>NW_026623143.1:0-5075260 GCF_028827395.1 Penicillium hordei | reverse complement strand
AACCCTAACCCTAACCCTAAACCCCCTAAACCCTAAACCCTAACCCTAAACCCTAAAACCCTAAACCCTAAACCCTAAACCCTAAACCCTAAACCCTAAACCCTAGGGTCCTAGGACTTCTTTATTCCTATATCTATAGTCTCTAATCCTAGTAGGTCTTATAACTACTAACTAAGGTCCTCCCTAACCGTAAGTCCTACTAGGTCCTAGATTAGTATCTAGGGTATATACTATATCTACCCTTAACTTTCTACTATATCTTAATCGATTTCTAGATAATCGAGTTCTAGCTTATCGGCTAATCCTTTAATATATAGATTACCCGCCGTTATCTCTTCTAGGCTTAGGCCTTTATACCTAGCTATAAGATCTTCTAAGAGTTCGTCTCTTAGGTCTATAGCGACTCGCCTTTTCTATTTAAGGCTATCGATAAAGGTCCCGATCTACCCTCCTAAGTCGCCCTATTACTCTTTAGGGTATATTTCCTTTTAGTATTCCTAATTAACGCTTATTCTTTCGGCGCTAGTACCTATACTAGTAGTAGCTTCTCCCTTTTAGATCGCTTATAGTACTTCGCGTATCGCCTATATATATTACCGTTTCTTATATAGTTTCTTCTATTTATATTCTTTCGCGCGGTATCCTAGTTTCCTATAGGTAAAGTAAAGATTCTTCTATCGACGCTTATCTTATTCTTTATATATCGCGTTAAGATCTATCGGTATTAGGCTATATAGGTCTATATATCTCGCCGGTCGTAACGTAGACTACCTAGGTCGCCTATTATTCTAGCGATACTAAATAGGTAGTCGTTATCCGCCCGTTCTCTACTATCTTATTTCGCGATATTATATCTCGCGATCGTAGATTCGATTATCGATTTTAACTACGATACCGATAATCTTATCTAGTATATCTAGTCGATTATTATATACTAGTTTATCTTTAATATATTCTTTTAGTCCGTTTTCGAAGACTAAAACGAAGTAGTCCTTATCCTAGCTTAAGTATAAGATAATTTATTAAAATTTAGCGGTATATATACTAACTAAGGTAATCTATTATAGGCGTCGAAGGGGTCGTTTAGCCGTTCGTTTCGTATCGATATTACTAAATATAAGTTTAATTTATTTTTTAAACTTATCGTAGCTATTAAATACTTCCTAGGTAAAGTCGCTCTAGACTTCTTAGTTAGTTTCTTTTTAAAACTTATATAGGAATAGTTCGAACTAATCGAAGGCTAGTCCTTAAAGGAAGGTCGATATATAGATAACCTTATCGGCTTCTATAGGTAGCTTAGATCGGTTAACCTATTAGTTCGTATCTAGTTAAGTAAGGAACGATCGAAGCTTAGATTATATTCTATTAAAGAACTTAGGTTATAGAATCTTAACTATAGAGACCGGACGTTAGTTCTCTAAGATTAAGATTTACTCCTATAGTTACTAGATTATCTTAGCTATCTACTAAGGGCTAGGCGCGTTACTTCGTATAGAAGTACCGTTACTAGTAGTCGATTCGTTAACTATATTGTCTTATCGTAACTCGAAACTTAATTCGAGACGGTCTTTAATATATTACGTACTAGCTAACTAGTTATAGTTAGGTTAGATAGGTTTAGGGTATACTTGCCTTAATACTCCTCGAATAGTCTAACGTTAATAATCTAGTCTTAACTAAGCTAATACCGCGTAGGGCCTTATAGTAGCCTAAGTCCTTTTAAGCGATTAAGGAACCGATACTAGGTAGAGCGCCGAGTAGATCTATACCGGGGTATTAGTCTACTCGTAAGTGTTATTAGGTTATAATTAAGTAAAGAGTTATAGTAATCTAAAAGGTAAATATAAGTAACAATATATAATTGAAGACGAAGAACTAAACTAGATATACGAATGAGTATCCTTATATATCCCTAAGTTCTTCCTATATAGAATAGTAGATAGTAGAATAGTAGAACCGTTCTACTATCCTACTATCGACCGTTCTACTATCCTACTGTCGACCGTTCTACTACCTATATAGTCACGTGCCTCTTCGGTATGATATAGTGGTTATCTGGTACGTAGAGTAACCTATATAACGGAAATCCTCTGCGGGGTGGGTCCGCTCAGGGCGGATCATGCTCTTGCTTAGTGAGCTTGCACGTGACCTGCTGACAGGTATTCTGGTTAGCTCTCGATGGCCCATTGGTGTGCCTGGTGGGTCACCACTGATTGGTGACGGACAGGTCCGTAATAGTAGATAGGAATTAGGTTTAAGAATATAATATAAGTTTTTATAATAATATACTACTAAAAATTAATATTAAAGAACTTCGTACGTATAATTAGGATACTTAAAAATATAGGGCAAATCTATATAAATTATATATATTACGAGATTTACCTATTTGTCTTGTTTAACGACCCTTAGGGTCACCCGCGGGTGACCCTCCGAGGGTCCAACCTCTAGGTAGACTACCCTTAGGGTCGGAAGGTTAGACCCTCGAACCGCCCTAGTGGCGGGGCGGTTCGAGGGTCGTGAGGGTCACCCGCGGGTCACTGCTAGGTCTAATTTGGAGCATCTCTCAGAGATGATGCCGTATTGCCAGGGCTGGTATACACCTTACCAGTTTAATTACATGAGGTTTATGGCCGGCAGAATGTTATGTAATAAGGAGGTATGGGGCGGGGAGCAATTACTTATGTCCAGTCACTGTACATTGTTCGTACACTAGCTTTCCGTCAACCCGCAAGTGGAATGTTTTGTAAAATTGACTCCTTGTAGTATTTGTCAGCAGCCGTGATGAGTCTAGACCCACGAGTTTTACCACCTGATTTTCACAAATCCGCCAACCTTCCTTTATGTAGCTACTTGTTTCATTAAACATCCCACTTCGAAATAGGTGTTAAAAAGATGCAGAAACCCACTTCCGATAGGGGAAAGCCTATGTCCTCACGTGACACGACCCTTCCTGAGTTAGCATACGAGGACGACTGGCGCCACGTCACAAATCCTGTCGAACGACGGCGGCGGCAAAACAGATTAAACCAGAGGATGTACAGTAAGTAGTCCGTAAATAGAAGACCTGCACGATTTCTCTCACTGAACCATGCAAAGGAAGTCGCAGACACGATGAGGCCCAAGCACTAAACGGGATATCGCGACTCCCCGAGGCCAACATATGCCATTCCCCACTGCAAGCGGAACGGCACATCCTGGAAGGTTTCGCATCAGCCGCTTACCGAAGCTACATGTTGGGTTGTCCCAACATTGACCACTTACTAGTCCTCACGAAAGCTAACGTCTACCGCGCCTTTCTACACAATATCAGCTTATTAGGACTGGTAGCGGACGGCCTTTGCGAGGCAGACGTCCTATCCCCCTTTAATCAGTTCGGTCCGGCGCAGATCACCACGACAACACTCCCGCTATCTTTACGTCCTACGCCTACCCAGCGCTCCTTGCCACATCATCCGTGGCTTGACTTTTTTCCGCATCCCAAGGCTCGGGATAATCTCTTCCGCGCGCAGGACCGCTACGACGAAGACGAATTCTGCTTAGATATACTGGGTTTTTGGAATCCAAATGCGTTGGATAATATGTTGTTGGTATGGGGCGAGCCATCGGATCCTGAAAACTGGGAGATAACGGAGGGCTTCATCAAAAAGTGGGGTTGGGTGATTCAGGGGTGTCCAGAAATCTTGTTTAATACTAACAAATGGCGAGCACGGAGAGGCGAAAATCCAATCCTTCGCTATCTCTCATAATATCTCAGATGTTGGCACCAATGCGTAGTTCTGTGTGTCCATATACTTGGATGTGCGGTTCTGATGTCCAACATTATTTTCATGTAATTGTGCCACCGAGCTCGTCAAGGTGGGTGGGAATAATGTACGTGTTTCAGGGGCTGGTCAGTGATGCCCTCCCCGTCACGACCCTCAATTTGTACTAATTTTATCACAGGCCGAAAGCATCATCCCACCTAGGGCAGACAGAATAAGCCTGTGCAAACTCGGGGGTTCCAAGGCTCTACCCCCTGTTTGAATACGGCATTTCGACAGTAGGGTTTCCCAGGTGGAAACTGGTCTGGCCTCAGGCTTTTTAAATGTCGCGATCCCATTTAGCCTTATGGCTGATACAGTTAAGCAAAGGTTACCTTGTTTTGATCCGCAAAATCTGGGTGGTGAAGGAGGAAAATTACCTCTGTGGCAAGCAGTTTTAACTATGTTTGAGCGTAGGGCTGATATGGAGACAACTTTACTGCCAACCGTTTTAAACAATAATAAATTGAGAAATTTGATCGCTTTTCCAATTCGCGCAAGGTTTGGATTAAGGCAATGTTGTCACGAAAGGAGAAATGGTCACCTCATCTCCTCTTGATAAGTTATAATCTAATTAGCACCCAACATCTGAAGATAACTAGCCCTTGATCGGAAATGGTTTACCGAAATGAACCTGAATGAGATTATTAAATAATAAAATCAATAGGAAAATGGATTAGCATCCAGTATCAAGCGAATAGGAACGGTCAGACTCGTCAATACCGACTTGGCAAAGCAGTACGCAATATGCAGCAGGAGAAGCCGCATGGCTTTTGCGCATGGCCACCGAGCTCACCAAGGCCAAAAAGGGTAAAAACCAGCATGCTATAATGCAACTCCGGATATGTGGGATTTTATAACGTTGGTAGGCTAGTCTAATCTATCGTGATTGGCTATGAGTGAGGCGAAAATGGTCATCAGGCATCATGTTTTTATGCGACGAGGGGTTAAATACCTCCCCCGGAGATAAGGTTCGCTATGCTGACAGTAAGGTTCTATGGTCTCCTGCGTGGATATCCTTGGCTTTCTCGGCGGCTCTTGGTGAGTTCGATAATGTCCATCCCCATTCTATTTACAATTATCTTCAAACCAAATCAAGTCAAGCAAGATCAGACGACGCGTGGCCTTAGCTCCAATGAGGCAATGTACTCCAAACTAACTGACCTCAACAGCAGGTACTGTCGGTTTCGATGACACAGGGGATGCTATTGCCAAGTTCTGTTACCCATCTCATCAACTATAAGAATAAGGACATGCCGCCTGAGATAGATAAATAACATTTCCAAACAGCCATCTTTACCTCTGTGTACCGGCGTGATCAGCAACCGACAGCAGCATCATGAAGATTGTGGGAGGAAGCATCGCCGCGCTCGGCATGATGACGATCGCTGATACGATGACAGCAATGGCACAGAATATGTCGTTCGGAGCCGACAATTTCTATCGCAGTGACAACGTGACGGTTCAGGCGATTACCTTTCAGGACCAATATCGGACGACTATCGCTGGGAACCTCTTCATTCGCAGTAACTTCAATCGCAGCATTGATATGCCAGCCATCATCGTCGGTCACCCCATGGGTGCTGTGAAGGAGCAAAGCGCAAATCTCTACGCCACGAAGTTGGCCGAACACGGCTTTGTCACTGTCTCACTCGACCTACCGTTCTGGGGCGCCAGCGAGGGTAACCCGCACAACACAGTGTCGCCTGAACTTTACGCAGAGGCATACAGCGCGGCAGTCGACTACCTTGGCACACAAAAAATCGTCGATCGCGAGCGTATTGGCATCCTCGGCATCTGTGGCAGTGGATCCTTCGTGATCAGCGCAGCGAAGGTTGATTCGCGCCTGAAGGCGATTGCAACGACAAGCATGTACAACCACGGTATTCTTACACGCAATGGACTGCGGGGTTCGCAAAGCATCGAGCAGCGCAAGGAGCTCGTCGCCGCAGCGTCCCAACAGCGCTGGACTGAGGTGGATGGGGGCAAAGCCCTGTATACAGCCGGCGCCCCCGATGAGATCACGGCGCAGTCAACATCAATTGATCGTGAGTTTTACGACTTCTACCGCACTTCGCGTGGCGAGTTCACGCCTAAGGGCTGGTCCCCAAAGCTCACGACGCACCCGACGCTCTCGAGTAACACGAAGTTTATGAACTTCTACCCATTCAACGATATAGAAACAATCTCGCCGCGGCCAATGCTGTTCATCTCAGGCGACCAGGCACACTCACGCGAATTCAGCGAGGATGCTTATGCGCATGCAGCTGAACCGAAGGAGCTATTCTGGGTAGCAGGTGCCGGTCATGTTGACCTTTACGATCGCATGGATCTCATCCCATTCGAAAAGCTTACCCAGTTCTTCCAGACAAATCTCGCATAGAAGTGAGCTAGAATAGACAGGAAGGGAGAGTCCGTCTAGGATCTACTTCTTGGATATCGGGGTCCCAACCTGACTGCTGCCCGGGCTTCGCACCGTGAAGTTTTCAGGACTCATGCATGGTTATCTAATCATGCATCTCTCTTGCAAACCCAGCTAGACACGCCTGTATTTAATACCTGAGCTGGGCCTCCACATGGAAGGTCAGCGATTAGTTCTCTTTTTATACAGCCTGCATTCTACGTCCTACGATAAGGAACTCGTAGAGTCCTCACATTATCTAGGGTTTTTTTGTTACATTTTGGCTATTTGAATAACAGATCTGTGAAAGGAGCGGAATACGCGGTTTGAATTGCTGGTCGAACTATATATATACATTTACCCACTATTGCCAAAGCATACGCAAAATTGGTGAGGCAATTAAACCAGCCCGGATTTCCTAAGTCCAACCCTTCGCGATAGCGTAATATCCCGAAGGTATGCCCAAGGTAGCAAGCTGGAGTTGCCAGCGAGCATTAGTGTTTTGTTTTGGGTGCTTGCCTAGATCATTTGTAATCCAGCAAGTTCCGCTGTTCTTGTTGGCCCGCTTGAAAAGCCTCGAGAAATATAATCCTCAGTGTACGTAAGATGCCAATTTGAGTGGTGCAGCAAATCAATTATAAGGGAAATCCTTTTCGTTCTAGCAAGAAGTTGAAATAGCTTGTTCTTCCAGAACCGGAGAAGGTATAAGAGAAGATATCCTATTTTGGGATATAATTCATATCCTATTCACCTCACTATAGTAAATTGCCTTACGCAGCGAGTCAAGTTTCATATAAATTGACGCTTCAAAGGGCTCTGTGTCGTGGGAGTATTTCGGACCGTAGAGCTAAGTGGTTCGATGGCAACCTCAAAATTGAAACCCGGTGTGCTGTACGAAAAGAAAAATCTGACTTTTTTCCAAAATAAAGATTTATTTCAATTAAAAAATGTTTATTTGTGTCGATAACCATACGATGCTTAAAGGCTCTCTGGAATGATGACGTCTTTTGGCTTGTACGGTTCCTCGAGATAGTACTCCTCCTCGTCAGTCAAGGACTTGCCCCGCACCGCAATTGCTTGCTCCAGCCTTTCGATGCTACTAAAGCCGATAATGGGGCTTGAGATGCGCTTATTAATCCACGCAAGCGCGACGTGCGACATTGGCCAACCACGCTTTCCAGCGACCCCGATGACCCGCTTAATGATCACCAAATCTGTCTCTCCCACCCCAGAGTCACTTTGCTTCTCCTGCTTGCTTCTGGGCGTTGACCCAAATTCGGATGGCGCTCTCGCCAAATGACCACGGCTAAGAGGTGCCCAGGGTACCAAACCAACACCGGTGTCATTGCAAAACCGGTTCAATTCTCGCTCGTCTTCACGGTAAAGTAGGTTGTATTGGCTCTGCATGCTGATAAACTTTGTCCAGCCGTTTTTTTCAGCGCAGAACTGCATACGAGCAAATTGCGTTGCCCACATACTGCTCGCACCGATGTAGCGAACTTTGCCCGATTGAACAAGATCGTGAAGCGCTTTCATAGTTTCTTCCAATGGAGTTGTTGAGTCGAAGCGGTGAATCTGCAAGAGGTCGATATATGTCGTGTCCAGTCGCTTAAGGGAGGCCTCAACTTGATTGAAGATCGCTGTGCGAGACAAACCATATTGGTTTTGGTAGTCTTTGGATGCCTCAAATAGGTCTCTTTGAAGCCAGTGCAGAGTTTCTAATGGATCTGTTAGCTACTTCTACACCTGAAGAGATAGTAGTATGACAACCATACCAGGTTCTTCTGCAACACCCCAGAAGCATTTTGTCATGATGACAACCTTCTCACGAGGAATGTCGTACTTTTTGAGGGCTTTGCCGACAATAGCCTCCGATGCTCCGTTCGAGTAGACATTGGCCGTATCCCAAGTATTGATGCCTAAGTCGTAGGCGGCTTTGAGGAGCGGGAGTGCCTGACCTTTAGTTAGCGCTATTTCGATATACCAGTCTCTAAATACTAACGTCATGTTCACTGATGGTCCAGGACATGGACTTTGGATCCCCAAAGCCCATACATCCAAAGATCGGCACGGAAATTCTCAAGCCGCTGTTTCCGAGCCGCCTATATTCACACTTGGAATTTTCCATGGACTCCTTCAATTGGACTGGAATATTCAGGGAGTAGTTTTATTGGGGTTTGTCGAATACTAAGTCCGAATACATGGTAGAAACCAGGTAATATACCGGAAACATCATGTGACATTGGGCACCAGGCATACCATACAAAAGCGCATATTACAGTTAGTCATCATGGTCCGCACAGATTGTTGGGATTTGTTCCCCAGGTTGCCCCACGTGATGACAGGGCTGTGCGTATCTCCGCTCGGGGATAAATCCGGAGAAATCGCTAATTGGTAGCTTTTATGTGGCGAACCTTTGATGGTCAGCAGCTTAATTTTATTGTAGCAATTGAGTTAGTTACTCCACGGACATACCGGTGATAGACTACGGCGCGATGGGTCTCGGACCATTTCATTGGCTGCCTGAACCCCACATGACTGAAATTGATCTGGTAAAGCTTGAAGGCGCCGACCGCGTTCTACAATCCATTAATTTAACCATCCACCACGCCACAGAACGCTCTAATTGGCCAGTCCAAAGGGCCGAATCCTTCTTTCTATACAAGCTTTGAAATATCAAGAAATTTTCTCTCTTCGAAAAGCTGCCCGCCGATTCGACGTTCCTGAGTCATCTCTACGGTCGCGTATGGAAGGTATTCCCGTTGGAGTTCAGAGGTATTTTGAAATATTGTTTGTTATTTCAGTGGGAATAACTGAGGCTATATATAAAATGAGAAGATCAAATTAAATCAACCTGATTCTGCGTATAGATACCTCGGAAAATTACGATGGTGCGGCTTCGTTCCTGACCTGCATCAGCCTGGTGATGGTAGGTCAGCGATGCTGCGAGAGTGAAGGTCAATATGAAGCCGCGACTACATCCTGGGGATTTGGGAACCAAAAAAGATGGATTGAGTGAAATATGTCTAGGTTCTATCTAATATGAAGATGAGGATGCGGCTGTTGACAGACAGCCGGCGGCGGACACCTAATTCTCCAAGCACCAAGAGAGGATGTCCTAGTTAATTAATTAGTTATTCCAGCATCCCTTAGCTAAACCTAGGGCCTACTACACTACGTGAAACTTGCGCAGAAGCTTTTCAGTCTCTGATTATTAAGACTAGCTCTGCAAAGCACAGTTTAGCACCGTAAGGGACGAAATTATTGCGTTCGGATATTGATATTGTACTTTGGACTCCACATCTGCTCATCGCCTTACTAGTAGCTGAGTTGGAGACCCCCTAGAATCTGTAGAATTATGTCTTTAAGCTTCTGTTATTCAGTCTTGCGCATTCGTATCCTGGGGTAACTTGTATCTTCTTTCGATTGATAAAGCTACTTGATAGCGGTAGTGGACTGAACTATGTAAAGTTTATGAGCCACAAACCCATGATGTACCGCTTCAGCCACAGTCTCAGTCAAAGTGAATGAAGACCTTGACTTCTTGTTGATGGTCGAATCGCCGATAGTAATCAGGGGACTCCTCGATGCCGATCTCTACTCCATTGAGGAAGCTGGGGCGAGCTTTGCCATCGGCAATCAAGCGGACGAGCTCAGGTGCATTATCCTTGGGATCCACTGGCCCAGCATGAATCTGTATGCCTTTGCCCCAGAGCTCCGTCATGGAGAGACTTGCATTAGGGGAGAGTGTGCTGCCGCGCTGCGCCATTTGTGAATTGGGACCGGCTTGGTACACACCAACAATACCAACTCCACCCTCCCTTCGAGTGATTTGCAAAGCCTGTTGGAGCACAATGTCGCTATCGACCTCGAGGTCTGCATTGAGCGACTCCATGCCAACAGCATCAATACTACGAATGACACCGTTGGGTTCATGCTGTAGGATCTGAGCGACCGGATCGGAAGTAACAAAATTAATAGGGATAGCACCGGCAGTGGCGGCGACATCAAGTCGTTGCTGAACGTGGTCAACTGCGTAAATGCGAGATGCGCCCCGAATAACTGCGGAGTGAATAGCGAGAAGTCCGACTGGCCCAGCACCAAAGACCGCAACTGTATCTCCGGGAACGAAGCCAGACCACGAAAGGGCAGACCAGCCAGTGGCAAAAATATCTGAAACAGTAACAAAGTCTTGCTCGATAGTGTGGTTTGTTGTGTTTCGTGTCAAGGGGATGGGAACGAGGTTCTTGTCGGCCCACGGAATGCGGGCATATTCGGCTACAATCGTAATCAGAGACACTTCGAGAACAATCAATAAGGAACGTCACAAACCTTGCAAGCCACCTATCCCACCGCCAGCACCGGGGTTGGCATCAGTTGGCGGCCCCATCTCAAGTCCACTATGAGAAATAGAATCTGGAATAACGACGTAATCGCCAACCTCAAAGCGAGTCACAGCCTCGCCAATCTCGGCGATATACCCAACACCCTCGTGGCCAACCGTGAAGGGCACCTCACCCCCACCTAGGACGCCGTGGTAGTAGTGTAGGTCTGAGCCGCAGATAGCAGCCGTAGTGATTTTGACAATCGCATCCGTTTGGTTTAGGATAGTTGGCACCGGGACGTCTTGAACCGTCATATTGTATGGGATGCCACTGAAGACGACAGCGCGCATGGTTTCGCCAAATACGCCGAAAGCGCTAACAGCCATATTGTCGATGACAGCTTTGTTGAGGTGAGAGGTACAATGTCGGATGGTTTGGAAGAGTACCAAATCCTGCTAAACAAAGCAGCTGCTGGTGATCCTCGCAAATCAGGCAAACGGCCGCCCCAAATTTATAGCAAGGCTCAAGTTAAACCTTGGGAAGTGGCAGTGACGTAACATTAGGAGTAAGTATCCCCTACCCGTTATATAACTTAACTCCGCTCTTGGCAGTTACTTGTCAAAGAGCTCCAGAATCCAATGATCCATTAGGAAAATCTGTCATTTTCTCACACCACACCCAAGGGTTTATTGGAGTCTGATTATACCCGCAGATCTGGTGTCGATTCGATGGGCACTGCTCATAGCGTCATTAGTCGTTCTACGTATAAGCAGATGACCTTAAACATCAATAAATGGAGTGTATCCGTGTCATCGTCATATAATTCAAACAGCACGCAGATTTATGTTACTGTCTTCCAGGGGAAGACACTTGCGATAGTTAATTCCCACGAATCGCAGGATGTTGTGGATCTTGTAATGGCTCACCTAGGAGATCCCAGTGGCTGTTCAGGCCGGAGACCAGATGTTCAAGGCCCACTTTCAAGTAAGCATATTAGTATCGTGGACATAACGGATCGGGATTATCACGCGTTATCTCCGACACCCTGGTTGCAAAGTAGCTGGCCGCTTTGGCACGGAGATGCGACTGTTCGCCCTAATGCAAACAGTCCACCACGGGTAGAGAAGCTTCCTGCAAGCTGCTGACAAGACACAAAATAAGAATCTTGTTTCGCCTCGGATTTAAGAGATACGAGTAGCCAACATTCGCACAAATACCTGAATCTTCCATGACGTATCAAATGGAAACCGAAGGTTTGAGGTTGTTGGTATATAATTGTTTCAGCGTCCGTAAAAATTCATCTTTGAACACCAACCATTTCTCGTTTAGATTTTGAGGACTACCCAGTGTTGAAATATGAGGCCATTTGCCGTATGGGCAATGCATCAATTTCCGAGATTCATGCAACCATCATCTGATTGAATTATAGTGGGTAATTGCCTATACCACTAACCTGGGAAAGAACCACTGTACCCTCTTCAAAAGTACTTTTACTAGTATAAATAGCTATAAAGTGACTTCCTTGAGGGACAGAGACTTTAAACAACCTCGTTCAATGCCTGGCATCTTTTGCAGATCTATCCCTTTTACATCGTAACTTCAACACCCAGGACAAGATGTGCATGAATATGTCAAGTCAACAAATTACCCTGGTTGTTGGCGGCTCCCGCGGCATTGGCGCCGAATTTGTTAGGCAGATTGCACAATCACACCCGTGGGACAAGGTCATCGCAACGGTCCGTAGCCCACGATCATTCGGCAATCCCAAAGTCGAAACTCTTCAACTAGATATCAACGCTACTGAGTCAATCAAAGCTGCCGCCACTCAAGTCGAACGAGTCGATACTCTCATCGTCAGTGCAGCCATCGGCAAGGACGAGTTAATCCTTATGACACCTGAAGAAGGCTTTCGTAACTACCTGGAAACGAAAATTTTGGGACCATTACGCGTGGTTAAGGCCTTCTTACCTGCCCTGCGCGCTGGTAAACTCAAGAGGATCATCCTACTGTCATCTTATTCAGGGTCTTTGACCAAACAAAAAGGTGCATGATGGGGTTAATGGGGTCCGTATGCCGTGACCAAGGCTGCGGTTAACATGTTGGCAGTTCAGCTTGACAATGAGTTGAATGACGATGGCTTCGCAGTTATTCCCATTCATCCAGGTTGGGTAGCCACGGACATGGATAATGCTTTTGGTGAGGGTGCTATACTAGTTGATGAGAGTGTGGCGGGGATGCTCAAGGCCATTGAATCACTCAGGCATGGCGACTCAACCAAATATTTACAGTATGACGGCCAAGAAGTTCCATGGTGAATTTCTACTGCAGTTGAGGGACTGGTCATGGAGAAAACAGAGTATTGGTACTGGACGAATCATATTTCCTAAAGTACGACTGATAGTAGAACTCTTCAACTCCCACGGGACTAAACTTGACCTAGTCCCAAGCCCCAGTGCACCCCACTACCATGGCAGTAGCTAGCATTTCCAGTCACTCCCATGGGAGTGGGGTAAGCTCCGATGGGGTATGCTCCGATGGGGATCCCCCAATTTCCCGCCAAGCCCAAGATTTCGCATAGATAACCAAAAAGGGATGGATAAAATCGCTGACAACTCATTCAAAATTACTGTTATTTAAATATGTTCTAGCTATTTGAAATGTTCACACTGCTCAATCTTAATCCCGTAGGAATTCATTTGGCACTACCTTGTACATACGTAGTTTCTCCCTACTAGAGATATGAACTTCGGCTTTTTGGTGTTATGCATAGTCAAGGCTTTTGAATAAAATTCGCGAATCGTGCTATGCGTTCCCTTGAATATGTATATATTGTTTAGTGGATGCTATTAATTATTGGGTTTCTTGATTTTAAAACCTTAGTTTTGACCAGTGCTTTGGTCAAACCGTCTAGAAACTCATGGTGGACGAAAACCTCGTAAGAAATCAGTTGGGGAAGGCAGCTGACCCCCAAATCCACAGGATGAGGGTTCACTATGGGACTAGTGGGGAATGTAGTGTGACCAGCGGGGATCGCAGCAGGAACTAATGGGCATTGTAGTGGAAGTAATGGGAGTTCCCCATGAGACTAAGGGGCTGCGTCCAATGAGCGACCTATCTTTGGAGCCTAGCTTTGTGATACGATGTATCTCATCCTTCGACAAGCAGGATAAAGAAGATGATACTTTAGAAGACGTGGCTCTCACCTCTGAAGAAAGTCAAGAGGCGGACAAGCGTCAAGAAGCTGATCTTCCTCAACAAATTCCTGATCCGATTAGTGATGAGGAAGAGGATGAACCACTATGCTTTTGGGATGAGCCTTCTGTTGAGTTACAGGTACGACCCTGAAATCATCGCCCACTTGGAAAGAGACGACAGTGTACTCCCGTACAGGGACAGAAGGTGGTGATGAGGCGGTGTTTGATGACGATGCACAGCACCCGCCTAGAAGTAGTACTGAGACACAGTATCTCACCGGGCCTTACATTTTTTACTAAAAAATACCAGACCCTCCAAAGGAGGGTCCGGCACCCAAACCAACATACTACCCAAACTAAAAATTTTCACCAATTTCAACTTACCATCTTCAACCAACAATATCTCTATCACCATGCCTAAAGACAACGCCAAAATTGAGATTCAAATTGCCAAGGAAATTGATAGTCTATCACATCAATCTAAGCCTAATATCTCTAAAACTGCGCGTGAATTCAACGTACCTTACAATCGGCTTCGGAATCGCTGGGCAGGTGGACAATCCCTATTTATGGAAGCAGTTTCGGCGGACGGTTTTGTCTGTCCACCACTTATCATTTTAAGTGGTAAATAGATGATGCTACGATGGTTTGAGGCTATTCAAACTCAAGAATACCTCGCTGTATCCGATTCTGGATATATGACCGATGTTTTAGCATTCCAATGGATTCAAAAATTCTATGAATGGACGTTTCGTCGAACTCAAGGTGTTAAGTGACTAGTTTTATGCGACCGATTCGGATCGCATTTTACACGACAATTCGGTGAATTTTGTGAGAAGAATAACATTATTCTTTTCTTTTTATTGCCGCATTCAAGCTACTTCCTACAGCCTCTCGATGTCGGTGTATTCAGTGCTTATAAACATTGGCATAATGAGGCTGTCGAATCTGCAACAATGACTGGATGTCAAAAATTCACTAAAGATGAATTCCTTCATGCGATTACCTCGATCCGGGAAAAAACCTTTCGTCTACGTACAATCAAACTCGGCTTTAGATTAACAGGTCTTTGGCCAATTAATTCTAAGTTAATTACTGAGGATTTGGTTGACTACGATCCTTGCCAACGACCACGGCCATCAACACCATCAACCAATAGCTCAGTCTATACAGACTTTAGCACCCCCAAAACCACTGAGAAAGTGCAAAAACTAAGCTTAGCGCTTAAAGAGAGTGAAGCCTATTCTGCCCGCTACAAAAATGCACTTATAAAGATCGCAAAAAGTGCTGAAATGCACACTGCTTTAGTGCATGCACTACAGTCCGAATTAGATGCGTCTTCAGCCATCATGGCTGCCCGCCACGCAAGAGATAATGTTACCCGGGCGAGGGCTCATACTACTGGCATTGTTAATGCTAGTGGAATGAGAAATATTAGATATAAAGCATTCAAATGGACTGAGGGTGAGGATATTTCCAAACGGAAGCGAAAATGGGCTAAGGTCAATACACACATCAGAAGGCATGGACGCATGCAAAAGAAATGGGGGCAGGTCATAGCTATTGAATTCATGTAATTTAATAGGTTTTGTATTTAATTCTTATTCAAAATGCACTAAATTCATTGATATATATGGTTGAAATGGGGGTTGAAATTAGATATGGTGAATTATTTTCAGTTTGGGTAGTATGTTGGTTTGGGTGTCGCTACTCTGGAATGGTCTGGTTGACCCCACTCTCTCGCAACACGTTGCGATTGGCTCAATCACCTGTAGATAATGGCTCGTTTAGGTGGCAATTCGCCGATCACGTACTAGGACCAAAGTTGTGAGTGTATCGCACACAAGACCGAGAGCAAGTTTGACTTCTCAGGTATGCATTCGTCCATCTGTTGGCTTCCCCGCACCTTGCACACTCTTTTCGGCCAGAGAGCTTGGGGATTCACTAGAGTTGGAGTTAGACTTTATCATAAGCAGCTCAATCGTCCATCCTCGATTAGCCAATAGATCATTTACCGTTATAATACTTGTCTCACGCCCGTGGACATTCCATGGCCGATTCTCGGATGTCAAGAGCGATTATATATGCTACTCAGGAACTCATCTACTGCGCAATATCTTTTTCCATCTTACCATTTCAGAATTACTCTGTACTCCGCTTGTACTCCGCTTCACACTGTACGTTCACCATAATGGAGCTGGCGAAAACGGCCGTACCAATGAACTCCTTCGATTCTCCCCTGGAAATGGGAAGACATAAGAGTCACGACGTAGGAGAGACACATGAACTCAAGGTAACTGCGACCAGGACAAGTTTCGTGGCTGTTAAACATTTCACCGACCGACTTGTCTCTAGAAAGGGTTTTCTCGGTTGACTATCTTGTCTATGACTGTGATTCTGATGGCAACATGGGAAGCATTGTCCAGGTACGGTTGGATACTTGAACGTACTCCTCTGGTACTGACGATTTCTACAAAGTACCATGGCCTCTGGACTGATTAGCGGCGGACCGGTCTCTCTAATATATGGATATATAGGTCAGTCTGAGGAAGCTGGGGATCACATCAACAATCACAACTAACAGGTTTAAAGTGGCTGTAATAGGATCTCTCTCAACTGCAGCATCTCTGGGAGAGCTGGCTTCAATGTTAGGGAATACCCAATTTTACTCGTGGGCGAAGGCTAAATGATACGCAGGTATCCGACTGCCGGGGGTCAATATCACTTCACAGCGCTGCTGGCTCCGAAGAGATGTCAGAAGTTTCTTAGCTGGGTTGTGGGATGGATAGGTGAGCTAAGAATCTCGCATAGGTTGAGGTATCTCACTGACAGTTCTGGGTATTTGCTAGGTACATTTGGCTGGATTTCTTTCGCAGCGAGTGCTCCTTTCCTCGCTGCCGGGATGATACAGGGGCTTTTGACCCTCAACCACGAGAATTATGAAGCCCAGCGCTGGCATGTATCACTCATATACTGGGGCCTAGTTATTTTCGGTACTGTTATCAACATCTGGGGAAGCCGTCTTCTTACGGTGATGGAAAAATCATCGCTGATCATCCACATTCTGGCGTTTATTGCAATATTTGCTGTCATGTGGGCTTGCTCGCCTACGAAGCACTCAGCCGACTTCGTTTTCACCCTCTTCGAGAACAATTCCGGTTGGCGCAGCGAAGGCATAGCATGGTCTCTAGGCATGCTATCGAGCAGCTACGTCCTGGCTGGTGAGCACTGCCCCAAGTGAAACATAGACCAAGGAAATAACGTCTGAATATCAGGTTACGACGGAGCGATCCATTTCGGCGAGGAAATGGCCAACCCTGAGGTTGCAGTACCCTACTGTATGCTGAGCTCGGTGGCAATCAACGGCTCAATGGGTTTGCCTTCTTGCTCGCCATTCTTTTCTGTATGGGCGACATGCAGACTGCTCTCCACAGCGCGACTGGCTATCCGATTATCGAGATCTTCCGCAGCATAACGGGGTCCAAAGAGGCCAGTAGTGCAATGGTCGCCATCCTCATTCTTGCAGCATGGCTGGCGACCATTGCTCTGTTAGCGTCTACAGCACGAATGGTGTGGTCGCTCACTCGTGACAAAGGTACGATATTTTCAAGGGAATGCAGTCAGGGCTGACGATATTCCAGCATTACCCGGTCATACATACCTTGTTGAACTTGATCGCAAAACGCAGCTACCTAAGCGGGCGATCCTAGCTACTGGCGTTATCCTAGTTCTCCTCGGCCTGATTAATATTGGGTCAACGACAGCGTTTAACGCGATTCTCTCTCTTGCAGTACTAGGACTGCATGTGTCGTATGTTGTTCCGATCGCATTAATGCTGCGGCTTCGACTGTTCTCTGTGATTCCGGTACATTACGGCCCCTGGAAACTCGGTCGCTCTGGTGTCGCAGTGAACCTGGCGTCGGTGTGCTACCTCCTCTACACGAGTATTTTCATGGTCTTCCCGCCGTATCAGCCGGTTACTGCGCTGAATATGAATTATTCATCGCTGATTTTTGGTGTGGTGATAATATTCAGTGGGATTTATTGGGTCTGGAGGGGGAGGAAGCAGTATGACGGTCCAAACGTCTATATTCTGCAGGGTAGTTAAAAGTTGTACGATACAACTTGTGTCGAATACTAAGTCCGAATACATGGTAGAAACCAGGTATTAAACCGGAAACATCATGTGACATAGGGTACTAGGCATACCATACAAAAGTGCATATTACAGTTAGTCATCATTGTCTGCACAGATTGTTGAAATAGCGGGTTTTGTCATTTTAGTTAGTTAAGAGTCATTAACATTGGTCATCTATACCATACAGTGTTCGTACACCAGCTTTCTGTTCAACTTGTACCTACTGTGTGCCGTAGAAGCTAGAAGCGTGTGTGAGCCATCTCATTGGCCACTGAAGGTCCTTATCATGCTCTACTACGACTCGAGTCCTCTTATCTTATTGCTCCCCGAAAATGTGAATAAGCTACTATTCTGGAAGAGTCCGGAAATATGACTTAGTCAAATTGCCATTAAAGGCAACCAAGTTCAAGGTTCTCAAGGTTGTCGTCTGTGGAAGCGTGGGTGCGGAATTTACGATCGTTCCTCCGCCCGCATTAAAATACTGAGTAGTGTGGAGAAAGCTGCTTCTCCGCACTTCTTAGACCCTCAAACCTCTCGTGCCGAAAATATCGGAGCGATCAAGTCATCTCCATGCCCAACCAAGGACAACCGCCGCGAAGCAGGTTGAAGACGCGCAGTGAGTTTTTTTATCCAACAGCAAATTAAATACCACTGACCTCGGTAGCCGGCTGCCTGCGCTGCAAACAGAGGGTATGCTGTTTTCACTATATCACATCGCATTACTAGGCTGACCAAGTTCATACAGCGAATCAAATGTGACGAGACTTATCCACATTGCAATCAGTGTACCCGCCGAGCACATGAATGTCCTGGCTACAAGCGTCCCTTGAAGTGGTCCACGAAAAATGAAGTAGAGCATCAGACGTGTCAGGGAAATTTCGAGAGAGCGCCAGCCGTGAGCACCGTCAAGGTATCCGAACCCACAATCGCGCAACTTGTGATTACGCCGAGCGAGCCTGCGCCGACTATCTCCGATACTCGAGATGCGAGGTCGCTGTATATGGCGACCCAAGCTGCCGACTTTCGGGCCTTTGAAGATCCTGGAGCGAGTCACACAGATTATGGCGGCAAGCCAAGGTATCAAAGTCTCGCGGACGACAGTAATGAAAGTAATGAATCCCTTGACTTGCTGTCGTCAGTTGAGACACTGAAACCCAGATTGGAAAGTACTACAGGGCAGCTGATGGATTGGCCTGACTTATATCTGCCTCTAACGCTGTCACTTGAAGACGAAGATACGGAAATAACGAAACACTACTTTTCGAGCGTGTGTCGGATTCAGTCCTGCATCGATTCTAGCAACAATTTCTTCCGTGAAGAAATCGGGAGTATGATGGCCTCTAGTCCGCTTATCTACCATTGTGTTCTCTCTATGTCAGCCGCACATGTTGCCAACATACGAGGCAACTTGCGAACCACCGCGCTGGACCACAGGACCAAAGCGATAACTTGCTTGAAGGTGGGAATAATGAAGATGAAAAAAGAGAAAGATCTTCGAAGTTGCTCCTCAGTTGATCACTCAACAGAAGCACTACTCGGGAGTATTCTTCTAGGAATGACTGATGTAGGTAGTTATAGGGTGGCAGCGTCTTCGTAAAGAGCTGACACTTTTTTCTAGGGTTGGCACAATCCATCATTTCTCGGGTCTATCCATTTACATGGCGCGAGAGTCTTGTTCAAAAGGTGGATATCAGGAATCGATAACGGCACGGGCACATCACTTGCTGTCGCATTCCCCTCTCGCATAGGAAGTGCTATAGTGGGAATCATGGCCTATTGGGAGGCAATGTCATCCTTTCTCACAAACCAATCTCTGGACGCAATTTCCTACTTCGAGAATGTTTGCAACCAGGGCCCGACAACGATAATTCAGCCTACGCCGTGGACGGGCATCGGCACGGCATTATTTGTATACTTGGCCAAGGTAGGCACTTTGGCCAGGCAAAGGACATTGGTCAAAAATCTTTCTCTCGTGGGAAAATCCGAAGAGATCCAAAATCAGCTCGAGGCTGACCTTGTGGAATCGGCTCGGGATACTGAGGCTGCGCTTTTAGCATTCCAAGCGCCAAGCAAGGACCGTGTAGAAGATACCGGTGACCCGTCGACTCCCATCAGGCACTTACAACAACTAGCCCACGTATACAGACTCTCTGCCTTACTTGAACTCTACAGAAACTTCCCAGTGCTCCTTAACAGCCAGGTGGGAGCGTTATCGGCAGAACCTGCTCCGGCGCACAAATTACTAGCGCTCACTACTGCGGTACTGACAACAATCGCCACAATTCCGCAAACATCAGGTGTCAACAGTCTACTTACCCTTCCGCTCCTTATCGCCGGCAGCACACTACAATCAACAATACAGTCAACACCTAGGAAATGCCGAGAGGGATCATGGGCCATTCTTTCAGATGATATTATTTCCCTATCTAGTCAGGATGATGTTCAGCAATACTGGCGTAATTTCGTCAGAGGTCGATTACAGGCAATCAGGGATTATGTTGGTATAGCGACAGTTTCCTGGGCAATCGAAATCGTTGAGAAGGTGTGGACCCGATGTGATACGCAGGTTTTGTCGCTGCCTACGGAGTTTGTTCAGTGGATTGATGTTATGGTGGATGAGAAACTGGAAGCGATTTTCGGGTGATGATGTATGTAATCAAAAGATCCAAAAATATCATGCGAAAAGTTCAAACCTGCATATCTGCGTAGCTAATCGCCATCCACTGTGATCTGTACCGTCCCCTGTGGCGTCATCGTTCGTCCCGATTCGGCAAAACGGTGCGGGAGGCGGACGGAAGGATGCGATTGGCCGAAATCAAATAGGATCTTGGAGGCTCAGCATCACTCACTCATTTAAGTAACAAAGTAACTTCAAGAGCTTTACCAATACTGGCCACTACATACAATTTTCGGAAGATATGCCATTCCAAATCAAAGACAACACCGAGCGCTTCAAGATCCCCAACTATGGCGGAATCCAGAATGTATACTTCGGTCGGTATTTGACGTCTTATCTCGTCTGAGGCTTTGAACATACTTACTTCTGATTAGCGTATCTACTAGGAACAAAAGACACCGATGTCTCCCATCCTATTGTTGGGGCATGGTTCCGTATGGAGAAGGGTGAAGAGGCCTCGCCCCCGAAATATGAATATGATGAGATTGGCGTTGTTATTGAGGGTACTCACTATACGGTTAGGATATCAATTGTCTGAAGCTAACATGTTATGACAGGGGAGATAAACCTCCGAGACGAGACTGGGGAGACAGCGACAGTTCGAGCGGGGGATGTATTCTTTTTCCCACGGGGAAGCACAATTACCTTTTCGTCTGATAGTTATGGGCTGGCTCTAAAGTGTGCAGGGCGGTATCTTGCGAAGCTGTGATTGTATTGATGTCAGTCTCTAAAGTCTGTCAATAGTTGCAAGTCCTTGAGCATAGGATCGAAAATTGACTACATTGATATACAAGCCAAAATTCATGAACGGGATACCCAGCTGCAGTAAAAATGCTCTTAACACTAGAGACCGTGCGAGATGGCTAGATAGCGGTTAGATATTATTAATTAAGTGTCTGTGACGGAATCTACTAAATACCACTGGGTCTCTAGGATAGGCTTGTCAATACTTGCTTGATTCTCCCTAGTATTTGTATGATATTCGGGCTACTATGGACTCGGAGGTAAGGTGTCGTAACACGCAAGCGCTCAGATTATGAAGGCCCTCGAGGTCGCTCAACCGATCGGAATACCTTCAATCAATCAACTGATTCTATTGGACATGTTCAGTACTAGCCAGTACATTAATTCCTCATCCTGTCAGTGTGAGTTCGAACACATCATCAAACTCCGAGTTCTCCAAGTCTCTCCCACATGTGGAGCTGTCCCAACTAGGAAAAAAAGTGCGCGGATTTGCAAATCCCCGCTTACATCGCAGATCACTCGATCGTCTACCAATCGCAAAGACTGAGAAAAGAGCGCAGAGGATTCAGATTACTTCGTACTTGATGGAGTGTGGGAAATCTATCATCTGTGACCGATAGGCGTATATTAGTACACCACGCAACAACCACGTCGGCTCGATGAATGAAGTGAGACAACTACTCAGCCAGCATGTCTCGCTCAAAAGAGGGTTACTTGTGGACACTAGAACAAGTCACGGAGGGTCTACTCACCGCCGCTGTTCAACAAAGCTCCCCGGCCATCAAAGACCGCTACGATGTAATTGTTATAGGCGCTGGTTTTGCCGGTCTCGTTGCCGCCCGAGACTTGAGCCAGAAACACGGACTCGATGTCCTTCTCCTTGAAGCGCGCGATCGGATAGGCGGCCGTACATGGACGGCCAGGGTCCTCGGCGAGGACATCGAGATGGGAGGTACATGGGTCCATTGGGCTCAGCCTCACCTATACGCCGAACTGCACCGATATGGCCTACATCGAAATTTGAAGACATCAGCCGGAACCATTGCGCCTGAAAAGCAAGAATTCAAAACTGCCTCGGGAGACACAGAAGATGTATCGAGTGCAGAAAGTGGTGCTGCGCTGGAACGAGTAGCACAGAGATTCTTCACTGTAGACGGACTGGATAGTAGGTCTCTCATGCCGTATCCACATGATTCGTTGCGGGAGCCTGCACTCTGGAGGAAATACGACCACCTTAGTGTGCACGATCGGTTGGATCAGCTCCATGATATCCCACCACGGGCGAAGGACCTGTTCGAATCGAATATCAACACGTTTGGCAGCGCGTCAGGGAAGGACATTGGGTTCGTGGAAGCGTTGAGATGGTTCGCATTAGGCGGTCATTCTATTGCTGGCATCTTCGAGATGGCTGGGATTTACAAGATTGGAAAAGGAGGCATGACTTCCTTGGCCGGTGCTATTCTGGACGAATATACCGGCGACCAGCTCCTTAACACAGTTGTTGCCGAGATTCATCATGTGGCAAGCGGTGTTGAGCTCTCGACCACAGACTTCCGGACCTTGCGGGCAAAAGCTATCATTTCAACGATTCCACTGTAAGGCGTCAATTCATTTCACCTCACTGACCCAGGCTATATTGACTGACCGCTGTTCTAGTAACTGTCTCGGCGACATTAGATTCAACCCTCTTCTCTCCCCACTCCGTCAGGAAGCAATTGCACATGGGCACATCAATCGGGGCGCCAAAATTCATTACAAACTCCGCGAGACTCTTCCCGGTTGGTTCTGGACGGGTGATTCCAAGAGCGACTCAAACTTTGTCTTCGCTTTCTCAGACCACAATGGAACGCAGCCGTCGGGACCGTCAGGCACTTGGTGCATCGGCTTCGGATATAACGGAAAGCTGACCGACAAGAAGGATTCCGCACGTATACTTCAGCAATTTAAGAAGGACATCAATCCGAACGTCAACGTGGAGGCTTATGCTACACATGACTGGATGAATGATCTCTATGCTAAGGGCGTTTGGGCATGCTGGGGACCTAATGCTACATCGAAGTATCTAGCGGAACTACAACAGCCTCATGGGCGGGTTATCTTTGCGAATGCGGATTGGGCTGACGGATGGAGGGGGTTCGTTGACGGTGCTATTGAGCGAGGACAGGTTGCTGTGCGAGATACGTTGAGTCTGTTGAAGGGGCATCGGACGAGTATGGCGAAGTTGTAGAGCGGTTCTCCACTATCAAGTATCATTTATATAGCTTTCATACTTTTCATGGCTACTGGTTTTGTACTTTACTGTACCATCTTTCGTAGGATCTATATTACATAGCGTCGGTCAGCTAGACAACCAGTACAATTATCTAAAATCATCTCCCTAGTCAAAGATCAACAGTAGGGCCATCGCACAGACAATCGTGATTGCTCCACGTCAACCAGGCCCCTCCATGCACAGTGTAATCCAATTTTCAGCCCCTTTGGTGGAGTAGTTTAAGGCGCCAGCCTTACTACTAGTTATAGTTTAGAAATAAACCGCCTTAGCAAGCAAGTTGCCCGCATCTACACTAACACCTATACCCGCACCATCTGATCAGTCCGTATAACTCTGTGTACGAAGTAGCTGACCAATAGCACTTGTCCGAAATTTTCCGGCGGAACGATCGTGTAAGGGCACAGTCAAGCTCACGGTTGAGCATACTGTCGAATACTAAGTCTGAATACATGGTAGAAACCAGGTATTAAACCGGAAACATCATGTGACATTGGGTACTAGACATACCATACAAAAGTGTATATTAAAGTTAGTCATCGCAGATTGTTGAAAAAGCGGGTTTTGTCAATTTAGTTAGAGTCTTCAACATTGGTCATCTATACCATACATTGTTCGCACACCAGCTTTCTGTCATATATGTATTTCAACTTAATATATTTGAGTGGGATGGCCACTCGGTTGAGGTGACCGCTCGCTTGTTAAATACATTACGGTTATATAAATCTACCCAAAACCCAACCCATTTACGGGTTAGGTTTATTCGGGCTTACGGATCTATAGGGTTTGGCGCAGTCTAGATATAACCCCGTCACAATTTGACTATATTGTTCTAGTCTATACACTTTCCCTCCAACCTAACACGGGCTTTCAAGAATAAGAGAATTCGACATTGCAAAGACACATGTTCCTTGATTTTGCTTATTTCGAAAGGCGATTGGATACACGCTTCAGGCGAAATACTGTCCGGTGGATATGATCTAGACGTGGAAAAGCGCAAAAGCAGCACTGAGTAGAGCCACCGCTCCCTTCGGGGCATTAAACTGAGACGACGCAGCACCAGTCGACTGCAGAGGGGACGCGGAGGCACTGGTGGATGAAGCGTCGGCAGAGGTGAAAGACGTTGTCGTGGAAGAAGAGGTAGAGGAGGACGTGGTGGTGGAGCCTGCGATGAAAAAGGGTGTATTAGTATGATGGCTTTATAACATTGTGCGGAGTTGCATCATGCCTGAGGAAGACAAAGGACTAGTCGACGACGTGGGTGTTGAAGATGCCGAGGACGTAAGGGTGGAGGTGACTGATGCAGAAGTGGTCTCACTAGATGTCGCGGACAAAGAAGTGGAGGATGTGCTGGTGGTGGAAGAAGATGAGGATGTGGTACCATCATCCGAAGCGCCCTTCTTGACAGTAAAAATGTCACTGACGGCGAGCTGACCCCCAGAATCAATTATCTGGATCTCGTAGTCATCTCTAAGGCATCGCATAATGGTATTAGTGTTATTATTTTCTGTTCACCCACTCTATCTTCTACGTACCCGTTGGAAATGCTAGGGTTTGGCTGAGTCTTGTATTCGCCGGCAGAGGTCTTGACGTTATCCGCCAATTTGGTCTGGAAGGACCCATCCTGACTTCGAAGGATGATACTGATTACTGAAGGATCACTGGAATCGCTAGTGAATTTGATAGTTTTGGCAGTTGAGAAATCCCACACCGTGTCCGATGACGGGGTGGTGACGGTGATGGCCAAAGCCGATGAAAGGAGGCTTAGAACGGTGATGGTGAATGAGTAATGCATTTTGATTGAATGGAATTATTGAATCACCGGAGAGGGAGCTGAGGGAGATGCTCTCATGTCTCCCAGGAAAAGACTATATATTCTTGGTCGATAGACCGGGAACTAGGTTGTCGAAAGATCTACGTAAGTGTGTACATAAATCAGTAACTTTCAGCTAAAGGCGAGCGCATTGAGAATACGAGATAGTCTAAGCCTTGCATAGAAGCAGAATGTGATCTCCAACATGAGCTGAGCCTCTTGTAGAGAGACTGGAAAAAACCCAGTGGTGATTCTAATGCCCACGTAGGGTAACAACAAACGGGCACTGCCCAGGTGTTAGGATCAGCTCTACATCAGCGACCCGCCCTGTTGTGTTGGGTTCACCAAAGTGAGTATTGCACCTTATCTTTCCAATCAAGTGTCTAAAACAGGTTGTGTGCTGTAGTCCTTGCTAATGAAGGGTTAAACCACCAAGTAAGGGCTACTATCATGTCAGCGCTAGGTACGCATTGTGACCTAGCGCTGATTCACAATAGAATATTAAACTTTCAACTACGGGCTGCTATCATGTCAGCACTAGGTTAGCGTTGAGAAGCGCAGTTAATACCGAATTTACCGAGGGCTCGGGAATCGAGGTTATCATAATTTTTTTTTGTATTGTATTGTTACTTACAACTGGGAAATAATACCGGTTATGACTGGTAATATTCAACACATATGCTACATGTAGGTCTGCGTCTTATTATGCCCAATAGGCAAAGGCGACAGCCGGAATTCTTGCCCAAGTACGTAGTCTCTAGTTACTCAATGTACCTCCTATTTTGTGTGGTAATTCACCAGATATAATATGAAAGCAATAGCATTAAATGTACGTAGTATTTCGTCTATAGTAAAACCTCCGCAGAAATCATCCAAAAAGACATCGAGAAACAAAAGCAAAAACCATCACGAAGTACAGGAGACATGATCGAAACAAAGTGAATGGCGGTCTAGAGAATTAGATGAAAATGTAGGACGTGGTCAATGCAGCTGTGAGTATCAATGTCCTGATCCCCCACGACAAACCGAATAATGAAATACCAGCGCCGGTGGAAGTCTTCGGACTTGCCGAGGAGGCTGTGGATGTTTGGGTGTGATTTGGACAAATAGTGGTGCTTCGGTTCAAGCTTTCAGTAGGATAGAACACCCGAGGCCCTCCATCCGAGCTGAGGTCGACACTGAGATTCCCGCTTGAATCAGTCACGAATGTTTTGCAAGACAAGAGCTCCGTAACATTTTGGCCGGATGAAAATCCTGTGCCGTCAGGGCCAAGCGTGATCTTGGTGGTGGCTTTGGAGGCTGGCTTGGCTCCCAGGTTGGTGACGACGCTCACAACCTGGTTACCTATAAATCCCTTACGGATGGCCAAAATATTTGTTGAGTTGTAGATTGGCAATGAGAGGTATGATAGATAGTCGCTACCTGATTTCGGGGCGAGTGTGGACTTTTCTCCTTCGCCGCTTGCATATGATCGAATGCGATTCAATGATTGGACTAGCAATGGTAGGGACGTGGAGTTCATCGAGTATTTAGTAAGCCACAGGGCCTCCCGATTGACAGGGTTGAATGCACCTGACAAGTGTTGTTCTTCCCCGTAGTAGACTGTATTACTTTTATTAATATCTTTGGCTTTCGTTTTGATCTGTGGGGGCGCAGCATACGGATGGGGATACCGTCAGCGAGCATGCTAATCGTGAGAATGTTTCGAGCCAGCTAATCAGGAGTGACAAGTCAATGCGTGCTGACAAAATCCTGGATGCACTCGACTTACCGATATGTCTGACGTATACGAGCCAAAGCGAGGAACGTCCTGATTCGATGTGAAAGTTCCGAGGGGTAGTACATCTTCACAATGTGTCCTGACGTAGTCGATAGACTGTATGATTCTGTTCAAGTCTCCGTTGGTTGTGTTAAAGGCCTCTGAGAGGATATAATACCTAAAAGGTGTCAACACATCCTCTGTTCATTCGATGAGCTACTCACAACGGATAATTCAAAAGTCCACTTAGACTGGGCTGCAGAGAACAGTAACCTGATGCGTCTCTTGTGGCGCCTTCGCCCATGGTGAAAACACCCGCTGACTTGCTGAAATTGGAGAAGAAGTCGGGAGGGATATTCAAGACACTGTCAATTCGCAAGCCATCAACTACCAAGGATAATGGTTAATAATTTCATTGGATAGATAGGGAATGTATAGACACACTGGAGTAGTTCGAAACCAACTGCGAAACCCAGGTTCCCAGAATCTGCTGGACTTCCTGATCCTCGTTTCGCAGATCAGGAAGCGATATGATGTTGTCTCCCATCCAGCACTGATGAAGGTTAAGCTATACTCTCATAACACGCGGTGGCAAACTTACATCCAGCACACAAGTGTCATTTATGGGGTCCTCAGAAAGTAGCTTGTAGTCGTGAAAATACTTCTGATCGTTGAATGGATTGAACGTACTGTAGTCGACAGTAGAGGCATTTCCAGCCCAGGCCATGTCACCGACGACAATGTCTAGCATCAAGTACTAGTTTTCAAGTCAGTTTCGTGAGTAGACATGGCAGCCGGCGACTCACCATGTCACGGGCGTGCAATGCTGCGGATAACGCTTGGAGGTCATCGGAAGTGCCAAAATGGGAGTTGATGGAATACAGGTCGTTTGGCCAATACCCATGGTATGCTATCGTCCATCAATCGTTAGTTCTCTATATCCGTTGACAGTCGAGATGACTATACCTGCGAGATCCACCGTGCGAGTAGACTCCTGGCTTTGCACTGGAGAGATCCAAACTGCATCGAACCCGAGGCCCTGAATATAATCCAGCTTATTGATGATGCCCTGAAAACTCCCTCCACAATAATCTCCCACTCCTGCATCACAAGAAGCGGTGGTTGAGTTATCGGATCGAGCGAAACGATCGGTGACCACTTGGTAGACCGACCGACCGAGCCATTGGTCTCGGGAAGCCGCCTGTACTGTCCCAATGGCAGCAACCACCAAAACATTCCACCACCACATTTTCGGTGGCGTTTGCATGACAGGTGGAAGGAGAATAAAATGACGATGGAATCAGAGACAATGAAAAGGTTACTTAAATTAACATTTGAATTGACAACACTTGAATGTCATATAGATGAAAATGACGTACAGTAAGGTACTTGTGTTTCGTACTGTATGTGTAATACATTTATATATATACATATGTATTAATGATCTGTTCCTGTTCCGGTCACGTAATCTGTCGGCCCGATCGGCAGGCTTCGCACATCCAACTCATCCCAACCGAGGGCACAGACCTCGGGATGACTTCCGACACGGTAGGCCCGGGTGGGTTCGCAAGTGACTCGTCTTGGGGCTACAATAGCCTGCTTGGATCTGATAGTTGACGATCATTGTTTATGTTTCTTTGATGTGTTGACGGCTCAGTAGAAGAGCCGCATTGACTGCAATCTAGCCCGATTTCATGTTGCGTGATATTAGATATTATGGCAGAAATCCTTGGGTTATTTCCCATTCCCCTGTAATCCGTACTCTGTGGTTTCCTTATCGTTCCGCGAGATTTATCGATCGGGTCCACATGGGGGATCTCAACCTGATAGCTGGGATTTGTTCCTTTTGGGTCTGGAAACCATCAGTGGGGTCAGGTAAGGAGAAGTGCGGCCTCGACCATTTGAAGTTTTTGGCCCTTAATTATCGGTAGGTTCAGCCAAGCCAAGTCAACCACAAGATGCATAAATTGCCGACTATCAATTTCGCCATACAGCACAGCGGAGTGACCGTGAACAAAAAGATAATAAAAAAATTTAGAAAAACATTTAAAATTTCTGAAACAGGAACAAGACGCAACGACGAGCCATACCCTTATCATATATCATATCCACCTATTACCCTTTCTCATAGGTCGGTCCTGTATCAGGTATGACGTGTTCTATCTTATATTAGGCGGGATACCCGGTCTAGAATGATTTAAACTTTCTGATCAATGATTTACTTCGGGCAGCACTAGTCTTGAAAACTCGTATACGGAGTAGCTTTGCAGCAAATACGTATGAATCGTTCCCCACCATATAAGCTATCGAACAAAGACCCACTTCGTATATTCGGTCAGCCGTGTACGGAGTATACCACATCACCTCGAAGGTGCTACACCGATGCATGTCAGATCGTCGCTATGTCTATGAGACATAATCTGTCCGGCTTGGGCCTGGAACCTGATATATGCCAAGGCCTACCAAATATGGCCTATGTCAGCTTGAGATCCATCATCCATAATTAAGACTGCTCAATCGCGTAGCGTAAATATGGATATGCTTTGCTGTGAGTTGAGGCTGTACAGCAAGGCTGGCTCGGATCTCCAGCCGTTCGCTTTATTCCTGCGTCTATGCAAATTTACAAAACAGTGATTGGTTTCTCGTGCTCGGAATCAATTATTGCATTGGCCTGGCTGGCTCCGAAGTATTCATTATTATCTTTCACATGATTGTCCTGCGTATCTGTACCCTATGAATCGTTCAGTGTCTCTGCTTTCATGAGTTATACCTTTCTCCCTGGTATGCACCTTGTGGTTGTTCTTTTGCAGTTGAGGCTCGAACGGCGAATGTAACCATAGTGGCATTCATTGTCCGGAATGGAGTTGCTCACTTCCATCACTCATTACTTTGTAATTGTTGCAATATTCATACGCATTGCACAATCCCTACCATATCTTCCAGAGGAAGCGGATTGGAATCTCAATCAAAACCAGACAGCAACACACCCCCTCGACTACTCGGGTCGGTGGGATGGCCACACGTACAACCCCTCGCCAGAGAACTGGCGATTCCCCTTTTACACGATATTCCTCGACAAATTTGTGAATGGCGATCCGAGTAACGATAATGCAAACGGCACACAATGGGAACACATCTTGACCTCCAACGAGTTCCGCCATGGAGGCGATGTTCTTGGGTTGGTTGACACCTTTGATTATCTTCAAGGGATGGGGATCAAGGTTCGTTTGTTGCTTCGGGAAGAACGAATAAGAAGAATATATTGACCATGCGCAGGGCGTCTATCTCGCTGGAACACCGTATATCAACTTCCCCTGGGCTGCGGATGGATACTCCCCGCTTGACCTGACTCTGCTGGACCATCACTTTGGTACGATCGAGGACTGGCGCACAATGATATCTGAGGCGCATCGACGGGGAATTTATGTTCTTTTTGATAATACCTTTGCAACGTATGTGAGGTCCCTCTGCACCACCTGGGACGTCGTTTGCTGATTGTGGATAGAATGGGCGATCTTATCGGTTTCCAGGGTTTCTTGAACAAGTCCGCGCCGATCAATCCCAACGAGTACGAATATGTATGGAAGTACGACCGCCGATACTGGGACTTTCAGCCTGGAAATGAAGTTGAGAGCGAATGTCCCTGGGAGTATCCTCGGTTCTGGGATGATGACGGAACCGGTTTGACAACTACAACCCTTGGTCCTTCATGTCGGAATAGTGAATTTGATCAGGTAACATTCCCTTTCTTTCGATACGGAACATGACTGACCTCGACAGTATGGAGAAGTTGCAGCCTTTGGAAGCTACACTGAATGGGAAGGGCAGATATCGAAATTCGCATTTGTGCAGGATCGTCTACGCGGATGGCGGCCGGATGTGCTAGCCAAGATAAAACACTTTTCGTGTCTAACCATCACCATGCTTGATATCGACGGATTCCGCGTTGACAAGGCTCTACAAGTTACTCTTGACTCTCTTGGAGAATGGTCCGAATATATGCGGGATTGCGCCAAGGAGGTGGGAAAGGACAATTTCTACATCCCCGGAGAAATTGTGGCAGGAAACTCTTTTGGCTCGCTGTATATCGGTCGCGGTCACCAGACGAATCAAACCATCTCCAATTTGACGGAAGCGTTTATGATGACAAATAAGACAGACAAGTCAGATGAGAATCTCTTCTTGAGACCTGCGGAGAGGTCCGCTTTGGACGGGGCGGCTTTCCACTACACGTTGTATCGTGGTCTGAGCCGGTTTCTAGGGTTAGTTTCTCCCCCTCAACACTCATAGTTTACTGAAGCTAACATCGTGCCGTTCAGTCTAGACGGTATCTACACTGCCGAAGGCGACCCGCCCGTCAACTTTGTGGAGACCTGGAATGGTCTTGTGGAGACCAACGATATGGTCAACACGAACACCGGTAAATTCGACCCTCGTCACCAGTTTGGTGTCACAAATCAGGACGTCTTCAGGTGGCCAGGGATCACAAACGGGACCCAAAAGCAGAATCTGGGTCTGTACATCGCTTCGTTGCTCATGCCTGGAATTCCCATCCTCTCCTGGGGTGAGGAACAGGATTTCTACGTATTAGACAACCAGGCTGACAACTATGTCTTCGGTCGTGGACCCATGTCATCTGCCCAGGCATGGCAGCTGCACGGATGCTACAAGCTGGGGTCATCTAAATACGTTGATTTCCCGCTCGACCGCTCCCTCACCGGATGTGGAGATGATTCCGTCAGTCTCGATCACCGTGATCCTTCTCACCCAGTCCGCGGCCTCATCAAGATGATGTTTGAGATGCGTCAAAACTATCCTACTCTGAATGATGGCTGGTATCTGCAGCAGTTATCCAACCAGACCTTCAACATCTACCTTCCAGGCAGTAACGGGACACCGACCGAGACTGGCATATGGAGTGTCATGAGGTCGCGCTTCGTGGATGCGCAGAATTTTGATGGCCAAGGCCAAGGAAACCAGAGTGTCTGGCTGGTGTATTCTAATGACAACAAAACAGTCGAACACCAATTCAACTGCAGCAGTAAGGAAGCTTTGATCTCGCCATTTCCCAGGGGAACAACGGTCAAAAACCTTTTCCCTCCTTTCGAGGAATTCACGCTGACTAACAGTTCGATTATGCTTGGGTATGACTTCTGTTATAAAACTGATTCCCTTTACTAACGATTAGTAGATTCGACGGATCTGACGTTCCCAATGGGTGTTATCCCAACCTTACCATGCCGGCCTGGGGGTTCAAAGCCTTTGTTCCGAAGGATAAATTCGTGCAGCCTTCACCATATATCACACGCTTCTCTCCAGGGCATGACGCTCGACTTGTGCCGCAGGGAACAAATGGGGAGACGGTACGAATTGGCTTCGAATTCTCCCAACAGATGGATTGCGGGGATATCACCAACTCGCTGACAATCACGTCTAAAACGCTTGACGACGAGAGCCCGCAGCTTGACACGACATCGGTCTCTTGTAAATCTATTGAAGAGGCTAATGTTGTGACATGGCCGGGGGCACTGACTAGCGTATTCAGCTACGAGGTAGATTTGGGAAACGTCTTTCCAGGGGTTCATAGAGTGACACTTAGCAATGTGATGACGGCAGATGGAAATCAATCCACCGGTGTGAGTAAACTCTTCGCTATACAGGTCGAGAAAGTCACGATACTAATTAAGTCGGACAGTCGGTCGACCACTTTCTTTTCCGTATCGGACAGATCAACAATCCGATGGTCTGGCCACAGTTGGCCAACTACAGTAGAACACTACTGTTCGATGACCCGTCCTCTGAGACTAAGCCCTTATCAGTAATGCCACAGGCCCCTGGTGCAGACATGTGGCGATACTCGCTGGACTTTGGGGCTACATTCAGTTCCTGGATGACATACAACGGCTTCAATACGTCCATCTCCGGCAAGAACTGGACCGGCACTGCAAAGCAGGCCTGGGACGGAGAACACATACTTACCCAATACTGGAGCAAGTTGACCGGAAGTAGTGCTCACTGGCAGCATGGAGACACGCAATGGGCATACAAGCCACCTCGCCGCTTCCCAAACCTCTTCATCGAAGGCGAGTTCAACCAGTTCGGATATGACGCTGGCTATTCCAACAAAATGGCTCTTAGCAATGTCACTGGCCTGTGGGAAATCCATTTCATGGGCGAATGGCCCGTTCAGGTTGCATTCAACGTCTGGGGATTAAACGAAGACGGCCTGCCGGATCAAACACAGGTATTTGGAGACATCGATGGAGACAACGTCCTGGATCAGGTACCTCCAGTCACGCTGCTGAGCAATGTATTCAACGTTACCCTCCCACCCCCTTCGCCCTATCTTTCCTTTAAGCTGTCGGTGGATGACAGTGATCTGAAGGTCTACGCTACACCCACAGGATCCAGGTGGGTTCAGCTGGCCATCTTTATCATTCTGGCAATTGTGCCTGTCGCCACCGCCGTGGGTGCGGTTTATGTTTACCTGAAGGCCTTTTACCAGGTCAAATTCAACCAAATTGGTGTCACTGAGAAAAGATCAAGCTTCGCTCCACTGGTGGGCGTCTTTCAAAAAGTGACTCATCGATCTAATGAGAGGGAATCCAATCCCGGACTCGCTCTCGCCGATGTGGGACCGTTCCCATCTGAAAGGACAGGCGTTGTCAGTTCCACGGTAAACACTTCTCGACGAACGGTGCTCATCGCAACGATGGAATACGACATTGAGGATTGGGGAATTAAGATCAAGATCGGTGGGCTTGGTGTGATGGCCCAACTGATGGGAAAAAACCTGACCCAGCAGGACCTCATATGGGTCGTCCCTTGTGTTGGAGGGGTTGACTACCCCAAGGACGATCCCGGTGAGCCGATGGTGATCACCGTTCTTGGAAATAACTACCAAGTGGATGTCCAGTATCATCGACTGCAAAACATCACGTATGTCTTGTTAGACGCACCTGTGTTCCGAGCTCAGTCTAAATCAGAGCCGTACCCTGCCCGTATGGATGACCTGGATTCAGCTATATTCTATTCTACTTGGAATCAATGTATTGCCGAAGCTCTCAGGAGATTTCCGGCTATCGACCTCTATCACATCAATGATTACCATGGCGCCGCTGCCCCTCTCTATCTCCTACCTCGCACGATTCCATGCTGCCTGTCTCTACACAATGCTGAATTCCAAGGACTCTGGCCAATGCAAACCCCACATCAAAGTCAAGAGGTTTGCAGCGTCTATAACCTTGACCATGCATTAGTGAAGAAGTATGTACAATTCGGCGAGGTGTTTAACCTTCTTCATGGAGCTGCCAACTATCTGAAAATCCACCAAAACGGATTCGGAGCTGTCGGTGTCTCCAAGAAATATGGCAAGAGATCGTACGCCAGATACCCTATCTTTTGGGGTCTCAAGAACATTGGAGCCCTACCCAATCCTGATCCATCTGACATCGCCGAGTGGGATCACAACGCAAACAACAATCTCCAAGATGTGATCATCGATGCAGAGTTTGAAGCCGGTCGTGCCACCCTCAAGAGACAAGCGCAAGAATGGGCAGGGCTCAAAGTTGACCCAGATGCCCAGCTGTTTGTATTTGTCGGTCGTTGGTCCATGCAAAAGGGCGTTGATCTGATTGCAGACATCTTCCCCTCCATTCTCAACGCTCACCCAAAGGTCCAACTGATGTGCATTGGTCCAGTCATTGATCTCTATGGAAGGTTTGCCGCGTTGAAACTGAATCGACTCACAGAGCTCTACCCTGGGAGGGTCTATTCTAGACCAGAGTTTACTGTACTACCGCCCTTCATTTTCAGTGGCGCTGAATTCGCCTTAATTCCTTCGCGTGATGAGCCGTTCGGTCTGGTAGCTGTGGAATTCGGGCGGAAAGGAGCGTTGGGCGTGGGATCACGGTGACTCTGACCTGCCTTAAACCTACTACCTCTGCTAACCTATGTTTCTTTAGTGTTGGTGGCCTTGGCCAGATGCCTGGATGGTGGTACACGATGTGAGTTTTCTTCTCTCGCGATATGCTCACACTAACCCATTCTAGCGAGTCTATGACAACCAAACATCTTATCCAACAATTCAAGATGGCCATCAACAACGCTCTGAAATCGTCGCAGGAGACACGAGCAATCATGCGTGCGCGATCTGGCAAGCAGCGCTTCCCCGTAGCACAGTGGGTTGAGGATCTGGAAATCCTACAAACTACCTCAGTCGAAAAGCACGCTAAGTACTCTAAACGGCACGATCGCAGTTCATGGAGGATTTCCCGCGGCAGCACCCTGGTCCCAGAAAACATTCGTCAAGTCTCGTCGAGTTCAAACAACAGCCGGGAACAAAGCCAATCACGCAGCTCCACCGCGTCTGCCCCCCCGAGCAGCCCCGTTACAGCTGATATGAGACCATCTGGACCTCGACCAGGCCATGACCACGTTTTCTCGCCAACAAATCTGTCTTCCAGCCTCAACATGTCCGACAACGAGCCTGATCCTGAAACCGACCCAAGACACAGACCCGTGCCCTCCAACCCTCTCCCAGAATCCCGAATCATCTACTCTACGGTGAGCGATGGAGAAGATCTCGAACCTATTTCTGGGGCCTCCCAAGATGATGGAACTCTTCGTCTATCGCCATTTGGGACACCTAGTTTTTATTTTGCTCGATCCGGTGCCAGCACACCAGTTCCCAGTGCGGGATCAGAAGACGGTCTGCTGGGCCGAAGAGATGCGAGGGCGTCCATGATGAGTTTAGTCAGTGTCGATGATATAACAAAGGAGAAACAAAACTACAACCTGCAGAAAGTTGATCCATTTTTCACGGATGCGAATAACGAGTATGCGGTTAAGTTTGAGAAGAAGCTTGCAGACTTGAATAGTAAGAACTCCGAAGACCAGCTCTGTATCGAGGAGTTTCTCGAGAAGAGTGAAAAGGACTGGTTCAATCGATACCGCGACGTCAAACTGGGCAAGTCCCCCTTGCCATCTCCTGCTGCATCTGTCTTTCGCTTCAAGGGTCATGAAAGCAGTCGATCAGAGATCCCGCCAATTACTGGTCCAGATCCAGGCTCAAATGCCGGGCAATTCCTTCTCCCGAATGACTATGTTCCACCCACTGGTTTGAAGCGATTCATGTTGATGAAGCTGGGTGATTGGCCTGTGTACTCGATCTTCCTCGCTATCGTGAGTTGGAACCCTACCCAAAACCTTCATTCGCCTGTTGACAGCATTCGGTTAGGGCCAAATTCTCGCCTTGAACTCGTACCAGATCACACTCCTTAACGGTGAAGTTGGACAGACGGCCGAAAAGCTATACATTCTAGCATCCATCTATCTTGCCTCTTCGATCATATGGTGGATGGTTTTCCGTCTAGTCCCCTCAATCTATGTACTGACGATACCTTTCTTTGTACGTTCACGTTCCTCTATCTAGCTTACGAGGTTGCAAGCTAATTATCCGCAGATATACGGATTTGCCTTTCTGTTTGTCGGCCTTGCCGGTCCCATTCACAACCCCACAAGTCAAACATGGCTACAAAACGTTGGAACCGGATTGTATTCGTTTGCATCTTCGAGTGGTTCGATTTTCTTTGCCCTTAACTTTGGAGATGAAGGTACGTAACAACCCTTTTAGGAAGTATGGAACTTAATCTGATTTTCTTTTCCAGGTGGGGCACCTCTAAGGTCTTGGATTTATAGAGCCACTGTCATCCAGGGCACTCAGCAGTTATTCATTAGTTTCCTTTGGTACTGGGGTAGCTGGATGGCAACTCTCAATCAAAAGGGTAGCACGCAATTCAGCCTCGCCATGACCGATCCGAGCGCTTTGCTCGGGATCGGACTCGGACTCGCCTGTCTTCTGTGGCTGTTGGGAGCCCTGGTCTTCTTTGGACTTCCTGCATATTATAGACAAGCGCCAGGACAAGTGCCGACATTCTACCTATCGCTCTTCCGCCGTCGCATCATCCTTGTATGTCTCTTCCAATCCTCCCTCAACCTGATTTTGATTCTGACACTGTATTTTGCAGTGGTTTTTCTACATGGTGTTCATATCAAACTACTGGCTATCGGCACCGTACGGACGAAACTGGCTCTATCTCTGGTCCAGCAAGCACGCACAGGTGTGGCAAATCGTCCTCCTTGTCCTCTTATTTTTCATCGTTGTCTGGGCGGCAGCTCTGTGGGTCTTCCACGTCTTTTCCAAGAGACACGCCTGGTTTATTCCGATCTTTGCCGTCGGTCTTGGTGCTCCTCGATGGGCCCAGATCCTGTGGGCAACCTCCAACTTAGCCACGTACATCCCCTGGGCCGGTGGTCCTGTAGCCGGAGCTATCCTTGGTAGAGCACTATGGCTCTGGCTAGGAGTTTTGGATTCCCTTCAGGGTGTCGGTAAGTATCTCTCAGCGAATAAAAAGTAACACAAACTGATTAACGCCAATACAGGGTTTGGAATGATCCTACTCCACACAATGACCCGATTCCATGTCACCTTCACACTCCTCGCCGCGCAAGTGGTCGGTTCCATCGCCACTATCCTCGCCCGCGCGACAGCACCGGATAAGTTAGGCCCTGGGGATGTATTCCCTGATTTCTCCGCCGGCGTCGCAGCCGGCTTGGGAAAGGCAGACTTCTGGGTCTGCCTGCTCTTCATGCTATCCATCAACGTGCTCTGCATCTTCTTCTTTCGCAAGGAACAACTTGCGAAACCTTGAGCGCTGTTCGAGCTTTGACTGGCGTTTTCTTTTCTTTTCTTTCTTGTTTTGCATCGACTTGATATTGTGCGGGGTAAGTATTCTGACTAGAGCATTAATTATACTATAGTGGGTTGCGTTTGCCGGGGTGCGATAGACTTTGTAAAGGTCCCCCATGTTTTGGATATGTATATAGTGTATCAAAAGACTACATACTGGTTTACAAGTTCCGTGTCCAAAATTAATCTTTGTGTTCATGTGATGCTAAATAGGAATGCGTCCAGTCCCGGGTCGTATTCTTTAATCTTTACCCCGAAGTCATTTCCCATTCGATTTAGTTTTCTGTTCAGGGGTCCACGCGAAAATCAAAGCGCGGAACAGAATGGTACAGCCCTACGCTGACATAGGACTAGGGTGACGGGGTTAATCGTGCGAGAATCCGTTTTAGGCCTAGTCAGGGGAATTGATTATTCCGAGCTTACAAGGGATATAATATCACGATGGCTCCTTCGTTCTTACAAACATTTACTCGACTTGTTATTCCTGTCACTCTTTTAAAGATAACACGACACTCATTCTTTTATTGCATTCTTTTATTCCATTCTTTTTTTATTCTTTTTTTTATTCTTTTTTTTATTCCGTACCTTTATTCCATACTTTCCGTGCATTTACCAGTCTCTCATTCATATCCAATGCACCGCCTTTTTTTCTCCTTCATGGCCCTCTGCCTGTACACGCACTGGGCGGTCGCTGCTTTAACCTCGGGTGAAATTGCCAACTCTCTCAATGAACTAGCTCAGCAAGGATTCGCTGCCAAGGATCTAGTATTGGAAATCAATTCCACTGCGGACGCTGGTCCTATTCCGGTAAGTCGTTTGTTTTAGGTCCATGGATAACAGCTCATAATAGAAATTCAGGATATCTACACTAAGATGGACACAATGGTCGCTGTGGTCCTAACAGATGTAAACTTTATGACCAACACACCGATTATTACCGATCAGGCGGAGGAGCAGGATGTCTATGAGGGATACTCAAATGTAGGTTGATGACAAAAAAGGAATTCGATCTAAGTCACTGATACTCAATTACGCTAGTTCGTACAATCTCTTCTCGAGCTCATGGGCGCCTTATCGAGCAGCGCAGCTCAGCTGAAATCCATCAACGAAACAACCATGAACAAAGTTCCCTCTGAAATTCGCATCTTGCAAACTGCCATTGACGTGAGTTTCCTAATTAATTCTTTGCTATAACCTAAGGAAATCGCCGATGAATGCTAACACCTTACAAGGCCTACTTCTACAATGTCATCGGTCTCTTCCCAGCCAACAGCTCGTACAACGCCCAGGCCAACAACCAGAAAGCCCAGGTGGACACACATTGCTTCCAGGCTGTCTGGGCATTTGATCGCGGTTATAGCAATGGTAACCAGGCTACCTATCAAGCGCGTAGAAACAGCTCCCTTCACTCTCGACGGATCAAGCGCGGTTCCTTGTGATTTTAGACCATGTCTACCTTTAAATATCGCCTGGTTTAATAGTTGGGCAGGGCCATTGCCCATTTGGCCCATTTGGCCCATTTTTAACGCAAATTTTCCATGATGTTTACAGTAGCGATACTATATATAGCCAATTGATCACTTCTTTCACAATGGCCTATTTATCATCCAGTAGATACAGCCACATATTCTGAGGATAGTATCGATTTCCCCGGGATATCATTATATAGAATAGAGACCAGGTATTCTAATAGAGCACTAACGATCGAACGTTTAGAAAGGTTATAATATCATGGCAAAGGAGCATAGCATCATTATACCTTCTCATATCGCTCGGTGATCTTCCAAGCCCCACCATCACTCTCGTCACTAAAAATCATCTTTTGCTAAGTATTATCTGTCTAGGTGTGTAGTATTTGGAAGCTTTTAATATCAGACATGCTATTCTGATGCGTTACAGTCGATTGATGATCAGAACAAGATGTTATCCGGGGAGGTAGTAAGAAATAGAAGCGAAGGCTTTTATTGCTATCAGGTCGAGCATATTCCCATGCAATATCTCTCAAGAAAGTTTTAAAACAACCTCCACGATTTCTACGAGGATATCAACCTTTCATTTCACGAAATGAATCACTTTATCGTCATATTTTGATCAAACCCCGCGCAAGGTCAGCCAACTTCTGCACCCTGGTAGAGGCTTGGGTTTAAAACAAGGAATTTCGAGGGACCAAACACCGAATCAGAATCATTATCGCCCAAGCGGACCGAGCCGGACGTACAATCAGGTGTGGCTGTCACCGCTCCAATGAGCATGGCTAAGCTCGCATATCACATGCATATCAGTATATCAATATCCACCATCCCTGGGATTACTAGCGCCGGACTACAGCGATACACTACCACCTAGGTAAACTCGTATATTATTTATTAATTAACCGAAGTAGCGAACGACATGATCACATCCAGGCACAAGGTACAACACAGCAATACAACTCGTCCTAGCCTTGATACATGTTTTCTGTCATCTCTTCAAATTTTTGATCTGCTTACTGGGACCATATATCGGCACTCGAGGAGTCACTCCTGGCATATCAAATCGTAGGTACTTCCCGCATAGTAGTGTGTAGAATGGGATGAAACTTCGCTTCGGCAACAGCCATACCATGACTTATTTCCCGAATTATCCTCCTATAGGATCTCGAGGCTGCCTGCCGAATTTAAATTTATGTTAAACCAATTCAATGTAGCCCGTTTCACAAAGTCCGCCCAGATCCTTAGCTACAGAGAATGGCCCCATGAACCACCAACGGGAGGCCGCCCCGTATGGTGCCATCGCTGCAATCCACGGCCCTAGGTAATTTACCTGACACAAGCGGTCAACCAGTAGTCTCTAAATCAAACAAACCGATACTTGTTCTGGGCATTTCTGGGCACCCGGGGGATCAGGGACATCCCGGCCCGGTAGGATTGACCTGCGGTTCCCCCTCCCCAATGAACACCGTGCCTGACGAATGCAGGAGGCAATTCAGGCCCAAGTGATATCATGGTTTGGATCTATACGCCGCATGCCAAAACGCATCAATGGGAGCCGGCTAGCAGTGGAATGTGCCAAGGCAAAATTACCTGCGATCTTCAGCTGAGATGCTCGCGATAATTATGGGTGGCGACCAATGAATGCGCTTGGTACAGCGCGACGTTTTCAGACAGGAATAAACGGGAGGCATGCTAACCAAGTGGCATGCACGAGGGGAAGACTTCCATATCAAATGGAATGAATACTTGTCTCTCATTTCCATATCTTTTCTATTATTGCAACATCACAAGCAACATGAATGAGATGCATCATATCGAACGCAACTCTGCTACAGGCATCATGAAAATCAACGACCCCCATAGCCATGGATCCTCGTTCTATCTTTACGCGTGCTCGATGGAATATAACCCTTCCCAATGCTTTAAAACAATTATGCAGTTGTGTATCGTGCAGTCAAATACACTGACCTCTTTCTTCTACTGAAATGTCGTCAAAAGGATAACCAACCGAACAAAATAATCTCCATACTAAAAGGGTTTGCGTCTAATTGTGTAGGATATTGAAATGGCAAAAGGTAAATCAAATTATGTAAACACACAAATTGAGGTCTTTTCACAAAGTCCTACAGCAATCCAAACCACAACGACTCAACACTATCAGGTCCAACCACCCTTCTCCAATCCATGTATGTGTACAAAATAGCAAAAGCGAGCACATACAAGGTAGCTTGTGGTACCCACCTCCAATTTGAGTGTTTGGTCCGATACCTCTCCCATCCGCCTCCACTGCGCCTTGGGGGAGGCAGGAAATCACACAAAACCCCATCGGCAATAGACTTGGATCCGATATACGCTGGCAAGTCGCCTGCATATGGTACGTAGTATCGACCAAAGAGAGTCTTCAGCAGGCCATCTCGGGCGTGTAGGCGGACCAGAAAGCGGGAGCTTTTGTAAACTGAATTAACACGGCCATGGCGAACACTGCGATATTGATGCAAAAGAGTCTGTACCTGTCCATCCGTGGGAGGCCAATCGCTCAACCCCTTCCTTAACCTTTGGAGTAGATTTGCCAGAGCTGCGGCGTCCTCTATGGCCATGTTGGCGCCTTGTCCAATATTGGGGGTCATCTTATGAGCACTATCACCCAGAAGAACTAGCCGGTCATGGTACCAGGTCTCAAAGGTGTTTTCTTCCAAGACTGTCATGGAGACCGTTTCCCGAGTCTCCCATAGATGACCAAAATTAAGGTCTTTGTAGAATACTATACTTCTGAGTTGCTCTACCGCGATTTCGATGTCGCTTGTCATGTAGCGGGGGCAATTCGGATAAGTGTATTTCTTGTCCAACTTCTGTATGACGAACCAATACACACGACCATTTTTTCCATGGATTGTAATGATGGTCAAGCCGTCAAATAACGCGTTCACTTGCTCTCCTGGAATCAACTCCTTGATGGGGGAGGAGATGCCGAAGATACAGCGGAACTCCACCGTGAGACCTGTGCAGCGTTTAGTCCCCATGTGCAGTAGTGAATGCTGCTTATTTCTACTTACTAGATCTCTCAGTTGCGACTCCGGAGCTGGTCCTCTCGAGGGCGTTCCAGATTTCCTGTCGAACTTTGCTGTGGACGCCATCTGCGCCGACAATGAGGTGGCCTCGATAGAAAGATCCCTTAGACGTTCTCACTATAGCCACATCACCGCAAGTTTCAATTTTTGTCACTCTTTCCCCAAGGCGAATGTTTCGATGATCTGGGTAGCTTTGATAGAGTATTTCAAGTATCTTCTGTCGGTCCAGGAAGGCGATTGGATAACCGAACCTGTGCAGTGCCATCAGAACTATTAAATACTTTCGCCAGACGAACTAAATGGAGTAAGACTAACCTTTCATTTATCGCCTTTGGAAAAGACCCTTTGAAGCTGTAACCGTCGGGATAGCGGATGGTTGCTATAGTCAACGGCTCAATGTGTTCCTCAACTAGGTCGTACAGTTGGAGTTGATCAAGAACGCGAGCTCCGTTTGGGGAAATGCCGATGGATGCCCCAATTTGGGGTGCTGGTTTGCTAGCCTTTTCGAGGACAACATGGTCAATTCCGGCGCGTTGTAGGCAATGCGCGAAAGTCAGGCCTCCGATTGATCCGCCGACGATGATGACTTGAAACTCTGAGTTGCTCATCATGGATATTTAGATGGAGACGCCCGCTAAAATAAACACCTGGTATGCTATTCACAATATACACTTCTGGTTCTAATTTATGTAGAATATAAAGGCCTTGTCATGCAAATTCTTGACACCGATTAACTTGTATTTCCCTCCTACCCTTGTCAACGTACATAGATAGGGAACTAGTATGCTCTCTTTGAATTACTATTCTATGCTCGCCAGTGGCATTTAGAAGGGGACTACATATATTGATCAATCTACCTATCTTACTGCAGGGTTATCTACAGGATAGTGCTGTGTCATTTCGAGAGATTAAAACAAAAGGAAATATACTCTTTTCGTAATCTCATTTTCTTCTCATCTTTTCGATATCGTCACCACCCTACCCCCATTATCTATACATCATTTGACCTTTTTCGTCAGTGCCGTACGAAAGCTCTCTTCGTACCGCTTAACATGCCAGTAACATAGCCCATAAGAGCTATCAATGATTAGGAAAGCAGCCACACTCCACAGCACGAGGGGGCTATTGAGCCATGCAAATGATTCCGGCCAATACATCCAACGCAGAACCGCGAACCCAATCACGCAACACGAGCCCAAGAAGCGAGAAAACCTAAGATGTCTCAGCGTAGCCTTTTGATGTGTTTGTTGATGGGAGGTTTCAGGGGATAACGTTGCATGGGAAACGGGTCAAAAACGCGGGATCTCATACCATAGAGAGTAGGAAGCACCACGGGTACTTCCACGACAGAGAAGCTGACAGAGACCACCAACACTCAGTAAAAGCTGCGCCACAATCGCACTCCAGGAGTACGCTAATGCAGGGCCAATTTCGGCTGCGAGAGCGAGGTGCCCAGTGAGGAAGCCGATGATTCCGATGCCAAAAATCCAATGTAGATTGTGCTGGACCAGTGGTGCGTGGCTCCATTCTTGTGGTGAGAAGATAATTGCAGCATATATAATCCCAACGTTGATGAGCAACTCGAAAATGATTAACCCCCGCTCAAGCCGATTTTTGGAGGGATAAATCAGGCCATAGACAATCTCCCATGCAAAGTTGCAACAAAGAGGCATGATAGACATCCCGTAGGTCCCTTCCTTGAACGACGTGTAGACCATCAAGGCATAATTAGTCACCCACCCAAGTGTAACCCCGAGCAGGAATAAATCCGCCAGAGGCCTGACAGCCTGATACTCTATCGGGGCTTGTGACACGTCGAATCCATCCATTATGCCGAATTTAGTAGACCAAAAAGAATGAATCAATCGATTTCTGAACAGGAGTGTTCTGAGTGCGGAAACAGGGCCCCTCAAATGCATGCCTATTTATGGATTTAGCATAGGAAGAGATACCGCGCGCAAGTTACTTGGTGAGCTCGCTCTCTGCGCCCTGCAATGCACAAATTGGGTGATTACGCGATGTCTAATTTAATTATAATACGTGCATGATCAGGGTGAGTAATATAGGAAAATGTCAGGTCTCAAATTACCATCTGCACTAAGCCAAAAAGTGTCCATGACAGGATTCTCGGTCTGTAGTATTGTGTTGTGTCCCGATGATTTAGGTGAAATAAAGCCTCAGCGCCCTCCTCCCAAGCGTATTAGATTTTCTGCACTTTAGTAGGGCAAAATGACCAGATGGTATTCCATTATAATTTGCATGGTCCACTACACATTTAGATACCTACTTAGGGACTTAGAATAAAACTATATGGATCTCAAGGAAAAGGCGATTTCAATTCTGGCGATGCACTGTCATAACGCAATTATACTGTCATGTTTTATAAATTTTATAATGTAGATATTAATATAGCTCTACAGAATATAGTAAAACTTCGTTTCGGGCTGACGCAACTCCTGCATGCGCACGATACAGGGGAGAGTGACCAGAGGTACATATGCAACCTTTTCGGAGCCCCGGAAACAAGAGTTCGTTGGTTTCACTAGCTCTGTTTGAACTCGACCCGCAGAAATCCCGTAGACTGGTCGTGGTCAAAATATATTGCACGCATAAACAAGATAGTACTGGAGTAAGCGAAGAAAATGGGACGTCTGTTGTGGATCTAGAACTTCCCTTGTTGTTTCTCTGCACATGAGGACTAGCACTTGATGGTATAGCGACACAATAATATCAGCAGCGGGAATTCTTTAAAAGTATCGATGTTCGAATGTGATTATACATTCGTATGTCCTGCTCTCTTCATTACGATTCATATCCCTCTTACATCATGAGCCTCTTCGAAAGACTTTTCGGACGGTTTGTTCAGGGAGCGAGCCCCATACTGGGTATGATTGCTGTGGGTGGCTTCCTTTATCTAATTATTGACTATATACACATTCCTCGATGGTGGGACAAAAAGGCCCACCTGGTGGGACGAAGAAATCCCGAGAGAATAACTACATTGGAATGCCCTTATGATTATCTTCGGGAAATATACGGCAAGCATCATTGGACAGCGTTTGTCCACAAGTTATCCCCGACTCTTCGAAATGACGACGCTCCCAAGTACCGGATGGTGTTGGAAATTATGGATGCCATACACCTTTGCCTGATGCTAGTCGATGATGTGAGTTCCGGAACGCTCTCCTTCCTCGCGACATGGGTTCAATACAGCCCATCTAAATGACGGGTTCCTAGATCTCCGATGGGAGCGATTACCGTAAAGGACGACCCGCCGCTCACAAAATATACGGCCCGTCGGAGACAGCAAACCGCGCCTACTATAGAGTCACCCAAATTCTGAACAAAACGACCAAGGACTTCCCAAGCCTCGCGCCATGGCTCATGCAGGATCTCCAGGATATCCTTGAAGGTCAAGATATATCCCTCGTCTGGCGCAGGGATGGAATTAGTGGTTTCCCTATCGCTACCGCGGACAGAGTTGCAGCATATCGAAGAATGGCCTCTCTCAAAACCGGTTCCTTATTCCGTTTACTAGGCCACATTGTCCTAGAGAATAATTCTATGGATGAGACTTTAACTATGGTTGCGTAAGTGGGCCCTTCCAGGAATTCATTACGATTCAAGTTTGACGTTTGTATAGCTGGCATTCGCAGCTCCAAAATGACTGCAAGAATGTTTATTCTTCGGAGTATGCAAGGCTGAAGGGTTCTGTGGCCGAAGACTTGCACAACTGCGAGATGACATACCCTATCGTCCTGGCGTTAGATGCACCTGACGGTCATTGGGTCACTGGGGCCTTGGAATCTCCATCGCCCCGCAATATTCGCAACGCCATGAAGGTAATTCGATGTGACTATGTGCGGAACATATGCATGAATGAACTGGCTAAATCCGGTGCCTCGGTCAAAGAATGGCTGGAAATATGGGGTCGAAAGGAGAAACTAGATTTGAAGGCATGAGCTTACGCGGTGCGTGTTCATGGGCCACATGTATTACGAGTCTCGTCACGGTATTTCAATTAGAATAATGTGAATGGAATAATCCACAACATGAATACAATACGTTTATTATACGACCTTTGAGTGTGGATGGCCCGCGAGAGGAGAAAGTGATTAAATGTCAAAGCTCGGTCGTCTCTGCGGCAGAGTAGCCCAAGTTCTTTCAAAGCCACACCCAGGAGATGTTCGGGGCTATCAGTCCTTGAATATGGTGGAATCATCTTATGCGAGCTAGTGGTTTGTGTTTGCAGGCTAAGTGGCTTATCCATTTATCGCAATACTTTTGCTGCTAATTCTTAGAGAGCAGCAGAAAGAGCATATCCCCTAAGTACAAGCTGATCTCCGGTACGAATTTCCATCCCTCCGGGGTTATCTAACATCTGCAGGTCCAATATTCTCATCGGTTGCTTTTGGCGTGTGGTTTAACATATTTCATCTCATATAGATTTAAACAGCAGAAGAAGGCAGAAAAATACTTAATTTCTGAACTAGAAGTTTCACGTGTAACATTTGATTCAAATATAGCGGAATATTGGTTTCTCCCCCCGACGGGCACGCCAACTATTTGTTGCGTTCATCAATTCAGGACACCCTCGAACAACCCAAAGCCATTTCTTCAGAAATGGCTCGGTCACCTCCCAGTTCCGCACGTCCCAAGGCTCTCCCCAAACTAGCAGTCCTGCATCCATCGTTGACTCACCCCAGAAACCCATGATGTCGTGACAGAGTTGCTCGTCATCCCAATCATCCCCTGCTTCAATGAGATTATCGCGCATCTTGGGTAAAGGAAAGAAGTCCAGCCATGGGTGATGGTGTATCGATTTTTGAATTCGAGTAGGTTGCAGGTTGGTCGGAATGAGGCTGTTATCGCCCGGGATAGAGGGACTTTGTGGCAGAGCTGTATTGAACGGTGAAACAGCGTCGTGGTCCATCCAGTACTCCGACCAGCCGATTAATCGTAGGTTCTGGGCGAATGCACGGAACACGTTCACTTTCGTTAGCGTCATAAGATGATCGGCGGTCGGGTCACCTCGCGCGTAACTTTCAAACGCTGACTTGGCGAATCTCTCTAAAATATTTTGTAATAATTCGGGGCTGCGGCAGAAGTTGAGTGTCGGATTGTCTTGGGAAGAACGATCCTGCGACTGGACGGTAAAGGTCGAACGAGCGGATGGTACTACATTTAGGCTCTTGGGGTGGATGTCTTTGGTGGATGCCAGTCTCTTGCGCTTTCCTGGTAGACAGAGATTAGCTCTTGCTCAACAAACTGTGGTGAAAGTGACGTACGGTAAGCCCTCTGGTTTATGCGGTTCTGTCGCCGACGGCGTTCGGTCGGGTCACTTAATCCAGACCAGTTGTCTGTCACTTGTTCGGCGTCATCAGAGGTGGCATCAGCGATGGAGATTGGATGGTCAATTTTTGAGGTTTCGGTCATTCTGGCTATCAGCGCTAGGGTGTCACGTCTTGCTTATGAAACAATAGTTTTCAAGGTGACCCTGAGGTCGCCACCCCATGTTGAGGAAGAATCCAATCAGATTGCTTGGCGATCGGAGTTAATCACGGAGTTAAATAGATGATGTTCTGTGTGGTCACAACAGCATCAGACAGTGGATCTTGCATACATAGTTACAAAGTGGATGCACGCTTTACATGTGGATGAAATATTGGAAGATATATCAACGTTCGGTGCATTTCAAATCTTTGCAAATATATGTTCCTCACGAAATGAGCACAGCAGCACCATTGACTTATCTAAACTCTGCATACGAAAAATCAGCTGGGGCCAGGCATCGCTGGCGCTCTCCAAATGCATATAGACCCAGCATCATGCCAGTAAAGTTGGCCCCAACTGGAGGTGCTGCCGTAGCAGCACTATTAGGAACCGACCCGATCCACTGGATTTCAGATCCTATCCCCTCAAGATACCCAAATCGATACTCGCTACCGCAGTCAACTGTGAGAGTGACAGCAGTTTCTGTGTCCAATCTACGCTCCACAATATCACCCTCTGATGGTCGAAAACGAATGAAACGGCCCTTGTCATCCTTCCTGATACCGATGCTGCTATATGTAAAATAATTTAACCATACCACAGTGCCAGCCTCCGTTTCACCTACCGTCGGCTGAAAGGAGAGCCTTGTCTCCCACCTGCACAGGAGGTGGGTTTGCTTGCGAAGAAACATGGTTGGACTAGCCGGCACTGAAAGGTTATAAGGCCCACCATGGAGGCGAAGGTAATTGGGGCGCTCAGTAAGTGAGTAGTCATTTACGAAGGGCGTGTCTATTTTCTGGTCAGGTGGGCTCAGGCAGGTTCATTCTTTGAGGCTCACTTTTTCGATACCATCCAACTTGCATTTCCGGGTCCGAAAAATCATCTCTCCAGGAAACCGGGGTTTTAAATTCATAAAGACCAGGTCCATGGGAGTTGAGACTGATTTTCTGTCCTCCATTGATCACAGGCCAGTCGTCTTTCCATTCCAAAGGGACTAGAAATGTCTCTCGGCCTGCGAAGGTTAGTATACTAACCGACCAATACTTTGAGTCGCCATACCTAGCACCGATTCTTCCCACGTATCCCCCTTTCTTGAGGGACGAACACCGAGAACAACTGCCCACCATTGCCCTTTGGTGTCCTCAACCAGATCTGCATGTCCCGTGTTTTGCACTTCATCTTCAATGCCATTGCGCCAGAGCGGGTTATTCGGCCCGAGCTCCCACGGTCCTAATGGACTGACCTCACTGCGGTTCACCCATTCGCTATGGCCACTTTCAGTACCGCCTTCTGCTGTGAACAAATACCAATAACGACCGCGTTTGAAGATATGTGACCCCTCGGCAACACCAGAAGAAGATTCGCGGATCATTTTAGGCGCTGACGTAGAATTCCCGGTGGCCAGATCAACAGTACATATATGAATCGCAAAATCCTTCAGCTTAGCACCAGTAGTTGGCTGGGTCTTTCTGTAAGTGGATGATAAATATACGGTTTCATCGTCATCCCAAAAAAGCTGTATTCAACTGTCATTCCCGCGATCTTTCAGGGGAGTGGTCAAAACTTACATCTTGGTCAAAGCCAACTTGATCAAAATAGATTGGATCAGACCATGTCTTCTCGTTCCATATATTGGTTGTTTTGACATAAAATCCCTGTGGCCAAACTCGGTCATCCTGTTGAGGACGATAACGCTGAAAGCTCGCGGCAATGATATAGTAAACCCCTTTGTGGTAACGAATTGTAGTTGCCCAGACACCTCCTCCCGGTTCTGGCGTATGAATTTGAAGCTGGCTGGGTCGTGTCAACGCATGACCGATCAATGTCCATTGGATCAAATCCTGGCTGTGGTAAATGGAAGCTCCTGGAAAGTATTCAAAGGTGGAGGTGACCAAGAAAAAGTCTTTATCGACACGAACGATTGAAGGGTCGGGATTAAACCCGGGTATGATGGGATTATTGTAACTCATTCCTGTTATAATATACAGGGTTAACGGCGCCCTTGAGTGGGCTTATATATGAATGCATATATTCCGATTGGTGGAAAAACAACACCCGTAGAATCCAAAATGTGGCCCAAGTCCGTATTGCAGGGGAAGGTCTTTCAAATGGAGTGCTGGTGGTAAACCGTGATATATAAGAATATATACGGTGTGGTTTAATCAAGGATATAATACTTTGTTCTTCGTTGAATTGTCAAATCCAGTGCATCGAATTTATTGGGCTGAATGCACTCGACAAAAACCTACGCGAATCCTACGCGATCGTGAACGTTATTCGAAATCCAATTCTCATATATAATTAAAGAGTGTTTTTGATACACGAGCCCTTCACAACAACTCATTCATGGAGCTTATCTACCAAAACAGTATCTCTCCCGGTCCATGACCTCTCAGCGCATAAACATAACAAGCACAAGAATTATCCGAGCAAAAGGAAAACTGGGAACGGCGTCTAATAACCCGTTCAGAGTCGATAACTATCATCCTCCCCCGAAGTTCTGCCGCAGTAATTTTGGGGAAGTCACCATCCCCTCATCTCAACCTGGAAATGCGGGTTGAACCCCGCGCCAAGGAAAGAACGGGCTGTCATTGCCGCTGATAGTTCTACTTGCAAACAGAATTCGCACTGCACTAAATCACACGCTATGGCAACTACCCGTATGATTCAAAAAACACGCGATTCGAATCTCATCGCCCTCGAGGCTTTGCCTCATAGCCAGTCAGATGTAGGTTCACCTTTGGGTCCTGAAAGCTTTCCATTGTTGGATAAATGGAACTCGCCTCGCGTTAATATTCATCGAACCTTTGCAACCTTCTGGTCATTCCTAGTCATGGGTGTGAATGACACGGCCTATGGTGTAAGTTGATTTGGCCCAAAAGGAGCACATTTTGATTCCAATGTTGCGAGATATATACTGACTATTGGCAGGCTCTACTTCCATATGTAGGATGAAACCTCTGCAATTGACAACAATTTTTCTTATCCAGCGTACAGCTAGAATCATACTACCATTTATCGTACACAATTGTGTCTCTCGTTTTCTTGTCACCTCTAGTAGGCTATACAATAGCCGCTTTTCTCAACCACCGCATCCACTATACGTTCGGTCAACGTGGCGGGGCCATTATCGGACCAGCGTGCCATCTCATTGCCTATATCAACTGCGTTCATCCACCATATCCGGTACTAATGGTCGCATTCATCTTTGCAGGGTTGGGAAATGGCCAAGAGGATGCTGCATAGAATGCATGGATTGGTAACATAGCTAATGCAAATGAGATGCTAGGAGTGTTGCATGGTATCTATGGAGCTGGTGCAGTTATGAATCCGTTGGTCGCAACGTCAATAATTGCTAAGGATGGTCTGCCGTGGTATTACTTTTATTGTCATGGTAAGTGCCTGGACCTCGAAAGGTTTCTCACAGGTATTGACCACGAGTTAATGGTCAGACCACATGTGCGGCCATCGAATTGGTAGTTTCTGGCGCATGCTTCTGGAAATCAACCGCCGCCGCTTTCCGCGCGTCCAACGTACCCTTATCGGACGAGAACAAAAAAGGTGGCTTGCTTCTTCCTTGGATCCCTTTTCCCTGGGGCAGTTGTCATCGCTACCAAGCTTCTTCCTCGGCACCTGCATGTCATCTCAATAGGGTTTGTCGCTGCCTTTGGGGGTAGCGGGGCGGCAATCCTCCCTTCTGCGGTTGGTGTGCTTGCACAAGCCAAGGGAGTGAAAGTGCTGCAGCCATTTATCATCGCCCTATCTGGTGCCATTCTCATCACGTGGCTAGGATTGCCGCGGGTAACCAAGGTCACACATAGTGAATAGAATCAAAACTCTCACATGTTGACATGTGAGAGTCGTTCGGGAACTTTTTTTTTTTTTGTTATCAGATCCGATTGTTTATCTCGGACTTTTCGCTCATCCCGTATGCAATGCTGTACCCGTTTCACGTGAGCCTTTCCTTTTCGTCCTAACAACTTGACCATATGACCGGGGTATAGTTTGCAAGTTTAATACCTCCAAACCTAGGTCATTTCCCAGAATATTCCCAGGGTTATGTATTCCAAACGTAGACGGTTAGTGCCGATCGCGGGTGATCTTATACGCTCTAAGACCCGATGATCGGGGTCAGCTGATTTCGGGACTGGTTAAGCTGTCAAACCGAAATGTGCATTTTCTCCCCGCTTCCCCATATCAAAATCAGTACATGATGAAATGTGCGGGGATGAATCCTGTGACGGAATAAATGATCGGTAATTAATAAATTGTGTATAGAGTACGCCATACATACATATATAATCAAAGGGGTCTTAACAGGTGTAAAAGGAAGTCAACCTCGGGAATTAGGAACTTCCGAATTCGGAAGTTCCCCGGGCCTTCGCCATTTCCTACTTAGTCAGCTTCCTTAAGCCGAGGCTCTTTCCTAATTTAGACCCTCGGCCCTTCCAAGCTTCCTGCTTCTCTCTGGGGTTCATAACCCCATGTTTCCCCATTCTTTCTCTTCTATCTATCCCAATATATCCCCCTTTGTTATTCACAATGCCAACACCTCCTCCTAATTGGGTTAAGGCCCTGAAGCCGTCGGGTCCGCAAGGATCTGAGCTCCTCGAGCAGGAGCGTGCTCAATCAAATGTCGACGTGGAAAGATTATCCGAGTTGCTGCACACCAAGGAAACCCTAGAGCGACGAGCATCCCTCCTAGCTCTTTTGCAACCCGAAAAAGTATTTGATAAGTCTCAAAATCATACTTTGGGCCGCGTGGAACGGCTCCAGCGGTCGCTGGGCAAGGCCAAGCGCCTCCAGCAGCTCGCAGAAGAGCACAAATGGTCAATGACCGAGCTCCATGCGGCCAATGACTTGATCGGTGAACCTACTCCATATGGTTTGCATGCCAGCATGTTCCTGGTAAGTGGATGATTGCATCCCTCAGCAAGCATCCAACTGATCGCTTTGATCGTTATCTAGGTGACTCTCCGAGAACAAGGCACCCCCGAGCAGCACAAACTGTTCCTTGAACGCGCAGAAAAATACGAGATCATCGGCTGCTATGCGCAAACAGAATTGGGTCACGGATCGAACGTGCGCGGTTTGGAAACCACCGCCACCTGGAACTCCAACGATAAGACATTCACCATCAACTCCCCAACATTGACTGCTTCGAAGTGGTGGATTGGCTCTCTCGGTCGCACGGCCAATCACGCTGTGGTCATGGCCCAGCTTTTCATTGATGGCAAGAACTACGGTCCTCATCCATTCGTTGTGCAGGTCCGTGACCTCGAAACCCATCAGCCCTTGGATAATGTATATGTGGGCGATATTGGTCCCAAGTTTGGCTACAAGTAAGTCCGTTCTCACTTTTTGGCTGGAAATAGGACTAATGAATACTTTAGCACTATGGATAATGGTTTCCTGCTGTTCAACAACGTCAAGATACCCCATGTCAACATGCTAGCCCGCTTCTGTCAGGTCAACAAAGAGACAAACCAATATGCTAAACCTGCTATGCCATCTCTTGTCTTTGGTACTATGACCTGGGTGCGCGCCAATATTGTTCTCGATGCCGGTGGTGTTCTGGCTCGCGGTGTCACTATTGCGACTCGGTACTGTGCAGTTCGGAGGCAATTCCAGGATCGCGATGCAGATCCACACGCGGGTGAGACCCAAGTACTGAATTATAAGATGGTCCAAGTGCGCTTGCTCCCGCTTTTGGCATCCATGTATGCCCTTCACTTCACTGGTCGCGGTATGATGCGTCTGTATGAGGAGAATCAAAGCCGCATGAAGGCAGCCAGTTCGCCGGACCAGGAGTCGCGGGGCGCTGGACCCGAGCAGCTCCGTGCCGGTGCGAATCTCCTGGCGGATCTACATGCCACCTCCTGTGGTCTCAAGGCTCTGGCCAGTACCACTGCTGGTGAGGGTCTGGAGGTCTGCCGCCGCGCCTGTGGTGGCCATGGATACAGCAGCTATAGCGGTATTGGGCCGGCATATGCGGACTATCTGCCCACACTGACCTGGGAAGGTGACAACTATATGTTGACCCAGCAGGTTGCACGTTACGTACGTCCCAGTTTTTTCTTCTATTCTACCCACCTGAGACTGACAATATTAACAGCTTCTTAAATCTGCCCGTGCTGTTTTGGCTGGCAAGCCGGCTGGTAACGACACTAGCCAGATCCTCCAGGCATACCTCGACCGACGCGACAAGGGAGCTTCATTCGACGTCCTTGATGAAGACAAGGATATTGTTGCTGCCTTTGCATGGCGCACGGCCCATCTGACTTTTGAGGCTCTGAAGCACCGGGATGCTGAGCAGCGCTCCTGGAACAGCCTTTTGGTTGACTTCTGGCGCTTGTCTACGGCTCACTCTCAGTACCTGATGGTGAAGAACTTCTACGAGGCGGTTTCCTCTCCCCAACTCTCAGCGGCTTTGGATCCGGAGACCCAGGGCCTCATGCACCAATTATTCCGACTCTTCTCACTGCATACTTTGGAGCGCGAAGCGGCTGAGTTCTTCTCTTCCGGTGCGGTCACTGTGCGACAAATCACACTGACTCGTACTACTGCGGTACTAAAACTACTCGATGAGATCCGCCCGCACGCTGTTCGATTGGTCGATGCCTGGGCGATTCCGGACTGGCAGCTGGACAGCAGCCTGGGTCGCTATGACGGCAAGGTGTACGAGGATCTGTTCCGCCGGGCAAGCGAGGAGAACCCTGTTAACGACTTGGTGTTCGACCCTTACCCATGGAATTCGGCATTGCTCAAGAATGAGCCGGCCAAGAGCAAGCTGTAAATTTTTTGATTCTGCGATACACATGTTCTTCTGATGTAATTTTCTATGCGTTTTTGGTTTGAAGAATAGACCATAGACAGAGCTATATACCTAGATCTCATAGAATGGTCAATGATTGTGTTAGAAACCTATCCTCTTGGTTTATTTTGTTCTCTAGCGAAGCTTTTGCAATTCGTCTAGATAGTGATCGTACTTAAATGAGGTACCCAGATCAGACTTACCGTGCGGAAGAGCCTATTGCTGAGCATTCCCATCCCAACTACTGAATGTCCATGGACCCCGTGTACTGGCGTGCCAAACGACTTCCTTCCATAAGGTTGGTTGTCAAAGGATATTTTGACCAGGGTCCGATTGTCTTCCGTTCCTAGAGGCTCGGATAGAATTTGAAGGTTGTGTAGGACAACCCATATCCGAACTTAAACCGATAGGGTATTCATTTCAAGTCAAACGTGCAATAGTCGATGGACTAACACTCGACAAAGGCAGATCTTGGGAACTGATAGTACTTTCCTTCGGGCTTAGGGGGTTGGGTCCTGGGAATCACAATTTCACATGACAGAGCTGTCATCAGAATTAGCTTCCATTGGGACACGACCTGGGTGTAGCATGTGCTTCCACAGTCCACAAGAAGCATAAGATATATACCAACCTATGCCAGATGCCAATCCAAAGAAAGGCCGTGTCAGTATGGTGTAGTAGTGTGACTGAAAAAGTGGATGGTAACCCCCGATATTTGTTATATAAAGCACAGGTACACAGCAAGTAGATTAGTGACATCGAAGGGGGATGATGGCAATATGGTGTCGGAGGGTGGAACCTAGATTTGTCGACGGCTGAGAGATATTAAAACAGGAGACTAGATGAAGATATTATGAAAGTCCGAAGACCTTGCTTGGTGAACTATACTATACAATCTACTCAATACTAGTTTTGATCTACCAGAACGAGCCTAGGCGACAGTGAGATACTGCCGAAAGATGAAAGAAATGATATCAACTTCAAGCAACTAAATCTAAGTGAAAAAAGGGGGGGGGGGGGGGGGGGGGGGGGAGAGAAAAAGAAAAACAGGGAGGGGACAACCCAGATGGAGCATCGAAAAGGCCATAGTCCGAATTCTGCTCTGCGACTGTAATTTACCCGACCTTTGTCAGAAATATGTAGGCTATATAGAATGAGCTCGCCAAGGCTCTTTGATTCCAATTAAAAGCCCTTCAGATGCAAAAAGCTCGTAATGTTATGATCCGATTCCATCAAGGACCACTATCTCACAGATAGTGGCATATTCGACTTGTCGATATAATGGGCATTTTCATGGTATTAGTAAGGCATCTTCATAGGAAGAAAGTCTAGGTCGTATTGGTCGTGAAGTCCAATCCCAATTTTCGACAGGTTTGTCTGGGGGCATGACGTTGGTATGCCGATCTGTTGTGAGAAACGGGCGAGCTCGTTCGTGGAGCGTCGGAAGAAAGAAGGTATAACTGATAATAGGCAGAAGGCCACCGTCTCGGAATTATACCTAATTCCTAATTATCCGTGTAGGAGATTGGGCTGGGATCACCTAAAACCAGGGAGAATCCCACGGATAAATAACATCTCGGCTAATAAGGGACACATGGAATGCCCCGACTGGTTCTTCGATAAACTATAGGCCCGCCAATGACGCCGTGTCCACCCCCGACTTTTGTGCCCCGGGTTTCTCCTCACTCCGCAATTCATTCCCGTTTATCCTTTCCCGTTCCAGGGTCAATGCCCCCGTCCCGGAATCATACCATGCAACGTCGCGTAGCCCGAGTCGACATGCCGAATCGTGCATTGACCTGTCAATCTGCTACTACTTTACTTATAAAACGCCTTCCCGCAAGCCCAAGGCTTCGATTGACAACCTTCACAGTCCAATCGCGATCATGTATACTATAACGAACATTTACGGTATGTTGGTCTGGCCTGTTGAGAGTGTTCATAACGCTCATATTCCACAGTTCTTGCAGCCTTTGGTACTATTGGAGGCGCTCTTTTCGGCTTCGATGTGAGGTGTGTACATTTTACATCCTTTCCCAGATATGATAACATAGAGACTAACACAAGCTATAGCTCGATGAGCGCCTGGATTGGTGTTGATACATATACAGATTACTTCGGCTCGCCAGACTCTAACCTCCAAGGTGGAGTACGTGATCTCAGGTCTCCAATTTTGATTCATGTGCTAACATTCCACAATAGATTACAGCATCGATGTCCGCCGGTTCCTTCGCCGGTTCTATTGCAGCCGGTTGGTTATCGGATATTCTTGGTCGTCGCTATGCATTAATGATTGCCTCTCTTGTCTGGATCGTCGGTGCCATGGTTCAATGCAGTGCACAAAATGTGACGCATTTGGTCGCCGGACGTGTAATCAGTGGACTTGCAGTTGGCGTGACCTCCTCGCAAACATGCGTCTACTTATCAGAACTAGCGCCCGCTCATATCCGTGGTCGCGTGGTGGGCATTCAACAATGGGCAATCGAATGGGGTATTTTGATCATGTACCTCATTGCATACGGCTGCGTGGTTGGCGTATCTGGAACGGCTGCTTTTCGTATTTGCTGGGGTGTGCAAGCCGTGCCAGGCCTCATCCTGTTCATCGCTTTGTTCTTCTTCCCCGAGTCCCCTCGCTGGCTTGCCTCGCAGGAGCGTTGGGAAGAAGCATTGGACACATTGGCAATCATTCACGCCAATGGTGATCGTCATGACCCAGTTGTTCAGGTAGAATTCGAAGAAGTCCAAGAGGCCGTGCGTGTGGCGCATGAATCTCAAGAGGTCTCATTCCTGGCATTGTTTGGACCTCGTATTTGGAAACGCACGATGTGCGGAATGAGTGTTCAAATGTGGCAGCAACTTCTGGGCGGTAATGTTGCCATGTATTATGTGGTTTACATTTTCGAAATGGCCGGCATGGTTAGTTTCTCCCTAAACGAAATGAAGGAGGCTCGAGCGGTTGTGCTGACCATCAACTGCAGACTGGGAACACAACGCTGTGGTCCTCTGCTATTCAGTATGTCATCTTCTTGGTGACTACAGGCTTTATGCTTCCCTTCATCGATCGCGTTGGGCGAAGAAACCTACTTCTTATCGGATCTGTCACCTGCATGGTTGTGCACTTCATCATTGCTGGTGTCATGGCCAGTAGAGGCAAACCAGTCCCAAATGTCAATGGGAATGCCAATTTGACGTGGGAGATCAAGGGCAGTGCAGGAATGGCAGTCATCGCCTTTTCATACATTTTCACAGGCATCTACGGCCTGACTTGGGTATGCTATATTCAATTATGTTTGTTTCCGAAACATCGTCTAACGTTTCTAGGCTCCAACTGCATGGATTTATGCCGCCGAGGTTTTCCCGCTCAAGTATCGAGCGAAGGGCGTCGGCTTGTCGGCTGCAACCAACTGGATTTTCAATTTTGCTCTGGCTTACTTTGTGGCACCGGCCTTCCACAACATTCAGTGGAAGACCTATATTATTTTCGGGGTATTCTGCACTGTAATGACTTTCCATGTGTTCTTCACGTATCCTGAGACTGTGGGCCGGTCTCTTGAGGAGATCGACCTAGTCTTCGAGACCGATATCAAGCCATGGCGCACTCACGAGATAGGAGATCTTTTTGGAGAAGAGATTGAACGCCGCAAGGAGCTTGGTACCAAGACGGATACAATTGGTGCAACCCATGAAGAGGTGGTCTGAATCAACAGTGGGTGATAGCTCCATAAGCAACACAGTCGGCCAGAAATATATGATTTACGAATACCCAGACTGAGACATTTGATAATCATATCTTGTTGTACGATTATTACATCTAATGGACAATATATTGACGCTAGAGATGTCGCATCTACGTTGCTCCGACACATCCACATTGGTTGGTACCTCGCGCATAAAGCTCAAGGTCACATAAAGTGATGCCGTACAAGGTGGAAATAACAGGAGAAATATCCCTGGACACCTTTGAATGAACCTAGAACATTGGAGACGCTTTATGTGCAAATTGATTTCAATTAAAAGAACTACGAAAGAGTATATCCATTACTATATTATTCTACATATTAAGTGGCTCTGACGGTGAGCCTTACTCTCCTTGTTTAGGAAGCAGGGTGGGCAGCATCATTTTCCAGATCAGGATACCCAATAACTTGTGTCTCATCACCCATCAAGCATGACAGGGCCTGCTTTGCTTCTTCCTCGCGCCCCTTAAGAATACTCTAACAGGGTGACTCGGAGAATGACGGCGGCGAAGGATATTTGGAACCCCAGCGAGAATCTTCAAGCAACTTCGCTAGGGTCTACGAACATCAAGCCAGAATCAATCTAGTAACTGATTGTGATACCGCATGTGATCATGGCCCCCTCGATCATGACTATCTGACCGCGTCGATAAGACTTGCAGCATTATAAATATTCGATATTAGATTACTTTTACTGTTTACTGCCCATCTCACTAATCCACCGACTACAATCACCGACACTAAGTCTCAGTCTCCCATAGATCAATGCTCGTCATGGTATGTCGTTAGGTTTCGGTACATCTTCATATCGTCTAATCTAGTCTCGGCATCTCGTCAATCCTCGACAACCGTCAACTTCCATATCACACATCGACCGTCAGCTAGACTTGGGAAAGTTAAATCTTGGTTCACAAATCACATACAACCCGTCAAGTCTCGGTTACCGTGCTTGCGCTACGCCACTACTGACACTTCTACTTTTGACGATAGCTCGCGTGCATTCCTCGGAATAATATTCGCTTGTCCACTTACATCGTCGATGGATCAGGATTCCTAAAAAGTCTACTGGTGCCGGAAACCTGTTAGTCAGTGCCCCTTATATCTATCCCTTCGAAACGACGCCTGAAGTATTTGTTACTGCCGAGATCACCAGAAACCCTTCAAATTCATAAAAGCTAATTAGTCCTCCCAATGTTAGATTTCTAGTATACTTGCGTATAGTCATATGAGGATAGTTGGTGAGGGGTACTCAAACTTCCAATACTGTAGTTTAATGAGCGCTGTCGTGGCTTCGGGGTTACCCACGTTTATTACGCCTCGAACGACCAATTAGCACTGCATAAATATATACAATATCGTATACTAACAGCAGCCCCGTCGAAATTTCCATCCGTTTTCTATGAAAAAATTGGTTTATTTTGATAATAATGAAGCGCGCACAATTCTTTGTGCGAGTCAGCCGGTTATAAAGAGGTGGCATATTGATTTGATGGGTATGTTCATAAAAAAATTGGTTAGGTAGAAAAGCTACGTCTTAATCAAGTTGATCATATGAGTAACCGTCACAGAAGGTTAAATTGTGTATAGCCCTGGGGTGAACTATCATTTACAGAGTATAAGGACCGATTCTCAATGCCTGCAATCTTGTGTGGGAGAGCACCGGAATATTAGGTAGGCTTCCAAGCTATTTATTACTTAAAGTCTCAATTGACAAGCAATCATAGGGGATGTGCTGGTGAAGTTACAGTCTCACTGGAATGCAGGGTTTCGAGATTCATCACGCCGAAAGTGATCGACCTCGAGTAACAAACGACATCAAATGACACAACCTTGTCATGAGATTGATTTCCCAATCGAACAATTTACTTTCTCAGAGCATGAGATATTCTTTAAGCGAGCATATAGATGCTGCTTGGACCTATTGAGTATATTGTCATCTTGTCAAAGAATAATATACTGCATGCCAATCAACGTGAAAAGAATGTGAAGTGAAAGGGAAAGACGCCGACCATAAATCAAGATATAAGCCCCTTGCATACTCTATCGGGGTTGCATCCCGCTATGGTAATGTAGGTCCATAGATGTCCTACAAGAAAAGTACTGTACGTCCACACTCAGATTTAATGTGACGGTTTCTACCTTGCCTATTTCACACACCCTTCAGACCTCAGTCCGGATGATTCGACCAAACGCATTTTTATGGGTTTTCACTATTTCAATATCAACTACGGAATTCAACTTGAAGTTTCATGGCAGACGGTTCAAGCATGAATGATTTCAGGGATCAAGATAACACAAATCGAGATGACATCCCATTGAAAGAGGCTGGAACCGAGAAGAGTGATGATAATGAAGAAAAGCAAATCTATCCACCGAGCTCAAAGCTGGCTCCAATTCTGATAGGACTTTGCTTTCAATCTTTTTGTATCGCCTTGGTAAGTTTCAAGTTATTGTTACGGTTTCATGCGCTAATGTGGACGACTTACCAGGACAACACAATCCTCTCAACCGCAGTTCCCAAGATCACTGAACAATTCAACTCACTAGGCGACTTATCTTGGTATGCCAGTGCTTACCTTTTAACCACGTGTGCCGTCACTCTACCCTTTGGCAAGGTATACACATATTACTCGACAAAGTGGACATATATGATTGCTCTCGGCTTGTTTGAACTTGGGTCCCTAATATGTGCAGTCACACCAACATCGAAGGGATTGATTTTTGGGCGAGCAATTGCTGGCATCGGATCTGGAGGATTATCACCGGGTGCTCTACTTGTGCTCGCAAATAGTGTGCCCCTTCACCGACGTGCCCTCTATTTCGGAATTATCGGGAGCACTAGTGGAATTGCGACGATCACAGGACCACTGTAAGTCTTACTATTTCAATCGCATGAAATGGCGGCTAATTGTACAATAGGCTAGGGGGGCTCTTAACTGATCATGTCAGTTGGAGATGGTGTTTTTGGATAAATCTGCCTTTCGGTGTTCTCACTGGTCTTGTCATTTTACTCTTCTTCAAGGATTCCACATCGCCAAAACCCAAAATAAGCCGACTTGGGCAGCTAAAGCGAATGGATCCACTCGGTGTATTTGCATTCATCCCAGCGGTCGTCTCCCTTCTATTGTGTCTCCAATGGGGTGGCACCAGATACAGCTGGGGCAATGCTCGAATCATTGTCTTATTTGTTCTGTTTGGAGTACTCGGTTTTGCATGGTGCATTATCCAGGTCTGGCAGCAGGACAACGCCACAGTACCGCCTCGTTTACTCAAGAATCGAGATGTGCTTGGGGCAGTAATTCATGCTACCTTCCTAGGGGGCTCCTTTTTCATCTTTGGATACTATGTGGGTTCTGAATGCAATCCTTTTGGCTTCATTGCTAACAATTTTCCAAGCTCCCTATCTGGTTTCAAGCAGTCAAGGAAGATTCTGCATCAGAATCTGGTATCAACAATCTTCCGATGGTGATCGCTATGATTGTATTCTCTGCTTTGGCAGGCTTACTGATTAATATCGTGGGATACTATACGCCACTCATGTTCGCTGGGAGTGCCTTTCTCGCGATTGGCTCTGGGCTATGTACAACTTTTAAAGTGAACAGTGGGCATCCGCAGTGGATTGGGTACCAAGTCATACTTGGAATTGGAGCAGGATTTGGCTTCCAGCAATCCATCAATGCACTCCAGACTGTTCTGCCATTACAGGACATACCGATCGGAATCGCCATCATCACCTTTTCACAAAGCCTCAGTGGGGCAATGTTTATTTCGATAGCCCAAACAGTTTTTGAAAATCGCCTTGTCGCCAGCATAACGGCTAATGCTCCCAATCTCAGCCCAAACGCATTAATAAAAGCCGGAGCTGCGAATTTATCCCAGCGCGTGCCCAAAAATATGCTGCCCTCTGTCCTATATGCTTACAACGTTGCCATCATCCAGACATTCTACGTGTCTGTTGCTGCCGCACTACTCTCGTTTATTGGTGCTGGACTTGTTCAGTGGAAGTCCATGAAAAGACGACAGAAATATGACGGCGCAGCTTGATCCAGTGAACATCAGGAGTTGGCAGCTTTTCTACTTCATTGATATCCTATATTGTTTTTTGATTGTTCATAGGCATCTTCCGTCGGGGTTCTTGTAAATAAGGATGTCCAGATTGCCAGGAAAGTGAATGAGTGCCATCCATGCTATTGGGGTCCAGACTGATCTCAATCCCAGACCTGATACAGCCAGTTGATATGTATGCATGATGGTTAGTACAGGAAAATCATGACCCAATGAAAATAAATTACGATAATTCAACCCCAACGCTAGATTGTAGTTCATCGATACTATTTCATTCCGAAAATCTCGCCTCCGAATGATTGGCATACCACTCTCCATGTTGGCCACTAGCTATCAAAATCCACCCATGTACCAGCAGTGTGTACGCCCTTGTAGGATGATGTATCGGATAGGTATAAGCGACGGTGCATTTTCGCCCATCAACTATGGCATTAGAAATATCCTTCTTTTCTTTCATAAATTAGATCTTCGCTTCTATATGTGATCCAGCGCACTGTTGAAACCATGGCCGACACCACAAGTCATTGAGATAAATCTTTTCACCGATGCAATGGAATAGCCCACAAATAATTTTGGTCACTAGGTTTGTTCCGAAATGTATCTTGTTACAGATTGCACTCGAGAGAGTTATCAATGAAGAGATAACGTTGATAAGCAGATGAATCTCTCGCAAGGCTGAAAGTTCGGAGATTCAATCGAGTTTTGAGTTATCGAAGCAAAAACACCAGCTCTGGAGACCCGTCGGAGGCTGAGAGGAGTGACGTTCCACATAACGCCATTGGCGGATTGTTATTGATTTAAAATTCAACAACAGGTCTAAGAATATAATTGACAATGAACTTCAATATGTTAAGATACTCAATACTTGACAGCAGTGGCATTCGGATGATAACAAAGCAACCACGTTAGTTTCGCATTTTAATACTATTGTCATATTACATATTTATTCGAGCTTTTATAAGACAGTCAACAAGAAGCGGCCAGACAATCAACGGAAAACCAAAATGCCAAGTTATTTTGGAGACAGTAGGGGTATCAAAATAATATGAACAATCGAGGGCTCTTTCACTCAACCGGAAAGAAGCGATCCCAAACACAAAAGAAGGAAGAGGTGATCTTTTGCAAATAGAGGTAGATAGTTGCGATACTCCTCATGACAAAATGAATTGGACGATCCGTATCGAAAACTAACAATCAACTACTACATCATTGCGCGGGCAGCTCCGCAGCAATGTGTTTTGAGTCGAGTTCATTCAGTGGACTTGGCTGGCTTGGGTGGCTGTGGTTGGCTTCCGTGGACCCGTACGCTGCTCCGTTATCTTCAAGTTCTGTGGGCGGCATGTATCTGCTGCGATGTGTAGGCTTTGTGTCGTTGGGAGAAGGGCCTTCCTTCTTGGCTTTCCGTCGCAACATCCATATCAGGACTATTACCGCGAGTATGAGAAGAGCGCCAACAGATATACCAACACCGATGCCTGCTTTGGCTCCTGTCGACAGCCCGCTGGTGGACGAATATGTTTCCTGGGCCGTCGATGTTGGTGTCGATGTTGGTGTTGCTGTTGGATCACGGATTCCTGTGCTAGTTGTGGTTTGCAATGAGCTCGTCGTAGTGACAGTAATAAGGTCCGAGGCACGCCAGCGAATAGAGACTCCTTTGGCATTGATACCGTCCGCTGTGGTCGTCAAGCTAGAAACTACTCCCCCTTTGGTGTAGGTCCAAACGCTCAGCTCGGTGTGTCGGGAGGTACATTGGTTCGTGGTAAACCAAAGCAGATCGCTTCGGGTCTGGACGCTGTAATTTCTGATCAGGGGGAAATAAAGTTAATACACGTCCATAATATATGTACGAACGATTAAGGATGCTTGCACTCACATTGGACAGCAGGTGGCATGGGTTTCAGCAGCCTCCCCACTGGAAGTATAGGCTGATTGGAAGGCAGTCCAGTAGCCCGATGGACAAATACCAGGAGAGTAGTAAAAGTCAGTCGCCTGTGCATATCCCGAAGGGAAGCAAGTACTCCAGTCCGTCGGGCCAAGGTTCAGCCACCAGCCAGTGAGACCTGTTGTTACAGTGGTCGTGTAGTAATCTGTACCTGACAGATTTTCAATCATGCACGTGTCGGTCGTACATGATGGTGGAGGTGTAAATGTTATGGTCAGCGCTGGAGGGCTGGTAGATGCCATTGCAACTCTGAGACGTAGCAAGCACGTACGCGGGTTTCAGAAGTATTTTGCATGCAAGTACTCTAGGGCATGTCACTCAATGGGAGATCTTTGTAGAGAGAAAGTGTATGGGGTATTCAATATTTAGCAAAATGAACGTAGAGAGAAAGGAGAGAGAATGGGGAGCCCTAGAGGATCCATCTGATTACATGGCCCTGATCCTCTCGGGCTAAACGCTGGTTAACCGATGGGTGCTATATATGTCGTTAGTGGGAAACGGGAAACGGGCAACGGGAAGCGGGGGCCATCGGGCTGAGTTTCAAATGGGCTGCACCCGCTGAGAAACTATTAACTATTGATAGAATTCTAAAGCAATGCGAGTGTATTCACTGAGCAAATTAGTTGTTATATGTATAGGTAGTCCTAGCCAACAAGGTATTCCTATGTAGTATGTGCTCTCTATTAAACGTGATTGGTTTCAAGCTCCCTACGGTACATATGTAGGCTGGAGGTCCGTGCATGTCCTAATACCCTGCCACTCCCTCTTCTTTTTTTTATATTTCTACTTTTAGCCCGAAGCGAAAACTTCATTAATCTCCCATTAATCTCGACCTATTATGATCGTGCCTATGATGGTACTTTGTTTACTTTGTTTACTTTGTTACTTATTTGCTTTGTTTGCTTTGTTTGCTTGAGTTCAACAACAGGCTTAGGTCAAGGATCTGGTTCAACACTGATCCTCATTTTCCCATTGTTCGTTGAAACGGCCGATGCCTTCACTTCCAGATTTCGCTTTTACTGACCTCATTCAAATACGACACGTGGGATGCAGCGATCCGCGCGGAACACGCACCACCACACTTACTACAGCCAATGCCGTCACCGGTAACCCCATCGTGCGCTACAACAACCTATTCGATCACTGGGCTTGCAATTTTGTAGAGAGACTCAGCTCTATAATTCTATGTCCCTGGGTGGTGTCGAATCCCATAGTCTTCGAACTTAGTTACAAAATCTCCCCAATCAATCAACCTCACATTGCACGATGCATCTCCACGTACAGGTAGATCTCTTCCAACAATCTCTGTGGCATTTGAAGCAGCTAAAATTAGCAATAAGTAGACATGTATCCGGGTGAAAAGCCTCCCGCTGCAATTTACATACATTTGTTTGCCTTTGTCACACATTCCATTCACGCATTCCACTCACATATTCCACTCAAGCTCCCTCTAAACGCATGAGATCGAACTCGATAGAATTTCAACTTGATACCTATGTCTTTCACTATTGATCATGAATTTGGCTCCGAAATAATCCCTTCAACCGGATTGTCAAGTCTGCCGACAACTCCGGATCGAAGTCTGAATGGCGGCACGGATAGACTCGACGTAGAGTCGAGCAGCACGAGAGCCACTGTGGGAGATGAGAGTGATCCAGACACCCCAGTTGGTGAAAGGCCAATCCGAAATATTTGCTGCGTTGGCGCAGGCTATGTCGGTACGTTGTGCGGATGCATGATTCTAATATTTTCTCTCATGACCTACAGACTGATCACCGTCAGGCGGTCCAACTGCTGCTATCATTGCATTTAGAAACCCACATATCCGTGTTGTAGTCGCCGACAAAGACGAGCGACGCATTCGAAGGTGGAACTCCCGACATCTACCTATATACGAGCCCGGGCTTACTGAAATCGTTCGGGTTGCACGAGATGGACTCCGGAATGATCCCATAACACCTATGTCACCCAAAGCAGAGGTAATCTCACACATAGTCGAAGAGCAGAAAGCGCACGACAAACAACAAGGAGAAACTGCAACCTCTCGGATACCGAACTTGTTTTTCTCTGCCAACGTTTCAAAATGTATTCGGGAGTCAGACATTGTCATAATTGCGGTTAACACTCCGACCAAAATGCGAGGATCAGGCGCAGGGAGTGCAACAGATATGACAGCTTTTGAGGCTGTCGCCGCAGACGTTGTGCAGCATGCAAGGAACGGATCGATTATTGTGGAGAAGTCCACAGTTCCTTGCAAAACAGCCCAAATGATCCAGGAGATGGTACGTCGTACCATGTCATCCGGCCATGAAAGCACACTCACACTTGTTATCCTCATAGATTTCTGTGCGTCGGCCCGGTGGACATTTTGAGATTCTATCCAACCCTGAGTTCCTCGCGGCCGGGACTGCAATTCACGATCTGTTACATCCAGACCGAGTTATCATAGGTTCTGCAAAAACAGAAGCAGGGAAGGCTGCAGCAGAGAGACTAGCTGGAGTCTATGCTGGATGGGTTGACCGGGCTCGCATCATCACGACCAACATCTGGTCATCGGAGTTGGCGAAGCTCGTTGCTAACTCCATGCTAGCCCAACGACTCAGCAGCATCAACAGTATTTCAGCAATCTGTGAGGCCACAGGGGCTGAAGTTAATGAGGTCTCGGCGTCGATTGGAATGGACTCCCGAGTTGGTGACAAATTTCTCCGCGCAGGCATTGGGTTCGGGGGTAGCTGTTTCAAAAAGGATGTCCTCAGTCTGGTATATCTTGCTGAATCGTTGGGTCTCAAGGAAGTTGGGGCGTACTGGCGCCAGGTGGTGATCATGAATGAATATCAGCGCAACCGATTTACCAGTCGTGTCATCAAGTGCCTGAACAATACTCTGGTTGGAAAGAAGATCACTCTACTGGGATATGCTTTCAAGAAGGACACATCGGATACCCGAGAGGCACCTGCCTTGGAGATAATCAAGATTTTGCTTGATGAAAACCCCGGAGAAATCGCAATATTTGACCCATGCTGCAATCCCTATGTCATCGAGAGTGAGATCCGTCAGCTACACGGATACGGACCTCCCGCTCTCAGAGATGATGGTGGCGCCGTGAGCGTCTACTCAAATGTCTATGAAGCCTGTGCATCATCCAACGCGATACTCATTGTCACCGACTTTGATGAGTTTCGAAATACTGAATTGGTTCCCGTTCCTCGTTCATCATACCTCCCACCGGGGCATCTACCCTTGAGCCAAGATTTGCACGACTGCTCACAGAAAGAAGTAATTCCTGTGACAGGTTGTGTGATTAATCCACTATGTGTCATCTACGCTCCAGAGAATCTTCACATCGAGCCTAATTGTGCTGCAGATTGCCCAGACTGCCAGAGAGAAGATGGTAGCGAGCTTGCTGCAGGTAAACCCAACGACAACCTTCCCAAGAAGCAGGTTGACTGGAAGAGAATTACGGATAGCATGGCAACACCGAAATGGTTGTTCGATGGGCGGTGCATTATTGAGATTAAGAAGATGAGCCAGTTGGGTATTCGAGTCGAGAGCATTGGCTCCGCTGGCGATAGCTATTAACAGTGCGAAGAACAACGGATTACTATGAGCTCTTTGATTTTCTCTTCTTTTCTCCTCTATCTTTCCTCTCGTCGCAGACGTACCATCTAATATATTGGACAGTTCGCATTGTTCCATTTAGCGCAGCTGAGTTCTCGTATAGATGAGCCAATCATAATGTGTTACAGCCATACTAAGCACAATCCACACCCTCGTAATGCGGCGCACGGCCATTCCCGATTGGGAAATAGGAAAAGGTAGCGATTGATTAAGATACATACTCTGGCGATCATTACAACTTCAAAGATCACCTCACGTGGTATAAAATAATGGAAAACTGACGTAAAAAAGCTACAACTACTCTTTTACAATCTTAAACCTCAATTTTCACTTGGTCTGTTTACAGTTGGCCTCCTATATCACCCTATATTAAGTGCTCCTTGCAACAATGAACCACATGGGGTTGTTTTCTGCTTTCTCTGCCAATAAAAAGACTTGAGATTGACAGTCTTCTGTCTCATTCTCCCTACAACCAGCGCCATGGGACGGCAAAGACTCTGGTTCACCTTTCATGGTACCCCACGGAGGCACTAGCTTATGTGGAATAGTCATCGCTCCAAGCACTCGATTGGGCTTGGCCGGGCAAACGTAGGCCAGAAGTCACATGGATCGGTTCTCCGAGACACCAAAAGATGGCTCTTAGCCATATAGCTTACGGAAACGAGCCTACGGAAAGCACAGTCTACTCGTATGCAGCGATGATAGCCGAGATCCCGCCATTCCTGGAACGACAAGGTCGTGTTGGTGCGTGAGCTTTGTCGGGGGGGTTGCTGATCTAGAAGGATTCGTGTTTGCTTTCTTCGATATGAGATATCCAGCAGCTTTGCTTCGAGTTTTCTTGGCTAGACTTGCCCTTCACTTGATATTATCTTCGCTTTCGTTGCGAGATGAGGCGGGATATGCTTTTAGGTCATAGCTTCAAAAATGAAACCAAATCCCCTATCTTCCAGCCGCATAACTACCCGTCGCATCAGGATCGGAGTTATATCGCAATAATCAAAGGTTATACATAGAAATGTCTCTTCAACAAACTAAAAAAATTTTTACTGCCTTCGTATACACCTTGACAGACATCCAAAAAAATATGACAACCTTGAAAGGTCGCCTAAGCGGGCTACTATTCTTGTTGAATTAATTCAATAACCAAATTTTAGTTCTTGTTTCACTTTACTCAGTTCAGACCATTCCTGTTCCTAGTCTTGGCAGTGGCGAGCGATGGCTAATTCTCTGCTATAGGCACACCCCATTAAAATGGAAGGATCGGCGGAGAGGCAAATCCTTCCAACTTACTAAGGTTTGCAAAACGGGGGCCTTGGCATTTCGCGCTTATGTAAGGTCTCATTTTCGTATTATATAATCTTATTTTGGAGCCTTAAGTTAACTCGTTAGAGAGTTCTAACCCGAGGTTCGTAATATAGAGGGATACTAGCCTATAGGTAGTCTTGGCGGGGTCTATTTTAACGAGATGTGACTGTATTATTGTCCAGTTCCAGTAATAAGGCACACGACGAACTGGACATGTACAAAAAGGGAAAAGGTCCTCGTGTTACTTCGTTGTGCGTAACCCCTTATGGTGTCGCGATCGACATCGCTTGTTACGGAGTGGGTCTCAAAGCTTCTCCCTGTTGTTTAGAATTCCAAAGGGACCTATTTTTGAAAAGAGGCCAGATACTCCGTATTGAATTCTAGACCAGTACGGAGTACTTCATCGTACCTTCGTGTTAATGGCCTTATCTCAGGGAAGGATGCAACACTAAACACAGACGGCACAGAACCAGGGGGCCATAGGCATATCAACCTATGGGGATTTGACAACAAATCCATTATCAGACTAGGATGTCATTCTGGTGGAGAATTTGCTTGCGTCACGCTCTAGGGCTGAATAGGGGACCAAGGGGCCATGGCGGAAGAGATTTACGAAATACGAATACGGAGACGGTTTTAAAATACGAGTACGGGGTTTCAGATGGAACTTACCTAAAACGGACAGATTCGGTACATATGTATCTAAATGTAGGTATGTATATATATCTGATGTCGGGTATTCACATGCTGTAGCACAAAGAAAAAGCAACTAGACGCCTTTCCCGTCGACAAAAACTCTATTCTAACGAAAAGGGAAGATAAAATGGGAGATACATGGACTTTGGTTGGCGCATTTGGGAAGTAGCGTGAGAAATCAAACCCGAGGGGATGAGCACAAGCTGGCGAAGCTGTGTCCTGGGTTAAACGTTCATTATCAAGATTTAGGTATGGGGGCCCATCAGGGCGTGCTGTACAACTGAACTTAGTTCTTCAAGAACATTCATGTCTTTGGTTTGGGCCAGCCATCGATGTCTCCAAACCATCGCGACCGATAGATTTCATTCCCTTTCATGATCTGGTGGCGCACCCCGTCAACCACGAGACTGGTGTGATTCCCTCGGTAGAGCCGCCATAGAGACTGGGTGTATAGAAAGCTTCCATCGGGGGCGAGACTGAAACCCTTGAGGTCCGACTGCGGCAACTCCACGTATTCTCCCTGGCGGGTAATCCCATGACGGTCGTTGGTGGTAACCTCGAAGCCAGGCATATATTTCTCGATGACTTCATCGTATTCTGCGGTGAATTTCATTTGATCGATATCGAAGGCGTGGAGACCGATATCGTTGGAGACGAGGAAGACTCGTTCATTGGGGACGGGGACGAGATCATGGGGCCCGGACCACCAGCTGTATCCGTGTCCCCATTCGACGTCGATATCGTAATACTCGGGGAATCGGAATCGATAGGCTTCATCCACGCTGAGTAGACCCGTCTCGGCATCAAAGGGGTATCCCTGAATGACGCCGTAGGCCGGAACGGGATCGGAGCCATCGGCGGCGGCATCGGTGCCGGTCGCCCACAACATCTGGCCCTGCTCATCCCAGATCATCGCGTGGATAGCTCGAAGACCTTCGACCCGTTGCAATACGGGAGGTTCATCGACGAGGGGGAGAGCCTCACTCATGTTGTAGACCAAAATACCGTCCCAGGGACGCTGTCCGGTGGTTCCGACCGCGAGGCGATCACCGGGCAAAGGCTCGATGGTATGGGCATTGTGTAGGACATCATTCGCTCTGTTGAGGGCGAAGGTGATTTTCTTATCGGTGGAGGGTTGGTCGGGGGTATGGTTGATGACAACGATGAGAGCACTGTAGACAGCAGCGACGCTTTTACCGCCTCGCATCCACTTCATATCGGTCGCATCGTTGTAACCGCTATATAAACCACTCTGAATCAGAGGAGGCAGGGGTTGAGTGACATCTTCTCGTTGCCAACTCCATTTGACAACACTATTCCGGTCATGAATTTTCAATACGGGCGGGATCGCATAATGACCAGTAATGATATCTTGCCAGGGACCCTGGACGGGAATGGTTATACCATTTTCTGCCTTGAGTCTGGGTTGAGGTTCAATCAGAGGAACTTGAAAGGCCAGTGGCTCAAATAAGAGCGAGATCCAACCGAATAAGCTCCCTAACATGATGGGGGATATACGGGAGGAAGAGGAGAAACCCGATTTATTTTTATTTTTCCGGAGAGCGGGGCCTCTTTTTTTTTTTTCTTGGCTGGACCTTCTTGGGGGGACTAGGGGGGCTTGGGGGGCTTGGGCGGCCTTTACAGCATAGGAGGGGGGGGGGGGGGGGGGCCTTACAACATAGGAAGGAAGGGGGGGGGTGAAGTTTGGGGCTAAGTTTGGGGACCATTTGATTGCCATTTGATCCATTTGATCGTAAGTTAACGATATCAGGATAGGATCGTATAAAATAACAGGTAACAGGTTAGGTTAGTATGGAGTTACTAAAGATTCAATTTCAATCATATTCTTAACTATATCTCATAATACTACATACTACATACTACATAATACTACATAATACTACCAACATAAAAGATAGTAAGACACGGTAAATGATTACCTAGGTAGTATTCTCCGTACTCTCCGTACCTAATCATCGTTCTCCACCTAAAATCCCACCAGGTGGACATCCTTGGCATAATGAGACCCTTGGACTTTCTCCTTCTTTACTCCGTTCTTCTTCTTCTTTTCTTTAAATATCCGGGGGTGTGAAGTGTATATTATATATATATATTTCATTTTCATTCATTTCATATATATCATGAAAGTCGTTCACGCTGTTCATGCTTATTTAAGCCACGGCATCCGGCAGGTTCGTCTGTCACCTGGTGAGACCCTGGATGCCGTCTGGGACTTTTCCCGTCGTTATTTTTTCACTCTGGCCTTCTTTTCGTTATTCACGGCCAAGTTGCTCCATCTTTATGCTCATATCTATTCTCTACCTCTTCCCCGACTATTTTTATGGGGTCTTACCTTCTTTTTCCAAGATGTGATGATTCTGTTGCTGTTTCGCATTCTTGCCCAGAAGGTCGCGTGGCGACCGGGAGCCGCCCTCCTTGCAATCTTGGTAATCCCCTCTAGGTAAGTACCCACGTGCCCCCTTTTTTCCAACTTCAACTTGGGGGCTTTTCAACATTGATTTGAATTGATCTTATTTTATTTTATTTTGGATTGATCTGGGTTGATCTGAATGAAATCAATTGAATAATATCTAACTATGCCACAGTCTACTCGTCTCGTTCATGGCCGCCGCCAATACCTCCTTTTATGTCTTCACCGGTGCCGAGATCCACTGGCGCCAAGCCAAGTCCTTCAATGGTGATGCCGCTGCCATTCATACCCTGCTCACCGGTTTGACCGGGTTTTTGATTGTCGAGGGCATCCTTCTCACAATTTCATTGTTCGCCGCCCATTCCATTCATGCAATCACCGGAGGAATCCTGCATGTCTGGGCCTGGCCCATTCGATGGCTGTTTGCTCGTGTGCGACCGCACGTGGAGCCCCTGGTCCAGCGCTTCTGGCCTGCCAAATCCCCAGCACCCGACCTTCCCGACCCTCGAATCTACGAACAAATCTCCATGGATGACAATGATGATCTCAGTGACAATGAAGAGGGGGATCACCTCTTGAATACCGCTCAACTACCCAACCGTCTCCCGGAGTCCAAGCGAGTCACCGATGGCGTCCCCCAACGAGCCCTCATTCTGGGATTGTTCAGTCTCTTCCTCTTCCTCAGGTTTATGCGACCGTGGGACCCTGTCTATATGTACATGTCCACCACCTTGCCCCTGACTACAGTCATTGAAGGCGCCGAGCGTCACTCCCCCGTCGATACCACGGGCACACCGGCTCGTTATGATTATTTGGAGCAGGCCACTGCATTGGGCCCGGCACCCCGTTGGAGCTGGATGTCCAAGGAACCGATTGCTGGTTTCGAGGACTGGGATCAATCCGACCCCTTAGCGCTTCACTACAACCCACATGATGACCCATTGCACATCTCCAACCTTGACAAGCCCGTGCTGGAGGAGATCCATAACGCATTGGCTAGCGGCGATGTTAAGATCAAGCATGTCGTTTTCTTGAAACTCGAGAGTGCACGTGCCGATATCTTCCCCTTGCAGAAGGACAGTTTCATGTACAAGCGCATCGCGGAAACTTGGAAGGACAAGACGATCCCCCCAGAGGTAGTAGACCGCCTGGCAAACCTCACCCGGACTGCCGAGTTTTTGACCAACTTCCCCAATGGATTTGAGCATGACGATGCCCGTTTCAACGGCCGCAAAGCGTATGGTGGCATCAGTGCCAAGGATGCCATCACCTCCTCCACCTATACTCTCAAGAGTTTGACAGGAAGTTTCTGTGGTGTGACCCCAATGGTCGCCGATTTCAACCGCGAATTCGAGCACCACATCTACCAGCCATGTCTGCCCCACGTCTTCGACATACTCAGCCAGCAACCCGATATCACCAGCGAGACCGATGACTTTACCAAATGGCCGTGGCATTCGACCTTTATGATGTCTGTCACCGAAACGTACGACAACCAGGACAAATTGACGCCCCACTTGGGATTCCGTGACAAGCAGACCAAGGAGACCATCATCAAACCCGAGGCCAAGCATTATCCTGTTACGAGTGCCGAGGTCAACTACTATGGCTACCCCGAATCTGAGCTTCGAGAGTACATCCGTGATGCCATCGATGATGCGGAACGTGACCACCAGCGTCTCTTCCTCTCCCACCTCACGAGTACCACTCACCATCCGTGGGGAGTTCCGAACGACGCCTATGAAGATATGATGGGCTCAAAATCCGGTGCCAACAATGATATGAATCGATACCTGAACTCGGTTGGTTATGTGGATGATTGGCTCTCGGAGCTCATCGATATCCTAGAGGAGAAGGGAGTTGCCAATGAGACCTTGTTCGTCATGGCTGGAGATCACGGCCTTTCCCTTCCCAACGACGGCGGAATCACTCCCTATGACAACCCCCACGTCGGCAGCTTCAAGGTCCCTATTGTGATTGCACACCCTCAACTCCCTCCTGTCCAGATCGACACCCCAGTCATCAGCACCCAGATCGTCCCCACCATTATCGACTTGTTGATCGAGTCGGCATCCCTCAGCCAGGATAGCACACGCTCTGCCCGCGATATTCGCTCCCTGTACGAAGGTCAATCCCTGATCCGACCACAGGTCGTCGAGCAGGACGGACGTGAAGCCTGGCATTTCACCGTCATGAATACCGGTGGTTCATGGCTATCTGTTCGGTCAGCCGCCCGGCCCGAGTTCCGCCTGGTGATCCCGCTAGTCAACGACGTGGAATGGCGCTTCTCCGATGTGTCCAAGGACCCGAACGAGCTGAGCCCGATCGAGCGCTTCAGCCTGGCCGATCTAGCAGCCGCGGTCGACAAGGTGTACAATGATGAAGAAGTTCTCAACTGGCTCTACAACGCGTCCTATGTCACCAACTGGTGGGTACTGGAGAACTGGGACCGATGGAGATACTCCCCAAAGGCCAAAGAAGACAAAAGCTAAGCGTTCTCATGAACCGACTTGGGCGCGAATCTTTATTTATATCTCATCTATCTTAATACTTGCATGCCTCATCTACCAAGTGTCTGCTTGGGATGGGCACTCTGGGTTTACGACAATGCCGCTATGGCGGGATCCACCAGTATTGGCGGACCTACCGAACGTGGAGGTCGGGAGCAAGCCGAGCATACCTTCGCCGGGTCCGTCTTGAAGCCTTATGTTGATCGTTTGGTTCGGAGTCAGTCTCGAGAATGAGACACCGTGTGTCTCAGGACGTGAGCTCCCGACAAATCTGGCATGTCGTCCGGAGTAGAAGCGATTCTTCTTCGTGTACTTGTTTATATATCCATCTTATCTATCGCGAACACCTGTACTTGATCATAACTGGATGTCATTTTTTGTTCTATTATTGCAAATATCACCCTTGGTTCTCTCTCGCATTGATAGTCTTCTCATGTAAACTAACCTTATTGGGATTAGCGGCTGCATGTGTAAAGAAATCGATGGTTCATCACGTTTTTAAGCTTCTATTGGCTCTTAAGATGTCCCAGCGATCTATGCGATGTGTCCCTTCTTCTGGTATCAGCGCAATCTACGGAGTTTCTCGGGCGTTCACGTTGGCAAACCTGAACCAGCAGGATTCTGTCGTCGTCTACGGGTTCGTCTTGCATCACCGTTGACTTTTCAGAGTGGTGCATTCTAACCACTCAATAGATTACCCTATTTATTCAGAGGCCATGAAATGTATTGAAATGACGGGGTGGTCAAGTTTCACCCCATGGCCGGGGGAACAAAGAGAAACTCGATCAGCTCGAAGCCAATCTGTTCAGTGGACACAGAACCAGTGCGTTATTTTGTGATGCCTTATTATCTGGATTCCCCAGCAATCCTCAAATGTGCTCTCCGGATCTGCAACGTCTTCGGACTCTGGTGGACAGGTACAGCTTTCCAATTGCGTGTGATGAGACCATCAGGTCGTTCATCAATGTCGATGTTCTGCCATATGTTGATATTGTCATGACCAGCTTGACCAAATCTTTCAGTGGCGGTTCCGATATTATGGCCGGATCGTAAGTTGACCAAAGAATTCCAACTGTTCGAAACAATATTCTGACCAGGCCTGCATGTATTGTTATTGTTAACCCGCAATCCGATCACTCTTTCGTCGAAGGGTCAACTATCCATTTCTGAATTTCACTAGACATTTCTATAGGCAAGCAAAGAGGAAGAATGCAGCCTATGGCTCCATTCTCAGCATCATTTTTCTTAAGCATACAGCCACCGTGAGTTCTATAATAATCTCGACGTGCCCAAAGGGCCTAGCCTTGGTGCTATCTTTACTTTGGCCATTCCCTATGCCATTCTAGCGCACTCTAATGAGCTGGATTGGGCTGCGAGCTACGATGTGCCAGAGCATACTGTGAGGATCAGTGTCGGATTAGAGATACAAACAAACTGCTGAAGGTAGTTGACAAAGCTCTGGTTGACAAAGCTCTGGGATGTCTCACCAAGCACGACTTTGCATCATCTTATAGTCTAAAAGGGACAGACAGTAATCAATCTACCCACATCGCTTCCCGATGCGGAAGGGATGCCATCATCATAAAGCGTACAATGTAACAGTGAGTGGCACCTGTTACTATATACTACACTCTGTTTGCGCATATCCTCACTCGAAATTTCATCCCTACCACTATAAAACGAACGATTTCCTCAGAGTGATGCATCCATATTTTTTTGTTGGTCGCCTCAATTAGGAATTTTCCAAAGTGCAATAATGAATCCAGATTTAACGTTAAAGCCAGAGCGTCTGGGGATTGAACTAGAAAGAAAGAAAAGCAAAAAATATTAAAATATAAAATATATATAGAACCTTGGAAATGTGTCTCACTTCTAAATGGTTTGGGCAAACTACTGATATAACAGCCATCTCTCCAAGGAGATACCTCCAATAATCATATGTTGGTAGAAATTCAACGGTATAAGATTATTCTACTGTACATGGAGTTGGAGAACCATGAGGGAATGCAATCAAGTTAAAGATCACATAAAAATGTGTGACAACAGCTATTCATGCACATTAAAGTATCGCGTCAATGATCAAGGTACGTCCACAAGGAATATGTACAGAGGGACTCGATAGGAGACCCGAAAGTAAACAAACAGGGAAAGGAGAAGCAAGAACCAAGTCAGTACTGATTTCCGCCACGCCGATTAAATGCTGTAGGTTCAAAAGAAAACACCCGGCGTGCCGGGGATGCAAGGAAGACTTGAGAGCCTCATTGCTCGTGTCTCATCGCTTCATGCAAACAAAGGAGATGAAAAAGAAAAACAAAGGAAAATCGTGGGAACGCCATCCACAGCCAGCCAGCAGAGAAGCCTCCAGAGAAACAAGGGATATCCAACTCCAACTCATGAACAGAAATCAAAAATTAGACTAGATGACGACGACATCACCTTCGGCATCTGCGGGATCGGAGACCATCATGTCACCGTATTTACCAACTGCAAGCAACATAGTATCATCCTCAAGGTCAATTGCGCTGTCGTCATTGTTATGACCTTGGAAGCCCTGATCCTGAAGGGAGAGTCGCTTCTCGCTGGGAGGGTGTTTGAATTCTGGGTGTTGACTGGGAGGGTGGCTTGGATGGCCATTGTGAGCCACAGGACTCGGGTTGGATTTGGCTTGAGAATCATTTGATGCGTCAAAAGGGGATGTCTCAGAAACAGACGTTTGTTTCATCTGAAAGTGGCCGAGTGATTCGGGGCCAAACGTCGCACTTTGCAGAGATCCGGGGGTATTGCGCATGAAACCGCCCTTCTCTGCTTGCCAGACCATCATTTCGTGGAAGAAGACTTTGGTCATCCACCAGGCACTAAAGCTTGGTGCGCCAGCCAGGGTAAGTCGGTGCAACACGCTATCCCACAAGGCATCAACTTTTTCAATGACACACTGCGTGCGGTGATTGGCAAAGGCGGCGGGGATGTTGAGGATAAATTGAACCCATTTGTCGGGGAAATTGTACTCGTCTCCGGGAGCACTTTCTACAGGGAACTTATGGGCCTCAACAGAATCGGGGCTATCAGGTTGCGTGAAGAAAAGCAAGCTTGTGGAGGGGTCGGCATCAGTCAGTGGAGTCAAGAGCGCACGGATGTCATGCTTGAGAATTTGCTCTGTCGCTGGCTCAGCACAGGTCGGAATGTTCGCCTTGGTCATCATATCTTTAGGATTGACCATCGTTTTAAAGTCGGTCCACATTTGGTTTCGGTTATCCGGATGGCAAAGCCAAGCGGCAGCGGCATTGGCAGCCTGGTTCACATCAAGCATGTGCTTGAGGAGATTGCAAAATATATGCGCGGGAATCAGGCGTGCTAAAGAGACATGGGTTGGTTGGGTCTTAAACGTCTCAGCGATATGGCCACAAAGCCGTTGTGAGATAGAGTTAAAAGCGTCTAAGACTGGCCTGGGAACCACCTGGGTTGTTAGGGGCGCCACAAACGCAATCATCTTCTGGTACATCATCCAATCACATTCCTTGATCCAGGGAGCAAGGTTGGGATGGGTTAACAACTTTTGAACGGGAACAGTCAATGTTCCATGGAAAGCAGAGAAATACTTCATAAGATTTCTTTCCTTGCAATATCGGAAGCTGTCGATGACCGAAATACAATGGGAGCGATATAGGGCTGCAAGGGCTGCAGCAACTTTCAAGTCGGTGTTTGCAGGTAAGTAGGCACGGATATCGGGAAGTTGAAGGGTATCGTTATCAACCAAAGTGTTCTCATCCATCGGGAACTGAAGCATCTGGTGTATCATTTTCCCAGCTTGCTGGGCTACGTTCTCGCGAGTGATCGTCGCATCTGGTCCAGACGGGGTGTGGCCTTGGCAATTGCAGTCGGTAGGAGAGGCATTGTTCGGGAAGCGAGGAGCGAAGGAAGTGGTGGGAGATGGGAATATGGCAGTGTCGGCAGTCGGTTGCTGTACGCTAGCACTAGTCATTTGTTAGTGAGAGCGAACGAGGATTGATGTCAGTTATATCTCACCTTCTCGAGCGCATCGCACTGGCAGCCCTGGAGGGCATAGAAGTAGGGCCATTTGGATGATGAGCAATTTGTGGGTTGAGAGGTGCAAGCTTTTGTTGCTTTTCTTCGATGACCGACAAATCGACGTAGTGATACTTGGACTCGCCTCGAACTCCAAGACGCCGAGTCTGTACATTGGGGAAGATGATGCGAACCAACTTTCCGAATGATGCAGGGTTCAGTACTGAGACGCGTTCCGTTCCACAGTTCTCTGCATAGCAGCAATAGACCCGGTCACGGCGTACTGAACCACTGCTCTTACGGCAATTTTCTCTCAGCCTGTGCACACAGTTAGACGCATGGTTGCAGGGTATTTGTGGCAATGTGCCTTACCAGATCATCGCGAAGACCTGCTTCACTTTCTCAGCCTTGCCCCCACCACCCTCATTCTTCATAACTTCGGCTGCCATTTGCTTAAGATTCCATCCCTCATACTGGCGAAGCAGCTTGCGCAACTCGTTGTCGTTTGCCACAGTCGAGCTAGCTCCTCTTTTCTTTTTAGCTCCTGGCTCCGAGATCTCTTGATCCTCGACGATGTGGTCCGGAAGGTGGTTCTCGACGCCACTGTCATACATTGGCTGGTATTGCGGGACAGATACACCAGGCAAGCCGCTTGGTATTTCAGCCTGTATGGGGTGGTGGGAAAGCGGGTGGCCCTGCATCGGGTGGTTTGGAAAGTCATCGGCTCGAGACATCCCGGTATGGGGGTCTTGCATTGATTGATCCAGCGGTGCGCCGTTGTGGTGTGAAAGCTGATGCCCAAATCGCATTAGCATGTCCTCCGGGTTGTTGAACATATGCTGGCCCGTTCCGACTTGCGATGGCATAAACTGTGGGAACCCGTCGAGGTGCTGGTCTTGGGTTTGCTGAGTGGTACTCGAGTGGATGCTTGCTGTTGATCCTCTGGACCGAGGGCGACGGCTAGCCCTTGAAAGGGCCTCGGAGCGTGCTCGCACGGGGTCTGCAGTACCTGGTCGGCTTTGAGGGGCAATCTGTGTTGTCTGGGACACTACACTGCCCTGCGAGTGAGCTCGAGCTTGCAAGCACGTTAGCATGGGGAACCAAATGACCCGCAGAGCTTATTATTTGTAGTACTGCACTGCACTTACCGAGTTCTGGCGGCATCATGCTCTGCTTCGTTTGAGTTAGTAAGTGGAGGAGCTGGTAACCAGGGCGATGGCTAGTCGTTTGTCTCGTTTCGCAACGTTCACAAGACCATTCAAATCCAAAATTAGGCAGGCACACCCGACAAACAAAATATGTAATCCAAAACGATCCAAGAACATTAACCAAAAAGTGACAACTTGTCGCCAGCCTTGGGCTCTGAGAGGCTAGCCGCGTTGTGTGAGTCGAGGGAGGATAAACAGAAAAGGGCCCGTTCCTCTGACAACGTTGTTTTTCCCATCTAGTCACGTGCCTGTGGTCAGCATTCCCAAAACAAAACAACGTTTTTTAAACAATGAGCGGAGGAATGATTTACGATTTAACATCGGCTTAGGGTTTATTGAGGACAAGGAGGATATTCTATCACAAGTATACTCAGTGTTGTATACAAGTTGTAGTATTACATATGTCTACGTTCTGAACTAAAGCTCAAATGTGGTTTTTGTATCACGTGATCTATATCAACACTACCTTGTATAGGGCTTTATACAGACCCTAGAAGACCATGACCAATAGACACCTTAGACAACATATATCGGGTATTTATCCCTACATGTATCCTATTTCAACAAAATACTCTCAAGATAGGTGTGAAGGAACCCTTGCAATCCCCTATTTTGGACCTTTCGGATCCAATTACAATTACATCATTGGTTCCGACACTAACAACATACGGCACCTTTATATACATCGTAACGGAGTAGATCTGAATACAGATGTGTTGTGTAGTTGGTTTGAGATGGTGTAAGAGGCATTGCATCTAAGATACCACTACTATATATGTTGATATACTTTGATCAACTGACCACTTTGTAGTTCTTCGAATGCTGCCCAGGTACGATGTATATACCTCCACTACAAACGATAAACATTCTACCTGATCGACGCTACCCAGACTGTTATTTGGTATTTACTACTATATCCATGGATTCCAAAGGTTTCCTATCCTTTTTACATAATCTAATATGAAGTTTATGCATTGCCAAGAAAGAAGCGAGTGGCCCGGCATTAGGAACCACGGAAATAGTAGGGTCCACGCGGCCTACAGAAATAGGAAGAATCCAAACATAGTACATCGGACGATTTGGATCGGCATTTGAATATTTTGAATATTTTAAATATTTTCCTTGGCATTTAAAGAGACAAATCAGATGGTACTCTGTAGGTAGATGTAGGGCTGTGATGTCACTAATTTAACGAAACAGTATTGTCTCCAGATCTCCCCTCTCCCCCTCCCTTCCAAACACTCCCCCCAATTTTCTCCAACTCTACCCCCGAAGACCCCAATCATGAAGAAATTCAAGGAGAGGTTTGAACAAGGAATTGACCATCTGGAGGGGTCGTTCAAAGGTTGGAAAATTGAGAACCCCACCTATTTTATCAAAATTAGAAAACTGATCTGATTACCCAAGACACCCATATCCACGATGTCAAAGCTGAAGCTACACATTTAAAGGCTAAAGTCGGCAAGTTCTTTAACATCATAAACCCAAACCATCGCCATGACGAGGAGCACGAACAAGCGACAGACCGGAAGCGATCCGAGATCGCAGACTCACATCGCTTCAAATCCTTTGCACCCATCCACGACGGTAATCGCGTCAAGTGGTATGTCGATGGTAAGGACTACTTGTGGGCAGTCTCCGAGGCTCTGGAGAAAGCCACAGAGACCATCTACATTGCCGACTGGTGGCTCTCTCCAGAACTCTTCTTGCGCCGTCCTCCCGTCGAACACCAGGAATGGCGGTTGGATCAAGTCTTGAAGCGACGCGCGGAAGCAGGTGTCAAAATTTATATCATTGTCTACAAAGAGGTTGGCCATTATCCTGCTGTTGTCAAGAAAAAAAAAAAAAAAAAAAAAACTAGACTAATCCATCTATACTAAAGGTTAACCAAGCCCTTACTTGCAATTCCGCACACACTAAACATGCCTTGCGCAACCTCTGCCCCGAGGGAACTCCTGGCTACGGCAATATCCGAGTTATGCGCCATCCCGACCACAATGTCTTTGAGAACGCAGCTGATATGACTCTTTACTGGGTATGTACATGAGATCTATTGGCTGGGACCGAATTAACAATCAAAAAAAGGCGCACCACGAGAAATTCATTGTCATTGACTACAATGTGGGCTTTATCGGAGGCATTGATCTTTGTTTCGGACGATGGGATGCAAACCAACACCCACTGGCCGATGTCCACCCAAGAGGTTTGCGGGATGACATTTTCCCGGGACAAGATTTCAATAACAACCGGATCATGGACTTCCAGAGCGTAGAGGACTGGCAGAGTAACGAAGTCAGCAAAGTCGACTTTGGCCGCATGCCCTGGCACGACGTGGCCATGGGCTTGCAGGGTGACTGTGTGTATGACATTGCCGAACACTTTGTTCTGCGCTGGAACTTCATCAAGCGCGATAAATACAAGCGCAGCCACGATGTCGACTGGCTGCTAATGGAGGGCCGCACAGGCGAAGACGAAGATATCATCGCCGTGCAGCGACCCAAGTATCCCTGCGGAGACTACATCCAACACCCACTGACACCCCTATCAACCAAGCCTCGTGGTAGCGTGGGCACGGTACGCGCTCAAATCGTGCGTAGCAGTGACGACTGGAGCAGTGGCATTCTGAACGAGCACAGTATCCAAAACGCGTACTGCGAGACCATTCGGAATGCCCAACACTATGTATACATCGAGAACCAGTTCTTTAGTATGTCCGCATCCTCTTCTCGCAGTATACTTCGCTAACCTTCATAGTCACTGCCACTGGTGATCAACAGCGCCCGATTTTCAACACAATCGGCCGAGCGATCGTCGAGGCTTGCGTACGCGCAGGCAAAGAGGGCCGCAAGTTCAGGGTTATCATTGTCATCCCCGCGATTCCTGGATTCGCTGGCGACCTGCGCGACAATGCTGCGTTAGGTACTCGGGCGATCATGGACTACCAGTACAAGTCGATTTGTCGCGGCGAACACTCGATCTTTGGACAGATCGAGAAAGAGGGTATCGACCCAAGAGGTAAGTTTTTTTTTTTTTTTTTTTTTTGCCTTCAGTTTCAGCTGCATGTCTAACGAGCTCATTCAGAACATGTCTTCGTGTTCGCCTTACGCGCTTATGATCGAATCAACAAAACGCCCGTTCTCGAGGAGCTCGAGAAGCAAGCCGATGTCACATACCAGGATATCCAGCGCGGTATCGCAGAGACCATCATGAGTGAAAGTGTGCACCCAGCGGTGGGCAAAGATGGCGACGATAACGAGAAGGACTATGCAGCCGATCAAAGTGCGAAGCAAGAAACTCTGCGCAAGCTCCAGAATTTCCAAGACAAGGTCGAGAAGAGAGAGACCGACGACGGTTTCCACAGCAAGGATTCAGTATCGCATTGTAGTATGTTGAACGGGGGTAAGATGTCCGACGAGACCTGGGAGGGCGATCCAGAGGCCGAAAAGGCCAACTTCGTCCAGGAGGAACTATACGTGCACGGCAAGGTGTGTATCGTCGACGATCGCACGATCATTTGCGGCAGCGCCAACATCAACGATCGGGTAAGTAGACACCAGCGCCTCATCCCTCGTCACATGTGACGCATTCACTTCTATTTTCTGGTCCGTATCATTAGCTGATATTCAATGTTCACCACAGTCCCAGCTTGGCTCGCACGATAGCGAACTGGCTATCGTAATGGAAGACCAAGACTTAATCGACAGTCAAATGAACGGACAGCCGTACCGGGCCTCCCGATTGGCCGCAACGCTCCGGCGGCAACTGTGGCGGGAACACCTAGGCCTACTGCGGGCGCAAGACTACGACGCCTCGGGTGACCCGAACGCGCAGCCGCCCGATGAGTCTCTTAATAAGATTGATGAGGGGCCAGAGAACGAGTTCGTGATGGATCCACTCAGCGATGGGGTCTGGAACACCTGGACGTCGCAGGCTAGCGGGAACACCGAGACGTATCGGATGTTGTTCCGGGCGGACCCTGACGATCATATCAAGACTTTTGAGGACTATGACAATTTCCGTCCACGGGGCACCCACAAGGAAGGACATCTGTTCGATCCGTACATGCCGGCCAAGGATGTGCGTGAGAAGCTAGATCTCATCAAGGGTCACCTTGTTTGGTTGCCATTGGATTTCCTGCGCGACGCTGAAATGGCAGAGCCTGGGTTGGCTGTGAATCAAATTACAGAGGTGAGATTGATTGGGTTTTCTTATTTTTGTTATATTTACGAGGTTGCTAATCGTTCGACAGAGTATCTACACCTAAATCTATATTGTACTACGGGGGGAGGGGGGGAAGGGGAGATGTGCATCTTTCCCCTTTCACATAATCCGATCTATTCTTATTTTGGTATTAGGGAGTAAATGCAAATTATATCCATTAGTCTCTACAATAAAAAGAAAGATGAAACGCAATGAAAAAGTAGGAAACATGTCCGATAACGGAGGACACAGTTCGTCCACTCCAAATACCTTCAGAAGCCCTAAACAGACGTACTTTTGCAAAACCGAAATCTCCCAAAGGTCCATAGTGGAGAAGCAATAAAGTTGTCCCAACCCCCTGGGAATCCTCTATTTCGACTCCATTTATTTCTATTTATTCTTATTTGGGATATTTGGGATCTTTCGGGACTCGTATCTTTGCTTTTGCTTCGGGTTCGCTGAACCGCACTTCCGCTAAAAGAGATACATCTCATTGTCATCTGAATGGCGATCGGAAAAAGATTCCTCAGAAAAGGAATGGACTAGCTTGCTTCTTGGCAATGAATATTAGGTACTTTTGGTCCTTGTAGTAATTTGAGTAGGGAATCCGAAGTACTTTTATCACTTTCATTGCTTTTAGTATATTTATATTCTCTCTTTTGATTTTCACTTAATAGGGCGCAGCTGAACCGAAACCGAGACCGAGACCGACATTTTAAATATGGCTTTTTATAGTAGGATGGGGGAAGATCAGAGCTCTAAATATGTTGTATATGTACATTCAGATAGGGTTCACAAGATACCACATAGTACATGCTGTAACTAGCCCAACACGGTCCCCCCAAGGTGCGGGAGGGTGGCCATGTTAGGTGGGGTGCATAATTGTAGCAAAAACGACTTGATATAAATTCTATCAAATATATTGTCAGGATTGTCAATAATGTCAATAATGCCAATAATGTCACATTTTCTCTAGGAAATCCAGTTTCAAAAACTGTAGAATACAAATAGGTAGAATAAAACAGAATAAAAAAACAGTAAAGAAAGAGAGAGAAAAAAAAAAAAAAAAAAAAAAAAGGTCTAAGTATAACTCCTCCGGATGCGAGATGCAGTGCATCAAAAACTTTTGGGGACTTTTTGGAACACATCAAATGCATAAACACACGCCAAACGAGGTCACGAAGAAAGTGGAAAGGAAAACCCAGCCCCAAGGGGGTGGGAACTACCCTTGCACAGGGCTCATGCAGAGTAGATCAGTTCTGTAAATGCTACAAAGCAAATGCAGAGGTCTCTATGAGGAAGTTAGCCTTTTGCAAGGAGAGAATCTCAAATCATAGAGTTCACAAGGGATCTTACCGTGATCCATTTATCCCTTATTGGTGTGGCAAGCATTGCACCGACAATGACCACAAATCTTGCAACGCCAAATGGCCACAAAGGGTCCCGAGTTGCAGTCGGAGCAGCGCCAAGTCAGGATGTTGCCATTAGTAGCCTGGACAATGGCGAAGACGTGACCGGAGCATTGGTTGGCCATGTTGATCAATTGACTTGGAAAAAAGCTGTATAGTTAGGATGTGGTTCCTTTAATGTTCACAACTCCCGAGACTTACATATTAAGCAAAACCCGGGGGACTGGAAACTGACGTCGATCACTTGGAGAAGCGGAGAAGGGTTCCAAGTACTTGGATTAGGGAAACCAATAGGATATAGGAAGAGGAGAAAGGGTTTCAGAGAGTTTGGGGAGCGAGTTTGCAAAGGGAAGTCGATAGTGAAGAGGAAGTGAAGATGAGACTCAGAAGCCCGGACGAATCAATCATTATATACTTCTCTAGAGACAACGGTAGGAATCCAAGATGCAACCAGTCCAGTCAACAACTCGAGAACTGAAAAATGCACACAGCCGATGACGCATGTAACCAGGATTGTTTGAATCCCTCAAGAGGAAAAAAAAAAAAAAAAAGGGAAGGAAAAGAAAAGAAAAGGAAAAAGAAAAAAACAAAAGCAGAATTTGAACGAATAAGTAAAGAAATAAACAGAAATGTGTTTATGTATAGAAATCCCAATGGATGATGTACCGAAATCGTATCTTGCATAGAAACTTAGGCGAGACTAGGTTGATCCTAGTTTAACAAAGAGACAATAGAGTCTTTGGTAGAGATCAGGGAGATCGGAGAGACATGATTGGAAGTCTCAACGCAGAGGACGATTCCCAGAAAGCCGGGGGGCAACCGGAAGAGACCCAGATGAATTATTAGTTTGAATTGCTTTTTTTTCAGTGTTGGGTTAATGTAGCAGATTGGGAATATAAAAAAGAAAATAAGGGAACTTAACTTAATTGGAAGTGAAGAAGACCCAGAAATAGGACAGAAGTGATAGGTATGATCCTATAACCCGACTATATAATGAGAAGTGGAGCTGAATATAGGACCCGAGACATGTCCTGTCCCGACGAGCTGGATTAAACTAAGATTCGGAGGTTTCTATGTAGCTAGTGGAGTATAGTACTTTTTCCCCCTATTTCTCTCTTTCGATCGGACCTTTGTATCCCAGTAATCCGGTTCCGATCGAGTGCATATTATATATAGGATGTACGAGGATATCCCGTTATATACATCCACAGAATGAAGCATTATATCCTACTATGTCCTATTGTATTTATTTATTATATCCTTTTTTATCCATTTACCTTATTCTTTTAGAAGAAACCCCCTGAAAGTCCCAATATCAACTTTTGATACATCAACTTCGCCAGGCGCTTAGACCGAAGGGAGATCCACATAATGCTCCTCTTGTCATTTGTACTATTTCAGATTTCAGCCATTTCAATTCCAGTTTCAGTTTTAGAACAATTGCAACCAATTCAACTATTTACCTCTCAGCTGGTCACATCAAGTGACAAATTCGTTTGGGATATACCGGCATTAGTGCAGTGCCGGGTTGGCGCTTGCATGGCCCAATTGCTTATTGAATAGCCGCAGTGCCCTAGAAAAAAACAAAAAACAAAACAGAAAAACAAAAGAAAAAGAAAATGGAATTGCTGAGTCTTTCGTTTAGGATGTTCCCTGTCACATCCGTAAATCCATATGTTTGTTTGGGAATTCTTCCACAGTCTACCCAAGCCCTTTCTCCAGCGACTGGATGGGGCAGTTCCAGTTCTTTTTCTCATTGTACAAGAGTACAAGAGTACAAGAGTATGAGGTGAGTACAGAGTACCAAGAAGCACGGAGAGGAAAGCCCAATTGGGGTGACACAACGGTAGGTTTCTCTCTAGGTAGGGTCGAGCCCTCTCGGCAACTATCAACTTAAAAGGGGGATTCAAACCCTACCAAAGGGGCATGGGCAGGCATTCAACGGAGAAAGACTACACTTCCGAGGGGTTTGCAGGGAATGCTTGAGTTGATCTTAGGTCCACCTGTGTCACCTGAAGATTGCAAATTGGGCCAGCCATAGCCGTTCGAGATCTGTTTGGGAGATGAGATGGCTATACTTAGAGACCTTAGGAACCAATTGATCACGCCAAGTGACCTAGAACATTAGGAAAGGTGGGAACTCAGCTCCAACTATCTCACGGTCGATCAATGGAAACGTGCACACCGACACTCCCATATTGGAAGCATGTACGGAGTACCCCGTAGATCCCTCTACTCCCGTGATGGACACACTCTGGACTCGGCGATCACCAGACCACCACCGAATCACAAACCAGCTTCCAGAATCATTCACGGTCAACTGCATCGGTGTGACGGAAATGAAGTCAACATGACAGGAAAATCGAGATTGTTGGAAAGGAAATCCTCGGCACTGTCAGATGTCTACTGTCTCTACCTACGGAGTACGGAGTACCGGGGAAGTTTGTATGCATAATCGAGCAGAATGAAAATGTCAAATGCGTACATTGTTTGCTATTCCAATTACTTCATGTTCGAGATCGCCTCTTGCACCACTTCCACGACCGCAAGGTCAATCATTCCGAAGAACTGAGAAAGAGGTAACATCTCCATGTTGTAGACTCCAAAGAGAACACAGCATGAAGTAAGAAAACAAGATCCGATTTAATCTGCCAACGCTCCGTTAAGAACACCTTGTGGAAAACGAGATGCTCCTGCAGAACCCAGAGTGGACTGCATCGCTGGTTTGAGGGGTCATGAGATGATCACTTTACAAGGCCGAGAACGGTAGAGGGGCAACAGGAAGGACAACTGGGGAACAAGGAAGGGGGAAAGCTCCAGAAGGGGTCGTTCATTTGATAGGAAATAGGTATCATGTCATCAACGGTTGCAGGGGAACCTGCACATCAGTAAGCAAAAACGCCCTAGAGAAAGTATCTAGGTCTCTTTCTGCTTGTTTCGTTATTTTTTTTTTTTTTTCCTCATTACTGCCATATGCCTCATCAGTCGTTAAGGTGGAAGAGAGCCGAGACGCTGCTCGTTGTTAGTAGATGGTCACACGACACCAGGGTCGGTGAAAACAAACCTTTCGCCATAATGGTGCCTCCGGATGCTCTCTGCTAATAGACTCGATACGTCAATGACAATCAACTTTTTGGATCTCCGCAACATCGACGGTGAGATCGGGAAAGTGTTGGTCACGACAATGTGGTCGATTGAGCGACAAGCTTCCATCTGATCCAAGGAGTTCTCCCCGAACAATCCGTGGGTGGCAATACAGTAAACCTTGTTGGCCCCACCGCGCTTGACGACAGTCTCGGCAGCCGCGATCCACGACCCGCTCTTGTCAATCATGTCATCGACAAGGAAGACAGATCGATCACGCACCTCACCCACCAGCGTGATGGTCCTTTCATCGGCATGGCCGCCACAGACACTAGCTTCGTCGTCAGACTCCACTGCATCAAATGAGCCACCAAGCGCATGGTCAGGAGGCTGCGATGAAGCGTTGGAGATCATGGAGTTAACCATATAATCAGGAATAGCCTCTGTGTTGTCATGGCTGCTGCTGCCACCTCCCGGTGTGGTGCCGCCAGACTGTGGCTCCTCATTGATACGATAATCATCATCAACCAATTGACCTTGGACCAGGCGACCGGTGATCACATCCCGCACACGCACATCCGTGTATTCATATGCTGCTTCCAGCTCCGATGGGCGGCGAGCTGCAGGTGGGGTTTCCGGGCGCAGAAGATACTGCGCAGGAGGGGGAGTGACTGGCTCCGGCTCTTCCGGAATGGGAGGTGTAGCAGGTGTCCTGTTAGAACTGTGCATATGAAGCTCAAAAGGCCGTGCTTCCTTGGTTGACATAGAATCTTCATCCACGGCATCGAAGAAGACTGTGCTATCGGACATAGTGGCTACGGGGACCTTCGGACGCCGACGATCCGTCGTCACGATACCGAAGTTGAGCTTCAAAGTATCAGCCAGCGAGGTGACTCGCTTGGTTCCGCCAGCATTCTTGCTAACCACCACGGCGTCTCTCCAGCCGGGAACATTCATCCGGAGCCAGCGGGCAATGAAGGGTTCGGCAAAGAGGTTGTCGACCGGCTTTCCGAAGAATCCTTGCATCTGGGATGCCTAGGAGCCCATCAATATCCATATTACAAAACTCAACATCGCATAGAAACATACGTGCAGGTCCATGGTGATCACATGGTCCACGCCAGCGATCGTCAGGAGATTGGCAAGCATGCGGGCCGTGATGGCACCACGATGACTCTTCTTCTTGGATTGGCGCGAGTATGGGAAATATCTCATTTGAGAGTCAGCATTGTATGTGGTTTGAGTCAAACAGGACGGGCAGCATACGGCATGACCGCTAGAGAAACGAGTTAGTGGGGTAAGCTTTTGTATCTGGGGTCATCGGCAACATACCTGTAATGGACTTCGCTGAGCCACCCTTGCACGCTGAGATCATGATCAGGAGCTCCATAACACTATCGTTAATCTTCTCGCTACCACTTTGGATGATGTAAACGTCCTGGTTCCGCACTGAGGTACCGATATTGACACTGGTCTCGCCATTGGCAAATTTTCCTAAGTTAGCTTTGGCAGGCACAGTGCCTAAACGCTCGCAGATAGTATCTGCGAGACCGGGGTGGGAATTCCCCGAAAATATCTGGACGCCCCGCATGATTTAAGAAAAAGACATGAGTGACGTGAAAGGAAGAGAAAAAAGAAAAAGAGAAAAAGTTCGGAAGGGAAAAGCTCGGGAATACTGCGGGGATGGTTTGTGTCGCCCACCGTACAAGTTTTCTCTATCGGTGGGCCGATAAACGGGGGGAAGTTGCATCATTCCCACATCCCACCATGTCAAAGTTCCCAGAAGTACAAGGTGGAGGGTCATTGATACTCGCTTGGCAAATTAAAGACAAGCATGTGCTAGTCGTAGGTGGTGGAGAGGTACGTGATTGATATTGATAATAGCTATGTTATATTTTTTTTTTTCGTTTTCTTTTAGGCTGGAGACTGATCTATATATATTTGCTAGGTTGCTGCAGGACGCATCCTCCACGCTCTCAATGCCGATGCCCTAGTCACTGTGGTCTGTCCAGCCGCTGGACTAAACGAAGAAGTGGCGTTCAGGGTGGCAGAAAAGCAAGTCACACACGTTGATCGAAACTTTGAGCCATCCGATCTCGATAATGTGGACATGGTGCTCTGTGCTATCGACGACCCGGAGGCTTCAACACAGGTCTGGAAGCTCTGCAAGGAGAGGCGAATTACTGCCAACATCGCTGATGTCCCGCTTGAATGTGATTTCTATTTTGGGAGTGTTCACCGCGATGGGCCATTGCAGGTCATGGTCAGCACAAATGGGAACGGGCCCAAGCTGGCCAGTATTGTGCGGAAAAAGATCGCGGAGACTTTGCCAGCGAACATGGGGGCAGCTATTGAGAATGTGGGAAAGCTTCGGAAGAAGCTCCGGGAGGTTGCGCCGAATCCTGACCAAGGCCCTAAGAGAATGAAATGGTGGGTTACAATATTTCGGTTCCTCTTCAATGATAAAGTGTGAGCTAATGATCATAGGATGTCTGGTGTCTGCGAGACATGGAGCCTCGATGAGCTTGTACAGATGACCGAAAAGGACATGGACAGCATATTATCCTTCTATGAGTCGGGGAAGATCCCAACTTCAGAGGAAGTACAAAATAAGTAAAAAAAGAACAAATCAAGAAATATTTTATCTTATCAATACAGCAGCTATGCATCTCTAAAGTAGAACAAAATGCTCGTGTGACAACACAAGACCCCGAAGAGTCGGGTTATAAAACGCCGAAAATCAAGCCCGCGGCGAGGATATCCAAAAAAATCATGCAGTAAGTCAGACCTGGCTATCGCGGCGCGAGGCTTTTTGGGAGACGGAGCTGCGCGGGCTAATAGGGACGTCCAGGGGATTGGGCGGAGCAATGCCCAGTCGGACCTCACCGATCCGGCGCAGTAGAGACTGAAGGGCAACGCGAATCTCCGGGTTGAGATCCCGGCTCAGAAGCTCAACTCCAAGCGGGTAAAAGGTCTCAATATGCTTATTAAAGTCATCTTGCGGGAAGTTGGTATATCCGTCAATGACATCGACCACCACCGGACGCCAAGCGACGATGTTGCGGTGCTGGGTGTCTTCTTCAAGGCGGACGAAACTGCGAATAATGTCCGCGCAAAGCCTAGTGGAATTAGCAATGAACAGGAAGGGAGAGGAAAAACCAGGGAGAATTAACTTACGGAATGAGTGCAGCCTCAGTCTCTGCGCGACTGCTCTGTCTTTCCTCTCGCTCGTCGTGATACATTCGGAAAAGAATATGCACGTAGGTAGAGGCACTGCCGCTCTCCTGCTTCAATAGATTAGGAGGTTGCTTCATGAATCCCTGGCGCCAGAGTTGCATCCGCAAGTCTTTATCCTCGTTGAACTTCTTCGCGAACTGGTAACTCTTTTTCAGCAGCCCCATGAGTCGAAGAAGCTCAACACTTGGGATCTGTGCGTAGACAGTTTCATTCGAGAAAAGTTCGTGGACAGTTTCAATCATGAGGAGCTGCAGAACACAGTTCGTGATTATGCGGTTGAAGTAACGACGCCGCGCTGCAGTGACAGCTGCAGGTTGCTGCTGGTCTGACTGAGGGCGATAGTCCTCTAATTCAGCGCGCGCTTCACTTTGGACAGGAGGATCTCCACTTTCATGGAGAGAAGATGCGCTTTGGGATCCGTTGGGCTCCAACGCATCAGGCAAATCTGTTGTTGCTACAGCAGCATCTGGAGACTGCGTGAGGTCCCCATTAACTGCCTCTGCTGGCTTAGACATCGATACAGCAGCCGTGAAAAGTTCATAAGCTGTCGTTTTGCTGAAGAGCTCCACGAAGGCTCCAACAATCTGGGACCAGTGCTCCTGTTTGAACTTTGCAACATTTTGCAAAATCAGCTGTTGCAGGCAGTTGCTGCCAATTCGTGCAATCGTGTCATTTTCTTGACAAATGCATAATGTCAACAGTTCCAAGAATCGGCTCAGCATGTACTCCAAAGCATCAAAATAGTGCGTGAACAGGGTAATCATGTTCCGTAGCGCCTGGATCATTGTCGTGGAGAGCCAAACTGAAAGGTCTTCGTGGTTTGGAACTTTAGACATTTCAGATTTAGACTGCAGGACCACGAAAATCGGGTAGAGAAGCTGTCTCCAGAGGACATCCCAAAAGTCCCTTGGGAAATCGCCACCGTGCCGGATTAGCGTATCGAAGAGGTATGTGAGTGCCCGTGAGCGGACCTCAAGATCATCTCCTGTCATAAGTACATCCTGGAATGCAATGAGAATCGGATACCAGAACTGCTCCTCTTGTGATTGACGGGTAAGTTGTTTAGCAAGATTGGTTCCATTGTCCTGGAAGGTGGCCGCTGAGGCACCGCGGTGTGACAGGGGACATTCTGGGGACCGTAGCATCTTGGTGACGGTAGACCTTAGGGTCTCAATTGCCTGCAGCGATTTCTTTTGGAACTTGGAGTTCTTTGAGAATTCAGTCAGACATACAATGAGATCTGCAAAGGCACCCTGGGTGATCACTATGCCAAATCTAGTGTTATAGACCTGGGTGACATGGTCAAAGGCCATGTTCACGATTCCCTCTGTTTGATGCGTTAGCGAGAGCGACAAAGTAATTTGAGCAGTGAGGCTTACCATAGGGTTCCCGTGCTGCGACTGTGAAGACACCAAACATGGTCTTCCATCCCGAACGGATATTGTCACCACGGGCCTGAATCATCTGGATCAGACACCGCAGAATCATGTCCTTGACAGCGGCAGTGGTGCTGTTTGCCATCACGTGCTCGAATGGCTTGAGGAAGTCCTTTTGGAACTTAAAGCCAGGCAACTCCTCGATTTCCATGAAGCGCATCGAAAGTTGCCGAAGCGAATCCAAGGCAAAGAAGACAACCATGGTATTAGAGTGGCAGCCAACTTGATTAAAGTGCTGACCCAAGACGTCCCAGATCTTAGACCACTCAATTCTGACACGAGTCATGTTGTAGTAACTGATCTCGACGAGCTTCTGCAAACTGTATGTTCGGGGCGAATCGGTGTGACCGGAAGATTGAATTTCTTGCCAGCTGACCTCGCTCAAGGCCCGAACGAAGTCGATAATGGCTTCATGCGACAGATTGGCGGTATTGGTGAAGATACGGTCCACGCCACGTATCATATCTGCCGAACGGCTCTCCATGGCAATTTCTGGACGGAAAGCAGTTGGCCCATTCACAGAACGAGGGCGAGCGCGTCGTGTACTTTGCATAGATCTGCGGGAGGTATCTGCTGATGAGGGTGCTCTTGAAACATCGGGCAGCGACCCCTCATCAACACCATCACTCAAGAGTTGGAGCCGATCCAGTTGACTGACACATGTCAAAACATCCCGCCACGAGCTCTGGAGGTGGTTGCCCTCAGTGAATGCGATGTCGAGCAAGGCTTTCAGGGCCTCGACATTTTTGGCCATCATCTCCCTCACGTTTCCGAGGTTAGTGAACTTCGCCAAGGCAGTCACAAATGCCACGCGAGGAGTTTCTAGGTCGAAGGCACAGCTGATCCGGATGGACAGTTTGAGTCCCTCCATGCAGAGCCGGATGGTTTCCAGGTTCGACGTGTCCTGCATCGGCGCAGACAGACCAGATAGGAAAGACATCCACGTGACATTGAACATTGACCCAACATGACGATCTGATGTTGCGGGAATGAAGTGCGAAAGCGCATCTTTAACTGCTGTCTTGCGTTGAGCTCGAATGAGGGAACGATAGAGTTGTTCCGTCTTGTTTGCCATTTCCTCAGAAGCCTGTGCGTATTTCTCCCCCTGGATGTCTCGTCCAACGGTAGCAAATACCTGTCCGGCTCTGGTGGCAAGGCCAGTGGGAGCTGGGGGTTGGGGGTTGAGGTTGGCAGCATGTTCCTGCTCGGTGTATAGCACGATTTCGTTGCTCCCAATCTCCTCATAAATCGCTCCCAGATAGTCAGATGGCAGGTCTTGGTTGTCATTGATCCCGCGGTTGTTCTTGATGAAGTCCTCCTTGGTCATACGGCGGCCCTTCATTTTCGAACTGTGCTGATCTGTGTTAAGTAGAATCACCGAGTACGCAAGCACATATGCGGTGTCAGCGTTGGCGAAGGCATTGGGGTTTTGAGTTGTATACCGTTCCGCAAACTTCAGCATAAACCGATCGATCTTTTGGGCTTCACCGGGCAGGCGGAAATGCTGCAAAAACGAGCGCAGGGATTCAACGAAGCGTCGCTTCGTAAATTCCATCAGATCAACAAAAGCATGCATAATGGCAATGTTTTCCGGCTCTCCCTCACCAAGATACTCTCCCAGCGTGGCCTTGTCAATGCGGTCTGTGCGAAGCATGAAGCTGGCAATCTCTTCAGGAGACTCAGATTTGATGAAGCCTTCTTTTAGGAAGGCCTTGATGCCACGCTTGGGCTTGAAATTGAATTGTTGGACGGCATTTGTGAGAGCAATCTTTCGTTGTTTGACTTTTTCAATCTGGTTTGGATCGTCTTCTGGCATAGGTGTGGATCGGCCAGTCCCATTCTCGAAGGACTCAGGATGCGGTGAAACAAGCACGCTTGTGTCCAAGGACTCACGGGAGTTGTCCATCGATTTGGAGGGGATGGCTGCCTCGGGCTGCTCATCAATTCGATGTGTGGCCCAGTTGTCCAGTGAGCGCAGTATCTCCACAAGACATTCCAGACCCTGCTGCTTCAATCCGTACTCCGATGGGATGTGAGGCATTGAGGGCGGCGGAGTAGGGATAATGTGGGCACTTGTCAACGAAGGAGGGAGAGTTCCTCGGTGGTGCCACTCAGAACCAACAGATGACATTTTAGTGTGCTGTTCTTGGTACTGATGCTGCTGAGAAGATGATGTTACAACCGGCACACTCGAGTACCGCGACAATTGCTCAATGATACTAAGAAGATTAGTTCATGTCGAAGAAGACCAATATTTCAGTAATACGTACTTTTGGAATATATTCTCCAGCGCAGTTCTGTCACAGTCATAGTTGAGATAGATTTCAACCAGAGCGCGTGGATCACCACCTAGCCTCTCCAGGATCTCCATGAAGTACTGCTTTTGGAATGCAGGAGCCCCGCGCTTCTCAAGGATAGCCAGATAAATTTCTTTCAAGAACACTTCGAGTTCCTTTTTCATCATAACTCGCATGTCCTTCAACATCAGCCAGAAAATTTCACAGCAAACTTTGAAGACATGAGGAACGGCGCTCGAGCCATTGCGACTTAGACTTAGGCACAAATGGGGCCGTACAGCTAGAAGAAGATTCATTCCATCGACGCTGGATGAGCTGTTCTTGATTGCTGCTAGAGGGGATATAAAGGTGGCGGTGTGGTTGTTGATGAGATAATGGATCAAGTGCAGCGAAAGTAGCTTCGACCTCATGTTCTGGGATTTGACATCTTGCTGCTGCTCGTGAGTCAAGACTTTATGGCTCAACTTGCAGAGCGCTCGGAAAACCAAAAAGGCATCCTTGACATAAATCTCGTCCACGTCGTCCTCAGCCGAGCTATCATCGTCTCTCTCCTCGGGAATGCCCGACATTGACCTCGTCGCTGACCGCTTAGCGCGCGTGACTGTAGTCGGCGCATTGTCATTAACTGTGGTAACTTCCTTAGGCGACTCGAAACTCTGTAAGGTGAGCTTCTCGGCAGTGTGCTCTTTGGTTACGGGCTGATCGGCCACAGACATGGAAGCCGCCTCCGAGGTTTGACCCACATCACTCGCCGATGCATCGAGAGTGGAAGATGGCTTTTCCAGCTCTCGCACTCGGAGCTCTTTGAGGTCCATCCGTGTCCGCACTCGATCAAAGACCGTGCTAACCATTTGTGTGAGCGACCCCTGAGCGATCTGTTGGTTTTGACTGGACTTGGAGTAGATAAAGATGTTGTAAATTTGGCGGACGGCTTTCAGGAGACCAGCTCCATGCACTACAATCTTATCGTTCAGGACCGCTGCCAACAGCGATTTGATGATCTGCTGTTGGATTTCAACCGCAGTGGCTTCATTCTCGAAGCAGTCGCAGATCGCATCGATAGCACGCTCGATAAGTGGAGGTCGTTCGTGGGTGGCATTGTTCTCTGTCTCGGCGGATGGGAATGCGAAATAGGAGTACGTGATCAGCTTTCCAATGCAGTCCAATGCAGTTACCTGCAGAGGAATGCTGAGGGCTTTGCTTGCTAGATGCAGAGGACGGAAGATAAGCTCCGGATCAATTGCTTGCCCATCGGGTTGTTTGATATTAGTCAGGGCCACCTGTGTGGCATCCTCTAGCTTTTTGTCCCTCCGGGCGTCCCGCGAAGCAGCAATGTTGTCCAGAGCCGTGACAATAAATACTGTCGAGCTAACCGGGCTAGATCGCTGCGTCATAAATGTGGCAGTTGTTGACCGCGAGTCTGATCGCAGCCTGTTTTCTATCGCATCGTTGTCCTCCCGGGGGGGTTCCTGAATCGTGGGCGGACCATTTGTTTGGGGTTCTTGTTCAGTCTGTTCAGGCTCGTCCTTGGGCGGCATGTCTGGTTTTTCTTCATCTTCCTGGCCCTCGGCTACTTCCTCGTCGCCCTTCTGGTTCGGTTCTTGTGATTCGGTCTGATCGGGCAGTGTTGGCTCGTCGGAGTTTGTTACTGTAGGAGGTACGTCGGGGATCTCGACGGGTTTCTCAGGCATTTCAATGGATTGAGTCGGCTCAGAGCCGAGTTCGGTGTCCGCCATGGTCAAGGAGACTCCGGGCGGAGTGATCTAATTAGATCAGAAACATCGAACGAGCAAACGTGGGGAAGCTTGAAACGATCGCGATGACATGTAAGGACGGGGGCTGCGTGTCTTCTCCGAATCGGGACTAATGCATGCTTACCTCAGCCAAGGATTGGAGATTCCATAGGCTCTCACCGCCCTCTTTTGCGTCGCAGAATGCTGATTGTCCGGTTCTGTAAACCTATGTATGCCTGTACTATCTATCTTACATATGTATTATGTGCCCTTTATAGTTGAAAGAAATGCAGGGACACCCAAGTCAAAATAATTATCTTCATAAAAATCTACCTTAAGTACGTATTTCCTTGATCTAACTTCCTTTTAAATGCTTTCCAATGTCCTTCTTATGGGTATAGTAAAGGCGGTGAGACATACACTGGCCCCTAAAAACAATAATACACGTACCCGGAGCTTGAGACTGTAAATTACAACACGTGACTATATCGGAAGAGGCCGCTGCCGCTCCTCTCACCGGGAGCCACAGGTAGCTCAACAGAAAAGTTCGTGATTTAGAGGCATCTCCTTCCACCCCAACCTTATCCATTCTCGGCCCTTCACGTTTCCTTTGTGCCGGGCTCTTCTTATCTCCTCATCTCAGCGTTAAGGGCCTTTATTCCTTTCTTTTTTATAATCACAACAAATCTCAGACACCATGGTTGCGTCAGCTATTCGGATGCGCACCCCGAGCGCCATGTTCATGTCCAGAGGTGCCGCCGCTATGCGCCGGCCCCAGGTCTCCTCTAAGCTCCAGGAGGTGATCCAGTATGTTCCACTAATACCAATTGTGATTGCGGGTTGATGCTAATGATGTTTCCACTAGGACCCAGGTGCCTGCGCTCTCTGCCCTTTCCCGCTTCTATGCCTCGAAGTGTATGACAATTGATTTACTCCTTTCTCTCACACACCAATTCTAACATGTCTATCCATAGCTTTCCCTCCCCACACACTCATCAGCATGCCGGCTCTTTCGCCGACAATGACCGCCGGAAACATCGGCGTGTGGCAGAAGAATGCCGGAGATGTCCTCCAGCCCGGTGATGTCCTGGTAGAAATCGAAACCGACAAGGCACAGATGGATTTTGAGTTCCAGGATGAGGGTGTCCTCGCCAAGGTTCTGAAGGAGAGCGGCGAGAAGGATATCGCTGTTGGCCAGGTAAGAAATTTCCCAGTTTTCTCCGTGGGGAGTGATTCGTCAATCTAACTTGCTTTCCTGATATAGCCCATTGCCGTCCTTGTTGAGGAGGGTGCCGATGTCTCTGCCTTCGAGTCTTTCACCCTGGCTGATGCCGGTGGTGACAAGCCTGCCCCCGCTGAGCAGAAGGAGGAGCCTAAGAGCGCTGAGCCCTCGGCTCCTGCCCCTGCTGAGGAGGCACCCGCCGCCCAAGAGCCCGAGACCTCTGGCGAGAAGCTCCAGCCCAGCATTGACCGTGAGCCCTCTATCAGCCCCGCCGCTAAGGTCTTGGCCCTCGAGAAGGGTGTGTCCATCAAGGGCCTTAAGGGTACCGGTCGTGGTGGTGTCATCACCAAGGAGGACGTTGAGAAGGCCAAGCCCGCCACCACTACTGTCTCCGGCGAGGCTTCTTTCGAGGAAATCCCCGTCAGCTCGATGCGCAAGACCATTGCCAACCGTCTGAAGCAGTCCATGGCCGAGAACCCTCACTACTTTGTCTCCACCACTCTCTCGGTTACCAAGCTTCTGAAGCTTCGCCAGGCCCTTAACGCTTCCGCTGAGGGTCAGTACAAGCTTTCTGTCAACGACTTCCTGGTCAAGGCATGCGCTGTTGCCCTTATGAAGGTCCCCCAGGTTAACTCCAGCTGGCGCGAGGAGAACGGCCAGGCCGTGATCCGTCAGCACCACACCGCTGACATCAGCGTCGCTGTGTCCACCCCCTCCGGTCTGATCACCCCCGTCGTCAAGAACGTTCAGGGTCTCGGTCTCTCCAGCATCTCCAAGCAGATCAAGGACCTTGGCAAGCGTGCTCGCGATAACAAGCTTAAGCCCGAGGAGTACCAGGGCGGCACTTTCACCATCTCCAACATGGGCATGAACGCTGCTGTCGAGCGCTTCACCGCTGTCATCAACCCCCCGCAGGCCGGTATCCTGGCTGTTGGCACCACCCGCAAGGTCGCTATTCCCGTCGAGACCGAGGAGGGCACCGTTACCGAGTGGGACGATCAGATCGTCGTGACTGGTAGCTTCGACCACAAGGTGGTTGACGGCGCCGTTGGTGGTGAATGGATCAAGGAGCTGAAGAAGGTCGTCGAGAACCCTCTGGAGCTTCTGCTGTAAACAGCAAAGCTCTTTTGTTCTGACTTATCTGTAATCTGTATTAAAACACCTTGCCTCCCCCATTAGACCCTTACATAGGTCCCATTTGTTTTTGATCTCTTTAGCAGCTTTAAATCCTCTCAATGGAATTTTCCTCGACTTATTCTACATCGGTTTTAGTGTTTTTGGTGCAGTTGTTGGGAATACCTGATAACGTAGGTGGCTGAAGCCTCAGGTCAGGACCATTTCTAACGTAAGATATACTAAATGACTAAGTTATCATTTGAACTAACTATTTCAATAGAAGAATATCTTAGAATATATTCAAGGTCATATATACATGTACTAGCATACAGTTATGAATCAACATCTCTGCGGAAATTAACCCCATGGAACCTTGGTAGTGGGCCCAGGTCAATGACGTGATGTCACACCCCCCAGCTTCCTTGGTATAAATCCTTCCTTTTCCCCTCGGACTCTTTTCATTCCCACATCTCGTTTCTGGTAAGTTTATATCTCCTCCTGTTATAGGTGTTCTACCTAGATAGGTGTCTTAGGTGCTGACCAGGATTTCCCCAGGACCGTTACCTTCTAATAACCTCACGCGCACCACCATGTCTTACGCCGACGCAGCTGCAAAGGGCCCCAAGCAGTCCCCTGAGGACGTAAGTATTCAAGTTCCTGTGTCTAAATTACAGTACTAACAAATCACAGGCGTGAGTTATCTATAGTGTCAAATATCCCTTACACACAACTAACATATACTCCAGCCGCGCTCCCCCTGTGGGCGGAGTCTATCACGATGAATCTGAGAGCACGGCATCGTTGATCGACGTTGACAGCCCCCATGTGCAGACTGTGGAGTCTGGCTTTCTCAAGCAAGATGTTCAAACCACCACCCAAGCGGAGCGGATAGAGCGCGAAGCCGAGGAGAAGCACGAGGACGAGGAAAAGAAGAAGGCCAAGGCCCACAAGGTGAAGAGCAGTGGCATCTATGAAAACGCTAGCAACCCTGTCTTCCTTGCCAATGCCGCTATCGCAACTGTGGTCGGCGCAGGCCTCGGCTTCGGTGCCTACAAGCAACACGCGCGGGGCAACCTCTCCTGGGAGCTGGTCGGACTATCTGCCGGTGCTGTTGGGATCTTTGGTGCGGTGGACTACTTCGTCAGCAAGTAAGTTCTGCGTGTATTTCCGCGGCGGTAAGTATGGCGATGATGCTAATCCATGGCCTAGGTGGTTCCTGCAGAACAAGTTCCCCCCAAATAGATGTGCAGCGTTTCATCTCTTTCTTTCTGGTGTTGCGTAATTGCTTTATTCTTGATATACCATCCCAGCTCTTCTGCAGTTTTGCATTTGGTTCATTTGGCGGAAATGGAGTCGGATTGGATTGACTGTACCAGTACCTTAACGACGATATCATATTCCTTTTTGAATTTAGAACTACTCTATTAGGCTCCTAGGAGTTATTAAAGTCTTTACTAGTGATTTGCATCCTTTTCGTCGTCTATTTAGCGTAAAACAATGACAATTGCTTATAGAAACCTTTTGGTATATGTAATTATTACGAGAGAAGCGGTTCTCTGCCGCTATACCCTACCGATCTTTCTCTACTACTCCGTGTCCTAGGACGTATCGTAAATCTCCAAGCAGACTTGTCCAATTTCCCTAGCACCGGTAGTTCTCCAGACCCTGATTAGGAAATCGTAGAAAAAGTATTCCTAGGAGCAACTGTATCTCCGAGTAGATTCACTCAATATCCATAGCACTAGTAGTCCCCCGAAACCTGGTTAGCAGAGTACTCCCAAATAGGCGGCCAAGTTGCAGGCCCCATTAGACTGTCGCACGACCCAGTAAACCCTGGACCTAAACCGGACCTAAACCCGCGGATTAGGTCCGGTTTCGCGTCTATACTAGACCTTACCAACTCTGTAGGACCAAAAAAGTTTTAGTAAAAAGAAATGAAGCTTTTACAATTGGGAATTGGAATTATTCCAGATAATTGTATATACGGAGCTTTCCTTGTAGGATACTCGGCTAACCCCAGCAAATTAGCCCTACAGATATGATTTAATAAAGGCATTAATATAGGGGCACTATTACGGGGAATTAATATGGGGGCCGAGCACGGAGTAGACAGGGCCCATGGATTACTGCCGTCCCTGATTAGGCAAAGTGAGACCGTTGGGTCAATTTCGAGACCTTCTTTGGCACCGGCCGTTCGAATTAGCATTCCCTATCACTATTCGTTATTATTTCAAATCTGCCAGGCCGCGATCAGTTCACCTTCCCTGGATAGAAGCTTGTTCGGCACTTGGACTTCATCTCGATCTGCAAGAACTAAAAATCCCCAAAATGCTGTGGCTCCGTAATATTTGCTGGCCAGTGATATCTCGACTGTCGGGAAGATGTGGTCCACTGTCTGCGACTTTCAATCTGAATGCGCTAGAGATCCCGAAGATGAATACGCTAGCCGGTCTCCCGGTCGAGCTATTATTATCAATAGCCGACTTCCTCCCGATGGATGATTGGATTTGCATATCACTCTGCAATCACCGACTCTTCGCCATATTCAACCGTCGATACAATTCCGCCCGGCCGTTGCGAAAGATGAAACTACCTGTTTTGCGCCGACTGGAACGAGATCTACCGGAATATTTCATCTGCTATGTTTGTTTCATCCTTCATAAGTATGACGGCTCGGAATGCTTTGGTCTATCTGGTCCAATGGCCGACGACAGTTGTCCTCTCCTGTGTCTCAGAACGGCTCCCCTTGGATTAGAATTAAACGAAAGATCCTTCTACTGGCGCTATATATACCGCAGATTCTATTTTCTACATCTTCAGCTTGTTATGCGGAGGTTCTATCTAGGAGAACAGTATGGAATCAGCACTAACGCGTTATCTTATACCCAAGTCCGAATTCACCCCGAAAAATCATCGTGCCCTGAAATCACCTCTCTCTTTTCGACTGACGCACAGATCTGTTCAGAGACGCCGGGGCTTTGTTTAAGAATGCAGAATGTCATATTTGTTCATAATAGCAGATCGGAACTACTGCTATATGGAAATGATAACGAATCTATATGGAAATCTCCACGGGCTATATTTATTTGCATGCACGTTGGGATTTTGCGGCAAGCCGAACTACTAAAAACCGTGTTATTCACCTATCTCAATGGAGAGAAACATCCCTGTTTCACTGGTACCTGTAACCAATGCAATACAGATATCCGCATTGAAGTCTGTGGATATGGTTCTCATTTAGCCCTAGTGCTTACAACGTGGATTAATCTTGGCGCTGGTTTGACGCCCGAGGACCCTCGATGGAAAATCCATAGTTGTGAGAATTGGGGTGTGACCCTTGATCCAAATGATCGTACAGGCAGTCCACGGGTCTCTTTTGAGAATGCGTCGCCTCAGTCGTTGGGGGAATTGCTGTCAAGAAACCTTTCTTACCTCAAGGACCGGCGATACAGAAAGTTTATGCGTCCACTTTCTCAACATTATCGAGGTCAGGGCCTCTGGTACTTACCAAGTTTACCAAGTGAAAAATATTCTTGAGGTCCGGTCCATGTCCTGAGGCTTTGTTGTCGAGGGCCAGCTACTGGAGTCTGCTTCTTTGGCTCTTGCCTACTTCCACTCCAAGGCGTCCTTCCCGCAGAAGACTCGCAGATACATTGACCTAATCCTTTAGCCCGACTTCATCAAGTTTTTTAATTACAAGTTCTTTAATCACAAGTTCTCTAATCTCAAAATGGCGTCTTCTCCAAGCCAATTTCCTCTTTTCGCAACACAGATTGCTTCTGTTGTGACCTGGATCGGTATAGCAACTTTTTCCGTCCTCGCCTTTCTGTCCTTCAAATCTATCATTGGAGTAACCTTTCGCTCGCTTCCTGCAGCTCGGAAGCTGTCTTTTGGAATTCTGCTCGTCGCTGTTCAATTTGGATTCTTCGTAAGTCACAACTACACCCTACGTGTCTGAGCAAGACGCCTCGATGTACGGCTAGACGCTAAGTGTACATAGTTGCTTATCCAGAACCTGTTTCCAACCTTTTTTAGTTGCCCGACGGAGTCTGCGGGTATGTTATAGGTCCCAAGCCGGGAAAACACCTTAATAATGAAACTTTAGTGTTTACCAAGCGTGACCAAGGCTCTTCAGCAGCATCCCCGCATTGGAGTACACACCTCTATGGTGTGTCTGGGATTATATGGGGCTTACATAGCCTCTGTATGCAAGAAGCGACCTATTGGTTCAATAGCGCCAAGTGGGAGGAAGAGAAGAAAGAAAAGGCTGCAAGAGCGGCTGCAAAAGAGAAATCCGACAGCCATATGAGAGCGCTAGAGGTCGAGTACAACGCCTCCACCGAGAGGATCGAAATTTTGGAAGAGGCAAATTCTACCATTGCGCGCGAAGCCACTGCGCTCCGACGTGCCGTTTTCAGAAGGCCCTAGGCGCAGAAAGATTGATCACATCGATGTCTTCGAGTTTGATACCAGGGAGGTTACATAATATAGCAGAGACCTGTGTTAGCCTGCGTCAAGTAATTGTATAAAATAGAAAACGAGAGAGAGAGCATTAGCTCTATTTGACGGCAGAGACATATATATCCCCTTTTAGAAGACGAAGGCCAGCGGGCGAATTAAAGAGGCTGTCGACGAACTATGAACACCACCCGTTCTAGCAGTTGTAACATATATGACAGAGTATGGCAAATGTGGGTTGTTGGCAATCATGATTTGTATAGATATTCGAACTTGAGATACCTCGCAGAATCTAAAAATATCTCAAGGACTCGCAGATGTACTCCGTACGTTGTATAGAATGCATTGTACCTGAAGGCGGTGAATTACGTCAGAATGGGTCCAAACAAGACCATCTGGCCTCCGGTTGGATCAGTTGATGACCACCTTGGGTGTTTGTGGAAAGAAAGTCATTAGCTCGGGAGATTATTATCTCTTACTTATCCTGTTACCAGCCCTAGTGGTCTCTTTTCCACGACTTACCGAGTATCGAAGCAATCCAAGTCTCCAATCTATGCGGGCATTCACAACACAACATGGTATATTGCACTTCCCCGCGATAGGTTTACACAGCTGACATGAACAGAACTCGCTATTCAACTCTGCTTTAAAGCAATCATCGTCTATCCGCCGTGATCTGGACACCTTTTCACAGTCCCCAACCACCTCGTCACCCGCGTTACAAGGTGCGCTCGTACCACCGACTCTTTGCAACCCAATATATTGACTTCAAGCTCCTAGGCCAGCTGGCGGCCTCCTTGGCGTCACTTTCCCGCACTGTCGATGACTACTCAGCGCTCTCCAAGAAGGAACTGATTCCCGAGAAACAACAAAAGGCATTCGACCGCATCAAAAACTTCCGAAGTGAGCTTGCAGACTACCGAACACAATTTGATCGACTCCGCAAAGAACGTGAGGATGCAGTATGTGCCCAGCAATCCTTTCATGGAGTACTTCCAATACTGACTCCATACCAGCAATCGGTTAGCAACCACAATGAACTCCTAGGCCGTCGCCCACACCACGCCGCAACACCAGAGAACCCCTATGCGCAGTCTTCACTCCCACAGAGCACCTCCGCCTTTGCACCCTCATCCTCCGGTCTCGGATTTGGCGCTAGCCCGGCAGACTACAACCGCGAAACCACCGCGCTGCGCGAGCAATCCTTCTTCTCCAACACACACAACCAACTCGATGATTTCCTGGACCGGGGAAGAGCAGTCCTCGCCGATCTAGGACAGCAACGTGAAGTACTCAAGGGCACGCAACGGCGACTATACAGCGTTGCGAACACCCTTGGTGTGAGCGGCGATACAATCCGGATGGTGGAGCGGCGGGCGCGTCAGGATAAGTGGATCTTCTGGGGCGGAGTGGTGGTTTTCTTCTTGTTCTGCTGGGCAGTGCTGCACTTCTTGCGGTAGGGATTATATCACGATGTGTTGTTGGTCTTTGCCTGGGTGGGTATATTTGGGAGCTGGCGAGGGTCCTTGGGGTTTACCTGGGTAGAGTGTGGTCTTGTATCTTGTATTGGGTTCATCAGCGTCGGCGTTTGGTCTTTGCAATTGCTGTCCTTATTGCCAATCAAGTGTCTATGTTTAGCTGGGAGTGTGGTATTGTAAATGTATATATATATATATATATGTGCTCGTCTATGCTAGATGCAACTATAGTCCATTACTAGCTTATTAACTATTATTCTATGAAATATGCAAATACATTGCATGGGTCTGAGTGTAGCAAAGGAATTCATTGGTTATAAGGTATCGAGTACCTAAATATACACCGTAGGCATTGGGTGAAATTGGACCTTCTTGTATGACCTCGGGATACTAGTTGTGTAACTAGTTAGTATAACTACTTGTAGGTTAGTCACACCAATTACATATAAGCCGGTCCCTTCTTCAAGACGTGGTTTTCGTCAAGACCCCCTAGATATATTTCCAAGTACTCAAGTAAATATCTCCGTTGTAAATGGTTCGTACTTTTGGCACATGAAAATAATTACCTTGGCAAGATGATGCGATACCACATGCAGAAGTCCACTACATCCATTGCTCCGGGAACGGGATATAAACATTCTACATATATAGCAAGGGAATAAGATATTATTTAGATAAAGACATTAGTATTTCTTACCTATAATAAACAAAGAATTAACAACATAATAATCCACTAATAAAAGAAGTAAAAGAAGTAAAAGAAGTAAAAGAAGTAAACGAAGCCAACCTCAGCCGAGCATCGGGAGCTCGGAAACCGTGTTGTCCCAGGTGGAGCCGGCCAATCTCTTTCACCGGAATCTCCTCCTTCCCCTTCAACTTTCTTCTTCTCTTCATATCTCCCCAAATATCAATCATGTTTGCCGCTCGTCGTACTGTTAACCTCTTCCAGAAGCGTGCCTTCTCGGCCTCCGCTATCAATGTGCGTGTCTATTCCTTTCTACCTTCTAATTGAAAGCTAACTCCTCGCGCAGGCCTCCAAGGTCGCCGTTCTCGGTGCTGCCGGTGGTATTGGCCAGCCTCTCTCCCTGCTGCTGAAGCTCAACCCCCGTGTTTCCGACCTCGCTCTCTACGATATCCGTGGTGGACCCGGTATGAATGAATATTTTGACTCAATTCAACACCCTAAATACTGACCTTTGTTTAGGTGTCGCTGCTGATTTGAGCCACATCAACACCAACAGCACTGTTACTGGCTACAACCCCGATGCTTCCGGTCTCCGTGACTGCCTCGAGGGCTCCGAGATCATCCTTATCCCCGCTGGTGTTCCCCGCAAGCCCGGTATGACCCGTGATGACCTCTTCAACACCAACGCCTCTATTGTCCGCGATCTCGCTAAGGCCGCCGCTGAGGCCGCTCCTAAGGCCCACGTCCTGGTCATCGCCAACCCCGTAAGTCGCAAAAATCACAATCACCTCAACAATTAAGTGCCCCTACTAACCCTCCATCATTAAAGGTCAACTCCACCGTCCCCATCGTCGCCGAGGTCTACAAGGCCCGCAACGTCTACGACCCCAAGCGTCTGTTCGGTGTCACCACCCTTGACGTCGTCCGTGCCTCGCGCTTCATCTCGCAGGTCCAGAGCACCAACCCCTCCGGCGAGGCCGTCCCCGTCGTTGGTGGCCACTCCGGTGTGACCATCGTCCCCCTGCTTTCGCAGTCCAACCACTCCTCCATCGCCGGCCAGGCCCGCGATGCCCTTGTCAACCGCATCCAGTTCGGTGGTGACGAGGTTGTCAAGGCCAAGGACGGTGCCGGTTCCGCCACCCTCTCCATGGCCATGGCCGGTGCCCGTTTCGCCGAGTCTCTCCTCCGTGCCGCCCAGGGCGAGAAGGGTGTCATTGAGCCCACCTTCGTCGACTCCCCTCTGTACAAGGACCAGGGTATTGACTTCTTCGCTTCCCGCGTCGAGCTCGGCCCCAACGGTGTTGAGCAGATCCACTCTGTTGGCGAGATCAACGAGTACGAGCAGGGTCTCCTCGATGCCTGCCTGGCTGACCTGAAGAAGAACATCCAGAAGGGTGTTGACTTCGTCAAGGCCAACCCTTGAAAAGTTCCCTGTACAACTATCCATATCTCGTCGTGACTTTTGTTTTTGTAATAATGAAAGTGTATGACAATGTTCTTTTTCTAGATCGATAATCCATTCTAATCCATAAATCGGTCGATACTACGATCCTCAACTTGTAGCTTGACCCAATTTTCGAGCTAAATCATGTATTGAAACTAGCCAAACTCATTTCGCTCCATGTCCGCAATGCAAAAAAAAAGTAAAAAGGAAAAGCAAGACATCGCAACTAAATAACCTGTACCTGAGATGAACCGAAAACAGCAAGCAAGCACGCAAAAACCAAAATAGAACGAAAACCAAAAAGGGAGTGGAATACCAGACCTGCGCCGATATCCATAGTAAGCACCCGAGTTCCCCGAGATGATTGGAAATAATCAAGAATAAATCAAGTATAGCTCCGCATGGCATCTAAATATCCCGTTCCACCGCGCAGGTCTTGATCGAACGTCTCGGCCACCTCTAGCACGCTCTTGATATGCTCCATGGAGAGGGGTGCGTTCTCATTGACAGCCAAGGCTTGTGCGGTGCGGACGGAGTTTTTGATCTGATAGTAAATCGGTTAGTCTGTGGATCAGAAGGGGTGTGTAGTGTGGGACGGGAAAAAAGACTCTCAGTAAACATACCTGTCGCCCGTTCAGCGTGTGCCTGGAGAGCATATCATAATCCTCTTCAGAGAAAGAAGCAATATGCACACCCTCAATAGCGCGCACGCGCTCTAAGAACATCTTCCAAATACTCCTCTTCGCCTTGGAAGTCAGATCGCCATAGCGCAAGGCAACATGGATACGCGACTGGAAGGCATCGTCGAAGGTCTCAACTCGGTTGGTAGTCAAGAACAGAATGCCCTGGAAGTACTCCAGCAGACGGAGGAAGATGCTGACAAGGGCATTGCGGTGGATATCGTGGATAGTTCGCTTCTCAAGGAAAACATCTGCCTCATCGAGGAGGAGCACCGCGCCCCAAGAGTGCGCAATATCCAGGATCTTGTTCAGCTCAGCCTCCAGGGTGCGTGAGTCAGTACCCAGTTCGCCAGCGCTGACCATATATAGCGGGCGACGGAGTAGCTCGGCGATGCCCTCTGCCGTCAGGGTCTTACCCGTACCGGGTGGACCATGCAGCACGGCAACAAGACCTTTACCTTTGCCCTGGATGACATCGTCGATGTTCTGGGCGGCGTGGAAGGTATGCGACTCGACGAGGGCCTTGACGATGGACTTTTGGTTCGACGGGAGGACAAGCGAGCCAAAGGCTTCCTTATCCCACTCGATATCGCTGATACCGGAGATAGTGAACTCAAGCCAGAGCTTCTCGCTGAAGGCAAATCCGAGAACGACAGGAGAAGCAACGAGCAGCTCCTCCTCGGTGAACTCGCGCTCCTTAGTATCAGCAGCGGCACCTTCAATGCGGTCCATCTTCTCCTTCTGGATCTCAGCGCCGTTCTCATCGACTTCGACCTCCACGACGCGTGGGCATCCATCTGTATCCTCAACGACCTTGTACATCGTCCGTGGGGTATCGGAGGCACCGCCATGCTCGGAGTCCGAGTCCGACCCGCCACAGCAGCAGCCATCGCTATCATCACCCTCGTCACCGCTGATCCCAAGATCTTCGGGATCGATCAGATCCGGATCCTTGGGGCGGACAGTTGAGATGGGATAGTTGGGATTGATGCGACGGTGGATAGCCGGGTCGATCATGACGCGGCCATTGATATTGACCTTGATGATGAGGGAGCGCTTTTTCTTGTAGAAAGCCATACCTTTGTGGAAGCGGTAGTTCATACCACGGAGGGAGACGAAGCGCTTGCCACGTTCGACAAGACGGGCACGCAGACCCTCGGCGTCACGGTGGTACTTTAGCGGGTAGCAGGCGAGACTGGTGATTTTGCGAGCGCCCTTGAAGGCGTCGACTTCAGCGGACATAGTGCCGAAGCCGTAATCCTTTCCGTCGTACTCGAGGTAGCGGCCATCCACACTGTACCACTGGCCCTTCATGAAGGAGGACTCCTTGACGGCGTACTCAATCTTGAAAGCACGTGGTTCATCAGTGCTGCCGTAGGTCGAGGTGTAAGCGATGGTGTTGGGCTTGTAGAGAGCCCACAACAGATCGAAGGTGATAGTGTTGGCCTCGAGCAGCGGGTAGAGAGTCTTCTTGATGTCTGCATAGTCGGTGTCAAGGTATTTGATGAGAACCTTCAGATGGGCAGCTTTGACGGCAGCAGCCTTTCTGGCTTTTTTCTTCTTCTCGCTGCGCGACTGCTTCTTCAGGTCCTTCATGTACTGCCTTGTTTCCTCCAGATACAGGAACAGCATGTTGGGATCGACGACGGCGGGCTCTTGCACGAGACTGACACCCTTGACACCATCCATGATCTTGGAGAGGGCATCGCGGAGAGGTTTGCTCTTGATATCGACGACAGTCTCGAGATACTTGTTCTCCCAGTTGAACTTGCGACGGATGTTGAAGATATACTGGTCCCATTCGTCGGCATCCGGGTCGTCTACGGTCTCAGTGAGCTTGTACTTATGAATGGTGGTATCCCATACTGTATAACTGGTCAGCGAAAGAAAATTCAAGGCATAAGATTGAAGAAGATGAGACACTCACATTGATCTACACGCTTATAGGCCACCTTGGAAGCGGGCTTCTTCTTCTTCGACCGCTTCTCGCGGCGAGTTTCGCCCACGGAATCGCTCGCGGCCAAATCATCCGAAGCCAATTCACGCAACTTCTTAGCTCTCTTTTTGCTAAGTTTGAGCTTTGTGACTAATTTCCGCAAGGCCTTATCATCTATTTCGTCATCGGAGTCCGTGGAAGACTCCGAATCTGACTCAGAGGGTGAGTCAGATTCCGAATCCGATGTCTCGGCCTTGCGCGACCGTTGCTTCTTCTTCTTGCGACGTTTCTTGTCCTTGAGTGCACGTCTCGCACGTGCCTTTCGTAGTCGATGTCGCTTGCGCTTCTCAGTATCGGAGTCGCTCTCTGTGGAATCGGATTCTTCCTCGGAGTCGACATCGCTGTCGGAATCCGAAGAAGAAGAATCAGAGGAGCTATCACTTTCATCTTTTTTCTTGTTCTTCTTTTTATGTTTTTTGCACAGTTTGGGGGCAGAGGCTGGGGTAGTTTCAGGTGCGGGGGCGACAGCAGCATCTTTGACTTCTTTGACTTCTTTGACTTCTGTAGACTGGGCAGAGCCATTCAGGTTCTCTGATGGAACAATTTCATCTTTGGCCTCGGCTGGGGTAGAAGTGGGGTCCATGATAGCTCAGGCGAGCTGAAGGTGCAAGCTGCAAGCTAGAGCCAAGCTGTACGCTATAAATAAACTGTAAGCCGTAAGCCGTAAGCCGTAAGCTGGGGGAAGTTGGAGAGAGTTGGAGATTACAGCAAAGGGGGAACCAGATTAAATAATAAAAAGAAAGGAAAAGAGAAGAGAAGAGAGAAAAGAGAAGAGAAATACAAAGAAGAAAGAGAATGGCACTGTGGGTGAGACGCATTTTATGTGAAAGGAGAGGCATCACGCAGGCAGGCTGCAGGCCTGAAGCCAATCAGTTGACCCCACGAATTGATGTGTTGGTCTGCCTATTGGAAATATACGGTGTACTTTTATGGCCGTTTTCTTTTTCTTTAGCCTATTAAGCGCCTTGGACTAAGCGATATTGATATTTTAGATAAAATATGGAAACGTTAGTATACCTGTGTACTGTGTACTGTGTACTATGTACTGTGTACCTGTGTTACTCTACAGTGTGTCAATATCGTATATCAATATCGTATGTCAATATAATATACTATATACTAGTATGCTATACTAGTATACTATAGTAGTATACTATACCAATGCATCCATTATATGGAAGTCGAGACCGAATAAGATCAAATATCATCCACCATAACCATAACCATAACCATAACCATAACCATAACCATAACCATAACCATAACCATATATCATATATTTGGTCACCCTGATATTCTGCTCTTCTGTTCATAGTTAGACATGAACAATTATAATCTTTAATTATCTACATCTAACCAATACGGCAATCATAAGGTAACAACTGTTTATATAGTATAGAAGGGAGTAAAAGTATCAATATATCAACACCCTAAAGTAGGTGAACGTACGACTAATCGCTTATATCGACAGAGTAGTGCTTACCTCGTCAAATATGTAAATTATATCCTACTTAGGTAGGCACATAAATGACCGGTTCTCACAGAATGATCTTCCCTTCGTCGCATCCCCTTCAACATTGACAAGATGGAACACGACAGAACAGTTAGGGATCTGTTCCCTGCCCTGGCTGTGCAATTAGAACGAGAAACAAGCGAAACTCCATCCATTGAATCTGATGATTCTGCCGTTGCGTTTGTACACGAGAGCCCTACACCACGGGCCAGCACACTACCCTAGGGCTCTGATGCTCCCATGTTTGATATTGATCCATCGACTACCACTCAGCACACTTCTGTAGGTTTTGATCCTCCCAGTCTTTTAGTTCAATTACCAACCTCTCTTCTTGCAAGTTTCATCCCCCCCCTCAGCTAACCACCGACGTCCACGACTCTGACGGTGAACCTACTTCGCCGGTGCCTCCTGTGCCTCTTCCACCTTTGCTTCCGTCCAATTCGGAGAACAAAGCTTCCACCCCCCCTGCTTCTTCTCCAGAGTCTCCTCGACAGGACACCCCGGACCGTTGGACAACTACCCAAGTTCCGAGCACTCCTGTTAGGTCGACTCGAGTTCGATTTACTCCACTTGGAAGGAATTCTGAGGAGTACCTCCCTACAGCGAGCCACACTGTTTCTTCTCGTGATAACTCCCCGTTCTTCTATCCTAATTCACAATTGCCAGTGCACTAATACAGGTTCTACCAATGAAGATGAACACGATACGGACGTGACTCCCATTGCCACTTCTAGAATAAAACCTCTCGTCAACGAACCTCGTGAGGATTCCACCTCAGAGTCGGATACCACTTCAGACTCTACGAATGCAAATGAATCCCCCAAGGACGTGACTCCCATTGCCGCTCCTAGGATAAAACTCTTTTTCAAACCGAAGTCTCGTCAGTCCACCCGGGACTCTATTCCCTCAACTGTTCCATCCGACCCCGGTAGCAGCGAACATCTTTCGTCCCCTACCAAACCCGGCAGTCAATCGTCCAATATGGTTCCTCCTAAGCCTAGTGCTGAAAGCACCTCTCATGAGTCTTCTTCTGACTACGAGACATCGACTAGTATCGATGCTACTTCGGAGCTCCCCGCTACCAGTGAGTCTCCTAAGCCCAATTCAAGCTCTGACGAAGCTCCGTCCCGGGATGCTGGCTACCTGTCTCCTTTGGATTTCGTCCCTTCTACTCCACCGGGCCCTGCAATAAACCCTTCACTCGATCCATCCATGGATCCTTCAATGGACCCTTATATGGATCCTTATCAGTCAAGTGATTCAGCAGTTATGCCAGGGATCACCCCGTTCGAAGACCCAAATGTCCTCCCATCCACATTCATGTACCCCGAGGAGACTCTTGACTACAGCATCTTGCCCATTGACCCCATGGGGGTGTACACCCCGGAGCAGTATGCACGCATCCTGGCGTCTGAGCAGGAGGTCCTGCGTGAAATGGCTGACCCCCATACCGATACTCCAATGTATGTGTATGGCCGGAGAGTAGAGCCACATTACACTACAGTTGCCGATCTGGACCGTATCTTTGCTGAGATGGAAGCCGCTTCTGCTGGCATAGATATTCTACAGCCTGAATATTGGGCTGCTATCGGCCGCGATCTGCCCGGTCCATCTCAACCAGGTGCACTGGTGTCTGATCAACCCGCCCATGCTCAATCGGCATCTGAGACTTTGCCGTCAGTGGAGGAAGCAGAAGCAGGCTCAGCCAGAAAGCGTGCCCGACACAGTTCACCGACAGCAAAGAGCTCGACCCCAGAGCTATCAACCACAATTTCAGCCAGAACTTCAATCTCGAACCAACGCCGCAGCACCTCATCTAAGACCAAGACCATGAGTTCTCCGCCTGCATCAATACCAACACGCCGTCATTCCAAGAACGAAGTCGCGACACCATCCGCACCGGCCTCAGCACCATCTCGACGCCGCTCCAAAACCAAGGCAAAGACCGAGATCGCTACTCCAGAGGTCCCGGTGACCGTCTCCCCACGCCGTCTGCGCAGCTCGGATGTCATGCCGAGCTCCAGCACAAAGAAGAACCCCAAGGGTAATGCAACCCCAGAGTCATGGGAGACAGCACCTACCGCAGACAAGATGATGTCACAGATGAAAGAGTCGTCGATGTCGTGGACGGACGTCACCACAGCATGGAATGAGAATCGAGATAAATCGGACAGCGAGATGACATGGCGAGCACTGAGCAAGCGATGGGGACGAATCAAGGATAGAATTGGTCCCTGGCCCGGTTTTGACGTATGTATTCATTTGACTCTTTGACCTCCCCAATCTCAGATGCCCTTTGGGGTTCTGTTTGGGGATGGATACTTATTTTATTGATCCGAGTAGCTAACTTTGAATAGGAAGTTCTTCTGGATACTTTGGGAGCGTTCGATCCGAAGCTGGATGACGATGACTTTGCGCAGATTGCTGAGGAAGTTTCCAGTGGGCTTGGCTGGGATGTTTCCAGCGCGGCTTGCCGTGTTCGATACGTAGCCCTCAAGGAGTCTGGCAAGATCAATGTGAAGGCGAAAGGGAGGGCACGGAAGTAATCCGTTTGTCCTTGAATGTTTGAGTTATTTGAGATGAATGGCGAGGTGAGACGTCATTCCCTTCTACTGGATATGGATATGGATATGCATATCGATGATTTTACCCAGTGGCTAGTTGGCCGGGCCCTGGATGCCATATGCGACAACTGACTGTTGGATTTACTGTTGGATATGACTTCATATTTAAGTCAAAAGGACAAAAAAGAAAGAAAAAAAAGGTAAAACACCAAAACGGCCAAAAAAAAAGTTCGCTTAAATACAAATCAAACCCAAAAAAAGAAATTGTAAGATTTACACCATTTCCTGCAGTGAAGAGTAGAATGACCGTAGATGAAATTGCTGGACAATGCTCGGCAATGCCCGAGACAGGATATCAATTCCTTTCGAGATAAATACAAACGCCCCTTTATTGCCAAAGTACCCGCCCGCCGTCATACAATCATAACGAGTAGCTAGAAGAAAACACACAAATCTAGAAAACACACAAATCTAGAGAACACTCAATTCTCGTCGACTACCACTACGCACACTCATACCGGGCCCTGGAACATTGGAACTCCATTCCGACGAGGACGAGTCACCCCTGCCCCGCGACCCACCTGTACTAGTACTAGCACCGATGCTGATACCAGCTGTAGTGAGGGAATCTGCATCATCGATAACAGGAGGACCACCGACCATCACAGGCCGGATCTTGGCGCCGACAAAACCACGACGGTCACGGCCCGTGCGGCCGCGGCCGAGCCAGTTGTGTTTGAGAGCTTTGCTAAGAACCTCAACTCGCTCCTGAGCAGGGTCGTCTGTTTGCACGCTAGCTAGGACGCTGATGCATTGCAGCATGCGGCCGACGGTCTCTGTGATGATGTGGGAGGAGTCGGCGGAGCTACCGCGGTGGATGATGGTGGGCCCGGGCCGTTTGTTAGAGATTGGGGGCGATGCGATAGACTGAAAGAAGAGGGGATCTGCATTGGAAGATGTGTTCGAGGTAGCACGGCTGCGAGAGTCACTACTTTTGGGACGTGGGTGGTTGGCTAGGGCGCTAATACCGTCGGAGGAATAACTGTCCGCGACGGTGCTGAGAAGCGTGGATGATTGCGAGTTGTAGCTACCGAAGCCGGCATCGAGCGAGGCTGCAGTGCCAGGACGGCCTCCAGTGCCGGTACTCTTGGCTGTGACGCTGAGCGTTGGGAATCCGGAGTTGATGGAGTCAAGGCTGAGCCGGGAGAAGGTGGCTTTGAGAGCATCGTAGCGGTTCAGGATCATGCAGTCACGGAAGGCTATCAACACTAGGCTCCGTACATCGAGTGTCCCACCAACAGGCAGTGCGCCCCAGAACTCACGGGCTTCTCGGCTAGTCATCAAGGATCCACAACCCTTGAACTCGAGATCCAAGGGGAGAAACACAGCCTGGATGAAGGGCAGAATCGTGCCAAACACCAGCAGCCACACTTGAACCAGATGCGGGACCAGCTTTTCATCTGGTAGGCCAATGAGCGAACTGTGATTCAAAGTCGCAAATCCAGTCTGTAGAAGTTCTTGCAAGTCCATCACAATAGACGTAGGAGCCCTCTTAACGACACAACGCTGCAAATGAACGAGCACCAGCTTGTTGAGATCTTCAATGGCAATGCGCACGTCTTCACCATCGAAGATGACCAGCAGCTTCGCCTTAAGGAAGTCCCACGCATCCTCCGGGGTCATGTTATTCAGCCCAAACCCTTGCAAGGTCTCCCGTAGAATAGAGTCGGGGAATGTCCCCGAACTACCAACTGAAGACGGGCCTGGGAAGCCACCGGGTGGCGTGGGTCCGCCAGCATTATTGGCCAGCCATTCCATCTGCTCCGACTCAGCGAGCGCCTTCTCCTCCTTTTTCTTCTCACGTAGTGCTCGACCGCCATGCAGGAGATCCAACCCACTGACCGACTTGCCAAACGTCGCGCCAGGAGCCGGAGACGCAGGTGTAAATGAGTATAAAGATTGTGGAGCATTGGGGTCTGCCGGACGAGAATTACTCGAAGCCGAGGATAGAGGCAGGTTGAAGTGGTCTTCGACACGATCTTTTAATTTGAGTTTCTGTCTCGACAGGAAATGATGCTTGTGCTTGTCTTTGTCCTTGTCCTTTTCCTTTTCTGGGAGTGGCGGACGATCTGCGGGGACGACTGTGCTCACAGAGGCATTGGACAGATTGTACATCGACGAGTTGTTCGAGGATAGGTCGGCCAAGTTTGTAGTAGAGCCGCTGACCATGCGCGATAACCCACTGATCTTGCTCGGGGAGGGAAGACCACGGTCTTTGCCCAGATCTTTATGACTGCTGATTCCGATGTGTTTTGGCTTTGAGAAGAGCTTCTTCTTCTTCTGTTTCTCGGGCTGTTGTTCTACCGGTGGAGCACCGGCTCGCGGGAAGACCACATTCGCAGCTGTCGTGGCCACGTTCCCTGACGGCGGTGGTTGTGGGGAGGGTTGATTGAGACGCAATGGAGGAGGCATGAGAGGAGGTGAGCCGCTTCCACTGCGTCTGGGACGAGAACCATCCTCTATCGGGGTTGTAGCATTTTGTTGCTTTTTTGTCTGCTGCATTGCTGCCTGGGCGGCAATTCGGGATGCTGACACGGTAGGGACCTGGTCGGAGGAGGCGGTCGGCAGGGAAGGCTCAAAGAAACCCTGCGAGTGATGCCGTGATCGATGCCGGGGTAGCTCGACTGAAGGACCCCGGCCGGAGGGCCTTCGGGCTGTTGGGTTCGGCATAGGGTGATGAGGTGAAGTCGCCGAGCGTGGTTGTTGTGGGAAGTAACCCCCAGGGGGTAGTTGAGTATTGATCGGAGTGATAGGAGCGGCGGAAACGGTGGTCACATTAGAAGAGGCGTCACTACCGGAGGATCCGGGGCGAACCAATTCGTCTTCATCGGAGTCGTCTTCCTCTTCGTCATCAGACGGAGGTCGGGGGTATCGAGGGGCAGGAGGTACTTGACGCCCAGGTGAGTTGGGGGATCGGAAAGTGGGATTCATAACGAACAATCCATGCCCTCTCTCACTGTCTCTTTTAGGCGAGTTATCTTTCGAGGGTTTTTCCCTTACAACGTTACAAAAGCCACATCTGGGCAGTTTGCCGATCCCTTCCTCTACCTACCTCTATCTGGCAGAATCTCAGATCGACGAAAGATGCGGAGACTTGGCTAAGCTTTGATATGGCCTGAACTCAGGAGTTTATAGCTTTGCAATTTATATTTGTAGGTTCATTTTACTGCTTGACGTCGTCCTTTGCGCCTGTATTGGTCTATGTTGTATCTAACAGATTTCCTCTTTTCCATATTTCCACCAGTTACTAGTGTTCTATCCAGGCCGCATACAGACTAGGTATTACTGCCTTACTAGAACCCAACAGAGATTAGCCTCGGCAATGCTACCGTATGATCGTCAAAGTACCATCAAGTAATATATAATTTTGGTATTCAGCCGTACCTGGGTCCTGGAGTCCTCTGGGGAACAAATGCCAAGTCCCGAGGTCGGCTGAGGCTTAGATCAGCGGAGAGGCGGTAAGAAAGGCGGTAGCATAGCTGGGGACATTATTCTCTGCCAACTCCCCCTCCTCCGCCAATAATTTCCACAACTTCCCTGTTCCATTTCAAAATGGCCTCCAATACGAGCTTGAATGCAGTCTACACCGCCCCTCAGTCCACCGAGACGTTTGAGCATGTGATCTCAACTACAACCGGCACACTAGCGGACAAGCAAGCCCACCTATCAGCGCTGCAGTCGCTCGTACCCAAGCTGCAGGACCAGATCAACGTCTTCCTTACGGAGCGAATGGAAGAGGATAAGAAGGCGCAGGGCCAGATCTCAGCACAGGAAGCTAAAGAGGAGGAAAATTACGGAGAGGAGGTGGTTGAGGACGATGCATGATCGCATGACCAGGATGTATCTTGAAATGGGCAGATGCTATGGGTATCAAAGTCGCTGGGATAGCCTCCGTCGACATAAACAAACCAAATGAAAAGAGAAATTCGAGCCGGAAAAAAAAAGAAAAACCCAAGGACATGAAGAAGAACAAGCACAAGACCGACGCCCTCGCGAATGCACGAGAGCAAGCACAACACTACCCAGCTCGAACACTGGCTTTGCGATTGGCACACCCCAAGTGAACCACGGTATCACTGGAAACAAGTCAGCAATTAACAGACCAAAAAAACAAATGACCGAAAACAACTTACTCGGGGAAAACATTGATCACACTCCCACCCAAACGCTTATGGCAGACGCCACAAATCCGCTCCTCGGTGACAGTGACGTGGCGAGCCCGCGTGCCTCCACCACGAATGCCCTCACCAAGAGCGAGCTGGGCTTGGATCTGCATATCCCGTGCCTTGCGCAGGTTTGCTACGATGCGCGCTTCATTGAAAACCGAGTTTGCAGCGCGCATGCGGCCCTTGAAATAGAATTCAAGTTTCTCCACAGCCTGTGTGTCCGGTATGAGTTTCAATGCGGCGTCGGCTGGGAGGCGTGAGCCATGTTTGGCTAGCAGGTCAATCGCGGGGTCGTTTTGGGGCTCATAGCCGTGGGGTGGGGAGAGATAGAGGGAAAGGAGAGTGAGATAGATGGAATTTTCTTCTTCAGCCTTTTCGGCGAGGTGGATCTGGTTGCAGTATCTTTTTGGTGTTAGCAATTGTTGCTCTTGGAGAAATGATATATCACTCACTCTTCCGCTTTCTCGTGGTCTTCAAGTTTGAAGACGTAGATCTCGAGCGCCTGTCGATGCTGACCCATCTTGCTAAATAGGATAGCTCGAGCTTCGTAGAAGTTGGGATCTGGGATACGTCAGTGATGGCTGGTTTCATAGGAGTAGCGCGTCACATACCCTCTCGATCGAGCCGATCTAACATCTTCGCTGGCGAGTATTGCTCGCTCTCTTTCAACATAGTCAAGAACTTCTCCTTCCATTCTCCTTGCTCGTTGTTGGATGTGAGTTGATCTAAGTATAAGATAAGCAGCTGCTGGTGTATGTCCGGTGTCATGTCGTTCCATTCATTGATGACATGCTCGAGGTATTGAATGGCCAGCGCGGTGTCTATTTTTTCAAGGAATGCGAGAACTCGTGGACGGGGCAATGTCTCAGCATTTTCAGTGTCGGTCAAGAATATCTCCATGCCCAACTCGCGATTGACACGAAGCGGCCATTCTCCAAACTCGAGAACCAGGTCAATTTGGTCTGGCGGTAGATTTTGAAGGTACGCGACTGTGCGTGTCGGACCGCTCAGAGGACCGTTATCTGTCTGTCCAAAGCGCTGGAGCAATTCAAGTGCTTGGCGATGCAATTTCTTGCCGTAAAGAAAATCGATTAGGTCATTATATCTACCAGTCTCCTCGAGTCTCTCCATGACTACTTCTGGGTCACAGAAGTTGGCAATGCGGAAGAGGGATCCAGCTAGTGATGGCGTCGCGAACATGTGTGCACGGAACAAAGTGGTGTCAACCAACCGTGCCTTGGCACAAATTTGTGTGGCGAACTCGCCGGGAGAGGGGAAATCCAGCAGCTTAAGAACCGAGTCACTTGCCTCATCTGTAGCTTCGACTGGTACAGCAGCTTTGAGAGATCCATCGGGGTTGAGGAAACGCTGGAAGCGTCGGCGAACATCTGCCAGGTATCCTTGTAGCTCGCGGACAGCAATTCGAAGACCTATAACCGGTTAGCATGGATTCAAAAGTATTGTGAGCTTGACGTACCTTTGTCGTCTCCGCGGGTACTGCTAGCCTCGCTTCCTTCATCAGGCTTTCGCACAGATGATATAATAGAGGCTGCGTGTGTGGATGTCTGTCCAACAGCAACATCATCGGACGACCCATCACTCTGGGACCCGTTCGCCTTTCCATTCAGAGCTTCAGGATCCGGAACCGTAGAAAGATCGCCTGCAATCAAGCGAGGGTATAGGCGAATGACGCTCTCAGGGGGTGCAGAAACCTCAGTAAAAAGATCCAAGGATTCCCGGTATTTGTTCAAGGCGAACAAGCTCTGCGCTTTTTCAAGTCTTGTCGCACGTAATCGACCAGGCTTATCCCGTAAAAGGGCGTCCTCCAGCATGCCGAGTAAGCTAATGGCCTCATCGAGATAACCACCATCAACCAAAGCATCAATCTGGGTATCATAGCTCAGAGCTTCCATGCGCCAGATGGTGCGGTCACTCGCAACAAGGAACCCTTTACCGGCATGGGCGAGGCTGATATTCGGCTGCGGAATGTGCAAGATACTAGCCGACGGCAATGGAATAGACTGCAGTAGCGACAAGGTCTCCGGGTTCCGTACTTCCAACACACCCTTCGACGAGTCGTGCAAAGCCAACAAAAACGGGTACGAGTATCCAAGCTCTACCGGGGCATGGCTCCAAGGCACCTGCTTCCGACCGAGAGGCTGGCCATCGACATCGATAAAATTGGTGTTTATGTCCTTGGCCAGAAGAATCTGGCCTTCACGCAGTCTCGTCACAAGCGGCCGCGGCACCATGCCTCCCATACCAATATAGCTCATGCTCGCGGCACCAACGCCCGTGAACCGGCCCGATTCCTCAATGCTACCCGGCCCAGCCAGGTCCGTGAACTGTCCACTTTCAATATTAACCATGACAAAGCTCGAGTTCAGCCCAACCACTAGCCGTGTAGCTGCAACCCAGGTGAGAGTCTTGACCCCACTGACCAAGCTCAGCTCAGCGGTATCCCGTTCCAGCTCCATGTCCCGCCACGCCCACATAAGAATCTTCCGCTTGACAGCAACTGCCAGGCGGGAAACAATAGCAGGCACATTTGTATCGGCATCATTAACAACATTCGATGTAATGGCAAAGACAGAAGCACTCTTCGTTTGAGCTAGCTGCTCAACAAGCTCGTAGGATTGCGCATCGTGGAGCGAGACATAGCCGCCAGAAAGAGAAACCAGCACATTAGCCTCCTTAATCAAGGCGAGCTGCTCAATCTTGTATCGGGAGAATTTCTCCAATTCGCGGAGGAGCTCGGTCTTGCCGTCGTCGGTAACACGGTAGATGCGGAGGTTGCCATTGTTAAGGCCAGCGAGGAGGCGGTCACCGTAGGCTAGGACCGAGTCGATGCGGGACTTGTCGCGCGGCTTGAGCTCCACGAGCGGCCGCGCGGTAAATGCTGACAACATGGGCGTGCTGTCTTCAATTCCTTCCGCTGGAGGTTCGAGGGGCGCTGCTACTGGAGCTCTCCGCATGACGTCCGGAGCTGAGTCAGTTCTGAGTCAGCAAATCTGTGAGCCTCGGGGATCTTAGTTTCTCTTGTCGGTTGTTGACACAAATTTTCGCTACTTGAAATAAGACGTAGCTTGCTCGTTCAAAGCGGGTTATAACTGAGAAAGAACATATCAGGTATCTAACCATCCATGGATGTCATTCTGTGTCAGAATGAACTTCAACTTTCCAATGAGGCATTAGTATTATGATAGACCGGCGAGGAACATGACTTGAAAGAATAGATTTAAAGTATGTAACGTATAAACAAAGAAAACCCATGTTTTTTGGTATCTGAATATCTCATGCAGTCCGAATTCCCATCACATCCAGGTGACGCCACGCCGATGCAGATCAACACATCCCTAATGCTTGGTTTCCGTGTCCTCTTTCTTTTCTCTCTCGGTAGGGAAATCCTGGTGCTTCGCCGAAGTCCCCTTCCCACGCCAGGTTGACACAGCGGGGATATCAGCCTTGAAGCGCTGCTCTTCGGTACCGTAAGCGCGGGGCGTGAGTTTGATAAGAGTATGCAAAGGCACCTCCATCCAGGGACTCTGCTCCTGGGGTATATTCATAAAGTATGCGTAGATGCAGCGGAGGACAGCTTGGTGGGTAACAATAATCACATTCTCACTGCGCTCCAGCTCCATGATGATGGGCTCAAGGCGGATGACGACGTCGCGGTAGGACTCGCCACCGCGGTAGCGGTAGTTGTACTTGTCTTCATCACGGGCGGCAAAATCCTCAGGGTACTTTTCAGCGATTTGCTCGTAGGTCAAACCATCGCAGACGCCCGAGTCCAGCTCATCCAGGGCTTTCCACTCCAGTGTCTCGTAGCCAGTATCTGCTTTGAGATGGCGGGCACTCTGAATAGTGCGGCGCAAAGTTGAGGTCCAAATCACGATCTTGGTATTGTCTGGGATACCAGACTTGCGCATTAACTCGGGGAGTGCGCGGGCGTAGGCCTCGCCACGCTCGGAGATGTTGGCGTCGCCTCCAATCCGGCCGGTCAGGTTGAACTCGGATTCACCGTGCTATTTTCGTCAGTCCTGCTCCGAAATAATCCTTAATTTTGATCTTTTGACTTACCCTTGATAGCCAGATTGAACGAGGCTTGATGTGAATATTCTGGATATAATAGACTAGGCGACTGGACAGATAATCTTTGATCTGGTTGATGATGACCGTCGATCCCACGTTGATGAGCTTGACATAAGTGTACTTCTTCTCGTCATCATCGATGGTCTCGTACACCTTTTCATAGTTGCGAATGCGGTTGCGGAAATCAAGCGCCGCCACTTCAGGGTCTTGGCCCTTGTAGTCTGGAGATGTCGTTTTGACTTCCTTGATGTTGGTCATGATCAGATCTTCGTCATCACAAATCGACTCAACAAAGAGAGCCTCGATACCAGCCTCGGTGCATTTCTCGTAGATCCACTTGCGGCGATCCTTTGTGGAGTTGGTAGCGTCCAAGATAGCCACAACACCCTTCCCGGCGTTAAACCACTGAAGCATGTCCGACATAGCAGCCTCTGCGGCAGCTCGGCGCATGCGCTCACCTTCTGCATTGTGAGGATCAAAGAAGGCCGCCTGTGGCTGTGGGGTGCTGAAGCGGCGATAGCTTCCCACATTGAAGACACGTGCAGGGACACCGACCCAACCCAGATAGCGCATGGCTGTCAAGAGTCAGTCTCACAGGTTCATTTACGAGATGGCTGGTTCACTTACCCTTGCCGGCGATGAGACTCTTGCCTCGGGCCGGGAGGCCCACCATGACAACACATATCTTTGAGTCGTCGGACTGCGTAGCAAAGTTAACAGCTGACATTTTTGGTTTTGTTTTTTTGCCCTCAAAGATAAATGACGTTGTAAGAATGTTTGATAGTGGGGATGTGGGAAAGAGAAGAAAACAAAAGGTAGACAAGATAGAAGGTATCATAGACCCAAACTTGTAGAATTGCGGAGAAAGTACTGCACAGTCACCTCTACTTGCTCGGATTTGCATCATATCCAGGCAAAAGCTATTTGAGGCATCTCATACTTCCAACATAAGAGATCAATAATCGTAGATCAATCTAGCCCACATACACGCAATACCTCGGCAAGGTAAGGCAAAGTAACAACCCCGCGAATATCAAAGGGCAAAAAACAGAGAGGAATTCCACTCACGCTTGCAACGAATGCCTTATGCTGGCTTTGGACACTTTTTGAAGACATTTTTGAGGTTGATGTTATATGAAGAGAAGGGCAAATACGAGAATCTCGGGAAGATTAGGGGCAATTCCGACCCGAAGCCGGAAGACCAAGAAGCAAGTACTTAACTTAACTCAACATGAGGGTGTTAAGAAGAATATTGAGAATATGACCTGCAGGAATGAATTATAATATGAATTCACAAAGAAAAGAAAAGGTTTAAAAAAGATTTAAAAAAAAACCAAAAGAAACAGAACAGAAGAAACAGGAGAGACAGAATTCAGGGAGGCGCATAATGCGGTGAGTCTGGATTCCCCACTAACGTCATCTCATCGTGAATCTATCCACTTGAACTTCTTGGAAATAGGATATGATATCGACGATATCGATGATAAGCCTTGTTTTATGCATATATAAGACCCAGTTTACATTTTCTTCATCTGTTATTGCTAACTCTTATATAAACTATACACTAAAATAGATAAAACACTATATATCCAGGGATGTACATCGGCTATCATATATACATATTAACCCTTCATGATGTCTGTAGTTGTTATACAAGCGCTTATACCTGGGCTTACCAGGTAATCCAGAGAGAATTAACTACGTATTTATACACAGATGTTCGATATAAGGTGAGCAAATCTACTGACTAACCCTAGAAAGGCTAGGATATACATTTCTCTTCCCGAAATCATCACACCGGTGTCCTTTATGAGCTAGTGTTGTAGATATACCCATATAGTATACTATCTAGTTGCCGGTCTTCGACACAACATGAGCAAGATTTCCCACAGACTTGACGAATGAATACCTCCTTGGGGTGGTATCATCCTCGGGTGTGCGGATGAGCGAATTATAGAAGAAAAGTGGCCCTAGGGCCGGCCAGCCCGGCTATCGTTGACAGATGTGTCAGTATCCGATATATAACAGCTTGAATGTTGTCTCTACCAAACCAAGATATTCAGATCCCTCGAGCCCTACGTTGTCAACCGACTAATTTTGTATCAACAAATAAACCTTGGAACAGTGGGCACTAAGAATTAGACAATTATGCATGTAATTCTGTAGTCTATTCAGGTATCATAGCTCATACAATGTGACACGTCCTATCATTATAATACTTATTTTTTCTTTTTTAGGCAAGTGCCTGTACTTAGATCAGGCCTCCTTGGGACCACGAGCAGACTGTACACGTAGTGGACCACCCCATGGTCCTTCCTGACCATTCAGTGTATCCATAGCTTTCAGGGCTTGCTCGGGAGTACCCACATCGACGAACAGATAGTAATGCTCGCCGGGATCGAACCGCTTGGCGGGGTGAGGGGCGAAGACCTTGCTGACATTCTCACTACAAATATAGGAAGTATCAGTATTGATCACGCGACAGAAATCCAAGCCATGTAAACTTACATCTTGAATCCCTTGAAGAACAACTCCATGTTGCTTTGCACAGCCCCATGGTCGGTCAATCGCGGCAGTCCACCGACATATATGCGGTTGCTAGAGTCACTGTTGACCTTAGCAAAGCTAGGTCTCTCTTGCTGACGCCAACGATCAACGCGGAACGGCTCAGATGGGTTCTGAGTGCGCTCCTGAGACTTGGCCACACCGGGCTTAATCTTGACCGGGCGACCCAACATATCGCGGCCATCGAGCTCGGTCATGGCGCGCTCGGCATGTTCCTTGTTCTGCAAGTCGACAAAACAGTAGGAAGGGTTCCGGCCGGTGAAAGGATCAATGGCAATATCTATGCGCTCGCTATTTTGGGAGTTCAGTTGGCGATTCACGGCTAGGCCACCAGGTACAAGTGCAGGCATACATAGGGAACTCGGCCGCTATGAACAGCGCCTCAACATCCTCCATCTTAGCCGTGTATGGCATGTTGCCGACGTATAGGCGGCGGCCATCGTTAATCGCTTGGGGGACGTGCGCTCCGGGCCGACTGAAAGCTGCGCGGGAGGTATTGGGTTTGGGATTGGGGCTCGCGCTTGGGCTAGCATTGGTACGCGATGGTGTTGCTGGGCTTTCAACCTTCATGCGCCAATTGGCAGAGTTAAAGGCTCGGCCATCGGTGCGGACATTTGCAAAGGGAGACTTGGTAGGAGCTGTATATTGTAGATATCGATTAGTCGAGACTCTTTGGGGTATTTTTTCAGGACGATCTTACTCTGTTGCTCCTCCAGTCTGGGGCTCTCTGTATCATTCATTATTTTTTGAGAATGGATTTCAGTAGCGATAAGATATTCTGAGTAAACAGTTATACCAAAATAATTTTACCAAAATAGAAGAATCGACCTTGGTAAATTGCATCTTCCACTTTTTTTTTTAGAGTGCAAACAGTGCAAATCAACCCTCCGCTTACTATTTAATGCGCTCTCATTTTTCTTTTTCCCTTCATTTCATCTTCATCAAATATCTCTTTTTTTTTTTTTTTGACAGTTTCAATGGCTTGTTTCCTTTGAAATTTCGACCCTATCGACCTTGGGGTTGTACATGGCAAGCCCATAGCATGATGAAGCACAATGGTTCGGTTTGCCAAGCTTCTACCAAAGGGTATTATACATCTCCCGAGATGCAGCTGTCCCGATATGATGAATTTTCGTCGACGGGACAGCTTCAATTTCAAAATGTGAGTTTAAATTGTTTTTGATTTTTTTTTGGGGGGGGGGGATTTTTTTTAAAAAAAAACCTCGGCTCTTATGATGAGTGACCTTTTCACACAGACCTGTTCTGAACTATATTGTTGATAAAAATTGTTATATAAATGTTATCTGATAGAGCTTCTTGACTTTATTTCTCTTGTCGAGTCTATGCGATCATTGCTAACATGATTTCAGATTTTCACAGATTTTTTCAGATTTCACTCTTCGTATAAAACTAGGTCTTAGGCCATGAATATAATTGCTACCTTTCCAATAAACATATTCTTCCATTGTTTTGTTCACTTCGTAGTGCATTCATCTCTTTCCAATCCTTCCAAATTGACCACAAAAAAAAATCTGTATCAATCTACAATATTTGGTCACTGTAGGATTGTAGCCCTGTAGTGCTTACGGGATAGATCGTGTCCTAGATGGAAGCGCTGATTGATGGGGATTATAATGTTATATATATACTCCGTATATTGTAGCAGTTCCCTTTATCTCTATCAAAATTTTAATTCGCTCGGCCCTTTATTCCTCTTGACTTTATTACCCATACACCGTGCGGGAACAGAACGAAATGGGGCAAACAGCATACCATGATCCTTTGTTTGCAATCAGCACTAGCCTTGCCAGTACTTCCAAGAGCACCTCCATCTAGCAATTTGCCCCAACCCCATGCCTCATTCTTTGATAGACCCACCTGAATGTTCCTATATCCATGAATTGATGTACTCCATACATATCCTTGAGGGTCGAGACTCAAAGTAATGTGTTTTTGCTTGCTTTCGAGTTTCTTTGTTCCCCGAACTTAGTACTTCCAACCCTAAAAACCAAAACATAGTCTCATTAATCCGTTCCCCCATATACTTCCCAAAGATATAAACATGATAGGAAAGGAGAAAATGGACGCTACGCTGTCCGAGAAAGCTGTATCGCAACCGCCATTCGGGACAGCTGCCGAGCGAGCCCGACGCAGTCTCAATGCCAAACTCTCCAATCCATTAGCTGGGTTCAGCCATACAGAGCTACGGAATCAGGGGCGCACGTTTGCTGAACTTCACGAGATGGGCGATGAGTCCGATATCCGTGCTTTCGAGCTGGGTGCTGTGCTTGCACAGTCTCCAGAACGATATGTAAATGTCACTGGTCTAACAAACCAGGAGAAGAGAGTATTGGGCCGGGAATTCACGCATCGCTGGTCACAACCATGGAAAATGTATGCTGTCATTACATTATGTTCTTTATCCGCTACAGTTCAAGGGATGGACAAGTAGCAGTAAATTTCCCCCAAAGAACACCCTTGCTGACAACCATAGACCAAACGGTGGTCAACGGAGCCCAAATATTCTACAAACACCAATTCGGCATCGGCGATGACTCCTCTCGAAGTGCCTGGCTCGTCGGTCTAGTTAACTCAGCACCATACCTCTGCTGCGCCTTAATCAGTTCCTGGCTAACAGTACCATTCAACCACTGGTTCGGCCGCCGCGGCACAATTTTCATAGCATGTGCCTTGTCTGCGATAACATGTCTCTGGCAGGGATTTGTCGCAACCTGGTGGGCGATGTTTGTTGCACGATTCATGCTAGGCTTCGGCATCGGCCCCAAATTAGCAACTGTGCCGATATACGCCGCCGAAACGGCACCTCCGTCCATCCGTGGAGCATTGGTCATGCAGTGGCAGGTGTGGTCGGCTTTCGGGATTATGGTCGGCTATGCAGCGGACCTCATCTTCTACAATGTCCACTCGAGTACCATCGTCGGCCTGAATTGGCGCTGTATGATGGCTTCGGCGATGTTCCCAGCTCTGGTCGTTTGCTGTTTTGTCTTTACTTGTCCCGAGTCGCCGCATTGGTACATGCGTCAGAAGCAGTATTTCCGTGCTTACAGGTCGATCTGTACGCTGCGGAATCATAAAATCCAGGCAGCTCGTGACCTGTACTACATGCATACCCTGCTGGAGGCTGAGAATAATATGAATCTTGGGCGTAACAAGATGCTGGAACTGATTAAAGTCCCCCGAAACCGCCGAGCAACGTTGGCATCTCAGATTGTCATGTTTATGCAGCAAGTGAGTGTGGATTTTCAGCAAGATATACGGAAGTAATTGCAGAGAGAACTGACCTGAACAGTTCTGTGGCGTCAACGTTATTTCATACTATTCTTCCGAGATATTTCTCGAGGTTAGTCTAAGCTATCGAGTCTACCTTTTCTCTAACAAAACATTAACCAAAAAAAATCATAGGCTAAATTTTCTCCACCGGCCGCTCTAGCCGCTTCATTAGGCTGGGGACTCATTAACTGGCTCTTATCAATACCGGCAATCTACACAATCGACATATTTGGTCGACGCAATCTCCTGTTACTCACCTTCCCACTCATGTCTATGGCAATGTTATTCACAGGGTTCAGCTTCTGGATCCCAGAGAGCAGCCACAGTGCACGTCTCACCTGCATTGCTTTGGGGGCATATCTTTTCGGCGTAGTCTACTCACCGGGTGAGGGACCCGTGCCGTTCACATACACGGCCGAAGTATACCCGTTGTACGTCCGGTCATACGGAATGGCACTAGGCACGGCAACGATGTGGTTCTGCAATTTTATTCTGGGCATGACGTGGCCATCTCTGCGCGCTGCATTTACAATACAGGGGGCATTTAGTTGGCATGCAAGCTGGTGTGTGGTTGGATGGTGGATGGTACTTTTGTTTATGCCAGAGACGAAGGGGAAGACCCTTGAGGAGTTGGATCAGGTCTTTTCCGTGCCGACGAGGTTGCATGCGCGGTATGGGTTGAGGCAAATTGGGTATTTCTTTAACCGATATTTGTTGCAGAGGGATGTTAGACCGGAGATTCTTTATGAGAGGGAGGAATTGGTTAAGGTTCAAGATGTTGGATTTAATGCTTGACGAGATGCATATGGAGTAAAATTTGGTCCACATTTGAAGAGAGGGATTCAAGGGAAATTTTCCGTTGGTCAGTTTGTTTTCTGTTCTAGCATAGATATACTCTAGGACATTGGTATTCATAATGAACAAATACTGACAAGGGTTCCATCCCAAACCCTCCGCTCACAGAAGGATTCGCCCTAATTGCAATATCTCGAATCTAGATGATTTTTTATGCAGATCTTATGAAGCGATGTAATTGGATAGTTGAAATCCACCAGGATCAATGGTCCTTTTCAACAATTCCCATGGCGCGATGCTAGAGTTCTCTTCCTGTTTTTCTCGTATTGGGCGCCTTTATTCTAATCCATGCACTTTTGGTGAAAAAATGTAAATGGATAATCTTACATTCGGTTATAGGTCAGAGTCAGAAACTAATCAGCTCAACGGGTGCATTGTGGCGCATCCAACAGCGCTAAGCGGCATATAAATGGCTGCGCTTGTATGCAAACTAACAATATAGCCAATCGGGGAAGACCAGCAAGTCATTGTTTAGCTTCAGTATTATTGTCATCAACCACAGAAATGCAACCTCAATTAAGCGAATCCGATCCTAGTCTCGGCCTATGAGGGTTGTTAACTGAGAAGAAATCGGCCAAGGCTCTATATGAGTACCAAGCCACAACAGATGAGTCAGACATAAATGGATCGACAAGAAAATAGTGAATGTGAGATGTTGTTCTATTATAAAATCTATACTATACATTAGATCTGAAATCGGACGTTGATTGGGCCTCCCATTTGGAATTAGAATCACTGTGGAAGGATCTAATTAGATGTTTGTAGGAATTAAGGATATTCAGGGTTCGCATACCCTGGAAGGATAAGGCAAGACCAAGCACGCTTCTATTCGACACTCAGCCTTGTAAACCCCACAATATTGATTATCGAGAGAATAAGTATCCATTTCCCACTATATTTTCAATTCTTAATTGGCTCTTCAAAAGTTCGATACAGTCTCAGCCCTGGAAACGGGATCGAATTCGTCCATAGGTTTCTAAAAGCCCTGGATGTCTGACCTAATCTAAAGCGGCCTCGCCCCCAATGTATGGAGGCATTAGGGCTCTCGCTCAGCTCTGAACTCTGCTCGGGGTAAGATTCTTATGGGATTTATTTTAAAATAAAACAAAATAAAACAAAATAGGATTATAAGCCTCAGTCTTGATTTGACCTTAACGGCCCGCCTTACTAGTCCGCTTCAATCAAAATTCTGGTATGCATTGCGCTAATGCTAACAATATCCGAGACAGAAACCAACAGCGGCTTCAAGATGCAAAGACCAGGATAGGTTACATATGTAGGTTTTTTTTTTTTTTTTTTTCCCTTCAGTCCTGTGGATCAGGGGAAGGTGTGAATCAGCTCAGTCGACCCGATCTGAAATCCCTGACAGTAGGGCCAGTGACATTGTATGAGAAGGAGCAATGGAGAATTGGCCATTGGCCCGGCGCAATCATTTCATTCTCGGCAGGAGAGTATGCCATTGTCGTCGAATTCCCCCCGCTTCGGGGCCTATCCTTTTCGGCGTATAAAGACGTTGATCTTGTCCAGCTTCACTTCTGCAATCTACTTCTTTCTGACACTCCTCTCTGGCATTTCTTCATAATGCTGCAGAGCACTCTGACTCGACTGGTACTTGCTTCGTGCAATAACTCGGCTACTCTTCGAGATCTGGGGAGCTTGACCTCAGTGATTCTTCTGATCTCTGCCTTGCTCTATCGAGTACTATACGTGCCCGTGGCATCCTCAGCCCGAAAAGACAATTCCCCTCCCCGCTTGCAATTGCCTAGCTGGAAGGTCCCCCAGCTGTTCTTTGAGAAGAGGTTTGATTTTATCAAAGATGGCTTCAGGGCTACATCATCTTCCATCTATCAGACCAGACTGTTCCAACATGCCGCCATCATTCTATCCGGGGATGAAGGCCGACAAGTCTTCTTCAAGGAGAAGGGTCTCTGTCTGTATGACACATTTTCAATCATGATGGGCAGCGTAAGGTCCCTACTTACTGAGTTTACTCTCAGCAATAACTAACTTCTCGCATTTAGGGCGCTGCTCAATTTGATCCCCATCAAGTCGGCGGTGTGGTCAAACGAATGGCTTCGATTCAACGACCTGACAATCTTCAGAAATGTTAGTATATGCCGTTCTTGATGTAGAAGATTGACTAATATACATACAGTGATTCCATTGATTCTGTCAGAATGCCAGCGGAAAATGGATATGTGGGGTAGCGAGCGTATTCTCGATCCCTGCTCCTCCCTTCACGAGGTGCGTGAATCTAAGTTCAATCGTTGGTAGATGAGAAACTGAGACACATTCCTTTTTCCTTAGGTCGCGTTTCACTTGGTTATGTGCATTGCTTCCTTTGATATCGCCAATGATCCGGTGCTTTCAGCTCGTCTCAAGTCCCTTGTCGACACTGTCGACTCGATCACTAACCCATACTCAACTTGGATTCCTTGGTTGCCTGCCCCAGCCTTGTTCCAGAAATTCTTTGCTTCTGTTCAAATTTACTGGATTGTTCAAGCGGCCATTCACACCAGGAAGAGGAGCGGAATTAAGAGGGATGATATGCTGCAGCAGATGATTGACGAAGGAGATGGTACAATTCGAATCTTTGGGGTATGTATTCTTGTCACATCTTTATTCGACGATTTTGATCGGGGATCTAACTCTCTCAAAAGTGTATTCTAGGACTATCGCTGGCTGGAGCTCGTGCCACTGGAACAATTGGTAAGTTTTATATTTCAGCAATACCGAATTTAATAGTACTGACGGTTATCCCCTCTAGTGACATGGCTGATCATGTACCTCTCCTCTGACCCAACTTGGTCCTCGAATGTTCAAGAGGAGATCAAGACCTTCATATCTACTCACGCATCCTCACCATCCCCTCCCTCTGGGTACGCTTTCATCCAAACCCTCTCAGAAATCCCTCTCACGGCCTGGGAATCCCAAACACCCAATCTCGACCTATGCATACGTGAAACACTGCGCACCTCACAGCCATACACAGCAGTGCGAAAGAACACCGGTCCAGATCTTACCATTGGGCCATACGTTATCCCCTCGGGATCTCTCGTTGTGTATCCATTTTCGGATACAGCACTCAACCCGAAGTACTACTCGGAACCAACCCGCTGGGATCCGTCTCGGGTACTTGACAGGGAAACACCATTTATTGGCTGGGGTGCGGGAACGCATGCTTGCAAAGGCCAACGACTTGCTACATTAAGTATGAAACTCATGGTTGCCTATGCTTTAACGCGGTTTGATATTACGATAGTTGATGGCCAGGGCAGAAAGATCAGTCGGGTTCCCTTTCCCGAATGGAATGATTCTGCGACTTGTCGCCCAAAGGAGGAATGCGGGATCAAGTTTGCTGAGAAGTGATATTCTACACTGCTATGGTTGAGACTCGCAGGTCTCATTTTATCTGCCACTTTATCTGATATGGATTAGTGGCCGTCTGAACAAATCAATTACTTCTGTATACTTATTTCAATTAATTATCCCGTCAAGCATTAGGTACTTGGAGTTGTTAGCCACATGACTCGTAGCCTCTTCATCTTGCATGTATTTTCCCTCTACAATAAACTAGACGGTAACAAGAACACTCTATATCATCTCTACTCGCAATACATCCAAAGAGCACACTTCTCGATATTTGTCCCATCGGCTACCAATCCTGACCAAAATACCGGTTGCACCGATGGCAGGCTATGTCTTAAGAGTTGAAACGAAATTACAACCCCAGTCTCGACCCTCACAACCAGACCTTTTTAATCGGCCAGATCAACTCGTCCGATATCGTTGATTTCCCCAGATGCGGCTCCATCGATGGACTCCACCCAGGGGGAAGATTAAACTAGCGGCACAAGTCCCGACTCCGGCAATCACAACTTCTGGTTGCGAAAGGCCGAATTGATGAAGAAGCGATTGAGGTCGTTCAGTCTGAACGGGACTCACCTGCTCATGGAATTGGTCTATGATCTGTAACTACAACTAGACTTAGCATGTAGTATAGATGACCTAGAATAGAAAACAATATGTCCATCTCGGCTGCCAACGGCTGCCAACGGCTCCCCGCATCCGCCCCGACGGCGAACCGCTATCGGATGCTGACCTTGCCTACATACATATAATTCCTTTGTCATCCGATGAGCTTTCCGATGGAAAGGGCCCATGATTTGGCGTAACAGCATGGAATGCCTGGGCGCTTCCGAAGTGCGGGGTCTCCGCATATGATATAAAGCAGCTGAGAATCATACACAAGATTGTCTACATCCTCAACCCTTCCTACTCCCTTACTAGAAAACCGAAATGCTCGGCAAAATCGCCCTCGAAGAAGCCTTTGCGCTCCCCCGATTCCACGAGAAGACAAAATGGTGGGCGGGCATGTTCGCAACCGACACGGACAAGCACACAGCAGAGATCAACGACGTCGGTCCAATTCGACTGGACTTCGCCGAGCGCCACGGTGTCGGTCTCCAAATCCTCAGCTACACAGCACCCGGCGTACAGGACATCTGGGACGCAAAAGACGCACAAGCCCTCGCGGTTGAGATCAATGACTACATCGCGGAGAAAGTGAAAGCGCATCCGGATCGGTTTGCCGCATTTGCGTAAGTTGCAGCTCCTAAAACCAGGAATGGAAATTACTACATCCCATCCCATCCATGATAGGTATGTATATACATCAAGCTAACTCCCCCAGCACTCTCTCCATGCACGACCCACAAGAAGCAGCCGCTGAGCTCCGACGCTGCGTAACACAGCACGGGTTCCTAGGCGCACTAGTGAACGACACGCAGCGCGCCGGCGTCGACGGCGACGACATGATCTTCTACGACAGCGAGAAATGGGACGTATTTTGGGCCACATGCACTGAGCTCGACGTGCCGCTGTACCTACACCCACGTAACCCGACAGGCACGATCTACGATAAGCTCTGGGCCGATCGGAAATGGCTAATCGGGCCTCCGCTGTCATTCGCACACGGAGTCAGTCTACATGTTCTCGGGATGGTGACGAACGGGGTATTTGACCGGAACCCGAAACTGCAGGTTATTCTTGGACATTTGGGGGAGCATATACCGTTTGACATGTGGCGGATTAACCACTGGTTTGAGGATCGGAAGAAGATGCTTGGACTTGGGGAGACGTGTAAGCGCACGATTCGGGAATACTTTGCGGAGAATTTGTGGATTACGACGTCGGGACATTTCTCGACTACTACGTTGCACTTTTGTATGGCGGAGGTTGGGGCTGATCGGATTTTGTTCTCGATCGATTATCCGTTTGAGACGTTTGGAGATGCGTGTGAGTGGTTTGATTCAGCGGAGATGTCGAATACGGATCGGTTGAAGATTGGAAGGGAGAATGCGAAGAAGTTGTTTAAGCTTGGGGCTTACAAGGATAGTACGGCTTGAGGTGACAAGGAAGATAGGGTTGGAATGGAATTTTCACATCGAATTTCGTTATGCCTTTGTTCACTCGCTTGAAACATTGCATCTGGGGTATTTGAAACAGTTGAAACAGTAAAAGCAAATCGTAGAATCGTAGAGATTGAGAACATGTTCCATGCGATGCCATGGTTCAGTGGCTCTTCCATCATTTAGACGGTGTCATATGGAGACAAATCGCGCTCGGCTGCCTTGTGTCGATCTTTCCCGAGTGCCTGGTATCGATCCCAGCAGTGCTCCCAGATCTCTGGCGAGTCACAAAGATAACCCATCATTGGCGTGAAGTACTGTCGTTTGATCTCAAGAGTGAGCCAGGTCAAGGTACCGTAGGTATCGATGCAGCTGTTCATCAGTTCCCAGATGACAAGGACACGACGCGAAAGCTTTGCGCGTGCGGGGGTAGGATTTCGCTCGTTCAAGAGCTGACGGTTGCGCAGAAGAAGGAAAGGATTGTGGACCCATTCTTCATACATGTCCATGTACAAGGCAAGCAGTCGTCGTTCAAGGTATCGAGGCTTCTTCATGGTCCTATTCACTGTGTATTAGAGGTGCTGAAGCATACGGTAGACAAGAAGCAAAGGGTGTTGGTACTTAGCGAACACAGCCGCCATTTTGCAAAGACGGTCGTAGGCCGAAGTAGCCTCCATTGAGACACCCTCCAGGGCGAAGGATACCTGCTCGGCAGTCTCCAGCTGCTCTCTGAGCATCTCTTCGATGAATTCGACGTGGTTTAGAATGGTCTCGAGGTCAAGTTCCGCGTCTTCGATTTCTTTGGGAGCCAGAAACTCTGGGCTTTGGTGGAAGATGACGAGATTGAACTGGATAGTGGCGTTGATGATAGTAATGAATTGCTTGCGGATATCAGGAAGCATTTCCGGGTCGGCGAGAAGGTCTTGCAGCTGTTCGAGGACAACCTGGTTGCACTGAGACGGGTCACTTTGGACATATGGAGTTATGTTGGGGTCGACATGGAGCATGCGGATCTCTTGCTGGGCAGCTTTGCCTAAAGCGTAGACCCATGCTTCCTCGCGGCGTTTCTCGACTGCGATGCAAGATGCAAGCATCTCACACTCGGACTCATTGTATTCGGGAAATGGTTCAGTCTCGGGGAATGGCTCAGTCTCTGTGTTTGCAGTATCCGCGGTTGTAGGAGTAGTAGATCCAGAATCCTCAGATTCAGAGTCCATCGCGACTTGAGAGGGGACAACCCCGAGACGGGACCATGGTGGGAGATCGTCCATTTTGCGAAGATGAGATGAATGCTGAGTTACATGAGGGGAAGAAGAGGGAAGAAGAGAGGGGGAAAGACAAGGTCTTAAAACGAGACAGACTGCTGCCATAATAATGCATTGAAGTTATTGAATAAGGCACGCGCGTGACAATGAACAATGAACAATATGACAATAAGACGATACTAAGCCTGAATAGGAAATAGGACTATACATGAATTTACCGCTGCTCAATCCAAAAGCGCTAATAGGTCAGACTCGAAGGTCAGAACGCTCCTTTAGAATTGAGCGGTGGACTGCCTTCCCCAAGAACGCTGCCTGATTAGGTGAAGTAGCGAATGACTTGAGAACAAGACGTTCTCGAGTCAATCATCTGCTTCTCAGGCAGACAATCAAGAGTTAATGAAGGCAGTTATTGTTCTTCGCACATTGACTAATCGACGTCTCATGGGGCAGAGGAGGACGGCAACTTAAGTAGTGCGAGTTCATTGGAACTATTCTTCCTTCATTCCAGCGTCGTCCGGTACTGGGCCGTCCGTATCATTGTCTTCACCTGGTAGTGGGACATCCATGACTCGCTCGCCAGCCTTTTCCAGGGTTCGTCTACTCCATGACCGAACACCTTTGTAGACAGCCTGTCTGAGGTTAGTCAAATCAGATATAGTCAAATGTGACTATACATACCCAAAGGAAAGTACCGATGCCAACCATGACCACTAGCCAGTTCAACTGGGCGGCCCGATTACGGCCCGAATTGCGCCCTGATGCGACAGACCGGAGGTTCCAAGGGAACGGCGACAGCGCAAAGATTGCCTTGAGGAAGGACAACAGGCCCAAAGACGCGAGTCCTTTGAGGAAGTGTCCCAACCAGGATTCATCTTCCTCGACCAATTCGGCGTAAACATCCACGGGGCCCAAGTAAAAATCAATGATGGGGTCAGCAATGAATCCAAGCAGGAATACGGTTAACAAAAGAATGCCGAGTGTGAGGATTAGCTGGGTAGTGGCGCTACTGATCCACCGAGCCCAAGTCAGTCGCCCTAGGCGATACTGGAAGCCACAGGTGGGACATTGCCAGAAGTTTCTCGTCCCATATTTGGGGTCGGCATGGCGCCATGACTGCAAGCAGCCCTCGTGAACATAACGCGAGGAACCTTTGCATTGACAAGGGCTTAACAGACGGCCAGATTCTGGATCGGAAGATTCATAAACCACTCGAGGCTTCTGAAGGAATTCTGAGGGTTGGAAAGTAGGCAGCACGCTTTCTAGGCAGATGCGGCAGACCCGTGGAGGATAATGCTGTGTGTCTGCCATTGAGTCTCACATCGAGATTTACTCGAACCTTGACAAAAGAAGGCCGAGGAAGAATTACTGTTTCTTTTCTGAGGTGTCGAAAAAAAAAGAGAACGACAAGAAGAAGAGGAAAAGCAGAAAAGCCGAAGGTGTCCCAAACCCCACGGCTAATCCCGATTGGGTCACCGCCTTTCGTGAGCTCTACCGCGCCAAACGTCACCCATCTCTGCCTACAACACAGCTCCCTTTCTTTCGATCTTTCCATCCTCTCGTCTTCTCTTCCTATTGACAGCGAATCATGGCGGACAGATACTCATTCTCCTTGACTACATTCTCCCCCAGGTAAGGACGACTTGTCCTATGGAATTGACAACGTGCTAATTCAGCTCCATTACAGCGGAAAGCTGGTGCAAATTGGTATGGAATCATCGTTTCTGAGCTTAGGCATCGATGACTGATTAATATAGAATATGCCTTGAACGCGGTCAACCAGGGTGTGACTGCCCTTGGTATCAAAGGTACGAAAACGCCCAACTTCTCCCACATAGGGCCAAGCTGACCGGCCCCGTGATAGCTACGAACGGCATTGTGCTCGCGACTGAGAAAAAGTCCTCATCGCCTCTGATCGACCCTCCTTCGCTGTCCAAGATCTCCCTGATCACGCCGGATATCGGTATGGTCTACGCCGGCATGGGCCCCGACTATCGGGTGCTAGTCGACAAGGCCCGCAAGGTCTCACACACAGGCTACAAGCGCATCTACAACGAATACCCTCCTACTCGTATATTGGTTCAGGACGTCGCTCGGGTAGTGCAAGAAGCTACGCAATCCGGTGGTGTGCGGCCGTACGGTGTCAGTCTGTTGGTCGCAGGTTGGGACGAGGGCGTGGAGCCTGAGTCGGAAGAGGCTAAGAAGGATGACCCTGAGCAGAAGATCTCCAGCAAGACTGGTGGTATCCAGAAGGGTGGGCCCAGTCTGTACCAGGTCGACCCCAGCGGCAGCTACTACCCGTGGAAGGCGACGGCCATCGGTAAACACGCAACAAGCGCCAAGACGTTCCTCGAGAAACGGTACACTGAAGGACTAGAGTTGGAAGATGCCATCCATATCGCGCTGTTGACACTCAAGGAGACGATTGAGGGTGAGATGAATGGTGACACAATAGAAATTGGTGAGTTTGGGGTTACTGCCTCGTTTTCTCCCATTCTGGCCACTTGGGTATCCAAGGGTCTGGTTAATATCGACTAACACCGCTCTAGGTATTGTCGGTCCCCCAGCGGACCACCTGCTGGGCTTCGAGGGAGTGGAGGGTGCTCAGGGACCACGGTTCCGCAAGTTGACCAAGGAGCAGATCGAGGACTACCTGACCAATCTATGAACGAGAACACATAATTTATGTAGACTCGAATGAAACCTTTCCTTTTTGTCGGGTGATTGACGGTTCTCCCATTACAAATCGCTTGGCCACAGACGGCTACCCACCTAATGGTCTAGTTCATGTCACCATACTCTGTACCTTGATGGCGAAAGCCGAACGCTTCGAAGCGCCAGGAGATGGTCCGAGTCACCCCTGATTTCCATTCCTTACAATCGACCACTTATACGGCGTGTCCTGTAGGACTTTGACCCTCCAAATATGCAGTTCCAAGATTGCTTCAATATCATTATCGTTATATTTTATACCGTCATATTGCTAATGAGGTCGCCCTCTCAGACTCCACAAACATCCTCCTCTGAACAACTTGACCTCCGACCGGCGGAGCTAAAAAGTCCTTCGGCTCAGCCTGCTCGTAAGGCGAATCCTCACTGCGATCCGGCGTCTCAGGCGGTCTCTGCATCGAGCAAAGAGGCAATGTATCGGCAATGGCGAGAGAAATAGGATGTCTTGAACCCTGGATGAGATCTACCAGACGACCAAGCACAGCAAACTCAAGTTTGAGTTTGAGCGAGTAAATGAATCCCTTCAGGGTGATTTGCACGGAGTATAAATTAGCGTATTCGAGACTCAAAAGCAGCAGATCCATCCCAATGATTGCGCAGTTAATCCCGATCAGCTGATACATGATTCTCCGGGTATCTGGACGCGAAGGCACATCCGCACCAAGACGCAGCAGCTTAACCGTCTCGATCACATACAGCGTCGACAGCAGACTCTCTTGAATCGTGAACCCAGTCAGCTGGATCTTCTCCATGATGTTATATCCATTCACCCAGGAAGCGTCACCGGTGTGGACTATGTTCGCGCCGTAAGTGAGGATCGTCGTGGGCACATGCAGGAGCAAGACATTTGCGACGATGATCTGCAGCACACGGTGCAGCATGCGCTCGTCCCGTAACACAAGGTGCAGCCGTGAGTAGAGCACCACCGATTGGCCGGTCACCATGGTCCACCAGCCGATAGTTAGGACAGTAACCGACAGCACGGAATTAGTCTTAGTAAAGAACTTCATCAGGAAGCCAATTGAGTATGGTACGACGCCTAGCACTCCCGAGATAAGCAAGGACCAGAAATAGAGCCCGCGCCAGCGGCGGAAGGTAGCTGGGACGAGTATAACCAGCTCAGCGACGTTGTAGCATGATAATCCGATAAAAACGACGAGTATCATCTGTAGTATGTCACCCTCTTTCGCCAGGGAGCCGGATATCCCATCCAGCAGGTCCTGGGGAATGTTGGACATTGTTGTAGAAGAGTCATTCGAGGCTTTGGGGAGGAGCGATATGAGCGACCGGACTCGAGGAGGGAGTCTGGTTCACCCTGTTTGGTATGTCCACATATTCTAATGGACAAACGGGGGAATCGAGGAATTTTCAAGAAGGGAAAGGAGAAGGCGAAAAGACGAAAAGACGAAAGAGTAAACGCAGGATGGGATGTGGACTGGTCGTACAGGTCAATGCCGCGTCATGCAGACCAATTTTTGGACTCGTCTTGAGTGAAAGGAAAACAGAAGAAGCCTCGGGTATTCAAGGGTGTTCACAGGATGTTCACAAGGTGCTTATAGTGTGTTTTATGGGGTATTCAACGTATTCAACTCCAGGGTCAAACCTTGGGAAGTCTGGGGTATGGGGGAAGGGGGAGGCGTCGAATCTAAGCATTCAATAGTCCGGCATCGGCGCCTCCGAGATTAATTCGCTAATTTCTAATTTGTTCAATGGTAGGAATTGGAAAAGATTCGGAGGATTTGATTTTGTGGGCTATTTTCATCCTTGCATGTGAGACAAAAACATGGTCCATAAACGAATAACCCCGAATAACCCAAAAATAAATACATTTAGATGAAAGAGATGTCCAAGATATGAAAAAAAAAAAGACGTAGTATTCTCTACTATCATATTATGCTAATAAGCTAATAATTCTTTGAAATAATATATGATTTCACGATTGATTCGTGTTCAGAGTTGCCTCGGCTGTCCATGGGACATCTTCCTCAGAGTCTTCATCCTGACTGTCGGCTACTTCCTCCACTTTCCGTTTCTTGCTTGGTGCCTGCACAGGCTGTTTTGGTGGCACTGACTTAGATGGTAATGGGCTTGGAAACTTCAGTTCTGGAGATGGTGGTGCAGAAGACAGTGAGGATATAGGCGAAGGGGTCGGAGTAGGAGGATCATAATACTCAAAGTCGGGAGACTTTGCCAAGGGACTCAAAGGCTCGGAGGGCAGCGATCCCTTTCTCTCTGTCTCATAAAGACCATCCTAGCCAAAATTAGAAGCACGATCGCATGCAACAGACCAGAGACATCGACATACCGGTTCAATGCGAAACGCAACGTGCAGCTCCTCGACTTGTTCGGGCAATGGCTTACCCGCGCGCTTCTCAACCTCTGCAAATCGTTCATCTGGCAGGTCACGATACATCGCAATGCGTGTTTGCACGCTGGCCTCCCACGCGCTGCCGGACAAGAGCGGCTGCAGAACCGCGTGAGACTGAGGCTTGATTTTCATATGAGACTGGTTAATAGCCAACACGGCGATATTCCTCGCGGCGAGTCTAGCTAGGTGTGTGGCTAGCTCGCCAGCAATGTTCCATTTGCGATTGAGCAGCCATTGTAGGTGTGCTTTATCAGTGATTTTGCCCTCGGCAAGCTGATCCTTGAGCTCTTGGGCGCTGGGGAAGTAAGCGGGGAATAAATTTGACACGGAGTCGACAACAATAAGGTTTGTTTCCGACGGTGGGAACCCCTTTGGTGGACGTGCCAGCAGGGCTATAAGATGGGCTAGTGTATGCGCCCGGAAATAGACAAAGTCGTCGAGGTTGATGGACATCTCCTCGAGCCGGGGACTGGGCAAGGGACATCCCGTATCTAACGGGTGTGAGTAGGACAGCGCAGCTGACTTGGGGAACTGGCAGGAACATACCAATCCAGACTACTTTGCCGTCGCGTAGTGCATTACATGTAATATTCAACCTGTAAATGGATCAGATCGGATTCTGGCGGTGTGGATAGGGGGTGCACTCACGCCAGCGAGGTCTTGCCGACTCCTGGGGGGCCGAATATTTCTGTAACATGTCCACGCAAGATGCCGCCTTGGTTGGGCTGGTCTGGGAGGTCATTTAGAGCCTCGTCTAGACGCGCCAGACCCGTCGCGATCGGATGGCGGGTGGCGGCCGACGCGTTGAGGGACTGCGATGCTGAGATCGAGACCACGGGCGCTGGGGAATAGTTTAATGTTTGTTTCTTTCCTAAAGCATTTGGAGAATTTACTTACGTGTATCTTCGTCAAACCCTTCGAGACCGTCGAGACCGAGAAGGTCCATGTTGATGCTCATGGGCGCATCAGGATGGCTGGCAGCAAAGCCAATGCAAAGACAATTTAATAGGAAAATAAGAAAATAAATTCAAGCTCTAATGCTGTATTCAATCTCATCCTAAAAATGACACATAAAATGCCATCATAAAGCACCTGACAGGGCAGTGGGATGTTGACGGGTCGGATATCCGGGAGTGAGATTTTTTCCCCCTTGATCTCGATCTTGATCTCGAGTCGTGCATCATACACCAATGTCCAATGTCGATACCTCCTTCGGGGGAGGTGTACTCCCGAATTCGATCATCCTATTCTTTCTGTCTGTGCTTATTCTTGTTCTCAAAACATTGAAGACCTTAAAAACACCAATCAATCCCAAAGGGTGTCGCCGCCTAGGACTGCGGCCAGGCCAAAGCAACCTGGACGATGAATTCGACTCAAAGTACACCCAGGGTCAACCCAGCGATCAAGATGATCATGGCCGTCCGGCCTGGCGCGTAAAGGCACTGTTCAGCTACCCGCTCAAATCCTGCGGTGCGGTCGAGCTGCAAGTCTCGAACGTCGTACAAACCGGGCTTGAATTTGATAGACAATTCGTCTTTGCAGAGTACAACAATGATGAATGGAACATTCGCACCCTGCGTAACGCAGGTTTCAACCGCCTAGCCTTGATCCACCCCGAAATCTGGGTTCCTGATCCGTCTGCCCCAGATTATGATGCAGACCTGCCGGAAGTCAAGTCGCAGGGTGTGCTGCTGATATCATATCCACGAATGCCGCCAGCAGGATGGAAGGGCCTACCCATCAAGGTGGGCATAGCGCTCAAGTTTCTCAAAAGCCAAGAGACGTTCCAGGTCCCGCTGCTTCCACCAGCGGACTCCGAGTTCCCACTGGTCCCAGTCAAGATCTGGAAAGACAATCCTCTAGCCCATGACTACGGCAAACTGCTCCCAGCATCGTTACACGCATATCTAGGGTCGGACCCCTCAAAAAACACCCTGACCCTCTTCCGCGCCAGTGCACCCCATTCACGGCAGATCTTCCGTAACGCACCGCGCCAAGCAGACCTAGGTTTCCAGCCGAACACAGCCTTCGCAGACGCGTATCCAATCCACTTGCTCAACATCTCCAGTCACCGGGACGTAGCAGCACGCTGCTCCTACGCAATCCCACGATTGAGCATCCGCCGCTTCCGTGCGAATATCATCGTTCAAGGCCCATCTGCTTTTGAGGAAGACTACTGGAAGCGGCTTGCTATTGGCGGCACGGAGATTCATGCTTCTTGTCGTACTGTTCGGTGCCGACTTCCTAATGTTGATCCTCTTTCTGGGGATAGACATAAGGCTGAGCCGGATCGGACGCTGAAATCATATCGGCGGATTGATGATGGGGATCGGACTAATGCATGTTTGGGGATGCAGCTTGTTCCTGCGAAGGAGGAGTTTTTGTTGAGGGTTGGGGATTCTGTTGAGGTGCTCGAGACCGGAGAGCACCAGTATATGAAGATGTTGGCACCTGGGGAGAAGGTTGAGGGGGTGTAGACAAGTTTCAGAAATGAAGTGTGTATCATTCGATACTATATATTGTCAAAGTTGTATTCTAGATCAATTGGTTAAAAAAGATATTTTAGTTAGTCATGGAGTTCTCTATACTTCAGGTATCCACTGCCTTAACAGTTCTACCCGTTGCTTGTTTACCAATAGTAAAAAGCACTGATCAGAGATGTCAAGGCTTTCTTGCAGACCGACTCTGTCAAGCATGAGTCTCCGCCGAGCTGTATCACAAAGCTGTACCACCAAAAGTCCTCCTGCGTGAACCCTAATGCAGTAGTGAAGTGCCAATATCCAGGGTATCAGCCTAGGCACCGAAGACGCTTATTCTGCCACATTGCCCGGTAATGTTTGTCTGTGTGCTAAGCATCGATCCCTCGGTTTCGGATCGTGCGACTTGGAACCTGCCGTTATTGCTGGTCAGCACCACCCTCAAGCTGTCGATTCTAGAAATCCTACCCAGACTGGAGATCTTCCAATCACTGCAACAATCGATCTCGCAATCCTCGACGATCGCGCCTTTCTAGGTGGTGAGCAGACCTAAACAACGGAAAATACCACCGGCATCGCAACATGTCCGGACAGATGTCTCTTGGAGTACTCCCACTCTCTGAATCAAGATCCACCTCTTCGATTCAGACAACACAATGCAAAGGGAACGGCGGTTCCTGGTCGCCAGTCCAGCTGCATGTGAATCAAAGGAAGGGAACAACTATGTAATTTGCAGAATTTGGGAAGAAGCGATCTCAAAAGAGTGGCCTGCAGTGGTCATACACGAATTCATCGATTCTCCTGAGTCAGGCATAGAGGCCAATCCCATAGTGATTAGAGATGATCCTACTCCTTTGGACTCGGCATCTAACCATATCGTGATTCACGTTGACGAGGACTGTGGCTATGATGAGACGGAGCAGCCTGGTTCTATTGCCGACACGAAGATCATGGCTACACCAGAGTTCTGGGAGAATTTAATCTATAGAAGCTTTCTTGTGCCAGAAGACGAGGGTGCAACCGTTGACTTGACGTCTATCCTTACGCTGACCAGATTGCAGCCCGCGAGGACCTAGAAGAGTCTCAAATCTTCAGGCAATCATCCACAAACCGCCTTCACTTAGATGACAATGCATTGATAGTGACCAAGAGTACTTTCCATATGGAGGACTGCCCTGTCTACGAAGATTTAAATGTGATCTAAACCCGTTTCCCTTATTTTCGTTCAGGAGACCTGCACAGACCCGATTTCATACATTGGCTCCAGGATTTGCGCGGTGTAAAGTTAAGGTGGTGGGTGGTTGAGAGGGACGGTAGTCGTTGTTTGCCATGGCCTAAGTCAGCTGGTATTCTTTATTAGTAAGAAAATGGCTATTAGTATAAGCGAAAAGCTCCTCCTGTGTAATGGATGCACCTATTTGTACAATTAGAAACTGAAAGTAGCTGCCTTGGCACTAAACCCCTTTCCCTTCTTACCTCGATATATTACCGATAAAGACGATCTAGGTCTGCTATATCGAGGTATAGTAAAATTTCTAAGCGCTCTTAGCATTTTGAGAGTAAGTGTTTAATATACGTAAAAGAAAGAGGTGATAGAAGGAATGCCGGTAGGGAACTTATAAGACACTTCGGGCTATATAGTAGATAATAGTAGTCTTAGCGTCTACCACGAGGGTCTACCATAGGTCCACGCCTATACCTCTAAGTCATATAGTAGCTATATATAAAAATTGGGTTAGCTAGACCTGCTATCTCAACGGTGACTAAAAGCTAGTTATTTTCCGTGGTTGCTAATAGTGTGAAACTAAAGCGCTTGCTATTTTAAAACAATATTTCTAATAAAAGGAAAGAGATCTTTTGTTACGTACCTATAATTCTAGAACCTTAGAACTTTGGACTTTCAAATTTTTTCTGTTGAGAATTGTCATGAATTCATGTAGTTGCAGAAATTACTCACTCTAAGTATAAGGGATATTTTGTCCCAACCCTAATATGGCGTCTCTCTCTTGGCTATCCTTGATTTTTGCGATTCTAGCAATAGCGTGTCTAGTAGAAGAGGATTTAATAGGAGGCTGTCTCTATGGCCATCTGTCGATGTACGAAAACAAAAGCCGCCTCGGAATTGTCTGCTGATCAATGACCCGCCGTATGAACCAGTTCGTCATTAATTCTACTCAAGGCCATCAGGCTCATAATCTCTGGTCGCATACAACATCAAGAGAATGCACTAAATTATCTAGAACGGGCTTAACATATGAAAATTTTTAATCTATATTATATGTCATATCGATACCAGGCAGCGCGTTGTTAGGTCCATGGTATGTGAAGAGTATATGTGTTTTGATTGGCCTTATGCCCTTTTTTTCCGTCTAGGTTGCTTAAGTGCACGACGACTACAACCCGGATCGCATGTAAGATATCTACAAAGACGGTCAAGCATATCGATAAGCGCCGGTAATACTATCGACATAACGTATTTCACATACGAGCCGGCCACACAAGCGAGCCGGCCACCCCACCCAACCTATTGAATTTAAATGCGTTTATTTCAACCATAATACCATAAAATTAAATATACTAAAATCATCTATCTAGCTAGACATCTATTGAATTTATGCCCGGTTTCTCTATACCCAACTATACCTTTAAACCCTAGTTTATAGTGGAATTAAGAGGACTTTGAGGGCTCTTTGATCTTATATAAAGTAATACTTTAATCAATAATACTTACTTTTATAACTAGATATAGTTCGATAGGGTTTTAGGGTCCTAATTACTAGGTATTGGTGGGCTTGGCACGGTTATTCCAAGCTTTGTTGTGAATCCTTAGTTGCCCGCTCCAACTCATCCCTCATATCCATTTACTTCATTGATTCTAAAATCCATTTTGTCCAAATGTCCGAGCCGACCTCTCGTACCGAAGCAAGAAAGAAGGCCACAGACATCAAAAAGAAACAATCCGAGAGCCTTGCAGGACTCCCCCCAAATACCCTCCACATCAGCCTCTATATCCGCTCGGACCCACCCCTCCCAAACGACTTTCACTGGGCCTTCTACCTCCACAAAGGAACTAGCTCCACACCCGGGGGGACCAAATACCATGCACGAGGCATCGGCGGTGGGTGGATTGCCGGACACGAGACTACAACGGGGATATTCACAGAGAATTTCTTATGCGTGATGATCCAAATTGCAACGATTCCTCCATCGGCGCACGACCGTGTGGATGAGATCATGAGGAGCTATGATGAGTCTCTTAACTCGATCCCGGGGATCACGTGTCGTGTGTGGATGCTCACGGTGTTGCGGACACTTGTTGATGGAGGGTTTGTGCGCTGTGATATTGGGGAGTTGGAGAAGGATTGTTCTGAGTTAGGAAATGAGCATAGCACAACGGCTAGTGCTAATGAGCAGCCTCGTCCGGTCGTCAAGTCCCGGATTTCCTTTTGACATGCCAATGGATCTGAGTCGGGGTTACTGTGGTACTTGTGTCTTTGGGGTTGGATATCGGATACACTCAAAGCACTCGGTATCATGGGTGATGCTGTTAGGACAGTCCAGGAGTTCGATACAAGTTAAAAGCATCCGGTAGAGGAGTCTAGCAATCAAAAAATAACCCGATTTGAAAAGGAAATATAGCTTTTCACTGCTGTTATTTGGTGGGATCCACCAAGAGGTTGCTAGGCCTCATGTATAGAGTGCAAGGGGAAAAATTGCATGGGAATATCAACATAAAATTGCAATATAGGTATTAAAAACAACGCTAAAAAGGGTAAAGCTAGCCCCGCACAAACTCCATATATAACAGAACTATACAAGGCCACCAAGATCAAGAACTCTTAATAGCCGGCGACGACTGCTCAGGAACGTTGATTTGTGCACGGCCATCATCAGAGTCGGTTGACTCAAAGATGGGAGGAACATCATCAGGCTCGTCGGGAATGAAAAGGTTAAGGAAGATGCCGAGAAGCGCACAGATAGCGAATCCATTCTCCATGACCAGATCGACAGCATTGATCAAGCCTGCTAGGGCATGGTTGTCACCCGAGTAGGTGAAGAAGTAGGTGAACCATTCCGGCAGGAGTGTAACACCCATTCCAATCGAGAAGCTAGCCGTAAGAATGAAGCGGTTGCGACGAGTGGGATCGACAGACCCAATGATGCGCAGACCACTGACTGCCACGGAGCTGAAGAGGAAGGCAGTCATACCACCAAGGACGGAGCTGGGGATTGCAACTAGCGCAGCGGCGAACTTGGAAAAAATTCCCATGATAACCAGGAAGAAGCAACAGCAGTAGCCAGCGGTGCGGTTAGCGCATTTCGTCAGCGCAATCACACCGTTGTTCTGCGCAAAGACGGACATAGGGCTAATGGTCATCAAACCGGCCAAGAGACAGGTGATGCCGTTACCCAAGACGCCGCCTTGGATTCGGGAATCGAAAGTATCACCCTCGACCTGAAGTCGGGAGACGTCACACGTCGCCGTGATATCACCAATAGACTCCATCATGATAACTATGTATAACGCGAGCAACGGCAGGATGAGCGGGGGGTACACGGACAGCGGGAAAGTGTGGACCCAAGCGAAAGAAGCCACTGGCGCAGCAGCGATACCGGAAGAGTCGAAGTAGTTGCACGCGGCAGCGACAATTGAGCCAACCAACAAGCCAACGATGACGGAGCAACTCTTCAGGATAGGAGGACCCCATCGCTCGCAGATGATAATCGTCACGAAGACCAGGAATCCCAGGCCAATGAATTCGGGGCTTCCCCAGGGTAGAGGATGCGGGGCACTGGCGCTGGGGCACATTGCGCGGGCAGAAGGGTCAGCACCACAGGATGAGCCACCGGCCCAATCCTGCATAGCGGACTTGATGAGCGAAGCACCGATCAGAAGAACAGTTGGGCCAGTGACGAGCGGGGGGAAGACGCGGGCGAGAATCTTGCTGCTCATGAAGGACATGCCAATTTCGAGGAGGGAGCAGAGACACGAGGTGCCCAGGAGTGCGCCGTAGCCTTTTGGACAAGGGAGCTGAGTTCCATCTTCGAGAGAGGGACAGTATCCCGATTTATACATTTGAGCGAATGCACCTTGAGCGACGGTGATTGTTGAGAAGGATGTGCCTGTTTGAACCAATTAGCATCAGAAGTGGGGAGGTTCTGAATAATATATGTAGAGGGGGAAGCTCTTACCAACGACTGATAGTAGTCCCGTTCCGATGTAATATTTTGTTCCCTTGATATGGAACCGGAACATTTGAACTGCACTCAACAGGCCCGAGACGATCAACGAAGTCGAAACTAGATACTGGTAAAGCTCATCACCGAAGTGGGCACCGCCTGAGCCGCCGAGCAAAATGGGTGGTGAAATCACTGAGTCTCTTTAGAAATTGTCTGTATATTCTGTATGTATCTCTGGTACTCACCACCAGCCAGCATTGCAAGCGCATGCTGCAACCCCAGAATCAATGCGAGAACGACTGGCACGCGATCATCAAGACCGAAGAACGGGGCAGATTTGCGAGCTCGCTTTGTGAAAGGTAGTCGTGGGATAAATAGGTATGCATAGTCGTAGTCGCCTAGTAGGCCCTCTCTGTTCATTGTAAGTCAATGACCTCTCCACAAAGCATTTGAGGTCATACCGTGTAGTGAAAGTCTTAACAGCATATCGGACTTTGTCACTAATTGTCCGCTTGGGAGTATGATCGGGGCCAATCTGATCTGGACCATCCATATTAAATGTCCAATATAATGAATATAGATATTGAACTATCAGGGACAGACGTCGGGTTTATATTTAAAGATTTCAAAAAAAGAAAAAGAAAAACACCCCGAAGTTCGGTAACTCTAAAATTGAAGCCCCAGACAGATTCGGGGAGATGACTAAAAAGACAAACGAATCCACTTGTGGGCACTCTGGGCAGTCTGTTATCGGACAAATAGGCAATTAGAGAAATCAAAGGGCAAAAAGGGCAATTAGCAAGAGCATCGCATAACCTGTTGGCCGCTTGTCTATATCTGGTTAGTTCCCCCGCCTTATCTAGACCGGGTAGAAGGCTCGGCCAATTATGGAGGAGGATCGATCTATCCAAGTGGAGAAAGATAAGGATACAGAACCCGAGTTCCCCCATATTATGTCCACGGGTGTTTCGAGACTGTCAGAGCTGTGTATCCCATTTGGATTTATATGGATTTATATGGATAGCGGAGCTAATGCAAGACACCTCATTGGTAAAGCATTATACCGGCAGTCTCCTATGTACCAAATGCATATATTACGCCTCCACAACCCGGAAACGATCGAACGACTCTGCTATCTTGGGCTTTATCCGAGATCTGACAGTCGGAGGGTGCCGTGAACAGTATGGGAGGTGGAACACTCCGACCTCATATGAGATTCACGCCCTTATCAATCTGCCATTAGGTCATTAGATACTGTGATATTCGATACTTTGTGGCGATCACATAGGATCAGACATTGCGATTGTCTCTGACGCTTGACTTGTTCCTGTAGTCATACCTACATGGAGGTAATGGTTAGGCACGTACTTAGTAACGTCGGTATACTTTAGAGGCTCGGAAATCCCCCGTTGTGCTAGAAACCTTAGAAGGTATATCCCCACTAACATCCAAGTTGGCTTCATATGCGACTCTATTTTCTTGTCTTTTACCAACGTTAAACCCGACAAATGCCTATGACATCTTACCATCATTTCTGATTTCTTGGTTCATGACTTCCTTCAAATTTGCTTTTCACTGTGATATTCATTCTTATTTCACTTCTAGGGTACGCGTTGTTGCATCATCATCTGCTTGGTATGGAGAGGATTATTGATAATAGCCAACACATGACGGGTCTCCTGTACGAATGGAGAAATCAAAGGTTAGAACAGTGCTTTGAACTGCTTTTTACTTCTACCCTCTTTCGGCTAGATATAGGTAATTATACTATTTCTAATCTTAACTTATTATTATCAACTAGTTACTACCTACACTACTACATGTGTTGCATGTAGTCTTCTACTGGAGTCACCTACAGCAAGGTTTTATCTAGTTTAAGCAAAAGTTTAACGACGGCTGCACGAGTCGAATGCACCCGCGAACGGAATTGATAAAGGAAGGTCTTGATCTAGGGTGTCAAGAAAGTTCTAATCAGTCACCTTAGGCTACTCGGTCAAATCGCCGTAATTGATGTCTTTGGTCTCCAGATTGTGCACTATGAGTAAAGGCTTAAGAAATATATCTTTTGTGTGTAAAACCCCTAATCATATATAGTAAAGGCATCTAGTATACATATGTATATGTAGCTTATGCAGGTGGGCGAGTCTACATGGAGCGGCTGGAATTGAGGGGTTTAGCAACACCCATCGGAGGCCCAGGAAAAAGAAGGATATTTATTCGATCGAGCAACGACTGGATGGGTATCAATCTCAGATTTCTAGACCGTGACGGCTTCAGTCTCACGACAGAACAAGCTTCTGAAGCGCTTGGCTTTTACATCCATGTACAGCCGCGAGGACAACATTGAAAATGCCGAAAGTGGGACTTTCGCATGGATGGTCGACGAAGGATATCAATCGGCAGATGATCAGAGCGGCTCTTCTATCGAGTCTGAAGAAAAGCATGATGGGAAGACGGTAACGAGGGAGAATCATGAGCAAGAGCAGGAGAAGCAGGAAGCCCTGTAAATATATACTCGAGAGAAGTTTCTCACCTGGCTCAACTCTGGTCACGTCTTCCACATATCGGGTAAGGCAGAATCTGGGAATCCACTTTGATGAAGTTTCTTGCTAGATCTTCTCGGGCCAAGAAAGGATTAGATGAGTTCGCAGAGCCCAAAGGTCACATTTGGGGGCGCAATTTACAACGCGTCGGTCGCCAATGGTTCACATGAACAGGTTCAAACCATTCCCCCGATTTGATGAGGCACTAAAGACAAGAACTCGATTTCGGGTCCAAACTTACTCCTTGTTGCTACTCGAGTCAAAAGCTTCAAGTTTGTACAGCAGCTTTTACATGAGGGACGGACCCCCGGAGAGATGGTGCCCATGGAGCCGATACACCCCCTTGACAGAACTGACACCGAGAATTCCCCAACAATACCAGCCCCGAAAGCTATGGTTTCTGTGTGGCTGATCTTCTTGTATGGCTTGGTCGAGGGCTATTTATTAGCCGGTTCCACCGACAACTTAGATTATCAATGTCTTGAGGAGTTCTTGAATCAGGACGTTGATCACCTCCTCCGAGCGGTCGGACGCGCCCTTCGCTTTCCGAACCATCTAAATCATAACTGGATTTTTAAATCGCCTATAAGATCAAAGCTGCCAGAAATGGAGACTATAGTTCATTTGTACAGAAACTGTACAGAAACTGTATAGAGAGATAGAAGACCGTCTGATTTACAAATCGATAAGCTTCGGTCAAGTACGTACATCTTTCACCCATTCCGGTGTATATCATACTACATCTGTATGGACGGGGAAGGGGTCCCGGCCGGGAGGCTCGGAGAAACCATGTTCAGAAATGTAACCTGTACGGAGTAAGGAACGCTGATCTCCTTTTGAAACATGATTGGGCCTCACAGATTTATCCCTACAAATCCCGAGGTTCAGAATATAACCCTTGGGACTAACATCCACTTCGTGGAACCCGGCCAGCCCTAGATGGCTCCAGGGTCTGCTGGGAAAGATGCTGACGTAAACATATTTGCCATCGCTCGCTGATTCGCTGATTGGCTGCTGACTGCCTGAGGCACCAAAGCGTTGGGGCTGGCTGGACCCAACATTCGCCGGAAAGCGATGAGGCACGCCACTCCGATCAAAGGGAAGAAGCGCAAAAGTCTACCGGCGCAAGCTTATAAGGCAATTATTTTCTTCTTCTGTCTCTTTTTTTGCCTCGGGATCTTGTGACGCTCAATATTTACTTTCGTTTAATTCGTCTTTTGGCCCATCTTCCCCATATACGTTGGCGATCAGTGCCCCGGCCGTGTCCCGGCTCCCCAACGTTGGTCCCAAGTGGGCCCAAGTATAAAAAAACCCTTTGGTCCTAGATTGAACTTCCAACCTTCAACACACCCATCATGTCGTCCAAGCCGGATGCTTCACGCCCTCGGGCGGCTGACACCAAGAAGGTGCACATTGCCGATACTCAAATGACTCGCCAGAACTGGTACAGACACGTCAACTGGCTCAACGTCACTTTCATCATCGGTGTTCCCCTCGCGGGTTGTATCCAGGCTTTCTGGGTACCTCTGCAGCTGAAGACCGCCATCTGGGCAGTCATCTACTACTTCTTCACTGGACTTGGAATCACAGCTGGTAAGTAATTCAGAATTGAGAACTGAACACCGAAGAACACGAGCTGACTCCATTTTCAGGATACCATCGCCTCTGGGCCCACTGTTCTTATTCCGCCACTTTGCCTCTGCGTATCTGGCTCGCTCTGGTCGGCGGCGGTGCTGTCGAGGGCTCTATCCGCTGGTGGGCTCGCGACCACCGTGCGCACCACCGTTACACCGATACCGACAAGGACCCTTACTCCGTTCGTAAGGGTTTGCTGTACTCACACCTGGGATGGATGGTTATGAAGCAGAACCCCAAGCGAATTGGTCGCACTGACATCACTGATCTGAACGAAGACCCCGTTGTTGTCTGGCAGCACCGTAACTACATCAAGGTCGTGCTCACTATGGGCCTCATTGTCCCCATGTTGGTTTCTGGTCTCGGCTGGGGTGACTGGTACGGCGGATTTGTGTACGCCGGTATTCTGCGCATCTTCTTCGTGCAACAGGCTACCTTCTGCGTCAACTCGCTGGCCCACTGGCTCGGCGATCAGCCCTTCGACGACCGCAACTCTCCCCGTGATCACATCATCACCGCCCTAGTCACTCTCGGTGAGGGCTACCACAACTTCCACCACGAGTTCCCCTCCGACTACCGTAACGCCATTGAATGGCACCAGTACGACCCCACCAAGTGGACCATCTGGACCTGCAAGCAGCTCGGCCTCGCCTACGACTTGAAGCAGTTCCGCTCCAACGAGATCGAGAAGGGCCGCGTCCAGCAGCTGCAGAAGAAGATCGACCAGAAGCGCGCCAAGCTCGACTGGGGTACTCCTCTCGACCAGCTTCCCGTTATGGAGTGGGATGACTATGTCGAGCAGACTAAGAACGGCCGTGGCCTGATCTCCATTGCCGGTGTTGTTCACGACGTGACCGATTTCATCAAGGACCACCCCGGTGGCAAGGCGATGATCAAGTCTGGCCTTGGCAAGGACGCGACGGCCATGTTCAACGGTGGTGTTTACTACCACTCTAACGGTGCTCACAACTTGCTTTCCACCATGCGTGTCGGAGTCATCCGCGGCGGTGGCGAGGTTGAGATCTGGAAGCGTGCTCAGAAGGAGAACTCCGAGTATGTGCGTGATGAGACAGGCCAGCGGATTATCCGGGCCGGTCAGCAGGTCACGAAGATGCCCGAGCCGATCCCCACTGCAGATGCAGCTTAAACTGAACTTGATGACCTGTTCTTATGCATTTGTGGCTTGCTCGGAGTCGGCGTTGTTTTTTTCCCTATCTGTTTCCCGTTTGATCAAAAGCGAGCTGTGACACACTTAGATAATCATGAATTAGAAACGAATTTTCATCCTTCACTGAATATATTTATTTGGACTTGGAATCTTCCTAGATTGTTAGATGCTGTAGACTTGAGGTTGGGAGCTGTAAGTTCGAGAACTGAAAAAAATACTGAACAAAGTGCGGGGCGCTTGGTCCCTCTTCACATGCCAATCCTTCGTACACGGAGTACGGAGTTTTTCGGACGGACACCTATCAACATGCCTGTTGTTAGACGCCTGATCTACTAGTCTACTACTATGTAGTTAGTCTGCATTGTCTTGAAACTTGGCACAATTACCAAGCAATCCTCTGCTCCGGGGCTCTAAATGTAGGTAAAGGATATGGCAGGATATGGTTCCTATCAACGTTTTACTTGTTATGGCCTGCTGTTAGAAAGGACGTATCAGGCATTCATAAGAGACCATCTAGCTCTGCAAGAAACTGTGTTAACCATCTATAGAATCCCAGTAATTAGATATGAAGTACTCCATATATGTAAAGACGTTGCAGAAAACAAACGCCAAGAAAGTATAGATATCGGTCCCCGCGATCATCAGCTCATCAGCTTCAGATCACCTGACAAGTTCCATATCCCCAAGTGTCCCCTCCCACTTTACACCGCATCCAAGCCCGCCCATTATTGCTTTCACCGCTCGTTTCCATCTCCTTATTCTCCTCTTAGCCATCATCGTGGCGCCCTTCCTCCGTCTCCCCGCCCGCCTCTCATCTGTGCTGGGCCACTTACGTACCAACGTACCAATACGACTATTGACGACCTCCAGCATGGCCCCCGCCCACCTCCGAACGCCACCCCAGGCCCCGCCTATCTTTACCGCAACCCCGCAGTCACTGGTAGCTGATGCCGAGCGCTTGATCAAGAGCTCGCGTGCCATCCAGGACAAGGTGGTGGCGGAGATCAAGCCCGAAGCTGCAACCTTTGCCAACGTTATTCGCCCCCTTGCCCAAGATGACAACCAGATGGGACTAGAGTCACACATCCTGGGCTTCTACCAAGCTGTGTCAACTGACTCGAAGCTGCGGGATGCCTCTTCCAAGGCTGAAGAGCTGATGGATGAGTTCTTTATTGAGGCGGTCATGCGTGAGGATGTCTTCGGTCTGGTTGACGCCGTACTGCACCGCAACGAGACTCTCGATCCGGAGTCACGCCGTCTGCTGGAGAAGGAACACAAGGACTTCGTCCGCAATGGACTTGGTCTGCCCGCTGGCCCTCAGCGACTCCGCTTCAAGGAGATCAAGAAGCGGCTGAGTCAGCTGAGCATTGAATTCCAGAAGAACTTGAATGAGGAGAACGGCGGCATTTGGTTTACCCCCGAGCAGCTGGCTGGTGTGCCTAAGGACGTTCTAGACGGCCTCAAGAAGGGCGAGGGCGAGAACGCCGGCAAGCTCTGGCTGTCGTTCAAGTACCCTGACCTCTTCCCCACCATGAAATACGCCAGCGACCCCGAGACCCGCCGACAAGTCATGATTGCCAACGAGAATAAGTGCAACCAGAACGTGCCACTTTTCCGGGAATCCATTGTGCTCCGTGATGAGGCAGCCCGTCTGATCGGCTACCCCAACCACGCTGCCTTCCGTATCGAAGACAAGATGGCCAAGACCCCAGAGACCGTTAACAAGTTCTTGGGTGATCTTCGGGACAGACTGACCGCCGGCGGTAAGAAAGAGACACAGAAGTTGCTTGATCTGAAGAACGCCACAGACCCCAAGGCCGATGGCCGCTACTACCTGTGGGACCACCGGTTCTATGACCGTCTCATGCTCGAAAAGGACTACTCGCTAGATCAACAGCTTATTGCTGAGTGGTTCCCCTTACAGACAACCATTGATGGTATGCTGAAGATTTTCGAAGAGCTGTTCGGTCTGGAGTTTGTTGAGATCATTGGTGAGGATCGGGCAGCCATTGCCCCGACTGGGCAGGGCAATGACATCGTCTGGCATGAGGACGTCCAAGTGTTTAGTGTGTGGAACGATGAGGGTGAGGGTAGTGGGTTCGTTGGATACCTATACTTGGACCTGTTCCCTCGCGAGGGCAAGTATGGCCATGCAGCCAACTTCAACCTACAGCCAGGCTTCGTTGATAAGGATGGCAACCGCCGATTCCCTGCCACCGCCTTGGTGTGCAACTTCACCAAGCCCCAACCTAAGAAGCCCAGTCTGCTGAAGCACGACGAGGTCGTGACCCTCTTCCACGAACTAGGCCACGGCATCCACGACCTGGTGTCTCGAACCATCTATTCCCGCTTCCACGGTACCAGCACAGTGCGGGACTTTGTCGAGGCACCCAGCCAGATGTTGGAGAATTGGTGTTGGGAACCCTCACAGCTGCGCGCTCTCAGCCGACACTACTCAACCCTCTCCCCAGAGTACCTTGCTAGCTGGCAGGAGGCCCAGCAGAGCAAGACCACCAGCCAGCCGTCAGAGCGCATCCCCGACGATGTGATTGAGAACCTGATCCGCACCAAGCACGTCAACGACTCCCTGTTCAACCTGCGCCAACTGCACTTCGGCATCTTCGACATGACCGTGCACGAGCCCAAGACCCACGCCGACATTGAGGCTCTTCCTCTGTCTGCGACATACAACCGTCTCCGCCAGGAGATTACCCAGATGGACGGACCAGAAGTTCAGGGCGCTGGCAGCGAGTGGGGTCACGGCGAGGCAACCTTCGGACATTTGATCGGAGGTTACGATGCTGGATACTACGGATACCTGAGGTAAGTTTATAAGTTGATTCTGTGTCGTGGATTATATTGTTCATATACTCATGAAATTGTTCTACAGTTCCCAAGTCTACTCCACCGACATGTTCTACACCGTCTTCAAGAGCGATCCCATGAACAAGGCCGCTGGCCGTCGCTACCGCTACCAGGTTCTGGAGAAGGGTGGCAGCCAGGATGAGATGACGACTCTGACCGAATTCTTGGGTCGTGAGCCTCAGACCGATGCATTCTACAAGGACCTGGGACTGGCATAAAGTGGTGTGCAGCATTTACAGCTATCGGAGCTTATGACCGGCTTTATACTATATCTTTATTAAATTATATCAGAGTTATAAGAGTGCATATTTTGTTCTCATGAATGCTGATCAGCATGTTAATAACTCTAGCTTGAACTATGTAGCCAACAATCTTGGCCTCGGGAACCCGTAGATGGCTGATATACTGATAAGCACACCGCCTTGCCATTCTGCAATTATTCGCAACGCAACAGCTCTCTTTTTCCTCATTTTAGAACTTTGGCATACGAGACAGCACAGAGTCTCGGATTAAATCTATCCATCCAATCACCGGTAAGTGTCTACTGAGTAACCTCCAACAGAAAGATAATCCTGACCCAAAACCGCGCAAGAAACTGACCAAGTCCCCAGCTTTCAACTCGGATCACCGACATAATACTCGATATCTGCCTGTGCGCACCAGCTCTAGCTTCCCCACTCATATCAGCTCAAAAAAGCCAAATCAGCAATAAACTACGGCACAACGCTGCCAACCTCCTAAAATGACAGACCAACGCCTCCCAATTCAAACCCAACACTGCCGCTTCTGCAACCACCTCCTGCTAGCAACAACACGCAACATAAGCACACTCCCCCGGCGCAGCGGTGAAGGCAAAGACAAAGCGCTGATCCTACCACTCGAACGCAAGAATTCAACAGACGGGGAAGTGGAAGCCGATCTCGAAGAAGAAGCCAAGGCAACAGAGACGCCATCGCGCAAAGCTAGACATGTCTCTAACCACACGACGCTCCTCCTCGCCACTACGATCCCAGACCGACGGGCGACGGTGATCCGACGCGAAGACGGGATTGAGAAGAGGATTCTTTTGAGGTGTGGGCGGTGCAAGGTTGTTGTGGGGTATTATTTGGATCGGGTGCATTGGGCGTCTACTGGAGATCGGGGAGTGGGGACGCGAGATGGAGAAGAGGAGGAAGAGCGGCCACCGGCTGTTTATCTTCTTCCTGGGGCTGTTGTGGAGACGGAGAAGTTGGGGGGTGAGGGGGTTGGGGAGAGGGAGTGGAGGGAGTGGGCTATCTAAATGTACAATCTACAGACAGATGTAGATCTATATTTAGGTTCTACAGCAGGTGATACCCCGAAGCAGAATAATACAGTATATTTGAGAATAAAAACATACAAGACGAAGGTTCCAACGCGCCGAATTTCAATCCCTCAAGCCAAAGCCATTTCCATATCGAACGTTAATCATATCGGGGTATCAGTTGGCGAGGATAGTACGGACAAGATCTGGGAAGAGAGTTAGCAAATGCAATGAAATAGATAACCCACTCTAGGCTCAGACATACCCGTGTAGTTAATCTCTCCGGAGCTAGTGTCAACAGCCTTGAGCAGCTCATCGACTTCATCGTCAGACATCTTCTCGCCCAGATTCGTGAGAACTACAAGTGCCGAATGTTAGCAACGTCCCTTCCAAGCGCATCCAAATTGTCCGGGGCAAAACATACTGTAGCGCAGCTGCCCGACACCAATAAATCCAGTCATATCCTTATCAAAGACCTGGAATCCACGACAGTACTCCTCCGGCTCACCGGGCTCACGGAAACCACCGGGGCGGTTGAGGACTTTCAGGAAGGAGTCGAAGTCAACTAGACAGGGAGAGTTAGCCAAGGATTCTCCTATCATGGATGGTGAGATGCGATCGCGTCTCACCACTAACCAAGTCAAGGAATCAAAACATACAGTCGCCACCGACAGACTTCTCCAAATCACCAATCTCAGCCAGCGTAGGGTTCTGACCGCAAGCGCGAAGCAAGTCACCGAGGAGGTCACCAGCGACACGGCCGGTACCACGGCGATCGAAGAGCGAGAACGCTTCCTTGTAGTTTGTAGAGGCCTGGTCGTGTTGATTAGCCATGATGAAGATGTAGAGACAATGCTTTGATGACACGGTTGTAGATGAGGGGGGAGATCCGAGGGGATACGGGGGGGGGGGACGATTCCGCGGTTACATAGGCGGAAACCTTGGAAGGGGCGGACCGCTTGAATAGGAAGTCCATCAACAGTGAGGAATTTGGGAACTCACCATTTTGGTTGGATATTTAGAAATTGGAATATTGGAGATTGGAAACAAAAATGCGGATTAGGAGGTGAAAGTCGGGGGAGAACGTGGTGTGGGATCGACGGTGGTTGTTAGGGCAACGCTACATGGCGCTATTTGCAGGGGTTGTATACTTATAGTGCATACTTTAGAGTGCCAAATCATAAAATAATAAAATAATAAAATAATAGAAAAATAGAAACATAATCATTTGGTATATAAACACATCATACATGCTACGACTGTAGCTTTGCGATGCAGCTGTCCAGCAGCCGCGCAGCCTCTCCTAACAACTCCCACCGCGGTTTGGCAAAGGAGTCTCGGAGAATCATTAACAGGCCGAGACACCCATTGCGCCCGCTCATGACCTCCAATTCGTTGGGTTCCTGGATTTCGCCCATGCGATGCAAAAATGCCTGCATGTCGCGCTCCCGGTCGGCCACTGTCATGAGAATAGGGAGAGGTCGCAAGGGTCCATCCAGCGCAAACCCGTAGGTCCATACCACCAGCGCTGCGAAGTACATAACCCACGGCCGGTTTAACAGGTAGTCATCGCGTGCAGCATACTCCCCAGGCGGTGTAGCCGGGTCTAAGAAACAGGCAGCTAGGAACTTGAGAGCGTAGAATGTGGCATCCCGCGCTGAAGCTTTTGTTGCCCATTTCTCAGTCTTCTCTCGTGCGGCGCAGTAGTCACGCGCTGTGATAGACCGGCCCATTAACCGGCCAGCACCTGCAAAGATCTGTAGATCGGCTATATCGACATGGGAGCCCATGTGGGCCAGCCCATGCAGCACGTTGCGCGACTCGGATGTGGTCGATGGACCCAGAGCTTCGTCGAAGTCGCGGCGCCAGTTATCGAATGCTCGAAGAAGTGCTGTCCGCCACTTATCTCGCCCGCCGAGAGTCTGCCCCACACCGAGCGAGCTAATCTGCAGGTCTCGCTGATTTAGATGCCAGCAGACGCTCAGCAAGCCCGACACGATAATAATTCGCCCGAATGCGTTGGTCCGGACGGGCTGGCCGTTGAGTGTGCGCTTGAGGCCGTCGAGGAACATAACTGGCCGCACACCGTGCGACTGCAGACTAGATTGAACGCGAGCGACCTCGGCAGCGCTTGTTGCAGCCCATAGCGCCTCATCACAGGGCAATGGCAGCCGCAACTCATGGGCCACCATTTTTGCCGAGTGGCCGAACATAGTGGCATGCGTTGAGTCCAACACAAAGGCGGCGAATGCAACGCGCCGAGTCGCTTCAGCCTTGATCCAGGTTGCCCATGACTCGTCTTCCTCTTTGGCTTCCGGGGTAGCAAATGAAGAGTTAGCGATGAGCGAACTACCTCGTCGCATGAGCGTGAGTGTTGTGTCGTGGTGGATATGTGCGCGTTCATGTAATGCTCGCGTAGAAAAGAGCTTCTCGTAAACTTCAAGCAATAACAGAGATTGGAACACCCAAAGCTTAGCTGGCGGACGAAAGTCCGCATCCATGAAGATTTCCCAACGCAAATGCCAGGCAATGAAGTTAGCCAATTCAGCCGCTGCTTCGGTAGCAGCCTGGCCATGAATTTTATCCAAGGTTGCCGCGCCAATCGCTATAATCGCTAGTAGTAATAAATTTGGGATACGATCGGCGCTGAATGTCGGCTGATGCAATATTGGAAGTTGTGCATGGAAGTGGTACCAATAGGATCCAATGTACGTCTGCATCATGCGCAAGCTCAGGGCATGTCGGTCATTATTTAAATCCCCGTCCATCAGCGCATCTTTACGTTTAGTGCCCGCCGCATACGCCGCTTCATTGAATCTTGTCGACATCAGGTGCAGGAGCTCCTGGCGCTTTTCTTCCGAGATGACAGCCGGGGGTGCCCCCGAGTCCAGAATACTCGTCACGCTCATCGGATGCTGTGGAATCACCGAGCAGAAATTGTTGTCGCTATATGCCGGCTCGTTCATGTAGAACTGATTCTGAACAAGTGGTACCATTCCATAGCCCGACGGAGCCAGTGGCTCGCTGAATAGCCACGCTGCAAAATCGTCTGCCATGGCGAATGGTGATCGGTTATAGGTTTCCCCGCCAAAGATCGGGTAGGACATGGAGTCGAGATCGATGAGATTATCAGGCTGGCCCAGCACCGCCGGAAAATCCGCGTATTGGTCCACTGGTATCTCATTGCTATCCACACCGGTGGTGAGGGGGTATGTTGTCACCGAAGGTTTGCGCTCCTCCGAGCCAACAAAGTATTCGGACGCGGTGATAGCAGGCGAGGAAGGCGGGGAGGTTTTCGTGTCATTCTCGGTGAAATGATCTCGTTTCTGAAGCTGGGAACCGCTGGTGGTGTGACGTTCACGATGGCGCGTGCAGAGGTCCTGTCGCACGAAGGACCGGTAACAGTTGGGGAAGTCGCAGCGATAAATTTGTTTCGGGGTATGGTTGAGTGCATGTCGGCTCAGGTGTTCGGCGCGAGAATAGCTCTTCCCACAGCCTTCAAAGGTGCATTCAAACTTGCGATCGGAGAGAACTTTGCGACTACGTCGCCGTCTCTTGGTAGGTTGACCGTCGATCTCCATTTTTCATGCCATGGCACGATGATCACCTAGAGAGTGGATCGGGAAAGAATGTCTGAACACGAAACTAGGGTCCAATAGAGAGCAGAAATGAGTCAAAGAATGAAGCTCAAAGGGGACTTGGGGAGGGTTGTCCGGGGGAAGTGCGGAGATCTCGGTGGGGTTGTGGCGGAGATGACTTTATTGGTGAGTCTGTCCGCGTATATCCCAAAGGAGTATATTTATAGTAGAATATAGAGTATAGTATTGTAAGGGATATAATATAGTAACGGTGAGGATATAATTGTAATCTATTCTACTATATCCCTACGCGTATAACCAGATATATATCCCAATGGAATGTTGATGCTCAATAGATTCATTACTCGTAATCAAATGACCACACACAGAAAGTGCGCTGCATCTCAATGCAGAAATGAGTCGCGACTATTGAATACCTAGATACAGGTTGACCTCGTACAACACCTGAATGGTAGCAATGTCAAAGCCAGAGGTTCTGGTCAGGCCGGCGTACCAGCAGGTCATTAATCATCACACCGAGTTCATGCCATCCCATCATGTATCGTACCGCATGGCACGTCAATAGCAAGGAACTGACGCCTGATTTTGTGTAAATGCTTCCGGGGGTTTCTTTTTTTTAAGTGCTGATCAGCACCGAAAAATTTACAGTGACATTCTCATCCGCTGAATCGGAATCGGGCGGCCTCCAGACGGCCAAGGCCATCACGTGGGGCTACATTGCGGCGGCGATACGAGTTGGTAAAGTCTGGGTGAGGTTAGATGAGACAAGCAAGAACAAGGAAACGGGACGGGGACGGGGACGACGGGGACTAACCTTGGAGGAGAACACGGATTTTACGGGTCTCTCCTGACTGGACTTTGTCAGAGACATTCTTCAGTAGTCGCTCGGCTTCGCCGTGCTTCATCGTGCCACTAGGCAACATCTGAAGTGTGGTTTGCAGCCATCCCCCGGCTTCCTGGGGGAGCAGTTCGAACATCGTCATCAGTACCCCCGACGCATCAGCGAAGCAGTCACCTGGGAAAGTGAACATCATGCCCGTCAACACACGCTGTGCCAACGGCTGGCCTTGCGAGATAATCAACGCCTTAACGGCTTCGCGAACCTCAGGTGGGGTAACGTAAGGCTGGCCTTCCGGACTGGTGAACTGGGAGACCATAGGCTTGTCAAATGCAAAGCCGAATAAATCCCGGTAATAATGCAGCGTAGCGATGAGAGGGTCGACTTGTTGAAGAGTGAGAGCACTGAGTGCGGCGGAGAAGATGGGAATGGCAAGGGACGAAGTGATATACTTCTTGGGGTAGTATCGAACGGCGTTAGAGGAGAGACGGAAGAAGTCTTCAATCACATCAGGCAGATTTTGTGGGGGAAGGTCGTTCAAGATCCGTAGGAAAGCAAGGGCTTGCTGCTCATAGAACTGGAAAACGGCATCACTGGTGGCCTGGTCAACGTACTCAGCACCATCGGAGAACTCGCGCACTACCGCGTCCGTAGCCCAAAGGAAGCAACCCTCGCGTGAGGCCTGGAATCCGTTCGCGATACTCTGAGCCAGAGTCGGCAAAAGAGGGATCATGCTAGTGCGGTAAGAGATGATCATGTATCGCCAGCATCGGCACACTCGCTCGAGAATAGGCGTAGAAGACGTAAAGTTCATGACAATCGTGGTCATAATGGGTAGAACCTCGCCACAGTATTTAACGGCAGGGTTTTCTTCTCCCGGTGCAATAATTGGAGTCACCACTTGCACAAAGATAGTAATCAGCTGTAGATGATCGGCCACGGCTCGTTGGCCTTCTTCAGTCTGCGCATTATTGGCAAGGTTCATAATTCGGGCCATGATCGGGTCGCAGAACATCTTGTATGAGTCGTAGATCTTCTCATGGGGTTGCACTGAAACCACTGCGGCAACACCTTCAGTGACTTCCTCCTGGCTGGTGGGCTTCAGCTTGTCAAGGACCGACTCGAAGAAGGTATGGAGCTGGGCGATATGACCACCAAGCAACTTCTGACAGTCTGTTCCCAAGAACTTGAAGGCAAGAGCAGAGGCCTGCACAACTTCTTGGGAGGAATGGTGGAAACCAGAAATCACATAGTTGAGTTGGGCTTCCAAAGTTTCAGGATGGAGAGCTGTCCATTCAGTGTAGCGTGCCAGGGCCATGATCGCCTGGAACCGCACTTTCTCCTGATCAGGAATCTGAACGATCAGAGGAATCAATTGCCCAAGAATAGTGCTTTCTTCGGGGTCGACCATGCGGCCCATTGCGCGGAGACCGAACAGAGGGGCCTCCAGTTCCTGCCAATGAGGAACATGCTCGTTGCTTGACTGCGATGCATACTTGGCAACCCATTGCTGGATCAGTTGATAGATCTTAGCAAGACAATCATTCACTCCCACAACGGCACAGCAGTCCTTGAGAACATCGCCCATCGCATGGCGGAATTGACGGAATTTTTCCTCCTGCTCGCGGTCTCCAGAAAACAGATCCTCGGCCTCACCGTCTTCAGGGCTGGGAAACTCGAGGTGTTTCACCATGATGTCCACCAACTGGGCAAAAACGGGCTGGAAAGCGACTCGAGCGTCGGTGTACCGGTCGAGAGTAACATATTGCTTCAGTTCGTACCAGAAAATGAAAGTCAGAGACACTGCGTCGCGCTCCCAGTCCCGTGCGCAACATTCGAGAAGCGCCTCAACAAGTCCCTGGAACTCACCCGGGAGACGTGCAATAAGGACAACCCATGCTTCACCTGCCTCCGCAAACATCCTTGTGATACCCTTGAAGGCCTCCAAATCTTCGGTCTCCGCAGTTTCGGCAATTTTTGGGCGAAGTGCCATCAATCGGGGATAAAGGGCTTGAATGACGGGCAACGATTCGTCCACGTCCTTTGTGTCGCGGTAAAGCGTGCAAACGCAGTCGACACCGGCATCAAAAGATGCGTCGTTGTCCAATGCTTTGAAGATGACGTCCATGAGGGGTGACTCAACGACCTTCGCGGAGGGGATTTCACGTAACCACGAAGTAAGGCAGTCGAGGAGACGGGGGTTGGTTGCGGCGGCAGCTGTAGACAGTCAGTTATGAATCCTAACTTGTCAAGAGAATGGGACATAGTCGTTGGATACGTACGCGACGATTGAGCGTATTGGATCATCAACTGCATAACCTGCTCCGCGTTGTCTTCTAGCAGCTCCTTGGTTCTCGCGAACAATTCGTCTTCCTTTTGTAGATGTCAGTTTGAACCTTCTGTAGATGCCAATACAGAAACATACACTGAGATTGATTTTGCGACCCTCAGTGACTTCCTCGGGCAAGATCTTCAGGAACTCTAGCACACAATCCCCCGCACTGCTTCCTAGGGCTGCTCCGACAGTCGCCAGCACATCCTTCCATGTGACCATCTGAATCGCCAAACTGGCCAAGCACACACATAGCTGGGTCTGAATGGGGCGCGGGCCCGGCGCAAATGCAACCAATAGGTTTAGGACCGAGTCTCGTAGGGCCAATACTGAGTCGGGAGGGAGTTGATCGAGATCGAATATAATCTACGCAATTAGAAACGGGGAAAATCATCAGGGAAGAATACCCTTACTTTTCCTTTCAGTGTAGTTGCGGCAAATAGTTTGGCTTCGACTGGCACATCGGGGGATTGCAATAGAGCATGGGTTGTTGTCCAGGCCTCAATCTGTTGTATTGAAGATTAGCGAACAATACCGGTTAATTCGAAGCGAAAGAATCGTACCGATTTCTGGAACTTCTCAAGGAATTCGTGGGCCTGAGTCTTCTCAGTCCTAGACGCATTTCCCTGCATTGTCGCGACGGCCGCCAGGACCGGGGCGAATGCCTGCCCGGCTTCCTTGCTGGCCATGTTGAACTAAGTAGATTAATCAAGGCTCAGCAATGTATGAAAAATGTATCAGCATCTGACGGCGGAAACGGGGTTCGAAGAGGGGGAGAGCAAGTTGAAGGTGGGATGGGGTGTCCGTGACGAGATAACCGTATTACGGTAATCAAATCACGGGACGACCGCCAGGCCCGCCAGAGCTTTCTTCGTCTCGTCTCCCGTGTTACAGCTATCACTTTCGACATAACCGCACATCATGGCTGGCCGCAAGACATTGTTGGCTCCGATTCACTTCATCTTCAGTCTCCTGCAGAAACGCAGCACTGTTTCAGTCTGGCTCTATGAGCAGCTCGCTTTCCGGATAGAGGGGAAGATCCGCGTATGTCTTTCTTTACCGCGATTCCGTTTTGGTTGCCATCTGAGCTAACCTGATGCTAGGGCTTTGATGAATTCATGAACCTGGTCATTGACGATGCTGTCGAAGTGCGTCTGGCAACTAAGACAGAGGAAGAGAAGCGCCGGCCGCTCGGTACGATGAAATTGAAATAGACAGACACATGAGAAAGACAGCTAACTAATGCGCAACAGGCCAGATCCTCCTCAAGGGAGACAATGTTTCTCTGATCCAGGCTGTTTGAATTTTCGCTATTCCTTTTCTGTTTCGATTTGCGCTACACCCTGCGATCCAAGAATTGGCCATCACCAACCACGATCGCGTCTACCAACCAGTCGTGCTCCACCACAGGAATATCCTCGGCGAGCAACTGGTCTTGGAGAGAAAGGGCAACTACCATGGAGTTCAGTCGGGGATAAACGGATTGTTTCTGGGACTACTTACCGAGGAATGGCATTTTGCGGGTCGATGTTGAGTATCGCGTTAAAAAATGATCATAATACCCTTTGCCATGACCAAGTCGTCGGAACCCACGGTCGAAGGCCATGCCCGGCATGACAATAAGATCCAAGCCCTGTGTCAATCCGTTCGGTCGACCTTCGATTTGCGTAGATAGGAGTGATGGGATTCCCCATTTGTCCAGTTGTAATGACTCGAACTCGGACATGGATCCGAGCGCCAACATGTCCATGATGGATGTTTTGTCCTGGGTGTGAATATACGGGATGTAGACATTCTTCCCACGCTGTAGAGCATCCTTTACGATTCCAGTTGTTGAGAGTTCCCCACTTGGCATAGACAGGTATACGGCGATACTTTTGGCGTCTTGGTACTCGGGCAATGACAAGAAATTGGTTGTTGCCGCGCTGGCTGCGATAGGTTAGTTATGGAAAACCCAGAGACCATCATTCGACCTGACATTGTTGACTTATTGAGGTTGCAGATAGACTCTGTAGAGTTGAGCGCATCCTCTTGCGAAGGTCACGCTTTGCGGCCTGAAACGCCATTCTGCTATGATAGTTGTAGATGTAAATAATACAAGTTTAGAGTAATCCGCGGGGAAGTAGGTTAGGTTACTTGTTCCAAAATAGAACCCGAAAAAAAAATATGGCAAAAAAAAAAAGAAGAGGTCCTGCCCGGGTTCGAACCGGGGTCACTGGTATTTTTCAAATAATTTTCAAATCAAATCATTTCAAAAACCAGTGTGCTTACCACTACACTACAGAACCTGTTTTTTTCAAAGGATAACGCAATTCACTTTGCAAGCTGCTATTGATCATTCGCGCCCCGCGTTCTTGTAATTTTCGAAATAATTTTAACCTAATCTTCCACCAACCCAGGGGAAAAGTTGGCAGAATCAGCGGTTGTTGACTGTAGTGAGATCCCTTATAAAAAAAATTATATATTTAAAAAAAAAAGCTGTAAATAATTTATGGCTGATGGAAGATTAAGATATTAAAATGTATATTTGAACTTCTAATATCCCCATCAACCCTTCCCATTCCAGGTCCTTGCTGAACTATGTTGTTGGTCTCCACCCCAATAAAGGGCGTCCTTCAAATACTCCCTTTCTGACAATTTTTCCCTTTGTCAACCAAGATGTTTTTGATTTGGAGTCTGTTAATCACAGCCGCTTTGGCGAACTCGAATGATTTGGTTGGAACATGGACCACCAAATCTCGTGATGTTCTTACTGGTCCGGTGTGTGGAACTAATGTATGAAGTATACAAATGACGAGACTAACGTGCATAGGGATTCTACGATCCGCTCAACGACAAGCTACTCGAGCCGAATCTAACGGGAATTTCATACTCATTTGATGATGATGGGAATTATGAGTCCGCATACTATCGCGCAATCTCAAATCGTCAGTACTCATGGATATATAGATCCTGACGTTGTATTAATATTGAACAGCGGCCGACCCATCATGCCCGGGAGGGATCTTGCAATGGCAACATGGGTCTTATGCGGTGTTCGGCAACGGAACACTGATATTAACGCCAATTGCCGTCGACGGTCGTCAGCTACTGTCCAACCCCTGCCAGAATCAGGTAGGCCAGTACACACGATTTAATACCACCGAGGAGTTCAAGGTACGTCTCTCTTTGGTTTTCTCTCCGCCGGCCCATTCTGACAGCACACAGGAATTCTCCGTGTATATCGACAAGTTCAATCGCATTAGACGCCTCGATTTGACTAGGGTTGATGGCTCACTTCTCCACCCCATGTTCCTCGCCTACCAGCCACCAAAGATGCTCCCTACCACGACATTGAACCCCACACCAACAGGGCACAAGCGAAAGCGAGAACTGTCATCAAAGTCCGGATTACAGCTAATCGCTAGAGAACAGTTGATCGATCCAGACCGATGGTGGTGGTTGGGAGTTCTGATGACATCTCTCGGAGGAGTAGCTTTCTTCTGCTCATGAACTTTTCGGGCTGGCGTTGAATAGGCGTTGGCAATTTGTTCGTTCTGTGAATTATAAATGAGATTTGAATGCCCTTAACTGAGGCTATTGTGACACTAATATACAATCTGGTAAAATGTAAGCTCAAGAGAGCGCGTTCTTCACCTCGGTAGCAACTTCCTTGCGGTCAACTGGCTTGCCGTCTAGAGGGCCTCCCGCAGCAAAGAGAGCTTTGAGGACGGTTCCTTGGTTGGGCTTCGTATTGGCATCGATCATAGCAGCGATCTGATTGATGACGACTTCCTTGATTTCGGCGATGGGGAGGGTCTTGACCTGACTAGCATATTCCTCCAATACCGCAACCTGTGCATCCTCTTTCTCCTTCAGATCTGGACGTTCAGCGACATCAAACTCCTTTGCCGCATCTTTGGAAGCATTCAGGCGTTTGCGGATAAGTGACAAGAGCTGAATGTCTGTCTGAATCGGCGAGGCGGTTTTGGCGGCGTTGTTGGTCTCGGAGATCAAAGCACGAAGTACATTCAGTCTGATAATTGATAATAAGCTTGCCGAACCACCAAAACATTTGGGGGTGGGAAGGATCTCTACCTCGTGGTATCTTTGGCTCTCATGGCAGTTTTCAGATCAGTCCGCAAAGTAGCCATCAAGGGTGGCAGGGCCGGACTGGTGGAATTCCACCGTACCAGACGAGCTGGTAGGCGTGAGGAAAAACGGAAGGGTTGAAACATTTTGATTGACAGTTTAGACAATAAGAAATAAGCTCAATTGAGGGATCAATGGGAATGGGGGGACAATCAACAATCAATACCGTAAAGGCGGAAGATCCCAATTGGTCTGTGCGCTCCCAGGTGTTGACTCTCTCTTTTCGCAAAGACCTTGAATAATCCAATCTCCTCCCAAGACCTTCTCTCATCGTCATTCCCCCACAATTTGCTTTCTTTTTCTCGTCCGACCTACACTGCAGCTTCTTTGTGATTTCTAGCGGGGGATCGTCCCTTTCTCCCTCCTTAAAACCGCCGCCATGTCGTATCCAACTCTTCCAACAAATCTCCCTCCGGCGACGCCGCAAAAACCCCTTCCTGGAGCTTACTTTCAGACCCCGGCGCCAGCTACAGCACGGCCTCTTCCCAGCAAGTCGCCATTGCAGACGGAACCCCAGACTCCCATGCCAAAGCTCCCTCCAGCGGCCTCGAAGACCCAAAATCAAACAGTGAGCACCGAGGAACGCGGGGCGCGAACGATCAACAGCAGCTTGCAAAGCGAATCGCGTTATCCAGACCTTGACAGCTATTTATCTCGTAAGGTTTCCCAACTAAGTGTGTCCGAAGCAACACTGACCAAAAAAAAAAAAAACAAGAGGGCTCCTCGTCTGAGTACAACATCCCCGTATCTCAATCATGGGCACCATTTCAAAAAGTCAAAATGTACGATATCCCCGACCAGATTTTCGATCAATACAACCGCGCACAAGTATCGACCAGCATGGGTCTGTTTGCCGAGTTAAACCACGCGTGGGTCGCAATTGACAATGCATTGTACATTTGGGATTTCACACACCCTAACCCGCAATTGGTGGGATTCGAGGAACAGCCTAACAGCATCAATGCTGTCAAGTTGACTAAACCGCGCCCGGGAGTTTTCTTGCCTGCGATCACTCATTTGCTGGTCATTGCGACGACTGCGGACATCATTCTGCTGGGGATGGGCTATGAGAACACGCCTAGCGGAGGTCGACAGGTTTCTCTGTATCACACGGGGATGTCGGTAGCAGTCCGTGGCTTGGATATAAATGTTTTCGCAGCATCGGCATCCACTGGACGCATTTTCTTTGGAGGATCGTCTGACACCGATGTGCACGAGGTCACTTACCAACAGGAGGAAAGGTGGTTCCAGGGCCGCTGTGGCAGAGTAAATCATACCAGCTCACGCCTATCGGCTTTCAGGCCCTCTATGAGCCTAACAAACCTTGCACAAAGTGCTGCCGAGTATGTAGTGCAGATGGCACTCGACGACAGCCGGAACTTGCTCTACACACTCTCCTCTGCGTCTACAATTCGCGTATTCCACATGGGACCTGAGGGCACTTTGACACTTGCAATCACCAAACGCGCTCTGGACATCTACTCTAACATTGGGCACATCATCACCTCAAACGAGACCCTCAACCCCAGAGTCAAGATTGTCTCTATCAGTCCAGTGCCAGCCACAGAAGCGTCGCGGTATCATTTAGTTGCAACGACGGCGACAGGCTATCGGATCTATCTCAGCGCCACTGGTTCAAACAGTTGGGCGCCTGCGTCGACCTACACCAGCCCTCCCACAAGCATGCAGGCACTGCATGTCAAGACACCGCCAGTCGATATCTCCCCCGGCGTGAGCGGGGTGGCATCTTCCATCTCGCTTGTTTCACCTCTTGGTGCGGTTTCCCCTTCTGCTGGTCAGATTAACACACTTTCACCCACTCGTCTTGCCGAGCGATATTCCCCAGGCTATTTCTTCTGTTTTACTACTAAGGATGCACAGCAAAAGATTGATACCCTTTTCATCTCCACCCCTGACTCTGGTCGGGTCGCACAGTACCAGGAAAGCTCGGTCAGTGGCAAAGCTGCTGAGTCGGCGATCATCCTGGACCTGGGAGGCAAGGCTGAGGATATTGGTCTTGTTTCGGCACCTTCACCTGTGACCAACGAGCTGGCCGTTCAATTCGACCACCCGGCTGCTGAGATCGCGATCTTGACTAATGGTGGAGTTCATATCATTCGTCGGCGTCGTCTCGTGGATATCTTCGCGGCTTTGCTCCGCAGCAGCGGCAATCCTCATGAGGGATTGAGCGGCGAAATCCAAAATTTCCTTAGAACATATGGACGGAGCGAAATGCTGGCGACTGCTCTGGCGGTAGCTTGTGGCCAGGGTATGGAGATTTCGCCTGATCAAAGACTGACCCGAATCACCGATCCGGACATCCTGGCGGCAGCACGCCAGGCCTTCATCACTCAAGGTGGTCGGGCCCATCTGAATGAAAATGCTATTGCAGATGGCTCAACATCTGTTCTAGACGCAGTGCAGCCCTCTCCCCGACACACAGGTATTGCACTATACATCGCCCGTCTGCTGCGTTCTATCTGGAAAGAAAGAATTGCCAAGGTGGGCAATGGACCTAATGGCGCACAATCCGTTTCCGCGTCCGTGAGTTCCAGTAAACTGCAGACTGTCCAACATGATCTCTCCTCACTGGCGGAGTTCTTCAAGGTGAATAAGACCTTTATCGATGGACTCAACGGTCCCGACGCTCTTGCCCGGGTAAACAGCAAGCAAGAAGAAGTGGCGCTGCAAGCCGAGCACCGCGCATTACACTCACTCGTTCAGTTGGTGTCACACACGATTGAAGGTATCTCATTTATACTCGTTCTATTTGATGAGCGGGTTGATGAGATTGTGGCGACTTTGCCAGCTGAATCGAAGGCAAAGTTCCTCAGCCTCACCTTTGAGGAACTCTTTAGCTCCAGCAAGGGGCATGACATTGCCAAGGAGCTTGTGAAGGGCATTGTTAACCGCAACATCGCCAAGGGCTCCAACGTCGAGACCGTGGCGGATGCACTTCGACGACGATGTGGCAGTTTCTGCAGTACAGAGGATGTGGTGATTTTCAAGGCACAAGAGATGCTGAAGCGTGCGACTGAGGCCGGTGCCAATACAGAGTTGGGCCGCAACTTGCTCAACGAGAGTCTGCATCTCTTCCAGCAGGTGGCCGAATACCTACCTATGGATTATCTGGTTTCGGCTGTGGACAATTTCATTGTCAACCAGTTCTTTGCAGGTATGTTGTGTGATCCTGGACTTTTGTTATCTCATACTAATTGGGGTTTTTTTTCTTTTCTTCTTCCAGGTGCCATTCAGCTTGCCCTCAACGTCGCTGCTAGGTCCGACAAGTCAAACCTTGCCTATTCCTGGATCATGGATCAGCGTCCCGAACAGGTGCTTATCCCCCTTATTCCCTTTGGATCCCAGCGCCAGCTCACGCTCACAACTACTCAGGACCCCCGCAAGGAATACTTCTATTTCCGCAAGCAGTGCTACGATCTCATCTTCAAAGTCGTGCTTGCGGTTGACAAATTGGCTGCATCCGATCCCGGTCTGATTGATGGCCAGCTGACCACTATTGCCAAACGCCAGAACGAGGCCTATGGCGTGATCTCCGATTCCACTGATGAGGTGTTCCTGACGAGCTTGTACGACTGGTACCTTGAGCAGGGGTGGAACGATCGGTTACTGCAGACTCAGTCCCCATTCGTGGTCACCTACCTCCAGCGCAAGTCGAACGACGATCTAGGCCATGCCGATCTACTCTGGCGTTTCTATGCCCAGTCTCAACGATTCTTTGAGACTGCCCAGGTTCAGTTCCATCTGGCCAATAGTGCTTTCGTGTTGCCCTTGAGTCGTCGTATTGAGTACCTTGGTCAAGCCCGCGCCAATGCTTCGATTTTCACACCGGACGTTGGGCGTCAGTCAAGGCAGCGACTGCTGCAAGAGATTTCGAATCTGATCGATGTGGCCAATATTCAGGATGACCTACTTCAAAGACTCAAGGATGACGAGCGGATTCTTCCCGAGCGGAAACCCGAGATTCTGCGTGAGGTCGATGGACCGGTGATGGATATTAGTACAGTAAGTGCTAAATTTCCCCTACGAATCAGATTCAAATCGTGAGACTAACATTGTTCTAGCTATTCAATAAATACGCCGACTCCGCCAGTTACCATGACATCTGTCTCCAAATCTTCTATCAAGCCGACCATCGCAATGCGGCCGACGTCAAGTCAACTTGGCAACACCTGATCCAGGGGGTCCATGACGCCACCGTTCAACACGGCTCACCGCAACCTTACGAAGCTGTGATCGACAAGGTCCGCAGCCTCGGCAGTCGCCTGCGGATGTCCGAGACCATTTTCCCCATTCGCGAGCTTGTCCCCATGCTGGAGCGGTATGCATTGGAGTTCCAACGCAACGTCGGCCCGGCGACCTGGGTGGTGGATCTGTTCATAGATCTTGGCGTGGCACACGAATCCTTGTACGCTGTGCTGGAGACGATGTACTACACCGACGAGGCACCCTTCCACGGGTCGAACCGGCGGTTTATCGCACACGACCTGCTGTACCTGTTGAGTGGATGGTTCCATGAGACCGTGCGCCTGGGCGGCATGGTTTTCGGCTCGGATCTCGTTGCCGAGCGTGTTTCTGAGATGTTGCTGATCCTGCAACAGAGCGGTGTCATTAGTGGGGAGCAGTTAGAGATTGCTCATGACTTGCGGTCACGGATCGATGACATTCTTAGGTAATGTGGCGTTTCCTCGAGAAGGCGATGTGGAGGAACTGGCCATGTAGCGTTGCAGATCGTGGCGGTGACTCCTGAGATTTACTTGACATATGGTCTTTTTAAGGGACCGGGTGCTTTTTTTCTTCTGGGATTCTTTGTAACTCTAGGCGTGGGTGGTGGTAATGAAAACGAATTCACAGTCAAATGGGGTTGGATCTGAGATACAGGGAGTATAACCCTGATTTTCACATTGCAAATGAACTATTCCAATCTTCCGATATCCGATATCCAATATCCAATATCCAATTTCCAATTTCCAAAATCAAATCAAATCAAATTAAATTAAACAAAATCTATAATCAAAACCGAAAACACCGACATGATCCCATCTATCACATTATGCAGTCTATTCGAATTCCTCATCCTCATCTTCATCTTCATCCTCATACACCGGAATGGGCTTCTCACCCAGAGCAATCAAGCGGAAGATATGACGAGCCTTGGCACCATAATCATCATCCAAGTAATCCACAATGGCAGAGTCTAAGAATTCATTAGCAAAAATGATCATCCCAAAATCCCAAAATCCCAAAAGAGAGAGAAAGAAAGGAGAAGAAAAAAAAAAAAAACTCACGGATAGTCGAGCGATTATCAAACATCACAATGGTCCTCGGTTGCCAACGCACACGGACCTGGAAATCATGACCGGTAACGAGATGATTCATGAGGAAATCCAACACCCACTTCGTCTCGGAATCCTTGAGACCATCGATCCTCGTAATAAATTCCCCATTCAAAAACATACACTTCTCTCCGGTAACGGGGTGTACGCGGATAAGCGGATGAACCGTATCGACGGGATCCTTCCTAACCAAGCCCCCCGTCAGGCGGGCATGACCAATCATCTTAGCCGAAGAATGCGTCACCTTCAATCCATCGAGGAAAGCCGTGACAGCAGGCGAGAGCCGCTTATAGGCCAGATCGGTCGCTGCGAAGACGGTATCACCGCCGACTTCGGGGCCCTGCAGGAGACCGAGCATGACGTAGCCAGGAGGCTGGATTTCATAGCTGACATCCTGGTGCCAGAGGGTAGTTGTCGTGCGCTGCTGCAAGAAACGAGCGATTTCATCTCTATTTCCATCACGGTGAATGATATGGAAAGCGGGGTGATCGGTCATTGAGCCCGAGACGGGCTGGTAATTCGGTTTACCGAAATGGCGCATGAAAGATTCCTGGGCGTCTGGACCTGCATCGATGAGATCCTGGTCCGGGAAAGCGACGACCTTGCGCTCTGCGATGAGGAGGGCGAGTTCATCTCTTCCAGCGGCGGATAGATCTGTGAGCTGGACGTTCTCGACGATTGTTCCTAGGCTTGGCTGGATGTGGGAGACTTTTGCGGATGGGGGCAGAAGGTTTGGTTTGGATTTGTTGCGGACGCGCAGAGCTGGGTCTTCATATTCGAAGGGTTGAAGGGGATCGAACCAGATTGGGTCCCAGGAGGGGAGGTATTGGGGGTATTTGGTTGAGATTTTGGATTGCTTGTCTACATCGACATAGGGGATGTTGATATCGTAACTGATGGGTTCTTGCTTTTTTGGCTGTTTGGGCCGACGGGGGGCTGAGGAGGGCATTGTATGGGATATTAGGGCGGTATATATCTATAAGGTGGAGTAGAGTATAGATGGATAAGATGGATAAGATGGATATAGGGATATAGGGATATCAAGGAAAAGAGAAGTGGGATCGAGGTTATATAGGTTTTTGGTATACTCCTGTTATATGTCAAACTAAAACACTAGTTCTTCCCTTCATTTCCGAGTGGAAAGATGCGAACAGCGGTCAGAGATAATGAGAAAGAGGTAAATAAAAATAAAAATAAAAGATTTGACTTCAATTTCTTCCTAAAACAATCAAACCCATGTCAAATCCACTATCCAATGTCAATCCACTGCAAATCCCCGTTCCACTACCGTTCGCCCACTCCCCCCCCCCCCTTTCTAAAGCTTCCCTAATGGTCTTACACCGCTACAGTTACAGCGGTATAATGTACGAATACCTCGAAGATAAGGCATAATGCAGGCTGAATGGCAATTGCATTATCTGCCGTGATCTATGCATACGGAGATTATGATTTGGCCATTCCACATGTTTCTCGGCATCAGTAGAACTATTTAGGAAGCTCCATGGAGAAACGGGATATAAAGCGGAAACTAATTCAAAAAAGGAAGAAAAAAGAAGGAAAAGAAGTTAAAAAGAAGAGAAGGAAGAGAAGGAAGAACACCTGTCCTGAGCTAATTAGGGCATCCCGATCTTGCGGTCTACCGGTATATGCCTGTTCTTGACCTATCAACGATTATCTAGGAAGTTCCCTGTACAGTCAATGCGTGACTACCTTATCCCTGTAATGTAATTTCAGGGTTGACATCCAAGGTCCTCTGTTTACAACGTAGAATGTAGAATGTGGATATTCAATCAATAGTTTCGGATTCATCTTCTCCCCGAGGTAGGCCCGTCAGGCCACCTTAAAATTGAGAAGCGGTGAGATAGGAGATCAAGGAGATGAGGTATACCGAGTAGGAGGATAGTTGGACGTGTATATTTAGTTTACCTAAACGTACCTAAAGTACCCTAAAGTGCCCTAAATATTAAGATGACACTAAATATTAGAAGAAAAAAGCAATTATCCATATGAAGAGTTTAGTTTCTATAGTTCTCTTCCAGATTGTTCCTTAGGTCACCTGATATTCTCTACCCCTTCCCATCTACTTCGTACACACTCCGTACACATCAACACTACACCCTCCATACACTAACACACCCCCTTATCCCTTGACTTCGCATTGCATATGACCCAGCATATCTCAACATGTCCATCTGCACCCGTAAACGGGACTTAGCCTATCTCCTATTTTTCGTCACCCATGTCCCGATCATTCTCCGTATGATTCTCTATCTTGCTACCTTGATAATAGCCTCACATATGCATGCACACACTAACACCCAACATAGTAATCGACACAGTCCCCCTCCTACCAGCCTTCCTCCAAACAAACCTCTCCCACCAACTGCGCGAGTTCTACATCACAACCTACCGCGACAAATTATTCGAAGATCCCCCAGCATGGTTCACCGTCTTCATCTGGATGGAGCTGCTGTACCACCTCCCACTCTCCATATGGGCTACTCGAGGTTTGCTTAAAGGTATTTTTTTTAAATCTCCTTTTTCCTCAGCTCGTGCTCGTACATCGTACATGTTCCTATGTATATCCTTGTATCCTGGTCTATCCAGTTCAGTCCATCCCCCTACATCACATCATTCATTACATATCTATATCAAATGCAATATCTGGAAATCTGACTACAACATACATACCTACACACACTCTTCTCCCCGAATAGGGAATCACATCCCCAAAAAACAAAAACAAAAAACAAAAAAACAAAAAAACGCAATAAGCACCCAACTAACATCATTTCCAATTCATCTAGATCACCCCGTCGTCCCCGTACACCTCCTCGTCTTCGGTATCCAGGCCTTTATCACCACTCTGACATCTCTGGTGGTTGTGTGGAGTTGGACTGACCGCTCGGTCGCCGAGAAGCAGCAGCTTACCATGCTGTATGCTCCCTATATGGCGTTAGGTATGTACAGCCCAAAGGCGATCTGATAGAATGTCCCAATTGGTTACTAACACATGATAGGCGGATTCATGGCTCTAGACATGGTATCCCGTCTACGCGACAAACTAATGCCGAAAAGCAAGCGGGAATAAACAGCATACCTAGACACTTACAGTACATGTAGACAATCAACAAAACAATCTATTATAATGCACCCAGCGTTATAATCGTACACATCATTACGTGCTTTGATCAAATCTCGCTAATACAAGTCCCCCGTCCCGACCAAAACGCCCTTGAATGTACATGCAGAAAGCGGAAAGTCATATAGATCAAATCAAAAACCCGATTGCCCCCTCCAAGTCTCCATGTGCCATATCCAGAGCCCGGACGGCTTCATCGCGCGAGAATCCCAACTCTGTGATTCTGGCAATGGAGTCTTGCGGCCACCGCGAAGTAGGTGCAGGCCGGATATTGATTCTCGGCTGTGACCCGGAGGCGGAGGCGTTATTGGGAGTGGCATTGGCATTGGCGTTGTTCTCCGCTTTGTGCGTGACCGCGCCGGTGCGGGCACCCACCTCAGCACCATCGGCGCCCTTGACTGTGGGTTCGGCTTCGAACTCTTCGGTCAAGTGCTTGGGGATATCGCCCTCACCGAGGAAAGGGACCGCCTGATCCTGAATGACGAGGGCGCCGCGCTGGAGATCAATGCAGGCTTGGTGGCGGCGGAGCATGTCCAATCCCAGGAGCAGGTCGATCTGCTTGCCTTCCATGACGGTGAAGGAGCAGGGCAGGAACATCTCGCCGATCTTGATCTGGGCGGAGTGAACCCGGCCCAGAATCGGGGCGGTTCCGACACCCTTGGCGATACCGCCGTAGCGACGGTCTACCAGTCGCATTATGTTACACGAGGTTGCACACTCGGGCGACATGATGGTTACCTGAGCGCCGGAGTCGACGAAGGCGTTTAGACGGTGGCCGTTTACTTCGACGGGGATGTAGAGCATTGTCACGCGACCGAAGGCTAGAGAAACAGATTTGGTTAGCTTTTTGGTTCATCCTCAATCCAGCAGCCTTGCAGGCAAGTTCGAGGACTTAAAGCATACACTCAGGATGATGCTCCATGGCATTATGTAGATTTTCCGTAACCGCATTCTGGCGAATAATCTCCTCAATTTCTTTCTGGTTATCATGGTTGAAAGGATCGGCATTGAGCATGGCAATGCGAGCTTCCTTTTCCGCCTCCCGCTGCGCCTCACCCTGTTGCTGCCTAAGCAGGACCTCACGGAAGCGCTGAGCATTATCTGCGGCTTCAGATAGCTCTGGGTTCTGCCTGCGCACGGCCTCGCGCACGCGGGGATCACCCAGGATATGTAAACGAATAGTTTCTGGGTCCGGCATGCCGGGGCGGGGTTGAGTATTTTGTCTGGGTGCGACGGAGCTGGAAGCGGCGGGGCGAGTGGCTTGGGGTTGGGGAGCTCGGAGGGTGACGTGCACACCGAGCATGTCGCCCTCAGTGATGCCGGCTTGGTCTAGGGTTTGGGTAGGGTTCTGGAGGAGCTGGTTGTTGTAGACGAGCTGTTGGGCTTCAGGTGGGATGGTAGTATCGCTTTCGATAATGTCTTTGAGGAGCGAGATTGACATATCACCGCCTACTTCTAGGTTGATGATGTCCGAATCTGCCTGCTCGGGGCGGATGACGTTGACGGTGATACGCATGGTATCGGGTAGCAGGGATGTCTGCTAGTAAGGGGAATAGAGAGCAGGTAAAATGATAAGAGGAAAATGAGCAGAAAGAAAGATGAGAGAATCCGAGCGAAGTAGAAAGAGACCGGGAGAGGAAAGACTAATAAAGCGGGAAGGGGACACCTGACTCTTATGAGCTTCTCTCTTCTCCAAGGTTCTCCCTTACATCCACTCTATTTCTTTCACTTTCTGTCAAATCACAAATGTGATGGACTTTTGATTCCGACTCTAGTGCTGCAGCTAACATGATCTCGTACATCCATGATCTTCTCCCACCTATCGTATATGCGCAATGAGCCCCGCGCTGAACCGTTTAGCTCCTCCACTAACTGCCCCATGCTCCCCCCCAAAACAGGCTAACAGCTGACGGGTCCTTATCCGCGTCATCGGCGGGGGGCAGAGAGAGAGAGAGCCTCGGAAAATCGCTGGATATAGAAGTTGCGCCTTGAATTTGCCTTGTTTTCTCTGAGTCTACGGTCATGTCCAATATCCCACAATCCCCCGAGTATTCGGTTCCCAGCACCAATGGCTTCACAGGTACTTTGCCAATCTACTACGGAGTACAGCGGGGCTACCTAGTCCACAGGACTGTCCGAGAGCCCCGAGGCTGGACCAGTTACTCCAAAAGTACGTCGTTTCGTGTCCGTTGTCCTACCAGACCAGCCCCGAGCCAGACCCCAAGCTATTAGAAGATGTCGCAGTTGTTGCGATAAACCGGCCCACCCCCGCACTAGCCGACACATGCAGGGGACTTTAGCCATGCTTTGAGGTTGTCAAATGCAGCTCTGTTGAGCATGGATTTGTCCTTGGTATAAACGTTGCAACAGATGTAAACACATATAGCGACGAGGCGCAAGTCAGGCGTTCAAATGGTTGGAGGACAACCAACCGATTAAAGAGGTTCCCGACTATCACGTAGGTGACCGTTTTTGAGATAACCGTTTCTAGAGCCGTGCATTAGTGCTAATGTTTCAGATTGGCTCCATTAACCCCAACGCCCGTGGATCAGGCATGGCGCCGATTCGGGATTTCTTAGGGCGATTTCTGAAATTCTGTTATAGGTCGACTTTTAGGCCCCCATTTGCATTTTATGTTCATAATCTCCGACTAACCGCGACAAGCAGGGATATAAGAACAAAGAGACACGGCTCGGCTTAATGTGGTCATCCTTCATCACCCTGAAAACTAGCCAGCGCGTATCTTCGCTATGGTGCAGTTTAACTGGACGTTGTGACTAAACGTCGTGACCACGATGTGCAGATATTGCCCCCGGTAGTGCAGATAACCCGAATGCGCCGATGAACGCTGTTGTCTGTTTGAATTCGTACCCAAACATGCAGAGCAGATCCTGCAGGATTTCTACGTGTCTACCCGGATTTCCTTGGATTGGTCGTCGACTTGCTTTGCCCTTTCAATACACAGGTGCAATTTGACTTATATCAAGCTGCATGCTATCCATGTGCATAGCCGAGGGAACACTGGGGACCCCCGACCCCACTAACCACCTTGGCGTCGATCAATTCGTCGATAGGAATCTAGCCCGGTCGAGAGAGACAACATTCAATACTCACTGGGCTACTTGGCATACTACGTGACTGAAATCAGCATCATCTCTACCAGGTCACTGTCACCGAATCTCCCTTCAAAGTGCAAGTTGTCGTTTATAGGGTGGCATGTAGGCGAGCGACGGTGTTGTCTAGGCCAGTAGGGTTGAGGAGCGGTCCACGCTGCCCAGGTGGCTTTCGTCGCCGCAGTGGTGCACGTCGTAGTCGACGAAGAGGGAGTGGGTCACAGCTGAAGTTATTTTTGGAGAGTTACGTATGCAGGTACCGACGTTGGGAATAGGGAGTATCGAGGATTGTGAGGGATCTATAGTATTTAGTAGAGCATACAACACATTGTAGGTAAACATTCAAATAATTAGAACTGTCTGCATCTCCCATATGACCCACGTATTCCGAAGTACTTTTGTAGTGAAGTTCCCGTGCATAATTTACCATCTTTCTAGTTTAAATTCTTCTTGATCGAAAGTGACATAGAAGACTCCGAGAAGGAGGTTGGTGGGTAGTCCGATTGAAAATGATATACTACCACCTGTTACGCTGGAAGTGACTGGGAAGAGATGGTCTATTCACCTATCAAGAAAGATGATTTGAGAATGTTCCTAAACAGGCTATTAGACCATTTGATCCCACATACTACTAGGTCGGGTGATCTATACTGCTTGCAAGGTAGAACAGGGAAAATGGAGAGTAAACCGGAAAATCATATCATAATCATTCATAACGTCGTCTTACTATAATGGTGTATAGTAAGAAATTCTAGGCCGAGAAACTATAGACTAAAAAAAAAGCTTCTATCCCTGTGAACCACAAAGAAAAACCAACACGAAAACTCCTTATTCCCACTGCTAGCGAGCAGCGATACTTGGGAAGAACCGCGGACCAGCATACCCATGGGCGATGATGCTTTCGATATCAATATTCCCGTGGGCTCGCGGGCTCCACAGCTTAATGAGAATGAACCGACCAGATCTTAAGACGTCAGTAACCTTTTATCCATATCCAATACTGATGATACATACGGAGGCGGATCAAATTTGATGGTAACCATGCTCTTCTCTCGCTCGATAAAGAAACGTGCATGTGGCTTCAAAACTTCGGCAGTTAGGTGAGTAGGCTCGGCCAGGGGGTTTGGATGCACGAGACTTGGGGTATGGCGCAGTCTCGGTTCGCTGATACGATTGAGAGCACTCAGCCGTTCTGGTTCAACTTGTCGGCGACGCTGATTCCTGCTTGGAGGGTCCTCCTCATCGCTTGGACTCTCGTCGGTGTCCGATAACGGATCTTCCATCTGTTCGGCCTGGGTTCTCTCGAGCAATGCAGAGCGCCAGTCTCCGTCATCCCCAGAATCCTCGTTGTTCTCGTCGTACTCGGTGGTGATGCGGAACTGCGCTTGCGGGTCTTCTGCGGTATGCGGAACCGCGGCTGAATGTGGGCTCATGAGGACTGTGCGTTCGAGGTTTTGGAGTGGCGGTCGGAACCCAGTGAGGTATTCTTGGGATGGTTGCATGCCACTGCGGCGGCCACTGCGCCGGTATCGGCCGCCGGAGTATTGAATCTGGTATTGGGCGGTGCGGGCAAGCAGTTCATCAGAGGTCATGGCGACGAAGACCATGCCTTCTTGTATTCTGGTTCGATTAGCCATAATTAGCCATCAGTCCAACGCACAGATACGCCTGGTGGACATACGGAGCATCGAACCCGCATTGAGGGGCTCTGATAACGATCTTCTTCAAACAGAATGGGGCCTCCCCTCGATGACAGAGGACCAAGTTGCACCGGGCCTCTTTGGTAGAGTAGACACTTGTATTATTTTCCAAAACGTTCTCCGGGCGCGAATACCCGCTGTCCGGATCGTAGCTTCCTCCGTCGCAGCTGGCGATTTCCATTTGCAGCATTCCCGGCACCACTTGTCCATATTGACCGTAGTTGAAGCCCTGGAATTCCTCGCGGTTATCGTCGGTGTCCAGCTTCCGACGCTTCATCCGTCCTTGGCCATCACGGCCCGACTGGCCAGATGGTGGCATGAGGGACGGTGATCTGGATAAAGATCCGTTCGGGCTCGATGGTCTGAGCGTTTGCCAGGGCAAACGATGGCGAAGGGAATTTGTCTCCGGTGAGAGCGAAGTTCGAGCTCGTTCTGAGCGAAACTGGTCACGCCAAATGCTCCGAATTCGCTCTGCGGTGCCAGCTGTCTCGGAGTGCAGTTGTTGGATCTGGTGATCGACGTCGGCCCGGACTTGCTCAGAGTTGGTACGACCACGAGATCGGTCCAGAGAATGCTCAGCAACTTCTCGGTTTAATGTTTCCAAGGCAAGGGCGGTGTTGTAGGTATTATGGGCACCGGAGCGGTTTCGTTCCGATACGAAATTGCGGAGATGCTGGAGACGGAGGATCTCTGGGCGTTCGTCAGGCCTGGTAGTACGGGATGTGCGGCGGGACGAAGAGGAAGAAGCACGAGGGTAATCGTAATTCCCCGACTAAAGGGAGGCGTAAGACATAAGTCAGACGCATAGGAGCCACGAGAGACATACCATCATTTAGGCTCGTTGGTACCGGAGAGGGTGTGGAGTTACCTATGTCGGGTTAGGGGTTAGGGGGGGTAAGGAATACCATCAAGGTATTAACCCGAAAGAAATAAAATAATCCAAAAAGATTTAACGTAGAAGTAAAAGAAGAAGCCCTACAGAGAGTTGTCAACCTTGTGAGTTGCCCAAGGTTGATAACACGTGATGGCCGATTAGATCATCGATAGTGGAGTGAAGGTTGGAAGGTTGGAAGTTTGAGAGGTCGGGAGTTGCAACTTCGTTGATTTCATGGATTTCACAGATTTCACAGATTTCATTGATCTCCCTGTTTTCATTCTGCACTTCGTTTTTCATGTAAACTCCATCGGACGTGGGCTGATAGCTAATTGTGTCACTTAGCTCACTCTTTGACCAGAACCACAAAAGTGGCCTCTGGAATGTTTATCAATATCCCTTTTGGGTGCAACAAAGAATTTCCAATCTCATCTAACAGAGATGATGGCATCTTTCACTTTGATTGATGCTCAAACCCCTATAACATGGAAACATGAGGGAAGTTCTGCAGAAATGGTCGACGGTATTGTAGTAGATTATTCGTTGAAAGAAGTTGGGATACACGAATATACACCTTTATATTATTTGCTAATTGGGTCGTGTGTTAGGCAAATCTCTACCATGTTGACTTGATCTATAGCTTATATACTAGTGATCTATGAAATCTTGAAATAACATACACACAGACCACTTATTTTGTTTATATTATATTGAGAATTTCTGCTAATTTTTCCAAATTTCCCATCTAACTAGAATATTCTATATTAGATGAATAGATTGTAAATCAATGAGGTATGCTTGTCAGCATCAGGTTTGTATACTTCTATGTCCCCACGGCCCCACACCGTAGCTCCCGGGTCACCTGACATTTAAACCTATCTGAACTTCCTGGACTGCTTGACCTTCAGGAACCTCTGGAACTTCTAAACTTCCATTCACAACTTCGTAACTCCTACTTTCATTGCACCTCTCCTGAATTTACTGATTCAATACTTCTCGCTCGATATCAAATCCCCTACACACAACTGCGGGGCTTCAAGTCGCCAAGCTCACACCAGGTACTCTTATCTCAACCACTTGATCAACCCATGGACACTATGGCGGAGCAACAAGACAACGCACAGTCAATCAGCGCTGGTATGACCAGCCAGTAGAATCTGATCCAATTCCTACTAACTTTGCTAGATGAAATCGCGCTGTACGACCGACAGATCCGGCTGTGGGGAGTGCATGCGCAAGAAAAGTGAGAAAACCAGCTTCCAAAACACCCACATATTCTAACAACAGCTAGGATCCGGTCGGCCAACATCCTCCTTATCACCGTGAAAGCTTTAGCGAATGAAGTGGCCAAAAACCTCGTCCTAGCGGGCATCGGCTCACTCACCATAATCGACCATCAGGACGTCACGGAGGAGGACCTAGGCGCGCAGTTCTTCATTGCTGAAGCACAAAGTGAGCAGGATGTGATCGGAAAGAACGTGAGCTACAACCAGAGCAGAGTAACCACCGCCATTCACTAACAATCCACCCCAGCGCGCACAAGTCGCAGGGCCGCAAATCCACAAAATGAACCCTCGAGTCAAGCTCAACATCGACACCTCCGATGTCAAAACCAAACAGCCCGACTTCTTCGCGCAATTCGACATCACAATCGCCACAGAGCTCGACTTCGTAACCAACACCACCGTGAACGCCGCCTGCCGATTAGCCAACCGACCCTTCTACGCCGCCGGTCTACACGGCTTCTACGGCTACGTTTTCGCCGACCTGATCAGCCATGACTTCGTGATCGAGCGCAACAAATCAAACATGGCCCCTATCACCCAAGAAACACCCACCCGCAGCATTATCGGCATCACCACCAAGACAGAAGAAAGTAACGCCAACAAGAAAGAACCAAACAAGATCGTCGAGCTAGTCACCAAGCGCGAGGTGTACTCACCCCTGATCCTGGCAAACACCTCCCCATTGCCGGAAGAATACACACGACTCGCACGGCGTCGCAAGCAAGTCACCCCACTGCTCAGCTGCTTGCGCGCGCTGTGGGAATTCGAAAAACTACGCGGCCACCGCCCGACCTTCACACATGAAGATCTGGAACTATTCACGAAGCTATCGCGTGACCGACACCAGGAACTAAAGTTGGAGCCACTCACACTGGACTCTGTGTTCCTGCGGACGTTCCTGCAGAACCTGGGCAGCGAGCTGAGTCCCGTTGCTGCGTTTTTGGGCGGTTCGCTGGCGCAGGATGTTATTAATGTTCTTTCAGCAAGGGAGCAGCCCCTGCAGAACATGTTGCTGTTTGATGGCGAGAAGAGCGTTGGCCCGATTTATTCCCTTCATCCTTTCTTCCCTGATGATGGAGTGGAGATGGCTGCTGTGCCGCCGGTCCGGAACCCGGTTACGGTTCCTGTTGCTGGGGATTTGTGAGGGAAATTAGGGTTCCAGCTCGGGGATACTCAAAAAGAAGGGCGATAGGTGGTACGGGAATGAATTGGGATATGAGCACCATAACGAATCTCCTTTTTTTTATTCAAAAGATTCCTATAATCCCAGACTTAGATCTGGGTCTTATTATGTACGATAGAACACGAGCAACCATTGACACTTGATAATTGCATGAAATTGGGAATTATGTATAATTTTGTGCAGATATAATATTAGCTACTCAAACTCAAGGCAATTTGGAACCTGCAATGCTTGCAATGCTATTCAAACCGAACCGAACCCAACCAAGACGCCGTCTAACACAATGTCACAAAATGCACGATGTGCTTGCAGAGAGGATCAGCAACTCAATACAAGGCTTCAGTGATGGGTCTCGTCTTTTCCAAGTTCCTCATCACTGTTCTTCCGCGGTCCCATAGAAGGACCTTCCTCATCATCGGAAATCAAGCCATGGAGCTCGAATGCCTCGGCATCTTGGATCTGCTGCGAGTTTGAGCGTGCACGGCCATTTGCGTTTCCGTTGAGAGTGGAGTAAATGGGGCCGTCCTGGTTAGTAGACTCGGAGTTGGGCCAGGCGTGGACGGCATAGATGTGGAGGAGGATGTTGACGACTAGACGAGAAGAATAAGTGGATGTTTTAGAAAAGACAGGTGGGGAGATTAGGGTATCAACTTACAGAGGAAGAGCAGGAAAGCGATGCTGTAGAGGATCAAGACGTAGGCTACGTGGGTGATGCCTGCGTTGTGCAGCAGGAGCATCTGTTCCTCGGTGGCGCCCATGAAGAGGAAGCCGGAGGCATAGAGCAACTGCGAAAGAGAAGGCAAGTTAGTATTATCCTATATATACCGCATCGACCGGAGAGGAGACATACGAAGGGAGTCAGGTATTGGAAGCTGTTCGGCTCGGAAAGAGCAGGCTTATCTCTCAGCACGAACGAGATCTCAATGATGCGGGTCAGACCCGCCGCCATCAAGGTATATCCAAAGAGGGTGTGGACCATAGTACTGATCATCAGATGCTGGGGATGAGCGGACATGGCATAGCCGGTCATCAAGATGACGAGGGCCGGAATGAGGTTACGCTTAGGACGGCCACTGCGGGTACGGCTGAGCCACATACCCAGCAGACCAGCACACCACCAGACAATTCCCATAGTGGTATGCTGGAGGTCATTGTGAACCCAAGGAGTACCCCATCGGTGCTCGGTGAAAGTATTAACACAGCCCCAAGCGGCGATGATGAGCGAATCGAAGAACTCCTGACTGCGGCCGGTACGGCGCAACCAATATTGTCCGACAAGCAAGAGGATCGTCAAACAGATACCATACCCGATGAATGCGGAGCCCATAATGAAATGGGCTAGACACTGGCCGAGATGATCATCGCGACAGAAACCGAGCGAGGCAATGCCGCCGAATAGCATCTGCGCCCAGCTGAGGACGGGCATGACCTTGCCGACGATACCGTGGGCCAGCACGAAGATCCATCGGATGCGAGCCTGGCCCGCCTTCTCCAGGTGTAGTTTGAGATACACTCCAAGGACGACTTGCGCGACGAGCAATAGCATCAGCCAGTTTGCGACTGAGGCGTGCAGGTTCTTATCGAATTGGCGACCTTTGTGGGCGTGGCCGAGGAAGTAGGCTAGCACGGCGATGACGGTGCCGACGACTTGGACGGGGACGTGCCAGCGGGACCGGGTTATCTATTTTCTTTTGTTAGAGATGGATGTGAGGGTAGGGAAGAAACGGAGAGGTAAGTGAAAGTAGTACATACCCCGAGAACCATTCCCGTTGGGAAGATTATGCCAAAAGCCAAACCCATGAGAATCATATGAGTCCATAATGTCGAATCCTGAAATCAACTTGTTAACTTTTTGAGAGGGGAATATGGTTGTAGTACCACGTACGATAGGGTCCTGGGAGATAGATTCGCCTTCAGGAACAGCCTCATGGCCGCCATGGGCGAGAGCCGCAGCAACCAATACAAAGACAGTCCATAAGGACTGACGAAGATATGCCATGGTGTGGTTGGAGTAGGGAGTTGAAAGGGAGAAGAGAACAGATGCGGATAACAGGTAACCCAATCCGGGGCATCCGATTAGGCGGGGCCAACGCGTGGAGTCAGGGCTACAATGTCGTTTTGATCTCCAGGACTTTATTTTTGAGTAGTTAAGTGATGTACAACATAGATATTTTATGATTGAGAACAAGTAACAAAGCTCATAGCGAAATTAGGGACGCGCAAGCAGAAACCTTGGAAGCCTTGGACTGGATTATTCAGCGTGGCTGTGATTGGCCAGGACTATATAATTTCTAGAGCATAAAGTACATGGATAACTTCCCCTTCCAATGCTCTCGTCTGTTGCACCTCACGTATCACCGTATCACAACACATATGCATATGCATCTAATTGCAAACAATCTCCATGGAACCAACCAAAGAAACCAAGTCCAGCGGAGACCAGCAGCGAATAGTACGTCCCTGGTATCCCCCACTCTGCACCCACCCGTGCCCACCATATCAAGAACTAACACCCAACGCAGGCCACCCTTCGTGCTTCGATTGCAAGTCTAGAAGCTAAGCATGCGCAGCTCGAAGCCAACCTGACTTCAGTATCTACTCAGCCCGTGTAAACACTTCCAAGTTCCCCAATTGCATCTTGCAGCTCTAACCACTGCAAAAAGCAGTGACAATCCCAGTACCACCTGCGAGCGGTATACCCAGCTCTTGCACGAGTACAACGATATTAAAGATGTTGGACAGGGGTTGATGGGACTTATTGCTGATGCGAGGGGAGTGAGGCAGATTGAGGTGGAGAAGGAGCTCGGGGTTTCGGAGGAGGACTGAAGGGCTACACTGCAAGGATTCTACTGAGTGAAAGGACTTGAAATGGTTTGAAGTGGTTGACTGAAAAAAAGGTGTTTGGAGCGAAATTGGGTGGCGTTGAATTGAGATTCGTTGTATTCATTCATCTAATCCTACATCCCTAATGGATGTTTTTATTTTTTTTTAAATTATCGAGGGGAGAGGCCCCGGTTTGCAGGGTCTTCGCCGCTGTCAACAAATAATCTATTACAAGAACGGGGAAGGTTCAAAGAGGAGATGCGAGATAGGGGAGGAAATGGCGAGGGAGATGAGATAGGATCAAGAAAGGAACAAGGGGGTATGTATACATGAAAGAGAAGAAAAAAAACCGATAATCAAGATAATCAGCCGGCCCGGCCAAGGGACTGGAGGTTAACCAGCTCGAAGTAGCGACCCTTGTTGCGCAAGAGCTCAGTGTGAGTACCGCTCTCGACAATCTTTCCTTGGTCGAAGACATAGATGATATCGGCCTTCTGAATAGTACTGAGACGGTGAGCAACGGCGATAGTAGTACGACCGCGCGCAGCAGCGTCCAGAGCAGCCTGAACGACCTTCTCAGACTCAGAGTCGAGGGCTGAGGTAGCTTCGTCCAGAAGCAAGACTTTGGGGTTGCGAAGGAGGGCACGGGCGATAGCGACACGCTGCTTTTGGCCACCGGACAACATGCCTCCCTTGCTGCCCACCACGGTACTGAAGCCATCGGGGAGAGACATGATGAAGTCGTAGATGTTGGCATCCTTGCAGACCTGGACCAGGTCTTCTTCGGTGGGTTCGGCGTTGGGGCTACCGAGCAGGATGTTCTCCTTGATGGTACCCTGGTAGAGAGTGGGCTCCTGGCTGACCAGCGCTAGGTGGCTGCGGTAAGAATTGACATTGAGGTCGGCGATGTTCTTGTCATCAATGTAGACACCACCAGAAAGGGCATCGTAGAATCGCTCGAGAAGGGCAATGGTGGTACTCTTGCCGCATCCGCTGGGTCCGACCAGGGCAATGTACTGGCCAGGCTTGACAGTGAGGTTCAAACCGCGGAGCACGGGCTGCTCGGGACGGGTAGGGTAGCGGAAGTGCACGTCCTTGAACTCGACGGTTCCTTCACAGTGGTCCAAATTCTCGCCCTCTTCGGACCATGTGTCAATGGTGGGGCGACGCTCGAACAGCCTAAGGAACTCGGCGGCGGCGTTCTTGGCCTTGCCCATGTCCGGGGAGAAGGAGAACACTGTACCAGCGGATTGGGCACCGAACAAGATCTCGCTGAAGCAGACGAAGAAGCGGAACACGTCGTATTCATGGTGACCGAGCAGGGTTCCACCATACCAGAAGCCGAGGGCGACACAGAAGAAGACCAAGGCCTGAGAGGCTGCATACAAGGACGATGATTTGAATACAGAGATCAAGCTTGTGCGGCCCTGGCGATCGAGTTGATCGTGGTAGAATGCCCAGACATCGGTTTCACGGGTAAGCGAAGCCACAGTGCGAATGGCGGATGTAGCCTCGCAGGCGTAGCTAGCTGATCCCTCATAGGCTACCTTGGAACGCGCCTGGAACGCGGCAAGCATGTAGAAGCGGTAGAAGCCGCAGCCGAGAAGAATCGGAATGACAGACATGCAAACGAGGGCAAGCTTCCATCCGAAAGAAAGCGCGATCACAATTGAAGCAATGAGAGTTGTGGAGGTCATAAGAATTGTTCCGAGAGTTTGGCCACTGATACCGGCCAAGTGCTTGGTCTCAGTGGAAAGGAAAGAAGTCAAAGCACCGGTGCTATTCTCCTCGCGATCGAAGAAGTTTATATCCTGTCGGAGCATGACTCGGAAGGCATTGCCGCGGGCCTTGCGGATCAATCTCTCGGAGCTAAACGCGAAGGCGATACCGTGGACCGAGAAAGTGATGATTTGGACGATACCAACAATGAAGAACATCAGAGACCAAAAGTTGGCATCCGATCTCAGCTTGTCCCATTGGCTTTTGGGCAAGGAAAGTGAGCTGATAGCTTTGGCATACAAGAAGGCTTGCGTGGGTTGACCACAACCGGCGAGAATCGAGAAGCAAAGACCGATGGCCATGAACCATCGTTCTTCCTTGTTAAATGAGCCGATAAACTTGATCAGAGTCAAAAGTGAGTACTTCTTGCTGGCTTCACCAGTCTTCTGCGAGAGAACAACACTGGACACGGACTTGCGAGACTCCTGGCGATGCATGGCGTCCTGGAATGTTTCGGCCTCATCCTTCATACCAGTCGAGCTACTCGCAATTGACTTGACACGAGCAATGTGAGATTTGGACATGTTCTCGATGCTATCCTCATCGTCATCCTCATCCACATCCAAAGCATCTGCGTCCTTCTCCTCATTGATGCGCTGGGCCTCGACGAGCTTGAAGTAGGGACCGTCATGTTCGGTCAGTTTGGCGTGAGAACCCTGCTCAACAATGGATCCGTTGACGAAGACAACAATGTTGTGAGCAGACTTGATAGTGGACAGACGATGGGCAATGACAATGGTGGTGCGGCCCTCGGCAGCGCGATCAAGCGCTGCCTGGACGACACCCTCGGATTTGGTATCGAGGGCAGAAGTGGCTTCATCCAAGAGCAAGATCTTGGGGTCGCTGACCATAGCACGAGCGATGGCAATACGTTGCTTCTGGCCTCCGGACAGCAAGAATCCACGCTGGCCAACGTTGGTTTCATAACCTTCCGGAAGAGCAGTGACGAAGTCGTGAGCGTTGGCCATCTTGGCGGCATTCTCAATAAGCTCCTTGATCTTTTCCTCGGACTCATGCTCGAAGCGTGTTCCAATCAGGCCGTGGCGAATGTTTTGGTAAATGGTTGTGCCGAACAGAACAGGTTCCTGGCTGACCAGCGAAATCTGCTGGCGTAGCCATCGCAGGTTGAGAGTTTGAATGTCGTGACCGTCCAAGAACACTTGACCACCGACTGGAAGGTAGAACCGCTCGACAAGACCGACGACAGTACTCTTGCCAGACCCTGAAGGGCCGACCAAGGCGGTAGCCTTTCCAGCAGGAATGGCGAGGGAAACGTCCTTCATGACTGTAACTTCGGGGCGGGAGGGATAGATGTGTTTCACATTGCGGAACTCGATGTGACCTTCGACGTGGTCAAGGATAATGCCTTCATCAGAAGTGGGGTCTAACGGGGACTCGCGGTCGATGGTTGCAAAGATTTTGGTAGCGGCAGCCACAGCATTGGTGAATGCCGAGGCGTTCGGGCTGACATTGCCCAAGGAGAAAGATCCGATAAGAATAGCCATCAAGATGGTCAAAACGTGGCCAACATCAACCTTCTCTTGCACCAGGAACCGGGAGCCCATCCAGAATCCGAGGCCGTAGTTCATGAACATGAGTCCGAACATGATACCAACCATCACCGCAAGACTCATTTGCAGACGCATGCCCCATCGCTCTGCGCGAAGCAAGTGAGACTCATACTGTTTCGCGAGCTTGTCCTGAGTACCGAATGCGGTCGCATTGCGGATCGAGCTGATGACTTCTTCAGCCACAGTTCCACCAGCACCGGCGCTTTCCAGAGAAAGCTTGCCGTACTTGATGATCAGTTGGGAACCTCCACCCATGATCACGACCAGCGCGACCATAGTTGAAGTACATATGCCAGCCAAGGGAGCATACTTGATATATGCAACCACGAAGGCAGTCACGAAGGTGGCAACGGCGGTCAGGGTTAAACCGACCTTTTCGGAGACACCATCCTGAATCAGGTTGGTGTCGGCTGTGATACGGGTAGTCACTTCACCTGCACCAAGCTTGTCGAAGTAGGCGATGTTCTGGCGCAAGATGGCTTCGAGGTAGTGCTCTCGAATCTTCTGGGTGACGTGCTCTCCGGTGTAGATGAAACCAACGGTGCTAACGTAAACGGTGACGAACTCTCCGATGCCGAGGTAGATAAAGTACAAGACGTTGCTGGTCAACTGGTGGTAGAATTCGTCGTAAGGGATGGTACGGAGCATAATCTTTTGAAAAGCGGTAGCCAAGGAGCCAAAGAGAATGGTGAAGAGGGGCAAGGCAGCACCAGCGGCGATGGCGCAGAGTGCGCTGACGACGATGATGAGAATGTCCATGCGGGAGGCATATCGATAGAGACCGAAGTAAGAGATACTGACGACAGGCGCATCTAGCTGTTGTTTCAGGATATCCTTTTCATGCTCGGGCAAGTGAGCATAGAGAGCATCATCGTCTGTCGCGACTGGAGTCTTGGTTTCGTGTTCCTTTGCTGTTGACGTGGAAGCGGAATCGGAATGGCGCTTGTTGATGGGTTTCTCGTTGAGCTGAGGGTCCTCCACCACCTTTTCCACGGCCGTCACACCGTCCTCGGGCTGCTGCATGTTGAAACTTGGGGGGACGTTTGGATCTCTACTCCATGAAGAACTGAAGATGAGGAATGATCTGAAGGGGTGAGATAAGAGATGAATCCAGGCGCCAGGTACACGTAAGAAATATTAAGGGATGTATAAAAGAGGAATTAGATTAAGAGTAAATGATTAACGAAAGGGGCAAACGAAGGGATGAGAGATCTAAATGTCTTTTTTTCCTACCAGGTTACCAGGTGTTCTTGTTTTAGATCATCCTGGACTTAAGAGGGGCTCGTTTATTTTATTTTATTTTATTATTATTATTATTATTTTTTTTTTGCTCCGGTCGGGTAGCCCGAACTCCGACCTATCTTTATGCAGACAGCAATTGAGCTGCCTATTTGGGTATACAGATTGTAACATGGTCTTATCTTCTATAAAGAACATATGTACAACATACGTGCTAACATGTGTTCAATGTTTCTATACAGGTGAGACTGCACATTCCTACTACATTCCTCAAGGGCATCCCTCGAACGCGCCTCCTTTCTGGGGAACGCGAGTTGGCAGCCACGAGCTGTTTGCTTCTTTACAATGTTTAATGCAGGGTCCATGATTGGCGCATGTGGCAGTTGCACAATCCAGTAGAGCACCGGGTATATCTAAACATCATCATGACGCGAACCCGAAAGCGAACACGACTGACTCATAATCTACGTACCCGTGGATGTATGTTGTACACGAGTTAATGTACAGGGAATATATTAATATATTATTTCGACCGAATTTTGATCCGCAAATACGAAATGCAATTCACCCGGATCTGGACCCCTTGGTGTATCCCACTTTTTTTTTTGATCTGTCGGCAAGTTTCATGTCCGATATCCGACGCTTTGACTCCAACCAAAATTTGTCCTTTTACCTATTTCGTACAAGGGCATTGATTAGTTCAATGTTGCATCCATCTCTCTATCTCTCCATGTCTCCATGTCTGACTGATATAACGTAAAAACACGGAACTTCCCCGGGCCTTGGAAAGTTGGAAGGTGATATGCGACCTCGTATCTATATATCTGTACAACATATAGATCTATTTATCCTAATGTCAAAATTTCACCTTCAATTTGTGCCCACAAACCACCCCAGCCTTTTATCGCAGTGCATTGCTGTCATCTGCTTGATTCGCTCTTCCGGAGAAACAGAAGGGTTTCTTTGAAATCTAGAAACGTGAGTAAACCCCAGCGGACTACTAGCCAATGATCGCCGATAGCTTTTGATTGGAAACAAGTATGTTTCCTGGCCCTAGATCAGGATTATAGAGATGGAACTATCTAGGTGCTGATGAAGACCTTCCCGAAAGAAATAACTCTTGCTCTTAGATACACCTAACAGCTCTAATGAATCCCGTTCCGAGTGAGCAAGGCAAGGCTCTAATACTAGGCCTCTATACACATTCTGGAGTCACCCTAACGTAATAGACGCGAGTATATCGGACAATCCCGCAAGCATCTCTCAGCGTTATACCTAGCACCCTTTTCAACACTAAAAATGATCGATTTCCATCCACCCAGGAATAGATCACTTCAGGTACAGGTACTTGGGGGTGCCTTTGCTTAAACGAATTTGATGGTTTCGCTTTCTGAATTGGTACTAGGGCTTTACGAATGGGCTTTGCAGATAGAATTGTTTCCAATAGCTCATACTGCCAACAATGTGCCTCCTTCATAGATCAAACAGACCTCGTGCAAATTTATGGGAGTATGGGGTAGTTGCCCCGATGTTACGTGCTGAAGAATATACGAATATGCCCCGTCTTTCCAGGCAGCTACACACGTGTCGTCTGGTTCCGCGGTTAGACTGCATTCGATCTTGCAGCCTGGTCCCCTCGGTGGCGGGCCATTTCGTGGCCGATTCTTCACTAGTTATAGCGCCGGTCCGTTCAAGGACAGTGCTGAAGTTCAAGACTGGTTTAATTACAAACTTGATATCTATAAGCACGTGAACCAATATCCTAAAGATATCCCACCATTTCAATTCAGCAAATTTGTCATTACTCATCACGGCATAAGTCCCCGAAACCTGATCTGGGGCCAGGATGGAAAAGTGTGGTTGATTGATTGGGCAGACGCTGGTACATATCTCCCTGCCTTTGAAAATGCTGGCTCAGCAGTTTTTAACTAGCTTCAATGAACCAGTCTTGTCTTTTATTCCACGGTTCCCTAAGGAAGAACGGCAGCTTAACTTAATTCCATATGGGTTGACTACTGCGACATTGGCTTAATGAGATCTTACATGAACCTGTGTCTCTGTGCTACGATTGTTGTATTGCTCCAGTTCCGTAATTTTACTGATGATCAATAATAAAAATTCCTACGAGAATTGCTAGTGCCTGACCAGCTTTATTCACAGCTTACGAGGTTCCGGGTCAACGCCTCCAGAGCTAGCTTGCCTACACCGTAGTATGTTGTACCAGATAGGACATTGCAGGACGCAAGGTTGCATTGGACCTCGAGTATATTTATAACGATCCTAATAGCTACCTGGAATAAGGACTAACCTAAACGAGGAAGCAGGACATATCTATGAAATGTATACCATATACCGGACTACAAAGTTGTGTCGTAGTACCTGCATAATGCCAGCGGCGCATTCATAGTTCCAACCCATGGACCCACTTTTGCGGTTCTTACATCATAATTCATTTCTGCCTTGCCGCCTTACCACCTCAGGCACTCATTCCATATCACCTGACCCAACCGAAGCGAAGCCAAGCCCTGCCGCACACAAACCATCCACACTCGAAGGTCGATAACTTCATCCGTCCATCCAACAAGCTCGCCGTCGCGATCAACCCTTCAAGATGCCGGTATGTTACCACCCTGCTCACGCAATTCTCGAAAAATAATTTCGCCATCGTCGCCGTCTCTCTCCCCAGTCAGACCTCTGAAAAATCGAGAAACAAAATTTTAACCCGTCATTTTCCACACAGAGCCACAAGACCTTCCGCACCAAGCAAAAGCTTGCCAAAGCTCAGCGTCAGAACCGCCCCATCCCCCAGTGGATCCGTCTGCGCACCGGCAACACCATCAGGTAAATCGCACCTTTATTTCGAGATCCAAATACCGTCTTTATATATCCGACCGCCATTTGTGGGAAGAGTGATACGGGGAAGCGAGAGAGGAAAGGGAATATCCACATAACCATCCACCCGCCGACCGCGCGAACCCAACAATGGAGGAAAGAAAAAAAAGAGACAGCTTAACACAAACGAATCGAAACACATGGCTGATACAATACATTTTTCAAACAGATACAACGCCAAGCGCCGACACTGGCGTAAGTCGACCCTGAAGGTCTAAGCGGACCCTCAGTATTCGCACCCTCCGTCCGGCCATTCTCAAAAGCCCCAGTTCAGCTCGCGATGTCATATGGCAACCGAAGTGTGTCTGTGCGGGGTGGTTCAAGGGTTTTTGATTATTTCGAAACCCTCTTCATGATGTGACGCCCACAACCGAATTTCGAACAACATGCCTTCACCATGAACTTGAGAGCGCTAGTGGATTGTGGAACTACTCTTGAGTGCAATTGCAAACAAAAAATTCAATTATCAAATCTTGATCCGGGTCTTGTTTTGGGTCGTGTCTATCTTTTTTTTTTCTTAATCTTCCAATGGGTCGTCATTTTTTTCTCCACGGTTCCGAGTGGGGATATGATGAATTTCCAACACGCCTAATTTATCGATATGGATGGCAGGCCCGGATTATGTTTGCAAAAGGTTCTGTTGCTGTTGGGGGCTGATCGTCTTCTTACTGGGGGCGGGCTTGTAGGACTGGCGTGGCGGGGGATTTTCTTTTTTGATACAAAATCTGATTGAATCGAATTGAATATCCTTTTGCCTACTTTTTGGGATGTTCTTGATGGCCGTAGATTTTCATTGGGACATTGCATTTGGAACATTTCCATGTTGTCTGTTCCTGGTGGTGTTACTGTTTGTATCACGCTTTGTAGTACACATTTGGATCTGCATTTTATATGCTACATTACTTTTACAACTTGGCGTTGTCGTCATAGTAGAAATATGAGCCAGGGTCGGTTTTATGACCCCGCTATCCAATGCTACTGGGTTCAGGAGGATTCTGTAACAAATGTCATTTGCAAGGCTAGCGATTTTTTTCAAAATCTAATCAAACCTTAGAAGAAAAATAGCAAAGTAACGCCCCTAAAAAAAAAAATCACCCTGCTAGACATCAAGGGCTACGCTGCACATTGTCGTAAGCAGCCGGGAGGATATCATTTTCTGTTTTTAGAAAAAAAAGCAACATACACAACATCATCATTCAACGACTAAAGTGAAAATGTCAGCATAAATTCTATCGAAGGATAATGTTGCAGCAACTTACTCCTCAGCCCACTCGTTCTCGCGGCGGATCTGGTCTTCCTCCTCAGGAGTGAAGTCATTCTGGATGTTGAAAGTCTTACGAATCTCCTCTGGGGACTTGCCCTTGATCATGTTAGCGACGGTCTTGCAGCCGACGTCGAGGAGGGCCTTAATGTCCAAGTAGTTGGCAGCCTAGGAGAAGTCAGTATGTGCGTCGAAGAGCAAGTCTGAAAACGAAACGTACGAGGATGATCTCAAAGAGCATCTCCTGGTCAACCTGCATAAACTTCTGATCCCACTCATCAATATCGGTGGTCTTGCGACGGTTGTCGTCGTCATCGCTGGCACTGGGGGGGTCGTTCTTGTGGTGTTCGCACCACTCGATGACCTTCTTAAGAACGGCCTCGTTAACCTGAACAAAGAAGTGTAAGCGACTAGTCTTGGATGCTGAATATCTCGGGATAGACACTCACGTTGGGAATGGGGATAGCCTCTCCAGAGTCGCCCAGATCCTCAAGCATGTTCTTGATCAACACGGACCGCTCAGCAGTAGTGCGCTCTGTTTGGAATAAGTCAGCGCCACCGGCAACAGCATCCTGCGTGGAGGTTATGCTTACCAACAGAAATGTCGACTCCATCGGAGCTAGTGAGGGTGATAGCACTCATGGTAAAGATGGAGATGGAATCTAATGTTCGAGTGAGGTTAGCTTTGCTGGTCGCTGTCGAATAGTGCGGGGCGGTTCAGTGGTGGGGGATATTACTGTTGAAAAGATGTAATAGATTTGTGATATCGAGATCTAGTTTTCAGAGAGGTAGTATGTCTGAAGAAAGTAGTTGAAGGTTGAAAATGACGGGGATGTAACGAGTAGATGGCGGGTGATGAGGTTTATGAGGTTCTGGGTTACCAAAGGCGGTATCCGTGGATTAGGCCAACAAGGCTCCAAAGCCAGCCCCCACGTCTAAGTTTCTCCCGTTGCCTAAAATATAACAAACCAATCTTGGTTTGACTCATTATTTTACTTCAAAGAACCCTTTGGAATGAGAGACCGACCAGAAACGTACTAGTAGCCAATTCTAAGGCTAGCTTGGGAACAAACAATCGGGGGAACTTAGGATGCTGCCTGCAAGCAGCCCTGGTTTAACTCTGGAAGCCTGTGTAGACAGTGGCTGAAACAAGAATCTGGATATGTTTAATTGCAACTCGGTCATTTTGGGAAATATATAACTAGTTAACTATTCTGTTTGAATTATATCATTCTTTGTCAGATTGTCGATCTATCAACTCTGGTATCTCGTATGGAGTAGTATACGAGAACTATACCACAACAGATGTATCAATCACATTAACAAAGAGTTTGATGTATGCGGATACATCCATAGATATATGTATATGTACTGAAAATAATATACTAAAATATCATACGAATACATTGTATAGTATGTCCTTTATAGTAGACTGATCTATCGCACTCTTCAATTTACCGCTTAACGCGAAGCCAGTGATATCATTGTCCAATACGCGTTTACTTCCCTTCTTCCTAGCCCATCCCCTTCCACTCCTTTCTTTCACTTCATTCCTTACCATTTTTCATTCTTTAATTCCTTCTAATAATGTCCCCGGGTTTCTCTAACCATGTGGCGTCGAACATATTTACTATTATTGGCAATTCGCGTCTACTTCGCGCTGTCGCCAAGCTATCTACATCCTGATGAGAATTTCCAAGGCCCAGAGCTTTTTGCAGGTGTGTTCAACTATCCAATGATCGCTTGACAAATCGCAATACTGCGACTGCGCCAACACGTGGAAATCTTTGTTACGATTTTTCCCAAAGTGAAAAAAAAAGCGCGATCCGGCAGTGCCACGACTCCCCTATACAAAGGGGAAGAATAATATTGACCAAAATCGCCTACATGCAGGTCGCATATTCTCATTTCCTTCAAAGCTACCATGGGAGTTTACCGTTGAACACCCCATCCGCAGCATATTCCCATTATGGGCGACTTACGAGCTTCCAATGAGCCTCTTGAAATGGTTCTATACTGAGATCGGGTCCGGTAGTCCTCCACCCCACTTGGTTTACTATGCGCTGCGCGGTGGAATGTTTCTGTTAAGTTTTATACTGGAGGACTGGGCGATCTATGAGCTAGTGCCTTCCCCGCGTCATCGGCGCGCAACAGTGGTGCTAGTGGCCTCGTCGTATGTCACCTGGACATATCAGACGCACACATTCTCCAACAGCCTCGAGACCCTGTTGGTTGCCTGGGGGTTGGTTCTGATTCGGCGCATTGTCGAGAATAAGGTGCGAGAGATAAAGCTTCGAAGCACACAATTCGCGCTAACTTCACACCCAGCGACACTCGTCCTTCTTCTCCCACGCCGTGCTTGCCTTCATCGCCGTGGTGGGTGTCTTCAACCGCATCACTTTCCCGGCTTTCCTTCTATTCCCGGGCCTGCAATTGCTACCTCAGTTCCAGCGCAAGTACGTCAATCTGCATACACTTCGCCTCCAACTCTAACCAATACACATGTGCTAACCCCGCGTTCGCACCAGACCACTCTCGCTCGCAGTATTCCTCCTCTTCGGCCTTTTCTTTTCCTTTATCGCAGTCTACGCAGACACGACCTTCTACCGGCCGACATCGTCCCTCCTCGGCATCATCCGCGACCCCATAATAACCCCCCTCAACAACCTTATCTACAACACCGACACTTCTAACTTAGCCCAACACGGCCTCCACCCCCACCACCAACACTTCACCGCAAACCTGCTCCAACTCCTCGGCCCAGCCTACATAGCTATGCTAGTATCCCTCTTCAGCTGGCCACTGGTGCCGTACTGGATGCGCAATGTGCGTGCACTCTCCGCGCTCTCTGCAACGATGCTCCTCTCCCTCTTCCCACACCAAGAACCACGCTTCCTCCTCCCAGCCGTGCCCCTCCTCCTCAGCTGTGTCCCCATGCGCCGCTCCCGTCTCCTCCTCGTCGTGTGGGTCATCTTCAACGCAGCCATGGGCTTCCTCATGGGCGTGTACCACCAAGGCGGCGTCGTCCCGACGCAGCTAGCGATGCGCGACATTGTCTCGTCCAGCACAACACACCGCATACCTTCCGCGACGGTGTTCTGGTGGAAGACATACTCACCGCCGCTGTGGCTTCTCGGTGGTGACAACCAGACCACAGAGATCCAGACGCAGGATCTCATGGGGATGTCAGGTGTGGAGATGATGTTGCAGCTGGAGCAGGTTGTACCTAGCTGCTCGAATCCATCGTCTGTATTCCTGGTCGCGCCTACATCGGCTGCTTTCCTTGATGACTATGCTGTATCTGCGCATCAGAGCCGAGGTCAGAACTTACAACTTCATCCACTTTGGTCGTATCGCAAACACCTTAACCTGGACGACATGGACTTCGGTGATGATGGGATCCTGCCGACTCTGAAACGGGTCGTTGGGCGCCGTGGACTGGGTGTTTGGTCTGTGAGGAGATCTTGCAAATAAGTTTTACTTCTGTTTCTACTTGTTCATGGATGGTACTATGTTCTACATTCATGGATGGGTCGTTGTATTGTGTTCATCTGTATTTGGGACCTACACTCTCATTTGAATTTGAACTGCAATCTCACTTTTTTTTTATGAATATTTTCGGTGCATGTTAGGGTTACCGGGTCCATAAGATACCTTTTGCATTGGGGGATGGGCGTGAATCGAGTTGATATCCTTGGGTTCTAGTCTATTGTACTTAGCTCTACCTACATCTAAGTAGTACTAGCGCAATTTATTGATTGACTTTTTATTCCCGTCTAGACTGGTCAGCTGGGTTATGGTCTTGGGACGCTACTCGATTCGAATACATATCTACGATGTATGGATCTACCATAGGGCAAAAAGACATAAAAAGGCGACTAAAGAGGCAAGCTTTAGAACGATATCTGATAAGGGACGATAAGGGCTATATACATCAACTTGAGGCCGGGCCACGACATACTAAATGCTGTGTGGGGACCTCGGGATCTATTGCTCTGATTTGGGCGGTCTTCGTGGTCCCAAGTCTCAGGTGGAGGTGAGGATATAGACTTCTCCAATCATGCAGATACATTCCAGCCATTCGCAGGTCATCTGCATATGTGTCTGCCTGCATATAAAACACGCGTGACCACCAATGAAAATCACCCCATGACAGATGACCGGATCGAAGATCGCCACTTATCCCAGCTACAGTCTTACACAACTACTCATATACTGTATGTGCAGCGAACAGGTCCCATTTTGCCCATTGAGGTAGATACATAACAGGCGTATTAGGGAGAGGGAACAGTGGGATGTGAAGAAGCCAAGTTCACACCCGGCAAGTAGAAACTCAGAGACGCCAAGCTGAGCACTGGGTCGTATTCATGGCAAGAGGTCCGGGGCGAGGAGAGATGGGAATCAATTCAAACAGCAGCATGCTTGGTATTCATCATAGAACATAACGTTAGAGGGGAAAGTAAGGGAGGAAGAGAAGAGGTCGAGAGAGAGAGAATATATAATTCTTTACTGCTCATCCTCATCCGGCTGGTCGAAGAGGAAGTTGGCAGCGAGCTCCTCGTTCTTGTCGCAGGCGAAGTAGGCCTGGATGACGGAGTCGCGGGGGAAGCCGAGACGGCACAGCTGATTGCGGGTTAGTTATAAAAGATTACTCGATAGAAGGGAGGTTATTCAACATACACGCTCAATGGCATCGCGCTCTTCTTCCGTAACCGAAATGGCCTGCGCACCGGGGGGCAGAGCACCCTCCTCGTCCTCAAGTTCCTCGCCCAGAAGTTGCAGGAATTGATCGGAGTTCTGTCCGATGATTGACGCAATCTGGGGATTCCCAGCAGCGACCTGTTGCAGGATGGGCTCGAGCATGTGAGGCTGCTGTTGAACAAGCTGACGAAGCTGTTGGAAATGGGGGTTGCTGCGGAGGAACTCAAGGCTGCCGAGAGCTTCACCACCAGCGGCACCGGCACCGGCGCCGGCACCAGCAGCACCGCGAGATCGGCCACCTTCACCACCAGCCTGAGCGGCAGCTTCGAAGAGGTTGAGGTGCGGCTCGTCGCCACCGGAAGGAGCAGCAGGGGCAGCAGGGGCAGCGCCAGTAGGGGCTGGCTCTGAGGCTTGTCGTTGTTGTTGCTGCTGTTCCTGGATGTTATCGGGAATACCCTGTCGTGATCATTAGCAAAGATTCCAGGCGTAAATTCCAACAAAAAAGCTTACGGTCAGAAGGTATTCGATGGCACGATCAGGGTTGTAGAATGCGGCGCGCATGGCACGGTCGATATCAGTGCGTGCGAATCCCATTGCCTCCATCTGAACAACTGCTCCCTCAGCGGCAGAGCCCATGGTGAGAGCGGAAGGATCTCCGAAGGCGGGACCGCTCGATGGAGCAGGAGCTGCACCGGTCGGGGAGGGGGTCGCGGGGGCGACAGAAGGGGGAGGAGCGGCGGCAGCATGAGGAGCTGGGGGAGGAGCAGGTGTTGACACAGGAGCTCGGGCAGCTGGGGTCGAAGGAACTTGGGAGGTGGTAGAGGCGGCGGCCTTGGGTTGCTGAGCATCGATCCGTCAGTTTTGACTCGGTTATTACGGAAATCATAGACGAGGTTTATCCCATACCTTTGAAGGCAAGCACACTAGGAAATCCTTTTCTTGGATGTTGTAAGATTCAACTGTCTTGTCATCCTGAAGGATCTTTCCTACAAAGAAAAAAAAAAAAGCGAGTATTAGACATGGCACCGTAGATAGAGAATATTTCTATCAAGGGGGAGATACGAACCAGAGTAGATGACCTTCATGCGCTCTGCCTCATATTCGCCTTTCTCTTGGGCGATTTTGACCTTGACCTCACGAACCTAAACAGATGAGCCCCGCACTCGATGACGCTGGCTAGTTGTAGCGAAGGGGGGGAACAAACGTACAGTCTCAGAAGGTTCGACATCGATGACAAACTTCTCCTGCTTCAGGTCCTATGGGTCGATGATTGTCAGCAGTCTGTGGCTGTGAGGACCCCAAGAGCAAGTTTTCAAAACGTACCTTGAAAGTGAGCTTCATTTTGCCGCTTTGAAGTAAAACCAGGGAGAAAAGGGGCAAGGGGAGCAGATGACGAATTGAGATAGGAGAGAGGGAGAGTAGTTGATGCAAAGGATCCTCTCAGCGATGAAGTCGAAGAAAAGTCGAAGAGAGGGAAAAGAAAGTTGGAGGGGAGCATTTAGAGTGATGATGATCGATAGCAAACGAGTACGGTGACCGCCTTCGGATTTACTTCCACAAGAATAGTTTGCCTCTTGCGCCTTTGGATGTTCTTTTTAGATGTCTTTTGAGATATCTTTTGAGATATCTTTTGCGATATCTTTTGAGGTTTCCGTTTAAATGTGAAGACGGTAAAAAGCATACTTTGTGCAAGAGACTTTTCTATCTAACTATAACCAGGGACCAGGATCTACTCAACCAGCAAGCCATGGCAACTTCACCGGGCAACTTGTCCAAAGGATCTCTTGATCTGGGGCTATTCTTGTTGTTATTGTGCACAGCTCTCTCTCCATGGGCACATATGCACATATCATAACTCAGGTCTACCCCATTTGATTTCAAGCTGGTTGTCTGGCGGCCGCCTCGATGACAACATCCCAGGCAGACATCGAGAGTTCATAGGTTGGGGATGCAGATCTATGTCCCATTTTGGTCTCAATGACATTGAAGGCTTTTCTAGAATGAATAATCGGTACTGTTGATCTCCTATATAATACAGTAAGTATTAAGCGCCACTATTGCCTCTCAAGTAAGTAGCACACGTACATTGCACATATACCCACACGGAAAAAGGATACATATGAAAAATCCACAAAACACACCAAATCTATTAATTAAAATTTGACAAATACTATCAATTGCATGCGACAGACTTCATCTGGAAAGACATTGACCGAATCACAGGTAGACCTCAAGACAATCCACCCCGTATACTCCATTCCTGCAGGACAGGTCATGATATCCCGTCTGTGCCTCTGTGAGTATGGAATATGGATCTATAAAATCTACAAAGTAGGATTTTGAATTTGGTCAAACCCACACTATACTTTAGCTCTGCCCGGTCTAACCTCGATCCAGGGGAGCGCGGGGACTTTCTCTCGCAAGGGAGAGAGATACATCACATTTGGTCCGCACTATTGAGATCGAGAGAGGATCTGCCACCTCGACTGAGCGGTATTAATCCACAAGACTGATGGATCAGATTGAATAGTGCCATTGTTATAGTGAGATTAACCAAGCTATCGGATTACTACTCTGCAGGACAGGTCTAGGCAGAGGCCCTACCCCAGAATTAGGCGCCATGGCTTCGCCTCTATAGTTAGAAATACGACAATTGCCAATATCCACACACAATTATGCATCTCCAGCGGGATTTCTCTACCTCGGCCAATCGACATTTTATCTACAAAAGTTTAACCATCATGCTGGAATGATGGATCAGACCGATCTCTTTGGGGGAAAGAAATTGGCAGGGTTGAGACTGCTTCCCCGATATACTTTGAGCCACGCTGAGATCCGCATCGCCCCGTCCCGTGTTGCGAACCCTCTTGTGCGTTCACGCACGCTCAACTCATAAATATCGACATCTTCCCTCTCATGAAATCTATAGATTCCTTACACTCATTGCGTGCATTGGTAAACGTCTGGGATTGGCATTCTGCCAACGTTTGACATCTCCACACTCTCTTATTCTCTTTTGATATACATCCAGGCCATTCTTTTTGCCCAAGTCTTTCTCTCTTTTTCATTGTCATGTCATGTCTATCTTACTCACTGGCGGCGGCCTCCCTGCTCGTAACATCCATTGTCACCATTCTTAATGGAATCTGCTATGCAACTTCGAAAGCCTCGCCCGATGTGGCCACGACTATCCTAAGTGCAGTGAGCTGCGTAGCTTTGATTGCCCTCGGTCTGCTGCACCGACAAAACATTCAAACCGGCCGCCAACAATGCATCTATTTCGCCGGCGGATGTCTACTTATTGCCGCTGCAGCATCTGCCGGAGCAATGGCCATGAGCCCTCAAGCCTCGATCTTTGTGGTTCGCTCTGTGTTCTGGACACTGTCAGTGTTCGCACAAGGCTTGTACTGTGGATTCTTCGCGATGACACTAGTCCAGGAGAAATCCAACCCTGAATGGCCGCGTGCCTACCCCGAAGAGCCCTACTCCCTGGAGCTCAAGGATATCCCACAAAGCCCTAATTTCCTCCCATCTCCCCCTCGAGTATGCGACTTGTCCGAGCTATTTGAACCCAAAAGATCGTCACTCCGCAAATTCCCTCGGCGGTCCAGCCACTACTCAGACGCAACAATCTGTCCTTCAAGCACAAAGGAAGAAAAGCACGCTTCCATCGACACAAATTCCTCAACCCACACCTCACCAAGCCCATCCCCAACACGGGAAAGAAGGCCAGACACCCTCCCAGACCGGGACACTCGCTCCCTCCTCCGAGGCCCCCACAGCATCCGCAGCATGCCCAGCCTACGCCGCAACCCACCAACCGCACTCTCCTTAGACAGTCTAGTACACCCACCAATGCCTTCACCAACAGCGTCCACAATCCGCGTCGACTCCCCAACGCAGTCCACTTCCAACAGCTCAACGTGGGAATACAACCCATTCAGCGAGGACAACATCCACCCTCTATTTCGCTCAACAAGCCCATGTCCATCCCCGACATTTACAGCGGGCACAATGGTCAAAGCCTCACCGAGCGCCGGACAGACCATCACCCCAGGCACGATCACGCGCATGAGATCTGCCCGCTCCCTCCGTGACCAAGCGATGCGTACGCCTTCCCCGTTACCTGGGGTGGAGTCGGAAGAAACGTTCCGCATGAGACCGAATCCGACTCGAGGTGGTTTTGCTAAGAAGAGATATGACTTGAACGAATCCCCTTATGAAAAGTGATTGATCTACTTCGGTACATCGTGATCTGTATGACTTGCAATGTTTTCCTTTTTTTTTTTTTTTTTTTTGGCTTTTGGCCTTCTGCTTTTTGTTTTGTATATGATGGATGGGCTTTTGGATATATTTGTGTATATAGGGAATGGGTGGGTGATATAATTGGATATTTTGAAATGAATTGCGATTGCACATACTGAACCGGTGAAAGTATATATATATATTTGAGTTGAGTAGTAAATGTGGCTTCAATTGCGACTTGTATTTTCTAATTGCGCCTTTGTATTACATAACACCTGGAAATTTCCTTTCATTCTATGGTCAGTTAATGAAGTGTTTTCCCACGTTAATCATACTTGACATGTGTGGCGAAAAAAAGCAATAGTATACGATTTGTGCTAGAAGCTAGGGATGACGTGGACTAGAGCACCTTGAAGGAACAGACACATCCTCTATTGAAAATCATAGTACGGAGTATAATCGTGGAAATATTTATAATAATTATTAAAGCCAATAGCATAGTATTCTCCGTATAGAGTACATTGTAGGTCATCCGCATGCGTTGCTGTCACCGACTCAGACCAAGTGGGTCCGTATATTTTTTCTGTAGGGGGAAGGGATATAGAAGAGAGCATAGTATATTATATAGAATATGAATATGAATATGAATATGAAGATCCATAAAGATCATTAAATCGAAAAGATAGACAATATTAGCATACTATCAGCATTATCTAGATACTAGACACGTAAACTCTTTTATGTTCATGGAGCCAAATACTCCGGTAGGTGTGTGCCGGAAGTGGCTGGGGATCGGAAATACACGTATGGAGTATGGAGTACACGATCACCTACGGAGTAGTATAAAGGACTCTATAGTTCTTAGGCAGAAGTAATAGGATGAATGAAATGTATAGTTCATTGGTGTATAATGTATTGATGTATGCTATTCTAGTTCCCGAGCCTCCGCCGAGTCACGGAAAAGTCACCGATGCTCAATAGACCAATAGACCAAAGAATAAGGATTCTTCTAATAGAATAGATTTGAATTGAGCATTCGAATAGTATCATTATAGACATATTGTTATAGTATTGTCTCTTATTGTTATATATGGGAGAAGAATCCAAGGTTTAGCTATATCCCATAATCAACTTGTTTTGACCTTTTCCCTTTCTTCTACTCTCTCGACCTTTTTCTCTTCTCATCTTCTCTCTTCTTACTCGCCTTTTCTACTTTTTCTACTTCATCTTTCTTACTCATTCCTCATATTCCCCGTGTTCTTTTTATTTCTACTCCTTCGGTTCCGTTCCTACCATCTCTGTCTGTTCTCTGTCTTCTTCCCTTCCCTCCCCCCCGTTTTTTTTTTACTTGGCCCCGTTTTCCCCATCCACCCGGTCAAATCCTGCAGTAGATCTCTGCGTTTTCTCTTTTTACTTCGCATCTTTTTCCCAAATCCATCGCTTTGGTAAGTGATTTCATGAATCTGGACTGCTTGTCACATCTCTCTCCCTTCCAATTTCCCTTGTTTTCCCTATCCTTGACGCCTTAAAAACCCTGTCTCCTTGATCTTGGCCTTGAGGTTCTTTGGGCCTTTTGGGACCTTTGCGATCTTTTGATCTTCTGATCTTCGGATCTTTAATCGCGTGTATCTCTACTTCGTGCTTTTCCTGCCAAGCCTTTTTTTCCACTGCTACCAACAGTGACGTTTCCTTTCTGCATTCTGCATTTGGCAACGCGACTTGTACTTTTTTTTTTTCCCTTTTTCTACTATTTTTCCCCCTTTGAACCCACTGTACTGTTTTTTTTTTTTAAATGCGATGATGTATCCTACATTTGATTTACTGTTCAATTTGCCCTCTCCCTGATTTCCCGCTCACCCCCTTGCTGCTACTGGATCAATTTTCCCCGTTCAAAACTGATTTTCTCCAGACCAACAGCGATGGTGGGAAGAAAGAAGAATCGCGCGGCTGCACAGCCTGTTGCCAGGACTCCTAGTATCTCTACGCGATCTGGGCGCACTGCACAAGGTAAGTTCATATAAGTCGGCGCTATCGGTCCAATCTCTGACCTCATGTATAGATACCATTCCAGTTTCCACTACTACTCGTGGAAGAGGTCGAGGCAGAGGACGTGGTCGCGGCCGTGGCCGCGCCAGTCTTCCTGGCCATCTTCCTTCTAATGAATCATCGAGCAGACCAGAAGTTCGCTCGCGCATCATCAAATTAAAAATTTCCCCACTCAAACTAATTCAACATGCTGAATCAGCTTCTGATGTCTATGAGGAAAATGAAGACGCAATTGCCGTCTCACAAAACCCAGAGACCCCTCGCACTCGGCGTCCTCGGCATCCTAGGACTGTTCCTGAGTCTTCACGGACCACCCGGCAGTCAGCAAGACTAAAGCCGGATGGAGATGGCGCCTTCGAAGAAGATGTCTCGCCAACCAAGGCTGTTGATAATCAAATCACCGAGCCAGATGATGACATGGACTCTGACCACTATGATGAGGAATTCAAATCCGAACCTCCCTTCCAAAAAATCTCTCAATCCCCTGAACCTCGCATGGTTGCTTCAGCCCCCGTGTCGCCTGGAGCTACTCAAATCGATCCTGCTGATTCCATGGTCGACGATATGAACAATAACATGAATGACATCTCAGAGCCAGCCAAAGCAAAGGCTGAGGAAACTCCCATCGGTCAAAGTCCCAATATTTCCCAGATTGAAGCAGCGCCATTCAGTGCGGTGTCTTCGCCCCGACTTGCGCGCAAGCGGAAGTCACTCGAGCTGCGAAATGAAAACCCGGATGTTGATTCCAAAGATCTTATGAACAAAAAGCTTCGCGTTGATGAGACTGAACTCGAAGAGACTCCAGAGAGCCACTTCCAAAATGGCACAGAGCTTGATACTCAAAATGAAACCTCTCCCGAGGACATCCCTATTCCTTCAGAAGAATTCGACCTCCCTGCTTACAACCCCACTGTTAGAGGAGGCCGTGGAGGTCGAGGGGCCCGTGGCGGCCGCGGTCGAGGACGTGGCCGGGGCCGAGGTCGCGGAGGCCGCGGTGGATTTGTTGGCCCAATCCGGCCTACAGCAGTCACCAAGCCTCGTGGTGGTCGAGGACGTGGCCGCGCCAAGGCCACCATTATCAAACGCGGCAAGAAAATCGAAGACGAGATCTGGGACGCCACCGAAAATTGGCGTGGTCCCACCCCATCACCTACTCCTGAATCAATGCCCACAAAAACCCGCCAGGAGGAAATGTCTGTGCTGTTCAAGAAGGTTGGCCAGGCGCAGCATATTGCATTGAGTTTCATGGCCGATCAGACCATGCACAGACTTGCTCGCGATAAATATGTTCACAAAGACTGTCCCGAATTTGAACAAGTCCAGCGGGATCTGGATGAGTACGAACGCAAGGCAATTGAAAGATTAAACAACGAACACAAGGCGAACACCGAGTTGGAGACTCGAAAGTATGAGGCCAATGTTCACATTATCAAAGATACCTCAAGGGTAAGTTTGCATTTTATTTGTCTCATCTCATTACTGAAGGATTCTAACCTATGGAAACAGCTACTCATCGAGCAAGTCCAAGAGGAGACGCTTACAATGCTTATGGGCAAGATGATGGCCCTGATCCAGGGCCGCAGGGTGGCCGAGGATGATGAGCACACCGAGGTAAGTGCACTGAAGTCTTTCAAAAAACGAATACGCAGCTAACCCGTCTCCAGTACGACACATCGGATTCAGAAGTATCCGTGAAGCAATTTCTTTTCCGAGATGGCGAGACGGCGGTAAGACAGGTGGAGCGTGGATTTGCAGCCGAAACTGTTCGAGACCCGGAGGGGGCAGTTGACTTTGTGGCAGCGGATGAGGGATGGGATGAATTCGTCCAGAGAGTACGGATGGGCCGCTTGCACGAGGAGATCGCACCAACAGAAATGACCGACGAAGACGCTCTGCGAATGTGTGCCAAGGATGTCTTCGGCAGCATACTTCATGCAGCAACCTACATCCAGGACCAAGAGGCGACTGGCAAGGTCGTCGGCTACGATGGCACCGCTGATTTCCCAGTGCACCCACGTGCACTTTCCATTCTGGCAGATGCGGCTCTGACCGAGCCCCTGCCACAACACCTCCCAATGATGCGCACCGACCCCGGCACCCACCACCGTGCTCTCCTCCCCCAGCCCACCCACGCTCACCCGGGCCCTCCTCCCTCCTCCCTCCACGGCCACGGGCCAACAGACCCGCGGTCCTTCATTCTCCCACGGCCCACCCCAACCCAGCAGCCGCGGCGCCTTCTCCCCGCCCGCCAGCAGCTGGGGTTGGGGATGGGCCTGCCGGACCCGTTCGCGATGAACGGGCCGCCGCAGCTGCCCCCTCCTCCGGGCTCCAACTTCGCGCGCCTGCCCCTGCCGGGCTACATGCCCCAGGGCCATGCGCCCTCCCTGTACTTCCCGCCGCCGCCGCCGCCCGGATCGCACCCCCCGCCCCCGCCGCGCGGGTACTAGACCCGCCGGCTTGTACCAAGATGTTTATGTAGCGTTCCCCGCAGTTGATACCAATTCTTTTTTTGTATGTTTAGTTGCGATGTCCTCCCCCCTGAGTGGGGATAGGGGGGGAGGGCATCAGAATGAATAGAGTTTTTTTTCTCTCGTTTGAATTGATTTCTGTATGAGGTGGGATGTAAGATGGAAATAGTAAGTAGTTAGTGATGAGACATGTGAATGTCAAAGCAAAGCATGTTCAAACTGAAAGTAAAAATGAGCAGGAAGTGAGCACAGAGAGATATTCAAATGAGGCCAATAAATAGTAATGTGAGGGAAGACATAATAAGAGAAGACCCCAGAAGCAATCTTCGACAGGAAGCCTATATCATCCTGCTATATTTAATCTTTCCACTTCTCATCCTCTACATCTTACCTCTACTCACCTCTCACCTCTCTCAACTTTCTTACTTCTGTCACGCATCCCACTTTCTTGAACCGGGCACCGGGAAATAGCCAGCTGCCACTGGAACGGCGATGGTGCTTGCCGGGAGCATTACAAGTGCACCGATGGATCAGTCTGAGTCTCCGGAAAATTGGCGCCAACCTGGCCAACAAGCTGCTAGTTAGCATCAACTATGCCATCGCCAGAGCCAACGCATCAACCCAAACAGCCATGAGACTTCCGTACATCCTCGGCATGTTCGGGAGGAGATGCATGCCATGAGCACCGCTATGCTTATTCGCGACTCGTCATGCTGTTGAAAGGTACAAGGTAGAGGCAGAGCATGTAATCGCTCTCTCATACTCTGTCGAAGAGCAGGCATCGCTCTCAATGATAAAGTCGCCCATCAACAATGGCGTGAAATGGCAGCTAACAACTGCTACACCAGAGCGGCTGGCTTTCCTGTTTCTTGATACAACGAAAGCCCCACCCCTTTGCCACAAATTGCTTCGGCTCGTCCTTGTCTGATGTTTCTTTGTGCGGACTGCTTTTGAAAGTCCTCAGAGTACGTATTTCAATATACTAATTATCCTCTGCTACTCCGCAGTACTATATAGATACCACCCACCAAACTAATCCGTGAGACGAAGTCGATCCACTAAAGACAGGATTCGTCCACGATGATTCCCCTCTCCTTCAACCATACCCCATAAGTTAAAGGAGAGTGTGTGGGTAGACCCCGTCAGAGGCGAGGCAGACATGGCCATCACCCTCAAAGTCAACCGAAACAAGCCCCAGTTCGAAATGGAGACCTGGGAGTGGAACTCGAATGTTCCACATCCCCATCTCTTTCAATCTTGTGTGATCGAAAAGACTGGTGATAAAACCACAGTCTCCTAATATCCATTCACCATACCCTTCAATTACATTTTCCAACGATCCCCGAAATATTCCACAGAGACCGATGTTCGGCTTGAGAAACAGCACCTCATCAATGTGGCAGTTTAGGTATGGCTTGACGAAAAGACATGACTTTCCTGATCGTGCTTACCAATAGGATGCAGGCCATTGACTCTCTACCACTTTTGGATGCCATCGGTCTTGAAGATTCGCACCACAGATCTACCTGGTTTCATCATAGACAAGGTAGTGAACAATGAGGGATCCGTTTGGATGCAACCAGTGCAGCCTCGAGGATGTCACTCGACTGAATTGTCGTACCTCGTCCCGCCTTACCCATGTGTGCTTCTATGAGATTAAAGGCGTAACATTCATCGCGGATAGGATGAAAAAGATCGCTCAAGTTGTAGTCGCGAATCCACAATCAGATTGCCCGAATCCGATTGCCCCGATCTTTTAGCAAACACCGTAGGTGGCTGATGTCGGAGATTCCCTACGAATGGCTTGCACCAGCATTATATGCTGCGCTTGTGCAGGGGTGGTTCGAAAGTTTTCAAATCAATACGAGTGTCCGTGTTGGTTTCCATAGGTACGCAAGCAGGCTGACCATGTCACCCAGGCCCATCAGTTTCCCAATGGGACATTTCGACACACGTTCTCGGATGAGGGCAAGATCCTCTCACACAGTCCCTGCCCGCAGTTGGTGGCACATACCCTGATGCGACAGGATATGATAATCCCATTGGGTATATTACTAAAGCTCTTCAATTTGATCCATTTTCGATATTTAAGTTCAATTTCTCTATGGTATACATCTAAACCAAACACCCCTAGAGTCTGATACCAGGAATTCTCCTAATAGAGCGGTGTAGAGAACGTTGCAGAAGAAGATGTGGAGTGAGGAAGAGAACAACTTAAACCAGCTCGCGCCGGGCGGTACACTTTTTTGGGAGCGAGTATCTATTCGTCGTTGGAGCCATTGGACGAGTTGCGAGCGGGATACAAGCCTTGCCATGCTTTTTTGTAGCATGGGTGTCAGATTACTGGGCTGCTACTTGAGGCACTTGATGAATCAAACGTTTTGTAGGCTCTACACTCCTGTTCTATGGCTTTCTCGGCCATGACCACGTGTGACTAGTCTTTTTGAGCAGGATCAAGGAGATCGAGCTGGCTGTGTTAGCAATACACACCATGGCAACAGAATTCTAGTATACAATATCCAATCTTCTCAATGATCTTGTAAAGGAAGTATAAAGGTATAGATTAAGTAGGATGACTAGGGTTGGCATGTGGCATCATGTTCTAGCCAAGGTATGTGTGGCTGTGTATGACTATGACTGACATGTGGAATATGAATAAATAATCAATAGAAATACTTGAAATACTTGAACAAATGAAGTCGAATGAATCATCGTCAAGATGAGACAGAATGAGTCAGTAGGGAACGAGGTAGTGGTACTTAGTTTACCATACCATATCCCATAATAAACAAAGTACCAGTACATTCTATCAACCCACCAACCTCGCCTCTGCGGCTCCGGCGGGGCAAACTCAGCCGACGCTCTGATTCGCCCGAGCTTTTGGTCTTTTTTCAGTTGGATCGCACGTCTCTGCCAATTTATTTATCACTCGGCTTCATTCTGCAAATCCTTAGATTCTTTGATTTCTTAATTTCAAATCACAGTTTTTGTTTCTGTTGCATCGGCTAGTTCGCTTTTCGCTACCCCGCTCCACACCGCACACTTTTTCCCAACCCTGCTCTTTGCAACATCTTCTGATACTCTGAACATTATGGCTGTTCGCGCGCAATTCGAGAACTCGAACGAGTAAGATACTTCAAGCAAAGGATGTGTAGGAGTCAGGCTGACAATTTCCATTTAGGGTCGGCGTTTTCTCTTGCCTGACAAATGCCTACGCTATCGTTGCGGTTGGTGCTTCGGAGAACTTCTACAGGTGTGTTATTCAGACATTCGGAAGGGTGAGGGGCTGGGGATTGGAATTTTAGACTGGCATTGATAGGATTGGGAAGTGCTAAGGCATATACCATCGCCAATACCGTGCCGTTTCAAATCTCAATCTCTAACCTCTACCCCGATACACCCATGAACAACCCCAACTAACACGCAAATCCAGTGTCTTCGAATCCGAACTCCAAGATGTCATTCCCATCTGCCACGCAACCATCGCCGGAACCCGCATTGTCGGTCGTCTAATCGTCGGGTGAGTCGGACATAACCAGACCTAGTTCAAGCCGAACAGCCTTTTTCTGGCGGGAGGGGAAACATTTATCAAGAAGAAAAAGCAAATGCTAATATCTCGCCCTCAGTAACCGCAAAGGTCTCCTCGTCCCCACAACCACCACAGACCAAGAATTGCAACACCTGCGCAACACGCTTCCGTCCGAAGTCAAAATCCAACGCATAGAAGAGCGCCTCTCCGCGCTTGGCAACGTCATTTGCTGCAACGATCACGTTGCAATCGTGCACCCCGATCTGGAGCGTGAGACCGAGGAGATGTGAGTAACAATAAAGCGCTTCCAACACCCTGAATACCTGCCCTCCCCATTCCATTCCATTTCAAACATTCTTACCCGCGTTTTTTTTCCCTTCCTTCTTCCAAAACTAACATATCTCTTTCCCCCCAGCATCGCCGACGTCCTCGGCGTAGAAGTCTTCCGCCAAACAGTAGCCGACAATGTCCTCACAGGCTCTTACATGGCCCTCTCAAACCAAGGTGGAATCGTTCACCCCAAGACCTCAATCCGCGACCAGGACGAGCTCTCCTCCCTCCTGCAAGTTCCCCTCGTGGCCGGCAGTGTGAACCGCGGATCTCCCGTCGTCGGCGCCGGAATGGTCGTCAACGACTGGCTCGCTATTACCGGACTGGACACCACAGCCACCGAGCTGAGCGTTGTCGAGTCTGTGTTCCGACTCGGCGAGATGGCGCCCGGTGGTGCCGGTGGTGCCGGTGTTAATAAGGATAGTATTGTGGAGAGTTTCTACTAGATTTGTTGCGATCTTTCCGATTGGCACTTTCTGATGAACCCTCTACCGTACATGGTCCTGTTCTTATTTTCACGCTGGAATGATTTTTTGATTGAAAGTACTGGTATTCTTCTTTTTTTTTTTGGCCTGTTCGGCTTCTGTGTTCTCTGCTCTGTTCGGTCTGGTGGGTCTTTCTTTGGGAGTCTGTAATGCCTATGCTTGCACATACTCGAATGAATTATGCATGACGGATGGAATGTGTAGCATTAAAAGATTTTTGAAAAAAAATTAATCGAGATATAGATGTTGACATTTGAGAATATTGATCATTGAGATGGTCTTAGTCTTATATAGCTTTAGATATTCTGTATGGAATAGATCTCAAAAGAATGAAGCTTACAGCTCAACACAGGCTGAAATGATGCAAACTATGATAGTGGCACTTGGGCTCGGGGGTATTGTCGACAGCATAGAAAGCAATAGAAAGCAAAAAAAAAAAAGATAACAATGGCACAAAAGAACACGTTAGAAGCAAAGGTAATGCAGGTTTTTGAGATATCAGTTTCAATCCCTCCACCTTCTTCCGACTCTCTCGCTTTTTTACTCGCTTTTGGGTATTGATGCACAAGCACAAAATAAGACAAGAATCACTAGAGTTGATTATACCTGTCCCTCAATACTGAGCTGAGGTTGCTCCGTTTGTGGTCCATTCTCCGCTTCTACCTCCATGTTGACGTCGACTGCAGCGCCAGAGTCGTCTTTCGAAGGTGAAGGGTCGGCTCCGGTGTTTCCCATGCTGGTATCACCATCGGCGTCATCTTCAGGAAGATCGGCTGGAGGGGGCGGAGGAGGAGGGGGTGGAGGTGTGGATTTCTGTCGTTTGGAGGGAGAAGCGGATCCGTCTTCAGCACCGTCGACATTCAGGGCCCCGTTTCGCTTGCGTTTGAGGGACGCGGCGTCATCGTCTTCCAGAGGAGAACTTGCAGGTGCACCGGCGACGGCTGCATTGTCGCCTATGCTGTGAACTTCGTTTCCGGGGTTCGGGGTGGCATCCTGTGACTTCTCGCTCTCGAGCTTCTCGCGATCCATGTATTTGGCTGCGGCCTTACGGAAGAAGGTCTTGCAGTAACTTTTAACGGTTTGCTGATGCTTCGTGGAGATCTTTGCAGTGGGATCCTTGACACGATTGTTTTTGTAATCGCTTTCAACAAGCTTCTTCGCAGTCTATTGGTAGAGAACGTTAGCATAATTACATCTCATCGGACACAGAATCGAAAGTGAGCGTCCGTGATCTTACCTCCTTAGCAAATCGTTTCAGATGGTGGTCAGGGATTTTGTGCTTGTACTGATCCACAACGGGCTTGATATGCGGGAAAAGCTGGGCTGTGTTAGTCCGGTTATATCTCGTGTTCTGCGGAAACACTCACAGTGTTCTCATAGATTCTCTTCTGTTTCTCCAACGGAAGCTTCCTCCACTTCTCTCCATCTTTGTGTTTTCTCTCTATTTGATCGGCGGAAGGTCGAGGAGTCACAGGTGTATCAGTTCGGTGCTCAGAGGGTGTGTCCTCCTGGGTGTTCATAATCCCGTCAATGATACTCTGCAGTGCTAAATTCTGTTGATTCTTGGCAGGCTGACCCAGCGCAGGAGTAGCAGGAGTAGCAGGCAAAGTTGGCCGTTCCCATGTGGTCTTGCCCGATGCAGAGTAGTAGTAAACGCGGCCCTCGGCCTCCGCAGTATACCATCCCTCAGGCAATGGCCGAGGACCACGGCGGTTGGGTTGTCTGGGTCGCTGAGGACCTCTGTCTCTTCGTTGCTGCACCGGTCCACGAGGAGGATCGTACGCAGGAGACGGAGACCGAGTAAGAGATCGCTGACGCTGCTCCTGTCCAGTTTCGCGGCGCTCGAATTGGTTGATTGCCTGTTTCGCGTCCTTGCCGCGTTTCATTCGTGGGATTCGGTAGGCGACTTCCAGACCAGCCCAACTCTCGAGAAGGGCAACTGCTTTCTTCGCGACGCGCTCATCCTCACAGGTCGTCAACGGTCGGATGTTCGTCTCAATCTTGGAGTCCTGGATCTTGTTCCGGGTGAGTCGCGGGAACCCGTCGAGGATGTTCAGGATCTGCAGAACCACGTTCTGGTCTTCCTTCCACTGAGCGAGCTGGGAGTTCAGGATCTGGTATCCGTGCATTCTGACTACGCGATTGCGAACACGTTCGTCGTCACAGCGCTGGATACGGCCTAGCAGTTTGACCGCGATCCACTTCTCCTGGCACTGCACCAGAGCCGCCATGACCTTGGTCACACCGTCTTCATCCAGCGACTTGGGCTGCACACTGTCCACATACTCCTCGTCGTCCTCTTCCATCTTCTTCTTCTTTGGGCGTTTCGCCACCACAGTATCCCAGCCATCGGCCTCGTCAATACCAAGAGCCTCGATAGTTGCATTCGACAGCTTGGTCGCACGCTCAGTCTGAGTGCGTCCGCCAATGAACCCCGTGCACATCGGCTCCCCACAATAGCAGGGCTGGGGGTCGGCACCGTACCGGTCAACATTGTAGTTGAAAACCAGCTCCTCACCGGCCTGAACGGCGCGTTCGGCGAAGATTCCCATCCGTAACTTTTCGCCCACAACCCATTTGTCAACGTAGCAATTGGGATTGCACGAGTGATTGCAGAATCGTCCCAGGTTGCCTCGCTTGGTCGCATCGACAAATTCACCCTTGTTCAAAGACATAAAGTAAAAGTGCTTGATACCTTCCTCATCGTATTGCCTCATGCGCTTTCGAAATTGCTGTTCTCCCACGACTTCACCGACATATTCGTAAATCAATTCGCCCGGGTCGAGGTGCTTTTCCGCGCGTAAACCGAATCCTTTTTTTTCTGTTTTGATAACGGAGACCGGTGCAAATTGTCTTTTTTGAAACCGCTGGTTTTGACAGTCGGAGCCACAGCCGCAGTCGCCCGCACATTCGATCTTGGTCGCGCGGTTGATACAGTCTGAATCCTCACCACACGCGATATTTTGACCAAGCTTCGGGTCTACAAGAGTGGATCAGTGATATGCTCGCGGATGTTCAATCATGCCAAAGTGCGAGATGCCCTCTTGGGAATCGGGCAAGAAAAGACAGCGAGGCTACTCGAAAACCAAAACTTACCCCACTCTTCAGCGCAATCACATTCCATGGCATGTTCGGTATATCCCATGTATTTGTTGGCGTAGATACAGCCGGGGATCTGTTCAAAGGTGGCGAGCGCATCCTGGGTGCTATCGGGCAGGTGCGTGTACAGCGGCGGAGGTCGCGACGCGACTTTTTGCGACGAGCTGCGAGACAGCTTAAGCGGTTGGCCCGGTTCCTGTTTAAGAACGATCTCGCCGACGTTTTCCTTCATTGTATCGGATGCGTCGGAGTTGGGGGAGGACTCCTTTTTCGGAAGAGGAGATCGAGAGGTACGCGAGTCGCCGTTTTTCAAACGATTGCCGTTTACCGGAGAGTGCCGCTCCATTTTGGCAGGCTCTTCAGAGTCCGCGTGGTCATGAGCAGACATGACGACACGGACTACGATTGGGAGATATGGAGAGAAGGAAAGAGGTAGAGAGTAGGAGAAGAAAATAAAGCAAGAATACGAAGTTCGGGGATGATTCTGCCAGGATATGCCCTCGGGAATCAAGGGGGTTGCCAGAGCGGTAAAGGGAACAATCTCATTGATAAAAATCTCCTAATTTGACTCAATTCGAAGCTATTGTTGTCATTTTGCGCGTCTCTCACCGCCTTGAGCCTAGTCTCATTTGTTTTGTATAGTCTTGTATGGACCTAGGTGACCTGGGTGGCCTGGGTGACCTCTGAATTTTCACCTCTGGTTGTGTATAGGGGTGGTTCTTGGGAGGTTGAGCTCAGTCCCTTAAACGGCTCATAAGAGCATACCTTGAATAGGTGATGGACAACTCTGGTAGAGTAATGGGAGAGTGACAATAGTCTTTCCTCGATCCCAATTGTGTTTTTTAACATTTTATGTCTTTGGATGTTCTGATCATGATTCCCGGGAAGTGTGACCGGAGTTATCAGCCCTGGAGCCTTCAAAGGCTGACAGCATAAGCCTAAAAGTGATATTAAAAAAATAATGACCGAAAGAGCTGAAAAGGGGAAAGGTCAGAATGCATACAAGTCTGTGAAATTTCAGCAACGAGAAATCGATTGGAGGAGAAAGCAGGAAAAAGCGCGTCTGCATGTGTTGTTCGTCAACGTGGAAGAGTCTGTGCGTTCCAACTTGTATACTCCGTACTTACATATGTACTCAGTGATTAATTAATTAATTTTAATTTTTATGTTATTTATTTATGTTATTTATTTATCTTGGTTTAATACCATTGTTTTTTATAAATAATAGAATATAATGTGATAGTATATGTGATAGATGTGATATATAGATCTATGGGATTAGAGTATATATATATATATATGCCTGAGGCTATAATTCTCTGTCATCCATGTCTTCTACTTGACTTCACTTCCTCACTTCCTCACTTCTACCTCTACTTCTACTTCTACTCTCCTATGATCTTCTCCTGATCCAAATTACTCGTATTTTACCAACTTGAACCTCATGGCTGCACCTCGGCGGAGTCCCCCTATCCACTCGGCTCGTCTCTACCAATCGTCCTGACCCATTTTCATCAGAACCACCCGCTGCATGACAGACGCGCTTTTTTTCTTCTTTCCTGTACGATCGCCCACTCTAACCGCCCCTGATGCTAGCTTCAAACAAAATCAAAATTTTTTTTTTTTCTTTCTGTCTGTTCCAACGTCCCAGGCCAATGCTGTTCACCTATCAAAATCCACTTTCAGCTCCATGATTCCACTGTTTACCGGAAAAGAACACGACGAAACCAAAATCATGCACTAAAATGGCCCCAAAAAAAGAAAACAAGAAATAACTCTTCCTCAATTGTCCCTTGGTTCTGGAACTGCCAGGGCCAACCGTTTCCCGAACCAACGATGCAATTCGGCTGAATCTAAGCCTATCTTATACATCCCGTTCTCCGTATATTGCCTAGGCATTCTCCCCAAATGACCATATGCAAAAGACCTCCCCATCCGTTCGATGCAAATGCAGCCCCCACTCCTCTCAACCCCTCGATTGTACTTTCGGAGGAATCAGAAATCCAGTCTCCCCGCTTCCCGGTCTTCCTTAGTGGTAATTTTGCCCTTCTTCGAAACTCTTCTGGAAAACATATGAAACTGGTCCCGGCTGAAACGCCCATTTCCCTCTATTCACCTGGTATGCTTGGTACTTTACCCATATCCTTCTAACCTGTACTGTAATACTCTCCAGAAAACATCGTCCCTGCAGCTTTCCTCCCGAACGCTGGTCTCCTGCGCGATCCCGGCTGCTCAAGTCCGTTTGGCTAGAAAATCTTCCTGCAAAAAAATCCCTAAAAAATAATCGAAGGATTTTTGAATGGAGTTTGGTTCTACTGCTCTTTTTTCATTTTCTTTGGCTAGAAAGCCTTCAATTGTTAGATCACTCGTTTTCCTCTGTCATCCCTTTTGTTTCGTCTCCGCGTGAGAGGATATGGGGACATAAGAGACCTCCTCTCGTTCTCTGTTGGCGCGTGTCTTTTGATTGATTTTTTTTTTTTAATTCTTTCTCTCTCACTCTCTTCGCTTTTCCTCTCCGACCTAAATGAGAGATCAATTGATCTGAATTGTGTATCACGACCCTGACGACTCCTGTTCGCTGTCCTTTTTCCGGGATCATAATCTGGGAGGCTTTCTTTGTTTTTGTTTTTGTTTTTTTTTTTTGTTTTCCTTCTTCTTTTCTTTCTTTCTTTTATATTACTTTCTTTTTCGGAGGGAAAGGGAAGCCGGCTATAATCCGCTTCCATGATCTGGATATGTCAAATCCATCTGATAGGCCATGGACCGAGGAGGACAAGGTATGGATTTCTTGCCCGGGTGTGAATTTGATGCTGACCAAAACAGTACACTCTACTCACTGAGATCCTCAAGAAAGCTGGAATTCCTTCCAGCTATTTAGTACGCATGATTAAAGATTGTGGAATCACTCCAAACTGGGAGCATATTCCCCTTCCTCAAGGTATTATTGTCCAATTGCCGGCCAAAGCAGAAAAAAGAAAAAGAGGAGAAAAAGGCTTTGCAGATCGATATCAACATGGCGCTAACACCTGCCCCGGTCAAGGCCGTTCACTCAGCTCGTGCAAAACGGCCTATCTCAATATGGTTCAGCAGCCTGTGCACCCTCCAACACATTCTGTGGTTCCGTTTCCACCGCGATCCGATATGACCGGCCCGCCAGCCCCAATGGACCCAAGCGCGATGCGCAAACGACCATTGCATCCTTCCGACAAGCCAATTCCTCGTGCAATCCAACCAAGGCCACCAGCCAGTACCGCCTCCTACAGCAGCGAAAGCGGAGCATCGGCCCAGCTCTCTCCAAGATTAGATCTCGGCCCCGGCGAACCACCCCGTAAACGAGGACGCCCAAGCAAAGCAGAGACCGAGCGACGCAAGCTTCTAGCCGAGGCCCGTGGTGAAACTTACCCTGCTCCTCGACGGTCAGGGTCTGGTAGACTCAAAGTGCCTCCATCACCGACTAGCCCCGCGGCAGGCCCATCGTCCACACCATTCCCGCCAGCACCTCAACCATTCCACGGACCCAAGCCTGTCCCAAACTCAATGCTCTACGATACTTCGACCATGCGCTCAGCAGTTCCACCACCTGGTCCCGGTCCCGCGTCAAATGACGAGCGTCGCGATATGCCAGGCCGTGCCATGGGCCCTAACATGCGCGAACTACCCCGGCCAACAGAGATGGGCCATCCCCTCCCTTCACCACACGCCTTGCAACTAGGCCCCCCAGATGCGTTCCCTAGATTCAGCAACCCGACCGAGCGGCCCTACAGCTTCGCAGCAGACCGATTCTCCCCGCCAGACAGTGGTCGGCGGGACTCGGTCACTAGTCGACCTGAGCAGCCACCAGGACCGTACTCGGAAGGGCGAATGAACACGACACCAGCCGAGAAACCTCCCCGATGACCATTGGTATTCATATTTTCCTTTTTTTATATCGTCATTTTCATTTTTCGATCCTAGTCTCGATTATATTTTCGACTTTCGACTTCAGCCTTTGTTTTTTTGAGGCCCCAAGCGCCATGAATGAATGATCAAGCCATTGATGAACAATAGACAGCGTTCTCATGTTGTGTTTATTGTGTGTGGTTTTTCTCCAAGCTCTTCAAGCGACCCATCCCAACACCGACTTTCCCTCAATAATCCAACACCCCCCATGCATGCATAACCCTCTCATTTTATCCCCGTGTGTCTGCCAACCTAGGTACTATATACCTAAGGTCAGATAGACCATAGACCACGGGATGGGAAATGCTTTTACTTTCCTTCTCTCTGTGACAGTGACCTTCATACATCCATTGATGCGTCCACGAATTCCTCCCACGTTCGATGAAGATAACGGCCTTCATATTCTTGACATTCGATTTTCCTATTGAATCTTCACGCCATTGCCCCCATTCAAGCAAGCGAGACTTTCCATTGCTTTCCTTCTGCTCCTGCTTTCCACTCGTCTCCTAGACAAAAACACAATCTCAATATTGTGAAGCCTAGTCGAAGTACCGCGACCTAAGACAAGACAAGACGTTTACGCCAATTGATGCCCTCCATGCCTAGCATCTTTCTTTTTTCTGTCTCCAGTTATACTTTCTACTTTCTACTTTCTACTTTCTACTTTCTACTTTCTACTTTCTACTTTCTACTTTCTACTTTCTACCTTTCTTTCTCTCCAGTCCAGCCCAATGTCTAGCGTGCTATGCATCTGATGATGACGATGATGCATTATGTCTATTGCTACATGATGATGGCAGTTCTTTGGGCCTTTCAATTTTTAAGGCCTATTTACCTTGTAATTTATCCTACTATATTTCTGATCTTTGATGATATTCTGGTTCCTGTTTTGAATTTTCTGGATCTTGGCTTTTGGCTTTCTGTTTATTTTCTTATCTCGACTCTCCTTATAGGGTGATGTCCCACGTTCTTTGCTCTAGTTAATAATCAATTGAGAGTATTTAATTCCACACATATCACTTTGGTTCTCGTTCTTTATTCTTCGTTCTCATGGAAGTTACATGCGGCTTTTGCTAATGTAGAGCGTTTTAGAAGCTAGATCTTCATAGTATTGTATGTACATACATACGTACCTAGCTTGTAGCCCGCATGCAATACAGTAGATACTGCTTTACTACTAGTCCTTGCTGAGCCCTGATATCAAACCAACTGAACCAAGATGGAGATACGTAGATGTGTATAAACCCAGATGTACTTGAATTCTAACTCTCAGACTCAGACAGCGTACTTTCTATTTGTACTTCACTTCGTATGATAAATAACACTGGGCTATAAGTACGAATGGATGGACGGGCATTTGGCCCAGCGGTTGTCGTTGGCGACCATTTGGCACCGCTACTATGGATCCCCGTCCATCCTTAGCTTGAGTGCCGTTTGATCTCTAGTTGCCGGATCGCCTCCGGGCGATAACTTTTTATTTATTTTATTTTTTTCATTGAAATAACTTTTCCAACATTTTCATCTAGGAATGGTAACTATGCAAGCTTTACATCCGCAATTTCTGGAATATATTGAGCTCCCGTAGGCCATATACGTTCCCATCACCAAGTACTCTCTTCAAAGATGTTTGCCAGTTCAAAGGTAATGCATATATGGGTCAAAGAAAGGATTAAACAAAAAAACTAGCTGCTCGACGCCTTGAATGAAATGCTATCCCTACACAAAGAACCTATGCTTCCCACAATTCTATCAACACACCAACTTCCGCCCAGCCTATCACTCTGCACTAGAAGACGTTCCACGAACTCGATCAAGAATTCGCCGCAGCTGTGCCTGGGAAGCACCGCTCCCCTCCGTAGACGACACGCCTGTCGCCTCTAGAGACGACGGTTCAGGTTCAGGTATAGATTGAGATGAAAGCGACAGGCGTTTCGGAGGATGAGGGTGAGGCTCGTGATTCTGGGACGAATCTTTATCTTTACTTGCGTCACCATCCTGCTCTTCCAACCCCTCAGCCTGCCTTTTATGCAGCATCTGCGAGCGCAGCGCGCTAACCGCAGAGCCGAAACCCGAGGGTGTTCTCGACAAAGAAGGAGTGAAATTATTCCCAATTTGAAGATCCAACTCCTTCTCTTTGGCCAGTTTCGTCATTTCGGCGGTGTTTTTCTCGATAAAGCGAGTCAGATACACCTTTGGGCCGGTGTCACGGTCTTTCAGGTTGTGCTTGATGCGGTCCAGTTCCTTCCTGTACGCCGTCTCGTAGATGTTGAAATCTGCAGCGCCGGGCGATTCACTAACGAACTGTACCGGCTCATCATCCTCCATCTGGTCATAAGGATCCATTGAATGTTCCGGCTCTTGGAGGATAGATCCCGGCTCGTCACTAATTTCCATGGGTTCCTGCTGCGAGGAGCCGTTGTATGTAGATGGTCCAATGAAGAGGTAGGGGAATTCCTCCTCCAGCGGATCACGGGCATGCCCTCTCGTCCCCTCCAGGCTGCGCTTAGTTCTACCCGAGCTTGCTCGCGAGAGGGGGATGCTAGGTGATCCCGATTGAGAGTGGGGTTGAGCTTCATGGCCAATATCCGGTTGAGCCGGGGACCCCCAGCTGCGGACGGAACCGGAGTCTTTTCGCTCGGGCTCGAACACACCGCTGGGCCTTTTGCTACTGCTCGGGCTTTGCTCCGGCCGGGATGAAAAGCTGGCTGAATCACTAGACCCGAGAACTCCGGAATCGTCTCGGAACCCGGCAAACGGACGCCGGCCGAAGCCTTTGCGCATGTTTGCGCGCAAACCATGAGCGTCGTGTGTTTGTGGAGCCGCTCCCACTGCTGGGAATGGCTCGTCCGGGTCCATTTCCATTGGTGGCTCGACGAGGTAGGCATCGTGGTCTCCGCCCAGAATGCTCTGACCGAACGTACTTTGAATGGGGGATTGTGCTTTGGTGGGATCTGTTAGTCGCTTGAATTTTTTGACGGCTTTCATCTGCGGGCTTCGTTAATGAATATCTTTTCAAAATGAGAAATGGTAACATACCACAGTCATAAGATGTCCCATGTTTGTTGTAATAGCCGAGTCCATCTCCTCCTCTGTTGGCGGCTCAATGATTTGCGACGTGTTCTCCTCAAATGACAGCAAAGGATCCATCCCATTCTTCGTTACCCAGGGGTGTTCCTGTTATATCTAGTCAGTATTGGCGAGTAGTGTAATTGCGATTGACTCACTCGTAAACCAAACATGTCGATCCGTTTCTCTGGATCTTTCTCGAGAATCCGTCCCATGAGATCTTTGAATACTTCGTCTGACTCTTCTTCGTAGACCAGGGAATCCCCCCTGATACTATCATACAGCTCGAAGATGCTATGCTTCTCAAATGGTAGTCTTCCATATCGCAGGCAATATAGAGTTACCCCCATGGACCAAATATCCGTCGCCCTGCCGGATACATCACCATGTTTGACCACGCATAGCTCCGGCGGGAGAAATGCTGGTGACCCAGCCGACTTACCAGTGAACATGTTTGAATCTTTTTCAAACATCTCTGATACACCAAAGTCGACCACTTTCAGCATGTCGTCGTTGGTCACCAGACAGTTGTCCGGTTTTATATCTCGATGGACAATGCCCTGCGAATGCAAATACTCAATTCCCAAGATCAGATCACGGAACCAACATCGACATTGCTCATCATCATACGGATCTGCTTTCTCTTCCAGCCCGACCTTCATGACAACGCCCTTCTTGCACATTTCCATCACCATATACAAAGAGTCCTCTGTCGGATCGTCCAAGACCTCGATCAATGACACTAGATTGGTATGGTTCAGTTTCTTCATGATTGCAATTTCCTCCTTGATCAGATATAAAGGGTTCTTTGTTGTCTCATTATCATCACCAGAAGGATGTCGATGTAATGGCGAGTTGAAATCCGTTCCTGGCCGAATCGGACCTCGCGGTCTTCGCATCAGATGTGACTGCGCACGTTTCCTTAGTCTTGACTTGGAGAATTCCTTGACAGCCTGGATTTATAGATAGTTTATCTGACAGTTAGCATATCCATTTTCCACGTTGACCAGGCTCATATCCCGTAGGTCTGTGCTCATACATATTCATTGCCAAACTGATCTGCAGCCAGATGGACCGCTCCGAATGACCCACGTCCGATCTCTTGTTTGATCACATATTGGTTGATACGATGTTCCGCAGTACCATCATCTTGGCTCGTATAATACTCGGAGCGGGCGTCCAGTGTTTCCTAGTCCGCAGTATCAGTTCTCCGAAGCTGTCATAACGGCATTGAGAGACCGACCTTCACCGGACGCCTTGCTCTTGGGTTTCGTCGCCGGTGCCTCCCAGAACTGTCAAAGGATGCAGTAGACCTGGTTGCATATTGGGCGTTAGCATGATACATCATACTCGGAAAAAATTTCATTCTCCTGCAAGTGTTTCTTAGTGAAACTCACGCAACTCTGCTCGCTTGGGGCCGCGCATCGTTCATACCCTCCAGTGAGGCAATAGATGGCTCTGCGGATACATCCGACTTAGGGGTTTCCACATTCTCATCCATTGGAATACACTGATCACCAAGTGTTGGTAGAAGATGTGTGGGGTAAGGAAGTTCGAGCGGGGGATTCGATAACGTGAGATGCGGGCTGTCAGCCTTACGAGGCCGCGCTTTGGCAAGGATTGCACAAGCGGATCGAATAAACGGTACTAAGCCTTATGTATAATTAAAGAAAAATCCAGTCGAATCGGAAACCCCGAAGAAAATCTAGGCAGCTCCTTTTTGATATGGGCTTTTGTTATCGATACCGGAACTAATTTCACCGCCTGGTCAGCCTCGGAACTCCCCTGAACAACAACAACAACTTGTTTCAGATCACACTATACACAATGGTCGTCTACTCGTTCTACATCTTTGATCGGCACGGTAACCACCCCTCTATTATATATTTGAATCGTCTTCATATGCTAACTGTCATCTAGCGGAATGCATCTACAAGCGCCGCTGGCTTCCGCGGCCGACCTCCACCGTGGGGAAGTCCCGGTCTGACACAGTCTCCGGCGCACCACCGACCGGTCTCGGCCAGACAGTGCGATCGACTGACGATGATTCGAAGCTAGTCTTCGGCACAGTATTTTCATTGCGGAATATGGTGCGCAAGCTAGGAGGTGAAGACGACAAGTAAGACTGCCCCTGAAGCAAGCCAGGCGTGCCCTGCTTGCTGGCCTTTGTATGTACACGCGAAGCCGACGCTAACCCCAACTAGCTTTGTGTCATTCACCACCAGCCAGTACAAGCTTCACTACTACGAGACACCGACGAATACCAAGTTCGTCATGCTGACGGACCTCAAGAGTCCCAGCATGCGCATCGCACTGCAACAGATCTATATCAATCTATTTGTGGAATACGGTTCGTGATCTCCTTTAGCAGACTCGGGCAGTGCTAACTCGGTTTGGTCTATTTAGTGGTTAAGAACCCCCTTTCTCCGACCGAGCATCCCGGCGGTGTGGGCGTGAACAACGAGCTATTCGAGGAATCACTGGAACAGTTTGTGGTGCGTGAATCGTAGTTCTGGCATACCCCCTTAGTTGTTGGCTTGTGTTCTGATCTGTTCGCAGACTCGAGTTCTGTCATGATATCGAACTGGGCATCTGGGCATCCCTCCCGGAACCCGGTCGTCAGTTCGCGCGAGCAAGTCCACGTGAAGGAAGGGAAAAGCGACAGGATCTCACCGCTGGGACATTTCGAGGCTAGCATATACAAATCAGGTATCTCGAAGGTGTAAGATCGACATAGCTGCAACCGAGCGCACACCGCAGCGGACTCGCCCGTTATCAAGCAAACTGTTCTACGGGCATCTGCATGCAACAGCACATTTGGTGAGAAACGAGATCATCGGGACACAGCACCAAAGCCAAGCACGACAGGGTTATCCATACCGCCTTTTCATGTGTGGCTGTCATTCAATGAGACCCGTTTCCTTCCCACGTGGCATCCCCAGCGCCGCTAGTACGCTGTACGCCGGGGAAATTACGGTGCGGAGTGTCCCGGGGGCCGGCCCGCAAAATAGCTCGGCTTCGTCATATCAAGTGCTATCGACCAGGAACGCTGAACAGAGCTATTTATTACTGGTGTTCGGGGATAGCCGGAATAATTGATTACCGTTGGTATAGCGCAATATCCATGTGAATTATCTCACTATATGTGCAATATCAAAGTTTCCGGCTTTGAAATGCCTGTTTATAGTAAACCTGGGGTATAGGTCGTATAAAACAAAATAAATGCCGCAGCCACCAACAACGCCATGGAAAAAAAAAAAAAAATTCTAAACTAGACTCAGGTCTAGAGCGCTAACCATACCCTTAATCCGAGCAGCTCTAGCCAAGCAGTATTGCCAAGAGCTTTCTTCGCAATCGGCCCAGTGTGGCTCGTGCGTCTGCTTCTGCATGGAGGCACTGACCCGACAAGCCGATAGGTGAAGACTCGAGAATCAAGTGAGAAGATAGATCATACGACAATAATTGGATCTTGCAATTGCTTTTTCTTCCTACCACATAAAGAAAAAAGCAAAGCTCAATGCATATTACAACGCTGAAAAAAAAAACAGGATACCCACAAACAGCTCTCAGCTTCAGGTCAGATCGTCCCTATCCTGCATCCTGCATGACTTGGCTAAAGCACAGACGTCCACATATACAGGTTTAGCACAACATACACCCACAGCGGGATAAATAGATGCCAACGATAAACAAGCTGAGCCCCTCCCATTAATCCGAGCTCTTTTACCCCGTAGCGCATATGTACATGGGAAATATATCGAGTTAGTTACTAGTGCATACCCATAGGCACATGCATACACGCACACAGGGAATAAAACAACATTATGCCACAGCTTATCTCAAGCTATAACCATTCAGAAACGCCAGATAGGTGTCGTAATGCAAAGCCGACCAATCCTATAACTTCACGGCTGTGTGTGTCTTCCTGCAACCACAAACTGGCGGTCAAGCATTGCCCCGGCTTACATCGAAACTTGGGTTGCAGCCGATGTTGGGTGGCTTTGTGGTTGCTTTTACACTTTTAAATAAACATGTGAGCTAATAGGTAGTTCTCATAAACTGACTCGATCCCCCTACCCCATGAACATGGGGTTTATTGGATGTGGCCCCTAAGATCTTCGTTTTGCCAACGACATGTCATCAAGCATGTCATGATTTAGCCCATCCTCTCCTCTTGGGATCGACTGCGTCCAAAAGTTCGTATACGCATGCAGAATAGATATTCGAACCGAATCAGCATGCTCGAATAACTTGGTGGACTTTCCGTGCTGTAGGAGGCCTCTGCTGCTATCATAAATATGTGTAATGCTAAGTCAGAGATTGAATAACATATCATATGGCTTCTACATTGGCTCAGAGAAAGGGGTCACGGCGGTTTGGTGGAATATTGTTTTCGTCGAGGACTTGGAAATAGCCAACCCTAATCAGTTCTGTTTTTGAGATAAAACAAAAAGAAATGAAGGGAGCCAAGGACAAAAGCATGCATATAGATGTGAAAGCATCTGTCTATAGCATGAGGCTTGGTCATTATGTAGAGCGGTTTATGTTGCTGGCTATCAAAAGCGATTGAACTGCAGGGTCATGAAGATGGTCCACGAGACGCCAACATGGCTATGGGGCTGAGCACCGTACTGGACAACGAGTTTCAGTCTGAAAGAATGATTCCTATGACATGCTCGTAATGAACTTGGATGTTATAATTTGTGGGATCTATGGCTATTCATGTTGCCCTTTGTTCTCGACATAGGGACCAACCATTTTTAATAATAAAAAACAAAAAAAAAACAGATCAAAGCAAGAGTACCATGGAACAATAACTGTATTAACCATACAAAAAGAAGTAATTGACCATCTGTCGAGTTCGAATTATACGTACAAATCGTATGTTGTAAACAAAGTCTACGTTGTACGGTTGTGAATGGATCAAATTGGAATTTGGGGTGAAGAGGGGTAGTGTTTTGAGTTGTATTTTGTAGAAGTACATGCCTCGGTGTAGATGCATATAACATTGATATAGACGGCTTGGCACATTTGTAAATTATACGTGGTACATATACATGTATAGTGACTTTGTGCTGTGCGAAATTAAGATGGGTTCCTCTTAGGGCTGTGATTGGCGAGTGAAAATCCCTCGTAGTCGTTAGTGTTGGATACGGAAGCTTGTGTGGGAAAGTGGAAATGCTGTTTTTGCGTTACATGTGAGATTGACTTGTTATTTTCAGCTTCATTGTTCCTCTACAGATATCTTATTCTATTATTCTTACTGGAAACCCCGTGCCGAGGTCAATACTAAACGGGTTTATTCGGGAATCGACGGTAATCCGGGGTAAAATCAGCATTGAATAGTTAGCATTATCGAGTATACCACTAGTTACCACCCTGTACTAGCCCGGAAACAAAGCCCGGGTTCAGCGCGAAGCTCATGCTAGTATGGAAATCCTAAACACTAGGTGTCAAATGTTCCCCCACCCCCTCCCCTAACACGGAAACACCAGGGATCCGAAGAGACGGTGAACATCTCGCATCTACATTCCAAAGTAATGAGGCTAGATATATTTCCCCCTGCAGGCATGATAGGGGCCAAGAAAGAGCGATATATTTCTATCCAATACTTTTCAATTGAACAACTCAGTCTTAGTCAACCTGCACCACCCTCGTCTATCTCAAGTGCCGTCATCTGTCCGAATGACGCTAGATTGCGGAAAGCTGCTCTTAGTCTCTGTTATATTCCCCTATAACGTACTAGAGCATTATGTACGTTGTACATCGCTGCGGGGGGACTCCGTCGCACAGAGACCCCACGCGGTTCCCACGACCCCGATAGAGAGATGTGCATGATTGACCGACTATTATTATGTAGCAGCGATCGTCCAGCAATCACTAGCAGTGTCCAAAAATGGGGGGTTTCGCTTTGGGGATGATCGAGTTGACCAACTGAACGTTGGAAGTAGGGAGTGAGCACGGGTATAAACGGAGGAATATGACAATTGGTTGAAAGGGAATTTAGGATTTGCCAACCAACGAGGACAGTGTCCCTTGGAGAAACTGGGATTTACCTGAATTTGATCTAGTAGGGTTTCATAGCCCGGATGACATACTGTATCAATTTATATTGTAAGGATACATACAATAAGAAGAATGGTCTGATCTTCTTACTATATGCCTGTACAAATGATAATCCCCCACCTACCATATAGAGTAATAAAGCACGTCTGAAATATTCACCTTGTGTCCGGCTAAGAGATCAACAGAATCCCCCCAATCATATCGGATGAATGCATCCTAATGGATCCCAGAGGATAGCTTTGGGGAGGTACCCCTCAACTTCATACATCGGAAGTCCACAGGGCCTCGGGATGACTACCGCCACACAGTGCACCCAGCGCGTCGGCTTGGTGCGGGGCCTGATCGAATCACGACTGAGGCTACGTTGTGCAGACTGCACAGCCTCACTCGTTTGATGTGGTGGCGGAACTATCAAAGCTACTTTCTCTTGTATTTTCTAATATTCTATAATATCTAATAGGATAACCGTGTACATTTAGATAATAGTATCCTACCACACACATATGTAGCAAGATCCAAAGACGTCACATCAACTCAACGTCATTAATACTAGTAAAGATCAAATAATACCATGTATTGCTCAATCTTCAAAGAGGGACTCGGGAGAGACCCAGTTCCAGGGTTGAAAAAAAAAAAAAAAACCGTACTTTCATTACTTATTATACTAATTACTATGGATTACTTCAATGTTTCATTACCATTAAATCTCTCACCAAAAAAATTAATATTATAAAGCATCGGAACGGACCTCGGGAATCCTTTCCATCTAGTCTATCTGTACTCCGTACTCCCGTAATGTATCATGCGCCACTTTTTAGTAAAGAATGTGTACTAAAATATATCTCGACTTTACAGAGTACAAGCATGAATACTAATAGCCCTAGATGCATCTAGGTTTGTTAGGTCTCACAGCGCCGGAGTCGCCGTATGCAGTATGTAGCCCTATAGGTCAAGACCGGAATCGCATAGAAACACTCTGGAGTGAGCCCTGGAGCCCGCGGCCACCGTCATTTACAAGCATTAATAATCTTCGAGGGTAACCTGTACCGTTGCAGTGCCCACATTTTCCCCCTTCTCTCGATATGGAGTTATTCTAATATTTCAATTTTTTATTATTTTTATTTTAATTTTCTTATGAATTTTATAAATTTTTAGTTAAGCTATGTAATATATTACCATACACCAAGGATTTCCCCCCGATGGTATTTCAAGTTCCTCTAGCATCGCCAAATTTATCCCACTTATTTCCCACTTGCTTCTCTTTCTTTTAATTCTTTTTTTTCCTCTCTCCTCTTTTATTCTGTCTATATACTCCAGGGGCTCCTCCTTTGCCAGAGGGCATCATTTTGGTGTGCGGTGCTTCCAATATTTCCCTACCTCTTTGTGTCGTCACCTTTTGCCCTCGTTGCCTCAGGCCATAATTCGGTCTACTTTTTTTTTTCCCTCTCTCGCCTCGCTCCTCTCACTTCTTTTTATCTTTACTGTTAAGACCGTCTCAATCCGCCGCAGCTTCGTGCGAGCTGTAGACCCTCGTCTTCCAATCTGGGGACGGAGAATTTTACGTCCCACCCCTCATTCTTCCAATCTTCACCTGTCGATCCATCGCACATGACTCCACCTTCCCCTTCACCTGTGCCTTCCGCAGTCTCTTCCGCCTCAGCTTCACAACACTCGAATGATCCTCGGGATGGAGATGCTTCGGTAGCACGCGCCCTTGCGGGCATGAATCTGGCCGCCCACGCAAACGGGGACGCCCTCCCTGCTCCGGCATTATCTCCCGCCGGCAAGCCGACGAAAGCCACCATGGCCGCTCGCCTCACGCGCATGTTCTCCAGCACGGGGAAAAACACACCAACCAGAGAGAATAACGAAGTTCCTCGTGATCTATCAGACAGTAGCTTGGAAAGTATCCAGCCTCTCAACGGTAGGACTTCGAAGCCACCATCTCGACCCGCCTCTAGACCTCCTTCTAGACCTCCCTCAAGAGGAGAGAATTCTCGAGCACCATCACGAAACCCGTCACTCAAGAGCGAAGCCGTGGAGAAGCCCGACAAGAAGAAGATGGATGATAAGAAGACAAAAGACGGTGCTTCAGTACACAAGCGATTCGAGGTTCTGACGGAATCTCTCGGCAACCACTCACATAACCTCAGAAGTGCTAGACGGCAAGAGAAGCTTACCGATCTACTGCGGGATATGATGGGTGGCCGGAAAAAGGATGACCAGGTGGATGAGCAACAGTTGTCGCTGATGTCAACCTGGATTGATCAGTTCAAGACGGAGCGTGATAAGCTGGCTGCAGATAAGAAGGGTGGCCCGAATGCCACTGCTTCTCTGGTTGACAAGTACGGCAAGTGCCAGGAAATTGTGGGTCGCGGTGCTTTCGGTATTGTGCGTATCTCGCACAAGGTCGACCCTCAAGATTCCAAGTGTGAACAGCTGTATGCTGTTAAGGAGTTCCGTCGCCGGCCTCAAGAAACGACCAAGAAATATCAAAAACGACTGACTTCTGAATTTTGCATCTCATCGTCACTTCGTCACCCGAACGTCATTCACACTTTGGACCTCTTGCAAGATGCCAAGGGAGATTACTGTGAAGTCATGGAATACTGCGCTGGTGGCGATCTGTACACCCTGGTCCTTGCTGCCGGCAAGTTAGAAGTCGCCGAAGCCGACTGCTTTTTCAAGCAGTTGATGCGGGGTGTTGAGTATATGCACGAAATGGGTGTCGCACACCGCGACCTTAAGCCCGAAAATCTGCTCCTGACCACTCACGGTGCACTCAAGATCACCGATTTTGGTAACGGTGAATGCTTCCGTATGGCCTGGGAGAAGGAAGCCCATATGACCGCCGGACTCTGCGGTTCCGCTCCATATATCGCCCCGGAGGAATACGTTGAGAGGGAATTCGATCCCCGAGCAGTTGATCTCTGGGCGACCGGGGTGATCTACATGGCCATGCGCACCGGACGGCATCTTTGGCGCGTGGCGCGCAAGGACGAGGACGAATTTTACCAGCGGTACCTAGACGGTCGCAAACATGAGGATGGATACGCTCCCATCGAGACGTTACATCGGGTAAGAACAGCTAATCCCCCTTCTGCGACTGCGGGGCCAACACTTATAACTTCTCAGGCTCGTTGTCGCAACGTGATCTACTCCATCCTTGATCCCAATCCTTCTCGCCGCATCAATGCCTCACAGGTCCTCAAATCCGAATGGGTACGCCAGATCAAGCTGTGCAAGGCTGGCGAGGAAGGGTTTTGATCGTTTCAACACGAAAATTGTCAGGTGTTGAGGTCACAAGCCCGCCCCTCCAAGGTTTGATGTGACCGAAAATCGTTCTTTCACATTTTGCATCACAGGGTGGTTATTTATCATAGACCCATTCAAGGAGATGCTTACTGGTTTTTATCCTTTGAATGCTCCTAAATTAGGAGGAGGCCCCATACGAAGGTTCTATGTTTGCCTTTTCTCCCCCGTTTTATCCTGTTGGCTCCGGCGCATACTGTACCCCTGCAGCCTCTTCAGCCTGTGCTCTATTACATCGATCCATCTTTTAGCTTGTCTTTCTGTTTGGATCCTCATGTCTTCAACGTCAATGCAACGAAGAATCATGACCCTTTTCTTTTGATCCGGTTTTTCTTTACAATCTTTCGGAGTTTATCTCATCCGGTCCTTTTTTTTTTTTTTTTTCGCGTTGCCGGGATTTTGGCAGATACCTTCAAGTTTCTATTGGCGTTGGCGGGAAATTCCCCATTTGAACTTTCTTACCTTGTACCACTATGACGAGCCCAGCTTTAGCGGGCGAATAAGGGGCATATTCTTATTTGGGTTGCAGGTCCTGTTTTCTGGGGTTCCTTATCAATATGATTGTAGGCAGAGGCTCTGCTGCCCGCAACAGCAACAGAAACAGGAACAGGAATCGGTACCTAAGTGAGATGTCCTACACTGGAGGTTATCCAAACCTTTTTGCTTTGGCTTTTCTCGTTTCGACGTCGGATTCTAGTACATATTACCGATGCTTTGTGTATATATGGCTTAGGCATTTTGAATTCTGTTACATGTGACTTGGTTCCACGTAGCAAGGTGCACTTTCATTATCCCAGCATGCCAGGTTCGTTCCAAAGTCCTATTTCCCCTTTTACAACTAACAGGCACAACATCCAAGTTCACAATCTACAGCCTCCAAAAACTATGACATCAATCCGAAGATCGGCGCCTATCGACCCAATGTAAGGTCCACAACTGTCATGAGACGATCATCAGCACGATGTAGTAGATTAGCCCCGATATCTTTCCAACGCATCAGGACCCGTGATATCATTCAATCTGGAGGTATTTTCCGACGATAATTATCCTTGCATCCTCCGTACGCTAACGAGAAAAAAAAAAAACCAAAAAAACCAAGCCCCAGCGGTCTGATGGATTAGGGTGTGTCATATTTCAGATTCATATTAGTTAGCACAGTCTAGTTAGTTCCTTGGAAGGTTATTCACATTATTCACATTATTCACACATGCATCTTGTAACTTCTAATTACTGCATGCCTTGCGGTCTGTACGGAACTCGGTAATACAGAACATGCAGCTAATGAGGTGGATTCCGACTTTCCAACTTCTTTCGTCCAGATACCCAATCCAAGTAACCAACCCAAAAAAGGGATCCCAGAGTAAAACCTGAGCGAACTCAAGTTGCAGTTATTCCCACTTGGCAATGCCATAAGATTGTCTGCCAAGACCTACACATAACTCAGTTACTTAGGCATCAACATTACAGCCTAGGCGAAGTGGATAAGTGGAATACCTCAATATGCACATGCCATGCAGGCGTATTGCAGCGGATGTAAGGCCCAGCCCTACACTATCCCTACACTATGCTACTGATAAAGGCGTAAGGGGTAATTATGTTAAAATGGAGTTTGATTATCTCTCTCTTGATTGCTTGCCAACCAGCGTTAAGCGGCTATATACACCTGGTTTGAGTAGGAATGTCCCAATGTCCCAACATGATACCTACATATAGCTATACATTATATACCTTGGCATGATTTACCTAGTATTACCAGTGCTTGTATCTTTGCAGAGAACCTAGAAGGAAAAAAGAAAAAGAAAAAGAAAAAAGAAAAAAGAAAAGAAAAAAAAAACTCGAACAGACCTTCGCAGAACCTGAATAATGCAACCTTGATGTGGGTACCTCGTACTCCCGTAGACTCCAGCCCTACCAAACATGACGTACCCGCATCCGGAAAATATGACATAAGCATATTTACACAGCCACACACAGCCACACAAACCCGTAAGGCAGACCATGTCGGCTACCCTTGGCATTGGGTTCGGGACCTTCACTTTCCCTGCAGCTTAACTCCAGAGATTCTTTGCAGCAGTCAACTGGAATCTACGACTCACTTCTATCCCATACCCACTTGCAACATATAACCCACACCAACTCAAAAGCCAATCCTCATCTCCGGGTCCCCCGAACCACACCGCCACCATGTCTTGGGCAGGTACGCCTCATCCCATCAAGACCCTCGGACTCATGGACCGGTGCCAGTTTGAGCGAATCTAACTGCTTGGATGGATAGGGTTCAAGAAGAATGTCAACCGTGCGACGACACAGGTGATGATGAAGACGGGTGAGTTGGTCGAGTTCTACCCCGCAATGAATCGAAAGAGGGCGATCGGACACGATCCCGGATTAGCTACCCGCCACGCCCTACGATTTACTTGCCGCGCCACGTGGATGCGAATAAGTGAATAACATGCTGATTCGGTAATTGTATAGGACATGTTGAGAGAACGAATGATCGCGATTATGAGATCGAGGAACGGTATGGTTGTCCTTGCTGCTCCCTCATGGTTATACCGGGATGGGAGCTGATTTTGTTCATTATAGTCGTTATCGGACTATGGAGACCGCCGCGAATCGGTTGCAAAAGGAGGCGAAGGGGTATCTGGATTCACTACGAGGTGGGTGACCTTTTGCTTTGCGGATTGTTGGATTTGGTTGTTCAACTGGCTGACTTTTTTCCCCAGCCATGACGGCGTCCCAAATGCGCATTGCGGAGACCATTGATGCTTTCTACGGCGATGCGGGAACAAAAGACGGTGTGAGCCGGAGCTACAAGCAGGCCGTTGAGGATCTTGATGCCGAGACCATCAAGGCTCTGGATGGGCCATACCGGTAGGAGATCTTTTTTTTTTTTACTGACGAGTACACATGAATGGTGCTGATAAAAGCTAAAGTACCACCGTCCTCGATCCCATCTCCCGATTCTGCGCCTACTTCCCCGACGTGAACGAATGCATCAAAAAACGCAACCACAAGCTACTAGACTACGACGCCATACGCGCCAAGGTCAAGAAGCTAGCCGAGAAGCCCGACAAGGATGTTACCAAGCTGCCGCGGACCGAGCGCGAAGCCGAGATGGCCAAGCAGGCTTACGAGCAACTGAACGAGCAGCTCTTCAACGAACTTCCCCAGCTGATCGACCTACGTGTGCCCTACCTCGACCCCAGCTTCGAAGCTCTCGTCAAGATCCAACTACGCTTCTGTGCCGAGGCGTACTCCCGCATGGCGCAGGTGCAGCAATATCTTGACGCCGAGACTCGCGACCAGTATGCTAAGGGTGATCTGGATAACCGGGTTGAGGAGGTGTTACAGGAGATTCGCGATTTGAGCATAGCTGGAACCGTTTGAGCCGTCCTTTTAAATCGACTACTCTATTAGCATAATACCGGATTTTTCTTTGCTGCGTTGAGATCTGTGCAACAGACTCGTGCTTTTTCTTGTTCTTTGCTTCTGTCGATAGATATCGGCAGCTGTTCATTTGCCTTCCAGGTGTCTTCTGTGTATATGTTTAATACATCCATGAGCTGGCTTTGACATTGCTCTTCATCAATTCCTTCAATTCCATGTCTTCGCCGCATATGAACATCATGCTGGGAGAAGCGGGTATAATTTGTATTGTACTCCAACAAAATTCACACTATATACATCACCAAATATCAAACATCAGACCTTCCCCGCAGGTCTGAAAAGCTCGTCTTGAATAGTCTGCACCACAGGCATCGCCGCAGCATGATAAGCCTTAAGCTCCTGATCAGTAACAGTCCCGAGCACATACTTCGAAACAGCAGCCGTCTCATGTGACGACGGCCGACCAATACCAAGACCAACGCGCAAGATCGATAGATCCGCCAATGGCCCGGTAACATTCTTACTCGCCCCAGACGAGCGCGGATACAATCCCTTCTTACGCAGTGTCTCACAGATACTCATAAGACCGCGATGCCCTCGCAAACTAAAAGTCTCAGGCCCGCCACGTATGACACGGAGCTTTCCTTGCGCAATAGATAGTTCGTCGTGGAGGATGACGAGGGTTGTGGGGTATGTAGTTTGTGTAGGGAAGTTTGGGGGAGTTGAAGACGAGGATGAACGAGTTGCGGCGACATTGGCGATCCTTTCAAGACGGCTTGCTCGCTCGGTTGCCCATTGTTCTAGCCGACGTACGAGTTTTGGGCCTGTTATGTTCATGAGGGATGGACTTTGCCATGTTTCGTGGTAGATGCCTGTGTTTGGGAGGGTTGTTTCGAGGAGTGGTTTTAAGGCGTCGAGGAGGAGGTGGCCGGCGCTGTGTCGGGTGTTGTGGTAGGGGGCTGGATTGCCTATTGAGGCTATGAAGAGGAGGCGGCGCGGGGAGGTATTCATATTTGGAGGAAGGAGAGGGACCTGTGGTGGTGTATGATGTACAAAGTAGTATTCTTTTTTCTTTTCCCTCTATTGTCATTGGTTCAGGTACGAGAGATCGGGAGATCGTCTCGTGACTTGGCTGATACCGGAGATAAGCAATATTGAATTTCTTATCTCCATGTTTATACTACATCTACTGTTCTTGGGATTACATACATTAACATGATGTCTTTTTATCTTTCAGCTCTAATTATTATACTAGATGTGTTAAAAGAGAAAATAATATCTTGATGTTTATGCAAAAAGCAATCTCACGCTACTAGGGCTGGTCTCATTGTGGGAATCTGTATAAAGTTAAGGGTATTCGTAGCATAGACCTGGGTAGTGCCGTAGCTAAGAGCAATGTCAGACTTGCAATATTGTTCTCTTAACGAGGCACAGGCCTGGGTTAGATCCCCTTGGGGCCATAGTTCGCGGTCGGATGACCATCTGGGCGATGTACTGTTGAGAATCACGTCTTCTTTTCCCTTTTTTTACAGCATTTTAAACTTGTTATAAGACAGGAAACGAGGAAATGAAATGCAGTACTTGCTGGTTGTTTCCTAAGCAGACACTCTCGCAGACTGCCAGTACTCGCAAATTACTTGGCTGGGTAATGCGATCGATATGTAACACCAACTACCGGCAAGCTTGGCTATACAACTTTGCTTTTTCTATGCAGCTCTCTTGCTCTCATATCCTCCGTAGGAAGAGAAGGATTGGAACCATTGCACAGGTAGATTTGCCCAGATTCGAGGCAGAGTGCTACAGAGCAGTTGATGCACCACGATCCCAATTGACTCGTTGTATCTTGGTACACCACTTTGATGGCACTTGTTTTCATGATACTAAGGACATCGGTCGACGCCTCAATCTAGTTGAGAGGTCAATGGTCGAGTGCATTGAATGCGTCTCGTTGGTTACTAAGATGGATGTAACGGATTAACTTGAATGAAAAAAAGACGTTAGCATCGCCATATCATGTGACAAGATATCACCGGTCATCCTCGTACGTTTTGGGAGGGAGTTTGGTCTTGAAGAGGAACAGTTAATGAATGTTTTTGTATAAGTAACCAACCATGGAGCCGGCACGGCCTCCATGTCTTGTAGAGTAAGTGTCCATGAAGGTTTGTAGAATACGTGAATTTTGTCCATTGCAATGAAACCAGACAAGCTTTTGGATATAACTCCCCTCGAACCCCATGCAAAACCGAGAATAACAACATAAAGAGACATTTACAGTTGGAACAGAGTCCTCGTCTTCTCCATTCCACCCTTCCACTCCCACTCCTGGCCACTGGCACGCTGGATGCCCTTATCAACACGACGCAGCTTTAAAGTGAAGCGTGGTCCTAGTTCCTGTAGACCGGTGCGGATGCCCTCAGCACCTAGCATTTCCTTGCCGTCAGCACCAACGACAGCCTTCTCGGTCTCACGCTTCTCACGGAAGACGTAGCGGTGACGACGGACGAAAATGTAATCACGCTGGTTGTGCAAAGTGACAACCTGTCGCCCCTCGAACTCCGGCTGAGGTGGGAAGAGTGAGCGGAACAAATGGGCAGTCAAAAGACCGAGAGGGGTACGGAAGTTATTGAGGATCAGCTCGGGCCAGTGCTCGGTGGCTCGGCCGTGTCCTGGAAGGCGCTTTCCTTCGATCCAGTTGCTAATGGTGAAGTGGAAAGTCGGGCCGACTGGCAAGTGCACCATCGTTAGCCCAGAGGGACGTTTCTGGTCCTCATTCAACACGACGACCGTTGTGAAATTACGGTTTGCGGCGAATTTGGAAATCTCGCGGATTGAGAATTTGTGCGAGTAGCGGTGAGCATTACGCCGGATGTACACGCTGTTCGGGAACACTTCGGTCAGGGTCTCGGCTTGGTCGTGAAGGGTAGAGTTGAGGCCGGTGGTGATAAGGATTTTCGGGGTGGGTGGGGGTCCCTCGGTGAAGAGTGTAGGGAATTTGGCGGCCAATGCTTCAGGAGCGAGGCTGAGGTTTGTGCTGCGTGTGGACTGGGTAGGACTTGTGGCACGCTCTGTCGCAGTTCGGAGAGAGGTCTTCTTCCGGCCACGGCTAGCATTTTTGTCGTCGTCCTTTTCCTCACCCTCATCTTCATCTTCATCTTCACTGTTGTCCGATTCGAGCATACTGTCGACTGACTCGTTGTCTGATTCCGGAGCCTCGCTATCATCCTCGCCCTCTTCTAATGGCCGATTGAGCTCGTCTTCTTCTTCCTTCTTTGCGCGCTTGATGCGCTCAACGTCAACGCTCAATCCCAGACCAGTTTCTTCGGTGTCGTTGTCGGCTTCGTTCCATACACGTTTCCGCTCGAGGGTCAGAGGAATGTTGCGGCGAAGTCGTTCTTCCTTCAACTTGGGGTTCTTGGCTTCTTCTTTCTTGAAAGCGTAGCGCTCCTCTCGGCGCGCAGCATCTTTGGCTCTCTTGCGCTTAACATGGTTCATCTTCCGGCGCAGCTTGTTGCCGGTTTTAATATCGCCCATAACGCCCGGAGGCGGTCCAGATCGTCCAGGGACAACCATTTTTGAAAGCTGAGGGGGTAGAGTGCTGCTGTTGAAGGCCAATAGAAAATGTAAAGATCGCCGAGAAATAAATTATTTCGGACAATCGTTTCCCCGGGGCGACAATCTGCGATTTGACCTTGCGACTTTTAAGACCTCCTCTTTAGAAGAAAAATAAATAAAGAAGGGTATTAGCTAGAAATCGGAGATATATACAACTATGTGACTTCTATGTACCATATTTTTTCCTTTTCTTAGCTGCCACCGCTTTTATGAGGGCGATCAGAATCAGGCTCAGTGACCTGTTCAGCTTCAACACGTGACTAATCAGACAACCCCAATGAGTGATTAACTACATACTCCGTCCACCTAGGTAGCTATGTAGTTAACTGAGTTAACTATTGAGCATCCAGTCCTCATTAGTCCATACTCAAAGGATCAACCTCGTGGCCAAGAAATGATCCACAGATATCCATAAAGGCACCGAGATTTAGGCAACTGATATAGTATAATCCCTGTGCTTCATTGGTACAAGCTTAGAGAAACAGTCAAAAGATGGGTAGTTTTTGATTGACGCCTACCTAGTACTAGTCAAAAATTTGATCGTCCACGGGTCCACGGATCTAGTTACTTCAGGGTTTCACTGTTAGTTGCCAGGACGCACTCGTCACGCTTCCTTCATCAACTCACTTCTGTGGGAAACATACAGCCTATTTTACCACTAGACCATGACAAAAACCTTGGTTCCTGTTTAGGGCCTAAGGGGGGCCCATATCCCAGTCTGTCAACTTTTTCTCCTGCAACACCCAGCCTTTCAACCTTTTCCATCTATCAAATTTTTTTTTTTTACATAACACCATTTCATCAATTCAAGATGCAGTACGGCGACCCCCATTTCCTTGTTGACCGTGATGACACCACGGTCAGTACCGACGAGAAGTATGAAGCCGAAGATCGCCCCGCCTTGCCCTGCCGAACCTGGGTCATCACCTAGAAGCTTGAAGAAACAGCTATAGCCACCACCCAGGAAAATATTAAATTTGGTCACGGCCCTGCATACACCGCGGGTAAATTCCTTTGTTATAGTGCCGATGACCCGAGCAAGAAGCAGGCGTTTATGCGCATCTCCGCCCAACTCCCCATGCATAGACCAGAGTTTTCTAAGTCCGAGACTCGAGCTAAACAGGCCGTACCGACGAAATCAATTAGACGAAATCAATCATCGAACTAGTGGCTCTGAAGAGACTGAAGAAGATGTGTTGTGATGTTGTCCCGACCTGCTCGGTTTTCAAGAGAAAATGCAATGGCCCGGTGGTCCCAGGAGGCTTTATCACATTTGTTGTCTGGGAAAATGCCCCCAGAGAGCCCCTAGACTATCAGGAGTTCTGGAATATGAACGATTATATGCGTGAGTCTATTCGAAAAAATTTGCCCGTAGCTTACTCTGATGTCCATCCAAACCTCTTTTTGTATTTCTCGTGTCAGAGACTAAATTCAACGCATACATTAGAAAGTTTTTACGCTGCGGCATCAAGCCACGCATACATTCAATATCGAAGCTCATTTTTGGTACATTGACCGAAGAACTGTATGTGATGCTCAGTATACTCACATCAAGTAACTTATACTCCAGTCTCTTAGGCACATCTCAGGGTTTTCGCAAGCCGCCTTCGTTGAGCCTACTGAAGAATGCCCCGATGCTAACTTTGCCTTATTCGGACTCATCAAGCCACCGGAAAAGGATGAATGGTGGCTCGACACTAAAGGGTGGGAATGATGAGACTGCATTAAACGAAGATCTAAATATAACGAATATTTACCCGTGCTTCCATTGATTTGTTACAAGCATAGTCGCCCGCTAAAATGGGCTTGTGATGTCTCTTTGGATGTTGCCTTTGGATGTCTTTTTAATGTATACGAAGGCAGTGCAAAAAGCACATCTTGTGCAAGAGACTTTTCTATGTATATGATAACCGTGGTAGTTGTAGTGTTTATTCAAGTCTGTTATAACCTTGGCATCCACCATGGTGCATGATGTGGGGCCTGTCCCGTACCCATGGCGTCGCTGATTGGACCTGATGTATTAGACGTACAGAGTATAAACCTTGACTATCTGGGCCGTCCATAGTCAAAATTTCCTATACTCCCTCCTACAAAAACTAAATTTGTCTTACAAGATCTTCACTTTTCAGAGATTCAATACGAGTTGCTGCTCAGTGCCTCTCATAACGAAAATTAGCAAAGCGCCTGTCTCGGAGTGTGGAAGTCCACAATACGAGGAACATGACTATTATCTTCTGTCCCTTAATCTCATGTCTACTGCATCTTTATCTATCTGATTTGACAAATAAATCAAGGATCGTACGATTTCCGAAGTCTCTACATGATAGTGTACCCTCCACTTAGCCGCAATTGCCCACTAAATAGCAGAATTCGGTGCAGAATGCTTTGTTCTTGCGGGTGGACGATTATAAGCCCTTCTTTTTTTTTTTTTTTTTTTTTTTTTTTTTTTTTTTTTTCAAAAGTTTGAGTCTATACTTCAATTCAAAGCTGAATCCTCCTTGGTAAGCTCAAATACCTTTAAATCCTGTTTGGCAGGTCTCATTTTCGACGGCTATATCTGGTTATTAGACCGGCCTGACGTTATAGGCTCCGCTATCATAAAAAATTGCATAAGTCAAATTGAGTCTTCCTGATCTTCATCTCTTGGCTAGGTGGTCGCTACCAAAGTCACCATTAAGCCCGTTCCTGGAAGGCAAAGACATAAAGTTATTTTAGATACCCCAGTAGACAGTGCTTTACTATTCACTCCTAGATGCTATCAGAATCGTCTAAGATCACTTCAAAGATACCACAGACGTTCCAACTCCCCCAATCAGGAATTACGGTTGCTTGACCATCTGTCCTACCTTATCTTCTTGTCTTCTAACACATCCCTTGATACTCTCCGGATGAAAACGTATCAAGGTGTTGATGCGACATCAAGTAAAGACGAAAAGTTTCTGAAGCCAAACTAGCATTCCACTAGCGCTACTTTTTATCAGTCAAGTCACCATGTGTGGCCATAGCGACTAGCCAAGGCGGCGGGCATTGAGTACTGGTCCCGTGAGAGTTGTGACATCTGCACCGGAGCTTAGAAGCATTTGATCAAATGACGGTATCATAGATATCGCAAAGAGCATGAAAAATCTCGGGTGGTTGATCTCTATCAATAGTGACAGATACGCAATTCCAGACAGATCCAGTTTTAGATCAAGGTCGCACATCCTGGTTCGTTCCTAACTAGCCCGTCTCGGCCAGACCAAATGCGACACCATTATGTCCTTCATTAATTTTGTTCCTGCAATTTTCCCTCTACCTCTCCCACTTTTTGCACTTCTTTGACCTTGTTCTATTTATCTTCCCTCATGTCCCTCCATCTTCCTATCTCTTTCCATCTTTATCTCTCCTAAGCTGTGCAGGCAGCTAGGCCGAGTGCTTCAGCACTAAGAATGGACAAGATTAGTCAGGCATATGACCAGATTCCCCAATTAAGTCAATCATAAAAGAATAGAGGCACGAACATGATATAAACTAGAATTCATATAGTAGTGGCAGAAAACATGGCAGAAATTAGCGCCGACCCCTATTAGGAAGGCGGTACTAAAAATATAGACAGGACGTGCGAGGATTCAAAGGGTGCGGTTATCAATCCCCTGAATAAAAAGAAAAAGAAAAAGATTGACCCAATTGGTCGCTCTCTCTCGTTCTATACCCCTTGTCTTTTTGTCCTCTCGGTGGTGTCTGAGGGGCTGCATAGTGGATGACTCAATTGCCGCGCCTGCGATTTCCCCCCCGCTCTTTTCTTTCCCCTCCGTCTTTCTTTCGGACTCAGTTTAGGACCTACACCCCTCCCCCGAAGACCCTCAAACGAAACGTCAAGATGGCTACCGTCAATACCAAGACCGGCCAGGCCGTCGACCGCACGGTGCTGGACTCCATGCTCCGCCGCCGCATGTTCTACACCCCCTCCTTCGAAATTTACGGTGGTGTGTCCGGTCTGTACGATTATGGCCCACCTGGAACCGCCCTGATCGCCAACATGACCGATTTGTGGCGCAAGCACTTCGTGCTCGAGGAGGATATGCTCGAGGTCGACACCACCATGCTGACCCCCCACGACATCCTCAAGACCAGTGGACATGTGGACAAGTTCGCCGACTGGATGTGCAAGGACCCCAAGACTGGCGAGATCTTCCGTGCTGACCACTTGGTTGAGGAGGTTCTCGAGGCCCGCCTCAAGGGAGACAAGCAGGCGCGCGGCGAGAAAGTTGAGGTGGACGAGGAGAAGGAGGCCAAGAAGAAGAGAAAGGCCAAGGGCACCGAGGCTAAGAAGCTGGATGATGCCTTGGTCAAGGAGTACGAGGAGACCCTCGCACAGATTGACAACTTCGGTGGTCCCGAGCTGGAGCAGCTCATCAAGAAGCACGACATCCGCAACCCCGTCACCGGCGGCGAAGTGCTGCCCCCGGTCTCCTTCAACCTTATGTTCCAGACCTCCATTGGCCCCAGCGCCAATATGCCTGGATACCTGCGTCCCGAGACTGCCCAGGGTCAGTTCCTGAACTTCGCTAAGCTCCTGGAGTTCAACCAGCAGTCGATGCCGTTCGCCTCTGCCTCCATTGGCAAGTCGTTCCGTAACGAGATTTCCCCCCGCGCCGGTCTCCTGCGTGTGCGCGAGTTCCTGATGGCTGAGATTGAGCACTACGTCGACCCAGAGGGTGGCAAGAAGCACGCTCGCTTCGATGAGGTCAAGGATACTGAGTTGACCTTGCTCGACCGTAATGTGCAGCTGTCCGGCAGCACCAAGCTGACCAAGATGACCATCGGCAAGGCCGTTGAGACCGGACTGGTCGACAACGAGACTCTGGGCTATTTCCTGGCCCGCATTCAGTCCTTCCTGTTGAAGCTGGGTGTTGACCCCACTAAGCTGCGCTTCCGTCAGCACATGGCCAATGAGATGGCTCACTATGCTACTGACTGCTGGGATGCCGAGTTGCAGACCAGTTACGGCTGGATTGAGTGTGTCGGTTGTGCTGACCGCTCCGCTTACGATCTGACTGTTCACAAGGAGAAGACCGGTGCCCCTCTCGTGGTGCGCCAGGCCCGTACTGAGCCTCTGCGTATCGAGGAGTACCAGATTGACCTCGAGAAGAAGAAGTTCGGTCCCAAGTTCAAGAAGGACGCCAAGACCGTCGAGGCAGCTATTGAGGCTCTGTCCCAAGAGCTGCGCGAGAAGCTGTCTCTTGACCTCCAGAAGGATGGCAAGATTGAGGTCGATGTTGAGGGTGTTGGATCTGGCAAGGTTGAGATCGAGAAGGACCTGATCAAGATTGAGAAGCGTACCCGTGTTGAGAATGTCCGCGAGTACACCCCCAACGTGATCGAGCCCTCCTTCGGTATTGGACGTATTCTGTACAGTATTATCGAGCACTCCTACTGGTCCCGCGCCGGTGATGAGACCCGTGGTGTAGGTTTTCCTTTCTGTATTCTTTTGCCATGAGCGCTGGTACTAACGATACTCTCTATAGGTCCTTTCTTTCCCTCCTGCTGTTGCCCCCACAAAGGTCCTGCTGGTTCCCCTCTCCACCCACGCCTCCTTCAAGCCTCTGACCCAGCGTCTGACCTCGAAGCTGCGCAAGGCCGGTGTCTCCAACCGTGTCGATGACTCTTCCGCCAGTATCGGCAAGCGTTACTCTCGCAACGACGAGCTGGGCACACCCTTCGGTATCACCGTTGACTTCCAATCCGTCCAGGACAGCACCTTCACCCTGCGTGACCGCGATACCACCAAGCAGGTCCGTGCCAGCGAGGACGAGATCCTGCAGGCTGTCAAGTCGCTTGTTGAGGGCGATGAGACATGGGAGGATATCCGCAAGCGCCTGCCCGAGTTCACTTCCCAGGAAATCGAGGCTTAGAATACTTAGTGCATGCTAAAATATTATTCACTTTTTTTTTAATTTCATCTTCTTCCCATATCTATCAAAGCAGAGCAGTGCAGTGTCATCTGTAGATCTATACAGTATAGTTTTTTTTTTTTTTTTTTCGTTCATCACGCTAACCAGACATGGCGTACCCAGATCCGGCCACCGCGCCAAGAATCCGGGGCACCTCCGTCATCCCATCTGTCCTCTTTACACTCTACTTGGTCTACAACAATGGCGCCCACAGTACACTCCGCCAAATTGACACTCTCGTGTCCGCTCTTCGCTGCAGACTTTGACCCTCGCAATAGCGGTCGACTTCTAGTCGGCGGCGGAGGCGGCGAGGGGCGTAGTGGAGTTGGAAACAAGATCGCAAGTCCCACTATTTCGAGGAAACCCCCTCTCTCGACATGCGAATGCTAATCGTTGTTTTCTGTATAGTCTTTGCTTGACACATCGCGTCGCAGCGAGATCACAGAGGCCGTTGAATTGAACCTATCGCGCGATGAAGACTCGGTAACATCGCTGGCTGCGGCCCCGCTGGTTGGGGACAAGGCAGGCTTGCTTGTTGCCCTTGCCGGTATAAATAGCTCGGTCGAACAGCAGAAAAAGAACAACAATCAGCATCTTCGCGCATTCCGGTTTGAGGTGCCACAGAAGACCACCGCTGTTGCTGGTTCGAATACACAGGGCGCCGAAGACAGCGCGAAGGAAGAGGTTACTCCCGGAAAGGCTATAGCTTTGTCGCAAGCGTCACTCTTCCGAACGAAGAACGGTCCAGGCTCTTCTGATACATACCAGCGAGTGACAAGACTCTCGCCGTGGCCGAAAGGGAATGATGACACTGGGGAACATACACGGATCGGAGCCGTTGCGACGGGTCTGGCACCATCCGGTGAGATTGTGTTCTTCCGCGCTACAGAGACGCCGAGTGAGAAGGATATAATTGGTCGCATTCAATTAAGCGGCAATGAAGAGGCCGAGGACCTGGATTTTGTCAGCCTCGAACACGACTCGGAAAAGACTGACGGTGCACACGGCCGGTTCCTTGTGGCATATACCAACGGCCCAGATGTCATGGTTGGCGAGATCGCGTCCTCTAGCCGCCCCAACAGCTCCCCCGATGTCCGCTCCGTTTATACCATTCCTCTGCCTGCCAGCGGAGCCCGCACAGCACGGCCCAAGTTCCGCGCTCTGCGATTCCTCTCACCCGGAACCCTGCTCCTCCTCCTAAACGCTCCAAACCGTGGGGGTAGCGAGCTCGTCCTTCTTGAACTTCCCAATGCGAAATCAAGCAAGTCCAAAATCCTACGACGTCGCAAGCTCCCTCGAACCTTGAAGATTGGGCTAGGACTCGATATCTGTCAACTCGGAACAAACCCGCAAGGCCAACAACAAACGGTCATCGCAGCCAGCGGCAGCGATAACTCCATCCCTCTATTTACCCTAGAATACGGACCAAACCGCGGTTACAGCAACTTCCGCCCCTACACAACCCTTCGCGACGTGCACCCCTTCTCAATGACAAAACTCACCTTCTCAACCTTCATCGCACCCCAACACCCCGTAACCCCAGACGTCGGTCCACAGAACATCAAACTCGCTTCGGTCAGCATGGGCAACACCGTCGTCGTACACACATTCCCACTATCCCCCTTCCCAACCTCCTCCCGCACCCCACGCTACGTCCTCGTCACCCCAGGCCCCTCCGAGATCTGGGAACTAGTCTACAGCATCATCATTCTACTATTCTCCATATCCGCAATCTGCATCTCAATGCTCGCCTTCGCCGAGATCCGCGGCGGAACCCCGCCAGTCCTCGGCGCCACAGAATGGCTCCCAGAGAGCATCCGCGGAGCCATCGCACGGGAATACGTCCTACCCCCACGGGATAAGCTGACGTATTTCGATACACTTCTTGCGCCCCGCGGAAGCGGCATTGGCACCGATATCCCAGTGGCAACTATCGTTTCCACAGACTCGCAGATTCAATCCCTCCGCGAAATCCTGGACCGTATACACCGCGCCGGTGCCGCACCCGCTGATCTTGAAACCATCGCGCCGCAGTCCCTATCTGTCATTGTGCGGTGCACTGCAGGTCAGAATGCCGAGGAGAGCGTCATTATCGAGACTGCTGTGTCTGCATCTGCGGACGAGTCCGAGCGGGTTGAGGAGGAGAAGCTGCAAGCTTGGAAGGATCTCTCTGTGCCTGAGCAGAGTGTTTGGAAACAGAGACTTACGGATGCGGGGCGTTGGACGGCTTCTGAGGGGGAGAGTGTTTTCACTGGGGTTTTGTTTAGTGAGGCTAGTGGGGGATTGGGGAGGGCTGTTAGGGAGGAGTTGCCTTGATTTTCTTTTGCTGGGGGAGGTTTCAGGGTTTGGGTTTCTTTTGTTCTTTATGTACTCCATATGAATTGCTATATACTAGTTTTACGCTTGTCAATGATATATTAGATCCTATTTAATGGTCGTGACAAAGGCCGCATAAGCAGCTTACTATTTTGTTCATGAAATCAAATCAAAGTCAGATGGGATTTTAAACTATTCTTCGCTTTTGTGCAAGGGCACATAATACAGTGCAAGTTGCAAAATCGTGAACGTCATAGGGGGGAAACATGGTATGTGTTTTGTGCAAGCGTTGAAGAGAAGTTGAAAGGGAGGGGAAAAAAAAAGATCAAACAGATCAAACGCCAAATTATCCACGCCCAGGGTTGTGTATGATAAGTAAGTAGAGCAGACCAGCAATGATACCTCCAATGAAGAGTGCAGTGAAGGAGACGGGCAAAGGAACACGGGGGAAGAGGGTGGTTCCTGTGAGAATGTCAAAGGGAGATGGACATCTAAACGAAGACGAGTAAATGGGACCCAGGTGTTGTTGCTCCAATGTGTAGTAAATGAAGAGCAAAAGTGAAACCTCGGTTATTTACTAGCCGGTAGCCTTCTTCCAGCGGAGCAACTCAGCCAGACTAGCTAGGCTGCATCCGGTTTGCAGGAATTCGTGGGCGAGGAGCTCGTCAGCAGAAGCGCGGCTGTGAACATTGACACATAGGCAGACGCTCAGGAAAGCCTTGAGCTCCTTGCTTAGCTTCTCGGGCTTCTTGAGACGGGGGGTTCCATTGGTGGCAATAAGGTAGAGGGCCTTGAGGGGCTCTTCATTCAGGTAGGGGGGCTCCGACTCGATCATTTCGATGGCCATGATGCCCAGCGACCAGCAGTCAACCTTCGGGCCATACTCCTTCTGCTTGACTACTTCGGGTGCCATCCAGTAAGGGGTACCGACCATGGTAGCGCGCTTGTTCTTGTGTTCGGTCAGCTTGGCGCAGAAGCCGAAATCAGTGATCTTGACGTGGCCGACACGGTCGAGGAGGACGTTGTCACTCTTGATATCACGGTGGATGATGCTCTGGTTGTGCAGGTGGGCCAGACCCTTGCAAGTCTTTTGGTCAAATGTTAGTAACTAGATGAAAAACAACCATTGGGTGGAACACATACCTCAGCACAAATTGTCGCGATCTGACCTTCAGTGATTACTGGGTTATTATCAATCACATCAGTCAACGCGCCACCCTCCATGAACTCCATGACAACCCAGAGTTCATTACTTGATTCCTGCAAGAATGAGTCGAGGAAGTTGACAATATTCGGGTGCTGGCTGTCCTTCATGACAATAATCTCGTTGACGATTAACTCCTTGCGCGGCTGACTACGCAGGTCCATCTGCTTGATGGCCACCTGGCAGCGTGGGCCGTAGGTCCGGTAAAGCTCGTGGGCAACACCTGAAGGTGCGCTTTCCTTAACCCGCGCCACATACACGGATCCAGACGCACCCTGACCAATCTTGCGCTGCTTGCTGTAAGACTCGTTCGGGTTGTCCTTGGATACGACAGATCTTAGCCGCTCCATGACCTCGTTCTCTGACATGGCTGACATGCGCACCTCCTTCTGGCGCGGCTGATCTGCCTTCTTGGTAAGAGCAGCTTCGGCTTGGCGAACGCCATCGGGGACGGCCTGCTTGGTCCCGTTCTGCTTGTTGGCAATGTTCAACGGCTTCACAGCTTGAACGGGAGCCGGCAGGCGTGTTGGAGGGGGACCGGCCTGTCCCTTGGAGCCGTTTTGCTGAGGACGGTTCGCTGAGCCTGGGGCTCGGGGGTCACTGGGAGGATAGCGGGAGCTTGGGGAGCCCTGGCGGTCATCAGCCCTGGGAGCACCCGGTGCTCGGGGCGCGCTTTGACCGTAGGGACTCTGCGACGGTGGCGCCGGTGCAGGACGCTGTGCGGTGAGCTGCCGGGGGTCTTGCTGGCGAGTAGCAGAGCTTGGAGCCTGAGGGGCCGGGCGGCTTGGTTGATAGCGGCTATTCTGTGACGGCTCGTCGCCACTATATCCACCAAGCTCCTGTTGAGCCATATTAGGACGGGTCTGCGGGATGGATGCGTTGTAAGCATCTTGCTCCTCCTTGTTGCGACGTTCCTCCTCCACGCGGCGACGCTCTTGGTCAGCCATTTCCTTCATCCGTTCCACTTGCTGCTGGTGGTCTGCAGCACGGTCCGCCTGTCCAACCGAGGACGACGCAGAGCGCATAGAACCGTCAGACTGTTTCGACTGACCGCTATCAAGGCGCTGCATAGGTCCTGGCGGGGGAGGACGCGGGGGTGCAATGGAGCTCCCAACACTATTACCGTATGCCTTGGGTTGACCATTACCATTGGGCGGGGAGTTGATTCCAGCGTAGTATTGCGGATTCTGCTCACGCATCTTGATATCTGAGTAGAATTCAAGAACCTCAATGACAGCCTGGGGGTTCTTCTTGTAGTCTTCCTTGGTGATAGCCGAGGATGTCAAAAGCTTCTCCCACTCTGGAGGCAAGCCCACAAAAGCGCCGGTATTTGGGTCGAAGCCGACATGAACACGGTGACTGAAGTTTGTGGGGTTGCTGACGCCGCCCATTCCAGGGCAGCGCTCGTAGATCTTGTCAATCCACTCATAGATTTCATCGTCGGATTTAACCTCGCAGGTAATGGTCTTGGTAGGTAGGTCGCGGGCAAGGAGCGCAGTTTTGGAGTTTGCATCCTTGGGGTTGGCTAAGCGAGTGACCTCGAAGGCCATCTTGGAATCCTCGGAGCGAGCGACAGCGGTGACCGAGGACAAAGGGAAGGTAATCACTACCTTGCCAGAATCACTCTTTAAAAATTCGAGTTTATATTCACGTAGAATCAAGTAACGTGTGTTCCAGGTTGCCAAGAATTTGTCCTCTTTGCAGCGGACGGTGCCTTCTTTGATGATCGAGATTCCATTTTGGCCGGTATTACTCCGGGTCATAGCCAGCGAAGGGTTGGTGGTGTTGGGGAAAAGCGAAAGATTGGCCGAGGATGGACCGGGTGTGATCGGAGAGTCCAAGCTCATCTGACCGAAGGAGGAGGTTGTGCTGTTGGTGGGTAGGGTCAATTTGGGTCGATCGGTAGGGGGCCGGGGGGCTGGCCCCGGATTCATGAACTGCTCCGACGCGTACATGTTGCTATGGAGGGTGAGTAAGATGCCACCAGACTCGGAGTAAGATATAGTACGGTTACATACTTTCCATACGAAGTCATTGTTCAAAGGACTTCACAGGTCGCACAGGGGGGGTGGTCGGAGGGGGGGGGATGGTGTAAACGAATGCGCCGAGACCTCCTGAGGCCTTCCAGACCGGCTAGCGCTAATAAACGGGGATCAGTGACTGCATTCAGGGAAAGAATGATCCAAAGAACGTTTCATGATATTTTCCTTGTCAAGATAATCGAACACACGAAGTTCCCGGGACAAGGGGAGAGAGAGTATCAAGGGAGCCGAAGGAGGGGTAGAAATGGGTACCTTTTTTAGAGGAAAATCAGGAGCGGCCCTCGCACTGCGAGGATGCTCGAGAATCAAGCAATATCAGACGTAAAGAGGATCAAAAAAGAAGAACAAGCTGAGAGTTGGGGAAGAATGGAGAGAGAAAGGGGGGAAAGAGATGATCCCCTGAGATAGAGTACTTTGGAAGTTCATCTACAGAAAACAAGCGTCTACCAATCAGAACAATCCATTGGGGGATTGGATCCACGGCTCACTTTTTATACAAAATAGATTTCTATTTTATTTTAACACTGGATCAACAGATATGTTGTAGATTGTATTGTACATTATAGTGTTATGGCTCTCCAAATGGATGATTGAACTTCAACAATCCATTCAATCCACCAACCCAGCCCTCGTGGGCTTCATATCCCACACTCCGTCGCATCACACTGGGTACACCACCTTGCCACTCATTCTTCCCATGACGCATCTCCTCATTCCAAACTCGAACTTCCATACCAACTGCCATCCCTTTACCTAAATTGACCCCATCCAGACTAACTTCGAGTTCGCGCCCACGGTTCTTTTCGCTTAGCCGTAGCGTTATCGGGGTACTGGAAGGGAGAACCAATGGCCGGAAGCTGAGGCTACGCGGGCAAATAGGCGTCAAAAGGATAGACGGGACTAGAGGATGCACAATGCTACCCCCACTACTCAGGCTGTAGGCTGTACTTCCCGTCGGCGTGGAAATTATAATTCCATCTGCCACAGCCTCGGTCAGGAACCGCCCACCCACAAACACATCTACCACAGCCAAGTGGGGTTCCTTGCCACGGTGGATGAGGAGCTCATTCATCACATACACACCCTGGCCCTGGTCGGTCTTGGTCCGGATAGGTGTGGTTTCGGTTCCGTCGGCGGTAAACAGTCCTACTTTCAACCGATTGCGCATCAGAATGCGGGCCCCGCGCGTAGAGCCCATTGATTTGCCCCGGACGGAGGACCACCCGGTCGGACCCATCTCAGTTTCCTGTTTTGTGGGTGCCGCTCCCGGGATATCTTCCAACACAGGCGTTCGATCCCCTGCTCCGGCTCCAGACATGTAGACTTCTCGGAAAGCTCGCTTAAACTCTGAGAACTTCCACTCACTCAAAAAGCCCAACGTACCCATGCTGAATGATAGAACGGGCGGAACATTGGAACAGGTCGCGAAGAGGGACGCTGCATGTAGAATCGTGCCATCCCCCCCAGAGTCACCGTGAGGTCGACTTTATCGTGAAGCGCGGTCGTTTTTTCGTCGAGAGAAACCGAGTAGACAGGGAAAGAGAGTGACGAATGTACTTCAGCGGCAGTCTTTGACTCGAGAATCACCGCGATAGATGGGTATGTAGAGGAAACATGACTTGAAGATGTCAGCCTTGGGCCAAGTTGGTTTCCATGGGCATGTCTCGATCTTACTTGACGAATTCAACCAGGGAATCGGTAACCGCCGGGGCGCAGTCTTTGCGCACCAGGAAGATATTTCGCGGCGGTGCTGGCCACTGGAGACACAGGAGCTCCCCGTCGCAGGATTCTAAGAAGATGCATTAGTCTTCGAATCAGAAACAAGACTGGTCCAAGACAGCTCCAAGCCAGCTCCAAGCCACACCTTGGTATTTTGGTATTAGGCGCTGAGACAAAGAGCCGATGTCTTTGATCTCGTGACGTGGTTGAGACGTGGAAAAATGGCGGAAGGTGAGGCGGGGACTCCTGCGAAGGATGTTGCAGAGCATATTGTAAGGAGGATCGCAGGCCTATCGACCTTGGTCATGTGCATAAGCTAGGAGGACTCCAGGAGGATTCGACCTGAGTTACTCACATCAACACGCCATCTTTCAACCCAAGATAGGAACTGGTAATGAGCTGACACAAAAGGTGGTTTTAGAGATCCAGGATCTCAGAGGGGTCTCCGAGAGATCTATCACAAAGAAAGAGAGTTGTCAAGTAAATACATGAGAAAGTTAACGTGACGTTATGAGGCTGTGACCGTCATTTTGGATCCACAAGATCCGCCTGATTTTCCCCTCCAACTATTCAAAACTCTCCAACTTGTCCAGCTCTTCAACACTTATCGCTTTGGATTCCACAATCTATTCTCTTATAACCCCCCTTCTTTACCCTGGAGCATGGCAAGTCATTTCATCTTCTAGCTTCTGCCTAGCTTTTGTTGTGTTCTGAGCCCATACTATCGACCATCACTATCTCCGCATCCGACCAGACCATTTCTACGTGTGGGCTCTGTACAGCTGTAGAAGCATTCACTAGCTTCCAGTCTAATACTTGGCTTTTTACAACAGAGATCCCCCGGATCTCCAAATTTCTACTATGGAGCCTGCCGAGGTTCGACAGCGCAAGCCACCGACCGCCGAGGATCCCGGGGATCTTCAGAAGCTCTCGACCAAACCACCTTCCGAGCCCCGTCTCAAACATGGCATTCCCATGCAGCTACTGCGCTCGCTTCTGCTGATAACATGGGCAGATTGCTGTATAATGGCGATCTGCGTGACGCAAATAATCGGCGCCCCGCTGTATCTGATCAACAAATATTACTACTATTCGTATATGGCATATACAAAACAATGTTTTGGACTGGTTCTCGGTGCTGTCACCCAATGGAGTTCTCCAACGCTTTTCCGGATCAGTGGCGATACTAGCGTACGTGGACAAATCCATATATCGAAAGATGGATTGCTGGAGACCAGGTTCCCGGAGCGTCTCGTCATGATCTCAAACCACCAGGTCTACACTGATTGGGTCTACCTCTGGTGGGTTGCATACACCAACCAGATGCATGGCCGCATCTTCATCATCCTGAAAGAGTCGCTGAAGTATATCCCTATTGTGGGCACTGGCATGATGTTCTACGGTTTCATCTTCATGGCTCGCAAGTGGACATCCGACAAACCAAGGCTTCAGCATCGTTTGGAGAAACTCAAGACACTTTACACCGGCTCCAACTCAGCCCGCCCACAGTACGATCCCATGTGGTTGCTAATATTCCCCGAGGGGACAAACCTATCCATCAATACCAAGCGACGCAGTGACGCTTGGGGGTTGAAACAGGGACTGCCTTCATTCAACCACATGGTTCTTCCGCGGTCTACAGGGCTGTTCTTCTGTCTTCAGCAGTTGCGGGGAACTGTAGACTGGGTTTATGACTGCACTATAGCCTATGAAGGCCCACCGTATGTTTTCTTTTCCTTTCTTTTCCTTTTTCCTTTTTCCTTTTTCCTTTTTCCTTTTTCCTTTTTCCTTCTTTCCTGTTACTGGGACAGTACTCACCTTTATCTATAGAAAAGGAAGTTATCCCGATAAATACTTCACACTCCGCTCCACATATCTGCAAGGACGACCGCCGACATCAGTAAACATGCATTGGAGACGCTTCCAGGTCTCAAAGATTCCTCTTGATGACCAGAAGGAGTTTGAGGACTGGCTGACAGCACGCTGGGGCGAGAAGGATCAACTCATGGATCAGTTCTTCGAAACGGGCCGCTTCCCATCCGAGTTGGCCGGTTCGATCAAAGCCGATCATGCAGTAGATGGCCAGAAGGTTGCTGCTTCAGCTGGATATGTTGAGTCCTATGGTCGCCTGCATCACTGGAGTGAGCTTGGTCTTATTTTTGTGGTGCTGGTCAGTGTTGCTTGCTTCTGCAAAGTTGTAACAAGCTGGTTGCAATGATTTGAATACCTAACCTAGATATCCCATTGGTAAATATAGTAAATGTCATTTCCTCCATTTATTTTGCTCTATTTTATTCCAAAATAATTGAAGAGCAATGATTTAGACCAGAAAAGGTGAGAATGCGCTTGTTCGATGTATGCGGTGTGGCGGCCTGTGGCGGTGCAGCCCGGCCACTCCAATCGTTTAATTCTCACCTTCTCATCGCCGCGCTGTTAGTCTCCGAGAGTCACTTTTTCGCGTTTTCTCCCATTTCGAGGTCGCTTACCTCACCGGTCCTAATCCCGAAATTTATTTGATGGACCGCCTCGCTTGATCATGAGTTGAGGCTCCTACAATCGCATACCTACTCGAAAAGTGGCCTCATCCCTCCCGTCCCCGGACACACCATGGCGCCTCTTGAGAATGGCCAAACCAATGGCCTCAACGGTGATGCTGTACCTTCAGCTAGCCCATTGAGCAACCTGCGCTTTTCCGACATCCCCGATGCTATCGACATTCCCGCATCCAGCTTCGACAGTGAAGTCGAGGTCAGCTTGCTCGAGCTCCCCGATGACCCGACTGAGCTTTGCACCCTCTTGGAGAACGAAAAAGCGGCCAAGAATTTCTGGGTGATCATTGCGCTCGCCTACGCAAAGCGCAAGCAGATCGACCATGCCATCGACATCTTGACTAAGGGTCTGGCCTCCGTCGCCCACGGAGCGACAAAGGAGAAACTTGGTCTGCTGGGTTGGATCTGCTGGATGCTGCTCCTGAAGAGCCGACACGCTCCTCGAGTTGCACCTGAAGGGGAACTATACTCAGAAGCCAAAACCAAAGATCACTACCTCCAACTTGCGACATCGACATTGAACGAGGCCTCACGACTCAACCCTGCTTATCCTCCTCTTTTCCTGGCGCGTGGTGTCCTGTGCCTCCTTCGTGCATCACTATACCCGCCTCGTGCTGTTCGTCCGGGCGCGATTGATACCTCAGAAAGAGTCGAGTCGCTACGTCAAGCTCTGAAATGTTTCGACGAGTCATCCAAGGCCTTTGGTGGCAGGAACATCATGGCTATTCTGGGACGCGCCCGCGCGCATTACATGCTAGGAAGATACGCAGATGCGCTCGAAGGATACCAAAAGGCTCTGATCAAGATGCCTAACCTCACAGACCCTGATCCTCGTATTGGTCTAGGATGCTGCCTATGGCAGCTGGGCTTCAAGGATCAAGCCAAGGTAGCCTGGGAGAGATCGCTGTCTCTGGTATGTTACGAAAAACACTACAAGTTTTTGTTTCATAGAAATTAACTAATCACCATCGCTATGCAGAACCCCGAGTCTAAGGTCGCCAACGTCCTGCTCGCAGTTTACTACCTCCACGACAGCTCTCGCCGAGCTACCACCGACCCTATGTTCGGGTCAATGTACAAATTAGCCATGACTCAATACACCCAAAAGGCGTTCAAGCTGGACAAGGAATACCCGATGACTTGCTCCTTGTTCGCCAGCTACTTCCTCCTCCGCAAATCATATTCCACCGTCGAGACATTGGCACGCAAAGCCATCGAGCATACAGATGTTATGTCTATTGCTAGTGACGGCTGGTACCTTCTTGGTCGTAAGTCGCACTATGAAGGCGACGATGCCCGTGCTACAGAGTTTTACAACCGTTCGGATCAAGCCCGTGGTGGAGTCGACAAAGGCTATCTTCCCGCCAAATTCGGCGCTGTGCAAATGCAGATCACGAACAAGGACTTTGACGGTGCCAAGTTCCGACTCGAGAAGATTGTTCAGCAATCGAAGAACCCGGAGGCGATGACCCTCCTTGCTGCTATTCATGCGGAAGAAGTCTTCGCTGCCCAGAAGTCAGGCAGCAAGGAAGACAAGTCGACCGAGGCAAAGCGAGCTATCACTCTGCTTGAGTCAGTGCGCTCTATGTGGAAGGATGAGAAGCAAAATATCTCACCTGATGAGTCGGTTCTTGTTTATCTTTCTCGTCTCTACGAGGGCACGGCTCCAGATAAGAGCATGCAATGTCTGACCCAACTGGAACAGATCCAGATTGCTGATATTCCCGAGGATGCTCGACCTGATATCGAGGACCAGGATAAGCAGAACGCCGCTCTTAGGGAGAGTCTCCCGCCGCAGCTCCTCAACAACATGGGCTGCTTCCTATACCAGAATGAGAAGATCGCCCTGGCTCGTGGCTTGTTCCAGTCTGCGCTCAACGCCTGTGTGCAATCCAAAGAAAAAGAGGATGGCACTGATACCGATGCGCTCGTCACCACAATCAGCTACAACCTTGGACGGACTTACGAGGCAGCCGACATGTGGGACGAAGCCAAGAAGGTCTACGAAGGTCTTCTGGAGCGTCACGCTGACTACACGGAAGCCAATGCACGCCTGACATATATTGCCCTTCGCCAAAGCCCTACAGATGAGGGCCCGAAGAGGATTGGCAAGCTTTACGAAGCGGACAGCACAAATCTGGAAGTTCGGTCGCTCTACGGATGGTATCTCAGCAAGGCGAAGAAGCGAGTCGCCAACCTTGCTGAAGATAGCGAGCAACGTCATTTCAAGCACACGTTGCAGTACTATGACAAGCATGATCGCTACGCGTTGACTGGAATGGGCAATGTGCATCTTCTTGCCGCCCGTGACATGCGCCGAGACACAGATCAAGAGAAGGAAAAGCGTCGTAAGATTTACCAGCGTGCCGTGGAGTTCTTCGACAAGGCTCTCCAACTGGACCCCAAGAACGCATATGCGGCCCAAGGTATTGCGATCGCCCTGATCGATGACAAGAAAGACCACAGCTCTGCTGTGCAAATCTTGTCCAAGATTCGCGATACGCTCAAGGACCCCAGCGTGTACCTCAACTTGGGACATGTCTTCGCTGAGCTCCGCCAGTTCTCACGGTCAATCGAACACTACGAGGCTGCATTGTCGAAGGATCGCCAGCGCGATGTGCAAATCCTGGCTTGTCTTGGTCGTGTATGGTGGCTGCGAGGCAAGCAGGAGGCGAACTTGGCCGCAATGAAGACAGCACTAGACTACGCCACGCGCGCACGCGACATCTCTCCGGATCAACTTCACCTGCAGTTCAACGTTGCTTTCGTGCAGAACCAAATCGCCTCGCTCGCATACGGTCTACAGCCTACTCAGAAGACGCTCCAGGATGTCCAAGAGGCAGCGGAGGGTCTCAAGGAGGCCATCGAAACTTTCGAGCGTCTTTCCAAGGAGAAGAACCCGCCCTACCCCAGCGCCGCATTGGAGCAGCGAGCCAACATGGGTCGCACGATCAGCAAGCAGCTTGACCGAGCCATGCAAAGCCAGAAGGAGTACGAAGAGAAGAACGCCGCGAAGCTCCAGCAAGCCCGTGAAGCCCGCGAAGAAGCCACGCGGATCCGGGAAGAGGAGCTGCGCAAGGCCCAAGAGGTCGAGATGGAGCGCAAGAAGCGCATCGCCGAGGAGCGCGCACAGATGGTCGAAGAAGTGCAACGACATGCCGCGCAGCGCGCTGAAGACGAGCGCGCTCGCGAGGATGCCGAATTGACCCAGGACTCCGAGACCGGTGACCGTGTCAAGCGCAAGAAGAAGGCTACCAGCAAGCGCAAGAAGAAGGGCGGGGATGATTTCATCGCGGATGAAGATGAAGGCGATGCTGCTGCGCACAGCGCGGCCGAGAGTGAAGGCGAGACGGCGCCCAAGAAGCGTCGCCGCTTGGAACGCCGATCGGGCGGGAAGGCTCAGGCTGCCAAGTCTGAGAAGCCTGGCAAGTACAAGAGCAGTGAGATGGTTGTTGATTCTGATGACGAAGAGGCTGCTGGGTCTGCTGGGTCTGCTGGTGAAGACAAGGATGATCTATTTGGTGATGACGACGAGCCGGCTGAAGAGACTGCGCCGCGTCGTCGTGGCAAGGCCTCTCGTCGTATTGCGGATGATGACGAGGATGAGGATGAGGAAGAGGAAGAGGAAGTGCAAGCCGAAGTTCAAGCTGCGACGTCTGACCATGAAGACAACGACGATGAACTGTTCGGCGAGGAGCCTTCGAAGCCTACCGAGGATACAGAGATGCAGGAGTGAATTTTATGCCACATTCCAACTACTTATTTTTTTTGTTCCTATTCCAAGTTCTATTTTCCATTTTACTCATCCAGGCGTCTGTGGTTAAGGGGCCATCTGAACAACAATTGATACATTTCTCTCCCCTTGTACTTCACCTGTGTAATTATGAGCCATCGTTACCAGTCACGGAAATCCAAAATCTCCCAACCACCCTTGTGCATTGTTTTGAACGAGACCATTGAACCAAATCAAAATACCCACTAAGCAAATCGGTCAAATACCGGCCTTTACAGATCTTAAAAACCCCAGTAAGAAAATGGAAATACCCAGAAACATTTCGCAGCTAACTCCAAGAGGTGGGAGAAAATAAATTAAAAAGGAACCAAGCCAGGCCCAAGCGCAACACACCTGCATTGAATTAATCTATTCCCATCGAACGTGTATCATATTCCATCGGATCTGTCTGGGATCTCTTCTCGGAATTCCGCTGGGGAAGATCCGTTCATGGGAACTGGGTTCGGGGATAGTCAGACATGGCTTGCGCAGGATCCGGAAATATGGATTTTACATGTGTGGTCAGTGGTGGGATTGATCCCTGTCCTACGGAGCCCCCTGCCACCGGACGGAGCACCGAGCAACTACGAAGGACTTCATACGGAGGACTCCATCCGGAGGATGTGTGAGTGAATTAAACGTGCTCCACGTAACTGCAGATGGGTACGTAGTAGGTGTATGCAAGACGAGGGGCTATGTCTCATTACTGTGCCCACGTTGGATTTGGGGGCTGACTCGTTTATTAGGGCATGTTTTTTGGAAGATTTTCCGTGTCTGTGTGTCTGTGCCTGTGTGTCTGTGTGTCTGTGTGTCTGTCTGGGTAAGATGGCTGTGTTGGACTATAGTACTCCGGGCTACCAGTATAGAGTACCGGAGTCCGAATCTTAAATCGGGAATAATCTATGGTTTCTGAATTAAACATTCCAAACCGGCTGCACGCGGAATTAGTTACCCTTAAGGTTCAGGATTCAAAAGTAAGACAGCACCATGCACCATCCACCATCCACCATCCACCATACACCATACACCATACAAAGCCACTATATCGACATGGAAAATGGATACCTCCTAGGACGCTTTTTTTAGTACAAGGTTTTAAGACAACATCGGAAGAAATCTCTAAATCCCTAAATCTAATACTTCTACTCGGTACGGTTGGATTCCAAGCCTTTCCATATGTGGAGATAGTGCTCTTACAAGGGATAACTCTATTGTCGTTAGGCTTGGTTCCGAGAGGTTTCAGTTTGATAACTTCAGGGTCTATAACATACAAGTATAGAATGTTAGGATATTCACATTTGCTCTATTAAGACCCCCATGACTCAATTTCTATTTTCAAAAAAAAACCAGTCGTTTTAAGAAAAACAAAAACAAAGCCGCAAAACTCATGTGCAATATAGAAGAGATCCAGGTGTAGCGTAGCATCGAGACCGATGATATCAACGGGAACCGCCGTTTTGGGCGTCACCCGCGTCAAACAAGTTAAGGATCGTCAACAAAATCTACAATCGACGGATCATTTCTAGAATCTCTATTACTATGGCCATCACGGCATATATCTCTATATTAATCACAAGGCCGGTTACCAGGGCCATCTAAGGTTTGCCGTCTCCAGTCTTTCTACTACCATCCACTCCATCACAACTATGCATATGTCATAGATCGAGATCTATGTCCACAATGTCTACAGAGTAGCCGGGTAGAACACCATCCAAGCTGCTGCTGAGGTGCTTAAGTTCCTGAAGCACGTCAGTTATTATGCCGCAAACATCTATCCAGAGATCAGGGACGACAGGACAATTAGATATTTAAATGATCTGATCATCGCCCCAGGTATATCGCTGTCAGTCTTCTTCATTGTCCTCTTATAATCTACTTCGGTTAGTACAGGCCTACCAGATCCACACTCAAGTAGTCGTCTAACAAACACCACAGTTTGAACCATATCAAAATGCGTTGCAATCTCTTCAGTCCCGTCCTGCTGGCGATCACAGCACTTGCTGTCCCCGTCCCCAACCAGAACGATGTGATCGGTGATGCTGGCGTTGCCGTTAACGTCGGTGGTGACAAGACCGTTGGTGTCCTCGATCACAAGCGTGATGTTATCGGCGACCTTGGTCTCGCTGCCAACGTCGGCGGTGACAAGACCGTTGGTGTTCTCGATCACAAGCGTGATGGTGGTCACGGCGGTGATGACTCCGGCTCCGATGTTATCGGCAAGCTTGGTGCTGCTGTCAATGTCGGCGGTGCTGATACCATCGGAGCTGCCAGGTAAAGTAACCACGACTTGCTTGTGGAATTGGCCGTCATTCTCAACAAGACCGGAACATCCAAGCTCCGAGGATCTAGTGGATAATAAGGTAGATAACCCAACCTCGAATGGACCATCTAGATCTCATGATCTAATTGTGGGCATTTCATCCTTTGCCTCGAGAAGAGTAAAGCTAACGTGCAACTTAGAATTGGGTGGCCTTCTCAGTTTGGGCCTCGAATGACAAAGAACTGGTGTTATGGATTTGGCTTGATATCACTTTTTAATATTTAATGAGCTTTAGTGCCTGGGAATCAAAATTCTAGGCTTCAATATTTCAATATTTTAATTCCACATTTCCCAATGCCTCGAATATGATGGATGGACTACGAAGTATACAAAGAAACAATGATAATCAGCTATGTCCAATAGTCTCCCATTTGTTTGTTTACTATTTGATCATTCCCGAAGAACCCAAGCTTGGAAGTCCCATGTATCACAAAATATACCCTTGGAACATGAAAGGAGCCCCCTGTACTCCGTACCGAGTACCATCAACATAGCTAATCCCTACCATGTCCTATTATGTAGTACTCAATTTAACGGTCAATGCCAGGTTACATCACCGGGCACTCGGATCGTCGCACATAGTAACATTCAATATTGACTACTAGCGCGCCTATCTCCAATGGAATGAAATATGGTTTGGAGGATTCCGTCTCGGTAGTATGGCAGGTGTCAATGGGCCCCTATAGTTACAACGTTAGCTTGATCCATCCTCCACATGATACATACAGAGTTCCAACGGGCGCATACATATGTACTTTACCCAGATAGGCGACTGTTTGGTCGTGCCCATACTAATATGATAGCGCGGTATGCGATACTAAACTACCCCCGTGGGATTTATGGCCGTCAAGGTTCGGGAAAATGACGGACTTGCAATTGACTCTGAAGGTACGGAGTATGGAACCTGCCTCTCGGGGACCAAACTTTCATGTTTCAGGGGAATTAGATCTGTCGATCTTCGGGAAGTATGGATAGGAACGTGTTCGTGATAGGCGAACCATGTGAATCAAGATGGGGACGGAGTGATAGTCATAATTTACCTTCCCCTGTTATTCTAGAACGTGTCCCTTCAAACCTTGTGTTGCGCTATTCTACGGAGTCGTCCCTATTTTTATTATTATACCCGTGGACCTACACATTGTGTCTATCTTATACCGATTCTATGCCTATATTATACTATTAAGCCACATTTCTACTTTTTGAGGGCTTGGCCCATCTTTAAACCGAATTTGCATTATACTCCAAGAGTCTCCTACTCTATTTGATCTTTCATCTTTGTTCCCAAAATGTCCCCCAAAAAAAAGCAAAAAAAAGATCTGACAGCCGACGACACTCCAATTTCGGGGCATATTCCTGACACAAATCTAAGCTGAGGAAGCACACCGGGAAGAACACCGGGGACGCTTGGGCCTATAAGATAAAGACTGGTACGTACCGGTGCTCGATGACGACTGTGGACGCGAAACGCGAACGACCGGTGGGGATGGGGAACGTGCTTGTTGGTTAGGACCTCCTGAACGGGGATACCAGTACAAAGTAAGTAGTGATTAAGAATATCAATTACCGCACAACGCAGGTACAACATGTATAATGTAGGAACAGAGTCCTTATTACGGAGTAAACGGTCTAGACTACGAGATCACCAGAAACCCACTTTACAACATCGATACACACACTACAACTAGCGGTATATTGGACTTCTGAAATAGAACGAGACAGTTTTGGGTTGTGTTTTGTGTTTTGTTTTGTTTTACTTTTCCCGGGTTTCTCCCTTGTTTCGAATCGTCCTAGCTGCAGGTTAAGTTCCACTTCCACACTAGATAGGAAGTTGACTGTTGACTTATAGACTTGCTCAAGTGAATATTAGAATATGTGTGTCGAGTTACCGTAACGGGAAAAAGTAATGCGCAAGACTTCACCTCTATATTCTACTAATCAATTCTATGTACTACTCCGTGCTTCCAAGGTCATAATATGCACATACCAGGCAGTACAGGCACAATGGATATACCCCGCCCTGAGACAATGCAACTCTCCGACAGGTAAAACGTACGGAGTAAGGGAACGGTGGCTCCCGATACACGGATACTCACATTCTTCAGCTTCATCTTGCATCCCCGAGGAAGTGTGAAGTTTGCATGTAGTCTGATCCGTTTTGCTTTTTTAATTTAATGATTTTTTTTTTAAAAAAAAAAAAGTTCTCAATTTGCATGAGATAGGAGACCGGCACTCCCCGAGGCTTGTAAGTACTAAACAGCCCCTACAGCTAGGCGATATCACAGGAACAAACTTGCATGGGAGATCCTTGCCTGTCCACCTTTTTTCTTTACAGGGATGTTTAGATTGAACTGGAGAAACTGGAGAAATGCCTAGCACATGTATACCTAGGCTATAATACCATTTTAATTGCCTCTGTAATACAATGTTATTATGACTTCTGGAACCCCACTGCCGGAACCCGAAAAAGTAGATTTCGATCTGAGACTATTTCCCAAGCCCTATGTTTTTTTTACTAAACACTAGAATCAATTTTAGGGCCGGAACCTGTGATTAAAACCGTTGAACCGAGGCTCCGCTATACGCGGGGAAGGGAAGAGGCGTTTCTGGTTTCAGGCCTCACGCAAGGCAGAGAGATTGTAGGAAGGGAAGCCCTGGAGGACCTCGAGATATTAAATAGAAATAAATTAGAAACACACATAGAGAATACTACTATGTATCTTGGTATGTACCACCCTTCTATGTTGCATGGGGAAAAAAGGGAATCATATCCATGGATCCAAGCTTCCAGTGTGCGCCCAACTTATCGTGATAAGGGCTTGTCCCTCTCCACTCAAGTCCTAACGTTGCTACCTGGGAGTAAGGATTTAGTACAATATGCAATTGTTTCAATCTTGTCAATCTTGTCATTGGGTATTCAATTGAATATCTTGTCCAATGACATTGACTTGTTACTAGGATAATATGCATGGATATGGAGTACCACTGTAGGAGGAACAATCTATAAGCCAGATCGCGTGTATGTGTTTTTCCCCTCTCTCCCGTGTCCACGGGTCAAAGCTAACGGTAAACCTTGGAACCATGGGTAAAAAATAACCCCAAAAATAAATAAATATCAAAACGGGGCGTATCGGAGGGCTTATACTTGCTGAACAAGGTATAGCTCCTTTTTCTCTTTTCCCCACACGCGGGTCTCCAGCACGTTCAGGACCAACCCCCTGGCTCGATGCATATGCCACTAAGACGGGCTTGGGTATCGGTTCTATGCTGGGAATTCCCGAAGTCCTTGACATGGATCCAAGGTACGTACCTTGGTTACTATCCCGTGTATATTGTATTTGCTTTATTTTTGTTTTCTCATTTTTTAGATTGTTTGTGTATGGAATATGATCAATAGTGACCGAAAGATATATATAAACCCGGCTTAGTGCATGGTGTAACCGTTCTAATTCAAACAAAGAGAGTGATAGGAACAGAATAGCACACAAAATATAGAATATATGACTATAACATCATATACTAATAATTGGGGGGGAGGAAAAAGAAAAAGGAAAAATAAATACCATAAATACCCCTGAACGCGGCTCCACCACTGCTCCGTGTCTTGTATTGCCCTGTCATCGAGTATTCTATTAATTTATTATCATCGGCACGACCTCTTTCTGTTCCACTCGAGAACCGTTCCTTTCCACTTTCGCTCCTTTATGTTGTAGTCGGCGGAGATCTCCAGATTTCGTCTTATCATGGTGTAGTTTCTCTCTTTCACTTCCCACCATGTCGACCTTTCCACTCCCAATGGCTAAAGCCTGGGACAACGACGACGGCAGTGACCGTCCGTCCACGAATTCGTCCAACGAACAACCAGAACATGCCGCACATATCCGTTCCAGGTCCATTGCCCACGCCAACAGCCCCAAGCGTCTATCTGTCTTTAGCGGTCGCTCAAGAAGCAATACCACCACCTCCACTTCTTCACGCCGCTCGCCAGGTTCTTCTATGACCTCGACAGATAGCTCAATTGTCTCTGACGAGCGAGCTGGTTCGTCATTGGGGCTCCGCTCCGATAAGCAGGACAAGTCGTCCCGGTCCTTTTTGGCGCGGGGAAGCCGCATCCTGCGTCGACAGGGTAGCAAGATCAACATCGTCTCCACGCTGGACGAGGAAGACGAGGCCGATCGCGAGAAGGCTCGGCCTGAGAGGGAGATGTTTGGCCGTCGTGCCCGCCATCCCGATCATAGTAAGTGTGCCAGCCACTGCCAGCGGAAATTGTGGACTCAATTGACCCTCGACAATCGATATAGGCGAGCGCTTGAAAAGCATTATCTCTGATCCCTTCGACTTCCACCACTTGACTCATACCAACCCATCGCAGTTCCAGGCTTTGGATCAAACACGCGAGAACGATCTCGTCACTGAGTTTTCGGCCATCCGAGCATCTCAACGGCCCCAGACCGGTTTGAAAGGTATCCGCGCCGAGGATATTCATTTCCGGAATTTCTCCAGCGATGACCTGGGCTCGCTTGGAACTGCCACCACGGTGGATGTGCCCAGCGCAAGCCCGCCGGCTTCTCCAAAAACATACCAGAACCACGCACGCAGGGAATCTCGCGCCAACGAAAACTTCTCGCGGCCAGTCTCGAGATATCCCCGGTCCTGCCCCACCACTCCCCCACCTCCTGCTGTGCCGGAGACTCCTCCGCCTGAGACTGTTGAGCCTGCACCCCGTGCCATTGACGAGATTCTGGGCTTGTCCACTGCGATGACGTACCCAGAGTGTGTCCAATCAGCGCAGCCAACCCGGTTTTTCAGCCCCGAACCCGCGGTTGACAGCACCAGGACCTCGTCCATCGGCAGTCACTATGATTTGGAAGATGTTCCCGAGGAAGAGGAAGGAACTCGGTATTGGGACAGCCCCGAGTCCAGCTTGGGACGTCCCAATTCTGGCACAACTTCTCAAACCAGCCCACCTCCAGCCAATACCCAATCACCCAGCGCCAGCGAGCACAAAGATCCAATGTCGGTCTATGTAGCCGAGGAGCTCTCTAGGAAGTTCTCTGAGGCGCTGGGCTCGCCGACACTTCCTCAACATATTCAGGACACGGATACCCCTCGCGCCCAGGTGGAGATCACACCACCCGAGCCGATCGCCAGCCTGCACCGATTTTCATACGAGGATGAATTGTATAACTCGTGGGACGCAGACATCGACTACTGCTATGAGCACGCAGCCGAGTCCACCTCCAACTTCGATTGGTCTCGCACATCCCTGGATGAAGCACGCCCTCAAGTCGGCGTAGCGTCCAGCGAAGGCCCGTGGCTGGCCCCGAAAACCCGACACCTCCAGCCGAGCCCATTGAGCACCTCCGCCCTACCAACCCCAGACCTGGACCCCAGCCCAGCCCAATCGATGCCCTCCCACTCCGCCCCCACCCCGGCAACCGTAGACTATGAGCAGGAGTTTATCGCGCGGGGCGCAGACTATTTCCATCCCGTCAGTTCCTCGATCCTCCCATCAATGGGCAAACCAACCTTCCACGAGCCATTATACGAGGAGTACATGACGACTGATGGCGAATCAGACCGCCACTTCCCCTTCTCGCAGGGCATGATGGGTCCCATCTCCCCACGCAACAGCTTCTCCCCGATAAGCAAGTGCAACTCGCAAGAGAGCCTGATGCTTTCTCGCGCGGCCTCCATCGTGCGCAAGCACCGCTCCTCCATCTCGACGACGAACAGCGTCCCAGAGCTCATCCACAGCTTGTCCAGCAGCCGTGAGCTCATGCCAACAGACCGCTTGACAGCCGGCGAGGCGCTTACCCGCCCTTCATCATCCTCCCACCACCGCCAGACCAAGAGTCTCGCCGAGGCACACTTCCTCCAGAATGACAGCAGCACGAGTCTTGAGGGCGCGGATCTTACCGTGTCGCTTCATGACCGCGCCAAGTCCATTTCGGAGGTCGAGTCCCAACCGATAAAATTTGAGGCTCCTTTGCCTCCTGTTCCTCCCAGAAACCCGAATCGGAAGAAGGCTCGCTCGCCATCTTATTCTCTCTTCCCAACAACCGCTCACTGAGTATCACTATCGTTATCATCAACCCCCTATTTTGTATTGATTTCTTTTTTTTTCCTTTTTCATCCCTTGCATATCTATCTCACATCTCTCGCTTTGTCATCCGATAGACACCCCTCCTTCAACCCTCTCTCAACGAGTCCACGATCTGTGTTTTCCTTGTGTCTCTGTTTTTATGTTTAACTTGTCTTGTCGTTACTTGTGAGCCATATGTTTTTCTTTTTCTTTTTCTTTTTCTTGGTTCTGCGTGTTTCAGCTGTGGTCAATCTTTCACCTCGATGCATTTCTCAGCGATAGCGAATTTTTACTGGCCTGGTGTCTTGGAAGGGCGATTTGGGAAAACAGAAAAAAAGGAAACGGAAAAGGATCCTTTGGAGGATATTTTGGATTTCGTTTTGGGTCATTCGCTACTCCCTGGTTTTTTTTGTCTCTTTGTTATAGACTTTGATTTTTATAGAGGAGCTCATCTGCTCCAATACCATTCGTTGGCATGACTTTGCAAGTATCGGTGTAGAGTGAGGAAGAACGTGTAGTTGAATTAAGTAAAGACCTATGGAAGGGAAGTAGGATTTTAGCTGATTTGGTATCGATATAGTTCTACAAGATCAGTGCACTCACTGTCTTTGATGATCTGATAGAGGACCTATGATCGCCGTGGCGAATCGTCCATGGGACAAGGAGACCTACTAGCACTTGCAACTTTGTGTCTGTTAATTCTGGTCGACTAAGATGGGAGATATGAAGAAGAGACTATAAGAATGTAAGAAAGTGTTTGAAAAAGTTATTAGAAACAGGCTTCAGCTTCAAGTAAAACATTGTTTGCTGTAAAGATAAAATCAAAATCAAAATAATTTAGTACACAACACATGCAAGCAGCAACTGTTACAGATAATTCTGTTCCATCCATCTCATCACTAAAACCAAGGCCATATATCACCAAAGATTCACAAAGGTATAGCTGCCCCATTCCACAGTGCCCAGGAGGGAGGCGTACTGAGGGGGATCGGTACCGTCACGGTCTGATATCTCTGGTTTTCGAGGTAGCATAGATTGTGAGCAGTCAAATGTTCGAGCGAGGTATTGGCAAGGGCTTCAAATGTACGTCGAGGACTCCAGTCCACGTATCCGTCTCCCAAGCCTGATGTCCAAAGTTCAGATTCTCCCCACATACGCCCTGCGTTGATTCTCCATAGGAGATCATCTGGGCTGAGGCCGGCCCCGAGGTTGATCCATCTCGTCATCACTACGGTGATACGACCATCTGATGGGTTTACAAACAATTGAACCTCATAGTCGGTGTTGCATTGATCGCAGGTGGAATACTGGCGGGCCGGGTATTTGTTTAGAGGAATATCCTGCATCCAAAATGGCTTTGATAAGTTTTTGCAAGCTCGCAGCATGGCGTAGTAATTCTGTTCCGGTTCGAAATAGTCTTCGTCGTTGGCTAGTAGGCGTGTGTTTTCCATTGACATGACATCCTGGATTCTCAAGTGTAGACTCGGTGGCGTAGGGCATATCTGTGCCTCAATTGAAAATAGAGTAGTCGGGCTGACGACTCTGTCTCCCCGAAGAAAGTCATTTGTCACTTCGGTGAAGGATAGTGCATCTGTGCTAATTCCGTTTGGAGGTCCGCGGTAGAATCGTCTCGTAGCAAGGTGAATATGCGAAAAGTGAAGCTGATAATGAGAGTATGTACTGGAACCGTTATGTATAGCCATCCAGAAATGATCATGTAAACCATTTCTAGACGTAGCCACAGGGCAGTCAATGCGAGGCGGGTAGGTATGCGTTGCGGATGATAACTCAAAGGGCTCTGATATACTGTCCACGGCATGAAGGATTAAGCAGGTATCGCAAGTTAAGTATCGCGGGTTATCATGTTCGAGTCGATGTAAAAAGGACAACATGGCATTTTGTTCCAGGTAGTATCTTTGCTTCGTCTGACTCCTGAATAGCACGAGAAATCGACTGTTGCAAAGCGAGAGACAGTAAATATCCTCAAGTTGAAGGAAATTTGCTATTGATCGCAATAGCTCGACAGGAAGGGCGTTTAGGAAATTCGGGCCTAGATATCTCGAGCTAGGATTGGTATCAAATTTGGGTTCAAAACATTGGTGTATATATCGGTTCCAGGCAGGCGTGATAGGAGTGGTCTTGGGGGTTTGGTTGATACAAGGGAGGATTTCTTTCGTCGAAATCAACATTGTGTATAGATGCCTATGTAGGTAATGATGGCAAGCAAGATAGATAAAGAAATATTAGCAATGTAGAAGATACAAAATGTAGAAGAGGCTTCTAATGCTGCAAGGAGTTTATAAATCATGGTATGAGTAAAGATGATGAAAGTGTAGTCCCAAAGAGGCTTAACACCATGTAAAGGGTAAATTGGACCTCTATTAGATCTATGACTATGTACATAAACAGTATAAATAAGGCATGGATACCTAGAAATATATCTCTGAATACAAATCTATGAAATTATCTTTATATCATACATACTCTCTGTTTTAGTCTTTCTGAAGTGGAGAGAGAGAGAGAGAGTTCCGACATTCGAAAGGGAAGACAGGCTTTGTATGTATCAAGACTGTAGTGATTGTAGCAATAAAAATATGCACCAAATATTGGGCGCTTCGTGTCTTTCCAAATCGATTATCTCCTATTAACATCAGCGCCACATGAGCGCCGATCATTAAGCGTACAGAACTTCTAATGACCCCCCAAGAACCCTTCCCAGGTGCGAATTCCAACCTTGGAGCCTATCCAGGTTTAGTCAGTCTTTCTCAACTTTAGAACTACCTTAGGATGATGTGATCTATGCATGCAATATGTTACATAGTGATGTCTGAAGTATGATTACCTAAAGCGGTTAGATCAAAATCATATGACCCGCTATCTTATCGCCACCAACTCATCCACCTCTCATTCCAGATTTCCTTGTTCACTCCCCAAGCCTTTGCTCTACAAACATGGCGTCTACTCCTTCACAGGAGCTGGTCAAGCAATCAGCTGGCCAGCTTATGCCTCCTCCACCACCGCCGAAGCGAATCAAACGCCCTGCGACTGTTCTTGATGAAGACATCTACAGCAACGCTTTGTCCCACATTATCGCCCGCGACTTCTTTCCGGGCTTGCTCGAAACACAGATCAAACAAGAGTACTTGGAAGCCCTTGAATCAAAGGATAAAGCATGGATTGCAAGCTCCAAAAAGAAGTTGGCAGGCGTCATGCGCACGCCCACCCCGGGGTCGAATGCAAGACGAAAGTCAGATTATGCATCGGTTCCGAGTACCCCACAGCATTTCCCGGCGGGACGGCCGGGTGACACTCCACATGGCTGGGGAGGTGATACTCCCATGTCTGTAGTATCGACTTCCACAGCGGCAACTGAAACAGAAGACCGGCATATTCCCGATGTATCGAATATGGGACTGGTCGCGTTCCAGGAAAAGTACACGAGCGAAGACAACGAGTCTTTCAACAAAGTCCTGGACAAGCAGAATGAAAAGCGACGGGGGAAATATTCCTGGCTTTGGAGCGGGAATAAGATTCCCTCCGCTCGACAAATTGCACACCACCAACAAGAAATCAAGCGCATCACAGCTCAAGGCGGAAACCCACAAATGGGCCTTATCAAACGAGACGAGCATGTCCAGCCCGCCATAAAAACAGACCTAGATGCTCGCCCCGCAAATCCAGACTCGTGGAAAAGCCGCCCAGATAACACCCTCATGTTCCTCCCCTCCTCGGTGGAGGATACCCACGAGACGCTCCCACAGAAAGCAGAAATGACATCCCGAGCAGCTCCTAAGCGAACTCTTTATCAGAATACCAGACTTCTAGACCCACATGCCGCAGCAGCAGCGGACGCCGCCAGCTCCGTTCCCCCTTCACCCTCAATATCCGCCATCCAAGACGCCATCGCCGGCCGACCGCATCTCAGCGAGTCCGAAGCGGCATCCGCCTTCGCAGGAAGCGAAACCCCGAGGGTGAACGGCTACGCCTTCGTCGACGAGGACGAGCCCGAGCCTGAATTCACATATGGCTCCAACTCCAAAACCGACGACATGGAAGTTGACTGGCGCCTCCTCGGACCGACCTCTGAAAAGCCAAATCCCTTTCAACTTGGCGAGACTCGCAAGCGCGAAGCCCTGCATCACCGCATGGTCGATCGCATGGCGCGGAACAAGCGTGCTGAAAAGGCTGCTCGTGTTACGAAGACGCCTGTCTCGTTGACGCCGCGATTTGCTAGCAGTCCTCGTTTGGACTTTGGATCTCGGTCTACGCCTGGGGCTGGGTCTACACCTGGGGCTGGGTCTAGTAGGGGCTCTGTCTATGGTGGAGGGAATGCCCAGGGAAAGATGCTTACGCCTGCAGCGCAGAAGCTGTTGCAGCAGGTGGGGACGCCGAGGTCTGGAGAGAGGAGGTCTGGACTAGGAAATGTTTGGACGAGTACGCCGAAGCGAACGCCTACGCCGAGGCGAAAGTGATGGTGGTTCATGACCTTTTTTTTATCTTTTAGCTGCACGATACCACTGAGTTCATAGACTCCCACGGCGTTTTATTCCTTTTTTTTCCCCTAGAAATGATCATTAGATGCCGGTACTGGACGTACTATTACTATTTTTATCCAAAATTTGCAAATTATGAGCATTGGTATAAGAATAGCTGTTATACAGCAATATACTAGACTAAGTCCTAGACACAGGGAGAGTGGACATCGGGACGAACAGGAACCGCACGAAAACAATTCTTACCCGGGCCCGATTCTTCTTCTCCATACTCTTCTTATTCCTTTAATGCAACGACGTGCCCATAAATATCATTCATTTTTACCAGATTTGATATTTGGAAGCTTGGGTTTGGCCTAGAAACTGTGGGTTTGCTCTATATAAATGTTCAAACGTCACTAACGAGATACCAGATTTTGCTTTGAGACTTAATCGGTCTCTATAGTATTTAATTTACTCGTATTTGATTTTGATATACCAGATATCAAGATGAGCATCGAGACACTAGAGAGCAAGACTGCTTCATCAGCATCAGCATCAGCATCAGCATCAGCATCAACATCTGCTACTGCATCTGAAAATATCTCCGAAGCCAAAGAGGTCATCACACCAACACAGATACCAACACCAGACGAAGAGAACGAGAAGGAAAAAGACACATCCAAATCTTCAATCTACTCCCCAGCAAACCTACTCTCAAGTCTCCTCTCTCCATTCTCTTTCTCAAGCACGTCCCCGGAGCCAACAACCACAATACCTCCAAGCAACAACAAAGAAAAAGAGTCCAAAAGTCCAACTAAAATATTAATCGAAACCTCAACCTCAGACTCAACAACACAACCAACCCCAGAACCATATTACACCCCGGAAGAAACACCCCTGTACAAAACCCTCTACAAGACCCGTCTGACCAAAACCCGCACAAAACAACTCCTCCGCGCAGGAGAGCGAGCATACAACGACCCACCACCTCCACCAGGGCTGGGTGATTGTTGTGGCAGTTCGTGTGATCCTTGTGTAAGGGATTTGTGGAAGCAAGAGATTGGAATTTGGAGGGAGAGATGGGGGGATTGGGGGGTTGAAGACGGGACGGGAGTTTCGAAAGAGAAGAAGAGTGAGAAGAAAGAAGTGAAATTGGCGAAGAGGAAAGAGTTGGAATGGTGATTGTTCTACTACATATACTAATATACATATACATATACATATACATATCCTATGTGCTTGTTTCTAGTCCTCACCTCTGGCTTTTTGGGTCATCCTGATTCGGCGAGTCTCCTACATCTGACAGAAATACGATAATAGATGATAGCAGGCAAAGCATAGAGTAGTACTTGTGTTTGGCTGATCATCAGGTCTATCGAAATTTTAACTTAAACTTCAGTCTCACGCTTAGCTTCTTCTTTCCACTCCTCCCTCCAACGAGACAACGGGGGTCGGCTCTCCAGTATATCCCCAGTGGTCCACAAAATCCGCTTTCGATCAATCTCCTCTGAAACCTCATTATCCGGACACAAAATATAAAACTTTTTCTCCGCCATTTTCTGCATCATGAAATCAACCACCTGCTCAGAAGTCCACGCACCCGCCGGCTTCTCCTTGAAGTGTCCAGCGCTGAAACCAGTATAAGTCCATCCAGGAATCAACAGGTGGACACTGACATTCGGAGCAGTTTTATCTACATCGAATGACAAATGCTCGGCAATAGACCGTACAGCAGCTTTGGAGGCATTGTATGCAGGGTTACTGGGAGGATTCGTGATTCCTTGCTTGGATCCAGTCATCACAATAGCCCGGGCGACATCCTTGTTCCGGGTAACCGTGTTGAGGAGGGCAACGATACCATTCGTATAGCCCATCGTGTTGATTGCAAAAGTCCTCTCGAAGTATGTCGGATCTTCCCACACCCCCTTATCCCCAGCCGGACTTATACCAGCGCCGGCATTGAGCATTAGGAAATCAATACCGTCTGGGAATTGGGATTCGACTTTAGGAACCAACTGTCGCCATGCGTCGAATGATGAGACGTCGAGAATATGACTTGTGGTGGTGTTGCGTCCGTCGGAAGGGAACTTCGCTGTTGCTTGCGAAAGGGCTGCGGCATTGTTGTCGACAAGCACCAGGTTCATTCCGTGTGAATAGCATCGTTGCGCTGTGGCAAGTCCGATACCTGAAGCAGCTCCCGTGATGAGTGCCGTAGCGCCTACGCGGAAAGTTGCGGGAAGACCCGATTCCATGGTGAAGACTATGAAGGTAGAGGAGTGGTCAACTGAGAAGTTTAGTCGACAATTTATGAAAAAGTTGAAAAAAGACTAGAAAAAGAGGAAGAAAGAAAGAATTAGAGTACACTACACGTTCAGGGTCGGGGATACATTCATGTAATCATCAGTGGAGTAGAATGACCGAAAAAGGTAAGAATATCCCGCATCGAATTAGTTTAATGCATGTCTTACGGCATTTTGAAGCCTTCACTTTGATACACTTCTAGAAAGATAATGAACTCAAGTACACATTGATCATGCCTGTTTACAGCAAATACATAACCCCCATAACCAACAAACTAAACACCCAACCCCAAGCACCCAGCCTCACCCCAAGACTTAAATAATATACAGCCCCAAGATAAGAACATGTAATAATACCATCTGAATTTCGATACCCATAGGAAGAATTCATCCACGCGCCCTCAGGACACCCGAAGCCAAGTGCAGACGGACAACTTTGGACAAGGGTATGACAGATATCCTGACAAGGCAGAATCTCCTTATAGGGACCCGGCATGATCAACTCATCGATGATAGCATTGCGGGAGGTATTCGACGCCACGGATTGCCGGTACGGACTATCATCCGGCAGAGAAGAACCATTGATGAAAGCCTGGCCTGCATTGCGGACGGCAAGGTAGTCGGCATTGCTACTGTAATCCGCGCAGCGGGGAATCGTTACCCCGCAGAGCCATTGTTTGTAGGCATCTGCGCAGTCGTCGCAGCTGACGGCGAGGGAGAACATGGATTCTTCGTTTGTTTTGCATTGGACTTGTTGGAGGGAATAGGTGAAGTTCTGGTAGAAGGCGGCGGCGTAGTCATCGTAGATTGTGCGGAGCTTGTCGACGCTTAGTTTAGGGTTTGAGGGGACTGCGTATGCGACTTCTGAGCAGAAGGTTAGGTTGAACAGTACGCCACAGTTGTTGTCTGGAGGATGGTTAGATCGGAATTGTTTTTGTAGGGTTGTTTCGGCCTGCTTACCTGTTTTGGTCGTGAAATTCATCGGTTGCCATACCTGGCCGCCGCCGCCGATGATGCCATTCCCGGACGCGGTCGAATTGCCCACCATCGCCAGAAGACCGCTGTACGATGAACTTTGATTCAGTCCAGTAATATAGAACTGTTCTTTGGGCTTATTACCAAGTCCACGATTGGTCATGCCAACCTCAGTTGAATTACTGATTCGGCCCACCTGTGAAAGCTCATCGAGGGCGCAGAACGATCTCTCCAAGCCCACCAGTGCTGTATCGTTGATGTTGTGGGCAAACATAGTATACGGAGGGACGATGTCCATCCACTGCTTGTAATTCGAGGAGTTCTTCTCGGACTGAGTCAGGTTGTTCGTCACCAGCAGCGCAGCGGAGACGTCCGCGTCGATGAAGAACAGATTTGGTTCATTGTCCACGATATTGTGGAAAAAGGCATCGATGGATGCTGCAATCTGGTACTTGTAGACTCCCGTGTAGTCGGTTGAATTAGGCGCTGCGACGCCGATGAAGACGTCGCTGTCCGTGTCTATGGTGATTCCCACGTATCCGCCAACGGCAGTGTGCATATCCTGCAGCGAGTCGTCTTTGCCCGGTCCTGGCTCTTGCAGTTTCTCCGAATTCGACACATACAGCTGCAACTGCGGGAATGCGCCTCGGGCGCTGGTTTTGTTGGTATATGGTTTCTGGCAGGTGGTGAGCGACAGGTAGACTGTCGTCGTCGCTCGTTTCGAAAAGTCCATGTCTCGTTTCCGTCGCTCATTGTTCGAGTTGTCGTCATCTACCTCCGTAGAATTTATGTATGAAGGAAGACCGGGACCTGGGGTGTCGTGTTTGCCGTTCACCACTGTTTTGGGCAGGTAGTACCAGTGGACATCGCCGATCTTGAACGAGTCCCGCGTGTCGAACTGATTGTTAGCTAATGCTTTCGGGGCATTAGAGTCTCTGCGCACGAGGTCCAGCCCATTTGACTCGCCATCTTCGTCGACGGTGTCACGAAGTTCCAGCCCATTGAACGAGTCCAGCGCAAGTGGGAGTCCTGCCCCGTCACTCATAACCGCCCCTCGGAGGTTCAAGGCGTTCTCTGTACCCGGGCCATGGAGAGCATCGGCATAGGCTACCGAGTCGCAGGCGAGTACGAAAACGAGAAAGATTGCGCTAATCGTTGCAGTAAGGTAGCACTGCAGCGCGTTGTATTGGTGTCGCATGGAAAGACGGAGGGGAGGGTGTCGCTGAACAGCCAATGGGCAGAATTTAAATTGGCCAGTAAGATATCACGGGCAAGCGGTGGTATACACCAGCTGTAAACCTCTTCCTGGAGGCAAAATCAGCGGCTGCATGTAGTCGACGTGAGCGTTGTTTGGATGAGGCTGACTATCGGGGAAAATGCCAGCCTTATCAACTTGGCTGCCTTGCAGCCTTATTTAGAACACACGTAGGACCGCGCGTAACTAGTTACCTATTTAAGTACATGTACCTACTTCGTAAATATCCATGGATATCATATATTCTCTGCCAGATGGGGCATTCCTATCTTAGCTACTACCCCTTGTATGAAGGCGCTTAGAGTCAGGGTCTTTGAGTAGATTGAGTTGAGAATACTATCCAATCAGGACGCAACTCCTACAGGGACAGGCAACCGAGAGTGCAAATGAACAAACATTGGCCAGACAGCTCAGACCCCTGCAGGAGCACTATCGGTGGCTTCTTAGGGTACCGGGATGAGGTTGAATGATTCTAACGTGTATAGCTTGGATTTCAGTCCACACGTAATTTTAACAAGTTTATACCCAGGTCATTTGGAAAAGAATATGAAAATCACATTCCATCGAATAGATATCGTAGTTTGAAACCAACGAAAAAACAAGGGGCAAAACAGACTATCACAGAGAAGGAAGATGCAAGATGCAAAACAACAGGGAAAAAAGTCAAGGAAAGATAGCAAGTCAACATAACTAACGATAAAAAACAAAATCAAACCAGCCTCTGCCAGCGGGCTATGCCAATACTCACAACAACAATACCTGCTATCACTCCAAGAATGCCGAACCACCATGCCAATCCCTCTGTGTGCGCGCCGGGAACTTCTACGTTCATACCGAACAAACCACAGATCAAGTTCATGGGGACCAGAATCGTAGCAATCAAAGTGACCTTGCTGAGGACCTTGTTGACGTGATTTCCCAGCACCAAGTTGGTAACATTCAGCTGAGCCAAGTAATTGGTATGAGACCGGCTGAGCATTTTTTCGAAATGCGCCAAGTTCGACATCATGGTCACGACGTGATCCTGGATATCACCCAGGTAAAGACCAATATCACCACGGGGAGTAACCGAGTATTGCTCGTTACAGCGCTTGGAGAATCCACGGATGACATCGGCCTTGCCGCCTAGCAGGCGCATCAAACTCATGACTTTCTTGCGCAGGCCTCCAATGCGAGGAAGGAAGGATTCGAAATCGTCGACTCGGGCGATGAATACATGGTCTTCGATCGCCTCGGACTCCAATTCCACATCTCGAATCACGGGGCCGAAGCTATCCACGATGTCGTCGATCATCGCGTAACAGATCCAGTCACTGCTGAGAGATACGTAGTCTCGCAGCTTTCCAATACGATTCCGAACATTGGATGCGTGAGGGTTTTCCTCAAAGGAGAAAGTGAGGACACCGTCTCGGAAGACAACCATGTAGAAATTGACAGGCTCCAGGAACTCCTCGCTGGTTTTGTCCATTTGGAAGAAGGTCCGGAAACAGACAAAGTAGTACTGTTTGAATAATTCCACCTTCTCGCGGGCTTCCTGGGTTTGAATATCCTCCGTTGTCAGCGGGTGAATAGAGAAAGCCCGGGAGATAGCTCCCAATTCTTCATCGGTGGGGTTGACCACATCCAACCACCACACACCTCCCTCCGGTCCAAGTTCGAAAAGATCTCGGAAGGTTTCGCCAGGGAGCACCAGATCTCCCAAATCGGCAGCATGAACTGTGGTTTGAGACTCGGACGAAAAGAACCCAAAGCGAGAGCGCTGGGTTGTATTCTGGAGAGGTTTAACCCGCTCCTTTTCATTTGTAACCTCAGCCTCCTTCTTTTCATCTTGACTCAGTGTATCGGACGAGCTGGTCTTCTTGATTGCACCAATCTCAGGGCTCTCCGCGCTAGGACGGAGGTCGTAAAAGATGCGGGGCCTCTTGCTCTGCGAGCTCATGCTGTGCTTGCGGTGATCGCCATCGCCGACTTTGGTGCTCGGGTTCAGAGCCACAAACTCCTCCAGTTCCTCGTAATCAATGACGGGAATACGGCCCGGCTCGTCGAAGCAAGCCTCCTCTGCCGTGTCGAATGGCACATCACCCAATTGGGGGCGAATGACACTGGCGTTGCTGAAAGTCGGGCGCCGGTTGTGGGTGCCACCTGAAACGGTGCGTTGCAGAATAGCTTCTAGGTCGGGAGGCGCATGGCTGTCCAGGGTATTGGCGCGCTCACGGCGACGCGGGTCGGCAAAAGCCTCAACTGAATTGGGAGGAGAGGATGATCGAGCGGACACGGACGAGGCGCAGGAAGCGTTGGCGAGATCCGGGTTCACAATGCTGATGCGACGAGGGGTCTGGTAAGTGCCGTTATGATCGACTGAGAATCGTCGACCGAGTCCGTTCAACTCATTCAGCGAACGGTCGTCTTCCGCGGCATTTTCGAAGTCTCGGGGAATTGGACCGTCCCTTCGGGCATCTTGCGGACTGAGTAAGTCTGGGCGATCGATTATTTCAGGACCTTGAGTGGTATCGCGCGGGCTATAAGAACGCTCGACCGGGGCCTCAATTCGTGGAGGCGTCTGCATCTGGAGGCGGTGATCATCCAGTTCGGGTACCGGGGTACTGTACCTGGTCAGGTACATGTACCGCTCGGATCTGGGAGACTCAGACATAGTGAGCTCTGCGTATAAGAAGATTCGATGAAAGCGATTAGGGCGCCAGATTGGCAGATTTTTGTGGGAAGTTTAGTTTAGTTAGGAGTTGCTCTTTGATAGCACGACGGCCGGAGCAGACGCAAGCCGGTAAGAGGTTCGTTCAAGGGTGACGGCCCTCCATCCATAAGCCAGACCCTTCACGAGGGTCTGGCGTTACCGACTAACGTCTGACGGCCACAATAAGGTCTTTCTTGAAACCCAGTTAGGGGGGTCTGGTGTCGCCCCCGCCGAAGACCCGGAACTTAGGGCCTGCAAGAGGGTGGAGGAGAGAGGCCTCGGAGTAGCGAAGTCCCGCCAACTTGAAGAAGTGGGAGGATGAGGAGCTTGGTGACTCCAGAATTGCTGTTAGACGGGATGCGCGAAATGGTTCGCAGGAAGTTCAACGGTTAACGATTTCGAATTCTTGAGTTTCACAAGAGATCGGATGAAGATTCTAGTTTTAGAATCGTAAAATGGTGTGAGGTGAATTTAGTGGGAAAAGCGGGAAGGGTGGGAGAAAAGGGCATAAAAAGAAGTGGCAAAGACCAAATGGAGTCGATGATGCCGAGGTGGTTCCGAAAGCCCACAGAGTCACCACGGGATATCAAAAGAGTATGGATAGTCAATATAAAGCACCTCAGGGGCTGCAATTATAGGGGAACAATAAGAACAACAGTGGGGGGACTAGAACTAATATGCCCGAGAGAAAAAGGGAGAGACTGAAAATTTTTGCAAGCGGGCCCTGTTTCAGCAGATAAAGGACTAAAAAGGGTCTATACGAGTAAGAACGAGTGAGGCAATTAGAATAACCTATTATTATTGACTAGACTAAATAATTTACCTGCTCTGATACAAAATATATTCTTTTGGGGCATTTTTAGGTCGAATGTCTTTACAACATAGTTTTGACTTCTTACATCCCCTATAGCCATATACTACGATCCATGCACAGATTAGCCTCTGGATATTTTGTCGCCCTTGGCAGTTGGGTATTTTCAGGGTTAGCTGACACAATAAGATTAGTCTAGAGCAACCTATCTCGGTAAAAATACCCCTTTTTCTTCTTACGATTCTTATGTTTCGCCTTTTTCTATGTGGAACATGAAGTCAACCCACCGATATAATAATTTGATGCAATCGGATCTAACATCCATGTTCAATGTTGAAAGACAAATCAAATCCAAAAGAATAGAAATCCAAGATTAAAAGAGAAAAGTCCCCACTTAACGTTTCCGACGTCGGCCAATTTTTTTGGTGCGCCAAGAGTTTCCGAGTCACATACCAGACTATCAGACGATCTTGTACATTTTGTACATTTTGTGTGTTTGGACCCTTGTAACACACTTGATATAGTCATCGATCTCATGTCTTCCTTCGTGATCAAGATCCCTTGCTCCTCTGCCAACATTGGCCCCGGATTCGATGTGATCGGTCTGGCACTGTCCCTCCACTTGGATCTCCACGTCACCGTCGAGGCCAAATCCTCATCCCAGCTTCCCTTCAACTGCGCCATCACCTATGAGGACAAAAGCAAGAGTGCCGAGCAGATCAGTCTCGACCCAGAAGTCAATCTGATCACCCGTGTAGCCCTGTATGTCCTCAGATGTCATGACCAACGGGCCTTCCCCATCGAGACCAAGGTGCATATCGTCAACCCTATCCCGTTAGGCCGGGGTCTGGGCTCCTCTGGTACTGCCGTCGTCGCCGGTGTCATGCTGGGCAATGCGGTGGGTAAGCTGGGTCTGAGCAAGGAACGGTTACTCGATTATTGTTTGATGATTGGTAGGTTGGAGTGATTTATGTGCCCCTCATCTGAGTCTCCCCGGGGGGGAAAAAAATTATATATGAATCGTATGTCGTACATTTTACTAACGTACACGAACAGAGCGGCACCCGGATAACGTGGCTGCTTCCCTCTTCGGTGGGTTCGTGGGCACCTATCTGAACGAGCTTAAGCCCGAGGATGTGGCACGCAAAGAGATCCCCCTCAGTGAAGTCCTGCCTGCCCCGGCAGGTGGTGTGGACACCGGCATCAGACCCCCCGAACCACCCATGGCCATTGGTCATTACAGGAAGTTCAACTGGGCTCCTGAGATCAAGGCTATTGCCATTATCCCTAACTTTGTGGTGCCTACTGCCAACGCCCGTAATGTACTCCCGCAGACCTACTCGCGAGCGGACGTGGTATGTGAATGTTCAAAATTGATCAACTATCTGATTCCAGACTAATCTCCGACTAGGTCTTTAATCTCCAGCGCGCTGCACTCCTCCCCGCGGCCTTGGGAAGCTCCCCGCCGGATCCTGATATGATCTTCCTCGCCATGCAGGATAAGGTGCACCAACCGTATCGCAAGACGCTGATCCCAGGCTTGACCGAGATTCTCCAATTCATGACCCCTGCCACCCAACCCGGTCTGCTAGGAATCTGTTTGTCCGGTGCAGGACCTACCATCCTGGCACTGGCCACTGATCGCTTCACCGAGATTGCTGACCGCATTATCGCACAGTTCGCTTCCAATGATATCTCGTGCCAATGGAAGCTGCTGGAGCCTGCTCATGATGGCGCAACTGTCACCTATAACTAAAAGCCGGTGCCTTTTTCTGTTGTCATAACACGATCGTTGTCTGCGAGTCAGCGGCTCGCCGTGCTTGACATACAAGCACGCAGCATTGGAGCATTGGAACCTGAGGGGCACTCGTATCTGGTTGGATATGGGAAGATTTCTTCCCTAACCGCCACATGGGTCATGCAAGAGCTCGTTTTCACCGCTCCTTGCTTCTCGCATTGCAGGGTGCATGTGAGCCTTCCGATAGGGCAAGTTGGGTTCGGATTACATTTGGATTTGCAGGGTCTTGTACACTGGTACACGATCGTAGACCGACTCTCTCGAGGTCGGTTTCCCATCAGCAGTGCTCCAACTTGGGTGGACTGTCTGTTTTGGTTTTAGAGATAGATGGCAGATGACATTGAATGAAATCATGATCAACCACGTAACGAGTCAATTTCTCAAGGAACGGTCCTATTTGGAACCAAAATTATCTTGCAAGGTTATACTCCGTGCTTCGGACATACTTTTGACGAAGTGCTGTGTACAATGTAGAGAGTAAGGCGGTCCGACGTGGCAGAAGGCAAATGACACCATTGCGATAAGCCGCCCGGCATCGATCAAGGGACCCTCGAACCTGGCCTGTTGACCTCAAATCTGATTAAATTGCTTCAATCATGGATGAAATACTCGCCCCTATTCAGGATGCCATTGAAGGCCAAATTGTACGCCCAGCTGCCTTGTCTTCATTCATTGTTATTACTCCGCGCGGGCGGTTCAAGCTAACAATATCTCGATAACAGGACTTCCACGGCCAACGTCTAGCAGAGCTACTGTCGACCATCTTACTGGTTATTTCAGGGGTATGTTGCACGAATATTGGGTCTTGCATTACCAGAGCTAACAATTATCTGCTCTAGGTCACCAGTTTCGTTGTCGGATACATATACAAGGACATCCACCTTACGTTGTGGACCGGTTTGGCGGGCACACTGTTTACAGCTTTCGTCGTTGTCCCACCTTGGCCGGTATACAACCGCAACCCAGAGAAGTGGTTGGGCTCACCAAGTGCGAGAGCAACTCCGGGTATAACTGTGGACGGGGTGAAGGTGCAATAAGCTATTGTTGGAAAAACTGTCAAGCGTAATAATCATTGGAAACATTTGGCCAGCGCTCTCGTCTGCTACGGAATATGAGAATGGGAAACTATGGAGCTAGCTCGAGATGTCACATCGTTCGAATGCCCAAACCCTAGGCCGTCGTAAAGATCCTGGATCGTCTTCGGAAAGAAAAAAAAAAACAAGTTATAGCCATTTGAGTATGCGGAATCAGCCAGAAATCGTGAATTTGTATCGTGTAATGTCTTCGAACCCCCTGATGGCCCCATCTTTACCGGCCGTACTTCTGGAACTCCCAGTCTCGGTTATCTAGCGGGCAGACTTGACGGGTCTTCAGCCATCTCGATATGCAGTGGAAGTGGAATGCATGCTATAGGAAGGGAGTGATTAGCCGATGATCATACGGTCAGATGGAGGGATGCGGGGGTCCTCACATTGCAGATACCCCAGGCAACGGTGCACTCTTCCGTTGTTGATGATCCTTGGTTGGCCTGGCATTCGATGCCTGTTTTGTCGGTCGGTTAGCTTGTAAGATAAGAGAGCTTTGGGAGGGGGTTCAGCGTACACAAGTCCATAATGTGGTTTCGGCAAATGGCACAGTTGTCGACGACGATATCCCAAGCCCACAGGGCAACAGCATTCCACTTAAGAATAACCAGTCAGTATCACGAGTCGCTGCAAACAGTAGGTCTTTGTGTACCTTCTTGACCTCGAACTTCTTCTTGTCGGCATTATCGGAGCCCTTGGCAACGGCCTTGCCCTTGGACGAGCCAGTAGCGGCTTCCTTCATCTCCACGTCTGCCATGTTGAGGTTCTTGTCGGAATATGGATGGTCTCGGTTTGCAATTCTTGGCGCGAGACAACAGAAGCTAGCTGTGGTGGGGGGATCAGAACTGTGACTGACGTAAGTGAGGCTCCGATGTCTAGGTTGGGGCGGTGATGGAGGGCGGTGATTGTAGTGTATGAGAGTCAGATAGAACGAACGAGGTACCTTCTTTTGGGGAGTTAAAACAAGAGATCTCTCCAAAGGTACTCAATGCACAATGAAACAATGCGACCCTGTCCAGCAGTTGATAGTTCTGTTTGACTTGTGTTTGTTCTTGATATTGCGAAGCAGGTGGCGTTCTTAGTCATCGAGAGGAGATCGGGGTCCCCTCCCCGTTTGTCTGCATTCGATGGTCTTTCTCTTCAACAAACAACAATGATTCAATCTTCCTTTTCTTCTCTTCTTTTTTCCCTCTTTAGAGATGCCTCCAGTTAATCTTCGTCTTTAACTTTTATTACGCTCTTCGTTTAATAGACAAGATCTTTTAATAGACTGTCTATGTTTGGCTTGGAGCGACATCTGATTGACTCAACTTGCGACGCTTTCACTCCCTCCGTTTGATACACGTCACTTTCTCTGCTTCCCCGGCGTTGCCATATCTAATATTGTCGACACCTGCTGAGCAGTGATCTGACTCATTTTGCTGCAATCTCCGCATCTTCTGCCTTTTACTGCTTCGTCATAGCGTTGCCTTTTCTCTTTACCTCTCTCCACAGGCTGCCTATTTTTCAAGCCAACCGTCGACATGTCGACTCAATCTCCTCATCCCCCCACCCCTAAGGGTTCGCGCAACAGCCGCCGCCCCCAGAAGAAGAACACGACGCCTCACGCCCAGAAACCGGCGCTCCTCTCTACTCCTCCATCATCCCCGCCGCATAACATGAGCCCCGGTGTCATCCAGATGGATCCCTCAACCAACTTCAACTCTTCAAAGAAGAAACCTATGCGTTCAGGGAAGAAGCCCAGAGATAACAAGGCTTCACCTGCCCCGCACTCTGGATACCATAGCAACGGCTACAATAGCGGTCCCCGGCACACACCAACTCACCCCACTGTCACCTCTCCTCAGACAAAGCCGAGCGCAGCCTATGCGGGACCGACGTTCCATGCGTCGCCTGCACCATCAGCTTTACCCATTCCTAGTTTCTTCTCAAAGTCGGCTCCTGATGCCAATTTGGTCCCACCCATCGAGACCGATAGTGATGATGCAGAAGTGGACCCCGAACCAGAGGTGACTCCGTCCAAACCTCGCAATCGCAACAATCAATCCAAGGGTGAAGAGCAGAAGCCTTCCCCTCTTGATTTCCTTTTCAAGGCTGCTGTGCAAGCCAGAGACCAGAAATCCACAAGCAGCCCTGAGGTGAACAAGGTCCTTCAGTCTCCCCAGACCGAACCCCGGGCTGTGCGCCCCAATCCTGATGGCATGTTTGCATTTGAAATGGGAAACTCTGATTACAACCGTAACTCTCACATTGGCCCTTCTTTCGCTCCTTCTTACCAGGACCGTATGAATGCGCTGCGACCCTCGAGTACCCCTCAGTCGTCTGACATGTCTGAGGAGGAGCGACGGATCAAGACTGAGGAGTTGAAGCACCTGTTACTCAATCCACCTCCACAGAAGCCGCCTTCCTCGGCTTATGCCTCTCCCGACTACGCTGGATCCTTTGCGCCCCGTCCTTCCAATGTGCCCCCCTATGCGACTCCTATGCGAACCTCGTCTGGCCCTCAGTTGACCATGTCGCATGGCTCATTCTCTCCCCACCAGCTGCAGCAGCAGATTCCTCAGAACAGCGCACATCCCCACTACCAATACCCGACCCATTCTCACTCACCTCTGCGCCGTGAGGTTGACCTCGTGCCGCCCCCTTCGATGCCTCCGTATCGTGGCCCGGCCTCGAACAGCACCTCGAACGGAGGTTCCCCGGCGCCCTATGGCAATCCGTACATGGCAACCTCCCAGCATCAGCGGTCTGGCTATACTTCTCCTCAACAAAGCCATGCGTCGGCTTCATTCCGAATGCCACTCAACTCACCATCTCCTTCCCGAGTGGTGGACACCAGACAAATTGAGAATGACATCCGTCGAGTGCTGAAGCTTGATACCTCGGGACCCCCGGTTACCCAGAGCTTCGCATAGTTATGCGTGGTTCCATTTCACGTTGTCAGATTATGATTTTTTTTCTTCTACATTCTTGACCCTCCTCTTTCGTTGAATGAATGGCCTGTTTCTTTTGTTTTCCTCTCACTTTTGATTTTCTTATCTTTTGAATTCAGTTTGATTTTACTATGTTTCTTCTTGCATCATGTTCATACGGGCATCCTCGACTGGTCTCGGGTCCCTCGGTTGGTTTATTCTAGTCTTCCTTTCCCGCGACAGGGTGCTCATTGTTTCTTTCCATACGTCTCTTGCGGAAATGTTCACCATGATGATAATGCACGGCACTGGCTGCTTGGTAAATTGATGAGGTGGTAATTTTATACCTTGTCTCCATCGTTTGGCGTCGTGGTTTTTCCCAAATGTGGTGGCGCGCCTGGTTTTGGCTTGGGGCATGGAGGGATGCTAACAAATGCATGATTTTTGCTGTTTTTTGTCTTTGTATTTGTTTTTCTCTGCGTTGTTTATCTTTGTTGTTTTGGGCCTTTCCGCTATTTTCAACTCTCCTGTTCCTTTGTTTGGTCGAAGCAGCGGTTAGCCTTGATCGGCCTTACAAGACTGACCTAGCGCTGATCTAACACTTCGTCTCTTGTGTATCCTCCTCACTCGTTTTAAGAGGATACTTGTCTAAATATCTGGCTAGTCCACCGGTGTGCTTTTGTGCCCGCCACTCGATTCAATAATCATCACTGGTCAGATTTTGGTTCCGATTATGGTGCGTAACTAGTAGCGGTACATAGTAAACTAGTTGGTTATATGCAAGACAATCTCCCAGTACTCTATGCATGTAACGGTTCACTGGTGCGTCCTACCTAACAAACGTCCTAACACAGAATATAGAAATTAGTATCTTTTGTGTGACTTCCCCATACAAAAGATACCTAGACGCATCATAGGCATAAGCTTTCGTCCTCGAGATAGGAAAGATATCTTAGTGGACATTCAGCAAAGCGTCATAAACGGGTTTAGATATCAACAAATGTAAACTGATCAAGAGTCAACACAGGACTTGATGAGCTTGTTTCCGTGCCCATGAACTAGTTGATTTGCATTTCTGTCTGCGATTGTAATTTGTTTTGGTGCTATGCGTCCCATTTCTCCATGACATTTGAATAGGAACCAAGACTGGTGAAGGCGGCTGATTCGAAACCCGGGACATTACGAAATCCCTATCGTGCCAGATCAGATAATATACCATCACACCACGAATGGAATAATTGCCAATATGGGCAACACTTCAGCGCAAAGAGCAAGAACGCAGGAATCCAAAATGTTGAAAGTAGCCTTGACAGTAGGCACAGCTTGCTTATCGCTTAACCAACTGCAAAAAAAAAAAAAAAAAAAAAGACCAAAGACAGAAAGCAAAGCGCTTGTTCATACGCAGTGTTGGGCATTGTCGGGCGTCGGGTTATAGTTCTTGGGAGTGATGACTCCACCTACATACCAGATAACCTCTGCCACTTCTTGGCGTTCCCTTTCCGTTCTAGTGCTCAGACCTTGCCGCTTTTTGCTCACTGAGTAGATCTGAGCACGACCCTGAGCGCCCTGATCCGCTCACTGAGCCAGAGCTGAGCCAATCGGTTTCTCGGCCTTTCGTGCAAAACCGGAGTCTTTATTTACGTAAGCCCACGTGACAGGACCAAGTGTACTTTCTTTAGAGAGCAGCTAGGAGAACACGACCATAGATCGTTTTTAATCTACATGTCCCTTGCTCCTCTGCTCGTCTTCTCAATAGTATACGGTCTCTTTGCAGGTTCATATACCAGTACCTGGCCTGGTATTATGCGTGAGGTGGCCCACAACAATCCCTCGACCGAATCAAGTATGATCTTCGCCTGTCTTGCGGCCGGAAGAGGCGTCAAAAATTTAGTTTCCGGGCCCCTCAGTGAGGGTCTTATTAAGGGTTTACCGTGGGAGGGGAGCGCTGGGTATGGATATGGTAGTGGATATGGATCCTTGATTGCTTTCACGGGCGTTACAGGGGTTGTGGGTGGTGGAAGTTATATTGCAAGGCGTATGAAGTGGCTATAAACTCTGCCAACCTGCGCTTGAGGCCTACAAACCTGGTGGATTATCTGACAGTCGCTAATATACGAGCGCCTTTAGCTTTCAGTGCGATTATAAATCGCGTCGCCAAAAATATATATGACCAAGAAGTAATTCAAGGGACAAATACATGAGCTTGATGACTGGAATAAGAAGTATCCACGAACTTGCCCTGGGGTCTCTGCTGAAATGTGTCATTTTCAGCCAATTAATCACAAAGATGGAGCAAGACAGGACACCAATTATTTTGGAATGTCAACATATGTGGTGTGTATCAAATTCTCCGTCACTGAATCCTTTCTACGGCCAGCTCAACTGCAGTTCCTGGTACTCCCCGCAAGACTTCTTCCACCGTAGCCGAGTGCAAGTCGCCCTGCAAAGCGTGAATCTTCAACATGATTGCGTTCAAATCTCCAACAAGGAGCCGCAGCTTTTCCTCTCCAACAATGCTGCTGGCAAACATGAGACGCACATCCAACGCCTCTAGTGCCCTCTCTCGAAGTACCAATGATATATCAATAGACAGTGCAATACCGTCGTTATTCACCACCGAGAGCTCCTGCCTGAGGAGTCCCATCTTAGCCGTAGGCTGCTCTGTGTATGGATCATATGGGTGAACAACGACCTGAGGTGCGGCGTGACAAGCATCATGCGCATCAGAATGCAAACGCACAACCTGTTCAAAGTCCACGTGCTCGAAGGCTGTAGGTTGTCGGGCCTGAGATTGGACATGTAAAAGATAGTCGTGGAGGTTGCTCTGTTTTTTGTGATTGATACGCAGTGGAACCCTTGTGACTGTGGGACCGACCAGCTCCTCAGTAAGTGGAAGGGAACGACCGATAGAGATCAGGCCGAGGATGGTATCTGGCACTTGAAGCTGCTTATGAAGTGCCAGCCCGAGCGCGGCATAGACCATGACTGCAGGTGTGGTCGAGCTACCTGTCACCATTGGGTCTGGGAGTGCGATGCGATGGCGGATGGTACTGTCAGCATTGTAGCCCTCATATGATGGAGCCAAGGATGAAGTCTTCGTCCCGAGAAGGTATTTGCTCCAGAAATCAAGCGCATGGGCCTGATTCTGTTGTTGGACGGCTTTGACAAAGTAGTTGAATCCGATAATGGGGGTTTCTGACATGCTCGGAATGTTAACCTGATCTGCTAGGCGGAGATATTGTCGTTGCAACGATTCGCAGATTTTTGTTAACGACCAAGCATCGTATACGGCATGATGGAACTTCAGGACAAAGTACCGCCGCGAGTCGTCGGATACCATTGAAGCGTGGAGGAGCGGCTGCCCATCAGTAAATTGGCGATCGCGAGAAGCGATGAAAAATTCATCTAGAGACACCCCAGAGACGGGCTGGACTTCGTGTAACTCATCCAGAACCGCTTGCACATACTGGCCGTTGTGCGGGAGAATACGTGTGCGCAAGATACTGTGAGAGGCGACGACACCCTGCCATGCCTGTTTGAGGAGGAGCTCGTCAACCTCCGAAGTGAGCTCGAAAGTGTTGTGCATCCAGTATGCCTCAGGATGAGTGGCGGTCCTCTTTATCATTGAACGCTGAATGGGTGTGCATGGGTAGATGTCAACAACCTGCTCAGGCCGGACCCCACACACTGAGGCAACTCGGGAAATGAGCGTATCTAGCTCATCGAAATGATCCGTTGGGAGCAGGGAGAATGCTTCGATCTCGGAAACAGATTTTACAAGATCTGTGGGGGCCCTGCCTTCTATGGTACTCGCGAGTTTGCCCAGACGGGGATTGTCGTACACATCTTGTACAGATAGCAGAGTACCGGCAGCATGTGCAAGGGAGGCCAGTTTCATAGCCCCGATTGAATCGCCACCGCATTCAAAGAAGTCTGCCTCAATACCGAAGTCATCTGAATTGAGCATCAGCACAGAACTCCACAGAGAATGAAGAAGCTTCTGTACTCGGGTCTCCGGTGGCAATATGTCTCTATGCGATGAGAGGGAGAAGCGTGCCAACTCGGAAATTTCCAGGTTTCTGGCAATGGAGCCCAAGAGCTTTCGATCCATCTTGGCTGATGCGCTTAATGGCATGCTAGTCAAAGGTACAAAGAAGCTAGGGATCATGTGCTTGGACAGGCGCGCAGCGAGTTCCTCCCGGAGAGAACTGGTTCGTTTCTGGAAAGCCAGAAGTCCTTCGTCATTTGTCAAAACTGCAGGATTGTTCCGATCCTGTGGTTGATCCGCCGGGGTGCAGCTAATAAACGCGATGAGGCGTGAGCCAGTAAGCTCATCGGGAATCTTGACCATTTCCACGGCGACTTCGAGGTGGTTGTCACTAAGGGCTAGACGAATCATATTTTCCACATCACCCACTTCCACACGCTGGCCATGCACTTTCACTTGTCCATCCTTACGGCCCAGGAATTGCAAACGACCGTCAGGCAAGAGTCGAGCTAAGTCACCGAGTTTGTAGATGCGCTGGCGCTGACCCGATGGTAAACAAGGCAAACTCGCCGGGAATGCGGCCTCTGTCTTTTCCTGGTTTTTGTAATACCCGGCTGCCACATTGGGACCCTCCACAACAAGCTCGCCGATTGTGCCAACGGGCATCAGCCGGCTAGCGTCCTCCGGGTCCACGATCCATGTAGCACACCCAATTGACCATCCGACATCCGAGCCATCGTCAGTCACCGTGAAATGAGGATGCGCGTGGCACCATATGGAAGTCTCTGCGGGCCCGAAACTGTTGATCAGGTGCAGTCGTGGTGACCAAGTCTGGATGTTTGTCACTGTGGCGGTTTCGCCACCAAAGACAAGTGTCTTGAGTGTCGGTACTTGGTCAGGATGAAGCAGTGAGGCCACACTGGGTGTCAGGAACGCCCAGTCAACGCGCATTCGCTCCATGGCCCCCGCAAGGTCATTCATACGTTCGTTGTCAGAGGGAATACACACAGTCGACCCTCGGCTGAGCGACGTGAAGATCTCTCCCATGCTGACATCTGAGGTATACGCCGTGAACTGAAGGTTTCGGGAGCCTTTGCAATAGCACAGTACCTCCCCGTGACCTTTGATGCTGCTAGAGAAGGCTACATGGTCAATCATGATAGCCTTCGGTTTTCCTGTGCTGCCACTGGTAAAAAGCAGGAAGGCAATGTGCTGTGGAGTGATGGAGCTGACGCCGTTTTGACCCTCAAGGTGTTGAACAGAGGAACCAACACAGTAGTACCTTGGAGTAATCTTATAGGCCAGCGGCTCAAAAGTCTCACTGCACAGAATAAAATCGGCACCAATGTCCTCAACGAGCGATTTCAAATGATCCGCTGAATGTGCTGGATTTAAAGCGGCATTGGTTCCACCAATCTTCAAAATAGCTAGCATTGCGACCACAGTCCAGATACTCTTTTCAAATAACAGAGGCACCCGGATGCCAGAGCGGAGACCACATGATGTCCAGAGATATCCTGCAAGTCGATTGGAGAATTCATCAAGCTGCCGATATGTGAGTGAACCCTCCCAAGACACCAATGCCTCTGCGTCTGGCTGTTGGTTTGCCTGTGCGGTGAAGAGATCCTGAACCAGGGCCTCGGTTGGTTTAGGAATGGCTGCATTCCACGAAAGGATTTCGTCCCTCTCCCCTTGAGGAACCAAATCCAATTCATGAAGAAGTTGTGTTTGAGATGCATCGCAAAGTTGATGCACCACGTGGGCGAGTTGTTCCAAAAACCTTTCGGCTTGGAGTGGAGCAACAACACGGTCATCATGAGTCATGTGAAGATGAAGCTCATTCCCAGAAATGGTAGCCTCAAGCACCAGGGCGCTGCTGAGAAAACCATTGGCCAGTCCTGACACATCAACGGAGCGCAGAGCAAAGTCGTGATTCTTCCAATCCTCGGAAGGCTGGTCTACTTGGACGACTAAGAGGCTTTGAGTGTCGATAGTCGCCAAAGCACCACGGTTGTACTGCTTTATATTCTGGAGACCCTCTTGCTCATGGGTTAACATCTCAGCTCCTTCCGCCTGGACAGTATCCATAATTTTGTGGATTGTTGACTGACGTTCCAGGCGAACTAGAACAGGAACTGTAGCCATCGTGGGGCCTGCAACTGTTGCTGCTGAAGACCGACCAGAAGTACGCCCGTACACCGTGGATGGGAAAACAACATTCTCCGAATGGGAGTAAGCTCCGAGGAGAATTGCAAATGCAGTTCGCATTATGGTGTTAGGGGTGAAATTCCTCTGGTTACCAGGAGAGAAGTGTGTTGCCAGCTTCCTGACGGAGGTGGGCTTGGGCCTGAAGTCAGGAGAAGGAAGTTCTGGCCATGATGGCCGGTCAGCATCCCAGACATACCGTTGCCAGAAACGTTGGCTCTCCTCGTTGTTGCGGTCTGCCAAGTTGACGTTCACAAACACGCGATATGGGGTTGTCTCCAACGCAGGAAGGCCCAAATAGGAGCGACGGAGGGCAGTAAAGAGAAGAGCTAGCATCCAGCCATCGTAGATGGCATGGTGGGCAGTCATAACGAAGTATTGCTTCTTATCAGATGTGTCTGTGAAGGCAGCAAGCCTCAACATACGATCTCCAAGCTGCATATGATCTCGGCGGTCGAGCTTTAGGTATTCAGAGAGACGGCGAGCACGAAGCCATCGTGTCCGTCCCTTCACGACCACCTGCATCAATTGCGAAGTACCATTGCTTTGGTGCCATTGGAAAAAGCGCGACCGCAATATGGGCCATTCCTCCAGCAAGGATACCCAAGCAGACTCGAAGCGAGGACGATCAATGTCAGCGGGCAGCTCGAACACCATTTGTGCAACGTAGCTTCCTCGTGAGTCCTGAGATAAAGCGAGTAAGCCCTCTTGGAGTGGCGTGCAGGGATAGATATCTTCGATTTGATCTGCTTCAACTCCTAGTTGCACGGAAGCAGATCGAACTGCACCAGCAACCTTATCCCCATCTCCAAGTGCGGAGAAAGGTGCGATGTCCGGGAGTACATTCAATTCGTCCACGGCTGAGCTCTCGTCCAGAATAGCACATTGGGCCATGTCTTGCAGGATCGGATTTTGGAATACCTGCTCGACGCTGATGCGCACATTCTCCTTTCTGGCAAACGAGACCAACCTCATTGCAGACAGCGAGTCTCCGCCGACACGGAAAAAGCTGTTCTGTCGATCGACGTCGACGTGCCAGCCGAGGGCGCTCGACCATAGTCTAGCGAGAATTGTTTCCATGACTGTGCTAGGAACCTCTCGTGATTGCACGTCCACCATCAGCCGACTCAACTCCTCTGCTGAGACAGACGATGCGATGTTCTTTAGCACACGACGGTCTGTCTTTGCTGAGGCCGTCAAAGGCATCTGGCGAAGTGGAACAAATGCAGCGGGCACCATATGACGGGGTAAGATTTGAACTAGCGCACTCTCTAGGCCATGCAGAGTTTGGCAAATTTGGTCAGACTTGTCTGCCAACAGATTCAACACCCCTTCCTGGTCCTCAGGTAGTTCAGGCTCTTTGGGAGCAATGAAAGCGGCCAGGATAGGCGGGGAACCTACTGGCCGAGGATTGACAATATCTACCGCCACTAGCATATTGCCGTCGGAGAAGTGTTCGCGAATCTGGTGCTCAATCTCACCCAATTCAATACGTAATCCTCTGAGTTTGACTTGGTGATCACGGCGACCAAGGAACTGTACCATTCCATTTGGAAGGTAGCGTGCTAGGTCCCCGGATCGATAAAGTCTCATCGATCCCCGGTCTGGTGGCATCCATGCCGGATCATGAACAAAAGTAGCATTTGTCTTGACGGGGTCGTTTAGATAGCCTGCTGCAACATTCGGCCCTTCAACAAGCATCTCGCCGACAGCTCCGATGGGAAGCAATCGATGATGATCGGTAGGATCAGTTATCCAAGTTGCACAACCGACTCCGAAGCCAATGTTGCTACCAAAGTCATCAAGGGTGACTTTGCGCGGAATGCAGTGCGTCCAGATAGAACACTCAGCGGGACCAAAACTATTGATCAAATGTAGTGCTGGGGCCCAGGTCTGGAAGTTCTCTGGTGATGCCGTTTCACCCCCGAATACCATGGTGCGGAGACCTGGTACCTCACTGGGGACTAGCAAGGTTGCCACACTGGGTGTGAAAAAGGCCCAGTTCACATTAAGATCCCTGATTGCACCAGCAATGTTGTTCTTGCGGTCCCAATCGGAGGGTACGCAGACACAGGATCCGACTGCAAGAGAGGTAAATATCTCTCCAATACTGACATCTGACGTATAGGCGGTGAACTGGAAATTGCGAGACCCTGGCCCCGTGGAAAAGCGAAGAACTTCCGAGTGGCCTCGGATGCTGCTTGAGAATGCTTGGTGCGGGATTAGGATACCCTTCGGCATACCTGTAGATCCGGAAGTGAACAGAACGAATGCCGTACTTTGCGCCGAGACAGGTTCTTCATCACTCAGACGCCGCTGAAGTGGCTGCTTTGATAGGTTTGATAAAGTCTGTTCATCAAGCACAATGGCACGTTGGGCAACCTGGGCAGCCAGGATGTGGTTTTCTCGGCTACAGAGAATAGTGCACTTTCCCATGCCATTGATGAGACCTTGCAATCGGTCTTTGGGGTGAGCTGGATCTAGTGCAACGCTCGAGCCACCAGCCTTGAGGATGGCAAGCATCGCAATGATAGCAAGTCCGCACTTTTCAAATAGAAGAGGAACATAAGATCCTGGTCCCACACCCATAGAACGAAGGAATCTAGCGAGCCTCTCGGCAGCATTGTCAAGTTGCGAAAATGTCCATTCACCATCACGGGCGCAGACAGCTGGGGATAATGGTTGAGATTGCACCTGCGCTTCAAAGAGTTCGTGGACGCAGGATACTCGAGGTGCAGGGACGGCATTCCAGGATAAAATCTCCGCCAAATGGTCGTCGGGCACATGGTGGATGCCACTGATAGTGCGAGAATGGTCGAATGTGGAAATTTGACGTATAATGCTTTCATAGTGGGACATAAGACGCCGCACTTGGACTGCTTTCAAGACAAAGGGATCGTAGCTCATGCGAACACTCACCCCGTTGCCCAGCGGGGCCACCTCGACTGCTAGAGCAAAGTTATGAATGTGAGTAGAAGCGCCCGCAACGACTTTTCCTGCAACAGTCGACACAGCAGCTTTTCTAAATGTTCCGTAGAGCGGACTGGTGCCATTGTCATCTGGGGTGGTCTTCAAAACCAGAAGATTCTGGAATTCACATGCAGTAGCACATGAGTCATCAATCTCACGAATCATGGAGATGTCATACTGCGCATGATCGATAAGTTCTTCCGTCCTTTCTTCAAATATCCGGGTTAAGTCATTCATTCGCATATCGGGATGTTCAAATACGATGCGCTGAGGAACAACCGAGAAAGTCGGCCCCATCACCTTCCGTCTATCGCCATGCGCACTCTGTACCGCGATACCATATACTACGTCATTGGAATCATAGTATTGGCTGAGGGTAAGAGCCCAAGCCAGCTGCAGCAGCGTGTTGCTCGGGGCAGGACTTTCAATTCCAGACTCAATTGCAGATAAAGCAATGGTTGTGTGCATCGTATCTGTCGTGAGTGGGGCATGGGTAGCTGGAACTTTAGGGAATGAAGGCGCCTGACAGTTCCTCAACGCTTGAGCCCAAAAGATTTTGGATGGCTCTTTCAGGGACTGCAATGTGGCCTCAGCCCAAAGTGCGAATGGAATCGTTTCCAAATCATGAGTGTTTTCATCTGTTGTCTCTTGCAGAAAACTTAGCATAGGTTGTGTGATTGATGGTTCGAAGATGGAGTGGTGGGTAGTGAGGACGAGTTGCCGTATTCCACCTCCAGGCTGGTTTCGAATAAGAGCAAAGCGTGAAAGAGGCTGGCCGCTGCTGAAGTTAAATCCATGATCTGCCGACAAACATTCTTGTACATCCTCCCATTCACTCCATTGGATGGGTTCGTCCATAACTGCCTGCAACATGCGCAGTTCACGATCGTTCTTCGATGAGGTTACCCCCATGGGGCTATGGAAGAATCGAGTTCTCAATACAGGCATCTGACGGTAAAGGGCATTCCATGCATGGAGAATATCCGTGTCGTTCTGGTCTTCCGGGGGAGTGAAGACGACGTGTGATTTGTACGCTGTGGGATGCCGCAAAGAGGCCATCATCATCCTGTTCTGCGCTGGTGTGCATGGGTAAACATCTTGTACAATATCCTCAGATACGCCGCACTCCACGGCGGCATGCTTTCGAATTTCATGCGCAGGTGAGGAAATGAGCTGGAAAGGCTTCGGAACTTTTCTAGGTGGTGCTGAAGGCTCACTAGCCACCGATGAGCGGGGATCAATGGGTAGATGTTCTATCGCGCTTATTTTCTTGTCTGCGTGGATTGTGAACAGGCGGAGTACCTTTTTCAGTTGCGCGGCGACCTGAATTACCTTTTCATGTCGGATGATCAGACTGTCATACGACAAACGGAGTCGAAGCTTCGAACCTCCCCCCAGGACAAAAGGCTCCAGTACCAGGGCATAGTCGAGAGGTTCGACCTTATCTGGCTCCACGGGCGTCAATAAATTGCTGCCGCGCCCAGCATCGGTGACTTGAACGTTGACCAAGGTTCGGAAACTGCAGGCCCGAACACCGTCCTGGCCCAGTTGCTGGATGTTTGCCAGACCTGTTTGCTCAAAGGCATTGATGTTGACCGCCTGCATACTGATCTTCTGTAGAAACTCGGCGACAGTCGACTCGCGATTCAGACGCACCCGCATGGGCGAAGTTGCGATTGCAGGCCCGACAATATCGGCACATTGTGGAACAGCTGCATACCGGCCCCCGTTGGTGACGCCAAACACAACGTCCTCTGACTGCTCATAGCACCCCAATAGGAATGCCCAGGCGGCACGGATTCGATTGGCCATCGTGAAGCCAGAGTTTGTGCCAACGTATGGGAAGGAGATCTCATACTGAGAATCTGTGCGAAATACTGCTGGTGCATCTCTTGCACCAAATGGGAATAAAGATGCAGGACAGTTATCCAGCTGCTCAGTCCAGAAAGGCTTGCATTCGGGACTCTTTCGGATGTCTATGCTATGGGCGACAAATAATGCAAAGCTCGGGGGTGCCGGGAGTAATTCCTCCCCAGTTGCAAGATCGGCAATATGACGCTCTACGAGCGCCACACTTGACATATCGTATGTCGCATGGTGTGCATACCATAAAACATATGGCCGATCGCAATCTTCGCTGACGACCACAGAAAACTTTGTGAGAGGGCGACCCACCGTCATGGCAGGCTTGCGGTTTTCAATGTCAAGTTCTGAAATAGAACGCACTCGGATGGTATCGATGGTAGCCGGTAGTGACAGGACAGCCTGCATAAAGCTGTGTTCCTCCGAGGTCACCATTGCAGTTCGCAGTATATGCAGCTTTTGCACCACTCGCTGCAGTATACCTGTGAGCCATACTGGGTCCACGGGGTGGACGCTCTGAAAGAGCCACGCAGACATATATACACCTGGTACACTAATGGACCGAGCCATGAGGCCAGCCTGCAATGCGGTCGTCGGGTACATATCTTCAATTTCCTCCGGAGAAATACCGCACTGCTCTGCGGCCAACTGCCGAATCAAGGATACATCACTATCAATGAGGGCGAACGGGGCTAGGGCGCTCGAAGGTTCCTCCCATGCACCAGGCTCTCCAAAAGATATGAGAGATGCCATGTCAGAGAATGTGGGCGCTGCAAAGATCTGTCCGCGGGAGATCTGCATTCCTTGTGATGCGGCTGCTCTCACTATCTCCGCTGCCGCTAATGAATCACCACCCAGTTCAAAAAAGTGCGCATCTTGATCGATGTCCTCAACGTCGATATCCAAGATATCTGCCCAAATCTCTCGCAAGACACTCAATTGTTGCTCGTTCAGGCTTCCAGTATGTTCCCCATTACAATTATTTGGTTTTGGCTGGTCGATGACACTGGAATAGCCCATCCTGGCATCTTCAAAACCCGCCATATGTCCAGGTTGGTAAATATGGATTCGAATAATTTTTTGGGTCCTGATATTGTTAGCTAGATGATATGTTCCAAGCTTGGCAATACTTACAACAAGATGATTCGGAGACTTTACACATAAGCACCTGGACTTAGAGTGTTGATAATACCCTTTTGATAGCGCCAAATGATTTGCATTGCATGGTGGTGCCACTGCATAAACCCTTTGCCAAAGGGTGGACACACCTGGTGTGACCATTGTAATGATCTGCAAAGTTCACTCATGTTGAATTAATCCACGACCCAGTGTATAGCACAGTTCCTATCCTTGCTCCCAATTTTTAGAAAATACTATCTTCTCGAGTCCAAGTAGCAAATTTCAGTGCCGGGCAGATCAATGGAGTATACAATCAATCTCTACAGTAAATTTTTCCTTTTTGAAAAAAAAAAGAAAACATATATTTAATTGGAAAATGAATACCTGGCATTTCATTACAGTATTATTTACCCCTTTATAGGATGTCGACGAAAGGGGTGGATCTTAGGTCAAGGCAGGTGAAATAAATACCAAGGTATGTATTTCAAACTGGCATGCATTTTCTCATTAACTTGAACTGCGCTCCATTAATTATATCCCCTACACGCTGTACATCTAGTAAGGTGACTTGGTAGCCTTGGTTTGATATACATACGAAATCGCCAATATGGCAGACGCTCTACCCGACGACTCAAAATTGACTAAGACAAGAGTATTGGTGTTCTTTTCTCTTGCGACTCTCAGTTTGATGTCAGCTTTGGATGGAACGTCCATTTCCGTAGCATTGCCGGTAAGAACTCAGAGCGACCTCGGAAAGAAAACATATTGGTCTGACACAGAGGGTGCAGATCATTTCACATGAGCTCCATGGAAGCGCGATTGAGACATTCTGGACCGGGACCTCATTTCTACTAGCATCGACGGGTAGGAAGCTCCAACAAACAACCGGATTGTCCCTAGCTTTGATTAACACTTTGCTTGCTAGTGTTCCAACCCAATTTTGCCGCCTTTTCCAATATCTTCGGTCGTAAGGTACTTATTATGACCGCCCTGACATTCTTCTTCGTCGGCGCTATCATTGCTTGTCTCGCGAAAGATTTCACATCTCTGATTATCGGTCGTTCATTCCAAGGTGTTGGTGGTGGTGGAATCAATGCAATGACTGAAATTATAATCACCGACATCATTCCCCTACGTCTACGAGGACAATACTTTGGCATTCTCAGTGCTATGTGGGCTGTTGGGTCAGTCACTGGACCAATTCTTGGTGGAGGATTTGCTCAAAGTGTCAACTGGGTAAGTCTTGCTCTACTTCATGAGGTAAACGTTGGCAACAAGAACACTGATTGACTCCGACCAACTGCAGCGATGGATCTTCTACATCAACTTCCCTTTCATCGGTATCGGTGGTATACTGGTTCTCCTTTTCCTCAAATTGATTCGATTGCCTGGCTCGGTTCTAAAAAAACTTAGCGGGGTCGACTTTACGGGAACTGTCCTCTTTGTAGGGAGTATATCCTCCTTCCTAATTCCATTAACCTGGGGAGGAGTCCTCTACAGTTGGTCATCCTGGCACACGCTAGTTCCACTGATTGTTGGAATTGTTGGCTTGATAGCATTTGCTGTCTATGAAGCCAAGGGTACCGCAAACCCTATCATTCCAGTCACTGTTTTCCAAAACCGGAGCATTATTATATCTTATGTCACAGACATTCTACATGGTATGATACTTTGGTGTATTCTCTACTACTTGCCTCTGTACTATGAGGCGGTCAAAGGATACACTCCAATTATCTCCGGAGTTGCCCTCTTTCCTATAACTTTCACGACCGCCCCATCATCCGTTGTGGTGGGGTTCTTGATTACTCGCTTTGGCTCTTACAGGTGGGCAATCTGGTTGGGGTGGGCGACATCAACCCTTGGATTAGGCATAATGTGCTTGATGGATATCAATACCTCAGTCCCAGCTTGGGTATTCTTGAACCTTGTGGGTGGGTTGGGGCTGGGAATACTATTTCCAGCCTTGGCCTTTGCGGTGCAGGCCTCGGTGGATAGCGAGCATCTTGCAATCGCCGTCGCCCTTTTCAGTTTTCTCAAGTCGCTAGGGCAAGCAATAGGAGTGGCTATTGGTGGAGTTGTATTTCAGAATCAGATGCTGAAAAATTTGCAACAATACCCTGCGTTGGCACCAAGGGCGGTGGAGTACAGTCAGGATGCCTCTGGACTTGTGCAGGTGATCCGGGACATGTCAGATGGTCAGGATAAGTCTGATCTGAAAAAAGCATACGCTGATAGTTTGCGGATTGTTTGGGCAATATGTTGTGGGTTGTGTGGCCTGGCTATGTTGTTAAGCTTTGGGACAGAAAGCTACGATGTGGATCGGGCATTAGACACCACGCAGGGTCTGAGGACAGAGAAGGCTGATGATTCGGATGAGACAGATCAACCAAAGGAGATCGAAGAAAGGGGGAAATCAACTCTTATCTCGTAGATGCAATGCAAATGCATCGAAGATCATGCACGATGCAGTGGTGTGGTGGTGCTTTTATGTGCTAGTTAAAGTGGCACCACCATATGTGATTCCACCTAGCACAGTTTCAGCCTCCAGGGGCGACACCATACTGCTTTGCCTTGTCGTTGATCGTTGTTTTCTTAGGATATGATCAATAATACAAGTAAACTTAGTCATGTCATCGTGCCCGCGCTCTCCTTTTGTAAGTGCTGCAAGCCGTTGCATCAACTTCACACTTCAATCTTATCAACTTTGAACCTTCCACGCGTTGTCTACTGAGATGTCTAAGAGTAATATAGTACCTCCTACTGGAGGAGGAGAAACTCTCTGTCTTGGAAGCGAAACCCCCATTCTGGCTGTATGGGGGGGTGTCGGTTTCACGAGACTGCCATTAAAAGACTTACGAGATCTCTATGTGCTGCACAAAGATGACCTCGAAGAATTCCTCCAGCGCTGCAGTCAGACCATGCGCTCCTTTTCCTCTGATGAAGGCGAGCGGTCAACAGATAACGTGCAGCAAGACCTTATGGAGTGGATCACCGACTCATCGCGACGACTGCCACCCGGCCATGCTCTACCCGCCGAGGTCTCCGGCGTTGTAACTGCCATCTTGCAGATTTCTCGCTATGTGATAATGTGCAGGAGGTGTAGATTGACTCCGGGGGAAATGGCGCAGTCCTTTTCGGCGTTTTCGGGTCATTCAGTCGGCATCGTCGTGGCCGCTTGGATGGCGGTGGCTGACTCGTGGTCCTCGCTTTATGACTTGACCAATGTAGTCATGTCTGATATTTACTACGGCATACGTCAGGCGAGTACCATATGGGACCAGAGGGCCAGGGTCTCCCAGGCGATGGCGACCGAATGTGTGCGACGAGGCGAAGGTACACCCTCCTCAATGCTCTCCATCACGGGCCTCGAACGATCCAAGATCACCAAAGCAATAGATGAAATGAACATCATCTTACCTGAGGGTCGGACGGTGCATTTGGCACTCCTCAACGATGTCGATTCCTTTGTCGTAGCTGGAAGTCCAGAAGGCCTGGTAGCTCTGGCTAGCCGGCTAAGAACATCACAATCATCCGATGTTGACGAGGCACACACCCCGGTCAATGATCGCCAACCTCGATGTTCCCTCCAATTTGTTCCCTCGCATTTGCCCTTTCATTCGCCACTTCTTCAGAAAGCAGCGACCGAAATTCGAAAGAAGCCGAACCAACACCGACTTCGAAGGGATCAGATCCGCGTACCTGTGTGGGGATTGGATTCACTGCTTCAAGAAGACCCGAGCTTGGCGGATAACTTGGAGCATTGTCTCGTTGAAATGAGCCTGTCACAACCCGTTGACTGGCCCAAGACTTTGGAGCCCATGACTGGGCGGTGGCAGGTGCTAGACTTTGGACCTGGAGGTTCTAACGGCATCGGAATGGTGATCAACAAAATGAAACCGGGAACTCAGACTAAGATATATACGGTCTGTCCGGCTGAACGCTGGCGGACACGCACTCAGGACAGTCCCTCGGCCAACCTCATCTCAACTTTATCCATCGGTCCAACTTCGCGACAATATTCCAATGTCGAATTCGTGGCACGTGAAGTCTCTCGACAGGAACAGAGCAACGAGCGGGTAGCGTCCCGTTTTATGCATGCTATGGGCTTGCCCAATGTTCTGGTAGCTGGCATGACGCCCACAACCTGCGATCCAGGCCTCGTTGCAGCTATCATGAACGCTGGGTTTTATGCAGAATTGGCAACTGGAGGCTATCATGACGCACCGTCATTGGAAAATGCCGTTTGGGCGTTAGCAAAATCAATTCCGCCCGGTCGACTCATCACTGTGAATATTGTCTACGCCAATCCTCAAGGTCTCAGCTGGATGATCCCACTCCTTGCATCCCTTGTTCGGAAGGGCTGCCCGATTGGCGGGCTAGTCATTGGTGCAGGCGTTCCATCTGCAGAAATTGCCGCTGAATATATCAAAGTTCTGGAGCTGTCATACATAGGCTTTAAGCCAGCTTCTGCTTCTGCTATTTACCAGGTACTAGAGATTGCCAAATCTCATCCCACTCTTCCAATACTTCTACAGTGGACCGGAGGAAGGGCAGGGGGCCACCACTCCTTTGAAGATTTCCACCAGCCAATTCTTGAAACTTATCATGCCATCTGCGAGGTATCGAACGTGCTTCTGGTAGCTGGTAGTGGCTTTGGAGACGCCGACGGGTCGTGGCCATACATTTCTGGGGAATGGTCATCTCAGTTCGGCCGACAACCGATGCCCTTCGATGCAATTCTGCTCGGGACTTGCATCATGACAACCCTGGAAGCGAAAACCAGTCAAGATGCCAAGCAGGCTTTAGTCAACGCCCGTGGGGTAGCTGATGCAGAATGGCTATCTACTTTGAAGGGATGTACCGGGGGTGTCATTTCTGTCATATCGCACTTGGGAGAGCCGATGCATGTTCTTGCTACTCGTGGAATGCGGCTGTGGGCTGAGCTAGACAAGACCCTATTCACGCTCCCCAAGGACAAAATGATCACAGCCCTTCGTTCTCGTCGTGAATATCTCATCTCCCGATTGAACGACGACTACCAGAAGGTCTGGTTTGGATTTGACTATGTCTCAAACAAAGCTGTCGATCTCGCCGACATGACCTACTTCGATGTGCTCCGTCGGCTCCTTGAGTTGCTGCACCCCGATACAAGAGGGGACTGGACATTCCCATCATATCAAAAGATTTTCAATGCATTCCTCGAGCGGACCATGGAACGTTTTGGTGGTGTTCCTCTCGACAGCTCTAGTGTCCCACAAGAGAAACTTGACGCAGTGGCATCCGCTATACCACATCTCGCCTTTCATTTCCTGTCCTTAGAAGACACACACTACTTTGTGGATCTCTGTCAACAAAAAAGGCAGAAACCAGTTCCGTTCATCCCGGTTCTTGACTCGGAATTCCCTGTCTGGTTCAAGAAAGATCCACTTTGGCAGTCAGAAAACCTTGATGCGACTTATCACAGGGATGCCGGCCGTGTATGTATTCTCTGTGGCCCTGTAGCGGTCCAACATTGCAAAGAGGCCAATTTACCAGTCTCCACCTTGCTCCGCCAGATCCACCATGGTTATACAGCCAAGGGAACTCAGTTGACCCCACCAGCCGCATGGTTAGATGACAAGCATGACCTCTTGCACGCTCTCAAAGCACTCCATGTCAACCTTACAGATGATGTGATTCAACATCCCGACAGGAGCCTTGATTCTGTGAGCAGCGAGAGATGGCTACTCCTGCTGGGATCTCAATTAGGCGAATGGGGTAGGCGCCTCTTTGGAGCCCAGAAATTGGTATTTCATGGACAGTCATATGAGAACCCAGTCAGGCGCATTTTCTCTGCCCGTCCAGGTATTCTGGTGCGACTTCTGGAGAAGGCCAAATATGGGTATGGTGGGGCAGAAATATGTGACCGCGCTACCGGCCTGGTTGATGCGCGAGTGTCGATTAATGGAAGCACTATTACTGCGGCAATACTCGCCAGATGTTCGCTTGGTGGCCATCTCCGTGAATTATCTTTTCAATTTTTGTACGATCCATCGTGTTCGTATGCTCCTATTGTGGAGATTACGGAAGGCCGCACACAGCGAATACTTGACTTTTACCACAGTGTGCTTTTTGGTCCGACCATGATCCGCTCCAAGGAAGTAAAGCCTCATTTCATGCAGCACTCTTCTTTGACCGTGTCAAAAAGCCATGTACTGGCATGGATGCGAGCGGTCGACGGACAGGAACTAGACGCCGCGGATCCCCTAGGTCCCAACGGAGAGGTCCCCATTGAGTACGCTACAATCTTAACTCTAATGGATCAATGGCGCCATCTCTTTACCTGGGATTGGGATATCTCGAAGCTTTTACACCAGCGCACCATGGTTGAAATGAGAGATGGCCACCGCATGCTTGCTGTGGGTGATGAAGTCAGGGTTACCACCCAGATTCGCGCCTTGCATAATCGTGACTCCGGAATCGAGGTTGTCTTCGATGTTAGATACGAGCGAGAAGGCGCAAGGATCATGGATTGCATCCAGCAAATTATGATGCTCGGCCAACGAGCTGCTGAGTCCGACTGTTCTGACTCTGGTGAACCCACCACTTGGGTGCTGCCCCTACGGAGTGAATCGGACGTACAAGCAATACAGGCCAAGCCATGGTTCTCTTTGATTGATGGCAACGAGTCGCTGAATGTTGGTCAAACTCTCATATTCGAGATAAAGCGCGAGACTCGGTTGCAAGACGGCAGTTCCGTTGCCAGCACGACTGGAGATGTCTGGCTCCAGGAACCCAAACATCTCTGTGGCAAGGTCAAACTCATGTGCAAAGCTACCCATCCCGATGTTGTTGCAGACTTCATGAAACGGGAGGCTTCCCGCACGGGCGAACCACTTCGGCTCCCACTACAGACTGGCATGACATTTCAAATCACCCCTCCAGACAACAGTATTGAATATGCGGTAGCTGGCGGTGACTACAATCCAATCCACACTATTCCCACTTTTTCACGTTTCTCGGGCTTTGAAGTACCAGTCTACCATGGCAACCACACGATCGCCCTTGTCCTTCAACTAATCCGACGTGAGATTCCGGGTGCAAATGTGATGACACTTCGCAAATACGATGTAACTTTCTCGGCAGTGGTTTTCCCACGCGAGAAACTCACAGTGTTGGTAAAGCATGTCGCCATGGATGAAGGGCGGGTCATTCTCAGCATCTCTGCTCAGCGCGAAGGATCAGAGGAAACAGTTCTGGCTGCTGAAGTTGTGCTGGATCCACCCACAACAACACTCCTATTCACTGGCCAAGGTAGTCAGTTTCAAGGAATGGGTTTGGACATGATTGCCGAAAGTCGTGCATGTCGCCGTGTGTGGGCAGAAGCGGATGCGTACTTCGAACATAACTGGGGTTTGTTGTCCCTCTTTGCTGTATCGGCATTGCTTACTGACATCATGAAAACAGGATTTTCAATCACCCAAATCGTCAAGAACAACCCGAAACAAACGACTGTCAACTTTTGTGGAAAGCTGGGCATGCAAGTGCGCAAGAACTACCTAGATATTCAGCGGATGTTGAGCGGATCATCTACTCCGGAGCTCGAGCTTTTCAAGGGTCTCACCGTGAAGTCCCGATCATACACATTCTTCAAAGAGGATGGGCTCCTCAGCATGACACAATTTGCCCAACCGGCTATATTCGTGCTTGAGAAAGCCGCGTTTGAGTATTTGAAAGAGCAAGGCCGGGTGTCTCTCAATTCACACTTTGCCGGTCACTCCCTGGGCGAGTTTGCTGCGCTGGGCTCCATGACATCGATCATGTCGGCAACAGCGGCATTGAAAGCAGTATTCATTCGTGGTGCCCTGATGCAAGCAGCTACTCCTCGAGATGCGCTGGGACGCAGTGCCTTTGCTATGATGGCAGTGGACCCAACCCGTGTAGGAAAAGGTATGTTTGGATTACAATTCTCAGCCTTTCTGAAATCTGTCGCGTTGGGTATTCCATAACTAACCATATGATGCTGTAGAATGCTCCGAAGAACATATTCTGAGAATTATTGATAAGATAGTCAACAGAACCGGGCTCCCACTACAAATGGTCAACTTCAATATCAAAGGTCATCAGTACGTCTGTGCAGGCGACAAACGGTGCCTTGAGCTACTGCAAAGAGTTACAGACGAGTTGCACCATGACAAATCGAATCTTGACTGTTCCGAGATTTTAGTTGCCAAGTATGCCAGCAAGATAGCGGCCTCTGCCAATGGTGTCTCCTTGAGCCGCGGGACGGCAACAGTGCCGCTCAAAGGCATTGACGTGCCATTCCATTCAAGCCTCCTGGCACCTATGAGAGGCATATTCCGCACCATACTCGCTGACTGCGTAAATAAGAGTGAGGTGCAGCCGGAGGTACTGGTTGGGAAGTGGATTCCCAATGTGACAGGAAAGCCATTTGCACTCGATGATGCTTACGTCAAACTGGTTGGTGAGATGACTTCCTCTGTATGAGAGCACGGCTATTTGCATGGCGCTCTTATTTTGGTGAAATAATGTGTAAATTTGATACATGTCCTATCTATAGTCAGAATGAACGAGATAAGTGGTTAGCTTAAACTATATATAAGACGACGGGTATCTTCGGGAGTCTATTACGCTAGTGTGCTAGTACTATTCGGGATTTATGCATTTTATACAATTTAATAAACTAATATTGTACTACTTCTTTATAGAAGTTATAATGACTTTAGTGTAATTCTTGATAATCGGATTTTTGATAATATGACTATAATGCAATTTTGTTGGAGTTTCCTATCCCATGAAAAAGCCCACAACTATTGTAGCCGAGGATCTTGTTAGCATTTTTAACAAAGTTAATACCGAATTTTAAGATTAACTACTTGAGCCCTTTCGTAATATATATAATTGATTTCTTATTACTCTGTACTTTAATTCTTCCTACTTTATTCCTTCATTTGGAATATACGATAAGATACCTGTTTTTATTCTGAATTTAGGGAAATAAAGTCAATACCTAGTAAAAGTCACAAAAGATTTATATCTTTGAGAGAGCCAAGTCATTTTTTGTACTGAACAGGTGACAAAGATGGGGTATAGGCGGTCAACATACGGAATATACACAGCCCGGGTGATAGATCATTTTTTATGGAGTTGATCAACATTTGTATTTTTTATGTACTCCGTAATAACAAAGATCCAATATGCAGTAGTAAATGGTACACCTGAAAGTCACAAAAACTTAACGCCACTCTCCAAGGTGTAGATATATATAACGCGCGGCATTAAAAAAAAGGCTCGCAAATGACGCATGTGACACGTTAGCTATACAGACAGATTTCCGATAAGCCGCATGCATGTCGGGAAATCATAATTAGAACATAAACGAGTAGATGAATACCAAAATCGTGGCTACGGTGGCAACTGTATATTCAATCTCGAACCAAGCGGCCTGGCCACCGAACGCGATCTTTTTACTCTTCTTGGTCGGGTGCGCGACACCAGTCTTGGGGTCGCGGGCCAAAATTTACTATGGGCAAGATCGGACTGGCGCACTGGTTGGTAATGGACTGCCGATCAACAGTCATTGTGATACCAGTAGTCTAGAATATCTAAACCTGTTTCTTTTTGAAATTTCCTTTTTTGATTTTGATGTTATGAAAGACGTCAAAAGATGTTCTGATGGTGGGAAATCCTCCAACGGTGTGGATTATCAACTATCAACACCCGTGAAAGCGCGGTGTGGTACGACGGTGTATAGCGCTCAATGCCGAATGCCTTATTTTGGCCTGACTTACGCCTGAATTAACTAACGTAACCGGTAAGCGAGCCGCCACTGTAAGCCAGCCGCCAGCTTCAAAACACATAGTAAATGGGACAAATTACAACTTGATATCTCAACCACCATAATATAATTTTAGATCTATTATTATTAGATAGGTATTGATAAGCATTTCTAGTAGTATATCTTAGAGTTGAATAACTAAATCAAACCCCTAGATTAGTATAGTATCGAAAATTACATCTCTAAATTCGAAAAATATATATATCTTAGTCATTAATTTACTTAATTTCCCTAAACTCCAACAAGTGGCTAGATATCCTATAAAAAGCATTAGGGTATAAGAAAAAGCTCATATAGTCAACCGTTGTTGTAATATCATGTTGTAATTTATCGCATTTACTATGTGTTTTCAAGATGGCGGCTCGCTTACAGTGGCGGCTCGCTTACCGGTTACGTTAGTTAATTCAGGCGTAAGTCAGGCCAAAATAAGGCATTCGGCATTGAGCGCTATACACCGTCGTACGGTGTGGTATCTTTGACTGCAGATCTATATGACCTGTCCCTCCACATCGCCGTTCTCACTCAGCTGAAGGGGAAAAAAAAAAAAAAAAAACAAGGCTTTGGAATCAAATCAGTACAGATTTTCATACAGGGCTAAATGCAACTTATTAACCCCCTACGTGTAGTATGTTGTAGAACGCTACCAAGTACCGGTCAGTTAGGTCTGTGTCAATGAGATTGGGATCTAAGGTTTCTGATTTAGTGCCTTGACTACATATATTTACTCTCACCTATCACTCTAGTCTTTACTCCGTATACAAATTCGCCTAATTGACCTGCCTTCTGCCTCGACAAATATGCGGTCGGGGTGTTGATGGGGCGCCGCCGAGCGTACCTACATAAAGTTGCATAATAGTACTCCGTACTCAATTTCATGCACACGGAGGTGATCACCCTTGCATGAGATAAAATCAAACTGTGGCAAAGGAGAGAGACTAGAACACGTACAGACTAATTCCTAGTCACCGGACCAAAACTAAAATCAATCAAATAAAGAAGTGGGCTATTTTAAAACGAATAGATACGTTGAAGCTTCTTCCGCCCGCTAGTTGGTTCCTAGATCAAATAACGATAAAATGCAAGAAAAACAAAACAAAAAGAGAGTAAAGCAACTCAAAAACGAGTTAGACTACCAATATTATGCTCGTACTTGCAGGGATATTGCATTACCCTAAATCCCTCTCTCTGGTCGCTATCATTCTCCAACGTTCAGATAAGCCACAACTGCCCCCAAAATAAAAACGAAAAATTCGATGATACAAAATTCTACGCGCAGCAAAGTATTGTTTTACTATTGGATCTCGGGCTAAAAATTCACGGAGCTAATGACAAACGAATATAGAAAGCTGAAGGAATGCTGGAAGAATGTTGGGAAAAGTACATGAACTATCGGTCTACATATACATGCATGTCAATATACAACAGTCTACCCTAGTGAAATTCACCCAGCGCTAAAGAAGCGGTGTAGAGATGCATATAGTTTAGTCCTAATTCAATTTAGTTCTATGTTTTCAACCTGTATTGTATAACACACAACATAGTCAATCTGTCGAATACTGTATTCTTTCTTCTTCAACTACTCTCTCTCTCTCTCTCTCTCTCTAGTATGCGTGCTAATTCAATTTACTATGGTATCTAAGATACCGCGTACCCCGAGCCCCCCGCCGAGCCCTCCCCCGGAGCTAGATCCCGAGCCCCCTAATCCGCGTACTACCTAGACCTAGATTGAGCGAGATACTACTCTCTATATACTTACCCTAAGTAAGGCTAGATGGTTATAACGGTAGATTGCGGCGTATCTTAAGATTACCTAGAATCAAGTACGCCGGACGATTAAACGAGGTGCCTCTATACCTTATAAACCTTCTAGAGCGGCGCCGAAATTAACTATAAGTAAGGTTGATAATATTATCACATTTATTATAGCGAACGAGGCTAATCGCTAGCTCTTATATAAGAAGCTAATTAAGATTTTTAATCTTAATCTATCTATTAATACTCTTCGGCGAACTTTAGCGAAAAGGGGATATTACCGCTATATTACGTTTAGACGACCGGATATAAAGGAAAAGAACCGGATAGATCGTCTTAACTAGGCTTATACTTACGTTAACTAGACCTATAAGGATTAGCTTGGGGTTATTTAGACTAATAAAACCTAGGTAACGCCTAGATTCTACCGGAAAGTACGGGTAATACGTTTACCGACTAAGGAGAGATACCCTAACTATCTCTAGCCTCGATACCGGAAGTCTAGAGGATAGATATTCTAGACCTCCTTTTTAGGTCTTAAAAAGGGTCCTACTCTTTTTTAGGAGAAGGAGTAGGGTTAGATTAGTACTAAGAACTATATCTCGCGTATTACTCCTTTGATTATAGGTTTTATCGCCTCCGAAGTATAATGAATTCGATTATTATATACGATAATACGCCTAGGTATACTACTAAGGAGACGCTAGAGTATTTTAAAGAGCTTAGGGTTTATATGATAAATTGGCCTACTATTTCACCTGATTTAAATCTAATTGAGTTAGTATAGAATTGAATAAAGGACTGGATTGAAGAGAAATATAGAGATTAACACTTTCTACCTAGTAAGTTCCGTTAGATTGTATAAGAAGCTTGGGATATAGTGCCGGATGACTATATAAATAGCCTTATTAAAAGTATGCCTATGCGGTGCCAGGCGGTGATCGATACAAATGGGGGTCCTACTAAATACTAGTTAGTATATAGTATGAATTGAGAGTTGAGAGTTGAGAAATCTGTTTTTGAAAATCTGTATTTGTTTCACTATGTAAAAATATTATATTAATTACAAGCTAGTATTTAAACTAATGTATATAGGTGGAGGTGGGTGAATTTCACTAGGGTAGACTGTTGTATGTGGAGACAAAGCCTGTTAGTCTCAGCCTATTCAGGGAAATAGGGACTGGTATTTTGCAGCAGATCTCATACGATAACCACTTTGCTGGTGATTAATGGATGTACATGGGTTAGAAGCAATGAGAGGTGTCTGAGGGATCTCTCGGTATTTAATATGAGTTCAATTATGGCGCTCTCTTTCATCTGACGCCATTTCACTCCCAAATGGCGAATCTCACTCCTATATCGTTATTTTCTGGTTCTTCAAGACGTGAGAGGCTTGTGACCTCCATGCGAGCTTTGATTGACAACGATAATGTTGATCCCGATATACTCAAACCAGGGACTCCCTGGCCTAGCATGGACGAAATAATGGGCAAGCCCCCTGGGGAAGAACAGATTGCTTTCGACTGTACTCAACACCAGAGTTCGATTCTTGAAGATCCTGCAATTGAGGCGGAATTCAGCTGCCCGGTAGATCTGGGGTTCGATGCCATGTCAAGCTGGCAGAGTGATCAACACGGTCTGGCGTCGTACATCACCGATGCAAGCCCGACCGAGCAATATCGAATGCCAAGCGCAACAGTACCCGAAAAAAACATTATTGATCCCCATCTACATTCTGATCGTCAATTGGCTCATACGTCACCTAGATTGGGAGGATTAAAGTCCCCTAATATGACGCTGGATTCATGGGAACTGTTTTCGGGAGGCGGAAATGAATCCCAAGACTATACCTTGCCCGGGCGTGAAGCCCGGGATCACAAAGCAACCCCAGATGGCGATGGTTTCCACCCGAAAACCCGGAAACCCTGGAAGAACCAAGGCCCCTCGAGTCGTCGGTCACCGAATACTACCCATCACCCGCCAAAACGCCAGCGGTCCCATTACGTTATAGAAAAGAAGTATCGAGCTGGCCTCCAGGAGCGCTTCGAGGCGCTCCGCGGCTGCGTAATGGCTTGGAATGAGTTCCAGCGCCGAGAATCTGCTTCAGGTGAAGCAGCAACAACTGGCGATGAGTTAAGTGGAGGTAGCAAGATGAGCAATGGTGGACGAATGAACAAGGCAGAGGTCCTCAGTAATGCGGTCACCTACATTCAGGAGCTTCAGGAGGAGAACGAGGTTGTGATCCACCATTTAAAGCTGCTGATCCGGCGGTTACGGGGGGTGAAACAAGCTCTACAAACGGATGATCTACTTTGTACCTCAGGGTTGTGAACAGGCGAAGGCTGATGAGTAGGTTTTGAAGCTAGTCAGTGAGAAATTTCGGGGTCAAATTATTTTCAATGTCGACGTTTCGTCTTTCCTAGTCTTTCATTTTTACCGAAGGAAAACTTGTTGTGATATGAAGCTGGTGTAGATCAGGAACCAAGCCGCACCGTCGGAATTAGCTCCGAAGTGTCTATACGGACGACCAAGTTGATTTCCAATCAACTTGGCTCATTGTGGTATATATAAGCTCATGTATCTTTCTAAAATAATAACTCAATTCATACCTCTGAATAACAACAAAACTAAATCCATGGTAACCCGGTTATGGCTCGAAACATATACCCCCTTTTCTACAAGTTTCTCGGACAAGCCCCTTTTAACCACTCTCATGATGTGATATCATGTATTTCACGTCTGCTTGCAGTTGTTGTGCAACACTAGCGCCAGTTAGATGACCCATGGCAGACGCAGAGGCAAAGTATTTGTGGCGAGAAGCGCAATCACCAGTCGCAAAGACGCCCGGTTGGGATGTTTCTTGCCAGTCCCCGATCATGATGTCACCATCCGGGGTGAGTTTTACCCCTAGTTGCTCTGGTAGATCACTCGCTTGCTCGGTTCCTGGGTGATAAACAACTAAGGAATGTTGCTGTGGTGCAGCCTCCTCTAGTACCACACGTACCCCCGGGGTTGACTTTCCGTTATCTGTCGCAGTCATCTCCAGACGTTCAATAAAATCTGGCTCAATATCGCATCCAGAGACCATGGTCATGGCCTCGCGCAGCTCGGCTGCCGCTCGTGTGTTACCGTGTGTATAAACGCGGACACGCGAAGTGAACTGTCTGCAAGAGCGTAGCACACGCATGAGAGTTGATGGCACCGCAAATTCATCCAATGCGAGGATTCCAATGGACTCAGCGCCTCGTTCTTCATGGCCATGGCAGAGGAGACAGTGGGCGACACCTTTGCCCCAACACTCATCGAATCCATCGATACTTGGGAGCAGATCTCGAGACCCGGTAGCGAGGACAACCTTTCGACCATGCCATACTGTTTCAGACGAATCAATGGCTTTAAACGGGCCACTTTTGCTTGGGGTTCTTTCGCTGCCGGGTACGTTGGCGTTCTCCTCGACCCGACTGATGGAGAGTACTTCCTGATGGACGAAAGTACATTGCCCTGAATATCTTTCTACCAGCTCAGCGCGGGCAGCGGTGCGAAATTCTTCTGGGAGTCGATGGTCCCAGGTGGAGACCATGTGCATCTCTCCATATTTGTTGCGGTAGTCCCCCGAATCAAAGATAATAATGCTGTGATTTTGTCTGCAAAGGGCCAATGCGACTCCAAGTCCTGCGGGCCCTCCGCCGATAATCAGGGCATCTGCAATGTCTAGCATTTTCGTCATCTTAAGTTTGTCTTGGTAGCGAAATTATCTCTACTTAGTATCCCTTGATATGAGATGATATATTTGAAATGGGTGGTGCTGGCAAAGGTGGCACCACCAATGCGTGGGGCGATGAAGTGGTTTCGGTATCCTAAAATTCGATGTGAAATCATACTGTGTGAAGAGAGGGTTGTATGTAATCTGCGTTTCTAGAGAAGCTTGGGCTACCTGCAGTGTATGCTTGCTATGATATGTTGTAATCGGTTTGTTGAGCACTGGTGGCACCACCGGTCGCATCACCAAAGAAGCACCTCTGCGTTAGATACGGAGCGCACGACCAAGGAGCGAAATACAGAGGTATTCAATCTTAGCAGGGCATCTTCGACCGAATTGATGAGCTGTTGGTGCGAAAAACCAAATCAAGTCTCTAGATACCTGGTACTGAATCAATCTGCGCCTGTCGCTGTCGCACTTCCATTATCATCGTTGCCATGGTAGATCTAAAAGAGCCAACCGATAGCAATCATGAGCTGGCCTATGACTTGCTTTTGACCTTGCTCGAGTATGTGGTATAGTTCATGCGTTCAACTCTCGATGTATGCTAACATGCCTTCCACAGACACCAATTCTCCTCACCTGTCCAATGGTATGCTCTGGGAGTTTAGAACTACGGAAAAGCACCAACTAATCTACTTGTGGTAATAGGATTTCCACGCAGGATTCATTGCTCAATGGAGATCCCGATGGACGGTTCATCGAGATAGGACCTGCAGACACGTTGATGTCTATGTTGAAGAAGACCTTCGCGCAGGGATCGAATGGCATTACCGGAGAACAGAATGCAGAATTTTTGACGTTCATGGAAGAAATTGCCAGGGTACATAAAGTACCTGATATGGTTTTGGAGGAGCCGACGCTGCCATCACAGGACATCGGGGTATCTGGGACAGAGGCGGTGGAGCCGATCAAGGCCGACGAACCCATCAAAGCTGCCATCGCAACTAATACAGAGATTAACGTGACGACGGCTCGCCAGATTTCCGAAATCGATGATGTGCCTCCTCTAGCATCAGAAGCCCTGCTAGCTATTGTAGCTTCCGCACTCAAAGCTTCGAGGGCAAGTATCGATACAGCTAACTCCATCAAGTTACTAGCAAGGGGTATGTACTTTCTTGCAATGTTCCTCACACGGATTTAGCTAACCCAAGAGCAACTCCACAGGACGGTCAGCACTCCAAAACGAGATCATTGGAAACTTGGTCACAGAGTTCGAGCAGCTCCCAGATGCGGTGGAAGAAATCCCTTTGGTCGAGCTTAGCCAGGACTTGCAGAGGACTTTCAGTGGCAAGCTCGGTCTATATTTGAACGAATGGCTTGGCAAAAAGATATCAGCCAAACTCGCCCCAGGGTTTACACTCTCCAAATTGCGCAATCATCTCAGAGATTCCTTCGGCCTGAAAGAAGGTCACCAAAATTCGTTCTTTTTGACTGCTGATTTCGATGAGATTACCACTCGCTTGCCAGATGATGGGAAATCATGGGATGCTGTTAATCGTTGGACACATTTGTATATGAAAGCACGTGGTTTGGAACACGCATTGACTCAAGCTGTGACGGAGGACCGGGGTCAACCGGCTATGCAGCAAGATACCACCAGTCCTCAGCTGGCTAAGTTCGGCCAAGACCTTGCCCACTTAATGGCGAAGCATTTCACACCCCCAGAGTCGGGTACGGAGACAGAGACAAAGCTTCAACAAAATCAAGAGCACGACCGGAAAATAGAGTATAAGATCAATCAGCTTTCGATGGAGCTTGGACCCGAGTTCATCTCAGGCGTGGAGCCATATTTCTGCCCTGAATTAGTCCACCGGTATCAGTCTAGCTGGAACTGGGCAGTTCAAGATCTATACGTGACTTTGTCGAAGATCATAACAGGCTCCACGGAGATGTGTGGAGAGCCAGAGCTGCAAGAATGGATCGAAAAGTCAGTGGATCGACTTCAAAGTCGATCCACTGATCGGCTCCGGCGATGCGCCGAGTACTTGCACCACAAATGGGAGCAACTGCCACAGACGCCCGAGAGAGATGGCTGTCTCCTACTGCTGCGTCCACTGGTAGAAGACATCGAAAGTCCCTCATCAGGCTCTGGGTCAACGAGAAGGGATGAGGATTCTGTCGACGGGGATTCAAGTGATCCTCCAAGCTCGTATCCGAGCCTACCTAACAAAGAGGCATTCACCCCATCAGCTTCTTCATTGTCTATTGTGCAGAGTCCCATTAGAGTGTCTGTGAAAGATCAGAATGGTGCATGGACGACTGACATTTATTTGACAAACCGCCTTCATGAGGTTGAGACAAGCCCACACTCGAAGCCGATGACCGGGACTGTTCTGGTAATTGGCGCAGGAAAACAATCTATTGGCTTTGTTCTCGTGAAACAGCTACTCAGAGCTGGGTCGCGTGTCGCTCTTTGTACCACTCGAATGACACCAAGTACCAGGAGGCTTTACTCCCGAGTATATGCTGAGGAGGCACGAGCAGGAGCTGAGTTGGTTCTGCTACCATTCAATCAAGGAAGCGTGCAGGATATCACAAAACTGGTTGACTATATTCACAGCGACATGGGATGGGAAGTGGACCACCTGGTACCCTTTGCAGCAATATCAGAGATTGGAAAGACTCTCGAGGACCTAGATTCTCAGTCGGAGCTCGCACACCGTATAATGCTCACAAATACACTTCGATTGATAGGTGCAATTGTGAGCTCTAAGCGAGACCGACATGTGTTGAACCATTCCACACAGGTTCTGCTGCCACTGTCACCAAACCACGGTCAAATCGGCGGAGATGGGCTGTATGCTGAGTCCAAGTTGGGTCTAGAAGCACTTTTGAACAAGTGGTCTTCCGAGCAATGGTCAGATGCAGTGTCCCTATGCGGTGTCCAGATAGGTTGGACAAGAGGCACTGGCCTGATGGAAGCTAATGATATCCTGGCCAATGATATTGAAAAGCTGGGAGTCCGAACATTTGCAGCAGAGGAAATGGCATCGCTTCTCACCATGGTGATGGAGCCTGCTTTATTCGAGGCGTGTAGTGTACAGCCCCTCCTTTGTGATTTCAGCGGTGGACTGCAGACGCTTCCAGACTTGAAGGCATGCATGGATTCCGCGCGTTTGAGAATTCAGACAGACGCCACAATCAAACAGCGAATACAGCAGGAGATTACACATGACCAAATCTCCTCGAAAGCAGACACACATCTTAACAAGCCACCCGCGCCCCAAGAACCTAGGGCAAGGCCCCGAAACGATTATCCTGAACTCCCAGAGTGCTACAATGAGCAAGTCCCCCCTGACCTGTATAGGTTGGAGGGCCTTGTTGACCTGGATTCCATGGTCGTGATCACCGGATTTGCAGAAATCGGCCCAATGGGTAGTTCCCGGACGCGCTGGGAAATGGAGGCTGAAGGCGTATTCTCTATGGAAGGGTGCATCGAGCTCGCTTGGATGACTGGAATGATCAAATATGAGCGCCATCGCATCCACAACGGAAACAATGTTGGTGCTGGGTGGATTGAGTGCGAGTCGGGTGAGCCGATCAGTGATCTTGACGTGAAATCCAAGCTGGAAGGCAAAATTCGCGAGCATACCGGAATCCGCATTCTTGACCTAGATGACCACTGCAACCCCAACCCCAGGTTACGAAACATGCTGCACGAAGTCGGTACCCAAGAAGAGCTACCACCATTCGAGTGTTCCTCGCAAGCAGCAGAAGGTTTCAAAGCCCGACATGGAGACGCTGTCGAAATTTTGCAGGATGATGGGACTACAGCCACCGTGAAAATCCGACGTGGGGCATCCATCTTCATCCCCAAGGCACTGAACACGGATTATTTCGTGGGGGCTCAAATTCCAACTGGCTGGGACCCCGCAATATATGGTATTCCTCCTGAGATATTGGCCCAGGCCGATCGACCTTCGCTCTTTGCATTGGTATGCACCGCAGAAGCCTTCCTTGGTGCTGGAATCACAGATGTATACGAATTGTACAAATACATCCATGTTTCCGAAGTTGGCAACTGCATTTCCTCTGGTTCCGGTGGACTTACAGCCTTTCAGGCATTGCATGAGCATCGCATGTTGGGTAGGGAGGTTCAGCAAGACATTCTTTCTGAGATTTTCATTGGAACAGCTGGCGCTTGGGTGAATCTCCTTCTTCTCTCTGCATCTGGTCCCTTGAAAACTGCTGCTGGAACCTGTGCATCATCCCTTGAGTCGGTGGACACTGCATGTGAGCTTATCAGCAGTGGCAGATCCAATGTTTGTATTGCGGGTGGTTACGAGGTCTTTACCCGACCTATTTACTATGAGTTCGGCAACATGACAGCCATCATAAACTCGGCTCAAGACTCAAAGCGTGGAAGAGAGCCGAGCGAGATGTCGCGTCCATTCACTTCCACTCGGAATGGCTTCGTCCTCAGTGAAGGAATCGGCCTCCAAGTATTAACGAGTGCATCCTTGGCTTTGGAAATGGGATTGCCCATATATGGAGTTATCGCTATGTCGCACATGGCAGCGGACAAGATAGGGCGATCGATCCCAGCACCGGGCCAGGGTATCCTCACAGCGGCCAAGCAATGTGGATCACCTGGCTTGTCTATGAATCCAACACTGCGTGCCAAGCGAATTCGCACATCGCTAGGCCATATTGAACGCCAGGCTCAGGCAGACATGGATGCCTTGCGGGAAGAAATCAGCTTCATGGAGTCCAGGGGAGAACCTGTCTGCGCCGAAGCGATGGAAACACGACTCCGGGGACTCCAGGAGGAGGTGGCTTTCGAGAAAAAGACTGTACTACGTGAATTGGGTAACAACTACTGGCGAAACAAGCCCAACATTTCACCCATTGCAGGAGGGTTATCGGTTTTTGGTCTTTCTGTGGATGATATTACCTTTGTCAGTATGCACGGGACAGCCACGAAACTGAATGACAAGAACGAATGTGCGACCCTGGAGGCGCAAATGCAACATCTCGGGCGACACCCTGGGAACCCGATGTATACCATTGCTCAGAAGTCTGTTGTGGGCCACGGGCTGGGAGCTTCGGGTTCTTGGGCGTTGAACGGGGCCCTCCAGGCTCTACATTCGGGTATCATCCCCGGGAATCGGAATGCAGATGATATCGATCCTGTTCTACAGGATTTCGAGGGGCTTCTCTTGACAAATGAGAACATCAAGCTCCGTGTATCTGACATGAAAGCTTTCTGTGTCGAATCTTTTGGGTTTGGGCAGAAGAGTGCACAAGTAATTGTTGTGCACCCGCGCTATCTATATTCAGCTATCTCGGAGAAGTCGTATCAAGAGTATCGCAAGAAACAGATTGGGAGGGCAAGGATCGCTGCCAGGGAACTTGATCGCGGACTTCACGGCCAAGGCATGTTCAAGGCAAAGGAGGAGACGCCATACGTGGGTGATGAGCATGCTTTCTTGCTCAATCCGCTCGCTAGGACTCAGTAGATTATAGTAAATATAATCACACTTTTCGGGTATATATCGACGTATACTATATTAAAGGCTACTAATAAAGCCGCGAAAAGTACACAGGTTCGTGTGTAGCTTCCTATAACTAGTTACAAACATGGATAGAAACTAACTGGGTTTAAAATTCGCTTCCACATTTTCCATGAAGAAGCTCTTGGTCTTTACACAAATAATGAACGCATGATATACCGATTTTTATTGACTAAAAGATAGGAATTCCATAAGTTAACCTTGGAGATAACTTGGCCAAGGGGATAGTAGTGGCACCACTGCATATGCTCTTTGTTGTACGGTGGTGCCACTGGTTGCTTCTGCGGGGAAATTGAAAAGGAACTACGGAGTACTCCGTATCCAGCCCCTCCTTGCCCTAGTAACACACGCCTTCCATCAAGTCATATCCAATAATTTCACCATGACTTACGAGAACACTTGGGAGTCATGTGAGGCTCGAGAGGATGTTGTGGAAAGTCCTAACGGGACCCGATTGTTCATAATAGCTAAAGGGGCCCCTCGATCCGCCAACCATCCAGTTGTTATTTTCGAGTCAGGACTGGGCGTCAGCGGTGCACAATGGACAGCCGTGCAACGACTGTTAGACCCTCGCATCCGCAGCTACGCCTATGATCGTGCTGGGTACGGAAACAGCCCGGAATCGAAAACGCCACGCAATGCAGCCAACTTGGCGGCAGAGTTACTTGATGTTCTCCGAGCCGCGAAGATAAGTCCGCCATACATCGTCGTCGCTCACTCCTACGGCGGAATCATCGCGCGTGAATTTCTAGCTGCTGCAGATGCCGAAGCGATAGCCGGGATGGTGTTGGTAGATACCAACCAGGAGAATACACACCCTAAGCTTCGCGTGCCCTTCTCTGCCATGCAAGCACTGTGCGGCGAACGAGACTACTCCGATGTTATTGGGTTGTTCCGTGAAAATTCCTGGACCCAGGAAGAGCTGGACCGCATTGCGACAGACGGAAGCGTCCCGACCGCGGCGAGCACCACGGACAAAGAGGCTGCACTTATACTCCAAAGCTCCATTGATTTGGGGGAGAAGCATCAGTTGGATACGCGTCCGCTGGGCATGCGACCGGTCACTGTTATTCGAGGTGATTCACGTCGCGACTTTCAACGTCTGCGCACTGCTGCCCAGGAAGGTGACTGCGGTACCAAAGAGCATTTCCAGGAGATGGACGAATTTCTCCAGAATCGCTTTGACGTTTTCGACCGTGAGCTGCAGATGCAGCAGCTGAGTTTGTCGGGTAACAGTCGCTTTGTCCAGGCCACCAACAGTGGACATTCAGTTATGGCGACTGAGCCTCAGCTGGTTGCCGATGAGATTCTCGCTGTCTGGGACTCGAGCCTGTAGCGCATATTCCGTGGCAATTTTATTATATAGTCACTTGGCAGATGGCTTGCTGTACGAACCGCGTGGCATGAGCAGCTAGTTAAGGGAAAGTGATAGATATGTCGAGAAGTATCTGTTCCGTCGCCGTGTTTTTAGCGCTTTGAATTTAACGGTTTCGATCTATGATTTCGTTTTATACCTTCAGAATTATAATATCGCTCATTTAGAACCTTTAGCCCTTCGCATTTTAAATGTTTTGTTCCTGTGCTGGTGATGTGGGAATAGTTACTATGAACTGGGTAGAAAAGTTTGGCATCTACCCTGACTTTAGTATTCAGCACAAATTTCGCAAGTTTAACAAAATAGTCGAGTGGGCAGACGAACACGCCGCCCCATCTTTGCCATACAATCGGGGTAGGATCCTATGTCGAGAGCTGACTCCGTGTTTTTGCTAACACCACCTCCTTGCTCGTTTTTATATGGTTGTATCAATTCGCGACCAAGACCATAATACCACTATTGCCGAAATATATATTTGAGACGCGCATCTCCGACCAAGTCAGAATAAATATTTGTATATAGGTTGTCCCGAGGACCGCTGACCAAGCCATTTGTGCTTTCTTTATCCAATTTACATACCGTCTGACCAAGGAGATAAGAAAAGAGTCATATGGTGTTCGAATGTCTCCTTACATACGGCCTGGAAGAAAGACATGGTTGGTTATTGAAGAGAATTCATATTACATCAAGGGTTTGATATACATGTTCCAAGTAGGCTTCCGCAAAGCCCATAAATGGGCCCGGACTTCCGGCCCAAAGCCTGACCCGTACTGGGCTATGGGCCCTACCTTCGAAACCCGACCCAACCCACAGCCCATTAGTGGGGGCCTATAAAGCCCCCGTTAAAGCCCATCTTAGGCGGCCTCTGTAATCGCTGTATTATAACCTTCTACTAGGTATATAAAGTTCAAAGTTAGAATCTAGTATTATAGTAGTTGTATAAGAATATTACTGCTTTCTAATTGAACTTCTTTAATTTATAAATTATCTAAATAACGCGCTTTCTCGTATTTTAAAGAGAGATAACTAGTAATTTTCGAAATCAGCTATACCTCCATACTTAGACCTCGCCAGAGTCCAGCGTTGGACACCTTTTTTGGGCTTTTTCTTGGGGGTTGTCCAGACCCGTCTAATTACAGGGTAATTATAAGGTATTTCATACATAGGGGGTGTCCAACGCTGGACTCTGGCGAGGTCTGTCCATACTCTTCTTGATTCGGAAAACCTAATTCCGACAGGCGCTGGATTGGTTTAAATGCTCTCACCTCGTATCTTAGACCTTTTTCATTTCTATCCTCGTGAGCTAGTATGAAAGCTCCCATCCTTGCTCCGGTGAAAAGATATAGTTGAAGAGCTAGCGTGATGATAGCCTTAAGCAATCCGGGCATAAACTGGCGATGATCCGCTCGCCACATAGAGGATATCACTCGGAGAAAATCCTTCCTAGTAAAGCTATGGGCTGGATCCTCGACATTCTCAATCTTTCCTTCGTTTTCTGTCAATGTTCTCTTTACCCACTATGCCGTAGTTAGTTTGGCTTCTATTCCGGAACACGGGAAGTAAAATCTATATAGGGGCTTACACTAGATATCTCTTTCCGGTCTTCTAACACAATCTTAATTTGCAATTTTTCTTCAAATCCACCAAATAGCCTCTCCGCATAATTAAGAACCGATATCATCACTAGCCGTCCATTTTTACTTTTTTTTTCCCTCGCGCTGAATGACTGTACTACCGAAGGAATTCTTTAATAAGTGTATGGTCTGGAATCGCATAGCCTGGCCCTATTTTGTAGCCCTCGATTCGTTCCTATTCAACGAACCTAAAAGCAAGTAAGTAACTCATTCGCTAGGTATTTCTTATATATAAGTGAATGTCAACTCACTTCATCCAAAGGTTAACAGTATAGCAGTACATCCTCTTGGTCTTAGGTATCCTTTTATCTTTCTCTCGGATAGAATCCTTATCTACATGAGCCCCAAAAATGTAGCTGCTCTCTTATAGTTGTTTGTGGCGCTTCTCTTTGGCGATCTTATCTTGTTGAGCAAAGAATTGTTTTCTACCCATGGCCAGTTAAATTTCCTATATAATGCAAAAAAAATGGCCGAGGAGCTGAAAGAATGAGGTGGAAAACAGAGAAAGCTATCTTGGAGGCTTGGAGTAGGGAAATAATTCTAATTTATTATTTAGTAATTTGATATGACCGAAGACTTTTCTCTTGCGTCGCCCCTTGATAGATGAACTCCGTGCCTTCCAATTTGCGTCATCGTGCTCTAGTGCGTTATAATTTGAGAGGGGAACGAAATCGGAAGATCGTGCACCTCAAAAAGTAGGCTCTTACGGTGAGAAATGATGGCCATCAAAAAGTAGTTCGCAAATAAACAGAATTGTGGGGCAAAGGGCTTCTTTGGGTATGGACTGAGCGTGGACTGAGTGCTCAATAGATGGCTCTGAGCCGCTCACTGAGTCTGAGCCCGGGCCGAAATTTACTCAGAGAGCCTGACTCTGAGCGCCCTCATAAAAGCGGCGGCAGCTAAGATAGGAAAGCCCCACCCGGCAGAGGAAAAATGGTACGTATAGGTACATATGTAACAGCCCTCGATAGATAACCAAATGGCCCTTTGTCACTATAGTTGCCATCTTCAACTGTATGAAAAAGCTCCCTATCCACCCATAAATCCATCAAACTCATCATCGCTATCCGGAAGCAGTGGTATAACTTTCACATATCGCATCGGATCGATGACCTTTTCATCGGAGCACTCTTGGGGCGACGGAGCATCCAACAATGTCTGTAGAGACTCTTCATCGATCACCATACACATGTTATATTGGGTAGAGAGACCTTGATCCTCCTGTACATCGACCCAGCGTCGGAAATGAGCGCGAATAGAGTCCATCGATGCTCCTTCAAATTTTGGATGGTTCATGATGATTGAACGGTGCTGAGCCCAGATCTCGTGGTATGAATTGAGATCTGTATTGGTTGAGGTATTGTTTCCCGAGACGCATTCAGAGTATAATCCATGTTTCATGTAGGAGTTGAGAAGATCGATAATTCGGAGGAATGCGGCGTTGGAATGGGGAGTATATGTAGTGCGATAAATGACATAGCCCCATGTTGATCCGTTTCTAGTGGCCGTGTGAAGGTGCTTGGTAGGCCAGGATAGTCCGTTGAGATTCATTGTGATGTGTGTTTTGAATGCTGTAAGCCAGGACAATACAAAGAATGGGATGGGAAGAAAAGAGTCACGAGCTACTCGGATTTATTGATTTTGTGTCTCTACCCTTCTCCACCTGCGCTGACGCTAATGTACAACCGAGGAGGGGGCTGTTCATTACTAAGATCTCACTTGGCCCCCAAGGCCCTTTAAACGCAATTGTTCGGATATACTTAATCCAGACAAGTGGAATTCACATATCTGCTTGTGGTATTTGCGGACAGGAGGTAAGACTGCCGAGTTTGATAGTATTTAGCTGCAGGAGATAATACTTCTCGGTTTTGGGGATGTACCTATGTAGGTGAGCACCTAGTATCATATTAGATTACATTGTCTTGGTCCAGAGACCCTCAGCCCCACGCTAAACCTAATTCAGTGAGGCTTATATAGTCAACACGAACCAAGCGGGAAAGAGGTCGCGCGACCATTATCCCATTATAGTATTTTATACCATCGGAATTTGAGTATCATATTCGCTTGCTTCTCACTCATTAATATAGCTGTAGTGGCTTTTTAGTATAGTATCGTGAAAGAATGAGGTATCGGGCCACACGTAGCGGTACGAGATTCAGTCTTACCTCTCTTGTCAGCTTCCAGGGGTTCCTGTGAGACCCTTGCCAAGACTAGTGGGGGCTGTCTTGGGCACTATATCTGTACTAGTCCACTAATGCCTGTATGGTAAACCCCAGCTTATCCGTACGACTATTACCAGGCGCTAAGAGAGATGAAAAATCGAAGACAGCCTCCCAGGGTAACCTACGTCGTAGGTAGTCTCGATCTCTGAGTCTTATCAGTCCTCGGCATGACATCCCACCGCTGACTATATGGGTTGAATTATGCTGGAGAGAATCTAGCAGCCATCCGAGGCAAATGCGTCCCCGATGATCTGACGAATTAAGTGGCACGGTTATGCGTGCTTTGAGGAATCTGCACCCACGATTGCCTCGCGCAGGAGTTGCACGGGCACATTCTAAAATATACACGCGCTTTGAATGCGCGTGCGATATTGAGCAATCAAGTTCCGAACGCTAAATCACCGGACGATTTCCCTTATTGTAGACCTGATGTGATGGATACATGGTCTATGGCCATGCTAGTCCAGGAGATAGATCACATGTTTCAGGAGGATGTCGTTCTTGTGCGTGATATAACCATCGTCAAAATTGGATTCGAGCTCGAAGGCGATGTTATACCTTCTTTAGTGGAGAATCTCCAGCTGAATATATGCTTGGCGGATCCATCGATACGACCGTCGCCCCCCTTCCAAGAATTAGACCTTGGAGAGGCGTATAGGGATGCGCCATATGTGGAATCGGAGGGAGATCGTAAAATGGTGGGCTTATGGCCGGGTCCAGGGAGACCTCGTGGCGGATACCGCCGAAGGGGCCGTGGAAGGAGAGGTCAGGGTTAACGTCTTACTGTGGGGCTCATTTTCGTTTCTATGTATATTCATGGATGTATTATACCCTTTCTTCTACAAATTCAAAGTCAACTCAAAATACGAGGATACTGGAAGATCTACACATGTTGCCAGTTGTGGCAGGACCGAGACATCCAGGACCTAAGCCAGATGAGCATTACCGGCAATATATTGGGTAGAATTCATCCTACTGCCGGTTTTGAGAACACTCTTTACATTAAATTTACAGCGTATTGTTTCACAACAATGCAGCTTTGTGTCTGGTGGAGATGCAATATAAACTAGCGTAATGACTAACCGAACCGCCCCGACCGCAATTTTCACCCATGGACTCTTTATCCAACATGACATCCAACATGGGTTGCACGTCTTCCTTTATAACTGGACAAGCTGGACAAGCCGCAAGTGAAGATAACAACTAACAATCCCCCCCCTGCGGATGACACCATTTCAGGGGACAAATAGATGCTTCATTTTTTGACTTCTGGTAATAGAAAAAGGGAACATCTATCAAATCTTTCATCTATACAGCTCGGGAGACGGGATATGGGATGTCTTGATGTCCTCATGTCGGTACTCCTGATAGTAGAGCTAGTACTGTAGGCACCAGTACAAAAGTAGACAACTCCATGCGTGGCGCCATTTTTGGTTCCCAACATGATAGAGCAGCGTATTACGGAAACGATAAGGGTGTAACTCTTGGGGTTCAAATAATATTGGCACATGGCCAATGACCACAGCCAGCGATCTTGATAGCTTTCTAGCTAATGAGCCTAGATGCTAGACCCGTGCGCTACAGTTCTAAAGTGGACGTAGTTTGTGATAGGAACGAGAGGTCGAAATACGTCAGAATACGTTCACAGTGAGGGAATGGTAAGGTGGTAACAGATACAATTAAATTGTTCCAAGGGCTTTGTGGAAAAAAAGTAGTATATGATAGTAGAGTTTGACCAGGAGAAAGATATCCGCTCATAGGAACCTCGCACTCTTGGGGATCTCACCATGACGCGAATTAAGTCCCTTTCTTTTAGTTGCTGTGGGTGTCTCAAGCTTTTGCCCTCGTTGTAGAACACTCTCATAGCCATGCTTACCATGCCCGCCATCTGTTCTTTCAACACCACACTGCCATTTAGCAAAGAGATAACAATGTACCGCTACAAATCATGTCCCTCGGGCCCTCTATTACCTAGGGTCTTCTGTTAGCCAGCGGCAACGAATACGCAAACGTCTGCGTGACGGTTTACGGTTCGATGATTGGGAGGTAGACATGGTAGAGACCGAGACAAACCGTGGTATGTTTGGCAACGTATTCAGCCTTCCTACCTTATTTAAGTCATATATTCATACACTGGCAATTACTTGCAGGAGGTTGAAGCCCACTCGGGTGATACAATCGACCAAGTCAAAGCGGCTGCGCAAGGATCTCTAAATCATGGTCCCAATGTAGTGTTCATCAACGCTGACGAACGATTGCATCTAGAAGTCGACATAGTAAACACGGGACAACGCATGAGATCTCCGATCAACAGACTGCTCGCCGGCGATGACATGGGGAAAAAAAGACAATATCAACCCTTATACCCTCAACGGAGGGTAATACAGCTGCTTACTGCCCTACTGCCAATGCACAGTTCCGTCAACTTGTCCACGAAATGTAAGATGACGGAGTCTCCATTGTACTTGCCGATATGGATTCGAAGACTTGCGCAGGGGCCCTCAAAATAGCCGTCATATCACAGCGCATCGATGCACGCCGCAGCAGGACCCAGGACCGGTTTGGCGATGGTCAATGCTCTGTCAGCGCGCATTCTAGTGATTCACCAGGTCATCACGTTGATGTAGGAAGTCGTTAACACAACGGGAGAAATTGACACGAAACCGCAAGCGACATATTCTGCTCTTCCTCTCGGCCCCCCTCTCCCTCATTCCTATCGGCGGCGTGGTCATCGGCGCCATTAACGCTTGCTAGCATCGGGCGGTTTATCGCCTTGGTTGGTGAAGTGAGTTTGGTGGGTATGGATATTTATTCTGTTGTGGATGATCCTTCCTCCGCACCATTTCTCATTTTTGGTTATATTCTCAGCGCAGATGCGCTTACGGACGCTGTCAAAGTCAATAAGGCTGCTAAGGTGAGACGTAAGCTTGGTGAAGATTTTGGGAAGGGTATAGCCAAAATCGAGAGTATTACGAGGGCGTGTAAGGTGTGCATTAACAAGAAAAGGCATTCTGGTTATCAAGAACCTGCTTGTAGTCCTTCAAATAAGCTCTGTCCTGCGGATGCAGTTACAGGATCGATCGAAATCACTCCTTAATACCTTAAAATACGCTAGTCTATACTAGGCTTAGCGCCATCGGAAGGATTGAATCGTGTCGAAACATTTTGTCTTCTGTGAGACCTGACCTTGTCTACTGTAGATTAACTTGAAATGACCATGGAGTACATATGTATAAATATACAGATACAGATTTCCGCAAGTTGATATAACAGTTTAAATGCTCCGTCAGTACAGGATGTGTTTGTATTTCGGGTATAGGAGAGAGAATTGTCATCGGTGTAAATGTAGAGCTGAAGGAATAACAAAGGTCCTACCGCCCAAGTTCCTGAACGCCAAGATGTATATCGCACCAAGCCTGAACTAGCCACACCGTTGAAACGAATCAAAATTGGAAGGTTTCCTTATTCTAATGTGGAGCCAAGCCTATAAGAGCCCAGTGCTGATCCTAATATCCCCCGGGGGGGTTTCCAAGTATATTTTAGACTTGGAATATAAAGAGTTTTTCAATAATAAGGATCTACATCGTGGAATCACTGAACGGTTTGGTTCGCAGGCTTAATACATGTGCAACATATGTTAAATGTCCTATATTGTACATCGCATAATACTTCCTATTTTTTTGTTGGGACGTGGACTTCTCCCCCTATTAACCCTATTGACTCCTATTTGCCAGCCACAGTCCTTTCTCCGAGATCCACTCACCTGGCGCTAATTTTCTACCAATTTCGCCGTGCTCTGTACTACGTACACCGTATGCAACATATACAACATAGATTGTTAGGGGAAGTACGGAGTAAACGGAGCCCGAACTCGGCACTCCAGGATGTCCGATTCCGTGTTCCTGTTTCTGTATACTTCTTTTTACCTACATACCTTGCCACATATCGGGAGCTGGGGTCTTCCATTTCACAGATCTTCCGAGGAAGCTTAACTCGAACTGCTTTTGCTGTAAGGGTTTGGATAATGGCATTCAGATACGCTTGTAATTGTATGTCGCCTGGAAGACATGTATTGACTGGATGCAGTACAATACAACACACATACTTGGCAAGAATACCCCATTTTCGCATTCAAAAGCTTATGATGGGTTGTCGACATCATATCAAAAAGGATCTACATACCACACGTCGAGGCCTGGCTGGATGCGGCCAGGGGGTGGGATGAAATATAATCATATCATAACAATTGAAGCCGAACAGTTTCTAGATTGTAGAAGAGGATCATATCATATTAATCAAGCCTTTTGAGAGTCTTGTGTTTCCAAGGAAATTAAAAAGCCCAAAACCCTCTTTCTCCCCCCTCCACCTTTTCTCCTTCCTTACCTAATTCTGGATTCTGGACTTCCCAAGGTTGCCCCTACCACATCTTCACATCTTCACATTTTCAATAATCTCCTTTTCCTCTTCTGAATTTTGAATACTCTAGTTTTCATTATCCCCGCGTCGGGACACGTTTTCCCCTGTCTCCAATGACCGATCTCGCGACCTGAATCTCGGTTTTAACCCCCCTACGCCCGTTTTTTTTTTCCCTCCCCTTCTCTACTGTGACACCATGGCGAATATGTTTGTTTATCTCTGGATGTCTAGATCTGGATATCAAGACAATGTTCATGTCCACTGACGTGATGCAGGTTGAGTTCGACATGGCGTTCCTTTTGGCATACCATGACCTCCTATGACCGTCATGCCTCCCACGACTCCCCCTACCGTACCGGGAGACACGTTCCTCTCAGCCAAAGCCGTCACGAACCGCTCACATCTATCGCAACCAGCGCAATCGAGTCTCGTCCGGACCTCTCCAACCCCTACGATGACGAGCCTACAAAAGGATCTGCAAGTGCACATGCATCCGAGTGGAATGCCTCCCCCGATGACTTGGGCTCTCCCACCCAACCCTACTCACCAGGGATGAGGTCGGTCGCATCTCAGAAGAGGCGATCGAACGAACAAGGCGAGGGGGCGCCAGAAATTCAGATGCAAAGTTTCCACGATGGAGCACCGCCACCACCGCCGGTCGCTCACTCCTGGAGGAAGATCGAACGATGGTTAGAAAGCAATTATGAGGAACTCCTTGACCAGCTTGGTGAAGGATGTACCCAGAATGACATTAATGAATTGGAGCATGAACTCGACTGCAGTCTACCATTAGAGGTGCGGGAATCGTTAATGGTCCATGATGGCCAAGAACGCGGCGGCCAACCTACCGGTGTCATCTTCAGCGCCATGCTGCTCGACTGCGAAGAGATCGTTCAGGAATGGCGGAACTGGAAAAAGGTCAACGACGAATATCTCAGCAACGCAACTACGATGCAAAACCCACCCGCACCCAGCTCTGCAGCAAGCTCCTCCGCGGCCGGTCCGTCTCAGCAGCCCTCGTCTCAAATGTGGCAAGCAGAGCTGCTCGAGCGTCAGGACTCCCAGCCTCCCGGTGCAGTTCAGAAATCCTACGCACACCCCGCTTGGATTCCCCTCGCCCGTGATTGGGGCGGCAACAACCTGGCCATTGATCTGGCACCTGGCCCCGCTGGAAAATGGGGCCAGGTGATTATTTTCGGCCGGGATTACGACTGTAAATACGTCGTTGCTCGGTCGTGGGCTGGATTCCTCGCGACTCTCGCCGATGATCTATGCAGCGGCCACGTCATTGTTGACGAGCAGACGGATGAGCTGAAGCTGAAACCATTCAAGAACCAAAATGTAGAGCCCCCATACCTGGATATTCTGCGCTGGAGGACGGATCAGAAGTATGGCCGCCGTGTACCTCGTCGGAAGGGCCCTGTACCCAACGGTCTGGGTGTGAACGCTTCAGGAAACCGGTCCAGTAGTCGTGAGTCCCCCTACGGCAGCCCCACACGCGCTGAAGAACGGGGCCGTTCGCCACACCGTTTCTCCAAGGGTGGAAATGCTCAGAGCCCCAAGACGCCATTTGGCGTGTCCAGTCCTCTTGCACGCGTGACTGAGGAGACAACAAGTCCCGCTGTCACTGTAGGACCCACAATCTCCGAAGACGCGAAGGAAAACAACAAGGAGCCTCAGGCTGAAGATCTTATGGAGGTTGTAACCCCGCAAATCTCCAATAAGGAGAATGAAGGGTTCCCCAAGCCCAATGAACTTAAGGACTCCGACAAGGCCGAGAAAATCGATAAGATTGAGAAATCTGACTCTGCGGAGTCCTCAGCCGCCACTGAATCGGAGGTCCTCGGCGAAATGAAGAACGTGGCTATTTAGAATATGCCTTGCTTTTTGAGTCCGGACACTGCTGTTTTCTCTCGAGTCTCGGTTTTTCAAGGGCATCCGGCGTCAATGTGGAACTTATGGATGTTCGACAACGTTCTGCTTCTGCTTCTGCTTCTGTTTCTACTTCTGCTTCTATGTATAGAATTCCCCCCTGTTCTTCTTCTAGCCTCAGTTTCGCGGCATTTGTTGTAACTCTAGGGTGCTGTTTTGCTCCGCTTCCGCTTTTGCCTTTTCGTTTTGGTTTTCCTTTGCCGTCGAGATGGCTCTGTGTTTACGGTCTTTGATATTTTTTTGTCTGTAATTCTATGATGACAGTCTGCTTTGTTCTTTCGTGTCTGGCTACAATCCCATTTATTTTGATTCTCCAATCTTCCAACCTCAAGTTCCACAAGACTTGTTCCCCGGGAGGGAGGGAGGGCATATGCATAGTCCCAGTGGAGACCTCCAAGGTGTCTCGGTGGCTAGCTTAGAGCTTGTATCAGGCTCGGTATATATGGATAATATGCCATGGATATGCTACTAAACATCCAACTATGAACATCAATATAGGTCATCAATCCGTTAATATACAGAAATCATGAATCAACGTCCCAATACTCTTTCCCCACGGGTATAAACTTCCAAGCAAAAAGAACTCTTAATCCCAATCGTCATCGTCATCGTCACCACGGTTTCTCACATTGGGATTAGAATCCCGAATCCCACGTTTCTTCCTCCCAAATCCTCTCCCACCAGCACCGTCATCACTATCCTCCTCCTCCCTCACATCATCATCCTCATCCCCACCCCCGATCTTCACTGCCAAAAGAATCCCTTTGAAAACCAACCTCTTCTCCAAAACCCTGACATCAAACCCTTCAACCCCATCAAAGCCCCTAGCATCAAGTCCCTCAAACCCAACAACCCGATCAAGTCCAACCCCATCCTTAAACCCAATAACACAAGGCAAAACCTTAATCCCAAGTTTCTGCGCAATAAACGGCGTGTTACGCACATCCACCCGCGCAAACGAAACCTCGTAGTGCACACTCGCCAGCTCACCAAGCTTCATATCCATAACCGCGCACCGCGCGAAATCAGGGTGCGCAAAGTGCACCAGACATCTGCTTGTGCGTGTTGTGAAGTCCAGCACGGACTGGTCTGACGAGAGTGTCGGGTAGACTTCGTTTTGGAGTAGGCCTGTGGTGCCGCTTGTTGCGCGTGCGGAGTGGTTGTTTTTTGTGGCTGCGAGCTCGGCGTTTAGTTGGTGGATGCGTTGGTCGCGATAGAGGGTGTCATCTTCGTTTTCGAGGGCAGCGAAGAGGGCTTCGTCGTCTGAGTCGGGCATTTTGGGGGAGGTGCGGGGGTAGTTCGTAGATTTGAGATTGGGTTGTTTTTCTTTTCTTGTCTTTTTTTTTGGGTGGGATTGAGATGAGTTGTTCTGTTTGGGCTTGCTTTTGAGTCCTATTTCCCAATGTAAAGGTGTGGATTGGGATTTTCGAAGGAGTGTGTGGTTAGGAGGGTTGAAGTTGGAAAGTCGGGAGCTCCACTGGTATATGGACTCGGTACGGAGTCGTCTACGCGTGAACAGCTTTATGGATTTGGTTTCTGGTTTTTTTGATAGTCTAAAATTGGAGTGAGGTATGAGTTTCTTTATTTCTTGTTCTTTTGGTTAGTGGGACAATTTTGTGCATATTCTTTAGCCTCATAGAACCTTGGAATAATTCACGCTTATGCATATACCCATACTACATAAGTATAAACGTACGACTACCAGCTACATATGTGTACTGTCAATTGTCCTAATTGAGTATTTCCATGCCCTAACCAACAAGTATGTTGTATCAATTGACTGCTAATATACTCCGTATATTGTATTCCAATAGTGCATCCGATGTTTCACTCTATAAATAAAAATCCTGACTCAGCACCCCCTAACTGCCCTGCTTAGGTAACGACGTTCCTGTTTCCGGCCGCGAAATCTGTTGTTGTCAAATCTCCTTTGGCGGTTTTTTTTTTTCTACTTGGTCACCTTCTCGAACAACCTCCTTTTGTTCCTCGACTCCCCTGGATATATTCTGGGTGCCATCTGTCATTTCGGTCCCTCCCCCTTTCAACAGAACAGCCGATAACGCCCCTATCCGCGACCACTCACTCAACATGGCCGAAGACAAGAAATCCGACGACTACACCGTCGAAATGAACAAGCTCGACCAAGGGAACAAGGAGTTCGAGGCTGCGCCGCCGCCGACTCCCTCGCTCCGCGCCAGTCCGAGCATCTCCAACAACCCCGCTCTTCCCGTTTTGGCATACTGCGGTTCGTCGATTATGATGACCGTGATGAACAAGTATGTTCTGTCGGGTTTGGATTTCAATCTGAACTTCCTCTTGCTCTGTGTCCAGGTATGTGGTGGCTTTTTCAGTTCTTGATCCAAGGCGAATTGCTAATATCGCCAGTCTTTGGTCTGCATTGTTGCAATTCAAACATGCAAGTCCATGGGTCTTATCACCTACCGTGATTTCAACACCGATGAGGCCAGAAAGTGTATGTACTTCGATTATTACAAGCCGAGAGATGTGGCAGCTGACAAGATTCCATATCAGGGTTCCCGATTACGCTCCTACTGATCGGCATGATCTACACTGGCTCCAAGGCTCTTCAGTTCCTTTCAATCCCCGTTTACACTATCTTCAAGAACTTGACCATTATCCTGATCGCCTATGGAGAGGTTCTCTGGTTCGGTGGCTCGGTCACTAACCTCACTCTGTTCTCCTTCGGTCTGATGGTTTTCAGCTCGCTCATTGCGGCCTGGGCTGATATCAAGCATGCTGTGGAGAGCACCGGTGACACCTCCAGCAAGGTCTCCACCCTGAACGCTGGATACGTCTGGATGTTGATCAACTGCCTGTGCACCTCGTCCTATGTCCTGGGCATGCGCAAGCGCATCAAGCTGACCAACTTCAAGGATTTCGACAGTATGTGGTTCTTTCCAGCCTTGTTTCAAAATGTTTACTAATTTGACTTTCTCTCCAGCCATGTTCTACAACAATCTCCTGTCGATCCCCGTTTTGATTGTTCTCACCCTGCTGGTCGAGGACTGGTCATCCGCTAACCTCGCCCGCAACTTCCCCGAGAGCAATCGTGACGGTATCTTCTTTGCCATGGTTCTGTCCGGTGCTTCCTCTGTCTTCATCTCGTACACATCCGCATGGTGTGTCCGCACTACCTCCTCCACCACATACTCCATGGTTGGCGCTCTCAACAAGCTACCCATTGCCGTGTCCGGTCTCATCTTCTTCGATGCACCAGTCACTTTCCCCAGTGTTTCCGCCATCGCTGTTGGCTTCGTCAGCGGTATTGTCTACGCCGTGGCCAAGATCAAGCAGAACTCCAAGCCCCGCACCGGTGTTCTCCCTACACCAGTCAGTGCCAGCAGCCAGAGCATGAGAGACTCGTTGCGCTCTTAAAAGGCTTGGAATGACAATATGCATCTGACTGGTCAGTGCATATCAAAAAAGTCAACCGCGTCTACGGTACTCCTTTGCATGTGACATTATGATTCACGTTTCATTGCAGCCGAATTCAAGGGTCTTGTCTGGTCTGATGGGGAAAATCCTGCGATCACTTTGGTCGGTGTTGGTGTTTGATCTCTTTCTCTTCTTTTCTGTTATTTCCCCCCTCCCCTCGCCTTACATTTATGGAAGGGAAACTGCTTCGTGTTTTTTTGGCGGTTTCTCCCGGCCCCCCTGCTTTTGGTCTACAGTATGATTTAGTAATTCTCCCCTTGTTTTGACATGCGGCTATAGCATTTATCCTTGCCTGTTTTGTTTTGATGTATATAGCTATGCCGCGATCTGTTCTTTTCTCTCTAATAGAACGTGTCTTTCGATAACTAATATGATTTATCTTTCTGGTTTCTATATTTTCCAAGGTCTTGTACTTAGAAGTTGCCGGGCACCTCTGGGGGGTTTGTCGACAAGACAGTCGTTGTTTCCAAATTTGGAAGTTCCTTGTTTGTTGTCACGAGTTACCAAAGTTCAGTATAAAATCTCAATTTGTCTTCTCACATATCCCTCCTACCATCATCTCTCTCTTCCCTTTCGCCTTGCTACCAGAACCAGTTCCCACGTCAAATTTCCTCACCCATCTCCAAAATGCATCAGAGCATCTTGGACATTCTAATCCATCTTTATAAACCATAGGGACAGGTGGTGACACCAAAAATCTATCCTACAGCTAGTCCACCTTGCTCCAGGGATGGTCATACCTCCTCTTAGTGCCTTCTTCTGCTCCTAGCCTGGCTTTTCATTACACGTCCAATTCCCACCGCATAAATCCCGGAACCAACTACAGGCGTTTTACAGGTGGGAAAATAATGACCGCGGGTATTGTGTTGCCTAGACCCAATATCAGAATGCGCTTCCGGAAGTTATCGCTCTGGTTCGGCAATTTCTGGCAGCTTGGATCCTGACAAAAGCTTTGTGGTGCAGTTGGGGTGTTTGCGCGAATGGCCAAATCCTGGTTGTAGTACAACAAGCTTGACCAACTATACGGAGAAAGCTGTTTGTGATTTACACCAAGTGTAGAGAGACCAAGGCGAAGAGGGGAAAGGGAAATTTAAGCCCATTTGCGTGAATTGTTAGGAATCCTGAGCTATTTCCTACGACCATGGAAGATACTCGGTGAGACATGATCTCCTTTCCCACCTAGAATATTATTGTGTGGGTCGTGCACTTAGCAGATATCCAGGTTGTGGCGGCAATGGACTGTGGGCTACCCATATCCAAAGCTTACCTTTTTCGCATTGCTAGACTGGGTGATTTCCTGAAGGGATGATAGTCAGGCTAATCGCAATACCCAACCAGCGAGAGTGTCTCAAATGGTGCTGGTCATGCAATCTCGATGGTCCCGGGCATGTGCTTATTGTTCGCCAAAGATCAAGAAACTGCATTGGGTTGGTTCTTCTCCACTTATGTTTGATTAGTTTGTACTAATGCTATGATATTATAGACTACCAGGGACCTCTGGGTCAATATCATTTCCCTCATTTAGTGGGCTTGGACTGGTAGAGGCAATGGCGAGGTTAAACACTGGAAAAATACTGCTTATCTTTGCGAGCACTCGATCGGGACCAAGAGGGTCTTTCAGATGGACACAGCTGCCCTAGACAAAGATAATACTAGTTTTCTATGGCACTTAACTCAATGTAATTCCTCTTCAATCGGTCTCTGGGGCTTCGATCACACGGTAGGATATCCTACTCTCGTTTCTAGTGTTTCCACGGCGCTAGAACCAGATTTCAGATTATTTTCTCGGTATACTTCATTTCAGATAGCTTCTGAAGGAAATAAGTGCAAGCTAAAAGCTCACGAGTGGGAGGAATTTGAAAATAGTAGGATAAAGAAAAGTGAAGACGAGGACATTGTATACTTCGGATATTGGATTATCCGGGTCAATTTTCTTCCGCCTCATCTTCCAGCCGCAGACCCCAGCAGTGACGGCTCCATATTCAATTCATACAATTTCATACGACTTTTTGAAAGAGAACTCACTTCCTTTTCCCTTCAACCATGCCTCGCAATAATAAAAAGGCCAAAAGTGCCCCTCCGCCACGTCCTCGCGGGCCAGGCAAACCATCCGGCCCATCTTCCAACCCTGCCAAAGGACAGCAGCATGGCAATGGGCAAAAGCAGGGTAATGGCAATGCCAATGCACCTAAGAAAGCTTCTATTCAAGCAAACCAGAGACCTATCGTGCCATTTCTGAGGAAGGATCGCATCCTCTTGATTGGTGAAGGTGAGTTTTTCCTTCTATTTTAATTTACATAATGCCTCTGCGTTCTTCACTTTATGCAAGAATTTGTGTTGCAATCAATTTCGATGCACATATTTTCTCGCGGAGTTCATGTCTAGAGCTGCGGTTTCACTTTGACATGTGCGATTGAACCAACATGCATTCTTGTATAATAACAAGAACATGCAACATCCTTCAACCCCAATTTGTCTACTATATCTGGAAAGCATAAATTCTAACACCAACCAGGTGACTTCTCATTCGCCCGTTCTCTGGCAAAGCAATACAAGTGCCGCAACCTATGCGCCACATGCTACGATTCCAAGGAAGCGCTGTACAACAAGTACCCGCAAACTCCTCAGAACATCTCAGATATCCTGAGCGCATCATCAAAGCCAAAACCAGCAAGCAGCGAGACCGAAGAGCAGCCAGAAGAGAGAAAATCCGAAGATCAAAACTCAACCAACCTCAACCCCAACCAGCAAAGCCCTAAAGTCATCTTCTCCGTGGACGCGCGCAAACTCGGCACTCCAGCAGGCGGCGGCAAGGAACTCCGCACAGGATTCGCCCGCCGCGAGCGCAAGAGACCAGCGTGGTACCAGCAGAACGAGCCAGCAGGACCACCGTACCAGCCCGGCGGGCCGTGGGATGTGATCTGTTTCAATTTCCCGCATGTGGGCGGACTCTCTACGGACGTGAACCGACAGGTTCGAGCGAATCAGGAGCTTCTAGTTGCGTTCTTTAAGGCTTGTGTTCCTCTTGTTTCGAAGCCGCCGCCGCTTATGGATGCTGATGATGATGAGTGGGTGTATGCTGATGGGGAGGAGAGTGAAGAGGAAGATGAGGATGAGGATGATGGAGGAGGAGAGGGTGAGGAGCTCGGGAAAGACGATGATACTACCGGGAAGGGGTTCCGGGTTGGGCCTGGTCAGATTCTTGTCACTCTGTTTGAGGGGGAGCCGTATACGCTTTGGAATATTAGGGATTTGGCGAGACATGCAGGACTGGTGGTTGTGACTAGTTTCCGATTTCCTTGGACGTCTTATGAGGGGTATTCGCATGCGAGAACGGCGGGACATATTGAAGGGAAGGATGGGGAGCGCGGAGGATGGAGAGGGGAGGATCGGGAGGCTCGGATGTATGTCTTTGAAGTGAAGCAGAAGGAGCCAACCAAAAAGGGAGGGAAGAAGAGGAGCAGAGATGATGATGATTCTAGTGATACCGAGTAAAGGCTGAAATGTATACTATCATGCTTAAGGATAGAACTATATAAACTGAGTTGTAGCTTAGCTTGCTTCATCCTTCTGCCCGAGTTCACATTATGTACACTTTCTTCATCTCGCTCTCTTGGAAAATCTCTCCTGTCGTTGGGTCTTTGACGTTGCCTGGTTCCACTGATCCCATCTTCCTGCTGATCTCGATTAGCCTTTGCTTCCCGTAGACTCGGCCGTTTGGTAGAACTATCGGGTCGCTTTCCACGTAACTCTTTGAGTGGTGGGCGTATGGCATTTTGCGTGCAAGCTCATTCAGTTCAGTTGAGCAGATAGGACAGACAGATGTCGACGTTGACTGTGAGTTTGAGCTAGATGATGTAAATGCTGAATGGCATAGAGGTGTTTTGAGAGCGGAGAGTCCTGCAGAAAGTGCAATATGTAATAATGGTTGTGATGGTAATGAAAGTAGCTCATGGTGAGTCTGAATGAAAAGCTGTGCGAGATACTTCCAGCGGCTCAGCGCAAAAAGAGACTGTACTGCGTCAGTAGAAACTCTACTAATCAAAAATGAATGTTTATCTTACTTTGTAAGGCTCGGCTCTTGTGTCTTGTGTGAAAACCAGTAATCCTGCGGCGCGCATAATCTCAGAATTCTGAGATTGGTGGTTAGGTATGAGGTATTTCTTCGCATGAATTATTGCCTCGAGCTTCTTGGACTTGTCTTGTGTCCTGACCATCTCGATATATTGCTGCAACCGGAGTTCGAATTCAAGATTATGCTTTATGGATGTTGAATTAGCTGGGATTCAAGACAGCATAAGTTGGTTTCAGCGTACCTGGCTCTTCTTCAGTGCAGCCTTATTCTCTCCGCACCACTGCAATGCCTCCTTGGTTTCCCCGCGCCGCAAGCTATCCACAACCCGTTGACACTGCGTGAATACACCGAGATCCACGAGATCCTCCACTCCCCTATCCTGGGCCAGCTGCTTTGCACTTTCAGAGTAACCTGAGCGCAGCATGTGGTCAACGAGTAAGCGGTCCAGCCGTACCCTTGACCACTGGTCGTACTTGACATCGGCTAGACTCGGGATCTTGTGCAGGGTCTCCAAGTGCTGAATGCGCTTGCGAGATTGGTTGTGGATTTTCTTCTCCTCCTCCTGTAGACTTTCCATTTTCCTTTTGAGACCTTGCATTCTGGATATCATTGCGTCGAGTGCAGCGAGAGTCTGATCGGGCGTTTGGGTGTTGGAGAGTGAGGCGGACGCGGTCTCTTTGAGTGCGGGGATAACATATTCTTTTTCTCGCTCGACGACTCGTTGAACGGTTTTAAAATTCCTGCGGGCAAGTTCATGTGGTAGTCGAAGAAGTGGTTGGTCCTGCGTAAGCACCTCAATTAGGACCCGCTTCATCACGGAGGTGCGGAGTAATTGTTACCAGAATGATGTGACTCTCTGGATTGAGCTTGGTGGACGTCAGCTCTGCTGCCATGATGATTTTCAAGTCTCTTTTGCTCTTAGATCCAAGTCCGAAGAATAATAGTCGAGGATTGCAGTCTAGACATGAAGTGGGAGGGAAATGCGGAGAGAACGTCCAGTCCAGTCACGAGATCCACATCGAGGACAAGCATTGACCGCCTCCATTTGCAGTTATACCTCCAAATTGTTACGGTATATACCGGATTTTAGGCCGCGGTCGGGATTTTCCCGATCGGAATGCCGCCACTTTATTGAGGGCGCTCAGGGTCCTGCTCACAGAGTGATTACAGTGATTACAGTGATTACTCAGTGAGCACTCAGTGTATGCTTAGTATCGAATACTGAGCCGAGTACATGGTGGGAACAGGGTATTTTAATATCCCCATCTTCGTCGACAACTGACCACAGTAGGCGGGTTATCTCTTGATATTCTTGATATTCAACGACGAAAATAATTTGCATGAAGCAATAAATTAACATAAATATCCCAAAAAAGTGAATGGGCGCGTTTTGCAAGCCTACCCTAATCACCAGTTCCGTTACACCTGCGGGTTGCCTATCCCAGCAGTGGAAGTCACCTGGTCATGTGGCAATCTATTCTGACGCAGCCGTCTCGTCATCAAGATTGTCAGTCAAGCGCCGCGAGTTTGCAGACCTTAAACCGATATTCCTAGGCATTTGGGATTTCCTTGATACGATGAAGTACAATCGACTCTTCATGCCTAACGGACAGCGGATCGACGTCCGTCCCTCGTTCGAAGGCTTCAAGTTCACTGTCGCCGACCATAATCTGTATGGTTCATTTCCTCCCGAGTGGCGGATAATTCTCTGCACAGAGGCCGCAGCTGAAGGCAAAGCTTCTCTAGCCGACAATCAGCCATCTCCTTGCAGCCAATCCTCCTCTCAGTTCACTGCACCTACTTTGCAGACAGATGTGTTGCACCTTTCATCTATCTCTATGCCATCGGCAGGAGACGTGAAGCCTGAGAGTGCTATCACTAGACAAGTCGCTATGATATTGTGGGCTACATTTCTTTGGTATTTTCAAGAACACGCGCCAAGTCCTCATGTTCCAGTATACGGTGAAAATGAATTGCCAGAACTCGCCCGTGCCACGGGCGAGTGGGTGCTGAAACTGAGTAATGATGGCATTTTGCAAGGAAAGGACAGGATGCAAAAACTTGAAAGAATGGGCCTACTCGCGACTGCCGATCCTTCGGTCGGTTCCCAAGACGATCCTCAAGCCTTTAGCGATATGTTCATCAGTCAACGAGCTTTTTGGCAATTGGATCCGAGAATCTATCTTTTTACACTGAGCCCTGCGCAGGGTTCTGCCAAAGTCAAATGTTCAGACACTTTGTCATCATTGGATTCTTTTGGGGTAGGATTTCCGTTTGGAGCTGGCCCCCACACCTCTGGAACGTTCATGCCTTCGTACTACCCACCGATACCTCCACAGTATACGTTTACTGACCACGTTCGGCACCCAATTCGCCCTAGGGCTCCGAGACAAGGCGAAGTCTTTTATACTAGATATGTTCCTAGTGGCGGTGAATATTTGACATTTCGCGTACCTGTCGTCCCGATCAAAGGTTCGCTAAGGGCACCATCTACTACCGAGTTACCAAGCAGTTGGACTGGACCGAATCTCTGCCTTGACTCGGAACTCATGAGTGACCTGAAACTCTTCCATCGATGGGTCAATCAATATTCTACCCACACGAGCTTACTACGAAAAGGCTCGCTAGACGTCCAGCTGGAAGACCTCAAAATTCGCATGTCGAGCAAATCATCATTTCCTGCGCTCGCGTGTTGGGATTCTATGGCAGTTGGCTACTTTGAAATATTCTGGATCCTTGAGGACCATCTTGGGCTATCAGTGGGCGATGTTGGGGACTGGGATCGGGGAACTCGTTTTTTCATTGGGGACGACGATTTCAACGACCCGAAGACCTTGGCGCTCTTTTTAAGCTCCGTGGTCCACTATTGTTGGTTGTCTGATCAAAGGACCTACGCAGTTTTTGTGGAAGTCCGCGCAGATAATGAAAGGTTCGTTTCCTGAGGCTACTTGGTTTTAACATCCAGGTCGGCTGTTTTGATACTTACCTACCAACTAGGCTCCTTTCATCTCTACGTAGTATCGGTTTTTTCAAAGAAACCGAAACAAATATCTCGAATGAGCATGCTGTTATAATGAAAGTCAAGCGGAGCACTTGGGGTGCACCTATCGTTTAAAAGGTATATCACTTATATTTTCTAACTTCTACCTGACGCACTTGTGCAATGTCTATTCTGTTTACGGTTTTACGCTCTCATTACGCCAGTATCGAAATCGAAATCGAAATTTGAAAACCGCATTACCTACTAGAGAATATTGACAGAAAGCTGGTGTGCGAACAATGTATGGTATACATGACCGTTGTTGACAACTCTTTAACTAAAATGACAAAGCCCGCTAACGTATTTCGCTAGCGAGTGGGCCACCTATCCGAACCTGCCAATTTTAAATGCATATATCACAATCAAAAACGTATTCAATTAATTCCACTAATTTGTCTATCTATATATATTTCTCGACACCTAGTACCAAGTGTCATATAATTTTTTGGGTAAAATACCCTTGTTCCAACCAAGTACTCGACTTAGTATTCGATCATACCCTTAATTCAATGGCGTTATGGTTCGTAACGTTTTTAACAAGCGAGCTCCCCGCCCAAGGCAACCTATTGAATTTTGATGTATTTCTCTCAACCGTTCCAACCGTTCAATATAAGGCACGACAGCCATCAACCATGTAAGTTCAGCGACCACAGTATTTCCTACTATGTTCAGGCTCAATATAGAAACAAAGCAGCTGCTCACGCAGGCAATATGAGCAGTTAGGGATCAGCCTATCGCATTGTGCATTGCCCTCTCGGCAGCACTTGCATGATATAGTGCTCATGCGGGGAGTCATTTGATCAGATCCGCCATCGGAAGGTTGAAAGCTCGGCGGCATATTTCCATCAATCGCTTGCCGGTTTTCATGGTCAGATTGGATGTATGTTGCACCGCAAAACCATTCCTTCACGGAAATAAAAGCAGTTGTTAAGAGCCTGTGGGGAATAATTAGCGCTAAGATGCCTCGCTTTGTCTCACAGGTTAATCATAACGTGGACTTGCATTTTTTCCGAAACGCGGAGGTGTCTTTCTAACACGATAGGATGTGATAAGAGACGCGAGATATTCAAATCAAGGAGATATATTATACGTGTTGTTGCAATGTACAATTGAGCTATATCACCCAACTCGTATTATGTTTATGCTTTCGCCGACGGCTTGGCCTTGGATAGTATTGAATGTCTTTTTATCTTTCGCTTTACAATCATAATTGGAGTTCTGGATGGGCGACGTAGACTATTTAATTCAACGTAGCGACGACAGATCCAAAAAGTCATTAGTTAGCAAGATCTTAAACCTGCTTCTGGGCAACCAAATCCGGCTTTACTCCACCGAAAGCGGCAATTTCTCCCGACCAATGATAGCGGTTGTTTTTAGTGTGGGCTTACAAGGTGGATGGGACCTTGGAACGCTTAGAAACGACTCTCTTTCCAATGTCACTAAATGCCTGGAATACGACCCACGCTTTCACATCTAGAATCGCTGACCGGACTATGAGTTACAAGGCAAGGGAGATAGATGATTGTCCGAGAAGTCTAGGGGGTTTCTGCCCTCTACCACATGCTAGTTAGTAATTGACGGTCGTGGACAAAACGAGAGTCATACCTCTCCGAAGAACTCCCATAATATAACGTCATCGTCGGATATTCGTGAATACTGTGGGGAGTGGTTCCCAAGGACATTCAATTGCCATTCCTACATGCTTCGATCGAGATTTATACTTGTCGAGTACGAGAATGCCACATGGTAAGTTAGTAAGGTTCGTATTCTGTTCATCAAGTACAAGCTCAAGTGTTAGCTTTTATTTCATAAGGCCCGGCTATTACGAGCATTCCTTTTGTCGGAATTTCCATGTCCTAATCTACAGACGAATAGCTCGAACATCATCTACGCTCACTCCGTTATTTTCGGTTAAACGAGGATTAGAAAACTGCACCTCCTCAAGAGACCGTCGAACTTATATTACTAGTACAGATGGGGGCTGATTGGGCAGGAGGGCGCAGAGGAGAGGTGTAATTTAAATTTGATTTGTATATATGGGAAAATAGTGGCAAATACTTGCAAGTCGACGAACAAAGGGACCACCTAGTATTACATTTATAGTCTATTTATTTATTGGTGTCTAGAATTTAACTGGGTTCCAAAAACATAAGATGTAATGTAACCTTCCCAAGTCGATAGGACATAAATAGGGTGATGTCATTCCAGTGCTGTCATAATAACGTCAATGTGGGCACAAGAGCTGGAGAGTTTGTCCATAAAGCTGACAATGAAAGCTTATCTTGAGGTTTACTTCAATTTTTTCGACCCATCTAAAGTAGGACAATGGCCTCCAACGCCCAAAAAACCTTCAAACTCTCTACTGGTGCTCAGATCCCTGCCATTGGCCTGGGAACCTGGCAAGATGAGGCTGCCCAGGAGGCAGCGGTTCTTGTAGCCCTCCAGGCAGGGTATCGCCATATTGATACGGCAAGATGGTAAGGTTTTCGACCGTATGACATGAATAACTAGGTTGACCCCTATAGCTATGGCACTGAGCCTGCTGTCGGAAAAGCCATAAAGGAAAGTGGCATACCTAGGAGCGAGATCTTTGTTACCAGCAAACTGTGGAACAACAAACACCATCCTGATGATGTTGGTCCCGCATTACAGGATAGCTTGGATGATCTGGATCTGGACTACCTTGATCTATTCCTGATGCACTGGCCTGTTTCTTTCAAACGAGGGGATGATCCATTCCCTTCTGATAAAGACGGCAATCTGATAACCGAAGGAATTGATTACGTCGATGTAAGTCCTGTCTCAAAGCTATACAGCAAGGCTGCCTGCTAACTAAACAAAGACCTATAAAGCAATGGAAGCCCTGGTCAAATCCGGTAAAGCTAAAGCTATTGGGGTTTCTAATTTCTCCCGGCAGGAAGTTGAGCGTCTTCTTGCCAATGCGACGATTAAACCAGCAGTGCACCAGATGGAGCTACATCCCTGGCTTCAACAAAAGGATTTCTTCGACTTCCACCAGAAGCATGGCATTCATGTGACACAGTATTCGCCATTCGGCAACCAGAATGAAATCTATGGTTCCCGCGAGGCACATGGTCAGCTGGTTAATGATGAGACTTTGGTCGAGATCGGGAAGAAGTACGGAAAGACTTCGAACCAAGTCGCCTTAGGTATTTATACCCCTTACCTGCCCGAGTTAATAATTATAAATCTAATTAACTTTTCGTAGCCTGGGGTATCGCACATGGCCGTTCCGTCATCCCGAAATCAAAGTCGCCAGAGCGGATCACACAAAACTTTGATATCGCCTTCAAATTGGAATCCGAAGATATTGAAAAGATCGACTCGATTGACAAGAAGATTCGGTTCAATGACTCGAGCAAAGACTTTGGTTATGAATTGTTTTCTGATCTTGACGGGAAGCAGAAGTGAGGTAAATATGTTTTATATATGACGTTCTCCGGAAATACTGGTTGAAGATAGCCGATAGAAACAATTTTAAGAAGTACCTATGCTGTGTCTTAGCCTGGTTCAACCCTAGATATTAAGGTATATGGATACGTTAACTTAGTGAGTTCGCACGGGATGGCATATTCAGCGCGAATTAACACATTTTACGCGACCTCGCGAGAGAAAAAGGATATATTTATTCCGAGTGAAAACTGTTCTCGGATTTTACTATAAACTTGTATTAGAAGCCGCCAAAAACCGCAATTGGGGGCAAAGCCTCACTACAACCCCTAAACCATAAACCGCATTAGGTTCCCATTCGGCCGGGCTCCCATGAAAAACCGTTATTGCATAAGATGTAGGTAAGTCTCGGCGTATATAAAACACCTGAATAGGGATTCATTATGCAACTGGCATATATCTTGGTCTGGCCATCAGTTGATATATACCCAATCTCCAAAGCCCCCTCCGAGCCACAAAGTATATGGTATAGGGATCCTTGATTGGCAACTTCCTTGGACTGGAAGACCAGAAGGGGCGCGCCGAGCACAAGTGCTTAGAATGTGTGAATTTAGCAGCTAATAATGCCGAACCCATGAATACAAGTGGCGGGGAGTCAACCTGTCTAACTGAAGTTCATAGTTTTATGAAGCGAAAGCTCGGAGGTCCAGACACCTTACCGGGATGGACAACAAAAAATATACTCGACTCGTGAGATTTTAGGGTAAACCGTTAGTGACCTGGTACCGAATTTGGTACCATTGTTTTTCGTTCGCTTAGTCTCCCTAAGTATATTACATGTAAATTCACCCCAATACTCTACGAATGCCACGGGTATATAGGAGCTAAACTGACGCTCTGTGTACAAAATGCGTTAAATTGGCAATATGAAGTGATATATCATGTACCTCATTAGTTGGTTGATGATACTCTGGTTTTCTCCGTGCCGCCAGATCTCTTCCGTGGCATACGTTTAATACAGCCCTTTGATGGTAATAATAATGAAAGCAAACCCATGCAATTTTCCACGAACTTTCCTGTAATTGCAAACAAATGATTACAATAATCTTCTTAGGGGGAATTAGGAAGTATTGTGGGAATGAGTGAGTTCTTACATCATAAGCCGGAGTTCGAACTTGGAATTGACACCACTCCATATTGGTCGATGATGAACAAGTACATACTTAAGTAGAGGTTATTGAAAATTTTGGTAAGAGTGAAAAAGAAAACGCAAATAATTGTTTGTCCCACCAAAGCATCATCACATAAACAGCATCTGTGACTCGTTCAATTCATTGACAAACTATAAGAAAGGGCCTGTTATAGCGAGTACAAGCAATCGACACTGCTCGTGCCGCTCTATTTAGTAGATGGATTAGGCATTCCCGAGGTATGAGGCCACTTGCGGAAGATGTCGGAAAGATGGTCAATCGGTGCTGCCAAAAGGCCAACAACCGTCTCGTACGGTGGCTTGTCTGGGGCGCTGGGATGAGAACGAGATGGGACGAACATCTTTGTTCTTCCAAAAGACGTTGCGTATTTCTCACTGTCCTCTTGTGAGACAACTTCTTCCAGCTTCGGCAAGTCGTCCGTCTCTTCTTCCTTGATATGCTGAGACAGATCATTCATCAGAGCCTTGAGGGTAGGAGTGAATTGAGAATCTGAAGGCTTCAAATTCTGGAACTTCTTCAGTTGCTCTTTGACCTAAATCCATCAAAAGTTAGGCATTTTATTAAGATAATTAGCATGTATACCGACCGATTGATGCTCTTGGCGATCTTTGTTGGCTAGGTCCACGCCGCCTGATACGTACTTCTCAAAGGCCGGATACACGACAAGCTCCTCTCCAATAGAGTGCCGTGCCAGTTCCCATGTAAACTGGTTCTGCCATCTCGTCTGCTCGGTCTCATCTGAGGTATTGATGATATTTTCGTAATACGACTCTATCTCTCGATGATCTTTCTTGATCGCGTCGCTGATGGTGGACGTCATGGCAATGGATGATATTGCAAATGTACGTCTTGAAGTAGGTAATACGAGGCGGTGGATACTGGATGTTCTGAGGTTATGAGAAATAAAAGACATAATGATAGAGCGGGCCTCTAATTGTACAATATGCTGAAGGAGCTTTGCTTTTATAGCCAATAAAATGCACCAATTCCTAGAATCAGACCTACTTATGACATGACTATGACTGAATTGCTATTCGCTATAGCACAAAAAGCTTGGAAACGAATACAAGAATTCATCGTGTCGTGGTGAAAATTTTACAGATCACATGGCGGCTCAAGCAGATGCACCAGTCAAATGAGAGGTTATTGATAAGCATCATGATGACGGGTCATTAGTACCGGGGAACATTGCTCTAGTAATATTGAAATACCGGTTACAAAGAGACAGAATGATTCAAACCGAGCTACTTGGCCTGCGATTATGTACTAACCAGCCTTAGATTTGTCAATTAGTAAATTGACATAACGAATGGCGCGAGTTGGCAGATCTTAGTTGACGCCACATCCCGCCAAATGTCAATGATCTCGAATCCGTTCTAAAGGTTCTAAACCTTTTACCAGAACAATCTGTAACCAAGTCATAGTGACGTGGATGTGCCACTACGCAAAGTTCTGGTCGGTCTTGAACTAGACATGAGATCAGCAACCTGGCATTGATACCCCCTTACTATAGCTGGTCAACCTCAAAGGTTCTTCTGAATTGATATTCATTCATGAAGAATGCAACCTCCTTATTCCAATTCTGATCAGCAACTTGGTATGTCCATGCTTCTTTACGTTGCCAATTCTACAGTAATTAGGCAGACGACTAACAGGCTCTAGAGGAGGACGAAAACTAAGCGATCTATAAGTCCAATATTTTGAAAGGAGACCGTCTCCGTCATGCAAAGCCTGGGGCGAACAAGTAACGAGGGGCCAGACGAAAATGATCTCCCCGAAGTTTAAGTGATTTGTGATTATTGTATGTCTATTAAGTTTTATAGTTGTACGGGACACTGAACCGAATTGCCTTGCTCTCCCATAATTACAAAAACCGCTGAATATCTTCTAATCGCAGCATTAAAGTTTCGATAGAGTGTGCTCTTTTGTATTCGTAGATATTCATGTTCTTTGGATACGTAAACAACATTTTAAGTCAGTTTATATGGAGTAAAACTTGACCCGTAGAAGCGTTCATGCTATTAAAGAGACCCGCAGACTTGTTCGCAAAGGTCTTCAGCTATTTGGCAACCATAGCCACAAAGTCGCGGAATGCCGCTGGTAGCACTCAGTATTAATCACCTTTAGTTCTCACCGTCTATTGCCGTCAACATAATCAACAAGATAGGTATTGAACTAATGTCAAAGTGACTCAATATATCTTGCTCATCCTCGCTTACAGCCAAAAACATATACTCTAGAACGCTTCCCCGGGTCCAGACGGTAACCTAAGGTCTTGAAGCCACCTTAGCCGCCCGGTTGACATTTTTTCTTGGCATACGACCAATCTCGACTTGGAAACTAGGACAGATGCCCTATCGTATTTGCTTAAGGTCCCTATGGTGGCATCATTTGACCATTTATTCGGAGGTGTTGTGACCCACGGCATCATAACCATATCATAAGGGAAAACAAGTTCTCGCAACACATAGTGACAGAATGATATGTGGCTTTCCGTTGATGACTGTAATGTACATAAGTATAAGGATCATTGTCGAATACCAAGTCCGAATACACGGTAGAAACCAGGTATTTATACCAGGGAAAATCATTGACATGGGGTACCAGGCACATCATACAAAAGTGTATATTATAGTTAGTTATCGAGGTCCGCATAGATTGTTAAAATAGCGGGTTTTGTCATTTTAGTTAGAGTTATTAATATTGGTCATTTATACTATATATTGTTCATATAGTTCCTAGCTTTCTATCAGTTATAAGCCCGGAATCGTTCTATTAAACCGTCACCGAAGTAACCCCTAAACTAACCCCTAAAATCAAGAATCGAAATCTATCTACAAAGGATAAGGAATATGTACTAATATAACTAAAAACCTCTCCGCGGGTATATCCTCTCGCGTTATACTAAAGGATATAACGATATAGGGTATATAATTAGCTAATATCGAATTAATTGCTATATAATTCAATTTATAGGAGCTATATAATCCCAGAAAGGAAGAGAAACTAGCGCCGCCTATAGTACTAAAGAAGGTTATCTTAAATAAAGAAGTAGAATAAAAAGATATAAAGATCAGTAGTTCGATATACTAAAGATACTGTACATAGAATAGGCTAGTAATAACGTAGCCTATACTTAATAGAAGGAATTAAACGTAGAAGTAATAGCTATTCGGAATAGATTATAAGACTATATAACTTACTTCGTAACCTCCGATAACGGTTCGCTACCGAGCATAATCTAACAAATCCTACTAGGGTTTATTAACTAACGCGTATCCTAGATCAAGGATTAGATCGGAATACCGATATGTATAGTAGCGCTATTCGCGAGGTAGCACGCTAGTTTGATATCCCCGAATTAATCTTCTGGACTCGGCTTCATAGAGCTGAAATCTGTATAAATTCTCGCTTTAATTTATACTAGGTGCGTCACTCGCTTATGAAATACGGTTTAGTTAACTAGTTATTTAAAGATGTACACTCCCTTAATCAGCACGTGAAATATACGTCATCGGCTCGAAGGTGGCTGCACCGGAGATTTCCTCTGCCAACTTGCTGAACAAAGTACATTACGAGAAACAAGAGAATAACCTAATCTGCATCCCACACCCTTCGCCAGTGCTTTCTCAATTGTCACGACACACAAAGAAATGGCATCCTCGCTCCGCATTGGCCCCCCTTTCCGACACGGTCTCCAATACCTCCCTATAAAACGGTCTCGCAATTTGGCAACTCCACGGATCGCGCACAGCATTGCATCGAATATTAGCCGTAACGGCAGCGGTTTACCATTTCAACCAAGCGCGTTGAAGATAAATTACATTCAAAAAACGGCTAAAGCCGCTCAACGCCAACTTCAACTCCGCGCATACTCCCACTCAACCCCGCTCAAAACACCGACAGCAGATAACTTAATCGAAGAACTAGAAGAGCTTTACGTAATAGCCAAAGATCTGTTTGAAACCGCGTCTAATTCCACCGGTAAGCAAGCAATCTTTGCTGCGTCTGACCGGGAGTCTTTGCGTGATGCGTTGGATCAGCTTGTTACTGTTTATGAGCTTTACACGACAGGCGAGAAAGGCACTGAGATGAGTGGGGGAGATGGTGCAACGGAGGCGGGACTGCCGGGTCCAATCGTTAGGACGAACTTTGATGCGGGCAGTATCTCCGATACTATGATGGGGGACGTTGAAAAAAGGTTCGGGCAGAAGGTTTTTGACTTGAGGAATGCAGTTGAGGCTCTTGAAATGAAAGCTCGGGAGGATTGAGTTTGGTATTTTGGAAGTGAATAAAGAGTCTCGTAATTTTTAGGGCGAGTTTACTCGATTTATATTGGTTATGATATTGCGAGTTCAATCTATGCACGTCAACCACAGGCTGTCACCGTAGTAACATATCAATTAGATTTGAAACATTACAAACAAGCTCAGACGTTGACCTGGAGGAGACTGCATAGATTATGCAACTTGGGAAGTAATTCTCGGTTCCTAAAGATGCCGGTTGCAGGCTTAGAGGGATCCCTTTTGTCTAGCTGTTTCTACAATCTATGGAAGATGCGTCATCAATAAACCTGGTTTCATAACGAGTTTGTTGGCTCATGCTAAAAGCGGACATATGACATTTGTTGCCCTTTATAAAAAGCTGGAAAAAAAAACAAGCTGGGGAGTCAGGATGATGTAACGAAGCCCAATAGATTTTTATGGCTTATATTTAACTCTAGCTTATTAGACTTAATGCTCTTTTACATTTTCTATTCACTGGTAGTAGTTTCGTCGCTGCACATTCTTCCAATTTTTACGAATTTGAATCATGGGTTTCATTTATCAACCATTTCTGCGCACAGCGATTTCACGATCTTCCCGGGTTAGAATCTGTTCGCCTCAGCCAAATGCTATTCAGAGATCTTTCACCACCACTGGACCGAGTGGGCAAAAAGGTAGTAGCCCTCGATGGTGAGTCCCCCTCCCATTTCCTAGATTTCCTGTCAACGGACGACTTATAAACACCAATATTGTTTATTAGGTTACTAGCATCTATTGTCTTGGGTGCTCCCCTATCATTCTACCTATGGCAGAGGGGCGGTACGAAGAATTCTAGTAACAACGCCGTTGGCAAGCATCGTGGAGCCAATCAAGAGTATACACAAAATGCGGAGGGCAACCAGGGTGACGAGCCGACAGTTAAGGGACAAGATTCGGACCCGAATAATTCTGTTCATGATGAGGTTCGTTGTTTACCTTGTGCCTTAATCCGGACCATTTCAACTTTGATACACACTCCCAGCATTTGACATTGTACGGTCTCCGGCGAATAGTTCTCTAACTTTCGGATAGCCTCGAGCTATGGGTTCTGCAAAAGGTCCCACAAGTATGTCATTCAAGCAGCAGGGTCTCTCTAATGCTGATACCGTGAACCCATATGCCAACGAACCCGGCAAGAGTGAGAAGGGCGAGGGTGAGACGGAGACCGCAAAGGTGAAGGGTACAGTGAAGCCTGAACGGCCACAGATTTGAGCGGCTAGCCCCACAAACTCTATTTCGGCCACCACTATGGCTCGATGAAGCATTGTGTATTCATAATTGTCGTAACCTGACAAGGGGTTTCTGTAAATCAAATAGGGAAAGTCAGAATATTGCATGGTTACTCTGGATAGTGCTACATTTCATATGGTAGAAGAGTTGCCTGTAAGGAGGAAAATAGTATATTGCTTCTGCCCTCTAATTTAGGCGACCTTAGATTTATCGTGCTTCGGCTAGAAAATGGGCGCCGTTTCTTTTCACATATCTAGGTAAACTATACGTCTCCGTAAAGCCTTAAGTAGGACTACATATGTTAGATCTGGTTGATTAGGCCCTATTTCAAGATTTATACTAGAAGTGACCTGTGTTGTTTATCATCCACGTGTTTTTCTTTTTTCCTCTTTCAACCTCGTAAGGTCGCAATGCATTGCATTAAATCCGAAAGTAACCCTGGCCCTTATCCATCCGGGGGATTCTAAAAAATACGTATTCTAGGACTTGAACGCGTATTTAATTTAAGAATAGATATTACTTGAACTCGAGTACTATATATATACAAAATATATACTAATTTAGTAATAAAAATTGGTATTATATACTACTACTTAATATCGCTTAGAATATTTAATTAAGATTATCTATAGCCGCGCTACTACTAGGTAGTAGAATATATTATATAGTTTCCTCTCTTATATATACCTAGCTTTATAAGTTCTCTAGGTCCTGTATTACTTCTAGAATAGGTATTGGCCTACCTAGTCTCGTAAGAAGCTAGGCTATTGAAGTCTTCAAGGTTGATCATCTAGCTCGAGGTGCAGGTGAGATCAGATAGCGAGTGACCACTTCCCACAGCGATCAATTTACGGTGACATCGGCTAGAAAGTACCACTACTTGCTGTATTTCGCTAATAGTCCGGGGCTATATACAGAGTTCTGGCCGTATAAAAAGTCTTGACCCATATATGATATAAATGGTCGCATGAAGCTCGGAATAGGACTGTTAGGTCAAGTTGCGATAGCTTGCGGGTGATAGTAGGATCCACTGGCTCTGACATAGGTTAGATATGAAAATTTCGAGCAGGCCTTTGCTGCCCTACGAAGAAATTCAACTGGAATGCTGTTTTGGGGATATGTGAAAATCTTACGCAAGCACTGGAATTACACAACAATTATCACCCAGTTGCTCCCGAGATAAAGGTAAAGCTTAGAAAGAGAGAATGCATCCAAAAAGCGTCATGACCGAAACCTTGACCATACTTTTTAGTACCCTTCTTGGCTTGGTCTAACGTTTTGTTTACGGACATTGCGTTGTTTATGAAGCAAACAAGCGCAGTGTAAAGGTTCTGTCAACTGTACAACGAGTACTGGGCTATCTTCAGATGGTATTGGTTCTATTTTGTTTTGGTACGTCCGGCTTCATTGACATGAAAAATATTCTGTAAACGGCCATTTTGCTACAAACTATTACGGACTTGGTGACGTCACACCGAAGTAAAGCATACATTACATGCGCCCCCCAGTTAGTGCTCTTTTCATGAATTCTACCTGCCTATTTCTTAATGAGCCATAAAGGGTGGCCGATATTCATCTGGGTTGCCTCAGCTCTACGCAATTGTACAACATAACCACAATGGCTAGTATCTTCGATCAACGCCTATTTACAAACACAAAACGGATTGAAGTCTTTTCAACCCTTCAGAATAATATAAGTACATTGACCTGTGGGGCAATACTTATGACAACAGCTATGTGCGCAGTCTATGATTATCGAAACTGGGTGGACTCTGGTGAGGGAGGGCTCAATAAGGGTCGGCCCTGGGCTAACTTCGATTATAGGAACCGGTCGAACAGCACCCACAATCAGCGGTTGGCTCAAAATGAATAAATTTCGTCTCGTAGCGGCTTTGAACTACCTCTGCGGCGAGGACTTGCGAGATGCTTCTGCATTGCCCCGGACTGGGCCTCAGTACCTCAGGTCTCTGACGATAAGACCAGGCGGGCATCCACCCCTCAAATCTAGGTAGGGAATGAAACCGTAACGTATAATTATATATCCCTGACCATACTTTCAAGCACACTGCCACAGCGGCAGTTTCCAGAGCCCATTCAGCCGCGGGCTCGAGAGGTATGTCGATAAAAGGCAATCCAATCAGGCAATTCAACTACCCTAACACGGCCACAAGGTCCTTTTCGGCATGATGAAACATTTACAATCTAAATACCCGCATACACTCAGACTTAGTTTGTCCAATGCCGAAGGCGAGACCGCGGATACCATCTATGCACGTCCGGAATCTCCAGCCTGCAATACCGAAGCGCAGAAAGTCGGCTTCGAAATTGCCCACGTACGTCCCACTGACAATTCGCTTCATATGCTCCTTTCTCCGGCCGATGCTCGCGCCGTTGTGGAAGCGGGCTGGGGCCGTCGATTTGCGGATCCATCGTCGGTGCCCCCGGGGTGGGTCAGTTCCTTTCACAGTTAGCATAATCCTCATTACTAAAATGGGTGCTAATGAGAAGGGATCTCATAGATCATGGTATATGCGCCACGGGACCTTGAGGAGGTAAAGCTAGTCCAACGTATGGTTGAAGCTGCTGTTCGATGGGCAACTGGGGCAGAGATTTAGGTTCATCACGCCAAGCATAACAGTCCTGGAGTTTTTGTACCGAGTTCATTATTTGTTCGTCTTGAGGATAACAGTAATACTCAAGCTTATTTTATCAAGTCACGCTTCCCAGTCATGGGAAAACCAGCGCTGAAGTTATCATATATCACAACAGGTGATCCGCCCCGTCTACCGAATCCTTTGCTTGTGGGATACGGATCTTCCCGCAGAAGACTGATTAGGTTATTGGTTGAAAAGTGGCAAATTTAGCCAACACACCGAAGGCATATGTGTGGGCTCCAGTGTCCTTCAACGAAGCCAGTATGCGGGTGTGGCAAAGCTTTCGACAACGAGCGTGACCTTCGACGTCATTTGCATGAAGTCCATGGGCTGAACAATGCCCATACTGAGTGAGATGGAAATCGAGCTTAATCGTGACCAGCAACTGCTCAAAAATGACAGTGCGATGGGGTTAAGCCTGCAGTATTGTAAGAGCGCAAAAGATAGGGTTGATGCACTGGTGGACGAGTTGAAACAGCGCGTCGAGGATAAAGGGAGATTCAGCAGGAATAGGACGAGGGTGTAGGCTGTTATCTGTTACTGGGAAGGAGGTGGTTCTCCAGCTCCAGGATGAGATAAGGGATGCAATGCGGCTTCTTGGGATCTCTCAGCAGACGTATGCAATGTATGTTGCTTCCAAAATGCCTCTGTTACTAATTAGACTGGCTGGGAGCCTTAGCGAGGCAGCAGCCGTCGTTAATTGTGAATCAGATAGGATCCCTAAGTGCTGGGCCTCATACACGGCCGTCTATGCAAAACTCGACATCCAAGAAAAAGTATGCAAACAACATCAGCGGCATCAATGGTAGTAAGGGGTCTCTGCATCTCCTTTGGACATATTCCATAGTTAGAAGCTACTCGTCCAGGTCCACTAGAACTTTGTCTTCAGCTGATGAAGGTCTGCCAGCTTTATCATCCCCCCGATGAAATGAAGGATGGTCTTGAAGGCTAACGTATCCAAGTCTACTGCGTACGGATTCAGCTACCAGCGTGGCTTTTCCGATCAGTCTGGAACATACGCGCAAAACGAGCCAGCAATGGGTAGACATATACCTCTCGACAGTGGTTAGTCAGGCCCCACGGCGCGGGCGTCTTTGGAACTGCCTTGGACGGCGACCTTTCAGCCATAATCCCACTGTTCAACGACCGCAAGGCCTCATTGTCGACCGCGACCCATGTGGTTGGACTCTACTACACGTAAGGACACACCTAAGTAGATAACCCCCCGCAATATTATGCGGAAACTCAAGTGGTAAAATAGTACGCCGCTTTCCAAGGTAACCTCGAGACAATCACATACCTTATCCGCTCAGGCCACAGCATCCACGAAACAAATACCGACAGAAACAGTCCTCTGTACTACCTCTGTCGAAACATCGCCCAAGCCAGCGACGTCCTAAACGCCTACCGCCTTATAGAATCAACAGACGGCCTATTCGATGCAGCAGCGACCTTCTTCCTCCCACGAGACAGCTACTATGATAAAAGCACCCTGCATCGATTTATATGGAGCGTTCCCGGTCTTTTTGACTTGGTCACTGCGGAATCCCACATAGTACCACTAGAGACCAGATTTACGACGATTATCTGGCGGTACGTCAACCCGAATGTTCTTCTGGATATTCTTGTATGTGGAAACGTAGTAGACGCGGAGATCGTTCGATGCGAATTACACGGAGCCGATTTCGCTGCACGAGTTTGCAAAGGTTTACCTCCAGCATGTCCCTGGGGGTCCTAATTCGGCTGATCCCGTCAGGCAACGGATGGGCACGGTGTTTGAATATTGGAGGAAGCTTGCCGGGTGGCTGTTCGGGGGGATACACGCGAGAGATCTCGTTCGACAGGGGAATCGGCCCTGGAAAGAAGCAACAACACCACTGTTTTCGGAGCTAATGGATTGTGGATTGGCGGTGCCGCGGTCGAGGCGGGAAGTAAAACGAGCTGAGCGGCGACTTGAGACCGCCCTAGTGTTCTGGCTGAAGGATTTGCAGATCGCAGGGGTGGATCTGGCAAGGTATGGGCGGTGGGAGCAGGACCAAATGTCTCGTGATGCATATGACTGCCCTGGCCTGATCAATGAGGCTGAGCCTAAGCGCCCTCATAAAGACAAGAAAGTCGTATTTTGTCTATATAGCTGCATTTAGCTAACACCCTGGGATATGAACCGAAAAAAGAACATTGTGGACAAAGCAAAGCGCTACATATACGTAGTTCACTTGCTATCGTTACTCAGATTTAAAAGAATGGTAGATTCAACAGATAGGCAGCCTTCAATATGAAACTCTGGAATAGAACAAATTTCCCTTTTGACCCAAGACTCCGGAAATAGCAAAATATGGTACAGGAAAGGGACCTGACGGCCTTCCTGGAGTGCATCTAGTCGCTGTCATCGCTATCATCCTGCTTGGACTTCCGGCGCTCCTTCTTCTCCTTCTTCTCCTTCTTCTTCTTCTTGCGCTCGGCCTTCTCCTCGGCTGTCTCGCCGTCGCGCTTGCGCTTCTTGTCTTCGACCTCCTCCTTCACGGGCTCGGGGGAGTCCGCCTTGGGGGTCTCGGTCTCGGTCTTAGTCTCAGTGGCGGGGGCAACAGCGGAGGTTCCGGTGATGGGAAGGTTGAAGTCCTTGTACTCGTTCTTCCACTGAGCGGGTGTAGCATCGTTGGTACGGCCGAATTTCTGAGAGGAAAGTCAGTAAGTTGTAGGAAAGCAAAGGCAGCTCAAGTTCAGCCACTTACATCGAGAGTTCCGGCGGACTTCATCTTCTTCTTCTCAAGGGCAGTAGGTCCCAAGCCCCAGCGGCGGGGGTAGAGGTCACGCTCCATGATGCAACGCTTGACCTTGGCAACAACGCCGTGGTCGCAGGTGGTGAGCTCGACAGTGGACATCTGAGCGATACCAATGGCAATAGCCTCACCCTTGGTGGTCATGAGGACAACCTCCTCGTGGCACTCAATACCGGCCTCTGAAGAAAAAAGTCAGTAATGGCCCAGAAATAAAAACTCAGGGAAGATGTTCACATACCGTAGCGGAGAAGACCAGGAATCATGAGCTTGGCACCGTAGCAGACGGCGTTGACAGCGCTGTCCTTGACGACAATACGCTTGTAACCAGTGAGGAGAGACTCCAGAGGGCTGATGACCTTGCGGAGGTAAGACTCATCGCGGTTGTTGTCGTAGACCCACTGGGCGTCCATAACATCGTGCAGAGTAACCATACCAGGACCTTCACCCATGGCTCCAGAGCGAACACGGCGAAGTTCCTGCATGTGGGCACCGACACCGAGGAGGAGACCCAGGTGAACACAGAGGGTACGGATGTAGGTACCAGCCTCACAGCTGACCCAGAAGACACCGAGGTGGCGCTCATTGTCGAACTCGTAGTTCTTGCTCTCGTGGATGGTACGGATACGGAGCTGGCGCTTGACGGCAGAGATCAGAGGGGGACGCTGGAAGAGCGCACCGGTCAGGGTCTCCAGAGCGCGGACGAACTGGGCCTCGCCACCGGGGATCTTGTCGTGGAGACGGATCACACAGACATACTCCTTACCGGCACCCTGCTGGGACTTGACCAGGCGGGTGGCACGGTCAATGCAGACAATCAAACAACCGGTAACCTTAGGATCAAGGGTACCACTGTGACCAGTCTTCTCGGATCTACAGAGGGTATGATGTTTAGCAAGGATGCGAAACCATTGAGGGGATTTTATGGATTTTGATTTACCTCAGGATCCGCTTCATCCAAGCCACGACTTCATGACTGGAAGGGTTGGAGGGCTTGTCAAGGTTGATGACACCGGAGCTGATGTATGACTTCAAGTCACGGCTCAGGGGAGAAGAGCCAGCAGGGATAGGGGTGAAGTGACCGGTCCGAACGAGCACTACAGAAAAAGTCAATGTCGGCTGGTCAAGCGTGGAGTTTTGAGGACAAGCGTACGCTTCTCATAGTTCTTAAGCAGAAGCGGCCAATCCGATGTATCAACGGAAGGAACGGACGCTTCAGGCTTGATGGCGTAGTCCATCTCCGAGGTCTTGACGACTGCCATTTTGTTGGTTGTCGTTGAAGGATGCGCGGTGAAAACCCCGAAAATTTGTCGAAGGAAATTTTGCGAGTGCGGCAGCTCCAGCGCCCGAAGTGGTTTAGCGCCTGGAGAAGGCTCCACGTGACTTGGAGTTCTCGACTTTTTACGCCTCCGGTTCCAAGGACTTCCAATTTTTTAAGACTTTCTGCTAACATTATAGATTATTGGAGAAATCAATCTAATTGATCCAATAAAAGATATTCAAAGACAATTAACTACTGGGGTTCAAGAAATCTGTATTTGTGGACAGATACATGCCCAAAACCGTGTTCTTGTCAATTATCACTATTATCACTATCTGTCAGAAGTCCATATAGGCATAATGAACGCCGGAGCGTCTGTTACAGGCAAATTATCTCCCATGCAGGGTGACAGCATAATTAGAGCCTGTATGGCTCTTGATCTAACCGAGTCTCCGGCCAGCGCCTCTGCCGTTCCAAGAACCCGAAGAGGTCCAGCTGCCCCAGGATGATCCTGACGTTGACGCCGACGAGGGTTGCTCAGCTGGCCGTGGTGCGCGGCTCGCCGTTCCATATCCTCGGTATCCGCTGTTGGGGTCATGGTGGGTAAAGTATCTCTCCACGAAGCCGGGGACAGTGATGAAATTTCTTCCACCACCGAAAGTCGGATAGATGCGTGTGAGGAAATCATATGTATGAGCAGCGACAATTCCCGTGATATCTATCAGCGTGCTATACCACCCGTTCATCACCATGCCGACGAGAAGCATTGCATATGGCAGGAATACCACCGGGATGTCGACAACCCAGAATCTCGTCTTCGTTCCTCGGTTCGTCTGGGAGAACGTGTAGACGAAAGCCATGGTCAAGGCTGATTTCAAGTTAGTGTCTGCGTGGGAATGGAATCAAGTACGGCAAGCTTACGGGACAAAAGGAAAGGCGCTCCCAGATAACCACCTGCAGTGAGCTTAGGAATGTTAGCAAATTGGAAGAGAAGTGTTTGACTACCAGGATGACGAGTAAAATAGGATGTGGATGGTATTGGAAAAGAATAGATGATGTATATAGAAATGTAGGGCACCTCCGATACTGACGCGATATTAAATCACGCCAGTGAGCTCGAAAGAAATCCCACCATGCCCACACCTGCACAACACCTGAATTTTGCGAATTATGGTGGTGTTGCACAGATGCAGGGGTGCTCTCCCTCGCCTTCAGGAACCGAATTCAGCTAGATTTCGAAGCTGGGCGGGCAGTTATAGCGAGGGATTGGATATGAACGCGAATGCAGAAAAAAAAAAAAAAAAAAAAGCAGACTCTATTGAGTCACTTACCATGATGTTGAAAGCTACGAATAGGAGATAAATGAAGAACTCTCCAGGGGCCATGCTCTTTTCTGCAGCACTGCCATAGCGGTACACTATCGGTACATTAGCACTATTATCAGGCTAGGCCAATGTGATACCGAGGCATCATACTGAGGTAGAGATCAAAGACGAAAGAAAATTGCGGTCCGGTTAGTAGAAATGGTGTGACCAGCCGGTAGATCTGCGGCGGCCATGAGAATATCATGCTCGGCATAAATGGCGCCCAATAGAAGCTCAGTAAGCCGCTATACATCAAAGCGGATTGAACCAGAGTCAAGGCTGTCAGGGTCCTGAATAACAAGTCAGTAATGAGAGCTTGAGGCTCGGCAAATAGGGACGTGCATACCTAATGACCGGGGGAGCCGCCCAGAAGACATCCATCTTGAGCAAGAATAAGATGCAAAATGGTTAATTGATCACGACTTAGATCATTACAGCCGCTCACAGAATAGCCAAATTACTGTGAGGTTGAAAGAAAGAGAAGGACAGGTGGAAGGAAAAAAAAGGTGTGCAAAGCTAGCTTCGGGAGAGTTTCTCCGAGGTCCGTTGATTACATAATGTATTATGTTATGGGTCCATCCACGTTCCATTTGTTTCGACAGCTCACATTGCTAGCAATTACCTGTTTCCAGTTTTAATAAAGGGTCAATAGTTACATGTTTCCATAGTATGTAAACCTGAATAACTTGTGACAGATGGTCCCTGCCTAAAGTGTGAGCTATGACCTAAGGGTTCAGGCATCAACTTTGTTTCTAGTCTCAGATCTCATAACCCTAATTTCTCTTTCCTCAATGAACTCCGTTTCATCGAATCTGCGTTTCCTGAACACCATCGGCCTTTAAATTACTTGCTTACCTTAGCTCCGATCTAGCGTTCAGGATGGAAGGCTTCTGGATCCCTGTGAACTTCCCCATCGCGCTCCACTCAATGGGGATTGGTGATGATGATAGAATTCTTTGGGATACGGTAGCCCATATACTCGTCATCTTTGAAGACGGAGTGAAGCATCCCAATGGGGGCCACAGGACGCCAGCGAAACGTTTTATTGATGAATGCGAATGCGACAACGTATGGCAGTTAACTTTCATCCGCCATCGACGGGAGTTGGTCCGTACCGACCACTTCGTCTAGTTGTGCTTGAGCTTTGCGGATGCATTCGGGGAATAAAGTAGCGGTCGTTATGAGAGAAGATGCATCATGACATTGGATGATAGGTAGGCTCCAAGCATAAGTTCGCCCGCTAGATAGCAGACCTGGTGCCAGGAAATACCCTCCATTTCCTTTTTGGTGCATGAGTTCCTTGGACCAGGTCCAGTTGCCCGTGGCCAAATTTAAAAAAAGAAAATGTAGGTATCTAGATATACAAATCTATGGCATCGAGAAATCTCATTCCAATGTCGACACTAGTCAGTTTACGTGTGGAAAGGGGCGCTCTATCTAGGTACCGTTCTTCGCATTGCTTTCATCACCGACTGTCCTCCGGAAAATTGAGGGAATTGAGATTTAATCAGTCATATGCAAAACTATCACAATGAAGGGTTTGAGGTGATAATGCAATAGTGACCACGCATGCATCTATGTATCTAGAATCGGTCCACCTGCATCATGAGGTCTAGACAGAAATATATGCAGTCACATCGGATATTTCAAAAAGGAATGTTCAACTGGGATGCAAATCGTTTCTGTTTTATTCGTTCTGTTTTCCTGACTGGTGCAGAATCACTTCTTCGTAAAATCAAGTCTACAACAAGAGTAGAAATTCTATAATCAGCCACTTTGTTTGTAAATAAGTTACTCTTTTAGGAGCTAGATTAATATTTGGCTAAGGAATATGAAGACGTTCATCTCAAAACACTTCAATGTTGTTCACCAACGTATTAATGTCAATCTTCACGTTAATTACACTTACACTTTTAACCAGAGTACTATCTGATTAAGTTTTATGAAGACCATGTCTCCTTCCATCGATAAGTGAAGAAATGTGGCTGCATCATATATCTCCACGCACTTATGGCATGTATGTAAGTACATTGTACATACGGAGTACTCCGTATGTAGTTGCTCCGTCGACTCCGTACGGCTATCACGATCAGCTCGGGCAACTGGGTCGCGCTTGGATGGCGTCTTTCCTGATGATGATCAATATTTTTATCGCTGGTTTATTAGTATTTCTTTTTTCTTGTTTTGTTTTTTGTTTTTTTGAGAAAGAACCCTCCTCCCAAAAAATAGGATTAGGAATTGTGGTTTACCTGACTAGAAACACCTACACCTGTTCTAACTTATCTAAAACAACTCTGTTCCCTTGGATTATTGTCTCAAACCCCTATTTATATATCATGGAAGCAGCCTTACCACCTCGAGCAATGGCTTTGTTTGAACTAAACATGTTTACAGTCTTGCAAGATCCACACAAAGACAATTGGACCCCGACGTCGAGTCCCCCGGCCCTAAACGAGAAACAGTTATCTAAGAACACTTTAGACTCAACCGTGGGGGAAGTTTCACCCATTGATATGTCGCCCGATTTTGCTACGATCAAGGTGCCACCCGAGATTGCTATGATCAATCATCCCGCGGGGGACAATGAAAGCGTGTGTTAAAGAAAACCAGGAGTTCTGTGATAGTCACCGAAACTAACCTATTACCCATCCTCTTGACCAGATCATTGCTGCTCCCATCGACTATCTCCTGGCGTGTTCCGGGAAAAACTTCCGAAACAAACTTCTAAGTAGCTTTAATCAATGGCTGCGAGTTCCCGAGGAGAGCCTCAAAGTAATTACCTCGGTAGTTGAGCTCTTGCACACTGCATCTTTATTGTATGTTTCGTCTATCCTCCGCCTTCCATTCCTAATTATCTGCTAATGGTCTACAGAATTGATGACATCCAAGATATGTCTCTCTTGCGACGAGGCCGTCCTGTCGCTCATCGGATCTTTGGGGTTGCTCAAACTATCAATTCGGCCAACTACGCCTATTTCTTGGCCCAGCAGCGACTCTATGCCCTCAAAGGTCCCAAACCACTTGAGATTTTCACCGAAGAACTTCTCAATCTGCATCGGGGCCAAGGGATGGACCTGTTCTGGCGGGACTCACTCAATTGCCCTACCGAAGAGCAGTATTTAGAGATGGTGTCGAATAAGACCGGAGGCCTTTTCCGTCTCGCTATTCGATTGTTGCAACTGGAGAGTGAGAGAGAGAAGTACGTTTTTTTCCGATTGCCTTCCATTTATTTTTGTGGCTAACAAATGATATCGTACTTTTTCAGTGACCTTGTTCCCATCGTTCATCTATTGGGAATCATCTTCCAGATCAAAGATGACTATCTTAATCTCTGGTCGGAAGCCTACACCGATAACAAGGGCTTCTGCGAGGATATTACGGAAGGCAAATTTTCATTCCCTATCATCCACAGCATTCGATCCGACAGTGGAAATATGCAACTACTACATATTCTCAAACAACGCACCACGGACAACGACATCAAGCTCTTCGCCCGCAAGTATATGGAATCCACTGGGAGTGGTCGGTATTGCAAGCAGCAAATCTCCATCTATATGAAGGCCGCAAGGGCGATTGTAGCAGAATTGGGGCAAGAGTTAGGGGAATGTGCAGAGTTGAACGCGGTTTTAGATTACTTGGAATTTCAGTAGGATAAGCCAGCGTTTGGGAGAATTTCTTTCGGTTTGAACTTTTGTTTCGAAATGTGATACGTATCTAAACTCTGGCTCTTCTTTTGATCACTTTGTCCCCGTAACAAAAATGGAAGGATATTTTTTGGCCTTTGATCTTTGCCAGGGGTCTATACTAGGCCCGTCGTAACATGTACAAATGTTGGCAGGCCGAGTAAACTTGATAGATGATGCAGGTGATCTACACCGATCTACACGAGGTCTGCACCGGAGGATCTTGATTTAGCATAACATTGAGCCTCACACTGGTATGCAATAAATAAGCAAGGCATACATCATAGTCCACAGGTCCAATCGCACTATCGAGATCATAACTTCTTTATCTCTGGAGAAGTTAGATGTGTGTATAGATCTAACTGGCCATGAAAGGTACTCGGGCCATATCCGATGCTCATCAAGCCACTTCATGGATCTCTTTCCACTTTGAAATATCAATCAAATAGTGCTATCAACTACTACTTTTCGCAGTCATTTATAGTAGCCAGCGGGGTCTCTGAATTGGATTTGGAATTGTCAAGAAATTCCTCGATCTCTCTATTAGTGTACATGTTATGGACGCAGCAACTGAATTATTAGATGCAGAAGCCCCTCCCTCTTCTGACCAAACAAACCGACTACGCTTCTATCCGAGGACAGATATCATTTCTCAGAAGACGGTGCGGGAGACCTTCAGGTCAATCCTTAGCAAGTCTCCCGTCATTCACGGACTGATAAATTCTGCAGGAATCTCGCCTCAAACGGCATCAATCATCAACTCCGATGAGACGTTTGATACGATCATAGCGGTTAACATCAACGGGGTCGGAACTTCATACCAAACCGAGGAAGAGATTCTTGCCACTACTCCTACTGCCTCCGGTAATTCCTTACCTATTGATACACCCGGCAACGGAGCCGGAGTGTCCATAGTGACAGCCTGTATAGTTGTGGGATCAACTGTCTAGGCTCATAGATTTGCCAGTATAGCTGCCTACATTGCCAGCAAGCACGCTGCGCCAGGTCTGACTTGAACATGGTTCAAGGATTGCGCATCGGAATGAGTGCGAGCCAACTGCCTTGCTCCTGGGATCACGGATACCCCGCTTTCAGGAAGTGCTTCACACAGGAAATAATTGACGGGCATTTGCTCCCTCATATCCCCATGCGGAGACTGGCCAGTACCGAGGAGGTTGCCAACAGTGAGACATTTTGCTGGGTGATCAGTCGACTATGTTACCGGGGAAGTGCTAGGGGCTAGTTGTGGATTCCAATAATTTCCAATACTGTCTCTCTCTCTTATACATGTTATATATAGGGAATTGATATACCCCCGCTACCTGAAATTTCAGGTCCTACTTCCTAATCACCTAGAATTTTGCTGCGGTTCTGCCTCTTTTTTTTATGCCATATATTTTGCCCACTCTATTAGTTCTGCTTTGTATAGTAAAAAGACTTACATTTGATTAGAAAAAATCGTACATTCTGCTTAGCTTGGTGTTTGGTATGGTACGGGGTACACGAAGCGAGGTATATAATAGTAATATCCTAGCTAGTTAACTAAGTATTAATAGTTAATAGCGGGGTTACTCCACGCCACATCTATAATCTTTACCGGTTGGTTTAACTACATGCATCTTGGAATAGCCTTGCCTAGGTAGCTCCAGGGTTATTTCGATTACGACTACTAAAGTCTCAGCATACATTCTGGCTTGCCAAGAATCTTGAATTCCTGCGAAATCAATATTAGCGCTGTCAATGCAGTTCGACGTCTGCATCACCAGTTTCTGCATACAACTTGCATTATATATCGCAGGAAAACATCTCAATTTAGGCTGCTTTCATTCAATGGAATGCAGCGTCATTATACTTCTTTCTAATTCCATTACAAATGTATGGAGGGTTTTTGTAGCAACAAGGGTAGGAGAGAAGTCCACACACATGACCTTCCATTCCATGAAGAGATTAGACAGCTTTGCAATTATTTCCTGATACCTCCCAGTATCAATTTTATGAGAAGAATATCCATTCTAACACATACTGTATAGTCCTCATTGTACTACTATTCAACATCAATTATCATACCCACGGCTATATGTACATTGGAGTTTGGTTTAGTAGCCAACTTTGTCTATACAAATTACACTCATTTTGCCTTTTTACCTACACTCTGTAAGAATATGGTATTGTCGTATCGCAGTCCCCATCATTTAACGTATTATTTCGACCTCGTCCGCGCAGTACCCCGAACAGCCAACCCTCCATCTGGACCTTCAATCCACACATCCCAAGCACCAGTATCATTTTTAGGCTTGCCACAAATCACCAGTTCCTGTTCAACAAAAAGAGGCACTATATTCTTATATTCAATGTCACTGATGCAGAGATTCAATTTACTCAGCTGTTGCTGAAGCACACTCAACAGAAGCGTGAGCGTCAACGGACCATGCACCAAAAGATCTGGATATCCCTCTTGGTTCTGAGTATAGCCCTTGTCAAGGTGAATGGAATGGGCATTGAAAGTCAGCGCCGAGAATCGGAATAGCAGCGCTTTAGTAGGTATGATGGCATGGCGGAACGTCGCGTCGGAGGGAGCTTTGTTACGCCAGAATAATTAGCACATTTGATATTATACTCAATAGTGGAAAATATATGCTCACGTTTCACAGTCCTACCGGGCTTTCCGAACTGCGCCTTATCAGCCTCGATTTGGGCGCTGGTTTTTAGACGCATGAAAATGAGGTCCCGGTTCTCAATGACTGACGCTTCGCCCGCGTTCTCTTCGTTACCTTTCCATATCCGGTCCCAGGTCTCATCGGCCGTTTCTTGTTCGGTAACATTGCCAATGCGTCGCTCGATGGTAACAATCACTTTCTCGTCACCCTCGCGACCCTTCACTGTCACGTTGCGGATGGATTCTATGCATACTGCGCGACTGCCATCCAGAGGCGGACTGCGCACGGGGAATCTTAAATTTCCACCTGCCCAAAGGCGTCGATTAAATGGTTCGCCCGGCGTGTGTAACGTATCTGTGCAGTCCGGGAGTAGTTGCGACAAGGTCACCTGCGGCGGGAAGTAGATTAAATGGTGACCGATCGGGAGCGGGGACGGGTTCTGTAATGACGGTAAAGTCGCATAATCGGCGGAGTTCTGGGATTGTGGAAGAATATCACGGAGTGTGAGGTTCAGAAGATGCGAGGGTTGGGGGTGTAGGTAATCGTAAGTCAATGGGAGCTTCCTTGTGGTCAGTTCATGACGCAAGCGCTCGGAGAGCGAGGAGTAAGCCCGACATGCATGACGCCCGCCTCGCAAAGAGATCAGGGGCCGGAGTGAATTTGTCTTCATGAGCAAAGACACTGAATTGGACGGTTATTAAATCGCAAGCTTCACTTGGAGCCATAGACTCCGCCGTTTGATTTGTTTGTTTGTCGCTCATTGCCTATATCGGAACTGCCCCAACATCGGAATGCAGCCCACACCGCTCGGAGACCCGATCTCGCCTGTCGATGAAATGACCAGTCCAAAGATTTGATTTGATTTAAATAGGTTCAGCCCAATCGACACGGGGAAGAACAAAAATACCACTCCATACTTCACAATGGCACCTTTGAGAGTCGCCTTCCTAGGACCGCTGGGGTCCTTTTCGCATCAGGTACAAACTTTACCCCACAACCTTGCAAATATAACTTAGCTTGATTATTGATCCCTGTTCTAGGCTGCTGCAGAGTCCTTTTCCAAACTATCCGCCGAATTACAGCCTCAAGTCTCATTCCCAGATGCCTTCGCCGCGCTCCAAAACAAAGAAGCAGACTACGCCGTGATTCCGTGTGAGAACTCGACCAATGGCTCCGTGATGCAGACATTAGACCTCTTGGCAGACCGAGATGGTCTATATAAAGACGTGAAAGTGTGCGGGGAATATTACCTGACAGTGCACCATTGCCTAATGGTGCGCAAGGGCACATATCCCGGTGGTTGGGCAGACTACGACGGCTCAATAACCAAGCTATACACACACCCGCAGGCGTGGGGCCAGTGCGAAACCTTCTTGACGAAATACTTCAAGGGCGTCGAGAGACAGGATGTCGCATCCACATCCAAGGCGGCGGAGATTGTCTCCAAGGAGACAACAGAGCGAGGCGCTGCCATTGCCAATCGCTTCGCGGCAGAACAACACGGGACGGACGTGCTCGTGGAAAACATTGAGGACAGAGCAGACAATACTACTCGTTTCCTGATATTCAGGAATGTGCTCGATGAGCGAACTGCCCAGCTCACATTCAAGCAGCCGAACCCGCCTACGTTGGAAGCCGAGTCTGCCCTTGAAACTACGCACAAGACCTTGATTACTTTCACGATTGATCATTCATCTCCCGGTGCATTGGCAGATGCGCTGTTGATCTTCAAGGCTCATGGCTTGAATCTCACGAGCATTAACACAAGGCCGAGTCTGAAGAAGTCGTGGCAGTATATCTTTTTCGTTGAGTGTGGAAGGACACCCTCAGATGAGAACAAAGAGGCCGTCTACAAGGCTCTCAATGATTTGCGTCAAGTCACTGAGACATGTAGGGATTTGGGGACCTGGAAAGATCAGTTAAGTGCAAGCAATGCTTGACTTGACTGACTGGTTCAAATTGATGACTTGCCTTAAGTCTTTTTCGGGAGAAACTCAATGATGATTTTGCAAACGCACTGAAAGCGTCATGTCATATATGTTGAAAAATATCTAAATTTACTATACGAATAAATGAAAATGTACGCACTGTCGATGATATGGACAAAGTGTACACCGCAAGATAAAACGGCACATTAATAAACAATAAACAGCACCTTCTACATCAACCCTTTCGGGTGCTTTTTTTTAAATAACGAGCAAATAACGAGCGAAGTACCAGACAATGCCATTCAGAGATGAAACGACAGAACTGGCTGAGAAATATAAAACAATCCAACACCGTCCGGCTTACATAGAGTAAGCAGTGCAAGCAACGGCGGATGACCATATGTTGCAGATAACTGCACCCAACCTTTCAAATTGCAATTTAAACCTCATCTTCATCTCAGACACCGAGGTGACCTCAGTGTGCGTATCTTGGAGCTTGGACGACACTGTACTCAAACATTAGAGCCAACCCCTCGAAGTGATAGTCTATCTGGATGTCTCACCTCTGAGCAGCTTCACGGAGCTTGGACCAGGCCTTTTTTGGTTATCCTTTACGGATGCCTTGGTTCCATTGCGGGAGCCGCCTGTATGATCCACAGGGCGAGCCGTCAAAAGACTCGCCGCGGGAGCTTCTGGCCGTTCATCCTCGCTCTCTGCGAGGGGGCAATACCGTCAATCTGTAGAGATAAGTTAGTATGAACATAAACACAAAAAGGAAAACAAGAAGGAAAACAAAAAGGAAACATACCGTCGTAGAACTCGTCATCATCGCTGTGATCGGCAAGCTGTTCAAAGTTGACCTTGTATCGGAGAATAGCACCGATACCACCGAATCCCTTGACGAACTGGTTTCCTTCGCCGGATCGGTCAGACACGAACTCCAGGTTGGCACCGAAGTCCTTGTAGGCCTCAGCAAGCCATTCGAGGAAAGAACCTGATTCAACAACCTCCATGTCCAATCCGGTTTCCTTGTCCTGGAAGAGGTCCTTGTTGGATTCCTGGGCCTTGTTTGTGTGGACGATGACCGTGTTGCCTTCCGCGTTCTTCATGACCCAGCGAGTGATCTCCAAGTTCTCGTGGACGATCAAAATTTCAGCAGCACCAAGCTCCATTGCCTTGAGTGTGTCTTCAATACCGTAACAGACCTTGCCGGTGTCTTGGCTAATTTCCTGGAAGTACTGGGCAATAAGCTTCTTCTCCTGAACGAACTTGACGTTGCTTAGGGTCTCGCCAGCTAATTCAATGGCCTGGTTGAACCCGTTCTCGCCACCGTAGGAAACATCGACAATCTTAATAACCTTAGATTGCAGACGACCATCGAACAGGTCGGACTGGTTAAGATCGTTCTTGAAATCGGCGGAACCAGCCAACACCAGACCGGCGACGTTAGGCTTATCGTTGGTGATGTAGTTCTGAACAGCCAACTCGGCGATCTTGCGGACGTAGTTGTGACGCTTTTCCTCACGGAGACGCGAGAAACGCAGAGCGGATTGACCACCACGGCCCTGTGGGGATCAGTATGGACGAACATTGTACTCATTTAGTCCAGGGTCACTCACGTGCTTCTTGGGCAGATCAACAGTGAGACGCTGAAGGATCTCACGAGTGTTACCACTGAGAGTACCGAACAGTGTACCGTTACCGTCCATGACAATAAAACCGAACTTCTGATCAGCCTCGAGAAGTTCACTCAAGGCTTCAGTGTGGAACTTGTTGTCACAAAGGTAGAGGGAGGTGTTGATGGGCTTGAACGGTTCGAAGTCGATGTTAATCTTGCGCTCCTTTCCTTCCGAGGTGATAATTTCACCACAGTACACGACCAGACCATTGGGAGGGACCTTGTTGTAGAGCTTCAGACGCTGCTGAGTAGAGGTAATGGCCGACAGCACGGAGAGTCGGTTCACTCGAGACTTAATGTTGGAGGCGGTACCCTATTGTGCGATTAGGCGGCGTTCGGCGTAGACAGAACGGAGAGATATGGTTTCACGTACATACTCTTCAGCCAACATCTTGGCTGCTCTGCTAATCTGATCCTTGGGGGCTAAATTGACATGTTAGCGGCGACAGTAGGTGGCGGGGCAAGTGACAGCGCACGGATAATGAGCGAAATCATGGAGGTTCCATTTCCACGAGCGGATTCAAGACGCTTGATCAGCTTCTTGACCTTCCAGATCTCGATGTTCTTCTCAGCTTCGTTCGGCGGAGGGGCGCTCATCTTGGCGAGGCGACAGTTTATCAGGGAAGAGAGTTATCGGGGGCCCTGCAGACGCCTGAAGACTCAGTCAGTAATGGGGGCGAGTCGGCGAAGAAAGAATTTAGACTTGCCTATTTTACACCTAAGATCAGTTAGCAGGGAGAAAAAAAAATTGTAAAAAATGAATACTGGTATTTTTTTTCTTGAATACTCATATATTCAACAAAGCAGAGTACATACCTTAACTGAATATGACGTTCAAAAGCGACAGCAAAATTCCTCGTGGGGTTGGACATACACAAGTTTGTTCGAGGGGTCGGCTGGCACGCTGAGGTAAGCCAGGGCTACCCGTGACGTATCTGGTACTTGCCGGGTTATGGCCTAACAGCCAGGTGGTCAGGTACAGGTACATTCTTCTTTTTATACTTGTCCAGGACTGTCACTTATATATTTAGATATGTATATACTTCATGGTAATAGGCGATTATCCATGGATACTTGTTCTGAACTAGGCATAGTACATATGTAGATTGCAAATATCTTCAATACATCTCTCTTACGTACTAGATTTCCATAAAACCACAATGTTAGGCCTTAGAGAAGTGACATCCATAGGTGTCGTATGACTGCATTATTTCTAGTTATATATCCCCTATATATAGAAAAGTCCTCTGCACACAGTTTATGCCTTTTACCTTTAGATATATTTGAAAAGATATCTAAAAAAAGAATATCTAGTTAATAACATATCTGAGGGTTGTTATATATATATAAAGTCCCTAATATCGTTTCGGGCCAAATAGATCGGCCTTGGGATTAGAGTCTTACGTCGAGGATCAAGGCCGTATGAGCAGCCGGCTAGTCTTGGATAGGAAAAAATACATAAAAGAAACGAAACGATATATAAACCTCTTAAATTCCAAAGGCTCATTCAATTAGTTACATAAAAATTTCTAGCTTATCAAATCTCCTTGATCCGCACCCCACACTTAGCGGAAGCTCCTTTCGACGCTAAGCTCCTTTCAATATCGCAGAAGGTTGTTTTCGCGTCTTATCTGTCCCTGGAGCTATCTGTGATAAGAGTGAGGGGAGTTTTTCCTTTTAATCTTGACTTCCTTCCTGCACTTCACCTCGGGAACCTCCCCCAACTTGAAATCATATATATTCGGGGTCACCTGCTCTACTACCATCGTGCTGGTAACGAGAAAATATGTCTAGGGCCGAAAGAACAGATGAAGATCACGACAGTGAACCGGTTTATGGCTCATTGAGGATACCGGCTGCGACACCAAGCTCCTACGATTATGGTTATCTGAATCATGGGAGTCCGACCGCCGAGTCGGAGATCGGCGGTAGACAGAGGTAATTATGCGATTTCTGTTTGACAAAAGCCAGACCGTTAGCTAATCACTTTACACAGGTCGTCGTCGTACTCGATTCGAGTCCGTCAAGCCGGAGGTCCCAACAGTATAGACAACTTCGCGCGGTCTTGGCAGAGAGCCGCGGCCTTCCCAGAAGTCCTCCCACGGCGGTCGTCGTTTGTCTCCGCGAACTCGGACGATGAATTAGCCATTGCCACTGGCCAAGAATATGGGTCAAGAAGCTCTCCATCCTGGGGTCGGCACTCGGATGTGGACCGGCCTCTGCTTCGCAGGGACTCGGACTCGGACCAGGACGAGGACTCACGAGTGCCCGAGTCTTCCAAGAGGGCACTCCCTAGCACTGGGCTGCTTGCCTCGTCATTTGATAAAACCTTTGCCACTTCGTATGGCACCATCTCCTCACGAATGAGCGAGTCGACGCGGAGGAATGCGATCCAATTCCATCGAGAGCACCATCCCCATGTGCATGTGGATGGGTCTGGAGATTTGGATCGAGGCCCATTGCTTGTCAAGCATGTTCAACATGAAGATGGAACGCAGGAGGATATCATCGTTGGGCAATCCACGCTTCCGCAGACTATCTTCAACTCGGTCAATGTGTTAATTGGTATCGGCCTGCTGAGTCTTCCATTGGCGATGAAACATGCCGGGTGGCTCTTGGGATTGTTATTCCTCATCTTCTCGGCAGTTACCACTTCCTATACAGCCAAGATCCTGGCTAAATGTCTGGATGTCGACCACAGCGTTGTCACGTATGCTGATCTGGCCTATATCAGTTTCGGACAAAATGCCCGTTTGATAACCAGTTTTCTGTTCTGCCTGGAACTTTTAGGAGCATGCGTGGCGCTGGTCGTGCTCTTTGCAGACAGTTTATATGCCCTGGTACCAGGATTGAGCATCCTCCAATGGAAGATCGTCTGTGGTGTTGTGCTTGTTCCGCTCAACTTCCTGCCGCTACGATTCCTGAGTATTACTAGCATATTGGGTATAATTTCGTGCACATCAAGTAAGTCTTCTTCTGAACCGAGGCCAACAGATGGAACTGACACTCGAAAGTTGTTGTACTCATTTGCATCGATGGCTTTATCAAGCCAAATGCGCCGGGCTCCTTGCGGCAACCAGCTAATACATTCCTCTTTCCTGAAAACTGGGCTACCCTCCCTCTGAGTTTTGGTCTTATTATGTGTGAGTAAACAGCCAAAAGCAATTATGATCACAAGGCTAACTTGCTTGAAAGCACCATGGGGTGGCCACGGTGTCTTCCCTAACATCTACAGAGATATGAGGCACCCTCAGAAATACGGCAAGAGCCTCTGGGTGACCTATCTCTTTACAGTAAGAACATCAAGTGACCAGAATAAAGTTGGATTCTAACAAGGTGACAGTTTACTTTGGACTGCTCAATGGCGATCATTGGTTGGCTCATGTTTGGCGACAACGTCCGCGACGAAATCACTGCGAACATTCTCACCATCACCAGCTACCCACAGTCCCTGTCCGTCTGTATTGTAGTCTTCATTTCGATCATCCCGCTCACGAAAGTGCCATTGAAGTGAGTCCAATACCTTCCATTTGTCCTCGGACACTGCTGACAAGAACATAGTGCCCGACCTCTTGTGGCCACATTTGAAGTTCTTTGTGGACTCGGAGGCGGCCATGTGCCTGGGAATGGCTCGGAGACACTACACAAATTCTCACGGGCAATGGTCCGCGTTTTTGTAGTGGCCTCGATTGTTACTTTGGCGGTCATCTTCCCGGCTTTCGACCGTATCATGGCTTTCTTGGGATCGTTCTTGTGCTTCACGATCTGCATCATCTTCCCTCTTGCATTTTATCTCAAGATCTTTGGAAAGGAGATTAGTCGAGGCGAGTACATCCTTGACTGGATCCTGCTCATCATCTCCTCGATATTGGCAGCCGTGGGGACCGTCTGGGCTTTCTTGCCACAAGAGATGCTCACTGTGAACTAGATCCCACCTGCAGCAGGGTACACGGAGTATAATAGCATTTTGATTTGCATGCAGATAATCACTTCTTGTTGAGAATGACGGCGAAATTGTTCCTTGTTTTGCCGGACCTCAACTCTTCCTTCTTAAAATTTTTAGGCGCGTAGGTGCCGGTGTGTTCCCAGAGATGGAAGACCAACTTTGAAGTCCGCTTAGTTTGTGTTAGACGGAAGCCCAGGCAAGTCATGATCTCCCCTAGTCTTTCTTCGTTGAGGTAGCGCGAGTTGTCCACGCATGCGATAGGCAATACCAGAAAGAGACTGGGAATGAGTTCAATAGGGCATTTCGAAGTCAAGAACTTGACACAACGCTTGAGCATTTCACCCCGTCCCGTAGCATCAGGAACATAGTTGAGCACTAATGACAGACTGATCATGTTGAAACGTTCATCATCACTGGTGGGCAAAGGTCGCTCCATGAAATCTTGCTTGAGAATCCCAGGCTCTTGGGAATTCAAGTCGATCCGGGTGACATCTAAGGCCGAGTTCGTAGAGCAGGCGTTTTTGGTGCTCAGAGCTCCAACTTCAAGAACACGGAGCTTTGGAATGGTGTTGTTCCATAGCTTCAATTGCGGCTTAATCCAGTCAACGAGGACTTTGCTCGAATCCCCACCGCGATCCATCGACTGGCCTAGCTTACTGGCGATCTGATAGCTTTCGAGACCGCCATTGGCTTCGATTTGAGCGTCAATACTGCTGACTCGGGCTTCGTCCCCGGCAGCCAGAGCTTGAGCCCGGACTTTGAGAAGTCGATGATGGGATCGAATCAGAGTGCGGGTAGCCTTTGCTGAAAGAGCAGCATCCTTGGGTTTGACAATGCGAGGCCGACTATGCGACAACAACATCGGCCTCTTGGATCGTTTTTGGGGAGCCATGCCTTAATGATCGCGACAGATCAAAAGATTAGAATGATAGATTCAGATACTAGGAGTATATTGTTGTCTTCGGGTCTCCTTGAGGGCTGAATATACAAAAAAGGAGAGGAGGTCACTGGCATGCAAAGAAAAGCCGTTCAAGGAAATGAAAAGAGAGATAAATACGATGTTAATTCTGATTGGACGAAAAAGTAACCATACCGTACTTCTCTGTACTGAAAAATACCAAAGATACCAGAACCAGCGGACCGAAGGTCACCTGACCCACACACAGCACTAGGGTTTTCGCTAAGCGAAGACCACTCCAAATCCGTTCGACTTTTGACACTGCGATAATTCATCATCGACAGCGACCGACGACAGCCATGGCCCCCTCCGACAACAAGACCGGTATGTTCCAATAACTATGCGCTCTTCCTATTGCGATCGCCGCCTTGTCAATTGTGAATTCGCCGTGTGCACGAGGAGGAAGATATTCGGATTCAAAAATCTCGATATTTGGAGATCACCTCGCAAAGAGTCGGAGACACCAGGACATTACGCAGAGCACTTCTGCATCACCATATGCCTACCGATCTCAAATATGCGCCTCCATGTCAGAATCCTCGACCTACCACATCAACACTGGCAAATTCACAATTGGCAATCTACCGAACGAACTTTTTTGGAATTTTTTTTTTTTTTTTAGTTCACTGGGCTAACGAAATCTTCTCTACAGGCAAGAACAAGGCCAACGCCGCCGCCAAGGCGGTTGCCAAGGGCGCTTCGGTACGTAGCAAAAGATGAAGCAGACCAAAGAAACCCTTTTGGAGCCTATCGCTAACGCGGTTGTGGCAACAGCTTCACAAGTCCCGCAAGGTCCGCACCTCGGCCACCTTCCACCGCCCCAAGACTCTCCAGCTGTCGCGGTCCCCCAAGTACCCCCGTGTGTCTGTCAACCACGGCCCCGCTCTGGACTTCAACAAGATTGTTCTGTACCCCCTGAACACCGAGAGCGCCATGAAGAAGATCGAGGAGAACAACACCCTCGTCTTCATCGTCAACGTCAAGTCCAACAAGCGCCAGATCAAGCAGGCTCTTAAGAAGCTGTACGATGTTGACACCGTCAAGATCAACACTCTTATCCGGTATGTTTTACTAGTCTTTTTTTATGGTTCAAGTGGATTGAAAGCTAACATTACTTTTCAGCCCTGACGGAACCAAGAAGGCCTTCGCCCGTCTTACCCCCGATGTCGATGCTCTTGACATTGCCGCCACCAAGCTGGCCATTGTCTAAGCGGGGAATGCTTGAAAAGGGATTTCTTAGGGTTTTGGCGAACTTTGTTTTAAACTGCGGTGATGCTAAAATACCAGCCGGGCTGAATGATCAAAAAGAACATAACTTGTGAAAGTGAAATGCACGATTCCAGAAGAATCGCCGGACTTGTCGGTCCTGTAATGGCTAAGACATGTTCCAGACCACATCGTAGTGCACCGTAATGTTGTAGATTTTTCTAGTCTATTGATCAGATATCGTGTAAACGGCCAAATGGTCCTGGATGTTGTAGTGCATTGAGACAAGAAATACACAGCTTTCTACAAGGTCAGACTTTTTGCACTTACCCCAGTTCCCATATTGTTTGCTATATATATATATATACCCAGTTTACATATATTGAATTCTCCAACCTAGCCTATATTGCATATCCTTACCATCCTTCTATAATCCGGGAGATAGTAGCGTCGATGATATACTTGGTCTACAAACAACATCCCCACAACAAATCCAACATATAGTGTACAAGACAACATGGTTCATAAATTGACTCTAGTATACAAGTGATGGTTCCACAACCCGTCTATCCATCCATAACCCCCAAAATAAACCGTCCAACTGCGGTCCAAGCAAAATTAGAGCAAGACAGGCTCCAAATCAGTCTTTATGAATAGTGATTGATATCCATAGACATGCATGACATCCAGACAGCGATTAGAAACAGTAATGGTAGAAACCGAGAACACAAGACATATAGACGCTTAGTGACCGGGGCCGCCGCGCATGTTGTCCAGCTTCGACAGGATGGACAGACTGGTATCCATCCACCGGTCAACGCAGTTCTGTGCGCATGCCTCCTCAGACTTATCGAGGGTACCGGAGGTGATCTTGCTGGTGATGCACTTTTCCCAGCACACTTCGTTCAGGTGGTGGACAGCTGGAAGGGATTGATGTTAGCTATAGTTCGATTCCAAGGGGATCAGGATATCAAGCGCTAGGAACCGTATCCATCTAGATCATATAGATCATGAAGTATAGAACCCTGATATGTCCGGATAGAAAGATGGACACTCACTCTGTTGAATGTTGGACTTCTGAGCCTCGTTGGTGAGGACCTGGTTGAGCTCCTTCTTATCGCTATCAGAGAGCTTGGTGAGATCGAGCTGTTGTTCCATAATGACGGTATAGGAGATGCGAGTAGCAATTGAGGTGAAATGGGATACGGAGAATGAGATAACAGCAAGGCAATAGACGGTAGCTGGGAGGATGTCCGCAGTTCAAAATCAAAGGCGGTGGACAGCGGCACAAAAATGACGCGCAGTTTTCCCTATCGATAGCAACTTGGGTTCCCTCGTTTTCTCGTTTAACATCGAAGAGAAGATACCCTGTCAACACAGTGTCATATCGAGCGCGTTTGTTTTAGAATATCGCATTACATCTACCTTGTTATCATCATCTGTAACATATCATCCGCCATGCCTCCGATCCGCACTTCCCGCAATCGCAAACCGCCTCCCGCTGGCTTCGACGATCTCGAAGATACCCTGCTGGAATTCAGCAACAAGATGAAGGATGCGGAGAATGCATCGCACGAAGGAAAGAAGAAATATGAAGTTCTCTGGCCTATATTCCAGATCAGTCACCAGCGTATGAGTTGCTCCTCTCCGCGGCATTGAGAAATACGGGTTTACTGACTTTTGCCCCTCTTATCTAACAGGCTCACGATACATCTATGAACTTTACTACGAGAAAGAAGCGATTTCAAAGGAGTTATATGATTTCCTGCTCAAGAACAAGTATGCCGATGCCAACTTGATTGCGAAGTGGAAGAAGCAGGGCTATGAGAAGGTTAGTTTATCCTCGGGAAACACTTTTATTTAAGATTTGGACTAACTGATTTCCCTAGCTGTGTTGCCTGCGCTGTGTCCAAACGAAAGAGACGAATTTCAACTCCACATGTATCTGTCGAGTGCCCAAGGCGCAGCTCAAGGAGGACCAGACGATTCAGTGTGTCAGCTGTGGCTGCAATGGCTGTGGAAGCAGCGACTAAAAGAAAGACCAAGGTTGGTCGGTGGCTGGAGGGTCCCTATTTGACTGGGGACCCCAGGAAGTAGTGGTGGGTTAACCACACGCATCCATTGGATAGGGCGTTTCGGTACTCTGCATTTCTGTTTATGTTTTCTTTTTTACTCTATCGGATCGGGTCAATCAGATACCCTTCAAAGCTTGAATGGCTTGTGGAACAGTTTGATAAGCAGACAAATAATGACTTTCAATTGCTAACTACATACATTATATCAAAGTAACGCCATCAATGTGTGTTCCGGTAGTTTTCCCATAAAGATAGCCCCAACCCCAATATCCAAATCATAAAAACCATCGCTTGCATGTACATCTTAGCATCGTCATTAATATCGTAACCAGGCCATCCCGGGCTCGGTGGAGGAAATGTCAGAGCCGGCTCCATCAGCGCAGCCCAAAAACTCCCCAAAGAAAAACACCGCCCACAAGACCTTGGAAACATCGCCGAGAACCAACTCCAGGATACAATCCAAAACTCAAGAAACAAAGGTTGTGGGGCGACAAAAGCAGGAGGATAATAGGTGGGTAGTAGGGAGAATAATCAAATCGAACAAGGTGGGTCTCCCAGAGATCCGAACCTATAAAAAAAACAAAAACAAAAACAAAAAAAACAAATCATGAACTGGGGTCATCTTAGAACAACGTCGTATTGGTGCGGTGGCCCATTTGTGGTCGATGAAGTGCCCTGGGCTTCAGGGTGTCATCCTTGCTCATACCTCCAATCTTTTGGAAGCCTTGCAAGAGATCAACACCATCCACTTCACCCGGGCTGTCATTGCTCTCATCGAAAAGATGGAATGAGAAGAAATCTTCCTGGCCAGCATCTCCGAAACGGTTCGTGTCTGGGAGCTTAGACGGCGATTCGGGGAAGATTGAGGACTTGGAGCGGGCCATCGAGGGCATACCCAGTCGGCTATTTATGCTCACCGAGGTGATGTCCGAAAGTACAGTGTTGCCACTGTCGTTGCGCGGGCGTTTCACCGAGCGCTTCTCGGGAGATCCGTAGGATACCTGTGCTGATCCCGAATCCGCGAAAACATCAAAGGAGGTATGGAAATGATCGTGAGGGGTATAGGTCTCGTCCTGGAGATTGAAAGCCGGGCTCCAAGGAAGAGCATCTTCAGAAAGACCTAAATGCTTAATGGGCGAGTTGACCATTTGCTGGATCTTTCGGCGGTGGTTGCGCAGGTTGGTATTGGGAGACACAGATGGTGGCGGGCGGGCAGGCTTCTTAAACTTGATGATAGGCGTCAACGGAGGCGGCTGCATGCTCACATACTGGCTGCGGAGAGGCGATGAGCCGATAGGTGGGTTGGGGTTTTTGCGAGGTGCTGGCTGACCAGGACTGACATCGTGAGATGAGCTACGCATGCGCGCGATCTCTTCTTCAGCACGGCCACGCTTGATGCGAGGAGGCTCGATATCCAAATCGGACGTCAAGATGTGTCCAGCCTTATTAGGTCTGAGAGCCGATGACTCCAAGGACGAGAAATAACCGCTATCATTCATAGTAATCGATTTGCGCTTGCGCGGGCGAGGCACGGGGGTAGGGCCAGATTGAGTGGGGGTTGGAGGAGTACCCTGGCGGGCGAATCGGGGAGGAGCGATGGGAGGAGATGACCGGATGGCCTGCGGTGGCGAGGAACGAGGCGCTGCGCGTGGCGCAGGGACGGGAACAACTTCGTCCGCATCGCCTTGAAGAGCAGGGTCAGACGCAGGCAACGTAGCATCCGAAGACAAGTCATTCGGGGCCGGTCTGGGGGCAGGCGCGTGATGAGGTGGTGCGTGATAAGCGGGCTGCGGCGGCACCATCCAGGTCGTGGTACTTGCGGTTTGCGACTGAGAAATCAGATCTCTCTGAGGCGCAGCAGGAAGAGGAAGGCTGGACATGGTGGCGCGGCGCACTTGTTTGTCCTTGAGGAATTGCGCCTCCATGCCAGGCTCAATGGCCCAGTAGTTACCCTTGCCAGGATCATCCTTGGGTCGCTCTTGCTTAATGAATGCCTTGTTGAGACTGAGGTTGTGTCGGATGCTATTCTGCCAACCGGGGTCGCTGTTCTTGTAGTATGAGAAGGTATCCGAGATCCACTTGTAAATTTGCGCTAGCGTCAAGCGCCGGTTGTTTGCGCGCAAAATGGACATCCCGATCAAGGTAGCATAACTATACGGAGGCTTGGTGCCATCATCCTCCACTGGCGGCATGTCATGTGGTTCAGGTAGATAAGAAATTGACGCGTCGTCACGCCTTTGTTTCTTATTAGATCGCTCCTTGAGCGGCGCAGCCTCCATGAGTGTGCGCTTCATTGGAAGTTTGGATTCATAAGATGGCTCTGGGAAGTCCGCGAAACTGTCATTGGATGGCTCTTCGGGGAGGTGATTTTCTTTCGATGATTCGGGATTGACGCTGGAGAATGTGGTGAAGAGAGCAGAATGTGGCATAGAAGTTGTAGAGTAGATGGGGAACGGCGGCTTCTTGGCTGGGGAGTCGGTGGTAAACATGGGAGGAGTGGGAGCAGATATCGGGATAAAACCGAGTTTTCCGTGGCGCGAATGGGAGCCCTGAGGGTGAGGTCCTTTTGTTGGCGATGGCCTGTGCGGGCCCGAAGACGGATGGGAAGATGAGTTCTGAATGGGCTGGAGTGGTAGCGGTGAGGGTTGCAAACGGGGCTGCGATCTGATGATCTCGTGGGCTGATGGGGCTAGCACTGAAGAGTAGTGTGCGCCCGTAGAACGCGTCGATCCCATAACCTAAACGATAGGACACCAAGTCGCAATATCACCAGTCACTAGAGGGACCATATGACGCGTAAACAAACTTGGGGGGAGAGCGCGACTGTTGAAAACAAGGCCTACGGCCGAGTTTGCGACAACGTGCGAACCGTGTCTAGAGCGTGATGAGAATTTGCAGAGAATTCGGATTGGGCCAATGGTACTCCGTAGATCGAGAAGGAAAGCCAATAACCTCAGGCCGTCATGCAGGCTTAGACAAGTTGGGCGACAAGGCGCTAAGGCGTCACACTTCCCAGCTGAAACGCGAATCAGGCCGCAGAGATAACAGATGAATGTGGATGAGATTTGGGATTTGGGAATGAAAAATAACCAAATATGGTACGGACTGCTGGAGCTGAGGATAGAGGATAAAGAGGATAAAGAGGACAAAGAAGACAAAGAAGTGAAGAATACAAAGAGAGTACAGGAAGAAAATAGAGAGAAGACTCTTGGAAGAGTAAACCGGGTTTCCTTGGGAAGGGGACGGGAATGGGGCTCGGGGGGGGGCAAAGGGAGATATCAGGCCCTTAGGATTTTTCTCTTTTTTTTTCACTTCCGTATGAGCCCTTGGAAGATACTAAATCATTATTATAGAATTCTAGAAATGTTCAATATTCTCTCAGAAGAAAGGCGGGGGGGAGGAGAGAGAGAGAGAGAGGGAGATCGATGGAGTGAGATAGGGTGATGATACACGTTACGTATGGTCATTTTATAGACGCGTCGCGCGTTTTACTATGGAAGGTGGGGCATATCGGGGTGGTATTATTGGTATTATCAATTCAAATTTGGGTACCAAAGGGGGGTCCTCCCTTGCTCACATTTTCTAGCGTCGATCTGATCCACCGAGGATGAACGGAGTATGTCAGGTCGACATTATTGCCTTCTACTATTGACTATATTGTCTATATTGTCTATATTGTCTATGGAGTATATGTATATGGAGTATTGAAATACATATTCTATCTTTAGGCCTTGGGCTACCATATGGTGTCTATAAAATATATCGCACAATACACAATATAAAAAAGTCTGCAAGTATGACACGACTGGATCCATCTAGGCCCGACACTAGATGCCGATTACTCTTAAATCCCAGCATTGGCACCCCAATTGGTCCGGCCACCCCGGTATGTGGACGTGTCAATGTAACTCTGAAACGGACGCTGCTTTCCATCCCTTGTTTCTTCGCTGTCATGGAGGATCTCCTCAACACCCTTGACTAGTGGCCAATTACTCTCGGGTGCATCGAGGACCAATCGATTTTCCTGGCCTACATCGTACAACGCATATGCTGCACTCTTGCCTGCAGGTTCCGTAACCTAATTATCAGAACTCCGTACAGAGACTATGGAGTACAGAGCAATGAATTGCAACTAGAACGGGGGATCTATTGTTCGAATCTAGGGGAGATCCCTAGTGTCTTCTTTCCCCATGCCCTTGCTTGTACATCAGAAACCCCATGTCACAGATTTTATGCACTTACGCCATGTCTGAGTCGGTGGACGTACCATATACCCTCTACCGAAGCTTCCCTTTCTTGCCATTTTCACCAGGGTGGTTAGAGTCGCAGTAAGTAAATCTTTTGGTCAAAATGGTAACACTCGTCCATTCCCAAGCCATTGGAGAATTTAACGATGCAATGGCTCTCGGTTTCAAGCAAAGCTAGAGCGAGATATTTGGCTAAATCCAGCTAGAGACAATGCTAATCTAACAGTGACAACCAAGGTAAGTCGAAATGGTGCCTTATGACCGATTGATAAATCGCAGCCAAGCAAGATTGGAAGGACCCAGCAATTAGTCATTTCAAAGGTCAATAACTAATAGTGACCAAGCTGCAGTCATCGATGGTCTTTGGTCTTTTCACCATCAGATCAAGAGGAGATACGGAGTGTACTCAATTCTATTCAGGGTGCAAAAAAAAAAAAAAAAAAGAAAAAAGAAAACAGCTAGGGGTGAACACGATTATGGGAAGGAACTAAGAAAAGGCACAAGAATCGAATATATAAGAGATAGGTGTGATTAATATCCCAAAGCACCTAGAGTAAACCATCTCTCATGAAACAAACGCTTCATGACTTCTATTCTAAACCAAAAAAAATGGAAGGAGAAAACGCCAAGCCCATGCCTCACGAAAAAAAAAAAAACCTATGCTTTTGGTTTTCCCAACAAAAGTCGGCCCCCCCTGTCTTTAAGGGGGTCTTCGACTTCTGTTGGATGCATAATTTTTTTATATCAATAAAACCCAAGGGATATCTTAAACAACAATGATTTTTTGCTCGATGCAAATGTGGGACGATTTTTAGTCCAAGAAGGTGAACATGCTCGTATGGATGATATTCAGGGCACGGTCGGCGTCTCGTTCTTCAATGACGCAGGAGATATTGATTTCACTTGCACCTGTGAGGGGGGAAGAAATATCTAGTTAGCCCCAGTCAAGGGTACAAAAGGTAGAGCGAGGGGGGCGGGAGAGTGGAGATCAGCAATTATTTTTACTCACCTTGCGAGATCATCTCGATATTCACGCTGTTCTCCCCGAGAGTGGTGAACATACGCCCTGCGACCCCAATCATATTCTTCATCTGCTTGCCCACCAGGCTGAGGATGGCCATCTCAGGGATGATGTCAACAGTTCCGTACTTCGCCAGGTCGTTCAATGCTCCCTGGAGATCATCATCAATGACCTGATACTCATCCCGTCCGTTTCCATTCAAAAGGGGCATCTCTGAATGAAGGGCCAAGGACACGTGGACCTCGCTAGTCGAGATCAAATCAATGGATAGACGCCACTTGTCCAATACGGAGAAAATGCCCGCAAAGAAACCATGGGAGAGTGACCGCTTGTTAGAATGCACGTTGATCACCAGGATATTATGTTTAATGGTGACTGCCGTCGGGCGCTTCGGTGTATTCGCGAGACTGGGACTGCGGGTCCGGAACAGACGTGGATCATGTCCTGGTGTGGTTCTCTCCAGTTCGGCCACAGAGTCAGGGAAGATAATAGTGCCTTCGTTCTTCGGGTTCATGACGTTCTTAATGCGAATAGGGATCCTTGCGCGAATGACTTGCTCCATGGTGAACGGATGAATGACTTCGGATCCGTAGAAAGTCAATTCAGCGGCTTCGGCCGGGGTGATGGCCGGGAGCAGATGAGCCGTTGGCACTTTACGCGGGTCCGCGGTGAAGATACCATCCACCTCCTTCCACACCTGCAGCTCCTGCGCGCGGGTTCCGACTGCGACAAGGGCAGCACAGAGATCAGTATATCCACGACCAATCTGATCGAGCAGACCACCAGGGATGGTACCGAAGTACCCAGTCATCACAGGTACTCGATGCCCGCACGCCTCGACTTTGCTGCCGAAAGCCGCTGCCAGGGTGTTATAAAAGGCCTGGTCCAAGCCGTGGGGGCCGATGGGGAAATCAATAATTTCCGCAAGATCCACATACTGCGAATCAACCCCGCGGTCTTGTAGTAGAGCGGCCATGAGCAGACAGCTCAGCTTCTCACCGGTGCTCATAACCTTGTCCACACAGCGCGCACTGATCTCTCCCAGGGTCTGAGCGGCCTCAAGGAACTTGAGTACTCGTTCGCATTCTCCGGTGATGTCCGCAATCACTTGATCTCTTATTTCTGCCGACTTCAATTCTTCCTGGGCGACGTGAACATGCTCCAGACGAACAGCCTCCACCAATGTCAGATATTGCCGCGAACGAGGGTTTTCAGCGTCCCGTGCTGCCCGCAATAGCCTGTTTCGAAGGAATTGCATCAGTATCGCAATCGTGATATGAAGAGTATCACCATGACTCACCGGTTCGTTGTGCCCTCGGCTTTTGTAGAACTGCTTCTCGCAGAGCATACGACGGCGACTCTGTTATTCACAAGGCTGGGTCTGTAAGATTGTTAGTCTCCGTTCAGTCGAAACAAAATCGAGGAAATGCGTCATACTCGACCACCTGCTCAATGATATTGCGCGCAAACTTGCCCACACTAGTGCCGCCGAATTTCTGCACGACCCAATTGCTGTGGGCCTGCGTGGTCACTGGCAAATTTGAATTAAGAATGGTGGTAGCCATAGTGTCAAGCCAAGAATAAATAAAGACAGTGGACAATGTAATGCAAGGGAGGGAGAAGTGGTTTTGGAGGGGAAACCGGCGAAAGCGGAGACCATTGGGGCCGCTTCGGGCTGCATATTTTTTTTTTTGTGACTCAATTGGCAATAGAGTTATCCAAATTTAGACCGCCTGCCTGTTTTGGTCAGGAACAAACGATGTCGGCGGCCCCACCAATCACGCCATTCTCATAGATTAAATGCCCCTCATTGGCCTCTTTGGGATAAATGTTGTTCCGGAGTATACAAAGTGTAGGTGCCCAAGTAGGATACACCTGCATTGCATCCTAACGTTAATTCCCAACATTGATTCATTTCGCTTGTTGCAAGTACTGCCATGAAACCACTCTATTTCACAGATGTTGTATCAAACTCGTTGGAGAATTATTAACGACAGTAGCCCATCCATTCGATTCCGAGCTCTGAATGATTGACTAGTATACCTCCCACATGGACCCTGGATCTCAAGCAGACCTAAGATATCACGGACCTGAACCCTATAGTAGCACTATTAGACGTTTCCATTAGACGGTTCCTTGATTTTGACCTCGCAATTGAAATAGCTCACCTAGCATTTGAGGTTCCAAATCTGCAGTTGGGGTGGACGAGAGCCATAGACCGACCATCGAGGTTCAAAGTGATGCATGCATCCCTTTTGAACGTATTTCTTCCATCCCCACCCCCCATAAATTACCCCGGAATCGTCCTCCGTGATATTCTCCGTGCTCATGAAAGGCAGCTCAGTTACGATGAGCGCTATAGGGCAGGACTTGGATTGAGTTTGTTTTTGGGACTTTAGTGTTCCGGCAATTAGTTTCCTATAGTCCTGTCCGTAGTTACTTCTACGTATCCTACCGCTTATATTCCCGAGCTAGTTCCCTTTCCCCCAATCGTCGGGGTCTGCGTATAAGATGTTAGATGTGAGTATGCTACACAGCGTTCAGCTTCATTAGCTCCCAATAGTCCCTATTGCCATGTTAAGTCAGAGATCTAGGATTAATTTCAAGGATCAGAACCATTTCGTATTATTGACTACATCATAGGCATTAACTTGGTGCGAACGACAGCTAAAAAAAAAAAGCAAAAGCAGCTTTTCGTCAAGTTATAACAAAATAGGGTAGAATACTGCGTCCCGTATTTACCGAAAAATAATCAAGTATAATTCAAGTAAATATGGGCTATTCTGAGTGTCTCGAAGGGAGTATAAATGTTACTACGAAGTATAAAATCCCATTTTGGGTAAACCATGCGCTATGCCAAGTCGATCCTTTGCCCGCTTTGAATGGTGGAGACTAAACTAGATGATCAGTGTCTACGTAGGTGTTAACCTGCAAAAAACACTAATCCGTGTATATGTGTAATATACGCATTACGAAGGTAGGCAGTGTCTCTTGGCAAGTATATGACAACACCTGTAAAGGCTCGTGTGTCCCAAAGACACTATCTTTCCGAGTGCTGGCCTGTGGAACTCATCACCAGCGAGCTGCCTTTTATTCGGACAGCTCTTGCAATGCATTCAGGTGATGAATAGACTGGTGGGCAGACGGTAGAAGCGACACATTCATCAAGGGTGGGTGTGTCAATTTAGGATTCGGGGCACTCTCTTTGAGGTCTCGCTCAGCGTAGTGACTAAACTCAGGTCAGATTTCTGTTTTATATACCAGGGACACATAGAAGAATACAATGCTGCTACTATAGGGACAAGCCCGTGATGTCGGTTTGAACCTAGCGTGAGTGTTGTGCTATACTTGCGATGCATCAATATGTTGAAAGTGAAGGTTGAAGTAGGAAATAGAGAAACTATCGTTAAGAGTCTCGATTTAATGCCTTAAAAGCCAACACCTAGAAAACTAGTCAGCTATATCGGTTTCTATTCTCACATTTGAGGAAAGACGTTGTGACAGCTTCTACTGGGCTACATAGTTTTAGACTATGCATTTCCTTCCTCTCTCTTCCTGATAAACCCCCAACACCTTCGATAGATGAGTTACACAACATAAACGCCTCTGTTGTTTTGGCCCCCACGAAGGATACGATACATGATCCTTCTACCCACTGATCTTGGTCAGAAAATAGTGACAGCACAGCCCTCTCTTATTGCCATATTGGGAAGATGATTGTCATTGCCAAGATGCTGCCGCTTGGCGTCTTATAACATAACAAGACCAGAGTCCCCTGCCTGGTTTCCCCAAAACTTACATTCAAAGATATCGACACTCCCTATTGATGTGGGAGGGTTGTCTTTCCTCGAATTAATGACAGTGTGACAGCGCTTGGCCCCAAGATGCTTCCCAAAAGGCAACAGCACGATGCCGAGGAAACAATAAGGAAGTCACAGCCACTAGCGGTTTTCCGGCCATGGTCATGGTTTCCAGACTATGCTGAAGAGCCCAAGAAGGAGGTGCAACAAATAACGACCGATCCCGATCCTGTTCGCAGATGGATAAAAGGCGTTGTGATCTGTTCATGGATCATTGGGGGTGTCCTCGCCTTGAACATCATCCTCACCGTCATCGCTGCTGGTCTGGCATATTCGGGGAATAGTGGGCAAATCTTCTCATTTGCTTCACTCTATATGGGAAAGTGCTCTACTTCCAAGAATTGGACCACTGGCTTGCACCTCCTGATCAATATTCTCAGCACTGCCCTTCTGGGGGCGAGCAACTACTGCATGCAGTTCCTTGCAGCCCCCTCACGAGAACAGGTGGATAAAGCGCATAGTCAAAAGACATGGGTTCGAATCGGCGTCCCGAATATCATAGACCTTATTCGTTACCAAACAGGCAGGCGACGCCTTCTAGGATCGGTCCTCCTGATCACCTCATTGCCTATTCATTTGATGTTTGTGGTGTGACATGCCTAGATTTCAATGTACTCTGGCTGATATGAACTTCTGCTAGTTACAATTCTGCCGTTTACTTCTCCATTGGGCCAATGGAATATTCAGTCGTTGCAGCACAGGATAGGCTTATTCAGGAACATGGCAATACCACGGAATTTGAACAATGCTTCACAGAAAATGTCGGAATGGAATTGGCATCTTTCAATTCTGCGATCCGTGATGGGAGTTTCAACGCTCTCTCCAAGCAAGAATGTGTTGATATTTTTGCTCAAGACTATGCATCCGGGTATGGAATAGTTGTTCTGATAACCAAAGACTCGATTCCTCAAAACGAGTCCGTGGCCTTGATAGGAACTGGAAACAGTCAAAACTTTGAGGGTGGTAATTCTCAATTTAGCTGGCTGTGTGACGAACAATACCCCTGCACCAAGAGTATAGCCGAAGAAAACACCCATAACTGGACCGTTCGCGCATTAACGTGGTCACGTCCCACCATTCGTCTGTCGGTGCCTATCCCAGGCGGAATTTATGAGAGTGGAGGATGGTTAGATGTTGGACATTACGGCATTCCCGAAACCGAGGACTACAACCATCTTGATGATATTCTCGACAAATATCCTTCCCTGGAGGAGCTGCAAGTTGAGCTAGATAATCCTTCCGGCTGGGTTAACAGTTCATTCCCGGGTAGTGTTACAGTACGCAAAGGTGAACCTGAGTGCACGTACCCGAGAGTCTACGGTAAACAGACTTTGCGATCATATTCAATCGATCACTGTATGACGCTGCCAATTAGGGAGACTTGTCAATTATTCTTCAGCCCACCGATCTGCCTGATTGTAATCGGCTGCAATATAGTCAAGCTCATCTGTGCGCTGTTAGCGGCGCGCGAGAACAGAAAAGATATTTTCCTCACTACTGGAGACGCGATCGCATCTTTCCTTGCCAAACCGGACCCAGCCACCGAGGGAGCCTGTCTGCTGTCCGGGTCTCTAATTAAGAAGAGAACACAAGGATGGCGAAAATACAAGGGCCGTGAACGCAAATATTTGGATCTGGAGGAAATCAAACAAGAGACTCCGCTTCGTTTACCTCCAAGAAAACGATGGTTTCAAGCTGCGAGTATATCCCGCTGGGTGTATACGATTCTCCTGTATGATATTACCCCTTTCATGACAGTGACAGCCTCAGCGAGCAGTTGACTTACTCCAATTAGATTCGTGTGTATGCTGATACCATCCGTCATCGTTCTTCGCCTGGGGATTCTCAATTACAACAAAGCCTCAAAATCGAACAACCTATGGGACTCTGGCCTGGGGGATGCAAGCACAGGGACTACCCTAGCGGGCCTGAGTATTCCCGGTACCGCAAGTGGGATATTTTCCATGATCTTCCTAGCCAACGTACCACAGATACTTGTCTCACTAACCTACTTCTTCTACAATGGCCTGCTTACCTGCATGCTCAGCGCGGTCGAGTACGACAACTACGCCACTGATCAAAAACCCCTTCGCGTATCCTGGCCCCGCGGCGCCCAGCGTTCGACATACTACCTCAGCCTTCCATACCGATACAGTGTCCCGCTGCTGGTAGTCTCGGCTGTTCTCCACTGGCTCGTATCCCAAAGCTTTTTCTTCGTCCAGGTAATCCCATTCAATCGGCACGGAGTACCTCAAAGAAGCTCCCCAGATGTCCTCGTTACTTGCGGCTATTCACCCGTTGCCATAATCTTCGGAATAATCGTTGGTGGCTTGCTGCCCATCGTCGCTGTACTTCTGGGCTTGCGTCGCTTCAGATCGCACATGCCGCTGACTGGACAGTGTAGTGCAGCAATAAGCGCTGCATGTCACCCCATGACTACGGCGGTTGACCATGCGCTGAAACCAGTGCAATGGGGTGAGGCTCCAGATAATGTCTTGTCGCATAGCATGTTTTCGAACACAATAACGACGGATATTGAATGTGACACTCGACCGAGAGTTGAGAGTGATGAGCAACGGCCGTCTTTGGCTGCTGAGCTGGATAGGAACGATTCCAGGGCAGTTGGTTTCCTGCATTGCTCATTTACCTCGGAGGATGTTAGTGAGCCGAGCACATCACGTCTCTATCTCTAGCTCAAATAGGGTGATGATGGGAAATCTAGAAATCCCGCATACTGACGACGATATGATCTTTCTTTTTTTTGGATAATATAATAATCATATGATTCATTTATAAATATATGGACATAATAAGATGATATGTATGAACTGGACGCTAAACTCTTCCGTAGGTGGGTCTCGGGCAACGGGCACTTTTCTGCTCTTTAGGCATCAAGTTAATCCTTTATCTATACTTCTGTCTCCACTGTTTTTTTGCTCGACTGACTTTGCTTTTTTCTTCTTCTCTGCATTCTGTACATATATCTCTGTTTCTCATATCTCAGGCGGGGTCTGCTAAGCATCAACCTCATAATTTCCCCTCCACCGTCAGCATTGGATGAAAACTCCATAATGGCCGACAACAACACCGCCTCATGCCCTTTTTGCCCTTTCACGGACTTCGATGCTAATTTTGTGTCCCAACACATCGAATTCTGCCACCCAGAAACTGGGGCAACGGGTTTCCTGCAGGACAACCCGCAGGAATTCGCAGGTCAAAGCTCGGCTCCACCGCCAGTGGACGAGGATGGCGCAGAAAAATATATCGACTGTCCACATGGATGTGGTGAGACAATAGAAAGTGCCGAGCTCTCGAGTCACCTGGATCTGCATGTCGCAGAGGACATGGCGCTGGATGATATCGGGGCCACACCGTCACGCTCAACTCCAGACGTGCATGACCATGGGTATGATGAGTCCTTTGATGATGAAGATCCCCTAGACATGGTCGACTCTCACAAAGGAGGCAAGCGTGGGATGCAACGAGACTCCTCGCGAGTAAACACTGCCAAGCCACCACGGCCTCACAGTCCCCCAAGGACAACCAATGCCGATGGCACAAAGAGACTAGGGGTATTTGTCCCAAATTTGAATATTTAGAAATGAGTACTAACAATTTTCAGCGCTCAGAACTGGGTCCTCATGCCCACGAGAAAAAAATGCCATCATGGCTAAGGAACATGTTGGAAAAAGGCGGCAGCATATCAAAGCAAACGCAAATCACTTCGGACGGCAAATTCACACGGCGCGAGACAGTAGAAAACGAGACCGACCATCTGATTCCTGTTATTGCTCGGTTGTGCGAACAGGACAAGTCCGTCCAGCGGGCATTCTTCTGTAGCCCCAAAGTCCGCCATATCTGCAAGATGCGCCGGGAAGGCGGGTTTTGTGGCTATCGTAATATCCAAATGATGGTCTCTTGGCTGAAAAAGTCCCGTGGCTTTGGCCATGAGCACTTCCCAAAAAAGGGGCCGACGATCCTTGAGCTGCAGGACATGATTGAATCGGCCTGGGATTTGGGGTTCAATAGTTCTGGAAGAGCCGAAACAGGTGGTATCAAAAATACCCGCAAGTTTATTGGAACGCCTGAAGTAAGTCTTTTGGTCGGTGTCGATTATCTTCTATATCCTACTGACTACCCAGGCACAAGCACTTTTGATGAGCCTAGGAATTCCGTGAGTTGTCTGGCCTACTTCGTTTTAACCCCGCTAACTCCGGTCTCCAGATGTGAAGCCAGGAGTCTGGCAGAGAGAAGCGATGTACGGGCCTGTGATGCTCTTTACATTGATGTCGCCGACTATTTCCGATCAGCTTGCTCACCAGAAGACCAGACGAAGATCGTTCAGACTGATCTCCCTCCGATATACTTCCAGCATCAAGGTACAGCTTTCTAAGTCTTTCAGCACACATATATATCTCTCTAACTTGAACCAGGTCATTCTATGACAATTGTCGGATTTGAAATACGAGCCAACGGCAGCGCAAATCTGCTGGTTTTCGATCCCATGTTCAAGACTTCCCCTGCAATGGAGCGTCTAATCGGGGCGTTTGTCAAGCCTTCAGATCCCACTCGACTTCTCAAAGCATATCGCAGGGGAACGCCTTATCTGCAAAAGTACAAAATATTCGAGCTTCTCAAGTGAGTGATTGTTCAATTTTTTAGATATTCTAATGCTAATCAGCACTAGGCTACGTATAACCAGCCCGGAACATGAAATCATATAAAATCAACCCCATTCAGTTAACATTAAATGTCCTTTGTATCATGATTAATTGAAACATTAAAAACAAAGCGAAGTTACTATAAACGTCTTTTATACATTCCCAATGCGGTAACTTACCCCTCCACGATAAGATAGCCGGGACGAAAATTAGTCCGAAGGAATTATTTCATCTGGGGAAACCATTTTCAATCTACAATCTGCAATCCGCAATTTACAATTCCACTTTAAGATCTTAATTCTGATAAGAAAATATGCGCACCTCTCCAAATGTGATCATCACCGGTACCCCCGGCGTGGGGAAGACCGTCCACTGCGAACAACTCGCACAAGAGATCGGCCTGAAGCACCTGTCCATTAACCAGGTCGCAAAGGACCGTGGATGCTTCGATGAATATGACGAGGAATTGAAGACCTGGGTGGTCGATGAGGATAAGGTGAGAATGTTTCCCACAATAATCTTCTCTTCACCTGGATTACGACGCTTTTCAACATGGTTCGAGACTCAAAAGTTCACATACTAATACATGCGCGGCATAGCTCCTCGATGCCCTCGAAGACGAAGTTCCTAATGGCGGCTACTTAATCGATTGGCACGCCTGCGACCTCTTCCCCAAGTCCTGGATCGATCTCGTCGTTGTCCTCCGCTGCCCCACTACAGATGTTCTATATGACCGCCTTTCCTCACGGTATGACAATGGACCTCACAAATATATCTACGCCGTCAAACTAACATATTTATTTCAAGGGGCTACCACGAGAAAAAGCTAGAAGAGAACGTCGATGCAGAAATCTTCGGCGTCCTATCAGACGAAGCACGGGAGGCATTCGACGAAGAGATCGTGGTAGAATTGAACAGCGAGCAGGATTCAGATGTGGACTCGAACTGCCAGAGAATCGCACAATGGGTCGACTCATGGAAGCAGTCCCACGCGGAGAATGCGGATTGAGGGAATTCGTCGGGCCATATACAATTGTTGATCTTCGTTTCTCATTCTTCTATGGTCTTTTGCGAGGCCGAGTTATATACCCATGGCGATTTACTGTTGGCCTTCGGCGAGCCACTGCTGCAACTTCACCAGCGCCTTGTACCGGTGCGAAATCTTGTTCTGTTCGCGGGACTTTTAGTACATGACTTTTTCACGGGAAACAAGATCGTTCTTACCTTCTCCTCCTTGTCCATCTCGGCATAAGTCTCCTTGCCGTCATATTCGAAGATAGCGTCCCAGCCTGTCATATATCAGATTTTGATTTCTGCGAAACCCAGTTGGATATTTACTTACCGAACTGTCCTGAGCCTCTGGGTCGCACAATAGCACCCTGTACATCACGGTTAGGTTTATATAGATTTAAAATGACAGTATTGCCTCACCTCAGTTCTCCCCTGGAAAATAATGGGCTCTTCGCCAGGGCCTCGGCAGAAGGCAAAGGTACACACAGCTTCGGCAGTTCTGTCCTCGAAGCCATCAAGCATCTTGTTCAAGCCCTCGTGTCCCAGATTCTCCATGAAGGATTTGCTTGGCCATCATTAGTATTATTATCAGAGAGTAAACCTTTAATATTGCAAAGACATACATGTATGGCCCAGGGAGACCCTTAAGCGCATGGAACTCAAGCGCAGTGTCCTCGGTCAAGGCAGGTCCATTGATCTATCCCCCCGTAAGCAGATATAATCATAGCGTAAAAAGTCTAGGGATAAATTACCGCTTCGGCGGCACGTCTGGCCTTCTCTTTGGCGATTTCCTCGATTGTGCCTTGGATCTCGGGGACGTCGACTTCCTGGTTGTCCACTTCGATGACCTTACCGAGGATAGCCCGCACCTCGAGGAGCTTGTTTTTGTTGCCGGTGATGAAGTTGAGCTTGGTGAGAGTCATTTTGGCTGTATAGACAGGTATTGGTTGGTATTTGGTATGGGTAGGAGTTGTGAAGTTAAAGATTAAGAGTGGGAACCCCACTGCGCTACCGCTACCGCTGACCACATATATCGACCCCAGGTGATGGTCATGTCAACCAGCTATTAAAAAAAATCATTCTCACACACTTCAGACTTATGTTATATTAGACCTTAGAAATGACTTCATTTCGTATTTAATATTCCCTCCACCTTGGAGAGCTACATTGTGGCGCTCCAACGATATGTACCATCCATAGATGGGAAAGAGAGTCGATAGAAAGTTGAAGATAGCGACGAGCATGCTGCTAAACGTCGCTCTCAGGGTCATGCATATGACCGTTTCAATATGTAGGGATTGGGAGAAGCTTCCTTGAGCTGATTGGGCAGAAACCTTGAATACTGAACCTGCTCGGGATGGGGGGATGGGGTCAAGTAAACGCTTTGAACATTGGATTGCTCGTTTATGTTAGAAAACTCATTTACAGGAATTCTCTTAGCAATCTCTTCTGGTCTATAAACCAAGACGTCATATGCAATTGAAACAAATGAAAATCATGCGCATCACTGTATCGCAAAGGCCGTGGATAATCCAGGCAAGTCGTAATCCGTAGCTCACAGGAAATTCCCAAAGTCTAATATACAACAGTACAGATCTATTCCTCAACCATCTTGTGGTCCCATTCGAACTTCTCTTGCTGTGCCATCGCTTGCGCGGACACAATCTCAGCAAGTCGTTTCAACCGCGGTGTTTGGAGCCAGGATGGGGTATAGGTCTCCAGAGCAGTGATCACACGCGGCTCGGCGATCTCGTACGGGCCACTGTCCTCCATGTCTACCGGAGCCAGGAGGAGCACATCACTCTTCTCTGTAACGCGAGAAGCGACGGCCTTCATGATCTCGCCGTTGATGGGCTGTTCGTAATCTGCCACCAGATACTGATTCAGAAGTTTCTGGATTTGGTTCGGAGACAGCCTGCACATAATTAGTTATGTGAACTCGTGGGAGAAGACACGTCCAGGGTTCACTTACATCCAGCAAATATCTTGAATGATCTCAATATCATTCAGAGTGGCCTTCTTCAGTTGCAGAAGCTTAGTCGCTTGCTGTGTCGGTGTTAGTATAATGACCAAATGAATATCAAACAAGGGACCTCACCATCAAATGCTCTAGCTTCAACGTCCCCTCCGGCATGTCATGACTCTTGCACCACTCCTCAATACGAGTGATGTTGTAGTTGATTTGCAAACCACGCTTCCATGACAGGAAGTTACGTCGCATGAGGAGATCATTGAAAGCAGTGACACCAACTAGGCGCAAGAGCTCCGTGACAGTCTGGAGGACGATGGCATCCTCAAGGTAGAAAGCCTTCATTGCCTTGTAAACACCGTTCAATAGACTGAGGAGGTTGTCCATGCTGTAAGCTGGGTTATTGTTGGAGGGCAGAAGCTTTCCAAGGAAGCGATTTGTTTCACTGGTGACAAAGCCGGGAAGTGACTGAGACTCGATGATGGCTGGAACGATCATCTTGTACAACTTCTTCTTCAAAACCTTCATCCAAGTGTGATAGATGTTGAACTCCAAGCTCTCAAGGTCGTGCTTGACAATTTCCAACAGGCGATCATACTCATAGTTCTCGGTCTTTTGTGCTTCATACCAATCCTCGGCCAGGAATACAAAGGATAGCATCTCGTGCACGTTAGACAGCCAGAAAGCACCGGGGTTGATTGCGTCGTCCCCATCATGCTGCATAACCTCTTGCTGGATGGACTGCATAACGTTGGCCAAGAATCGCTCCGACTCCTTAACAAATCCGTTATTCCACATTTCCGACGTAACAAGGTTGATCAGGTATGCTGGGAACAGGACCTCCTTTTCAGTCGGTGGCGGTGTCGAAGTTGGGAGCGGAATCTTCAAGTTGCGGATAAGACCCATGGCGACCTCCTCGTTCAAGTCCTCCTCTTCAGAAAGCAAGTTCTCGAGCTCCACCTCGACCGACTCTAGACCAGGAGAGATGGCCGCATTTTGACGGGCAGCCACAGATCCAGGGGTGACCGCCATCGAAACAGGCCTAGGGTTGTATGCACCACTGAAGCGATCCGTCTCGATCCTTTCAGCACCGGCACTGCGTCTTTTGGGCTTAGGTTTCTTTGATGAAACCAAGTTGATCAAGCCAGGGATAGGGGCCTGGACTGCACCACCGTTGGATAGACCGTCGCCGTTCACACCGTTCAAAGGCACAGATCTCTTGGCAATCTCGAGCTGTTCCTCGAGATCGGAGATCCGCTGCCGAAGACCAGTCTTATCCTTCTCATGTTCGGCATCCAAGAGCTTGAGACGCTCTAACTCGTCGTTGGCGGTTTGAAGAGCCTCACGGGAGATTCTCTCTTCTTCTTGGAGGCGCTTGATGGTAGCCTGGGCTTCAGTGTGGCTTTGCTGAAGCTTACTCATCTCCTCTTCAATCGCCTCTAACCGGGCTGCGGTGATACCAGCCTGGTTAGCTTCAACTTGGAGTTCCTTCGTGCGAGCCTCCAAGGCATTATGTCGGGTTCTCCATGACTTCAATTGGGTATCGTAGTTGTCCAGCTGTGAGACCAAGGTTTTGTTCTCAAGCTTGAGAGACTGCAAGTACTGGGTCAACTCGACCACCTTATTCTCCAGCTTGTAGGAAATCTGCTTGAGATCACGGGCATCCTCGCGAAGTCGTTTATAGGAATTTCTTGCCTCTTTTCCTCTCCAGAGGTTTTGGATAGTGATGACCTGGCGGCGATACTGTCTCCAGGCCCGGATTTGACGCCAGGAGCGGAAAGCACGTTGAATAACCTTGGCCGCATTTCCATTGATAGAGTCCATGATGTTGCGTCGGCACAGGAATCCCTTGGCAACAGACTCGAACAGGATGAAGTTTTTGCGGATTTGAGTGTAACGTTTCTTCTCCTTCTGGCCACGCCAGACCCGCTGGATCGTAGTAGCAGCCTTGGTCCGGCGGATCTCGTGGGCATGCTGGCGTGCCAAGAAACCACGGATGAAGGCCTGAGTGGTGAGAATCGAGTCACGAGCATCGAGGTAGCGGCGGCGGTAATACTTGGCACGCAAGTTCTTCTGGATCATGATGGCACATTCATTCAACCTGGACGTTCGGAGATTCTCCAGGAATGCAAGCATACCAGCTCGGAAGAAGATCTTAGTAAGACCAAGTTGGTACTTGTCTTGCTTTTCATCTCCCAGGGCCTTTCGGAGGATTGCATGGCACATATCCCGGATCTCCGAAGTCCATTGCGAGGAATGGCACAACATGTAGTATCGAATGGCAAATTCCTCATAAGTCCACCGGGTTGGGTAGCCAGCGGTACTGATTCGGACAGTTTCCAGAACACCACAAGCTCTCAGCTGACTCAGAACCATGGGACCTTCAAATTTCCAGGCCTCCTTTGCTTCATTGGGCTTGATGCAACGGATGTAATGAACTTCTGTGCTGTTGATGGTGTGCATCAATTCAATCAGCGAAGACTTGAAGATTCCTCCAAGCGTAGGTTTCCGATTGACTGCAACACCAATCCGACGCCCTGGAGCAGCTGCAACTGGCTTGGATGACATAGCAGCGGAGTCCTTCTCACGAACGGCCGCAGCAGTGTCTAGAATAACCTTGATGAAAGGATTGGAGGAATTGCGCAACACTTCCAAATGCTCATCGGGCACAGTGTCACGGTTCTTTTCGATAAATCCATCAGATTCATAAGTGACGTCGACTGCATAGTGACAGACGGTGAATGCAGATTTCCCAAAGCGAGGTTTCTTGTAGAACTTCTGCTTGTCCGCCGCAAAGTGATGGTGAAGTTTGGTGACAAACTGCTCATCCGAGCCCATAGGAAGTCGAGATTCTTCATCCAAAAGGGCCAGAACGCCGAGCTTAGCCTCGATAAGATCGATACAAGGTTGGTTATCCGAAAAGTCGATGAACGTCCAGTCAATCTCTTCTCGGACATATTCTTCCTGCTCCAGCTTGAACACATGCTGGTTGAATTCTTGTTGTAACTTCTCGTTGGCATAATTGATGCAGAATTGTTCGAAAGAGTTCTTGGCGAAATGTTCAAATCCGTAAATATCAAGAACACCAATGAAGCATTTGAACTGCTCAAGCACTTCATCGGTAGCAAGGCGGCGGTTGATCTTGTCCACCAGCCAATCAAATAGACTTGAATAGATAAACTTAGCGACGGAGTCTCGGACAACCAAAGCCTGTTGCTGTGTCAGGTTGGAGGTGATTTTCTCGCCACGCGTGATAAGTTGCTTCTTCACGATCCATTTTGCAAACTCAGTAGCATCGATTCCAAGCATCTCACACGCGCGGAGAAGTGCAGGCTCGGTCGACGAGACTGACGAATCCGTGCGGGTAGCTGTGATCTTGACATTACCGAGGTGTAGCAAAGCGGCGAGGACACGGAAGATGTCTGTTTGGTCTTCATTTGGCACACCAATCACAGCCAGCGACTTCCTGGTCGCCTCAAATTCGGCCTTGTCGTCGACACCGTCGATCACTGGAGTGCCACCCTGGTTCAGATACTCAAAGTCTTCAACAGCCAAGAGACCCAGCTCCTGTTTCTCTGCGTCGGAAGCACCGGCTACCAGCTGGTAGAAGATGTGGTAATTGCGCTCTTTGAGAGGCTGGAAGACCAGTCGCGACCGCTCAAGAAGATACGTCCTAATCTTAGCTCCAATAATATTTGTTCGGTCATCGAACATGATCTCGATATATTTGCCAAAACGGGAGGAGTTGTCGTTGCGAGTGGTTTTGGCGTTACCGAACGCTTCCATGACCGGGTTGGTAGCTAGGATCTGCTCCTCGGTTTCACTGATCGCGTCTGCGCGGCTAGTAGTGTATTTTCCAGGCTGATCGGAAGACTCGCGAGTCGCAAAGTAGCGCATGATATATTTGGCGCTCACGGTCTTACCGGCTCCAGATTCACCAGAGACCACAATCGTCTGATTCTTTCCATCCCGAAGCATGTCACTGTATAAAAAGTGTAAGCGAAACCAGCCCCAAAGAGGCAAAAGGTGGACGGTTCTTACGCGAAAGCTTCCTCCGCAATTGCGAACAGGTGAGGCGCCTGCGAGGCACGTTGTTTCCCAGCATAAACCTGCACCATCTGCGGCACGTACAGCGAATCGACTCGGGCGAATGGGTTAGTTGCGATCAAGACGATACCGCTGTAGGTATATATCTCCTTCTGAGCGTAGCGGAGTTTTATAGCCTGGAGGACTTCAGAGGACCGTCAGCTGGGAGGGCGGCACCAAACACGTAGGGGCAAGACAAACCAGCGGGCTCGTTCAAGTGAGACAAATTCGTCAAATCTTCGCTTGCTTCAAGCATAGCAGGGTTCATGAGCGGAGGTAGTTTAGGGTTGTTATCGACCTGCAGCTCGGACTGCGTGGTCTCCACGGTTTTTGTCTGCCCCGATCAAAACCGTGTCAGTCGGCCTCAGTAACTTAAGAGACACAGGATTGCGCATCCAGTATCCCGAGTTCCAAGTCACCTACCTCTCCATTTTCCAACTCGAAGATTAGTTGCACTTTCTCTCCATCCTCCAGCTTCTCCTTCACCTCGGATGCTAACCACCCTTCTGTCGGGTCGGGCTGCCAGGCCCGTGTGCCGACCTCATAGATGTGCGCCATAGGGAATGTAGGTCGTTAATCGTTTTTGATGCAATAAAATCGGGATATTTGCAGAAGCTCCGGGGATGATGGGTGTTTTCGGAGGTAGGGCATCGAAGGGAAAATGCGATTCAAGTAGTCCAAAGACAAGGGGGACTTCTCAACCCCTCATCTCATATTTCGAAGGAATAGAATAAAAAGATTGAAGATAAGAAATAGATGAAGGTGGAAAGAAAACCCTTGAATGAGACTAACAGCTGGCCATTTAGCGAGAGCCCCTGAAGGAGCTTAGGGAATATACTGGGGGGCGCCACACCCCACAACCTGTCACCGCCATCCTACTTGGTCTGCATTGTGTACCTTATGTTTACTATTGACATTGTATTAATTTACTGCATGTAACTATGTATTCTATTCCTTATGTATTTATTTTATCATTTATTTTATTTTATTGTATTGTATTTTCTTAAAAAAAATATGTTCTTGTTTTACCTGAGACTGATTTAATACATACATCTAGGCACATATGTATGTCTCTCGTATGAATACTAAGTATACATAGATACTTAAAATACTCACATGTCCATAGACTACTCACATTTTATAAGACACTTCAAGTGTCTCGGCTATGAGTGCAAGTCCTTACAGTTGGACGCGAAAATTACACACCGATTATGTCAAGTATTGATTGAGTATTAGGAAGATAAGAGAGGTGACGCAGGGGGGGCACAAAAAAAAAGGCAGAAAGCAAAGCAAAATATCAGAGAGTACGAATAGTCTCATGTTGGGCATTCACCACCGGCAACTTTTTTTCGTTTAGTTTTGCTTGCACTCGGCGGCCTCCTTCTTGGGCTTGGAAGTACCATCCTGGGATGTAGTTAGCAGGTTGATCTGAATCGGTTAGTGTTGTATGCCATACCTCTTCATCTGTGTCCTCCTCGTCCACATCACGGTCCGACCCGAGATCCTCCTCGTCCTCATCTTCGTCCTCCTCATCCTCGTCATCGTCATCCTCAAACTCATCACCATCCAAATCCTCACCAAGCTCCTCGAACTGGAGAGCTTCACCGGTGAACCAGTCGATGGCACGGGGAATGAGCTTCTCCTTGATATCCTCACCGAGCTGGTAATCAAGCTCCAGACGCTCTTCAATGTCGCTGGCGACTGAGTCATCATCCTCGGCGGGTGGCTGTGGGGGCGAGAAGAAGTTGAAGAAGGACTCGGTAGGCACACTGATCTTAACAACGCGGGTCTGCTTGGTGTCTAAAAGAGAGGAAATTGTCAGTTCCATCGTAGCATGCCAATATTCCAAGTGCACTTACTCTTGTTGCGCTGCTTCTTGCTCTCCAGGCGGAGGGTCAGGTCTTTGTCCTCCTTCCAGTCAATCTGGGATCCATCGGCGTGGTCGTAAATGAAATCACCACCGTATCCACTCTCATCCTTGTAGAAGTATGACTTAGAGATAGTTTTGTTGGTGAAGAACTCGTTCTCGGAGAACTCGAAAATGAGGCGGAATCCGGGTCGGTCAAGGTACTCCATGCGAATGTCGGTGAGGTGCTTGAGAGCCTCCTCATCACGCTCGGTAATCATCTCAGCAAGCGAGATCTGGTTCTTCATGGCAGAAAGCCAGAACTCGGGGATGCCGTTCGCGGCCTCGCCCTCCTCCTTCTTGGGCTCCTCCTTAGTCTCCTCCTCATCACTCTCCTCATCCTCCTTTCCGGCTTCAACTTCGGCCTCGGTCGGCTCGATACCGCCGTTGATGATAGTAGAACGACGCTCGTACAGGGGCGTGAACTTGCCGAAGTACTTCTTCTCAAGTTCCAGGACCTCCTCTTGGAACTGAGCCTCGAGCTCGGAGTGCTCCTTCTGGATACCCTTCAGACCCGCGACACGGCGGCGGACGGAGGGGGGAGATTCGATGTAGCCTGATGAGCGACCGACAAGTTGGCCCAACTTGCCCTGGATCATAGAGACCAAAGCAGGGTTGCGGGCGAAGAGCGAGGCAGCGGCGGCTTTGTCAAGGGATTCTAGAAGAAAGGAAACCACGGTCAAAGAGATGTCGGTGAAGACAAGAAAAAAGACATCTTACCCTCCTCGATGCTGGATACACCAGGCTGCTGAGCGTGAGACGAGATAGGGGCATTGTTGGCCGGCGTGTTTTGCGGGGTCCTTCTGCAAGTCAGTATATTTTTTTTTTGCTTTTGATAATGAAAAAATAAAACGGGGATCCTTACGGTGCGACCGGGAAGTCCGCCTTCTTGTTTCTGATGGGCTCAGACATGATGAATGGGTAGTGAAAAGGGACGGGGGGAGAGAATGAGGTGAGGAGAGAGAAAGAAGGAAGAATTTGATACGCCGTTTAGTTTTGGGGGGAGAGAGTCTGGAAGATGGTGGGATCCTTAGCGCCCTGTGGCCGAGGGGCTTGGCGGGACGGTTCTGGTTGAGCCTGCAAAAGCTGCAAATTCTCCCAACAATACCTTTTAATACCATTTTTGATTTGTCGGATTCTTTCTATTTTTGACTTATTTTCATTTATGTTGTAGTTTATCTTTGTTCTGTATTTCTTACATCTTCATGTTCTTAACATCCAGATGTCCAGGTGTCTTGATGTCTTGCTTTCTGTAATCGTTTTCAATCTGATCGCTCCCGGTGGCGCGCGCCCTGGACCATTACCCCTCTCTCCAATTCCAATATGCTAAGGAGTTGAAGAATTATATTCTTATATAACCGTGATTATTGACGTTTTTGTCTTTTGGTATCAGTACCTTTTTTTGGAATTTCTTAGAAAGAAAAAAAAAAGGGTAGAATGAATTTTGCCCCCGGAGAGGAGATATATATTTATAGAACCAGGTATTTTTACACCCGTAGACGGGTTTCTTGTTTTGCATGACATTTGATGACGTTCAAGATTTAGCTACGACAAGAATAGGCGGCTTATGCGGTCTGGGGATGTCGCCTTGGTACTCATTTTCAAAGTCCTTTTGGAAGTCATTCTGGAAGTCGTCTTGGGTGTACAACATATACGGTGGTAAGAAGTATAATTTGCGGAAGAGACTTCTCTATGTATAACCTTTGATGATGTACAAAGTACTTTGTTCGGGATGCAAGTAGTAACCCTAATTAGTCACTTGGATAAATACAGGAATTGAGAGCCTTCAGGGCCCTCAAGTCGTGCCATGTAGATCTTCCCGTATCTCAGATCGAAACCCCGTAGATGATTTAGTGGCCAATGAGATGCCCGTTAAAGCCAAGAAATAAGGTGCCAAGACTCACCTAGTCTTCTAGATTGTTATGGAACCCCGTCAAAATATAATACAAGGGCACATCGAAGCTATTATTGCATGCAACTTTATATGGACTCTTTTGCATGGGGGGATTTCCGACCTTGGAAGTTTGGTCCGATATAATTATATAATCTAAATCTATATCGGGCAGTCACATGGAGATAAGTCACTCTCCGCTGTGGGACACTGATAAGCTCCAGATCACACACCCTGGTTTTGTGGAAACTCGCGCTCCCGCGGTAAATGCTCTCCTTCGGTCCTGTGTCGGTGAAACACAACTTTACTTAAGCCCCATAACACGACACTTAGAGAGGCTGTTGGGGGATCGGCCGAGCTGATCTGTCTCTTAAACATGGGAAGCCGTCCGCAGTCTCCCTCCGGGAACGGTCCCGTGGACCTATCCATGCCTCGACATGGACTGCGACGCGATTCCATGAGAAGCAGGTTGCTATGCTCCCTTCCTATCTACCTCGACCCTTGAATCCCTGCTAATACTTCTCAAGCATGAGCGTCGTGTCGGATGTGGAGATGGCCCGTAATGAGGTATGTCAAATCTTTATTCTCATATGCAGGCTTCGGCGCAGGAGTTGACTCGCACTAGGTCTTCGATGGCCCAATCTCGGAAAGCATCCCATCCAGCGTCGTCTCGTTCGCGCACCGCCGTGATCGGGCAGGCTCTACGGTGAGCTTTACATACTTTCAGGACGGGGAAGACTTCGCAGAATGGTCGAACGAAGATGCGGTGGATGATCAAAGCGAGATTGAGGAAGAATCTCTACATGGAATCGAGGATGCAGATCTAGAGTCAGCCAGAAGCTCTTTTGTGTCTAAGCGGATGTCTACCTCCCGCGACTCGGTTGAACATCCACTTCTCTCTCGCTACATGTCCGCCAGCTCGTTTGGCCGAGACCGACGAACCGCTAGTCGGTTGAATCAAAAGGTGTATATCGCGTCGGAGGATTTGACGGCTGTTTTTGCTGGCTTTTCCACGAGTTCGGGAGGGTTTGCTGTCTATATCGGCCTTTGCATCTTGACCGGTGGATTTGCCTGGCTTCTCTTCCGATGGCTGCCACGATGGCGGGTAAAGTTGATTGGGAAGGCAACCCCGATAGGCAAATGTCAATGGGTGGCTATCGAGGTGAGATCGTGAACTTTTTGTCCCATACAATAACCGTCTAACCCATGATAGGACCAATGGAACCAATTCAGCATACATGGAGTTGGCAGCCAACCTTATGGGCGTCCGCTTTCCACGGTCTTCGCCGACTCACCAAGTTACCCATACGATGAAGATAGCGACCCTACTATTGCCTCTTTACACTTCATCGACTATAGATACCTGAAGTTTTTCTATCATCCAATTGAGGATAAATTTTCTTTGGTAAATGGCTGGAAAGATCCATCGTGGACTAATGCCAAGATCATGCGAAGTGGATTGGATGCCGACGAACGAGACAGCAGGGAACAGATATTTGGAAGTAACACCATCGAAATTCTGCAAAAGACAATTCCTCAGCTTCTCGTCGACGAGGTCAGTTTTCCCCCCGGTTGTTTCATCAATATATCTGACAGTGTATAGGCCTTCCATCCCTTTTATATCTTCCAAATTGCAAGTCTCGTTTTGTGGTCCATGGATGAGTACTACTACTATGCCGTCTGTATCTTTCTTATATCGTTTTTCAGCATAGCAACGACTGTGCTAGAGACGAAATCAGTGAGTTCAGCCGAAGAAATGATCAGTCTCCCGAAACTAACGCTCGACAGACTATGAGTCGGCTTAGGGAGATATCTCTCTTCGAATGTGATGTTCGCGTTCTAAGAAATGGATTCTGTGAGTTCATCCAATGTATCATCTTACTGATTGATGTAAATTAATCGTATCTACAGGGCGTTCCGTCTCCTCCCAAGAGCTGGTTCCTGGTGATGTGTATGAATTTTCCGACCCATCCCTTAACCAGGTCCCGTGTGACTGCATCTTGCTGTCAGGGGACTGCATTGTGAATGAGAGCATGCTCACTGGTTCGTACAAAACCCAAAACTTTGATATTTTTATATACATCTAACTCTAATAGGTGAATCCGTCCCCGTGTCTAAAATACCACTCACCGATGACGCCATCAAATATCTCGATCTCAGTACCCCTTCTATCCACCCTCATGTTGCTAAACACTTCCTTTTCAGCGGAACCAAAGTGATCCGGGCTAGACGGCCCCAGAATGTTGACGACGATGAAGCAGTAGCATTGGCAATTGTCATGAGAACTGGCTTCTTGACAACCAAGGGGGCTCTAGTTCGATCAATGCTTTTCCCAAAACCTTCTGGATTCAAATTCTACCGGGACTCGTTCCGTTACATTGCCGTGATGGGGATGGTGGCTCTTCTCGGATTCATCGCTTCATTCATTAACTTTGTTCGATTGGGTGTAAGTCAATAGTCCAACAGACGATTCCCCAAGGTTATTCTGGCAGCTGACCAAACGAAACACAGCTCGCTTGGCATTTGATCATAATTCGAGCCCTCGATTTGATCACGATTGTTGTCCCGCCAGCTCTCCCAGCCACACTAACCATTGGAACCAATTTTGCGCTTTCACGGCTGAAAAAACAGAACATATTTTGTATCAGCCCACAGAAGTGAGTAAATGAAACTGAATGATGTCTTAACTTTGATACTAATACATGAGACCAGGGTCAATGTGGGAGGAAAGCTGGACATTGTTTGTTTCGATAAAACTGGAACCCTCACAGAAGATGGGTTGGATGTGCTAGGAGCGCGTATAGTTACCCGTGACAAAAGGTTTGTCTGTTTCGAAGTATGATCCTTAACCTGGCGCTGAAGAAGAGTTTCTAGGTTTTCAGAGTTGCTGTCTGAGACGTCTGACGGGTTTCTTCGTCCTTCCCCAAATTCTAACTCCGCATACGACATCGAAAAGCAAAGTAAGATCATGTACGCCATGGCAACGTGTCATTCCCTCAGGGTAGTGGACGACGAGCTGTTGGGAGATCCTCTCGATGTGAAGATGTTCCAATTTACCAACTGGACTTTCGAGGAGGGAGGACATCATGTTTCCGATCAGACAAGCCCCAAATACGACACAATAGCACCGTCGGTTGCAAAGCCCCCTCAATGCCAGACCAGCGACGAGCAAGATGTAACTGTAAGTTGGGTTTATTCAAGCCACAGCTTCACATCTAACAATATCTAGAAATCCCTCGAGCTTGGAGTACTGCGGAGTTTCGAATTTGTCTCCAATCTTCGTCGTGCAAGTGTCGTCGTCAGGAAGTTTGGCGACAATGGAGCAAGTTTATTTGTCAAGGGTGCCCCAGAAAGCATTAAAGACATATGTATTCCTGGAACACGTCAGTGCTCTCTCTCTTTTTCTACATAAGCCTGCGTTGCTGATACAATCTTTTTGCAGTTCCTTCGGATTATGAAGATCTCCTGAATTACTACACCCACAAAGGATACCGTGTGATTGCCTGCGCTTCCAAATACGAACGAAAGTTAAGCTGGATGAAAGTCCAAAAAATGTCGCGGGCGGACGCCGAATCTAACCTGGAATTCCTGGGCTTCATCATCTTCGAGAATAAGTTGAAACCCAGTACTGCCGGTGTGATTTCCGAGTTGAACGAGGCGGGGATTCGCAATGTAATGTGCACCGGTGATAATATCTTGACTGCCATTAGTGTTGCTCGTGAATGTAACATGCTTGGACGCGATGAGCCATGTTTTATTCCGCACTTCATTGAAGGTTCGTCTACTGCACCCAGGCCATAATTCAGGACTAACGATACACAGCGCCTGGCCTTTCATCCAAACCTTCTCTCATATGGGAATGTGTGGACAATGCCGACCTCCAGTTGGACCCGAGAACACTTTTGGTAAGATATCCTTTCCCTATATCCAAATACTAGCAGCTAATGCAATTACAGCCCATAAACACTGCGGAGACCGACTTGTCAATTCCAGGAAACACTCTCGTCGAGCGTGAATACTCTCTCGCCGTGACTGGTGATGCGTTTAGGTGGTTGATTGACTTCGGGAATGAAGATGTACTCAACAAGGTAAGCGGCCGTTGCACTAACTATTTCCATTTTTACCATGCCACAAACTAATGTACGCTGTATAGGTACTTGTATGCGGCAAAGTGTTTGCCCGTATGTCCCCGGATGAGAAGCACGAACTGGTTGAGAAACTTCAGTCTATTGATTACTGCTGTGGCTTTTGCGGCGATGGTGCCAATGATTGTGGTGCTCTGAAGGCTGCAGATGTTGGTATCTCATTGTCGGACGCCGAGGCTTCCGTTGCTGCACCCTTTACTAGCCGCTTGTTCGAAATCTCCTGTGTTCCGACGGTGATTAGGGAGGGACGAGCTGCTCTGGTGACAAGCTTCTCCTGTTTCAAGTTCATGAGTCTTTATTCCGCCATTCAGTTCTGCTCGGTCAGCTTCCTGTATACGTCGGGGTCAAATCTTGGTGATTTCCAGGTAAGTGGGCTATATCAGTAAAGGTTTGATGGATCGCTAACGATTTCAAGTTCCTTTTTATCGATCTTGTGCTCATTATGCCCATTGCGGTCTTCAGTGCGTGGTCTATCTTCACAAAACTTGAGCCACCGAGCTAACTTTCTTCTAGTGGGCTGGGCTGATCCTTCTCCTACACTGTCTCGGAAACGGCCAACTGCTGATCTTGTCTCACGCAAGGTATTGACGCCTTTGCTCGGGCAGATCCTGCTAGTTGTGCTGTCACAGTTTGCAGTCTTTGAGATTGTTCAATTACAGCCGTGGTGAGTAACCGTCATAATATACTATCAACATCATTCTAACAACGATGCAGGTTCTTGCCGCCACAACTGGACCTGGAAAAGAGCAATATTGTCAACTCGGAGAATACGGCTTTGTTCTTGTTCTCATGTTTCCAGTACATATTCATCAGCATTGTTCTGAGCGCGGGTCCGCCATTCCGGAAACCAATGACCCAAAATGGTAAGAATCGCGCCACCCACTTCGCTTTCTTACTCATCTAGATACTGACTGTGGCTGTTTAGTGCCGTACTTATGTACGATCATCGTCAATATCCTGATCTCGGGCTACATGCTCTTCAGACCATCCAACTGGGTGTCAGAGGTGATGCAACTGACTTTCATGTCTGATGCTTTCAAACTCTGGCTAATCGCACTGGCATTTGGGGTCTTCGTTCTGTCCTGGATAGCAGAGAAGAACATATTCCCAGGCGTGGCACAAATGCTTGGACATGCTCGTGCCCGCTTGCAGCCACACTACCGCAAGAAGCGCAAGATGTACAAAGTGCTATTGGAGGCACTGCGCCTGTGAAGTACGCTATCACAGCACTCAGATTGTACGTTATAGAATACACATAGACCTGTAGATTGCCATAGTTTTTGGATATTATGACCCAGTCATTCGTCTAGTGAGGTTCCGCCTCGGCCACTCGGGCCAAAGAATTACTATTTTAGAGAATTGAAAAAGAAAGGGTATGATACAATTCGGCTGGTAAATGGCTATCGTGAACCTGACACTTGTGGCTTTGACATGCGCTCGGCAACACCCGGCTCTCTGTCCCCTCTCTTCTCACTCCAAGTATGTAGTACGCAATGCGGCCCAACCATCACCGCTGCCCTAAGAGACAAAGCGGTTGCGCAAGAAAACGAAATCGACGATTGTAATCGGATCAGTGGTCCCAAGGGTGCTTCCAGCCCAACAGAGCGGCACCATCCTTCTTGGCCCGGTACATGAGCTACCCAGAAGAGTCCTGTCAGTACAAGTTCTTGGTATCAAAATGAGGCAATCCTTACGAAGAACCACATGCTAGCGCCCAATGCAGTCGCAGTGAAGCGGTAGAGCGGTCGGACCGGGTGGATGTGGATAGGGTGGGAGGAGTTGCCCGCCATGACTGTACAGATTGAAAAGCAATTAGTTTCCACGGAATTCATATGGGTAGAGAAAGGTGCGTGTAAGACGTACTGTGTGCTGAAAATGACTGTTGTTGGTAAAACGCCAATCTCGAATCGGATCTGAAGACGGAGGGCTCTGCGGTTCAACGGCGAGAGGTTGACTGCACGTGACCCGTGACGGCACTCGAATTCCACCGCAGCGCAGTGTTTGGATCGTTCGGCAGGGCAATCAGCAGAACAATCATTCGAGTTCTTTTTGGAGAGTCGTCCGACTTTTATTTCACTTGTGCCTTGACTGGGCTGGCTCCTACTCAGGTCTTTATTGAGTTTGTTGCATGCCCGAGCTCCGTACACGAGGGCTTTGAACAATGCGAAATCGTCGCACATACTTTTACCTGTGATATGGACTTGCCTTCTAACACATTCGACGCGCTTGGCTCCCCCCGAGAAGATCCCAGCTAATTCACCTTAAAAAAATTCACCTTAAAAAAATTCACCACAACCCTCTGTCTCCGAAGACTTCTCGAACCCTCCGTGTATGTTGACCCAACATCAAACCAAAGCATACCGAACAGCTTGACAGCGGTCGACATTTCGACCTAATCACCGGATAGCACAATCGAACTTCATCCTTCACCAGCGCGAGCAACCAGCGCAAGCGACGGGTCAGTATGGAGATCAAATCCCTGGAAAAGGATGACAATGGCCAGGCCCGTTTCCCTGGTTGTTCAAACATTCGTGAATATGAATTCCTCGACAAGCTTGGAGAAGGAACCTTTGGGTGAGTCCGGCAGCGGTATCGCCAACAGAAACCAACTAATTGGTTGATAGCGAGGTCTACAAAGCAAGGTCTAAGAAGGACACCAAAATTGTGGCCTTAAAAAAGATCCTAATGCACCACGAGAAAGAAGGCGTAAGTCCACTGACTCTCTATTGTTTGTTTGCCATAAACTGACCTTTGGTACTATGCTAGTTCCCCATTACCGCCATCCGAGAGATCAAACTCATGAAAGCGCTCTCCCACCCAAACATTCTACAGCTCAAGGAGATGTCAATTGAGCGAGGCAAAGGCGAAGGACGGAAAAAGCCGAGCATGTACATGGTCTTTCCATACATGGAGCATGACTTGTCAGGACTACTAGAAAACCCGGCAGTTCAATTCACGGAACCACAGATTAAATGCTACTTGATGCAACTCCTCGAAGGGCTCAAGTTCATGCATGCAGTACGATCGTCTTGAAACACCCATCCCTGCAGTATTTGTCTAACAACATTCGCAGAACCGGATCCTACATCGTGATATGAAAGGTGAGTAGTGAAGGCTGGTATACCAGAGTTCTTAACTGACAGAATGAATAGCGGCGAACCTGCTAATTAGCAATGGAGGAATTCTCCAAATCGCTGATTTTGGTCTTGCCCGGCCTTACGATGATGCCCCTCCACTCCCCGGAAAAGGAGGAGGAGAATCTAGAAGAGAATACACTGCACTTGTTGTCACGAGATGGTACCGTCCTCCAGAGTTGTTGCTACAGCTGCGGAAATACACTACGGCCATCGACTTGTGGGGAGTTGGGTGAGTTTTCCCTCCCTGTTAGTCAGGGTTATCATCTTCTAATGTCTTATAGCTGTGTATTTGGCGAGATGTTCAAGGGCAAGCCCATCCTCGCTGGAAATAGCGACCTTAACCAAGCCGAACTGATATTCAATCTTGTGGGCACTCCCACTGAGGAGAATATGCCGGGATGGAGCCAACTCCCGGGTTGTGAGGGCGTGAAAAACTTCGCCTTCAAACGCGGGAATCTCCATGCATTCTTCAAGGAGTATGGCACTTCTCCCCCGCCCAAGCAGACTTGGACCCCTAACTAACCATGCAACAGCCTAAACCCGGCAGCTATTTCTCTATTAAGCGAGCTCCTCCGACTAGACTGGAGGAAACGCATCAACGCCATGGATGCATTGAAGCATCCATACTTCACCACCCACCCCCTCCCAGCACGACCCGGCGAAATCCCCCAATTCGCAGATTCCCACGAACTCGACCGAAAGAAGTTCCGCAGCCAGCGGGTCCCAATGCCCCCAGTTCCCCCACCCGCCTCCGACACAAGCAATGGCGGCTGGCCAACCTCTGGTTCTCGCGGACCAGACTCCCGACACAGCCGCGTCCCCGGCACCGCCCGAGGAGGCAGACCAAATGCACCAGGAACGTACGGCGGCCATGGACACCACGCAATTCACGGGAACCCGCAACGCCGCGGGCCCTTCCCATCTACACAAAGAGATACGGGATTACCCCCGCGTCCACCCGTCTCAACCAACCCGCCATGGGATGGATCGCAATCCAACAGAACTGACGGGAGAGATGATCGTCGAAATCAATTCGGACAAGGTCGTCCAGCACCCAGATCAGGGAATTTGGACTCTTACGTTCCGAACTACAGCAGCAATGACCGCGGCAGTGACCGCGGCAACGATCGCTCGCGAGACTCTGGCGAGCATGGCTCGCATTCAAGTGCCGATTGGCGCTCGACAAGTCGACGTGATTACCGCCGGGATCCTCCATCAAGAAGGAGAAGTCGCAGTCCTGGCTTCAGAGACGGGAGTCGAGGTCGAGGTTAGGATCATGATGTCTAGCGATATTCTCACTTAATGCATTCTACTTAGCCAGTCAATCTGTGTGGATGACAGGCAGATGAAAATGGAAATGAAAACGAAAATATTCATGTCATAGCTTTTCCCTAGTAAATGGTGCATGGTATTCACAAAATATACACTCAACCGCTTTTACATCAGTCGTATCCAACTCAATATACTCGTGAGTTGGCAATTGCAATCTTGTAATATCCTAGGACCTCGTTGAGAGTGTCCTGTTGCAATTGAGATTAAGCCGTGCAAGGGCTCATCTATTCTAAGTTGATTAAAGCATCATAGCCCGTAGGCTAGCTTGTTTTTTTTTTTTTTTTTTGATCGGTTGTTTAGTACAACACGCGGGTCATGATGCGAGCTGGGAACGTTGTTAGTTTGGAGTTCATGCGAGAGAGAAAGGATATGATCTTACAAGGAAGGCTCTCGAGTCTGGTATACAAATCCTTGATGGTGGCAGCGTCCACATTGCTGATATCGGCCATCAGGTAGGCAACCTATTCACAGTTAGTTTCTGCTGTCGCTCTCTTGTATAAGAAGCACGGATCAACTTACATCGCCTCTGCTATCGGTCATCTGCTTGTCGACGTTGTGGTCACCAATAATCTCGTTGACTGTGTCATTGTCAGTTAAAAGATCCCTTCGGTTAGATCGTATGTATTCTTACCTTTTCGCAACACTCCAGGAATGTTCTTGTGGATGTAGATCACCTAGGCAAAATCAGTATCATCGCAAGCTCAAACGACTGCAGAGAGAACTTACACGAGCATGGTCAGACTCATCCATTGTCAAAGAACGGAGGACAACCTCGGGCAAGTTGACAGCACCCAGGGTAGAACCCTCGTTAGCATATCGGACCAGAGCCTGGGCAACTTCGACACCAATAGCCTTCTGAGCCTCTTCGGTACTTCCACCGATATGAGGGGTGATGATAAGGTTCTTGAGCGAGCGCAGATCAGCGGCGAAGGTGTTGAGATCGTTGTTGAAGTAGTCACCGTTTCCGGCGGGCTCATTGGGGTACACATCCAAAGCGGCACCAGCAACCTTACCGCTGCGCATGGCATCGATAAGTGCGGGGATATCCACAACGGTTCCTCGGCTGGCGTTGATCAGGTAGCTTCCCTTCTTCATCTTCTCGAACTGCTTCTGTCCGATCATGCCCTTGGTCTCGGCAATCTCGGGAACGTGGCAGGTAATGAAATCGGCCTCGGCCAAAAGATCATCCAAGGTCTTGACCTGGCGAGCGGTACCCAGTGACATTATGTTGAGGACGTCGTAGTAGATGACGGACATTCCCATTGCCTCAGCCAATACGGACAGCTGGGCACCAATGTGGCCGTATCCAATGATACCTGAGAGGTCAGCACAAACCTCGGAAATAACAGAACAATTGTAAAACATCACCTACCGATGGTCTTTCCACGAATCTCCCAGCAACCATTGCTCACTTTGTTCCAGGTACCGGCGTGCATCTCGTTGGAGCGATCGCCCAATTGGCGGGCCAGCATGACCATCTCACCAATGACCAACTCGGCAACACTGCGAGAGTTGCTGAAGGGGGAGTTGAAGACGGCAATACCCTGATCAGCGGCATATTGGAGGTCGACTTGGTTGGTACCGATACAGAAGCAACCGATGACGATAAGGTTCTTTGCTTCCTTCAAGACTCGTGCGGTGAGCTTAGTCTTGGAGCGAATACCGATGACGTGGACATCACTGGAATAAAATACAATCCATTAGCTTCGTGAGTCACCGAGAGGGAATTGGATTGGGACCCACCGAATCTTCTCAATGAGCTGATCTTCTGAGAGGGAAGACTTCAGGAATTCGACCTGGTAGCCTTGCTGGGAAAGGATTTCACGGCCGGTCTGGTTGACATTCTCCAGGAGCAGGACCTTGATATCTTCTGTGGCGAATGGCTTCAAGGGCTTAGCATTGACTGGAATCGTACGGTTCAGAACCGAGCTGTGGCTGGATGGGGAGTTGAAGGAGGCGCTGGGGGAGGTAGCGAGGAAAGCGGTGTCGTCCTGGCGAGGACGGATATCTCTTGCGGTTGACATGATTGAGGTGTGTAGAGGGATTGAAATAGATTGAAGAGAAACAGTCAGGGAAGATGTGGATGAGTGCTCAGGTGGTCCACCTGGATGACTCTTAATGGAAATTAAGTAAGCCCGCAAGGTCTCCAGGGCTCCGGAATCGGACTCGGTGATTTTGGTTTCGGGATTTGCAACAACTAAGTACATATACTACATTGTACATAGTATGTAAATTTAGGTATTATTGTCATTAATTGATCCTATTTACTTAGACTTGTCAAATAAATGTTGAGATATAGTACTCTACATATGTAGTCAATGTATTCTTTTGGAGGGGTACCGCGGGGCAAAGGATTTTTTTTTTTTTAACTTTTTTTTTAAAAAAAAGTTGCAAGTTCTGACCAATCAGACGCAGAATACATGTTTATCGACTGAGTTTATCTGTTTTAGGCAAAATGGGCAGTTGTTTTAGTATTGCGTGCTACGTGGTGGACTATATAGTGTACATGTATATATGTAGTAGGATCATAAACTAATTGTAATACAATTTATATAAGATAAATTGCAGGACACCTCTAAATCTGAAGACCTTGCATCTTTGGGCATCCATAATTACATAATCAACATGCTCTGTCCAGCCCTAACTAGGTCATACCTACATACGTCGGCATATAGCAAGGCGATGATGTAAAAACCTAACAACCTTGGAAGTATTCAGATTTAATACTTCCAAGGGTGAGATAAAACTCAAGAGCCCTTTCTGGCGGCGGCCTAGGAAGGTAATATTAACTGACTTCCCCCTAAGCTCGCCAGTTTATAATCCAACTTTCGTTACAACTCACAACTACTCTGCAACTACTCGAGTCTAATTTTCGTAAGTATCTTTCACTATTCACATGCTGTGACCTGATCTGCGTGCAAATTATACTAATATGGCTTAGAACATGTTGCCCGACTATAGTTTCATACTGGATATCCGTTGCTGGGAGTAGATCCGTCACAGATGTTTGATTCCTTTAGAAACTTCAAGCCCGTTCGGGATTATCAACGGGAAGATAGGAGGCTCTTTGAGTACGGTAGGGGTCTTCAAATACCTTCGGAAATCTTTGTGGCGATCATCAGATTCGAACATTTTTTACGGGCAATTAAACAACAGAAAGAACGGAATGAAATCAAACTCAGAGCACTAAACAAGTCCACCGAGGATGACACAAAGAGGCGCCACGAGTGTGAGGAATATCTCAAGCGCTACAAAGTGATGATTCCGGAGATAGCAGCAGGCTTACACAATGCGGAGGTTCAGCTTCCCCAAAGGCCGTTGAAAAAGATATATGATAAGATCCGACAGAATCCTTCTTGGTATCTCCGAAAGGAGCTTATCAATGATTGTACGGCGAGGGGTGGCTGCTGTGGTCGGACCTGTGGCTGTTGCGAAAAGCGTTGTCTAACTAGTAAGGAGAGGGGTATTGGGCACTGTACGGTGGGTTGTTGGTGCTGTGAAGTCAATCGTGGTCATTCAGTAACCGACGAGGGCTGGAGTTTGGTGGTGGACAATCTACTGGATAGACTCCTGAGCGAAAATCCTTCTTATCTTTTGGCAATGACGGAGGCCTATTTCTCTAAACCGGGGATCTTTGGGCTTGGAAAGATGTCAATGGCGAGATCACTTGCGTGGTATTGGAAGAAGGAATCCCTTTGGCAGTTCAAACGAGTATCAAAGTGATTTGAGTGCTAAATGTTGAAGATTGCTTTTGGATTGGAGCTAGCTAAGTCCTACGATTGATCGAAATCTGTGAACTCCTGTGATGTATTTGGCTTGTTTACGAGTTGTAGTATTGTATGCCAATGCTTGAGATCTGAATTGAAGTGAAAGCTAAAAGTGAGTGAACATAGGAGTCAATATATGTACGGCAATAGTTCCTCACTCCAAAATGAATGATGCTTGAGATCTGAAAGAAGACTAAGTCGAAAGTGAATGAATAAAGGAGCTAATCTATGATAAATTGGTTATAGATGAGATGAAGAATTGTGTATCATTGAGCAGTATTGAGCTGTTCATGGAAGAGATGTCATATGGCTACATAGCTAGGTAGGCGCCTTCCTAGATAGGTGTACCTTCCTCGTAGGATACAGTTACCCATGTAGTCAAAAGGCTCCCTCGGTGAAATCTTCTCCCTTTTTTTCCCCTTCCAAGTCACCAAAAAAAAAAAAAAAAAAAAAATCATGGCTCCCCTCACAAAGAGCCAGAAGAAAAACCGCAAGAATAAGAAGAGACGAGCCTGGCGGGTAAGAGAACCATCAAGCCCTGGATTTGACTGAGCATTACTAACATCTGAACCAGGTCGCTGAGGCCGCCGCAAATGCGCCTCCTCCTTCTACTGAGGAGGTAAGCAGGTTGTGGGCAATCGCCCATTCTGCTTTGGACAAGGTAAGAAATCGCCTGTTGTCGTCCCTCTATGAGCACCAGTCTTCTCTCGGAATTGCACTGTGGCTGAATATTGTTTCTAACGTGTTTTGCCAACAGGCCGCTGCCGCAACTGAGCGTCGTGCAGCTGATGCTGCCGCCCCCGGTAGTGGCTCGGCCACTGCTGCTGCTGGTGACCTTGGTGGCCCTGACCGTGGGGGCGGCCAGGGTGCTCTCCAGGGTGCCACCGAGCAGGCAGTGGCCGAGCCACTACCGGGTTGCCCTACCGACCAACCTGCCTCGCCCGCCCCCTCCTCTCCCCCCTACTCCCCCTCCTACTCCCCTCCCACATTTGACTCCGTAAGCCTCCCCCTCTCTAGTTTCTCCTTGAACTAGAATGCTAACGTCATATACTAGTGAAGGAACTTTTTCTGTCTCTGGCCGTTCTTTCTTTTTCCTTTTTTTTATATTAGGCAAATAATGATAATTTTGTTTGTGTGAGCATTGTGCATTAGGCATATCCGATCCTAATTCTTCTGTAGCCATATGTAGACAGTGAACGGTGTAGACATGAAATCAGTAGCTGTAAGCCATTTGCTCCGGCCAAGCGTTACCTATGCCTTAGGCAGATAGGAATTTTGCTTCTCAGCTGAATTGGGTTTTATTCCTTGCTCTCTCTTACACGCAGTCAGCAGCTCAGCTTAATTCATGGTCTTGCTTTTACTTCGTCTTCTCTGCAGAGTCCATAAGCTGGAAGGTAGTATATCCTTTCCTGGAAGGCGTCAGGTGATCAAGATAGCCCTAATCCATCAATCGGCGGCTTTTGTCATGGGAGATGGAAAAAGGATGTCATTCCTATTTGGTGGCAGATAATTACATAAAGCGGCGAGGGGGATTTCAGGTGACGATCCCCTAATAATGTCCGCACAAAAGGATCGTCAACGTCCCCGTTGACACCCATGTATAAAAATAAAAATAGGATATTCATTTTCCGTTTTGTGCCGTTATCATTCATTCCTCGGTCCGTGCCCTCATTATTCGACGGTCTGCTGGTCGTCAGCCCGTCGATCGACATTGGCCTGCCGGTCGTTATTGACCTGTTCGTCGACGCTAGCCTAGCCGTGATTGTTTTCCGTGTTTCCAACGACTTGTTCATGTGCTCGCTGATCATCAGTGTGGTGAGAAGTGTCAGAGGTGTGCTCCGATGGGGCATGGTCAGTGAGGACGTCTCGATTATCCTCGCCACTGATAGGTGTTGCGGCCGCGGGTTCGAATGACTTTTTTGGATGTTCTGTTATGTCTGTCCCCGGGTTTAGTGTTTCAGCTACTCAGTAGAAGTAGAAGGACATGAAAAACATTTTAAACCGGATCAGATATAAAAGGCTCTTTGCTCCTCGTGAATTCTCCTTTCTTTTTTCCCTTTAACCATCATCGCTCCCCCTGGCAAATTGATCGCCAGAAGAAACATTGCCGGCCCATTGTGTAAGTACCGCTTTGTTCTGTTTTGAATACCTCCGGATGCGGAAACCCATGCAACTGAGTCCCCAATTCACATTACCGCGTTACAAAAAGCTTTCAACAAGCACTGGAGTTGACCATGTACTAGGATTTCCTACAAAACCCAATTGATGGGTTCCGAAATCCAAGATCAGCGGATGACCACCGGTCTATTTGCAATCGTTTATATCGTATACCTTGTCAGATAGCTTCTGTTTGGCCAGTGAGCGACAAACAGAAGCTTAAAGAGATACAGGCAGAGTACGATTAATCGATATCCTTCCCCATACATTGAGAGCAGACAAAAGGATTTTGCTTAGAATGATACTACATGAATGCGAATAGCCACTATAGGAAGGACGCCAAATGCGCCAAATGCACAGAAGCTGAGCAACATGCTCAGACTGCCGAAGCCCAATCCCGCGATCATGCGATACAGTCCGAGATCGCCGAAGTCGCGGCGCGAGCTGCCAATTCTCGCGCTGAAAGACTTGCACTGGATTTGAGAGGTGCAGGCCAGCGAGCCGAAGAGTTTCAGCGGCGAGCTATCGAGGCAAAGAAGCGTGTAGGTGACTGGGGAATTCTCAGGTTTTCAACCTTGGGGGTTGAACGTTTGCACTATCCACGATCTCTAGTGCAATACGACAATGTATGGTACGATTCAGTGCTATGATTTGTAACTTTTGATGTAACTACTAAAAATCCCAAAGTATGCAAATTTGCCGTAGAAGGTTGGTCGTGTATTCAATTGGAAGGAACCATAGAGGGTTTTGTTTACTTTTGATCAAAAGGGAAGGCACCAGTCCCGTGAAAGTTGAAATTTCTCCTCTTCCCTCTTTTCCCTCTTTTCCCTCTTTCTCTTCTCTTCTCTCTTCTCTCTTCTTTACTTTTCCCCACCTTTTACATTTCGAATTACCAGTCACTCGAAATGTCTAGCGAATGCTACAGCAGCAACACTTCGGAGACCAGTTCATGGGTTAAGGATGCTCAGGATCTACAGAAGACCATTCGTCTTGTTGTAATCCTTTTCATCCCGTACCTCATGGGACAGATTATGCTTGGTTGGGTGAGACATAAGCAGAGGCTCCAACAGATACAAGCAGAGTAAGATCCATCTCCCCTTCCCCTACACTGAGAGCAGTTATGAGAATATTGATCAGAACTATTGATACTAGACAAATACTAATAGTCACTATAGGAAGGATGCCAAGTGCACCAAGTGCATTGAGGCCAAAACCCAAACCCCAGAGCTTCAGCTACGGACTCAGATTGCTGAGGTCGCAGCCAGAGAAGCCAATTGGCGCGCTGAACAATTGGCGGTGGAGCTGCGAGGTGCAAACCGGCGAGCTGCCAAGGCTGAGGAGCGCCTTCGGGACGGGAAACTTCATTGAACGAGATTCGTCTCTTCTTACAGGAACGGCTGGCTTCGGCTTGGCCTGTCCCTGATGAGTTGACGAACTTGGCCTATTCTTGAAGGAATGGCTGGCTTCGGCTCGGCCTATTCTTAAGAGAAAGACCTGCGACTTGGGGTTGTCTCGGCTGCTTCGTCACTTCTTACAGGAACGGCTGGCTTCGGCTTGGCCTATTCTTGATAGAATGGCTTGCTTGATTTTACTGCGCGTGTTTCTTGCTTTGTCCATTCTTGCAGGAACGGCTGGCTTCGGCTTGGCCTGTCCCTGATGAGTTGACGAACTTGGCCTATTTTTGAAGGAATGGCTTCGGCTCAGCCTATTCCTAGTAGAATGGCCTAATCCGATTATGTTTCGGTTGCTCTGTCTATCACAGAACGGCTTTGGCCGGCCTGTTCTTGATGAATTGACGAGTCTTTCCGGCCGTCCCTTGGCCGGGGTCTTCCGGGACGCCTGTCCTGGAAGATCCAACAGCTACGAGCTTGGACCTCTACGTGGTGCTGTTGACTAGTAGCCGTCTGGTGAAGCCAACGCAAGCTTAAATCACCTATCTTTTCTGGGCCTTTTTGAAATCTCCTGTTCTACACCGAGAACTTTTTCAGGAAAAGCAAAGTGTTGGATTTCAAGGGTTGCTGTAAGCATGGAACCGGTTGATACATGAGTCTGTTGCTGACACACTCTCAGCAGTGATTACATGTTATATTTTTCGCACCCTTTCTCTTGCTCTGCCGATCTGCCTCTACTCGCTGCCGAGACATTGCTCCACCTTCACCTTCCAACCCTGGTGTGATTCCTTTACAATGGGGGTGATTACAGGGTCTGGCGTGGGCAGATTGAAACACTCCAGTGCCAATGCAGACCGAGTATCTGATATTCGCCGTCATCCACACGTGAAATAATTTCTTGCAGTACGCTCAACTCTCAATTGGCAGGAGAAAGTGGCCAAGGTTACCCTGTTTGGTGATGGATTCCCTGCTGCTACTGTTTACAGGAATGTCTGCTCGTCTGGAGGGAGGAGAAGAATGACACAGACGTGTCTTGAAAACTCCTTTCGACCGAGCCCGCATGCAGCATGAGTGTTATCTTGAATAAAACGTCCCTAATATATCTGGAGCCAAATAGATCAGATTGTCCAAGTCCTACGTCGTGAAGGACAGAGGCCGTGTGAGCAGCCGACTATTCTTTTGTACATATGCCTATAAATCATGAACTAAACCGTTCTAATTCGTAATTTGTATCTCAAGGTACATCGTGGGATATCTCCTTAAACCTGAAGACCTTGCATCTTTTTGGTGGCATCATCAGTGCCCTTCTGGGCCTTCCCCTTGGCCTTGGTGGATGTGCTATCCTTGGGAAGCTCCTTGGTGTAAGGGAGGAACTCAGGAGCACCGGGAATGTATTTCCGCAGGACCTCTGGGACCTCGATACCCTAAATGATAGTTAGCTACTGCCGGAATCACCAATGAACCTTTGGATACTTACGTCTTCTTTCTGGTAGTTCTCAAGCAGACAGCAGAGGGTACGTTCGGTTGCGCACAGAGTGGAGTTTAGCGCGTGAACATAAGTCTTTTTCAGATCGGTGGCCTTCTTCACGCCGTAACGGATCTCCAGAGCTCGGGACTGGTAATCGGTACAGTTGGAGCAGGAGACGAGCTCCTTGTACTCCTGCTGGAATGGGAACCAGGCCTCCAAGTCGTACTTCTTGGATGCCGCGTTGTTCAAGGCGCCGGAGACAATGGCGACAATGTTGTAAGGGAGTTTTAGGGACTGGTAGAATTCTTCGGAAGTGCTGATCATGTCCTCAAAGGCTTGCCATGAATCCTCGGGCTTGGTAAGAACAAACTGCTCAATCTGCATGGGGTTAGAGTACAGGATTCCAGCGCATTCGGGTCTATGCTAACCTTTTCGAACTGGTGAACACGGAAGATGCCCCAGGCATCTTTACCGTGAGATCCAGCCTCCTTACGGTAGCATGTGCTGTAACCGGCATACCTATTCCTCTTATCAGTAAAATAACTTACTCCTGGGTGACAAGGCAGACGTACTTGATGGGAAGATCCTTGTCCTGGAGCCACTCGCTGTCGTGCAGGGCAGACAATGGTTGTTCGGAGGTAGCAATGAGGTACTTGTCGGTGGACTTATCCTCGCTCTCAGTAACCTTATACAACTCCTCGTCAAATTGCTCGAGCTGTGCGGTCTTCGCCATGAGATCTTTGAGCATGAATTGAGGGGGCTGGTTGGGAGTGTAGCCCTTGTTGAAGAGGAACTCCAGACCATAGTTGATCAGAGCCAAGTTGAGGAAAAGACCGTATCCAGTCAAGCAGTATCCACGGTGGCCAACAATCTTGACACCACGCTCTGGGTCATATCCATCGAGACGAGTCAACACTTCGTGGTGGGAGAGGCAACCTGGCTTCTGCATTTCGACGTTCTCGGGGGCCCATGTCTTGATCAGCTTGTTGTCTGCCTGTAGCCAGAAATTCGTTTGTTAGTCTCACGGCGCATTTGATCCTCAGGCGACCTAACAGATTCATACCTCATCGTTGCTCACGGGCACGGATTCGTGGACGTAGTTTCCAATGGTGCGAATCTTTCGGTCGCGTTGGACCTCCTTGGCGACAGCAGCTTCTTCAAGCTCCTTCTTCTTTGTCTCGAGTTCTGCCTTTTGTGCGAGCAATTCGGTTGCGTCTTCCTTGTTCTGAGAACGGATAAGCATTTCCACATCCAACTAGACTGGCCGGGAAATGTCTACCTTCTTCTTCATTCCAATTGCCTTCTGGACTCCATTGATCTGAGAGCCCATCTGTGTGACATCGTATCGGGCTATAACTGTCAGTAAGATTTCGCCAAACCTAAAAGAAAAGAATCCATACCGCGTCGTGCCTCTTCATAGAGCGCGACAACTTCATCAACGGTCTCCTCCGGAGCAAATCGCTTCTGCTGGCTCTCCTTGATCTTCTTGAGATCACCACCGCGCTCGGTGACAAAGTCGGCTAGGTCCAACATATTGGCGATTGGAGTTTTAAGGGTTCAGGGGAGTCCAAGTGGTAGAGTGGTGACTCAAATTGTGGAGGGGTAAAAACGAGGAAAATCGAAATGCGTGTATCCACGCACTTGGGCTTCGAGGGGTTGCATTACTTAATCGATAAGGCGCTCCAGAGCTCCGCAAGGTCTTTACTTCCAAACTGGCTAGAGTTATGGCCACGGATGTTTCTATATATCAGTCTAATTTAACACTTTGCATACATTAATGTACTTATAGAAGCTTGTTCAAATTGAGATTCATTACTCTATGCTTGGTACCGATCCATGTTCCCGAATTCGACCCTAAAACTCATTATTCATGCAAAAACCCCAATGGTTCCACCAGAAAGACAAAATAGAAATAGAGCCAAAAAGAAGACGGCTTTGAGAAGCCACCAAGTTGGTGTTATCAAATTGGCGCTGATAATCTCTAAGTCAATAATCGAGTCAGCAAACAAGACATCCCATAGATCTGAATTGAGTGGACTTCAAAAGAGCAAGGTATAGTGTTGTCAGCTCCGATGAAAGAGATGTTTAATGTTTCTTGACCTAAAGATCCTGAGATCCTGAGATGGCTTCGCTTACCATCCCCGGGAGAGAAACACACGCGTTCCAGTAGACGGCCCCCCATATTACATCAAAGCGCACTTGTTGTTCCCAGTTGGTTGTGATGGATTTTGAGACTTCTCAACCTCTCCTATCATGAGATCAAAGGCTTTCGCGACATTGAAATCAAGGAAAGCACTAGCTTCGGTGAAAGCGCAGTTGAGCTCCTCTGCTAATTGCCGTCCGTCGTCGAGGGTGACTTGGCGGTGATCGGGTTTGAGATCACTCTTGTTTCCTACTATAACAAGAGGTACATCATCCGCTCCCTAGAGGAAATATTAGATGCTGGTTCGCGAGTACTAGTCATGAGAAGGACGGTGACTAACGAGGTGGTTCAGGATCTTGTCACGAATCACCCGCACCATGTCAAATGACTGGCGCGATGTCACTGAGTAGACAATGATGTATCCATGAATCCCAATGAAATGCTTAGAGTTCAAGATACTATATTCGTCCTGTAGAATGGTCTCAGTAACCAAACGGTCATCTCGCACAGTAATCACTCACTTGTCCCGCAGTGTCGACGATCTCAGTTGCGTAATCCTGGCCATTGTGCTTGATAATCCGGCTGAATGTGTTCTCAATTGTAGGGTAATAGCTTTCCACGAAGTGGTGCTCGACAAAGCGAACGGTGAGAGATGATTTACCTGTTAAATAATAAGTGTCAGTTTTTCGCAATTATAGTGCCTTGGGTTATAAAAGGGGCTTTTACCCACGGAGCGACTGCCAACGATTGCGATCTTTCTCTGCTTAGGCGCGGAAGGCATCTTGTGCAGTGCGGTAAGACTCAGCTAAACCACCAATGTAAATGGGAGATAATGATGATGATATATTCAGGTGGGCGGTGTATTTTTGATTGATGGAACTGAATCAACGAGTTATTCAGAGACAAAAGGGCACCTGTTCAGAAACGAGGTCGTCGGGGGGTGGCAAATCCCTCGAAGCATGCGGAGCTCCAACTCCTTGTAACCTGCAAACAATGCAAACGGCAGTTTCTCCAACTCCAGGGCTGGGCGATCTATAAATAATTGCCTACGTGTAGGTACGTTCGATGATAATCCATTTGTGATTTGTCATAAAATGCACTATATTACAGAAATTAACAAATCTCATTTTTTCTGAACATTGAGGTCTGGCTTGACCTGAGGTCATTATTTTATGACGATCTTGATAAGTGGTGGGCATCTGCCCAGGTGGATATGAATGTGGAACATTCTAGCGTAAATGGTTCAATTAAAGTTGACGAGGAAAGGGGGTATCAAAAGCTGCCAACAGACCAAGGAGTTCATGTCATCGAGTCTAAAAAAAATGCCGGTAGAAAAGACCAAGCTCGCACTTATCTGCCGTCAAGCTACACATGCATAGCACGAGACGCTCATCATTGCTCTGCCAGTCGTATCCGAGAGATAAGCTCTTGTAATCTGGACAGGAACCCACTCGCTGGTTGTCCCTGGGTGGGAAAAGTGGAGGTTTCTTGTTCAATCTTCTGATGGTACTGCAGGAATTCATCAACGGTAGATATCACCGCCGTTAATCCGTTGGGGGCGAGTGAGCTTTTGATTTTGGACCGAGTCTCAGGGTCCAAACTGAGTGTTAGTAAAAGGACGGCCAAATATCCCACAGCAACGTTGTGGTGTACTTCCAAGACCGAATGAGCCTAATCAGATCCAGTTAGTCCAATGCGTCGGTGAAAAGGGAAACATAAAAAGACTGAACACGTACTGTGGAGATAGACTCAACATGCGTCATGAACAAATGCAAGAGTTGATCAAGGAAAGGCTTTGAGGAACCAGCAGATTGAAGAAAAATCGATCTTGATGCTTCACTCTGTTCAGTCAGATTGATAAGTGCGCCGAGCGCCAATATCACGCTGTCCAGGGAATTGTTCGCTTGTCCAAGAGCATCTTCAGTCAAATCACCAAAGTTTGCAGAGACAATGTGGACCAATCCCCCAACCATATCCGGGTTTGCAAATCTATCACAGAGAGGGGGGTTGTTGTTGGTGATATTCAAGATAAGTCGAATGTAGAGGGGTTGTATTTCGCTAGCGGTGCCTGACTCCAAACAGAGCAGGTGAAGCTCAGAGAGCGGGTCTAGGATGTCCCAATGCTCTTTTGTGAGCGACTCAGCCAATGCAGTAGAAGCTTCCAATATTGAGAAGCCCATACACAGTATCTGAGAGCTCTCTGGGTGTATTTTTTCCAATGAATCACAACGTTGGCTTTCGGACACAAGCGCTTGAACCAACGGTTTCAGAAGAGATGTGGGGAGGCTAGGGTTCTCGCCTTTGGTTTGCATAGTGGAAATCGTCGACCTCAGGCAATACAATGCCAGAGTACATGGGGATAGTTTCAACAATGCAGTATCGGGGAACAGCATGGCAGCTATCTGTGGAATGGTGCTCTGAAGAGTTTTTTGCAAGGGCCGAGAAAGGCCGCTGGCTTGAGCTCTTGCGGTCACCGGAATGTCATCTTGCATGTCCAATAAAGCAGGCGATGCATCTAGAAGTTTAGGCCATGCGGAAGTTGCAAGAACATAAGACATGTGTCCATCTGATGACGCCAGTGCATAGGCACAGAAAGCTAGAATAGTGGGGACCACCTGGTGGTCCATGGACAGGCAATCCACAAGCCTTTTGTCAAAATTGCATTCGACAAACCGCCGTTTGAGCCCAGTATCCAGAAGTTTGCCACATAATTGGAGGAAGGCATTGGATCGACCTGACAATGAGTTTTGCGGATCTTCGATATCTTCAAAGATAGATTCGACGGCGCCTCGGTAACGAGCGTTTCCCCCAGCTTGTCTGAGTTCATGAATACTTCGGACAGATCCATCCTCATTCGTATCCTCATTTGGCACGATTAAACGGGCAGTAGAAGTAGCCTCGTAATTCAACTGACGTTGGACAGATTGAGAGCGATGCTTTGGACCAGGTGAATCATTGCGCGTCGAAAGGTCCTCTGACATAATCAAGTCATCCAAAAAAGAACGTTGACGTGCATAGGTGACGCGGGAACCTCGCAAATGAGATGGAACTGAGGCAGGAGAGTCTTGAGCCTGGTTTTCGGCAGGACACTCATTCACAGCCGCACTTGGCGAAGCTCGGTCGGGGAGGATTAGATTCCGGGACTGCTGACTATCGGCGGGACTCTCTGCTGATTTTCCAGCCGCTGGAGATGTTTCAACCGGGTGTTCCGTGATCCCGAGCGAGTCGATCAGTCTCCTTCGACCAGGGGTGATGTTCGCTTTAGTGGCATAGCCCTGGTTGATGTCCGGCGAGCTATTTGGCGCGGACTCTGCATTCCCGGGGCTCTCCTTGGCTGATAGTCTCATTTCATGCTCGGGAGTAGACACCTTAGTCTGGTTCCGCACGGATCTCCCAGTCCTTGGATATGATGTCGACCTTACGGGGCTTGTCTCCTGACCGGCTTCTGGCTTTTTAGTCAATAGCCTCCGGCCATCGAGCACCCTTTTCCCCATTTGTGGTGAAACGTCAATAAATTCACTCTCTGCCTTGCTTGGCTTCACGGGTCGCTTAGTCGCAGGAACGACCTTATTTCCACCGGGCACAGGCACCTTCTTCCTCATTTGTGGTGACACATTATGATCTCCATTATCTGTGTCGCTTGGCTTCACGGATCGCTTAATCGCAGGAATGGCCTTGTTTCCATCGGGGCTATATCGCCTTCGCTTCCTTTGAACCATGGACATCTGTTCATCGTCTGAAGAAGGAAAGTCATACACATTAGATTCTGCGATGGGTTTTGACTGTGTAAGACCTCGAGTCGTGGTCATTTCAACCGATCCAGACGGTTGTTTATCTCCGTTCTTGTCGCGCTGTAATCTGGTGTAGAATGACCGTGAGAGACGTGACGAGCTTGGCAAAGGCATTTCTTTAGGAGTCGTTCTAGCGGTAGAGGAGCGCACCGGTTTTTCGGTATTCAGCGGAGGTTGACTTCTGGCAGCAGAGCCATAGGTTACGAGTCGTCGATTCCGAGATTGTGAGTTATCCATATTCGGTCCACAAAGTGGGCGCAAGTAGATGCGCGCGCGTTGTTTGATGAATTCGACTAAGAAATCTGGTTCTCGAAGAGAAATAAAGGTATGTCGAGGAGCAATTGGATTAAAGAATCGAGTAAAATGTAGTCGTTTCTTGAGACAAATCCATGTCCTTGCGGTGTTCACTGGAGCTTACACACGCTCAAAGGGAGTGGCGCAGTCATCAAAGGAGTGACCCCTAGGTGATTGGCAATGAATGTGTAAATTACCTAGGCAATTTCTTTTGAGAACATTAAAGAAACAATTGGCAGCCGAGGTCTGATTGGGGAGATGATGCAAGTGATAAGAGGCGGAGGGGGGTGAGATGGGGCAGAATCACCCACTGCGGTATAGCTTCCAGATATAGAAAATAAGATAAGAGTAAAACCCTACATACTTCCCCGCTTTCGGCTTTGAGACATCCAACGGCCCTATCCTTATATACCCCTCTCTGGACTCTTGTCCTTTAAAGGTACTTCGACTGTCTCGGGTGAACTTCCGGTGCTTTCATATTCTAACAGCTCTTTTTCTCTCTTTCCCTAGTACGACCCACATACACCCACACATCTTTGGACGCAGCAAAATCATGGCTAGCAAACCAGAGAGCGGTCCTTCTCCTGCGCAGGGTGTTGGTCCTCTGTATCGGCCTGATGGCGAGAAGCCCACTGCGACAGTCTCAAAGGAAGTCTCCTATGAGAATGTCCACGTGCTACCTCAAACACCCCAATTGATTGCTCTCTTGACGTGAGGACCCATTCTCTGCGTGGAAAGTAACACTAGACTCATATTTTATACCACAAACAGGATGATCAGAGACAAGAGAACCAGCCGTGCTGATTTTATCTTCTATTCTAACCGCATCATTCGGTTGCTGGTGGAGGAAGGCTTGAACCACCTCCCCGTTGTTGAGCAGTCCATCACTACCCCCGTTGGACGGTCCTACCTTGGTGTCCAATTTGAAGGAAAGATCTGCGGTGTCTCTATTATGCGCGCAGGCGAGGCCATGGAACAAGGATTGCGCGACTGCTGCCGATCTGTTCGCATTGGAAAAATTCTCATCCAGCGGGACGAGGAGACTTGTATGCCCAAACTGTTTTACGATAAGCTCCCTACTGACATTGCTGATCGATGGGTCCTTCTCCTCGACCCCATGTTTGCAACTGGTGAGTTGAGCTTGTTCTACAATGCCCATGGCCACCCAGCTCATTTTTTTCTCCAGGTGGTTCTGCAACCCTGGCTGTGGAGACACTGATCGAGAGAGGCGTTCCTGAACACCGGATCCTATTCCTCAACCTCATTGCCAGCCCCTCTGGTGTTGCTGAATTTGCGGAGAGATTCCCTAAGCTCCGCGTTGTGACCTCTTTCATTGATCAAGGATTGGATGAGAAGAAGTGAGAATATCACACCCCTTGGGTGTTGCGATTGCCATGCTGACTGATTGATAGGTATATTATCCCCGGCCTGGGAGATTTCGGCGACAGATATTACTCTATGTAAAAGTGTTGTTTCCTACCACGTTGAAAGGAACATCAGCGGTCACAAGGTCACCTGGAAATTCTGAGTAATTCAGTATTCCATTATCCACCCATTGCTTGGTCTGTTCCAGATGCCATAAGGCACTTCCACTTCGCCATACAAGTCACCTATTCAGAGTTGACTTGATGCCCGGTAGTGGGGTAGAGGTCTAGGTGGGTGAGACACTTCTTGGGGTTTGGGAGATATGATAAGCATATACAACGAGAATATGCAGCAAGAATATCAAATACCATGTACATACAAGAATTTCACAATTCAATTATTGTTGATATCGTGCCTTAATGCGCCGTTCGCCGTCATCCCATGATCAGTAGTCATCATCATAGCCATCGCCCTGCCCAGTCTCTTCTGAAATACCCTGCTTGCTGATTCCTCTCTGTTGGCTCGGGTTCGGTGCGTCATATTGGTTGGCAGTATCCTTCGCAACTGCATCACATGCGTCTACCCAATCCGAATATACATCCACAGGGGCAGAGAGATCTTTAAAGGGTTGTGTTAGTTGGAGTATTTAGGATTGGTGCCTTGGGTTGATTATCAACTCACAATTGATACCAGTTTGGAACTTCTGGCCACACACTTTGCAGGATAGATCGCCTAGGCCAAGCTTCTTGTCTAACTTGACGACCACAGAATTCTCGTGGTTGCAGAAGAGACAGGAAAAGGTGGTAGCAAGCGGCTCCCTCTGTGTTTCACGGTCAGTGCTGAGTGTAAAACCTGGCGATTTGTAATTCGTTTACCTTTCGGGGCCCTTGGGGCTTCGAGCTTGACTTCTTACGCTTGCCCTGTAGCAATCAGCATATATCCACGGTCGGGGTGATCAGGCCGGTCAGATAGGGGGGAAATAATGCCACGTACCATGCTGAAGTTGACCTGCGACACAGGATTTAAAATAGAAAGAAGGGATGAGAGGAAAGGTGAAGCAATGAGAAGTGTCGACTCGCGTGGGAGTAGGCCCGCGGCATGGATGCCAAGATGACTTGCTTAATTGGGAATCGGAATAATGAGCCTCCAGATTCCGACATGTGATGTCAATGGGTGGCAATTCCACAAAGCGATCTACATTGTCAATACACTAGAATCATATGAAAAGGGTCTATGTTGGGCCAATTTAAAATTTTGGAGGGTTCCATGCGGGTTATCGAGGAAAGAGTATTGATTTTAGCAGACGGTACATATGAAACCAATCCAATACATAAGTATGCAAGTACACATACACATTTCAGTGTACAACATTCAGAAGGAAAAGTTTAACGCCAATAGTATAGGGCCAATTGTAACAGCGATCTACCACATTCCATTTAGTACAATAGTGATCAGTGGACTCCAGCACTATATGGTGATGACATAAGGCGATGACATAATGATAATCTAGTGGACCTTTTTTTTAAATGTTCGATCACATGACCAGAGTGAATGACATAATCAGCTAGGGCCCGCGCTCGCTTAGCCGAGTTTTCTGTGGGTTTTCAACCCTCCCAGTCGAGTGTCGAAACCCTCTGAGCGCGCGGTGCGATACCTTTGTCTGTCTTCCAACAACACACAGATAACTCGCAATCATGGCTGTTGGAAAGTAAGCGCCCTATTCTTCATCCTTTTCCTTCTTGCAATTTATCGAATTACTTGCGCATCTACGACATCCATTGAATTCACGAACACACGACTAATCTTCTTCGATCAGGAACAAGCGCCTATCTAAGGGTAAGAAGGGTATCAAGAAGCGCACAGTCGACCCCTTCACCCGCAAGGACGAGTACTCTGTGAAGGTGTGTTTATTCCTTTCATTATCCCAGACGCAATGCTAATCGTTCTCGACAGGCTCCTTCCACCTTCCAGACCCGCGAGTATGCAAACCACCCGAATCGAATATGGCGAAATTTTGAGATGGATTGACTAACGGAATTATCAGTGTCGGCAAGACTCTGGTCAACCGCACCAGCGGTCTGAAGAACGCCAACGACTCCCTCAAGGGCCGTATCTTCGAGGTCTCTCTCGCCGACCTCCAGAACGATGAGGACCACGCCTTCCGCAAGGTCAAGCTCCGCGTCGACGAGATCCAGGGCAAGAACTGCCTGACCAACTTCCACGGTCTCGACTTCACCACCGACAAGCTCCGTTCCCTTGTCCGCAAGTGGCAGTCCCTGATCGAGGCCAACATCACCGTGAAGACCACTGACGACTACCTCCTCCGCCTGTTCGCCATTGCCTTCACCAAGAGACGCCCCAACCAGATCAAGAAGACCACCTACGCCCGTTCTTCTCAGATCCGTGCCATTCGCAAGAAGATGACCGAGATCATCCAGCGCGAGGCCTCCACCTGCACTCTCTCCCAGCTCACCCACAAGCTCATCCCCGAGGTTATTGGCCGTGAGATCGAGAAGTCCACCCAGGGCATCTACCCCCTGCAGAATGTTCGTTTTTTTTTTCACCCCAAGACTAGAGAGTCGCACATATATATACGGGTTGCTAACATACATGTCTACAGGTCCACATTCGCAAGGTTAAGCTCCTCAAGTCCCCCAAGTTCGACCTCGGTGCTCTCCTGTCTCTGCACGGAGAGTCCTCGACTGATGACAAGGGACAGAAGGTTGAGCGGGAGTTCAAGGAGACCGTCCTCGAGAATGTTTAAAGGTTATGTCAATGAAGTGGTGTCACGTACTGGTCAGCCGGGGCAAATCATTGTCTTCTGGTCATAGGAAAAGAAAAAAGTTCAAACGTGTATGACAGATTTGAACTGGCGTTTAGCTACGCGTTGCCAGTCTTAGACATGATCCCAAAAATTCAAGGGTTGTAGTTCATTCATGTTCAATTCTCTTCAGCCTGCTACCATGTAGAAAGGTACATTGTGTAGTCCCACCTGCTTATCCTGGGGCGTGATGCTTGGTCCAACTAGATATCATTGTTACCTGCTTCGTCCTTCTACCTCATTTTCCCCCGTAATAGATCCGGTTCATCTTCCGTGTGTCTAGTACCAAATGTGGAGAGTGATGACAGGTCAGTTCTAGCCCAGTGGTCAGTCTAATCTTGGTCTTTCAAAGGATCACTGTTGTAGTTATATGTGCTATGTTCCAAGGTTCTGATTGAGATAGATACGCTGCATATAACCTTTGAACAACAGCACTGCTGTCTATCATTTGGAATTATTCGAGGCCTCATGCCTAAAGAACGAAACGTATATATTAAAGTGGGTGTAGTATTTAAGCTACATGATCATTGGTGGCCTTAGACCACAGTGATGGCATGTAAGTACATTTGATAGGATGAGTACCTTCTAGGTTACTCCGCTCTCTCTCTCTTCTTAGCTGTGAAATTCCCCGCTAGGCTCGAAGAAACTTAGTCCCGGGGTGATCAGACGTAGTCTTGAAATAGCTACAGCCCTAAGGGCTGTAGTCAGTCTTCTATGCCTAATAATTGTTGCGGAGTTCAACTGTTTGTATACGGTAAGCAGCAATGGGTGTGTCTTGCATGCCAAGTATAAGATGAGCAGATCGTGCAATAACCTCTTGAGAATATCCCTCAAGCTCCGGCATTGATGTTAAATTCTCTCATCAGCCATATATATAATATGACACTTGGGGGAATAAAAGGATATAACTATAAGCTATGTGACTCTAAACTATTCAAAATTCAAATTAACATAATATTATACAATACTGGTCAGTTTTTGCTTACACTTATGATAAAGCGTCATTCATCGAAAATATATACTCGGTACCGGGTTCGTACGAACAAAATATATATATAATCCTAGATGAGGAAAATGCGAAGACAACTAGGTTCTATCAGGCTAAGCAACACCTCATTATGCCTAGTTCTCAATTCTTTCATACTCTTTGCTGAATTGACAAGTTAGCTAAAGGCTCTTATATGGCATTGGTTCGCCAATTCGAGGTAATTTCTTAGCCTTGATTGTGGGCTATTCCCAAAGAAAGCAACAAGAAACGGATGTTCTCCTTCCATCAACTGTTATTATATCTTGGAAGATGTAAATGTTTACAGATGCCCTAAGAGGAAATAAGGTTGGTGGAACCCCCATTAGTCCAACCCCCGCACTCTCTAGGGGGTATGAGGTCACGAGTCCTACGCCCCCCTCTTGAATTGCATGGTATCTTGTCTCTCCTGTCCTTTCTTCTTCTTTACCATCTCTCCTTGAACTAATTCCTCATCTATCATCACATCAAACATTCACATTGAAACCAGTAAGCATCCATCTCGTGTTGATATACTTCCTTGGCATCAAACCATATACACTTGCTGTCTCAATCCACCAGTGACCATCCTACTGACATGACAAAACAACCCTTAGTGACCCGCTCACACAAATCCAACGACCGTGAATACCAGGCTGAGGGTGTGATGGGTACTCGTGACAATATACCACGCTACTTCGCAAAGTCCGGCCCCACCGATGCTGATCCTCGCAAGACAAAGAAGGACGGGGGTGGCAAAGGCAATTGGTAATCAATGCACGTCATAGCCATGTGTATCCATCCAGCTAATGCTTGCATTGCCACAGGGGTCGATCAGGAGACGAAATGCAGGACACCAACTACTCGTTCGCCAATGCTAGACGCCGGTCCAACAGTAGCACCCAGGGTCTGTCTGACTTCAACACCAAATTTGAGGCCGTCGAACCGGAGCCTGTGTTCGAGGAAGAAGACCTCGGTGAGGCCGACATGGCTGCGGGGAATGATAATACCGTGACCAAGGTTGAGAGTGCCAGTAGCAACGATAGTGAGGCTGATCACGGAAGGAAGTATTAGGGAGTCTCGGCTATCGTTGTCGCAACTTGAGATTTCCAACTTCCGGGTGTCAAGCAGGTAGGAACATGAACAAGGTAATCTCCAAGGGTCATGACCCGGTGACACGGGAAGCAATATTTATTATGAAAGTCCGAGAAAACAACCACAATCAAACATAACATTCATATTTCACTCACTGCAAGAATGAGAGTCTTATGATCAAGTACAACGTAGCTTTGGGGTTTACCGACGGCCTGAACAATACGACATTGAAATATCTCTTGAGATTTCATAAATACAACATATTATGACCCATTGGTCATTGGATAACCGAGTAAGAGTATCGAAAACGCCGCTATTTCAACCCCAACCCCACGTCAATTGTAGAGAAAATTCAATCGTTTGCTCCAGCAACTTCACCATCAATCATGGGTGCTCTATTTGGGGGGCGATATGTGGACCTCAGCAGTTTCCCGGAGGTTTTGGAACCAGAAATCAAGTTTTCCGACCTCGATGCACTGGCGCAAAATGTCGTTTTCGGTCTGAAGGTCGGACGCCACACGAGATTTTTGCTCTGGGCGGAACCGTGACACAAGAATATCGGAATCAGAATCAGTCATCAGAGCCTCCGTAGGTGAGAGAGGTTTGTAAATAGAGTGCAGACCGGCATTTCGAGGTTCTAGACATAGTCCGTTAGTTAGCCCCATAGTCAAAGTGTTTATGGTTGGAAAAATCCCACCTTCCAAGCATGCAGTTAGTGAACGGTAGAGCGCCGTGTCGGCGACTGAGCTGTATTCAGTACCGTTGGGACCCTCAGCAGCTTTGCCCCGAGCTACCCAATCATCTTTGATCAAGCACCGTCGCCAGATCAACCTCTGCAAAGCCATGAGGTAGGATGGGTCTCGCTGGCCGTAGCGTCCATAATCAAGAACTTGCAAGGCGAGATGGAACTCGCTCCGTGCAATATCACTCTCGGTATCATCTGCCAGCTGAGTAGGGCCCATCAATGTCAGGATATCAATCAAGCCATCGGAACCAACAACCTGTCTGTCGATCAAGGTCGAGAGAGCGTCGCTCAGGATTTCATGAAGCGAGGGCCGATCTTCGAAGATATGCTCTCCATACTGACCGAGAACTAGTTCAAGCGCTGCCTTTCGGTCAATAGCACCTTCCAGGATATGCTCAATGTGCAAGTAGAGAATGTCTTGGACCCCATCGACCTCGACATAATCATCAAGACGCTTCACATCCTCTTGCAAAGTAGAAGTCACACCGGGGGAATCAATTCGCTCCTGCGTCGCCAGTTTGCCTAGCTTGGCTATCGAGATCTCTACACGGTGGCTCCACAAGTCTTTCTCACCGCTAATCGCTAGATTCTCCAATGAGGTTGCGGCAGTGTCATAGTCGTCTTCACCGATGACATCGTTAATCCAGCTCAGGCGAGAATATGCGGGGTTACTTCGGAGGAATCGGGTGACGGCAGATTGGTATTTTCGCATCGTAAACAGCGTTCCTGGATAACCCATCGCGATTTGCCGGGAGAAGTATGCATCTGCCCAAAGGGCGCCGAACTTGTCGAAATACTTGGCGATCAATCGGTCGGCGTCGATCTCGGTTTGGTTCGTGGAAATATCATTCTGGGGTTCTGTACGCGGATGTTGAGTTGCTTTTTGGTCTTGAAGCTCGATGATCAACTCGACCAACGCCCCCATGTCTCGGAAGCTTTCTGCTAGCTCGACGGCATCGGCAAGATGGTCGATACCAGCCAACTTGAAGAGCTGCCATTTACGGTCTTCGACATGGGCCTGCTCAATCGAGACACTCTCATCCATTAGTTTCGGATCTCCTTGCGCAGAAAGCCATCGAGTTCGTTCGAGATGCATTTGACCGATCACGCGAAGGTGTCGATAGCTGTTTTTTGCAACTTGATTCAAAACATGCGTGTCAGGGGCATCTGCAGCCGATGCGGGTGTTATCCATGACCGGCAACTATCCAATTCCAAGTCGAGTAAATGCCCTGCTTCAGAGTAACCAACACCTCTCGATGTCCAAAACTCGGGAAGATCTTCATATCCATCGGAAAGCACACCATCCTCCAAGAAGTCTCCAGTAAGACCATAAAGCGCAACATGCTCATCGCGATATCGGAAAGCAGTTTCCGTGACCGCCAGGAACAGCTCACTAGCCGCTAGGATCTTCTCTGACAATGTGCGCGCAGGGTTGGAAGTGTTGCTCCGGCCGAGCTTGATTGCGTTCTTGATCCATGGGATGATATGCTCCATGCGGTAGGAGTCTCTCAGGAACCATTGACGCACCGGATCGGTCTCTCCGTGTTGGGGGTTGATTGGAGTCTTGAATTTATCGTGCATGGATCCAATGACATGACCGAGGAAAGTCTCTTCGTCTCCATTTTTGATCTTACAGGCCTCTTGAACCTTCCACATAGCTCTTTGTGCTGCAATCTTTTCCGCGGCCCACAGCAGCTCCCATCTTGCCGGTCGACTCAAAGGATTGCCTTGGCGTGATAGTAGTGAGGCAAGATCGTCCAATGCCTTTGCTCTCAAGCGGAGATTTTGCTCTAGTGAAATAGCAGTGGTGGGAATGAAGCGAGTCTCTGACTGGAGCAGCTCCCTGCAGATTTCCAAGGATGCTTGCTCCATTTCCGACGGAGGGAAGTTCAAGTCGCCTTCGCTGGACAGATTCAACGGATTCTTTGCCATGGTCCCAAAGAAAACCGCTTGCTCAAGCTTGTGCTTTGCTGTGACTTGAGGCTCCTCGACATCTTGTTCTGTTGCAGGACGAGGGAGTACCGCCACACGAATTACACCGAAATTCCGAAGCATAAGCACACATGCTGCGCAAGAGGAATCGCTCGATTGGTCCTCTGCCATGGACCCCAGGATTTCGTGGTCTGTACCAGAGCGCAGGTGAATGGTATCTTGGAAAGGCAAAGGCAATTTGTTGGAATCGAGAAGCAGTTGTGAAGATGGACTCTCTTCGACACTTGCCAACGACAAGATAACAAGAGATTGGCCAATGAGAATGAAAGCCGTTTCTTCTGGCTTCGGCACAAATATCTTGGGTTTCGAAGTTTCGAGCTGGGAGGCGGGAATATGGCGAAGATCCACGGGATGCGTTGACAGAACACGACATTCATTTCCTGACAGGTGAACTTGAACCACGAATAGCGCCCTAGTTTCTAACCATTGTGGCGACCTGACAACCAGAAAGAGGCGCCAGGACCCATCGGAAAGTTGAACAGCCTCGTCGGAAGACTGCGGGACAGAGAACGCAAAGTCCACGACTTTGAGCTCTGTATCATTTGTCGTTTGCGCATGATATTCAGGGAGGGCCGCCAGAACTTCGTCCTTGAGATCGTATCGTTTTTTCAGGGTGTTGCCGTGGTTCCAATGCGTGTCCCATACTTCAACCAATCCAGTGGAAGTTGCAATAATGACATCTCGCTGGCCGCGTTGGTGAGAACCACCCGCCCGAACGGCAGTGACCTCTTTTCTCCATGAACCACCTGCGAAGACGCTCTTGATGCCCCCGAAAATTCCACCGCCTCCACTCCCTGCAGTGCTTCTGAGGAAATTCACGAGCACTGAGGGTTTTCCCTGGGGGTCCCTCAGAGTGATGTGTGCTACTCGTCCGGACGAGAACGTGACGATGATTCCTGAAGGCTCCCCATTGAGTATTTCCGTGGCATACTCACCGGAAAGCATGCCAGGGGTGGATCCTTGGATGCCATTCTGCTTTTGTCGGGATAAACCCAGTGACGCGGCACTGGACACAGTCTCCCAGTAAATGACTTTTCCTGTAGAAGGGATGATCACCAAGAGACCCGGGTGGTCTCCTGTAGCCGTGGATAATAGAACTCCGAGTGGGACGGCACCTTTGGGATCCCTGCAAGACTCCGGAATTGATACCGTGAATGTCTCCGACGGAGATGGGGACGAAGCGGGCGCAGAATAGGGCCACACGATGGCATGCGAGCGGGTCAAAGCTAATGCGTGATCATGACCAGGTCCGAAAAAGCACTTGAGGGGTTCTGCGTCCAGAGAGTAGGTGTCAACAAACCGCGACGCAAGGTGAGGAAAAGCTATAGAATTTGAAATACCTGATTGCAAGCCACGAATCTGATCTGGCAAAGATGGTAGTTGATCAACAGTGTAGAAATCTGTACTTGACTTTAAACCTAGCAAGTTAACACTTTGGACTTGAGGGTATGAAGGAACGCGCAAAGATATTCAAGTAACCCACCAGAACGATTGTCCCCTCGTTATTGTTTCCAGATACATCGCCTTGTTTCACAACACGGGTTGATAGATGCAAGTCGCTCATTTGATCCGTAGGGATAATGTCACCGTTTGGCGCAGTGGGTGTTGCTAATTTTGCGAGCTCCCGCCCCAGGTTGGTAGTGGAAGGGGATTCATCTGGGCGTCGCAAGACGGAGCGCTGTCTCTTGGCCTTTGGTGGGTTGACAGAGTCATCTGAGCTTGTTCGTTGGCGTCGACGAGTATTGCGACCACCGGCTTTGGGGACGAACATTTTCAATGTACGCAACCTGTAGTCGCGAGCACACGCTAGCTGGCGAAAGCTTCGAAGATTATTGACCCTTGGGGGTCCGATTCACTGTTCAAGGTCGATGTAAGGTCGGAAAGAAGAGAAAAAGAAAAAGGAAGAGAGGAGAAAGCTCTCCCAAGAAGATGCTTTTGAATTGGAGCACGGTGATAGCAGCGATAGGGTTGGTCAATAACAATCGAGGATGTTTGTCCGAAGGCGGTGAGACAATAACCACATTGTGAAGGTCGGTACATGGATGTGTAAGTTACATGTACTGCTGCATACACTATATTCTGTGTATTATAGAGAGTACTCACAATCAAAATCTATCTTATACTCATATTTCATACGCAAATGGCCATTCAACTGACTTCGGAATAATGTTTTGCATGATTTGAGCCTATTCTGCTTATTGAAATGTGGGGCTCTGCATACTTGGGTAATAAATAGGTATAGAGCAAATACCAATAGAATACATAAACTAGTATATACCAATCTCAATTAGGTATTTAGCTATATTTTATGAGGTTAAAGTACGTAGATAACTAAGCATGTGTATATATTATTAATCGCTCTTAGAATATGAATAATATTAGTATAGCATATAAGAACCATGTAATCTCCATTGAGGTCTATTTATAAATAACAGTCGACGTATACGGGGAAATCTTTGCATAGCCGATTACCCCGAAAAAAGGAGCTCACGTGAATCCCACATCTAACCCCACACGGAGGTCACTACTCCCTTGATAAACACTAGCATGGACTGAAGGAACATTTCTCGCTCGCTCCATGGGATAGCGGATCTCACTCTCGCTACTACGAAATAGCCACCATGCTCATATGTTGTGTTGATACGGTCAAGATCAAGGCCCCAAAGGGTTGCTTAGGGCTGCTGCAACTATAAACAAGATGCTCTCACGGTTGTCGCATTCCAGGGATCACCTCCGACTAAGATCCATTGTGCATGTCACATCGCAAGTTTTGGCTACACCTTCGAGACCGACAAACCTTAATATCCTGTCCTTCAGACGAGACCTGCACACAGCCCTCTTTTTCCCAGGTTTGCCGCCCCCATCCCCCTTTTACCTCTGAACCTCAAATTGGCTGCTAACACACGATAGGGCATGGAGTCCAAAGGGTTGGGATGGCCAACGCTTGGATTGAAAACTTCCCCCACACCGCGACTAAGATTTTGGACGAGATGGATAGCACCCTCGGGTTCAAACTGTCCAGCATTATATCCGATGGCCCCAACTCCAAGCTCAACAAAACGGAGAATGCACAGCCTGCGGTCATGGCAATCTCAGTCCTGATACTTCGTATTTTGGAGCAGGAATTCGGATTCGACATTAAATCTCGGGTCGATGTTACACTTGGACATAGCCTCGGGGAGTTCTCCGCATTGGTTGCCGGGGGCTATCTTAACTTCGGAGATGCTTTACAACTAGTTCGTGGTCGGGCTGAAATGATGGCCCAGTGTACGCGCCAGTTGACCGAACAATCAGGTGAAACATATGGCATGGTTGCACTTCTCTGTGAACCCGAGCACCTGGAAGGTTTGCTTCGAACGGTTCAGGAATTCATTGGCCCCGAATCACCGGGTATTGAATTCGACAGGGATAACCGTGTCCCATCAATTCAACGAGTGGTGGTCGCAAATATCAACTCGAAAAATCAAATTGTGCTAAGTGGTAGTCTTGACCGAATCAAAATCCTTCTGGTCCAAATGCGTCAATTTGGAGGTCACGACCCACGGGCTGTCAGACTGAAAAGTGAGAGCCCGTTTCATAGCCCTGCTATGGCGCTAGCTGCGGATTATATGAGACATGCCCTCGACAAAATCAACATCACATTCCCGGCATCAATTCCATGCATATCAAATGTTTCTGCCTTGCCATTTCAGTCTAAGGAAGACATCAAGGATCTCCTTTCAAGACAGTGCACTGATACGGTAAGATGGTGGGATAGCATTCGCTATCTTGATCAGGAACGAGGCGTGAGGCGGTGGATCGGAATTGGACCAGGAAAGGTCGGTAGGAATTTGGTTGGCAAAGAGGTTGGGAGAGTTGACACCAAAGGTGGTGGAGTGTGGGCTGTTTGCGACCCTCGTGAAATGTCAGAGATTATGGTTGCCCTGGAACAGACTGAAGTCGAAACTTAACACTACCAACCCGAATTAGCATGATGAGATAACAAAATAGTCATCCTTTTCTTCTCTGTTCTATTATCTTCAGAATCCTCATTACTTACACCATACGAAATGGAAATCCAAAGTAGCTTAATGACTAAAGAAATAGTATGGATAATGTCCGAACGGTTTGGTAAGATTATTGCTGTCTAATACGAATGTAAGTTGGGGAAGCTGGTTGACCGAGGGGTTTATCTGTATCCTCAAGATGTGACATTGGTACTCTCCCTACAGAGAAGTACCTGGGGTCCACGACTCCCCAATACGTTTAACATCCGCAACGAACTTTTTGTTAGAGATTGGCTGGCAAGCGGACAAAGAAAAAGCTGTATTCCCGGGAATCGGTACGTGATCGTCGGGGGAATAGAATGGATTCTGCAAAAGCTGGATATATGCACTCTGTAATGCGCGGAATGCCTATATGGAATAGTCAGGGGTTGGGATCTTGTGGCAGATAAGCATTCGCTAAGCATCAAGGACAAACACACCGGCTTCAAATCAGAATCTCTCAAACCATTAATCGCAGCGCCTGCTTGTTTTCCAGCGCTGGCCTCTTCCTGACCGAATAAATCCACAATGATCAATAGTTTTACCCCCGTGGTCGTCAACCATCCATAGGCCGCAAGTCGTTCGTCAATTGCATGTAATAGACCTAGATCCTGATCAATGGATGTTTGTTTGCACCGGATGTCGAAAATGTCGAGACAGGAGTTCAGTAAGAAGGAGAATTCGATAGTGGAATCCGAATATGGGGGAAACAGGGAAATGTGGAGAGGGTTATCCTGCAACCGGGTTAGTATGAACAATTCCAAAGGGACAAGTTGGTAGAGCGATACATACTGCTTTCCCAACCACGCCAATGCAGGCAATTTTGGGACCAGCCATTTCTGAGATAGCTCTTGAAGTGGCAATGTATCTGGACTGGGCGCAATCACTTGAGCTCTTGGAGTTTAGGGACTGATTCCCTTGTCTCGACACCGTGATCGAGTGAGAGTTCTAATTTGGGTAGGTATTATCTCTCCATATAATGTCCACAATGCTCTGTAATTGAGCAGCCCTTTCAAGGGACGGGTACTTTGCAATCAAAATGTAGACAGCAGTGGAGTGGTTGTCTCCAATCCCCCGCGGCATAACTAACCTATGGAGAAGACGCGTTCAGGCATCGAGGCAGCAAAAGGAGCTCAGAGCCAATGACCACACAGGCAATTCCATTTACGAGCAGCTCACCGCTTTTACCATACCAGGTTCCGTGATTGAAAAATACGGCCGTTAAGCCAATGAGCTGCGAGGTAATAGCTTACATCATCTCCATAAAACCGTCGGTATACATCATCTTCTTCCACTCTGGAATCGGAACCTTTTTGGGGTTCTCCTTGTCTTGCAGTTACCCGGAGTCCGCCACCTCTGCCCTCTTGTAATTCTACATTACTTGTCGTCACTGGACGAGGCTGCAATTACCTTGTCTCTTTAACTTCCGGGATCACGACCTTCCATTCAACTTGTTCCTCTCCACCGAAGAGACTTTTCTCAAGATGCTTCCGATGGCGAGGCCCGCCATCTCTGGCGCTCTGTGCGGTAGGGATCTTCTTCGCCTCATCGACAATATCAATTCACTAACAGAAAACAGCTGCGCGACCCCGTTTCGTTGCCTCTATCCCCCGTGCCCAACCCTTCGCGGCCCTCTCGACTTCGTCAATCAAATCAGCGACAGCGCTCGAGCGTCAACCATCAGCAGCCGCCCAGCAATTGACCGCGTCAGGCAAGACCCGCCGAGAGGTGCCTTTGCCCAGCCAGGAGAAGAAGGAGGGTGCTATGCAATATGCCTTGTTCGTTTGCTCTCCATGGCTTTCATCTAGAATGCGCCTCGAACTTCCGCTGACCCTATATTACCCAGGACCACCCTTGATCAGATTGCCAATTGGGCTCGTCAAAGCTCTTTGTGGCCCATGACCTTCGGTCTCGCATGCTGCGCCGTGGAGATGATGCACCTTTCTACCCCCCGTTACGATCAGGATCGTCTTGGAATCATTTTCCGTGCTTCTCCGCGTCAATCCGATGTTATGATTGTGGCCGGTACATTGACGAACAAGATGGCCCCTGCTCTCCGCCAGGTCTATGATCAAATGCCCGACCCCCGGTGGGTTATCAGCATGGGCAGTTGTGCCAACGGTGGTGGCTACTACCACTACAGTTACTCGGTCGTGCGGGGCTGTGACCGGGTTGTGCCGGTCGATATCTACGTGCCTGGATGTAAGCATTTCCTCCTCCCTCACGCTTGTGCTGTTACAATTGACTAACAAAAATCAAGGCCCACCCACTTCCGAGGCACTGATGTACGGTATCTTCCAGCTGCAGAAGAAGATGAGACAAACTAGAATCACACGCATGTGGTACCGCCGTTAATCTCTAAAACCAATGATATGGTGGACTGTTTTTTTGCCTCTTCGGTCATAGTGCATGGTAAACTTGAGTGACTCAACCTGACCGCCGTGGAGTTTTTATGTGTCTTTTTTACTTTGTATATCAATATCAAGCTTCAGGTTCTGATATTTTGTTTTCACTCTCACTTTGATTGGTCTGTTCTCCCTTTTTTTTTTTTGCCTGTCAGAATATCTATTCAAAAGAACTCGAATAAATGTCTCACATACCGGCTTTAAACCTACACATATAGCTGTATCAACCGGATTTTAGACCGTGTATGTGAATTTCCCGATCGGTGTGCCGCCGCTTTATACGGTTATTCTCACTGAGTATCTCACATCTGGGTAGCACAGGGACTATTTCCTTACAATGTTACCTAGTTAATTGCACTAGTAAAATGATACTCAGTGATGCTTAGGGTATGATTAGTAATGTCGGAATAGTGCTCAGCCCTGGAGGTTATGCTCGGTGAGCACTCAGGTGTTGCTCAGTGAACGCTTCCAAGGTCATGTTGTAGGATATGCTTAGTTAGTATTTAGGTCATGCCCACTTCGTATATAGCAAATAAAGGTAGAGGATGAGTTGACGAGAAAGTGCCACTTTAGCCTCAATTTCGACGACAGCGAGGTTGATCTTATTCAAATAGATCTTTCAATAGAACGATTCCGGGCTCATAACTGACAGAAAGCTGGTGTACGAACAATATATGGTATAGATGACCGATATTGACAACTCTAACTAAAATGACAAAACCCGCTAGTTATTTCAACAATCTGTGCGGACATTGATGACTGTAATATGCACTTTTGTATGGTATTTCTGGCACCCAGGGTATAATAACTGGTTTCTACCGTTTCTACCATGTATTGACTTGGTATTCGACAACTTTTATTATTTATTCTAGGGCCTTTTTTAACCCAAGTAATATAGTAAGACATAAGCAAACATTGTTTATTATAAAAGAATAGGGCTCCTTAGAGTTAATGGGTATTTGATACAAGAAATAAAGATCTATACGAAGTTGATTAAGCAGATGATGCATGGTTTAGTTAGGGTCCTCTAGTTAGTACTAAGTTTCGGTAATTTTGGATTGCAGGAAAAAGGAAGTGAAAAGTATCTACTAAGTCAACAGGGGTATATATGAGGTGGCCCGGGACTTTCCAAGGAGACATACGCAGACACTTAGAATAGCAACGTGTTCATCCACTAGCCCTACTGTGCTCTGGGCAGTCTTAAAAGAGTCAGATATTAGAGACCGCAGCACAATCAAGTCTATCGCTATCTACCTAGTAACCCTGTAAGATCATGTCATTAGGCCTCCCCTCAGCCATATCTAAATCTGATCATAGAATCGTGAGTGTCTCGGTAATTGGCAGTTTCGGCGGGTTCTCGGGACGAGGAGCCTGCTCATCGCCATAGTTCAAGTGGGCTTTTAGTTTGTAATCTTCAGGGACCCCTGCGAACTTCTTGATGGCAGCCTCGATGGGTGGAATGGCGTTCATGTGCTGCAGATTGGCTCCGACTCCCTCCAGTTCCAAGGCAGTCCAGACAAGGATCTGATGGATGCCTTGAGTATGCTCTCCCCATTCGCCAAACATATGCCCGGTTGCTTTGTGCGTCTCGGCAGCCTCTTTCGCCGTTTCACCGCGCTCCCAGAAGAGTACCTGCACAGGTTAGATGGTCTGAGTGACAAGTGACAAAGCGGTAACATACGGATCCATAAGCAGCTTTATGGCCTTCGAAAAGGGGGCCCAATTTCTGCCAGAGACCTGGATTAATTGACTTGAGGATCGGCTCAGACTCCCTGAGGATAATGCTCCAGAGCTCCTTGTGCTTCTCCCCATAAGCAAGCGAGATGCGGACGGGCTGAGTATTGTAAGACGAGGGAGCAAAGGAAAGGACTTTGGCGACAATCTCATGAACTCGTTCATCTGAAACCTTGGAGGTTCCCCCCAAGGCACGGACACTGCGACGGTAGGCAGCGGCTTCGAGCCACTGGTCGGTGGTGATGGAGGGCATGTTGGGAGAATGAGAGTAGGTGAGTTTTGAGAAGTGTCTTGGGAGATTTAAATATCTTGTTGTACGCCAGAAAGAGGTCGCAAGGGTGTTTAATGAGCTGTACATTGTGATTTAAATTAATCTTGCTCCGTTATGGGATGCTGTGGCCTTTATAAGAGTGAAGCAAGTGGCTGTGTTTGGCCCCAGCTTGTCTTTCCGCCCCCATAGAAAGTCCGCTTCAACATCGTTTCCCCGGGCTGAGTGGTGGTAAGATAGTACGAGAGAGACGTTACCCACTTTTTCAACAAAGATATTCAGATTAATGTTGTTCCGCGGTCTGACATGCATCCGCACAGGACAGAGACTCTTGGTCAATGGAACGAAGTACGGCCGTGTTTGGGGATCACCCCTTTACAATGTATATCGCGACAAAGCCCTCCGACATGCAGTATACGCCGTGGTATAGAATATATTGTGGTATCGTCCCATGAACCCCTTTAACGCCACCCATAACAATTTCAAATGTAACGTATTTCACAAGCGAGCCGCCCACACAAGCGAGCCGCCCACCCCAACCAAAACGCGTCCATAGATTAGCACTTAGTCAATTCAACCACCTACCATGCCACCAATTCGATCCCGAAGCTCTAAAGATTCAATAGAGCAAGAGGGTAGGATCTTACTAGCTATCCAGGCTTTTAAGAATCGAGAAATCTCTTCAATTCGTGAAATAGCACGCCGCTTTGATATACCACGTACAACCTTACGCGACCGCCTATCCGGCTGTACTCAACGAAGTACTACACGCGCTAATTCATTTAAATTGACCCAAATTGAAGAGGATTCTCTTGAAAAATGGATTCTCTCTATGGATCTACGTGGAGCAGCCCCCCGGCCCTCTATGGTACGAGAAATGGCCGATCTTCTTCTTCAAAAGCGTGGAACTACCCCGGTTCTTTCGGTCGGCCAAAATTGGGTTACGAACTTTGTTAAAAGGCGTCCTCTCCTCTCCTCCCAATTCTCGAAACGGTATAACTACGAGCGTGCGAAATGTGAAGATCCTAAAATCATTATGGAGTGGTTTAATCTGGTTCAAAAGACAATCCTTCAATATGGAATCGATTCCGACGATATCTATAACTTTGACGAGACCGGCTTCGCAATGGGATTAACTGCAACTACAAAGGTTATTACGAGGAGTGAATACTACGGTCGGAGGCCGGTTTTACAACCTGGAAATCGTGAATGGGTGACTACAATTGAATGTATAAATGCTTCTGGATGGGTGCTTCCTCCGTGTATAATCTTTAAAGGCAAAGTCTTTATTGAATCATGGTTCGACGGCCTCCCGGAGGATTGGCGTCTTGAAGTTAGTCCTAATGGCTGGACTTCCGATGAAATTAGCCTTCGTTGGCTTGAAAAGCTCTTTATTCCTAGTACTATACGTACGAAGGGGGTATACCGGCTCTTAATACTTGACGGCCACGGAAGTCATTTAACACCTAAATTTGATGAACTTTGTGAGCAAAATAAGGTGATACCAATCTGTATGCCAGCTCATTCATCTCATCTTTTACAACCTCTTGATATTGGTTGTTTTGCGGTGTTAAAACGTACGTACGGTCGGATGGTTGAAATCAAGATGCGGAATAGGATCAACTATATTGATAAACTTGACTTCCTCGAAGCATACCCCCACGCACGAATTGAAGCTTTTAAATCGGAGACGATTAAAAATAGCTTCGCAGCAGCCGGTTTAGTACCATTTGGACCCGACCGAGTGATTTCAAAGCTCAATATCCGGCTCCGAACCCCGACCCCCCCTACCAGCCGGGGTAGTGAATCAAGCCGGAATTTTACCCCAAAAACCCCTTTTACAGAGAAAGACCTACGTCGACAAGCTTCATCAATTAAAGCTTTACTTCGTACAAGATCTCGAAGCCCGCCTAGCCCGTCAGATCGTGCATTAAACCAGCTTGTGAAAGGCTTCCGTCTTACAATGCAAGGTGCTATCTTACTCGCTAAAGAAAACAAGGAATTACGCGCCGCCAACGAGAAGCAGAAGCAAAAGCGTACTAGATCCCGGAGGCAGATACCTACAGAAGAAGGCCTCTTAGTACAAGAAGCTTCTCAATTGATTCCTGAGCTAGTGGAAGCAGATGAAGCACCCCATGCCGGTGCCGGCATACATGAAGAACCGGCTTTAGAACCACGTACGCGGGCTACACCAAGGTGTAGTGGGTGCAGATCAACTGAGCATAGATTTAATAGATGCCCAGCTAGATAGATTTATTTTAGTATATTCAATTTAATGGAGTTATGGTTGACATATATATGATTGAAATTAGTAGGTTGGTTGGGGTGGGCGGCTCGCTTGTGTGGGCGGCTCGCTTGTGAAATACGTTACATGCTCAAAGTTTGTAGCGAGAAGCCATTCTCGACCGATCTTCCATAGAAACCTTTCCCAGTCATCATTACGGACGGAGTCTCCGTCTCTCTTGCAACTCGGTGAATCTGTTGGACCACTGTCTCGACGTCTCTGCTCTTGATCGGCATGCGATGATCGCCCGCCCACTCCAACAGTGTGGCCTGTACCGGGTCGCAGTACTCCCTAAGCAGGTCTCGGTGATGCTCCAGGCCAGGATCGTTTACCCCATGGACATGCACTGTAGGCAGCCGCAACATGTGCCCGTCAGAGCCCATAGTGAGCCAGGGAGAAGAGGGGTGTGTGAACGGTGTAGCGGCGTCGACCAGACCATGCGGCTGGGGGAGGTCAGGCATGAGCCACACCAAAGGCCCACGACCGGCAAAGAGAATTGCGAACCGGAAGTTGGTGATTCCACATCTTTGCTGCCGATAAAGAATGCTAGCTGCCGCCTTTGCGCCCTGGCTGAAGCCCAACAGGCCAACCCAGTCGCCCGTAGCCCCCTTGGCGTCGTCGGCAGCCATGGCGAGTGCAAGACTGGCGTCAATCGCTGTGGCAACATCCTGGGATGTCAGGACTTTAGACATGTTGTGATCACAGAACCAGACCCTGAAAGGCCCGTAGTTTCTGTAGACCGACGTTACATCTGGCCCGGGTTCTGTACTGGTGAATGGAGCCTGTGCATAGACGAGACGAAAAGAACGTCCAAGGCGCTTCTCGAGCACACGGCACTGCATCCGGAAGATCACGGCGTTGGTGCCTCCGCCGTGGAGGCAGAGGATGCGTGGTAGGTGGATCGTTGCTGCGTTGTTCATGTTGTTGAAATGCAGTACTAGGAAATGGTTTGCTGCTGACCTTCAGGTCCACGGGGAGCCCTGTTTATACGTCTGATATCCTCTCTTCGGGGGGTGGTTACTCCATTAGGGCCAGCTGGAGTTATGATAGTCCGCCTTATCGACCAACGCTGGGCGAGTATCTCCTCAAGTCATGCTGCCTGTCATGACTCAGAGTATCTGGACGATTGGACGATAGGACGAGACAATGCTTTGCTAGGGGCGACCCTTTATGATGTTCAACACCATACGATGCAATTAGGATCTTTCCAGTCGGCTACCCAGAAACATACATATCAGAGGTTAAACCACATTGTTATCTTCCGAGGGACGACTGATGTATTTATGTATGAAATTTTACATAGTTATCTTGCATATATAGAGCGGGTACATGCTTTAGAATCTTGCTATGTAGTTTGAGGACTGAAGAAGACTCGATACTATTGACATTCTATAATAAACAGCGCTATATGTAGAATCACATACACTTCTAATGATGAAGAAACCCCATCGTCTTCCAAGACGAGACATACGACCGAACCACCTCAGCACTCACTGGCCCTTGCGCAGCCATAGTTTTCGAGTGCTCCTTTGAATGCTGCGTGTCCAGCACGATCCCACCGCAAGCCATGCGTTCAAAATGGCTCTCAAGGAACCCCAGCCCCATGGACGCCGGGTTCTGCGCTGGTGGCAGAGATGATTGACGAACTCGCTGGATCCACTCCCTGAAGGGAACGATACCGTGGGGTGGGATATCCAGAGATGCCGCCAAAACCGTCACCATTTCCTTCCACGACTGACCAACAGGGTTATCGACGTGATAGACCGGATAGACCTCTCCTGAGTCTTCGCCGCTGCCGATATTGAGCAGATCCACCATGATGCTGGCGGATTTGTCCACGGGCAGCCAATGTAGCACACCCTGCAGATCAGGAAACACCTTCAGTGCATGAGCACTCTTCATAACAAAAGCAAAGTGCTCGACAGGATTCCAGAAGCCACTTGCAGTTGATCCAGAAATCTGGCCAGGCCGGGCCACCATTGCCTGGAAAAGCTGCGGGTGACGGCGCAGCGTGTCGGTCAACATGCGCTCGCACGCCCACTTGGCCTCATTGTAGCCGCTGGGTATCGCCGCAGCCATTGCCATGGGCTGCTCGAGGACGGGCGACTCGTTCGAAAACCCCGTCACGCCGATCGAAGAGATAAACTGGAATCCGATCCTGCGCGGCTCATCTCCGAGGGCCATGTCGCGCGCCAGATCCAACAGGTTGCGCATAACCTGAAGCTGGGGCTCGAAAGCTTTGAGCGGCCGTGTAGCGCTCATGGGCCACGCGTTGTGGATGATGTGCGTTCCGTGTTGGGCCAGCCAGTTGTACTCCTGGTTCGAGAGACCGAGCTGGGCCTTTGAAGTATCAGTCCCATATACCTGCAGTTTTTCGCGGGCAGCTGGCGACAGTGTTATGCCTCTGGAAGATAGGGCCTCTTCTTGTCGGCTGTCGGGGTGCGTGTCCTTGACCGCGCGGTTGATGCAGACGACACTTGCGACATCGGGGTGCTCGGCGAGGGCTTGAACAATGTGCGATCCTAGGCTGCCGGATGCACCTGTCACGATTACCACAGCTCCAGCACTAGACCCAGTGGTGATAGCGTCTTCAAGTACCGGCGACTCCCAGCCGGCCGTGTAGGCTTCGACTAAATGCAGGGCCTCTGCCTCACGGGCAGCTACATCGTCACGATCAACATTTTGTATCGCTGGGGTGAGTGGATCACTCACCGGATCGTGACTCTTGCTGGTAATGTCCGAGGCGTCGTCCGGAGTCGAGATATCAGAGTCGGTGTCTTCACCCCCCGAGTCTGAGAGCACATCATCGCTCTCGGTGCTGGTCGAGTCAGCGTCTTGACCTCCAGATCTCGCCAATGCATTCGACACGCAGGAAGCAAAGTCACGAATGCTGGTGGCGACCATTGTCTCGGTGCTGTCGAGGGTGCAATGGAAAGTGTTCTCCATCTCGCGCGCCACTTCCATGGCCATCAGGGAATCAATACCCAAGTCGGCCATCTCGCTGTCGAGGCTCAATTCGCTGGCCTCGATGCCGGAAACGTTGGCAACCACATTGCATACTTCATTTGCGATATTGCGTGTGCCACCGACAGGTTTTGCCTTCTTGACGTTTGCCTTGGTAGGTGCCAGCTTGGGGGCAGGAGCAGTGATGGGCCCGTCACGAGGCTGAAGACGGTCAGGCAACGGCAGAGATGCTGTTGCGGTGCTTCTCACAAATGACTTGTCCGTCGTCACTCGTGCCAGGATCTTGCTCATTGTGGCCTTGGGGACGCGGACATATTGCAGGCCCAGGATGACCTCCGCCAGAGCACCCGTCGAGGCATCGAAGACAAAGACATCGGTCACGTAAGCCTTTTCGCCTTGACGTGCGTGGCGAGCGAGGACATGCCAGACATTTGGACCATTCTCCCGGCCATCTGTCCCAGTCTGAGCTTTTGGCGAGCGCATCACCAGCTCGAGGCCGGTGGCAACGAACATGTCGCTGGCGGGGATGTCTGTCAGCAGATTGACGTACATTCCTGCAATTTGGCCGTAGCAGTCTGCCTTGGGGACGTCAAGCCAGGTATCACCGGAGTGTTGCTTATGCACGATGCCTGCACTCTCCCCTTTCTCCTGGCCCACGATGTACTTCACGCCGCGGTATACGGACCCGAATTCGACAACTTCTTCAAAGGCTCGGTACACGTTGCGCCCTTGGAGGGCCTCCACACCCTCATCGTGTGGACCCAATGCCAGAACGGCCTGACACTGGGCGTATGTAACAATGCGCTTCCAGCGTCCAAATTCCTGGAGAGCGGCCGGGTCGGATGATGAGTACATGGCGATGCGGCCCTCGGCGTGCTTGTCGTTGGTGGAAGAAACCCCCGTGCTGTGAATGGTCCATTGCCACTCTGTTTCGGCTGGATTGAGTGGCTCCAGGTCGAGCAAGTACTCCCGCGTCGAGTCAGCGCACATGGGCGAATGACTGAGCATGTCGCGGATTATCGGCGAGAAACCACTACGTCTCCATTCCGGATTGAGACTGAAAAGGGTCTCGATGGCCATGTCAATCTCGAGCGTGGCTGGAGCAATGGGCGCCGTCTTCGCGATGAAGTGGGTTGCAAAGAGACGCTGATACTTGTCTGAGGACGTGTTGATGCGGAACCGAGCCAGCTTGGTCTTCTTCTTGTGCTCCTGGAAGCCCAGGAAGGTCCACATGTCAAGAGAATTAGGGTTGACGTGCTCCTGCTGAGTCTTGGTTCCATCCTGGACTTGAGCAATCTTCATGGCTTGCTCGATTGGCGATTTGAGCTCGAGCCAGTGCCGTGCCTTTTCGAATTGGTAAGGCGGCAGGAGGAGCTGCGCATACTCGTCCTTCTGGAGGCGGTGGTGGGCCCAGAAAGACACCCGTAGCCCCTGTTTCCAGAGGTCGACCGTTGCATCGGTGAGCCTGTCGATGCCATTGTTGGTGTTAGTGATGGAGATGGACTGGAAGTGGTGCGTCGACTGAGGGTTGGCAAGGGCCCGCGATGCCATGACGGTGATGGTCGAATTGGAGCCAGCTTCAAGGAAGATGGCCTCGGGATGTTTCTCTGCGAGTCGCTGTACAGCGTGGTTGAAGAAGACCGGCTGGCGCATGTGCGAGCCGACAAAGGTCCAGTCCAACGTAGAGTCGCCGCCATGCTCAGTGGCTCGTTCTATCGGGATGATGGCGTCATGGAAGGTGGCTCCCTTCCCAACCTCCCCCAGAAGGTCGATGATGCTCTCTACCAAGGCTGAGTGGAAGGCATTGGTGACGTTGAGACGTTTGCTCTTGACCTCCTTTCCTGGCAGCGTGGCGGCAAATGCGTCAATGGCCTTAGTTGATCCAGCCACGGTGAAGCTGCGAGGGCCGTTGTAGCATGCGATGCCCGCAGTTCCGTCGGATTTTGCGTTGGATTCCTGGAGCAGATCTTGCACCAAACCTTTGTCGGCTTCGATGGCCATCATGGAACCGGAGTCAGCCCCCCAAGCGGTCTGCACCAACCTGGCTCGACCGGCGATCAACTTGACCGTGTCATCCAGGCTCAGCACGCCTGCAACACAGAGGGCTGTGATCTCCCCAAAGCTGTGGCCCACCACAGAGACCACCTTGTCAGCGATCCCACAGTCCATCCAGGTCTTGGCCGAGGCATATTGCGTGGCAAAGAGAGCAGCCTGTAACTTAATAGTATCCTGATATGGCTCGCTGGAGAAGATGTCGGGATAGATACTCTTCAGACCGTGAGATGTAATGGCGGCATTGCAGGTATCCAGATGGTGCCTGAACACTGCTGCCCCTTCATATACTGCGCGATTCAGTCCAATGAATGTCGAGACCTGTCCTCCAAAGCACAGAATAACGGGTCGCTCAGGCTTCACGGGCGCAATGCCGACACTGGGGGCTGTGTCCTTGGTAGCCTTGGCTGCCTGAGCAAGCTTGGCCTGGAGCTCGTCCAAGGAACCGCAGCTGAAGATCATTCCTTGAGACAGACTGGGGTTCGATTGCCATTTCATGTTGAACGATACATCGGCGAGACTCGTCGCTTGGTGCTGTGACTGGAGGTATGGAGCCAGTGCGGTGCTGTACGCTGCAATGCTGCGGGCATCGAGGCCGGAGATCCAGAAGGGGAGTCGTTGTCCACCGGACATGGGGGCTTTGGCAGACTTGTGCGCCGAGTGAGCAACGATCGCGCTTGAGTTGGATCCACAAGCACCGTAGTTATTGATCAGAGCCACCTTCCGGGCTCCGGGCCACGACCGCAAGGCCGTGACTACCTCCATGTTGTCCGAGGGCTGTGCGTGGATACCGGGGTTCATGGTGTTGAAGCTGGCTTGTGGAGGGATGAAGTTGCCTCGCATCATCAGCAGCACCTTGATCATTGAGACCAGGCCTGATGCGCCTTCCGTATGGCCAACATGCCCCTTTGCTGACCCAATGGGCAGAACCGTATCACGTTGAGGACCAGCCACGGCATTCCGGATGCTTTGCCATTCAGCAGGATCTCCCACAGGGGTGCCAGTACCGTGGCATTCGACCAACGAAATGTCGCGTGGGTTGACGCGTGCCTTGCGAATCACCTCGTTAAAGAGCGTTGATAGGGATGGTACATTGGGAACAAAGAGCGGCGTGGTGTTGAGGTTCTGGTTGACGCCTGTAGAGCGAATGGTCCCCAGGACAGTATTGCCATCGGCCACGGCGGTTGAGAGCTTCTTCAGGAAGACATAGGCAATTCCGTCGCCTCGACAATACCCATCTGCACCAGAGTCAAAGGGCTTGCACTGGCCAGTCGGGCTGATGAAGCTGCCAGCGGCCAAGTTTTGCGTCCATTGCAGGCTTGTCAAGACATTGACACCACCACACAGCGCTGCTGGGACCTCCCCGGACAGCAAGTCTCTGCAGGCATTGTGGAGGGCTACGGTTGACGAAGAGCAAGCGGTATCAAAGGTCAACGATGGGCCCGTCCATCCAAAGTAATGCGAGACCCGGCCGGGAATAAAACTTCGGAGCTCCCCCGTCGTCGTAAAGGCGCTGGGTGGATGGCAGTGGACGTTGGAATCGTACTCGTAGGAGCAGAGCCCGACGTAGACCCCAACGTGCTTCTTCCTTTCCTGCTCAGCAGCACTTGTCATAGCCAGCTCGTTGAAATATCCAGACTGTTCCAGAGCTTGATAAGCGGCCTCGAGGGAAAGCCGGCCCTGGGGGTCTATTGCCATCGACTCGCGCGGGCTCTTCTTGAAGAACTTGTGGTCGAAAGCATCTGGGTCGCGCACGAAGTTTCCATACCACTTCCGGTTGGGGTCCTTGTCGCGGAAAATCATGTTGGGCGTTATCCGGTCGTCGGTGATGAGCTGGTGCTGCGACTGTCCGGTCTTGAGCATCTGCTGGAACTCTTCCAGGTCGTTGGCTCCTGCAACCTTGAGCGACATGCCCACCACTGCAATTGCATTTTCGTCTGCTTCCTGACTCGGCGGCTCTGCGACTTGCGCTGATTCAGTATTATGGACAAGCTCTTTGGCCCTGTCGTGTGGTCGGTGCTTGGGCACATTGACCTCCTTATACTCAAGCTTAGCACCAAAGGCACGCACCACCGGGGGAGGGAGGGGTCGGTCAAGCCCAAATTCAACGCGTGAGAGCTCCTCCTTGTTCAGCGCCAGCTTCGAAGCGGTGGTGGTCCAGTTCAACTGCTTTACCAGCATAGAGCGCAGGACCATCCCAACCAAGCCCGTTTCTTGACCCGAGACTTGGTTGACGGGTAGTGCGAGCTGGGCAGCATCGGGATACTGCAGCTCAGACATCGAGTGGCACATTTCGATCACGGCTTCGGTCAGGCGTTCGCGCTCTGTTGTCGGGGAGTGAAGCTGCCCCTTGAAAGCGAGCTGGATGGCCGTGACACCAGCTGCTCGGAGCTGCCGGGCCAGCTTTGGTGCGAGGCGTTCTGATACTGTCACCGTAGCTCGGGAGTCGTCTAGGATAACAGATATATAGGCATCGGGAGCCAGCTTCGAGATGATGCGCGCCAGATCATCGCCCTGTTTGCGGGTTCTCCAGGCTGTGGCCAACGAGATTGACCTGCCTTTACCCATCGCTTTGGTCCACTCCTCGGTGGCACCTACAAGGACTGCCATCAGGGCTGCGATGCGCAAGGCCACGGTGCCGTACTTTTCGAATTCTTGTCGAGTGTGGGAGCTGGCAATGGCGACGGCGGCGATCATGCCAGCACAGAACCCAACTGCCTCGACCTTGTCCTCCTTGATTAGCTCTGCCTGTAGGTCGTCGACAACTCTATCAGCGAGTCGACTCTCCAGATAGCGCCAATACTGATCCAGCTGAATGGCCACCATCAGAATCCCGAGCCAAAGATCTGGGAGCTCCGCGTCTGGAGCGAGCGAGTCGACCGAGTCAGAACCGATTCGAAACCACGATTCAAGGTCGGCCAGCAAGCGAGGGCCCTGCATCGTGCTGGCAACTTCGGGAATCTTCTCCGTCACGGCCTCCCAGTACCGTGGCATGCTGGCCAGGGTATCGAGTATCCATCCTCCATTTGGGCCGTTGGCAATCTTCCGGACTTCTTTTTCCAGTGAGTTCTTGGTCTGTGGGCCGATGTGTCCTCCAAAGATGAAGCTTGTTGCTGGACGAGTGTTTGATGAAACCTTCATATTGCTTAATGTTGAGAATGTAAGACCCGCTATACTAGTCTTAAGGAAAGAAATAAATAAATGGTATGTATTTGGTTGCAGAGAAAAGGTCCAGTTCGTTTCTTGTTATAAATACCGTGTAGATACTTAGAGCGCTATTCACGCAATAACTTTCGCGCAGAAGGAAGCTGACACTCGATCCGGGACAAAATATCAGCGAACTCAGCCACCAACAAACTTATCATCAGCCTAAGCACATTGATGCTGAATGCTGAACATGCTAGGCCGGGGGCGAACGTTCAAGGCAAGATGATATGGTGGCAAGCCTGTCAAGCACGTGGAAACGGCACTGACCTACCTTGATGCAGTATTACTCCTTACTCCGTTAAATATCCGTCATGAATTTTGAATTAATCCGAGGCTGTATACAGGACTCCGCGTGGAGGGGCATGGAATCAAATCTCAGAAGGGGAATCCAAAGTCCGGACTCAGCCTCCCGGGTCACACCACATACATGGACATGGATATATATAGATCTATCCAGTATGCCATTCCCATTGCTCTTCTTCACTACATCCGCTTCATCAATTTAACTCATTATTACTAACATGGGAAGCATTGCACCCCCCCTTCAAGTCGCCGTGGTCGGCGGCGGCATCATCGGTGTCATGACAGCAATCGGCCTGCGTCGCCGGGGCATCAACGCAATCATCTACGAGCGAGCCTCAACCTGGCACGAGGTCAGTGCTGGGTTTGCATTCACCGGCGCAGCACGAGAGTGGATGGAGATGATCGACCCAGCTCTCGTCGAGCTCCTGAGCAGTATGAGCGGCAAGTCCGACGCCAGCACGAGCAATGCCTACTGGAACGGCTTCCACCCTCGGACAAACGAGGAAGCTGAAGATGAGTCCAAGTCACTGCTCTTCCGGACGCCCACCAACAACCTCAGCTTCTGGGGCTGCGTACGATCGCAGTTCCTCAAGGGGATGGCGGCCATGCTGCCTGAAGAAGCGTCGATCTTTGGGAAGCAGCTCGCGGGCTACGACGAGGTCAACGACAAAGTTATTCTCCACTTCGATGACGGCAGCACCGCCGAGGCCGATGTTCTGCTCGGCTGTGATGGCATCCATTCAGCCACCCGGAAAGTCATGCTAGCGGGTGAGAGCCGGGCAGGCTTCAGTCACACCGCTACCTACCGCACCATGGTCCCCATCGATGTGGGCATCAAAGCCCTCGGCCAGAAGGTTGCGAAGAATGCCTGCAACCATCTGGGGCCAAATGCGGACCTGCTCTGCTATCCAGTCATGTCCATGACTCTGCTCAATATCGCCGTCTTCGCTTACGAGGACTCGGAGTTTCCTGACCCCGATAGGATGACGGTCCAAGTGGACCGCAGCGAGATTGCAAAGGTATTCCAGGGTTTCAGCCCGCAGATTGCTGACATCTGGAAACTTTATCCCGAGAAGGTTGTCAAGTGGGGGATCTTTGATCTGGAAGATAACCCCCCCTCGACATATGCCCGCGGCCGAGCCTGTCTCGTCGGCGACGCTGCACACGCCAGTACCCCGTATATGGGAGTGGGGGCCTGCACCGGCGTTGAGGACGCCCTTGTCATCTGCACACTCCTGGAGTCGGTGCAGCAGAAGGCCCTTGCCGGTGAAGAGCTGAAGGAGGCGTTGGGAGAGGCGCTCCAGACGTACAGTGGAGCAAGGTTGGAGCGAGGCCGGTGGATCCACCACCACTCGCGTCAGATGGGCCAGATGTACCACTGGAGGTACGGACCGACAGGCCGTGATCCACAGCGGATGAAGCAGAAGCTCGAGGAGAATTGGGGGAAAGTGGTGACTTATGATGTGCTGGCGCCTCTCCAGCCGGAACTGCGTGCGTTGGCGAGGAGTCACCGAAAATCACTGTAGATACTCTGATATGTTGTTGTTAAATCGATTTTGTATGTCTTTTAATTCTGTGCCCGTGAACTTGATGGATCTTCTCCTGATTGTTGATCCTCCTACGACCTAAGCCAGACATTGCTCAAGAGAACTTTTACTCAATTATCAAAGCACAACCCTACTGACTGGAAGATATTGAGACACCAGTAAAAGCAAGTTAACACTTTGACATTGTCGAGTACCATAATGACTATCTAATCCTATCTATTCACTGCTCGGGGGCTTCATGATGGAACGATCGCCAGTAGCCCAAATGTGAGTTGACTTCATCGTCTTCAGCTTCCAAAGGTCGTCCACCTTGACAGCATCGCAGGCGTAGAATGCGCCGGTGGTGAAATTGGTCGAGTCTGACTCGTAGCCCTTGCCCACGATGCAGTGCACTGCCTGAGCGTTGAAGGTGACCCGGGCAGTGGTTTCGGTGTCGACGCTGACACGGACGTTGGAGAGATAGTGGACGGTGTCAACACGCTGGGCAACATTAATCCACACTTTGTTCTTGAGCTCTTCGTAGCCGTCGCACGCTTTGAAGGCGATGTCGGTGTAGACGTCGGGCGTCGCGCTGGACTCAAGAAGCTCCTCGCTGGCATGGTCGATGGAGGCGAAAGCGCGGTAGCACGCGTCAGCGATGGCCTCGCGATCGCTGAGAGGGGGGCCAGCCAGTTTGGCAGGGAGGGGAGTTCCGTTTCCCATGTTGTTTGTAGAGATGATTATCTATGACGATTGTCTGTAGGAGTGATTGGCGTCGAGATTGAAGGGAAGTTGGTGGGCTGATGTCGATGCCACAAGACACATCCACCCTTTAATATATAGACAGAGTATACAACAGCATAATCAAGATCTTATTTCCGTGGCTCAGCCCGACGTGAGATGTCGCTTGAAGTTTGTCGCGTGTCGGACAAAGAATGTAGCGTTGATGGCCTGTAACTATTTTGAGCCCCGACACAGCCCCCAAGCACGTCCTTAGGGTTAGGAATTAGAGATTATGGATTGCCCGCACAATTATTACTGTAAGAGTGTAGCTGATGATTGTGATAAGCTTCGGTGAATCAATTGATTCATACGGGCTGGTAAAGGCGTATATATATATGTATATAGACATCTCCATCTTAACAGGATACTTTTACTTTCGAAATACTTTGCCATACTTTCGCTGCTCACTGCTACCTATCTACCCTCTTTGTAAAATAAATAATATTCAAGTCCTGACGACCATCCACTTTACTTCTATATCGAAATGGACACCGACAGCGAGTGGGCTAGTGAGCCGATTGCCATCATCGGCATGAGCTGCAAGTTTTCCGGCGGTGCTAGCAATCCAGACATGCTCTGGGACCTTATGGCATCAGGAAAGACCGGCTGGAGTGAGATTCCAGAGGATCGGTATAGCCTCAAAGGAGTCTATCATGCAAACCATGAAAGAACCAGCACGGTAATGCTCCTCTCTGCATGACCAACCTAAAGGCTTTTACTGACAAGTCCAGACACACGTCAGAGGGGGCCACTTTCTGGACGAGGATGTAGCAACCTTTGACGCAGCCTTCTTCAACTACTCGGCAGAGATGGCCCAGGTGGTCGACCCTCAATTCCGGCTGCAGCTCGAATCCGCTTATGAAGCGCTTGAAAACGGTGTGCTCTCCGTGCTTTCGAGTCATATTGACATCAACTAACTAATTGGCAGCCGGCCTGCCCCTGTCCCAGGTAATGGGGTCCCAGACATCCGTCTTCGCTGGCGTCTTCGCCCACGACTACCAGGAGGGAATCATCCGAGACGAAGATAGACTGCCACGGTTCAACGTAGTCGGCACATGGAGCCCCATGTCATCCAACCGCATCTCGCATTTTTTTGACTTCCGAGGCGCCAGCATGACTTTAGAAACCGGCTGTTCGACGACATTAGTGGCTCTCCACCAAGCGGTCCAGACCTTGCGCAACCGTGAGGCCAACATGTCCATGGTGACTGGCGCCAACGTGATGTTAAATCCGGACACATTCAAGGCCATCGGGTCGCTGGGGATGCTGTCGCCTGACGGGAGGTCATACTCGTTTGATGCCCGTGCCAATGGGTATGGCCGCGGAGAGGGCGTGGCTACCATCATCATCAAGCGACTGTCGGATGCGCTGGCTGCCAATGACCCCATTCGTGCAGTGATCCGTGAGACAGCATTGAACCAGGATGGCAAGACGGACACCATTACAACGCCATCCGGTGCAGCGCAGGTAGATCTCATGCGGGAATGCTACAGCCGTGCTGGCCTTGACCCTCGCGGCACCCAATATTTCGAGGCTCATGGCACAGGGACGCCCACTGGTGACCCAATTGAAGCGCAAGCCATGGCCACTATCTTCAGCGAAGGTCAAGGCCGGGACGACAAGGACCACTATCTGCGTATTGGCTCCGTAAAGACCAACGTGGGCCATACTGAGGCCGTTTCGGGTCTTGCTGCCATGATCAAAGGTGTCTTGTGCCTGGAGAAGGGGTTGATTCCGCCTACTGTCAATTATGAAACGCCCAACCCCAAGCTCAAGCTGGACGAGTGGCGACTCAAGGTGGTGAGGACGATAGAGCAGTGGCCTGACAGTCTGATCGATGGGCCTCGTCGCATGTCAATCAACAATTTTGGCTACGGCGGTGCCAATGCTCATGTCATTTTGGAGAACGCCGACCCCTGGACCTTGACTTCAGGTCTGGATTTTGAACTCGTCAATGGCCACGGCTCTAAAGACAATGGGGATGCCTCGGACAATGCCTCGGACGCCAAAGTGCTCATCCTCAGTGCGCGCGACGAACGAGGCTGCCAGCAAATGGTTTCCGACCTCAAGAACTATCTGGAAAAGCACAAGTCGCTTGACTACAAAGCCTCTGAGCAGCTACTGCAGGATCTAAGCTACACCTTGTGCGAGCGTCGGACCCTCTTCCAGTGGGTTGCAGCGCACCAGGTCCGTCTTGATAACGGGACCTTCGACTCTGCGATCCAAGCCCTTGAATCGCCTCGTTTCAAGCCAACCCGTCGAGCTTCTGAGAGCCCACGAATCGGCATGGTCTTCACCGGCCAGGGCGCGCAGTGGTATGCCATGGGCCGTGAGCTACTGACCTTGTACCCTGTCTTCCGCCGGTCCATTGAGGAGGCTGAGACGTACCTGAACGCCCTCGGGGCTGACTGGTCACTGCTCGAGGAGCTACAGCGTGACAAGAAGACATCAAAGGTTCACGACACAAAGATTAGCATTCCCATCTGTGTAGCGCTGCAGATTGCTCTAGTCCGTCTGCTTGAATCTTGGGGCATCACGGCATCAGGAGTTGCCAGCCACTCATCAGGTGAGATTTCAGCGGCTTTTACTGTGGGTGCCCTCACACATCGTCAGGCCATAGCTACAGCCTACTTCCGCGCCATCCTTGTAGCGGACGAGACACAGCGCGCACCGGGATCTGCCAAAGGTGCTATGGCGGCAGTCGGGTTGGGAGTTGACGCGGTGCAGCCCTACCTCGACAGGCTGACCAAGGGCAAAGCTGTGGTTGCATGCGTCAACAGCCCTCAGAGTGTCACCATCTCTGGTGATGAAGACGCAGTTGATGAGATTACCGACTTGTGCAAGCAGGACGACGTGTTTGCCCGTCGCCTCAAGGTCCAACAGGCATACCACTCACACCATATGGATCCCTTTGCTGATGCCTACCGGGAGCGCCTTCGAATCGAGATGTCCCGGAGTGTAGTCAAAGGCGACACACAGGAGCTCAAGGCGGTTTTTTCATCCGCAGTAACTGGCGGGCGCATCGCCGACATCAAGGAGATTGCCAGCCCCGATCACTGGGTCGGTAGTTTGGTGCAGCCGGTAGAGTTCGTTGACGCCTTGACTGAGATGGTTCTCGGGGATCCTGATGACCCGATGGGCAGAAGCGTTGATGTCCTTCTCGAGGTTGGCCCTCATACAGCCCTGGGAGGCCCGATCCGCGAGATCTTGTCACTACCCGAGTTTGAAGGCATTGAGCTTCCATACTGGGGCTGTCTCGTACGTGACGAGCATGCAGGCGATAGCATGCGCTCCGCCGCGATAAATCTGTTCCGTGAAGGACAATCCCTTGCCATGGACCAGATTAACTTCCCCGTGCCTGCATATGACGACGAGGGCCCCCAGGTCTTGACCGACCTTCCATCGTATCCCTGGAACCACACGATGCGCCATTGGCAAGAGTCCAGAGTCAACCGTGCCATTCGCGAGCGCAGCCAGCCTCCTCACGAACTACTCGGCATGCCCGTCGCTGGCAATGACCCCAGCGCGTCCGTATGGCGCAGAGTATTGCGCGTCACCGAAACCCCGTGGCTGCGCGATCATATGGTCCAAGGCAGTATTGTGTACCCAGGCGCCGGCTATATTTGCCTTGCAATCGAGGCCGCTAGGCAATTGACTGATCAGGACAAGAAAATCTCAGCACTCCGCCTGCGTGACATCAACTTCTTGTTTGCGCTTGTTATTCCAGACAACGCGGATGGCGTGGAGATCCGGACCACGCTCCAGTCTGTCCCTGAGCGTGAGATCGGGGCTCAAGGCTGGTGGCGCTTTGAGGTCTCGTCAGTCACATTGGAGAACCGGTGGACATTGCACGCTACGGGCATGGTTGGTATAGAGGAGTCAGCTGTCCTGGAGACTGAACATCGTCGTCCATTGTCGACTTACACCCGCCAGCCAAACCCCCAGGACTTGTTTGCCAACCTCAGGGCACGCAGCGTCTATCACGGTCCTCTCTTCCAAAACACCAACCAGATCATCCAGGATGGCCGAGAACCGCGATCCATATGCGACATCACGATCCGCCACGAAGCTTCGTCTGATACAGACCCGGAGGTGGCAGCACAGAACAGCCTGATGCACCCAATCACCCTCGATGCTATTGTTGTGGCTTTTTATTCCGCCCTCCCCAGCGTTGGAGCGCTACAGGAAGATCCCAAACTTCCGCGGTCTGTCGGATCGATGTGGATATCCAGCAATATCAGCCACCAGATCGGCCACACGCTGCAGTGCGACACATCCCTACTTCATGACGACCCCCAACGCGGGAGGGCCGATATTACAGTTTTCGACGGCAAGACGGAAAACGCAGTGCTCAAGATGCAGGGCGTCGAGCTGGCGTCGTTGGGAAGGGGTAGCTCAGCTAGCACCTCGATGGAGGAGGTGTGCAGCAAACTCGTCTGGGGACCTGACCTTTCGCTTCGAAACCCGCTGGTTTTCGAACATATTAAGAAGAATCTGTCATCTACAAACTCTGATCAGGAGGCAGATGTGGTCAGGGGCCTACAGCGTTTGTGCATTGCATATGCCTCTGATGCCCTACGAGAGCTGACTCCGGGGGATGTGGCCGGACTGCAGGTTCAGCCACATTTGGCCAAATACTACGCATTGCTACGAGGATTGGTAAATAAAGCTACCGAGGAGCCTGGCAGGTCTCAGCAGTCCATGGGGAGCATTGATGAGAAGGTGATCTGCCGTCTTGGGCCCCTCCTCCCATCTATCCTTCGTGGTGAGCGCAGCGTGGAAGAAGTCAGTAGCCTAATGGATGAATACAATGCAAACTCAATGCGTCAGTCATCATCCCTCAGGCAGCTCTCTGCTCTGCTACAAACGGTTGCACACAAGGGCCCAGGTGCTCGCGTCCTCCAAATTGGGAGCGGTACTGGTGCCCTCGCCACACGTCGCATACTGGAGACCCTTGACACAAACTTGTTGGCCAGCTGGCACCTCACTGAGCCATCATCAGAATCATTGGAGGATGCGCGTGTTCAGCTTGCCGATTGGGCCGATTTGCTCCAGTTTGACCAACTCGATATTGAGCAGAGTCCATCCAAGCAGAAGTTTACACCAGAGAGCTACGACATTGTTGTATCTTTGCACGCTCTACACGCTATCAAGAGCCCGGTCAGTGCGCTGGGGAATGTACGCACTCTGCTGAAGCCAGGAGGCACGCTGCTCTTTGCGGAGACGACTAAGAATCAAGTTGATGCGGATTTCGTCTTGGCTCTACTTCCAGGCTGGTTGCAGGACATGAATCCAGTCTCGTCCTGGGACACCGTGCTTCAAGATGCGGGCTTCAGTGGTGTCGACCTTGAGATTCATGACTTGGAGAGCGATATCCATACCAACAGCGTCATCATGTCCACTGTGCCTGCCGAGGACCAGAAAGCCGACCTGAGCAAGGTTAAAGACAGCTTTGCAGTCGTTTCCAGCGTCAAGACACCTCCGTCACCCGCCATTGTTGATCAGTTGTGCCAGCGCATTCAGGCCTTGACCGGTACCGCCACGGCGCACCTCGTGTTGGAAAGGAACAGCGGCGACACATACAAGGACAAGATCTGTGTGTTTATTGGCGAGCTTGACTGGCCTATTCTGGCAGACCTCGATGCAGTGCGGATGGATGGCCTCCGCGCAATGGTCACGCAGTGCAGTGGCCTACTCTGGGTCACGACTGGTGGGACTGTTGAGAGTGAGGCCCCCGAACGGGCTGTGCACCAGGGCTTCTTGCGTGTGCTGCGCAACGAATACATCAGCCGTCACTTCATCTCCGTGGACCTTGACCCTGTTCATGCAGATGAAGATGCAGCTGGTTGGCCCTCGGGTGCAGACCTCGCCGTGTCGGCCATCGTACAGGTCCTCGAAGAGGGATTTGGGCATGGCAGCACTCAAACCGGTCCAGCCGAGTTCGAGTACGCCGAGCGAAATGGTGTCTTGCATATTCCCCGCTACTACAAGGACGAGCAATACAACAACATGGTCACTTCCCCGCTTGTGCCGAGCTGGAGTGACCAGGGCGAGAGCAGCATTCCCTTAGAGCGCCTCTTCCAGGACCGACAACTCCGGTTACAAGTCGGCATCCCAGGACACCTGGACACGCTCGCTTTTGTTGACAATGAAGAAAACCGTGGGGACTTATCGCCAGAACTTGTGGAGATCACCCCTCGAGCTCATGGGGCTTGCTCCCGCGATGTCATGGCCGCTATGGGCCAGCTCAAGGATCAATCCATGGGCTTCGAATGTGCCGGTATCATTGCGCGACTTGGTTCTGAGGCTCTGACCAAAGGCTACAGGGTCGGTGACCATGTCTTGGCTCTTTCGACCGGCGCATCTTTTGCCAGCAATGTCCGCGTCCCATGGCATTGGGTCATCCAGATGCCAAAGGACATGGACTTTGTTAGCGCTGCATCGCTTCCCCTGGCTTTTACTGTTGCTTACTTTGGTCTCATCAGGAGCGCAAGCCTGACAGCTGGGCAGTCAGTCCTCATCCATGCTGCAGCTGGGGCCATCGGACAGGCCGCAATCATGATGGCCAAGCACCTGGGTGTCTCAGAGATCTACGCTACAGTCGGCTCCCCTGGGAAGCGAGATCTTCTCGAGCGCGAATACGGCATCCCTTCTGAGCGTATCTTCACCAGCCGCGACGCATCCTTTGCCCAGGCTGTTCTGGTTGCTACCAAGGGACGCGGTGTGGACCTCGTGCTCAGCTCACTTTCTGGTCCGCTACTCCAGGATAGTCTCAGCACAGTTGCACCTCTCGGTTATTTGATGCATATCGGTAAGGCAGATATCGAGAGCAACAGCCTGATGGCACTCGAGTCTTTCTCTCGCGGCATTTCTTTCATATCAATGGACATCCCAACCCTCTTGCAGCGCCGAGGACCCGATGTGCACCGTGCGCTTGGTGAAATCGTCAGCCTGGTCGAACAGCAGCTGGTGAAGCCGGTCCACCCTGTTACCGTTTACCCCATGCAGGATATCCAGGCGGCTTTCCGCTTCATTCAGACAGGCGACCAGATGGGTAAAGTTGTCCTTTCAGCTGGATCGGACCAACAGGTTCACGTGGTCCCCCGACCAAAGGGCTTAACAGCTCGAACTCAACTACGACCCGACGCATCTTACCTTATCGTGGGAGGTGTTGGGGGTATCGGGCGTTCAGTCGCGCACTGGCTGGTGGCTCACGGTGCACAGCACCTGATCCTGCTTTCTCGTAGTGCTGGCAATCTCGATCTCGACCGGAATAGGAACAGTGACGGGGCACTCTTCATCAACGAACTGCGTCATATGGGCTGTCGAGTCAAGCCCGTCAGCTGCGACGTCTCGCTCTCTAGCTCACTGACCGTGGCTCTCAGGGCCTGTGAAGACGACGGCTTCCCTCCTGTGCGCGGCGTCATCCAGGGCGCCATGTTACTGCGCGACGCCATCTTCGAGCAGATGACACTCGACGACTGGCGCAGTGGCCTGAGTCCTAAGCTGTACGGCACCTGGAACCTGCACACGGAGTTTTCGCGACCGGACTCTTTGGACTTCTTCGTCATGCTGTCATCTGTCTCGGGCGTCGCAGGCATTGCATCGCAAAGCAACTACGCCGCCGGTGGCTCCTACGAAGACGCCATGGCTCGCTGGCGCCAATATCAGGACCTACCCGGCGTGGCCATTGACCTAGGCCCCATTTCTGACATTGGCTACGTTTCGACAGACGCCAAAGTCGCCGAGCGCCTGCGCAAGGATGGTGAATTCGCCATGCTTAACGAGGACATTGTTCTCCGCGCTCTCAACGCTGCGGTTCTACATCCACTGGGCCGGTCTCAAATCATCATAGGTCTTACCTCCTCTCCGGGTCCTCACTGGGACCCCAACGGTCGCTCCCAGCTCGGCCGTGATGCGCGCTATGCAACGCTGCGACCGAACACTAAGGCCTCGGCGCAACAGGACGGCGAAAACACCAGTGCCTCGCTTGCAACGCAGCTCGCAGAGGCCAACGACCCGCAGGAAGGAGCAGGGCTCATCGGAGCGGCTATTGCGGAGAAGCTTGCGGACATCTTCATGACTCCCATAGCTGAGATCGATCTCAGCAAGCCGCCGGCCCACTTTGGGGTCGACTCGCTGATTGCGGTGGAGCTGAGGAACATGCTTGCATTGCAGGCGGCGGCGGATATTTCCATCTTCAATATCCTACAGACGGCCAGTCTGGATGCGTTGGCTGGGTTGGTGGCGGAGAAGAGCAGACATTTCCAGGCTTAGTCGAGGTACTCAGCCTCTGAATCAGATTGCGATTGACGATTGACGATTGTGATTTGTTGTTATTCTTGTATATATATATCTATATATAGACCGTTAGACCTCTTGCACCAATAGAAGCCTCCTTTTCCAACAGCTACACTTCCACCAGGCGTTCGTTCCTCTTATACTCCGGACTGATTTAATTGTCCGACCCTGACTAGGCAGATGTCCTAGCCCCATTCCTGACCTGGGGGTCCGAAGAGCCCCTCGTATAACCTAACCTAGCGCTGCCCGAGTACTGGAGTACGAGGCTATTTTGGGCTCTCTGTCTTAAGACGGAAAATGTGGCTCCTAGCCCTGGCCCCCGGCTTTCGGCCGTGAATCTGAGGACCCGATGACCTGAAGATACTCGACATATTTAGATCAGAGATTAATGCAGGCCTGCTGATGTCCTGCCACGCAGGCAATGTGGCACAGCTTTCAGCCACCACAACCAACAAAGGCCTATGAATCACCCCTACTTGATGGACAATGGACTTCAAACGGCTCTGATTGCGCTTCTATATATACAAATTTTAAACAGGGATCAAGTAGCTGCTATCACCAAAACTTCAAAACACCATCCAAGCTAAGTCGCGATCATGCCTTCGTGAATATCTATATATATATATATATACGTCGAGAAATTAAGTAAACCCACACCACGTGTCGCCCTGGGGCTTTAAGAGCTGAAGAAAGCTCTGTGCAAGCTTGTTGAGGCCCGTCGAGGCTTGCAACATTGTTAAGATGCTGGGCATAAGCTTGATATAGGCACCGTTTAGCTCGGGGTGAGATTGTGAGAATCGGGCGCCCAAGAGGAGCAGGATAGGGGTCAAAGGGTGCATCTGCTATTCTTAGCAATCAACTTACACTTTTATCACACTTGATTAGCGTACCTGGAAGTGTTGGCCAAGTACGGCCACCAGCAGAGAGATATCGGTCACGGCATCTAGGGCCTGTTGTTGGTGTTCTGCATGGAGGGCTTGAACAAGCTGCGTTCCTTCCACGCCGGTCCCTAATGGCTTGGATTCAATCAGGTCGTAGAGCATAAGCACATCGATCTGTGCCGCTAGGGCAACAAAGGCGATGATGGGGTCCGGGTACTCCAGTGATGCGGAGATTCGCAGCATCCTAATCCGTTGTGCCAGCAATGCATTAAGAGTTCGATGTCGACTGCAGAACTCTTCGCATGGTTTGGTCGGGGCGTTCTGCTTATGCTGAAGGACCCGTCCGCACATGGTGGCCCCGATGACACACTCTGCAAAGGGCGACAAGTTATTGTGTGGCCACTCGACGCTGACATCCGGGACCACATCCGCGAGGAAACTCATGTCCGTCGGGCGATTGCTTGCAAAGTTTGCCTCAGGAGCCGGTAGGCGTGCTCGTATCTAGACTGAGTAAATATCTGTTCTTTTTCATCTTCACAAAGGACTCAAGACTGACCAGCCGCTCGTCAAAGAACATGTGTTGCCCATCCACCAGACTCGTGAAGCGGTCAATTAGATATGCAAACCAAAAGGTCCGTCTCTTCGTTTCGATATCAACCCAGTCCTCCTGGCCCGGGGTGAGTTGCCTTTGATACTGGTCTACCTGCATGGTGTGAGGTATTCGAGGCATGTCGAGCTCGTATAGTCTCATCATCTGAATTAAGCGAAGAGCTCTGCCAGCGGACATCATGCCTCGGTGGAAGTCCTGGCAGGTTAACTCGTAGATCGAAAGCAAGGCCCACGCCTGGGCTTGTTCCAGAGAGATTTGGTGGCAGGGTTCCTCTCCTTCAAGTTCGTGCAGAAGCTGCCTCGTTTTCGCGTATAACTTGCAACCTTGGACATGGAACTGGCTGGAGAGTGACGAGGCCAACGTCCACATAGCGTACTGCAGGCATATCCTCTGTTTGCTCTTGTTTGGTTGTTTAGACCATGATCGGTAGCGGTGGGTATGGATGATTGGCGCAAACGCATATGCCCGGTCGAAATACAACTGGTCTCTACGCCATATTAGCAGCTGTTGTCAAGCGAGGGTAAGACGTACAGGTCATTGTGCATCATGGGAGATATCAAGAGACCGGATTCCATTGGAATTTGGACCAACTCTCTCAACTCTGGTACACTGTCCGCTGGGGGCAATTGAAGGAGCGAGCTCGTGTATGAATCGTCGAAACATCCCCAGGGTTTCACCGTGGGGAATGGGAATTCTACCGGTGCTGCCGGCCACTCCAGGATATCTGTTGTTTCGGGCGTTGTGTTATGGTTTTCATTATTGTCTGTACTGCTGTCGTTGTCCATGGCCTGGCAAATTGGTGCTGGAGATGTCCCTTGTTTTTCTAGCTGGCTCTCGAGCTCCTCTATCCTTTTCTGCAGCGTCTTGAGATATCCTTTCTTGGGCCCTCGAGGCGGGCAGCTGTCTCGCACTATGCATTCCACACCGGATATATCACACGCTGTGCATTGAGGTCGCGCCCTATCACAGCGGATTCTTCGTCGTCGACATCCTTCACACTACGTTCTCAGTGTCAGTACCAAACTCGCTGAATGCTGCATGGGCGATGAGGCCTACTGCGATTCCCGGCTGTTGTCGCTGTTGGCCCGGCATGGCTGCTTGAATCGGTCTGTGGAGCATACAATCGGTCTTCCTCTTCTAGAGCTGGGGAGAATCTGGATTGATATATTGGACTAGGGTTAGATCTAAGGTATTGAGATATGGGTCATGCTGCAATAAGTGGATATAAGTATAGCCCGAATGGAGCCTTATCCTCTAAAGAACAAGGTGGGACCAATCGCTGGCTGTGTCTCGCATCAGCCCATCACCATGTGCTACGATTGATGCTGTTGGTGATTGAGACATCTAGTGGCCCCGCCACGGGCCTAACCCCTCCTAGACGAAGAGTCGGAGGATACCACTGGGGACTGATCTGACCAGGCGATGCTGGCTTCTCGTTGGCCAACATGTACGTAACCAACGGTGCACTTGTTTTCAGAGGGCCAAACCGTAACTTGGAAGTTGGCGGAGGTAGCCGAAGCTTCGAGTCGATTTGGCCCCGGGTGGCGTCAACCATATCAATCAATGCTCGCAATACTATACACAGCCTTTGTTGGAGTTGGCAACACGAGGAATAGACCAATGGCAAAAATGCCTCAGTTACAACTCGGGCCAGCGTAAAGGGGCCAAAGGAAGGTAAGCATACGAGACAAAAATTAAGCAAAGGGGCCAAGGGAAGGTAAGCATACGAGACTAGATTAAGCAAAGGGGCCAAGGGAAGGCAAGCATGCGAGACGAGATTAGGGGCCAAATTAGAGTAAGCCCTAAGAGGTGAGAGAGTGAGACCTGGGGCAGAATTGAGTTCAGTAGCATCATGCCCACGCTAATATAATTAATCAATCCCAACCCCACTTAATCATGATCGCCATCCTCAGCAGGTTCCTGCAAGTCAGAAGTGTCGAATACCAAGTCCGAATACATGGTAGAAACTAGGTATTATACCTAGAATATCATGTGACATTGGGTACCAGGCATACCATACAAAAGTGTAGTTAACTACAGTTAGTCATCTAAGTCCGCACAGATTGTTGAAATAACTAACTAACTAGCGGGCTTTGTCATTTTAGTTAGAGTTGTCAACATCGGTCATTCATACCATACATTGTTCGTATACCAGCTTTCTGTCAAGAAGCTCAACGGCGTTGCTGCCCTTTTCGAACCCGACATCGACCGAAATCTCTGAATCAGTTGGTATATACGAAGGATCTGGGACTTTGAGCTAAAGTACCATCCGGAAGAGCCTAGGCTCGTTCCGGAACGGCCGGATGATATGCCCGTTGCCAGTAGCGGCAGTGGAAATAATTCATCTCCCGCTGCCGGCCGCGGCTGGAAGTTGATCAAGCTCGTGACCCACATTCAACGCCTATACGTGGTGGTTCTTGTATCATGCCTCGTCATGTTAGTTGCAATGCCGCCCTGTTGTTCGACTCGTTGACCTTGGATGATTGGCGCCTACTGGTCCTACTGGTCCATCCTTGTTGTTACACCGACCACTTTTTCCCGATCATAGGGCTGGAGTACCTGCAGCTCACAGTGCGTCAAGGGTGAGCTTGAAGGAATGCCATTAGGGTTCCCATGGAATAGAACTCTAGGGTTATTTGTATATGCACCGCCCCCCGGTCACGATAGGTCATAGGTCGTTGAATGTTGGACATGACTGGACACGCAATGAATGGTTAGCCTCACGCTACTATAAGGAGGATGAACCTCTAGGTTTCTAGTCGCAATACTAGATGATACCGTCCTGAGAGCCCAGGTACTACACCACAGCAGGACGTTACACGGGCGATAACGGAATCTCTTTTCCGGAATGACCACTCGAGGACAATGCGACGAAGAGCCAGAGAGCTTTTATTTGCGGCTTGAATACAGGGAAAAGGATTCTTACTCAACTCTTTTTTTTACAGTCTAGGAAAGAGAAAGCATAAACCGTCATCCGATGTAATACCACTCAGACATCGACAGGGACATTGAACGTACTCCCCAAGCGCAGAAGCGAAAGCCGGTATATTCTAAGGTTCAATGTCTGCTTCCCACTCGCCGTCGTCGCTCTCGGTGCCTTCGATGTCGAGGGGATCGCTTGCTCCTGAATCCTCGCGCTGACGGTCCACAGTGCTGGGGATAGTGTGCGACTCACGGCTAAGCGTGTTGGGAACTGTCTGCGAAGTGTATTGCCTTAATAAGCTCCCGGCGAAGCACGTCCAACCACGAGACAGAGCGTGTCGACTCTCCTGGGCTTAAAGTGCTGATAGTAGTCATGAGTATTGGATCGTGACCGACAGAACAAGAGACGGAAGATTGTACTGGCGTATCGTTTGTCGGAGGCGTTCAAGCTTTCACCCAGAAGCCTATGCCCGAGCTTTACGGCAAGCGAAGGGCTATACTTCCGAAAGAACAGACTCTAAATGGATAAAAATACGATTTCTGGGTCTAATCGGATGCCAGACGTCTTGGTGCTTTTGCTCTAATTACCAGGCAGCCAGCGCTTCCTGACTCTCCGGCAGGACTTTTTACAGCCATTCCTGCTTCACATCAGGCCGGGCCAAACGGCAGGCCCGCTAAGCGCTAGCCACCACTTGATGGAGCCGATGAGACGACTAGTTTCAGTAGCCCATGATCGAACAAGGTCGAAGCGGTTCCAGACCCCATGCCAAGCGATGGTTTAGTTTAGCAATTGCCAGACTAGGACATGGCCCCCTTAGACCCTCAACAGGAACCGAGGTTTTTGTTATGGTCTACAACAGTAGTGGTAAAAATAGGCTGTATTTTTTTCCCACAGTAGTCGGTCTCTAGGTCCGTGCATGTGATTTGCAGCAGACAAGGCAGAAGCGTGGAGAATGAACGAGCCGCCCTGACGTAACAGATAATGTGCCCTAAAAGCTTGGAAATCCAGTTGGGACGGCAGCGGGCCGCGGAGGTTTCAAGCCTCGAATGCTCGGCGACCCGCACCCCCACATATTTTCCGCCAACGTATCCAGTCATTCCCGGATTGATTCAAACGAGATAACCAGAGCCATACTGAATACATGACCGTGCACCAGTGGCGATTTCCGACCTATCCTCTGGATTCTGCATTGCTCGAATGCCAAATATCAAAAGAAAACATCTGAGGATTCAATTTCTCAAGCCTGTTAATTGCCAGTTCTTAAACAAAAGAGTACATTCCAACTAGAATACTAAGTACAGAGGGGAAAGGAAAAGAGAAAAAGGAATATCCGAAACAGGATCCTTTGTGGGATCTGTCAGACTGGGATATGGCCCCATAGGCCCTCAACAGGAACCGAGGTTTATGTTATGGTCTAGTGGTAAAATAGGCTCTGTATTTTCCCACAAGGATCCTGTCACAACTAATCGAACAAACAATGCAAACGTTAGGAAGGCGGAAACCGCTGGCAGAGTCCACTTTCGACTCTCCAGATAGTCACAAAGCCCCTCATCTTGGTTCGCCCACATGGAATCCGGTCCGGCTGTCGATCCCGGTAGGGTGACGGACGGTACGCCCGTATTGGCCGCATCGGCCATACAGCTGATGAGTTGCTGGTGGCAAGAGTTTCACAGCGTTGGCGGCCACAGTTCGAAAGGTGGAAGGGAAAATGTTTAGTGCTCCACTGACCTGGTGGGGGAACCGCTTCAAGAAATGATGGCTTAGCGGGGAATTGGTGAGCAACTACGGCGGTGGTTAAGTGACAGCAGATCGTAAAGCCCAATCGGCCCCAAAATTGCCCCTGAGATACCCACATCACCCGATTATGATGGCTCGCTGCATCCAAAGCGTCCATCCCGTTTTCGTCTTTTAGTTGCGTCAGAACACGGTTGTTCTTCAGGGGCCGCTCCACAACTCTGGCCTGGCCCGCACGGGCTGCCCACCAAAACGCATTGCACCCCATTTTGTCGACGTCATTAGGGTCAACCCGCCCTTCCTGTAAGAGGCGCTCAACCACGCTTAGGTATCCTTCGTACGCGGCCAGTGATAGAGCGGACTCACCTAGATAGGTCCGGGCATTGACATCCAGCCGCATGCCACAACGCAGTAACTGCATTGCTACGTCGGGGTGATCTCCCTCAATCGCTGCCTGGAGCGGAGACGGTGGATGTGAATTCGACATCATTGACACCCATGGAGGTTGAACCTGCCGCGGCTAAGCGTCAGTCCATCCATATTGAGCAGCTGCAGGTCGGTTCAATCCGAAGTGTCGCCGTCTTACCCCGCTCCGATCAAGTTCGGGACCGCCAATGCAGACAACACCGGCACGCCAGTGATCCTCCGCTCACTCGGGCAGGATGATGACGGCGGCAACATAGAGTGCCTGATCTGTCATGACAACTCAGCAGACTGCATTGCCAATTCGCAGTGTGAGCAGTGCAGACGGAGCGTGCACTTAGGCTATATGGGAGATTAGCTCGACCGACGGTCGACACGGATCAACTTTAACTATCCACAATAGTAAGAGTCCCAGGCTGTTAGTATCATCCTCTTGTGTAGCCACCATTGCCCTTATTGGCGCATTTACAGCCGCGGCGTCACAAGATTCGATGCTTCCTACTCCACCGCCGAGACGATGGGCGAGACGATGGGCGAGGCGGAGGACGGAGTCGAAAGTGCTGGCAGTGGCCGCAGAGATCACCTCGGAAGGGGTTTTGGTGCAAGACTTCCGCCGGTCCCGTAGGCAAACGAGATGACCTGACTACTATGCACCTTAATGTTTGCATTTCTGGGGTGTACGATAGTCCGACCCATTTAGATGGCTAGGCCACATGCCATAGTATCAAGTCTGCCGGCAGTCCATTCTATTTGTTCTCCCGTCTAGATAACATGGTCTAATTGTTGGACGCAAACTGGCCGTGAGAGCACCAGACCTAAGATATCGATCTATGATATTGCCCGAGACCCCGTCGATTCAAGGCACTCTCCCTATACCAATCCACTTACCTAGTATCCCCGGGGGTTCCCGGCTGTCCCGGTTTTGGCTCCACAATCAAGGCATGCGCGTGGACCGCGTCAAGCAGCTCGCCTTGACTGTCTGCGAGATACACCTTTCGGCCATCGACCTTTTTCGGCCAGACCCGTAGGTGGATGGACGCGTCGGGCGGCACGGCGTGGAGGAAAGTAGCGTTCAGGTAAGCGGTGACCACCGACAGGCAACAGTCAGCCAGGGTCCGGTCCAGCAAGAAAATGAGATTTCTGCTAAAAAGCTTCCTCTCGTAGTAGCACATCTGCTGCTGCGGCGAGAGCGCGAAGGAAGCCGAAGCCTCCTTCCCAGATGGATGAGCTCGGAATGCCGGCCGGTATCCTTCCAGTAGCCTCTGGAGCAGTGGATTCGCGGCGCTGGCCATGCAAGGCGCTGGAGGTATTTATGGTTGAGCTGGCCTTTCCTCCATTGTAAAGGACTATCTTGCAGTGCTTGTAGATCTGGTCCCTGAATCTTCCAGACTTCTCAAGGCAGATTCTGTTACTGAGATGTTTATACCCAGCTTGTGCCTGGTTTAGCGGCAGTCCAAGGGCTCTATGAACTCCGGCCAGCGTAGAATATTGTATCTAGACCTGTTTCTAACGGGGTAGTCAATTATAGATTGGCTAGAATTGTGTTCCTTGATGGGCGGGTGAAATAGGGCAACCAAAAGGCATGCCGGGGTAGGGCGGAGCAAGTAATAATATCTGGTGGCTGAATAGAGAACTACATGTTGCAGGTTTCTTTGCGACTCAGCAGTCTCCATTTGGGAATGCTACAGTGACGAGGCTTGTCAATGCTTGGAAGAAAGATTTCTGGGCTTCTTATAAATGATTGAAAGAAGTAAATCCAGGAATACATACCGTGTATGGTTCAAAAATCATTCTATTACGAAGGCTAGCAGATCGTTTACAGATTATCACTATACAACGAGGCAGTGCTTAGCAGGCTTCATTAGCCCGTGAGATATATTCAAGGAATAGTTATTTATTTCAGCCGTGCTTACTTACTTGCAGGCAAACTCCACTTGGGGGCTGTATCGATCCTCCCTCCGCCCCCTGGCCTGACACCGGAGTTTCTTGCGGAGGAAAGTAAGTCAGAGCCCCAGGATGTATTTGTATAAAAGGCGCTCGCAGCACTTGCAGTGCCAGCCTTGATCAGTTTCATTCATCGTTCCAACATGTTGACTACCTTTTTCTTCGTCGCCGGGGCCTTGGCTGCCTGTGTCCACGGTCAACAATTCGACCCGTCGGCATATGCTGCAGAGGACGTTGTCGAGCGGGACTTTGCCATCATCGGCGGAGGAGCAGCAGGTACCTATGCAGCAATCAGTCTCGCCGATCAGAACAAGACCTTCACCGTGGTTGAAGTGACGGACCGACTTGGTGGAAACACCCGGACTTTCCGCGACGAGGCCACGGGGGCTAGCATCGACATTGGCGTGCAGCTCCACGAAAATACACCCGTCGTCCGTGACTTTTTCAAGCGATTAAACTCGCCTCTGACGCCTTTTAAGCCCACGGATTTCGGAAACCCCAAGTACTACGACTTTACCAAAAAAGTGGCCCTTACCAACCACACCCGGCCGACTATCGAGAGCGACTATGTGGCCGTGCTCAACAAGTATCCTTTCCTCGACGATCTCAATAACCTGCCGGATAATGTGCCTGAAGAGCTGCTTCTGACCTGGCCGGAGTTTGCCGAGAAGCAGAAACTCTCCTCTGGATCGGCTGAGGCAGGTCTGCTATGGCCAGCGACCCCTGGCAATCCCCTGGACACCACCGCGCTGGCCATCTTTAACGACGGCAATCACATTGAGTTGGCGGAGAACACCGGGGGAGCGGTTCGCAGTGCCACTCATTACAACTCCCAGATTTACGACAACGCCCTGGCCGAGTTGAAAGAGCATGTCTTGCTGAAATCCTCCATCATTGCAGCTCAGCGTGGATCCTCCCGCAAGGACGGCGTACGACTCGTGGTCAAAACTCCCTCTGGCAGGAAGCTCATCAAAGCTAAGCAGCTCATCATTGCCATGCCGCCGGTCCTGGACAACGCCAAGTACTTTGCTCTCGACCAGCAGGAACATTCCATCCTGAGCAAGCTCTCTGGCAAGCACTACTACGCAGGCGTTATGAACAATACCGGGCTTGAGGCGGGAGTTGCTTACACCAACGTCGGCCAAAACACACCGTACCACGTCGCCAGTCTTCCTGGGGTGGTAGAGATTGCTGGTTCAGCTTCTCCTGGGTACTTTTTCTATTGGTACAACTCGGTCAACCCTCAGACACAGGAGGAAATCGAGGAAGCTACTCGAAGCACCATCAAGTGGCTGCAGAGTGAGAGCGGTACCGAGGCTGTGGAGCCAACGTTTCAAGACTTTGTGGATTACTCGCCGTTCCATTTGAGTCCCCCAACTAGCGACATTGCGAACGGCTGGTATGGCAAGATGAAGGGCCTCCAGGGCCACAGGAACACTTGGTATATCAGCTCGCTGTTTGTTGTTGGCTCGACTCAGATCTGGAACAACACTCGCAACATACTTCCGGAAATTATTGACGCTGCTCGGTCTTGATGTACCTACACTGTTTAAATTGTTTAGATCGTACATGGGTTTTCAGCACTTGCTTTGAGATATATTCTAATTCAGGGGTATATATACCACTAACTATTGTAATTAATTTCACTAGTTAACAGCTTCTGTTTCTATGAGCTTAGTCATCCTGCTGAGTCAGCGTATCTTTTGTCTTTCTTTTGTCTCCGGCTTCTGAACTTTGAGTTCTGTAGGATTGACGGATACTCGTATGTACTAGTATTAAGGTGTCCCACGGAGATACACTGTTGTGTTCTAGCTGGATCTTGCTGTTAAAACGTCATCAGATCTTGGGAGTCGTTCCTAACGTGTTACGACGCCGGTATGCCGAGTGTACCCCGTTTACCATACAGAGAAAGGAGAGTTGATGAATAACCCTGTCCTTAGTGGTAAAATACCACCCCCTCTAGTTTGACAAGTTCTTTCAGTCCATCAAGTGTTTCATCTTCAAAATGCCATCATGACATAAAACTCTCAATATGTCCACAAACAAGCGTAAACGTGCTCGAAAAGCTTGCAATCCGTGCCACCAGCGCAAGCGAAAATGCGATGGGGAGTATCCGTGTGGAACGTGCTCCACCTACCAGTATCAATGCAGGTACGACGACGACATCACCGGGACTGCGGATCCCCCAGTCGCCAAGCGCGCTGTTCTCGAGGGACGTAACATGCAGATCCAACCCCCCGTGGTAAATGAAGGCAGCCCGTCCACTGGCAAGAGCCCCGGCATCTTCGAGGAGCACAAGTCCAGGTACACCGGCGCATCGGCAGCCATGGCCTTCCCGCATATATTAGGCCTGGCTCTCGGGTCTGCCAACCCTCCCAAGATCAATTCAACTGCGTACAACTTTGGCATCCGCCCGGAAGAGGCTTCCAACACGTATGGTTTGCTGGACAGCCTGATCTCCGAGGACAACCTCGCCTTTTACTCGGACGTGTACTTCTCTGCAATGGGCTCCATTGGAGATGTCATTGACCCCAGGATCTATGCTCAGCGGTGTCGCGAGTATTATCATGGGCCCGGCAGTCCGCCGGTCGCCTTTGGTGCTATAGCCGCTAGTGTTGCTGCAGTCGGATCCTTCCTCTCTTCAGTTAGGTACTCCCGCGAGTCGGACCTACTACAGTACGCGAAATCTATTCTCGATGATCCGGCCTCGATACGGATGCTGAGCGTCGATCATATCATCGCGTGGGGCATGCGGTTATTCTATCTCCGAGCCACATCCCGGCCTAGTAGTGCCTGGGTCGCCTCCTGTACGCTTATGCACCTCTGCGAAGTCGTCGGGCTGCATAAGGAAGAAAACATCCAACGTATAGCGTCTGTCGCTAATGCCGCTGCTCTTGGCCATGATGCGGACCGGCTGAGGCGTATCTTCTGGATCCTATGGGCCGGACACCAGATGCTGTCCTACGAGTGCGATCGGTCGGCAGTGACATTTGCAGCCGTGACTACGCAGGCGATTATTGCAACCCCAGGATCTGTTGCCGACCAGTTTGTGCGAATCATCCAGATTATCCCGTCGCCGAACTCTCCGTTCCAACTTGACTCTCAGCCTTCATCTCCAAGGGAGGAGCTATCCGAGCGTCTTACGGCATTGAGCAAACTAGATTTCACGCATTCGTTCTTAGTCGCCACCAAGGCGGACCTCGCATTCTGTTTCTATCGACGTATCTACCAGTTCAAGGCAGGCATCACGGATGAAACCATCCAGGTTGTCATCGATAGCGGTAGGGATGGACTAGAGGCAGCTGAGCAGCTCGCCAGCCAAGGCCGTCTACTATGGAATGTTATCGGCAGTGTCTTCCAGTATACTTGTATCTTGTTGGCCATCGACACCCCAGCCTCGTCCGCCCACATTCCTGCTGCTTTTAAGAGGCTGGAGAATCTTGTCAGGGCAACGGATACAGCACTCACCCGACAGGCACTCTCTATAGCACGGCATCTTCTCAGTCTTAATATAGCGAAGAAACGAAAGGAAATTTCGCAGCTGGAGGCTGTCGAGGCAGGATACGAAGCCTTTCAAACCCCACCGGAACCCGAGCCCAACACCACTGTGCCAGATCTTGTTGGCTGGGGGGTGGACTGGGACCAGTTTCTCGTGGAGCCATATCTGTCGATGTTTCCCGACATTGAGATGATGTAAATTAACAGCAGAAGCAACACTTCAAGGAATCCAACGAAACATTATTGCATCACCGAGATCTAAACCAGCGTTTCCTGCGAATTGGTCTTTTCTTGCACCCTTTCTATCTTGATATGAAACCGTTCCGCAAAACAGAAAAGCAGGGCAACAACTACACCTAACCCGGCGAGCCCAACTCCCATGTAAAACGCCCCTCGGTAGCCCTGCAAGACATTCTTCCCTTGACCATTGACCTGGCTCTCGACAGTACCGGCAAAACCAAGCCCAATGGAGATGGAATAGTTGACAAATGTAGTCACCAGCGACGCAGCCAGACCCTGATGCTCGCGCGGCATAGCTCGACTCAGGATAATCGTGGCAGCGGGAAACGACGAATCCATGCCCCATGGAAGGACAATGATCCCCACGAACGTCTGCGCCCAGTAGATCTGGTCCACAGGCAGCGTCGCGAAGATGACACCCCCGATGAGGAAGAAGGTCATGGAGACCAGCATAACTGTCGACGCGCGGAAATTGTTTAGAAGTAGGCCCGTGGCGCCCGCAGCAAATAGCCCGCTTATGGCGATAGGCGTCATTTGTGCAGATGTGAGAAGGGGCGTTTGCTCCCTGAGGACCTCGAGGAGGTTCAGCGTGTAGAAGACGAAAATGCCAAAGCTGGACCAGCCGGCGCCGATGCAGGCCAGAGTGAAGACGGAATCGATGCGCAGGACGCCGAAGGGAATCAGCGGGTGGCTTGCTCTCTTCTCGATCAGGACGAAGACGATAAAGACGAGGATGCCGATGATCATGATGAAGTAGGTATATGGTGTCGTCCAGGCGACCACGGGGCCTTGGTTCCAGGCAAAGTTGAAAAGGACGAGGGCGGCTACACCGGTGACGGAGCCCCCGACATCGACGCGCTTCCAGACACTGGAGCTTTCAGACTCTGGGGTTCTCGGGGCTGGGGTTGCGGGAATCGCGAAGAAGCCCAAGACAGCCAGCAAGAGGCACGCAAAGCACAGGACCCAATACGACCAAGGCCACCAGAGTCTCTGAGAAATCAGACTGGAGAAGACAGCACCAAGCAAAAAGCCGCCAGGAGCAGTGGCCCCGAACAGGCAGAAAATCATGTTTTGACGAAGGCCCGGTTCGTAGCAGCGACTGACAATAGCGATGGCGTTGGGGAGTAGGAAAGCCGGGCCGATTCCCTGCATGGCACGGCAAAAGATGAAGAAGCCGGGGCCGCTATACACAGCAACACCGGCGAGACAAGACCATAAGGCAAACCAGACATAGCCGCCTACGAAGAACGGCTTGTGCCCAAAGACATCACCGAAGCGGCCTGCGATGAGGATGAAGGTGCCGACGGTGAGAGAGTATCCAGAGGAGAACCAGCTCAGCTTGCCAGGCTGGTCGTCGATGTCAAAGGAGCGTCCGATGATGTGTTGAGGGACGATGCTGAGGGCAAGGCCGGCTTGAGTGAGAAGCTGCGAGGAACAGATGATGGCGACAAAGAGGACCTCGCTGGGGAGGGACTTGGGACGTGCGACTTTGGAATCATCTTCGCTGTACTGACGGTCTTCACAGTCTTCACGGACTTCACTCGGGGCTTCAGGTTCGCTGGGTAGCGCTTGTGAGGGTTGTTCAGAGGACATTTTCACTGTGAAATGATGATTGTTGACAATCACGGGCCTGGGGAGCGAATCTTAGTAGACTCGTTGTAGAAAAGGTAGGGATGGGGTTTGCGAATGGAGTATATCTGATCATGAGGCTATGCTCGAGTCAAATCTGTCTACTCCGAGTCACGATTAGACCACACTCGGCCGTCTGACACTAGGGGAAATGGGTGGGAAGATGCTCCGATGGTTTCTTTGATTCAACAACTTAACTCCGCTCGGGGTGAACATCGTGCGGCTATTGCGGAGTTACGAAGTTGAGCGCCGCTATTGCGGAGTTTCAGGCCGCAGTGCGGCTGCTGCGGCGGAGATCATAAGCCAGAATTAATATAAATTAATCATGATTCAGCTGCAATTGAGTCTTGGTTCATTCAATCCAATCCAGATCAATTCACACACATCACTCAAGCAAAATGTCATACGCTAAGGATCAGCCCGCCGGCTTCACCAACGCCATTGAGAGAGTCGCCATTGTCGGTGTATGTAAACGCCTCCCCCAAGTAAAATACAGGATGAGACTAACAAACTTACTAGGCCGGAGGTACTGTTGGCTCTGTTCTCGCTGCTGCCCTCCTTAAAACTGGAAAACACACTGTCACTGCCCTCTCGCGCAAAGACAGCTCCAACAAACTCCCCGAGGGTGTCGTTGTCGCCCCCGTCGACTACAGCGATGAGGCATCCATTGTCGATGCCCTCAAGGGCCAACAGTTCTTTATTATTACTGTCGCCCCCACTGCGCCCCGCGACACACACAGCAAGCTCGTCCAGGCGGCTGCCAAGGCAGGAGTCCCCTACATCATGCCCAACGGATACGCCGGCGACATTGAGCATGTCAAGTTCGGCCAGGATGTCATGCTCGGACCCGTTGCCCAGGCTAACCGAGACGAGATCGAGAAGCTGGGCATGAAGTGGATCACCGTATGCTGTGGATTCTGGTACGACTACAGCTTAGCGGGCGGGTCGGCGCGCTTCGGGTTCGACTTTGACAAGAAAGAACTGACGATCTACGGCGATGGCAACACCAAGACTTCAGTCTCGACTCTGGCCCAGGTCGGTCGCGCTGTTGCGAATGTGCTCAGCCTAAAGGTGCTTCCGGATGACGAAAACGACAAGAGTCTGACTCTCTCGAGCTGGCTCAACAAGCCCGTCTACCTCAAGAGCTTTGTCGTCAGCCAGAACGAGATGTTTGAGAGCGTCAAGCGCGTGACTGGCACGACAGACGCCGACTGGACGATTACCCAGGAGGATGCCCACAAGCGATACGCAGATGGTCTGGGGCTGGTCAAGACCGGCAACATGGCTGGGTTTGCTAAGCTGCTCTACGCGCGAGCGTTCTTCCCGGAGGATGCCGGCAACCACTCTGACAAGGCACAGAACGAGCTGTTGGGCTTGCCGGAGGAGAAGTTGGATGAGGCTACCCAGGTCGGAATTGACATGGTCAAGGCGCTGCAGAGCCGTGCGGAGCGCATGGCTTCATAGAGATATACATTTTTAGAATTTTGAAATCGTTTCAGTATTTGAATCCAGTCCTTTTCACAGATCCTCATTTTCTAGTTGTAAACGGCGGACCCTGGATTTCACATGTTTTAATATCCATATATAATCTCGCTTACTACTGATACAAGGAGGTAATGGCACTGGATATTTCGTTCTTGCGATATCAAAAGACCAAGCGTAGAAGGCGAATGCTACAAGGTGACTACGGCAACCATCGCCTCTTTCCCAATTTGTAAGTCGTCCCGCACTCCAGTTACAGAATCAATTACTAACATTTGATCTAACTGTCATTACCGAAATTACTGCTTCATACCTGAGCCATTAGGACCCTGGAGTATTTTCAGTTCCTGAAGAACTCCTACAAGACCCCAACAGGTCTAGAACGAGCGTCCCCTGGTAAAGGTTGCTGCAGAGACCCGATTTCCAAGTCAAAATAGAGGTGGAAAATGTGAGACATCATTGGCCTGTGTGGTTCGAGTCGCCTGGTCATCCCTCCGTTTCCTGTTGACTGACTTTGGACATATCAAGCGTCACATGGTAAAACTAAACATGTGTATTCTGAGAAGTAAAATAGAAATGTAAAAACTTTATTACGCAGGCACTTTGTTACAGACTGGATTGATTCGTCCGTACTTCCTGGGTCTCCTTCAAACGGAACGCAACTAGGATTCATGGAGGCAAGGGAGCAGGGAGCTGGAAGCCGGTCACGGGCTACACGTACTTTTTTCAGGATTCCTGGAGAGAAGCCGTATGACATTTTAGCTTTTTAATGTCGGTGTGAGTGCTTAGAGGCATGTTTATGAGTGGTACACGTCCTTAATGATGTCTACCGCATCTATGTGCCCTCAGACACTTTTTTCTCTTTCTTTTTTGAATCCATAGCCAGCTAGGCCTGCAGATCAGAAGGCAAAAGAAAGGTGCGGTCAAGGGGAATTCTTTTTTTTTCTCTCTCTCATAAATTGGCCTTGAACACCTTGATCGATACACAGGCTCAAGAGCATAGGCTAGGTGTCGACCTTTGATCCCCTTCCCTGATCCCATATTTCACTCGACGCACCCCGAGATAGTGAACATGGGCAGCCTGTACCCGTCGCCTCGACACCAGCAAGTCTGCTGGTCAGCAGTTCTTGGAAAAAGCCGCTTAGTTCCGGCTTTAGATGCTAAAGACGTGGACAAAATTCGAGATGAAATGACGTGGCGAAAAGTTGATCACTCCACAGCGCAACCGGGGGTGGACCCCAACCAGCAAGATATCTCAGTATATCCGATGTTGAGCGATAGAGGCTTTTTTCTACGGCTGCAGGAGTTCCATGAGGTCTTAACCAAATCCATTGTGAATATCGTGGAACGATGGTGGGAGGACAGCGCCTCCGATTTCCCCTCTAGAATGCCCCTCGAGCCCCGTGCGGAAGAGATTCTGAAGGTGCGTTACCCTTGCTTACTTCAAATAAGAGGCAGAGACATTCAATTACTTTGACCGGGAGGGTGCTAAATCTGAAAAGTGGATTGATGAGCAAAGCAAGAACAATTCAATGCCTGCTTTCGCAGACTGTCTGGGTAACTGGAGACCGGACTTCCTGTTGACACATAATGAGGATTCAACCTCGGGGCCAGGGTTCCAGGTCTGTGAGATAAACAGTCGGACACCTTACAACGCCATAATTCATACTGCATACAAGCATGGCATTATGAAGGAACTGTTAGGGTCAGACTCCATCATTGAGCCAGCGGGTGATTTCAAAACTTTGGTGGACGGCTTGTTCGACCACTTCAATCTTGACTTGCCGATACATCTTGTTAGGGGAAGAGACTACCTCGAAAGACAAGAGTTCGCCCTGTTAGCTGAACAGAAGACTCAATCACGGCCTAAGTTGGTGAACGTCTCGGACCTACAATTGACGCCTGACTCCTCTTCTTCTACCGGTTTCGCTCTTTATTGCAAGCCACACGGACATGAAGAGGGAAAGGAGCCAGAGCGGGTCTATCAGGTAGCTTTGGCGCTATTTCCTGAGGAGTACAGCCTTCTTCCGCTAAACATGCTTCGTCATCTGGCGAAGATTTCGCTCAATGATCTCCGTACTAGCCTATTTGTGAATGACCAGAGATTTCTTGGCATCATTCTGCAGGAGCTAAATCATCTTGTTGAGAAACATGCGGTCCTCACCCCCGATGAAGCTCGAATTATCCGGGAAGGAATTGTGCATACGATCTTGCCGGGATCTCCAGAACTGAAGCAAATTTTGCACAGCAACAGCAACCAGGGAGACGCCTTGAAGAATAGTTTTATGCTCAAGGCAGCTCGTGCTAGCCGCGGTGATGGTCATCTATTTGGAGATGAGCTTTCCGCAGAAGAATGGGAAGCAGTCTTGGTTAGGATGCAAGATCCAACCATTCGGGCAGACAGAACATCATATGTCCTTCAACCATATGTGCAGCAGCCAAAGTTCGATATTGTTGCAGGAAAAGATAGAACAATGGCCAATAGTCAAGTGGTTGGCACATATTATTCTGTGAACGGCCGCTTTGTTGGGTTGGGACCTTGGCGCACGGGAAATGGAAAGATCTGCAATGTTTTCAGCGGTGGATGTGTCCTCGTGCCCTCGGCTATAACTGCAGAAATCTAGATGGCGATAGTCCTGTGGATCGATCTATCGGTTGTCTGTTGAAAATGAAAGAAATGAAAGAGAGAGAAAACCCTATTAATGCCAACGAACAGACTAAACCAATTTCAAAAATAAGTTTCCAAGGGATGTACATGAGATCTATACCACCTCAATACACATGTAATGCTGCTGCTAGCTACGTACCTGGGAGACCATGGTTTGAAACAGACCTATCCACTATTAATCATTTCTCGCACCGTGTGGTGAGTTCGAATAGAGCATTTGTTTGTAGCAAACTTTACTCCACGGGTAAAAAACAAAAAAACAAAAACAAAAACAAAACAAAGCACGTATCTGACTTACGGAGCACATCGTAAGGAGTATGTGTAGCCCATATGCAGCTTGCGATAGCAAGCTGACCGCATGTTTAACCCCTCCTTACTGAATGTGGCATAAGCGGGCATATTCCAAGCTTCAATCTCCAATCTCTCATTGCTAGATCTGAAAGTCTTGAGCATCAATTCCCTCGACACTCACATCTGCCCAATATCCTAAGTCTTTATTATCTTCACCATGAATCAGTCTAGTAAGTCATGCCAGCCGCTACAAGTATGCCTAAGTGCCTCTAAGAAAGAGGGAAGGCTGGTATCGGCGATCGATGCATCGCATGAAGATCGAAAACGGGCAGAGGATGCCTTCTACCGTGTCATTTTCCAGTATACCGGAGGGCCTGCAAATCTACCATATGAACTGCGCTACATGGCTCCAAACCCTATATTGGTCTCTGATCAATTCTTAATCGATCTAAGGCTGTTCCATAATGCTCTTTCAATTGCCTTGAATAATATTGTGCAGCGGTGGTTCACGGACAAAGAGGCTGCCTTTCCTACCCGCATGCCACTTGAGCAGCATGAGGAAGAGTTGTTACAGGTATTCTACCACCTATATACTATAGAACGATACTCATTGTTTAAGATAATTTGCTGACAGCAAACTTCTTGAACAGTGGCTATCTAATCATTGTGAAACGCATCCAGAGCATGCATATGAAGGACACCAGGGTACTTGGAGACCAGACTTACTCATCCCTGCTGATGAAAAGGATGGATTCGCAATGTGCGAAATCAACGCTAGGTTTTTCTCTCTTGGCGTTGACCTGGCATCTTGGATCCATAAGGGTTTAGCCAGTGAAGAGGCAAAGCCATCCTTCGTTGATATACCCGTGAATAATGACCACATGATCGAAGCTTATTTCACGTTGTTCAATCCCAAACTCCCCATCCATTTGCTTCAATCCGAGCACTTTCTTTCGGCTCGCGGTCGATCGAGCATAATGGAGGCGTTCCTCAATTGGGTCGAGCAAAGAACCGGAATAAGGCCCCGCTCGGTGAGACCTGAGGATCTGCGTCTAGTGCCTGATGCTACTTCGGAGACTGGTTATGCCCTTTACTGTACCCGGTCCACCAGTGCAGCGGCCTCTCCAGGTGATCAGGAAGACCAAAGTCTAGAATTGATTCACCAAGCGGGTCTTCAGATGGCAGTGGATGAGTATTCGGCCCTAGATCCCGAAGCCCGTCGCTATTTAGCACTTCACGGGGCCAATGATACCCGCAGCCGACTTATCGTTCACGACAAGCGTATTTTGGGAATTATCCACCAGGAGCTGGATGACCTAGTTACAAAACATCGTGTCTTGACAGAGGCGCAAGCCATCCTGCTTCGCACTCGAATCGTGCCTACCATCATTCCGGGATCGCAGGAAGCAAAGCAGCTTCTTGACTTGTACCGACAGGGGGATTTGGCTAAGGATGACTTCATCATCAAGCCGGTACGCGGGGGCCGTGGACAAGGAATCAAGTTTGGCGATGAGCTGGAGATTTCTGAGTGGGAGGAAGTTCTTGACGGTTTGCAGAAGCCGGAATTGACTTCAGACGGAACGACATACGTTGTCCAACGAATTGTCAAGCAAGCTGAAGGAGACATGTTCTTGGACGAGGAGATTGGCGTGAAAAGGTGCCAACGAGTAGGGACCTACTACTCTATGAACGGCGAGTTCTACGGTTTAGGAGCATGGAGGGCCATCGTGGCAACCGACAGAGTTTGCAACATGTCGCTTGGAGGAGCCTGGAAGATGGGCAGTGTACTCATGTCGTACGAATGAGTTCATTGACATAATAGGTAACCGAACTGCGCGGAGGTCTGCAGATGGGCATAACAGCCAGGGTCAGAAAATTGCCAGCCGTTGTGAAGTGCGTCTAGTTACTCGCGGTTTTAACCAAATCAAAGATATTAGTTTCTATAAAGTATATACCGTTGTAGCACAGCACAGCCTATATCGGTTTAAAGTATTCTATAGAATTGCCGCGGTATGAGCCCTAGTTTCTTTATTATCTCGATATTAAAACTAGTTATATTTCTTCATACAGATATTAAAGAAGCGCCTTATATTAAAATACCCGAGAACTAGGTTGCAAGTAGAGCGTGGGAAGACCCATATCTTTACGCGAATCTAATTTTTAGAATTACACCATAACGCCGAGGGCTACGGTCCTTTTAGTTGTAAGCGGTATAGCACAACATTTTGACATTTCTATATACTCCGTAGCATGCGACAGAATACAACAGGGTGAGCGCGGAGTATACTCTGCAGAATACTTATGAATTGCCCTTTTGGGTTAGCCTTTACCCCTGGGCTGTCAACCTTGTGTCTTCCCGCGGTCGATGCTCGGCCCTGTTACCTCTCAGCCGCACACTACTTTTCAACTTCGATGGAAATGGAAATTATTTGGCATTACATAGTATTTGTTCTTTTAAAGAGAGCTGGCTCTGCCTATTCAGAGTCCATTCGATAATTATCCGAATTGCTGTCTTTTCCCCCTAATTTGACCATTGTTGATCTTTGCCTTCTGCAGTGCTGCACGGGTGGCCGTGCCCAAGGGGCCCCACTGCCCCGGCAGCTTTGTTCCGGTCTACCTTCCGCCCTCACGAAAGTGTTTCTCATGGCATTCGCGTTATTGATCCACGAACAAAGGCAGTCATATTGAAAGAATGCACACACTACTTTCGGCAGTCTGGACTAGAAGGTTGTCTGTTGTGGTCTGCCTAGGAAACCAGCTTTGCCAAGGTTAACTCCGCGATAATCAATGCCAAGGCGGCCCCAATATAGCCTTAAGTGTAGGGTCTGTTCGAGCGCAGGGCCCCTCTATTAAAACTTCCCCTGGGTTAGATCAGCTCCTCTCTCCCGTCTGTTTCCCTCGCTTCGGTTAGCACTTAATTTCAACATCTTCTAAACTAGGTCATTGTTTCCTTCTGTCCTATGTTCCTGGCCTTTGATTAATATACATCACGCGCGACTTCTACTCTTCTTAATCATCGTTTTGTTCGGAATTTTATTTCTTTCTTCCCTATCATGACCGACTATGATCCCCCGTACGGATTCGCCATACGCAGAGATGGCATCTGCCTTAGAGGAGAATGCCAGACCGATGCAGGGAAGGATCCTGTAACATCTCAACATTTCTACCGATGCTGCCCCACCAACGACACTTGCAGCGACCAAAACACAGGGATATGTTGTCCAGATAAAAAAGACTGCAGATCGGATATCAGTAAACCAGCACACTGCGCCAACGCAACCTGGGATCTTTACCAAAACTATGATGGCGGATATTTCTGTTGTGACCAGGACCAATACGGGTTTAATAGGACTGAGGGAGGTGTTGGGTGTGGGACAGAACAGGATCTTGATATTGAGAGTAGGACGTCATTAAGCCCAGTTTCACTTGGTAAGACTCAAGTCCTGCTTACTTGGCATGCGCTCAATTCTGACATAACCAGGCACGACCCCAACACCGAGCAGCTCGCCGACATCAAGCAGCCCCCAAACATCAAGCAGCTCCCCGACATCAAGCAGTTCCCCAACATCTAGCAGCCCCCCAACATCGAGTAGCTCTTCCAGTTCCAATACTGGCGCTATCGCAGGTGGTGTTGTTGGCGGTGTTGCCGGGTTAGCAATCATTCTCGCCTTGCTTTGGTATTTCATGCGTCGTCGCCGACAGAAGCAATCACCCCAAACGCAGATGCCCATCACCGAAGCATCAATGTTGCAGCACGAGTCTCTTCAGCCCCCGGGCATACCGAGCGAGTTAGACGGCCGAGGTTCTGTCTCAGAGCTACCTAGCCACAAAGATACTGTCCACGAGTTGCCGGAATCTGGAGAGGGTCGATGAAAGGGTATTACATTTATCTTAATATTCTTTGGCAGGGCGCTACATGATGAATTTGTCGATGATATACCCTAGGCACTCCAGCGTTTAGCCAGCTTCACTCATCTAATCGCTTTATCTTGGCTTTCATGTTATTTAATGGAGTGTATTCGAGCAGAGACATGCCTGCTGGCATCATATTTCTAGTCAATGGAGTATCCTAATCGCTATTAAAAGAAACCCACCGAGCCTGCTGTATCTTGTTTGTCTTATCACACATTTACACATCCGAGATACGTACTCCATTTTGTCCTAATAGTCTCCATGGTTGAAGCATCCAACCTTTGCCACAATTGTGCTATTAAAGGTATTCTAATTCTATCTCAAATCCAGCAATATCATGGGAAGTAGATTTTCTTAGCGCTTCATGCACACTTCCCGCTCCCGAGCTCAGTCAAGCCACATTGTTTGAACATTAATAAACACACTTTGAGCGAGCGTTCACTATGTATGTAAGTGACCACTCTGCGCTGTGAAATATACACCGAGTACTCAGTGAGGGAGACCTTGAGCACGTAAAGCGGCAGCGCCCCAATCGGGAAAATAATGACTGCCTAGAATCCGATAGCCGGATGTGGCTCGTTGTGTACCCGTAATTATGCCCTGCCTGTGACACTGGAGGACCACGGTGACCAACTATAATTGCTTCGAGCTTATTAATTAAGTCCCCATGGGTATATTAGCACATGCAGGGAAAGAGGACACACTTACAGCATCGGCGGCATTGCCTCTACTCACAGCATATCTGTTCCATATCGGCTACAGAGCGCACATTCACTTGCAACTGCACCTAGTTTTCCATCCTATATCTTTCCACATCCTCGTTCGTTCTGAGGTGCGGGTTGTGGAGGAGTCGTGTAGGCGTTTAGCAAATGCATCAGGAGAATGGATGTTATCCAAAACGTGGCACGGAAGGGACTGCGTCGTGAAACGATTTTCCTTTGGTCTATCTTGATAGATTCGGTGAATTGATAGAAAGCCTCGATAGAAAGTAACGACAGGAAGGCAAGGATGAGAGTACATAGCAGAGAGTACAGGGGCTGTGTCTCATTCTTATACTGGCGTGAGGGAAATAATAAGGTGGAGGATGATAGATGACCGGAGCTTAGGAAGTTGGTTTTTGAGCATATCAATTATTTCCCTTGAGGTGCTAGGTATAGGGAAGTTCTTTACAAAGAAACGAGACATGGGGTCCATGCTTGTTGTAGGATGTAACCCGTGGACGTACTTTTACTTTGATTAGGCCGAAGGGCTTTCATCTCTATTACCGACGCTAATGTCTAATCGGCGTAGTATACAACAAACAAAAGCTGTAGCCGGTTATTCTAGAGGTCTTTGCTCTCTAACTACTTCCAATGTCTATCAATTATCATATTCTGATAGGCTTCTACCCTCACAAACATTGACAGCCTACATAGTAGTATATGTCTATAATGCCTCAAATATACCTTTCGAGGACTCCCTAAGCATATGTCCCGGCTTCGAACCGAAACCGAAATATATAACCTACCAAGGTTCTTAAGACTATTAAGGGGATAGTAAACCCCAAAATATGAAGTTAGTTAAGATTCCTAACTAACAAATCTCAATGTTGATAATAGGGAGAATTTTACATTTGAACGTTTGAAAGCCACAGCAATTCTAAGTTACTCAAATAAAACCTTAATCTTGATATTAACCACTACCCGTTAAACGGGGCGCAAATGTTATTGAAGAGCGTCGTGCACGGCCTCGGGATTTTGCTTCACGACTCGGAATTTTGCGAAGATAGATATGTTGGAAGCTCTTGGAAGTTCTAGTCGTTCTGGCCAAGGTCCGACCTCGGGAATGAGTTGATCTACCGTCCGGTCCGTGCACTATCTCGACATAAACTGTAATCTGTACTGATAAGAGACTTTGTGTAAGTGGGTTGAGTTTATTTTAATTTCAATTTCAAATTTTTTTAGCGTTTGCCTCCCAAAGTAAAAAGAGAAATCTTTGCGCTCAGATAGGCTCTAAAAACTCTGTTTCCTGAGCCGTAACGCCTCCGTTATAAAAGCATAACTATGTACGGAGTAGTGGTAACCTTTTTACGCCTCTCAAATAATATTTTTAGAATCTTAGCCATCAGCCCATTCACCAAGTTAACAGCGATTCCTTATTGTAGATCTCATACGAATCAAACCCTCGGACTAAATCAACCTTGTTGGCGGGCTATACTTGGCCAAGACTCCTTATCATGGCTAGAGGAGCCTCCAAGGTTGGTGATATCTATTACTAAACACTTGTGGGGAAAATTTACTGACCTTGAGAAGCCTAGCCCGAACACACTAACCTCACTTCCCGTCTTTGACTTTTGGATGTGTTAGCCAGTTTCGAGGTTAGATTGTGCTGTAAATTAAATAATATGTGTTTTATCCTCCAACATTCTATGCAGGTACACACATGGAAAATGAGTGAAACATAGCAGGGATACCACTGATAAAGGATTGAGCATGTGGGCCGGTATATATGTTGTAGATCTCGCTATCATTTACTCCGTAGTCGAGATTTTCTTATCCCGTAGGTAAGCGTGCCAAGAGTGCCAAGAGTGCCAAGCACACCAACACCACCACCCAGAGTGGCTGGACTTGGCACATTTACCGGACCAGATACTGCGAGGCTATGCTAACCTTTCCAAAGCCTGTATAGGACTTTCTAAGCGGGCCAAGGAACAACTTTAAAAGATACGAATACATTCAATGGGGGAAACAGTTTCTTGCTGTCATGTATTCAATTCTGTGGGGGAAATATTGCGGGGGAATGAGTTGGAGAAAATGGTAAGACCAATAAGATCAGTTATTGCCCCGAAGGCCCCGGGATATATTCGCAAATTGACTTTTTATCCGCTTCCCAGAGGAAAAAGTTACATAAAGGAAATACTGGATCATGAACCTGACATAACCCCACATGGCCCTCTCCAGGATTTGGTGTCCACCGGAAGGGGCGAAACAGGAGATACATAGATAACCGTAAAATGTGACCCCGGAATTCGCTTAAAAACTGTGTGCTGGGCTGGTACATTTAATCCTCGCGGCCCCCGCTGTCTTGGTCTGATTCTATTCATCTTTGAATTCTCGATTCGGCTTATAGCAAGATGGGGCACCCAGACGAGATTAACGCCCTCGAGGCGCAACCCGACTACATTGACACCTCGGGAGATTTTAAAGAAAGTGTAGAGGATGAGCCGGTTCAGCTTCACAGAGAGCTCAAGGCTCGTCACATTTCTATGATTGCCATCGGTGGTGCAATCGGCACTGGATTGGTTGTTGGTACTGGCAGCGCTTTGACGTGAGTTTTTCTGATGCAATCGTTTATGAAGCACCACTGACTGTAATTTGGAACCTTCAGAGCCGGAGTATGTGATATTCATCCAATTTATCTTTTCAATTAACTAATCATTTTCAATCAGCCTGGATCTTTGCTTATTGCATACTGCTTTATGGGTTTCGTCGTTTGGACGGTCATGTGTGGACTGGGTGAAATGGCTGCTTGGCTACCATTGTCTTCCGGTTTCACTGGTTACGCTGGCCGTTTCTGTGACCCTGCTCTCGGATTCACCCTCGGATGGTGGTGAGTACAATTCATTCTCCAGCTAATATAAATCGGCGAATCTAATCATCTCCTAGCTACTACCTCAAATATATTATCCTACCACCTACCCAACTCACTGCCGCCGCTTTAGTCATTACCTATTGGCCGAAAACATCGGCAGAGAATGTCAATCCTGGTGTTTGGATTGCCATCTTTATGGTGGCAATTATCGTCATCAATTACTTCGGCGTCAAGATTTTCGGTGAACTCGAGTTTTGGCTCTCATCCTTCAAGGTGATTGTCATTCTGGGACTCATTCTGTGCTCTTTCATCTTTGCACTTGGTGGTGGTCCCGACCACGACAGGAGAGGTTTCCGTTACTGGAGTGAACCTGGCGCCTTCGCTACTAAATACACCGGTGGTTCCCTTGGAAAATTCCTTGCTTTCTGGTCGACCATGGTGCAGGCCACCTTTGCATTCCTCGGTATGGGCATTCTGTGATTGAAATTACCCCATCTCACCTTCTAATTTTCTTTTTTTACCAGGTACCGAACTTATTGGTGTGACCGTCGGAGAGGCTCAGAACCCCCGGAAGACCATCCCCAAAGCCATCAAGCTCACCTTCTGGCGAATTATTGTGTTCTACATTCTCAGCGTGCTCTTCCTCGGTATGCTGGTTCCATACAACTCTCCAGATCTGGTCTTCGCAACCAAGGCCAAGAGCTCTGCTGCTGCCTCTCCTTTCGTGGTGGCAATGAAGCAAGTCGCCGCTCTTCCTCACATCATCAACGGCTGTATCCTGGTGTTTGTGTTTTCCGCCGCCAACTCCGATCTGTACATTGCGACTCGAACTCTGTACGGTCTTGCCCGCGAGAAGAAGGCCCCTAAAATCTTTGCTCGCACAAACCGAGCTGGTGTCCCAATCTATGCTCTGGCACTATCATCCTCTTTCTGCTTGCTCGCCTTTATGAGTGTCTCTAGTGGCTCCAAGGATGTTTTCGGATACTTCACCGACATGGTGTCAATCTTCGGGTGTAAGTTCCCTTCCCTCGATTCTCCCAGAAATAACTCGAAATTTGTCCAGTATGCTGACCTGCTATCACAGTGCTGACATGGATCTCCCTCTTGATTACTCACATCTTCTTCATCCGCGCCCGACGTGCACAGGGTGTCGACGAGGCAACACTGGCCTACAAGGCTCCCCTGGGAATCATCGGTTCCTGCGTTGCGCTGTTTTTCTGTGTCTTGGTGGTCTTCACTCGTAGCTTCGGTGTGTTTATCCACAACCCGGAAAAATACGGCAACTTTGACTACAAGACCTTCATCACTTCATACATTGGAATCCCCCTCTATGTCATGGCCTTTGCTGGGTGGAAGCTTTGGAAGAGGACTGAGATTGTCAAGCCCCACAATGCCGATATCTGGACTGGCAAGGCCGAAATTGACCGCGAAGAGGCCGAATACGTGGCTATGATGGCCATCGAGGAACAGAACTTGTCTGGCTGGAAGAAGGTTTACAGAAAAAGTCTCGCGTGGCTTTTCTAGTCACTTATATTTTGTTTAGATAGATATTTCTTTAACGACATGTTTCACTAGAAGATCATCCATAGATGTTTTCTCGACATTGAATGAAACAGTTACGATTATATTAATCGCTTAATGATTGTCTGTATTTATATTTATATTTTCGTACCACATGGACGAAATATTTTCTCCTTGCCGTTCAAGAGACTCCATACCATGTACATTCAAATTATATCGAAGTCGAATATGGATCAAGGCCGAAAAATCCATTGGAATACTACGGCTAGTTTGAGGATTTGACTTCTGGGAGGCTAAGGGGGCAATTTATATCGGGAAGCTTGAAATTACATACGTAGTTAGTGTAACTACCGGGCCACGCGACAATGAAGTCGTAAGAAGTTATTGACAAGCTTCTGGTTCATCTGGATATCTAATTATTTAGCAGTATCGTCTAGTCGCCTCTATAGATCACACCTATCTATGTAACTAGTCTATGGAAATATGCGAAAGTTCGTGATTATGTAGATTTACCGTCAGAGCCAGGTTTAATGTAACACTGACTACCATAAATTCTCGAAACTCTTCATTATCCTTGATAAAGCCACCTATAAGTCCGCTTGTAGAAGTGAACGCCCGGTCGTTCGCCGCCGGGTAATACCCAGGGGCGTGCCCAGTTTTACTCTGCGGTCAAAAAGAAGCACAATATCGGAAGGTTTCTCTATTTAAGCGTCATCTGAAGTCTCGATCTGAAGGCCGAAACATCATTGTTATAGATGTCGGCGCAAGGACATCGGCATACCGGAGGATTTATTGATCCTCCATGTTTTGTAATTTATGTTATGCAGTCAAGGCTCCATAACAACCGATACAGAAATACTGAGATTTGAACCCCATTGATTGGACCCCGTATGCTTACGATACGGCGACAAGAGATTGACGCCTAAGGTGTCAACGGTTTAGTAGTACCGCTCCCTCAGCACTCCTCGTTCTTCCACCCTTATGCTCTCTCTAGTAACCCCTGTTCCAGTATTTTCTTATTGAAAGACATAGACTCATCATATTGAGCCCGTTGCTTTTGCCAATCATTGAAAGCTGAAGACTATCAGTCGAATTACTAATACAAGAATTTGTGTGGTGGCTCGGCAACAAGATAATCCGTGCCAGTGATCGCACCTCCGGAGTTACCTCGACGCACCGGCTCAATCTAAAGGCTTGTTACGGACTCTTGACGGATTTCAGGGATTTCAGGCAGTAAGTCAAATGACTCGAGGACACAGACCCAATTCTGCCCCTCACAACTTCCGGGACTTTGTGTGTCAATGGGCTGATATTAACTCATAGGTCAGAGTCTTCTCACCATGGCCCGCGGTATCGTGAATGCCGCCAAGTCGGCATCCAATGTCATCTCTATCAGCCAGGTAGGCCATATTGATAGGAAGAAGGAGATCAGACTCCACGGCCGTGTGTTAAGTGCTAATCCTCTTCTCGGTCTAGAAATACACAGTCCAGTCCACCGGAATCTGGGAGCGCATTCGTCGCCTTCTCGCTGTTGACCCTGAACGTTCCACGGGTATTCCTCTGAACTCTCAATTCCGTACCCCCACCCCGGGATCTGTACCCCCTCTTGCCTACGATGACCCAGTCACCTTCCCCGCGGGCGATATCGCCGACAACCCATACTGGAAGCGGGACGTCCGGAGGAGCTACCCCCAGCTGAGCACCGTGCGCCAGGCCGACGCCGTTAGTCTGCTCACAGTCGGAAGCAAGGCAGCCCCCAAGGACGATGTTCTCAAAATTGGACAGGCTGGAGAGCAGCAGTTGATTGCTGTCAAGGAGCAGGGCGAAGAACGCGGCCTCGCGGCTCTCTTTGAGCAAGATAAGAAGAGCGTTCAGGGTGTTTTGGGTGCCAATGGCTTGCCTCCCAACCCTGCCAACATCAACGCTGCCCCGAAGCCTTCACAATCCAAGTACGAGCTTGGTACAGAGAACGGCTACCCCGAGAAGTATGTATCTTCAATTCTCCATTCTATCGATCCGGGCTAACCATTTTACGCAGATATACCTGCCGCACCTTTGTTTGATTAGACCAGCACATTCTGCAAGGAAATACATTTTCATTTTAGTTTTCATAACTTTCGAGTCGCAATTGCAAGTTCAGCAAGTAGCAGCTATAAACACATACCCGAGGTGCTCACATTTTGTTTTATTGACAATAGGCACTAGTGGAATACCATTCATACACATAAAGCAGCTGTGCAGCACCATTAGGTGGTAAAAGAGAGTATATCGTACATCCTTGGACTTTGATTGGACCCAGCTTTTTGTCCCCGCTTGAAAGATCCCCAGAAAACACAATCAAGTTCTGGGTTAGATGTAGAACTGAAAGGGGAATATGAAAATTGAAATTGTGTAAAACGGCCCTGTGGATCTAATGTGGTCTTTTGCTATATATTGTACTATATGTGTCATGTATTGCGGGCTTGCCAACTTGCCAACTTGCCAATCACCCTTGATCTACATACATGTCCGGATCTGGCATGGATAGTGCCGATGGCACCTCAGAGGGGAACGAATCATACAGGAGCCCGGTATTGATGAACCTTTCTAGATGACTTAGGCTAGTTTCCAACGAAGAAGTTCTTCATGAAAATTAATTGATGTGCGATCTCATCTAGATGGCGAAATAATGATCTATAATGGTGCACCTGCATACTTCTCGAGGACCCCCAAGGGTTCGCCTACAGCGTAATTGATTAATTTACACATAACGTAGCTCATTTGAACTTATTTTGTACGATAAGTCTCCAACATTCCCCATCTTGATCTCGTCTAAAAACCTTGAATGTGCAAAGTAGCTAACCCCATAATGCGAGTTGACGTCATGGCCCTCCGCATCCTACGCGCTGAATCATGACGACGTCACCTCACAAACCCTGGTTGCAGAAACGCCCTGTACTTAAAGTACTTTGGCTCTTCGACTTTACTTCCTCTCTACAACTACTCCTAATAACTTCAAAATGACTACTCTGCATTGTGAGTTGATATCCTAATTATCCTCATTATCCTCTACTTGGAAACTCACAACCTCTACCATATAGATCTCCCCCCCGTGAAACCTTCCGCCATTGCGCTGGGTACAATCTTCACCCACACTGCCTCCCTGGGAATCCTAGCCCCCGTCTTCGGTGACACCTACCACCGCGCTCAAGCCGCCAACTCCAAGGAGGAATTCATCAAGTCCAAGGAGGCTGCCGGCGCAGCCGCAGCCTGGGGAAGCTCCCTTGTTGGAAGTGCCGTGCAGACCTACGGTGTCGCTGCACTGATCAATGCCACCGGTACACTGAGCTATAAGGGTGCTGCATACCTAGGTACACTTATTTTCTTCGCAAGCTCAGCTCCAGGCGTACGTTCCCAATTAATCCTCCTTTACAACCCCCCCAGACAATTCCTCTGACGAATATATATAGGTTGTGAGCCAGGTCTTCTCCGAGAAGCGACCCCTCGATACTATCGCTGTCGGTGCGGTTTCGAGAGTGTTCGAGACTGTTGGACTCAGTTTGTTCCTCACCTGGTGGGGAACACGTACTCACCCATTCGACTAAAGGATTGAAAATTGTGAGATGATTGGTCAAGCAAGAACTTCTGGCTGGTTGTGATCAGATGTACCTCAAGCTTGCGCTTAACTTAACACTTAGTTAATGGATGTAAATGTACACGACAATGACATCAATGTATTCCAATTTTCTTTCCTACTGCTCGTGGCATGTAGTTTTTATTGTGTTGGGGCCTATAGTCGGCTGTTGAACACTCAAAGCATGGATGTAACACTCTTGATAGTCCTGTTTGACAGTCCTGTGCTCTGGTAGGTAGACGTTAGATCCATATTTCAAGGTCATCGAGTAATTAGGTAAAAAGTGAACCCACATAGATCGCCAAGTCTCATTCGATAAAAAGTCCCCACGCAAGCTTTATGGTACCTTTTTTGTATGTTGTATATAGCCATATTTAGATCTAGTAAATCATTATTAGTATTTACTTTTAAAACAACCCTCGATGACCTATTACGTCAATAAGAACACGAGTATCAACATAGATCTACGTTCGCACGGGCCCAAGCTTGTCTTGGCTGGATTTAGTGTATATACAATGCACATGGTAGACCTCGAATATTGACTTGCACAAACTAAGAAAAACCACACAATTTCAATCTTTTGATTTTGCTCTTACATTCGATCCATATTAATAGCCAAATCGCCACCCAACCAATCATGTGATCCTTCTAGGTCTAATTTGCGATAAGCTACTTAGGAGATCCCCCACTAAAAACTTTCTCCGCTTAACAATCAACAATCAACAATTTCACAAATATTCCGAAGAATGATAGAGATACCAATGCCGACTCTCCCGGGCCCAGAATCGAGCCCACCCTCAAGTCCAGATGGACTTAGAGTCAACGATTCCCTGGCCCCTCCACGCGAACTCAAAGCCGCAGTGACCACAGACGTCTCATTCGACGGCCTCCTCAAAGAACCATTGCTACTAAAAGAAGATCTTAAAGATGGATGCGGTGGCCAATTATGGCCAGCCGGGATGGCCTTGGCCAAATACCTCCTCAGTCGTCACGCCACCGATCTATCCGACAAAACAATGTGGGTGACTGCCCGAACCGGGGCACATTTCCATTTCTTCTCGTTTCGTCCTAATCCAATCTTTCAATAGCGTGGAACTTGGCGCTGGAGGTGGCCTTGTTGGACTCGCCGTGGCACGCGGGTGTCATATCGAACAGCCGATTTATATCACAGACCAAGAGCCTATGTTTTCCCTAATGAAGTCCAACATCCAACTAAACAATCTCGGCGCGAATGCGACTGCTGCGATACTTAACTGGGGAGAACCGATCCCAAACCAGATTCCTTCGAAACCAGATGTCATCATTGCGGCAGACTGCGTCTATTTCGAGCCGGCATTCCCTCTCTTGATCACCACGCTCCAGGACCTCCTAGGACCCAACTCGGTCTGTTACTTTTGTTACAAGCGTCGCAGACGTGCTGATATGCGGTTCATGAAGATGGCGAAAAGGGCATTCGAAATGGAGCAAGTCCGGGACGATCCTGGGGCTGAAGCGTATAACAGAGAGAACATATTTCTCTACACGATACGTGCCAAACGTCTTGACCAGAAAAGTGACACAAGATGATATGTGCAATGCTAGAAAATAGATTTTATGTAGAAGAAATATGACTCCTGGATAGTACATACTGGCCCTTTAATTCACCCCTTACAACTTCAGATTGTCTCCTCTGTTTTTGGCGCCCTCGTGGACAGAGCCGCCGTCAATATTCGTCATACGACCCTCCTTGTCAATGACCTTGACTCCTCCCTTCTTCAGGTCTGAAATCATCTGTTGCTTCTCGGCTGCCTTGCCAGTCTTTTCCTGAGTAGGTTTGGCAGCATCGGCCTTCTTTTGGGTTTGCTTATTCTGGCGTCTATTCTTGGCCTTCTGCTCACGGGTCATCTCCTCCTTGGAGATTGACGCGCCGGTCTTGAGGACCACCTCTCCCTTAACTCGGCCTTCGTCACCGGGTGTGTAGATCTCCTGTGGTGCAAGTCCAACAGGGCCACCGGCAGCACCACCAGCCGTTGGGCGTGCCTCTTCCATCATGATTGTTGGCGCATCGGTAACGACGTTGATGCTTGCTTGGGCGACCTTGGGCTTGTAGTGCCAGTTGCATAGCGTATCCAATTGAGAGCTGATCTCGTTCCAAAGGCTGGTGATCTCGGCATGTTCCCGCATCAACTTGCGGTCCTTAGTATCCACGAAGTTGGGATCATTAGCGCGAAGATGTTCGGTTTCATACATCTCGGCCAGACCCTGTTGCGGCTTGGTATCATCCAGCTCGAAGCGGGGTTTTCTTCCGGCTTGCTGACCCTCGGCGCCTGGCCGACGGCGGATGACTTCATCGAACTCCATGGCGAGGATTCGGCGCTTGACTAGTTCTTCGATGTCCTCGGTGGTCTCGTTGGTGTTGACGGGAACAGGCTTTCCAATTCGTTCAAAGTCGAGGTCTTCTTCGATGAGAGAATTGACGGGTCTCTCGGCAGCTCTGGCCTCACCAGTATACATCCATTCTTTCTTGGCCACATTGGCCGCCTCCAGACGACGAATTTCATCTGCGATCCGTGCCCTCTGCTTCTCATGTGTTGAGCGTGGAGCGGTAGGGTCTGCAGATCCGTCAGGATTCTCCTCATCTTCTTCGGCGGAGTCCGCATCAGCATCGTCAAACAAATCCCGTCGAACGTCGTCCATAGCGCGTTTGACATCACTCTCATCGACTGCCGGTTCATCGGGTTGGGTTTTCGGGAGGGCGCGGTGTTTCTTGTTGGAAGCTTTGCGGGGTGGAGGCGCGAAGAAATCGGCGTATTTGATATCACTGGTGTTTACCCAGGCAGTGGCTTCATCGTCTTCCATGTCTGCGGCATCTTCATCATCGGAATCGGAGTCGCCGTGAAGATCGGCATTACCGAAAGTCGGCCCCTCCTCCTCACTATCATCCATGCTCTCGTCTTCCTTTTCTGTTGGGCGTGAATTATTGGATTTATCACGAATGGTCGCAGCGTTCCCAGCCATCAACGGGTTCGAATGCCAGTCGAGATCCTCCTCGTCGCTGTCCTCATTCTGCTCGGGTCCTCCTGTGGCATCCTGTCTCTCGAAAGCCTCAGACTGTTTGTTGAAGTCGTCGATGGAGAAGAACCCGTCGTTCAGTCCAAATTTATCCTCGACAAATACTTCGGGTTCTCCTTCGGCGGAGCCAACTGAGGAATTATCATCGTCCATGTCTTCAATGTCTTCCATCTCATCGTCAGATCCCATATCGATCTTTTGGTCAGATTCTTCGTCGAGATCGTCTTCGGCGCCTGAACCCTCGGAGAGATCTTCAAGCATGCTCTCGTGGCTGTCGCTGTCGCTTTGCGCACCCTCGGGGTCAGAGATATCCTCGAGCTGCTCGGAGTCGGCCGACTCCATGTAGCCGCCATGTTGGGCAATCAATGTGATATCGCGCTCAATCTCGTCGCCAGTCGACTCGAGAATCCGTGTTGCTTGCTCCCATATTTGATTCGAGGTGAAACCGTCCACATAGAGGTTCTTCAATTGGAGCTGGGTGACTGAATCCGATTCGAGGTCTGACCGTTTGCGCTTTTTGTTGAGTTGCTTACGAGCGGTCTGGGAGTCCACGACAGAACCGGCGAGGGAGTCCAGAATGTGCTTTGCAGAATCCACGACGGTCGTATGTAAATCGTTCGTGGGACGGAGGAACCCCCATGGTGAGGACAGAGCGGACGAGAGAGCCATCTGTTCGGAGGGTTTGGCGGTATCAACCGATACGGACTTAGATTTGGACTGCCCTTTCGCCATTGTGAAAAGAGCCAGGCAATTTGTTGGAATACCAAGAGTCTCAAGAAGCGGAAAGCGCAATAGAAAAAATTATCGCCGGGCGGACGGTCGACGGCCAATCAAATTGCTGGTTGATAAGATAAGGATCGCCAGTATATAATATCCTCCAACTAGAACACCTACTAGTACTCTGTACACTGATTTACTATGGCTTCCTTATGATGGAATCACTTCATATTTTGTAGCAATAACAAAAACAGCAATCTTTAAGCTAAGGCCATTGGAAACCACTCAAATATACCGGCCTAAGAAGTATTTATATGTGTGTGTTTAGTGCTTGGTCAATGTTTCCCTATTCTCTTTCTTTGTTCTCCTCTAACAAGCAAAAAGAAGAAATACATCATATTATTCCCACAGAAATTTAATATGATAAAAGCAGTTTGGATTGTTGTACTTTCGAGCTCACTAGGTGAAGAACGCCACAACCTAATGACGCCAAACCCCTGTCATACACAGATTGATAACCCCGACGGCAAGCGTGGCACAAAAGCAGTTCAGGTATAGATATCAAAACGGAAGAAAGAGGTGTCATCCAAGCATCAAACATCTCGTTTAATTGGATGTACAGGTCGTTCCTAGAATGGGCAACTTATGGGTACAACAATGAAGGGTCGAATCGTCCAACCTGTTCGATTAAACCACCGCCACAGAAAAGGTCTAGAACAACTGGGTGGCTCATAGCTTGTATGTTGTATATTGCCTCAATATAGGCGAAGGGTGGAAGAGGTGGAATGTAAGCAGACCATCATAGTGACATTGATGGCTTTGCTTTGGTTTTTGGTGGCCATATGTCATATGTCTTATTTAAATGGTGGTTTCCTGCATGGATATCTGTACCATATCTACAAATTTACAAAAGTCGTCTGTATCCATCACACTTAATCGTATTCACGCACTAGCCGGCCAATATGCCCGTTACCCAGTCCATCGAGCGAGAGGCCAGTGGGTCTAAATCCCAATTTGCGCCAGGTGAGTAAGTGTTGTTTGTCTAAGAATTGATTTCTAACACGACACTTCATTATCATATAGGCCACAAGATTCCTATTCAACACTTGACAAAGCCGGGTTTGCAGTCTGACATGGGAGAGCCCAAGCCTGTGTCTACTCATATTCCTACTGAGGATTACGGTTATCAGATCTACAAAGCTGCTGGCAAGCTCGAAGGAAAGAGAGCAATCATCACCGGTGGTGATTCAGGAATTGGCCGGGCAGTTGCAATCCTGTTTGCAATGGAGGGTGCCTCAAGTGTCATCGTTTACTTGCCAGAAGAAGAGTCGGATGCCCAAGAGACAAAAAAGAGAGTCGAACAATATGGACAGCAGTGCCATACTCTCGCTCTTGATATTCGCAAGAAGGAGAATTGTCAAAAGGTCATCAATGTAACCTTGGAAAAGCTGGGTCGCATTGACATTCTCGTGAACAACGCGGCGTTCCAAGACATGCTGAGCGATATTAGCGAGCTCGAGGAGTGAGTTGCCCTAAATTATCATTGCTCTTCGGCCAATACATCTTCTAACCCGAGAAAAGATCCCAGTGGGAGAAGACATTTGACACCAACATTCATTCCTTCTTTTATCTTTCCAAATATGCTCTTCCTCATATGCAGAAGGGATCTACTATCATCAATTGCGCTTCCGTCAATCCGTATATTGGCCGAGGTGATCTCCTGGATTACACCTCAACTAAAGGAGCAATTGTCGCATTTACTCGCGGCTTGTCAAACCAGCAGTTGAAGAAGGGCATTCGGGTCAATTGTGTTTGTCCGGGTCCAAGTAGGTCCTCCATATCCCTATTCCAAGTCAAATGCTAATAAGACAAGTCTGGACGCCCCTGATTCCCGCAACAATGCAAACCGAGGCTATGGAACAGTTCCATACAGTGCCAATAGGTCGACCCGGTCAACCTAGCGAAGTCGCAACATGTTTCGTTTTCCTCGCAAGCCAGGACAGCAGCTATATTTCCGGACAGTGTTTGCATCCCAACGGAGGTATGATGGTCAATGGATAGGGGGAATCTGGGGAATCCACAAGGAATCAAGTATGCTGTACCAGTGTTTTAAACTGTATAGATTGGAATCCACGGCATTCAAAACAATCTGATAGTCCCTGGCTCCTCATACCCCTAATAATCTACGCCGAGCACGTACACCAAAACAAATAAACCACCATAGATGGTGCCATGCATGCAATATCTGGTATCTTAGTGTCGCTTGTTGTGATGGCGACTGTACACCATCACTCGAATTGGATCACTCTGCTTCATCACCTTCCTCCTTGGTGTCTTCCACACTAGGCGCATTGGCAACAATCTTCTGGACGGCGTCCACAGTCGCGTCTGGGCCACCAGCCTCGCGAAGCAAGACTTTACCCTTCTTATCCACGGCAAATACACCTCGCGTTGTACCCTTGGGAGATTTCTTGAACCCAATAGCTGCAATAAGAGTGGCCTTGGGGTCACACATGAGAGGGTAAGGTAGGTTTTGTCTGGTCTTGAACGTGGTGTTGGCCTTGGGGGAATCTCCTGAGAGACCGTAGATAGAAAGACCAGTAGAAGTCAAGTGGGTGTGGTTGTCACGGAACAAGCAAGCTTGCTTGGTACCTGGACGAAGCGGCGTAAGCAGTCTGCTGGGAGTGGGATGATTGCAAGATTACGCCAAGAACACAAGCCCGGTCCTCTCAAGAGAAGCACTGAGCATGACATGGGGACTTACAGCCAGGTGTTGAGGCTTTGGGGTAGGTAAAGAAAACCACTCCCGACTTGCTCTCATCCAGGAGCTTCTTCAAAGTTGTTTTTTCACCCTCATTGGTCTCAAACTCGCCACCAAAAGCTTCTATGTCGATTGTATCATCCACCTCAGGGACCTTTGGCGCGGGGCTTTTTTCAATATCATTATTGATAGCATCTGCGTCTTGTTTGGGCTTGGGAGCTGGTTTGGTCTTCTTCTCTGTGACGGGGAGTGGGGCTGGCGCCTTGCGTTTCCTGAGTTCGACCATGATGTGGGGAAAAGGAGAAAATATAAAAGACCCGGAGAGGTATATGTATTGAGTAGATTTTAATTGGACGTTCTGGAACATATCAGCTGCATATGTGCCCGGTGCAGCTGCGCCGTTGATTATATAAGCACCTTGGTAAGAACCGGGAAAACCCGGTGGAACTGTGGCGTTCTGCTGTTGTGGCGCTCCGAACCCGCCCTGGCCCTGACCCGAAGGGAAAAAAAAATAAAAAGGATTTTCCCCTCAGACGTTAGATTGTTAAAATCCACTCTTCTCCATTTTCTTCTACCTGACTTGCTCATATTTGCCTCCCGATTTCTTCTAGACTTAAGACTTAAATCACCTTCTGCAACTTATTCACATCCCATTTCTCACTTTCGACTTGAATCAGTCTTACCTCTCTACGTCAGCTTCACCAACACTACCAATTCTATCCCATCCTATCCGCCACAGCGCTTGTCTTCACGCAAATATTCTTTCCCAAAATCACGCGACCCAACGGCATCGTTGAGGTGAACTGCGACCCGCCACTATGAAGGTCTTTTCTTCCGCATGCACGTTCGACTACTCGTGGGACGAAGTATCAACGGCGAACTGGCGCAAGTACTGTCCTTGGAATGATAAGTCTACACACGTCGTGGGTGTAGACACGCTCTCTCGGACCATCGACCCGAGCACTGGCATTGTGAGTCATTCAACCTCGAACCAGAATTCTCAAAATATCCTGAAACCTTTGTACTGACGTTTGCCTCTTAGTTGCGAACCGAGCGCCTTATCACGTGCGATCAGTCTGTACCAAAATGGGTGCTCTCGATTCTCGGTGGAACCAATACATCTCACGTCTACGAAGTCTCTTATGTCGATCCGGTCGCAAAGAAGGTGACTATGTGCTCCACCAATCTGACATGGTCGAACGTCCTCAGCGTCCGTGAAACTGTTATCTACCGCCAATCCTCCCTTAGCCCAGCCACCACAACCGAATTTAGCCAAGAAGCAAAAATCACTGCTCTATGTGGTGGATGGCAAAAGATTAAGAACAAGGTCGAAGAGGCAAGCGTGGATCGGTTCCGTGAAAATGCCAAGATTGGCCGCGAAGGATTCGAAACCGTCCTAGAGATGAGCCGCCGCGTCTTCGGCGAACAACGCGAGCTTGAAAAGCAAAGTCTCCAGTCATGAGCGTCCCAAACTCTCGACATAATAATTTCCGCGATCTCTTCCCGACATCATATTCCATGTTTTCCCCATTCAGCATTCAACATCAAGCGACTGCATATCCCGGCGTCTGTTTTACATATTCGAGCATGTGGCGCCAAGCGGAGTTCTTTGTCTTAACCTGTCTTTTTTTCGATTCTCGACTCTTTCAATCTTCTCATGAATACCACCTCTCGCCTCACGAAGCCGCACGCCCAAGAAAAGTTCTGGATTGAGTTATTTTGAGCCAGTTGCCTTGAATATTCTGCTTTTTGTACTGAGTAGCCCCGATCAAGAAGGCGGCACAGATGTATTATTAGAAGCTTTCAAATTTAGATCTGAAATTCCATTATCGTACAACATTCAGCTCGATAAACTCATATCTCATAAAAACCCAACCATATGTCCTGTCAAAACTGACGCATGAATACCATACCCAAATATATAGCAGCTAAACCTTGCTGCTATCCCAATAAACCGCCAAGCACCACTCGACTGACCCCGGCAACTTCACTCTTAACACTATTTCGGCTCGCGTCTTCGAACTCACGCACTGCGCCGGCCACCATGATCTTTCGTAACCTGGCATCTGCTTTGGAAAATGTCTCGCCCAGCGCCACTGTGCAGACAGCTGGAGATGATACTAGAGCGGCGAGCCTGCTATAAGTGTCAATCAAGACATCACACAGCGTTGCAAATGTCTCAAAGAAGTCTGGCTCGAATGGCAACGATGGCGTGAGAAGATAAGTGTATTCTTCGCCAGGATGAAGATCCGAAGACTCTGTGAGCGGGAAGGAGGTGACCGAGGCAGAGGAAGCCGACCCGAGATTACCTGCCATGTTCTTCAAGTCTGATGGGTCACTGGATTGCATTGGAAGTCCGATCTCGTTTGCAGAGCTGGTGCGTCGGGTCTTGGTACCTGCATGCGTCGCCCGCTTAAACATTTGTGGTATGCGGGCCCTTGCAAGGCTTGACGAGGAGCTCCCATCTGGGGGATGCACTGACTGGAATGTTTCGAATTCCAGAAGTAAAGCATTCAGGGCACGCACATACTCAAATGGCGTGGAATTAACGTCAAGTATTGTTGGCAATGACAAGCCTAGAAGCAAATAATTGATTGCGCGGCGAGAAAGTTTCCGGGCTTCAAAGTATGGCAGCCGAGCGATGTCAGTCCGGGAGAAGTGCACAGTATTAAACCAATAAACTCGTCCTTCATGACTATACGTAGCATGGTATGAATTAGTAGTGCTCAGGTCTGGTTGGACTGTGCGATCCACTTACGCCTTCCTTAAATAGTCCAGAGTCGATATCCGTTTCGCGGCCATTTCATGGATGTGCTGATAGATTGCGCCGGCACTTTGCGGGCCTAGAAGACCCCCTCCACTAACAACTGGAGGTGGGATCGCATATGCCCCTTCATATCCACCACCGGACTTGGCTGTGTCCCGCCGCGTGATGCCTGGGGCGAATGTAGAGGGAATCATTGGCGTTGGTGGGCAATATCGGAGCAAAGGACGAGGGTGGGCAGGGGTCGCAGGACAAGGTGGAGGTATCAGAAAAGGCGAGAGAGCAAGAAGCCCGATGTACCAGACCGATAGGCGAATAGGTAAGACCCCAATGTATTCACGGGGTGTATTCAAAGGTTATTGGGACTCAGGAGATCTGAAGAAACATTTGAAGTTCCCCGCAAGCCAGACTGTGATGCCGGAGATTACTGTAACCGTACCCCCTTTGTAATTTACTGTCGATCACATCCCCTCCCCCTCCTATACGGTTCAGCTCTATACTTTGGAACAATTCTGAATTTGTTACCGAGTACTATTGTGAAAATGGACTCAACACCACTCGAGGAACAGGTTCCTCTGCCTGGCCAGTGGCCTGTTGATCCCCAGGAGGATGTACCAATCTCAGAGGACAGACTTTGGGTAGATGGATGCTTCGACTTCAGCCACCACGGTAGGTTTGCAATTAACACCCAGTCAATTACTCTGAGCTAATTAATGGGTCGCTCTACAGGTCATGCCGGTGCTATGCTCCAAGCGCGCCAGCTAGGAAAGGCCCTTTACGTGGGAATACACTCCGATCAAGCTATCCTCGAGAACAAGGGTCCGACAGTGATGTCACTGGAAGAACGGTTGGTTTGACTATAAACCGGTGTAGCCGCTAGGATCTGACACTAATTTCGGTTTCATCTAGTGTCGCAGCTGTTGACGCGTGTCGTTGGGCAACTCAAAGTGTTCCACATGCCCCCTACGTGACCTACCTACCCTGGGTCTCCCACTACGGATGCAAATATGTCGTCCATGGAGACGACATTACTTCCGACAGTGATGGAAACGATTGTTACCGCTTTGTCAAAGCCGCTGGACGCTTCCGTGTCGTCAAACGTACCCCGGGCATCTCGACAACCGATCTTGTTGGCCGCATGCTGCTGTGCACCAGGAACCACTTCGTCAAATCTGTGAAGGGTACACTCGCTGGACTGGAAGGGTATGGAAGCCCCGAGGAGCGCAAGGCTTCTGCTGCAGATCTTTTGCAGAGAATCAAGGACTATGCGACGGATGAGAGCGGTCTTCAGCCTGGCCCTCAGGTGTGGACATGGACTGGCTCAGGCACCGCGAAGATGGACCACGTTGCCGAGGAGGCTGGCCTGTTTGAGACGTTGGTCGATGGAAAGGGACCTAAACCTGGACAGAGGGTTGTTTATGTTGACGGAGGGTTCGACCTCTTTTCTTCTGGTCACATTGCGTTCCTGCGCAAAGTCACAGAGCTCGAGGAGTCCGAGGGCCGGCAACGTGGCTGGTATGAGCAAGACCAGGTTGCAAAGAGGTTGAAGGACCATGGCGAGGACTATGCGCCAACCTACATTGTCGCAGGTATCCATGATGACGATGTGATCAACCATTGGAAAGGCTTGAACTACCCAATCATGAACATTTTCGAACGTGGTCTCTGTGTTCTTCAATGCCGCGTAAGTTTTTCTTGGTGTGCTTTCATCTGTTCCATTTGCTGACCTTCGCCATAGTACATCAATGCTGTCATATTCTCTGCGCCATTTACCCCCAGCGAACCATACCTCAAGGCAATCCCATGGGGCACTCCCGATGCTGTCTACCACGGGCCCACGACCTTCATCCCGCTAACATACGATCCATACACTGCTCCCAAGAAGATGGGAATCTTCCGCGAAGCCGAGCAGCATGCCTTCCAACACGTGAACGCTGGCGAAATTGTTGGTCGGATCTTGAAGAGCCGTGAAGCTTATGAAGCCAGGCAACGCGCAAAGCTAGACAAGGCCATTGCTGAGGATCTGGTGAAGTCACAAGAGGCAGCTGAAGCAGCTAAATGAGCTGAATAGACCGGTTGTCGTTCTTTTGGGGGAAATACTAATCAAGTAATGAAGATCAACTGCACGTATGATATTAGGCCTCATCAACTGTGGTTCCTTCTTATACAAGCGTCTGCCTCGTTCGTTTGCATGGCGGCTTGTGACATTTTGGTCTACTGGAGCAGATTAGATTGGAGATTACCTTCCATTTGTCAAATCAACAAAACAACTATCTGACCAGCAGGATATTGGGACCAGAATACATTAGAGACAAATAATTTTACAGAGACAGCCATCTATCAAATTGATAGGCTGACATCTTCCACTCGTGCTCGGCTTCTATTTATTCATCCGCGGCAACCAGGACACCCTTGGTCTCCAGAAGTTTGGCAAGTTCACCATTTTGATGCATGGACATCAGGATATCACAACCACCAATGAACTCCTTTTCGAGGTATAGTTGGGGAATAGTGGGCCACTCAGAGTATTCCTTGACTCCTGTAAACGCAGCATGATTAGCAATCCAAATCCGGCAGAAGTTCACTCGAGATAATCCCAACTTACCTGAGCGCAGCTCCGCATCCTCCAGTACGTTGAAAGCGACGAACTTCTTGGGATCAACACCCTGCAGGCCTAGGATCTGAATAGTGGCACGGGAGAAACCGCATTGGGGAGTCTCGGGTGTACCCTTCATGAACAGAACGACGGGGGCGGAAGAAACCGCCTTATCGATCGCCGTCCGGGTCTCGTTGGACAGAAGGCGTGCATGGAGGACAGAGGGGATAGAAGGGCCCGAGGGGAACTGGATGGCCGAGCGGACGGGGCGCAAAAAGGTTGGCCGTGAGACCGGGCGGAAAGCCTGTGGAATTCATGTGAGTTGGAGGATCTTGCGGAATAGGGAAATTTTTATACGTACCGATGCAACTGCTCTGGAAAACATTTTGAAAATGATGGGTAGTTTACAAAAGAAGAGGTTGACTTCGGGGAAAGGTCTGGAGGTTTAGTATTATTTAATCAACGGTTGGTCGGCGGGTCTGGTTGATCCCCACACATCTAAAGGTCTCTAGGGCTCTGTGAGCCAGTCTTCTTCACTTGACTTGTCTATCTTGTTATCTGTCTTTTTTGTCACAATAAAGATATTGCAATGGATTCTCAAATAACGCCTGCGCCTTTTATTGCCCAGCAGTATACAAATGACAAGAAGATCCATGTGTTACTAGCAGCCGCTACCATCAAGCTGCCCGACATTGCAGAGGCGCTATGTCGTAATAAGAACATCTCAGTCCGCATCCTAGTTACCGAGCCAGCGGAAAAGTTCCTCGTTGGGCAGAGCTCGGAGCAACTGGTCCTCGACAGTCTGCTACAAATAGATGGTATCGACGCTATCTACCGGGACAAAGATGAATGGTCTCCGTCGTGGACACGCGGAGGACCAGTCTTGCATATTGAGCTGCGCAAATGTCAGTGACTATGTAGATATATGGTACATGATACAAAGAAGCAACTGACATCATCATAGGGGCGCATATTCTACTGGTTGCCCCGTTGTCTGCAAATACCATGGCGAAAATGGTTAATGGGATCGCCGACAACCTGCTTCTCTCCGTCATCAGGGCCTGGGATACAACTGGGGTAGTGGATATGGGATTCAAGACTCAGAAATCTATGATTTTTGCAGCGTTGGACATGGACACATGTGCGTACCGACATCCAGTGACCAAGAAGCAGCTTAAAGTTCTTCGTGACCAGTGGGGATGGAGTGAATCAAATCCAGAAGGCTGGGTGACTGTTCTGCCTCCCATAGAGAAGAGCCTGGCCAGTGGAGATGTCGACACCGGAAGCATGATGGACTGGAGAGATATCGTCACTGCCATCCAAAACTACGTGGCGGGGTCGTTGCAGATGCCTTGAAAGAAAAAAAAAGAAAAAAGAAAAAAAAAAAGAAAGGAACCAAGCCTTGGACGGCTATATATATTGTTACATGGTTATTGTACATGGTTATTGTGTTGACTCGGCCACCACGCGCTCCGGCTCCGTCGTATTGTACAGACCAAGGTACTGCGTCGCATACTCGGCGAGCAAGCCCAAGGAAATCCCTCCTCCGGTCAGCAGACATCCGTTCTTGAACCACCACCAGCAGTTCGGAACACTCTTCAACTGAACCTTCCAAATCATGAGACCAAGCGACAAAACGGCACTGCCGCAGCTTCCAACGAAGAAAACAGGTCCGCAACCAGCAGCGACTCCTGCAGCCGCGAGGAGCGAGACCTGAGTCACCGCTAGACCACTCAGGATAGCCTTGGTGTTGTGCTCATGGCGGAGGGCAATTGACTTGATTCCGGCCTTGACATCGTCTTTAATGTCCATGTGTGCATAAATCATATCGTACAGAACTGTCCAAGCAATACAACTGGAATAAAGGGCACCTGCGGCCATCATGGCATCATGATTGGAAAGTAAGTCCACCCCCAGCGCTGGGAATCCCATTATCGCTCCCCATGAAAAAGCAAGACCCAAGACAGCTTGCGGGTAATTGGTCACGCGCTTAGCAAGGGGATAGGCTACCACAATAGGCATACTAGGAATCCCATACCAAAGGCACTGACTAGGGAACGAAAGAAGTACGCCCAACCCAGCCACCAACTGTGAACCCGTAAAGAGAACTGCCTTTTTGGGCGAGAGTGCACCTCTGGCAATGGGTCGGAATTTGGTGCGTTCCACATGAGGGTCCAGGTTTCGGTCCCACAGATCGTTGATCGCGCAGCCTGCACCGCGCATGATCAGCGCGCCGGAAAAGAACAGTGCTGCTGTGCCCAAGACAGGGAGAGGTGCCACACCAGCCATTGGCGCAGCGAGAAGGGTAGAAAAGAGAGTTGGGAAGAATAGGTAGTATGTGCCCGTTGGCTTGTCCAGCCGCACCAATTCCGCATAGGGTATCCATGAACTCGGTAGAGATGCAATCAAGCCTGTCTTCGGTGGGGTGTAGTGGGTGGCTGGGTTCTTTTCCGCACTGTCCGTCTCGATTGGTTGTGTTGCGGGCGATTGCAACTGTGAGTTGTGTCGGACTTGGACTTGTGTTCGCAAGGCATTGGATGAGGCACCAGCGAAGGTTCGGCCGCTTTTCAATTGCGTTGAGGAATAGGCATTGTGAGCGAGTGTGGAAAGGCGCCCATTGTATAGACCAGTGAGGTTGACCTTTTGCCTGTATGGGGATAGTTGAGCGCGGAAGAGACGGGAGCTGGTGGAAAGCATGGCGAGAACTGGGGACTAGAAACTGAACATGAGGTGTCAATTAAGGCAACCAGTAATATTCATATTCCTCTCAGAAGCCTTGAAGGTCTGGCTATCTGAAGATCTAGGTGTCGGAAATTACATCGTCATGCAGGAAAAAGCGGCTTCGTTCCTCCCCCTAAGCCTATTTGGGCCATCAGATCTACTTTATATGGAGCCGCGCTGTCACGCTATGCTGAGACTAGCAAGTATACATTGAGCTGAATACTATTAAAGTGCCTTCAAACCGAAGAAAGAAGTTAGGCTATATTACCTCCAAGTTCCCTTATGCCCTTATCCCCTTATGTAGGTAAAATAATGAAATAACTGAGACAGTTCCAAGGTTCACGTGTATGTTTCTGCCTGAGGCCATAAAACGCGGCATCCCGCGTTCCAGAAGTTGATGATCGCCAGAATTGAAGGGAATGAGCTGCGACACCTCACGTCACTCTATCTGATCTTACACCTCTCGACTCCCAAGCTTAAATTTACTTCTTCAACCCTTCTGTTCTATCTACTGTGTACCCACCTCCCTCGCTCCTTCCCACTTCACTCAGTCATCTCGTTCCAACCATCATCACGTCCGCACTACTGAAACAGTGAAAGACCACCCAATCCACCCAGCTAGTTCACAATTCTACGTCTTACACAATCTCAACCTTGGTCCTGACCACCAACTTTCTCTCAAATCATGAACTTCGCTCCTGCGAGAATTGCGCCGATTACGAACATCAACTAAAGGTCGGGACATCTTGGGGCTCTGCGCTCACGATGCCGGCACATCGAACACGCCTGGCTTTCGAGCCACTCTCGCCTGTCCTCGATATTCATCGGGTTGTTGAATCAACTCCTAATTTTGAGTTTGCGATGGAAATCACCTGTGACTCAATTGAGGAATTCCCTCTGGAGGACTTCGAAAGGCTTGTCCTGTTCCAGGTTGTCCTAAGCGGAAGACCCTTGGTCATCAGAGGATTTCATCAGCGTCTTGACAAGAGTATTTTCTCGGAAAAATGGCTCCGAGAAAAATACGCGAAGAAAGGTGAGTTCGCGCTCTTGGTCATCCTTCGTTGGCTGATACTAACTGCAACGGCCCTTAACAGTCGAAGAAGTTCGAGATCTAGTCAAGAAGAGGACCCAGAACTTCAGCATGGGCCATTACCTTGAAAGCCTACCACTTCTCACTCGGCAGGTGACAGTCCACAACTATACAAACAAAGACCTGCAACGGCTCTACCTCAAGGACATCGACTGCCCTCCCGAGTGGCGTGCCTATCTTGAGAACTTGTTACCACCTTCATTGTTCTACCTAAACGAAGCACCCAAAGCCTTTGAGGGCCCTGCGTCGGGAAAAACGAATCTGTCCGAAATCCCCAAGTCCACCCAAGGCGACCTCATTGCCCCAGCGGGCGATTTGATGAGTAGCCTGCCCCCAAACATGCGTGCGGAGAACCTTATGTGCTACATCGGTCATGAGGGTACATACACGCCAGCACACCAAGAGATGTGTGCCAGTCTTGGTCACAACATAATGGTCGACGCATCTGATGGGTCTTCAGAAAACGGCAAGCCAACAGAACCGGGTTCTTCTATCTGGCTCATGACAGAGACCAATGACCGACGTATCGTTTCCGAATACTGGATGTCTGTTCTCGGGCATGACATTGACATTGAAGATTTCTTTGCTCCCTTGCATGCATGGGAGATTGCACCATTTAAGACCTGGGTGGTGGAGCAAAAGCCCGGTGACCTTATTCTTGTACCCCCTCTTGCTGCTCACCAGGTTTGGAACCGCGGCACTCGAACGATGAAAGTTGCCTGGAATCGCACTACTGTGGACACGCTCGAGCTGGCCCTGCGTGAAGCTTTGCCGCATGCGCGAATGGTCTGCCGTGATGAACAGTACAAGAACAAAGCAATTGTGTACTGTACTCTTGATCGGTATTACAAATTGTTACGGGAAGCAAAAAGGGTTGACCACCCGGCGGTGGTTCAACTGTGGGAGGACTTCAAACGGCTGTTTGATATGTACAAGAACATTTTGTTGTCCGAATCCTTCTCACAAAAGAAGCCAGAGAAGAACGTCGAGTATCATGAGTTCCAGAGCAATGTCACCTGCTCATTTTGCCGGTGCAACATCTTCAACAGGTTTCTTACCTGTCCTGGTTGCGTAAATTATATTAACGGCGAGGAGGACCCTTATGATGTATGCATGGATTGCTACGTCATGGGTAGAAGCTGTGCATGTGTTTCCAACCTCAAGTGGATGGAACAGTTTCAGTGGAAGCACTTAACCGAGCGCTACGAGACATGGCGACGGCTGATAATTTCCTCTGACGAGAACAACAAGGCTTTGAAGATTCAGTTTCCCACTTTCATTGTCGCTCGGGGTCAGGCAGGGAAAAAGTCTGTGGCGGAGATTTGCCAAGAGCAACTGATGCGCCGCCCCTGGAATGATCCCAAGAAGCCCAAGCCCGTGGTAGACAACACGATCGAAGATGCTGATAGCGAATCCGAAGACAACGCTCGGTCCAAAAAGCGCCGCAAATTGCGGCAGTCTCTCATGGCAAAATCAGATGACGTCCACCGCTGTCACGTTTGCCTTCATTTCGAGGTCAACTGGAAGCTCGCGCCTTGCTCAAATTGTGACCAGCGTTACTGTTACGGCAGTTTGTTCCGTGCTTTTGAAATTTCCCCTCAGGAGGCTATGGAAAAGCATCACTGGCTGTGTCCAAAATGCCGCAAGGAATGCAGCTGCGGTGCTTGCCAGCGTGACCCATCCATGAAACCCTATGAACCTAACTGTACCATTCTGGGTCATGACACCAGTAAGGTCGCCGATCCCCGCAGCATCGAGTCCTTGGTGGATTTCCGGAAATCGAATCTGTGGTGGTTGAAGAAATTTGGCGATGATGTTCATGGACGCATTCAAAAACGCCAGAAGGAAGCTGAGGAAGCTGAAATAGGACGGCAAAAGACCCTAGAAGATCAGGGCTTCAGCTTCGAGTCAAGTCCGTTCGACCAGCCGGCACAAAATGACAACGGGAACGATGATATTCCACTGGGCTTTGATGGGAAGGATGGGGCAATTCCTGTTGATCCATCATTGATGGTCCAGGCAGGCACTTGAATCAGCTCATGATTTTTGCTGAGTTCGAGCACACGACAGAGATCACTTTTATTTCACGAATTACGATGAGCGCTGAATATTTTGCGAAAGGGTGTGGTGAAGGAAATCGGATGTATGATTTGTGATTCCCCGAAGGGTTTATCTCTTCTGCGACACCATGGTTTGACAAAATCTGGCTGTACTTTAATAATGAACATATGTATTCAAGTTGAAATCAAGTTGAATTCGTGAATTACTAACTACTGGCTAGGCACCTTTGTACTCGTACTGTAGATCCTTGAGGGATGCAAGGTCAACAGAGAGCATGACCTTTTGGGCAAGTAGAATCACTGCGAGCATGACTATACATAGTCAGACTCGATATCCCCCAACATCGAAAAGAAGAGACTCACCTCCAGGAATCAAGTATAGCACCGGTTGGATCCCATAAGATGAACCTGTAGAAAAATAGACCACAGCCAGCAACAAGCAAATCGCACTGTTGCCAGGCACTAGAGCCGCACGAAGCCGAGCAATACGTTCGGTGTGGAACGTCACAGGCTTCTTGCCTTTGCGATCAGGCTGCAGAGGAGAGCATTTCATGATATAGGCCGTTGTCAACAACGAAACAAGGCCGAGAAACGAGAACAATCGTTCAGCCTGACTGGAAGCTGATAGCACCGAAGACACAAATACTGTAGCAGCCAGCAGTGGAAGTGCAGTAAAAATCATCTGCGAACATATTTAGCATGGATCCTCCATTATAAAAGAAGAAGAAAAAGATATATACACTGTACTGAGCATTACGAGCATCATTCTGCCTCTGCAACTGCTCGATAACCCGTTCTTGTTGCTCTTCATCCAACTCCTCTCGCTCACCCTCCGATTCCTCAGGGTATCGAAACGCCTTGCGTAATCTGACCGCAGCCATTTCTCGAAATCTCAAAGCCAAAACAAAAGCGTTGTACTCTCAGCCGTTGGCGGTGCAGTGACGTCGAAAGGTTCAAAGTTGTTTGTCTTGTTTGACACTCTTTTCTTCCGCAACCTCCCCCCCCAAATCGAACCACCAGCCCGACAAAACACCAAATAAACACCCGCAAACACAACAATGGTTTTCTCCCGAGTATTCACGCGGCGCGCCGCGCTCGCCCGGCCATTCGCCCGACCCAACATCGCCAGCCGACGCACAATGATAGCTGCCCCAGGCCCGAACGCAGGACCGCTACTGGAACGACGTGCGGACCGCGAGCTACCGAACCCGAACCCAACCCGCAAATGGCTTCTCACACTGCCGATATTCATTATCGCGACGGGAGCGGGCATGCTTGGAATCTTCAATTACCAGAAGTCGTCGTCGAGTATCGTAAACAGCACGCTATATGCGCTGCGGACGTCGCCGCGGGCTCGTGAGATCCTAGGTGATGAGATCTACTTCGCGCAGCAGATTCCCTGGATCAGTGGAGAGATGAATCAATTGCATGGTCGCATTAATATCTCGTTCTGGGTTAAGGGGACGAAGTCTCAGGGCAAGATGAAGTTCCACAGCATTCGGCCGGATCGTATGAGCTATGTGAGTTTTGGGCTTATTTGGTTTACGACGTTGTTCTGTGTTCTGTACTAGTTGCTGACTTCTTTCCTTTCTTTTCTAGTTCCGCACTGAGGAATGGAGTCTCGAGACCGAGGATGGAACGGTGGTTCAATTGCTCGACAAGGATACCGATCCCTTCCGGAAGAACTGAATCTTGAAGGAGCTCTCGTGTACAGATACAGCAGTGCATTGGCTCAGGCGTTTAGGGACATTCTTTATGGGACCATTTGTTGCGTTATCAACTTTGCGAAGCCATTGTTTTTTTTTCTTTCTCAATGGCTTAAGAGAAAAAAGGAAGAAGGATATCATTTTTTGTATCATATACAAACGCCGCTCAAGTCAAACAATATCGCGCGTATGGTGTAATAGTACATGGTCAGAACTAAGAAAAGAAATCTCCAATCAAGCAGTAGCGGCTTCCGTGGCAGGTTCTGCCGACTCTGCCTGTGGCACTTCCGGCCATGGCTTCTTGATCGCATCCTGAATTCTCACAACACAGCCCTTGGGACCGCTGACGGCACCTGAAGAAAAAGAAATATATTAGCAAGAGGACTTAGAAGAGGCTTGGAGCAACTCGAGATCAAATCACATACCGCTGACAACCACAATACCATTCTCAGAATCCACCTTGAGAATCTTCAAGTTCTGAACAGTATTCTGGTTATTGCCCATGTTTCCGGCCATCTTCTTTCCGGGGTAGACACGAGAACCACCACCCTGACCAGGACCAGAAGAACCCATCGAACGATGCGTCAAACTAACACCGTGACTGCGATCCTGACCGTGGAAACCGTGTCTCTTCATGACACCAGCAAAGCCCTTACCCTTAGTATTGGAGCGAGCATCAACAAACTGGCCCTCCTGGAACCAACCCGCCTCAATACTCTGACCAACAGGGATAAGGCCCGCCTCGTCCTTAACACGGAACTCAAAGATATGGCGCTTAGGCGACAGCCCATTAACCGAGAAATGTCCAAGCAACGACTTGGTCACATTATTCGGGTGTTTCCAGCCAGCACCAACCTGCACAGCATAGTAACCGTGTCTCTCACGGGTCTTGTGGGAGATCACCTCGACACGATCCAGCTGGAGGACAGTGCAGGGGATGCGCTTTCCAGACTCCGGATCGTAGATAGCAGTCATGCCCTTCTTGATGCCGATAGCGCCAGTGCGGAGCGGGAGGGAATTGGCTTTGCGGCGGAGAGCCGCTGTGGAAGTCGACTCGAGGACTGGCAGCCCGGGGCCGACATTGAAACGACTCGGTTTGGGCGGGTTGAGGGATCGGATTCCGAATGAGCGCACGGGGATCCGGGGTGTGATCAATGGGGCACCCCATACGGGCGAGAGCTGAAGTAGCCCTCCTAAACGCGGCGACATGGTGGGTTTTGATATTGGGAGGGGGATTGGGGTGCTCGTCGTGTCTGAGAACTCGGGAAGTTTTTGGTGTTGGGCTTAGTCAGCGTATATGCAAGACCCCCGAAGTATACAAATTCAGAGCTGCGTCCATGTTCCCACGGGTTTAGGGGATAGCTAAGGCTAGGATGTTGTACGAATAATAGCAAAGAAGCAATAGAAATCATTCGAATATTTCATCTACGATACATCATCCCCTTCCGTACCGACACCACCAGAACCCGCATTAATCCCTAACTCCGACATACACACGCCAACCCGATCGGACCGGAAGCCGAAAACGCCGAGAGAAACGAGGGAAAAAAAACCACGATTTCTATGTCCTCTCCAGACTCAACACCAATTCGTTCAAGTCACACACAACCCCCTCAATCAAGAACAGGGGAACACAAGCCAACCTACCATGTCCCTCCGCCCAACCCTCCTCACAAAATGGATCTCGCGCCCTAGCGCGGTCCTCAAAACCCCAAGCTTATCCTCATACCTCCACCCCTCGACCCGTCCATCCCTCGCACGCCACACAATCTTCGCCCAGGGAACACAAGCCACACGTCGGAACCTCACGACAGCGCGCTTCTCAACGCGCACCCGCCCGGCACCGAGCTCGTTCCAGTTCAAGCAGCGCCGGTTTAATTCCGGGTCGGCTGGTGATGGTGCCAAGGGGTCTGGAGCTGGAGCTGGAGCTTCGGAGAAGGCGTCGCTATCGCAGCGGTTGAAGAAACTGTCGCGGGAGTATGGATGGGCTGCGCTGGGAGTGTATCTTGGACTCTCGGCGCTGGATTTCCCATTCTGCTTTGCAGCCGTGCGCTTGCTTGGTGTTGAGCGCATTGGATACTACGAGCATGTTGTTATTGGGTTTGTTAAGGATAAGCTCAAGACTGTGTGGCCGCAGAATAAGAGTCCTGAAGCGGAGGATGGGCAGGGGCAACTTGCTCAGGCTGAGGAGCGGAATCAGGAAGAAGCTAGTAAGTTTTCTTTTTCTGTTTTGTTAGTTTCTGAGGGTTGGGGTTCTAATTGGTGTGTGTTTCTTGCAGGTATCTGGACGCAGTTGGTTTTCGCTTATGCCATCCATAAGAGCTTTATATTTATTCGAGTGCCGTTGACGGCGGCAGTGACGCCAAAGGTTGTGAAGATCCTGCGTGGATGGGGGTGGGATATTGGGAAGAGGAAGCCGAAAAGTACGTGAAGGTGATGTTGATTATGTAGCATAGCGGGAGATACAGGACTTGGGATTCGGACCATTGTACATTAATAGCCATTCAGCTCTCTAATACGGCAATCTTTTTTTTTTTTTTTTTCTTTCTTTTTGGTTTGCCTTCTCCTCTCAACTCTCCAGACGATCTACATGTAATCAACAACCCCAGCTCTATCTCCGGCGCCCAAGATGAGATAGGAAATGACAAAGATGGAAAGCAACAAAGAGAAAGTCGCATGCTGGGGACTATCTCCGCTGTTTGAAATAACTAGCCAGAAGCAAAATAGAGAACATGAAAATAAAGCAAGTATGGCATGGCAAAGGCTACCAAACCTCGTAATATTCGTTGTTGGAATTAAATTGCGACGTATGTAAAGGGTGTATCTCTCCAAGGAAAGCAAGGGTGAATCGGATCACATATCGATCATGTCGTTAAATCTCAGAATGCCGTTGGCTCTCATCACGCCATTAACACCGTCGGGCATGCGGTATGCCCAGTCGGCCACGCCCATGGTATCGGTGGCGGGTAGCTCCTCGAATCTATCTGACTGGCTGACATCGTCAGAAGTGTCAGCCACAAGCACAAGGCCGAGCTCCTTGATGGTTTCGACGAGCGCGGGAACAACATTCTGCACAGTGGTCAGTAGGCGAGCTAGAGAGAAAGAAGAGAGACCACGCAGAAATAGGATCAAACATACCAAAAGGCTAGATCTGCAGATCAGGCCCATGAAGTTGTTGCTCTGGGCAATACGAGCAGACTCCTTGATTGACATCGAAGCCCGGCCACTGCTATTAACATGGGGCATCGAGTCAACGTTCCCAGCCAGGTCACGAATTTGACCAAGATCATTGCAAAGGAGAACAGGATCTAGTAATGGAGTTAGTATCACACACCAGTTGGACTCTATTCCAAGGTGACTCACAGTTGGGTTGCTTCCAGTTGAGTGCACTGCAGATGTTCGGGTTATAAGAGGTGAAGACGACGGAACGCATGAACTCTGGGTTCTTATCACGGGCCATACGGGCGTGGTCGAATACATCGGTCAAGATAACGTCGGCAAAGCTGTTGACATCCGCCAAAGAAGTCATGTCGAGCTTCTTCTCCTCGGCGGGCGATGGGTAGAGGAGGGAGATGTTGACATTCAAGTCAATAGGGAGTTGGTGTAAGACATCGTGTAACGACAAGAATGACGCCGCCAGGAGTCGATGAGTCTGCGGCATGTCGTTTGCCGCTTCTGTTTCCAAGAACTGGAGAATCTGGGGGTGGTTGGCACCGCGCTCTGCGCCAATGGCCTGGAACTGGGCATATGTCAAATGAGACACAGGGATGTCGACTCCGTGGTGGTTGATCATAAATTGCGGGTAAAGGACGGCAACGCGGTCCCGGGTCAGTTGTACAAAGAGCTGAACATAATCTCCCGACAAACTAGAACCAGTCACAAGTCCGTTGTGCTCTGAGTCAAGGGCACTAGTGGCCTTCCAATATGTAGCAAAGTGTGTGATCTCTAGAGGATCGCCGTGGTATGGCTTGATCACTTGAAATTTGAAGCGCAGCTGGCCGATTGTACGGAGGCGGGGGTCGAATAGAGGCAGACAGCCTGAGCCAGTGCTGGAGGACTCGGCGCGGAAGATGTCTGGAAGGGCCACACTCTTTGCAATCACCTTTGAACCAAAGGTAGGGAAGATCTCAAAGTCCACAGCAAAAGTGTCCAAGTTATCCACGTGGAACGATATTGTGCGTGTCTCCTCCTGGATGGGTAGCATCATAGTACGAGGAATGAGATCTGACAGCTTGGAGGAGATGGTCATACGAGCAGCAGGGTGTCGGCCCGCCTGATCAAAGGCGATAGACCCAACATTTCCTTGATCAAAGAGAAGCTGAATGAATACTTTCTTGTCGAGGAAGTTGTGGCCATAACGGCGGAGAGGGATAATGGGGGGAGGCAATTCAAGATCCGGGATACCATCGGCCATTTCCAATTCAGAAACGCTTGCAACCACGGACATTGGGTCGCCCATCGGGCCGGGTTCTTGCATCCGCACGCCATTGAGAATGTCAAGTGGCCCCAGTGCAGGCTGACTCCCGGAGGGTTGGGCCCAGAGGAGGAGCATGCACTCCAGATGCCCTTCCCAGGCAGCATAGTACATAGACGAGAGGCCCTTTTCGTCTGGAACCTGGGCATCGACCCCGCACTCGAGCAGGGTGCGTAGGCACGGGACGCAGCCTTCGCTGGCTGCGTGGAAGAGCGGAGTCCACTGGTAAAGCTTATCCTTCTGGTCAAGATCAGCACCGTGCTCCTTTAGGAGTAATAGTAGCTCTGGCGATTGTGAGGCGCGTGCAACCATATGCTGGGGGTAGAGACCCTCTGCATCCGGCAGCAACTTCGCATTTCGCTCAAGAAGCATCTTCGCGATGGGGAGAGAGCCATGCTGACAGGCGAGATTCAAAGGAATATGATCCGGGCCTCTCAAGGGACGAATGTCCATTCCCTTCAAAGCGGGCGACTCGGGCTCTGGGTCGACGCGGGCATTGCTACGTAGAACCTGCTCAGCGCATGCCAGCTGGTCCTTTACAATGCTGTGGATTAGAGGGGTAAAGTTGTCATGGTCCATGACATCGACGGTGTGGGGGCCGGCTGCAAGCAGATGTCGCACCATATCCACACGGCCGTGCATGCACGCATAGTGGAGAGGGATTCGACCATAGACATCGGCGCGGGCGAAATCCACGGATGCCTGGAGACCTGCATGGAAGACAAACAATCGGCCCGAGATGGCCGATTCATGAAGGCAGTTTCGTTCGTTGATGTCGTCCTCGGCATGTATGTCAACAAGTTGACTCTCCAATAGCAAAGCGAGCACTTCATCCGAGAACCCATTAATGGCAGTCAGGAATGTACGGGTGGCTCGTTCACGGGCGTCCGGAAGCTGCTTCAACCTGACCAGCCATTCACGTAGGGTTTGCAGATTGCCGGTGGAGGCTGACTGCAAGATCTGGTTGTCCATTTCATCCTCTTCCGAGCCCAAGGGTGCGGTGCGGTCCAATGGACGTGAGGCGTCATATTGAATGTTCTCGCCCTCGGCCCAGGCCTCCAATTCCAGGCGTGCGGTAGTAGCTCTATCTGCAAGGTCTCGAAGAACCTCACGGTTGAAGCATGGTTGCACTTCGACAGCCCGGTGCAGATACAGCTCTTTCATGCGAGACTTGGAGGTTTTGTCCCACTTCTTGAGGATTTTGGACATGGCAGTCTCGTTGATCTCAACGAATTGCTGCAGTTTGTTCAGGTCGCCATCGAATTGTTGGAAGCCTTCAAACATAGCAGCAAAATTCGACGGTGCTTTAGAATTTGACGTGGCTCGGGACTGAGTCACCCGCTTCTTGTCGACCAACGTCCTTAGACGCAGAGAAAACTAAAGCGATATGATGAGTCTCCAAATAAGGTTACGACTGTGCACTGGATAAATGGCCATACCTCTGATTCTTTCTGAAGGTAGAAAGTGTTCACCTTCTCGATCTCCCGTTCCTATACGTCATGGTAAGTACATCCCATCTTCCTATATGCAGGAAATTATTCCGACAACTTACCAAGCGGAAGAAGAACACCTCCTTGTTGGCACGCAGGGCACCTTGGGGGTCCGCATTAGCTCTGGCAATCTCCTCGGCTGTTCTCTGTGCTGGGATAGTCGGGGTGGCGCTGAGTTGCTTGATCAGCTGTGAATGAATTAGCTGTGCTCATATTCCCTCGTCGGCAGGCGGTACGTTAAACCAACCTTCTTCAGCGCCTTGTAGTTAACAAAGCTGGCGGCATATTCAGGAAGATCTAGCTGCCTGCGCTGGATCTGTTTGCCGAACTTCCTATCGAGTCAGAGCATATCAGTAGCAGCTCTAGTAATGAATCAGGCGATAGCAGGAGCTGCAGGGCATACGTACATGTTTTCACACCCTCGGAGAGAGCTTTAGCTCTCCCGAGCTCTGGAGACCGAGATCGCAACAGTAGCGCAAGCTCAGCGAAACAGAGCTGAGAGTTAGGAGAATGAGAGCTTTTGGAGCTGACTGGGCGAGGTAGGAATGGTATCAATAGAAAAGAAGAAGAGGGAAAAAAAAGAGAGAGGGGTGGGATGACAAGGACACGTTTGGGACGAAACCAAAGTTGGTACTAGGCTTCCGGGGGTAAGAGGGGCGCTTAATGCGCTATCCCAGTGGGGAAGAATAATAGTGGAACAGGGAAAGGACGGAGTGACACAAGTAGATAAAATGTGTGACGTTGGGTTGAGATGGTTTCCCGTATATCAGATCAAGGGATTAGATGCTAAGAGTAGCACAGAAATTCCGGGTCGAAGCGGTGATAGAGATAGAGAGATAGAGATAGCGGGGCAATAATTCGAGAGACACAATGTGGGCATGTACAGGGACCAGGTACAATTCGAATGTTAAGGGCCTTACAGGGTATAGTTCGAAGAGAAGGGAAAAGCTGCGAGGTGCAATTAAGCCGGGGAGTGGGGAGCTGTGTGAATCATTCATCGCCAATCACCGTGAACAGCGGACGCACGTTGTTGACTTACTGGTAACCACTACAACGGAAATGTACCGAGTACTTTTGATTCTATGCATAATTTATGTTTTAATATGTTTAGCCGTAGTATAGGTACATATTTAGTAACTTTTAGTATAGTTATTTTAGTCAAAAGTAACTTACTACATAGTGTTCTTGTTCCCATCCTTTCTTAAGAGGCTAGTACCTACATCATCTACGATTCTGCCGACCTTCTCCGCGAAACTATATCTCCCATCACATACAGACTACGTAGGCCAAAACCATTCAATGTAAACCTTTCATTTCATTATACCAGATACAAAGACCTCAAGGGAACTAGGAGTTAATCCAAGGCACCCCGAGGTATCATTGCAACTCTCGAGTATGTCCAGGTGCATGGAAAACTCCACACTCAGCAGGAAATGTACAAGATGCAGCTCCTTACGATCACATGTACAAAGACATGTGTAACAAAAAAAAAAGAACAATCAACACAAACATAAACGAGGTGTGTAAACACAAAAGGCGAAAACAAGCTATGCAGCTGAGACCAGATGCGCGGGATATATCAAACAGATGACCAAACCAAATCAAAGCCCGACAGGCCGATTAAGAGGGTGGAGAGAGAGACAGGAAAGGAAAATAAAAGTGTAGAGGACAAATAGAGACATGAAGTGAAAGTCCATCGCGCCGGGAATTGGAACATGAGAGACCCGAAAAAAAAAAACGAATGAAGTCGGCGGTGGTTGAGATAGAAAGAGTGTGGTATTGTGCAAGAAAAAAACAAACAAAACAAAACGGGAATGCCGAGCTTTTGGAGTTCAAAGATTATTGGAGGAAATCCGAATCAGTCGAGCCATCAAAAGTTCTGCGCAATACCAGCATTACCCTGTCGTGGATAAACACCGGGGTTCTCGATGCGGGTATTACGGCGCGCCTGAACATCGCGGATCACAGGCTGGTAGTCGTCGCCACCGTATGCGCCGTGCGTGTTCATGTCGCCATAGTACGGGTTCTCACCGTAGTAGCCAGCTGAGGGGTGGACAGCGGACATGTGGCTTTCCTCCGATGCGTCGGAACGGTTGGCTGCGGAGTAAGCAGAGGATGCATTGGAGGGACCGCGGTGGATGTCACCGTTGCGGTTGTTCGCAGCGACTGGGGCGGCACCCAGCACACCGATGGGTTCAACAATCTCGCCGGAGTCGGGACGAGTACCTTCGGAGTATTGAACGGTGCCATCGCTGGGTGTTGCACCGTGGTGATAACCGGGGCTGCTTCCTTCCGACACGGCCAGGCCACCCATTCCACTGGAGAGGTTGGTGGACGCCTTGCGCCCGGCAGAGGTGGTTCCCCAGCCGCGGTAGCCGGAGGATTGGTCGTCCTTGGGGAGAACAGCGCCTCCAATACCGGGAAGGGTTGGGTCGTTGTTTGGGTTGAATCCGTACTCCTCTACTTCCTTGCGGCGCTCCTCCTCGGCCGCCTTGTTTGCCTTGCGCTTACGCCAGAAGAAGAGCAGCGCCAAGATAATCAATGCCACCGAGACAACTGGGACAACGACTGCAACGGCGATTGTTCCACTAGGGGAAAGACCACCTGAACTTGCTGCTGAGGTGGAGGTTGCGAGCGCGGCCGAATTGGTGGCGCTGGAAGAGGTGGCAGACGTGGCAGCAGTGTTAGTCGGTGTTTGGGTGGACGTGATAACAACTACAGTGGTTCCCTGTGTCGATGTAAACGTTGTCTCCTGGGCACTTGAAGTGGTGGATGGGGCGGATGTAGTGGAAGAAGTAGTAGAAGAAGTGGACGAAGTGGTAGTGGACGAAGTAGTCGTAGGCTCTGGGGTCGACGTGGTAGGCGCGGGTGTGGACGTGCTACTAGTACTGCTCGTAGTGGTACTGGTGGTAGTCGGCTCAGTTGAAGTGGTGGTGGTGGGAGCAGCCGAAGACGAAGAGGTCGTTGAGGTTGAAGAAGTGGTAGGTTGGGGGGCAGGTGTTTCGCTGGTGGTCTCGGCAGCAGAGGCCGAAGTCTGTGCAGCGGTTTCTGGGGCGCTAGCAGCGATAGATGCAGCCGTAGCAGCAGCGCCTTGAGATGGTGAAACCATTGTCAAGAACAATTTTGGCCAATGTTGGTTGTTGGTCAAGAGTAAGTGATCTCCGGTGAGATTGGCGGTTGGGATCGAAGGGATCCTAAGTCGGGAGAAGGTTCGGCGAGTTTTGAGAAATTAGGGACACTTCCGGGTGCGGAAATAATTTCGGGCTGAATGAGACTGGAGGTCACAATTTCGAATCCGAGTTAATAGGCTGATTTAACGAGAGACTGCGATTTGAACGCGTAAGGAGAGATGTTGAGGTTGATGGTCGGGGAGTCTCAGGGGAAAACCGGTGATATCTCAGGAACCGATCGGAATAGAAAGAATAAAAGGAGATAAAAGGAAAATTGAGAAGGATGGAAAAGAGAGAAGAATACTCACAATCTCTCGAGGCCGAATCTAGCAGCCATGCAGAGGAGAGAAGTGTGTGGGAGAGTGAGACTGAGGTGGGAAGTGGAGATTTCTTACGATTGCGGCGTAACCACATTCCTAGTTGTATTAATAGATACTTTGATTTTACATATGTTTTGCTTATAATTGACTTGTACCGTAGTACCCTCCAGGGCTGTACTCTGTACTCTGTCAGCGAATTTATGCTACGATTTAATCTGCTACGCTTTAAGTTGCAGTTGCATCCCCCCGCTTGCAACAAACATGATGCTGTTTCTGGTAATCCCTTGATCCGGCTATGGGACACCCCCTGACCATAAGGCTAAAGGACTTGAATACTCTCTGTTACTCTCTCTATAATATTCTATGATACTCTCTAATACTCTAAAAATTCTGAAAACAATGTGTTTCTCCGAAAATAACCCATCTTGAATCCCAATCTTTAACGTTATGGTGTATTATTTGGTACCGAAAAAAGGGCAAAAAAAAAGGAAACCAGAGAACCGAGAACCGAGCTGAGAGTACCAGTGGGTGTTAGGCCAGAAGTAAGGAAGCCCCGAGGCTACCCAGGTGAATTCCAAGGTTATATATTCCAGATGTCTCTTATATGGAGTACTATTCCATAGTGCTTCGTATAAAAAAAATCGATGATGCAGCGTGTACTCAGTTGCCACAATGTGATTCCGATCTGATTCTGATTATCCACTTCAACGGTTTGGTAGTCAACAATACTATACTCCATACGGAATACGAATACCAATTCTACTATAATTAAAAAAAAAAAGAAAATACGATCGGCACGGGTAATCTTGTTTTCTGCGTCTAGCCCATTAGCCCGTTAGCTCGTTAGCTCGTTAGCCCATTAGCATATTGAATATTAAAATTATTCTGATCTCTCTCATCCTTGCCCCTGACTTGTTTGGTTAGCGGCTCGGTTTCTCGCCCCCAACTCCCAGCTTCCAGCCATACGGAGTACAACATATGTAGCTGAACGCCTAATTGTGGCGGAGTGCTGAGTTCAAATATACGAAATTTGTTCGTATACTCTGGATCTTAGATCTTATGTTCTAGAACTACGGAGCACGGAGTATGGAGTACAGAGACCTAATATATACAGCCCAAAGACCGGGCAGAAGAAATGAAATTTCAAAGTGGTCACGGGAAAGAATCCAACCATCATCTATTTACGCCTTGGATAGCATATTTGCAAACAAAAAAAAAGGGAGAACAGAGTAATGAATATAAAAAGGGGCGATGACCATCACCCCCAAAAAAAGCTCAAGCACCGGGGGACCCAGATGAGAAACAAAAAATCAAAATCAAAATCATCACGTGCTCTTATACAAGGTACCAAAACAACAAGTCATGACATTGGAAAGCGACAAGTTCACTTCCTTATGCGTTGTTCATATCCCACTTCGGACGCAGAGTAGTCATCATGTCGTCCTTAGTACCGACGGCCTCGGCCGGCAGACGACTGACACGGTAGTTGCCCATGCGGATATTATTCTGGTGGGTAGTAGAGAGGGCAGTCCGAGCACTACGGATACTTCCCGCATCGCTGCCGGAACCACCCTCATTCTTGAACCGGGGCGGGGGCACAAAGTCCAGGTTCGTGAACGTGCCGGACTTGCGCAGGGCGTGAGGACTGGGCATCACAGCGAGCTCGTCAAAGGCAGAGACCAGTGGCGTGTGAGCACGCACGCCAGGGATGTACGGGCGCATGCCACCGGTGGGTGTCTCGGGGCGGCCCGCGCGGCGGTCCTTGAATCCATTTGCCGGGGCAAAGTCCATGGCGCTCATGAGGGAATCATCCGTTAACATGTGAGGAGTAGGAAGGATTTGCAGCGGCGCCGGGGGTGGCATCGGTTTCTTGGGGCCGCGTGGACCGGGCATACGGCCAGAGGCAGATGAGAAGGCGCGTGGGCCGGGCATGCCATTGTAGCCAGCAGAGTTGGTGGCCATGTGGCGGGCAGCTCCCTGGAAGCGTGGAGGTGCGCGAGGCGGCGGGGTCATCGCGCGACGAGTGATCGGCTCGGCGAACGGAGCAGCGCCATAACTGGAATCATAATACTCGCCGGTGGTTGGGTCGTAGATGAAACCGGCGGAATTACCACCACCCTCATAGAACTCGGGCCCGAAGTCCTCATAGTACGTGGGCTCCTGCGCCCCCTTGCTCTCATCGAAGTACTCCTTGTAGAAGGAGCGAATCCGATTCGCACGCTGTTCTGGGTTGTCGGCGGGGTCTTCTGGGGGTAAGGGGCGCAACCCGAGAGTCATCCGGCGGGTATCGCGGCGATTATCATACACCGCATCCAGATTCTGAGGTTCCTCTGGAAGTTCTGGATGCTTGTTATCGTGGCTTGGGGTATCATGTTGCTGTACATCTCCTGTGCCATGGATGTTGACCGCAGGGAGAGTGGATTGCGACTTGCGATCATCACCATAGTCACTACTGGTAACAACGCTGGCCGGCAGGGAAATACGAGGAAGCTGTGATGCAGGAGCCTGATCATGGTTCAAGTCTCGTGGTTGCGAAGGCTCGGGCAGCGCGAAGTTGAGGTGCTCTTCATGCTGGTTGTTATATGAGTTACCATATGTATCATCCAGTCCAAAGTTCAGACCTGAAGAGGAATCCACATGGGGGAGGGGCTCTGGCGTGTGAACCCGGTTGGCATTGGGACTTCCAATAGCCATTCCGGGTTGCTGTGCGGCAGGTGGAGGCGTCACTCCGGGAACTTGCCCGAGGTAATCATTGTGCTGTTTTTGAGGACTGCGTCCATGAGATTCGATAGGGGAGGAGTACAGCGGCGGGGATGAACGAGACATCCTCTGTGCATTCTGAAGAAGGCCTGATTTGCCGTCATCGATATCTCCAAAATTGGAATTTCTGGGGTACGACCGAATGGAGGCAGTGGCCGGGCGGTACTTGTCATCATCTATTGACATGGACCGCAGAGTCTCCGGGGAACGTTCCAGGTTCGGAGGCATCAGATATGGACCGACATCAAGAGACAATCCTTTGGTATGGGCTGGTTGTGACATCGGGGGCATTCCATTCGGGTCTTTCCTCCTTGTGGCAGGCCCCACTGTATCCATTCCAAAATCGAGAGATTTATGTTTATCCATTGCATCTTCCCGTAGAAGTTTCTTGACATGTCTCCGGTGAAGCACAACCAGGACGATAATAGCACACAAAATGGGAAATCCTGCACCGAGAACGACAGGCAAGACGGTCGTTGTCAGATTGCTGGTGGGCTTTGGTCCCGCGGTCGCCGTAGATGATTCGGATTCGGATCTTGCCACGAGAGATGGAAGTTGTGTGGCTACAGAGGTACTAGGGACCAAAAACGGCAATCGATGTGGAGGGATGACATCCCGACGAATGTGGTGAGCATGAGGCATAGTCGATGTAGTCTGGTCTATAGGGATAGACCCGACTTGTCTAGAACGTGAAGAGCGATCAACACGTTTAAAATGGCGATAGCCGCTCGAGATTGATGCTCGTCATTTAAATTCGGGTCACACAGTTCAAAAATCACAAATATCCGAGAACAAAAAGAGTGTAATATGCAGTGTAAATGCAGTGTAAATGAGTGTATAGGACTAGGTCCTCAAAAAGAGCGGCGGCCAGCAGCCAAAAGAGAATGAATGTTAGAGAGAGAGAGACGGAGGGAGGAAAAGAGGAGAAGGAGGGAAGAGCGAGTTCTAGAATGGCGGACTAGCGTCAATATTATACAGAGACTTTTGTATCGTACAGGTACTCCGTACTCTCTCCCTCTCTCTCTATCTCCGCATCTCGCCCCTGAGTCTTAATTTAGAACACCCTGAATTTCGATGGAGTATTGTTATTGTTATTGTCTCGGTTTTCACTGTTTGTTTATCCTGATCTACTAATATTTCACCTCTTTTAATCTATTTGTTGACACTCGAATGCAAGAAGAACTGCACCAAGCAAGGTGACGGTAAGACACCTCCAAGGCCTCATGGGGCCACACTCTCCAGTAGCGTCAGGAACCCGTGTTATCAGCCAATCACCGAACGGCTGCCCCTGAGATTGGAAGAGTGCCCCAGTGGGCACCAGAGGTGGCTGTATCTTGTTTATTACACCGTTCAACTTCTGTATTCTGTATACCCATGTAAGGGCACAAGGGGCTTTTTTTTCGTTTTTCTTTTCTTTTCTCATCTCTTCCTTATGTTATATATACTAGGCTATGCCAAGCCCTGACTCTTCACATTGGCTAATGCTTAATCTTTGGACAAAAGGGAAGCATAAACCTGTCTATTATATAGATTACATAGAAAAGAGACTAATTGATTCAATACAAGGCCAATTTAAGGCTATGATTTCGGATTGCTTTAACATGAGACGCCGGTGTGGCCCCCCTCATTTCCAACCTAAGTACCCCGGATAATATTCGGATTAACTATACTACGTCGTACTGTATACTACCCTTAGAAGGTGCATATTACACTGCCAGCTTCTATATAACTATTCAATGTTGTTATTGTGAGGAAATTTTCTTCTATTTCTCTGCACTGACTTACTGGTTTATTTTATTTGCTTTTTGTTCTTATCTACTCTTGGAGCTGGATTGTTTGGTCAATCTATCTCGAGGGAAACCTTTAGATAGGAATAATCTATAATGGCATTGATAACCGACAACCCAAATTATTTCGAGCTAAGCGTAGGTTATTATTCAAATACTCGGGGAAGTTATGAGATGTGTAATAAAATGTCTTGTCTTGTTAACGTGCTACCTACAGAGGGCGTGTACAACCTCAAGACACCTCTATTGAATATTGAACTCATCAGATAGATATTTTACCAACGAAGACTAAGCAAGTTTTGAGTTAGTCCAATACTTTGATTGAAAGGAATAGCAGCGGCGTTTCCAGAGTCGACTGTCAAAATGATGTTAGTATTTGTTTATGTTGTACCGTAACTGGGGATATATATCGGGCCAACATTTAAGCACAACCTCAGTTTTGTACACCAAATCCCCCTTTTGAATCCAATTAATATTATCATACATGACAGATCTAGTGCCCCATTTATTGAATTTCGAATATATATATAGAGGTTTAAGAACGATTGTGGAGAGTTCAACTGTTGTAGGAAACAAATGTTGACTTTTCTGAAAACAAGTATAGACACCGGAACTACAGAGGAGAGTGATTGGGCCCGCCAGAAGATCAATAGTCCCCCGGAAGATGCCCGGGACGAGACGTAATTCCTCGATTTCCCCTCAATAGTACCTTGCGACCATGGGCTGGTGTGAGTGTTCCGATTTCACAACATGAATATCCAATAACTGTCGTTCAATTTCAGAGAAAAGCAGATTTTGAACTTGTATAGCTGAACGTAGGCCGGGACGCTGCCGGCTTCTTGATCAGTGCTACTGGAATTGTATACGAAACGCCTTCTCTTGGATAATATTGTTTATACAGTTTACAAACATTATATTGTTTTTCCATTAATATGGATGATCCGAAGATTAGAAATTGGGTTCATTTCTGTATTACACTTAGACACAGGATGGGAAATTCATAGAATTGCCCGCCAGGGCTTGTCCCCGGGTTAATCATCACATCTGGGTTCATTGCTTTTCATCTGGCCTGGTATTGGGGTCTGGTATTGGGGTCTTCGTTTGAAAACATCATCAGAGTACAGACCATCCCCTGTAGAAGGGATCCTCTGTGATTAGTACAGCGCAATTAGAAAATATGAGCTGCGCAAATATGAAACATGGACGAAAGGAATGGGAAGATGACACAAGAGAAAATGGAAGGTCATGGGCCCCATGGGCACTCGTATGTGTGGGATGCACACATGAAAAGGAGGGAAACGGAAAAACGGAATTGTTGGCAATGTACATTGGGGGTAGAGTTGTACACGAGAATAAAAAAAAAAAAAAAAAAAAAAGGTTATGGCGTTTTGGGTCAGATCGCACTGTGAAAGAAACAGACGGAATTCTCCGAGATCGTGCAGGGAGTAAACATTAGGTAAGGGTGAAGAAGATGGTCATGCAAATGATCTTCAGGTGGTTTTCGGTTCATCTCATGGGTTGTGGTTGGCGGATGGAAGATAATGAGAGGGAGTGAGTATTGAGACGTGTTGATGAAAAGAAAAGAAAGGAAAAAAAAGTGATTAGGACATGTCAGCCAGCGCTGCCTCAAAACTGGCAATATCATCGTGAGATGGTTTGTCGAAAATGCGTCGGAATGGCGGATCTTGGGGGAAGTCCTGCGGGCTGGTTGCTACCCCGTCTGCTTTGCGAATAACTTCTTTCAACGCGCGCGTCACCACACCTGCACGAACCACCAAATTTTTCAGCGAGGACGTATCAAACGGAAGTTTCTTTGCACGTGAAGATAAATCTAACTCGAGAGCTGAAGCGGGCTTTTGTTGATCACGACCGGCCTGGAGGATATCAAGTACGGATTTGGACTTGGGAGAGTCCTTTGCAAGCTGAGCGAGGGGCAACGTGGGTGAAGAACTTTCATGAGGCACGTCCCATGAGACTTCACTGTTGCGCTTTGACGACGCATTCAGGCCGTCATCGTCGGATTCATCAAAACTGAAGGTGAGAGATTGTGGAGATCCTGGCGGCGAGCGACGCTCCTCTTCATCGTCAATGGTAGCAAGGTTCACAATCTGCTCTGCTTCTGCCCACAGTTCACTGGACGGTCCGTTGACAACACCTAGAACATTTGCTTGATGCCGAAGACGTTTCAATTCCTCCACCAATAGTGTTAATTCTTGAACCTGACCAAATTGACCACGAAGACTTGCTTGACGCTCCAGAATAGCCTTGGGAACTGTCATGCTCTGGCGATTGGTATCAGGCTCAATAAGCGGTTTGTTTTCGGCGATAGGTGTGTCCTCCGATTCATCAAAGTCAAAGTCGCTATCCCAATCTTCGCTGACACCCTTACTGCCCAAGCCCCAAGTACCGAACTTGCCGGACGTTTGACGCGATTCATTGATGGGAAGTTCACTAGCGACTGGGACACTTTGACTTCTAAGGTGAACGGTGGATGGTGCTTTCCGGCAAACAGCACGACTGTTTCTATCAATAACGCCCTCTTGTTTCCCGTGCATGGTCCTAGGACGCGTCTCCGAGTCCGAAGTTTCACGGTGAGGGTGTGTCTGTTCAGACCAGTCAAAAATGTTTGTCTTTTTGCCGACATCTGAATCCAACTCGCCCACAAACGATCCTGACATATCCTTGGCTGCATCAAAACGAGACTCGGGCTGCTCAGAAAATTTGGCCAATGAATGGGTCAGAGGGGATGAAAAGAAATCACGATCCTCGCCAGGAAGCGATCCAATCATGCTGAGAGCATCGTCTTCAGGCACAAATGGATTTTCAACCGTGGATGTTTGAACCAACGGAGGAGAAGACAGAAGCGGATCGGTGAATAATTGGGGATCCTTGTCCAAAGACCGAGCGGCAAAAGAACCCCGCGGGAGGAGAGACTCCAAGGTCGTGGCTTCTTCATTTACCAAGCTCGTACCTGCTTTGTCAAACATCGTTTCAATCCGCAGCCCCTTCAGTCCACTACGATTCGTCTCACGTGTGCGGATAGAGTCCCAATAGTCTGACATCCCGTCCGTCTCATATTCATCGCAAGATGTAAACACCCGCGTGTCATCGGAACCAATGATGGTGGAAGAGGGATCGGAGCCTGAAATCGAAAATCCTTTGGGACGGCGACGAAGAGAACCATAAGCTTGACCACCAGGACGAGATGCCTGCTGCCACGCCGACAGGGCGACCGCATCCGAGGCCATTTGACGTGAACTAGCCCGAGGTCCCAAGCCAACGTTGTAGTCCTGCGATACCGATCGAGGACCAACTTGAGACCGTCTTTCCAAAGCCGAATCCGCCCAACCCGGTTGCGAAATGGGATACGGAGGGCGAAACACGCTTGGATCCGTAATATTGCGCCGCGGCTCCGGCTGCGGGGGACACGGAATAGCGACCTTCTCTTCACTAGTGAGTTCGGAAGCAGGGACCGAGAAGGTTCTCCCCTTCACTCGCTTCAGAGAGCCGCCGCGAACGAGTCCCATAATTGGTGTCCCATGCGCGGTGACTGTGTTTGCCATGATGATTTTCGGCTCAACATCGTTGACCGAGGATGACTGCCTATGGCCGGATTTCTCTGCTTGCTGTTCCGGAGCGACTGGCTGCTTGGGAGCAGGCTCAGAGGGGGGCCTTTGGAATGGATTGCTAAATTCAATTGGGGTATGAGGTACTGATATGTCTTCTCGGGGGGCAGCAGGTGGAGGTGAGATCTCATTAGCCATAACCAACGCAGGAAGAGCGCCCTGGTCAGACACAATCTGGCGTGCACTCTGAACCTTTGGGGTAGTGGCGGTGGAGAACCTGCGTGAAAGTCTCTCTGCTAATTTGCCAGCCTTGGGAACGAAGAATTTCGTCCAATCCTTCTGCTTATTGAGCTCGAATTCCTCGATCTTTGGACCTTCGACAGGAGTTTTCGGAAAATATGTATCGAAATCAGGTGTCAAGGGAGTCCGGAGGATCATTGACTCCGACCTCTGGTGACTAGTGGCAGGCCTGCGCATCGTAGTCGGTGACGGTCCGGTGATGGGGTTCATGACCAGAGGATACGGACGCATGTGCTGGGAGGTCGGGCGCTTCACCAATTTGTTCGGCGGTCTCCGCCCACCGGGCGATTGATTTAAGAATGGACTTTCTGACCCATGGAAAGAGGGTGTCGCTGGACTACTCACAGTTGGGCTTTCGGCTTGGAACGAGGCCATCGACAGCCGCCGCAGCCAACCGGTGGATGGCCGCCGGATATGTGTTTCGACCGACGAACCTGTTGACTCATGTTCTGGAATTCGCAAAGGTGGATTTGTAAGGGTCTGACCCCGACGGCGACGCCTCGCACCGCTGAACGACAAGGGCGCTTTCCGCAGATCGGATCCTTGACTTTCCTGGGAGCTTTCCTCCTCCTTTGCGGCAAGCCACTCGGCGGCCGGACTTCGAGATGCGATAGCGGTCTTGGGCCGGGCAACATCTGCAGTCTGTCCATTGGTGTTAGAAACCGGCTCGGGGATATCTTGAGCGAGAGTCTTCCGGCGAAAGAGGCCTGGCTTCTGAGTTCGTTCTGCGCGACCGAGCGCGAGGCCGACAGGAGCTATTCCGACAGTGCTCAATGCACAGAGCTAGAAGCCTCAGTCAGTGGGAATTCCGAAGCGACCAGACCGCCGTTATGCAAGCGATTCCAGATCTCGTTCTTCAATTTGATATTGGGGAGGGCTTACAGTTGATATGTGATCCATCCTCAGAGGACGCCGCGAAGGATGTCAAACACCCCGACGATCAGCTCCAGGTTGACAAGCTCCGTGAATGACATTCCAGATGGATGCAAAATAAGAAAAGAGTATTGAGAAACGTGATGAGGGGGTAGATGGAAGTTCGAATGGCGAATTGCGAATTGCGCGGTCGGGTGTGAGGGAGAAGTGCGCTGCCCTCAACTAGGCCGCGATTGACGTTCTAGACAAAGCCAAAAAAAAAGGAATGAAAAAAAAGGAATGAATGGGCAACGCCGAGCAAAAGCCAGACCGAGAAAATAATAAGCCTCTACCCCCTGGGAGGCCGAGTAAAGAAGGAGAGCGCCAGATGAAGTGGATGTGACCCGGGGAAATCAACAACAACACACGGGGATTATCAGCTCCCGCCCTGCGCACGCTAGGAGCAACTTCAATAACTCCCCTCCTTCAACCCTTTTTTTATATTTGATTTATTTGATATTATGCCAATTATCAAGTACATCAATGTACTAGGAAGTTGGCATTCATTTGAAGAGTTTCAAAATTGATGAGGAAAAAGATAGGAAGATTATAGTCAAATCAAAACCAAACCTACATGTATTCATAGTTTCGCACGTCCGAGAGAAATGCCCCGATTAGCACTACGACAGGGCAGCACGAAACGGTACTAGCCTTTGTGCACGATCCTGCGGGTGTTTTTGCAAATGCAGAATGCAGATTAGGCGCGAAGTTGGCAGACCCGAATATCCCTTGCGGCTCACATTTGCATTGGCGTCATTGTCGAGATGATTTTTCAAACCGGAGAAGTCCGTTTCTGAGTGGCCGGGCCCAAAGAGCAGGGAAATGGAGAAGCCAAAAGGACCCAAAAAAAGCCATGCGATCCAGAATTCCCCACACATCTGGGTTTGGCTGGCTGAGATCGCGTCGTCGGCCCCCTAGCCTGACTAGGATCGTTAGTCTCAAGATCGCGAAAGGACCCCCCTTCCAGGCCGATCGGTGTCCACTGGTTGCCTATGAACTGCCTGTAACTTCTATTCCTCCGATGGTGAACCATGGTGCAACGATATTAATTGCGGTTGGTCTTAGAACCTATATCCACTGTGAAATTAGTTAAGCTATCAACTCTTGAACGTATATAGAGTAAACAGTCTACCAAATTGTTTTTCTTTTCTTTCTTTTCTTTCCTTCTCTCTCTTTTAGATCCACTCTCAACTAACTTCGCTGACTTCGCTTCTAGAATAGAATATCATCCGATAAAGAGTGGAGTGGTAAAAAAGAAAAAGAGCGTTGCGAGGCTCAATGTAAGGGCCGAAGTACTCGGTACGATTAAATGTTATATTGCAGAGCGTGATTCAACATTCACTCGTACGGAGTAGGGAGTGTGATCTTAGCTTTCGGGGGTTGACCTGTTCGATTTTACGCAAATTAACCCGATATAGTACCCGGTGCTATTGTTTCCCTAACGTCGTCACAAGTACTCCACCCCTTTCCGCTCTTTGTCCACTTTTGCAAATGAAAAAGGGAACCCTCGTGGGTCGTGGACCGCAATCCCTAACTCGGTCATGCATTTTGCTTTTGCTGGCAGTTAACCGTCAATAGTGTATGAAAGAGTGGGGGAAAGAGGCACCTCGTGTTTCAAGCTCTTTAATTCTTTTTTGGATTTTTTTATTGATTTTTTAATTCATTTTTTTACCTAAAAAGCCAATTTAGGCCGATCCCTACATAAGACCCAAAGTCATAGCGATCGGCATATCCAATCGTTCAGTTGGGAAGGTCGATATATGGAACTTTCTATGGAAGAGGACGGAGTATGGAGTACAGAGAGATTCCTTGATCGTAAGTCTACGTGTCCCGCGTCAACTGTTCATACATAGGCAACTATGAACCAATACTTTAATTCGTGCATGTTTCTCACCTGCCATCACCCGTTATATCGGTGTTGGCTGCAGTAACCTGCAGCAAACGGAACCAGATATTCCCTGCACGGTTTGATAACCTTGAAATCTTCTGATAATTTATTGGCTCCGAAAAAAGAATCACTTTGGCCCTGGACCTCTCGGCTTTTTGAGTATTGGCAAATTCTGCAAGCCCGTGCTTTGCAATTTCCGACTTTTGGGGATGATTGTGGAAATTACATTTTGAACAGCTTTCAGCTTCCAACCTTGTATGACTTCGTTGGGCAGCTCATAACTTCATAATTAACTAGTACCTTTGGGCTCACTTTTCAGATCCCATTTTACTGACTGCTGGCCAGATGCAACGTCTCCGAACATGAAACTGCCTATGAAACACCCTGCAGCCTGCAAAAGCCATCTAATTTAGGCAATTTCGTCAGAGTCCAGTTGTCGATGCAGACTTCGGTATACTGGTCAGGCCACATCTTTCACTTCACCGTCTATGTCTATCACTGTTAGCTGCACAGAGTAGCCGAAACATCTTTGGACGAGAGGGTCAGATCTAGGTCTTGCTTATGCTCCTCCTCGCAGTACCTCGTATTGGCTTACCAATGACCGGGGAGACGGCCGGAGCTGAGGTTGATTATTATGCTATGTTTACTCTGTACTTTGTCTGGCACTAATGGTCTTGCTAAAGATTGGGGTTGTGTGACATTCGGGTGATCTGGTGCTTGTTTCCTGCAGGCAAGTATAACCATCATAAACGCCAACATGTGATTCAAAACTTGACTATCTGCGCTCAACTAGTCGCCTGGGAAACTGCTGAAGCGAGGCTAATTCACCTCAGCAACCACTCTTCCGCAATGGCTCCAATTCAACTTTCCAGTATTCGAATCATAGATCCCAAGGGGTTCCAAGGTTTATCCAAGCATTTATGACTAATCTTGACACGGGAGTAGATGCCCTCGTCTTCAACAACTTCAGACAGAGATTGGCGATACACAGTCGACTTGCTTGAGTATCAATTTCCGAGGAATATTAAACTTGCAGTTGTCACCAGCTTCATTTTCATGTCAATTGCTGTACAGCAAAGGTGTGACTATATAGTTCCATGTTGAAGTTGTAAAAATCGCTTATATTTTGGTCTAATAGTCGCGAATATATGGGAAAGAACAACCACCTAGCGACCTCTCGGAGGGGCTTTTTTCTCGGAGTTCTTTAGAGCGTAGGAACAAACGGTACTCTAGCTGACATCTAATCTCCGTCGCAATATCCCAAAAAAACAGAATTCATACCTTGGAAGCTTTGCCTTAGAAATGATATAAACATTCGAGTCATGTGACCTTATCGATAACACACATCCAAAAATCCGCCACTATTCACGATGCGGACATCAATTCCAGAACTCCACAAACTTTTGACGTCGAAGTTTCCTGAATCTCGGCGTGACGCAGGTCCTCTCGAGCTTGGCAAGATGGAGTCTGAACTCCAATCCCAGATCCCTGGCCTTGACCAGATCATCACCGAATACTCAGTGGTATGTCTCTCCGCACATATGCGCGGTGGAGGAGTGGATTGTGAGTGCGTTGAAGCTGACTATTTGACAGGGCTACCTGACCCATGCCGCAAACCTCTACGTCGACGATGCCAGTGGCGAGTCCCCCTTGTCAGAGGCTGCTGAATCCGTGACCGAGCTCCTAGTCTCCGCTTCTGGAGATTTCTCCCCGCAAAACTACGAAGCGATCGGCAACTTGGTCACGAGGTTCATCACCACGCTGAGCTCTTCCGATGGCGATCCGGAGCGGAGGCAAATGCCCTTCAAGGCTAAGAAGCTTGAACAGACCATCAATGTCGGCGCACAGCGGAACATGTCCTCTACACTGGGTCTCACTGGAAACACTGTCGACTTGGAATCTGCCAATGCCAGAAAGATGGAGTCCAAGGTGGACAAGAAGAAGCTTGAGAAGGCCGAGCGCAAGATTCGCGCCAAGCAGGACAAGAAGTCCATGAAGAACGTTACCTACGAGGCGTCCCGTCTGCTCAACCAGCCGGATGAGGCCATGTCCTACGAGGAGTTCTTCATGGCTGTCAACCCTCTTCAAATGGGCTCGGACTCCCAGGCCAAGAGTAAGGACATCAAGTTGGATAACATCGATATTTCGATTAGTGGCCTGCGCATTCTTACAGATGCTGCCTTCACCCTCGCTTATGGTCGTCGTTACGGTCTTGTTGGTCAGAACGGTATCGGTAAATCTACACTTTTGCGTGCTTTAAGTCGCAGAGAAATTCCGATTCCGACTCACGTTTCTATTCTTCACGTTGAGCAAGAGGTATGTTCAAACCTCAGATCGGTTGCTTTTTCTCTTACTGACTCTTTACCGTAGATCACTGGTGACGATACACCAGCTTTGCAAGCAGTGTTGGATGCTGATGTGTGGCGGAAACATCTTCTTGCCGAGCAAGCGGTTAGTCAAATCGCAAGATACCACTGTAGAATATTCACTAACGACCATAGAAAATCTCGAAACAACTGGCAGCCATTGAAGAAGAGAGATCTTCATTGGCGGATACCTCGAAGGATGCTGCTAGACTTGACGAAGAGCGAGAGGGACTGGACATCACGTTGAGTGATATTTATGGAAAGCTTTCAGAAATGGAGTCTGATAAGGCCGAATCTCGTGCGGCCAGTATTTTGGCCGGTCTTGGTTTCTCCCAAGAGCGCCAGCAGTACGCCACCAAGACCTTCTCCGGAGGTTGGAGAATGCGTTTGTCTCTCGCACGAGCTCTATTCTGCGAGCCCGATCTACTTTTGCTTGACGGTATGTACCACTGGCCTCTTGATTCCACAAGCAGCCTACTGACATTTTACAGAACCGTCTAACATGTTGGACGTTCCGTCAATTACTTTCCTTTCCAATTATCTCCAGGGATACCCCAGTACAGTCCTTGTTGTTTCTCACGATCGTGCATTCTTGAACGAAGTCGCCACGGATATTATCCACCAACACTCCGAGAGGTTGGACTACTACAGAGGCGCTAACTTTGGTAAGTTGCACGGGCTCACAAGACTATGAATAGTTCTAACAAACTGCAGAATCCTTCTATGCCACTAAGGAAGAGCGCCGCAAGACTGCTAAGCGCGAATACGAGAAGCAAATGGGCGAAAGAGCACACTTGCAAGGTTTGTCACCCCCTGCATCTCGTCATAGCGGCCGTGTTAACGATCGTCATCAGCATTCATTGATAAGTTCCGATACAACGCCGCCAAATCCTCTGAGGCACAATCGAGAATCAAGAAGCTTGAGCGTATGCCGGTTCTCGAAGCTCCAGAGGCCGAGTACACCGTGCACTTTGCATTCCCCGGAGTCGAGAAGCTTTCACCACCCATCGTCCAGATGTCCGATGTTTGCTTCGGCTACACTAAGGACAAGCCTCTTCTCAGGGATGTCGACCTGGATGTGCAACTTGATTCGCGTATTGGAATTGTCGGACCTAACGGTGCGGGTAAGACCACAGTTCTGAAACTACTCACCAACCAGCTTGAGCCAACAAGCGGTCTCATCTCCACAAACTCGAGACTGCGCATTGGATTCTTTGCCCAACATCACGTAGATGCTTTGGACATGACTACCAGTGCAGTCGGCTTTATGACCAAGACATACCCCGGTAAAACTGACGAGGAGTACCGACGACACCTTGGAGCGTAAGTTTATTTGAACCACTTGTATCTACTGCATTGACTAACCTTCATCTAGCTTCGGTATCACTGGTACAACCGGTCTCCAGCGCATGGAACTGCTGTCTGGAGGTCAGAAATCTCGTGTTGCATTTGCTTGCTTGTCCTTGACCAATCCTCACATTCTTGTTCTTGACGAACCTTCCAATCACTTGGATATCGAAGGTATGGATGCACTGTCGGATGCACTTCGCCTGTTTGAGGGAGGTGTGGTGATGGTCTCCCACGATGTGACCATGTTGCAGAATGTCTGCACCAGTCTTTGGGTTTGCGATGGCGGTACTGTTCACAAGTTCGACGGTACCGTTAACGCCTACAAGAAGAAGATCACCGCGCAGGCTGATGCTGCCGGTGTTGTGGCTAAACACTAGGGTTGGAGGGCTATATATGTACAGATTAATGCCGTAAAAACTATGAATATCCTGCATGAATCTACATTATGACCACTATTGTTCCTTGAGTATTCCGCGGCCCAGTCTTTGCTCTATCTAATAGATTAGGGCGTCACTCCACTTGAGTGCGTTTCTAGCAAAGCCATAATTCTCCAGTTCCTTTTCTTCCTTCATTCTCTTTGCCCTTCGTTCTTGTTTACAACATACTGAACCACGTCGGCATGCGGAATCTGAGTTCCGCTCCGGGCTTTGAGCGGGTCTCCTTATCGGCTTATCGCAATTAACCCCGGACGTCAGCTAGGCACTTTACCATCTTAGATACCCCAAAGGACAATTTCAGATGATACCCCGGGGCTACAGCTGGAAGAGCCCGAAGACATGACGGGCGCAGATGAACAAGACCAATCAGGTCCCCACGCGCCTTTGCTCGCCTCATCCCACGCCTCTTTAGACCATGGTGACAATGACCACGATGAGAGCTTGGCCTCTGAGCTGGAATACTCAGGAGGCTGGTTTATATGGGCGTTGACCTTCTCCGCTGGGATAAGCGGTCTACTATTTGGATATGAGTATGTCAGCTCCTACTAAACACGCCATGTTGCTCCATTGATCCTCCCGTTCACTAACAATCCTCGGGACTTCCAGCACAGGTGTTATCTCGTCTACTTTGGTGACCATCGGGTCAGATCTTTCAGGCCGGCCATTGACAACTCTCGATAAAAGCCTTATCACATCCTGCACCAGCCTGTTTGCATTGATCGCGAGCCCGTTCACCGGAGTGCTGGCGGACAAGTTCGGTCGTCGGAAAGTCATACTTGGTGCCGATCTGTTGTTTGCAGTTGGAGCGTTGGTACAGGCCTTTACAAGCCAGGTTTGGGGTATGATTCTTGGCCGCAGCATTGTTGGTCTTGCCGTTGGTAGTGCTAGTGCGGTGACCCCATTGTAGGTTGGCCGTGACATTTTGTCGAGTCAGGCGGGGACTGAGAACCCTTAGCCATGGCAGAAACTTGACCGTGGGAGAGATGATGATTGCTAACATGCTGGGAAATATTTCTAGGTATATCTCCGAGTTGGCTCCTTCGCACGCAAGAGGAAGACTTGTCACGATCCTCAGCCTGTTCATTACCGGTGGCCAGGTGGTGGCATATATAGTCGGGTGGTTGTTTTCCAGTACAACGGGAGGCTGGCGGTGGATAGTGGGAATCGGGGCATTCCCGGCCTTCTTCCAACTTGCTATTCTCGCCCTGCTACCTGAGACGCCTCGATGGCTAGTCCAGGCTGGATTCGATGCTCGGGCGAAGACAGTCCTGACCAAGATCTACCAGGATTGCTCTGGCTGTGACCAGGTGGTGGATCGTGTCTTGCGCAATATCAGCGCAGAAATCGTTCAGGAGGCCTCGGAGCTGGGACAAATCAAGTCCCGTGGCACAAAGCCCCAGTGGTTACATGATACCCTCCAGCGGGGTCAGCAGTTGTTGCAGGGTGGAAACAGAAGAGCGTTGATCATAGCGATGATGCTCCAGGCAGTCCAGCAGCTTTGTGGATTTAACAGCCTGATGTATTTTTCGGCAACCATTTTCTCCTCACTTTCGTTCTCCTCGCCGACACTAACGTCACTCTCGGTAGCTATGACGAACTTCGTCTTCACGCTGTTTGCATTTGTGCTGATTGACAAGATCGGTCGCCGGCGTATTCTTCTTTATTCAATTCCTATCATGGTGGTTGCTCTGGTCGTCTGTGCTTTCTCGTTTTCATCGATGGACGACAAATGGAATTCACAGCCTCCAACTGGCCGTCAAGAAAACGACGATAGCCCTAGTTCTCTTCTACCTCTTGCCATTTTGCTCTGTCTCACTGTCTATACTGCAGCATATGCCCTCGGACTTGGCAATGTCCCCTGGCAGCAGTCTGAACTCTTCCCTCTGAACGTACGTTCTCTGGGGTCAGGACTGGCCACCGCAACTAATTGGGGATCGAACTTTATCATCGGTCTCACTTTCTTGCCTATGATGGAATGGATCTCACCCTCATGGACGTTTGCTCTCTATGCACTCGTTTGTGTGGTTGGGTGGGCTGCTGTATGGGCAATATACCCTGAGATGAGTGGACTCGGGCTCGAGGAAGTTAAGGGACTATTGGCAGATGGTTGGGGAGTGAGAGAAAGTCTACAGCGGCGTCGTTTATCGCGACATCTTTAACATGTGGGCAAATCTATCAATCTCAGGGCACGTGCTCCATTTGGTCTCGTGAAAAGTGCAATGTGAACAGAGCAGTTCCTTGTTACCTTTTTTCACGCTTTGTTCTATTGCCACATGTGAGGTGGGTGTCGTTGGTCACGCCGAGCAGTTTCTCCCGATTTGGTCAACTATACTTGAACATCAGCCCTATCTAGGTGTGAAGTGAATCGATAATGGCAACACACATTGGATGTTAAATCACCTCGAAGACATGTGAATGAACTTGCGTTTTATACATCCTAATCCCGCGCGTTGGCTGCTTATGCTCTATACATACTCATCCCGCGCGTTGGCTGTTTGTGTTCTATATATTCTGTCCTCGCATCTTCTCTCATATTCTCTTTCGCATACTCCATCACACATCTTCTATCTCACATCTTCTATCTGGCATCTTCTATCTGACATCTTCTATCTGGCACTTTCTATCACGCATTTTCTATCACGCATATTCTATCACGCATATTCTATCTCGCATCCTCCGTTTCGCATTTTCCATCTCGCATCGAACTATACACATACAGTGGGTTTCACAATTTATCTCACTCTTTAGCATTGCAACTTGCATACCGAATACTATAACACAAGTATAGGCATGTCGCACAGAAACCCTGAGCAGTTCGCTTCAACTGCCACGAAAAGTGCTCGGAGCCGACTGCTTGAGCTTCCGAACGAGGCAAGTATATGACTGTCTTCTATAACGTAGATTGCCGCTATTGATATTTAAGATGAACAGATTCTCCAGGATATTACATCCTACCTCCCCAAAGATTGTGATGTTCTCCATCTCTCCCAATCCTGCAAAGATATATGGAACAAGGTCTTCGGATCGGAGTCCGCCATCTGGAGAGACCGCTTTGGTAAACACTACGACATTGTCCCGGGAAAAACTTCTGGGGATTTGAAGATCGAATACCAGATCCGCGCGCTTGTGCTGAGGTCCTCGATCCAATTCAAAGAGAAGGAAGATGAACAGCAATACGTCTGGATGGAGGTCATTCAAAGTATGCTCAAAGAGGCTCTGACACTTTCCATCGCTCCTGGAGACACCCCAAAGACCTTGCAACGTATACATGAGACCCTCCAAAGGGTAAATTTCCTATGCGAGTTTCAGAACCACCAAACTCCCTCGCCACTCTTTTGTGCTCTCCAGCTGGTACGCGCGTTCTCGTCGAATAAAGGACGGGACATTCACTGATATTTGCCACACACAGTGCCTAAGCTCATTTGCTCTCAACCCAGACCTCACCCTACCGTGTCGTCGAACCGACTACAACCTGAAAGAGGTCTATTCATATGGAGACGAGGTGGGCGAGCCATTCATCGACCACGAGAACCTTGACCTCGCCAGACTGCTGGACATTCGCCATTTCTGGCAGCGTCACGTCTTACACCCTGTCGAGTTGTCCTTCCAAGAGGACTTCTCTGAGCTCCCTGAATATGTGAAGCCCAAAGTGCGAAAGGAGATTCCAACCGAGGCATCCAAATTAAGCCCATCGTGGCTAGGATACTACTGTGAGTATACCAACAGAATCCAAATCACGCATTACCCTAATCTGACATAAATTTCCGATTAGCGTGCATTCATCCTGTGTCAGACCTGCTGAAGAAGCCCGACCGCCAGACATGCGCTGATCTCGAGATACACGGCGAGGTGATCGACCCAATGGTGAGTGGAAGATGAGTTGCTTGGAAGGCCATGACCCATTAGGCTAACAAATGTCAAGGCCCTTGACCTCAAACCCTCCGAACATTTCTGGCCCAAGCAATGCAGCAAGATCATGCCCCTCGCTGGCGGTCCCGATACCAAGCGAACATATTTTGAGGGCAAGCAGAGAGCCTATAGTAGCCCCGATGAGGCAGGAAGCCATGTGTTTGGGTTTACCGAAGAGATTGCTGGCCCACATGGTGGCTTTGAGGGATGGATGCGGATCTGTTTTATCCTCGCCGAAGGGGATGCGGATGATGAGGACGATGAGGACGACGAGGAAAAGACTCCCTCTCTCCTGATGGAGGGCGAGGGGTGGATCCATGGCTATGAAGGTGCCATCATTCCTGGTGGACGCGTGATGCTGGGACGGTGGTTGGATATGAAGGCAACATATGCCAGAGGCCCATTCATCTTCTGGGACGTGTGAAAGCCACAACCGACGTGTTCTATACCCTTCTCGTTTGCCTTTCTTTGATCTTTTTTGTTTCTTTCTTTCATTTCATTTTTATGGGAGCTGAGCGGCGGATGATATCGGGGATGAAACAAAGCAGGCTCGCCCAAAGTACTGGAAATTAACCAAGGATTCTCGCAGAGGAATGAATCAATATTTATGGTAACAAGCAACATAGCTTTTAGACAGAAGAAAATTATGCGTTGAGGAAGGGAATAGATGACAGATAGAAATTAAAACAGCCACTACTCCTCGATATCCTTGACCTTCTCCCACTCCCCCTTGAGGTTCTCCTTCCACAAACTGACCTTGTTATCACCACCACTGACGGCAAGGATGTTGCCGCTGAGACTCCAGCTAACGCGCCACAGAACGGTATCGAACTCCAATGTTTGGCTGGACCACTGGCCCGGGTTGGAAGCATCAGAGGTCCAAATACGAACGGTTTTGTCTTGCGCGGCGGAGGCGATGTAGGACTTGGAGAGAATGCTCGGGGACCATGCCACATCACGGACCCAGTCTGAGTGTCCCTCGAGGGTTTGGGTGAGGTTGTACGATTTGGACTCCGCGCTAAAGAGAATTGAGTCAGTTCACGTCATAGCTGTATGCCTGGCAAGGTCCATCAATCAACATACTTATACTCCCAGATCTTGACTAGGTTGTCGCTACCACCGGTGACAAACCGGCGTTGTTGGCCGGGTCCGGGGTTAGAGCTAATGAGGCTACCAGCAAAGGCTGCAGGGGCCCAGCTGATCGAGTTGACGCCCATTCCGTGGGCATGGAAGCTCTGGTGGGTCCAGTTGTTGTCACGGAACTCGAGCGCGCTGACATGGCCGTCGGAAGAAGCACAGGCAAGAACACATCCGCTCTCATGAGGAGCCCAGGAGACCATGTTCACGGAAGCCGTGTGAAGGGAGAAATCGAAGACCTTGGTCCATGTGCTACCACCGGAGGGCGAGGTCGCATTCTGGGGCTGCTCCCGCCAGATCAGAACCTTGCCATCGTAGGAAGATGAGGCCAGAATTGTGCCGAATTTCGGGTGGGCCTAGGTTGGGATAATCGCATGATTAGTCGGATTGCGCGCTGCAATGGCTGATGTTTTAGGCTATCACTCACCCATGCGACACACCACACAGCGCCCTCGTGGCTATCAAATATCCATGTCAGTGACCAGCTACTCAGCTGCACACATCAAAAAGACCAGCTTACCCCTTCAGCGTCTCGACTAGTCGGTGTGAATCTCCCTCAATCTCAAAGATCTTTATCGTTTTGTCGGACGAACATGTGGCCAACCGGCGGCCGTAATAGTCCAATCCAGCATCATGCTATATTCCACATAAAGCAGTTAGCTTGAGTACATCGTGTGGCCATATAGACCACCAATTGCAGTTCGTATAGCAGCACATACAATCATCTCTTCGTGTCCGGAATTCGAGATCACCTGAGGGGTCGCCTGGAGGTTTGAAGCTGTTAGTGATGGGATTGTGAAACAAGCTCAAAGCCGTATATTTGAATAGAAATTACCATGTTGGATTAAATAGAGCAAACAATAAACTTGACAGCTGTGGAAGCGCGGGGAGTCGGAGCAGCTCTCTCCCTTTCAGCCAAACAACCTGGCCCTTCCCGTATCTTATCGTGCGCCTAGCTAGGTCACGTTACCTGGATCTATGCACGTGATGGGCCTCGGTCGTCGGTAACCCCACGGTGAACGTGGCGCGGGAGTTTCTTCTGAAGTTCAACACTTTTCATTGCTATTATTGCTGTAATTTGTGCTGGGCAACTGATTTCAGAGAGATTTGAAGACAGAAACCACACTATTACACTTCTCGCTCCGTTTTGGTCGATCTAAGCAAGTCATAATGGGTGATGCCTTATGCGGGCCGTCAAACGCCCTTCAGAACTTCCAGAAGCATACATCTGTTGATCGGACCCTTCAGCAAGACCGGTTGACTTCACGTCAATCGCCTGTTCAGGTTTGTAGTGCATTTGAGATCAGATAGTTTTATTTCATACTAAAAGCATACTGCAGGGCTTCCGATCCCAGAACCCCCAAGAAGGAATACTCGACCAGGAGTTTGCCGCATTCGAAGGCAACCTCGCCGGCCCTGCATTGCCCAACTTGCAACATCTCGCCCATTTTGGAGCACCATCACATCATGCGGCGGTACACCACCCAGCCGCACACGGTGCAGGTAACGCTAGTTGGGCGGCGGACTTCCAGAACTTGCAGATATCGGGGCCCTCACATCCAGTAGCGCAACTACAAAGACCAAATATGGCACCAGCGATGACAAATGGCGGGTGGCATACTGAATTCATGACTCAACAACGAGGGCCTATGTCCCAGATCCAGCAAACGCCGCAAATGCATGGTGCCTATCAACCGTCTTTTGCACCAGGCTACCAGATGTATGGCTCGTCCATGAATCAGATGCAGCCCCCGCAGGTTATGCAGACCGAGCAACAACAGCACACGCAGCAGTTTGACGAATCCGCCTTTGAGGCTGCCTTTGATCAGGCACGGGCGGACATGGAGTTGCAAGCAGTCGATGTTGCTCAGCAAGATACACAGAAGCACTTGCAGGAGACCAACGAAGTCGAAGTTACCGAACCAGTCGCTCAAGAGCAGATTCGACTCGGATCGGATCTTATCCCTCAAAGTGACAAGCAGGATCCAGAAACACAGAGTCGAGATGCAGATGAACTTGCGCGGACAGCGGGGCAGCTGCTCGACAGCGTGCGAAACGAACAAAGCCAAAAATTCCAACAAAGTAATTTTCTGGCGTTGATGCGCCGGATTCGAGATCGCGAGGTGGAAGTTGCAGGAGATGATTTCCGCGAAGTCAGTACCAACCCGTAACGGTTTGGATGTCGGACGCGACAGAAACACCGGTATAACTCGGGAAATCTACAAGGGCTGTTGTCCTCGCTAATAACCATTTGCAGACGGCGCAATCTCTTCACCCAGGTGGGCGATACTACCCGGGCCAACCCTACACAAACCCCCCTGGTTCCGATATGCCGTCTAGCAGTAAGGAGCCAAACAACCCTGTCGGTAGGGTCTGATACCCTGCGTCTATGAAAAACTAGCCAATAACCTGACCAGACGTGCCCACTTCCCAGATGGTGTAGGCATCAGCAAAGATTCCCGACTGACCGAAGAAGGAGCATCCGATGATCTGGGATCTAGTCCGTTTGGTTATGGTGACACAAACGAACTCTACGAAGGATTGCTCCCTAGTCAGGGGCTTGTGGACCGGCGCAGCGTTCCGACTTGCTTTTTGAGAAGAGAATTGGAGGCGCATTTTCTACACTAGCGAAACCATGGTACTGAATGTAGAGGTACATTCTTGACTACGGGGGTACCTACTATGATATAGGTACCCGGTACATAGCTTTTAATCTATTGATACCCCCCATGAACAATAGCAATCACGTGATCCCTATTGAGAACAATAGACCGTCCATTGACGATTCCCAATTAGGCAAGTCAATGGCCCCGGATAGCCTCTGATTGGCTGTCTATTGATTGTCTATTGATTGTCCTCATTCCTATTGTTTGCGCCCATTCAAACGAAATGAACAAACACTGGACCTTAAATACCTGGGAAACCCGCTGCCCTTCTCTTCACTCTGTTCATATCAGCACCAACGCTCAAAAACTAACCTAACTTTCACAATGTTGCCCCCGTCAGACTCTTTGCGGCACCACCTAAATAAGCTCGCCGAAGTCCGGGCTAATCGCAATACTTCTATATCTACATCCACACCTACCTCTACTTCCACCCCAGGCACTGCCCCACCTCCATACACTTTATCTGTCACCAGACCTAGTGGCACAACCGTCATGAGCGTCGACCAGAACGACATGGATGACCCGTGGGCCTCCCCAATCAATATTTACATCGACAACTCAATCACCGTTACTGGTGATGAAAACACCATCCTGGTGTCGTCTGGGGCTGACTCTCCGACTGATCCAACTCACCAGGGTGCCCAGGGATCTCCTCGCCTGAGCTCCATAGCCGCTGTCATCATCGCTGCGCTGAACCGCGCAAATGCCCTTCACGATGATATGGGCTACCCTCGACCCATCAACATTCGCGCTCTCGCGGGAATTCGGGTAAATGGCCAAAATAACAACATTTGCGTAGGAGGCGAGGTTCAGAAGTCTCAGAATGAGACTGCCAACGGCAGGGCTGAAGAAAGGAATAGACGCAAGCGTCGTGCTAGCTCGGTTCGTACTCTACTTCGTCAAAAAATCTTCAAGAAGCTTAATTACTGACTGGCTTGGTTAATACAGGAGCCTGTGGGAGCTCCGTCAGCTCAACGCCCTCGTTCCTCTTGAAGAGAGGCCATGAGTTGTTTCGTGAGGGGTTGGATGTCTCTCTCTTCTTGGTTTAAATCGTCTCAGAATGTGATCACTTTTTGCTTCCAATTCTCTTGGTTTTTGGTTACTTTTTACTTTCGGTTTGCTTAGAGGAGTTTTCCAATCTTTGGCTTGCTTATGGGTTGATACCTGGTCTTTTTTTTTTATGAATTCTATGTACATCAGATGATTCTTTTCTTTTGTTATGGTTGATGATTCTTTTTTCTTTATGATAATGAAAGCGATGAATGTAGCTTCGAACCAGATAGATTCGGTACTTGGAACTAGTGCTATAGAATGGTTGTGTTTGTGTACTGAATGGACTAAACCTTGCCTTTCATAGACCATCGTTGTGGAGTGAGGGATGAATCTCACCGAGATAGGCCATACCACAATCACAAACGTGGATTTTCTGAGTATATGTTGCCTTGATTAGCCCAATCAATATCAAGTCGATTAGATATTTAGTAGACTAGCGGTGAGGAAACCCGCAGTGTATCACTGGAGATCTCCCTAGCAGAATCTCCCGATTATAAAAGTAAGTCTGGGCTGAATACGGAAGATGGTCAACATATCCATATGGACGCATGTAATAAGGTAGATAACATTGACATATTGACATGATGACAGTACTACTATGTAACGACCAAAGTGGAACTGATCATCCCCTTTGCTATGGGGAAATTCTGTACTCGCCTTTCCAAAATTACAAGTGATTCTGAGTCCGATGGTATGACTTTGCCCAAGGAGCTTTCATATGGCGTTGCACCGGTAATAAAGGCAACAGGCACTGAGACTTTCACTAGCAACAACAGTCTCCAGTTCATCTGATCGCGACATACTACGAGCAGTAAGGTGAATGACCTCAGAAAGGGCTTGGATTGTGTCCCTCAGCTCTAGGTGGCTTTGATCACTTCCCCAGTCCACCGTCCTGACCCTTCTCTGATTTTACGCTTTATTTATTTGTCAACCCATATTTACCTGCTTGATGTGTATCTGTGTTCAACTATATGATTTTGCATGGCTGGAACTCACAGAAAATTGCCAGAAGCAGCAGTAGGAGTCTTCTGGAGATATTGTTTCGGATATCATTAAAATACATGAAAAGAACCGAGAAGGAGTATGGAGATCCAGTATAGAATTGGTTCTTATCAGTGCCATCAGTTCAATACACAATTTGCTCACTCGTCTTTGGAATGATCTTTCCCCATTAAAAAACGTTACCCTTTGTCTGCGTCATATTCTTGACGTTCAGGTTTTTCATCATGCCAACCCAGATGAAGCCCAAAACCATGAATGCGGTACCCGCTGCAAGCATCCTTGGTTGGGCATAGCCGTAGGCTTCCACAATGGCGTCTCGCTCGGGGCTTCCAACTGGATAACTGAGCTGCTGGGGAAGACTCGAGTAAATGAGAGACAAATTAGGCATGGCTGACTCTGGTAAGGTCTCCGCAAGCTTTTTCAAGAACGTATTTGTCCAAATAGCTCCACATATAGCACTGCCAATAGATCCACCGATACTTCCCATCACGAAAAGCAAGGCAAGTACTGCAGCAACGTGTTGGTGATCGACCGAAGCAAGGACAGCAAGCTGCACACACAGGATGAAAACGCTGCCGGCGGCGGAGAAAAAGACCTCACACATGACAATATATCCAATGTATCCACCAGGTTGACGGAAGTGAATCATCAGGCCGAGTCCAAAGATGTAGAGAGGTACACAGACCCAGAGAATCCACTTGAAGCGACCTGTCACTCTAATGAGCCAGCCAGCGAAGAACAGGAAGACAAATGCCACGACACTGAAAGTGTTTCCAACGTATCCAGCTGTGGCTACATCCAAATTGTACACCACTTGCAAAAATGACGGGAGATAGACGGCGTAACAATAGTAAGATATCTGGTATGTCATGTCTAGGAGACATGCTCCTAGAACGGTCCTATCGGTGAGGAACTTATAGTTCAAGAATGGCACCGGGGCGAGGTAAGTCTCATAGAAACCAAATGAGATAAGCAAGACCAGCCCAACCACAATCATCGCAATGATATAGCCGGTTTGCCAACCGTGGGGTGCCATACTAGCCAGAGTGAATGGCAGGAGGAATACCACCATGCCGCCAGCGAATAGAAAAACGCCCATCACTATTTGTTGAGATAAGAATTAGCATCCCGCAATGACTTCCCGCAAAACGCCGATATGGTAACTCACAATCAAACTCTTTAATAAACCACCAAATTGTTTCGAAATTAAATCTCAAGGCCTTTCTTTCTCTGACGAGAATGCCTTCCCTCTCAGCCCTGCGTAAATTATAGGCCAGCATGAAATATATCGGCAAAGCGAAAGCGGGCAAGATAATTGCCCAGACTCCGTAGCCCCATCGCCAATTGACATTGGCGAGAAATCCTTCAGCGGCCTTAGAACCAGCGAACGCTGAGATTATTGCCGGAGATGAGGTAAAAGCAAAAGCCAACCCTCGGTTTCTCAAGTTTGTCACATCAGTTGCGAGAACATTCCAACTGTATGCGAGACCTCCGAATCCGACCGAGTAGAATACCTGCAGTAAATGGTGTCAGATACTAGCAGGAATGAAGGCGTGGGTATTAAGTCCCTTCTTACCTGTCCAGCGCAGTAAGTAGGTAGGTTACGGGATGCAGCCAACATCACTATTCCCAGGATACAGAACCCAGTCATTAGAAGAATACCTTCCGCACGGCCCCAGAGGTCCAACGCCTTCGCCATAGGAATATACACTGCGCCTGTCATAGAAGATGCCACGATACCGATGACTGTCAAAAGCGAATGACCCGCGAAAGAGCTTGTCGCATAAGCGCTTAGGCTGTAGACCACCGAAGTCTTGAGATTATTCACCAGCGTGAGTAGCCAAATACTGTTGGAAAAGGGCGACGTGAGCTGCTAAGACCAAATAATGTAACGCGGACAGGGACACATACAATATCAGAACCATGAGCATCGAGCCTTTCCCCCAGGCCAGAGTGACAGCCTCAATCTTCTGAACACCAGCTTGGGCATCTTCGGCAGGCCTGGCTTCCTCCTTGCCAATCATATCATCGATGGGAGCATGTCCAGCTTCTTTGTCATCGGCTCTCGCCTGCAGGGCAATTGGATCATCAGGTGAGGTAGCCTCAGTCTCTGCAGACTTATTCCCAACTATCCGATGGAATCTGCTCATGATCGCCATCTTTTCTCCGCGGCAGAGAAATTTGGGTGCGGGACGATCGACTCAAAATGAGAGAAGAGCTAGACATTAAATACTACATCCTAAGCCAGACGCTCTAACGTCTTTACGTTAGAACGCTATGAATACAGGAGAAAAACGAGAGAAAATCGGACCATCAATTGCCGGCGACAGAATACCGAAAAGGGTTATCCCACATAACGAAAACTTACCAAACAATACATAATTACTTAGGTATGCCTAGCGTCTAACGTTAGAACAAAGCATGGATATTATCCAAGGCTATACTCACCAAGAACATCTATACTTTGAATCATTTCTTAGGGCTATGTATTTTTTTTCCCCTACTCAGTCGGTCCTGGCAGAGTAAACAGCATATTGGGGGCTTCGGCGCCATTATTCCAATTTATTTTGTGGTTTCACAAATATGGCCAAAGCGCTGGTCGTGTGTTTGCCAAGTGACTTTGAGACAAAAGAATCAAGTTATCTTGGCCCTAAGCCTAAATCCCGAATCGTCTGAGCTGGGCATCTAATAATAATATTTCTAAGGAAGATTTTCAGACCTTGGCGAGTTCAAGGCATGATAAATTCCGCCATTTTTTATGGAACCAAACAGATAAGGCTCAGTCGGAGGGAAAAACTTATACATGCAAAGTCCTATTTCGGAATTTGGAATGCTAAATCTTGGCCCAGGCCCTCATTGGGAGTTCATAGATATTTTCAATGTGACTGAGAATAGCCAGACTGAAGATTTGCTGCATAGTAATATGCTCAAGTGCACCCTTTCAAGTTGAGGATAGCGTTTAATGCGTGAAGTATTGAAATCTATTCAAGCCCCATGTGGGATTAAGTTTTCCTAACTTAATGAAATGGTTGCTTCCGGGCTACTGTCCGATGTATGTCCCGTACCGTATTGGTACGGGGATCAGATTAGATTAGTTAAGGTTAGCGGTGTGGTAATCTCCGAGGGCTAGCCTCTTTTGGTATTTTTAAGTTGGGGCTGCCGAGGGGATACCCATGTGCGTGCTAATCCTTGAAAGTGCTCATTATGTGTAAGTCAAAGACCAGTTTAATGTAATAATCAACCGCTTATTTATTTGCAAAAGTAGAAATACAAAGAACATGAACAAAAAGCTAGGTTTTTCATCCGCAGGCTTACTGGGGCGATATCCAGACCCCGAGCCCAGCTCAAGCCCAGCCCGATCGCTTCCGTATTCCGGTGGACAGACCCTCAACTCTGAATGGCCCCCAAATCCCTAGATGGAAAGCCTTTTATGAATTTACCCGAAGCGGCAAATGGTGATAATTCGGAGAACATATCTCCGCCAATACGTTAGAACATTATTTTATCAATCACCGTTCCATCTATGCGTAGAATTCGTCTGCAATTCATGAAACTTCTCTATGACTCATGCAAAGGCCAATCTTCAAAGAACATTGTCAAGCTCCGATTTGTTGAGCACGGCATCACACTTGTGTGTTCCTCCCCGTCGAACTCATTCGCCAGGACAGTATGCAACTGTTTGCAACCTCGTAGCATCCCACAGAGGTCGAGAGCATTGTCAGCCATTCTAAAATCCGAGGCCATTCCCTTTCTTGATTCATATTTTTCCAGAGGTTCATTATCCCACTGATGAGGATTTTGTTCGACTGAGCCCCAGAAGACCATAAGCGAAGGCAAATTCTCGACCAAAGGCTCCGTTTTTAGAAAGGCCTTTGCCTCCTGCAAAATGACTTTGTTATTCCACCAGATGGAGGGACTGCTGGCCATATAGCAATCAAATGAACTAGGGCGAGTAAATAATGCGTGTAGCGCAAGTAACCCCCCATAAGAATGACCGTAGAGTGCTTCTCTGGAGACAGCGACCTGCGGAAATCGGGCCTTTACCGCGGGCCGCACTGAACTTTGAATAAAGTCAAGAAATATATCAGCGCCTCCATGCCCGGTAACTGGTGTTCCCGCTGGTGGAGATAAATCAAGGGTGCGTCGTCGCATATCATAAAGCTCTCTGTTCAATGGGTATCCGATAGCGACAATGATGCCCCCACCGGCGAAATGCGACGCAGGCGCGCGACGCCAGGCAGCCTCAGTTGCAGTCAAGAATAGAGCATTTCCATCGACAATATATCTAATATTATTTCGTAAACACGCGCTTTTCTTTTCTTTTGCAAGGCTGCAGATCGTCAGCGGGCACTTACATGATGGGAAATGAACCGCGAGCAGAAGTGCTGTCACTCTCCCAATGCAGCGGCCAAGACACTTGAATCAGGTATCTTTCACCCTGATCGCTATTCAGGAAGAACTGCTCGGAATTGGGGAGTGGGACTGATGTCGGCTTGGGTTCGTTCATCTTGATGCTCCTGCGAAACAACCCTGGGTACCCCCCGAAGATTCAAATATCGGGCCAAAAGAAGCTTGCTTATGACATGAAAATTAGCCCAGAAACCTCTAGCCAGAATTGTTTTCGGACCCGGTTTCGGAGATTGGAGCTGTGGGGTTGAATATGTGGGTATTCATATACACAGAGGTGTATGTTGTACGGTACGGTATTGTGGCTATCTCACAGACAACTTTGGGATGATTGGTGATCTTGTTGATTGAAACATAATTTTTTAGTTGACACGCCTCTTTTTCGCCCATCTAACATATTTATTGATATGAGAATTTGTTACTGTATACTAGGCCTAAACGAGACTCAACAACCGGCTAACCCTACGATAGAAATTATATAATATGAATACCTAGGTAACTAACTAACTAAAGAGATGAGCTGTGTAAATGATAGACAGGGCAAGAGTCAGGTCTTCTTTGTTCCCCTCCATGGCTCTCCCTTCTACGCTTTCTTATCCTGAGACATGTACCATATTCCCCCACAATCTATTTTCAGCTCTCGTTTTGGCCATATACAGGGTCTAAGGTAGATGGGACGAGTCGATGTCTTCTGTGGCTTTATATCAACCGAAGTGAAGGCTCTGAACCTTTGGGCTTGAATCCACAAATTTCTCTTTGAGAAAATCAGCCGCTTTGAAGCCTGTTTGCATCTAGTATAAAAAGGAAGAAATGCCCAGACGGAGCGTAACAAAGCACCAAAAATTCCATGGACCATCAAAGAAAAAAGCTAAAAGTATATTGGAGGAACCGTTGAGGTCAGATTCATTGAGAGTACGCCCTCCAAGAGCACATTGAATGAGGTGTTTCAAAAACTATGTTGAATGAACAAGGTGAAAAAGAGAGTCGAAAGTCGAACTTAACCCAGGAGCATATTCTGCCATTTTTGCTGTATCTCATCTACGACCTTCCAGTTTTCTTTGACATCGCATAGTTGTGCTCCACCCAGTGCGATGGATTCGGCGTGTAAAGAAAATGCTTGGAATACAAATACCTTCGTAATTCTGTCCTTATATCCATTATTTATACATGCAAACTCATTGACTTCTTAGTCACGTAGAGAAAGCACCACCTTGGGCGTAACTATCTTTTCTGTTGCAAGATGCCTCCAAGGATTATCCTTCCTCGGGCTGCAAAGCCTGACGGTAAAAGCGCTAATGGAAAACGGAAGAAAGATGTCTCAAAGGGAGATGCAGAGGTATCAACTCCAAAGAAGAAGACAAAAATGGAAATCCCACAAATCTTGGACGAGGAACTTCTCGCAGCCGACCTCAACGTTGATTACTCGAAAAGAAGAAAGAAGCTTAGGCCACAAATGCCTAAAAAGCAGCAATGGCAAAAAGTCGAAGGTGTTATCACAGAGCGAGAAAATGCACCTAAAGGCTGGAACCCAGAGGAGCCTGATCTGAAGTCTGAGTAAGTCCCACCTGCTCTGGCTATCTAGCACTGGATTCACTATTCAATTTTATACCTGGTGATTTACCTTTGTTATGCAGTGACTTCGAATCTCAGATCGAAAGGTGTCTTGAACGAATCTCAGAGAACATCATGCCTCATGTCTATCAACATAAAATGAACGAATTTATGGCAAAGCAGACGGAACGCAAGTGAGTCATCCTATAACTCCAAATCCTTTGGTAGAGATTAATCTCCTTCCTTCTACTCAGTACTCTGATGGCTACAGAGCCGGGTTTAAGTTGGCCCGTGGTACAACGCCTAGACGATCTCAAATATACTTTGGCCTGGCTCGTGGAGGGAAACGACGTACACAAAATGGTCGATACAGTAAAGGCCATCATAGTGCAATATCGATTAGGTGAATTGGATTGGACGCCGGACTTTGTCACCTACTGGCATGCTGGAGTTCAGCTCTGTCTGCCGAGACCATTCCATTGGGACGAATACCGCTACACTCATGACAAATGCCAGGGACATGAAGGGTTTTGGGTCGAAGGTGTATGTCTTGTCTAAAACCCTTTGATTGCATTATACTGAAACCAAGTGTTCAGATTCTCGGGCCTGCGCCTGGCATGAGCAAGACTTGGATGGCATGCCAACCGGATCCGCGTGTGAATGCCACAATGGTAGCTATTCCCCTCTAAATCGCCATATTGGCCACTTTTTCTGCGTGCGATTTCTCATTATATTCATTAGGTAAGACTTAGTCTTCGAATCCCCCGGGATCCGGCGGTTGCAGTAAAAAAAGGGGACAATGGAAAAGATGGACAAAACGGGAAAGATGAAAAAGATAAGAAAGATGATAAACCATCACCCTGGCTACCGAGCTTTGAATTCCCGTTTATGGATGACACAGGCTCTACACATCTGAGCTTATATGAAGACGACATCAACATTCTTCGGAATCTGGGTGGCGATGGACAGACATACCCCTTGCCCCGATGCTTGGGTGTTGGAGTTCTTTATGTCGCAGACGGGAGGCGGGTCACCTCACTATTTAGAGAATTGGAAGTCAACATGTGGAGCACAGATGAATCGGCTTGGATGTCCCCCGACTGGCATGCGATTCCAGCTTCTATCCAGCCTGGTCAATCAACGAGAGCTGGAGCTGACCGTTTGAGTGGGTCATGGCTGCGACACAGATTTTACACTGGAACTTGTCCTGATCAGTCGATGCGTCTTTGGGTTTTTAACTATAACCCTGGGATACCGCAGGGTCAGAGGACTCTTCCTACCGCGACATCGGCACAATTGACCGCGCCCTTCCGATCTGGAAGGCTTCATCCCGTCGCAGACTTTCCTCATCTTGACCCAAATCTGGCAACAGGGCAAAGTTTGCTTTAATTTATCAAACAATGTGTGGTTAAGCCTTTTTGTGTGCATTATATATTTGTCTGCTGCTATACTTTTGGTTGCTTTTTTTGGTATTCGTCCTTGTTTCTTTGCTTTGAACTCCCCTTATATTTCGCTATTTGAATTGGTAAACCTAATTTTGACTGTTAGGTTCAACGTATACTACATTAGTGTATCACTTCGGTGTTGCGTAACCTAGGGTTTTAATCTAATATCATGGAAATAATATGGTAAATTACTCGAATGCAATGAACTCAGCCATATACCCCGCCGAAAAGGTTGAGAAAAAAGTAACCGCCGACTGTAAGTATGGATTTGTGTACCTACCAGTAGGACAAATAGATGATTTTTGTTCATTTAGAGACAGATGCAGTCTTAGCCCCTGTTTTGATAGGATATAACGCAATAACGCAATAACTAATATAATCTCATGAGTCAACGGGTCTGCGGGGTTAACATATATTTGCCTCGGTTATTTTCCGCATCGTCAAACTAGCATTGCAGTACTTATTTATCCAAGCCAAAAGTGCACAAAATGTCATCATTTGTGAATACCGTTGATCCGAAGCGGATTGTTTCTGCTCTAAACACCGAAACAAGCGACAACGGTGAAGTAAACAGGTTACATCACATTCCAAGGCCTACAAACAAAGAAGAAGAGCGACAATGGCTTCTCGAGCAGATGGCGGGTGCTTTTCGCATATTCGCCAAATTAGGATTCTCAGATGGTAGCAGTGGCCATATTAGTCTCCGAGGTATGCTTGCTTTGTTGGATTTATTGTATACTGACAATGGCGGTTGTTGTTCGTTTGGCTGTTCTGACAGCCCAAAGATCCTGTCGAGCCCCGCACGTTTTGGATCAATCCATACGGAGTACACTTCGCCCTTCTAAATGTCTCTGATATGGTGCGGGTAGACGAACAAGGAAACAGGGTCGCTGGCGCAAATAAGCCTGTTAATACAGCTGGGTTTATTATTCATTCAGCAATCCACCAGAGACGACCGGATATTCATGCGGCATGTCATATGCACAGTCCTTTCGGAAGAGCCTGGAGCACCTTTGGCAGGGGAATTGAGATGTTGAATCAAGGTAAAACCAGCACATGATCAACATCCACAGTCCTGCTAACAGCACTCCAACATTCAAGATTCTTGCATGTTTTACGATGATCTTTCAGTATATCCAGCTTTTGGAGGTGTTGTTTTTGCACAGGAAGAGGGTCAACGTATTGCTGATTACCTTGGTCCCAAAAACAAGAATTTGATAATGCAGAATCATGGATTGCTTACTGCTGGAGGAACAGTTGCAGAAGCTGCAGCATTTTTCATTGCCTTGGAGAGAGCATGTCAGACCCAAATCCTGGTGGAATCGTCGACCGCACCGGGGTCGATAGGTGCAAGCAAAGGAGTCTTGAAGAAGACATTAGTGGACGATGAAGTTGCACTCTACACCAAGAAAGGAACAGGTACTCCTGAGATCATGTATATGCAATTCGAACCCGAGTATCGACTGATTTTGAAGGAGACAGGTGGAGACTTTTTAAATTGAAGGGCGGTTCTATAGAAAGTATGCTATTCCATTGTGTGATTGTGACTTTTTTCTGGCTAGGTTCGTTTTTGTTATTAATGGGTTGAAGACGATATGATCCCCTAGAACTGCGGGTCTACAATTTATATGCCTACCTTGGCTATGCACCCTCAATATTAACCTTCTATACTCGTTGGGATATAGTCACGTGGAAGGGTAATGTCGGGTTGTGGATCGGGTGTGGGGTAGTATCAGGCCCACCTAAACACTAATTCCACAAGTGTCAGTATTGTACGCCGACTGCTGCTGTGCCTGCAGCGAGTGCACAATCAGCCTCAAGAGAATTATGGGAACTCCATGGCGACATCAACGATAGGATATTATAAAGCATAGTATGTTAGAGTTTGATTTTAATCTGTTCCGGTATATACACATGGTCTATGTGCACTGAAAAATCTTTTGTTAAGATGTGTGACTGGCTGAGACAAACTTTGTGTAAGAGGATTTTCTGTATATAACCCTTGAAATGGCATATCCCTCAATGGTGCTAGCAAGAATTAGCATAGTCTGGATTGTGGCCTTAGGTGTCGACATGCAATGCCAAGACATGACTATCTAAGCTCCGAACTCAATGACACTTACACTATGTTATATACATTGCTTCCTCCACACTTACAGCATAACTACGTAACTACATCATAGGGCTGACCAACAGTTTATGAACAATCATGAATATTGACCATGGTTATAATCTACACAGCATAGTAGTGGGCCATGATTCATGCTTATCCATGCACACATAGCACTAGCACCGCGAAAACCTGATGGTCCGCTTGTTATTAAACCACACGTCATTGATCGGCTATGATGATTATCCTGGTTATTAAGAAAAAATATATCCGGTGTCTTCCCTGACTTGCAATCATTTTCTTTCATTGACTTTATGATATCTGAACATCTATAACTCCAGTGTATGCAACCTTACCATCTTTCTCTGATTCCCGGAGTTACCACACCGTGAGATTGTTTTCCGTACGTATTGTGCAACATCCCAGATTCAGCAGGGGTACACAACATGGCTTCAAAGTCGGGTGAAAAGAGCATCTCCGCCTATGGAGAGGCTCGTTCAACAGTGGAAGGGAAGCCTCTCGATGCTGAGACAATCCGTAAGATGAACGCCTGGTTTCGTGCCAGCATGTATCTATGTTTGGGCATGCTCTATCTTCGTGACAACCCACTCCTCACAGAACCTCTTAAGCTGGAGCATCTCAAAGCCCGGCTCTTGGGTCATTGGGGTTCCGATGCCGGGCAATCTTTCACTTGGATGCACATGAATCGTCTCATCAAGAAGTACGACCTCGATGTTCTTTTCGTTTCCGGTCCCGGGCATGGTGCCCCCGGAATCATATCACAATCTTACCTTGAGGGTGTATACTCGGAAGTCTACCCGGATAAAGGCGAGGATGCGGAGGGCATGAAGAAGTTCTTCAAACAATTCTCTTTCCCTGGTGGTATTGGAAGCCATGCGACTCCCGAGACACCTGGCAGTATCCACGAGGGAGGTGAGCTAGGATATGCACTCTCGCATGCCTTTGGCTCGGTCTTTGACAACCCCGATCTCATTACTTTGACCATGGTTGGAGATGGCGAATCCGAGACTGGCCCACTTGCAACCAGCTGGCATAGCACGAAGTTCCTGAACCCAATTAACGACGGAGCAGTCCTTCCTGTTCTCCATCTCAACGGATACAAAATCAACAACCCGACGGTGCTTGCGCGAATTAGTCACGACGAACTTTTATCTTTGCTCGCTGGCTATGGATGGAAACCATACTTTGTGGAGGGAAGTGATTTCGACAGTATGCATCAGGCCATGGCGGCTACACTCGAGCAATGTGTCACTGAGATCAAAGAGCACCAGAAGAAAGCCCGAGAGACGAAGACCCCGTTCCGACCCCGATGGCCAATGATCGTTCTTCGCACACCTAAGGGATGGTCGGCTCCGCGAGAGGTTGATGGCCACCTCCTCGAGGGATTTTGGCGCGCGCACCAGATTCCCATCACTGATGTCCGCACCAACCCCCCTCATCTTAAGGTGTTGGAGACATGGATGAGGTCCTACAAACCGGAAGAGCTCTTCGATGAGAATGGCACCTTGATTCAGGAACTGAAGGAACTCGCACCCAGGGGTAACTCGCGGATAAGTGCCAACCCCGTTGGCAATGGAGGTATTATACGCCGGCCGCTTCATATTCCTGACTTCCGGGACTACGGGTTCAAGGATATTATTCCAGGGTTGACAATTAAGGGAGGCATGACCAATATGGCAAAATTCCTCCGTGATATAGTGGCCCAGAACATGAAGACTTTCCGGCTCTTTGGGCCCGATGAGACTGAGTCTAATAAGCTTTCTGAGGTGTATAAAGCGGGCAAGAAAGTCTGGATGGGAGATTATTTCGAAGAGGATAAAGATGGAGGAAATCTGTCCCCCGATGGCCGCGTGATGGAGATCCTCAGTGAACATACCTGCGAAGGCTGGCTGGAAGGCTACATTCTTTCTGGGCGACATGGACTGCTCAACAGCTATGAGCCTTTCATCCACGTCATTGATTCTATGGTGAACCAGCATTGCAAGTGGATCGAGAAGTGCCTCGAAGTGGAGTGGAGAGCCCGAATCTCGTCGCTAAACATCCTCATCACCGCTACTGTATGGAGACAAGACCACAATGGCTTCACCCACCAGGACCCTGGATTCCTCGATGTGGTGGCTAACAAGAGCCCTGAGGTGGTTCGCATCTATCTCCCGCCCGACGGCAACACTCTCCTATCCGTGATGGACCACTGTCTCCGCAGTGTCAACTACGTGAATGTGATCGTTGCCGATAAGCAAGAGCACATTCAGTTCCTGGACATGGATGCAGCTGTCGCACACTGCACTAAGGGTCTCGGAATCTGGGACTGGGCGAGCAACGACCAAGGCGCAGAGCCGGATATCGTGATCGCATCCTGTGGCGATGTTTCCACACACGAAGCCCTAGCCGCGACCGCACTACTACGCGAACATCTCCCACAGCTCAAAATTCGTTTTGTTAATGTGGTGGATCTATTCCGATTGATTTCCTCCATCCACCATCCGCACGGAATGTCCGATAAGAGATGGAAGTCCATTTTCACCACCGACAAGCCCATCATATTCAACTTCCACTCCTACCCTTGGCTCATCCACCGACTTACGTACAAGCGACCTGGTCAACATAACCTACATGTGAGAGGGTATAGAGAAAAGGGCAACATTGACACGCCATTTGAGCTGGCTATGCGCAATGAGACTGATCGATACAGTCTCGCTATGGCTGCCATTGATTTGGTTCAGTCTCTCGGGAACACGGCAGCCGGCGTGAGAGAGAAGCTGTACAATGAGCAGCTGGCGGGCAAGTCTGAGGCTTTCGATAACGGGGTTGATCCTGAATATATTCGGAACTGGAAATGGCCTTACTCGAAAAAGTAGGGTACTTTTTTTGGGTATTGGGGATATTCATGTTAATACCGACAAAAGCTGCCATAGTACTCCGTAATACATTCCAAATTGTACTCGAATCAGAAGAATAATAATATACAACATTCCAATTACCCTAGCCTCGTAACTACACTAATCCTCATTGGGGGTTAAAAACAACCTCGCCCGTACAACCAGTCATATTCTGACCCCGGGGATCACCGAATGAGTCATTGTTAATTAGAGCTCATACAATAGCTGCGAATATCACTTGATGGTTTTCTTTCTAAATTCACATTCCAGCACACTATAACTCACTACAAATCCACAACTCAACTACTCTGCCATAAAAATGTCCGAATCCATCAGTAACCATCAAGTCAAGGATGACATAAAGAAAGCCTATGATGAGATTGCCGAAGTCTACCTAAACTGGACACAGCCTTCTCATAAAATACGCCTTTCCTATCTCGATCGCATGCTTCGATCCTTTGACCCGGCGAAGGGAAATTCCCAAATTAGCGTCCTTGAGTTAGGATGCGGCGCCGGGGTACCGTGTACTGAACTTCTGGCGTCGCGTGAATACATCAGCGTCACTGCAAATGACATATCCGAAACCCAGATTGCCATGGCGAAAAGGCGGCTTCCTGAGTCTGTCAAACTGATACAAGGAGACATGATGGAATTGGAATTCAGTCAGGAGCATTTCGATGCAGTGATGGCCATGTATTCAATTTTTCATCTGCCACGCAACGAGCAAACCACGATTCTCCGTCGCATTTTTGATTGGTTGAAACCTGGAGGAAGGCTTCTCGCGAACTTTCCCGAGACTGGATTTGCGAGCTCATCTGATCAATCTTGGCTGGGCGGCACAAAAGGAGCAATGCATTGGAGTGGTTGGGGTAGAGATGAAATGAGACGACTTCTCACAGAGATTGGCTTTGAGATGGAGATTGACGAGGTCGTCGTGGATTGCGAAGAAAAGAATGGAGTTTCGCATAGCGTTCCATTCCACTGGATTTTAGTAAAAAAATGAGCAATATGAAGATATAGTAGAGTCCTCATAAACCGATGCTCTGCTCTTAATCTTTCCGTGAAGCTGTAGTTTACAGGCCTCTCCGTAACTTCCAAGTAGTATTCAAAGAACAAGAAACGTGTTAAATCTACCAAATCCTACTACAAAAACATTCCTTACATAAGTGAACCGCACTCAAGGCACAAAACCCTGTCTCTGGCTTTGATTTTGGCAAGACAGGCTTGACCTATTGGCGCGCGATGGTGATTTTTGAGCATGTCCGCACGAACGAAAGATACCAGACAACCCTCACAGACCCAATCTTTCTCGCCTGAATGAATCTTCTTATGTCGATTGCAATCATTCTTTCTGGAAAAGCGCTTCTGGCAGATATCACACGAAAACGGACGATCCGCCGTGTGTCAAGAGGCGAGATTTGAGATTAAAGAGCCTTTTGAAGACCTTTGCACAATGTGGGCACTCGAAGTCTTGCTTCTCTCGAGTCTTCGTACGTTTCGTGGGTCGGACCTCTGGCTCAGAGTCTGAGCTTGATGGCTCTTGTGTATGAACTGTAATATCAGGTGTTGCTTGCACAGCTTGTGCATTCTGCACTTCAGGTGCCCGCTGAGGAGTAGCTTGCATCATGGGTGTCCTTTGCCGAAGGCTCAGCTCGATGTCTCTGTCGGATGGAAAGTCTTGGCTCTGCGACGCATCCGGGTGGGCATCCCTCATGTGCCTTTTCAGGCTGATCTCTGATACAAAACCAAATGTAAAACCAGTACACTTTTCGTCACTGCACCTCCATGCTCGATTATGTCTGCTGATGTGTTCATCTCGCTTCTCAGATGAGGGAAAACCAGAGAAGAAGAATTGGCAGCTGAAATGTGGGCATCGGAACAGGATTGTCCCCATATTTCTGTACCATGTCCTTTTTAGACGACGGGTCTGTTGACACTATTCTTTCTATCACTTCACGGACATCACCCACAAGGTTGAATAGGTTCAGTGCAAATCCTTCTTGCTTGAGCTGACCAAATGAGTGGAGTTGCTTCTTGGTTGAGACAACAATTTGCTCCAGCTGCTCATAGAAGGTGGCATCTTGGAAGACTTGGAGCCTTTTTTTATTCCGGGCCGATACCTCTAGATATTTCTGTGGCGGAGACCAATGCAGATCAACGAAGACACCTAATGACTCAGCAAGGAGAGCCATAATACCTGGGTAATCTTCTTCACACAGAGCTTTGTAGTGCTTGAGTGCATCTAGTTCCTCGGGCGTACTTTGACGAGGTCCGGTTGCTTCTGCCTTTGTTCTTTCGATTCGGCGATTTGCTTCCGCAATTGCTCCTTCAAGATGTCGAACCCAGTGGATAATGGAATATTCCATAAATCCATAATCTCCGCGGCGAATATTATGCTCAAGCGGCGTGTTCACGAAGAGTGGAAAGTTCAGATAGTTAATACATCGAGTTGCCATTCTGATACCTTGTTGCAATGGATCGACAAACCCTTCGTTGACCAAGAATCTAAAATTAAGAATACTGTCAGTGAAGCTTTTTAAATGTTCAGACAAGGCCATACAATCTTGCCGTTAAATGGATCAGCTCAACACTTCCGTCGTCCCGTACTTCAACGAATGACCCGCAGATGTCCCTTGGGTCTTTTACCAGAAACCCTTGCCTGTGGAAATCAATCGATTGTTGATCAATTTCCATAGACTTTAAGACTTGAATTTCGCGCCACTTGAGGGGCTTTCTTGCCAACACCAGCCATTCGAGTAGCGCTAAAGCATCTTTCATTGATGCCCCAGAGGTATTTTCTTTTATTCTGGAGAGTATCCGTCGATACCTATCACGTAAGACAGAGAACGAGGGAGCATACGAGTCGCACTTACGCATCATTTACCCCAGAGGGGAAAATATTTGGATCCAGCTCTTGTTCCTGCCCTACGATTGTAGTCTGTGCGGATAGATTCAACCAAATCAGTTTTGCAAGTAGAAACATGCCTGGTAAGCCATTAGCGAGCCAGATTCACAAGTGAAATTTGCCCACATACCGCCAGCTTGCTGAGCTACCATCGCAGCGATACTATCAGTCATGTCTTCTGAGATATACAAAGAAGCTCTCAGTTGATCTGCCTCACGCCGGCAAAAGCCTTGAAGGTCATTTTTAATATCATCTGGTCCTATAGTAAGACTTGCAATCTCATCGAAGTTTTTGCACGCCAGACTGTCGTTTTGGCTTGTGAAAAGACAGCGTAGCCTCCAGGGCTCGGTAATGGGCAGGCTTTCGACCAATGTTCTGAACCATTGAGCGATGCTTTTCCGTTGGTCTCTTTCACACTCATCGACCCCGTCAATAATAATATATGCAATCTTGCAGTTCTTGAATGCAAATTCCAAAAGCTTGGTGACTTTCTCCGAGGAAGTAAGCACCGCTTCTTTGCTATCACAGCATTCCTGGTAGAAATAAAGAAGGAGATTTTGGTCCCGCTCCAAAATTTGGGCGAGCAGACTTCGCGCCAATGCTAAAAAGCTGTTACGCTCGGGATCGCCGTGTTTGCAATAAAAGAAAAGAACCGTTGGTTTGGGGGTGAGCTTTCGGGCTTCCTCTATTGTGAGAGATGCGAGGACAGTTTTTCCTATCTGATATTCAGCATTCGGACTAGCCAATTCCATATAGAGGCCCCATACCGGCGCCTGGAATCCCATTCAACCAAAGCAAAGGAGGTATTTTGGGGTAGTTCGGATCGAACCAATCTTTGAAAGCTTGGTTGTCCAAAAGCCAGCTTCCAGTACCAGGATTATTTGCTCGCGTCTGGGTCAAATTATACTGATTTCCATCAACATCAGGTGCTCTGAGCCAGTTGAAAACTGTGCGTGATCGGCGCAAGGATTCATATTGCACTTCGGCATTGTGCCAGTCGTCCACTAGACGATGCGATTCCTGGGAATCTGCAATCTGGACCAGGCCTGCTTGGCTTTCGATTAAAGCACGATACCGTGCCATACCTGAAATAATATTGGAGAAACGTGATTGTTGGGTTTTCCACGTCGCATGCCACAGCTGCTTCCAGACTATAACAACCTCAGTAATGTGTTGCGCGTACATGGGAATATGGGTTTGACTGACGACGCTGCTGGAAATATTGGATGGCAATGCGATGGAACTTGAGGATGTCCTCGTACATGAGTGAGAGTACCTTAATCATGTGAGGGTTGGTGCGAAACAGCTCTTGGTATTGTAAGAGCAAGGGTAAGTTTTCTCCTATATATTCGTACGTGTCCAGCACTTCGGAGAAGGCGTTTTCGAAAGTATCTGCGATCTGAATCCCGTTAGTGCATTCGTAATGTAAGCATCTTAGGCATGGAATAGGCAATTCTTACTAGGAGCAGAAACTTGACTAGTCCCTACGAAGGTCAGCCTGAAGATATGAGCTTGAATGTTTACCAGGTCTCTCTTACCAAAAGAAATGGCACGATCTCACTGCTATTGCGAAATACCTCCACCACCTTGCCGAACTGATTCATAGCTTCTAGGAATGGCTTCAGTTGATTCAAATTCTGCATACGGCGCTGAGACCGATGCTTGACCTGCAACTGGGTGAGACATTGCTCTACATCAGCGTGGAGAATTTGAAGTTATCCCGGTCCTTTTTATTAAGGTCTTTTTTGAAGGCTTCAAGTGATCGCTCAAACAGTGGTGTATATGTGCTGGCAATTGTTGTTTAAAAGAGAAGAAAAAGAGGGAGGTTGGAAGGATGTGAGGATGCAAGAAGGCTGAGGTCCTCCATTACGCTAATCTTGCGTGCGGCTCTGCAGTCCCTCTTCCCTCTTCCACACTCTTGGGGCCATTTGATCTTCACCATTCAGCACCTTTCTATTTTCTATTTTTGTTTTTCGAGGACTTCTGGGATATTTGAGGCGATGATGCCTATTTCACAGAACTTAATGGGACAAAATTTGCCATTTCAAACCGAGCCTTCTTCGAGAACTATCATCTCGGAAACCGGTATTTTCGATGAAGAAATATGCCTGGGAGCAGTAAATTGATTACCATCTGAGCACGCTACACATAGCTAACGCTAGATAGATCATTGGTGTCACGGCACGGCTGGATCGCGATAATGCATTGATTCAACATTTGGCCGACCACAGCACACCTTCCCTATGTTTTTCGGTTCTTAAGGAGGGGAATTTCTTTCTTCTTGTACATGAGGAAGATAAATTCGCCCGCCTCAACAAGCAGTTATGTACCGGTCTCTCGAAAGCGACAAGTAACCAACAAATTCGATTACAGGCATATATTACTAGAGAAGATGCAATGTTAGCAGTGCAGAAAAGATACGGCGAAAGGCTGCTACCAATTGAAATCAACATTTATGCCCCGTTACATTTCTCCGACGATGTGGGAGCTAAATTGAGCAAATCTCATATTTTCCTGCAGCCGCTTCGCTATGGGCTTGGGGAGAGGAGATACATGAATCCGCATGTTCTACGATTTGAGGGACGACCGAATGACGAGTTATTCCACTATTCCACTATACCTGGCTCGGAAGAGATAGATCCAAATTACTCATCAAGCGATGAAAGCCTCTCTGATGACGTTGATGAAATTGACATGGATGACATGTTTGGTGTTCAATTAGAAGCATGGTAGAAGGATCGCTTTCTTTGTCAAGACGTCTGCAAGAATTACAAAGATATCAAGATCACAAGGAAACAAATATTCTCCTAATGACTCTTGGGACGGGTGCTGTTGGGTCGGTTATTACTTCTCGATTATCGGAACAAGCCGCTAATGATTGAGATAGTTTGAATCTTACAACCTCGTCGCGTATCTGCCTTCTTGAGCCACAGTAGAATCCATCAATTGAAGCTCAATCGATCGGTCGGGCCCTTCGACCCGGTCAAATCTCCAACGTGGCGATTGTTCGGTACATCATGGAAGGCACCGTCGAGGAGGTAGGTTAGCAACAGTGCATCGTTCGGATACTATCTAACAATACGTAGAGTGATGTCTTATCACGACAACGGAGAAAGCTGCAACTGACAACGGGCGGATTCCAAAAATCGGATCATACTGCATCTAACAGAATCCAGTCATTACTAGTAAGAACTACATTCTTTATTGATCGAGAGTCTATGGACTAATGATCTGCAGGACCTTTTCCAGCTTGAATCCTCGAGTTATAACTAGCATCATCACGTCCTTCAAAAATTAGAAGAAATTGGACGTGTCTAGTTCGTTTTGTGATCTCGCGGATTCCTCTGCTTACTTACAGATTGCAGTCACTCTAAATTTCATGCATATCTGAAATGGGTCACTCAACCGAATAACAAGCTTTTCCGATTCGAAAATTATCCCATAGAAAATTGTCGCTACTGACGACAATATAGAATTGTAGACCATATAGAATAACATCATCGGATTCTAGCCCTCATCTTGTTCATCAACTTTTTTTTCTCGCTTTTTTTCGGCCATGCTGAGATCATCATTCCTATAAGAACGATAGTACAGGTTATATCTCGACAGACTGTCTATGGACTCCCTATATTCAGATTCCAATTGGAGCCTGCGTTAACGCTGGTCATCTCCGTGCTCCAACCTTGGAAGATATCGCATTAAAGAATGCGTTAGGCCTAGGGCTCCACCTAAAATTTAACCCCGAAAGTATCTAGTGATTTATAGAAATAATAATATAAACTTCACCCAGATCACGGCTCAGCTGTCTACCCCCACCAGGAAAATTCAAACTCGAATTGCGGACTGAACCGTCTTCGCTTGCGCTGGTTGGTCATGTCCACGAGGCTTAGATTATTCCAACTCTCTATTGGCTCTAAGATTTCACCCAGGTCAAGGAAAACTCTGCACTGGGTACTTTGTTTGAGAGACGGAAAGGCGTATAGGCCAATGAAAGACACAACTCGGGTATAATTTCTGTTTGAGTTCACACACCATAAGACGGGACAATCCTCGGCTGTTCTAAACTAAGATTATGGCTCAGCTGGGTGAAAACTTAAGAATGTTTCAAACTTGAATTCGGGAGAGATATGCTTTCCCTGACGCTGGTTGGTCATCTCTGCGTTAACGTTGCTCTTCCAATTCTGCATTGGGCTTAGTGTTCCACCCAGGTAAAGTGAAGCCTAAGTGAAGAGAAACGTTTAGATACCAATGAAAGAGACGGAATACATTTACACTCAAAAGGGGTCTTGATTACCATTGCTCCTGGATGCAACGAGGCTGGCCTACCTGCGCAATATAGGTGTAACCTTAGAAGCATAAAGCATGGCTGAGGTGTCACCCAACCCAGATGCAAAAACTACTTATTTATATCTGAATAAACATACAGGCAAATACTCCTTAAAATCTTAGGTCACCATACAATATGTGTGAAGCACCTTGTAATATTGTACACCGTAGAGAGATGTATTGTAGCTTGTTTAGAACGTGCACCGCCAATCGCTGACCGCTCAACTCTTAGGATCTTAGGATATCCAACCGAAATAAAACTCCGAGGTTATCTAACATCTCCTAGATCCAAAAATAAAAGTATTTACAGACAGGAAGCATGGAGTTTCCTAAAGCTCACATCTACCATCCCCAACCCCCCCACACCCACACCCACACGGTTATCCTACTACATGGTCGCGGCAGCAATGGCCCCGAGTTCGCCGAAGAGCTTTTCTCATCTTCAACCTCCAAGGGCAAAAATCTGCCTTCCTGTCTACCCTCCTATCGCTGGGTCTTTCCAACTTCACGCAATCGATGGAGCACTACATTCGAAGAGGAAATGTGCGCCTGGTTTGACGCCTACTCCTTAGGCAATATCGACGAACGACAAGAATTACAGAAAGAGGGTATAAAACAGTCAGTCTTATTTATTCTCGATATGCTCGAGGAGGAAGCTCGACTACTAGATGGAGGGTTCTCTCACATCTACCTTGGAGGTATGAGTCAGGGGATGGCAACCGCCTTGTGGGCGTTCATCGCTGCAACTGCAACAGACCGAATCCAAGGATCGCTAGGTGGACTATTTGGCTTTTGTGGTTGGTTGCCATTCGCGCAGCAGCTAGACCAGTTGCTTTCCGAATCATCTCTTAGTCCTGGCAGCTCTCAGGCACAGAGTTTAATATCCGGGTTCTTCTTTGATGAAATTGCCGGTGACACATCGCGTTCGGATCAGCCTGTCGACAGTTCTATTTTATCTACACCTGTGTTTCTAAGCCATGGATCAGATGATCCATGGGTATCTGTGGAGCTTGGACGGCAGGCATGTCAAGTTCTACGGAGGATTGTGGTACGCGTTGACTGGCAGGAGTTTACTGGGGCAGAGGGTGATGGCCACTGGGTTAAGGAGCCTGAGGGCTTTGAGCGTATCCTGCAGTTCCTTGAGGGTTGAGTTGTCTAAATAGTCTATCAGCGGACCGCGTTGCGGGAGTCTTCGATGGCCATATGTAGGGAAGCCGCCTACAGCCAAAAGAAGGTTCGGTGGTTTTTAGTCATGAAAGTGAAAAGACTTGTCGAGTATAAGGGCCTAAAGTAGACAGGAATGTTACATTTCATTCCAGAATATTCAATAAAATAAGTGAGGGAGATGATCAATCAATCAATTAATCAATCAATCAAAGTTCAATTAACCTGTTGTAGTCTAACTAGTTGCGTATGACTATGCAGGCGCTTCATCCAACTGAAGCAAGAACTCGAAGCCAAATGCCGAGTTGGAACCACATGTGCATCCTATAGAGTATATAGATGCTGATCGTAGAGAGTGCGGAATCAGCCCATTCCTATGACCCGTAACCCTATAGATCCAAACCTATCTAAACCTACACATAAGATATCAATATATAATGATAGTTGTGGAGTGCACCCTTTACCTTCTAACCCCTACTTCACACACACTCTCTCTCTCCGTACCCTCCCCTCCCTTAGTCTTAATTGATAGTAACGTTGTCCTAGCTAGCTATTAATTGGTATATCTCCGGTTATAACGTATTAAAACTACTAGAGGAGACCTCGTCGATCTACCCGGATCTATAAGCTAAGTGTCGAATACCAAGTCCGAATACATGGTAGAAACCAGGTAATATACCGGAAACATCATGTGACATTGGGTACCATACAAAAATGTATATTACAGTTAGTCATCGATGTCCACAGAGATTGTTGAAATAGAGTTAGAGTTGTCAACATTGGTCATCTATACCATACATTGTTCGTACACCAGCTTTCTGTCAGTAGTCACTACGTAGAGTAGTACGATGCCCATTTGCTGTGCCCTTAACAAAGTTTTTGGCAATCTTGCACCACATTTGTTCGCTGGGATGTAGTTCATCGTACCACATGAAGACGTCTGGATTGCTATTGTCCACTGGGTTGCTTCTAGACCTCCAGCATCTGGCATTTCGTATTGTGGAGCAATATACATAGCTCCAAGTGTGTTGAGAAGGAAGTAACGTGCGCCATGATTGAAAAGACGATCAATCTGCTCAAAAATACAATCTATATAACTTGGGATGGTGGTGCCAGGGGTCTGGGAGTCGGTCAGAAAGCCGCCAGCTCCAATATCATTGCCACCGATCATGATAGCGAAGACGGTAGATTCTGAAGCGATGTCCATGAACTTGGTTCCATCAGGAAGCGTGTATTGGCTATCTGTAATGAACGCCGGAACCTCGTATGTGGCGACGTCCGGAAACAAATCTCCAGTTGCCTCGTTTATACGCGGCGTAAGACTATTAGCACACACTGCTCCAGCAACAGCGTAGTTATACACTGTCGTTCCTGTATATTGCCCGACATAGGACGGCCATGGACGCCCCCCATCCGGAGCAATCGAGTCCTATAAGAACTGTCAGACATTGAAAATCCTTCCGTTCATTGACGTGAAAGTTCAAACCTCGCTGTTGGTCCAACCGACCGGAGGAAGAGTTCCGTTGTGGGCTGAGATATAGTTTAGTCATCCAGCATCAGACCAGCTATCACCAAACACAACCAAGTCGGCGAAGCTTTGAACCTTCCATGCATATGAAAAAGTGATAAGAAAAAGGCATTGGATGGCATAGGATGGTATCATACTGTTGTATTCTGGGTAGGATGAAAGGAGAAAACTTTGACCTAGTTTCCAAACTTGAATGTGACCGGACACTGAATTTATATCACCGAAATATGGTTCACTGAATTAAGAGACGAGGGTTGTGGGGGAAGCAACTCCACCTCATGTGGTGTTAACATCCCAGTTCCGCGGAGATAAATTTTTTGATGTGTCAGAATTTACGGTATACCAGTGTACGTTCTAGGCATTTCTAAAGCCTAGGTAGATTCTCTATTGGTCACAAGGTTTAGGTGCTAAGAAATATTTCCCTGCAATTTGGAGTCTTTCTTTCCGCAATACCCGCACAATCACTGTTCGGGAGTTAATCAACAGTCCGAAGTAGAGAGGCGCTTCCGTGATAAGGCAACTCTTCAGTGCCGCGTCATTTTAAACAAAAGTTACGGCGGTTGTTGCGGGAACTGCACTTTCTCTCAAGGGGGACCGCCGGTCGTTCATCTCGCTGTATTTCCTGTGTCGCAAATCTCATATGGACTATTCTTCTTTACACACGATATCAACACGTAACCCATTCCAGCGAAGCGCAAACACTCTAGGGTTGCTTGTGAGCCTTGCCGGGATCGTAAAAGGAAATGCAATGGGCAAAGCCCATGCAATACCTGTAGCGACTGGGGCTACGAGTGCCACTACAGATGCCAGCCAACTTCACCATCCCAGCCGCCTTCTCTTGCGCTGATCGCAGCACCGTTTGATGCTGCACCAGCAAAGTCAGACACTACGCTGAAGAAGAACGAACGACAGTATGGCGAGAAAGTCTTACGATGCCTAGAGGCAAACCCTGGGGCGTCATTTGTAAGAAACATTAGTATCAAGATCGACGCGACAGATGCACCTAAGATGAACCTTTTTGGATGAAATGTTGGATGTCGACAATTATCACCTAATCCAATCGCTCTTCCCCCCCCCCCCCCCTGTCCATCTTCGAAATTACCTCTCCGGACGAGACTCAAATCTTGCCAAGGTCTACTTTGACAAGGTCGATCCATGTTATGGACTGGTCAATCGTCAAGTATTTCTTTTCCCAACGTCTCAATGAGCGGTCGCAGTCAAAATTGAGCAACGACCGATACGACAGTGTTTTTATCGGGGTCGCTGCGCTCGGCTCGTTATTTTCACGGAAGGACGTGACGATTACTGAGCTGCATCTTGTGCAATCTGCTCGATCCAAACTAGAGGCGGACATACAGGCAAGACCGTCATTCGACATTGTGACAGGTTGGATCCTCCGAGTGATATACAGGCGGATGACGGCTCTTCCATACCCAACCTGGCTGGCGAGCTGCACTCTAGTGCATCTTATCGAGGCCTCTGGGGTTTGCCATGAGCTTTCAGCCTCCTCCTTTGCACAAAACAGCTTGAATGACCACGATCTCAAGACTGATCTCGTGGGAATTGCCTAGTACTTGAATTATGGATCTCATTTGACTTAGGCCTTTCTAAGGTGTCATGTCTAAATGACAACTCATTGCCACCTATAAAAATGACATTCTCAGTTTGTTGCCAGCATCTGTCAGTCTAGATCCGGAACAGGCAACTGAGGACAAAAGCCTTGAATCGTCATTCCTGCAACTGTTAGACAAACATCACACGGATCCCCCATTCATTCTTGCACAATGCAACTTGGGACTTTGTATGCTTCGGCGCCTCAACTCGATAACCCATAATTTCGGCCCTACGATAATTGATCGTATACTTGTTCTACTTCCGCGAGGCCTCCGTTCAGCGAGAATCCTGGTCAAAGCATGTTGCCTGTGGCATCATATTGCGAATATGCCGTTCCACACTGTCATTTGTTTGCTCGTGCTAGACATGCGCGCATCCTTCGAACGGCTAGCCGAGGCTATGCACACGTCGCGCCTCGTAGCTTCAGTATACGCTATGGATACAATGAAAAACGCGTGTCGCACGGCGGAGCTCCTGATTCTCCTCTATCAGCGTCGCCGACGCGATGACATCAAAATTCTAGACGATCTGATTAGCATGCATGAAGAGAGAACAGAAGCAACGGTTCAGCAGCCGGTATGGCCAGATCCTGACCAACTTTCATGGGTTGAGAACTTGGTCGTTGGAATTCCGAGCTTAGAGGGAATCGGATTCGAGCAGCTCTTTTCTTAGGAACACAGTTTATCAACATAAGGATCGGAATTCATACCCCCAATCCCGTCAATGTGATTCTGCCAATAAAAGTTGCACAAATAAAGCTTTAGAAGCTCATTGTCTCAACAAAAAGCCAAACTTGAACTTGACCCGTACCACGGCACATCTACCAATCTATTCCTAATTTCGAAATATTTGTGTTGAGACTCATGCAATAACTACCAAAACACTTGGGCCCTGATTGACAAGGTATCAATTGGATACATCAGGCATGAATCCCGATCAGCATCTACCCTACTCAGTACGCCTAGTACGTTTAGAGAACTCTCTCCTTGAATAGCAGATCTCTCCTACTCTCTCTGGAATGGACCATTTTACATGAGCTTTCTTATGCTTCTTTCTCTATTACATCGTAAACTTCAACAATATATTCTAGTTTTATTCACCCTAGACTTCCATTTATCATACTTTATGTAACTATGCTTTACCACCTCCAAGTTCAACCACAGAGCCAAACTTTCATACAGATCTTATATAAAAGTGCTATAAATAATTTGGCCCATGTAGCGCTGATATGTACTTTAGGAGGGGTTTCAAACAACTTGCTGGCCTAAGACATAATGACCGAAAGGGGAATGTTTCGATTGACTTTTACAATTATGAGGTGGTTCTTTATACTACAATCTTGGAGGGATATAGAGGGTCGAAAATCGACCTCTTCATCGGCGAAAGTGGTGACGTAGGGACATGGAGCTAATGCCAGTGTCTAACTTCGTATGTCAAATTTTCTTTATATTTGACATTTCTTCCTAACTTCCAGAGTGGCAGAGGGGATGACTGAATACGGAGATATGTGTAAGTCAAGTGCTATTGGAGCGGTGGGCTACCTAGGCTACAAACAAAGAGAGAAAATCTCAACTGTCCCTTCAGCGTCCTTTAGCAAGACAGAGATAGTATTCCTACTTTTATCGACTTTTACGTCTTCTCTGCCCGATGAGAGTCTAATTTCTGTCTACCTGGGCCGCCACAAAGAAAGGAAGCGAAATAATATCAAATTCAGTCATGATTCATAACATTTAGTACGTGTAACGAAAACTTAACTTGTTCACAAGTGGGAAGGCATCACGACTTGTTTACCAGAGTCAATATTGTCCTTGCGCCACAGGCTCGTAACGGTCTTCTGCTGGGTATAGAAGGCCAATCCAGGCTTTCCATAGAATGTGTTTGCGCCTCCACCAGCAATACTCTTCTTATTCCCTGTGAAAGAGAACATGGGAAGCGGGACTGGGATGGGAACATTGATACCCACCTGGCCCGACTCAACATTCTTTTGGAACCAAGAGGCCGCCGAGCCTGACCGCGTGAAGATAGCAGCTCCATTCCCGTACTCATTGTCATTCAGGAGCCTAACAGCTTCATCGAGCGTTTCGACGGACAGGCAAACTAGTACCGGTCCAAAAATCTCTTCTTTGTAGCACGTCATCTTCGTGTTGACATTCGTAATCACTGTGGGCGCAACCTATTGACAGGAGAACATCGAGAATTGTTAGGGCAATCCATTTAAAGGGCTGGAGAGGTTTTCTTACAAAATTTCCATCTGGATATTTCTCGGGAACGTGTGCCCTTCCATCTAAAGAGATCGTTGCACCTTGCTTCGATGCGCTTGCGATCAGAGACTCGATTCTTGCCTTGCTCTCGGGGCTGATGACCGGGCCCACATCCGAGTTCTCTTCGAAACCGGCGGATACAACCAAACTACGAGCCTTCTCGATAAGCTCTGGTATCCAAGATGCAGTCTCTCCGACTGTGACAAGCACACTGAGAGCCATACACCGCTGACCAGCTGCTCCAAACGCTGCACCAGCAATCGCGTTTAAAGACAAATCCTTATCAGCATCTGGGAGAAGGACAGCATGGTTCTTAGCGCCCAGGTTCGCTTGAACACGCTTACCGTTTGCTGAACCCCGAGAGTAAATGTATTCTCCGGCGCGGTTACTACCGACGAAGCTGATTGCCCGGATTGCTGGCTCATCCAAAATGAAGTTGACCGTTGCAGCGGCGCCATGAACGACATTTAGCACCCCCTTAGGGAATCCCGCCTCTCTAGCAAGCTCTGCTAAGATCATGGCAGCGCCAGGGTCGCGTTCAGAAGGCTTTAAGATGAGGCAATTGCCTGTCACGGTTGCGATAGGGATACACCACAGGGGGATCATGGCGGGGAAGTTGAATGGACAGATGGCTGCTACAAGTCCCAGCGGTTCCCGGTAACTTCGCGTTTCCATATCTCTGGCAACTTCGAGAACATCACCCGTGAGCTGGGTGGTAATTCCACACGCCGTCTCAGCCACTTGCAAACCACGGAGAACGTCGCCTCTAGCGTCTTTGAAAGTTTTGCCTTGCTCTAAGGTAATGGATGCAGCAAGGCGATCCCAATTGGCACGAATCAGGCTTACAAAATTGAAAAGGATCTGCTGTCTTGCCATGATGCTTGTTGCCCGCCATACTGGGAAGGCACTCTGGGCTGAAGCAACTGCAGCGCGTAGTTCCTCATCTGTGCTCTGCGGCACCCGTGTGACAAGATTGTTTGTGGCAGGATCAAGCACTGAAAACCATTCGACGGCTTTGGAAGCGACGAGTTCGTTGTCAATAAAATTGGCTGTGTCACAAGGGTTGGTAATCGCCTCGTGTGTCATCTGCACAGTGGGTCGGCGAGAGGAGGTTGGTGTGGTAGAACTCATGATGTTTGTGAATGGAAAGTTAACTTGAAAGGAGTGACATCGAACTTTTAAATCGTGCCTCGTTACATCAAAATTCCTGTCGGTTCCGATCATTCTAGCCGACATCAGCTCGAATCGGGTGTTGCGGAACCCCACGATAGGTGGGTAAGGGAAGAGCAGATAGCTGGGGAAGTATGGGGAAAGTTGGAGAAGTGGGTTTATTAGAAATCATCTTTAGACTTCCTCAAGCTTGTATCTCTACTCCCAATGTAATCTTTTTGTTGAATGATACCCGCTTCATTCCCGTTCCGCACCGCGCCATGCTATCTCTCTCCAAAATCACCGGCGTTCACCACTAAGATGACCAGTAAAGGCAAGTTATCTTCCCGAACCCCTCATTTACCTAGGGGGACGTGCTCAGGAGTATTTGGATAGCTGATAAGCTTCAAAGAACACCGGCTATTGCGGCTAGTCAACAAGCCAATGACGTTCGGTCTTCTGAGTAGTATCGCGCAGGGAATAGAGTGCGTAGCAACAACAGAAGATAGGGTATCATGGACATCCAACCTCGATCCTGAATTTACCCTATCATCGTGTGAAGAGACTATATAATCGTGTGGTGTAATCAATTTGCAATCACTTGACAATAACCTCTTCGCTGCGTACCAATATCTCCACCATGTTCAATTCAAGTGACCTTCAAGGTGTTTATCCATGGACCGCATCTCCTCTCATTGTATCCGCCCCCATGGCCAAGGTTGCCATGCCCAAGCTCGCAGTCGCAGTCTCCAAGGCAGGAGGCCTAGGGTTCATTGCAGCCGGATACTTCAGTGACCACCTAGAGGATTTGCTAGAGGAAGCAAAGGACCAACTGTTCGGCGAAGAAGATAATCAGACTGAGAGCAGTTCACCCCAGCCGGTGTTTTTGCCAGTTGGTGTGGGCTTTATCACCTGGAGTGCGTCTTTGGTGGATGCATTACCTGCTTTTAAGAAATACTGCCCTTGTGCGATTTGGCTGTTTGCTCCGCCACATGGATTCCAAGATCTTGTCCCGTGGGCAACCCAAATAAGACAGGCCACGTCCCACAAGACACAAATCTGGGTCCAGGTTAGCACCGTGGCAGATGCTGTCGAAGTGGCCAAAGTTGTGCAGCCAGATGTCATCGTGGCTCAGGGCACAGACGCGGGAGGACACTCACTCGCCCGTGGGGCCAGCATTGTGTCGCTGGTACCCGAAATTCGCGACAAACTCCATGAGATTTGGACGCCTACACAAGGTCGAATTAGTGTGTTGGCTGCTGGCGGGATTAGTGACGGACGAGGTGTTGCTGCTGCAATCAATCTCGGTGCGCAAGGATGTGTCCTTGGAACTCGGTTTCTCGCCAGTCCCGAATCAATGATCGCGAATGGCTACCAGAAAGAAATCCTGCGTGCTGCTGATGGTGGCGTTAGCACAACTCGGACAAAGATTTATGACAGTGTACGAGATATCCATGGATGGCCAGAGCGGTACGACGGCCGGGGCGTGATCAACCAGACATTTGTGGATTCCTGTAGCGGGCTGTGCGAGGGTAAGAATCGGGAACTCTATCGTGAGTCCTTGAACCAAGGGGATGAAGGCTACGGGCCTGAAGGGAGACTTTGCACATACGCCGGGACCGCGGTTGGGCTTGTTAAGAATGTTATGCCGGCGGGCCGCATCGTTACCACCATGCGCGAGGAAGCCAACAGACTCCTATACGGTATTCGCCAAGCAACCAAATTGTGAGATAGTGAATTCAAAGAAATGGCATTCTCTTATACTATTCGAATCTTGGCAATACCGTTTTACAAGCGTTTCAAGACAATGATGCACATTGAAGTGGAGCTAATTGCTCTTGCTCACTAAAGTTCGAATCATCCGTCTTTGTATCTTAGGTAGGCCTAACACTTAAAGTCTAAGAAAAGCATGTGCAATATCTCAAAGCGTCGTGGTGTTCGGAGATTGGCTACGCGGCGTGAAATAGTGTGATTAATGTCAAAGGATCCGGCCTGGAACCTTTCTTCTTCAGATTCCACGAAAAATACACGGTAAGAGTCTGGGTCATCAATCACGAATTGTAATGGAATATCCAGTGTACCTTCCAAATCATTTTGACTTAAGATGCCGAGAATTTTCGGTATCAAAATCGGTCGTAAAATGGATAATTCGTAGATTGTAATGATAACAGAATAGCCAAAAGATCGAAGCTCTTTGATGATCTCCATGATATCAACATACTTCTGGCTGGTCTCTGTGAGGCTCTGTCCAGACTATGGTGAAATTGTGTGCCTGCCTCGAAGTATTCGCAAGGTAGCCAAATGAAATTTCACAGCGTGGTATAAGAGTCTGAGCATTGTGTATAGCTGGCTGTCGCCTACCCACGCACCGGGTGAATCCAATCCAACGAAATTGATCTCAAAAGTAACGTTGGTTTCCCATCTATTGAGACTGCTTTCAACATCATCGAGGGTTACACATTCAAAGGGCTGGCCAGTTTGAAGCCATGGTTGATTACTGGCTGGGGTGTGAATCGATATGGGAGCAAGACCACCCATAATTACCGCCAGTTTAGCTCTTTCAATTGACATTACGGCAATCTTGCATTGTCTACTTATGTCGCTCACGTCGTCGGAAGAAACAACACAAACTACGCTAAGGCGGAAACCTTTGGTAGAATCGAGTTTCCTTTCCCTAGATCGTCATAGTTAGATCGTATATTAAACTAGCTTATAAAGGGCTTCTGTCTCATAATATAAGGTACTATCTTACTCGCTAACGAAAATAAGAAATTACGCGCCGCGAACGAGAAGTAGAAGTAAAGGCGTACTAGATCCCAGAGGTAGATACCCGCTAAAGAAGGCCTCTTAGTTTAAGAAGCTTCTTAATTAATTACTAAGCCAGTAGAAGTAGACAAAGTACTTCCTCCTAGTGCTAGTATATATAAAGAACGGGCTTTGGAACCACGTACACGGGCTATATACTAAGGTATAGTGGGTATATATCAACTAAGCATAGATTTAATAGATGCCTAACTAGATAGATTTATTTTAGTATATTCAATTTAATAGAGTTGTGGTTGATATATATATAATTCGCTTGTGAAACACGTTAGCGATCTTAGATAAGATCGGAAGGCGATACGGGGTTAGTCGAGGCTGACCTATAGCTAGATAAGAGTACGTCGGCGGCAGCGCGTTTTTAACAGCGTCGATATATAATCGGATCCGGTTCGATAGATTAGTATTAATATTAGTATTAGACGAAGCAATTCTTACCGTATAGATATCTTATTTGATTTAGCTAGTTTCCTAGCGTAGCTATTCAAATTGCTACTTCTATTCCTAGCCGATAAGGTTCTTAATTAGATCGGTACTAAGCTCCTAAATCGATTTTAGATACTCTAATACCGGCCTTAGGACTTTAATAGAGTTGTTACTACTAACATGATTTAGTAACTAGCGTGCGTCTTAATTGGCATCTAATATACCCTCTTACTATGAGTTGTAGAATTTTCGCGCCCCCTAAAAGGGGCGGCCACTAACTTCCTAGCGCCAACATACTTACTACCAATATAAAATTGGTATCAAAAGATAGGGCCGGAAGGTACAATTAACTTACAATTAAAATAAGAGTTGTAGGCCTCGGCATTGTGGTGCAATTTCAAAAATTAGATTCACACAAAGATATGTGTTTTTTCAGTGGAGATATATCTACAAGATCAGTTGCTTTTTGTGCCATCAAATCACGGGAGAATGGACAAAATAGGAAAGTAGGGAACCTTTTCATTATAGGAAGGTGCGAGTGTAATCTCCTTCAAGGTCTACTCTACTTCCTAGTAACCCTTTCCCTTCCAATCGTCCGGACAAAGAAAGAACATGCGTTGAAGGCAAGAAAGACGTTGACTAAGAAAAAGATGATGATTCGGGAAAATAATAACGCCCTGAATTTTGCGATGGAAATTGAAAGTAGACATGCCTACAACAGAAGATGCGCTGTGGCGCCGAGATAGGTAAGAAAGAAAAAGTGCAACAATAGCGGATTAAATGGTTGAGAAGGGCATGGAGAAATAGGTGGCGTGAAGTAGGTCATTGAAGCTTAAGATAGTACATTAAGGTTGATATAAGGAAAGATGCCGTTGATAATTTAGCCATAACGGCCGACGGGAACATCGTGACGGTGAAGATCCTTGGACCATTCCGGTGCAACCTTATCACGCTCGTAGAGCAGGCCACAGTTATGGCAGAGTGTCTGGAAAAGATGGTTAGAAACTGCTTGCAGTACATTCTAGAGTGAGTAGCACTTACCCGTGGGCCATCTGGACCATCACGCACAGCCCAAACTGCTGTGCCCCACACCGCACAGTTCTTGCATCTCCAGCTTTGACGTTCCCTGTGGATGGAAAGCATTAGTGAATATTCCAACGAAACGTATGTAGTAACCACATACCATTCGGAAAGCGTGCCACCACCGCCACCGTACCCAGCCCCTGATCCGGTATCAGGAGTTCCTCGGCCACCAGGAGTGCCACTTCTGCCCGTAGGGCTCAAGCTGCGGAACCGGCGCTTGCGCTTATTCCTTTCTCCACGTCCGAGTGGAGTCTCACTGTCTACCTCGAAGTAATTGCCACTGTTCTGCCTTGAGATCTCAGGTGTAATGCCCGTGGTTGAAGAGAACCTGGCTGTTTCTCGGCGCAGACGTCTGATCTGACGCTCACGGTCACCTTCTCTCCGCTCAATTTCTTCCTTGGACAGTGTCTCGACTTGAGGTTGCCACCCGTCACAAATTGTTTCAGGGTCATAGCGCCAGCCAGCCTCCACGCCGTTGGCTGCCAAATTGTCGATTTCGTTACCGTAGCCGTTGATAAGGGCACCGCTTTCGCAGACTTCCTTTTTGAACTTCAGGACTGCTTCGTAGATGGCATGCGAAATCGCACTGACCCATTCACCACCAAGGCTGAGATCTGCGCAAGTGATGCGCGCGAACTCTTCAGCCATGCCAGGTGGGTGTAGTAGAGACCACTCGAATTTGTCTGTGTACAACTTGTTTTGCAGGTTGATGTTGAGAGTGATCAAGCACCGATATGCGTCATCTGGGTTCAGAAGGCTGTCATTTACCAGCGCTTCCTTGGTTACGGTGACAGTGGTCGTCACATTAGGCCGGCTATCAGGTGTCCCAACGTTGGCAACAGCTGGTGTCGATGGCGTGTCTCTCGACGGTTCAGTCTGTGGCAGAACACTGGGCACGGTGCCTGCATCTGTGCTCTGGAAGAGGGGGTGGAGAGCAACACCAGCGTATTCCTCAAGCTGCTGTCGGATCTGATTGCTGATGGTCATGGTCGTGGCTTGAGGATTTGGGAGATCAAGATCGCGAACGAAACCAATAGCAAATTCTTCAGGCGTTGAGAGTGATTCGTGGAGGTTCCATAAGAAGGTATCCTTAATACGGAAGGGGGGTAATGGTTCGGGTCTGCGATACGCAGGAAGAGTCTGGTTGATGCTAGGGTCCATGGCAGAGCGTGGGAAAGGGAATGGTTCGAGGGGTTGATGAGCGGGGACTTCGACGTCAATTCGGATGGGAACGAGTGTCAAGGGGAGTTGCGCTTGAATCTGCAGTTGATCGGCACACCTAGAATCACCACGCTGTATGTTAGCCAGATTAAGGATAGATGGGAAAGGCAGAGGCCACTGTCGTTAATGGCCACATCAGTCCTGACGATGGGGAACATACGCTGGTCGCAGCATTCTCTTGATCATCCACTCGCGAAAGAGGCCTTGCACCTCCACCGGCGCATGCACTTCTTTGCCCAGCTTCTCTGAGTAGGGTACCGACTTGTCGGTGGCGGATTCTTCGCGCCGAAGACTCCTCAGTCCCGTCGGCCGCCGGGGCCCATCGTTCTCATCAAAATCCTCGTCATCAAATCCATCTTCTGCATAGTTGATGGCGGTAGTTCCACGCTTCGTGGTGCGCGGAGTCGGGCCGGTCTGAGACGGAGGATTGACAGGTGTGAGCAACGCGTTTCCATACTGGCGCATGCGCGGAGGGTAGGAACTGATATATCCTCGAAGAGGGGACATGTTGGCGATTCAATTGCACAATAACATGCCCCTTCGAGGGTATGGGTGGGAGGATAGAGAGCTTGCGATTGTTTTGATCGGCTCGATGTTCGAAGGGCTGATCACTGCTGAGGCACAATTGAGAATGGTCCAAGCGCGAAAGAGTGAGCAACGAGCACTTGTATGATGCCACAGCATAAAGTAAATGTGTGACAAAAATCAAGACCGCGTCAAAGGCATCCAGATAGGATCCAGCTGGAGAGATTGGCTTTGAGATCGATATTCTGCGCGACTTTGCCCAATTCGACGCTAGTCCCATTCCAGGGATGGCATCATGTGATCAATGCCTCAGGCCATCAAATCAAACAGATTATTGTAGTACTGAGGATCTATACTGGAACCATAGGTTTACTAGCACATACGAATTGCCATGAAACTACCCCCAATCGCGAAGTTGGATAGCACCTTCGTGAACAACGCACCGATGCCCTGGATCTTATCCATCGCGTCTTCTTACCCTCACGTTGAAACTTTCACTCTTGTTCTATTTTCTGTTTTCCTCTCTCTGTGCCTCTCTCTGCCTCTCTCCCCCAAGTCTGCGACACATCATGTTGTCATCTTAAAGATGGAAGTCTCTGGCGTTTTTGAAGATTTTCGTGGGACTGTCGTCACATTTCCCGCTAATAACAACACCCTTTTCACGCAAAACTGGGTGATTGATAAACAGCTTTCCAAGCACATCCATCGCCTCACTGACCACGAGATAGGGGAAGGACTAGGTCCCTCCTTCACTGCCGGAAAATTCGGTTGTCACATTGAAAATGGCGCTGGGGCAGGTATGTATACACCTAAGAATACATCGAAAAGAATATCTAAAAAGACATCTAAAAAGACACCTAAAAAGACACCTAAAATAATATAGCAAGGCCGCATAAGCGGCCGACTATTCTCGTAGGCATATAAATAGAAATCATTACTAGGCACTGGCCGTCGCCCATTGTTCTTGGATCACGACTACGTTGTGGACTTGGCTCATTGTCACAAATCCAAAACAAGGAAACGGAATGTAAGGCAAGGTTACAATTGCCAACTAGGTCTGCACCATATATTCAATCCTCACAGCCAAACTAACTGATGTCCAAGAAATCTTTTACTAATCACTAATCAGACTAGAAAATGAATGCACCGAAAAGAATGAGAACACCCAAACTGCTGAGTACGCCAGCGCTGCTGTCGGTAAGATAAAAACTTGGATATTTGTTGCAGACATATTTAAATGCAACTTAAGAAAAAAAAAAAATAACAGTCGAAACTTCGAGGCACAAGGCCGGGGGAATGATAATCGCATATGCACGGGAAAGAAAAAGGGAAAAAAAATCAGCGGAGCCCAATAACACTCTGCGATGGGATTAGCTATCAAGAGTTTCGAGTTCACTGAGGGTGGGAGTCTTACCATCTCCAAAGTCCACACACGCCGGATCCAGACCTTTACTGGCCCCTCAACGCCCTCGACGTCGTTCAGCTCGATGCCCTCCCACCAGCAGCGGCGGGCAGGCTTACGCCAAAACAGGAGAAGCTTTTGGGCCATGCCCACAGAATTGTTGTTTGACAGGTCTCCGCGGATATCAGTGCGAAGTTTGGCCAGTGCAAGACTGCAGATTACCGCCTTGTTAGGCTCCGGGGCGCGGTGACCCCACTGGTCAGCACGATCAAATCCTCTGCATTGTATATTAGCATGGGACCATGATTGAGATCTCGAGTTCTACTCACCCGGCCGTCAGCATTTCAATAAGATGTTGCTCGGTTGACCCAATCTCCTCGCTCTTGCGCAGTCCAGAAAAGATGCCGTCCTGTCGCAACAGCGACCTACCGGCTGCCCGTTTGACATCGAGCATTTCATCGTGTCCAATGTCGGCGCGAGGGGGGATCACATAGAAGTCAAGATCCTCCCGGAGGACAATGATGCCAGCACGGTCCTGCAACATGTCACGAGCTGAGCCCTGCATTGGGTCCGACAATTCCATGTCTGGTGAGTTTGAGCCCGAAGGCAGAGAGGAGGGAATGGTTTGGGCAACAGTTCGGAAGAAATCCAGCATGTACTGAAGTGAGACCGGGTCATACTGGATGATAACTGTCAGAGAGACTTTAATACTCAAGGTAGGGATTTGCGTACGTCAACTGGGAATACATCCCCGTCATGGAACCCATTTGAGGAATGTCCATCTGGGAGGAGGCCATTGGGGAAAAGGGAGAGCAGAACGAATTCAGGTAAAGTCAACAGCTCATCTCGCGAAAGGGTAAACCGCGTACCACTATAAACTCGTTAGTTCATGCATGATTGAGATGTGAATCAATGTGTGATCCTACCGAAGGTCAAGACCGACGTGTTCATCTCCGCCGATATCTATTATCACAAGTTAACGCAAAGCACATCAAGCGGCCTTTGTTACAAAACATACCACCAAGAGTATTAATTGGCGGACCCCCGGTCTGCTGGACCTGGGTTATGATGCTGGAGGCACCTCCTGCAGCAGCCATCACGTAGGTGAATGACTCAAGTGGACTATAGCCTTCTGTGTATGGCGGTGGTGGTTCACCGTCGTCGGAAGAGCCCTCGTTTTTTGGTTCAGTGAAAGACGCTTTTGTGTCAGCAACAACTGCCGAAGATGGGGCCGGCTCGAGCGACTCCTCGACAGGTGCTGGAGGCGCTAAGGCTGGAGGACAAGCGGGTCCAGGTTCAGTAACTTTATATGGGCGATTGGTGTCTGGTAGTGACGAAAAGATAAGAGATGAAAATGGCGGAGGGTATGCGGGTGAGGAACTTGACGCCGATGCTGGGGAGTGCGGTGGAGGTGCAGTGTAATAATCGTCGTCCTCCTCTAGGGAGTCCGTGGGATGGGGCGGGCACGCCGTGGTTGAAGGGTCCGACGGCGGCGTTTCTCACGACACCGTGGTTTTCTATTATTGCCTGAATCAAGTCAGACAGGCTGATCCGCGCAACGAAAATGTTCAAACCCCAACCTAGTCTAGCAATGCGACTGATCTGGGTCGAGTCTCGTCCAAGCCGGCCGTGTTCGAGGGTGACGGCTTTCCAATTCAATGACTTTCAGCACCGGGATGAAAGAATGTTTCCAAAATGAGTAGAACAGATATATGCTCTCATCTGCTAAATTCGCAGTGATTGAGCGTTGGAGAAAGAGAGGCAGCGCTTAGAGGTTGGGGAAGACGGGTAGATCAACTTGTCCAGGTGGACGGCGGTAAGTCCGAGCGCCTCACTAGCCATTGAAACCTTGGCACGTGCCGTGTCCTCCTGTCTTTTGTTTTAGTTTGGAGTTAGCTTGCATTTAGTTGGATTTCCTGTCTCTCGAGTCGAATTATTATTGTGGGATGATATTAGACGTGCTTAGCGAAGCGATATAATACCCTCAGGGAGTATGCCTATAGGCTTCGACCTATTTCCAGTCGGTCCCCCGCAAAACCGCCTGGATCTCTCGTCTCATACGATTGTCAGCCTACTTTGATTTTGATTTCGGTCTTCAAAAGAATCTTAGAGCTGATTTTTAGATACATAATATGAACTACTTCCTTTACTAATTTTCGTGGGATACTCGTTATCAAAGTCGAATATTATTTTCAAAGTCCAGTTTTGATGTGGATTTAGGACCTTTTTGAATATACATCCACAGAGTCTTAACCCATGATATCTTGTATTTTTGCTATGAATATTACAAGGAAGTCATGAAGAATCAAAAGTGACTATCCTAGTTCAATTGTTGGCACAGAGTAGTGGAATAGGGGTAGTAACAATGGCAACAAAGGTCGTCGTTCGCACGCGTCTGGAAAGACACCAGAAAGGAGGATGTTTATGAGTGCGAAAAACTACTTCCATGGTGAAGACATGAGTACTATATATGTATTTCATTTACACACTTCAATATTTTTATAAATACATAAACATATTAGACGTTGCGCTCTGCAAAGCTCTGAATCAGACCCTCAAGAGTCGGTTCATACTCCTTCAAGCTGACCTGGTCACCCTCGAGAATAGTGTTGGCCTGTACAAAGACCTTACGCGGGACCTTGTTCTTCAAAACAACGTCACGAATGGTGGTTCCCCACCAGCTGTCAACAGAGGTAATATCATCATACAAGCCCTTACCAGCCTCAATATCTGCGGTACTCTTGTAGATATGCAGCTTCTGGAGGTACTTCTCCACGGCAGGGCGTCCGTGAGTCAGAATCTTGGACCGGTCAAGATGGATCTCTAGATCAGAGAGATCGTCTTTGTTGTAAGACAACTTGACAAAGTCATCGCCGGCATCGAGGAAGGTGCGCAGAATACTGTACCGAGCCTGCATGTGTGCCTGGCCCCATTTCTGGGTCTTCGGATCCCAGAACTCGAGGGCAACCAGACCAGCGCGAGCCATGGAAAGGTAGGCTGCGAACAGGACGTCGCCGGCCTTACCGGCCAAGTCTTCCTTGCCATCGCCGAATCCGAAGATCTTCAGGATTTCAAAGTCGCAGGCAAGCACCATGGCCACACACTCAGCACGGCACTCCTCATACGATGAAGCAATGGAACCAAAGACCGAGCTCCACGTCTGTCCAGGCTTGTACCAGGTCGACACGGCCCTGTTGGTGACGGGGCTGATGGGTGGGTTCTTAATGTCAAAGTTATACTCCCCTGGTGCTGTTTCCTGCAGCAGCTTGCCAGTTCCATGACCCAACAATTCATGGATGCCGACCTGGACCTCAAAGGCAGGGTCCCGGAATGCGCGGTAAACCTCCTGGTCACTCTCGGCAATGAAAGGAATAGCCTCGTTAGGAGCCTTGGCGCTAAGAACATTGCCCAGAGACACGTTCTTGAAGCCGAGGTTCTGGCGAATGTCATCATAGTTGGGCAGGTTGATGCCAGCTGGGAGACCGGAGCCGGCGAAGGTCAAGACCTCCAACGATGTGAAATCGGGGCTGAGGAACTTGTCTTTCTCAAAGTCTGTGCCCCAGGGCAGCTTAGGAATCATGCTCTCGGCACTATCAACCAGTGTACCAAAGGCTCGGGTGCGCTCGAGATTGACCTGTAAATGTTAGCGACGGCAGTCTATATGATTTCAGCACGTTCCATACATACCAAAGCAACGAAGCCTTCCCATTCTCCGCGCACACCATGGGGGTCTCTGTATGTTTCAACAAAGCCCAGGTTCGTCTCGAGAACGGGCTTCTGATCCTTAACCCAGATACGCTGGCTCTCCTTGAAAGCCTCGATGGACCCAGATCCGAATGAGAGAGCATATGAATCCAACATTTTCTTCTGGTTATCATTTGCCGCAGCAAGTCCAGCCTGCTTGGTGCTGTGCGCGATCTTTGCCATCTCCTCTTGGTAGTCACCGAAGACAAGACGCAGCGTCTTTCCCTTCAGATCTCCGTCCAGTACAAATGTGTCCACATCACCGAGATCCCGGTCTCTCGTAGGAGGCGACGAAACACCAGATGCAACCAAAAGCTCGAAATCACCCGAAGATGTCTTCCGGATTCTAGTATTCTCCAACGCAAGTCCCTTCTTCTCCATCAAGTCACCAATTGCTGTGATCTCCTCCTGTGAGATCGTCGGCGAATCGGGGTAGTAGGTGGTAATGTGGCCGCCCTTGGGATACCCGAGGTGCATCATCGACTGTTCACTGGTCTCATAGATCCCTCCTCCAGTGGCGTTAGCCTTCTGGAAGGCCGCCTTCGTCTCCGGAGTAGCCGAAGCCAGAGCCTCGAATGCGGATGGGGACAGCCGAGGGATGAACTTTGAGTCACCAAAGCCCTTGTAGTTTCCGCAGTTGCCCAAGAATTGACCCGCATATTCAAGGAAGAAACGGAGGTCTTCAGAGCTGACTTGTGTTTTCTCCGCGAGGCTGTTCCAGTCGCCATTGGAGGCGTGGTAGAGTGACAGGATGAGGTCGTATATAGGTTCGGACTCGGGGGAAACCTGACGCAGAGTGACTCGAGTGCCCTCAAATGCAGCTCTGTACACATGCGAGAGAGGTTAGCTGCCAATAGCTCTTAGAAGATGTGGTACTGCGGGCGGACCCCAGGAACACAGGAACACCATACCTGCTCATGAAGTGGGCATATTTTCTCAAGTTCTGGTCTTTGAGGGTATCAAAGTGTGGCTTGACTTCCAGCCTGACCACAGTAGGAGGCGAATCAGCCAGGTAGTGCTGTTTGATGCTTTCGTCCATGGCGCGAGTTCTATGGGAATGCGAGGAGAAGGTTTTTGCCAGTCTGAGAGTCGACCGGCTATATATCCGATGGAGGGGTAACAAAGGTAACACGGAGCTCCGGGAGAACAAATGCGGCGCAATGCCACGCATAGAGTACATATGGAGGGGTTTGACGACGTAGTATGACATACTCATGAGGAGGCACCAATCAGGTACGTGGCTCCATAGCTACGGTCGGATCCCCGATGGAGTCCGATCGGCATTGCTTGACACAGATTTCGATTTGCTAAGTGAATGTTTTACATTTGTCACTTTGCTTAATTACAACTGTTGCAGTTACTATTTACTATGTCAAGGATGTACAATAATAGCAATAACAGCACTGACAACAATAAAAGGGGGTATCAGCCAAAAAAATAACAAGAAATGTCTCTTATATCAGACTCTCATACTTGTCCAATCCTTGCTTTTGAGTTCCCTGCTGTGTCGCGGCTGTGCCTTGGAAAGATGATGGTCTGTTGGCTGTGTTCATCGGAGGGGGCCTCATAGCGCTGTTGGACAACATGTTTCCTGCAGGAGGTGGGGGGATTGAGAATGAGGAGTAGTTGGGTGCCGGTTGAGCAGTTGACCCGGACATATGATTCGAGGGTGTCATGGTCGACATGGACCCCAAAGTCTGACCCGGTGGGCCTGTGTGGGATCGAACATTGGCATTTGCCGGGGTTCCCCAGGCAGAGGATGAGGGCTGCATAGTAGGGAAGGCTTGAGCAATCGGTGAAGCTTGCCGAGCAGGAGCAGGAGCAGGAGCAAGAGACGGGAAAGAGCCCAATTTCTGATCTGGAGTAATGGAACGGAAGCCAAGATTAGACTGCTGGCTCAAGGCATTCGCTTGTTGTGTCATGCCTGCATTATTTGAAGACCAGGAGAATGAAGGCGACATGCTAGGGACCGCTGGCTTGGCTGGCTCCATACTACCCCACATATCAATGCTCTGGCCATTTGTAGGAGATGCCTTCTTTCCAAGAACAAGGCGCTCAAAGCTGCCAGCACCGGCGTCCGCATCGGGCGAACTGAGGCCTGTGGCGGACTGCGAAAATTCGTCAGCACCATTCTGGAAGCCCGTTGATCCAGCGGCAGAGGATAGCTCTTGCAGCTTTTTGGTTTGTTCCTGTTCAATCCTCGTTGAGAGAGTTTTTATCAGAGCCATAAAGGCATTGAATTGTTTAAGGCTCAAAAGTGGCCCAAGACTGAAACTCCAGAGAACCGGCAGAACTTCCAAAGCCAAGAATTCGGTGTCTGCGACGGTCCCAACCTGACGAAACACCTTCAACGACGCCATCATCACCGACGGTTCTTTCGTTTTGATCGCCTTGAGAGATGGGACAAGCTTTTCTTGAATGGTGTACTTGTCCAAAATCGAGGACTTGGCTGGTTTCGACTTGGTCGCCTGGATTCCGGACAGATCATCGTCAAGCCCGTCTGAAACATCCGCAGAGGCCCCGCAAAGCACACTAAAAGCTTCCAGGCTGCGGACCTTGATAGCAAGGCTGCTAGTGCGACTGAATGTGGCAGCAATGGGAGGGAATACCTCGTTCTTGACCGTGCTAAAGTCGAGAACTGGGAGCATCACAGGAAGGCATTTAAGGGAAGCATCCACCAAAGAGTGTGTGGGAGAATCCAGCCCGAGCCGAATCAGGGGTAGAATATCTAGAAATAAACGTTAGATATAGGCCGAAAGGTTTCCATTGACAAACCGCACCATCTTTGAACTCCATTCCCGAACAACTATCAGCAATCAGATTCATGTTATCAAGCACAACCATGAGGCCGGCATCTTTCTTCGAGTCTCGTTCAGCAGCCCCCTTGCCCGAGCCAATTCCAAATACTTCTTTCAGACGAGGGATGATTCTCTCTGGGAACACGCGGCGTCCGTTGGGAATCCGCTGTAGGATGCCGAAGACATTTTGCAATATCAACGGAAGCAGTTCCCGATCCTTCAATTCGTCCATCAACGCTCCCAATAGCTTTCTCTCTAGAACAGAAACGGGGAACTCAGGTAGTACCCGTTGTAAACCACGCAAGAATTGAGACTTCTCATTGGGATTTTTTGCTGGCAAAGATTCCAGGAACCGGATAGTGGAAACTAGCACGTTATCAAAGTACTGTGATTGTTGGAACTCTCGAGCATTCATGCGTTGGGCAGGCCGTCTGGTAATGAGCCTCGGTAGGACATGAGAAACTAGATCTTTGGGAATCGGCTTCGAACAGAGGAAATTATTGCTCTGCGATGGAGTGGAAGACGGAGAGCTCAGCAATTTCTTATATGTGGACAAGTTTGCGTGCGTTTGTAAAGGCGAGGCATGCGGAGAATTGTACAGAGCAATGATGACAAGACCCAAGGAGAAGAGATCGGCGGCTGACGATACGTTGGAGTCCATGGCAAAGTCAGGCGACGTGTAGTCAAGGGTCAATTGTACTGAAGCGGGAAGCCTCGGTTCCTGATAGAGAACCTCAGACACAGCCAATGGCGGCAGCGATGAACGTGTTTCAGAAGAGTCCGGAGGCCCCGCGAATCCCAGACCAGAGATCTTCCAATCTGATTTGGCATTGATATAGATGGCCTCCGGGTTCAGATTTCCATGGACTAAGCCCGCAGACTCGTGGAGGAATTCAAGACCCTTGGCAACTTGCAAGAGTCCCTTTTGAATTTCCAGCTCATCAATATCCACATCTCTTCTTCTCCGAGTCCCATCAGCCTCCTCAACCACGTACCGGCTGCTTCGCGAACCAGCGCGTGTGGTATTCTCTTGGTCGTCTTTTTCTAGCAGCAGCCCGGAAAGTGAGGCGGTGAGATGTTCCGTGGCAAACATGAGACCACCGTTACGCGTCTCCTCCACAGGCTCGAGCACCTGAAGAATCGATGGGTGCCGTAGGCGCGCTAGATTGCTTGCTTCGCGCTTAAGTCGCTCGATCACATCGTCCTGTAGCTTCTTCGAGGAGGACCCAGAACCCCTCCCAAATCCACTAGAGCGTGTCTCTAGTGACTTGCGATCAAAGATAAACACGGATGCGGCCGTTCCCGTAGACTTCTTCTTTGCATCGTGGATTTTCCAGGGGCCGGAGTAGACGGTGGGGTTAGGGGAGATTTGGTAATTGGCGGAAATATTGGAACTGAACGACTTAAGCGCAGATGAGAACATTGTGATGAGGCCGCAGGCGAGAATTGGTCTGAACGATAGTCGATGGAATGAAGGGAGTTGTTCGTTTCACAGTGTCGTCACGGTATAGCCAGCACAAGACATGTTTATTTTCAATACAGCGGAATTTAGAAGGGGTTTCAAAGGGAGGCGAGCCGAAGTTGGAATTCGATGGCTAATGGGGGGTCAAAAACATTAGCTCAAAGGCTCAGAGGAATTGTCCACAGGTTGCATACTTGGTCAACCCACCCAATACGACCTCAAGTCCTCGATAACAACTCCTATCAGACTCATCACGTGATACTGTCAATAGATGCTCTGTTGCCTTAGGCATTAAATATTTTATTGCTGACGCAGCAGGTTGCGCCTGAACTCTCACAACTGACTCAATCCAGCTCAACCGACACAAACCGCAGAGAGCCGAATAAAGCCGAGGTCGGCGGACAACTCTAATTTACAGCTGCTGATTGGCCAATATCGCATCGACATTCTGTATCTGTAGGGCGGTGGCAGAACTTCACATCTTAGGCCTCCGAGTCATCGGAGTTGTTCTCGAGCTCCGCAGAGATACAGAGTTCTGGTGTGGAGTCATCCTTCTACTTGTGATATAAACCCCCATTGACTTGCTCGATTTCAGTATGTTTATAATTCTTCCAGTGACTCAATTGGCACACTCTCCACTCTCTATACCCCTGACTGGCCCTTGAATCGTTCCTAACATCACCAGAGTCATGAAGTCGCTTCACCAATTGGCTCGCCGACAGGCACTGACCGGGCTTGCAATGCCCCGCGTCCTCTCGTCACAGAACATTGCCGCCAGCCGGACATGGCAGAGAGCTTTCAGCGCCTCCACGGCGGCCGCCTCCCAGCTCCCAGGTCTTGATGCTTCGAAATTGACTATCACTAAGACCACTACGCCCAAGGAGCTAACGGACTCCAAGGATCTTGTCTTTGGCAAGTACTTCACAGGTAAGTGAATCTCTGCGCTTTATTGCCGTCCAGTCACTGACCAGAAGCAACTGTAGATCACATGCTCTCCGTGGAGTGGACAGCTACCGACGGATGGCACGCACCTCGCATTGTCCCCTACCAGAACCTCAGCTTGGATCCTGCAACTTGTGTGTTCCACTATGCATTTGAATGCTTCGAGGGCATGAAGGCGTATAAGGACAGTACCGGCGGCATCCGTCTGTTCCGCCCCAACAAGAACATGGAACGCCTAAACAAGTCTTCTGCGCGCATTGCTCTTCCTACCGTGGACGGTGACGCACTGACAAAGATCATTGGAGAACTTGTGAAGCTCGATAGTCGGTTCATCCCGGAGTGAGCATATCTTGTGTACACCAGATGAACATCATTACTAACCTCCATAGTGCTCGTGGCTACTCCTTGTACCTTCGCCCTACCATGATCGGTACCCAAAAGACCCTGGGCGTTGGCCCACCGGGATCCGCTCTCCTGTATGTCATTGCCAGCCCCGTGGGTCCTTACTACCCAACTGGCTTCAAGGCCATCTCCCTGGAGGCCACTGATTACGCCGTCCGCGCCTGGCCCGGCGGTGTTGGTGACAAGAAGCTTGGAGCCAACTATGCTCCCTGCATTCTGCCTCAACTCGAGGCCGCATCCCGTGGTTTCCAGCAGAACCTGTGGCTCTTCGGCGAGGAGGAATATGTTACCGAGGTCGGCACAATGAACCTCTTCATTGCTTTGAAGAACAAGGAGACCGGACAGAAGGAGCTTATCACTGCTCCTCTTGACGGTACAATTTTGGAGGGTGTCACTCGTGACTCTGTTCTGACTCTCGCCCGTGAGAGACTCGGTCCCAAGGGCTGGAACATTTCCGAGCGCAAGATTCGCATGTCTGAGGTTGCCCAGGCATCTGAGGAGGGCCGCATGATCGAGGTTTTCGGCGCTGGCACTGCTGCCATCGTCAGCCCTGTTCGTAACATCAGTTACCGAGGCAAGATGGTTGATTGTGGTTTGAAGGAGGATGAGGAGGCTGGTGAGATTGCTCTCCAGATGAAGAACTGGATCGAGGGTATCCAATACGGTGACGAGAAGAACCCTTGGAGGTAAATTGTCCCTAATGTTGAACCGGATGACGATATACTAACAATCTATTAGTGTCACTATCTAAGACAGATATGTCAGATAAAAGGGCTTCTGCACCCAGGCTTTGTGGTATGGCGACAGGCTTTCAAAAGTCCGCAGGGTATATTTTCTTGATTAATTTTGCATTTGTTTGAATATTTGAGGTACCGAGGCTACCGAGCAGCAGCGGGCGTCTTTTACATATCCATCGGGAGCTTGGTTCTTCACATAGAGAGCTTTTCTGATGTTTACTATTTTCGGTTTTTCGTTGAGTCCACGATCTTGTAGAGATATTGAAAGGGAATCACCTTCCAGTGTATACTCCGAGTATGGTCACATGCTGTAGGAGTGTCAAATCGCAGTTGCTAAAGGGAGACATATACCTAGGTGAGGTTTTATCTAGTCAGTTTAGCTCCCTTGGCCCTCCCCAAGTCGTAGTATACCAACACACGATGGACTTTGTAATTGGGCCGGGGTCCATTCGCATACTAGCTCAATGGAATGCCCTCTGGACATTGATTGAGGAGAAATTTTGGAGTAACCAAGACCTGATAGGCCATTCAGAGGCTAGTAGAGACGAAACGGCTTTCGAGGTGGTGGTTTTCTTGCTGATTCTTGATTTCACCGCTTTATGACAGCCTCCTATACTCCCGTTATCCAGGTAAGACTTTGCTCTATTCGACGCAGTATTTGATGGGTTTTTATGTTATCATTTGATGTGTGAAACAGCCCATTGCGAGGGGAAAACAAAGAACTCACATGACAGCATGGGCTCTATCGTTGGAAGTGTACTAGGATTTGCATGATTTTGATTGAGACTGAACTATATATCTTCATTACAGCTAGTGGAATGTGGTTATATATTGGCGTGGGACTTGTTTATATAACGCAATGATCAATAGCCTATTTACCCAGAGAGAGGAAGAAGAAGAAGAAGAAGAAGAAGAAGAAAAAGCGACAGAGACTTTGTTGGTAGGCTTGTAAAAGTAGAATCTTCAGATTATAGTAGAAGAAAAGGCGCTGTAAATGGCATAAATAACATAAATTACAGTTACTACTTAGTAAACCTTGGTCTTTAGTAGTTTATTTATATCTCTTCCTTAAGAAAAGACTATTTAGGGGGTGCGGTTAGCAAATCATATAGATTTGGTTTCATATATCACCGTGACTACCGGAATCGGTAGATAAACTAACGGTGGTCAAATACAAAACAGTAAGCACTGGACTTTTTTTTACGGTATTTTCTTTTGCTCCGAGACCCGAAACACTTTCTAAGCCATCATTTACAGAAAAGTCACCTAAGATTATTTCATTAAAGCCAATAGCTCGAATAGGACCCGAAATCTTCCTCTTCCAGCGATAATGTAAACCCTGTCCAAGGCCGACCACCAGATTCAGCATTAAGCACAGATAGTGCTAAGACATCTGCCATTCTATACAATTTGATACATCCAAGCACATAGAGTTTCAGACAGGTTAGTCATACCTCCCAGCTTTGATTCTGTACCGACACAGTGCTGACGAGTGTCAGCCACCCGTACCTATGACCCCGCCCGTTTCTTGGACATTTCACGTTGACTTCCCCTCATATGCTAGCCGAGGACAAGCCCTAGAGATAGGACCATACAAGTCAATCTAGTCACAAGGGCTTCGAGACCCAATCAATATCTCCAATCGATAGTTCGGGTGAATGGGTCATATCGCAACAATACGGCCTAGACCAACGGTACATATCTAGATGTAACTTGACCGAAAACTAGGTAAAGTAGGCGACATGCAGCACGTGGGCCACGTGGAATGAGGCTAAACCCAGACGCGACAAGTGAAGTGAGAGCGAAAGTAGAAAAAGAACGCACGGGTCGGCTTTTTCCGTACTAGAGAAGGTTTCAGGCTCAGTCTGTACGCCCTTCAGCTACGTATTGGGCAAAAATTAGAATCACAGCGGGACACAACATGCGGTTCAGAATGTCCTGCATGGATAACAATGGGGGTTGTTTGATCTCATAGGCTGAATGCGGTGCTCAGCATATTCGGGTGGGTTGCAATGAGGACTCTTATGAATTCTATTGCTGCATTGCGGGAGATAAGCGGACTCGGGGGGATATGTGTGGCTTGGAGGGGAACTGGTGGTCAGCTTCTTCTTATCTTGGGATACCCCCGACGAGAGTCTATAATTATTCTCCTCCGGACTTATTGTTGACCTGTACAGGACAAATATAAACGCAAACTTGGGAGTCATTAAGTGCCGATGTTTTCTGTATGACTCGAGACAACCTTGGAAGAGTAGCAATGAGCTAGACAATTTTAACCATGTTTGATTTGCAGTTGCCATGGACTCGCATTCGGGGTGATGTTGTTTGATAGTGTCCAGCTTCAGCACTGGACGCCTTGTCCGACGTCCCCGACCTAGGCTAATCCATTTGAAGGAAAGTCGGCTGAGGTTGACGCGCCCAGTAGGTGCGCTTGAATGGTCTTTTGCGCTCGGTCCATTTCGTGTTTCGTGTAACAATCCAATCCGAGAACGCCAACGTGCCAGCACGACGCAAGAGGCTCAGAGATTGCCGTCACTGATCTTCCCTGAGTCACATCAAACTTCGCCCCAAAATTTTTTTTAAAATGGGAAATTTTAAAAAGCAAAGTAAATCACAATGGGGAAAGAGACGAGGCATTCTGCAGACAGGCGTGTGTCATGGGGGGTGCATCTCGGACACAGTAAGGTCGGGGGCTGCATGATAGTCGTCCACCGCCAGGAACATTCTTCTAGATGGTGACTAGAAGGCTCAAAATGCAACCCATCCAAGCATCCGGGGACAACCATGGTATGTGAATGGCTACAATCCCTGCAGGAGGAAGAGTTTCCACTAGGATGGCTGTGCAATGCTTAGAATTCCAGCTGGAGGCATGGACAGCATTAGCGGTGAAGACAAGTATGTACGGGGTACCTGAGCTGTCGTGCTCATTGAGCGTGTCACTGAGGTCATGGGATGCCTCTACGACATTACTCGATCAGGAATAAGAAGGTGTCCTGTTCAGCCCTATATAGGGAGACAATGACGAGAACTTTCGGGCCACGCACTAGCGGAGTTGGTTCCTAATACGCACTGCATTCCTGCTATTAACTCCGACCCGGATTGGTGGAGAGACCCTGCAAGGCTACCTATTCATAGCCTAAGTTGTCTTACCTGAAAAAGAGCCTCTTTTTTCTTTTGTGGATTTCGTGGATTTCCCTCTCCCCCGCCCTCTAAACCCCCTTGTCCGGACTACGAATGATGTCCACTGTATTTTTTTTTTTTGGTTCGGAGTCAAGCATCCGGGTCTGAGCATATCTCCGAGGACTAGAAAATAGACTGGATAGTTGGCAAATAATGTACCTTAATTCCTAATTCCTAATCCCTAATTCCTAATTCCTAACTACGGACGGAGTACGGAGTCGGAGTACGGAGAATACGGATTTATTGCGCATCATATGCCTAGATTGGTATTCGCGATGCCGCCAATCAGGCAACCAGTGGAAGCGCGTTAATGAAGTCATCACAGAGAATAATAATGGTTACAATAATTATAAAAAAAGAAAAAGAAAAAGAAAAACTGCCAAGAAAAGTGAAGTTACATTAATTATAGAAATGTCATTGAAGGAAAGTGTGTCTATTCCAGTACAGGTGAATCAATGTATACGAGCAACCCAATTGCGGTTTAAAGAGAATTTTGTAGGCGATACAGGCCCGATTTTCCAGGATGCCTAGACTCCCCAGAAAAGTGAACATTTTTTTTAGTTTCCTTGTCTATAGTCCTGAATATCACGCCAAAAAACTCTCCATTACCCCAATACTGGAATAATCCTTATGATCCGCCAAAGAGTCAGATCTTTATCCCCTTAGTCCGTTGCCAAGATGAAGATTTAAAAAAAAAACAAAAACAAAAAAAAAACGTGGTAATGACCGTGCATATTGTAGCAGCCCACGTGAGAATAGAGAAAGAAAGTAAAACGCAAGGTGTAACCCCAAAATCCACGCAGCCCGTTTCATCCCTGGACATATCGTGTCTCGGGCCAGTCAGGTCGAATGAGGATCACCCTCCAAGCGAACGTCTGGTTAGCGTGCCCCGGCCCAACTCCAATAATTCATCCTACCGTCTTGGATCTGGATCATACGCCGTACAACTTTTGTGCTACATGTTAGATCTGAGATTCACCCCCTGGTCCAGAACTGACCGGTCTGTCGGTGTTTTAGTAGTTTTAGTAGTTTCAGTAGTTTCAGTAGTTTCAGTAGTTTCAGTAGTTTGATAGTTTGGTAGTTTGGTAGTTTGGTAGTTTGGTAGTTTGGCAGTTTGGTAGTTTGGCAGTTTGGTAGTTTAGTAGTTTAGTAGTTTTAATAGATTTGGTTTAGCCTTGAATAGGTGGGTGTTTTAATTGTTTCAAGATATTAAGGTGTTTTAAGTGTGTTAGTAGATTGATAGGCTATTAGAGTAATTAGAGGGTTTCATAAATCCCAAAGAGTGTTAATTTGCCGTATTACCAGAGGCTGAACATGGATCCCCGAGCAAATTAATTAAAACCCCAAAAACCCAAAAGAAAAAAACAATAATAAAATAAAATAACCGGGACTTTGTGCACATGGCAGGTCGAGTCTAATGGTATTCGAGCACGGACTGAGCTGGTTATCGCGACGGGGCTTAGCTGCAAGGCCCGAAAAACCAATTCCAGCTGATCAATGGGGAGCCTTAAGAGATCCCTCTTAATTCTTATATATAAATATACTGGCATCCACTTGGTCTCGGATCTTTAGCCTCATAGCCCCGTTATCACAACCCTCCACTTTCACCTTCTACGCTTCTACATCTACTATACTATACTATTCTCTATTCTCTACGCTCTATTCTGTACTTTATCTTTTGTCTCCGCTCTTAGCTTTTACCTCTTTTACCATGAATCGCTCTCCATCGTATGATGGCCGTTCAGGCTCTCGTGGTAGTCACAGCAACAGCAGCGCATTCAGTCCCAACGCCAACCCAAACGAGGACTGGACCAAGATCTCTGATCTCGCGGAGCGTCGCCGCATTCAAAACCGTATCGCCCAGCGCAACTATCGTAAGTAAAAGACAAATCCCAGAGTCTCATACATTTTCTGACTCGGCGCAACCCAACAGGCAAGAAACTGAAGCGCCGCTTGGAAGATCTCGAGAGACGGGCTGCAACTTCTGCTTCACCCGAACAATCACACGCCGAGCCAGTGTCTCCGAAGCCATCCCCAAAGACTCGAACAAAGCAGCGATCCTCCAAACCCACCGATGTCAAGCCTCACTCGCAGTCAGACCGATCTGCTCCGTACGACTACTATTCCCCCGAGGACCGTCAAACAATGTTCGCCCAGCAATGTACTCGCCAGCTCTCTGCATCACCCCCACCAGTCTTCTCCTACCCATCCATGTCATCCTATGACACCTACCGGCAGTCCGCCTACTCCCAGTCCCCCATCTACCACGCCGCACCGAGCACCTACAGCGAAATCGCCTACCAGACCGAGTATGGCGAGCCCGTCCCCTCGCTGGTCCCTGTGCTTCCATCGATGCAGGCCCGCAAACTGGCCTATGATGAAGACCTGATCAGTCCATTCAGTATGAGCTATGCAACTATGGCCGGGATCGATCTGTGCCAACAGCAAGCCCAGGCGCAGTCCCATTCTCAACACCAGCCTTCTGCGCTTCCGGTACATTTTCCTCGCTGAACATACTCATTCGACCAGTCAGCTAATATCTGTCTGTGTTTTCTTTTCCAGATGCCAGCACTTGCATACTACGAGGATCGACCATCGACGTCACCAGAGGCATCTATTTTCACATTCCCGCTCACACCGGAATCAGCCCCATGCTCACCTCAAATGCATTATGAGTACGATCTACGGCCATAAGGCGATCGGGGGATCGGGGACGCAACAGACCGAGCGGGTGTTTCCGCCCCAAGGTCTGACCCCGAACGTCGGACTCGAATCCATCCGCCACGTTTTTTTTTTTTTTCCTGTTGCCTTCTCCCGAGCTCTCCACTCTCGATTTATTTATCTATTTTGGTTTTTTGGTTTATTCTTTCTTTTGGTATTTGTGTTAGCCCTTTTTTTTATTTTTTTTTCTACGTGTGATGAGATAGTTGCATGATAACTGGTGTTGATTTTTCTTTTTTTATTGGCGGTGTTAAAAGGGAACAGGGATGAGCTAGGGAGCCACGTTGAATTGTTTTCTTTTCTTTTCTGGGTTTGTCTTTTGTCTTTTGTGCTTTTTTTTTTTTTGGGTCTGTTTTCTCTCTGTTTTGATTAAATGCAGATTTACAGAGTACAGATGGCGAATTTGATTATCTCTCAATATAGAATCTTATATTATAACAAGGGAGCATTCTTATAGTGATTGGTTCAAACCCTCAACTTGACTTGCATAACTCCACGGCCCCCAAACCTCCGTGCGGGATTTTCATTTTCAGCTTAGCCAAAAACATTTTACAGCTCAACGCTTTCCGGTTCTAGAGGTCTCAACGGTGATTGTCGTACTTCGTACTTCGTATCCTCTATTCTTTGATGTTCCCCAGTTTGATAGCCCTAACTAGTGAAACTGAAACACAGTTTAAAGATGACAATCCACAGACCAGTTTCTTAAAGCGGACAAGTTCTAGTTCATACATGACTCAAACAAGTCTCGAACTCACCGAAGTCCAATAACCATCAACTAAGGACCAGTCTACTGGGAAACCCCCGATCCCTGCAGAACGAGACGATACCCACCCCCCACGCAACACTCTCGTTCCCGACATATTGGCAACTAAAACAGCCACCCCAAATTTGCTTTGAAAGGATTTGGAAATTGCTCCCTTCCAGATGGACCCGAAATTCCAACGAATCCATCGGATGATGCAATCTGCAAGCTGTAATCTGCAATATCCGCCCCATCAAATCCCCACTATCCCGGTTACATAGGATATACGCAGAGGTACGGAGTTGGCCCGAGGATTGTGCTGCGCCTCAACTCTTCGCTTCCCCCCTCCTTTCACGCATTTGTACTTTGGCTAGGGACAGCACATTAACCAAGGTCCCCTCAAGACTAAAGCCGAAAACTGGAGCCAAGCAAAACATGCCTTCTCTGGCGTTTCCCAACACTCGCATCCGTTTCGGATTGGCGATGTTTCGCCCGGCTATAAGGGACAGTTTACATCCGGGTTCGAAAGGTCTCGGAGCCATCGCCCACCTATGACTCCTTCCAGTGATTACTATTCAGGTCCGGTATCACGGCCATATGCAATAACACAAAGAAACCTCGGATCATACTATGACGCGTCCAAAAATAAAGATAAAAATGAAAATAAATAAAAATAAAAATGAAAATAAAAATCAATGGCCTCCTCAAGATATCGGCCGTTAACGGTATACTAGTCTACTGTTTTTTTTTTTACTAGTCATTTGAGGGGTTGGGGCTGAAATGACAGAAAATCAGCTTTAATTTAGGTCATTTTTATTCCCGTTCAACCCACATGGAATTTAGGGGCCAGAGGCTAAAGGGTCAAATGAATGCATGTCGAAGCCAGCCAATAATCTTCTTTTTCCTATCCTAGCTTAGCTTGGGGGCGGCATCTTCTTATCAGGGTTGGCGGCTCTGGTCTGCAGCGTTCCCGCCTATCCCCCATCCCTGACTGTGGATCAAAATATACAAAAGAGGATCGTTGGCATTGGCCAAAAAGGAAGGTGCTTTATAATAAATGAACATTACATTCCAAATCCCCCTCTTTGCACGTTGCATGTTGCATGTTGCAGTGATTCACCCGCATTGTCCTCAACCTTATCTACAGAAGCCAAAAAGGTCAACCCGGTCAATATTGCCGAGGAAGTTTGGCATGGAAAAGCCCGAATAAGCAAATGAAGAGAGAAAAAAAGGCGTCTTTCAGCCTGGGCTTTCATGCTGAATGAATTTAGGAATGCTCGAGAACATTTACCCCGGTACTCCGTGCTCCGTGTTCCGTGCTCCGTGCTCCGTACTCCGGAGGGCGGGGGATATATCTAAAGCATACAAATACACTACAAGGAAACCCCAGTCCGACAGTAACTCCACATACATAAAACAAACGAAAACGAAAAAAAAGGAAAAGAAAACAGGAATATGCAACTGAAAAAGTAGAACGGAACAAAGTTCCCAGAGTTATCCACAGATGTGACGAGCCAAGCTGAATGTGAATCCCGTTGAAAAATGATGATAATTTATGATAATTTAGACTCGATAATCAACAAGTCAGCCTATCGCCTGCCAGACCCATCGGACGCCTTAAGGGATATGCGTCAAACTCCACATTCCTGCAGTGGGGCTGGCCGCAGCACGGGAGACCGTAGTATTGGGAATAGGTCTTTCAGTTTTCAAGTCTGGAGTTCTTGGATCGGTTTAACCTTGACGAATGGGGAAAGCAACGCGACAAGTGCATATACGTACATGGTTAGTTTAGTGTCTTATTACAGAGCCATTTTGTAGATACTATTTTCGGACGGACATGCATGGGAAATACTCGGTCGAGCTCGGTCGAAGTCTGGTTGGATTTCGGCTTTTGGACTTCTTTTGGGGGCTGGTCCAGATCGTTCAATTCATTCCGGGGTACCACGCAGTGTGTTTGACAGTGCGTGGCACTAATTGGGTATGCATACGGTATTGTTGTGCTATATGAGCCTCCAATGGATATTTGAGGCAACGGAGTATTCATTGGAGGATTGACGATTTAGGCTCGGGTTCTTCCCGGGCAAAGGGAGAACGTGCGTTAATAATGTTTACCTGACATGTTTGGACTAAAATAATATTCTTATTTCCAGTTCCAAGCCTTGATAAGCTCTTCGTATTGCAAGCAAAGGCTTGTCTTGCTCTTAGTTTATTTTAGTTTCTAAATTCTGGCTTGAATGTCCCACCGGAGGCCCGGAAGTCGTTTTATATTGTGGATTGAAAGCGGCAGGTAGTCTGCTCTCAATTTGCCCACGCGGCTTTAAAAGCTCATTGGATGTGCTTTTAGAAGTAAAAAAAAAAAAAAAAAAAAAAAAAAAAAGGAACTCGGTTAATATAGCTCGATTGGAGAAGGGAAGAGAAACCTGCTTTAGTCGTGTTGTCAGGAGTTCACCTTCGTAGACCACAGACCACAGATGATGGAATGTCGGATCGAAGTCCCCCGAAGGAGAATCCATATTTTCTTTCCTTTCTTGAGTCATCCTTTGACTTTCATAATAATATCGCTCCCCGACAATTGGTTACCCTTCCTCTTGGTTTCACGGATTTCTGATAATGTGACACCCCAGAATGTTGATCTTAGGACAGTGCCGTCCGGAGGCGGAAATCTGTCCGGAATCGGGACTCTTCCGAGCTACAGGAATATCAAAGCAAATAAAGTCTTTGTAACCAGGAGTGATAGGTGAGTAGGGTTATTGTTCTTCATCTATTAAGGTTTGAGGGAGGCAAAATAAACAGCAAAAGAAACAGCACCCACCTATCGTCTACACCAGGACCATAGTAGGCAAACATCCTTCCAATTCCCCCGTGTAATGTCTAGCATACTAGGAGAATCGTCACACTTTCAGGCTGATTGTCAAGGCCTATTACCCAGTGCCAAGATGTAAGATTATGCAGGGACATTAAAGTTAAAGATCTCACTATTCTTCTATGGATCTGTACATTGTCTCGTATTCTTATAGATATAGGCTTGAAGGAGGAAGGATGATTACAAGGGTTGGCTGGAAAGCGATAAACCACTGTTTGAGAAACTAATATAGCAACGTGATCAACGATATATGACCGGAGGTTGGCATGCTCCGGGGCAAGGAACTAAGCGCCGGAGGCTCATGAAGAAAAAGAAAAAAAAGAAAAACCTAGCAACCCCCAGCAACTGAAACCACTAAGTGTTTGAACAAAATAGGGAAAACGAAGAAGAGAGGAGCGTGGCAATATACAATCCCCCTTATTCAACTACGGAGTAGATCAACCCATAACCAAAACCAAAACCAACGCAAACCATGCACCCATCAGCCAAGACCCACTATAACAGCTCATCAACAGCACCACCCAATCCTTGGGAATCACACGCGTCGCCATCAACCGCCCTTGCCTATGCCATATGCCCCATACATATGCCCCATACATATGCCCCGTACATATGCCCCGTACATATGCCATGTGACAGTTCCAGCGTTACACCAGTATCTCGGCATTTTCATAGGAGGAACCAAGTCGAATGTATTGTCTACGCGCCCAACCCCAATAATTTGACCAGGGTGGGCTTGCATATACATATACGCTAACCGTTATACGCGGACACGCTAAATCCCCAAGGATTTCCAGGTGGACCGCTCACCCGCCGTTCCGCCAGTCCGCCGGCCCAGTGCACTAGACTTAATGTGGATTTCTTTGTATACCGAATTTGGATTGCAAATCATGCCCCCTGTACTTTTTTGATGATAAATTATGAGTGATTATGAGTAATTAACCCACAAATCAGATTGATAAGTGGGAAAGCACGGAGTAAGGCCCGGCCGGATACGAGATTGTTGTCATCGGTGGCACGGACATGGTACATCCTTGACATCCTTGACATCGGCCTCGCCGATGTGTCAAGGGCTTGCATAGGAACCGATGAGTACGCTAACGCATGAATGGACTCGTGGACTTGCTGCATAGGATTTGTAATGTTTGAGTTTGTAATTTCCAATCATATAGGGTTGCGTCGGGGACGCCGGTGTATACGAGCTCGTTGGGCAACGTTCACCTGCAGTTGGAGCCTCAAAGATGGTGGGGGTTCAGCCTTTTCTTGCAGATCAGTAGTGAATTGTGGTACTCCGTACCTGAGGCTCTGTTGTTCTTATGGTGATTTGTCTTTGGATGTGTGGAGGTGGCTAGGTGGGCCCTTGAATGTTGGCTCATCTGGGACCTATGGAAAGTGTGAAGCGGGAACAAAGATAGTATAGCAAGCAATATGTACTACTATCACGTTCCATTTAAAAAAAAAAAAAAAAAAGTAATGTGCTGAGTCTACGGACAAAAAAAATAGGAAGAATAAAACAATGAATGGGGACAAATCGATACTGGTAATCGAAACAAGAGGATCATGGAAGAAGGCCAGGGAAGATGCACGCAGACAGAATAAAAACCCAATAGATTAGAAGAAGAAAAAAAAAACCGAATCCCATTCAAAGCAGCAAGTAAACCAAGCTCAAACATCTGTCATCATTGTCATCAATTCCTGGATCAATCATTCCACAGTCAAGGGCATGGCACAGATCCTCCTCTGATACGGTAGACTCAATCTTGGAAACAACCACGAATGCAAGTTTTTTTTTTATCCTTTCATCTACCGTGCACATCCATCGGATCTGTGGAGACTAAGGCGCCAAGGTTTGGTCGCCGGCGCCGCATCGGGGCTTTCTTGCGGTTCGCAATGGCAGCGTCTTGCAATTGTTCGGGGTTCATCTCAGTATCGCCGTCCTTATCGTCGCGTGCCTCCTGTGGAGACACCCCGTGCTCGTGATTCCACGCCTCGTCGAGCTCGACAACGTTTTTGGGTTTCATGCGCAGCCATTTCATGCGCGGGCCGACACGCGAGACCTCGGAGACCTTGAAGCCATAGATTCTGGGGTCATAGATCTTGCCCTTGCCGAGTCCCGGGCAGAGGTTGGGTGTCCGGACACCGTTGATTTCTAGCGGCTGGTTTTCGGGGGTGGGCGACTGTGCCTGACGACCTGCCGAGGTGCGTGTTAGGGAGCCAGTGCGAGACTGCGTTGATGCGCCCCGTGGCGACATCATCGACAATGCCGCATCCAGACGGGGCCCGATATCCAGGTCTGGGAATGTCATGAAGAACAGACATCCGAACGTTGTACCGAAGAATGCGCCATCGACGGAGTGGAAACGGCTGTTGGGGGGTGTATAAATATCCATGCAACCAGGGCAGAAAAGCTTAACCGTTTCGTGGCCAGGGGTATCGGACCGGCCTACGGGCAGAACTTTACATCCGTTGCAGTTCACTCGCGGACAGGTGCCGAAATGCTGCATCTCGTACTTTTCGAGCATTTGTTGGATGCCGGGTCGCGAGGTGATATACCGTTGGTGGATCAACCCATACAGGAGCTCAGCGGAGCTCTCGATCACGCTCAAATCGCTTGCGACCCGGGCGTGTCGCCGATCGCCTGCTCTTCTGTATGCAGGTTGATCACCGAGCGCATCGTCTTCATCTTCCTCCTCCTCCTCTTCCTCCTCCTCTTCCTCGTCATCCTCCGGCTCCACATCCAGGATCATCTCTAGTGCCTCCTTGTACATCGGCACCTGCGACTGAAGGCCAGTCAAATTGAAGTCATCCTCGATGAAGTCCTCCGATACCTCTGCGAAAAACTCATGGCCCATCAACGAACAAAACGAGGAAATCCAGGACTCTGGCGCTCCTTCCGAGGATGACATGTCGAACGAGGCGGACACAGATGACGATAGGGTCGATTCAGACAGTTGACTCAAATCCAGCCTGTCGAGGCCGTCGGCCAACGCCGAACCTGTCTCTCTCGACACGTTGCCGAGCTGGGGGGTGAGGTCTTCGGGGATGTTGGCGAAGACGAAGTGATTTCGTCACGCGGAGGAGCTGGATCGTGGCGGGGAAGGGTATAGGAGTTGGGAGAGCGAGAATGAAAGACTTCGGGTATAATCGTAGGATATCTTGCAGTTGATGGAGGGGTCGAAAAGCTAGACGTTCATGGCAATGTGCGTGCGTGCGGGAGGGGGGAGATTGTGCGATCAACGGGAAGAGGTTGGATCTAAAGCTGAACCCCACCAATATCTTATCAGTTTCTTATGGTCTTCATATTGTAATTTATCAGATCACTTACCAGATCTCAAAGACAGTCGGAGATTAATATTGGTGACTCGAGCCTGGAGGTTGGGTGTGTTAGTCGAATCGGGTTAGGCCCGTTCGGTTGGCGGGGGCGGTGGGCAGTTAGAGAGAGAGGCGCCTTCAAGGGCTGTTCACGTTTTGTGACAGCTCTTGTGTGTCTGTTGTTTTCCACGATGGGAAAAGTGAAGTCAATGTTGGCAGATTTCGATTTGCCCGGGAGGCAGGAGTCACGTGCGATCTGACGTGGGGGATATAGCCCTGGAGACATATTCATATTAAGACTCAGCCAACTAACTTTACATTGGTTTTGTTACTACGTAGCTAAACTATCAAGGGGTATTGACTGAAATATCAAAACAAGTCCCGAATGACTCGAGCAAACTCTCCCTCATCACCCAGAACCCCCGATAAACCTTCACCGGTGTTCGGAATTTCCCCATCCGGCCCAACGAAGCCGCCAATACCATCACTAGAAGTGTTAGGCATGAAATTACCAAAAGCGCCAACAGCCTCAAACAGATTTGTCAACTCTTGACTCATTTGGACTCCATTGAGAGGACTATTTCCAAGTTCGTTCCCACCGTTCATGGACCCGTACATAGACAGGTCCTGGATTGGATGCCCCGCGAGTCCAGCCATGGCTACCGCAGCGCTTGAATGAGCATCACTTGAATCCGGTCCAAAAGGACGGGCGAGAACGCCAAGTTTCTCCCCGATCTTGCGTAAACCTTTGATTGTCTTCCATAACCGCTTGGAGACGTAGGACTTGGTACTGAACCCGTTGACCAGGTCGAGCGCCATGTAGAATTCATCACGGACCTGTCGGTTGAATTCGACTGGGGCATGGGACACTGCTAGGAACAGCACCGCCAATGCAGCAACCAGGAAATAGTTGAACGTTATTTGCTGTGTCCGGTAGATATCGGACATCTGGTTCAGGCGAGTGAGGACACGGACCGAGTCTTTGGCTACCTCCACAACAGTCTGGGCATGGCCTCGATCTTCGGCAATACTGGCAGCAGAATGGAGCACGGGGCGATAGATCAGGATGCGCAGCTGGTTCATCCGTAGGTACAAGAGAACCCTAAGTCGCCTCATGCCTCTGCTCACGTTTTCGCCGTTTTTGGGGGAATCGACGGGATAGAACTTGAGCTCGTCTGGAACTTGCTTGTACCACTGGAGGATTTGATAATCCAGATATCCGATCTCATCACGACGGATATCAGTGGTGCCTTCGGATCCCAAACCAGAGTACCAGATCTTAGAGCTGATCCGGTTATATAGAACCATGCAGCGCAAGTAAGGCAGCGATGCATCCTGTAATTTTCACACGTTAGTTAATTAAGGTAACCGTGTGGCAAGAGGTATCGAGGCTTACAGGTTCTGGTAAGTTCGGATCAATATCCTCGTCTTGAATCACGAAAGGTAATCCCGTCCCTAAACTCCATCGTCTGTCCAAGCTGTAGACTGACCAGAATAGCTGAGTGATCTCGTTCCACTGCTGCTCAACTGGGAATGATTTCACCATAGCATCCCGACGATGCAATCCCATCTCTAAGCACATCCGTGCCGCCAATCCAATAAGTCGATAAGCCATGGCATCATCGTCTGTATGGTAATGGTATGTAGCCTGGAGTGGGAAACAGAGTTAGACTTGTTGACTGCGGCTTTTGAAGAGACATCGGCTTACCACAATAGCAAAGAGCTGAATAGTTTTGATGGTATGAGACTCCCACAACTTCGATTCTACAAATGGCTTAACATCCAAGTAGAGCCGGTGCCCAAGTTCACTTTGACCGCCCCCCTCCACGACCAGCGTGGTGGCGAGAATCAACTTCAAAATTATTGAGCTTTCGTCGTGAAGACCATCAGAGCCCGGAAACCCCCGTTGTGCAAAGCCTGTCCTGGTAGCAGCCTCTATGAACGTGTAGAGCAGATTAGCCTGGCTGATAACCTTGGCGATATCCACCACAGGATACATAATCCCAATCTCTTCCTCGTAAACCTTACAAAGACGCATTGCCTCTTCGCGCGAGATTGTCCATATTGGATCCTTGGTAGGGTGTGTGGTTTGAAGAATCTGTCCCAGGTGGGGAGGAGGTGAGCCTGTTGGAGAAACATGTGCGGTGGTCAAGTCGTCTGGGATTGCGTCTTCCGCTGGTGTGATACCCATATTTTGCAAGCTAGATTTGGCCACGTCAAAGTTGAAGGCCGAGCTTGTTGGACCATGAAAGCGTGGGTGGCGGGCTCGTGGCTTCGCTAGCCCGGCTTGAATTGGAGTGTAGACCGATTGAGACCCGTCGCGAGAGAGGTGTTCAAACCCTGGTGAATCAAAGGTTGGTCTTTGGGTACGAAGGTCATTGAGATTGGTGAACAAGCTGTTGACTTGGTCTTGTAAAGTAGTGATCTGTTCTGTCATTGACCGGAACTCACTAGACTGGTTATTAGTACTAAACGCTGGACGGATTTTTATTCTATGACTTACTCCGAGTCTTTGAAGTTGTTATTACAACAATTAGGTGCATAGCGACCTGGCGAGTAGGTTAGCGCCCGATGCCGAGGATCGAACAGCTCGGACACGCTGCGAGCCGTCAAGAGAGTAAAGAGACACTTACATTCTAGATTCAGGTGACCACACCGTTGACAAGGCATCTGGCCATTGCACTTGATCTTGCGCCGCTTGCATTCATTGCTGAAAATTCCATGGTTAGTTCAGCTCTGCCAACAAAGGTACCAAAAGGAGAAGGCAGAATCATATGACTTTGGATGCAACATAGCCTACCCGACCAGTCGTAAGGCTGGAGGCTGAAGCGAGGTAACGGAAAGGGTAAAAGTGCCGGGTCAGGTCATATCATACCATGCAATGGAAATGTAGCGATTCCGCTTTGTGCGCGCCTGCGTTCCGTTGCCTTGTTCCGCCTTTCTCTTGTTGGAATCAGACGCACCGATGGACTGATCGCGAGGATCCGTTTGCGGCGGTGATATTTCCACTTGAGGTGACTCTGAAGCCATGGCCTGCAGAATATTGAAGCGACTCAATGAGCAGCCGGAGAGAGATACCAGTGTTTGAAGTGCGGAGAAATTCCTCTCTCGCGGGGTTTCCCCAGATTTAGCTTACTCATCGGATTACCCGGCCGGTCATTGGCCTCGGGGCATATTTATGCTTGGAAAATATAACAATATACTGGTGTCCAAGAGTCATAAATTTGTTAATTGCATATAATCAATTCCAAAAATATGCAAGGCTCAAATAAACCCAAATGAAAAGATATCAACGCCGCAATTGCCAAACCGCTGAGACCAGCCACTCTTTCCCAGCCAGCAATGACTGCACCAACTGAGCCTTCTGCTGAGGATTTTGGCGCAGGAATCCAAAGCCTGCGATGAAGCCAAGGATAACAGAACCCTGGAGAGCTTTCCGAAGATCTCGCAATACCCGTCCCTTTCTCGTGAGTTTCGCAGTCCAATGCCGCCACACGGGGAACGTGCAACGCAGCCAATAGTGAATCTGAGTGAATCTGTATACTATGTCAGTAACAACCAGAAACTAGCAAGCAAGAGACATACGGATATGTGGTTGAATTCCAACCATCGGCAGTGATATACCAGCTAGAGCAAGCCCCACGACGGAACACACTCTTCTGAAGCGCATCCTGCACCTGCCGAGTCCATTCACGCTCAGCACCCTCCGTGACTTCATACGAGCTGACGTGACCACTCAAGATCGGCTTGATGAATTTCAACGAGTAGTTTACCGCATTCTCCGTTGCGAAAATAACACTGGTATGCCCTGTTGCCGTATTCGGGCCGAAAAGAATAAAGAAGTTCGGGAAAGAATCCATTGCGATGCCCTGGTATGCCTGGGCACCTCCACGTTCCGCCCAGACCTCTTCAAGATCCTTGCCCTCCCTGCCAATCACCTTCAGTGGGTGCAGCCATTGGTTGGTTTCGAACCCGTTAGCCATGATGATCACATCGGCGGGAATCTCCCTAACCTCAACCGCATCTTCAGACTTGTGGGGTGGATAGTGGCGACCCAGACCAAGAGTCACGCTCTTCGCATTGACCTTCGTCAGAGGCTGGGTAGTCAGCTCCACATTTGGGGCGTTGAGACTGCGATACCAAGTGCCGTCGATGATCCGTCTCTTGCAGCCTAGGCTGTAGTTCGGTGTCAAGATCTCGTGGTATTCCTCCGGCGTAAGTTGGCGCATGTGGTCCAAGAACTTCTTTTCTAGCTGCGGTCGCACTCGTCGACCCCATGCAGTGTCCGCAAACATATCGTAAAAGCCTTTCTCCAGCTTGAAGAAAACAACCCTTCGCACGAACGACGCCAGTCCAGGGACGTAGGTCATCAATCTAGGTGACCATTTCTCGTAAAAGGGGAGATGTTCAGGAGGGATTATATCAGGCTGGACCCACGGAGGAGTTCGCATGAGTTGGGTAATGGATCGAACGTTGGCCTCTGGCTTGGCCAGCTCGGGCACTACCTGCGCGGCGCTGCAGCCGGAACCAACCATGATGACATTCTTGCCCTTCAAATCAATCTGGTCGTTCCAGCGAGCTGTATGCATGATCTCACCTTCGAACTCTTCAATGCCTGGGATGTCCTTCGGCCATGTCTTTGGTTCTACCAGCCCGCCAACACCACTGACGACCACCTTGGCTCGCACAATTTCTGTCTTGACATAGATATTGTGATGGCCATCCTGGGCTGCGATTCGATCTCGTTCGTGCTGAGCTAAATCGCCGGTTCCAGGGACAAGGTGGGAGAGTGTAACCTCCCATTCTTCGTCATCTTCGATCCATCTAAGTTCCTTGACATCGGTATTCAACTGAATCTTGTCCACAATTTGATATCTCTCGCAGACATCAGCCATATACTGTGCAATTTCTGGACCAGATGGATTCAGTGTGGACCAGTCCTTTTTCTGAGCGAACGAGAAGGAGTAGAGTGCCGCTGGTCTTTCCCTCCCGGGTTAGCTATTCAGTAAACAAGCACTAGACTTGGATTCCCTACATGTCACAAGCAACTCCCGGATACCTATTGATCCACCAGGTACCCCCAATTCCGGACTGACGGTCGAATATTCGGAATTGGTCTGTTCCCAGGACGTCTTTGAGACGGCAGCCCATGGCCACCCCCGACTCTCCAGCACCTACTATGAGGACCGGGTAGTAAGTGTGCGCATCTTTGCTGTAGACGTGGCGCTTATGAATTCGGGCAATGGAAGAAGACATGTTGCAGGTGAACACTAATCACAGGCAATGGAGTGACTGTGGAACCTGGGAGGACAAGAGTGAAATAGTTATGTAGGCATCTAACGTGGCACGAAGTGCGAGGGTACTTTGGCTAGAAAATAGCGGGTCACATGGACGACCCTTTTTCTCGCGTTTTCGATGTGTAAGGGTAGAAAGCTGAACAACTGCGGGGGTCCATATTGACCTCGGCCTTCATCGGCTTCATGCATCTTTATTGTGATCGACTCCCTACCTCGCTTGTGATTGGATCATTTTCACTTTGAAGGAGAAATGATGCCCAGGGGAAATCGCTTGTCCTACCGGAACTCTTAGTGGGACAGACTGAGGCACCCGCCAGTCGATGTGCAAGTTTAAGGTCTATAAGTCTATAACTAAGCTCTTTCCTTTTAGCTAATGATTACAAGAATAATCAACCACTTATGCGGCCTTGTATGTTTTTGGATGTTCTTTTTAGATATTCTTTTAGGCTGATACGAAAACTTCATGGAATCTTTTCTATGTAACTATAGTTAGTTAACTAGTTTACCTTTGATGGCACCACTAGGGAGACCCGAATTTCATAAGGTTTATCGCGGAGATCCACTATCTCGGGTCTCCCGAGGTCCGATCTTTAATATCTCTCCAGCTTCCAGCTTCCACCTCTCACGTCGATCTGGATGAAGCTCAAGCCATGGTCGATCCGAGTCTGGACGCGACTCTCTCGTCCATCCCTCTATCATAACCCTCGATTAAGCGTCCGAACCTTTTCCGCTTCTTCACGCTCTCAATACCGACCACTGGACATCCTCGAAAATGCCACCCTGGACACCTTCCGGCAGCGATGCTTCCTCCCCGAACGACCGGCAATCCTCCCGCACTCTACCTTCAAAGACCTTCCCGCCCGGAAACAATGGTTCAAACGCGGGAGCCCCGAGTCAACACCGAACCCCATCACAAGCCTGAACGTGGAATATCTCCATAAACACGGCGCCGATACCTTCGTCCCACTCGAACTCACAGAATCCACATCGACCGACGCTGAATTTAAATCTGAATCCGATGGCGGCACAACAGAAACGCATAGCTTCCGCCAATTCCACGCGCCGCTTACGCTGTTCCTCGACTGGATGCGCACGGCGGAGACCACTCCCCAATCAACGCGGCTCTACCTGGCACAATGCCAGCTCCTGGACCTCCCTCCCGTGCTTCGAGAAGATTTCCCGACACCGGAGCTCGTGGCGCGTGCGGGCAAAGGCGATGTATACGATACGAATATCTGGGTTGGACACCCGCCTACTTACACGCCACTTCACCGCGATCCGAACCCGAACTTGTTTGTCCAGCTGGCTGGGGAGAAGGTTGTGCGACTGCTTGCGCCGGCAGACGGACAGGCTGTGTTTGGGGCCGTGAGGAGGCAGCTGGGGAAGAGTGGGAGTCGAGAGGCAGCGGCTTTCCGGGGCGAGGAGATGATGCAGGGGAGAGAGAGGGCGTTGTTAGATGAGATAGTTTGGCGGACTCCGGTATCTGCTGGTTCGGACGCTGGGGTTGGCTTTGAAGCGTGTCTTGGTCCCGGTGATGGCTTGTTCATTCCTAAGGGATGGTGGCATAGTATTAAGGGTGTTGGTGGGGGTGTTACCGCTTCGGTGAGTATGTTTCTTTTGGGAGGGTTTGTGTCTGTCGCTGATATCCTTGCAGGTCAACTGGTGGTTTCGATAGTCTGACATCTACGCGCCTATATCAATGCGGTACGTCCGCACACAAACTCCGATGCTCGGTCGGCCCTAGCTTGGATGCAATTTGCATATTCTCGGCGACTAGTTGAGCGAAGGCAGAGAATTGGGAGGCACAGGCTTGGAAAGGCTGTAAAAAACACTCCCAGGAAAGTGGGAAACCATACACTTGTTCTCAGACTAGTCGGGCAAGAATAGTCGGTGACGTCTTTTTAGATGTCCTATCAGATATTCTTTTTAGATTTTTTCCCCCTTAGACATTTCCCCCATTATTGGTGTTGTAGCTTATGAAGACGACTTTTCTACGTATAACCAGAGATAATCAGGGAAGTGTGGAATCTAGAAAACGGTCCAATCTCCGCAATCCTTATTTTCCTCCCTCCACCAAGACCACCTAACCTCCCACAAACCCCGAACCATGCAAGTATCGCGCACAGTCTACCGCGCCGCTCTCCTCCACCTATCCGTCAATCCTTTCGTGCGCGCCTCAATCCCAGCTGGTACTACCTTAACATCCCTCAACGCGGCAACCCAAGCACCAAACACCCGGCTCTACAGCATCCTCTTCCCGCAGTGCACAACCACCTTCAAAGCATCCGACTGCACGCGCCAAATACGCACAATGTGTGACTCAAGCTCGAACTCCGACTCCGCAGCCGCTGCATCCTCAAACCCCGCCACCCAAAACGCAGACACCCCAAACAAAGAGACTCAAGAACAAGAACCCAAGAAGAACCTCTACCTCCCCGCCAGCGACCCCTCAAACCCCATCACGAACCAACAAGGGGATGGGGGCATTAAACTCGACATGAGCGGAGGCGGGACGGAGGTCAAATTGGATCACCTGGGTCCGATGGTTGTTAACGTCGATGGGACATTGTCACAGATTGGGAACTGGCAGCAGATGACGGAGATTGAAAAGAATAATACTCTGCGCGTCCTTGGGAAGCGAAACCAAAAGCGATTGGAGGCTTTGAGGGCTAAGGAGAAGGCGGAGGGAGAGTCGGAATAAAAAGATATATCGTGGGGAGCTTGACTTGGCTTTGTGTGTTGACGGGGAGTGAGACTTCTTACGGTTCGCTGTATTTTGATATTGAATATATGTATAATAAAAGGCGTTGTTACATGTCATTGATGTCAAATACGACTAATAATCGCGGCTATTCTTTCAAAAAAGCATTTTCCAATAACTAGTTATATTGGGTATCATAATGATTCTAACGTCATAAACACATGCAGTCTACAGTCCAAAGTAGAGATAAAGCACGAAAAAAACACGTCGGATATCCACAGGCCTGAGGTCACTTGGGCGTATTCTAACCATAGGTAAATCGCAATTATCCAAAGTAGCGATGAAAACCTATCCAAGTCTTATTCAAAGATAATTTGGCACCACTTGTGTACGACAGTCCTATGGGAACTGTTAGAACCGAATCGGGAGGAAAGTAGATGAGAAATTACACTCACTTCGGCGGTATGACCACAAAGTCTCTGGTATACTCCTCGATCTCAGGAACACCAGTGACCAAATCGACCTCCTCAGGCTTAAGTAACTTAGTCCCGTGGAAAAGTTTCCACCCGAAGTAAATAACCGGGAAGACGCCGATCATAGTGTAGGAGAAGAGGAAGGTCGGGATGGACCAGTTGCCGGGAAGGAAGACGGTGTAGCCACCGACGAAAGCCATGGTTGTAGTGCAGATAAAAGCGAAGTAGGCGATGTATGGCTGGAACCAGCTGCGGTATGGCAAGGTTTCCCGGGCAATGCCTTGGGCCGCGAGAGCTTTCTTGAAGCGGATGAAGGTGAAAGTGACGACGGAGAAGTTGATGAGCTGGGAGGCGGTGACCTGGATTTGGGATTAGTTGGCTATAGGGAACAGGAAATTGGGACTGGGGTGAGGGCTCATACTAGATTAACAAACCAGTTTAGCACGACTGATGCACCGTTGGATACCTGCAGGAAACTCAATAGGCCGATGATGAGCACGATGCCGACACAGTAGATGGGAACACCGTTGTTGGTGCACTTGGTAAACAACTTCGGGGCTTTGCCTTCAAGCGCTAGACCGTATAGACTGCGACTGGCACAGTACATGTAACTATTGCCCGCACTGAACGAAGCAGTGAGAATGACAGCATTGACGATGTCTGGCAGAATGGGGATCTTTAGGCGATCCATGGAGATAACATAGGGTGAGGCAGCAGCACCGGGCTTGCCATTGTCGAAGGCATCGGCCATGGTCTTATCATTGTACGGGACCAGAATGCCGACACAGAGAACACCCAGAACGAAGAATGCCGTGAGACGGTAGAAGACACCGTTGAAGGCCTTAGGTAGCACCTTGCGCGGGTTAATGGTCTCACCAGCAGCCATAGAGACATAGTCTGGACCGGCGATGGTGAAACTGGCTGTGATGACAGCCGCAAGTACACCGAGGAACTTGCCGGTATCGCCTGTCTTGTAGTACTCGTTGAAGGCACCTGGTTCGTTCCAGTAGCGGAAGCCAAAACGATCGCCGAGCGGGTTGCCGCCTAGCATGACGATGAATGTATAGAGGATCAGGCCTATGCTCAACAAGACCTTGCCCAGTGAGAGCCAGAACTCTGCTTCGCCGTACCATTTCACAGCAAAGAGATTCAGTATTCTGTTTCCCGTTTATTAGTCAGGATCTTGGGTGCAGATCACAGAAGACGACAAACCCATAGAGTACAATGATAACCACGTTCATGGCTGCGACAGGAATCACATCGGTCCAGTATTTAATGATCAAGCTGACGGCGACAATCTCGAAAGGCACTAGGGCCGCCTCGAAAATAAAGAAGTTGTACCCAGCGGCAACACCCAAAGCTTCATCAACGTAGCGGCCGGCGAATCGGATGAATGGCGAAGAGATAGGCAGGTATGTAACCATTTCAGCCAAGCCTAGAAAATAAAATGTAAGTTGGGTAGTCATACTACGCATCCAGATAGGAAAACAAGACGAGAGGAATGTTGCAGCAATTAGGCGATCGGTCAATGTTAGGACAAGCTGAATCGTTGGTGCATTTGGGATCATATGGGATACGGTTTCGAACATGGAGGAATGCTGCTGGTGGGAAAGATGCAAAGGGCTTGGGAAGCATAGGGGTGTTCGTACAGACGGTGATGATCAAAATCACACAACTCCTAGAGAACAGTATAAGAGTGCGAATCTTCAATGAGATGTAGGCAGGAAACAAGCAAGGGCGATAATAGACTGGGTTGGGTTCTTGGGTGTCCGACTGGCTTTTGGTAGATGCATGGGCAGACGTAGGGCTAATGGTGCTTTGGTCGACATTCATACATCTGTTTGGCATAGAAGTGCCTGGTCTAACAACGTCCTACATCCTTGGGGATCTGAAATTGTGGAGACAGACTTCGAATCCTGGTTCTTGATGTTTTGTTTGGTCGCATGGATCCTTGTTCTTTGCCTTGCTCCTTTTCCTTGACCCATTACCCACTGGCGGATTTCTTTTCCGTTTCTGACATATCCACCTACTTACCGCGCACGTTGATGCTGTACAAAGTAGCAAAGTCGGGACAACCCAGGTCGAGAACCCAATCGAGCCAACAAAACAATATAACAAGGAAAACACTAACCAAAGACTGAATCCAATAAACAAACTGGCGGGGCCACTGGTCCGTAATCCAGATCCGATCTGCACGTACAAGGCTGTGCCAATTGTTCCTCCAATTCCAATCAATTGTACATGACGGGGCTTGAGCTTGCGACGGGTATGGTCGTATGTAGATTCCATTGATCCGCTATCGAGTGATGGCGCGCGATTGGCGCCGGATGTGTCCTTCTCGGTGACTTCCATCTCTTTATTCATCGCAGGTTTCGATTCGAGATCAGAGAGGCGGGTGGGCTCTGCGCTCTGTATGGCGGCGGTCATTGGGGTATGAGAGCCATACCCCGAGTTAGGAGAATGTGACATCTTGGACTTTGTATTTCCAGGAAAGAGCGAAGCAACAGCATAAATAAATACGCAAAGGGGTCCAGACCGAGAATTTTTAAGAAAAAGAAATGCAAGGAGAAAGTCGACAAGGAGATTTTTTTTTTTTCCTAGCTGGGTAGTATTTTCCTGTTTCGCCTTAGTGTGCCAAAATCTTGGGTCTGGACGGCAATAGGCGTAGGCCAAACTAAGTCAAAGAGTAACGCCCCGGTGTCTGATGCTCATCGCTTTTATCCCCACATGGCCCCTCCTAGGGAGAAGGGGGGAGGGGGGAAGATTGGGGCTGATCACTCTTTGTGCCCATTGGATTGAATACTTTGATCTGCATAAGAGGCTCCAAATCAAGAGGCCATTGATTGCAGTGATCACACGATCTAACTGACAATGTTAGAAAGTACAGGCAAAGTATTTTCTGGGTGTTCAGGGAGATAATAATAATCCCCGCGGGTATCCCGTGTGGAGAGAGATAATTGCCGAGGTCCAAGGAGAATGGAGGTTTTCACCTGCAAAACTTCACAATATTGTAGCAAACCAAGCCCCAATTTCGAATATACTAAGTACAGCTGAAATTATATTAAATATGAATCCCTGCAATCAAAACTGTGGTTTAAACACCGCATTTCACTATGCTCATGTTCTTCTTTCCTTGTAGGCACTAGTGCTAGTGTCCCTAGTGCCCTCGAAGTTATTGCCACCCGAGGTTTCAGTCGAGGGTCTCTGTTGTGAGGCTTTTCCGATCCAACTTGGTGGAAAAAAGCTATCGTTGTCTTCAAAATAAAGGTGGTGGATCACATCAGAGTTTGTGGGGGTCCGGCGTTGATTGGGGTCTGGATGCACAGGATGTTCGGTAGCAGAAGTTGGATGTGGATGCGTGTCGGAGAACGACATTTCAAAGAACAGTATTTTATTGTGCAACTGCGTGAGAGTTGTGTTGAAAAAGGTAACCTAACAGTCGCCTGGACCTTTTGAAACTCTTGCAAGGTCAGGTGCACCTGTCGAGGTATATCTTGACGTCATGAGAGTTATTCCCCCATATCAGCCCTCATGTTCTACAAGGCTAACTAGATTGGGGCAAAAAGAGAGGAACTATATATCTACATATATAGGTACCAGTCTTCCCAAATAAGTAATTGTTCACAGTCTTATCACCAACGTATATTCTCTGATTGGGTCAAACCTGTCTATATTGTTCGTACATGGGCAGGGGCCCATCATCATATATATAGAAATCTTAAAATAAGCAAAGATAAGAATATAATCCACCTATAGTGCGTAGAAGAGCAAGTCAAATATAGATCTATACATCGGTAGACTCTACAACATAGTAAGAATAAAAATGGAATAGTCTTAAGTAGAGTGATCAATCAGACAGCCGACAGTAAGCAGCCTTGAAGCGGCTACCGACCTCGGGAAACCCCGCCAAACCCCAAGATGTTTTTTTTCCCCCTCAACTTCACCTCCAACAATCACAATGGTCGAACAAGACGAGTCTAAGCGTTTCACACCCAAGGTGCCAGTCGAGCTCGATCCGCCCAAGGACGACCCCATTTCCGTCGAGGAATTGGCCAAATGCGACGGTATGAGAGTTTACCTGTGCACCCCTCACCGATTCCTTCCCCAATTCCCCATTTCCAATGCGCCCAGTTCAAAGATCATCGCTAATGTTTATTACACAACAGGTTCCGATCCTAGCCGTCCGACTCTGGTCGCCATCAAGGGTGTCGTCTTTGATGTGAGCCGGAATTCGGCTTATGGTGCCTCGGGTTCATATCGAGGTGAGTACAGCACTGTATCAAAATTACAATGAACAATCACACTGACTGTTCTTTCCTCCTAGTCTTCGCCGGCAAGGATGCCTCCCGCGCTCTTGCCTCATCCTCTCTGAAGCCCGAAGACTGTGTACCTGAGTGGTATGACCTCCCGGACAAGGAAAAGACTGTCTTGGATGAGTGGTATACTTTCTTCAGCAAGCGGTATAACATTGTCGGCAAGGTCGAAGGCGCCAAGAACACCTAAGGGCTACATCGCCATGGAGACGCAGCCTTCTCATGGATCGAATGTGCGACATTACCTATATACCCATTATGAGAAATGGATCAACAATCCAGTATTCAAATCTCAAATCATGCTTTTCATTTTCGAAATGGTGGTATCGCGTAGGTACAAAGAACAGTTCTTCCCTCTTGACTGCTGGGATAAATAATGCCTATACATTAAACAAAGTAATATGTAACATTCACGCCTTTAATTCCCCTTGCGGGACTTCCGCTTCATGCGCTTCTGTCCGATAATGCGGTTGCGCTTAGCTGCCTTGTCCTCGTCTTCATTCACCTTCGCATCTTTGGGGCTCTTTCCATTTCCAGTCTTGCCACGCTTCGCGTCCCGGCCATCCCGACTATCTCGTCCATCCTTTCCTTTACCACCACGAGTATCAGAGCGCTTCCTCTTTTGACCCCTCTCTCCGTCACCCTCAGCATCATCTGAGCGCTTGGGCCTGGGCTCGCGGGATTTAGCCTGCAGCTCATTACGGCGCTTAACGACCTGGGCGTTCTCAATGGCAAACTCAACAACGAGGCTCTTCTTCTTGTCCCGGTCATCGGGATCTTGAGCAGAAGGAGGGACTGCCATGGAGTGGCAGTTCAGCCAGCGCAAACTCATCAGCGCGTGACGGTGAGTGAAGAACTCGATGAATCCGTATCCACGACTGCGACCACCTCCAGTCTTCTCGGAAACCTTGGTACCCTCGCGAGTCTCGAAGACGACCTTGGCCTGGCGCACAATACCCATCTTCTTCTGCTTGCGCAGCTGCTCTAGCTCCTTCATAGTATCGCGGGATCGCTGCTGCTCCTCTTTTGAGAGCGGGTGGCGTGCGCCCGCCTTGACATCCTTGGCGAAGTTGACCACAGACTCTCGAGCAAGCTGCTTCAAGTCCTTGGAGTTGATGTGGCGGGGGAGGTTACGAATGGCGAGACGGGTGAGACTGAGGTGGAGAGCTGGGTTCTTCTTGATGAAGGTCTCACGCTGCTTGTAGCTTTCCTCGCGCATCTTGACTTCGGAGGGAGAGAGCTTCTTGTAAAGTGGGGAGTTGGAGGGGATCGTACCCTCGTTGAGGAGGTATAGGCGGCGCTTGTCTGTGTCGCGGACCATACGGCGTGATACTCCCTCCTCTTCCAGCTTGGCGGCTTGGCCCTTGCTCACGGCCCGTGCGACTTGTAGGACGCGGCCTTCCAGGGTGTAGCGGCCGCTGGGGTCGGAGTTTTCATCCTGAAGGACGGAGTGCTTCATAGCAGTGTTTGACTTAGGCTTGTCCTTGTTAGGGGCCATGGCTTCCGCACCTCGGGGGGCTTCGCGAATGCATGTGTTGGCGTCTTCGGGCTTCCAGAAGCAGGCGAATCCAGTGCCTCGAGGGCGCTCGGTCTCGTAGTCAAGGACCACACGTGCGTACCGTAGCGGTCCAAAGTGAGTTTTGAAGTGGTCGTAGAGGGCCTGGTCTGTGGCGGTGAAAGGGAGGTTGCGAATGAAGATTGTGGTGGCATTTCGGTCATCCTCCTCCTCTGCCTCATCATCGTCCAAGTCGTCTAGTTCATCGAGATCGTCCTCCTCATCGTCGTCTTCGTCGGAAGAGGTTTCGTCATCTGAGGGCTCCTCCAGAGCACCCTCGGCATCTTCCATCTCAACATCATCAGACCCCTTCTCTTCTTTCTGCTCCTCCTCCTCCTCCTCCTCCTCGTCGACGTTTTCCTTCTTGGTAGTTTCCCAGACGTCCTTCTCAACAGCCCAATCGACAGCGAGTTGACGTCCATCGATCTCCTTTCCGTTGATCATCTGCATTGCCTTCTCGGCGTTCTTCCTGCCACGCATGGTAATGAAACCAAAACCAGAAAGCTTGCCATTCCTCTTGGGGAGGGTAACAAACTTGACCTTTCCAAAGCTGCGGAACAGAACATTCAGATCCTCGGGCTCCTTAATACTCCATGGCAGATTGCGAACAATCAGCTTAGGTGGTAGGCCCTGCCCTCTCTCCTCTTCCTTCTGCTTCTTGGACTCGCGGGACGCAGCAGTGGGGACACTGCGTCCAATCTTCTCATCGATCTCACGCTTACGAGACTCGGCATAGTCGACGCGAATGATTTTCCCGTCAAACTTGGACCCGTTGAATTCCTTCAGAGCGCTCTCTGCATCCTCGACATCGGCGAATGTAACAAAACCGAATCCTTTGGACACCTTTGTCTCTTTGTCGCTGACAACAACGGCGTGCTTGATAATGTAGGATTGCGAGAAATGTTCTGCTAGGCTCTCTGTCGTGGCTGAGGTAGGTAGTGAGCGGACGAAAAGAGTTCTCTTGTTCTGTGCGGTCGAGGCCTCGGCGGCGGGTGTAGTGGCCTCGGCTTTGATTTCTGTGCTCTCGGCGTCCGAGAGACGTCGTTTCTTGTGTAATTCATCCATGATGGCTTTGTTGCGACAGCGGTTTTTTTTTTCTGCGGTCGAGGAAGAACAAAAAAATTAGCGGCAGAAAATTGAGGCAGACCGACCCAGGCGGTGTGGGTCCCATCCAGATAAGCCATAGTTAGCTTTATCGACTTATCAACTCTCTCCATTGATCGCTCTGCTATTAACAACCTGGGAACAACACATTGGGGGATGAGATGGATTCCCCACGCCCTTCAGACTCCCCAGCTGCAGGTGCACCTTCAAGGCCGAAAGTCCAACAACCTAAACCCCAAGCCCTCGCCAACCGCCCTGGTCCTTCCGCGATTCTGGTGTCTACGCGACAAAAGGGCAACCCAATCCTGACCCACATAAAGCTCATACCCTGGGAGTATGCTGACATCCCCGCGGACTATGTGGTTGGCACCACAACGTGCGCAATGTTCCTCTCCTTGAAATACCATCGCCTACACCCCGAATACATCTACTCCCGAGTGAAACAACTAGCGGGCAAATACAACCTCCGCCTCGTACTAGTGATGGTTGATATACAGAACCACGAAGACAGTCTCAAAGAGCTGTCCAAAACATCAATCATTAACAATTTAACCTTGATATTATGTTGGTCTGCACCAGAGGCTGCGCATTATCTCGAGCTCTTTAAGTCCTCAGAGAACGCACAGCCCACTGCCATTCGAGCCCAACAGGCCCAATCCTATAAAGAGTCGCTGGTGGAGTTTGTCACGGTTCCCAGAAGTATCAACAAGTCTGACGCCGCAAGTTTAATCTCCACCTTCGGCAGCTTGCAAAATGCTATCAATGCACAGCCAGAACAGATCAGCGCCGTGCCGGGCTGGGGAGAGAAAAAGGTCCAGCAATGGTGTCATGCAGTCCGAGAAGATTTCAGAGTCGAGAGCACGAAGAGGGCTTCTGCTCCTGCCGCACAACGCCAGGCTCAACTGCCAACCGTGAATGTGCATGACAGATCTGATCAGAATATGAATGAAGAGGATGAAGAGGAGGCGATTCTCCGTGAAGTTCTAGCGGAAAGCAGGAAAACAGCAGTTGCGCAAACTGTACGGCCTACTGAGCCTCAGGCTGGAGGTCAACCAAGTGAAGAGATGAGTGAAGGTATCGCAGCGGCACTTGCCAGGCTCAGAGACAATGCTGGTTGAGAAACGACGTGACATCCAGTTTTGCCTTCCAAATTCTAGAGATGGGCCTCATTCTCACCTACATGACTGCTGACTACGGCACCTTTTGCAAATGACCATTATCCCAGGACCGGGAGGACGCAAGGACACAATGACATTCGTGCGCATAGCAGTCATAGCTTGAACGAGCTGGGCGATCTCGTGGTCGTGATAAGTTGCCTATGTGCGGGACCTAGATCTAGCCCACGCGAACTGCCCAATCCTACTCATATCCACAGCTAGGTGTATATATTACGTTTCCCGTAAGCTCCTGGGAGCCTGCATTTCTGGTGTGGCTGGGCATAATTCTCTTCAATTCCCAAGAGTTCACCATTGTTGCTCCGTCTGTGACATATAACATATAACTCCGGCATATCTGGGTTTCATGTACATCCTTTCTTTGGGGTTAGCCTAAGATATTTCTCGTCGGGTTCCTCATTGTTTGTGGCTGCCTTCGCTGGTGAGGACTGGTTACCTGTCTTAGACTAGGGTTTCTTTTCGTTCCATTGTGTTTTCCCTATATCCTTAGCCCAATTTGAATTCAAATTCATCTGTTGCTACGGCGGCATTCGAAACACCCTCATTCATACGCCATATTTCCCTCCGTTATAAACTTTCGCCCTGTCTTTTCTAAGGGTTTGGTTATGTTCATCTATGGTATTTTTCTTGACACTTTTCGCTTGTATGGCCACTCGAAGTCTAGGTGATATCTAAATAGCAAAAGAATTGGCTAGTTGGATCCTAGCCTACTGCTGGGCGCGCCCTCTAGGGCAAAACGAAAGCTGACTAACCAGATGCTTATTCATCAGACACGGCGGTCGACGAGGTCGGAGGAGTCCTGGGCTTCATCTCACCACTCGATGATTATGCGTTCACCCCGCTGAGGTGTCTGGGCGCAAGCCAAATCTACAATGCTATCAACATGGCTCGGTCGGACTATTCAAAAAGTCGCTCAAAGGTCATTCTAAGGTCAAAATTAGGATGCAGAACTTGCAAGTAGGTGCTAGCTTCCCTTTTCCATAGACACAGTTTGATATTGAACGTGTCATAGAATTCGACGAGTCAAGTGCGGAGAAGAAAAGCCTAGCTGTGTTCGATGTAGCAGTACAGGTCGCACATGTGACTATGCAGACACACAGTCCTCTTCCCTAATCTCGGTCATCACCAGTCCCTTATCATTATCACCAGACACCAACACGGTATGGCGAGAGCGTCGTGCATTTGCCTACTATTTCGAATGTGCTGCCTCCTCCATTGGTGGTGGATTGGATGTTGATTTCTGGCGCACTGTTGTCCCGCAGGTTTGCCGCTATGAACCTGCTGTATGGGATGCCATCATCACCATTAGTGCCCTATTTGAGCGTCCGCAACAATCTCTGAATCTCATGCTACAACGCCATGATAATCCAGCCTCTCTCACTAAAAACCAACAAGATGCCTTGGGCTGGTACTCGCGCTCGGTATCTGCTGTTCGCCAGCGCATCGAGCAGGGGAGCATAGACGTCTTTGTCGGACTGATTAGTTGTGTGCTTTTCATCTGCATTGAGGCCATCCAGGGAAATGCAGACGGGGCAATGCAGCTTTATCGTCAAGGTGTCCAGCTCATTAACGCTTTGCGTTCCCAAATAGCACCTGCGGCTACGAATAATAAAGCTTCATTACTGGAGGATACTATTATCCCGATCTTCATTCGTTTGGGAACATTCGCTCTTGCCTCCGGTGGGGTTCCCGTGACCGTTTTACTACAAGACACTGAATATGCTTCGGGGGAGCAGTTTGACTCACTCAAGTCTGCTCGAGAGGCGATCGTGCTCTTAGCAATAGATATCCCCTACTTTGAACGCACTTGCTACAAGCACCTACTCCAGGTGCATGTCTCGCATATGCCGGAGGAATTTAATACTAGACTATTCAGTCTAGCGGCCAAGCTGAGGAATTGGCGTACTGCCTTTGATAGGTTGATGACAGTTCTTCGCGCTAAAGACATTTTATCGCTGCAACAGATTGGTACCAGTGCCCTTCTGTTGAGTTATCATGAAATGTTGTATGTCATGCTCGAGACCTGCACATCACTGTCATTTATGCAATTCGACGCTTATCTACCAAACTTCCAAAACATAGTTGAACAATCTGCTATTGCACCTAAAGCCTCGGTGCGATCAGATGGCACTCAACCACCATTTACATTTGACCTTAATATTGGTCTTCCGCTTTGGTTCACCAGTCTTCGATGTCGCGAACCGCATACCCGACGTGCGGCCCTGGCTCTACTTCGTCAAGCGCCCTCGGTACAAGGGTTTTACCAGTGCTCAATATGGGCAGGCGTGGGCCAAATAATCATGGATCTAGAAGAATCACATGCAATGGCAATGAATGCGGCCCATCTTACAGCCAATTTCGATGCATTGGATTCGACAAACGGACCAATTTCCAGCTCCGAAATTGCCGCAAGTTCATGTTCTGCTCATGCGGACATGAGACCGAAAATACCAACAGCATTGCTTATCCCAGAGGAGGCGCGCATTGGACCCATTGCTGCTTTTCGGCCAATGGATGGTTTCCCCCATGGAACCACTGAGGCAGATATCGTGAAGTGGAACCGGGGCCCTGATCAAGTCTTTCTGAGGTTTTCCCGGAGCGAGCGCAGTCTAACTGGCGATCCTTGTCAGATGATGTTCCAATACATTCCTCTTGACTTTTGATCATAGTACCCATTCGTTCAGTGGGAACTGGGTGTGTTATTGATCGATTTGACCCAGAGAGCCCGCGCGTGCAGAGCAACTGGGCTTTAAGATTCTCCAATCTTTCGTACATAATATTATATCTGTTTGTTCCAACTAATTTTCCTAGAGAGGCGGTTGTAAAAAGTGGTACAATTGCCAATTTAAGTATTTTCCTGCAACCTATTTGACATCGGAACTTTCACTATGGTGGTTATAATAATCAAGACTTGACCTTGATAGTGGTTGTGTGTTATGTAGAGCCCAACGGATTCCTTGGAGGCGCGACCTTTATTGACATATGCACATAGCTTTGATCATCTGCATGTTGGCCTATTTTATCATGCCAGTTCCTAGAAAGTACATATACTAGGAACCCATCGTTCCTTCCTTTAGCCATCATATCAGAGTCACATTGTGCGGTAACCACTATCAACGTCACTTGCTTTTGCAAGCAAGCTACCCTACGGTGTACTGAAATAGCTCCAGTTGTTGATTTGTGAGAAGGTTCCAACCATATGGCAAGTCGGGCTAGCAGTCAAATGCTACGGCTCCCTAGTGTGCTGCAAACCTCCACCCTAGGAGAGAGAATTGAAGGGAATATAGGACACCCATCACATACATACGAACAGCTTGGGACTCCCACGTGAGCTTCCACCATATAACCGCATCACCATGTCATCTAGCACATGTGGTTTCTAACGCTATTCAGAACTAACGCTATGCAGATGTCTAGCACTTCGGAACAACATATTCTTACCTCACGTCCTTGTATCGGTGGAAATGTTTGAGTTTAGAACTCAAACTCGTATATGTAACCAATTTGGGATTAATGCGAGTGTATATCTGAGGATTATCAGAGGGAGGAATACGCAGAATCACTCGCACGCCACGCATCACTAACCTCTCACGAGGCTCAATCTTGAGCCTGTGTGGAGGTCTATAGCCCGCTATGAGGACGATATACTCGACATAAGCAGATACCGGTCCTCCAATACGAGCAAACAACACGGCAACAGTACTATCAGGACTACGAGGACGTATAACACAGTCAGTCTGATGGACTAATGCATTTCAACGAGATGGGGAGAGTCTTTCGACCTCCATTTTGCCTTTCCTTTCGATTATTCCCATTCTGCGTGTGCGCTGAAGGCTGGGTGGGCTTCATGGTTTTGGAGGGGTATTCGTTGGTTCATAGCCACTGCATGCTTGATCGGCAAGGATGAATTCGGTCATATGTAGCATACGCTGAAGCCTAATTCTTCGGGCTTTTAGAAAATATCAGATCCCTCGCCTTCAGGGGTGTTTGCTCCTATATTCTACTCTCCTTTTTCTCGACTGAGAGAAGGCCATAATTATTTACCTTTTTCCCTTGCCCTCATTTGTGTTAAAATGAACCGAGTCAACACTTTGTTAGAATTGTGCCTCTGGGAAAGGCTGACTCCACACTTGTTCAGGCGAGCGAACACCCACTCCCATGTCGATCCTTTGAGGAATCCGATGCGTCTGCCTCCAGGCACGACTATGAGCCGCTCTACAAGCCCACAAGATAGCCACACACGCTATAGGTGAAAATACTCCGGCCCGGGCGATACTCGCGGAAGAACATAATTTAGATGTGGATTTTTTGAACAAAGCAAAGCTGTCGGGGAAGAGCTGTAGGCTCGGGGACTCAGGTTGAGAGCTGAAAATCGTCACATATAGACCATGAAGGCGCATAAACAAGTCCAAAACTATATTGACTAGCTTGGGTGATGATCCTCATTCATCTTCGTGTTTGACCTATTGAAAATTGTACTTCGTGAACATCGACAACACGATCGATAGTCTGGCTGATGGGTTAGCTGAAACTCGCCGAAGAAATGACAAAAGGATCGGCTCGTAAGCGAGCAAAAAGAAAAAGAAATATGCCACCCCACCCTCAATTACACGCTATTCAGCAAATGCCTTCATATGCGGGTCTTATCTCACTTGATCTATGTACAACATACGCCTGGCCAACTTCGGGCAGGCGAAGCCAAGGTATCTCTTGCGGTTGTGGGTGAAACCCTAGCTTAAAACGTAAAATTTTCTCTAATTTGCTCCAATTTAGGTTGTCCGGCCTTTCCTATTTATCATGCAACTTTCTCTGATAGGATGGGAATGATTTACCAGTGGATTCTCTGTGGATAATGCGCAATTTCCGATCGACAAGGAAAAGTGGCGTGGGCCGGCCCACGAACGCACGAGCACATAGGATCTTATCTTTTTTTTTTTTTTCTTTCTGTTAACCGCCAGTAGAGAGGGCACTAGGAATCAAATCTCCACATGTCCAGGAACAGCCCGTGCAGTATGTGACCAGTTAGTTTCCAGTTAGTCACAAGGAAAATACGAAATCCGACTTCGGTGTTTGTTTACTATAAGGGTAATAATGCCCTGTGTGTCCACATGTGGTCTGACCTGATTTAGCCCGACCTCTGGACAAATTTTGACTTCTACAGTCAACCATCATGGGTGTTCGCCCTTTGATTCGAAGAGCGCGAATTGTGTTCCGCCGCATGTCGACTGAAGGCAATGACGATGACCCCCTCGCACAGAACACAGCCCATGATGCTGGAAAGGATGGCGCTCGGAGTCCTGCCAGCTCCGTGGCGCTTGAGGAGATACCTGATGGGAATGCCCAGCATGGTGTTCAAGATGTCGAGGCCGTGACGATGACGTGGACGAGGGGTGCGCTGATCGCATTCTTCATCAAGTATGTTCTCAATCACTGTATTTTGTGTCGCGCATTTAATACCGTTATCAATGTTCCGACAGACACTGATGTCACGACTCCAATAGCATTTGGTTCCTTTATTTTGCGAATGCGTTTCAATCTACGGTTATCGTTACCCTGAACCCCTATGTGACAAGTTCATTCAAAGCACACTCGCTGTCTGCGGTTCCCACAGCTCTGGGTGATGTCTTTGCAGCTGCCACCTATTTACCTGTCGCAAAAATGATGGATGTATGGGGTCGTGCAGAAGGGTTTCTCTTGATGGTCATATGTTTAACCATCGGCTTGGTTCTCATGGCGAGCTGTAATAGCTTTGAGATCTACTGTGCCGCCAACGTGAGTTCCAACAATGGCGTGCTGTTGAGTATACAATGCTAACTGGCATGCAAGGTCTTCTACTATACCGGTTTCTACGGTATGGAGTACGCAGTCGATGTGATGACAGCCGACGTTTCAACCCTGAGAAACCGTGCGTTCGCCTATGCCTTCACCTCCTCCCCATACATTATCACAGCATTTGCGGGACCAAAGGTTGCAAACGAATTCTACCACCATGTTTCCTGGAAATGGGGCCTTGGCTGCTGGGCAATCGTCGTTCCTATAGTGGCGGCCCCGCTATACATTATGCTGAAGTACAACCTGTATAAGGCGGAGAAAGAAGGCTACCGGATTAAGAGACCGAGTGGTCGCACGGCGGTCGAAAGCATCCGTCATTGGACTATTGAGTTTGATGGTAAGCACTCTGCTTTTTGATTCCTATCCCCAACGAAAGAAGGCGGGATCTAATTTAAAGTACCAGTCTTTGGTGTCTTCCTGTTCACTGTTGGTCTTGTGTTGTTTGAGCTTCCTTTTGACCTCGCCCATTACGCGACCGATAATTGGGCTTCTGGCTATATTATTGCTATGCTTGTGGTCGGGTTTTGTATGCTTTTCTTGTTCGCGATTTGGGAAAGGTGGCTGGCTCCAGTACCTCTGTTCGAGTGGCGACTTCTTACGAACCGCACTATTGTTGGTGCAGTCCTCTTGGACGCAACCTACCAGCTCTCGAACTATTGCTGGAGTTACTACTTCACATCTTGGCTGCAGGTTAACAACGACCTATCCATTACCACTTCCAACTATATCGTCAATATCTTCGATATGGTCTCTGGTGTGCTATTACTAGCCACGGGTTGGCTAATTCGGAGAGTTGGTCGTTACAAGTGGACTCTATATATTGCCATCCCGCTCTATATCCTCGCACAGGGCTTGATGATATACTTCCGCCAACCTAATATACATGTTGGCTACCAAGTTATGTGCCAAGTCTTCCTCGCTATCGGTGGCGCAACCTTCATTCTTGTGGAGCAGCTTGCTATCCTAGCGGCTGTCGACCACCAACACGTCGCTACAGCGCTGGCCGTGTTGAATGTGGTTGGCACTATTGGCGATAGTGCGGGTCTTACCATCAGTACCGTCATCTGGCAAAACACATACCTGAAAGCTCTTCTCCGATACCTTCCGGGCTCAGCCTTGCCGAATTTAAACAACATCTACGAGGATCTCGTCACGCAACTCAGTTATCCTATCGGAAGCCCCACCAGGCTGGCTATCCAGAAGGCCTACGCCTACTCCGAACTTCGCCTACTTTCTGTCGGGTGTGGTATTATAGTTCTGGCGATTCCATGGACAATTTTGATGAAGGATATCAATTTGAAGAGGAAGTCGCAGGTGAGGGGTACAGTCTTTTAGGAAGACAACCAGTATAAAGATAATATAAAATTTTACGTCTCTGGGAATGAGATTCTTCAACCTCTGCTACAGTTACCTGTGACCATGAACAATTAAACCGCCTCAGCCTTGAGAGTTCTAAATGTGGGATAATGGATCTGACCGCGTGGCACAGACGAAAATAAATGATGCGGCGGGGCCCTCTTTCCGCCAATAAACTTATAGTTTCCCAAGGCTCCCACTAAGTTTCGGATCAGATAACTCAAACCTCTCCGATCCTGGCCAAAAGCGGTTAAAGGTGGGTCCGTGGCAGGAGCGGCTAAGCAAAATGCCGATGGTCGGTTAGGGAACTCAATCCGAGGTCGGACGATGGGTCGGGGTTGTTCTTAGGACCAGAAATCAACCTGGGCTACTAGTGGGGTGCCTCATTGGCACACTGGTCCTGCGGAAATACCCCACTACGCAAATGACATTATCAATCTCTCGGCCATTCCCTTGACCGCAGTTCAGACACAATGCCATGTGACCACAGCGATCCAAGCAGATGTGCGATTCGAATGACAACTGGTTTAAATCTTCCATGGCTTTCTCCTCGCGATGGACCAGGCAGATACAAAAGAGCGGAGGGACTCTGGATCCCACGACGTCACACTTCCGGAAAAACTCGTCTGTCAGTACGACGGAAGGGTGGAGGTTGTTAAGGCCGGAACTCTCCATGCGCTGGTGGAAAATTTGACGCGCCACGACAAGCTCGACGGCTCCTTCAACCGAATATTCCTCACCACTTATAGACATTTTACCTCTGGGGCAGAGCTCCTTGAGCTCCTCATCGATCGATTTGACTGCCCACCTCCCATATTAAATGCCACCCAGACTACAGAATGGTCGACCCAGATAAAGCCACTGATTCGATTACGCGTGATAAATATTCTGAAGCAATGGCTCGAACATTTCTGGTCTGAGCCAAAAGGCATTGATACAGATCGCAGTTTGCGAATACTACAGTCATTTGCAAAACGCGCCACGGATGCCACCGAGACAAGCGCGACACAACAACTGCTCACGATCATTCAGCGCCGACTTGCCGGGTTCGATTGCAATAGAAGATCACTATCGTCCATCTCAACCCAGCCAAAGCCAATTCTACCACGGAAATTAGACAAACTCCAGTTTCTCAAAATCGATGCCACGGAGATTGCCCGGCAACTGACTATCATGGAAGCACATATGTTTGGCAAGGTACAACGTGACGAATTGTTAAACAAAAACTGGCAAAAGAAAGAGGGCTCCAGTGCACCCGAGCTCGCTCCAAACATCAGGGCCTTGATTCGGTATTTCAATCAGCTCTCTAATTGGGTTGGCACCCTAATACTCGCAGAATCGGATTTGAAAAAGCGGACTCAGGTGGTAGGGCATTTAGTCAATGTGGCCAACGTACGTTGTAACCTCTATAGCTTCACCCTTGTAGGTCTTCCTGTATGCTAATTTTCAGCTATTACAGACATGTCATCAACTCCAAAATTACTCCGCGGTAGTCTCTATCCTGGCAGGCTTGGAAAGCGCACCCGTCTACCGGCTTGCTCGCACTTGGGCAATGGTTACCGAACGTAGTTGCAACACACTAAGGCCCTTACAAGCCATGACATCCAATGCACACAATTACCAGGCCTATCGGGACAAATTGCGGGTTGCAATGGCACCATGCGTTCCATTTCTTGGTCAGTTATATCGTTAACTATTGAAATTGCCGATGATTAACCATACAACAGGGTTGTTTTTGAAGGATTTGACCTTCATTGAAGATGGGAACCCAGATACGACACCAGAAGGGCTCATCAATTTCCACAAATATACTATGTTAGCATCAACCATCCATGAGATTCAGCGTTTAAAAGAAGCCCCTTATGCTTTACAACCAGTGCCCGAGTTGCAAGAATATCTTGCGACTCAGTTGCAATCGGCTGTTGATATACATGACATGTGGGATAGAAGTTGTGAGCTGGACCCTCGCGGCCGGGATCTTGGAAATAGACCCCGGGATTTATATACCCCCACAGGAGGCATGTTCGCGTCTATGGTAGTCGCCTGCATGGTCCTGGATGATTGATTGATTAATGATTTTCAAACTATAAAATTCTTTGTTTTACCATGTGGCATTGAATAAGCTGAAGCTAGTTTGTGCAGATCTTCAGTTTGAACATTTAGCGCTCAACGGAAGTACTGTAGACTGTAGGACCGTCTGTCTGTCAGACGAGCGTGCAGCGGGCGGGCTCCTGAACTGAACACTTGTAATCTAACATGGACATTTCGGGGTCTATGTTTCCTTAGAAGCGCGCGCGTGATTCCCGGGATTCTTTGGGCTTTAACCATGCTTCCCATTCGATATTCATGTATCTGTTTCACCAAAGAAATGTCCAAAAACCTCACTACGGTTGACCAAATGGCCCAGCTTCGAGCTGATGTATCAATACGGAACGAATAGACACCATACTTTCTGGATTGCAAGAGAGTCTAGATATATGTATAGCGGAATATGGTCCCCTCTTCATTACGCTACAGGGAAGGATTCATTGGATTTTGTCAAGCTATTAGTGCAACATGGCGCTTCGCCCTGGATTGGAGATCCTCTTGGCCAAACGGCTGCTAATTGGACCAGAAGACATTGGCACCTGGCTGTGTTTGCCTTCCTTCACCCCTTGTTCACTGATCTAGCGACAATCCCCACTTCACAGATGCACCTAGGCGCCATTTCAGAACCACTCCGCTGGAAGACGTCATTGTGAAAAGTGGTTTGAGACTTGTTTAATTATATTTAGATGACCCAATTGCGATTCATCACCACGTCTACAATGGGCTCAGAAAGGATGTTTACCCTCTCATGCTAATCGGCATTAATCCGAAGTACGACTAGAAGAAGACACGGTGTGGTCTTTAGATTCAGCGCGATGATACGGGGAAATCCAAAGCTGCGGCCAGACCATTCATCATAGAATCAATTCGATTGATCAGAAATGAGTCCTGCTGTAAGATGCACTTGCGGTGGATATGAGCTCCTTTGGCTGTAATTCCTTCCGTCTTAGGTTGTGGCTCGAGCAGTTGGTGTATGGAATGGTGTTAGCTGTCTATCCTATTCTCCAGAATTAGGTTGCAGCAGACCCTCACCGAGCTGATTTATATTCATTTCGGGATACACAAGCACAAAAGAAACTCCGGTGCTCGGACCTTATTAGGACGACGGAGCATGAGAAGCATGGGATGGCTCCGACATTTTAGAGGGATCCGTGCATTACCTATCAAGCATTCACACTATTATCGGCGCGTTTGCGTGTTCTCAAATACGAGGAGTGAGATACAATATGCATAGACACGTGTCTGGAGCTGAAATAAAAACTCATATCTAATAAGCCGTCGGATATGGTACAAAACGTATGTTGATTGAGCTCCGACGGGATATAATTTTGTCTATAAAACATCAGTCTTTATCATGTCAAACCCCATAGGTAGATAGCCAGCCCTAACCCAGGAGCCAAGCATCACAATGCGTTGCCACCAAGTGTTTCGGATTATCTTCTTTGCATCAGTATCACTTAGCAATCCAGTGCCTTTGTATACTTCGAAAGAAGCTCATAATGTCCCAGATATCTTCGACAAGTTATTCAACACATCCACAAGTTGCACTCCCTTCAGCGGGGGCATATACCAAGAGCTATATCAGCTCGAATCCAAGATATCAGACATGACAACAGGCAAGATCAAACCAGTCTCAACAATTGAAGAAGGCCTCTCAGTCCTTTCCTCAATTCCACATACCAATGACCGAACAAGCCTCCAAAATGCCATCGACATAGTATCCCTAGGCCTAGTCCCAACAAATATCATCGACATCCTCAACGGCATAACAAACTACAAAATAAACTCCATAGCCAACAACAACACAAAAGACCCAAGTCCACGAATCCATCCAACAAGGTCCTTCTCGGATGCACCCTACGACATCCCCGAAGAAACCCTCCGCAGCGCAATCCACATCCCCCCAATCTTCTCCTACGGCAAAAACAACAAAACCCCCGTCCTCCTAGTCCCAGGAACCGCCGACCCAGCCGGCAGCACCTACTACTTCAACTACGCGAAGCTCTTCACGGCAAACCCACACACAGACCCAGTATGGGTTAATATCCCGGGAAACTCACTAGGTGACATCCAAAGCAACGCAGAGCACGTCGCATACGCAATAAACTACATTTCTGGACTCTCGCAGCGTCCTATCGGAGTGCTAAGCTGGTCACAAGGTAGCTTAGATGTACGATGGGCGCTGAAATACTGGCCGTCGACACGAGCCGCGGTAAGCGATTTCATGGCTGTGAGTGGTGATTTCCACGGGACGCTTGTTGCCACGCTCTGCGCGCTTGCCAAACCGTTTTGTTCGCCGGCTGTGCAGCAGCAGGGGTATGACACCGGGTTTATTCGGGCTCTGCGTGGTGAGGGCGGGGATTCAGCGTTCGTGCCGACGACGAGCGTGTACTCTGGGAATGATATTATTGTCCAGCCTCAGGGTGGAGGATGGGCTTCTGCGGCGCTGGAGGATGTGCGTGGGGTTGGGGTGTCGAATGTGCAGGTGCAGATTGCTTGTGCGGGGCGTGCTGCTGGGGGGGATTATTCGCATTCGGCTATGTTGGTTCATCCGTTGGCGTATGCTTTGTTTGTTGATGCTTTGGTTCATGATGGGCCTGGGCGATTGGAGAGGATTGATCTTGGTGCTGTTTGTGGGGAGTCGATTGCGCCTGGTTTAGACGTGAATGATTTTTTAGGGATGGAGGCTGTGTCGAATGTGGTTGGGGTGCTTGATGTCTTGTTGTATGGATATAATAATGGGAGTGAGGAGCCGCCACTTCGGGGCTATGTTCATCACTAGGAGAGGTTGGGCTGTAATGGGTTTCGGGTTATGAAGGTCGGGGACTACGGAGTTGAGGTTAAAGGCAACGCTATATTCCGTATTCAACCCAAAGGAAATCTATAAGTTCATACCGGACAAGCCTCTATGGTACATGTACAAGGCCAAATGCTTCCATTCGGTATTATTGGGTTGATCTCTAGAACAAAACTGCAAGTCCGTAGAGATCATCACGGCAACAAAAAAGCATATCAGGAAACCACCCCGACGCCAGCCGGCAAGTGGCGACATAACAATGAGTATGAATATGAAGAAAACAAAAATAAAATGGATATAAGACCCGGCAAGCAGACTGAAAAACGATGTGCCGCAAACGACATTGGAAATAGCAGTTCATCGTAATTCGGGCACTCCATTGTATGGCCAGTGGCTATTCGACAATCTCACCCGGAAAATGAGTTTCACGGCACAGTATGTGGACAGAGGCATGGCATGCAAGGGAGCAACTCGAAATGGGAGTCATCAAATTTTGTCAAAAGAAAATGTTAAATGGAAAGCGGGAATCTACGTAGGCTTTTCGCATCCAATGCGGCCCAAGAGAGCTTTTCGATCACTCGGATCGAAAGGAACACGGCCACGTCCCCGCGCGCGCACCGATGCAGTGCCGTTGGACCGCCGACGATCCAAGCCCGGGGCGTTTGCGGTTTCGAGTGCGTCGATAGGGGTACCTTCCTTAGCAGCCAGATGTGCTGGTACGTGGGATGGGGTCTGGTTTTCCACTTCCGCCTCGTCTTCATCTTCCTCATCACTGCGGGTGTCTTCGGCGTTACGGCCACAAACCACACCGTAGGCAACACGGACAATCATGCTGAACCACACAATGGACAGTCCCTCGAGGATCAACAGGAAGGATAAGAAGATCCATTTCAGAGTGGGGTTGAAACAAATGGGGTTGTCCAAACTGAAGTATGGTCCAAGCATGTATGCGAAGGCATTCGGGGCCTCCGCTGAGATGAACTCGCCTGTGGAACCGGCGTAGCAGCCATAGGTGAGTTCGTGGGGGAGATCATAATAAACGGACCAGCACACCATGGGGTAGATGATGTGTCGGGTAATGAACCATATACCCACGAAGAGGCCAAAGCCAACATTGCAGGCTGTTTCGAACTTGGAGTACTTGAGAATCTTCGCAGTCTGTGGAGATGTTAGTAGCTGTTTAGGAGCACTTGGAAGAATAGTAGTTGACGAACCGGTAACACGAAGTCCACAATGTCCATGAGACATAGCGCTACATTGGACACATTGTACATGGCGTAGATGTAGGCAGAGCCCAGGAGAACACTGGTAATAATGTGGTGGGAAAGCATCTGGAAATAATCCTTCCGTCTCTCTTCCACGTTGACCACGAAGATCTGCTGCACGAGGAATGCCAGCTCAACGAGAAGATACCACTTCATCAAACCGGACAGAGGACGGGCGGGCCACTGCGACCACATAGCGGCGAAATCGCCCCAATAGTATGACGTCTTCCACAGGTACTGTAGCGTAGAATCAACAGTTAGTTATATAGTCCCAGGTAAATATCTGTGGGCCAAACACACCAATCCGATTCCCCAGATGAACGAATAGTACGTAGCTTGCCAACCCTGCTCAGCGATGCGAATTGACTCCTTGCGCTTTAAACCGCAAGCGCGCGCCAGTGGTTGCAGGACCCATTCAATGACGATAGCGCGGATACCGGTGAGTGCGATGGCAGTACTGATGACGAAGTAGACATCGTCCCAGCCCTGCACGTATGAGTTCGAGGATTCGTTATAATAGGACAATTGGAAGAATGGCTGCGTATATGGGCGGAGGGAGGGGTAGAGGTTATGAAGAGCCAGTAACATAGCCAGGATGGTCATGGAGATTCCTAGAGAAGCAGATTGGTGTTAGCTTTACTGGTATTATCAGGATGTGGGGGATTTCGCATATCCCGAGGATTGAATGAGGAGCGCAGCGACTCTGTCAGGTACCGGCCGTGTCTTTATCTCCATATTAATCTAAGGATTGAGGTGTTTCTTCATACCGATCTGGTTGGCAACCACCCATTCACGGAACGTGGTCTCCTTGGCTGGGCGCAATCCACTCGGTGAAACGTAGGCATTGCGCGCCTTCAGCCCTGGTAAAGGTTGCGATGGCACAACTGTGTCTGCCATGGTGGAGAGAGCACCAATATTGTGGAAGGGATTTGAAATTCCACGGAGGGCCGTGGGAGAGGATCGAGGGCCGGGAGGGTCGAGAACCGGGAAACGAGCCAAAGTGATCAATGCCGAGATGGATGTGGGACCTGCCTCATCTGAGCCTTATTTACTTTCTAAACTTGACTCGTTCAACCAGGAACGTGAAAAGCAACAGTGTCAAAGTGCAAGAGAATAATTTGAAAGAAAAAAAGGAGGGAATAGAGGGGGAACGTGGTTCAACCTTCGTTTCATCTCTTCACGACGATCATCGCTCCACTCACCGCCTCGTTAAATGTTGAATCTCGAGATTGATGATTGGATGTATGAGGTGCATGCACTCAATCAAGATCTATATTGACTTGATGGATATATAAGATTTTCTGGGTTGAATTCTGTATTGGGGTAGATGTCAACAGTCTACCATTTCCGGTCTATTTACACTTCTTTTGACCAGTCAATGGTCTTGGCACGTTGAAGAAAAAATGGGATAATAATAGATCCATATACGTATGTACGATGTATATTAAAATGATACATGTCACTCTAAACCCTCCGTAACATTCCGCACAAAATCATTAGCATTAACCCCCAATTGAGCCAAATCAATTCCACCTTGCCCAGCCATTACCCGTGACATAGCTCTAGCAACTTCTTCCTCCTCCCAAATATTGTTGAGGATCTGCTCCCCACCTTCTCCAGGCCCCTGGGTGGGGTTCTCGGCACTCACCATAGTTCGCCAGTACAAATCATCTCGATGCTTCAGAGTCGAATCTCGAACCACCGCATTGCGAGTAACGCTCGCAGCATGGAGTTTCGTATTTGCGCCCACAAGCGTCTGCACGGCCATCGATACCGCCTCATCAACCTGCTGGACTGTGGAGGGCGGTTTGAAAAAGAACCGGTTAGTCGCGGAGAGCCAGAGTACAACTGAGCAGATCACATCGCAGATCACGAATGCCAGCGGTCGCAGGAGCGTGATGTGGTGGTAGATGCCGGAGGGCGGTGTCTGGCCCGCGCGCACAGAACGTGGCGCACCCTGGATCGCGTCGTAGGTAGCCATGATGTAGATGTCGATTGCTGCGAGGACAAGCCCGGCTAGGGTGAATTTTATGCGCCAGCGAGAGGCCTCGCGCCCTGCGATGGGCGCGGATGTGGCCACGCCGAGGAGCAGCAGGTGCCCGAGGTGCGGTAGCAACACATGAAATGGGAGGTAGTACATGAGGTATGTGTAGAGGTCGTCAAAAGAGCAGTATTGGCATGATACTAGGGCATCGGGACCATAGGTCAGGTACACCTTTCGGGCACCGAGAGAGGTGAACTTGGACTGAAGGAGGTTGTCGGCTTCGGTGAGGAAGTTATCTGGCCGAAGCCGGGCGAGACGGTTGAAGATGACATCGGTAGGGGTATTTAGACGAGAGCGAGTCTGGGAGAAGATGTTGGGTTCGGGTGCGTGAGGGTTGAAAGGTAGGCTTAGGAGTAGAAAGAAGACGATGCCACCGAATAAGATGTTCAGCGCGCGACCGGGCGCGGCAGGGAGAGGACGCGGCGGTGGCCGACTCGCGATGGATACACGAAGACTCCGATAGGCAGTAATTAGGCGTGGGAGTATGACTGGGCCGAAAAATATGAGGAGTGATTTGACGCTATTCATGGTCAGGATAGATTGCGGATGTAGAGAGAGCTTCAAGACTTACGTTCCCCAGGAGATTGCGAGTGTAGCCATATTTGCCAGAATATGGGCCTTACTTCATCGGAATCACGAATAGGTTGAATCGAGTTTCGACGAAAGAAAGGTGTAAGAGTGTTCGAATGTCATATGTCGTTTCATTGAAGTCGGGGCCAAACGTGGGTCCGTCCTTTTTGGAAACTGCCCTTCAACCACTTACTATTCTAATGTACTGTAACTACTTCCCCTTCTATTATTAATAACACACACTACAAATGGTCATATGAAGACGATGTCTCAATTATATTCGTTAAACACTAAAAATCAAAAAGCAAAAGAGGGGAATAAAACAGCGCCGAGTGCGCCCATCGCAATAACGCAAGATTTCTGATTCAACCAACGCAAGTCTTTCTTTCCTTCATAATAACACCATTTTTGACCCAGTTGACCAGTCAACCAGCTCAAACCATGTGGCCCGAGTACATAGCGGGGTGGTGTGCGAGGTCGGGAGGACGAATCTCCGCAGAGTCACGAGAATACTTGGAGGAAGCGGCGTCATTCTCCTGAACGAGGGTCGGGTTCATGGGCTTGGAGATCTTGAGCGGGAACCGGCCGGTGAGACGCTTGGTGGCACGCTTGACAGGGTTCTGACGAGTGTAGGTGGGCAGAGTTTCCTCACGCTTCACGCTCAAATGGAGGGTGCGGTGACTGCTGGTCCGGCTCATTGCCTTTTGTGGTGCGACAGCGCCATCTACCCGCACCTGGCGGGCACTGACGCCAGTCTCGGGGTCGCTGAAGATGTAACTCTGTCGGGAGAAATGGTTTAGCATTAGGCTAAGAAAATACATACATTGGACGAATTGGGGGGATTTGATATCGGTACTTACTGCCAAAACGTTCACCACACTAACTATCATTGCTAGGATGCCGGCGGAGACGATGATTTGCCAGAAATTCATTCCAATAGCTTCCTGGGTCATGGCCTTGGTGTTCAGGTTGCCCAGTGTTGCTACACCTAGGATCATCATGATCCCACCGAGAGAGTAGAAGCTAGATTCTTGCCCGAACATCGGCCAGTGATCATCGAAATAACATTGCAGAATGGGGAGCTCCGAGATGATCATGAAGACTGCCAACGTTAGCAATTATATCACAAACATGGAAGGAAAGCCTATACTTACGGCTAACCAGAGCCACCACGGCATGGGTCACCGCCTCGAAGAAAAAGAAGCTGTTGAGCATATCGATTTTGGCCAGCAAAACTGCACAAGCAGCTATAAGGTCCATAAAAGTGATAATGTTGAGAACGCGAATAACGTTCAAGATCACGTACCCTGGACCGGCCAGGGATTCACGCAAGCGAGTCATCATGATTGAGGCACAGGCCTGTTTTTGCACTTGTCAAGAATGGTAGATACTCGTTGTCGAGGATGTATAGAAGATTGTCTGTTAGTAGATTTGGGGGAGGGTTGAGATTAAAAGAGGGAAGAAAGCGACTGTCCAGCAGAAAGCTTGATATTCCAATGAAAGAATGGAACAATGCGATAGAATGAGATCAACTCGAGGGCAAGAAAAGAATAAAGAAAGACAAAGTCAAAAGAAAAGGATAAATGGTAGCGACAATGAAGAAAGGCATCTATGGAAGAATGGCTATTGAGGTGCCGCAGCCTAGATGTATGCTCCCAACAAAGGCGATAGTACTTTTTTCTATGAATAGACTTGAAACGTATGGAAGAACCACACAAATGGTATGTATCTAATTTGAGTCCTAGATAAAAACATCGGCAGGGTTCTTCACCCCATCTCTGCAGTGGCAGAGATATCCTGCAATACTGCGGGTGGTGTTTCATTGTTGCAATCTAGGCAATAAATAGGGACCTTTAAGCGCAGAGATCGGGGTTGTAACCGGAACAAGCCTAATTACCTACATTCTGGCATTGAGATCTCAACTAGGACCCGATGTAATCAAATGACTGGTCATTAGTGGAGGATACTCGACCATGCTGAAACTAGTGAGCGGCTACAAGTCGCCCTTCTTTCCCCTGTGTGCCCCGTGTTTCATTTCTGCTTACCTCAAACTTGCCTTATTGCCTGATGAATATAGTTCAAAGGATTCTAGATAATACGTGTATCAAGGTGAATCTGGCAAGATATATGAAGGGCAAAATTATTTTAGGGCAAAATATATTGTAGGTAGGGCTTGGAGCGAAGCGCCAGGGTGAAGTAGAAAGCCAAAGTTGAAACAAGGTAAGAATATAGCCCAATCACAGCCAGCACATAGTTGCCGATCAAATGAGTCAGGATAAAATAACAAAATTAATACTCCAATAATTCAATCAAAGAATCAAGAATATCGACAAGTGTATAGTGAAGTACTTCGTAGATGAGTGGAACCCCTGTGATTCGCCGGAATGCGGCCGACCCCTCCAAACTTTTTCTCTCACTCTCTAAATATTTCGCGCCCCCAACTACATTTGATACTCTTGCGATAATACCATAAAAAAAACATGACACGGGGTAATCAACGTGATAACGATCGGGCCAAGGCCCTGAAGAAGGCGGGCAACGCGGTTCGTCTTATCCCTCCCCCTTCTCCTCTTTATTCATACTGACCGTTTCTACAGAAGAACAAGAACACCCAGACCGGTAGCGAATTCGCCAAGAGCAAGGATGATGCTGCTGCCATCATGCGCGAGAAGCAGAGGAAGGGTGTGTATCCTCAATGCGCTAGATGTCTAACCCACGTTATGAGACTGGCTTACTGATCGTTTCTCCTCTACAGCGGACGAAAAGAAAGCCGCCGAGGCAGCAGCAGGAGGAGGCAAAAAAAAATAATACGCCTCAATCCTTCGACCCAACCCGTCAGTCAGTCTCATCTCCCTACACCTTTTTCGCGACCACCCGAAACAGACAACCCACCGAGTAGCATCGCAAGGTGTACTACGAGTGAAGGACGGTGCTGGGTTCATGGATAAGATCGGAACCATCCGCCTATGCTCACATTTCAAAAACCGGGGGCTAGGTGTCTAGCGAGGCGTTTGTTTGAATCTCATTGACGTTCATCACATATTTAGCCCAAGCATGTATACCAAAGCGCTAACCAAACGAGGCAACGACACATGAGAAATATCATGGAGGTGCAATTTTGGTGGTAATCGTAAACACGTAAACAGGAGTATATACATTCATATCTCATCCGGTTATGTATTCTTCCCTTGGTCGTCTACGACCCAATATACTCTCGCCTGGGCCAGCCAGGTCTGCCATGACGTCTTCTGTCGACTGTCTTGGGCCATCTGGGAACCACAGGATCTAGGTTTTTGATCGCAGTGCAACAGCATGGTATCCTCAACCACGTTTTCAAGCCCAAATTGCCTCGACGCTTGGTCGACGAACGTCCAAAGGCTCTCGCCTTCCCATCCAACGTCAAGTGCAAATTTAATCACTCTCTCAAGAGCATTCACTTGACCCTGTTGCTCTGGAACATTGCCCAGCACATACAGGCAGAAGCTCCAACCCGATATATCGCGTGGATTAGCCAAGCACCAAGCAACCACCCGTTCGACAACCGACTGCGCTGAATGGGGTTCCCACGTTGATTGCCCAGTCGTCTTCTCCACTGTAGCAGCGAGAAGCACATCCAACTGTCGCATATAGCTGAAAGCATAATAGTTCTTGGGATGCAGCTCTCCAGCGCGAAGAACAACATCCAATTCTGTCTGTTGCAGTTTGAGCAGATCCTCAGAGCTCCAATGCCGTCTTTGAAGCAGATGGACAACCACCCACAGCCGGTGGTGCCATAGCGTCGGCGACTTGGTATGACGATGGAGTGGTGAGCACTGGTAGCTCGACATGAGGGTAAGTTCGGCTTCTAACAACTCTGTCGCGGCAGAGGTCTGGTTTGAAATACTAGGGTAATGCGCCATAGCTGCCTGCAGTCGGCGCTTGCGCCAGTTGCAGGCTGTGAGATGCTCGCAGTCGAAGAGGAGCATAACTTCTGTAATAGCTGAGTCTGCATCTCTAGACTGAGCGTCTATCGGAAAGGTGGTTTGGAGATCATCTTCGGACACACGCATTAATCGGTCGAAGAAGAGCTGGCGTGCGACCGTGAAGGCCTGCACTAGTGCTTTCTTGGTTATCCCCAGTGAGCATCCATCCTGGAGGAATGTAGCGCCTAGGCTTGGTGGGATGATCTCGATCTCGAGGACTTGCTTGTCTCTAGATGAGAAGATGCGGACAAGTTCCTGGAACGCATCTTTCGGGTTGGACATTTGAGGGTTTGGTTGTGTGCTGGAAATTGAGAGGATCGATTGTCAAAACCTCATCATATGTATTTCTTTCTTTGAAATAATCATGTGTTTTATTTGTCTTGCCACAGGCAAAGCGGCAGAGAAGATGGTGTAGACCATAATACAGTGAAGGCGGAAAGGCCAAGTCCGCTGTTATTTCCACATTTCCACAACTAGGGACGTCATTCACTCTTTCAACAAGCAACCAACATCTATCTCGCCAGGATATCCAGTCTCACCCAGCCGAGTTACCAGAGACTCGCTTGGTCAGCTGACTGTGCCGCCGTCGCATTTTTCCAGGCCCCCCGAGCCTGTGCTGTCGCATTTAACGCCTCATCTCGGTCTTGCCAGCCCCCACCACGATGTTATCCCTCATTCTCACGGTCTTCTTTGTGCACGTCGCAATTTACCTAGTGAATACGATCGGTGCGAGTACCATTGATGGTCTTGTATGTGTCCAACAATCCTATTTGTAGCCTTTGAGAAGCTTCTCGGCTCCACCGCGCACCTATATTGTGATTCCACACGCTAACACCTACTCTCTTTGGCATACAGCTATGGCTCCTTTACCTAAAACTGCCGACGCCGACCTCGCGGACAGCACGCAAGCAGCAGCAGCTGAAGCGCCAAGTCCTCGAGCAGAAGCATGAAATGAACAGCACAAGCTCCCAGGATGAGTTTGCGAAGTGGGCGAAGGCGAGGAGACGACACGACAAGACCATGGAGGAATACGAGGCGCTGAGTACGTGTCACTGCCACAAGGCTACATGAGGCGTTGTTTATGTCTGTTGCTCGGACTGCTAACACCATGGTTTCTCTGCAGACAAGACGCTCACCGCACAGAAATCCTCCTTTGACTGGACCGTGAAGATCGCCCGGTGGCTCAGCACAAACGGATTGAAAATGTTCCTGCAGTTCTGGTACTCAAAGACGCCTGTCTTCCCGCTCCCCGAGGCCTGGTTCCCGTACTACGTCCAATGGATTGTGTCCTTCCCGCGCGCCCCATTGGGATCCGTCAGCATCCATGTTTGGAGCAATGTCTGTGCGACTACCATTGCGCTCGCCGCCGAGGTTGTGGGAGCATTGCTGGTGCAGATGGTTGGCCAGAAGAAGGTACAGAAGGAGGCTGTGCCTGTCGGTGCTGAGGGAAAGGCACAGTGAACGCGACAACATGAGCTTAGCTATATTGCATCGGGAGCGGTTGTATTATACGAAGTGAAATGCTACGATTTACTTATGAATATTGCATTTTAATCAGTCATTTCAATTGAATTGGTATTTGAACTGCTCAGACTAACAAACAGGATATGTAATGTTCATCAGATAATTTTAAATCGTTTATCGTCAACAATCCTTTGGGATCTCTGTGCTTGACTCTATGATTGGTATATCATCACGCGAACATGAAAAAAATAATAGCCTATGGCAAGATAGAAGAGTCCGGCCCCTGTGACAGGGCTTCTGTGACGAGACAACATCTCATCACCGCTTTGCCATAAGCTACAGACTCTTGAAAAGAAAAGACCAAGGAACTCCTCGCCTCAAGAATGAGCCCCATTGAGTTACCTCCATCGACTTCCGAGGAAGCAGACAGGAGGCAATCGCATGACTATCCGAACATGACGAAAGGCAACCCAATACAAGGAAAGGTGTTTTACCACCAATCCTTCCCCCCTCCGAGACCCAGCACACACCCCATTGTTTCCAGAAACATCGTAAAATGTAACCGTCGGGTGGCACGAGATACCGTGAGGGAATAGGGCGTAAGCCGCTATCGAATTGCTTCTATGGCGGCGCGTTTCCGCAGTGCCTGGCTTGGTACTTTGGTTTTACCCAAAGCGCAGGGTGTCCGGGGACTTTCTCCCAAAGCAAAATTGGAAAAGGGAGCGAGGCTTCCTTTTGTGTGTGAGCTTTGAATGCGATTCTTCGAGCGAGGAGTTGGGAGAAGAAAAGGAAACGGAATCTTCGGGGTGTGGCTTTTATTTTTCTCGCACTAGTCAGGTGATGGGGCTAGGCTTGCTTGGGACTAGCGTGGATGGCATCGGATCGGGTTAGGGCTTGCGATATGCTGGAGGACATCTAGAAGTAAAACGTCAGACAAAAACGTCAGGGAAAATGGAGGGGTTTTTTTCCGCTGTAGAGATACAAGCGGACATACAGAGACCGATATATTATCCCAAGGGGGGGGCAAAAAGGCCCGATTAACCTGAGGGATCCCTATCAACCACTGCCATACTTTCACCGTTCACCTTTTTTGCTCGCGATCTTGTTCATCCTGGTTTAGGTTTCAGGTAGTACTAAAGGAAATTTACTGATGAAGGAAAAAAAAAACACAATGCATTTGACAAAAAGGCTTGATGAATGAAATTACAAACAATTTTTACATGATCCCGTTTACGCCTTAGACTTGGTCTTGGTGGTCTTCTTAGTGACCTTTCCCTTCGCCTTGGCGGCAGGAGACTTGGCAGCCGGTGACTCTGTAGCAGCGGCCTTAGGTGTCTCTGTCTTCTTGCCCTTCTTGGCCTTCTTGGGGGTATCATCGGTAGGAGCAGGAGCCTCAATAGCAGCAGGGGCCTCAACAGGGGCAGTGGCCTCGATGGCCTTGGTAGGCTCCTCGGTGGTCTCAGTGGCCTCGGCGGCCTTGACGGCCTTGGGGGCCTCCTGGATGGGGACATCATCGACGCTCTTCAGCTGGGGAAGATCAAGCTCGTAGCCCAGAGCCTTGAGCTTGTTGACCTTAGCCTGACGCTTCTTCTGCTCGGACTCGATGCTCTTCGACCACTGTTCACGTGTCTTGCCCTTCGCGAGACGCTTCTTCTCGATGCGGTTCCATGGTGTAACCTTAAAGCGGCGGTTGGCGCCCTTCCAGACCTCGGGGTGCAGCTGCTCTTTAGGGACGTACTTGCACTTGACGATGTGGCCGTACATGAGGTAGTTGTCCATAGTGTCAGCGACGATCTTAGCAACGGTGGTCGAGGAGAATTCAATGAAGGCGTAGTGCTTGGAGCGGCCGGTGAGACGGTTGCGTGAGAGACGGAGTTTGGTGATTTCGCCAAATTGGGAGAAGTAGGCCTTCATCTGGTGCTCGTAGAAACCGTGGGGGATACGTCTGAGGATGGGATGTTAGATGGTTCAGACTGGCCAGAAATTACGGTCGAAACTCACCCAATGTAGACAGTGCCGGGCTCCTCGGGAGGGCCGTTCTTGCGCAGCTGCTTGGCGAGCTTGCGCTCGGCCTTCTTGGTGTCTGGGGCCTTGGGGATGGGTTCACCCTCTTTGTAACCCTCGCCATCAGACTCGTCCTCGTCACCGCTGCTCTCGAAGCCCTTGATGAGAGCCTCAGTCTGGTCGTCATCGCCCTCGTTCTCAGCCTCGCTTTCATCAGCGGGGGAGACATCCTCCTCGGCCTCTTCCTCTTCGGACTCGACGACGGGCTCGGGCTTCTTGGTCTTGGGGGCGGCCTTCTTCGCGGCAGCCTTCTTGGGAGCGGGGGCGGCCTCAGCATCCTCCTTCTTGGACTTCTTAGCGGCGGGCTTCTTCTCGGCCTTCTTGTCAGCCTTCACAGGCGTGACGGGCTCTTCAGCTTCCTCGTCGGTAAGGAAGTCGGCAGCACGCTTGCGAGGCTTGACCTGGCGTGTGGGCTCGCCATTGGTCTTGGCCGGCGCAGCAGCCTTCTCTGTCTTGGACTTGGTACCCTTCTCATTCTTCTTCAAGATAGACTTAGGAGCAGCCTCCTTGGTTGCTTCAGCGGGCTTGGCCTCGACCTTCTTGGTTTTTTTGGCGGGCGAGTCGGCGGCGACAGGCGCAGCTGTAGTAGTGTTAGTGAGATGAAAAGAGATTCCACCGGTCATAAACATGTCACATACCCTTGCGCTTTGAGACTCTCTTATCGGGGGCCATTTTGACGTTTTGTTGTGTCGAATTGGAGACTGTATGCTGCTCGATCATCTGCGGGAAACTTTTTTTTCATCTCTGATTTGCTTGGAAGGCGGTGAGCCGCCTCGACCATTACCACTGTCACCGCCAAGATGTTTACTTGTTACAACCCAAAATACTCCAACCCCAAATGGGCCAAGAAAATGGGGAAGAATAAAAAAGGGCCCTTGACACACGCGGAGGTCTGGGATGATTCTGCCCTGGTTCAGTCCTGGGACGATGCTGTCGAGGAATACCAGGTCAGTCGCCAAATATACGATTCACGTGACCGATATCTAACCTGACGGCAGCATTATTGGAGCATTCACGCCAAGGGTGAAAATGTTGAAGATGTCTTGAAAGAAGCAGAAGACACTGGTATTTCTCCAGCTATATCTCACGACGATACTGAAGGTGCCAAAGCTACCGAGGATGATGTCACCAAACCTGCAGATGAGGACGTCCCAATGACCATTGACGACCACATTTCCGAGTCTGCTCCTGAGGTATATTGCCGTTTTATCGATGCGTTCCTCATCAAAGGATTTTCTGACGATATATAGCCTTCTCAACCCGTGGCTGATGCCAGGTCGGCGGCTTCCACTACTACTATGCCTATGCCGCACCCCATCATGGCAAATAGTATGCTCCACCTTCGGGACACATTGATTCAGATTACTAACATATACTTCTAGTCCAAGATGAGTCCTTAAAGAACCTCATGATGTCGTGGTACTATGCAGGCTACTACACGGGACTTCATGAAGGCCAACAACAGGCAACCCGCTACCCGAGCTCATGATGCGACTACGACTTAGAGGGAAAGAGGATGTGTTTTGTTCGAACAAGCACATTAGCTGATACAGTTTTACGAAGGACAGATTAGGAACAAGACCCTGCAGACAACCAATGGAACTAATCATAACAAATTAATCGTGAAACTTGACAAGGATCTCATTGACCATTTTCCCCTTGCAAACAAAAGTAATAACGAATATAAATATCAACGAACCACCGTCCGCCGAAAGAGAACAGCGTTCATCACATACTTTGCAACACCCTCGTATCCAGTCTCATATACCGGGCTCGATCAATTAGATACCGACTCCGGAGCCACCGAGAATACCACCGATGAAGGGAATACTGCCCAAGGCGTTAGGCTCAGATGTGGGCTTGTGGGTGGGAGTAGCAGTTGGGGTCACAAAATTGCCGGAGGAAAGCTTCTTGGTAGGGGTGGGAGTGGGAGTAGGCTGGCCAGCAGGCGCGCTCTGCTCAGCCAGCTTCGCATAGGTCTTGGCCTCCTCATTTTGAGCCTCCTCTTTTTGGGCCGCCTTCTTGTCCTCTTTTTCCTTTTGGCTATCCTTGTCAAGACCATCCATCAATTTGGTGGCATGCTAGATTCATTGGTTAATATGGTACAGGTCATGGGGAATTTGGAGCAGTTGACTAACCATCAAATTGCCAACAGTACTATCGAGGGCAAACGGTTTAGTGGCGGCTTGCTCATCACGCTTGGTGGGCATGGAAAGGGTGACGACCGCAAGGACGAGGAAAATAGAGAGTAATGAGAGACTGAATCGGGCCATTGTGAATGGTGGTGTATGTTAACAAGGTTATAGATCAAGGAAGATATGTCCAAATAATTGTCTCCAAACGAGTGTAAATGGTAATAGTCTGGGAAAATGAGGTGAGTATTTCAGGTGGGCAGGTCGCTGGGAGAAATAGAGCCCCTGGCTCTGCGGGAGTTACATCGGATTTATATGCAGCCCCTTCGATCATATCATGGAGAGAATGAAAGGCCAGGGGGGCTTGGGTGGAGAGCCTTGTTGCAACTAGCTAACGCGCGTCTTTGCGTGGTATTTGGACTCCCTTCGGGGATAAAACAACATAGTATTACCGTGTTATTTTATGAGCCCTTTAACTATGTCCAAAGACTGTTTCGGGGGAGAAACGATTCGATTCATTCGTCCATAGATTGGTATGGGTGTTAACGCCTCCTACCTCGAAGTATATCCGTGCAGCTAATGATTGGCGTAGGATCAATCAAGGGATATTCAACGATCGTGAATCCGTAAATAACAGCAAGGGAAGGTGACCAATGGAACACGCCTCATGATAACTCGTCCCGCATTCCGTGTTGAAACGCTGAAGTGGTAAGGATCGCATACTTAGGCCTAACCCTCCATCATCCCAGCCATACACGAGCGCTTAGCAGTTTTCATGCTGGCTTTAACCAACCAAGTCCTGAGGACCTGTGCAGGTTTCACGGTCTTTACTTTCAGAATTACCCGTCATCCGACTACTCAAAATGCAGGAACAAGATCCCCGCAGGGATAGAGAAGTAGGTCTTTGACGAAAGGTTGCTGCAAGTCCCTAGCAAGGACCTAATGTGCGATGCAGATCTACAGCATGCCACAACGACGGACCATTCTTCGTCTTTTTCTCCGATATCACGAGGCAGCGCTTCTGTCGCAAGCCACTGGTGGAACTATCATTCACAATTTATGGATGTTTACAAAGAATGTATCTCCCAACTTTGACACGCACAGCCCCATGGAGGGAGCGGACGTAACACGAGGGAGTCTCCAGAAGGACGTATCCAACTGTGAGGGCTTAGTTTTGGCATCTTTTTGACCTCAAACATCAAGATATGACAGACAAGACTTCGAAGATGCCAAGGTTGTTTACATCTATCTAGCTGTGTGGAGTTAGCGAATAAAAAAAAGCGCGAATATGATCATCCCTGTCTGGAGGAAATGACCATGTAAGTTGAGGGACGAGTGCCTCGCAGGGGTTGAAACCCAAGCATTAAGAGTTCAGTACCAGCCAAAGCTGGTCCCTGCGAGTAAACACGGGTTCCAAAAGCATCAAGCTCTCCAAGACTAAATCGCAAGGTTCATATCAATACATGATTTTGGGGATGTTGGCTCAAAAGCGAACCCGTTCCCCTCTGGCTGAATGTCAGGGGGCGGGATTAGAACGAGCATTCTTCGGTCTGGGTCCCTAAGCTAAAATATGTAGATAGAGTGAGGTTATTCCATCGACAAGAGTGTGTTGGGGACCGTGTATATGTTTTGAAGTGAAGAAAGAAAGGAAAAGAGAAAGCCGCTTGCAAAATTTTATTCGACGGGGTCAGTAGCGCGGATTATGTCATGGATCACATGACTAATATGGTCTTTGTGGGCCAGCCTCCTTTTGATGCCAACACCATCTCTATGGTTTCGATTTCAATTTGACAACCTCGTATGATCACCCAAGTCATTCTTGCTATACATTTGATAAATCTCGCACAATTTGAAAATTAAGATATATATTTGGAAATTTAGGGTGCGGTGTGGGCAATATATATAATCATGGTTCCAATGATTGGAAATCAATAATTAAGAATTAAAGTGGTTCGCAGTATTTTCTCGTTGTCATTTATAACTTCTTCATGTTTTTTTTACCAGTGAAAGTCACGAAACGAGCAATTCAACGCGCACAACTCATTCCGGATCCTCAACTGGACGAGAAAGCCGGCCCCGCGGTACCCACGCTGTAGCCGGAGTGAAGAACCAAGAGATGAGCGCGAAGATAGTGACAATACCTAGGATAATTGGCGCATCTAAGCATATATTAGCACAAAGTCTCTTCCAATGACCGCTAATAGCAGACGACACCTACAATTTAGAGTGGAGGCTTCAACGGGAAACGAATATGGCGAGAAGAGCACCGCGACAACCCAGCCATTCCACAAAACCGAGATGAACTGGAATGGTTTGCTTAGCCGCCCGAGAGACCATTTTGCCTCAAGCTTCTCCCCGGAGGTCAAAGTCAACCTTCCAAGGCTAATGAGTCCGTAGGCAGCAGCTGAAGGAACACCAGCAGCTGAGACCAGAGATGTAAATGCCACTGCGGACGGCAGAATAGTGCAGGTAATAACCGCGGCCACGCCCCATACAACAAGGACTGCGTTCCTAGGCTGACCCTCCGCAGAGACCCGCGATACCCATCCAGATAGTGGAAGTACTCCATCACGGGCGACGGCGAAAACTAGACGGGAGGCTGCCGTAATGGCGATGGCGGTATTCTATCATATAGGTTAGCATGTCCTCTTCCAGATCAACCATTTGATCTTTTACAATTAGTTGTAGGGAGTTTAAGAGCAACAGAAAACATACCAGCCATAGAGCTACAACCGAGAGCACATTCATCACAATGTGTCCACCCTCACCAAGAAGTGCAGCATACAAGGGCACGAAAGGTTGGGGTGCGTCATATGAGAAGAGAACATCGATTGGCGGCTGGCAAATTGTTAGTTTCTGGAATCTAGAAGAGAAGCTCCTGGACGAACATACTGAAGTGAAAAGGAATAAGATCACGGCAGAGAAGCCAAGAACTCCACTGACAACTGTACTCCAGAAGATACCCTTGGCGGCATTGACGGCGGCATTCTTAGTCTCTTCGGCGACATGACCCGAAGCATCAAAACCGATCAAAATACCGGCTGTCGCCAGATATGAAAGACACCAGTTCCAACCAGCCGGAGCTCCTGTACCGTTATATGTAGTCATAAATGCTTCATTGGCTGTCCGCAGGCCAAAGGTGTTGTGCGCACCGATTGGAAGCCAAATGACGTTCAATATGAAGTCCAGAAAGACAGCACCGGTCGAGAACCAAAAGACATATTTGAATACCCGCGCTGTAAATTGAAATCAGCATTATTGTCAAAAAGTCCAACTGTGGGCGAATATTAAGAGATGATAATATCTGCGCAGGCCATCTTACCAGATGCGAGGTTCATTAGTGCTGCTAAAGCCAGGAGGACTTCAGTGCACATCCATTGAACAGCACGGAACTTGATATTTGAGACATCAGTGGGAAAGTCGACATTGAAAACAGCCAGTTCCTAAGCTGAGTCAGTTTAGAGCCAAAACCGACAGATATAATAACATAATACGCACCGAAAGCATGTAGTTTACAGCTGACTGAGTATTGCCTATTATTGTAAATCAGTTAATCCAAATGTGGACGAAAAAAAAATAACGCCTGGGGGACTTACTGGCGCAGAATGTTGTCCAGGCTGTTGTGCTCCACCAGGCTACAATGAAGCCAAAGAGTCGCCCAAACCTTTTACCACCTGCCTCCGCAGCCCATAGATAAATCGAACCAGCAGATGGAGAAGCTGAGCACGCTTCTGCAATCACAGCTGCTGTGATGAATGTAAACACACAGGTTACAATGTAACTCGTCCTGATATACACGTTAATAAGGCTACCTTTGTTGCCCTTAAATCGGTTTCTGGATCATACCAATAAGCCAATGGTCCTCCAGCTGCGATACCTGTTGTAAATGTCACTCGGACACCACCGACGAAATACAGGGCAGCTGATCGAAAGAGTTAATGACCAAGAGCCTGGCCCCCACATCGTGAGAAGAAAGAGAACAATAAATACCGAACGAAGTTGAGAAATTCTCAAAGAGTGAGTAACTGCGATGAAGAACCTATGTCAATACGTTTGAAGTCAGTGTACAATTCTTGAATAGAAGATATATATCATTCCACTCACTTGTTTATATCCTAGACGCTCCTATGAAAGCCGCAGATGTCAATTCGTGCCATATCTTTATTGCACTTGGACGATATCATACCAATGTATTTTCATCACTGGCATTTACCTCCTGCGCAAGGGAGTCTTCAGGATTCTTAAGATCTGCCATGGCTCCGATGTACGTGAAAGTGAAGTACGTGCCGTTCCAGACCGGATCCTACGAGGGGACCAAGTAGAATAAATAGGGGCAAATTTTATTAGGGCTAAACCTTCAACAGCATTATTTACTACTCTTGTCATATATAGTATCGGTGATAAAATTTATTGGGATGAAGGCTTGAATGTGGACCTCGGCTTCTTCACGGAATGATTGCGTATGGCGCAAGATTATGCCACAAACGGTCCCGGTGGTGTTATCACGGCGCAAAAGCTAACCCGCGTGTACTAGATATGGCGTTTTTATTAAGAAACTCGAGTAATATACAGAAGGGAAGGTATAAGCGATGGGGTGTTTAGTTAAATTGGTTCTTATAAAGCATTCAGTAATTTCGCTGGTTACCAACGAAACAAAACGCTGACATTGTAGAAGTCATGTCATCGTTGATTTGGGGCCTCCTTATAGCTCTTGGGGTTGTTATTTGGGTATGCCAAGGAACTTGTTGACCTAAGAGAACTAACTGATCGTTCGGAAAGATTGTTCATACGTACTATTTTTCTCCTCTATCACACATCCCGAACGCCAATATACTTGTACCAATATCACGTTTACTATGGGAATTTCCCACAGAGTATCGAGGACGCCTAACTTTGGAACTACCCAAATTACACAAACGACTTGGTGAGTTCTAGCTCTGAGAACTGATTTTTGCTATTTTTCAAATGTGGAACAAAGCCCTAACAGCGGTTGGCTCAAATTAATACTTCAATTCTGCAACATATTCTCACAAATTTCAAGGTCCTTTGGTTCGAATCGGTCCTAATGAAGTATCCTTCTACTCCCTCGATATTTACAAGCGCGTACATGCAGCGGGCAGTAAATTTGTGAAGGACCCTCGAGTCTACAGCCAGTTCGTTCAAGATGGACACCCGGCCCTTTTTTCAATTACGTGAGTGTCAGATAAAGAGAAGACAAGGGATTTCCTAACTTGTATTTGTAGAGACCCCAAAGAACATGCACAGCGGCGCCGGCACATGGGTGTTCTCTTCAATCGAAGTAAAGTGCCCATCCTCACGCAGATGATGGTAGAAGAAATATCGAGTTTCAATACCCTGCTTGATAATCTAAGCCAGGGATCACTTGACTTGATTCCCACATGTCGAGCCCTTGAAGCGGATATCGTCTGTAAGTGAATATCCGGTAAATGACCACAACGTGATGTTTGACGTGATGAGTTTAGCAAGATTCGCGTTTGGAAGTTCTATTGGAGCGATTGAATCTTTGATGGAAGGAGAAGAACTACAAATCGTCAAAGAAAACGATTTGAAGTCCTCAAAAATGTCACTGGTATATACCATGACTGCATTACCCGAGGACAACGCTGATATGAGGCTTTTTTTTAGCACACAAACTTCCCCTCTATAATGAGAACATATGATATGATTGGTGAAGTCACTTCTCGAGTTACCGGTTGGGGTGGCTCATCGAAGTCAAGCAAGGAGTTTGAAGGGGTATGTATCACCCAAAGCTCGAAAATACCACCCACGATGAGAACCTTAACAAGTATTTTAGTGGGCAAGCGAGCAGCTGAAACTTGCTGCAGATTCTGAAAAAGCACCCGAGGTCTCATTTCTGAAGGTTATGGCCGGGGAGAGGATCTCCCCGGAGTCTGCCTTGTCAGAAAGCAAGGAGATGTTAGGTCCTGGCACTGACACAACCTCTGCCACACTCGCTCACATATTATGGGCACTGTCCCTTAACCAGTCCTTGCAAGATGATCTTGTTTCGGACTTAAAGACTGCTAATTGGACTACGGATATGACGGAGCTCGAGTCAATACCAAGATTGGCAGCTTGCGTGAAGGAGGGAATTAGATGGACTGGAGCAGCATCAGCTATGCTACCTAGGATTGTACCGACGGGAGGATCGTTGCTCGCTGGAAAGCACATTCCGGGTGGTGTAGGTTCTTTTACACAAACTGCACCGTTATCTGGCTAACACTTCGCAGACTATGATTTCCAGCTCGCCTATCTGGTATCTACATGACGAGACTGCTTTCCCTGGGCCTCATTATTATCGGCCTAATCGATGGCTCGAGAGAGAAGACGAAGACTCTGTTACTTTGCGCAGCGATTATTATATCCCGTTTTCCAAGGGCTCCAGCACCTGCATTGGCAATCAGTATGTATCACCTGCATTCATATACAGCTGTTATTCTTGATTTACTGACCTGCGACGACGACGACGACTAGCTTCGCATATTTGGAACTTTACCTATCAGTCTCTCAGATCTTGAAAAAGTATCGTATCCAGCAGCTAGAAAAGTCCACGATCAACGTTGATGTTGAGGCAACCCTTCCCCCACGACTGGAATGGGTTGCTGCGGTCCCTACTGGGAAATTGCAGGTTGTTGTATCAAAAAGACTCTTGTAAGGATATTCTACTACAAAGTTGAATGAAAACAAGATCATGGCATGGAGTACGGTGGCTCTGAAACAACGGATTCCGGGATGAGTCCGCCACAGGATTCTGTGGTTAGAAATTTCTACCAGTCTAGGGTAAACTGATCTAATCATACATGATAACTTAGATTAGCTTGACCCTCGCTAAATTCCAGCTCATTCTTTCCCAGATGACGCGTACTCCATGGAATTCAGGCCCCTGGGTGTGGCTCTCCTCTCATTTAGCTCAGCCACCATTAGCAACGTATTTTCGGTTGACGACCAGGGATTATTCGCATCGCAACCCATCTTGGCATTGCCATTCGCTGCACATTCGCAGAAGTTCCCAAGCAGGAAGTGGATGTGACGAGCAGTCGGTTGTGGTTGTTTTGAAATCGTCACCGTTGCTGATGAGATGACCCGCAGATGTGCTGCAGTTCGTAAAGTCGAGACGGGCAATGGCATTGCTCGCAAATTTTGTAAGCCACCTTGGTCGGACAGGCGTTGACATCAGCATAAGCTGATCCTCGGGCGTCTGTAACTGCTCCTGGTGCTAATATAAAGGTATAGTGAGCTCGGTTTCTGATTCTTCAAGCGGTTTGAAAGGAAATTTCTTTTTTCCCCCACAGAGTAATGACTCCAGGACTGAGACTGGTCACGTTCCAGGGCCATTGGTTGGGTCGCGGGAATCAAGAAATTTGCCAGCTCTCCACCGTGCTTGCCGATTATTTGTCAAAAGGATGGACAAAAAGCTCCAAATGTCGGGGTGATTCGAAAATACAGTCTGTGGCTGAGCGACCAAGGATATACGAGAAGGCGAAGAGAATAGTAGAAAAGTCGTGCAAAGTTGGCACGAGAACGACAGGAATAATAAGAGAAGTTGTAATAGGAAAACTGAGAAGGTAAGAAGAAATGTAAAAGAGTAACGATGGAGGTTGTCAGAGATAGCAAGGGAAATGGAAAGAGAATTAAATGAACACTAAGAGTGATTGATCATATAGTGAGGTGGAATGGGTATAATTTCGATAGAGGCCTCTCAAACTTTTCATATCGACGGAGTCAACCCCTCTTGAGGCCAAGTCATATCTAACCACCTGGGTCTTCACCCATTTGGTTTTGGATTTGATGTAATATATGTGCGGTAAATAGATAGATCCATCTGTCGATCTGACCCATTTTGGAAACAATTTGGAACACTCGGAATCGACTTTATAAATTAGAGTTGTTGCCACTATGGACGTAGAAACATCAAATGCCATTAAGGTTGAATAGAAACGAAGACCATACACAACAACAAGAGGTAAGGGTATAGCCAGAGTCAAAACCCATATTCATCTGTTGTCCAAGGCCGCACAGTGGTGCCTTAGGCACTAACATCCTTTTCGGTAGATAGTCGGTAGATCGCTCTCCTTAGCAACCAACTCTCTCCCTCCTCCCCTGCTGGCCCCTACCATTCGTCGCCGCCACAACATCATCCACACCCAAACGTCGCGGTAGTTCCACAAATCCCGCAGATCCCGCAGATCTTGCGAATAGGGGGTGATATTCACACCTAAGGCATCAACAGTCCCGCATATTCCGAAAGATCTGAAATATCAGTTTGCAGGCAAAAGGGGAGAAGACACATATAATTGCAGGAATAAATATACAAAATGGGGCGAAAAGTACAAAGATCATTTATCCAACTAATCTTCTTTCTCTGCATTCTCTTTTGCATCTTATACCTAAACCGCCCGCAATCAACCAAAGACAAACTCTTCGCCTGGACCAAAATTCGCTACAAAACAACATCATCCATCATCCCGGAAGCCCGCGGAGTCTGCCCCGGTCTAGCAGAAACAACCAAACCAGCCCTGATAGTCTCACATGTCTCCACGGATGGCGACCCATCCTGGCTAGAAGCCCTCCGCACCCAGTACCATGTATGCATGTACGAAGTGGACGCGCCAGCAGACAAAACCTCCAAATTACTCCAGGTCCCCGCAAACCGCGGACATGAAGCAATGGCCTACCTAACCTTCCTAATCGACAACTATGCGGACATACCATCCGCCGGCGCCGTTTTCGTGCATGGCAGCCGCTGGGCTTGGCACAATGACCGCCCAGACTACGACAACGCCGCGCTCCTACGCAGCCTGAATGTCCGCGCCGCACTAAAGCCCGCCGGGTATAGCAATCTGCGCTGCGACTGGAGTGTCGGAACGTGTCCTTCTTCCGTGCCGGCGCAGGGCAGTCTCGAGATGAGACTGTCGAGCGCCGTGTCGCCGTGGAGTCCGCGCTCGGCATCGGATATAGCGCTGCCGAAGGCGCTTGGCCATATCTTTGGCGGGGATGCTGATGCACGTGTCGAAGAGATTCGCAATGCTTTCCATCTTCGTCTTGGTCGGAATGATGCCGTGCGCGCGCAGTGCTGTGCGCAGTTTGTTGTTTCCCGCGAGCGGATCTGGCAACATGATCGAGATGAGTATATTGCGCTTCGGCAGTGGTTACTCGATGGGAGTGATGATGGGGTTGCACGGAATGTCCAGCGGGGGTCTAGGGCTGCGCCTAGTGATGACCGTGTGGCTGGTCGGATTGTTTCGTATCTTTGGCATATTCTTTTTGCGAACTATGGGGATGATGGGGGCATTCATCTTGACCAGTTGAATCGCGATGCTTGTCCTAATGCTTCTGAGTGCTATTGTCGGTTGTATGGCAAGTGTGATTTGAAGTGTCGGGGCCCGGGGACCTGTAAAGGGCAGTATTCTGTGCCGAAAGATTACAAGCTCCCTGAGGATTGGGAGAAGACGCACTCATGATTCACGAATTATTTTGTGGTTTTTGAAACTTGTTTATATAATATAGATTGGGATAGACTGGGATGCATCGTGTCATTTAAAGTGTAGTTGATAGAGTTATGTACAAATTGTTTAACCGAGATAATGTTTTACCTGTTCCTCTAGAATCTGGCAAGGACTCGCTCTTGGGTGTCTGACAGGGCATACTGAGAGCTGTGTGTCTTGCTCACGACGGACTTGGCCTGCTCGTCAGTGAAGCCCTTGGCCTCTACAGCTGGGTTGTAGCCCAGACCGTTGATCTTGCCAACAACGTCTGAGGGGACAGCGACAGCGGCCTTGCCATCAGTACGCTTGTAGACGGTCACAACAACGGCACCACCCAGACCAAGGTTGTGCTGCAGTGCCATGGAAGTACCGTCAACCAGGCGGTTATTAGCCCAACCACGCAAGTGCCACACCAACTCAGCACATTGTGCAATACCCGTAGCACCAAGCGGGTGACCCTTGGAGATGAGACCGCCAGATGGGTTGATAACCATTTTCCCGCCGTACGTGATATCGCCACGGCGGACCATCTCATGGGCTTGACCGGGCTCACACAGTTCCAGTGCATCAATGGTAATCATCTCATTGGCCGAGAAGCAATCGTGCAGCTCGCAGACCTTGATATCCTTGACATTCACACCAGCCTCGGCCGCCGCAGTGCGGCACGCCTTGCGCGACATGCCGAATCCCATTAGGTCAATGGAACTTTTGTTGTAGACTGTGTCGGTATCGGTGGCAAGGCACTGACCGGCGATGAGAATGGCGTGTTCCTTCAGATGTGGTCGCGCATCGAGGAAGTCCTGCGAGACAATAACAGCGGCGGCACCGCCATCCGAGGTTGGGCAGCACTGCAGCTTGGTCAGAGGCTCGTGGATCATGGGTGCCTTCATGATCTGGTCGAGGGTGTATTCGGTTTGGAATTGCGAGTAGGGGTTGCGCTTGGAGTGCTCGTGGTTGATGCGGGCGATCTCGGCGAAGTCCTCGTTCTTAGCACCGTACCTGTTTTTCGCATGTTAGCATGGTATCTCTACTTTGAGTTGATATCGTCTCGAGAGGCTGCGTACTTCTCCTTGTATTCCACACCCGCGTTTCCAAACATCTGTGCGGCACCGGGCGCGTTCGTCACACCCCGCGTCTCGGCCATCATCGTTCCAAACAGTCCTGTTGGGTTCTCGCGATCGTTGTACATGGTTTGCAAGCTACCAGGGTTCATCTTCTCGAAGCCAACGACCAACACACAGTCTGCAGCACCGTGGGAAACCATGGTGCGGGCCATGGCGAGGCCAGTCGAACCAGTCGAACAATTGTTGTTGACGTTGTATATAGGGATGCTGGTCTGACCGAACTGGTAGAAGACGCGCTGGCCACATGTGCTGTCACCATACACGTAGCATGCTACACCTTGGTCAACTTCATCGTAGTTGATCTTCGCGTCGAGCATGGCTTTGATGCCGGCCTCATAGCCTAGCTCATGGTAGTCGACCTTGCCGCGTGGCTTGATAAACTTGGTCATGCCAACGCCTAGGACGTAGGCGGGGGTTCCTTGCTTTTTTCCCATATTGTATGAGTTGATTTATGGTTAGAGATGAAGATAAGTGAATTTGGTATATGTCCGACTTAAGAAGCGCCTTATAAATACGAATTAGCGGGCCCGGATGTGGGGAGCTCAGCATGGAATTGCGGGGAGAGACCGAGGTCCCGAGGAACAATGTGGCACTGCACAAGTTTGTTCACATAATCTCAACATTAACATCGAAAATAATTTGCTCGAGCGTTCTGAAAAGAGAAGAAAACCATGTGTTTGATTGAGCTTGGGTCTCACATGAAAAAAACATAAATATATATATAAAGGCCGGGACGTACAGGACAACACAAGGTGACTACTCCGTGCAATCAACATCAACAATTCATAATCCAGTCTAGTCTAGCACAGTTGGAATCAGACATCGTTAATTTTGCCTCCAATTGTAGAAGTTTATATTGCTGGATTATCTATGGAGATGGGAACTGGATTGTTGCTTAATGATGATTTACAGCATCTCTCAATCACGCACACCAAATTGGGTTGATTTGAGTCTGGAATCTCAGTTTACAATCATTCTACGGGTTGGATGGATGCGATAATTGGTGGGTGGTAAGGAGCCCAATCCATGCATGCGCTACCTGGTGACGGAGTACTGTCCTCCACATATATTGTAGAGCTCTCCATGATCCGTGGTCTAACCTTCTGTGATCAACTTCCCAAAGTCTGTTTTGCATACTGCACACCATAAAGTATTTCCTGTCTCTGCATGAAATGTATAGAGAAGACAACAACAACATGATCAGACCGCGACCGGCAGATGTGCGGCGGTGCCGAGATTGACATAGTGGGATAACTTTTGCCAAATAGAATGAGATCAGGGTCTCTAGATCAAAACCACGTTTCCACTGGGTATTTTCAATCATGTACTCCTTACATTTGCAACTGATCTGGGGGTAAGCACTAAGAAGATGTTCACTGTTCTCCGCTATTCACGGGTGTTCACGAAGACGTCACTCTGTTTGGCCCTAAACCGCTTTGAGCGCCTAGTTTAAGCTCGGTCCACATGCCATTTTACTGCACTTCCCTCTTCCTTTCTTCACATAGCATTAGCTCACCTTCGGTCTGGTGAGATACTGTGGAAATATAGTAAGTTATACTTGTCAAACTGAGAAACTCGCATTCTGTTTGGTCCTGTTATTGAAAATCGAGAACTGCGGGGAAAGCAAATTGATACTAATGGTCGTCTTCGTCTTCCCACAGCTCCCGATCACAGTCCGTAACCCATTGCTACAGACGATACATCTTGGGCAAGAAGATCCAGACTGTCTGGAACAAGGGACTCTCCCAGAGCATCACTTGAACCGCTCAGTCCTGCACCACACCTCCTAGATCCTATTCGCAAAGCGGGGTTGCATCATTCCTGTGGCTGTAATTGTTTCGGCCACCGATCTCGCACCTATACTTATAATTTTGCAAAGACGGCTCCAAACGTGCCAATCTACACTGCGAGAGTCTCCCGGGGTACTTTCCAACAGACTGAAGATAGATCTGGGTTGGTCGGGCCGATTTAATGGACAATTGTGGGACGCTGAACGGTCTACTCTAGTTCTGAGAGACCGCTTTGCGTTCCATCGGGTTCCCCAGCCTGCAAGTGTAAGAGTCTGTGCAGAATCCCACCTTCTGTCACGACCGGAGAGATATTACTATAGCTATTCCTCGCCGCCGCCAATGGAGCACGTTCAGGGATGACTAGTGACAACAGTTCTGAACATGCACCATCACCCTCGTCAACTCACCGCACAAGAACCGCCGTCATGTCAGACCGCAAAGCTTGGAACATGGATGAGGCCACACGCAACAGACTCCTCAAAAAGTACAAAACCCAGGTGGCTTCGGGGGCGTCAACCATTTGCGCGACGCTGGCGGTGGTGAGTGCCTGATTCCTCGGAACATTGCTTGATATCCTCACCCTTCGTTTCTGTCACTATGATATCAGATACAGACAATGCTAATTTGCCGGAATTTGTTGCGCAGACTCCTTTAGAGAACATTAAGACTCGGATGCAGACGTGAGTATTCTATGTGGCCTTGGAGATGGGAACTAGCATGCTAATTGATCTAAAAGACACAATTTCAAGAACATATGGCAGTGTGTTCGCTATCTCTGGCGCACCGAAGGGCCTCGAGGATATGTAGCTGGTAAGTCGCTATCCATGAGTCGGCAGCGGAAGGGTCGACTAACCACCACCTAGGCGCGCTTCCACCCTTGGCGAGTGTCACAGTAGTCCGTGTCGTCAACTTTACTGTGTATAATGCCTTCAAGGACATAATTGCCGATAACGTCGAGCGCGTAACTGGTTCCAACCCTTTGGACCATTATAAAAAGCCTGGAAGCACCCCCACCCTGACGGGTATTCTTACTTTCACCACTGCAGGCCTCGTTGCTGGCTTGGTGGCATCACCTATTGCTTGTATGCTTATATTGATCACATGAACGAGTGGGAAGGGATAGGCTGACATCCAAACACAGGCCCGTTTGAGTTGGCGAAGAATGTCGTCCAGACCTCTGTTCTAGTGTCGAACCGCGCGATGGCTGCCCCGGATGCGGCCCGAGACCAATCCTTGCGCCACAAGCCCCGCTTGGGGACCATCCAAGCCATCAAGAAGATCTACATACGCCATGGATTCTGGGGTCTTTACACCGGTTTCCGCTTGCATGCGTTGCGTGACACTGTGGGCTCAGGCCTGTACTTCAGTGTTTACGAGACTGTCAAGCAAGTAGCAGCCAAGGAGATGGGTCAGGACACCAATCCCTTCGGGGCACCTATGATTGCCGGTGCTATTTGTAGCACTGTACCTTGGTTTTGCGTATGTGATCAGACCGATCCGCCGTTTTGTGACGAACATATACTAACGTGACTCATAGACTTATCCCCTCGATACGCGCAAAACTCGTGCGCAGAGTGTTCTGCTAGGAAAATCCAGCGAAATTGGTGAAGCCTCAAAAGCTGTCGCCAAATCCAGCATGTACAAGGGCCTATCCATCATTCTTATACGGACCGGCGTCAACAACATGATCCTGCTCAGCATTTTCGAGTACATTAGAATGCGCATCGATAACCTGCCGAAGGAAACTATCTATTGATAGAGACACGGTGATCGCGTTAGGATGAAATAACGATCCATAGGTTGAACATTTTCTTTGCCATTGTGCCTTGAACATCGAGGTCTTTTCTCGTATTTATTACTCATATACATACATGGATGAGCTTGAGGCTCATTTTTAGCAAATAGCAGAATGGATCATTAAACTTCGAAGCGATATGTAAGAAAGGAAAAATATTAAACAAATGGGCGCAATCTTCGCAGCGCTAGGGTAACTTCATAATCGGCAGCATCTTCTCGGCCATATAGTCTGAATGCCACTTGCAACTTCTTTGCCCAGGTTTTCTGTTCCATAGCTAGCCTAACGATGCTCTGATTGCTTTCTGACTTGAACAATTGCACCGTTTTGTCTAAGCTCGGTCTTAACATTGCGTCCATAAAAGCATCTAGCAATCCCTCTTCTTCGAGAAAGAAAATTGACAGGAGGGCATAAATAAATCTAGATGAAAGAGTTATGCTGAAAGTCTCTGCGACAAACCTCTGTGTACTGTCGACAATAATAGAATGCAAACTCTGTTTCTGCCCATCCAAGTCCACGCCACGCGCAAGGTATTGGAGCCCTCGAATCAACCGCCGTCGCATGTCACTAAGCTTTTGAAAGGGTGTGCCAGGGAGACAGGCCCTGCAATCACAGGTAAAACGTAGAGTTTGATGACGCTCATATCTAGTCCTGCATTCGAAATCTGTATTATAACAGAGATTGATTTCCTCACCAACGTCCATGTCCCTAGTCGCAAAGCTTGAAATAATCTCTCCACTAACATTTGGAACCTTCGAGTTGGGTATGCAAGAATGGTTGAAGCGCGAATGAAGGGGAAAGAGACCATGAGCTCCAGGCTCGTCATGGTCTGGATTCGCGATGTTGAACGAGTTTTCAGCGAAAGCTTCATCCATACTTGCAAAACAGCTTGCTCCATTGTTGCGAAGGAGTAAAAACTGTGCTCTTTGGCTAGGCGACAATTTCTGAAAGGCCACAGTCACATGGTAGTCCGTGATTTTGGTATGCGACTTCCGGATAATGAAGGTTGGCTTTTCGCTCAGAATCAGGGCTCCCCGGTCAATGTGTTTTGTGGCGAAAGCACCCCATCCTTTGCCTGGCGAGGGTCTCAGCTCGAATGGTACTTCGAAGGGCACTTCGAGGCGGTGGTATGCTAGCAGATATTAAGTCAGATGCATTGTCAAGCTACTGAGTAAGGCAACGTACGATGGGCTGCGGCTATGGCAGTGTATGTGTGTGGTCGACGTTGTGAGTTGTCATAGTAGAACCGGACTTAAACCAAATTGGAGGGCAGAACAAAATAGAGATTAGTACAAAAGAATATGTTAAATAGATGGGAGGCGACACGATAGCTCTATTGAATCGGCGGGGAAAGCGGCAATCTAGTAGGTCAGGGGAGGCCTGGCAGGGCGCATTTGCAGGGATCAGACATTGATATCGATAATAATAATGCCCAACAAAGCACAAGGACGAGCCCAAATGATATGGCGTATCAATTAGTCTTGTTGTGGACCAGCTGAATCGTTTGCACCTAGACGGGGGGGGGGGGCACCCCTTTTTGTCTAACATGTTGGCGTCATGATCTGGCCGGCTCAAAACGCAATGTTTTGAATTTACTACCTTAGTGGTATATGAGGGAATATCCTAAGAGTTTGAGAAGGCTGTAGCCACATAAGATGCTCTCGGCGTAGGCGGAAATAGTACAAAGAGAAGTGACCGTACCATCAGCCCTAGCTAGGTAGACCATCCTCTACATCCATGTAAGATCTTATTATCGTTATCTCGTTTGCACTTAACATTTTAACTGCCTAATATTACAGATATGATGGATAGATTCCTCATGTTTCGCAATGCTGCTCACCCCGTTTCCCGGCACTTTGTCACGCAAGCTTCTCGGACTCGCCATGTCCAAATACTCTTTGGCGGCTTTGAAAGGCTAATGTCAACGAATTCTTTTTGAGTAGATATATAACGTAAGAACTGGTCACAGAGTCAGGCATTCTCATCAATCCGAAGCAATTCAATGTTAAGAGATCAGAAATGAGGCCAGGCTTTTTTGGGCACCTTTCGGCTAATGGCCTGTGTCCTCAAGATCTAAATTTGCCAAGTAGAGCACATATATGCCAACATTATTAAGACCTAGAATTTCAGAGATTTAAGTATCTACACATCAAATTATCCAATTTATAGGTCTTAGCTAGACCTAAGCCAAGTAATAATGCCAGTCAGTTTTTATCCGCCATCAGGTCTCGCAGGAAGTCCTTAGTTTATATCTTTCTAAGTGTGTTGACCAAATTTTCTACGTTCAAAAAGGCAACCCATAATGCTGCTATATAACCCGAGGTTGCCAGGCCTCTTCTCTCCCAATCTGACAGTGAAAATACAATGGCAGAACCTTCAGCTGCTGAAGACTTTGTCTCTACTCATACCTCAATTCTCTAGATAGTTTATTTCTTTACCGACCCACCAACAAAGCCCGTTACTCCACTTGGTCTTCGAGCTCCCGAATTGATTCTTAATAGAGCCGTCAACAATACCGTTGATCTCTGGAGCTTCGGTTGCCTTATCTTTGAGTTACTACCGGACAGCCACTCTTCTGTATACCATATTCCGAGATGGAAGATGATCATCTTCTCTCCTTCACCGCCCAGCTCGGTGCCCTCGCCGACGAGTTATTCAAGGGAAAGAGAATTCGACCCTATGGACGGCCGAGAATATGATATATGGATTATCGTAGCGGAAGTACATATATGTTCTTACGACTCCTACAGGAGTGACGTTTGGCTCGTCTTCTTGATCTAAGAATTCAGGGAGGTTTAAATCAGTACCAGATAATATCTGATCCCAGATTCCATACTCCCAGACACGCTATTAATTGCTCCCAGAAGTAGTAATCAACGCTCCCAGGGTATCACCTCTTATTCCCCGGAGCTATACAGTCCACCCCGGGAGCTATAGGTGCTCTAGGACCATAACCGTTCCTCCTGTAAGCGGACAAGACCGTGCCTAGGAACTATACTACGGATTCTATGGTCGAATATAATCCTAGAAATGTGAGGGTCTTACTCGCGAGATAAGAAAAGCGGGATCTGGTCTAGCTAATTAATATTTGGTATACAAATGGCTTCAAAACGCGAGCAAAGTGCAAAGACACTGTTTGAAGAGACAACGTTGATGAACAATAACATACAACCAACGGTTATTTGGGAGTTGACCAAAAGTACAATCAATCGAATAAACGAGAATAGACACATAGTCTGTGAGACATCGTCGACGAGTAGTACAAGGCCCCATAGTAGTGAAAGTTGAGGGGTCAACGGCAAGCAAACTTGTAGTTTGTTGATTAAACAATTGGTTGTCTTAGAAATGCGAGGGTTTAGAAAAAATATAATTATAATTAATTTATTGTGTTTTTAAAGAAGTAGGGTGTTTATTAAATATTATTAGGTAGACAGCAGTCTCTACTCCAAATCACACGCATTCTATCTCGATTTATTTGGTCCAAATTGCGGATGTTGAAAAGGGCCCCTCCGAGAGTCTGAAAGCTGCGGTTTGGACACTAAAAATGTGTACCGCTAAGCGGCCATTTGATCCAGGAAATCTGGTCTGGGCCAGTGGCCCTCTTGGCGGCATCCTGAGGGACTTTGACGATACTATTGTAGTGGTCCGAATCCCAGTGGGTGACGATAATTGCATCGAACTTTCCGCTGGCTGGAGGGAAATTCATAGATTGCATTGATTCACTTGATAGCCGGAATCAGCCGATGATCATTAATATTTGGCCTCCTTCCATCCAGCTCAGTATAGTCTTCCCCGCCGTCAATCAACACAGCACCGCACACAGTCTTCTTTAGGTTTATAGTCATCGTCTATGAGCAGATGGCTGGCTGCATCTCCGACCTTTTGGCTGATATATGTAGCAAATCAGCGAGTGACATGGGTTAAGATTTTTGTTTTGTTTTTATTTTATTTTATGCCCTCACAATTTTGTTCTGGTCTTGCACCGAAATAGCTTGGGGTGTGGTAGATTCATTATATCCGTATGCAAAATACAATTCCACCGGAACTGGGGCCAAAATGTTGAAAGGGGCCATCCAAGTTCGGGAAAACAGAAAACATGAAAATATGAAAATATGAAAATCAAACAGAGAAAGAACAGATAACCGTATCTTAAGAGGTGTGTAGAATGGAACATAGAGACCGGGAATTTGCCGCGCATTCTATACTACCTTAGGCACGGTATGCAGATGCATCCTTGCTCCTTGCCTGACATATGACAGACGTACACTACCAAGGAAGCATTTTCTCAATCATACCAATACCTAGACAGATTGAGAATGTAACAGTACATCGTGCTAACACTGGTAAACCTGAGGTTGTAAGTTTCATAGGGCCGGCTAATCGGGTTGATACTTCGGTTCCGGGGCCGTGATGGGTTGGTTCATGTGTAAGAATACCCCAAGGGCAGCCAACGGTCCAGCGGCGAACTGTGGCCACATCCAGCTCCATGGCCTCTTTTCCATCTCCGCTTGCATTATTGCTCCCCACTTTCGGAAATTTGGGCTTGAGGTAGGGTTGCAGCCAGCTCCATTCCGCCGCTGCCAGAGTGGGGGTTTGATCTTGCCCGCAGGCTTATCGTTCACCGGGTCGTAATCGGCCTGTAATGGTTTGTCGGGGTCAAAGACGCCACTTCATCTTCAACCACCAATAGGGCAAAACGGAAGAAGGCTGTCATCTTGAGGAGGGACGGCTCCCACGCCCAGGGGGCGAGAACCAGGGACTCCATTGAAATAATGCTGAAGTAGGGGTTTACGGGGGGTAAATGGATCGACCAGCAAACCACACACTATTAGCTTGCGGCTACGGTCCCGGGTATATCCCTTCTGCGCATTCGCACTGTACTATTCCGTGAGGTTCAGCTGGAACGGACTGAGACTCAAAGAATCTAGCCTGGTCGATAGTTTGGACTTTGATTGTATCGCTGGGAGATGGCGTGTATGCACTATCGAGTGTGACGGCATTCGCCGGCCGGAGCAGCCTTTTAGCACAGATATATACCACCAATCCTTCATGCGGACGCAGGGCATCCCCTAGCTTGACGAAGAAGTCGTATTGGGAGACCTTCGGATCTGGATCTGGAAGGAGACTTCGGTGGCTTCAGCTCTTGCTGCGTCCGTACCGTGAATTGCTTTTTTTTATCTCACAAGGCGTTTTCTTCCGGGTGCGAAGCGTCTGCTATTATGCCTTCTGTAGGGGCCATCTCTACCCTTAATCTTTTATAGTGCTGTTTCCATTTACTCGTCTTTCATCGTTCGCCATGGCACAGTTTGATAATGCCTAGTGCAGAGTATCTGATATACTCAAGAGCGACCTTAAAGTGAACCTTTGATACCACCGAGCTACTTTTAATGACTGTTGACATACGTAACCTACTTCAACATCACATATAACGAGAGTAGAAGCAACCTTGGCTTGTCTTTCTTAACTGGGTAGGCGCAGTCACATAATATCATTTAGCTACATGACACCTTTGAAAAACTAATTAAGCGACACTGCTCCGGCTGCACCGGGATCCTTGATTCGATGTCAAGACGCTCGATAACTTCACTTTAAGCTTCAAGAAATCGAAGCCCATGGTAAGGATTGACATTATGACAGTCGGGCTCACGGTTAATATGAGGCTGTCCACAAATACCACCATAACTCCGAAATGGGGTCGATTGGCTCTTTGCACTCACTATACTGCAAGATGTATAAAATTTCAATCCACCCCATGACGTGCTCGAGTAGATCTAGACTATAAGAGATCTAGAATCTACATAGGTGTATAGCTGGCTATGTAGTGAAGATTTTGAAATTCGACCCTGCGTTGCATGTGCGCTTCTTAGTGATCTAGTCCTACCATAAGGGACTCATGAGATAGCTAGACAACACCACCAAGTAGGTAGGCTCTGTAGAATAGGATGACATCCAGTGCTCCTGTACATTCGTCACCACATCATCACCATTTACACGGGTGAAGACTTTCTAACGAGAACTGCGATGACGTACAGAAACTTGATGCAATGAATAAATATCATCGTCTATCCTCCATCTAGTCGTATATACTTTCACCGAAGACTTCATCTTTACGTCTTACATTTGTTTCAATTGACGAAGGTCTAATCACTTGTGTTATTTTGAACAGAATCTGTAGCAAAAATGGGCCAAAAAAAGGAAGTTGGCACTTACTATGGCTGTTGGGTGGGTGAGATGACTTTCATTTAACCCTGCAATTCGACCAGTGTTATGCTAGTAGATGCCGCATGTCGGCATCAAGCCCCGGTCTTTATCTTGCGATTTCCAAAGCTACATGGCCCACGATTTGGCTATAAAGATTATGGCTAACTGGTTATATAGTCCAAGTGGGTATATCCAGTTGAAAAAATCCCCGCCGAGGACTTGACTCGGATCTACCTTGCCTTTCTGGACGTCGATGTGGATGGAACAGTGTTAGTAATAATGCTCCATGATTTTCATAACTCGGGCTAATGACATGGACAAACCAAAGCAAAGAGCGCAAAGGCTATGAATATATCTTCGATGTTGCAAAAGACCTAATCGATAAGGTTAAGCCGAAGAACCCAGACCTTAAACTGATTTTCTCGATTGGAGGTGGAGACTCTTCTGCGACCTTTCCATCGGTCGCAGCTGATCCAGATAAGCGTGCAAAATTTGCGGAGACCTCCCAAAAGCTGGTCGAGAATTACAAATTCAACGGTAGGACACTAAACGCATGATAAAATTCTCCCAGAGGTTGACATTCTGGCAGGAATCGATATTGATTGGGAGTATCCAGCAAGTTAGAAGAGGCTGTCCACATCGCTATAGGAGTGAAAACTAATGGAAAGACTAGGCAAGACCGATGGTTCCAACTTTGTTCTCCTTCTTGAAGCATGTCGAAAGGTACCCTAGACTAACTCATATCCATTATGACACCAGATCATTAATGAACTATAGGCGTTGGGCAATGACAAGGGCTTAAGTTTTTCTAGCCCAACCGGTGAGTCTCTGTTAATTTATTATATGCCTCTTTCTTTGCAAGCATGCTGACAGGTTTGTTCGCGGAGGTTCTCAAAACTACGACAATCTCGATTTCCCAGGCATGAACAAATATTTGGACTTCTACAATTTCATGGGATATGACTTGGCAGGCAAATGGAACGACAAAAGCACACATTCGTCGAATCTACACCTACATGATTGTACTTACTTGAGTATTGATAATGCTCTAAAGGATTATCTAGACAGCTCGGTGCCTGCTGACAAAATCATCCTCGGAATGCCCCTGTACGGGGTCGTGTTTGAAGGCACCGACGGTCTTTGTAAACCGTACGAGTCAGTACGCAGTGACAACCCGTTCTATGCCGACTTATTGAAGGGTCCCCAGCCAGAGCTCGACCAGGAAGCAGGGGCCTCGTATACCTTCGACAAGAGGACATTCACCTCATGGGACACTCCAGATGAGATCAAACTGAAAGCGAAGTATGTTAATTCTCGTGATCTGGCTGGTGGCTATTTTTGGCAATGCGGTGGTGATACGATTGGCGAGAACAACGCAGTTACTGCATTTAACCAGGCGTTACGCAAATAAACGTCTCGGTCATGGGCAAGGAGTGACTGGCAAATAGTGTGAGCATTTATTGAGAGGCAACAAGTCTATTGATATTGACAAAGTTGCATCAATTCTGCCTTGGTGGGGGTTTTTTTATCCTTCTAGGTTTTCCCTTCACTGATATGCAAATGCAGAGGCTTATCCAAATGAGAAAGCAGAATAGGTATAGGTTTTGAGATCACGTGACCACTTTACTCCCAGCTCTTAGTCTCAGTATTATTGTAGTTGGATAGTAGCCGTTCACAGAATAAATGGCCATGTAGGGCCTATGTCATCTGGGTACGACCTAGTTGAATCATCCCTCACTATTTTGTAATCCCTTTTATTTCAGAATAGTCAGCTCTCCGACAATTCTTCGATTTTAATAAGGTGAACTGTACATTATGTAGGAAGGCTCAACTGATGCCTCAGGCCATAGAACGTCATTCCGTTGCCCGGTGGGGTTGAGCTTCCCGTCAAAACAAACGGAATCTTCCAAACCCCGCCTCGAGCGACAATGGCGTCGTGAGTACCCCCAGCAGTATGCGAGAAATTGCGAGAAGAGAGTAATCCCACTGACTTGTTCTTCTGTTTCATTGCTTTAGTAATATCCTTCAACTCCCGTTCCGGCGCTCCCATACCGTCTCGCTCTCCGAAGCAATCACCCAGTACATTTCTTCCAAATATGACCAGCGCCCGGATATGTTTGCTGAAGATCTGATGATCATTGATCGTCTAAGATCTGAAGCTGTAAATGTCCAGGAACCGCATTTTAGTGGTGTCAGCCGCTTGGTCACGTATGCGGCTCAGCTGAAATGGCTGAGTGGAAAGTTCCCAATTGATGTGCGCCGTTATTTCTAGGTCCTGTTTACTTTATTTGGCATCGTAAGCTGATGGTCGGCGTGCTATATAGGTCGGAGTGGAATTTTCGTGGTATCCGGCTTTTGGCTTTAATGCTTCGCGGCCAGGTGAGTTGATTTCATGAGGTCATATCCTCCGCATGGGTCTGATTTGGTGAACATGAAACTAATAAGAATAAACATGGCTTTTAGTCTCACAAAATAACCTGCGCTTCGAACTAGCGAACGTCCTATTCAATCTTGCCGCATTATACTCCCAGCTTGCATATGCCACAAACCGGACTACCGCAGATGGACTCAAGCAGGCGTGTAACTACCTCTGCTCGGCTGCTGGAGTCTTGAGCCATCTTCGAACCGATATCATCCCAGAACTTCGAACGTCGCCGCCCGAGGACATGGACGATATGACACTGCAGAGTTTGGAACTTCTTTTGCTCGGACAGGGCCAGGAGTGCTTCTGGCAGAAAGCTGTCAAGGATAGACTGAAAGATGTATCTATTGCTAAATTGGCAGCAAAGGTTTCCGACTTCTATGGCGACGCAGGTGACTTGGCTGTCAAGTCTAATGCAATTAGCACGGACTGGATCCACCACATGACTGCAAAGCATCACCACTTTGCAGCTGCAGCTCAGTTCCGACAGGCGCTTGACTGCCTGGAGAAACGAAAGTATGGAGAAGAGGTTGCTCGGCTGCGCGATTGCTTGATCTGTGTTGGCGAAGGGTTGAAAGAGCAGCGGTGGATCAATCGGACTGTGCTGGGTGACTTGACTGGATTGAGGAGCCGTGTCGCGGAAGACCTCAAGCGTGCCGAGAAGGATAATGATGTGATTTACATCAACCCTGTGCCGCCCAAGTCTGAGCTCAAGACTATCGAGCGTGCCAGCATGGTTCTTGCCAAAGCACCTTCACAGGTTACGGACGCGATCTCTATGCTTGGTGATAATGGACCGCTGGGCCAGCCGCTATTCTCGAAGTTGGTCCCATACGCAGTTCACATTGCTGCCAGTATTTACACCGATCGTCGAGACCGACTTGTCAATGATACTCTTATTGGAGAGTTGGAGTCAATGACCGACAAGTTGCGAGAGTATGTATTCAAAAACACCAAAATTGCTAAGGGAACATTTGCTAACATTAGGCTTAAGCTTGCTTTCATCGCTTAATTTGCCAGGGTCTTTACAAGCGCTCGAAAAACCATTAGGTCTCCCGCCAACGCTTGTGTCACATGCAGAGGAAATGCGCCAACAAGATGGCCTGAATCGCCTGCACCGGTCTATCGAGGATACCGCCAGAGTCAAAGGCAATGATCTGGCTGTGTATAACGAAGGCGTTGAGCTTCTCTCGGCTGAGAAGGCCGAGGATCTTGCAGCTCGCCGTAAATACGGTACCGACCGCTGGACCCGCGGGACCTCAGAATCCGCTGCGCCTAAGCTCTACAAAAGTTTGACTGAAATCGACGGCTATTTCACCTCAGCCCAGGGCAGCGATGACCTTGTCCAGCGCAAGCTGGAAGATTCACGGTCTGTCTTTATTGTTCTCACTGGCACGAATCGGGACTTGGAATCCTTTGTGCCTAGTAGCCGGAGGGTTGTCATTCCGCCAGAGGTGGAGCGCGAGGCTAACCGGTTGCGCGGTTGTTTGAGTGAGGTCACCCGAATGGAGAATCGGCGGAGGCGGCGAATTCAAGCATTGAAGGACAAAGCTCGCACGGATGATATTCGTAGGTGTTCTGTTTTTCCTTGGTCTTGAAATCTACTAATGTATTGCATTTAGATCCGGCACTTTTGACACAGACAGCTAGACTGGAGCGGGAGTTCCCCATGCAGCCTATCCAGGCAAGCCAGTTCGAGGATTTGTTCGAAGACCAGCTGAAGCTATATGATTCGGATCGTGAGATGCTCGCCCAGGAGCGGAGAGAGCAAGATCATCTTTCGGACCAGGTCCGAGAAGCTAACCAGGCATTTACTGGGTCTCATAAGGGTGACGCGTCGACAAAGGAACGAGAAGCGGCACTGCAGGACCTGGAGAATGGATACTTGAAGTATAAGGAGATCATTTCCAACCTCGACGTCGGGCGAAAGTTTTACAATGATCTTGCAAAAATTGTAGCTCGATTCCGCGACGACGCAAAGGCTTTTGTCCACCAGCGTCGGATGGAAGCAAGCCAACTGGAAATGTACGTGTTATCACCCATCACTGAACTACCAGATTATCGCTAACATTAATTTTCCCGGATCTAGAGATGTCTCCAATGCCACAGCGATGGCCTCACTTCACATTTCTAAGCCACACCTGCTCCAACAACCCCAGGAATCTGGCCGAATCCATCACCCTCCTTCTGCCTACTCAGCTGCCCAGCCCGCCCAGGCACCACCACAGCCATCTCCACCCGTTCATAACGTACGGCCAGCTGAGACATCACCCCCTCTCACGGCACCCCAACCAGTGCGCGCACCTGTGGCCCCGCCCCCAGTTTCTACGCCGAGCATGCCAGGGGGCATGCCGGGTATGTGGACACCTGAAATGGGGATTCGATTCGGATCCGCCGCTGCCCCCCCAAATGGTACTCCCAGCACAGGAGCTGGACCAGCCCCGAGCCAGCCTACCCGTGCCCCTCAGCCGGGGAGCTGGGATCCCAGCAAAGGATTACGCTTCTCTTGATTAGGTTGTGTTAAAAAAAACGTTTAAATCTCCTTTTGTAGATTCCACTTTCGCACATAGCTCTGGAGTTTTGTTAGATGCTTATCTTGTTTTGGTCATGATTTACGGCGCGAGCAATAAGGTGTGAGCATAGCATTGACTGCGTATGAAATTTCTGTGAATTGTAGACGACCCATTGTAATGGATTATGTATATGATTAGTATTGATCGAATTTCGGCTCTATTATACATTAACATTGTTATATCCAGATAATTCATCGTAGTATGGTACATATAATCGTAGGAACTAAAACATGGCAACTCCGCAACATGGATAGTCGAACGGAGAACAACAACACATAAAATTGAATCGTCATGATACATGACATAACATGACCATGACGGAAGAAGTGGACTCAGCAAAAATTGCTGTCCAAAATAAAAGAGCAGCCTAAGTCGCCCCACTGGTGTACCCACAGGAACAAGGAGCCACATAGGCATTTAGCGAGCCCCATTAGCCTTCATAGAGCTATCCATAGCATCACTGGCATGCCGGGATTTGCCAATGGACAATGCACTGCCGTTCAACGAAGCATGGCCATTAATCCCAACAGCCTTGTGTTCGTCTTGCTCAATTTCAGACTCTTCCGACTCGGAGCGATCGTCCTTTTTCTCCCCGGTTGCGAGGAACTTGAAAGCGCTGCGCAGCAGACAATACAACCAGAATAGATTGAGAGCCTGGAGTAAAGCCAACAGTCCGAATGTGATGATGTTTGAGATCCAGCACTTGTACTGTTGAGTCTCCCAGTTGAGCTCGTAGGGCCCGACGGTTCGGAACTCCGTTAGAAGGGAGTAAAGGATTCGAAGATTTAGAACATGACGGAAATAGACCCACGTGCCCACCGAGGTTGCGTAGAAGGGGATCATTATGTCCGGGGCTATGTAATGGAGAGATTTTGAAATCTGGGGGAATTGTCAATAGGGGCCATGGATACTGTGGCTTGTGCCGAAACCAGGAGAATTGGTTTAGGCAGACGTGCGACTTACGGCAAGGAAGAAATCACTAATATCATGCGTGATATAAACAGCAATGCCCATATAGGTAAAGTGAAAGCGATAGCTGAGCGCAATAAGTATCAATGTCACAATATGATGCGCAACAAGCTCCATGAAGTCCTTCCGCCGCTTCTCCATTCCCAGCAGCATGACGATAGCCTGCTGTGCCCAATAAGCCGCCTCGAACAAGTAATAAAACTTGAACTCAGCTGCATGGGTCCTATGCGGGAAGAGTTCGTACATGCCACGCGTGTTGAAGTACCAAACCGGCGTCTGGCGCATGACATACAACCCCGCGGGACCGAGGAATCCAAAGTAAATCGCCGTGTACATCTGCTCCATGAAGCGGGTCTGCTTTTCCCGCGACTTGATGCGCGAAACTGCTAGCGGGCGGAGAATTTCGTGCATGATGAATTCGCGCGTGAAGGATAGCACAATCACGTAGAATGACACGAATGCTATGTCCCACAGACCCTTGCCATACTGCGTGGGGACATTTGGGTCGCCATTCAGGGATTCCTCTTTGTAGGAGAGGAATATGAAATGAGAGACTGGGTTTGACTTGGTTGGGTTGAGCGCGTATAGTGAGAGGAAGGCTAGCACGAGACCTAGCGGAATCGTCCACGTGTGTTTACGCGCGAAATCCCTGCACCGAGCTAGACGAGAGCCCCGTTTTTTGGGCTTCGGGATTGAAATTGGTGGGCTTGTATGACCATTTCCAATTGGCTTGGTTTGCGAGCCATTGACATTCCTGTGCCTAAAGGTGTCTTTCATTGGCATTTGGTTGGTCCCGTTCAGGGGTAATGAACGGGGGGTCATGTTTGGTAATTTGGAGGTGAGATTCAGCTGAAAAGTAGAAAGTGTTAAGATATGTCGACGACCAACATAATATAATCTCCGAAAAGAGGCTAGTCAAGCTAATAATTAAACCTGAAGCCCTCTTTCCTATTAAAGCGCTGAATTTTCCTCATTCGGCTAGCCGTTCGTATTCGGGTGCGTCGGGGCCGACCCCAACGCCCAAGAATATTTCTGTTTTTTTTATGGAACTTGATATGAAGTAAACCAAATGAAGTAAACCAAAAAGCATTCAACTTAAGTCTCTATTTTTGGTTATATTTATGAAACATTACGGAGTTGACTTTTCACGACTGCCTAACTGTCCATTTTATCTGTGGGGCTGTCGCACATCCCAGACTTTCCCCAGATTGCTCTTTTTCAGATCGTCGGTACTTTTAAAATGAACTAAGTCTATTATAGCGAAATGCTAGGCTGATCGTACTCTAGAAATATAGTCACTGATTACACTATTGTCGATGAATGCTCCAAGTCGTGGTCTTCCACGTCGAGCGGGAGGAGCATGGCTTCCTCCGATCGGACTAGGAGCTTGGCCTGGGTATCACAGCTTAGATTCCTTCCATCCCCTTCGTTCAGCCATTGAATGAAACCCTTCTTCAACTACCTGGGGCCATAGGAAACCATTATCACCTATTGCCTGGCTCGACCAGGGATATATGTCACTGAAAGTTAGGTTGCCACGGAGCTTAGAGGAAGCCCCCAATTGTGGTTCAATCTTTCTAAGATTACCAATATTTCCTACACTGACGCGGTATTCTAATGTATGTATTGTTACCACAGTAATGACGCTAGGTGCTGCATCACTCTATGAGTCCATGACTAGGCGTGGAAAAAAGGAAGATGAGGTCGATTACTCTAGATCAATGATGTTGTTCACCATCTTGGACATAGTGTGGTCCTAAACTTATGCCTGAACTGTGGACGATCTATCATGAGGTGGAGTACATTTGATCGATGTACACTGCCCCATCGCTTGGTCCAAGGGACAGCACCGATGGACTCGAAAAAAACATACTACGTCAATTGAAGTGAGGTCTGTGTCATGAGTAGTTATATGACGGTCAATTGGTATCTTATACATACTATCCTAAATGTGGCTACTGCATAGCAGATCCTACTGCCTTCGCCGAAGAAATGCCGTGCCAAACCTAAGTTATATAGGCAAGCCTAACATCGCCTCTGGTTGACAAGTGTACCCCTTTTATACTTTTTATACTAGTCTTTCGGTTTTCATTCACTTCCAATTGGAAAGCACAATCAATCAGTCATGGATGCGAACCAAAACGAACTGAACCAATGCCAGTTATCACTTTCACTGGGTCGTATCGAGGTAGCCGCCCGTCGATCGACAAGTAGAAGCCCCTATTTCTGGGGTGAGGAAGTGGCTCAGGAGCCCAGCTTCCCAGTCCACAGGGGATACGCAGAGGCACGCAGCATCATGGAAGACGGCAGATTGGAGCTACTCGAGGATCTTTCAAACACTGCCATACGTTATATCACACGACTATTTGAGTGCCTCAACTCACCTAAGGAAGGATTGCAGAAAGGTCTTGTGGAGATGCATCTCTCTGAGGATCTGCAGAAATGGCGAAGGGAGCAGCATGATTCTGGGCACATCTTGCCCAGCAAAGGTCATGGCCTCGCACCCGCCTCGGAGAAGGCGGTCCAGCTTTTTGGTGCGGAGAAATGGCCGAAAGCACTGACCACTGCCAACGCGTTGTTCGGGTCCGGAATGACGAACATGTTGATCGGGGCATATGATGCTGAAACTCTCTACTCCAATTGTTGTGCCGATATGGCTTTCTACTATGAGCACGGTTATCACAAAGTTTTTCCAGAGTTCGAAAACGTGATAAAGTTGGCGATTAGTGATCGCCATGCATTGCATACTGCAGGCGGTGCCGAAAGGAGGGCCGCTGTCGAGATTGGTATCAAGTACATAAAGAAGAAAGTTGTTCTAGAGGAGGCACACAAATCGGAATTGGCTAATAGGATGGCCACGCTGGACAGACGAGAGGCTCAAATCATATGCACCCTCGAGAGCAGCTTGGTGGGTATGGCCAAAGAGGCCATGGTGCGTGGTTTTGATTGCGCTGCAGTGATGAGCGACCTGGTCTTTAGCAACCCCGGGACGGACGTTATCGACGTGGGCTCTGATTTATTCAACTCGGAGTTGCTGAACTCCTTCCTAAACACGGCCGACATGACTTCGACAGGCATAGTCACGGAGGAAGCGCTACGGAGGGTGTATGACGCATACGCCCATACGGGCGCCAGGATGCTATGTGAACGCTGGATGGAACCGATGGCGCGCATGTGCTCGGCACTGTTCACATGGCATATCGTGAACGACAGACACCGATTCCTGCGACGTGCTCTGCTTGGCTACTCCAAGGTGCGGAAGACGGTAGCGGAACCGCAGGAGGCGGATTTTGATGAAGCCTTCGACCTTGAGCTGCGCACTACTGGCTTCAGCAGACCGTTGCAAGGGGCTTGTAACGGTCGCGACCCCTGTGATCAAGTAGAGGGGCACCTACGCACATACGATGAAAGTCATGGCTTACTGGCTGAGCTCTGGCTGTGTCTCAGTACTAAACCAATGCAATATGTAACTAAGGGTGCTGTGGATCCGGAAATAGAGGATGACATGTCTGAGAGACTCCAGCTAGCTATGGCGCGGGCGTACTCGCTCGGGTTTGTGGATGAGATGGCATGGTTAATTGCCCATGCTGGGCATCATGCCTGGCAGGTGAATCGACTGTATGAAGCTGCTATGTATGGCAGTCTCCTAGATAATGGTGGCCTGCGGGGTAAGCTTGATAGGTAAGATGACCGTCAACTGTGGGGTTGTGATGGAGTTCAAATCTGCAAGGAAGATTTCCCCGAAGCCTTTCGGGCCACGGTTGGTATTCCTCGGTATATGTACACACATACCATAATATTAGAGCCCACTTTTTTAGGAGACTACTATGGGGCTTCGTGCTCAAAATTTCCCAAGAAGAGAGGGATCGCTAAGAGTCTACCATGTGTGTTAGCTTTGTACTCCGTACGCACAGCTGATATACCATAACTGATACGTGACTTTGGGACGGGACTTTGGAAAGCCGCTGTATTAATACGCTGTTTGGTAATATTGGTAATATTGGCCTGGCAAGATGATTGGTTCTTCGAGGATATCTCCCTATCTGCGATAAAGCATCGCGATAAGTTAATTCACCTATTGGCCCTGCGTTGCTGGGTAATCTCCTCTACTGTCGTAGCGGTTCATTCTGCCGCTTGTATGATGGTTGTTCTTCCACGTTTTCTCTTCAGAAATGTCTGACATTTTGCGACCACCGAGCTAGTAAACAATAAGGGGAACTACGCTTGCGAGGAGACACAATGCTCGCAGAACCAAGAAAACGCCACAATGGCCAACCGCAAGCCTGCGAGCCATGTCGCAAGGCCAAGATTCGCTGCGACCATGAAAGTCCAAAGTGTTCGCGTTGTGTTCTGCGCAACTTGAACTGCATTTATCACCCTGCTCCTATGACCAAACGCCGCCCAACGGCCTCCCACACACCCGTACACTTTGACTCCACGCTGCCAGCAGACTTACTTACTCAAAATGTCTCCAACACCTTCCACATTCCTAGTGAATCTTCGGTCGGGGTAGCAATCTCGCTCCCTCCTGCGGATCCGAGCCCCGCTGCGAGTTCGGGGGTAACAGCCCGATCGAGCGCGTCAAAACGGAACATGTTATTTCAAGAGCAGCTGGGCCAACACGAAACAACTCGCTTCTCTGCGGTCTTTGTTGAAAACCAAGATAGCTTTGGCGCAGTTATGGTTGATGCCACAAACTCCGAATACCACGAGTTAGGCCGAGAGCCTGATGTAATGGCCAGGTCTCGCGTGGATTTGGCTGTGAGAACACTGCTCAACTTCCCCTCTATTCGTACATGTGATATGCTTTTGACAGGAATTCACTATATCTATGATGTATGGCTGTCACCAACCATGATCCAGCAATGCTTGAAACAAGTATGGACGGAATATGCCAGTGAGCTAAGTGAGCCCCGGACGCGGGAATCATTATTGAGAGTGGCAAATGATCTATTTCTCAACCAAAAAAGGCCTCACTCAACACCTGAATGTGATTACGCAAGCAATTCTGACCATGCTTCCTGGATAAACTGGTTTGGTGGACCTCATCTACGATGGGAAATGATCGGGATCCTCTTCAGCTGGGCTGGAATTGCATTCAGATGCAAACAAGAGTGGGACCCAGTCTTTGATCTACCCGAGCAGCATGGACGGAATCGCAACACTGCGGCAGAGAAGATGAGAGAGTGTGCTGCTGCCTGTGTAAGGCTTTGCGAAGGGAACTTTGAAATCAATGATACCATGGTTATTTGCATGAAGAATAGCACCAGACTACAAAGCATCATTATTAGTGATGAGAGTGAGTTACAAAACATTAGGACAAACCCTGGCATTATAGACTAGAGCTCATTTCATCATAGGTGACCGCGTACGAGTGGATTATGGGACTGTCCGCAGTGCTTTTATAAGTGCCGGATTGCATCGCCTCACTCCTTCGAAGGAAATCACGCCTTTTTCTCAACACCGAGCATCACTTGCTTCATCGATGTATTACCATGACAAATGTCACAGTTTGTTCAATGCGCGACCACCTATGCTCAGCAGCCATTACTGTCAATGTCCTCTCCCACTCGATTTATGCGAGGAAGATGTATATGGGGGCCGAGAGCGACTCACTGTGGCCATTGCAAAGCTTGACTCTAATGGCTGGAACACCAATGGTCACATATACACAACCACCTGGCTTCGAGCACTGACGATGCTTAGTCCTATACGGGAAGGAATCTTGGAACTAACTCTTAGTGTCAATTCGAACTTTACCAAACCACAGGTAGAGTGCGTTATGTAGAAGTAATATTGCATACATATCACTAACTTCAACCATTTTGCAGAGACCTCCAAGCCCAGCTGGGGAAGATAGTTGCTTCATATCCCTCGCACATTCAATACCAGGGGAACTCTGAATGGCACCCTCAGTCAAGCTCACGATTCCATGAACGGAGCGCTCAGGAATCCTATATTATCACCCGCATACAACTTGATGTATTGCAATGCCAGTTCCTTCTCCAGCGTCTACTTGTATCGCGGCAATTCAGTGGTGGTCAAGACTTGTTCGATATCGCTCAAGAGACAATGTCAGTTATCCTGTCTCTCTGGCTTAACCGCGATCAGCTACATGAGTTTCACCATGCCTTTGACTGGATTGTAAGTCAATGGCGAGCCTAGGCGGTTATTTGGATTGAGAACACAATAATAACTGATATTCATCCAGGCGGTATCATACGGAATGCCCTGTGCGGGAATTTTATGTGTCGAGCTTCTCCGGGCAAGTAATCTAGTACCACCTGCCACGCAAAGCGAGCTTCCATCGGCGATCCGCGGTCACGATTGTGTTAGATTCTCGCGGTCGGAAGTCGTCCAAAACCTGGTTATGTTCAGGGCCTTGCTTGACTGGATACGGCCTACGGATAACAATGTACAACTTAGCAAGAAGTTCAAGACGGTTTTACAGAGAATCATTGATGCTGTATTTGATTCTTTGGGGTCGCCGTGTGGCCAAACACAAGAGACGCCGAGCGAACAGCAGGCCCAGAGACACTATGGCCCGCAAGACCAGCAGTCCCCAGGACAGAATCTACCTGTTCTGACGGGCAGAGAGTGTGACATTGATCCTGAGATGAACGCATTCAATGATATGGATTGGCTGAACACCGTTGATTGGACTCAGAATGGTTGGCTTGAACAAAGTAATCCACCTTTTCCGTACTAAGAAATTTTAACGGAATGACATTTCCAACCTCTCGGTCTTGCATACACGAAAAGGCCATTTTACCATGCCTTGCTAATTGGCTCAACTGATAAGATAGCCCGGAGTCGGTTCGGAGTGCTTTTTGGTCTGTCGGAGTGAGCTACCCCGGTCGCAACAGGGGTTGCGGGGTTGATAAGGGCCCGTGACTCCGTTACACGGCGTGGACCAGTCGTGAATACCGATAAATCGGAGTTTGTTCTCATCCTCATCGAATGATGATCAAGGACTGAAACCACAGCCATTACTTAAACGCTGAAGTTGTCAAATAGTCTAACTCATCAATCTGGTGAAGTTCTCCGAGACCAAACAGCAACAGTCAACCCCACACCGGTGACTATGTCTCCAAACAACACATCCAGTATACCCCGACAGCCTGTCGAAAATGCAACTGTGCCGTTTTGGCACCGAGACATTCATGAACTGCACGATCATCGAACTACAGAGGAGCTTCCAGTATCGAGTGACGTCGTCATCATAGGCGCCGGCTATGCAGGAATTAGCACAGCGTACCACTTGACCAAAGGAGAGGCCAGTGATAAAAGACTCTCTATCACAATACTGGAAGCACGGGGTGTCTGTTCGGGCGCGACAGGGCGCAATGGTGGCCACCTAAGACCTGACATGTACACGCCCATGACCAGGCTCATCGACCGAGCAGGAGTTGAACGCGCCTTGGAAGTGACTGAATTTGAAATCGCACATGTCCATGCCATAAAGACCTTGGTCGAAAAGGAGAAAATCGACTGTGACTTCAGCCTCACAAGGTCTATCGATGTATGGACCAACGGGGAAACAGCCCAGAAGGCTACGGATATGTACGACACCCTGGTATCCCGTAATCTTGAATACATGAAGGATGTCTTCTTTGTGCTTGGCAAGAATGCGGAGGGTATTTCGGGTGTCAAAGGCGCCAAAGCATGCGCTTCTTTCACAGCAGCAACTCTGTGGCCTTACAAATTGATTCTCCATCTGACTGCCTCAATTCTCGAGACTGGGCTCGTCAATCTCCAGACTCATACCCCGGTGACGTCCGTCAGTCGGCAACCTTCGGGCAGCTTTATCGTTACGACTCCACGAGGCACGACAGTCGCCCGGAAAGTCGTGTATGCGAATAATGCCTATATCTCAGGTCTTCTGCCACAGTACCGCGAAGCCATCGTTCCCTGCAAAGGACTCTGCACTCATATTTCAGTTCCTGAGGGCACGACAGCGCCTCTGCTGAACAACTCCTACATAGTCCGTGAAGAGGACAACGTTGTTTCATACCTCATCCCCCGTGCCGACGGTAGCATTGTTGTCGGTGGAGCCAACTTGCGATACCACCCTGTACTGAGTTCATGGTATGACAATGTGGACGATTCAATTCTCATCGAGGAAGTCAAAAACCATTACGAAGGTTATATGCAACGGCATTTCAATGGCTGGGAAGACAGCGGGGCCCAAGTGGATAAAGTTTGGACCGGAGTCATGGGGTACAGCTGGGATTCCCAGCCTCACATCGGCGCCGTGCCTGGAGAGGATGGCCAGTTTGTACTTGCGGGCTTCAATGGTCATGGAATGCCTCAAGCGTTTTTGTCTGCGCTTGGGGTTGCTAAGATGGTTCAGAATGGGATCGGGTTTGAAGATACTGGTGTTCCGAGATTGTTCGAAACAACAAAGGAGAGGTTAGAAACGGCAAGGAACGGTCCCTTTGGGGGTGATATACTCGGCGTCAAAAGATGAGCAAGAGTCAATGGCAGAATTACGGAGCTGGGCTGTCTGGAGTGCTATCTAGTAGTTTTGTATCCTTAACAAAGGCTCCCTTCTCCGGGGTGTATCGCGGTGTAGTGATAACCTGTAAAAGGTCCTATTAGTGACCTCGATTAATTTTACTCTATTGCACCGAGTCCGTAATATGAGCACTAAAAAAGCGTCTCCGCTCGTCCCTTAACTAGCTATAAGTATCATAGTCAAGTCAAGTAGGGAAACTATCCAGTTAGGCTCTCATCTCCATGTTCCCCGTCTACGGGTTGACTCTGCATGCCTTATTGGATGATACGTATTTTCATTGGGCTATGTCGGGTTTCCAATCAAATCACTTAATTGACATCGGTGCCTAAACTAATTCCCTCATACTTCATGAAATTCCGTTTCTCCTCCTCTAGCCTTGCTAGGATGGCCGGGTAGGCATCTGTGCCGAGCAAGATTCTTAAAGGTGGGTCTTCCATCATAGCTAAATCGTAAAAGGCTTTTGCGGCCTTCCGAGGGTCACCAGGCTGAGTCCCATGGCGAGCCATCATCATGCCTTTAGCATCGAGGTGATCATATTCTGGATGGCGTTCAGTGAATGCCATTGACCGACCAGCCCAATCAGTTCTAATATGCAATGTTAAATTAGAGAAGCGAATTTCACTAGAGATTCCCTCAACTCACCTAAAACCACCTGGTTCTACACAGGTAAACTTGATACCCCATTCGGGTTTCACTTCCTTCGAAATAGACTCCGTAAACCCTTCAACCGCCCATTTGCTCGCGGCATACAGGCTGAAGCATGCGGCTCCGCGTTGTCCACCTACGCTGGTAACCTGCTGGATGATACCACCGCTAGGCTTTTGCGTTCTCATGATAGACATTGATTCCCGTGTGACATTAACGAGACCAAAGAAATTGACCTCCATTTGCATCCGGATCTGTTCTTCGCTGTATTCTTCGAAACATCCCGTGAGACCGTATCCCGCATTGTTCACGACAACATCAATTCTCCCGAAGCGCTTGATGGCCTCGGCAAAAGCTGCTTTGATGGATTCGGTATCAGTCACATCGAGCCGCAATGTCATATAGTTGGTATCGGTCGTATTATCGAATTCCAAAATCGCTGGAGTACGTGCTGTCGCAATAGCAATGTCTCCACGATTCAAAATTTCTTGGATCAGATCATGGCCGAAGCCGCTTGAAGTTCCCGTGACTAGGAATACTTTGGGCATGATATTAAGTTGCTTCGGACAACGTTTGCTGGAGCTCGGTGATAGGGTCTGTTGATTGGACGACTGAAGTGTATGAGATAATGCCCTGGGCTTGTAGTACTTGTGCTAACAGGCGAAGAGAATGTAAAATACTATATAGAAACGCCCCCAAACACGTCCGATATCTGTGTCGAGTACATTTTCTGAGTACTCGGTGCTAGTACCTTAGTTCTTGGTACTCCGAGTTGTTTGTTCCCAAGTCCGTACAGCTTATCTATCGGAGTTGCTATCTCACGGAGTGGATTGCGCGGCCTTGCATTTTTGCGGAGTCGATATGCACCCCATTTATCAACCCCGTGCTGCTATCTCACATTCCCCAGTTATTAGTGTTAAAGATACATATGTCTGCCGATTGGGTGCTTGCAATCTTGTATCTTCATCCATCTGCCAATCAAGGTCCCATGTCTTCCGGCTCTAACTGTTTTCGAATTATACTAAAGGCCACGCCTGATGTTAATTCAAAATCATTTTACCCGCATAGCTCGACTGTACAGATAAACAATTGGTGGCTTGGCATGGTGACTTCAGAGCGATATGGCTACTAAAAAGTCTAGCTATAAGTTCAAGCGAAATTGTCTCCAGACATACGTCGCAGTCTGCGCTATCTAGAACGGACCGCCCAATATTCCCAATAACCCCTTTTTTACAACGAGATAACATCCAACTCAATCGAGATGTCCACGATCAAGACCTTCCTTGGCAACGAGGACTCCCCCGACACATCCCATGAATTCAGTAAAGATGTCAAGACCACAGTACAAGACCCAGAATCCCCTATTCAACGAGAAGATGAATATGTTGGACACTTCGAAGAAATTTCGACTGTCAGGCAAGGCCTTCATCAGAGACACATTCAAATGATCGCTTTGGCCGGCACCATCGGAACAGGCCTCTTCCTCAGTTCTGGTCGAGCAATTTCGCGTTCTGGTCCCCTGGGTGCCCTTCTAGGATACTTGGTTATGGGCTGTGTTGCTGGCACCGTAACTCTTGCGGTGGGCGAGATGGGCACACTTGTTCCTTTGAACGGTGGAATAGTCCGCTACGCCGAATATTTTGTTGATCCGGCACTAGCGTTTGCCAACGGTTACAACGTGGTATATTCTTATCTTGTATCTATCCCCGCAGAGATTGTGGCCGCTGCTGTGTTAGTGCAGTTTTGGTCTGACCTCAATAGCGCCATTTGGATCACTATCTTTGGGTTGCTTATGTTGTGTACCGCTTTGCTCTTTGTGAGAGTATATGGGGAGCTCGAGTTTGCTTTCTCCATGATGAAGATATTGCTGATCATTGGAGTGAATATAATGGTAAGTTCAGCTTGATTCCTACGAGATCGATGGGCTTTCAATGTACTAACACTCATAAATCAGGCTCTTGTGATCACCTGTGGTGGCGGTCCTGATCATAAAACTATCGGGTTTGAATACTGGCGCAATCCTGGGCCTTTAGTTCAGTACCTTGGGATCGGTGGCGCTCTTGGTCGCTTTCTCGGTGTTTGGACATCTCTAAATAATGCCCTTTACGCCTATTCTGGGATTGAAACAATTACTGTTGCTGCTGCAGAGACAAAATCGCCGAGGCAGGCTATTCCAAAGGCCGCCAAGCGCATTTTCATCCGTATATTGGTTTTCTATGGTATGTTAATTGCAAAAGAGAATACAGGGCCACTTTCTCAAATCTAACGTCCTCTTTTCAGTCATCTCCATCTTCATGGTCGGCCTTGTCGTCCCCTCCAATGAGCCTAGACTCAGTAATTCTAGCGGGACAGCTTCTGAGTCTCCCTTTGTGATTGCAGCTACTCTAGCTGGAATTAAGGTAGTGCCATCAATTATCAATGCTGTTATAATCACGTCGGCATGGTCATCAGGCAACTCGAACATGCTTGGAGGGACCAGAGTGTTGGTCGGGCTGGCGATGAATGGTCAAGCCCCAAAATTCTTCACTCGACTTAACAGATTTTCGGTCCCATTCATAGCTATTTCGCTCTACGGTCTATTCATGTGTCTGGGATATATGTCGCTCTCCTCGACTGCCAACACCGTGTTTAGTTGGCTACAAGACCTTGTCTCTATCGCAACTCTGACCAACTGGATCACTATCCTGATCACGTATCTTCGTTTCTACTACGGTTGCAAGAAACAAGGAATCTCTCGGAAGTCTTTACCGTGGGCGACGCCGCTGCAGCCATATATCAGCTGGGCCTCGCTTTTCATGCTCGTCATCCTCCTGATCACGGGTGGGTACTCAACTTTCATTAAAGGACATTGGGAGGACGAAACATTCGTTTCCTCTTATATTAATATTCCTCTTTTCCTCATCTTCTATTTTGGGTACAAGTTTATTCGCAGGACAAAGATCGTCCCCTTGGAAGATATCCCCATTCAACCCTTTATCGATATTGCCAATCGGAATCCAGAGCCTGAGGCAAAGCCAAAGAAAGGTCTTCGCAGGCTGAACATTTTATGGAACTGAGGGCAGTATCTACGAGATCTGTTGACTCGCTAGTGGAGTTGCCAGATCGGTCTTCAGCCCCACGTTTACCTGAATTGGAGGGGTTCATTATAATAAATGGATATATCTTAAGTAATTCTATGTGTTGGGTTACTAGATATTGATCTATAGAGTGCATGTAATGAGAAGTTATTTGTATACTAATCAATATATTATGGAATTAAAGTGTGAATCGTCTAAGTTTCTGAGGATGAAAGATTGAATGTGAACAATTTCTAACCCCTATGTTGCTGTACGTCCCAATTCATTCTGGGCCAATTTCCTAGGAGGTTGCATTTTGGTGTATACAGCAAGAAACGGCGATCTCCATGGATGCATGCTGCTCGAAGTATTAGAGTGGTATTCTCAGCACTACGTGTTTATTCTACCACCTAAACTACCAACCTTCTATACAGTTCAGAGAACGTAGTAGATATGTCAAGCCTTCGGTATCAAACGGCCGAGACTCCATTGAATTATGGTGGGGATATTCCAAACATAGTGAATTCGTTTCTACGGGTTCGACCGGCTTTTACTTGAAGAATCGATCCAATCAAATTTATTAGCCAAGATGCTTTTGATTCCCTTCATACTCGGCTTTCGGCACGGAGTCCATACTAGAATAGCATGTGTGAAATCAACAATGTAATCCCCAAGGTGAGCTCCGAGACGGAGTGGGTCTAGTCCGAAGATAGCTGATTACCGGATCTGGCTAGTCCCGGAGTGCCCACACCGCCACTCTTCACGCATCCTAGAGCTCACATGTACGGAGTGAACCTCATTCCTATCTTGATTCGAGGGCGGGATGGATCAAGGGCGGGATGGAGATTATCGGATAGCTCCGTGCCGCAATCAGACAACGATTCCAATGGACTTGGCTTGGTGAACCGCTTTGAATAAATGACCGTGATACGGCCCAGATCACAATGCATCCCAAGAATCCTTTCAGTCTACCAGTTCGATTTCATTCAATCATTAGTCAAAATCTTATATCCACAACATGATTTGCCCCAAGAAGCACGCCGTTTTTGATGTGGTCGGTACATGCGTGTCATTCGACTTCTTTCTCGACACCATCGAGGATGTTCTCGGCCCGCGACTCCGAGCACATGAAGTATCGGCCAAAATATTCGGTTTCGCCTGGATGCAAGCTGCGGAGCTCGAGTCTCTGATGCTCCACATGTCCAAGCGGAGCGTGCCATACAAGGAAGTCTTCAAGGCGCTCTTCTACCGCGTCATATATATGTCCGGGATCGAAAACCCGAGGTCATTCGCCACCGACGAGGAAAGAGACATATGTCACGATGCGTATTCGAAGCTGGAACTCCGCCCGGACTGCCGCGCCATGATGGAAAAATTGAGGAATAATGGTTTCACCATCTGGTGCTTGACCACGGGCGACACAGAACGAGTCGGCGGCTACTTCAAGCGCGCCGGTTTTGAAATGCCCGCCGAGAACCTTGTCAGTTGCCATCAGTTTATGAAGTATGAATCCGCATTGGAGTCACCGCTTGCTATGGTCAAGCCGTCGATGGGTTCCTACCAGCCCATGCTGGAGAAGTTCGCTACCGAAGATCAAAAGTGGTTCGTGGCGGCGCATATGTGGGATGTGAGCGCGGCTGTTAAAGCTGGGTAGGTTTTGCTGTTTCTCAAACAGAATGAGGAAGATCCCCTGGCTAACTTATCTCTAAACAATCAGCTTCCGTGGTGCTTACTGTTCGGTCTATGAGAAGGAGTCGTGCATTGAGATCTTTGATACTAAGATGGATGTCATGGCCGACAGTTTGCTCGAAATGGCTGACAAGATGATTGACATGGCATAAAGTTCTATCTGTACTCTTGAGATTCAAGAAACAGTTTCGATTTTAATTGCTCCATATATCAATAGCTCAACATAAATAATTACATCTAATGATTTCAAGCGAGGGGCGGTTCTTTCTGTAACTTTTCATGATATCATATTTCCTAGTGCGATACCAAGTTTAAACAATAGCAATTGACTTATAGCGGAATTTTCTACAAACTACTACCTATAACTAACATGAGAACTACAAGTTGTATACGTGTATTTACAAGACTGGTTATATATAATTCGTGGGTCTTTGAATTATATAAAGTACAAAAAGCCATGATGAACACGTTATATGACAAATAGGAAATTATGAAACAAAGGAGCAAAGGAGTGTGTATTTGTTGAGCCGCGGTCAATTATCTTCTATATACTTCTTTCTTTCTCCTTGATTATCTATAGACCGAATCAGACTGCTGAACTACGTCTTCCCTCTTCTCTGTTGATAATAACACGCGATCAAAAACATTTCCTAGTCGGATAACGGCATCATCGGCAATTTGACAGTGGACGACTATTCTCCCGCCGAACAATTTAACTCCTTCCTCTCTACCCACGCAAATAATTCTGTCAACCGTGATGCCGCTGTGAGACAAATCCAGACAAACCATGTTTGTATCGACTGGCCGACTGACCGCGCCACCACGATCAACCCACATCTTCTCAATAGACTTGGCCTTCTTGTGCGTTTCTCGCAATCGACCACCTTCGCCATTAGGTCCATTTCCGAAATTCTCCTCGACCGCCACACGAGCCGCTGATGAGATGATCCCAGCCTGTCGAATGCCTCCACCAATACTCTTCCTCACCCATCGGCAATGTTGCAGAGTGCTCTTCGGACCAACGATAATGCTGCCGACAGGGGCAGCCAGTCCTTTGGAAAAGCACATCTGGGCTGTATCAAAGCAATCCAAATAGTCAACTAATGAGCCTGCTCCAGCAGCGACAGCCTCCCAGATTCTTGCGCCGTCAAGGTGGAGCTTGATATTGTTGGCGCGAGCGAATGCAGAGATCCGACGGACTTCCTCTAAGGGAGTAATGACACCGGCAAGAGTATTTTCCAGCGAGATCACGCGGGTAGGCGCAATGTGGATGTTGTCACGAGTATCCGTGTCCCGCTGAATATCCTCGAGGGTTAGATACTGGCCGTTCGTCGGGATGCACGGCTGCATATGGGCCTGAGACAGAGATGAGCAGCCGCCGGCCTCTGATTTTAAAATGTGAGATTGGTAATGACAGAGAATTGCGTGAGGGGGTTGTGTTAACAGCGATCGGAGGGCAATCTGGTTTCCCATTGTGCCCGACATGACCAGGAGACTGTCTTCCTTGCCTGTGAGGTTGGCCATGAATTTCTCGAAGTCATTTGTCGTCGAGTCCTCTTGGTATACGTCATCCATCAAGGTCGTTTGAGCAATCGCCTTCAACATAGATAAGGTCGGTGTCGTGATAGTGTCTGTGCGGAAGTCATACGCCGCAGGTCCAGCACCACACCAGGAGCTAGACACTTCGATCTGCTCAGCTGGTTGGCTAGCCTCATGTTGAACAGAGCAATCTTGAATGCCACTCATAGTGAATCAGGAAACAAATGGATTAAAGTCGTTTGGAAATGGTTGGTTCAGTCAAGAAGATGGGTAAGAGGACATTATGAGAATATGGAGTTTAATTATAAGATCGAAGTGATGCTCAAGATTCTGGTGCTGAATAGTAACCGCTGAATAGTAATACCCGGAGCGATTCCTTATCAGATCAACATTTTTGAGTACATACATACGTAGGTAGCATGCCTTCTCCGTTATCCTTCCAACTCCGGTCTTCTGAGAGCTCCGGAGCCCACTCCGTGGTCCGGACCTCGGACTTGCCGGTGTGGATTTGGTCCACAAATATTTCTCAAACCTGAGTCCGGTGCCGGACTAGGGCCATTCTTAAGTCAGGATCCATTCTGTCAACCGATGTTGGACAGCGAGTCGCTGACTGAGTTGCTCTCCTGCTTTGCTGAGGATGCCGAGCAAGTCAGAGCGCTCAAGTCATGGAGTTACTCAGGGGATCCTCATCCGGCTAAGGGATGAGGCGATTCCAATGATTATGTAAGACTCGGGGGTGCTCGGTAACTATGACTCAGTGAGCAAAAAGCGGCAAGGGATGAGCATTGAAACGGAAAGCTAAGCCTTAATAAGCTCTTAGGCGATCGTTTTGTGAGGTACTAGCTGGTTCGACGAGACATCGTTCACGTATATACGTACTTGGAAGACGTTGTAATGAAATAAAGCAGTCCAGATCGTAGACCCGTCTTAGTTTCAACTGGAACACGGAGAAGCCAAGAGTTACAAGGCATTATTCCTTATGCTATCTGAAGCCAAAGAGCGTACAAAAGAGTGTACTCCGTACACTATTGAACACAAACAACCCGGTTTATTTTCGGTAGAAATAGGGTATCGGAGAAAATATGTAAAAGGTATTCGGTGTAAGTCAGAGTGGATCAGGAAAAAATAAGCTCATCGAGTGACAACGTGGGCTTTTACCTAATGCTTCCGTAGTGGTTGGAGTCTATTGGAGTAATTGACCGTCTTTTCTTCCTGGGATCCTTTTTATTATATGAATTCCTCCATTCCACGAGGCTTTGTCTTACCTAAATGATTTCGAATCCTGTGTCGGAGTTAGTATGGCGAAATTATCTTATTTAGCAGTACACCCAAGGTTGAAATCTTCACTTCGCCATTTCCACCCTCCATAATCCCAAATATCCCATCAATTAAACACATATTTTCTTTTTTTTTAAACAAAAAAATGGTTCATCATATCCACATCGCCGTCCTAGACGTCGATATTCCAGCCCGTAAGCTATACGAGGCTAGAGGACTCTGCAGTGCCCACTTCCGAACCATCCTCCGCGAGACCGCATCACGCCTGAACGAGACTTTGTTCTCTGAGAAAGAGCAACTCGAAGTCAAGATCACGCCATATGATATCCGAGGAGGCCATTATCCCGACCTATACAAGCTCCGCGGCCATGCAGGCGAGGACCAAATACCCGTGCAATCCCCAGTGGATGCAGTCTTGATCACCGGGGGTTCGCCCGGCGTATACGAAATGGACCATTCACCATGGATGCAAGAACTCGAGAAATTCGTCAAAACTGTCTACAACCAATACCCAGAAGTCCGTATTCTCGGCACCTGTTTCGGCCACCAACTTATTTCCCACGCTCTCGTCCGCAACGTGGAAGACCCGGTCCGCGATGTCTGGGTTGAGAAATGCCCTCTCGGTCGTGAAGTCGGAATTTATACTGTTCAATTGGAAAATGCGTTTGTCAAGTCGTTCCCAGCTGCGCTCGGTGATCTTCCCGAGGGACGCTTGCGCATTCAGATGTTCCATGGCGATCGTGTGATGGCGGTTGAGAAGGGAGCTGCTGTTACGCTTACTGACTCGCATCCCGTTTCGCTGCCCGCGCCCTGGATTAACATTGGAAGTACACCAATTTGCCCTATCCAGGGACTTTACCACCCCGGCAGAGTACTGTCTGTGCAGGGTCATTATGAAATGGATGTCTTTGGCATGACTAAGATGTGCTTGGAATCTGCACCTGTGATGGGATGGAAGGAATCGAAGTTGGCGTTGTTCTTGGAGCAAGTTGGTGATGATCGCGAGGAATGTCAGGATGATTCCAAGGCCTTTGCCTCTGCTGTGGTGTCTTTCTTGGCTGGCTTTGAACAATGACATGTGGAGGATAAGGTATCAAAAATAAAGAGATTTTGTGCTTCCACCACTTGCGTTGTGAAGATGGATAGAATGAAATTGCAAAGGAATAAAATACACATTATGCAAAAAGATCATTTATGCGAACCGGGCATCCCCTTCAATATGCAAGCAATTCATTATATACAGCGTTAAAACGCTTCTCAAACCGCAGAAACAGGTGTGGAGGGGGCATTTTTAGGCTTCGGATGGCTACTTTTTCAAGAATGTCAAAGCCGCGAGGCACAATGCATCCACCCCGGTTCTCATCGTTGGCTGGATCACCGGTGCAAACAGAGCCGAGTGATTCCCGGGAATCTCGTCCATGGGAGTTTCGTTTCTCTGGCCCTTATCCCAGAGCTCTGGGTCAATTCCCCCAATGAACCAAAAGGAGCAAGGAAGCCCCTGAGAAGTACCCAGGGTAGAGAAATCCTCACTAACATTGGTTCTTGGGGTATCATCATCAAAGTCCTCGAAATGGTCTCTGAAAGATGTAGCCAGTTGGGAGGCGACTTCCTTATCGTTGTCGGTGGGCGGAAACCGTCTTGTTGGCGTGAACACCGGCGGTTTCGGCGATCCACTAGCAAGGCACTCAGCCTCAACGATGCGCCGGATAGCAGAAATAATTTTCTCGCGAGTCTCCAACTTGACAGTTCTAAAGTCAACTCCAATTTCCGCCCGGTCTGCAATGATATTTTCTGTCTGTCCTGCCTGCAGGCTCCCGACCGTCACGACAGCGAGATCAGTCGGGTCCACCTCTCTACTCACAATGCTTTGAAGTCTAACGACGACATGTGCAGCAAGGAGCACGGGGTCTACCGTCTGTTGCGGCTGTGACCCATGACCACCGCGGCCGTAGAGAGTAATCTTCATGCTATCGGCAGCAGCCATGATCGTGCCTGGTCGGGAACCAACACTTCCCGCTCGCATTCGCATGACGTGCTGACCAAAGACGTAATCAGGCATGGGAATCTTCGAATACAGTCCATCGTCAACCATGGCCTGAGCGCCTCCGCCCCTCTCTTCGTTCGGCTGGAAGAGTACGATTAAAGTTCCGCTCCACGCATTCTGTGTACAGGCCAGAAGTTCGGCTGATGCGAGAAGGCAAGTTATGTGCATGTCATGGCCACATGCATGCATCACTGGCTTTTCATTGCCGTCCGCATCAGACATAGTCACTGAACTCGCGTAGGGGAGGCCGGTGAGTTCCTTGACTGGAAGCGCGTCCATGTCGGCCCGAAGAAGAACTGTCTTTCCAGGGCCATTTTTGAGAATGCCTACAAGCCCATAGCCTCCGATATTTGTGTGGACATCATAGGCTCCGAGTTGTGACAAATGTGAGGCGATCGTTTCAGAGGTGGCCTTCTCTTGTAGCGAGAGCTCGGGATGTGTATGGAAATGCTTGTAGAGAGTTTCATAAGGGGTCAAATCCACAGCGGCGCTAGCTAATATGTCTGATAAGCTTTGTTGAGCCATTTCATATATAGGGGATGATATGTTAGGGAACTGCTGACAACATAGGTGATGAGGGGAACTGATGAGGGGGAGTTGGAGAGCTGAGGCCGAGGCTGGAGGGGAGATTGGTCAGCTAATCGTTAGGCCTCGGGCCCTACAGTAAAACCACGTTGTAACCATAAGGGTTATACCCATCAGAATCCGGTAAGTGAATTGATCCTTCATATAGAAACCGTTAAAAATCCTTTACTACGGATATCGGTAATTTATCATCTCTACCACGCAAAAAATCGTTCTATCTAGTGCTTTATAAGCTATTTTCAACTAATAAAAATGCCCCGCCGATCTATTTAGGCTGCGCCAAAACCTGTGCCAACCTGAACACAGTCCGTTCACGTGGGTTCTTCTCTTTACATTACAAAATAGTAATACAGTAAACCCCCGTTATAACGATATATTATAGGCACGGCAAAATTATTATTATAACCAAGTAATCGTTAAATTAAGGTGCCATACATCAAATATATATTTCTGGTTTACATATCCTCGGTTTTTCTGTGCGACACGATGCACAGGGTTGTGTCGCCTAACACGATCCATCCAAATCAAGTTGATATTCGTATCTCGTCAAGTCTCGAGGATTTCCTATTTAGGATTTACGAATAACCTCAACTATCAGATCGATAGTAACGTTATTAGCATCTGCCAAGGTGAAAAATAGGATCTTAGTAGTAAGTATCTCCTACGTAGGGGGCTTTCTGCTAGGCGACGCCACTTTGGGACGACACTACTATTAGATGGTGTTTGCTTGTTTGCTATCTATATAGCAACCTGCTGTGTAGAGTTTTCTTCCTATAACAACTCTACCTTTGGATCATCTATATCTCATGCTCAAGCTTAGTTTTATCAATACAAGGGATTTGTCATCTCTTTTTATCGATGTTCCCGAGGTATAATTTTCCGTTGGTCTTGCTTTTGTATCAGTGCTCAAATGGGTATGCCGAGCTGTGTGAACATGTCTAACATGTCTAACTATCATCTGGTCTGCGAAAAGCATAAATCGAGAAATCCCCAAGGTCTGAAGTATTTTAGAAACATGTTATTTCCTCGAGCCGACGAATGGAAAGTAGAGTATTACAGAAAAGTGAAGGCCTAAAAGGAATAGGTGCTGCTAGACCTCTGCATAGCCTATCAATGGGCCCAGACCCCCGGCCCAACCCACAGCCCATTAATGGGGGCCCATAAAAGCCCATCAAAAGCCCATTTCTGTGCACAAATACAGTCTTAGCATACATAAAGTAGATGATTAATGACTATATTTTACGCAGGTACCAACCTATGTCTTCAGTATTATTATATTATCATAGTAAGAAGTAAGAATTAAGTGGATTTTATACTGATTTTAGCATCATGATACTAGGTTTCATACAAAATTTCATACAAAATAACCCTAAAAAGATCCAATTTGACTATGAATTCGCACCTAGAAGGAATTACTAAGTATTAGTATGAAGAGATATATATTATCTATAGAGGATTGATACTACTCTCTGTAGTTAATTATAGTAATACTTATGGTACCTCTACTTACTATATAAACCCCTAATAAAAATAAGTACCTCTTATAAAAAAGTAAAGCTTTATAAAAATCAATTTTGATTCTTATTTATATCTTCTAACCTACCTTTCTCTCTCTTGATATCTACTTCTTCTCTCCTTTATACTTCGTCTATCCTTCGCCTTTGCCGCCTTTACTGCCGTTGCCGCTACCGCTACCGCTTTACCAATACCCCTAAAGAACAGGAAAAAAATGCATTAATTATATAGCTGCAATAAATTGGCATATTTGTATTGTTTGGTTAATAATAAGGGCCCATTATAGGCCCCAATGGGCCCTATGGGCTCGGTGGATGGGCCCATAGCCGGCCGATAGGCTCGAAGGGTGGGCCCAAAGCCCAACCCATTAGTGGGCTGGGTTGGGTTGGGCTATGGGCTTTATGGGCTATGCAGAGGTCTAGGTGCTGCACCTATATAGGATAGGTATAAACGTATCCTATAAGAGTATGCTCACAAGTCAATGCTAGATGGCTTGGTAGAGATATTCCATGACTTAGTGAAGGATGACTATTTAATTCGGTTACTAATAGGGAACGGATATTTCGTATTTCGTCCAGGATCTTCATATTTACATTAGAGAGAATAGTATTCATATATAATCCTCTGTTATTTGCTTCATGATCTGTGTAGAGTACTTTAGCCTAGGGGCTCTGGTTACGATACTTCAGTCCCTTTCCGATAGCCAAATTCAATGTAAGGCTCCCTCGCCTAATATAGAACAATAGAGGAACCCTGAAGTGGGCTAGGCCTTGGCTTACGTCAAAGGGGCAAACATTGTAGTCAGTTATTTTTTCTTTTTCCTTTTCTGTTTTAAAAAAGGGGTCTTCCCGCGTGGACAGTGGGGATCACCTATACTAAGAGGTTGAAGTTGTCCAATTATTTTCTTGTACTTGCCTGATTCAGCGTAGCGTTGCATGTGTTTCGACTATTACTTAGCCAACTATATCTTCGAGTTCCTGTATACTATCCTGGAGGATGCTCCAAGTGGATTCTTAATTTGTATGCTGCGAGATCTCCACAACGAGAAATTCGCGCATAAAGAGTGATAACTATCGAGCAGAGAATGTTTGAGATTGATATCTCATACTCCGTGTTGCCAATCCCACCAAAGTGTATCTTTACATCCGCCTCTATGCATTTACTCGATTCTTAGAGGTCGTCATGCAACGAAGAAATTTTATAAAACTTTTATTCCAGCACAGAATTGATATGATCCAAACCGTCATTTCTAGAAGATGACATGTGGTTAATGTAGTGTACCCTGGAGCACCCTCCCTAGGGCAGCAAATGAGAATCGCTGTTTCTCGCCAACTGAAACACCATGGACCCTTCCTGTACCCCACACCAGCTTGACCGTTGCAGATCTATTTCAAGCTATAACATGATGTTACATAAAGTTTAATTGTAGGAGCGCGAAAGGGATTGGTCTCATTCATACCATCGGCTCACCAATTTGCATTCAGGCTGTACTTAAATGATTTAAATAGGGTCGGCTCCTGCTTGGATAGTTTAGCTTTCGATCTTCTATTCATTCTTTTATTCTTTTATTCTTGATTCAGTCAGTCATTCAATCATTTAACCTTTCTCGCTTCTTACTCCGAAAACCATGTTCTTCAAAGCGAAATCTGACTTATTGTCAACTTTTGTTCTTTCCCTCGCATCGGTGCCAACTGTGGTTGCCAACTGCGCACTTCCGTCTACTTACCATTGGACATCCACTGAAGCCCTCTCAAGGCCTAAAGCTGGATGGACGGCTGTCAAGGATTTCACCAATGTGGTCGTTAACGGCCATCATCTCGTCTATGCATCGTCTGCCGATCCAGCTGGGAAGTACGGCGGGATGTACTTTGCTCCCTTTGCTGATTGGCAGGGTATGGCATCTGCTAGTCAAAACGCATTGGACTTTTCTGCTGTGGCTCCTACTTTGTTCTTCTTCCAGCCGAAGAACATCTGGGTCCTCGCCTATCAATGGGGTGTGAGCCCTTTTACCTACCGGACATCGAACGATCCTGCCAGTGGAAAATGGTCAGAAGGACAACCCCTCTTTACCGGCAAGATCACCGAGTCCACCCATGGTCCTATTGATCAGACCCTGATTGGCGATGCTACCCATATGTACCTTTTCTTTGCTGGTGACAATGGCCGGATTTATCGATCGAGCATGCCTCTTGAAAACTTCCCCGGAAGCTTCGGAACCAGTTCGGAGGTGGTGCTGGCTGACACCAAGGAAAAACTCTTTGAGGCAGTTCAAGTGTACCATGTCAAAGGACAGAACCAGTACCTGATGATCGTCGAGGCAATTGGAGCCCACGGGCGCTACTTCCGTTCATTCACTGCTAGTGACCTCAGCGGAAAGTGGGCCCCACAGGCAGTGAGCGAGGACAAGCCTTTCGCCGGAAAGGCTAACAGTGGCGCAACCTGGACTAACGATATCAGCCATGGTGATTTGGTCCGTGAAAACCCAGACCAGAGCATGACTATAGACCCTTGCAATCTGCAGTTCCTCTACCAAGGACGTTCCCCAATCTCAAGTGGCAACTACGATACCGAGCCGTACAGGCCGGGTGTCCTCACTTTGAAGAAGTAAAATCCCTTCTCTTACTGCAAATGAGGCAGTGAAGATGGATCTGTGTGAGCTATGAGATGGCGACTACATACAATCGTGCTAACGGTAGGAAAGGAGAGAGATTTATATGGAGGCTCTGTTTTTTGGTCTTTGTCTACACTGGCATCTTGGAACCATGTCAGAACCAGAAGAGAGTTTTCCAAGCAGAACATACATACTAGGAGCCGGCTAGCCATCCGTTCCATCATCTACGGCTTTTCTGTAACTAAGACTGAGACAACACAAGGAGCATACGTAACGGCTCAACTATTGTTATTACATCCAATAAAGTAATAGTAAGCTTACGGCGCCTAGTGCAGGATCTCGGATGTTCTAACCAAACTCAGCTGGGCACTCCTAAACCGGCTAGTGTTTCCGTATACCGGAGTCTAACCAGATTAAGGGCACTCATGTGGGTGCTCCCAATCCAGTTGGTGCTGTAGTCCTCTGTCATATTGCTCAATGATGAGCTACAGACTAACCAAGATCCCAGACTCAGGGCAATAGTTAGCTTTTTATTTTTTATCCACCGCCGATTGGGGAGCTGGTAGGGCAACAGTAACAAAAAAGAAAGAGCTCTCAATTCCTCAATATTCATCTTGTCTACACCTAGCGGGGTTTTTCATGTTTAGATCTAAACCCGGAGGTCCGTGCAATCCGGACGGGAACTCAGGCGGTTGCACCTGTCTGATTACATAAGACAGCATTTAACCACTCGGCTAAAAGATCAGATCAACAATCGGAACCTCCGATTGTAACTGCAGCGGTATATATACTAGTCCCTAGACTCTGCTCGCGACCACATCCGCCCCGGCTCTCAATCAGGTGTTCAGATGCTCAGGTGTTCAGATGCTCAGACGTTCAGGTGTTCAGGTGTTCAGGTGTTCAGAACTAGGTTAACAGGTAATGAATGTTTGAGGTTCCCGGGCCCGTAGTTCCGCCAACTCGTATCCTACACTTCCGAATTTTCCCCTTTCCAACCAACTGGGTCTCATTTAGGCAGAATAACCCACAATACCGAGGTTTGTCTTCTTTTCACTATTCATTTACTAACCTGACCCGTTTCGTATGATATTGTTGCGAGTTGCGAGATGGCATAAATATTTCAGTCTCACAACCCAGGATAGTATAAATCTTTTTGCTGCTCCATCAAAGCAGAAAATCCCGATTCCTCGCTGACTTCCCTATCGAAGAACCGGCTTTAATGCCCGGACTTGATACCCCTTTCAGCAAGGATAAGTACCTTGAGCCACCATTTGTTTTTGACTCCACAATTCCTTCCACTGCATTTCCAAAGTAAATTCGGCGTGGAGTATTTACCATGGTGCCGAGAGAGTTCGTCCCAGCTAGGTTTCAGACGAACGGGTTGGTCTCTTGGGATCACACCAGTCCAGATATCCAAATCGTATCGTGATAAAAGCTACCAAATACTGTCTGCATATACACAAGATGGTATTGTTTATTCTCGGGTGTTTCGGGGATCGACCGATGAATCTGTTTGAGGATTTCATCATACAGCTTCTCTATCATTGTGGGGAATGGCCAGAGCCGAAGTCTGTGTTGGTCAGATATGTCCAGAGGCCGGTATGGAGCTGGTGTATCTACCTAAGTACTCTCTAGACCTGAATCCCATGGATGAACTTTTCGCAGAACTAAAGCCCTTTACTCGCCGGCATTGGCAATCCTACGAATAGCACCCGGATCAAGGGTTTGACAAATTCCTTGAATAGTGTGTTGATAGAGTCAGCGGGAAGAGGGAGAGTGTAGAGGAACACAGATCAGCTCGTAATCCGTTTATTTATTAGAGTTTCGTCTGAAGTATAACCTGAAGGAAGCGGTTGGCCCTTGCACTATGCTTTTCTCTCTACAAATATTAATAGATTATCTTTTGCAACAGCCAATGGAAAATTTTATATTGATTAGCACAATACTAGGCCTTTCTCATATTGTGTCTTGTTTTTGCCCCTACTAAATGTTAGACTGGACTAGAGTTTGAATCAACGTTCCCTTGTAACGTAATAAAATCCTCCACTTTTGAGCGGCCCAGACACGGAACCCCGATAAATGACCGACCTAATCCTTCTACTTTTTTTGTTCCCCAATGCAGAGTAAAACATAGCCCCAATGTACCGACGGTCATCTCAAAATACATCATTGGGTTGACAGTAAGTTTCGACTTAATACTTCAATCTTTTTCGTTAGTCCTCAGCTCGGGATCATACTTATCTCCATTCCTCTTTCCATTGCCTTCATTATTGTTGATGCCCGCAGTATTTTCCACGCTTTTGCTTTTTTCTTACCGAAGGGGATTGAGCGGTTTCCGAAGGCTAGTCATCCTACATAGTTATATGCCGTGCTCGAGGGGGTGGCCCAGTTCTCGGTGCAATGCACCGGCAGGACAGGATCCTAGTTTGGTTGGTCCAGAGTTAAATTCTGCGGCTCGACGAGCCTAATATACGACTTGGCGGCGGCTTGGCGATTTCATTGTTAAAAATATGGGCTCGATCGTTAGTAAGCAATGTCCCGGTGAAACTTACTCTTCATTTTTACTATTGTGTTCTGGTTGGCAGGAGAACGTATAGGTGGCATTTGTGCAATGAACGGAACGCGTAATATTGTACATTTATATCCCTGCGCCTTTTACCTTGAACTCATTTAACGAGTGCCTCGGGCAATGCTCCGTGTCTGATATTGATTTCTTCCCGTACGAATATTCCCAGATTACCCACATCCCTCACAATAGTTGGCTAACTTGTTATGAAAGGATTCAGGGTCTCGCGTGGGGTGCAGATCGCATGCAGGGGTCCCGGGATTATTTCAGGGTAAATGCACCCCGAAGATGTGTTTCATAATTTGTGACTTCCTCGGTCATGTAGGGCTATGTAGTTAGATAGACTTTAGTTATATTACACCTTGGCTAGTTCGGTAGTGATCAGCCACATGTTTGTTTCAACAACATATGATCTGGATTCCCGGTGAGTTCGAATGCCTCCATTTTGCAGGCATCTGCACGTAGGTAGGCCTTTCTTTCTATGACATCGAATACTTAAGCACCGCACGCCGCCGCTTTCTGTAGGATTTCTCGGTCAGCGTTTTGTCTCTTCTTTGATCGTACATTCTGATCACTACCTTCTCTTTCTTGAGTTCCTTCCTTTTATCTTTTTCTTTGTTTCATTTTTGGTATCTTCATTGGAAGTATACAGTATCTAGAACTGTTCCTCTTTGAGAGACTGCATCCTATCGTTCTTCTGCTTTCCAAAGAATGCACGTCTTTTCTACCCTTATCCCGGCCGTGGGTCTGTTCGCCCACCTCGCCACAGCTGCGTACAAGTTGCAAGACGACTATGGTACCGGTGACAAATTTTTTGATAATTTCGACTTCTCCACAGTACGTCCACTACATATGGCTTCAATTAATATATATGCTAACTCCGGGCATAGGACCCGGACCCAACGAAAGGCTATGTGAACTATGTAGACCGGTCAACCGCTAGCCGAAGTGGCTTAATCAAGGCTTCTGGGGACTCCGTGTACATTGGTGTCGACTCTACCAACATTGCTAGCAGCCCTGGTCGCCAGAGTGTGCGCCTGTCCAGTACCAAACGTTACACCCATGCACTGGTGATTCTGGATCTGGAGCACATGCCGGGAAGCGTCTGTGGCACCTGGCCCGCATTGTAAGTCAATCCTAATCAATTGACCCAAAAGAAGGAAGGCCGTATACTAACCTACCACAGCTGGATGCTCGGTGACAACTGGCCCAGCAACGGCGAGATCGACATCATCGAAGGCGTCAATGAGCAATCCACCAACCAGGCGGCACTGCACACTAGCCCCGGATGCTCAATCAAACATTCTGGCTTTAGTGGCTCTGTTGACACAAGCAACTGCTACGTGAAAGCATCCGGCCAGTCAGACAACGCGGGCTGTGCTATCACCAGCAACAACACCCAGTCCTATGGCAATGGATTCAATAAAGCCGGCGGTGGCGTGTACGCCACCGAGTGGACTAGTAACGCTATCAAAGTCTGGTTCTTCCCAAGTGCGAGCGTCCCCTCGGACATTAGCAAGGGCAGCCCCAACCCTTCGGGCTGGGGTAACCCTATGGCGGCCTTCGCTGGAAGCTGCGATATTGACTCGCACTTTAAAGAACTCCAGATTGTACGTTCGCTCCATCCACCTATACGTATATTTCATTTCCATTCTAATGAACTTCTAGATGTTTGACATTACCTTCTGCGGCAGCTGGGCCGGCAAGGTCTGGTCATCAGACAGCTGCGCCTCCAAGAGTAGCTCATGCAAATCCTACGTCCAAAACAATCCCTCCGCTTTCACCGAAACCTACTGGAGCGTGAACTCGCTGAAGGTCTATCAGGACGGTAGCAGCCCAAGCAACGCTACTTCCTCCGCCAGTGCGAGCTCGTACGCTTCTACCCCTCTTGTTTCTTCCACCCCTCGCCCTACATGGAAGCACCGTCGTAACGGCCACAATCACGGACATTAAATGACATGTTGAATACCTGTGCTGCCATGAATACATTGGCTTGACTGTTGGGAAGCCAATTTATTAGGCAGAGATCTGAGATTTCTTCTTCTTCTTCTTCTTCTTCTTCTTCTTCTTCTTCTTCTTCTTCTTCTTCTCTTTCTTCTTTTCCTCTTCCTTTTCTCCTGTAGGTTAGGACTAGGATAATGACGGCCAGATGCCTTATTTACCTGGGAGCTCCGTGCTTAGATAGCACCGCCCTCTCTTGATTCGCTTCTCTTTCCCACAGTCGATAGACAATACAATTCCTCGTCCTATCGTGTTCTCCGCTAGACCGTTGTCCCTACGCACCTCTGTGGGCCCCTCTCAGCCTCCCCGTTAAAAACAAAACTTGCTTCCCCTTGCAGAATTTGTAGACTTCGTCAAGAACCCATTTACCCATCCTTAAAACGTATATTTCTTTGAATAGGGGGAAATTGTTTTTGAAAGATTTTATTGGGCGGCATATACCCACACGCTATGTTCATAAAAGCATGTTATAGTGATAGATACGAGTGGAAGTTTATATCTTAGCGTGATATTCGGAATTAGACTGCGACAATGCCCATTAAAGTGGAGACATTCTTAGTGTCGCCAAGACATTGGTGGGACCTCTTGGCAAAGTGGACACTGCCCAGAGCTAATTGCGTATATAACATTGCCTAGTAGGGTAATTCTTACATTAATTTTGCATAATGACGGGCGATGAACCTCTAATTTCAAAGTTCCCACGAGCAATGTCGCAGTCTATTCGGAATAAATGCTACGAAAGTGGATCCTACTAGTGGCATTGTTCTATGGTTCAGAGATAAGATGTTTCACTTTCGACATGCTTTGCGCTAGGCGATATTAGGAAACATCCTCACGAAAGTGGATCCGAGTGCTAGCCTAGGTGTGAGATCACAAGCCGGCTACTACTCCGAGCTTTTACCCATTAAGCCAAAAAGGCATGACCAAACTGAGTTATGGAACTCAGTTCATGTGCAGTGGTATATATATATAGGTGTCCACATATTGTGGGATCACAACGGTATGGTCTAAATTTAACCTTATCTAGTAGCAGTGATAATATTTGACATGTCGATATTACCTGATATATCTCTTGATGCTTGATTCGACATTGCTTGGGATAACGAGGCTTTCCAGGATGACAACTCTGGTGACAGCGAGTTGTTGTAGCTGGCGCTTAATCTCTCCTTTATCTATCACTCTAGGCCAGTGCATAGGGTAGCCGTAACATTTTGGAACTCTGAGGATAGGAGGCCAGTCTGGTTGGCCAATATCAAGAAGGATAGCACTCTAGGACATACGAAGCCCTTCAATGACAGTGTAGGCCCCCAGTGAGCACGCCTGGACATTGGCCATTAGTGTCTTATTAGCGTATATCCAGTCGGCGTCCGTCGCGGTACATGTTGAATTCTTTAGAACCCTCGGCGAGACAATTGGCCTGGCGGTCAATATCAGCTGTGTCTTTGTTTCGTCATTGAACAGCTCCACGTTCTGGGATGTTCTGGGCATCAGCGGTAGCCACAATGGCCGCGATGGCAAATGCTGACCACGTTGCTAACCGCATTAACTAACACTCCTCCGTCGGTCAATTGGAAGCTCTGTAATGGATATACGCCCAATATCACACGGGGGGAACAGAGGGAAGTAGAACTCTAATCAGTTCCTAGGAGCCTGTACTTTGGCTATACTTAAGTCTATCTGGTTTCCCCCAGACAAGGGAGGAGGGGTAAACTCGACGGCAGCTTCACGTTAGAACTCGGTCTTAACGGCCATTTCGCCCAGATTCGGACGGCCAGTCACTGAAGATCGTTTTAATTCAATTTCTTTTCCTTTTTTCTGCTTTGGGGCTCAAATCAGAATTAGGTGCGAAGGGCTAGACCTCTGCATAGCCCATCAATAGGCCCAGACCCCCGGCCCAAAGCCCAACCCACAGCCCATTAATGGGGGCCTATTAAGGCCCATCAAAAGCCCATTTCTGTACACAAATATAGTCTTGGCATATATAAAGTAGATGATTAATGACTATATTTTACGTAGGTACCAACCTATATCTTTAGTATTACTATTATTATAGTAAGAAGTAGGAATTAAGTAGATTTTATCCTGATTTTAGTATTATAATGCTAGATTTTATATAAAATAACCCTAAAAAGATCCAGTTTGACTATGAATTCGTGCTAGAAGGAATTACTAAGTATTAGTATAAAGAGATATATATTATCTATATAGGATTAATACTACTTTCTATAGTCAATTATAGTAATGCTTATGGTACCTCTACTTACTATATAAACCCCTAGTAAAAATAAGTACCTCTTATAAAAAAGTAAAGCTTTATAAAAATCAATTTTAATTCTTATTTTTCGGCCTCCTAGTATCTATTACCTGATATCTTATAAATAAAATTAAATCAACCAGTCCTATTAGTTAATTTATAAGTGATTTATATATAGCTTTATATACAGCTTAAACGGTAATTTCAATACCCCCAAAGAATAGGAAAAAAATGCACTAATTATATAGCTGCCATAGATTGGCATATTTATATTATTTGGTTAATAATAGGGGCCCATTATAGGCCCCAATAGGTCCTATGGGCTCGAAGGTGGGCCCAAAGCCCAACCCATTAGTGGGTTGGGTTGGGTTGGGCTATGGGCTTTATGGGCTATGCAGAGGTCTACGAAGGGCAGAGCGACCAAAGGCCAAATGCCTGATTTTGTAGGGATGATGCCTTGATATGCCTGAATTATAGCTCGCTTTCGACACCTCTCTATACTGTATACTGTAAATTGAAGCTATTCCTAGTTATGCATACCATATATAAGAATAGTTGGCTGGTTATACGGCCTTGTCATGTCTTTTTAGGTGATGTGTTCAAATATATTTTTGGCTAGTCTTTTTGGATGTTCTTTTTAGGTATCTTTTTAGATGTATATAAAGGCCGTAAAATGAAAATAGCATACTTTGTATAAGAGATTTTGAAATCTCTATATTCCTTCCCACTCCACAAATCAACAGTTTCTTCGAATCCCTAACATCGAAAACCATCCCGAACCGTGTAAAATGCATCCTTATATTAATCTCGAGAGATTTGATTGGTCGCAATATCTTAAAGCTTAGAAATAGACGTATCCAGTGATTTATATGGAAGGAATAGCTTCATTCTCATAAACTACTTAGGCCCACAGGTGGATACTTTGCTTATTAAGCCATCTGGTATAATTCATGTAACTATTTTGATTTCTGCCAGTCTATGTAAAATAAGGCATAATTAAGGCATAGTTATGCAGGGGCCAAGCCTACAAAATCAGGCATTTGATCTTTGGCCGCTCTGCCCCTTCGCATATAGGCTCACATATGACACCTTGGAACCCCACACGGAACGGCCCCCACACGGGCCGTTTTCCAACTCTGCAGCAACTCAAAAAATGGGGAATCGATTCTTAAATAAAAGGGCTGAGTGGTCTCCTATCTCAGCAAATAGGAAGGTCAGACTTTGCAAAATCCAACCCAGGGTCCTCGAACTTCCTTGATCCGGACTAGGGCAGCGGCCCTACAGGCGACGTTAGCCTAGTATTGACCTAAACAGACAGACTATGGCAGCCAATACAAATAGTGCTATGAGTATTGGCACTTGACAGGTGCCGAAGACAGGATAGGAATCTTCCAAGGACCCTGACCAGAGTAAGGAATTTGGAGCCGATATCAATTCCAAATTTTCAACATAAAACGATTGAACAATAATACCTGTTATGTCTGGCCCACTCGCTAATGCCCGGCCATGCCCCCCCGAAACTCCGCGCATTAGTATACATTAGCGTGGCCGGGGATATTGCTGCCCACCCGTATGCTTTTGTCTCCGACGAAAGCATCGTCGCCGTGCCCCCCACTCCCATAAGTTAGTATACATTAGCGTGGCCAGGGATATTGTCAACCAACCCCTCTGCACAATGGCATAACCCCACTCACCGTATGCTGCAGACCCAGCGGAGAGGGAGAGACGTCGTAATAAAATTGGCCTGCTTGATCTGCTCGCCGTCGTCCCTACAGACAATCGCTGTCGTAGTCGCAGTCGCAGTCACAGTCGCACTCCTCCGTCTGCTCTTTACAGCTGCAGCAAAATGTCCAGCTTTGTGAGCTATCTACTCGGCGCTCTCAGCGCGATCCTAATGGCCCGCTTGGTCCTCTCACTCCTCAAATGCCCCTCGCTGCCCCTACCACCAGGACCCAAGCCCTTGCCTATAATCGGAAATATTCACCAGCTCCCCAAGAGCCTCCAGTGGCTGGAGCTCTACCACTGGAGCAAGAAGTATGGCCCGGTAATGCATTTCAGTATGGGCGGCCAGCCGCTCATCGTCCTCTCCACCCACCAGGCCGCACATGATCTCCTCAACCGCCGCAGCTCGCGATACTCGGATCGCCCACGCATGGTCATGGCCGGCGAGCTGGTGACTAGGGGCATGCACATGCTCCTCCGACCATACAATAACCAGTACAAACTACACCAGAAGATGGGGGCCCCACTTCTAAACCTGCGCGCTGCGAGCAACTACCGCCCGCTACAGGACCTTGAGTCGCAGCAACTGCTGTGGGATGTGCTAGGCGAGTGGGACAAGCTTGGCGAGAAGGGCGTAGACTTCCACCACCACTTCGAGCGTGCAATGGCGAGCACTATCTACTGTCTGAACTACGGCTACCGACTGCAAACTGGATACGAGAAGGAGCTGATGGACGGGAAGCGCGTGCAGGCGGAGTTTGCGCGCATCGGGCAAGTGGGCGCGTACATTGTCGACTCGTTCCCTTCGCTGAATTACCTGCCCAAGTTTCTGGCGCCGTGGAAGAAGGAGGGCGAGGAGCTGTTTGAGCTAGAGCGCCAACTGCATATTGGGAACTTGAAAAAGGGGCTGAGTACCCAAAAGTGGAACTTTGCGAAGCATATGAAGGACTCGTCGGAAGCTGCGGGGATGCCGGACGTTGAGCTCGCATTTGATCTGGGAATTCTTGCTGATGCTGGCTTGGATACTTCCACTGTTGCGCTGGACTGGTTCATCGTTGCCTGGATTACGTCGGGCTCCCGTGGCTGGGCGAAGAAAGCGCAGCTGCTGCTAGATGAGGTCGTCGGTAAAGACCGCCTACCTAACTTTGAAGACCGTCCCAGGCTAGCGTATATCGACGCTATTGGTGAGTTTCACTTGTCTGATTCGAATAATGGGCAAGGTCTGACATTACATGACATGGTATAGTGAGCGAGACCCTCCGCTGGCGCCCCGTCGTCGTCCAGGGTGTGCCACACTGCACCAAGATCGAGGACGAGTACATGGGCTACCGCATCCCCGCTAACTCAACTGTCCTCCCCAATGCATTTGCCATCACCCGCGATGAGGCCGTCTTTGGCGAGGATGCCGACAACTTCATCCCGGAGCGGTGGGTTGCCGAGGAATTTGACAATGAGCAAATAGATATCTGCGGCTGCAACACATCCGCCCTTAAAGACCTACCGCAAACAGGCTTTGGATTCGGGCGCAGAATCTGTACGGGCCGTCTCATCGCACGCAACCAGCTGTTCATCCAGATGGCCCGCATGCTGTGGTCGTTTGATGTCGAGGCTGGCGTTGTGGACGCGGCCACAGGCGTGAGACACAAGGTCCACGATATGGACTGCACGGAGGGTTTTGTCACCCTACCCAAGCCGTTTAGGTCTGTAATGCGCCCGAGGGGGCAGTGGGTGCGTGATGTGATCCTGAAGGCGGGCACCACGCATAACCTAGATCACTCGGCCATTTTGGAGGCATCAAAGATTGAAAAGTCCCGAAAATGAACAAATATCTTGTCGCTGTGGTATTCATTGTGTTGTTTAATGTTGAGTGGGTAAGAAGAGGAAGCTACACAGGTATGCACAGAGCAGAAGGATGGAAAGAAAAATAGGCAAGTGCTAACATTTCTAAACGGCATTTGTTTGGAATTGGAGGGAACTACCAAAGTTGATGCCCTAGGTGCCAGGAATCTGACGTGTGGACTATACGGTACATAGGGAGTTTTGCTAAGTTACTAAGTAGGCTCCTGCTTTGTGCCCCCTATCTTTGCTCTCCCAGGATATAAATGGTGATTCTAAGGACACTTAAGAATATTATACTACAACATCTCCTGGCTTGATTGAAATACGCAAAGACTAGGAGAAAGCTTAGAACCCTACTTCGTTTTTCATTGATGATACCTATTAAAATGGAGTAATAAATCCACAATCATCAAAAATGACCCAAACATGTCACATACATCAGATGACGAACGTTAAACGCAGCAAAAAACAGTATTCTAAAGGAGTGGAGCAAAAATAGCCCAGACTAGACCAATTAAGCCAATATGAGGGATATTTAAGGATCCTGCCGCATTGAAGGCTGGAGAAGTTGTAGAGGTGGTTGCCGATTCAGTCTGAGTTCCGCCACCCGAGCCCGATGGACTACCAGAACCATTGTCAGATGTGGTTTCGCCGCCAACCCCTGTGCCCTGAGTGCTCGACATGGTCTTGATTGAACCGGGTAATGAGGTTGTGATAAGCGAGCCAGATACTGATGTTGTCGCAATTGATCCAGGTACTGAGCTTGTCACGAGGGACCCTGACGTTGAGATCGTGACGACATATCCAGAGAAAGAGGTTGTGACAAGTGAAGCAGACACTGAGGTTGTCACAACTGATCCGGAAGCTGAGGTTGTGATGACAGTGACTGGTTGAGTTGTCTCGACTGCGCTGGATGTTTCCTCGGTCCCAGTGGTAGCAGTGCTTTCCTCACTGGACTGAGTGCTTGTCGTTTCAGTGCCGGTAGCTTCAGCACTGCTTACTTCGGTGCCGGTAGCCTCGGTGGTGGTAGTTTCGGTGGTGGTAGCTTCAGTGCTGGTAGCCTGAGTACTAGTAATTGTGGCTGCTGTCGAAGCCTTTGTGCTGGTAGTAGTGGTGGTCTCGGTGCTCGTCGCCGTGGTCTCCATCTTAGTGCTGGTGGCACTTTGTGTTGTTGTGGACGTGACCATGTCGGAGCAGAAATTCAGCCACTGTGCAAATGTCGGCAACATTCTTGATGAATATTGATCAGAGCCAGAATCAGCGTTGTTGGTAATACATTCTTCGCAAACACCCAAGTTTTCCATGAATGCTGAATCGCTCTTGCAAAGCTCGTCGGTCTTTCCAAGCACTTGCGGCTCATGTGCAGCATCGTTGCAATCGTTATAACAAATAGTAGGAATGTTTGTTATATCGATTCTTTTAACCTTTTGAGCGACAGCGAAATCCCACAAGGACATGTCGCGCTTACTGTTGGCTGCAACTTGGTCTTCCGGAAACTCGAAGATAGAATAATTGAGACCAAAGTCTTCGGGGTTGAGGTTGTAATAATTATTCGAGACATTGTACTGCCAGGTTGGATGGACGTCCAAAGGTGGAGCCACAATGCAGTCTGAAGGGGCGCAGATGTATCCGGGGTCGGGAAGACCTGCTTCAATGTTGCATTCCGAGCGGTTACCTGTATGACGTGGCTTGCAGAGATATCCAGGTGCGCAGCCCCAGGTATAGTCATCTGGCAACGGAGCGGTAGGTGTGTAGGATGGGTTGCTGATAAGAGTGGAGCATACAGAGGCGGATACTGCCGTAGTACTGCCAGAGTTCTGGGTCGACGTGGTTTCAGGCCCACTAACTGTGGCAGTAGTAAATGGAATTGTTTGGGTCGTTTGTGAATCTGATAGTGTTAGTTCTTATAATAATACCCAACACTCTATTCTTCACAACGTACCTGGGATAGTGACAGTTGTGGTACGGGTTGAGCCGGGTAAAGTGCTAGTACCATCCGATACAGTGACAGTAGTGGCAGGATCGGTAATTGTTGTCGTGATAGTTGTCCCTGGAAGTGTTGTTCCCGGTGGAGTGATGGTGGTATCGGGGATAGTGACAGTTGAGCTACCGGTGGTAGTCACTGATGTTGTCGACACTGGAAGAGTGGTAACACTTACAGAGCTGGAAGTGGTTCTGGTTGTCACTGTAGTGGTTGTCGTCTCTGGAGGAGTTGTAGTCGAATCACCAATAGTCGTCGATGTTGTTGGGGTGGTTATCCCAGGTACACTAGAGGTGGTCGTGACAGGTTCGCTCGAGGTGGTTGTCACAGTTCCTGAAGTAGTTGTGATAGGCACACTCGAGGTAGTGGTGATAGGTTCACTCGAGGTGGTTGTCACAGGTTCGCTCGAGGTAGTGGTGACAGGCACACTCGAGGTAGTGGTGACAGGTACACTCGAGGTAGTTGTGACAGGTTCACTCGAGGTGGTTGTCACAGGTTCGCTCGAGGTAGTGGTGACAGGCACACTCGAGGTAGTGGTGACAGGTACACTCGAGGTAGTTGTGACAGGTTCACTCGAGGTGGTTGTCACAGGTTCGCTCGAGGTAGTGGTGACAGGCACACTCGAGGTAGTGGTGATAGGTTCACTCGAGGTAGTTGTCACAGACTCACTCGAGGTAGTGGTGATAGGTTCACTCGAGGTAGTTGTCACAGATTCACTCGAGGTAGTTGTGACAGGTTCACTCGAGGTGGTTGTCACAGATTCGCTCGAGGTAGTAGTGATAGGCACGCTCGAGGTGGTGGTGACAGGCACACTCGAGGTGGTTGTGATAGGCGCACTCGAGGTAGTTGTGATAGGTACAGTTGAGCTGGTTGTGATAGGCACGCTCGAGGTAGTCGGCGTGCTAGTCAAGTCATCTGTGCATGTACATGATGTGATGGTAAAAATCTCGGTTGTGTAATCCGTGAGCGTTTGTATAGCTTCATTTGCGGGCAGTGCGATGGCGGCGTTTGCAGCAACATTGACCGGTCCAACGCCAACATCGGCGGAAGCACTTACGGCAAGGGCATTTCGACATCCACTAATAGTCTTCGTAGTAGCCTCGGTGATGGTAATTGTAGTGGCGCCTGGAGAGCTATTTCCAGTCTGCGTAGAAGTTTCGGTGATAGTTTCAGCAGCGCAAGAATCACCATCACCGAGCCAAAGTGTAACCCCGACTCCTACTGTGACAGCCAATCCATCCTCTTGTCCTGCCGACAGCGCGGGGGATATGTTGATTAAACTGCTATGGCTTGATGTCACCAAGCCGAAAACTGTCGCCAACAGCGATACCCAAGCGACCGCGTCCTTCATCTTTGCCTGTCTGTAAAAGAAATCCTTCCGAGGATGGCTAGCAAGGTAAACAAGCTAGACATGCCAAACAAAGAAAATGAGTCGAGGGAATTGGAAGACGTCCAATACATACGCACGGTCCCCTTCGCTCAAAGAACGCCCAGTAGTTCGAGGCTCAAAATTCCCGTCCGAGGGGAATCAGCCCAAGAAACGTAGCATAGCCCCATCTTGAACCCCGATACGAGAAAATACATAATATTCTGAACTATTGCAGTTATGCATTGACCACAATTGGGGGCTAGATCAAGCACACAATGGGGCTCCGTCAGTTGATTCGGCTGTATTTCCCGTAGCTGCATGATTCTAGCCATGCAGCAATACAATCAGGGTAATGATCGGAACGTTCGGACCACAAGCTGAGTGGGGTTCTTACACCGTCATCTATTCATTCTTATTTCTCCTTGGCTACTTCGTATTCAGGGCGGGGGGAACTGACAACAAAAAAGATCAACAAAGCCGCATCTCAAGTTCCAAGAGACCCCCGCCCCCTCGCTTTTTGCATGTGGATGTCAGCAGTCAATCTGAATTCCAGAATTCTTATGGGACTTGTCATTTTCATATTATGACAACTCAGTGATGAGCTCAACCGCTGTTTCTTCGATTAAAAAATGCGGTTTCTTTTGGGGACGGTGCTGACGCTGCTAGTCGTGATAGACTATGTAGTGGCTGTATGTAGCATATCGCCGACTCAAATTAATGTTTCTATGTGCAGTTGGTCAAACCTGCGTGGTAAGCACTCCTTGTCTATTTCTTTTCAGGTTCTTTTTCTTTTTCTTTTTTTCTCTTTTTTTAACTGACACTAATAGCAAATATCCTGCGCGATACAATCTTCCTCGATGGCGGGGAGCTATCGTATCAGATGTATGAGGTTCCTCATGGTCAATACCCATTTTCACTAACAATTGCAGGGGATATGATGACGGTTGCGTCCAGTACCAAGCAGATGACAGTATGCGCGACCAATAGATGTTGTTATATGCACGTAGCTAACTAGCAGAAGATTTGAAAGCCACCATCTATTATCTGAACCTCACCACTTCTTTCAACACAAAATCAGATTTCATGGATATACTCAGCAACGCGTCCATCGCCGGTGGTGTTGCTAGCATAGCTCCGAATTACGTTGACGGCACGATGTTTGCCAACGACAACGAGTTATACCTCTATGGGTTGGCATCCCTCGTCTCTCCCTCTAATAAATCACTGATTCTGAGGTCCTTTATCGCAGAGGCATGCTTCATAATACCGATAGTTCCGATCCTCCGCCTGCTAATCAAGTCTTGTCGTACGCGGCGTACCAGTATGGGCCATATAGAAGCTTATGGGAGCCCACCTGGAACCAAGAATACCTCTCCACTAATGTTACACGATATATCACCAATGGCGCTGCTGCATCAGCCCCAAGAGAGAACCTAGGTTTTTACTTCAGTGGGATGCGTGCGGCAGATTGGGGCGACTTCAATTTAAACCTGCTTCAATCCAACGAAACGGCCGACACGCTAATCACCTTGGACATGTCACAGATGAGTGACGGAAAGTGGACAAACAGCACACTACCAAGCTATGTTCCTGCTCGTTCCAACGCGGAACTGGTATGGGTCCCTGTATCTGAGTCCGGGATTTTAGTCGCCATTGGGGGAGTGGTTGAACCCATTCGGTTTTTCAAAAATGATAAATCAAACTCATCACGGACAGATGAGAGCAAAAGAATTAGCCCGACGTTCATGGAGACAGTCTCCATCTTCGATGTCGGGAGTGGAACCTGGTATCTCCAAAACACGACGGGCGATATACCGCCACAGTTGACGGAGTTCTGCTCTGTCCTTGCTAGTGCGGCTGATGGGTCATCTCATAATATCTACATCTATGGAGGATATGATGGTCTCAACTATAGTGCCAATCCATCCGATGACGTTTATATATTGTCCCTGCCTTCCTTCAAGTGGGTTAAGGCATACAATGGTACAAACACACACAGCCGCAGCGGTCACCAATGCATCAAAGTATATCCTGACCAAATGCTGGCAGTTGGAGGGCAGCATGTTGACTCAACTCATTGTCTGGAGGGTGGTGTTATTGTCAACTTCAATCTCAACACGCTGAGCTTTGTGGATAAATACGATCCCGCAAATTGGAGCGAGTATAAAGTACCGGATGCCGTGACAAAACTAATAGGTGGCAAGTGAGTGTAGACCTAGCAATACAGAGAATAAATCGTCATAGCTAACAGCCTATTAGCTCTGATGGAGGTGCAACCACCACCGCCCCAACATCATGGACCAACAGCTCTCTAGCAGGAATTTTCGACACGAAGTATAGCAAGACTATCGAGACATACTGGCCGTACAATAGTACCAGCAGCAATTCCAGTACCAGTTCTTCCACACAAGATCACAACGGGGGCGGCGGCTTCCCCGGCTGGGCTGGTGGAGTAATCGGCGCGGTGTTGGGTCTGTTCGTCATTGCAATCCTTGTCGGACTCTGGTTTTATCGCCGACGGCAGCGTCAACGCAAATCTGCAGAAGCGGAATCTGGAGCCACAGGGGCCGAACCCAAAAGCCGTCCTCCGGAATGGATGTATGGGAGCGGCCCAGCCTCGCCTGAACCCGGGCCAGTATCTTCATCGACGGGTATGGAGACGGCGGAAACGGTGCGAACAACGCATACCTCGGCAACGCAGCCTTCTACAGCACAGCAATCGATAACCCAGCCATCAGACACACAGGCTTCAACAGTGCCAGACTCCTTCATCTCTCCCGCAACCCCTGGAACGGTGGAATCAGGAGGAGGTGCGCTATATGAGATGCATGGTATGTCTATGACTTCCGTTCTTCAACCTCTGATGGGAAATAGATATTACAGAGTACTAACCCTGCCTTCCACACAGATTCGTCACCTGTTGAGCTTCCCACGCCATTCAATGCCGCGTACTTCGCTCACGACGGGTCTCCCAAGCCCGAACCTGATCCGAGACGAGGGTCCCAGTCTCCTGTCTCACCGCAGACTCCTAGTGAGACTGAGTCGGAGTATTCATATCCAACGGGTCATAACCGGCGCCCATCTTCACTGTCATTAACATCGCCAATGTCGATTGATAACGTGGTGAGCGGTCGGTCGTCACATTTTTATGAATCTTTTGACAGTTTGCATACCCCGCGAGCAGGTCATCGATCTGAGGTTTCTCAATTGACTGATCATGTGGAAGACAAGGGGCGGAAAGGAGGCAGTGAGACGATTCGGGAGGATGAATAGGGTATAATTCTTTAATGAGGTAAATACTGTTCTAGTGTGTAGAATAGAGAGATTAATCAGTGTGTTCGTGATGAACCACATAGTTCATATCAGCCAAAGTGATTTGCAGTACTAAAGTACAAAAAGCCTGGAATACAAGCTCAAGTCATGCCAATATACTCCGTCGGCCCGAGCTTTTGCCATATTGACCCGATGTATCTGGACCCCGGCCACACGCGGTAGTTGCTGCCAAAGTAGCTAAGGATGTAGGTATCTCAAAGTGCTTGTTGATAGCCGAACTACGTGGAGAACCCGGTTCCCACGGTGAGTTAAGTATATTGACTGTTGCTCGCTCGGCAATGAATTGAGGTTCACGATCTAGAGGGATATGTGAGCCTACAACCACCAAACACCTCCATGCACTAGCAATACCTTCTTTCGTCAAAGATTGAGGTATCAAAACTGGCTGAACCTCCCCGTCGCTATAAAGTCTGTCTCCCTTGTCTCGCATATCCCATCTTCGCTTTGATCGCGGGGGTATAGATTCTTTCACGGGCTTCTCGGCGCCCGAGTATTTCCCCCGGGACGCGATACCAGCCCCCCAGCGCAATCGGATCTCGTATCCCTCGCAAGTGAGGCCCCGGGAACTGCATTTCTGGCAGGTTGGACGCATTTCATCGCACTGGATCCTCTTTTTCTTACAGGTCCAGCATCCCTTGAAAGAGCGATGGCGGTGGGATATGTCCTTTTGTTTCTCGGTGGGAGGCATGGTACTGAAAGGAATGTAGTGAAAGAAGAGAAGAACAATGATACGAATCCTCAGGAAACACAACAATTCACTCATATATACTTGTGCGAGTGTGGAGCTATGAACATTCTCGCACTGTGATTGGCCGAATAAAGATCTCAGTGAGCGAAATAACGCACTCTAACCTCCTATGGGAAATACTTCCCGGTTTATTAACAAGGGGATATTCTATTACCCCATAATTGCCTCACACTTGCAAAAGTTATCTTATGATCAGTGGGGGGAAGTCCAGTTTAAAAGTTCATGAGACTTTAATCCAAGCGTACCGTTTTGGGAAGGTCCACGCAGCAAAAACAAGCTTGTCTTCTCAAGCTCCCCACTGATATATTTGAGATCTGTCCTAGAGGAAAAGATCGCTCGTGGAAAAGTCAATTATCAACTCTGAGGGACAATATTGATCCTTTGCGACCGTTATGTGCTTTGTCGAATATCATGGTGACATACATGGTAGAAATAAAGGGTACTGAAACCCGGAAAATCTACAGGCCACCATAGTGCTCTATACAAAAGCACGTATTATTGTTAGTCGGCAAATATATCTGTATGACTATGATGATGATGATGGTGATGATGATCTCATTAACCCGATGTAGCTCGTTATTACATACATGCTGCTATGCGGGGATAGCGTTCCAGTATCTGTATGACTATAGATTGGAAAAAGAGGGGGTTGTTGTCAATTTAGTGAGAGAAATGTATTTATATCTGTCATCTGTATCATACCTTGCTGCACATCCTGAGTTCTGTCACTTTTATCGAACTGAAACGGACATAGATAGTTTGGTAGCTCCCTCCTGGTTTCTTGGTCTTTGCACACGGTGCGAAGGGGCAGAGCGGCCAAAGGTCAAATACCTGATTTTATAGGGATGATGCCTTGATATGCCTAAATTATATACCGTTTTCGACACCGCTCTATACCGTATACTATAAATTGAAGGTATTCCTAGTTATACATACCATATATAAGAATAGTTGGCTAGTTATACGGCCTTATCTTTTAAATTATCTTTTTAGCTATTCTTTTAGCTATCTTTTAAGCTATTCTTTTTAGCTATCTTTTTAGGTATATATAAAGGCGGTAAAAAAAAAAGCGCACTTTATATAAGAGACTTTGAATCTCTATATTCCTCAAAAATAAAGCTATTCCTACTCCACAAAAAATCAGCTTCTTCGAATCCCTAACATCGAGAACCGTCCCAAACGGTATAAACTACCTCTTTATATTAATCTGAAGAGATTTAGCCAGTCGTAATAGCTTTAACGCCTAGAAATAGGCGTATACGCTGATTTATATAGTAGGAATAGCTTCATTCATATAAACTACCTACAGTCCTATAGATACTTTGCTTATAAAGCTACCTATTATAATTCAATCGATGTAAAATAAGGCATAATCCAGGCATATTCAGGCATTTAACCTTTGGCCGCTCTGCCTCTTCGCGCACGGGCCAGATACCAGTTAAGGTCTCTTATACGCCGCCTTGGTGGCCGCTTATTGAAAACTTCGAGTTTTAGCTAAATTAATAAGCTATCACCTAATTGTCTAAATTGGATCGAGTTCCAGGACCAATGATCACACAATGGTCGCCATCACATGATAATATTTGTGCCCAATGATCCTAAGGATAGACAGGCCTTTATAATCCGTGGATACATAGCCTGATAGCCTAATAACCAATCAACAGCAGCTTTTAATTTGTTTGTGCCCAACTGAATAACTAGTAGACGTTATTACGTAGTTGATATCATGGTCTATAAATATCTGTCTAGTCCGTGCTGTTGTTGTATTCATTTCTAGCGAATCGCTCAACCACAGACTTTTTTGTTACTATACTACAATTTCTTATTCACTTTTTCCCCATCAACCAGCCATTGCAACATTACGAGTCTAAGAAATAGGCCATGTCGCCGACGTATATGTATATATGCTGTCAGTGTGGTGATGGGCCTAAGATATATAATCATCAGCCACAGTGTATAAATTGCAATCACGTGGCTTGTGGAGTACGTGCCGTAAAAGCGGTGATATGTTGGTTGAACTTAGAAAACTGACCTAGCCTCTTTATGATTATAGGGAGTAAGTGAACCCAGCTAGAAAATGGGTTTGTGTCAAAGCTAAACCATAGTTAACTTGGAAACTTTGTGCGGTAATAGATGTAAGTGGATACTGCGAGACAAGACTTGATTTCCCCGGTATTGGTTGAATTGATGGTTAATACTCCTATTAGCGGACCGCAACATTACCCAAGGGGCGCAGCTCGGCCTCCATTCGATAAAGAGAGTTTGGAGTTGTGCAGACTTGATTGGCTCCATAGGAAGGCCACTCTTGGTGAGGAGCACGAGGATGCCCTTTCTGCGGCATTCGTTATTGCCGAGGTCTTATCAAAAGGAAAGCGCTATAAACAAGCACTAGGATGGTACCGTTTTGTGTTTCTGACAGAAAGTGTGAATCTTGGAATGGACCATCCCAAGACTTTGGAAGTGAGGAATCATATTGCGGATGTATTGGAAGCTCTAGGTCGGGATGCTGATGCTACTCGTTGGAGCGTCCCTGACGCGAAGGGTTGCACGTATGTCAAATGACGGGCTCTATACGTGCTTAGCTAACACAGATACCTCATGTCTTTCTTCTCGGGATTTCCTGGCTGTGTTATCATTCGGTTTAATATAACATTCAGTTTTATTCCTTAGTCCATTCCACGAGAGAATGTGGTATAGTTCTTAGACGAATATGATCAGAAAAGCATCGTGGAAATGAAACATAGACGAGGTAGATCATTATAATTATAACGATTAACGCTGTTTGGATTCGCTATTCAAGTGAAGTTCTGGCTCTAAATTATCTAATGTTTCCTGCCAGCAACATCTGATAAGTCCTCCCTACATTTACTCACCAGATTAACACTATGGTCTGGTCTGCACATATCTAATGGTGGTTTCAATTAGACGTTGACAAAGTAAGTGTACAGCTTTGCCTCCGACTCACCCAGGGGCATTGGAGATGAATTTTTCAAGGTCCTGCCCTAAGTTACCTTTGTCCTGAAGTCCTTCTGTAGGGGGATTCGAGATGAAGTTTTCTAGATCCCATCCCAGGTAATCTTGGTCAGGGGACGCTCCCATAGGGGGATTGGAGATGAATTCCTCTAAATCCTGACCCAAGTAATCTTTGTGACTAGGTTTTCCTGTAGGGTAGTTGGAGAGAAATTCTTCTAGATCCTCAGGCTCTGGTGGGGCCTCATAACGGCGAGGAACAACATGCCAATCGATATGCTCACAATCAGGGACGATTTGTTCTGAAGGAAGATCATTCTCGGGGTCAAATGCGCCTTCTCTGTGTAATGAGAAGTCCTCTATACTATCCATATCCTGATATAGAGATCTCTCGCTCGAGCTGATCAACGACGACTGATCGTCGGTGCTGCCGGATGTACTTTGGTGATCGGCCGAAACATCCATCTCTACATCCATGGATATCAAACGCAGCGTGAGAAGCATTATTCCCTGAAGATGCGCAGCCACATGGCTTGCAATCAATTCCAAGCTGGCGGGGTTGCTCGAGGATGGGCCATAAGTGATCTTTGGTTCACGATGCTTGTTTTTCGTTTTCAGATTGCTTTCATGGTTGTGATCCAAGTGTGTGCGGCCAGTCTCTGTCTTGATGCGCTTGTTTTTATTTTCCCGACTTGCTTCATTACGCGGCTGCTCGGAAGATGGGTATCCATTGTCATTGCCCCTCTCCTTAGATAGAGAATCTAGTTGGCCCCTCACTGGTAGACAACAGAGAGGGCATATATCTTGCGCACGAGAGGACCGAAACCGACTCTGTCGCACGATTGCCTGTACCTGAGTCACTGTGAAAGTTCCTGCATGGAGATTTTCAAGGTGCCCAGTAAGGTCGTTCGGCCTGGAAAAAGTAGAGTCTTCATCGCTACACAGTGGGCAGGCCCATGATGGCGGCACATTAACTTCACGATGCCACAATTTACCATGAGCGGTAACCATGTGCTCCAGCCACTGCGTCGAGGTCGCAAATCTCCTCAACGATTTAGAGCAATTTTCCGAGATACAAACGTAGGGCTCATGATCTTCATTCACATGCCGCCTAGGACTTGAGTGTCAGAAAATTCACTCATTTCTCAAGAGAGCGGAATGGGCTCGAGGATTTCTTACCGCCACTTGGCCCCCTCAAATGAGTCAGTTGGGAGGGGGCTAAAGCACCACTCGCAGGTCGAGCTTCCTTTGGCGGGTTGGGGGTAGTCCACTTGATTAACCAATATAGACATTGTCTTGTCATTTACTGTGGGGCTCAAAGTTTTCTGGAACCTTTTTCTGACTTCCTGACTGTTCACGGTCGTTGGCTCAGATATGAGTAACGTATGGGCTGAACGACGTTGAAGCATCCTTGTAGTAAAGTTTTCGCCTCCCTGGCGTACTTTTATCTGGTTATCCATGGGGCTTTCCACGTCACCATCTCCGTCAGGCTCCTCTGCGATAGTAGATAGTGGTATTGCTGTTCGGGGACGTGACCGGGGGACCTGAAGCTGCTCCTGGCGATCTTTGCGATGAAGGAACCGAGTGTAGGTTTCTGTCATGGATTGGGTGAGCTGTTCAAGGAGCTCTACGCTTGCGTCGGGATAAAGCGTCTTCATGGACAGGTACGCTACTCCCTCAAAAGATGCCAAATCAAATTTCTCCGCGAACTTTCTAGCCTTTATTGCCTGGTTTGTCACTGACGATTGTCGGATGGAGATTCCCAGATGATTGAGGCGTTCAATGGCCCCCGAAATTGCCTCCAGGTTGTAAATGCTAATGCAAAGGGGTTGCAGTGATGGCTGGCACGCATCGGACAACCCAATGTCAATGCGATCAGAGGAGTCATCTCGATCAAAAACTACGTATACAGTTAGTACTTATTGTTTTGCTGCGGACGCAGGAGGAAACACAGTGTATCAGGCTTCTCAGCACGATGTCAAGCAGAAGGAGCACTTGATCTTGAATCTCGACGTGGCGTCGAAGCCTACGATCCAAGCACATATTCGATTCAGCAAAGACACCCAAAAAGGCTGTCCAGGCGGCGAATCGCTGGCTCAGCTCTGAGAGAATCTTGGCGCCATTGGGCTGGTCTTCATCTTTTAGCCTGGTAATCTGTTGTACGAACAGCCTTTCACATTCAACAGCGAGATCATATATCGGTTCCTCATCCTCGATAGCTTCCATGGTGACTGATTCTGCGATAACAAAGGCTCGAGACGACCCCGCAAGCGCCCTGACAATATAACCTTGGAAGGCGTCGGCGACACGTAAAATATCTGTGTCACTCAGGATTGTTCGGACAGAGGATTCAGAAAGGGCTAACAGAGAAGCATATACTGACGCATTTCACGATGTGAAGGTTGAACCAACCGGGCACATTCTGGGACCCCCCCCCCCCCGGGTCCCTCCCGATCGGGAAGCCCCGCTTAGGAAGCCCCGCTTTTCCTGATCAGCTAAACTTCCTGAGGAACGTTTCATGGGGATCATGAACGCTAATAGCACCTCTCAGGAGCAGCAATATCCACAAGATAACTATGCTTCTCACAGGATCGCTTGGTTGGATCGGTATTCAAGCTGTCAAGTCACGGTTGATTGGCAGACTTGCGAGGTTTACGAGGAACACACAGCCCGACAGCCGCCCGCAAAAATTGCAGAACGATGCTGCCTTTTTTGAAGCCGATCTGCGCTACATCCTCACGGCAACACCTGTGGGTGCTGATTTCTCCGAGCATGACTATGCCGACATGGATCAAATGGCACAAGATCTTTTGGCTTCGCTAAATGACATGGTCAATGGAGATCTCATCGGTCCTCTGGGAGCAACATGGATCGGCCCTCACGACATTTCCCTACTTAGAGTCAAGTACCCACGATTGACTTCCCTGATTGCTTTTTTAGATATGTCCATGGACGAGTTCAACCTGACGACCGGCTCAGGCTCAGTTCTATTCATACTGCCTCAAGGGCAAGCCGGAAGTCTTGCGATGGAACGGATAACCAATTTGAAAGCATTTTTACAACGTTTCGCGGCCAACACTCAGAAATCGCAAGGCCTTCAGATCATTTCCCCGCCACAAACAGAATTGTCGGAGAAAGTGTACACACAGGGCCAACCTGGCGTGCATGTGAAGCGAGCGAGCATTGTGGTCAACGCAATATTCAAGGAGTTTCGACAACTCAGTTGTGGAGAAGCACACGAAATCAAGCTGAGGGTATCAGATGAGTGGCAAACCGGTCCTTTTGACACCATTTTGGATATATTCGTTTCCTGTTGCCCAGACGGAAGTATTTGGCAACAAGCCAAATGTGGTACATTTCAGTACGTTTGTACTAATACCATAAACCTAATAGGTTTTATTTTGACCGATTGATAGTACAACGATGGACGAGAGTGAGAATAACAGTTTATGCGGAGCGATTCAACGAGCAAGGGAACGGAGTAGAACACTCTATCTGTTCGTTAACCAGCGAGGGTTATTTGATATATCGGATAAAATGCCACCAATACTGTCAAGCTTGGATAAATTTGCCGCAGAGTCCCTCGGTGAACTACTCGATCAAAAGGCTTTCATTCGGATAACTCCTCAAGACTACCTAAAAGGTGCAGCGATCGAGAAAGTTAGTTCTCGAGAGAAGGCGACTCTAGCTCTTTCGCTTGCGAGATGTCTGATGGACTTCTTCGACGAGGATCTCGAACTGGCTTCATACAGTTGGAAACCAGAGACCATATACTTCCTACGCTCCGCCGGAACTCATGCCAGTAGCCGTGTGCTCTACATTTCGCTCAGGCCGAATTTTTCGAGCTCTAGATACCCCGACTTACTCAGGACAGTACGACCCGGCAACCCGATCCTGCTTTCATTTGCCAGGCTCCTGCTGGAGATTGACAACGGCGAGAAGATCCCAATGACTATATATCCTGAAAGCGTAGCCAACGTGTCGACATGGGGGCAGATGTGCGACTTCGTTCACGTGGCAGGAAGACAAGGAAATAGCAACTACCTGCAGGCTGTGGAAGGGTGTCTGTATCTACATATGGCCCTGCCAAAAATACAAGGCCAACCAACTGGCCCAGCTGCCAGTGAAGTTTTGAGGAAGGCTATCTACGAGAAAATAGTCCGCAATCTTGAGCTTATGGTGAATCCACAGAGCTTGAAGCGGAAAAGATCGGTTTCATTCTCCGAGCCTCCGCAGGAGAAGAAACTTTCGATCTCATCGCCAGCAGACATAGAGTCCCCGGGGATGTTACCCTGCCATGCTACCAAGACGAGGATTGCCCGCCCTGCTAGTCGCGATAAATTCGAGATTGCAATAGTATGTGCATTACCGCGCGAGTACGATGCCATGTATTTTCTCATCGATGAAGTCTGGGACGAGGACTCCGACTACTATGGGGGGGTCGATGGGGATACGAACATATATACGGCTGGCCGGATTGGGAAGTTCAACATGGTTCTGGTACTTCTTCCGAATATGGGCAAGGTTAGCGCTGCTGGATCATCCGCCAGCCTTCGATTGAGCTATCCAGGACTTAGGCTTGTCGTTCTGACTGGCATTTGCGGTGGTGTACCCTGTCCAGGAGGGGATGAAGAGCTTCACCTAGGCGATATAGTCATTAGCAGGCATATTGTCCAGTACGATCTTGGTAGGCAATATCCTGACAAGTTCCACATGCGAGATACTGCGGAGGATGGCCCTAGCAGAGCCCCTAAAAACATACGCAACTTGCTTGCTATAATTGAGACGACTGTTGGGCGTGAGAGACTCGAGCAAAATACTGCACTTTACCTCCAAGAAATCCAAAAGATGGCCGCTCTAAAGCGGCGCGGTACCAAATACCGGTATCCAGGATCCTCACAAGACAATCTCTTCCAGTCGAGCTACCAGCACAAGCATCACCTTTCCCTGCAATGTGTCTGCGCAAAAGATCACAAAAATTCAGCGACTGTTTGCGAGGAGTCCCGCCAGCTCTCATGTGATGACCTCGGATGCGATAAGAAGCACCTAGTTCAACGGGAGCGACTCAAGTCAAAGCAACAACTAGAGCAGGAGGGGCGTGACACGGATGCCCAAGCCCCGTCAATATTCGTTGGGCGTGTCGCATCAGGCGATTCTGTGATGAAGTCTGGCGAGGACCGTGACAAGATTGCCAAGCGTCACAGTGTGATTGCATTCGAGATGGAAGGCGCTGGGGTGTGGGACGAAGTACCCTGCATTGTAGTCAAAGCCGTCTGTGACTACGCAGACAGCCACAAGAACAAGATATGGCAAGACTTTGCAGCCGCAACGGCAGCATCTGCCACAAAAGCGCTACTGAAACAGTATGGGCGGGTTGGGCACGAATAAGACCGGGTGTGGCTTGGTTTTTCATCCTTTTCGAAATTCGAAAAACACCTCATTCCCACTTTCTGGATTGTACGACCAGTTGTGTGGTACCGGGACTTTGTGGACAACATCCTGGTCATGTATCGGCGATACCGACTCCCTCAACTTAGAGATGAGATGACTATGACTCATCTCCCTGAGCGCTATCCCAGGGGGTCGTCCGGCCGGACTTAACAGCAGCGTATGTTTGAGATAAGTGACCCCATTGTAGCTGTAGGGGTCAGTCAAGTCGATGCTTCCCTGGTAGACAGGAATGCAATAGTGGGGGATACTCCATTTGGATGTGAGAATCAAATTCAATAATTTCTTATGTCTAGGCAACGTTGATATATACAGTGAAGATCTCCCCAAAGTTGGAGCGAATATCTCTGGTATCTGAACGGTGCCTAGTGTTAGTAAATAGCTATAACGTATTCCACAAGCGAACCGGCCACCCCAAAACACCATGGTAAATGCGATATATTCTACATTTATATTTCAACAACCAACTTTTCATTTTATCTTCTTATTTATCGATAGTTATTGATAAGATATATTAGCACTATATATCAATCTTAAAGGAGTTATGAGACTATATTATTATTATTTCAAAAATTACCGAAAATTACGTTACTAGAAAGTAGAAATATATATATCGCAATGACAAAGTCATATATATTTCCTAAACTCCCTAGAGAGGCTAGAAACTACCTCAAAGGTATTAGGCTATATTTAAGGAAATCTCTATATAGGCCACTATTGTTAAGATATCAAGTTGCAATATATCGCATTTACTACGGTGTTTTGGGGTGGCCGGCTCGCTTGTGTGGCCGGTTCGCTTGTGAAATACGTTAGAAATACCAATTTAGTCACGATGCTGACGGGATGGGCCTCGGGGGCTCTGAGTAGTAGGCTATCGTGGAGCTCGCTCTTCTCTCTTTTCACATTTGGTATGCAGCAAGGGTCGGTCACATCGAGACAAACCTTCGTTTATTTACTTGCCAGCACCGAATCTTTAAACCGGAAATGCCTAATACCCCCGTATCATGACGTGAAATTTGAGATAATCCTTTGGATTTCAATTTTGCTATGTACAATGTAATATGTCCTTCTCGAATATTCAAAAGCCCTCCAAGTCTTGTTCTTAAAGCTTAGACTTCATGTTCACATGAATAGCCTTAATATTTGAGTAAGCAGCAAGGCCAGCCTCTCCAAGCTCGCGACCAATACCAGATTGCTTCACGCCACCAAATGGAATACGCCAATCGCTATCATTGCTAGAGTTGATCCAGACCATACCAGCCTCAATCTTTTTAGCCACTCGGTGGGCGCGAGTCAAGTTCGTCGTGAACAGGGCGCTTCCAAGACCATAAGTAGAGTCATTGGCCATCTCAATAGCATCCTTCTCCTCACTGAATCGGGCAATGACCACGAAAGGACCAAAGACCTCCTCTTGGTAGATACGCATCTTGGGCGTAACATCGGTGAAAATAGTAGGCTCAACGAAGAAGCCCTTGCCATCACCAACACCAGTGAAAGGCTTGCCACCAGCAACAAGAGTGGCCTTCTCAGACTTACCGACATCAATGTAAGACATAATGCGGTCATACTGAGCCTGCGTCACCTGTGGACCCTGGAAGGTCGACTCCTCGAACGGATCACCGACCTTAGAGACATTCTTCACCTGAGCCTTGAATGCCTCCAAGAAACGGTCGTAGATCTCGTCCTGTACCAGAATGCGGGATGTGGCCGTACATATTTGGCCCTGATTGTACATGATACCGATATGCGCCCATTCAACGGCCTGCTCGAGATCCGCATCGTTGAACACAATGAGCGGGCTCTTGCCACCCGTCTCTAGGGTGATATTCTTCAAGTTCACGCTGGCCATCTTCATAATCTGCTTGGCTGTGGCCGTGCTGCCTGTGAAGGCGATCTTGTCCACGTCCATATGTGAGGCGAGTGCAGCTCCGGCGATGGCACCGTGTCCGTTCACGATATTCACCACGCCGGGAGGGAAGCCTGCTTCTACGATCAGGTTGGCAAGGAAGAGGATCGAGAGAGGGGTTTGCTCCGCTGGCTTGAGAACGACTGTGTTTCCGCAGGCGAGGGCGGGACCGAGCTTCCAGGCGGCCATAGCGAGGGGGAAATTCCATCTTTAGTGTCATAGTTAGCAATCGATTTCGGCGACGCTTGATCGCAGGTCTTTGTGACTTACGGGATAATTTGGCCACAGACACCAACGGGCTCCCGCACAGTGTAGGCAAACTTATCCGGGGTGGTATCGATAACCTGGCCAAACACCTTATCGGCGTATCCGCCGTAGTAACGGATTGTCTCGGCGGTCTCGGTCAGGTCGTCATTGAAGGAAACGGAATACGGCTTTCCATTGTCGATTGTCTCGATAGTGGCGAGCGTGGCGCGGTTATCCTCGATGAGCTGGGCCAGGCAGTTCATCAGTTTGCCGCGGTCAATGCCGGGCAGGTCGCGCCAACATGGGTTATTCAAAGCAGCACGAGCTGCCTTGACGGCCTTGTCGACATCGTCGGCGGAAGCTGCGTGGATTGATGTGATTTCCTTTGCGGTTCTATTTTTAACACAAGTCAGTTATGGCCTTAACACACGGAAGCTTAGTCTTCAATTTCTCACGTACGTGGGATTGATGCTGGCAATCTTCTCGCCAGTCGAACACTTGACCCATTGGTTATTGATGAACAAGCCGGTGGGCTGGGTCCAAGTGTGGCCGTTAGGGGCAGTGAGTTGAACGGATAAATTGGCCATGATTGTATGTGATTTGTGTTATGAGTCTCTTCTAGGTAAGAGAAGATAGTGAAGCTAGATGAGATGAATTTGTAACGAGTTCTTAAACTTGAGCTCAGCTATGGAAATTGCGATGAGTGCCTCGGCTGGACATGCCATTCCAGGCAGCTTATCGGAGACATCATGGTCCAGGGACCGACCCCACACGACAGAGATAAACCTCCGGATTTTTGAAGCTCAAAACGGGAAGAAGATGGAGGGGACTGTGGTGGATTGACTGGAGACAGGCCGAAATCGCCGTTGATAAGCCGAGCCGCTAAACCAAAACAGGCAAGTCCACCCACAGGCTGTTACATCCTTAGGTTAATGATAATCTGAGATGAATTGCTCTTCTCTTTTACTTGTGTAATTTGAATGTCTTTCGTTTTTCCTATATATAAAGGTGATGAATTCGTGATAAACATGCCTTAATGGACTACGTAGGGGCTCCAGGGCTGTAGAGGCTTACATCACATCCATGTGCAAATAAGCTTGATTTAACGTCTTGGCATCCCCAACCCTGCACAGCCGCATTCTCCCCTAATTCGTCTATCAGATCAGATATTGTCAAATTAGGGCAGGTCTTGCCTAGCGTCAATGCACGGTCTTTCCTACAAGACTTGCCTTATTAGGCTGACCACTAGCAGATGACTGTGGCCAACACATCTTTCCGAACCGTTGCAATGCAATTGGCTGGAGAATTTCGATGGCAAACGCTTTACGCAAAAGATATTATGACATAGAATCAAATTCTCAGACAAATGCTGTGCAAAGACACATCTTCTCCAGACTTTATCCAAAATTGAGCAACGGCGAGAGAACCCACTTTCGGGGACGTTCGCTCACTTTGTCCGAGTTGCTTATATTGTAGTTCCAAATCCTGATTACCCGAATGGGAAGGTACATGCGGGGGGAGATCCTATGAGATGTTCAAGGTCCATTAGCTATATAAGGTCTATCGTAGCTTTGGGATGGAATTTTTTGGTTTTCTACAACCTCACAACTCTCTCTCTCTTTCCCCTTGATAACCCTTACACACCTTCATCATGGCGTCTGCCCCTGATACCGAGTCAATTCCTGGCTACACAATCTTCCGTGAGGGAGATTATGAAAGTGTTGCTGCCGCAGCAATGCTGCCGCAAGGCACCCCGCATCCGTTAGGTATGACATGTCTTTAAATAAACTCTGAGGGTACTACTAACTCCAAACCATAGATCAACTTTCTATCAAGGAAATTCCCGACGCGGCAAAGATCATCCGGGATTATGCCAACCCCAAGTCCATCAAGTTCAACTGCCTCACACTCCGTGAACCCCGCAAAGCGGAATACCGGGCATTCCGTGCTGGCACCGTCCCAGCTCCTGCCCGTCGTGCTTTCGCCATTGTCATTGTCCGTGAAACCAACAAAGTCGCAGAGGTGGTGGCAAATCTCGCCACCGGCAAGGTTGAGGAATGGAAGGACGTTCACGATGTGATGCCTACCCTCACTCTAGAGGATCTTGATGTGATGGAGCGTGTTGCCCGCAAAGACCCCCGCGTCATCCGTGCCTGCAAAGATATTGGACTCACCGACATGAGCAAGGTCTTCTTCGATGCATGGGCTATCGGCATCGATGAACGCTGGGGATACGACCACCGCCTCCAGCAGGGTCTGGCTTACTACCGCAACTCTGAGTTCGATAACCAATACGCCCACCCTCTGGATTTCAGTGTTGTCGCCGACACCGATACGGAAGAGGTTCTCAGCGTCGACATTCGTTACGTTAACGGCGAGCGGACTGCTGCCCCTCTCAAGGAACACAACTACCTCCCCGAATTCATTGGCGAGAAGTACAAACACGATCGCCTCAAGCCCATCGACATTACCCAGCCTGAGGGTGTCTCTTTCAAGGTCCGCGGCAATGAGCTGACGTGGGCCAACTACAAGATGCACATTGGCTTCAACTACCGTGAAGGTATTGTCATTTCCGATGTGCGTACCCACGACATGTACGAAGATCGCGAGCGCACCCTCTTCAACCGTATCTCCGTTGTTGAGATGGTTGTTCCTTACGGCTGCCCCGAGAAGCCCCATCACAAGAAGCATGCTTTCGATGTCGGCGAATACGGCACTGGTCTGATGACCAACTCCCTAAAGCTAGGTTGCGATTGCAAGGGTGCCATTCACTACATGGATGGTGTTATGTCTACTTCCAAGGGTGAGGCAGCCGTCATCAAGAATGCCATCTGCATTCACGAGGAAGACAACGGTCTCCTCTACAAGCACACCGACTACCGTGACGGCACAGTGATCTCCGCCCGCGACCGCAAGCTCATCATCTCTCAAATTATCACCGCTGCCAACTACGAATACGGCTTCTACCACACCTTCACTCTCGACGGAACCTACAAGCTGGAGATGAAGCTGACAGGTATGCTGAACACTTACTGCATGCACCCAACCGAAACCGCTGCTCCCTTCGGTACTGAAGTCGCCCCTTCTATCAATGCCCACAACCACCAGCACCTGTTCTCTCTCCGCATTGACCCTGAAATCGACGGCCAAAACAACTCCATTGTCCAAAATGATGCCGTCTCCGCCGAAGCCGCCGTCGGCTCCCCAGAGAATCCCTACGGCAACGGATTTTACAGCAAGAAGACTCCCCTCCGCACATCCCTCGAGGGTGCCGCAGACTACTGCTACGAGACCAACCGGTCATGGGACATCATCAACCCGAACCGTATGAACTCCGTCGCCAAAAAGCCCGTCGCTTACAAGATCCTCAACAACAACTGCCCCCCTATGCTCGCCAAGCCCGGCAGCACCGTCTGGAAGCGTGCCGCTTTTGCCCGCAAGCCCCTCTGGGTTACTCCTTACAAGGACTACGAGCTCTTCCCGGCTGGTGACTACGTCTGTCAATCTGATGGCTCTGAGGGACACCCTTATAACCCGACGATTGCCGACTGGGCGCAGCGCGATGAGAACATCGAGAACACCGATATCGTCTGCTACCTGCAGTTCGGTCTAACGCATTTCCCACGTACTGAGGATTTCCCTATCATGCCCGCTGAGCCGGTTAGCATTATGCTGCGTGCCTCAAATTTCTTTGAGAAGAATCCTGGTCTCTGGGTGCCTCCTTCGGCTATTTGTGTTGACAGCCAATCGAAGAATGCGTTCCCTTCTTCCTGCTGTGCCCCAAGTAAATCCCGGATGTGAGCGGTGAGGAAACGACGGCATTGATTTATGGCATGGCGTTTGAAAATGGGGGTTCCTTTTGAGTTTATTTTGCACATAGTGAATAGTATATATATAGTCTCACCTTCTTTGTTTATATCAGATTGATTTTGATCAACTTCTTTTTTTGACTCTGAGCCCTAGTGTATTCTGTTGAAAATCCCCATAATTTTAATTAATTAACATGTTTCAGCGCGAATGCTAACTCGGCATCATCATCATCATGAGGTTAGCGCCGTTGATTCAGTTTGCCGGCTGCATCATGTTGTATCGCGGGAAAACATTTCAATTCAGGCGGCTTTCAGGCAATGGAATCTGGTAGACTCTACGTGTTATCATGTTACTTCCTGATTCCTTTTCTGATTCTATTTTCTACAGGTGTGAAAGAGAATTCATAAATGTGGCGTTCTATTCTAAGTATGAAGAGATCATCGTGTACAATTTGATTTCGAACATTATTCATATAGATCCAATCAATTTATACAATTAATTTTATTCTGATCTGCTACATGCAGTATAGTTCTCACCGTATTATTCAATACATCCGAAACAATTCTGTAGGATTCTTCGAAGTGTTCTTCCAGGTTCTCTCTTTGATGCGAGAACCCGTTCGCAACCTAAGGATCCTCTTTGCCGATTCTACCTTCAAGCAACCCACAGTTGTACAGGCGTTCGGCTCGTCCGAAGGAGCTCAATTTATGATCAATACTTTACATCCTCCACCCCGATATAAGTATAGAGCTAGATCGAAACAGATCCTCATTCTTACCCTATTTATGGCGCACTCGCACTTCCACTTACATGTGGTCTTTTTATTCTATAATTATTATTCACATTTAACCTGACACATACGACCATAGGGTGTGGAAAACAGGGCTTCCCGTCCGCTCAGCCGTACTTAAGCCACATACTAAACCCGGTCAATAGCCAAAGAGCCCTGGATCTTAAATGAGCGTCATTTTCCGTGTTAGGGTGAGTGCGGGTGATATGGGTGAGAATTCTGGAGACTGGGGTGAGAGAGGTGAGAACGGGGTGAGAGCGGGTGAGAACAGGGTGAGAGGGGTGAGAATACCCACTGCGATGCGTTGCATTCTCCCAATCTACTGCAATGGTAGAAAATAAAAGACTGAGGGCGCAAGTCCAGTCTGCCATTCCTAATTTTTTTTACATCCCCCTCCCGGGGGGTCTCGGCCTGAGATGAACAAGCTGTCATTTTCTTGCAAGTCCGCCAAGTTAGGACTGATGCCCGATAATTTTATTGTTCCCTTGAATTTGCAGTCTCTATTATCTGCCAACTGATTTAAGATGAATGGCGTCAAGGTGGCGCGTAACACATCCGAGATCAGGAAACATCTGAAAGCGAACCATGTCCAGAAGCCCTTCACTAGAGAAGCATTGAAAGCAAGCCTCTGGCTGTTTTGATGTTCCGATAGGGCTTGCCGCGAGCAGAGAAATGTGCGTTGCATGAATCAATATCTTCTTGGGTCTGCTATAAATTCTGCAGCTGAGCTATCGGTCTAGCCGGCGAAGCATATTCAGGAGCTTTGTGTTCAGGCCGAGCCGTCAACGAACCTCTTTCAAAGATATTAGAGTACTGAAAAATAGCGCAGTACCCGTATCACGCCGATGCAGGAAGAAATGAATTTCGTACGAGTCGAATCTAGAGAGAGTTTATTATTTGGTAGACGAAAGCGGAGTACGACCAAAAGCTAAATTCAAGTCGTGACTTTTACTCTCTCAGAACCTAAATTGAGTTCTTGATTATAATGTGGTTATTTGGAAGTGATATTGATGTGCTTGTGCTTTAATGTGGGAGTTTCCGTCATGACAAAAATCCATCTTAAATTGAATATAGACTGGAGATATTATGCCTTCCATTTTTAACTTTCTTTACTTGACAGGTGCGCACATTAGTTAATATATTCCACATACAAAATGTACATGATCTTATATAGACTGATACTATCTCAGTTTCTGAATTCATAATGTTCTCAATTTACAAAAACACTATCTAAGCTTTAGAGAGCATACACAAAAGAATCATCATTTTTTTCCATGAAAATTATCTTTGATCAAAATCAAGCGGTATCAGCGATATTATAAACAAGTTTCTCCCCACTAACCTTGCCCTCCTCCATAAGCTTCAAGCCCTCCAAAACACCATATAGCCCTCCTTTCCCAACCCTGACAGGGTGAGTCTTAATTTTCCCCTGGGCAAGAAGAGGCTCCATCAAGTTAATGAAAGCAGCGATATGAGCTGCATCCTCTGGAATAGGAGGAAACTCGCGCCCAAATTTCCTAAACGCCTCGCCCACAGCAGTGTAGCCCAGAGTCCCCGAATCAACAACATTCTCGCGCTTCGTCTTCGACCCTGTGATAGAGGTATATCTCCCTCCCTCCGTCGACATAGCATTGTCACAGAAATCCGCCCCATCCTCAGTCCCAATACAATCCAGGGCAAACTTCAGCTGGTCACCCGTCGCTTTACGGATCTGAGCCGCGGCCTCCGAATGTTTATAGTCGTACACGCTGTCCGCGCCCAGCCCACGCACAAGGTCAAAGTTATGCGGCGAGCACGTAGTGATAACGACGTAGCCAGATAACTTCGCAAACTGGATAGCCAAAGTTCCTGTCGCGCTCGACCCGCCATAGATAAGCAGTGGGATACCGTTAGGAACAGGCTCGACTTGCGGCGGAGAGAGCTTCAGCGCCTGGTACAGCGCCTGGCCGACAGTGACTATGCCGACGCCTAAGGTGGCAGCCTCTTCGAAGGAGAGGTTTGGCGGGATCTTCCATTGACCGTGCGCCTTTGCGACGATGTACTCTGCGAAGCAGCCATCTTCGTGGTTTGAGTCGTTAGAGCCGTGTGTGATGCCGCAGACGCGATCGCCTTTCTTAAACCCCTTTGTTACTGCTGAACCGATTTCTTCGACGATGCCCGCATAGTCACATCCTACTAGGGCCCCGGGCCCAGAGAGGAATTTGACGTGTTTCCAGTCAGTGGGATTAAGGCCGACGCTTACGACTTTGACAAGGATGTAGTCATCGCGGAGTTCGGGGAGGCGGCGGTTTGTCACGACTTTGGCCTCTTGAGGCCCTGTGATTTCAATTGCTTTTTGAGTCGACATGGCTGTTCTGTTTGATGTTCAAGTCAGGATAATGGTATGATTTGTACAGCTGAGGTTGCATATGTACTGGTTGGCTCAGACGCGTTCCATTTATCAGCCCACATGGTCGGCTGTGCACAGTAATCAAAAAATGCGCCGCATTACCAAGCATCATGACGGGATTAGAAACCACATATTTCCTCATCCAACAGCACTCGTAGAAGTCCACCTCCCGTGTGTACCAAAGCTGTCTTGTCTTGTGGGCGGTATTCGGGGCATCCACGTTCCGTCGGCTAAATAAAACATTGGATCACCGCCCCACATGGTAGGTCAGAAGGTTGAATCAGGCCGTGGCGTCCTGATTTTACGGGGTCGCCCACCGGAGTGATGTGGGCGGCCCTCAGAACATGATTTACAACGTAGCAAAGATAAAAGATAAATAGTACGACTACGAAATGACAAGAAATTGTTCCATCGATAGTTAGTTCTTTTTGTGAGAGGACTTTGTTTCTGTTATGTTGCCAGTTTCGGAACAACTATATAACCAGTGGCACCTCCAAACCGGAGTCACTTCCATCAATGCAACGACGTGTTAAACACAAATTCCGAATAAAGCAAAGTGGTCTCCAGTTGATTAAATCTCCCGACCCTCCTCACGTGTTGATAGATGTTTCCCAAGGAATTGCACAATCACATAGGTAACGACAAAACGAGTCAGAGATAATTTTTTGTTTTAAAGAAAATGGATTATCTATAGTTGTATGGAGCAGTTGGATACCAACAAAGAGGCAACTTCAGGTATTACCCAGAACAGAAACAGATCCCAAGCTTTCCTGTAGGTATCCAAGTACCGATAGAAATTGAGGGAATGGGGGAAGAGAGACGAGAGAGAAAGGGCAGGCGAGAGAGATGTAGTGACGACAAGAGAAAAGCACTAAGAGAAGCGTTTTGGTTAAAATAATGTCAAACTTCCAAATCCAGCACGCATACCACGACCAGTGCAAAGCTGGAACGCCAATATCAGGTCAACATCCAGAGTAGGAACAACATCAAACGGTGAGGTTAGAGCTTTGACTCCAGCTTTCATGCCACCTTCGTCGCCAAGAAGAAAAAGAGATACGAGGTATCATACAGACAAAGAGACATGGAAAATACGAGGAAACAAGGAGAGAATGGGGGCATTGGACAGAAAATATTGAGCTCTACTTACTCGCAGCAACAATAAGGGCACGCCCGGCACCAGCCTTCCCGCTCCCACCACCCAAAGTTAAAATATAGCGTAGCCAACCGAGCTTCAGCTTTTGACCGCTGCGGTCAAAGTCTGGGACTAGATTGTTGGAAGCCTTGACTTTGCTTAGTTTACCAGCATATGGCGGGTAGCGAATAGCAAGTATAGACTCGAGCCAGATAGGACTGCTTGTTATAGGCCGTCGGTGCACCCAGACATCGAAACTAGCACGGCCACGGTAAGCGCCGTGGCCGCTTTCGCCGACACCACCAAAGGGTAGAGTAGGTATATGTAAGGCAGCGTCATTGCAAGAGACGCCCCCGGATCGAGTAGAGGAAATAACTAGGTAGAATAGTCATTAGTCATGCATATTATATATTTCAGGGAACATAGAAAATACCTTTAGCAACATCGGCCCTAGAGCCAAAGGGGTAGAGACCAAGTGGTGTACTCTGCACCGTATTGGCGAGGCTAATAGCCTCGTCTAGGTTCTCGACAGATAGGATCGGAATGAAAGGCCCAAAGCTCTCCTCTGCGCAAAGGGAATCTTCGACAGAATACACCTGGACAACTGTAGGCTCAATAAAGAGCTCTTCCTCGTCTAACGTACCCCCAAGGAGAATCTTGCCTTTGCTATTGTCAAGCATAGACTTGAGACGCTGGAAATGGCCTTTGTTGATAATGCGCGAGTAGTCCGGAGAACTTTTAGCGCCATTAGGATAGAAGGCCTTATAAGCCTTCTTAAACTCCTCAACCACTCGAGGCACAAGTGTTTTATCGACAAGGAGATAATTCTGAGAGGTGCAAAGTTGGCCGGCGTTCACGGTTTTTCCCCAGAGCATACGACGCGCAACTAGACGGGGATCAGCTGTCTTACTGACTATAGCTGGATTAATACCGCCTAGCTCCAGGACCACAGGGGTTAAATGAGGTGCTGCTGCTTTAGCGATAATGCGGCCAACGTTAGCACCACCTGTAAAGAAAATTTTGTCCCAGCGCTCAGCCAAGAGAGCCTGGGTCTCAGGTATACTGCCCTGAACAACGGAATAGCAAGAAGGGTCCAGGGACGTCTCGCAAACTTTCTGTATGATGACAGCGCTGGCAGGAGCGTTTTCAGATGGCTTGATGACCACAGTATTCCCAGCCGCAATTGCACCAATGACAGGGCCCAAGGTCAGCTGAAAGGGGAAATTGAAGGTCCTAGATACAATCAATCAGAGGACTTTGGCTCTTTTCCATCCCCAAATTCACTTGCTCGGAAAAATACAACGTACCCGATCACCAATACGCAGCCGAGAGGATCCTTCCGAATCTTGGGCCTCATCAACTTGAACTGAAGATCGATATCAGGGGCTTTCTCATCTCTGGCCCACTTAGGTAGATTGCGAGTGGTAAAGACGATGTCGTTCAGCAGCCAGTCGATTTCGGCGAATTCAGTCTCGAAGCGCGGCTTGTTCAAGTCCTGAGCGCAAGCCCGGATTATTTCATCTTCATGATCTTTTATGCTGCCGAAATTGTCAATGATTCTCTTTCTCTCTTCACGAAGAGTGTTCCGTTAGGTTTACCACGTACGCCCAGTAAAGCTTGTGGAGCTGGATCAGACGAAACTCAATGTCGCGGGTCTTGTGCTCCAGGAATGATTTGCGGGTGGTAGAGATACGTGAGGGGATTGCTTCGAGTGAAGTGAATTGAAGATCTGGAATTTGGTCGTCCATCATAGCGGAAAAAGGTAAAACGGATAGGTGTGTAAATAGACATGCCCTTGTAAGGTCGTGAGGAAAAGCCTCCTTAAGATATTTTTCAAAGTGCGCCACAACGGGAATAGGATTTTAACGGCTCACACTGGAAGCCTAGACGCTAAGATCCATCGTACGAATGTGCGTGGAGATTTTCGGTTTGGTTACGCCTGGTCAGGATATCCTCGTAAAATCGCGACTATTGCATAACGAGGAAATTGTATTTTCGGCTCAATAGTTGTCCCGAAAAGGACAAGATGTTATTATGTAGCTTTTACCGAGGTAGACTCCAATAGGTGTCGATCTTGGAATAAAGTTACACGGGGCGAGGACCGGAGTGGGACAAACCGGATCGTTTATTCAACCGGCCCAACTGCTCAGCCATTCAGCTTCCTTTTTTTTGCGGCAGTCAGGATTTTAATTTCAGTACTCTAATTTGATGGCAGAACCCTCTGACGTTCTCTATGCCCCCCTCTTTTCAGATCTTCCTCCTCTCGCTCACTCTTCTTTTCGTTCCTTTGCCAGGTGTGTGAACGAAAGGCTCATACATATGATGCTGTAAGAGAATTATTTTACCCCTAAAGATATTCCAAAAATGAACAAGCGCATTTTGCATGTTATCACCAATATGGCACATTATGATGATTTATCCCACCCGACTAGCTTGTGGCTATCTGAACTCACCCACGCTTGGCACGTCTTCGAAGAGCATGGTTTTAAACAGAGTATCGTTAGTCCAACGGGGGGTCTATCTCCCTTAGAGCCGCGGTCACTAAAGTTCCTCAATTATGAAAAGACAGCCAAGGCCTGGCGGGCCGATCCAGCTCGCATGTCACTTCTGGAAAACACTGCCCGACCTGACCAGATTACCTCCGCTGACTTTGATGCAATCTATTTCATTGGTGGGCATGGTGTGATGTACGATTTTCCAGACAGCGAAGGTCTGCAGCAGATTACCCAGGAGATTTTTGAACGGGGTGGCGTCGTATCCTCTGTTTGCCACGGTTACTGTGCCCTACTGCACACTAAACTCTCGGATGGGTCGTACCTGGTCGCTGACCGTAAGATAACCGGGTTCACCTGGCGGGAGGAGGTGCTTGCTTGCGTGAACAAGCTTGTGCCCTACAACGCTGAAGAAGAGGTAAAGAAGCGTGGCGCACACTATCAATCGGCTAAGTTGCCTTTCGTTTCTTACACGGAAGTGGATGGAAATCTGGTGACTGGACAGAATCCGGGTTCTGCGAAAGAGACTGCGAGCAAGGTCGTCACCGTTCTCAGCCAGCTACAGCGTGAATCACTGCCCTGTTGAATTTCCGTTGTCGTTTTTCTGGCGGGCGGACAGCATAGATACTCGCCAAACCTACCGACCTTGATTTCATAGGAAATGAGAAAAAGAGAATGATGTTCATCTAGCGTATGTCTATTGTGGGATTAAATCTAAGATACGAATCCTGAAGGAGCGTCGGCGATACGTAGTGCCGGATGTCTTGAACTTTAGTCCTAATAGCTTTAGAAAACTTCAAAAATAAAGGGAAATGAGCAACTTTGTGTAAAAATCAACATAGCATTTCAGAAGGGTCGCGATTCTCTCTGATCAGACACATTTTCAACAGCCTCATCCTCAACAGAGAATGAGCCAGTACTTTCCGTATCATCGTTACCAGACTAGAAGAATCATTGAATGGTAGTGCCATAGTCCCTAAATCTTAACACTATCAAATGCTTTAATGGGGACTGGCATATTCAAGACCATCTGGGCATCCTTGAGTAAATCCATCCGCAAGATGGTCCAGGCGCCCAATTCATTAAGAAGTTCGCTAAGTGGACCTTTGCCTCGATATATGATGACATCACGAGGGAAGAGACGCTGTGCCCCCAGAAGTGGGTTCGTCTGGACTGTCACTTGGTACCATTTCTCGTCGATCTTGTTGATCGCGTTGTTATTGACTATCCGGGATTGCGATGGAATTGTCTTTAGCTCCGGACAGGGCACATCCAGCGCCAAATCAAGCTTCCCATCAGTTGTAATGGTACTAGCTTTGATATTTGCTTCGTCCATATCCAAGCTAATATTGGCGAGCCATTTAGGGAGTTGGTATCCGTATACACCACGTACTCGAGCAATTTCAGTATCAACAGGTAGAGCCAAAACGTATCCATAGAAGGTTTGATTCCATAGCGAGCTTAGCAATTGGGTTGTACTGTAACTGTTTTTACCTGGCTGGCGGACGATAATAGCGATAGAGACCTCTTTATAAGGATCGTTGTCGCAGACGAGGTAGGAATAAAACGTCATTGCCACCAATCCATATCCAGGGAATGCTGTGATGGGCTCTAAAGGTGCTGGGAGCTTCGACTTCAAGTTGTCAAGAGGCGCGAGAAAGAGAAGCTGGACACTGTTCGTGCGGTAATAGAAATTCGGAGCGTATACCTGGCCGACCCTCGAGTCAACCAGTTTCTTTGGAATTTGCCGAAAAAAATCGATGTCTGGTCCAACTGCCGGATCGCTGGCTATCTCATCCAGGTTCGGGTTCATACGATAACGATCGTAATAACCGCCTTTAGGTACATCGACCTTCTGACCTCCAAACTCGACTTGGACGGTGGGATGATCAGAGCTTCTGGTCAGTTGTCAATATGGTTAGTACAATATCAAACGGAAGCTAGGCCTGATCATCACATACGAATCAGACATCTTTGACGATGTTGCAGAAACCATGATGCTGACAATATCCTTTCATCAAAATCAAGACGTGATTGGCTCTTTGGTCAAATATGCGCAGTGAGTGATGACAACCACAAGAAGGACTGAAGTCGTTTTGTAGATAAACTTGCGATGGAAGATGGAACTGTTAAGGAGGCGGCAAGTTTTAAGTTACGAATTGCAACGGAGGTAGATGACGAAACTGAGCGTCCCATACTCCTACCGAGGCAAAATTTCCTAGTATAAAAAGCTAAGTAATGCCAGGTTCCATGGGTACTTTTGAGGCTGAGTCGTGATGAATCATCTTTAATTCAGAGCGGATAGTTAGTTGGTCCGCCGCGCGTCACTAGCATGCCTCCACGGTAGCTCAGGAGGACTAGATCTCTCCTAGATCACAGAGAAAACATTCTATGGACATAGAAGTGGTCTCCTTTCATATGCATCGAATAGCTTGCATATCAGACAAAAATGCCGCGGTCTATCGTCACTTCTGGTGGAGCTATACCCGTGTTTGAAGGACTGCCGAGGGAACGCAGCATGATATGCGAGGTTCAGGCCTCTATGAAAGAAGGGACCCAACTCAAGTGGCACTTTAAATTTAAAGATCTCTCATAGACCATGTGTTGGCAATGCCCTTAACAGCAGCATAGCAGCTGGAGCAAGAATGAAAACTCACTCTGCAACCCCAGCAGTGCATTCGGCTAGCATCTGGGAGATTTTTTTTTTTTGAGCGCCCTTCTCTTCCTTTCCCACGTGATCAAGGCAAGTCAATCCATGATGCTTTTATTCCATAGTCTGGCATTTGTATTATTTTTGTAGAGATATGTTCTGAATCTGTACAGTTATCTTCCGTTCTGCCACCACCGACGCCCAATATACGTACAAACAAGTCCGGCAACGAGCGAAGAGATTTGGCAGAGCCTTAAAATCCCAATGGGGCTGGTGTAAAGGTGACGTTCTCATAGTGATGACCCCAAACGACATCGATACTCCATCCGTTATCTAGGAATGCCAGTTTCTAGGTGGCATCGTGGCCTTGGTCAGTCCCGAGTTGTCGGCCCAGGAGCTTCCCCACCAATTAAAAGGAAGCCATGCAAGAGGGCTTGTGGTTCATCCACGGTGTGCGGTTATTGCTATGGAGGCTGCTCGCCTTGAAAATCTATCCTCTGATTGAATTCTTATTTTGAGGCCCGACAAACTCGTCCCGACATACAGTGGCCTCTCTTCCGTTGAGGATTTCTTGAATGCAACTGAAGATGATATAGACCAGGACACTCATTGGTTGGAAATCGAAGCAGACAAAGATACTGCATTCCTGGTATACTCATCAGGGACCACGGGCAGAGCTAAATGTGCGATGATCTCTCATCGTAACGTCGTGGCCGCTGCCAAGCTTCAAACCGCCATTGATAGTGCCCACATAGACTGGCGCCCGGATCGCACCTTAGCGGTACTTCCTACATATCACATCTTCGGTAAGTAAGTTAAACTCATAAGAATATTGACATATTGTTTCTAGACCAAGCAAGCTAAAAGAATAGGACTTATTTGCCTCGTTTATCTCCCTGTCTATATTGGAACAACAACAGTGTACATGGACAAGTTCGATATTGCCACTTTCTGCAGTTTGATTCAGGAGTATCGTGTCTCCCAAGTCTATGCCGCTCCACCCATCGTGCTTCACCTGGTGAAGAGTAGTCTAGTGAATACCTATGACTTGCGTACACTCCGCATGATTACTTCTGGTGGCGCATCTCTTGCTTCCAGCAACGTCAAATCCCAGTTCGCCAGGCGTACGGATTATCTGAAACAACATCTGTATCTCACATCCAGGTGTGTCATACTGTATATCCCATTAGCGAGTCAGACAACAAAACTCACTGAAACGGAATTCTCAGCGCTGGGACAAGTGGAGGGTTAGTTTAGGCTCGAATGGACCTCCTATTCCCGGAATTGAAACCAAATTTGTCGGTAATGATGGCCGCCAAGTTACAGTGGGTAAGGAAGGAGAGCTTTATGTGCGTGGCGCAACAGTTTTCAATGGTTACCTCGACGAGCCTGATCTCACTGCGGCCTGTCTGACAGCAGATGGATGGCTCAAAACCGGTTGGTGCTTCTTCGTTTTCTTCATTTTCTGCAAGACTTACGCATTATTTCTCACAATCAATTATAGGGGACATAGGATGCGAAGTTGAGCAGGGCAATCTGTTCATAACTGACCGTTCAAAAGATTTGATCAAATTCAAAGGTTACCAGGTAGCACCGGCCGAGCTCGAGGATATCATTATTGAAAACGAGGCTGTGGGGGATGCAACTGTCATTGGCATCATGAACGAGAGTCTTGCAAGCGAGGTGCCGTTGGCTTATGTCGTAGTCAAATCTGGTTACCCGCAGAATCAAACTACGGCGCAAGCGATCCTCAAGCATGTCAATGACCGAACAGTATCATACAAACATCTCCGTGGTGGCATTATCTTTACTGAGATAATCCCTAGAAGTAACTCGGGGAAAGTTTTAAAGCGATTGCTTCCTGATCGGGTATCGGTTAATCTCGTACGTCGAATCGGGGCCAAGGAATACACAAAGTACATGCTGGTGCCTAAGTTATAGTGAAGGAAAACTACTCGCAATCTATGTTGAACAATTAAAATGAGTCGAATCCTAAGTCAGCGACTAGGTGTTGCATTTACTGTAGCCTGCAAGATTCTGTATGATCTGCGGCACGTCCCGCAGATCTCCCAAATTAGTGGGCCGCGCCCTCACTGGAAATTACTGAACCAATGGCTTTCTAAAATATGAATAGTGGTTCTGATGAGTTATATTCTACTGGTAGCATCATCAGCAGCATCAGCATCTTGTGCATGTTAAGCCCCTGAGTCCAATTTACATCTCCTTGGCTTCGATCGAGGGTTCGTCTGGAACTATCAAAGTCGGAGGCCAAAAATGAATAATGAAAATCATATATATGCAGGGATATTACCGGATTTTGAAAATACGTTGGATAGATTTCATGCTATCAAATTCCTGTCAACGTCTGATTCGGCGCCCAATGTTGTATTGACTGGAACCATCTAGCCAGCTATGTGATGTACACTGGTGTAATTGCTTCCTGTGCCAGTCATCCCACATCACCTTGCAATTGACGACGATATTCGAGGCCTTAATAGCTTAATGTATTACTCAAAATAATCGCAGAGTGGGGGGCGCGGTAGCTACAGTAGACACTCCTGGCAAGACTTGAGGAGTCGAGGCTCGATTTTATTATGGCGTAAATATCCTTGTCTAACACCAGATGTAGCACAGCAAGAACATAAGTTGGTTGTTTTTAACGGCAGGATCAAAAGAACAGCATAATTAATAGTGTTGCTGCGACGAAAGTCACCCAAGTAATCTCAAACAAAGGGGGGTTAGACTTGGCATTACAATTGCCGGTCAAAATACTTATGCGATTGGCCCTGACCTCTTCCAGTTCTAGAGAATGGCTCATGCATACACCTCTGCCTTCATATTCCGTGGTATTTTACGACTGTGACGATGTACAAATGACAGAAACTGCGAAATTGAAGGCATTGCCATTCTCAAATAATTGAAATGAGCGGCATCTTTTTTACAAAGTTGATTAGTAGAGCATTTTAGGAAACTGCCAATGTGGTTTGTTTATGAATTTGGTGCGTACTGAATTCCGTTACTAGTAGATTTTGTGGTAGTTGATTTAAGTTACAACGATCAGTATCCCAGATACCAAGAGCAAAAGACGCGATTCATGACTTGATAAAATCCAGAAGATCTTTGTTAACTTCATCAACATTGATGTTGTGAATAGCGTGAGATCCTCCCTTGTAAATTTTCAGGCTGCCTTGAGGGAGAAGTTTTGCCGACTTCAGTCCAGATGCTTTGATAGGAACAACTTGGTCATCATCCCCATGCAGAACTAGCACTGGGATATCAATCTTCTTCAGATCTTCCGTGAAGTCAGTTTCCGAGAAATCCTTGATCGAGTCGTACGCTGACTTGAAGCTGGTATTCATCCCCTGCTGCCACCAGCTACGAATTTGGCCTTCGCTCTTATGTGCACCAGGTCGGTTAAAGCCAAAGAACGGTCCGCTAGGGACATCCAAGAAGAACTGCGCACGGTCTTTGCGCATCGCCTCTCGAAACGAATCGAAAACGGATTTGTCAATCCCGTCGGCGTTGACACTAGTCTTTACCATCAGAGGGGGCACAGCACCGACTAAAACGGCTTTCTTGAAACGACCTGTGCCATGTTTTCCGAGATAATGGGTCACTTCCCCTCCACCGTGAGAGTGGCCAACCATCACAGCATCTTTGACCTTCAGATAAGCAAATAGTTCCTCGAGGTCATCGACAAAGGTGTCCATGTTGTTCCCATCCCAGGTCTGAGTAGAACGCCCGTGGCCACGGCGATCGTGCGCAACAACACGGAAGCCTTGTTCTGCGAGATACAGCATCTGATTTTCCCAATTGTCACTGCTCAAGGGCCAACCATGGGAGAAAGTAACAATGGCTCCTCCGGGATTGCCCCAGTCCTTATAAAAGAGTTCAGCTCCATCTCGAAGCTTCAAATATGGCATGATTGTTCACAAGGGGTGCTCAAACTTCCTGAAAAAAAGAAGGCTGTCATTCAGAAACTTACTTTTCAGTGAGTAATATGAGTGACTTTATATGCGGAGTTGGTCTGTTCGCAGTGTATATGTATCGGGGCTTGCGGAAGTTATGACGTTATTAAATGCGTCACTAGTACTATGGCCCGGGGGGGGCGCGAAATCCATCCAGACTCTAAAGGTTGCTAACCCAATCGCTAGGGAGGCCATATCTCTGATGGCTCTCGAGTTAATAAACTGCGGTTCACCCAATACCCAGTCTCTAATATTATGAAACCCGTACATGCATACCTCTCAGAGCATCAAAATATTGTGCTAATAGATACCTCGGCCAATACTCAAGTGGGTCTTGCTAAGCTTCTCGCCGCTTCGATTACTTTTCTACTTCCGCTCCCGTCGGGCAAATTGAAAGCTCCGAGGCAAATCCCAGACGTCACTTATTAAACTGCTTCAACCTCGATCGTAACAAATTAACTAGCGAACTGGTTATTAATTCTTGGTTAATGGCAACGATGCTTTCGATTAATATTCCAAAACATACCACGCCCGATCAGTATGAGTTGGGCGAAGTCCCATCTCTAGTCGTGGAGCGACCCACAGACATCCTGATCAAGGTCCAGGCCGCGAGTATCAATCCGATTGACGTTAAAAAGGCATCGGGAGCAACCAAGGCTGTTCTAAAAGATAGGTTAGAGCTTTGCGTTCCTCTATTTCTGACCCGTGATTCTGATTTCGTCGTGCTTAGCTTCCCGTATAAAATCGGATATGACTGTGCGGGTACAGTTATTGAGACTGGTTCACAGGTTACTCGCTTCAAGGTTGGTGACGAGGTCTTTGTTCGATTACCAGAATGTCATCGAGGTTCAATGAGTGAGCTGGCGCGTTCGACTGAAGAATTTGTCGCTCTGAAACCGAAGGGTCTTTCGATGGAAGAAGCGGCCTCGATTCCATTGGCGTCTATGACGGCGTTGCAGGCGCTGAGAGGTTATGAAGGGGATCTTGAAGGGAAGACCGTTTTCATACCTGCTGGTCGTAAGTTCATTTTCTGTTGACATTGATGTATACGATTTTAGTTGATGCTTGGATGCTGACTCTTTGATAGTTGGGGGCACTGGTCTTTTCGCATGTCAGTTAGCGAAGAACATCTTCAAAGCCGGGAAGGTGATTACTACAGTTTCAACAGCAAAAGTACCCAAGGTCAAAGAACTTCTAGGCGAAGGCGTCGTGGACGAGAGTAAGTGCATACCCCCTTTTTTCCCGGTAAACAATCTCGAAATTAAAGCTTACATCTGTCGCAGTCATTGATTACAGGAAATCTGATCCGAAGAATGTAATTCCGCCGCGCTCTGTAGATTTCATCTTCGATACCACAGGCAATGCGATGGATTATCTATCTCTGGTCCGAGAAAAAGGGGCCATCATCACGGTCTCGATACTCACATCGGGAGATGTTCTCCAGAATTCTAGCGTCATGCGCCGATCCCCGGATAAACAGGACAAGGCCACTGTGCCATTCCCTATCCGTATAGCTTTGAATATCATGGATCGAATCCGGGTAGCGCGGGCATCGCGTTATGGCGTTAAGTATGCTTCTATCTTTTTGGAACCGAATGCCACCGATCTAGATTCTATTAGGGGGTGGGTGGAGGCTGGAAAATTGAAGACGATCGTGGGGACAAGGGCGAGTTTTAAGGGGATTCAGGCGGTTAGGGATGCTTGTCAGGTTGTTTACGATGGGAAAGGTGGTGTTGGGAAATCTGTGATTGTATTTGAATGATGCGTTTGAAATAGCTTTGGAAGGGCAGTGTCGAACTACTTATTAGTACTAATACTTAAACAACTACCAACAAATACGAAAGTTTCATAATAATATATCAACTCCTTTAGGATCAAGCAAACTAGACATCGGTAGACCACATTCTGGGTTGGAGAAGCCGACCCAAAAGCCAACGTACAGCCCCATGAGTCCAAACCAGAAACCCACCACAAACCCCTCAAACCCAAAATTATATGAAACTTCGGTCCTGACATTTATGAAATAGATTAGCAAGCAGTTCTAGAAGTCTGTTTGGCTGATTTATATTTAAATGAGAACCGTTGTAATATTCCATGTTCTAACATTAGGTTCCGAAGTGTCTATAACGGAATTGAGATGAGTTGCCGGATCAGCCAAATACTGGACGGTGGTATCAAGTGGAAGAAGATTTGGTCTCTATAGCATAAATATGACCATCGGAGATCGAATTATATATGTCTTTTCTTTTACTGTAGATTAATGTTTATGGAAGGAGGTTGATGAGCCCGGGACGGGAGATTTGTGAATAGAGACAGCAACAAGATAAAAGAACAAAAAGCCAAAACAAAAAGCCAAAACAAAAATCTGGGTTTATGATATAATTATACAGCGGTCGCTAAGTTTTGCTTGCGAGAAAAATTAACCTTGAGCAGCTTTCCAAGACGAGTAATGGTCGGCCAATGTTTCCTCCAAAGGTCGATAAATGACATTCAACTGATCCAAGCTAGCATGATTGTCGATATCAAAAGGAATACCGAGATTCAGCCTCAGCCATTTCTGGCTTAAGCCGAGCACAGGCCCTGACATACGGACAAGTGCGTTTGGAATTTTGTTTCGAGGAATCCGAGAAGACTGAGTGATAGATCGAAGCATACGCGAAAGTTCCACGAATCCATATGTTCTGCTATGCGCCAGAATGTAGCGCCCATGAGCGTCCGGATTTCGAGCAGCTCGAATATGGGCGGTTGCGACGTCTCGTACGTCGACGATTGCAAACCACATGTCGGGCACTCCTAGAAAAAGCTGACCGCGTAGAAGTTGGTCAAACAAAGATAGACTGCCAGATTCTGATGTTGGTGATAAGGATGGTCCTAGTACGAGGCCTGGGTTGATAGTCACGAGGTTCCAGCGTTTCGGGGATGGCTGTTCCTGATACATTTTCCAAGCTTCTTTCTCAGCAACAACTTTGGAATATGGATATGCATTATATTCAACCGAACTGGTTGTATTAAAGTATTCGGTGGAAAGTCTTTTATCTTTCATATTCAATACGTCTGCATTGTCACCGAAGATAGCCGCCACGGATGAAGTGAGGACGGCAAGTTTGACCGTCTCGCATTTTTTGACTGCATCGAGGACGTGCTGTGTCCCCTTGAGAGCGGGCTCAACGACTTCTTTCTGTCCGTCGCGAATCTTGTTCTCGATGAAGAAAGGCGAGGCAATGTGATAAACAACCGAACAGTCTTTCATTGAAGCTTCGAATGAACCAGCCTTCAGCAAATCCGCTTCGAATAATGTTAACTTTCCGGGCCATTTCTCTTGCATATCAAGTAGGTGTTTGATTTTCTTTCTGTTTTTCGTGCTGCGAACAGTCGCGTGGACTTCGTTTCCCGTTTCGAGTAACAGTTGAACAACATGGCTTGCGATGAAGCCGCTCGCGCCTGTGATGAGGGAGATGTCCTGTGTCATGTTTGGATTTGTGAGTGCCAATGGTTGCAGATTTGCACTGATATAATGAATGCTGCATATAATGTAAACCCATATTAATATATATAAATAAGTCGGTTATTCGGTTTATTTTAAATGATTCATCGCACTGATTCAAGGTCCTGATTCGTGGCAGTGGAGTAACAAGGGTGAATATGAATGGTCGGGTTGCAGATTGCGCCGATTCCGGTTGGTGGGGATGGGATCGGATTGCAAACTGTATTTAAACTAAGTACTTTGGTCTTTGTATCATCCTTGGTTGTTGAAGTGTGTTGAGCAGGTGAAATCCTGAGCCGAGCTTAAGATCATCCAGAGATGGATTACTGGTGGTACCATTACAAGGCCATGGGGGCAGATTTAGTATATACAAAGTTATATAATGAAAAGCATACACAGCGTAACTCATTGCTGCGAATCACATTTGACAACAAGAGAAGCAGGGTGCACAGCGCTATTAGTGGCTAGTGTGACATTAATATCGTGATTCGACATTTTTTGTGGGGGGGTCAAAATATCTTGAAGAACGGTATTCGGTGCAATCGCAAACCCGTTGTAGCCGGGAGGGTCATGTCAGTTCTACCTGGGACGTTCTTACCATTTCTGTCTTAGCGCCAAAATCTTAAATCTTCTTCCGAATCTGCATTGAAGCAGTGGCGATTCGACTTCATGGGAAATGAACCGGACCGATTATCTATCCGTGCATTGGCTTGATGATATTCTGTGTTTTTCCTTGCAAAATAGCTGCATAACATGAATTTAAGATGTGAAACTTTCATGCCGAGGTTAAATTTTGACCTTAATTACAACCGTCGGTTTCAACTTCATTTATATCCAAATCCCCAAGATCTTTCATACTTGCTCGAGTATTGAGTAAATGCAAAAAAACTTAAAGTATCTCGAGCAGGTAGTCAAACGGCACTACCCTAGTGCCCATTGAAACAACAATGCCAGACTCTACTCTCCTCAAGGTTGCCGGATACGGCTCTCTCCTCGTTGCTATAAAGCACGCAGTTAGTGGGCCCATAATCGCCAAAAACCCCGAATTTAAAGAAAAAGATTAACTAATGCCAATTTGAATCAGACCGCAGGAAAAGAATTCCAATGTCTTCGTCAATTCCGAGAATTGCCAAATATCGCATACACACGTAGCACGGTCGGATGGTATCAAGGAAGTGCCTATTTAGTCTTGACAGGTATTTTATCAATCTTTCCCCGAGTTCTCTGATAAAAATGACCTTTTGTGCTGCGGTGGTAACGATTTGTTTAGCTTTGCTGAATCTCAGCTGGGCGAAGAATCCCGAGTCTTTGAGAGAACCGCTTCAACGTACCATGGCTGCTTTGCTGGTTCTTATTGCTTGGGCTAGTTCTGCTTGGTATCTTAAGAGGGGGGTTAAATCGAGTGGGGTCCTAACGGCTGTAGCGGGTATACTCCAGGCATGGGCGGCTGTTCATTGAGTATCTTTGGAAACTTTGTGTATACTAGTGGATGAGATACTTTTCAGGAAGGGGGTGAGATATATCTACTCTCTAAAGTACCACTTGGAGTATTCTGATTGATTCTCGAATATAATATTTTTATTCCATCGTAGATAACCCATCGCGCGGTCCGGGATGCAGATATAGTAAGTATCCTGGACTAAAACTGACTGTATACCTAGACTAGTGTAGTAGTTTTCTTTTTTTTTTTTTTTGAATTTTTCTTTTGATTAGCCAACGAGGACTTGGCTCTCTAGATAAGTGCCACTTAAAGTTCATAGAATATTTTGGGTTCATAATTTTTATTGATCATGCTGGCGTAATTCTCTGGGGTGAAAATGATCTAAAATGTGATATTGCCGACGATTTGACCGGAGCCTGCATGTTCTGCGAGGTCCAGAGAGTAATCAAATGAATTGCCTCCGACGACTGGCTCCGCAACAAAACTAGATTCACGGCATTTTCGAGCGGATAGATTGTTGCCCCGATTGTGTGATTAAGGCTTGTTCCCTCGAAGTTAGAGTGGGCCTTGCACCCCTGCATCTCGATGCCTTTGTCTGGTCTATGGAGATATTTGCATGATTGTCTAGATCTCAGTATGACTTGAGGGGGATTCGCGCCGAGGCATTTGGGGAGCCTCGGCAGCTCGGGAACTGGTTCCAAATCGTTTCTTTATCTCTATTAGTAAGTACCAGGATTGCTTCCATAAATTAATCCAGACCCATGCATCAAAGAATCAAGTCTTCACAGTCGGGGCCTACGTTTTTCATGATGGGACCTGATATGAAAAATTCACTGGAGCTGCCATGTGGTTTAGTTCTGCCCAACCGTCTTGTAAAGGTAGGAACACATTGGAAACGCAGGAGCAATATCGCTCCAATTTTGCAATACTAGCTGATTGGTTCGTTCTAGGCCTCTATGGCCGAAGGCCTGGCAGAAAATAAGCATTTGCCCGGTAAGCGGATTTCTCGCGTCTACGGAGAATGGGCAAAGGGTGGATGGGGAGCCCTTCTCACAGGTAAGCCGATACTCCATATTCCTAAGAGCACTGGATATCGAATAAATTCATTGTGGCTGACGCGCGAAAAGGAAATGTGCAAGTTGACGTTCGTCATCTCGGTGGTGGCGGTGATCTGGCAACGCGTGAGTCTCACTTAGCTGATGAGGAGGCACTGAATGCATGGAGACAATACGTCAACGCCTGTCAACAACATGGCACGCCGACGATCGCTCAGATTTGTCACCCTGGTCGTCAGTCACCTAGGGGTACAGGTGAAAGGGGTCTTTTCGAGAAGCCTATAGCGCCGAGCGCCATTCCCCTTGATATCGGCAAGGGCTGGGCTGCTGCTATCGTCCGGAATGTCGCTTTCGGGGTGCCACGGGCCATGAACCATTTTGATATCAACCTGGTAACTGCACAATTCGTAACTTGTGCGCGTGTGCTAGCACAAATTGGTTTCTCCGGTATTGAGATCCATGCGGCACACGGTTACCTTCTGTGTGAGTCTTTTCCTTCCCATTCCTCGAGCGACAGGTCTGATCTGACATCGTGAGGCAGCGCAATTCCTCTCAGAACAAGTAAGTCATCACTGGCGGATAGAAATTTTGTGATCTAATGTGGGACTTCCATCTGTAGAGTAACACTCGTGATGACCAATATGGTGGTGATGCTACACGGCGCGCCCGTATTATCCTTGACATAATCTATCAAATTCGAAAGGCTGTGCCGAAGACATTTTGCGTTGGGATCAAGTTGAACTCTGCCGATAGCAGCTCGGCACAGTTTGAAGATACCATGACCCAAATTGGTCTTTTTGTCGATGCAGGTGTGGATTTTCTTGAAATATCTGGTGGAAGCTATGAAGACCCGACGGTACGGTATACGATCTTCATCAATTCTGGAGGCTAAAGACAGTACCGGATGCGCTATGACTACCTGTGTCGCTCCACGACTTCTGACCCAGAAGGCCTTATGCAAATGCGCTAACTCCGATAATTAGATGATGGGCCGCGGGTTGCGAGAAGAAAGTAACAACCCCGAAAGCCTAAAGAAAGAATCTCGGGAAGCCTTCTTTTTGGACTTTGCAACGCAAGCAAGGAAGCGGTTCCCGGGTCAAATCCTCATGCTCACTGGAGGATTTCGAACCCGGAAAGGTATTGAGTCCGCACTAAAGGCTGGAGTCTGCGATCTTGTTGGTATAGGCCGCCCAGCGGTCCTCAACGTAGACTTTCCACGCCTCATGATTGACGATGCTGTATACACCGATCAGCAAGCCCGGGTGGTCTTTCCCAAGGTCCAAGTTCCATTCCTGGCCAGGCTACTCAACATCAAAATGTTGGGTGGAGGTGCAGAAACAGTGAGTTGATTTTGACAATTCTTCGTCTTCACCAGATTCTGATTTGTTTTAGCAATTCTTTCGGAGTCAAATTCAACGAATAGCTGCTGGAAACACTCCACGGCGCCCATTATTTCATTCTCTACGTTCTCTAGTATTAATCAGAAGTCGACTGTCTTAAAAGAAATCTGGAGACAAGCGAGAACAATACTGTCCAGGCGACGTTGCCTTTTGGCTCAGCCCGCCGATCTGAGGCTTCTTACGTTGCAAGTGGGGGGTCGCCCCGGGGGTCGCCCCTAAAACGGGGGCCGAAAACAAAATTCTTATAGTTACTTAAGCCCCATCCCATCTTCTTACTTTTAACTCACGATCATCATTCTGCACAATGGATTCCTCCGAATCAATTAATGGTTTTCAAGGGCTGCCAACGGAGCTGTGGGAATCAATTCTATGGCAAGTCGATCCTCGAACGCTCCTCGCATCTGCCACACGAGTCTGTCATGCCTGGGCCACCCTGATTCAAAACTCCACTGCCCTTCAACAACTATTATTCTTTGCGCCAGACACTCGAGTTCCAAGTGATGAGAAGACCCATTGCTCGCTTCTGGTAGATGCTTTCCCGTCGGTTCTCTTCAAGCACGCAAAGAGAGGAGATGATTATAATTTCACAATAGCAACGTGGGATTTTATCAAGCACCCAGAGAAACAATTAGCATATCTGCGACCCGAGGCCAGTTGGCGACGTATGCTCGTGCAGCAGCCGCCGATATACAGAATTGCTATCTGGAATGAGTCGTTCGCCACTATTCCATTTTCGCAATATTATGAGATGCCGGTAAGTTGGGTACCTCAGGAATTTTGGATTGATGGAGCTATGAACTGACAATCCCTTGATTCAGGCCGATCCAAGGCTAACAGAGACCGGTATCCGAATGGAGGTCATATTCGAGGAAATGTTTTTCAACGAACTTCTCGAAGTTGACGACGAGCTTCAGGTCATTTGGTGGAATCATTTTACTCCTACGATGCGAAAGAAAATTGACGCACTTCAGAAGCTGCGGAATCGTAATCTTGAAGCTAACCTTATCCTCAATAATGTTTCTTCAGGTGAGGATCAATCAATCAATCAATCAATCAAAGTTCAATTAACCTGTTGCAGTCTAACTAGTTGCGTATGACTATGCAGGCGCTTCATCCAACTGAAGCAAGAACTCGAAGCCAAACGCCGAGCTGGAACCACATAGTGCATCCCATAGAGTATACAGATACTGATCGTAAAGAGTGCGGAATCAGCCCATTCCTGTAACCCGTAGCCCCATAAGTCCAAACCCACCCCAACCCATACATAAGAAATTAACATATAATGATAGTTGTGGAGTGCACCCTCCACCTTCCAACCCCCACTTCGCTCTCTCTCTCTCTCTCTCTCTCTCTCTCTCTCTCTTTTTCTCTGTACCCTCCCCTGCCTCAGTTTCAATTGATGGTGATGTTGTTCTGGCCATTTAACTGGCATGCTTGTCGACTCTGGCTGAGTTCTCGTTTCATAGCATCATTTGTCGTCATTGGCTAGTACCTATCGTCTTCCACACCTAGCTCCATTGCCGCGAGGCCTGTCGGTTCGTCGTTGTCGCTGTCCTCCTCGATCCCAACGTGTTGAAACTGCTAGAGGAGACCTGTTCGGTGCATAAAGTTGACCACGTAGCGGATAGCCTGCGGGTTAGATATGATCTTGTTATAGTCTGTCTCTGCGAATCCAATCCCGATTCTATCTAGCTGCTCCCACAATTTCGTGCGCGGAATGATATACCGTGGACACTATATTAAAATATGCCTTAGTGTTTGTGAGCCCTTATCACAGCTACACCGGTTAGTCTCGGCTTCTTTGATCTTGAATAGGAAGTGTCGAAGTCCAATCCGCATTGTACGCATCTGGATCAAGATCGCGTACTGTGGTTTCGACAGCCCTTCGTATAACCGGAGGGTCTTCTTGTTCGGCGCCTATACTAAGCGCTTCGTGGGTACGGAGGTTGTCTCTCGCTCCTATTACTTCTCCCACCGCTCTCTGATTCGTTAACGTACCGCTTTCTTAGTAGCTACAGCGAGACGGATTATCGGATTATCCGGCCCGGTCGTAACTCCTATCCCCGCACTAAGAAGCGCTGTATTTTTCGCTTCTCTATCAGCAAATTCATTGCCGTCCATACCAACGTATATAGGGATCCACCTAATGGTAATGTTCGTTAGGTATTGCTGGGTCTGGTTCCGCGACCGGATAGTCCGTACGTGATCGTATATCAGTCTAAGCACGTACTAGCTAGATGGTCGTTGTGGGTTTCGAACTACCTAGATAGCAGCCTAGCTGTCGGAGAAAATAGTCACTTCTCGAGCCGTCGATCGTCCGTTGTTAAGATTTGAATTCGTATTCCCTTCCTTAGTCTTAGTAAGCGCTATCTTAATGCCGCTGAGCTCGGTAGCGTACACTATAGACTAAGAGTCCTTCCTAAGATATCGTCTTTATAACGTTATCTCCGGGTATTGGCTTGCTACTAATACACTAATATGCCCTACGAATCCGCTTCCGTCTATAAAAATCATTTTAGTTCGTCCTTAGTTGTCATCGTCGTATATAGTACCTTTATGAATACCATCGTGGGTTTTTCGAGCCGCTTCTTGATTCTTAATAAAGTAGGGAATCGGTGCTTCCTATAGAGCAAGAACAAATACACACTTCTCCTCCTATTTTTTATATTATAGGCGGAGCGTTTTCCACGCAATTACTTCCGTCGGGGACCATCCCCCGACCTTCCGCTCCCTTGGTTTTCTAGCCTCTTTGGCAATTTATAGGCATGCCTATTGTAGGCTAGTAAGGATTCGTATCGCCGTTTCTTCGACGATCTATTAGAGTCGTAGTTTGATAGGAAGGATATATAGTTCTATATCAAGTGCTACCCCCGCTATTCCACGGAAGGCACTACTAATCAAGATTGCCGTACGCTTTTATATTTTTATAAGTTCGTTAGTGAGCTTATCGAGGTCCCCCCTTGGCATAGCCCTGGCCTCTAGGTAGTACCACGCTAACAGTCCCTATAACGTCTATAGAATGATAACTACTTAGTATATCTTCTGTATTACAATTAATAATAATCCCTAAATAGAGCCTAAGATTCCGCGGAGTACTTCGAGACTACTCGCTCCCTTCGCTAACATTTTCTTATAGTATATCGTGAAATTGAGGTGTTTGTCGAGCTAGACCCCGAGGTATTTAGTAGTATACGACGGCGCGAGAATGGTTAGTATTAGGTCTCCCGGGATGATTACCGGCATACCGTTATAGCTAGCCAGATCATCCGGTATCTCCTAGATACCTATCTCTTAGACCGGTCGTATTATGCCGGTGTCCTAGGTCGGTGTTATAGCGCTGGCGGATTTCTAATTGGTGAAATGGATAAGTTCAAATTTATCGGGTACGAATTTTGCTGCATACTTGTTAGCCCAGGTAGCCGCCCGTTGCAGTACCTTCTCTAGCAATTAGACGTTCTCTTTATAGCTATTTAAGACAGCTAGAATACAAACGTCGTCTACCCATCTATATGCCTCACTCTCTCTATAATATAGACCCCTTAATATATACGCTCGGACTAGTGGTATATTAAAGAGGAGGAATAGGATCGGCGAGATTGGTAAGCCCTACGGGATACTAGTTAGTATAGGAAATGCTTCACTTAGGTACCCGTTCGGTAGCTTGATTCGTATACTCCTACCGGTAAGGAATGACTAGACCCATAGGGTAAGTACACCGAGACCTAGTTGCTATATATTATATAGCAATCTCTCGTAGGATACCATATCATATATACCGGCTACGTCGAGAAGCAACATACTTACTATCTTACCTTCTCCCTAGGCCTAGTGGACTCGTCTAAGGATCAGCTAAATTGCATAGTCAACGGAGACCCCTCTTCGACCTCTAAGGTATATTTTCGGGAGCAGGTTATGCTCTTCTACATACCAAGCGATTCGTATAGCAACAATCGCTTCGAGGACCTTGCCGAGTATATTTAACAATATAACTGGCCGGTATAACTTTAGGACTCGGTAGTCCTACAGGCCGGCTTTTCGTAGAGTTACCGTAACTAAGGTTTAGAAGTACCGGGGGTTATGCCCGACCCGGATATATACGTCGAAGATAGCTACGAGAAGTAGGACAAATCTCTTCTCTAATCTTGACCCTGGTTCCGCTAGCACCCGCCATAGCTTATTCGGCAGTATATCGTACCCAGGTACTTTATTCGGTGGTACTTTCTTGATTGCAGCTCTTACTTCGGTTTCGTTTACCGGCGGTAGTTAGAACTACTCTCGATGGCTAGCGTGGATATCGGAGAGATCTACCTTCGGTGGCTATAGGAAGAATACTTTACGGAGTAGATTTACCTTCTCTACGTTAGTTTCTATAGAGTTCCCTTCCCCTATTCGTAATACCGGCATTATGCTTCCCTACTACTAGCCTCTATTCCTAGCCCATTTAGCTACTCTCTATAGTCCCTAAGGGCCTTAGTCGACTACTTCTTTAATAAAGTTTCGGAAGCCGCGCCGGAGAGTAGCTTTAATAACCTTACCCTTTTGATTCCTAGCCAGTTTATATATCTCCCAATCCTCTTCGTCGTATATCGTAAGGTACCGACGGAACATACAGCGGGAGTGTTTAACAGCCTCCCCACACTCCTTGGTCTACGATAGATTGGCGTAGGGGCTCGGTTTGGCCTATAGTGTTGATTCCTACACGCCTCGTTATACGATATCGATCAGGTGGCTTACTACGTCGTCGATCTAACGGGGTATTGTCAATTACGGCGGCATTAGTAGGTTGTCGGCCACTAAGACGTCGAATTTCTCGGTATCCATGGCCTTCTAGAGCCTTCTCTTCTAGGTATCTGATAGTATTATAGGCGTATCGATATCGACTAGTACTCGGATCGGCAGGTAATCTGAATCTACATAACAGTCTAAGGCCAGCTCGCACACTACTAATCTCTCTATAAGATCTAGTGTACCGAAGAACAGGTCGATTGTCGTACGCTCCCCGTTCTAGTCCCTTATGATAGTCCCAGGTTCCAGCCACAAGTCAAGGTCCGCCTCGTCACATAGCTCAATAAGCTTGTCGGCGCCTAGATCCTATATAGCCTCAATGCCTCCCCAGGCAGGGTGATAGAGGTTGAAGTCGCCGGCAATTATAGTATGCTTCCGGCCGCGTTATTAGATGTTATGCTGCTAGTTATCGCCGAGCAGCTTGCTAAGTAGTTCTACTATGCTAGTAGTACCGCATTCGTTATATATATTGAAGAGGCTGATCTCGCTAGTGCCGGTTTATAATCTCACTTCCTGGCAGAACTCGTTATGTGCGTAGTACGTCCACCCGGTCATATTCTTAGAGATATATATACACACCCGTACTCTACTTCCTATCTCTAAGCTAAACGGGAAGAGAAGCTTATATATTTGTTTCAATAGATAGTACGTCGTATCGGTATATAGGTTTTCCCATGGTTCTTATACCGCAATAATATCTACCTTCATGACTCCTGGTTTTGCCAAGAAGTCAGCCATAACGACATCTCTTGATCGGTGCGTATTATATTAGATAATAGTAAATGGTATGTTATTTATTAGAGGTTATCCCAGTATACTTCTTGGTAAATTAGCGGGTTCTCCTCTCCTCCTAGATGCCTACTCTGTTAGTGAATTTTACCGATAGAGCTGATATTATAAGGTTGACCTAGTTATCGAGGGTACGCTTGTTCTTACCCCATAGGCCAGGTATATATACTATTATATTGTTCTTAAAGATAGTGGCGTTCTCCTTACCGGCGGCTCTCTACTTGCTAGCCGATTGACATCTATTGCCGCTGGTGCGGGATAGTACCGACGGCTAGTATTCGCCGGCCGATATAGCCGGCGCCGGTGACGATAGTGTACCTAGCAGTACTACTTCTTGATCTTCGAGAACGTACGCTTCGTCTCTTACTCGCTTCTATACTATACTTGTATCGAGCATAGATCTTATTAGGCCTTTGCTTCTAGTTGTTGTTAATGATGATGTTGATGCCCGGCTGGGTATCCTACGCCTTGGCGGTTTAGATCGTATCTCTACCGGTACGTAAATTAATCGATCGTCTCCCCTTACTAGCCTTTATGCCGACTAGAGGATCGATTCCCTAATTGCGCTTGCCTCCTTATCTCCTACTATAAAAGTGGCTACTAGCGGGGTATCCTCTTACTCGGGCTCTTAGGTCCCCTATATTTCGGTATCCTCCGGTGATATTGGCACCTCGCTACTACTCGCCGGTTGGCCTAAGCTTATTGTCTTAGTTGATACTTCGGGTCTGGTTAGTAGTCTTCGTCCCTACCTAGAGCTATCTTTAGTAGAAGTCCCGGAGCCGCTACCTCCTAGACTCCCGGGTCCTATAGTAGTAGCTACCGGCGTCCTTTCGGTAGCTATTAAGAGGTATACCGGCACCCGGTGATACCGCTCTCTCGCCTACGCGAGAACCTATACTCTCTCGATTTCTCTAATAAAGTCGGGGTACCGCTTCGACTATCTATTATATGCGCCCCCGTAGTTAGCGCACTTTCGTTTACTAAGAGTTACATCCTTTTTACGCTAGTAGTCTCGAGAATGATGTTTCTTAGCGTAAAAGACGCACTTGGTTTCATTAGAATAGGTGTTTCCTATGTGTCCGTATTTCTAACAGTTATGACATTGGCGTATACGCGTAGCACGGTCGTATAGGACTGTAGTAAGCGCCTCCGAGTCCTAGAGTGTTCTAGTGTCGATAGCTTTGTTTGTAGTATACGGTGAGGTGAACTCGACGATCAGTAAGCCAGATTTCTTACCCTCTAGGAGGACTAGCCATAAGATCTAGGTGATCTCCGCCTCCCCCTAGTTGAACGAGTTCTCGGTAAGCAACTGCTTTATAATACCCTGCTTCCGACCTTGCTCTCCGATGCCGGCAGCCGAGTTAATGCCGAGAGATCGTATATTAACATCGTATATAACAACCCCCTAACTCGGCAGGCGCACTTCCGATCCCTTCCACAAATGCTTCACCTAGGTAGTCCGGTGGTATCGTATTATCTCCGCTTCCTTCGTAGTACGAAGGCTAAGCGAGATATCCCCCGACTTCAATTGCCTAGCTGCGACAAACTTAGCGGATGCTACCGTCATACCGTACGTGGCCTTTGCCGCCTTAGCCCGCGCTCTCTCGGCCAGCTTCGTAATCTTAGCCGACGTTTGCGTACGGAAGTGTTTAATGCCATCGGAATCACCTAGTTTGACAATGATCTAGCGGTCCTAGATAAGGTCGGAAGGCGATACGGGGTTAGTCGACGCCGATCCATAGCTTGACAAAAAGTGCGTCGGCGGCGGCGCATTTTTAACGGCGTCGATATATGATCTGACTCGGGTATTCGGCCCTTAGGCTGCTAACGCTGTTGAGACCCTCACTGCATGAATGTCTTGCTTGATCTGGCTGGTTTCCTGGCGTAGCTGTTCAAATTGCTACTTCTAGTCCTAGCTAATGGGGTTCTTAATGAGATCTATAGTGAGCTCCTGAATAGACTTGAGGTATTCGAGCACTGGTCTCGGGACTTTAACAGAGTTGTTACTACTGATATGATTCAGCAACTAGCGTACGTCGTAATTGGCGTCCAATATACGCTCGTTGATGTTGCGTGCAGAATTTTCGCGGCCCCCTGAAAGGGGCGGCCACTGGCTCCCTGGCGCCACCATACCTTCCACCAATATAAAATTGGGGTTAGGAGATGGAGCCGGAAGTTACAATTAACTTGCAATTAAAATGAGAGCTGTAGCCCTCGGCGTTGTGGTGCAATTTCAAAAATTAGATTCGCGCAAAGATATGTGTTTTTTCTTCAGGTGAGGACTATGTGCGCTCCGATGAGGAGGAAGAAGACGAGGAAGAGAAGCAGAAGGTTGCACTTGCGATGGAAACAACATCAATGGTCAAAGGGATGTACGAGAAGTTTGGTCTGAAGCCTAAAACAGGAGAAGAAGGGCGATATACCAAGCTTGAGTCAAATGACTGGGACTACTAAAGCCTGATGTTTGCAAACTTTACGGGGTTTTTCAGTGTATTTAGAACAGCAGACTATGTAGGCGTAACTTATGGTCTACATCACTAAACTCTAGTTATTCAAATTTGTGTCCGCATCTACTCATTCACCTCACCAGAAAAAGGGAGAACACTTGGGAGGAAAGATTACCTTCGACGAACTGATGTCAAGCAGTCGCCCACAGCCAAACTGCTGGGAGTGGTGTTCGACCAAGGACTCCGCTGGAAAGAGCACGTCCAGCAGGCCATCAAACTCGCCACGAAAACGAGCATCGCTCTGAACGGACTACGACACCTGCGGCCTGAGCAAATGCGACAACTCTACCAAGCGTGTGTCACACCAGTCGTGGGCTATGCATCAACGATCTGGCATGATCCGCTTCGAGACAAGACTCATTTGCGCCATTTGCACACAGTGCAGAGAACGGCATTGGTTCGGATTCTGTCGGCCTTTCGAACAGTAGCAACCACAGCCCTCGAAATGGAAGTCCACGTACTTCCCACGCACCTCCGCCTTCGCCGTCGAGCACAGCGCACCATTGTGAGACTACACACACTACCACGGGACCATACTATTTGGGGGGCACTATCACGTGCCCAGAAACGCAGGAACAATATCGGATCATGTGCACGCCTTCCCCTGGGGGAAGCGTTGAAATCCATAATGTTGACAGGCTCAACGAGCTCGAAACGACCGGTGGTCGGTCCACGTCGCGGAACTCGTGGGCATCTTCTACGCGGTGAACACGGTTTTCAAGTTAGCCCATCAACGCCCGATAGTCGGAAGCAGTAGGCACACAACGGCAACAATACTATGTGACAGCAGATCAGCTCTACAAGCAATTCAGAACGCGAGGAACAAATCAGACCAGCGAGTCGCCCATGCAATCGCCATAGCGTACCTGCCGAGAGAAAGTGAACCCGGAATCTTTGGATCGAAATTAAGCCAGTAACTTACCTTTCCGAGGCATCATGACCTGGTGATTAGACAGGGCGGAGTAAATTGTTTTAAATGAAAGCAGCTCTGGAATATTATCCAACTTTTGGTCGAGATTCCATGTGACGGAAGAAAGACCTTTCCAGCTACGGAGATCAGTGAGTCGGGACAAGCTTACAAAGATTTGCTGGCTTTTTATGAAGAGCTATATTTTATTTCATATATATTTCTAGGAGAAGAATAAAACGTCGCCAATATGGATCACCGCAAAAGAAGGCCCAAGGAACAGAGGTTCTTATGCACTATACCGTCGTGTATCTACACCATGGTTGCTTTCAGTAACTTAGTATCAGTGGCATTTGTGTAATGTGTGTAAATTCGTCGACCTCGCGTTCTGTTGATATCTTGAAAGCGATCGGCAAAGTAGTCAGCGGCAGTGGTCACCCTCGTACCATGAAAATCTGGGAAATGCGTAGATATCGGCGAGTAAGCCAGCTTTCTCTTGAATATATCAATCTTATTTAAGAAAATAATGACAGACTTATGCTTGAACTATACGCCGTTAATCAAGGAGTCGAAAAACGCCATTGCTTCGTGCATTTGGTTCTGGGTAAGAGTCGTTATTCATCTGCGCCAGGGTCATAGCATCAATTTTGGATGTACAGCGTTGTGGTCGGGAAAAGTAATATTATAAGACTTAATAATCTTATTAATTACTAGATTCTATATCTTATAGATATATCTATAATCTCCTTTATAGCTAATAAGGTATCCCTCAAAAGCGCGAGTAGCTAACTTTTAAGATTATACCTAGGTCTAGACTGCGACATCGCCCGTCCATGGGCTAGTTTTCTTCAGACAACCGAAATCTTCCTGGCATCTTTCGGACTCTCCGCAATTCTTGATCAGTCCAAGGATGAAGAACTCCGCTTAGTACAACAGAATATATTCATGGACACCATACCATTACTCGTAGTTCTCGCCGCTAATTTCCCAGGTCCCAATTCAATTCAATAGTCTCCACAAATACTCTTAGGCTGACACATATAAGACCTATAAATCCAAAACATGGCATCTAACCTTCATTTCATCTATGCATATATATATATATATATATATGTACTCATAAACTCTATCAGAAAAGTCCGCCGTCACTTCATCCCAGGCTCAAATAATATTCTTCAGCTCCTGTCCAGCAAGAAGCCGTCTCAAGTTATACGCAATAAGCGCCTCAGCCCCACGGGGACGTCCACCAGCAGCATGAGGCGAGAGGATGAGATTAGGCGCAGCATAAAGCTTGGACTCCTTCGGCAGCGGCTCAGCGGAGAAAACATCCAACGCCGCACCACCAATGCTACCCTTCTCAAGTGCCTCAAGCAGCGCATCCTCATCAACAGAAGTGCCCCGGCCAACATTCACAACCCAAGCGTGATTCGGCAGCAACGCCAAGCGCTCAGCACTAAGCGCACCGTTGGTACTCGCCGACCCAGGCAGAATCATAACCAAGGCATCGGTCTTAGGCAGAATCTCTTGCAGGCGATCCTCTGCAACAACCTCAAACCCATTTCGCACACCGGTACTCCGCGCAACACCGGTAACATTAGCTCCGAGCGTAGTCAACACGGGTGCAAGGTTCTTGGCAATATTTCCGAATCCCCAGATGGTAATATTAGCACCCTTGAGGGTACGGAAAGTGCCTGGGGCACGGTCAGGCTGGGGGCCGCCCAGGTGGGCGGGCCACTCGCCGCGGGACTGGTAATCGCGCATCTCATAGAAGCGACGGGCTGCATTGAGGAGCAGGCCTAGGGTGTGCTCAGCGACTGTTTCGTCGTGTAGGCCGGAACCGGTTGTGATAGCGATGCGGGAGGCATCGAAGCCTGCACCGAGGACGTCGTTTGGGCCGGCTGCTAGCGACTGGATCCAGCGGAGATTCTTCATACGGGACGCTGCATCACGGAGGTTTGTGGGTTTGTTGCTCCATGTTACTAGGAACTCGGCGTCGATTAGGGGTTCGGGGATTGGGAGTGTGACGTCGTAGGGGTGTAATTCGACGGAGAAGCCTTCCAGGGACTTTGTGTCGATATGAAGAGAGGTAGGGTAGAGGAGTTTCATTTTGAGGGCCCGTTGGAGGTGATTTGACAGAGTCTTGAGGCGTTGGCTGGGTGACATGAAGAGGGGATGGTCAAGGTTCTTATGCGAGAGGAGAGGAGTTGCAACGCGGGGTCGGCGGAGCCCCGCCGAGACCGGGGTAACTCCGGCAGATGCCAGCCTCGGGGTGATCAATGAAAACTAGTAATGTAATTCGGTCTACGTGGCTTTAGGCGTATTAGATGATCATAGCAGGTCAGTAGTTAAAGTAGGGTTAAAAAAAGGTTGAAGAGTCTGATTGAAACGTTTTATAGGGAGTTAGTAATAAGCAGACGGTCAAAATCCAGGGGAAAAGAGACTACTATAACCTCAGCCAGTACTACCCGACATGTATTCACATATGCACATCCTTTACGTCTGGCGAAATGAAAGTGGCGGCAGGGGCGGATGCGAAATGAAAGAGAAAGCAATGAGTGCAAGATACAGAGGACGGAAAAAAGAGGGCGAGGTCGAGTCTTCATGCCGGGGGCCTTGAGTACGGACTACTGCGGGCGACGGAGAAATCGTATGTCGTGGAGGTCGCAGGGTAAATGGTTCTAGTATTCCTGATGGAGAGAGCACCTTATATTTACTATATTCAGGGTACGACTCGGAGAAATTCAAATCTCGCATACTAGGCAGGTAGAGACAATAAGCACAATGGGTATCAGTCAATTCGGCCACAGCCTACAAAAAGGACAAGCTATACAGCAAGAGATATACAAAGAACAAGAATATATATGGGGGAATCATAATCCCCAACACCAATTCTCCACCTACGAAGTACCATCTTTCTCAAGAGGAATCTCTGTTTCGGCTTCGACAGCACCGGTACCCGTCAAAAAGAACTCGAGCTCACTAGGCCCGCCCTGCGAGTTCTCATTTTCAGCGAGCTGTTCCAACAAGCTCAGGAAGGGATCTTTTTCAGACGCGCCCTCGCTGCCGGCTGTGGTGTGGGTAGCGCTAGTTTGGGACTGGGCACCTGGGGTCTGTGCGGTGGGGCCTGACTGCGCCATTCCGTTTAGGCTTGCGTGGGCGGTGTCGAAGGGAAAGGTTGCGTATTGGGGATTTGGGGGCGGTGTTGGTGCTATGTTCATGGCGGAGTCGGTAAGAAAGGCTGGCGGTGAGAGGCCAAAGGCCGAGGGAGAGAAGCCTGGGATGGAGAGGTGGGAGTTTTCTGTTGTACCGGCACCAGGTAGGTCTGCTCCGATTGGGAGGGAGAAGACGGAGGGCAAGGATGGTGATTGTTGGTGGTGGTTATTTGAGATCGCTTGGAATTGTAGGGTTGGCGAGAGGGAAGTCGGGTGAGAGGGTTTCCGGGACAGAGGATGAGAATGGGAGTGGCGACGGTCGATATCTAAGCTCTGGGTGGATGCTAATGGACTCGAGGGTCCAGGCCTTGTATTTGAGAAGTAGGATGAAGCATTCTGATAGGAGGGTGCGGCCATTGGCCGTTGGAAGTAATGATCTTGGCGATCAATAAAGTTTGCTGTACTGTCTCCGGAGTTAGTGACCATATAATACGTATGCAAAAGGATGGAATCAGCAGTCGACGTACCTTGGAGCTAGTTCATCCCCCGCATCTATGAGCCGAACGTGTGATCCATCTAACGTCAGACCGGGATATCGGTCGAGAAAGTCTTCAAGGTGGAAGACTGGGGAGAAGCGCATCGGGCTACTAGCAAGATTGCGCACCAGTTCGGAGTGACACGTATAGATAGTCTGGAGCAGCTCACGTTGATGCTGCGCACCAGTCCAAATATTGCGCAACCAAGCAAGCTGGTGCATCTCCCGAGTCAGGAATTCAGCGCTAGAAGAGAAAACCTCTCCTTCACGCCCCTTGTAGTGCACACCGTGAACATGTACAGTCCCCGCTGTGCACACACAGTAGCCGACGAAAGCAGGCCACTCAATCAGCGGAGAATTACGACCCAGTTCAACGAGCTCTGCGATGGCATTGGAGTGCGAGAAACACAAGTTCGTCGCCTCGATTTGCCAGGACTGATGCTGTCCCGTACCTCTGAGCTCTACCAGATCAATAGGTAGGAACGGGCGGTAGATCAAACAGTGCACCAAATGGTAGATCAACTTGCTTAGCAAAAGTGTTGTACTCTCGGGATGACCGAACAATGCATCGATTGACGCAAAGACGTCCTGCGTACCGGCCGCCCAGATATCCAATTCTTGTCGGATCTTAGATAGATTAGAGAGCGCATGCCATGGAAAGTGAGAGTCACCTTTGACTCCGCCAGCTGCCAGGTACTTATTGGTGACACCAAGAATACGCGTGATGTCAATCAGCAGAGAGGCAGCACTTGGTGATTTGCGCCGGGAATCAGCAGAATATTGAATGTTCGGGCCGACGTGGAAGAGCTCTCCCTCCACGTTCAGACCCGCTGCGTGTGGTGACCAAGACGGTAGGCGCAGAACAATCGAATGATCGGCAATCAGACATGGACGTCGGGATCCACAATTAATGAATCTGTCCATCAAGTAAACAGACCAGAATAGCCGACGCCTCATTTCTCGCTCGGCGGCCGCGATATTGGACTTAGCGGGAGCCTCGCGGTACAAATCCAGAGCGACGATCATGGCCACGCAATTTGCTGATCATCATTAGTGAAATTCATTCAACCATGTACGATCGAGGGCTAAGCATACAGAATGTCATATAAGCTTTCTTCCCTAAACCGTAAGCGTAGAAAGCTTGCGAAAGCAACAATAGAGTCTGCAGTCCTTCCACCGTGGGATTGTCGACATCAATCATGCGTCTTGCCTGTAGTGCTGCATCGAGACCGGTACGTAGTGACTGCTCTACTTGGCCAGGCAAGGTTGTGTATCTGAGATACGTCAGTCAAACATGTAAAGCACGCGACAGGACTTGGAAGCTTGGCAATTGTACCTTACTGTCAATGCTGAGATAGCCATGGCCAGGGATGGAGGCAATTTGTTCAGTTGATGGCTCTGTCGCGTTGTCGCCTCGTCTAGTATATAAGACGGTTTACCGTGTAATCGCTCAAAGTAAATATCGAGGATCGCATCCGATAGGGGTCCATTGGTTGTCGGAGAGGGCTGTTGGACAAGACTTGCCGGGTGGCCGGTCGGCCTAGAGAAGGGATCCACATTTTGCGAGAAAGAATTTGACAGAGCGGATCGATCGCTTGAGGAGTAAATACTAAAGGAAGTGTCGATGGTGTTGCGACGAGTGGGAAAGCTCGGCGGATCGTCCGGCGTATCGGGAGAAGTGGGCGAAATAGGGTTCTTCTCATCGTGGAGTCTTTTCTCCAACCCATCGACCCGCTTGAGGAGAGCTTCTAGTACATCGGTCTTGGGGCCCCGTTTTTTGGGGACGGCATCTTTGAACGTAACAAAATCAACGGGGGAATCATGTGATGTGGAGGGGACATGCTTGACTTACCATAAAGACATGGGCACTGGAAGACCTTACATGCCTCGCAGCTCGGTCGCATACGATTACATTTGATCTATGACGAGTTAGAGCCAACCAATCGCACTCATACTGACTGGGCCGACCTTGCGCTTGCGACAGGATTTGCAGTTCATGGTTTCGCGTGGCTCGACCGTCGCACGACGGGGCGTGAGACGGTCGATGCTGACCTGAGGACGAGACATGGCACATCTACATGGAAGAGAAAAATGAAGATGAAGATGAAAAGAAGAAAGAAAACGGCCAGGGCCAAGATGGACAAGAAGTCAAGCGCATGGTTGTGGCTTGAAAAAAAAAGAGCCTATACCACAACCAGGTTGCGGAGGAAAGAAATGCGGAGAAGTTGATGTGCCGCCGGAATTCCCCAGTTTAGGCTGACATGGGGGATATTATACATGGATACCTTTGAACTCCGTATATTCCTGACTATTAAGATATTAAGATTAATATGTACTCTGTAATATTCTTATATATCTTATATATCTTATGTTTTCTTATTCTGTTGAGTTTAATTTACTTCAAACATGTCATTCAACTTATAAACCAATCCATTCCCCTTTAATTTGATATAGGGCGGGATAGATTTCCTTTTCTGGAACACACCCACCTTAGGCTTCCAACGCCAACATCCGGGATGATCCAGGAACCCCATAATTACAGCATAATTGCAGGTAATTTCACGTTGCAGTAGCTTGACTTATTCAACCAGTAAATAACTATATTCTGTCCATCCTTCCCCCCCCCCCCATTACGGGGTACCCTATTGTTGCTTGGACCCCCTATTAAGTCCCCTCAATTTACCCGAAGTGTCTCCTGCAGAAACGATTCCCATTACTTAACTGCACGTGAATGGGTGTGGAGTACCGGAGTAACGGAGTATCAAACCTATTGCTATTATTATTGGCCCCCGCTTATTACGCCTTCCAAGATTCTCCCTAAGCTTGATAACCCCGTTCGATCCCAACCTTGATCATCCCCTGAGGCTACTATATTCGATACGGGACTTCCATCCTAGTCTTCTTTTTAACTTTTTAAACCCTTCGTGCTTATTTACACAGATCATATGCTCTCCTTTATTCTGAAATGCCAAGCAACACTAGGTGCTGTAAGTGTTCCAAGGTGGCTTGACACGATTACTCTATTTAGTGTCTACTCCGTGTACTCCGTACCCCTAAAATCTATATACATACACAAAAAGTGAAATATCAACCTCATTGTCCAGGCAAAACCTTCCCCCTCATCACAAATTCCGCCATATCCCTCGCCCTCCCACCCATCCTCTCCAACCCCTGAACAACACCACCACGATCATTAACCGGCCGTTCCTGACTAACCTTAAACCGGCCCTCAATCCGCGTGATTTCAATCTTCATCCCAACAATATTCTTCAAAAGCGCCGCAATGTACTCTAGTGGCGCATCTGCGATTTTCCAAGGTGCCGGCGTCGATTTCGGCAATGCCATGCGGTCGCCATCCCCGCTAGCCCCGGTCGCCGCAGTCTTCACCCCCTGATTCAGCTCCAGCTGCAGCTCCAGGTCTGTGCTGTGGTTCTGGTTCTGGTCTTTGTTTTGGGGTGGATCCCCATCCCCATTCTCAGTTCCACTTCCACCCCCGTGTTTGACATCAGACCCCGAAGTCAACCCAGATTCATCCTGAAAGCCCATTACTCCTTCCTCTCCAAGCTGGGCTAAATCACCCAGCTGTCGTCGTAAAAACAGCTCCGTTTGCTCGTCCTTCGTGTCATGGTAGATAGTTGCCCGACCGTAGACCTGCACTGCAGCGTAATTCCATGTCGGAGCAACCCTGCCCGTGGCCGGTTTGGACTCTATGTAGAAGTTCGGGGTGATGTAGTGGTCTACTGGGCTAGTGAAGACGATTAGGACCTCACCAGGGAGTGTATGGCCTGTGGATGTCATTGGTTCTTCTTCAGAACTTGTTATAGGAAATGCGCCTGGGATCCTGATTGTTTTGGTGCTGTGCTCTGAGGCAGATTCTACAATTGCTTTGCTTTGCGGGTTTTGGCGCGCGATGTGGCCGCGGAGAACTCCCAGAGAAGGAAGGGGCGATGCCGGGGTGTTTCCATCGGCTATTTTTGCTTTAGTTGATGGCTCATCTTCCAGGGCTGTTTCACTGTCCAACACCCAGGGGATGTGGCTGCATTGGAGGGTCGGGTGATTCTTCAAAGGCAGGGAAGTGGTAAGGACGCCTAATGGATGTTGTTTGATGAAGGCGTGAAGGGTTGGAAGGTCTCGGACTGCATGATCGGGACGTAGATGCATTTTATTTTGTGTGAATTAGGAAAGAAATATATATCCAGAGCTAAAGAGAAACGGGGCCTAGGGTAAGGATGAAAGGAGGGGTTGACCACGGAGTTTCTGATAGGTTCTTATCTTGCTACATTTATATATCGCTTACAGTTGATCATACAAAACACATAAATGAGACGATAAATAAAGCGCCTTTCTTAAACTCAAACTAGCCACCACACTATGGATCTCAGATGATGCAGAGAACCCTACAAAAACCGATCATATAATCCCTACTCCAAACCCCTAAAACAAGATTCTAATCAATATCAAGCTCAATATCTATTGTGTCAACAACAGACAAAAAAGCCGAACCACAAATAACATAGGTAGGTATGCAGTATACTATACTATATAACTAAAACAAAGGCCTTCCAGACGCCATGCGCACAAAGTCAAACGGCACATTCTGCCCAACAAGCAACCTCAGCGTCTCAACAGTAGTCCAAGCGCTGACATCTCCAACCCCATACGCCGTCCACCCAGCACTAGTAGCAACAGCCAAAGGATCACCCTTCCTCGGCCCACTAGTCAGATCAAGATAAACCTTCCCACGAGTCGAAGGCGGCGATGAACGACCATTAACACCATAATGCCTTAGCAGAGGTTGCACGAGTAGCGATTTCTCCGGCGGCAGCGCAGAGACAATAACAAATGGCTGCTCAACCCTTTTGACGGATTGGATGGATGTGAAGGGCTCAAGACCTGCAGCTAGCGGGCCACTCGCTTTAAATCCGACTGTGTAGATTGTACCAACGGCCAGACTGCGTAGTGCGAAGATTGCCGCTGAAGCGTCTGCTTGGGAGCCGGCGAGGATGATCGCTGCGCGGCTGCTGTATGCGGATGGAACGTATTCGCGCGTCAGGGTTGCGCGGATGCCCTTCCAGGCGGCGTTTTCACCGATGAATCTGGAGGTTCCTGGTGCGCTGTCGCCCGGTGTCATGGCGATTGTGTCGACTAACCCAATTGCGCGGGCTGCGTCACTGACTGCGGGGATAAAACCGGTTGTGGCTGGGACTGGGGGGCTGAGGTAGGCGCCGCCGAAGTGCGGTTGAAGGAGAACGGGTTCTATGGAGCCCTTTGGGCCACGATCGATTGAAGTGAAGTTGTGGGGGAGGCCGAGTTCGTTTAGACATTTCTCCATGAACATTGAGTGTGGGGTTGAGCGGAATGAGCCGATGGCGTAGAGCTCGCGTTTCGGAAGTTGGCCCATTATGTGTAGGGCTTCATTGATCTCCGCTGCGGTGAGCTGGCCGGGAGCGGCGATCATTGGGAGGAGAGGGTGGGTGATTGGAGAAAAGACGGTGTTGAGGGCTCGAGATAGCTGGCCCATTTGGCCCATGTTGACTGCTGACAGGGGTGGGCCTGAGCCGCGGCTTTTGATGGTAGAGCGGAAGTATTCTAGTTCATAGTTCTCCTCGATTGTGTGGACCATGGCGATCATCTTCACGATGTCGGCGTATTTGGCGCTTTCCGTAAATATGCGCTGCGCCTCTTCCGATGTCCACTTCCAGGTCCCAGAGAAGTCATGGAACGCAGATAAAATCATACTATGGCCCTTTTTCTCAAACAACTGGCGCCGGATCTCTTCTGGCAGCCACAGTTCCACATCAATATACTCAACTCCCCACTGTATCGCTCGGCGAAGGTACTTGTAAAAGAGCGCAGGGTCGTCTACCGGAAACTTCCCGTTCTCTCTTGTACAACGAACGGTGAAGATAATCGGCAACTCAGTGTGCTGCCGCAACAGCATCAACTGCTGACCCACATACTTCAAACTCGGAACAGGTGGATTGGTCCAACCCTCCGGCACAGGCTCAACTAGTAAATCCACACGGATTTCAACAGCATCAGATCCCACAGACAGGATATCCAAATTAGGCAAAGCAGCATGCACATCAGGAAAAGTAGTCGAGATAAAATTCGTCCTGGTCTTCGTCCGCAAATCATCATGCGGCCTCGTCTGACCGAAAATCAACGACAAAAACCGCGACAGATCCCGGCGCAGGAACGGACTCCGCGAATATAAAAACTCATAATCACAGCGCTCGGTGAGCGAGTCTTCCGGTGCAGACCCATCTTCCACACAGTACGTGTTTACCAAAACCAAGGATGATCGCTCACATCCTTGCAAGCTCCGTGCTAGATCGTGCGTTAGGATCCCCACAACCACTGCATCGCTGGCTCGCGCAATCTTCCCAAGCGATGTGTCCGTTGTCCATGGCTTGCCCAAAATCTCCGCTACCAGTTGTACGATATGCTCTTGGTTCTGCCCATAGATGATCACGACAGTCCTCGCGACAGCGTCGGCGGCCGGCGCAGCGATGCCCGCGGCTATCTGGTCTTGGGTCCCGGTAGGCGGAGGATCGTGAGAGAGGATTGTTGTAGCATTGGAAGGAACGGGGATATTGGTGTTTGCGCTGGGAGGATCCTGAGCCTTGAGGGCGGAGGAGACAGGGGGATCGTCGAGCAGCGGCGTGGCCATATGCTGCGGAAAGGCTGTCGGAATCATGGCATAGCAGTCCCAAGTGTTTTCATACTTCGTGCTGGTGAGGATGTATATGCAGGTCGAGGTAAGTGTCAAAGACAGGTGGAAATGGGAGTCGGGGAGAGGGGGAAGGAGCGCAAGGACCCGGTATAGGCTTTGTGTAATTCGCTTCTCAACGGTCAGAACCCCGGGTATCGTAAGAGGTAGGTAGTATCAGAGCATATATTTTTTACAAAAACAATTAGGAAAAAGGGAGCGGGCCGAACGAGGCTAGCTCCAAGGTATATGGGGTAATTGGGGCAAGTTGGATAAAGCGACGCTAAATCAATCCCAGGCGGGTAGAGGTATTAAACCCAGCCGCGAGGATCAGCAAGGATCAGAATGGAAAGCCATTTGGGGCGACATGGATCGATGGAAGAACTTGTTGCGTAGGTTCCACCTAATGCGCGACAATGGAATCCCACGCAGACGGCGGACGCGGGGAAAAGTGGGAAGCGGCGTTGGGTTTCTCCACCAATCACCGGTGGCGACATATAACTATACTGCATGTAGATATGGGAATTGGAGTTCTATTCAGTGGAATAAGGAGTGTACAGTATTGATTGGCTTACAAATCTTGCCAATTGGCACATTTACAACTAGCTATGTTCATATCAGCCTATGTAACATCAAGCTAGTTGGAGGCACCGGCGTGATTCGGTGATAACCTGACAGGGGCTCTGCACTACAGCGCTATGATCCGATACGAGGGAAAATCACCAATCTAAGCCAGTCTCAGCCTCGGCCATGGCTAATGATCGGCTTTTGAACGGATGTTACCTAACCTGTTGTATCCGAGAGAGACAGGTAAGCAACGAATCAGACACCAGGATTGGTGGAAGAGTACATTGATACTCAAGGGGCAAAGATGAGGAGATGGTTCCATATTCATAAAGTACACAATAAAACAACGATCTATGTATTGTTCTTTCTGTCCTTGATGCACGAAAAACAACCAGAACCAAGTGACAGCGTCAAATAGGATCTGAAAGGAAAATACGCCCGAAGAATAGTCATGAACTGCATAGCGTAGGCACAGATGATGATTTGACACCGAAAAGGCAAGAGATATGAAAAAAAAAGAAAGACAGTATCGAGACTAGATCCGCCTAGCATTGTATTTCAAACAACCAATTAAGACACAAGGAGAGAAAATACTAGCCAAATCAATAGGGGGTATTGGGTAGTAACAGGCACCGAGGAAGGAAAAGGGAGAAACGCAGGCCGAGAGATAAGAGGGGGGGAAAGGGCAAGAAAAGCTGAGAGTTATTGGTCCAGAGAATAAACACGGATGTATGTATCAAGATCAGGCACACAAATAACCACCACGTCGCTTTGCAAACCAAGATGGCGCTTTTAGGGGGTTTGTTCATGGTTCCGTGCATCAAGCCGGAATCAACACTATGTACGAGAACAGCAACGCAACCGAAGATCGGCGTGTGGGCTGTTTGACATCTTTCGAGATGTCGGGTGTGTACCATGACCGATCATGGTAGGTCAGGCAAGGGAAATAAGTTCAATCGGGAGAGAGGCCAAAGGTGTGCAATCGGATGCAGCGTTCCATTTCCGGGATATTAGCGGAAAGTGAGAAGTTTGGCCGAGCCAGCGGCCGGTCATTGTCAGCTTGGATCGACACACATGCCCAAACTAAGATACGCAGGAGGCAATATGCACTCCATTTTTGCTCATCGTCGGATGAGACATGGAAAGCGCAACGCCATCAATCGGGGAAATCGAGACCCCAGCCGGAGTTAGAAGGGGTTTCAGGTTTCAGGCTCGCGCAAGGAAACAGAAGAAAGTTGTTTCAAGAAGGTGGACATGGCACATGGCCCGCCCACACAGGACCCACCCGCACAAGGGCAGGGCAGATAACGATGAAATGATAGACGGGGGACTCGCGTGTAGAATCGCACCAATTAACTCGGCGGAGAGATGGCGAGGCCTTTCATCATTTTGGGCAGCGGCTTTCTACGCGCAGTATTTGCCGTCTTGGAAACCCGTGGTGCACCGTGGATCATGCGGGGTTCTGTCATCAGGCTAGTATCTAGGTTTGCCGGTGCTACGGGGAGATGGTCAGTGGGAGGATTGGCTTGGGGGTTGGAGCCTTCGAGCGTACCTCTTGTTGGAACTCTGCCGTAGTCGGCTGAAAGATTCTGCTGGCTGCGGCTGTTTGGGGTGAAGGAGGTAGCGTTGGCTGTACGCCACAGATGGTTCGAGGTATCTGAGAGGAAGTCTGTTGTCGATCGGCCAGAGAAAATGGATGTGCGGCCACGGTTGCGCTTTGAAAGGACAATCTCGTCGAACAGGGTCATACGCGGGTCCTTCGACTTCGGGTTCGTTCGCTCGCGGTCACTGATGAACTCGTTGAAGCCTATGATTGGGTCAGTATTTCCTCCGCGGTGCGATATGAGAACTCGGCAACCTACCTTGTGTCTGTTGCAGAATTGCGATGTACTCGGCGTGCTCGCTTGGAAGGCTCTTCATGAAAGCCTCCATGTTGAAATTGTAATACATGCCGGACTTCTTCTTATCGCCACTGGCCGGTAGAAGGAACTTCTTGTACGTGTAAAACAAGCTGGCAAAGCATCTGACAAAGGCCGCACGGATCTGATCCGGATGGAAGGCTGCGTCACACGGCAGACACACCATGGACGCGCAGCGGTTGTGGACTATCAGTTTGCATGCAGAGCATTTATACATATTTTCCTCCGCCAGATCATCACAGATGGCACATGTCAACTTGTCATCCCAGGGTTGGACTTGGAAGAAGTGACCCTCGGCCCAGCAAGTACCCTCGTTATTGCCCACGGCCTGGTATGTGGATTGAGGGACAATTGTAGAAGCAGCGATGGTCGACTGTGCATACACAGACGGTGCATATGTGGATCCGGCACCGTAGTCAGTGTTGAGAGTTGTCACTGAGAGATTCGAAGCATGACCCAGGAACGGCGCACTTGGACGTCGACTCATTCCAAACGACGAGCTTCGGCGTGAGGCGGCATCAAAATGACCAGAACGCTTCTCGCGCAACGAAGCTTGCAATGCCATCCCGGAATCATTACGTGACGAGGGGGCCGGTGGAGGAGGGAAGAAGCCAGAGGTAGGCGAAATCTCTCTCGGGGATGGCGGAGAGGCACTAGCTCTCAGAGTGGAGCTAGTCCCTGGACGTTCACTACCACGGGATGATGAGTACCCACGAGATGAACCGCCCTCACTTCGGGCGTGCAGGAAGACGTTGAAGATCGGAGGTGTGTAGGAGCCTGGCATCACGGATGTTGCACCGAATGCACTGGAGTTAAGACCGACATATTTCGCGAGGTTAGTTGCAGGCGCCTTGGATGTGAAACTGGCCTTGCTCTCTGACATGAACGAGTCCCATGGGTATGTCTCGATTGCATAAGCAGGAGGCCCGGTGGGGACGTGGTATCGACCGTGTTGAGGGGCGGCTAGTTGCAGCAAGGAGAGGAGCTTCCTGCGCTGATGACGTGGAAGAGAGGTCGGTTGGATGGTGCTTTCGATCATATTATTGTCCAGATCCACCAGGACAAAGTCGTCCGTGGGCAGCTCCACCTTCTCGTACCGACGCTCGATACCCACGATGTATGGGCAAGGGGCCTCCAGAGCCTGAATTAAGCGCGCAGGAAGAACAGGAATGAGAACACCTGTCCATTCCAGAGGGAACAAAAGATCGACCAACGCTCTAGTCGCGAGATAGAGCATGGAGGTGTGGGAAGACAAGAAGATGATACGGGATTCAGTAAGAGCGTACTGTGTGTTGTTAGCATTGTCTCTTATCGACTGAACTGGCAAAGGAAGCCTACCTCAAAGAGAATGATAATATTGGGAACCGACAAAGTCCGGAACAAGGCATAGAGATCAGTCTAGGAATTAGTTAGCAAAAGATTCGATAGAGAACTCAATTAAGATTGCGGAGCACTTACATTGCGAGAACCGGGGATCTCATTGGGCGCCTCTTTACGTGCGAACAACCGCAGCTCACGAATCGCAATCTCGACCTGAGTCTTCGAGGATATTGGACAGAACGCTTCTGTACAGAGATTCATGACATATCGCTCCAGCGGTTGCCATACACCCATGCGCGGCGAGGGCGGAGGCACATGCTGTACACTACCCTCTGTCATGGGCACCACGACAGCTTTGAGCCATTCCTTCCAGAAGCTCGTCATTGTGCTCTCTCGACCCAAGATGCCGTATGCACGGGGAATCCAGAACCCAGTATCACCATCCGTCAGACCCTCGATCTTGGAGGCTGCGCCGTGCCGGACCGGACGGAGGAGATCGGTCATTAGCCCAATCTTTTCCTCCACGGCGCTGATATCATCTTCGAGCTGTTCGCGGGATTCAGATCCGGATGGGACAGTCGGCAGCTGGGCTAGGAGCCGGGACAATTTGGCCCGCTCTGATGCCAATCGTTCGCCCAAGCTTGCGGCCAGCTCACGCTCCTCGTCTGTCATGTTGTCCTTTCGCCATTCTTCGCAGCGCTTCTCGAGCTCCTCCGCGGCATTTTGGTTGAGCGGTATCCAGATAAGCACACAGATGGCGTGTAGCCTAGAGCCATTGTCTGTTGTCATGGCGAATCCGTGCCAGGTAGAGCGCGGCCGCTGATCGGAGGAGACGATGTTGACATCGTTTGGAAAGGCGAACATAGGGACGTAGTCGGGGAAAGTGCCGCGCTGCTTCATCTCGTCTGGCATGCCGCGTGTGGGGTATCGGTCGAGGAGAACCGGCTCGAATCGTCGTTTCAACGGGTGCATGGTGGGGGAGATCTCGAGGGGTTGCGGGACGGGGATTACCGAGTTGTAGTTGCTAAGTCGTCGAGAGGTTCGCACCGAAGCTGAAGATAATCCATTGTTAGCCAGTGCATCCACAGAAAGTCTCACGATCCCGTCCCCGAATGGGAAACAAAGTTGACAAAGGGTTCTCACATTGACGGGCAATAGATGGCTGTCGCTTCATACTATTCATATCTCGAAAGGACCGTCGCACGCTCCCAATACCCGACCTCAGCAAGTTACCGCTAGGCGAGGGCGCATCCTCGGAGACAATCTTCTGGGTGCGAACCCTGGATCGCGGGCGGGTATTCGGGGTAATGGCGCCGGCGCTCAAGCTCAAGTCAGTTAGAAAAGATTCCCGCTCGTTGGCGAACTTGTACAGCGCGGAGTCGAAATCGAAGTCCTCGGAGAACAAAGCTGAGGCACGCAGAGGCGATGAGGCACCCTTGACGGTCATGCTGCTTCGGTTACTGTTACTGCCACCATTTGTTCCTTCCGAGGTCTTCGAGAACGTGGATAGTCGTTGGGCTGAGCCCCTGTGACCGGTGCCGGCGAAGAGCATCGAGTTTGGTCGGGAGACCCCATCCGGGTTATGTTCCTCCTCCGCATCGGCGTCCTCCTGAATAGTGTCTGCGAGCGCAGGGCCTGGGGATACGGCACCATTGGCACGGTAATCTTCTCCTAATCTCTGGAAGGTGTCCAGGATCTCTGTACCATCCACACCGGCTATCCAGAAGTAGTCGGCGAGGGGGGCGCCCTCCGAGGTGCTTGACGATGGCATTGTGGAGAGAGTCACGGCGGACTGTAGCGGGTTAATGCCTTAATTGTCACCACATGGATCGCACGATTTCCAGGAAAGGGAATGCGCAGAATTGAGCGCATGTAGTCAGGAGGGGGGAAGCTGATAAAAATGGGGGAGAACGGGAGGGAGGGGCAGTTCAGAGTGAAGATCAATTTCGGGGTTGGTTTGAAGGTCGAACGTATTAAAAAAGGAGTTCTGTGATTATCTTTTTATTCTGTTTATTGTATTTCGATGTATTATTTTCTACCCAAATATTTTCCTTGTCTTCATATATATTTCAGTCTTTTCTTTTTTTTTTTTTTTCTCTTTCTTTTTTTTCCCCCTAGGATAACGGGTGGTTGCGTAGGCGTGGTAATGTTACTAGAACCCGACATTTAAATGTGCGCACATCTCTACTTAGTACTCCACTTGTATAAAAATGGTAAGTGTTGCCCATGTCAAGTCCCAAAGTTAGGTCAAAGGAGTCAAGGGCGCGGGCCATTCACAGCCCTAGCATCCATGCAGACTAATTGACACTGTAACCTGCATGTGCCCAGACTCTAAAGGGATCCAGACTTCCGGGGTATATACCCATAATACGGGTTCGCTGTTCATGTCTATATTAACTGCTGTGTAGCTACATATGTATATACCTGGGTATTCCCCTATTTCAATACCTATATAGATGACTTAAAAAGAAAAAAGGCCCTTGGAACTATTGCATCAGCCCCAGGGGGTTAGAGGCCCGTGATCCATGGTTGAGCTTTGAGCTTCGGATAATGCAAGCGGGTCTTGGCTGATCCTTTTTTTAACGAAGTTCAACTGATATACTATGGGGTGAAGGATTTCATTTTCTGTCGAGACATTGAGACATGATCATTCTTTTTAGGGGGTTTTGGCTTGATACGCCACAATGTCATTCTTTTTTATATGACTTTCAGGGGGATTATCGGGAACCGAGGTCTTGGGAGTTTGTGGGCTCTTACTTTACCGTTTCCCTCGTGGGAATCTTCCTTTTTTAGATTGCGGAGTACGCTCAACGGCTTGTTTTCTTTTTTCTACTTATATTCCCAACGTTTATTCTACGCAGTAGAATACTCCGTAGAAGTGTTTTTCTGTGCATAACATCAATTGATACCATAGATGTATTTCGTACAGAATGGAATTTCGAGTCAGGAGTCACCAAGTGGAGTGAGTTGTCCCGGGGAGATGATCAATACTATAGTTGGACAATGTGGAGCAAATGGTGAAAGAAAGCATCGCTTGGGTTTCCACGGTATCGATTTCATAATAAAACCTTTGGAATATGATTACGGGAAATTCCACAGTTCGTTCCAGTGTCAGTATTCCATTGGATCCCCCGAGGATCTCTGTATCCTTACATAGTGTAGTACTCTATATCTATAACCACGTGTGTGGCTATCTAAATATCACCTGTGGACTAATAAACACCAGTCCACAAGACCACTATACTTACCCTGTACTATTACTAGTACAGAGTATAGTCCAAATACATGTTTATTGAACGCCATGAGCACGGCTGGTACCCATACGTGACACAGGGGCCTCCCCTGCACTGATAGCCCTTTTCGACTGGTCGCATCCCAGGATTTCGGGCAAGGTTATTCCAACCATCTCCCCGTGTGCATTAGTACTTGCATATAACCAATGCGGTCAACGGTGTGTATTCAATTGGAGAGAAGAGGCGGTGGGAGCAGATAAACAGTTTGTAGTCTGAAATCCATATCTTCGCAAACCAAAAAAAGATGCTAAAAATTTAATTATAGAAAGATGAGTGAAACTAAAATAGAAGTTTGTGTGAGACACAGATTGTAGATAATGATCTTTACAGATCGGGCAACAAAAACAATTGTAAACAGCTGAACCCCATTGATCAGCCACAGTCTAGACTCTTTCTATAACTCCATAATTATCGAACCTGGGCTCTAAAAGACCTTTACATGTATACATACCCGAAATATCATTTCTATATGTAGCATCCCGTAGAGTACGTGGCCTTGGGCCGAGGACGAATTCCCGTTTCATTTTTTTCCCTTTTATGCAAGCCTTATGTGGAATAGGGCAAATGCCCGGCTGAAGTGTGCAAATATCCGGAGCTTCCTTGCCGAGAGGCAACTGCCGTGTGACAAAAAAAAAATTAAGCGTCGGCTGCATGGGCTGGTTTCCGCTCCGTGCTAATGGCGTTGGGGAAATCGGCCAATGCACTGGACTCTATTCCAGAGCCTCAGGCAGTGAGTCAGGCCTTCATAGATTGTGTTGGTATATTCAGAGCCCAATATATTACACTGTACACCCCAATTTAGGACGCTGCTGCCAATGCCAATGGTAATATTGTGTAAGTGGGCCATTGGAAATATGTATAAGCCGCCCTTGCGGCGCCCTCCATGCAACCCGGCGGCTGGATGCACTAATCCAAATCGGTGTCCATATCATGATACAGTAGCGGAAGCGATCCAGTGGATTGGTTGCACACCGCGTTTCAGGTGCGTTTCCGGCTCATCAGGTTTCCCGTCGTCAGGAACCCCTTGTCTCCCATCGCGCCGCGCCATTCAATCGACAACTGACCCAGTGTGGCACGACCGTCCCGTCGCAGGTCCTTCTGAAGTGTCTCAAGACCCTCGCTCTGGCCTTCTTCTTGTTCCACTAAAAATGCTACCTGTAAGACATCCCGTGGATTGAGTGTAGGCAGTGCCGCGGGTGACATGTCCGGGTTCATGGTGTCCCAATTTAGGGATTTTGATTGGAACGGTGGCTTGGGATTTAATTTCGTTTGCTATCCATCCCCCGACGTTAGCCAAATCGTTGAGAATTTCCGGCCCAGCCCGGTTTTCAGGTACAGCCGCGATTCTCCGTGGAAAATCCACTCATTCGCTAGGGATTGATAGGAAATTCATACCTTGACCACCACCGCACCCTCACCCACGTTTTCCAATTGTGCTTCTAGGGCAAACCGGAGTAACCTCGTCTTCCCATATGGACCGAGTGACTTATTATTTACCTCGAGCGGCGGAAGTTCGGACGCCTTGGTCCGAACACTCAAACAGGGCTGTGCCACAAACTGGTATAACTTTCGGAAGGTCCTGACCCGGCCACTAGCCGCCTGCGAGTCTGAGCCGATCTTTGTCTCTGTATAGCTGACACTGACAGCTAGTATATGATTTCCTTCTTCCTTCAAATCAAACCGTACAATCTTTTGTAATGACTCGCCGATCTTGAGCCCGTCTGTTGATGCAGAGTCACTGGCTGGCTCTAACTCTAGTGCCGCGACCGACGAAGGTGTTTGCATTTCCGCTACTATGCGCACCGATGTGAGGAGTCTGTCGTTGTCATCATCATGGATCTCGTTGTTCGCGCTGAGTGTGCATCCGAAGGTTTCTCCGACATAGACGGATCCGAAGGAGGGGGGCAGAGTAAGCTATTGGCATCAGTGAACAGTTTCTTGGGGGTGTCTGGTAGCCGTCTCACAAGAGGTGTTAAAATGAATTGACCATCGGAGTCACCGGACGGATAGCTTAACGAGGCTTTCGAGGAGATTATGGTGTTGGACGTTGGGAGGGGATGCTGATAAGAAAGTGACGGTCGCGCAAGGCTGCGTATTGAGAGTCAGGAGCTGCCATCAACACAACGGATATTGAGGATTGGAATTACCGCAACACTAATCAATCCATAATTAGCTTGCTAGTCCAACTATGGGTTGTATTCACATACCTTTGAGGGAGACCGAATGTGGTTCCTTCGGAGCATCAGCACCCGATAGAGCCCGTGGACGTGACATGGAGAACAAGTTCGAAGATAAGTTCTAGGAGACAAAGTGGAAATGAGGGAAAGAATTAGCTGTAATCCGGGGCTTTGCAGTATAGCGTCATCTTGTTGATGAAAGAGGGACAAGTCCACAGTTCTCCACGAGCTGATAGCGATAGGGAGCTACCCCAAACAAACAGTGCAAACACCCGCTCTTTCCCAAATAGTATACCACCTGGGACTTCAAATGTTCTAGGTTATTCGTCTCTTTTTACTGACTGGCCACATATAGATGCCTGCTGAAAGCGTTGAACCCTAGATTTATACATATGTAACGTATTTGATTGGCATCATATCTTCCTGGGAAATAGAGCATCTACTACCTAATGGGGAAGGAGCCTCCAAGAGTTCTTTAGGGCCGAGTACATACGGACATACGGACGTACATGATATAGATGTGCTGTCCACTACAGACTCCTCTATTTACTGTATCTTTCTGTACAGACCACTGCGATCAGGGTTGTTTTACAATAATGAAAAACCCAAAGTGAACGGAGAACAAACACGACTGAGAACAAAGGCCATTCCCATCTTCATGAGACTTCATGCAAAGTCATATGACACTTCACGTGCTTAAAGCCGCCTCTAGATATTGCTTGCTGTAATACATACATGTTGCAATGCATGCTTTGTCCGTGGTTCACTTTCCTTGAAAATCCTATCTTCCATACTATCATGGAAGTATCCCATGTCTTAAAGTTCCTGTCCATGTAAAAGATATAAAACCTTCCTCTTCTCCTGGGCGGCCCTCACTCCCTGATACTTTCGACACCAAAGTCGAGCCCACTGTCGAGCCTGCTGGTCCTAGTCACAAGCCTATGCCCGAGAACCCAGCTCAAGTTGCAAAGAGGACTCCACTCAGTGCCTTCCAAGTACTCATGTCTGAGAAACGCGCGCTTCCATGGCTAAACTCACCTCCCGACGAGTTTATAGAAAGAGAGCAACGCACCAAACGTCAAAGGCAAGTAAATATTGACGAATATGGCATACTTCGATTTGCTAATCAGTGTTGCTTTTAGCATGTATATGATTAGACACGGTATTGGCGGAACCAAAGACGTTCCGAAAATCTCATTCGAAGTTGTTGGGTCGACTGGCAACATCTACAGAACCATCATTGGCAAAGTGCCCACCTGTGACTGTCCAGATGTCAGATTCCGGAAGGTGCAGTGTAAGCACATGTGCTTTGGTAAGTCTCAAACAACTCAACAAATACATACCTACTCTGTCCCTTACAGTCCAACTACCACTCTCTATTCTTTGCTAATCTGTTGCTAAGTCCTATCCGCGATGAATGTTATTGGAGAATTGAGGTACCAGCGCTCATTTTTGCCATCTGTGAGTCTCTGCAAATCCTAGCCAAGCATCATTCTGTCTATATATATCACTAACGCACTTGCTTAATCAGGAACTACGCGAGATGCTTGCTACGTTATCCTTGAAACGAAAACTGAATACCACCGCCCTTACTTCCACCGGAGACAGGAAGCCAATCGAGGGCGAATGCCCAATTTGTTTCTACGACTTCAAACCTAACGAGAAAACCACTTGGTGTCAGGACTGCGGCAGCAATTTTCATCAGGCCTGCTTCGGGAAATGGGAAGCCACTATGCAGGCATCCAATGATGCTGTCCGTTGTCTCTACTGGTAAGTGATGACAATTTGTCCGAGCCCTAAGAAGAACCTGAAATTTAACAGCTGTCCGCATGTAGCAAAGTCCTATGGAAGGGCGACGAACACGAAACCCCCCATTCCACCGGAAAGGCTGTCGGAACCGAGGAACGTTGTAGTATACCGAAACATCCGAACGTGGGCGACAACTAGTATGCTTACAGTCCATCACACATCTTGACCTATGGCCCCCCAGAGGAACTCCTGCTAACAATGTGCTTCTTGGACTGAACTAGGCGACGTGCCATCATACAAATCTCTATAGGCATGTAAGAGCGAGAAACAGTTCTGTTGCGGAATTATCTCTTGTTGTGGTGTCTTCTTATCTTTAACCTTTTACTTCGAGTCAGTTTGTTTTTGGAGGATGGTGTTGGGAATGGTTCGCCTTGAGAAATCTATCATTGAGTGATGCTCACTCTTAGCCGGTGCAAGTCCAAGCATGGATTACTTTATTACCCGGCCTGGAATAACGGGAGTCACCTTGTGGTGTTCTTTTATCGCAGAAATACTGGTGCTCAGTGCTGTACTTGGATAGAGTTTTTTTATGCTGGATACATCCAAATGAATATAATATCTTTTCTTACAATCTTCAATATCGAGTGTAAGCTACATACAATTGTTACTACCCTCGGTTGGAAGATCTTACAATTTCACTCTTACTGGTAAACCCAAAAAAGCAACAAAAATGATCCATTGATCTCAAATCCGGGTATCACATTAAGCCCCAACGGCCCAAGAAACAAAAAAAAAAAAAGAAACATCAAGCTTCTCAACTCCCCAAAATCCAAGAACACCAAACACAGGTTCTTCTATATATCCCTTTGAAGCCGTTGACCCAGGCGAACAGTCGCAACACTAACACCTTCCTCGCCAGTCATCCACGACGGCATACGCTCAGGGTCAACGATGCCTAACTCGGCAAGTTTGCGAATCCCCCCAATGACATCGGAGCCAGAGAAAGTGAGTGACACAGCAGGTAAGGTAGACATAGAATCATCAACATCATCATCTTGTTCCTCATTAGAGCCCGCTGTGTCGAGGAGTCGGATATCAAGTCGGTCCAGCGGTGCTGGGGCGAGTGATGACCCCAATGTCCCAAATCGAGAGTGGATGGCTAGGCGGCGTTTCTTAGAATCTGGAGATACGGGGACTGTATCAATACTGCTGGATCTTCGTTTTGCCGCGGAGCCATTTGTGTTTTCCTTGCCTTCTGCTGGGCCGGAATGACTCGTTTGAATATGCTCTTCGGGCGAGACTGTATTGGAAGGTCGAGGGTCCAACGGACTTCCTTCAATGGCTGCGTCTGCAAAGATGCTGAAGGCGCCATTGGATGCCGTTGATCGCCCAGGTCCTCGGAGGGCTAGGAGCGTAGGCAGATTCTTTGCTGCCAGGGATGTCGCCTGCAGAGAAAATCGTTCCTGTGGGCGAGATAAAGCTTTGGGAATGGAATCGCGCACCAGACGCTGAAGAGTTCTGGTATCTGTAGCCACTGAACTTGGCGAAGGGGCAGCTTTTGATCCCGTGGATGCTGCTATGGAAGTGTAGACGTAAGGGCAACTATCTGGGAAAGCGACGTAGATGACTCGGGACGAGTCAGTGAAGATCTCGGCGGCCTGTCTAGGGGATTGATATGGTGAGTCGACGACGAAGATACGTAAGAATGTCAGCGGCAGTGTTGCCGAGTGGGCGAGGTGGTAGTGGGCCTTGACCAATGGGGAGATTTCTCGTTGTAGGCCTTGCACAAACGTTGCCGCTTGCATGCGCGGTACAGAACCGGACCAGTCAGCGGGTGGCATCTTTTGGGAGTTCTTGCGCTTGGTATCAATACGACTCAGCTCGAGCGCGGTCCATCGAAGGCTGGCGGGGTGGTCGTCCATGTAGCGGAGGTCTGCCATGGCTAGCTGGCGCAAGGTGATTCCATGCCGCCAATCGCCTTCTAGGATTCGTTCGAGAACTTCGCGCTTTGCGCCCTTTCGGTCCTGCAGATCTTCATATACCTGGCGGACTTCTTCGATTGTCTCCCCCGCGGGGTATGGGAGGGCTTCGTCATCGTCGGGGTTATCTTCGTCGGCCTGTAGGTATGGTGGAAATGAGGCAATGTTGCGATCGTCAAGCCACGTAAATGCCAGGTCCAGCAGTGCTTGTCTGGATAGTTTTCCCAGGGATTTTGTGAGGGACGGAGTCGATGAGGGAATGCGGAGGTTATTTGGAAGACTCGCTGTTGTCGGGGCGCGGACTGCTTTAGGACGCGCCATGGCCGTAGTTCACAAGGTATTGTGCCAATACCTGGGGGGATTCAAGATCGTCTTATATCAATAGCAGGCGCATGCCTCTAGATCCATATCTTGATCTGTTCCCGTGCTTAGCCAGTTTCTCGAGTCCAAATTCCAAATCACGCGTCAACAAGTACACACGTGATGATAAGCCGATAAGGATTGAGATCAACCCGATTATGTCATCTGGGCGTTGATCCATGGATCCCGAGGTTCATCCATTACCTGAGCCAAGACTTGTACAAATACAGACGAATTGATTTCCCCCCAAAAAAAGCTTCAAGACTTTCCAAAAGTCAACAAAGAAGAGAAGAGAATACACTGCAGCTTAAGTCCAACATAGGCTGCTATACTAGCCACTGCATTTCCCGCTAATCTTATCCTTCGTTCACACCAAGGTTTGGTGCCAATTTATCCCGGCATTCGTATTTCTTATCCTTTATTCTCTTTTGCTCCCAACGCCATTCATCTCAGGGTGTTTAGCGGTCTGAGATCATCAAATGGGCCTATCACTGATATGTATAAAATGTATTATTGTACTCTGCATAATAGATCAGAGTGCATAAGAAATTAGACCGAGGCGTTCCAGCTCACATAAATGTGGGTCAACGATTAACTTTTGTCACAAGGCCAAAGTTGAAATGGTTGAAATGTTGGAAGTTGCATGACCACGGTCAGCTTTTAAGCGAATTTCTTAATAACTTCCCCTCAACCCGGGGAATGATCATATACGCTCTTCCGCACCTGAATCTGTGAATCAACCTTTCCCTCCTTCACCATGGGGGCGAACGAGCGCAAAAATGTTGCCGTAATTGGCACGGGCATGGCTGGGTTAGTGGTCGCATACATGCTCAGAAATGACTCTCGGGGGAGATTCGACGTCGAAGTATTTGAAAAGGTAAAAAAAAAAAAAAAAAAAATGGAACCTGCGATACCTCACGCGCGAGCTAAAGCTAATCCCAACAAAAACACACAGCAAGACAAACTTTCGCTCGACTCCGCGTCATACAACCTCACAACCCAGGATGGCGGAGGCGCAAAGTTCGAACGCCTCGATCTTCCCATGCGCACATTCGCCGACGGATACTACGAAAGTCTCAAGCGCATGTACGATTATTTCGGTATCCCCTATGGCTCGCTACGGTTTATTTACTCCCTGTCGACACTACCAGAAAATACCATAAACCAAGCCTCCCCGTACTACATGCATTCCTCAAATAACCACCAATTACCTCCCTTGCGTCCGGAGGGCTTATCATGGATTGGGTGGCTGATCGAAATGTGCTATCTGGCAATATGCTATTATTGGTTCAAAGCCTGCTGCTTCTTTGTAGCGCCCAAAACACTGGAGTCGTCTGGCACGGAGGAATCTCTGCGACAATATGTGGAGAGGATTATGTTGCCCAGTTACTACCTGAAAAACTACTTCCTGCCGGTTTTCGCGAGCGTTGCAACTTGCTCGCACGACGCGCTGATGGATTTCCCAGCTCTTGATCTAGTCGGTTATGGGAGACGGACATTCCGTAAGAAGCACTACACTGTTCTTGGTGGAGTTCAGCATGTCGAGCAAAAGCTATCCGAAGACTTGACGTATAAACTTGGCATGAAGGTCACAGCGGTGGAGAATATCGGCACAAGAGTTCAAGTGAGCTGGATAGATACCCGTGATGGCCAGAGCAGCTCAAAGTTATTTGATCATGTTGTTCTGGCCGTGACTCCTGATGTGGTTGGCGCCATTTTCCAGCCTCTGCGAAGCGCAATGAAGGCCGTCCCCACAACAACCGTTCAGTCCGTTGTGCACCGCGACTTTTCTCGGATTCTGGATTCCAGCAAATCCCTCTGGGCGCAAGTGTCCTTAAACCCCGGCGAATCAGCACCTCACCCCCTCCATATGTGCTCAAATGCTACGGCGACTGAGACGATCCATGAACATCCGTCATCCGCTCTCATCACTACTTGCCCTATCGCTCCGATTGACCCCGAGAAGGTCTTGTACACTGCCACATTCACTCGTGTTTTGCGATCATCCACCAGCAGACAAATCGTCAACCAGATTTTCCGCCAGAAGACGCCTGGAGATGACAAGAGCCAGCTTTGGCAGAATGGAGATGGAAATGTCTGGCTCGTTGGCGGTTGGTGCTGGGACGGGATGGTTCTGCTCGAGGGGTGTCTCGCTTCTGCGACAAGAGTGGCCAACGCTCTTGATGTCGAGGTGCCTTGGATGAAAGAGTCCTCTTCATAACGACCTGTCACGAACATAACGAGGCTTTCGTCTGCATATTCATTTCGCACATTTATAAATCTCAATAAACCCCTGGACGCATCATACATAGCGTATATGATATCAATAAACGCATCAACATATAGTTAACTTTTCTATGATAAACTAATCTGCCATAGTCCGTGGTCTGTGGGCCATTTCTTTGGATCCCCTTCCTCTCGTTGTCTCTTTCCACCTCGTGCTCACAACAAGGTTCAGCCTAGAATCCTATACAAACCGGGTGCGCGATAATAAGAGTACATGGCAACGGACCCTGTTTTACGCCAGTCAGAAAGTCGAATGGGGTTGAATTCCAGTGCACTAATTGGAACGAAGGCGTCAGTAGAGTATTATAAATAGCCGATATCTTAAGAACTTGATCTTATATTTACCGTTGATGCATCACACGCTCCACAATTATCAACACTCGAGCTCAAATCAGTACACACTCCATCACAACAGGTTGGTGGTGAGCCGACGATGCACTATAGATATGAATATATGTAAGAAACGAGTGGCTATAGAGTAATGTAATGTAATCAGGATATACTACGACACTACAACATCCACAGTTCCCCGTGTTTGACATTGTGTCTGTACACAAGAAGAAACAACCTTGTAGTCCTTCTGCGGACTATCTGTGTGGAATGACCATTTCGCAAACAACCACTGATAGCTAAACTTTGCGCATGGCCAAACTCACATTCGGAATCCACGGGATACAGTAGGTAGCATTCTGCTGTGGACTGTGTATATCAGGAAAGGTGACATTAGATGCGTTCACGGGGTTGGCCTTGACATGGTCGTAGAAAGAGCTGAGGGCCCCTGTTCGAAGGTTAGAACGTAATATATATGTTCTACCGGTCCAAAGTAAAGGGTTTTAAACCTAAAGGAGGAAAGACAAGCATCTGTACGCAGGGCCACATCTAGTGATAGTATCGAGAGATAGATGAGATAGAGTATATTGGAATAGTAGGCCGTGTATCGCGCAATTCAGATGGATAATACATCACGACCAGGCCGTCTTTTACTGCGTGTATTACTCGATTCAACGACAAGGTCACCACCTTCTTGAGGTCTCCATCTCTATGCCTCGCGGACTTGAAAATGTAGGCTATCTATAAAACACAAATTGGTTTAGATAGTAAATCAGTAATTATTTGGATGTGGTCTCTATCTGACATTTACAGTTTTTCTGCCATACTCAGAATGGACGATGTTTGAATCAAGATTGCTTTATTGAGACATGCAAAACATAAACGCTAAAATATTGACTTTTATAATTACATTTCCCTAATGGGAATATGATAATATACAAGAGCAAAGCAATTATATGTTCATTACCGGCGCACAACCTCCGCCTGTTCTTCGGCATTTTCAGCCGCGTGTCCTTCCTGGACCGCTTCATAAAATGGCGCGAACTTGCTCTTCATCCTTAGCCTCTTACCGAAGAAGTAAAAACCAATGGGAATCGGAACAAGGACGGCCGCGACACATCCAAGAAGCGTGGAAGCCCACTGGATACCCATTCCTTGGAACATCTGGCGTGAGAAAAGGGGGAAGCTGGCTGCCACCATCGAGCGGCAGAATGTGTTTGCTGCGATAGCCGATGCGGCGCTGTATAATATGTTAGATAAGTCCATCAGTTGCGGGAACGGAGAGCATGACATACAACATGAGATATGTGTCAATCAGATAGTTGAACAATTGAATGAAAATGATCAGAAGCCCAAATCCAGTAAATAGGCCACTAAGGGTAGGCACAATCCAGTGGATGGTACCATTGAAACCAGTCCATCCAAACCAGAAGAGTCCAGCAGCGAAGAGACCACCGCCGACTATCACGGGTGGGAGACGCCATTCGGGGACGGGCACACCACCATTCATGTCGAGTTTCTTGTTGTATGCCTTGCTGGAGACGATGATATAAGTCGCGGCAGTGAACAGACCGACCACCATGCCGAAGAGTGGGAGACCTCCGACACCAGCGTTCATACCGTAAACACCCTGGAAGACCAGGGTGTAGGCGGTCAGGAAGCAGTAGAGCAACCCATAGATAAAACTTAGGTAGATGGTGACGGCTAGGATCAAAGGCTCGTTAAAAAGTAGTCGAAGCGGGCGAGAGAAGTTGTTTACGATCAGCTCTCGAAGATCGACCTCGATTTCCTCTTGCTTCGCGTGAATTCCCCAGTTCTTAGTCCGGCGACGTAGCTCCGAGGCCTTAGCCACAAGGACAACAGGTGGGTACGACTCCTTTAGGAAGAAAATGTTCAAAAGGAAAGCGGCGAAGCCCATAAAGGCAGGGATGTAGGCGGTCCAGCGCCAGCCGAGATAAGACATGTTAATGAAACCTCCAATGAAAGGTGCCAGGAGAGGACCTAGGAACACCGTCGAGGAGAATATGGCAATGGCAACACCACGGGTGCGGTTGTCCCAGATATCAGAGAAAACAGCAGCCACAACTGCCAATGGACAACTGCCAAAGATACCACAGAAGAATCGGCAAATCATGAGTGTCTGCAAGTCCTTTGCGACTGCCACTGCGATATTGAAGACGCCAAATCCGAACATGGCGATGATGATGGGGATACGACGGCCCTGGAGTTCAGATAGGGGAGCCCATATCAGGGGACCTGAGGCGTAGCCGATGATGTATAGAGAGCTGGAGAGAACGGCGACTTCGAGGCCAACGCTGAAGTGTTGCGACACATTACTAGACGAAGCACTAAAAACAGCGGAATCGAAGGTGGAGCAAATACTGGTGAAGGCAAGGATGGCACTAATGTAGGATCTAGAGTAAAAAAGTTAATACTGGAGTATAAATGTAGTAAGTTGAATGCGCAGTACGATCTGCACATGCGTGATGAAACGACTCACTTCTTCTTCACAGGCCAGTTCAGCGGGTATAATGGGTCATCAGGTCCATCGAACTCCACGACGTAATCTTCCCGCGCAGGGAGAGGTGGAGGGTAGGGCTTGTCCCCACCAAAAGCTGGCAATGGTGCCCGCGACGGTCGCGACCGAAGACTCTCGCCAACAGTGAGCGCATGCTGGGCGCGTTGTGTCTCAGTCCTGCTTAATGCTCTCGATGTCCCGGTCCGATGACGTTCCAAGTCCAGCTCTGTGTTCCGCGATTGTAGCCGATGCACCTGCGGGTCATATACAGAGGAGACGCTTGAGCCGGTCGATGATCCGATAGAGCCTGACGTAGCTTGTCTCTCTATCTCAGCTGAAGTCCGTGGCTTTTCGCTCGACAGATGTGACCCTTCGGCCTCAGGTAGCTGATCGGCCATATTGCCAATGGTGGCCGCTTTATGAATTCGGAGGTTATAGTCGGGGCCGATCTTGCAGATCTTCTTGGCTGCAGTCACTTTATTCCCCTGTTGGGACTGTCAGAAAGATCGGAAAGGTACCGGGTGCCTGGATTATGTAGGGGAAAAAAAGCTTTTTTTTCGCCATCCAAGAGCGGACAATTTGTTTATAGAAACTTCACCAAAAAAATAGGAGCGCCGAATGCAACTATGATCGTCTAGACCCACCACTAAGCGGCTTCGGCCTCGGCCAAACTGCCGAACTTATCGGCTAAGACGGATGTTAGCATGAGAACCTCCCAAGCAATTAGTAACTAAAACACTACATTAGTTAGTTAACTAGTTATCGAGTTGATTAAAATATTGGCAATTTGTCAAATACGACTGGCAATCATGTAAATCCTCAATCTTCTCTTCCTCAGGAGCTCGGAATTTACTGAAGCAGATAGCTCTGGAGTCATCGAGGGAGCCACCGCCTCACTACGTCATTATGAATCAAATCGCCACGCGGGAGGCTTGCACGTCCTTTCCAAGTTACTATATTAAGTACTATATTAGTATATGACCAAGCAGATGTTGTATTAATAACAAATTCTTCACACACTTGATGTTAGGTACGGAGTACACCATACCATACCATATACCCTTCAAGCCTGGAGTGGAGATTAGGCATCTATGCTCCACAACGAAGCACCCACTATATACTCCGGACGGAGTACGGAGTACTCCGATTAATAATGCATCAAATTTCCGAACGACCATCCTTGCTCAAATCTTTCAAATCGTCTTCCGTATAACCTTCCATAAAGTCCAACCTCGAAGACTTGTTCAACGCAACACCATGGTCATACAAGCCATTGGCAACTTTAAAGTCTACCCTAATGATTAGTGTCGGCATGCACCAACATACAAGACGCAAGGTGAGACACCGGGATGACGTAGTGCTGGTCCGTTAGACACATTCCCAGGGTCTTTGGGCAGAGGGTTGATGAGCTACTGCCAGATATTTTTTTAGAGAAGCGCCAGATGACCACGATGAAAGTGTAGAACCTGGCGACGTAAGGTTGGAAGGGAAGCATTTGACTGGCTTCCCAAATTTCTCTATCCATTGACTTCCTTCTGTGCGGTAGCAACCGCATCTTTCAGAGCTCCAACACTGAAGGGGTCATTCATTTCCCAAACATGAGCAATTTCAGTGTATAAGAACCGTCTAGCTGAATAAGAAAAATAGGCCATTGCCTGTTGTCACGCCCAATTGTAAAATAAGTTTGGCCACATCGTTGCCGGTGGTATTAACCCGTATGCAGGCCATCTGGAGGGCCACGTGCAAGCACAGCATACTGCTCATGCTGACTCGAAGGCTATTCATGAGCTTTTTGGCTGGTCCCGTTGACCTACTAAGCAGCCCATGGCTAGAGAACTGAGTCAGGCGAAGCACTTAGGGCGTCCTTTTGATGAGCCCTTGATCTATCTGTATATGAAAGGACAATGGCATTGTTTATTGGTCTTTTGACAATGCAAGCCCGGAGGAATATATGGTTTTCTAGCTGGGTAGGACTCTCTGGTCATGTAGACGAGTGCAGATTCCAAGTGGAAGGATTAATGAGGAAGCCTCGCTTTCCTCCTTTTTCGTCATCTAGTGTTCTATCAGAGTGCATTGGTTGGGACTATCCATTTTTGAAGGCGATATCACCACAGTTTATTACGACATGGCTGATTAGGTCGCCTTTTGAGTTGAGACCTGATTTTCTCTCCCAGCTGATCTAATACATACTGACACACAAGGCAGCCGCCCACTGGACCATACAAACGCTCACTCTTTCCTCACCACAACAACAACACCCCTAACAACCCTCCTCTTAGCCCACCACGCGAAAGCAAACCTCGCCACACGGAATTTCCCCAATTTAACCCCAAAAGGCCTCGCCTCCTCCGCTCTGCGCTTAATGAAACCCGCCAGCCCGCCAAAAATGTGCTGTGAGACATCTCGGATCTGAATAAAAGCAGGATTATACCCAGCTGTAACAAGTAGCTCCACGTATTCCTTCTCGGAAACGAAATTTCCGAATGGCGAGTTCATTCCCCAGCACACCAGTCGGAGAAGGATCTTTTCGTACCAGGTTATATCATTAGATATTATCAAGTCGAAGGCCATGAATGAGGCATTGAGGGTGTTGTGTGCATAGGTCAAGAGAGGAAGGCGCGAGGGGCGGAAGTGATATATCGTGTCCAGGGCTAGGAGCCATGTAGAGGCGTCTTCGTTTTCATTTTCAATCTGTTTGTTTGAGGTTTCTTCAAGAGCTGTGATTGATTTCTTCAACTCTCCAGTCCAAGAGCTGGGTACTGAGGCGTCTGCGCAGAAGATATCTGCCTGGATAAAGCCCTCGCTCTCTCGCTGCATATTGTGAATGCGGCTTGAGCCGAGCGCAGCCTGCGCTGGTTCCAGGGTGATCCCGATGTAGGAATCTAGGCGTGGCAAAGAGGAAAATTGCAGGTTGGTCTTGTTATAGCGATAGCGCAGGCCAGACTTTGATGATTGAATATCAGACGGAATACTGGAGAAAGAAGCAGGGGTTGCTGTCCCAGTTCCAGACTCAGAACCGGACTGGGATGTAGAGGAAGGGCGATTTAAAATCTTCGTCAGGTATAACGACTGATCACCACAGCCACACCCTACATCTAGGATTCTCACGGCGGACTTCTTCTCCGTTGACAGCGCAGCCGTGAGAACCTGATCTAGGAGTGCTTGGCATGCTTCTGGGAAGTCATTTGTGTACTATGAAGTGGGTCAGTGTGGATTCAAAGATGGTAAACTTGGCGAGGCAGTTGTTAAAACGGTCTTTACTTGGGCTGACTGACCTCCCAGTATCCCATGTTCATCCACATACTCTGCTGTGGGAGCTGTATGTTGAGGACGGCATGGTCTAGACCATACACATTTGTGTATGGTTTGCGCAAGGCGCGTTTAAGTAAGTCTAGCATGTGATAATAGTCTGGGGATGGGAGCAAACAATGATCGATTCTGTTTTTGTCGAATTCCGCGAGGCCGGGTGGAGCCTGCCGGGTGGATTATCCGGTTGTCAATGCCAAGCTCAGGCATATATGCAACTTAGTCTGTGCGTTAGAGTGCAACATAGATGTAAAATACAGCTTAAAGCGGGAGGTTATCTGGCGCTGGGTTTCAATACATATTCTAGGAGAGTTGGACAGGCATAAAACCGGGCTGAAACACATGAATACTTGCATCTAAATCTTTAAAACTGCCGTGAAGAGACATCACCCATCCCCCCACCACCCCCTCGACCCGCAGATGATAAAAATCTGAAGTAGCTCTGGCTGCTAGAAAATAAGAAAATAACATCGCTAGAAAAAAGAACACTATGAACAAGAAAGCAAAGATAGTGAGGTGGGGCTAACAGGGAAAAGCCCAGGACTGTCACCACCTGAAGCAGCAGAGTAGAGTAAGTAGCAGGGCAATCAAACAAGACTGGGGTTTCTTTTTTTTTATTTTTTGACGAATTTTTTCTTCTTCTTTCCTCTTTTGGCATTGGGCAATGCTTCATACAGTAGTGCCAACACCGCGCTTCAGGTCGGAAATACTTGAGCCATCGGCCTTCTGTGATGCCAAGAACTTCTTGAACATATCGGAGATATCTTGCTCGGACTGCTCGTCGGCCCCGTTCTTCTCCATGATCAGACCACGGAGCCAGTGGTTCTCCAGCTCGAGCTGAGACACGCGAGCCTCAAGAATATCATTCTTGTCGGTGGTCTCCTTGACGGTCTGCTCGAGGGCAGCCTCACGCTGCTTCTTCTTCACACGGAAACGGGCACTGGCAGCGGTGTTACGGCGGCGCTTGTCCTCCTCGGCCATCTGGCGACTAGCCTCCTCGGCGTTCTCCTGGGTGGAATTTGCCGAGTTCTTGCGCTTGGTGCCAGTAACCGGAGTAGAAGGCGACATAGAAACAGATGGGGCCGGGGCGACCTTCGGGGCGGTGTTGATCGGTGCAGGCTGAATTGGTGCCTGGTTTACAGCCACAGGCCCACTAGGAACGGAGGGAAGCCCCGAATAGTGGGCATTGTGCATGGGCACCTGAACGTTGGAGCCGGTCAGGTCGGGCTGGTAATCGGACATGTCATTGAGACCCTCAGCTGTAAAACCATTAGCATTGATTCAATTTCCAACAATATCCACATCGTAGGTTTCGGTTTCCCGAAGAGTAGTTTGAGTCCGAGCAAGGGGTGTCGATCACGTGATATGGCGTAATAGCGGAGACCATTCACGCCAACGACCCAAGTCAAATTTGAGTGGAAGAAAACCCTGCTAGGGCCGCGGGAAGGATGACATGCAGGGCTCAAAATTTTCAGCCATGGGGGTCAAAGCTGTGCAAGGACATGGGATAATATTGAGGGTAGGAAGCGCACGAAGCGCCAAAAATGCGACGAGCCAAGACATGACTCGTGCAATAGGCAGGAATGACGAATTCGTAAAGCAACCAATGAAACAATATGCAAGGTGTAGACATTGGTCCCAAGGAAACGACTGTGAACAAGTCCGCGGGGTATGGTGTGATCAGGGGACAACCGCGCAGCTCAGACTCGGGACTACTCAACCAGCGACGCGAATGACAAGAACCGAAATCAGCCAGACTTACCATTCAAGAAATCCAAGAACTTCAGATCCGCATTGTGCGCGGATTGGTCTGAGACGACCTCGTGCTTCTCGTCTTCTTGGGGGAATGGAGGCAGACCACCAAAGTCGGTGAATTTGTCGAACTCGAAGAACTCGGTATTTGTGAACAAAGCCAGGTCCTCATCGTTGAAGGTGGTCTGCTGCTGCTGTTGCTGCTGCTGGGCCTGGTCATACGGCGAGGGAATCGCGTTCAAGTCATCGAGGTATTGCGAGAAGTTGGGCATGCGACGCCCATTGTAGTTGGCCATTATGAAGGCTTTCCCGTATTTTCCGGTACGATCAGTTGAGGTAGAAACCGCAAACTGATTTTCTCGATGCCGTTGGACTTTGTGGAAATGCGCGTTGCGCAGGCAGTAGAGACGTGACTCAGATGCCGAATGCGGCTCGGGGCGGATTCGTCGCGAGTGCGATGGATGTTGAAGCACCTGTTGCAAGGTGGCTAGATAATTCGATTCGTGTGAATCGAGATTTTGGAGATGTTAGAATGGATCGAAGCCGGGAAGAAGAGAGAAGTTGGGGCCACAAGTGGGTTTTTTCTTTGAATGTTCAGTGGGGGGGAAGCCCGGGGCCGGAGGGGTGGATGATGATTAATCCCCCCAATTTGCCCCAGGGCTTCATTTGCCTCCCGATCCGGACACTGGGGATTTGGTTTCTGTGGGAAATATTCTATGCCTATAACTATTAACTGTATTCCCTCTCTCTCCCAATTTACTCTACCTTTTTACTCCTTCCCACGCTCTTTGGATATAAGAATGGTATACAATTGTATAGAAATCCGATCGAAGGCCGAGAATCGGAGTCCACCGAGGTTAAATCTTCGGTTCCAAGTTTCCATTTCGGATTAGGAAATCCCACGATGATCTGATTAATTATTATTATTATTTCTATATAAATTTTAGCATACAATGCTGTATGATATGAGATGAATACTGCATGAATCACGAATCACGCACTACTCCTCAATTCCTCATTTTCCTAGGTAGTAGTACTTCCAATAAACCTAGCGACAAACGCGGCTCTCATACAAATCAGACCCCGAAACGGCGGGCCCGAAATCGGGGTCTGCAACCGCTGATTGGCGGACCTCACCGGCTTGGTCAGCGTCAAAGGCAGCCCTGGAGGAAACGCTGTTCGTGTTCAGGTGAAGTTATTCCTAGTTTATCCGAAGTCGCTCCGACTTATTCATCAACATACCTCATTTTAATCGTCTTATCTTTAGTGCCTCCTCTACAAAGTACTACTTAACCATTAGGGGATTATTCCAACCCTTGACATACAAGCATACTAAGACGGGATATACATATATATTGTAAGGCCCTTAGTGATCATCAGCACATACTCTTACGAGGGTTCTAAAATTCAAGTGTCGAATTGATTCGACGCTGTTTAGCGTTGCTTGCCGCTTTCCTAATTAATTAACCACACCAACTTCTTAATTTGCTATACCGCCCGTTACCCCTCAGTTTTTTATTGGTGAATATTTGGCTACCAGAATTTTGGGCGTTAACATCAATTTCGGTGCACGCACTGGCCAGTGGTGGCCGAGTATAAGGAAGAAAATAAAGTCGCGAATCTCTTGACTTATTAGAAACCACAAACTCGATACAATAATGAATACTCTTGTTTTAATGGTGGATACAATGTGCATACAACATACATATTAGCATGTGGAATTATTGTCTTAGTGTCTCCACACTTCCTACTATACTTTGTAGATCCCACAACGTGATACTGTCCTGCAACATGCCATTTTCCTCTATCCTTTTATGCTAGCCTTGGAACTATGCTAAGTTCTACTCTTTAAGCCTAGTCAAGCCGCTCAGCCCCGATTCAAGTCATCTCATTTGCTTGTTGAGCGTTCTTAATATCCGCATATTTGCGACGGCTGGTCACAAATAGTTCCGTTATCTCAGTATCGGTACTGCTGCCCATCTTAAGCATGTAGAATATTCGTCGAAATCAATATCGGGCACAAAAAGTCTGGGTTAATTAGACTGACTTTCAATACAGGAAAACATGTTAGAAGGAACGGGTATCTATTTTCTGGCTAGTAGGAAATTCGGCTGCGCAAAATGTGTATTATTGAAATAGTCTCCGGGTTGGTTCCAATTTGAGTCAGATAATGATATGGTTTGAGCAAGTGGTCAAGGAAGAATCAGGTAGAAGGTCAGTCCACACCCCCAGGAAGTGATTTGGCTGATACACTTTCCCAACTACGGGAACACAAGACAATATTATGTATGAGTCGTTAGCGTGGTTAATTCATAACCTTGGAGCCTTACAACGGGGCAGGCATCTCACGTGGTGCGACTGCCACAAATATGCTCAAAATACCCGCCTCTTACAATTGATGAGACTCTGCTCTGCGTAGGGATGCACACCGACACCCAACCTGAAGATAAGTGGATTTTACTAGGTCTGCAAAATCGCCAAATCGAAGCTCGGATCGGGTCAAAAACACTAGTCCCTCGGAGTGGCAACAAGAGGCCTAGCTTTCAGCCCATCACGATGGGAGCGGGAGATAGAACAGTGAAATTGCATCAAGAGAAAACAGACCTGATGTTTTGGGCTGGATGTAGCATTGCTTCCTTGTTTACGAGCAAAGTTCCATGGATAGCTGTCGAATACTAAGTCCGAATACATGGTAGAAACCAGGTATTATACTGGAAATATCATGTGACATTGGGTACCAGGCATACCATACAAAAGTGTATATTACAGTTAGTCATCGAGGTCCGCACAGATCGTTGGTTTTGTCATTTTAGTTCACGTATTTCACCACCGAGCCGGCCACCGCAAAACATATAGTAAATGCGATATATTCTACATTTATATCTCAACAACCATGTTTTTACTTTAGCTCCTTATTTGTCGATAGCTATCTATAAGACTAGTTAGTACCATATATCGATTTCAAAGAGAGTAGAAGGCTATGTTATTATGATTTCGAAAATTACCGAAAATATATATATCGGAATCATAACGTTATAAAATTTCTCTAACCTCCCTAAAGAGACTAGATATCACCTAGAAAGTAGAAGGCTATAAGGAGAAGTCCCTATAGTTGTTGAGATATTAAGTTTTAATTTATCGCATTTACTATGTGTTTTGCGGTGGCCGGCTCGGTGATGTGGCCGGCTCGGTGGTGAAATACGTTAGAGTCTTCAACATTGGTCATCTATACCATACTTTGTTCGTACACCAGCTTTCTGTCAATGGCATAGATTTCAGTTTTGCTCCTTTACTCGGGTTGGTAGTGGTTCAACTTGACTTTATGTTCAAGCCTGATGTTTATCTATTTAGAGAAGCTGAATTGTTTCGGGCGAAAGGAGATGGCCTACACATATCGAGAGCCAGCTCTGCATATCCCATTTCTATAAAAGTAATGCCACAGAGTTTGTAAGGTCAATATATATATCACCGAACTTGAATTCCCCGGTTAGTGTTTAGCATACCAATCAGTCCGGATGGCTTGCTTCCTGTCATCGAAGATAAAGGCCAGTCCCTATACGACTACATCGTCGATTAGTATCTTGATGAAGCCTTCACTGAACTTGGTAGAACCTAAGATGCCTGTTGAATTTAACAGAATGTTCATCAGTGATAAACTGCATAGCCTTTCTGGGAAAGCAGCCAGCCAGGGTGATGCGATTCCTTGGAGCTAGTCAGTATATCAATTCAATTTGCGAATGTTGAGCAGAGTACTTTTGTCTTTAATGTTATATTATATCTAGCGAGTAATTATAACCAAGAAATACTACTACTGTATCATAAATAAGATGATGAAACCAAGCACCAGCTAGGCCACTCTAAAGATAAAGTACATATGTAGCTTGTGGGATTCAGCAAGTTACCAGTCGAAGTGAGCTTGCCTGCAAATATGAGCCATCGAATAAAACTCACCGAGTGTTCCACGAATTCTGGGCCGCGTTACCATCTTATGTTGCCGATATAAATATGGAAGGTAGTTTGAGTGGCGGAACAAAAGCCGGGTTAGACAATATCTAATGGTTGTATACGGGTGGAAGGATAAGGTCTCTAAGCAAATAAGTTTAGATAGTGTAACGTAAATTCGTACTGATAGGCCAAATATCCAAGCTGTTGATATAATCGAAGCGGTTATACAAAATTCCCGTGCAGCCTTAGCTACTAGCGCAGACATAGCTACCCTATAGTCCCGAAGGGCTGCACTTAGTTCCAGCTGACTCTCTATAACGAGAGGGGTCCAGTGTCAGAAAGAACTGGTGTTTTGGTTTCTGGTGTCGATAAAACAAAAGGTCTAGTCATTATGATGTTTGCCTATATTTCAGTCTAGACAAGAATTAACAGATGGAAACATGACAGACATGAGGTTCAAATCCCGCGGGCTGAAGGTAAGAATGCTTGTTCCTTCGGCTGGAATTTGGAGTTTCGGTATTTTTCACGTACCCTGCGAGATGTCACACTGCAACACTCTGGAAGTCTTTATGCTCATTTGTATGATTGTATGATTTCACAAGATATGAATCAACTACATGGAAATTGATGAGACGTTGCTCAGCTAGCCCAATGACTACAAACAGCCCTCACACATGTCTCTGCAAACGGTGTGTGCATGTTATTAAATTTTTGTACTAAATTGTTTCTGCTAGGTGTGTCAAATGAGGCAAACTGCTAAACCGTGTGAGCAAGTGAGACCAATCAAATGGTCGGTAATGAGTATCCCAGTTCTGCTTTACCTCTTACTGACATCGTATTCCCCCACGAAGAATAACGAGAGAAATGACAAGTTTATTAAATTGCTGGAAGGAGACGTTCGCCGGTAATATATAATCTTCCCGCGGCAACCTTGAACCGAATGAGCTCCGAAAGGTTCATCGGGACCGCCGGGGACATTAATATTACGCAGCAGGCAGCCTTCCACAGAAACTGTCAAACCCGAAGTCCTACCTAGCCAAAGTAACTGTGTTTGAGGGTAATGATTCTTCGCGTCCAGATTCCAAACTGCCAATATATTTTCCACTACAGCAACCCGCATGTGAAGCACAATTCATTCCTCATCAAGAATGGGTAAAAAAGAGCCGCCATCTATATCAAACCCCTCGTCCTATCGGTTTGTTACAGGTCGATTGGGAAACAACAGCGATAAGAATACCCAAACTAACGGGACCGAAAACCCTGAAGATGATATAGATAACGGCCTGGACGAGCTTTCCGAGGAGGAATGGTTCCAAATAGGAGTCGACTTTGTCTTGTCGTAAGTATCCTCATCGTCCGCCCATACTCCTGAAATTGTGTTCACGAACTTGTAGACTGGAACGGCCATGTCTGTCGCATATCTCAAGCGCACATCACACGGGCCATGCTGTATCAATGCAAGGCACACTGCTACAACTTGCGCCCCCAACCATCGACAGCGATTCACGATGGCAGGTTTCAGCGGAAGTCTTTCAAAGGCTCTTTGAGATGGCGGACAGGCTTGACTTGGATGGGTACATTACGCCCGTCCAGGCGTGGAACAGGATAAGGGACCATAAGAACTTTCCACGGTTGACGCGTGAGAGATTGAAAACGCTGGAAAATGCCATGAGGCCTAATATTAAGTGTCAGGAGTGGGTATTTTGTTCCTTTCTCGATTGATACTGTTGTGTACTAATGCACTGCAGATTCGCAGCAATTATGGAGGAAGCGATCTTCGAGATATTGCTGAACAAAGCCCTTGTTCCTTGAATAATGGATTCTTCGATACTTGATCGACCTTTTTCGCTTGATGCTTTGTTTGTCTTGCTTTATCTATTTTTCACTTGTATTATTTGCCCTTAGGGGGCTATAAGAATATGTTTCATGCGTTTTAGTAGTATATCCGTTATAAAACAAAAGACCCATCACTGCGGCATTCATGCTTAATCAGTAGATAAACTCTGTTGAAAATGCCAGAAAACTCCTCGATTACTGCAATTGTAGGCTTTTGGTCAAATAAGAAACTCCAACAAACTCTCCTGTATGACAATACGCAAAATTATACACACAGGTTCCAGGGTTTTAGTAGATAAGAGACTGAGGATGATCATCTTACGGAAATAGTATTTTAAGTATTAGAATGCTTAACTATCTAGCGGTTAATAGAGGTACGTAGTTAGTAGTTATAGAGTAGAAAGTAGAAAGGAATAACCTTTAGCGCTTACCATAGCCTATTTAGAAGCCGGTTTTATCCTAATTAAAGATCTTATTTAATAGGATTTAATACCTTTCTTTGGCTACTAACGGCGGAACTAGGCTTACGCCCGTAGATACGGCAGCGTAGCCGACCGTACGGAACCCCGAAATGCTCGCGCCAACTTAGCAATGTTAGGCTTATCACTCTGATAGTAGGCTTCGATAGTATTTAGTATTTGGATCTCGATGTTTTATATCTAGCGAGTAATCAAAAGTTTCTATATGAAATTTATTGGAGTCAAAAACGACTAACCCATGACTGAAAAGGAAAAAAAACGAAAAACTAATACGCCTTTCACGTCATAATTTCGTCGAAATGTATTATGAAGATCTGCCCAGATGGGTGTCCCAAGGCCAATGTGCTATCTTTAATTGCTAAACATCTGGTCCAGTACTCAGAAGGAAGCCGCAGTACCCTTTTGCCTTGAAGGTCTAGCCAAGGGCCATTCAGGATAGACAAATGGGAATGTAGCGGCGGCGTTGTGTGGGAGGTATTGCCACAGCATCCTGGTTGGATATGAAAAGACCCCAGATTGGTTATCAGATGCGAATCATCCCTAGCAAATGTCAAATTAGTGACTGGTCCTTTGACGGTCAATTCCCGTTGTAGCTTGCCAGTGGTGATGTCCCAAATCCGGATTGTGTTGTCCTGGAAGTCTGATGTCCGAATGTGACCATCGACAGATGCCAGAAGACGGCTGTCGTGGGAGATCGCTACAGAGGTAAGTGCTTCCAAATGGCTATCAAAACTTCGCAACAACTTTCCTGTCTCAGTATGCCACAGCCTGGCTGTCCTACTTGACCCAGATGTCAGGTAGCGGTCATCAGGAGAGAATGCAACGGAAAAAACTATATCAGATTGACACTGAAGAATATGCTGCTGCAGACCTGTCGCAGTATTCCAAATCCTGACTGTGCCGTCCCTTGACACAGATGTCAGACTCAGACCATCGGAAGAAAATTTCACAAACATGACAAAGCCGAATGGCCAACAAGAGTTCGACGTAACGCGCCAGTCGCAGTATCCCAGAGCTTTATTGTCATATCTCCTGAGCCTGAGGCCAGAATCTGGGAATCTGGAGGGAATGCTACAGATAGGACCCAATGTGTATGGCCCTTCATTACCTGCGACTTTTGCTGGGCACCCGTAGTGTCCCATAGTCTCACCGTCGTATCCCATGAGCCGGATGCTAGGAGATGACCATCGTGAGAGAATGACACGCACCATATCAACTCTGAATGCCCCATGAGATTTTGCTGCTCTGGTTGCTTTTGTGATTGATTATACCAGATCCTGACCGTCATATCGCCTGAGCCAGACGCAAGGTGTTGGTTGTTAGGGGAGAACGCCACGGACCAGACGGAATCAGAGTGACCGTTGAAGATTCCCTTTGAAGCCCCAGTTGCAGTATCCCGAAGTCGCAATGTTCTGTCCCCTGATCCTGACGCTAATGTTTGACCATCGGGAGAAAATGCTACAGACAGCACCCAGTGTGCATGACCTTCAAGCGTTACTTGATGAGTGCCTGACGCAGTATCCCAAAGACTTATTGTCTTATCGTCTGATCCGCAGGCGAGGATTTTGCCGTAAGGGGAAAATGCAACAGATCGGATTAAATCAGAGTGAATGTCGAGAGTCTGCTGTAAGGCGCCTGTTGTGGTATTCCATAGTCTAATTGTTGAATCCCACGAGCTAGACGCGAGTAATTTTCCGTCACTGGAGAAAGCAACCGTTAAAACTCGATTTGAATGGCCTTCAAGCGTAAGCTGTCGTGTCCCGGAGGTGATATTCCGGACGAGAATTGTCTTGTCCCAGGAGCCAGAAGCTAGAGCCTGACCATCAAGGGCAAAGGCCACAGATAAGACGGCGTCCGAATGTTCGTTGAATGTCCGGTATAGCGCTCCCGTACCAATATGCCAAAGCTTTACTGTGTGATCCCACGAGCCAGACGATAGCAAACGACTGTCGGGGGAGAACGCAATTGACATCACTCGATGTGAGTGGCCTTCGATTGTCAACTTCAATACACCCGTAGCTGCATTCCAAATTTTGATTTTTGTATCCCATGAGCTAGAAGCCAGAAATTGATTGTCCGGTGAGAATTTCGTGGACATAACCTGGGCCGAGTGGCCATCAAGGGTTTGCAATTCTGCATTCCAGTTTTCTTCAACCATAGGAGGAACACATATCCACGTACGCATTTCATCTTCAAAGATCCTTCGGATGAGTGACATCTTCGGCGCAAACAACAGCCCCGAGTGATACAGTTGAAGTGGTGCATCGTCGGTGATTTGTCGGTTTTTCAGCACGAACCGCGAAGCATCCTGTAGGAAACTAGTCATTTCAAGACAACTCTCATCCTATATCCGATCTAAATTTTAGCACCGAAAAGATAGCCGAATACACAAAATAGACATGAGATCTAGGTCAAAAATAAACTTATATGTATAGCTGACAGTAATAAATCGATAATCCCCGCAGCTTCGGATAAAAGACCCAATATACTCATTGCTTCCACCCAGTGCAGGAAGTATTTCTTTAGAAAACGAAAAGCATCCCTGTAATGAGTCTCAAATCCTTGCTTTTCACCACATGGTGCACCCAATAGCGGCAGAAATACTGTAGCTCTGAAGGGATGCAATTGTCGATTGTTTGACGCTTAATTTCTGCACGCGGCGTGCCACTGACTCGCAGTCCGCAGATATCTTTCCTCAGAATTCGACAGCATACAATAATGCATCTCGCGCCTAATCGTTGATGTACCTCTTTCTCACTCACCCAAAACTCTGGATGATTCGCACGTGTCTCCTGGCTAAGAAGAAAGTCCCGAAATGACAGATGAAGGAGCTTCACTGGTAAAGTTTCGTCTTTGGGTATGTTCAGAACCGAGTGGAGTGAATTCAATCGAATATGAATGAGCCTATCAGATAGACCAGAGAGCCTTGACAAGGAAATGACCGAGAGTGGAGACTCTAGTAAATTGATAGCACCGATCACCTCTTGGTATTCCTTGGCCAGTTGTCTTTTCTGACAGTCGCCTTGACCCTTGAGGATTCGGTTCAAAACTGGAAGATATATGAAACGATAACCAAGATTGTGGACAAGCTAGCGCTGAGATTCGTCGATGGTGATAACGCAGGAAAGTTTTGTCCGGAAGATTAATGGATTGGTTTCTATGAGCATGCTCTTAAACGCTCCCTAGGAGGCGTATATGCCACAGAACTCAAAGCCGCTGGTGTCTCTTCTCCCGCTCCCTGGACAGAGATCCGCGACTTGCCGTACCTAGATGCTGTTATTCGTGAAGCTCTGCGCGTCAACCCCGGCATTGCCATGATCTTCGAGCGTGTGATCCCAGAGGATGGATTCACGCTTCCTGATGGACGATATCTCCCTGCAGGCACCAAGGCCGGGATCAACCCCTTTGTTACAAACCGTGATTTTGGATTGTTTGGGGGCGATGCTGATGGCTTCAATCCGGACCGCTGGCTGCAGGGCAAAGATGAAAGCTCAGAGAACTTTCAGATTCGCCTCCATCGGATGAAAGATACTGTCGACTTATCTTTCGGTGGGGGAGGCCGGATTTGCATGGGCTGGTATCTTGCTATGTTAGAGATCCAAAAGTTGGTTGCTTCGCTGTACAGCTCCTTCGATGTGAGTAGTTTATCGGTATTTCTTGGATTCCAGCTTAGTGCTAACTCACGATATGGATCCAACTGGTGGATCCCAAACACGAATGGAGGTACCAAAATGCCTGGTTCGTGTATCAGTACGATATGCCTATGGTCATTCGCCGATGAAATGGAGTCCATGTACCACTTGGTCTTGGCAGCTAGGGGTTGATGGATAGCAACAAATACGACGAGGGTATGTGCATGTAAAAGGTAATCAACCAGAGCCGAATCTAGGAAAGATCTAATGAATACACGAAAGATCCGAAGTTGCATGTAATGCAATATGGATTGAATAGAAACGAATTTGTTCATACCGCATAGGGTATCAAAGTCCCAACCTAGAAAACGCCGCCTAACAATTAAGAATATCCAGGTCCTTGGAAGGTGTCCATGCATCAAATCATTATGTAGTAAAGGATCGCTGTTGCCTCGCTCAATCTTCCGGGCTATCCATGCGTAACTTCATTCAAACACACCTTGCCGTTTGTGACTGGTAAAGGTGTGCGGGTACGTGCGACGTAGAATCATGCCTTGAGCTGCTCAACGGGCAAGGCGGTTTCATCTTTAGTCGCCGTTTCATCCTCGTTTTTCTCAACTGGCTTTCCGTCATTGCTTTCCTCGCCGGTAATTTCTCCCCAGCCAGAACTTCTTCTACTCATCCGACCAGCCATGGCCAATGGGCTGCTAATACCCCCGGCAATGCTGGCGGCAGTACTGTCATTTCGACTGTGCGATTGAGCACCGCTGCGAGTGCTGGCCGCATCGCCGCCGGCAGTTTGTTTAGTCGTGTACAAGCCGCCCCGCTCCCCAGTGGTGCTCGCTAGCGGAATTGCTCCGGAGGCCGAGTAGACACTGATGCGTTCAGCACTAGCAAGTCCAACAATACTTGGTCGGCTCAGTACACCGGACGCGTTAAACACAGATGTATTGGATGCTTCAGTCGTATTACCACTCAGAACACTCAGCGGCAGGCTCTCTCGACTACCGCCGAAGACAGAAGACGGAGCCAATCCGCGTACAGATGCATTGGTGTCCAGGGAGTTGCGACGACGGCGCTTAGACGAGCTCGCCAAAGTGAGAAGAGAAGCATTATCCGTCAAGGCATTGTTTGCGATTGCGGCGCTGTACGTCATTGTATGGTTCTGGGGCACCAGGTGCGAGGGGACCGCGGTAGCAGGTGAGGTTGAAGGAAATTGGTGGGAGAATTGAATTTGCTGGTTTGAAGAGCTTTGTGTCGAGCTGCCATGGTGGTGTCCATTGTGGGCGTTTTGCGCATTGTACAGTTGGGTCGAGGGTGCCGCCGAGTGTACAGTGGTCAGGGTAGTGGTCATCGATCGGATCGAAGGTGCAGGCGATGAGAAGGTGCTTCCCTCGCCTCCTCCATGCGTGCTAAATCCTTCAGTGCCAGTCGTCAATGTGCCTGCCTTGGAATACGCTGCTTCAGAGAATGTGGCGTCGCCGGTGGTTGAAATGGTTGGCGCAGCGGATTTTGCGCTTGTCAGGGGAGTCGGATTCTCATAGCCGGAGTACAAAGATGGGTCGCTCCTGGAGCGAGGTTGAGATTCTGCATAATGACCATCCGTGTATGAATCGGTCGGTGTCTGAGTCCCTGTATCACGGTTGATGGTTCCAGAGAGCGGGTATGGATTGTTTTCTTGATCACTCTTCTTGCCCTTATTACCCGTGTAGCGTTTGTTGGACCATCGGTTTGTTGTAGAGTCAGAAGAACTCTTCAGGTTCGCCAGGCGTTTCACCCAGTTCGAGAATGGACGGCGACGTGCATTCCGGTCTGTTTTGTATGAATCCCTTAGCAGCGGTTCAGGGTGACCAACAGGCCCAATGTGTACTTACCATGCACCCTAGCAGGACCATCAGCAGTAGCCATTCTAACTTGAAGAGGCAGCCTAGTCACTATCCACTCTGGCTTGCGAAAAGTCAAAGGTAGGCAAGGGAGTAGTGCCTTGGGGATCGAGCCGCGCCGAGGCAGATGGGGCAGCCGGCGGGGAGACTGTTTATCCGTACACGTCATGTGCCTGCCTTCAATGTTTGCCTCTTGAACTTCTATTTGACATATTCTCAGCATTTTGGACGTTTTATTCTTTCTTAAATGATTGAGTGATACATCTTAGAAGGCTTCTGGCAAGCAACAAGGACAGATGATCATGATTGAACTGCAGCTGTGTTTCCAAAATCAATTTTGGGATCTTTCTTTTCGCATATAGTGGCGCAATGCTACCCGGTGAACACCACCAATTGCGTCAATGCCTCCACCTCAGTCAAGAATACAAGCGCTACCTTCTGATGTGATTGCAAAGATCAAATCATCTACATCCATTGTGCATCTGACTGGTGTCATTCTGGAGCTAGTCAAAAATTCTTTGGATGCCAATGCACATACCGTCTTCGTCACTGTCGATTTCAAACGCGGTGGCTGTATAGTTGAAGATGATGGCGATGGAATTCCTTCGAGCGAGTTCGAAGCTGCAGGAGGGCTGGGCAAGGCTCATCGCATGTCTCCCAACTTTGAGGTTGTAATGTATGCTGGCTAACATTCAATAGATACGTCCAAATTCAAGCTAAGTGGCTTATATGGCCACCGGGGCTTGTTCCTGGCTTCCCTGGCCTCGTTATCTCTGCTTACTGTGACTTCTCGTCACATTCATCATGGATCCACAAACTCAATCATACTTCATCATTCGACGCCTGTTGCTCGGCTAACCCCTGCACCGCCACACCAGGTGCTTCGCTTTGCCAGTCATGGCACGTCTGTGACTGTCAATGACCTTTTTGGGAACATGCCAGTTCGCGTCAAAAGTCGAGCCCTCACTCTTCAGCGGCCGGACGAGCTAGAACGAGAGTGGGATCATCTAAGGAACTCCTTGGTGTCTCTCCTCTTAGCCAATACTCAATTCTCAAAATTAGTATTGCTTGATGTGGAAAGAAACAAACGGATGTCCATCCGTCTTGGAAATGCCTCCGTGTCTGAAGCATGTCTCGCTCATGCTCAGGGGGAGTTTGATCTCAAACGTATTGGGTTAATTCTCACACAATCTGGGCTGACCACACTCCAAAACCTCGATAATTGGCATGAAATTTCAGCATCAATTTCTGAGCTTACAATTCGGGGAGCAATATCTCTCCAACCCAGCCCAAGTCGGAAAGTTCAGTTCATCTCTCTGGGGAACGAACCCATGCTATCGCGCAATAGCTCGAGTGTTCTGTACGACGAAGTGAACCGACTATTTGCTTTGTCGGATTTCAGTAATGTTGGAGACAAGTCTGGCAGAGGCTCCGTTCCACATTCTCCATCTTCGGTGAATCAACTTGATGCCCCAAGTAACGCAAGCACTCGAAGCTGGGCAAAGCCCGTCAATAAGTGGCCAATGTTTTACATCCGCATTGATACACACGCTGTTATACGATTGGACGATGATGGATCTGATCATCTCCCGGAATCGGCCAAATCGGTTCAACGTATAGTTGATGTTCTTGGGGCCATGGTCCATGAATTTTTGAAGCAGCACAATCTCCGCCCTCGTAACGGCAAACAGCAGACTATGCCATCAGACCAAACCCAGAGTCTCCGTTCCAGAGTCTCTAAAGCAGCTAGTAGTTCTCGTGGGACCCTACAACAAGGCCAGTCGCTTTCAAGCACCGAAGAGGCGCTTAGCGGTCGTCTGAAGATTCCCTCATTCGTAAGAGCCCAGTCTCTTAACTCTGGTCAAAGCTTCGCCAACTGGTCCAGGGTGAAAACCGCTAAGGATCTCAAAGGACATTCTCCGACCCATCGACCGCCTCGAAATTCTCATGCGGCTCCTGATTTAATGCAGGGCGAGAGTCCCTTGCCGATCCTCTCTAAACATAGGTCAGACTATCAAAGTGATGACCAGAAGCACACAATTCTTCCGAAGCCCCTAAATAAAATCGTCTCTGATGAGGGTAGGACCAGAACAGAGGATCTGGCTGGAGATTCACCATCAGACAAGATGATTGCCTGGATCGATCCACGCACCAAGTTGGCCTATACGATCAATCCTCGAACCGGCCAAACGATGAACTCCCGGAAGTCATCAGCTACCCAGCGTTCCCCCACCGATTGTGTCGATGCCTCGTCCAAGCATCCAGCTCAAACTTTCTGGGTAGAAAACCTGTTGGGAGAATGGGACAATCCTTCCTTCAGCCGGACAGAAATTCCAATACAAAATCTAGGTGCAGAGTCTGCTGGTCACCAGACTATAACTACTTCTTCGCACGACTGCTTTAAGGGTATTGGATCTCTTGATACAGCGCAGGTTGCCAAATATCGAGGAAAGCTTCAACGTCGTGCGCTCGAAACTGCCGAAGTGATAGCACAGGTAGACAAAAAGTTCATATTGGCTAAAGTCCATAAACGCCCCGTCATTCTCAATTCGGAGAAGACATCAAACGACGTTCTGCTCTTAATCGATCAGCACGCTGCCGATGAGCGATGTCGAATTGAACTGCTGTTTAGAGAAATGTTCCTATCCGCTGGGCTAGAGGAAGATTTTGAGTCGGGTGGTCGAGTGCGGACTGTCCAAGTCAGTTCTTTGGCATTTGAAGTTTTATCGACAGAAGGTGATCTCTTTCAAAAATATACGGGTCTCTTTTCAGATTGGGGTATTGAGTATGTCACACATGGCAAGACCAACTCTACTGTTTTGATCACCGTGCATACTCTTCCTGTCCTAATAGCCGAACGCTGTCGACTCGAGCCTCATGTGCTAATGGACTTGATGAGGCGCGAGATCTGGTCAAGTGAAGATGGCAGAAAGCCGTTCCAGTCGAAGAAAACATTTGAAACCGAGGACGCGGATCAGGATCTCGAACTATCAGACAGCGATGATGTGGTACACAAAGGAACCTCAGCATCACCCGCCTCGCGCTCATGGGTTCAACAAATGAATGGATGCCCTCAAGGCATTGTGGACCTTCTCAACTCCCGCGCCTGTCGAACTGCTATCATGTTCAATGACCCGTTGAACACCCAAGAGTGCCAGTCCTTGGTCTCCAGGCTAGCCCGTTGTGCCTTTCCGTTTCAATGTGCCCATGGCCGCCCTTCAATGGTCCCTATACTTGATTTACGATGCCTCTCTGAGACTGCTGCTTCATTCCCGCTAGGCTTGGATACCAGAGCATCCGGCTACGATGATAGCGACGGCGTGAGTTTGAATTTCGTGGAGGCGTTCAAAACACGTTATGTAACATAGTTAGTTTAGTTCCAACCTTGGTTTTCGTATAGGAAGTTTAGGGTTTCCGGTAATGGGAAACGCGTGGCAACGGGATGGAAATGTGTACATTAGGTGATACATCTATCAAGAGTTACCAAGTACTCGAACTCACACCCATACAATGTAGGTCCAGGCCCTCAAATTGACTGGCATGAATTCCCTGCCGTCCACTCTGACCTCTTGACACGGGTGCTCAAACCGGCTTTGAAGGTTTCACCCGCCATGACAGGTCACATTTGCCCTCCACCCTCAAATTAACAAACAGAATACACGCTGTGTTTCCAATGCATCATAAAACAAATAAAACAGCGAGACAAACGACCTCTTGATTGTTTGGGTCAAACCTAGATGTGATGCGGTGACATCTAGCGAGGTGTAGCTCGAATAATGTAAGCCTAGTGGATTTCATATTCTTGCATTGCATGAATCCGCATCAACCAGATAGATCGTGCAGGACGTCGAAAGATTTTAATTTATCCTAGACTTGCATGGGTTTGGCGTTCAGAGTATAGGCAGTCGCATTATTCAAATGCCTCAATTCAGTGGCGGCGGTCTATTGAATGAATCGTGCAATTGAGGGGTTCCATTGTATTCAAGATTGAGGTCCTTTAGACATATCCCTTGCATGGATATGTATTGTAAAGTGTGAAGAAAATCCTCCGCAGACTTCTGAGGCTGGCGGAGGGGTTCATGCAAGGATGGATCAGCCAGCCACTGATAGAGGTAGGGATAGAATTGAACCGCATTGACGGGTTTACACAACCTTGAGTAGCAATGTCTTGTATAATATGCAGATCATCGAATTGTTACATACAATACAAGAACTGGATCCATAGATGTATGGTCTGGTATAACAACTTCCAAATTGGAATAAGCGATGCTAATCTTTACAATCACATAAAAACCACATATCTTGTAGAGAACTCTCGAATGTTCATTAGGTAGGCCACTTAGTATAAGGTTACATTCAAACTCCTCCTTTGGAACGTACCTATTCCAACAATCTTATCTCCTCTACTTGCTTTACTTTTAATGTTCGCTCTGATGCTAAAGTCAACCCCGAATAGGATCTATGAGCTCGACTGTAAAGTGGCAATATTGCGGTCCTCTCCTTCTTATGAATAACCACGCACTGTATCTCTTCCATCAATTCCCAATATAAGAAAGCTCTACTGAGGCTAGTGCTCTGTTTACTGTCCGGTTTAATTTGATCTAGTTTCCCACTAAGGCTCATAATTGTGACGAACGTTTAAATATTGTGATCCTTCAGCAAGCAAGAAACAAATGAACCTTATGGACAGCGTTAGCTCGAGCTTCTAGTGGGACCAAGTCAATCTCCAAACAAGACAATGAACTGGCAAGGATCAACCCCGCGATAGAGCAAATATAACTACTTCGAATAAACAGCTATCCATGCTTTCTGACAACTTACTAATACCAAAGACAATGCTCAAGTAGGGTTTTTATCCTTGACGTCCAGCTACTTATAGGTCCACGAGTGGATATGTATGACGAACCATGGAATACGTAAAACCAGATCTATGAGGGATCTAAATACGTGCCACCAAATTCAGCCCTAACACAACAATTTCAAGAGCTGACGGCTATCTCATAATCCGAGTGGTCTTAGTTCTTGTGTAGTATTCCCTTCCACCAGACCTTCAATCGATAGCAAGGCATGAATGCTAGGTCGATTTCTATATCACATTTGTTTTAGGCGAAACATCTTCAACTAAGCCCTTTTACGATATAATACTCATAATCGGTTCTCAACCGAATCTTCAGATCAACGCCAATATTTATACCTTACTCGCTTGTGCCGAGCATTTCTAAAACACAAACCTTTGTACTCCCAGCCAGCATTGCTGTATCTCTCCATTGCTCTCTCTCCAATGGATACCCCTCTCTATAAATCAGCCCTAAGCTCGGGGTGTACATAGCTCAGCTGGATTTAGGATCCTTTTAATCCATAAAAAGCCAGGTTACACCGAACATGAGGAGGTGTCTATATAGAAGTAATCAAGAACCAGCAACACAAAGCCACCAACTAAACTCCTAAGCAATTCCATCACCCCCAATAATCCCAATCAAAATGCGTCCCAAAACCCCCCACGGTGACTATCCTCTATAGGAAACAACCTGCCACATAATCCCCTCAATCGCCGGCAAGCGCATCCTGATAACAGGCTGCGCCTCCGGAATTGGCAAAGCAACCGCCGAAGTTTTCGCGCGTGCACATGGTGATATGCGACATACAAGACAACGTCGGCCAAAACGTAGCCTCTGGAATTTCCTCCAAAACCCCCAACACTAAAATAAAGTACGAACACCTCGACGCAACATTCAGATCCGAGTGCCACACCGACGTTGAAGCCGCAGTCCGATTCCTCGGCGGGCAAGACAGTTTAATCCACGCAGCAGGCCACATCCACCAAGATGCAGCCGAAACCATCGCCGAAGACGAGCTGGACCGCATGCTAGATGTCAATATCGAGGGAGTGATCTTCATGAATCAGGCCGTTTTCCCTTATCTCAAGACTCGGGGCGGGACGATTCTGAACTTCGGGTCTGATCTTGCGTCCGAACCTCTGCCGCTTCTGGCTCATTATACTGCTTCGAAGGGTGCCGTGCAGAGCTTTACGAGGGCTGTTGCGCGCGAGTGGGGGAAATATGGGATTCGTGTTAATGCGGTCCTGCCAGCTGTTTGGACGCCTATGATTGATGGATATCGGGGGAATCTTGAGACGGAGAATGTTGTGGGACATGATGTTTTTATGAATGATCGAGTTTGTCTTGGGGAGACGTTTGGGGATGTGGAGATTGACTTGGTACCTGTTCTTGCGTTTTTAGTTTCGGATGCTTCGCGCTGGATCACGGGTCAGTTGGTGCCAGCTAATGGTGGGCTCTCGCTGGTACGTTAGCCTTTGATCTGGCTTGTGGGGTTTGATCTAAAATCATTGGTGGTAGGATTAAGTCGGTGTTTGATATGCAGACATTAGTATTCAGGCAGAATGCGAGGTAGGGCATCGAAACTTCCAAATTCGGACAGCTCGGGTTCCCTATGAAACCCACAAGTTGGCATTATAGGCAAAAGAAATTACATTTACGGTTAAGAAATAAACAGTTGAAATTAAAGCGTATTTGCTATTTCAGGCAGCTTTTAAGAGATGCTCTTGTACAGAGGCCGTGAGGCAAAAATATTGTCTAGAGGGTATCCGATGTAGGAAACGCCCGGTTGACAGATAACAATCCTTTTTCCAGTGTACCTGTCCTTTCCCCCCCGTTCCCAGCCGAAACAAGAATAGACCAGCGGAAGAAATTAAACAAATCACATAAAGAGAGCAATGCCCTCGGTAAACTCCATTTGGGTAGTCCCAGGCCCCGTTCCATACATAGACGCTTTTCAAATGCTGCATTTCTCGAAAGAGAAATCGCAAAAAACAAAACACAATAGTACCACCCAAGAATAAAAACAAATAGGTAAAGAAGAATGGTGGGATATTCACAGATAGCAATAAAATAGGTGTAGAAGATGATGCAAGTATGCATAGCAGAACAATGAATGGGTTGAATGATGCTGATTAAACACCAGTATATCGGGAATAAGAAGATGTCATCAGTCATTAGGTTACGAAGGATGGTATAGGTGATAGCGTGGGCGGAAGAGAGTGATTTATCCGTGTGTCGTGACGGATTTCGCCTTGGACTGGTTGGTCCATGAGAGGAAGTCGAACTTGTCCTTTGCATTGTCGAGCATGGAAGGAACTGACTCGGACTGGGAGGTCTGGGAATGGAGGGTATTCCCGCTGCGGGATGATTCTCTAGGTTCAAGAACCAGGGAGCGACGGTAGAAGGTTTGTGCGGTTGTTTCGCCGTTTGAGCGCACGCGCACGAGCTCATTCTGCATCCAGGCCTGCAGTTCCGGAACTTCAGTGAGACGGTAGGGAATCTGGAAACGTTGGAGTTCGCTGATAATACGAGCCGTCTTCATGTGCTTGTCGAAGTTGATAACGGCCATTTCACAGTTGTCGGTGCAGAGGGTACGGAGAGACTGGTTGCCATGGTCGACAAAGGTGAGGTCGGTGAGGTAGGTACCGACAAATGGGAGGCAGGGGGGTACGTGGTTCTGAAGGCGCTGACGAAGGACTGCGTAGTTGCGAGACACATCCACGATGCTACGGAGCTGCTCGAGGGTAGTCTTGGTCTTCTGCGATACAATGTCCCAGGTCTTCTTTAGTCGAGAGATCATAGACAAGTTTAATGAGCAGATAATAGCCATCAGGGAGTCGTAGTTATTCAACTCCAGACATTTGTTCGCAATTTTGACCCAGTGCTTAATGGTAGCGGCACGCTTCTTAGGCTCTTCCAGGTACAAAATAGAGTCAGCGACGAGGTGAGCAAGATCAGTCGACAGAGTTGACATAGCGCGAACATTCACCGCCAATGAGCCTGTCTTTCTGGTCCATTCCGTGTCCAGGAGTTCCTCAGGAAGGATCGAGCAGAAAATACGTGACTCCTTGATGGTGAGCTGGCGGGCGAGCTCAAGCGGGTCGAAGTCAAGAATGGTTATTGAGGCTTCGCCGTTCTTCCATTGCTTAAGCAAGTTATGTTCCTTCTTGCCAAGAATGGGAGTAGGTAGAGGGGTATCGGGGTGAATGTATTGAGCAATAGAAGTGTTGGTCTTGCCCATAGAAGAAATCAAGCGAGGCACAAGAGGGCCGCCAACTGCGGATACCTTACTGGCCAACTCAAGCAACCGCTTACCAGCAGTGGGGAGATCGACCACAAGTCGTGTGTTGGCGAAGTTGACAATAAAATCCAAGGCCGTGTTGTCACGATCGTGGCGCCAGTGGGACTCAAGCCAGCCCTTGAAAATGTTGTAAACACGGAGACGGACGGGTCCAGCTGCGTGGGGTGTTTCGCCAATGTACTCGAAGCGTTCAGCGAGGGCCTCGGCAAACTCAAGGGGCGAGGCAAAAAGACGGAAGGTAAGGTAGAAGGTAGAGACAAACATGGCATCGGGAGTGGATTGATGAGCCGTCAGCTTCTCAATAAGAGCACGGAGACTGCCGCCCATGACCGAACCTTCCTTGTAGATAAGCTCGTGAGCGTAAGTCTTTTCCAGGATGTTGGCCTCGGTCTCCTCGTTTTCTTCGGCGAGGGTCGAGTAGCTCATACTTTCCTTTAGTGAGTGAACCGTGAAGCTACCCTGGAAGCTACCACCAATATCAGGTGAGGTAGCCCGAGTCGAGGTTTGCGACAAACCACTCATCTCGGAGTCACGTGCGTGGCTGTTGTACGTGAAGCTGCTACCATTGCTTGTGACTCCACGGCCAAATGATTCGCTCACGTCAGACTTGGGATGGCTTTCACGGTAGCTACTGTCAGTGGAGAAGGAAGAGATGTTCTCGAGATGGGTGGGGAGGATGGCAGAATTGGGGAGAGAGGAAAGAGCGCTAATGTTGGCGGGAGAATTTGTGGGATGAGACTGGAAGGATGAAGGTGTTGTGGCGTCGGTGAGAGCAGGTGTTGGGGGAGTGTGTGTGGTGCTAGGAATCTGAAGAGGAGGTGGGGGAAGGCGGAGGGACAGCTGTCGCTCCTGTTCTACGGGAGTCTCCGATTCATTCTGTGAAGAGTCAATTCCAGACAACTCCTGGCCCCTGTCTTCGGACTTTTCAGGGTCAAGCTCTAGATCACCAATTTGCTCAAGCACCAGGCGAGCCTTTGCCAAACAGTTTCCAGCTGCTCTAACACAGCCAGTTGCAGCTTCCACAAGGCGTTTCCCTTGGTCTGGCATGAACACAAGATCATCATCTGGTAGGTGTGCGGGGCGGAATACATCGCGTGCAGCGTGAACAAGCTCGGATAACCTCTCACACATTGACTCTCTTGCTTGTTCGAGAAACACGCTACGATGTGTGTCATGTTCGCACACCACCTCAACGACATTAAGCAATTGCCTGCAAGACTGGACAGCCTGCTGGGTAGTGACAACCAACTCCGTCGAGGAGCGGGATTGCATGTGGAGCCCGATGAATGAGCCGAGCACGCCGAGGAACGCATCATATGTCATTCCGAGCCGTTCTGATGCCAGATTCTGTGCACCGATGGCAGTAGAAGGACCAGAAACTGACATGCGGTGGGATATAGAAACCCGTTTCGTAGCCACAGAAACCGGTCTGCTATCAACCATATCGGTGCGCATGGATGACCGACTCATATCCATACGGCTATAGCTCATTTGCCGCGACTCCATTCGCGACTCCATTCGCGATTCCATTCGTGATTCCATTCGTGATTCCAGCATTCGTGACTCAGATCGATCAGGCCCATCCTCGCCCAAATTGAAACTCTCGGATGCGGGGGTGGGCGGCATGCTGTACTGGCCTTGGCTCTCGCCGGGCCCATCCATCTCAGCGATAGTCCTGCTTAGGCCAACCTCCTCGTTCCACACATCGAGGAATCGAACTCCTCGGGTAACAATCTTGAAAGCCTTAAGAAGCATCTCGTCCAAAATGGCCTCGACCTCATCTTCCGACGGGACCCCATTCGCAACTTCCTGGAACTTCTTCGCAGTTTTCACCAGCGAAGACAGATCCGATAGCAAAGCCTTCCGGATTCTTCGTAGTCCATCGAATCTCCTTACCAGGGGTGATTCTCGAGTAAGACATTCTGATTTTTCCTGTGGAATCATAAGCCCTGTGGTGTTTTCTCAGTTCTAGTTGGTACTTACTAGTAGAAACCGAACGCCAGCGATAGGGCCTCTCATCAAATCTTGGTTTCCAAAGTCTTTTAATGATGACCCGCATCCTCCTCGAATGATATCCCAGAAATCAGTCAAGGCCTTCAACAAGGGACGCATAGCTAATTGGTCGTATGCTTCGCAGTAATTCGTGGGTAACCAGCCTCGATTCCCAGAATCTAATAGTGTACCATCGGCCCAGCCATTGGTGTGAACAGAGTGTACCAAAATGATATCTCCCTGGTCCAGAGGGAGTGTAACGGTCGACGGAGAGACATTGCCGGCCGGGTGGAAAGGGTAGAAGGCACGCAGATAGTTGTGAAAGACAGGCCTCGGGGCCTCCAATTGTTCCATATTGGTGTCCTGGGTGTCGTGTGGTGTTAACGGAGGGGTCATCTCTGATGAACCCCAGGCGGAATAGAATCGATTTTGTATAGATTTCGGGTCGTTGGTCGAGTTTGATAAATTCGAATTGGATTTCGAGATCTTCAATGGGGGGATGTGTGGCTTCATTGATTCCATCTCTTGTTGGTTCTGTAACTGAATAACTTCTTCTCCAATCCGCTGAGGTCACTGACCGAAGGCGTTTATTCGATAGTTGCAATGGACATCGTTCAGTGAATCCAACCGAGCAAGATAAGTATCGAAGGCAAGTGGCGTTGGATAATCAAGGATGGAGGGGAGGGGTCGGATCGTCAGAGACTGGGATTGATCCTATACGATCTAGGTCAATTGACGCTCAAGGATAGTATAGAGTATAGGGATTGAATGTTTGGAATGCGCCCAAGGAGGTTGAGGGCTTGGAATGCCAGGAGAGGGGAATAAGGGTTTAGGAACTTTGAAGACATACAAACACAGAAAACAATATTAACAAGTAATCAAAAAAAAAAAAAAACTATAAACAGAAACCAAACAGACTGCCTTTCAAGGAGTCCGGAATATTCCAAGTCCCGGGGGGATGACGAGTATGAGGTCCCGATATTCAAGGGATGAACGGGATCAATGGATAAATAATGCAAATGCCTATGAAAGGAGGCAAGTGCTATCGATCGCAGCAAGGTGTAAAACCGTAATTGCACGAGTGACGAAAGAGGGATTCCCTATTAAGATAACGCAAGGGCGGAAGGGATATAAGGGAAAGAATGCTAATTATAGCTAAGTATAGCTCGCAATTGCCACCGGCAGCAAATACAAATGAAGTGGGAAATGAAGAGCTTTGAAGCAAAAGGGGAGAGAGAAGGGAAAAAGAGGGAATTAAGTGGACTAAGAGCTTGGAGTTCAAAGGTGAATCTTCTGGGACTCGATCGGGACGATCCACGCTCCGCCGGTAATGGGCCCGTATGGAGTTGTAATGTACTCCGACGATATAATGTGACGGGTATCATACCACAAGTACGTTATTTATAATTCTTGAATTTTGAGGTTTTTTTCACATTCGGCTTTTTCTTTTTCTTTTTCTTTTTTTTATTTCTTTTTTCTTTTTTCTTTTTTTCTTTTGGACTTTATACATTCAACTCTGATGTCTCCAGGTCTTATAGTTATTCTCTTTCTATCTTTTATTTACTCGAATCAAAATCAAACATTGAAATCCCCTAAAAGCAATAGAAAAAAAAAGAAAATGGAAATTCAAATTCAAATTCAAATTCAAGGAAACCCTCCTTTCCCCGAGAATTAGGCCTCTCGACTCCGTACTTTGAACAATAGGCCTTCGGCACCTACTACTGGTACTGAGCCATAAGGTACCCTCTATACCAATAATTAGGCTCAAAGGTACATCTCTCACATGTACCAAGTCTAGTCTAACACTATCCACCTTGCATCTACCGAACGCATTTTGTTCCAGACCTCCTATTAAATCCTCTAATTTAATTTGTTTAGAATTGAAAGCTCCTCCTTTCTCAGACCAATCATATCGCCATAACAAAAGAAATCCTGTGGGGTTTAAGTCGGCCCATGTCTTAATGCATTGACCGTGTGTGCTAGAGCCTGCAGGGGGAACTCGATCAATCATTAAAAGTGAGGGAAGGGAACCTTTTGTTTGCCTGTCACCATTATCTCTCCGGGGTGGGATCGACAGCGCAGCAACCGGCCCCCAAAGTGACAGCAGCTAAAAGTCTTTTTTTTCTTCTGGCCGTTATGGTTTAATTTCACATTGCAAATTAATAAGGTACATATCCCTCGGTAAGCCGTACCTCACAAAAAAAAAATCTCAAATCTGGAATCCCTGCTATGCCCCTTGTCTAGGCCCCTGGTCTTCATTATTGACATTCAGACCAACATGTATGTACCATGCTGAGGTTCCCCCTCATCTTTGCTTTTCCCATCCCGCGTGGGGCGATAATCATAGGAACCGGTGTGCAATTGGCAAACAGGATCCACAAACGCGAGCTGTAGTGAGTTGCAAAAAAAGTCGAACACTGTTGCAAAGCTACCCGACGCTTACATACCTGTCGTGAGGCATACTTAATCCTAGCTAAATTCAACCTGCGTGACGCGACGGGGAAATTATGATGCAGACCCGCTCTTGTCTAAGACCTGGCATAATAATAGATGTGAGGGGAGTGACGGGACTACCTTGCCGGATGAAAAATTTTATGTACTTTTGTTGACTTCATTGCCCCTCGGCTTAAAGTGAAGTTCGGAATATTTTTTTGTGTATACTTTGAAGGTGGAATACATTAATATATATTTAATGTTTAATGTTTAATCAACGGGTTCCCTTTGAAACAATTGGGCAAACATAGTCAATTATACTTCAATGATGAAAGTCGCAAAATTGAATAATTGAATAATGATAATATCCCACTGTCTAGCCTTGGAATGGTTGGAGAAAGACACTTAGTATCGAAACTTGTAATACACAACTATGACAATGACAATATCCATAGCCCATTCTCCCTTTCCCCATCACAGCTGCGTCGCACGTCCTCCCGCAGCTCGACCAACAGATTGGCAGCGCTGCGTGAACTCGGTGATTCTGCAGTCGCCAGTCGACATTGCAATCCGCAAAACGCATACTTATCTATCCTAAGCGTGCATTGGTCGGCCGTCACATGTTCTGGAATCTTTGCCTCTTTAGGGAAGTATAAACTTGATAGTACCTGGTAACTAATGTCTGACTAATGTATGTCAGCGGAGCTATCAAGTCAACAGGGCCAACTAGAGCCACTAAGCGGTGTTGGCAGCTTATTCGAAAAGAAAAATACTCCGAACGCCTCCCCGTGGAGTCCACTCGATGGCTAGCATGTTAGGGCGATGCAAGCCCCCTCCATATCATCACATCAGGGGCAATGGCCAAATGCGATCTGCGGGCTATACCTTCAATGGGTGGGATGTCCGTGCCGGAATCGGGTTTGAACCATGAACGAGGGGTGCTTTAGACCAAGCCTCATATCTTTGACGAAGACGATCTACTTTTTTACGGTCGCGTATATAGATTGCGTAGTACAGCAATATCGAGGCTGCTCAAATTTGCAGCCTGTTTGGTCATAGCCATGTTTTGAATTTCCTGTCTCTCTTACATTCTAAAGAAAAATACTGTAAAAATCAGTCGCACAATAAAACTCATAAGATGATAGATACAATTGACGGGCCAGCCCGTGCGGGTCTCAGTGAGACTGTTTGCTTGTCTCATGGCGCATCGATATTACATACAGCAAAAGGTCAACTACCCCTACTTCGTACATATGTTTGTAGTTCATTAGCTTAACTTGCTGGTCCGCTATTCGCTCTGCTTTTCGTATCTTTTTCACCAGCAAGCTACATAGCACGCGAGTACATCACGTTCTAGCAGACTCGTGCCCAAGTAGTGGGGCATGCACGGTCTCCCAAAGAACTTTGTACAAGTATAGCAATTGTGCTGCGTGACCCGTCTGGTTGACAAGAGATCGTCGGGGAAGTGTGCTATCATCACATCCAATCTGATCTGTTCAACATGTTCCCCTAGGTTGAGAAGCCTGACAGACATCCAGGCAACCATTTTAGGTAGGAGCTTTGGTAGGTCGAGGCCTGGGGACAGTCTGGATCGGCAATGGCTTCTGTGATGAGACACATGAAATATCTCTCTGCGTTATGTCAGTCGTATTTTTGTTGATTTGAATGATTATCCCTCGGATGATATTTCCTCCTGAGGATATCTCTCCGCGTGCGACACTATCTAGTCTCCTCGTACTCCTCGCGTATAGGAGATGAGTTGTGCACTTGCATGTAGAGTCAGCAAGACACTAATCTTCGAATTGCTTATGTCGTACTGTATCTCGGTAGCCTCGTGGGGGCAATTGCAATTGCAAGACCGGGGAAGCGTCCTGGTGAGCTGAGTCGATGTCTTGAAATATCAACGTTGGTATCCGAGAGAGTGTGGAACGTGCCAAATAGCGAGGACTATGCCGTATAGTCAGATTAACTAACGGGGGAGGACGTATGCGTATTTATCTTATAGAAAGAGCCTCTGTTGAATATAAGTGACATCGAGTAACTTCCTTGTTGGGTCTCCTGTCTCACCGGTATATCTTCACAGACACATATTAATAGCCGTGTAGAAAGGTTTTGTATTGGATCACAACCTAGTTGAGGCCTCGAGATTATCGATATCAACTTGCTTGGCAACATGAAAGATATATCCAAGTAATATATTCTCAGCATCAGGCAGTACCAGCTCAAATACCTATCATACAGGTGACATTCAAACAATCCAAATTTTGGCTATCAGGCCAAGTCTTCAAGTCTATGTTGTGTTACCTCGTGGGCATAATTATTGAGATATGGTGAACAACTGAGGCTGAAATAACACCGCAGTTTTATGCATAGATAGTGCAGGTACCTGCATCCAGCTGCAAGATCGCGCTCCAACCTTTGGGGATTTTAGTTATGATCTCAATAAAGTCGGTCTGCTGCATCTTATATGATTTGAGATGCAAGGCTTCTATTTCTTTCTTTGAGGTTCTTTATTATGCTTCCTCACCGAGTTTTCCAAGGTTATTGATGGCTGAGAGTGGCTGTTTCTTTGTGGCCTTTCTTTACTCTGCAATTACGATCACGTAACAATGCTGTTACACAAGCAACACAGATGTGACCTTGACTGGGATGTTCAGTTCACTTTCCAAGGTAGAGTATATTCGAACATCATATTATCCACTGCCGACTAAACACACCTTTTCATCTATATGTCAGGTTTAAGGTTTTGTGGAACTAATATTAGTAAAGTACTATGTAAAGTTAAAATACTGAATAGGGAACGTATGAATATGTAAATAACCCGATCACTGAATTTTGGACATTGAATTTAACGCGAGCTCATCCATGGAGCGGAAAGCCGGAACCTTGGTACCTATGTAGGTAGCGACAGGGGTTATCCGTGCATACATATAACTTTATGCCATTGACAAGCTGTTTAAATAAAAAAAAACAAAACAAACCGGAGATACATATATCATGCTCTGTACATATGTATAATGCAAGCTGATCAATAGAAGCAGCGGAAAGGCGGTGGACTGAGAACAGGGATTGTCCATTCTGTGTCTACAGAAAGTCTAAAATTATATGGATATTCATAAGCAGTTCAAAAAGCAGAGGATAATTCTGGAAATCTAGATCCTCCTAAATCTTAGAATCGATAGACCATGCTAGCAGCTACAGATCTAGTTAGCGGGAGAAAGTACCCCTATGATGAGTACCGAATACCGGACCCTGTATAGTAATTTGCTAGATTGTAACGGTCAACGTTACATACAGCGTAAGTTTTCACATCGTCGATTCAATACGAAGCCCACTTAGACTGGCACATGAAAGAGAACGACCCATGAACGGTCGCCGATGGGGCGATATGAAGGCAATCAAGAAAGAAAGATAGAAGCTACGCAACATCTCCACCCATAATACTCCACAGTTCATTTGGCCTTAAGGGGTAATCTACGTAGAACACGGAAGGAAATAATCGCTGTGCGAATCCTCTAAACCTAAGCTATCGGGACGGCCTCCGCGGGCTGTCTAGAAAGCCACCAGAAGGCGGTGCCGGACACACACGGCTGGCGGATTAGCTAGCACGTTTCCGCGCAACGGTCCAGGCGCGGCACTTCTTCCCAGAATTAGGGGCTAGTCTACGCCACTACTTTCCCAATTTCACATCCCCGACGCCACCAACGTATTGTACATGATAGCTTATGTTACCTGTCAAGCTGTCGACGGCATCGCATGAGCGGCACAGTAAACGCGCCGGCTGTATTTTCCAGGTTTGGGGATGGGAGCCTTGTCCTAGATGTGAATTGGCCGGGGTTAGACCGCCGCACATATTGTATTTCTTTGTTACTTCTTTGTCCGGGATCTGGGATGTTAGATTCGGACGGGCGATAATCGGACCCAGAGAGTCCAGATTCGATCCGGCCAAGCTCTATTTGCCTGAAATTGGATGGCAGGCTTTTTTTATACTTGCTTTTGGGAGTAACTAAGAAACTTTGGTGTGCTCGCGGGCGGATTTCCGGTTCCAGGGACAGAGACTCGGGTTGCCTTAGTGGAGGCTCAGGGGCTGGCTTGGGGATTTGCAATGCATCTTCTCGTGGAGCCTGATGCGCCATAGGGCCAGAAATCCACCTTATGAAGTATATGTGAGACTATTCATTGACGGTATTAATTAATTGGAAACCTTAAGCTGGGTATGTACTCCATACCCCGTACGGAGTACGAATACAGCCATCTTGTTCTGCTTTAAAATCAATAGTTCAACGTCCCCTGTAATGGAGATAGAGGGGCGGCTGTGCCGCAGTCCCAGAGTTTCCGGAGAGTTCAAGTCCAGAACCTTCGTATATACTCTATACTCCGTATCGGGAAACTGACTTGAAGGTCACCGTAGTGTCGGGAATTGCAACTCACAGAATCGTTGAGATCCCCCGCTGTTCAATTTCTTTGTTTAATAGTTCACGTGCTTGAACTGCAATGCGAGACTAACGGCAAACCCCTGTCAACGCCCCTGAGATGAACCTGACCGTTGTGCAGTGAGCAGGGGTTTGAGACTGTGTGGGGAGACTTGGAAACTAGCCGGGCCTATCGGAAAGACGGCCATGGCAAAACGATCCACAAAGAGCCCCGGCGAGTCGTAGACTAGAACACAAGTGGCCCACAAGAAGGCTAGTTTCTTAACTTCTAGGAGCGGAACAATGCGCCAGGCAGTGGGTATGTACTCCATACGGAGTACGGAGTATATATTCTAGTATTGATAGCCCCCGCCATGGTGATGAATCTGTCACTTTCATAGGGGAACAGACGGTAGACTATTGATAACTCCGTGCGTGCGTCCGGCCGTTGAGGGGTTCAATAATTTTGCTGGTCCTTATACTCCGTAATTCCCGGGACCGTATTGTGAGTTGTTAAGTGCTGACCATAAACCAGAATCCCCACACCTGCGCCACTTTCCTTGGGACGGGATGAAAGGGGGAATATGATAGGTGTTAAATTAACTGTAACATCGTCAGGATAGGGCGGGACGGCACGTTAAGAGGGGATCACCGTCGCGTCCGCGCTCGCGACGTGGTAGAGGCGCCTGGTCGCGTTAGGGATAATTTAACACGAAGGACAGAGTATAGTTGTATTATAGTTGACTATAATTAATAGTCTAGATCAAGAATAGAGTATTGATCCTGCAATCTCAATGTTAGATTACAGGAGACTATTGCCCGGAGATGCCTCGGAATAAAAATAAACATGTGTCTGGTATAAGGGGTACGCCCGAGTCACGTGGACCGATATGCTTTCTGAAGAGCCAGAATTTCCAATATTATTCCTATTCCTTTGCTAATTATTGGTCTTCAGTTAATCTATTAAGCATATTGAAATTGGAGAGTCTCGTTTTCGAGGCCCCACGAAATGAAACAACCTCCACATTGTTGGCTTCAAACGCGATCGCATCGACTCCACTGTCTCTGAGAACCCAGAATTCTAGGTAGCACAAGAGTCTCTAACCTGCAGTTTGTGAACAGTTAAGGATCATGTGTCATTGCGTGGTGATAAGAACTTGAGGTTTAAGCCGAACCAATCACCTTATGGTTTCAACACCCTTTTCTTTGCTTTTCTCCGAACTCAGATATACAGCTTACGAGGAGCCTCAACATGGTTGGTTGTTGGTTGTTGGTTGTTGGTTGTTCTAGCAACGATCCCGTTTGGCCGAAATTGGGAATCGTGTGAGGTCAAGAACTTGCTCTAGTGGATCACTGCATCGGCGATCAAGTGGCCTAATTCAAACCCCGGCATTTACACGAGAAGAGCTCACGGCGGAGCTTTGACTTTTTGTTCTTTATGACGACCAAGAAATACGCCTAGTTCACTCCACTATCACCGCTGATCTTTGCTTGGCTGGTTTACGTGACAGAACAGAGGCGGGAAACAAGGTCGGTGTCTGTATGAAACCGGGGACAAAGAACATACGATCGCGTCCAAATTTCCTGAACTCCTATGACAACATACTCTCTTCAACAAACTTGGGGACCCTGCCCGAAACCCAGTGTTCAATGCTTCTCACTACCTGGGAGACCCAGATTTTCACAAAAGGAAATCCGCTGAGCGAACAGCAATCCTTTCTGGGAAACCTAGTAATACCCGTGCTTGTGTGCCTGCGATGTGATAAGAAAACCCGGCCTATACCAACCAAATCTTCGGGAAAGATAGAAATGGAAAGGGGGGTGTCGCGGGGAAGCAAAAATTTATTTCCTTTTTTTTTTCAAAAAAAAGGCACCCAGAGTGCTCATCACCCGAGTTTCTGCAGAAAACGACGTGTGTAGGCCAAATCCGATTGTGCCAGACGCGAGTTTCCACCCACGTGTATTGCGCACGTTGAAAAATGCGCGCTGTGGATGTGGATTCCTGCTTCCGATTTCGTGGTTCCCGGAAGATTTTGGGGTAAGCTACTTCTCTATCACGAGTTCAACTATAGCAAGAGTCAGTGCCAGCTTGCAGGATTTAGGCAATGATCGACCATGAGAGTTTAGAAAAGCAAATGGTCCCATCTTTCAAGGTTGGCCCGTAACACTGGGTCGACGCCCCTTTCCACTCCAGGATCCGGCTTGCATCCTTTCGCCTTTGGGATATTCCACTGATGCAAGACAACCACATGGGATTTTGTTTGCCCTTTCTATTTTGGAGTGGCTTTCGAATACCCGATCGGGAAGGTGAGAGATATGTGTCACAATTCTAGCCCCTGGAGAAGTTGTCCAGTACATAAGTGGACGCGTCTCCACGCCAGCTCGTTGGCCCGAGTGTCGATGCAATTTAATCACACTGTGTGGATACAGGTAGGGTTCGGAAAGCACGGAGAACATATATTCTAATATTTGCGGCTAACTCGGGAGTTGGGATATGATGTTAATTGTTAATTATAGTATACATTTGTATTATACATCGATGCGACTACCTCTGGAATATATCCATGGCTTTGATCAATTTCTTTTTAAGCCCGTGGGTCTCTTAATATGTATAATAATAATCATGCTCGTAACTGCTACAACAGCCTAATCGTCTGGGGACTATTACGGAATATTTTCAAGAATGTACAATTTATATTCTTTTATGCTCTATGCTCTGGGCTCTATGCTCTATGTTCTAGAGTCTATATGCTAGCTAATAACATGTATGCGAGAAATGAAAAACTGCTCGATGACGAGACGAAATGGAGATATGCACGGTGTGAGACTCCATGAATGAAGGGAAGAAGTGAGTGTATAACATGATTGGCAAAGCAATGGTGATGTGAAGGAAGGAAGTAATGTATAAACAGAGAAAATGAAGAGAAAATGGTGGAAGAAAGATCGGAAAACAAGATAGCCCAATCAATGAGGATTCCGAGGAAATGATGGGCTTGGAGGAAAAGGATGAACAAACGATCAACCTATTCGGCTTTCTTCGAAGCCTTGGTTCTCAGCTTCATGAGGCCGAATACCAAAGCGTATCCACTGATGGCAAAGATGACCGAGATACCGATATCTCTCCATCCGGTGGTGTAGTTCATGATATGGAGACTTTTCAGGAACTCGCTTCCGTCTTTGTATTGGCAGACCTTGCAGCCCGAAGTAGCATCGGGGTTGACCAAGTTGACACCGGAGCCAGTGCCAGACATATAATCCGAGAGGTACTCAACGCAGGTGGTGCCGTTGGCCGGTTCGAATCGGGCGAATTCATTCTCCATGCAGTTGACCTTGGCACCCCAGATGCCAAAGGTCAACATGCCCGAGACAACGTAGTTGAAGGGATTGAGGTAGTACATCCAGAACCGCCAGAACACGTTGAGCTGGAAGTATGGGACGAGGACACCACAGAATATGACAAGAATACTAATGATCAGGGGGTTCACAAGTGCAGCAAATGTGGGGTTGGGTGAATAGGCGGCGACGAATTGACCAATACCGGTGTAAATGAGCTCGTAGATCAACATCATGAAGAAAGTGGCACCGGATCGGTTCGAATCATGAGGCAGTCTCCAAACGGGCCAGTACCAGCAGGCAAAGTAGAGAACAGCACAGATGCAGAGATATGGGAACTCGGAAACAATCAATCCGGTGACGAAGGCAACCCACGAGTACATCTTCGACTTTTTCTCGCGAGTATCGTAGATATCGCGGCGCTGGATGAAGAGAGGTTGAAGCTGGTTGATGACACCAGGAGCGACGAAGACGAAGTTCCAGATCGAGAACATCTTCAGGTTCAAAGCAGCCACACTTTGATTAGGGCGCCAGAAGGAGAAACCATTGAGTGCGGCGGAGATAATGTGAAGGGAGAACTTGTTGTTGATATAGTTGGTGTTCCTGAAAAGCGCGACATTCATCCGCCAAGTGACGATTTTGGTCTGCTCCCAAAGAGGCATAGAGAACTCGAATCCATCATCGACCGTACCGGGGGGTTTGGCAGCAGCGTCCGCAATCATTCCGTCCAGTTCCGCGATCATGCGAGTTTGCTCGGGGGAGTCGAGCCAGACCTGATGCCAATCCTTGTCCTTGACAGCCTCGATACCGCCGGTAACAACGTCAATCATGAACTCAGCTGCATTAGCCTCGGTAGGGCACTGAGCCCCGTATTGGCCAAAGTATTGTTTAACGCAGGCTGCATTCTCGCCAATATCTCCAAAGTAAACCGTCTTTCCGCCCTTTGCAAGGAGAAGGAGGGTGTCGAATTGAGCGAAGAGCTGCGCCGAAGGTTGGTGAATCGTAACCTAGAACGGGACTAGTTAGCAATATAATCTTGCAGTTGTTGAATTCAAGAAACTGAAGACTTACCAAAACAGCTTGACCAACGTCAGCCAATTTGCGAAGGAAACGGACGGTGTTATAGGCCGATTGTCCATCCAGACCAGAGGTGGGTTCGTCCAAAAAGATCAGAATGCTAGGTTTAGACACCAGTTCCACACCAATTGTGACACGCTTTCTTTGCTCAACGCTGAGTCCATTCCCAACGCCACCGATAAGAGTATCTGCCAGGTCATGCAGCTCGAGAAGATCAATGATAGTGTCAACATACTTGAGCTTCTCTGCCTTTGGGGTGTCACGGGACTGGCGAAGGAGAGCAGAGAATTCCAATGCTTCTCTTACGGTTGCGAATGGCTCGTGAACATCCAGTTGTTCGCAGTATCCCGCCATTCTTTGGAAAGACACTGGGAGCTCACGGCCGTCAACCATAATAGAGCCTTTGATAGTACCGTCTGTCTTACGCTGAGCAAGCACATCAAGTAGGGTCGTCTTTCCTGCACCGGAAGATCCCATAAGGGCGCCTAGCATGCCAGGCTTGACCCATCCATGAATGTTATCCAACAACACTCGATCACCCGTGGGGGTTTGAACAGTATATGTGAGGTTTTTCCAGGTAAAGATGGACGTGTTTCGGGTGAGATTTTCATCGTCAACCTGTCCGGGCTCATCGGTAGTCTCGCGTGCAGTAATCTTTTCGTTACGTTGTGCTTCTTCATCGGACATGGCGGCGTGGTGGTTCTTGAGCTTTTCGCGAGGAATGAGAAGAGAAGCACCAGAGCCACCACCTGATTTCCAGTAGGATGTGAAGATAATCGTCAGGATGGCGAAGAATCCCCACCAGCCCCAGACCACACCAAAGTTCCGCCACATCTGAGAGTGCTTGTAGTGAAGAGATGCAAGATACTGATCGCCAGTCACATAGTTTGCGCCTGGCAAGGCACCACCAACTCCCGCACAAGCTTGGTTCTCGGCTCCGATGTTCTCGTAGCCAGGGCCACTTGGGATCAGATTTTTACCAACGCAAGGGATATGGCGGTCATGGAATTCGTTCGACATTGCAGCCTGGAAGGCATAGGCAAATGGGTTCGTGTAGTACAGCTCAAGAAACCAGTTCTTCATCTCAGGCTTGGGAATCATATAACCAGCGTACATGACAATACCTTTGACTGCAGTTCCTGAGATCTTAGATGCGGCTTCAAAGGTACTGAAAGCTGATCCGATAAATCTAAAGAGAGCAGTGATGCACTGAAAATGTAGAAGTTAGTCCAAATTTGAGAAACTAGTAATCCAGTAGAATCGAATAAAAAGAAACGAGCACTTACCAGAATTGTCGAGAACAAAATAATCCAGAAGGTGAAGAAAGCAGCCGCGGTATGTTTCAGGTTAGACATCCAATAGATAACTACCGCGAAGATAGTGCACTGGAACAACAGAACAGGAATATCCGCCATGATCTGAGCCAAGGAAAATGCGGCGGGGTGGTACATAGCAAAGCCCTTGTGTTTGACCAAAACCGGACGGCCCTTGAAAGATTCGGTGACCTCAGACATGGCAACAATGCAGTTGTACAATAGCGCGAAGAAGACAGCACCACCTTTGGTGAAGATACCTTCGGAGGTGTCTGGTGAGTCGTAGAAGCAAGAACCAGCGATCAACGCCATCGCACATGACAGAACCTGTTTGATGATGAAGGTTGACTTCTCACCCCACAGAATCTGATACTGTCGCTTAGTGCATGCAATGAGCTGAACCCAAAAGCTAGTAGTCAGACTACTACTCTTAGGCAGGTGTTTTGACTTTTCCCACGCAACAGACTCTTTGAATGCCTCTGTGCGCTCGCGGCTGAGTTGGGAGTCGGGATAGTCATATGTTGAGACCATACGGTGGTAAGTGCTGGACTTTTGATATTCGGCCAAAATGGCGTCGGCATTTCTGGGGAATGTGTTTTCGCATCCGGGTCTGATTTTTCGCTCTGTTGGGACTGTCAAGCCAGTGAGGAAGTCTCCTATTGTATTGTGTTAAGTTGATATCAAAGATGTTTATCAAATATTGGAAACACTTACCGACGTTTGCTCCGTCAGTATACATGAAGCCTAGATCTTCCATGAAAGGCTTAGCTGTGGCTGCAGGGCCATAGTAGATTTGCTTTCCCTCGTCAAGGACAAGGACCTTATCGAAGAGATTGTAAATTCCATTTCCTGCTTGATACAGGGTCACAATGGTGGAAAGGCCGAGAACATCAGTCATAGCACGAAGAGCCTTGGCCCATTCCAATGCCGTACTGGCATCCAAACCACGGGTACTGTTATCCCATGAGTAAATAGAGCCCCTAGTTGCGAGACACTCGATAATAGAGACTCGCTTCCGCTCACCACCGGATACACCACGAACGAACTCATTTCCAACCTTGGTATCAGCTGTATGACTGATTCCCATAGACTTTAGAAGGAACTCCTTAGTCTCGGCTGTGTATTCATCAATACTTTGAGCTCCATCGGGTAGATGGAAAGGAACCTTGAGCCTGGCCGCGAAGTCCATTGTCTGGCCTACTGTCAAGCGAGGGTAGAACAACTCCTCTTCTGTGTTCATCACAATCTGGCCATTGTAGTCCTCGGCTTCCTTGGAGGACATACTTCCGAAACGCACGTCACCGTTGATGGTGTGATAACCTTCGCGGCGATTTGATAGCATCTTGAGTAGAGTGGTGCATCCTGAACCAGGGCGGCCCAAGACAAGCAACATTTCCCCGGGTTTGACACATCCATGGCTGTCTGACAAGATTGATTTGAGGGGTGGCTTTCGGCGGAAATCTTTAATCAATTGAGGAACGTTGAATTGCGAGATCATGTTTTCGTTGACGGCGGCTTCGGCAGCAAGGACATCAACAGTTAGGTTTTGCCATGTAACACCTAGTTCGCGCTTCTTGAATCCGGCTGCTTCATCACGTTCTGCGTTCCGGATCACTTCCGGTGTCATGCTCCACTCCGCAGCCTTCTTAGGAGGTAGGGAAGTCTCGGCATTGGCGACATTCAGCGTCTCGGCACTCTTTGATTCATGGATGTTGGCTTGTGGTACATGCAGTGTCTCCACACTAGTAAAATCGTGGGTGTTTAGCTTGTGAACAGGCGAGTCGTCCAGGTTTAGGTTATTATTTTCATCCTCGATGCGGTAGTCGCTGTGCAGCGAGGCATCATCGGGATCGGGATGCTGCTCCATGATAGGAGACTTCGAAAGAGTGGAGATGGGTCAAAGAAGACAAAGGCTATTATAGAATCAAAAGATATTTAAATTGGGAAGAGTGGCATATTTATTCTAAACGACCCTGTACAGGGGCGAGTCATTTATATGTGCCGACTCTCTATCCGAAAGAATAGGAGATCGGAAATATGGAATCGAATAGTGGCCTATTATTGGTTGAAACTAATTTAATTTGTTCATTATTGCTGCTAATGCAGAGACAGTTATTCTACTCCTATGAATAGATCCAGAGGGACCTGGCAAACCCGGCACAGAGGCCGAGTTCATGGTAGAATCCACTTTGGGTAAATCTTGGGTCGAGTCAACTATTTCCAAGTTGTCCAATGGTTGTTCAACAGATAAGCATTAGAACCCGGAAAGATGCCCGAATCATCCGACTTCTATTGTGTTCGATACCTGAGGTCTTTGGGGCTTCACTATTTGACATTGTAGATCACTGTACAAACAAATTACGATGCGTCGTTTATCTCGGTGGATAATGTTTTAGCACACAATTGTTCCTCACTTATCCTTTCCAGATGGATTACTATCAACTGAGAATTTCCGGTGATACTATGTATGAGGGGCTGCAAACTTGTACGCAATGTTCGTCATAGGTGGCGATGAACAAGCATTTTAGCGGATGTATGTTTATGTATTTCCGGATAAAGATTAAAGTTCTAGATCAAGGCGCCTTGTCAGTACCGAAGTTCTCCTGAATTAAACCGTCAAGTTAGTTCTGCCCTGTATGGAGTAGCAAATCAGCAATGCCGAGGCACCGACACCTTGAATGTTCTACGAGTTGATATATCCCGATAATTGGGTTTCTTGACGATCCCGATCTACCCGGGTCTTATCTAATCGGATTCTGGCCCGGTCCTTAACTAGGTCTTCCCAATGAGGAAATATGTGCCATCGTTCCCAATTAGGGAATTTGCGACTCCTTGCCTAGATCCATTGCGGGTCTGTCAACATCTTGCATGTTGCATAAAAAGGTCCAGGTTTGACATTTCAATAATCGGCACTCGTCCCGTCCATTCAGTTTCCAACTCCACCTTTAGACTCGGATGGTACTCCAAGGATATCACATCATACCTTGGTAGTCTCGGTCCAACGGCGAGCTCTCAGCGATCAGTTTGCTTGGTGAGCAGCGGGGTCGTGCAGCGGGGTTACCTAGTCTTACCCTATGCCGCGAGCCGATGTGCTTCATAGGCAGCAGGATAGATATAGTTCAAGTGCTAACATAATCGAGAGCCAGACTAAGATGTAGTCACTTAGGACTCATATATACAACGATAAAGATTCGCAATTTGACAGCGATCAATGGTTGTAACCTATCCATTTAGCTTTGCTATTGGCAGATGGAATTAACTTTCATTGCCGATGTGTATTCAAAGGCTAGACTACATCCCTTGATTTCAAGGTTGAACAACACCTCACCCACAGTATCTTTGAAAAGGGTGTATCTAATTTCTATAAAAATAAGATATGTGCATTCTACTATGTGGCCCTAATGATTCTAATACAATAATCCCCAACACTAATCATGCAACTTGCAACACCCAACTTGCCGACGCCGAACAGAGGGCACACACACCTTCACACCATCCATAAGTTCCAGGCGCGTCGCGTATCTAAAATTCCAAGCAAAACTTTCCCACAGGCAACTTCAAGCCATCAGAATGAGCTAGCTCCATGGTTTTGAAGCTCCTTGACATGAGGATCTTAGCCCCAGACCAAGGACGGCAGCTAAGAAGGCCCAGTCAGACACGTCGTTGGAAGGGTGCACTCTCCTTTCTTCTATACTAATCCAAGAATGTCAAACAATCCGCTAGCGATTATATCTAGCCGGACATAACAGTAAGTGACTCCTTCATATACGCATACAGATTGCTAGTACATCATCTAGACTCAATCACTGATGGGGTCACCACAGATTATATATATTCTCACTTGGAGTCAACGCCAGTCTTACCCCAATTCAACAAAACAGCCCTACATGAAACTTAATACATTTATTACCGCCCTCTCCTTTTTGGCTTTGGTAACAGCAACTCCAGTCCCACTCAATAACCGAGGAAACCTCCTCCCAACTCCAATGCAAGTTGTGGAGAAACTGTTCCCTGGCTCGGGGATTCCACAGCTGGCGGGAAAAATTGAGAAGACATTCGATATTTGTAAGTACATGATTTTGCATCGTGGCGGTAATACGTCGGCTAATGAGATCTCCTATCGTTGCTAGATTTGGACGATATGCCTCCAATTGGGTATAGGATTGAATATGCTACGGGTTAATGGGTGGGGTTAACGCTGTTTTCTTTTCTTTCCTCGTGGGGTGTGCAGCAAGTCTGCCATGACACCCTTTACACTGGTTTTATACGATATTCCTTCATAACGTTGTAGAGGCGTCCAATGTTTAATTGTCTTCAAATGAATCAAAACATAGAGCAAGCAAAATGCTATGCCAAAATTGGACACCGTGAGTCCATAACTGCCAAAGATACACATCAACTAAAACATACCCTCCATATCCAAATCCAGGAACTCAGGATTTCCAACCGCCATATCCGCTGCATTAAGCACATCATCAATAGCATCCATACCAGCCCCAGAATCAAGCCCCATGTCCTGGCCAACACCAATACCACCATCCATTCCAGCAGCCGCAGCATCCGCTGCCGCCTTATCCAACATCTGATTGATATTATCCGGATCATCTTCATTGACCGTATTGCGCGCAACATCAGCAGAAGGCTCAAGATCCATCCGATCCTCCTGCCCCTCAACGCCAAGATGCATATTCTGAATAATATTCGAGACATCAATATTCGAGACCTGCGACGGTGGCGCCATGAGCATATTAACCCGACGCGCAAGCCGCACAACGACCTCCGCTCGCAGCGGGTCACTCTCGGAGATCTTCGGGACATTCTCATGCTGCAGTGCCAAGGCATCGCGCAGCGTCAGAATCGCACACCGCGGTAAAGACTCCTTGCTCGTGTCGACTGGGTGGTAGTTGTTTTGGTCGACGGCGAAGGACTCCGTCATCGGAGCGCATACCATCGTCGTCGCAATATCAAGCGCGATATGTCCACTGCCTGCTTCGGTCTGCTGTTTGACTTCGTCGATTATCGCGCCTAGAACGCGTGTTGCGCCTAACATACGGATACCCGCTAGCACCTGTCGGTGCGTGTATGCGTGGGGAGCCATGCTGATTCCTGGGTTGGCGCTCCAGAGGACGAGGGCTTGTAGGGTTGTGCGGATGCTGGCTATTAGCCCGCCTGCGGAGTGGGAGGTCCAGGTGTCGAGTTCGGAGCGGCGGCAGCTGCCGACGCGGCGGAAGGAGATGTATGGCTCAAGGGCATCAAGGATTGGTTTGATGTCTGTCCGCGACGGGTTCCTTGTTCGGACGTTTTTGAGTTGCTCTTCTAGTGGGCAGCCGGTTATGTTCAGGACTGTTTGGTGGATGGCTTGGGCCTCGCCGGAGATTGAGCTGGGTTTGACTAGAGAGTGGAGGGTTTTGATGGGGATTGTGGGGTCGGTCTCTGATTCCCAGATGTGGTTGCCCAGCCACGTCAATGCGACGACTAGGGACGGGAGGAGGAAAGGCTCGAGTAGATCTGTATCGTGGTTAGCTAGATATCCAGTGGGAAGCGACCGCGTGACGATGTTCTTACATTCGAATCCACCTTTCAAAGTGTCGAAATCCAGCTTTCCGGACTCACATGCACCGAGGCTCTGATCGAACAGTGTTGTTACAAACATATAGAATTCGTGTGGGCTGCAAGAGGACATGGTCTCTTCACTGATACCCTCAGCAATGAACAGAGCTCCTATCCAAGCGCCGAGATCTTTGTTTTGCTTCTCGCTTAAGTCACTCAGCTTCTGGCTGCAAGCCCCCCGGTCTAATAGTTTCAACAAGAACGAGTCGTTGTTAGAGATGCCCATATCAGAGGGACTTAGGTCATAGCGGTATTTGAACGCGAGAACCAGCAACAAGATACTGCCAAATTCATCATAGACAGGCTGGTTTTCGCCCTGTTCTTCGTCCCACTTCCAGGAATCAAGGACAGCACAAAGAGGTTGCAGTACTTGCTTTGTAGTTCGGAACAGCAACATGACGTCCAAGGTTTGCGGGCGGCGTGAGAGCGAGTTGCAGATATTCTTGAGCGTCATTGTCTCTCTCTGATGACACAAATTATGCATGACCTTGAAGAAATTAGCATCCCAATACTTCTAAGGAAACTCAGATCGGGTAGCTCGGAACATACATCGACCACGGCACCAACTATCGCGCCTGCGTTGCCCTCCATTGACTCGATCTCACCAATAAGTTGCTCAGCACGTTCATGATTATTATTGATTTGTGAAACAAGATCATCCTTGACATAAGGGCCCCCACCAGGCAGCGTCTGCATGGGGTTTTCTCCGAGAAGCTGCTCAATACTGGACTCTTGTATGAGCTTGTGCGACGCACAAGCAAAGAGGAATTCTTGGCGAGCATCCGATAAAACACTGCTGCCCTGCATCGAGAACATCTGAGAGAAGGAGGGGAATGCGTTCGGATCCAGACGGCTTAAGGCATGGCTGATGCACATTTCCATGGAGATCGGCACCATAGATGCTGCCGAGATGGCTGCGAAAAAGGCGGGAAGCTTGTTAACGAGGAAAGATCGGAACAAGAGCATCGTGCGACCAGATTCGTTGCGATATACTCCATTGGAAAGAACGTCGAAGGCAGCTGTAATGATTTCCTCGATGAGCACATCATTGTGGCCCTGGTAAGAGGTTAGTTAAATGATCTGAACCACACTTGAATAGTGAGGAGCAAATGATCCAAACCACTCTGACTAGTGAGAGAGATACGGATCGTGTCAATTAGACTTACCTGATAACGATTTGTGAGGTAGTTGATCAGAATAGTATCATCGACCAAAGGGCGACCCACGACCTGTTGCTAGTCAGCCATGAACCCGACATTTCCGCGCAAAGAGAAGCGTACCATGGAATTGATGTATACATAGAGTCCAGCTCTAGTATTAACAACTGGGCCATCCATGACAGAAGACTCAAACTGAAGGGCATTGACATTCACGCCGTCGATAGCAGGCCCATGCAACGCCTTAGAAGGCTGACCGGGGTAAAGATTGAACACTTTCTGCAACTCTTCGAGGCGATGCCGAAGCGGCAGAGAGACGTCGATACAGAGAGGCAAGTAGCTTGACAAAGCCTGTCCCAGTTTTGCTTTCAATGCTAGGGGGAATCGTTAATAGATGTTCAATAGATGTTCAATAGATACGGTAATATCATCCCCAAACGCGGAGATCATGTAGGTTTACCTTGATTGAAATCACTGGACAGGACTTCCAGTCCTTTACTAGTCCCAGACAAGGCTGCAAGTAGAATCCCCAGTGACTCGAACAACGAGACCGCGTCAGGAGATCCCATCAAGCCACCTGTTTGCTGCGAGGCGTCCACGCTGTGATTGTGCCACGCCACGACAGCCAGAATCCAGTCTACGGTGGCAGAGTAAATATCTGCAGCCTCAATGACGGTCTTGGGGATTGATCCGGTAGAAATGAAGACCATGACATCCTGAATGACTTTGATATCCGTCATGAGAGTCGATGATTTTTGCTTCTTGGACTTGGACGGCGAGCCCTGTCCCTCGCCCTCAACCTCGCCAGATCCCGACACATCCACAATAGAAGAGTGCTTTAACAGACTCACTAGCGCAGACGAAGACTTGACCCTCCCAACCTTGCACAGTCCATCGACGTACAGCGGCAGAAGAGGATCCCAGGTAACACTGGAGGAGGCGCGAGCTTCAAGGAGCAGATCGAGGAGCTCATTTTCTTTCACGGGTGAACGAGCAAACATCAGCCCCGACAATTCCGTGAACTCGTCTATGTCTATACGATTGGCCAAACATTGGTGGAGGAAGGTCCTCCATTGTTCGGGAACTGCCCTGTCCGGCAACATTGTCATCTCCACAACATAACACTGCACCCCAGAAGCTGTAAAAATGAGATTGAAAGTCACAGACTCGCACTAAGCATTTTTCTTTCGAGGAATAGATCGCTGGTCTTGAGGCTGTGAGGGATAGCTCTTTCTCAGGTCGGCGCTCCGGGCTCGTGAAAGCAATTACGTAATAACCACGTGACAGCTTATATTTACTTGACACGTGACTTGAATAATTTTGTTGCCTTAGGCCACAATTCCAATAACCACCGAGGTTCTAAAATAATTAAAGTCATGACGGACGCAACACCTTAGTGGATCGATGGAGTTAATCTGGACTTGTCTAGATCTTCGTGGAATTAAAGTATAGACTTATTTCATGTAACCATTGGGGCTCACTCTCAAGAAACCAGCTATTTTGATATAAAAATCTACAGCTACAAGACTACAAGATCACACAAATATTTTTTAAATCATTCATTGAATCTCATTATCATCATGACAATCCCAAGTGCAGAACCAAAACAAACAGCGGTGCTCAAGTGGGGATATCAATCAAATGCAACATTGGGAAAACCAGCGCCTCTATCCGTAATCCGCTTGACAAAAGGGTAAAAAGCTATTTTAAAAAAAGAAAATGCATCGAAGCTGCCTCTCCTCAAGAGAGGACAGAAATCATCACAAAAACATCACCAAAAATTTGGGATGCGACTGATTTACCACCAGTCACCGTGCTCCTTCATGGCCTCAGCGACCTTGGTGAAACCAGCAATGTTGGAGCCAGCAACGAGAGAAGGAAGGACACCCTCAGCAGGGGTGACGTACTCCTTAGCGGTAGCAAGGCCGTTGTTGAAGCAGTCCTCCATGATCTTCTTAAGACGGGAGTCGACCTCCTCACGGGACCAGTTGACACGGGCAGAGTTCTGGGCCATCTCAAGACCAGACACAGCAACACCACCAGCGTTGGCGGCCTTACCGGGGGCGTACCAGATAGCAGCGGCGCCGGGGTTAGCATCACGGTGGGCCTCGAAGACATCGATAGCCTCCTGGGTGGAACCCATGTTGGAGCCCTCAGCGATGAACTTGCAGCCAGCGGCGATGAGAGCCTTAGCCTCGTCACCGGAGACCTCGTTCTGGGTGGCGGAAGGGAGAGCGACGTCGATGCGGCCGGCGATATTGGTCCAGGGGCGGGCACCGGGGATGTACTTGAACTTGGAGCTGAAGGCGGCCTGGGTGGCGATCTCAGCGATCTGCTTGCGCTCGACCTTGATCTGGGCAATGGTGTTGATCTCCTCGACGGTGAAAGAGCCCTCCTCGCCGTTGATGACGAGAGCACCCTGGGAGTCGGAGAGGGAGACGACGGAACCGCCGAGCTCGATGACCTTAAGAGCGGCGTACTGGGCGACGTTTCCGGAGCCAGAGATGGCGACGCGCTTACCGGCGAAGGAGTCCTTGCCGCCGGAGGCGTGCTTGATCATGTGCTCGACGTAGTAGACGACACCGTAGCCGGTGGCCTCGGGGCGGATGAGAGAACCACCCCAGCTACCACCCTTACCGGTGAGAACACCCTCCCACTGGTTGCGGATCTTCTTGTACTGGCCGAACATGAAGCCAACCTCGCGGCCGGTAACACCGATATCACCGGCGGGAACGTCGGTGTCGGCACCGATGTGCTTGCACAGCTCGGTCATGAAGGAGACACAGAAGCGGCGGATCTCGTTGTCGGTCTTTCCCTTGGGGTCGAAGTCGGAACCACCCTTACCACCGCCCATGTTGAGGCCGGTCAGGGCATTCTTGAAGATCTGCTCGAAACCGAGGAACTTGAGGATGGACAGGTTCACGGTGGGGTGGAAACGGAGGCCACCCTTGTAGGGGCCAAGAGCGGAGTTGAACTGGACACGGAAGCCGCGGTTGATTTGGACCTAGGCGAGTCAGAATTGTGGCAATTTAGGAAATTGGAAAAACAAGTCTTACCTGGCCTTTGTCATCCTCCCAGACAACGCGGAACTGGATGACACGCTCGGGGACGGAGACGACCTGAAGGGCCTTGCGGTACTCGGGCTTCTTCTCGAAAAGAGTGGAGTTCTCGAGGGTGGAGGCGAGCTCTGTTTCGGGATTGTTAGCTTAGTCACCCCGAAATTATGCCCGGTGAGACCACACGCCGGAAAGATGCCGATGGTAAGAGATTGTATCGGGGGAAAATTGTGACATGGAATTGGAATGGCGGAAAAGGCAAGAGACATACCCTTGTAGGCTTGCTCGAACTCAGGCTCGAAGGGGAGGTTTTGCATCATGTCGGCGGGTTTTTGGGTCTTGGTTACTCTGGTTTAAGTCGGAAGGTAGATCAAAGCTATGCAATGATCTGAATAATTATAATTAGAAGAGCCCAAGAGCAGAGTATAAGACAATAAGACAATCGAGATTTTAGAGAGTAGATGAAGAAGAGAGAGAATGGAGGGGAGAATTCTACAATTATATATAGAAGATGTGGAGAAGATATTCAAAGCCGGAGTCGGACGACAGATTCCGGACAATGGGGGGGGAAAGGGACGGGAGTTGGTTGATGTGGCCATAGTCGACAATAATCCAAGAAGACCAGGTTGCACGAATGGGAAGGAGAAGATCCAAGAGAAAGATGAAACCCAATGATTTCCCATGATTTCCGTGGGAAGAAAGTCCGAAGTTCGGGGCCCGAACCATGTTATCTCATGGTTTAAGGTCACAGAATTTGCACAGAATTTGGCTTATCTCTACCACACTTTTGGTCCCATATGTGCATTACCTACATTTTAACCTTCCCATCAATCATAACTCGTTTTCGCTTCCTAAATCTTCCTTGTCTCTAATATTTCTTCCGTGTTCAATTCGTATTTTCGGATCGCTCATCTCCGACATTTAAAAAAAAAATGAATGTAACCTAGTTTACTAGGAGGCTGAGAAAAAAAAAAAAAGAGGGACTTCAAAACCAGAAATGCATGATGCGATGAGTTGCCGCTTTTACTATGATCGACCTATTGGCCTATTGATGAAGTAGTATCTTATAAAGTTGAATTGAATAAATTTAAAAAAAAAAACCTCGAGGCAAATAAAAACTCGAGTTCTCCGCCACCAGCTACCATCTTCGGCAATTTGGCTCGGCTGCAGGGTGTAGTCACGTGCTAACTATACCATAAACGGCGACCAAAAATGGAGCCGGCCAAAGGTGGCCCACCGAGCTTATCTGATCGTCTTTTCATTCTCTAACACTTTTTACTCATTTTTCCTTTATCTATGGCTTTTGGTTGAACTTCCTTTACCCCACCGGATCAATTAAACTGAGGGGTAGAGGGGTAGAGGGGTAACTAGAGGGGCAGAGGGGCATCTCCAGGCATAAATCTAGTCAGAATGAGAAAGAAATAGTTGTGCTACAAAATGTCCATAGTCAGAGAAATCGAAAATATGGAATATGCGAATAGCCGCAGTACCACCTAGATCCCGACAGTCCAGTCAATTGCCTTCTAATAGTCATCTCCGTGGGTGCAATCCGAGTCCAAGGACTTGTCCTTTCCCCCGGCTTGGGTCAGGCACCAATCCCGTGTGATGCCAAGACCCGGTTAACTGCATTTGATCCCCCGATAGTCGGCGCTGCCAAGTACTACCGAGATACATCATGAGCTTCGGTTTTTAGCTCTTAGTTTATACCTAACCTTATGATCGAAGTAATATTGTTCTAGTAGTCATACTGCCCAACTGCCCACCACAAGTATAAGGGTGCATCATACGGTGCATCCTATAAAAAAAAACCCCAAATTATAACAGATATCATGATGGTTGGGACATTAGTAGATCGTCAACATCATGCGACCGTCCACCAATCTAGTGGTTGCCCGCTGCAGCTCTCCGCGGAACACCAAAATTCAGACGAATCTCTCCACTCCTTGCGGACGGCGGTTTGCGGAGGCTGCGCGGCACTTCCTGGGGTTGCTGCGGGAGTCCTCACCGAAAAGCCAAATGCAGAACTATTTATCACACGGGCCATGTTCCGTCTTTTTTTATTATTCCCGAGGTCCCTGTGGTGTGATGTATATTGAAGAACTACTTCTTGCACATGTTTACACCAAGGACTCGACTTCCACTTGGGCAGACAACTTACAATTGATACTCAGTCCTTCCGTACACATGACCATTGTCACACCCGTGTGGGACAAGGGTTCCTCAGGACCCAGTGGATTTCCCTTGCAGATCTAGAAGCTTAATTTCTTCTAGAGCTCCCTAGTCTCCGGGGATGAATGTAAACTAAATTCCTGGTTCCCGTTGTCTGCATATGCATTCTTATCTCGGAGATCCGGTTGGGTTCGACAACGTGCTTGCAAGAGAATTACAAACGTGGAGACTGTCGCCATTTAGTTCGTCAAGTAGATCTTCTAGCTTGCGAGGAATGGTTTAGCGTTCGGCGTCTCCTTTAATGTTTGTGTTTATTACGTTGTTGTAGACAACGCTTAGGTTTCTGGCATAAGCACGGAGTGCATTGGACGTGATTTTGCTTATGGACTTGCCATGGCGTGCTATTTGACGAATGAGAAGCTGTGTATATCACCAACTCGTTGTTCTTAATTGTATAGAAGATATGTGCATTCTGATATATATCGAACTAGTGTAGTCTGTACAAGGTAAAGTATTCTCCACTCTGATCGGGTTCCATCTGGTCAATGCATACCTCTAAAGCATGGTCCGTTCGCCTTATATTTGTTGTTCAGCGGGGACAGTAACCATAAATTATATTCACTCTAGAGAACCTTAACCATACACCACATTTAGTTAACTAACAGACTAGCTAGGTATATATATACTCATAGTGTCCAAGCACAAATCAGACCCATCCCAATTATCATCACCAGTAAAGAGTACTCTATACTGTTACAATGTTATCCAGCGCTATACTATATGTACCACTTACCCCGTAGAAAATATATCAAACCCTTCAAAGGTACACACTTACGTTATATTATTTATCAACGAAGGGACATATCCATCAAGCTACCTAAAAGTGGATGGTAGATGTCCATTTTCCCGGACAATCAGATCAAAGGAAAACGGCGTTCTCCGCAACAACCGATCCCGCACATCAAAATGACAATAGCAAACTTCCCATTCGTCCAGTATTTCCCTATCGATGCCACCGTGCGCCAATGACACACAGGTTTACATAAGAGCGTCGCCTGGGGCGCTGCGTTCCTGCCGATCGAATGGGCTAGTGATCGCCAGTACCGCGCTATTCGCGGGGTACGGAATAAGAATTGCAGTACGAGGGTGGAGAAGGGAATGGGAATGGAGATGGATCAAAATAATGAGATGATCTTCGCGCTGTATGCGATTGTTTTTCTTTTGTTTTTTGTAAAGATTGGGGCTATCATATTTATCTGGTTAGCGCTGTACGGTGACACGTGTCGGATGTTGAGGTGTAAGTTGATAGATCGTGTTCGACACCGCTCGGATGTATAAACGTTGACGATCTGGTGAAGAGGATCTAGGATTCACCGCTTTTCCATTCTTGACAGTGGATGTTGGTGTGTTATGGTATGCCTATGTTCTTCGTTACGACACATGTGTGAAAAATGTGAAGCTATTGCGACGGACGAAATCTCTCGAGATTAATATAAGGAGGCATTTTGAGCGGTTCAGGACGTTTTTCGATGTTGGGGATTCGAAGAAACCGATGGTTTGTGGGGTGGGGATAGCTTTAATTTACAGTACACGGGATAGAGCGGCGTCGAAAGCGATCTATAATCCAGGCATATCAAGACATCATCCCTACAAAATCAGGCATTTGACCTTTGGCCGCTCTGCCCCTTCGCATACCCTGTGTTGGTACGCCCCACAAATCAACTGTAAATAAACCAAGAAATATGAAATCGATACTTAGTACCCGAGGCTCAGTACTATCACCTATATTCGCAAATAGGATGACAGTAAAAAGACAGTATGCTGTTACAAAGAAGCTACTACGACTACAAGCAAAACAAGCGAAGCTTTTACAACAGGAACAGCAAGCTCAATTGGCCCGGGATTTAGCTGAAGCTGAGCATAAGGCTTCAATGGCAGCAAGAGATAGGAATGGTGCAAATTGGTATAAAGATACTACCGGGGGTTACCTGTAACTATTGAGTTTAGTTGATAATCAATTGAAAATGTGACGTGCCCTAGAGAAGTGACATTTGGTGGGGCGCACCAACAAAGGGTGGTGTGTTGGGCGCTTGGCACGATTATTAATCATAAAAAGGTTTCAGCGCTTGACATAACCTGAGTATGGCGGTCGACGGGAACCTATGTCTATGTTCTACGTACTTGGGTATTGCTAATACTATTGGTGGTTGACGATCAATAACACCGAGAATACAAATCTATGCAGCGTACTCGTATGCTCTTGGCAATGAAGCCCAGTCGCCAACTCGCTACAGGGCTTTATCCGGTTACCCGCCAGCCACCAGCTGCAGTGCATAGCACTTGATCATATAACCATGCTGTCTTGGAAGAACATCGTATCCACAGCGACCGGCTTATTTCAAGTGCTTTGTACCAATGACATAGGGTATGATCATTAGGTAGCAGCTTTAAATTCCCCTTAATTTATTCACCCGCTCCGCAACATTTCCAGGGGTATCCACAGACGTTCGAGGTGTATCGAGTTCAGACAGACTGCATCCTCTACCAAGCGTCGACTCATGGCATCGGGATGAGATGCATCATAAGTGTTCAGATTATTAGTTCCGCTCCGATGCAAGAGAAGCCATGGGATGTCATCAATCGGCAGAAGTGCCAGCCGCGCTTGCCGTTGGAGAATCCTAGGGTCTTTGGTGCATATAGTAGACCATCAGCGAGATGCATATATTGCGGTCTATGATCGAATTTGGCAAGAGCTACCCGAGGCGGTCATGATTAATGACTTTCGAGTGGCAGTAGTTACCGGATGGTCCATTGAATTCGTTGCACATTCAGCCTGGGGTTCATCAATGACACCCTTCTTGCCTTCTTGACCACTTCGTTATTCCGACTAGCTAACTCGAACTAAACGTTCTAGCTAAATATCCACACAGGTCATATATTGTAGAGTAATTGCCCGTTACCTGCTAAATGGAAGGAGCGGACCTGATTGGAGAGCTCCACCTGTGGCGAATTCATGTGGCGAATTCCAAGGGGATGGCGAAAAAGAGAGAATTGAATGATCGGATTGCTCGGATTCATACAAAGATTAGAATTGGGTCAAATATGAATGCATTAGACTCGAACCAATTGAGATCTGCGACAGGCATAGTTCCGCCCTTTACTTACCCCTTGGCCCGGCGCCACCAGATTTTGTGCAGCTGAAGGGGGGAGGACCCATATTGATACCAGAAAAGGAGTATGGAAAAAAAAAAAAAAAACAGACACCGAGACTGAATTCGTAATTGGTATCCAATATGAAGCAGAATACTCCATACGGATTACAGAGATGGTCATTCCCCCTAAGATCAGCTGTGTCATTTCTTATCTGGGAGGCGCGATCGGGTCAGAGCTTGAACTCCCCGCTAAAGGGGGGTTTGACTCTCACAGCTCGATGAGTGGCCCTTGCTCTTCTAGCTGTATGCCCTAGCCTTAGCCTTTTGTTTAGTACATCCTAGCTCGTGTGCTCCAGTGACGCCATCTGTAGTTACATTTGTGAGATTGTGTCTCATTCCCACTAAAGAAAATGTGAGGTTTATTTGTAAGAAGTACTCTGTAGGTTAATGCATATAATAAGAATATAAGAAATTCCGAAGAATTGAAAGATGGAGACAGATAAAAACGGCCGAAGTGGGTTCCGGGTCTTGTGTACTGCACGCGATATTGAAGTACCCGGTTTTTGGGAACTTGGCATGAAGGGGTATGTACGGAGTACATAGTAACGGAGCTACAGATCAACTACTCCGTATCTACTCCGTATGTTTGACTTAGGTATGCAAACCCACTATAAAAAGACACTCTTAGTGTGATTTCTGATTCAATTATTGCTACAGAGTACAGTGATCATGACGATGGGCGCTACAATGCAGAGCACATGGTTCAATATATGTAATACTATCCTCTAACCAGTCATCCATTCAATTGACCGTTCTGACACTGGAATAGGCAGATGTTCCCGTGGACTAATATTCCAATCATGACTAGACGCCTTGCAGCGAGTAGGCCAGTCCGGGCTTAGATTGGTTGAACACAGACCAGGAGGTCCTAATCTTGAAGGGGCCCCCCCTTTCTTTCCCTTTCTGATCCAGTGCTGATTTAGTTATGATTCGATGAAGCTATGACATGAACCATAAACCATTTTGCTAAAAGGAGATGGGTATTATTAGGATGCCATCTTGCCCTGGACCAATAAGACGTGTAAGATGACGTCTTAAGTGGTTGAGATCAATAATAAACGAGGAGTTGGGGTTGATAATATGTATCCAGGTACTCCGTACCGGGGAATGTAAAATGTAATATAAGCGTATTAATGTGTATATTAATATATTTAAATATATATATATAAAAAAAAGCCCAAACCCAAAACTTGCCCTAGATCGATATCCACAATCAACCCGTGGTTAAGCAGATCTCAGAATGATTGGCCTGACCGGATAGACCCGTTGATGGATCCGATTCAGAAATACTCCGTATACACGTTGACTTCTGTCTCTTATTAGTCCTAGAAACCCCATTTCTCTTCTATGGACGTTCCAGAACAATCCTGATATCTTTTTTTTTTCCTATTCACTCCCAATTTTACTTCGATTTCCCTCTTCTGTTTCTCTTTCTCTTTCTCTTTCTATTTGTTCTTATCTTGCCTCTTCGGGGAATTGGAACACACATGTATGTCTACGGTTCTTTTGCTTCATACATAATATCCTCAATGGGTACACCTTGTTGAACATACCCCCAATATCTCGCCTGAACATCCTAGATGGTTCCCTAACAGATGTCCGTCAACAAGCCCCAACGTCGCGGCGGACTCGGGATCATCAGGGATCTGTTCCGTTCTGCACCGCCCTCCCCAACTTCCCCTTCACGACGTCGAGTATCTCTCCTAGTCCGTCGAGGTAGGGATATTTTTTTCAAGTAACAATCCCTTCCCAGTCTTCCTTTCATCCCAATTACCCCTCCAGTTCACTCAATTTGGGGCCCCACTGAATTCCCAGAACTCGGGAAAAGAGGCACAGCCCCGAACAGACCAGCAAAAAAAAAAAAAAAAGAGAGAAAGAACACGAACTAAGAAAAACATCGGGAAAAAAATTAGACAAGTAGATCCTCCAAGACTACAAACTTCAACATCAACCTCAACATCCTATTCACCCTCACCTTCACCACACACATCGATGAACTCCCATCCACAATTCGACCCGGCCACCATGATCGGTCTAGCTGGTGCCTCACCAGGAAGATCAGACGACAACCTCGATATCTTTGAATGGTACCCCCACTATCAAAGCTGTCAACGTTACTTTTTAGATCACGCCCAACACAGCGTCCCCGTCCAGGCCCTCTCCGCATTCTTAAACATCCGACTCCCCTTCCAGCACCAACCGAACCCAATCTTCAATTCAACCTCGCCATCCTCCTCCTCTGCCAACCACACCCCATCCGGCACACAACCCCCAGGCCCACCCTCCATCTCATTGATTCCCTACATACGGCGCCTAGTTGCAACAGGAATGGACTTCCCAGGCGTGTTGCACGGTTTCTTCGGCGACGACTGGGGTAGCGGTGTGGGACCCATGCATGAGCAAGAGCGCCGCAACTACCTCTTCGCCGCAAAGAGCGGCGGCTGGGCCTCTGTGAAAAAGGACTACGACATTCCTCCATTGGAGACCATTCCGTTCCTGCGTCCTCTACAGGGGGCCCTCGACGCCGAGATCGAGGCTGCCGAGCGCAGCTGGAGTGAATGGCTCGCTATGGAGGATTGGATGGTTGGTCCCCGGGCACCGGATATCATGCACGACTCGTCCTCACACAATTCACGGCCGCGGAGTTCGCGCGGCTGAAAAGGTTCATAGAGGACTATTCTTCTTTCGACACTGAGTCTCTGTCTTTTCACATCTGGTCGGCGGCATAGCGTATATCAGAGCCCTGGTTTGGTTTTGGGTTTTCACATCTAGCGATCTTGTTTCTTCTTTCTTTCCTTGGTTTTTTGTCCAGCGGCTTCTTCTTTTGGTCAGCATTGATAGGGCGATCCTATAGATTGGGTATGGGCGATCTGTGCTACGGGTTTCATTATCAGGGTTTTATTCGCTATGTCCGAGTTTTATTAGATCGGATGGATAGATGGATATATGCATGTTGCATCTATATACACTCTCAATCCATATACAAATCGCGAGTCAATTCATACCTTCCAACGGCGTCTATGGGCACAATGGAAATCAGTCGAGGCTACACGGTGATCTCGGAACTAACATAAAACAACAACAAGTTAACCAATATTGCGCCTTCGAGACGGGGAAAAAAGCCACAAAATAATTCAAACTAAAACCCACCCCTTAACAAAAGCCGATCGCACTTGTCCGGTTTAGTAGAATAGAGAAATACGAAGGATATATTTCAAGAAAACTGTACACTATTTCGGTCTAGTGCAATTCATCGAATCTTGGATCTTGGTCTAGAGGGGAAAAAAAAGCCCTCATCGGTAATTGTACCAACAAATAAACAGAACCATCTTTCCAAAAGGCGATGAACCACTTGGTCGCAACCCCACCGGTTTGTGTTTGTTCCGCTGTGGACTCCGCCAGATCCAATCCGAGGGGCTACCGTTGGTGGCTGCCCCTTGGACGCTGTGATGGCTGTGCGTTTTGGGAGGCGACTTTTTCTTTTTCTGAATATCATGGAAGAATTGGGTAGGAACCCCGTGTTCACTTTATTTTACAGACACAATATGTTGTACAGGTATCTATTTTGAGTTTTGGTGAAGAATGGCCCGTAGCCTAATTTTAATGACCTGATTTAGTTGATTGTGGAGGTTGATAGACATTAACTAGAGAAGATCGTTATATGTAAGATGTGTCAATACTGGAGAACCCCGAAGGGCTAAACCGTTTGCTAAAAATCAAAGGTCATCATCTCCATCGCCTTTGAAACGAATACGGACATCTTAAGAGAATAACTAAGGTTTACCCTGAAAACGATCTTATATTGCACAATGTACAATAAGCGAGGATTTACATTCAACATACTTGATTTAGCCTATTAGATGAATCGGCGCAAGAAATCTCTTGTGGCGTAGCTGAGAGCTAGTCCTTCCAGGCCCCTTATTAGTCCCTTTAGCCTTATAGGCTTTTTAACTAGTTGGGTTTTAGTCCGACACTTTCTTTGCAAGTTTTGCCACCTGCGGAGCCCCCCCCCCCCTAATTTTTCGCGGTCCCTGACTGGTGGCTATCCCGAGAAAATCCTCCGAGATCACTACTTTTTGAGTGGTGCGATCGGAGGCTCTGGCAATTGCATATGTTTCATTTGAGGTGCCTGAAACGCGGTGTTTACCCAGACATACAATGCTCGGCAACTAAGAGACTCCTATATGGTATGTAGTCTTTGGGTTCGAAAAGATTTTGGCATTTAGTTCTTGCTAAGTATGCACATTCTACGGAGTAGTTGGTGAAGGTTAGTTGCCTCAGTGTAAGTTCAGTTCTTAGTAGATCTTGCCAACTCCTACAAGACCAAAAAAATCCAGTCCTATATCCTATAACTAATTCCGGTCCTATTACCCTAGTAGTCCTATAGGGGTCCTATACAGTATTCGGCAATGAGAAATGTGCAGAGCTCTTTTTAGAATCATAACGATGAACAAACTATGTCTAATCAAATAAACAGTGTTTCTATTTTTCAATTTGTAATCCAATATGTGAGCGTGTAAATTCCTAAATATTGTAAATCGAGTCGAGTGGGTGTAGCATTTTACGCGAAATGCCGAATACCAGAAGGCAAAGAGTTACCAAAACGAATCAATATGTTTGTATGTTGGCAGTCACCCTGGAAAGAAGATCTTATAAGTATATATCAGGAAGAGACTTCAGATATGTTAAAAATGACCCGGTAGAAAGACACAGAAAAAGAATGATTAAAAAGCCAGACTCAACGCTGTCGTCATAATTTCTAGGTGTAACCTAGCATTGTTAATTCGACACAATGATATGAACTATTTAACCTTCCTAAAGAGCGTAGGGGCCAGGCCCAGTTGATAGAACGCTGTTTAAAATCCCAACCTAGGCTATAATCTAGGAAATGGCACAATCTAAGCAAAGTGAGATTTTAGTCCCGCAAATTACCTCAATGGATTTTCAAAGCACGAAGCTTTTTGATCAAGCCAATGACTAGGCAGCAATGCCAGGAAATACACAATTTTTAGAAAGCACTCTCCCGTATATGCCGCCATTTGGGCTACGAACCCTTTGCAATCCGCAAATGTCTAGTACTCGTCCTATGCTTCTAATTCGACAAAACGGTGCGAGCTAGACAACAGACGGAATGGAATGTATGAATATCAGTGAGAGATTGTCTTAGCGGTAGGCCTCAGAATTGAGTGGCACCCGTATATCATTATCATCGTTCGACCTAAATATTATATTCATAGGCCATTTCAAATAAATCAACATGATCCAACCACTCAGGACTACAAATGAGGTACATATTTCGACCATGAAACCGTCTGAAAAGCACTCTCAGGCAAGCTTCTCAATCCAATCAAGTCTTCCGTCAAGATAAACCCTCGACCCACGCAATATATACCACACAGAAAGGAAACTGGAATCAAGGCCCGAAGAGGAATTTCTAATTGAGGATCCTGCTCAGGGTCAATATTCCTAAGCTTTGAAGCAAACCGGCCGATCCATCTTTTGGATTCTGGTTTGTGGTTCAACATAGCTTGTTCCCTTTCTTGTCTCACCTCTGCTCGGAACATAGTTTTCTGAAAGTATGCACAAAGGGGGGCTCCAATCAACGCATAGGCTAGAGTATTCACACTAGCAATACGCCAAAGTAATTTTTCTGTTGCGGTGGGGAAATGAGAATTCCACGCAACGAGATATATAGCACTAAAAAAAACAATTGTCGGGACGGCAATTGTCTCAGCCAGGGCATCCGCATTCAGGAAATTATGACTCGGAATGCGATCATATGGTCGTCGCTTAGGCCGAGTTGCCAGCGGTACATGCATGTAGTGAAGAATCTGCATGTAATATCTCCAAAATCGAGCAAGAAACCCCTGATCCCGCGAGAGGTAGTCAAATGGTGTTTCATACCACTTCGATTCGGAGACTTGATGATTTTTTCGAATTGTAGCCACAGAGGCATTGAGCTGCAAAGTGATCGGCCTGTTGATATCCATAGGTTTATGATACCAGCCGTACGATGTTATTAGGAAGGCTAAAATAAAGGAAAGAGTAGTGATCTCAAGGGTGGTAACAAAAACACCCTGAGCAAAACGAAACATGCAGTTCAGGGTAAACCAGAGGGCTTGCGCTATTGTGAACAACCTACATAGGTAAGAATAATATATGAAAAGGAAGATAAGAAGTCAAGTAACCTTGCACTAACCTAGCTAGTCCACCTGATTTATTCCTATCTTCGATTTCCTCTTCCTTCAGATTTGGATAGTCGAGATATTTATCCTTAACTAGGATATATAGCTGCTTCGCATCCAAAGGGAATGAAGGTAAGTCGTTCTCTAGGGGTTGGATAAAAAAGCCTCCCATATCGGCGAAGAAGGCATGCTTGATAGTCCATTCCGTATATCCAGCCTCATGGAAATTCTGCTCTGTTAGCTTCAGCATCACCTAGAAGTAACTAGGTACTAACTTTAACAGAGCGACGTGCAGATGACCACTGGCCCAGACATAGCATCAGTATGAATTCAGATCCGAGTAGCGTGATACAAGCAAGATCGAATTTGTATCTCCATCTTCTGAATTCGCCGTCGGATTTAGCAGGTAAATTCGGGGCCACGGATGTCCAGCAACAGAGAGTGATTGTCACAACGCAAGTGAATAAAATACTCCACGTTCCTCGCCCGTCGGGTTCGTCGACCCAGCCAGGTGGGGTGGGGATGGTATTGTTCATGCTTAATACAAACCTAATTATCAGTGTCATTAGGGGTCAAAGGGGGCTTTATATAGCCATTGGATCTAAAACTAGCGTACTTTCAAGCTCGTAGTTAATGGGAAGAATCTTAAAATAGCATATTGACACTAGTGTTTGATTACGCGCCCATGAAATTGACAAGCAGGCGGGAGCCTAAGAGATGCCTAGCAGAGCTACCGATTTGTTCATTATGCATGAGGCTACAGGTGCTAGCGTTAGGGTGGTTTGCTCCGCCACGGCCTTCTCTAGTGTCAGCAGCGCGAACACACATAGCCCTCATTTTGTTTCTCTGAATATGAACAGCAAGCTCAAGCTGAACATTGGATCGATATTATTTATCAAGAGATCGGTATGACAGGAATTTGGGGATGGCCGGTTTTGAAAAGAGCTGGTGTATAGTTTAATATTATCTTCGATGGGGTGGCTATGTGCAGGTGCCAAGACACTAATTGTTCAAAAGTACTTTGTATCGACGTGATGCAATCATTCCACACGTTGGTGCCTTGGCAATCGAAATTTGATGGGAAATGGGGACCTTCAACTTACTGACTTCAGGAACCGCGACAACAGAATATTAAAGCACCACCAACAACATATCTACCATCCATACCATAAACCTCCATACAGTCACATTTCTGTTACTTGTGCCTGTGTTGTGTATGTAGCCTTAGGCTGCTAGTTGGCGCCTATTAGACATCAACCCCTCTCTAGATAAATTGTCGGGTAGCGCGCTCTCCGTAGCAATCAACTATCTCGCTCCTTTATTGCTGGCTCCTACATAGTAGATGCTTCAACAAATAATAAATGATGTCGTTGCTATGAAGCGGATTGGGGAGTCGGAGATATATGTAGGAAGAATGTTCAGGAATCGGGGGTGCAGGCTTGGTTTGGGAATTTGGTTGAGTTTGTAGCCTCGAAGGAATCGAGAACGCCGATGCGTAATCTTTTAGACACCACGGCTGGTATGAAGCCTAATATAGCTCTGAACGAGATTCTGCCGTCTGGTCTTGAGGTTTCCGAGGATTCTTGTTAGGTGTCAGAGAGTAATAGTTCTCTGGTTTGCGAATCATTTCACTGCAGACTTTTGAGATGCGGGTTGTTCCCGGTGAATAAATTTGTTGGGAGAAGAGGAATTGGGGAAGGGGGAGGGGGTTCCAAGGCGTGCACAAACTGTTTATGGGGATGTAAGCAGCATTTGCGGGGAACAGGGCGTTTGAGTTTAGCTTTGGCTATGGCGATTACTAGGTTCTGGCCAAAGAGTAAGTGGTAGAAAGACACCGACGAGTTTGGCGGCTCTACTGTAGATCGAGAGTCCCACTTGACAAAGCCAAGCCTACATGGGCAGTAATTGCAGATCGCTCTAGCAATCTCAATATTGTTAGCTAGGCCAGGATGCCATATCGGAATGCCAGAAGATACCAGGCTTCCATATAGCTTCCGGTATAGGTGGCTGGTAGGGCGCCGTTAGTAGGAAATGAGCATGAGATCTGACATTATTCTTCCCTTTCTACACTCGTAACACTTCCCTTTCTGGGCTTACGACAATGATTCAACCATGTTACTCGTCTTGGTATGGACTGATTAGGAGGCAAAAATGCAGAAATGGATTTCGGTGAGGAACCCCATGGGTAAATCATACAAGGTTTTAGGGGTATTCAGGTCCGCCGATCCCATCCCATGGGGATGTTACGGCTTCGGGATTTGGTAAAGTTCGGGTGGCGATGTCTCATGACATCAACACCCGGAGCAGGGAAAGCCGGGGAAGTCTTAATCTCATAAGCCCTCAATCAACCCATCGACTATGACTATCCCTCCAGGCAGCAGATTCAGGCGGGATTCTCGACAGTAGAAGAGTTACTAACATGCTCAAGCACAACTCTTATTTGAGGGGGTTTAATATGAGCAAGTCTAGTTATAAAGTGGGAATTGTCTCCCTACAGGCGACTTTGACCTGAGGGGATTTTAACTTCTTGGCGCTCCCAAGAGACAGGATGAGCGTGGACGAAACTTTCCATGTAGGGATGGATGATGGGGTAGCATTCCATGTGACCAATCCTGGACGAGGTCCGAGCCGCCGCATGTGTCGGGCTAGGCAAGTTTTCTTCTCCTGACATCGGGCTCGGGATTTCATCGGCAAGATTATGTATCGCCTGTATTACGCCTCCATATTATATAATACTGTGCCGCAGTTTGAGGCGTGGAATGTACTCTGAAGTGGTGTACTCACACATGAGAAGGGAGGACCCTGGTTAGATGTAGAAGCTATAATTGAAATACCTGGCCTCAACGCTTCTTAGCCCAAGACACGCAAGACCTGGTTTGAATATTGGTTTATAATGGATTCAGATTCTGTCTCGGTTTCCCCCCGTCGGCTTGATTTCCCCGGGTTCGTGTTCCTATCGGGAAGTCTTCGGGGAAAAAAGTCGGGGCCCCAGCCAATCCCCGGTCTGACGGAGCCGTCCGGGTCGGTAGATGAGGACGAGGAAAACCTCGGCCGTGCCGGATCCGCACGGTTTCTTCCATTCGTTCCTTCCATTTGTCACTCGACCAACGTCTTTGGGGGAAGAAGTGGGGGTACGGGGAAAGTTTCTTGTAAACTCGGGAACTTGTGTCGCTCATTACTCGATCGAGTTAGGCATGTTGGGTCGTAAGTTCTCAGGGATTCCAGTAAAAGGCTTGAGGTCTGTAATATTACAAAATTAGTGTACGTTGGAATTTGGCTTTGGTGCAATGCGAAAGTCATTTGAGGGAAAATATTAACGAACAGTGGGTTGGGAAGGACAGGGGTTCTGGACTTCCTAACGGACCCTACTTCTGCTGTTTAAGAAGCCCTAACTCTGAGCCTTCATGGTCACTATGATTGAAAGTGCTGTCATCTTGATACGCAACATTCCCTGTATATATTACTAGACTGAAACCTACATAACGCCACAATAACACACTTTTGGTAGAACGTGCGACGACAACTTTCAAACAAAGAAAAAAAAGAAAAAAGGAAAAAGTTAATTGGGTAGTCTGGGGAATTGTGGGGTCATGTGGGGGTCTGGGGCATGGAGGTCGGGGAATGGGGGGGAGAACAATATCCCGCAAACAAACTTTTTTTTTGAAAAAATCAGCCCTTATATAGAGGGCACTAGGGTCGTCTCGTCGACCATTCTTTCTATTTCCCCTCCAACCCTAAAGCTTTCCTACGTGACTGCTTTAACCTACACAAAATGAGCGACCATGTCGAAAAGCCCGACGCTATGGGCAAAGAGTTCATCGACGATGAACTCACGCCCGAGGAGCGTCAGCAGGAGATCGAGGCACGCGACCTGCAGAGCCAACAGTATCTCAGCAACGAATCAGCGTATGATCGGTTCGCATACGCCCAGATACCAGTGCACATGAGGAGCCCACGCATGCTAGTTATCACGCTGGGTGTGTTCGCCGCGTTTAGCGGAATGCTGAGTGGATTAGACCAGTCTGTGATCTCAGGCGCTCTTCCCGGTATTCGCAAGCACTTCATCGCGTCTGGCGAGTGGGCGAGCATGGACGACCCGAAAATGGCAACTGACATTTCGCTGATTTCTTCCCTCATGCCGCTCGGCGCAATGGCCGGCGCTCTCATCATGACGCCGCTGAATTTCTACTTCGGACGACGCAACTCGATCATCATCTCTTGTCTATGGTACACACTGGGAGGAGGACTTTGTGCGGGATCCCGTACTGTGCCAATGCTGTTTGCCGGCCGATTCATTCTCGGAATCGGTATCGGAATCGAAGGTGGCTGTGTCGGTATCTATATTTCCGAGTGTGTCCCGCCTGCGGTGCGCGGAAACCTGGTGTCTGTGTACCAGCTGATGATCGCATTCGGAGAGATCATCGGATACGCGGCGGGTGGCGTATTCTTTGACGTCAAGTCAGGCAGCTGGCGCTGGATGCTGGGCTCATCCCTCTTGTTCTCAACCATTCTGCTGGTCGGCATGTGCTTCCTGCCGGAATCACCTCGTTGGCTGGTATCTAAGGGCAAGTACGGCCGCGCGTGGCAGGTGTGGAAGTCTCTGCGCGATATGTCGGACCCGAAAAGTCTGGACGAGTACGTCGCGATGGAAGTCACTGTCAAACATGATGTCGAGCGGTCCGCAGATGAGCTCTGGTACCAGAGGTACCTGGAAGTGTGCAGACAGCCGCGCAACCGACGAGCGCTTGTCTACGCCACCGCGATGATCTTCTTCGGTCAGATGACGGGTATCAATGCGGTCATGTACAACATGTCGAACTTGATGTCCAAGATGAACTTCAACGACCGCGAGTCAGTGCTGATGTCGATGGTTGGTGGTGGCGCGCTGTTCCTCGGAACGATTCCTGCCGTGTTCACCATGGATAGGTTCGGCCGACGTGTGTGGGCACAAAACATCCTGATGTTCATCGTCGGCCTGGCGCTGGTCGGAGTCGGCTACCTATACACAAACAGTGGTATCGATTACTTCAATGCCCACAGGTCAACTGCCTTGGGATTGTTTTTCTCCGGCCTGGTGATCTACATGTCGTTCTTCGGAGCGTATTCGTGCCTGACCTGGGTGGTCCCAGCCGAGAGCTTTGATTTCAACACCCGCAGCCAAGGAATGGCGATTTGCTCTGCATTCCTTTACTTGTGGTCGTTCATCGTGACATACAACTTCGAAGGTATGCAGAAGGCCATGACCTACACCGGCCTGACGATCGGTTTCTTCGGCGGGCTGGCCGCGCTCGGCTTCTTTTACCAGCTGTTCTTCATGCCTGAGACGAAAGACAAGACGCTGGAGGAGATTGACGAGTTGTTTTTGATGCCGACGAGCAAGCTGGTTGCACTGAACACCAGCAATCTGATCAAGCGCTGGCGATGGATTGCGGGCGGGATGCGCAAGCCCGAGCAGATTGACACCCACAATCCGTGAGATTGTTCTTTCCACTGGACCAATATGAATGACGGTTTATTTCTAAAGTTAGCTTCATCAGATACCAGAAATATCTTTGCTTCTATTTAAATTTATATGCACTGTCTGATAATGAAATCCTTCTCATCTTGAGTATTCTTTAGTAGGGTGTGCGGGTCGAGCCAATTCCAAAGTATGGTTATTTAGTACTCAGCGGTTTTTTTTTTTTTTTTTTTTTTTTTACAAAAAAAAAGCAGCCCTCGTAGAATAAAGGCTCAATTGACAAAATGCCGCTATGTACCTTGGATTTATGCCTTAGGGGCAATAATGCAAATTTCCCAAGTAACGGTGGCTGAGCTGCAGTTGTGATTGGCGAAACCGCGGCGGACAGGGTAGGCACATTATATATGAGAGTACACTTATAGCTGAGAATAAAGCGGATCGAGGTTACTTATTAGAAGAATATCATTGAGCCAAAATTAAACGAAGAGAGAATCCAAAGAGCTTTTTGGCCAAAACACCATCGCTGAAATGCTGCAAAGAAAAACGAACAAAAGGATTGCCACCCAAAATATGTACAGAGAAGATACGTAACAAAATATTTGTCACAAATTCCAGAAAGAGAAAGCGAAGGGGTATCTTAAGGGGTTCGCAAGTGCGGTGAGGTGTAGAGGGAAAAAGAAAGAGGCAAAGACAGCAATCAAACTTGCTGACCAACGGTCGTTAATCATGGATTGTGGCAGGGAACCATTGTTTGGAGCCAGAATTGTGGGAGGAATTCGAATTAGCACGTGAGCTAGAGCCAGAGCTAGATTTAGCCCTTGGAAGATCACGAGCAAGTGAATTTTGGTGAATCTCCTCTGGAAGGAAAAGGTCCGGTAGGTGGTCTGGATTCGACGCCAGACTGCGCGGACGTGAAAGTACACCACCAAGAGCAGGATTGTCCTTTTCGCGATGCATGGTGTCGACCGGGTTCCGAGTTCGGCGGCGGTGTCGGCGGAGATACTCGTTCGGAACAGGGTCGACTTGCTTTTTCACGGCGGGTACAAGGTTGAGGTAAATGGGGAAGATGGCACCGGCGCAGAAGAGGGCGACTAGAACACAGAAGGAATATGACGCGCCGTGTGTAAGGTATGCGGCGTACTGGGCAAATGGGAAGATGGAGCCGCCACTGACGGCCATCGTCATAAAGACAGCGGCTGTTTTCGTATGTTGGGCTGTGCCGCGTAGGGAGATAGCGAAGATAATGCTGAATGTGCCGCTCTCGAAGAGGTAGAGCAGCATTGCCATGACAATTGCGGCTGTGCCGCTTGTTTTCATGCAAAGAATCGAGCACACGATCATACCGATATAGGTGACCATCAGAATCCAGCGTGGCTTGAGGAACCACTGCGCAAATGCGGCTAAGAAGCGACCCACGGCGAAAACGCTGTGTCCAATGGTCAGGAAATCGAATGGTCCGAGTGATGAATCTGGACGAGCGGAAATAACGAAACGTTGGAGTGATGTCGCGAAGACTTCTTGTCCGGCCACGTAGAAAAACTGAGACCAGATTCCCAGGCCGAGAGTCAGCCAAACGACTGGAATGCCGATTACTTTGGTCATGTTATCTTCTCGGCGTCGATTTGCTAGTTCTTCCAAATCTTCATCTGACGCTTCGGGGATTGGTAGATAATAGAAAGCCACTGCCAGTAGCACATCGAATAGAGCAATGCCGAGATATGTCCATTGTACGTCAACCAAAGATGCCACATCCTGGACATCCTTGAAGAGAACCCGTTTCGCCAGGAGCGGCGATAAGACACTTCCGACAGCTTGCACACCTTGTGAAATATTGAGTCTGATCTCGGAATTCTCAAGTGGTCCGCATAGCGCAATGAACGGATTTGCCGCGGTCTCGAGAACTGCTAGACCGAACCCGACAATGAAATTTGATAAAATGAACGCAGGTGTCGACGTTAGCACAGCAGAAGGCCAAAATATGAGGGTTCCACAGGCATAGATGCAAAGTCCAGTTATGAACGTGGACTTGAAGCCCCATATTTTCAAAACGGGCCGGCCAACCAGCAGAGGGCCAAACACGTACCCGCCGAAGTACGAGCCATGAAGACCCAACGAATGCCATGGACCCAAATGGACGATAGTTTGGAATTGAGAATTCAGAATATCAAGCAAGCCGTATGCGAAGCCCCAAAGGAAGAATAGTAGCGTGGCTAATGCAATTGGCGCAATCGACTCTCTGTTGTTTAGCTTTAGCATACTTTCCGGATTCTTCATATTGACAAAATCGAAGAATGTGATATCCGGTGCATAAGATGCGCTAGTATTGGTTCCTCCCTCTGTATCGAGAACTGCTGTTTCCGGGTGACCTAGGAAATCCAATATACCCATGGGCTCCGAGTCCCGGGAACTATGTCGGCCAGCAGAGACATCTCCAACTTGATTTTGTAGACCCTTATTTCCTTCGTTGGTCGGTGGCACTGGCGACGGCGATGGAAATTCTGGCGAACCCGGGACTGCAGCCGGAGGTGGCACTGCAACTTGACTTTCCCCTGCCGCGCCTGCAGAGAGTCCAGGAGGCAGAGAGGTTGATGTATTATCATTTGTATCTCTAATCAATTTCGGAACAAGACGAGTGACCAGAGGTTTTAGACTTGGAACACAACCGCAAATTATCGACAGATTGACTTCGACGACAGACCACATGAAAGATAGCGACGCGTACCCTGCGAAATTCCCGCTGTTAGCTCAATTGACACCTTGATTTGAAATATGGGAGATGAGCGAGTCGTACAACTGAAATCTACCCCTCCGATGTTTTGAATATGAACTGACTTCAGTTCCAGCGAGCGGGAGGTGGCAGCTTGTTGAAGAAATGCAATTCGGACCACATCGACCACGGCGGCAAAGACACCAAAGGAGAATGTGATCACCAAAATTATCTTCTGCTTGAAAGGTAGGCGCATTTTTGTCAAAAGCGGTATCGGAAGCAACAGGATAGTGACATCCGTAATGATATTCACCGGGGACGAGGAGAGGTACAGGGTGACAATGTCAGTGCAACTTGCATAGGGCGGAACGTTGGAAAGGAATACTGCGTCGATGGGTCGACATTGGAAAACATTGACCATAGTTAATGCAACGCCCGCTGCGTTCACTACAAACAGAGTGATATAGTTTGCCCATTGGAAAACCTTTTGATTACGCGTCAAGGTCAGGTAGAAGACGAGGATCGAGGTCTTGACGGCCATTAACGCCGGATTCTAAATGGATGTCAGCACGCCATTGTTTTTATTATTGTCCTGCGGAGTAACAAAGGGGAGTAACAAAGGGGAGTAACAACGGGGGGTAACAAAGGGGGGTAACAAAGGGCATTTGTAACTGACATAGAGGACCGTAAACGCATAATTTGCCTTATTAAAAGCGAGCTCATCTTCCGGCTTAATGTCACTCGAATGGAGACCAAGGCCTTTCCGGACAGCAAAGAATAGCGAGAAGGAAAAGCCAAAATCAATTATCTGCAGACTCGTTAGCCTCCGAGCTCTAGCACGAGGTTCCAATCATGTGCCCGGTTCGCCAATAGATCGAGTCCGTTGTCGCTATATCACCGGGTACATGCAGGGATCAAGTCGAGGGATCCTACCCATGCGACCAACATCAACCAGTCGTGTAACCCAATCTTCCTGACCACAAATATTCGGGAAATGAAGCGAAGCGCGACAAAAATAGAGGCGATCGAGAAAAAGGTGATCGAAACACCTAGCGTAGCTTGTTGACGACCCTCCATGACGAAATTGACGGTGGACTGTCCGCTCGGACAGTCCGGAAAGTCCGGTTCTAACCACCCCAGGTGTAGCGCAGAATATTGTAGATGATTGAGGTGTTCAAATTTTAGTGTAAAATCGCGATCGTAGGCGGGCAGAAATGGCGCGTGTGCGGAGGCGTCATCGTCTCGTTTCCCGACGGAGTCCGAATCCGGGGGATGGAAAACCGGGGGGAGAAAGGGGAATCGGAAAAACGTGGATTCAATAATTGGTAGATTTCGAGAAACAGAAAAGGTGAAGAGGTAAAGAGAAAGAGAAGTTGAAAAGATGATCCAAACGAATGTGGGGAGAAAAGAAAATTAGGGACCCTTTACCCCGGTTTTGGCTGGCCAATCACCGGTTGTCGTCTTCATTTACCCTTTTGAGGCTACAGGCCTAAAGTCATTACCGCTACACATTTACTCAAATACTCAAATCCTCAAATCCACACGGAATACGGAGTATACAAATACTATTTCGGTCGGATTGTCCATAATGAAAAGATCTCCGCATATGTCTCACCCAATGAGCATTCTGGCACGACAGACGAAAGCGAGACCCACAGCCCATAACAAGGCACTAGTTTGAGCTTTTCTTGCGATGTGATACTATGCGGATAACGCAGTATTGTGATCTCTCGTTCGCAGGATATTTGTCCGATCACTCTCTCAGGGGCTTTGCCGGTCCGCGCCTATATAGGCAATTCATCGATCACGAGCCCTTCCATCTACCCGAGTCCTAAAGTTTCACGTATCGGAATACAAGTGGGAGTCGCTCTGCTTGAGTGCTGCGAGGCTGCGTTGAGGTATTTAGTATATTTCATAAACTCCCGCATGAGACCGGTTTGGGGATATTTGCGATCGACAACGATCTATTCGCCAATTTTTGAGTGTGATATATCAGGCCAAACGCTGCAGCTCGCCTACTCCGTAGACCCGACGTGAGTTCGGATTTGATTTTCTACCCCAGATCGTTCTCCGTTCTGGACAACCAATCGGTATCCTATTCTCACACGACAGATTGATCAAGCTATCCACGGCAAATCCTGCAGGCACTGAGCTTGGCATACAAAACGATTGGTACGATAGGCCCGCGCATCCAATCATGATCTTTACTGTCACGGGATAGGTTTGGTGCTATGCGCACTGACCGTTCCCCTATATTCTGCCACCACCGTTTCGTTTGAACGTGATGACTCTTCATTTTAAGCTCACAAGTTCCCGGGAATATGCGAACATGCCAAGAGGAAGAGGCCATCAACGGCCTATGCTCATCACCCCCTGAGATCAGCGGCCTCGCAACGTTACAAGGAACTACCTGCTAGCTCCTTGGCTGCGTTTCTTATTTCAGTATGTAGTCGCGAGAACTCCCTCGGTCGATCGGCTGCTAGTAATTCCCGCTGATATGCGTTTTGTTGTAGCTTTTTCTCCACTTGCATATACATCTTACATAATGGATAAATATGCCGACAACCAATATATGTCGAAGGGAATACCGGATACTACTCTACTGCCTATCACATGGTAAAAAGTTGTCCCAAGGTTATGTCAGAACCGAACAAGATCTTCGCTATGGGGGTATGTAGGCGCAAGTCCTTAGTTCAATCCTTCTAAGCGAGGTGTAGTAACCTTCTGTTTGGCAAATGGAAAAATGCAAAGGGCTCTGCTCAGGTGCTTTTGGCCCGTGATATTTAAACTGTCCACTGCCCAGGAGTTCGCACCAACGCTGGGAAGGTACAGAGTGTCCTGACTTCCAGAGCTGCCTTTGTCAAACCAGGCGATTCTTCTAGTCCAAGATGAGACTCAACACGTTGCTCCTGGCGTTTGGGCTTTCGGCGTCTCTCCGGGGAGTACAGGCCGAAACTCAAGTTGAGCAGTCCATCGCTTCTATTTGGGATGACTTGAAGAATGCAGTGGACTGTGGTGCTTGCCAGGTATGCTTAAGCTCGGCACTTCCATTGCTTGTAAGGTCTTGCGCTGACTCTATACAATCCTATAGGTTCTCCTCGGTAGCATCAAAGTTACCGCAGGGCTTGGTCAGAAATTCATGATTGATGTATTCACCGGGCTGTGCAAAATCAGCGGGGTGAGTTCGCGATTCCCATGAGCTTACTGACTCAATTCTATTAACCACAAGTATACAGGTCGAGGACCCAGATGTCTGCACCGGGATCATTGATAAAGAAGGACCTGCTCTGCATGAAGCTTTCAAAGCTCTACATCTCAACTCTGACGCTTCCAAGACACTATGTGCCAGTTTGGTCGGCCTTTGCAAGCACCCGGATGTTCATCCCTACACTCTAACGTTTCCTTCACCCAAGCCAAAGACTGTGAGGCCACCATCTAGCGGCCAGACGCCGCTCCAGGTCGTCCACTTCAGTGATACACATGTGGACCTCCTCTACGAGCCTGGATCCAGCTACGAATGTTCCAAGCCCATCTGTTGCAGATCCTGGTCAGATGAATTTGCACCTGGTAACACAGAACACCCATGTGGACCATTTGGAAACACAAAATGTGACCCGCCACAAATACTTCAGGAGAGCTTGCATGCTGCTATCGCAAACATCAATCCAGAGTTCTCCATTTACACTGGCGATGTGGTGGCCCACGATATCTGGTTGGTTGACAAGGCCGAAGCTCTGAAAGGGCTCAATGCCACGTACACTGCAATGGGAAATGATATCGGCACTGTGTACGCTGCCATAGGAAACCATGACACCGCACCACTCAACCTCTTTCCTCCGGATGCTTCAAGTGAAGCTGATCCCCAATGGGCCTATGAGGCTCTTGCAGAAGACTGGTATGGACTCACGGGTGTTCCTTCCGTCAAGTCTGCAGATCAATTTGCGTCATACTCAGCTGTCCATCCCAACAGCAATCTGCGCATCATCTCTTACAACAGCATCTTCTACTACATTTACAACTTCTACATGTACCAGGAACCGATGGAGAAAGACCCGCGCGGACAATTTAAATGGCTCATCGAGGAACTGCAAGCTGCCGAGGACGCAGGCCAACGCGCATGGCTAATCTCTCACATCCCATCCGGTATACCGGATCACTTCCGCGACCATTCAGAGTACTTCGACCAGATTGTCCAGCGCTACGAAGCCACCATTGCAGCATTGTTCTATGGTCATACGCACCGGGATGGGTTCCAAATCGCATACTCCGACTACAACAATCGAGACTGGAACACAGCTACTGCAATGGGCTACATCGCTCCAGCTGTGACGCCAACGGAGGGCTCACCCTCTTTCCGCGTCTACAAGATCGATCCAGTAACGTTCGGCGTTCTAGATTACACTCAGTACATCGCCGACATCAGCCACCCATCCTTCCAGACAAATCCAGAATGGCTGCCATATTACTCCGCCAAGGCTGATTACGGATCCAAAATCTCGCCTCCACTCACAGATCCCGAAGCCGAGATTAGTCCTGCTTTCTGGCATAATGTCACCGTCGCCATGGAACAAGATCCGACTGTTTTCCAAGATTACTGGGCGAGACGTGTTCGTGGGTTCGAAGTCGAGAGCTGCCATGATGACTGCATGAAAAATGAGATCTGCCTTCTTCGTGCCGCTAATGCGCAGTATAACTGTGACAAACCGAAGGCTTTTGACTTCTCGAAGCGTGATGGGCAGGAGGGTGATATCCTGCTGGAAAAGGAGCCTCATATTGACTGTGATCATGCTGGAATGGCAACACTGGTCTCGAAGATGGCGTATCGGGCTAAACTTGAGCGGAGAAAGGAGCTTGAGACTTGAAAGGCCATGGCTGATCATTTGGTAGTTGGCTTATTCAATTCTGCGAATAATAACTACCAAAGTTGATTTGATAATCTAAACCATCCAAGCCCTTTTATTTATGTCTCTCCTCTTGTCATGGAATCTAATATTGGTACAAGTACAGTCATTACAATTAGGCATCAAGCAGTGAAGGTTGAATCGGGATCTACGGGAAGCAGTCCCTGACGATCCATCATCGCAACAAGATCCCCATCCATCATGAACTCGCCAAGCTCCATTCCAAATGGCAAGAGACTAAATTCGTCCCCTGTAATTCCTGCTCGAGTACCATGGAGATGGGAAAGGGTTGTATTTGAGGCATCGAGGTCCGTTTCTAATAAGCAGTAATGTTAGTAGAGTCCCAGTCACACGACGAAGACGGAAAAGAGACTAACCAGGATCATTCAAGACTTTGCTGAATTGTTCCAAGTAATACCGACATCGATCGATCAATCGGTTTCCTTCATCAAGCCTGGAAAGTGCTGCTACGGCACGACCGGGATACTGTCTAACTTTACTTGCTTGGTCTATCATTGGTGAGTTTGTTAGGCTGGTATCACGATAGACCCAAACTACTCCGATGAGGACTAGCGCTGCGTTAAAAGCTAAGAAACTGTCAGCATCCAAATCTTGAGGGCGAGGAAGTCAGAGCATACTATAGTATAGCGAGAACCACCACGCTCCCAGGAGGGTGCGCTTCCATCCAGGTTCTGATACAACACGGTGTACGATATCAATGATCTCCATCGCGGAATATGCGCATATCTGCAAGCTATTCATCCCAATCTGTTGCAACAATCTAATATCCTGAGGATCGTGCTCAGAAGACCTGCTTGCGGTGATGAATTTGACTAACATCGGGCGGTGGAGTAAAACTCGAAGATTTAGATATCTCAAGGTCAGGATGACTTGAAACTTTAACGAAAGACATTGGGTATTGGATGACATCTGAATTTGAGGCAGATTATCAATGCTATCCAATGAGATAAGTTGTAATGGATGGGTAAGCGACCGTTCCCAGGAGAACAAGTGCTGTTCCAAGCTGAAAATATGGGCCACAATCTCGCTGACTGGTAATGGACCATCGCAGCCGATGTTTTGGCCATAGAGAAGCTCTAGGACGTTCCAGAGCTCCTTATATAGTCCACTTGTGTTCATGTCAGAAGTCTCGGACCTCCATGGGTATTGGGATCAACCACTTACATTGTCGAGTTGAAGAACGCAACACTCAAAGCCGCTGTCTCGCCATCCACAAGGCCCGTTGAATTTTCAAATTCTCGCTTCTTGGGTAGCTCGAGCTTGACGTAGCTATCTGGAATGGCTGCTGGTCTGCCAAAAGTCATGCTCAGAGTTCTGTATTGTCAGCATACGTTTGGCGTGTGGAGATTTAGCCGCTTACCGGTCTAAGACCACGCAACCGTACCAAGTCCGCTTTCGCATCTCCTGCTCGATCGGAGAAAATAATTTGGATGCATGCCGCGAATGCAATCCAAGCTGAAGAGCGGCTTTGACGGCTAATCCATGGACGGTCCATGCTTGTATTGACTTTTGCGTGCCTTGGAGGTACTGGCCCATCAGGAGTAGATATTGTACTGATGAAACACAGTCAGGGCAATCTTCCAAAGGGAAACAAGAGTTGAGAGCTACTCACCCACTTCTAGGGTTGTCCCTCGCAAGATTTCACTCCCACACAAGCCAAGGCCACGCTGATAGAACACATCTGATTCTTCGATCCGAGCATCTGCGCTGGAACTTCCAGGAATCGCAGCAATAGTAGCCATAGCGAGCACCATATTCAACAAACCGAGCCAGGTTCTCCGTACGCGACTGAAGTTCTCTCGTGCCATCTGGTGATATGTGTCCAGGAAGACGGGTGGGTAGATATAGGGGAATAGTAACCCCGTGTTAGAGAAATAGCGTTCGATAAGGTCCAAGGTGTTTGACGGCGGCGGTAAAGCAAAGATGTTCACTTTCATGCGCTTATCTTGACCTATTTGGCGTGGTGGCGATGGTGGTCTCGATGCATTCACAAAGCCACCCTCAGCGGCGCCAGGTGAAGGGAAATACCCCGGTTGGACAATAGCGCTTGATAGATGTCGAAGAAATGCAATATTTGAAGAAGGGCCTAGTAACCTTTAGCAATCTAGACTTTCCTCGTCAAGCAGGTAGGTAAACTTACCAAAGAACCCAGAATCCTCCTCATCCGCAAAAATCACCGCACCCATACCATCGACTGAATCCTCGGTCCCAATCAAATCCGGCATCGGTGCAGCAATTCTTGCCTCGCCCTGACTCTCTTCAGTATTTCGACCAGAAATAGCAGACTCTCTTTCTCTGTCCCTTTCTGGCCCACAATCAACCCTTTTCGCCAACCCATTCAAATCACCTTTCATACCTCCAAACGACTCTTCGAGCCTCTTTACCCTATCTTCAAGCCTGTGCAGATAGTCTTTCTGTACAATGATATTAGCAGCCGTTGGTGGCGGCGTGTAAACACATTCAAACCCCAGATCCTGACATAACGAGCAGCTGGGCCGCTTGCCGTCACATCGGGATTTGCGGGTTCGACATGCATCACAGGCGACGGCTACACGGCGCCTTTTGAAGGGCCGCCCGTTGGGTGTTTCGTTATCAGGTGAATTAGATGCCATTTGATAGTATCATCCAATTGTCATCTGATCAGGGGCTGGCGGGGGCTGACTGTTTCTGGGGTTGTGTCGGGCGGGGGTAGATCGGATGGCTACCCGGTGTTGCCGTGATGTGGATAAGTGGATAACATCCAGTGCTGGGGGACAGCGGCAGTGGGTTTAGTCAATCTCTGATTTTGCTGATATATTTTTTTTATTTAATTGGATTTGTTTCTTCTCTTGGCCATAGCTTGCGATATATGAACCTTGATGTGTCTAGACTTGTTGCTGATTTGGGATTTTCAGCGGAGACTATTTTCCCATTAGTGGCAAGAGTGATGGACATATAACAATCTACTTATATAGGATTAGCCCACCCCGGACCTGTATAATTTATCCCCTATATATTAATAGCGACGAAGAAACCAAGAGTCTTTCTACTAAACACTAGTACTTGACTTTATTATATTTTTTATCTAAATTAGCGCGGATCACCTCAGGACGGTCGATTTCTTAAGTAGGGTAGTAGTACGGAACCATATCATCTACTATGTATTAGCCTTACCTATCCTTTCTTTATTATATGGTTTGACAATAGCTAAGATATAGAGATATAAGTAGTAGATAGATATAGATTGGATAATACACACTTATATAACTATTTAAATTAACTCCTTGGGCAGTACGCCTAGGTACCTTTGTGTATAAGGTTAGGTATAAAGCTGAACTACGAGTGCTGAATCGACCCGTATACAACCTTTAGCGTTCCCCTCTAACATATACGACCCTTGGAAATACATAAGCCCAAAAACACCATAGACAAAACAATCAGCTATCTTCATCAGGGGAAATCACTATCTCTGGCGTAGACTGTGGCCTTGGCGATGAAGTTGTGGGGCTGACATCGGACATAGATGGTGCTCTACTTCGTGAGATCGGCCTTATATCTAACGGGTTCAATTGTCGTTGCCACCCCGCAGACGCGGCCACAGGAGGACACTGCAAGGTTGATGTCCCAAACATGCCCCCACTCGGGAGTGAATTTGAATGAGCTTGACGGGATTTTGGCCGCGGGATAGCTGGGGTAGGCACTGAACGGCGTGTCGGACTCCGGGGCCTCCTTGAGCTTCCTTCACCATTGTCAACGGAGCCCCTGCTACTTATGAAGCTTGCAGCTCTTGATCGGTTGTCGGGTGTAGATGACCTTTTATATTCGTCTATCTGCTTTTGGAGAACTGAGTTTTTGTATCTTTCTCCTGGGGTCTCCGGGTAATTTGTTTTCGCTTCGGGTTTAAACCCCGTTTTCTCGATTTGGTTGTGGGCTTTGGTTGTCATAATGGCACTGGCTGCATTAAGGAAGTGGGCAAACTTTCGTCTTCCTAAATCGGGCTGGGTGCCAACGGTTTGATTGGTAGTATGGCGGCGTATGTTTGTCATTTCGATATCGGGATCCTGTCTCTCGGCACTTGTTCTAGACTCTCGTCGAGAGCTACTTCCTGTATCGGAAACAGCACAGTCACAATTTGGGCATTTCCCCACGATAGTCTCTTCTTGCTGTCCATCTTCCTTTCCCGCGGCTTCCATATCTGCGGAGAGAAGGAGATATAGTGATCCTATTACAGCGAGGACCGTGCCAACGATTGGCGCCCATTGACCTAAGGATTTATCTGTTAGTAAATTCATAGAGTTGATGTTTTTAATTGTCAAACTCAGGCAAGGAACAGCATTCACTTACCAATACTTTGTATAGGCTCTGTTTGGTGCTGCATTTGCGTACTCCAGAAGTTCATCTCGCCTTTGACGAGAATTGCCAGCACTGCTGCAGCAAACACCGGTATCTCGATGAGAGCCAGCCATTTACTTATCTTGTTGGTAATCCCATTCATGTGGGTGATGGTAGCCCCGTTGGTTCCCAGAATGGGTTCATCTGGCTTGTGCTTAGGTGCTCCATTTGAGAACTTCTCCCAGTTATCATCCAAAATTTTGATCCACATGGATACTAATGACAGGATGGCAGGAATGCAGCACGCAGCCGCAATGAGCGTAGTAGCATTGAATGACAGCTGACTAGGCACTGGAATCACATAGATATTGTTGGCTGCCTTCAATCGCAACGGTGAGACCGGACCATTCTCTGGGGTACAGGCAATGCTACAGTTGGAACCATATTGAAACACACCACCTTTTTTGCCCCCAGTTGAGGCCCAGTGAATGCTTGCCGGGTCATCACCTGGGCAAATACTGGATTTGAGGCGCATGAATTCCACAATCAAGCTTATTAGTCCAACTAGGAGAAGGACGGTCCAGAGAAAGATGATATCACGACCGGGGTTGTTGAAGTAGGTCCGAGACAGCCTGACGGTCGCTGGGGCGGTTAAGATGCCGATTGCGCACAGCTGGAACGCCCCATAGACATCCATATCCACCGCGCCTATAGAAGATTAGATTCATTGGTTGTTTCTATGGGTTTGACCGGGCGGGAAGCATCAACCGTGGCGATAGGGCCATTAGACTCACCGTCGACATGAAGTGCAGCAAGCACAATTCCGTGAAGAGCCGCAATAGCGGGGAACAGTAACACAGCGGCCAGACAAGCGTTCCGAATCCATTCTACTTTGCGAGCGACCACACAGGCTGCAATCAAGACATAGTATCTGAAGAGTGTGTTAGTACACCATGGTAGCACTGCCAATCTCTTTGAAGGGAAACCCACAGGACTCGGGTCCCTGGGCCATATTGACCGGAAACCGGCCAGGCGCAGACAACCTCGAGATGCGAGGAACTTCCGGTCGCGGTCACGTTAGGGGGCGATGCAGGAGCGCGATGCACGAGTGCATGCTCTAGGAAGGAGGCAATTAATGGAATTGCGGGCATTGCATGTTATCCGCCTCCGGTGACGGTAACTTTATGATGAAGCAACAAAAAAGGCATATATTAAGGTGTCATTCTCTAATCCTGACAGTGACTTAATGAGGCTCGACGTGATCTCATAAGTAATGGAGAGAAAAAGAAAGCAAGGAGCCTTCGAGCCGTCTTAACCACGAAGTGTTACTCTGCAGATTGACCATGATCAACAAAGCGAATCGGGGACCGCACCCGGGGTGAGAGATATTTCGTCAGCAACAGCCTCATCTCGGATTTTGGAGCCTCGGTCTAGCTGGGATTGGGTAACCTCAGAAAGAACCTTTATCGCTAAGCTCTAACGCTCGGAACGACAAGTGCTCCCGTGATATTGATTTGGGCGGGCGCAGCAACCCGGGCGTGAATACGAGATGGGGCGATCCCAGTTCCCGCTGATTGGCAATTTGGACTCTGTTGTACATATTGCGCAGTGGCTGTGTCTGTCGGGCGATTTATCAGTGTTCCAAGGAGGAATGAGAGCTATGATGTAGGAGAAGTAGGAGAAGTAGGAAATAACGAAACAACTCAAAAGTCACGAGGGAAAGAAAGACTGGGACTGATATTGTCCCGAACCATGGGTCAGCCAAGAGTAAAAAGGCAACATTAAAGTGACGGTCAACTTCCTAAAGTTGACAGTGCGGGGTTTCCCAGGTCTCGCCAATTTCCAATAGTCTCGACTCTTCTTATTGGCATTTCTTGTCAACGGCAAATACAAGCTAATCAGAAATGTCCACCCTATCCCGTGCATGTCTTACTCTTTTTTGATTGCCCTTCCTATTGAGGCTCAGACCACCAGACCTCTCTGAGCGAAAATTTCTCCTGCTATCGCAACGCTTGATTAGCGTCGAAGAAAGGCGATTTACTTCGCCTGGAATCTAGTGCAACTTTAATAAAGCCCATCCTTGATCCACAAATCCACTTCTAACACGGAGATATTCCACAGCCTCCCATACCTTGACAGGGCCTTCATTAGCAGCTGGGCGCCCACTTTTGTGCCCGGCCTAGGTCACAATCATTTGAACCTGGTCGATGTGATTATGAGGGGTACTTCACTCGATTTCCGCCACATTTTTGACAATTTCTTGATTTCCCCGGCATTCCAAGCACCGAAGATAGAGGACAACCCGCGACAAAATTTCTCCGGATTTTCGATTGACAGGAAAACCGCCATATTTGTCGCGGATTCTTTGCATGAGAGAAATGTGTCCGCAATAAATACAAGAGTTGAATATTGACATGCAAATTTCTCTTATTTCACATTCCGGTATTTTGTCACCATGCCTGACTGCGGCTGAGGCACAATAAGAGAGGCTGACTTGGTGCATGACAACCACAGCAATTACCTAGTTCATATTCTTGAAGTGTACCCCGGAGAGAGAAGAAAATATCCAAAATGGACGACGAACTCGATACATCGAAAATCAAAAGTTGGCGATCAATCATCACCCTAATAATCTTTGTTATTACTAGTAAGTGCGGTTAGGCCTACAATGTAAGATTGAGACTAACTTTTGCTTCTTTGTGTGCAGATATTATTGTCCTTTTCCCATTTCATATCCCACTATACCTGCCTCGATGGCTCACAAATGGAGTTCTGGATGTATTGAGTGCCATGCGCATAATACCTCATCGGACTCGCTCTCGATCCAATGACAAGCAACCGATGTTCGTGAAATTTCGCTTTCCGTTGAACTTTATCACGGCACCGTTAATAGCGGATCTCTTCCTTCTCGCTATCTTGGCTATTGGCCGAAAAGAGGTACATGATGGAATAGTTGGCGCAGACAACATTAATCCCATTGATATCATGGTCTTCTTCCTTACACTCGCCTACATTGCCATCTCGATTGACGCCTCTGGCCTCATCAGATATCTGGCCTTTAAGGTTCTCCAAAAGGCAGGCAAGGTCGGCCACCGTCTATTCTTTTATCTGTTTGTCTTCTTTTTCGGGCTAGGCAGCTTCATCGGAAACGACCCAATCATTCTGTCCGGTACAGCGTTCCTCGCGTACATGACCCGCGTGTCAAGCAATATCGTCCACCCGAGAGCCTGGATCCACAGCCAGTTTGCCATAGCCAACATTGCCTCCGCAATTCTTGTCTCCTCCAACCCCACCAACCTGGTCCTTGCTGGCGCCTTCAAGATCAAGTTCATTGTCTACACGGCCAACATGATTGTCCCTGTAGTTGTGACAGCAATCGTTCTATTCCCGTTCCTGCTATATATCATTTTCGCCGATGAATCCCTTATTCCTTTCTCTATCACAATGCATGAGCTGTCTGAGGATCAAAAGAAAAAAGCACCCGTGAACCCCAACATTCCTCATGCCAGAGGAACCGCCGAAGAGACAGAGGAAACCGATGATAAGGAAGGAAAGCAACTCTCACTGGAAGAGATTATGAACCCATTCTTAGACAAAAAGGGCGCATCTTTTGGGGGGCTCATTATGGCCGCCACGCTCATAACCCTCCTGGCAATCAATGCATCAGGCAAAGAGAATCCCGTTTTCTGGGTTACATTGCCCGCTGCTTTTGTGATGTTCTGCTGGGATCTCGCATTTGGTTGGATCCATCGCCATGACACCCGTGAGATTGCCGCGAAGGGTCGACAGGAGTTTGAAGACGCACAGGCAGAGCGAGAAATGCGCAAACGAGAGGAGCATCAAGCATTACCAGAAAATATGGACCCAGAGACGTTAAGGTCGGAGCAGTCCGAGCAATATGATGCTACAGGCCTGCGCCACTGCAGTGAGCACGCAGATGACGATATCGCCTCAAAGAAGCCTTACCTAGAAAGCGGAACTCAATTTTCACTCTCTGTTGTTGACAAGGAGAAGTTTCCAGAACTACAACTACCAGGCGGTGAGGCGATAGACAGCAAACAACCAGCTCGTGCAAGTTCTCCCGAGGCACTGGACTCGAGACAAACCACCGACACCACGATAGATGAGGAGAAGCGGGGATATCCGTATCATCAGGACAACGGCCCATGCACCTTGGCGTCGCTCGCTGGTGATATCTATCGTTGGTCGCAGGAGACATTCCCCACTGTGACGGTCGTAGTATCCCACATGCCTTTTGCACTGGTACCCTTCGCTTTTACGATGTTCATTCTAGTGCAGGCACTTGTCACCAAGGGCTGGGTGCCGGTTTTCGCGTATGGATGGGACCACTGGGTAGAAAAGACCGGGACAGTAGGCAGTATCGGTGGGATGGGATTCTTATCTGTGATTCTGTGCAATGTGAGTATTGACCAATCCGCTGACCATTTTTCCACTCTCGCTCCGAGACCGCTAACTCGTCACTCTTCTGATCAGTTTGCTGGCACAAACATCGGCACTACGATTCTTCTCTCGCGCGTTATCCAAGCATGGCAAAAGATCCATGAAGTCAGCGGAATCCCCATCAGCGATCGCACATGGTGGGCGACTATCTACAGCATGGCACTCGGGGTCAATTATGGCGCATTTAGCACTGCGTTTAGTGCTTCGCTGGCTGGGCTGCTGTGGCGGGATATCTTGGCGAGAAAGCACATCCGTGTCGGAAGTCTGGAATTTGCCCGTGTGAACCTTCCAATCATTGCTATCTCTATGGTGGTTGGATGTGCAGTTCTTGCTGGAGAAGTGTATATTGTCAGAAGTGCCAACCCCCACGTGCCGGCTTGATGTGTGGATTGCGGGAGGCTGTTTAGATGTTTTATAGATGGTGATGCTCTCAATGTTTGTTTGGTGTGGCTTTTTGTCACCCGACAGGCAGACGATCTTACGAAGTCAATGAACCCAGAAGTATCTCTAACGCAAGTTGTTCTCATTGTGAAATTTCCACTTATTCAGGTTGAGTTGTGTTACATTCCATCACTTGATCGACCCTCCCACGATACTGTGGCACTACACGTCTAATCACGCTATACTAATAGCTTCACTCATCCACAAGGGATTCAATGTCCATGTCCTCCGAGCGATAGAAGCCCAATGCGTCAATCATGGGTTTATCATCAAACCGATACAGATAAACCTGTTCTTCAGCACCCGCAAAGTGCTGGTATCTGTACCACGCCGGAACACAGAAGGTATCACCCTGCTCCCAGGTATATTCCTTATTACCGATAGTCGAGCGCCCTTTGCCAGTGATGACATGATAGACAGCAGACGTAGTCTCGCGCCGGGAAGGTGAGGCCTTGAATGCCGAAATTCTCTCAGCACATCCTCCAAGGACGCGACTCACTATGAGAACCATTAGCCATATTTCCATTCACCGAGCCAAGTGGCAAAAAGGCCAAACACATACCTTCCCGCCCACCCTCCTTCAAGTATCTCTTAGTAACCCAGTCCCCAACAACCCCATCTAACTGGGCCTTCATAGTACTCCACGGAAAAACCAACGGCGAAGTAGTACTATCCACATTCTCCGCAGGATAACGAGGCTTATCGAAGTGCTCTACAAAGTGCACAGGGAAGTGTCTGAAGTTGGGCAAATCCAACCCATCCAGCCACACCATAGGTCCAGAACCATCTTTGCCGTGGTCATGGTAGTTCCAGGTCGGGGTGAGAATAACGTCTCCGCGCTGCATCGTGATGCGCCGGCCGTGGACAGCAGTAAAACCGCCCTGGCCTTCAATAATAAAGCGCATGGCAAAGGCCGTGTGTCGATGAGCGCGTGCAGTCTCGTTAGGCATCACTAGCTGCAGACCAGCGTAGAGGGTGTCGGTAGTAAAGGGGGCATCTTTGATAGGATGTCAGAAGCTGTTATACGCAGTGTATAGTTCATAGCAAGGTATAACTCAATGCAAAATCTAAGGGTAGCTTTGTACATACCTCGAGCTGGGTTGGTGAGCATCAGCACCCGGCGCTCAGCCTGGTCTGCCGGGACGAGCTTTCCAGCGCGCTCCAAGTTAAGTCTGATGGCGCTGTACTTCCAAACATTTGGGATTGTTGTTGGGTTTGGTGCTGGTGGGTTTAGACGCGCCATCTGCTTCCACAGAGGGAGGGTCTTGCTCGCTTCGAGGTCAGCGAGAAGCTGCTCCTCTGTGTCAATAACACTTTCTACTTGAGTTGAAGACATTGTTGGAGTTTCGATGGTAATGAGATCTTTGGACTATATTATCTGCATTATATGGAGAATTGATCCGTAAGATATATCTTGAACACTTTCATAGGATCGTCGGCTCTTGCTAAAGTCCGGGGCAAGATCGGGAAGTCTTCCCCGGTGCGTTCCCAGCCGAGGGGTCATAAAGGCGGTAATCCGACGATATGCGTTGTTGATAAGCTCCAATTATTTCCCTTGAAACAAAGCAAGTGACAGTAAGCAAGATGGTGTCCAATGGTCGGGCCAATGGCCATGTTTCTCAGGCGTCCTTGAAGGTGAATTTCTCATCCCGAAATGGCAATGTGAGATTATCAGACGTTAACGACCCAATAGACCCCAACATACCCCAGCAACTGCCTCGAATTTTTAAATGATCCCTTGTCAGGTGAAAAAACCATCCCTGCAAAGGTCCGCCTAAACATTATCGTCGTTGGCGCCGGACTCGGCGGACTAGCAACAGCTATCGCGCTCGCAATTTCCGGCCACACCGTGACTGTCTACGAACAAGCACAGAAGCTTGGAGAAGTACTACCTCTTCTCCGTTGATGCTAGCCATAGCTAATCACCTACCTCAGGTCGGGGCTGGTATCCAAATCCCATCCAACTCAACTCGACTTCTGAGCAGACTCGGCCTAGACCCATACTTGAAAGAGTATGTGATCGAGCCTGAGTCTATTTCTTTCCGACGCTGGCAATCAGGAAATGTCATTGGGCTCACACAGCTTATCCCGAACTTCCGAGAACAGTTCGGCGCGCCGTACTATGTGATTCACCGTGCGAACTTCCATTCTGCGCTGCATAAACGCGCCCTGGACCTAGGTGTCACAGTCAAGGTTGCCTCACGGGTTGTGGGATATAATATCGAGGAACCAAGCATTGTTCTTGAGAATGATGAAACTGTATCATCTGATTTGGTCGTTGCTGCAGACGGTATATATCGCCATACTCTTGAGATATATATGGACCGACTCTAATGGTCTGTAGGGGTCAAGTCGGTTGCTCGTGGAACTCTCGATCAGAGCGGTAAGTCCGCATTCGAGAAGACTGGATTCGCGGCCTACCGAGCTACTGTGGATGTGGAGCGCATCAAGGGAGACCCGGAGCTTTCTTGGCTGTTGGAAAGGCCAGCTCTTAATATCTGGTTAGCAGAATTATGGAAGGGTCTTCGAAACACAACTGACCCTTTTTGCTAGGATTGGTGACCAGCGGCATGTAATGACATACACCATCGGAGCCGGCAAGTCTTTCAACATGGTTCTCTCTCACCCAGATGACAGTGATCCTGCAACCTGGGATCAGCAAAATACTCTCAGTGATATGAGACGCGAGTTCCAAGGATGGGACAGCCGGTACGAGTCTATGGGTTTTGTTGGTATTGTCTTCCTATTAATGAATTTCCAGGCTTGAGAGGATTATCGGACTCATTGAAAAAACCATCAAATGGCCACTGATCAGTGGAGTCCCCTTATCTCGCTGGGTGAATGGCAAAGTATTGATCCTTGGAGATGCAGCACATGCAATGTTACCTTACATGTCACAGGGTAAGTGTAAAAGCATACTTAACCTTGATAGTGGTCACTAAAACTGCACAGGTGCAGCAATGGCCGTCGAAGACGGCGCAGCCCTAGCACGATCTCTGTCCAAAATGGAGACCGTCGCAGACATCTCCAAAGCATTGAGCATTTTCGAAAAGGTCCGCATCGAGCGAGCTGGAATGATGCAAGAGGCAAGTCTTTTGAATGGAAAGCTGTGGCATTTCGCCGATGGCCCGCTCCAGGAAGCCCGTGATGCAGCTATGAAGCCCGAGACTTTGGGTCTGCCTTTCAGTCACAGCCCTAACCAGTGGAGTGATCCGGCGACTCAGATGTGGTGTTATGGATATGATGCTGAGCAAGAGATTGATCGGGCTTGGACGAAGTCGGAATTGTAGAAAAGCTGTTTGCATAGAGAATAATGATTTCCCTTCGTTTCTGTTCATCAATATCAGTCCAGTTGCTGTAGGCATCCGATCCCCAAAAGAACACTATATAGTTCGCACATTAGCCCGAAAGATCATTATAGCCATGATATTTCGTCATGCTAATCATACCCCAGATTCCCTGCATCCTCTGGTTTCTCATCCGTTTAGCTACTAAACCCCCATTGCGGAACTACACCCGACAATCCCGGTGTACCCGATCTATCCCCGGCATAACGACAATGAAGAGCCATATAACCCCCCAACCACCGGAATGGATGGCCCTGTTAGTCAATTTCAATTACAACGAACCAAATACCAAGACAAGAAAAACCCGAAAACATGTCTCTCCCGTGGAAACGCCTAATCCGCTTCATCGCCACAGACGGCCGCACCCTACGCGGCGAGCCAATCCTCCCAACCCCAACAACAGACCTGGGCTTTATAACCGAGTCCGACAAATTACAAGCACGTGTAATCGAAGGTGACGACCTATACGACACCACCGGCAAAACCCGCGTCACCGATGAAATCGTCTCCGTGAAGACCGTCCTCGGCCCATTGGCGCAGACAGATGTTCCTATTCTGCGTTGTGTCGGGTTGAACTATGCGAAACATAGTGAGTTTCCCAATCCTCTCTAGGAAATAGAGCAAATACCTCAAGCACAGTTACTTATACACATATCTACCATGTCTACAGTCAAAGAAGCCGGCCGCACCCCACCCCCATTCCCATTCATCTTCTTCAAGCCAAATACCACGATCCACGATCACGGCGCACCAGTAGCAATCCCACAGATCGCCCAGGATTCGCAGGCAGATTATGAAGGCGAGCTGGTAAGACAAGGCCCCTGTTTACGAATACCCTGCCCTAGGTCCACTGATCTCAGTATGTATACTAACAAACACCCATAGTGCCTTGTAATCGGCCGCGACGCCAAGAACATCTCCCCAGAGAACGCGCTTTCCTACGTAGCCGCCTACACAGTCGGCAACGATGTCTCAGCACGCAAACTGCAGCGCGATCCGGCTCTCGCGGGCCGTGTCCCGCAATGGGGATTCTCTAAGGGATTTGATACGTTTGCGCCGCTAGGACCGTGTCTTGTTGCTGCGAGCGAGATCGCTGATCCTAGTAAGCTGTTGCTGAAGACGATTGTTGATGGGGAGGTTAGACAGGAGGAGTATGTTGCGGATCTTTTGTTTGATTGTGCGTATTTAGTGTCATATCTTTCGCAGGGGACGACGTTGCAGAAGGGGAGTGTTATTATGACGGGGACGCCTGGTGGTGAGTTTTATCTGTGTTGTTTTTGTTTGTTTGGGAGGGGATTGGTTGAGCTGACTCGTTTTCTTAGGTGTGGGCGCTGGTCTTTCGCCGCCTAAGTACCTTGTTCCTGGGACGCAAATGGATGTTGTCATTGATGGTATTGGGACGCTGAGGAACGGCGTGGTGTTCGATTAAGATGGATTATATGATTGTTGGTTGACGGGGCTTGGGGCTACATTATAGACGGGCAAGACGGAGATCGCCAGAGCACTTCTCAGCAGATCCAAATTTAAGACAATATCGCAAGAGAACAACTTGACTTGGCTGGAAAGAGAGGCCCGCAATTGATCATCCCAAGCTGTGTTATAGAAGCGAGGCGCAGTTGTCTCAGCGTGGACCAATATAGTCTCTAGCCTTCCGTTCCTGTAGTTCATTTTCCGTTTTGGGTCGACCTCAAAGAGTCTAAAAATTGGAAAGGGGCCACACTACTCCGTACTCGTACAAACGAACAGTTCTCGAAAATAAAACCGGGATACTACGAATACTGAAGACTATCTGAATAAACAAACACGAGTCAAACGAAACGAATCTCATTCAATGATCCGTCTCCTGCAATATGCCCTTCGTCTTTTTGGAGACTGTTTGCATATCACGAGCATGATCTTCGTAATCATAATTGTCCTGTCGCATGTGCGTGTTCGAGATCTCGTCAAGAGAACCGCCCATGACTTGCCAGCATGCGCGCAAGGATCGTAAGCATATGTCTTATGGCCGAATGGGATCCATCATCAGGTAGTATTGCGAAAAAAGACTCCGAAGAGAAGAAAATTCTATGAACATGAAAAAATGGGCAAAATGTGAATGCGGTCCGCTAGGGACACGCGAAATGGTAAAAAGATCCAATATCAAGGGAGTGGACGAAAGGTAAAAGAAAAAGACCCGGTCTCTCTGAGAGATGAATGATTGGGTTCTCGGAGAGACTAGGAAAGAAGGGGGGAAAGTCACAATAAAGTGAAAAGAGCGGGGGGAAAAAGGGGGGAAGAGTCGTCAAGACCATATCCGTTTGCGCAATCTACCAGAGATGTGTCCGTTGCTCATGTTCATAATCATGGCCATCAAAACTAACGCGCGGTCGACGCAACGTTTAGTGGATGTACCACTTGGCACCAGAGACACGGCCCTTGTCCATGGGGGCCAGCTGACCGAAGAGGTGACGAGACAGATCGACGGAGCTGTTATCGCAACCCATGCACTTGTCCACCACAATACCAGTGGCGGTCTGGCCATTGTATGTGATGGTGACGGTCTTGCCGCAGTCACCATCGGCCATGATACCGTGGGGCAGGGCGAGAACGTTCTCTACGGTACCATCGTTGGTGGTGCCGCAGGAGCTGGGGTTGGTGCTGGTGGTGGCAGTGTCGTAGAAGGTAATCTCACCGTCGCAAGGGGAGCCCTCGGAGCAGACGCCGGTGCGGCCGCTGCTAGTGGTCTCAGTGTTGGCGGAACGCGTGGCAGTAGGGGCAGCGGTAGAAGAGGTCTCAGCCTGTACGACGGGAGCGGGAGTGGTAGAGGTCTCGGCTTCCACGGTGGGAGCAGGAGGAGCAGGAGGAGCAGGAGGAGCAGTGGTGGAGGTGGTGGTGGGCGCAGCCTGCTCCACCTGCTTGGCAGGAGCCTCAACAGTAGGGGCAGGGGCAGCGGTAGTGGTGGAAGAGGAGGTAGTGGTGGGCGCAGCCTTCTCTACCTCCTTGGTAGAGGCCTCAACAACGGGGGCAGCGGTGGTGGTAGGGACGGCGTTGGCGACGACAGGGACAACAGTAGTAGGGTGAGCGGCCTGAGCGTAGACGGTGGTGGTGACATCGACGGTGGTCCAGACGATATCCGTGACGGTCTCCCAAACGACGGCACGTTTGGCGACGGGAGCCGAGTAGCCAGTCAAGGCGAAGAAAGCGCCAGCAAGGGCGAGAGTCTTGGTGATAGGAGCCATTGCGAATGAATCTGAATAGATGACTAGAGAGAGAGTGTGTGTGTGAGGTTGCTTAAAGGATTGATCAACTGCACAGCAGGAAGGTTGGGCACTCGAAAGGAATGTGAGTGAGGAAGGAAGGAATGGACTGAAAGAGAACAAAGATAATTCGGGGGGAAGGATCTCGACTTTATAAAATACCAAAGGTAAGGCACCAAAGAGGAAAATGGCCCACTTCAATTGTTTACCAAGTTCCCCACTTTATCCAAACCCATGGTCCAAATCAAGCCACGACCCATTGGACAACTCACTGCCGTTCATTCTTTACACTAGGTATGTTGTACACACATACTGGATATTCTACATAGATCCTACCCTACAAAGGACGCATTACGGGAATATCACAATCGTAACTCCTAGATACCCGAGCCGGACGCCCCGGTAGATTCTCATTGGAACAAAAAAATCACCAGGGGCTTGTGCGCCACACAGGCCATATTTCTCCTGGCCCTAATCTCCTCTGGGGATAGACCGACGGCTGCTTCAGCCGATCCAACTCCTACTGCCTAGCTGGGGTCTCACGACCCACATATTTTACTTCTCGTACCTGACCAGTCGACCTATCAGAGACAGCGAGTATTTCTTTCTTTTCCAAGGTTCTTCCTTCGGGGATACCATATCCGCTATTTTTCATATCATTTATTAAGATCTCATCACATCTTCACTCTTTAGTCACCTTGCAAATGACGTGTTGTAGTGTACACGGTCGCAATGCACCCCAGGGGAGGACGGGCCAGAATACTGCAGTCTGCCTCTTCGCAGTCTGACGTGTGTGTATCGGGCCCCGAGGGTATGATTACCGGTATGATTGGACAATGCGTAAGACAAAGATGACCGTTTAAGCCAATCCAGCTGGGATCATGTTTTACTTGTATACTATTATTGTACTCCGTACATGTATTTTAGTCCTCTCCACTGCCAACGGTCTGGACTTGGTCTAAGTTTTCAAGCCGTTTTTTTAGTTTTTTTTTAGTCTTTTAGTGGGAGAATAGTGCCGATCCTAGTTTTCTATTGTGTGAACATCCGGAGTACTCCGTACTGTGTGAATGGCTCTACCTATTGAGGGTTTGAATCTAGACTCTTCATTTTCAAGATCTTACTTGTCTCACTGCACTCCGTATCCAGTATTCTGTACTAAATATTCAACCCCTCTTCCCAGCCCTAACCAGCCCAAACACCAAATGCAGGGCACAGGGCACGCACCCTGAACAATCTTGAAATGTCCGAGACCTACGTAATCGATACCGAGAACCCGATCAGGGTGCTGACTATGTTCGCACAAATAATTAAAATGCACCTATAGCTCTCTAACTACACATCCCATCCCCGGGCATTTTGGTATTTCAGACCCAATCATCTCCTTCCCGAGAGAGGGGAGTCAGACCATGTCGCACCAATAACACCAGATACATGGTACGAGCTCGGGTATTTGGTTGGCGCCCATACACAGTACTGTATTCCACTTGGTCCAGTCCCCTCTGCTCCATTTGACCGAAGATCCCCCCGGAATAGAATTGGATGACCATGGTTGGATGGCGTACATACATAGTGTATTACAATGAAATTGCAGATTTGAAGAATTTGAAGAATTTGAAGGGAGTGGGGGTTGAGACTGGGATTGTACTCCGTAATCTTTGGCGACGGCGAATTTCGCGAGCCCGTTTAGTGTGTCCGCGGGGTGGCGATAATCCCTACCAACACAATAATTATATGGAAATAGTCAACAAACGTCACGAACCAATGAAGTTTCGTCAGGGAGATTAGTAGGACTTTCTACTCGCAACCTCACGTTACGAACGCTTTCGAAAATATTTTTGTTTTTGTTTCTCGTGTTTCGCAATGGCTTCTCGGGGTTGATTCATTGCCTCTTTCGGACCCATTGGTTATACTATGAGGGCCAACTCGTCTATTTGACCAACTAGTGTAGTATAACAAGGCCTAGAAGATCCTCGGTGTGAAATACTAGTTACCAGGCGAGTAGGACAATAGCAAAGGGGAGAATGTATTGTGTTCCTTATTCCGAGACTAATTCATGATTCAAAGACCTTTTCTTGGCACATGCAGGAACTAAGATGATCACATGCATAAACCTTCATAAACAAAAAAGGATCCTGAGGCACCAAGGATCCCGAGGGCCTGGGTGCCTCGTGCTTTTGCAACTTATTGAAGTTATTCCCCTCTCGTCATCAAAGTAATATGCTGCCCAGGTGCTAATTTTCATTTGCCAATTCTATACCCTCTGGGAAGCTTAATTTCCTCGTCCGAAGTGACCGTAGGAATGGCAGGCCCCGGTATATTCCTGGTAGCCCTTTTCACGCCTTAACATCACGCATTTGTTCCTGCTCTGGACGGTGATAAATTCGCCGACTCGCATCCGCAGAGCATGGAGGCTATTTGTAGGATTATGTTTCTTGGTAGGCCTTTTCTGAGGCGTTTTTCCCTGCTTCTTGGGAGTATGCTGTAGAAAGTTCGCAATCTGGTCAAGGTGCGAACCACTTTCGGGTATTTTTCTAGAAGAAATTTAATCCAATCGAGATCAACAGTGGAAGCTCATCGTCCGTCCAGCCAGTTTCAGAAATCGCGACTAGATATTTATTAGGGATATTGGTTTCACGGCACCAATGTTCAAGATACGTTCTGCCATGTAGGATAACCTATGGAGGTATTTTATCGATATTTGGGGTGATGCACTTAACCACTTGACCACGGTGACATCGGTGCCAGATTCCTCCATCGGAGCTTGTGGTGATGGTTCGGGAGACGAAAGAAAGTGTCATCAAAGTTATGGATGTTCATCGGACAAACCCTCCTGGATGCGATATGCGGCTTAAGTTGATCGAAAAACTGTTAAACGAGGCCAAAATCTTTGACACATTGTAACCTTCTTATCCGACGTCCGACTTGTGATAAGTTTGATCTGCGCAGGCAGTTGTGGTAGGAGGCGATAGTTCTAGTTCTTCCAAGCTTTTGTGTGTGGTCGTTCCTGCGTAAATAGGTCTGGTTTTCTACCTTTTTAAGCTCGGCGACGATCGGTGCTAAACCGAAGGCACCTTCTGCCAAGCAGACTAAGGGATCGGCCCTGGATTATACGGAGGGCATGCGGCCGTGGATGGGCGCGCGCGCAATCGCTGGTATAGCACGTCGAATTCGCGTCCTAAATGGGCGATGTTCTGGTCTTCTTCTTGTCATATGAAGCCATAGCTGATTCCATACGTTATATAGGATCAGAAGCGTGGCACTACGAACAGGGACTGCAACCCTGAGAGCACAGCGGGGCCAGCGGTAATTCCGGATCGATCATTGGACCCACGCGGCCCGTGATAAGGCGTGTACATATCAGGGACAATTGGAGGGCTTTGGCCATACCGATTAATATTATTAGCAACTCAAGCCCAACTTATGCTACTGCATTGATGAAACAGGGCTTCAATGATGGGTCGAGATCACTGATGTGCCCTCAAATACCAGCGGGTTTATGTTGCTAGTCAAGTTGGTCATGGTGGGGATCCGACGAATAAATCGACCAACCATGCTTTAGCAAGACCGATGTTGTAGGCGCTAGCCTCCCTCAGCAGCGCTGGAGAAATTAAGAAAGCACGGTCGCCTCCTACACACTCATCATGGCCAACGCGTTTTGTTGTCTCTATCCCGATGACAACTGAGCATGGTGTTTTTTGCATCGAAATTACGCTTTGTACAGCTCCTTTTCGTCCTATTCTGGGTCTTTTTCTTCCTCTTCAAGCTACGACCGAGCATAACCGCCCCCGTCCAGCAGGTCTGGGGCGACCGGCATGATCGGGACGACTTCGATGCCATCAGAAACGAAACCCTTGGGGTAATGATTACACTCCAAGCCTCACCTAGAGATCTTTCAGCTCATGACTATTTAGTTTCAAAAAGTCTTCGCCATCAACCTTGTCAGCCGGCCCGACAAGCGGGACAACATCGTCCTAGGCTCATCCCTCAGCAATTTCCACGTAGAATGGATCAACGGCGTGACTCCAGATGAAGTAGATGCTAAATCCTATCCATATGTATGTTTGCTAAAGTTACACAATACACACAAATGACTGACCTTTTCTAGAACTGGAACTATGACCATAAAACGACCGAGTACGCGGCCCGACGGGCGCATGTCAACGGACTCCAACGGTATGTGGTTGAAACTACAATATTTGACTTCAACTAATTGTCCCTAGAATTGTACAGGAGAGATTAGGGAGTGCTATCATTATGGAAGACGATTCAGACTGGGATGTATCAATCAAAGTCCAGCTTCAGAGCTTCGCCCACGCAGTCCGAGCCCTCCAGCTCCAGAAAGCTCCGTCTCAGTCACCATACGGCGATGACTGGGATATCCTATGGCTAGGACACTGTGGCATTTCATGTAAAACTAATTTGCCATTTTACCTTGCCCCAAATGATCCAACTATCCCAATGCCCCACCACTTTCTTCCCCAGTGGCGCGACCCTCCGGTATTCGAGGGTTACGAGAGACCTGACCACAGTCGACTTGCGTGCACAGCAAACGATGCAGTCTGCTCAATGCTTTATGCCGTGAGCTATAAGGGTGCACAGCGGATTCTCGCGGCCCTTTCGGTTAACCCGTCTGGTCTTGCGGAAGAAATTGATATTGGCGCGCAGTTTGACGTATCACTTGGGCGTATGTGCGGTAATGGTTATTTGCGGTGTTTTGCACCTTACCCTTCTATCACGGGCGGCTTCCATCAGGCAGGTCCAAAAGCAAAGTTTTCTGATATCCACAATGATGAGAGCGGCGAGGAAGAAGGCTTTTTCAGCTGGGGAGTGATGTATAGCACAATGCTCAATATCAACCGTATCCTGAAGGGAGAACAGACCGTTCATGCGACATGGGGCGATGTGGATGTGTTGGATGTCGTTCCTGAAGACATCACAATGGAGAAGGGGGCTATTTATATTCCTAAGCACATAGACTGAACTTAATAGGAGGAGAAAGTGTTAAATGTCGGTGAAAGCACTTCAGAATAGATACCGGTTAAGCTATGGATTCTAATTCTTTTTCATTCTTACACTAGATAGTACTCATTTTTGGGGCATGCTTTTTCCGTGTATGGACTCCCATGTGGACCACCATGGAATCTTAGACATCAGAAAATAGCTTTAGATGTAACGAGATGGCGTTGATCTCCGGCGTCTAGCTGAAAACGAAGTACGTGTCCGTGCTATTTCTGCTATTTCTTTCGCAGTCACCCAGCCCTTTGGAATTGGCGCCCGAAAATCAGTGGCATACTCTTAAGGCAGTTTAGATGGTGTTCACCCGAAGACATCTACTCTCGAATTCTCTTCCACGGAGCCTTCTTGTCATAATTATTCGTGATTCGGAATGCTGGTCTTTCACTCACTCTATTCTGGGCGAGAGTAGACTTGATTGGGTGTGTTGTGTCCGATTCAGCCCCCGTCTGTCCCCAAAACCACAACCCCGTCAGTTTAGCGTAGTTGGGGCGATCACGAATGCAGTTAGATCAACTTCTCTCCACAGTTTCCGATGTCTGATTGCACCGTTGGTCTTCCTCCTGCATTAATCCCTGGCAACAAGTTTGGCCCCGTTCATTTCACGTACCTCCAAGGCCTCCAAGGCGCTTAAAGAAGCAACTAACCATTCGACGTTATGAGGTCAATGGACAAACATGTTGGCGTTCTCATAATAGTTCACCACTCTCGCTGGGGGCCGTGTGTTTTCTCGGTGTGTTTGGATTCCCCAGCCCACCGCGCGACTCATATATAACTACCTGGGTTGCCCATTTTTGTTTCCGGACTTGACTTTGAGGCTCACTTCGTCATGCGTCAAGTGGGATTTCTGCTATTATCCCTTGCGGCTATCGTCTCTCTTGTGGCTGGAAGTGACCCTGACAATTATTTCACGAGTCCAGCTGACAACACTGGCATCAATCCGGTCTTCACACTAGGTGACAAGCTAGTTGTCTCATGGAAGACCAGGCTTGATGTATTCAATGTCTCTATCTGGCAGCAAAGCTTAGTAGAGACAGGTGCCGCCAGCCAGGGAAATATATATTGTTAGTTTCACAACGTTTTCAAGGCCATAATGCGAGATGATTAACATTTTCTAGCTAAAATACACTCCACTGATAAAGTCACCAATTTCACATGGGTTGTCCAGGTGTACGGATTTGATCTTTCATACTCCAACGAATTCTTCCTCTGGGTCAACCCAGATGAAAAGGGTGGATTTGTTTCTACGTACTTCAACATCACCGAACCTGCCTCCACTACCAGCACTGCGTCTTCATCAGCATCCACATCTGCATCTGCATCGACGAAGACGCAGAACACGGCCACCACACCCTCCTCCCTCACATCGGCATCATCGTCTTCTTCGGACCCATCTTCTCAAACATCCGAGTTAACTCTGACCGGAAAGATCGCAATTGGAATCGGTGCCGGTGTTGGACTTCCGATACTGTGTGCTTTGGGTGCCCTTCTCTATCTCAAGACACGAAAATCAGATAACAAGATTGAAAAAACAATCTCACCACCGGAGCCAATGCCGCCATGGATGGTTATGCAGAACCAGCATGCTCAGATATCATGGCCCAAGGAGGTGCATGGATCGAGCCTGAAAGCCTCTTTTGCCGAGCTACCTAATCAGCCATATCGGTGAAAGGAAGTAAATGTGATACGCGTTATGTAACAGCCTGTACGAAGATGGATCACTCCAATGTTTCATACGGAAGCGTGATAAGCGAGAGATGTTGTTACACAGTAGATGTCGTCTATAGCCTTGCTTGTAAATATATCGGAAGTTCTTATTTAGTTGCATCGTATTGAGACTAAGCACAAGCTGTATATAATAAATCTAGAAAGTTGCTAATAATAACAACTTATATCTGACAGGAAAGCATGGTTACAGCCTTCGGCCTCAACCCATGGTAAATAACTTGTCAAGATAATGTGTTGTTTTCTCAAATTGCTCTTGTCTCACTGTGAGACCATTTCCGAGCCACTTAAACATGGTTTCTTACGTCTCCAGCCCTGTTGGTAGTATCCGAATCGGGGGTTACTCATCGAACGCCCGGGAGATGGAAAACGTTCATTATGTAGTAGATGATATTTTGTCTCTAGTAACAGGTCCTTCGCTTTACAAATCTAAACCGAACTATGAAGCATGTTGCTTACCCAAGATCCTCATCGAACTAGCCAACAGTATGTAGCTGACTGTTAACTATGAGGGAGCAGAGAACCGTCCCATTTTTGATTGATCGGACTTGCTTTTCTGGAAGATAACACATTGGCCATGGGGATTGTTTAGTTGGCTCGACTTCTTGTTTTTAGCCTTGGGTCTTTAATTTTTTGCCATTGCCGAATGAGGAAATTGGGTTGTTTGTTTGGCGCCGGAATTGGCTTGGACGAGTTTTGGGGTTTGTAGGTTTGCGTTGGGTTTAGACTAGGGGCAGAGGAATGCAGTCTCCAGGTGTAGGGATGAGTACCATACGTTAGTGTATAGCAGGACTTTGATTTCCCAGGCCGATGAGACGAGTCCTGTACAGTAAGGAATATCTACGATTAGCCTACAAGGTCTGCAAGAGAAGAATGAATAACAGAACACGTTATTGAAGTAATAATAGACAAATCCAGGAAATATCACAAACCCACGCCGAAACACACGAACAAAGGAAAAAAAAGAAAAAAGTCCATCAAAATCATAATATGGGTACACGTGAGAAGCCACGACTATGCACAAACTCAAAAGGGGAAACATCCAAAAGCATTAAAAAGAAAGCTTAACCCTGGCACATGATGCAAGCATCCTTGTTCTCAATGCTGCACTGCAGGACGGCATCAGAAAAGATATCACCCTCCACAGCCCTGCTCTCGGCATTTTCAGGCTCGGCTTCAGCATCCTCAGTCTTGGCCTCGACAGCAGGAGCAGCAGCAACAGGTGCGGCCACAGTGCGCGGGGTCTCCTCGACAGGGGCGACGACCTTGGCGGTAGCGGGCTCGGCGCCACTGGTACGGGGAATAGCCGAGTAAGCGGAGGCACTGGTGCCACCGGTACGCTTCTTAGAGCGAGCGATGTTGGTGTCCTCGACAAGGAGCTGCTCCTGATCGACAGTGAACTGGATGGGGGCGGAGGCGGCCATGGTACGCAGGTAGTACATTCCGGTCTTGAGACCCATCTTCCAGCCGGCGAAGTGCATGCTGGTGAGTTTGCCCATGGTAGGCTCCTTCAAGTGGATGTTGAGGGACTGCGACTGATCGATGTAAGCACCGCGGTCGGCGGCCATCTGCAGAATGTTGCGCTGGGAGATCTCCCAGACGGTCTTGTACAGGGCCTTGATGTCGGCGGGGATGTTGGGGATATTCTGGACAGAGCCGCCATCGGCGATGATACGGTTCTTCATGTTGTCGGACCACAGGCCAAGGTCGACGAGGTCCTTCAGGAGCCAAGGGTTGACGACCTGGAACTCACCAGCCAGGACACGGCGGGAGTAGATGTTGGAGGTGTAGGGCTCGAAGCACTCGTTGAATCCCAGAATTTGACTGGTACTGGCAGTAGGCATGGGGGCAACCAACAGACTGTTACGGACACCAGTCTCGGCAATCTTGGCCTTCAGGGAGGCCCAATCCCAGAGATCAGTGGGGGTACGGTCCCACATGTCGTACTGCAGGATGCCCTGCGAGACGGGAGAGCCAGGGTAGGTCTCATATGTACCCAGCTTCTTGGCAATATCGGAGGAAGCAGTCAAGGCACCGTGGTAGATGGTCTCGAAGATCTGGATGTTGAGCTGTCTAGCCTCGGGGGAGTCGAAGGGCAGACGCAGAGCCAGGAAAGCATCAGCAAGACCGTTGACACCAAGAGCGATGGGGCGGTGACGGAAGTTGCTCTTCTTCGCCTCAGGAACGGGGTAGTAGTTGATATCAATGATCTTGTTCAGGTTGTGAACGAGAACCTGCACGACCTCATGGAGCTTGCCAAAGTCATACTCGCCTCGGGCAGAGTCAACGAAGGTAGGAAGGGCGAGGGAAGCCAGGTTGCAGACAGCCACCTCATCAGGGGCACTGTACTCGACGATCTCAGTGCACAGGTTGGAGCTGCGAATAGTACCCAGGTTCTTCTGGTTACTCTTCTTGTTGCAAGCATCCTTGTAGAGCATGAAGGGGTTACCAGTCTCAGTCTGGGCCTCGAGAATGGCGTACCAGAGCTTCTGAGCCTTGATGGTTTTGCGGCCACGGCCCTCTTGCTCGTACTTCGCGTAGAGAGCATCGAACTCATCACCGTAGACATCAGCCAGACCGGGGGCCTCGTTGGGGCAGAAGAGGGTCCAGTCACCGTTGGCCTCAACACGCTTCATGAAGAGATCAGGGGTCCACAAAGCGTAGAAGAGGTCACGAGCGCGAACCTCCTCCTTACCGTGGTTCTTCCGCAGATCGAGGAACTCGAAGACATCGGCGTGCCACGGCTCTAGGTAGATGGCGAATGCACCAGGGCGCTTGTTGCCACCCTGGTCAACATAGCGTGCAGTGTTGTTAAACACACGCAGCATAGGAACAATACCATTGGAGGAGCCGTTGGTTCCACCAATGTAAGAACCGGTAGCGCGAATACGGTGGACATTCAGACCGATACCACCAGCGGTCTTGGAGATCATGGCACAGGTCTTGAGAGTATCGTAGATACCCTCAATACTGTCAGCGCTCACATCAACCAGGAAGCAAGATGCAAGCTGGGGCTGGGGAGTAGCGGCATTGAACAGAGTGGGGGAGGCGTGGGTGAAGTACTTCTGGGACATCAAGTGGTATGTCTCAATGGCCTTCTCAATATCCTCGCCGTGGATTCCGACAGCAACACGCATCAACAAGTGCTGAGGACGCTCAGCAACATTGCCATTAACGCGAAGAAGGTATGAACGCTCGAGGGTCTTGAATCCGAAGAAGTTGTAGTTGAAGTCACGGTCATACACAATGGCCGAGTTGAGCTCGTCGGCATGCTTCATAACGATCTCGTAGTGTTCCTTTGAGATCATAGGAGCAGGCTTATTGTTCTTGGGGTTCACATAATGGTAGAGATCGGAGATGACCATAGAGAATTGCTTTTTAGTTTGTTTGTGGAGGTTCGAAACGGCGATACGTGCAGCCAGAATGGCGTAGTCGGGGTGTGTGACGGTCATGTATGCAGCGGTCTCGGCAGCCTAAGATCGAAATATTAATATAATGTCACACGTTAGGGGCAAGTAAGCGAGCATACCAAGTTATCCAGCTCAATGGTGCCAACACCTTGGTAGACACCAGAGATGACCTTCTGGGTAATGGCTGCAGCATCAACATGTTCGGGGTCGAGGCCATAACAGAGCCTGGAGACACGTGCGGTAATTTTGTCGAACTGCACGCGTTCCTTGCGTCCATCTGCGGTTTATATTCGCGTTAGCCCTCGATTCGAAGATTGTGGCAAAATCAGGTAGCTGTGGCGAGAGGAAGGAGCAGAAGCTATCTCCTGCCACCAATGCATCTGTGTATCAAACAATCATGTATGCACTTACCTCTCTTGTAGACGAACATTTTGAGTAGTGATGAGTTGGTAGGGGGCTGAAAAGAATAGAGAGAAGTGAATGGGGGTATCAAGATCACAGTAGCAGGAGAATGAGATAGTATTAAAGTATAGAGAAAGGGGGAAAAGATGAATGTATGAAGCCCGTAGAGGGGTGTGAGAAGAAGAAGAGATCAGAGGGGCAGAGGAATCTTTGGTTGCCGAGTGGACGCGTTGTCTTTTCGCGTGCCCGCGTTTTTTCAGCTTACCAACATTGGTATCCACCTTTCCTTCCAAACTCCATCCTGCCAGGCAGAAAACATCTATTTATACCAAATGCAGTTAGCGCGTCTATACTACTAATCTTAGCGTGGGTTTACTAGCGGGGATACAGAAGGCGGTGTATGTGGAGAACAGGCGGTGAGATCAGTCCTTGCAGTCAAACTGCAGGTCGCGAATGGTCACGTGAACACGCGAAACCTCGCGCATGGGAACATAGCATCGGAAGGCCTTCCGCCGAGCGGCCTGAAGCATTCCGGGCTCAGATGATCTTTAAATGACACTGCTAGATTGAACTTGGTTTTTGACAGCTTGAAGTTCACCCTGCCATGTCCTAGTCAACACCATATGCAACATCAAGAGGCTCCATCGCAACCTCTCGCCCCTTGCTGCATCACACATCAATGTGATGGATCTACATCGTCCTTCTGATGAAGGGACCAAGAGGAACAAGGATGGCCTTAGAAGTACCTCATATGGACTGTTCATTCTCTTCTACAAGTGAAATCGTGGGCGTCTTTTGGCTATTGATTAGATTCATTTGAATTTGTTTAAATCAACCGACTGATTCGCAATTGAGGCAGATCTAGACGTTTTCAAGAATCGTTCTGCGGGAGGTGAAGAATACATAAATCAATATGATTTTGGCAAACAAAAAGGTAAAAGTTCCAGGGATTCAAATAGTGGCATCAGACGAGCAACATATTAGATAATTCGAACCAGATCCCTGAATAACAACGATGATTCAAATCAGATCGAAAGGAGCAACATCAAGGCTAATAATATATGCTCGCATCGATATTCGCGTTAGGCTGCTCTCAGTTAATGCCAACTTCTTACAGCAAAGCAGCAGCGCCAAGGAACACCGCAGCAACAAAAGTGGTGGCGGAGAACTGGCGGTCGGACGAAGCGGCGTTGAAGGTCGAACTAGGGGACGCGGCAGCACCAGACTCAGAGGCGGTGCCAGTGCTGACTCCCGAGGTACCGGCGGCGGCGCTGGTGCCAGTGGCGACGACAGAGGAACCAGTCTGAGTGGCAGAGGACACAGCGGTGACGAAGCCAGTGGCAGTAGAGCTCTCAGAAGTGCCGGTAGAGGTAGCGGTAGTGGTGGAAACATCAGTGGCTAAAAAAGAAGGCAATAAATAAGTCACTGATTCAATGATGTAACGTGATCTGGGGTATCTGTTAATCCTTACCAACTTTGTGGCCGAGCTGGGCGCAGTTGCTGGCGAAGAACTTCAGGGAGGCCTCGCTATCGGCACAGTTCTTGGAGATGTCAGACTGGATCTTGCTGGCGCTGGAGCCACAAATAGTCTTCGAATCGGCCGGGTTGGCTTGGTTGCTAGATTGTCATCAGCCCGGGAGCCCACTGGACATTCCTTCCATTCCTTCGAACATACCCGATGATCTTAAGAACACAGGCCGGAGTCTGCGCGGTAGTGGCAGTCACAACGTTAGCCAAAGCCACAATGGCAACGGCAAAGAGGGACTTGTTGAAGAGCATGATGAAAGATTGGAGATCGGAGATCGGGAAATTGGAAATGGTTGAAGGATCGGATTCAAGATCGCACAGCGAGTCTGGAGTAAAAGAGTGTGTGGGCTAAAGAGCGACTGTAGAGAGAGTGTGGGAAAAGTGAAAGACAAAGAGTGACGAAGTTGTAAGGAAGATAAGCTCCCGACCAGAGGAAAACGGGGGGGGGAAAGAGGGAAATCGGGCAACCGCAGTTTCATCACAATCTGGAAGCCAAGATGGGGGTCAGGGTCTGTTACATTACAATAATAGTCTTACAGAGATGTACCTATATTACTGAAGCGCTCATATTAAGTGTACTTTACAGTACCTGTTATTTTAATACACATGTTTCTGGTTCCCCATGGCTTGTGGCACTTCGGCTCCCAAAGAGGTTTAGCGTCAGGGACCTGTCCCCCGGATACAGGGGGAGAAGCCTTTTAGTTCGTCAGGTATAAGCGAGTATATGACTCGTGAACAGGTCAAATTTGAAAATATTCATCTTAGCGATGGTATTCTGTAGCATACTAGGTAAGACAATGCTTTTTATTTTCTTCTTATTTTCATGTGTCTTAGTGGCCGATCCGGATGAGGATTAGAGGGCTTCGAGCTCTATTAATAACTCCAGTCAATATTTTTTTTTTTTGTGATTCTACAATAGTAACAATCTACCACTGTCTAGTTTGTCGGCTTCTAGGTCGACTAGAGTGCAGGGAGGGAGTTCACGGGTGTGATTTGGATATTGGTCCGTTTACTCGTTTAGAGACGTTATATTGAGAACATTTTTAGATGTCTACATGTCTTTTTTAAATGTCTTCCACCCCCACCCAACAGACCCTTGTAGACATGATGAATACATATCATAATACCAAAATGAAAAGTCTAACGTGTGGGTTCAACTCCTGCAATCAACCAACTAAGCCTCGTCAGCACCCTAGGCCTTTTGGTTGGCCTGCTCTTCAAATCGCATCCTTTAATCAAAAGGCTGCGAATATGTTAGCTTGAATGATTTCAGATGTTCAGAAGGTCGTATAACTTGCATCGTTCAATTTTCAGTAGCCGTTCAACAATCCTTTGGTGACACTTTTCGAAATTAGTATCTGTTTTTTGAAACTTTGAGCTACATGGAGTACTCACACAGAAGCTTTGTACACATCTATTAACCTAGGGTTACCCTGTACCAAATACATCTCAACAAAGAATCTTCTCCACTCAGCCCCCAAATCCCATCACATCCAGTCTTTAACACTTTGAAGCCCAGGGTATTATTAATATCCCACCATCCGGGGTGCTCAAAATCTACATGTGCACCTTGACATGGGTGATGGATGATCGGAGTACCATGTTGAATAACGTGGAAAGTCATGGCTAACCCTTTAAAGTTGTTTTCCCAATTTCCGAAGTTATCCCTCATATGGATCTAAATATAAATCGAATCAATCAGCTTCCAAGGTTCTTATCAAGACCTAGGTATGTATGGATGTACCGTTGGAATGGCAGCCCTGGAATCCAAAGCCTTGTTCTTGTGTGGGCACTATTCCCAGGTAAAACGAAGTTGGAATACTCATATCAACATAGTATTAACTCTGTACATCATAGGACTTCTTCAATATCAACAAATTGCCCACTCATCATAACTTCTCCCAAACCGGATCAAAAATACTCGAAACAACCTCCTCCACCGGCAACCTTTGATCCACAATCTCCCTCCCATTAACCAAATCATTCTCTCTAGCCCTCTTATCTGCCTCAACCTCATCCCTCGCAATCCCCGCCTTAACATGTCTAGCCACCAACCTTTTCCTCGCAACCTCAAAATCAACATCCACAAACCAAAGCTCATCCATCAAAGCAGCAGCCGTCTTCCATGGTTCCCGATCCAAGCTAAGATAATTCCCTTCAAAAAACAGCACCCGACAACTCGCCGGAATGGCAATATCCCCATCGACGGGATCTTTAATGGCATGGTCAAAGCTCGGCGCGTAAAGAGTGCCCGTCTGGGCCGTAAGCGGCTCTCGCAGAGCCCGCACAAGCCCGAGGAACTTCTCGCCGTCAAAAGTAAAAGCCGCACCACGACGTGCCGCCGCATGCACCGGGTCAGGCATGGCAGCTAACTGTGCGCGCGTGAGATGGTACCCGTCCATTGGGAGGGCGATTGCTATCGGTGTTGGCGTTGTTGGGTTCTCTGAGGCGTAGATTTTGTTAATCCGCGCTGCCATCATCGTTGCTAGGCCCGTCTTGCCGGAGCCTGGGATGCCGCTAATGGCGATCATTAGGCGCGCGTCATCTGCTGTTGAGCATAATTTTGCTGGGGGTTTTTTGTTAGTTGGACGTCGTTATGCGCGTTGGTGATGGGGTTTGAAAGGGCGTGGGGGTGTGGCAGAGGGCGTGTTTCAAGCTCTTGCTCTTCTTTGGTAGATGGGGGCTTGCTTACCCCAGGTCTTGTTGACCAGTCGGTCTACCTGTTGATCCATGGTTGGCTAGTGAAGTCACGCTAGGATCAAATGTGTATGATGGAAATATCCGAGGGAAGAAAGGCCCTGGATTGGTGGGGCTGTGCAAGGTATGGTGATGCACTTGGATGTTGTAGATCGGCGTATAGCAATGTTCGACGTGGGTGCTAACTACTTTGTATGGTGCACATGTGGTTATTTGCCTCTTTGGGTTGTTGGACTAAACATAACTTCTTCCCCGACGTATTGGCGGGGGGCTCTTCAAGTGGGGACTGATGTACTCCGAGACATACGTCACTGAACTTGACAGGTACACAGAGTAAATATCTCCAATTGCCTTGTTTTATGTTGTTTATTGTTTATTGTTTATTGTTCATCCTTTAGACCATAAAAGAATCAAAATATCTGAAATTACAAAAATGCCTGAAAGGCGAACTTGGCAAAAAACAACCCTGGAAAGGCACAGAGGCCGTCGGTGTCGTTTGTTCACTGATAATCGACAATTAAGCAAATCGGAAAAAAATATGGAGACAGGAATGTTAAGATCACAAGATCGCCTCAGAGGACATATCAACGCCGTCGCAAAATCAACCCAAAAAATAAGCTATGTAAAAATCCGCCAAAAAAAAAAACGCCATTTCCGATATCGCCAACATCTCCAGTATCAGATCGTATATCACTCAGTATTGCCACCTGGGCAGCTGAGTTCAATTGTTGCGGTTGGTTCGAGAAGCGCCTTCGGTGTCAGTGGAGTCTATGCTCGCACTGAGACCACGATCGAGAGTGCGTGCAAGGCCGGCCGCGGCCCACCAGTCGTCAGGAATATCCTCACGGCGGGCAAGCCGATCCAAGATGACCTGCATGTGGTGGAGATCATCATTTTGGTGGTGACGGTCGGAGAGGGAGGGATTAGGGCGGCGACCGTCAGAGAGAGTGAGAACGCTTGCAGGAATTATCACGGGGACAGGGGCGGGAGGATGGTTGCTCATCGTCGAATTCTGATCGGGACGACGGCCTACCCGTCCAATGAATTCATGAAAAGTAGAGGGAGCATCCTCGTCATCGGAGGAAGAGAAGTCGCAAGGGTTGAGTTGGTCAGGATAGGGGTCAAGTCCAAAGTGAGCACGGGCAGCTTCCGCGGTCATCGGCTGCGTTAAGTTAACAGAGCTCCGAGGACGAGCATTGCGCGAAATATCTGGAGCAGCGGCAGATGTTGAGGTGAAAGACGTATCAGTCGATGGAAGAGTCGCATCAGGCGTAATTGTTGAGAGCAAAGTCTCCCACGCATCGGTTTCCCGCTCTGCGTCTGGACTAGGACTGCGCTGGCGATCCCCAAGCCCGTCTACGACAGGGTCTCGGGTTGATCGGGGTTGTGTGTTACTAGACCGGTATTCAGGTATCTCTGGTGGGAATGAGGTGTTGGAGGCGCGATCACTGTTGTATCTTTCACGCATAGGGGGGAGACGAACGCCGCTGTCCGGAGGAGTCGAAGAAGCGCTGGTATGGTGGTATGCGCGAGCGGGGGCGAAGTTGGGAGTCAATGAGGGGCTTGCTTGGGAATTTCTGGGCTGACCGTCCATACGACCGAGGAGCTCGGTCAAGGCTTGATCACGATGATTCCTGAACAGCTGGTTGGCTGGCTCTGTCTGTCGGGGTGCACTGGCGGCGCGCGACTGAGCCCAGACGAGAGCATCGCGTTCGGCCTGTTCCAGAGCCACTGCATTCTCGATAGCCCCATTTGGTGGTATGAAAGAAAATCGCGGCACGCGTCTGGGTTCCGCGGTGCCCCGTCGGAGCTCATCAATGATCTGTGAATGAAAAGAAGCCAGGATATCGGCGCGGCGCGCGCGGGAGCTACTGTGCCGCGATGGTCCTCGGCGAATCGACGAGCGCGCAGTAGCCGATGGGTCCTTTTCCAAAGCAGACTTGGATGCTTCGGCCTTAGAAGGCTCGTGCCACATACTGTCGATCAGAGTCAACAGTGTAGGGCGAAGCAGTGGCGCATGCGATAACTTCGCGCCAACATAAGGACGGGATGACTTACGGGATACCCATTTTACTTTTTGAGCAGAAAGGAAGAAGACAAAACCAAATGGTTGAAAAAGAAGGACAAATAATGATCAAAAAGGCAATTATGGAACTAGTACAACACGACTTGCGATAACGGTGGGGATGGTTGATGGAGACGGGGGAGATAGACTGGGATTTTAGAGAAACTCATGCCTGAGGCTGGGGGGTGGCTAGAGTGGCTGGGTCACGTGCCTTTTGTGCAAACATATTAACATATTTGTGCCATGTCTTTTTAGGAAATCAATACAGAGAGTCTCCTTTCAAACCCCTTTGATTTAATTAACTGGATTAGCTGGCGAATAGCTGAATCTTTTATAGAACAGCTCATATTGTGGCAAAGAGGGAAGATCATTATGCCTGAGGCATGAATATAGAGAATATCACGTGGGATTGTTCCTCCGATCACGGTAAGCGCTCCGACCTTTGGAGGTCCACGGGTGGACTACCGTAGCCTACGCCCATCCTAGCTCCATTTTTCTTGTTGACAATGGAGCTTTGAAGTCCTGAAGCTGACCATCATTGCCTGACCATTCGGTTGATAATGACAATTGACCCGAACTTCCCATCACGCCACACTCGGAGGAATGATTGAGTTAGGATTAAGCCGGGTCGCGAGTCTGCTCCAGCAGACTCCGCTCTCATGGAAGTCCATTCACATTGCTGGAACCAACGGTAAAGGATCTATCAGTGCCTACCTTTCCCATCTGCTTTCCACCGGCGGAGTGCGTTGTGGCCGTTTCACTTCCCCGCATTTGATTGATCGGTGGGACTGTATTACAATTGGAGAGAAAGTGGTCCAAGAATCCCTTTTCCGACAGATCGAAGATCAAGTCAAACTACGAGACCAAACTCTAGGCATCGGTGCCTCCGAATTCGAGTTGTTGACCGCAACGGCGTTCGAGATTTTCAACCATGAACAGGTCGAAGTTGGTGTCGTCGAGGTGGGCATGGGAGGCCGTCTAGATGCAACAAATATCCTGAATAATGTTATTGTCTCGGTCATTACAAAGATAGGGATGGACCACCAGGCTTTCCTCGGATCAACACTTGGGGAGATTGCTCGTGAGAAGGCGGGCATCCTCAAGCCTGGAGTCCCTTGCGTGGTAGACAATACGAACAGTCAGGAAGTGGTTGAAACTGTGAGGGCTCATATTCAAGAAATGGGTATTGATTCCTTGTTTGTCTCTCCCGCAACAGTCTCTGAACAGATTCCGGCACTTGCACCTTACTTCCAACAACTTGATCTAGAGCCCCACCAACAAGAAAACATGTGCTGCGCAGTGTCTGCACTTCGTCTTGCCCTTTCTCAACTACGACCCGAGATGGATGCATTCTCGTTGCTTCCATATCTGTCTGATGTAACATGGCCGGGCCGTTTGCAAAATATTGTCCTTCAACCGTTGATCGCCCGCACAGAGCCTATTTTGCTTGATGGTGCTCACAATGCACAATCTGCTGAAGTTCTCGGCAAGTACGTGGACCGAAAAATGCGGATCCAAGGCCAACCTGTGACTTGGGTTGTTGCCGCGTCAAGTGGAAAGGATCTGGCTGGCGTGTTTGGTTCGATTATCCGGCCCGCAGACCGAGTCGCCACCGCCGAGTTTGGTCCTGTGGACGGGATGCCCTGGGTCCAGCCAACTAACGCCCAAGAGCTAGCCTCTTCCATTCAAGCTATCCAAAACATTGGCCAGGTCCAGAGCTTTGAAGGATATTTACTCCCCGCCCTTCAGTGGGCTAGTGAGCAATCTCAAGGGGGTCCTCTTGTCATTGCTGGTAGCTTGTACCTTGTTTCCGATGTATTGCGCCTTCTCCGTGCCCAAAAATGATACCCTGTATAGATCGATTGGATTTCCCCGATCTATATCAGTAAATAATAGAACCCTACGACAACAACAAACCTTCTATTCTTTTTCCATCTCTTATCCCCTCTACTAAACCAAAGTTATATACCAAGTGATTGTATTTTTCTTTGTTAAATAGCAAAAACTCCATCAAACTGGGTACTGTAGGGCTGATCGGCGATCGATTGTCCAGCACAGCCTGCATGATGCGGCGGGTGGAGCACGAAAGTTCAAAACAACCACGATTTCTTTGCGAACAAACCCCCTTCGCACTCTATTGTGACCTCTACTGGATCAATATTCTTTAGAATCCTTCATGGTAATTGTATCCATCTGAAGATCTTACATGCACCTCGACTTGTCGTGAAAACAGCTCTCTAGGGCGTGAGAGCTGAAGTGCTGTAATGTCCGCTTGGTGAGACCCTCCCCACAACGTCCGCACGTGAATGGTCATTCGTGATGCTTGTTTGTGCCTTGATGGACTAGGACTAATTGACAATTATGATTGCTAGAACCTATGACATGACCTCTCAGACCGTTGCTATCAGCTCTTTCAAGGTTGCCTCCTTCCTCGGCTTTCACCCCACCCCCCCTCTACCTCAAACCACACCGTGAGACCCACAGCCAACTTGAACGCGTACTAGGATACAGTCTATCCTAGTCCGCTGCATCATGGTCGCCCGGCCCGGCGAAGGGACCGAAGGGCAGCCTCGCCCTCTCACCCCCTCCTCGAGAACCCCCGGAACCCCGATAAAGCCGCGATTGACACGAGTCGGAACGAGTCCTACAAAGCGAGAAGACAAACCGAAGGAAGACAAAGTTTTGAAATCATCAGCCAAAGATGTTGCAGAGCTCAAGGACTATGTATGGATATGGTGTCTTGTTTCCCCGCAAAACATGGATTAGGCAGATGCTGACCTTGGGTGTTGATGGTAGCAATTGGGAGACTGCCTTGGCAAAGGAGCTTTCGGTTCCGTGTATCGCGCATTGAATTGGAATACAGGGGAGACCGTCGCCGTCAAGCAAATCAAGTTGACGGATCTTCCCAAGAGTGAATTGCGCGTTATCATGGTATGGGATCGAATCGCTCTCGGCGTTCGTCTAATGTGCTAACACGCGATGCAATAGCTCGAAATTGACCTTCTCAAGAATCTCGATGTGAGACACCCTACCAAAATATATCAACTCCATACTAATATGCACTCTCGCAGCATCCCAACATTGTCAAATACCACGGATTTGTGAAATCGGTTGAAACTTTGAATATCATTCTCGAGTACGTTTCCCTCGGTTCAAGTTCAATGGGATATAAAATTGACGGTTTATAGATATTGCGAGAATGGCTCGTTGCATTCCATTGCGAAGAACTTTGGTCGTTTCCCTGAGAATCTTGTGGGACTTTATATGTCCCAGGTTCTTCATGGCCTACTCTACTTGCATGAACAGGGTGTTATCCACCGAGATATCAAGGGTGCGAACATTCTAACCACAAAGGAAGGTCTCGTCAAGCTCGCAGATTTCGGTGTGGCGAGTCGGACCACGGGCTTGAGTGAATCAAGCGTGGTTGGTACGCCGTACTGGATGGCCCCTGAAGTAATCGAGCTTTCAGGCGCAACAACAGCTTCCGATATCTGGAGTTTAGGGTGCACTGTCATCGAGCTACTCGAGGGAAAACCCCCTTATCATAACATGCAGCCCATGCCAGCACTATTTCGTATTGTAAACGATGATCACCCTCCATTTTCGCAGGGTGCCTCTCCGGTATGTCTTTCTGAATTGTCCGGGCATACGTATGCAATACTGACTTTATCTAGGCCGTGAAAGACTTCCTCATGCAATGTTTCCAAAAAGACCCCAACCTTCGAGTCTCGGCAAGAAAGTTGCTTAAACATCCATGGATCGTCAATGCGCGCAGAACCGAATCTGTAATACCCAAGAAATCTACCGAATATGAAGAAGCCGTCAAGAGTGTCCAAGAATGGAACGAGGCTTTGCGGTCACCCGAGACCGGGACTTCAAAGAAAAAGCAGAGGCCAGACCACCCCAGTACTTCAGGCCTGCCATCTACCCGGAATAACCCATTGGTTGATAGCCTGCCATCACCAACCTCTATCAAATCCACTGATCGCTTTCGCTCACCTGTGTTAGCAGGGGATGACAATTGGGATGATGACTTTGCTACTGCAATCTCTCCTAGCGCCCTCAAGTTGCCGCATCTACGGCCACACGATAACTTCGGGGGCATGCTTTCTTCCGAGAGACTTAAAGCTTTTGCCTCACTCGATGGGACTATACTCAAATCGGATGACAGTTCTGATCCCTTTGAGGATAGTTCAGGCTTCTCGGACGAGGATCTGCAGACCATTCGACCATACCCCATCAAAAATTCTATGGCAGAGCCTTCCAAACCCCAAAGCCCTGCGATCTCCCAGCCTGGATCCAATGCCCCCGTTTCTGCAATGCAAAATGTTCCAATTCTCACCCAAAATCCCATGCCGAGACGCGCTCGTCCGGCACCTCGTGCGACCAATCTCTACAAAGAGAACTCTGTCGATGATTATTCAGATCTCATTATGGACAATGAGGATGTGCTGGATCAAAAACTAGGTGGTTATCAGGTACAGTCTCCGGCAAGACTCTAAGCTCCCTGTATGATTCTAACATTTTTCAGGACTTCGAGGATGATCCATCATCACCTATTCATGAGAACATTGGATACAACCAAATGGATGACGATCTTGGTGGCCCGCATCCTCAGCTGCGCAAACAGCTTTCTGTCAAGCGCGACCGCTCTACCATTGAGATCCAGAGGTTTGCCGAGAATGAAAACGATGAGGACTTCTCTGATATTCTTGGGGCCGATCAAGCCGCTCTAGATCAGGCAGAGAGTGACGATGGCTCAGATCAAAGTACATTAATGCTAAACACGAAGCTGTCGAACTCATGGCTAGGAGATCAGGAAGACGAGGATGACCCCTTTGCGCAATTGGAAGAAGGCTTTGATGAGGTGGATCTAGAAGAAAATATCGCGCGTGATAAATACGCACGTCTGCGCAACCAAGTTGAGGGTCTTGTGGACTCTCTCAAGACATCCCAAGACGAAGAAGTTCTTGCGGAGATTTCTGAACAATTGTTCACGATTTTCTGTGATCTCCCAGAGACTAAAAACATCATCATCAGTGCTCATGGCATGCTGCCAATTCTCGAGATTCTGGACACAACTCGCCGGCGTGATATTGTCTTCTGTCTGTTGAGGGTTGTCAACGCAATCATCTACGATGACTATGAGGTCCAGGAAAATCTTTGTTTCGTCGGCGGAATCCCTATCATCAATGAGTTTGCATCCAAGAAGTACCCCCGTGAAATTCGACTTGAAGCTGCGGTTTTCGTGCAGCAGATGTACCAGACTTCCACCCTGACTCTCCAGATGTTTGTTAGTGCTGGAGGTTTGAATGTCCTAGTCGAGTTCCTAGAGGATGATTATGAAGATGAACGCGAACTGGTCTTGATCGGTGTGAATGGAATCTGGAGTGTCTTTGAGTTGCAGGTAAGTACTTCGACTTCATTGCACTTTGCATCTCCTCGGGTCTAACCATTTTTCTACAGGGCTCAACCCCCAAGAACGATTTCTGTAGAATCCTGTCCCGCAACTCCGTTCTTGATCCCTTGTCTCTTGTGCTAAGTCGTGCTCTCGATGAAGATGGGGAGTTGACAGAAGTCATCGAGGGGCGTATTGCCAACATCTTCTTCATATTCTCGCAGGCCGAGAACCATGTTAAGGAGATGGTATCTGAACGAACAGTCTTGCACAGTAAGAATTATTTTTCCAATGAATATTCGCAACGTTATGCTAACAATTGATTCAAGGAGTTTTGAAAGAGCTGAGGCGAATGAGCCCAGTCCATCAAATTACGATGTTGAAATTCATTAAAAATCTGTCGATGCTTTCAACTACTCTAGATTCACTCCAGAACTCCAACGCCATCGATGTCTTGACGGATCTGCTTCGGTCAAATCTGAGAAAATCACACTTCCGCGAGCTCTCGAACCAGATCCTCAACACCATCTACAATATGTGCCGTCTGAACAAGTCTCGGCAAGAAGACGCTGCACTGAACGGCATTGTACCGCTTCTGCAAAAGATCGTACTCACAGAGCGGCCGCTTAAAGAGTTTGCCCTACCAATTCTCTGCGACATGGCACAATCTGGAAAAGTTGGCCGTAGAGAGCTGTGGCGCAACAAGGGCCTTGGCTTTTACATCTCTTTGCTCTTGGATCCATATTGGCAAGTCACTGCCTTGGATGCTATTTTCACATGGTTTGTCTCCCGTTCCGAAATCGTAGCTGGTCCTAAAGCTGACAATGAACAATAATTAGGCTTCAAGAAGAAACGGCCAAGGTTGAAGAACATCTCTTGGATGGTATTTTTGAGAGTGATACATTTGAGGGCCCCATCACATTCACTGGTGCCATTGCGGAATGCTTGAAGCTTTCCAAAGCCAACGCATTCGAGAATACTCTAGAGCCTCTGCAAAAACTTCTTCGGCTCAGTCCTCATGTCGCATCCACCTTCGCGCGGCCCGATATTTTCCAGAGACTGAGGCAGAAGCTACACCACACCAAAGCTGCCGTCCGACTCAATCTTTTGCGTATAATAGCCAGCATCTGTGATTCAAATGAAGAGCAAGGTGGACTACTCGCAACCTATGGTCTGCTCGATGCTATTCGAAACATGGAGAACGACCCCGCAATCCTTGTCAGAGATATGGCAGGCAAGCTAGTTCGATCCAGCGAGGCATATGGCGTCAGCAAACGCAGACCGACAGCCCGACGACAAAGCACATGCACCACCCCTCCAATCTTATTCTCGGCATCATCTACCCCATCCACACCCTCATCCAGTCGCACCGGCCAGTCAAGGGGATACCTAGAAGGTCGGGAAACTCCCCGACACCCGCGGAACTCTCTCAGTGTTTCTTCTCTAGCTATGAGACCTGGCAGTCGGGATGGCAGCAACCCGGTTCTTGGGTCTGCCTCCAATGGAAGCAGTGCGGCTGCTGCCAGGCCCAGGTCTGCACGACCCCTCTCCAGTAGAATGACTCACGTTGAACTGCTGCGTGAAGAAGACAACAAGACTCCAAACTCGCTGAGTCGGCGGCCTTCAATCATCCCTCGTCGTCGCCGCCCGACGCTTGCAGACTCTGAGTGGACGTAATTTGACGTCCAAAATGGTCTAGCGAATTGATATGTTTGTGTTATTGCATTTCCGATTTCTCGACCTCATACTGGCCTGATTGTACACAGGTGACGGCGTTGTCAACTCTAAATGGACTTTGGGGTGATGGTGCATGGCTTTTCTCCTTTGTAAAAGCCCTTTTGTTATTATGTTGGCACTGGTTGCTGCACATAGAGTCTATGGTTTTCTTTTCTGTTTGAATCAATAATTTCTTCTAATTTGCATCAGTGCCCTTGGCATAAGCTCATAGGCTCATAAGTGAACAGTTTGACTTGTATAACATAAGGGCGTTGTATTTGTTAGCGGCTTAGGTCCTTGATATACAGTATCCATTCCCCTCTCTATCTTTCATTTATGATACCAACTTATGCTTCTTTCGTGTCTCTGCTTCACTATCGGATCGACTAGTTAATCCCCCTTATCCAACTGGTTCAACACCAAATTAGCTATGACGTCTGTTATGGGCTGATCTATAAATGGGATCACGTGCAGCGTCGAACCCGATTGGCGGCGAGAACCGTGAAAAATCTCTCTGAGCCGCAAGTAATCATACGATGAATTAAGCTCAGAAACGCCTACAAGCACTATCAGTCCTTTCCTCTTTTCTTTTGTTCTTTTTCTGGCCGGTGGCCTTCGCCTCGGGAATGAGCGCAGCGCTTCGCGTGCCGTTGCGGGCATTCAAGATTGATCCCGCAACGGTGATCGGGAAAACGTCCGAACCCTCAACATCTAGATCCTTGTTTCTTCTGGCCTCGAACTCGCCGCTACGACAGTCGCCCTCTTCTGGTGCAATCAATGTTTCATCATGGGGTCGTTCAGTGTCTTCCCAGGGCTCGACCCTCGCCGCTTCACGCCGTTCTTTTTCTGCGAAGGCTTCGCCTCTCCTGTCTGCGGAGACTAAGAGCCAGTACAAGTCCGAAATTACGCCCAATATCAGTGCATCACAGCGGAGTGTCATCAAATGGTTTCTCATTGGAAGTATACTCGGTTTGGGCACAGTAACGTTCTCCGACCAAGCGGAGCATGCGTTCCAGGCAGCGAAACGCAGTGGGCGCGTTGTTGGCACACTGGCTGTCTGTATTAACGAGTAAGTGGATTACAGTGATTCTGTAAACCTTTCCTATGTTGCGCCTTGGCAAAATCGCTAATACAACCTCGAATTTTCGCAGCTATCGTGTTACCCTGAAACAAGACGCCTCGTCCCCCGAAGAACATAACGCACGGATTCGCGCATGCCACAAGCGATGCGCCGAGCGTACACTCCGTGTCCTAGAAAAGAATGGATCGATTTTCATCAAATTGGGCCAGCATCTCAGCAGCATGGGCTACCTACTTCCCATTGAATGGACCTCGACCTTCATCCCGCTCCAGGACAGATGCCCCGTCTCGTCAATTGAGTCAATTGGCGAGCTGTTCCGCAAGGACACAGGCCAGGATATGAATGAGTTGTTCGCCTCGTTCGAATCGAGACCCATCGGTGCTGCATCGCTGGCACAGGTGCACATTGCGACGTTGAAGGAAACCGGGCAAAAGGTCGCTGTGAAAGTCCAGCATCCCGCGCTGGACGAATGGGTGCCGTTGGACTTGGCTTTGACTCGATTTACTTTCTCCATGCTTAAGCGCTTCTTCCCTGAATATGACCTGGAATGGCTGTCCAAGGAAATGGATTTCTCACTGCCACAGGAGCTGGACTTCCGCATGGAAGCTCAGAATGCTACTCATGCCAGCGAGTACTTCAAAAAGCACTCCGATGCCCCATTGGTCATTCCCGAAGGTTCGTAACGCTGTCAATTCCGTCTTCATATGTATGTGTAAGTCGAAGCTAATTAGACCTCAGTAATGTGGTCTCAGAAACGTATCCTCGTCATGGAGTACATCGCAGGCCACCGCCCCGACGACCTGGAGTACCTTGACGCCAACAACATCGACCGCGACGAAGTCTCCGCCGCTCTCGCGCACGTCTTCAACGAGATGATCTTTGGCGACAACGCCCCACTCCACTGCGATCCGCACGGCGGCAACATCGCCATCCGCCCGAACCACACCCGCTCACACCCCAACTTCGATATCGTCCTATACGACCACGGACTCTACCGCAACATTGACCGCGACCTGCGCCGCAACTATGCCAAGCTGTGGCTAGCCGTTATCGACGCAGACGTGCCGCGGATGCGCGAGTTCGCGTACAAGGTCGCCGGTGTCACGGATAAGCAATTCCCTCTCTTTGCCAGCGCCATTACCGGTAGAGACTACAGCGTTCTCACGAACGAAAGCGTCATTTCTTCGCGGACGGCTAAAGAGAAGGATGATATCTCCGGTGCGTTGGGTGAAGGCATGCTGCAACAACTGGTTGTCTTGCTAGGCCAAGTTCCGCGGATTATTCTTCTTATCTTGAAGACCAATGACCTCAGTATGTATTGCACTTTTGACCCTCTGTGCTTTTGGACGTCATCAGCTAACTCTCTCCCAGCTCGCAGCTTAGATGAAAACCTTCACACGCGCCAGGGCCCAATGCGCTCTTTCCTTATTCTCGCGCGGTATGCCACGCGCACTGTGTTTGAGGAGCAGTTGGAGTTTATTAAGGAGTCTGGCGGTGTATTCCGCAACTTCTTCCGCTTCATGTATGCCTACGCGAATTACCTTCGCGTTGAGGTCAAATTGTCTGTTTATGAGACTCTACTGTCCTTGAAGAGTCGCTTCGGCCTGCGGAGTGGTTAGACGGTGTTCTCTTGCGGATGCCCTGGCCTTGGTGCTTTTTCTTCATTTGTTCTGTTTTCCCATTATATCCCTTGTTTGTTTGTTTTTGGTTCATTGGCACGGATTGTCTTGAGTGGTCTGTCTGTGCATCAGCGACGGCGTTCTATATTTCTTTTCGCACATGGCCTCTTCATCTCTTGACTGGATTGTTAGAGGATGGGCTCTATGTTTCTGGGCTTCGTTCTGCTGTGTTCACGCAGAAAGCAAAGACTCAGCGTGGTCTTGTATAAATAGATAGATTGTTGATAAATTATATATCATAGACTGTTTCTGATATTACTTTCTCTACATTTTACAAGGATAACTGTTCTGGTTTTATTGTTTCATTGGAAATTATCAAGGCGCTGCTTTTCAGAAAATGGAGATGAGAGAGTATCGATCAAGGATCCCATATACCGAGGCGCCATCGCAGGAAGAAAAAAAAGATAAAACGTACCAGAACGTATAAAAAGGGAAATATGTACATCAAACAAATGGACAATTTGTTCGTTTTCATCTCATCCATCGTCATCTCTTGGCACGCATTTTCAGTGGCACCAAATACAACGAATCCCCAATCCGCCCGTTCCTGTCGATTTTCTCCGACAAAAACAAGCATCCTTGATCAAATGATTGTGTATTAAGACAACCTTGGAATTAAAAAATCGCAGAGTTCGTGAAACGAAACAAGTGGGGTTGCGTCATTCAGATGGAGAATCCATCCGATAAGCTCACACCGTTAAAGCAAAGAAAAAAATCAATTTAAATGGCAGCAGCAGGGCTACTGGTAGTCTCAACCTTAACATCAGGAATGACACCGCCCGTCCCGGACAGATCTGTGGCACGGGTGTTGGGGTTCTTGGTGTAGTAGTTGGCAATAGCAGACTTGATAGCATCCTCGGCAAGCATGGAGCAGTGCACTAAAGTATATATATTAGCATTTGAAACGACCAAATTCATCAACCATCACAGGAGGAAAGACATACGCTTGACAGGAGGGAGGCACAACTCCTTCGCCACATCGGTGTTCTTAACCCTTCCAGCTTCGTCGAGGGTCATACCGCGCACCAGCTCAGTCAGATAACTGGACGAGGCGATAGCACTACCACAGCCGAAAGTCTTGAAGACAACGTCATCGATACGGCCAGAGTCCTTGTTGACGCGGATCTGCAACTTCATGACATCGCCACAGGCGGGGGCACCGACGAGACCGGTACCGACATCCTGGTCGCCCTTCTTCATGGAGCCGACATTTCGGGGGTTGTTGTAGTGGTCAAGGACCTTCTCGTGGTATCCTCTGCGCTGTTGAGCTGGGGCGGGAGCAGCACGGCGAATGGCGGGTTGAGCGGATTGCAGGCCAGTGAGGGGAGAGAGGGCACTGCGAGTGGCGACGGAGCCGACGCGGGGAGCAACGGTGACTAGGCGCTTGAACATTGTGGATTATTATGATATGTTTTGATGGAGGTATTTGTTTTCACGGGTGATGAGTTGAAGGCGAAAAAAGATGGATCTGATAGGGAGAAAGTGATGAATTCATAAATAATCTGATCGGGCCTTAGCTAAGCACGCTAGTCCTAATGGGGTACTTTCTTTGGCCGGATCCGCCGGTCGTCGGAGATGACAAAGATGACGTTCGGCTTTTATCTCTCGATTCCTCCGTCTTCGATTGTGAGATTTAAATAATGCGAACGAACCAGGTGGGAAAAGTTGGGGAATTATCTCTCTGTGCCAGTGAGAATGCGTGCTAGTGATATCAGTTCCTAGGAGTGGCGAGCTTTCTGCACCACTCAAGTTCTCCGCGGTGGACTCGCCCGGTCAACGTCTTGTTTTCCGCCTCTCTCTGAGCCAATTGTTGGGCGATGATATCAAATAGTGGAGAGAAGTGATAGACGTAAATTCAACCCTGGCGATCAATTATCAATTTGATGTTTGTACGTTCTTCAACCATTCGAATACAATATACGTTTATCGAGCTATTACTTCATTCTTATTCCCGCGGAGTTACAATCGGAGACAAAGTCGGAGTATAGTTTCACCCCTCGGCTTATTCTAATCGTTCCAATCGGGATATGCATACCTAAATGAGAAAAGAAGTACCAGGCTAACCGTATCTATCCTTCTCGGCACTGCTCACCGATTAGCCAATCTGCTAGTATGATATATTATCAGTCCTCCATCTTCCATCCTACAGGTAAAACAGAACTACTTGGAAATTCCCAAAGACATCCACATACAGCACAAGCTCAATGACCAGTCGCTTTCATCAAACGACAGATGCCAAGTCCCAGACCCAATGCAAAACTAAACTTAGATATGCAACTACAAAGCCTCACGAACAGCAGACTTGAACTAAACCAGGAGACAGGTTAGCAAGGAGCAGAAAACAAAACCAGACAACCCTCTTCCTGCGTAACATACCGGAATAATCTGCGCTTTCTCCATATCCCACACACCAGAAGTGACATAGATATCCTTGTTAAGCAGCTCAAGCACCTGAGCCTCATTCTCCGCAACAGCAAGCATCATGCTTCCCTTGAAGGAGGGGGTCTCGCCATCGGCAGGGTGAGCATTGAGCATTGCGCCTGGACAAGAGACAATCCATGTCAGTACATATATGCTTGCAAGCCTTCCATGGCACGATCTAGACCAAAAACAAAACAGAAATAAAGTGAGTCACATACCGCCGGCAACAATAGCACCAGACGCAACGTTCGGCTTAATACCCTCGAGGTGGTTACTGAAGACTGCATTAGCAAGACTCATCCCAGAGGCATGTCCCAGGCTGGACTCCAGATGCCGGGGAAAGACTCACGGGCGAACCTCAAGACGCTTTGCCTGCGCGCCGGGCTTATCGGGCAGGATGCAGAGGAACTCTCTCTTAGCAGGTGCAGAAGACATATTGCGGGATTGGAAGTTTAGGATTGATTTTCTGAGTATTGTTGGGAATGTTTTAATCAAGGCTGAGGGGCAGGAGGAGAATAAGTGTGATGGCGGGATGCGGAGCGGTATCCGCGCGTGGGGGAAAGCGGGGGCTTTGCTTTGAAGGGCGCGGGTGACACGAAGTGACATGGTGAAGGGAATGGAATGTATTGGATTGTCGATTGGTGGTTTCGGTTTCTGTACGAAGTATGCAATTACAATGTACGTACTTTGTATACCGGATTGTCCCTGGGGGGATATTTCCTATTTGAGCCGCTTTTATGGCACGGACGTGAGGGGTCACGTGCAGAATGATATTTTGTCCAATTTTTGTTACATTTGGAGATGAAGAGAGGTTGATGCCTTGTTTTCAGAGGAGATTGAGGTTTTAAAAGAGGAATAGCTTCATTTCTTAACTAACGAAAGACCAAAAACACAGTCCAAAAGTGATGTTACACGGAAAAGAAAGTATAAGCAAGGAGATAACTGTGGCCTGCCCTCTCACTTGCTAGTTCTTTTCTAGCGAGACCTGCAAAGCCGGAATCTCAACATTGACAGCCTGGCCACTCTGATCCAGAGAAAAAATGAACTCATCCAGACCACGGCCTCCATATTGGAGCTTATCAAGGTCTAACCACGACACACAAGTCGGAGTTCCATTATCTGCCAACTCAGTGATATCCTGAAAGACAGCTCTAAAAGCCTGCCTGGATCCAGAGCCAGACTCTTCAACCAGCTGTGTAGGATACAATCGAATACTCAGATCCGCCGGCTTCGCAACACCCACGATCTCAGCGAGCGTTGCACGGAAGTCAGTGCCATTACTGACAAACTCCTGGATATACAAACCAGGCAAGCTATCGTATTCAACAGCAATAGACGAATTGATATTAGATACCTTGTATTTTCCACCGAAATTCTCGGCAGCCTGCTCAATAGCCGTTTTCATCAACGCTTTAAGCACGACATCACCGATGATATCCGCGTGCGCGTTGAGATCTGCCGAGGCCTCGGTATCGGCCGCGAGAATGGCAAAGCCGACGCCAAAGTCAGGGACCAGGCCGAGATATGAGCTGTAGAGGCCCTCATCGTTGCCTTCGTTGCTGAGAACGGTGTAGATGTCCACCATGGATGCGTTCGGATATGATTCGGCGGCGCTATATATAACCCATGGGGATCCGATCGAGTTGGCTGGATTGGAGGTGTGGGAGATTGGTTTGAACCAGCGGTTTGTTTGGGGTTTGCTGAGGAGGGTTGAGTTTAGGATTGCTTGGCCGGCTGTTGCGAGGTCTTTGATGCTGGAGAAAAGGGATTTTGATCTAGGGGGTGTATTATTAGATTGGTGGCTGGGATTTGTGGAGAGGATGGACTTACGCTTTGTCTGCTTCGTTGTGTGCTAACCAACCACTGGCTTCTTTGCTCACGGGAATAATTCCTGTGGTGGGTTTGTTTGGTGCAAATATTGAGGTTTCGGTCATGCCTAGGACGTCAAAGATGCCATGTTGAAGGACTTTGTTGAATGGTTTTCCTGTGCGCTTTTCGACTATGTAACCTAGAAGCTGAAATGCCATGTTGGAATAGCTGGGGGTTCCCCCAGCTGGAACCACCGGGGTTTTGTTGGCCAAGTGTCGAATGAAATCTACGGAGAGATTAGTACACAGAGAGAGATAGTGGACTTGGGTTTCATACCGCTGCTATCACACTTGGAACCATTACCACAGCAAGGGATATTGATAGCCTGGCGTAGAGGCAGTCCCACCTCAGTAGAGCTTGTTTGTAAAGTTACATCCTTTGAGCAATCTGTTTATCGTGAATTAGTCCTGATCACCAACCATATTCCTGTTCAGTGCCCTACTCACAGTCCCTTGCAATTCCAGACATATGACTCGCAAGTTGACCAACAGTAACGTCATCCCACTTTACATGTCCAATAACACCTTGTTCCCTTGTACTATCACCCAACTCAGGGAGGTATTTAGTAACAGGATCATCAAAAATCTGGTCTCCGTTTCCCGTAAGAAGAAGACTCCACACAGTGAAGACCTCAGTAAGACCACCAATGCGATAAATACTGTCTTTATCTGCGGCATGAGATCCTACCGAAGACTGGTTCAATGTAGGGGCTGTGTGATGATATTGCCAGAAGAAGGGCTCGTCTTCGGCATTACCGGTGTCGGACGAGAACAAAGCGATGCTAAAGGTAGTGTTCGCCGAGACATCCCCATGAACGCCAGTATTTGTTGTGACCAGTGTGTCAAACTTCTGTTTGAGCTCTTGCAGGGCACCTGTAATGGTTTTGTCATTTGTGTCGAGGGAGAATGGAGGGAATGCTGGGCCGAGGAGTGGACATGGGGTGAAAGAGAAGACCGAGGAGAAGAGCAAGAAGAATGTCGAAGCTTGAGAGATTGAGATCATTTTCAGATAATTTCAATTGATTTAGATTCAGAATATTGCTTCCTCAATATCTATTTTGTATCCAACATCGGGTCGGTGATGCTGAAGATCTTGGCGGTTTGCGGTTTGTATACATCGGCTCGGCGATACGAATATTGGATCATCATCCCAATTTAGAAACTCCAAGCCCTAAGACTACTAACTATCTAGTCAATTATCTCGTATTGGGGCTTTTCTCACGTCATTTCCCGTATGTGTTTCATAGCTTCAATTTTGACAATCTTCTTAGGTTTTAGCTAGGATAGAACACGAAAAGGTGAACAATTTTGACAAAAGAAGATATATGATGAGGTAGATAGCCTTATAGAACGAAACATTGAATCCACAATCATGTCCAGTCACCTGTAATCTGCTCAAAAGAGGATGCAAAGAAAAAATCCTGTGGGATTTGGAAGTCCTCCGCCGAAGCTAAAAATGAATTCCCAAAAGGGATATCGAGATGCTCCGCCTCCGCAACCCCCATAAATCCATCAAAGTGTGTCGGCTCAGGACATACCGTATGCTGAAAGTCCTCAAAGCTCTCACCGCTGTGAGAGTTATCTTTCTGTCCACCATCTCCCGCGAGCCAGTTCTCGATTTGAACTACACGCCTCCCAAAGTCGAAGAAAGCATCTCGAGCGCCGTTCTTATCTACATCCGACGTCGACAACGCCCCAAGCCTCAATCTCAATTTTGATAGAGTCTCTCGGAAGGCAGCAGTTTGGTCTGGTTTCGAGGCTGCCACGGTGTGTCGATAGGTAACAAGCAAGGCGAGTGCTATCTGCACCCATTGCGTATTGTTGAATCCGACTTCCTCGTTGGGTGGAAGTCGGATGTATAGATTGAGGATCGAACTGGCTGAGATAAGTGCCGAAAGCGACATTTCTTTTCTCCACGTGCCAGACTCAAAGGGTGATTCAGACTCTTGGTTGGTGATGTTGAGAGCTAGTTGGAATAGGCTGAGTCCTGTCGCGTGGTATTGTATAGCGAGAAGAACTTCATTTAGAGTTACAAGTTAATTTAAACACTCCTTTCAAAAGTGAACCTAGTGTTCTGTTGAGACTTACAGTTTTCGTTGATACTGAAGGGTAGTTGACGGTGGAACACCTCCAGCTCTGACTTTAAATTGGTAATGTAGAGTTCTGACCCCGATCCAGGCGTTTCCAAGTCAAGTCCATGCTTTGCAGATAGATTGTCGACCTTTTCTGCAATAAATTGGAGTTGTATCACATAGCTGATGTATTTATCGTGAGGATACTCGTTGGATTCGCTGAGAGTCTTGCAACACTCTTCCTGGTACGGGACACGTAGAATAGTAGATCTCTTTTGCACAAGCATCGCAATCCTAAAGCGAAATGACTATCAGCCAATACTCATCAATCCCGGATGGCATACAAACTCACGATGACGACAAATAGTAACAACCCAAGACCGCCCTCTGCTCGTTGCTCCCCCAAGAAGGCCGATTAAACGTCTGATTCTGTAGATTATATTGAAGCCCAAAGCGCAGCTCTGTCTTCCACGTCTGTGTCTGCGGTGGACGGTCCAACCGCAAATCTATCATGAGGCTTATAGCCAGTTGGAGGAAGGGAGTGTAACTGTGTGGCCGTGAGTGATAATGTAACCTGCCATGTATTGTCAGATGCAATCAACGATATCAAAGTATTCATAGACCGGGATTTACCATGCAAGGTAGACCAGCAGCCCTTGCAGCAACTCAAAGGAGACTTCCCCACCGATGATCATGCGTGATGCGACGACTTTCTTGACTTCGGCCCCCAGCACCCGTTGCAGTGGCATATTCTCGTACGAAGCTGCCGCGAGTATTGCTAGACATAGGAATGGCTTCTCCTGACGGAGCTGCTTGATAGATACATCAGGGGGAACGACCACAAATGGGAAGTGTGGAATCATTTTAGTCTTGAATGCGGTTAGATACCTTTCGGCAGTCTTCATGTCAAGCAAGTCTCGGCTGATGATGTCTTCGGGCGCAGCATCGCCGTCAACTAATGATGTGCTGCCCGTGCTCGTGTTGGTTTCATGCCCTTCTGGGCCACCCCGATCGGCCTTGAGTTCATTGATTTTTGACTCAAGGGCCGCAATCTTACTGAGTCATACGTTAGATAATAAACAATATTATTATGACAGAAAGTCTTCTTACCGGTCCTTGTGGAAACCCTTAAATCGACGGCCAGTCTGGCGATATAGACATTCTTTTCCCAAGCGGAGACACCTGTGTAGTTTAGATAAGCCCCAGTTTTCTTCAACGGAAATCTCAGACTGTTCTGATTCCTACCGATTACACGCGGTCTCGGCATCTCGGACACATCGCACCTTGGAATCCGCGCAGCCCTGACACGTTTTAGATATGGGAGGCATTGTGCTACTTCATCCGATGAAGCGAAACTGGGTTCGACTACAGTGGTGATCTTGAAGATCCCATGCTCTAAACAAAGCACGGGCCTAGAGATGCATCTCCGTGGAGGTGAGAAAAAAAAAACGTAGGTTGATTGGAGGCACCTTCAAGCAAAGTGGGTTAGTGATTCTATTTCTTCTTTTGAGGTTGTCTCCTGCTGGAGATGGGCATGTATCTGTGGGGGTTGAGAATGATTACGTTACCTCTTAGCTTCACCTAAACACTTTAATGTTGGTTGCACCTCATATTTTGGCCCCTTTTCTTTTTTTTTTTCAGCTGACCGTTTTGTTTTTTTTTTTTTTTTTTTTTTTTTTTGGCAAGGATTATCCAAAACCTCAATCTATCTGTGCAAGAGCTGGAATAAGAAAGGTACCCGAAGATGGGCCCAATATATCTCCAAGAAAGTACATATAGACAGGATAATGTCTGATATATCTGACAAGTCTTGGCTTTCCCCTTCTGTTTTAGTGCTCACCCCATGCCGCTTTTTGCTCACTGAGTAGAACTGAGCACGCCCTGGGTAACACCTGATTGTTATGTAAGCCGGATGCCACGCTCAAGTGGCCGTGACCTGAGCGCTCTGATTCCCTCACTGAGCACGACTTGAGCAAGACGCGGGAGCAGCTAATAAAATGTACCACGCTCCCTCATCCAAATGTAGTTGGTCATTACAGTAGAACTCTTGACCGTTGTCCCCTCAACGAAAGGCTGGCGTTATCAATTTGGTGGTCGATCCCGGTTGTTTCGCCTCTAGCTGGAGGCCAACCGACAATCGGATCATATTTGTTGGTTTTACCATTCTGCGGCTATGCCACTATTCAACTCGCCGAGTCTCTCGCATCAACGATACCGTCTTAATATGGTTGCGGAAAATATCCAATCCCCAATTTTTGGTTCTATAATATCTAGGATTATCTCAAAAAACCCCCAACTGGGTAGTTTATATACTATAAATATAAATATAGAGAATCTCGTGATATATATAATATATATATTTTAGAGCCATATTTATAGGTATTAATATTATAGGTGGTGTATCCTTTTCGAAACTAGATTCTAGGATAAGTATAACTAACTAGGTTTAATTATAGTTAACTAAAGTAGCTTTGTATGGTTGATGGGCGTCTCCTAAACTAGCAGGAGAGTCCAGCGTACACCATGAACTAGACGCTGGAAGGCCATTCCACGTTCCAGCCTCTGCCCTATGTTCCTCGTCAATACCCAGAAAATGAGCTGAATCTGATGATCAAATCACTCATCCATTTATTATCTTCCGAGTTTAACTTTGTCAGCAAGTCTTTATTTGTGATGCTCCGCACATACTTCAGAAAGAGGAGACACGCCAATTAAGTATATGAGCCCAAGCACCAAACCCAACCCTCTACACATCCTACAACACTTCTAGAATCCACCATTATAGGCCAATACCCACCTTAGCTTCGCCAGTTCCAACCTGAAACCTCTTCACATCCCAAACCAATCCGACCACCTCCCACCAATAGATCCACCACTTCGTCGGATCAAAATCGCACCACTGCGGCCCGTTCCGATAATCCCGGGGAAAAGCATGATGATAATTATGATAGCCTTCCCCCAATGTCAACACAGCCAGCAATGCATGGTTCCGCGAGGTATTTCGCGCCGAGTACGGCTGGTGCCCCGCCCAATGCGCCAACGAGTTGATGCAGTAAGAAACATGCCAGACGATCACTACGCGCAGACACCCCGCATACAGGAACCCGCCTGCCCAGTCATCCCACAACCACCCGGCCACACACGCCGGAAAGACGAACGCCATCAAGCCCGCCAGGGGATAGTAGGCCCGCCGCTGCCAGACGACGACCGCGTCGCGGTCCAGATCCGACAGATCAACTCCTTCGCTGCCCTTGCCGAATCGACTCGAGTCATAGGTCAGGATCCAGCCTATGTGCGAATAGAAAAGGCCGCGTCGGCTGTTGTAGGGATCGCGATCCGTATCGGTGAACCGGTGGTGAGCGCGGTGGTCGGCTGCCCACATCCGGATGGGGAGCTGAAGGGCTCCAGCACCGACGACTGCAAAGAAAATGCGTAGCGCGAGGCATGCTTTGTACGACTGGTGACTCCAGAGACGGTGATAGCCTGATTCACCGGGTCAGATTCGGAGATGGAAGGGGGACTTCCAACATGACGTACCGGCAGTGATACTGAGCCCGGTCACAAAGGCATATATCAACGTCCACACGCGAGTTTTCCCCTGGAAGGCTATAGCGGGCGCATGGTATAATACGAACAGGGGAAGACCGACGTTGGCGGCGAAGTACCGAAGGTGTACTCGCTTCCACCACAGTTTGTGAGAAGAGTCCATCATGTGTCGAAATCAGGAGAGTTCTATGATAGTGAAGCTCGTCGACATTCCTTTGTCCCTATCTTGCTTCTGGCCTGAATCCACCCATATGTGCCACCAGATCGACTAGGAACTTTTCATGCAAGGGCGAACCTTCTCCTGGATGCGATCCATTCCTGCATAATCTGCCACTAACCTATAGCGAGGTCTTACTCCAAGCTTCTCAAATTCTTTATGGACACCGATGTCCATCTCCCAAAGCATCTCCCTTCAGCCATCAGCAGCATCACAAAGCACCAGACTCACACATCATGGATATCCCCACGCGTTGGACATCAATCGTGCAAAGACACCCGACCCCTCTGATCGAAATCGCCGGCATGCTAGGAACCCAATTGGTAACCTTCTGGCTCCCAGCAGGGCTATTTACAGTTTGCGACCTCCTCGCCTGGCCCTCCCTCCAACGATACAAGATCCAGCCGGCGAACAAGCAGCCCAGCCGGGTGAGCATTATCCGCGATGCATTTTTCGGGTCCCTCCTGAACCAACTACTGAGCACAACGCTCCACGCCCTCCAGCTGCTTTTGGTCCATGTCGTCCTACACCGACCAGATCTCGGATACCGCGTCGCACCAACCCTGCCGTCCCAGCCCGAGTTCATTACTGAATTCGCCCTGTGCATGCTGGCACGGGAGATCATCTACTACTACTGCCACCGGCTCCTGCACCATCCGCTCTTTTACGCGCGCTTTCACCGACAGCACCACCGGTTCCGCGCCCCCGTGGCTCTGGCAACTCTATACGCCCATCCTGTTGAGCACATCCTCACAAACATGCTGCCGATTGCGTGGCCCGCGCGGCTCCTGGATGTCCATATCGTCACCCTGTGGGCGTTTGTGGGCGCCGTCGGTCTCAAGGCTGCCCTGGCGCACAGTGGCTACCGGCTGTGGGAGACCCCCGACGGGTGGAAGCCTGAGGTCCATGATCTGCACCATGAGTTGATGACGGTCAATTACGGCTTGATCGGGCTTCTTGATCGGGTACATGGGACTAGGGCTACTGAGAAGCCGAAGCGGGGCTGAAGGGGGAGCTATGACAGTATTGTTCCTACTAGTTCTATGAATAACACAACAAAGCATTAGATGATGGTTCGAGACTTGTGTCCGAATGAAGATCGTGGAAGCTCAGCAAAACTCTGGGACTGGTCATACTGTAAGGAGAGTGGTAGCGTGGAAGCTCCAGCTTATAACGCAAGCGACCGATGCACGATCGGAATGAGATGTAGCTACCGAAGAAACCCGCAGATCTCATGGTCCACAGCCACATATCTCCTTGATAGGGTGGGTTGTCATGTCGATCAAGAGTGGACTAATCGCTCGGTACACATCGGCAAGGGACTCAACAAAAGTGAGAAAACTATGTATTAGCCAATGAGATATGTCACTTATGCAAGGGAGAATGCGCAAGGTGGGGAGACACATACTGTACAGTCGACCATGTCTCTAGTCCAACATGCGCCTACTGGCTCGCAGTTATAAAAATATGATTGATTTGGTAGCCAACCCGACGCGTCAATGTATCTAGTGAAACGCGCATTTGTCCCGCCTTGCCACCAGATTCGAGCCCACCCATCCCCACTGAATAAGAGGATCCTACCTACACATTAAAGTTATAGGGATGAAGCTCACAGCCCCGGTGCCATTGGGCTTAGTGTTGACCTGGCTCTGCGCATGCACCAACGTGGTTAGGGCCAAGGATGCCCCGACGGTGATTGCCGGCATGAATAATCTTCGCCAAAGTGTCGACAGCGCTCACACCATGTTTGACGCCTACGATGGCGGATGGTTGAAATCCTTGGAGCTGGGACGCGCCGTCTGGGACGTCTACTCGTCCACCAAATCAGCTAGGGGGCAGTGGGATTCGGCTCCGCCTTTCGAGGACCATGAGGTGGCCGATATCTTGGTGACCTATCATGCTGTGAGACGCTCTATTGCGGATGTCATGGCTCTTGCTGGTAGCAAGGTATGTATCGCTCTAGTGCAGTTGCGTTTGTGGATCCCATCGCTAACATCCACTATTATCAACGCACACAGGGGTCGGTCTATGACAAGAGCGGTATTCGGCTCATGGTCGTTGCCATCATGCAGCTGTTTGAGAACGAACGGAGTGAGTTTCAACAAGCTGCGCGAGCGAAGATCCCTGAATCGTTCCATGATGATATTGCGGGTCCGGTGGCCAATCTTAAGACGGAATTCCAGAGTGCGATGAAAGCGCTCGTATAAGAAGGTTTTGGGCCAGCAGAAATAACATGTCATATTGCGCCGAATCTAGTTAGTGCTTTATAGTGAAGAACTCAATCACCTTGTCCTGGACGACAGAAGTACTGTGCGATCTTTGCTAGAAAATATTCACCTAATTTCCTTCACCCACCCTGACTCACTGCAATATGCCTTCGGAGACTCTATGTCATGATTCTCATGCCCCGGGGCATTCTGGTCCTGAAGCCCTAGCCATCGTAGGAATGGCCATGCGTCTTCCTGGTGGTATCAACACCGTCGAGGATTTCTGGGACTTTCTCATCAACAAGAAAGACGGCCACTGCACTGTACCTGGGTCACGATACAATGTCGAAGCCTTCTATCACCCCGCAAGGGCAGGCTCGGTGCGGACTCAGAGCGGCTACTTTCTTCAGGAGGATCCAGCGTACTTCGATAATCAATTCTTCTCGTTGACACCGTACGAAGCATCGCGATTGGATCCTCAGCAACGGCTGCTGCTCGAGGTTGTTTATGAATGCATGGACACCGGTGGACAGGTAGGCTGGCGGGGCCAGGGCAGGAATATCGGCTGCTTTGTGGGCGTGTTTGGGGAGGACTGGTATGATTTGCAGTCTAAGGACACGCAAAGGATTGACCGGTATCATGTTCTGGGAACGGGCAACTTTGCGCTTTCCAACCGGATCTCGTATGAGTTTGACTTCACAGGGCCGAGGTATGGTTCTTCCCTTTTTACCTCCCTTTTGTATTCGACCACCCTCGCGATTGACACATACGGGTTACAGTATGACCTTGGCAACAGGATGTTCGGCGTCTATGGTCGGGCTGCATGAGGCATGCCAGGCCGTGCTCGCTGGAGACTGCGAGTCCGCCGTTGTGGCTGGGACTAATCTCATTCTCACTCCAACAATGACCACTACCATGTCGGACAACCTTGTCCTGTCGCCCACCGGAGTTTGTCGCACATTCGACGCGGGTGCGGATGGTTACGGCCGAGGTGAGGGGGTCAACGCAATCTACATCAAACACCTCGCAGACGCTGTGCGTGATGGAGACCCTGTTCGCGCAATCATTCGGGCCACCGCAACAAATTGCGACGGGAGAACTCCAGGGATTACTACACCTGGATCCGCTACACAGATGCAGCTTATTCGAAAGGCGTACCAGCGCGCGCAGATTCAAAATATTACCAATACAGGGTTTTTCGAATGCCATGGCACGGGCACAGTGGCAGGAGACACTGCGGAGACATCTGTAGTAGCGGAGTTGTTTCGCGACACTGGCGTACTCATCGGATCGGTCAGATTACGTTTCAAAAACCAAATTGCTCGAAGCCCTATTTAACTCTTGAGGCTAGGTGAAACCAAACGTGGGGCATTCGGAGGGAGCATCAGGAATCACCAGCATTATCAAGACCGTTCTTGCACTTGAAAAACGAACCGTCCCACCAAATATCTTTTTCGAGTCGCCAAATCCCGGGAGTCTGTATTAAATATGCCCAGAGCCACTCATGTCATGCTAATAACGCCAACAGTTCCCTTTAAGGACTGCAAGTTAAAGGTACCTATTGAAGCAATGCCATGGCCAGAGCATAAAGAACTCCGAGCAAGTGTGAATTGTTTCGGTATCGGAGGTTCCAATGCCCATGTATGTCTTTTTCCTCGACCTGCTGCATTCACTGGAACTTAGGATAACACTAAATGCAGGCAATTCTGGAACCGGGCATTGAGAATGGAACTCCACTTAACCAACTATCGTCTAACCTCGTTAAGAAGCTGCTTATTGTCTCTGCGGGCAGTGCGGAAGCTCTCTCGAAAAGAGTGGATGACCTGGTGAAGTTCATGCAGAGTGAGAGAAAGACTTTGAATGACGTCGCCTATACTCTGGGCTCAAGAAGAGAACGTCTAAAATACCGGAGCTTTGCGGTCGCCTCTTCAAATGTCGACGCGAATTTCCAGGAGCTAGCTGTTGAAGCCTCGGGGTCTCCAGAGGTCACGCTGGTTTTCACGGGGCAAGGTGCGCAGTGGGCCGGCATGGCTCGCGAGTTGCTGGAAAACTGCGAGGATTTCAAAAATGACATTCAGCTCATGGACAAACTTTTGCAATCCGCAGACCCTGCTCCGTCCTGGTCCATAGCAGGTACATACACCGACCCTCGATGAACTGGATGACCAAAATTAACGGCATCGCAGAAGCGTTGTTGGCGCCCGAGGCTCAATCGCAGATCAATGATCCCCAGCTCTCCCAGCCAGTATGCGTAGCAATCCAGATCGCTTTGGCAAACCTTCTGAGGAAATGGGGCATCGTATTCTCTGCCGTGGTGGGACATTCCAGCGGAGAGATTGCGGCAGCCTACGCCGCCAGAGCTATCTCGCTTCGCAGTGCCATCTTGATTGCGTATCATCGTGGTCGATTGACTCAGCACGTGGCTGATGGATCTATGGCAGCAGTCGGTCTCTCAAGGGTTGAGGTAAAGCCTTGGTTAGTGGAGGGCGCCGTGATTGCTTGCGAGAACAGCCCCTCAAGCACAACCATTGCGGGAGAGACCCTCGCGGTGTCTCATACTATAGACGTGATTCGTGATGCATACCCGGATGCTTTTTGCCGCATGCTGAGGGTTAACAAAGCATACCATTCTCGTGGGTGTTTCTTAATTATACCTTGTAATGGGAATATACTGACATTCTGAGAAGCGAAGATGCAGTCAATGGGTGCAGATTATACCACAGTAATCGCACCCGAGATCGAAATTTCCAACTGCATGATAACCATGTATTCAACTGTGACCGGAGAGAAGATCACTGATCCAGCTGGGCTGGATAGTACTTACTGGAGCCGTAATCTAACCTCGACCGTCGAGTTCAACAAGGCAGTCAGGGGTATGCTCCAGTCGAAACCGGATCGAGACCGTGTTTTCATCGAAGTTGGACCCCATAGTGTGCTTCAAGGGCCATTACGCCAAATCTTTGAGTCGGTGAAGACGAAGGGGCACAACTGGTACATCCCAACCTTGATGCGGAGCCAAAGCGCAGAAGATTCGGTTCTCCGAACAGCCGGAATGGCTTTTATCCGAGGAGTTGATGTCGACCTATTCATGATCAACGGCTCTGGTAGGGTGGTTGACTGTCTTCCGCGGTACCCCTGGCAACACGCCGAACGGCACTGGAGCGAGAGTCGTATCAGCGAAAATTGGCGACACCGAAAGTTTCCGCATCATGAGCTTCTCGGATCCAGAGTGCTGGAGACAAGCCCTCTCCAGCCCTCGTGGAGGAACATGCTTCAGATTCACAACTGCATCTGGCTGGGACATCACAAGCTTTTCAAGGATACGGTGTTTCCCTGCGCTGGGTATGTGGCTATGGTCGGAGAAGCCATACGACAGCATTGCCGATGTGAAGGCTATGAGATTCGGAACCTTATTTTGAAGAAACCACTCTTCCTCCAGGAAACGAGAACCACTGAGATCCTCACATCGCTAAGACCTGAACGACTCAGCGATATCGCGGACTCAGAGTGGTTTGAGTTTTTAGTTATTGCCTTGGATGGCTCCGAATGGAGCACATACTGTCAGGGCCAGATACGTGCAACCAATCACGCAAAGCTGCCTCAGATAAGCAAGCAGCCACGCTGGACACGGACAGTTGAGTCAAGAGATTGGTATCAGTTCATGGCCCGGTCAGGGCTGAATTACGGGAGGAGCTTCCAGCGAATCAGTGACATCACCGTCGACCCAGTAGATTATCGTGCGAATGCAACCGTGGTCGAAGACAGTAGCAATACTGGAGACGCTTACCTGGTGCATCCGACTGTGATTGACCAGGGTCTTCAACTTTTAACCGTCGCTATGGCCAATGGAATCCAGAGACGTGCTACCTCACTAGCCATTCCGGCCTCAATCGATCGGATCTCTGTTACCAGGGCCGAAGGAAACATCTGGTGTCAAGCGGATAAATGCAGTAACGTGTCCTCGACCACCCTCTCTGGAAATATCAGCATGTTAAGCAAGGTAGGACCTGCGCTAGTTATGACCGGGGCGAACTTTTTCTCTCTCGCAAATGATGAGGTAGATGAAGAAAGCACTATCCCTCTCTTGTCCCAGATAGACTGGGCACCATGCTTGGACCTGATCTCCCCGACAAACTGGCTTCCTTTCAATGCCGAAGAGAGGGGCGTGTCACTAGTTGCGGAAATCACTTGCTTCTACATCCTCGAAGCAGCGGTGCAGATCGCAGATGTGATTCCTGCGACTGAACATCTAAAAACATACCGATCCTGGTTGAAGAAAGTTCATGAGCAGGTCTCAAATGGGACGGCTCAAACTTTCCTTGAAATTCCATGGCAGGAAATGGACAAGGGTGAGCAATTTGCGCGAGCCGCCGAGATCCGCGAGCAGCTCACAACTCTCGAACGAGGCGTGGAGAAGGTGGAAGAGGTCTTAAGACTAGTCTCTGAGAATTTCAGCGGAATCATAGAGGGAAGGATTTCTCCTCTGGAAGTCTTGACCATAGATCACCTGCGCAATTTGTATGACTTCGGCAGCTCGCTCTCGGACTGGAAGCCCTTTTTGTCGCAGGTCGGTCACTGGAACCCTCGGGTTAGAATTCTCGAGATCGGTGCAGGCACAGGGGCCACTTGTGCACAGGTTATCGATTCAATGCGGTCAAAGGATGGAAATAGAACGTTCGCCAGTTACACTTTCACTGATATATCGCCGGCCTTCCTTTCGGCTGCAGCGGACCGGTTCAGCCAACACGAGAGTATCACTTTCCACCTTCTCGATATCACTAAAGACCCTCTCCAGCAGGGATTTATGTCGGCCTCGTATGACCTGGTTATTGCCTCCAATGTAAGCGGTGATATTATTTTCTCACATGACCTAGATTTCCTGTCGTAGCATGATACATGTTCATTAAAACTAACTTATATGGCAGGTCATTCATTCCACACCATCTCTCTCAGATGCATTGGTAAATGTCCACAAGCTCTTGGCGCCGGGTGGATTTCTTCTGCTTCAAGAACTATGTCCTGGTGAGTATGACGTGTACCATGTCTTTCTTTTGTCAGTTAAAATCTCGGGAGAGCTAACACGGAGCCGCAGACATTCTGTATACCGATTTCATAATGGGAATTCTCCCCGACTGGTGGAATGGAAAAGAAGACGGACGAGCCGATTCTCCATATGTCAAGCCGGAACGATGGCACACTGAGCTCATTCAGGCTGGTTTCACTGGTGCGATGTGTGTCACACCAGATGGTGTGTATCCATTCCAGCAGAATGCCAATATTATATCTCGGCGCCCGGCCGACTACTTGCCCGCACAGCAGATAACACTCCTTTCGACCACCTCTCAAAGCAGCCTTCCATGGGATGAAAGCCTAGAGAGAATATTGACAAAGCAGGGCTACAGTGTGAATTGGGCAACCTTAGAGTCACTACCTGTAGACACAGGCTGCATCATCTCCCTTCTGGATCTGTCGGCACCTGCGCTGCATGACATGGATGAGGTGCGATTTGAGCAGATGAAACGGCTCTTTTCCCTAAGTTCAAAATTTCCCATTATCTATCTTACGCGAAGTGTGCAAATGGCCTGCGAGGACCCCCGGTTTGGTCTCGTCCTAGGGCTTTCTCGCACTCTGCGAAGGGAGATAGTGGGAAACATCGTCACTATCGAGCTTGATGCTTTGAATGATTCAACCTCTCAAGCGGTTGTGGACATATACCACCGAACAAGACAGGTGATTCCGCACGAAAGTCTACGAGACGATGAATATGTGGTTCGGTCTGGACAGGTTTATATCAGCCGAGTCAACTGGCGGTCCCTCCGACGACAAATGGAAGACAAGCCTGATCCGGATACACCACGCTGCCTGTCTGTTCGCCGATATGGACTTGTTGATAGTCTATTCTGGGAAGCCAGTCTGAGCGATGAGCGTCCGCTGGGGCCCACGGAGCTTGAGTTGGATGTGCATTGTGTTGGCCTGAATTTCCGGGTATGTGGCAGCACGATTGAAAAAAAGGCCGGGTCTTTTGCTAACCGTACATCGATCAGGACCTTATGATTGCACTTGGTGTTATGGGAGAGTCAAGTGAATCTGGGATCGAAGCCAGTGCTACCGTGCGAAGAGTCGGCGCCAAGGTCACCAGATTCAAAGCTGGAAACCAGGTGGTGGTCTGTAATAAAGGTCTCTTTCGGACACGGGCGCGTGTAGATGAGCATGACTGCATTGAGATCCCTTCAGGGCTGTCGTTGCAGGATGCTGCGACAATTCCAGCGGTGTACGCAACCGCCTTTTACTCATTGGTCACGATCGGGCAACTGCAGCCGCATCAGGTAAGTAGGGAGGAGAACTCACCAAATCTCTAAACTTGAACTGAATGCTAACATCTTGGAAAGACTGTTCTGATTCATTGTGCCACAGGAGGCGTGGGTCTAGCCGCCATTCAAATATGCCAGGAAATTGGCGCGACTGTATAGATGCCCGCTCACTCCCTGACAAGTGTTTCCTGTCGCTAACGATCAGTATAGATATATGCCACTGCGGGCTTACCGGAAAAGCGAAGCTATCTGCATGCAGAATATGGAATTCCTATGGAGAATATATTTACCTCTCGAGACGATTCATTTTATCAAGGTGTGATGAGCAGAACAGGTGGAGCCGGTGTTGATCTGGTCTTGAATTCGCTAGCCGGCAGCCTACTTCATGCGTCCTGGCAGTGCGTCGCCAAGTTTGGAAAAATGATTGAGCTGGGAAAGCGAGACTTTCTCGCCCATGGAAGTTTGAATATGGATCTTTTTAACGGCAACAGGTCATTTTTTGGAGTCGACATGTTGAGTATTATTGCAGAGCAGCCGGAACTATCGCAACGGTAAGCAGCTCCGCATAAGTGGGTAGTCACTTGTCTAATTCAGATATCTAGCTTGATGGTACAATTTGTCGACTGGTACAAGGGTAATAAGATTCGACCGATTCGACCAATCAAGGTTTTTGATGCGAGCGAGGTGATTGAGGCTTTCAAGTACATGCAGAGCGGAAGGCACATGGGCAAGATCGTGATTCAGATGCCTAATGGCGGGGAGCAATTATCCTCCGAGCCCACCCAAATCGCTGCGAACCTCAGCATTACCAAATCATATCTGTTGGTTGGTGGACTGGGTGGCATTGGACGCGCTGTGGCGAATTGGCTTGTCGAAAAAGGCGCTCGGCACCTGATCTTCCTCTCGAGGTCGGCAGGTCGTCTGCCAGATCATCGCCGTTTCGCTTGTGAACTAAAACGGCAGGGCTGTGAGGTCGTGATGGTTTCTGGGGATGTCTCTCGACCGGAGGATATCACAAAGGCTCTGTCAAGAGCTGCCGGGCGGGTAATTGGAGGCGTGATTCAAATGTCCATGGTGCTTCAAGTATGTTCCCTCTCTGCCCTTCCTAAAGGCCAAAGGCTTTTCGTTTCAAGACACCACAGCTGACACATCGATCTAGGATGAAAGCCTTGCCAAGATGACGCACAGTCAATGGCTGCAAGCCACTCAACCCAAGGTTGATGGCACGCACAATCTGCATCGGGCGTTAGAAGTGCACGAACCTGGCCTTGACTTCTTTGTTCTGTTTAGTTCCATGTCTGGAGTAGTTGGCACCGTGGGCCAATCAAATTATGCGGCAGCTAACTCTTTCCTTGATGCATTCGTAACGTATCGTCGCCAGCTAGGACGCGTCGCATCCGTTGTGAATCTCGGCATAGTGGAGGACATCGGGTGCGTGCATCATGATCAGCCCACGCTGAACCGTGTGAAGTCCACAGGAGCCCGTCTTATCCGTGAGGACGCCGTCATCGATGCACTTCATGCAGCCATTTTGCCCTGCAGGTCGCCACCAGATTCGGCAAAATTCACATCAAGTGTGATGATGATTGGCGTGAACTCAGTGAAGCCTCTCTCCGCGCCCGGTGTGACGCCTTTGTGGGGCCCTGATATCAGGTTCTCCATGTATGAGAATCTTCAGGGACAGACAAAGCGAGGGCCTCAGATGGACAAGACAGATCTGAAGGAATTCTTTACGATGATTGAGCAGAGTCCAGATCTGCTAGATGACCCGGCCACGGAGGTGCGCATTATGTCCGAGCTGTGCAAGCTGATCAACGCCCATATGTCTCGCGACGAGAGAGAGAACGACGACATGGCCAGTATTCCCATCGATTCATTGATGTCAATCGAAATTCGGAACTGGTTTCGTAGACAACTAGGAATGGAGATTAGCTTAACGGAGATCTCGAAAGCGGGAACTGTTGGGGGGCTGAGTCGGCTGTGTGTGGCTACCCTCAATGAGAGGTACGCCGTGTCCAGCAGAGATACGGAAACCCATAAGGAACAAAGTTGAAATGAGGAAGGTAGAATAGGTATACGGGGTCAAGGAGATGGATGATAGTAGTAAGGGGACACAGACATGCACATGACTCCCTGATTAGGACCAATCATTTACACATATTTTCTCTCGCTGTGTACCAAAATTTTCTCACATTCAACCCTCTTGCTCTTCTACCTTTTGTCATAAACCACTGCAAGTAGGTGAATGAATCATGTTTCAATTCTTGTCCAATTTTGCAAGGCCTTCATATATTCTTCGACTGTATCTCGCAAAGAGAAAGTCAGTCAAGTATGTGTCTCTTGCCCTCCAGGGACCAAAATCGCCCACTTTTGGCAGACATTGCTCTTGGGACAAGATGTAGGACGAGTTCAGCAAAACAGACCGCCGCGTAACAGTCTGCGCATCGCGCGGGAACCGAGGGACCAAAGCCCGAATCCCATCCCTCTCCATCTCCCGAATCACACGACAAATCAGTAGTGTTCGCATATCCGCCCCCAATGTCCACGATGTGTGCACATACCCCGTGACAAAGCCCGCATTAGGAATATCCTGTACCATAACAGCATTCCAGGCCAGTTTCCTACCCGGCTCGATCTGCGCATCGTCGAGAAAGATCCGAGTCCCGCCGGCGAACTGAAGCTTCGGCCCTGTCGCGGTCACAATGATGTCGCCGGAGAGATACTTTCCAGACTGGAGCATCAGACCATGGCAGTCAACGTAGGCTATGTGGCCAGTCTCTATTGATGCTCTTCCGCATTCCAGGGCTCGGAAGATTTTCCGTCCGAGGGAGATATTCGGTCGTTGTTCCCACGGGTTGTATGCGGGGGTGAAATGAGGCTTGACGGGGACATGGGCAGGGAGCTGCCACCGTGTCCAGGCGATGCATATCCACTTCATCAAGCCCGGAAACAGGCAGCAGAGCTGGTAGAAGAGCTTCATGATCATCATCCAGCCGATCCATTTGACTCGATAAGTCCAGCGATAACCCTCATTCTTAGAATGCTCTCTCTCCGGTAGGGTGAGAAGGTACCCTGGACTTCTCTGGACGAGAGTCACGGATGCAGCGGTGTCAGCGAGCTCTGGGAGCAATGCCATTGCTGTTGCTCCGCTACCGATCAGCAAGATGCGTTTGTCTGCATAGTTCAAGTACTCGGGCCAGAACTGAGGGTGGACAACAGGGCCAGCAAAATTGCCCAACCCTGCAATTAAGGCCGGCCGCGCCTCGTCATGGTTGAATATTCCCGTGCAGAAGATGACAAACCTAGCGCGAAATATCACCGTGCTAGTTTTTTGCCTCTGATAATGACGGCACACTAGTCTCCACAGACGCAACTTGGTGGACCAATGTGCTGTATGTAGTTTGTGATCAAACATAATATGATTTTCCAGCTGGAATGAGTCGGTAGCAGCTGTCAGATAACGTAGGATGGACTCTCGATCGGCATGTTTGGTCTTCTGGTTCCATGGGAACCAGGGATACGAGTAAGTATAGACATCGGAGTCAGCACGGAGCCCGGGGTATCTGAAGTTATTCCAGTTACCACCGATTCTGCTTTTGCTTTCTATCACAAGATAGCGACTGTGTTGCAGCTCAGATTGCACGCGGTAGGCTGCATTTATGCCAGCTAACCCGGCGCCAACTATTATGACATCCAGATCGGGTCTGCACCCACGCTGGTCCATGATATCTCAGAGAATGACATAAATATGCCTTTCATCAGGATACTAATATAGGAAAATGAGACTTTTCGAAAGGATTGACAGGGGCAAACCATCTAGATTTTCACCCCCTTGCTTCGTCCCGCATCAAAGAATGACATAAATGCCCTTGTCCCTGTGTTGGATTCTGTACAAGGTTCTACTTCTCCTGAAAGCCGCAATATGGAAGACTGCAATAATTCTCTCCCAAACGATCATTACTACCCGGTCATTATTATCGGAGCTGGGATATCCGGTATCGCTTCTGCGTGTCAACTGCAACGCAAATTTGGATGCAACCAGTTTATGATCTTCGAGAGTCAGGACGGAATCGGGGTACATTTCGCATCACTACCCTCACGCTTGTTCGCAAATCAAGCTGACATTTGATTCAGGGAACATGGTGGAATCATCGTTACCCTGGGGTGGCCACTGATTCGTAAGTCTGTGTGAGGGACATTTTGAATGGAAAGTGGCTGATCATCCAGACCTTCGCCACTTTATTCCTACTCTTTCGCTCCTCTGCCGAGCTTTGCAGGTCCCAGGGCGACTGGTAAGGAAATGTATCAATATCTACATACAGTTTGCACACAGCATGGGATCCTCAACAGAATCCAACTCAGCACCGATGTCACCGATCTCATCTGGGACGATAGTGAAAAACAATGGATTGCTAGCATTGTCACCGCCAAAAAGCGAACTCGTGTCCGTGCAAAGATCGTCATCAGCGCAGTGGGCAAATTTGGGAGTCCCGACATATCGATGCTGCAGTCTATTCTAGGCATAGACACTTTCCGCGGTCGTATAATGCATACTGCACAGTGGGATAGCTCTGTAACCTTGCGTGGGAAAGATATCACAGTTATAGGTGCCGGATGCAGTGCCGCGCAGCTTGTGCCGAAACTGCTCGCCTCGAGCGAGATCCAGCCAAGATCTGTCACGCAAATCATCCGATCCCCTCATTGGGTCACTCCAGATCCCTACTCGGGTGAATTACGTCGTTTCTGGAATCTATGCATGCCCGTAATTGTCAGTTGCAGGCTAGGCGCCTGGATGGCGCGCTCGGTGCTGTTCATCCTCTATGAGTTGTTTTATTTTCTTTTCTACCGGCCCTTTTCAAACAGAAGTCAGTTTCAAAAACGGTTTCAACGAAGGCTTACTAGCTATATTGATCGGAAGGTTCCGGAAGAATATAAAAGCATGCTCACGCCAAGATACACAGTTGGATGTAAGAGGGTGATTCTTGACCCTGGTTGGTATGACACGCTCAAAGACCCGAGGTTTAGTCTTCACGTTTCACGGTTGAAACGGTTCGAGGAGAATTGTTTAGTCCTCGGTACGGGCAAAAAAGAAACCAAAGTTTTCACTGATGTTTTGTTGCTCGCCACGGGGTATAGCCCAACCTCAAACTTCCTCTCGTCCATCAGCATGACGGGTCGAGATGGAATCGATCTCCAGAAGATATGGAATGCGCGGGGAGGACCTCAAGCATATCTGGGGCTTGCAATGGACCAGTTTCCCAACCTCTTTTTTATATCTGGTCCAAATTCATCGGTTAGCCACGGGAGTGTCATGGCCGGCATCGAAAACTCCGTCTGCTACATCATGCAGCTCCTTGGCCCTGTACTAGAAGGTCAAGTTGCGTCCTTGGAGGTCAAGAAGGACGCATGTTGCACCTGGACACAGAAAGTCCAGCTAGCGTCGAAAGACTCTATCTGGGTAAAGGGGGGTTGCAGTAATTGGTACATTGATGGACGAGGATGGAACTCGATGATTTACCCGTACGTACCAATCCATTGTTGTATACAAAGGTCTCAATTCTGACTGTGCCACAGATTCTCACAAATCTATCAATACTTTACCTGCATATCCCCGGAATGGGATGACTGGGCAATTACTTACACACAGGCTGGCTTTACCCACACCCAACAACGAAAGCGGAGATTTCGCCTCTGGCTCAAGTTCATAATGCTTCCGTTGTTTCTCCTAATTGTCTTCACACGTTTGACCTGCTAAGTTCTGTTGGACGAGCTGTATGGCTCACATAGAGCTTGAATTAGACCTATCAACACATGTGAATCGAGCCGGCGAGAAAATTCGCAGCATCGGTGAACTGAGCATTCCCCCCAAATGGATGCAATAGATAATGCCATGTGTCTGGAATATCTATGTTCCCTTAATGTTCTATACTTTTGTTTTATCTTCACTTGTTTGTCTGTATGAATGAGAAAATCCTTGCCGAATGAAATGTAGATATAGAGCACTTCCTTGCGATCGGTACTCTGCTTACCCATAGCAGCGAGGCAATGGCCACCGCCGGAATCAACTTGGACACCCTAGTACTGGAATTTGCAGGATGCGTGCGTAGATTTTTCGGCTCAGTTAAAAGAAGAGTCGAAGAAATATTTTATGGCGTCAAGAGGGCCACAATAACAACTTTATCTCAAACCATATGGAGACCACAACGATCCAATCACCTATGGTATGATTATCGAATTGGGCCGATACGTGGGTTGAGATCGAGGATCTCAGCTGCGCTAGAAAACCCGAACTGGCCTATGTTGTTTTCTGCGGTGATCAAAGCGCTTATCATGGTCCTGGTTGGCATCGAGACACTAGCGGTGGCCTTGGTATCATCTGCCTATTCGGGTGGCATTTTTGAAATCCTGGTGAACCTCCAAGTCAGCGAGGAAGTCGGCCTTCTTGGGTATTTCGCTCTACGTCATTGGATTCGCTATCGGCCCTTTGTTCTGGGCTCCCTTGAGTGAGATATATGGAAGTTGGTATATCATGATCGCAAGTGCCGTGGGCCTAACAGCCTCACTGCTGGAAGCGCTGGGTTGCAGAACATTTGGACACTGATTATTCTGTGGTTCTTCGCTGGGTGTCTCGGTTCTGCGCTTTTCGCAGTGTCTGGTGGTATTATCGCCGACGCATTTCCTGCCATCAGTCGTGGCCTTGCTAGTGGGTTGTACTGCGCTGGTCTGTTCCTCAGGCCGACCTTGGGTCCCATTATTGGTAGCTTCTTATCGAAAAATGCCGGTTGGTGATGGGTCGAGGGACTTATTACGGCATTTTCTGGACTGTTCGCGATTATCACGACCCTTACTTTGCCCGAGACCTATACTCCCGTATTGTTGAGCAAGCGTGCCGCATGCCTCTCCTCAATGACCGGCCGGGTTTATCGCAGCAAAATCTAGATTGACAAGAGAAAGATGCACTTAGGAGCAGTGTTCAAAACTGCCCTGTCTCGACCCTGGGTGCTACTATGCCATGAGCCCATTGTACTCTTTTTGTCAATCTATCTCTCCATTATTTACGGCATGTGAGTATCATTCCTGTTCCATATTTACCCTAAGCTCAGTCAGAAACAAACCTTATTATATCATAGTCTTTACCTGCTTTTCGCAGCTATTCCCATCATCTATCAAACAGAGCGTGGCTGGAGTGAAGGGAAGAGCGGTCTCGCTTTCTTGGGCATCCTGGTCGGCATCCTATTGTTTTTGGTTCAAGTAGAATCTTCCTTATATACTCCGGGGACGAAGCTAGACACGATCCCCTTTTATACCTGACATTTTGAGCTCGAGCCACCTTAAGAAATTGTAGACTTTAAAATTATCACCCCGTAATGCATGACTATTTCCACGCAAATCACTAATGGGGTAGGGTAGTCAGAAAACGAGGGTAGCCCAAACATAACCGACGGACTAGCCATCACGGAATAAATGGCCCTGTGGGGTCCGTCTATTTTGAGTATGGTCTATTTTGTGCTGGCCAAATCAGAGGGTGCTCACTTGAGGCTTAGTAATGAATCACCTAGTACGCCCAAGCACTCACTGAGCACTCACACTGAGCCGACATTGAGCACGACAGAGCAATCACTGGGCGATCACTGAGTGATCACTGAGCCTGAGCCCGTACTGACGTCTACTCAGTGATCCTGAGCATGAGCGCCCTCATAAAGCGGCGGCAGCCTAGATAGGAAAGGCCCCACCCGGCAGACTTTATCCTGTCTATATACAACATAGGAACATACGTATGTTCACCCCTCCTATACGAATGCTTCGCTGACTTCATGTCTGACGTCCAAAGAAACAGCAATTTCTACCAAATAGCCGAGAATACCCGTTCAGAGTGTGACTGGTCAACCCGTCAAGGCGCATTCCGTTACCTGAGCCACATAAAGCTTTTCTACAGTGTCAACAATCGTATATGGTCTTTATCATGATCAAGGTTGATCCTAACGATCTATCAAGCCACCCAACTTAGAGGTCCCTAATATCAGGTTCTTAGTATCAACCTTCAATACCTAAACTCTAAATCGCTGGAGAATGGGAAACGACGGGACCTCACCAAACGGATTCAAGGTCATCATTGAATGAAATCTGGCTAAAGATGCCATCGACCTATAAAACACGGCTGCCTAGCCAACATCAATATCATTCCTGGGAATGGTAACCTAACAAGTATTTTAGACTGGGAATCGCGCAGTAATATTGGCCTAAGGCAAGATGAAGAGTGGAAAGATCTACTCAGCAATTCTTGGTTAGATTTCTTTGCATTGTGCAAGTATCCCGAGTTGAATGAGAGGACTTGAATTTCTGATAGAGACATGAGGTTCAACTGCCCTAACAGCCGTGGTCTTTGCTAGGAGACTTTCCATTAGCCTACTTTGATGGGATACGTCTTGTACTATTTGCAGGGAATGAAATCGTGTAATTGATTATATACATGAAACTCAGCAGATAGCGCAGAGCAGCGCGAGTATCTGCCTTGCCTCATCTGCAAGAAATCTAGACTCATCACACAGCATCTGGATTTCAACTGAGTTGGTTTGATATCCCACCTCTCACCTCAAAAAAAAAAAAAAAACCAAAGTCAAGGACGCCAGCTCAGCATATGACAAAACGAAAAAAAAAAAGATGAAAATAGAAAGGACAATTTGGAGGTGACCTGCATAGCAGTATCAGAATCAAACTTGGAAACAAGTGACACATGACAGTAGACGGTCCGGTTCTCCCTAATGTAGGTTTTGCGCAAGAACTGGTGATCGAGATTGAGTCAGTCGAGTGTACATGCCCGGTTATACACACACCCCCATAGCTCGGGATATGTGTCCCATGAGACACAAATTCGGTATATCAAGGAAAGAGGCCTGGAGAAGGAACTTTATAGACCTGCGAACCCGCCAAACAACATTTTCCCCCGTAGCGCCAAGGTAACAAATACACACACTCCCTAGAACGCGGCACGAAGATACTGTATTAGGGAAGTCATTAGGCTTTCCGTCACGAAACATCCATCCAGAAAGAGAAAAAGAAAAAAGAAAAAGAAAAACGGGTCAGAAGGAACGGAAGTGAAACACGCCGTGGTTAAAAAGCTTTTCCCCGATAGTAATCATCGGGAAGATCACACACGAGGCAATGGAGAATGGTGGATGTTCGATGACAGGGCGGGATCAAAGATCAACTTGATCCCAAGCGAGATTTCCGGCGGACGGAATGCAGGTAGAAACTAGAACGCTTTACGGTCTCCAAGGTTTCCGGGCTTCTCGTCGGTATCAATGTGCCAGACCACGTAGTTGGGCAGTCCGACCACCTGGTATCCAGCTCGCTTGGCCATGCGGGCGAAACCTTCTGTCTCGGCTTGGTTCTCGAAGGCGTATGCGGGGAAGTTAATGCCGGAGCGGTGCACATCAGCCTTGACAAGGATGTTGACACCACCAATTCCGTCAAGCTCCACCTCATCATCCTTGTTGTTTCGCCAGTCGCCCATGCTGACCATGTAGGTGCGGCCAGTGTCGTACTCTTTGTAGCCTTCGGCCAGAACGGTATCGGTAGGCAGAGATGCGCGCAGTCGGCGGCCCTTGTCGGATTCGACCCATGAGTTGTAGTCAACTAGGAATGAAGATGTCAGCAATCTGCGTAGCGCACCGGGTGTCACGGGTATACATACAGCGACCCTCGATATCATGGCCATCCTGGTTGTAACGGTGGAACCAAATGTCTAAAAACAAAATCACTATCAGCTAGCTGTTCGATCTTTGATCCAACTTCTCAAGCAAAATCAACATACTTGGCACGAGAATGTCTTTATCGTGGGCCATAAAGTCCTCCAGGATACGCTCGGGACAGTCGGTTATGTCCACGTCACGCCAGTACACCCAGGAGTGATCGGCCTTCAGAGCCGAATAGAGCAGATAATTCCGAGCACGGGCAATAGCCTTGCGTCGTGGACCCTGTGCGGCGAACGAGTGTCGCTCTGCTACACTCATCTCCACATCGGCACCGAAATCCTTCTGAATCACGGTTGCACTGCGGAAGCGAACTTTCTCCTCGGCGTGGTTCTGGATGCGGTCGAGTTCGGAGGCGAGGTTTGCGAGAGTATCGTCTTTACAGTCACCAACGAGGAAGGCCAGATCGATCAACTCGTGTGGGTAAGATAGTTTGTAAAGGAGGTCGAAGTATTTAGCCAGGTAGGGAGCGGCATCACGAAGAGGGGTCAGGATGAGTACGCGCTCGCGGTTTAGAGCGGCCTTGGAGGTAGACTTGATGGGGTTCAGGTCGAGATCGGTGATGGAGGTGGAGTTGACTTCGTAGGGTTCGTGGCGGTTGAAGAGGACGGGGGTCTGGGCGTGCGCACTCCATTCGACCATCTCGTTAATGGACATCTCCATGGGGGACTTGTTGGACCCATAGCAGTAGAAGCTGTCGGGGGCCAGTCGGGTCAGTATGAAATGGTTTCCCCGATGATGGATTGGGTGTTCTCTCTCACCTTTGCATCTCTGATGCAGACCTGCTGACACCGCGCCACATGAGGATAAGCAGACCCGTCAAGGCTATGGAGACCAAGAAGCGAGTCCGTGTTAATAAAACGATGACTGCCCTCCATGGTGGCAATCTGGCCTTGGCTGACTTCCAATTAACACCGCCCTTTGGCAACAACATGATGAGAGATGACGAGATGTGAGGTTTAGAATTTCAGGGGCGATCCCGTCTCGAACACTCGTCGTAAAACCCCCCGAACGAATGTGGAGAAGAGATGAGAAGAGGAATGGTGAAGCGAATGGTTGATAGGGAGAAAACAGAATCGGGAATCGGGGGAAATGCGATTGCCTGCCAAGCCCTGGAGAACGGCTGAAATCAGTAAGACAAGGACATTTCTTTCTTATTCTACAGTTCTAATGAGCATCGTCGTATGTTGTTCTCAAGTATATTTTGTCTATTTTACTATTTTAATACTCGATAATACTCTGCTGAATCAAATAAGCTTATGAAAAAGTTCACGTTGACAGTTCAAACACAAGTGACAGCCAAGAAGACCCTTTTATTTTTATTTATAGCCATGATCGTCTATAACCCTGTGCACTTTAGGGACTATTGAATACTGTGACATGGGGTATATCACTATCTCTTCTTATTCTGTTACCACCCTGGTAGGGAGTACCAGTATATGACTGTGCTGTACCCCCTATTTATGTTGTCACTTTTTTCTGCAGGGATTGCGCGTACACATTTGACAGAGGTACTTGAATCCTCTTATTTAGTGACATTTTTAAGACGTGAAAAATGTCGTTCTATTACTCTTTCTCTTTAATTCGAAATATTTTATTCATTTCAAATTTAATTCCCACAAGTACGTACAAAAAAAGAAAAGAAATGGAAATGACAAGTATCTCCAGCACGAGTTTAACGTGAGACACGGCCTGGGCCCAACCCATATTTTATACGACGTACTGGGTACTCTGTTAGGCACCTATATTTCGAATGAAACGACAGTATAATTGTAAATTGCCATTCTCATCTGAAAAGAAGAAGAAAGAAGAAAGAAAAAAGTAATTCAACCTCGCATCCCTCGAAATCCAAATAATCTTTTAGACCACTTGTCCGTTTCAAGTCTGGACTGGGCCCACCGGCTGACGCCTGAGATGGTTTTCCAGTGATCGACGGCCGATTTGTCCCTGACAAGAAGAATCAAATCCCCTATAATATCGCGTGGAATATTGTTTGCATTCTTATGTCGTAGGCCCAGCATTCAAGGAATGTTTAGGAAATGACTGTATTTTAATACTATGTCTATGTATTAGAATGGGGTAAAGGCCACATAAATATATAGTCAGCCCAAACAACAATCTACATTGCAGCCTACGTTGAGCGATAATTATACTATCTCCAGAGCTTCCACGATATAAACCTAAATTCCGTAACTTACTGCAGGGCTGTATTATGATCTATGAATGTATAGGAGCCAAAATTTATCGGTTCAGGGCTGATAGGAAGGCTATATACGGCAATGCTCAGCACGTTTACAATTTAGTAACAAAAACTACCGTAATGCTACAAAAGATGGTGGTTTTCATCGAAGATGATCCATTGAGTCATAGCTATAGACATAGAAAAATAGAAGAAAATGACAAAGGAGATAAAAGAAATGAACAAAAGCCAAAATATATCCACCCGAATATATATATCCATAGTAAATAACGCCAAAAGACAAGAGACAAAAAGAAGAATAGCTACTTTTTTGTCCAAGAAAAGGAAAAGGAAAAGAAAAAAGAAAAAAGACGAAAGACGAAAGAAAAACCCGTGGCAAGGAAGTCAATCGACAAAGGAAAAGGCTTCGAGCAGATTGGGGCACCTCTTGTTTATCCCCGAGATCAAAGAAAAATATTGTTACACAATGCAGGCGCTAAATGCACATGGAGCGGGCAGACGAAGGACTAAGCCTAACAGACCCCAGAGTAAGGGAGAACAGCCACTGCTGCAAGGGCCTCATATGTGAATGAGGATGCGGCATAAAAAGGTAGAGAAGGAGTCATGATATCATCAGTGAACAGGAACAGTGTTCAATATCGGGCGTGCATCATCAATCTCCGCTGCGGAGTTATGGAGACGCAATGAGAGAGTGGCGACGGGATGGCGGCGGTAATGAGAAAGACGAAGACTGAGAAGGAGGGAAGGCAGGAGAAGAAGGACCAGTCATGGGCGGGGTGGCAGTGAGGTAGGAACTACCGAAGGACTGCGAGGTCGAGCTAGGCATGGAGTCATAGTAAGGAGCAGTGTAGGAAGGCTCGGAGGGCATGCTGGCGGCGATCTCATCGCAGAGCACCCGCATACCAGGTAGGCCATTCTTCTTCTGGCGCTTGTGTTCGGGGAACTCGAGGATGGGGCCGGGGCTGGTACTCTCTGACTTGGGAGAGCGGAACATCTGCTCGTAGGACTTGAGCTGGAACTCCAGGGCACGGTTACGATCGGCGAGCATCTCGTTCTCGGCTTTCGTGGCCTTGAGCTGTTGCTGGGCCGTTTGGTTTTGTTGCTGTAGGGAGCTAACTAGCTGCTGCAGCTGCATGCAGCGAACCTGGGGCTGCAGCTTCTCTGAGAGCTGCGGTGTAACTTGTTCCTGGCGGATAAGGTGGACGATAATGGCAAGCATGAAGTCGACTAGGTAGATGGCTCCTTGCACGATGTGCTCCTTGGATTGAGTAAGGCTCTTGGAAGGGTTCCAGCCTGCACGCTCGAGGAAGAAATCGTGGATGCGGCTGTCTAACTGGCGGTGCAGCTCGCTGAGGTTGCTGCGGCGGTTGCCCTCGGCGATGCGGTGCTTCTCGCGCTGGTCATCTTCAATAGATTGCGCGCTGCCCTTGCGCTTGCGGCCGCAGAGCTGCTGTAGAGGAGCCTTGCGGTTGAGGTTCTGTGGGGCCACCAGAGCCATGATTTCGTTTGGGGAGAGATCATTAGGCCAATCGACCGAGTTAGACTTTTGCATGGAGAATGACTCTTGCCAGGAGCCCTCGGCAGAGTTGGCCGGTGAGGGAGGTGTGATGATGTGCTCGGCAGCCGCCCAAGGTGACTTGAATTGGAAAGTGTCCTGGGGGCCAGGGGTGGTAGGAACAATGGCGTCCTTCACATTGAATGGGCTGAAAGGACCACGGGGTGGCAGAGGCAGAATCTGAGGAAGAGGAGGTAGTCGGCGCTCCTCGCCCACATCAGAGGCAGCCATGCTGGTGCTGGAGGTGAAAGAACTTGAATGTATGTCAGGATATGTAGTCTGAGATCAGGACAAAGGTAACTCACGGCAGAGAGCAGCGGCGGGAGATATTGTCAGTGTTAGAACCCATTTCTTCATACATCGTAGTTGGTCGTTGAGAAATGCGTGATATGTGCAGTGGAGAGTGTGTCGAAGTGATCAAAGTATGTTTGAGAGGATATATACTGGAAGATCACGGGTTATTTGTGTTCCTGTGTAGATCGCGGTCGACGAGGTCGTAGATTGAATATCGAGGAGAGTGCAGATAAAACAAAGTTGTATATGCAGTAATGGACAAAGGGGGCAGGCTATAGACAGAATAAAGAAGAAGCGAAAGCGAAATCCACACGAGGCGAGTGTGTATACAATGAGACAATGAATAGAAAGGGATACCATGCGGGCTGGGATGCATGTTTATATGTAGATTGGGATAGTACTTTGTTCCCCGTTCCCAGATCCCAGGGCCTCGCTGGACCCAGACGAAAGGAACCATGGGCCAAGGCCGATCCTCGATAGACATGAAGCGCGGAATTTCGGATGTCATACAGACAGAGGGTGCATTTCTTTGCCCCACAGCTTCACCACGACGGGGAAGCAAGACCAGCATCCCGGGTGGGTGCTCTAGACCACTTGCTAGTGCCCGCTTGGGCCCGGAAAAGAAGCAGAGAAGAAAATAATTATGCTCGGTATCACAGAGGTATCTGTCACATCATGCACAGACCGAACCTCACATACTACTCTGTTAGATCGACGAATGAGGGGAACACGATCCAGCCCGAGAAGAGGGTTCATGATGATCCAGGACCCCTAATTTGTCACCAAACTGTTGGGTGTGTCGCGATCGACACGGGGAAGATTTTAGATTTTTTTTTTTTCTTTTTTTTTTATGGCCCTTGCATCAATAGTTATCCCAATTAATGACGTTGGAGGTTCTCTATCAAAACCTCCGGAGAACTCATACGGATGTGAACTGTTGGTGAGAATGAAGCCGCTAAGAAAGAAAAAGAAAAATCACTGAACGACTAAAACTAAGGTTTGCTTGCATACTCCACAGTATCTATATACATCCGCGACCATCTCCGCATTCATCATCAGATCCCGGCTGAGACGTCGATAGAAGGTGAAATGCTTGCTGTAGCATAATCTCAGAATGCATCTCGAGAGGAGAAACTTCTATGATCGTGCTATACTATCAAGGGGTTACCCATTATCAACGAGCTAATACCCCTCTAGGCGCTTCTAATCAACTTAAATTGCCTAAATTAAATAGAATTAAGCAAGGACTGCGGGAGTGTCATGATACATGCGAGGAGGTAGGCATCAAGAATAAGGATCATGGCTCTATACAATGAAGTTGGGAATAATTGGTCTACGAGCAGGAAGCTATAAGCGCCATTGACGATTTCAGCGTTAGAATTAGCAAATATTATTAACTCAATTATCGTGTACGGAGTAAGCGAATCCCCAGAATAGACCCGAAACGATATCGAGGAAACCAGCGAGTTGGGACGAGACCCAAAGACCAGGTTACATTTGCTGTCAGGCAGCGAATCATGAGGATTAGGATGATTTGGAATTGTCTGACACACAGACGTTAGAGAATTGACAAGTCAGATGAAATTAATATCTATGTTGTATATCTATAATAATATAATAAATAATTTATTTCTAGTGAAGCCCTAAAAACCCTAAAGAGATGGACACGTTCCCCCAAGTGGGGATAGAGAGCCTTACGTTCAGTCATCATATTAATTTCTTTTTTTTTTCTTTCTCTTTGCATCTTTAATCTCCAGAACGTCAAATAACCTACTTCATACTCCATACATTTAATCTAATACTCATCCCGGGCTCTTTCGCTAGAAGAACCAATGGTTGTGGAAATAGAGCTGTCATATTCTCCCTTCCCGTCTCACCCAACAGTCAATCAGCTTGCCTCATGGCGACTCCATCAAAGACACTAAGTCACTAAGCCCCCACGTTCTGGCCGTTCGTGTTCACAATCCCTATGTACCGAGTAATATTCTGTTCTCTTATTAAAGTACCGTGACAAAAGCCCATAATTATCGACTTGCAATTTCATGCATTCTACTCCGTATTCACACTCCACATCGGAAAAGATAACCTCACCTAAATGCCCCCTCTTCGTGCTTTGCAGACTTCACTCTGAACCCCTGTTCCCATAGTTCCCTGTTTCCAGCATCTAGCATAAGTACCCGATCGGTGGCTCATACTGAATTTCGCATGCCCCCCATCTGCAGACGGTATGTAGAGTAGCTCGAGGGGGGAAACTCTCACACGAACCATTCGAATTCGGTCAAACTCTCTACTTTTTTTTTTTTTTTTTTTTTTTTTTTGGAGTTCCCCGGACCAATCTGGGCCCCAGGGATCTTCACGCTTGTCCATTTTGTTCCCTCCCTGCTTACCATTTTAAGTAGCATGCATGTAAGATCTCCTCTCCGGATCTGCTGAATAGCAAAATCGAAATCTTTAACTTTCGCGGATCAGAGAATAGACTTTGGTCCGATCACCTGGGACTTATTCTGAGACTTCCGTTTCAACATTGGCCCTACTTGCGTGGGTGTGCGTGTTATCCGGGATGTAGACATCTACGCCGTGGATTACGAGGTCGATCGTACCTCGCATAGTGTGAACGAACCCCCCTCTATGTGTTGATGGGGTGGCCGCAAGTGGTCCGATGATCATACTTTGGTAGCCCCTCTTTCGATATTACACGACATTCGCTACGAGCTCGGACATGATCCCCGTCCCGTGCGGCTCTCCTGTGTAAGGAACAAGCCACCGTACACGGAGTACAGATTTATGGGTACTCATTTTCTCTGATCCCCTTCTCCTTCATGCTGTCATCACAAATCTTACGGTACGCCCAGCCCCAATGAGCATCTCCGATACCCTCTTCCCACCAAATCATTCCCAATAGTCGCCTTCCCGTGCCATCCTTGACCTGTCAAGTTTCAACTGTCACTGCCATGGCGGGGACAGTTTAAGAGGAAACTTATTTTAATAATATAGATTAATGTGTGGAGAAGGAAGTCACTTGACTATTGGATGATTTGAGATCTTCCAATGCAACTGAAATACTCCTTTTCTTTTTTTCAGGGCTAATTCTCGCCAAGCGCTTAAGAGCGCCTCATGCACGATATGGGATCCTCTTCCCTGTTTCTACTTACTAAGTACGGAGTAGCATGGCGACTTGGATCATGGAATTTGTTATAACCCTTGTACAATAATATACCCACCTGGGTCCTTAGTCTATGGTATTTGATTCGATCGGGTTTGTCAAGTGCGATATCGACCTCTCTGCTTTTTTTTATGAAAAATCTTCGAGTGTTACTGTCATCTTCCCTGTTTCCACTTTACATCACCACTCTCAAATTCCGTACATACAGTGCACTACTGTGCGTGTTCCCCACTGGAACGCCTATAATTTCCCTCGTTCTATTAAGTGGCAAGCATGGAAATGCAGGCTCGTGTCAGACTGATCCCACAGCAGGGGCTGTGTGGTCCTTTAGTTTATTCAATAGAGAAAGGCTCTTTGCATGAAGTGTTGGACGGCATACAGAATACTCTCCACGCCCAAGAGCGTTGATAAACAATAATTGTTCCCACACATGATATCACCTAATATCGAAGACGGCATAAGCAGCAAGGGCAGATGATCATGACTATTAGTTCAAAAGCCATGTGGATCTCAAGACCTAACTGTCCATTCTGTACAAAGTACAATATCATCTTGTGTGTAAGGTTCACTGTTGATTACCCGAATAGGCACCAAGCGTCTAGTAGACCGTTCAAAAGTACAAAGTACGTGAGAAAAAACAAGAAATCCTCAAACAACACCAAAAGCCCTGAACTCCTCAAATCTTCCAACTCCAAGAACGAGCATGCAGGAACTCTCTAATTACTGTGGATAGAAATTTATTCCCCGAGTGGTGTAATTCGCCACCGGCTCCTGTAAGGACCACTCCCTAGTATATAGATCTAGCGGACGCTCACGGTGCATAGTACATACGTATGTTGTATGAACTAATTCTGGAACTCAAATTCGCCGCATCTGAGAGGTCACACTCGAGGGGGCTTCTCCGAGGTACATGGTGCATGCATGCATACACATACAGCATAGATACTGCCCCGTGGAGTTCGCGATCGAAACAACATAGGTACTGTGTGGAGTTCTGTAAAACGTACATTTTTATCTATCGTTCAGAGATCGCCTTGGTGGTCTGGATCCGGTTCCTACATGATGCATTGCCATACCGATTCGCTCTATAGTGCGCTCGGGGCCTCCACCATTTCCCATTACCTGGGTTGCCAGTTGCCTCCAATGCAAGGCGGATGTATACCCTGGTAGCCCAGGCCTGAAGATGTGCATCTTTATTCAGGTACCCTTGTTTTTTTTTTTTTTTCTTATTCGGTTCGACCGGCATGCATCATATTCGTGCGAGATTTGAGTATGAGATGACAAAGTACGGAAGCGGAGCTCCATTTGGAATCTCCTTGCCACCTTCATATTACACTGCATATTATAATCTCTATGGAGTACTCCGTAATCTCGAATGTCAGCTCATGTCCTGCGCTCCTCTCCACTTTTTTTGTTCTTACGTGCTGAGCGGGCTGGTCTGTAGGTAAGAGAACGACATTACCTACATACGGCGATGGCGTTTCCTTGTATTCTGATCCAGTTCATCTTTCCTGAAGGAAAAAAAGAGAGTCAATATCCACTATCAGCGCCGCCAGACCCCAAAAAGAGTTTATCTTGGTAGTTCCCTATTCACGTCGATGACGATGTAGATCAAGGGCACTAAAAAAGCCATCCAAAGTACAAAGTACAAAGTACGTACAATATACAATATGCGATGTCTACAACGTCGTATATTATGCCCAATCAGGCTATGATCGGTGCTGTTCTGCTCGCATTCATGTCAGATCCTATCAAAGTATATTTTGCCCTTGTATATCCTTTTACCCTTGTATATCCAGGATTCTAACACTGACAGATCAAAATGTCTACTTTTACATCTGAAAGGTTTCAAATGAGGGACCCAAAACTCAGAGGAACAAAAATAATAGAATAATAATATCGAAGAAAAAAGGCATAGGCTGATCATCGTAGCAGCTACCGTCCTTGCAGTCTCTATCTGTTTTTATCTTCTAGTTTCTACGCAATAACGGTTCTACATTCTGTTTTGTGCGTCTCAGCCGTGCAGGAACGGTCTGGGGCCCATGTAGGTCGACACATGCGGCAATATTTATACGCAAACACACATCCAACACCCCCTCCACAGTCGTCATCCTGTCCGCCACTACTTTGTACGATACACTGCTCTACATCGGCCTAGATCGCGGAATTGGCAGTTCCCCGTTTCACGATTGGGAGTTCATCCTTCAAGATAAGATTCCGGTGACCATAGGGCTAATGCACAATGTTCTTCAGAGCGTAAAGATCGCCAATTCCCCTCTTCCCAGCCACCGGGATACCACTCTGCATATCTAGTTGCGACTAACTCGATACTACTAGCACAATGATCTTGTGAGCACACTAGCATGAAATAATATCTCAATATATGCATGGAGCACGCATTAAATAACATACATAAAACAATAGCCAACCCAGTCTATCAAACCCCTCAACGTCCCAGCCTTCGTTTAACCTGATATCCCACGCGGATAAAGCAACCAACCAATCACACTACGTTATGTTACTACCGTCATCCATTTCGAGTTAGCTTCGATCCCGATCCCCTTTCGCCCGTCCAGAAGGGGTCTTCGAATCGGATTGAGCAACACGGCCCGGCGCTGTGGATTCGACTGATCGAGTTTTTCAGATGAACTGGGATGGTCTTGGCAACTCCATTTTAACTGTTTCTAGGCTTTGATGCGAGTCGCAGGGTGATCCCGAGACGCACATGGCAGTTTGAGTACGTGTATGGACATATCCTTACATTGATTGTACTATCATTACATCCCTAGCATATACAATATTTATCTCTTGACAGGTACAACATAATAACATAATAGTATTTAGACCTACCTACTTGTGAGAGTATAGGAGTAGGTATTTACTTGTCCACATAGAATAATATAATGCTATCTTCATCACGGTTCTCATTTTCACAATATGTAACAGCACTAACCCTATCTAATAAACCCCGAACTAACTACCAACCGGGGACCAAACCCCCCACAAACCCAGCCTTGCCACTTCATAAACCCCGAGGAGTAAACCCAACAGCCATTGACAGGACAAAGAGGCCCGGGGATGACTTTCTATCTTCCTCCCGTCTCTAGCCCCTCTGTCCGATCTATGTCCCCGATCCTGTTCCTTGTTCCATAATCTATGACCCATCCGCTACTGAGGCACCTAGTCTAGTAGCTAGCCTAGAAAAAGAATAACGCACACACTCCATCCCACATGGATGTGTTCTACCGATATCCAGTGCCTAGCGTCTGACGGCTAGCATACCCACCTGGATCCATTGTTTATGATCCTAGTCGATATGACCTCGGTTGGAATGGTCGTTGTGGGAGTGGGTTCAATAATAGAGTAGTGGACGTGTGTAGCTAGACACAATCTGGGTAATATGTTGTACTTGATTCACCGGGAGTTTTGTTATCTATGGGTTGTGGATGTGGATGTGGATGTGGATGTAGATGTGGATGCTTGCTGTTCGGCTTTGCGGTGCGGGATTTGGAAAATGGGGAGGCTAGATTCAGATTTGACTTTGCGGATCTGGTGGAAGTTAGTCCATGGTTTAATTAACCGGAGGTTAGAGTTAACGCTTGAGGGCTGAATATGGCGCGGCCATGGCATAGCATTCGTGCTGGTGGATATACCTCTTGTTTGGATTAGCCAAAGCTGGAAAGTGCTTTGACGCTTCGGGCTTTGCTGGAAATGAAAAATCGGGCGACAGATCCAGGGATAGGCCTAGAGTACACGGACGAACGGCAGCTAAGTCTGCGAAGACACCATGTCCGAGGGACATGCCGAGGTCCAATTGACCATGGGGAGGTCGCCGGCTCTTCGAGACTTTTAGTACGATAAACATCTATGGATGTATCCAAGGGAGCTACGTTTCTTGGGAACGTCAGTGGTAAAAAAAAGTAAGGGTACAATTACAATCATTAGCTCGCGCGCAACTAGAAAAAAAAGGGGATATTACGGCACTAGAAAAAAGCTCAAGGAATGTTTACACAAGAAGTACAACAAGAACCGAGATCACGCCCACAGGCCCGAAGCAGCCTCCCCTCTCGGTATCAACAGGGAACAAGCAGGTTACAAAGGGCAACCGAATGCATTAGGACGCGATGAGCGAACCTTGGAACATAGCAAAGCAATCAACACAAAGGATAAGGAAAAAAAAACTCCTTCCGGGGAAGCGGCTCCCGAGGTCAGAATCCATATTGCGAATTTTCTCCACAAAAGACCGAATTATTATCGTAATAACTGCAATGTGGAACGAATATTGAGCTCGTTGCTTGGTAGACTTTTGTACAAAAATCCCCAAGGTCATTTGAATATTCCACTAATCAACCCCTTACAGAAGCTGGGCAAGGGCACCGAAGACAGCGGCGAGGCCGACGACGGGGACGTTGGCACCGTTCATGAAGGCAGCACCGGAGCTGGTGCTGGAAGAGCTGCTGGAGCTAGAGCTGGAGGTGCCGGAGCCACCGTTGGCAGTGGTGGGGTTGTTGTTAGTGGCATCACACTTGAAGCCACCCTTGATGACATCATCGCTCTTCAGCTTGCGGAGATCGTCACAGCTGAAGTTGCCGCGGGTGCTCTGCATGTTGAAGCTACCCTCGACATCCTTGAGAGCACCGAGAGAAAGCCTATGCATTGTTAGTATTTATGTGCGGAGAAAGCTATGGGAGCAAGGTCGCTTACTTGTTGAAGGTACCGCTGAAGTCAATGGCACCGTTGACACGCTGGAGGGTAGGCAGGCTGATGGTGGAGAGCTTATCATCACGGGCAATGGTGAATCCACCGTCAACGGTCTTCAAGACGGGCATGCTGATGTTGGACAGCTTGGAGTTGTCCTTGAAGAGTAGGTCACCAGTCTGGGTCAGGTTGGGAGCGGAGAAAGTCTCGAACTTGGTACCCCAGAAGCCGAGCTGACCGGTGAGCTTCTCGAGAGAAGGCAGGGAGACGGAGGAGATGTTCTGGAAGGTCATGTTGGTACCGGTGCCCAGGTTGGGGAGGTCGACCTCGAGGGTGTCGTAGTTACCCGAGAAGCTGATCAGATCGGTGGCGTTCACAAGGTTGTTGATGTTGATGGTCTTCAAGTCACGGTTGTTCTGGATGCTGAAGGTACCGACGGTCTTGAGGGTGATGCCGTTCAGGTCAGTCAGACCAGTGTTGGCGATGCTGACATCGCCAGCCTTAGTGACACCCTTGGCGAAGGACAGAGACTGAAGCTTAGGGAGGGCCTCCCAGTTAATGGAACCAACGGAGTCGAGCTCGGCGAAATTGAGGAGGGTCAGGGTGGTGAGACCCTCCAAGTCGAAGGCCTTTCCGATCGTGGTAAGAGTAGGAGCAGTGATGGAGCTGACGTTGGCACCACCAGAACAGATCAGACCACCGTTGATCTTCTCGACACCGCTCAGCGAGAGGTCGCCGCTGTAGGACTCGTCAATGGTGATATCACCCTTGATGGTGGTGCAGGTGTTGATCCCGTCAGCATCGCTCTGGGTCTTGATCTTAGTATCGCCGCAGGCTATAGGATGGCACTGTTAGTCGGTGTATGTTGTTGTTAGGAACAGAGTACTTACAGGCAGCGAAAACAGCCTGGCTGGCGGCCAGCGCAGGGAGGATGTACTTGAGAGACATGATGGATTCTGAAGCAGATGTTAGCGATGAATTCTGGTGTGGATTTTTCGATCAGGGGGGTGGATTGCTGTACCGATTAGAGATATGGGAATGGTAGAGCAGGTAAATCCGCAATGAGTGATTAGAGAAGAAGCGCTTCAAACGAGAGGGAAGCGGAAATACTGCCGAGGGTGTATAAGGCAGGAACTCTCAAATGGTAAGAACGAATGGACGAAGGTTGGAGGAGAAATGAGAAGAAGAAGGATCCTTGGGGCGAGAAAGGGGAGGTGGAGATTGTTTGTATTCTAATCTTACCAGGTGCCACTTTTTTACTTATATGGGTTTATCGATACCAAAGGGGGGATGAGAAAAACACACACAGTACCGCATCCGGCATGTCAGGACAGTGCCAGGTATTTTATCGCCGGTTTCAACTTGACCGATTAGCCATAATCTTACCACTATTTACCCAAAAATTACCATTAAACTGAAAATTACTTCAAATTACCAAATTACCAAAAATAAAAATAAAAAATAAAAACTCAATTCTTAAATAATTCCAGACCAATTCCTGCTTTTGAGCGCTAGCGCACTCTTCCAAGGTTGTACCATGTCCCCATTCGTCCCCCTTTCTCCATTTGGTTATAGGGTATTTTGTTTACTCTGATGATTCATCGATCTGTATTTTTATGGATGCGGAATATCATTGTAGTTCACATGTAGATGTTTTTGTCACTTTTAAAATGGGCCATGTACTCACTAAGCAAGGTACTATGTACTCCCTGTACAACTTAGGGACTGGTTGGTTAGGCCTCGCCATGGTATGACTGATAGTTGCCACAGTAGATTTTATACAGCCATCATTTGCACACTGTCTTGTTGTCTTGTAGCTTCTCTTAGGCCTGTCAAAGGTACCTAGTCACATATCCTCGGTATCTTGGACATGGACAAAAATCCCATGTAAATTTATACCCGTCCATCGAGAGAATACAGCGTTACCTTTAGACGGGGGTCTAATAATAATGCATAAATACTAGCTTATAACGAACGTCCAATCCTACAGCGCTTGACAACAACGGGTCAATCAGAACTTCGCTAGCCAATTTATCAACAGCCCCATCCCATCCTATCTATCACCTGCTGTCGTCATCATTGCGACCAAGCTCGCTCGAAACTCCCCTGTAGATCTTCAAATGTCTTGTGCTATACCTTTGTTCTCATTGGATATCATTGCATTTATATGAGACAATATCCAACCCTTATAGCTATTATCATCCAATATACTCCGTACATACTTGACAATCGCTGTATCCCTCTTAACACTCCGTACAGAGCACATCACCAACCATTATCCCACCCGAAACAGTAGCCACGCAATCGATAAACTTGGTTTCGAAGCTTTTCACTTTGATAGTGGCCGATCTAAATTTGCGGGAACCCAAGCCTTCTATGGACCCGCCTCCTGCCGCTATCGTCGATGCCCCGGTATGCGCGACTCCTGATTGGCACGTTGGAATGACTCGCCCTGGATCATCGTCAATCCTCGCTGTTTCCCGAAAATACAGCTCTACCTGAGGCGAAACAATCGCCCCCCCTTCCTCGCGAGTATGATATGCAAATGGTGTCAAAGGCTGATCTTCAGCATAGAGCCATCCAGTCCGATCCCCTGGCCCATATTTCATGCGCTATGCGCACAGCAGTTGGCATAAGAGGTAATTTAACTATCGGAGATCAATACGGAGTAGTCGATCGCAACTGATTTTGTGTAGCTTCGCCACAATTTCCACTTGTACCCAACTAGGTACATAATTTCGCTGAGAATATCTGCACCTACCTTGCCTATATTGTACAATGTACAGCTTTAAATCACAATGATGCAGCTCCATTATGATCCACGACACATTGATCTGGAAATTTTCAATGTATGGCGTACTGACAAGTGAAAATTTCAAGACCTGTGCGCTTTCGGTAACAATCCAGAACCCCGGCTATAACTTTGGCCCCGAGGATGGAGCTTTAATTAAGACACGATCAAGCCATGTCTAGAGCTTCATCGACCCGGCAAATCTTCAAATAGAAGTTCCATCGCATTTTGCTCTCCCAGGCCCAACGGAATTGACAGAGTTGACCACTGGATATTCAATGTTTACACTACACAAATATGCCCATTCGGGTGGCAACAAAGTCATTATTGGAGATGTTACAGTGTGTAAAGTCAGGAAATGTTTCAGAACGGAGCCAACTGCGTCTCACCCCACTCTTGTACCGCCCCACTAAGTGATATGTTTTTTTTTTTCTTCGATCGCTTAGAATCCTATCAGAAAACTTGGTTCATTATGTATAATAGCATTCTACCTTTTCGACTATGGATCATGGCCGCGTTGTCATGTAGCAAAACCCGTGTCTGCAAAATTGCAAAAACAAAATATTGACACAGGCCTTGATACCCGCCCATGCTCATTCCGCCACAAATATAGATACCGCGAAACATCAAGCTAGGGCCAGCTCTGTGCTGGCTGGCCTAAACAACCACTTGTCACATTACAAAAGACACATGTGTACAAAGTACTCCGTATGGTGATTTCTGTCTCATGGCATTCAACTCACATTCCCGTCCTGTCGGCCCTAAGAGGCCGAGAGACTGGCCACGCACCGGAATGCGTGGAACGCTCAGCAACGGGTGTGCCTATCTAGGGGTCGCAAATGGCCACATTCTCTTTAACACCAGACCATCATCGAAAGCAAACAGGCACAATTCACTCGCCGGATATGTATTTATATCTTAATCCGGATCATCGTAGTCGTGCACACTAGGACTGCAATGCGAAGATCTCGTGGTCTGTTGGCTTCCAAAACTAGTGGTCTCACAAACAAGGATCCATTCTTGTTTCGAACTGATACAGAAACGTCTTCGGGGGTTTGACTCGGTCCATCGCTTCAGCCTAAATGCTAATCTCTGTTTTTACTGGTCGATCTCTAATTGCATTAAATGACCGGTCGGTTCATTTCCACTTTTCTTTTTCCCTCCCGGATGTAATTAGTCGGCGAGTTAATATAATCGTAGGTCACTGACGTGAGCACCTGAATCTTCCATGTAATCTCCATCTTCTCTAATATAAGATCACACCGATATCATGACTATATCTATCTATACTTGATCCTTTAGGTTACTAGGAGTCGTGGTCGAACTTTTATGTAAAAGCTGTTGTATTGTATTACGAAGCTACCATGGATCTTCAATTTCGGTCCACGGGGTGTTCCTGCGGATAGTTCCTACAACGGAGTATATTGCATCCAATCGTGTGACTTTTCAGTATAAATCCAAGGTACAATTCTCTTCATACTTTTTCCGCATGCGCCTCGCAAGAATTGATTTGCTGGTGAATACCATGGAGTGAATCCAGGATATTTATAGCGACACAGACTATTTTAACATTGAGAATGCTAGGAATTTTATTGGTTCAAACAGCCCTTGGATTCGATTCTAGTATGTAATATATATATGTAGATAACTGATTAGAAATTTTCTCAATTTCTCATCAACATAAATCATAAAAACTGCTTGCAATATAGAACTGAATGGTAGAACTATCAATAAGTACAGGTATTAATAGCATCATGCATTCAACACGTCGCGCACCATATCCATCACGATATTCAATTATCCTTTCATATGCCAGGCTAAATGATAATGTAATGAGCACATCACGCTCGCTGGGTGAATTTTGATTTCCAAGAAGCTCGAGCCACGAGTCTACCGCGGAAGATTTTATATACCATCTCTCGGCACCAAATTTTGCTTCTATGCGATACATAAGCAGGGCCCTGTTCCATAATATCCAGCAACGGGTATCTTACAATATGTGGGACTGCAGCAGCTGCGATAGTAGCCCGCGCTTGTCACGGCAGCACAGATACAGTCACAGCAATGGGGAGCGCCGATATATGCTGCAAAAAATCCACTATGACTGCATACACTAATTCAAAACGGATATTCAGATGTTGACGAATTTCTTAGGCCTACGTCTACAGAGAGAGCTAGGTAAAATAAATGTACAATTCAATCTAAATTCTACTCCCGTAAACTTCGATATAACTTATAAGTCTTGATGCACAACCCCAGGTTAGAAATACAAGTTGTAATAACTGTGCAGTGGGATGTATAACTTATCTTCCATGAGCAGGTATGGATTCTAGAAGTAACTTTCTGGAGGGGCTTGGAGGTCTCCTTATGAGGAAGATATATAGATAGTTGTGTTGAGTGGAGAAGATATTGAAAAGTATATGGATTTGAATACATGGGACAGCTCAAGAAAAGTGGTATATTTAAACCCACATACAAGAAAAATGAAATCAGTTTTCATATTGAGAATCAACGCTCAATGATAGAAGTATGCGTGTCTGTCTGTTTAGCTGCCATTGAAGAGCATCATTATGCTTGGCACTCGTGGGGTAGCGCGGCGAATCCCCAACTCCGCACTTCCGCAAACCCCAGCTTCCCCTATAACCTTCTCAAGACTTCCTCAGAGCTGGTACATAGGTCATTGGAAACGGGGTATCTCATATATTACTCAAGAATGTCACTCAGACGCTCAGCCCGACTGGGTTCCATCCCAACCATCAAGACACCCCTACGGCAAAGCGCAGCTTCGAGCGAAGCAACCAGAGTCCAACGCAGCGCTGTGACAAAACCTCGCAAGGCACCCACAAAGTCCAACAAATCAGATAAAAAGCCCACAAAGACAAAACCAAAAACAGGAACCTCTTATTGGTCCCCCGAGCCAGCAGTCACAGAGAAACAAGAAACAGACAACCAGCCCTCGACCACTAACCTCACGATATTCAGACCTCAGACCCCCCCTCCTCTCGACCGCCCCGTCGACCCGCATCGAACAAATGCAACCCTCATCACCCCTCATGGTTCAACGGTAAACGCCTACCCAGCCCACCTAGAAGATGCCTCCCCCTCGAAAACCGGCCTTCCACGTCCGATGGCCACAACAGGGACATTACTGGAGAAGGCTGTCGCGCACCTTATAGCAGCAGATCCCCGCATCGCAACAGTGATTGAGCAGCATCCATGTCCGCTCTTCTCGCCTGCCGGCTTAGCAGAGGAAATCGACCCCTTCAACAGCCTGACCAGCAGTATCATCGGCCAACAAGTCTCCGGCGCGGCAGCAAAGTCTATCAGGAACAAGTTTTTGACGCTGTTTGATTTACCGGATACTATTGCGCCGGATGGACATAGACATGCCAAGTTCCCGACCCCGGATCAGGTCGCTAAGTGTGATATTCCTACACTGCGCACGGCGGGGCTATCGCAGCGCAAAGCCGAGTATATCCAGGGCCTTGCGGCAAAGTTTGCTAGTGGAGAGCTTGGGGCAAGGATGTTGGCGCGGGCTACTGATGAGGAGCTTTTTGAGAAACTTATCGCTGTGCGTGGATTGGGGAAGTGGTCGGTTGAGATGTTTGCAATGTTTGCGCTCAAGCGCATTGATGTGTTTTCCACTGGAGATTTGGGAGTACAGTAAGTTTATATCTTGTTTTTGTTCTATGCAAATCCTTTGTCTTATGGCCGGAATCGTTTGTGTTGTGGGACAGCGGGTTTATTGACACAGTAGTAGACGCGGTTGTGCTGCCTTTGTGGGTCGTGATGTGAGCAAACTAAAGGTTAAGGGTGGTGGTAAGTTCAAATATATGGCTGAAAAGGATATGCTGGAACTTGCTGCCAAGTTTGCACCATATAGGTATGTCTCACCCTGTTGATTATGTAGACAATGTGCTTACTTGCATGATCTAGGAGTCTGTTTATGTGGTATATGTGGAGGATCGAGGACGTTGATGTGGCTGTTCTTGGTGGTTAAAAGACATAGATGTACTACCTCTGTGAATCAGGCTGTCTTGATACTGTGCGTGGTACCGGACATCGCGAATTTGGGATCTGTAGTATAGATATTATCATAATGCATATAGTCAATGCTTGACAGTGAATTGTGGCTCTGCTTTCGTGGGTATGAGAAAAGGGGAATAATTGAAGATGTTATACATATGCAGGCAGATGAGGTTGGGCGCCTGACGCCCAAACACACCAGGCCTGCATAGGCTACGTTACTTCAAAACACTCTCGTCTGTTATGAATACAGCAAGAGGTGCAAGGTCCACTTGTTGATTACAAGATTGACCAGAGGTATAAGCGCGCGAAGAAAATCGATTTGTACAGTATCAGTACACTCAGGCTGCGTAACCAAGCCATGGGCCGCCGACGACGACGCCCATTCCATTACGAAGAAAGCACACCAGGCGTTTATTCCATGTCAACAACAATGCTACCGAACCTCCCCTGTTTTCATATTCCATTGAACCAAGCAGCAATGGCTTACTTGCGGACAACAAGGTTGTCAAGGTCAGCACGCTCCTTAACCTCCTTCTCGATCTCGCGGATGATGGGGCTAAGGTACTCGACGTCCTATTTGATTCGCATCGTTAGCATTGTCTTCGTTGCGGTGAGTGGATGCCCCAAAACGGAGTCGGGATGACTGTGACAAATCCATGCAACAGGATTGGCCGATATGGAGATCAATGCGGGGAGGGCGAAATTTGGATGTTGGGGACTCACCTCCTCAGGCTTGATCTGCTCGTTGGCGGGAAGGAGAGTGTGGGAGATGGAGCACTGCAATTGACACATTTGTTAGGTTCTGCGCCAGTTGGAGACAGGAAGGGGGTTGGTCGAACCTGGAAAGCACGGCGGATACGGAAGACACGGTCGTAGGCCTCCTTGGCAGGAAGACGCTTGATGGCCTTCTGGACGTTCTCACTCTCCTCAGGGATCAAGTCATCGAACCTAGTTTGGCGGTTAGCAAGTGTTTTGGTCCAACCCTGCCGCGAACGATATCCGAAAGACCGGGCTTCCGGGCAAATTCGACACAACTGCGATCGCATTCAAAGGATATGCCACCGGTGCGCGACGAATTCGACCAGCCAATTCCAAATCTTTGTCTCAATCGCTTGTGGTCGGGGGGTCGTCGATGTGGGAGGGCAAGATTTACTTGAGTCCGAGTCTCCTGTAGCCGGCGGCATCGGTGTACCAGTGGGAGAGAGGGGTGAGCCAGCTCTTGAGCCATGGGCGCTTGACGATGTAACTGGCGAGCGAAGGGGCAGACATTTTGAATCCCGGGTATCCCAATTGACGTGGGTGTGGTGAAGGGTTGGTAAGGCTATCCGACTGGAACACGAGATGACCCGATGTTGCGAGGTTGTGCAAAACGGAGCTCGGGCGGCTAGTCCTGAAATGGCAGTTTTACGCCTGAGGCTACTAGCACGTGATATTTGTATGCCTCAGGCGGTGGAGAAACTGGGAATGTCAATCGGCGCACTCCACCTTACGGATGGGTTTCCTACATCATATCCCCTTTTCGATCTTATCGCTTGCTTTGACAGAGATGGGATTTGTTAGGCCTCAAAGCAACAACTAATCCTTGCTTACACTGAGAAGCTTGTTTGTTCTGAGAACCCCGCCCACGTCCGTGCTGCAAGATAATAGAACATTGCGCATTCAACGCGATTAGACCGGGTTCGGCAACCATCGGCCCCGAAAACTCTCTCTCAATCCTCCATCATTACTCACACCTTCTTCCTCACACTATTCACGGACTTTGGATATTCGGATAAATCTATATTTCTTTCCCAGCTCGGTTTGAAATAGGGTTCTTGGGTTCCGGATCGAGCACCCGATATGCTCGTGTCCGGGAGCCCTCGTTGATTCAGTACGGTTCGACAAGCTGCGTGAGCGCCGGCCACCAAGATGACTACAAACGGCCGAAGCGCTCCGAACAGCTCTCAAAACCAAACTCGGTCAATCCATGTCGACAATGCTCCAAATGTGCCCGCCGCACCGAGCTCTGATTTCAAAGCACGCCTCGAGGTCTTTTCCACCAAGATACCCAACTTTTACATAGCACCTTTCTGCGGAGCCAGCGCTGGCGTAGCCTCTGGTATTGTCACCTGTCCTCTTGATGTTATCAAAACGAAGCTTCAAGCCCAGGGTGGGTTTCGGCGGGGAGCAAAAGAAGTTGCCTCGGGGGTGCTGTATCGTGGCATGCTCGGAAGTGGAAGGAGGATTTGGCGAGAAGATGGCGTTCGCGGTCTCTACCAGGGACTAGGTCCAATGTTGCTGGGATATCTTCCCACCTGGGCTGTTTATCTAGCAGTCTATGACCGGACTCGTGAATACTTCTATGACCAGACAGGTAGGTACCTCCAGCATGGAGGATTCGGTCATTCATCAATACTGACTAAATTACAGGAAGCTGGTGGTTATCCCGCGGCTATGCATCAATCACAGCTGGTGCATGTTCAACGGTTGTGACGAACCCCATTTGGGTCATAAAGACCAGGCTCATGTCACAAAGCCTTAAACAAAACAGCGAAGGAGTGCGAGCCCCTTGGCAATACTCAGGAACATGGGATGCTGCTCGCAAGATGTATCAAATCGAGGGCCTTCGCTCCTTCTACTCTGGCCTCACCCCGGCTCTGCTGGGACTGACTCATGTGGCTATTCAATTCCCCCTCTACGAATATCTAAAGATGGCGTTGACAGGCTATGGTATCGGTGAACACCCCGATACCGGTAGCTCACACTGGATGGGAATATCCGTCGCTACTTTCCTCAGCAAGATCTGTGCAAGCACAGTTACATACCCGCACGAGGTCTTGCGGACCCGCCTTCAAACACAGCAACGGACTATTCCGGCACAATCCCACGAAGAGATTGCGTTCCGCGGCGGATTGAAACATCCACATGACCGCGGCCGGTCGGGCGGCATATCCTCGTCAGACGGAATGCCTAGCCGCCCTCGCTATAATGGCATGGTGCGCACGTTCCAGACAATCCTCAAGGAAGAGGGATGGCGTGTATTTTACTCTGGGATCGGCGTCAATCTGTTCCGGGCCGTCCCGGCCGCCATGACTACCATGCTCACCTACGAATACCTGCGGAAGCAGATCAATAAGTTGCAGCATGAAGGTGCGCTGAGGATCCAGATGGAAGAAGAAGCTGGGAGATCTATTTGACACCCACGATATATCAACACACAAGAGACTACCTCCTATCCCCAATCTCCTCCCTTCATATCCGCTTTAAAACATCGCACCCCACTGCTTCTGTCCGCCAAGTCCCTCTTTTTCCTTTTGCCACAACCTGTATAGACATGGGCAAGGCGGTCTGTTGCCCGATATTTGCAGATCAATCTTTAGCGAGTAAATTTTGGCTACTGCATTCTGAAAGCATACGAGAATCTCGGCATAGATGACATTGTCCTCCAGACTTTAAGGCTCTGACATGTGAAACAGCTTTCACATGTCTTCACATGCTCGCTGCATATTAGCTGAAAGATTATTGTCCCTCAAAGCATGACTTTTCTTTTCTTTCTTGTTGCTTTTTAAACTTGTCTACTATCTTCCTGGTTTTTGCACGTCTTTCCTGTATATACACCGCCTATTCTGCATGCTTGCCCATTCTCGTGAACATACATCCTCGAATAAAGCAATGCCTTTTATCTCAGATTTTGGAAGACGAGGGACATATTAGAATTGAAGCCCACTAGGAAATAATAGCTGGGGATCCATCTCGACCATTGCGAAGCGTCTGGTGTGAATTCTAAAGGTCCTCTAGACGTATCTCTTTGGGTACCACCTCCTTTGCACTAGGTACTGTATTCAAAATCGTGGTGGTTTTAACCTTTAACCATGTGTTGAGTTGAAAGCAACGAGAATACCTCTGAGAATAGCAGATCAATGTCAATAACTTCTATGCTGAGTTTCACAATTGTAATAACGGAAAATGCCCCTCTAAAACTCCTCCTCCTACATGATTAAATTAAAGCGTACCCTACACTCTCAACAACGGCTTTGCAGATCAAAATTGTCAGCGAGACCTTCCAGAGTACGAATTGGCAAAGTGATACCATGTTCCGCTGCTCTCGCAATAACGAGAGATCCAAGTTGAACGTGTTTCCGGAAAAGCTCGAGTATCTCCTTGTTGTGCCCAAAATCATTGATGTGATCACAAATGACTTTCACCAGGTCGTTGAGAAGACTGGAATCCCGGAGAGCAATAATTGAGGAGAAACAAGTGGGAAAGTGAGAGGCTTCTGAGAAAAAGTCGAGAGATGGATCAACGGGAAAGTTCCAGGCATTCAAAACAAATAATATGTTATATAATTCATACTCATGTGAAACCCAACATGAGATAACCTAGATTCAAATCTAGTCGAAGCAACAATGTGCAAGCTTACGTTGTATTCCATATGGGGAAGGTAATGATAGTAGATGCAGAATGATGCAGCCCCTCTTATAAGTTGAATCAAAGGCACAACTTTTATACTGAAGTTAAAGTGGCTAACTAAAGTGGCGGACTTTAAAGTCTAGTTTCGAACTTGATGCTGATAGATGTATAAAATGCTGCCCAGGCTGAAAGTAGAGTGGTTGTGCAAACATATGGAGAAACCACGTGACACATTATTTAAATTTGCCGCGATAATTTTTTTCCTTCTTCCCTTTCCACTTCCCTTTACACTTTTTCTTCGACAATCATCAATTTGTACATGTTTCTCAAGTGTTTAATGTCAGCGCTTCGAGTCTCAGATCAACAGACGTCGATTTTGATCAGGATCACTTGCTAACCTAACTTGGATCCAACCCAATTATGTATGCCATTGGCTTCGTGGGCCGTTTGATATATTGAAAGGCAGCTATATGTGCCTGTATAGTCTCATCACCCGTGTTTATTCTAACGCACCTCGCAATTCCTTTGGCCACCTCACACATCCCTTCACTATTCGCATGATGAAAAATTTCAAGTTTGAACTGGGTTGTCAACACACTTAGACTCCCGGTGCATGATCATTCATACACTGAAAATTCTGATTGAATATGAAGACGAAGATGTTATTTCCAGTTGGATCTGGTTTATTCCCACCTATATAGCAACAAATAACAATGAACAAGAAATTCCACATGCTGGTATCACGAACTTTCATCAAACATTGCCGTAGCGGATTTAATCTATATCATACATGTACAAAAACACCTTTAAACATAGGTACACCTCAAGGCCGTCCCTTCCCACCATTCTGTGCTCGACTCTCTTCAAGTGCTTGTTGAACCCAAGACTCGTCTTTTCTTTCAAATGGCGTAGCTCGCTGATAAGAACCGGGCCCCGGAGCTTGGGTCTGGGCATCTCGCCGCGCAGTGCGGATAGAGCTAACACAGTATGAACAAAGGAGGACAGCCATGGTGAAAGCTGCAATAGGAGCATTGAGAGACTGGATCAAGATCAGTATTGGAGGACCCATTTGATATGAAAAATAGACGGAAAATTGGACAGTTTGGCTAAGAAATTAAGCGGGCTGATAGAGCTCAGATTGATATCTGCAATTCAGTATACATACTCCTTTTGGCTTGCCTAATGCTTTGGGATTTGGCGTTTGTTGGGCCATTGCGTCCACGCGTATGTTGTGTCTGACTTTGATATGGGCTTGAGCTATCCTCAGGCTCACCTTTACCGGTCAAGCTTGTTTAAGGAGGTGTCAGTCTTAGGAATGACGAAATTGAGCAAAACAAAACAACTATATGCGAAAGAGGAAAGGATGAATGGTCACGGTGATGGTAAATGAATAATGGTGGTGGTGCTCAGGCGGAGGCGGAGAGATAGGCGGACCTATGAAGGGGCAGAGCGGCCAAAGGCCCAATGCCTGATTTTGTAGGGTTGATGCCTTAATATGCCTGAATTCTGCACTATTTTAGACTGGCAGAAATCAAAATAACTGCTTGAATTACTAGAGGGCTTAATAAGCAAAATATGTATCCAAGTTCAAAAAAACGAAGCCATTTCCCCCATACAAACCCCCGAATACACCCATTTTTAGGCGTTGAAGCTGTTACGACCGACCAAATCTCTACTAATTCTAATAATATCATACCTAGCGAGTTCCTTGGAGAGGCTAATGAGGATAATATAGTGGATAAAGAACCCTAGATTTATAGATATAAGAGGTTAATTGAAGGAAAATAGCAGGGCAGAAGCAAACGATATTAGGAGCGTTTTTGAAACCTAAAATTTGTATGTAAACAAGAAATATGTATCTAATATATGGCACCTTGATTTAAAGATTATCAGGATATAACGATATTTTTGCTCTGTCTAGAATAGATCGTTATAAATAGGTTTTACTGTATGCTTGATTTTAAAAACTGAAGCTTAAAACTCGGCCTGGAACCCGCATTGTTCCGTCCACCGAACACCGAGACGGAGCCAAACAATTTCTGACCCTACCGAATACCGAGCCCCGAGAAATTGACCTAATTGTGTAGGTTGAGGGATTCTACTATACCGACAGGGGGAGAATAGAGCCCTAGACGCGGAAAGCCGCATTATTTTAAACTCTCTTCATGAACAAGATATAAGGCTACACTACGTAGCCGTTCAAAATGCGATTTGGAAACTTCGGTAAGCTCCCTAATTATGGTCGCGCTGTGCACTCGATATGAGCGATAGTGAGTCCCTCGAATATAGCAACGACGGCGATTGCGAGGAATGGTTGGTCATGTTTCTATACCTCAACTTACAAGTGTTTTAATCCGGCCCTGCAGTACTCACATACCGAACGATGCAACCTATACAATGTTTCATTTGGCTCGTCCCGCTCCGGCAAAGACCAGCCAAAAGCTTCACCTTCGACCAAAACTTATAATGCAAATCCAACGGGTCAGCTGTAACGCTCATGCCATGCCTGTCCTTGAACTCTGGCGTCCAGGCGTCTTCAATTACGGCGTTGTCAAAAACTCTATCCCGGAAGCCAAATTACGTATGAACGATATCTACGTATGCCAGCACACGGATTATCCTTTGCTTGACTCAGATGTTGCGGACCAAGAGGAAGATGTGTTAGCTGTCATTCGAAATTGCAAGTTGAGGCACAAGGGAAAGAGTACTATAATCAATTTTCGAGGAGATCATTTGGTGGAAGTACACAAGTCTATTGAAGGCCAGTATCAATGTACTTGGGAAGACACCAACAGGGGTCTCATGAAAATGAAGGCAAATATTCCTGAAGGGGGTGAAACTGGGTCTTGGTTTATAATATCTGACTCCACTGGAGTTCAAGTAAAACTCGGTCGTATGGAAGACAGGATTATCTCATTATTCCAAAAGAAGGAATGTCTAGTAAGCGGGGAAAGTTTACATTCCTCGTTTCATGTTGTTATTCTCCATGTATTGGCAGCATTGATTGAAATAGATAAGGCAGATATTTGGTAGATTGGCTAGTTCTGTCTACATGCATGTCAGTAAGTCCTAATAGCTTCACTAATTCCACCAATTCCACCATTTATCTCAGCCATTCCCAAGCGTCGACTCCAGGAAAACTGATGTGATGAATACGCCGTTTTAGGATTTAGGATATAATGCCTGATTTCTCAGGGTTGATGTCTTATTATGCCTGAATTATGCCTTATTTTAGTATCAGGAGAGGACTAACTAGTTAGTTAGTTACTGGGTGCACGTCGAAGTGCATAGTGGAATGTGAGATAGATTAAATTCTTATTAGTTATACAAATATCTATATACACCCAATTCTAGGCGTTGAAGCTATTCCCACTTTATAAATCTCGCCGTTTAATGAAAATGAAGCTATTCTCACCCTACCGATCTACATATTTATTAATCTTAAGCCATCTTCACTTACGCTCCGCCGGCTCCGGTGTGGCGACTTGCCCTAAGACCGGGCTCGCCTCCGCATCCTTTGTGATCCTCGTAGCTTCAATTTCATGATTTGTACGGTCGGGAAGAACGCGAACGCTGGGGATTTGATGGATTTGATGGTTTGTAGTGTGGGAATATGTAGCGTCAGCTTCTGAAATATGGAGGTTTGCACAGGAATAACCTCAGTTTACATTACATGGTAAATAACGTATTTGACTACCGAGCCACACCACCGAGCCCCCAAACACAACTAGCAAATGCGATAAATTACAACTTGATATCTCAACAACGGCAGTCTATATAGAGATTTCTTATAGACTGATGCTTCTCGGGTAATTTCTAGCCTCTCTAGGGAGTTTGGGAAATATATGACTTTGTGATTGCGATATATATATTTCTAGCGATTAGCACTGTAATTTTCAATACCGTAATAGTGTACCTCTTCGATTTTCTTAAGATTGATATAAAGTATTTGAAATTATTATCGCTAGCAATCGACAGGCAATTAAATCAAATACAATCGTGGTTGTTGAGATATCAAGTCATAATATATCGCATTTACTATGTGGGGGGTGAACTAGTGTGGAGTCACTGTAGAGCGGTGTTGAAAGCGGTCTACAATTCAGGCAGACGATTGACCTTTAGCTCTGCCCCTCGCACGGACCTCCAGGAGAGAGATAGAGGATGTCTTATCGCGATTAGTCGTACTTGATCGATGCCGACGTTCTCAGGCCGTCGACACACTCTTACCATAACAACAGTCATGGCTTCTGATCCCACCCCTCCAAAAGGGGGCATGTCACTTTATGCAAACCTACTTAATTCATCTTCTGACACGACAGGAATCATCTCCCGTGCTCCTGTTGTCTTTAAACAGTCGGAGATCGAACCTCATCCTGATGACGCCGCAGCTGCCAAAAAGCAACAACTGAATCCTGGTATTTAATTTACCCTTGACTTGCTTGATGTATGAAGCCGCACATGTTGATTTTCTCTTCTGTTTTTTTGTAGCTTCCCTTCGGTTCCAACCCCACAAGAGACCCCAGCTCTCAGCTCAGAAACCCAAACCGAAACATACTTTCCCCAAAGCAGTGCCACAACCACAGCCCTCAGCTAAACCTTCGGTACCGACGAAGAGCACTTTGGCTGATTGGACCGCTATGGAAGACGACGACTATGAGTACGCGCGCGAGAAGCGACAGCGTGGCGGAAGAAAGAAGCGCAAGAAGAACTTTGAAGCACATGCTGTCCAAAATTGGGATGATATCTACGACCCTTCTCGACCTACCAATTACGCGGAATACCGCCACAGCGATGAGAAGATCGCTGAAATCCGCGAGTGGAAGGATGTCTTGTATGCTCATGTCAGAAAGCGCTCACCGAGCAGATATTCCGATAGCGAGGATTATGATGGGCCAAACATGCGTATGTTCGGGTCTTGTGCGATTAGTGATGACGCCCAGACTAAAAAGAAATTAGGACAATTTGCGCCTCCAAGCAACTTTGCGCCACCGTCAAATCTTAATGATGTGCCACCAGCAGCTTCTATCCCCAATGACCCATCTGGTGACGATGCATTTGCTCGCCGCGCAGCATTAGGACGACGCTTCGACGACGGTTCCATTGCCGTTCAGGCCCAACTCCCGACCTCACCTCCACCCCACACTGAACATCCCACCCGAATTTCGGATGACCCTGCTGGCGAAGACGCATATATGCGCCGCTTCCAGAGAGCCGAGAACCCACCATCGGGACAAGTCATACCACCTCCCCCACCATCACGCCCCCTTGACGCCTTCCAACCCAGCTCTGCAACCATCTCCCGTGCGCCAGTCCGATACACTCTGCCTCCACCCCCAGAAGACATCCCAGCCTCCGAAGCCGAACTTGAAGCCTTATTGGCGCAAGGGCAACCGGCAGATGAGGAAGAACCAGTTGAGTCCGCGCCACGATCACTTCGTCCCGGCCAACCAGACTTCGGAGAACGAATGCTTTCCAAGTGGGGCTGGAATAAGGGATCCGGCCTCGGCGCTACTGGTTCTGGCATGGTGAAGCCGCTGCAAGTCAAGCTTGAGAAGCGCAAGAAGCGACCAGACTCAGAGGGTGGTGGCTTTGTCACACCTGCTGGACGAGGTAAGATCATTGGAAGCAACAAGAAGGGTGAATATGACACCAGCAAGTTTGGTCCTATGAGCGAAGTGGTCAAACTACTAGGCATGTTGGATGGCATGGACCTGGATGCTGAGATGGAGGGTGGTCAAAATGGTGGCTTGATGCAGGAGATTGGACAGGAGTGTGGTGACAAGGTACGCTTTCCTTCGTCGATGGACTTGGGGCTTTTGCTAACTTGAGGGGCTCTAGTATGGAGATGTGGAGCGAGTCTTCATCGCTTGCGACGTTGGAACCCCAGTCCCGGTCTTTGTCAAATTCAAGCATCCCTTGTCTGGTCTACGGGTAAGCTTTTAAGATCTACACCTTGATTCAAATGTGAGTTTGTGCATTGCTGACTATTGCATCTCCGATAGGCCGTGAATGCGCTCGAAGGCCGGATTTTCAACGGTAACACAATCACTGCGCGATTTTTCGATCTCGAGAAGTTTGATCAAGGGATTTACACGGACTAATTGTCCTTATTGGTGCCCTTTTACGTACGCTATGATATGCCAATCGTTTGTTAATTTGCGCATTCTCGACTATTGCACATACGGTAGGCCGTGAATGTGCCCGAATGCCAGGTACTCAATGGCAACAAAACCATAGCGCAGTTTTTTTTTTTTCGACTGAGGAGTTTGACTGGGGGTTAACATGGCCAATTGCTTATGTTCATACCCTTGCGTCTACTTAGCTATGTTAATGATAATGTTCGATTACATTTGATGTTGCTCTAGTAAAGTCTCATTGCAATGTTCTCCAAAATTATCTCTAGAAATCAAACAGAACGCAGACTATGAAGTATCCCGACAGTAAATCATCTAATTACCTATGAAACCTCGAAGACTCCGATCAAAAACTTCCATCCCACTACTTGGATCTATCATTCTATTGCCCTGACACCTTAGCAGGAAGGGGAATCCAGGAACGCCAAGTTCGGCGATACTCCTTCGGCTTAGAAGCATCGAGTAAAACCTCTGTGTCCTCCATATAATCATCAGTGACAAACGCCATATACTAAGGAGTCTGCTGGTTGCGCACCAGCCTACTAGGAAGAGGAATCCAAGAGCGCCAGCTCCGGCGTACCCGAGGCTGAGGTTCCCGCAAAGAATTCTCGTAGACGTACTCCTCTTCATCATCTGCGTAATCGTCAGCATGTTCAACCAAAGCGACAGAAGATAAATGAGGCGAGGACTGTTGCACTGTGGTTGGCATGCGTGCTGGACTACTGTGGAAGGACGCACGGGTCTCCCGGTTCTCATCTCGATCTCTGGTATTTCTACGAGTCAAGGTGGGAGACTGGGAGAACAACGTTTCCATATCAAGTTCCTCGGCGTCGCTGTCATCTGTAGTCCAGTCATCGTCGTCGCTATACTGGAATGCATCGTTTAGTGCTTCCAGAAGATCCTCTCTCCGCCATTCGCGATAGACAGACTGGCGTAGCATTAAATGATTAAGTTTGCATTGCAGACAGTTTCCTATAAGGGAGAAAAAGGATGTGCTTTGCGGCTCTTCGGTGCACTCGTAACCTGTTATGAAGGCACTGTGGCACGCGATTTGGTGGGTAGCACCCTGGTCTAGGTGCCGGCATAGGGCATAGTAATAGATAATGGAATGACACATTATGATAGATGATAGTATGCAGTTTTGGGATATTGTTTGTAGAAATCTCTGATAAGAGTCTGGTTGAGGGTTAATGAGTGTGGATGAGATGAGTACACATGAGGATTAAACGGTCCTTTATACTCCTCGGATCAGATCCAAAGTGTGTTGGCATCTGCCGACAAACTTTTGTTGTCGGGGAAAGCCTTTGTCGAGGACCAATCCGGGGTTCGAATAAAGAAGTTGTGTCCCTTCCTATCAACCATTTTCGATGACTATTGTCCTTAATGGAAGGCTTTATAGATCTCTTTGTTACCTTGGAGAATATGTGAATGCCTTTGTTTTATGATCTTGTAGGCAAAGGCCATGAGTGGCATGTTTCTGTCTAGGGTAGAGTAGGGTAGTGACTCATTGAAAGAAACAAATACATTTGAAGTTGTAATGGGAGATGGAATAGCCGCGACTTGTATCAGGTAGGGTTGACCGGAAGTCCATAGCTTGCTGCTATATAGGAGTATTCCGATGGATATTACCAACCATATAACCGTGCATTTGACTGGCTGCATTTTGGTCATGGAAACACAAATGTAGATATAAGTCATAAAAAAGATCACTACCTAGATACATCATTATATTGAGTCGAGATCCATAATTCCCCAAGTCAGGCTTAGCCGCTACGCATATCAAACAGGCCTCTTTTGCTACTCAGAATATAAATCTAGGTAGGAACCAATCTGCTTAGCAAGAAAGAATTGGTATTCATTCACGAGTAGCAGAGCTTTACTTCTAGTTTCCAGTTGCAGTTCATTGAAGCACTTCATCTCCCTAGGCCTGCTGGCAATATTGTAATTCAGTCTGTAATTTGTGAAACAATATACCAGATAATGATACTGTTCATTTCTCCACATCCTCTCTGCTCACATGCGAACCACGCTTGTTTCCCATACTGTAGCTTCACCACACCTTTTCGCCTGAGCTGAATCTGTCTGGTGTGTACGTTGCGCTCACAGTTTTCCCCAATCGGGCAGCTTAACCGCGTGCCTAGGTGTCGACTTCATCAGTGCCGGTGAATACATCCGCACCTTGCTTTTCGTATGTAGCGGTATGTACCGGATTTTAGGCCGTGGATGCGAATTTCCTGATCGGGATACCGTCGCTTTATGAAGGCAGGGTCCTGCTCGCTGAGTATCTCACAGCACAGGGCGATTAAATACTCAGTGACAGCACCTTAATAAGCAGTCAGATAATCCATGGATGTGCAGGGTATGCTTAATAATGTCAAAATAATGGATGCATAAGTTATACTAAGCATTCAACTTTTTAATTAACTATCAGGCATCCATCTCAACACCATAGGTAAAATACAGCGACTCTGACATACATATTCCACCGACATCCTCGTGGAACAATAAGATAGTAAAACCCCCGCTTATTTGGGTCCATCTGTTGATCAATCAATCACGCGGAGATCCAAATACTTCCATATGGATACGCTTAGGGTCCACACCTAAAGCCTCCAGGTTCTTGCTTTGAGCATTCATGAACGGCTGAGGCCCGCAGATATAATAATCTGCATCCGGGAGAATAGCCTTGTCTTTAAATTCGGTCAAATCCACCCGCCCGATGTGATCATAGTCTACCCCCAGCACGTCATTCTCAGTGGCGTCTTCATAGAAAACCATGCGACTAACTGACGGGTTTTCGGCGACGATCTGGATCAGATCATTCTTCATGGCATGGACGCGGCCATTACGTGCCGCATGGACGAAGACGACTCGCCGTGCTTGACCCTGCTGGTTGATGATGGTTTTCAACATAGACATCATGGGTGTGAGCCCCACTCCTCCACTAATTAGGACAGCAGGGGTAGTGGCGTTAATGTCAAGAACGAAATCACCGAAAGGCATGCTCAATTCCAATTCCGAGCCTTCCGGCAGCGATTCGTGAAGCACATTCGAGATGTGGCCAGCCGGCTTTGAATCCTTGGCGAACTCTCGTTTGACAGAAATTCGGAAGTGACTTTTGTTCGGCACATCAGATAGGCTGTACTGACGGGGCTGGTAGCAGCCTAGTTCGGGCACGTAGCAGCGCACGCTAACAAACTGTCCGGGCTGATAGGATGGTAGAGCATCCTTGTCCAACGGGGTGAGATAGAAGGACATAATTTCGTCACTCTCTAGCGTTTTCTTCGAAATGTAGAACTTCCGCCATCCTTTCCACCCACCGGGTGTCTTCACGCCTTGCTGGTAGAGACCTTGCTCGAAGTTGATAAAAATATCCGCAAGTTGCTGGTAAGCCGCCTTCCACGCATCGAGCACTTGCTCGTTAGCGGCGGGACCTAGGACATCTTTGATTGCGGCGAGCAGGTGTTCGCCGACAATAGGGTAGTGGGCAGACATGACCCCTAAGCTGGCGTGTTTATGTCCGATGCGAGAAACAGCTGTGCTTAGGGCTTCGGGCTGGTCAATGTTAACCGCATATGCCCACACAGCATGTGCCAAAGCCGCTGGTTGTTCGCCAGTTTTTTGGTGAACGGTATTGAAGATATTCTTGAGTTCCGGATGTTTCTGTAGCAAGCGCTCATAAAAGAGTGTGGTGATCGTGACTCCATACTCTTGAAGGGCGGGAATGGTAGACTTCACAATCTGCTTTTGTTGTGCTGTGAGTCCCCTTCGTGGCACTGATGTATAAGCCCTTTGGGCTAGCGACTGGAGCACTGGACGCCGGAAAACACTCCGTGCGGACATATTGAGAATGGTGCAGACAAGACGTATTCCAAGATGTTTAATTTGGGTTGGTTGGAAATTTTCAGGTTTTATCGGCTAGAGGTGCCATCGAAAGAACTCCCGAGGTCTTTAACTTTTATTGTCTAGCCAATCTATTAGTAACTACAGGGATGAACTTTGGGGAATACCTTGGAATAGAGTAGGTAAACCAGGACTAGATTCCGAAAGTATACATGCCAAGATCGGAGTCTAGTCCTTTTGTGGTATGGTCTCGATGTATTTATGACCTAGTGAATGCATCAATGTACGAGGAATGCCATGCCATGTATTGTAAAATTATACAAAATTGCCCATTATTTTGGATTCCTTTATTACACGGTGCGCGGGTATAACACATACTGAAGACTACCCCATTTTTTATACATCCGTCCCATCCATAGACCACTGGAAAAAAAGCTAGTAAGATACCTTTGCTCCAGAGATCATTGAGTAATTGATTTCTACTGGGTCAAGTAAACGTCATTCATATTATCTAAGCTTAATCGGCACGTTGTAGGCTGATCCGACCGCCAGCTTTAAAGGCGAAATATAGATAGCTTCCATCCATCTCCGCGGAGCAGTATATACCGTAAGAGGCTGTAACCCGAATAAATGAATTATTATTACGCCTCCCAGAAACTTGTGTTTGACGGGGCGATAGGCAAGCTCTACCGAGACGTTGACCTATCTATGCCTCAAAATTTCGGACTTCCGTCCCCCCCAAATTGATGGTGCCTGGGCTGATTTAATGCGAGGTTTGTCTATTTTCGAATACTTTGGAGCCCATTCGGCCGCAAGGTAGCGACCTCAACTCACACAGTGGCGGAATTGTATAGGCGAGGTCCTAAGGGTGACCGATGAAAAAGCGGCACCATACACACCAGAGCTTAACAAGCCTCCCCATTCGGACTATTACTGCTTTGAGTGAGCTCTCTAGAAAACAGCTATATTCCCCTGTCCCCAATCTAATACTCTCTATTAGACCCGATGTGTTCCACTTCCTCCACTGCCTTAACGTAATCCGAATGAAACTCGATATGGACTATTATTCAAAACATCTTCACCACCACAGCGAGCTAGAAGAAGCTACCAAAAACTCCCACGAATTTTCCGGATAATTGGGATCGAATTCACCGTGATCATTGTCTAGATCAACTACGGCAAGCTATTCAACATCATAGAGACCTATCATTGGTCCCTGCATATCATTATAACAACGATATAGTTGGGGTTAGAGTTAGAGAAGTTAATACGTGCCGCAAGTGGGTGCCAATGAGGGAGTGGATGGTTATTCGTGAGGCGAATCAGCATCGAAAGATGGACCATTGATATATTGTTTTACTACACAAAAATGAATAATAATGCCGTCGTTGATACTTTTGTTCCGCTTATCTGATTTGGCAGGTTACAAAAAGTTGTTTCCTGTATAGTTTGCCCTATATTGGTGCATTAAATGCTAGGTCTTCATTCTGGGCCTCACTTCGGAGCTAATCGCCGTCTTTTTACTACCTCCATTTCTCTACCCACACAGCAACATATGTCAAATGAGGAACTTCATAAAATGTTAGTCAATTGACGCCAATACGCCGAGGAGAGACATAAATGTGGCACCGTGTAACAGCACCAAATTCCTCGTAGTACTGTAGCATTTCTAGGCACCTATATGCCCTCGATTTTTCTATGCAGCTCATGATACAGATCAATAACTTTAATTTAAGGCTCTCACTATTTCAGGGTGGTTTTAGTTGATTCAGCGCGTATGAGTATAATCAGTTTATAACAATCAAGTCGCCGAGAAGTGCAAGTGTATGGCTCTACATACCCAGTACAGCCCTCAGAGAAGCCGAAGAACGATATAATACTGGGACCACCAAACAAGAATAGTAAATTCTATACTCATATAGAAGACAGCAAAGAAGAACACTCCACAGAACTAGTTTCAACAGCTACTTATAGCTAACAATAGAAGTGAGGCTCCTGGTAGGTTCCTGGGTAAGGCCGGGCCTGGTTCCCTGCATGTATTACGTAAGCAGGTTCATTGTTCGCGTGGGGAGGTCAATTGCTATCACCTCCCCGGCTTTGACGATTGCCACTTTAAAATCTTCCACTCATCGCCTCACCTCTTTCTCCCTCTCTCATTACCCATCATTAAACCGCTCATAGTATTCTGCAACTTATTTGAAACCAAGTTGCATCTTTCTGCTGCTTGATCTTCCTTCACCGCGAGTCAACCCGTTTCAGCTAATCACCCGCTGAACACCACCCGAGATGTCGTTGTGTCAGAACCGTCTCCAAGAAGAGCGGTAAGCATATTTTTTGTCCAGTGGATTCTGCGATTTTGCGCATCACTTGCGCCACACCCTTGGCCCGCACTAACCTCTGTGAATTACATAGAAAGCAATGGCGTCGCGACCACCCATTTGGCTTTGTCGCAAAGCCGAAACGTGCCCCGCAGGGTGGCCTAGACCTGAAGAACTGGGAATGTGCTATTCCAGGGAAGGCCAACACTCTCTGGGAAGGTGGACTGTTCAAAATCGACTTGATTTTCCCCGATGGTGAGTGGCGCAATACATCTATGGCTACTGAAGATCATTATACTAATCTAGGTATATTCACGCTTCTAGAATACCCTACCAAGCCTCCCAAATGTACGTATCTCTTTTGTGATATACCCCTGTGGTAGCTCGCCGGAAGACAGCTTCTGCTGGGAGCTGTCACTATGATCTCTCGTGACAACAGAACACTAATACAAGACCTATCCAGGCAAATTCACGCCGGCATTGTTCCACCCTAATGTCTATCCTTCTGGGACGGTTTGCCTGTCAATTCTGAATGAGGAGGAGGGTTGGCGACCTGCCATCACTATTAAGCAGCTCTTGCTTGGCATCCAAGATCTCCTGGATGACCCGAACCCCGAGTCACCTGCACAGGCTGAGGCCTACAACCTCTTCAAGAAGGACCGTCCTCAATACGAACGCAGGGTTCGCATGGTTGTGAAGGAAAACCAGCCCAACTAGGAAACCAACCCAATCAGGCTTTTGAGTTACCCAAGCGTAAACAGCGATGGCGCTGCAGGGATTATTTACTTTTTTTTCTTTCTCTTTCTCTTTCAGCATGGGATACAGGGGAGATTGAGGGAAGATTATGCATTTACTGTTTAACGAAGGGAGCAAGTTTTGCTGTTCTATCGCGAGCATGGCGTTTCTACATATCCCAATGGATGGCGTTTTCTGGGCTTAGGGTCATTCAGAAACAATGATACCACATACATGCTCCTTGCTGGGATACTTAAGCTCGTCATGTATTGAGTAGGATGACTCTGGCAGAAGAAATTCAATGTCGTACTTATTTGCTCCTCTGCATAGGTAAAATCACCTGGGCAGCCAACACAATATTCATACCTCTGCGATGATGGAACGAGCCCATGGCGGGTGTTTTCGGAAACTGCATTTAACTTGCATTTTTGAGCAACAAGACCCCAATATACATATTATACTTGATGAACCTGAAACCATATCGGCAAACCTTTCTCCATTTGGAATCCCAACATTGTAGAAACGGGTAGTTATTGAACACTGCGTCATGTCTACCAATTTGGCATAGGCTGCACCACGGACTCCAACCCTGGAGGGTTCTAGTGTTCTAGGGCTGTAATCTATACAACTCGCTGCAGCTTGGTCTCTTCCACCATCCTAGCATTATGTGTAAAAAGCTCAGGATGATACGATCCCATTCTGTTTTTGAGGCCTAAAAAAAGGAGTCGGAAGAGACATATGAGTCTCTTATACTGATACAATCCTCATTGGTCCTACATAGATCTTCATTTTCTTAATATCGAGACGGGTGTGGCCTCGCCTTTAGTGACTCACATCGTTCTAACAATCTCTAACCGTGCTCTTAGAAGTAATCGACAGACATGCTTGTGGGATGAAGCAAACTTGTAATCAACACGGCGTCGTTCTGATATCGTTGACTACACGTCTTCGTTTTTATATTTATTATGAGTTTCTCTGTACGTAGATGGAGGGTACACATCAAGGAGAGGCTTGGCTAGGGCTATAGTTCATGGTGGGGGTATATTAATCACGTGACACTGAATGCGCTCACTCTCCAGGGATTCTCTGTGAGACTGAGATAGACTAATGATAAATAGTATGACCCAGCAAAAGGAATCCGCTAATATAGTCACATATCTAGCCACAGAAGTAAAAATCTTTAACCTGTCGATGCTAACTGGGCCAATTGTCCAGGGGCTGCTATCTTATCGGTGACTCAAAGACTTGCCGACATCGCCCCTCGCCCCGCCGGGAGGGCACCGGGGCAAATTTGAAAAAAATCGCCGTTCTAAGGTTCCCCATATAACCGGACGATTAGTCAATTCTACTCCGTTCCCCTTCTTCTCTCTCCCGAATTGATCTTCATCTCCAACCACACTTCCCAATTGCCCATCATGTGTGGAATTTTCGCGTGCCACCAGTGCGTCATGTCCCACCCTAACTCCCCGCCTCTAGTGGGATTTCGATTCACGGAATACTAACTAGAATATAGTCACCCCGATGTGCAAAAGTTCAAGCCCACCGCTTTGCGCATGGCCAAGGCGTGAGTATCTCCATTAAATCTTCAATTGCTGCAATCTACAATCTACAATTCGCAATCCGCAGTCTATAGAATTCCCGCTGACCTGTGTTCTCATAGTGTGCGCCATCGCGGTCCCGATTGGAGTGAGTCACAGCCCGAGTTACAACATTGCGCGGTATAGGTGGGGATCATAGGGTTAACAAAAGTTCTCCAACAGGTGGAAACTTCTGCGCCGAGAGCACTAGTGAGTTGACACGCAATAACTTCGGTGTTAGCGTTGGTATATTAACGCGTAATTCATAGTCCTGGCGCACGAGCGTCTGAGCATTGTCGGTGTTGGTATGTGGCCCCCTGTGAACGGTCAGCAATTTGAAGATCGATTTGCTAACAATATCCCCTTAGACTCCGGTGCTCAGCCCCTCGTCAATGATGACAGCACTCTCGCCCTCGCCGTCAACGGTGAGATCTACAACCACCGCCTCATTCGCAAGAACCTTCGCCACAAGTACAATTTCAAGACACACTCTGATTGCGAAGTTATCATTCCCTTGGTATGTCAGGATACAACGGAATCGGAATTAGAGTCGAAATGCTGATATATATTAGTATGAGGAGTACGGCCTTGATGCCCCTAAGCACCTTGATGGCATGTTCTCTTGGGTTCTTTGGGATAAGAAGCAGGACCGTGTTGTTGCTGCCCGCGATCCCATTGGTATCACCAGCTTCTACCTCGGCCGGTCCTCGTCGACTCCCGGCGCCGTCTACTTTGCCTCTGAGCTCAAGTGTCTGCACCCCGTCTGTGACGACATTATTGCCTTCCCCCCCGGCCACGTCTATGATTCCAAGACCGACACCCTGACCCGCTACTTTGAGCCCAAGTGGTGGGACCCTGCTAGCGTCCCCTCGACCCCTGTTGACTACAAAGTAGTCCGCCACAGCCTCGAGAAGGCCGTCCGCAAGCGTCTGATGGCCGAGGTGCCCTACGGTGTTCTGCTGTCTGGTGGTCTCGACTCCAGTTTGGTCGCGTCTATCGCCCAGCGCGAGACCCTCCGCATGGCCGAAGCTGCCCGCAACGCGCCCCAGAACGTCAACGCAGACGGTGAGTTGGTTGGCATTGATGACGAAAACGAGCTGTCGACCGTCACCACCTTCCAGCAGCTGCACTCATTCTCCATCGGTCTTCCCGGTGCCCCCGATACCGCCGCTGCCATTGAGGTCGCCAAGTTCCTCGGCACCAAGCACCACGCCTTCACCTTCACTGTTGAGGATGGCCTCGATGCCCTCTCTGACGTGATCTACCACCTCGAGACCTACGATGTGACCACCATCCGTGCCTCTACTCCCATGTACTTGCTCTCTCGTAAGATCAAGGCCATGGGTGTCAAGATGGTTCTGAGTGGTGAGGGTTCCGACGAGATCTTCGGTGGCTACCTCTACTTCCACGCCGCCCCCAACAAGGAGGAGCTCCACAAGGAGACCGTCCGCCGTGTCAAGAACTTGCACTTGGCTGACTGCCTCCGTGCCAACAAGTCCACCTCCGCGTGGGGCCTTGAGGCCCGTGTTCCTTTCCTCGACAAGGAATTCCTCGAGACCTGCATGGGTGTCGATCCCCAGGACAAGATGATCACCCCCGAGCGTATCGAGAAGCACATGCTGCGCAAGGCCTTCGACACCACCGATGAGCCCGAGACCGCTGCCTACTTGCCCGACAAGATCCTCTGGCGCCAGAAGGAGCAGTTCAGCGATGGTGTTGGCTACAGCTGGATTGATGGCCTGAAGGATGAGGCTGAGCGTCAGGTCACCGACGAGATGATGAAGAACCCTAAGCCCGAATGGGGCACTGACGTTCCCGACACCAAGGAGGCGTATGTTTTCCATCTTTTTTCTTCTCCATTTTGTAGTACTGTTGAAGACTAACCTGGGGTATAGATACTGGTACCGTACCATGTTCGATGAGCACTTCCCTCCTTACTGTGCCGGCACTGTCGAGCGCTGGACCCCTACCTGGTCCAAGCAGAGTGACCCCAGTGGAAGGTGAGTTATTCTTCTTTATTTGGTTCATCTTCTCTAACCATCCTTTGCAGAGCCATCGCCATCCACAACCAGAAGTATGACAAGTCGGAGTAAAAAGTCTTGAGAGTATAAAAAAAGGATCTGAACTTTTCTGATTAGCATTTTCTTTGGGGATATAGCACCGGATTAGATTGTACAAATACCCTTCTGGTATATTGTCGGTATAATGTTATGATCTCAATATTTTTCTTATGTATTTTCCTAAACACGTGATCTACCCTGACCAAACATTACCGGCGGGCTTTCCCGGCAGCCGGGCGACCGCCAATCACCGCCCTCCCACTAACCCGTGCTAAACCCCTAGGTTCCCCCCAACATCATCACAACTCTTCTTTCCCTTCCTCTCTCTTCATCTTTTCATAAAACCACCTCTTTCTCCTCCATCTCTAATTAGACTATTCTCGTCATCATGTCTGCCCCCGCTGCTTTCTCCGATATCGCCAAGGCGACCAACGATGTACGCACAACTGTTGGGAACAAAACTCAGAATCTTGGCTAATACTTCATCCCAATAGCTCCTGAACAAGGATTTCTACCACGGCGCTGCCGGTTTGTTTATCCACACCACTTATTGAAGATTCAATAGCTGATTACAAGGTTTTAGCCAACCTTGAGGTTAAGTCCAAGGCCCCCAACGGTGTCACCTTCACCGTTAAGGGCAAGTCTGCCCACGAGGGCCCCATTGCTGGCCAGGTTCGTTGAATATCTTCTCCAAATATACCACGCAAATTGCTAACTAGTGCGCCTACAGCTCGAGGCCAAATACGTTGATGCGCCCACTGGTAAAGGCCCCTTCCACAAAAAACCTCCCGATCCCGGCGCGCACAAATCCCGTACCATGCCATTGATGTTCGGATGTGGCATTCCACTCGCGCGCCGGGTGAACATTTTTATTTTTTCGGATGCAAAGGTGCACAGGATTAGGCTAATATGCTCACTCCGCCCAGGCCTCACCCTCACCCAGGCTTGGACCACCGCCAACGCTCTCGACACCAAGCTCGAGCTCGACAACAACATCGCCAAGGGCCTCAAGGCTGAGATCCTCACCCAGTACCAGCCCGCTAAGCAGTCCAAGGGTGCCAAGCTCAACCTGTACTTCAAGCAGCCCAACCTGAACGCCCGTGCCTTCTTCGATCTCCTCAACGGCCCATCCGCCAACTTCGACGCTGTTCTCGGCCACGAGGGCTTCCTCGTCGGTGCTGAGGGTGGTTACGATGTCAACAAGGCCGCCATCACCAAGTACTCCGCTGCCGTCGGTTACAGTGTTGCCCAGTACTCCGCTGCTATCACCGCCAGCAACAACCTTTCCCTCTTCTCCGCCAGCTACTACCACCGCGTCAACGCTCAGGTTGAGGCCGGTGCCAAGGCTTCTTGGGATTCCACCTCCGGCAACGCCGTCGGCCTCGAGGTCGCCAGCAAGTACCGCCTCGACCCCTCTTCCTTCGCCAAGGTTCGTTTTACGCGTCTCAAATTTTTACATGCCTGTTGTGAATCACGACTAATCGCGCAATTTTCCCGTAATATAGGCTAAGATCAACGACCGTGGTATTGCCGCTCTGGCTTACAACGTCCTGCTCCGCCCTGGTGTCACCCTCGGCCTCGGTGCCTCCTTCGATACCCAGAACCTGAACCAGGCTGCCCACAAGGTCGGCGCCAGCTTCACCTTCGAGGCTTAAGCGTCTGGATCTCAAGCCTTCCAGGAACCTGATGACCTACCATCTTTTGGGAAGATTTCTGTAAACTTCAGTTATTAGTTTACTTGTCTTTCTGATTCATTAGAACGATGATTATGGTGGGGGTTACGTCCAAGATAATAACCATGTATGTGTGTGTGTGTGTCGTAGATCTTTCTGCTCGATCACTTCTGTATATCAAATCCAACTGTTTCCTTTGTTGATCAATCCGATCGATTCATACGATCTAGCAAGAGTAGGAGTACATCAACCAGCAATGTATTTGAACTATGTATATACCAAGAAACTACACATATCCAAAGGTGTATATGTTCGAAACAGTAAGAGACAACTCCATCAAGAAGACAAAGTCTCCTTCTGCTTCCTCGTCTTCCTCCCATCAACAACTTTAGGAACCGCCCGCCAAATATCTACGACAACAAGCATAACAATCAAACACCCAGAACAAAGAAAGAACCTTGAAATCGTCTGATCAACCCCAGGCTCACGCTCAACTCGATCCTCATCGATCCTCCTAGCCCCCCTCCTCCTCTCCCTCCTCCTCCTATCTTCCGCCTCCTGCGTCCGGAAATGACCCCGAGCATTAAAATGATTCAACGGATTCCGATGAATAAACCCCTCCCAATCCTCCGGATCAGCATGTTTCGCCCCAGCACCAGCGCCAGCGCCGGCCCCGAACTCCGACCCCATCCCAGCACCAGCCGCGAAACCCTGCGCCTGTCTCCCTGTAGTACCATACCCACCCTGCTCATAGAAACTAGGCGGCGGACCATGGAACGCTGAGCGCCGCTTGCTCAGCCCGGTGGCAGGTCGCGAACCGGCGTAGCTGCTGTGGCTACCCATCGGGTGTTGGTGGCTGTGGCTTTGGCCTGGGGAGGCATGCTGCGTGACGTGGAAGCCGTGGTCGCGGTCGTAGACTGCGCGCTTTGAGACGTTGCCGAGGACATTGTAGGCGGCGGAAATGCGGGCGAAGCGTTGGCTTGCGTCTGGATCTGTGCGGTCGCGGTCTGGGTGGTGGCGCATTGAGAGGGCGTAGAATTGTCTAGGGATTGTGTAAGTATTAGAGATATATATACGGGATTGGAGGTGGAAGGGTGGAGGGGGGTCTGTTGGGTGTGGGTGTGGGTGTACTTCTTTATCTCCGCTGCTGACGCGGTTATAGGAATGTCGAGGATTTCGTAGAAGTTTGGTTCGCTGGCTCGGGCAGGGTTGCTGGTTGAGAAGAAGGATATGGTTGGTCTTGAGAGGTGCTGTGGTTGTTGTTGGCGTGGGAGTAATTGTGGTCGGAGGGGTTGGGTTGAGATGTTCCGGTAGGTTGAAGGGGAGGGGGGGAAGGTCGCGCGCGGAAGGAAGAGGATTGCTGTCACTCGAGATGGAGGCATTGTTGTATATTTAGAGGGTGTGGCATTGAAGTAAGTAGAGATATAAGATCCTGGGTAGGAGGTGGGGGGAGGGGTGGAAGAGAGAAAGAGAGAGAAGGGAGAAGCGGAAGAAGATCAGAGGTGAAGATCGGAGTGGCGTCACTGCGGTTCGAAGTTGATCGACTCTACAAGTTCACCGCGTGTTCATTATTGGCTATTGGTATACTCTAAAATATAGTATCAATCTATTTGGTCTCGAAATACCACATTTAATATAATTTACACTCACGTGGAGTTACAATTCCCATAGCTCCAGCTGATGATCAGATTAGATAAGAGATACTAGGTTATGCCATTTCGGGCATCAACCTTCCGGTGGACTGCTTGATCCAATGAGAACACTCCCTGGCTGGCTTGGGATACCCAAGGATCCACATATCGTGAGATTATAGTTTCTTCCATTTCAGAGGTCGTGTATGCTCTTCAGGAGCATGCACTAGGTGATATACTTCTCATTGCGGATGGTGGAATCGCTGACCGGAGGGGGTGTGCTGCAGCATTGGCTCTTGGAGTCCCTGGGTGGTTATGGTGCCCCAATTCCTCAGTGGTGAAAACACTTCCATTACTGGTTTTTCCCAAAATACTATCTTTGAGGCAGTTGATGGAGGTCAAGCGACGGCTGAATCGAGTGTATTGAGGGTCTGATGAGATCCGAAAACCTAATTTCCGGCCAAAAACTTACGATGGTCAGTGCCCTAGGAATGGGGTGATGGAATTGATATAAAGGAAGCACGGGGTTAGCTTTTTGGCGCCACAGATGGTCCAAATGCTGAGGATGTTGGTGTCAAGGATGTGTGAAGTATACCTTAAGCGCTTCGGGAATCGTGGTGAAGTCAACAAATATATGGCGCAACCCGGCAGGTAGAACAATCGTATCACACAGGTTTCCGATATTTCTCTTCGAAGCAATAGTCAGCGTCTCTGCACCTTGTTTATCCTTAAGTCTCTCATTCGTATCAAATTTCCAACCGCGCTTATAGCGCTGGGTGAGAGAACCCCAACATGTCAAAAGTCTCTGTCCTGAAACAGTCCCTAGATTGAGATTTTCATTGATGGAATTACATTATAACGATCGTGGGCAATTTCTTAGGCTTGAAAATCCGGTTGCGCCGAAATATTGTATACTTGGGGGCTTTGAGGGATCCCACTTAGGACAATATCTCCACTTTTCAAATTGAGCCGATCCTAAAGCGTCTGTTTGGAAACATACAATATAAAATAGCCGGGGGCTTTGTGTCTGCATGTATGCCTTTACTAGTGTCTATAAATAGACAATGGAACACCAAGTCTTCTTTTACACATATAGTTATTGTTATACCCTTTGTGACTAAATTTGGGTTCTGGATCAACGAGCTCCACACAAAGAACCAGGCGCCGACTTGAAACACTCGCTCTATTCAATATAAAATACGATGCAAAGCAGCTCCCCAGACAGTCTGTATAAATCCTCTCATACCCCACCGCTCGGATTGAGATCCTAGTAACCGCCTGGGATTCAAATCAAACAGCTCAACCTAAAGCGACAGACCGATTTGGTTCAATCTTTGGTCCTAAAACACGCATCCCTCTTCTTAATAATCGAAATTGAGCTACATTCAAACATGACAACTCTTTCAGAGCTTCCTAATGAGATGCTACTGGAGATTTCCGGTCACCTCGACTATCCAAATCTCAATGCATTCACACAGGTCAGCCGCCACTTCCATGCGTTGTCAAACAGGGGTCTTTACAGAGCTGTTGCCAAAGACACACCTGGGAAAGCGATAACATGGGCAGCTGAAAAAGGGAAGGAAACTAGTGCGCGGAAACTGTTGCAGATGTGCGGCTTGAAGATATTGGATGACCTCGCCTTTGAGGGCCAAGAACCAATAGTGATCGCTGCATCGAATGGACACACTAATCTTGTCGAATTATTTCTGCCCTATTGCATTCAACATAACACCAAAAAAGATAGAGAAGATCTATTTAAAAGAGCACTTACTGTTGCAATCCCAGAAAAGCATGTCGCAGTGGTCAAACTGCTCCTCGAACACAAGACTGATTTCAACACCAACCACGAAGACAGACATGCTACAATTCCTTTATGCAAAGCGGTCGAAATGGGACATGTATCGATTGTGAAAATTTTCCTTGAACACAATTACTGCAACCTCGATACATATGATCTTGATGGTATGACACCTATAGCTCTCGCTGCTGCTACGAAAGCCTCATCCGAAAATCTGGAAATTGCCCAACTCTTGGTAGAGGCTGGTGCAGATTTATGTAGAGATGATAACCTGTTACTCAAAGCCGCAAAATCAGATAACCTGCCAGTTATGAAGCTCTTCCTAGCGAACAACCTTTGTTGGCGCCGATTGGAATGGTCCGAAGTCTTACGTGAATTTTCCCAACCGAGCCGGAAAAACCACGAGATAGGGTCATTGCTACTAAGCTGGATTGATGTAGATCGCATATTGAAGATCAGTAACATTCAACGTTGCTATCTCTTGAGAGGAGCGATTGCCAATCGTCTTGACGATCTGTTGGAAAAGATATTGGATGAGTCGGCCGTCCTAGATGAAGACCATAAAGCAAACCGAAAAGGGATTCTTTTGTGTCCTTTGAGTCTGGCTGTCTGCTATGGCCGACCTAGGGCTGTCAAGCTCTTACTCGACCACGGCGCTGACCCTAGTGGTGAAGGCGACTGTCGACCAGTACAATTTGCTCTTGAAAAAGGGAAAGACACAATGACGAGGATGCTATTTGACAAAGGAGCGATATTTGATCCGGAAAATTGTCGTGGGTCGGCCGAATACCGTCAATTAATGAAGCTGCGTTTGGCTCGAGTGCAAAGGAAGCCTATTAATTAAGCATCATAGCAATCCATGTGATATGAAAATTGTATATAGGATCAAAACGAATATTTACTTCCTTAGTTTTCTGTGTTCTGGTAAAAGATCGGCCGCAGCTTCCGCGGTATCTCGATCTTTCGCCTGAGCCGCGAGAGCGAGGAGTGCACCGAAAGCTGCAGGCGGGTCTCTTCCATGGTTGTCATTATGAGGGTAAGTTGTCGTAGTGCATGTAACAATAGGTCTGGTAACATTTCGCCAAGGAAATCTCCAAGAACTCGCCTTATCTTATCAGCAAAAATCTTTCCCCGACATCCGATATTCCCCTCTTTTGCCTTTGAACATAACTTGTTTAATTGCCACATTCAAAATGGCAGCTCAGACTACGGAGAAGTTGGATCAGCTGGACCGTAAGATCCCCAAAATTTCTGTTTGCTTCTTTGTGTGACTGAACAGATACCAGTGAACGTCCAAGCCGCCCCCGCGGCAGACCACGTTCCCGCTGAAGCGGAGGAGGACTCGGACGACGCCCAAGACGGCGAGGGTGCCGCAGAGGCTGGAGCTGCTGGAGGTAAGTTTACTTGAGGCTTATTTCCGTGACTGCGCCTCTAGAACCCCACTGCACCCCCGCCCCACAGAGGTCGGCCGGATTGAACTAACAGCGGGGTCAACTCTAGCCGACAAAAAGAAGAAGAAGAAGAAGCCCAAGAAGAAGAGCAAGAAGAAGGGTGGTGCCAAGGTTCAGAGCGAGCCACCACGTGTCCCCGTGTCCAACCTCTTCCCCAACGGCCAATACCCCGAGGGCGAGATCGTCGAATACTTGAACGACAATGCGTACCGCACCACCAACGAAGAGAAACGATACCTTGATCGCATGAACAATGACTTCCTGCAAGAGTACCGCCAAGGTGCCGAGGTTCACCGTCAAGTCCGCCAGTATGCACAGAAGAACATCAAGCCAGGCCAGACTTTGACTGAGATCGCCGAGGGTATCGAGGATTCAGTGCGCGCTTTGACAGGTCACTCAGGTCTGGAGGAGGGTGATAACATCAAGGGTGGCATGGGATTCCCTTGCGGTCTGAGCATCAACCACTGCGCTGCGCATTATACCCCGAACGCGGGCAACAAAATGGTCCTGAATGAGGGAGACGTGATGAAGGTCGACTTCGGTGCGCAACTTAACGGCCGCATTGTGGACAGTGCTTTCACCATGACTTTTGACCCTGTATATGACCCTCTTCTCGCCGCTGTCAAGGACGCCACTAACACCGGTATCCGGGTAAGCTTTCCTACTTTCCTACTTTCCTTCGTTTCAAGCAGAGCTAATGGATTTCTAGGAAGCGGGAATTGACGTCCGTATGAGTGATATCGGTGCCGCCATTCAAGAAGCCATGGAGAGTTACGAAGTTGAGATCAATGGTACAATGCACCCCGTCAAGTGTATCCGCAACTTGAACGGTCACAACATTGACCAGCACGTCATCCACGGTGGCAAGAGTGTGCCTATTGTCAAGAGTACCGATCAGACCAAGATGGAGGAGGGTGAAGTTTTCGCCATTGAGACTTTCGGTAGTACCGGTAAAGGTTACGTGCGAGAGGAAGTAAGTTTTTACTGTAGTTACTAAACTGAGAACCGAGAACCAAAGCTAACATAACACTAGATGGAAACCTCGCACTACGCTCTCGCCTCCGACGCTCCTAACGTTCCCCTGCGTCTTTCCTCCGCTAAGAACTTGTTGAATCTGATCAACAAGAACTTTGGCACCCTTCCCTTCTGTCGCCGGTACATTGACCGCCTGGGTCAGGACAAGTACCTTTTGGGCGTAAGTTAACGGTCGAGTTTATTTGTGAGACACTGAAGCTAACGAATATAGTTGAACAACTTGGTTTCTTCTGGAATTGTCCAGGATTATCCCCCTCTTTGCGATATCAAGGGCTCATACACTGCCCAATATGAACATGTATGTTTCTATTTTGGGATTTTCTCCACTTGGGAGACCGTTTACTGACTTGTTTTTCTTAGACAATTGTGTTGCGCCCGAATGTGAAGGAGGTTATTAGTCGTGGCGACGACTACTGATGTATTTCATAGACATACGTAAACACTAAAAGCATCTTCCCAGGGTTTCCAAGATATCCCGAATTAGTAATGTCTTAAATAGATTGGAGAATCACCAAAAGCCCTGACATCAAAGCGCCGATCCTGCCAAGCCTCAAGCCATCAAGTATGCCGTGTCGCCCCACGTGGAACAACCGACTTCCGACTTTTAAATCAGCTCCTATCTCTCATGGCCTAAACCTCGACACATACCAATTTCCATCATGTCTGCGGTTGTTGAAACAAGTTCACCGCACCTCCGGGTGTCGGCAGCCAAAACATCCGACAAAACACAGCCAGAGTCCACTAGAATCCAGGCACCGGAGGCTTTAGTCGACGACCATTTCTTCTGGACATACACCGAAGAGCCGCATCGCTCAAGACGACAGGCAATTATCAAGGCCCATCCAGAGGTACGTAGCCCTGTTTTGCGGACCCTCATGGTAGCATAGGGGCTCGGCGAAGACTCCAATGCGGAGGTCTGCGGAGCTCCTACACCTGGCCACTTTCCTGGGCGACAGTCATAACAAATGGAATTCCAATGCTGATTCGTGAAATTATGTGTCTATAGGTCACTAAACTATGTGGCCCCGAGCCTCTTACCAAATGGGTCGTCCTCGGCGTTGTGTCCCTACAACTCACCTGTGCCTACCTCCTTCGCAACACCTCGATGCTCGATTGGCGGTTCCTGGCCACCGCATACGTGATCGGTGCGACTTGCAACCAGAACCTGTTCCTCGCTATTCATGAGATCTCACACAATCTGGCATTCCGGTCTGCTCTTGCCAACCGATTGCTTGCCATCTTCGCAAACCTCCCTATCGGACTGCCGTACAGCGCAGCATTCAGAGTACGTATACTCTTCCACATGCCATGCATAAGCCGGACCCCAAGAGAGACCATGAACTGACCAAATACCAACAGCCCTACCATCTGACGCACCACAAATCCCTCGGTGTCACAGGCCTCGACACTGACCTCCCCACAGCAATAGAAGCCTTCTTCCTAAACTCCCTTCTGGGCAAAACATTCTTCTGCACCTTCCAAATCCTCTTCTATGCCGTGCGCCCAATGTTCATTTACAGTCCCCCCTTCACATACATCCACCTCCTGAACCTCGGCGTGCAAATAAGCTTCGACTACGCCCTCAGCAAACTATGCGGCGGCATCCAGCCCGTGCTATACTTCCTGCTGAGCTCATTCCTCGCCGGATCCCTGCACCCCTGTGCAGGCCACTTCATCGCAGAGCACTACTTCTTTTCGAACGTGAAGAGCGGCGGCACAGAGTCCCTGGAGGAGCTAAAGAAGAACGAGAAGCCCAAGGTCCCCCACCCGCTTGACTCCCTGCCTCCCCCAGAGACATACTCGTACTACGGCCCGCTCAATATCCTCACCTACAATGTCGGGTTGCATAACGAGCACCATGATTTCCCTGCTATCCCCTGGACTCGATTGCATAAGCTGCATGAGATTGCGCGCGAGTTCTATGAGCCGTTGCCTTGCCATCGGAGCTGGGTTTGGGTTATTTACACTTTCATCTTGGATAAGGATGTTGGTCCGTGGTGTCGTGTCAAGCGCGAACAGGGTGGGCGGATTGTTGGTGGCGGGACGAAGCGCGGTGCTGATTCTACTGCGTCTAAGCAGTGGAATGGACGTGGCGGTGAGGGTATCTCGGCTGCGTCGGCGGGTCCGGCGGGCGAGGAGGGTGATGGGTGGAAGGAGAGTGAGATTCAATGTTAGATCTTGTTCGGCCTTGACGCCTGGTGTTGAATTTCAGCTTTTCAGTTACGTATATTATTGGGTGGAGTACTTGTATTTAGATATATTTGTTTACAATAAAATTGGCTTGTCATTTCCAGTGCGTGTGGGCGTAAAGCCATTTAAAGCGCAGAGACAGGAATGACTGCAATCAACCAATTACCGAAGGATGGAGGAGATGAAGTCCCCGACTATGTACGGCATGGACTTAGCTCTAATAGGAATCACATGAATTATCCCGAGCTCGAGAATGTTTTATGACACAAAGAGAAACGAATCGGGAGGCTGAGTCCATTCATCATAAAATGATATTAGACAAGACAGGATGGGGTAAAGAAACAAAAGAAAGCAACAGCAGAGAGGATGAGAAGGATAGACGCCTAGCCCCAAGGGGAGTTTAGAAGTCCAGAGCGACAATATGAAAGTAGAGTATTGATAGTCGTGTGAAAAACTTAAAAGCAAACGCAGAAAAAGGCTGATGCTAGAACAGATAGAAAACGGCATGCTCTTCAAGAAACAGAAAGTAGATGGGAATTTGGGAGAGGCGTCAGCGACGTTAGACCGGAGGCATTGAGCACGGGGAGAGGAGGCGCAATGAATCCAGATAGACCGTGAGAAAGCGACAAACAGAAGACGAGCTTAGAAGAAGAAGTATGCGATCAAGAAGCTGAGCAAGCAGAGGCATGCTACACCCTGGATCGAAACTCCACTGGCCGTTGGCGCATGTGACTGCTGCAGGTTGACAGGCACAGCCTTGTCGGTAGCCTCTCCGCCGGTCTTCCGCTGCCGCAGTCCTTGGTCTGCGAGTCGTTCCTTCAGTCTCTGGATCTGTGCGTTGGCTTCAGACAGCTGGGACTTGAGTTCATCGCCCGAGGGGAGAGCGTTGCCGACGGTGGACTTGGCGTTTGAAATGGCGGGTGCAGGCTCGTGCTGGGGAGACTGGGACTTCTTCTCAGAGAAATCAGGAGCAGGGATTGGAGATGCTTCGTCGGAGTCGATCTTTTTGGGGGCCGGGGTCTGGAAGTTTGCGCCGGCAGGAGACATGTACGCTGGAGGTTCCTCATTTTGCACCTAGAGAAAGTTAGACCTTGTGTGGGGAGAAATGATTGCCGAGGAGCATACCGAGTCGTTGGGAGTGGCATCTGTTGCTAGGAAGACAACACGAATCTTGCGCTCAACCACATCAACCTTGGGGGTTTGGTCGAACTAAATGTAGATATTAGTTATTGGTTCTCATGTTCGCGATCGCGCATGGTTGACATACAATCTGGGCAACGCTGGCTTCCTCCAAGCCACGGGAGACTGGGACGGCCTGGACCAGGAACTTATCCTTGCACTTAGCATCTGGAGCAGGGTCCTCCTTCATAGCCTGAAGCAACACTGCCGAGAACAGTTAGCCCGGCGTAATTCAGGTGTACTCGCTTATCAACCTACCTTGGACTTCGACGGTCTTGCCAGGCTCGATGTGGCCGGAGTTAGGTCGCACACAGTAACTGGAATATGGTCAGATAACAAATCTCGAGTATAGGCATTGCGCAGAGAATCATCTGGACATACTGCTTAGGAGCGGTGGTCTTGACCTAGTGCGCCGAGGACATATGTTAGTATTGCTTGTCCCGCGACCAAGGCCGAGGGGGGTGTCAAACATACCTTGAAGACCACGGATTCCTCGTTCGGGTTGCTCAGGCGGAGAACCTGGCATACTTCATGATTGAAGGGACCTGTTATCAAGAGATGAGCTATTGATCTAGGCAGGTCTCAGACAGGTTCGGGATATGGTACTCACGCTTGAAGCCCAACTCGGAGGGCTCGATTTGGATAGTCATTGTGCACGTGGGTCAGAGTGAATGAGGTGTGAGAAGGGAACAAAGATGACAGAAGCACAGATGGCTGCACGCGATTAGGTTCCGATTGGAGAATAAAGGTGTGGGAGGGTTATCAGGTCTAAGCCGATGTGATGCCTCAGGAGTTTGATTATTGTCCACCTGGGCACTTTCGGGGAAATTGGCTGACTCATCAAACAGTCAGGTGATGTCACTATTGACAAGCTATACATCGTTAAGGGGAACATTTGCCTTCTTCATTTTTGTTTATTTTATTGGTATCTTGGCCGTGAGACTATATACATTTTGTTCCAATACCTCACTATTCCCCGACATTTTGTTGAATCTTCGCATCCTCGGATGTACGTCTTCCTTCACCTGCATATGATGCTTCCTGTGGGTCAATCGTCCCACTTGTGTCTTGCGTTTAAATTGTACGTATTTTATGTTCTATTGATTGATCGTATAGTGGCCCTGGCAATAATTGCTTAAAATCAGCCATGTTGTGCTTCATTCCTATAGTTGAAATGCATAGACCTGTAGCATCGAGGTATGAGACCATGTCCCTCGGCCCCATCCAAGTTATGCAGATTTCAATTTTGCATGTTAATCCAACTTGTCAATATCTTGTAGTAGATATCTCATACCCACCCTTGGAGGCTTTGAATATGGGAAAACTTGGGATATCTACAATGCGCGTGCGTCGTAGCACACATCCTTCGCAGAGACATCTTGCAGTAGACTATACAATCCTAGGCTCTTCCCATAAATATATAGATATACTCATATCTATATCTGGGCTTTCAGTATCTATGGTACCTGACAGATCTCTCTGAATATATCTCACACACTACTGTCTTCAAGTTGTGTGCTTGTTCGGCTCTATGAGCCATACCACATCACACAGGCACCAAAATACATAAGTGGGGAGACGTGTGCATAGGTAGTACAAGTAAAATTCAACATAGAGAGATGCGGTTGATATTGTCACTCTTCCAATGGCCTATAAAGATTGACATATCCTCAGATGCGCCATCAAGAACTTGATGCCATAGAGACCCGGGGAAGGCAAGTGGGCCTTATCGCTCGCCGCCTTTCTGATACGTCACCCACTCTCTTCTCTCGCGACCTAACTCACTTCTGAATCACCTACCTGATTATCTTGACAAATTGTGCTCATTTTCCGAGCGCTTCCTACCGTCATATTTTTTTATAACCCAACAGTCATCATGGCATCGGACCTAGACCAGCTCATTGAGATGGGCTTCGACAAAGAGCGCGCCCAGCTCGCAGTGACCAAGACTGGTGGTTGTAAGTTTCTGATTTTCCCCTAATATGTAGAGTGAGGCCTCATCTAACTGTCTCAATAGTGCAGGGCGCACTACAGTGGCTCGAGGATAACCAAGACAAGTCATTGGAGGAGATACAGGCACAAGCGAAAGAGGCACAAAACGAAGAGAGCCCCGCACTTCAACCAGGCGAGCAACCGCGCAGCTTAGTATGCAATGAGTGTGGCAAAAAGTTCCGAGGCCAGTCACAGGCCGAGTTCCACGCATCAAAGTCGGGACATGTTGATTTTGCGGAGTCTACTGAGGAGATTGCTCCGTTGACCGAGGAGCAAAAGAAGCAGAGATTGGCAGAGTTGCGGGAGAAGCTTGCGGCGAAGCGCGCAGGACTCTCGGAACAAGACAAGATTGACAAGAAGAAGAACGAGGTGTGTACACCTGGTTTCCGTCCCGTCAATTTACTGACTAGAGCTATTTTGCTGACTTTTCATCAGGAAATCCGAAGGAAGAGCACCAAGGAGAGTCAAGATGCCAAAGAGGACCTCGAGCGGAAGCAACAGTTGAAGGAAGCAGCCAAGAAGAAGAAGGAGAAGCAGGATGAAATCGATGCCAAGAAGCGCATCAAGGCAAAGATCGAGGCCGACAAGGAGGAGCGCCGATTGAAGGCAGAGAAGCAGCGAGCTGAGCGTGCCGGTCTGGCTCCCCCTCTCCAGCCTGCCACCACCCCAGTATCTACTTCCTCCGGTCCCGCTACGTCTAAACCTGCCTCCGCCTACACGGAAACTCGGTTGCGATTCCAATCACCCAAGGGCAACATAATGAAGACACTGCCCGTTGACACCACGTTGTTTGAGGTTGCCACTGCATTGAAGGAACAGGATGGGATTGAGGTCCAGAACTTCGTGCAGAATTTCCCTAAGAAGGTGTTTGGTAATGAGTTCTTCGGAGAGACTTTGAAGGAACTAGGACTTGTTCCTAGTGCCAGTCTCGTCATCCAATGATTGATGCCCAGAGGATAGATAGCTTTTGCAACGAATGAGAAAATGAGATGAAGCCCCGAATAATATCTTCCAAACATGAACCACAACCCCATTAATCTCCAACTATCCTTAAGCAGTAATGTGTTTTGTTTACTTGAATCGACTTGGAGCTCTAATCTGTATCTTATCGCGTTATCGTCATGTGATATCGCGATGAGCCGCGTCTTGGTGCCTGACAAACGCGCTCGACAAGCCGTCATTACATCTCTAATATCGAACTCGACATTCATTCACAACAAAAAATGCCAGCGTGAGACCTAATACCCAGGATCCAGAAAATGTCATATCCCATAGAACCGAGCACTGATAGTGATAATCTCAGCGTTGGTGACCAACATCGCGGTGGTGCGGGATCTATAATGATGCCGAACGCAACAGGAGCCGCCACAGCAAACCCATTCGAGGAACCCCAACGCCGCATCAGCGAATACACCGCACAGGAAATTGCAACTCTACAAGCCCGTCTAGATAAGAAATTGGGACCCGAATACATCTCTGCGCGACCTGGTGCTGCGGGGCAGAAAGTGCACTATCTCTCCGCAGACAAATGCATTAACCTTGCGAACGAGGTGTTTGGATTTAATGGCTGGTCCAGCTCGATACAAATGATTCAGATTGATTTTGTGCGTTGATCATATACTTCTCAGGTACTTGAGGGTCAGCTAACGCGTATCAGGTTGAGGAGAATCAAAACACGGGAAAGATCAGCCTGGGACTTTCAGTTACCATGAGAGTAACCCTGAGGGATGGAACCTTCCATGAGGTAAAGGAAACTCTTCGAAATATGAATTTATTGGTGCGTTGTTATGTTAACTCCATCCCTCTTCTAGGATATTGGCTACGGGCACATCGAGAATTGCAAGGGCAAGGCCGCAGCGTTTGAGAAGGCCAAAAAAGAAGGCACAACAGATGGGTTGAAACGTGCATTGAGAAACTTTGGCAACGTGCTGGGTAACTGTATCTATGACAAGGATTATGTGGCCAAGGTGACCAAAGTCAAGGCAGCGCCCGTAAGGTCCACGAGGTCCTCCAATTTGCGATGTGCCATGCTGACCATCAAAATAGGGAAGATGGGACGTCGACGATCTTCACCGTCACCCTGACTTTGTGCCACCTGCTAAGAAACAGCTGCCTCCACCCAAACGTGCACCCGAAGAGGATGATCTACCCCTTCCTCGTCCTATACATCAAGCCAGAGGCAGTAATCCTGGAAACAATACTTCTTTTGAGGGGGACGGAGAGTTTGGCAGTATGTGTTAAGAAAAACACAACCTTGAACCTTGGCTAATCGTCTCTAGGTGACCTCTTTGACGAAGCCGATTTTGGGGTAGCTGAGACCGATATAGGCAATCCTGATGAAATCGTAATAGATACGGAGACTAATCGAGAACCGCAGCACCCTGTGCCAATGAACGGTCCAGCGCCTCAGCGAGGACCGCCTGTTCGAGCGGGTTTCAACCCCGCTGTCGTAACACCGTCAAAACCAGAGCGATGGAACGGCGCTGGCCAAGCGGGAAGACCTAATCCTTTAAATGCGCGACAGAACCAATCGGCTATCCCATCTCCAGCCGCGGTACAAGGCCGACCGACGCCCGGTCAAGGTGCTGCTCAAAATCTTGCAAACCCCAGACCATCAGTCCCACCACAGCAACCGGTTGGTCTGAATGTCCCACAAAACAACATCCCCCAGCCCCCGGTCAAAAGGGAAACTGGTCCTGGGGGATTTCAGGGAAACCAGGACATGAACCCACCACAAGGCACACCGTCAACGGGTTTCTATTCTGCTAGAGCGGTGGACCTTCTCCGTGAAAACCCAAATTCTGTCCCGTCAGGAGCACCTCAATTCGATCCACACGCAGAGAGTCCCTCCATCCGCAAGACGGCTGGTGTAGACCATACCAAAAGTATTCCTATTGCTAGGCCCATGCTGTCGAGTGCCTCTCCAGCGCCCATCACCAATAATAACAACAACAACAACAACAACAACAACACACGCGATTTTATCAATCCTTCAACTGATCTGCAGCGCAGAGTCGGTGCTCCGGGCGGTGGAGTCAGCAGTCCGGTCAGCAGAGGCCCTTCTGTTTCATCGTATCGACCATTGACCCGGCCCAACATTGACCAAAGAAACGTTTCCAACCCAGCCACGATGAACCGAGGCAGTGTGCCACCCCAGCAGAATCTCAACGGAAAACGACCTCCGTTGATGGACGTCACCAACGGCGATGCTACACCTGGTGCATATCCAGGGGTCCCGGCACCCGGTCAAAACGACCCAAAACGGCCCCGAGTCTCGGATGTTGACTCTGGACCTTCTTCTGGGCCTCGCCCACCAACCCAGTAATGAGCATGATTTGATTTGTCTTTTATGCCCTTGAGGGTGCATTGCCGCGCAATTTCCAACTACAAGCGTTCCTATTTCATCGAAATTTCTTTTTTATCTTTACCTCTGGCCCACGGCGTCATCAGCGGGGTAGTATGGCAGGCATTCCGGAATTCTTAATTCTTAAAGCAAATGGATCTATAGGATCCCAGCGGGGGGAAACACATGGGTTAACTGGATCTTGATACCTTCTTTCACATTGGCATTTTTTTTCTTTCTTTTTTTCTTGTTATCCTAAAACGAACCTGGAGCATGTCGGACTTCGGGAACACAATGGTAAGATTAGATCCCGGATTTATGTCACAGAAATATCAATCATATCAGGAATAAAAATATAAATAACCCAACTAGTTTCCGCCACCAAAAGTCGACCTCATATTTGGTACAAAAGTACGAGCAGGGATTGGAAAATCCGATCCTCCCAAATTGATGGCAAGAGACCGGTACAGCAAAAGCAAGCAGAAAGTCTATCAGCATCTCCTGCTCTTTCTGCCCCTTCTGCCCGGGAAGTAGCAAGAGTTAGCGCAAAAGTCCAAGGTGAATCTAGGACCAATCGCGGAAAACAGCAAACATGCAGACCCTGATATCCATGCCACGAATCCACAAGAAACACCCGGGTGTCCCCCTATGCATGGCAAGCCCACAGCAACGGGTAACAATTTCCACCGTCCGCATTGTCGGTACGGTGGGGCCAGCGCATTTATGCATGTGGTCAAGAAAAGAAGATCCCAGACCTAGTGAACAACTCTCAATTGGCTCGGGACTGGCGGGTTTGGTGCCAGATATGTGCCAACAGGATGGCAGGGGAAGAAAAAGGAGAGGGGAATTTCTCAAATGTGCGGCGCAATTTGGTCTTCTTTTTTTTTGCTTTTTTTATATTATTTTTGTGAATGAGGTTTCTCTTCTTCCTATCTTACATTACACCTTCGCGGCCCACGCGTCTTTCCTTTCTAACGGGTGTCTGGGTACTCCGTGCCTGACAACTAGATATGGGTGCTTAGATAGGGTTAATAGGGTCGTGTTCGCTATGATTTACATCTCACTGGCATTGCTAAGTCTAAGCCGAGCAATGGTTGCCTCGTGTACCTATAATAAGTGATTTATGGACCTGATTCCCTATGGTCTTTTGAACAGAAAGCCATGAGCCCGTTGAGCGCCACTCTTAGGGCTTCCCCCAATCCAAATTGATGGATTAACAGAAATAATAAAAAAGGAAAAGGAAAAGCAGGAATAACAAAAATATTATTTTCCTACAGAATAATGAGATCCACATCAAATTAATAAACATATATACGATCTACAAATATTAGGTACAGGGATCCTAAATCGGGTTTCCAAATCCAAGCTGCTGAGTGTCCTTGGAATGCGCCTTTCCTGCATGCATACGTCCAGAGAAGGATTCAGGCTCCAGAGGTGATGATCGAGTGCCCAGACCACGAGTTGACAGATCGGCGTTTATTCTCCGGCTCTTTGCTTTGGTGGTGCTTGAAGGATATTGTGATTCTGCACTGTCCGAGATGGGTAGTAGACAAGGGTCTTTGCCTTGATGCTTAGGCGAAGGGGGTTTTTTTTATGCCACACACATATCATTATAAGAATTAGTATTTAAAGAAGAATGGATATCCACGTTCATTGGGACAGGATATTGCTTTTCCATTGCCAGATTCTACTGTTTATAGACCTTGTCCGCGTGGAGATGTCTTCTTTGATCGCTCTTTGCTGGTCCTGTGCTCCTGCAGCAACTATTATTCTTGCTGGTCTCGGTCTCGTCCTCTTTGCTCTAGTCTTGGTTGCTCTTCACTCGAGAGTTCATCGAGGGCTCAAGCGTACCGCAGACTTGACAATTACACAAGTAAGAAGCTCAAGTAAACTTGAAAGGTATTCTCTAACCTCTATAGGAAGGCATGATCAACATTCCTACTTGGAAAAGATCCTATGGCTTGGATGTCCAGCTACCCTATGTGCGTGAATCGTATGCGTTCGAAGGTAGGTGACTTTATTCCTAACTCGTCAGAGTCGTGTCTGACTGAATTAAATCGAATTTAGATGTGTGAATCGGAGTATTCAATGCAAGGCAAACGGACCTGGTCTAGTGGCAGTGACATTAATGTCATGTAAAAAAAGATTGATAATGATAACAGGGTATAACGAGGACCTTCATAGGAAACCATCTATATTCCATGGTACATGATTCAAAGCAGCGGAGTCTAGTAAAATATTTCCAAAGTAACCGATGGAATTTTGATATGTCTCGTGCTGAATTTTATTTACCATGGAAAAAGCCCAGTCGCATCCGATGGTACCGAACTACAAGGTCAACATATCACAAAGAGGAAAGACTAGGAAATTTACAAGTTCTGTAAGCACCGGGCACATCACAAACCACGTAAAGTCTACAAATGTCGATATTGATATAGACCGTTATGTACTTTGGCCAGACCGTTCTCTATCCATGGTACTTTCTAATACGGATGTAGCCTCGTCTTCCCCGGTGGAACTCCCGAATTTTAACGCGCCGAAAACAGTTCCTGGACGTTATACCCGCAGCCATGAGCCAAAAAGAAAAGAAAGGAAGGAAGGAAGGGGGGGCGGGGGAACTCACGGTGATAGGTCTATTTAGGTACGAATTTCCCAACAGCGGCCGGAACGGGAAGTGTGTTGTTCCCCGACAAATCATTCATATTGGATATACGATCTACTCGATTTGTTAAGAACATACGCAGAACACCCCGCCGGAAGGAGGTCTTGCTTGGTCCGCTAAGTTGGGATGGGATATTCTAGGCGGATGCATAACCCGAAACAGTTTTGCTTTCTTTTTCGTTCTAATTCGGTGGATTTGCACTGTGCGGTGATTGGGTAGAGTATGTAGTGTGATAGGTCGTGTTTAACCCCCTTTTCTTATTCTTTTTTACTCTAGATTATATTATTCTCAGTACTTTTTTTTTGCCGCGTCATTATCATAAACGGTACAATTGTACGGAGTACGGAGCACTTGTGACTAGATTGGGGCCAAGCCTTTCCCTTGCATAAATCGCTTGAAAAGATTGAAGCACTTCAACGTCTCAAGGCCACGTATGGTCTCTCAGAAGACGGCCACGAAGGCGAGGTCCCCAAAATGCGTCACATATGTAAGAAAATGTGAGCAATGTGATTACAAATGCATTCGGCGACTGCTTTCAAAATCTAGACACGGTCATCATCCAAGATTTATGCCTAGGTGGGGGTTGTTAGGGCTAAATATTACATGGGACTTGGCGGTCGTGATCATGCCTTGCTTGTCCATTAGACTTCATCGTGAAACAATTTGTCAATTATCATTAATTCCACCGATTATAACAACCCCGAGTCCAATTCCACCCTATCACAATTGATTGTAAAATTGATTGTAAGATGTAAACTATCAGGCTGACCCGATCGGGTAATCAGGACACCCGCGTCTAGACCAAATCGGATGGTTGCATGTACCCTTTGGCTGTGGAGCCCATACAAAAGGTACATATGGTACATTGAACCGGTTGATCGGTCTTGGCACGGGTAATCAACTTCTCTGGGAGGTAATCAACAACTATGTCGATTGGCTTCAAGATCGGAGCCGGGAGAATGAACCAGTATATCATTACTCTTTCCAGGGGAATAAAGAAATCGGAAAGATGAACGTATATATATCCCTGCGACTCCTTGATATCCAGACTATACAGTGTCTTCAATATCACCTTTGCGTATAGAGACCCCCAAAACCCCAAATGGCCCGCACCGTCCTGATCACCGGCTGTTCCGACGGCGGCCTCGGAGCCGCCCTCGCCCTCGCCTTCCACGCCGCCGGTCTAAAGGTCTACGCCACAGCCCGGAATCCCTCAAAACTAGGCCAGGTTTCATCCGCCGGGATCGAAACTCTCACGCTAGATGTGCTGTCCAGCGAGTCGATCAAGAACGTCGTGACAAAGCTTCCCAATCTCGACATCTTGGTCAACAACGCTGGTGCCGAGTATCTCATGCCCATAGCTGACGTGGACATCGCCGACGCTAAACGTTTATTCGATTTGAACGTCTGGAGTTATATCGAGGTCACGCAGGCGTTCTTGCCTCTGTTGCTAAAGAGTCCACACGGCGGTTTGATCGTCAACCAATCCTCTGTGGGCTCTGTCGCTGTACTGCCATTCCAGGGCGTGTACACGGCATCCAAGGCCGCTATTGCCATGTTATCTGACACTCTGCGACTCGAGCTGGGTATCTTGGGAATCACTGTTGTCGATTTGAAGACTGGGGTGGTGCGCTCCAATCTGATCAAAAATCAAAAGGAGGCAAAGCCGCCGACTCTTCCAGAGAAATCCATCTATTATCCAGCGCGTGAGGTGGTGGAGAAGGCGTTGAGTCAGGATGCCTTTGCCGAAGGCGGAATGCCGACTTTGCAGTGGGCAACGGCTGTGGTGGGTGATTTGTTGAAGAAGAAGCCGCCCCCTGTTATCTGGAGGGGAGAGCAAGCTTGGATTGTGTGGCTGATTAGTGTTCTGCCATTTGGGATGTTTGATGGGACGCTGAAGAAGTTGACAGGGTTGGATGTTGTGGAGCAGATTATGAAGGTTGGATCGTGAGGATATTGACAGACAGGGATATGCTGGTCCATTTTGAACTGCCCTCGTTGATATTCGCGTCTGACGTACCCATGTATATATATCCCACCTCATGGAGCCACCGTCTTCCTAGTTTTACAATGTACACTAGCTCCACGTTGCAAGAGGACTTGCACGCCCTCCTCGAACCCGGTATCGACCGCAATATGCAGTGGCGTGCGTCCGCCACTATCATAAGCATCAATGAATTCCTGGTCGCCCACGCAGTAATCTAACAAAATCGTCAATATCACCTCGCGGCGATAAGTAACTGCGAAATGTAGCACCGAGCGGCCTTGGCGGTCGACTTTGTCTATACGCGCCCCATGCATAAGCAGCAATGTGACAACATCTTCGTGGCCGCCGATTATCGCGTGGATTAAGGATGTGAGCCCATCGCTATCGACCTCGTCACAGTCAATATCCTGCTGGAGTAGCACGCGCATGATCCCGTGGTGTCCCTTCTGCGCAGCTATATGAAGCGCTGAAAGGCAGCCTGAGTCTGCATCGTCGCATTGTGTTGTTCTGGGGAAGAGTGTGCTGGCGCTACCTGCACTGGCGGGCGTTGATTTGTCTGTTAGCACTTTCGGTAGAGAGCTTGTGTCGAAAGAGTCGGGTGTAGTTCTATGAGTGCTGCTTTCGCCTCTGCTTGCTAGATGACTTGAATGCTTGGAGTTGGAGTCTCGATCGCTGCTGGAGAGGGTATGCTCAGCAGAATCGGTATCAAATATGCCCGGTAACGGGCCTGCAAGGAGAGTTGATAGGGGCGAGCCCTTCAAATCGTCCATATTTATGAAATTTTGGATGCCGATCAGTCCATTGGCGCCGCCGTGTAGGCAGTTGACGCCAAACCCGATGGACCCGCCCGGGGATTTGATAGGGCTCGGGTGTGTCGGCCAGGTTCCAGTCGAGAATTTGAAAATGTCAGATGGGTTATCGGTCGCTGGTATGGGTGTTTCTAGAGTCTGCTGGAGTGGTTGATCTGCCTTGGCTTTCTGTTGGCTCTGCCGTTCTGGAGAACTGATCAGTAGATGTAAAGCCTCCGATGACACGGGACATTGACTGGCTACTTACGACGGAACCTGCGCTGAGCCAAGCGATTTTGCGCACGGCGATGCTCAACGGAATAATTGGATTTTTTTTTCGTCTCCATCGTCTAGTTTTCTTGCGCTCGGGAAGTCAATGCATTTCACCTAAATACTTTTTTTTTTCTTTCGCGAAGGTGTATGGAGTATCGGCTTTTGAAGTGAACAAAAAGAACAAAGGACAGGACAAGGTCAAGGTACGTTGGCATCATCCATGTCCACTAGTACCTAGGTAGACTTAGTGCTTACCTCATACTATAAATGTATTGCATTATCTTGAGACTGGACGTATTCCACCAAGCAGCCCCGGGGCATCCTATACACCTTGTCAATTGTAAATTACAATATCTATAACCAATAGTCTATAATTTCTATTGCCCTATATCTAGCTTCCTAACAGCTTATGTATGTTAGATCCATCCAATTAACAGTCAGGGCCATACCTTCCTGACTACATGCCTGACCTCAGGGTTTGCTTTTCCCTTTGGCTCTATGAGATAGACTACTTACATTTAAATTTAGGTGAAAAAAAAATTGATCAATTCATTGGGGGTTCAAGTATTTGGTTAATCATACAAAGCCCGTTAAACGATCATTGATCTTTCGCTTTTGAACATTTGAACAACTGAAAATAAGAACATCATTCAGCTCGGAAAAGCGAAAGAACTCAAAGCTCAACTAGGCCACGGAAAGGATGAAAACAACACTGAAGTCAAGACCATAGATGATTAGAGCTGGCTGAGGCCAGTAGAAGAGATCCACCGAAACTCCGACTCTGGAAATTGGATCCCGTTAACTAGCGACGAGATCCGTTGGAAAGGAAAGAACCAGTAGGCTTCTCCTTCGACTGGGGAATTGTCGCAGGATCAGGCATCGAGAACAGTCGGCCTGGAGCTTGCAGGGAAGCTGGGCCACTGGATTGACCCATGGAGCTCGAAGCACCATTGGCAACATCCAAGGAGGTCCGATTCTCAGTATTAGTATGCTGGGCAGAAATAGTGCGAATGTGGGTTGCTGGAACATCCCGCAGAGTGGTTGGTTCATAGGGACTGGGAGCAGGGCCGATCACGCGGGGTTTGTATGGCGCAGGGCCGATTGTACGAACGCTGGTTGAGTAAACATCCTGTTGCTTGGGAATGTTCGGATGATTTGCTTTCAACCCCCGAGTCATGGTCTGGGATTGCACCGAATCAGGTTGAATAAAGTTAGCATTGGAAGTGATAGGGCCTACAAGTCCTGCAAAGATCGAATCGTCAAGAGTCCGTGGCTTTTTGGTTGCTTCCTTTGGGGGTGACGCCAGAACAGGAGTAACATGAACAGACGCATTGGAGGCAGTGGTAATCTTTGGGATATTAAGCAGACGAAGTGCTGGAACAGGGACCACACGCTGAGGCTGGAGGGGCGCAACGAGTTTGTCCGAGACCTGAAGGGGTTCGAACTGCGAAATGATGTCGGAACTCTCACTCCTGATTGGCGAGAGGCCAGGCACACATACCTTGTGCGCGCGTTTATCAGCAGACGGGGGTGAGTTTGAACTAGACGAAGGCGGAGGTGGCGATCGGTGTCCCTCAAAGGGGGTAAGGTCGCGCCGGGCAGCCGAAGGAACTTCAACGGCATTAGTTGCTTGCTGTGGTGTTGAAAGATACTCAACAAGTGCAACCAGATTACCCAGCCGATTTTCAATTTCAGAGGCTGCAGATGCTGCAGGCGGTGGTGCATATGCTGTGGGGACCAATTGGAGCAATTTCGATTCAAGTATGCGTTCGATATCACGGGTAGTAGCCAAGTCTTGGGGCGAACGAATGTGCCTGCGGATGTCTCGAAGTTCCTCAATAATCTGCGGACCATAGATACTGAAGTTTTCAAGTTCTTGAATTAGATCGTTGCGGCGAGATTGCACTTCCTCGATCTCATTGATCGTTGTTTTGGGCGCAATGACTTCGTCAATGCTCTTGACTGGCACTGACCTCCCGGCCTTGTCAGCAAACTTGAGACCTGCCAATTCTGCAGTACCTGGACTTTGGATAGCCACTGTCTTCAAATGACGAGGGGTTGGCGGTGATGCATTGACCGGTGAGTCATCCTCGCTGAGAAGATCTTGGAACTGGGCTTTCTGCTTGGTCTTCCCCGTCTGGATACCAGGAGGGGCATTGCTTTCTTTGATTTGGGTGACCTTGGCGACTGGTGCCTCCTTAGCCTCAGCGAGGGGTATGGAGGTTTTAGATGAGACTGCCATTTTGGTTGGAGGAGCCGTGCCCTTCTTTCGTGGCTCTTCGCCGGGCGAAATCTTCCATTGAATTTCATCCGCGGCGATTGCGACCACTGCTGGATAAGGAGCCTGGGAACTACCCGCCATGTCTTTTCCCTTTTTGGACTTGGCGCTTTGTTGGACAGAAACAAAATGAGATGCTGGTTGGGTGGGTACTTCCACTCGAAGAGTTTTATTATGTGGTTGAGATGATTTGGGTGTATCAGGCTGGGTCTTGCGGGATTTGAAGGATGCAGTCTTATCAAGAGGAACAACACGAGCCGGTAGTGGTGTTTCCACTAGATAGGATCCAATGTGTGGCTGATCAATGGGGATGGCACAAGATGGAGTCGTCAATGTTGCCACAGGTGAGGACGCATGCTTCGAAGACAGAATGCTCGCTGTCTTCTTCTTGGGTGTACTACTCGGAGGCATTTTGGGCTTTGGCTCTTTGGCCGGAACGGGTTCTTGTGCAGATTCAGTCTTCTGCATTGGAGCGGAAACGGTTGTACCAGTAGACTTGGTGTACGTTTCAGTTGCTCGGCGAGACTGAAATGAGGACATGAAGTCGGCAGGCTCGGAGATTCTGGTGGCAAAATTGATGCTGACCAATAAGTTAGCATATAGACTTCACTAAAAGAAGTCTGATCACTTGCCCTGGAGGCTGCCGCTGAAGTCTGCCAGGGGCGGACGGAACTAAGAACGTTGTCAGCTGTGCTCTCTTTCTGTACTGGTAATCAAAACGTACCGTGGACCTGCTCCTGGGAATTTCCCTTTACTTTACCCTTGCCACGCCCGCGTCCCCTTCCTCGCTCGTGAGCATCACTATCATCATTGTTACAGTTCAGCGCAGGGTCCAAATGACTACTAGCCGACATTGTGGTCGAGCGAGCGCGCGGTCCTGGGCGTCCTTGGCGTCCTGGGCGACCAATATTTCCCCGGAATGCGGCTCTGTAATTCCTCTTTCGTCAATTGCGATGTCTTGAATGTTGGATGGAGTAAATCAAATTCTTACCTTTCAAAAGCAAGATGAAGATCAGCAGGTCCCTGGGGAGGAGGGGGAGCAAAACCACCTCGTCCTCTCTTTCCCATGACACCACCACCGCGACCTGCAGATGGAGTTGGGTAAGGATGATTGGTGTGAATCCGTGGTTGTCTTCCATCGGGATGCAACATTGCGTGCAAATTAGCTCGGTGAGACTGGCCGGAATCGATGTCATCGAGTTCCTCCATTCCATGAGTATCTACGATCTGAGTGTGGAAGTCTGCAACAAAATTTAGTACAAATTCAGAGAGGCACAGGGGTCTCTTCTTCAGCACTTACTTGCCCATTTGCTCAATTGAGCTTCATCTCTCTGATCGATCAGTCGCTTTGATTCAATCTCGGCAAGCTGTGTGCGAGCCTGATTATTGATATCGGCGGTCGAAATCATTTCACGCCGCGCGGTCCCTAGGTCCGCCTGTTGATGCCGTTAGAAAGGTAAGAGCAGAAGTGAGAGACTAGATATTACCATTTGGATAATTTGCATCCTGCGGAGCTGCTCCGCGGATTCGCTCATCTTGCCGATACGCTTCCCGCGGCGGGTGAAGCGTCGATGAAGGTAATGTGAGGATGATAGGTGCAGTTGCGTGGCACGTTGTTATCAATGTGTCAACGTGCCAACGGGTCAGAATTGTGCTTTAATTGATTAAAGTACGAAGGGCGAGGGAGGAGCGAGAGGAGGGAGATTAGAGGTAAGAGTGTGGGAGACGGTGGTTCCCAGAGAGAGTGTACTGGCAGGTCAATGTGACCTCAGAAGCAATGGTCCATCGAAGGAAGGACAGATGAATCGAGGCTTGAAAAAAGCCCAAGCAGGGTCCCTAAGGGACAGATCACAAGTGGAGTTACTCTAAGGACTTCGAAGTCCGAAAAGCGAAAGAGACAAGTGAAAGACAGCAAGAAGATTTGTAACCCGAAACGAGAATCGTGAGAACCACTGTGTGGGTTCAAATGGAAGTAGACGAAGTGAGAGGCAAAAGAACGGGGAGAGAGTGGTTGTAGAAGGAAGAAAGAGAGAAGATGGGAAGAGGGTAAATAAAGGAACGATCAGGACCAGTTGGAATCAAAGACGCGACGCGTCTGTGAATGGGCAAACATTTGGATTGCTGTTTTTGGTAGGGACAAAGCTGCATAGTATGACTCCAAGGTCGCAACGAAGCCGCGAGTCCGTCGCACCTTCCGTCGAGGTCTTTTCGCCTTGGGCAATGGCATGTGCACGTGGGAGTCATTTTTAGGCACGTGAAAACGTCCACGTGATAGCGAAGCCTATAGATATATGCTATAAAGCCATTGATATAAATCGTGGAGTTTTGGGATGCAAAGAGTGAGCGGAGTTGTAGAAGATGAGAAACGAAGCGAACGGATTGCGAAGCCGAAGTCGCAAAGTGCACGTGCCCAGTCGCTAGCACAAGGAAGGTGTTGTTCACCGTACTTGGTCTGACTCTAGGGTATACGTACATGCTATTTACCTAGGCACAGCATCTACAGAGATACCTGCTACTTATCCTTAGACGTTGCAAGTCACCCCTACAGAAACAACGGCACATAGTGATTTGTGAATGAGAGTATTGTAGCGTATCATACACAACAGATATTTGTTCAAACTGGATACATATGTACATAGCAACACGGCCCCAAGAGACTTCTCGGGCACACTGAATGTATAAGCCGCCGCCATCGGTGGAAAGTCCTCAAAAAGTCCTAGGATGCACTGCAACTATGAGCCTCGCCGTCATCTATAAGGACAACATTATATTAGTATATATGCCGAGAGTGCAACCAAATAGCCATCCAATTGGGTACAATTGCGACCATGTCCCGGGACAGACTTACTTCGAATGATCTTGACGACTGCCTGCACTAGACTCACACCCATCACAAGCACCCCAAAGCAAATGCAGAGATACGCCGGGATCTTCTCCCGCCGCGTAGCACTGCTTAGTTTAATGTAACAGAGAGGAGGGAATATATAGGCTAGAGCAGCAGCACTGGTCGCGCCAATGAGCTCAAAAACACTTCCCAGATCACAGGTTATCAAGGACAACACCATCGAAGTCACCACTAGTGCCGTTGTGAAGATAACATGGCGAACACTGTTGTGCGGTTCGTCGGGAAAGTAGTATGTTGTCATGACGGAACGGCAGACGAACGCCTCAAGCGGTAGTGTCGTCAACATGTTCAGGCCAAAGCAACTATTCGAAATCAGCCAAAAGTTCCTTATCAAGATCAATGGTAAGATTTTACAATCGTGCGATATTGACAACGATATTGTCTGATGGAAAGTTGTTCAGAACATTGCCCTGGGTTTTAGACCCGAAGGACAGGAACCCTGCGATGCCCATTGCTAGGCACATCAGTAGAGATATTCCTGTCGAGTAATGAGTGACCCGGGTGAAACGGTCGAGCGTCGGCCTTTTCAATGAGCCGTAGATCAGAAGACTGTTGTGGTCTGTGGAAATTAACAATTGTGATATCAGTGGGATAAGAAGGGACATACGACAAACAAAAGCTAGAAATTGTTAGCAGACTTTCCAATTATTAATAGGGACAGCTGAAATATACCAAAAGAGATCACCCCAACAGCTTGGAAAAAGCCAGTGTTGAATATGAGGTGGCTTTTAATCTCTCCGCGCGATTCAGGCGGCACCCGGAAACCCTGGGTTATAACAGTGACAACAATGACTATCATGCTGACCAATGCCAAGGCAGACGCTTTTGCCAGCTACCTGACCGTTAGTGTCTGATAAGCAGTGAGGAAAGAGAGATCTGACCTTGGCGATGTCTCTATACAAAGACAATGGGTATGAAACAACCAAAACAAAGATAACGATAACGGCCCGGCGATCTGTGAGGAGCCATAGGAATGACATATCCCTAAGAGAGGGAAACAAAGCGCTTAGAACGTGTGGAATGGTATCGCCAACAATAATACAGAATGCGACCATGCCGCCGAATGCAAATGCCCACTGCGCAGCCGATATTGCGATGAGACCGGGTTTCCCAAAACAATGCTGCATAGTCGCCTGGAACGAATCCGCACCACTCAATTTAGAGTTGATCACAATCAATCGAATGGTCCAATCCACAGTGATGGTCAAGGCAGTCAACAGCAGAATTCCCACTGTCATACCTGCCTGCCGAAGCGCATAAGGTTGCCCAATAATTCCAGCCCCGATAATGCTGTTGGCCATGTTCATGAACGCCATTTTCATCCCACTCCGTGGCCGTGCATCTTCGAGATGGTCTTCAGGGAAGAAATCGTCCGATGTCGCAAGTGTCACACTAGGCGCTTCAATGTTTGTGAGAAGAGGAATTGATTGTCCATTGTGGTGTGTTCTTGGGCCCCGATTTCCAATTTCATAGTCCTCATCCTCTAGCCATAGCGTGTCGTCTGGACTGTCGTCTGGGCTGAGGGCACGCTCAATGGAAATGCGATTGGGGTCTTCGGGCTCTTCCTGCAGGTCAAATCGAACTCGATTCATGGTACGGGGTGTGCGGCGCTTTCCGTCTGCCGTAGGTTGAGAGATAGAGGAGTGGCGTGTGCCATCTGTCGCGTTATGTGAGGGGATCGGCGACGGAAGAGGCTCTGGGTGGAAAGCTAGGTCCTGCTCCACACTCGAGGCAGACAGAAGTGATTGAGCTTCGTGTTCATCCTGGCCATTCTGGGCATACAGGTGATCCTCTGACAACTCATCCCCTGGCATCGCTGACCTTAGTTAGTTGGAAGTGTAACGGTTACTTTCAGGCCACCTGGATGGAGGCCACACGTGATAGCTTATCGATAAAACTTCTTTGGTCCGATAAGAGATAACCACGGTTTACCATGTGCGCGTCAACGGGTACTCCACTGTTTGTGCCTGGCTAATGACAAATAATTACCTATGGAGAGCTGAATACAAACGAATGAATGGCTATAGTTAGAAATGAAAAGTCACAGTTCATTGCGTAGAATCAACTGAGACAGTAGCAGTACATACAAACCAACAAAGGTTATCACCTCCACTTCTCAGTCCTAAAGGTATGTCTCGCTTTTTTTTACGTCTTTTCGTGTCACTTTAAATGAAATGTGAACTAACTCCCAGAAACTTTTCTACCCCCTATTTCGCTGGAAAAAGTGATGGGATAAGGCTACAGCATCGAAATGATAGACCCTGGTTATATATCTCTTAGAGGCGATTGATCAAACTCTCTAACAATTCCAAAAATGTTCTTGTGTATTTAGAAAGCTGCAAGAACAAAGACTAGTTACTTATGTAACACACTTCAATGATGCTGCGAACAAGATTCTTCGGCCCGATAATTCGGTCCGTTCCATGAGAGCATGCCATTGATTCACACTGCGCTCTTTACCAGCCATGAAAAACAGATTGATACCATAAAGAACCGTTTATATATCTACCTAAGTGTCTATCAGGACAATACTGCAAATGAGAAGCTTTGAGTTATAGCCCTCATTTCCGGCGCCAAGTTTCGGATAATCGTTCTGCATTTAGCACCTTGATAGTCATGCTATATGAGCTTGCATATGTATACCTCAGCACTTAAAGAATAATCGGTATGTCAATTCTTACTATGACTCTGTTCACCTGCCTTTCACAGGCTACACCTCTTCAAAAAAGTTGCAAAGTTGCACTTCGACCTCGGGCGGACACACCCTATCTCCAGCCGCAATGACCGCTCGCAAATCCTGGAGGATATAGTGGCCCTTGAGGTTTGGCTATGAGCATTGTATGCTCTGGATGCTTTGACCTTTTCCGCCACCAATATCGACTAGGACAACTTCTCGTTCCTCGGCTTGAAGGCTGCTGAAGCCATATAAGTCACCCACGGGGTCTGTGAAACTTGTCATGGCTTCGTCGAATGTCGTTGCGACTTTGGGATCTTGTTGCATATTGAAAATTCTACAAACTTGACTCCCTTCGAAAATACAAAAGGCGTGTTCATTCCATCGTAGGGGCCCGTGAAACCTGTAGTCTTGAAGAAATCAATGTATGAAGACATGGGTCTAAACACATTATCCCATGAATGTCTGGTATATGACTGCATGAACTGTTGTCCCATTATTGAGACAATGCGGTTTGCTTAGATGTATCCTCTTCAACCTCTTCGAAGATTTTCAATCCCCCTGGAGCGCGCACGATGCGCCTGGTAAACCCCAAAGCTGTGCCTGCCCGCTTCCACTGCGCATTGTGCAAGCTTCTAGGAGGCCACATCAACTATTTTTAGAGCGGTTATTCTCCCTGATTTGGACTCAGCCTGCGAATATTGCAATATTGCCTCTTTGATTGTGGATGTGAGGGAGGCGAGTTTTACAGGGGAGGACTCGTAGGACACTACTTCGATGGTCATGTTGGTACTGTTTAGATAGTACTTTGATTATAGCACAGAACCGAGGATATTGATAGATTGTAAGATCAGATCAATAACGAGTCCCCGGGCTCATAACCTGTTGAAGCCTACGGGCTGGTAGGTGGGGTCATGGAGGTACATGATGTTGTATTGTAGTGCTGCAAGTGCTACGAAGAGAGATAGGAGGAAAGTAGATATCTATCTACTACTATGGAGGACCAAGTAGCTTGAATCGTTATATCGTCTCAGAATTTCCCCCAATCGATCAATCAATCAATCAAAGTTCAATTAACCCGTTGCAGTCTAACTAGTTGCGTATGACTATGTAGGCGCTTTATTCAGCTGAAGTATGTTTGAATCTCTCAAGGGCCACATGTTCCTATAGGAGTGTTAAGAGATATGAACTGAGGCGCTAATCCGCTCCTACAGCTTTATTGCACTAAATCTAACTAGATTCCCCAAGTCCCGCGTCCTCCAAGATTTCCAAAAGTTTCGGCAATTACTTGCCAGGCCTCAAGTAGGTTGAAACTAAATGACTCATGTCACTGCAGGCATCCACAGGCTCATAGTTTTCTCCAAAGCCATTGCCCTCGACAATGGTGCGGTAGTAGAAGAGGGCCTTATTGTTTTCCTCGACAAATCCAAACACAAAACCCGCTTTTTCAACAATCTGTGCGGACCATGATGACTAACTGTAATATGCACTTTTGTATGGTATGCCTGGTACCCAATGTCACATGATGTTTCCGGTATAATACCTGGTTTCTACCATGTATTCGAACTTGGTATTCGACAGCATTTACTATGTGTTTTTGGTTGATCCACACGCTTATGTGATCCATTCGCATGTGAAATGATAGCGAGTCTAACAAGGGCTTGATTGACTATGTACCCATGTTGGGACCTACACTGGATGGTCCGGGAAATTTTTGGCTAACTTCGCCATGGCTATATGTGGCGGTGGCTGCATTAGGAGTGGCTGGCCTAGCCTTATCTACTAGCTACGGGACTCGGTGCATTTCCAGAAACGAACATGCACATAGACCTGATAGTGCTCAGGTTTACGCATGATCTCTCCTAGCGGCCGGTGCGGTGAGATAATGGTCAGATGGGACCAAAAAACGCCATGAGCTGAAGACTATTTTGTAGATTCATGCCAAGTTATTCTCAAATCAAGAGCAATTTAGTGCTGATCGCTGGAGCGACTTACCAATCCACAGGGACTTTTTTTTAAAATATTATCCTTCATCCACATTAGATATCGAGAATTAAGATTAGTTATTAAATTAATTAAGCTAGAGTTATCTTATACATCTATACTCTTTCTCTTACTTTAGTTAGTTCAAGGGTTGAGAAATTTGCATGACGTCTACGAGGGACAGAAGTAGCTTTTGTATAGGGAAGGAATACAAAAGATACATAGATTGTAGATTGGTTATCTGGTGGCGGTGTGTTGGGCGCTTGGCATGGTCATGTACATTTTCCATGGGATATTATCATTTCAATTACTCGCGTCCAAATATACCCTGAGACGGAAAAAGTCTAGAATCTTTCTCATGGCTGGCAAAAAGTTTGCTTGCAAATCTCATTTTGTAGAAAGTGCGGTCATTGCCTTTTAAGTATGGAAAAAGATAGAGTACAGTTCATTTCCCTATATGGCTTGCTACATCGATGTCAAGTTCTTCTGATTTAAGTGACTGAAGCGGGGAGCTGCGACTAAGATGGTTCTGCATCGATGTATGTGGTACTGAGTTGCGGCGAGCTGAAACCTGACTGGGAAGATTCATAGTGGTCCTTTTACCATGGGTACCACGTCATCCCAGTGGAGCTTGGAGAACCGCATGGTAGATATACACAGGCCTCGGATAACAGCGGGTTCCAGGCTGAAGATTTGAATCATGTCATGGGTGCATGTATTGATCGATCAGAAATAGAGATTTTCTTAAATGAACCGTACACCGCTCTCTAAGCTCTCTTGTGTTATTCTAATTCTAATCATCCGCGTGAAGTGTTCATATATCTCCGAATGTACTTGGAAAATGGCCCAGACACAGGATCCAGTAAAAGACTATTGGTCTACGGAGGTTTGTAGTCGCGAATTTTTGCCTTATCTTGTATGCGCTGATGAATATAGACCTATGCAGCTGCGGCTTCCTTCGTCCCGCATTTTGCCGACACCCTCGTCCAAAGCATAGAATTCGATCCTACGGATAGAGTTCTCGATATTGGATGTGGTGATGGCAAATTTACTACCAGCTTTGCTCCCTCGGTCAATTATGTTATGGGCGTCGACTCTTCTCCGTCCATGATCAACACGGCCAAGACATTGGAATACGGTGGAGCAGCCACAGATTTCCGCGTTCTCGATTGTCGGCACCTTGAAGAAGATGCAGACGTTATGTATGGGAACTGGGACAAAGTGTTAGTATTCGTGTTTCCACTTACTGGTGGAGCCTTGCTGATACAATTTTTAGCGCCTCCAATGCTGCATTCCATTGGATCTTGAAAGACCCGTCTACCCGTATCTCCACATTGAAGAATATCTTTCAATCAATGAAGCCTGGGGGCACATTCTTCTTTGAGATGTGCGGGCATGGAAATGCACCGGAAAAGGTCACAGGATTTATGTTCGCTCTGGTCAACCATGGAGTCCCAATCGAGACAGCGGAGGCTATGTGCCCTTGGTTTTATCCCTCCGACGTCTATATGAAGAACATTCTCGAGAGCGTTGGATTTCAGGTTAAGATGATTAAACTTGATCTGCATTCGTTGGAGCTGACATCCTGTGATAATGGTGGACTGGAAGGATTCATGAGACTGATCGGCGCTCAGATGCTGGATCTTTTGGATAGCGAGGAGAAAAAGAACAGTGCCGTGGAGCAAATCTGCCGAATGCTGCGCTACGGCACCACAAGAGAAGATGGCAGTCAATGGATCACATATGCCAGTCTGAGATGTGTTGCTATTAAGCCGTGATCAGAGCTCAGCATCAATATCCATTTCAACCAAGGTCTGTAATAGGAATCTAGTTTTCCAGCCGAGCCTATGCCACAAATATATATAAAGCCCCAACTGATATCAAAAGTAAAATTGAACTGATCTTTAAGAATTGAGCACACGTATTATCAGACAAAGTGTACTGGAAGTCATGTGCCCCGTCTATGTACTGTACGGTCATGGACATACCCAGTCTAGCGATTCCTTTCCCGCTCTAGCGCCCCACGAATCCCCAAATCGCTCGTTCAAAAGATTGCCTCGGTTTCAAAAAGAATAGTATAATGTTTTGATGGTGATCTTCCTTCACAATGGCACAGAAGCTCGACTTGGGTCACTCCACTCTGCGAATCCGAGATTCAAAGTTGCAGCTTCACCTGGCCGCATCGGCTCATTTCACCCAACCACCAAGCCACGGAACCCTTCAAATACCAATTGACCTCTCGGAATTGTCAAATTTTGAAAGTTTGTGGATAACAGAGTCACCAGAGTTGGAGCTGCGCTTCTTCGTCGGGGGAAATTGGGACGGAAATAAAATAAGGGTATTCGTCTCGAGGCTGGGCAGCAAACTCTGTGATATGGAGGTTTGTGTGAGAAAATATTGGCCAAATCGGAGACTAATTATTCCTTCCTCCAGATCTGGTCGGATATGGGATTCTCAGTTGAGCTCAAGACGGGTGCACGTTATTGCATTGATACATCTGGTTTCCACTGCCTCGAATTTGGTCTGCGCAGAGAGTGTCGTGTACGGAACCACACAACGGGCCGGACTTTGCCTAGTTCAATGACCAATCCCCCAGATGCGTGCCCTCACCCCGGCTTACCGGTAGCTACCTTGGCTTCAATTGACGTTCGGCTGGAGTATCGTTTTCACGCCAAGGACATATCACAATCCCAGGACTATTCCAACATCGGGATTGGTCTTCTTGGACAAGAACCATCCGTTGGTACCAGTTCTCAAGGGCTAGATAGGATAACAGAAGCTGCAATGCAACATTCAACGCATGACGAGGATTCCTCTAGAGCTCTTGGACCACAGACTGCTTGCATATCTGGAGATGGATCAGATCCATCATGGGAGGAACTCTTTCAACTGCTCGACCTTGGAATTCGAAGACTGGTGATTTCCAACTCGATCAAAGATCGCGCGATTCGTGTCTCACAACAGGACACGATCAAGAGCCTCGCAGATATCTCCCCCGCCGTGTTCAATCCTGCATACCGTGATGTGAGTTCTCAATCTCAGTCATGCAGCTCAAGCACTAATTTCACCCAGGCGATCAACCAACGAGGAGTGACAATTCCAATAATCACGAAAGCCATATTGTCTATGCTAGCAGGAAACAAGGATCAATCCACCAAAGCTAAATTAGCGGATTTGTTAGAGCTCAATCACTCCCACAGCATGAATGATTTAACAATGAAGCCTCAACTTTCAAGTTGCAGAACTGCAATCCTCTCATCACTTTGGCGTGTCGCCCAGAAAAATGTTCCCAATTTGAAACCAATCAAATGGCGAGCTTCGATGTTCTCTACGGAGAGTTTATCAAACGGAGTGACTAGGCTAGACGAGCCGGTGCGTCTCATGTCTACAGTTCAGCAACAACCCGACAACGGAAATCCGGGACAGCCTCGTTCTTTTCAAACACAATATCACGACGAGAATGAATGTGACGTTTATCTGTTGAATGGTGAACCCGAGGACCAGCTTTTGGACAATTTCAGCGAGACAAGCTTCACAGACCTCGGGGATTCCACTCAGACATCCCTTGACACGTTATTCTCAATAATTGGGTCTTCTCAGACTTCATACCATGATCATGATACTATGCTTCTCTCAGATAATGACGAATTAGCCGATTATCTGGGAAACTATTTGACAGATTACGATCCTCGAGAAGCTATGGAGACATACGACACGGACATTATAATGACTGATGATCTTTAGATTCTTTATATGATACCTTCGCTGTGATATATAATAACACCCAAATAATAATTATGACCATTACGCGGGCTTGAGTATCAAGAAGTAGAATTTGTTTTTCATTGGCAATACCGCCACCCCGAAGTTGTTAACGCGTGGAAGGTCACACATTGCGGACTATAGGATAGATAATCGTGTAAACGGAGGACTTAGATCGGTATAGGAACATGGCACAAATAAATACTACGCTTCCATCTTATACACACTAACCCAAATACGATTCCATCCTTGTATCAATGCTTTATCCTCTGTTGGAATAAGAATGTGGATAGTTGAAGGAACAGTTTGCCGACATTATGGTGGGCCCCCTGAGATGGTCTGCGTAGAGACCCATGCTGGGAAATACCGAGAGATAGATGCCTCGTACAACTTCACTACAGTTATTTTAAGTTACATCCGTGTAGCCCAAGTATAACCCGGCACCCTTCTAACATAACTGTAACTAGTTAGCAACGCGCAACAACAGGGTATTATACCCTAACAACTATATAGCTACTGGTATAAACATATTAGTTATACAAAAGTGCATATTATAGTTAGTCATCCCAACCATACCTCGTTATACAGCTAGATTTCTGTCACTACTATCAAGACTTATATTATAATCATATCAATTTATAGGGTAAGAGGGCTTCATTGTCACGATTTACGTGATCACATGCATGCTTGCTTTCTTTGTTTACTTTGGTTTTTTGTTCTATAGATTGCTACTGGTCCTAACCGGGAAGGAGAGTATGCTTTTTATGTGGGAGGCTCTGCTATTGAAACCCCAGAGATCCCCCACCTCTCTCTTTCTCTATCTTTCTTCTCTATCTTTGTTATTGTAGTTGGAATGCACTCTTTCTTCATTGATCGACCTGGCACGTAACATTCATAGTATATTATCCTTGACCATGATAACGTTCTAACATTAATTTGATTACTCCAGAATATAATCTGCTTGTGTATATCTCTTGTACAACGCACTAGGGAACACGGTCTCTGCGATGTCCCTCCTCCCAAGTAACACTAATATCCACCGTCTTTGCAATTCCATCCCCGGTTAACCCCCCTCCATCATCACTGTCATTGGCATTTACAGAAGTCCTAGTAGCCCCCATCTCTATATCCTCGCCCCGTGCACCCGAAAAGAAATTCTGCCTACTCCCAGAGGCCTCGGGATTGGTTTGTACGCGATTCGTCGCGCGCTGATGGCTTGCTGTTCCATTCCTATACAATGAAGTAATAGGAAAATTGCTCGACTTATCGCTTGCGAACAACTGGCGCACGGAAGAAATAACTAGCGAACGAAGGCAGGGAACCGATGCGGAGATAATGACAAGATAGCATTCGATCATAGCCCAGCAGGTGAGCTCTATCGCATTGGCTGTACTATCCCAGGTTAAGATCTGTCGGAGATATACAGCCTTCATTATAGCACCGACTGTTGCGCTATATGGAGGGTAAAGACGTCCTTGTTAGTAAGTTTGGCCAGAGAATGGTGTCATTGTAACGAGATCAAGGAAGGGACTTACACAATGCCCAAACTTGTGAGTATCATAAGGCTGAACTTGATCATCGGCTTTAACTTAAGATCCCAGAAGATATAAGACGGAAAGACTGCTAGCAGCAAGTCTGTTGTGGAGTTGCAGACTATAGTTAATTTGATATTGTTAGCAAAAACCTAAGAAATCGCGATTTTCCTAGCTGCGACCGGGCCATTAGAATCGAATAGACATACAGCAGAGGAAGTAACCAAAATAGACCTGAATATAGTCTTCCATACAGTCCGTGGCGTATTTGGGATCCCAAACCCCACGGATATCGTGGCATTGAGATAAGATGAGGACAACTATTACAAGGTTTGCCGCTATTTGCATCGCAAACAGTATCCATAGGCTGATCTTGAAGGATTTCCTCGTTGCAAGAACTGGCAACAGGTATAGGATGAACGCGACCCGGCCTAGACATGTGCTTATGACGCTACAAACCTCCATTAGGACATAGTATTCAAGAGCGAGGACCTCGTCTGCTCCAGGACGACCGGATGCAAAGCCGTAGTCAAGTGCGATTGTGAAGAATATCGATGCGGAGAGGGCGAAACTCTGTAATAAACATGTCGTGAGTTAGAATAGATAGGACTTAAATCATCATTTCCCTCCAATCATTAGCTTGAACTTGCCAGAGATACAATCATTGCAACATCGTCTAATCCCATATGGCGAATCCTGGCTTTTGCAAATATCCGAAGCACCACCACGATGACTGCGATGGCCCCAAGGGCCCATGTGCCCTGTAAGACTGAATTCCGATCACCAACAAGAGAAGCCATCGTGCGGCGAGGGTTGATAGACCAGTAATCTTCACATCCCCTGAAAGCAATGAGGTCTAATAGCGGTGAATTTGACGCGTTATGGGTATAGCAAAGCGAGAAAATTCCACAAAGATCAGATCTGGGTTACGAACTCATTTGCAATTTTTCTACGTGTCGATCAAACAATCAACTAGGCCTCTAATAACCTAGAACGGAGCATTTCATTTTATTTCATGGCTCACGAATGGAAACGGGGCACATGCTTTAACTTCGGGTCCACTTTTTATTCGAGACATGGAATCGGGACTTCTGTCCCGGTTTAAGCTCCAAAGCGCCATTAGGGTCTCGGCGCCGAGTGAATATTAACATGGTAGAGTCGTGGGTTGCCCCGTATGGAGGTTCTAGGTCTCCGTTATAGGGATATACCGAATATGCCGGCATTTCTTAATTAAACAGGAATCCTCCAGCGGTTCAATTCGAAACAGTCAGTGCGTAGCCTTCTGCTTCTGTTTCTCTTGCAGTGATTCTCCCGTAAAATATGATTCAGTCAAGCAAATTTAACCATTTCGCTTTCTGGATTGTTTTATCCACAGTTCGCAAGGGAGCACTCCAGTTACACTATCAAGATCTTTTACGTCAGCATATTAGGCTTAACGTATCTCACATGCGAGCCGCCCACACATGCGAGCCGCCCACCTCAGAACACCATCGTAAATGCGCTATATTCTATACTTATATCTCACTAACCGCATTTCGATTTTATTTTATTGTCTGGCGATAGGTCTTGATAAGGCGTTTAAAAACTATATATTAATTTTAATAAAATCAAATAGCTATAATATCACGGTATTAAAAATTACACTACTAAAAAACTAAAAATATATATATCTCAGTCACCAAATCATTAAAATTCTCGAAACTCCCTAAATAGACTTGATATCATATAAAAATCAGTAGGCCAAATGGAAAGGTTCCTACAGACAACTATTGTCGAGATATCAAGTTGTAAATTATCGCATTTACTATGGTGTTTTGAGGTGGGCGGCTCGTTTGTGGGGCCGGCTCGTATGTGAGATACGTTATAGATCGTAAGTGTGTCCCACCTCGTGTTCTATCCTGTTTCCGGTCTATTTTCGGGCCAAAGCTGAACTTTATTCCGGGGTTAACATGTGATTAGCCTTTTTCCCGCCTATCGACGCCTCATCGAGGCAAACGTGGCGGATAAACTTCATTCGGGTTCGGTAGCATATAACTAGTGCCCTCAGGGGCTACATATAGGAAAAGTTTACAAAGTAAGAAGTTTCGAAAGCTGAATGGAGCGACTCTATTGGCGCTTGAGATAAGGTTTTACGCGTATGATATTAGTCCGCAACGGGATAAGCTTAGATTAGAGTAAATTTGGGTCGGAGACTCCGACAGACCCAGTCATAGATATATGATCCCATTCTTAAAAACAAAATAATGCCAAGACCTTCCTAATTAGTATTATTTCACACATATTTATCCATAAACGCGGGTCAAAAACTAGCTTCTGGGGAAAGCTAGATTAAAGTCGGTTAATTCCGCCAGTAAGAGGACCGTGAGCAGCGAGGAATTGCCGAAGAATCGCCTTTGATTGGGTTAAGGGTGTTTAAGATTTTACCAGCAGAGTGGTTTACTCCCAAAGGTTGATCGACTCCCACGAGATTCCTTTGCATAATTCACAATTTTCATAACTTTGTTCATCTCAGCCTGGCACCTAGGATTCTATGTATATTATTGATCTTATTCTTCGTGGTTTATCTTCGGGTTTAGTTCATCGAGTAGGTATATACAAACACGCACGGAACAACGATGGCGCTAAACCAGAATTGATAAAACTAAACCGGAAGCAGACTCCATCCAATATCCAAGATCGTCTAAAAGGAAGAACGGTCGGTACGGTCGGTGGAATAGCCACGGTTTGGCGTGGTCATAAATTTTAAAAGCCGTGGCGTTTTCACGCTGATGGGTTGCTCAGTCGCCCAGCAACCTTCGTCGAGTTTATGATCCTATTTTTATCCCTTGTCCTTCGCATCCAGCTGCGCTCCGTTCCTTCTTCCTGGCTGCCTTTATATTTAGGATTTGCGTAATGGTTCCCTGAGCCTCACTCTCCGAAGCCGAGCGGATTCCAGTCAAACCCCGCAACTTCTATCGTCACGTCCTACAAGCCGTCCTGGACACCATCTGCTATGCCCAAACAAGCATCTTGAACCTAGTGTGTTCGAAAAGGCGGCCATTCTTCGGCAACCAGTGTTTCTAGATGAGGGGCCTAAATTGGCGCCCTTATTCTTCAATCGATACCAAGGTGGGAGGTCTTTGGGAGTAGATTTTCGGAGAAGGTCGATATTAGCAGCAAATCATTCAATATGTGGTGCGCGGGTTGACCCAACTAATGACCATATGTGTGAGAAGATCGTCGTCTCATTTGTCTGACCAAGAGAGATGCCTCGTAATTTCTCCGCTTAGATACTAACTTAAAACCATCACAGGAAGGGCGATGTAAAGATGATACTCATTTGTGGGGAGCTATCTCGAGTTACAGCCAATGTGGTTCCTCAACAGACCTGACTCATTAAGAGCAGTGTGTATGTGGCGTCCTTGCCAACATGAATGTATACCAAAACAAGCGTACAATGTGGGAATTCGTCAAGCAGGATATTCACGTATTTTTGTTTCTTTGAGCACCTTTAAAGGCACACTCTGGTTAAATACTTGAGTCTCTCCAGCAATTGTGATCGAGATCTTCCAGTCTATAGCATGGGTATGCTTGATGTTATATGTGACAAAGTCGGGATAGATGGGAGCCGGATCATGGAGACGTAAACCTGAAGAAGTCAGGCCGGTCAAGTGTAGAACAAGCTGGAACATGTCCCCAATATTGATGGATGCGTTTTGGTGTCCCAGGGGCAATATCAATGGAGATTCGAGACTATCGAATACTTTTTCGAGATGAAGGTTAAGTGAGAACCGATGCCTATCCCTGTGGACAGTTCCGACTGGAGGGCAATCTGTGACGATAATGTGGGTGTAGCTGACCAGGGACAATCTAATCCAGTTGATCCGAGCTTCCTGTGCGGTTCCCCTGAGTGAGTCACTAGTCTTATCCTCGAGAAGCGCGATATGTAGCACGAGCGGAAGATTATGGGCGTCACCAAGTTTCACAATGCGAGGGGATGTGAGGTCGATCTGGTAGTAGAACTTGGGGACTTTGGACGATCCGAAAAGTTTCTGTGTTTTTTGCTTTAGGGATAGCTTTGCATCGCTCATGGCGAGCAGTAGCCGCTGACTTTGAACTTTGCCCTCGATGGATAAGTGAGTGATCTGCTCAAGCTGACTCCTTTCAACTACCTCGACCGGATGCCTGATGTCCACTTTCCAAGTAGCAGAACAAACTTGAGACGATCCAAAGTTATACTTCAATTTGGCGCTCAGATAATACTCGATAAAACACTCAGACGCGAGGGTGGAGTCCCTGCCTAATGTGGTGAAAGTTCCTGGCAGTGGATGATGAGTGGTCTGGTCTCCATTGAGCGCGAGAAAGCTACTAGCTTGTGCACGCTTTTTCCCTAGCATATCAACTGGCTTGGTAGGGATTTGCAGCGAGAACGGCCAGCTGAGTGATTCGTTGCTTCCCTCCGGCAGATGCAGAGGTCCGCGGAATATCACTTCCTCCCGTGGATAAAGTAGGTGCCAGTCATCTGACACCTGTTTCTCTTTATTCCGGGGTGTCAGTTGGCTGTGTATACGACTCGACAGCGTAAGCGTCACTATAGCTTCAGAGGTGACAATATGTGCGCGGCGCACGAGATTGCCAATGATGGTGTCGCCGGGGGTGAAGGACCACCCCGTCGGTGCAGCGACATCAAATTTGAGTTTGTCATCCCCACGGGTATCGCATCGAGACATGATGTATTTGATGCGGTTTTTCAATAGCCCTAGACAGCTTATCCAGACTGTTTTAAATATATTCTGAAAGGCTCATCTGTATTCCCTTGGGGCCTGAAACGATTGGTGAGTACAAGATTCACATTTTGGGGGCAAGGCGAGGTGTGGCCCCTATCGGGCCAACTGGCTGACCCAATAGCCATTCGCACATCGATCACACTCTCCAGGGCTCGACAAAACTGGTCAACGTAATTCCTGAGAATTCTCCACTATTTTTGTTCTATTTGTTTAGCCTTTATTAGCCTACAGTTCCATAAAAATTACTAGGAATTTGAAAATGTCAGAGATAGACCTCCGCAAAGCCCATAAATGGGCCCGACGTCCAAAGCCCAACCCAGCCCACTGGGCTTTAAGGGGGGAGGCTATATCAATCAATCAATCAAAGTTCAATTAACCTGTTGCAGTCTAACTAGTTGCGTATGACTATGCAGGCGCTTCATCCAACTGAAGCAAGAACTCGAAGCCAAACGCCGAGCCGGAACCACGTAATACAGTGCCTCCCATAGAGTATACAGATGCCTATCGTAAAGAGTGCGGAATCAGCCCATGTGGGGGCCTATACGGCCCCATTAATGCCTATCTCAGCGCTGACAAATCGGCCTCTATAATTGCTAACTAACTAGTTATATTACTACCTTCAACTGATCGTATGAAGTTTTAACTTAGAATATCAAATTATAGTAGCTATATAAGTATGCAGTTCAATTTTAAACGAATCGAACCGGCAGAAGTCGAGATATTACGGAAATATAAAAGTTAATACTTTGATATTAGATAGTTTTATATTTAGGATTTATATAACTAGAAATACTACTTTTCTTTAGGTAAATCTCTAACTATAACTTTTAGTTATCTGACAAACGTATTTTTTTTTTCGCCTTTTTTAAACGTGATAGTTATAGAAATATACTAGTAACTGATTCTAAATCATTTTAAATTAATAAAACATTACCTAAGATGTGATGTAAGAAACGGCACTATACATAAGGTAATTAAAAAAACTATAAATGGGGCTCAACTTTACCTACCATCTCGATTTTTCGGCATATTTGCATTATTTAGGGCCTATTGGGCCCCCAAAAAAGCCCAGTGGGTTTCTACCTCAGGCCCATAGCCCATCGCTGGGTCCAAGGCCGGGCCCGAAACCCGGTCCATTTGCGGGTTAGGCCCGGATTAAGCTTTGGGCTTTGTGGGAGGTCTAGCCGGCGATATCAACATTCAATGATTGGTGAGTTGCATTTTTTAGAACCTATTTACCTAGGGCACCAATCAGGAACTCAAGGCATCTGTCCAACAAATAACTAAATGGCCATAATATCGGAGTGGATCAAAAGCAGAAGACGAAGGGTTCGTAATGCAGTTTGCCCCTTCTAAGAGTAATAGTCCAGGTGGTTTGTCAGGATCGCATTTCCCAAGGACTTTCCCAAAAATGTAGGGGAATAAGAAAGTTGTTGGTTGGGTTATGAGAGTTTAAGTCGAGGTGATGATGGAAAGGCTGCGTTTCTGTGTGCTTATATCAAACAAAGTCGTGGGTGTTTCCATATAGCCGGCGGCAAGGTGTGGGATTTTACACCACTCTATCGCTTCAGAAACATAATTCCTGATGTAATATATATGTTTCTATGCATCCATGCAGGTATTAATAGCGAGGTAATTTTGCTATTGGTCCGTATCGCTGAGTTCCGCCACTATAACTATCTCATATACGACTCGTCAACTCTGCGATCTCTTGGTGGCCTCTGTCTGCTCCGTACTTTCATTCATATATATCCGTCTCCATTGCGTCCCACTAATAGACCTAAGGTAAAGCAAGCTTGCTCTCGTATGATACGTTAACGTAAGTTCCCAATCCAGCGACAATCACTTGGGTAAACTATGTTCTATTCATCTAGATAATACTCTAAGGTATTTCACGACAATTACCCCTCCACCCTTGAAGCGTAGATTTGAATTAATTTCAAGGTGTCTGGCTCAAATTTGGCATATGGAACATCATTAGCTAGAGCTAGAGAGCTCATCATCTTGTTATCAAATTTCTATTAAGCTAGGCAATTGGAAGCGACGGGTCTCTCTTTCTCTGTATTAATCCCCCCCAAACCCCATCCCAACCCCTGCCACTCCATTCCTAATATGTCAAAATTAGCTCACAGTAACAGAAATCATTGGACAAATTCTGGAAATGAGCCATATGCATCCCGTTAGGAGAATAGATACAGCCCCAAAAAGGAGATACCATTTCCAGTCAGGATTGCTTTGAAGTACATTCAAATTCATTCCAAACAGGCTCTATATCCGTTTGTTAGCCGAGATCTCAAGCCAAATTGGATCCCTAATCACTGGTTTGAGGGCTACTGACGGAGGTAAACATTAGAGGAAGGAAAATGAACTAGATAGAAAGAGCGTCAGGCCACAAGTTACTACTGTCAAATTTGCGCGGTTGTGCCTACACTTACGGTAACCCAAGTAAGACGTTTGATACTCGCTGCCTCGTTCTTTGAAACCCAAGCACGTTCCTATTACGCAAGTGTCAAAAATCAATAATAACGTGTTTCATGAGCAAACGTACCATTTGCAGCAATTCACGAACTGCACGTTCCATGTCATCTAGCCTTCCGGTTGCATCGTTCCCAATTTCATCAATAAGAGCAGTGAGCTCTGCTTGGGCATATTTTGTGAAAATTTGATCGGTCTTGACCTGGTGGCTTAGTCTATTGATATGCGATCGCAAACAATTCCGGACATTAATTCGAATCGATGCATTGTCAGAAAGTTGATCAATCAATGTAGACTTTCGGCCCCTTTGCTCCAATTGTTCCTTTTGCTGGTTTATCCCAAAACGGTCGGAAATCTTTGTAGTGCCGTGCCTTCCAGATGGTATTAACTTACTATTTCCTCAATTCTCACGCTGGCAATCGAGCAAGCAATGGCCCATTGATTCTTGAGATCCCTCAGAAAGAGCTGAAAGAAGTGGCTGTCAGATGCAGGAAAACAGCCATCTGAAATCATACTTAGAAATATGACCTTGTCTTTTACCTCCGGCCTTCTAATCCATGCAATATCCCACGGGCCCTGACGCATTCCATATTTCTCAGAAAGGAACCGGCCTTGGGGAGGAAAGTTTATTGATATGTAGGACACAACAGAGTCTGAAAAGCCTTGCCGGATGCACTGAATGTCGTTTGATTTCTTTTTTTTCGGATTCCATATGATTCTCAGCATCGAACAAGACTGGTACATGAGTCCACGGGCTCTGCGCATAGAGTCTGGAAGAAAGTCAGGATATAGAGGCAAGTTGCAGATAAATTACTCACTATATTCTGGAAGGTCCTTCTGATAACAGTTGGTCGCGTCGAGGGTTGCCAGTCAATTTCCAGTCAAAGCCACTTCCCGAGTCACCGAGTTTGTATACTTGAACCCAACAAGTGTTCTGCTCCGCAATATGGAACCAGTCACTTGATTGCACATGTTCGAGTTCAGACATAGACCGAAGAGGCCGTCTGACAATTCTCTGGTTTTGAGACCCAAAGCGTATTGTAGACATAATCGGCCCGTGAAGTCCCTGGGGTTGGGATATGCCTCACTATCCAACAAGGCGAGATACGTGATATCCTCCTGGGCTGCTCTTCTATAACTCTTTCTTGGATCTAAAAGTATGTTTACGGAGAAGCTTTATGGGAAGACACTATAGCTGCATGATATTGGCATGTACACGGGGATATTGAAACAGGGCGCAAGGATACATTTGAGGGATACGATTGCCGAACCCACTGCAGCATTTTCCTGGGTTGTGACAGGTTCAACTTGTTAAGTAGATAGTAGGAACTTTTGTGGAGTAGACTAATTTTCACAAAATCCATTTTAATGAGCAAAAGCAATTGCTTGCCTCTCAAATCCCTGTTGAGAGGTATAGCTTACCCCGTCCACTTTCAGTCCTTGTTCATTCAACAGTGTGATGGTATCGCCAAGGATCGAGAGATGAACATCTGGGATGTCGAACGCTTGCGTTGACCTAGCATCCAAAGCTGCATTACGTGGCAGTGTTTGGTATTCACCAGCTGAGTTTTTGATTTTCCAGGAAGACAGGGGGATCGTGTGGTCTTTCGGATTTGTAAGAGTAACCGACCTACGCCTGGCTCTAGGATCATTTGACTCGGGGCTTATCAAAGCCTCGTCAATTATCACAGAGTCCTCCGTCAGCTCGGCGGCTCTGTTTTTTCTCCCTAGATAGTCACCCCAGGTCTCTGATGATATGGCATGCCCTGTCCTATTATCGGTGTGCATAGCTTGTGATGCGAATCCGAGAAAGATCCCAACCCATCGACCAGAGCGTGGGTAGTTGATAAAAAGGCCACCATCTTGGAACACACCGTCGTCACCTGCAAATTGTTCGACATTGCCTTGATTCATATGCACATTATGAATTCCCTTTCGATCGCTGAATGGTTCTCCAAATAGATAGATATCGGCCTTATCGTCAATCGCCTGTTTGACTTCAGGCTCTAGAACATCAATTATATCATTGTCCGAATCTGGTACATCATGGGGTAGGATTCGACCGGTGGTGATATTGAATAAGTTACTCCGGATGTAGTCCAGCCTCACACCAGCAGGGTTTGGCTCCGTGTCTCCGAGGGAAGAAAACCCCCAGGATAGGTCGGCGAGACTGTTGGTGATCGGATGATTATTGAAATTGTGATCCGCCCAGTAGGTAAGTCGCGATTCACGCTTGTCACCAGACTTGATGTTGATTGCTGCTCTGAGGAGCCCAGGAATTTCTTTGTTACCTCTGCGGGCACGGTTTAGATTGTGGGTAGAGTGGTGAGTCGGTCCTCTTTTATCACTAAAGTATAGCGATAAATGCGGGCTTTCATTGTCATCTACTTCATATTCAATGATGTAGGATACAGGGGTTCCTTTCCAGACACCGTAGTTACGAAGGGGCATATTGAGGATGATAGAGCAAAGATGACCATTCAACAAAGTAGGTTTTTTGGGATATACGGCTGAGAAAATGATTCGTTAGAATGTAAGGGTGAGCTAATAATACCAAGTTGAGGGTCAGGGTAATGCAGGCAATTATAGTTGGAGCTTAGTAACCAATACATGTCACATGAATATTATGGATTACAGCACTAGATAGTCTAGACTCACGACAAAGGAGCGTTTTGAAGTAAAAGTATCACACGAGATGTTCAGGAGCAGTCCAGACTCTTAGTCTACCTAGGTTATGGTGAAGTTATTCGCCCTGATCGATGGATATCAGATCATGACGTGACGTGTAGGTGACCTATCCAGTCACAAACCACCCAATGAGCATGACGGGCAGATGAATTACCTCGAATTTAACACTGATCCAGATTTCACCCTCGTCGTTTGTCATATGGCTCTGAATATTCAGGTCAGGTATGCGGGTTTGGACCCACTGTCGTCCACAGGTTAAACCACATTTAATCCTAAAACCGGTGCTTTATCCCTCGTTGAGATTAATCCGATTCTTGCAGCGAGTAAATAGATCATGAAGTATTTATATAGCTTTGAAATAGCTGTCTTATTTGCGAGAACCAATCAAACATATCGCGTAGCAGACGGCTTATTTGATGAATATTTTGCGTTATAATATTGGTCGAATGCACCACGACGGTGTTCGATAAATTATCTAACCTCCTACGTGTTTGGAATTTAATTTCCCCATAAAACTGTGGTATGTTTAGCTTGTCGACCATATGTTTGTCACTTTTGGGCACGCCGCCGCCACATGATGCAAGTTCGATCATCCGATCCCGCAACCTTCCCGCTGAGTTCATGCATGAAAGTCAAACCCCAGGTCGGGTGATAAACAAGACCGATATTTGATTTAGAGATTTTGTTGTCAGCCAGCCAATCTGATAGCAAGAAGTAGTGGTGTGATACAACACAACTTTGGAAAGACAGGGCGTTGGGCGATTTCAGCGTATAGGATCCCATAATAATCCTCCCGCTTTTTATTAGCGGCAGTGAGTCACATTGAAAGTGATGGTTCGCGTGGGAAATGGTCAATAAGACAAACCATTATCGAGACACTTCGGCAGAAATGAATGGATGAAAGATAAATCCTCTCGGTCTGACGAAACAGCGATTGGCTCTTCCACGCGGCAAATGGCCACCGCGGTAGTCTAAGTCATTGCTTTTCTTGTGATCTGAATCAGTTGGACAATCAGAACCCCCGAAGCACCCATAGCACCCATGAGTCTGTGGTTCACTGTGGATTACGTTGTTGGGCTAGGGAAAAAGCAGCTCCTGTAGAAGGCCATGAAGAGAAAGGCCTTTTATAGTCCTAAACTAGCAAACTAAACAAAGGCATCTATCACAAAAGCATTTCATCTATGGAAGGTAAGAAGGGGCTCATCATGCATCCATGGAGGATAGGTTCATCCAACAGACTAATCGCCTCGGGAAACCAGGTTGTGAAAGATGCCCATGTCCTAAATCAGATTTCTAAAAAGCAAAACATGCTCTGCTGTAATATGGAGACATCAGGCTTAAAGGATAAGAATCAGTTCCTGGTAATTCGGAAATATGTGACTACTGCGACTCTCATGGGCATAAACAATAACAGTTATACACAGCGTTCGCTGCTGCAGTATACGCAAAATCGCTGTTCTCTGTAGTTCCGGGAGATATTTGTCAGACGAAACGTGTTTACAGTTACTTTGTTACAGGAAATTTAATGCTATAACTAACTTAGTCAAAGAAACTGAGTTTAATCAAGTAAAGAAGGCATGTGTGTCAGGTTCATAACGGACCCATTCGGAGACAAAACTTCAAGGTGACAACGGGAGAGCGTTCGACTCACTCATGCGAGTGGGTCTCGGATACACACGAGCCCAAGACTTGGCTTGGTCCACACGATGCCTCTAAGAAGACTGTACGGCAACCCTGGACTGGAAAGTCGACGATAGCAATCACCCTTGCCGCGCAGCTACCAAATCAATATCGTTTGATCAACAAATTACACCTTCTGGTCTATTTCTTTCTGTGACCCCGGCGTCCAGCAGTGAAGCACCGCTATCGCTATCCTATATGGCCTTTTGTATCATATTATGAGGCAATACCCACATATAACGCGAGTCAGTGATAAATCTGCAGCACAGCCACTTGGCCAGTAAGGTGGCATGGGGGATGGATTGTTTGGCGCCCACCTACTAGAAGACTTGCCCAGGGTTTTCTCGTGATTTCTCGCAACAGTGAAGATAAAATTGGCGTTGACATTTTCGAGGGTTACATGAGTCTCAAAGCCGTCTCGCTTGTGAACCAGTAGCGGTTTGCCTTCTTGCAACGTCGAGGTCTCCGACGAGACTGAGAAAATGGCCCAGTTGTCATAGTCCGTGGCACCGTTCCAGCTCATGTAAACATCGGTGGTATACTCGGTTGTATGGTTGACAAACAGAACAGGATTCCAGTGCGGAGTAGCTTTCCATCGGAATTTGAATATCCGGTAGGCATTCGCCTCGAATGCGTTATTGCCAAATTGTCCTCTTAAAACCACGTTGCCGTCTCCATCGTATTCCTTGAATTTGGGTATTGATCCGTATCCTACTAACATGTTAATAGAGATGCGATACAGATGGAGAATCAAATGGAGAAAACACTGTGCGGATTGACTGTCTCGCACAAGGAGAGGAGGAAGAGAAGGAAAGGAGAGAGAGCTATCAAACTGTGGGTTCTATCACATACTGATTCCTCAGACATCCAACACATGTGCTCTGTTCCCGGGCATGGGAGGAACTGAAAGCTGCCTTGAGTTGCACTAACAACTCTGTCCATCGGGTTTGTCAGCTCGTGGATCCTCCATACCTTCTTGTTAACGAGGTCCACGTAGATAACCAGTCCTGTTGATGGACCCTTGTCACGATTCTCCAAGGCATCATTATTCATTAGGCTGAGTATTAAGCTTTCATCAATTTCGTTGTTGACGCGGATATCATGTTGCCATGCGAAGTAAACCGTCGTCATTTTTGAAGTCGCCGCCGCCGTCACTGTCGCCTTAGGAGAAAGAAGCACCGAATGAGCAAATATGTTCAAACCACCAGATCAACAGAATCAACAGAATCAACAGCGTGATAACAATGATATGTACTCACAGAAAGTTCCCACCAGATGGAACCATCCTTGTTAATATAGAAAGCAGACCAAATATGCCGAAAGTTGACTAGATATCCATACTTGGTAGGAGTGACCGAGTTGATATGGTAAGCGTCCCAGGCCTCAGTCAACTTGCTGCCGCCCTTCATGTCGATCCTGGTCTTAGATATCGGAATGCGCTCCAGTGCATCCCATTTGAACAAGATTTTATTTGTTTTTATATCGATCTCGTAGAAGAGGGAGTAAATAGCCCACATGCATCTGGCTGTCCATTCCAATAAGTGATCACATCCTGTCCGAAAAGCCTTTGCACCTTTAAATCAAGGTTCTCTCCGTGCGGACCCTGCAACACCATGTCGCCCATGTTGCTGAAGATCGTTGGTGCAGTGTCGGCTTGCCTGTATTTCCGAACACCTATAAAGATGTATCCTAAATCCTCCGTTGCACGTGTTTTTGTGAGGTTCAAAGAGGGAGGTTGCCAATTTCCTGTCTGAAATGACTTATACGGCCAATCTGGCCCCCCCAAGAGCCAATGACAGCAGCCCATATAGAAAGAAAAGAGAACTCCACATGCTTAGAACTGAAAGGAGATATGGGTGGGTAATTGGGGTGGGTAGTTGGGGTGGGTGGGGGCTAGCGATACTTGTAACTGAATAGGCACTCAGAAGAGTAGATTAGACGAAACACTATCTAGCCTATAGAATAAACTTAAGGTGGAATTCCTTGAGTTACTGTCGCCGGAAGACCCGGTCGGAGGCCTAGACTTTCCTAGATGCATTCAAACAGAAGCCAAGGAGTGTTGGCTATGTCTTGCAAAGATCCCCAAATCCCTATCCACCCTCAAGATTAGACCTTGAGTCCAAGCCAGCAAACCCATAGGCGAGCTAATATTCATCTCAAGAACCTAAGACCCGACTTTGTCATCCGCACGATTTTGGTCTGCGCCGGATTCACCAAGATGCTCACCAATCTCGTCTGACCACACTAGCCACTCAACAGATCTCATTGTGTTTGTTTGTCGCTTAATCTCTATATAACGAAGGGATGTTTTACTCTGAAAGTAGACCTTGACGATATTATGCGAATGCCTCGGACATGCAGGACTAAGATAACCTAGGGTTTTAACTATAGGTTCTGGTCTCTCAGATGGCCTTTTGATTTGTAGTCCCAACATAATCTCATTTCCGAATGTTTCGATTAAAATTCTCTCGATCCGATGAAAAGGGAGTCCAACCCTAATTCCAAAGGAAATTCCCCCATGACTGAGTATTTGGGTTTAATGAGGCTCGATGGAATAGCAAAATCAGTTACATGCCTGTTGGTGGGTGCTTCATATCCCAGAGTCCGAGATATTTATTAGGTGAGTTCTCGGGGATTTGAACAAGCGGCTGGCCGAGGTTGAATGGAGGCAATGAGAGGTCGAGCTTTTTATGATGCAGGCTTGGCTCGTTCATCCGCTCGAGATTGGAAAATCCTCTTTCGCTCATACTCCAGTCACTCGTGTAGCTTGTGGTGAGAAGCAGTGAGGCCGAGCGGCGGAACCGCTCCAGTGTGGGAAGAACCATATCGTTCGGCAAATGAATAAAAACATCGCGACAAATGAGTAAATCAGCCGGGCGCAACTCAGTTGATGTGATGTCAAGAACTTCCAGTTGATAACCGCGTTCTTGTAATTCGGCCCAATTCACACGCTCATATATATCGTAGCCAACATAGTCAATCCCTTCGAGATCTATCATGCTCATCCATGCAAGGTCGCCGCAGCCAGCATCGTTAAGCGTTTTCACTTGATATTTATTAAGTATGTCAACGAATTTCTTCCGAATTAAGCGGGTATGCTGTTCACTGGAGCCCCAGCCGCAGACTGTGTCGGCAGCCTGGTCTGGCCATCCGTGTGAGAATATTTCTGTGCTATGCAATTGTTTCTCGGAGTTGACTCTCTGCCCTGTTGAGACCTCATCGTAGTTCTTCTCAAAGTGACCTGCAGAGTCATTGTTTTGGGTTTGTGGAAGAAAATACTCCCAGCTGTCGGAATGGCTTGTTTGATCCCATAATGATGATAGCCCGAGTACCCGGGAGTCTGGTAGGACTGGCTTTGCTCTTTCCAGACGTGATCCTTCTTGGGGTTGAACTTGCGAATAGAAAGAATAGTCACCGGTTGCCGGTCTCGTAGGCCAGGAAGTAGCTATCTGGTCCCAACTCGACTCATGATATTGGACAGTAGGGAGGCTGCTATTCGAAGTAGTAATCATTTGTACCTGCCCGCTTTTTGGTCGCTCTTTTGACGTGATAAACTGGGTGCTGAAGTCTTGGTTCAATTGATAAAATTCGGAAATACAAAAGACCAAATGGGTTGAAGGCTAATACACCATGCATCATCCGTATATTATAGATATCCGAAAGTGGATGGATGTCGCGATCTATTACACGTAGTAACAGGTTACGACTTTAATGAATTTGAGGCGAAAATGATATCATGGTCTCAAGTCCAAGGTTCTGCGTGTTCGTGTTCTTGCCTTTCTTTCGACGGCCTAGATGGTCAATAACTGCTGTCTACCCGGCTATCAATCGTAGTTCCTTGGTACATATTGTAGACAAAACTTGCAGCACAGTCGTGACGCACATCGGTGGAGCCCGGCGGGCCGAGAATTTGCATGGATTAACAGGAATTGTCGAAGGGCTCGGGGAATTAGCTCCCGGAGAAAATAATCATAAAGTCTGTATGTTAAATATATCCTGAGAAAGGCCTTTTTATAGGCCTACTAAAATAGTGCAAATAATTGACTAATAACAATGCTCAACACAAAGGCTTATCTATGAAGGCACAACAAAGGGCTCAGTATGCATCCATGGAGGATAGGATCGTCCAATAGTAATTAATCTAATTAAAAATATAAGATGAGGAAACCGTGATGCTAAACTGTGGGAGAGACATGTATATACTTGAATGGGTGCCCTTCGGTGTTGCTACATCACGTAGTTTGAATTCTTTGGTCAGGGTTTTCAATTTGGAAGAAGAGGGAGACACTATACTTACAGGACATACTCATCCAAGCTAATAATCTCCGGATCAGAGAAAATGAGATAAAAGTATTTTAGTGTTTCTGCAAGCCAGAAGCTTTCCATGGCATCCAGTTTTGTTGCTCGGGTGTCACGGGTATCTTTGAGCGCAGCATAGCCGTACTTAACTTTGGTGTACTGCTCAATGTTTTGAAACATTCGCCATGCGGCGCTTTGTAATGACTTGTCGCCGGTAATTCTGTACAGAATGAAAATGGACTCAATTGCCTCGGGCCTGAGTTAAAATGTCAGCACGATACTATTTTGATAGACCCAACCAGGTATTTCGAATTACCTCAGACGATACTTTGGATCTGCGACTTCCAGTATTGGTGGCTGCAACCCATTATTTTGAATAATCAGTCGTGTGGCCTCACGTAGATTCGTAGGCAATTCCGTTCCATCCGGCCAACCAAGAATGTCACGAAACCACTTTTCTTCCTCCCATTCACAACTGTCTGACTTTCTGCAGCCACTTATATGCAAGGTTTCAGGCATGATTCCAGTGGGCATGAGATCATATGCCCAGATACATCCATTTACCAGCTTTTGAGCAATAGACAAGTCATCTGGGCGACCGAAGGCCCGGGAACCAAGTCCTACCATACCTCCGAGAAAGCACTTCAGATGCTCCGTTTGATACTCAAAGATCTCTTCGCCAGATTTTGTATCGAATCGGATATTTCCAGCGAATAATATATCTTGCCTATGCCTGTCCATGCCACGGAAGAGTAGATTCTTTTTAATCGCTTCCATTGCAGAGATATACATATCACGATATTGCTCTGATTGGCCTCCAAGAAGCAAATACTCTTTGACGAGGTATTCGTAGGTGGAGTCAGCCATACCACCCACTGTGAAGTAGCTGCCTGAGAACTGCAATGCTTGGGCGTCAAATGAGAGTGGCCACAGACCTGGCAATCTAGTCTGGTTTTGTGTGCAGTGTAGGACTTCTGTAATTCTCTGAACGGCATTGAAATATTTGGGATCGCCCGTTACTTGCGAAAGACGAGTGAACTCTAGACTCAAAGAACCTATTTCAGCCAGGAGGGTACTTTTACTGGGCAGTGTTGAAGACCCAAATATAGTCCTAAGTACTGGTTAACATATTCCCAACAGTAATCCATGAACAGAGGAACCTCTTTGACTGGAGTAAGAAACGCATTTGCTACCCACCTTATCCATTGCCATCGCATTTGTGGCATCCTGTTTGGGGTATCAAACGCCTCATACAAAAACTCGGCCAATTCCAGGGCCTTCTCCAAGAGAATATAATCCTTTCCTTTGGTTAAATCATACGCACTGATCAAACCCCCGAGGTGTCGGATTGTGGTCTCGAAGACATTAACAATTGGAAATCTCGAGGTGGAAAAATCGATGTCATGGAGAGCCTGGAGACAAACATCAAATTCTTCGTGTAAATCCATTATGATTAGTGTATCCAAGGAGTCGATCAAAGTTGCTGCCCAGCCCCCAAGGGGGCTTTGATGGCCTGCACTGATTGGTGATAGTTCGTCCCACAACCAGGCATGGGTCTTGTACCCATTCCAGCTATGTTTAAACGCCATTTTCACAGCCAGTTGCCTTTTAGTTCTCTCAAGTCGGTCAGTTTCAGTTTCAGGACTGAACTGGTATTGGATCTGTGGAATGAAGGTTGATGTCGCTTTAGGGATGGGAATCAAGGACACTGGACAAGTTCGGGAACTTCGGATAGTATTTTCTGTTGATTTCGCTGCGAGAATGTATCCGCAGTGGCTTTCATGACTGGTCTCTGAGCTCAATGTCAATCCCGAGAAGCTAATGCTGGCGAGGAAAAGGGCCAAGCTAGATAAAATGTAGCATTTTGGAGTGGACACCATCAAAATGAATTTCATCGTGGATGAGCCCAGTAGGGAAGAAGACGAAGTTTGAGGGATAGGTCTGAGTTTAAGTAATTTGACCGCACATGGGCTTTTATAATATTCTGAGAACGAGAGTCAAGTGAGGAGCGGAGACCCGTTAGGACGTGGAGCTGGCAAACTGATCCTAACTTTATCGAATTAAGCATCCATAGATGTTTCCGGTTCGTGCTATGAAAGGTTAATGACCTAGATGGCCTTGTAAACCATGGATCGGATCATCTTTGTTTAGATAATAATTCAAGTGTCTCGTTTCTGCCGGTTCTTCCGTAGGCTGTTCCCCAAGGTCCGGAGATGACAAGAGCTGTAAAGGTGAGTTGATAAAGGTTTTCTTTACTTTTGTTTTGTGTTCGTTTGCTTCATTCTTCTATGTGGCTTGTGCTGGGACGGGCGGGAGGCTGTTTGGGCTGCATAGCATCAAATGCGATTTGTGTCGGTGTCGGCTCGCTTTCACGTCGGCATGGAGAAACTGTATCGCCGCGCCTTGAGCCCTTCACAAGCTCCTCCAAGTATATGGGACCATAGGGTGTGCGCTCAGCCGTACTCAGGCCACACGCCGGTGAGTTAGTAGTTGTGTGGGTGACCACCAGTGAATCCTCACTGTTGCATGTTTTGTTTTGTTTTTTGTTCTTTGCTTCTCCTTCCTTTCGGGTCAGAATTTTTACTCTGTGAATCATCAAGCTAACCCGGCTTCGCTTCGCTATGAATTCGGCGTTTCACTGCGGCTATAAGTCGGATACACTAGTGAATTCATTTGAAGACTGGTTTCTGGGGCATACTGTTTTCCGGCTTATTCCACGATTTGATTTCCAATGGCGTTGCAACCCAACAGAGAGGGACTTTAGTACTCCGTAATTCAGGATGCCAATACACGAGACTTAGTATCCAAGATTGAACTATTCTTCGGATTGCAATACAAAGGATAAGATCAGAGAAGACATGTATTGAGATCAATAATGGGAAAGTGGACAGGGAGACTAGGGACAGAGAGAGAAGGAGAGAGTGAGTATTATCTACTAAATTTGGTGCTGTCTCCACATCTGGTGCCTTCGGCACAGCCACCCAACAATTATGTTAATATGCACGATCACTTAATAAGTTTTGGAATCTTCTCATGCATCCATTCATGCCTAAACCCGGGCAAGTTCTTAGGTCGTCTTGCGCCTAGTCCGACTCACCGAAATTCGCAAGGAGAGCACCAGTATCAAAATACTTCCAGAAAGGAACATCAATATAAAAAAAAGACGCGGAGAGGTGTCATCCTCATTCGACATTGTTTTGATGCCTTCATTATGATCAACACGTCTTGCATGCAACTCAAAGGTTGAAGGCACGGGCCACAGCTCTTCGAGCAAATGCTTGAAACCATGTCTCAAGTCAATTGGCGGGTTGTTCATGTCATCATTGAGACAAATAAATTTCGTTGGTCGGTCTCTCGTCGATTGCAGTTGGTCCATAGTGGTCTGGTAGTCGTCGCCTAGCATGTGAAAAGTCACATCGGTTCCCATTCTCAGTCTATATCCCTTCTTTCTCTGCAGATGCGATCGCAACCCTGACATATCGATGCAACGCTCCACGTCTTTGATAGAAACGGGAGTCGTATGCCTTGTTTGGGTTGGAGATTGTTGGTCGTTCGTGAACTGAGAGCCATTGTGAAGGCACCTTTGGACGGAGTCATGAAAGTCTGCCGGTGGGCTTACTCCGTATAAAAGACTTTCGAGGGTTCGGATATTATCTTCTCCAAGCCAACAATTTTGATTTATATCAAGGTATTGATCCTGCAAGCCGCACAGGGTAGAAGATAAAAAGTTGGGTCGGTTGACGAGATAGTTGAAATAAGCAAAGCTAACCTGTAAGTCCGATGGGTGCCGGAACCGGTGGGCTGAATTCAACTGGAACTCTTGTGGAAACATCCCTTTCAGCTCAGTAAATATCTGCTTACTCATCATATGAGGCATGTGCGAGGGGACTCTCCGGAGGTGTTTGGAGAGACTGAATCGCCCATTGAATGCTTTAATCACAGATCTGATTGCATTGGCAACCAAATGATCGCGACCGGGGCACTGCGAGAATGCATCCAGCAGTGCCGCAAGTTTTATTCTATTCTTGGTGTCCAGTACTGGCATGCTCGCCGTCGTGTTCGATATCTCAACATTGTTCGAGGTGCGATTCAGGTGCGTTGAGAGTAAGGTAAAATTGATGTGGCCGCGTCCATCTGGAAGATTACTCCCCAAAGCTTCACCAAGTAGGGAATGTGGGATCTCTGCTCCTTCCACATCGCACGACGTGGAAGCAAATACTCTCCCTACTAGTTGCTCAATCTTTACTCCGTCGTAGCCGTCATCCACAAAGCCAAAATCATCGAGGTCGTGGCCACAGGTTAATTTGGAGTTGTCTGGAGTGAACCCAGTATCTCCAGGGTGATACTCCGGATATGCATCATAACCTAATGGAACAGGATGGGACAGGTAGATAGTTTGCACCCCAGATGGTGTTATAAAATCATCGGGCCATATAGGTGCAGCAAGGAAAGTATCGTCATTGAAGTAGAGGAAGACATCACTGAGACCTGGTATCCTGTCCAGATTGCTCTCAATGGCAGTGGAAGAGAAAACCGGCAATTGGGATGAATTTTGGAAAATGTCCGAGTGCTTGACAATCTTGATTCGAGGATTGTTTGGATCTAACCAAGAGGGAACCTGCCCGTTCGTCACAAGATATACTTGGCGAATCCATGGTGCATATCTTTCCATGGAGCGCAGTGAATATCGGAGCTCGTCGTTGTCTCGAAAATGATTCTCGGCGGAAGAACCATCATGATCACCATCGGAGCCACTCTTCTGTCTGTTTTGATTATTTCGATCCGGGCCATCATATTCCTGAATCCAGCGCTGATACCAAAAGTCCCTCTCGCTATTCCATATAGGATCTGACCCGTTAACCCATGTGTAAACGGCATCGACAGGTCCAAATTTCGGAAAATCCATTTGGCCAATCTTATCTTCGTAGTGGACATCATCGCGTGGTTGCGATTTGGAAACTCCGTGTGAAAGAGACATCAACAGAACAAACGAGAAGCAAACCTGGTTGAGAATGAATGGCATGGTTGCTGGCCCGCCGCAGCACTCGAATCTACTTTGAAATTTATTTCGAAGATTAAAAATTTGGCAACTTATCTACACAGACAAATGTGACGGTATACATTAGATTTAGCCACATCCTTTGTTCCAAGCACTTAATAAAACCTTAACTAGAGCTGAATATTCATCCACTTCGAAGTCCTGAAATTTTATGCTGCTTCAAATACCGATCAAACATAGCCTCAATGTTTCATTGCGGACCGGCTAAGTGTGGTGCCAAGTAGACTTGATTCATGGGATTCTAAAAGAAAGTAACCAGTGCGGTCGCATTCTCGATAAATCTTGTTCCTCGAGTTTGAGTACGCCGGATCGAACTTTATTTCACAACCACAATTTCACAGCATGACGAGTATATGAACAAATACCCATTTCAGATAGAGAGTGACATACCTTTCCAATGCAAGCGGAACCCGCGATTAGCTAACAATACGAATATATTCGTGGACCCTTGGGTGAACGCCTCCAGACCCCCGCTAAAAGATGGGTCGGTTGTGAGCTGGAACCTGCCTAAAAATACGAATTGAATCAAGATATTATACATAAACCATGTGAGGACATGATAGATGACCACAAGTACCCTAGATAGCAATATCACGACTTCTTGGTAACGCCATGGTGAAACTTGTAGTGGCAGGAGAATACATTTCCAAAATCGGTCCTATGTCAGCAATCCTCGCCTCTATCGATCTAGAATGGGCCCAAATCTTGTCAAAATCGACAGTTGCTAGTTTGCCGTAATCTAACCACATCCGATTTCCATAAATACATGACATGGAACTACTTACTAGTTGTTTATTGGCTACCCTTTTTTCAACCGTTCCTTTTTTCCTTTTTCGTTTCTCACCACACGTGAACATAGTTTGCTCAACTAACGGAATACCAGGTAGACGCACTGGTAGAGTATACCATACCGTATAATAGAAATTCCTTCGTAATGATACCTGGAGACTTGGTTTTGCATCTTGTTTTAGGGTCTTTCTGTCCAATAAAGTCCTAGATCGTAAATAAATCTAGAGATCAGTGTGCATCGAAGTGTTCGGAGTGGGACCTCATTTGTAGATCGTACCCGATATTATACCATAAGATTGACTGGGTCAGCCGCTAACCCCAGTGATATAGACGTAGTATGAACCAGAATACGAGTGGAGAGATGATAACTCCAGTCCGTGGTTCCAAACTCATAGGTGAGCGATCGATGATGAAAAGGCTTATTGTCAATTGAAGTGCTCACTCGCTGATTGAGATCATCCTCTTAGTACCATTTTTGTAAAAGTAATAATCTCGACATGGGGTTGGCTTATTTATAGCGGTTGACATATCTCAACGGCTTTTTATTTCTTCGTCCTACCTTTTTATACTCACAATACCAACTGACCTGAAGCATCAGATTCTACCACAAACCCACGCTCACGAAGATGAATTTGAAGAATATTCTTTTTGCTTCGTTTGCATTGTCCGTCATTGCTGCTGCCGGTGAATCGTCTGATGAGAACGACCTTAACGCAAGGGCTCCCGTTTGTTATTGTTGTTCCGGTTTTATTGTTAGGAGTATTGCTGGAACTCGATGCGGTAGTGGTGAGCCGGCCAAACTGTATAATTGTGCAGGTTCTTTGCTAAAACGCCACGAGCTGGCGGTTCCTGCGACAGTTCTGATATTCTCTGCTGCGAAAACGGTGCTGTTGTCTGGCCTCCGATCGTCAGTATATCTTTTACTTTTCATCCATCGGTCCCTACCACCTGGAAGCTAATCAGCCAAAAATTATATCCAGAGTTCCCAAAATAGTAGCTCTATCGTCTGCAAAGGTTGAGTGTTAAAATACCATCAGCCTACACTAGGTCGGCCGACGAAGGAGGACTTTATTATATGGTTTGTTGAAAGGGTTTCTTCCATTGAAAAGCACTTAGCAGGTGATTTACGAAATTGGGACAATATGTTCGAGTCTTTTTATAAGGTATGAAGCTGAGAGTTTTGAAGCTAAAACAAGCTGGAACATTAGGAAAATTTGGCCTAAGCCTGACCTGATCAAGGTTTCAGAGCAAGGCGTGGATAGGGGAATAGGGGCACTTGTTGTTTCGGCGCAATAGCCATATCTCCGTTTTACTCTATTTTATTTCACATATTCACCGCTATACGAGCACCGTGAAATAGCCCGTTTAGTGGGCTGGCTAGCACTTTCCGACTGTCGTTATGCCTAATAGCACCACTCCCATTAGGAAAAATATACACAAAATGAGCTACGCCAAGCATATGAACCATTATCCGGCACCTATTAGCCTGGAATCGATAAAGTCAACCGACTTTTGACTATCTAAACGCCCAAGACCTATAAACGTGACCTCTCTCAAATATACATTGATCTACTCCCGAAGGAGTGTAAGGTGAACTCACCTGCGTGCGAGGAGATGAGCGATTGACCAACAGAATAACATGCTAGGCAAGAACCAGTAGGCCGGCGTCGTGGACGAGGGGAGAGGGGAGCAGGGCAGGTTACTAGCGCGGGATCGCAGGAGCCAATGACACACACAGGGGGAAAAGGGGTGGCCGGGCCTAGGAGCTCAGTGTTCCAGATCATGGCAACAATGCCTCTCCTGTCAGGCGTAGGAAGAAGGAGAGGGGAAAAAACATTGGCGCAGTTAGATGAGAATAGGCAGGGGGTCTGTCTATAAAACCACGCATAGGCACCCATAGCAGCCGGTGGTGCTCAAAACCTATTGATAATGCTAAACCGGAAGCAGCCTTCACCGTATCCCGATATGGTGTAAGGGGGAATCGATTCAAAGACCACGGTGGAGCGTGGGTTCGTTCCCACAAGAGCGTGGCTATTCCCTACAGGCAACGGCAGGTTCATTTTAACTACAGCCCTTTCCTAAACAATGCTTAGCCCATTCGCGCAAGCTGTAGTTAACTAACATCCGACGACTAACTGGTCACATGGAATAGAAGCAACCCCCGATTATTCATTTCTAGCTGCCTCGCTTCGGGATAAGATTCCCCCAGCACCGCCAAAATGACCCGCGTGACAGTGCGTGTAGAGCATGCCTAGCACGGGTCTGCTGCCGCGATTCTTGCAATACAGGTCTAGTGCAGCCTTTGCACACTCTGCAGAGGTAAGGGGATCGATCACGCTTATACCCTCCTTCCCTTCGATCACAGTCATGTTAGAGAGATCGAAACCTCTGATTTGATATGTGCCGTCGACAACCTCAAAAAGCCCTTGTTTTGCAACAAGTTGAGCTTGGCGCCAGGTTCGTGGTCTCTGGGGCAGGCTTTCCATGGAGGAAGTTGTACGCTTCATTATCCCAGACCACACGGCCTTGGCTATCTTTAATGATACATGGGTCGAGACGATCAATAAACCCGCGATCTGCATCTCGAATGGACTGCACATCCTCAAACGAAGGCTCCATTGTGCCAGGCGTTGATAAAACTTTGTTAAAATATCCCAAGATAGATATGAAGGGGAATTTGAGTATTAGGTGTGCTTAGAGGGATTATAGAACGCACGGTACCGACTCCCCGATTCCTGATAGCGGCAAAACCCACTAAATTTTTCAACAAGATCCGATATGGTGTAGTGGCTAACATCGCCGTCTCTCACACGGCAGCCGGGGGTTCGATTCCCCCTATCGGAGTTTGGTTTTGTTTTTTTATATACGTTGATTGTATCAATATTACTTTTCCTTTTCGTTGTAACCTTATGATGTTCAGCGCCGGGTAAATTTTGTCAAAGTGGTGATTTTGCAAAGGCAAAGTGGGGAAGTGAAATTTTTTTTTACGGGAAACATAGTAGCAACCAACCACATATGTACTGTTACTTATAATGGGCTAGAGTGAGAGGCAAAGGGGAGTATAACGGTGGTGGTGTTGGTACGCTTGGTAGGTAATGAAGGATTTATATGCAGGACGAAACTTTATTTGACTGCGTCTAACATCGGCTGCGTCTCGTCTCCCAAAATATGCAACATTTCATCGACATCTATACTAGACGGCTGAATAGGATATTATTTTCAAGTCATTAAATTGCCAGATATTAATTGGGTGGTTGAGAAGTGCCAGTTCGCGTGTAGACATCATATCGACAGTGTTTTGGTGTTAGTTTCTATATGAGAAAGTACCGACGCGTGGAAGAACACCCGACAAAACATGCGCAAGAAAGAGACCACTAAGCTTGGGACTACGATCTCGTCTTCTAGGTTCCGGGTACCAAGTTTCCCATTGCTTGGTTGGAGAGATTTTGAAGAAGAGACGTCGTTGATGAGAGATATGAGATATAACAAGCTCTTGTTTTCTGTACCAGATAGACCTAGAAGGGCTGAGTTTTGTCTAATATCCATTGGCTGTAATATGGCGTTGAAAAAGTCAGATTATGTTGAGGGTACATATCCGTGCTCATACTGAATATGCCATAAGGCATCAGGTGTTGCGAGGAGGGGAGAGTGAGATTCTCTTGGGCGGAGCGTTGTAGGATATTCATCAAGGGCCTCGTGAGATGAGCGTATTGACTCGCCTATTCCGGTGGTGCACGGGTACAATGCTCGAATTGGGTGGACCAGTTCATCCTGTTGATGACATTGTCGAAGGTCTCAGATCACTTGAAGCTGGGCTCATCATCATGTAAGTAATCGTTGATGGATCTGCCAATGCGCCTCATCAATACATATAGGCCTTAGAAACGTAGTGTGAAAAGATGCGGATAGCCACTCTAATGACCACAACACACCCAACAAGAATGAGGAAGGTTGAACCCGGAGAAGATGAGGCTGTGGTGGGAAGGCACGATGGGGTAAGAAGGTGGTCACAGGAGCAATATAAGGAAAGAGCCAATGACAGTGGGGAATGATGTATGAAACAAACTACAGAAGTTACGTTCGAGTTATTTATACCTCTGCGGCAACCAATATAGCTGACATTGAAAGACAGCTATGAGCTATGCTGTGATCACATGCCACGCGGCATTCATGTATGGTCCTATCATCGACCTGCGGTGAGACCAAAAATCAAGGGGATTCCTCGCCCAACCCAAACATTCTAATAGAGTTGTTCCAAGTGCTGGCGAGAAGAAAACGAGTTAGCATGGAAGCGAGCATCAGGATGAATCGACGTCTTACGCTTCGCAAACTTCCTCCACAGTGATACCCTTGACGCTAGCAATAACATGAGCAACACGAGCGATGGCGACAGGCTCATTCCGGCCCTTCACCATACACCCCTTCTGCCATTTCTCCTTCTTCACAGCTTTCGGCAGATCCGGTGCATCGCCTAGGTGCTTTGCAGATGCATGAGAGGGGCGGATTTCACACTAGAAGAGAGTTTAGTCACGACTGATCCGACCGGAGCTCAGAGCAAAGGTACATACCCATGGCCCATCAGTTTCGATTTGGAGCCGGTCGAGTGGAATAGCTTTAACAACCTCCAGGTTCTCCTCGGTCTTCATACTGCACCCGTTAACGCCGACGTCTAGACCCAACGCGAGCATCCGGTTCATCTCATCCATTGTCCCCGTAAAACTGTGTACAAGTCCTCGCTTGGGGAGCTTGGCAAGCCTTGGGGCAAGGAGTCTCTCAAAGTCCTCGCTTGCAGCTCTGGAGTGGAGGAATAAAGGGAGCTGAATCTCGACAGCCAGGTCTAGTTGGGCCTCGAAATATTTGAGCTGTGGTTCCTTGGCGCTCATGAAAAGTCGGTCATAATCAAGGCCGATTTCGCCGAATGCGACAGCCTGGCCGGATTGTGTGGATTCAATTGCTAGAGCGCGGAGCTCCTCCAGCATTCTTGACGGACCTTCTGGGTATTCGTCAAACAGCTTTGCTTGACATGGATGCACACCAACGGTTGCATAGCAAAAGCCCGCTGCAGATTCCAGCTGTCAATAAGGAAATGGAAAGTCCTGGCAAGATCCGAACTTACGGTATTTGCTGGCGATATGGACAGCGTGCTTCGATTCTACAAGATCTGAGCCGGTTACCATGAACTTTGAACAGCCTACATCGCGAGCGCGCTGGACAACATCATCCAGGTCGTCTTCATGGGCCTGCTTTCCATGATATTCACCGCGGAAGACGGGGTCACTTAAGTTGATACCAATCTAGTATTTCGCAGTTAGCTATGAGTTGCATAGCCTTTTGGGGGTGAGGCTCTTAATAGAAGGAGACCCACATCAACATATCGGAGGGGTTTAGATTCGGCCATATTTAATGTGGTCTGTTGTCTTCCACTTGTGGAGATTGTTCTGGGATTTCCAGCAGATATGGAATTTACAGAAGACAGACCAGCCAAACTGTGACTCTTATGAAAACCTACGAAATAAGTCAGCTCAAGCTTTTCCAAGCTACCCAGCCTTTGCCTGACTGGGCTAGTTGATAAGCCCGTATTTGGACACAAAACAGACCTAAGGAGACAGGTCTATCTATGCCTGTTGACTTCACACTCGAGGTGATGTTGCGGCGGAAAAGTTTCAAAGCACAGCCAACGGTAGGGTTGATTTGCATCAGATGAGCAGTAGATATCCTTGTTATTGTGTTGTTGAAATACTTCCTCTGTCGAGCTCAAAATGTGTGTTGACTCACGGTCGGAAAATTTTCAGCCACACTAGGGCTGAGGATTTCCTGTGGCTGGGACTAAATGATGCCTGAGAATCCAGGCGGCAGACACCTGGGACCCACTCGGAGAGATATCCGTAGCCCAGTCGGTGCTTTGCCGATTAAAGACACTTCAGGGTTTAGATGTCTTCAAACATGAGTGATTGTGTGTACACTCAGATTGAAAGCAACTCCTTCTGTTCGTGAAATACATTGATCCTTTGACGTTTTGTGCGACCAACATGTGTAGAGCTGATTGCGCAGGACTAAACATTGGCGAGGCAATCCAGAACACGGAGTGATCCTGAAGATATTCAAGACCAGGAGGTCAAGCACGAAAATGTGAATTTACAAGGCTAAGCATACAAAGAAATACTCGAATAGGAAGCTCGGAGGACTATAGCCCGCACAGTCCGGGGTAAGTCCGGGGACATTGCCGAAGGTCATCCCCGCCCTGGATCGTTGCTGAATATTTAGTTCGCCGTGGATGGCTGCTTCAACTTTGTATCCACCTCATTTATTATTACATTCACAACTTTACATACAGGACCAGCGTCGTTTAATATTGGCCTCAATTTCTTTCCGGCTAATCCAACTCATACCGTCTGAGAGCAATGACAAACCAAAAACTACTATCTGCTCAACAGATTTCAGAGCACAAGACGCCTGAAGACTGTTGGGTTGTGGTCGACAAGCAGGTGTGGGATGTGACCGACTTTTTGGAAGAGCATCCTGGAGGATCTGCAAGTACGTACACCGACAAATGTATTTGATGGCGATATTTAATAATGTACGAACAGTTATCCTGAAGCATGCAGGCAGAGATGCAACGAAAGCCTATTCAGAAGTCCATGCACCCAGCGTAATGAAGAACAATCTCCACGCGGAGAAGTTCAAGGGCATCCTCGATGAGTCTACAATTGACGCCGAATGGGCCAAACCACCACCAGGGCAGAGTCTCAAGGTGATATTGGAAAACGAGAAACCTCCGTTGGATACACTGATCAACTCGCACGATTTCGAAGTTGTGGCCTCGAAAACCGCCAACAAGAAGACCTGGGCCTTCTATTCTAGCGCAGCTACGGATTTAATCACACGGGACGCCAATAAAGCATGCTTTGACCGCATATGGTTCCGTCCACGAGTCCTAAGAAATGTCCGCTCGGCAGATGCTGGGACAAATATCCTCGGTGGGAGTTACAAGCTCCCGCTATTCGTGAGCCCGGCAGCAATGGCAAAACTCATCCACCCGGATGGAGAATGTGCCATTGCCAGAGCCTGTGCAAACAAAGGAATCATGCAAGGAGTAAGCTTATACCGCGTGTTGCCATTGTCAGTCACTATGCTTACGATTTGGGTAGATTTCAAACAACTCATCCTACACTATGGATGAGCTACGTGGGGCAGCGCCCTCGGCCGACTTCTTCTTCCAACTATACGTCAACCGGGACCGAGAAAAGTCCGCCGCTCTACTACGCCAGTGCTCAGCGAATCCGAACATCAAAGCCATTTTTGTTACCGTGGACGCCGCATGGCCCGGTAAGCGCGAAGCCGACGAGCGTGTCAAGGCAGACGAGAACTTATCAGTGCCCATGGCGCCGTCGAAGGTGCATAACGACAAGAAAGGCGGCGGTCTCGGTCGCGTTATGGCTGGGTTCATCGATCCCGGGCTGACATGGGAGGATTTGAAATGGGTGAAACAGCATACACACAAGCCGGTGTGTTTGAAAGGTGTGATGTCAGCGGATGATGCGCTGCTCGCCATGAAAGCGGGGCTTGATGGTATCCTGCTCAGCAACCACGGCGGTCGCAATCTGGATACCAGTCCGCCGTCGATTATCACGCTCCTGGAAATCCATAGGCGCTGTCCGGAGGTCTTGGATCACATGGAGGTTTATGTGGACAGCGGTATTCGGCGTGGAACTGACATCCTCAAGGCTGTTTGTTTGGGCGCAACGGCTGTGGGGATGGGTCGGAGTATGCTTTTTGCTACCAACTATGGCCAGGAGGGAGTAGAGCATCTGATTGACAGTAAGTGATGGCTTGACATGCTGCTTTTATAGTTTGCTGATTCAAGTTTCTTGCAGTCATGCAAGATGAACTGGAAACATCCATGCGGAATATTGGTATCACATCCCTGGCGGAGGCGTCCCCTGATCTTGTGCACACTGGGGATGTCGACCACCTGGTTCCAGCGTCCCGCTCGCACCCGTACGCTCGAGCCATAGCTAAAGGACGGCGACCGGGGCCATCGAAACTTTGAACATGCACAGTTGGTTATAAGATATTGGACTGGGATTGCAATGAGGGTTGACCAATGACATAGTGCGGGGATGTACGCCATCTACAACATATTAACTTTTTAAGGGCATACCATACAGCATATACAGTACGCTATACCAGTTTCCTCGCAGATAAAGTAATAATTTAGCGACCAATAAACCTGCCTACCTACCAAGATTAGAACTCAACAAAAGCCCCTAATCTAGGGATGAAAGGGGAATAATTCAACCAGATTCCTGCCAAGATTTACTGACACTTGCCCAGGTCGGGTCCTTAGAGCTATGGGATACTCCCTTGCCCCTGGCCACAGAAACAATATAAGCACAGCCACCTATAAGGTCTGCTGATCTCAACACGATGTGTTCGGTCCGGACGTTCCGGGTACAATAAGCGATTGCGGGGTTGAGAAAAAAAAAGCATGAATCTGAATTTGAATCTGAAAACGGACACGTAGCACTAGGATATCTAGGCAGAATGACCGTGTATACCGTGTAGGACAGAGAATAGGTTGAGTAGATCAATCGGAAGGCGGACCCAACTCCGGGTCTCACCGCTCCACTTAATAAAAGACTAGTCTAACACTAATTTGCCTCTGAATGTCTTGACTCATATTATTCTTAGAATCTATTGAGGTCCACTATCAGGTCATGGGATTCCTCAACAGTTGAGGATCGGCGATCAACCCTGGTATTCCCAAAATTGGAGGATTGTTCTTGTTTTATGGCGTGCTTCCAGGATTTGGTGCAGACCGACTCACCAGGTTGGGAGAGAGAGAAGGGTGTAGGAGCGAATTGCGAGAGCCAGTCACGATCCAGGGATTAGAGGTCGATATGCATAACGGAACCGTTGTGCAGGTATCTCCGACCGGATACCGCTCCCCGTTTTCTCACTTTCCCCTAGGAGAATTCAATGAGGGGGGGGCTTACATTGTACATAGGACTAGGTGGGTAGGGTACGATTAAGTACTCGACAAATTACCCCATTCTGCAGGAAGACACCCAATAATGGCCGATGTGTATGCTGGTGATTATTTCATTGGATAATGATCCAATGAAGACGTAATGATCACCAGTTTCAGAAGATTGGAGAGGGGTGAGGATAGAAGTACAGAGTCTAGAATACATCACTTTCGGGTAAGTAATGTACCCGGTACATCTTGTCACTCTGTGTTCTGGTGGGTACGGGGTAGCCTACAGTCCCGATAGCTGGGTACCTTGTACTTACGCTGTAGATCTCTGACTGGGAGAATTGTTGAACTCCGAACATCCACGGGAATTTAGCATATATATAGAGAGGGAATTATTGTTTCCCCTCTTGCCAGCACATATTTCTAGAAATCTCTTTCAAATTTCAACGTGAACCAAAATCAAAAATCACCCACTACTACCCTTTTCAGTGTTGACGTGATCTACTTTTTTTGGTTCGACACTATCGACACTATCGATAACGGTCCAGACCGCCAAGAAGTGGTCTCATAGCTCTCCCCAACCATTCTCAGCTCTATAAAGCTCCCTATCGTCCTGTTCCCATACTCCCATACTCCCTCACTTTTTACTTTCCCCCCCTTTCCACTATACCTGGAGACCTCCGCCTCTACCAAACTTCCCAACATAGCCCTATCTCAAAAAAAAAAACCTATAGCTCTATACATTTCACACCTATCACAATGACTGCCCCCCGTTCATCATCTCTCCGTGCTCTGCGCACTCTCTCCCAAAAGCCCGTGGCACCCTCTACTCGCCGCAGCCTTCACATCACCGGAGTTCAATCCGCTCAGCCCGCCAACAACGGCGAGAAGGCCCTCTCCAACCACGATGTCCTTCAATCCCGCGCCTTCAGCATCGCCATGCGCAGAATCAATGGCAGTGCATTCTCAGAGTATGTGCCACCCACCCATTCCCTTCTACACATCCACATTTCCATACCTCCATTCCAAGCCTTCAATCAAACAAACCAAAAACTAACAAGCTCCAGCTCCTCTTCCTCCCGTCAATTCAACACCTCCCGCGCCACCAAAGCCCTGAACGACACCTCAACCGTCGACTTCGTCTACATGCCCAGCATGGCAGACCTCGACGCCGCCCCTCTGCAACGCAGCATCCAAGTCCCGGTCCTTCCCGAGCTCCCCTCCATCCCATGGCGCCAAACACCCACCGCCCCACCCATGAAGCCCCAGATCTACACCGTGTCCGGCACCGGCGCTGACGTCTCCGCCAGCGCAATGAGCGAGGTCGTCGATAACCACGCTGTCGATCTGGATCCGTTCTCTCTTACCGAAGCCGTCGGCCGCTCACGTTACGGTGAGGAAATCCAGCGCCGATCAAATGGTTCTTCTGAGCCTGGTGTCATACGTGAGCTTTGGGCTGGCTTCCTTGATGATGTTATGGGCCCCAAGGAGACTGCTCAGAGGAAGTAGAGCCTTTTGATTCATATTTCTCTCGTCTATTCTTGTTGTCTTTCAGTCCTGTTGACGGGTCTGTGATGAAACGAATTCTTTTGTCGTCCGTTACATTGTTCGGGCTTTTGTCTTTTTGTCTATTCTTGTTTGGGTTCACCGGATTGTTTTGGGATAGCGTTTTGATGTAATATCTTTCCCATGGAGTGGATGTTTTCCTCCATGGTGTCGGCCAGCCGATCATTGGCTTTGTTTTTCTTTTGGGTTACTCCATCCTATTCACTACAGCTCTGTCGGGTTGTTCCAATTCAATTGAACATTACTATCTATAACATCTCCAACGACAAGTCATGGCCTCTTCTACTCCTCTATTGACGTCTTCTAGAAAGTTCGTTCTATTAGGCTGAATTCTCTATATTATTCTATTAGGATACAGATACAAAGCAAGAACAATCCAAAACGAACAGTGAATTTTTCCATACTCATCTTTTTCAGTCTACTAAATTGCCACCAATCCATTTCCACAGATATCTCAATACCCTCATGGAAAAAAACCCTCCGAAACACCGCAATTTTCGTTGTGCCGAGGCACTTAGGCCGATACCCACCACGCATGATCTACGACAAAAGCAGATCCACCTGGACTCCCCGGAACTCCTACTCCGCTGTTAATCAAAATGCACCGTTAACCCGAGGTCACCAGACTAGCCCTACTCTAGACGAGTCATCGTGTCAATTCCCAAGATCACCGCCCACAATTGCACCACGGTCCATCGGACGCATGTGCATGCCATACCGAGACAACTGTTCAAGTAGCCCTAAAGGTGATACTCACTGCATATTCTCCGATCCCGACAGCGCTAGTCCTGTCCAGCCCGGGAAAAATGACGTCGGCATGTCCATTGATGTTGTGAAGAACCGGGGCTAGGATACCGAATCCAGCATGTTGCAGACTCGACTCAGCCCACTTCTTTCTGTTTTCTTCCGTGTCTCTGGCGGCGCCGTTGGTGATACATTTGCGGTTCCGAGGTATGTTTTTTTTTTCCTTTTGTAATTTCCTGTTGTCCGTGGTATCGATGGGGCGGATGGGGTTCGGGTGTTTCGTGGGGAAGGTCGGAGTCCCGCTCGGGCTATTTCGGGGAGAGCTGGGGTGATTATCTGATTGATTTATCAATCTTCGGCGATTTTGGGAGGCTGGATTTATTGAATCCTTTTTTTTTTTTTTTTGGATGGTTATCTTGTTTGCCTTTTTCAGGCTATATGTGGCTGGTGCTTTGGGGTTGTTTGGCTGCAAGGGGTCTGTGTCTGTGGCTTTGCATCACGATCTACCCGCACTCACAGGGCTGGTTTTATGCCTTTGTCGACATAATGATGTCTACATGAGGTCGATATATGTCGAGGTAGCCCTGTGCATACAGTGTGTTACTTTATTGATTCATCATCTGTTGGGGATCTTGGGTTCTTCTGGTCAATTTATTATTCACTATATGGCCAGTCACTAAAAGTTCCTCTTCTCGAGGCTTGTGTAGCCGACCTAAGTCTAGACAGTAATAATGCACTCACTCCAAAATACGAATTGCCATGGAGCAAGAGCAAATATTATGACTTTCATATCAAAAGATACATATGATAGCTGTCATTCAAGATTTGATATATATCGAGGTACTGATACCCATCGCACAACTGTCATGGTGTCACAAAGAGATGCGTAATTGCGAAGGGGCAGAGCGGCCAAAGGTCAAATGCCTGATTTTGTAGGCTTGGTGCTTGAATATGCCTGAATTATGCCTTGTTTTACATAGACTGGCAGAAATCAAAATAGTTACCTGAATTATAACAGATCACCCGTAGGCCTAGTAGTTCATAAGAATGAAACTATTCCTACCATATAAATCACCGTATGCGCCTATTTCTAGGCGTTGGAGCTATTTCGACCGACCAAATCTTGAGACATTAACATAAGGAGGCATTTTACGCGGTTTGGGACGGTTTTCGATGTTGGGGATTCGAAGAAACTGATGATTTGTGGGGTAGGAATAGCTTCAATTTTGAGTAATATAGAGATTTCAAAGTCTCTTATACATATGCTTTTTTTTACCGCCTTTATATATATCTAAAAAGACATCTAAAAAGATATTTCAAAAGAATATCTAAAAAGACTAGCCAAAAGTATATCTAAACATATCACCTAAAAAGATATGACAAGGCCGTATAACCAACCAACTATTCTTATATATGGTGTGTATAACTAGGAATAGCTTCAATTTACAGTATATGGTATAGAGCGGTGTCGAAAGTAGTCTATAATTCAGGCATATAAAGGCATCATTCCTACAAAATCAGGCATTTAACCTTTGGCCGCTCTGCCCCTTCGCACGTAATGTTTAAACAACATGGATATTGATACGTAAACATTCTTGTTGCATAGAAATATTATGACCTCGTAATTATCTATATAAGGTTCTTGTCCTATTTGAGCTTCGAAGCAGGCACTTTCCCTTGGTAGTGACGAATTCCAAAATATTATTCAAGTGCAGTTCAACTTCTACTTGACACCGGTCATTGAAATTTGAATCGGTTTGAATAGTCTGGCAAACAGTGGCTTGTAGTAAGCATATGCAAGTATCCAAAAAGAAAAGTAATCCCTGCCAGGGTTGTCAGGATTGTCAGGATCAGACGTTCTCGACCTAAGTGGAGGCGTAAATCCTGCGAGTCTAGACCTTATATTGCCTAATGGGTAACAAAGTACGGTCGCATTCTGTCAGGGGTTTCACTTCCTTCATGTTCTATTTTCGTCTTTGAGTGTTTCTATGAAAGACTTCAAATGTTTAGTTGTTTATCTGTTTATCTGTTGCACCGTTTAGCCGTTCAACTACTTAGCTTCCGCGTTACTTTTGGACGATTAATATGTTCGCACCCCGGATTTCCGACGTAATCATATCCAATAGTAGGTATAAAAAGTCGAAGAATTAAGATTCATATTTCATAACCCATTCAACTTCCTTGATATAGAAGAACATTAAGTTTGGACTCCACTAGTTTCATTTAACCAGCCGATCAGTTCTAGAATGAGCGTTAGACAAGTGGAGGATAGTCCCTGGCGTGGGGGAACTAACCCTATTTCAGTTTAGAGTCAACTGGTGTTCTTGCCAACTTCTCAGGGGGGTTTTTCAATGGTGGAGACCATGTCCACCACTTCCCCCTCGCATCTTTCATGGGCACATTTCAAGTCTTTCCAACCTCGCCTTTTACAATTCATTATTTAATTTCCTATTTTCTTTTTGTGATTTTTCTCTTGAACTTCAATCTATCACTTAATTCAGTCTTTAAACTTCTCGAGTCCCAATCCCTCAGCTCCACCATACAGCGAACGGTTATATTGAATAGACGCTCAATTGAATTCGGTTTTGGTTCCTCAAATGCAGGGTTCTACATTTTCTGCCTAAACTCCCCCAGGGACCATGCATCTCTCATCATGTCTGGTCTTCATTGCCGGCATCTCGGGCGTGCACGCCTTCTATCCGTGGGAATTGCGGATGAAACTTTCCACGGAAACTACAGTCGAACGTCGCTTTGTCCCATGGAACTTGATTGAAGTGAAATCCGACGAGGAGAGCACCGACAGTACCGACACATCCAACACAGCCGACAAACCATGGACCCTTGATCTGAAAAAAGTGCCCGTTCGCCGCGACGATGGCTATAAGATTGTCGAATCCCATAAACCATCATTGGGAAACAGTGCACCGTTAAACCAGGACGGAACGGACTATTCATACTTCTCTCCCGTCCTTGTAGGTTCTCAAAAGCAAGAAATGTGGATGGCAATCGACACTGGAGCACCCAATACCTGGGTCTTCGACTCGAACTGCACGGAGCCTGTCTGCACACGTCATCACAAGTTCGACCGGTCAGCATCAACCAGCTATACCACCGACGATTCCACTTTCAGCCTCTTTTATGGCAGCGGCAAGGTCTCGGGAAATATGGGGAAAGACATACTCTCAATTGCAGGGCTGGAAGTCTCGCAAACTTTCGGTCTAGCCAACAATGCCTCAGAAACTTTTCAGAGTTACCCATTCGACGGGATCCTTGGCCTGGGCCGATCGCGTACGGAAGGGTGGGATTTGCCATCTTTCATGGATCTTGTTGCTGAAAAAAAGCTCATCAAGTCAAACTTGGTTGGGTTCAGTCTCTCTCGCTCAGCAGACAACAATAAGGATGGAGAAATCAACTTTGGTGGTGTCGACACAACCAAATTCGATGGTACCATCTCCTACACTGCTACAAACGAGAAAATCTGGAGCATCCCCGTGGATGATGCTTATGTGAATGGACAAAGTTGCAACTTTACCGGAAAATCTGCTACCATCGACACCGGAACCACCTATCTCCTGATCCCTCCCGCGGATGCCAAAACCCTGTTTTCTCTCGTTCCTCATTCATCTCAACAGCCTTCCAACCCGAACAACTATTTGATCCCATGCAATTCGACTGCTACCATAGAGTTCGAGTTCTCTGGTGTTAAATATAACATCTCCCCTAAGGATTACGTTGGAAACACCGAGTCGGACGGTTCGGCTTACTGCATTTCCACCATTGTCGGCTACGCATCCAATGGTGCAAATTGGCTTGTCGGTGATGTATTTTTGAAGAACGTCTACACCGTGTTCGATTTCGACAATGGACAGATCGGGTTTGGCGCGCTTGCCTCGGCCTCGGCCTCAGCCTCATCTTCAACCTCATCCTCATCCTCCTCATCCACGTCCCAGGGCAATGGGACATTCACTGCCCCACCAGTCACTGGCACTGCTGCGTCTACTGCTGACGCCACATCGTCGTCGACCTCAACAATGGCCACAGTCTCCAACAGCTCCGCATCCCACCTCATCCGCGTCATTAGCTGGCCTATGCTCACGGTCATGTTTGGTGCATTCGCTATTTGAACTGCATTTTAGCCCATCTTTCACTTGGATTTTTTTTTCCTTCTATTTTGGCGGTAATCATATTCCTGCTCTTTGTATTACTGTACACTCACTCATCACCCACGTCCTTTCCGTGCACATCGTCAATTATTGTACACGCACATCATTTCACTTCTGTTAATACACCCGGGTCCACATACGATTACCCACTCATACTAGCATACGTTGGCGGCACCTTGTCTATTTGGCATTTTTCTTCAGCTGCATATATCACTCGTTTTGTGTTGAACATCTGACATGTGTCCTTGATTTGAACTGGGCATGAATTACTATAATTTTCATTCAGATAGACAAACGTCTACAATACCATTGGCCAAACGCCAAAATCTCATAGTACAAGCTCTCAATTCTAATAATGTCTAATCAACGCACACATTTCTATATGAACTACCCGTATGGAGTGGGAAGTTGCCCAGGTGACATGTGACTGACAATGAGGAAGGTGCGAGCTGGGTGCTTACATGAGGAAGGTACGTGTTGTTGATGGTATAAAATGACTCCTCCCACCTTTCTTCCTCTTCTCTTCTTCCTCTCCCCCCATCCCTCTAAACCACCATCTCACCATAGCCCCATAGCCCCCATGAGACAGCGTAGGCCGAGGGTCCCGTAGCACCTCGATGCTTATGCATAAGACATCAACATTGTTGAGGCCTATGCAGGTCAGCATCCAAATCAAACCGGGCTTTCTCGTGTGTGTTCTTTGACAAATGGCTAAGCGTTTGGGCACCATAGTCACTTGACAAGTCCCACGGAATACATTGGGGGTGTTTAACCACATCCTCCTTCATTGTGTAGCTAGTCACCTAATTAGTCACTGAATCTATCTACAGTCGAAGACGTGTAGCTTTAAGCCATATGTCTGGACTAGAGTAACAAGTCGTCCCTGGAAGCTAGAGGATGCCTGGAGAAAATTTAGAGCAGCATCCACCCCGGAATATCTTCCATTCACAAAGTCTTCTGCGGTATCAGCGTATAATTCTTCGGAACCGACTCTGCATCTCAAAATCAGCATCCATCCTCACATCACAGCAGAAACAAAACTCACCAAGAATATCCCGATTGAAATCCTCAACCCCATTGAACCCAGCAACACCCATCAAAATATCCAAATCCGCCAACAACGACTTCATAACATGTCGAACCCCATCCTCACCCTGAATACTCAAACCCCAAATCCAAAGCCGTCCAATAAACACAAACCTCGCGCCAAGCGCCAATGCCTTAACAACATCACTCGCCCCCCTAACTCCAGAATCGAACATAACATAAATCCTCTCCCCAACAGCCTCAACAATCCTCTCAAGCGCATCAAGACTAGCAACAGCCCCATCAACCTGTCTCCCAGCATGGTTACTCACAACAATCCCCTCAACCCCAAGCTCAACACACTTCCTCGCATCACCGACAGACTGAATCCCCTTAATCGCAAACGGCCGCCCCCCACTAATCCCTCTCCACGTCTCCATCAACCAAGGAATCTTCTCCCACGACCAAGCACGGCCATGCCAAACAGAATCAATCCACTTAGTCGACGCAGCAACAATATCAACATCGGGATCGATCCCGTCTGCAACACATCTCTTCCGGAAAACAGGGTCCGTAAGGCCCAGGTCAGCGCCGAAGCCGCGGTAGAATGCATAATTCGACGACGCAATGTCATCATGCCGCCATCCGAGCTGCCATGTATCCGTCGTGAGAATCAGTGCGTCAAAGCCATTTTCCCATGCCCGCGTGAGAAGTGAGACGGTTAGCTCGTCGTCGTGCGGCATGTATAGTTGGAAGAACCGTGTTCCTGAAGGTCCGTTTGACGCGGCTACCTTTTCAATTGATGTGCTACCTGCTGTGGAGAGGCAGTAGGGGAGGTTGAGCTCGCCGGCGACTTTTGAGACGGCGGCTTCGCCCGTTGGGTGGTAGATTTTGTTTATTCCGATTGGGGCGAAGCCGATTGGGGCGGAGACGTTGTGGTCGAAGATTGTTGTTGCTGTTGAGCGGTTGTTGGTGTCGATTAGTTGGTTTGGGATTAGACGGTGTCGGTAGAAGGCTTGTCGGTTTGAGAGGTGTGTGTTTGACATTCCTGCGTTTGAGGAGGCGTAGTACCTGTTGCTTGTTGTTAGTTTACGTGTCTCGGAATAATTCTGGTCTCGGATGGGGAGGTAGTATGTACCAGCCACCCTCGCTCAGCTTCTCTTTGGCTCTTTCTTCCAATTTTCGGGGATCTGTGCAAGTTAGTTTGTGTAGGTTAGAGAGATCATAGCGAAGACTTGCCGGTGTTAAAGAGCGGTGTTGTTCCTTCATTCTGTTTCCAGAAGTTCTCTCGCTGGTAGAGACCCCATTGAGGTGTGGTGCGCTCTTTGATATGTGGGTTTGTTGGGTCGCTCATATTGCAGATAAATGTTTTTTGTTTATTCCAGGTTCTTCAAGTCTGTACCAATCCGAATAGATACAAAAACAAAACAGCTAGTTGCTTCCAAGTTTTGAAATGAGTATATCAATGTATTATCAATGACTTCATTTTGACGTTATCTGGCCATCGGAGAACGTCCGGAGCTTGGTTAAGCTTAAATGAACTCCAAAATATAAATAATGAGCCCCGATCTTCCCTTTACATTTCAACCCGTTGCTTTCAGTTGAGCGTGTTCGGCGTCAACTTTAACCTTGGAAGGCCACCTCCAGTGTGACAAAGAGTAACCTTCCTCCAAAGCTGCGAGACCGCTAAGAACGATCCGTCGTATCCTTGCAGGCATATATATGATAGCTGGGGGTTGGTCTTCGCCCTCAGCTTGGTTTAATGACAGTAGGGTCGAGTCGCCCGATTGTGACTCTCCAATCTCAAGGATATGTACGCTTATAATTTACTTTGGAGGTCGCCTTCAGCTCCAAACAGCATCTACAAAACAATATCAAAACCCTTGGGGTCCCTATCGGAAGCGATGACATCGCTTTTCGTATTCGGGCCGAAAATCCCCGGGGACTAACCTTATCGGGTAGACCATACGGCAAGCTGCAGTGACCATGGGAGACTTAACTTATAGACTCATGAATTCTCACTAAAACAGTAGAATATATAGATGTTAGTATATTTTCCGAGAATACCCAGCACTCTGGACCACCTGCGATATAAGTAAACCCAGTAAATCAAGGGAATTGCCAGCAAATTGACATTGAAAGTCTAGTGACTAGGGCGGTCACTTTCTGCCCAGCCACTGAGTAATTAAATCTTTTTTGATCGCTATACGCTACTGTATACATCGGATCCTCGGGACATCGTCATTTTGTTGAGCACGGAGTCCAATCTATCGGAATATTTACATTTCTATTCGCATTTTTTGTTCTCCTTCCTTTGACATCACAATGTTTGGCCTCAGTAGAAGATCGGCGCTTGCTCGCTCAAAATCACTGGCTGCGCTGCCAGCGCGAGCCGCAGTCGCAGCTCAGCCATCCTATATCAATACCCAGGACTTCCACTCCACGTCATCTCAGGCAGTGTCCCGGCCCACGTGGATGCCCATGCGCGTCAAGACGCCATGGATTGACGCCTTGACACAGATTCGCGAGTCTGAGAAGGCTGGGCCGCAGGATAAGGCTGGGCAGAGCGTTAAGCCTGATGTCTCGCCAAAGAAGATGTCGGATAGCTATTACAGTGCTGTACGTATTATTTTTTTGTATTTGGTGAGGTGGAAATCAGTATGTCGATATTGACTGGTTGGTAGATTTTGCCTTTAGCCCAAGACAAATGGCTTTTGGATTCTTATCTCAACGCCTCTGGGCATATTAGGTATGTCTTTGATAGCCTACTTATCAAAAGAGCATTTGACTGATCATTCCGATTAGATTGGGCTCACTTCTGATGGACCTCGATGCCTTAGCCGGCATCGTTGCCTACCGTCACACAGGTGACGGTGTATCCACTGTCACTGCGGCCTGTGACCGGATCACCATTGAGAACCCGCTCATGGAAATTTGCGACCTTGAGCTTAGCGGTCAATGTACCTACGCGACAGGTCGATCAAGCATGGAAATATCTCTTCAGGTCACCAAGGCCCTCCCGGAAGGACAGGAGGCGAAGCCTGAAGATGTCCTGATCACTTGTGCTTTCACCATGGTCTCACTGGATCCAGCTACCAAGACGTATGTTCCTCCTCTTTATCCAGCGATACACACGAACTAATATCAGACAATAGGCCCGTCCCCGTGGCTCCTCTCATCGTCGAAACCGAGGAGGAAAAGCGCCTCTTCCAAAAGGGCGAAGCGAATTACCAGGCCAAGAAGGCCCTTCGCACGCGCAGTCTCTTGGAGAAATCCCCAGACGACGAAGAGAGCAACCTGATCCACTCAATGTGGACAAAGGAGATGTCCTACCTAAGTAAGCACCCAGAAACCTTTTACCCATCACATCACTCGAATGCAAAAATATTAACCTGCCCGCAGACCCCCAAAACGCAGCTATCCGCCCTGCAAACCAAGCTTTCATGAGCGACACAGTTCTGAAATCCGCCATGATCATGCAACCCCAATACCGCAACCGCCACAATTTCATGATCTTCGGCGGTTTCCTCCTAAAGCAAACCTTCGAGCTCGCCTTCTGCTGCGCCGCATCTTTCGCACACGCCCGACCAAACTTCGTCGCCCTCGATCCCAGCACCTTTGAGAACCCAGTCCCCGTAGGAAGCGTGCTGTACCTGCGTGCGACGGTTGCGTACACGGAACCCGAGGAGCGCGAGGGTGATAGCACCAAGTACACTAAAGTGCAGGTGCGTGTTGACTCTAAGGTTCGGGATGTCGAGCACGGTACGAAGAAGTCCACGGGTATGTTTAACTATACTTTCCTTGTTGAAAAGGATGTACAGGTTATGCCGAAGGGGTATGGTGAGTTTATGCTTTGGGCTGATGCCCGTCGTCGGGCGCAGAATGCCGCTGCTATTGATCCCATGCATAAGATGAGTGCGTTGCGGAGTATTAAGGACAGCGTTACTGAGTAGATGGAATTTGGTTGGGTGGTTTCTTTGCTTTCTGAGTTTGGCCAGGCATTTCCCTCTTAGATTCACGTCGATCGTCTCGGGGTCTCGTGTTTTGAATATTTGTACTTTTTTTTTTGGCTTTTAGTTGGAACATTGCCTAGTCACTGGGTGTATTTGTATATCAAAATAGCATTCAATACTGAGAAATCCATTATCAGAGTTTGGAAAGATATCAAAATCACCAAAAGGCATAAAAGCCGTATATTTTGAGAAGGCTACCATGCAAGAAGAAAAGAATCTATATACAACGCCCTCCATTCGCCTCACATGTTTCATCCAACAAGAAGTATGTATAAAACGGGCGGGGAATATATATAAGAGCATACCAGAACAAAAAGAACCAGAGTAGACAAACCGAATGCAAATATTCCATCCAGTATTCCAGTATTCCAGTCCACCCAGTTGAAGAACCAACCATGAAACCGACTCCATGTAAAAATGAGATGAGAATGATGTGAGGAATCCTCCCAGGCAATTGCAATGCAAGGGTATACACAGAGGTTTTGATCCAACTGAAAAAAAACATGCCAGTCCCGACTATATAACTCCCTTTGTCCCCCCCTCTCCTTCCGTGCAAAAGGAAAAATCAAAAATGTTCGTTTCAGGTCGTGAATTTCCAGGCTTTTTTTGTGCCTTAGATGGCTTTTTGGTAAGTGTCTTGTTTTTCACCTTGCCTCTTCTAGTGTGAATATGAGAGGGGCTTTTTTTGGGTTTTTGTTGTTTTTGTTTGAGAGATGAGGGATGTCCCGGGGTGTCGTGAGAGTGAGATTGTTGATGTGTGATGTTGAGGTGATGGATGCTGTCTTTTTATAACAGGTATATGGTGTAGATTCAAGATCCTATTTTCAGAATCATCGATATATGCGAATGAGTATAGAGTCTCGATTGTCCAAAAGAGAATAGATAATTGCTGTCACAAGGGTACTATCATCCAACACCGGGGTATGAACTAGCGAGGAATGCAATTAACAGCACAGAGCCGCTTGCGGGGAACCGTCTTGTAGCCTGATACCACAAGGCAGAGCAAATCCCCGATCAAGGGAGACACGACTTATTGATTGTCATTGCTCGCTAAGAACTTCCGAGATGGAATTAGACGTCAACGACCCGCCGGTCTGGGGACCAGCAGCTTTATCCTTAGGTCCCCTCGGCTCGCGAGGCTCTGGCGGCTGCTCTTCTTTCATGCAAGCATTTTCCAAAATATTAGTCCACTTTCCACTAGTGCCAGCATGGCTATGCTTCAGATGCTGTCGGAAGTGGTCTGCGCGGAAGAACTTTTTGGCATTATTGCATTCGCCGAATTTGTGCACGGTGGTCAAGTGCTCAAATCGTCGATCCCAGTCTGCCTGAGGGAAATTCGGGAATTCCTCTCCGCAGTAGCCGCACGTGTCGTGGGTAGCCCCGGCATTTGTCTGGCAGGACTGTGCGCCTGAGGGGTGGAATGCTGATTGGAAACTCATGAGCGCGGCGCATGACCATGAATGGCGTCGGAGGTGGAGGGAGTTTTGGTGGCGCTCGGCTTCGTTTTTGTTCTTGAAGCGGTGGTTGCAGTAGGCGCATGCGTACTGTTTCTCCATCTCGTGTGCACTATTCTAAATTAGTATGGCTCATATAATGAAGACATCACGGCGTAAACTTACCGCAGACCATCTGGGTTGTCGAATTTCTTGGGTTTCTTTGGACAACAATCGCAGATGAAAAGCCCGCCGATCTTCGGCGCGGCTGCCTTTGGCACATTCATAATGGTCGTCGGCACAGGTATCTTTCCAGTAGCGTCTGTCGCAGGCGGTTCTAAAGACGCAGGCCCTGGAAGTCTTGAAAGAGTAGCCTGAGATAGGGCCGCAGGAGAGCTGGGGTTGAGAATTGATTTTTCGTGGAAAGTATCGAGATCGGAGCTTGGTGAGAAACCCCCTGGAGACGGCCGATCGTACGGAGAAAGGCTGGTCATACTGCTGCCTCCAATAGAAAGCGTAGACGAATACGAGCCCGAGGTCCGGATGCTCAAGGATGAGGCAGCCGAGAGGGTTCGTTGACTCGTGGGATAGTTGGGGTTGACCGATAGTGTGTTAGTAAACGGATGACCACTGAGTCTTCGTTGAGACAAATCTCCATTACTCGTAGCAACGTGCAATGTATGCCTGTCGTCGCTTATCGGCTCACGCGGAGGGGAGGATGCCCGTCGTTTCATGCCCTGTCTAGAATCCGAATACGGTGGAGTGGGCTCCCGAAGAATGAATTGCCGCGGGGGTGCTAGCTCGTCAGTCGAAAACTCCCCCTCGATATCTGAAAACACGCCCTGGTCATAGCTTCCACGGTTCGATCGGCTCGGTAGACTGATGCTATCTTCTCGCTGGGGTGTTGTTCCACGATAGCGGCGTCGGCCCGCATCCCGCAAAGATCCTTGGTCGTAATCCAGTGCTGATGATGGTGCATTGCTCTCCACGCTTGGGCTCCGGCCTTCAACGTACTCTCTCCAGTTGACCTTCGTCCTGGGAGAAACGCCCCCGGACTGAGGGCTGTTGTGCCATTTCACGTCCAGTGTTGACCCCTCCGAAGGCCCCGGTGATGGCAGATTGCTTGGGCTTCGTGAGGGAACGGTGAGTGCAGAGAGCGAATTCCGGCTGTCGGTTCCAAGGCTGATAGATCCTCCTGGTGATGGAGGTTTTGCTATTTGAGGCTTTCCAATTTTGGATAATAGGTGTTGATCGTAGGCGTTTGATGAGTCTTTGACACTCCGTAGTGAAAATTCGCGCTCGCCACTCAAGCTATCAAATGTGTTAGCCAAGGATCAACTTAATATAGAAAAAGCACGGTAATGCGAAACCGAGAGTTACTCGCATTCCTCGTGAATCAAGTGCGCTTACATCGGACCCGTCGGATTCGGGATAATTGACATGGAATTTGGAAATCCATCTGTAGATGGCAGAGGTGGCTGGATCTGGATCTGAGTTTCGGGGCTTCGCGAGACGGGAACTCCGCCCTGTCTCCCCTCTAAATCGTCTATCTGCATTGGATCACCCTGTGATGCGGTTTGCAGCCGTCGATGACCTCCAAACAAACTTGAGTTCGGGTGGATTGGCGGCAGAGAAGTTGGGGTTTGTGAATTTGCGTGTTGCCAGGCGGCGTCATGGCCCATCTCCAAATCGGGAATTCTGGGTGGCGGTGGAAGTGGTGGAGGAGCGGTGATCATAGTAGTTCTAGTTCGTGAAGCTACAGGTAACGGGCCGTGAGATGGTAGTGCCAGCTCGGGCATAGCGTATTGGGATCTTTCGGAAGAACGGCGTTTGTGTTCTCTGAAATCATGGAAGCTCGGCGACTGAGAAAATCGAAAGTCCATTCTAGAAGCAGAACATAGAGCCGGGATCGAAATCAGAGATTGGTGCGCATCCACATGAACCCAAGTTGAGATCAGAAAGAAACCCAGTTAAGCAGAAGAATAGGTCGAGCTTGATGTAAATCGGAGCAAGCAGGTCAAATCGATATCTCGATATCCCAGCAAAAACCCGATCCAGTTAAGTGCAAACGTCGGTGGTGAAACCAGCTCCGATTGTTAAGCGGACTGTTAACCAGCCTCACACGCTCCGATGAAGAGTTTCTCAGAAGGTCCAGCTTCTGCCTACTTTCAAGAGAGGGCAAATAGTTATAGAGCGAGAATGGTTAATGGAGGACTTCATGCAGTGTGTAAGTCTTGTGAGTCTAAATTGAGAGTTAGATCATTTGAAAGTGGACTTGGACGTAATAATAAAAGACCGGGGTAGGGGGAGAAAATAGGGCTGAAGACGACCTACCTCGGGACCCTTGTTCGGCGATTCGCCTCATAAGATGAAACGTTTTCCCGTAAGTGACACACGGAGAGCCGGGTCTGTGTCCCATAGAAATTGGCCACCCTGCAACTCAAGGAGATGCACACATTCTTAATAAAAAGTAGAAAGAAAAAGTAGGGGGAAAAATTAGAACTAATAATGTTAGAAGGTGCAATTAAACCCAGAGACTTTGAGTACATAGGAAATACACACTCACTCTATGCAATGGGGGTACCCCACCACTAGCTGAAGCCCGGGTGTTTTTTTTAAAAAAAAAAGGTGTGTAAGGCAAAAGGAAAGGCTGAGGGCTGAAGCTGGAGCCGGAGTTGGAGCTGATCAAATAGAAGGCGAATCAAAAAGGAAAAGGTGAGAATTGAAATACGCCCAGATCGGGGTATCGGGTAGGAATTCGGGCGGTGCAAGCGATTGGATCCAATTCAGGCGAAGAGAGGGGGCAATTTAGGTGATCTCATCCTCAAGAGAAAAATGAAGTTCAACTAATCAAAAGCAAAGAGGCAAAAAAAAAAAGAAAAGGAAATTGGAAACATACCAGGTCTCGGGGTTAAAGCCTTTGGGGGTGACGTGGAAAGGCATATGTATTGTTCGTATTGTTCGTATATGGGTCATGTCTGTTACATACCAGTTACAGGGAAACATCAGGGATAAAAATATAATTGAAATTTAATACTTAGGATATTTCATATTCTCTAATTAAACATTAAATCATTAAATCTTCCTTTAAATTTAAATTTAAAACAAATAAATTCAAAAATTGATTGGATTTTCCAGTTCGCGTGGGAAAGCCACGTTGGAATGACAAGTTTTTTAGGGCACAAGGCTTAGCGTTAAAAGACTCGGTAATTCGATATATTGGTTCGATACACTATGGATTGTACTATTGTACTAGTTTTCGACCACGTTTGGGTAACCTAAGTTATATGATATAGCTTCCAGGAAAGACATCTGGGCCCCAGTACGGAGTACTACGGGGAATGAGAATGGACTGGCCCAGGGTTCTAGAGTTCTAGAGTTCCGCTGATCTATGTGACGCGCTCTACCCCATATGGAGTCTTCACATTATTTGACGGGATCATGGAAGCCAACCAGAACATTGCAGAATGGCCGTGCGGTCAACCTCACGGGTGGGGAGGGGTCTTCGTATATTGGACGCCTCGGAAATGCGACCCAGATGGGGTAGTCCACATCATTTAGTATGTATATAATGCTCAATCTTCAAACTCCTCATTCTACTACTAAGTCGTATGCAAAAAAAAAACTATTTATCAATTTTTTTGCCACTACTACAAAGTGAAGCCTGCCGACGAACAGGGGGCTACCTTTTTCGGTGAGACAAAAATGGCTCGAACAATGACAGAAGAAACACCTTCAAGGAACCATGGTTTATGGTATTCTAGAACTGGAGCTTAACCAGAGAGGAGTGCACTGTACATCCCACAAGTCCTTGGAAGAATGAAGTATAGATTGGCATGGTTTTGTGCAGCTTTGCAACCAGTGATAATATACACCGGGAGGGGACATTGGACTCTTGGAACTCTTGGAAATCTTGGCATTTAGGCTTAATATCTCCCGGACAAGGGGCGTATGCGACAAGTACGCACCCCCTGTTGATATTCTTAAATGCTGAATCTTGAACAGACAGATACGGGTACGAAGTACATTGTATACATTTGCCATGGTAGGAGTATAGGGAGATCTCTTTGTGTTGAGTTCGGAGGATTCGGGCCCTACATTCATTACGGAGTAGAGAACATTCTTTTGCCTCCACATAAAAAAGAGGACAATGCTGAGTCGTTGGACATTGACCCACTGATTTACTAGTGCGCCCCACTTAGCGCCTAGCATTGCATGCACTGCCACACTGCCGGTCCGCCTGTCATTTGCGCGCAGGGGGGTGTGAACTCTCTTGTTGTGTGATCAAACATTCTAGATAGTGTAAGACATGTTGAACGGGATCTTTTTTAAAAGAAAATTGACAGAAAATGACCTGGTCTTTGGAGAGAAATGGGATGAAGAGAAATGAAGAACGTTGGAACAAACCCTCTAGGGCTGCAGGGAACAGGGCTGAGTAAGCGGATTAATGCTCCACATCAGCTTCGAGAAAGAAAATCTCATTTTTTTAATTTGTTCTTTTTGTTTTCTTTTTTAGGAAATATCGTTAAATTGGGTATTTCCATACCGCGCAATCCTACATGTTAGGCTAGTATGTTACTGTACTCTATACATTTCAAGTTCTAGTCCACATTAGTACCATATATGGATGTAATATAATGGAGTTTCATCCCAAGGAGGTGGGCGAACTCTACGTTAGATGTATACCCCTGGAGCCCTATCACACGTATGTTGATCAGATCTTCTGATCAGAGTGACCTGGTCTATACAAAGTAATGATTTTCTGTTCTCAAATGTCAGGGTTGCTGCGTTAGGTAGCTCAACATCAGGATTTTGTAATTGCTGTGTGGCAGTGAACCTCTTGGCGGAGGGGGGGGGGGTATTACCTCTGGTCCTTGATTCATTCTCTGTACTCCGTCTATGTACTCCGTACGGAGTACAGAGTAGCGGATACAAAGGCCTAATAAAGTTTCCCCCGGGCCCCATTATGTGTGTATTTCTCATCGATCATCGCCATCAACCTGGTTGATGTACCAGGTGCCCTTGACTCATTTAGGAAATAATTAGATTGCGGTGGGTGATGTCTGACTAGGTAAGCTACACAACTCCATTGAGGTGTGTGTGTCCGCATTTTCCTTCGGGTAATGATTACCACAGTGACAGGCAGCAAAGACACTGGGTTGACAAGAGGCGTCAGCAAAGAGGGGTTTTACGGATTTTGTACGGAGTAGTTCGGCTGGCTTCGGCTGGGAAAACCCAGTCTTTGGCCAGGCTGTCAGCAGAATCTCAAGCCCTGGAAGAGGTCGGGTGCTTTGCTGCATATTGTACCTCCTGAGGCGCAGCCAGCCTTAAGCCTTAGAAGGCTGTGGCCTAGAAGCGCGTGCCACGCCTCTTATTAATGTGACACGGGTCGAGCTAGTTAGCTTCCTTTATACTTCGTACGGAGTACGGAGTGAGGCGGCCGCCGTATATGGCCTTCGGTCCCGTTCATTGCTCCATTCCTGATCAGCCTAGGTCCAAGTTCCCCGCGGTAAGCCTAACTAAGCCTAAATCTAGCTTTCTTTTTTTTTTGCCCCGTGAGCGACCCCTTGCAGTCTGGGTAGCAAATCAGATAATCGGCTAATAAGGTTGACTGTTTGACCTTTGTTGGATGTAAATCGCCCTATGTTGTACACGTTGCCTAGGCTAGAATTCTCTATTATCTACAAATCCAGTCTATCTATACACAGAGTACATACAAGATTACAATGTAGACACTCTATACTTCTGTTCTATTGCGCCCACACATTACAATTACATAGAACATATGGGGCGCGTGGTCGGTGAAGACGCCGTGATATTTGGTCGCAAATGCCGTGTCTCACCTTTTGAGAAGGGGCTAGTAAAATTGCTTTTTATTACTCCGTACGTGCACTCAAGGACACTAGAATAGAAAATGATGATCTCCGTACATTACATACTTATGTACTTACGTAGCAGGCACCAACCCCGGAGTGGGGAGATCCTCATACGGTGACCTCCAAAGTGCCACGTTGAGTACAAATCCACCCTGTCTTAAAGCTGTAATTATTGATATGTGGATATTTGTGTGTTGATGAATGGAGTTCAAATCAGTTCACAATTATATTTCCCCTTAATAACCACAAATACATCTGAGTCCAAAATAGTCATTCCAAGGTTGTACGAGCTTTTGCCTGAGGCACCAAGGTCACCTGCTTTGTCATACCCTTGCCCTATCAGACTTTTTGAGTTTGGCTGCGCCGAGGCTCAACCTCCGCCTTTGCGATCTAAAAGGGAAAAAGAGTCAAGTTATCAAACTGGCACTGGGGCTGATCTTCTGAGTTCTGTATTTTCTCTGTCGCCATCAACAGCCCATCTTACTGCTACCAATTTGCAGCCACCATATCTCAAAATGGCCATGAATCAAATAAAAGGCCACAATATCTATGTCGGAGGGTTGGTCTCACTTCTCTAACAGATAATCCTTGCCTGGGTGTCGCTAAAATATAGCTGGGGCTGGAGATTGGCACTGCCAGTTCCTGATTTGGCAGTTTTTATTCATTGCTAACCCCCCATTTGTAGCATATTAAGTGTCAAAAACAAAGCAGCTTTGGCACGCGCAGATATCTCGCATGTTCTCTCAGTGCTGCGTCTCAACCCAGCTGAAGAACAGGAGACTTTCAAGTCTTTCCAGCATCTTTCCATAGGAGTTGACGATGTCGACGATGAAAATTTATTGGAGCATTTCCCCGCCGCTATCAAATTTATTCAGTCCGGCCTAAACGGTGGTGGAGGTGTACTCGTACACTGGTAAGTCAAAATACAAATTATCCAATCTCACTTGTGGAAACCTTTCCCGGCTCTTCAGTCGTTCCTATTTCCTCTTGCAGAATGCATATTCTTGAGTGGCTTCGTGCCTCCTACGTCATTTTGTGTCCATCAAGTGCGATCTACACGTGGCTGAAGAATCCCGCAAATCTTGTTGATGCATATTGGACCCTGTTTTAGGAAATTTGCAAGCGGTGCCTGGACTCGCTTATCATGGAAAGATGTACATTGGCTAATGTGATGATCTAGTGCGATGGGGAAGTCCCGCTCTGCGGCCATTTGCATCGCCTACCTGCTCCACCGGCAGCCGGGGGCACTCACACCGCAATCCGCCCTTGCGCTGGTTCGCCAAAGCAGGCCCCTATGTGAGCCAAACGAGGGCTTCATGGAACAGCTGAACCTATACCATGAAATGGGCTGTCCAGATGATGTCACTGATCACCCTTCGTACAAGCGCTGGCTTTATCGCCGCGACGTCGAAGGAAGTGTGGCATGTGGCCGTGCTCCAGAGCTGAAGTCGGTGCGGTTTGAAGATGAACAGCCCGTTCAGTCCCAAAACGCCACCGGTCGAACAGTCGAGATTAAATGTCGGAAATGCAGGTTAGTCCCACAATTAAAGATCCAGACCCATACTCTTGAGAGAGAAAAAAAAAAAGAAACTTCCAGATTTACTAAACCTCATCACAGAACAAAATTGGCAACGACTCCGTTCATCATCCCGCATGAGGAAGAAAAGCAAAACACCGCCAAGTCCTCAGCAACCGCCGATTGCGGCCATGTTTTCCTCCACCCCCTGACCTGGATGCGCCCAAGTCTCTTCCCGTCCGAGGATGGAGCCCAGGCTAGCGCGGATACAACATATGGTGCACACCCCGACGATGCGCCCCTCTCTGGACGCCTCACTTGCCCTAATCCTGTCTGCGGGTCTAATGTCGGTAAATTTGCATGGCAAGGTCTTCGATGCAGCTGTGGTGGTTGGGTCGTGCCCGCCATCGGTCTCACCAAAGCTCGCGTTGATATCGCATACCAGGTTAATATGGCTCAGGGCCCAAGAGCTAACCCTGCCATCCGTCTTCCCCCGGGAATGCGGGTTCCAGCAGTTAATGACTCTGGGCGGGGCAACCTTTGAGATAAGAAGTGACGAACATCATACATGCATACATAGTTTTACGAGTCATGAAAGCTTAAAGCCTCAACTTACATTTGTTTATGGTTCATGTTTGTTTTTCTTTTTTTGGTTCCAGACAATCATCTGCCAACCAAGGACGCTCACCGGGCTCGTGAGTGACATGTGGTACATCTTAGCTCCGACTTGAGAGCTACTTGAAAGTCCGCCTGGGCACACTTCGTGCAAAGCTTGGTCATCATTATTGAGGTACCTACTCTTTAAGGACCACGTGCGCCACGTGGAGAGAGAAGAGTGAACGTTGTTTCTGGCCTTAAGTACATGACTGCCTTGTGTCTCATTTCATCCTACTCCGTACAGGCAACGCCATGGCATAGTGAGGCTCGGGAACACTGCCTCCGACCTTTCCAGGCAAGCCGCTAAAGCTAACAGGAGATTGCACCGTGCTCCATCCCATGATCTACAAAATCAAGACACATATTAGGCAGCACGGCGACCGACATGCCCCTGCTGATCTGTACAGCCCCTGTGATATCAATCTATTCCAAAACACACAGGCCATTCGTCTTCCGAAAGCTACTCAGCCATCTATCTTGTGATTCGTATCCAACGCCCCGGTTGGTCGACACCCAGGTGCCATGTCCCACTGAGCAAAAACATGCATTGTGCACAAACTCAAATATAGAGAGTAATACAGCGTCGGCGATATGAGACAAAGCCAAAGCTCCATTTCGAATTCGTACATAGTAATTGAAGTCGAGCCCAGCTTACCCTACCCTAGGGCTGCACTGCGTACCAACATGCGTACATCGACTCGTGGCCTTAGCTAGATTAGTCCTTGGGGGGTTTTTTTATTTTTTATTTATTTTTTATTATTATTCTCTTCAATTCCCAGGTGCGATCCCGTCGAGTCGAGCCATATGCAGCTAACGTAACAGGCACAAGGAAAACGGTAGTTAATCGCGCGCCAAGGACAACCCTGAGTTTCTCCCATAAAAGGGTAGATCCACGCAAACGCATACTCCACTTGTCTGCTCTTGTCTGTTTTTCTCTCCAAAGTTTCTTTTTCTTTTAAAAGTGGCCCCACTCACCGAAGCGCTGTCAGTTCGAGTTGGATGTTTCAAGGATCAGCGTAACGCCAATGACGCTGGGATTGACCGATTCATTTCCCCCCTTCTGTCGACTTCCAAGGTTTGAAGCAGAAGGAGGCTGTGCAAAGCGGGTCTGTTTCCTGGACTTCCCGATTGGTTGTGGGTATGTGTATTGGTATTACCGGTATATATTTGGTATGTGTTTGTTACTGGGGTATTCTTGTATCTTTGCAGAATTAAGACCTTATATTAGAGCTTTTTGTACTCTACACATCTCTAATGTGATATGTTAGTTATGTACATGTAGTTATCACTAACTAATTGTAGATCTAATTAGTGTACAGGTCCTCATTGGTTCTGTTGTTTCGACTACAAGCTAAGACGCTGTATACATACTTGCCAAATCCATGTGATTGGCAACCCTTTCCTTGTGGGGGTGGGCAGTGCACTGCCTTGCAGGGGGAGCTTCCGGTGGAGTTCCCATCTGGTCTGGTTTGGAGACTTAACAAATGTATAGGTACCACAATTCTTTCCACAATCCGTATCATTGTTACATACTTTATCAATAAATGCGGTTGTGATCGCCTTGTGTCGATCGATGGCATTTAACTTTGTTTCAAGTCTGTCTGGATTAGGCTTGGCTTTTTGGTATGGATGATAGGGACGGACCTCGGGAGTATAGTAGCTTACGAAATCCAATTAGGAGAGTCCTAAAAACATAAAATTCATATCTGGGACAATACCGTAATTCTCTTCTAAGCATTTTGCCATGTCTAGTGTCACTTCGTTCGCTGTACGATATCTGCGCATCTATGGAATATTCTGCGTTGAACAAGCCTTGGTCTCGTGGCAACATTTGTTGTCAACTAATGATCTACCAAATATAGGCTGCCAAGTAATTGTAGCTAAATAAAGATAGCACGGTGGGAGTTACACTGCCTTTGAGGTTTGAACAACACGTGCATATCATGTACTATACTCACCTGAGTATGGAGTATCGGTCAATATAATCCCGTCCTCCGTACACAGGGTATAGTCACATCCATCTAAGCTTATAATTTTAGCTTCACTATACATAGCCCTGGAGGCTGCATCCAAAACCTATGGTGCTATCTTCGTCGCGTGCTCTAGTGCAGCACTATTCATCTAGTCCTGCCAGGCAGCATTCAATCGATAACTTGACTCGAGGAGTTCAAGAAAGGCATCTACGAGTCCGGAACAATTATAGATCGTGTGACTTCCAGGCAGCTGCATTGTGAGAATTGAATCTTCACGCGTATATCACAGTGCTAACAGTGTTATGGGTATGTAGTTATATATGCTACGGGCTATGTATATGGACTTGCGCTAAAATAAGATCGTATAGCATGCCACATTTAATGTAAACAGCGGCATAACTAGGTCTCAATTACATATTGAGATTGCTGCTAGTAGCTACGCGGAGAAATTAACAAATACAGAGATACCACCATCGTTAGCTATCTTAGGAGCCGGAACTCCAGGGGGGCTGGAAATCTTACAAAATACAACATGACGCTCATCACCGAACAGCTCTTATACGTACATGCATAACGCCCGCCCGCACAGCAAAAACCGTAATGTGAGGGAGTTCAAGACGAGTTGTCATATATCGGATCTGGTATTCCGAGCACTGTGCTGTCTAGGCTCTCATCGGGTTTATCTTGTCGGTCTCCGAATGATTCTGACATAGTCCTCTCCTGCGCCTGACAAACCTACAACAGCTGCATGGCTTTGGCGATCCCTCCTTGTGATATGAACCAACCCGTCCTCTAGGTAACTTGCTAGAGGTGAATTACTGTCCAGCTAGTCCTGAAGCCGACAGATTTTGACTTGTAATTCAAAGCTCCCAGCCAAAGCGTTATATCTCCCCGCACCCCTCTTTTTTTCACACTGTTTTAGACAAGGCTAATACATGCGGCTGGCCAAGTCTAAGGCTGCCAATAACCCAGAACCACTCTTGAAGCGATCACAAATTGCAATTCGACTGCGGCGTCAGCAGAGATGCTTGAGACCTGAGACGTGGTGGAAATCTCTCATCGCATTTAGTCCACGTCATGAGAGCTCATAACAGAAGCTGTGACATGGGAAAGGCATTGCCCTGGAGCAACTTCGACAGAATTGATACAATGTCTGCGCCCTAAACTTCACCGATAATGCTCGGGTACCTACTTAAGGACCTAGAGCCCCGATTTTGCCTTTCTTGCCTTTCTACGCTTCATTGCCCGTATTTCCTTCATCCACCATGGGCTCTTCCCTCAACTAATCAACAAGACAACCCCCTACCAAAATGACCACCATAACAACCCAATGGTTGTTATGTTACGTTTTCAATCTAGAGTCTACACACGTGTACAGGATATGACTTGGTCTAAAAAACTGGGTTGCAATGTTTTATTCAACAACAATCAACAGTTTCAATGCAAAAATGGTGGAAAAAATTCAAGTTATATGTACCATGTTGAGCTATGAACAGCCTCTACTAAGCTGCAATGCCCTGCTATGGATAAATTCTAGTCAGTCACTCCATGTGATGTTTAAAAAGAGAAATATAGAGGCATAGCATCATGGATAGAATTAACTATGAGAACTACAACATACCTTGTATTTACTAGGGAACATAGTTACAATTATATAGTCTAGGTCTAGATTGCAAAGATTGAGTCCGAGAAAGCCTCGAACACGGGGACAATAGTATAAAGATCTGTATATAACTATACTGTGGTAATATATATACCACGCAGAGTTCGATCGAACATAACTGCATTGAAGTTCATAAGGCAGAAAATCCACGACTAGTGGGTTCCATCGAAGAGCCGAGTAAGCCACCCACTAGGGCTGAGGTGGTTTTCTACGAGGGGTTCGTTAACTTTGTTTTAGTCTTGAACAGGGACCGCTCTAGCTAACTTGCGCTTATTATATCCCCACCGGAAGGTCATGCAATACGGGAAGAGCATTGTGGCATTGACATATTTATCACATAAAATAGGAAGATAACAGTTACCGGGCAGGGGATGTATGTAATTGTCCGGGTGAGAGTGGGTGATGATTCGTTTAAAAAAGACTCTGTCTTTTTGGACGCCTCGTAAATAAATGTGCTACTAAGAATAACCGGCTTACATGGGGATCATCGAGAAAGTTTTGCTACCGCAGTTGGCATCCTGCAGGATCAGAAATTTCATTGAGAGATAAATGGCGGATATTGTACATATGGGTCCCGTGGCTGAATGTGCCCGAGCAGGTGCGCCCCGTGCCGGGGGCCAATACCACATCACTGGCTTGAATCTTCTTTTGCCGGGGATTGTATGACTCGATAATTACGCGGAAAGTCCGCTAAGAAATAAAGACGTATAGTTGTGGGGATACAAGGCTTGTATGACTGAATATTTCCGTATGGTTGCGTCTGTTATTCTTCGCAACCCCTGCCAAAACAGAGAGTAAAATGGATGGGTTGGTAATCAATGATTGGTGAAAGCATTAAACATGCCTCGCTTGTTTTTGCAGGGCGTTCGCCTCGCCCAGGGCTTCAGTGCGCCTGCCAGATCGGGAGAGGGTAATGGGCGAACCAATGTGGTGTTCGTATCTCAAATTCCTTTACTCACACTCAAACGATATGATCGAAGAGAAGTCTAAGGATTTCCCGACGGCACAGAGGGAAACAGTGAAGGCTGCCTTAATCTTTCCTGGTTGCGTTTCGCCATTTCAATATTGCGCAGCCGGTCGATGCGCATCTGGTAGAAATTCCTGTTTCGCTGTTAGGAGTCATTATAAGGAAAATGATGTTTGTAACATACTTGTGCAAAGAGAAAACTCGAGGTGAATCATCTGGCTTTGTCTCTGTCTCAGAGCCTTTCTGGATAGAGGCGATCTGGCACGGAGAATCAGCCAACAAGTTCATATAAAGCATTTTGCCTGGTTTCAGTTGCGGTGGAAAGTCACAAACCTTATCATCTCTGTCTTTTTCATCGTTGACGTTTGACTCGGATGTATCCTTGTTTTTATCTTTGGACTCATCTTTGCCCTTATCTTTTTCCTCTTTATTGTCCTTGCTAGACGCCTTCTCGCGCTCTTTCTTTCTTCGTTGTTTTTCTTCATATTCTTTTTTCACCTTTTCAACCTCTTTGGCCATTGCCTCTTCTTTGAGACGTTTTGCTTGGCCCTCTGTGTCGACGATTGGAGAGCAGAAATGCTTGTCTTGCAAATGTGCGGGGCAGACGTAGAAGAAGTCCTGAATAAATTAGCCACTTTGCATGCATAAAAATGGGAATGAAGTGTAGAAATAATCTTCCACACTATAAGCTAGACCAAAGATCAGATTACATACCTTGTTATCCGGTGTGATCATCACACTAGTTGATGGTTTGTAGCAAATCAAACATGCTTTTGCAGAGGTATCTGCCACCCGACGCGCATGGTAAACGTTTGTCAATGACATGGTTCCGAATTGAAATCTTTGCTCTAAGCAAGGGAGTGTTTTAGATCGTCTGTTGCTGCTTGGAGTTTGTGTTGAATAAGTCTAGATGGGACTTGATGAGGTTGGTGTTGATTGGGAAAGTGTGTCATGTGACTTATAGTTCTAAGAGTAAATCGGATTAAAGTCTTTACAAAATAATTAGAATCCAAGAGAACATCACTGATGGAAACAAGGTATTCATTTACTAAAGCTGATATTGTATATCAGCCAACATCCACCACGCCCATCTTAAACAGAACGCCTAACCATGCATTTGTCCACTGATATCAATCCCGGTAGGATTAGAGAATAGGACGAGAGATAGCAATACATGAAGTTTTGTGAAGAGAAATCATGAGATATAGTGAGCATTAAAAAATTGCAGCAAAAAGAAAGACCATCATAGATCATAACACCTCCTCCCCGTCGATGCCAGCTGCCTCCTTTGCTATCCTCAGATCCTTTCCTGCGATACCGATATCCCGCAGGTAAGGCCTGAAAGCCGTCAGTAGATCCTTAAGACCAGCACGGAGTGCAGCAAGCACAATTTCAACATCTGGAACCAGACGGGCAACTGCTTGAGCCTGAGGATCGCTCGAAGGGGGGAAGTTGATATCAGTCCAGTGGGCATCCAATCCACCCTGGTGGGCAAATGCATCCAGGGTGAGAGTGGTTTGGGTCAGAAGTCGCACGGCTGAGGGCACATCGGCCTGAACTTTGCCATATGGATCTTCGGCCAAACTGGCAATGAGGAGTCGAGTCAACGACTCGACGGCATCCACAATCAAAGATAGAGAGGACTCTGGTGTGCCAAGAACAATAGCAGAGAGGCGTTGGGCGTATGTTTGACGGAAGGGTTGGCCGATAGGCGAGCGGAGAATCTGCGCCAGGATTGGGTTCATGTCCTCGGGCTTATGAGCTGTGGAGGGGCCGCCGGCAAGTAGCTTGAACTTCTGAGGAGAGCCGAGATATTTCTGCTTCTGCTCAGGGCTAAGCATTGCGGATGATGCCCGGTCGAAAACATCACGGACTCGGGCTCGCGCAGTTGGAGTCCAGTCTTCTGACTGACCAAAGGATTTAGCTGCCGAGCTAAACGCGTCGCCAAATTTGTCCTGGCGTGAAGTAGCTTGGGGGGCAGTAGTAAAGATGTTGTCGTCTTTGATCGGTTCTGACAGTCGCGGGAGAGTCTGAAGAACAGGCTCAGATTTCTCCGCCTGCGGGAAAGGTTTGGTAACAGGCGCAGGATTTTTGCTTTCCTCGATACGACTGTTGATGGCTTTGATTACATCGGTAGTGCAAGCAAGAACCTGGGACCAAGCAGAACCACCCTCGCGATCAATTTCATTGAAGATTGCCTTCCGGCGGTCGGGGACGCGCTGGCTGATGAGACTGAGTTCCCAGAGTGCGAAAACCTTCACAAGTTCCTTCTTCGCCCTGAGGCCACTAAGAAGACTGCCATTAGGATCCTTAGCTTCTGTTGTGAGTGGCTGGCCCCGCTTCAAAGGCTCCTTGCCGATGAACACAGAATAAAAGAGGTTGGCGGTTTGCCAGGAGAGGACAAGCATCACTCCGGGGAGCAAAGTTTTGAAGAAGAAGTAGGGGAAAATCGAGGGAATGAAGCTCTGAGGTTCGGCTGCAGATCTCGGGAAGCTCCAAGAGAGCTTGGCAAAATACAAAGACCAGCTCCATGCAAAGCTTCTGAAAAATATGGGGTATATCACGAGAGACGCTCCAGCAACAGTGACGCTTCTGAGAGCCCCGGCGGCTAATTCTGGCACCAGAGCACCTTGTAGATACTTGGAGGTTGGCGGTACGCGGTGAGTACGCTCGTCGTCTGTTTTGGATTTTTTATCCGCGATGGGCACTGCAATGCGGTCATAGTCGTAGTAGAGGTGGAACACTGCTTGCACACATGCTAAGAACATATGGAAGGAATGAAGGTAAATCGGCCTTTCGTTCAGGGTCGGTCGCTCGTGTGGCCTATATCTCATTAGTCCAGATCGGAATCGTTTAAAGCATACTTAACGCACCTGCCCCGTTTCACAAGCTCGAGGTTAGAATCACTCGATGACGACCATACATAAACGACGGTGAACCACCATGCTGAGAAGATGTACCAGCCAAAGGTTTGCGCAATTTGTAACAGGGTGAAAGATCTGACAATGCCGAACGAGGAGCTAGCTATTCTCGTGCCGATGTGCATTTGACTGACACGGAGGACGAAAATGGTGAGAGAGGATATGAAGAGTAGCGCGGTTCGAACACCGCAACTACCAAAGGGAAACCATAACCAGAACACTGCATGAGTACTTTTATCAGTTCTTTGTACTTCCAGGACTTGAAACTGAGCCTTCGAGGCTCGGCCCGATAAGGTTGCGATGTACTTACAGGACGATTTCTCCCCGATCGCAATTGCGATAATATAAGAGACCAGCAGTGAAAGTGCAGACGCATGAACAAATCTTCGGTGTAAGGCCGAAGTCAGGATTCGCCTGTAGGGCCGAGTTTGTACGACGGCCATGGTGTAAGCTTGGGAGTGGGATGCGCTCGTGGAAGAGAATGAAATAGTTGAAGATTAGAGCATGATCAGAATAACGGTCGTATGGAGAGCTCCGGGAGCTGGAGAGCGAAATTGGCGGACCAAAGACTTGCGTTGGCGAATAGTCACGGCTGACAGCTGGTTGTGTTGAGCCGGTCGGATAGAATCAATCAACGACGAGGTCCGCCAAAGAATATTTTGAGGCATCAAAACACACCAGCCACCTATAGTCATGTGATATGTGGCTCAAGTGTGTATTGTGCCACATGATCTAGTCCATATATAGACTAGTGGTTGCATAATACGTCATGTGAGGGCGGTCTGAACACTAAGACGGCTTATCGAAGGCAGCAGGGACCTGCAGATAACCCATTTGGTATCCAGTTTTCTCCTACCCTCACTTTAAGCACTCATTTATTGCTTTTCAATTACACATAGAATGTCTTTTGATAGACTAAGCTCGCTGGAGGCTCAGCCTACCACCATACGCAGGGGTGAAGACCCGCAGTACCGTGACGATCCGGACTTCGACCATCTAGCCGAGCAGCTCTCAGATCAGTTATTTACATTGACATCAAACATCTCTCGCCTATCCAACCAAATTGCCCTTCTTGGAACCAAACGTGATACAGAACGTGTGCGCGAACGAGTTCATAATTTGCTTGAAGAGACCCGTTCGGGGTTTAGGGATGTAGGAGAAGGGATTAAGCAGGTCCAGACATGGGAGGACGTCAATGTATGATCCATCTGATTCCATTCACCCCTGAAAATTTCTTATTAACGTCCCAACTTATAGCCCTCCCAGAAATGGACACAGCAGAAGCTATCGTCCGAATTCAAGGCCACCTTGGATGAATTCCAAACTATTCAGCGTCGTGCACTCGAGAAACAGCGCGCTTCTGCAGTTGCTGCACGTACAGCATTTGAAGAAGGCGAGCAACCGTCCGGTGAGAACGATGTCCAATTACAGGAACAGCTATTGGAGGAACAGCACCGTATGGCAAACCAGGGCGAGGTGGACTTCCAGGAGTCCCTGATCATCGAGCGTGAGACAGAGATCCGGAACATTGAACAAAGCGTCGGAGAGCTGAATGAGCTCTTCCGGGATGTTGCGCACATCGTTACGGAACAAGGAGGGCAGTTGGATATCATCAGCGAAAATGTCCAAAATGTCACCCAGGACACTCGAGGCGCCAATGTCGAGTTGCGCAGTGCCAGCAGATATCAGAAGAATGCGCGCAACAGAGCCTGCTGTCTTTTTGTAATTCTTGCCGTTATCCTTGCTATTATTGTGCTTGCCATTGTCCTCGGGTAGATATTTCTCTTCTTTTTCTCGTTCTTGTTTATTGGCTACCATCACGGTTTTCGTCTTTAATGTTGTCATGTACGCGCACGATATCCCTCTTGCATGATTGCACTTCCGTTAGTCAAGCATCTCACCTTTTTGCTTCATTTCATTCTCTTACTTCTGATTTACGCATTCGTTACCAACCTTCGATTTGTATGGAATGGAGAACATTAATTCATCGCTGTCTCTTAATCCTGTAGCCTGATATCGTACAGAAGTATGTGTTGTACATGCAAAATATACCCAATTGGGTCCCAGATCTTGCCCGTGCTCCGTTGTCGCCTTTGTATGTGCAGTGCGAAAGTATATCCCGCCAGAAGGCGATCATCAATGATGCCTTTATAGACCTGTGAAGCGGTTGAACCTCAGTCTCCAGCCTTCATAAGTGTTCAATTTGGGCCGAACATCGAGGAAGAAACTGAGCTTCCCGGGGGTGGCATTGGCATTGGCAGCCAGGCCCGATGGGGTTCCATTGCCTCCCGATGGCTTGCCCTGATAGAAATCGATAACATATTCAACCTTTTCACCACCACAGCGCTCAACAACCCAGTCATGTCGATCAAATGGATGCTGGTAGCCAAGCCATCCATTGATTCGCGCACGCGGACTCAGGTACTGTGGGTCGACTCCAAGCCCCCGGAAAGAATATAATTTTGGTCCTCCGCATTTCTTGCTCCCGGGGTCGGCCGAGGGGCCCTTTTTCTCCCATTCAAGGATTTGATCCCATGCACGTTCATTGACGGCGTTATGGATGGGGATAATGGAGGCTACGGAAGTCGCGAGCTCTGAGGCTGAGGCAGTAGATCCAGGAGTGTTACCCTTGCGCATCAAAGCCTCGAAAAACTGTTTTTCCGATGGATATATCCAATTTCCAGTAGCTTCATCCCGGCCAGTCTCGGATTCGGCATTTGACGGGGTTCCATGCGACGCGGCGTATGGGGATGGAGAATCTTTGTTGGCTTCGGGGCACGCACCGGCTGAGCTGAAATCACCAGCTCGAGGGATAGTGCTCACTTCGCGGTCTGTTGATAGGGGCCGTTGTGCTTTGGCACGCGGTTGGCCCTGTTCGGCAGGGACATCGGAGGTAGGATGAGGTGAGTTGCTATTTTGTTGCAGCCAAACCTCACGGGTTTTGTGGTCCACAGGACAAGTTGCTGCCGGTGGCTCCACGGAGGGCGCAGATGGCGTACTAGCTGCAGCTCCCATTGTTGAATAATTAGAGGTCAATGACTGGAGGATGTCGATCGCATCGACGCGGAACTAGAACTACGCCGTAGAAATTATTTTGCCCCCTCACCGCCCAGACAAATCAACAATCCCCCTAAGTAGTAATTCCCCCCTCATGCCTCTTGTGGTTCTTGAGAAATTTATTGATCTTTCTTCTATTCATCTGAAGCAAAAATGGCATCCACATCGAATCAGTCTGTTTACCGGGCCACTACCACCGCTCCGGTGAACATTGCTGTTATTAAGTATGCCGCTCTATGATTACCCCTCGTCCCTTTTATACCAAATATTTCTGTTCTAACAAAATTATTCTAGATACTGGGGCAAGCGTGATACTACTCTCAATCTCCCGACAAACTCCTCTCTCTCAGTCACACTCTCTCAGCGCTCTCTCCGTACCTTGACCACTGCTTCTTGCTCTGCCGAGTACCCACCTGCGGACACCCTGAACCTGAACGGCAGTCCCCAGGACATCCAGTCTTCCAAGCGCACACTCGCTTGTATCTCCAACCTTCGTGCCCTCCGCAAGGCCCTTGAGGATGCCGACTCCTCGCTCCCCAAGCTCTCCGCCCATCCTCTCCGGATCGTCTCCGAGAACAACTTCCCCACTGCTGCCGGTCTGGCCAGCTCTGCGGCTGGCTTCGCAGCGTTGGTCCGCGCTGTCGCCGACCTTTACAAACTTCCCCAGTCCCCTAAGGACCTGAGCCGCATTGCGCGTCAAGGCTCTGGATCCGCCTGCCGCTCCCTGATGGGCGGATACGTCGCATGGCGCACTGGTGAGCTTGCTGATGGAAGCGACAGCCTGGCCGAGGAAGTTGCCCCTGCGTCTCACTGGCCTGAGATGCGTGCTCTTGTTCTGGTTGTCAGTGCCGAAAAGAAGGATGTTCCTAGCACAGAGGGAATGCAGACTACTGTGGCCACCTCCGCTCTCTTCGCTGAGCGTGCCCAGAACGTTGTTCCCGGGCGTATGGCTGCCATTGAGACCGCTATTCAAAACCGCAACTTCCACGACTTCGCGGAGATTACCATGCGTGACTCGAACACTTTCCACGCCACTTGCCTCGACTCGTGGCCCCCTATCTTTTACATGAACGATGTCTCTCGTGCTGCCGTCCGCCTTGTGCACGACATCAACCGCGTTGTTGGCCGCACGGTTTGTGCCTATACTTTCGATGCTGGCCCAAATGCTGTCATCTACTATGAAGATAAGGACTCTGAGGTTGTGGCTGGCACCGTCAAGGCTATTCTGGGCCCCAACACTGAGGGTTGGGACGGCGCATTCTACGAGAGAGTGGCCAATGTCACTGCTGGTGTTTCCTTGGATCAGGTTGACTCTCGCGCCATCGAAGTTTTGAAGGATGGTGTGAGCCGTGTCATCTTGACTGGCGTCGGAGAGGGCCCTGTCAAGGTTGAGGATCACCTTATCAGTGAGACTGGTGAGATCCTCAGCACTCTCTAGAAAGTTTGAATAAGCTATACCGGGAAATCGGTATTCCCATTTTGGCCAACCTTGGATGGCCTCTCGGCCTAAAAGATACCCCACCGTTCTTGTGCGGACAATCCAACGTGGCCATGCAAGCTTGATGCAGATATTCCTTTCGCTGTATCTTCTTTTCTTTCCGATAATCTAGAACGTAATAATACCATGGCAGCAGTGGGGTCTCGGTTTCTACTAAAGCAATAGATCTAGTTCCATTCATAATAATAATATATCTTGCACTTGATATGACACGACACAATACATGCAACCTCGGCAATCAATGGAATGTTCGCTTCTAACTTTAAAAACGTTCAATATCTGTCTTACTGTACTTCCACCAGGCGAATACCTCTGTCCTGTCAACAAGAACGACAATCATCGCAGCGCCTAAATCCATATCCTAGCGTCCTACAATTCTCAATGAACCTAATTTGTTCATTGTTGGCATAGACACAGCAACCTGCAAATCCACAGCCGGTGGCATTGAAGCTTCCACCAGTCTGAACACAGGCAGTTTGAGAATTTTCGGTAATGCCGTCACAGACGCATTTGATAGACCTGAATCCCACTTGGGCTGTCACTATCATTCCCAGGCCCAGGAGGAAGGTGAAATATGTTGAGATAGAGAGGTGCATAGTCTGAGTCAAGACATTATGGGATTGGGTCCAGCTAATAGATGACCTGACAGGCTCACTTACGGTTCTTGCAAAGGAACGGCCTTGCTTGGGGCTTTCTTTTGGTATGCTTTCTTGGCTGCAGTCCTAGTATTCAGATGCGGGACATGGTCATTTTTTTATATCCCCATCCTAGATACTTTATACAAAATGTTCAGTTGACTTGAGAACTGGCCATCCAGGGGAGGCACAACATATATGTGTCAGTTTTGTGTCATCGAGTGAGGAAACTGTGTCTATTGTACGACTTTATCTCGACAGATGTAGTATATGTCTTGATCGCTTCAGGATGTCCCCCGCACTTTAGAGTCGCATCACTTACGATTCTCACTATATGAATGATCAAGTTCACTTGTGCAACATAGATTTGCAGTTAACCATTTGAATGTTCGTCCGGAGGACATGTATATATATACCTTTCAAGTCAAAATTGAATTATCTTCATACAAAGAGATATAGTTTTCACCTGTTAATATCTTCAAGTGTACAAACTAAGCACTTCCTAGACCATGGGGTCTCTCAATAAGAAAATAGGCAAAACAATGATAGAATAATGGCCATATAGCTCCAAGGACACCACGCTCAATTTGCTGTCCAAGGATGTCAACAATTAACGGTGAGACTGAACTTCTCCCACGACTGTACAAACACAACGCTTGATGCCAGGCTCCTGTCGAGAATAGGCTATTGCGGAGGGTATTCCATTTTGTCTCGTAGAAAGCTGCTAGGAAGTCATACAAGTGTAACCTGTGGACTAAAATAGGAACTCGCTATGGGAACAGGGACTTTGCCGGGGAGGCCTCAGTGCCAAACGCCGAATATCCCTTGTTGTCTTAACTTCATAAGGGTATCTGAAAAAGCCTGATGCTATTTGGAATTCATCTCGAGACAGACTTTGAATTGCAGGCCATCTTCACTGACGGCTAAAGCCCAATATATATCGTAGACAAGGACTATGCGTTCAAAACCACTTTCTCAAGCTACATACTTGTAGGTGGAATTATTGGAACTGAAGCAACTTTTTTTTTTAATTTCGTAATCTAGATGCTAATTGGCAGAGGCATATCCACAGACTGCCTCAAGCCAGCAAAGAAGACTTCTTCATCTCCTTGACGATAGGGATCTCCTTAACACGAGCGGCACCACCACCCTCAACAATGGCTATACTTTCTCTCAAGACGCCAGCGCCTCCGCCTCCGTAAATAGGAGGGATGATAGGCTCGACATCATTATCTTCATCTTCCTGGTCCTCGTTCGCGTTCTTTGCATTGGGGGGAGGAACTTCAAATACCTCGTCCCGGCAATCTGCGCACATAGTCAAGACTTCCTGTAATGCCTTCTCGATAGCAGCTGCACGCTCACGCATGCCACGACGCAGCAGGGCATCGATAAGAGTCTCAGCCTCCGACACGCTCGAGTTAACTCGTTCAATGAGTCGTCGGATACTGTTGACGAGATATTCCTCTTCGTAAACGGTACCCTTCTTACCACGAGCACGCTTGCGTTCCTCACGCCGGCGAGTCTTCGAAGTATGACGTGACATTCCAGTCTTGCCTGTTTTCCCGGTGTTACCCGTGTAGCGGGTGAACATGGAGCGACCAGCAAGCGTAGATGCATCTGTCGGGGCCAGCGAGACGTTGTCCGGGATATCGACGCCCGTGTCTCCGCCGGTGGGGTCACCACCGTAGAAAGCAAGCGGGTCAGCGGCACGAAGCTGACGGAGTTCGCTGAGTCGTGGGACCTGGGCATTGAGCTGAGATCTGCAGTCAGCAAGAAGGTCTGTCATATTGCCCATTGCTTCAGCGAGGCCAGAGTCAACGATTTCGGCAACCTGGCTCTGTTTGCCGTGAAGTGTAAGGAGACGCGCTGCGTCGGCGAACTTGGATCCTCGGCAGAGAAGCCGTGCAGCTGTGACGATGTCATGCAAATGGTCGGCGTAGATGGTTGCTGCCGAGACGTAGTCTTTGTTTTCGTCAACCAGGGTTGTGGCCAGAACGTCGATGTGGGCAGCCAGATCTTCCTCGGATAGAGATGCCATCATGGCACAGTACAATGACTCGCGCCATTTGTGCGCCAGATTGAAGCACTTGTAAGCACTCTCATAAAGCTCGAGAGACTCGTACGCTGGGGTTGAAAGTTAGCTAGCTGTCATTTTGTCTTGCTGTGCTGCAACCAAACCACGTACCAATTGCCGCGTCCTTGTATTTCGATTGATCCTGTAGATAATCGGCATAGAGCTCGGTGATTTCCCGTTGTTGCTCTGTTTGGTACTTGTAAAGCTCAAGGGCTTCCTTATACAACACATGCTTGACGACATATGCTCTGATCTCATCGTGAGCATTGAGAGCATACAAATGCCCCAGAGCCTTTTCAAAGCGAGAAAGGTGATTGTCGATCTCAAACCGACGCCGAATCTCTGGAAGCTGTTGAAGCTTACGAAGGAATGGTAGGTATTCGCGAGGATCCTGAGAATTTGTTAGTGGTAAGTCATAACACGACCAAAGTCTCCATCCGAAAGTATTACCATCTGAGCTTGTTGAGCAACCAACAATGTAAGCTCAAGGTCATATACACCCAACGCGTGAGAATAAAGCCGGTGAGCATCGGTCAAGAAACACATGTGTGCAATAGCATCTTCAGCCTGTTCGGGATGTTGTGCTGTAATACGGTTAGTTGCCCGATTATCGAAAAAGACGAAAGAGCCGAGCACATACTTCTTAGTCCTGCGGCAAGGCCCAGTCCTGCCTCCATGTCAGGCGGTGACTTGCAAACATGGGCTGTGATCAGATTTTGCAAATTGGTGTCGACACGGTTTTGAAGAGCTGCCAGGAATGCATCACAGATCTTGTTGATTTTGCTCTCCTTTTTGCCAATCTTTGGCACTGAGGGAACTGCTGGACCGTCCGGCTGGGCAACAGCCGCCGATACGTTCTTGGATATTTTCAGTGTGTCTTTATACAGTGTCTGTGACACATCGTCCTCCCTGTGTGAGCGTTAGTAAATAGTCTTTTTTTTTGTATATATATAAGACTGTGCATTGACGTACGACAGACGCGATATGAAATCATCAATGTAATCAATCTTCTTGACTTGATCAACAAACAGAGCGATGTTTTCCATAAATTGCTCAGGGGCATAATCGTGGAGAATGTTGAGATCCACCATCTGACTGCGACAGGCAAGGAATGCAGATCGGTATTTCTTCTGGTCGATGAAGGTACGGATTCCAGCCAATACTAGAGCACGAGGGAAGATTGTCTCGATGTTTCCTCGGGGAGCTTGGAGAACGACCGCGAAGATCGACGGTATCACTGAAACCAACCGAGAACCACGTTCAATGCTTCTGCACCGTTCATCGGTTTCTGGTGTGTCCTCGGGAACTTCCATTTCTGCAGTTTTCATGTTAGCTTATGAAGACATAAACGCCCAACAAATAATCTTACCATCCACATGGTTCAGATGAACAAACTTCAGAAGATGTGCCGATGTGGTGTACAAAAGATGCGATGGAGTCACGAGGAAAGATGTGCAGTTTCGCGCAAGGACTCGCTTGTTAGCATACAAGGCACCAGTTCTCGTCATTGCAATCAAAATGCGCTACCAAAGTCAGCAGAAATCTGGGAATACAAAACGAATATAATCTTACCTCGTCCTCAGATATAGAGACAACACGAGCCCAGTGGCTGTCAACATTGGGGCTCTCACCCCATGGAGTAATATCTAGATTTCCCGATGGCGACTCTTCAATGCTCGAGTAGCTGACAGGACGAGCTGGTTGGCGGGCATGTGAGAACCACAGAGCATGGTGTCCAATACCGGCGAAGATCGATGCCAGTTGCTCTTCGTCTCCAGCCTGATATACAGATTCGGTGGTTCGAGTGTCCAGGATCGTCCTCTCAATATGGCTCGAGTTTGGTCCGTTGTCCTTGAGCACATAGACCTCATTCTCATTCAAGAACGCAATCTGACGGGGCCGACTAGCCGGGTCATCTGATAACGGATAGCTTGACTCGAGGATAGGAATAGGAATAGGTCGGCTCTTCAGAGACCATAGATAAACAGAAAGCTTGTTGCTCATCAGCACAGCAATGCGTGATCCAGATTTGCTGAATGCAACGTCGATAGCGTTAGACTCTAAAGTCAGCTCGTTGTGCGCCATGGGAGGCGGTACACCAGCCATTCGCAACGGAGTCAATTTGAGATTTTCTAATACTTGTATTAGTAACATTCTTAATCAGGTTCTATTAGACGACTTACTGCCGTCGATGACTGCAACAGCGCCAACATCATCCGGAATAGACGTAGAACCATGGTTGATGTCGAGTACATAATCCGCGTCCAGTATCGAACCTGTTCAAATCAGCTTTTATTCTTGGTTCGCTCTTCATGTAAGGATATCATACCTGAGGAGCCAACAGCAAATCGCAATGCCTTCTCTTGGTGCCACTCGAAAGAGTATGAAAGCGAAGAACTTGTATCAACCGTAATAGGAAGCTCTTGCTTTAAATACCAATGGTAATTGCCCGTTGTCCAGAACTGTACACGGTCCTGGAATTTGACAGCAAGTACGGTAGAATCGACGTTCCAGGCAAGGTGGATGCGAGAAGCCCATGATTTCATCTCCTCTTCGGATAGACGAAGAGAGAACTCGCCGTGACGGAGTCCGTTTCTTTCGAAGAACACCACGTCGATCCGACCTTCGAGTCGTTGAATTCCAGCGACCAAGCTGCCAGACGGCCGCCAGCTCAGAGCGCCTTCCAAACCGTCAACGGGTTCGCTCACACTGTCCAAAGTGCCCTCTCTCGAGTACACCCTGATCGCACGGCGAGTATTTGCTTCGATGCTGTTCACAGCAACATATGCACCATCTCCTCGCCAGCTGATTGTAGTGCTGGAATCATCGTTGCTGCTCAAGATTCCTTGGTCGATCTTTTCCGGTACAGTCGGGTCTCGAAGAGCCTTGGCTCTCTTTCCTTGAAACTGTGTTTCTTTCTTACCCCATCCGACTGACACATGCTGTGATGATTGCAGGTCACTATGGGCGAAAGTAATGTCGGCCACATTCTCGAAGTCTCTGGTCATATACAAGAACGTCTGGGCTCTGGTGGTGAGAGCTAGCATTTCCTCATCTGGCGACCATGCTGCAGCTGTGATTCCCACATCTACCGAACCGACGATTTCGATCTTGTCTTCACCAGGAAGGGGCTCTTCGCGAACAACAATAATATCACCTCCTTCTAGCACCAGACAGGTTGTCAAATTGTCCGCGAAGTAATGCAGGGAGAGTACACGATCACATGCCAGATCTGGCAGAGGGCACGGAGCATCCCAGGAAGCAATACATTCAAATGCTTCGGGAGACAGGGGATCGGTTGAAGTGATCTCAGGACGTTTCCGTCTAACCTCAATGATTGCATTGTTCTCGGTCGGACCAAAGGTGCACACCACCGAGTCTGAAGCAGTATCCCATGCTGTGGCAGTGAGAGGTAGCTCGCTCTCAATTTGCGTCTCAGCGAGACGGACGTTTCTCAAATTGCGCATCTTCCAGGAACGGGTAACTTTTTTTATGCTTCTTTTTTTACCCCGCCATGAAGCGATCAAAGCAGTAAATGTAGGGAATTCGAACGATAGGAAGGAAAATTAAATTCCAGAGACCAGCCTTACTTCCCTGTTGACTGTAACTGTCTCGTTGCTTGGGGGTGGTTGTGTTCGTGAGGACTGATATATGAATCGCGCCGACCCAGAGATTTTTTTGGTTTTCCACAGCGGCTCAGCCAATGACTTCATCCATATTTCAACGTCCTTTTAAGCTACGCATTTCAACATCTACACAATTACAATCGGGTTGGTGACGGGCGGAACCAATTTTCGATAATAATCTCTAGCTTTATACATGATCTCCGCCTCCGCTTCAACCCCGATCCAAGTTTTCGACCACCTTGTCACCCAGACTGTTATCGCATGAAAAATACAGTGTGAAGGGCAATTTATTTGGTCTTGTAGGTTTGCCAGACTGGTAGAAAAAGATGTTAGAGTATACTCAAGGTGTGGGATCGTAGAGAGGGGGTATAACTCACCAGCAATGGCGAAGGGAGTACCGAATCCGGTAACTAGATGATGCCCGGGTTAGTCATGGCTCTGCACATGTCCATTGGAGGTCACTAACTCATGAAAGCCCAGTAGCGCCAGAAGAAGTGCTTAGTGAGAGGGTTGAAGGGGATGTTGGTGCGAGGACCCTCGGCGTAGTGGTAGGGGCTGCCGAGCTGGGTGCGAGTGGTGGAGAAACCACGACGGGCAGCGAAGGAGGTGGCCATTCTGGCCCGGATAGCGGAGGAGTACATCTGAGATCAAAATGTTAGCAAGAGCAATGGTTTGGTTTCCAGTGAGAGGTACTAACCTTGAGTAACGAAGAGGAGAGAGTGGACGATCGGAAAGACACGGACGAAGCCAAAGTGAACATCGCGAGGTGCGGAATGGGATGATCTTGAATCACGTGGTTTACAATACTTCGAAATCCGGTTTAGCGTCCTTTGCTCGAGATCACCCCCACCGCTTGCCCCATGTGGATAGAACTTTTAAATTTCTCAACCAAAAAAAGTCCAGACCGGTTACCTACGCCGCTCATTCTCCTCCTGTGGTTGATCACCAATCGCAACCGCTGGAGATGGATGAGCTCTTTGACGTCTTTGAGGACCAGCCTCAGGCGGTTAAACCGTCAGAAGGTGTTCCCAAGCGCTTGAAGAAGGATAAGAACAAAAAACGACCGCTGAATGGAGATGTGAAGAAAACTGCAGATATCCAAACCGAACGGAAGGATGATGTTGCGATGACTGATGCACCTGCTGCGGACGTCGACTCAGCAGACGCCGAAGCCCCCGCGACTCCGTCCGAACCAGAGCAACCCGAGACGAAGCGGCCGCGATTGGATCAGGAACCCGAGCCAGTAGTCGCCGATTCTTTCGAAACCGAGCAAGAGCGTGAAATTGCAGCTTATGGAGGACTTTCAGGCGCCACAGACACTTCTGCAGTTGTTGTGTCTCATCAAGTGCGCCACCAAGTCGCAATCCCACCGAACTACCCTTATGTGCCTATCTCCCAGCACAAGCCTCCGGCGAACCCCGCAAAGACATGGCCCTTCACACTGGATCCTTTCCAGCAGGTTGCAGTGTCTTCAATCCAGCGTGAGGAGAGTGTGCTGGTTTCAGCTCATACTAGTGCCGGAAAGACCGTGGTGGCAGAATACGCGATTGCGCAAAGTTTGAAACAAAACCAGCGAGTAATCTACACCAGTCCAATCAAAGCGCTGAGCAATCAGAAGTATCGTGAATTTGCTGCTGAGTTCGGTGATGTCGGTCTGATGACTGGTGATGTGACCATCAACCCCACTGCTACCTGCCTTGTTATGACCACAGAGATTCTTCGCTCCATGTTGTACCGTGGCTCTGAGATTATGCGTGAAGTTCAGTGGGTAGTCTTTGATGAAATTCACTACATGCGAGATGTGAATCGTGGTGTTGTTTGGGAGGAAACTATCATTCTGTTGCCCGATAAGGTCCGCTATGTTTTCCTGTCCGCCACCATCCCGAACGCCATGCAATTCGCCGAATGGATCGTCAAGATGCATAACCAGCCCTGTCACGTTGTCTACACCAACTATCGTCCGACCCCACTCCAGAATTACTTCTTCCCCGCTGGTGGAGAGGGTATCCATCTTGTTGTGGATGAAAAAGGAGTCTTCCGCGAGGAGAACTTCCAGAAAGCAATGAGCGCCATTGCTGACAAGAAAGGCGACGACCCGGCCGACGCGTTGGCCAAGCGCAAGGGTAAGGGCAAGGACAAGCAAATCAACAAGGGTGGAAATAAGGGCCCATCGGATATCTTCAAGATTGTCAGGATGATCATGCTCAAGAACTACAACCCCGTCATTGTCTTCAGCTTCAGCAAGCGAGAGTGTGAAGCAGGTGCTTTGCAGATGAGCAAACTGACTTTCAACGATGATTCTGAGAAGAACATGGTATCCAAGGTTTTCGAAAGTGCGATCGAAATGTTGTCTCCAGAGGATCGCCAATTACCACAAATCCAAAACATTCTTCCGCTTTTGCAGCAAGGTATCGGTGTCCATCACTCAGGCTTGCTGCCGATTCTTAAGGAAACCATTGAGATTCTGTTCCAGGAGGGTCTCATCAAAGTCTTGTTTGCGACTGAGACTTTCTCCATTGGTCTCAACATGCCTGCGAAGACTGTGGTGTTCACCAGTGTCCGCAAGTTCGATGGAACTAGCCAGCGTTGGGTTACCCCGTCTGAATTCATCCAGATGTCTGGTCGTGCTGGTCGTCGAGGTCTCGATGACCGAGGTATTGTGATCATGATGGTCGGAGAGGAGATGGACCCAGCGGTCGCGAAGGAGATCGTGCGCGGTGAACAGGACCGACTCAATTCCGCATTCCACCTTGGCTACAATATGATTCTCAATCTAATGCGTGTGGAGGGTATCTCGCCCGAATACATGCTCGAACGATGCTTCAAGCAGTTCCAGAACACTGGAAGCGTTTCGGGCTTGGAGAAGGAGCTCGAGGGTCTTGAGGAGAAGCGGGCCAATATGATTATCTCAGACGAGGGTACCATCCGTGAATACTACGACCTACGGAAACAACTGGACGCATTTGCCGAAGATGTTCAGCATGTCATTACGCACCCGAACTACTCTTTGACTTTTATTCACCCTGGACGATTGATCCACGTTAAGTACAAGGATGCTGATTTCGGTTGGGGCGTGGTGATCAACCAAAAGAAGCGTAAGCAGGCGAGCAATGACACCGAGAAAGTGACTCCTCACCAATCTCACATTGTTGATGTCTTGATGAGGACAACAGAAGGGTCATCCATTGGCACCAAGACTTTCCAAGATCTTCCGCCAGGTGTTCACCCCGCAAAGGAAGGTGAACCTTCTCGCAGTGAGGTCGTTCCCATTGTGCTGAGCTGCATCACGGAAATATCTCACATTCGCATCATGCTTCCAAAGGACATCACGTCGCCCGGCTCTCGAAATGATGTTATGAAGTCTGTTGGCGAAGTTAAGAGGCGTTTCCCAGACGGTGTTCCGCTACTTGATCCGATTGAGAACATGCAGATCAAAGATGATAGCTTCAAGAAGCTGCTACGGGTAAGAAGAGATTCCGTTCCTCTAACACATGATTCACACTGCTAACCATATATAGAAAATCGAGGTTCTTGAGTCTCGCCTCCTGAGTAATCCTTTGCACAATTCGCCCCGGTTGACTGAATTGTACGAGCAATATGCCGAGAAAGTGGACCTGACTGCCAAGATCAAGGCGATCAAGAAGCAGATTACAGAAGCTATGTCGATCTTGCAGCTTGATGAGCTAAAGTGTCGTAAGCGTGTGCTCCGTCGTTTCGGATTTATCAACGAAGCCGAAGTCGTGCAGTTGAAGGCTCGGGTTGCTTGTGAGATTAGCACAGGTGATGAGCTGATGCTGAGTGAGTTGCTGTTTAATGGTTTCTTCAACAACCTGACTGCTGAGCAAATTGCTTCCGTCATGAGTTGTTTCGTATTTGAAGAAAAGGTCAAGGAAGCCCCTACTTTAGCCAAGGATGAGTTGGCGAAGCCACTTAAGGAGATCCAAGCACAGGCCCGCATCATTGCCAAGGTTTCACAGGAGTCTAAGATGGCCGTGAATGAGGACGAGTACGTTCAGAGCTTCCACTGGGAGCTGATGGAGGTGATCTACGAGTGGACTCAGGGCAAGTCTTTTGCAGATATCTGGTAAGCATTCCCCGCCCCATTATTCTCGCAGTGTACTAACCATCCCAGCAAAATGACCGATGTCTATGAGGGTAGCTTAATCCGTGTCTTCCGCCGGTTGGAAGAGTGTTTGCGGCAGATGGCCCAAGCTGCCAAGGTGATGGGCAGCGAGGACCTGGAGAGCAAGTTCGAGGAGGCCCTAGGCAAGGTCCGCCGCGATATTGTTGCTGCCCAGTCCCTGTACTTGTAGATACGATATCCCTTTTATGATCGCCGGAGTCCAAAGAATATGATTACCCACAATTTTTCCTTTTTTCCATATTACGTAGAACGTAGTAGATGATGCGGGTATTCATATAGTCTTGCCCGAAAGCAGTGAAGAAGTCTAAATCTGACACATTTGATTGAAACCAAGGGAAAGACAGAAGACATTTGATGTTTTATAAAGACCATTATAGAAATAAAAGATAAAAATCCTTTCTAATCCATGTCAAACCTCCTTTTGAGGGCACAGATCTCTTAAAAGCTGCGCAAAGGGAGTGCGTTGCCACCTGCAACGCCTACTTTTTCTCCACCGCTACCTTTCTCTACCCTTCTCTCCCCACTTCACAACCCTTTTATCCTCTTCTTCTTTAAGGTTGCATTATTGCTGTTCTTTTTTTTTCTCACTCTTTTGGATATCCGAGTCCTCTGGACTATTATATTTCTTCTTCGCCATCCGGCTGTCACCATGAACAGCTTGGTGGCTACACCTCCTGTTCCGCCTCACTTCTACGAGAACTCCCGATTCTCTCCCTCCCGTATGAGTAAGATATCCCTTCCCCGGACATTGAAAGAAATAATCTGTGCTCTCTGTCCTGAGGTGGTTCTCTTTGATGCATTTGTATACTGACAAATCCAGTGTCTACACCCTCGTCGTCGTATGCCAGCCGTAAACGGAAAGCCGACGACGACAACGACCATGATGGACGCATGTCTGCTTCGCCCACAAACTCTCCCGCCTTCACTCCTCGACAACTCCCTCACAGCTACCGCAACATCAAACGTTCCCGACCGAACGTTTCAGGCCGACCTCTATCTCTGCCCCGTCTGCTAGAGACCCTCGATACAGATGCCTTGCGGACGGTTGTACGGACCATGTGCGAGCGTCACCCTCAACTCGCTGACGAGGTTGTGCACACATCCCCACGTCCGAATGTCTCCTCAACCCTACAAGTCCTTCGAAACTATCAGGCTGCCCTTCAGTCCTCATTCCCGTTGGGTGGCAACACCGAATCGGATTATGCCTACAACCGAGTTCGACAGCCGCTCACCAACCTTCTTGATGCCCTGAGCGACTTCACACCCAACTTCCTTCCTCCAAATGAAACCCAAGCGTCCACATCCTTGAGCTACCTAGATGGGGCAACCGACATCATTCATGCCTTGCCTCGGTGGAGCACGCCACAAAACAACATCGAACGAGACTCAGCCTACGACGAGATGTGCAAGGCATGGGTTCTGGTCATCCGGGAAGCGGCAAAAAGAGGTGGCGGCATCCAGTTACAGTACGGAGGTTGGGATCAGAAGCTGGCCAAGCACAACCAAACCTCTGGAGGAAAGCTACAGGGAGCTGTCAATGAACTCGGCTTCAGCTTGGGATGGATGAGTGGATCCGATACACCATCCCACGCAGCCAACAACGACATGGGCTCCATACGGGATCAACTCTTCTCCGGAACTTACGGGCTGGGAACCCCAGTCAAGGTCGGACCATGGTGATAACTCACGCCACTCCGATTTCCTCACGAAAGACCACCATTAAATTTACACCGCTCTTGCGTGTCGGCCTCACGTCCCCCCATACATGCCGGCTCTCATTTGAGCTTGACTGACGGTCCATACCCCTTTGACCGCACAATTTTCGACGTATGTCACGATCACGATACCTGCTGCATGACCCTAGAATCGACATGGTCAGGCGTTATAGTACTCAAGGCGGATAACCTACAGCTTTTCTTTTCCTTTTTTTTGTCTTCTTTTTTCGGCTGGAGCTTTGCAAGATGAATGCTGTTATAGCTTGTTTGATTTCAAATCTTTCAATGAATTCAGACTCAGTATCCTTTTCTTTCGTCCTTGCTTTGCTCATTTGTTGTATTCAGATTTACATGACCCTTCCTTTCCTCTTTCCTTTCATCTGTGTATTTCATTCCAACTCTGATACTCTCATTTTATATCAACTGGCGCCCTGGTGTCGCATACATTTCCCTCTTTCATTCATGTCTCATTGTTTTTATCCTCTTCTTGTTCTTCTTCTCTTTTGCTGTTGTGAGTTGTCTTTGCCTGTTTCACTCGGTCTCATCTTTCTATTGCTTGTGCCATTTTATCCCTCGCATATTCCAATGATGCGTGTCAGAGTGACAATTTCCATATTAGGCCATCAAACCTAATCCTCGTGCTTCTCAGCTTTGGAAAATTTGGCGGAGATTTGAACCTATTCTATTCATTAGAAGAGAACCACTCGCCACCCAACTCAGTCTACAACATACGTTCTGATCCTGTCATATCGCGCAACATATTTTCGATACGTTGCTGATTGATAGGGCCCCTTAGTCACGCTAGCTTGTTTCATTGGAATCTTATCAAATTTGTTAGAGCTTTTAGTCCTCAAGTAGAAAAAGGTAGAAACTTGGATGTTTCTCTATTCTTTTAGGGATTTTGCTTAGCCACATATAGCCAACTTCATAGATATTCTGATCAACAAAGCTAATAAACAAGTACAAGACGAGTAAGCAGACAAAAAAAAAATTGTTTACAGACAACCACGCCCAACCAAGAACATCACTCAATACAATTCATAATTCATATCACCGCCCGCTTCATCAAACGAAACAACCACCCAGCATCCTCCCACCCACCCTGACTCCCAGGCTTCTCAATAGAAGCAGCACTACCGGTAGAACCCTCCCGATCTGACAACCCCCCATCCCCAACCGACCCAAGCGAAAGCGTATCATCATCCTGCCCATCCACCAAAACAGGTTCCTCAAATGTAACAGTAGTGGTAGTATCCGCCGTACCAATACGCGAAGCATCCACCGCAGCAGTCGTCGCAGCCGGAACACTTACAGGCCACTCGTCGACCCCGAAAAGCGTCCACTCAACTAGCCGATCAATCCAAGAGCCGAGCCCGAACCCGCGCTCACGCGTCAGCTGCTGCAGATCCGCTTCATCGAAGTCATCCGGCGTCTCGTCAGAGTCACACGAATACTCGGACGAAGTCTCATCTTCGTCTGAGCCAGCACGGTCCCAGTACACAGAGTCTTCATCGGGGAATCGGTGTTGTAGCGATTCCATCTCTGCGCGGATATGCGCGTCTACGAAGTCTGGTACTAGAGGACTATGCCCGCGCACTTCGGGGCTCGCTGTGCGTGTCACTGTGTCTGTGTCTGTACCTGACTGTATGTATACTCCCCTCTACTGGCGTTGAGGTAGATGATGCAGCCGGGAGGGTGGTCATGGTTAGATGGACTCTGCTGCCACGCCGGCTGACGCGTCTACTACCGGCACGGGAGAGAGCGCCGGTTCCTGGTGTTGAAGCGCCAGAGCGGGAAATTCGTGACGAGGCACCTGATTTGGTGCGGTGGTGGTGGCGGTTAGTGGATGTTTCGTCGAAGGGCGTATCTGGGACGAGACTCGTTGATGTCTCGCGCTTGGAGAGCCAGCTTTGGCCTTTTTCCTCGCGGGTTGAGGAGGCTAGGGCGATTCCTGCGCGGAGCATCCATTCTGCGTCGTATTTGGATTTCGGCGTGTTGTCTGGGAGAGGGCGTCGCCCTTGCGAATACGAGATGTCGGTCTGTGTGTTGTGTGTGTTTGGGACGTGGTGCAGGGCATGGCCTAGGCCCCTGCTGTGTAGGTTCGTGTCGCTTAAGGGTCCTACCCTGGTAGAGCTCTTGCTGCGCGTGTGGCGGCTTCGTGAGTTGCTGCGTGAGTGCGAGAGGATCGGCGGCGTGCTTGGGACTGAGACACTGGATAGATAGGATGATGCTGGGGGCGTGCGGGTACCGCTAGCTGGAGATTCATGGTCGCGGTTGTTGAAGTATTCTGTTGGATCTGTGTCGTCGTCAATGGGAAATCGTGGGTTCAAGGGTGCTAAAGATGTGTGGCGGAGGGACGGGTATGAGCGACGGGACTGGAAGCTTCCCGAGGTGGTGAACTATATATGCCATGTTAAATGTCCGGTTCATGTTTTCGTCCAGATAGCAATCTAGTATTTACCTCCATAATAGATTTTCCAGCTGCAGCTGAAACCTCAAGTAGAATTAGAGACGAAGAGGTCGGGATGCTGGAAATGCGGAGTTGATGCACGTGCGGTTGACATGTGAAAGTGGCCGAGCGGCCCCCGGCAATGTTGAAGAAGGTTATTTTGCCCGAGGGTAGAAATATAATTAATGTATAGAGATAGAGATAGATTGTGTGGAATAGTACGGAATGTCAATAAGCAGAATGGGATGCCCAGTGGAATAACCGAAAGATGACGGATCTATAGAAATCGTCCAGTTGTACAGTTAAATCATACGATGATACCATTATGGCATGACGAGTGCTTGTTTATTAGTGAAATTGAGTTTATTGTATAGAAATATAGAGATCTATTCCTTTGCATAAAACAGCTATTAAAATGTCTATACGAGCATGTCAATATATATCATAACCGCTCGTGAATAGTATTATGAAGTCTATGCACAACACCAAAATAGGGTAAGTGTTGAAAGCCCCCAATTTCATCTTAATTGCTGAGAATTGACTTGGGATTCTTAACACGCTTACAGGCGTGAACCTTTGAAGTCCAAATATCCCTGGCCCTTGACCTTCAAGTCTTCTAGAACATTATACTCCATAATCCACTTCATACGCTCCCTCAATGCATCCGGGTTGAAGTTGTCGGGCATCTGGCTGAGAGAGTCTGAGCTAGCCAGCTTGCCGGCTTCGTAGCTGGTCCTTGTGACACGGTCTGTCCGGGGCTTGCGCAGGTCCTGGTAGAACTTGAATGCAGCCTCCAGGTCATCTGTCTTCCAGTGTCTAAGGACCGTTGCAAGGGAAATGCCGGATTCAATTGCCATACATGTTCCCTGGCCTATAGCGTACTGTTAGTATATGTCCCGCGATAGGACTAAACATAGATAGGATGCAACATACCTTGATGAGGAAGAGTCGAGTGGGCCGAGTCACCAAGCAGAATGATACCAGCATCCTTCTGTCCACTCTTCATCTCATACCACTTTTCGATAGGGTCACGCACATACAGGGCCTGTTTGAGCATCTTGCCGTCCTCGGAGCTCTTGCGCAGACCAGCAATGATATGTTGCACCTCTGGACACCAGTCACGGACGTGCCCCTGGAGAATATCAATATCCGAGCGCGACATCCAACTCTCAGAGTCCCATGTCTCAAGTGACTCAGACATAAAACCAATCACACCAGCACGATCGGTCCCCGTCTCCTGGTTACCAATAGGCAAGATCAGGAGATGGCGCTTGGGTCCACGGAAGTTCACAGTCTTGCGCAATAGTGCCGCTGTCTCAGTGGGTAGGTCTTTGTAATCGACGAATCCACGATAAACAACCTGACCAGAGTAGTTGGGGTCGTCTCCCAGGCCCATCTCCCGGCGCACATTCGACTTGATACCATCACAGCCGACTACAATATCTGCCTCGGCGATACTGCCATCCTGGAAATGAAGGGTATACGGTGCAGCACCAGCGGCAGTGTTGCGGTCGATGGATGCCAGGTGCTTGCCTAAGTTCAGGCTTGACTCCGGCACGCGCTCCTTCAGTGAGTCCAGTAGGTGAGCGCGGTGCAGCAGGCGCGCGTGAGGCTGCGAGAATTCACCAATGTGACCAACATAGTCTCCGGTCTTGTAGTCGTGGTATTCCATGTAACAGGGCAGCTTGCCAGAGGACTTGCGCGTCATGCTCTCTTGCAGACCGAAGGCGTCCAGGATGCGGTTTGCGTTCGAGGTGATGTTCACACCGGCACCGACTTCACCAAACTTTGCAGCTTGTTCGTATAGTTGCACGTTATTCAGGCCGGCGTACAGTGCGGCATTGAGGAAGGCCATGCCTCCTAGGCCGCCGCCGATGATTACGACTCGTTTGTCTTCGAAACCCATTGTGTGCGTAGGGGGTAATTTGATAATGGAATGTTGAGGGATTCTGAGATATTAAAAACTGGAATAGAATTGGGTGAATGATTATCGATATTCCAGGTTCTCAAGCAAGCTTTATGTATATCCGCTCGGATTTCCCCACCCCCAAAGGATTACCCGATGAACCGTCTTGGAGATCCCCTTCGGAGCATGCAGTAAATGTGGGATGACAGATGATCCCGAGATTCTACCTTGGATTTCCCGAGTACCCACGGGCTATAGTGCGAAATGCCATGTTTTCCGAATCTCGAGCATGAACTGGGAGATATGCAGTTTTGGGGACTTTTGATAGTCGTCATATTCTGTTTTATATCGCTCACAGTGATGGCGAATTCGGTAATGCGAAGCAACTCCCGAAGTCGAACGTAGATATTGTGCCTATGTATTTCTTGATAAAGTTCTGGGGATTTCAAATAGCTGATAACTAGCAAGTGTATTGTACAATTTAGTCAACCCGGATGATCTGCATCAGAATATAATAGAGGGTCATGTTTCAGATTCGGAAGCCCCCGCCATTTTGGGGGAGCCACATCCGAAAGCCCCAAAGCTGTCGGAGCGCCTTTTGATTGGTTCGCTGGCACCGGAGAACCCTCGGCATTCCAAAATTAGCTGACTCCGCAATATCAAATCATCGTGCCTGTCATTGGCCGGGTAAAGGTATTCGGCATTTCTATATAAACCCCGTAATTAACCGGTTTTTACTCCACAATTTTTCCCTTGTTCACAACGAAGCCCTCCAACGCGGAAATAGCCGCCCACAAACGATTTTCGGCTTCAGGGAAGACCAGAGAGCGCGGGCTGTAGAAGACCTCGTCATCCACTTCCTCGGGGTGGCGGGGCAGGCAGTGCATGAACTTCCAGCCCTCCTTAGCGCCACCGCGCTTAGCTAAATCAGCAGTGATCTGGAAGCCTTCGAAGGCCTTCATGCGCTTCTTGGACTCCTCCTCCTGGCCCATGGATACCCAGGTATCCGTAACCAGGATGTCGGCGTTCTTCACGGCCTCCTCGGGAACGTTGGTTTGGGTGAGCTTGCCAGCCTTGGCGAGACCCTCGCCAGCACGCTGAATGATTTCAATCATGTGCGCAGGGATTTCGTAGCCCTTAGGAGTAGCAACAGCCACGTCCACACCCATCTTAGTAGCACCAATGGCGAGATCGAACAGAACGTTGTTCGCATCACCAATCCAAGCGATCTTAAGACCCTCAAGGCCCAGGCTAGAGAGCTTGTGCGCCTGAACAGGGAAAGACTCGTAGATAGTCAAGAAGTCGGCGATGATCTGGAGTGGGTGGAAGGAGTCACACAGAGCATTGATCACAGGCACGGTGGAGTGCTGTGCCAGACCCGCGACGTCCTCGTGCTTGGCGACACGCGCAAAAATGCACGAAACCATGGACGAAATCACAACGGAGGTATCGTATAGGGACTCGTTGACACCGAGCTGGATGTCGTCCTTTCCGAGGAACATGGGGTGGCCGCCCATCTGAACGGCGGCGGCTTCGGTGGATACACGGGTGCGAGTGCTGCGCTTGTTGAACATCATGGCCACGGTCTTTCCGGAGAGTGATCCCAAAAGGCTTTCCGGGATAGCTCCAGACTTGATAGCACGCTTGTGCGAGGCAGCATTGCGGACCAGTGTGGCGAATTCCGTAGGGGTCAGGTCTGCAATGGAGAGAAGGTGACGGGGGGCGAAAGGAGAGGTGGGAGGTAGAGTCGGTGTCTGGTGGGCAAATCGTCGGATTCCATTAGCCTGGAGTGTTCGACGCAAAGATGAGGTGGAGCCGGCCAATTGGTTTACACTTTGGGCACCATAGCGGGCGGCAGCTGTGAGACCACTAGCCATGATGAGCTGGAGGTTATTGGTAAGGAATTGGAGTATTGTAGGAAAAGGAAAGGGAAAAAAAAGGAACGGGGGAGCCCTAGAAGTGAAGAAACCTTAGATGAGTGACTCAATAAATTAGTCTGGTGGATGTGCGAGGGTACTGATGCCTTGTCGCCCAATAATTCAGGTTCCAAGGTGTCTATTCTCCACAGTTCCAAGGTTCCGTTATCATCGGCTGATCGTCATCGAGGCCCTTACGTCTTGCCCCTTGCGTCTTGCCTCTCTCCCTCTCCCTCTTCCTCTATCTTTCTCTGTGTTGTGTGCTTTGGACTCTCCTTTTCATATACATGCTATCAGCTCCAGAGACTACAACTTACTGTGATTTATCCATACGTTTAGGGCCACGATGGCTGACGAGGCAGACCAGCCTCTGCTAGATGCGCAGTTTGGCTCCGAGAGAGCATCCGACGACCAGCCCAGGCCACCATATCAATTATCAACAGCCTCATCACATTATTCGCACCGCTCTGAACATAAATCGGAGGGTAAAACAGAGCAAACAATATCGCGATCTCACTCAGGTTGGGCATCGGATACGGCGACCCAGGTTCTGTTAGATGAGCAGTCCAGCCTTACTGAACGGTCTCCGGCAGGAGCATCCGACGACCGGCCCAGGCTATCATATCAATTATCAACAGACTTATCACATGATTTGCGCCGCTCTGAACATAAATCGAAGAGTAAAACAGAGCAAACAATATCGCGATCTCATTCAGGTTGGGCATCGGATACGGCGACCCAGGTTCTGTTGGATGAGCAGTCCAGCCTTACTGAACAGTCTCCGGAGAGAGCATCCGTTGACCAGGCTAGGCCGTCATATGAATTGTCATCAGAATCGACACCTTTATTACACCGCCGTGAAGATGGGTTGACCTACGGGACCGAGCAAGGATTGTCGCGATCATCTTCATTCGTATCACAGAAACCTCCCGGGAATGGTGTCATCAAAAAGCGGAACCGTGTACCGTGGCCGACGGTTATATCTCTCTCTATTTTAACGCTGAGTGTTTTGGCGATACTGGTACTTGCCTTTGCTGCTCCGGCGGCGGTTAAAGAATATGCGCAAGAAGCCGCTGTCTTCAAACCGACGGCAGTGTCAATTGATTCTACAACATCCAACGGCATTCGAGCTCGGATTCAGGGCGATTTCGTGATGGACTCGGGCCGCGTGAAGAATAAGTCGGTTCGAGGCATTGGCCGGTTGGCCACATGGATTGCTAGGGAAGTTGAGACGGGCCCATCGAATGTTGAAGTTTATCTCCCAGAATATGGGAATGTGCTTGTTGGAAACGCAGCATTGCCCTCCATCAAAGTGAACATCCGTAACGGCCATCATACCAATGTCGACTTCCTCACTGATCTAGCGGCTGGTGACATCCGAGGAATCCACGCGATAGCTATTGATTGGATTGAGGGAAGATTGGGCCGCCTTAATGTCAAGGGCAAGGCGACATTGCAGCTCAAGTCAGGATTGTTCGCTTTGGGAACTCAAGTTCTGACAGACAATATTATCATTGAAGGTATAGTGTATTTGGTCGTCTTTGGTACTGGAACATATAAGCTAACCCTTCTCAGAACATGAATTCCCTGCTCTGCCAACAATCAATATCCTCAAGCTGAATGTGCATGATGCAAACAGTGGTGCCATGGCAGTGGATGTCTTAATTTCGTCTTTGATTGATTCTCCCGTCGCTCTCACTGTTCCTGCCCTCGGCTTTGACATTCTGGTGCCAAACTGTTCACCCGGGGACCCTTATATTCTGGTCGCCGATGCGAAGACAAGCGCGGTAGATGTTTACCCTGGCAAGGAAACTGCAGTCGGCGTTGGTGGTCTCATCCAACAGCTACCCGATGCATTGACCTCTACCTGCCCAGGAAAGGAGGGTTCTCCTCTAGATCTTTTGGTTTCGAGCTTTATGCAAGGTCTCGAAACGACTATCTACGTTCGTGGATCTGATGCACCGTTGCCCGATACCCCAGCATGGATTGTCGATCTACTGCACAGCGTGACTGTGCCTCTTCCATTTACGGGACATGCGTTGGACAACCTCGTGAAGAACTTCACGATGTCCGACACACATTTCTCCCTTCCTAGCCCTTTCGCGGAGCCAGATTCTCCAGACTCGCAACCAACAGTGTCGGCTCTAGTGAAGGTTCTCATTGCTTTGCCAGAGGAGATGAATTTCCAAGTAGAAGTCCCGCAAGTTCGTGCCCTTGCAGATGTCTACTACAAAAAAGAGAAGTTCGGCGTGTTGAATATCAGCCACTGGCAAGACGCCAACTCGACACTGGTGGATGATCAAGATGGATCTTCTGCACTCCTTGTGGAGTTTGCAATCAAGGAAGCACCATTACAAGTCACAGATGACGGGCTTTTGGCAGAGGTCATCCAAGCAATGCTTTTCGGTAGCGAAACAGTCATACTGCGGGTCGCTGCCACCGTAGATACAAAGGTCTCAACTGGCTTGGGCCGCTTCGCCGTGCGAGGGATTCCCGCGGAAGGGAATGTACCCGTGAAGAGTATGTTTTCATGAATTAGAAGATCTTAGTACAAATCAAGAATATTTCGGCCATTGACCATGTCATAGCTTCCCTCGGCAACTCACTTAACCGAATCAATCCGGGCGTCGTCTCATTAAAACTAGAAGACACAACTGAATCTTCGATGTTGGTATCTACGCAGGCGAATTTCACAAATCCAACGAATTACTCAGCTACAGTCCCCTTCGTTGACCTCCTCATACTCTACAATGACACTGCTGTGGCCCACATCACCGCTCGGAATATCTCCATTGGGCCTGGCAACAACAGTTATGTGCCTATCGACTTCTTTTGGTGCCCGCTGGAGGCAGCTGGAGTAGATGGCGTCGAGGCAGGACGGGCATTATTTTCATCCTATATATCAGGTCAGTCTCTTATATATGGCATGTATTTCTGAGGTAGATTATGCTGATGCTTTCACTCAGGCTTGAATACATCGATCACCATCAAAAGCCATCAAAACACGATTCCATCTCTACCCGGCCTAGGCGAAGCATTATCCGTCCTCAACATTACTGTTCCTGTCCCTCGCATATCTATTCCGGGTTCCCCGGGAAGCGATGATGGGGATCAAAAGCCTCGTTTTATCCATGACGCAACGGTACATACCCCTTTCACTCATATCATGTCCCCACACGGAGAGAAGGAAGTTTTTACTAACACTTACTCACAAATCTAGTTCTACCTCTGGTCCTCCACAGCAGAATTCATCCTCTCGTCGCCTCTAACAGAAAACAATGTCCTAATCACCTCAATTGATGCAACGTCTTTCTATGAGAAAAATGAGCCAATTGGCCGAATCAATAATCGTGAACCCTTTGAAGTGCCGCCTGGTATATCCAGGAGTCCACGCTTGCCAGTCAATCTCGATGTGGGCGGGGTTGGGTACGACGCTCTGCGCAAGGCACTCGGTCAGTCGTTGGAGATGGATGCTGTCGCTAAGGTTGGGGTTCTAATTGGGAACTATATGGATGTCATTCTCTACCATGGTAAGGGCATTACGGCTAAAGTGAGGTTTTAGAGTGTATTGGAGGTCTTGGTCTTGGGTTGTGTTTATTGCTGCTGGATGGGCAATGTCCGGGTGCCCACGGTATTAGAATGACTGATGTATGGGGAATTCGCTCCATTAGATCAATTCCCGGCTATCTTTTTAGGGTGCATATATTGCTTACAGTTTACAATCAAAGATGAAAGCCAAGTTAAACCAGATAAAACTAAGAGCAAGGGTAGAGACATATGTCTAAATATATGAGACTAAAAATATCTCCTATTTTCCCAATCAGCCAAAGACTACCGTCTATACTCCTAGCTAGGTAGGACTTAGTTAAGCATGTAAAACCTCTCAAGCTCTACCTGGACGGGAAGAACAAAACACCATCCTGTTCTCACCCTTGAAGAGAACAACAAGCCCATTCTCAGAGCAGCAGGTATACAGCCTCGTGTCTAGAGATCAAGTTGCTCTACGCCGACATGTCCGCAATGAACACCTAGGAGCCAGTAAGTATATATGCTTGATATACTGAACATACATATGCTAACCAGAGCATGACTAGTTGGAGGAAAATTGCTTCACAACCATGGCTAGTTGCCCTCTTGTCTCTTCTCGTCATTCCGCTTGGGCGTGATCAGATACGATGAGTTTGTGGAAGTCCAAATCTTGTCCGAATTGATCTACCCGAGCTTGTGCGCTTGTTCCAGTACCATCTTATCCTCTCTGCGGGTCTCATTGTGAAATACTGAGCTGTTCGTTCCCTTCTGCTGACCTTTGCTATAGTCCCACCTGGGCATGTATCATTATTAAGCTATACACTGCAGAATGGACCTGATATATTGTGCATATATGCGCATGCTGAAGGGGTTCCTGGCAGTCCTACATTTAATTAGTTGAGCAATTAGATGGAACCTTTTTTTACATGAACATGCGTAGTATTCATATGTATTCTCAGGTTGTCACTGTGGGAAGACTACAAACTAAGGTCAATATTGAAACACCAGCAAATGTCATTAACACGATAGTAGAAATGTTATTTTTCTCTATGATTTAAGGCTTGAGAGACTATTGGAAGCAAGCATGATGGAATGGAGTATGTACAATCTCCAATCTAGGAAACGCCACGGATACCTATTGAATAACCGTACACGGCACTCACCGCCACTTGAAGTATCATAGCAATTTGTAGCTGAAAAAAAGCAAGGGATATGTATAGATGTGATGGGAACAATAATTGTTGTCATTTTACATACAATGGCTAAGCCATCGATTTTGAAATTAGGTCAATTCCACGGGAAAGCCATAAGATACACAAAGCCAAGGGACCAAACGAATCCTATTCGGGTATGTAAGTTTTTGAGTTGGAAATTCGATATATAGCTTAGCCAGGGGGCAGGGTGCTGGCATCGACAACGTCGGCAGCATCCTTCTCGATCTCCTCGCTGGGCTCACCAAGAGGAGAGCGGGGAAGGGCCATCAGACCGGTCCGGGTGGACTCTAGAATACCGAAGGGACCGATGAGCTTGAGGAAAGAGTCGATACGGTTAGGCTTGGCAGAGCTATAGGAGGTCGAATGAGTCAATTATGATCAAAAAGCAGCAGTCAGAACAGAGGAAATACTTACACCTCGACAATGCAGTTGTTAGTGCTGATATCCAGGATCTTACCACCGAACTGGTGAGTCAGGCGGGTAATGGCATCCAAGTGCTCGTGCTTGTGACGGAGAGCCTGACTCTGGGGAAGGTGGCGGGGGTGGTATTGCTGGGCGGTGTGGTCAAGGCTGGTGTGCTTGTGGTCCAGGGAATCTGGCGAGGTGGTGATCTCGCGGTGGTGCTGGAGAAGCTCCTCGAAGAACTCAGGGCCAAGAATAGAGACCTTAGCCAAGAGAAGTTCACGCTGCACAAGAGCGGAGTCGGTGTAGTCCAACACAGCCCAGACGGGGACGAGGTCGTCCAGCTGGCGGCGAGCCTGCTCGACGACACCATCCTGGCCCTGCAGCACGATGGTCATGCGCGAAAGATCCTCAACCTCGGTGTTGCACACAACCAGACTGTCGATGTTGAAGCCACGGGCGGCCAAGATACCAGACACACGGGACAGCACACCGGGCTCGTTCTGCACGAGGCAGTTCAGGATGTGCCGCTTGGGTGGGTTGGAGGGCGCCACGGGAGTCTCATAGAGAATGGAGGAGACAGCGGTGGGAGCATCCCATTGAGGGGAAGCATCGGAGACCGGCAAAGGAAGAGGAGAGCGACGGTGCAATGCCTTGTAGGCAAGAGCTGAAGTTGAGCTCGACGATGCACGAATAGTGGTGAATCGAGGAAGCGCAGCAGCGCGGGACCGGGCAGTAGCTGCAGCAGATGACAGCTGCGACGCTGACCCCAGGGACAGCGTCAATGGGCGCCTGAAAGCCATGAGGAGTTCAAGTAATGTGAATGGGTTGTGCGATGATTCACTCCAGATTCGCCCCGGGTATATTCTTTTTAATGGGCCGACCTCGGCGACCGCCCGCTGACTCAGAGTAAGCTAGACTTAAAGCGGTGTAGTGCATCTGCCAGTATAAACTGCACGTGATTTCTTACCACGTGACCTTCAATATTCAACTCATGGCCAAAGGAATTGCCAAGAAACCGGACCAACTCTTGGAAATGAGAAATATATAATATTCCTCGATTTCTCATCACATTGAGCTTTTCAATTTACTTATAATTTCCTCAATTTTGTCTTTGGTGGCTTTGTTTGTTGGTTGTTCGGCCTCCTCTAAAACTCCTTCCCGCAATCGCTCTGGGCCTTTTTGAGCTTCTCTTCCCCGACCTTTTCTCTCCCTTTTCACTCTGCCCCACCTTTCACCATGGCGGACGATGAACACCGAGTGAAGCGGTCTCGCTTTGACCAAACTGAACCTGAGCCCCGGCGCTCCCGTTTTGACCGACGCTCTCGATCTCCGTCCAACAGACAGTCGGAGTCGGCCCGCACACGTAGTCCGTTGAGCCGCCCGCTGAGTCGCAGCCCTGGCGCAGATACTCCAGCAAAGCCGTCTGCAGTAGATCCCGCTGCCGCCGCAGGTGCGTTACACTCGGGTCCATACACCGTCATAATTCAGATCATACGGCTAACTATTGTGGTCTTTATAGCGGCAGCAGCAGCTAAGATTAATGCGCAGCTTCAGGCGAAGAAGGGCATTCAACACGTTGATGTGCCTCCAATCCGCTCTGTGAATACACACCCAATTCGATTCGTTCTACCCAATTTCTTACAATATGTGACAGGCCGACAACACGACAGAGAATTCCCAGTCTCCCGCCGCCGAGGGCGCAGCGACATTGAACGCCGAAATCTACGTCGCAGATGGAGATTACATCAAGGACATTGAGATCAATGATCTGCGCAATCGCTATACCCTGACGAAGGGATCTACTCAGAAGATGGTAATTATCCCCTTTGTCACTTGCTGATATTTCAGTCATGTTCCTCATAGAAGATTGGGGTAGTCTGTATCTCGCTCTCTCATCGTTCTGCTCTCTTCTTTCGGACTGGATGAAGCTTACCCTTCACTAAAACATAGCATCCAATCCACCCTCTGTTGCATCTGCTGACCTCCGCTGCGTGACTTATAGATCCAAGATGAAACCGGCGCCGGTACGACTTCCTTTCATATTTTCAACTTTAGGCAAAGAAGGTCTCACTCACTGTTTTTTTCTCTTAAGATGTGACAACCCGAGGCAACTATTACCCCGACAAGAACATGGCGACTGCTGCGGTAAGGAATACCCTCAAAGATTGGCGAGATCAAATGCTGATTATTCTGGTTTAGAGCCCTCCCCTGTACCTACATGTGACCAGCACCAATAAGGATGGTCTGGAGAAAGCAGTCGCGATAATTAATGACCTGATGCAAAAAGAACTTCCGAACCTGGTCGACGAGCGACGCTTCCGCCGCCGGGAACCCGAGCAACAGGTTGAGCGGGATGAGTATGGCCGTGTATGGGACTATTCCTTTTCCCTTCTTTAATATAATGATTTAGCTAACCTCATACAGCGCAAATGGCCGGATGAGCGTATCCCCATCGATCTTGAGCCTATCCCCGGTTTCAACTTGCGCGCTCAGGTCGTCGGTCAAGGCGGTGCTTATGTGAAGCACATCCAACAGCAGACTCGTTGCCGTGTTCAGATCAAGGGCCGTGGCTCTGGATTCATCGAATCGAGCACTGGCCGTGAAAGTGACGAAGCGATGTTCCTCCATGTGGCGTGAGTTTTCATCTATTTTCTTACTGACTTTGTTTCTCACTTGCGTTTTGCCTCGCTCATTTCTATTATGAGCTTCTACTGACAGTTTTTCAAGTGGTCCTGACGCCAACGATGTCCAGCAAGCAAAGGAGCTTTGCGAGGATCTTCTAACCAATGTCAAGGAACAATACCAGCGTTTCAAGGAGAACCCACCCCAGCACAACTACGGTGGATACCGTGGTGGTGATCGCGGTGATCGTGGTGATCGCTACCAAGGTGGAGGTGGTGGTGGATACGGCGGTGGCTACAATAATCGCCAGCAGCATAATACTTCTTCTGCTAGCCCTGCAGGCCAGGCTGCCGCTGCTGCTTCCCCGAGCGCTGCTGCTACCCCCACTGCCGCCGACTACAGTGCCCAGTACGCCCAGTACTACGGCACTGCCGACCCCTATGCTGCCTACGGTGGATACCAGAACTACGTCGCATACTACCAGTACTATCAGCAAATGGCTGCCGCTCAGCAGCAAGCAGATGGCAATGCTCCGGCTGCTGCTCCGGCTAGCGAGGCCCCTCCACCTCCTAGCTCCGGATCCCCGCCACCCCCGCCTCCTGGTGCAGGTGGCAGCTACAGCGCGGTACGTTATTCGCGTGTCATTGATGCTAGTTTTGATTACTGATACATGAATTGCAGGTCCCCCCACCCCCTGGCCTTTAAGCCAGAATCTGTTTTGGTGGGTTAATGTTGTGCCTTCCGCTGCCCAGTCGTATTCATTTGACATACACGGCGAACAAAAGCATGTCCTGGTCGTTTGAAAAACGAGGGTGATACAGCGATTTCTTCTCGTTAATCTCTTCAGATCTTTTTGTCTTTGCTAAAGAAATTCTAGCAGTTTGCCTTGTGTCTAACCCTTTGATTTACCTATTTCCATACTCGGTAAACTTCATAATTGTGTTCATAATAAAAGGCTTGCTTATTGACAGTGGATTTCTTGCTATGACTAAACTCTTTAGAAGCGAGCACAGGTTGCTGAGCGGCCCAGATGCTTGATTCCATGTCTCTGTCTCTGTGGTATATGTGAAGTACAAAAAGCCCCCTCCCTGCGCCATTCATGCTGTTGGCGCCTCAAAAATGCAAGCAGAAAACTTAACAGAAGTAACAAGATGACAAGATGCCAAGAAAAATAAAGGAAATACTAAACCATGCAGCACAACTAAATAGAAGACGATATTCCTTAGTCGAAATCCGCGTATAGGAGAGCCATCTGAGTCTCAGATGCCATTTTCTCCCGGCGCTTCGCCAACCTGGCATGACCCTCCTTGCAAAAATCGCAGGCGAAGTCGCAAGGAGATGAGCTTGTAATAGACACGCCTTCCCTAGCCGGCAGTTGTGATCCCATTTCTTCTAGCTCGGAATCACCGAAGAATTCTTTGATCAGTTCATGTCTGCACCTCCTGATACTCTCACAGTACCGAATGACCTTGCCGAAGCTTTCGAGCTTGGCCTCTCGATTTTCGGGGCCATTCGCACGGTAAGATTCAGTATCACGGTAGATCATAGTCTCTATGAAGTTCCTCTCTTGAATTCCGTAGTAGACAAGCGAGGCAGCGGCGCGGCCGTCTCGACCTGCACGCCCTGACTCCTGAACAAAGCTTTCGAAGCTTCGGGGCGGTGTCCAATGCACGACAAAGCGGACATCTGGATTATCGATTCCCATCCCGAAGGCATTGGTTGCCACGATGATAGAGAAAGCGGGTGTCCTCTCCCCATTAGCGGGCTGGCACGGCCGAGATGACTTCCACGTTGATTGAATGTGCGCGCGCTTGGTGGCTTCCACGCCGGCGTGGTATGCCACTGCCGTAACCATCTCGTCCGAGGAAGAAGATAGCCGGCTTGCAAGGTGTTCGGCCATAGCTCGGGTCCCTACATATACGATTCCTGACATCGGAGGGAGTAGTGGCACTTCGCCGCCAAGTCGGGCCTCTCGCCGGGTTTGGATACCCTTAAGCCATCTGAGCAAGTTTTGCAACTGGCTGTCTTCTGCGCTGCTGTTGTCCTCAGCAAAGTCCGCGAGATATCGTACCTCGTAGTGAATATTTGGACGATCCGACGGAGTGTTGAACATTCGGAGATTTTCTAGATCCAACCCCAAGATGTTGATCATGTCTGAGCGAACCCGGGGTGTCGCAGTAGCTGTCAAGGTAGTAATTGGGACTGTCGGGTTGACGAGGTTCTTCCTGAACCAACCTAGCTCTTTGTAAGCTGGCCGGAAGTCATGGCCCCATTCACTTATGCAATGCGCCTCATCAATGGCAACGCGGATGAGCTGGCCTTGCTTGTGAACTATGAGCAAGCGGCGGCGGAAGTTGTCCGTCTGGCATAACTCTGGAGTCACATAAAGCAGGCGTGTGCTCGGGTGGCCGCACAGCATATCCTCAAAGACACGCTGTCTCTCATCGTGAGTAGTATTAGAGTTGATCGTAGCAACTGCCACGCCAAGAGCTTTCAATGTGTTCACTTGGTCAGTCTGTTAGAAATTAGCGTTTGACTACACACTTTCTAGGACCATACTCACCATCAATGAGAGAAGCGGACAGACGATAACAGTTACTAGAGAGATTGAAGTCAGGCTAATTCGTCAGTGAAGATAAGAGATGTTAAAACTCACAGCCCCAATCTTTGAGAACTGCAGGTAACTGATAACACAAGCTCTTTCCGAACGAAGTACACGCTTGAAGGAAGACATCCTGCCCTTCTATGACGGACGCGATCACTTCACGTTGGAGTGGACTATGTGGTGGAGTAAGTAAATTGACCCTTTTGCCTAGTTCGTCAACTCACCGGAAATCATTCTTTTTGAAGATATGTTTCAATACCCATCGCATATTGGCTGTTTGGCGCGTCACCGCTGGGTTATGATACATTACGGTTCATAGCAGAGATAGGCAGGTCAAAAGTGTTAGGTGAAAGTGCAGTAGAAGAAGATTGAATCTTCAACCGCGTCCCAGAACGCGGTGTCACGTGACGACCTTCTCCTTCCTTTCTGGGATTGATGGGGACTGCGATTTGGTTCACTTTTGCGCCGAGACTCCATGACGATGTAAAGAACTAGAGTCAATCTATAAACTGGACTTGGTATTCATGTAAAATAATGCATTTGCGCCAAAGACACGCTAGAAACCGAGGCGGTATATGGCAGATCTATATGGAAAATAATGTACAAGTGCTGAATCCAAATTTCAGCTGTTCTTCTTTCTTGTTCAGCGGTTCCGATGCGGATCCCTGGACATCTGTTTATCAAGCTCTTCCTTCACGGCAAAAACATCAATCGCCTTGCGCTTCTGTGGATGCCAAAGCCGTTCAAGTTGTAACCAAACCTCGAGGACCTCTTGGGGGCCACAACATGTTCCAAATGCTTGCAGAATAATGGTGATCATGCGACGCCCAACGAAGAGACCGTTCTCGAGACGCTGCTCTGGGTCCCAGACTTCTTCTTGCTCTGCTTCGCCTGGGAACTGCAAACGAGGGTTGAAGACCTCATCTACATCAAGTTCCTCTATCTCCGTGGATTCATCTTCTGTTTCATCTAGCTCAGGCTTTGCGCCTTGTTCATTGTCTTGAGAAGCATCCATGGCAGAGCCCTCATCAGTTCCTTCGGATCCCTGTGGATTCCCAACTGTATCCTCTGTTGGCAAAGCCATGTACAATCCGTTGGGAGAATCGGTCACTGGTGGCTCCTCGAAATCGACTGTCACGCTCTTAGCCAATGGGTTCTCCCAAGTCATCTTCCGGTGGTTCAAATTTAAATTTAATCCACGAAGTCTTGCATTCGAGTCGCGCAGAGCCCGGATGTACGCATGCCATGTTAGCCGAAGATTTTCCGCACTCCACTGCTTTTTCCTCCGACCATGAAGAGCGAACCCTTCAAAAAGGAACAGGTAGATTATAGCACGTGGTGGGACGACAAAGGTCTTCTCCATGTCACGCATGACAGCCATGAAGCTATCAAGCTGGCCGGTGTTGTAGGCATAGTGTCGTAGGAAGATATAAAAGGTTCGCGTGTCGGGTGCAATAGAGAGAGAATCCTGGAGAGCACGGTGGTATTCTGGATACTTCTCCTTCAGTGCTGATGACTTCTTCAATACGCGGCCCAACTTTCTAGCTCTTTCCCGATATTGGGGCATGTCATAGCTCAGGTTTGACCCACGATCGTGGGATCCATCGTCCGAATGCGAAAGGCGTTTGTTGTTGCTTGATTGTTTCTCTAGCATGCGTGCGTAGAGCTGCTCTGCAGTTTGGATGTCACCTGCCCGAAGGAAAGAGGCAACGAGGCAGTTCATGACAACTGTGTCGACAATCTCGCCCGATCTCACAAAATCGTCGAAAGTCTCTCGAATACCTTCAACATCCCGTATCATCCCGAAATAATAAATTTTTGATGTCTTTCCGCAGCGTGAAAAGCTCAGACCCCGCTCAGTCATTTCCTCCTCCAGGCGATCTGCAACTTTGAACGCACCGGCTTTGATTGCGATGTCGAACAGGATGTTGAAGACCACCTCGTCAGCCTTCACTCCAGCGATATGTTCCATCTTCTGCCACATGCCCACGGCTCGGATAAGATCTCGTTTCAAAACCTTGCCGTTAGCTCGGCCAGAAAGATGTATCGCAGAAGACCAGAGTGATCGGGATAGCGGGAGTCGCGCGGTTACCATGTCGTCCACCAATGCCAAGTAGCGACGAGCATCTACCCACCGTCGATCTCGAGGATGCGCGAACAAACGCAAAAGAGCACCGCGAGTGCGTTTCGAAAGCAAAGCTACACCCGGGGCGGGAATATCTCTGTATAATCGGAACAGGTATTGAGTGGACGGGTTTGGCTCTTCCCACAACGTTCTGACCAGCTTCTCAACCGAGTGGATTTCCATTTGATCGGGCGAATCATCTTTGTACGTCTTTTTGTAACGCGAATATGGCGCTACAGCATTCACTGCTTCCTCCCAGTCATAACCCGCCAAGGACTTTTCGTACAGTTTCGAGGTAGAAATGTGTTTCTCCTTCTCGGGATGTAGCCATGATGGGAAGGATTGTCGGGGGTATTTGTCAGGCAATTTGGGGTCAATGTCGGTTTTGGTGTGTTCTGTTATCTCTATTCTGCGGTCGAAGTCGTATGTAAAATCAAATCTTTCACAATGGGTCTGCGATTCCGCGTCCGCATTCTTTGCCGGCCACAACGGTATATAGTCGTTGTCTGTCTCCATCTCCTCCTCCCGTGACTCGGTCTCAATATTATACTCCTCTGTATTATCATCATTCGTACGTGCCAATCCGTTGCTGATCAATCTTTTGGGTTGCGACAGATGAAACCTTGAGCTTGAATACTCTGGTTGTCGTTGGGGTGGTAGCTGTCTGCGACTGGTGGCGCCTTTGCCCTGAAATTTTCGTAAATTGTGATCCGAGGCACTCCAGGCTACTGTCGACAACCCCCGACGATTCGGCGAGTGTTCGTGGCAGAAGCTTGCCAGAACCAGCGAGCCGACAAAAATATCTGCTATTGACGCGACGGATGGGCGAGGACGACGGGGACAGAGTCTTCGGACCGAGGAGGCATAAGAAAGGGGTTTCGAAGGAGGCATTGAGGTTTGTCGAAAGAGAGGAAGCTCATCCAAGGCCTGCTTGGGGTGAATTCGCAGGCTTGGCGAGCTGGGGGACCTATTTGGATGAGGCATGAGATGACAGACATCGTGACATTAGGTAGGCCGCATCCAAGAGAAAGCCCTTTGCCACTCGCACAAGAGAGAGCCGTCTACTTTCTGGGCGCAAAAGCAGACAAAGGGAGAGGGGGTCAAGATTCGGAAGACGTAGGAGTGTTTTTCTGAAGATGAACGGCCCTGCACTTTCTGGCCTGGCGGAGTCCATCCCTCGACCAATCGGAGCCGCCATTTGCCAATCCCATCTTTTTCGCTCCCGCATCAACCACCTCGTCCCCCTGCAGCGCATATCTTGTCTCTTGATTTGCTGTCTCCAGTCGCATTCTTCTTTCGTTTCAAGTTCTTTCAGCTACCGGCTGTTTCCGACTGCCATGGGCAAAATAAACCTCACAGCCCTCCGGGTGCGACAGACAGCACTCAATCAATTCGCCAGTGGAAAGACTAGCAAACTGCCACAATGGGTCAGTGTGGTCGGCGAGATCCCTCCTGCTGAAACACTCATTCGTACCCGCCCTCCTCAGCATGAGCTTGTCCAGCAGCGGTTAAAGACCGTCGCTGGATCATCGAAGCCGCAGGTCGTCTTCCAAGTCCAAGAGAAGCGCAGAAAGCCCAAGAAGCCTAGTCGGCTTTTCCAACCTGTCGAGCTCAAATATGAGGAAGATCAATTGCGAACCCAGTTCTTCCGCGATCATCCCTGGGAGCTTGCCCGGCCCCGTGTGCTTCTTGAGAGCACTGGCAAGGACTTTGAACACTACGATTGGAGCCGCATCCAACAGCCAGGGAAGCGGTTAGACGGTGAAAGGTGTGTTCCCAATGTTTCCCCTTTGAATGCATTTGTTTTTCTTTCGCGAAACTTCTCCCGATGCTAATGTGTTACTTTTCTGGTACTAGTGTTGTCCAGCGACAGCTGTGGCTTTTGAATAACGTCCCGGATATGAACAAGAGCGCCGCTTACGATATTGCTCGTCGAGAATTCTACAGACTTCGGTTGCAGGAGGACATTCAACGTCGGGTGGCTGCGGAAGAAGCCGCGGCATATGGCGCAGAGTTCGGACCATCATACATGGACATTGGCATGAAGATGGAGAACGAGCAGTACGACAAATGGGTTGCCTGGGCCCGGGAAACGGCTCTGATCCAGGACCAGCGGAAATCAGCTCTCAGCGGCGCACCAGATCTGGGAGACACTACTGAGTCAAGTGAGCACGAAGCCGAAGAAGCAGAGGCGGTCACTCTGTAAGATTCTGAGATGTTGGAGTGGGCTCGAAAACCATTATGCTACGCCTCCTTTTTAGGAGCTTTTGATCCCCTAGTCTTTCATATCGATGGCCTATGTATATTATTTGATCTGTTCTGCTGGGCGTTGTGCTTCCCTAGCTCTATTTACGCGATAGCACATGCATTGTTGGTCAATTCATTTCTAGGTGTCATAGTTAAGCCGTAGCTCTTAAAATATCACTAAATATAGTCCTGGATATTTCAATATAGTGACGCAGGCGGAGTTGAGACGCAGAGCTGCGGAGGTCCGGTGTTTGGGCGTGTTTTACCCAATCAGAGGATTTCCAGCCTCGCCCAACTTGAATGTCCCCAATTCCCTTCATTCCAGGAGACTCGGTTTCGTTTTGGTTATTCGCGTCAGCCTTACACTTAAGACGTTTTTTACTTCGATAACAACATTCTTTGACCTGCCAGATCCCCGTTGTGGCCAATCTCTTTATCGCGCCCGCGATTGTCAACCTCCATGAGAGCTTCATTGTACTCTTTCACTCGGTCTTAAACCAATCTGCTCTAAACTCGACCACTTCATACCCGATATATTCGTTCCGATCCCTCTTCCTCCACTCCGACTCCACCCAAACGGCCGCCTCGAGCTCCGTTCTTCCGTCCAACGTCGTGACAGCCCGCCCCTCCCGACTTAATCACAACCAACGATGCTTTGCGCAGGTGCCCGAAGTGTGTTCATATGGTAATGGTCGCTGCATCTGGACATTATTTTGGCTTTTGGCTACATCAATTCATCAACGGAAGTGCTGCTTCGAGGTGTGTTTTGACCGACAATATTTGGAATTTTATCAGCCATGACATCCGCCATGACTCGTCCTGAGGACATAATACGTGGGCCGCGCTTGAACCGTGGCGAGACAGACGAAGATGAAATAGAAAATGGAACGCCAGAGTCTGGGGGCTTCCTAGCATCGCAAAGCGATGATTTTCCGTACCCAGAAGAGGAAAGTCGACCAGGGACTGCTTTAGGGGATGCCCCGGAGAATACCAGCAAGCAACCGACGGGACCGAAAACCCTTAGCCCGGAGGAAACCATTGAGCTAGCGCGACATGCCGTTGAAAGTGGCATTCAAGACACCAAGCGTTCCCTGGCAGGCAGCGAGGCCGTCACAGATGTGGTCAAGCCTAAGTTGACCATTGACCTTGGTCATTCACACATTGCTAGGATCCCTGAACCAGTAGTGGACTTGATCAAAGATGAGGTCGAACGGTACGTTGGAGCCTTGCCTTGAACTGTTATAGTGAAGTATTCCGTTGCCTGTTCATAGGCTACGGCATCACTGCTCTGAACTATACTGATTACTATAAAGGCTGTCTCTATCGAACAATCAACTTTTTCACATCCCCTATCGCTTCGCAGAGTGCTCGCATCTACGCTATCTCAATATCAGAGCAAACAACTTCCGTGAATTCCCCAAAGGAGTATGTACAATGATAAAGTTGCCTTATGCTTGCATTGCGCTAATCCTGCTTGCTAGGTTTACAAACTACCATTACTCGAAATTCTTGATTTGAGCCGAAATAAAATCAAGGAGTTACCAAATGAGATCAGCAAATTGAAGTCATTGCGAGTTCTCTCAGTGATGCAAAATCGCCTCATCGACCTCCCAGCTGGCCTCTCCGAGATGCATAAACTTCAAATTTTCAAATGTGTCGGGAATCCTCTGCGAAAGCCACTGCGTGACATACTAGAGGAAACCGAGAACGACGCGACACCATCTGGGATGACCGACAACGAGAAAGAAGTTGCAGCCACGACCAAACTCAAGAGATTCCTTATGAAAACACGACAACAGACGAGTACACCCGAGCCAGAAATCGTTGCTTATACAAGGTTTGTTCATACTACGGTCTTCGGGTGGATACAAGCTAACTCGGTGTCAACGCAGTGATGGTTCTTTTGATATTAAACCGGTACCAACACCGATACCCTCAAAGCGGAATTTGAGTGGCCGGTTTCCAGTAATTCCTAGCACTGGTGATAGCTCCACAACCTCATCTCGGTCTCCGTCGATATCACGGGCACCGCCAATTCCATTAAAATCACACTATCGCATGGCCTCTGGACAGCAAGGCGCTACTTACCACCTGCCTGGTCTCCAAAGACCTGGTGTAGCGCCTCACTCTGTCAACGAGCGTAATCGAAGCAATAGCGAGGGGATAATCCAAGGATCATCGGTTGCTCGTAGCAAAAGAATGGGAGTGATCACTCGGAAGAATACTGATCTGGGTACATTGGATGAAACGCGCCCATATCGAAACAGCCATCTACGGGGTCTCAGTCATGGATCTGTGCTTCGACCGCGCCAGGGTGCGCCGCCAATAGCCTCGAATGACAGTACTCCCCCAAGTCCCACCAGCCCAAGAGAACGTCGGCGTCCGCGAGATGGCTGGGTTAATCGAATGTCTAGTCTGCCTGAACACAAGGGTGAGCGTGGATCCGAGGAACCGATAATCAAGAGTGCAAAAGGTATTCTTTTTGCTCTCGCCCAAGTTCATTCCCATATTGATACATTGATCAACGTCATCAAGCATGATGACACCAGACGCCACAGCCTCGAGCTTGTCTTTTATAATGCTTCCTCGCATGTTGACCAACTCAACGATGCCCTCGAGAATGCATCAAATACTTTGTGCAATGACCTAGAGTCAATCGCATCAGTCACAGAAACGGTCAAACGTGAATGCGAGACGTGCATCTCCGCCTACATTCACGTCGGCACGCAGCTACGCAACAATGTCGCCAAGATCGTTTCCAACGGCGATCCGCGCTATGTACGATCGCTGATGCTGACGATGTTCGGCAGCCTAGTGGAGCTACGGAATGCTTGCGCTATTCTCAATGCTCCACTCCAGACCACCAACAAACGTGGCTCTGCTACAAAACGCCTGGCTGGGCCAAGTAACCCACTCCCCTCGGTCCCAGACCGATCTCAACTCCCCCTGGTCACTCCAACAAGAGATCCCGCCCCACCCACACGACGACTGCGAAGCGACACGACAATTCGGCACCCTCAGTACCCTATGACTATGACTTCCAATCAGACTAGCATTAGCTCTCCTGGTTTCTTTGCGTCGTACGCACGCAGTCGCTCGAGTAGTAGATCGAACATGATTAACGCATCTATGCCACACTCGTTGGCAACCCCTCGCTCAGGCGAAACTTTCCCTCCTATGCCTGTTCCCGGAGTTCCCCGGGTCAACACACTGACTGGACTGGATGAGAACGAGGAGGAGCGAATCTTCGAAAAGATCTTCCATCAGCTGACCGCTACATACCATGCCGCATACGGGGCACTTCCACTGGCCTGTCGGCAATTCGTAAGGTGTCTCGAGGCTGCCCAACAATCACGCGACTCAGAGGGAATCCAAATCCTCTGGAACAACCTCATCCGTCGATGTCAGTTTTGCCTGGAAGTTTCAGATGCCCTAGGACAGCGCCTCTCGACCATGAAGATCAAAGAACCAGGCGGCGGACTTCGCAACCAACGCGAATTCTGGCAGCTATGCAAATCATTCATGCAATCGTTCGTCGACCTAGTGAACGAGATGCGCGAGTTGAGAAGTATGCAGCTTCTACCTGCCGACGTCATCATCCTCTTACGTCCAGTCCAAAAAGCAAGCCGGGAAGCAGGCCGCTTGATCGAGGTATCCCCATGGGCCTACCTTGCAGACCCGGACCGCCATCCCCCTCCTAATGCCTTGTACGGCCCTCCGCTACAGACCCCACACCTGCAACACCAAACCTCCGTCTCAACCTCCGCCCTCACTAACAACCCCTCTTTCCAATTCAATATGATGTCGCCCCCGCAATCAGTTACCGTCCCTGCCACCCCGCTGAGCGCGGCGCTCGGCCCCGCTGCACAAGCTACTGTCCCGTCCACGCCAGCCAGTGCATACAGTGACAAATTCTTCGAGGGGGATGTCTTCCAGCGTGCTGACTCGCTTCTCTCATCGAACCAAGCACCATTTTTCCGTCGCTAAGCGACTATGAAACATTTTTACGCTCCATCTCAGAGAAGTTCGTTTTCTCTATGCGTCATGATTACTCCCCCCAATGCTCATTTTATCTGCAACTTATGATTATGACTATGAGAAATCTATCGTGCATGCCAGCAGCGTTACTTTGGTGGTTCCTTGTCACACCATCTCTGTCCTGGCATTCCGATCCTCGATCTGTATTCTGTTTTTCCATGATTTAGCGGGTTGATCTCTTTTGAAAGAACTGAGCTACAAGCAATCTATCGTGCATGTCATTGACTCTTTCTTGATTATCGATAACACATGCATTTCATTGGTGCTCTTTTTGCTCCTCTGTTTCTATACATTAGCGGGTTAATATTCTGGGGGAAAACTGGGTCTTTGTTACAATAGGTTCAAATGAAATGACATCAATTCACCGTAAACTTCCACTTCATACAAATACAAATACAAATACAAATACACTTGGGCCTTTGACTTGTTTAAAACTATTTATACATATGCTCCCTGTGGCCGAGGTGAATGATTTAAAATATGTAAAAAAATATCATAATACGAAATATGGTGTCTAGAACAGCATAGCTAAACCATCCTTGATTTGTAAATCGCCCCTCACACAGCGTTTCCCGGATTCACGAAGAAGGTTGAAGATTAAAGGCTCCTCTAGAGAGCCTTGAACTTCCCCAGGACTAAGTAAAAAGCAAAAAAAAAAGTCAGTTCCGAGTACTACCATACTAGGCACGAAGTCAATGGTACACGGGACCCGAGTACATACTTGCGGCATGAGCTAGGTCCGCCTGGGAATGTGCCAAGACATGGAGACTAATATCCTGGAGCTCGTAGAAGAGATGATCTTTGTTCGACGTGTAGTAAGATTTATCATGAATGCCTGCAGCCTCGGGCACCCTACATGCAATCCCTGCAGTCAGCACCATGTATCTTTCGAGGATTGTGAGACCACCTTCTCTCTAATGGCGAGGGTGATACAATGTGTCTCTACATACCATGTGATAAAGACTAGCTTGCTTCGCCGGCCATCGCCAGCAGGGGAGTCGTAGGTGAAGTCTACAACTGCGTACCGGGGGGTATTATCCTTAAAGTGAGAGAGGAACTCGGCGTAGTCCTTGTATTTGCCAGACTCGGCGACGGTGATCTTCTTGTCGTGTGCGGAGGCTTCGTAGATGACGTAATTAAGGTTGTCGGTGCCTTTGACCTCGTCGAATACTTCCTCGCATTCGGGAGTGATGGTTGCGAACCCTTTTGTCATAGTGGAAGGTGTGAGATGTGAGATGTGAGATATAAAGAGGAAGAAGAGGGGAAAGTAGGAAAGAAAAGGCAAGTCAGGGATGGGCTGCTACTTTGTAGTCATACAATGGGAGGTCACCTGGTTTACCCCATATTCTGCGGGGAAGTAGATCATGACGTACGAAAACAATTTATATTCATATGTTAAAGCTCTCTGAGAGATTGAATTCCTTTGGACATACAATAGTACTACATAGTTACATCTGGCACTCTGGTCAGCGCCTGAACTAGGTCTTCATTGTCGCCGATGCGGCTCTTAGCCACAGAGAAGCCCTGGAGGTTTACGAGAGTATAGATAGATGGGCCTAGAAGGAACATTTGAATTGCGTTCTGCTCGATAGTTGTATGATGTGAAAATATACAGTGGACAAGAATAAAAACGAGCAAAAGCACTTAAGGTTCAATCATTCCCCTCACCTGCTCGAGTTCCCACCTCAGCCTCACTTCCCTGCACAGTCTTACTAGTCTACTAATTTTGTCAGCTTTGTGCGTTGGTTCTCTTTTTTTCTCTTCTATGAAATGGTGGAATACGCACCCACTTTGACGGTGCATTCAGATATGCCTGTGCAGAGGGACACAGGGAGATTTTGAACCAAATTTTGGATCATTTGGCTCTCAACAATTGGGCTACCGCTCTTTTTCTGGCCGTATAACGAGGCAGAGGCTCCATTGTTGAAACTTTGCTGCAAAAAAGGGGCGGACGTGCACATTCGCGACGACAACGGCAAGCTGGCATTGGGCCTAGCCATAGAAGGATTTGAGAGAGGCAGAGACTGCTACTACCCCATTAACCCACCAGACTGGATTGAAGTACTGATGATCTCGGTTTGTGCAGGAGCTGATGCAGATGATCTATTTGGCGAGATTTTCCCGGATATTGCAGAGAGCGGCAGAGTTGATCTCTTGAAAGGATTAGATCCCCGCTAGTACAATGAACTCGATGATGCCACGATCTATTCAGATGCCTCGATTGTAGCCTCAACCATCGGTGACATTGAAACAATCCATTCCATGGGTACAAAGAATGTTCCTTCAACTAAGAATATCAAAGCTGCCGTTATGGCTGCGATAAAGCGCCGAGTTCAGGTAGGTCGGATACCAATGTTCAAGGAACTCTTATAGGCCTCACAACACCGCTCGTTAAGTACCTAGGTAATGACTCGAGGTAGTTTCTTCCAGTTGCTTTTCCGCAGAGACTCAATCCAGAGTGCAGTTGCCAGTAACTCTCTCACTAAACCCGGCCTTACACTACGGATGGTCATCAATACTTCGGAGATTTTGAAGTTGCCTTTAAGGCAATATGAAGTGATAAATGAGAGTCTATTATTATCTTTCACTAGCAAATATTTACGTCTAGAGTCAGCCTAATTATTACACCATTCATACTTTCCGCCTGGCTACTTACTTAGAGCGCACCCTTCTAGTCCGTATCACATTCGAAAACGCTTCCTTAGACGATATTGGGCTAACAAACCCTGCCCTGCTACATTATCACTTCATTAGGGCAAAGATACTTCACGCATCGGGCATGGGGGAGGTAGTCGAGAATCTAATACGCGAGTGGGAGGAACTCGAAAGAGAAGACGGCAAATCTGATGTGGAGATATTCCTGTCTGCCGGGCTATGGGATTGTGTTAAGGATAATTTCACATCTCATCCTTCAACTAACCTACAATATTATCAATTGGATTCAACACAACAAAATACTTCTTATGGGCATTATTTGAACTTACTAAGCCCAGGGTGCATCGAGGCTACAAAAAATTCATGGCCTTTGTACAATAATAGTGGAGTATATATGTAATCGATGCTGGGAAGCTGATTGATGTGCAACTCCCCCTCGCCGTGATACATCGTGACTCATGCTAGCTCATGATGAACCCCGATCGACATCTATTGACTAAGGCTAGGTAATCTTGACTCAATATTGCTCTTGATACACACAAGTTTTATCATAATATTATTATTCATGTGTTTGTTGCACTATGACGGAGATCTGGTAACATTGTGGCCTTCGTGGGCGGGATACAGCGTGCTATGAGGACAACTCGATTTAGATATTTGAATATGATATTCCTGCTGCCTTTTTTTTGAACTGAGTATAAAGTAGATGAAGGTATTCCGTGTAGATTGGAAATCAAATCAAATACTTCACCCGAAATAGCTGGTATAATGAAACCAAATGATGGGATATATCTCGCGCAAGACAAGGATTATTGCAGTAAGTAATCGATTTTTTTTTTGATACTATGCGATAAAAATGGCAAATGACGAAAAAAAACTCATTTGAACCCAGAGATAACATTGCTTTTGGTGATTTCTTATATGATGCAACATTTTTGTCGACATCGTCCGAAAGCCTTCCATTGCTGTTATTACAACGATCCCTACATGACCTTTTTAATCAAATATTAACTTGAATCTGGATTTTGAAAGCAGAAAAGAATCCTAAAGAGATTGCATGTTCTAAGTACCAATTTCGATAACCAAATCACAAGATACGCCAACCCCAACCCCGAGGTCCGCATACTTAGCCAGCTATCGGAGCAACAACCACATCCCTCACAAAGGAAAACATCTCGCGTGGCTTATTCACAAAGACACTGTGCCCAGCCCCTCGGAAGAAATGATACGACACACCACGCTCCTCAGTCCACGTACCTGCAGCAGTAGCAGTGGGAGCGGCAGTCGAGAGCGTAGTAGCCACCGGTGTATGTTCGAACAAGAGCTGCTTAGTCGCCGACGGTGCAGCATTATCAGCGAAGAACGGTTTCTTAGGCTTCTGGGCAAAGCCCTGTGCACCGCGCCACGTCATATTCTGCAGCGACAGCTCTGCGCCAAAGTGGTTGATCAGCATATCCCACTCCCCCGAGTAGATATGGAGCGAGACGTTGTGGTTGGTAATCAAAGACGGGAGGATGAAGTACTCCGGCGGCACGGGAGACGGTGCTGCAAGGAGAGTTCCTAAGATTGTGGAGTTGCAGGCGCTGTACAGTCCGCTGTTATCGACGTGGAGGGCAGTCTGGACATCTGCGCGCCCGAAGTATTCTGCCATCAGTGGTAGCTCTGAAACGGCGCTGCAGTCGTGGGAGATGTCGTAGATGTCGAAGCAGCTGCGGGGTTTGCTGGTGGTGGAGATGGCTGTTAGGTAGTCACTTGCTGTAGAGAAGGCGGCGCAGGGGCCGTAACAGGTTGAGTTGAAAAGTGAGCTGCGGACTTCTTCGGGGGTTGTGGGTGCAATGTCGCATGCGGCATTGACGGCATTTGTCAGGTCTCGACGTCGGTTGTTGAAATACTCTGGGTTTCCGGGGATATGGATTTTAGCTTGAGGAGGGTATATGGCGGATTTTGCTAACACGCTGTTGAAGCCGCAGGTTTTGTCTGCCTCGTCGAAGACTGATAGGACGTCTTCGGGGATTTGGAGGAGGCCCAGCTGTGATCTGAGATATTTGCCCATTGCAACGGACGCCATGGCTGCTCCATTTCCCCAAGATCCATCACCGAGAGACATTGAACGAACATTGAGGGGCAGAGAACCTTTGCCGTCAAGAAGCTCCGATGCAAAGTACGGTATGTAGATGCCTGCATATGACTCTCCCATCAGATGGATCTGCTTTGACTGCAGGTGCGGGAAGTATTCGAAGAAGCCACGCAGCCACTGTGTAAAGTCCGTCGTTACCCGGCCATTGTCCTTAACCGGGTAGGGAAAGCTAGCCGTGGAGTAGCCAGTGCCAACGGGTTGATCAACGTAAAGCACATTACCCAACTTTGTCCACGAGTGCGCATTGCGAATGAATCTAGTTGAATTGCCATCGAAAGAGATAGGTCCATTACCGGTCGCCAGGCCTATCAAGGATGAGCAGCCAGGGCCGCCATTGAACCAAACTATACAACCTTGTTAGCAACCGCCTTTGGATGTTCTTTCCTATTCAGGCTTACTGATCAAATTGTCATCATATGTCGGTTGCTCTGACTGGAATAGCCAGAAAAAGATCTCATTTCCATCCTCCGTCCCCGGAACCGGAAGGCGGCCAGCCCAGCTGGGTGGTAGGTCCGAAACGCCGGGCAAGGTATGTACTTCAAATCGTTCAGTATTGTATGAACCAATTCCTCGCGAAAGAACAAAACCAGGAGTTGCCCATAGGACATGAAAGAAGTATAGCAATGCAGAGATATTCATGGTTGGAACTCGCCGTGCTTTGCACTATGATAATTCTTTCTTTTCGGCAAATAATCGAGATGATACTACGTAGTGAAGATCCAGGATGCTCATACAGACAAGATCCACGTGGAAATCATGTTTCCCTTTTATCTTTTTTCCTTTCAGACATGGCGGTGGCCATTGATCTATTGAACAGGCGGTTGTTGTGCCAGACTTGGGTGTCAATAAGACCAGCGGGTTTATTGGGGCCAAAGACATGGCCAGTGGATTTGGGAGCTCAGCCGGAGCTCATATCCGTCTATAAGTAGCGGATGCCTCCTGAATCACGGTAATTTTATTCAGCGAGCTGAAAAGCTGAACGCTAATATCAATTGGGAGTTAAGTAGTGAAGTGGGTGAAGTATAGGGTTACCTCAATGGATGTGGGGCTACGTTTATCAGGCATCAAGGCCATAAGGCACCAAGGCACTCCGAACCAACAACATTCCGATCTCGACGAGAGGGGCCTGCTTCATCTCTCCTCTATAATCCGTGAACACTCTGCCGAGCTGGAGAGTACGATGTACGGTACTAAGTACGGTACTATGTACCTGGTAATGCACAACTCGACTGCATCCAGTGGTTCCCCGAGAAAAGGAGACTCCCACTCACATGGCCAGTGCTGATTTCAAAGTTCAAAGTGAGGCGAAGACTCCCCCCTTTTTTTTCTCAGAACTTCAAATGCAGATGCAAGTTCGCATCGGAAATGGTAAAGATGTTACAATGTCGAGATATCAAGTAGTCGAGGGGAGTCTGTCTGCTCGCGGGTAGCAGCATAGGAATGTGCTGGTTGCGTCCACCCGAATCCGGTGTAGATCTGGGATACACTCACCTATATCAGTTCATCCCGGTCGCTTTGCCAACTCCTTTTCTTTCTTTTCTTTTTTTTTACTTCTTTGATTCGTCCATTTATCCTGCATCTTTGTGCACTCTCGAGACAATTTGAACTTGTTTGCTCTTGAGAGTATACTGGAATTCCCTTCCTCCCAGGTTTCGCTACTTTGGGAGATTTCATACTCTACAACTCTTTGTTTAAAACGATTATATTCTCTTTTATTCGGATTCCTATACACTTTTTTGGTTTCAAATATTCTAATTTCCACCCCTTTTTTACCTTCTCCCTATATTGCACCCCTGATCAAAACCACGAGGCGATCGACGCAGATCCAAGCAATCCTCGGCTCCACAGGAATTGACAGCTCACTTGCATCACTTTTCGGTGACCGCGGATTGGCTGCCTGCCTGAGGCAAACAGGGGGTTATTAAATTTGTGAGTTGTGGGAGTTGCATAGGGGCGTATTCGCCTTGTTCTGTGCTTAGGTGCATGGCGTGGTCTCGCCATTGCCACCCCAAAAATCTTCCTTTTATCTGACCGTTTAAGTAGGGGAGGTTTAGATATACCGTGCTTAACGATGGATCTACAAGGCACAAAAGAAGCCCGAACGCAGGAGGAGGGCGCCGAAGGCCCTTTGGAGGCCTATGGTGCTGGAAGCGGTCGTTCTAAAGAGTATCACAAGAACGAGGGGCGAGATTCTCACAATCATGATGACCGACCTTCCATTCATCCTCTCCATCGTCGTCAACAACCCTTCGCCTACCCTCATGGAGCTCGACAAGCTGCATCGCCGGTGCCAGCCGTTATCTCTCGGCTTCGAGAGCCCTCCCCGTCACCGGAGGCTATCAGTATACCCCAAGGTTTGGGTCTAGATTCCCGCGATCAGCGCTTATTGCGTAAGGCTCGGAGAACTCCACCGGTTACGAAAAAAACGCTCAGCGAGCTTGATCTGCCCTGTATCATGAGCAATATCAACCTCCGCATGGACGCCAACTTCGATCGCGACCTGCACTTCAAGCCTGACCTAGACGGGGAGAAGGGCCAACGTAAGCGGAAAGAAGCTGCAGACTATTGGGATTCCCTGGCCGCGGAGATTGCTGTTTACTCTTACCATGCTGCGACTGCTGATGCCACCGAGAAAGTGGGGTCGAGTGATGGTACTCGACGCACCTTCGATCCCCGTTTGCCCGCCCTGTTCGAGACATTGCAAGACGTCATCAAGACCCTTGTTCCGGAACGGGATCACCCTACTATCATGCAGAATCTCGAAGTTCCATTGCTGATGCAGCAAATACGCAAAGGCGTTCTCGACATGCTTACGCTGGCAAAATGGCTGGCCAAACTCCTGAAAACACATTGTGCTCCGATGCGAGATGAGTGGGCAGATTCTATGGTCGAGCAAATCGAAAAAGGTTCACAGTCTCAGGACGCTCGGGAGATTGTCAACGGTCTACGAACATTATTCTCTATTCTAGAGGCGATGAAGTTGGTATGTTACATTTAACCCCCATTCTGTCTTGCAATTCCAGACTAATTCGTGAAATGATAGGATGTCGCCAACCATCAAATCCGAGCATTCCGCGTTCTCCTCATCGAAGACACAGTCCCCTTCCTCCAAGAATACTTCCAAGGCAAAATGAACCGCGGCGGCTTCCAAGTCGAACCCGCCCGGCACTGGTACCTATCCGTGCGCGATCAAGCCCGCCAAGACGACGCAAATGCCGAGGCCCAAAAAGCAACCCCAACCCCAGATACAGAAGACACTCTCAAACCCCTCGAAGCCCTATTCCGCGGGATCTCTGCCCAACTTCTCCAATTCGCCCCACCCACCGACTTCCCCGAAACCTTCCTCTTCGACTCCGAGCGTCTCTGGCAACTTCGCTCAACTGTCCAAAACCTAATCAACCTCGACATCGCCTGGTATATCTTCGAGTCCTATGTCAACAAGCACAGGCGGTATCTCTCAACCCCAGAAGAAACCTACTCCACCTTCCGGTCACGCATCTGGTCCCTAATGGAAGATGGCATGGATCTGGAGAACCGTGTCGCAGGGAACCCAGATAACAACGACGACGATCCAGACCACCGCGGCGGCAAGCGCTGGACGCAAAATATGCGCTGTGTCGCGCTGGAGATTGCCCGATTTGCTTGTGCCGCACTGCAACTTGACCCTGTCGTCGCGGATGAGGTTATTGTACCCATCGAGGAAGCGCTCGAGTGGCATCTGTCCAATGAGTCCGAGCTCTTCCTCTTCTTCCAAAATAGCATGCGCAGCAAAATCCTTGCTACCACCCTAGCTGCGGCTCGTAGATACTTGCCGCTGTCCCCGTTGGCGATATGTGAATCGCAAAGGGCACCATTGTCTATGGCTTTGGGTCCTGCTGCGCCGCAGACTGGGACTGCCAGTGCGTCTGGGTCAGTGAATACTTCGTTGCCGGCCTTGACACCGCAGCAGTCAGATATTGAGCGTATTGGCATGCGTCTTGCTCATATGGGTGTGTTGCATTGGCGCGTTTGGGCTCCGTTGTTGTATCTCCGCGATGAGATTGCATTGGCGGAGGTTGAGCAGCCAGCATTGATATAATTTGGTTCTTGCTCTTGTTCTAGTTTTTGCTTTTGCTCTTTTGCTCTTTTGCCTGTTGGATTTTCGGTGTTGGATTATTATTTGCTGCTCTGCTGTCTTCTAATTGTTTTGTTTGACTCGCTTTTCAGCGTCTTGCATTTACTGCTTATTGGGGGGAGTTTTCTTATTCAGGCCGGGTGTTTTACTGACACAAGGGAACCTCGGTGTTATATTCTGGGAAATAGAAGGCGCATATAATATCTATTATGCTATATCATTGATACTATACTCATACTCTACACCATCCTAAACCCCAAACCATGGAAACAAACAAAATTAACACACTCAATCCGGACCCAGTGCCACGGTAGCCGCGAACGTCAGCGGTCCGTGCACCGATCAACAATCCATGAAGAATCCCCCATCCCCTTCTAAGAATGCTCATGCATCCAGCCTAAAATTGCCATAACAGGTCTTCCGCAGATCCAGACTCGGAAATCCGAGATTTATCGTGTTTGTGCTTATGCTTGTACCAGAAAGCTCAGACCCCCACCAAATGCCACCCTTGTCAAGCAAGCACAAACAGACCCCCAAATGCGTCTCTCTGCAGCACTGTACTCCCCAACACACCCTTGGCTCGCATGCTTGAAATCAGCACAATTGCAGCGCATTGCGCGCGCAACAGGTATCCAATCGTCTGGTACGAAGGGTGTTCTTATTGAGCGCATTGCAGCGGAGTTGACGTTGCATTCACAGTCACAGTCACAGGCGCAGTTGCAGTTGCAGTTGTCGGCTGCCGCAGATGGCGATGATGTTGCAGAGGGTGTCATCACTAGTAGTCCATACCTCAGTACCACTGCCAGTGGTAGTGCTAGTGCCAGCACAGGTATAAGCCAAGGTCGACAGGTCGATCGGCGGGTGTCAAACAAAACTCGCTCAAAGACAAAAGGCAAGTCAGCAGACTTGTCAAAATCAAAACCCACACAACCATGGAGCATCCTCAGCATTGATATGGGGGTTCAGAACCTCGCATTCGCGCACCTGCGAGTGCCCCGATCTGGGATCACGGGTGTCGGGATAGACGCAGCAAACCCAAGACCGCCAGAGCTAACAGCCTGGCACAAACTCGCTATTTCTGAGATATCAAGTTTGAACTTGATACCTGGGGATAGTACCAGTATAATCAGACCCGAATCTGCTGAAGCTATACCAGGATCTGGTGATGCCACAGAATCATCACAGGGCATCCTTCCGATGGAAACGGGAAAAGACCTGCCTGTCAAGGTCAAGATCGCCAAATCTACAAAAGAAAAAGATTCCTTTTCCCCAGACCTCTACGCTGCAAATGCATACACCCTAATTTCATCACTCATAGCGGCATACCGCCCCACACACGTGCTTATAGAGCGCCAGCGCTTCCGCTCAGGCGGTGGGAGTGCCGTTCTTGAATGGACGCTGCGCGTTGGCCTGCTGGAGGGTATGTTGTATGCTGTTCTCCATACGCTACGACAGGAGAGGGGCGGAGATGTTGCGGATTTGGTTGTTCAAGGCGTTGAACCGAAACGGGTAGTCCGGTATTGGCTTGAAGGTGGATTTTCACCATCAGTTCCAGGGAAACGAGATGCGGATGAGAAATCCGAAGTCGGGGAAACGGTCAAGGAGAAAAAGCCCAATGCGCGAGAAGTGAAGAAGGCTAAGATCGATCTTGTTGGTCGGTGGCTTTCTGCTGCGATGCAGAAGCAGAATACCAATGCTTGTCCAGAGACGGATGGCAGCCCTGAGAAACTCGAGCTTGGCATTGCTACCGACAATAAGATCGTGCTGGCGGATAAAGCCGAGTGTCCTACTCTGCGTAGTGTTACGGGTGCGTATATGCGGAAATGGCAGAGCCAGACGCAAACTTTGAAGAAGGGGAAAGGGAAGGGGTCTCGTGCTTTGAAGAGTGGGTCTCTGTCTCCATTGCTGGTATCCCCTCACTCTGAGATAGGGGATGAGGTGGCTGCTATTGATCCAGGGAAACTCGATGATCTGGCGGATTGTTTGTTGCAGGGTGTGACATGGGTTGAATGGCAGATTATGCGGGAGCGTATTGCGAGAGAAGGGGTTGGGGCGTTGGATTCGATATCCTAACAGATATCAATATTCATTCATCCTAAACAGAGAAAGGCGTGATGGTGATCGGGGGATTAATGCCGTGGGCTCTTCTAAGGAAGAAATTGGGTGTTCGAATTTTGTATATTATCCTGCTTGATGTATTTAAATGGTCTGTCTGGACAAATCACACGTGATATGAATCATCAGCTCAAAGCTTCACTAGACTATATTTCCACATCCACCTATGTGCTGTGTCTGCCTCAGCCTAAGGAGATCGACACTGATCGACAGGTCCGTCACAGGCCAAGCCTTACTATAATGCTACAGGGTGGAGAGCCTCATACACTGTATTTCTACTCGTCTTACGAAGGAGGGTTCTTTTGCAAACAGGCGAAAGCCTCAAGTCAATTCAAGTTCTTTCCTAGGGATACCGATATTGCTCACCGTCATCGGCCTTCCACATGGAAGAAAATCTTGAAGACAAAAAAAAAACAACACAAAGCATGAGATCATTCGCAAAATGAAGATCCGTAAAGATTAACGAAGATGAATTTTTCTTTCAAGCACAATAGAAAAGGGGCAAGATCCAGTCCTCAAAGCAGACGTGTCACCACCCATCAAACGATACGTGAGAAAATGTTCCGAGTCCAATGGAAACCGGTCATATGAATGGGTCAATTTCACATTGGTGAGTAAAGAAATGTAACGCAAGGAAATGTCACGCCAGAAGCTTTGGGGATTGGGCACCACAGTTGAGAATTGGAGTTCACGGCCTGCAAAACGTAGCAAGCAGGCAGGGGAAGCTTGGGGCCCAAAGCACCATCTAGCATGACAAGACAATTGCAAGAATAGAAGTCGAAAAGAAGAAACATGGCAAAAAATGGAGGGTAAATAAGAAGTGAAATCGAAACCGTTTGTACCGAAACTTGGCAAAAATAGGTACAGTACCAGCACGCCTCTGCGCGAGTAGAAGGAAATCGGAACTTTCTCTCAGATCATCAACAGGCTCGCAACTCGCTGCCAGGTAGAGGTGGATAGTCCTCTCGCATTAGCAGTTTGTTGTTTAGATGAACTGGCGGCGCCAGTTGGCCAAGAAAGGCTTGCCAGTGGGGGTGCCGGTAGGCGTGGGCTGGGCACTGGAGGAGAAGGTAGGGGTAACGCTGGCGCTGGCGGAAGGAGTCCGGGTAGCGAAACCGCTGGACGAAGGAGTAGGAGTACGGATGAGGGGAACGCGGGTGGAGCCAGTGGCAGTGCGGGTCTCGGTGGAAGCAGCAGCGGTCTCAGCGGAGGTGCTCTGTGCGCCCTCACCGTTGCCAGGGGTCTGGGTTTCGGTAGCGCCCTAGAAAAATAATGTTAATTTTTGATATGTGAGTTAGGGGATTGAGCAGCACATACAGCAGTTACAGTCTCGGTGACGGTAGCAGTAACAGTCACTGCGGAGCAAGCACCAGACTCATTGCCGGCACCGCCGGAGGGAGTGGGTGCCTCAACGAGAGTGACAGTCTCAGTCTTGGTGCTGTTGATGGTAGAGGTGCGAGTTTGGGTAGTGTCCTCAGCAGGCTTGGTGGCCGAGGCCTCAGAGCCGGACTCAGTCTATATCAAAGTTAGTTCACGAGTACAAAGCACAAGATATCAGATAGAACACATACAGCAGTGACGGTGTGTTGCTCAGTAGCGGTCTTGGAAATGGTGGTAGTGATGACACTAGTGGAAGTTCCAGAGGTCACGGTGTAAGTGACAGTCACGGAGTCATCGCCAGTGGGGGCAGCGCCAGCAGGGGCAGACACACTGCTGGACAGAACGCCAGAAGAGGACTTGGGAAGGCCAGTAGGACGAGAGCTGATGGGAGTGCGGGTAACCACAGGCTTGCTAGAAGAAGCAATAGGCGAAATAGTGCCAGCGGGCACGGAGGAGCTCACAGCAGGGATGGAAACGACCGAAGAGGAGGCAACGCTGGGAACGACAGACGAAGACGAAGCAACGTGAGGAATGGCGCTGGAAGCCACCGAGGGAGCAGAAGAGGACTGCACAGCGGAGGACTCCTCAGCAGGAGCAGACACGGCAGAAGAAGAAGCCGTGGGAGCTGGCTCGGCAGCAGTGGGAATCACGAGGACGGTCGAGGTAGAAGCCTCAGCACCGGGGGTGACGGAGCGAGCCAGAATGCGACGAGCGTGCAGACCCTCGTGAGTGGCCTGACCCACAGCAGCCATAGCGGCCACAAGGACAACGGAGAATTTGTTCAAGACAACCATGATGAAGTTATTGGTAACGACGGTGGATATCAAACAGAAAAACTGAGGGTGAGAGGAGAGGATGTCAAGAGCAAGACTGCCGGAGCAAATTGAGCGGGTGGTTAAGTGAGTGTGGGGAGGAAAGAGCGACAGAGCAAGATACGAAATCAATTCGCAGGGAAGGAACGTATGGCTTCTCACAGAGAAGGAAAGAAGAAGAAGTAGGCAGGAGATAAGCTTAAAGAAGGAAAGAAGAGGGAAGAAAGGAAGGAGACCTAAGGTAATTAACTCATCTTTAATTTCTTTAAATTAAATTATACATATCAAATTTAAATTTAATATTATATCTCTTAGTACTTTCCACGTATGAAGGACTAGTTAGTATGGAGTACAGAGTATCTTTTAATCAAATCATCGGTAATACCGGTGGATCGACGGTATATGGGTATCCACTGTCTCAGGCACGGAGATTTCATTGGTCCAAGTGCATTGATCCAGAGCCCGTGGGCACTTGGGCTGGGACCTTTAATCTCACGTAAAAAACCCATATGATAACTATTCGAGCCTATGAACCTTTTACTGACTTTCCTGGATGTGATGTGGCGCCAGTGGCGTCATTCACACCTTATATCCGCCCCTATCATTTCGATGAAGTGCTTAATAGGGGATATTAGATCATCGGATCTTTATGTTGTGTACCTTTTGTACCTCGTAGGGACATGTCGGCAAACGGGGTATTAGGGCACGGACGCATATGAACGTGCATCCCACCAGAAAAGTCTGACAATATCCGGGGGCCACTTCCATAGGCCCATCTTAGATATGTACGGAGTACGGAGACAATGTATCTCAATTCTAATGGGGAAAGACAGCCCGAGAATCTACGACGATCATTGATGAGAAAAATACGGATCCCCGGGACTTTCGGGCACGTTTGAGAGTTGAAAGGTTGATCTCGGCTGTAATAATACGGCATATACGATACCCGAAGGTTTCACATAAATCAGTCTCCCGTGTCCCAGGATCCCAGGATCCCCGCTTCCATTTCTCGGGATATAAATTGCTTTTTGAGAAATAAACATGACATTCCGGACTCCACGGGTATATCTCTTTACATTATTTCCATACATCTAAAACGAAGATTGACACCATTCACTCTAGGTGCCGTCTGTACTCCGTACTTATGGACCACGTGGGGTATATTTTATCAAATCTACCGTCCGTATAGGTATCGGGTGAATTGATAAGGTCTAGGCTTCCAACATTAACAGGCACGGCCCCTGGCCTTGGGTCGATCGGTTGTTCGTCTCATTTCCCGAAGGACTACTCCGTCCTAAAGCGAATAATTTATAAAGCCCTGTTTGTGAAAGGACCGTCATGTCTCGCACGAATACTGGCTTAGGTAGAAATCGAAATATACCCCCTAGAGCCCTACGGAGTAGAGATTCTCCTATTTCGCAGAATTGCAAAGTCCAAAGTCGACACGGAGAAGCTTTCCAAGATGAAACATCCGGCTTGAAATTTCAATGACCCCTGTCCGTATCCCTCCCTAACTCCCCCAGATTGCTAGGAATTGTTCGGAATTGCGGGAGATCATAATTCTGAGAACCACGGTGATTGCTGGATCTAAAAATGTCTTCAATCTTGAGATGCTCTGGGGCCATCCATGGATATCCGTGGATCGAGCGAAGGCGGTGACGACATGGTACCTTATCGCTGTGATAACACCTGCATGCATCCCGCATTGAAGATCATCGCATTCAAGCAATTAGTATTGAGCATGTCCTCGTTCCAAGCCCTCAAAACCCAGTATGGGTTACTATTGAAACGATTTCTGAACTCGAACAAAGACTTCGAGGTTCTAACAACCATCCCACCCGACCACTCCGCAGAATCAGAGACGCTCTATGTCTTAGACTCGTCTTTCAATCCCCCCACCCGCGCCCACCTCCGCATTGTGAGCACGGCAGTCATAGAAAATCCCCGGCCCCGCCCTCGCGTCCTCCTTCTTCTCGCTACTCAGAATGCAGACAAACCGTCCAAGCCGGCCTCCTTCGAGGATCGGCTCGCGATGATGGAGCTATTCGCTCGGGATCTCCGCGCCCACCTCGCATCGGCACCGGCCTTCGCCGCTTCGGGGGTCACAAATGCTGTGGAGACTCTTCCGTTGATCGACATCGGTGTCACCAAAATGCCGTATTTCGTCGACAAGGCAACTGCCATTGAGGCATCGGATTCTTACCCAGTGCCGCTGGAGCAGGTCCATCTTACGGGGTACGACACTTTGATCCGGATATTCGATTCCAAGTATTACGCGCCCGAGCATACCCTGAAGCCCCTGGAACCTTTTCTGTCAAAGCACCGGCTGCGTGTGACTATGCGGCCGAGCGATGAGTGGGGTGGAAGAGAGGAGCAGTTGGAATATGTCGCGGCTCTTGCTAGAGGTGACCGAGATGGTGAGGGCGCGCGTAGGGAATGGGCCGAGCGGATCCATCTTGTCGAGGGTCGTCTCTCCACCGACCGGCCTGTGAGTTCAACCAGAGCCCGCGAGGCATTGCAATCGGCTCCTCAGGACCTGAACTGGCTGGTCCCTGAACAGGTGCGGCAGTTCGTGCTGTCGGAGCGCCCGTATTATGGAAGCTCTAAAATGTAGATACTTGGATGGGGTAGCCGCTGGGACTCTCGTACGGTCCATTTCCAACTTGTACAGTGATAATGCATGAATGATTTCATAAATAAACCCATGTACCGACACCGAGACCTGAAGCCACCCACGTTCCAAACGCACAACTAAACCACTTTTGATACACATATTGTACATGGCAGAGCGCAAGATCAATGCAGCACCGCGATCTTCGCATCGTTATGAGTTGTCACCGCGATCATGACGCATCTTCTTCCTCCTCCCTCTTACCTAGAGTGTACGCCAACCCACCACCGATCATGTTGACCAAGGCCAAACCCATAGTCGCACCGCGCACGACGCCGCGAACACCTAGCTTCTTCATGAATGGCTGTCGACGGCGGGCTGCGAGAAGAAGATACAGCCCCGAGAAGGACGCGCTAATGCCGGCAGTGTCCGTCTTGAAGCCCTGCAGGTTGGCATAGCTGGAGAAGATCAGCACAGGTGGAAAGAGCATCGGGAAGAACTGGAACGGGCGCATGTGCTGCGCTGCGATCATGGAGGCGAGCAACGTGGGTGGGAATGAGTTTTCTGGGTTGAGAAACGTCATTAGCGAGTGATCACTTGCAACATTGCTTCTCGACGGCTGGCCTATAAAGCTAGGCTATTCATAGGGCTCTTACCACCCCAGGCACGGAAGCGCTGGATTACCGTCTGCTTGGTCTCTTCGACAGTTGAATCATCCGCCATGGTGAGGTGTTGAGCTTCGGAGCTGGACTTATTTGATGAAAGCGGAAGACGGAGCTTTGACAGCCAAGGATTGTGCTTGCTGCAGGTATTATCAATAAGACGGACGTGCTTTGACTGAACTTCGTGGACCTCAAGACAACTTACAATTGAATATCACGGACTTGGAGACGTTGGCAGGTTTATCAGTTCGGCAAGTGATGTTATCGCAAGTGTAATTGGCGTTCCGGCGCTTGGCAAAGACACCTAAGACCACGCTTTTTCCCCAATTTATGCCCGCCGAATCAGCCACACCTGTCACTCTGATTTCGCTGCATCTTCATCAGGCCGATATTTTACTTTGGCCATCTCATCGCATGTTAGATTAATTTTGCCAGCCCAACCATATCTGCGGGATTGCTTCTCCTATCCGCAATCTCACGCCACCTTACGCCCTCCAGATTCTCTCGACCCCCCTCTTCCATCGAACACCAGCAAACGAGTGCCGTCCAGGATTTGTCAGATTTTCCTCATAAACTACGGCTGCTATGCCCTCGGCTTCGGCATCTGGCTCTGACGCCAAAAGCGGAGGTGCGTCGTCGCGCGACCATAAGCAGGGCAACCAGGATCGCAAGTACACGGATGATCAGAAAGCCGCTGTGCTTCGGATTCGAAAATGCCAGCCTACAGCGTTTTACGAAATTCTGCTAGTCGAGCGCTCATCAACGGACAATGAGATTAAGAAGGCGTACCGCAAACAGAGTTTGTTGACGCATCCCGATAAGAACGGTTATGAAGGCGCGGATGAGGCATTCAAGAGTGAGCAATGAGCAACCCCAGTCCATCTCTTGACATATTGATTCTTATGCGCGGTGGCAGTGGTCTCGCGTGCTTTCCAGATCCTCTCCGACGAGGAAAAGAAGTCCAAGTACGACAAATTTGGCGGCGATCCTGATAGCAGGTTCCAGCCCGGACCGAGCGCCTCGAGCGGCGCATCCCCCTTCAGTGGGTTCGGCGGTGGCGGATTCCCTCGCGGTGGTCAAAGATTCGATGAGGAGGTTTCGGCCGAGGAGATGTTCAACCGATTCTTCAACGGTGGATTTGGCGGAATGGGTGGTGGTGGATTCGGTACGACTACGCGTTGCTCTGATATCTGTTTAACCTGAACTAATCGTGTGCTACTATAGGTGGACCGCAATTTGTGTTCAACATGGGAGGCGGCCCAGGATTCCGAGTGCATCAATTTGGAGGCCAGGCGCCCCGCCGTCGGCCTCGCACAGCAGCTACTGAGCAGGAAGCTCAGATTGATGGCCGCAGTTTCCTTCGCCAGATATTGCCGCTTATCATTCTATTCATCTTGCCGCTCCTATCCTCTCTCTTCTCTGGTCCCTCAACCCCATCCGGACCCTCCTATCGATTTGATACCCCCGTTTCCCCGCATACCCTTGGCCGCTCGACCCCTAAGCTCAATCTCAATTACTTTGTGAATCCCCTCGATGTGGATAACTTTAGTGCCCGAAACTTCCGAGAGCTAGACTCACGTGTGGAGGTGGAATATGTCAGGACACTGCGGAATGAATGTGATGCCGAAGCCCATGAACGGGAAAGGAGGTTGCAAGATGCGCAGGGGTGGCTGTTCCCTGATATTGAGAAGATGAAGAAGGCTCGTGCGATGGAGATGCCGGCCTGCCGGCGCCTGGACCAACTGAAGACGAAGGGGAGAAATTAAATGCACTGCGGACTTTGGAGGCTTCACCGCACCTTCTTATGGCATCTTGTTTCTTTGCGGGGCTCTTTTCTACGGAAGAACGTGCTCTAATATCATTATTAGCCCGTCCACAAAGGTGGCATCTATGGGAGTTTCAGTTCATTAGCTGTACATTTTACTTTTCCTACAGTTTTGAATGCATCTAAGATCTTACTGAATTTGTCCTCTTGGTTTTTCTAGGACTCAATTATGACCTTTGGTCCTCATTTTTGAACACGGGATGAATACAGAAGGTATATCATATTACACTAATTTTACATATGTATTGATGCTGTGACCATAAATTTGAAGAATATAAATAAGGTCCTTGGTTTGTTTTGGCTTCAATATTTGAACATACAAAAGTATATCTATAGAACAGACCATAGGATCGATCTATATTTTCTATTCTGAATAGTTTTGCGTTCGAACGAACGGATAAAAAAGTGACTTTAGAGGTACATCATTTTACGCGTGCAGATCGCGCGTACTAACAAGTACCTTTTCTGTATCTCACACGCTACCATGGACCATGAGATTCGCTTAGTCAAATTTGATCACGGCGCTGAATCTCGAATTAGAACAAAAGCGAATCTCGGAGATCATCACGGAATCACAAACATCTTGTTCATCTTCTGCGGATTCTAGACTCCATTGCCCCCACTTCGAGGCTTTGAAGCAGCCATATTCCGCTTTCACGCCCTCTTATGATTCCCGCACGGTCAGGACAATATTGACATTCTGCCGACCTGATCCACCAGATTAGCGGTCCTGCCAACCTTTTCAAACCGGCTTATTGTCTGACCTTTAGCTAATATGTCGGACACTCTTTCCGACGCGGACAAGGTCAGTTACTTGTTGTGCTCAAATTATGAAGTCGTGCTGTCCCCGCAGTGACTTGAGAACTAACATCTATTCTTGATAAAAAAAAGATTCGCAACAAGCGACTTGCAAAGCTCTCAAACCCAGCCCAGCCCCCAGTGGATGGCAACTCCGACTCGGCACAGAGCTCAGCTAACACATCTCCATCACATTCACCACTGTCCACTCAGTCACCGAGCCGCCTTTTCAACGCGCCACAAACCCCGCAGCAGTCGGAAGGGAAGCGGATCAAGATCACACCGGCCGCGGCTACACCAGAGCGACCACGATCCGCTGCTCCCTCAGCCCCGAGCACCCCTCCGCCACAGAAAATCGAAAGCATTGAGGCCTTCGAAGACCGAACACTAAGTGCCGTGTTCAGAGTGACCCTCAAGGAAGAAGGGCAACGTGACATTCATGGCAACCGCACATACTTGCCCGGACTTCGGAGTGAACTGCAGGGTGAGGGCCAGGATTTGCGCATCCAGGTCGCAGTTCTGGACCAAGCCCTCCTAGAGGCTGCGTCAAAGGCCGAGAGGCTGCGTCCCCTTGATTATCTTCTCCCGTGCTGGAAGCGCATCACAAAGCTGTACAAAGGATTAAGGCGGACGGGAGACAATGACCCAAAGTATCAAGTGCTGTGTGAGGCGCGGCGCCTCTGCATGAGCTACTGTATCTTTGCGATTACAATGCCAGAGATGTTTGGGTTCGTTTTTCTGGAATGTCACTGCACTGACACTCGACACTGACTGTTTGGACTATAGAAGCGAATGGTCCCCGCAATCATCGTTGGCTGCATACCTTCTTATCGACCCTGAGGACGACAAAGGAATCGATTTCGAGTTTATCAACGAGGCCGTCAGAAGATTCGACGAAGATGACTCCGTTAAGCCTGCCTTCATATCTGCTGTCGAGCAGTTGAGCGCGCAGCTTTCTTCCATGGACGTTAATGATGACTACAAGCCATACGCCATTGTAAGTCAAACGTCGGCATTTCCCTGGACCACGTCTGACCAGTTTGTTCAGGCTCTTCGAAATCTTGTTCGCCACGGATCCATTGCGGCTGCAATCACGGAATCCTCCATTTTTAACAATACTAAGGATCCTGCTGTATTCGAGAAAGCCACTCTTCTGGGTCCATGGTTCCGCCTCTCACCTCTTCAAGCTAATGTTACCCTGTCCTATTTCTCTAGCCCCAAGACCCGGGATCAGGCATACATTTCCAATGCCCAGCGATCGCTTCGAATGACACAGCATATGCTTAGCTCAGATCTTCTTGATGTTGTTAACCATCTGATCCGGGCCTCAAAAGAGGCTCGGGATCGTGTTTTGGATTGGTTCGCTACTGCTATGAACATCAATCACAAACGACGGGCAATGCAGGTCGACCCTGCACAAGTATCGTCTGATGGCTTCATGTTCAATATCACAACGTGCCTGGACCAGCTCTGTGAGCCGTTCATGGATGCAGCGTTCACCAAAATCGACAGAGTCGATGCGGATTATCTCCACCGCGATTCTCGCGTTGACATGCGGGATGAGACCAAAATCAACGCCGATCAGCATGCTTCCGACGCTTTCTATTCCAAGAGGGTCGAAGGAACCTCAAACTTTATCACTGAAATATTTTTCCTGACTGTCGCCGCTCATCACTACGGCAGTGAATCATTGACGTCAAAGATGGAGCAACTCGAGAAAGATGTGCGACAGATGGAGAGTACAATCACTAAATTCGAACTTGAGCGGGTTCGCTGGCTCAACAACCCACAGCAATTGCGCACCTTCGATACAGCCCTGAAGAAGTACAAGGACAAGCTCGACTTGGGCATTGCTCTCAAGTACAGTCTGCAGGGTGTGTTGTTTGACGAGCAGTGGCAGGCTCGTTCCATGCTATTCATGCGATATGTCACCGTGTGGCTTCTGAGACTCGTCTCAGGAAAGAACTTCCCCAAAGAGCAGGTTACCCTTCCTCTTCCAGAGGAGCAGCCCGAAGTCTTCAAATGTCTACCAGAGTACTTCTTGGAGGACGTTGTCAGTAACTTCAAGTTTATCATGTGGTGCATGCCACAGATCATTACCGCCACCCAGGGAGATGAGTTGGTAATGCTGTGCATCACATTCCTGGAGAGCTCCGCCTACATTAAGAATCCCTACCTGAAAGCTGGACTGATCTCAATCCTGTTCCGAGGCACCTGGAAACGCCCTGGTGGCGCCAGTGGTGTTTTGGTCGACCTTCTCAACTCGATGCCATTTGCCAATGAGCATCTCCTCCATGCGGTCATGAAATTCTACATTGAGGCCGAGTTCACGGGAACACATTCGCAATTCTACGACAAGTTCAACATCCGTTATGAGATCTTCCAAATCATCAAATGCATCTGGCCCAACACTCTGTATCGGGAGAAGTTGTCCCTTCAAGCCAATCAGAACCTGGATTTCTTCGTCCAATTTGTCAACCTCCTACTGAACGATGTCACTTACGTACTTGATGAATCCTTCGGTGCTTTCAAGACTATCCACAACACTCAGACCGAGTTGAATACCCAGGGCCACACAATGGATGCCGCAACCCGCCAGCAGCGGGAAGAGCATCTGTCATCGGCGCAGCGCAGCGCCAAGAGCTATATGCAACTGACTAATCAAACCGTGTCAATGCTTAAGCTATTCACTGATGCGCTTGCTGACTCGTTCACAATGCCTGAAATCGTGCAGCGTCTGGCGGACATGCTGGACTACAACCTCGACGCAATGGTCGGACCCAAGAGCTCCAACCTCCGGGTGGATAACCTGCAGGAATATGGCTTCAACCCCCGTGCTCTTCTCAGTGAGATTGTCGACGTCTACCTTAACCTGATCAACAAGGAAAACTTCATCCTGGCTGTTGCCCGTGATGGCCGATCCTACAAGCCAGCCAATTTCGAGAAGGCAGCAGAGATCATCCGTAAGTGGTCGCTGAAATCCCCCGAGCAGCTCCGTCACTGGAGTCGGCTGCAGAAGAAGGTCCAGGCTGCCAAGGAAGCCGATGATCAAGCAGAGGAAGACATGGGCGAGATTCCTGAAGAGTTCCTCGGTATGCCCCCTTATCTGAACATAGCTTTACGACAGTTGCTAACTATGTCAGATCCTCTTATGTATTCACTCATGGACGACCCAGTCATCCTTCCCGGCTCGCGGATCTCCATCGACCGCGCCACAATTCGCTCGCATCTCCTCAGTGACCCGCACGATCCATTCAACCGTGTGCCATTGAAGATCGAAGATGTGGTAGCTGGTAAGCAATTTTTCTTTCCTGGGTGTTGTTCTACTATTAACCCCATATTTATCAGATACCGATCTCAAAGCCAAGATTGAGGCGTTCAAGACAGAGAAATTAGCTGGCAAACGGAGAGAAATGGTGCATGATCGGATGGACACATCGAATTAAGGAGCGGGAGCTTTTTATGATTTAATTCACAAGCTTACTTGTTTAGGGGCATTTTCCATTAGCGTTCACGGGACAGAATACTACAACTCGTTTATGTGGAATATGCCCTGGGTTATTTATGTGCGTGGCTTTTCGTCGGGTAGACAATCAAACGAACCCAGTCTTATCGCCAATTTGCTCAATCTTTGAAATTTGTCCCTGCTGTCTTACCCTTTGTAGCTGTAGGAGGGATTTCGTTTGCACGACCTGTATTCGCGGTAGTACAGAGTATAATTCTTGAATTTGACAATTCACGCACGATCTTGCCAGAAATTGTCCCCTTGATTAGTACGGCCGACATTGTTTGTTCTTTAAAAAGACATAGAAGGCAAAAAAAAAAAAAAGTAATAGAAGAAGGAGGAGAAGAAGAAGAAGAAGAAGAAGAGGAAGAAGAAGAACAATAGGTGAAGTTGTAAGGCCTTACCCGGGACCCACCGCCTTCGACATCACCGGCTTTTAAGCTTCTTGTTTATCCTCCGTGATCTTCAATTATTTTCTCTTCAACTCTCAATTGTTCAACATGGGTGCAACTATTTCCACTTGTTGGGAAGTTCTACCCTCTACTGGGCAGCTCTTCCCTCCAACCCCGGCTGTCTATACACCAATTCTATGCTGCTTCCAATACTTCCCCCTGGTCAAGACCCTGAAGCCCTATATGATATCACAATACTAACTCGGAGCATTTAGATCACGATAGTTCAATGGATTCTATCCTGGCATCCAGCAGGAAAAACCTCCTCGCAGTCCATTTTCAACATCCCAGGACGTATCGCGTGGTCCGCCATGGAAATTGTCGGCCCTATCAACTTGATATATTGCATGGTCACCCCATCACCATATGCACCCTCACTCACTGATCTCCCAATGTCCAACATCCTTATTGTAACTCTGTACTGCACCCACTATGTCAACCGCGCTATCATCTCCCCTTTCTTCTCCGCCCCCAGCATGTCCCCAATCCACGTCGCCATCATGTCCTCCGCCATGCTCTTCAATTGGTTCAACTCGGCTTGTCTGGCCGGCTGGTTGCGTGGATATACTGTGCCGACTATCCCAAGTTTCCACACAGCCAGCAACGGATTTATATCTTCCTGTTTTACGATGCCAGATCTCCTCCCCATCGTGGGCGTAATCTTATTCGCCGTGGGAATGGCCGGCAACATCTACTCAGAGACAGCACTATTCCGACTCCGGCGTGAAGAAGCCGAAAAGCGCGCTACTAAAAAGACAGACGACGAAACTCTAGCGGGACAAGGCAGCGGAAACAAGTTCCACAAAGTCTACGTCATCCCACCTTCCCGTGGTGTCTTCGGATACATCTTGTATCCGCATTACGTCTTTGAATGGCTCGAGTGGATTGGTTTTGCTCTTGCTGGTACGGCAGTTGCCCCACTCTCCGCCCTACCTATCTCCGTTTCAACATCTTCGGCGGGGATCGCTCCTCCGCTGCGTCTTGCGCCTTGGTTGGTGCCTGCGGCGTGGGCGGCTGGTAAGCTCGCTGTGCCGCTACCTTTGCCTGCTGTGGTCTTTGTTGTCAATGCGGTCACGAATATGTTGCCCCATGCGCGCTGGGGACGGAAGTGGTACGTTGAGAAGTTTGGGGAGAAGGCTGTTGCTGGGAGGGGCGCTGCTGTCCCTGGGTGTACGTGGATGTGAAATCAACGAAGCTCCTCTAAGTCGCCTTTCTACTTTTTCTCTTATTTTTTATTTTTGTGACTGGCTTTCCGGCCTTGATATCCAGATACGAACTATTTTTCTGTGTGGCTGAACCTGAATTACTAAAGACATAGTTTTTGAATACTAGCCATCGGAATTGGCAATTGCTCCATATCGTAAACCTCATCACGGATATCAACTGGAACCTCACAGGCTACATGTCTTCCCGCCCCCGGAGCTGGTGAACTGGTCGGTATCTCTGGAGGACCCTGCTCATGCGAAACTATCGCCTCAGTTGTGCGAACGATACCCTCACCCTGAATAGCCCTCACCCTGAATAGGCAATATCCGCTCCTCGCTAGAATTGCTCCCTCGACTTCCAGGATACGTCACCGAACGTGTCGTAGAAGCGATCTGTGAGTGTTGAGTCTTCGGGTCAGCGTCGTACTCAACGACACTAACATTGCCGCTTTTATATCCTCGGGATTGTAGTGGTTGCCCCCTTGATCGGGATATTGAGTGCATTTTATATATCTTGCTGCCGGGGTACTCGCGGGTTGTCTTTGACTGTGAGCCGTATGTGCCGAGAAATCCTTTGAAGAGTGTTTTGAGGGCTGGGAGGCTGCGAACGATGATACCTATGTTGTATTCGGTGCTGGTATTGACTAGTACGGGAATTTGAGGGTGGTTTTAGAGTTTGTAGAAAACAACTTACCCGGTCCAGATTGTGATGTCTGTATAGTCCCAGAGGAAGTCAGTAAAGGATGTTCCAGAACACACGTAGACCCGGCATCCGGGATAATAGTTGGTCATTGGAAACATGGCCAATAAGCAGACTTCACAACATCAGTACGAAAAGCACATGGAGGGAGATGAGCCTTGGATGCAGAGAAAGACTCCATAGCTGGTGGATTACTCTCTACAGTTTAGTGGAGTTTTACGTATTTGATTTTTTTCCCCATATATCCGGGTGTATCCTGGATGATCTCCTATTAAGGGCCGATCCGTGAGGTGATCCAGGGATTTTAGAGAGAAGAGGACCCTTTCCAAGGTTAGAACTGATTGAATTTCCCAAATGGGAAATGTGCGGCCGGCATCTCCCGGCGGTGGAGAAAGCGGGACATGGCCTGATGCCCTAAAAGGTCCCAGCAGAGTGGGGGGGATTATGGGGACTGATGCAGGAAAAAGGTGATAGCGGCATGACTATGCCCTAGTTCGACTCGGAACTCCGAGATAGGGATGATTAGCATATGCACCTAGCCTTTAAATGGACGACCATGCCCGGATCCCTTCAGCTCGATCACAACTTCTCCTAAACTCTTGGTGTGAAACTGGTCCTTCAGAGGCTCAAATATTCAACTTGCCACCATGGTTGCCGTTTCCATTCTTACTCTGGGAGCTTTGTTCACACAGGCGTGGGCTATGCCCGCTGCTGCGAAGAGTGCCGTTGTGAGCGCTGCCACTCCCACCGCTGCTTCCACTTCCCTGCCAGTCGCTGAGTTCCAGCTTGAAACCCTGGCTGGATTGGCATACAACGCCTCCCTTGAGAATGTCTCGGGCGACTCGGACATTGAGAAGCATGGTGGCTGTTCGTTGTCTAGTCTGCGTATTCGTCGCGATTGGAGGGCTTTCTCTAGCAACCAGAAGAAGTCCTACATCAAGTCCATCCTTTGCCTCCAGGAGTTGCCCTCGCTCACTCCATCCGATAAGGCCCCTGGTGCGCGGTCCCGTTACGATGACTTCGTCGCTACTCACATCAACCAGACCATGAGGATCCACTACACTGGAACTTTCCTGGCGTGGCACCGGTACTACATCTGGAACTTCGAAGAAGCCATGCGCAACGAGTGTGGCTACACCGGCGACTACCCGTAAGTCTGACGGTCCTTCGCATAACGAAAACACCCAAGCTCTAACTTACCTCCAGTTACTGGAACTGGGGCGCTGACGCCGCCAACCTGGAAAAATCCCAAGTCTTCGACGGCAGCGACACTTCGATGTCCGGTAATGGAGCCTACACCGAATCCGTCGGTGACATTGAGCTGAGCCTGGCCAACTACCCGGTGATTCACCTGCCCACCGGCAACGGAGGCGGCTGCGTCACCAGCGGTCCTTTCAAGAACTACTCTGTCAACATGGGCCCGGTCGCGCTGATGCTTCCCGGAGGTGAAACCGGAAGCAGCGCCAACCCACTCGCTTACAACCCCCGCTGTCTGAAGCGCGATCTGAGCTCCAAGATTGTCCAGGACTACGCTAACTTCACCGCGATTGTGGACCTGATCCTGCGCCACGACAACGTCTACGACTTCCAGATGAACATGCAGGGTGTTCCCGGAAGCGGCAGTATCGGTGTCCACGGTGGTGGTCACTACTCTATGGGTGGTGATCCTTCTCGTGATGTATTTGTTAGCCCTGGCGACCCTGCTTTCTGGCTCCACCATGGGATGATTGATCGCACTTGGTGGATCTGGCAGAACTTGAACCCCCACAAGCGTCTGAATGCTATTTCTGGCACTGGTACTTTCTTGAATGGCCCCCCTTCTCCTAACACTACTCTTGACACGCTTATTGATATTGGTTATGCCGGTGGCGAGACTATTGCTATGCGGGACCTCATGAGTACCGTTTCTGGTCCTTTCTGCTACATCTACCTGTAACCGGTGATGGTCAGTCATTGGCTGTTTATACCTAGACCCCTGGAATATGGATTGGATGCATGCAAGATGACAAGAATAGACGGAGTGGGAAGAGTCATATCTGTATATACAGGATAGAATGATACATAATCCATGATTTAGACCTCGAGAAGTGACTATTAAAATGTTCGGAAAGGCAAGAAACTTACATCTCTATCCTCCTCTAGAATATCGCAACCTGATCGTGGATAAAACCTTATTAAAGATAATATAGCAATCCAAGACCTCTCCTCAAAATACTTTCTTATACCCTCCACCGCGAGAACATCATAATCGGAACCCACAACCAAGATAAAGAAAGCAAAGAGCCCTGCATATGGGAATCGGGCTTTCCAGCACCATTAGTAACAGCAAGGTAAGGATCCTGGCCGTAAGTTGTGTTTAACGTGACACGAGCTTGGGCCGATCCATCTTCCAATCGAATCCATGTCTCAGTGTCGCCTGCAAGATTTCCTTCGTGGAGTAAGATCTGCCGCCCACCGCGGAGTAGATCGCCGTAGCCGCCATACCCCGTATGCCGACCGTAGCACATATTAATACCATTCCCGGTTAGATCGTGGTCAACGAGAGAACCATCCCATTTAAAGCACCTGTGATGTTTGGTTAGCGTTGGAGTCATCCAAGTGACGATTATTGTCTGCTAGCGACGCATACCAGTCATTTTGGTGATCGTGGCCGCTAAATCCTGCAATTAAGCCCTCAGTGTGCAGGAGCGCGTCCATGAACTTGACGTCCTGGCCATCATAGCTCCACCCGCTGGTCCCTTGCGGATTAACGCGTTCGCGATTCACTCCGGGAGTCAGGCGCGGATTTATACCTCTTGTTTGTTGGTGTTCGAGCATTGCGTGAGCGGGGATGTGGTAGAATGCTAGCGAAGGGATGACCTTTCCATACTGCTTTTTCAGTTTGGAATCGGTTTTAGTGAACCAGTCAACGACCTTGAATACACCCAGTTAGTGTTTCATAGAAAAATAAAAAAAAAGTAGCATGATTGGGGATTTCCTACCGATTCATGAATCCAACTGGGCCTCTTAACAGCAGGCCCGCCTTCTCCTTGTTTTTTATAATAATGTCCACCTTTCGAATCGAAGAACCACAGCAGCAGCGCCGGCGTGCTGGTATTTGCCTGTCCATGTGAAAACACTGGCAGGTAATAATTCGTTATTCCGGCCTTGTCGCCGGAGACCCTACTCTGCGTCAGGCTGTTGGGGTACTTTTGCTCCGCCTTCAACATGTCATCTTTCGGATTGAGATTAACCTCGCTGTCGTGGTTGCCGTAGGTCGATGCCCAGCTGTACCCCTCATTTACGAGCGGAGAAACGACCGAGTCGATATATTTGCTTGAATCGGCTTTTTGGGTTCTTTCGCCGGATACTAGGTCGCCGTTTATGACTATGAAGTCGATGTCCTCCTCCGAGAGGATGTTTGACATCACTTTTTTAGACTTCTTGTCTTTTTCTTCGTCTGTAAGGGATTAACAAGAGCCCCTTCCTTGTAGGCCGTTACGACATACCCTCCGCGAAGTGCAAATCCTCAAAGACCCCAATGTGAAATGTCCCATCTTCTCTGAACCGCAGGGTTCGATCCGTGGGTGCTCTGAGTACGGTTTGGTCAGATTCTCCGAGGTCCGGTCGGGGTACCATATTGGAGAAATGTTGAATCAAGGGTTATTAAGCTCGGCAGTTGTGGGGAGATAGGCTTTTGTAAGGTTTCGAGAAATTCACGTGCGTGTCTCACAGTCGATCACGTCAGGGACTTCGTGCCAAGACATTTTATATTAGGTCGACGTTTTACAATTGACAGGGTCCTAAAAGAGCATCTAGCCCTTTTTGCTCAAAATCACATTGTGTTTCAAATTTAGGTTCCTAAAAGTGTTTCAATGGTAATCCTACCGTGATGATACTCATGCTTTCTCTGACTATAAATTATAACTATTTCCTGGTTATACATTGAGTCTACTGGTCTTCAACTTACAACATATACTGTAACACATGAATTCAGCTTGACCAAAATTTATGCCTTAGGTAACACAGCACATATTCCATGGGTGAGGTTATAGTAAGCCTGGACAAGATGGTAAAATATATACATGTAACATGAAAAACCAGTGGCGCCAAAAGAATACAGACGAAGTTCAATACCTATGTCATCAAATATTCCACCACCTTCGCTAGCCAAAAAAAAGAACCAAAGAAAGAACCATGATAATCCCGACCTAGAATGCATTCCCTGCCGGAGAGCTGAGATAGCACTCTGTAAGAATATTGAATACGATAGATGTTTCCTCGGGGAAATTGTAGAGTTTAGTAGTACGTAGGACGAGGGCTTGACCATCAAAATAGGACTCAAAAGTGCGGGCACGTTTGCCCATAAACGAACTTGGTAAGAAATGGGAACGAAGGATACAGAATTATCGGTGCTTTCATATGCTGAAGGAGGCGTGCCTTGCTCAGCTGGCCCAGCATCAGGCGGAGAATAGTCAAGAGCTCACCACAAAGAATTTCCCCATAATTTGTGTTCAAATTGGTATAAATCTCAGCCTTGGCGCGTGGGAAACCTTTTCCAGGAATATCTGTCATCTTAAACGTTCCAAATTCAGGCTGTTCATTCTGATACATATCCTTGTAAGGTCTGTACTTACCAATAATAGCTGATGTTATTAGCGACTATACGCCATTGGATTAGCCAGAAAGCTCAGGGTAGCAATGTCTCACTCTTTCGAAGGCCACAAGACCTCTCCTGGGTTACAATTCGCCTCGTAGGGAATATAATACGACCAGCAGCCTGCAACCTGGCGTGCACGGTTAGCAGGGCGCGTAAAACAGGTGTCCTCGCGTTCTAGACTTGAGCGGACTTGACTAATAATGCTATAATCGGGCTCCGGGAGGCTGGAGTATGACGCGAAGAAGGAAGGCTTGCGGTCCGGATCTTTTCTGTCAATGGTCATGCGCTGGAAGTCAGTCTTCAATCCCTTGAGTTGCGACTTGTCAAGTGTATGCATATCCGCGATCTGGGGCCGGTTCTTCTGGCAATCAGCTTGCAAGCTGATGCTGGTATCAAAGCATACTTGGATTAACGAGACTACTTATCCTGCACTTTATATTCTTTCTTTCGTGTTGAGACTTTAGTGTTACATGCACCGTATCCATCTGATATGTTTTTATTGTATTTCTGCGTGCATATCTACTAAATGTGAATTGCTTGATTGATTTACTTCAACCTCAGCTAACTCTAGCTAGCGTTTAATTCTAGTTTGTTGTGGTAGAAAGCCTATACGGAACGTCTGTGGATGCCCTAGGCGGTCGAAAGATCGTTTATTATAGCAGTAATATTAGCCCTTGAAGCCCTGCGGGACTCATACAACTTGGTACGAGATGGATTGTAGACACGATATAAAGTAGGGTAACATTCGATTTCTTTCTTTTTCTTTTTCTAACATTAACTTTCTTTTCTCAACCTGTAAAGAATTAATAGCTCTTCCCATCTAACTATACTAGAAAGCTATACGGAAGTCAATCAAAAAGCCGAGCGTACCTCCTAATATAACTACGTTTAGACTAGTTAACTAGTTATAATTAGTTATCTACCTATCGTAAGTAGGCCTCCGCAGAGCCCACAAAGCCCAAAGCCCAAAGCCCAACCCGAGCCCACCGATAGGCTAAGGGCTGCCCTAAATAGTGTAAATATGCTGAGAAATCGAGATGCCAAGCAAAGTCAACCCCCTTTTTTTAATTTTTTAATTACCTTATCAGATGAGTTCATTATTGGCTCAACAACAAATTGTTCTTCCACTAGGCACCTGTGTGAACTAAAAAAGCGGTGGTAAAAAGGCGGTGCTCAAGAGATGATCGCTCACACAATGAATAGACCCTACAGTTTTCGTCCCATTTCACCCAAGGTCAAGGGTAGGGCAAGTCACCATCCTTATTAAAGTGACCTCAGAGAAAAAGCGTTCGAAGCTGCGTCAATAGCGTCTTGCTGAAATTGAATGGCGCCCTGCGAGACTATTTGGCTACCGGAGAAAGAAAGAGAAGCTGCTGCGTTATCCAGAAGGATTTAGGTGCAGGCCTGAACCTGAATTTTCTAGGGTTTCAAGGCTACCTGGCCAGTTCCCCGGGTGGGATGTCGGTACCCGGCCCGGAGATGTATTTAGGTCATCTATAAGGGAATGCCCACAATGATATATGAAGACGTACAGATATCCTCGCCTAGACGTGTCCTTCTAAAGTTTGGTGGTTATGGGGAGTTAGTCATCAGCAGGGGGAGACAAAAGCAATCCGGGCGTCTGTTTCTTTCTCATTAAATGCACCAACCCTCAAAATGACAGTAACGCGAAGTCAGTCTGAGAATCTGACCAACCAAAGATCGACCCAAGCACAGGGCAACACCGAGGACAGCGAGATTAACCAGAAGTGTGGAACAAGAACAAGCAGCGAGAGGAGCTTTCATAGAATAGCTTGATCTTGACTATTCCAGCAATTCAATATCCAAACAGACCAATTGGAAGTCCATTCTTAAAGATGTTCACCGAATTGATGGCTGTCGCCAAATGGCATTTGCATGTCCCGTGGAGAATCCCCAGAGAGACTATGGATTATAATACGTAAGACTCGACACAGACTTCCCCTAAGGCAAGGCTAACTAAATGGCTAAAGACTGACGCAGCAGAACTCTTCGGAACGAGTTTCGTCAGTCAGATGCGATGACAGGGACCATGAAAAAAGTTATATTCTCGCCAGATTCCGATGCCCCCAGCAATAAAGGAAGGTACAACAATGACACCCTTTCGATTACTCGCCCTATAACTTATATAGGAATAGAGCCAATGTTGAAAGCGCCAATTATATATTGGTCTGGAAATTCAAACGATATAGGACAAAATATAATCGATTGCTACTCCCCATAAGACGTGAAAGCGAAAGTGCTCCCTTGGCATATAGCCGTTGAATCGGGGAGACCATGCTAGCCATTCAACTCCAACTGATGATATGACCGGTATCAGTGGTCAGTGGCCATGTTGGTATGTGCACAATTAGCTTTTAGTAGTATCCACTTTGCCAAAGGGGTACCCACTAATGCCTCGGCACTAAAATGTCCCCACTTTAGGGCATTCTTCCAGTCTAGATATAAGGGAGCAAAGCGTGATATTGAAGTGCCGTTGGTGATAGGTTTAGTGTGGAAGAGGCTGGATTAGTACCCTCCACATCCATTATTACAGGCTCTTCTGACCTAATCTTAAAGGCTTCTCATTTGATTAAGGGATATTATGCGGCTCTCCTGGGCTTTTCATGGAATTTTGTCGGAATCCTCTACAGAGTACGGAGTACCCGAAGGTGCAAGTTCTTGCTTAACTAGTGAGACTCGGACAACTTTCCTCACTGGCTTGACTTAGTTATAGGACTACTACTCCGCCTTTTGGCCCCCAATACATACAGCGAGTGGTGGATCAATGCCTTTTCCTGAGTCAGATTAATGCTCTGCGCGGCTTGCTTACCCTATACGTTATCCACACAGTCCAAACTAGATAATGGCTATTCAGGGGCAGTTTTATTTGGGGGTTTCCCCCTTTTATATAGACACGGAAGCCCCAATCTTCTCCTTTCGAAACTAAATAGTCTCTTGGATTTGACAAAAACAAAATATGACACTGTGGTCAACCACGTTATTTGCATTCTTGATACTTCGATCAGCACATGCAATCGATTTTGCGACCCCTCTACCCACAGAAATACAACATGTGACATCCGAGCCACCGAAGCCCACTGAGGGATTGCAGTTTCATCGCCGTGATGACCTGGAGATTGTGACCAGAGTCTTAACCGATGCTTCGTTATGTGGATTTTTTACCGACAGTATAGGTCCTAGTTAGTACCCTTTGAAGACCACTTGACTTCTACCTAGGAATCAGTAAGCTAATTCGGCACGTTTCTCAGATAAACTGGCCAAATATGACTGCAGCAGTGATTACAGTTGTGTTTATCATGTGTCAAATACCGCTTTTCCCGGCCTCGTAGGTTGTTGTTCGGACAATGACTGCGGGTTTACGAGCGCTTGTTACAATAGTGCAAAAGTTTCTGCCACTCCGTCGTTAACTTCCGGCAACACAGCCTTCCGCCTCTTTTGCACAGAATCTACAGCAGCAGAGTGTGGGACGTATACATGGGGAGGAGAAGACTTCACGGACTACCACTGTTACAGCACTCCATTTATATATGGCGTATACACTACGGCAACATTCGGAACGCCAGTGAATGGATCAGTTACTAAGGTGACTCAATATGTTACAAAAATAGGTGATGAGATGATGAACACCTACTCCTCTTCATTCGACGTGTCGACCTCAGCTCAAGCGACGACCACGACTGCACATACACACGCTGGCAATTCTGGCAAATCCCATTCATCGAGGCCTTCAGGCACAATTGCAGGTGGTGTTGTTGGGGCCGTTGCAGGCTGTGCTTTTATTGGAGCCTGTGTCATTCTATTTTTGAGAAAAAAGAAGAAAACTCGCCAGCAAGACCAGTCGAACGAACTAGGACAAAATGGGTATCAGTCTGTCCCAGAAGACCAGTCTAGTCAAAACGATCGGAAATTACATGCGGAGGTCGAGGCAAATGACCCATGTCAGAAGATTGCGGAGATCCCTGGAGATAGCGCTCACAATGTACCCCATGAAGTTGACTCAAAGACCTTAATTGCCGAGTTACCTGACAACATCAAAAGGTGATATATTACATTCATGTTTATCTCTCTGCACCGTGCCCCCACTGTCTGTATGTACAACATAATCCAACCACCAATCATGCCTTTCAGGACATTTTCAGATTCAAACGATTCAATTGAGAAGGAAGGATGGATCTTGTAACCAAAAACAGTGAAACTGTTCATGTGAATTTACATGTATATATAATGTTTCTCATATGACACTTCAACTGCATTTAAATGAAGTAAGTAGCTAGTGTGAAAGTCACTATAAGATGGGAACAGGTTAGGTCCATGATACTCATTCTGGGTTCGGCTAGTCTTACTACCTTCAAAGTTGAAGGACGACAACAAATGCAGAAGAATTCAAAGGAAGGGCTGTGGAACAGTACGAGCAGCATGGGCGTGTATACGGAGTACCTGTGATGAGGACGGCCCCCAATAGCTAGTATTTGTAATGGACCGGGCCAATATCGGTTGGTTTGCCGAAGAAACCTATTTGATCCACTGCGGGACGCCAGACCCTCACCGCGCTTTCCGGAGCGACGATCGCAATTTCTATAGGATATTGAGCCTCCCAAAGCTCTAATTTAAAGATACGAGCAATTACTATTGATGAAAGCTAAAACGGCTCCCAGTTCCGAATAACGGGCGGTGTTGCGAGGGCCCACCGGCTTGATGATTCTCATCAAATAGTTACTCCAGGGCTGATAGTGGGGATTATATATTTATAATCAGTTGTTTATCTCCGTTAAGGAGGCAGTATAACTTTTAGCCCCCAATCTACTTTATATGGCCTCGTAAGGCAGAATGGCTATTGACATGAAAGCAACTGGTACTCGGGTACATAAGATGCGCTCCCTCCGTGAGTCCAAGCACTCTTTGATTTACCAAGATCAAACTCCAAAAGGTTGCAATGTTTGCTAAACATTCACTGCTTCTTGCGGCTGTGGGGAGCGCCCTTGTGGCCGCAGCCCCTAGCGGCCAACGCTCTACACCGGCCCCTTGTGCCCAGATTTCCCAGCAGTATATGCATGATGTTAAGACCGGCAGTAAGAGCGGCCATTTGTAAGGGTCAGTCTCAATAGACTCACTGACTAGAACTAGAAGTACCTGCGTTTTCCGGTGCATTGGCCTATGAATGCCTGCAGTCCATGCCATTTGATCCAAGGAGAGGAGCTGCCTTTGTCAAGGACGTCAAGAAATACATGCAGTGGCAGTCTAACGCCAATGTGCTGAGCAGTATGTATAACATGGGTATCGGAAGAGTTGAAGAGTTATTTTGACCATCCTCTTCTAGCATAGATCCTCCGGCTTCGTATCTGTCTCCTCCGGTTGATATATGGGGTGGCTTGGACTATTTGCAGCAGCAGGCTGCCGACAACAAATTCAGCAACCAATTTGAGTTCGACACTGCTCTCTCGGACTTGTTTATCTCTGCCAAGGATGGACATCTATCCCTTGTACCATGCTCGTTTATGCCATTTGTGTTTGTGAGCCATGAGTCCTTGGTCTCTATCTCATCTGATGGTCTCCAGCTGCCCAAAATCTACACTTATAGTATGTTTGTTGACCGTATGTGGAAAGACTAGAACTGACATGGCTGCTCAGACGATGCCCAAGTCCTCAAGAGTAACCCCGATGCCATCTCACCCATTGTGACAATTAACGGTAAAGAAGTTGTCTCTCACCTAGAGGGAGTTGCGGAGACCCAGTCATTCCAGGACCCTGATGCCAGGTACAACAATGTGTTCCGCTCCCGCTCCCGCTTTATGAACAGTGAGGAGATGCTGGGAGCATTCTCCTACGGTCCGAATGGTATGTGGCCCGGACCTACAGTGTACAACCTGACATACGCCAACGGAACCACGTCCAAGTCCGAAGTAAAGGCCGCTGTTAGAAGCGGTAAGTTCAAGTTTGCCAACGGTAAGGCGCTTTACGAGAGTTACTGCCTGCCTGCGCCTTATACAACTGATACAACCGCCAAGCCGGCTCCTTCGACAGCGACCCCAACGCCCAGTAGCTCCGCCCCAGCTTCTTCGACTCCTGTCTCCCAGAGCCCATCGGCCACTGCAAAGCCCGCTCCGACTGGCTATCCCAAGGCCGCCATTCGCGATGACAACAACCTGATCGCCGGCTACCTACTGAGAGAGCCCGGACTGGAGGACACCGCTGTGCTGTCTGTTCCTACCTTTAGTGTTAGCAGTCTAGAGGGCGGTACCGATGTAATTTCCAGTCTCGCTGTTGAGTTCATCCAAAGAGCTGTTGATGCGGGAAAGAAGAAGATGATCATCGACCTGAGCTCCAACCCCGGAGGCGACGTCAACTATGCTTTTGATCTTTTCAAACTATTCTTCCCCAACAAGACCCCGTACTGGTCGTCGCGTTTCCGTGCACATGAAGCCTTTAAGCTTATCGAAAAGGTTGGCTACTCGTTCCCGCACGATTCGGAAAATGATGCCTTTGAATCGCTGGTCGAATTCGGCTTCTACAACTTGAAGACCCCCGATCAGAACCACACCTTTGAGTCGGCTAAAGAGCTCTATGGGCCTCACCGGGTTCTCGGCACGAACATGAGCACGGCCAACTCGCTAGACCTGGACCTGGTCTCGAGCGAGGCGAAACCAATCCACGGCTTCGGCGGCATTAAGTCCAAATGGACGACTCCCCCCTTCGCCCCAGAAGACATATTGATCATCACAGATGGAGCCTGCAGTTCTGCATGTCCTACTTTTACCAAGATGATGAAGTACGAAGGTGTGAAGACCCTCTCCTTTGGTGGGCGTCCGCAGCACGGACCTATGCAGACGATGGGTGGTACACGAGGTGCACAAGTCCTGCCCGGATCCACTCTTGTGGAAATTACAAGCACCTTGCTTGATATTGCCGCCGAGAAGGAATTGCTCTCGAAAAGCGAGCTCCAGCAGCTGAAGGCGCTCTCCCCGGCTGAGGAAAGCCCACTTCAGTATGGCCAGTTGCAGGTTAACCTCCGCGACGCGTATAGCAAGCTTGATGAGGATAGTTCCATGCCCCTTCAGTTTGTCTATGAGCCGGCTCACTGCCGTCTGTTCTACACACTGGAGAATTTTCTGCAGCCGGCAACTACCTGGAGCGCTGCGGTCAAGGCTATGTGGGGCGGTGGGGAGTGTGTTGCAGGTTCGCGCCAGAAGTGACGCCTAAATCGACCTATTTAATGCTTGCACTGTTTTCTTATTAAACCACATGTACTTTACTTATTGTTTGCTTTAAATTTATACCTTTCTATTTATTTGAAGCTTGCATCCATACAGTCATATCATCCTACGTGCACAGTATTAAAAGCACCAGTGGGCCTTAGCCATCCGACGGGCCTGGATCTGGGGTTTGGTATTCCTCTATAGGCGTACTACGCATTCGCACCCGTCGCAACTATCGCTGCCATCTTTTCTATAAAATGGGTATCGGGTAGTAACGCTTAGGGGGCGGCTACGATGAACTAGTTCACGAGACCGCGGGACCTCTTGTTGGCAAGATATTTTATGTGTTACTTTTGCGCGACGTTCCTCTTATTAGAGACAATGCCTCACGTTCAGTCACCCACTATACATATACAACCCGAAATTAACCAATATGGCTAATCCACTGATTGGATATAGCCACTCAGCTGCCTTTGATATAAGCAGACTGCCCGTGAGTGATATTCATACTCTAAACTATAAGCAGTATGGCAAACAAGACGTGGAACCTGGTAAGAGTCCACCACTATGAGCCTTTGTTTAAACGTCCAACCCCCCCCATTTATAAGTACTCCATCATCATTGACTACATTTATGAATTTTAAATAAATACTGAAATAACAGAAATACCGACTTTACTATTCCCCTACCTCCACCGCAGACCCGACGAAGACACCTTATACACCAACACGAAATTCTTCAACCCAGCCATCGACCGCGTGGTGCTGTTCGACCAACGTGGAGCCGGCAAATCAACGCCTGCAATTGGACTACGCCAGAATACAAGTCAGCATCCAGTCTCCGACATTGACGTGCTACGCAAGCATCTCCAAATAGTGAAATGGTACCGGTACCTCTTCTTCGGTCCGTGGGGTTCAACACTGTCCGTACTCTATGCACAAGTCTACCCGGAAATGTCGGTACGGGAAATCTTCACTGTCAGGAAGTTTGAGCTGGAGACCTCGTGTGGGTCCATTGGCGCAGCAAACATCACTGAAGCCTACGAAGCATTTGTCAATTATCTTCCTGGAAAGTACTATGATCTGCTGGCTTCGGAAGACTATGAGACAAGAGTTGCTGAAGCGAGGGAGTAGGTTCGGTGGGATCTGAGTACTGGCACTTTGAAACCGAGGCCTGAACGCTTTGCTCAACTTCGAGATGATGCCTGGGTGTTTGCTCATGCGAGGCTCGAGGCGCATTACCTTGCGAATGGAGGGCTTCTGGAGGAAGGTCAGATTATTAAAGTGGAGAATTTGAGGAGTAGCCATATTCCGAGTAAGTTAAGATAGCCACCATTATTCAGGGCCGCTATGGTATTGTCTCCGCACCGCAGACAGGTTGGGACCCGCACAAGGGCTCGCCGGACTCGCGATTGTTTTGGACTCCTGATGCTGGCTATAATGCTAGTGTAAGTACACCATCTAGCTTGCATTGACCTCGTTCCTGAGACATGGCCATGCTAACATCTTTGTAGGAACCTGGCACGCAGGCCAACTGTCCGAGGTCTGTGATGAGCACGCTGAGCTTGACTTTACTCTCTGACGGTGTGAAGAGGATTGATTATATCCCCTGCTTTTGTTTATATGAGCATTCTCATAGTAGTTCTCCCACGGGAGTACACGTCCATTGCACTTGGAAATTATATACATAGTAGCCTCCGCCCAGGGTTCCATCTACAGTCTTTCCTAGACCAAAAACCGGCAACCAACTTCCAATGAGTAGTTTCAAAGTGTTTTGTACCGCACCTTCTTCACTCTTCGAGCTTATATTGAAACCAAAACCAATCGCAAAGCCGGATATCACGTGTTGTTACAGCTCAGCTTGATAGATACGCGCCACTTGTACTCTGGAAAAGAAGCCGTTTTGTTTCACTCCTATACGCTGAAATTACAAGGAACACAGATTATTGTAAATTGTAATATTGACAACTGATTCTACACGATGATAGAGACAGTAGGTCAAATTCGGCAATACGAATTTGACCAAGCAAGGTTGTAGAGCTTGCTGTATGTGGAAAACCACACAATGTTGAAATGGTAAAACCAGCACCAACCAGACATCACAACGGAAGTAGGTCGTCATGTCGGCCAGTGCCAGTTTAAAATCGTCAGTCATGTTGAAACTCCAGGCCCGCTTTTGATATCCTCTAGAAAACCCGTTGAAACCCATATGTTGAACTTTTGGTATCATCGTCGTAACTCATCAGAAAAGAAAACTCCCCAGTACCGAGGCGACAGGTTGATTGTCGCCTCCTCATTAGATTATTGGTAAATTGAAATAATTTACTGCGCGTACTTCTGGCGGAAGTACTTGGCAGCGTTGACCATCTGTTTGTGTTTGGTCAGCATTTTGAACGTCAGTTGTAGGGACATTGCCACTTCTTACCGCAGTGAGAGCCGCCTTGGTCTCGGGCCAGCCACGAGTCTTGAGTCCACTATAAAAAAAAAGGCATATTAGCATCAGAAACAACAAAATGAGATTTCGCCACAGGAGACAAACCAATCGGGGTTGCACCACAACTGCGAGGGAGTCAGGTATGCCAGCATCTCCTCGATGCGGTCCTTGATCTCCTGCTCAGTGGGGACACGGGGAGAGTGGATGTCGTAAACACCGGGGCCAATGTGGCGAGGGTAGGCCTCGTCGATGAAGACCTTGAGGAGCTTGGCGTCAGACTTGCTGTTCTCAATGGACAGGACATCGGCATCGAGAGCGGCGATGGCGTGGAAGAAGTCCTGGAACTCAGAGTAGCAGAAGTGGGAGTGGATCTGAGTGCCATCGGTGACACCGGCGGTGGACAGCTTGAAGGAATCAACAGCCCACTTGAGGTAGGCAACACGGGCCTCACCAGTACGGAGGGGAAGACCCTCACGGAGAGCAGGCTCATCGACCTGAATCACAGCAATGCCAGCGGCCTCAAGGTCAACAACCTCGTCGCGGAGAGCGAGAGCGAGCTGCTGAGCCTGGACGGACTGGTGGACATCGTCACGGGGGAAAGACCACCGCAGGCAAGTGATGGGACCAGTAAGCATGCCCTTCATGGGCTTGGGGGAGATGGAAGCGGCGTACTTGGACTCCTTGACGGTCATGGGGGCGGGACGAGAGATGTCACCGACAATGATGGGGGGACGCACGCAGCGGGAGCCGTAAGACTGAACCCAGGCGTGGGTGGTGAAAACGTAACCAGTGAGGCGCTCACCGAAGTACTGCACCATGTCGTTACGCTCGGGCTCACCGTGGACGAAGACATCGAGATCGAGCTCCTCCTGGATCTTGACGACCTCTTGGATCTCCTTCTCGATGAACTTCTCGTACTCCGCAGGGGTGATCTCACCCTTAGTGAACTTGTTACGCTGGATGCGGATCTCCTTGGTCTGGGGGAAGGAACCAATGGTGGTGGTGGGGAAGAGAGGAAGCTTGAGGGTCTTGGTCTGCTCGGCGTAACGCTCGGGGAAAGCGGACTTGCGGTTGTGCATCTCAGGGGTGACAGCGGCCTGGCGGGCCTTGACAGCGGGGTCGTTGGTGCGGGCAGAGGAGGCACGGGCCTGGACAGACTTGGCGTTGGCCTCGAGCTGCTCACGGACAGCGGCGGGGCCCTCAGTGACAGCCTTGGCAATCACGACAACCTCAGTGGCCTTCTCGACAGCGAAGGAGAACCAGTCGCGGACCTCAGAGTCAAGGGTCTTCTCGCTGGCGAGGGTGTGGGGGACGTGAAGGAGGGAGCTGGAGGTGGCAACAATGACACGGTCCTTGCCGAGCTTCTGGATAGCGTTCTCGACCTTCTCGATGGCGGCCTTGAAGTTGGTCTTCCAGATGTTACGTCCGTCGACAACACCAGCGGAGAGAACCTGCTTGGGGCCAAGAGCGGCGACGACGGTGTCGAGCTGCTCAGGGTTGCGGACAAGGTCGATGTGGATGGAGTGAAGGCTCTGCACGTCGGCGAGGACGTCAATGTTGTGGACGATGTCACCGAAGTAGGTGGCGAGAGTGATGCGGGGACCCTGGGCACCGAGGGCACCGATCTTCTCATAGGCGGGCTTGAAGGCAGCCTTGGACTTGGCAGCGAGGTCGAAGACCAGGACGGGCTCATCAATCTGGACATCCTCGGCACCAGCGGCCTTGAGCTTGGACAGAAGCTCAACGTAGAGAGGAAGGAGCTTCTCAAGCAGAGTGATGGGGTCGACGGTCTGGTCACGGTCGGCCTTGGCGAGAGTCAAGAAAGAGACGGGGCCGAGGATGACGGGGCGGGTGATGATGCCAGCGGCCTTGGCCTCGAGGAACTCAACAACGGGCTTGGGCTCAGCGGCAAGCTTGAACTGCTGGTTGTCCTGGAGGGTGGGCTTAACGTAGTGGTAGTTAGAGTCGAACCACTTGACCATTTCCTGTTCATTGAGTCAGCATACTGGATTCGGACATGTATAATGTAATGGGTTGCACATACCAGACTGGGGACATCGATGCCCTCCTTCTGGAGACCACGACCCATGGCGAAGTACTCATCGAGAGGGTTGAGGTTGTACTTGGAGTAACGCTCGGGGATGGTTCCGAAGAGCTGGTGGTGGTCGAGAACCTGATCGTAGAAGGCGAAGTCGTTGCTGGGAATAACATCGACACCGGCATCCTTCTGGATCTTCCAGTGCTCCAGACGAAGACGCTTGCCCTCAGCGAGGAGCTCATCGCGGGAGATCTTGTCAGACCAGTAAGCCTCGGTGGCCTTCTTGAGGTCACGGAGTCTTCCCATGCGGGGGAAACCCAGAATAGATCTATCCAAATAATCAGCAACTGTCTCGGCAAATGTTCAATAGAGTCGAGCCAACATACGATTGAACCATTCTGATGGATGTGTGTGAAAATCGGAAAAGAAAAAAGGGTCTCAAGGATAGAATTTTCACAAATCCGATGCCTTTGAGAGAGAGAATGAAGGAGGAGAAGAGAAAAAGGTCTGGGAAATGTCGAAAGAAATATGGAGGGGGAGTAAATACACGCTAACCCCAATGGGGTCTTGATCCACACACAAGTTGGAGGGGCAGCAATACGGTATGATACATGATACAGTACCCATGTGTACCCGTTTGTACCCATGATCTCGGGTTCCTAGGGGGATCCAGGGGATATTGTGTAATTTACTGTTAATTTCAATCTCATCCAGTATCAATACCCCATGTTCTCCGTGATCGGTCCGCCAATGGATGATCACGCCATTGAGAGACACCGATAAGGCCTCTTGCAAGCTGGTAACAACTATTGCAAATGACTATTCTTTCTTTTTTTTTTTTTTTGTTTCAGCAAGGGCTTTATATACTGTATGTCGTATACTCGTACACGAATTTAAAATTTCTAGATTAATGAGCGGTCAAGCCTACCAAGGCATATCACAAAATGCAGAATTGAGTACAGGCAACTCTGTGACACGCTGTCAATTGACCCCGCCACTTCGCCCGGACAACAGCTACTTACATCCGGAGTGATATATACAACTAGGTAAGCTGACATGAACTAATATGTGGTACTACATATGTACCAATTGATAACTTCATTATTTCCATACAGAGTAGTATTTTTCTAGCCAATTCTTCATGATTCCCTCAATGTTCCTCCTAAAAAAGAAAAAGAAAAAAGAAAAAATAATGACTCAGAAGATCCCCTAACAGACCCCGGTGTCGGGGTTTATCGATCGGCCCACGTGATATTGTGATGGGAAAAAGTTAATTGGACATAACTTGTTTTTTTCTTTGGGAAAAAAAATAAAGCCATTGTCAAGCGCCAAGCCTCTCAACAAACAGACAAAAAAAAAAGAGCAGCCATCATGACCTTGCCTGACGTTGTTGCCCTTGATAGAACAAACTCCCCGCAAAATATTCGGAATAGCGAACATCAGGCCCAGAACTCCGATGGAGTTTCTGTGACTAATGAAGATGATCGGGACCTCTTGAAGCTTGGCTATCGCTCTGTCTTGGCTCGGGGATGGGGCTCGTTCGACAATTTCGCCTGCTCCTTCTCGGCCTTGAATTGCGTCGGAGGAATCCGTGTACTTTTCTATATCGCCCTAAGTGGAGGCGGGCCGGCTGCCATGTATGTTCTACACTTTCCGCTGCCAGCAGTTCCCGGCCCTTTTTGGATTGATCACATCACTAACAAAATCTCTCAGCTGGAGCTCTTGGGTCTCCGGTAGCATACTGTCCGTCATCACGGCCGCCTGTCTCGCTGAAGCTTGCTCAAGCTATCCCGCTGCGGGGTCAATTTATTACTGGGCCTTCCGATCCTGGGGAGGCGGTAAAGTCGGCCGCTTCATATCGTTCCTCGTTGCCGCATGGACACTGGTTGCGTGGACCGCTTTTCTCGCGAGTGATTCGTTCGGTGTCGCCAACTACCTGATTTCCGAGATCGTCGTGTTTGACCCGAAGACGAGCTTCCCATTTGAAACGGCCGACGTACGAGCGCGCGCCGTGGCATGGGCTATCTCACTTCTTTTCCTGGCCATCGCCACCTCGCTCAATTTCCTGCCCCCACGAATGTACTCCTGGGTGTTCCGAGCGGGTGTGACGGTCATTATCATCGATATGCTGCTCAACTTCATCTGGCTTCCCATCGGCGTCTCTAACACGTACGGCTTCCAGTCAGCCGAATACGTGTTTACGTCCACATACGATGGCGGGGAGACCAGTCCCGGACTAAATTGGGTTCTTTCCTGGTACATGGTCGGCAGTTGTCTCGTGGGACAGGATGCTTCAGGCCATGTCGCAGAAGAGACCGTGTCGGCCAAGAAAGCTGCCGCGAAGGGCATCTTCTGGGCAACCGTTGCGTCTGCGCTGTGCGGCTTCCCGATCATTATCTTGTTTCTTTTCTGTATGCCCCCGATTGAGACGTTCTACAACACTAGCGCGCCTCAGCCGTTCATCAACATGTACGCGATGGCGCTCGGTCCTCATGCCCACGTTGTGATGACCATTGTCTCAATGATCGGAGCAATTCTCAACACTTCGATTTCGCTAGTTGCTGTATCACGACTAGTATTCGCCGTGGCCCGTGATGGCGTCTTCCCATTCAGCGACGTGCTGTCGCGTGTGTCGAAGTCCAAGCAGCCTCACAACGCTGTCATCTTCATTTCCACTATTGCCGCGCTTCTCCTCTGCACTCAGCTCCCGTCTCAAGTGGCCTTCTCAAGCTTGGTCTCCACTTCGGCTGCGGGTTCCCTCGCAGCATATGGTTTGGTTGGAATCGGTCGCGCGTTCATCACGCGTAAATCTTTCCGTCCAGGCTTCTGGGATTTGGGCCGATTTGGCGTGGTCGCCGCTGTTGTTACGTTTTTGTGGAACGGGTTTGCTTTTGCTGTGCTCTGCGCCCCGGCCTACTCGGACAGTGCAATTAACAAGGATTCCAGCTTGTTCAACTACGCGATTGTGATTATGGGCGGTGTGACTATCATCGCGATCGCTGAGTGGTGGCGCAAGTCCAGTGGTATTTGGTTTGAGCACCTGAAATATGTTGACTCGGATACCGAAACAAACCACTCTATTGGACGCGAGGAGAAGACGAATGTCTCGGCCGGTACGACTGCCGTTTGAACCAGTGAGCAGTTCTACAGCATCTTCCCTTTCCTGACAGTCATCGGGACTATGGGATGGGAACCGGAAAAAGGGGGATCTGGCACCTAACTATGTAAGGGTGGTTTTGGTAAGTATGTTTTATGTAGCACGCATGACGGGTGTTCGAGGTCTTGCGTTTTTGGTCAGTTTTCCAAAAGCGCGAGTCTCGTTCTGAGAAATTACCGTTAAAACTTGATCTGGACAATACCAGCGAAAGGACATGCATGCTTCATCCCTTTTCTCTCCCTTCTTGGTGTCGTGCCTTGGAAGATCTTATCTCAAGGCAGATGCTACTGACTGTCCCTCTGGGGTGTAGATCCGCGGTTTTCTACCGACAGGTTTGATGGCCGGCCATTCCTATGTTGGGCTAGGCTAAATATCCGTTGTCCCCGAGGCATATGTGGTGTGATGTCTGTGATGAACCGTTCCTTTCGTCACTCACTACTATGTCGTCCCAGAGCCTCAGTCACAGGGGGTCTGAGTGTTGCAGCCTACTCTACCCCCGTCCTCCTGCCTACTGGACTCCCTCGATTGATGGTTCGATGTCACCTGAGGCCGGATCAGCAAACCGCTTGTAGTCTCGTAGATATAATCTAGAGTGTAGAGTTCAATCGCTGTACCATTGATCTATTTCTCAAGCCAAAAGAAAGGCCTACATCTAATGGGCACCCAGCGCGGCTGAGATTAACTTTTTGTATCCTCGCACCGCCTCTTCGAGCTCTCCCACGGTGATTGCCTCGTCATCCCCATGGGCAACATGAATACTACCGGGCCCGTAGAGATACCGCTTCACTTTTGGACCTTCTTGGGCATTGATCTTCAATGCAGGAATATCAGTCCCGTAGTTCACAGTAATCACATCAAACCCATCGACGTCAAAATCGAGATATTGAGGTGGAGCGCCATTCTCGAGGTTCCCGAAGTCGAGATAGACGCTTCCATCACCACCGGTAACATCTTCGACCGCCTTCCTCACAATCTCTCTCGTGTCATCTGGATTTCCAGCCGCGAGACGAACTGAAATCGTCGCCTCGGCATATGCAGGAACAACATTTCCAGCTAACCCAGCGCGCACGACCCCAATGTTCAATGTCGATTGACCAAACGTCTCACTACGGAGAAGTCCACCTTTCTCCGGCTGGACATCTTGCAGGGTATCGAGATAAGATAGAACAGGAAGGATCGAAGAGATCGCGCTTTTCCCGAGCCATGGGTAACCCGAATGCGCGGCTTTTCCTTCAGCAACAACCTTGAACCCAAGAGTGCCTTTGTGGCCCGCGACAAGCTTAAGCTCTGTAGGCTCTCCAAATATGACGGTGTGAAATGTAGGTGGTGAGGGGTTGAGATCGGAGTTTGAGAAATGTTTCATTCCAACGCCACTTTTCTCCTCGCCGACGTCAAACAACAGCCCGATTGAGGCGTCGGGATTAACGTCCAGTGTTTCCAGTGCAGCAAATAGTATGGCTGAGACACTGGCTTTGGCATCAACCGTGCCGCGACCAGCGATAACCAGGTCTGATCGATTGAATGTGAGATCGTCTGCGTTATCTGTGGCTGGTGGATGGAGCGAGTAAGGGATGAAAGGTGGGACAGTATCGATATGGCTGGTGAGTAGAACATCGGGAAATCTGTCCTTCCCAGTGTAGGCATAAATATTGAATCTTTCTTGCTCGGTGTCACTCTCTGGAGTGACAATTTGTTTCTCGACAGTTAGATTGTGTGAGCGGATGAAGGCCAAGAGGAAGTTTCCAACGCTTTTCTCGTCTTCGCTGATTGACGGAATTTGCACAATGTCTCTGTGGAATGATAAGAGCGGAGATGCATCGATAATTGCCTCTAAGTTCACGCTTGGGGATTTCACGTTATCGCCGTTGAATTGTCCAATCAAGGGTTGTTGGGATTCCGACGTCAGCGCTAGCCTTGCTAGAGATGCCACAGCATAAAAGTAATTCGCCTTCATATTTGCTCCGTTGAAGTATTAGAGAGACTGTAGACTTATGAAGAGATACTCAAGTAGTTCTTGGGAAGATATGAAATGAAGTGAAAGGGGCCGATTAGGCATTCGCTCCCCGCAATGGCGTATCTGTATCTTTGTGGTAGTACTGTACTGAGCTCATTTTGTTCACTGCTGTCTTTTACTAAATTTGGTGAGATACATTATCTTTGATCGGCAAATCCACTGTCTTATTTTAAAGTCATGTAGTTGCCGAGCATGGCCCCATTATCGCGTGCTATGTCCACCGTAAAGCGTTATTTGGGTGAGTTTAATAGGTGCTATATAAACTTACATCTATGCGATTGATATCGTGAAATACAAAAGGTCAAGCTTGATCAATGAGATTGCACTTTTAAATACTAGAGAATTACTCTAGAAGTTCATTCATGGGATATACTCTCCGTATATTGTTCAACTGGGGAAAAGATATAATGGACTACAGCTGACATCCGGTTTTCTAAATTGAGGGGTCGCCAGTGCACAATAGGCGAGGCTTTTAGCTTAAATTATAATCTCGGCAAGTGCATTCTACAGCTTAGTATAGGTCGCTATGTAGACCCTTGCATACACGTCATGCCGAGCAGTCCTTGCTCATCTTGCGCAATTTACACAAAGATAACCAACTTTAGGTGGTTTCCGGAGTATGCGGAGTAGCACAAATGTTAGAGTGCATTTAATAGCCTGGATATCCCTTCGAGATCATTGCAATCGCCCTAGCTGTAACTTTCCTCCGTGCGCCAGCCACAAAAGACACTGATCAGTGATAACTATGTCTTCGGGGATAGCAGAGAAAGGCCAGATCGGGATTGTCTCCACAGACGAAACACCGACGCCGGCCAAAGGAAATGTACACTACGTCAACCGCAATGGAGATAATACTCTGAAATCTTTAGAAGAAGAGGTTATCCCCGGTTATGATGCCACGCTGATGGACGCGCGTGCGACACTCAGTGCCGCAGAGGAAAAGAAGCTTTTGCGACGCATTGATTGGCACCTGATCCCTCTGTTGGCAGTCATGTATATGCTAAAAAGTGTGGATTTTACCAATGTAAGATTATCCACGGAGTACGCTGGGCGAAAATCACTAACCAGAATGTTTTAGGTCTCATACGCCCGGACTATGGACAAAGGCACCGCCCATAATATCTTGACTGAATTGAAAATGACCTCAGACCAGTATAATCTGGTGACAACTATGTATTATGTGAGAGACCTTGGATCAAAAACTTCTTTTCTGAGGTTGTGCTAATCCTTGGAGGTCCCTTACATCATTGCAGAAGCCCCGTCCAACCTTTTGTTGAAGGGCGTGCGACCTTCGATTTGGCAAGCTAGAATCATGGTACGTTAAACTATTCTACCTCTAGCTACTTTGGCACTAATAGTTACAGGTCTCTTGGGGTATTGTTCTCTGCTGCCATGCAGCCGTGACAAACAGACAAGGTCTATATGCCGTCCGATTCTTCCTCGGACTATTCGAGGCCGGCCTATGGCCAGGGATGCTCTTGCAGCTATGCTATTGGTATAGACCCGATGAGGTTGCCCCAAGAATAGTTCTTGTGACTTTACTCGGAAACTTTAGTACGGTGATCAGTGGTGTCCTTGCCTTTGCATTCAATGGTGTCGTTGCTGGTGGTCTATCCGGATGGAAATGGTATTTCGATCTCCTTCCAGAAGGACTAATCATTTGCTAATAATGTTTCTCAGGCTTATTCTAACGGAAGGAATCTTCACGGTATTACTGGGAATCTTTACTTATTTCTTCTTACCTGATTGTAGGTCACCCCAACCTCTAGTGCTAGACATAACTGACCACTCTTCCACAGTCCCTTCAACCGCATCCTGGTTATCTGAAAAGGAAAAGGCCTTCACTCAAGCCCGCCTACCAAGCAACTCTCCTCGAGCGGCCGAGTCGAACTTCAATTTGCGCGAACTTATCACGACACTGAAGAACAAGCGAATCTGGCTGTTCCTCTTCTGTTGGGCCTTCTTTACTATTGGCACGACAGGACTCACATTTTACCAACCAACCGTAATTTCCAGTCTTGGATTTACGTGAGTTGCTTCAACTCAAAAAGCACAGTACATTGCTAACAAAGTCGCAAAGGTCTATGGGTGAAGCCCAGTTGCTAAACATCCCATCTGCGGTCTTCGCAGTAATATTGACGGTGGCATTCGGTATCTTCGCAGATACCGGGCGTATCCCTCAGCCAGCTATCCCACTTGGATTCATGATTGTCATTCTAGCGTGTTACGGCGTACTGTACGCCTTCCCCAACACTGGTGGGGTGTATGCAGCGACGATTGTAGCTGGAGGGTTCTCGACTGCATGGTAAATGTGGCTCTGGGGGGAAACCTTCTTTCAACACATTATGACATTATGCTAATACAAACCAGGTATACAATGATGTGGCCATGGCGAGTCCAGACCACCGAGGGCGCAACAGGGTCTGCCTTCGCAATCGCAATTGCGAATAGTTACGGCCAGATTGGAGGGGCTGTGGGGTCTCAGCTATTCAATTCTCGCTTCGCGCCACGATATGCGACCTCATTTGGGATTGCGATGGGATTTGTTGGTATGGCTATCATTATGAACGTCATTACTTGGACTTTTACCTGGCGGGTGGATGTCGATACAAGGAGACTAAAAAGGATCCGGCTTGCGGCAGCGAAAGAGAATCAAGCTGTGTTGGATGATGTTGATATTCATGCAGGAGAAAAGAAAGAGAGGTAAATAGGGTTTGGTGTAGTAGAAGTTGAAAAAAAAAAAAGGGGTATATAATATCTCTGATTGGGTTGAGGATCTGGGGAATTGAGTTTTATGGACCGACCGGGACTAGTAAGCTTATCGCATAGTCTCATGGGATCCATGGAACCTTTGTTTAGTAATTATCAACGTCGAAACAAGCAAAAGATGGTCTTCTGTACCCTTCAGCCCATTATCCCAGCTCTTCACTGCCAAGGGACATGAAATGTGTGTGGGGGTGGGGTGGATACTGGATGATCATTTCCGAAAACGTTCATCTTTCCCTCAGCGGAGAATGGGGCAGCTTGAGGTTCAAACTGTCTGAGTGTCTTTTGTACACTCTCCACCATTGGCACTTGCCACTATTTAGAAAAATCCGCACATAATGGCATTCGCACGCAGGTTAGCAATCATGCCTGGCGGCCTGGGTAGGGACATAAGACCCAAAGCCAGACACAGCGAAACCTAACTTCTCCACAGGCGGCCTTGGATCAAGCATAGGCCAAAAGCTGAGACAACAAGGCGCCCGTATCGCCATTCTGTATGCACCTTTTGAAGCCGCACGTCGCGATGAGCTTCTCGAAGCCGGGTACGGCGCGAGCGGCAATCTAGATGACATCCACGCCTATGAATGCGATATAACCTCATCAGACTCCGTCCTGGCGGCCTTCAACTCTTTAGAAAAACAAATAATTGACCCAACCTCGTCCTCTCCATCTGAAAGAGCATTCCCGAGTATTCTGATCAACACAGCGGGATACGTATCTCTCAGTGACATGGAGATAACGCCCCCAGAAGAAACACTGAAGCATCTGACCGTCAACCTCTACGGCCCGATGCTCTGCTCTCAAGCCTTTGCTCGACTCTATTTCGCCGCATCCAAGGCCACCAAATCATCACCGAGTCCCCCACCACCGGGAAGAATCGTCAGCATTTCATCACAGGCTGCACATGCGGCGCTGCATCGGCATGGTGCGTACTGTGCCTCAAAAGCTGGGCTCTTGGGTTTGACGCGCAGTATGGCATCTGAATGGGGTGGTCGGGGGATCACAGCTAACACTGTTTCTCCGACTGTGGCGTGGACGGAGCTTGGGAGGAAAGCTTGGGGAGAGGCGAATGTCCGCGATGCTTTTTTGGCGAATATACCGACGGGGAAGTTTGCGTTCCCAGAAGAGGTTGCTGACTCCGTACTGTTTCTTTGTCAGGTATGTCCCCTCGGCTTGGTGGATTATGCCATTGGTTCTGACTTTTTCAATAGGATTCTAGCGGCATGATCAATGGTGCGGATATTAGAGTTGATGGGGGTTTTACTGTTAGATAAGTTCATCTGTCTTGAACTTCAAATTTCTATACCAATGTAAGAGTTCTACGTGCATCTGCTCATGAATGTAGCTCTCACGAAAGGGGGCGACTTTGGATCTCTTTGTATTTTTGATTTATTCGGACAATGAACTATAACGAGAGATGTACAACGGGTAACCTGGTTCTTCTAAAGGAATACTGAGTTGAAAAGAAAAAGAACTTAGCCATCGTTGAAGGGTCCACTCAGCGGGGCGAGGAATCAGCCCTGGAGGATAGCGCGTCCGCTCTCAATGCAAGGGGCCAGATTCCGGGATACCGCATTTGCTTCACCATATGTTTTTCCTGAAACCTCACTATGATCTGACCCAATTCCAAGATTTGTACCCTGTGTCTGAAAAGTCCGAGGTCGTGATGGGGTCGAGCTTTCCTACAAGGTCGCTTTATTGGCATCCGCCATGACCCGGACCTACCGTGTCATGTCATGCACTATATATATCGGAGCCTGGTCTATCTGAGCGTAACGCTCAGATATAGTGGTCTTTTTGGCCTAGTTTGTAACTCGCCAGTCCAGGGGCAGATTGTAACATACCGCGGCTGATTTGAATGAACAGATATCAGGCATAAAGGGCATCGGGGTCCCTTTTCGCTGGAGATAGGCTGCCCTAATATTGAGTGATAGAAACATCTCATAATTGGTTACGTGGATGATAGGTCCCGTTGACTAAGTACTATTCAATTTTGTTTTGTTTTTCGATCCAAGTGTCACCAAATAAAAAACCGTGGATTAAATGATATTGGATCCCAACCAAAAGAAGAGGAAAAAAAACCCCCCACTTTCCTTGAGAATGCTATACCATTCTTTTACATAAGGGGAAAATTGGTAAAGGAACTCACTCCGTGTGACGCTGAGCATAGCCCTGGTGAGTGCAGTCGATTGGCGGCATGTCTAACTGGTCCTATCACAGCCTAGCAGGGATGTCTCCCCCATAAGAATGATATGTTTCGCACTTAGCCTAGAACACTGTGTCCTCATTTTATCTTCCTTTCATAAACTATTTCTCCCTCTAGATGGCTACAGGAATACTTCGTTTACCGACTCTGGTCTTCGTGATCCTTTGTTTGGGAATTATTGCTGAATCTCATGCCACACTCTGCACTGCCGTGTGCCGAAATGAGCCACCAAGTTGTCCAGATGGTCAGGTGAGATCTCTTATTCTCACCTAACTTATTCTCTTCTCGATGATATACTGACCGTGTCTTTTACCTTTTCTCAGAGGGCCTCAGGCTCCGAGGTCTGTCTTCCAACTAATCGATCCTTTGCAGCCTGTACAATTCTGACTCGGCGTGTACATACAGGGTTGCTGGGGTTGCTGTCAACCAATTTAATACCACCGCATGATCATAGCAACGCATGATCATAGCAACGCATGATCATAGCAACGAGCCGTAAGTCAGCGACAAACATTATACTAGGAGCGGGCAGTGTCACTACCAAGATGAGCCTCTAACATACCTCTTTTGTCTACAGTTGACTTCGAGATGTTCATCACTTGATGGGATATACAAACGATCGCAAAAATTAGCAAGTGTTCCTTCCATAGAACGTCTAATTTCTGCATTTTCATCTCTTTTGGCTTCTTTCCCATCGTCCCTGGCTGCCTATATCATGCTTAGTTCTGACTTTTGAACGGCCTTGATCAGTCGTCCCATACCCTTCGAGTGCTGGGCTTCCACTTATAGCTTATCAAATTCTAGACGTTATATGATAACTATTATAATATCTAATAAGTTGGCCGGTGATGAAACAGGAACCGAGAATACTATTTCTATATGTCGTAGTCTCTTTATGTCCCAATCAAAGAGCCGCTCGGGTCTACCTGGAACTGTCAGCATGCATATAGGTAACTGAGTTTACTAGAGGGAGTTATTTGACTATATCACCTTGAAATGCCTCCTAAAAATCCCTTAAAAGAGCGCCATTTCTCTTGATCGGGGAGCACAAAGGGGCAGAACGGGGCGTAATTATCTCATGTTCTGTGCTAGTTGCATTTCGATCCGACCATGTAAAAACTAAGGTACTATCCTCATCGTATATCTCATCATTACCATAAGTATCATCATCATCGTCTTGATCATGCCCATGTGTACCCCATCATAGTCTTGATCAACATATTTGATGTAATCTCAAGCTTACATACACGTATTCTCTCTCGATATGAAGAGCCATGGTCATCTAAAGAGACATGAGTTACTAAAAGATCAATAGAAGTATCTGAAAAAAGAATATAAATAAGAGACAGCAGTCTAGAGCTCCGACCCAAGTATCAACAAAATCTACCATCACCTGGACATGAACATCCATTTATTCAACGGTAAATTATTAGCGCCGAATAGTTTCTCCATTGACTGAAGTGCTCTTTCTTTCGGGGCCTTTAATTGTTCCTTCTCCTAGGTCATAAAGCTCCCATATATTAACCTACCCAGCAGTTCCTCTAATATAAGTACGATATGCTTTCGAAGTTGTTAAATCCGTTAACTTAACGCCAGAGGACGTTGTATTGGGGACAGTATAATCTGCTATATTATCGTCGACAGACTTCCTTTTTAATTTTAAGCGTTAGTTTCGTAATCTGGAATAGGGGCCCTGCTGCTATGTAGTTTTGACTCGTGGCTCAATAACTTTCCATTTTCCAAACCATTATTAATTCAAATTAAACATTAGAAATGAATGACAGTGTGCTTTCACTTCGTTTGTATACATATCCCGAACAACGCTAGGCATCACGTGCAGCTCAGGAAGTTCATCAGTCTTGCATCCAACTAACAAATGGAAGACCTTATTTGCGCCAAATCAGAGCATGACGAAGGAATCCAATTTCTCGGTTCATCGTGAGTAACAATCTGCGTAGAGTGACAAAGCTAACAGTGGTAGCAAGTAAAGTCCCATCAAGATCGAGACTACGATGATTCCCACACGAGAGATTGATGGAAGATCCATATCGGTGCCCAAATCTTGGTTGATATACCATCCACCGCCCTGGTCAGAAAGGAATTCCTCATTAGCAAGAAACGCCGCAGCCGTGAAGACACGCGGAATCGAATCCGCGGCATTTTCGAATCCATAAATCCATCCCGCAATCTGTGACCCGGCAGGGTACCAAGTGCCATTTGGAGAGCTGTCAATAGACATACACTCTGGAGAGGAATTTCCTAACAGATTGGCGAGTGTGGGGTTCGTAATGCAAATAGATCTCAAGTTGGACAACGACTCATCTGCACCCTTGTCTTCTTCAAGAGTTGAAGCAATTGCCATAAATGTGTCAATAAAAGAACCAGGGCCGAAGGTTGCTATGGCGCTCGATAATAAGGGTCCTTTTCTCTGCCCTGAGATGGAATCCAGCGATATAGCTTTGAGAGCACTACCCGCTGTGCTCTCATCGCGGCGGTGATAACCCCCCGAATAGTATGTGTGCAATTGTTTCAAACAGTGTTGATCACAAAGATCTACCGGATCCTTGTCCAGTAAGGGGCCAGGTACACCCTGGTTCATATAGTTGGGCAATTCAAAGAACCCGGCCGTAGTGTTCACAGTGATTCGGTAAAGAGCCGCTTGACCAGTATAATCCGCTGAGAGGTACTCATCCTGCGTCATATTGAGGTAGAGAACCTCAGAGAACTCCTGCCGCTTACGTTCCGTCCGCCAAGGTGATTCTGTCATATTTCCTGGCATGCACGCGATGACTCCCCAAGAAAACGTACTGTACCAGGAGTACGAAGCTGAATACTCGGCATAAAATGCCCCCGAGCTTGAGCCGCAGTTGACCGGAAACTGAGATGCTTCTATGATCTCATATGTAGCTGTGGAGTTCACACGTGGCGCGAATTGACGAACCAGCCCCGTATTGAAACCACTCGGTAGCTGGGAATAGAACGTCTGAGAGGACATATCGTTAAGAGTTAAGAATTGCACTCCACTATTGTTATTCCACAAGTTCGGTTGGTATGTATTGGTGTTCGCCTTATTTAGAGCATCACGGACTTGCAACACATCCTTGCCGACACTGTATGATGCCGAAGACGAACCAACCGAGCGGAAGTCGTAGATATCGGCTCTCTGTTGGGGATATGTCCGGACTTTGACAGACCGTGAACTGAGAAAGAGCGACTGGATGGGATATGTGATGAGACCAAACACCCAGATAAAAATTGCGGCAGCCACCAGTTTGCTGCCGTATTGCCTCCATTTCCCACAAATCAGTGCTCGATATAAAGAAAAGTCCGTCCACTCGCGGTCAGCCAACGTTGTGGCTTGGCGGCCCATAGAATTCTTTCGATTCTGCTTAAAGATTACAGCAGCACTAGTACACACTGTGGAGATCCAGGGAAGAGTAACAACTTGAATAAATGTCTGAATAGTCCGCACAGAACGATAGATCTTTTCCTCTCGATGGAAATCTGTTTCATCCTTATCAAAGTAAAGGTAGTGTAAAGTTTCAGTCGAGTACGTCCAGGAGTTGGATTTGAGGGGGCGGGTTGATAGTATGGCCGTCATGGCCCAAGTATAAAGGACGAGAGCCACGTAAATAATCGAGAATAAAAATACCCAGGCTAATCGAGGAAAGGATGTAGTGTGCTCTCGTCTTGGAATTTGTCCCGTTGACTGCGCCTGGCTATATGATGGAGGCTCCTCATTATGTAGCGGGGAATAATCGGATGAGGAATCGTGTTCAGCGTATTCTGGTGCCTCTTGGTTGTGGAGATTGTCTGAGCTCGGGAGTTGCCGCAGAGGAACGGAGCCGGGTGTCTCCATTCTGGGTTGTCTTCAACCCCCACGGGGAGATCTGTCGGAAAAAAGGAGGAAAGCCAAAAAAAAAAAACATACAGACGGAATATCTACCACGGCAAATGTTTTGCTTTTTATTCTACGCCAAACGCTGATTCCCCCTGCGTCTTAGGGCTGAGTTTAAACCTCCTATACGAGCGCCCTGAGCGCCTGAGCGCCGTCCCCTGCTACGGTTTCATCCTTAGCTCATTTTCAACTTGGAAGTGAATATGGCACATAGAAATCGCAGCCCTATCAGCCAAGGCTTAGCCAAGCCAGCTAGAAGCACGACTTTGCAAGGTTATTCGCTAGTTCTGTTCTGAACGGTTTGTGGCCTTCAAGCCTGGAGGCTTCTCTCTCCTCTTTACCTTGGAGAGTAGAGCCGCTCACTACCCAGTCGCCCAGTGACTTAGCTCGAACTATAAATAACTTCCCGCTTTAACGAGTCCGTTTGAAGACAAGTCTCGACGCTTGGGCTTCGGGCGATCGCGCTCCAACCCTCAATTTGGGTACGTAGAAATAGTTCCCCTCAAGTACTCCGTACAAGTCTACCCATTTGCTTATCGAGCGCAGTAATCAACTCTTGGTGATCTTGGGGGTTGAGGTCGAGGGCATTCAGAGACCACGGACATAGTGCTATCATGTTGCCGTTTTGACATATCGGTGTCCCTGATGAAGATTTCGTTGTTCATAAGGAACCTGGGTTGAAAATTCGCTCATTATGGGTGGTATTTTCGTGACCAAGCAGTTGTTTATTTACCTGAGCGGCAATAGTGAAGTGATAGAAATCCACATTTTGATCAAATCACCCGAGCACGTGGATCTTCATGTGACTCCTCATTCGTGAGATATAGTTCTGCTGCAATCTTTGCTAATTTATTTGCTTCCCATTGACTTGAATTGGAGATCCTTGCTAATTTAATATAATCTCTCTAGTATAATGTGGTGTAGTATACCAAAAACCAAATCATCCTACAACCCTTATTCGCCACGCAGGCCTGCAACCGTGGCCCATATCAAATCACCGTAGGTGTAAACATCGATCGGGAGAGTTTCCACCACTTTCTGTTAGTACTGTAGCGCCAAATCAATAAGCACGGAGGGAGAGAAAGATCATGTATGGTCAACTGCATCTATAATCGCAAGGCTCCTTCACACCACCACTACATGTACACCCCATGACCACTCCACCCCATACACCTACATAGTTGCCTACGCAAAGCGACCACTCTCCCAAGTCCAGTTCCTAGATATTTTCGCTTTCCATCAAAACTCCTAAAGCCATGCTAACCCGTGATATCGTAAAGAAGATTGGTTTCGGTTCCGCGGGAACGACTGTCTATGCGCTGATACCGGGGAAGCACTCGGGAAGACCCTTGCTGTGCTTGTTGGAGGCGTGCTCGAGGAGGCTATAACCGCGCGAATATGTATGTTAGCGAGAAATCCCACATAGACGGACATGAACGAAGGCATGCGCAAGAGATAGTGGTGTGGAATAACGTACGCAGGCGCCTTGGTGGTCTGGAGGAAAGTCTGTCTGCAGATCTGGCACTGGATGTTCATGGCTTTCTCGTTCTAGATAAGAATGTGTGTCAGTGACTGGAGGGACAATATGGACGTTGGAGACATTGACATACGCTCTTGGTCTGCGACTTGGCGGTCTTCTGGTCCTTCGCGTTGCGCTCGCGCTTCATGTTTGCCTTGGCTCCCTGTCAAGTATTGTTAGTCCACTGCGCGTTGACGGACCCAAACAAAGAGCTCAGGATAGCGTGGCGTTGTCTGTAGGTCTTGAGAATTCTTTCTTACGTTGCCCATTTTTGCGGTATTGACTTGACGCCTGAAACGAGAGAAAAGGTTCAAAGAGGGGAATGCGATGGGATGTGGGCGTGAGGGAGATCTGTAATTTTTTGTAAAAAAAATTGTAAGCCCCGGTCTTAGGCCCCACGTGGGGCGGACGCATTGATTACTAAGCATGTCTTTATCCCGAGTGTCGACCGCCCAGGCAATTTATTGGAGTTTCATCACACCGACGCGTATAGTAAAAAGGGTGTCTATTAGGAGGAAGTTTGTTTTCAATGTTGCTTTGGAGTTACCGAGGCATTCGTCGACGTCAGAACAATCAACGGCCCCCGAAAATGCCTGCAATATCCGCATGGCCAATTACATAGTACATACGCATTATCTAGAATTCATAACTCTGAATGATTCTTCACTGACTTGTGCTGCGGAGAAATCTGCGCTCTCAAATATTGTGCCTATATCAAAATTAATTGCCGAATCCGTAAAGTCAAAGTCATAGATCGACCAAGTCAGTTATATCAATACCCGTCATTGTAGTGGTAAATCTACTGTAGTGCCGGCACTGGCCCTGGTAAAAGGTTAGGAGACTTGGTAGAACCAGGCGTTCTAAAATCATCCAAGATATGGTCGAGCTTGCCCGAAGTAGCCATTGAAGTTGTAATCCTCTTGATGAATACTGAATAAAGGTCTCCAGTGCAGTTGAGAGGATTGAAGCACATGGCAAACTATATATGACAATCTTACGCCTGTTAATGAGATGTATTCTATGGCAATGGAATAATATAATGGGGGGGCGTAAAATTCTAGGCATATCGTGAGGTAAAGAAGTTCTCCGACGGCAACAGGTCATTTATGCAGCTATTTCGAATCCCCTACCTACACTTTGCCAGAGTCGACGTTGGGTATCCCTACGATATCTACCCTTCACTCTATGTCCGGAGCTTTATCATTATCACCACTACTCCGGCCTTACTATCTGGAATGATTAAAATGCCGACTTTGTTTTAATTAGTGGAGTCGCAAACGAGTGGGACTATGGGTACTATCTGCTATCAGTGCACACCCTGATCGCGACGGTGATTAACAGCTCCATAAGCAATGCGCATCCAGAAATCGGGGGGAACGAGCAAGTCAGTGATGTACGGAACCAGAATGGATTGAACCAAGACGATCACGATCAACTTTAGACCGAAAATCGTATAAGCTGGGACCATCAGATTAGCACCTGCCCCTTTGGACGGGGATGCTCTTCCACCTGTGGCTTGGCCCGTTCCAGTTGTGCCCGCCTGGCCGAGAAGTGCCTTGCAACTTCCGGAAGGATCCTTGGCAGACTGAGTTGATGCCGCTCCCTTGAAATCGCACGCCGACTGATCCTTTTTCTGGTCCTGGTAGTAGCGATCGAAGACGTAGGATAGTTGATCCTTGCTGGTGCAGACGCTGTAGGCACCGTACTGTCCTGTGGTTGCGTTCTCGGAAATTCCATCGCAGGCACTCTTGTCGCTTCCGCACACTGTACCAAACAATTCGCCGTATTGATCCACGTGCACAGATTGACTGACTACACACGAGAGACTGTCCACCATGCATGAACACAGGTCTTTGTTCGGGGGTGGTGGCAAGGGACTGGACTTTGCCAACCACATGCTATTGATGGTGGGACAGGCATGCAGAGAGTTTGTGGGGGTGTAACTGCCGCTGTTGACACCGCTGGGAGTCGCAGTCTGAATTGCCTTTGAATAATAGCTGAATTCTGGCTGTGTGCTCACGGAGTTTCCGTCAACAGAGACTAGCCCGTAATTGTTGGCACTTTCGAAATACATGTAAACAATCCCACCACTCCAGACATTTTCCATGTCAGGTCCGAAGATCGCAGAAATGTCGCCAAACTTGCGAGGCCTGACCGTGTTGCATCCATACTCTGAGAAGAAGATTGGGACAGGGTAATCCTTGTACTGTTCGGTGAGGTTTTTGTATCCAGAGCCCTGGAATGTGTTGTCTCCACACCACTCGTACATGTTGTAACCGAAAAAGTCGATAGCGGTAGACTGATCTCCACAGTGGAGATAGTCTGACAGCTCATTGCGAAAGTCAGGTTGGTCGGTAGTTGCATAACCAAAGCCCAAGGACTTCCTGTATCCCTTCGCTTTGATGTATGCTTTCATATCGCGCACCGCTGCTTTAACAAATGCTGAACCGATTGTCTCGTTGACTTTGTTCACCACTTCATTCCCGGCAAAGAAACCAATCACATTGTCATACTGATGCAAAGCATCAACCACGGAGGTGTATCGATCGTATTGTGCAACGGTCCAAGTTGGCGAGTTGGAGATAATCGATAACTGAGGAGACGACAGATCGGCAATAACATAAATTCCTGCATCGGCCAATTTCTGCATACAAGCATCGTGGCTTTTGGTCGGGTCGACAGCGTAGATCCGGATGACGTTGGTTCGCAGTTGCTGGAGGTATGGGATATCACGTTCACAGTGAGAAACGTCCGCCAGAGGGTCAGTGTAGTGAGTATCACTTGATTGACCAGTACCTGTAGCACCTCCGGAATTGTAGTCCTCTAGATAGTGTTAGTCTAAGGTCATTGGAGTATTTGTGTCATTTAGCTTGCATACCCTGGTAGGCAATGCCACGGATGTAACTAGTCCCAGAATTAGCAACTCAAACAGTTTGAAATGGTCTTTCAACTCACAATTGCGTCCCGTTGTTTGAATAGAAGAGCTTAGACCCCTGTGAATAAACCCCGTTAGTTTCTTGAGTCCTCCAAAACAGTGTGGAGATACTTGCTTTGATCTGGATCGGCGGAACACTAGCTGTGGCAACTGCCAAGAGCAGGAAGAGGCTTGCTAGAAGAAGGTGAATTCCCATCTTGGCTGCATTCAAGTCAGTTATAGTGATTGCTATTGATAGATACGAGAAGAATAACCAAGCCTCGTAATGCAAAAACTGAGGGGTTTGTGTGTAACCGTTGCACGCGTTGTTTATGAGGAAAGTAAAAGGAACACAGAAGACGCGAGAGAAACAATATTATGTCTACAGGTACCACGTGCCACCTGGGCAGTTTCGACTGCCTATATAATATACAAAGTAGGAAGCGACGAGGCGGCAGGTGACCGCCTCACGTTCTGGTCAATTTAAATAGCTTTGGGAGATATCTCTCAATTGAATGGCTGCGAGTATACAACCGTCTGCTGGATTCATTTCAATTGTAAATGACACAATATCGACCCAAATTGGTGGAGAAGTTGTACGATTCGCCCCGTCATAACTTCCCTACAGTGAATTACCTTGATCTGCACTCATATTTGGGTTGGGAACTCCCGATACCCTCGATTATAGCCACAGAATAGGGTTCGCGTACCTTAGTTCCCGGTTTGTAATAGCGCCGAGAATGCGGGTACTTGCAGTAGAGGACCTTTCAAAGCTGGTCTAGTTTATTTCTATTTACATGCCTCCCGTTTGCCTCAATATCCTTCTCTTGGCAGAGTCAAGCTTTTGAAATATCCAAGTGGAGTATCTATGTACATACAGCTCCACCAGCAGAGCGATCCGCTCCCGAGATCGGCAAGATCCGGCTTTGTAACTGATCCACGTGCAAATAGTATTTTTATCGATCAATATAGGGTAGAGCTGCCCCACGTGCCCCATCCTCAAGGCTTTCCTTCTTCCTGCTCTTGTCAGCAATTTTGGTTTTTTTCTTTTCCATTTTTTTGTATGAAAAATACAGCCTATTCTACCACTAGATCATAACAAAAACCTCGGTTCCTATTTAGGGCCTAGGCGGGAACATATTCCAGTCTGGCATTTTTCTTTTCTTTTTCTTTTTCGATTTCCGCGTACTAAACATCCACTGTCTCCCGATGTAGGACCTGTTCACCAATTAGTTTGAGCGCTACAAGCGCCTCCCTTCCATTTTACGTTACACATGAGGCTTGAGTTGTTTTGCACTATGCAGGCGGCTAAAAGCCCGAAGCTGGGCGACACAAGGCGGCCAATACCTATAGTGGTATGGTTGGTCTTGTTCAGACGTGTCCATGCACAAATATGGGCGTCAGCCTGACTGTGGTCTCTCTAGGAGATAGAGGTTTGAATTTCTTTTGATGGGGGATTTAGAATGATAGATAGAACACCCCGACACTTGCTTGATATACCATTCTAAATGACATGAACCGAAAATAGACAAAACTCCTGATGATAGTTACATATTATGTTCTTTGAATCTTGAATCCTGTCTGTTGGGATTCAAATGAAGAAAAGACACCCTACCCGGGGAAATAAAAGAGATAACAAGACAAGAGGATAGCAACCCACCGCTCTTCGCTCGTTGTTGTACTTTGATCAGGTCGCAGCAGCTGCACCTGGTGGTGGTGGCGATCCTTCTTGCTGCTGTTGCTGCTGTTCCTGTTCTTGCTTCTGCTTTTTCCGCTCCTTTGCTTCTGCATCCTCCTTCTTCCACGAGCCCTCGTAATGATGCGTCACAAGTGGATCACCTTGATCCGTCGGGTTGCTGTTTTGAAGAGCAGCGAAAGAGACCCCGGGCATGATCAAAACATCACCAACCAACTTGGGCCGTTTAGTGTGCGCAAAATCGCGATCATCGACCGTTCTACCGAGCAATTGCCCGAGACTCTCCATGATCGCGACTGTCATAATCTTAGGCCCTGTCACCTCAACCACGTCTGAAAGCATTTCCAAGGTAATCCCTTCGATGCCCACGGAGTTTGCTTCAGCAATACCCTCCAATTTATTGAGGACAGTGTCAACAATAACTTGGAGATTGCGCGAAGACTTCCGTCCAACAAATACCCAATTGCAGAACTGGGAAGCAATTTTCGTTCCCGCTCCTCGCCATTCAAAGTCGAACTCCAATCCGACAATCATGTCGATGTTCGCATTTCGGTATTCCAAGGGTACCCACTCGGCGACCTCTTTCTCGCACGAGGTATCTAAATCGCCCCAAATTCCGCCTTCGGCGAGAACAACCAGGTAACGGAACAGGTCTGCACGGAGGATCGGGATTGGAAGGGCTTCATAGACTTCGACGATATCCGGTCGCGTTTTGAAATAATGAGCGCGAACGAATGCTTCAGCCGATCTATCAGTCAGCAATTCTTGGCGGATCGATGGATTTTTTCTTGTCCAGCTGCCGGTCCATTCGCGCTGATTTTCCGATAGATTATCGAACTTGGCAGAATGCCAGACCTTGTCTGGAAGCGTGTAAATAGGTGCAGCGGAAGTACCGGGATGCCTGTCACTAGTCGATGGCTCCTTTGTAGGCACTGATATTGAGGCCGGGCTCCCTGTGCCGGTCGTTGTCTCGAAAGATTGCGGTGTGGAGGGACTGGGGACCAAGGTGGGTGTTTGATTCCACGAATAAAGGTAACAAATGAGGGCAAATGGAATTATTAGAGCGAGAGTTAAGCGCAAGGAGCGCGAGTTTAAGTTGGTTGGCATTGAAAGGATAAGTGAAGAGCCTCAAAGATCAGGGAAACATGCGAATAGTTATATGAAATCCGATCAAAGAAGCCGCCTGGGCGGGTTTAAAGAAATCAGCATATTGTCAGCAACAGCAACGAAATCCACTTTAGCGTGCGGCTGAGCCCACAGGAGTTTCCCTAGTGTCCATCGCCCCACTACAACAATTGATCCAGTAATACAGTCAGTGGACATTAGTTTTTACACCCCTTGGTCCCACAACCCTATGATTATATAATATACTGCCAGTCAGAAGCCTCCATGAACTCAAATCTAGTATGATCTGTGTCAACCGCTTTAAATAGGCGGTATATACTTATCATGGCAGTAAGTTGGGTGGGGCTAGGTGTAGAAACTGACGTCCAGTCATTGTACCTTAGACCAATTTGGGTGTTGGTGTTAGTTTAGTTATTTGATTGGGCCATGAGTTGGTACAGACATGAGATTGGCCCTTGTGGTGAAAGCTAGGTGACTAACCGAGTTATTTGATGCGTATGAACTCCACCAGTGCGGTGAAAACGGTGTTGGAATTCAATTAGATGTAAATGATACTAATGCGGCCCTCTGGCACGTTAGGTTGTTCATATGACGGCATCCCCACCGAATACATAGTTTCTTTTCCGCATTTGATGCACTTGCTGCCATCAAATATATTTTGTTGATTTCCTCTTCGGGGTCGTAAACGAAGAACTCAAAAACATCGCTATCCATAATGCACCACAAGTATCATGTCCGCTCAAATGTATTTTCCGCATCAACATCCACACAGTGCGCAGCGAACTTGCTCGACTTCCTCAAACGTTCCCCATATATCCTTAGCACGGGCGACAGGATACAAAACCCAGTGGCCAAACTAGCTAGCACACACATAGCGGAATTAGGCCCCAGCTCGCTAAACATCCGCCCAGAAAACAACGGAAACGAAGCGGCCAACACACAGCGCACCAGGCCCAGCGCCGCAAATCCGCTAGCCGAGTACGACCGGTAGCTATCCGACATGTATCCCACCAGCACGATGCCGAACTCATTGATCGCGAATCCCGTCAGGAAGAGCGGTATCACGGACGCAAAGTAATGCACATGTACGGCCGGTGGGATCGTCCATGCGAACCACCACAGTGCGATCATTAGGACTGGTGCAGCAATGATGTAGCCAGTTAGTTTATGCTCGGGAATAATTGGTTCGCCACGCTGGCGCCGACGTGCTGTTTTGCGATATTCCAAGAAGCGGGTACCGATATTGGGAAGGAACCCGAAGCCTAGGGCTAGGAAGGGGAGACTGGCTTGCGTGGACGTGAGACCGAAGGATTCATAAACCCCAGGCAGGATGTCTGTGAATAGGTAGATGAGACCAGTGGAGATGCCGCAGACGATTGAGACTGCTGCAATGATGGGCTCTGTGAAGAGGAGCTGGGCTGGTCGGAAGGCGAAGTTCCGTGCGAACGACCGGATGCCTGGGACTCTGTCTGGGTTCAATGCTTGGAGAGAGTAATCACCAGTAATGTGACGCAGGTGTCGAACCTCCTGTGTCAGCAAAACTGTTGGGCGGGATTCACGAATCGTGAGTAGCAATACAGCTAGGATTCCGGTGACTATGGCGGCGACGTAGAAAACCCATTTCCTACAACGATTCATTAGTATTTTGATCTGTTTCTGTGTACATCCCATCTTTTCGAGCTGGGACAGTACTTACCACCCCCAAGCAGCTGTGATATATGCACTCATCACCGGCCCCATTGCGATACCCAAATTTGACATGGCCATATACGGTAACGTAAGCCATATAAGCTCTCTGGTGTCGAACATATCTTGCATACTGCCATTGATGACAGCACTCGGGACCGCAGACAAAAAGCCTGTGATGAGGCGTCCGAAAGCCCCTGCGCCAGGCAACTCCGCTGCCGAAATCAACACGCAAAATATACTGTACACTGCAGTGCTGCCCACATATAGCTTTTTTCGGCCGTAGCACTCAGAGTAAGGAGGCAATACTATGCTACCAATACCTTGCGCGAGAAGATATCTTTGTGTTTCATCTAGTAAGCATTTTCCGTAAACGATACCCATAACGACGGAGAAGGACTTACGTCGATATGTATAGAAACACAGACAAGGTCTCCCCTATTCCAAAGTGTTCCTGTGCATTTCTGGCAGCTGTAGCCTGCAAACAATTTAGTATTTGACATATAATGTGACTCTGGATTAAATAACCCATACCCCTGATGTGCTCACTGCGGTCCTAATTCGCAAAAATCGTCAGTCTCGGTCAATTATCCAGAACTGCAAAACTCACGTATAAAATTCCAAGAAGATGATGATTGAAACATCATACGCCTTCCTCGACTTGCTCCAATTCCGCGGGTGGCGTGGGTTCATGGCAGCCCAACCCACGAGATTCTTCTCATCTCCAGTGCGCTTTAAACCTTGGATTTTGAGGGCGTGGCCTACCTCTAATCGTGCTTGGGGAGTAACCATGAGCATAATGATCTCTGAACCAAGTACTGAGGTTAAACTTAACTGGATTGGGCTAGGAAAGGAGCTTTATATGATTGAGCCCAGGCATTCTTGAATTGGACTTTTACTGTGAACACATGTTTAGGATGTCGTAGAGATTGATATTCATTGAATAGCAAGAAAAGCCTCTATGCAGCTGGTAGATCCGGTAGGTCCGGTAGATACATGCAAGGGACAGTAATAAAGATGTTGAAGTTTTTGACCCACCGAGGACGTAAGCTCATAATCGATATAAGAAATAGTAAAATCTACGTTGATCTTACTATCATTACATCATCTCCCTTGTTGATCCTACACATTCTCTGCGGTCATTAAGAATGTGGAACAGAAACCAGCATTTACATAATGCTTTGAAGATGATGTACGTGCGATGATGAACATCTGCAGAGGGTCCATACTTGGGCAATTGTAGGATTATGGCCAAACTTTCATACGGAGGATAATCAGGATCATGGGGTATTTCTCGACTTACAACGATTATTATTTGTAGATTTCTAAGTATGTCTTCGGATACTTTCATCTAATATAGTTATCATAGAAATTACAATAGAAATGGGGTCATATTAGTATATACGATGTTGTTCCTCAATATTCCAGAGTGGCTGACACTCTAGCCTTGTATAATGACGACATCTTCAATGGGCTTAAGCAACAAGTGCTGGAAGTAAAATAGAAAATATTATGTCAAACAATGTCGCAATTTCCCTTTTTGTTTCTTGTTTTATCTTGTTTTCACTGGGTTTGATCAGCGGATGATGAAGGGATGGAGAAAAGGGATTACATTATGTCAGAAGAGATCAATCTCTAAACACGCTCCTTTCAACCCGACGCTTCAATATCAAACCACAAGTATGCCGCTCTACAGTATTGCAAAATCGGGGTAAAGTCTAAATACTGACATCGTAAGGTCTTTAGTGCCACTTTTTGTATGTCATCGGAATACATTCTGGCCACTTTTATGCATCCCTCGTACAGCTACCCATTACAATGGTACAACCATGCCGTATTGAGTGCATTCGAAATCCTACCTTACGACCTATCATCCGGCCAGGTTCAACAACCAAACCAACGTTGCCTGTAACCTTTCCTTCGCTGAGACAATGCGACTGGGATGTACGGGCGACGAAGTGTACCACGTGGGACTTTGGTCGTATTGGTTAATATTGTGCACACGTAGATGTACAGCATAGATATATCACCTATCATTTAGCTTTTTCTTTCTTTTGGTGTACTATATAATTTCAGAATACATAGGCAATCTTTTTCTGGCAACAATTACCAGTAGACTAAAGTTCCTGGTTTCACAATTCGCCACTGGTGAAACAAAGGTGCTAGTGAGATCAATGGTTCTTCCCCCACTACTATTCTATTTAAGTAGGGGCCGGATCGTCAACCTGACTATATCATATGCAAAGTCTATTCCTTTTTCTTTTTCTACCCAGTGAAGAAGTCAGCAGTGTTATACATACCACCCAACAAGACAGACAACATGGCGACTGTGAACTTACTGGAATACCTTCGCTCACGAACACAGGTGGATATTGATACATACGATGCTGAAGGTTGAGAGTCTTTTGACTTGCATCAGGCAGAATACTAATGCAAATTTCACGCCAGCTTCCAGAGAGATCGGACCTTTCCAGGACGCAACGGGAAACCAAGTACGAGGAAATATTTAGATACCCTGTATTGCTGTGTGCTAATTAGGAAAGCAGTTTGAGATTCAAGCTGAGATTGTCAAGCCCAACAGAAGCGCTGTGTTGAAGAGATCACTAGAGTTGGCGGCAACTATCCACCCACGGTTTGCCACCATCACCCTCGAGGAGCTTGCTGTGGAGGTGGTGGTAGGTGTTTGGTAAATTTGGTAGTGTGGATTTCTAAAGCTAACTGATCCAGGGTATTGAACTAGCCCTCGAAGTGATCCAAACTGTTCATGGAAATGTTCATGTCATGGTCAACCCGAGCTACTCCTACAATACCGAAGCAATAGTTGCAAATGCTCAGCGTAAGATAATACTCTTCATACTGTACGTCAAAAAGAAAGATGTTAATCTATATGCTGCAGGACTCCATCATATCTGCAAAATCGTTGACCCTTATTTCGACACATCTCACCTGGTTACGAAGGTCCCAGCCACATGGGAGGGAATGCAGGCTTCCCGTCAGCTCAAGCAAAGTGGAATAAAGACTTTGGCCACGACTGTCTTCTCCATGGAACAGGTAATCCTTGCGGGCGAAGCCGGCTGCATATCAATTTCACCGTTTGTGCATGAGCTCAAAACCGAAACTTACAAGGGGTGAGTGACAGAGATCGCCGAATACTGGGTGCATCTCTAATTACTTGGCAGATACAAGGACAAGAACCCAATCCTTGGTGTCTGTGTGCAAGCACAACAGTTCTATCAGCAGAACTCTCTTCCCACACGGCTGAAAGTCTGTGTCACAATGAACCTCGATGAGCTGATTATGCTCGCCGGAATCGACGCACTTACTATAACACCAAAGGTTCTGAAGGTTTTGGCAGCTACAGAGAGACTCCAAGAGGAGGTGGAAAGTATGTCCTTGTTTGCGAAAACCACTATGACCACAGAGGTTGTCAAATATCTCTCATATATCGACTCCGAGAGTCAATACCGGGTTCATTTTGCTGCTAGTGAGGATGGAAAGGCCCAGTTCAAGACAGCACAGGTACGAATACACTTCCAACTTGTGCTTTTTGTGCAGCTCAGATTGATTAATCTCGAATGCAGGCAATTTCTCTGTTTTGTGATGCTCAAACGGCGGCGGAGTTGTACATCGCTTCTCAATTGGAGGACTCTTCTTACATCCCAATCAATCTATGAAGCACCATTGTGGCTGTACAGTGTCCTTCTTGTTTGATGGGTCGTGAACGGGAGTGATATTTAAAAACGTCAGTAAGGATACGCATCTGCAGGAAAGCCCCTAATCGGGGATTGGTAGCTTGTATCAATTGAACAATAGCCTACTCTATTTAATGTAACCATTGTCGTCGAAAGGGAGGTAGGAAGATCCCTATTAAAACTGGAGGTAGATGTCTCTCCTATTGTTCATCCAAAATGTTGACCTCGTCTGGTTCAAATGTTTACTACCGACATGAAACAAACTGAAACCAAGACCGCAAAAGCCTCACTAGCGGTGAAGTATGACAATCATCAATTTGTAGATAGTGAAGGTACATAGTGTAGTGGGGAAATAGGCTCCCCACTATGCATTTTGCCCTTGCCTCTTCTTCTTTTTCATATGTCGTTGTGTAAGCATTGAGATCGTGAGGTTACAAGTAGCAGATAGACACAGAGTGAGAACACGCACTCCTACACCTCTCTGAATCCACTTCTAGGGCAGTGCCCCTGGGTTTCCCTACATGCAAAGTTGGATATGAAGCTGAACTACGTGCGCTGAATCGAGCCACATGCCCCAGAGCATACAGCCTTGAGCGTTCCCCTCTTCAATAGGTATGTTATCAAATCATTATAAACACTCGGTCTATTACTTTCGACCTGTTTGCTCATTTCGCTACACTACACCTGTACAGTGAAACCTCAGAGCATCTACCCAACAACTCGAAGCTGACTGGTTGGTTTCAATGTAACCATGAAGCAGTGGTCAGATATGTTTAGAACTAGGAGCTGGTATTCGTAGTATATTTGCTAGGAATGATTATGACTCTAGGGCAAAAGAAAAAACACATGCCCTATAGTCTCCCTGCATCTTGAGATTCATTAGATGTGCTCTCGTGTTCCCTAACCAGGATTATTTGGATGTCTAGCCCTTGTAAATAAACATCTCGATGTTCGTGTTATGGTCTTAGATGTCTATAGCGCAAATTGCACGCCCCACTAAAACTGGTTTATGGGTACGGCCCGCGTCTGACCCACTCATGGCACTAGTATGTATCGGGAGATTGTATCCACTCTGGTCCCCACCTGAGGGTTGTTGTGTGACAAGATCATGGAAACTCTAGTCATGTCTCCTAGACACATATGGGAGGCTAACTCTTTAACATGGGGAGGTACGACTTGTATTGTAATTCATCATTTTACTTAAATGGACTGGTTCATTGAGTGACTATGTTGACCTGAGACTAAAAAGTATTGTAATCAGATCTTGCGCCATCTGGATGAGAGGTGTGTGAAGTATAGCTTGTGACTTTGACACATCGGGGAGAACTCATATCCAGTTTTCTTTCGTGGATGGTGCTCATGGAAGTAGGCTTATCAGTTATATTAATAGAAGATTTAGCGAGAAGCTTCGAGAGTCGAGACATTTAGCGCTAGATAATCATATAGACCGTATCAAATGGGAAGCATGCGGCGATTGTCACACTTAGGTTATAGTGCAGCTAGAACGAGTTGAGTGGCTGAGAGAGGTGTTGTGGTTACCGCAGGTCAAGGCTAGTTCTAATCAACGACCCAGGTATCGTCAGTATGATCCAAGTCGTCCATCCTTTTCTGTCTTTAATCGGGGATATATTGTAGTTTAAATTTTAAGGCTATAATCTCGAAACAGGAATCATCCGTGGACCTTATGTTAAACTGATCCAAGGATCGAGGCCATGTTAATAACTGACAAGAGCGACCTCCGGATGTTTTGAAATGGAAGGCACATCCGCTGACAATAGTGCCTTCCCCAAAAGTCCCATAAGGCGAGGTTAAAGCACACGTAGAAGTTCATCTTGTAAATATACCATGCGCAAATGTTTTTTATTACATGTCCTCGTCTCCGAAAGGGACATCGAGCTGATTCTCCAAGTAGCTCCACACCATCATATCGAGATGGTCCCAGGGAGCAAGCCCAAGGCAAGGCCCAGCGCAATACTCGGTTTCAAGACGGCACCTGGCTAACTTGAGATACTGCAGGCCTTGCACTAGGATCAACTTTGACCCCCGTTCGAGATCGGAGGCGGAGATCTACAAGTCTTTCGCGTCGGCTCCGCCATCGATTCTCGAGAGAATCCAGACAGTCCGGGGAACACCGCCACATCTTTCCCTTCTCACTCAAGCTTAAGGCAAACGCACCCAAAAAAACCCCAGAGGTATCAATGGTTGGGGACATGGGAAGTAGTCTGACGAGCGCACGAGGGTACGACAGTGATGCCCAGTGCATTGGGAGTCCCCAGCATGTCGACCATATGAGAGCTTCGCCCAGAATCCCGGCTTTTCGCAGGATGGGGTTGCATGATCTAATAGAGTATAGCCGTGAGCGAAATGACTTGGAGATGTGGGCGGGTGCCAACAGACATGATCAATCCGGCACCCCGGGAACTCCCTTTGGGATGCATTATATACCCACACCACCAGGAAGTTTGAGGGGGTGCACTGCTCACCCCGACGCTGAATTCGAAGGCACGGGTAACCAGTCGGTGCCTTCATTCAAAAATGAGCGGTTGGGCGAGCAAAACGCGTTCGCCAAATCTTTCTCAAGTTTTCACCCCAGTCAAGAAGAATTAGCTCCACCAAATCAAGAACATCTGCGGTCTCGAGGAGACTTTAAAGGCAGCAGTAGCGGTGAGAACCTCCAGAATCTGGTGGTTGACTGGGCTCAGTACATGGGATCAGATCCTAACAATTATCGCGCGGCATCTTCGACATCGGTAGCCAAGGAAGATCCGGGAATTACGGTTTCCAAAACACGGCAACCAACAAGCTCCCCCGGTACACACTCCGAGAGTCGGGTACTGCATCTTGGTGATCTTGACCTTTCGCACAGACTCGCAGGGACAAGTATGGGGTCCGGGCCGACATCGGCTAATCCATCTATGTCGGAACTTCCACGTCCGAATAGGTATGGGCCACAGATGGCATCGCAAGAGAATCTTCAATCTCATGAGAGATCTGGAACATTGACAATCGGGAGTTCCGAGCCCCAGAAGCAAGCTACATCTCACCAACGAGATGCCTCTTCTTTCTATTCGCGCCAAAGCAGTAATCCTTCACGGGGAGCATCTGCTGTTCAATCGCTGAGAGTTCATGCTGCAAATGCGATGGATAGTTTACCCAATATTCATGCACAAATAGTAGCTGGGGCTGACTCGGTCCAAAATGAACTGAAACCAGTTGCTGAGGTTCTGAAAAGTAGGTTTGTTGAGCAACTTGATGCGGCAAACTGGGAATCACCCCAGGTTCATGGAATTTTCAATGGACCCAACGGCGCTGGACCACAGCGCAGAGTCAGTCCTGGGTGGATGACTGGGGGCCGGCGAATGGGCTATGGGTATAGCTTGGTGGACAACGCTGAGGCTCACCCACCAGCAGTTGGAGGGAACAGCAATTCACTTCCGAATGGGAGTTGGCACAAAGACACTTCGGGGCCTAGGTCTGACAGCCGACAGTCTCCTTCGAACAAAAGTCCTACCAATGTCATAGGGGAACCAGTTTTGACACCAACAATGTGGGCCAAAATGAAGAGCCATTCAGTTCGAGATAATCGTCACGCACCGCTGGCAGTGGATTTGGCAGGTGTAGGGATGGCTGCAAGTGAAGCCCACCGTACAAGTTCAAATCGGGCGCAGCACATTGAGTCGCCAACTTCTATGAAATCTCCAATCTCTGCAAAGACACCAACATCTGCCAAGAGCTTTTATATCGAAGACGTCGACGAAACGTTCTTGAGTCGATGGGCGAAAGTCAGTCGGTCCACACGTAAACAACAACAACAACCAGGCATGTACCACGATTCAACCCATGGGCCTGAAGTCTATACTTCAGATACTTCACCACTTAGTGGACGCCGCTTCTCGATGGATCAGACAAACCATCAGCCCTCAGTGTACTTCGATCCATCCAACGGCAGGAGTGCAGACAGACAAAACGGAGACCCCTCGCGCTCTCGTAGTGGACGTTGGATACCAAAGTTTTCTAGAAATAGGGAAAGCAAGAAACGCTCAAACCTCCTTCCAAAAGAACCATCTGAGGAATCGCCAGTACCATATCAAGAGCGTCCGTCAAGTGACCTGGGACGAGCAAACTCTACCAGAAGCGATATGGCAGAGGAGCTCGCGAGTGCGTATCAGGAGTGCATCGGGATGCCCGGGGCCTTTTATGGAAGCCGGTGGGCGAGCCGTACAAGTCTGGTGGTGGAGGCAGAGTGACAAAGATGCACGGTAACGACCATCACGGGAGTAAGGAGGATGGGTATATTGGTTGGACGAGTATACAAATACGGTTATGGAGGACTCTGGAGCCAATGCTGCTGTTATTGTTACCCGAGGGGATGGAGTTGGTTCAATTATGAGTATGTTTCCCAGGGTGTCATTAATCGTACAGAAATAAGGGCAATGCATCCCTAATACATCTTACACTTCTCACGTGCACACAACAGGGGTATAGTATTATCGCCAGTAGAGAAGTAGATCATCTATCTCCGCTGTCGCTTGTTGCTCTTGTCGCTTACGCCACTGAGCACACTAGCAGACCGCTTGTGATTACCATCCCCTTGTTGAACACCGTTGCCCTGTGTGTTCTGTGGGCCAGTAGAATGACCCAAAAGGCCGGTGTCGCTGTCTTCAGTCTCCTTTTTCACATGGGGATGTTCGGGGTCAGCACTTGGCCCCGAGATACCAGCAGCTTCTCGTGATTTACGCTCGCGCTCCATCTTCGCCGCTTCAAGTACACGGATCTCACTTTCAACCTTTTCGGACACCTTGCGAGCGTCGAGGAGCATATTGACGGACTGGATGAGTTTCTCGAAATCCTTGCATACGCGTTCTGTAGGCATGAACAAGCGCACGGGGATCTCGAGCTCGGATAGCGCATTGGCCAGTTTTTGGGTCTGCACGTTGGACTTGGCCTGCGTGAGTCGCTGGGCACGATCGCTGCGGAATTGCACACCGGCTGAGACACGCTCGTGGTGTTGGACGCCATACCTTGCTTCCTCCGCTGAGGTGAGCGTGCGTACCATTTGATTGGGCTCCTTTGATGTGATAGAACCCTTCTTGTTGGCAGCCTGTGTTACGGGGGTCTCGGCTCGGCCTAGGCCACCAGCGGTGGATGGAGTCTGACCAGCGGGACTTGGGATGGCACTGTCGCCGAGGATGGAACGGCGTTTCTTGCTCTTGTCGGCTTGGAGTAGAGTCTGCAGGAGCTGGGACAGACCCGCACTGGACTGGTACATTGTGGTGTTGCCGACGCTGATAGGAACCTCGAGACGAGAGTAGAGTTCCCGGCGTTCGGTGATGAAGTTCTGCTCGTTGCTTGTAATGCGCTTCAATTCTTCGAGTAGCATCGCCTCCTCGCGGACCTCATCGGCTGTGCGGTTGAGCTGAAGGGCGGCTAGTTCTTTGCGGTCGCGCTCTCGATCGGGGTCAAACTTCAGCATCTTCTCGTGTAGTTCGAACTCAGCCTCAGACATCTCTGAGGGTGGGTGCTCTATTGAGAGCATGGTTGCCGCAATTTTGTAGTATCGGGCCTTTAATTGCTCCATTGTTCGATGGTGCTTTGCGGGCACAAGGGCATTCGCATCCGGCTTTGTGTCCATTCGGGGTTGGTAGTCATAACGATCTGCGATGAGCACCCAGCGAATGTCGAAGTCGGTGACGAGATCCACCAGATAGTCCGTTTCCTCGCGCGACCAGTCATCACTTGTGAGATGTCGAGTGTACTCGTCGTCGGTGTATCGGCGGGGCAAACGCGGTTTAACGTTGTATTTGGCGAAGGCATATTCCTGCTCCGGCAGTTTCGATACGTCCTCTTTCTCTTCTTCCTTGGGCTTATCCACTTCCGTTTGAGACCCTGCGGGTGCGGGTGCAGGTGCGGGAACCGGTGGTCGCGCCGACTCGTGTTTTCTCTGCCAGTGGTTCAAAACCAGGCCGTCGGAACGGGCGTTGTTCGTGAACGGGGCCATGCTCCTATAGATGACCCAACGTCAGCATGCATTTGAGATCTCCAAAGAGCCGCATCCTCAACATACCATGGTCGAACGCGCAGCTTGTTCATCCATTTTGGACGGCCCTTGTACTTGTTCTCATTAATGGCGATCGGCGGCGCCCTTTCGCCCAGTAGCGCGTACAGTTCACGGGTAATACCCTCTGCAACGGGGGACTGTCAGTAATTTATCTCACTCTCAATAGAGCGCATCACACCTACCTGGTCGCTTTTCGACCACCTTCTGCTTCTTGTGTGGTCTGGGCTGCCCTTCTGCGGGCAAATCCAGCATGTCGCGAACATCGGCCGCGGCCATGTTGGTGGTTCAATCGGAGTGGTGGTCTGCCTGGATACGACACCGAGGGGGGGATTTCTTCGGTATTGAGCGATTTGAAATTTAGTACGCAACCAGAGAAAGATGAAAGCGGTTTTTGTTTGATGAAATAAAGACCAGTGAACGTCGAAATTGAAGATCCCATCGACAGAGGCTTCCCGCTGGAAAGGGAGGCATTCCAGAGACGGCAGGCGGTGAACACCCACTGTCCCTGATGTTGACACCTTCACGGAGCGGAGGACTTGGCCGTGCGACTATCCAATTGCCCATTTCCCCATCATGGTTTTCTCTGGGACATCCTCGTCATGGCTGGCATCAGCATTGACTCTCCTCTCCTTCTTTTCTCTCCTCCTCCCAACCAATGCCCTGTACTTCTACATGGAGGGCCGACAAACAAAGTGCTTCTTTGAGGACCTGCCCAAGGATACCCTGGTGGCCGGTATGCGGCAATCTCTACAGCCTTCACGAAGGAATCCTAAACTAACATATGATGGTTACCATAAATAGGCCGTTTCGAGACGGAAGTCATCAACGCCCAGAGCGGCACCTACACGATCGACCATAACTTGAAGATGCACATCACCGTCGAGGAGACCTTCGACAATGACCACCGCGTCGTGTCCAAACGGGACAGCCACTCTGGTCGCTTCCATTTCTCCGCCGCGGATGCGGGCCAGCACAGAATCTGCTTCACACCTGAAACGGATGCCACCTCCAGCTGGTTGTCCAACTCTCTGGGCGCCGTCAAGCTCACCGTCGACCTTGCTATTGGTGAGACCAGCAAGATTGAGACTGAGGATAAGGACAAAATCAAGGATATCGTGCAGCGGGTCAAGGATCTGAACAGCCGGTTGCACGATATCCGTCGTGAACAGGTGTACCAGCGGGTAAGGATTACCCCATATCCAATCTATAGCTAGTGTCTGTGGATGATTAAAATGGGGATGCTAATGGTCTCTTTCTTTCCAGGAACGTGAGTCTGAATTCCGTGACCAGTCTGAGACCACCAACTCGCGTGTTGTGCGCTGGACTCTTATCCAGCTCGCCGTTTTGTCCGCCGCATGCGCCTGGCAACTCTCGCACCTGCGGTCATTCTTCATCAAGCAGAAGTTGACTTAGATGCCATGTTGTCTTATTCCCTACAGCATATCTCGTTTCTTATGCCTTGCATCTTCCTTCCACCTCTGCTGTGGTCACGCACGCCGGTTTACGTGAATATGGATGATTGGTTCTTACATGCGTTTTTATACTGGTTTTCTGGCGAAGGGCAGATCTTTAAACTCTGGCCGGAGGCATTTCGACTGCCCGATGTCCCTTTTTGAGCTCAGTAGGCCCCACGGCCAGTGTTTCAGCAAAGAAAGGGTGCGGAGTGCTTGGAGCGTGGTCAGATGTCGATCTTGATAATGGATGTAATGATATCTTTTCTTCTATTCCACTGTCTTTCGTAGATGCTTCTAAGAAACGATATTTGTCCACACGAACTACCTAGTTCCAGTCACGATATATATGTAGACTTGGTGCGCGGACGAGTGACGACTTGGGCAACTTCATCTAGGCCAAGCTTGTGGCCACTTATTTTACCTCCCGCTGCAAAATTCCCAAATTTAAAATTTTCTTATGCTTTCAAAAGTGACACTCCGGACTACGGTTAAATCTTCGATGGAGCTAAAGGCCATAACGGAAAAAAGGTCTCTTATGGGTATCACTCAAAATTAACACAAGTTTTGATATGAAATGTGGTGCTTTATCTCTATATGTGACCTTCAGTCCCTCGTTCCCCGGTGGTTCTCTTATAAAACATCTGAGCAGCTCTCCCCAGCATACGCTAGTTGTATATAGAAATCCGTCTGTACTGTTTACACTCAGGGATGATCAGTGATACTAGGGTGGGACTCCTATAGGTCTGATACGTATATAGGACTCAGATTATAAAAGGCACATAGGAACAAATAGGACCAGGACGTGGGACCAAAAGGATTCCAGTCATATAGGACTTGCTGAGGCCTGCGGAATGAAACCCTTATGGCGCGACATGCTCGGCGTTGGGATTCACATCCATCGATCTTGCTGTATCCTAATATGCCTCTTAATCATGGCTCTTGCGATATTTGGACACTGTCACCGTCTGTTTTATCCGAAATAGAGTGTGAGATATAACCAGATATGGCCGCAAAAGGCAAACCAGACAAGGAATGACTTACAAAAAGCAACATGATCCTTGATATCAGCCGCTGCATCGTAGGGTTCCCGGTAATACCACGCTGCATTTTCAAGAGTCTGCCCGTCCACCCTCAGATGCCAGTAAGAGGCGTAGCCTTTCCAAGAGCAAAAGGTGGAACGATCGGAGTCTTGCAAAATGGTATCATCAGTGATTGCCGAGCGGGGAAACTGTACAATATGAAGTCAGTCAATCTTAAATGCAAACTCTGAATGTTGCAAAGCTTACATAGATGTTATTCTCCACTGTCTTCCAAGTTGCCGTCTCCGCGATGATACGGTCCCCCACTTTAGCGAGAGCGCGGGGCATGATGTTTCGAGAAAAGAAAGGAATGTGAACCCGATTCTCTTGAATTACCGCGTGGTGGAATCTGGAATCCTCAGTGTAAGGGAGACTATATGTGTATTGTCCTATAATTTTCTTCGAATACAACTCGACAAGAATGGATGTTATTGCGCCATTGGAGAAGGACAGTGTTGACGCCAAGAGCAGGCCAAAGCGAATCCCCCGTTAGCGCCATTTGAACCCTCCGGTTCAAAGCTCCGACGGTGGATACGATGGTGGAAACCATCTGCAGGGACCTATTCTTACGGCGCTTGGCGATTAAAAAGCCATAAACGGACAAATCTAGTACTCATATTGCGCATCGATGGCGCCTTCTTCTCGCTGGCCATTTTACAACTAGGAGAGCTTAATGATGCCAAAATGTGCTTTTGCGCTAGATGTGCGTATCTGGAAAGTTATTATATTGCTTCATGGATAGCCTTCATTTTGAGCCTTGGGCCATGTTCTGAAACACTTCTCTCTTTGATACCTATTACCCGTGAAAGCAAACGAACGCCATGCCGGGAATGGAACCGACTGGACCTTCGGGGACAGTTAGCAAAGAAGCTGCACACTATGCCGTTGAATCCGAGGATGTGTTCGATAGTTCCGTGTTTGACCCTGTTTTGGCTAAAAAGATGGCACTCATCAACACTGCCATCGATAAGATTGGCATGACTCCATTCCAATGGAAGCTTTTCTTCCTGAATGGATTCGGCTACACGGTTGACTCGGTAAGGGACTTGTTGTTTGCCATCACCCAATAGAGGCTGCCGCTAAGATTTTCTTCCAGCTTTTGGTAATCTGTCAGAGTATCGCAATGCCCGCGGTTACCATGCAGTACGGTAGCCCGAACAAAAGCCTGAAGGGAATTGCTCTGGCATCCCAAATCGGTCTTCTAGCAGGCGCAGCTATTTGGGGTCTATCAGCCGATATTATTGGACGCCGACTTGCTTTCAACTCCTCCTTGTTGCTGGCGGCGATATTTACAATCATCGCGGGTGCGATGCCCGGATACATTTCATTTGCAACGATGTTAGTTCTGCTTTTCTTGATGCGGGATCGTCGGTTGCTAATAGAATTAATAGGGTTTCCCTCTACTCTGCAGCTGTTGGTGGGAATTATATTCTGGACTCAGTCACTCTTCTGGAATTCCTACCTACGAAAAAGTCCTGGCTAGTGACCTTCATGTCGATCTGGTGGGCAGTAGGGTACACCATTACAGGCTTGCTTGCATGGGCATTTATGAGCAACTACACCTGTTCCTCTTCTGCGGCGCCGGGGACGTGTACCTACCACGACAATATGGGATGGCGTTACTTGCATTTCACCATTGGTGGCGTTACGCTCATTCTGAGCTTATTGCGTGTCCTTCTAATTCGAATCGTGCAAACACCCCGATGGCTTGTCTCTCAAAATCGTGATGAGGAGGTTATTCAGTTCCTGACAAAGTTGTCAGTAAAATATAACCGACAATTTGATCTCACTTTGGAGGAGTTGTGTAGTGAAGGGGATGTGAAGAACACAGAAAAGTCAGTCTGGTCCTTGTTTAGGGTCAAAGCGCACTTTGGTGGTCTCTTCCGAACAAAGCAACTAACTTGGTCGTTCCTGGTCATCATGCTCAACTGGTTCGTGATTGGGGTTGTCAGCCCTTTATACCATGTGTTCCTTCCATATTACCTCAAATCCCAGGGAGCGAAGGTAAGTAGCAGCTCCAACTATCTAGTTTGGAGGAACTATGCCATTAACCAAGTCGTTGGCCTGGTTGGTCCTGTCATTGCTGCGTTTTTGGTTGAGACAAAAGTGTTTGGCCGTCGAGGCACCATGGCTTTGGGGGCTCTTTTGACCATGGTCTTGCAGTTTGCGTATACGCAAATCAAGACTCCAGCCCAAAATGTTGGTGTGTCTGCTGCCATATCTGCTGCTTCGTGAGTGATAAGCCCTTTTCCTTTCATTCCCTCATGATGTCTAACCAGCTGGTTACAGAAACATTTATTATGGAACTATGTACGCGTACACTCCAGAGATTTTGCCGTCAGCGCACCGCGCCACTGGATATGCCATCTGTGTGGTATTCAACCGCATTGGAGGCATTGTCGGAGTTATCGTGGGAAGCTACGCAAACGTCGAAACAACCACGCCTCTCTTTGTCTGCGCTGCGTTGTTCGCACTTCTTATCATCCTCAGCGTGCTATTGCCTTTCGAGAGTCGCGGGAAGAGAACACAATAAGCGGAGAAATTTTCGTAACCGGAGTTTCACAGAGACTATTATGGGAGGGCATATTTGCGAGAGATGGGTGAAGGATTGAGATTTCTTATAGGATAGACGGTGATACCTTACTCGAATTTTAGGATATGTGATAAAGGGAGAAGTCAACAGAAATAAGCCTCAAAGAAAGCCAAAGTACATAGGAAGTTGTAGCGAAATGCCAAACCATAATTGGATTTGACTTTGTCTTCCTCGTATAAGCTGCACAATGGCATTTGGGGCGGTTATGGCGTTATTCGTATGTCGATTGGGCCTCGTTTCAAGATAAGGGGCACATACCTCAACAGTTTTGGTCCCTGGCCCATCGCATTAGCCTCAAGTTAAAATTCAGGCAGCGAATGAACATTAATATATATCGCATCAACAATATGCCGCCTGATTCTAAACCCATGCCTGTTCAAGCACGACATGCTGTGTGGATAGACAAGCCACCTACTTCGTCATGTTGAATGTGGTCAAGCACCTTGCATTATTTATAGCACAGGGTACTCCGTACCAAGAACAGGAATAAAAAGAAAGCTAAAGTCTCTTTTCACTCAGCTTACTCTGGATTTCTCCTGATATCGCTCTACCTCAATATGAGCGTTCCGAAGCCCTCATTGCGGGCGGCATGCGATAACTGCTATCAAGCCAAAGTAAAATGCATTCCAACACCCTCTGGATGCCAAAGATGCATTAGCTTGTTTTCTCGCTGTTTCCACAGTCCCCCCGGTCGACCCGGTCGAGTTCCAACTGTGAGAAGCGCACCATTTAATCCAGAATCTTCCAACATATCCATCACAAGTCAGGGTGAACAAAAAGATGAGTCTAGCGACTTGCCTCTGTCACTAAAGGGTCTCACTGGCGATGGCGTCCTTTCTGAAACGGCAACACTCGATCCATGGGTCCCCATGGACTCTCCTATAATAAATGAGGCTCTCTATGGAGAGGCAGTTCTCTCATTTCCCGAGTTCGCGATGGAAACGCCAATATTAACTCCTACGGTTGGACAATGGAACGACTTTGGCGATGATAAGAAATCCTGCACTTGTTTTGTGTCAATTTTACAAGCCTTGGAAAAAGCCCAGAGGACTGATCTACAATCCTTGGGCCTGGACGTGGCGCTCCGATGTAACAAAGATGCTTTGCTCGGCGTTTGCAACTCGATTAAATGCTCTATTCCCCACGATAGCACTACCCGACTCCTCATTCTAATACTTCTGCGGAAGTCCCTCAAGCTTTACCAAATCCTCTTTCATTTGCGGCTCAGTGCGAAGGCTGTCAATGCAAGGGAAGTGAATCCCGCATCAGCCCCATATTCTCTACACATCGCCAATGCTGCTTTACCGACTATATCACCTCCATCGAGTGGTCAACCAGATTATTTCAACCTACTGGCCCATCCAGACGCAGAGAAGCACGAGAGTGTTCCGCAGGCTATTCGACTTACATTGGGCTCGTACCATTTAGACGAAGCGGATGAAAGGTCATTAAAAAAACAAATCTTTCTCCTTGATGTTGGGAAGGTTCCCCGGTTATTGGAGAGGCTTGATCAAAGGGCATGCAGCCTTGATGAGACGGACGGGTTAGACCTTTATAATATGATGAGGAGCTCGCTGATAGCTGATTTTAGAGTTGTGATGACAGACATATATTCATAGAATACTGGAGATAGCATTACAGAACTAACGACAACTTCCCTGCACTTCCCTATTTTGTGTAGTGTGATCAGAGATACCCGATATATTCTGCTATCAATATAATATCCGACCAAGCCAATCTCATTTGAAATATATCTTGATCTCATATGCCGTTATATGTCTAATTCAATTGCCCACAAAAAGATCTGATCTATACATGTCCGTTCCTGTAGCCCCCGCCGGCCCGAAGCTCAGGCCTTGCCCCACCGAAATCCATGCTTAAAGAAGCGAGTGACATTCATAACCCCACCGGTCGCAAGTAGTACAACTCCTGTGAAGATGAGAGTTCCCGAAAAGTTCAACCCTTCTTGTGGGTGACTCTGGCTGGATAGAATGGCACCAGCAATGGGAGACCCTATCAACACACCTAACGATCCAACACTAAGAGCCATGCCAACTCGCACGCCGATCTGGCTAAGGTCTGGCGTTAAACCAACAAGAACAGCTGGTGGCAGCGCCATCAATCCTCCCGAAAAGAAAGAATACAGGAAAGAAGTGGTAATGAAATTCGCTTGGCTTTTTGCTGAGACCCAGGCCAGCACGATGATCCCAGATATGTAGCCACAGGGTACGATGGCGTTCAAATTACCAATTCTAAAACAGTCAGTTTTTGCGGATTACACTGATGGGTGAGAGATATAAGCATACTTGTCTGCGATGGCATTAGGCACCATTCGTCCGATCATGCCTCCAGCATTCATGATGCTCAGGATGTAGAATGAGAGCTCCGAGTCGACGCCGATGTTGAGGGCATAGCTTTCGGCGTAGAAAAATGGGATGAAAAATGCGGTGAAGCCCAGGGCCAAACCGACGACAAAACTCGCGTAGGCGGGATCCTTGAAGGCTGCAAAGTCTACCAAAGGGCCTGATCGGCGAGGTGGCAATCGTGGTTTGAGCAAGGCAAGTCCGATTCCCAGAGTACCCAGCATGATAAACGCCATGGCCCGAACAGCCCAAGGGAATCCGACTTGCACAATTAGCCGGCGAAGAACGATAGGATAAAAGATCCCGCCCACGCTGCTCCCGCTGGCAGCAATTCCAGTTGCAAGACTGCGTCTAGTCGAAAAGTAAGTTCCTACAAGTGATATGGCGGGCGTAAACAGGCATCCAGATCCAAGACCAACGCAAATGCCTTGAGCGAGGAAAATTTGATAGTACTTAGTGCTCAAGGAGGTCATCATCATCCCAAATACCTCAAGGAAGATACCCAGCGACAGCACTGGGAAGAAGTACCCAGCATCGAATGCACGGCCACATAGAACCCCAACAAAAAGCAGCAAAAAGCCCTGAATGGAACCAATCCATGAGATGGCGGAGGGGGTAGATTCGGGTAGGAGTGTTGTTGTATAGTAGGTTTGGAAGATGCCAAATGAGTTCGCAAGTCCCCTGAATCATTAGCTCAATTTTTATTCAACGATCTCGAGGATGTCCCTCTCACCAGGTATTCAGAACAAGCAAGAAGCTTCCTGCCACTTGCAGCCATGCTTTGAGTCCGCCATTGGGCGGAGGAGGGACCGAAGGGCCTGGCGGAGTTGAACTGGCTTCTTTCTCTCCTTCTGTATCGGATGGCTGGGTGCTGTTTGCCCCGGTATCGGATATTTTAATTGACAGTCTATCATGCACGGAGTCGGCCATTTTTTTTTTTTTTTTTTGAATGCTGAACTGCTATGATCTGTCAGCGAGTTGATAAAGCGGGATTGGATAATAGGAATGAAATATATCCAGAAAGGTCGCGCAATTGCATTTTGTAAAATAACAGAGAAAACATGATGTCGCAAATAGTTGTACGAATGTTATCATCATAATCCATATCGTGTTTAGGGTTGGATGTGTAACTTAAAACTTTAGCTAGGGGGATCACCCAATTCATTCCCCCATTGGGAAACCCAGGGTCTCGATACGCTCGAGACAAAGGCGACTATCAAAACGATAGAAACAGGCTATACAAAGTATACATCAAGTCAATCCCCGATCTGCATTCAATTCTTCTTCAATTGAGATCAACATGGCTATTCTGAGATATCAAACGGTTGGGACATTACTTGGGGGTAATTGGGCGGTTTTGTTCTTGGTGACTGTTGCTCTTACCATTTGCATCCGCTTGATCCCTCGCCGGGCCGACGTTCCTATTTATAGTAAGCATTCAGGCTGGCGAGGTCAGTGGAAGGACTCGTTAGAATATCTTCATGACAGTGCTGGAACTTTAAGAGCTGGCTACGAAAAGGTAACTTAGAAACTTCCTCTCAAACATGATTGTACTCATCAGCCATCAATTTAGTTCTCTCGCCATGGCCAGTTCTTTCAACTTCGGACGCCCGTTCGCTGGATTGTAGTTGTGCCGCCCAAGCTGGTGGATGAAATCCGCACCGCACCGTCAACGCATTTGAGTGCTAAAGAGTCGGCAAACGATGTGAGAAGTGCCCCTAAAATGATGGAATTCTAGCTCACATAAGCTTCAGGTGCTTCAAACTAGATATACAGTGTCTCCAATTGTCGAGGCACAGAAATTTCATTTCCACATTGTCAAGACACATCTCACACCTAACCTGGAGAACAAGATCGATGACCTTCGCGATGAAATCAAATTGTCGTTTGGAGAGGAGATAGGAAGCCCAGCCGGTGAGATTCCCAGATAATGTCAAAATATGACCCTTTCTCATCTTTGTGTAGATTGGAAGGCGGTTGTGATGTCTAGAGCAGCTCATCGGATCGCAAGTCGAACTGCCAATAGACTTCTCGTCGGCGCACCATTGTGTCGGGACCAGGAGTACCTTGATATGTCTATCAAGTATACAATAGATGTGTTTGGAGGCGCTGACAAGCTTCGCGCCTGGCCTAAGTTTCTTCGTTCAACGGTCACACGGTTTGTGACCGACGTCAAGGAACGGCAAAGGGTAGGTCGGAAGCATCTCATCCCTTACATTAAAGCTCGTTTGCAGGAAGAAAGCGATGGATTGATCGAGAAGCCCCCCATTGATTCCCTTCAATGGGTCATGGATGCGGCACCCAATGCCGGCGAGAGAGACCCGGAGCGGCTGATGTTTCGTCTACTACACTTAAATGTGGCGGCAGTGCATACAACCAGTGTCACTTATTTGAATGCCATGTTTGATTTGGCCTTCCACACCGAAATTCATGAAGAGCTGCAAACCGAGATTGATAGCGCAGTCCGAGAGCACGGATGGTCTGGGCGAGCATTAAGTCAAATGTGGAAGCTCGACAGCTTTTTGGCTGAAAGCCAGAGACTTTCACCTCTTGCCAGCTGTGAGCTTCAAATTCTTTTGGATGGATTTTTACACATAACTAACGTCTGATCCTCCAGCCCAAATGACTCGCGCAGTGATCCAAGACTTCACCTTCTCTGACGGCACCACAGTCCCCAAAGGCTCCTATGTTCTAGCACCGATGTATGCGATGTATTTGGATGACAATATCTATCCCAATGCGTCTACATTCGATGCATTCCGATTTTCCAAGCTTCGAGACCAGCCCGGCCACGAAAATCGACATCAGTTTGTGTCTACATCTCCGACACATATCAACTTTGGCCACGGCAAGGATGCATGCCCTGGGCGCTTCTTCGCAGCACACGAGATAAAGCTACTGTTGGCTCATGTTTTGCAGAACTATGACATACAACTTGAGGATCCAACTAAACTACCGGAGGGATCTTGGTATGATCGTTCTCGAAAGCCTAACCAAACTGCGCGCGTTCTTTTCCGCAGCCGTTAAGATTTGTCACTCAATGCTGTTGATGTTTCTTGGTTCGTTGGCCCCGGATGAGTTCTGGATTTTTCACTTATAGAAGAATGCTATTATTCCAAATTGCTACACATTACAAGAAGATTTTTTCTCGAACTCGTGGCATTGTAGTAGATTTTTGAGTGTTTCCATCCACTAGAACCCACTGGCTCAGAACAATCCGTACCTTATTATCTGAACGATGTAATACATCTGTAAACATGTTAGACCTCAAAGGCGAAATAAGAAGCACAATTAACTCACTATCGTGCAATAAGCTCAAGTATTGTCAAGGAAACCGAGAACCTCCGAACAACAGTTGAAATGGCCCCGGGGATGAACGTTGAAGACGCCAAATTAGACTTTCGGAGGATTTCAAACCTTCGTTGAACCTCGTGTTTTACTTCATCCTATCCTCCGATACCATCAAGGAGCCAATTTGCGACCCCTCTCTGAGGAAGGAACCCAGTTCCTCTAGAGACCCATCTAGCAATTACACAAGATCTAAGATCGCACGCCATGTGGATGTGGTGATTCAGGCTGGTTAAAATTATGGCATTTACTTGGCAGTTATTATAGGTTTAACCTAATTGTGAATAACAGAGAGATTGCAATAGAGAGAGTGTATGGCGTGAGGTCGTCCAATATGGGGAATACGATGTGGACTCGATATGGAACTCGAAGCCAAGAGATAACGACGACAGCTGTATGCATGGCTTGCTTTCATTTAAATATAAAGCCCTAAGCATGACCTAGTATTAATTAGGAGTTTCGTTTTACCATCGTCAATACCCTCATCCCATTCTGCACATACCATGCTGCGGCAAACTGAGACACAAGAACGTCACTTGGTTCTCCTCGGAGACCAGGTGGGCAATGTTTCTTTGCTGGCGAAGAGATTGCTGCTAGATGCCCCTCAGAGTGTTGCTCAGAGTGATTTTGTCCGGGATGTCAGCACTACGTTGAGCTCTTTGAGTGATCGACTTCGTCCGTTTCATCGAGAACACCTACCACGCTTTGACACTGTCCATAACCTCGCCACTATATATAACGAAAGTAATGGAGCTTGTCATCCCGCCGTCGCCAGCACTCTTCTGGCGGTTGTTCAATTCTTGCAATTGTTTCGATATTACGAAACAAGGGCTCGTCAACCCGAAAATCACGATGAAATATCGGTCGTGGGTCTCTGCACCGGATCCTTGGTCGCAGCAGCATATGCCTGCTGCGCATCTCTTGATGATCTCAAAGCTCTGGCTGTGCCCACAGTTTCCATCGCGTTTCAGATGGGTTTGCAGGTAGCAACTGCAAGCAGCATGCTGCACGAGCAGGGCACAACATTGGAAAGCTGGTCAACGGCCATCTCAAAAATGAGTGAGGATGAAGTGCTTTCGGCTCTTCAGCTTTACGATGCCGGTGGTCAGTTATCGCTCCGCCACCGATGTTTTATTAGTGCGGTTGGCCTCAATGGCGTCACCGTCAGTGGATCACCACCTGCTTTGCGTCGGTTCACGGAAACCTTGACGGATTCCGATCCTAGAAAAAGGGTTAGAGAACTGCCAATCTACGGAGCATACCATGCGTCACACATACACGGAGTGTTGGACTTTCCCAGCTTTCTCAACCGCGCGGGTGTTGACTCGGAGTTTTTGGCTAGCTTCCCAAAGAGGAAGACTCTCCTTTGTCCACTGACAGGAAAGTCGGTGGATAGTCCGAACTCTCTTGGTTTATTTAAGAGCGTCGTACATCACACGTTACAAGCACCATTGCGCTTCGATCTGGTGGTTGACCAGTTTGTCACCCAAATCCAAGCAAATGGCACCACCTCTGTCACGCTCCATGTGGTAGGACCAACTACAGCCGGTGAAGGCCTTGCATCGGCACTGAGATCGAGAACGGAAGTAACCGTTGTTACTCGGGATTTGATCACTCTTGATTCCCGGAAGGATCAGTTCCAGGCATCAGGCGCATATCATAATGCTCCCCTGGCTATTGTTGGTGTGTCGGGTCGATTTCCCGGTGCAGAAAGTGCCGAAGAGTTATGGAGTGTTTTGGAGGCTGGCCTTGACATGCATCGAGTGGTAAGCAAATCTCTCTGTTTTACATTAACAAAATGTTTACGAGTCAAATTAGATTCCCAGAGATCGCTTTGACGTCGAGAAGCATGTAGATCCCAATGGTAAGGCAAAGAACACCAGTTGGACCCCATACGGTTGCTTCATCGACCGACCTGGCGACTTTGACCCTCGATTTTTCAACATGTCCCCAAAGGAAGCCCTTCAGACAGATCCCATGCAGCGGCTCGCTCTTGTGACAGCTTATGAGGCATTGGAGATGTCCGGATATGTTCCCAACAGAACACGATCAACGGCTCTTAATCGCATTGGAACCTTCTATGGCCAGACAAGCGATGACTACCGCGATGTGAACTCATCACAGGATATTGGAACTTATTTCATCACTGGTGGAATCCGCGCATTTGGACCTGTAAGTGACGCGATACTTATTCCTTGCTACCCCTACGAAATGGCTCACTTATCCAGGGACGAATCAACTACTATTTCAAATTCGAGGGCCCAAGCTTCAACGTCGATACTGCCTGTTCCTCTAGCTTGGCCGCGATTCAACTTGGATGTACATCTCTCTGGAGCGGTGATTGTGATACAGCAGTCGCTGGTGGATTGAGTGTGCTCACATCCCCCGATCTCTTCGCGGGATTGAGTCGAGGCCAGTTTCTCTCGAAAACCGGATCATGCAAGACATTTGACAATGATGCTGATGGCTATTGCCGCGCTGATGGTGTAGGAACAGTTGTTATCAAAAGGCTTCGTGATGCCGAGCTCGATAATGACAATGTTCTCGCGGTGATTCTTGGTGCTTCGACGAATCATTCGGCACAGGCAATAAGCATTACGCACCCGCATGCTGGAACACAGTCTAAACTGTATCGTGAGATCCTGCAGCAGTCAGGTGTCGATCCTTTTGATGTTGGCTATGTTGAGATGCATGGGACCGGGACGCAAGCCGGGGATGGAACGGAGATGAAATCAGTGACGGATGTTTTTGCTCCTGCTCACCCTGTCCGACCTGCAAACAATCCATTGTATGTGGGAGCTATCAAGGCAAACATTGGCCATGGAGAAGCTGTAAGCACTTCACCAGTTTTCCATTTCTAGTTCGAAGAATGCTAATTCAAGGACAGTCATCTGGAGTCGCATCCTTGATAAAGACCATCCTGATGTTCAAGAAAGGGGTTATTCCCCCGCATGTTGGGATCAAAAATGAAATCAACAAGGGATTCCCAGATCTTGAAGCGAGAAAGTAAGACTTGCGATGGCATGTTCACATGAGTGTCTCTGATATTTTCTAATAGTGTCCGAATTGCGATGGCCAAAACCCCCCTGCCGGCACCCAGAGGCCCGAAGCGAACGGTACTGGTCAATAATTTCAGCGCCGCTGTAAGTTTGAGTACTTCGACATCAGAGGAAAGAACCAGATGTGCTGACCACATGATTAATAGGGCGGCAATACTGCGCTGTTGATCCAAGAGCCCCCTAAGCCTGATAACTCCGAAAAAAAAGACCCTCGTCCCTCGCATGCAGTCACGGTCTCTGGACACACAGCGGCATCGTTGAAACGCAACTTGGAAAGACTGATTGCATACACTATCATTGAGCCAGAGATTTCACCAGGAGACTTAAGCTATACGACAACTGCTCGCCGAAACCATTACGCTTTTCGATTAACGGTCGCTGAGCCCACGATTGAACGGATTCGAGTCGCTCTGCAAAACAAACAGGGACTAACGCCATATAACTCACTTCTGTCTAACCACAATCCCTCAGTGGTCTTTTCCTTCACTGGCCAGGGTGCAACCTATGCCGCCCTAGCCCAGGAGCTGTACACAACATCGACTCAATTTCGCGCGGATATCTCGCTATTTGACGGAATTGCAAGGCAGCAAGGATATCCATCTTTCATCCCACTGGTTGATGGGGCGGTCCCTGATATCAATCAGCTATCGGCCACCCAGACCCAGGTTGGATTAGTGTCCATTCAAATTGCTCTCGCTCGTTTGTGGCGCTCATGGGGAGTGAAACCCACCGCAATCATCGGTCACAGCCTCGGCGAGTATGCGGCTCTGCAAGTGGCTGGTGTTCTTTCCATCAGCGATGCCATTTTCCTCGTTGGTCACCGGGCGCGTCTCCTAGAGACCCACTGCCAGCCGTATACCCATTCCATGCTTGCCGTATCGGGAACATCTGCAGTTATTGAAACCCTGTTGTCCGCTTTCTCCGAGGAAGTCGAAATTGCTTGCTCAAACAGTCCCCGCGAAACAGTCTTTGCCGGTAGAAGAGAGGTGATAGATAAGTTGGAGGTGCATTTATCTGGCGCAAATATCCGTTGTACTAAGCTGCAAGTTCCTTTTGCGTTCCATACGGCGCAGGTTGATCCCATTCTTGATCACCTGGAAGAGATTGCCAAGGTGATTAATTTCGGCGCACCGCAAATTCCTATATTGAGCTCGTATCTTGGCCGTCCGCTCGCTACGGACGACCGGATTGATGCAAATTATATTCGCCAACACTGCCGACACTCGGTCCAATTTGGCAGTGCTTTGGAGTCATCCCTAGATCAGGGCCTAGTCAACGAAGCCTCCGTGTTTATTGAGATCGGCCCCCATCCAATTTGTTTGGGCATGATTCGAGGCATATTGGGCGACACACATCTCAAGATTCCAACATTGAAGCGGAAGGAAAATCCATGGAAAGTGATCGTGGGCGGTCTAGCTTCCTTGCATGACCAGGGTTTCTCGATAAACTGGTCCGAATATCACCGCGATTTCGACGACACACATCATCTTCTCTCCCTGCCTTCCTATGCTTTTGACAACAAGAGATACTGGTTGGAATACCGAAATGACTGGACGCTTCGCAAGGGAGATGCTTTGCCCACCATTGAACCTTCTAACCACGCAGTTGAAAAGCCATCGAAACTGACAAGCTCTGTTCATCGGGTCGTGGAAGAGAACTACAATGGTTCTGATCCAACCGTGATCTTCGAGACGGATCTCTGTGATCCCCAGCTCCACGCCGCCATTAGTGGACATCGTGTCAATGGTTCTGCTCTTTGTCCATCGGTCAGTCAATTCTCGCTTTGAACAAGACCCCAAAGACAATGGCAATCGCTAATATAGACCTGTAGTCCATCTACGCAGATATTGCTCAGACGATCACTCATCATATCCAGCAGCAAGCTCAATCCGGCATTAAATTGGGTGGTGTTAACGTCACCGGTATGGAGGTAACACAGCCATTGATTATCAAGTCGCCTAGACAAGATGAGAATCGCATCTTGCGGGTCGTTGCACACGTCGACAAAACGTCTCAACAGGTTTCTCTTGAATACACCTCTATTACAGGCGGCCAAACGGTAGCAACCAAGCATGCCATTTGTGTTGTCGAGTATGGCTCGCCAGAAAAGTGGCTTCGACGTTGGTCACATAGCCTTCATTTGGTCCAAGGACACATCAACGAACTGGAAAACAAGGCGAATCTGGGAGAAATCAATAAAGTTACCAGCCGCCTCGCTTATCGACTTTTTAGCAGCCTAGTGGACTATGCGCCTGAATACCAAAGGATGAGTCAGGTTCTCCTGGCGGGCGATCTTTATGAAGCTTCCGCCACGGTCAGCCTGGATGAACGAGGTGATGATGCCTCGTTCCAATGCAGTCCTTACTGGATTGATTCCTTGGCTCACCTGTCAGGGTTCGTTATGAATGGCAATGAGAACATCAACTATCAGGAAGCTGTTTACATATCTCATGGTTGGGAGAGTATGCGATTTGCCAAGAAACTGGTCCCTGGTGGTCAATATCAGACCTACGTTCGAATGTTACCGGTAGACAAAACAATGTTTGGGGGCGACGTCTGGATTTTGCACGAGGGAGAAATTGTCGGTGTGATCGAAGATCTTCGATTCCAACGCGTCCCACGAAGCATTCTTGATATGCTTCTCCCTCCGATTCGGGTGAATGCCGCCAAAGAGACCACCAAAACTGTCACCCCGAACAAGAACAACTCGCAGCCAGTCATTCCGAAGGTTCAAGCTCCCATCACGCAAGTCGGAAGCAACCCAACCCGGGAGGTTCAACGACAACCTGAACAGCCAGCTAGCTCCCTGCTTGACTTAATCGCCGGAGAGCTTGGTCTAGCGGCATCCGAAATGTCTCCCAATGATAATTTGAGCGAGCTTGGGGTTGACTCCCTTATGTCTTTAACACTGGTTGGTCGGCTTCGCGAGGAGATGAACGTTGATATTACCCACAGCAGATTTCTTGAACTTTCTACCATATCTCAACTTTTGGATGTTCTGAATGAGGTACCACATACTGTCATAAATGATCCAGTGGGAGATGGTCCCCCAAAGGATCAGGTTGGTCACTACAGTTCGTCTCCAAGTTCAGGGTCTTCGTTTGTTGAGGTCATCACACCAGATAGCTCTGCAGATGATACCTTACGTCTCGTGAAACACATCATTCTGGAGGAGACCGGTCTCGCTGAGGATGAGCTAGAAGCAACAGCAGACCTTGGCTCTTTGGGAATCGATTCTTTGATGAGCTTGACTGTCCTAGGAAAGATCCGAGAAGACGGCCTTGAGCTCCCTATGGACTTTTTCCTCCAACACACAACAATGAACGAAGTTTCACGAGCTCTGCTTAGCAGCAACGACAATTTGCAGCCCGAAGACATTTTACGCTCCACTGATGAGAAAGATCTTGAAGCAAAATCCATTCTTCTTCAGAGGCGGTCTAAACCAGCAAGCAGCAAAACCCTTTTTCTGTTCCCCGATGGCTCAGGGTCCCCGGCGTCCTATGCAGGACTAGAACAGCTTCATGAGGACTTTGACATTTACGGTCTCGTATGCCCCTTCCTCCATGATTCGGGTCGCTATACCAATGGTATCGAAGATGTCGTCAGAATATTTCTGTCTAAAATCAGAAGGCACAGTCCTTCGGGTCCCTACTATCTTGGCGGCTGGTCTGTTGGTGGTGTTCTTGCGTATGAAGCGTCTAAACAACTCATCGGCGCCGGCGAGAAAGTGCACGACCTAGTTCTTATCGATGCGCCATGTCCCACAGTGCTAGCCCCCATGTCTACCTCTCTTATCGACTTTCTCAACTCCATCGGCGTCTTAGGCCAAACACAGAGCGATGGCTCCTTACTTCCGGGTTTAAAACGCCAACTTGTCCTTGATCACTTTGACGCAACTGTCAAGAACCTTGGTGCCTACGATCCAACTCGCTCCCCGATATCGATTGGTTTATCCCCTCGTACATCCATTATATGGGCCCAAGAAGGTGTGTGTGATGGAATAGATGACCCAAAACTGAAGGCAAACCCTTCACTGGCTACCGATGCCACTGCGAGCTGGATTTTAAACAAGCGCACTGACATCGGCCCCCGAGGATGGGAATCGCTTCTATCAATCAATAATATTTCTTCCTTCTCTGTCCCTGGGAACCACTTCAGCATGATGCATCCCTCCAATGTAAGTCTTTTCCCGGTATTTCTTAGAACCCCCTTACCCCCCTTACTCTCTCTCCAATGCTTACTTGCGGTTTTGCAGATCGGAGCACTCTCCAACCAGTTGAAGTTCATTCTAGCTTCTGCTAAATAGCAAAACCCGGTGGTCCGTTGCATCGGTTGCGAATTTTTGGTAAACTAAAGCGGATGTAAGTGTTGGGGGCAGTTGGCTTTACTTTTTCTATATATTTGATCATTTCTGAATAACATATTACCATCAACATCATCACTCTCTAATATTTATTCACAACGGTCTTCGAATTGTCGATGAACATTGCTGATTTGTATTAAATTTTATCTGAAGAATTATGTTCATAATCGTCATGGTTCGCCCATAGGAATCGCAATATCTCACGCTGTCTTGGTCTCCACATGCTCTTCATATTGTACTTGTTCCTTTTGCACCGCGACCTTGTCAACCATTCCACGTTTTGTATCTTCGCCCTCAAACAGATAAGCCAGTTCTTCAAGCGTAGGACCGGCCGTCTCAACGAAGAAGAAGTAGACCACGAGGAAGACAATGAGCACCCAGACACAGTAGTAGATATAGAACTTCCAGCCAAGGCTCTTCAGGCCAATGGGGTTGACGTAGCTTCCAAAGATGGATGCCACCTGAATAGTGAGGAGGACAAATGCCCATGTTTTAGCGCGCATCTGAAGCGTCACAACTTCCAGCGAATAAGTGACAATCAGATTGGTCCACGCGAAAGTATAGAACGCCTGGAAGAAGAAGATACAGGCAATAACGACACGACCGGCTATCAAGGAGTTCTGCTCAAGGTACTGCTGGGCAGCAATTGTCCACACGACGAAAGTGACAACAACACCACCGGAACCGGTGAGGAAGAAGAACCGACGGCGGAATTTATCGATAACTAGTGCAACGAAGATCGCGACAATATACTGCCAGAGAGTGACCATTCCGTTCATAAGCGTGATTTCTGACTGAGTCTTTAGGCCCGTATCTTTCAGAATCTGGGTCAAATAATTCGAGACGAGCAGGTTTCCCGAACTTTGACTAAAAACGGCTGTAGCAAAGCAGAGGAACAGGCGCTTGAGATTGGCACGAGAGGAGAAGAAATCTTTCCAGGTCATGTTATTTTCTGCTTCCTTGTCGATCGCTTGCTGGATTTCGGCGCACTCCATGGCGACGAGATCCGAGCTGGGGTCACATTCACCGTGGAACTTGATGAGGATCTGGCGGGCTTCTTGGGTACGACCCTTTGCAATTAACCAACGGGGAGACTCGGGGCAGAACCAAATGAGACAGAATTGGTAGGCCGAGGGGACAATTTGGATCAATGTAGGGAGCCGCCATGACCACTGACTGGTTATCCTGTAACAGCCATATGTTGCCCAGGCTCCAATTACATAGCCAAGAACGATGGAGGTGTTGTAGAAAGTGGTGACTTGTACACGTTCCTTGGGGTGTGACAACTCTGTGATCAAAACAGGTGCGCCCATTTGAATGAGCGAAGATCCGATGCCTAGAACGATCTTGCCGCCAATGTACATGTTCAAGGAAGTGGCAAAGAACTCGACAATCACACCAATAATGATAATGGCAGATCCTAAGGCAGTGGGTAGACGACGACCATACTTATCACTGATCCAGCTGAGAAAAATAAACGGGATGACACCGCCAATGGCATTAGCGGCGCCAAAGAATCCCAATGTGGAGCCTTCTGGATGTCCAAATCGATCTTGCCAAGATTCCAAGACTTGCATGCCGTTTGTCATGGACTGTGATAGATTGTTAGTAACAGCCACTTCGGTCTTGAAACATCGAAACTCACTCCATCAATTCCAAGAGCCGCACTTGCTAGTAGGGACGAAGTGAGCAGAAAGTATAGCAGAATGCCATTCTTCCGTCGCCAGAAAGGTGGCATGGAGACCACGTCAATGGACGAGACAATTCCCTCAGCGGCATGGGCGGCAGCAGGAGCCATTGTTGCAGACTTTAACTTGAAAGTCAGAGACAAATGGAGTAGGCTTGTCAATGATCGAAAGATGGGTCTTAGCCCGAAGGCTTCCTTGCACTTCTTATAGAAGAGACAGCCGTGTGGAGACAGCGAACTCTATACACTCCGGCAGCCCTAAAGGTGTTCATGTGAGAGAAATCGAATGTGCATTTCTGTGGGGAATTTCCCCGTGGGGAAAAATGCGACAAGTCTGGAGATTTCGGGGAATCGGCGAAATGTCAATTTTGCCGTTTATCCTTCGATGGGATACCCCCTCCACTTCAACGCCACAATTCTCCGGCTGTAACAGCTGTAAAAGAATATAGCTTTGAATTCCGCCGCAGAGGTCTGTCACCTTCTTCTCTTTCAAAGTACTTCACACTGGTTCTGTGGTTCTGTGTTGGACATTGCCAATATGTCAGTATCATTGCCTCCCGATTTTGAATGGGGATTTGCAACAGCTTCATATCAGATTGAGGGAGCTGTGAAGGAAGGTGGGCGCGGAGAATCAATCTGGGATACTTTCTGTCATCTTGGGCCTACAAGGACCAAAGGAGCCAATGGAGACATCGCTTGTGACCACTACCATCGATTTGAGGAGGATTTCGACCTTCTCTCCAAGTACGGTGCAAAAGCATACCGATTCTCAATTTCCTGGTCACGGATTATTCCACTAGGAGGGAGAAATGACCCAGTGAACGAATCGGGCATTGCGTTTTATGACAAACTCATCGATTCACTGCTTGCTAGGGGAATCACGCCATGGGTCACTCTCTACCATTGGGATCTTCCTCAAGCCATTCATGATAGATACGGAGGTTGGTTAAATGTGGAGGAATCACAGCTTGACTTTGAGCGGTACGCACGAATTTGTTATGAGAGTTTTGGAGACCGAGTCAAGAATTGGATCACACTGAATGAGCCGTGGATTGTTTCCATCTTTGTATGTTCCTCTGAGTCCCTTGTTCTTTCCTTTGTTTTTCTCCATTTCAGGAAACAGCTGACACATTGTTTAGGGATACGCTACTGGTGGAAATGCGCCCGGACGAAGCAGTATCAATCCGCAGTCCACAGAGGGCGACACTACTACAGAGCCGTGGGTTGTCGGAAAAGCCTTGATCATGAGCCACGCTCGCGCCGTCGCATTGTATAACCGGAAGTTCCGCGCCTCTCAACAAGGAAAGATTGGAATCTCCTTAAATGGCGACTACTACGAACCTTGGGACAGTCAGGACGAGCGCGACCAGCAAGCTGCTGAGCGCCGGATGCAGTTCCACATTGGATGGTTTGCGAACCCTGTTTGGTATGCTTTCGTTAAATTTTACACAGCACCAAAAAAAAGAGTATCACTGACACCTTCAACAGTCTAGCACATGACTACCCCGAATGCATGAGAGCACAACTCGGCAAGAGACTGCCTAGCTTCACAGAGTCGGACTTTGCTCTTCTCAGAGAGGCCGACATGGACTTCTACGGAATGAACTACTACACCTCCCAATTTGCCCGGCATCGGGACGAGCCTGCGCTCGAGACCGACTTCATGGGGAACATGGATGAACTACAAGAAAACAAGCAAGGTGTATCAGTCGGAGAGAAAAGTGGTGTGCATTGGCTCCGGTCAACCCCAGAGCTTTTTCGGAAGCACTTGACGCGAGTATATCGTACATATGGCAAGCCTATCTATATCACAGAGAACGGGTGCCCATGTCCTGGTGAGGATAGGATGACATGCGAAGAGGCCGTCAATGATACCTACCGAATCCAATACTTCAATGACCATCTCGATGCGGTCGGAAGAGCACGCGCTGAGGATGGCTCTAATATCAAAGGATATTTCGCGTGGTCATTGATGGATAACTTAGGTATGTGTCTTGATTCTTAATTCAAGATATTTGATCTAACCCCTCTTCCAGAATGGTCCGATGGATACGGGGTTCGCTTCGGCGTTACCTTCACGGATTACAATACCCTGGAAAGAACACCGAAGCAATCTGCTTTGCTGCTGAAAGGCATGTTCGATGAACGCATGGGTGTGAATGCTTCCGGGTCTCAGTAGAGCAATGAGACAGCTTCTGATGAGCCTATAGCACACTGTAAACAACTGGATGAGACTAGATGAATATTATTCTGTTGGATATTACGCAATTGCCCTCGAAATCTTCTTGAGAGTTCCGTATTGTAGCTGGTAGCTGTACCTTCCAAAACCTAAGACATTCAAACCTGTGTTAATAAATATAAATTCATTGAATTAATCAATCAAGTTTCGAAAATACCCCAGTCCAAGAAAAGAAAAATCTGGGGCTTTCGGAGAAATGGGGAAATGCGCGGAGTATTTGACCGAGGCTCATCCTCCATTCCCAACTTCCCAACTGCCCTAACCTCCGACGAGTTTTCCCGAAACAGAAGATGTGATGGCCAGCCCTGTACCTCGTTCACGCTCATCGGCTAGAGCATGCGATCGGTGCCGTCGGAGAAAAGCAAAGGTACGAGGCGAAAATTTAATCTTACCCGGTCTAAACTAAATTACCATAGTGTGACTGCTCGGGTGAATCGTCAATATGCACCAACTGCCGTCTGGCTCGGACACAATGCACATTTAACTTGCCAATCGCCAGACGTGGGCCCAAGTCGAGGCGACAAAGGTCGCATGATGTAGCTTATTCGAATGTTCCACATAGTCCCCTGGCACCGGCCTTACAAGTACCGGAACACGACTCAATAACTCAAAATCCCAGTCCGACTGTACCAGTTGCGGTTCCGCTAGACGCATGGGACACCGATCTCTCGATACTTGATCCCGCTCTATCCCCTGAAACAGTGCATACAGTCCAATCATCTATTTCCGATGTCGCCTCAGCGAGAGTCACCTCAGCGTTACAGCGATGGCATGCTCTGGAACAGGTGCTTTCCGTGCACAATTCATCAGCACATCTAGAGCGTACTATCAATCATTGTTTCGAGCTATTCTTTGAATATCTCTATCCGTTGACTCCACTTGTTCACGAACCCAGTCTCCGAGATGCGTTGGGGTTCTTCGTGACTCAAGGAAGGAATTCGAGAGCCGACGGCCTCATATATGGAGTGAATAGTCTCAAATATCCAGAGCTGTGGCCGGATCTTTCTTTCACTTTGATCACTGCCGTTTGCGCAGAAGCGGCCTTTCTCCTTCCGAAAGACATCTTTCCCGAGGGAGAGGGGATGGCAGACATCTTTCTACAAGCCTCCAGAAATTGCCTGGCTACATATCTGGAAGCTGATCTTGAATACCCAAATGCCAACTCGGTTGCTATTCGATATTTCCATTCCAACTGCATGCATGCGGCTGGCAAGCCCCGACTGTCGTGGCACATCTTTGGGGAAGCTACCCGATTGGCCCAAGTGATGCAGATGCATGAAGAGGATTCACTACAGGGACTCACCTCTCTCGAAGTAGAATTTCGCCGACGGGCATTCTGGATTGCCTATATTGGCGATAAATCCGCAGCTATTCTGAATAACCGTCCGATTACCATTCACAAATATTCATTCAAGTCTGGCATCACCATCGGCTACCCCACAGGCATCGAAGATGAGACAATCCTGACACCGGGTAGTGCTGTTCCAGATGCCGAGAGTACTCGAAATAGTTTCATTGCAGGATTTAATGCAAACATTCGGCTCTGGCAAAGTGCATCCGATTTGCTTTTAGAGATGCGATTGTTGGATAGCCACAAAAATAAAGATTTACTTCCTCGTCAACCTCCCACAGCAGAAGAAAGTCAGAGGCTTGACCATCTTTATGTGCTTTTTGCAACGTCTCTCGATGACTTGCCTTCCTTCTTGCAATATGACCAGCTCATGTCAAACGCCAATAAAGACAACCAACGCCTGTCTAGGCTCACGAAACTACATACCATTCAAGCAGCCAACGTCTACGTCTCGCTACACTGTCTGAAGATGGTAATCACACAGAAATTTGAAGAGTTTAATTACTATCCTCCTGCGCCAAATGAAATGCTATTACTACGGAAAACTGACATTGCGCGCGATCTTCTGCGGGTCATTCGTGATGCCCCTTTTTGGGCATTACAGATTAACGGCGAGCCATGTGTAAGCGGCCCCTTTCTTCTGCTGTCCCGGTGTCAAATGAGCGAATTCTGATGGCCATCTAGGTAGAAAAGATCAGACTCATAGGAGCTTGTCTGCTCGAGATTATCGATCAACATGAAGCATCACCTCTGTCGGCTCGAGCGCGTAATGATCTGTCGGTGCTCCTTGATATACTGACCCGCTTAGACTCGAAAGCATCAGACACATTGCGCCGATTGTTATGAATAAAATTCATGCTATGAGTCAAACGGGGGTGTATTAAGTGATTAAAATTAGATAGTATAAGTACAAAATAGAAAATCTGTCTAGAAATGTGTCTCAATAGGGAACTAGCTGGTGCCTGAATCAAGTAAATGATCAACGTCTGGGGAACATTCTTAAATTCCTCACGCAATCTATAATTTCCCCGATTCCCCGATTCCCCGATTCCTTCGGCTAATTGACCCCAACAAGAATCTCGGGACCCTATAGTGGAAACAGATTCGCATAGTCACGAGCTGAACAAACGAGTAAAGGTCTATCGTCTAGCATGGGTGGCGTGTACCTTCAGCCCATTATCGGATTATTTTACCGGTGTTTTTCAGGGGAAAGCTTTTTCGGAATGCGGGGACCCCAGACTCCTGATGTGATATAATTCGTGGACGTGGGAGTTCGAGTAAATGTGTAATTCCCGCTTCAAACCAGAGACAGAAAGTATTTATATGAGTTGATATGTCTGTTTCTTAGTATCTAGCCAACCCAGCTCGTTACAATTATATACTTTGAGAAATCCCGATATGCGTCTCCACGAGAAATTCGGTCATGTCTTGACATGGACAACACTGGTCAATGCCCTACCATCGACATCCGGACAAATCAATCAGCCTTCATGTCGTTTCGCGCATAAACATTCCCAAAAGCAGATCCTCCATGATCCTACTGGTTTTATCTACGATATGCTGTACTGGGAGGGCAAGTTCCATCAGAACAACATCTCATACAACAGCAACAATGGTATCTCCTACGACGGCACCAACATCGACTGGGTGACCGGAAAGGCAACGGTCAAGCACACCTTCAGTGCCGCTAGCAAAGAGGTTGGTGTTAATTTCTCCCATTGTTCGGAAACCTCCAGCTCATATTCCAATAGTCCCTCCAAATCATGCTGTATACCCACGCTGTTGCTGGCTCTCCAGAGGCTGCTCGGTTCCTCTCGCCTGAGAACTCAGCAGAGGCCCCCAGAATCGCCGCTTATATTATGCAGAAAAAGTTACAGACTTATCTCAAATTCAATGAGACTTATCCAGGCTTTGGCGGCTTCTTGCCCTGGGTCTCGGCAGATACTCAGGATATGACTCCAAGACCGGACTGGGTCAATCGCGTCCCTGGTCTTGATAATGGGTATGTAGATTTCTTGATCCACGTTTTGGGTTCTGGTTTAACAATAAGTGTCTGTCTAGTGAACTTGTGTGGGCTGTATACGGTTTCATTCAGGCCCTTGAGAACACGGGCAATAAGAACTATCAAGAACTCGCCCAAAAATGGCAGGTCTGGATGGACTACACTAAGACTACCGCCGCCAAGGTATATCTCTCACGATCTTCCGCTCAATTTTGACCAGTCCGCTAATCCTCTATCTGTTGATCAGATCTTTTACAAAGGCAATGGCCGGGTTTGTACCGTGATTGATATCAAAGATCAATCCCTTCCCGTCAACCACCCGGATCAGTCATACCTATGTGAGACTAAAGATTTACTCGACGACCCTTTCGAGGGCGAGATTTTCACTTTTTGGCTACAATTCTTCGGCGGTCTGTCAAAAGCCGACAAACAGGCGCTGTGGGAAGTTAAAAAATCCCAGTTGGTGAGCGTTGACTATAAAATGGGCGAATTCGGACCTATCACTGTCCAAAAGGGTTTGTAAGTTCCAAAAACAAGATCAGAGACGGTGGCTGAATTCCGAGACAGGATTTTGGTTCTCCAGCCACGAAACCTGGAAAGTATTGCAGATGCCCTACTATGACATCGACCTTGTCCGGTGAGACTCCAAGCAGAAGGCAGAGATAGGCTATCATATACTAACAGTTTTCCATTTAGTCGCGTATTTGCAAACGCCGAGCGAGTTCGGACCTGCAACTCAGTCGCCACGAAATTGCCCGGCATGTTCGCCTCAATTAACAACATCACCGATCCCTCCACTGGCGATGTAACAGGCTACATCTCAAACGCCGGTATCCCCTCTATCTCGAACCAGACTGTCCAGGAACTAGACGTCATTACCCCGTATAGTGTATTCCCGACAATCTTGATCAACAAGTCTGTCGGACTTGTCTGGTGGAGAAGTATGGTTGTTGCTAAGAAAATGCAGAGTAAGCGACACCTTTCATATATCAAGGTAATGCGGTCAGTACGATGCTAACTAAAATAACTTTCTAGATATATATGGCAGCACTGAATCCACTCGTATTGATGGAACTGGTGTTTCTGCACTCCTGACTTGGGACAGCAAGGTCACCACGGTAGTTGCAATTTTGGGGGGGGTGACCAATTTTGTTCGTCAGAAGATGAAGGCAGATAATATATATGATGAGTTTGTAGGCATCATTGAGGTTTGTTCTCCCGGATGGCCCCAAAGGACAATGTGGAAAGGGAGATTGCTAACTGCTTCTAAATAGGCTGAGTACTCTCGAGTCTTTACGCATCTTGAAGGTGAAGACGTCGACTTCTGCCTCCCGCAGGAGACTGTTCCTGATGTAGGATTGGTCGATTTTACTCTTTGCAAATAGAACAACCTAGGTCAATGCGGGCGGATGATGACCATGGTTTCATAAGAATACAAGAATAGTATAGCATGTGATGAACAAGTTTAATGGGTTTAAGTGCTGGTGTATAGGTTCAGTTATAATTTATCCAAAGTGGAAAAGTCAACACGACTAGGACTCAAAGTCTCAGTGTGTCTTTATTACATTTGCTTGAATGACTACATGTAGTGCGGAGTGATCTACGGGTGACTGTTGGGACCACCGGAACATAACTCTCTCATTGGATGATGCCTTACCGCCTCTTCATCACCGCCCTCTTGAAGCATATACACTAATTTCAATTTACATACTGATCTCAACTTCTCTTTTCTCATATAGACTAGATCAATAATTCTTGTTTATATACGATTTTTTTCTAACTAAAATATATGTTTTTTAACTATCTAAACTATATAGTAGAAATTATAGCAGAATTGCCAGTCATACTAATTAATTAGGAAGGCGGTCCTAAAATCAGGTGGGGGAGTTTGCGATAATCTGAAGGTCGCCGATTTGAAGTTATAAGTACGAAAAACTAGTCGGCCAACGTTATATTCAGTGCCTATTTTCAAAGGAATTAAAATACTCTTGTCGACCTAGTATTTTGGTAACTATCTATAACTAATTAGTTTCCGACCCTCGGCTAGGATACACCTTTAAGCAAGTTGATACAATTGTAGAGAGGTAAAAAGACTGCATACTACACTTTCAACATAGTACTTGTGAAGTGAGAGTGATCTAAAATTCCGCTTGGCAATATAAACCAATGAGAGAGTTATGTTCCGGTGGTCCCAACAGTTGCCCGTGATGATCGCTTGTGATATATCATCAATCATTGTATCCAAAATGGGGGATAATAAACATAACAGGTGTCAAAAACGTTACAATTATGGTATAAAGCAGTTGAAAATGAATAGGCGGAATCGATGCATATCCTAACCTGAGAGGCCCCTGGGCCAAAGGAAGAAAAAAAAAGCAGTTGGGGGATTTGTACATAACAAAATCCGCATCCAATGGGTATATAATGGACTTGACGTGGAAATCCAAGAAAGTAACATCATGTTCAGCGATGAGTCTAGTGGTTGTACTAGGATTTAGACGGGCTGCCAGTACCACCGCAAAATCCAAGAATCAACCGTTCGAGGTCAGAGAGTTTGTAAGGTTTCGTCATGTAGCCTTTGATCCCCACTCTGGAGGCGCGATTCAATGCCTCGTCGCTAACATCGGCACTCACAGCAAGAACTGTGGGAGGTGGTGGCATACAAAAAGTGTTGGGGATGGGATCCATTTCCATGGAGTCAGGGCTGTTGGGGTTCGGTTGCTCGAAAGTGGCATATTGGTCCCGATGGTTGTCGACCATCTGGAGTATTCGTGAGGTGGCTTCATATCCGTCCATTTCAGGCATCCAAAGATCCATCAAGACGACATCGATCGGTTTTATTTTCGTAGCCAGTGGCTCATTAAGGACGCCTTGCATTGGATCGAGGCTAACATCAAGGATAGTAGAGGGCTTTGACGCGGAGAGAATGCCTTGAACAATCTGGACGGCTTCTTTGCCATCCGCCGCTTCAAGGACATCGCGGTAGCCAAGTTTGCGTAGCATGTTCACCAGTACGCGCCGGTTGATTCGATTGTCTTCGGCCACGAGAAACCGCAGCGGATATTTCTCTCCAAGCTTCTTGTCATATGCATCACCGGAGATATGTGTTCGATGCGAATGGGTTTGTATTGACGGTCGCTGGGGCGTCGGGCTGTCAGACATGTTTTCGTCGGTGGTACACGGTGTCGCCTGTTGGCAGTGTTGGGGGAGGATGAATGGGGAATTAAAAGAAGGGGGATCGGACAAAAGGCTACTGACACTGCCTTGTCGTGTTTGATCGGTGGTGGATGGCGTCGAAACACTCTCACTGGGGGTTGCTGGGTGGATTTCAGCTTCACGTTGGTTTACGGGGATTCGAATTCGAAATTCTGTACCACGCGTAGGACCAGAAGTCGATGAACGCACACAGGTCAAGTCGCCGCCCATTTTGCGTGAAAGGCCCTTGGCCACAAGGAGACCGAGGCCTAGGCCATCTTTGCTTCTGGTGGTCGATGCATCCTCACGAGCAAAAGGCTTGAAAAGATTGGGGAGGAATGCAGCCGGAATTCCCGGGCCGGTATCGCGGACAAGAATAAGAACATCATTCTTCGTGGGGTCAATGGTTGCGCAAACAGTGATGGTGCCGTTGTTGGTAAATTTAATCGCGTTGAGAAAAACGCAAGAAATCAACTTGGCCAGATCACGGTCATCGGCAAGTAGGGTATCCGGTAATGATGGGTCTACAGACCAATCTACAATCTTGGTGAACAATTCACCATTTGAGGACCGCGACCGAATTTCAATTCTTTCACCAAACTCGGTTGCATTGCTAACAGCAGAATCCGGTCGACCACCAACATGAAGAGACTCATTGATCACCAAACGGAGAAGATCTCGCAGTTTGGTAAAACGCAAAGCAGAACCTCTCAGGTTCACATTGATTCCCTCAAGGAGTAAGTGAGGTGCGGATCGTCGAACTGCGATAGACGGGTGTGGATCGACCATGTTAGCCATTACAGCCTCGAACTGGCGAGCTGGGATAGCATGTACGATCTGATCGCTTTCGTGGACAGCATTCTTGACTTCTTCGCTGCGAGGCGAAAGCTCTTGCCGCGACGAAGCCGCACGGAGTCTTTGCTTGCGGACTGGTCGGGTATTCATATCTGGGGGTAGGCTCCGCCGCCGTTTGTATGGATTTACAGCGATATTCTTTCCTTCGATAAAGACACTCGGGCGGGTTTCGGGTATAGTAGGTGGGACTATAAGACCGCCTAGTATATCGGGCTCCTCCCGGAGGGGTGTTTTGGGAATTTGCATGTTGAGCTCGTATGCATGAACGACATTGTCAGCCGCTTCAACAGCACGTCTCGCGCTATCTTGAACCATCTCAATCCCCTCCTTGAGAGATTGAAAAATCCCGCCTGGTTTGACGGGAGTCTTACTCTCCATCGCCTCGCGCACTGTAGCGTGCATGACATCAAGCATGCCCACCACGCCCTGCATCGGGGTCCTCAGTTCGTGGGACAAGCTGCGGGCGTATGGTTTGAGGGGGTGTGAGTTGAAATCAGCGGCTTGATGGAAGGCGGCAGTCTGGGGGTTGTGGAAATCGGAGGTATTTGTCGTCGGAGAATCTAACATTTCATCTAGAATTTGTTCCCCTGGATCTAGTCGTTGTACAATCAGGTCTTCAAGCGAGTGGAGAATCATCTCCAGGAAGGACCAGGACAGGTTTCTATGCCGAAGACCTTCTTTGGACCACATCAACCCGAGGTGCGCCAGGCACTTTCCGGCTGAAAAGAGGGGAATCGCCAAATAACCATCGGCGGCGAACGGTAAATGATCATCGCCGAACGATACAAGTGAGCTCAGATTCTCGGGGATCAAACAAGGCCGTTCGTGGTCCATATGCAGTAAGGGGTTCCCGCCCGCGAAATACCTGTTTCGCTGCAAACCAATGGTCTGGTAACCATCGTTGTAATAGAAAGCTGCACCGAAAAGGGACGGGCGCCGCCCGCCCAGTTCTGGCATGGGCTCACTCCCGTGCACTCTCCGGGCAACAAACCCATACTGGGCCTTGGTTATAGATGTCATGTCCTCCATGAGCCGTTTCCAGAACAGCTCGGTATCGGATGCCCGCAACCCCTGTTTGAGTGTGACCAAATGTTCAATGGCGGTGGTCTGGGCGCCATCGTTCCATGTTCCCAAGTCGCGTTGCACATCTCCGTCGTCATGGACGGCGTTTAGTCCGTCACCGGTGATGCACTCAGACTTGCAGGAGGGAAATGGCATGGTGGGACAAGGTTGGACAGCATGAGAGACATCTGGCTCGGGCGTGTCGGGCATAGTCCATGTGGCAAGTAAAGGTAGGGTCGGTTCGAGGATTCGGTTTTCGGGCTCTCTCGTAGGTTGTTTATGCGAGGGCGACGACCATAGCATTCAATGGTACAAATAATAGGTACGGTGGATGGATCGAGACGACTTCGATGTACATCCACCAGAGTATGAAATATTGGAGAGAAGGCCCAGAAGGAGGGGAGAGGGGATTTTCCGTTAGTTCGATGGGGGCCGGGCGGTCTAGACACACGACCTGAAACAGGAGTTATCAAGAGCTCATAGATTCTAATATAGAGCTAATAATATTTCTAAAAGAGTTTGAGGTTTCTCTAGAACTTGTATTTCCCTTTGACGAACGTTATTCGCGTTGTGTGTTATGTGTTTTTTCTCGAATTCTGCACGGAGGTTGCGATGCAGGATCAGTGGGATCTAGACCAAAATGAGGGCCATCAGGTACCCGGTACCTGCTGTACCTGCTGTACCCTGGTGTTATTTTGTTATTTAGAGAGATACCAGGTACTCGGTACTTCTGGGATCACTTTTCTACTACTATTCATATTGCATGTTGTACGTTGTAAGCACTCTCTATGCCACCATTTTTTTTATTCTTTCCAAGGTTCTCAGCCGATTTCTGAATGATTAATATCATTATATATTCATGATGACTTCTTTGGTTTATCTAGATCCAACATATAAGGCATAGCGAATTCAACAAGCACTTTCAGTTCCTCAATATCTCAAGCAAAGCGACGCAATTATAATTTAACGTGAGTTTTTCTCAGAACCTCGCAAGCATCGACGGTTCGTGTTATCTCAACTTGACGCCGGTTTTGGTCAATCTCATTCAAGTAGGTCTTCATATAGAGTTTGCACAAATGACATTTTTGCTGTTGGCCATTCTGCGAACGACGTGCAAATTTTGGAAGCATACATTTATGAAGACAGCCAAAGAAACGCTCAACCTTTGGCTAATAATAGTTTATTTCCTTCTTGTACATGATTTCCCATTGGCTTCGGACTCGCAAATATGTCTGTTCAGCTTGTTAAAAGTAGATCTTCTGGTTGGCAACCACCTCGGGTTAGATAGTGACTGAACAACGGTGCCATTCAAGCCATTTATGTTGAGATCCTTCCGGTATTCGAGTAATTTCTCTAATATTCAATGGACTGCAGGGACAATCGTTAACAAATCCAGGGTACTTGCACCTACGGTTTATCTCAGTGCTATATTCCCTCTCAGAGGAATCAAACTCATTGTCCAGGTACAATTTGATGCATGAGGAACAGTAGAGTCTCCTAGTTCCCTGAAACCAACAAAGAAGCTGTCGGCGTAGATATAGTTTTCGATAGGGTGTGTTAGTTGGAAGCCCGTGTGGAAGCCAACCGTGGCCAAGCATATATCTGGGGAAGGCACATTCGTCGGCCAGAACAGGTCGATAGGGTCTGTACAAAGACGTGCAGCTGACGGCAAGGGTAGATTTGAGACTTTATATCGAGAAGTTGAAATATGTGGTCCACTAGTTCTGGTGGCAGGTCCGATATAGAAGCCCTTGGGCGCTCTATTTTTGGAGGCAGGTTCGGCATAGAACTATTTAGGTGCTGCGTTTCTGAAGATAGGCTTGGTATAGAAGGAATTGGATGCTCTACTTCTGGAGTTCATCCAATATGGAAGCCTCGGGGTGCTCTATCTCTAACTCTGATGACTAGAGGTTGTTTCTCGCTGAATCACCGCCGATTCCTATTTAGGGAATACTGTATCACCGGCCACCCAGACACTACCTATCCATGAATGTATCAAATGCTAAAATTGACCACCCAGTTGGCTTGCTCGCTTTGAATATATGTAGTAGATGTATGAAACTTCGATATACTGTGGAGTACCCACCTTGGAACGCCCTGTCTTTGCCTAATGCTGACGATTCATCTATCTTTGGTTAGTATGCGGATCCGTTTAAATTAGCTACATACATAGGTAATCTCATACCACACATTGTACAACGGCAGAACTGTGAAACCGAGGTAACAATTCAAACCCTGTCATCGCAGAAGGCCCGAGCGTCACTGTAAGCATATCCGCATGTATAGCAACCAACCTTGCCATTCCGATAATTCTGATTAAACACAGATGAAATTATACAACCATGACCTCAGTCACTCCATACAACATCGCTATTCCCAACGAGCAACTCCAGCAGCTCCGCCAGAAGCTGGAGCACACCACCTTCCCCGATGAGCTTGATGCTGCGGGGTGGGATATGGGCGTCCCTCTACTTGAAATTAAGAGACTCGTCAATGTGTGGCGCGAGAAGTTTGATTGGCGTGCGCAAGAGCAGAAGTTAAATCGACAACTCAAGCAAGTCAATGTTCGAGTCGGAGTGGAGGGCTTCGGGGAACTGAACATACATACCGTGTATCACCGGAGCGGAAATTCGAAAGCAATTCCATTGCTTTTTATCCATGGGTGTATCTAACCCCTAGGACTTCCTACATCGGTATCTTCGTCACGCTTGCTAATTTATTGTTCTTATACCAGGGCCTGGTAGTTTCCTCGAAGCCACTAAGCTTATCCCACTTCTCACTAAGAGTAGCGGGGATGGCCCAGTATTCAATGTCGTAGCACCTTCGTTGCCAAATTTTGGATTCTCGCAGGGCGTCAAGAAGGTATGCTGAGTGATATGTATCAGCACTGTCGAGCACATGCTAACAACCAAAGTAGAGAGGGTTCGGGCTAGCACAGTACGCCGAAACTCTGCACAAAGTGATGATCGCGCTAGGCTATGAGGAATACGGCAAGCACCATATGCCCCTATCAGGAGAGACTAACTAATTCCAGAGCAGTGATTCAAGGAGGCGATTGGGGAAGCATGATCGCCCGTACAATGTCTCAGTACTACCCTCAACACACCCAAGCCATCCACCTGAACTTCATACCCGTCATGCCGCCCTACCCATGGCGAAGTCCCTACCAGTTCATCAAATCGCTGCTGTATGTGCCATTCTCGGCGAAAGATCGTGGCTACATCGCCCGGACATTTGAGTATTTCACCCGCGGCAATGCATACATGAAACAGCAAGAGACCCGACCACAGACTCTAGGTTACGGCCTTCATGACAGCCCTGCCGGATTACTAGCTTGGATCTACGACAAAATGCACACTTGGTCCGACAAGTATCCCTGGACGGATGAGGAGATCTTGACCTGGGTGAGTGTATACTACTTCTCCACAGCTGGGCCAGTGGCGTCAACAAGGATTTACTACGAGGCTTCAGCGCCGAAGCGCGGTGGGAGCTCATATGTGTCGGGGGATAGCGCTCAGGAGGATCTGCTGGAACAACTGAATTACATGTCGCTTGAACAAATCCTCGCGGCTCGGGCACCGCAGAGTGTGCGCTTTGCAGTGGCGCAGTTCCGGGAGGAGATCATTATGTGGCCTGTGGCGTGGTATCGGTCCATTGGGAATGTTGTGCAGGAAACGGAATATGATCATGGTGGCCATTTTGCCGCCTGGGAAGTGCCTGAGTTGCTGGCGTCTGATATCAAAAGCTTCCTAGGCAATAATGGGCCAGCCTACGGGGTGATAGCCGACAGAGATGGTTATTGAAAATCTCACTATATTGACCTTTGAACGAGGCCTTTGGGGATGACTTAGTGTGTGGTTGCAAAGGATGTATAGCAATATACTCCTTATTTCGGAAAAAAAAAAAAAGGAAGCCCGATTTTGTATTTAGTCTTGTCTTGGGCTCGTATTATTTGCCTCTTGAGTCCGATATATTTGGTTAATGTTGTTCTTGTTTTCATATTCATGCGTTGGCTTAGTGACCTCTTCAGAAATTAGACTCGTGGATAGCGAAATAGTGTATAACAATACTACCCTTTGCCAGATTAATCCGAAATATGGAAGACGGGTATCTAGCACCTCCCTACAGGCCGAATGGACCGCGGGCAGTAGGTTACGAAGCCTGAACAAAGACAAAGGTCAGTCAAAGCAACAGATTGGGGATAGGTACTGATTCCCGAAAATAGGATGTTTTTATCCCTAGTTAATACGTTGGATTGATGATGCAAAGTGGAACACTGCCGTGACGTGACAACGGGGGCCTTTTATTATCGTGATAAAAGTAAGAGAAACATGGAGTCAAAGAACAAAATTGCCCTTCGGCTCAGGTATCAACCGCTCTCACGTTGCTCTTGTGCTATCCCGTCATTGATTGACCGTACACGGCACATATCATCCAGTGAAGACCGTAGACGCCGGGATTTGCCCTCAAACCAACGGAAAGCTCAAAACAACCACTTCCCCAAATCTAATCCTGTCGTCCCTTCAATAACCGCTGGGTAACCTTGTCCTTCTCTATAATGTAAACCTGGGCACCCCAACCGGAGAGAGCATCTCGGTCCACGGCGCTAAGCAGTGCTTGTGAGATTGTCTCGAAGAGGTCCTCGGGGGCCTGTAATTACAAAGTGTGTTAGACTGCACATCTAGCAGGGGGTATGATAACAAAAACTATAAGATACATACCAGATCAGGCTCCCACAGACCCTCGCAAGTACCGAAGAGCTGGTCGCTTGCTGTTCCGCTGACAATGAAGTCCTTGGCGAAATCGATACAGCCAATGCTGTCAAAGCCGCAGATGAACGGCTTCCCCGTTGTTGGGTTGATACCAGCCAACACAGGGCTGACGAAGTAAGGACCGAAGCGCTTCTCATACAGCGATGAGCTCACTAGGTTGGCGAGGGTCTGCGGTGCGATGTCGCGCTCCTCGCGCAGCCGGTACATGTTGACCTTGTAACGGAAGAGATCGGAGACAGTGTTGACATCGGTGGCGAGGCCAGTCAGGCCGAGGTAGGTGGATGGAGCGTAGTTGAAGATCTTGGGGAAGTTGTTGGAGATGGTAAGGGACTGCATGCCAAGGCGAAGGTCACAGGCGATGGCGACGCAGTCCTTGCCCACCATGGCGACACAGGCACCGCCATCTGCAGAACGATTAGTATTTTTGTTGAATATTCACGAGGGACGAGGTTCCGGCATACTGATGTCGAAGGGGTTGGACTGTGATGGGAGAAGTCGGTCAGCTTTGAGGTCCAGAGGTTCGTGGACGATAGGGACAAAGGGCGCCTTTTTCTTACCATTATTGCAGTGTTTCAATGCAATTCAATATAACGGAGATATTCCAGAGCTAAAGCACAAGAAAAAAGAAGAGAAAATGTGGTTGAGAAGGGGGCGGGTTGGGGGAGGTGATGGAGGTGAGTTGATGACGGGGAAGCTCTGAGGTACGCGAGAGCTCAGATGACGCCCGCACCGCTGCCTGTTTCGTATGCTTCGACTACTTTCTGCGCCATCTTTCTCCCCGCATTCGAGTTCACCCTTTTTTACCTCTTTACTTTCATTTATCTATTTGAAATCTCTTTATTGAGATAGTGAATCTTCTTTATTTTATTGTCAGAGCTAGTGTTCTCCATAACACAATGAGTGCCCACGTTGTGGTGATCGACACGACAGCCAGGCGGGCAACAATCAGAACTACTCCCACCAAACACTTGACCGATATCCTACAAGAAGCATGTTCGAAGCTTGGATATAACGCTAGTCAGTACTCATTAAAGTGAGTTGGTGTTTCTTTTCCCTCGTGACAACTCTGACCCGGTCTTGTTTATGCAACAGACACAATCGCAAGCAGTTGGACCTTTCTCTTTCCTACCGTCTGTCTGGTCTTAGCTCCGGCGCGAAGCTTGAACTTGTTCAACTCTCTCGCTCCCCATCAGTCGTAACCGTCGGCCTACAACTGCCCGAATCTGAGGCTCGTGATGCCCCGAATGGCCGCATACTTGATAAGTTCCCTAGTACGACTACGCTCTGGATGGTACTACGCAAGTTCGAGGCGGGAGTTGCAGGGAGTGGCCCAGTACGGAACCTCACTTCACGTGCAGTGCCCTCTGCCGATGGTGGAGATGTCGCCGGACGACTGTATTATGAGATCCCCGTCCTTCAGATTTTGGAACGTGAAGTATCGAGCTTCACGGATCTACAAAAAACCCTGGCCCATCTAGGTTTCAACAGTGGCAATGTTCTTATTCGACTAAGTTTCCGACGGACTGATGAGCCTATCGAGGAAGCCATGGTCAAGATTGGCGAGTTCTTCAAGCCCTCAGAGGATGAGGCTCCTTCGGCACAGGATAAGAACGCAGCGCCCGCAGTACCGCCCGCAGCAGCTCTCGCTGACAGCACAAGCAAGGAGCCTGCTCAAGATCTCTCTAGTTCATTGCAGCGTGAGCCCTCCACCGTCACCGCCGCATCATCGGACGAAGCTGCCCCTCCCCAATATATCTCAGAACCGGCCACTTCCACGGTCGACTCTGGTCGAACGATTACCGTCTTCTCTCCTCCCTCAGATGACACTCCTTCATCAGCAAAATTAGACTACAATGAGAGTGATTACATTCCCTCTATCGAGCATGCAAAACTGCACCAGCGGTTACTCAACGAGTCCTCTCGCCCAAAGCGCTTGCCAACGGACGCCGAGATCGCCGCCAAGGCAGAGGCAGAAGCAGCAAGACGAGCAGCAATTCACGAGGTCAACGTGAAGATCCGGTTCCCAGATCAGAGCCAAGTGGTTGCGAAATTTGGGACCTCGGACACAGGACAGTCGTTGTATGAATTCGCACGCGGGTGTCTTGCCCCACCGTTCGCCAGCGAGAACTTCAATCTGACTGTCCACGGTGTATCCCGGTCCAAGCATACAAACGCCATACCCCAATCAGACAAGAAGCATCTGATTAAAGACCTCGGACTGGCTGGCCGTGTGCTCGTCAACTTCTCTTGGGCTGAAAACGCTGCCTCGTTTGTTCATGAACGCCGGGCGGAGATTCTACGCCCCGAGCTTCGGAGCCAGGCTCAACAGCTCAAGGTAGAGCAACCACCGGAGCTCAAGGAAGATGTGCCTGCTCCCTCACAGCCGGGTCCGAGTAGCGCTCAGGGCGGTGATAAGCCCAGCGGGGCACGGAAGAGTGGCGGTATGCCTAAGTGGCTAAAGCTACCCGGTAAGAAATGAAATTGTGATGATGGAATGTATTTGGTTCAGGTGAGCGACATGTGCTGCTCTTGATGATCATGACTTAACTATGTGACCCATCCTTTGAAGAGGCATTAACATCTTAGATGTGCGGATAGACTTGAATCACATGCCTTTCTAACTTCATTTATATACCTGTGTAGAAAGCCTCAAATGATAATGTAACATTCTAGACTCGTCACCAAAAGCATAGTGTTATGTCGAGCCATTGAGATGCTGTCTACTCTTCATACATCCATGGATATATATGAAGTCAAACGCTTCTCATCATACTTGATTCTCATCATACTTGGATAATCATTCGCATTTCCATCTACGTTGTAAACCTCCATTTAGAAAGTGGCTCAATTGCAAATATCAAACGTGAAATGGTTGAATAATTGTTTTCATTATGGTTTCACTCCATACGACAGAGAAGGAATCCCATATTTGCCTTCCCCTTCATGCACGCCCAATGGCCACGAAACCCCCTTTCCGATCCGAGAATCACGCTTTTTTTGCGTCGAGTCGTTAAAACGAAAGAAAAACAGGAACGGGTCGGAAAATTTAGTGAGCAGCGGTGCGGCGAGACTCAGCAATAACCTTCTGCATGGACTCAACCTTGGCCTTGCCGCGGCCGAAAGTACCGAGCTGGATATGAAGTTAGCAAAAGTGTTGACTCAAATGTATCAACTGATCGGGCTCTGGTCCTAATGGAAATCGTTCTGATAGGTCTCGGTCACTGGTAAACAGGACAGGAATTGTGTGGGCTTCTCCAAGCAGAGATTGAAATTTATCTTCCTCTTCAAGATTGACCCATAGAGTACTATTCCAATACAACAAGACCTCGACCAAATCGACTCGAATCCAACGTAGTCCATGCAACGGAGCCAACCAGACGAAAGCGGGAAAAGGATTGAGAGTAAACGTACGCGCTTCTTAGCGAGCTTGCGGGCACGCTTGTCCTGGGCGTTGCGCAGCAACTCAATGATGCGGCGCTCGTAGGGAGCGAGACCAACGACTTCCTGGGCGATTTCGCGGACGAAAGCGGTGCGGCGGGAAGACTTGCCCTTGGTGCGCGAGATGCGGGTCTTGGGGGTGTTGAGGGCGGTGGTTTTCTATAGGAGAGCCCAGTCAGTATGTCTGTTTGGCCGAGTCTCATGTAGCGGCCGCAGGTTCCAATGATCTCTTCTAGTTCGCCTTTCATGTCTGTCTGTTCGGGTAGATCCATGGCGCGGTCGGATGAGGGGTACGTGGAAGGCGAGTGCTGGCTTCGGTGCCAATGTCGAATTCCAAAAAAAATGTCCCCGTGATATCGAAATTTTCCATAGCGAGTCTCCGATTTTTCCAATGTGCGATTCAATCGTAATCCTCCTTGCCGTGATAATTCCCAGTGTTGCCGCGATAAACCTTGACCCAACTGGTCTTGAATGGACCAACAGACCGAATGAAAAGAAAGAAGAGACCTTGGGAGACCTTCAAACAACCGAAAAACATGATGCAAAAAGACAGTAAGAACGTACCCGGCCCGCGTTGAGTCCGACCACAATTCCGGAGCGTTCGGCCATCTCGACGGTTGTTGACTGAAGGGGTTGGCGGAGGTTGTCGAAGAGGAGGTGAGGGAGCCGTGTGAAAATCGCCTGGTCTTTTGCCTGGAACCGCAAAATGGAGCCTTGGCGTTGGTGCGATAGGCGAGTGGCTAGGGCTAGGGCTGGATGAATCAGGACTAGCGTTAATGCCTGACACTTCGGGCATCAAAGTCAATATGACTTGGCATACGCACGTGATAAACGTTGCCCTTTTTTTTATAGATCAACCTTTACTACCTGGACTGCATCTGACTTGTTAACATCAACTCTGTCATGGATTTGGTTTACATGTACTCTAACTATGAATTTTCATGGACATATGGTTCATTCCTTGCGATTCTGGATGTTCAGCATTAAAGCCTGGCAGCCAGCACTCCGTCAAGTGCCTCCTCCCAGCTCTCCCTCAGCTCTCCACAGAACAATTCGAGAGCAGATTCATCCAACACCTTCTCCAAAAGATCTTGGAGCGGCTTCTCGTATTCATCAGTGGCATCACCACACTTGACCATGTCGATGAGTGTACTGAGAGTAGCTGATTCAGTAAGGCTCTGTTTCAAACTGCGGGTGTTCGAACGAACATCCTCGAAAACTTCACGAACAAGAGTATTCAGTCTCTTCATTTGTTCGGCAGGTAGTTTGGCGGTCTTTGCGGCCTTTCGAGAATCCAGGTCGAAAATATTCCACAGAGCCTTGAGGGTCTCCACGAGGGTCCAGATGACATGGAAATATTCCCATGTCGGTGCGCCTGGGGTGCCTGGAGTGAACTCGATGGTTGTTCTCATGATAAGACAAGACTTATTAGTGTCTTTCATGGCTAGATCCTCTCTCTTAACCTTCAACCAATCCTCTACCTCTCCAAGAGAAGTCTCAATTTCAGCAGAAGTATGGGCCTTGGATCCAGCCATAAACATAGCGACTTTCAAGAGTTCTACGTGAATCTTCGTTGCATCAATCTCAGCGACAGTATGATCAGCATCAGTCTGGGAGAGCGACAATTTGCCGATTTCGGGCAGCTCTAGCTTCAAGACGACTGGCTTCTGACTGCCGATGCTCTCAAGGACACTGAAAAGTCGATCAGTGAGCCGGGCGGATGCCAACCAGTTTTCCTATATTGGTATTAGTTGGTGCCGCGGTGTCACTCAAGCAAACGAACTTACGCTAGGAATCGGGCCTGCGCGCAATCGGTGCTCAAATGGAGATTTATCACATCGTTCCAGGTTCATAAAAGCATCATACTTCCGGTGATCTTGAGCTGGTGATGTATCCTGAGCTATAGGGTGGTTAGTATTCAAGTATGCTGGGAGTACATGAGAGACTGGGGGTTGCTGACCAACGTCCTCATGGAGGGCCAAGTGGTTTCCTTTGCGGATTCTTTGCATCCGCCGTAAGTCCAGGGCCCACATTCTCCGGCAGATACTGTCCCTGATACGTTTTTGAAGCTCGATTGAGTCGTCTAGATTGACGTAAGTCCCATCATCGAGACCTTTTATCAAAGAGTTCTTGATAGTGAAGTTTGCACTACGATAAAAGTCAAGAGCGCCGATAAATGCAACTTGCGGTTCAAAATCCTTGTACTCTCCGCCCTCGATAGGAGACGCGGGATGAGGGTGGATGGTAGCAAAACGGGTGAAAAGGTTATGAGCAACACTTTCATACTGCATTTGCTTGACAGACAGCTTGCCAAACCACCTCAAGGCAATGGAGCCAGCACCGAGAAGAAGATAAATGCGAATCAACATAAGAATCGCTTCGTAGTTATGCGGTGAATCGATTAGAAGGTGTTCCAAAATGCCAGCGGCGCGAATCAGGGCAGTGTTGCTGATTTTTTCAGATGTTTGGCCAGCTGGGCTGGGCTGAAGAAGGGCTATTGCGGCAATGATGCAGAAGTCATCTGTGGGCCGACTTTCCATTGCGGAAGCAGTATCTGGTTGGCTTTCTTTCTTCTGGTCCTGGGTCTTTGCTAAAAGTGTGAATGCATCGTAAAAGTAAAGGCAATTGCGGACAAGAGTCTCAATGATAGATTTTGATGCGTTGCTGTTGCCTGAAATACGGTCGCAGTACTGTAGCTTATACGCATTGATCAATGGAATGGCATCGTCCTGGAATGTTGATTAGCTCGCATTAACTGGGTTTAGCAGAAGTTGCACTTACGGGTTTCCCCTCGACACTGTCCATGCAATGCTGAGCTACTCGGTGAATTAAAGCGTCATCACGGGTCTCCAAAACCCCCCGTAAGTCTTTAAAAGCATAGAGTTTGTGCTTGTGTTGGTCGAAGTATCTTTGGCACGCAATAACCAGATCATCCTCTGTCCGCTCGCCTCGTTTAACCCCGGTGAGGACTATGTCCATGAGGGCGATGTGCGCATTGCGGGACTTTGGGCTGAATTCGATGAACTTCTCGATATGCTGCTGCGTGTCTGAAAGCAGCCTACGAAGTAGGTAATCAGTTATTAGCTGAGGGTTTGACGGTATAGAAGTAAAACATTGCAATACATACTCTGGGCTGTTTTCAAGACGGCGCACGGCTAAGATGAGCAAGTTCCAATATTTCCAATCATCACGCTCATGCAGAGTGCGGCGCTCTGCTTCGTCTTCAGATACGGCAAGCAGGCTTTTGACGTATGAGTGTCCTTCTTCCCAGAGTTCGGCAGACCTCAAGCTAATGACTTTGACTAGCGTGAAAATCCTGTCGTTATTAACAATCCGAGAGTTGAGACCAGCATTCTCGCTATCAAGAATCTGCACAATCTCTGTCCAGCGACCCTGCGATTCGAGAATTCGAACAACCAACAGAAGTTCCTCGGCGGTTTGTATGGCTCTCGGAGGGCTTAGCAATTCAGTCTGTAGTAAGCCATGGACTATGTCAGTCATTTATGCCCGAGTATTATATCCAATCTTCACGTCCAGTGCGCATATAGTCGCATATCGTCTTTGGGGGAAAGTCACATACGGGGTTAGAAGGAACATCGGCTACTGCCTTCTGAGCAAAGCGATAGGCAAGTGTCCCAAACAACTTGCGGTCCATGTCCGAGCTAGCCGCGTCATCTGAAACAAGATAACAGAGGAAAATGGCCCAGAAATAGTACTTTCGCTCCCGAGGAAAGTTTTTTTGGAGACTCATGGCAGCCTGTGATACGAACGAAGGCACTCATTAGCAACTTGGCCCTTGATACGATGAAAATGTAACATAGGTTTCTTCCCAACTCACTTTCTGGGCTGACTTCCAGTCAGCAGCCTCATATCCGAACTTGAACCACCTCATCTGAAGAGCATGATCTTGTGGCTTTGCCTTAGCTGCTCGCTCCCATATAGCGCTCCGAAGCTCGGTATGGTCATCCATCTTCTGCAGCGTACGGTGAAGTATGTCGAGAGAGTCTAAATCCGAGATGGGTGGATCGGCGTTGCACAGCTCGAGGGTCTCTGCAATACCTTTCTTTTTGTGAGTTTCATCCGCATGATTGAAGAGGACATTCGCTTTCCAGGCCTGTTTGCTTGCGATCTCACGTGTTAGCTGGTCCCGTACAACTGACAGCGTCGCCGCGGGTAAATTCGAAATAAACAATAATAAGGATCACTCGCCTTCAGAAATTGCGTGTTCTCGCCTTTCTTTATGCGCTTCTCAATCAGCTGTAGGGCCTGTTTCATGTTCTGCGAGTCAATGGCATCTTGGATTTGGTTGTTGCGACGCAGAAACACCGCGTCATTGCTGGAGCTCATGTTGGAGGTGGTATTCAATTTGCAGGAGAACTCTTCAATTGGTGTCTTTCGCGAAATAGTTCGATTACTATGCAAAGCATAGCATAGGCTAAAAAAGATCAATGATCTGAGTAGGATTTGAGTGATCGACTCCGGTCACTTTTTTATTTGGCGGGGAAGGAGATCAAAGGGTAGGCGGTAAACCAATCCCCGCACCATACTGCCGGCAAGAAACAACATTTGAAGCTGTATGCGCCATAGATGTACATTGAGGTACATAGTTCAAAAATAGAAAGGACATAAATAACATATTGAAAAAGCTAGTCAACTGTTTTGGTCTGAGTTTTATAGTTTACTGTACAATATAGCCCATATGTATCCATTGGGATAAGTAATCACACTTAAAAACAATTAATAACTACATTAAAATCTAGAGACATCCATGGTTGCTAGGAGGCCCAAGGGCTACAACCTTAAAAGGTTCTCAGGGTCTATTTAATTATTTTTCATGTATCCCGAGGGTTTTATTCGACTGAATATGAAGATCCGAAGCTCTACACCTGGACAAGATAGATAAGACTCCAACGTTATGAAGATGCTATTATACAGGCTTAAATTAACTTAAAGATAGTGCGATACGCCAACAGAAGCCAGGTCGCAGGAAAACAACTCCAGAAAGAAAAAGCCGCTTATATCGCAGGTCAGCGCCGGACCATAAAACGTTTCGGCTTGCCAAAAGTGGTTATTTTTTACCAGCCTCGCAAAATCGCAATTCCCGACAGCAGTTCGAATGCTTATAACAGAGCAGTGCACGTAAAATAAGCTAGGGTTTTGGGTTTGGGAGGCTTTTGCTCATTGGATTCATAAAAGAGCACATGCAACAACTGATTTGGGGATGCCAAGGATCTTGCCAGCCAGGAAAGTTGTCGATATTTTTGGTAAGAATGATCCGGGCTGATAGAAATGTCTCATTTGGGCTGAGGCGTCAAAGAAACTTTCTTCTGGGTGAGCTGTGCCTTGTTAGCAACCGAATATACTCCGACACGTAGCGAATCAAAGTCAAGGGATCTCGCGGCAAAACTTGCACGAGGCAGGTGAAAGAGGCGTTAACGACAAAGTTCTGTATTGAACTTACCCAGTTCTTTTTGCAATCACGATAAGCTCTAGACAAGGCAGTCAGTGAGAAAGCCTAGATATGATAATCATGACAATATTGTACGAGCTGGTCAATTTCTGACCAAGAGCCAATGAGGATTTCTGACATACTGGAAATAATCATGGCACATTTCGCGCTCGAAGGCGTTCCGTTTCATACACTTGAGACTCCGATCCGCGAAGTCTTGGCATGGGTCGTAGTACTCGCTAGCATGTTTACTAAAATTGCAAGTTAGCTATCAGTATGGATAAACGCCACACGTATTCACCCCTGTGAATACGCGGCCATCGGGCTAGTCTGTGTTACTACGCGTGGCTCTCAAGACCCCATAGTCCATTCCATGTAAAGATGGAGCACATCCGCGATCACGGATGACTCCAGAAAAGTCATATCACGTTTGGGGAATGGACAAACACAGAAAAGGGTGGAAAGAGGAAACATTGAAACATACTGCGTGAACTTCTTCTCCGCTTTCTCCCACGCTTTGTCGTGAGTGTCTCTTTGGGTTGACTCGGCCGCCATGGGTGCAGTGAATTCGTATGTCTCCTAAATTTGCAAGCGATAATTAAGGCAATTAGATTAATCAAATAGAATAGAATTCCAAAGCGTTGCTCGAAGATCAGATTGGAGGTGGAGGTTGATTGGAGCAGAAGTTAGCGTTGGATGAAGGAAGAATTGGGGATCCGCAGTCTTGGCGCGGAGATCGGCCAATGTACCCCAAAGTCCCGAGGTCCGCATAACATGTTTTTATCTACGTATTGTGTTTGGGCGTTGGGTTTCATATTATTCTAGAAGAATCTACAATTGTACAGCACTTAGTTATGTCTGATCCGCGGACCCATTGAACTAGCCTAAGGCCCCATTTTAGAGTCCAGCTTTCTAGCCAATATATATCCTCATGATTTTTTCAATTAACCCAAGGACCTGTTATCAATAATTATTCCACTTCCCCGTTTAGCCTTCTCCAGATACCCTTGGAACCCACTATCCAACCTTGGTTAGTGTCAACTCCCGTGCTTGTGCAGACATCACATGGTCACTGAAAGAGCCATCGATGGATATTGCATACCGGGGCCCCTGAAAAGGTGAGCTACTTCCATACTTCAGAGAAGTTTTAAGCACTGGAAGCATTGATCCGGGAAGAAAATACACTTGGCGGGAGATTACGCCGAAGAATGGATCTGGTTGTCTTCAACCGAAATAAATCAAAGGTAGAAGAAATACAGCCGTCAACCGTCCTTCCAAGCTGCATTTATAAGAGGATGGCACCGAGGCCGCTATTAAACACGACATAGATAGCGCCGAAACTGCCCGTGATAAGCAGCCGCATTGAAATGTTTAGGCACCCTAGTCTATGTATCCATAGATATCTAAAACCAGTCAAAAATTTCCACTCGATAGCATATCGGAGCATCAATGCTAGTATGGTATCAGTATTCTCCTAGGTCGCACTTTATATTCAACCCCCCACCCCCCCCCCGGGGCGCGCTCTTTGATTCTAAGAACTCTGATGGAGCCCTAACGCAGCATGATTTTATGGCAATGAAATCCAATGAGAATCAAGTCCCCGGTGGCATACTCCGTCGTTCCGAGACGCGGGTGGAGCATTAATCTATGTGTCATGCCAAACCGAAATTGGGAACAATTTCCATAACGAGATTGTTGATCCTTAGAGAACCTCCAAATCTGATTGGTAACCGTGCATGCATAGAGCACGAGCTCTGTCTCCTGCTTATCTAGCCCACTAGATGGTCAATTATGCATGAAAGCTCCTGAAGTTACCGATGGTGCTCGCGTCACTCGAAGCTTGATAGATTTGTCATGTTATGATTGCTAGGAAGATGTAGAGATTCGATTGGACAATGAAAATTAGATCAAAGCTATATATCCGTCGTTGCCGTCTGTTGTTCGAAACGGTTGACATGCTCACTTCCATTCCATATTGCGCACGTCGGAATAGCATCCATAGAATCCTCCCCAATTCTTTCTCTTCCCAATATCAAAGTCCGATAACTTTGAAGTTTTGTGCTAGATTTAGCAAATTTATGTTCAGTTTTATCCTACCTGAAGTGAAGTAGCGCTCCTTTTGGCACACATCGTTGGATGTCACCTGGTGGTTTTTCTTTCGAGATTGCGTCTATGAAAGAGAGCCATGAGACTTATGCACCAGCAGAAATACGGCGACAGTAGAAACATTGATATACGCCCCGATACCTTCGTTGTCGACATGGTTCTAATTCGGCAAGCGGCCATTGCTAGTTAGTAACAAAGAGATATTCCCGTCGAAAAAGGTCATCTCGGTGCCGGAAATTGTCACCTTTGATACATCGAAACACCTAGAGTTTATCCCACCCTCGAAATTGTACACGATAGAAGATCTAGGCTTCTCTGGTAGAAAAGAGGTTTCCCCTATTGGTGTCTCGGAGCGGTTCTCACTTTTCTCCGCCGAAGCCGTCCAGCAAATGAGAAAGGAGATTTTGAACCCGGAGGTGCGAAAAAAAGATGAATAGTCGAGTATATTGATATAATTATGGGATAAGGCGCTGACACTTTTGGAAGGTGTGCGCTGTTCATTCATGATGCTTGGAAAACCCCCGAGACGCTAGAGATTGTCTCAAGTATCGCTAAAGTTGACCTTATCCCTGCCATGGACTTCGAGATTGGCTATATTAACTTCTCCATGAGCAGCAAGGAAGATAAATCGAGGGATCTTTCAGCGGCAGAGAAACAAGAGCGAGAGGCCACGGGTGAGTCGCAGGGAGGTGAAAGTCCTATAGTGGACTGGAAAACTGATAGTTACCCCTTCGTTTGCGTGACTATGCTATCAGATTGTACGGATATGATCGGCGGTGAGATCGCCCTAGTGGTAAAAGTTCGAGAGCCGCAGATGGTAACTAGGCATTCTAATTCTAACCGGCATATTACCAATACTCCAAGCCTACAAAGGTGCATAGAGCTGGACCGTGATTTGCAAGGTGGGGGAGGGGGGTTTCGGGTCATTATTTGGCGTTTTTTCCTCTCCCTTGCATACGAAATTGAAGTTATATATCGGTTCTCACTAAAGAAGATGATAGGCAGAGTAGGTAGTCGCCCGAATAGTGTTATGAAATTACTATTCCTCCAAGTTAGCAGGGTGGTAGAGACGTAAAAGCCCTCAAGTTCAATCGAAAGCCCGAAAGCTCTTGAGTTGTGGTTTAGAGTGTCTTTTTTAAATGTCCTGATGCATGATCTACGATCTGTGGGTGAACCAGTGGATGCAAGATCTAGATGTGTAAATGAGGTCGAATATGTCTTGATCGACCATATTATTAAAGATAAAAATACGTGATTGGCTCACCTGGTATCAGTTTAGGAATGAAAGAAAAGTGAAGCCAAAAACCGGGCAACGTCTTCGTGTCGTAAGATCTCTCGAGGCTTCATTCACATACAAAAGTCCCTCACTTGTAAGAGGTGTACAGTTGCACTTGCTATGCGGATTATTTTCACAATAGACCTTTGGGCAAGCTCAACCAGTCCAAAATGAGAAAACGTCATGAAAGGACCATCGATAAAAGAAAGTGACGAGTCATGTCCGAAGTTGCCAGGTCGAAGCTCCTTGAGGCCCCTTCCTCATGATTATGTGATTGCTTGCCTGAGGCCACCAAAACATCTGCCCTCTCACGTAAAGAATCTGGATCATATTATTGCTCTTCCTTGTACCTTTCTCTCAATCTCAGACAGTCACGTTGTCCTTGCAGCGTTCTTCGACTTTTAGCGTTTGTCTCTGCGAAAACTTGTTGATCACACCTTGCCACTTTGCGAAACTTTTACTTTCCGGGACCCCCACCGCATTCCGTCGACACTCGCGCATTCGCCCCAAGACGCCTTAAAACGCACTCCGGTTGATGGGCTACGTCCCTAGAGTGGAAAACACAGCTCTTGAAGAGCCCCAGAAGATCAACATGGCAGCTAGAAGTGGTTCTGGGGCTGAGGCATCGGGGGTAAGTCCATTCCCGCATCTGATTAATGTGACCAAAAACTAAATACTGACGTGCGCTATACAGCTGGTTAACACCCTCCAAGGCCATGTCGATGATATTCGCACTCTGATACAGTGTGGTATATGCATCCGTCCCCTTTACGAACCGTTTACTATCGCCTGCGGGCACACTTTCTGCTACTCAGTGAGTCCCTCCTATTGTACGATCTTGTTAATTCTATTAGCTGACCAAAATTATTCACTTAGTGTCTATCCTCATGGTTTGCTGGTGGAAGATCAAAGCGAACATGCCCGGACTGCCGAGCACCCGTAAAGACCCAACCAGCTCCAGCTTATTTGGTGAGTTTTAACAGTCCTTCAACATCCTTGAATTCGTTTCATTGTATTAACATATCTCTCCTGTTACAGGTCCGTGCCGTTGTGCAGATGTTCACAGGCCGAGCTGAACTTTTAGACAAAGGAGAAACGACTACAGAGCATACAAAGAACCAAAGAGACGAAGCAGAAAGACTAGACCAGGACAAGGCCAATAATCATCCAACCGAGGGAGGTTTGTTCGGGGGTCTTTTCAAGCCCAAAGCTCCCCCACTCCAACCTGTCATTGACACCCATGACGGAGTGGTTCGATGTCCGGTCTGCTCGTGGGAATTAGAAGGACACAATTGCGCAGGATGCGGCTATCGATACCGGTCGGATTCCGAGGAGACAGATGACAGTGGATCAGCTGACTTCAGTGAGACCGACCTAGACTCGCTCGATGATGGTATGGACGAGGAGGAGGCCGATGGCGAGCTAGAGGGATCTGATCACTTCGACGACATCGATGAACGTGATGGCGTTTGGGGCAACTTTGCGCTTCAGTATTATGGGCCTACCATCCCTGGACGCCCTAACTGGCCCTCAGGTGCTAGCCGGCAGATTTTCGACCGGCTTGAAAACTTGATGGATGGACCTGGTATGATCCCAATGGGGCTCCCGATCCCAGTGGATCATGGCAACTATTTCGCTTCAGGTAACACCCATGGGAGTGAATACGACGAAGAAGAGGAAGACGAAGACGAAGAGGAAAATGAGTATGACGAGTCAGACTCATTCATTGATGCTGAAAACGACCATCCGCCCACGAGTTCGTTCATTGAAAGTCAAGCCGATCGTCTCGGGAGTGGCGATATGTATGAATCGGAATCAGACCGTTCCACCGGCACCGTTGTGGATGATGCTGAGGGTGGCCACCACCATCCCATACCGCTTGGGCTCAATTATAGAAACACTACGCCTTACTTTGACGACGAGGCTTCTGATGAAGAGGAGGAACAGGAAGTCTCAGTGGATTCGGACGAAGCGGAATCGGACGACAGAGAGATGGTCGAGGAAGACTCGGATGAATCTGACGAAGACGCAATCCAAACTGCACCACCTCGTCAGGCTAGTCTACAATATCCACGCCAGTCCCCCTGGTTCCAAGCCCCCAGCGATGCGTCATGGCTTACAGCGAGGCCACCACCTGAAGAAGTTCCTGACTCACCTGAGGAGGAGGAATCCTCACCGCCTGTTAGGCCCGCTAGACCTACTGCGCGCCGTTCGATCCATAACGGGACCACTGCTCATAATGCGATCACCCTCGATGATTCCGACGAAGATCAGCCTGTCGGTCCAGTGAGAAGAACTACACAGAGGCGACGTGCCAGATTCTCTCCATATTAGAGATCTTTCAACCATCGACGCGGTATTTGCTTTCGCATTTTATCGGCCTTCTTAATGTTTTGTTTTAGCTACAGCGCGGCGCTTGGGTAATGATAAGAGGACTGTGGACATGGTTGGCGTTTTGTCTTATTTTGATATCAAAAGAACGACCTATTCCCCTTTTCTTTTCCTCTTTTTTCCTTCCGATGCCTTCAACGGCTTGATTCTATCTTCCATGTTTGTTTCTTATCGGTTCAGCCGTACTCTATGAATACCCCTATTTATCCTTCTTCGGTTCTATCTTGATATTTTGGTTGCCCCTTGCCAGTGAAGTCGAAGAACCTAGTATCTTGGCACTCAATAAACTGTGGCTACAAAATCCGTCATTAGATCCATGGAAAAGCACCCAGGCTCTACTGTATTAAGTTCTTGCTTCTCATTCTCTTCTCCCACCAAACAAGTAGAGCGCAAACTAACAGAGTGCACTGGCTTACTTGATAGTATTATTGCTAACATATGTTGCGTCAGAATTGATAAATACATGTACCTACGACGATTCTCGAGTCCATTTGGAGTAAATAAATGCATCTACCATGACCCACCTGGTGGACACCCTATTTACAAGCAAATTCAACCAACAAGAATAGCCAGCAACCATTTCCACATGACGTAGCGTAGGACTCTTTGGTTATTTGTTGAAACAACAAACTTGCGAGATTGGATGGAAGCAAGGTTATAAAAGTGTGGTACGTACCTATACAGCTTTTCCGATTGTTTACCTTAATCACGAAGTTTACTATTCGGGGGCAGTGCTGCTTGAAATAGGGATATGATTGAATACTTCAATGCACCGAAGAAATCCGGTACATATGCAAAAATAGTAAAATACACAGATGTGACTCCAAATACACCTGACCCCGAGCAACGCTCCCCATTTTACTCGGTCAATGACCAAGATCGAGACAAGAAGATTATGAACAAAATTTATACATCAGCCTTCACGGTGTCATTAGTAGCAAACGGAACTTCGAAGACAACAGCACCATTGCGGCCTCCTGAAGTGGGGCCTTCATGGAAATTGTTGTTGAAGCACTTCCAGCGAGCCAATCGGTGCTCTTTGCCGACAGCGGCGATGATGGACAAACCACGAGGTTCGTGCTCGGTCTCAGACTTTTTTGATTCAGCACCTGGCATATCAGACTCGGGGCGTCGTTCGAAGACCGCAATGTCGTTGATGACACCCTTAATCAAAGGCTCTGGCTCTTTTTGCTCAGCCGCAGGGGTGGCATCAAGAGCAAGAGTCTGGTTGAGTTGCTGCGAGGGTGTGTCTGGCGGTGTCACGGTACTAGATAGGCCTGCACCGATGGGACCCAGAGCGATAAGGGTCTTTTTATCTTCTGAGACGCGCCATGCGCGGATGAAACCATCCCAGCTGCCACTGAGGACAACATCGGTACCCGGTAGAGTAGCGAGTGCGGTGATCCAGCGAGGCATGGGACGCATGTGGCGCGTGTTGTGGGCGGCAGTCGCCTCGTCTGTCTCGGGTGATAACACATCCAGAGGGGGGATTGGGTCCAAGCCATGAGCAAGGCGGACGGTGAAGAGTGGCTTCTTCTTGTGAACTGACCAAAGGCAAAGGGAGCCGGAATCTGAGCCAGTGACGAAGTGAGTGGGTGGGAGGGGGGCAATGCAGTCAATGTTGCTCTCGTGGTAAGGGGCATTCCTGGAGGCGCCACCACGGAACACGAGCTGTGTTTCATCGACAACCTTCCACAGGCGGGCGGTGCGATCCCGAGCACCAACACTGACACATTCGTCAATGGTCATGGCAGCAACTCCGGTGACATGATCCTGGTGGCCGAAGAGTGTTTCGACATAGGCGTGGCCTGCCCCGCTGATGGACCATGTCTTAATTGTGCGGTCGTACGAGCCAGAGAACAACTGCTCTCCAGAACTCATCGTTGAGATATGGCGTGCAAAAGACAGGCTGCAAACCGAGTCTCTGTGGTGCAAGAAAGTCTTGGTTGGCGTCAAAGTCTCTGCGTCCCAGATAATAAGCTTATTGTCCGCTCCACCGGTGGCCACGAATTTTCCAGAAGGTGAGACGGCAACAGATATGATGCTTCCTGTATGTCCTTGATCCTCTCCTGATTCGCCAACTTTGCGCATACCACGAGCGTACTTCACACGCTTGGGCTTCTTGCGCTGGGGGCGCGTAGGCCGCTTGGAAGTATCATTATCGTCGTTCGATTCTGTAGAGCCCGCTGCACTAGGTGTAGCCAATTCCCACTTGGTCAAAGTCTTATCCTTGGAAACAATGTAGACAAATGGTGGGTGGACTGCAATGGCAGTGTTCGACTGGGTATCTGAGCGGAAAAAGGAATGGGGTGCCGAGGGAACGGATAGTTTCGCAGCGATTTGACGGAACGTCCGTCCTTTGAATTCATCGACATCCTTCTTCAATCGCTCCGCGATCAAGTCTCGGTCGATATCTGCAGCATCAAATCCAGCCTCGTCGACTTCTTCTTGGATGTTACCCAAGTAGCGTTCAGCGAGTTTCAATCTTCGATCCGCCGCGGTTTCGCCATCTTCGGAGTCCGATCCGCTTTCGTCGCCTGACTCTGCCGTATCAATTGCGGCATCTTCGTCCAAGTCACTGCCTGAGATTGATTCTTCTCTCTCTCTGGTACGTCGAACACCGTCGGTTTTGGCATCCACGCCTCGCTTTTTCGATCCTGGGGCTCCGGCACGGTCGTCTCTCTTCCTCTTGCGCTGAGAATTGGGTACAGTGAAAAAGGATGACATGGCGACGTTTTGTCAAGCCTGTCAGTTCTTGATCTCTGTATAAAAAATTCAAATATGGCGTTCTCGAGGGACTCGGACTGCGGAGATCAAAACTTCAACTTTTTTTTGGCAGAAAAAAAAGCGCTAAGCGGCGGCTGACTCAGCAGGTAGCTGACCTCACGGGAGCTCCAGGCGTCAAGCTCACCGCGCGGTCCTCCTCACTTAACCACTACTCCCCTTCGTCTTCTCTGATCATCTACTTGCTTGTTATTTTTTTTATTTATCTCTCATACCGCAAACATGTAAGTTGACGGTAATCTGGTTTCTACAAATGGTCATTAACAGTTGCTAGGGAGGTTCTTTTGGGTATCGCCGGCAAGGACTTCGTCATTCTTGCTGCATCCAAGGCCGCAATGAGAGGCCCAACAGTCCTCAAGGCTGAAGATGATAAGACACGACAGTTGAACAAGAACACATTGATGGCCTTCTCTGGCGAGTCGGGAGATACCGGTATGTAGCTTCTCCGATGAGATATACAAGATGCTAATGAGATACCTATGTTAGTTCAATTTGCCGAATACATCCAAGCCAACGCTGCACTCTACAGCATGCGCAACGAAACCGAGCTCAGCCCCTCTGCCGTTGCCAATTTCGTCCGGGGAGAATTGGCACGCAGCCTGCGGTCACGAAGTCCCTACACAGTAAACCTGCTGCTAGGTGGTATAGATCCGGTCACTGAGAAGCCTCATCTCTACTGGGTTGATTATCTAGCGTCGCTTGCGCCCCTCCCATATGCTGCCCACGGCTATGCCCAGTATGTTTCCTGGCCCATGATGATGGACGATACGAAAGTCCAGGCGAGAGATAACTGATGCTGACTCTGCTAGATACTACTGCCTCTCCATTCTTGACAAACACCACCATCCCGACTGCTCCCTCGAGGAGGGCCTTGCGCTCCTCACACTGTGCACAGATGAGCTGAAGCGTAGACTACCAATTGACTACAAGGGGGTAAGTTCTTTAGAAAGCCATCCCCAAATGCCGTTATGCTGATACAATTATTCGCAGATGTTGGTGAAGGTCGTGACAAAGGATGGTGTGCAAGAAATCTCTGTGGATAACGATAAGGTGGTCCGGAGTGCTTGAAGGTCGACATACCACGGCGTTTGTTGTATCACATCTTATGACGTTTTTCTTTTGATTCCGAGATAATCGAACGGTCGGCATGATTTAGGCTGTAGCAACCTTGGAAGTCAAGTAAAGAGTAGATTACTAGATAGTCTTGAATAAATAATAGGCAAATACGGCCCTATAATCTCACTGCTCAAAATGAACACCATTTTGTATGGAACGTACTGTACTCCGTATACGGCTTGGCATTGGTCTGACCATGGGCGTTTGACTTGTTTGCAACTAAGTCGCATCCCGAGCTCTGAGAAAGTCAAGAACTCCGAGATCACCAACTTTTCGATCCAAATCATCTCACAATGTCCAAAAGACCAGCAGAGCTTCCCTTGGAGCAAGACTTCTCTGGCTCACCTGTATCGAAAAAGGCGCGCGTCGAGGACGACAATGACTCCGATTCTCGCAACCGCGCAGTGCCCGCATACCCATCGAGCGTCGAAGAGCTGGGACAGGATCGCAATGGTGTGGATATTCAAGGAGCAGCTGAAATAGAAGGGGAGGAGCTCGAGGAGGGCGAAAAAGACCCCTCTGGATTCTCGGATATTGACGAAGATGCACCTGCACTCAGCGCTCCGAAGCGGCAAATCGCCCCCATGGAAGGCTACAGCGACCTGTACCTCGACACGATCAACCGGGAAATCCTGGATTTCGATTTCGAGAAGCTGTGCTCCATCAGTCTGTCAAATATAAATGTGTACGCATGCCTTGTCTGCGGCAAATACTTCCAGGGCCGTGGTCCGAAATCGCATGCCTATTTTCACGCCCTTGAAGTTGGACACCACGTCTTCATCAACATTGGCACGAAGAAGGTCTATGTTTTGCCTGAAGGATACGAAGTCAATAACAAGAGTTTGGAAGATATCAAATATGTGGTTGATCCACACTACACAAAGAACCAAGTGGTCAAGCTCGATAAGGAAGTGCATGATGCCTGGGACCTTTCTGGGTCGAAGTACAGACCAGGTAAGAGCCTGCACCATGATAAAGTTGAAAGGTTCATTTTGACTAATCATTTTGACTAATTGTTTTTCTTTTCAGGGTTTGTCGGCATGAACAACATCAAAGCCAACGACTACGTCAATGTAGTAGCTCAACTACTGGCACATGTTTTGCCTATTCGCAATTTCTTCCTCCTCCACGATTTCCCTACGCCTGGCACACCAGAGATCATTCTTCGTTTTAGCACGCTGGTGCGCAAGCTATGGAACCCTAAGGCATTCCGGTCACATGTGTCTCCACACGAGTTACTACAGGAGATTGCCGTGCGATCCTCGAAACGGTTTACTCTCACAAACCAAGCAGATCCTGTGGACTTCTTGTCTTGGTTCCTAAACTGCTTGCACCTCGCCTTAGGAGGGTCCAAGAAGCCCTCTCCAACACCCACAAGTGTTGTTCACGCAGCGTTCCAGGGCCGCGTACGGATCGAAAGCCAAGCTATCACCGCTCACTCCGACACCCAAAATGCCCGTTTGGTATTCACTGAATCTGGCACAATCAATAGCCAGGTAACTCCTTTCCTCATCCTCACACTGGACTTACCCCCCACACCCCTCTTCCAATCTGCCAATCGGGAGTCCAGTATCCCACAGGTTCCCTTGACTACCCTCTTGAACAAATATAACGGCTACACGGCATCAGAGAAACTGGCACACCGTGTCCGACACCGTCTCCTCCACCCTCTTCCTCCCTACCTCTTCTTCCATATTAAGCGCTTCAGCAAGAACCGCTTTGTCTCTGAGCGAAACCCAACCATCGTCACCTTTCCCTCGCCGCACAACTTGGATATGTCCCCCTACGTCGAGCCAAATCCCAATATTTGCTCACCCGGAGAGCCAATCCTCTACGATCTTGTCGCAAACATCATCCTCGACCCTGCCATAGCCGCACCCGGTGCAATGGATGACGCTGTGGATAAGGGCGTCAACGCTGCGTCAGGGGCTGGCGGTTCTTCCAGCGGGGCCGGTGGTGGCAGCGAGAAGGTGTCATGGCTTGTCCAACTTCATGATAAAGCCATGGAGGCCGAGAACACTCGCACCAAAAACGGCGGTTCCACAGAGAAGCAGCAGCAGGGCCCGGAGTGGCTTGAAATTCAGGATTTGTTCGTCAAGCGTGCGGAGAGCGAGACGCTGTTTACTCGTGAGGGATATCTTATGGTCTGGGAGCGGCGTAAGGTGCCAGGGAACAAAGGAAAGGGACGTGCATGATCTGAGATGGTTACACCTGAGAGGTTGGCTTGGGCTTCAAACTTCCTATTGTCTTTTACGTTTGTATGTTTGAGAGAAAATGCAATGTACCATCAAATAATGACGAAATTATGCTTTGGTTTCGATATATTCCACTGTACGGTAAAACAGGCGCAAATGCTGCATTAGAAATGAAAAGATATAGAAAGACAACACCTGCTATATTTTACAGCCTAATTATATACTAGTGGGATCCCGAAATGGGAAACGACTGCCAACGTACATTTGTACCTATCGCCGCCTAGTTATGTGGATTACAGTAACCATGTAATTTTATGACTATAGAATACTCAATGGGTGAATAAGAATTTGTTTGATATGTAGTAGAGGTCCTATTTTCCATATCCGGCAAGCGTGGCCGAGTGGTTAAGGCGCTACGTTTAGGAGGTTATTTGATAATAACATCTGAACCCGTAGTGGGAAACCGCGCGCGTTCGAATCGCGCCGCTTGCATTTCTTTTTTTTGTACTTTATAACTACAGTAAAACCTATTTATAACGATAGCGGATATAATGATAACACGGTTTAAAATCTGTTTACTGCTTACGAACTTTATTAATTCACCCTCTCTTCCATGCAAAAACAATGTTATATCCAGAGATTTATACGTCATTTTCAGCCAATCCTGACTAATTAAAACCCCGCTGTGTAATCACGTGGTCTTTGGCCGATTTCAGCCAATTAAAAAGCCTCACCGATCAATCCTAACCTCCTAGAAAGTGACTCTATGAGAATAGTTACTTACTGCGCTTGATAGACATGAAGGGTTCGTGAAGGTGAGGATATGGGGGGTAGAGAAGCAGTGCGATGATAAGAGCTTTTTTGGAACCTGAATTTGTATATAAACCAGAAATATATATTTAATATATGGCACCTTGATTTGACAATTAACTGCTTATAGTATTATAATGTATCGTTATAAATAGGCTTTACTATATACTTCCCCCCCTCGGTGTTATAACTTCTCAAAGGATAATGAATAGTAACACAGAGTGCCATTCAGACTCTAATATGTACAATATGCGAAGATGGTAAAAATGTAGACCCTAAGAGGCCTTTTTTATGTATAACAGGGGACTTTGTTTTCCTAGAATGGCTACTCTTGAGACAGCCACCTGCCTTGGTGCCTGGCTTGTCAGATTATGACATAGCTGCCTCAAGGATTATTCCAAGTAACTGGCTTCCTGTTCGTTGTCAGAATTAACCTTTCATCTCCTATCTTTGCCCCTTAATAGCCAGAACAGCTACCCAGGCAATGCCAAGACCTTTTCACAAGCAAAACTGCCAGAATCGAACGGCTATCATAGCGATGGACAACCTTCGAGAGACTGATATTGAGAGCTACATTGTGGGTTTAAATGATGATGCCATTGAAGAAATAGCAAACCATATTCAGAGTACACCAGTGGATCGACTTGAAAGAGCCGAGACTGACCCTGGTGACCCTGGTGATTTTGACGACGAAGCTGAGGAAAACATCCTATCTTCTCAGGGGATTGAAGATGTTTTCAGAAGTGATACGCAGGACCCATCCTTATCACGGGAGCAGGTCTTTCTTGACTTGCACAATACGGAGGACCTCACATACCAGTTGGTCGAATCCACACAAACATTGAAGACCGAGGGTCAGAATTACCCTGAAAGCAGAGACTATAATTAACTCAACCTCAAATAGCCCGGCAACAACTTGGCCCAGCCAAGTTCTTTTTTCTTTAGGACCAAGCAGGTCCAAGGCAAGTTATCGGCAAGACCAGAACAACTTGCAAATGTGAACGCTAGCTCCAGGACCGATTAAAAGGCCTACTATCGAACACTACTTCTCGACTGAAGTCTTATTTCAAAACTCATGTAATCTGGTACAGTAAATTTTACCCCGCTGGGCTTCAGTTTGAATGGGATGGATGTTCAGACCCCGACGACTTTCCATACGATAAAATCAACCACCTGGCTATCAAACTTCAGAGAGCGTGGAAGGCAAAAGAGAGACAACTTTTTGAGGTTTGGGGTAGTTTTGATTTGATTATAGTTTGAAAGAGGGCTCTGTAAGAGAGCACACTCGATACTTCTCGAATTGCATATCGACTTACTCCCCCGTTGAACCGCTGGGACTACAGGGGAGATAGAGGACATATGGTAGAGTGACCTAGGCATTGAGCTGGCTAAAAGAAACAAGTATTCATCACAAAGTTCCCCAGCCGCAGAAGTTTCTCCCTATCCTCATTGTGGAGCCCACCAGGAACCCCCAAATCCCCGCTCTCATCGCAACTTGCATCCCTCTCATGAGCACGAGTCGGCCGGAATAGGCCCATACGTCTGGCCAAGTTCTTCCGCCAAACCAAAGATCCAACGGATGGATATCTGAGAGACGCATAATGGAGGAAGGGTGGGAGATAATCCAGGATCGGGTCAATGAGCGAAGGTAGAGTGCTTCAAGCGGCGCGAGTATGATGCCGCTAACTGCAGCGGCGAGGTGAGATGCGAGAGAGTCCACTGGGTATGCCGAAAGAAGGGTGATGCGGTGGACTTGAGACAATGTGTTTGTTAGTTGTCTAGGAACCAGGGAAGAGGGTAGAATTGGTTGCACGAGGGTGTCGGATTGGGTGTCTTCATTATGATCTGTGTCTGCGACAGGGTTTTCATTGGAGGGCCCTTCGTCATTTGGTTCTTCCACGCCATCTGGGAGAACGTTTGGAACGATGGACCCCAGTGCTTCCTCGATCGACTCTAAAGTTGGAGCGTCGGTGGCTTGGGTTTCCGGGGCCGGAATTTGAGGGTCTAATCCAGGGGCACCCAAGTCTTCCGGGGTAGCGTTGGATGGCCCGGCCGTGATACTTGAGAGGCCATCCGTATCTGCTGCTGGAAGGGGCTGCTGGGCCTGGCGCTGGGCCTGGCTTAGGATTAGAGCCTCGAGGAACTCGGCTATGGATCGTCTGTCCATGGCGTCTGGGGTTGTATTTGATCCTGATGCATTATTGCGCGCTGGTGCATTCAGCTGGGCAGGATTTGGAGGTTGGAGTTGCGGGTGACGGTTTCGATTACCCATCAACTCAAGCTGCATCGTGATAACGTCGGAGCTCTGGTGAATCAAAGATGCTCTTACGCGAGGCGACGTAGGAGGTGATGTTTCTGGTGATGATGACCGAGAAAAGAGGGTATTAGATCGCGAGCTCTGTCGGTCCGTAGCAAAATCCTCACCATTTTGTAAAGGGGCTGTTTGGTCCTGCGGTGTTGAAGCGGCCGAGAGACGACTTGTTCGTCCAGCAGTAGCTATCTCGGAGAAATAGTCATTGCTCATTTCCCCAGGTGATTGAGACATACGATTTTCATTTGTAAGTACCTGATTCAACCCAATAACTGATTCTGCTTGAGTCAAATGCGTGGGTCGACTTGCTTCCTCTGGGTGTGGTCGGACTCGTGATGCAGGAGCGGAAACCTGGGCATCAGGAGTGATTCCCGGCGGCCGAGGCACGGGATAATTTGGTCCTTCTTCACCATCAGGGGTGTGTTGGACTCCGTCAAGTTCATTTTGCAACAATTCAATCGAATTGCGTAGATTTTCAATCCTCTCGTCACTAAAGGACTGGAGGGCTTGCTTCTCTGACAATTGATTCGATCTTAGTCCGAAAAGGGATGATACCCATCTGCGAAAAGTGGCCAGTTCGAACTTGATATCTTCAAATAGTGGGAGTGAGCCGCGGTATAATTCTTCGTCTGATCTGCGGCCCAGGGTGGGCACCACCCACTCTATCAGGTTTTCTTCAAAGGCAACGCGGACTGAGAGTTCGTCAGGAAGAGCTGGCTTTGGAAGGTGTCGTCTGATCAACCGATAGATACGCTCCTCGAGCTCCGGTCGCAAGTAGTACCCGTAGAGGAAGACTAAAACGCCGGGAGAGATTAAAAATTGCAAGAGCGTATTCCCCAGGGAGTAAGGGGAGAAATCAGTGGGCAAGGGTGGCAGCTGGAGCAAAGATTCTCTGCTGAAGGGAAGCAAAAGTTGCGCTCCGGGGATCCCATAAGGAGAAACAAGGGAAAGAGATTGGAGTGTGGAGTACATGTAGAACTCCATAGACAACATGAGCACAGCATTTCTCGCCCTTCATTCACAATTAGTTATCCTGTCTGTTTGAACGGATGAAATATACTCACCCTGTGTATAGAAGTCCGAAAAGAGAACGAACACCGAGTGAGTCGCCGGTCAAAGACTGAACGTAGTCCCGGAGAGAGACAAACACCCGTTTCAGCGGGGTTTCACGAGCTATAGCCAACCCACAAGACATTGCCCAGGCAGGAATTCCCGAAAAATAGAAACTAAGAATCCCCGCGGTGTCTCTCTCAGACTGTATGACACCCATTAATGTGGAATGGGCATAATGCCGGTAAGTCTGAACGCCAAGTTTCGAATGTCAGCTCAATCAACATCTAGAGTAATCAGTGTTGCATTTACCTGTACTCGACCAGTGGCTGAAGAGGTCCACCAAGTGCCGAAAAAGATGAACAGTTGATCAAGAGTTGTTATGACCAGTCCGAAGTCATTTTCACTCGCAATCTGGTTGATCTTTTGCTGTTCATTCGGGATAGTAGAGTTTCGGTCTTCTCCACTGACGACAATCCCCATTGTTGAGAGGATGTCATTCTTTGCTCTCCGGAGTTCTTTCCCGAGGGTTCTGGACTCGGGATTAACAGGGTGCCCTCGAGTATCATATTGCTGCATATAATCGTCCGCATGGACGTTGGAGATTCGTCGGACTGGAGTGGAGGGGTCAACCGCCGCATTGTCGGGGGCTTCATAGGGGGACCGGCCCTTGAAATCAGTTAATATGATATCCTATCCGGTATATAGCTACGCTCAATTAATCGTGCCTGACAAGACGCGTTCGGGATGGGTTTGTATATCAGGATAGAAGTAATGGGGCAGGGCCAGGTGGTGGCTGGTTCGGTTTCAGAAGACTTTAGGCTTTTCAAGATAAAGCATAATCCATTATCACATTCCATAAGCCCAAGATACGTCAACTGCAAATATAGGGGAAGTTCGCGCGTAAAAAGATGGAGCTTACCAAAGCGAGGCGGTTCAAATAAGCCTGTCGACCCATATCGTGCGAGGTCACTGGGCTATTAGTGTAGCCACATCGCCTTCTGGTGCATAATTAGTACGAATGTTGCCAGAAGCTGTGGACTCAAAGGTAGCAAGCGATGAGCAATAATTAGACGAAAGCCCAGTAGTTGAAGAAGGTACACATGTGGTTATGCGGTTACTTTGGCCTCAGGCACAAGCCATATCTTATCACCAAACAAACAGTGCAAACAACAAAAAAAGTTGCCCGCTCGAGCTGCCGTTTTTTTGCGATCGTTCAATCTCTACGGCTCTTCGACTGGCCAATGGCGTGCTAAATTCTACTTTTTTACGCCGAGATATTATAGAGTCATGTCGAAAGCTATCGTCAAAACCACTTTCGAGGCGTCCCGCACGCTCCGCCCCATTTACACCGGCGGTAGCACGGCGCTGGATGCCAGTGGGCGCATCTTGCTGAGCTGCGTGGGCGAGGATGCCTTGATCGTCGATTTGGAGACTGGCAACCAACTTACCAGCCTGGAGGGGGTATGTTTTGTCGCCTTTTGCATATTCGTTAATTACAAAGCGCTAACCAAATAAACACTATAGGATGGAGAAATTGTCACAGGTTTAGCGAGTGGGTATTCTATGTCCTAGGAATAAGAATAAAACACTGACAATTCGCCTAGTCACACCTTCCGCCTCACACGCCATTGTCTGCTCGCGCTCGATGTCCATGCGAATTTACGGCCTCTCAACTTTCGACGAGACCTCCCAGACCATCGAAGCAAAACTTCTCCGAACCCTCAAGCCTCACACAGCCCCCGTTGTAACCATTGCTGTTGACCCTACTGGTACACTGCTTGGCACTGGAGGTGCTGATGGCTCAATCAAGGTCTGGGACATCAGAGGCGGTTTTGTCACTCACACTTTCCATGGTCATGGTGGTGTCATTTCTGCGCTTTGCTTTTTCGAGGTTCCTACCGCCGACAGCGACGCCAAATTATCCAAGAAGAACAAGTCTAAGCAACAGGCTACGGGGGACGATGAAGAAGAAATGGAGGGCTCTGCCCGTACGGGTTCCACTGCAGGATTCCGCCTAGCATCTGGCAGTGAAGATGGCAAAATGCGTGTATGGGATCTACACAAGAGAAAGTCCATTGCGTCGCTCGAGTCACATGTTTCACTTGTCCGCAGTTTGTCCTTTTCTCCGTCAGAGAACGCATTGATCTCGGCCAGTCGAGACAAGACTGTCATTGTCTGGGATGTGCGTACTTGGAAGACTCGCAGAATCATTCCTGTTTTGGAGAGCGTGGAAGCCGCGGCTTTCATTGCGGATAGCGGACTGTGCGTTATCGGTGGAGAAAATGGCAAACTGCGAGTTTGGGACTGCAACCGTGGAAGCGAGATCACAGAGGAACAAGAGGCTGGAGAGGAGTTCGAAAGCGTCGTGGCCATCCAGTATTCACCTGGTTTGCCTTTTGTCCTTACCGTACATGCAGATCAGACTCTCCGTCTCCACTCGCTCGAGTCGCTGTCTGATTATAAGCCGGGGTCAATTTTGGAGCCTTTGGCGATTATCCGCCGCATTTCCGGTAATGACGACGAGATCATTGACCTGGCTTACATTGGACCAGATCGATCTATGCTTGCTTTGGCCACAAATACCGAGAGTATTCGTGTAGTTTCGGTCGCTCCCTCGGAAGACCGACCCTCAAATCAGGGAGAAGAGTACTTTGGTGCTGATGTCACACACCTGGAAGGCCACGACGATATTATCATTTGCATTGATGCAGATTGGTCAGGACACTGGCTAGCCACTGGCGCTAAAGATAATACAGCCCGTCTTTGGCGTATTGACCCGAAGACATCCTCTTATACTTGCTTTGCTATTTTCACTGGTCACGCCGAGTCCTTGGGAGCAATCGCCCTTCCACGCGTGCCACCTCCTGTTGGCAGTGCCGCATATAACGACCCCTTGAACCACCCACCGGCATTCTTAATTACTGGCTCACAAGATCGCACAATCAAGCGATGGGATACAAGCAAGTTAGCCCCCCTGACAGGAGAAAAACCACACTATCCTAAGGCCATATATACTCGCAAGGCCCACGAAAAGGATATCAATGCCATTGATATCGATTCTACATCTGAACTTTTTGCATCAGCATCACAAGATCGCACCGTGAAAATCTGGGCCGCCGATGAAGGCTCGTCGGTAGGTGTCCTCCGTGGCCACAAGCGAGGTGTGTGGTCGGTGCGATTCGCCCCGCAAGGCACACCGATTATCAACTCAGATTCACGTACCAGCACGAGCCGTGGCCTAGCAGTCACAGGCTCTGGTGACAAGACCGTCAAACTGTGGAGTCTGTCTGACTACAGCTGTCTATTGACTTTCGAGGGTCACACCAACAGTGTTCTCAAAGTCCTCTGGCTCCCACCTCCGCAGGTCTCGAACAACCAAATTGACGATGACGAGGATGACGAAGAGGCTGCAACAGTACGCAAAAACGCCGTGCAGGACCGTCCCCTTATCGCATCTGCCGCCGCAGACGGTCTGGTCAAGATCTGGTCCCCCTACACAGGCGAGCTGGAAACCACCCTGGACAACCACATCGACCGAGTCTGGGCACTTGCCAGCCCAACCCCATCCGGCTCACGCGCAGACGTAAAGCCAACCTCCTCCAAGCTGAACACCACTCCCTACGCCATTGCCTCTGGTTCAGCCGACGCAACAGTGACCTTCTGGACTGATACTACATCATCCACCTACACAGCCGCTGTCAACGCCAGCTCTGCTCGCGTCGAACAGGACCAAGAGCTGCAGAACTACATCCGCGCCGGTGCCTACCGTGAAGCCATCACACTGGCCCTGCAGCTCAACCACCCGGGTAGACTGCTTTCGCTCTTCACCTCCGCCATCAACGCCGCAGATGACCCAACCCTCCCTGCCGAGGACCGCGAGCGTGCTGCAAGCAGTCTGTCCGGAAACCCGTCCATCGACGAAGTCCTGCAGAACTTGGACCCTGCCAATCTGCGCACTCTCCTGCTCCGTCTCCGGGACTGGAACACCAATGCGCGCACCTCGCGCGTCTCACAACGCATCCTGTATGCTCTGTTCCGCTCTTACCCTGCGTCTACTTTCGTGGAGCTTGCGACTCAGTCCGTCCGCGGAAAAGATGGTCGTGCTGCGGCTGGTCTGAAGGATATCCTGCAGGCACTGGCTGCGTACACTGAGAGACACTACAAGCGAGTTGAGGAGCTGGTTGATGACAGCTACCTTGTCGAGTGGGTTCTTGGTGAGATGGATGGTGGTGTTGGACTCGGTGGGCTACGTGATTTGACTGTGGGCGATGTCAGTGACGAGGAAGAGCATGAAAAGGACATTATTATGTTGGAAGCATAGTCTGGCTTTAGCCTTTTGCCTTGTTTGTACATTGAATTTGGCGCTTTCGTTCTTGGAGTACCATGGGTGGGAAGGATAAAAGCCATTTCTTTATAGAATTGAACAGTGTATCATGGAAAGTGTTCTTTTGCCAACGCCATGTCTTTTGATTATTCAGGGTATCTCTTTTTGGTTGAGTCTCATAGTAAAATAACTAGACGAAAAGGAATATGTAGCTTCAAAGAAGCAGGAATTGGTTCTGTACTAACACCCCAATGCCCTAGCCAAAACATCTAGCTTTTAGTCATCGCGACGACTCCGACGAGAGTCGCGATCACGGTCTCGGTCTCGGTCATTTCGAGACGAGTGAGACGAGTGTCGCGAGCTGCTATATCTCTCATCTCGAGATCGATGGCTGCGATCTCTATCTCTCCTTCGGTCGTCCTTATCGTCATCACGGTGACGACGATCCCGGTCGTAGTCTCGATCCCGACCCCGATAGGAACGGTCGTCCCGTCTGCTTTTATCGTCATCATCATATCGAGAGGAACGACTAGAAGAGTGGCGGCCGCTAGACCGACTGCGGTCACGGTCACGTCGCGAGGACCCATTCTTCCAACGAGAACGCTCCTCCTCATCGTCGTGGTCGCGGTTGCGGTATTCCCGGTCTCGATCCTTGTCCCGACCGCTCTTCTCAAGGTTGCGATCTCGTCGCTCGCGCCAATCGTCTTCCTCGGCAGGTTTGGACCTGGCCTCTTTTTGTAGAGCAGCAAGTTCCTCTTCGGTGAGTTGCTCGCCGGTTTTCTTATTCCGCATCGTGATAGGCATGTACACGCCCTCAGCCTTGTCGTTTTCTTCCCCCTGTTTCCTCGATGCTTTGCGCATAGCTGCTTTCCCCCAAGCTCCAAGCTCAGTTTCGGCACCCTTGCCGCCGGATGAATCCTTTGCACCAATACCGAGGAACCCAGGTCGTCGTTCTGGAACACGAGGGTTTTTCGCCTTCTCTGCAGCTGTGGCACTGCTATAGTTTCCTCGTCCGATAGATTGACCATCCTTCCAACCCATTCCTCGTAGTAGCGCCGCACCGAATTCCTCAACGGGAATGGCATTGTAAGCGTCCAAAGTAGCAGGCTCAGGCCGGGATGCCACATCTGTTCGGAAAGATCCGAGTTCGCTGTGTTGGACTGATTCTTCCTCCTTTGAAGCAGACTCAATCACAAGGTCCGACCTCCGTTCCGTGTCACCCGTGGTTTCCCGAATCAGCGCCTGCATCGCAATCTCGTCCTCCGTGAGAGGCTTAGTCTCGACAGGTTTCGCATCAGGCATGGCCTGGTCTTCGTCCACTGCTGCTCCCCCATCTGCCTTTTCTGCAGACTGTTGTGCAAAGCTCAACCCGTACGCCATGCTGGGCGTATCTGTCTCTACTGTAGGCTCTCCGGGGGGTGCTTGTCCGTTCTTTTGCGCTTCCTGCATAGCCTGCACTTCGCTAGGAAGAAGGTTCTTCTTGCTCTTCTTCACGTTTACGCCCGCCCGGTCGCGCCAGTTGTTCTTGCTCGTGACGGGAATTATCAGCGGCTTGTTTGCGTCCGCGACAGCCTGTCCGTCTGCGGCAATGGCGCCACCTGTGTGGGTGTCGAATCCTAAGATTTCCTCGTGGACCGGAGGGGCTTCATCTTCGTCAGATTCATCGGAGTAACCGAGCTGGTGAGGTCGCCGAGGCAGGGACCGGCCGTTTGCTGGGGAATTGGTAGAACAGCCGCGATTTGAGGATTGGATGTTGAAACCGGTCTTTTTCGGAGGGCCACTTGAACCGGATGAAGATAGAGAAATCGGTTTGGACAGCAGTTTCCCGCTATCATTATGGCCGCGTGAAGACATCGCGATGGTATCTTGGTTTGCAACGAATGGAGAGGCTTAGCAGGGAAGAGGGGACTCGAGGAGCAACTGATAGAGAGCTGGGCGGTGGCAAAACTCGAAGCGCGCGGCTAACTTGACAGATTTTCTATGGACAGCCTAAGTGGAGACTTTTGTTATATAATCATACAGTTAGAAGTCTACCCGAACTGGAACCCGATACACATCTGCCATTCATACTATACATTGTTGTACACCCAGATTTCTATCAGTCCCTAATCATCCTATCTCAATTTTGTCTGAATCTAAGGAAATGGACTTTTCCGTAGCTAATTATACATTATGGTTTGGAATTCAGGGTTCAATCTATATAGTCTCCCCTATGCTCTGGGCCATCCTGATGACTCTCGTTCGTGGCAGCAATGATTATTGCGACAGCCGCAGTGATTTGGCTCCATTGAGCACTCCCAACACGCTCGCTGCTATCCTGAAGTTTCTTGATTGCCGTTAGAGGGGTCTGCTAAGAAAGGGCCCTCCCAACGCGGTTTCGCGTATGCAGGTTCAAGGAGTCGCAGCCTCAGCCGCAGCTTTCTTCTCGGCTCTCTTTTTAACATGGTCTAACCGTACACTCTTGCGCTCTGCAGCGAGGGAGACCAAGAAGGACACTCCAGCTAGGGCAATACTCCAGATCCAGGCGGCCTTTAATCCTTTCATGTAAGCGTTAACAACGATCTTGAGATCCGCGGGATTCGGGAATATCTTGGCCAGACCGGTTGAACCAGCGCTAAGCACATCAGAAGCAGATAGCCGGCCATCTTTGGGCAGCGAGGAAATGACCACGTTGTTCATTATATTCGTGGAAGCCGCAACACCGATAGTACCGCCAATGAATTGGAAGACTGTGAGAGTTAGGGTTTCCGTCAGTCAGTGTGGCCAGAGACAGCAAAGGAGGACGGTGCGCAGCATGACTCACATAAAACGGAGCCCACGGTGACAGACATGTCCACCCGCTTGGAGATTGCCTGAGCTACAATAACGTTGAGCTGGATAATGAGCCCCGACCCAATCGAGGCCAGCACCTGATAGCCAATGTATTTGCCTGCCCCAGAGCTCGGCTCCAGGGTATAGATCATAGCGGATCCTATCGTCACAAACATGGAACCTAGCATGAGGAAGGGCTGGTAGTAGCCCACCTTGCCGATAGCAAGGGACCCAGCGAAACTGAATATGGCTGTTTTGGAAGGTGTGTTAGTTCCGAGGAATTATGAGAGATGGGGAGATAGGGGCAACAGCGAAGGACTACTTACAGGTTGTCAACACCGTCGGCAGTGTTCGAATCCCCGATTCTGATGGTGACTGGCCTTGTGCTGCCTGGAAGTAAATGGGAAGGTTATAAATACGGGCGAATCCAGAGCCCTGTGCTGTCAAGTTGAACAGCGCAAGGACGAGAACGGTTCGGCGCTTGATGATCCGAGGAACAATCATGGCCCCTTCGCCTTGCTTCCATTCTAGAGCGATGAGCAAAATAACGATCAGGATAAATCCAATGAGAAGTCCAATACAGTAACCGCTGTTCCAGGGCTTGGTGACACCGCCGTTCTCCAGTACCAAGACCAGACATACCAACGCACACACCGTGAGAGCGATGCCCGGGATATCGAAGAGGAAGGGGAGCTCCTTCAATTTAGCATGCGCAACACGAGAATGAGGTGGCATCTTCAAGAACAACACCAGAATTATCACTGCAAAACCTCCAATGGGTAAGTTAACCCAGAAGCACCATCGCCATGTCGCGTACTGGGTGAATACGCCACTTAGGATGGGGCCCAGCACAGAAGACAAGCTAAAGACGCCACTGGTGAGACCGAAAACCGCGTGTAGGTATTTCGGACGCGTGATGAAGGCTAGAACTGTGTAGCAGCCACCGGTAACACCCGCGCCACCGACGCCCTGAATGGCACGGCCGATGATCAAGGCCGGGCTGTTGGGTGAGAGGGCGGCCACCAAGCTTCCCAGCTCAAACACGGCGATGGCGGTTAAAAAGGCAATCTTGATGGGGAAGTACTTGTATGCTTTCCCCCAAAAGGACTGAAAGCTGGCCAAACAAAGGAAGAAGGCGGATCCATACCATCCCATCTCACCTTCGCTATGGAAGCGAGCCGTGATAGTGGGAATAGCGGTGGTGATGATGCTCTGAGGAGACTTGATTAGCTACCTCCTTGCACAGCCCCCTGGAAAAGCAAAAAGAATCATAGTCCTTACCATGTCCAAAGCGACCAGAAACATGGCTAGTAGCAAGGCGATGGTGAGAATACTGCCCATTATGGCTCCCGGATACTCCACAGTGGGGGGCCCCGTTGCAGGAGCCGCTTTCTTCTCATCCTCATCCGTAGTATTGCGTATCGATACATCCTTCGACTCTTCAGACCCGGCGACAGGTACCGGGCTACTCGAAGTGGGTAACGACTCCCGAGATGGATCTTTGACTTCGGCCATATTATATCCAAGTGTATGTGGCTGGCACTAGCTCCGGATATCCAACTGATGTGGGGGACTGCAGTTAGGCAGCGCTAATTGAAAACAAAAAACCGTCTGTGTGAATCGCCAATGATTACTCCATAGTGTTCTTAAGTATGGCGATGCTTCTTTATCTGCGGTATCTACCCCTAAACTTCCAAGGGTCATGTTTGCACTCGCTGTTATGATCTCCTAAATCCGACAGATACAAACCAGAGAACAAAAAAGCCGCTGCTTTTGTGGACTGATGATTGGATCTGGCCAGTAATGTTTATCATGGCTGGGATTTGTATGGTTTGCATGGTTTGGTGGTGGTGTAACGTAAGGTGTGCTCGGGTCCTTTCTCAGCATGGGATTGGCACTTCTATCTCCTTTTGGGTCTGTTTGCACCTATAAGCCTCTTTGCATGGTTTGTATTAGCCATGCCGCGGCAAGGGATGATGCAGGTCGGGTCCTTTCTCAGCCTTTGATTGGCACTTCTCTCCCTTCGAGATCTCCAGGGCTGTTTGCACCTGCAAGCCTCTTTGCATGGTTTGTATTAGCTATGCTGTGGCAAGGGACGATGCAAGATCGGGTCCTTTCTTAGCCTTTCATTGGCACTTCTCTCCCCTTCGAGATCTCCAGGGTTGTTTGCACCTACAAGCCTTTTTGCATGGCTTTTTATTAGCTTGCCATGGAAAGGGGCGACGTGAGCTCAGGCCCTTTCTCGGCACAGGATTGGTCGGATTGTGATTCTGACATGCTTGTTTGTTGGTTTCAATTTGAGTTGCGGTTTGTTCATCGCCCAGACGTCTTGGCGCTGCCAATAAATCGATTGGTGAAGATGAACCGTGAAACAAGCCTCTACCCGCCCCTTTGGCTGCCTCTTGGCTGTCACCCATCCGGAGTCCGCAATACGAGGCTGTCCCGACCCCATTTACGCGGTCCAACCATTTTCCGCGTTATCTTGCAAGATCCTGCCAGAAAGGGTTGCTGGTCACTTTGCTATAGCCGTATCCATGACCTCAATATTCGATTCCATAGGACTTTCTTACGCATTTCGATCCTTTCACTTTCAACTTCAGGCCGTATATAGTAATATTCGAAATCAGTTTTAATTCCCCTCTCACTTTAATCGTAAGACCTCCCCTATTTACGCCAGGCACATTTGATGGGCGTAAAGTACAGTGGTTGCAGAAGGTAGGAAAACTAAAGCTGGCCGCTTTGTGGGATTCACCCTGGGCATTAACCATAGAGGAGAAAAAAATACATGTTATACACTTCCAGTAGCTCGAATCACTCTAGAATTCATAACCATCTCGCTTAGGAATTTTTTGTAACTATTCAAGGCCAATGATACCTCAGAAATCGTCTGTTCAACGCGTAGAGAGGAGTGGTGTAAGCATCCGATAGCCCGTGCTCACAAGACGGATGCTAGCGTGATCTATATATTGCTTATAATCAAATTAAGCTTCCAATTATGGGACATGAAGAGTCCCTTTGTGGACAGATATTGCATACGTGCACCCCTACAGTTAATTCTATCTCAGCTTCCTATCTACTACAATGTTCTATATTGTTGAGACTCATGCTGCGTTTCATGTTATGTGACAACCTGCGCTAGATCAGAGGTGCTTCCCACCTACTCCCTTTTCTTTCTTTTCACCATATCTCATATGCGTCGAGATCCTTTCTTCCTTCGTCTATATTATGGCTGCGCATGAGACGTAACTGAGATGAGTGGGGGCCGTCGGGAATAAAGGCTAGAGATAAGACTGAGTTCAAATATTATTGTAACTATCTATATCTATATAATGTTTTATTAATTGCTGTGAATTTCTAACCTTGTTCTTGTTCGTTGTAATCAACAAGATGCTATTAAGTTGTATTGTCGAACTTATTCCTAGAAACCCCCAAGGATGTACTCCAAGAACAACTACCCATTCAGCGGAGGTGAATACAAGAGTCAGCCCGAAAAGGGTTTAATTAAATATCAACAGACTATGTACTCTGTATGTCTATACGTAGAAGGAACACGCTAATTCAAGTAGGGTTACATTTCGATTCGACGGGCGGCCCCTACTGATGCCTAAGCACTCTTAGCTACCTTACCGTGAGCTCAAATACCCTATTATAGAGCATTTATTCCGCAGTGGCTGCTTTGCCAGGGATTAATACGAAGACCCATCAAAATATTCCTTTTCTGGCTTAGTTGTCTTTCGCTCTAAATCACCAAACTCTGTATGCACAAGATGTAAGCTTACATGGGCAGACACCAACGCTTCCTACCAGTGTCTCGGTATCCGCCGATCTATCTATTTACCAAGCCATGGCTCTTTCTTAATGGCCCGCATTATCGCTGTTCTACCCTGGACATGATCGAAAAAAAGGAAAATTCTCAACTTACTTTTAAATCCCCATTGGAAATATGCTCCTTCAGCCAGAGTCTCTCCAGAAGCCTCACAATGATTCCCCGCCCGGGTTCAAGTTCCATTCTTCATGCGATACGTGTCTCAAAGCCAAGATCAAATGTAGCCAAGCGAAACCGACATGTGCTCGGTGCCTCCAGCAAGGTCGCCGATGTGTATATAGTCCATACCGCAAGATTGGCCGGCCCTCTACCAAGAATCTTCCTCTGGACCAGCTGCAGCAACCGATGGGGAGGACGGCGGGAGGGACGGCCCGCAGAGGCTTATCACGACGAGTTTCACTCCCATCGCCCAGCATTGAGAACGGATCCAGGCTAGGCAATCCCCGTCATGCAACGAATCAAGTCTTGCATGCCCAGGAATCAGCCTTGATGCCAAGCCAAAACTGGTCCGACCAGGAATCAACGGGCAATTTCAACCGTTTGGACTGTGGGTTAGAAGGGACCAACTGGCCCGCCTTGGGGGGGCTTTTAGATGCATCCATGTCGATGCTACCCCAGACAGACCATGAGCTAGCCTCTGCAGCCCCCCAGTTGGACCAGGTCCATGATCTAGATCCTAACCCCAACCAAGACGATCTCACGGGTTACTTGAGCCCTTCATCATTAAGTAGCCGAGAATCCCTTGCCTCGACGTTTCCCCCTGAGACTGATGCTGGATCGTTCGGAATCAGCTCGGAATTTCCTTTTTCTGCGGGGTACTCTCTGGGGACAGGACCTGTGCTGTCCGAATCCCTGAATGCCTTCCCGGTCCTCTCTTCTTTTTCCTCGTCCGCCTCCTCCCCAGCCACTGAGGCCCGTGGGTTCAATTTATTCTCTGCACCTGGTGACCGATGCACGTTGCAATGTTACCCGGTCCTGATCAACATACTTAACGACATGAATGAATTTCAACGAAAAAGCTCAGGCATCCCCCTTGACGTGCTACTCAATCTTGACAAGCGAGTGCGCAAGATACGCGAAATGACCTTGGGCTGCCCATGCTGTCTAGTGAGTCGCGCGGCTGCCTTGACACTGATGTTGATCGCCTTGGTGAACATCAACCTTCTCGGTTTGTTTGAGAGGAGCTGTGGATCCACTGATGGCGGTTCGGGTAGTAGCATGAGACGTGGAGGGTTGAGTGTGGCCCCTAGAATCGCTCTCGGTGGTTCAAGCTCCGTCGGCCAAGACAGGTCGCGGAACCCTTTACCGTACACGACAGGCCATCTGACCTTGGGGAGCATCCACCTGGACGAGACGGTGAAATTGGTCTTTTCACGAAGACTGATTCGCCTATACTTGGAGCGACAGCTGGGGGTGGTGCAGCAGTTGAGTCAGTTGCTGGGTAGAGTAGAGGGGGACGCCGCGAGCATCAAAGTTACACAAGATTTACTTAGAGATCAGTTGCGAAGATTAGAGCACTTCGTCGGGTTTATTACTCTGACAGACTAGATTTCATCTATTTTCTGTCTTCCGCGGTTGCCTTGCTTTCCCTGTAATATCCGGGATATTGACTTGTGAGACTGTGAATGTATCGTCTCCGAGCCTTTGAATTAATAGTCGACTGAAAGTAAGTAAAAAATGTGCCCCATTCTATGCACTATATAAGACCTAGCTTTCTAAGATAGAGAGGGTAGCTGAAGTATTTTCCAACAGCCTCCTGGCTTGCACGAGTATAGCCAACAATCGCGCATCGACTTGTCTAATTTCCGCATTCTCCCCACCACCCATCTCTTGTAGGACGATGACTAAATTGCGAAGAGTCCGGCAAATGACGTCAAGAGCCAAATATTGGCTCTGCTGCTCGTCCATTTCATATTGGCCCAATGTCATTTTGGACGGTCGGCAGACCACGGCGGCTGGGCTGCGTTGTTCTTGTAGGGATTGATGTGTACTAAAATCCCGTCCGACTGATCCCAGAACCTGATCATCCAGCGGAAATGTCAAGTTTCGTTGACCGGCTCTTTGGAATGTCGATGTTGTGGACGGAGATTGCAAGTTTGTTGCATATGTAGTTATAGCCCTTTCAAGGAAGGGAACCAGCCTCCCATAGATGTGAATGAAGGTATTGTATGCTTCTGCTGCAGAATTTTGACTGTGTAGCTGGCATTTTTGCGACTGCTGGGATAATTGGATAGTCTGTGCACTTGCAGCGATGACCACATCAAAACTGACATCGACCATGCTTTCGATGCGCTCCCAGGCGCGAGCCGCTGAAGCAACACATAGACATTGGAAGCTTAGGGTGGCCATGATCTCAGGTCCGGGTTCCTTGAGGACATTGTGTGGGATGTCAGGAATGAAGGTGTTCGAGCTTCCCTCGTGGCCCCCAAAAAAAAACAAAGGTACCTTGGCTGCATGATGCCTCTCTCGGGTCCAATCATCTTACGCCGTTATCGTCTTGCATGAATGTATCGGAAATTTTTGAACTCAAACGAAAATCTTCTCGGCCTCTTTCCCGTCTCGCTTCTGATTGTTAGTCTTGAAGGGTTAAGAAGTCCCGCTGTCATTTCTGGAGGGTTGATAGAAATGCGGCCGTCTCTGTCTGCCCATTTTTTGTACAGCCTGCTACTTACTGCTTATTTAAAGGTCTGATTAGATTATTGCATGCAGAAATAACAAGTTTGAGCTTGGAGATATGATGACTTCAAACGCCTGGCCTGTGTTGGGTCCACTAAAGATGTGGGGGGCGGGGGCATTTGAAGCCTCCAGCACGGGAGTACTCTCTGAGTGCAATACTCTCTGAGTGCAATTCGCGCTAGTTGCATGTAGATGTAGTCGCATAGCTTCACTAATCTCTCTGGCAAAATATAACGAGGGTCCAATAAATATTTCGTCCGTTCAAGAATGGTGTGGCTTTCACGATGACCCTTATCGAACTGCAGCTATCGGTCTGAATGGATTTTTAGTTTGAGTGGCGTGGTGAGAATCCTGAAAATAAATAAAACAAGGCAACTATAAATAATCAATAATCAAATCAATGAAAAAAAAAAAAAAAGTGTGAAGAAAGTAGCCGATTAGCCAGTTCTAGAATTATGTACCCGAGAAGAATCTTAGATATACGGGAACTTTAGCCTCGGCGACAATGTGATACAAGATGACGTGTACTAATCTATTTCTGAGTATATTTTATTATATTTTATTATTTCATTCTATCACGTACTGGGAGTTATGGGCCCGATTGGAAGTATGGTGATGGTGAAAGGGCCTCCGTATCCAACCTCCTATCGCTGCAGGCATTTATTATCGGATCGGTATTTCCCTCAAATGGTCCCATGAAGGTATCCCAAGGACTTGGAATTGTGAGATATTCCTCATTCGATAAAACACCTGCATCCGCGCGTCCACACTAGCCGAAAGAAAATGGAACGGTCCTTTACTGTCGAGTGTCCTCCGTTCGAGGTAGAAATCTCCCATTGGGACCGTATTCTGCCACCAACGCATTCGAAACGAATTCTGTGTTTCTCTCTCCCAGAAACTACGGACAAGGAAATTGTGGTGGAACAACTGCATATAGCATTTCATCACACTGTCCAGCGACTTCCCTTGTTGGCAGGCTCTGTAGTCCCCTTCTCGTCGGATCAAGGAGGACGCCCATGGCTTCGCAATATCATTCCCGAAGGCGGTGCCCAGCTCGTTGTCAAGGACCTGTCAGAAGAGCTCAGTTTTTCAGATCTCGCCAAGACCAACTTCTCGCAACATCTGCTGAACACTGAGCAGCTGTGTCCCCTCCCAGAGGTCGGGTACTTCACAAATGAGCTAGTGGACGTATGCCGCTTCCAGGCCAACTTCATTGAGGGTGGCTTGCTTCTCGTCGTATCTATCATTCACAACGCGGCGGATGGTCGGGGCGTGACTGAAGTGATTAAGATCTTTGCCAATGAACTCAACAAGGCACAGTCAGGCGAGACGCATTATCCGCTAGAACCAAGACCCGATGTATATTGCACGAATCGCACAAAGCTGGTATCCGGTCATGGGGTCCCTGGGGCTATCGAAAATCATGCAGCATGGACTTCGGATCCAGCCAACGCACATGCTCAAATTCACAACGTGGAGAACTCGTGCCGTACCTTCCGCATTAGTGTCAAGGCTCTGAGCGATCTCAGAGAATCCCTCTCTGCCATTGCTCGTGGTCCAGATGAATGGTTTTCTACCAACGACGCAATTTCTGCTTTTATCTGGCGCAGCATCATGCTAGCCCGCCACCGGGCCGGAATCTTGAACGGCGATGCAGAAACATACGTAGCACAGCCTGTGGATTGCCGTGCACACCTTGAGATCCCCATGCCGTATTTTGGGAATGTTATTTACATGACCAAGTCATCAGTGCCGCTGTCTGATCTGGCAGACTTTGAGAGCGGGCTAGGTGCTGCAGCTCGAGCTCTGCGCGCTGCTATCAAGGCCGTTACAGCCGAGAAATTCCGCGACTTGGTAGGATATGCGGAACGAACGGCACTTGAAACTCACACTCGCTTGAATATTCTGGAGGCTATGTCTACATCGGGCATTATTCTGACTAGTTTGTTCAAGATGGACCTTCACGGCATGAACTTCGGCCCTATCTTTGGTGATGGACATATCAAAGCTCTTCGCTTGCCGGCCAGAGGAACCCAGGCTGGTGCTGTTATTGTCTTGCCCCGGGTTCCGGATGGGAGTTGTGAGTTCATGGTGACTGAACAAGAGAGTACAATCAAGTGTCTCTTGGAGGACGAGTATTTCAGCCGTTTCATAAGTGAGGCGGACAGCATTGGAGCCCCCCGTGAGGAGTTTGTCGCTCCCTTACCGCAGCCTCCGATCACTTCGGAAGGATGCATGGTCTCCGTCGATAACACCTCTCAAGTGATTGAGGCTATCACCGCCAAGTCAACTCCAGACATTGAACCTGTCACTATTGAAGCCACCACTGCAGAAGTGGAACCAATCACCATAAAGTCAATTGCAGATACCGAACCTGTCACCATCGGTATCACCACTGCTGAAGTTGATCCGGTCGGTACGAAGGCTACTTCTTCTGTTGTCGAACCAACCACTATCAAATCTGATTTAGTTGAACCCATCACTGTGGGGATCACTAATGCCGAGGTTAAATCTGTTACCACTGAGACGACCGCTTCCGAGGTGCAGGCCCTCACAAGTATCTCCAAAGAGTGGCATCTTGTCCCTGCGGGTGATGTGCCAATACCCTCAACACTGATCTCTAACCGAATTGACGCTCCCCAAGTTGGTACCATCAAAATTATCCAATTGAACCGACCTGCGGCGAAGAATGCACTCTCAGTGCAAATGGTGCACGAATTGAGTTGCGAAATTGAAGAGATTCATCACGAGCGGCACATGGGCGGCACACGCGCCTTGGTTATTGCGAGTGCAGTGGACGGAATCTTCTGTGCGGGAGCGGACCTGAAAGAGCGCAAAGATATGAGCTTGACAGAGACGCAAGCCTTCTTGACTAGTCTCCGGGGCTTGTACTCTCGTCTTGCTGCCCTGCCTATCCCCACTATTGCCTGCGTTAGTGGCCAAGCGCTCGGGGGTGGACTGGAACTTGCGCTATGCTGCCACCTGCGTGTCTTCGCCTCTAACGCTGTGGCTGCATTACCCGAGACCCGGCTAGCCATTATCCCCGGCGCTGGTGGCACCTACCGCCTCCCCAATATTGTGGGTATGTCGAATGCTCTGGATATGATCTTGACGGGCCGGGGGGTGCCAGCACATGAGGCTGCGAAGATGGGACTGTGCAACCGTCTTGTGGGAGCAGACCTCTCAGAGGATACGTCAGCGTTCTCCAACCGAGTCTTGGCGCTGGAAACCGGTATCCAAGTGGCTGAACAAATTTCCGATGCTGGACCTATTGCTATTCGAGCTGCAATCAGAGCGCTTTCGTACAGTTGTGAGGCGGTTGAGAACGCCGCCTACGAGTCTGTCCTGAAGACGAAAGATCGAACAGCTGCCCTTACCGCATTCAGTGAAAAGCGCAAGCCTATCTTGGTCGGGGAATGAGACTATTTATTTCAAAGTCTCCTAGACTTGTTTTCGTATAGAAGCATGAGACTTTTATGTACACCTCACTCTTTTGGTGTTGGGCAATTTATTTTTCTGTTTTTCTGTTTTTCTGGTTGATAGTTTGAATTTCTGTGAGATATACGCTTTGGTATAGATACTTGGTCCGCATCGGTCATAGATTTAGTTTTGAAAGGTACATATGTAGTCAATTATAATCGTGTTTGTCTTGCTGACTGAATAAGATCCATATTAACTGCCGTGAGGAGTAAATTGGTAAATTGATATCTTGTTGAATGTTGCTATGGTAGATTGACTTTATGATTTGTATTTAAAAACTAGAGACTTGATGGCCACCGTTACATGATATGTCGACATTATCGTCACTATATACATGGGGCAGGCCGGAGTATTGGGATTGGGTAACCTCCTCTCCGGGTGTTCTCAGCATTGAGAGTACCGATGAGAGAAAGGAGCTTACCTCCTATCCTTTCTTTTCTCCTTCTTCCATATCTCTTTCAATAGCATCGACTTTACAGTTTGTCTTTCCTTCTCTTCTGTTACTTAATACATATCCCCTTTCCTCTAGCTAGCTGGCATCTCCAGCTGACAACATAGAATCTGGAGCCCTTAATAAGCCACGGAAGTGTGTTCCCTCAAGGATCCGCCTTCTAATTATCTATGCCAGTCTGGAAACTTTCTTTTTAAATGCCGTAGCTCGCCGTCAGGCGCGATCGCACGTGTTCTTCAATGGTGGGCGCATCGGTTTCCTCATTTTCTTCCTGCCCAGAGCTCCTGAGAGGTTTCACTTTATAGTCCAGGTTGCCATCGTAGAAGAAAACCACACTGTACCGGTCATTGCTCTTTACATTCCACACCCGGTGCACGCTGCTCTTGTAATCTCCTTCTGTCATGGTGGAAAGGATGTCAGCCACGTTGACAATGTACACATCCTCCTGGGGAGGTACTCCGTGCCACTCGTTTGTCACACTGTCCTGAACTTCAAGACCGGGATTCTCGTCCTGCAACAGGAGAGTGAAGGTACCGAAATCAGTGTGTTCACCAGCACCGAGCTGAAGCTTCTTTCCGTCCTGTTTATCCAAGCCCCGGGGATAATGGAGAAGCCGAAGCAGAGACATTGGGTCACCAGTCTCGAGTTCATCGAATACATGTGGGCCGTAGGGTAGTGTTGCCGCGAGAAGCGACAGAACTACATGTGATAACCGCTGCATCTCTGCATAATACTCTTCCAGAACCGATTGGAAATCCTCGGGTGCGAGCTGCTCGGGTTTTGGCCAGACGTTGGGACCCTGCAGGAAGCGACCGTTTGCCACATGGGGGTGATCAGGAGGTAGATCAGTTGCGATGAAAAAGCCTTCTTTGATGTCTCGCAGTGCATCGGCCTCCTGAACGGCTCCAAATTCGAGCTCATATGACTGGGTCTCCATCACATCGTAGCCCCGGAACCCAACGGTCTTCCGGCTGTCAAGTTCGAGTTTGTTCTTTACTGGAAGGGCGAAGAATCGAGCGGATGCTTCAAACACCGATTTTTGCAGTCTGAGAGGGACCTTGTGGCCCTTGATTTGGAAGAAGCCAGTGGATTTGCATGCTGTGCGCACCGATTCGATGACATCCTGGGCGGCGGCCCCATGAGGATTTTCCAGGAATGGCGTGATATCCACGAGTGGAAGATAGAACGATGGCTTGCTTAGAGTAGGCATTGTCTCTCACAGATGATAAACTAATTTCGGTGGTTGAGGTAGTTTGGGTTTTATTTTGGAATATCCAAGGGGATAAACGTCGTGACATAGAATTGTTTCGATAAGCCATCATGCCATCCCAGTTTATTGCAAACTTACGATCCAGGACTCTTGGATAGAATTGGGTATAGCTGCAATCGGGCGATTTAGTAGCTATATGTGGCGTTATGCCGGCTCGGCTGCTTTCTCTGCGGAAAGTCGCCGGATATGCGAAGGCCAGCTGCTAAGTGCTTTTGTTGTGAATTCTTTTATGATAGGACCGAGTTAAACGAATGAGCAATTTTTGGCATTCAATTTTTATTTTTACTTTAATATTTTATTTTCTGACTATAGCTCATGTTATCGGCTACCTATCATAAACTGGCCAGTATACTCTATAGTACTCTAGACGTAGACAGTTATCTCGTATTGATCAATCGTCTTTCCGCCATCTTGAACGTTTGACTCTGAAGATATCAACATAATCACCGCTGAGAGAGGCGTATCTCGTGCGTTACGTTCGGACGTCCTTAGATCCCAATTTCCTTCATCCTTTGCTATCGCGAGGAAGAGTATTGCCCAGAATGAACACAACACGCGCGCTAGACGACTCCACCCTCCATCTGCCACGGATATTATGTCTTCATGGTGGTGGTACAAACGCCCGAATCTTCCAGGCTCAATGCCGAGGGCTTGTTGCTGGACTCAAATCGGAATATCGTCTTGTATTCGCCCAAGCTCCTTTTGCATCGCAGGCTGGATCAGACGTCCTATCAGTTTACAGTCAATGGGGTCCTTTCCGGCGGTGGCTTCGATGGCGACCAGAGCACCCAGTGATCCCTCCAGAAGATGCAGTCCAAGAGATTGATACGTGGCTAGAAAAAACCATGCAGCAAGACGATCTTGTTGGAGCTACTGGCGAATGGATTGCCCTCTTAGGCTTCAGCCAGGGTGCAAAAGTATCCGCCAGCCTCCTCTACCGACAACAAAGCTGGCAAGAGCTCTTCGGCACCCGCCCAGCTGGAATTAACTTCCGTTTCGGGATTCTCCTGGCGGGGCAGGCACCTTTCATATCAATGGACTCCGACTTGACCTTGGATCCGCCACTACCGGACGCCTCGCAAATCACCGACCTTAAACATAGCGAGCGAGAATTATTTTATGGCAAGGGTCATGTGTTGCGAATTCCTACGCTTCACGTCCATGGATTGCGAGACAAGGGACTTGATCATCACCGAAAACTGTTCGAGGATTTTTGCGCTCCGCAAAGCCGGAGGTTAATAGAATGGGATGGGGATCATCGAGTGCCTCTCAAGCTAAAGGATGTCTCACTTGTTGTTCATCAGATCCGCGAGCTTGCAAAGGAGACGGGTGTTTCTTAGAATTTCATTTTCTAGTACTTTAGAGGTCCCAGTTATTTATTGTTTATCAATTAATAGATTTGTGGTTGTTGCTTCCTGCTAGTTCCAAGGTTGTATAAATTGTATACCGACGAGGCGATTGGCTGATGCCCATAGGGTCATCGTTGGGCTTGATACGCGAACTGCCATTTCTCATGTCGCTTCGTCAACAGACAATAGGGCATAAGTGTTGGGGGGGGGGGGTTATCCAAGGCTCGTAGGCTACCATTGGATCCGATTCCAATCGTATGTGAAATTGAAACATGGTAAAGCACGGCTGGCGATAGGCCGCAGCAATGAATTCTGACTGGCTGCAGGTACGATTGTTCTGCATTAGTCTCGTAGAAACGGTTGAGGCTGACGTGAGGGTGGCTGTCCGGGGGTTTTACCTAGTGGCTAGCCCTCGGATTCTTTCTCTCGGGCCCTTTATCCAACCCGTCCACCCCTGGGCCTCGCTTCGGGTAATTTAGGACGTTGAATCTGATCTTTAAACAACTATTACTCAACAAATCGAAGCTCCATATCAGCGATGCTAGCCTCGTGGCATGCAAAAATCCCCGACTGTGGATAGATTGCATAGGGATGCTTCAAGATCAAGTTGTCAATGGCCCTACTTAACTTAAATCAACCCATGGATTGAATTCTATATCCCCATCGATTTAACACCGGACCTTCAACTTTTTGTTTCTCAGTGGTAAACCAGTCGACCTCAACGTGACTAGCAACATGCCGTCGGAGTCTGGTCCTCGGGTGAGCCCCAAGGTGTTTTTGTTCGGACCACAGGCATTGGCTTTTGATACCAAACTCTTTACAACACTTCATAGCCACCTATACGACAGCTGGGCGTTAGATGCCCTATCAGAACTGCCAATTATTTGGGAGAGTCTCGTCAAACAAGTTCCAAAACTGCAACATGTGGAGGGTCAACGGCTATTGCGAGAGTTGCATCGGGGCTTGCAGACAGGGAGTCTACCGGATTCTCTGTTTCCCTTACCCAATATCCTACTATCACCCTTGGTTGTAATTGTTCAATTAACCCAGTATCTCGCCTTTGTGAGGTCTGGGTTGCCGGGTCTTGGGGATACCGACGAGATACCCCAATCCGTCCTTGAGACTTCCGAGAGTCTCGGTCTATGTACCGGTATTCTGAGCGCCTTTGCTGTGAGCTGTGCCTCCAGCTTAGCCAAGGTTCAGCAATACGGTGCTGTTGCCGTGAGGTTATCGATGCTTGTTGGTGCCCTCGTGGACGCCGAGGAGGCATCACCGGACACAGGCAGCCCTGCCATGTCCTTCTCGATGTCATGGAATGCGTTGGAATCTCGTGACAGCGTGGACGAAGTGTTGGCAGAATTTCCAGAGGTAAATCAAGCTCAGACCACATGACATGAAATTACTGATTAACGCGACGTGAAAAGGCATACATCTCTGTTTTCGTTGATGAAAAGAGGGCCACAGTGACTGCCCCGAAAGAATCAGCTCCTGCTCTCCTTGATAAACTCAGGTTATCCGGTGCACATGTCACTGAAGTTGCACTTTCTGGCCGGTTCCATTGGCCAAAACATCGTGAAGATGCAAAGCAACTCATCGCCTTTTGCGACCGTGACCCCAAATTCCAGTTCCCCGATCCATCTGAAATGGTGGTGCCGAGCAGGCTGAGCACTGGAGGCCGTCTACATGAGAATGCATTGCAAGAGATTCTGCTCAAACCATCCGAATGGCTGAAATTGTTCAGTCTCGTTCAGTCATCACACATTGATGCAGGTGGTGCGAATTTTGTCTGCTTTGGTCCAGAACGATGCGTGCCACCGACAATGATAAAGAAGCTGGGTCCTTTACTGATTCATATCTCTGACAGCGATCTGTCAACATCTTCTCTGCCGAGTACAATTCTCCGTCCAACGTCCGCATTGCCCTTTGACAATCTACCAGACGATCAGATCGCTGTGATTGGAATGGCGTGTCATGTTCCTGGAGCGGAAGACCTTGATGAGTATTGGAGAATCTTGACTAGCGGTCAATCACAGCACACTACAGTCCCATTGGAGCGCTTCAGTATGAAAACGGCGTTCAGGGAGCTCGAGGAGAATCGCAAATGGTACGGTAATTTCCTACGAGACTATGACACCTTCGACCACAAGTTCTTCAAGAAAAGCGCACGCGAGATGTCGTCCGCCGATCCCCAACATCGATTGGTATTGAAACTTGCATATCAGGCCATTGAACAGTCTGGGTATTTCGGAGCTTCCCATAATAGCAAGCACATCGGATGTTATATTGGAATCGGGAACAACGACTACGAACGTAACATTGCCTGCCACTCAGCAAACGCTTATTCGGCCACGGGCAATCTCCGAAGCTTCGCTGCCGGGAAGGTCAGTCACTATTTCGGGTGGACAGGTCCAAGTTTGACAATTGATACTGCTTGTTCCTCATCCGGTGTCGCTATTCACCAAGCTTGCCGTGCTATCCTCCATGGCGAATGCACAAGCGCGCTTGCGGGCGGAGTCAATGTCCTCACCAGTCCTGAATGGTTCCAAAACCTGGCTGGTGCTTCCTTTTTAAGCCCGACTGGACAGTGCAAGCCGTTTGATGCAAGAGGTGACGGATATTGCAGAGGAGAGGGCGCTGGCGTTGTTTTCCTCAAGCGACTTTCCTCTGCAATTGCAGATGGAGACCAAGTGCTTGGAGTGATAGCGAGCACGAAGGTCTACCAGAACCAGAATTGTACAGCAATCACAGTTCCTAATTCGCTCTCACTGGCGGGGCTTTTCGGAGATGTGGTGGAACAGGCGCGGCTTGAGCCACAGGCTATTTCTGTAGTTGAAGCCCATGGAACCGGAACTCCAGTGGGTGACCCCGCGGAGTATGATGCTGTTAGAAGGGTATTTGGAGGCTCAATCCGCTCAGACGCACTTTCTCTGATGTCTGTGAAAGGTCTACTTGGTCACACCGAATTTGCGTCGGGTATAGTATCCTTGGTGAAAATCTTGCTCATGATCAACAAGGGCTTCATCCCTCCACAGGCTAGCTTCACTTCTATGAGCCCTGCCCTGAATGCTTATCCTGAAGACATGATAGATATTGCAACGCAACTGACGCCTTGGAATGTGGATTTCCGGGCTGCTCTTATCAATAACTACGGCGCCTCAGGCTCTAATGCTTCAATGATCATCACACAGGCACCGAAGCACCGCTCTTTGGCTTCGAATCCCCCACTGCTATCGGCATCTGCTACAAGCTTCCCCTTTTGGTTTTGCGGAAGCGACTCACAAAGTCTTCGAGCATATGCTACCAAATTCAGGCGTTTCATTCACGATAATGCCGACTCGTCGAAGGACTTAACAGTGCGAAATTTGTCGTTTCAAATTTCCCGCCAGTCAAATCGCAATTTGCCAAAGGCGTTGATATTCAATGCTGCCTCTCGTACCGAGCTGGAGGAGAAGCTCCTGGACTTTGAACAAGGGGGTAGGACCATCGCGGAAATTGAAGTGCCCCCACCTCGTCCGGTCATTCTTTGCTTCGGCGGCCAGATCTCCACCTATGTTGGCCTAGGAAAGGATGTCTACAATCAGGCAACCATTCTGAGAAGTCATCTGGACCAGTGCGATACTATATGTCTCTCGCTGGGTCTCGGCAGCATCTACCCCGCCATCTTTCAAAGGTCTCCAATCCTAGACACGGTGGAACTACAGACTGTACTCTTCGCAGCACAGTACTCTTGTGCGAGAGCGTGGATTGACTCCGGAGTCAAAGTGACCGCGGTGATTGGCCATAGCTTTGGCGAACTGACAGCTCTCTGCATTGCCGGTGCCTATTCTTTGACTGATGCCCTCAGACTGATCTCGGGTCGGGCACGTCTGATTCACAACAAGTGGGGTTCTGATAAGGGATCCATGCTGGCAGTGGAGGCGGACCTTGTTGAGGTGACAGCCTTGCTGTCCGCTTCAAGTAAACCGGATGTCTCTATTGCCTGTTATAATGGTCCCAGATCCTTTACCCTCGCAGGTTCGACAGAGTCTGTTCAATTCATCGAGGAACTCGCACGGAGCAACCAGATCTTCACTGGCATGAAGCTCAAGAAGCTGAATGTTACCAATGCCTTCCATTCTGCCAATGTTGATCCGTTGATCAGTGACCTGGAAGCACTAGGTCGCGAAATCCAATTTAGCGAGCCGATTATTCAAGTTGAAGCAGCGACTGAGACAAGATCTAACCCAAACCGTGGGTCGGATTTCATAGCTCGGCACTTGAGAAACCCGGTTTATTTCAACCATGCAGTTCAAAGACTTGCTGAGGAGTACCCAGCTGCAATCTGGCTCGAAGCTGGATCAAATTCTACAATTACTACAATGATCGGCCGGGCACTAGGAAATTCAAGTTCTCCACACCATTTCCAGGGTGTTCACATCACCAGCGAAGAATCACTCCCATCTTTGGCTAAAGCGACGACAAATCTGTGGAAGGAAGGCTTGAATGTGTCATTTTGGGCACATCATTCCACAGAGGTATCTCATTACACAGTTGTGATGCTCCCTCCTTACCAGTTCGAAAAGGCAAGACATTGGATGGACTTGAAGGAGGTTCCTGAAGTCAAAGCCTCCATCGACGCAACTGTACAACCTCCAGAGCCCCCCAAGGGCCTAACAACATTCATCGGATTTGAAGACCAGACAAAGCAGTCTGCCCGATTCCGAGTGAACACAACCTGCGACAAATTCCAGCAGCTGACATTGGCGAATGTGGCTCTGAACACCACCGCTGTAACGCCCGGCATGCTTCAGATTGAAATTTCCCTCGATGCGATAATGAATCTGCAACCTGACTTCAAGGCGTACCAGTTCCAACCGGAGGTCCAGGGAGTTTCTTATCACAACGCCCTTGTTGACTCCGATTCTACGGACTTGTATCTTGATGTTGTTGCAAAAGATGACGGAGGCCTGGCCTGGAGATGGAGACTTTACGGCACTGACTCTGGGGGTAGAGTAACTGACTTCAGCTCTGGAAACATTGTTTTCTTGCCAGCCAGTGATCCTGCACTCAAGGAGAACTTCGAGCGCTTGTCGCGTCTGAGTGGCAAGAAACGGTGTACTAGTCTTCTCCAAGGAAACAGTGCAGACGACGTGCTTCAGGGCCGAAATATCTATCGAGCGTTCGAGCAAGTGGTCAACTATGCGGAGCCATTCCGGTGTGTAACCAAGATAGTTGGAAAGGAGGATGAATCAGCAGGCTATGTCTCAAAGGAATATGCTGGGGAGACCTGGATGGATCCGGTTTTGACGGAGTGTTTCTGTCAGGTCGCCGGCATTTTCATTAATCTCATGACAGATGCATCTGATCTGTCTAAAAGAGGCGTGTACATCTGTGACGGTATTTCCAGATGGATGCATTACCCCAGACTGGGTAGCATGACTTCGCCTCCTGATGCTTGGGAAGTATTTGCGGTGCATCACCAAGAGTCTGAGACTAAGTACGTCAGTGACGTCTTCGCTTTCGACCCTCGTGATGGATCCTTGGTCGAGGCGATCCTAGGAATTTCTTATCGGATTGTACCCATGGATTCAATGCGCAAGCTGTTGACTCGGGGCGCTCAGCAAGAATCTCACTTTTCCACGGCTGCTGTCTCATCAAAATCCACCCCTGTCTACGATCCCACTCCTACGACGACGGTTAGCTCCACTCCCTCTAGCCTGAATTTCCAAGAGAAAGCTATCGTGAAAAATGTCGCAAAGCCCCCTGGACCAGACATCTCTGCAAAGATGTGTGAGATCGTCTGTAATCTTTCCGGATTGGAGCCGGAGGAGATAGAAGATGACTCTGATCTTATTGAACTCGGGATCGATTCTCTTATGGCCATGGAGCTGGTCCGAGAAGTCGATTCTGCATTCAAGTGCACTCTTCAAAATGATCAGCTTATGGACCTGACTGACTTTGCCAGTCTGGTCTCGTGTATCCGGTCTACCCTAGGATTTGACGATGAGGAAAGCGGCGTCGGGTTTGAAGGAGACTCTTCGGTCGACACAGAAGCATACATACTTTTGGAACCGAATGAGCCCACCACAAATATCAATGGCGCCAATGGTATCATCAGCTTTGATCATAGAGATGGCAACGCTATTCTGTCTATGTCAACACTTCTCGATGCGTTCCGTGAGATCAAATGGGACACTGATGATGACATTGTCAAGGGCCAACTGGGAACCTACTCCAAGCATGTCATGCCGCGGTCTACGGAGCTCTGCATCGTGTATATTGTGAATGCTTTCGAACAACTCGGTTGCCCAATACGGTCTGCAGCACCAGGTCAAGTGCTTACACGCGTGCCATACCATCCCAAGCACGAGAAGTTTATGAACATGATCATCTATGGGTTATTGGAAAAGGACGCTCGTTTGATAGATATCAACGGCTCTACTATCACACGCACGGCGGTTGCGCCGCCCACCGCATCTGCGGACACATTACTCAACAAGCTGTTGCACGATGAACCTGTTCATGCCGCTGAGCATAAGCTCGCAGCATTGGTGGGTCAGAAATTTGCAGATCTGATCATGGATAAAGAAGATGGCCTGAAGCTCATCTTTGGTAATCCCGAAAGCCGAGAAATTGCTGCAGATATGTATTCGAACTCCCCTGTCAACACAGTTTGGATCAAACAGCTTGAGCGATTCTTCGAGCGGGTTCTTGGTCGACTTCCCAAAGATGGACAGCCCATCTGTATTCTCGAGGTTGGCGGGGGCACTGGCGGGACAACAAGCAGAATCGTGCCATTGCTCGCCAAGTTAGGAGTCCCCGTGAAATACACCATGACAGACATCTCAGGGTCGCTCATTGCGGCTGCTCGCAAACGTTTCAAGAAGTACCCATTCATGGATTTTAAACCTCTGAACATGGAAAATGAGCCGGATGCCAAATTCTTGCAGAGCCAGCATATCATTTTGGCCACCAATTGTATCCATGCAACACGGAATCTTTCTGTATCATTGAAGAATCTTCATCGCATCTTGCGACCTGATGGTGCTCTCATTATGTTAGAGATGACGGAGCAAGTGCCGTGGTGCGATTTCATCTTCGGATTGTTGGAAGGATGGTGGCTATTTGAGGACGGGCGGGACTACGTCCTCCAGCCAGCCAACTACTGGGAGAAGGTACTACATTCAGTGGGATACGGCCATGTCGACTGGACTGAAGGAGAACTTCCCGAGGCTCGCATTCAGCGTTTGATTATCGCCCATGCATCTGGATCCAGGTATGATCGCGGACCAAAGCCTCCTCTGGCATCCATCCCTGAACTCACGTTACCAGACATCTCTGAGCGCCAAGCGAGGATTGACGCCACTGTTCACAAATACACAAAAGACTTCGTTGCTCCATCACACATTGGATCCCCTACCAAGTTGCCATCCTTGAGTTCTGGGCAGTGTGTGCTCGTTACCGGTGCTACTGGAAGCCTGGGTGCCCACATCGTGGCCTTCTTGGCACAACGTCCAGATATCCATACAGTTGTATGCCTCAATCGACTGAGCACAACCGAGGCGACAGTGCGACAGCAGAACTCTCTTCAAATGAGAGGTATCTCACTCGACCCGACGTTGCTGTGTAAGCTAAAGGTGATTGAAACGGACACAAGCAAGCCCAATTTGGGACTCTCGCCCGAAAACCACCAATATTTGATCCAAAACGTGACAGAAATCGTCCATAGCGCTTGGCCAATGAGCCTGACACGCCCGATGCGGGCCTACGAACCTCAATTCAAGATCGCGCGGAATCTCATCGATCTCGCATGCGAAGTCACCCTGCACCGACCAGCCCCATTCAAATTCGGCTTCCAATTCATCTCCTCCAGCGCCGTGATCGCAAACTACCCTCTGTGGGCAGGAACACCACTCGTTCCCGAGCAACCTGGTACAGTCGAATCCGTGCCTTTGACGGGGTATGCCGAAGCCAAACTTGCAACGGAACGTATTCTGGCGGAGACATTATATTGTTTCCCAGAACGGTTTCATGTGATGGCGGTACGAATCGCGCAGATTACCGGCTCGACTAGCAATGGCTACTGGAACCCCTCTGAGTACATGCCGTTCCTGATCAAGTCGTCACAGGTGCTCAAGATTCTTCCCGATCTCGATGGAACACTCTCCTGGTACCCTGTGAACGATGTCGCTGCTGTCCTAGGCGAGCTACTCCTGTCTCAATCTACTTCGGATCTTATCTATCATATTGACAATCCGTCCCGGCAGAAGTGGCGGGAGATGATTGCGATCTTGGCTCGCGCGTTAGATCTTGAACAAAAGAGTATTGTTCCGTTTACTGAATGGGTGAATCGGGTGCGAGGTTTCCGGGGGAGCATTACGGATAATCCTGCGTTGCAGTTGATTGATTTCTTTGAACATTATTTCGTTCCGATGTCTTGTGGTGGTTTGGTTCTGGATACCACCAAGTCTTCGCAACATTCCAAGACGCTGCAGAATCAGGGTCCTATTGATGAGAATCTTATGATGAAGTATATTGCCAGGTGGAAAGAATCGGGATTTCTGAACCCATAATGGGTTGTTAAGTGGCGTTGGGGAGCATCGACTTGTTTGATTAATGTATCTCGTTCAAATGGCTGGCTTTTATTATTTGCCGAGTGTCGCTTCTTGAGATATTCACCTACATAATGATTTGAGTCGCAAATTGACACTCTTGCAAGGTATGGGTGGTATGTTGGTTTCACTTCTGAGATTGTATGGTTAATTCATTCACCATGGCTGGCTTGTTTCTCGGTATTATTCATCAGTGTTAACCTTCCAAGATTGAAAGTCTTTACAGACTTTTTTCACTGTTCTTATTATATACTGAGTAATAATTCAATCGAGGCACTTTTTACTCCGAGTGATTGACTAGCTCAATTGCGAAAGACTTGCATAAAATTCTCCAGATAGGCGGCAACAATGCACATAGTAGATACTTTGTGCAACAGGATTTATCACCGTAAAAGTGTACTAGATCCCGGAGGCAGATGAATATGTACTGGATAATTCCTGGCACTCGAGACCGCTCACCTCTTACCCTGTTGATCTCCGAGTCCAATGAGCCCCTGAACAGACCTACTCACAGACCATTAGATCAGCTGATTAAGGATCCATGGATCATCTGACCATCACATAAACAATCTAGAGGTCTAATGTAGAGATAGTTTGAGTTGGTCCACGCGCGTATATTTCTATATAGCAGCTGATCAGAAAATCCAAGACTTAATCTCAAGCATACTACATCATACACAAGCAGCTCAGATCCCACTCCAGCCTAAGACGAAGTGGCCTTGGCACCAGCCAGCGCACTAACAGGGGTTGCACCAGGGTAGAAAGAAGTCGGGATAGCAGGGATAGGAATAGGCGACGCGGTACCAAATGCCGTCGCCAGATCAGAAGCCATGGTTGCAGCAGAGTATCCAGAAGGAGCGGACTTGACAGTCTGAGTAGTCGTATACGAAGTATGCTCATCACCATCCTTCAGACACGCGCCGGAGCCATATGCACTCTCACAGTTGTACCACTGGTAAGAGCCGGACTCAGTCCACATGGCGAAATCCTCGATGGTGATGTCTGTGCAGGGTGCGCCATCCGCACACTTCACTTTGATGGGGCCACGCTGGGCGCCGTTTGATTCGGTTCCTTTCCAGTTTCTAATCGTGACGTTGGTGAGTTGGACACCATCGCCGGATACCTTGCTCATGCTACTCCAGGCGCTGTCGATGTCGAGGGAGTAGGCGTTTCCGTGGCCTGATTGGTTAGTGGAAGTGGTAGGGAGATAGGTGGTGAATGGTGTGGTGCTTACCGATGAAGTTCTCGAGGATGAGGTTCTCAACATTACCGCTGCCTCCGTTGCTCTTGACCATGTACATCTGGTTTGAGTTCCAGGTGTAGACGTTGCGGTAGGTGATGTCACTGATCTCGACGTCGGTGCCGAGTGATCCCATGGCACAACCACCACTCCAGTTGCAGTAGATGTTTTCGACGAGGATGTTCTTGGCGGGACTCTGTCTTATTGTTAGCGATGCTCTGTTTTCGGGGGTTCTTCAAAGCCATATACCTTGACAGTAACACACTCATCCTTGTTGGTGACCTCGACCTATTTGGCGTTAGCAACTACCCTCCACAACGGTAGAACAAGCAACTGACATCGTGAATCCAAATATTAGTCGACCAAACATCAAGTCCATCCAAGCCACCCTTGTCACCACCACGAATAGCAAGGTTATAAACCTCACCATTCTCACAAGTATCCAAAGAGAAATGGAAAGCAGGTGCATCAACAAGAGCAAGATCATGAACCGAAAAATCGGTCACATCATACAGTCTCAGAATTCGCGCTCCACTGCTCGATCCCTCCTTATGGTACTCATATCCATACCCCTGCACAGCACCCTCAGAGGTAGAACTAAACAGTTCAAAGTCTGTGGTATGCTTGACCATGATCATGTTTCCGCCATCGGTACCAGTCCGATAGAGAATACCGTCCAACTGGATAGCACAGCTTTTTCCACCTGACAGAGTCACCCAGGACTTGAAGGCGTAGTCGCCAGACGGGATGTAGACCACTCCACCGTCCCTGCAGTCCGCCCAGGCAGAGGTGATGGCTGCGCCGACATCGGTCGATTTGTCTGCTACAGCGCCGTAGTCCAGTACATTGCAGATTTTGTTGGCAGATTTAGTGGAGACGGTGGTTGTTGGGCCGACCGAACCGCTGAGGTAGGCGTTTGCAAGCAATGGCGCCAGGCCGATTGCGATTGCTGAAGGAAAGTACATATTGAAACAAATGAATTATAAAATAAAGGAATGGAAGAGAAAAAAAAATGAAAGGAAGGGTTGAGGGGAATACAAATTGACATCGGATTCTGACTATATATATACAACCCCTGAGTGTAGACGATATCGCGGACAGCCTTACATTATTGAGCTGTTCTTCCGAAACCCCAACCAAGCCGTCATGGGGTTGACACATAGTGAGGATATGCGGGAGCGTATAAAAAGCCATGGTTGAAGCTTGGGTGGAGGCTTTCAAGGCGAATGAAGGTAGAAGGTTTTGCACTAAGTGATCTGAAACGTATAATCTTGATTAAAATGTTGGCGCTAACGACCATTCTCAAACACTCTATTTCCACTTTCCGTCTAGCATCTATAGAATTTTCATCCCGTATTTTTTGTGACTATAATAAGCAGCCCCTGATTCCACCAGGTGTGGACTTATGAATTTCAAGAATTACTATGTTCAGAAGGTATATAGTATATAGACAATGTTGCTCGGCTAGAGACTTCAACCGTAAAGCTTTGGTGATCTTGTTTCTAAGCACTACAGAGTACCTAGATACTTAGGTAGTCTCTCCTCTTCGGTTCGTGTATAAATAGACATAGGGTCGATGGTTCCGATGGTTCCACGGTTGACGCGTCCTTCCGGAGTATCTCGATTTTCTTGCCCCGGCCAAAGCCGTAATAGCGCAGTTGATCGTTGGCAATTAGGTCCAAGTCATTCAACCTATCAATCGCTGAATGTCACAGATAAAGTATGAATGTGACAAAGAGTACGGAGTAGTCTTCATTCGTACAAGCTAGAGCATACTTGACAGGTGCAAAGCGGTCGCGTAAGGCGGTGACACTGAGAAGCTCCACTGCGCAAAAGTGTTAACATCTCAAATTTTGCCAGTTAAACATGACCAATAAGAAGATAAGAAGTGATAACGTATTTCCCAGGCGAGCTGCGCAGTCCGGAACACATAGTAAATGCGATAAATTACAACTTGATATCTTAACAACGGTGGTCTATAAGAACCTTTCCTTATATTATAATGTTCTTTATGTGATCTCTAGGCTCTTTAGGGAGTTTTAAGAATTTTCAAATTTTATTAATTAAGATATATATATTTCTAGCTTATAGTCACGTAATTTGAGGTAATTTTTGAAATGATAATAATATAGTTTGTCGGTTTCCTTAAAATTAATATAGACTACTAATAAGCCTTATCAATAGCTATCGATAAGTAATGAGATAAGTTAAACACGTTGTTGTTGAGATATAAATGTAGGATATATCGCATTTACTATGTGTTCCGGACTGCGCAGCTCGCCCGGGTGCGCAGCTCGGTATGGTTAATTAGTAAGGCGGTGGTAACGTATTTCACATACGAGCCGGCCAACAAGCGAGCCGGCCACCCCAAAACACCATCAACTTGATATCTCAACAATAGTGGCCTATATAGAGATTTCCTTATAGCCTAATACTTTTTAGGTAGATTCTAGCCTCTCTAGGGAGTTTAGGAAATATATATGACTTTGTGATTGCGATATATATATTTCTACTTTTTAGTAACGTAATTTTCGGTAATTTTTGAAATAATGATAATATAGCCTCCTAATTCCTTTAAGATTGATATATAGTGCTAATATATCTTATCAATAACTATCGACAAATAAGGAGATAAAATAAAAAGTTGGTTGTTGAGATATAAATGTAGAATATATCGCATTTACTATGATGTTTTGGGGTGGCCGGCTCGCTTGTGTGGCCGGCTCGTATGTGAAATACGTTAGAGCCTGGGAGGTGTTCACAGTGTCTCTCCTAAGCACAAACTTCGGGCTCTGTTCTCATTTTCGACTTTAATTTTTGGAACCTTTTCACAGATATAGCTATTCCTCTCTTTTATGATTCTACTTCTATTGTGGTTTTGTCCTATGATTTGTACAATAACACCGAGGGGCTTGGTTGAGGTTACAAGAATGGTGGCTTATAAAAGACCTTGCTTGATATCATATTTCCACTCATCCAAAGCAACCAAAGACAACAGGCTACACTTCTAGGCAGCTACTTTATATACAAGGAAGTGATGGTGATCATCGGAATGATCTGAGCCTAGTCAGGAAATTCGAGCGTACTCCCGACGTCATAATCGAATTTCTCTCTATAACCTCCAGCCCTAAGTTTGTTAAGATCACTTCTGGGGATTCAAATACAGCAATGAACTACAACGTCAAGAGACAGGTGTAATATTAGACTACATGTACTCCACGGTCCCGTCTTGCAGTCCACTCGTTTCGGGACTATAATTAGGGTCTGTTTCAAGATATCTATGGATATACTATATAGTAGTAGAGCACCTGTGGATGAGTCGCAGGGTTTTTTTTTTCTTTCCTCTCTCGCCACAGGGATAGTATTTCTAAAAATATGCCGAACAGACAAGCTTAATAGGGCAAAATAAGCATAATCCAAAATGGGCCGGGGGGGATGCCCCACATCAGGGCGTATTCGTTCAGAAATTCCCCGATTGGGAACCTAGGAACAGCCCTAGAGGCAACAGATTAGAACTTTATAAGTCCCTAAATCCCAACTTTTTCCTTAGAATGAATACACTACACTAGTATTCGCATCGTTAATATGGACATTGTTTTTCACCCCGGCCAAAATGGCACTGATCCTTGGGTAGAGTTCTATCCGTACACGCCATCTGCCACGGCTGGGTATGCATTTATGGGGATCTTTGCAGTTTCAACCCTTGCCCATATCGTGTTGATGTTCCCCTTCCGTGCTGCCTATTTTATCCCATTGGTACTAGGAGGAATTTGTATGATGATACTCCCCATCCATAAAAGAGGAAAAACATTTGAGCTAACGATGAACGAAACCAGGCGAGACATTCGGCTACTACGGCCGAGCATGGTCACACGAGTCTCGATTCGAGATCAAATCATGGGCCTTGCAGGAGATGCTCATTCTATGCGCACCACCTCTTGTGGCAGCTACCGTCTACATGGTCCTCGGCCGCATTATCCGCTCCTTCGGCGCCGAACATCTTTCAAGCATGCGCCCTAAATGGCTTACCTTTGTCTTCGTCATGAACGATGTGCTCTGTTTCTGTACACAGTTGGGGGGTGCGGGTGTCCAAGTGACTGGGGATGAGAAGGTGATGAACATTGGCAAAAAGGTCGTTTTGGCTGGCTTGATCTTCTCCTTGGTTGTCTTTGCCTTTTTCATTCTGATTGCGGCCAAATTCCACCGACGTCTCTTGCAAACACCCACGACCTTTCTCAATCAGAACCCCGATCTACCCTGGCAGCGATATATGTGGGCAATCTACATTTCTTGCTTTGCATTGATGGTTCGCAACCTGGTACGGACTATTCAATTTGGAGCCGGTCAAAAAACCGCTGTCAATACGAAGGAGGTCTATATCTATGTGTTTGATGCATTTTTGATGTTTTTTACCATGTTGGTATTGATCATCTATCATCCGGGTAGGCTTATCAAGAAGGCTCATCGCCTGACCAAGACTGGTACGGGAGATGGGCATCCTGATGTACCTTTAAATGGGCCTGGAATGGCCCAGAGGCTTGCCTAGTGATTATGCTTGAGTGATGACAAATGTGTATATTGAGTTTTCCTTTTTTTCTTGAGAATAGAAATTATTTATATTGGCTGGTATCCGCAAGAAGTAACAGTGATGGTATATCCACGAGATGCTTTGAGGTTCTGAAGCTCAAGTGCAAAATGTCCATGGTACCTCCCTTAGGTACTCAGCCCTTTAGAGACGTCCACCGATCATCTTATCTTCTATACTCTCCTCTCTATTCTGAGCACTCTTAACACTCTTAATACTCTTAACAACACTCTTAATACTCTTAACAACACTCTTAATACTCCTAATACTCTTGACAACACAACAATTTTATTTTCTCTCTTTGGCTCCTACGCTCGAAATCCTTTCAGCGAAAATTCTATCTTTCTCTCGCACTCGCTCACTCTATTTCGCTTTCAACACTGTTCATCCTCCCCCACGACAACATGCCCATCACTCTCACCACAGCCAAGCATCTACCGCATGCATGGAAATTCCCGAGGGCAGCCGAGGTCGAAGAGCTTTTCGAACAATCCTATCCAAAGGAGCTTATCGGTAGCAAAAGGCTGATTGGAAAGTCATTCACTAAAGATCTCTTCGACACATCTCACACCTCTGCGTCCAAAAATGGCTTTGCCTGGGCGGGGTTCTACGCCTATAGTCATCACCGTAATCGTGCTCCGATCCGAAGATGTGTGGTTCACTATTCTGACACAGCTCAGTTGCTTCGTTATTGCACATTCCGAGGAACTGCTACATCTATTCGTCTCGCATAAGGGTACAGTACACCTAGAAGTTTCCACAAACGAGACCATAGACTCTGTGGGAAAAACGTATTGTGAACCCGGACCTGCAGAACTGGATTATGCCGGCCTTTAGTACTACGACTGCGACTGACAAAGTGGTAGCAGCGATTATAATGATGGGCTCTATGCAGAAGTATTTCTCCTACGAATTTGGTTTAAGGTGTGGAACTCCGTCTGTCGCTTTGCTCGGTTTGCTCCGCTTCTTCGGCCGGTTCTTAACAACTTCGTCGCTTCCTTCGACAACCCTGAATCACCGGATACACTGAGTTTCTGGAGCAAAGGTGCCGACAGGAGAGGCGGAGCAAGTGGACCAACCTATCTGACTGGCTGGATATCTGTCTTTTGTTTTTAGGGTAATGATGGAAAGCTGCTGTACCCAGAAGCAATTCTTCCAGAGGAACACTGAGTTCGAACTTGACCAGGCTTTGTCACGCCGTATAGACACGAATAATGTCCCTCTAGGCTATGTCTCCGTGCCGGTTACAGTTGATTATATTAGGAATAAATTCGACCCTGTGATGTTGGCCGGGCTGATTGGCATACAAGCCACCTCCAGTGGAGCAATGCTAGATGGTTTTAAAGGCCATAGTTATGAGCTAAAGCTTGTATACTTCGTGAACAATTACTCTCAGGTGATGCCCTATAAGCCAGTCATTCCCACGTTTTTTCGTGTCACAAAGCATTCCTTCGCATTGTCCTCGATTACCTCGAGAGTCAGAAGCAAGCCACATCGCGTTGAGAGAAAAAGGAAATGCAAGTAATCAGGGAGACAAGTAGAAGGAGCGGGTTTGCTGGCAAACGCTACCATATAACTGTGTTATAAGTATGCAACGATGCAACTATGCAACTACACAAAAATTCTATGAAACACAACCTTCAAACTAATCATACAATTCATTTCAATTCCTAGAATAATCCGTCCGTCCCAGTTTCGCCTATTCCCAATGATACAAGCCCAAGCCCAGAATTCAGAGCAGCACTGGTGTAAAGAGCCAGTGCATATCAAGTTCAAATAAATGATGAACATCATTTTCAACAAGCCAAAATAAAAAATAAAAGAGCACACATGCGGTATAAGTCAACAAATGGGGTAGGCGTAGGTGTAGGCGTAGGTGTAGGTGTAGGTGTAGGGGTAGGGGTAGGCGTAGGGGTAGGCGTAGTTGTAGCACGAGAAGCCGAGTCAACGGTGAAGAACAAAGTGTAAAAAATAAATCAGCATAAGGGTTGGTGTAAGTATGTACAGAGGAACGTAAAGTGAGGGGAAAATGGATTCGCAAAGGTATTGCAGGGGAGAAGAAAGGGGGCATGTTGAGCAATCGTCTAGCTGGTCGCGGTCTGGGCTGCCGGAGCGTGCGGGCTCTTGCTGGAACCTTGAACGGCGCCAGCTTGGGAACTGCCGCTGCGTTGGTTTTGAGGAGTGGCGCTGCGACTAGGCAGGGGTGCAGCACCGTTCATGGCAGGCGAACTAGTCGGGCCAACGCGATTTTGCTGACCGGCCTGGGGGACCCGCATCATTGGGGAGAACCCTTGATTCTGAGGGACCTGCATTCCAGAACCGCCGTTCGGAGTCTGGAAACTAGCCTCGTGGGGAACTTGGTAGTTAGCCTGAACGGCATTTGCATTAATGCTACCTGCTGCAGCATTCATCGCTGCTTGTTGGGACAAGCGCTGTTGTTGCTGCTGCTGATACTGGTTGAGTCGATCCGTGGCCAGCTTGGTCACTTGCTCGGGGGACATATTCGGGTTCGTGCGTTGAATCTGGCTTTGGAGGGTGCTGATTTGGGGCACAACACCGCTGGAAAGAGGATTAGGTTGGCCCATACGAGGCGAGGGGGTCGAGACGCCTTGTGGTGTACTACCGTGGAACGACGGACTCTGCATTCCCCCTTGGTTCTGGAGGGCAGCCATCATAGCAGGGTTATTAGGAGTACCATTAACATTCGCCATGTTCAGGTTCGGCGACCCCTGGGACGCAAACTGCGGGTTGTGGAATTGCTGACCCTGCTGAGGGGGGTGCGGCTGCTGTTGCCGAGACTGGAGAAGACGCTGCTGCTCCTGCAATCGATTGGCTTCTCTAATCACACGTGTGTTATCAGGGGAGGCTTGCATTGGCAGGCCCGGTCGTGCCCCTGGTGTCTGCTGCATTTGAGCTTGCGGCATCATCTTCATGGCCATTCCATTAGGCATCTGGCCATTGGGCTGTGCACCATTAGGCATGTTCTGCATCGGAAGCGGGCGGGCTTGATTAACACCAGCACTAGGAGGCATGCCGTTGGTCATTCCGTTCGGAGTTCCACCTGGTAGGCTAGGATTGGAAGTGGGGGGCATGGTGTTGTTACGCCCCGGCGCATTCATCATTTGTTGCTGGTTAGGTACTTGGCCGGAACGCTGCGCTGCGAGACTAGCCTATATGGGGGATAAGCCAGTGCTGTCAAGTAGGGACGTTAACAACCACTCACCCTTTGCTGCGCAATCATTTGCTGGCGGTACTGTTCCTGCCTTTCCTGTAGCTTCATCTCTCTGTCGTACTTCAACCGGCTGAACTCGGCTGGGGACGAGATCGGAGGCTTGGGCTGGTTAGCCTCATTGGCCTTTCGCAGTGAAGCAAGGTGGGAAGCTAAGAAATGAAATGTCAGTGGAGTTCTTGGCACAGAGTGTTGCTGCTATTCCAAACATACCATGCTGCTGTTTCTGAAGCATAGTTTCCCGCTTCTTGGCCAGCTTTCGCATGGCATCAAGCAGAGCAAGATGCTTCGAAGATCGTCTCCGGTCAACCCGAAGAGGCTGAGTAGTCCTCCGGCGGACAGGCGGCTGAGGCTGAGCATTGGCGCCTTGTTGCTGCTGCTGTTGTTGCTGCTGTTGCTGGGCAGCCTGCTGCTGGGCCAAAACAGTGCGTTGGGCAGTCTCAAGCCTCTGGTGGTAGGCTCGGAAGTATTGAGTTTTGGACATATCTGCAGGAAGACCTTCCAGTCCTACCCATCGCTCGAAGCATTCCCAAGGAGTCCGTCTCTCGGCACCGGAGGTGAAGAGTGATGGCGGAGTAAGACAGCTGGAAATTAGAGACCAGTTGTAAGAGTACTCCTTGACCAAGCGTCGGAGTTCATCATCCTCAGCGTAAGTCCATTGCGAGGACGAACGCGATTCAAAGAAACCAACAGATGGCATGGGATGTTCAGTCGGAGGCCGGAATTGATGACCAGGGTGAATGCGATCACGGATGGGTTTGTTCTCTGGTCGGAACAGCGCAACGTTTGTCTGCTCTGGTGCCAATTCGGTGATCCTATTGTCAGAATCACTGCCGTACTGGGAGTAGTCATATCGGCTCCGTTTGCGAGGATGATCATCATCATGGAAGGTAATCTTCGCCGATGCAAATTTGGACACCGGTAGTAGTTCCGTCTTCCAAACTGTGTCAGGGGACACTTTGAATGCCGGTGCGTTCGTTCCGGGGGCGATCTGGAGTGGTCCATACATCGGCAGTTCGTCTAATAGCTTTTCGGCGGCAGGGGTCATGTCAATTGAGAAGTTGAACTCATCTGAGCCCAACGAGAAAATAGCAGCAGGAGCGACTGTGTCGTGGATATCGTGTCGAGGCTCATCGTTGAACCCATCACTGACTGATTCCTCCTCGGCTGATGGGATGAGCTCCGGGGTGGGATGACAAACACCGAACACTTCATCGTTAACCTCGTCGGATGGTGGGCTGAGACCCACCTTAGAGGGATCTTTTTCTGCCAGAGTTGACGTTGGAATCTTTACTTGGACACGAAGTAAGGTCCGATGTTCCACGTCGCTGTTGACATATTCTGCGCACCAATCGGCACAACTCTTTGCAGCAGCAATCTTCCACTTTCTCTCCTCCCGGAAGTCGGTTCGCATCCACTTCATGTGATCTAAAACAACGTCCCAGTGTGTTCCCTGGCGGGGAGGTTCAACAGAGCGTTTTAATTGTCGCAATGGCCATCGGTTGGCATTTTGAAGAGCATAGATTCGCCGGAGAGTACGGCAATCCATCTGTTCTTGATATTCAAGCAAATGATTGCTAGTACTCAAAGTCTTGTGCGCGGATGCCAGCAGAGTATTGAGGTTCGTTCCCCGTGGAGGAGCGTACGCTCTGTTCAAGAATAATGTGAAAAGATAGTCTTGCTCCTCATTCAGCTTGGCAACTGCATCCATGTCTCGGTGCGTCAAGTCCATATCGGCTTTCTCCTGCTGAGCTGGCTGCTTAGGAAACACAACAGTCGAGAGTCGACTTCTCTCCTTCTCCCGCTCCTTCCGATCTTTGAAGCGCATTCTTGCGACAGAATCAGGAGAGCCTTGATCAGATGGGGTAGCTGGGTGGCTTCTATCATGAGCGACACTCTTAGGGGTTTCTCCGAGGATCTCGGAAACAGACTTGTGTCGGATAGCTCCTGATGATACCCGAGTGGTCATGCGCTCCGGTTGCGCCGAGCCAGGTTGAGTAGGTGGGATAGAAAGCTTTTTGGCCGTGGGAGTCTCGACAGCTGAATCTGCAGCGGCTTCAGCTTGTGCGGTTGGTGATAACGAGTCCCGCACAGTCATCTCGGGTTCTTGTGGGAGTTTTGCTTCAGAAGGGACGGGGGGCGGGGCCTGTTCCTGGTCGATATCCATGCGATCTGTATTGGCCCCGGTGTCCACGCTCTCCAAAATCACCTGTTTCGATGTAGATAGGTCGGCAATCTCATCATTAAAGGGTTGCTCGGGTTTCGACTGAGCTTCTTCGAGGCGCAATTGCTCGTCTGGCGTCAAGGGAACCAAGCTCGGCCGGGCATGGGCAGATCGGTCATGCTTGTGTTTTGGGCGTTCAATTGTCTCAGCATCCTCAGTCACCTCTTCTGCGGGGCTTGTGTCAGGTGATGCAGCAACTGGAACGGGTGTATTATTATTGTAGGGGTCAATGGAGGAGGCGGGTGATGGTGGTTGTTCGTGTTTCTTTCGGAGAGGGTCGGAGGGGATCTCCAGTGATGGAACTCCAGTCGCAGCTGGCTTCGACACGTGGGGAGCGATCTTTGCTTGATTTCCGTCATGGTCGTGAGCACTAAGCGGTGTTTCTACTACCGGTACACTACCTTTCTGGTCGGGGCGCAATGAGTCAAGGGACTGGACAGCGATCGGTGGCACGTTGAGATCCGTTGGCAGCTTAGGGCTGATTGTTGGCACTGAGGGTCGACGTGTTCCAGTTGGATCCACGGGGGTACGGGGAAGATTATGTGTCGCGGTCCGGGGTTGGTCTAGAATGGGTGTGCCGCGCTGTTGAGGCTCGGTCGCGTGCGGAGCTCCGCCATCGACAGTTAAGGGTGGAGTGATCCCAGTGACAGGTTTGGCACTGATGCTGGAAGCTGTTGTCGAGGGTGTTGCATTTCGACTTGGTGAGCGCGCGCGCGCATGGGTTGGCGGCGGAAGAGTAGCCTCATTAAAATAACGACCTCTAGATAGGGAATCAGCATTGGGAAATTATAAAAACAAAATGAATGAATAAATGCAGAGCAAATCCCACTAGTAAAATAACAAGGCGACCGGACTTACTTGGAGAGGTCATTGGCGTCAAGAAAGGCCTGTTCTTTCTGGTGGTAATGAGCGTCCTCGGTCGCGCCAAACCCGACCGTGGCTAGATACAATGCGCTGAGCTTGCGCTTTCTGCGCGACAAACAGTTTCTAACCACCAAATTAGCGACAAATTCGTCATTTTTTAGGCTTCCCAATCGAATTCCCACTGCGAAAAAAATTAGTACTTACGCGATCTCATCGTTTTTAGATCGTAGGAGCTCGTCACGGAGCATGGAGTCTAGCTTCGGAACGCAGCATCCGATTAACGCGGGAACAAGGGGAACTGATCGAGCGAGGTCATCCAGGTGGAAAAAATCGCTCGAAAAAGATGAAAAAGATGGGTGAAAGGTAAGAGGCGATGAAAAGCACCTAGAGCAAGATCTTTTCGAAGGGGGTGAAAATGAGGTTACAGGGCGGTATGAAAAAATGTGGAAGAACGGGAAGGATGTTGGCTTTAGGTACAACCAGTTACTCGCTCCCTCTATAAAAAATACACGGCTTGGCCAAGTACCTGGTACTTCATAAGAATTTCTCTTTGATGGAATAAAATAAAATAAAAATGTGTTATCAACTTAGGGAAGTAAGAATAGTTCTTATATTAATGAGCTATTATATGGTTGTCAAAGATTTATGTGTTTCAAAAAAGGCTGTCCTCATCAACTGGTAACGCACTGTATTATTTTTCTGACATTCAATCCGCTTGCGTATGTAGGCCTCAGGCATATTAATGCCTTATACTTATGGCTATAAGGCATTATAATCAGGCATCAATTTCCTATCAAAGCAGCCGATAAACCGCCGGCAGAAAATCAAGAAAAAAAGTTGTCCGCCCTCCAGATCAAGCTTTCACATCTACAATATACAAACCACAATCATTATCTGAGCAATCATGGTCAAACGCAAGAGAACCGATGCCCCCAAAGAGGAAAAGACAGTTGGTACTCCTCCCAAGGTTACCAAGTCCGTCCCTGCTCCCTCAGAGACACCCGATGCAGCTTTCACTGTCCAAGTTGTCACAGGCTCTTATGAGCGAGTGCTCCATGGCTTCACCGTCGGGGTTCCAGCCTCTAGCCTGAAAGCTAAGGCTGAGGCTGACTCTCCAGACATCCAATGTATGGATACTTTCTTATTCGAAGCCCATGGATCTGCAATTCGTTGTCTAGCATTGTCGCCACTACCTAAACCCACCGACCCCGTTGATGCCCAAAAGGTGATTCTGGCCAGTGGTAGTACAGATGAGCGCATCAACCTGTACTCGATCTCTGCTGCACCCCCTGCCGTGAATGAAGACTATCCATCCGTGCCGACCTTCGCCGGAAACAAGATCCTCGAAAACCCCCGGAACCGTGAGCTAGGGTCACTGTTGCACCACACTGCTAGTATTACCTCGTTGAGTTTCCCTTCGCGAACCAAGTTACTCGCAGCCGGAGAAGACAACACAATCTCCGTCTCCAAGACCCGTGACTGGACCGTCGTATCAACTATCAAAGCACCAAACCCAAAAATTCAAGGACGACCAAGCGGTGACACGGCACCTCCCGGGGCTGCCCCGTCTGGAGTGAACCATTTTGCGGTGCACCCCAGTATGAAGCTTATGCTGAGTGTTGGACGAGGAGAGAAATGTATGAGATTGTGGAATCTCGTGACCGGCAGAAAGGCTGGTGTGTTGAACTTCACTAGGGAAGTCCTACAAGGTGTCAAGGAGTCGAGATGGAGCACTGGAGAAGGTCGGCGCATTGCATGGGACTCCGATGGAGAGGAGTTTGCCGTTGCTTTCGAATGGGGTGCAGTCGTGTTCGGAATCGTAAGTTATCTGGACAGTATACCGTTGATCAAATTGCTGACTATTGGCACAGGACTCGATTCCACGATGCAGAGTTCTTCCTAGCCCACGCAGCAAACTTCACCAGATGAAGTATGTTTCTTTGCCCTTGAAGGGTGGTGAAAAGGAGGATTTCTTGGCTGTCTCTACGGAGGATGGCCGAGTGATCTTCTATTCGACCACAGAACTAAAAAATGCGGAGGATGATACTGAATGCTCAATTCCCCACGCCACCCCTGTTGCTCAGGTTGGTGGAAAGGAAGCTGGGTTCCCTGGCCGCATCAAGGATTTCGAAATCCTCACCCTAGAAGGTCAAGCAAAGGAACTCCGTAACGACTTCTTGGTCGTCACCGGTAACAGCGACGGAGTGGTTCGTGTTTGGAAGGCTGCTGGGAAAGAAATTTCCGCGGCAAAGCAAGAGAAGAAGGATACGACTCAGATTGGAAAGCTCATGGCCACCAACGAAACTGGTAACCGCATCACATGCTTGGCTGCCTTCGTCATGTTGCCTGCGGAGGATCCGTCTACACTGATAGACTCCGAAGACGACTCTGAAGATGAAGTAGAGTCATCGAGCGATAGTGACGATGAGTAACATTTCATTGCTCTCAACTATTATACCCTTTGTACCGTCAAATAGATCCCAAGTGGCAACCAATGTATCATGAGTATGAAAAAAAAAAAAAAAAAAAAAGCCCCCGAGTCTATTGTCCTAGAAAATAATCATGACTATATTTTGAAATATTTCTTCTTTCAAATCTGAAATTTCGACTCAACTGAGAATGTTTTAGTGTATTACTCCCATCACTGCTCTATAAATCCGGTGTGGCACATCTGATGGTCGCTATATTAATTGGCAGGGATTTTCTCAGGCAAAGATAAGTAAATCACCCACAATAAACCGAGACACAACATTAAAACTGTATCGAATAATTGAAACAAATACCTAATTGCATTATATATGTATCTAGCATATTTACTTAAGCCGTTATAATGTAGATGAAATGTGAAGTTGCCATCCAGACACCGCCCGGCTCTCCACTACACACAATCCCCCACCTACATTCTTTCATTATCATATCGCCCGCGGGAAGCAATTTTCATCCGACCTTTCACCTTCTATCCACCAGCTCCGTCTCCGTCTAACCACTTTGCATTTTCATTCAACGCCGCTGCTGATCGCGAGTTGATTTTCTTTTCTACTTTGCAAACATGGCTTCCAACGGCGATTTCTCCGACGAGGGATCCCAGCCCGGCTCGCCTTTACTCGATGCCCACAATGCTCGCGGAGAGGTCGAGGACCAGGAGCCCCTTGAGCAGGAGGAAAAGCCTCTCAAGTCTGCCATGAAGAAGGCTGACTCTGCTCCTCAACCGAAGCGCCCAGAACTGCCCGAGCAGCCTAACCCGGAAACCCTCGACCTGTCAAAATTGACGCCTCTTTCGCCTGAGATCATTGCCCGCCAAGCTACTCAGAACATTGGTATGTGATTATTAGTTTCTGAAAGCTTCTGCGCTCAGAAATTCACTTCATCTATTGGATTCTATTTTTCCAGATAAATTTATTGACGTGATTATCAGGCACGATCGGACATGTCGCTCAGTTAGACACCCACTCTCGCCTTTTTCTTCCCACACGCATACTAATATAATTCTAGCGGCAAATCCACCGTTGTCAAGGCCATTTCTGAGGTTCAAACCGTCCGCTTCAAGAACGAGCTTGAGCGCAACATTACCATTAAGCTTGGTTACGCCAACGCGAAGATCTACAAGTGTGACAGCCCCGAGTGCCCCCGACCTACATGTTACAAGAGTTTCAAGAGTGAGAAGGAAATTGATCCGCCATGTGAGCGCGAAGGATGTCAAGGCCGTTACCGTTTGCTGGTATGTTCTCCTGCTCCTCCCCCTCTGAAGTCCAATCTCAGAGCCTTTCCTCAAGTGGTCCAATCTAACATCTCATACAGCGTCACCTCAGGTATCATAAGTCCCTAGTTTACCCCTAACATGGAGGTTCCTCCTTTATTTATTAAGCATCAGCTAACATTTGATCCAAAAAAAAAGTTTCGTCGATTGCCCTGGTATGTTCACTAGATCTTTCTGTGTCCAAAGTTGGAAGCACCGCTAATATTCAATCATAGGTCACGATATTCTGGTTAGTCCTCATTCCCTTGCGCATCTTGAAATTCATCTTCTCTTTTGAGAGTTGATGCTAATCAGCTTTACACAGATGAGCACTATGCTTTCAGGAGCCGCGGTCATGGTAGGTTTCATCCCCCACTGCAGCAATTAGGATTTCAAGGGATTAGTGAGGAGCTAACATCATTTCACTAGGATGCCGCTCTCCTCTTGATTGCCGGAAACGAAACCTGTCCCCAACCCCAGACCTCGGAGCACTTGGCTGCCATTGAGATCATGAAGCTCAACCACATCGTCATTCTCCAAAATAAGGGTAAGAACTTGGTTCTTGCAATCTTTCCATGAAACGAAGCACTAACATTTGAAAATAAAACAGTTGACCTCATGCGAAGCGATAATGCCCTCGAGCATTACCAGTCCATTCTCAAGTTCATCCGTGGTACCGTTGCTGATGGCTCGCCCGTTATCCCCATTTCCGCACAGCTGAAGTACAACATCGACGCCGTCAACGAGGCACTTGTCCAGACGATCCCCATTCCTATTCGCAACTTCGAGGCTACGCCTCACATGATGATCATTCGTTCCTTCGATGTCAACAAGCCCGGTGCCGAGATCGATGAGCTCAAGGGTGGTGTTGCCGGTGGTTCCATCCTTACCGGTGTTGTAAAGTTGAACGATGAGATCGAGATCCGCCCCGGTCTCGTCACCAAGGACGAGCAGGGCAAGATCCAGTGCCGTCCCATTTTCTCCCGCATTGTGTCTCTCTTCGCTGAGCACAATGACCTCAAGTTTGCCGTTCCTGGTGGTTTGATCGGTGTTGGTACTCGTGTCGACCCCACGCTTTGCCGTGCCGATCGTCTTGTCGGTTTCGTTCTCGGTCACCGTGGCCGTCTCCCCGCCATCTACACCGAGATTGAGGTCAACTACTTCCTGCTCCGCCGCCTTCTTGGTGTCAAGACCGCCGACGGCAAGCAGGCCAAGGTTGCCAAGCTTGCTAAGAACGAGGTGCTGATGGTTAACATCGGTTCCACCGCTACTGGTGCTAAGGTCCTCGGTGTCAAGGCCGATGCTGCCAAGCTCAGCCTGACCAGTCCCGCCTGTACTGAGGTTGGTGAGAAGATCGCCATCAGTCGCAGAATCGAGAAGCACTGGCGTTTGATTGGATGGGCCAACATTGTTGCGTAAGTTTATGGGTTTGATATTACCTCTGATGACAAATGCTGACTGTTTCAATTCGTAGTGGTAACACCCTCGAGCCTGTGCAGCAGTAAAGCAATCCTTTGAACGATTTCCCAGTTCGAAATGGGGAGCTTGGGGAATGAGGACCGTTATGTCGGAGAAGTCGATTTGCACATAAATCTTACTATATCCCCGGACAACGATCTCACCCCACCGACCCTCGAACACGAGTCTTGCGATCTATGATTGCAAAAAAGTTTATGGTCATGACGAGTCGGAAAATTAAAGACGTGATTTAACTGATTCCCCGGGCTGAATAGAGAAGATGGAGGAGATATGCAATCCTGTATTGTCGCCACCTTGATCGGTTTCCCTGCTTAATGCATGTCAGCGACCATTTTATTTGGTCCGTGGCTGCATGCTAGGGTTTGATCTGAGGGACGGACGACGAACGGGATGCAGGTGAAGTCGGCGAATAAGATATGTGCTTTTTATTTCCATCGTACGAGGGAGTTGTTTTCAAGAGGTTTCCTGTTCATTGCTCTTTTTTTTTGTCTGCATCATCGGATCTTATGTAGATAGGCCTATACAGGTCTGTGGTTTAAAATGCAGGGAAATTAGGGCCGGCACAATTTAGGAGCATCTGCATGTTTAATCGATTTACAGATGGACTCTTCGTCTGATAGAACTAAAAATTTTAAAATTTTAAAAAAAGACTGAAAACGAGGGTAGAGGCTTTTACTATATAGTCCGCATGTCGGATGTACGACATATATATTTCACGACTCGGAGTACGACCACTCGTATTATCTCGCAAAGGGAAAACCATGCACTCTCAGACACTTGGTATTCCATATCCAGAGAGACCCAAGCGACACCAAGAGAATGGATATATAAATGGATATACAATATTTGAGCGTTATTCTCCTCGGCCGCTATAGCATCCTTGAGGACTTCAACAAATGGCATCGGTACAAGTTATTTACATTGGAATATTGGTAGACTAAAATCCAATGAACTGCTATTAATTACTCGTCTCGCAATTTAGATACTTACCCGGAATTAATGAGTCTCTATAGTTAATAGGTTTAATTCCTGAGATCGACGTTGCGTCCGGCCCCATATAATGCCCGTCATGCATGATATCTGACTAAGGCTGCCGATAATAACAAAGTAGCAACTTCTGCCTTGAACAACATCCTCTTTCTTCGCCTAGTTGCGCGATTTCAATCATGTATATCCTCGAGGTAAGTTGATTTGATTGAGATACCATCATGTTTACAAGGTGAATTTGCTTTCCACCGTGGACACGTCGCTAATAACCATCTCCCTCCAGCAATTGGCTCGCTTGCTCGATCGCCCGCTCTTTCCATGGAAGAACGTGCTTGTGGGCTTCTCACTGGGCCAGTTCGTCCTTGAAGGTTTCCTCTCACTTCGGCAGTATAAGTTTTTGCAACGCACGAAGCCTCCCCAGGTTCTCGCAGGGGAGGTTAGCCAGAAGGTCTTCGACCAGAGTCAGGTATGAAACCGATGACGCAGCATTATACTATATCCAGAGGCTTATTGGAACATAATGACAGGCATACGGTCGCGCAAAGGCCAAGTTCAGCTTCGTTTCCGGTCTTTACGGTCAAATCCAAAACCTTGCATTCATCTACGGCGATGTCCTCCCCAAGATCTGGGGCCTCAGCGGTCTGGTGCTGGCTCGGTACCTCCCCGGTCGGTTCCAAGGCGAAATCTGTCAAACATTGGTATTCTTCTTCGGTTTCAACATTCTAAGCACTGTCCTCTCGCTGCCCGTCTCGTACTACAACACGTTTGTGCTCGAGGAGAAGTTCGGTTTCAACAAGCAGACGGTTAAGCTTTGGATTACGGATATGCTCAAGGGTCAGATGCTTGGAATTGTTTTGGGAGCCCCCATCATCAGTGCCATCCTTAAGATTGTGCAGAAGTTTGACAGCTCGTTCTACTACTACCTCTGGCTCTTCGGTGTCTTCCTCCAGGTCTTCGCCATTACTATATACCCCATTGCCATTCTGCCTCTGTTCAACAAACTCTCGCCTCTTCAGCCCGGTGAACTCAAGACTGGCGTCGAGAACCTGGCCAAGAGACTCGAGTTCCCTCTCTCCGAGCTGCATGTCATTGACGGCAGCAAGCGCAGTGCCCACAGCAATGCCTACTTCTATGGTCTGCCATGGAAGAAGCACATTGTCATCTACGACACTCTGATTGAGAAAACTGAGCCTGAGGAGGTTGTTGCTGTGCTGGGCCATGAGCTTGGCCACTGGAGCCTCAGCCACACCACCAAGTTGTTCGGCATTGCCCAGGTACGAATTTGCCCAGTTGCCTTTAGCGAATTATCACTGACTATGTACTCTAGGCCCACATGTTCTACATCTTCGCTCTCTTCTCTGTCTTTGTTAACAATAAGTCGCTGTACCAGTCCTTCGGATTTGTTAAGGAACAGCCTATTATGATTGGTTTCCTGCTCTTCTCCGACGCCCTGGCTCCTATGGATGCTGTCGTGAAGCTTCTCATGAACATCCTCAGCCGCAAGTTCGAATTCGAGGCCGGTATGTTCCGTTCGATCTATCCGATACGCTCATATACTAATAGTGTTCCACAGATGAATTTGCCCAGAAACTTGGTTACTCCGACAAGCTCGCTTCCTCGCTCCTGAAGCTCCAGATCCAGAACCTCAGCACTATGGATGCCGATCCGATTTATGCTAGCTACCACTACTCCCACCCCATCCTCACCGAGCGTCTCGCTGCGCTTGGCTGGAAGGGTGGAAAGGTCACCAGCAGCAAGGAGGAGGACAATGAAAAGCCCGTTAAGGCCGCGGACCGCGAGCTGTAAACCGGAAGCATGTTATGTTGGCGATTTTCATATGATATGGAGATGGTTTTTTTGTGCCAGTGACATGTTGGGGCACCAATCTCGAGGAGAAAGAGCGAGGCTTGGAAATGTTCCATTATGTATTGGATTGTAGCAATCCGTCTAAACTTTAAAAGACACTTTTGTACGTCCAAAATCCACACCCAGCCCAGAGTAATAGAGCAATAGAACGAATGGAAAGAAAAGAGACTCCGACCCAATGCAGCAACGCCCACAACCAAATATATACCCACACCACACTCTCAATCGGATTCCTCAGCCTTCGCCTGGGCCTTACCCTTCTTCTCCGCCAACCGTCTCTCCTTCTTCTTGCGCTTGCGCTCCTCCTTATCGATACCGGCGTCCTGATCCGCGAAAGCTTCAGCCTCCGTACCAAACTCAGCGCCATTCATGACAAGATCATTGCTATCGTCCAGTTGCTCGTGGTTGTTGGTCTGCGGAATACCCGCAGCAACATCCAAATAATCTTCTCCGGGGTTCTGCTTCGCGACAGTCAGATCGCGACCGAGGAGCTCGCCGGCTAGACCCGCTTGCACGCGCTTCAGGTTGTGGAGGATCAGGTTCGGCGCTGCGGCGGTTGTCCGTGAGACGGGGCCGTGCTCGCTGATGCTGGCATTGGGTTGCAGAGATGGGTCTGTCGCGGCGCGGTCCAGGTAGGCGGCTAGGAATTCATGCGCTGCGGACTGGCTGATGGCCTGTGTGGCTTGCACTGTGACTGGGGGGAGAGCCTGGGGACCTTGGGTTGCCATTTTGGTGGGATTTGTATTCTTCGCCGGGTTTAGAGGGTGGTTTTTTGAGGCTGAGGGGTGGTGGGGGCGGCGATTATGGAGTGGTCTTGCCCGGTGGTTGGTTTGACAGATTTGGCAATAGAGTTTCTCTCAAGTTCAGTGTGACTTGCGAGCAAGACGGAGAGTTGTACGAGCGACGTTGAGCATTTGGCATCTCGAGATCAAAAAAGTTCGGTGACGCTAGTCCCGATCGGGTAGGTCTTCTTAACGGGATGCGCTGCAACTATAGTTGGATATTTATTGACAGCTAAACGAACGTAGTTATATAGTAGTTACAGGATTTTAGATAGATCTTACAATTAAAACCAACCTAATCCTATCCTCTATATATCCTAAGTAATTAATCTGTACATTATTGTAGCCATTCATCTGTAGGCGGGTCCGTGCCAGCGGCTCCGCGCTTAATTTTCTGTCTTCCGACTCCGCGTCTTGTCTAACAGGCTTCACTCGATCTCCAACTCCAAAAGCTCCCACCCCACCTCAATCGCCCTCCAAACAGAGCCAGGGTCCTCAAAATGTTCTGTCTCCGCGCCAGGGCCGTGCCCTCAACCTTCCGGGCTACCACATCGGCCATGCGAACCCCGATGAACAGGTACGCAAAGCAGCCAACAACCTTTCCAGTCTCGAAACCAACCAGACAAGCTAACACTCTACTCCACTCGGAAACAGATTCGCCCAAATCCCGCAACAATCAAGCACACCCTCCACAATGCTCTCATCCCGATCCTTCTCCTCCCTCCTCTCCACGCCAACCCGCTTCCAACCCTCGCGAACACTCGGTGCTCGCCTCTCCTCGCCAACCACAACCGCAACTGCCTCCGCCTTCTCACCCTTGTCCTCACTCCTCCCCCAGAAGGCCCCCTCGCAGTCCCGCTCGTTCTCCGCAAGTGCCTCCCTAGGCGTGCGACGTGTGACGTTCCGTCCGTCACGACGGGTCCAGAAGCGCCGCCATGGATACCTGGCGCGCAAGAAGGACAGGAATGGGCGTAAGACTCTTATCCGGAGGACTCTTAAGGGTCGGAAGGAGTTGAGTTGGTGATTTTATTCGTTTTGGCACCGATATTTAAGTCGTTCGGGGGTTGTCGGGGAATAGGACGGGATTTGTACCATGGAGGTCACGGGGTGGGTTGAATTGATAGGAATCCATCTCGTCTCACGGCAATGGTGGGTAGAAATTAGGGGAACAATCACCGATTTATCCATTTTGGAACTATTATAGTCTTCAAGATTGGATCCGGGTCCAGGTAAGACAGTTGCTGGCGGGTCTTGTCTGGTGTGTACCATATTTACCTCTCCGGAGGATGTGTGAGACTACATTTCATATAGTGCGAATTTTTCAGCTTTGTATGTTTCAGTCGAGATCTTGGGATTTGCGGCTAGTTTGCAGCAAGTAAAAGAGTAAATTAATCACTGTCTAGGCTAGGTAGAGTCTCTTGACACCACAAGTCCGTCTATGTGATCTACCTCGCTACCCATGTATAGATCGTTCGTCAAACATATCACTCATCGTTGTTTTCGTCCTCGCTATCCTCCGATCCGGTCTCGGAGTCCTCGTCATCATATTCGTCGTCTTCGTCTTCGTCCTCATCTTCTTCCTCGTCGCCAAGCTTCAGACCATAGTCATCTTCGAATTCCTTAAGAGGCTGAACTGTGGGGGTGAAGCCAGAAGTTTCGAAGCCTTGCTTGATAGTCTATTCGCAATCAAAAGTTAGCAATCCATATCCGCAAAGTGGAAATTGGGGAACAACTCACATCTTCCAACACTGTCGCGCAGGTGACAACCAGGTTTGCAGTTTTGGGATCAAACAACGGCAAGATAATCTCACGCAGAGCACCCTTGATCTGGTCAGTGGTGATAGCACGCACATTCTTGAGCATCTTCTCCTTATAGTCGCTGGGCAAGTTGCGCACGACCTGGCGGATGAAACTGCCCTGGGCAGCATTGGCGGCAGTCATCTGCTCATTGGCATAGTTGACCACGATGCTGCTGATAGCACCTTCCAGCATCAAAGGATCGAAAGGCGTAGCACCAGACAGGTAGTTCTCAACAATCTGCTTGCTAGACTCGAACGCCTTGTGCGAGTTCGGCGACCGGTACACATCGAAGTTGACAAAGCCAGTGTCGATGTTGTAACTGAAGTTAGTGCCATACGCCAGACCAGTGCCGCGGACTGCAACCCAGAGGGGACCCTCGACAGCGTTCATGTATGAAATCGCGACCAGTAGGGCAGGCAGATCCGGGGAATCGTACGAATCCAGACCACGGGCAGTGGCGTAGGCGAAAGACGAGTCCACAGTCGGCATGGGGACAATGTAAGACTTGCCGCCAATGTTCTTGCCGGCATCGCTCAGCTGGGATCGCCGGTCAGTGATAGGCCGCAACTCAGTGCTGGTGCCTAAGGTCTCGGCGAAGGGCTTCCAGGCTGAGACGGGGTTCTGGAGTTTCTCGAGGTCGGCAATGACAATGATGCGCACGTTGTCGGGCTGGAAGAGCAACTTGCGGATTTCCTCCATGCGGCTCACAATTTCCTCGGGCTTCTCAGCGAGCAGACGCTTGACGCGCTTGAGGTAACGAGCCTTCACCAAAGTGGAACGAGCACGGGTGATCGACTCGTCTGCGTAGTGAACCATCACATGTACAGCAGCAAGCATGTCGTCACCACTGCGCTTAGAGTCGGGCACATCGGCCAAGAGACGGGAGTTGATAGCGCGGAGTCTCTCCACATCGAAGACGGACTTCCAGCACAGCTCCTGCAGCCAGGCGACGGCGTTCGCATACTTCTCCAGCTCGACCTGGAAGGAGATACGGAGCATCTCCGAGTTTCCAAGACCGCGAGCAGTCTCCATCGAGTATCCGACAGTGTCTCTCTCTAATTCCACTACGACCTGCTCAAATTCAATTGTCTTGCCATCACGCTGCACCGGAATGTTGAAGAACGCTTCGGTGTATATGGACAGCAATGGGCGCAACTGAACGGGCACTGAATCAGCGGAGATTAGAACTGAAAGCTGAACAAAGCTACTGGGGATGTGCTCGAAGTGGATGAAAAGGGACTGGTCAGACTTGTCGGCATCAACGAGGGGTTGGATCTTGTTGTCGGGGCGTCCAGCCTTCAGGGCAGCACCTGAACGAGCCGTACTGGTCTCCATGAAGTGGATTGACTCGGTTCCGGGGATAGCGAACTTTTCCAGCAAATCCTGAGGAATCTCCTTGTCATTCTCTGCCTTGGCCTTTTCGAGTTTGTCGGCAAGCTCCTTGAGGCCCTTCTCACCGAGACGCTCCTTCTGTGCAGCGGCCCGGTCCTCCTCGTCCTTTTTCAGTGTGGTGGACATCTTCTGGGATGGGATACCCAGAATAGTGACATGGGCCGCATCCGAGATCCATTTCTTGATGAAAGAGCGCCACTGGTCCTCGGACCAGGTCTCAAGGACATCATATTCCTTCAGAGTTGCGACATCTATCAAGGTCGAGCCATCGCGCTTTCCGAACAGGAAATCAGAGATAACATACTCTGCGAACGAAGAGGCAGAAGACTCAGTCGAGAACTTCCAGGTTCGGCGCTGCCGGGCGATACACTCTTTCAAGTACTTCAGATCCAGTTTCTTGGCCATGGCATCTTGGAGGATCTCAAAGAATCTCTTCTCGACGCTCTCCAACTTCTCTGTTTCCACGCTGGTCAACGTGAAACGAACCTCCATGCTAGGGTGGTCCTCAGTTGCGTAGTAGACGGCGCTGGCGAGCTGTTCTTTCTCAACAATGATGTTCTCTAACAGAGCTGCAGATGAACCAGCCAGGTACAAAAGGGACACATTAAGAGCCCCAGCTATGATCCTGTAAGTATTTTATCTCAAATGTTGTTGTTGTTGTTGTTGTTGGGGTGGGGGTTGCATCTTACATAGGACGGTATCAGTGCAGTCTGGTCCCATGAATCGAATTTCGATTTCACCGAATGATTCATCTTCCTCCGGGAACTCGACCTTCTGAATAACGGACTTCTCCAAATAGGGAGCCTGCTTGGAATCCACCCAAGGTCTCTTGAATGGTGCCTCTGGGCTAGGAATGACATCCAAGATAGTGTCTTCGAACTTATCTAGGATATCCAGCATGTTTTCCTGGTCGACTTCTCCTGTGAGGATCAGGCACAGGTTCTTGGGCTGATACATCTCACGGTGGAACTCGCGAATTCGTTCCGCGGGCAAGACCCGAAGCTGTTCCATCATACCTCCTGTCTCGTAGCGGAAGCCCACACCAGGCGGGTAGGTCAATCGCCGGGCTGCCAGGTCGATTAGCTCAGCAGCATTGTTCTGCACACCCTGCATCTCAGAATACACGACACCGGCATCATTTCCAGAGCCATCGACGTGGTGAACTTCAGTGTAGCAGCCTTCATCAGTAAGGGTAGGAGCAATTACATGCTCCAGGTAGACTGGCAAGATCCGAGCAAAGCCTTCCCAGCCTGCGGTATCCAGCGTGTATGCGGTGTGATCAGTTGCGGTCCAGGCATTGGTGCTGGAGTACACGCGGGTAGCCAGCTTGTCCAAGAAGCCCTTGTAGCGGTAATTGCGGGAACCCATGAAGCACAAGTGCTCCAGAGTATGAGGAGCACCCGAATCATCGTGGATTTCTGTAGCAAGCACAAAGTAACCGTTCACTTTGGGACCCGGCTGATCGATAACGACCACTCTCATGCCGGTGCGCTGTGATTCATACTGAGTGAACTCGCTCGGCGAGTAATCAGGCTTGAACTGCTGTAGCAATTTGAAGTGACTATTCTGCACCGAGGGCGACATATTGATCAATGGGACAGACCCAGTGAAGATATTTCGCCGTAAGCTTGACAGTCTGGTTATTTTCGTTAGCAATTCTTGTCCATTCACTCGGAATTCGATATAGCCGCGAGCACATAAGCACGTTCACGATGGATGGCCAAGGAATAGTCTGATAACAAGTGTGACAGCCACAACTCGGATGAGAGAAGAATATTCACACCAAGCTGGGTTCGAATAAGATGGAAATAAAAGCAGCAACAAGCATATTTCTTCCAAAACATGTTCTGAAAGAACATATGGAGCAGACCTGCGACATATCGACAAGGATAAGTGACATAGGTGGGGTGACGAGGAGAAATTTGGGGATAGACACTTGATACTCCTCCATAGGCAATAAGAACTAAGAACTCAATTCACATTGACTTACAGAAAACACGTTCTCCGACTCAGGGGGAGAATTCGAGACACGGTGAGTCTGAGATGTCTTCAAAAGTGTGTTGGACCCGGAATTTTCAAAGTTTGGGGAAGACCTCAGTCTCCGGTTTTCCTTACAAAGCGGAAACCTGAAAGAATTTATATAACAAAGAAATATTAGATTTCGAATTCTTTGAAACTAATAATATTCAAAGGATATATAGTCTTTTTAACTTCTAGTAAAATTTATAGATCTAGAGCGAAAACATACAGCATACACCACGTGGGGGCGGTGACGCCCAAACCTTGGAAGTCACGAGTTGTTGACAGCTCGACTCTTCCTTTACATGTGCATCTACACTTTGTATCTCCGAAGCTCCGAACCTTGTGTTCCCTGACGATTCATGCTTCATTCCGGGAAAGTTGGCATCATGGGAGGAAATACCGAGAAGCTGTGCCAGGCAGTACTAGGCTTCGTCACTGAGGGCACGTATCCCGAGGAGAGTGTAGTTGCTGGTAAGTTTCCAGCAGCTGCTCTCGCCAAGGAACTCGAGCTTATCTCGAAGGCGCGCGAGCAGGTAGAGGTACGGAATTTCCAATGTCTATCTATGCACGTCGACGATTACTGACCAGCGCTTCTTTACTTAATTAGAATGAGATTAGCTCCTTGAGTCGCGAGAACACCTTCGATGCCGACGACTGGATTATCCAAGCGAAACAACTTCATGCAGATATAGAACGCTCAAGATTGACTGCGCGAGAAATAGTCGCGCAGCATGAGCATACAGAACCCCTGCAGGCGAAGGTTGAGGATGCGAGGGCGAAAGTCGCCTTGGTTGAGACGGAGATTGCCTTCAATCAGGCCGTAGCGGGTACCCTCGAGGAAGTGCACCGTTTGTGTCAGCAGCTGGAAACAGGGCGAGCTGCCCTCAGAAGTGGCCAGATCACCACCGCCATTGAGCGATTGGAGTCCACCGACGCAGCCGTTGGAAAGGATGCCTTCTTTGCCAACACAAATGTTATGGGTATACTCTCTGATGAGGTGTCGCTGCTGCGATCGGAGATTGCCGAGGCGCTTCGTTCGCGTTGGGCTGAACAATTGAAAGTTGACCGACAACAGGGCGAATTTCATGTCTCCAGCGGAGATGCAGATGCAGATTCTCTTGAGAGCACCATTACGTCGTTGGCCCGACTGAATATACTTAGATCTGCCATTGAGAAACTACAAAAGGATCTCTTGTCTGCGATCGTAAATCCGATCTTGCTACCTCACCCTGATGGAACCAGCCATGGTGTGGTGGTGACGGAGACCAACATTCGCATTGAGCCTGTGGCCTCAAAGGCTACCGCACTGGAGACCTTGGATCGCCTTTCCAGCGTTTTGGGCTACTTGCGACAAAATTTGCCGTCATCGGTGTCCGCAACTTTTTCCGAATCGTTCATTGTGACTATTTCCTCAAAGGCGATCTCTGAGTGGCTATCCTCTGCTATTCCCACCGATCTAGGTGGCCTCGCCGAGTTTGAGAACGTCTTGAACCATGTTTTAGAGTTCACCAAGCAGACAGAGTCTTGGGGTTGGACTGGCCAAGAAGAACTGGTCTCGTGGGTTAACCAAGCTCCACGCCTATGGTTGACTCGGCGTAGAGTCGACTCGCTCGATAGCGTTCGCAAAGTCCTTGCCGCCAGTCAGGGGACAACGAAACAGGTCGAACGAATTGAAAAGGAAAAGGTTTCCCAAGCTGAGGGTGCTTTATTGGAGAACGCCGGCAATGATGACTGGGACGCGGATTGGGATGACGATAAAGAAGATGAGCCTAAGAAGGTAGAAACAGCAAAGCCCGAGGAAGAAGAAGACGTTAGTGCGTGGGGTCTTGATGACGAGGACATCGAGGAGACTCCCGATCTGGCCAAACTACAGGCAGCTGCTTCTACGGCAGACGATGATGCTGATGATGCCTGGGGCTGGGGGGATGAAGATGAAGATGACCATCAAGTCGATAATAAGCCTTCGCAGTCCCAGAGCACAGCAGCAAAAAACCAAACCGAAAAGAAGAATTCAACTGCATTCGTATCACCAAAAGAGGTCACCCTGAAGGAAGTCTTCACTATCACCGATATCCCTGAGTCTGTTCTTGGTGTTGTTCAGCAGCAAGTTACCGATTCAAAGGATATTTTGCAGCCTGCGTAAGTGATACTATCCTGCTCATGCCTTCTTCGGCTTTTTTTCTGCATCCAACTAACTAGAGCTCAGCCATGCCAATTCCCGCGTCGCCTCTTCTGGTGCTGGTCTTCTTGCGCTGCCAACCTTGATCTTGGCCATGTTCAAAGCTACCTCCTCCACATTCTACTCACTGAAGCTTACTTCAGGGCAGATGTACCTTTATAATGATAGTTTGTACCTGGCCGATGAAATCCGGAAACTGGCCGAGGAACATGAACTCTCCCGGCTTCAGCCCGATGTTGAAGCTTTGGAGAAATTTGGCAAACTTGCATATGGCAAAGAGATGCAGACGCAGCGCACCATCGTCACAGATCTGCTTGATGGAGCCCAAGGATTTGGGCAATGCTCTGAGCAGCCATTCCAAGCAGACTGTGAGAATTCTGTTAGTGCAACTGTCGATCGGATTCGCGATGTTTACAAAGAATGGCAACCCATACTGTCTCATTCTGCACTGCTTCAATCAGTTGGATCTCTCTTGTCTACCGTGATCAACAAGGTGGTCATTGACATCGAAGATTTGGGTGATATCTCGGAGGATCAGTCACGGCAACTGGTCTCCTTCTGTAACCAACTCTCCAAATTGGAGGACCTCTTCATTCCCGAAACACATGGTGATGCCGAGGCATTGCCCGTCACTGCCATCTACGTCCCGAGCTGGCTCCGTTTCCAATATATGATCAATATTCTGGAGAGCTCCCTCGCCGATATCAAATTCCTTTGGCTCGAAGGCGAGCTGAGCTTGGAGTTCTCTGCTGAGGAAGTGATTGACCTGATCGAGGCCTTGTTTGCAGAGTCTGATTACCGGCGACGTGCTATTTCAGACATTCGAAAAGCGCCCAGAGGATAAACGCAACCCGCCCAATAGAAATACAATTTATTGACCAGATATATGTTAAAGCTGCAGTGTAATGCAATCAACTATGTAGACCGAGTGGAGCCATCTCCGCGCTCTGCGCAAGTGTGCCGCACGGGTCACCGTATTTTTTCTCACCCGCCGAAAATGCGACAGCCACCAAAAAAGATTCCATCTGCAACATCGGTAGCAAACTAACAATTTTACAATGAGTGAAGATTTGGCCACTTCTGCTGCAGCAGAGTCTGCGCTGAGACAAGTTCGAGTGCAGCTTATCAGCCAACAGGAGGATATTGCTCTGCCTGAAAGCACCGGCCCAATTCTTGTTCCTACTGGTGAGAACCCATTGCCGATCAAAAATCATAAATGGTAGTATCAAGCACTAACTCTTCCTCTAAAAGGACTTCGACGATATGCGCTGTCGACACTTGTGAACAACCTTCTTTCAAGCGAAAAGCCCATTCCATTTGAGTTTTTGATCAATGGAACTTTTTTGCGGACCTCGATTGATGAATATTTGGTCGATAACGGCATCTCTGCTGAGACGACCCTCGAGATTGAATATGTTCGAGCCCTGATCCCGCCCCTGCACATCGCCTCGTTCCAGCACGATGACTGGGTTAGCGCAACAGACGTCCTTTCCACGACTTCACCTGCTGCATCCTGGGCCTCAGGTGCGACTTTCACCAAGGGCCAGGAAAGAATCCTATCAGGAAGCTATGATGGTCTGCTTCGCATCTGGAACATGTCGTCTGAGACTCTTGCGACCTCTCCTGCCGCCGCCGAGGGTGGCCACACCGCCTCTATCAGAGCCGCCAAGTTCGTTTCCCCGAACCAGATCGCCTCGGCAGGTCTTGATCGCACGGTCCGATTGTGGAAGTATACCGAGGGTGAAGGTGGTTTCACTGGAAAGATTTCTCCTCAGCTGGAGCTGTACGGTCACAAGGCTGGAATTGAGTCACTAGCAGTTCATGCCAAGTCCAACCGTCTATTGACTGGTTCTGCAGACAATACCGTTGGATTCTGGTCAACTAAGAAGGCTGATTCTCCGGCAGCACCTGAGAGCTTGCTTCCTTCCAGCAATGCTCGGAACACGAAGCGCCGCAAGCTGAACACATCCGTCACCACACCTCAGCGTGGTCCTCTGACTCTTTTGTCAGCTCACACCGCACCTGTCTCTGCTGCTATTTTCGACGGAAAAGATGCTACCGTTGGTTACTCGGCCTCATGGGACCACTCCCTGCGCACTTGGGATTTGGTCACTGGTTCTCTGGTTGATACTCGCACCACATCACACTCGCTCCTCTCCCTCGAGCACCTCCCCGAACTCAGCCTCTTGGCTGCCGGTACTGCTGCCCGCCATATCACTCTGATTGACCCCCGCGCATCTGCCACGACTGTGGCTGCCATGACTCTCCGAGGCCACACCAACGCTGTTGTCAGCTTGGCCCGTGACCCTCACAGCACATATGGTCTCATTAGCGGTAGCCACGACGGCACATGCAGAATTTGGGATATCCGGTCCACCAAGACCGATAAGGAAGGTGTTGTTGGTGAGAGCGTTTACTCGATTACCCGGAAGAGCCTCGAGGAGGAGGGCAAGTCGGATAGCAAGCGGGTTGGCGGTGAAGGTGTCAAGGTGTTCAGCGTGTGCTGGGACAAGACGGTAGGCATTGTCAGCGCGGGTGAGGATAAGCGGATCCAGATCAACCGCGGCGAAGGCGTGCTGTCTTCAAAGGCATGAGTGCACATATGGGCCTGGCGTTTAACACTTGGTTGAGGGCAAAAGTTTAGACTTACACATTTTTTTCTGCTTACTTTTCCATCTTCGCGTATATCTTTAGCTCGGAATTGGATATATATCAGACTGCACCTGACAGTTACTACGACTTTGCCGTACATATATTTTTGTTTTGAAGCTTCCATTCACCCCAGGTTTATGCCTAGCCTATAATACATCCACAGAGGGGTTCCATTCACATACAAACTGGCAGAAATCGAGTGCCATGAATCAATAAAACGCCAAGCCCATGCCTCTTGCGCAAAATAGTGAGACAATCCCATAAAAGTAACAATCGAACACGGCACCACCAAGTTTATAGTCTGCGCTCCATGCGGTTCAATTTGACAGGAGTTTTGATCTATTGAGAATTCGTTAGCCATGAACTTGCATAGCGTTTTTGGGATGCAGCAGCGCGAGCTGAGATATTAAGAGAGCACTGGGAGAAATAGGGAAACCCACTTGAGTCCGTGTCCGCTGTCCCCTCACAGGCAAACCCAGCGCATGACGTCGGCCGCGGTAAGTTCCGGTCTCTTTCATGCGCTTGATATCATTCAGAACTTCTCTGCGCAGATCGTTCTCGATTTTCATATCGGACAGCACAGCTGTGAGGTCGAGGACCTGCTTATTGGCTAGCTCGCCGACGCGGCAGGTCGGGTGGATGTTGAAGCGGGACATGAGGCGGCCGGAGCTGTTGTTGCCAATTCCGAAGAAGGTCTCAAGAGACTTCTATAGTGTTCAATGCATGTTAGTTGGGATATCGAGGTTGCGGGCGCTATTGTGAGGGTTGGCTTGCCTTGAGCAGGTTCCGCTCGGGGAAATTGACACCGAGGATGAAAACCTAAGCGTTATTAGCGGAGTTTTTATTTGATAGGGTAGATTGGATCTTGAAGGTGGCTATCATACCATCTTAATCTGTGTTGGCTGGCTGGTGTCCTGACAATCGTATGGAGCCGTCAATTATTGCTCTCGTCGAACTCCGGGAGAAATCCTCCGTCAACGTCAACGTTTTTCCGAAGTAGATTGGTGCCTTAATTTCACGGCACTAACATGTCTATTCTCCGCACGCCATTGCAAGCTGGCCTTCTTCTCCCTCCCCCTAAAGGTTCTATCTTCCCTCTTTCGCTGTATCCCACCAGAGCAGTGTCAATTAGCAAGCATGTATTTCCGGAACCTTTTTGTGTCCCTTTTTTTGGTTTTCGCCGTCGGCTTTGCGCTGGTTCAGGCCGAAGAGGCTAAGCAGCCTCGCGGTCCCAAGATTACGTCCAAGGTGATTGACATTGATGTTCTAGCTAGATCTATATGCAAGCGATACTTATTTTTGGTGATAGGTCTACTTCGATATTCAGCATGGAGATGAGTCCCTTGGTCGCATTGTGATGGGCTTGTACGGCAAGACCGTTCCTGAGGTTCGTTGAACTATATCCCCATGGAATCAGCAATTGATAATTATTGCTAACACAATTATTTCTATAGACCACTGAGAACTTCCGGTATAGTGAACTTGCTACCTCAAGGTATCCAACATTTATCCTGGATGCTAACCCACTTCTAGCGCTTTGGCTACCGGCGAGAAGGGCTTTGGTTACCAGGACTCTACTTTCCACCGTGTTATCAAGGATTTCATGATTCAGGGTGGTGACTTCACCAAGGGCGATGGTTTGTGAACCTGCGAAGATGTTAGATTACATGATACTAAGTGTTTATAGGCACCGGCGGAAAGTCGATATACGGCAACAAGTTCAAGGATGAGAACTTCAAGCTGCGTCACACCAAGAAGGGTCAACTGAGTAGGCATTTTGACTCCTTTAATTCGATCTCAGAGGAATCTAACCATCCTTAGGCATGGCCAACGCCGGCAAGGACACCAACGGCTCTCAGTTCTTCATCACCACCGCTGTCACCTCGTTCGTATCTCCTACAATAAATTTTTTGGTGCAGTAACTGACTGGAACCGCGCAGTTGGCTCGATGGCCGCCATGTCGTCTTCGGCGAAGTCCTCGAGGGCTACGAGATTGTCGACAAGATCCAAAACGTTCCCAAGGGACCCGGCGACAAGCCCAAGCTGGCTGTTAAGATTGTGAAGAGCGGTGAGCTCGAGCTTGAGCCCGAGACCGAGGACAAAGGTAGCCGCGATGAGCTCTAGACAGGTGACTGTCTGCGCGATATTTTCTCTGCTGCTGGTCAGAAGTGGCTGATGATCTTGGAAATCTTAAGAACTCGACCAAGAGCCGGGTGTCACCGACAAAGCTCCCGATGCCCCCGATGCTCCCGAGACCGCCACGCCATCTTACTCCCTGCAGCCGGCCGTGATTTTCTTCGTTCTGGTCGCCGTTGTGGGTATCTGGATTGCGCGTCGACGAGGCCAGCAGCAACAGCAAGAGAAAGAACAGTACGATGCATAAAGGATGATGTTAAATCAATTATACATTATTTTTTGAGTTTTCGCCTCATAAATCCCTGGATTTCAATATTTGATGATTCTCATCATCACAACTTGATAGATCATCTGTGCATGTTACCTTGGTCACGTAGGTGGTGATAACTATACTTTGGTGCCCAGGTGGACCGGTGGAAAATCATACACCTCTCTTAGTCAGACAAGGCGTCCAGACCGCCTTCGAGCAGCAACTGGCGAGTGGAAATTTCTTCAGTGGCGGTAAATACCTTGGGAGTACTTCTGGTAGGTAGTTGTTTACACTATAAAGTTAGGTTCCTCTGAGGTACCTCCAATAGCCACACAGCGCCCCAAACTCTCCAACTTTTGTTGCCTCCTTCCCACAGACTCATCCACCCGTTCTCTTTCTCTCTTGATTCAACCCCCCTCCATCATCCCTTTTTCAATACTCTCTCTCTCTCTCTTTCTCTTCTCTCTAGAGTTCTTAGAATCAGGAGATTTGCATTTTCCGTCTTCTCTGTGGTTTTCCTGAGCTTTACTTGTTTGCCACTCGATCTTTTTTTTTTTATCGAGTTGAAACAGAAAAGCGATTTGATCTTTTCACCGTCTCTCTCTCTTCTCTCTCTCTCTCTAAAGGTACACTTTACGTGGGTTTCTTATTCCTTGCAAGTATCTTTTCCAGATCACTTGCGCTTTATCTACAACCAACGAATTATTTCCGGTGAAGCAGAAAAAAAAACTGTACGGAATATCGTTCACCTGCATCGATCGACATCGGACAGCTTCTAACTCTTGCTCTACAATAGACATTTCCAACCGCAAAAATGGCCGACGGTTTGCAAATGGGAAACCTTTCCCTCAACGAGTCTCAGCACGCCCCCCAGGGTAACGCCCCTGTGGGCCGTGCTGCCTACATTCCTCCTCACCTTCGCCAGCGTGGTCCCGGCCCCGGCCCCAGTGCTAATGTCGATGCCGCTCCTTCTGGCCCTGGCTTCGGTGGTCCTCGGTACAGTACCCAAGAGACTGAGCCCTATGGAGCGACAACTGATTTTGTATTTTCTAGTGATGGTGGCAACTGGGCTAACGCTAACGCTCCCAACTTCAGCCCTCGTGGCCCCGCAAACGGTATGACCAGCTGGACTCCCGATGGAAAACTCCGACCCTTCAATCCCAATGCTTACGGAAACCCAGGATCCTCTTACGGTGGTGGCAGCAGCGGCGGCAGCTACAGCGGTGGTGGAGGCTCCCAGCAAGCTCGCGGCTCAGGCGATGGCCAGTGGCGCGACGGCAAGCACGTTCCCGGTCCCGCCAATGCTCGCTTGGAGCGCGAGCTGTTCGGAGTGCCCAACGACCCCTCTAAGCAGCAGACTGGAATCAACTTCTCCAACTACGATGATATCCCCGTTGAGGCCTCCGGAAATGATGTCCCAGAGCCTGTTACCCAATTCACTAACCCCCCTCTGGACGACCACCTGATCGCCAACATCAAGCTTGCCAGCTATATCATTCCTACCCCCGTTCAAAAGTACTCGGTCCCCATCGTCATGAACGGCCGTGATCTTATGGCCTGTGCCCAGACCGGTTCCGGAAAGACTGGTGGTTTCCTTTTCCCTATCCTCTCTCAGGCTTTCCAGAACGGTCCTTCTGCCGCCCCTGCCCAGGGTGGTGGTGGTGGTCAGTTCAGCTACGGCCGCCAGCGCAAGGCTTACCCCACCTCTCTCATTCTTGCTCCCACTCGTGAGCTGGTCTCTCAGATCTTCGAGGAGGCCCGCAAGTTCGCTTACCGCTCGTGGGTTCGCCCCTGTGTCGTGTACGGTGGTGCAGACATCGGCTCCCAGCTTCGTCAGATCGAGCGTGGTTGCGATCTCCTCGTTGCCACCCCCGGTCGTCTCGTTGATCTGATTGAGCGTGGCCGTATCTCTCTGGCTAACATCAAGTACCTTGTTCTTGACGAGGCTGATCGCATGCTGGACATGGGTTTCGAGCCCCAGATTCGCCGCATTGTCGAGGGTGAGGACATGCCCAGTGTTGATAACCGCCAGACTCTCATGTTCTCGGCCACCTTCCCCCGCGATATCCAAATGCTTGCCCGTGATTTCCTTAAGGACTACATCTTCTTGTCCGTTGGTCGTGTCGGAAGTACTTCGGAGAACATCACCCAGAAGGTCGAATATGTCGAGGATGCCGATAAGCGCTCCGTCCTGCTGGACATTCTCCACACCCACGGCAGCACTGGTCTGACTCTGATTTTCGTTGAGACCAAGCGTATGGCCGACTCGCTCTCCGATTTCCTCATTAACCAGCGCTTCCCTGCGACCGCAATTCACGGTGATCGTACCCAGCGCGAGCGTGAACGTGCTCTGGAACTCTTCCGTAACGGTCGCTGCCCCATTCTGGTTGCTACTGCCGTTGCTGCCCGTGGTCTCGATATTCCTAACGTGACCCATGTCATCAACTACGATCTCCCCACCGATATTGATGACTACGTTCACCGCATTGGTCGTACTGGTCGTGCCGGTAACACCGGTATCGCCACTGCTTTCTTCAACCGTGGCAACCGTGGTGTTGTCCGTGACTTGCTCGAGCTCCTGAAGGAGGCCCACCAGGAGGTTCCCACTTTCTTGGAGAGCATTGCCCGTGAAGGTAGCGGATTCAGTGGTCGTGGCCGTGGTGGTGGTGGCCGTGGCCGTGGCGCTGCTGCTACTCGTGACGTGCGTCGTATCCCTGGCGGCATGGGTGGCGGCTTTGGAGGTGCCGGCGGCTACGGTGGCTCCGGTGGTGCTGCCCCCTCATACGGTGGCGGCTATGGCGGTGCTGCTGCTCCCTCCTACGGTGGTGGTGGTGCTGGCTACGGTGGTGGTGGTAGCTACGGCAACCCCTCCGGCTCCTCTGGCCCCTCTTCCTGGTGGTAAATCAGTCGTGGTCTTTTGACGATGCCCTCGGGTCTGATTGGCTCCCTTGCTTTATTTTCTTTTGTCTCTCGTTGACGGATACGATCAGATTGAGTCCCTGAGATCTTTTCTACCTGTGCTATCTCTCAGGGACGGCTTTGTCATGACTGCACGACTTTCTTATGCTTGTTTTAGATTCATATTTTCCACGTTTGCGTATGCTTTAATCTGGTTTCCTTTGTTGTTCCTCTAATGTCTCTCTTCGCTGATTCCATTCATGGCTTTTCAATATTGCTTTGTACGGATACGAGGCATTCGCGCAGTCCGGTCTTCTTTTCTTGCTCCTGGGAGGCACTACTCTCTTCGGGCAACCCATGATCGAAACTGCATGAACATCATAGAATGCGTTGTCTTTTTTTTTTTTCCATGTCCGCTCTCGTCAGATACCCCTTATGTTCGAGCATCCCCACTAGGGACACGTTCGAGTGACGCGCGTGCGCCGAGCGGAGATTGATGACTTTTCATCATCTCGAAAAGTTTTCTTTTTCTCTTCGCATTCATCTTCGGTGTTGTTATGGCTGCATTCATAATATGCAGCATAGACTTTTTACAGCGTCGGTATCTCATGGCGGACATTTGTTTCTGTTGCTGCCCTCGTGCGTTCTGCAGTCGAATTTCGAAAACACAAACGTGCGCTTTCTTTCTCCGGGCTTTGTCGAATACCAGTTATCTCGCAGTCACATCTCACGGCGCGACTGGTGTTTTTCGAAACCAAAAAATGGGTATTCTTTGCATTCTGTATGGCGTTGGCTTGACCTGCAACTGCATGTCCTCTGCTATCGGGTCCGTGGAGGCTGATTGTCTCCGAATAGGAGCACCTTGCCTCGTTTCCTTGTCTATTCTGATCATTTTTCTCGGACCTCGGGGACTAGGACGCTGTCGCCGCTGGAAGAATGGGTATACTTATGAATTCTCGGGTTCGAATTGGGAGGGGAAAAAACGAACCAACGGCCCTGAGATGGCCACGAGAAGGAAAGTTCTCTTATCCAATGCAATTTCAAAAAGTGTTTCCAAATTTATCGTGGCAGTAGGATTCACGTATATGTAGGATGTAGGGTAAATAGGCTGACTTTGTAGGTGAACGTGCTGAATATCCTGATGATCATTATACGTATATGTAGCTATATGAACCGAATTTTCCCTGGTGGGTGGGGATTTCCTATTTGGGCTGCCGCCGCTTTAATGAGGGCGCTCGACTCGGGCTCTCAGAGTAGATCTTAGCACGAGCTCAGAGTCAGTGATGAGCTCAGAACAGTCACGTGCATAATGACTGATACTATATAAATGGTCATTGGATGCTCACTGATTACTCAGTGACACTGTTTTTGGTCCGGGGCCTCGACCCACTAGTGGATTTTGGCGCAGTCTATTTACGGCTTTCTAGTATCCTAACTAGATTCTTATCTAGATCTAATAACTCGCGCTTTCTTTTGTTAGCTCGTTCCGGTTAAGAGTAGGAGGTATGGGCATCTCTTAGGTTAGTTCGAGAGATACAAGGCTCTTTGATATCTTAATAGTAGGGTAGAAGGATGGCTTCATACTTAAGAAAGGAAAGTAGATTCTTATATACTATATACTGTAGAGTACCTCTTATATAAACTATTGGTAGTCGCAAAAAGGTTCTCTTTAGCTATAGAAATAATCATGACAAACAGGCCCGTGTCAAAACTTTTCAATTCTCAATAATCTCAACTAAATAATGACCTTAAAAATAAGAAGCTGTCTGTGGTATCGGTTCAAAGTGTGATGAGGCAGATGATAGTAATATTTGACTGAAGCCGCGTAGAAAGAAATTTGATCAAGGGAGTCACAAACATGATTAAACAAGAAGCTCCTTAGATTTCTCCCAAGCCCAAAACGAGCCACGAGCAAACCACGACTTCTACGCATCTTCCTCCCTAGCAGCTGTGTTTATAACTCTCATCCTACCGATACCAGCGAGCCAGGTCCCACTCGGCACATTTGCCACGCACTATACATATTCGTCCACGCCCGACTATACATAAAGTCCTCTGCCATTGCCCTCCCAAACAAACCATCGTCATGGCCCCAAAGATCTTTTCGAAAATTTTCGAACGTAACAAAGAGACGTCCCCCGGCATTCCACCGGAAGAATAGTCTCCAAATGCAATAGGAATCTCTGATTCCACTTGCGAGATCAACGGCGATATATTCAATCAATGGAAACTCCCTGTACCGCCACCAAAATATCACACAGGCAAAATTGGCGCCCGGCAGCGCAATCTGCAAAGTCTGAGTGGTTTCTTTAGGCTTCCACCTGAAATAAGAAAGCTGATATACCTCGAGCTCATGGGCGATCGACGAGTACATATTCGACATGTCTGGAAGGATCCTTCGCCGTTCGTGCCGCAGCCAAAACGCAAGGGGCCTCGGTGGGACTGGTGGCATTGTGTCTGTGCTCCATTAAATGGCTTTCCGAAGGACCTAAGGTTCGGTTTTTTGTGGGGACTGGGTAGATGAGGTGGCCGAGGACACGAAAGCGTTGAAGATCGAGGGCGTGGAGTGGCTGAGGAGTTGTCAAATCGGGTGAGTGGCCTTTTTATGATCAAAATTCCATCTAACATCATTCTGTAGCTATGAAGAAGCATTGCAGGTTCTTTATGGAACAAATGTGTTTGCGATGAACAAAGCACTGAACACACCTTTCCTGATTTCGAGGAAGATTTCACCTCGATGTACCTCGCAGATCACATCAATGGATATCTCAATTCCGGTTGGCTTTGGGAGTTCTCAGAGCCCTGAAAAGGATTTTATGGCAACGTATTGGGCTTTATTTGACTTAATTCGTGAGGCATTCCGCGGTGTCCATTCCCTACGATTAGAGCTCCGCATGCCACCATTTGACCCACTTGTCGACTTCTTCAATGAGCAAAGGATGAAGGCCATTATTGAGCCCATGGACCAATTATCAAAAAGCCGATCTTGGACTCAATTGCAACTCTGCGCACCCCACGATTGGTACCTACATTTTCAGAAGTCCAAAGAGGCAATGGTTTGCCAAGCTGAGTGGGAGCTCACAGAGACTGTATGGTCTGAGCAGTCGATGGCCGTTTGTGTCAGCATGAATTAGCTAAATCAAACTCGCCGGCTTTTGGTCATCGCAATCAATAATTTAACATCTTCATGTGTTCAACAATCTCGGATCATCTAGGGTACAGCCTTTGAAATTGGCACGTCATTGGTAAGTTTATTAAATTATCTCCTTCAAGAGCAATTCGCGCCAGACTGTTGGAATAATATTTTCTGCTTGCTCTCCAGGGCTCTAGTTGTTAGTTGTGGCCGGTACTGGGGTTCCACTGGTGATTGTGATTGGACCCATCGTTCCAATACACACGAAAACGGAGGCTTGTAAGCCTGCGCAGTTCGTGCTCTCAGCCGGATTCCAGCTATAGAAGTCGCTGAATTGATTCAATCAGCGTCGAGATCTTTCAGAAAGGCCGAAACGGGTACGGTGACTGAGAACTTACGTTTGGGCCACACCTGCATCAGATGCTATATCCGCGCAACCTTCGTCTTTTTGTACATCATAGAATCGAAGACATCCAGTCACCCTTCCAGTCTGAGATAGTGTCAGTAAATACACTCAAGTTGATGGAGATTCTGGACTCACTTGTGTTGGGGTCGGGGTCACAGGAACAGGGGTGCCGCTGGTGATAGTAGTTGTATATCCTGACACTCCGATACAGACAAACACGCCCTTCTCTAGTCCTGAACAGTCATTCTTGACAGCAGGGTTCCAACTGTAAAAGTCATCAAGTGCCACCCCAGCATCTTGAGCAACGTCATAACAGTCGTTATCTGCTTGGACCTTGTAGAACCGTATACAATCACTTGCCATGCCAGTCTAAGAAGACGGAAGGCGAGTCGACGATGGGCTCGCAGAAGGGCTGGGAGCATCGACACAGATATATGTATCTGTGGTCAGTCCACTGCAATTTGCTTTCAGAGACGGGTGACAAGGGTGGCGACGGAAATGTCATTTGAGTCAGCAATCGTCGTGCAATTGTCGTTTTTTTGAATGTCAGCACTTGATATAGGAAGAAGGGGATAGGAAAGCCCACGTTCCAACAAGCCAGTAGTCCTTGCAGCTCGAAATGGTATCAGATAGAGTAGTTAGAGTTAGCAAAGCAGTTGCCGATGCAGTTCGAGGTGTCTGGAACAGCGACGCAATAGAAGTCGCCGTCAACCAAGCCGGAGCAATCGGATTTGACAGCCGGGTTCCATTCCAGGAAGTCAGATTTTGAGAAGGTTCCAAACTGTTCCGGGATCAGATCACAGTCATCGCCGTCGCTGGCTTTGTACCACGCTTTACAGCTAGAGGTGATCCCTGTTTGCACGGGGGATGGCTCAGCGGTAGTTGTTGATGGCATAGGGTTTGAAGTCCCGTTCCAAATACAATAATAATATCTAAACTTGATGTCGGAACAGTCTGTACCGACAGCTGGATTCCATTCAACGAATTGATCTTCGGTCAAAAAGCCTTCTGAATCAACAATGCTCTCGCATGTATCCGTCTGGAATATGTTAGTAATGATCATTCCAAATATCCGAAACATACCTCATCGGCAATATAGTAATCTTGACAAGCAGTGGCAATGCCACTCTGAACAGGGCTAGCAGAGAACTCGGTATTTGTGGCCACCGGCACACTGTATGTCCACGGCGGGTACCAGGCCGCTGTGCTTCCATTGTTACTATTAGAGACCTACGGTTTAATCCCAACACAGTACCAGTATCCGAAATAGATACTGGTGCAGTTCTTCCCTACTGCTGGGTTCCAATCAAGGCTTCATGCTTCAGTGAGCTTTGATTCAGAAGATGCCTTTAAAGGCTTTGGAAGATACTTACAAGTCATTTTGGTACATCCACGTGGAATACTTGAACACGATGCTTTTGCAAGTGTCACTCTGCTTTGCTTGATACCAATTGTTGCCTATCATCAGGTCAGCCCAGACCATCATCTTCATTTAGAATTCAAAATCCTCACAGGCACTAGGCTGACCAGTCTGAGTCTGGGATGGTGGCCAGGTGGAGTCCGTGATGGTAACAGGATTGGTGGTGGTGTTGTATGGAAGAGTCGAATAAGGTGTCGCGGAGGTAGAAATCCTAGTGATTGTAGAATTTGAAATTGCAGATGTTCCTTGGTGAGAGGTGGTCGCTTTCGGGCTTGAAGCTGAGCTGGATAGGCTAGCTGTGGACGTAGATACAGCCGAGCCAACTCCAACACAGTAAGAAACACCTTTTTGCTACCTTTTTTCCAGAAAAGAGTGCTTGACTTCTTCTTAAGCACTGGAAGTGAGTCCTGGTAAATGGTATGCACAGCATCAATGTCCTTTTGGCTTGGAACGGTGTTGTAGCCAAATGTCGTGCCATCCTTCTTGGTCATTACCACCTCGCGACCTCCGTTCCCATCTTCTTTGCCACCTGCCTCCGAGCCATATATCATGATAGAGTTCCAGTCGACCGGGTCAGAGCTTAACTCTTTGCCATCATCATCTGCAAGGATATCAAGAGCCGAGAACTTGTGGTTTCTTGCAACGTCTGCAGATGTGCAAAGTTGATCTATATCCTTACCGGCGGCTTTCGCGCTGGCGCTGTCCGCCAAATTTTTGCAGTTGAAATGAAGCTTTTCAGATCCATCTCGAGCGCTGCCGCCTAGAGTTGTCGTCCAGAGAGAGGGCCTTTGATGCTCATGTCCCAACCCAAAAGCATGCCCGAGCTCGTGTGCAACATTTGCGACGCCACGATATGATATGGTTTAAAATCGAAAATTCGAGGTGTTTTCCCTTAGGCATTATAACCAACTCTAGTATATCGCTAACATCTATTGCCTTTAATTACTGATTTTCTGAGCCTACGCAATACGAAGAAAGTGTCAATGGTTAACTGAGTAGTGCTCCCTCGGAGACATGTACAAACTAGACACATTGTTAGCTCTGTTCATAGATAATTTATGCAAGAGCAGTTGGGGATTCGTACGACACAGCGCGTATCACTGTGAAGTCTACGGGGCAGGAGCGTGTAGATGGTGCTAGGTGGTCAGGCTTCAACCCTTTTTTTTGTTTTTGTAAACATCAACACCGAGCTCCCACACGAACTTGATTTCACTAAGCATAACCAAAATGTCTATTCCCGTTACCAGCACCGATCTACTGCAACAAGCACTGCCTGGTATCATTATTGGACCGAACTTTACCCGGTCGAATGCTATTCACGATATTCGATACGTCGGACCCCTACGTCGTTGGGCGACCTTTAATAATGAGGCCACTGCGACATTTCAAAATACGAATTGGAGCCCAGTCCCTCTCTCGTCAAGTCTCGTCAATTCTCCCACCCTTGGGCCACTAGCAAACGAGCATATTCGATGCGGTGATGAGACAGGATTACAGGGGCGTTTTGACGAACGTGTAGGACAAGTTTTGGGCGCTATATTCGATGTCAATAATATTGATTTGGTGTTCGGCGACTTTAAATGCACGACAAACGCGCTGAATTACCGAAAAACACCCGATGTCATGATTATGCGACCTAATGGCAGTTCTCATGTCGTTGGCGAGATGAAGACGTTTTGGGTGTACGACCACCAGTTGGAGAGAATTGTTTCGCAATTCGACCTCGGTGAGGACAACTTGCTTCGCCAAGTCTTAGGTAAGATCTCTCACCTATATACAGTTATGAACGCTGGCTGAGATAGAAAGTTCTATGCGCTAACGTAAAATGTAAACACAGGACAAATCGCCCAATACATGGAAGACTTGGATCTCAAGTTCGGGTTTATAAGCACTTACAATGAGACTTTGTTTTTACGTCAGGTCCTTTTTGGTAGAACTAGGGGCTTGGAATTCTCTCCTTTGATCTACCATGATGACGTGTATACTGGACAAGGGGATGTTACTCTCCGTCAGGGGATGATGCACTTGGCCCTGTGCTCACTCGTAAACCCTCGCCCTGACACTGGGTTGCGTGGTGTTTGGACTGTTGATACCTAGTTCTAAGTTTTATGTTTGTTTTATATGTTTTTCTCAATATGAATCATACTGTCCGCACATCATCTGTGCCCGACTATCGAAACAAGGATTTGCAAAGTAAATGTAGCTATACTAAATATATCTGGTCGCGAGACTAGCAGGATCTAACCTGGTTATATAACAATGACTAAATTGATGACTTTATTACCAGAGGTGTAACGTATTCGGCAAGCGAGTGGCCACCCCAACTAAAAACGCGTCTATAAATTAGCACTTAGTTAATTCAACCACCTACTATACTACTAATATGCTCTTAACCCTCTATAAATTTAATAGAGTAAGAGGGTAGGATCTTATTAGCTATCTAGGCTTTTAAAAATAGAGATATTAGCTCTAGTTCTCTTACTACGCGTATATTTAATATCCCGCGTATAACTCTCCGCCGCCGAATTAATAGAATATAATACCGCGCGAATTCTCGCGCTAATTTATCTAAATTAATAGAAATTAAAGAGGAATCGCTTAAAAAACAGATTCTCTCTATAAATCTATATAAAGTATAGACTGCGACATCGCCCGTCCATGGGCACTAGAAAGTGTCCACGGCCCGTGGGCCTTTTGAAATTTGACGTCCATCGCCCACCGTTATGCAAAATTAATGCAAAAACTACCCTATTAGGCTATTTTATGTACATAATCAGATCTTGGCAGTATCCACTTTGCCAAGAATGTGCCCGCATATGTCTTGGCGACGCTAAAAGTGTCTCCACTTTGGTGGGCGTTGTCGCAGTCTAGGATGCTGTACGTAGACCTTGCCAACTCCCGCCAAGACTTCTTGGCTTCTTGGCGGGAGTAAAATCTTAGATTTTATGCCAAGACAAGTTGAACTGCCTCTTTAGGTAATTTTATTACTTAAATAGGCTTAGCTTAGTCCCATGGGACTAAATTTTACTCTAGTCCCACGGGGGTGGGAGTAAAAAATTTCCACTCCCATGGGAGTTGGCAAGGTCTAGCTGTACGTGACCTGATGACAGATCTGCTGGTTGGCTCTTGATGGCTTATTGGTGTGCCTAGTGGGTCACCACTGATTGGTGACGGGTAGGTCCGTAACAAGAAGCTTCTTAATTAATTATTAAGCTCGTAGAAGTAGATAAAGTACCCTATACCGGTACCGGTATATATAAAAAACTGGCTTTAGAACTACGTATACGGGCTATACTAAGATATAGTAGGTATAGAGAGATAGGGTATAGATTTAATAGATACCTAGCTAGATAGATGATTTTAGTATATTTAATTTAATGGCGTTATAGTTGAGATAAATGCATTTGAAATTAATACATTTGGGTAGGTGGCCACTCGCTTGCCGAATACGTTATATAGTACCTATTATCTAACGAAAACCTTTAGTAATTCCTCGGTAGGTGATGAGCGAAGAAGAAGCCGAGCATCATACTATAAATAATATAACTAGCTAAAATTATAAAGTTTTTCTATTTAACTTATATATATCACGAGGTGATCGATATTTACACTAAATGTAATGCTATAGCACTCCCGCCGCAGCACTACAGCACAGGACCGAGGGTCTAGTGCTACGACCGGACTATCTCTGCAGCATCAGTGCTGTGGGACTTGTCAAGGCCTACTAACTAGTGAAGTGGTCAGCTCTCGGTAGCCTATTCGTGAGTTATCGCCCCGCACCTGATTTGACTAGTATGTCCGTAACCTTAAATTGCGGTATGTACATATTTGATATTTATAATTATTTTTATGGGTGGCATTATTAAGAAAGCATAGCTGTGATGTGATGTATACCTTCTATAAGATATTTGTGCCTCGCACAGCTGCTATTCGGATCGACTGGAGTGGATATTGCTCTCACTAGTGCTGTAGTGTCTCTGTATAATGTCAGACAAGCTCTTAGTACTTTCGGTGCAGGCCATTCGGCCAGTAAGTATAGTAGACGATGGACTATTTGCGGCGATATGGTCAATAGGAGCAAAGAAGAAAATAAACAAAGAAGACCAATAGCAATAGAGGATGAAGGAACAAAATAAATAAATAGACCTATAGGAATAAAGAAATAATGGAACAAAGCAAAAATAGACGAATAGGAATATCACATGCCAAAAATAAAGTTCACCATTCTCATACATCACTTAGCTATCAACTTTCTCCCTCTTCGCCATGCCATCATTTTGTTTCCGTACCCTGCTCCTTCAATCTTATCAATCAAAATGACTTCGCAGCATTCCTGGTTCCGGGGCCCCGAGCTCCGTAGTATTGTCTTCGATGCCCCTACGCCCTCTACCTGGATTGTCCTCAGGCGCGTTAACGAACACGAGCACCGAAAGGATCCCGACCACTCCGCTGTCTCCTATGCCTCCGTTAAGTACCAGTGCAAGAAACATGGAGATGCTAGCAAAATCGCGTTCGTTAGGATATATAAGCAACTGCCCCACCTCGGCACAGAGTTTGACGATTATGCTACCCGCGCTAAGCAAGCTAGGGCGTGGACTCCGCCCGAGCTAGTAGCATACAAAACTCTTACCGATAAGCAGTCGAAAGTCACCCCCCGCCTCCTAGGATATAGGGAAGAGGAGCAAGACAGCTCTGCTCTTGTACCCGCTGGCTTCCTGGTCTCGTTTGCGTGGGAGCAAGTGCCTGGTGTTCAGCTAGGGGATAGTCTTGGCGCAAAGGTCTTCTGGGATATGAGTCCTGATCAACGCCACAATATTCGGGAAGCCTTTAAGAACAAGACAATCCGGTGAGTTAACGCCTCTATTCTACGTTGCCTATAATAGATGAGTACTAACATCGGCCCCTTTTAGTGAGACCGAAACTATTGGCTTTCGCCCTTTGTTCTCTGGTCCCTCGCATTTAGTTTGGGATTCCGCCTCCGGTAATCTGTACGACCCTCCTTAGCAGTTGCACTGTGCTTGCTCCAAAGGGATTTACTAATTTATAGCCTATAGTTTTATGGTCGGCTTCCGTCAGTGGATTGAGGTTAAGCCAACACCCTGGAGTGAGGCAAAGTCCTACTGGTTCGACCTAGCTAAGCCACCCAAAAAGGTCAACTGGTCTGAATGGGGTAACGAACCTGATACTTCTAATTGGAAGTTTTAGATAGCCTATTTTCTTTGTTTATGAGGCTTTGCTGCTCTGGAGACAATCCAATAAATTCAAATCCTAAATTTGTGACCATCTGGACTTATATCTGGACTTATAAGGTGTCAAAATATGACAGAATTTAGGGTGTAAAGCAAAGTATGGTAAGATCAATGAATATGCATAACTAACTGACAGAAATCTGACTGTACGACAATGTATGGTATAAATGGCAGATATGGATGGCTGCCGTTGGTGATAGCTTCACTGCCGGCATTGGATCAGGAAATGTCCACAGTTCGCGGAAGGAAGATACGGTCTGCTCGCGATACGACTATTCATACCCATCTATCATGAATCAGTTCTTCAGCAGCTCTGTGTCCAATTTTACCTACTTGGCATGCTCAGGAGATACGTTGGTCGACATCGCGGCCCAGATCGCTCGGTTATCAAAGGGTTTGGATCTCGCCGTGATGACGGCAGGAGGAAATTATCTTTGCTTAGTGAGTTTAGAATGTCTTGGGACTGCGACCGCTACTGACAATCTTGACCAGACTACTATTATCAAAACATGTATTTTGAACTCTGTTACAAGTGAGTCAAGCTGTCAGAAGGCTATCAAGATAGCGCAGACGGCCATTGATGGGATCCTGGAGGACAATATTGTCTCCCTTTTGAATTCACTGGACGATAAGATGGATGATCGAGGGATTATTGTCCTCTCGTCCTTCCCCCCCTATTTTGATAACATGACATCTGATTGCACGAATAATGAGGATTGGGTTTTCCCTGGGCAGGCTGGAAGTACCAGTCTTCTTCTGAGTACCTCCCATCGAACCTACTTCCACACGCTCGTTGCCAACACCAATGCGAAGTTGAAGTCTGCAGTTGACAAAGTCGCGAGGACGGCGAGCTCGACCGTTGTATTCGCGGATTGGAGTGCCTGGGGCGAGGCAGCCGGCGGTCGCTTTTGCGAGAAAGGATCTTCGCCAGATCCCTCAAGCTCAACTAATGACTACGCCATGTTTTACAAACTACCCACCTACAAGGTTTTCAACCCGGGGACGGTGTATCGAAGAGACTTGAATTTGGGCTCTGACCCCATGTTGGGAATCTCGTCTAATACCACATCTGTCCAGGAAGGACTTGAGGCAGAAGAAGCCAATTGGGATCAAATAAGGGAGTCGATATCCAACCCTCTCTCCAAGAGGGATGCTCCAACAACTGGAGTTTGTGGCACGAACTCCGGCGGAGGATGGTTACCCGATCAGATTGGCAAAATATTCCACCCGACCAACTTCGGCCATGAGGCCATTGCATCATATGTCACATTCGCAATTGGTAATGCCGTGGCCAAAAAGGAGCAGACAACCACGCCGGCGTGTAATCTGGTTGAGACCTCACTTGCCATTCGAGTACGGGCTCAAAATCATACGCCAGCGCCTACTTCTTGTGCGCATACACGGCGGAGTTCTGCAAAGCTGTCATATCAACCTGGGAAGACCAGGACGACGACATGAAAACCAGCACGAAAGTCACCAAGACATACAACAAAGGCACCGTTGATGAAGTGACTTTCACTATCTCCAAGGACGCAATGGCGGTCTCCTTAAATGAGAAAAGCTGTCATGCGGCTGTGAACCGCATCCTCAATGGTTGTGATGGAAATGACGAGAGAATCCCATGAACTGGAAGTCCGGTGGTGTTTATGCCAATGGCGCTTACAATTATGATATCTCACCCACTCGAACGAACCGTCCATTCCCCGTCCCAAAGGAGTCATCCGCCAAATGCTATGGCGTTTACCATGGCTTCTGGACCCGTTACAATATTCGGGGTGCTGGATGGGCTACCTGGGACAAAGGTCAAAAGACGCTCCGAGGGAACAGCACGCGCTGCTTTGGCCATGGGCTGACGGGGTGGTATTTCGAATACTTTGACGAGCCAGACAGCAACGGTTACGAGTGGTTGGCCAAGTTCAACTCGCCAGTGTTCACTGAAGCGCGCTGTTATGCGAATAACAAGGTCCAAAAGTGGGCTGGTGGTCCATCAAATGACGGGTGTCACTGAAATGTCTTAAAAGATTCAGGGCTAGATTATTATATTGATATTTCGTATATATATCAGCACTTTGAAAGTCGAATGAAATATTCCAAGTTTCTTCCAAGGTTGTCTAGAGATAGCCGTGCACCGGATGTCTCGTAGTTGTCTATTCTACCTAGCATAGTCGCCAGTCACCTTATTTAGGCTACAGACCAAATTGCATCAGATACATGGACAGTATGGCGGCAAATATGGCTTAGCATGACAAGTTCTTTCCGAAAAAGAAAAACAAGAAAGAAGTACAAAATAGAAAGCAATTGTGGTTTAATTCAACTAAGGCCCCAAGCAGAAACAAAAAGAAAGGTGATAGGTATTCTCGGCAGGGGTCTAATTACTTATCTAGGCGGCAGTCCCCTCTCAAGTTCCAATTCAGATTTTCCTTTCCGCTTGCTCAATCTGCTCTGTTAAAAATTTTCCGTTGACCTCCACTCCAGATGAAAAAGTCACGTAAATCATCGGTGGACCATCCTTGAGGACTTCCCCAGTGAACGTCTGTTTGGCTTGTTTGAGGGTCGCTGCATCATGGTAAATCACAGTCACGGGGACGTCGACCTCCAAAGATGTCATAGCGGATGCGGTTGGTACGAAGGTCAACTGGCGCGTGATTTGGGACCCTTCGGCCGTGAGAGTGAGAGTTCCCTTGGGTTCTGGATCTGTGAAGTGTAGGTCTAGGGACCCTGGAGGTTAATTGCAAGTTAGCAAGCAATATATTTAGAGATGAGATAGAAGAATCCTATATCATACCATGTGCCTGCCTTTCCGCATCGAGGAGTGTGATCAGATGAGTTTGCCTTTGCCAGACCAATAAAACAATCACACCGCCAGTTTCACCCTTGATTGTAAGCTTCTTTGTTTCTAGATGCTGAAGATATGAAGCGTGAGTTCCTGTGAAGCCCCTTCCGTGTACGAGCCACTGAATGGTTTGATTTTTTGGTATCCAGCAGGCCCCAAGTCCATGCCCAATGCTCCTTCGATGTGACCAGTCTGTTTGTCAAGGAAGCCCTTGATCTGTTTTTACAGTTAGCAATGCGAGGTGGAAGGGTGTGTTTAGCAAATTTGGCTCTGCAGTACTGACATCGATGGGTCCTATGTTTTTGCTGAATTCTGTGTTTCTAGATCAGAAAAGCTCCACTGGGGATTGGGCATCTTGAGCACGCACCTTGCTTTCTAGACATATTTGTTGTTACGGTTTTGAGAATTGGACTGAAGAGGGCGAAAACATTAAGTTAGACGGAAAGGCAATCGCGTCGTATAGTCGTATATATTACCGGCGACATCCTTTCTGCCATACTCCTACATAGGAAAGGTATATTATAACAAAAATTACTACCCCCTATATCGATCGCTATAAGAGAAATCGCCGAATATAAAGACCTATAGAGCCGGTAGTCCGCTAGGGCTAAATGCCTAATTAGTAGACGATATAAACCCCTCGGCCTTTTATAATAGCCGTAGAAGACTCGAGTACTACTTCTTATAGATCTATATACTCTGGTAGCGATCTACTAAGGTACGTATTAAGTAAACGATTACAGTAACTATTTTTATTAAAGCTTCTAGTGTCCGTATTCGTAGGACCCTAGTCCTATAGATACGCTTTACGCTTTTTATTTAGATAGATAATAATCTCTCGTTAGATATCTTAATATATTCGCTCGGGACCGCAAAGCTATAACTATAGAAGTTAAATATAGGAATACTCTACTATTAGTCGAAGATAACGCCGCTGCCTTTATTAGAGCTTAACAAGTCCCGCAGCACCAGTGCTACCGCAGCACTAGGCCCTTGGTTCGGTACTGTAGTACCTAGGCTTAAAAGCACTAGACATTCGGTTCGGTACTACAGTACTACGGCGGGAGTGCTATAGCACTATAAATAGTGCAAATACGACTAACCTCGTGATATATATAATTTATGTAGAAAAGCTAGTAGAAACTAAGTATTATACGGGAAACATCATGTGACATTGGGTACTAGGCATACCATACAAAAGTGCATATTACAGTTAGTTATCAATGTCCGTATAGATTGTTGAAATAGCGGGTTTTGTCAATTTAGTTAGTCTTCAACATTGGTCATCTATACCATACATTGTTCGTACACCAGCTTTCTATCAAGAAGTCGCACGTGGTGTGACTAGCGTGTTGCATTTTATTTATATAGGTCAGGTCGCTCATACCTACGCTTAGCTTATGCTCAGGGAGTAGATCTAGGGTGCTCAGTGAGCAGACCAGTATGATTGTGTAATACTCAGTGAGCGGATCAGGGCGCTCGGAGGCGTGCTCAATTTTACTCTGAGAGCAAAAAGCGGCAAGAGGTGAGCACTAAAATGGAAAGGGAAAAGTCTCGAGTGCCATCCCGTACATATGTAGGAAGGTGTTTTTAACGCCTCATATACACCTAAAAGAGCGTCTAGAAAGAAGCGTATAAAGAGACCACTAAAAAGTCACCAGGCCGAATGTGCTGATAAAATATATTAACCAAGTAAATGGTACTTATTCCAAGGCTACCTATGTACCTACAACAAAGGCAGGTAAATGTCTTATTAATATAGTTATTACGTTGCTTACTCTATAAATTGCAAATCCAAATGCGTGGCATTATTAGGCATAGCCGCATATTAAACGCGTTCGCTGATACGGGTAGATATCACACCAGCTATACCTTCATGGGCCACTCGGCTCTGCTTTCTTCCTCTTTTTCCGGCCTTTTGAACTTCATTTTCCATTTTCCCTTTTTTTTCACTCGGCACTCCTTTTCACTTTTGTCCTTTCTGTTTTTGTTTCCTTTCTCTTATACGACTTCTGCCTCTTTCATCGGCCGCCTCCTAGGGGGCACTTCATATTACAACCTGCGATTCTCCTACAATCTGATCGCGCACTTGTTACCGGTTCCAATAACCCAAAATGGCCGATTTCGAAAACAGCATGATGGACGAGTCCTTCGCGGCTTCTGAAGCTGCGGATGATCAGTCTCACGGCATGACCGCCAGTGCGACGGTCGGTACAAGACGGCAAGCGAACGGCACAATTGGCTCAGTCTACTCCGGTAACAAGATTCGACACCTGAAGAAAGATGATGGCATACCTCTATGGCGCAAAGATATCCAGTACCAATTCCTGAAGCTGGTCTTTGAGGATAAGACGTCCGTTTTTACGCGGTATCCCGACGGGCAGAAGGGAATGGACTTCGCGGATGTCTACATCAATGCAATGGCCCGGAGCAGCAAGACCAGCAAGATTCTGAAGGATAAACTGCAGAACGACAAACCTGCGGCTATTAATATGGCTATGGTCTGTCTGCTGGTCAATTTCGGTCGCATGAACACTACCCTGAACTGTACGCTTGCAGCTATGCTATAACATTACTTTACTTCCGTGCTAATTGCTCTTATCCTGGTTTCTAGTCTTCCCCGAAATGCGTGCTCAGCTCCGAACCTACCACTCGATCCCCTCACTACAAGCGCATCAGGATTCCAATGCCTACAAGCAGCTGCAGGATGCTCCTCGTCTCAAGTCCATCCTGAAGGGCGCCTCAGAGGATGTAGACCAACCGAATACACTGGAAAAGATTAAGCGACAGAATATACCCCGGACCAACCCAGTGAACTTGATTTTTGTTCTGGCTCAGTACGCCCCCAAAGTGTCGGAAACACACTTCTTTCCTCCGCGAGACTTCTTCGACCTGGTCATGAGATCTACACTTAGCAGCCAAAGTCGCGCTAGGGCGTTCCTCTGGTTGATGTGGTGGTATCTAGAGAGTGATTTCAGTCGCGAGGCCGCTCTGAACAATCCGTTTGGTCCGGGTGTGGAAGGCGAGGGTTCGGAGGGTCTTCCTTTGAAAGTACCTTCCTTTGATATCTTGACAGAGGAACAGGCCAGTGAAGAGAATTTGGATACACCTGAGGAACAGGAATATGGAGAGTCCAAAAGATTAGAACGCAAGCGTACGTGTGCCTACTACTTCTGACAGCTATTGAGAATGGGTCTCGACTAACATTGAGTACAGGCATTCTAGAAGAAGAGGAGCCACTGCCGCGCATTCCCAAGCGACCAAAAAAAGGTAAGCTCGGCATTCTGAATAACTGTCACATATACACGTCCTCAGAACGCTAACCTTCCCTAATTGCAGAATACGGCTTTGACGAAGAATCATTCGCAGGAGACTATTCTGGCATGGGAGGTCGTGGCTCTGCCATGTCCACCCCTCTCCACCCTTCTGCTAAACGAAGCTTGGATGATGAGGACGATGAAATGACCCCTGGTCACTCTCGTCCCCGCCCCAAACAGGCCAAGCGGGAATCATCACTTAATCGGGCCGTGGGCCAACAGCGACTCATCTTGAAAACGAGGATGGAACATACTCCCGATGCCTCCCCCGCTCCTCCGGGCCCGAACCATCCTGTCCTTAACCGCTTTATTGCCGAGCCTTCGCTTTCTTCAGCCCCTACTATGCGTCGGATGCGGCCACTTACACAGCACCAGATAGCCGTTGAGCAAAATCGTCGGCAAAGGATTGATTATCTGCTGGCCAAACGTAAATCAAATGCATACCGCGTTCTTCGTGCTAAACGGGAGAGTGAGATTCCTTTCGCGCGCTACGGTCGCTTGCTTCAGGGTTTGCCCGAGGGCTACGATACAGATGACGAAGAGACCTCGTGGGGAAAGGGTGGTCTCTTCCCGAACCCGGAAGAAGAGGATGACTTTGGAGAATGTGCAAACGTCTTTCTCTCTGTAGTGCGAAAAGCTGCCCGCCGACTCGATCGCTGGGATTACACCGAAGCCAATGGCCCCAAGAAGGATCGCAAAAGGGAGCGTGAGGAGCGATACCAGGCCAAGGCGGCCCTGGAAGCTGATGTGCGAAGCTCCAACAACCGATCCCGTCCTCGTCCCCGCCCCAGTGCAGCTACCAAGCGTAAGTCTACGGGTGTAACGGGCACTCCTGGCACTACCAAGAAAGCTGCAGCGTCACATGCCAAGGGCAGTCACGACCATCCTGATGGTTTGGGGGCCGTGCCATCGGCTATGGGTACCCCAACCTGGGACCCGGAGCACGGACCCGATGACTACGTGGAGGGGGAGCTGGACGATCTCGACCGTGAACTCCTTGGCGAAGTTTCTGGCGAGGAAGATGATGGAGGTGCCCCTCTCCGAGCCGATGAGGAAGGGGACTTCTCTGATGATCAGGACGACGAAGACGACGTGGACGGTGACGAAAATTCCTCTACCTATGAAGGCGCCAATGGTTACGCACGACATGAAGCTTCGTCCCCTGCCCCGAGGGGTCCAGCTGGCCCACGCGGGGAAGGTTATGGAGACGACGCGATGGAAGACTAATATGGTTGGCGTTTTTTTTTTTCTTTCTTTTTCTTCTTTTGAAATCTTGTGTATCACGATCTACTGTTTCTTATGTCTTTTCTCCTGTGTTCTAGGCGTATCATTCCCTTTCGGAATGGTTGTATTAAGGCAATTTCATCCAAGCCCTTAAATGTAAGTGGCCAGTACTACCTCAACATCCGATGCCGCATGTGATAATTCCCCTCTTTCTCCTCTCATACATCTGCCCACTCCCATAGCTTTGGATTGTTTTCTTTCCACAATCTCAAATATTTTTTAATCCCCATTCAAGACAAAAGCTTGATCATACGAGTACGGCAATACGGTCTCAGAGTGGATACAATTGCTGCAGAGTGGTGCGGCCAACAATACGAAGCGGATTCCTAAGGCAAAAATTGTTGAGACACTTTATATTTGGGCTTTTCTTCTCTTCCTGAATTCACCTGGGTCAGCATAAATAGCAAGTTAACCCTTGTTACCCAATTGCTCCGAGGAAGTTTATATTTCCGGTAAGCGTCATATCCCGCTAAGCTGCCCCATTCTCCATTCTCCGTTCTCTCCTTTCCCCATATTTACACATTTCGCCTCTGACACATTCCCAGACGCGCACAAATCATCTTGTACAATATACTAAAGCTCTACCTACAACATTGGGATTACCTGGCCGCGTGGGATAAACAAGATACAGTTTGGCTTTTGTTGCGCCGGCCATCGGAGACTCTGTTTTCCTACAGAGAAACCAACGGAAACGACGAACCTTGAAATCAATACACGACACGAATCAGAACTCATTTACCCATCATGACCGAACAGCCTCGCATCCTGCGTCCGCGCCCGAGACGAGCATTCGACCTGACGCCCGCTTCCACGGAGTCATCCGGACCCCCAACACCGGCCGAGTCAACAGGTACCGAATATCTGAACCCACAAGCAGACGCATCGAACTCAACGAACGTGAGCCGCACAGGATCAGTGATGAACCTGACCTCGTCGACACTGTACGGGATCTATTCGCCGACGGCATTCGAAGGATTCCGCGACGAGTCCAGCCCCTGGGGCACGGAGGCCAACAGCCCAGCGGCGGAGTTCCCGCCCGAGCCATTGCAGCGCGCAGCAGAGAAATCAGCCATCGAGCCGCGGCGGATGGCGCTGCGGAGGACTCGGTCTCGGTTGAGCCATGGGTTGTTCCGGGGCGTGATCTTGCCGCAGGCATTGAGCAGCGTGCTGCTATTTGGATTTGGTCTTGCTTACGGCGTGATCACGGTTCATCTTCATGATAACCATTGGATTACGCCCGTCAAGCTGGAGAATATTCATTATTACGATTCATGGCAGTACCTGGGCTTCTGGGGTTTGGCTGGTATTGCTCTCGGTAATCTGCTTCCTTGGCTGGATAGCTGTCGTGAGGGCGAGTCTGAATCGAAGCTTGCGAGTGCCAATGAGGAGGATAGTGAGGATCGCACCCCGTCCTGGGTTACTGTTGCTCGCAGTGTTGGAGCGTTTGTCGGAATTGCATTTGCTATGGTAAGTGGATAGGTGTTGTTCTCTACGCTTCCCGTTTTTCTCTATTTCTATGGGACAACGCTGACATCTGGAATTTTTTCTTTACAGCGGAGACTCCCTTGGGAATCTACCACGCAAGCATCGTTGACCCTCGCACTCGCGAACCCTGTCCTCTGGTACCTGATTGACCGCACCACGACCGGCTTCGTCCTCTCGACCACCGTTGGCTTGGCCGGCATGGGAGTGGTTCTTGGCCTCAAGCCAGAGCTTGTGCCCACATCGACCGGCCCATCATTCGGCGCTAGTCTTCTGAATGGAACAGGACTGGAGAATGTGCTGGGTGCAGGCATCACACAGGAGAGCATTGCGATCCGCACTTGGGTTGCCAGTGTCATTTTCTGCGCGTGCGTATGCTTTGGAAACGTTGGCCGTCAGCTTGCCATCGGATCTGGCGTTAGAGATGTTATGAAGCCATGAGGCTCGAAATGCGTCTGGATTTTCTAGTTCAGGATTGAGCACTCGAGCTTCACTGGGGAACGGCCCATATGGAGGGCACGGAACGTTTAATGTACATTTGAAATAATTTATGGCTCTGATAAAGAATTGTAATAGAAATCGGCTCTGCTCTTGACTCAATTCGCTACGCAAAAAGCTGTACTTTGTCTTTGATCATATATAGCACAGTCCATTTCACAAATCAAGCCATTTTGCGCCTTCTGTTGTCTATATATGAAAACTGCAGAAGGCGGGCTGTCCATCAATAAGACATCAACGCCATTTAAAAATAAAAATAAAAAAACAGAACGTCAAACCATTCTTGCACGGATTATTAAAAAAACCTATTGAGGTTTACGATGATTACAACAAGCGAAATTTCATTTAAGACTCGAAATAATATTCATTATTTTTGATTGGTATGTAGAATCAATCATTGCAATCCCTACTACATGACCGAGGTCAGCAGGCACTGCACCCAAGATCGACACCTTTGCCAGTTGGCACTTGGTCTCCATTCTCTATACGATTTCCGTACTTCATCAGACAAGTCTTCGTAGGAACGCTTTTTGAGTAGAATGTGAGTTTTGCGTTGTTCATGAAGAAGAAAGAAAAGAAAGAAGAGAAGATGGCGCTTCTGAGAAATCTCTTATGTATCCCAAGATCACGTGCCACGCTAAGGCCATCTTTATAATGCCAGTCTATGATTGGCTGATGTCAGAGTGGACTGAGGTCGATCACGTAATGCACCTTTTGCTATCGAGCCCCGCCGCCGCAATCGGTCCGACCCCGCGAGTCATATTTTCTTCTTTTTCTTCTGTTCGTCATTTGTTATACCCTCTTCGCTTGTTTTAGGTATGTTATTCGATTCCTGATATTAATTGCTTTCAATTTCGGGTTGGATTTGAGAATTTATCATCTAACAGATCTAGTGTCGACCGTCGGATCCATCATGTCTCAACAAAAGACTGGTATGTCCCTCTTGGCTACATAGTTCCCCGGACTATGATATTATTTGTCCCAGGCAGTTCAAGTTCAATTCTAATATGCCTAATTTGGGATTGAATAGCTATCATCTCCGTCTATGATAAGACTGGTCTGCTTGACCTGGCCAAGGGTCTGGTCAAGCAGGAAGTTCGTCTTCTCGCATCTGGCGGTACCGCCAAGATGATCCGTGAGGCTGGATTCCCTGTCGAGTGAGTTACCTCTGCCGTCAATGATGCAACGAAATACAAGAAGAAGCGTTATCTTCAATGAACAGCCCCGGAACTGACAATTCATTCCAGGGATGTCTCCGCCATCACCAATGCCCCCGAGATGCTCGGTGGCCGTGTTAAGACCCTCCACCCCGCCGTGCACGGTGGTATCCTCGCCCGTGACATTGAGTCTGATGAGAAGGACCTCGCCGAGCAGAGGATCTCCAAGGTTGACTACGTCGTCTGCAACCTGTACCCCTTCAAGGAGACCGTCGCTAAGGTCAACGTCACCATCGATGAGGCCGTGGAGGAGGTCGACATTGGCGGTGTGACTCTGCTCCGCGCTGCGGCCAAGAACCACAAGCGTGTGACCATCCTGTCAGACCCCCGCGATTACTCCGATTTCCTCAAGGAGCTCGAGGCCGGCGCCATCAACGAGGCTAGCCGCAAGCTGTACGCCCTTAAGGCATTCGAGCAGACTGCCGACTACGACTCCGCTATTTCTAGCTTTTTCCGCAAGGAGTATGCTGGCAACGGTCTGCAGCAGCTCTCTCTGCGCTACGGTACCAACCCCCACCAGAAGCCCGCCTCTGCCTACATGGTTCAGGACAAGCTGCCCTTCAAGGTCCTTAACGGATCTCCTGGTTACGTTAACCTGCTCGATGCCCTGAACGCCTGGCCTCTGGTTAAGGAGCTCAAGCAGGCTCTTGGCTTCCCCGCCGCTGCCAGCTTCAAGCACGTTTCCCCCGCTGGTGCCGCTATCGGTGTGCCCCTGAACGAGAAGGAGCGCAAGGTGTACATGGTGGACGATATCAAGGATATCGAGACCTCCGGTCTGGCTCAGGCTTACGCTCGTGCCCGTGGTGCCGACCGCATGTCCAGCTTCGGTGACATCCTGGCCCTCAGTGACATCGTCGATGTCCCCACAGCCAAGATCATCTCCCGTGAGGTATCCGACGGTGTCATCGCCGCCGGCTACGAACCTGAGGCTCTGGCCATCCTCTCCAAGAAGAAGGGTGGCAAGTACCTTGTCCTCCAGATGGACGAGGACTACACCCCGGCTCCCGAGGAGACCCGCACCCTGTATGGTGTCCAGCTGACCCAGCACCGCAACGACGTTGTCATCTCCCCCAGCAAGACCTTCAACACTGTCATCACCCCTAAGAACTCCACCTCCCTCCCCGAGGCTGCTCTCCGTGACTTGACCGTCGCCACCATTGCCCTCAAGTACACCCAGTCCAACTCCGTCTGCTACGCCCTGAACGGTCAAATTATCGGCCTGGGTGCCGGTCAGCAGAGCCGTATCCACTGCACCCGTCTGGCCGGTGACAAGGCCGACAACTGGTGGATGCGCTTCCACGAGCGCGTCATCGGCATCAAGTGGAAGCAGGGCACCAAGCGTGCTGACAAGTCCAACGCCATCGACCTGCTCTGCTCGGGCCAGACCCCCCGCACCGACGCCGAGACCGTCGAGTACGAGCGTGTCTTCGAGGAGGTCCCCGCTCCCTTCACCCAGGAAGAGCGTGAGGCTTGGCTCCAGAAGCTCGGTGAGGTCGCTGTCTCGTCCGATGCCTTCGTATGTAATTCCCTTCCATGTTCGCGTGGTAAATGCTAATTGTCTCCTCTAGTTCCCCTTCATCGACAACGTCTTCCGTGCTGCCCGCTCAGGTGTCAAGTACATCGCCGCCCCTACTGGCAGCCAGAACGACACCCCCGTCTTCGAGACTGCCGAGAAGCTGGGCATCACCTTCGTCGAGCAGGGTATCCGTCTCTTCCACCACTAGATTGTTCTACTGGTTGTCGACTTTCGATGTCATTTTCCTCTATTTCCCTTTCCCTTTCCCTCTCGTAAAAAAAAAGGATGCCATCTCGGTGGTTCCCACTGGTGGATATTCGTATGATGATGATGTCAGGTTTTCCTTTATGATTTAGATAAATTTATACCTATATTTCAGAACACGTGCTACATAGTAGTTTGTTATATTAAGCCTTTACCTCGATAGCGAGAAGGCGAATCAGGTAAGAGATGCCCCTTTTATTTTCCCTCCGACATTGGACCTAATATGTCGCAATTAGAGTTGCCTAGAACAGAAGCTTGTTTTTTTTTTTTTTTTTTTTTTTTCTTTTTCCCAATGGATCCTAAAGTCTGAATAACTTAAGCATCTTTCCTATTTGATGCCCTCATCCAGCTCAGAATAAACTGTTGCAACATTGAATAATTTCTCCGTCGGAGCTCCGCTTCAGCGAGGGGGTATTCATCAAACTAGCACCCGCCTCCTGAGATAAGACAAAAAGCAAAAACACCAAGCACTTGGGCAAAACCAAGCAATAGCCAAGCAGTAACCAAGCAATCAGGCAACGGCACACAGAATTGGCAGAATGAACAGAAATTGCAATTGTCTTTCCTCGAGCTATTCCAGAGATATCGATGTTGACTCAGCATCTCTAGTCGCCCTAACCGGGATGTTGATATCTAGTGTTAAACATTTAATCGCGCTTTCTTTGTCTCAAACATTATGCAGATAATGCAGACCATATCCAATCGGACCTGCCAAATTTGATTAGTGCTTTTCGTCATCGCAGATGGGGAAATTAATGTTGCAATCATACCATTGTGGTTAGCTGCCCCCGCGTGTATATCAAGGGGGAAAATTCCCCTGTCCCTGCACGATGGCCAGGTACCATCACATCTCTATTATTTCTCGAGATGCTCGTACATCAGGCTTGTGTCGTTCTGGCGATCGCTGCTCTCTCTGGAGCTGTCCCCGCACCAGTGAAGCATGTCTTGCATGAAAAGCGAAGTGAGCATGTGGATTGGGTGAAAGGCGAGCGCATTAAACGCGATTCTGTGCTGCCTGTGCGCATTGGTCTTACTCAGAATAACTTGGAGAAGGGTGATGAGTATCTCATGGCTGTGTAAGTTGTTTTCTTATGCGCATGTGGCTTCATGGTATGCGGGCTACTGATATTCGTATAGTTCTGACCCGAGCTCTCCCAAGTATGGACAGTATTGGACTTCAGAGGAGGTCCATAATTTGTTCGCTCCTTCAAAGGATTCGGTTGACTCTGTTCGTCGCTGGCTTGAATCTTCTGGGATTCATGGATCCCGGATTGTACACACCGATAACAAGGGATGGTTGGCGTTTGATGCCTATGCGCATGAAGTAGAAGCTTTGTTCAAGGCTGAGTTCTATGAACATGAGCATGCTAGCACTTCCAGCCTTAAGATTGGTTGCGAGGAGTAAGTCTTTTCGCTGCTTTTAACTACTTTGGACTCTTTTTAACAGTGCTAGGTATCACGTCCCTGAGCACATCCAGGCGCACATTGACTATATTACTCCCGGTGTCAAGCTCAGTCCCATTGTCAAGAAGAAGCTCGGTTCCATAGACAAGAGGAGCAGCATGGCGAAGCGAGCGTCGCACTTGGCTCATTCGAAGGCTACAGATGACTCTACCACAACCGCGGTTCTCTCTGAGAAGGCCAAGTCACTTCCTGCAGATCTCCAGAACTGCGGAACTCAGATGACTCCGGCCTGTATTAAGGCCTTGTACCACATCCCAGAAGCCAAGAAGGCAGCCGAGGGCAACTCGCTTGGTCTCTACGAGCAGGGTGACTACTTCGCAAAGTCAGATATTGATCTCTACTACAAAGCCTATGCTCCTTGGATCCCTCAGGGTACTTATCCCATTCCTGCCTTGATTGATGGAGCCAACTTCTCGGTGCCTGATTACAGCCCGCTGAATAGTGGTGAATCGGATATTGACATTGACATGGCGTAAGTACAACCACCCCCCGTAACTTGCTTCTCGGTGTTTTCTTTTTTTTCCCCTTTTTTTTTGCTAACGACGCCAGTTATGCGCTTATCTACCCCCAGTCCGTGACTCTTTACCAAGTTGATGACCAGATCTATGAACCGAAGGAGGTTGCGACCACCAACCTGTTTAACACTTTCCTTGACGCTCTCGATGGTGTATGTTATAATCTTTCAAAAACCAAATATATCTTGCTAACAAATCCAGTCTTATTGCACTTACAGCGCCTTTGGTGAGACAGGCGACAACCCTGATATCGATGCAGTCTACCCCAACCCGAGCGCCGGTGGTTACAAAGGTAACATACCATTCCCACCAACCAGACTGATTTAATCGCTCACACAATAACAGGTCAACTTCAGTGTGGCGTATACAAGCCCACAAACGTGATCAGCGCCTCCTACGGCCAAGCTGAAGCCGATCTCCCCGTAGCCTACACCAAGCGCCAATGCAATGAATTCCTAAAACTCGGTCTGCAGGGCCACTCCATCCTCTTCGCCTCCGGCGACTACGGCGTGGGCTCGTTCCACGGTGACGGAGCCGCCAACGGATGTCTAGGACCCGAGGGAAAGATCTTCAACCCACAATACCCCTCTAACTGCCCCTACGTGACCTCTGTCGGAGGCACCATGCTCTACGCCAACCAGACCGTCAAGGATGCTGAGAGCGTGATGCACGCTGACTTGGGTGGTACTGCTGCCAACTTCAGCAGCGCCGGCGGCTTCTCCAACTACTTCCCGCAACCTGAGTACCAGAAGAAAGCCGTGGAGAAGTACTTCAAGGATGCTAAACTGACTTACCCGTACTACTCTGAGCTGGAAGTCAACCTGAATACGACAAACGGTCTATACAACCGTATTGGTCGTGCTTATCCTGATGTGTCGGCTAATGGCGCCGTGTTCCCTGCTTACACCGGTGGGAAGTTGGAACACTACTATGGTTCTAGCTTAGCGTCGCCGTTGTTTGCTTCGGTTCTGAACTTGGTAAGTTGGGAGTTGGAATTCTGCTCGTCGACTGTGCTAATGACCCCTGGTGGTAGATTAACGAGGAACGTATCCACAAGGGCAAGGGACCTGTTGGTTTCGTGAACCCCGTGCTTTACGCTCACCCGCATGTTCTCAATGACATCACCAATGGCACCAATGTTGGATGTGGTTCGGACGGCTTCAGTGCTATTCCAGGGTACGTACAATCGTTTACATTGGTGATGCGCTTTTTACTGACCTACCATGCAGATGGGATCCGGCTACCGGATTGGGCACACCTAACTATCCTGAGTTGAAGAAGCTGTTCTTGTCTCTTCCTTGAGATGAATAAGAGCAGAGCTTGTGTGACAGACTTGCATACCGAGTGTTGCCAAGGGTCACCTTGTTGAAAATCAAGTATCAAGTTGCTCTAGGCCACTGTTGTATTGGGATTTTCTCTATGATCCTCATGACCAGTTTGTCTTTGTCTCATTTTTAGTTATTCATGTCTATAAATGTATATATCTATGTCTATATGTCCGAATTTAACGTGAGATGGTTTTATATAGTACGTGGACCACCAAGTACATTATTGGGGAGAAGGGTCGGGGACATGTCACCTTCCGGAAAAATGATTGATGATTGATTTCAATTACCTAATTAGACAGAGATGTAGGGAACGACCCGATGTCGAATTGAAGAATTGAAGAACGATAGAACTTAGAATTGATGCATACCAACCCACCACATTCTCCATTTGGCCAAGAGACTACCAATTCTGAAAGAAAGTCAAAGTCCCTTCGTTGCATTTACCATTGAATACATAATTCGGCCGGCAGGTGCACAGGTTACAGCTGTGCGGTAGGCTGCCGCCAGGGCTATCATATTTCATTTAGGATATAGAACAAAGCAAACAGAATATTTTTATCCCAACTAGCTGATTTTCTATGTCTACCAGAAGACTATATTCAATAGTGTAGTATAGAGCGTCAGAGCCGACGGAAGCTAGAAAAGACCCATCAAAGTATCAAAGGCGGCAGCATTTGAATCGGCCCCGGCATATAGCCTACAAATAGTAATGTCGACTTAAACAGCTGTTGAGAGATTATATGAACTTATTTCAAAGATGAGGAATGTCCATTAACTTCTATCAGCGCTTTAGCCCACTGGGATTTTCAACAAAATATGTGTGCGCCGCGTTTGTTCACTAAATATAGACATGTCACCATATGCATGATTTCAGAACATTCAGAAGAGTACAACTTATCTATTGCCTTTCTAATAACAAGACCCATCATAAATCGTACATGCCGTAAGTGTTATTATGTGTTTGTGTTAAAGTGCCCCAGATATCAAACTATCATCCTAGTCCACGGTAGCTAGAGCTTGTCGCCATTTTCGATTGATCGAATTCCTTTGACTCGTTTCTCATTCTTCAATTATATATTAATTTGATTTAATTTACTACCTAGGTATCAGTTATGCTTACCTTCGGTCCTTTATGGTTGAAACTCGAAGGGGGTGGTCACCGTCGAACTATACGCCATGGTGGTCCGTGCGCGAGGATTTGTATAGCTTCAAATATCTATAAGCTGAGGATATAAAGCCCCGTTTTTGTCCGCTACATTAGTCAATGGACTGTCGGTCTCATATACCAATCCTAGGCAGGTCTCAACAACCGAATTGCTATTGAAAATGCCCTTCGGGCGGTAGCGTAGAAAAGGCAATAAAAGTTGCTGAGGCCCCTGCTCAGGAGCTCGATCGGAGAAAAGCAACCTTGGAAGTAAACAAAACTTCGAACAATCTCAACCCACCCACCCCCGGGTAAAGCAAATTCTGAGGCATCATGGCCCTGTATCCGATTGAAGAACTTCCTGTGAGTACGATTCTTCGAAATTGAAGCCCTGAAGAGTTATTAACAAGAGTATACACATAGCTCGGCGATGCTCCCCCCGATTGCGGACCCACCCCGGGTTCCCCACCCACGGATTGCTACCAGCTGTTCCTGGCCGTCTATCACCGTGGCGAGCTCTCTCTTGGCGACTACCGAAAGCGTCTCGGCTTTTCCGCCTATCACTGGGCCATCCTCGTCTATGATGTGAAGTACGATCGCTACTACGCCTACGATGTGACTGACGGAGCCTCGCCGGACCCGGTCATGCGACGTGACCTCAACCCGGACTTCCAATGGACCTACCGCGTCAAGACCAACGTCCACCCGGAGTCGTGTGATTCTCTTCTCATCAGAATGGCAATCGGTGAAGTCAACGACGGAATCGGCCCGGAGACTATCAAGATCCTCCTTCAGTCTGTTCAGCTGCCGATTAAGTGTGCTTATCCTCCTCAGAACTGCGTCAACTGGATCAGGTCTGTTCTGCACAAGCTCCGGCTCCATGGCTATGTCCGCAACCTGCACAACATTGAGATGACTATTGATCGTGCTCTCGCTTATGCTGATCTTCGCATGTCGGATCCTGACAATTCTGTAACTGTTCTCGATCACCTCGGCAATGAGTTGTTTTACAGGCCATACCCAGCATGAAGTGTGATATCTTGAAGGGACGTGTTTTACTGGAGTCTCTGGTGACTGGTGTTAGCTGGGCGTCTTGAGTGTCACTTGACCATCAGCCGTTTGTTAATCTGAACGTAGCTCATTGAGCATGAATCAATTATCTTTCTTTTGAGCTAGTGGCCTGTAGATGTTTGTATTCATGTTGACGGTGCTAGATGATGCGGCAGGGTTAGATATAGATTAGCGACGCTATCAAGTGGCTTCTTGGTTTCTACCACATATCAATGGACAAGTGAGTCTCCATGGGGACAAAGAGGCCAGGGATTGCTTGGTTCTTTGTTCTGATGAACTACATATATGGGTACTGCATGTTGGAAATAATCAGAGCTAAAATCTATAGATCATTTATTAGGTACCACTAACTATGAGGCACAAACGGTCTCTATCATTTTTGTATAGCCGGTAAATACCTAATTCAAATAGTGATATTTCAATATTAGAGGTACGAAGATAAGACCCAACTTTCAAACCAATGCACTTCTTCACTGCATCAGAAATCAGAATCGTAGTTTACATGTGTAATGTAAATTCAACAAGCTTAACGTAGCGAATGATATTCTCCATTCCGCCCGGTTGACAAGAAACTCCCGTCACCCAAGGGTGCCTGTTGGCTGTCTAGCAAGACTCGAGCTTGGTGTACCACACGTAGAACATAGTCATCACAAGCATCATTGGAACGCTGTCAAAAAATATACATGGTCCACTCGTGTTGTAACAGGTAGCCCGTACTACCCATCCAGTATTCAATCACCCACCAGAATATAGACCGAATCATGACGAGCGCGCTGACACCGAAAAGCATATGAAGAGTCTACTTCCAAGGCATGTTGGTGCTGCCATAAGACGTTGGGTTTCTCACGAAACGGCCAAGAGGGCAGGGGCTAACACGATGCCATCGTTAGAGAGCACGTAGGAGGGTAAGGATGCCGTATTGATATGAGCACCGATTCTGCCTCCGTATCCATAGATTTCAAACGTTTTGTTTTTATCATTAGATTCAATGTCAAGGATTTTTTCTCACGGAAAGGAAGTCAAGAATTAACGAAGCCCTCCCAAGACAAAAGGAACGCAGAACCATGTCCAAAGACGGAGAGGACGAATTGGTTTCATTTTACGTAGTCTGCGATGAAGGGCCTCCAGGGCTCTATGAACAATCCATCATACCCATACAATATGGATGTTGATGCAATTCCTGTTACCTAGTGGTATCTTCTTTGAAGTAGCTAGAAAGCAACACCGGGGACTAATATATGCTTGCCTTTCGGGTGCTGAGCATGCGTTATGTAGATTAATCCGAATGCACCATAAATTGATAAATGATATTACGACATGTTCTATATTTAATCGTGTCAAGTAACGCTGCCTTCTAGCTGAAGATATGCACCACTGAAGCGTACGCCGTTGTGGGTCAGATAATATCTAGAAGCCAATAATCAGGCCCTTTTGAGGGGCTTGCCAAGGAGAAGAATTGAGTACCGTAGTGACTGTTTCATTCTTTTCTCGGATCTGAAACGTTTGACCAATGTGAATTTGCCTAAGGATTTTTCAAGGTACTCTTCTACATCTAGCAGAGCCCAGCATCGCTGCCTAGGTACCCACTGCGAACACGCATGGTCCACCCGCTAAAAGCCTCCTCGCTTCCAAAGTCCAGGTCTACACCGTCTCTGCTTGTAGAATAAAAACAAAACTCCAAAATCGTCTCCAGTATTGCATGTATTTAATTCCAGTAGTGGGCCACCGTCGAAAAAATACTGGTTCATAAACTATTCAGAGTTCCACAGAGCAAAGTGCTCATACCGAGAGACATGCATGGGTCAATACTTGAGAGAAGCATACGACTACTGGAAGGATCAACCAGACAACACGTTTGGAAGGCAACTCATATCGCCTTCCATAATGAGTAGATTCTGTGAGAGGCTCACGACCTCCGCAAAGACATAACTTAGTAACAGGATGGGATGCAAAAGGCGCTCGGCCACAACGGTCCCTTCGGCATACCAGCGGTACCTCTGCGGCATCTTGGTGATATAGGTCACGGGAGTTTTACGCCCTGTTCCTAGACCGACGCTAGAAATTGCAAATGCAAGGCCCTCTAGCATTTGTGGAATCTTAAACATTTGACTTGAATATATACCTTGAAGCCGCCATGGCCTTTTCGTTACGGGAAAATATACGTACTAGTAATTACTCGAATGCTAGAATTAAAGTAAATGCTTTATGATCTTCGTAAAATACTACTAACGTTTTCCCCAATGAGCCACTACACCTATTTGTAACGAATCGCGTCATCGGTGCTGCCACGTGGTGGGTATAGAGATTGCCCGGCTGATCTTATCTCGAAATAACCCCGGGTTCATAGTCCCGGCAGCTACTCTCAATCAAGCTCGAATGGATTAGAAACTGGAAAATAAGTCTATTATAAACCATCAACAGAGAAATCGACTACTGAAATAGACCCTACAGAGAACTCCTAATCCAAGGGTTCGTCGATGACCATATCAGTTGTGGCGCAGGCAACATCAGTTAGGGGCTCTTCGAGAAAAATATCAACAATACTGGATGAGGATCTGAGGATCTGTGACATCAACGTCGGAAATGACAGCTTTCGAGACCAGGAACAGGGGTGCCTTTCCACCCGGGGGCCCGTAACTTCGCGTACATCGACCCGCTTGACCGCCCTATACCTTCACTATTACTATGTATCATCTGACAGAAATATGCAGATATGCAGATATGCAGTGCGACATTGTAACTTTATTGATATTTTATGAGTGGACAGCTCAATTTGAATAGATCTTAACAAATCTCCGTCGGCGCAGCTCCCCGCAACTCGAAAAAAAAAGGCCGGAATAATCATGAGTCACGAGGAACTATGGAGCATCAAAGTGAGTAATCGGGAACCTACACGGATGGTTTCATCCGACCAGCCCCGTAGACATGTGTCGCATAGCCACCAACCCGCAACTAAACTCGATCTGGCGGACGACGACGATAAGTTCCGGGTACCGGCAACGAAGTCCCGAGATCGAGTCACGTTTCGGTTTTTTTTTTTTTTTTTTTTTTCTTTCACGTGTCGATCATCCGTGAGTGATCCAACAAGTCTAACGTGAATTGGGAAATGCATACCATAGCCCATAGCATAAAGTGTGCACGATCCGCACGGATACGGAGCTCGGAGACGGAGTTGTTTTAACGCCAAGGACCGGAGGAATCAGGGGTTACGAGCTACTTACCTAGGTAGGTATGAAATAGGGATTCGAATGTCGTTAGATGTGGTAATTTGTGTTGCTGATTAGTGTAAAATAAATCGCATAGGCTATGCTATGTATTGATCATTATCAGCCTCAACATACAGCACGGTCGCCTATTTCGGGCGAATGATTAGCAAATAATTGATTATCGTCTGCTCCGTATCCCCGTCTCCCTCAATCTCAGCTCATCGTACAGTACTCCGTACAAAGTATGTTGTTCACATTATCTCGCCCTGATAAGGCAACTGGGACTACCGGGGCCTTGGATTCCACTTACTGAGTATTTTGTAATCCACATCTAGGCATTCATAGATCCATCTCTCGGCCAACGGTAACGCATAACAATGGCCGATGGAAAAGTCCTGATGTCATATTCAAGCATAGTGGATCTCGGGAAATTTAGCAGCGAACACCCGATGTTGATTACTGGGCGTTGATTAAAGCGGTTGACAACCAGCCGTGGCGTCGGCCGACAATTACTAACTCCGCCTCCCCACGACAAAGACCCTGAATCCAATTGTTCTGGGCTGTGTCTGGATCTACCTGTTGATCTCATCATTTCTTAATTGGGCAATGTTCGTATTAGATCGATATTGCTAATATTGATAGAAGATAGAAGACAGATTACATTTTAGAATCATATTGAGAGAAGCCTAAAGCCTAAATCATCATGGAAAAAAAGAAAAGAAAAGAAAAGAAAAGAAAAGAAAAAGCCGAGACACCTTCGTATTCGGGTATGCCATAGGGCTATGAAGTGGAGATTGACTGTTTCGAAGCGGTAAGCCATGCGAGCGAACCAATCTGCGCAGGTGGGCATTTTTTAAGTGCTTAGGTCATCTTAAAGCCGCACCCGTGCACACTCGGCGATATCCGCATGGTCTTACATAATACGCCAAGATAGCCCTGGAGGTTGCCCTGGAGAAGTCCAAGGCTGACATGAAAAACAGGACCTTCGCCTTGGCAAGTTTGAGGTCCGTGATGTACGCCAAACACGTCAAACACGCTATCGTGGTCAGTATGCAGTAAGGAATGTACATTGTACCTGTATCATGAAGCGAGAAACACCATAATCTAACTCCCCTCCTTGCAGGGCGCAGTGTCAGTCCGTTTCGAGCAGATTCCATGTGGGGGCCAATAAGATCCGCCAATGCCCCATCGTGTGTTCACATGTGGAATGTACAAGGTACAACGTAAATCGTACGTCTGTAGGCAACGCTGTAGAACTGCGCGATGAGCAAGATCTTTATGGGCTATAGCGGTCTCATCCAGTGGTGTTTGAATTATGCTGCCTTATGGCCTCCTAAGGATCCGTGCATGTCAATAGCTAGTACCTTCTTGGGCATTCTCCACCACACAGCCTACTCATGCATGGATTCCTGGTTAACCTTGAATTCCTGGGGAATGCTAGTCGATGCTGCCAAGACTGGGTGCTGGTCGTACTTATCTAGGGAGACAGAGTACAGGCGAGGGGTAGTGTTGCATAATACAGAATACGCATACGGAGCAAGGTGGCTTGGCTTCCCAAGGTTTAATGTTCCAAGAGCCTCCATGCTGACATGCCAACTCATTGGACCTCGACACGTCGACAGGTCAAAGCAATTATCAGCTACGACAATTGTCAGCTATGGGGATATTCTATATCTAAGGTTATAGAAGATGATGTGATTTGGCATCCTGTGATTGGAAATCGAACTGCTATGTAATCCAAATCTGAATTCCAAGGTTTGATGGGAACTTAAAAAAAAAATGAAAAACAAATTGTATCAGTAATCAAACTGATCAGGAAAAGGAAATAGTTAATGGAATTAGGGATTAGGAATTAAGAAAATAAAATAATAAAATAAACGGCAAAAGGTGCGACCGATACTCCGATCGGTTTTTTATCCTCCGGTGCGGACCACGGCACGGCGGATTGGTCATCCGAGAGCATTCAAAGTGACTCACTGCATTATCTTAAAAATTGGACTGAAGTTAGAAAAGAATACGGAGAACATATGTACTTCTCATATTGTAAGTAAGTACATATGTAGTTTTAAGTATCTAAACGCAATGTGTAACCTAGCGGTGAAGATCTAGAAATGGGGAACCTTGGAAGAGAACAGTGCATTATTCATAACTCGGGGCTCGGCGTATATACCCTTTCTCCATTTATTTCCGGTGGATCTTCTCATCATCCGTAAAGTCCGTTTCGGGTCGATCGGATTAAAAATTAAAAATAATTAAAAATCAAAAGAAAAAAAAAGAAAGAAAAAAACGTTGCCTTGTCAGATTAAATATAAACCTCTCGTCCGGGAATCCCAAGATTGTTTCTGATATCTTAAGATCTACTTCTTAAACCTGTTACACTATCGATCTTGTCCCCCTGGAAGAGAAACCTGATCTATCATAGTATACTTTCATGTATAACAAAGTTGATCTACTCCCTTATCCCTTCTACCGCACCGCCCCACGACGATCCACTGTGACTGGATGACGCCTAATTGAGTCACCACCAAAGAGTCATACCCAATAATCCTTCAAAAGCTCGTCTGGCCCACCATGGACTCTTCATCTATTACCTCTAATACCTCCAAACCCTCCCCCTATTTCGACTCTCTCCTTCGTCGCCGCCAACAAAAGAAAATGAGCATCACTCAAACATACTATCTCGCCCACACTGCCCGGAAGAAGCTCACTCATGAAGCTTCCCGGGCAGACCACGACCTGCGCTTGCTTGTTGGCCACGCAAACCTCCTCGACTCGCTGATGTACGACCTAGCCGATGCTGAACGTGAACAAGAACGCTGGTTCAACCAGACCGTCAGCGGAGCCACCAAGGCTTCTTCTTCTTCCTCTTCCTCCCGCCAACACATTCAATGGGCTTCGACAGTGGTCGAAGAGCCCGAGGAAGACTGGGACCCGGAGGATGCATCCGATCTGGACTCCGAACTCAGCGACAGCGACGACTCCGACTACGATGAGTCTGAATTTGTTATCAACACACCTCCCGTCCGCCGTCGCTCCCCATCACCGGTGGCTCACTTCCAAGAGGACCTTCTGGATGAGGATGACGAAGGCGACGACACAGATTCAGACTTCGAATACGATGATGCGGAGGATAACGAGCTGACCTTGACTCGCTCACCCTCACGACAGTCGCCGCCTGAGCTTCTGGCTGACTCGGATGGAGAGTCTGAGGACGAGGCGACACCGCCCTCCCCGCCCCAGCCTCCGCTGGAGGCATTCGATGAAAAGGAGCCTGCTACTACGGCTATCGCCTTGGCAGGCTCTGATCAACCCCATCTCTTTGAGCAAGGGTATTTTGGTACACAAGAGCAGACCCTGATCGAGGCTTATTGATTAAGCTCGATCACTCCCACTTTACAATCCCGACTATACTCTCTACCCCTCTCTCTGCCTTGTGTTCCATAATCCAGCGATACATGCCGTGATACCCTGATGCTTTTATGACGATGTTTTTGGAGCGAGCTTATATTTACCATCTCTCATCTTCTATTTTCTGGCGTTTGTTTTTGGTTCGGTCGCATTTGGCGAATTGTCATTTTGGACATTCCATTTTTCCTCCAATGTCATATGGACATCTTATTACATATTCCACTCATCTCTTGCTATCTGTGATAGCGGCCCAACATTCAGCTCTCCCTACCAAAGGTCGAGACTCTGCATTGGAGCGTTGAAATACGGGGAAGACATTGTGATTCCCCCACAGAAAAAACACAAAACAATCCAATAAAAATTCTAAATCCTCAATCTTCCATCTACTCCGTACAAAGTACTCCATACAAAATAGTCCAGTAAATAGTGTCATTCAAATCGGCAGAATCGCGCATGTGACCTCGTCGATCAGCGGGACCGTGCGCGCAGAATCCCCTGTTCCCAGCCAAATGGAAGTTCAACACGCCAACACGCCATGATCTTCACCGCCGGATAAGCTAGATAGATCAGAGCCAAGGGTAGATAGTGTGTGATCATCACGGTTAGGTCGGCATAGGGCGCCTCTACGCGACGATAGTCAGCTGAAGGGTTTTACTAGTTCATTATTTAGGTGTCCGGGCACTCCGCGGAGTGGGTTAAGGAAGGGGGGGGGGTTTTTTCCTTCGCTTCTTTTTCCCTTCGAATGGATACCTTGGCTTTGTTAGAAGTAAGGCATGGCGGGATCCATATTGGGCTAGTATATTGGGCTAGTGAGCGAAAATCTTGAGGCTGGGGGCAGAAGCGTTTTGGGTATGCTGTTCGTTGGGCAGTCTTGGACTCTTGTTGGTTTATTGCAATAGATCTTCCCCTATCTGGGTATCATTTCCCCCTATCTAACATTTTACTCGTCGGAGTACTCAAACCCTCAGATAGAATATATGAACTTAGTCATGTTATATGCATAAACATCATAACCTACGTGGGTCCTTTTATTGTGGCTTAGTACGGAGTACATATGTCGCCATATGCTAATTTGTATGTCACATTTTATTGTTCCGTAATCCGCCCTATGGCTTCAAATATTGATGCTATACGGAGTACAATATATAATATTGACTTGGTATTCCTCATATCCCACTATTAGTAGGCTGTGGTTTTTTCTCTTGCCAGGAGATACCTAGATACCTTGTATCATAGTTCGGACTCTTCTCGAATGCTGGGCTAGTATTATAATTATATTTGGATAGAAGCTACATGCTAAACTTCAGTCTGGCGAATTTTCCCATTTTGTGCTTAAAATATAGACACAACATATATATCCATACAAGTGGAAAGGTAGAGTTATTTCTTCGTATTCCCATCTGAGCGCAGTACCCAAATTAAGACTTCATATGGAAATTCCATTCATTTTAACAGTTTCTTCCTCGTGTGCACTACTTAACCCAAATGAAGCTTCAATTATATTATGTAGTATACTTCGTAGGGTTGTGTCAATCACCAGACCCGTGGACCCCTGCTGATATTACATAATACTGGCTAAGCTCCCGAGCCGCTATCGATAAGTGATCGCCCTGGCCAACCGTCCTGACCCCTCGCTGCATCCGTCACTCTCCAGCTTGAGCAAGATGACTCGTGACCATTAATCTTCCTAGTTTTTATTGAAGAGACTCTCTCAAAACATGATACCACAACCCCGCTTGGTCCTGTGGAACCCTCAACAACCCCGTGGCCGCTGATACGTGCTATTAACTCCTGTCATTTACGTCAACACACAGCCAACGAAAACCAACAGACCCATTATACCCCTGTTCATTTTCATCATCACCGAAAATAAACCTCTTAATGCCTGTGTCAACTTCTCCCAGACGCTCATCCGAGTCTGCAGGGCGACCCGAATCCAGTGATCATACGACCCCAGCTGCGGGGTCCGGCCACACCCGCAGCTTTTCTGGCGAGGTTAAGCCCAGAAGCCAACGGAGATCGATTCAGTTTAGCGTCGACGCTGCAGAGGCTCAGTTGCCCACTCGCTCGTCGAGCTTTAAGGAAAAGCGGCTGTCATATGGGGATACCCCGACGAGGGAATTATTGGAAGAAAAGGAACGGGAACACAAAGCTGCCCAATTGAACCGAGGGCCGTCTCCACCACCGCCGAAGTATGTTCTGCTCAAAGACTGTGTGTGAAACGGTGTGTACTAATATATACGGCAGAACCTACGAGCGAGGCGTCTCTTTCGACACATTCGACAACTTCGATGCTACCGATTTCTCCCTCACATTAAACTATAAACACAAAGGCTACCAGAGCACACGTCGGAGCAGGACCTTTTTGTGCGGAACCGACCAGAACGACTACTCCGAGTTTGCCCTCGAATGGCTGATTGACGAGCTGGTGGATGACGGGGACGAGATCGTCTGTCTTCGAGCGGTGGAGAAGGACTCGCGTATAGCCAGCGATGTCGGAATCGAAGAGCGAAAGTACCGCGAGGAGGCAGAAAAGCTATTTGAGCAGGTAATCCAGAAGAACAGCCAGGATGAAAAGGCCATCAGCTTGGTCCTGGAACTTGCTGTGGGTAAGGTTGAGAGCATCATCCAACGCATGGTAACCTTTCCAAGAACCCCTTCACTACCTACTACCAATCTAATATCTCCTAGATTCGCATATACGAGCCTGCAATGCTTGTAGTCGGTACACGAGGGCGCAACCTGAAAGGAGTGCACAGTCTGCTCCCAGGATCCGTCTCCAAATACTGCCTCCAGCAATCACCCATCCCGGTGATTGTCGTTCGGCCTTCACCGAAACGCGAAAAGAAAAAAAAAAAGCGCCGTGCAGACCCAACACGGCGCAGCTACAACCATATCCTGGAAATGAGCGAGCAGCGCGGCAGTCAGATATTCGGTGCCAGCGCCAGCAACGATAGCAGCACTTCGAAGTTGCCTGACGAAGAGGCTGCAGTAGCGGAGGCACTCGGACTCCCCGCATCATACTCGAATGCGGCCTCGCGCAGTTCTCTGTCGGTCTCAGACCGTAGTAGCATTAGCATTAGCCACGATGACTCTGACTCGACCTACCCCATTCGGAACTCACTGGATGCAGTGATTATGGCAAGTCCGGGCGTCGAAAGTCCAGCAGATAGCTCTCAGGAGAGTGTCGTTACCGGCAATGGTGGTCAGACATCTCCTTCGCCGGACAGGACTACGGCCTCGCCTTCTCTGCCTGACCAACCCGAGCCTCCCATATCCGACGTCTCCTCTACAGAGATTGAAAAACTAGATGAGGCCAACGAGCCTTCCGATTCAACCACGAATCCCGTGTCTATCCCATTGATTGAAGTGTCAGATAACAATGATAAAAATGACAACACGAAGGAATCCGAAACCTGAAACCATGGCTTGCCTTGCCCGCAACCACTCTTCATGCCCATTTCGCTCGTGTTGCGCCATACATTACACTATCGCGCGCTTTCTCGCATACTCACGATCCATACGAACCAATCGTCCGATTTCACCCCCTCATATTGCTTCTAGCCTCTCTCTATCGAACAGAATGAACGCCAGAAATTACGTCGGCTCGCGACGGGACTGACAGTTATACCCCAACTCAATACCCTGATCGCTTATTTTCTTCTGATGTGTCCTGACCTGGTTAAACGTTTCACATGTTTTGGCCATGTGCATTTATCTCTCCTCCTGTGTCTACAGCGAGAACCCGTCGAATTAATCCATAGACATTGATTGCTTAAGCTCCCACATATGTGCAGATCTCTCGTAACTATCTGTTTACTCGTAGTCGCTATTCCTATCATAGTATACCTATGGATACTGGTCCATGCTATAATAAGTCCATAGTCAGGCTTAAGTACATATACATAGATCTATATAATGTCCAAGACGAGCTAATCTCTTACCAGGCAAGGAAGAGATTAGAAGTAGCTGGAAGGCGAAGCATTTATTCAATCACGTTAAAGCTGAGTGGTGCTTCGGGTATTGAGAAAAAAAGAGGACAAGGTCAAGGAACAGGAGAAGAGCAATAGCAAGAGGGAAAAGGGGAAAGGGGACAATATGCAAAGCACGAGAAGGGAGAAAGAAAAGCAAAGAGCAAAAGAAACAGCAACCCCCTTCATCACCCTCATAATCAATCTCTCCTTGTCAGTTTCCATCCACAGTAAAACCCCCTACTAGATGTGCATATGGCAAGATGGAAGACAAGAATGAAAAAAAAGATGATGCAGCAAGTCCAATTGCAAGCAAAGTCTTACTCTCAACCACGACTCCACACTCATTCTCTCAATTCGATGAAAAGAGAAGAAAGGAAAAAAGAAATATAAGAATTGAAAAGATGTCAAGATTGTACACTATGAATCGGGTCTCGTTTTCGAAAGGTTCGAAAAAGTAAAACCAGCCGTGATAAAGTGAAAAAAGGGGAAGTCCTAGGGGATAACCGACCAGTCGGAAAATGCAAAGGACTGAGACCGATTAAAAACAAAGGCGCATGGCTTTCCTCACGGGGAAAAAACAATGGAAAATGACGAAAATGAAGAAATCTTTTTGTGAACCAAGAAAATGGAAAACGTTGATCATTAACTCCTAAGGACTTTCTATGCTGTGGATTCGCCGTCCTTGACAGATGGGGTTTTTGAGGGACGACGCTCCGCGGCCGCGGGCTGCGACTTGGTGAGCATCGGGGAAGTGGGGTTTGACGGTGGCGAGGTAGCCATGTTATCCCGATCTTCAAGGGCAGCAAGCGCGCTGGGGAGGGTATTAGCATGGGAGGTTCTGTAGGAGGAAAGCGTTGGGAGTTGCGTACCTGAAAGCATTCATGGAAGAGTTGTCTTCCTTTTTGCTGCCGGTAGGAGTGCCGGTGCGGCTGCTGGAGGCGCTGTCGTCGCTTCCACGGACTAGGCTGCCACCGGGACCGAGGTTCTTGCGACCGCTATTGGTGCGCGAGCCGAGAAGGCTGGAAGGACCGAATGACATGGGCTGGTTGGTGTTGCGAGTCGCACGCAGGCGGCGGAGATCGTCACTGCCAACCTTGCTAGAGGCGTAATCGGGGGGGAGGGGCCTGGTTTCCGTATCCGAAGCCGCGGGCATCACCGCGACCCATGGGGATGCGGCCACCGCCTCCGCGGTTGCTGGACTGGCGCTGGCGCTCGGCTTCAGCGGCTTGCGCGGCACGGGCAGCCTGTTTCAAGGGTTAGATACGAGACATAATGAATGACAGAAACGAAGGTTACTTACAGCCTCGCGAATCTCAACGATGGTCTGAGGACCCTTATCGGCATCCTTGGAGTTCCAGCGTGCGGCACGCAGATCGATAATATCCTGAAAACCGTGTTAGTATTTTTTTTCTTTCCTTTCTTTCTTCCCACCTCACAGAGAAAGAGGGAGAAACTTACCAGAAGCATGAAACGGAGACGGCTGGGCAGGTTGGGTGTCTCAACCATCAGGTGGATGCGAGCAAAGTAGGCGTCCATCATGGCAGGTCCCTTCTCAGAGGCATCGAGACTGGCACCGATGGTGCGCAGCAGACTGGTCAAACTCTCGACCTCGGCTTCATCGGGGATACCCTCGTAGTCCACAAGCTTCTTAACACACTCGTGCATGATACGCTCTGTAAGCATGCCGAGCTTGTACAGTTCACCAATGAACTTGACGAGACCAAGACCACGACGCTTAGCGGCGGCAGCGATGTAGTATTCGTCAGACATCATTGCAACCTGTGACAGATTATTAGTACAGGGACATGAAAACGTTTAGCCGCTGATCGACATACCTCTTCAGTAGTGCCCTCGGGCTTATCAGGCAGGTTAGTCTTCCAGCCACGCTCGAACTCTTCTTGACAGCGGTTGAGCAGGTACTTCCGGAACAGACTTCCACCAGCAACAACGGTGCCATTTCGGTCACGAATGTTCTCATCCTTAATCTCTGGGCTCATGCTCTCCAGCATGCTCTTACAGAACTTGGCGTACATAGGGGCCCAGTGAGCCTCATCAGTAGCCTTCTCGAATGTGAGTTGGATGACCTGGCGCAGAGTACGACCGTCGGACTCGTCCTTGGACTGGGAGACAATCGCGAGGATCTGACCGGAGATACGGTCGAAGTTCTCCGGTGTCATCTTGTTGAGAGCAGCCTTGACCTTGCGCTGCACGACATCCGGTGCCAAATAGCCGCCATCACCACCAGGGGCGGGACCAGCACCTTGGCCAACGCTGCGAGGCTTCCAGCCAGTTGCAGTGGTTTGAATTGCCTTCAGATCCATGCCAGCAGTAAGAGGCATCGACTTGTTTTGCGCCTCGTCCCCTCCTCGGCCACCGTGCTTCTTCTGTCGGCTGTCGGTACGGGGGCCCTTGCTCGAGCTGCCACGAGGAGGAACACCGGCAGAGTTTTGGCGAATATTGCCAATAGGACCCATGCCACCAGGGCCGCCCCGTCCGAATTGGAAGGAAGCATTGCGGCTGCCCATCGCTCCGCTGCCCATAGGGGGCATCTGACCAGGTCTGTTGAAGCTGCCCATGGCGGGGAAAGGTCCTCCCGGACCCATGGTGCCGCTGCGAGAGCCAGCACGGCTACCCATGCTAGGAGTGCGGGCAGACTGGGGACGGGAAGAGTCGGTGGCATCACCAACTGTGTCCCGCAGACGGAGGTCCCAGTCGACAGAGATCTTGTCCTTGAATGCGGCCTGGAACTGTAGCAGGAAGTCCCGGTCGTAGTGGAACTTGCGACCTTCGGGCGCAGCAGCGTTCATCTCTGTACTGGGAGGAGTGATGGTCGATGGGTAAGTGACCTTGCTGAGGTCTTCCAAGAACTTGGCATTCTGCAAAGACTTCATGCCTGCGGTTGCTTGCAGGGGCTCGGTGGGCTTGGGGGTATCGAGCTTGAGGCCAGCGGGCTTCTTGGGAATGGCGCTGGCAGGCTTGGCTGGTGGGCCCATGTCAGATGAAACAGGAGTAGCAGCACCGCTGTCGCCAGGGGTGGAAGACTCGGTGGCACCATAGCCACCCTTCTTGAGCGCGGCAAACGCATCCTTGTTGTCGTCCTGGGTGGCGTCGCTGCCTCCGGCACGAGCGGCGTTCTCGCGGGCAATCTCGCGGGCCTCGGCCTCAGCCTCGGCCTTCTTCATGTTGGCCTCGTAGTTCTCAAGTTCCTCGCGCTCCTTGCGTGCAGCTTCTTCCTTCTTAGCTTGCTTGGCGCGGTTGTAGTCTTCCTCGGCGGCGCGCTCCTTGGCTTCAATCTCGGCCATTTCACGCTCGATAGCATCAAAGTCGATCTCATCGTCATCTGCGGGGGCGGGGGCGGGGGCGGGGGCAGCAGCCTTCTTGGGCTCTTCAGCAGGGGCAGCAACCTCTTTCAATTCTTCGGCAGCAACCACCTTCTTGGGCTCCTCGACGGGAGCGGCCTTATCCTTGATACTAAGATCTTCAACGGCAGCCCGGACAGACTCAGTATCATCCTTCTTGGCATCGGTCGACGTGGCTTCAGTGCGAGAGGCCTCATCGGCCAGACGCTGCTTCTGAGCAGCCTCATCCTGCTGGATCTTCAGGCGAACAGCATCCTTCAGTTCCTGCTTCTTCTCCTCGTCGGTCTTCGTGGCATTCGCCTTGCTCTCGGTACGAGTGTGCTCAGACGCGCTGGCAGTGCGAGGTGGAGGAGTGGATGTAGGAGGAGGAGTAAACTTGACGGGCGAAGGGGAGGCGCGAGCAGGGGGATGCGGGGTTCTTTTCGAAGGTCTTGACTGAGCCGCTGTTAGGGTCCTTGATGATGATTGGACTCTTCTTGGCTGAGGGGATGATAAAGTGAGGCTTGGGGGCGGGGCTGTTGGATGCGCGGCTGCCAGAGTGGGTGTGGCCAGGAACAGCAGGACCAGTGGGTGCCGGTCCTTGGCCGAGGCTCGAACCTGGACGATCAGTAGATACCTGGGAGGGAGTACGTGAAAGTGGTGTCGCCTGAGGCATGGGGTTAGGGAATTGCTGTCCCATGTACTGAGGGTTGTAGGGCATGCCAGCAGTACGAGGCTGGGGAGACGGCGGGCCCATGTAGTAACCAGCGTTCGGGTTGTAATAACCAGCGTAGTTGGGATCGTAGGCGTTGGGGAATGACTGTTGGAATTTAACCATTGTTAGAATCTGTTCGAACTGGCCACTTTCAGGCGCAAGATCCACGGGGTACTCGGGAGAGTATGTAGGGTTGTCTTTGCGCCTCCAAGTGCTGGTAAGGTTTCTTTGGGGACGACGCCAGGGATTCTGGGAAGTACGAGAAGGGGGGGATCTCACAGCTTGAGGGCCCATGTGTTGACCGTAACCGTAGGGTTGCTGAGGCATCTGGGGGTGTGCCATCGGAACCTGGTTCATCTGAGGAGTGGTGGGGTTAACGTTGGCCAGGGCAGGGCTGCGGTTGGCTTGGTGAGGCGAGTTAGGGTAGGGAGCCAAAGGACGACCCTGGTTCGAGCCGTGAAACTGGGGACCCATGTTAGGACCGCCTCGCGGCTGGTTGGGGGTCTGACGGAAACCGGGGTTAGGAGAGTATGGCATTTGTTGTCCCTGGTAGCCGGGTTGGGAGTATCCGCGACCGCGACCACCCTGGTAGTTTGAACGTCCGGGGCCGCTGCCCATGTGGTTGCTCATATCGCTGTGGGTGGATTGGGAGGACTCGCGACGCAAATGCTGAGCACCGTGTGCAAGAGAAGCCTGTGTAATCGAACCCATCTATGTGAGCAAAAAACAACAAAAAAAAAACAAAAAAACAATGAGGACTTGGCAAAGTCGCGCACAAGTGGTGCCACGCTCCATACACATTTGCGCACAAAGAGCACGCAAGGGAGGGAGGGATTCAAGAGACTTACGTTAGCATCGGCAGATTCTCCAAAGCTACCGAAGTTCGGTACATTTCCTTGCGCCTGGTAAGTCGATGGAGGTGGGCGACCGCCGCTGGAGGCGGGCTGGGGAATAGGCGAAGGAGAAGTCTGAGGAGAAGTCACCCGGGGGTTTGTCGAAGGGGCACCAAGTCCAGCCTGGGCCTGGTTGGAGACAGGCACAGCGGGAGCACCCATGTTGGGAGAACTCTGCTGGAAACCGAACTGAAGACTGTTGGGCCGACTGGCCGGGCCACCACCGTTGGGCATGTAGCCGGAGGTACCGCTCGAGGTGATGGTCACAGATGGCTTGCGAGAGTGATCGCCGGAGGGAGCAGCCGAAGCAGTGGGGGCTCCATTGACAATGGTCACGCCAGAAGAGGCCGACTGCTGAGATTGATTTTGCATGGGTTTGCCGTTCACAGATACGGAGCTCGACTGCCCATGTTGCGCTGAACCGCCCACGGTGACGGGTGCGGCGGTAGAGTCCGTCGCGGACTTCTTAGTTGCGTTGGCGTAAGATCGGGCTGGCGCCTGGGTGGCAGCCAGGGGGGTAGAGGATGCGGGCTGGGTCGAAGCGGCGGGAGTAGCGGTGCTTTGTCCTTGGTTGCCCGACTGAGGAGGGTTCGAGCTCATTAGACAGGTTGTACGTCTAAACGCGCGAAGAGGGAGGAAAGTTCGAGAAAAAAAGACGAAGGTGATGTCAGTACGCGGAGGCGTAACAAGGCCACATCCAAACCTAACTGCAGGTTGTCAAAGGGATGAAACTTGATTAAGAAAAAGGGAAAACGAGTTTCCGAAATACACAGAAGACCAGGTACGCAGCAAGAGCGGCGTTTTGGTCGACAGTGTTATGTTTTAAAAGGGTTGATTTAAACGGTAGAAGATGGTGGGAGGAAAAAATTCCAGGGAAAAAAAATATTCGGGTTTGTGGAAAACGAAAGGGCAGAACGAGAGAGAGAGTTGTACCGTCGACCAACGTACCTTTGAATGTGATTAATGTGTTTTTATAGGATAGATTCTCTCGAGAATCTCTAAAAACAATGAAGTCAATGAAATTTCAGAAAGACAAGTGAGAGTAAAATAGAATGGGAAGGTTGAGAGTGATGGTCTACAACGCCACCCGGTACAAAGAATCTACTTTGCTATGTACATATATATGTAACTAGTTAACTAGTAGACTAACTTATATAACTAGTCATAATGTGAGCTCTAACCGGTTGGATAATATTATATGACTCTACTTGTAGTTATTGACTCTATTCTTTATTCATCTGGAACCGGATAGACCATCCAAATGCCCCATTTTCCCCATTTGCCACTTATGACCCCATACTATCTACATCTACATCTACATCTACATCTATATCTATATCTATACCAGATACTTATAAGGTACATATGTACTTAGCTAGAGTATCTAGCGAAGTACACTGTATACATGCTATATCCTATATCTCCTTATCATCTAAATGCACCCCTAACTCAATAATCCTCAATAATAGTCAAGGCACAGGGATATCAAATATTTCCCCATATCCCCCGTCCTTGCAGTGCATCTGCGTGAACTCTTTTATGCAAGGCTATTCCTCCGACCGGAGGGATTCGGCTTGACATCCTCGGTTGTTCTCAGTGATATTTGAACTAACATTCAGTTCGAGTTCGATTTAAGTGTTATTTAGCAACGCAAAAAAAAAAAGAAAAGAAAAGAAAAGAAAAATTCTCCTCCATGCAAATACAGCATGTCTCCCATCCCTATCTCTCACCTAGCAAGAGCAAAGCATTCAAGTTCTATTTTGGTTTTTCTTGTTCTACTATAAACCCCCCATGTTAAAAGCGGAACATCTCCGCGGACAGACTTAGGATCGGTCGTGCCCGCTTGCGCGCGACCGGGCGATCTCATCGACAGCTCGCGCCGCGAATTCAGCACCAGATGAGGCCGAGGAATCTTGCCCGCTATTGAACCAACCAGATGTCCATCCACTACTAGTCTTTCGTTCCGAGCGACGTCCTAGATCCTCATCGTCAACCACCTCGAAGGAGTTTTCGCTGCGATTCTTGCGCAACGGCACACCATAGGCAAGGTCATCAGCTTCGAGTCCACCGCGAGGGGTGCTCTGCTCTTCTTGTGCTAGGGTTGATCGGAGGTGATCTAGCAGCTCTCGCTGCGAGGAAATAAAGTGAGCCTTCTCGGCTCCAGACATAGACTGCATCTGGCGCTGGAGGAGATTGCCACTAGCTGAAAGCTCCTCGTCCCGCACTTCCCGAGTCTTTCCAGATGTAGCCGTGCCCACGGCGGCACTGAGAACAGAAAACCAATCATTTGTGTTGGCAGGCGCCCCGGCAGCACCGGCAGCTCCGGCAACGGGGATGTTGAACCGCGATAGTAGCGACTGGGCGTAGGAAGCGGCACCAGGCTGAGGGGGTGTCGAGGGGCGCTGCGGGGGTAGACCCAAAACTTTCTGCCGGATCAAATCGATGGCTTGGTAGAAGTATTGAAGGCCCAGTGCCTTGGCCCGCTCATGAGTGTGGCCGATCATCTCTTCGATCTCCCGCTCATGGTGTGTCAAGAATGGGTCCACATAGTCTTGGTACAGTATACGAGCCCCTTGCGTCTGGGGGAGGACGAGATAAGCCATGAAACCGAGGCGGAGCCAGCTGTAGAATGGGAACCTGGATAATTATCGAGTCACGATTAGCTTGTGATCCTGTTAAAACGGAGCTAGTTGAATTATACCATCCGATGATAAACACCGTCCAGGATTCAGCCAGCAGAATGACTGAAAGTACGACCCAGTACATCAGCCATGGTGCAAGTTGTGAGGGGTCAGAGGAACGAAGAGCTTTGTAGGAAGCGAAGACGGGGAAGAGGATCGTGATAACCGAGCTATAGAAATAGATCTGCGTTAGCTTGCGGACCCCTTCTTTCGAAGGTATATATGATTTAAACCTACGACAACAAGTCCGCAAAGATTCCAAACATGATGAAGCCTGGGTGGATTGAAGATGTGAAAAAAAGAAAATCCTTGGGGGATTTTTAGTCTTCCAGTCAGCCCCGCTGATCTGAGACGAACACCGCAGTTGGACCAAAAAAAAAGAGGAGAACAAGGCAACAAAGATAGTTCAGGGGTATGTGATGATTAAAAAAAAAGAAATCAAATAGTAGAAATCTGTAAAAATAGAAAGAGCACACCTAAATCACTTCCCGATAACTCCCCTAAGAGATGTGACTACTTACATTTCCCCTCTGCGCAAAGAATCAATGTGTGTTGACGTCACGAGGCACTTTTTTGCTTTGCATTGTTAATGATTCAGTCATTCATGTGCGTTGAAGACAGTGTAGTATAGCTTGGATGTATATCTTGATATACTTCAGCTATTTTCTTAAAAAATTCATGTTATTATCTTGAATATGGTACAGGAGATACAAGCCCGACAAGGCACACGTCGCTAACGAGTGGCCCAATCACCCGACATGCCTTAACTAGTTCCTTTCTACCTATTATGGCCCGTTCCTCTTTCTCTTCCAGCATTTCCTTTTTCCCTAGTCCTTACTTCTACTCTATCTTATATACACCGCTGTTAAAGTCGTGAATCCTGCATTGTTATTCCCCCGCACGTTCAACTACCCCGGGGGACCTCGGGAACTCAAACCATGTGTATCGCATTGATCTCAACTGCCCACCCCGAATACTCGTTGATCATAATCAACAACAGAGATGTAAGTATATCCCCACGCTGAGCAGTGGAATTCCAAGCTTAACATATATCTAGGAATTCCTCCATCGTCCCACATCATCGCCAGACTGGTGGCCGGAGCCAGCCTCACATGTCCTAGGCTCACGAGACCTAGCCCGATCTACACATGGCACTTGGATGGGGGTCACTAAGCATGGGAAGGTGGCAGTTCTTACCAACTACCGTGAAGACACGACCGGCGCAGCCATCGGAGTCTACAGCCGGGGCGTCATCGTCAACAGTTGGTTGATCGGGTCCATCGACAAGCGAGAGGATACCAGGGAGTTTGTACAAGGCATCGTGGCCAGCCCAGAAGCAAAGCAGGTGGGTGGGTTCAGTCTAGTGTGTGGACATATCAACGAGCCCTTGGCCATTGTCTCCAACCGTTCCACAGACATGGACCAGATCACCTGGGTGGCAACGGAGAAGAACCAGACGCGAGGGCTTAGCAACACAAGCTTTGATGACAGAACCTGGCCAAAGATTATTGATGGAGAGCAGTTGATGGAGGCTGCTATTGCCGAGCATGTGCAAAAGGGAGACGGGGAGGACGAGGATGCATTGGTTGATCGTCTGCTGCAGGTTCTCAGCACTGATAGTCTGCCACGACTGTCAGAGGAGGAGGCCACAATTGAGACGTACATCCATCATCTGCACAAGACTATTTTCGTTCCTATCATCGGTGCTTCAAATGATCCTGATCAAGCGGCAGAGAAAATCGCTGCAGCTCGGGTAGAGGATGAGACCAACACCCCAACAAACGGACCTCCTGACCAGAGTTATACTTGTGGATCATATGGGACACAGAAACAGACTATTCTGCTGGCACGACCGGATGGGCGGGTCCGATATTTTGAAAGAACGCTGTATGACAATGACGCTAAGGCTGTGCCGATCGGGCAAGGCGATCATTCATTTGAATTCAACATCACACAGTAGCTTCTTATAAGCTTAGTGGATATGCTTAGACCCCATAATTGATTAATGATACATACCGTTCAAGAGCTTCAGACCAAAACCTACCCAGGTGCCAATGCACGTGACAAGCAAGCTGAAGACACCCAATCATCGATCCAGGAACCCAATTACAAAATGAGTAGGCGGTAACTTTCTGCTAAAAACTGAGGTTAAATTGAACTTTAAAGATATCTTTTCGCCCTTCGGGGCATATGGTCAAATGAAAATATACAGAGAAGATTAGCATGGCCCCTGCACTAAGGATGACACGCTCAATCAAAGAGAAGCTACCTATTTTTTTTTTTCCTTCGAGATCATTTATTAGCTTCAAAGAGTGGGCTTGTCTTATTGCTGCTTCTTCTACATTACGCTTTTTGGAAGTCACGTGGTTCACTTATTGGAGTTCGAATCCCATGTAACGCGAATGTAGTTGAAATCAGCAAGTGCTCCCCTCGATCGCCTCATACCCGGCCCATCTCAGTTTGAAAACAGGGGGAAAAAATAAGCATAAACAAAAGCATAAAGGATCGGTATATTGCCCCTAGGGGCATGACCAAATTATTGAGAGATGATGGTAACTGTATGCCTTTCTGAACATCAAGTACTTTACAGACGTATCTGACTTATTTAGGCATTTTTGCCCGGCGTGCTGGGCTATATTGGCCGAGATATGGTGATACGATGTACTCGTTTCCTATTTGCAGCTGAATTGGAGTATGAAACACGTTGTCGACGAATCCAATTATATAGATCTCACGATGTATACCTAGACCGTGTGTCAGACACCGCCCTTATATTCTGCCGATACTACATGAAGAAAATTTTTATCTTTAACATAGTTTAATCTATATACCTCTTATTTTCCGTTGCAATTACACGGCCGTGATCCACCGAGTGAGCCATTTCTTAAGATCTGGTTTTTAAGTTCTCAACTACAATATAACAATGGCCGAAGACACTAGCGCTGCCTGGCCTATCGCCGATGAGGCCCTTGCCCAGAGCCTCCTCGACCTTGTGCAGCAGGCCGCTCATTATCGCCAACTGAAGAAGGTTTGTATACACTTTCACTGGGTTTAAAACTTAAGCTAACCGTCGTTTTTAGGGCGCTAACGAATGCACCAAGTCCCTTAACCGGGGTACCAGTGAGCTTGTGATCATGGCTGCGGATACTAGCCCGCTCGCTATTGTCCTTCACTTGCCTCTTTTGGCCGAGGACAAGAACGTGAGTTGAATACCGTAGAGCCCTACACCGAAGATCTCGACTGATCATCTAAATTAGGTTCCCTACGTTTACGTTCCTAGCAAGATGGCTCTCGGCCGTGCTACTGGTGTTTCCCGCCCCGTGATTGCTGCCTCTATCACTACCAACGAGGCCAGTGACCTGACCGCTCAGATCCGTGCTATTAAGAACCAGGTCGAGCGTCTCATGATCTAAGATGCCCATCTTAGACATGATCGGGAGGATTGGATACTGAACCATTAGTTTTGGGAATGGCTAAAACTACAGATCACACCAGAATTAGCCAGTACGATAATTAATTGGGACTTCCAGTCTAATTTATTTGAAGTAAACTATAAGAAATTAAGGGCAGAATGTGTATTTTAAATATTCCGTTGGAAAGTGCATGTGATAGTTCAAGACAAAGACAGTAGGCCCAATTTTATCGAAAACATGTGGTCTGTCCATTTTATAGTTGCCATTGTCTCTGCCTTGGCACTGGAAATCTTACTCTGATGGATTTGATTTGAGCACACTGGCTTTCAAAGGTCCTTCAAAAGTCCCAAACATCCCCTGAATTTCTATTAATCGGGTTATCAGTTATGCCCGGGATTAATCAGAAATGTGGATAATCTGGCTTCGATATGAGTTTCCCTGCTTTTGCAGAGTTCATTTTGGAAAATTATGTCGGGGGATCCAACAGTTGTCAACCCTAAATGCCACAAGATGTTTCATCTTGAGCATTTCTCATTTACCGGCGCTTCATTTCGGCCACTACACCCAAGATGGGTTAGCCTATTTCGTAAGTGTATTAGAATAATTTATTTTAGATTGCCTCTTTTTTTCACGGTAAGACTCGTCGAAACTAGTGAAATGGAAGTTGGCCTGACTTTGGAGCCCTTTAGTGCTCTCATCTCCACATGTTGTCAGACCATGGGGCTAAGCGTTGACTGCTAATCTCCGATGTATATTGGGTGAGAGTGTGGATAATATGGGGCTTTACACAGCCTTGGACCGTTCTTGGTCAGTTGTGCCTGACCTAGTGGCTTTTGAGAAACTTGACCGTTTATTCGGCTCCTTCGGTGGTGAAGAGAATCCACCGTCTAGAAGGGATATCTCCTGAAGGCGTCAGGGTTAGCGTCTCCCGGTATCCCGGTCATAATTAAGCCGAATGATTTTCCATAGTGGCTCTATGAGAGGGAATCCACACTGTCTTGGATTGCCTATGAGTCCGTTCCATAGACCAGACGCTATTTGATGCCTTCGAGCAGGGAATGGCTATATAACAGGCTGTCCCCGCAGTTTCATCGTGCATACATTCATTCACATTCATTCATACTTCAAGACTGGTCTCTTGATTTCCGTTCTTTTACTTCTATTCCATCACATTCTTTTCCGTCAAACTCGACACTCACTCTCTTTCACATTATACATTTTTCACAATGAAGTTCACCAACATTGTTCTGGCTGCCAGCGCCGCAAGCGTCGCCTACGCCTACCCCCGAGGAAGAGACGCTGTTCCTACCAAGCAGAGCGCTGATCTCAAGAAGCGTGCCAATGGATTCACTTGGGTGGGTGTTAGCGAATCCGGTGCCGAATTCGGTAGCAACATCCCCGGTACTCTGGAGCAAGACTACACCTGGCCCAAGACTTCCCAGATTCAGATCCTGAGAGATGCCGGCATGAACATCTTCCGTGTTCCCTTCTTGATGGAGCGCCTGGTGCCAACTAGCATTACCGGCACCCCGGATGCCACTTACCTGGCCGCCCTTAAGTCCGTACGTGATATGTCTATCGTGGTTATTGATTTCCCCCCACCTAGGTCTAACAGTTCCATGCTATAGACTATCAAGTTCATCACCGACAGCGGTGCCTATGCCGTCCTTGACCCCCACAACTACGGAAGATAGTAAGTTAACTAAAGCTAGAATTTCCTACCGTTATTGTATGATACTAAAGCTCTATCGACAGCCATGGCAACATCATCACCTCGACCTCCGATTTCAAGGCCTTCTGGAAGACCGTTGCTACCGAGTTTGCCTCTAATGAGAAGGTCATCTTCGACACCAGTAAGCTATTACCCTATGGTCAAAGTGACACTATCAAACCATCCACTAACACCACTCTAGACAACGAGTACCACGACCTCGAGCAGTCCCTCGTTCTAGACCTGAACCAGGCCGCTATTGACGCCATCCGTGCCGCTGGCGCCACCAGCCAGTACATCTTCGTCGAAGGTAACGCCTATTCCGGTGCCTGGTCCTGGACCACCAACAACGACAACCTCAAGGCCCTGACCGACTCCGAGGACAAGATCGTCTACGAGATGCACCAGTACCTTGACGGCGATAGCTCCGGTACCTCCGAGACCTGCGTTAGCGCCACCATCGGAAAGGAGCGTCTCCAGTCCGCTACCACTTGGTTGCAGGATAACAACAAGAAGGGCTTTATCGGCGAGTTCGCCGGTGGTGTCAACGCCAACTGCGAGGCTGCCGTCGAGGGCATGCTCGCCTACATGTCCGAGAACAGCGATGTCTGGATGGGCGCCGAGTGGTGGTCCGCCGGTCCCATGTGGGGATCTTACATGTACAGCTTGGAGCCCAGCAACGGCCCTGCTTACTCTACCTACCTCCCCATCCTCGAGAAGTACTTCGTTAGCGGCACTGCCTCTACCCCTGCCTCCTCTTCATCCACCAAGACCGCCGCCAAGACTTCCACCACCACCGCTGCCCAGACCACCACCACCGCCGCCGCCATCGAGGTCACCAGCACCCCCAGCAGCAACGTCCAGGTCCCCAGCTCCGTGCTTGAGTCTTCCAGCTCGACTGCCTCCGCTCCCGCTGAGACTTCCGCCGCTGTTGTTCCCGTTGTCTCCACCACCGCTGCCGCCCCGACTACTCTCGCCACTGTCACCGCCCCTGCCTCTGCCACCTCCACCGCTAAGCCCTTCACCCAGGTACCTACCGCCAGCCCCTCTTCTGGATCCGTTGCTAAGCACTACTACCAGTGCGGTGGCATTAACTGGACTGGCCCCACTGTCTGTGAGAGTGGTACCACCTGCGTTAAGCAGAACCCTTACTACTACCAGTGTATCAACTAAGGGATGATCTTGTATTGATCAAGCCAAAAGGGGAGATTTTATTGATTGGTGGCTTGGTGTGAGCGTTTTCTTTCAGTGTTGACTACTATTTACACTGCTCTTATACTTCACTTTTACTTTCTTCTCGATTTAATTCGACTTTTCTATATAAATTCAATTTGGATGTGTTACCTCTCTGGGCCTTGATGTAGTTACATAACCGGTTTCCTATCTTTCTAGAAACAACTGCGTTTCCCCATAATGTTCTATTATGGGTGTTTTATTCTTTTGTAGACCCAAGACAGGAGTAAAGAATGTGAAATTCGTCTTATAGTTAGTCCTGAAAGATCAACCTGGAATCTGATTTGATGAAATATGTCAGTGTCTACTGCTTCGATTGGTGTAAATCGAAGACTGACATCTCGGGTGTGAACCCCCATGAATCAATATAAAAGATAATTAAAGTTGCATTCGTTACTAGGTAAATATATCATTCTCATCATCATTATCCATAGGCGCATACCCCGAAGAGTAACTCTGCCGGGAAAAAACCGATACAAATTAAGCATTGAGGCAGATCTCGGTCATGGTTATGAAATCTCGACCAGAGAACAGCAGAAAGAATATACATCGCTTATCAGCATTAGAAAACGAAGAAACCCCCCACACCCAACAAAGGGACAGATCAAAAGGCAACCCAACCACCCGAACCACGAACCACCTCAAGCATCCTCAGCCTGGTGCAAACGCACAGTAACCAGATCACCAGGCGCACTAGTCAAAGTAAGACCATACCGAATCTGCTGATCAGGATAAACATCCTCGATCTCATCAAAGCGCTGCAAAAGCCTCACAATAACATAACCAGCCTCAGTAAGCGCAAACTGCTGTCCGATACAGATCCGCGGCCCGCCATTGAAGGGGATATACTCCCATCCAGGCCGACGACTCGCCCAGCGGTCAGGCTTGAACTGGTCAGCGTCAGGGCCCCACAGATCCTTGCGACGCTGCATAACATGCGTCGTGTAGATAACCGACTGGCCCTTGCGGACGTAGACAGGGTCTTGGCCGTCCGGACCGCCGCCACGCGGGATGGTCGTGTCGCGGGTTGCGTTGCGGCGGTTGAATGGGACAACTGGGTACAGACGGAGGACTTCGTTCATCACGTATTGCAGGTACTGACAGGATTTTAGGGTTGCGAAGGTGATGTTCTGGGGGTTGGAGTAGGTGCCGAAGTTGGAGATGACTGTCTCGCGGAGTTTAGTGAAGACTTCTGGGTGTCGGGCTAGCATGAGGGTCGTCCAGCTTAGGAGCGAGGCTGTTGTGTCACGGCCGGCGAGGAGGATGTTGAGGAGCTGGGAGCGGAGTTCGATTGGGTCGCGGGTTACTTCGAGGAGAGCTTCGAGGAAGACGTAGGATGATTTTTGGTCAGGGGAGGCTTTCTTTTCGGCTTGGGAGGCTGCGAGCGCGTTGGAGACGACTTTGTCGACGAAGGAGTGGACTTGCTTGTCCGAGAATTTGGTTTCCTTACTCTCGGCGAGGAAGGAGAGTTTCTCGAAGCGGCTGCGCTGCGCGCAGACCCATTGGGACTTGTCGAAGTAACTGGCGAAGGAGTCTTCGGGTCTGCTCAGGTTGTTCAGAGCGCCAAGCTGGCTCTCAACGCTTTCACCGAAGAGGAATTCTGTGGCGGAGTCGATGGTCAAGCGGAAGAAGATGGATTGGATGTCGGTTGTGGCGGTCCATCCGTTGGCTGCGACGGGTAGAGCCTGCATGGCCTTTTGCACATGCTCCTCTTCCAAATCCAATTGACTGATCTGCTCGCGGGTGAACTGAGGCCGAAGTAGCCCACGGGATCGGCTCCACTCCTCTCCATCGGCGGTGAACTATAAACAGTTAATACCCGGATTGGAGATAGAGAATAAGGCATCGCATATGACTCACAATGCCAGTGCCTAGCAGCGGATGCATGCTAAGTCGACGGACAGAACCAAGCTCAAAGTCCTTGAACTGTGTAGCCAGGAGAGCCTGGATGTTCTTGGGGTCGATAGTGAAAATGTGGGTGCGACCGAGGTTGCGGATGGAGAACGTGGTGACGTAGCGGTTCTCCTGATCACTGATGACCTTGACCCTCTCCTCGGCCAATTCAGGTACCAATTTGGCCTTGTCTGCTGCCAGGGACTGTTTCAGGTTGTCAATTCCCAAAGGATCCTTGCACGGGTACAATGGCACACTGCCACAACCCAGGCTCTTAGCATTGCGGGAGTGTTGCCATGAGTTGAATACCATACGGATGACCTGCAGCACGAGGGCTGCGGCCGCAAAGCCCAAGACGAATGACAGAGCCATGATTCTGTTCTGTCAGAGAGTTTGGACTTTCCAGAGAAATGCAAGAAATCAGGGTTGTTTTATAACAATGCAACAGCCTCGGGTCCAAGCATAAGTGGGGAAACCCTCCGTAGCAAGGATTGGGTATGATCGTCAAGAGCTAGGGTTGACGAGCCAATGGCAGTCATAGTGGATGTCATATCCGATCCGCAGTTCGGTCTTCGCACTCCATGCAATTTCTTCACCGATCTGGATCTCGGAGTTGTTACTTGGTGTGTGTTGAGACCCGAGTTTGTGTCGGAGTCACCGTGTCTTTTTGTTATAGGTCTCCTATTCTCATAATCTCTAATTCTAGCTTTCCTCCGAATGTATCACCCGAGGTTATAGCGGGATAGAAGAAAAGCTAGGGGAGGTCTGTGTGTCAGAATCCAACGAGTTTCCCGTGTGACATGAAACGTGCTGGAATGTGCACAATTTGGATAATCAACAATTATCCAACAATTATCCAACAATTATCCAAGTTGTGAAAATATGCAAGTTGATATTGCAACGTTATATATGCAATGGCCTTGGTGACGTGCAATTACCTGCAGGGCAGTGGGGAATCCCTGTCGCATTAGCGTCCGGTGGTTGGGCCGAGGTTGTCGATGAGTGATCAATTAATTGTAATCAAGTTGTAATCAACCTCAACGTCCACTGTTCTCTCTGAGAATCTCAACAATTTAGACTACTACCATTTTAGCTCAAAACTCCAGATACAAGGACCCGGGATGGACATGTTATCGTCAAGATCCTACCTGGAACTGTCAGAAGAAATATCAAACAGGGAAAAACGACCTCGAAAGAGACCCGAAGCACCGGAGATCCCCGACCAAGTCACTGACAGAAACTCGGCTACTCCGGATTGTCCCGTGCGGAAAAGAGGCCGACCGAGATTAGAGGCTAAAGATGCCAGTGCCATCGAGGTAGATCCCGATCGGTCACTACGTTAGAAACATCGTTGACCAGCTCCACAGGAACGGCGTCTACAGATCCGACGGGCACAACGCACTTATCGTCTTAAAAAGGAGGTTACCATACAGACTCTCCGATCCCGCGTCGATGTACTAGAGCAGACACTAGAGAATGTATCAGATCTTCTAGACAGAGCCCATCGCGATGCAGTCACTCACCTCAACGACGATCCAACTGCTCAGCCAAGCGTGGACTATCTCGCTCTCACACGAGAGCTCATTCTAGCAGAAATAAACAGGACCCGACTCACCTCCGAAAACAACAATGACATCCAACTCGAGCAAACCAATGGTCCATTGAGAGACATGGACACATTCGGCTATGAAGTGTCACACATACATCCCCAGAAGGATAACCCCAACATCCCCTCTTCATCTTCATCTTCATACCCACTATACAACCGCGCCCGCTCCCCATCCCCACTAATAAACCGCATCCTCCCAACAACAACAATCTACACCTACAGCCACCAAGAATCCAATCTCTCCCGCCGCCTCCACAGATTCAGCCTCGAGCACACCTATCGCTGGCTAGCAGATCCCCGCAGCGATCCCGCCCTGCTAAGCCGCGTCTTCGGACTCGTCCCCTGTATCCACGATATGGCAGGCATAAGACGGGGTTTCCGACGCATGCTACAATCCGAGATCGGGAGCAGGCTCGAATCCACCAAGATGCCTTTCTACACGCTCGGCGGGGCGGGAACGCATTTCCCCCGCTTGGACGGGGACCGAAACCTCGTGTACCCGGAGAATAGTCGAAGACCGGGGAAGATTCTACGGCGGATGGAGCGGATTTTGCAGCGGGGCGGGATTCAGGATTGGGATGAGGATTGGAGTGGGGATCGTGAGCCTGTTGCTGGTACTTTGGAGGGAGGGGCGGGTGTGAAGCAGGTGAAGATGAGTAAGGAGGAGAGGATCCGTTCGATGGATCTTGATGGGGAGTGGTTTGATTGTCATGATGTGCAGGGGTATTTGGAGCATCGGGGTCTTGCGCTTGACGGGTCGGCGGTAAGAGTTGCTGTTCCCGAGAGCTTGGTTGGGGCTTTGTATAGATTTTCGCCGGATCGGTCGACTGTTTCTAGTCTCTATACTTCGTCAGCTGGGACTACTCCTGTTGAGAAGACGGAGTCGGAATCACCTGCCCCATCGTCGTATACTCTGGATATAGAGTGTTTCTTTGACTGTGAGTTAACGATATGTTTGCTCCTTGTGCTTTTGTCGACATCACTAACCTGAGCCCAGTACTTCTCGCAAACCTCAGAATTCTCGGCCGCGCGCCAGGCTTCCGAGTATGGGACGTAGATGCCGCATTGCGATCAGCGATCTCCCGTCGCCCTTTTGGCTAGTCGGCACACAAAGATTAACAACTGACCTGTCCTTCCATAAATATATGGAGGACTTCACGAGCCACGACAAAGATCATCTACATATATCAAAGCGAGTAAATCGAACACAAGAATCTGAAATTGAACTCCATTACTGGCATTGTTCTGGGGTATAGCGTAGAAAGATCCAGTAGAGCAAAAAAGAAAGGAAGTCCATCAAATCAAATCACATCAAAATCGCATCACATCAAGGACCGCCGAGGCCACGCGGGAGATGAATCCCGTCCAGGAAGGTTCGAAGAGTTTTCCAAGAGTTAAACCCAGCACGTGCTGGGTCCATCAACAGTGTCCTCGTATATGAGCGTATCGGCGGTTATATCCCGATCTCATCCGATCGTCTAGCAGCAAATCTCACAGCACTCGAAGCAAGCGATACCGGCGCAACTGGGATGAGTTAGCTTTCTTGTAATTTTATTGTGCGCACGACCGAATATGGTTCTGATCGGCTTGGATTCGGAGGAGGGGGGATAGAGGGGAAACATACACTCCGCAGCAGATACCACCACCGCCACCACCGCGCAGCTGCATTTGTTCTTGGCTGGCCTAGAAGCGATATGAGTTTATTTTTGCTCTGGAAATATGGGTTATTTAAGAAGATATGGGGGTATAAACATACCGGCTGTTCAGAGACGACGTTTTGGTTGCTTGAAGGGGCAGCGGGGCTGGTGGGCTGCATGGTGACGGTGTTGGCGTTCCAGCCGTCAGTGGCGGGCTCATTGGCCGGGGCGGACTTGAAGAAGTTGAAGTTGAACATTGTGGGTAGGGTTGGTAGTATGGTAGTATGTGTATAGGGTATAGGGTTGAAGGTAGTAAGGTAATGTAGTCCGGTGTATTTAGGAAGGTATAGAAAACAAAGAAAAGGGGAGAAAGAAAAGAGAACACGGCGCTATATGTAGTTTTTTCCCCAATAATGTGGAGGATCAGCCGAAAATAAGAAAAGTAAGGAAAATGAAACAATTAGCGCCCGGAGATTACACCGTACTCGCATTCCAATAATTTCCAGGGCTAAGCTGTGTTGAGGTACGCGTTGCTAAGTTTAGGGGACTAATCAGAACGATGCTGCCTGGGACCAGGCTTTGCAGGATACGTAGCCATGGAGGCTGGAGGCTTCATGTGTTCCCATTCTATATTCTATATTTACTTGTGGAAGTGTGGCTATGTATTCCCAATCCATATACTATATTCAATTGCACAGCCTCTTTGAGAGCTTGTTCTCTAGAGAAGCCATGGAACTTTTCAAAAATCCGAAATCATCTGGCCCTTCAGCCCTTCAGCCCTGCAGCCCTGCGGGTTGCCAAGGTCTTGGCACACGGCTTGTATTGGACGGGTATTTGTATTGTGACATATTCGGTATGCAAAGAGATGAACTGACCTCATTTGCACATACCTTCTATGCAAGGTTGACTGTAGATCGTATATAATAAAAATAGTATAGAAGGGGAGTATAGCAACAAATCTATATCCATCACAGTTTTGAAAGAATCCCGTCCGGTTGTAAAACCGAAAGATAACATTTCTGAATTTCGCTGATTGTCCGGCACCTGCTTCCGATTAGACTTTTTTCTTCCTTTTATGCATTTCCAGAAGAAACAATCGCTTACCCGGCCAGTGCCATGGTGATCCGCAGTTCTTGGCGGAGGATCCGAATCGCCAATTCAACACCCTCTTGTCCGTTATACTGTATTCCGTCAGCTTCAAATAAAATAATAAGCAACCAGAGAAGAAGCAAACACATACAGCCAACCCCCAGAATGGGATCCTTCCAATAAAACAGAAGCTAGCCCCCAATGCCAGAGCCTTGAAGATATCCGAGCCTCGTCGGATACCCCCATCCACCGCAATCGGGATGCGATCCTTGGCCACCGGGGCACAGACCCGCAGTGCATCCAATGTCGACGGCACGCCGTCCAGTTGTCGGCCTCCGTGGTTCGAAATGACGACGCCGTCGATGCCGTATTTGATGGCCAGCTCTATATCTTCGGGGGATGTTACTGCCAGTTGTTAGTGGAACTGTGACTGCTTTACTTGATTCACTCGACAACGTAAACATACCACCCTTAAGCCAGATCTTCAGAGATGTATGCCGTCTCAACCAAGGAATTGTTTCCTCCCAGTCCAAACTGGGATCTGCAAAACATCAGCATACCATCCATAACCTAACACCAGCTCCACAGATCAGCCTCGCAACACATACCGTAATCAGTGCGGTTCGAGTGATCCGCTCCGTGGCTGAGGATATTCGGCCACGACATATCATCAGGGATGGTATACTCATTTCGGTATTCGTTGATGCGCTTGCCTAACACGGGTACATCAACAGATAGGAACAGTGCCTTGTACCCGGCCTCTGAAAAAAGGATATTAGTTCGGCCTAGTCAATGAAACCATGAAAGAATAGCCATTCACGATAACGACATACTCTCCGCCCGCTCTAACAACTGAAGCGTAATTGCCCGATCCCGCAGTACACACATCTGCATCACATACGGATTGCCGGTCCCCTGTGCAGCGACGTCTTCGAGCGGATAATTCGAGTATGAAGATAGGCCCATGCAGAGGCCGAATTTTGCCGCTGCGCGCGAGGTCGCGAGTTCGCCGTCTGGGTGTGCGAGTTTCATTGATGCAGCAGGACTGAAACCGAATGGGAGTGATACCTGTTTGAGTATTAGAGTTGGCACAGTTATGTTCGTTTCTGCGGGGAAAGTAGAAGGATAACATACCTTACTGCCAAGGAACACGGTGGTTGTGTCGATTTTGTCGACGTTGATTAAGATCCGGGGACGGATCTTGTAGCGGTCGTAGGCTGTTTCATTCTCATTGAGACTAGACAATTGTTAGGGAGATGGACTAGTCGCTGCATTTCGAGATTCCATACGTGATTAGATCCATAGCTCCTCCATTGTAGTAATCTATTGATGTCAGCGCTGGTACAATGAAGCGCTGTTGTTAACTGTTCATAATACTCACCTCTGACCATCGGAGCCAGCCGATTGCTCCCGATTTTCTTCAGATCAGCAATGCAGCATACATCTTTGGAAAGGGTCTCTCCGCGGTGAGCCATTGTACCGCGTGTGTTGGGATGTGATTATAGAAATTGGGTAAGAAAGCTGGATAGAGTAAGGCGATGACAGCAGAGTTCAAATAATAAGGATCCCCGACAACCTCTTTCCTTTCGAGGTCATTCTACATTGCCAAATTGGGATGCACACAAGGAGCTTCTCTTCACTATAGATTGGTTTCTGGGTTGGTTTCCTATCGTGGAAGAGGGTCACCGGAGTCGCTTGCTAGATTGAGATTCCGTGGATGGTGTCACGGGTTAAGGATGTTTAATTGCATAGAGCTTTTATCAAATCAACTATCTACGACCTATACAAATATAGCGCCAGTGCCAGCCATGCAAGAGCGTCGAGGATATCGTGGGCTAGCCGAGCGTGCTGGGCCCAAGCCTGGTCAGAAAACCTCTGCGGAAAGAGAATTAGAGATGCTTATGCGACTAAGGTCACTTTCTTCTAGGTATTTGGAGCGAGAATCGCGTAATTTTTGGTCATGGTTAACAATCACTTCTAACAAGATCTTCAGTGTGCCCAACTGTGGTAATCATTCACTAGGGGTAGAACTGGGCCAAACGAGTTGAAAAAAAAAACCAAAAAAACCAACGGGCCCAATTTTGCTTTACAATAAACAGAAGTGATGTCGGTCGGATCAGAATGGAATTGACGTTAAAAACGGAAGAAAAAGACCCGTCAAGAGCAAGTGACTCCGGAGATAGGCCGATAAGAGATCTCATTTAGGAAGGTGATTCCGAGTTTGGCGGGGTTGGCCATAACCGACTTGAACATTTCCAATATGGGAATGATAGCAAGAAGCTCCTTCTTAATTGAATCTATATATCAAATCCTTCGAGAATGGTGACATCTAAACGATCATGGCCCCGCCGATCCCATGCGCTGGGAGGATGCAGCACCTGCAGACGGCGGCATGTGAAATGTGATCAGAAACGGCCCGTTTGTCGTACCTGCCGAGCCTTAGGCGTGAAATGTGAGGGATATTCCGATCAGGTCCTGTGGATACGCACCGATAGCGAGGAGGGGGAGAGTACTCGTGGGACTCGCCGGTATCTTTATTCAGGTACACGATCCTGACAGTATGAGACAAATTGGATTAGTGTTAACCCACGTTTTAGAGGAATCCAGACTTTCTATGAGCACTGCGCTTGGGTCGGACCTTATATCAGGCTCTATTGATGCATCACTGGCAGAGGTTGACTCAAGACTGCGAGACCCTGAACGGTCACTTGATGGTGACATTGTCATTGGACCCTTCGCGGTTCTCGATTTCTCTTCAGCACAAAAGCCAGTGGGAGAATTGGTGCATGAAACTGAGCTTTCCAAGTCTGATACAAGTTCTGCAGTCGAGGCCGATGAGACTGTAGCTCCTGAGAAACTGCAAGAGCCTCCTCTCTCTCCAATACTTGATTCTCTGTCTCAAATTGATGACTTCCTCCATTGGTCCGATCTATTGAGCTTTGGCCTAGAACAGACAGAATTTACAACAAACGGTGCTTCGAGTATGCCGAATGATTTATCCTTTGATATGAGCCAAGAGACGGGGTTGTTACCCGTTGACTCAAATCACATTGAGGATCTACTGCAAACTTTCACAACGCAACAGACACCAGCAGATCTTATTTCCGCTGATATAGATGCACTGAAAGATGCACCGTGTCTGCTTAAACATTTCCAGGATATGGTGATTCCACACATAATGGCCATTCCATGTCGACAAAAGTCGCCTTGGAAGATTTTGAACGTGCCGGCGGCGGTGGTTACATATAGTGACTCGACCTTTCTCGGGACGGAAAGGATCAGTCATGCCAAACTTGCAAACTTGTATGGGTTGCTTGCCTGTTCTGCTATTCACCTTGTTTTGAACCCCTCCACAATATCGACAAAGCCGGCTGAGTATTGGTGGAAGACTGCCAACCAGGCGTATCTGCAAGCTAAGGATCATATGCAAACGTCTTTGCATTCAGAAACCCAAGGTTTAAAAAAAGCAAAATATAAAGACCAACTGATGGCTGCATGCATTCTCATACAGTACACGGTGAGTTTTCCATTTCACATTAATTGACTGACTCTGACTTTCACAGATCATGTCCGGCCAACAACAACACGCCCGATGTTTTATGATTGATGCAGAGCGGCTATTACGCCTTCGAGGACTTTCGAAGACCCGAATTTCGAAAAAGGCACGGCTTTTGCATCACGTCTACACCTGGCTAAGAATAGTCGGCGAAAGCACATTTGTTCTACATGACTACAACCTCTCCTCCTCCTCCTTCGAAGCACTTGGATCACGATTTCAATCACAATATACACCGAACTCGGAAGAAATGGGAAACACCGAGCCAAACCCCCGGCTGGACGATTTCCTCCGCCTCGAAACGCAGAACTCGGATAGTGACCTGAATATCGATGAACCCAAAGACCAAACTTCGGGACTTCACGACATCCACCTCCAGGACTCGCGAAGTTATCCCGAAACATTATATAAGCAAATTTATGGCATCCCAGAAACCTGGCTTAGCCTTGTCTCGCAAACAACGAGACTTGCCAACGTCTTGGAGACATTCCGTGTTGCCCGTGAGGCGGGTCAGACCATGAACCTAGAAGCATGGGAAACACTACAGCGACGTAGCACGCGACTGGAGAATATGATTTGCTCTTTCAGTCTAGGCCGAACAAGAGCCGGAGTCTTGGAGCTCCACGCCGACTCAAAGCCGCATGGGCATATGGTGGCGGCATTGAATGCAGCTCTAGTAATTTTCTTTTACAAACGAATCCGACACACCCACCCTACTGCTCTGCAGGGTCATGTTGATAGTGTTATTGCAGCGCTTCAAGCGTGCAGTGCTACATTGACTCAAGATGATCCCATCGGACCCGGGACGGCGTGGCCGTTGTTTATCGCAGGATGTGAGGCAATATCAACCGCAAGGCGAGAGGCGATCATGAGCCTGTTGGATAGGGCGAGTTCAGTATGCGGATTTGCCGCTTTTGGAACGGCTAGAAATATTATAAATGAAGTGTGGCGCAAGCAGGATGAGCATCTGACTGCGAACCGGGGTGAATCGATGCCATCGTGGGTTGATACCGTTAAGCAAGGACATACATGGCCCTTGTTTTGTTGACCCAGCTGGCTATTCTCGTCTTCACTATATTATACGATTCGTATTACGCACTTCTATGACGCAATGAAGAAGATGATTCCAAGATTGTATATTCAATAAAGTACGTGGATAGTACATATCACATTCTCATTCCGACATTCAAGCATCCCAAATAATCAAATCCAAACAAAACATACTAAACAGTCTTAACACCAGCATTCTGCAACAATTGCTTAAGTTCCGCCGTCAACTCGGGGTTAAGGAGAGCAAAAGGCTTGCGCAGACCTCCAGTAGGCTGCCCAATCAACTCAACGCCAGTCTTAACAGCAGCAGCATAGCTATGAGCCTCAAGGAACTTGCAAATAGGCCAAGCCTTAGCCCAAATCTCGCGCCCAAGCTTCAAATCCCCCTTAATAGAAACAGCCTCATAAAGCTCAACCGCCAACTCAGGAATTATATTTGCCGCCCCCCAGACACCACCTGGCGCGCCAGCAGCAAGACCATAGAAGGTCAATGTATCCCATCCATTAAACGAAGTAATCTGATTGGACAGACCAAAGATAAGCTCCGTCAGCGCCGGCGCATTACCAGAAGTATCCTTAAGATACTTAACGCCGACCTTAGACAGACCCGCAATCTCAGTGGGAGACAGCGTGATTCCAGACGCAGCAGGGATATTATAGAAGACGATCGGCAGACCGGAGGCAGTGTGGATCTCGCCGAGTAGCTCGTGCAGCTCTGGCAGACTGACGGGGTCATAATACGGGGGCACGACCATTGTCGCTGCGGCACCAACTTGAGCCGCGTGCACGGAGAGCTCGACGGCCTCGGCGGATGAGAGACTGCCTGTGCCGGCAACGACGGGGACACGACCGGCGGCGAATTTGACGCAGAGCTCAGTTAGCTGCTTGCGCTCGGCGACTGTCAGTGTGGTGAATTCGCCTGTGCTGCCGCCGGGGACGAGACCGTGCACGCCGGCTGTGATCAGGTGCTCGATGTGTGCTTGCAGACGGCTTTCGTCAATTGCAGTCTTGTCGTCCGTGAAGGGGGTGATAAGGGCCACTAGAATTCCATGGAGGGAGGCCATTTTGGAGGTTGTAGAGTTATAGAGTGAGGGAGAGATGGTTTGGTTGTTCGGTTGGGAAGATGACGAGTATGATTGAATTGGAGCAAGTGGTTGTGATCTAGATATAGTTGTGCTGGTTGTGGAATCTCTTACTGTTTCTATATTCAGATTTGTTCATTCCGAGATGTAGAGGAGTGACTTGCCTTGTCGGGACGGGCTTCCTATTTAGGATGCATCACGAACATCGGAATGGAGGCTTCTTCTTCCTCTGGGGATTCTGGATCCTAATTCTGTGTTCCTTCAATCGGGATTGTACATTAGATCGATAAGATTCTGTACATCATTTGGGATTTGGAAGGCTCGGCGCTACCTTTGAGCTGCATATATATAGAGCTAAGACCGTGCTATGCAGGCTATGCAGGCTATGCAGGCTATTCTGTAATGGTTATATACTGGTCTAGGATATCACTACTGTATTTGCATGCTTGCTGTACTTCGTACTAGTCGAGGATATATCCTACTTTGATCTACCTGTGGGGGTTCAAATAAGGCTGTTGTATGTCATTGCATCTCCGACATCTGTACGGGGTACCTTGATAGTCAATTGATACTCACTTGGGATATCTTTTAGATAAATACATAGATTTGGGAACGGACTAGTACTGGTATTCAGCTAGGACTTATCTTGTTTCTCCAAAGGGGCACGGAACATACATCCTATATATACGCTTCAACACTTTTCATCTCTGTTGAGCTTCTGCGCTAGTTCATTTTCCTTTTATTCTTCCTGGATCAACCGTGCATTTGTAAAATATTCCATTCTTCTTGTAATAACTATCTTCAGCTAAACATAACTTGAGAAGAAAGCACAACCTTTAAGTGACACATCACGGCTGTGAACGTAGCTAATAAAAAAAGCTGGAAATGTACCTTCATCTGATGTGAGAGTCTGGAATGTGGAATGTATATTGAATAATCAGATAATTGAAAATGATTAGGATTAAAATAAATGAGAAGCAATATTCTATCTATTCTCTCCACTAATATCACTAACATTCACGGAGAGTATATCGGAAGGACTTGCCTGAAGGGGCTTAACCTCATTGGAGGAATGTCCTATATCATACCCCCACACGCCTTGAGACTCAGAATCTTGGAAAACTGTTTAACTCAAGAACAAAATGGACCTCTTCATTGATATAGTCACCCCAAACGGGCACAGCTACAAGCAGCCTACCGGCCTCTTCATCAACAACGAGATTGTACCCGCCACAGGAGGACAGACAATCACATCTCTTGACCCCGCGTATGTCATTATCGGAATTACTCCGTCCACCCCACTAACTATACTCTAGCACAGACAAGCCCATTGCCACAGTCCAAGCAGCGAGCGCCGAAGATGTCGACCGCGCTGTTAAGGCTGCTAAAGCGGCCCTGGTCCACCCCTCGTGGAAATTACTTCCCGCGACAGAGCGGGGCCAGTTAATGGCCCGACTCGCTGACCTCATGGAGGAGAACAGAGAGTTGTTCGCATCTATTGAAGCCTGGGATAATGGTATGCCTGAAAATCACCCCCAAAAAATCAATTTGCTCATTCAAGTCAGGAAAACCCTACCATGTCGCCCTTGACGAAGATCTCACCGAGGCAATCTCGACAATTCGCTATTACAGTGGCTGGGCCGATAAGACCTTTGGCCAAACCATCAACACAACTCCCCAAAAGTTTGCTTACACAATCCGCCAGCCCATCGGTGTGGTTGGCCAGATCATTCCATGGAACTATCCCTTGTCAATGGCCACCTGGAAGCTTGGCCCTGCACTAGCATGCGGAAACACAGTTGTCCTGAAGCCAGCCGAACAGACCCCCCTCAGCGCTCTTATTCTCGGCACTTTGATCAAAGAGGCCGGGTTCCCCCCAGGTGTGGTAAACATCGTCAACGGCTACGGGCGCGAGGCCGGCGCCGCGCTCGCTTCGCACCCATTGATCGATAAGGTCGCATTCACAGGATCAACAATAACCGCCCGGGAGATCATGAAGATGGCTGCTGGCACACTCAAGAATATCACGCTTGAGACAGGCGGCAAGTCCCCTTTGCTGGTTTTCCCGGACGCGGATATGGACCAGGCTGTCAAGTGGTCGCACGGCGGTATTATGTCCAACAAAGGCGAGATCTGTACTGCCACCTCACGGATCTTTGTCCACCGCGATATCCTTGAAGCATTCACTGCTAGTTATAAAACGGCAGTGGAGGCTGTGAAAATCGGCGATCAATGGGACGAGTCTGTCTTCCACGGGCCACAGGTGACACGCGCACAATATGATCGTATCCTCTCCTACTTTGAAATTGCCAAGAGCGAAGGTGCTACTATTCTCACTGGCGGTGCTGCCTACACGCCGGCTGACGAAAAGAATAAGAATGGATACTTTATTCAACCTACCGTTATCATCAATGCAACGGATTCTATGCGCATTGCTCGTGAAGAAGTGTTTGGTCCCGTTGTGGTGATTTTCCCCTTCGATGATGAGGAAGAGGCTATTCGTCGGGCCAACGATACCACTTACGGCCTAGGTGCGTCTGTCTTCACGCGCGATTTGGAGCGCGCTCACCGTGTGGCCGCTGAGATCGAGTCCGGTATGGTCTGGATCAACAGTAGCCAAGACTGTGATCCACGCATTCCTTTCGGTGGCGTGAAGCAGAGTGGCATTGGACGCGAGTTGGGAGAGGCTGGTCTAGAGGCATATAGCCAGACTAAAGCGGTTCATGTGAACATGGGCACCAGGCTATAAGGGTTATAAAATATATTCCACAATATAAATATAGATTTTTCCAAGCTGGCATGTTGTATTGTAAGGCCCGGAGCGTGAATTATTCTAATAAGCGCCCAGCAAAAAAGAGGGGTAAGCCCATACTGAAGAATTGTACTCGATTTTGATATCAAGGCATACTTCCCTCTAGTCAAAGAACAAATAAATCATGGGCCTCAAAGGTCTTGTATCAACTTCACACACCAGAAGATCATATCAGTCATTCAGGTCCAAAATCTGGAAGCAATGGCAAAGCGATTTGTTCTCCAACCCTGCGCGGATGGGGAGAAAGCATGTCGTAGATAGACTCCACCATGCAATAGTGCATTATATGGGTGCGCGCTGGAACTACTGGCCACATCGTCTAATCTTTCATCCAACACTGCTGTGCAATTTTGCCAGGCAATCTTCGATCCGATGAAGCCATCTGGCATGTTGCTAAAATTGGAAAAATCGGAAAAGCAGATGTAGGTAGCCTGCTTGAGCAGGGGCCCATTGATCTTGCACTTGAGGTTTAGAGTAACGAGGATGCTGTTGTGCTCAGGGAAATTATGAAGTTACCCAGTGATCAAGAGGCAGCAGGGGATGAACACTGAAATAGAAGTTATATAGAAACATTAAACACAGGATCTATACATGTACGTATGAATGTCAAGATAGCTCATTTTATATCCGCAGTTTATTAGACATACCTTCCCTTTACCTTGACTGTGTACTATTCTACCAAGAATGCTCAAATAGATGATTCACTATTTTATCGAATTACTTGATATCTAGTATCATAACCGAACTGGGAATATATAGAATCAACCTATTAAATCATGATCAAATACCTCTATCCCATCCTTTAATTTCTTCCAGACTCTACTCGAATTTTTGTGTCTGCCAAGGGAGGACAACATTGGATTACTTGGCTAACACAAAATGAAACCAAGTTTTTGTCTCTTTTCATTCTTCTCTTATAAATTTATAAATTAACGTCCAAAATGTTAGAGTTGAAAGGTCGCTGTCACTAGCATGAGTCATTATGAGTATGCGCCACGGCTAGCCCCGTTATAGAAATAAGCATAATAACCTTAAGTAATCACAATAATGAGTAATTATCACGCTTCAACTATCATTCATGATTCAAGATTACCAGGTATCTAGTAATAGAGAATATAGTAATAGGAATAAACACCATTAATTAGCCCGGAGCTACTATAAGTATATGATTCGGCCTTTCCTCCAACAATAACCATCTCTAACATTCTACGTATTCTTACCAGTCTCAGAGCCAAGGATGGCAGTGATATATGCGCCTGCATGGAATGAGGTAAATTAAATAAAACCCCCACAACATAATAATACATCACTAACCTTAACAAGTTTGTCCAAGAAATTGGACCACTGCTTATGACAGGTAGCACAGTGGAAGACCTGTTCAAAGATTCTGAAGTCAATATACAAAAGATCATATCAAAATACGAAATTCCGCCACCGGATGATTCAGTCAAAACCGAAGATATCAAGCTCAAAGACGCCTGGGTCCGAGTCTTCACGCCTCCCTCAGCGACAGGAGATGAACCGGTAGGCATTTTCATGCATGGCGGTGGATGGATCATGGGAAGTGTCGACCACGAAGATGCTGCATGCCGAAAGATCAGCAAGAGCACCGGCATGAAAGTCATCAGTATTGGATACAGACTGGCACCGAAATTCAAGTTCCCCCACGGTCTCAATGACTGTGTCGAGGCAACATTATGGACACTCGAGCACTTCTCGCTCTCATCCGTTGTGCTTATGGGAGGCTCAGCAGGCGCCAATCTTGCTTTTGGTGTTGCGTTGAAACTCGTCGATTCTGGACTCGGAGACAAAGTCAGAGGCATTGTGGCTTTGGTTCCTTGCACTATACACCCTGATGCATTATCAGAAGACAAGAAGGAGAACTTTACTTCTTACGAGGAAAACGCTATACACACTGTAAACACATTGGCTGCGATGAGATGTTTCCTGGATACCTATGCGCCACCGCCTGACGACAAGTATTTCTCAGTTCTCCTCCACCCGCGCTTGAAGGATCTCAAGAAGGTCTATATTGTCGAATGTGGAGCAGATACATTAAGAGATGATTCTCGACTGATGAAAAGGGCCCTGGAGGAAGTTGGTGTACCTATCATGTATGATGATTATCCCGGTTATCCTCACTATTTCTGGTCATACCCTTCTCCGGTTCTAGCGAAGGCTTCAGAGGAGTTTCACATGAACATGTTCCGTGCGATAAAGTGGATTAATTTGGGATAAATGCACACGGGCACATTATATAGTTCACATCGAGGAGATGCCTCATGCACATGACTAACCCCCGGTACCGTGGACACCTACTTAGGCTTAGCGAAGTGATATAGGGACCCAGGAAGCCTAAGTAGTCTAGAGATATGTTTATAGCGGCAAATTGATATATTGTTTACTCTCATGGCCCTCTAACAATGCCCTCTAACAATGAAGCCATGTCTCTTTGAACTCCCCGATAACCTTGAATCTTAGTGCTTCATTCAATATCGCTTAGTGCCGCAGCATTTGAGGAACCCAGGTGTAGTCCGTCTGTTCATTCAAAATCGGCAAAGTAAAATTTGAATGACTTGTTGTATGTCCGCCCGAGAATACTGCCGAGAATGCCCTGAAGGCCGTGCTCATCTTCCGTATCGATAGTTATTCTTCCTCGATAGGGTGTCTCCTGGAGCATTGTACTGTGCCAAAAAGATTCCGGTTTTGAGCGACATGGGTAGCTTCCAGCTCTATAAAAGATGTAAAAGATGTAAAACATCACCCTAAGAGAATTCCACATGGAGATGGTTATGTGTTAGAAGATATAAATGGCAGGGAGACATTTATATCCTCTGACTGCTGAGCTAGTCATGTCGGGCTATCCCTGCTTCAACAAGGGTTGCGATCGAACAACACCGTGTTCAAGGCGGGCTCTTGTTTTCAACTCGAGGAGGTGATAGGAGTACTTTTGGAAGCGGTGTATTCTATTCTGTCGCCTTTCCCAGTTTTCAATGCGGATTTCCGGATGCGACTTGCCGACGATCCTCCAAAATCATGCATCGTCGTCTTGGTGCGTTCAATCAACTCAAGCCCGTACGGTACTACCTGATCTATGAACTGCCATCATCAGGAGAATGGTTAAGGCCTTGGGCTGTCAGTATAAGCTGCCAGCTGTCACGGGTAAAGATATATTGGGACGACTTGCTGGCTCAATGGGAGCAATGTCTTGACTTTCGGAGACTTACAGGGGCCTGTGCCCAGTAGTGTTTGTAAGGTCTTAGTGCAGAAAGTATGTAACATATGCTTATTGAGTTGATAGTTGAGTTCTGGACATTGTGTAAAGATGATAGCAAAGCGGTAGAAGAAGAGAGCAGGAAGATGGTGAATGGAGGGCCATGGGAGAGAAGGAGCAAAGAGGCGTCAGGCTGTAAGGCTGCCAGCACATGTCAGTTGACATTAGTTAACTAAATAACTAGTTAACTACTGCGTATTCCGTACATTAATACGAGCTGGAATCCTTCACGAATATCTAGCCGAAAGTCTGTTTGGTCTAAAGAACGCCCCCGAAAATAAGCGGCAACCCCCCCTTTTTTTAAAAAAATACTTAGCCTCTTGCACTTCACGTCGTGCAATTATTAGCACCCCATAACTTACAGCTCAACATGTCGTGTCCCAATTGTTTTAGCGGTCATATCCACCAAGGCACTCCCCGTGGGGAAGTCACCTCTCTCCATGGTTTACAGGCCTACACGACGAGACCCCTAGACGATGTGCCTCACCGGGGCATTATTATTATAGTGCCCGACGCCTTCGGGTGGGAGTTTGTGAACAACCGAATCTTAGCTGACAACTACGCGCAAAGGGGGAAGTACCTCGTTTATCTTCCCGACTTCATGAACGGTATGTGCTAGTGTCAACAGAGACTCCAAAGGATAACTCATTAACCGTAATGTTAGGTCACGCGGCCCCGGTTGGTATGATGTCTGCCACAAAAGAGTTGTTGAAGACGAGCGGACTCACAACTTGGCTTATGAAGCCGTAAGTTGATAAAACAACGAACGCCCGGATCGCGCTTGTATAACACAGCCACTAATTCAAGCTATAGATACCATCTAGCCTCAATGCTAACAAGAATGGTGCCCTTCATGTACCACAATACGTTCAAAGTATCATGGCCTATCGTTAGGGACTTCTTCAAGTCCGTGCGCGAGAACGAAGGCGCCGAGCTTCCTATCTACGGAGCTGGTTTCTGCTGGGGTGGAAAGCATATCGTCAATCTAGCCGCCGGAGTGGATATTGCTTCAAATGGAAAACCACTGCTTAATGCTGGGTTTACGGGCCATCCTAGCCTTCTCGAGATTCCCAACGAGATCGAGAAAATCAAAATCCCTGTGAGCTTTGCGCTTGGGGACAAGGATATAATTGTGAAATCTCCACACATTGAGCATATCAAGCAAGTCATCGCCAGTGACTCGGGTTCTGGGAAAGGAGAAGTGGTGGTTTATGAGGGCGCTAGCCATGGCTTTTGTGTCAGGGCTGATTTTGTTTTGGAAGATGCGAGCAGACAGGCCGATGAAGCGGAAAACCAGGCACTGGCCTGGTTCGAAAAGTATTAACAGATTAGAGACACATTAAAGTTTTATATTTAGTTCAATTGGAACATGCACTGAATGAAAGAGAGTAAAAGTACCTAGGTAGCTAGCTATACGCACTTGATTTCCTCTGCTAGGGCATTCCTATCTTTGCTGCCGCCGCTTTTATGAGGGCGCTTAGACTTAAGAATTCGCAGTTTGATGTCTTTGTTCGTTTTTGTTCGTTTTTGTTTTATTTTATTCTTTTTTTTTTTTGAGCTATCGATTCAGGTTCTAGTTGTTGAGATTTAATGATATAAATCTTTACATTCGAAATATAAGAAACGTGGATATTTGAGGAACGCTAGGGATCTTCCAATGCGAGAACAAATGAAGATCATCAGTGCAGTTTAGAACAATGATAGAAGGCATTACGAATTCCCTTCTTCTGTTAGTCCACTTCGCCTCGGAAAAGTACCGAGGCAGACGATCGGAGAATGAACGGGCCATGGATATACTTCCCGCTTTCCTTTTTCGAAGAACAAGCAAAGATGTTAACGGTATCCCAATCAACGCTGCCCGATTCAGGTGTACTGTTCAAATCAAATCTCAGTCTCGATCCCGAAGCTACTGATCTTATGTTTAAATTGTGACTTTGTAGGTGTGGAGCAGACTTCTGTGATACCCCCCGTAAAGTTCAAAAATTGGAAGAAACCTAGTTCAAATGCTTTCTATGTAGTTTAAAGAATAGAATGTCGCTTCAGACAGGGAAGGAAGAAATCACGCCTGATACAAGGGATCCCACCGCCCAGCAAATTGGAATCTCCATGTAGACGATACAAATCGATTGTAACTGTTGTATAAAACTTGACAATTCTCCGCACCATCAATGTTCGATTAGTGCCGTGAGTTATCACCAGCTTCCAAATTCGGCTAAAACCCGATTTTGAACATTTAGTTGGAGAGGTTAGGCTGAGGAGCAGCGCAGACCTTGTTGCCCTTCTGTTGCAAAATATTGTTAGCTATCGCATCCTAATATCAGCGAGAACATATCTACTTACGATAACCTGACAAGTGTCCTGCTTGGAGCAGTCATCATCGGTCTGGCACTGGTCCTTACCCTTCAAAATGAGTCAGTATCTTCAGGGTATACTCATGCGGAAAAGGTAGAACATACCTCGGAGCGCTTGTTGTTGAGAGCAACACAGACGTTCTTGCCCTCATGGCAAACCTGATCCTTGGCGCAGTCACCAGTGGACTTGCACTGTTGGGGCTGAGGAGCGTTGTCACGCTTGTTGTTGGGGGCATCACAGGTCTGCTTGACCTTGTCACAGACGAAGCCCTTCACACAGTCTTTGGTAGTCTTGCAGTCCTGACCCATCTGGGAGAGGGTGTCCTATATAGATTCATGAGAAAAGGATTATTGGTAGTAATTATCTGGTGGCACTTACACCACGCTTGTTGTGGGTGTTGGGGGCGTCGCAGGTGTTCTTGTCCTGGTCACAGACAAGACCCTTGACACAGTCGCTAGTAGACTGGCAAGCCTGGCCGACCTTGGCCAGAGGAATATCACGAGTGGCCTTGCTAGGAATGCATTGTCCAACGTTGTTGCACTGCTTGTGAGGCTTGCAGTCGTTGTCAACCTTGCAAGCAGGGGCAGGCTGAGGCTGGGCGGGAGAAGCCATGGCAAGGCTGGCAAGCATGACGGAAACAACGAAAGTGGCCTTCATTTTTGCGGTTGGTGGTTGAAAGTAGGAAAGAAAGTAAGGATTGATGATAGTTTAGTTGGTAAGGAATGTTGATTTGATTGTAGATGAACAACTGAGGATGCGGGAATCCAGTAACCCTTTATAGCTTTAAGGTCTTCTACCTATAGAGCTACAATGTACTCAACTGGGTGTGGTTGACTATGCTAAAGCCCCATACTACGGGTATACACAGCTCCTTTTCCCGTGCCACGCGTTGTAAGGAGGATGATCCCTCTTCAACATTACGCGTATACAGACAAGGCATAAAGGAGATTCGAGCATTTCTAGTGTCTATGTTGTAGATCCTGACAATTCAAGCAGACACTTCTCCACTAGCTAGCTATGCAATAGCGGGCTTGGGGTCTTTCTATGCGGGCGCCAGTATAGGACATTTTACGCAGCATGATCCGCTATACAGATGCATTGCCGTAGCGATGGATCTCCGACGCATTCCGGAACATCTTTTGATATATGACATAGTGTTTTCCAGTAAGCCCTAACTGAGTGGTATATAGGTTGGAATTCGAGGTTTCAAGGAGTCCGTTACTTGCATTCACAAAGTTTTCAGAACTCACCAATAATCAAATATCTGCCTGTAATAATAAAATTAAATTAGCCTAATCCGCAAGCCACAGTCTGAGGAAATAGATCATCCCCCGAGTTTGTTGAAGCTTAATTTAGAACGATCGACAAGAACCGAACTCCACCAGTCCACGAATCCCAACGTTTATTTCACCACATCAGATACCCCAGGGCTAACCCACAATGAGTCAATTAAGTACGTAACCTTCATTTCTTATTCAGCGGAGTAATCTGCTGTATATGCCGCGGTCCTTTTCGGGGTCGATCTTAAATATGGATCTGAAATACATGCGATTTGAGGCATATTCCTAGACTGATGAAGATCATGACAGCCTGAGAAAACTCCCATGTGGTACGCACCAGCATCACTTGGAAGAATACGGATTCAATACTTCCGTGCAGGAACCATCTATTACGGTCTCTGCGAATCGATTACTTGTTACGGACCCAATATTCAGTCAGTTGGCTGGCTTAGTGTCCTGGCTCCATGGGTATCGGGGATTCACCCCTATAAAAGGCTTTATCGCGTTGCGGCAATTAGTGATCACCGGTTATTGTATTAATAGCATGAATAGGAAGCTGGTATTCTTACTCGGTATAGACTGGTTGTCCACTACGTAACCGACTGATCTCGGACAAGAGCTCACCTAAAAAAAATATGACGTTACAATGGCATTGTGTTCCAGTTTCGTATATTTCGAGATTTCATTCAATCAGGCAATAAGGCAAGAAAATAGCTCATACAATAGCTGCAATTATCAAGTCAATATCTGCGACATTTTTGTAAGTTCTTGCAGAGCGTGTAGCCAGCTCCTAGGAGCAACGTATGTAGATAAGAATGATGTACATGTAAAAGGCCAGGTGTACTCACCTGAGCAGATGTGGTGGAACAAGAGCATGGACACAGCCACATTTAACACTGCGCTAATGTGGCTGTGTAATTGGCCAAAATCGTCAAAACAACAAAATCATCTCCTTTCCTCTGCCCAGCGTCCCACTGACGTGGTCCAAGTTCCAAGTGGAGAATATGTAGCCTGTAGGCTGCATTCTGGAAGTTCACCGCAATCCATGCAGTCTAGTCTCTTTTTTTTTGCCAATAGTTTCCTGTTCAATAAGTTCACATCGTACCAATCTATTTCTTTGTCTTCATCGCTTGCATTCATACATGCCTCAAATTTCAAACACTCCAGAATCTTTGCTTCCTCGCTCAGATTCTCGAAACCCAGCGACAACATGTAGAGGCATAACCACCCAAGGCCGGCCCTGCCGCCGCTCTTTGGCATCTCCAAATCCATCACCTGCTTCTACTCCCCGAAAGAAGGATCCTCGCCAAGAAGCTCTAGATGCGGCATCTTTGTACTGCTGGCAGCACAAAGATCAGGATTCTTCAGCAAATCCACATACCACTGTCCTCACTCCGGCCAAGACGAGGACAAGCATCGATACATTAATGGATCGACTGGGTGTGCTCGAAATAAACGATGACCCAGTCTCCCCAAAGCCAAAGCCTCCCCACAAACGGCGGACAAATCAAAGTAGGCCCAGTGAAAAGCGCCGACCGAAGAAAAAGTCCACTTTTTGCTGTTTCCAGATCGTGGAAGACAGCGGCGAGGACGACAGACCGGTCTCAGTTCAACGGCCCAAACCCCCTACAAGTGGTGTCTCGCCTTCTTCAAATCAGAATCAAAAGATCAAGCTGCCTGCCTCAGCCGGAAGGCCGCAGCATACGCAAGTGTCATCAACTCCTCCAACATCCCGGCCATCTTTGTCAGACACGGGGAAGCCTCCACAGCCATTATCGTCGTGGATCCCGTCTACGGTTTCCCCGCAGACAACGTCCATTCTTATCACAGAACTGGCAAAACCGATCTCCAACGCTGACGACGAAGGCTATATCTATATGTTCTGGGTGACACCCCAAACAACTACCACACAGCGGAGCGCTGAATCCACAGCAACGCGAGACATAGCATCTTCACTACTACCCCAAGCCCCACAAAGTAGCAACCACCTTCGCCCACCCACCCAGCCACGCAGCGTCAGCGAAGCAATCCGTGCAGCACAGGACCTCAATGCCCTCACCTCAAACCCAACATCAACCACGCCCGGAACGCTTAGGTTGAAAATAGGACGCACGAGCAATGTGCACCGTCGACTCGCTGAATGGAGTAAACAGTGCTCGTACGACTTGACCTTGATCCGTTATTACCCTTACACGCCATCGTCATCCTCGTCATCTTCCCCTGCTAGGGTGGCGCCATCCCATAACAGCCGGAATAGGGCCTCTTCGGCCTCTTTAGTAGCCGGAAGGAAAGTCCCACATGTGCATCGCGTGGAACGACTCATTCACCTTGAGCTGGCGGATCTGCGTGTGCGAGACTTAGGACAGTGTCCTGAGTGCGGGAAGGAGCATCGGGAATGGTTTGAGGTCGAGGCTGACAAGGAGTCGCTAAGGAGAGTGGATGAGTGTATCCGACGATGGGTCTCCTGGGCCGAGTCGATGCCTTGATACTGTATCCTATATACTTACCTTGCATATCCTTTTTGCGTGTGTATATATTTAGAGCTCTATCATATATATATCAGACCCGACTGGGGTGTTGTTTGGGAAAAGGTGCATATATTGAAGGTCGTGTATGACCCGTGAACAGTTCGGCTGATGAGCGGGCCCTTTTCCTGACCCCAAATAGAGGATCGGAATCGGGTCTATCAGGATGATCAATTCAGAGGGAAAACTGTGCATCTTGAGGAGAATTATGCGGCCAGATCTTTGTGCCCAAATGGAGCGAATATGTATAGGACGCATGCGTTTCAACTAGGCATATTGATCCTGCGACCTTGATGCCTCACATCTCAAGAGCATTGCCAAAATTCATGGCCCATGACTGCCGCTTGCAGATGACAGTAATTTTGCCTGACTAATTCCTGTCAAATCCTTCCCATCGCTTTGAGGGTGTATAGCTCTCGTCAGGGTCGTTGAGGGTCCTCGACTATAAAATCGATGAGTTACTGTCAGGATGAGGATAGCTGCTGGAACACTTGATCTGCAATCACGATAGCTCAGTGGCTGAATGAATACACATTAATATCAGAATGAGAAGTCGAATGTACCAAATGAATTATCTAAGATGTTGTTGCGGAAAATCACAAATATGAACCAGTAGTCATTTATCTATTTTAGTTGATCTATACTTTCCGCTTCACCAGCCCACGGAAGAAGTCGAAGCTGTTACTATCACTCTGTAACTGCCACACGCGTCCCGTTGGACGATCATTCCATCCCAACTCCTCGGCCAGCAAAAGACCCCAATCACGGGTGATACCCTGAATGCGAGCGCGAGCACCGCCCTCCTCTTCTAACGTGACAATCTGGTGCATGTGTAGCCAGTCTTCATAATACATAGCTTCGAAGCCTCGATCGAAGCCTGTGCGCAAGAAGCGGGTATACAAGCTTTCAAAAGTAGTCAGAATACGAGCCAGGAGCCTCTCGAGCGTGACAGGTGAAGCGGTAGCAGCGCCCGGCGACGCATAGCGTGCGGCGAGAGTGGTCAATGCGGTGGTCGGAGAGGCGTTGGTGGCATTGACACCAATACCGACGACGGAGATATACTCGTTTGACATGAAATGGGAGTTGATAAGAATACCGCAGATCTTTGTGTACCGTTTCTGTTCCGGGTCATCTGGATCTAGTGCATCTATGGAGGTAGATCATCCATCAGTAAACCAACCTTAGTAACAGAATAAACCACCTGAGACTTACAAATATCGTTGGGCCATTTTAGTTTGACGGGGATCTTCTCGTAGCCTTCAGCGTAGTTCTTGATTCCACGGACTACTGCCATAGCCGATAGATACTGAAGGAACACAACCGGCGCCGACTGAATCTTGTCCATAGGGTGTCGCACCACAGTTGAAAAGATTAGAGAACCTGCCGGTGAGACCCAAACATTAGATCCGCGTCCGCGTCCGGCGATTTGTGCTGTAGCCGTAGCCGTAAACCCTTGCGGTAACTGGCGAAGCAGCTTCGTGTTCCTGATGCTCGTTAGAGCCGACCAATACCAGACCTATCGACCAAAATGCTTACTTTTCAAGAATTGTGTTCGTGCTAGTCACTACCTCTCCATATAAGAGATTGGAGCCAAATGTTGTGGCCTCTCCCTTAGACTCGGATTGGTATTGGCGGAGATGGGAATAGAATGCATGGTGATTGAAGTCTGGAGTGAGTTTGGAAGATGGTATATCATCGTGGAACACAAGTCGCTTGATAATTGCCTGGTAATCGACTATACCCTCGCTAGGCTCCAATGATGCTGTGGGAAGCGCTTCTTCTAGTCCACCAAGATTCCATGTTCCAGGACGTTGAATGCGGAACGTATCGTGTTCGTCCTTGAGACATTCGATCTGACCTTCTTGGGTGAATGAATCTCCAAGTCCCGACAGGATATCCATAGGACCGTCAGCATCGATTCCAGACATGTGCAGGGACGACAGCGAAGGTACTGTTGTCGTGTCCTGCGTGATCTCGAGTCCAAGTTTGGACAAACAAGCCTTCAAGAAGTCCGTCCGTTCCTTGTCATCGGCAGCGAGAGCCGCCACCATATCCGCATATTCAGCGCCGCCCGCCTTCGGGTCCAGATTAACAGCCGCAAATCTAGTTCGTAAGTTAGTGACTCAATCAATCCTGCCAATTGGAATCATTGAAATTTAGAACATACTCAGGATGAGGCCCAGTCAGGACTGCTGCTCCATTCCCGACTTTGCAGTACACAACAGCAGCCGCTCCCTCCCCTCCGTCAACATTCAACTTTTCAGTATAGCTCGCAAGAACCTCTACCCCTTTGTCTGCGAGCGACGACGCATCAACGAAGACACCACCGCCATTGTAGTACGACCGGAAGGTGCTTGGCACGGTGCCGGTGCCAGTACTGAAAGCATCCTTAGCCACTTCGACCTCCGCAGCGCGTGCACCCGCCTCGCTATGGTAAACGAAACCCGGGAATGCCCCGCCTCGACAGATGCCCGGATAGAAAGCCAATTCGCGGTCCCCAATGACCTCCATTGTCTTGTCGCCAACCTCGAACTCGCAGCTCTTGCATCCGTAGTAGCCACCAGCACACAGACCGAGGTACCGCCCACCATTGCGGACAAACTGTGTGATGCGCCGGTTCCCCGCACCATTGAGTGTGCGACAGTATCCCATATCCGCGCCGCCGGGCATAACCAGCATAGCGCATGTAGTCATCCATGGCTCCTTGAGGAGCATATCGCCCGTCACAGGTATAACGGCATAGTGGTGGGCGAGCAGGCGGCGGAGGGTGTAAAGGCAGTGACGGACTGAGTCAACGGTGGTTCCATTTCCTGTTGGGAAGTCGTCGGGTCAGAAAAGAGCTGAGATGCCAGGCTGAGGAAAGTGAAACAAACCGGAGTAGACTAGGACATTGAGCTTTTTACCACTGAAATTGGCATTGTTGCCCGTTGGCGTTGCCATTGTTGTTTCGTTGTAAAGGGAAACCAGCGCGATAAGATACTAGTTCTCCATCTTCCGCCGAGGCCAACCGCCGTTCTCCAACTTTCCTTATTACCATACCTCAGCCATGTCGAACAACGTGGAAAAGACAGCTGTTGTTCCGGATGATGATGAGCCGGATGATTGGTGAGACCATTTTCAGTTGCCTTGTCTGCGTGGTGCTAATTGCAATGGCAGGGACAAGCGGATCTTCAGCACAGGCTGCCATAGTAAGTCACACTCAATTCGAGTCACAAATGCCATACTAACACATATTAGCTGAGCAGGATAAGATGAACGACTGCTACTATGCAAAGAAGGACTGGCGCGAATGCAAAAAAGAGGTGAGCTATAATATCCGCCAAACCGAACATATATCATTCCACCTAAAGCCATTGGAAGGCCAGCTCTGCAGTAATCCTTCCACTTCTTCAAAGACCAATTCATTGAGGAAACAAGACATGGCTCCAATTACTCAGATCATACTGACTCTAATCAACACAGATGGAAGCTTTCCGCGAGTGCTGGAAGCGTCAGGGCAACGACCAGCGAACACAAACCAAAGACGCATAATGTACTCTACTCATACATAATACCATGTTCAAATAGTCTCTTCCAATCAATCCCACTCAATATATACCCGATTATCCCAACTTTAACAGAACGAAGCTATAAAATCTACATCACGTGATCGTATATATTCACCTCGGTGCAAGACGTCCCTAGTCCTGTCATTATCAACAATCCAAACCACGATGTCTGCTCCTCTCCGTATCCGGCCCTGGCGGGCAATTGAGACCCTTCAAAATGTGGCGCAGCTTTCGCGCTTCTCAGGAGCCCCCAATCCAAGAACCAGCCAGCTCTCCAGCCCGATGACCAAAAGAGCTATTAGCTACACGACCAAGAACCAGAACAACCAACCCGCCGCCAAACCCTCACCCTCACCCTCACCCTCACCCTCACCCTCACCCTCACCCTCAACCGCAAAGTCCACCCCCTCAGTTTCAACGCCTATCCCAACAGGCGTCCCCGCATCCCGCGTCCCAGGCCCAACCCCCAGCCGCGCGACAACCGAAAACATCTCCAAAAGCGGCCTATCAGACAAACCCCTAGAGCTCGAGCGCCCAACCGAAGATAGAATTGACTGGACGCGCTCCTTCCACGGTCTATCTGCTGAGCCATTCTCCAAAGAAGCGGCCGATATCCTGCTCGCGGAGACGGAGCCTGACGAGGTCGAAATCAAGCCCGATGGAATCCTTTACCTACCGGAGATCAAATACCGACGAATTCTCAACCGCGCTTTCGGGCCCGGTGGGTGGGGTCTTGTGCCGCGGAGTGAGAGTATCGTTACGCCAAAGACGGTGACGAGGGAGTATGCTCTTGTTTGTAACGGACGGTAAGCTTTGCATTTTTTCTGACTTATTTTACAATCTTGCAAAATTCCCTACCATGGAACCAGAACAAGAGGGGGGGAACACTTAGCTAACACACTTCTCTTTCCAGTCTCGTCTCCGTCGCCCGCGGCGAACAGGACTACTTCTCCCCAGACGGTATCCCCACCGCTACAGAAGGCTGTCGGTCGAACGCGCTCGTACGCTGCTGCAAGGATCTAGGCATTGCGAGTGAACTTTGGGACCCGCGCTGGATCCGAAAGTACAAGGCCAAGTACACGCGTGAGGTGTTTGTTGAGCATGTGGTTAATAAGAGAAAGACTAAGATCTGGACGCGGAAGGATGATCCCGTTGGATATCCGTGGAAGGAGAGTGGAGGGAAATAGGGCTGCTAGGAGAGTTGGATGGCTTAGCTAGGCTTTTACCTGGACTCTGTCAGACTTGTATTATAGAAACCAGTGTTGGATATGTGTTGGATTATGGGAATATTATCTGTTTCTCTACTCGGTATTTCATTAGAGTGCTTCTATCATGTCCAGGTAGGTTTCTCTGGGAATATTAAATAAAATCGCAGATTTCTTTTAAAATATGAAGCATATACCTCACCTATCAGATATGTCTCAGGTTCAGTACCTTTCTGTCCCCATATCATTTACCTATTATCTCTATTATTAGTGAGAGAAATCTAGATACCATAGTCAAATAGTAAACAAGGTAATATAATGGTCTTGAAAAAATAGAAGTAGATTTGATTTTAAACCCCCAAAATCAAGAATAGCATAGCTTCATAGCCGCACACCACAAAGGACGTAAACTTTTATGCGGCTCAAAAACGTAGAGAAAAGAATCTATCGACATCATACACGTAATATGAACAAACCAAGAAGAAAGAAGAAGAAAAAGTAGCTAGCCAAGAATGGGTAATCAAGAAAGGGTCAGTGATACAAAAAACAAGTAGAATACAATCAAGTCTCATGCTCCCCATATGGAGACTTATCCTTCTTCCTCAGCGGAGCGGTATTGTAGGCCGCAGTCTGCTGTGCGAGTGACGGTTGGGACGGGGAGTAGATGGGCGGGGAGTGGATAGACGGCGGAGAGACGGGGTCATATCGATCCGAGAGCTGGTAATTGCTGGACGCGGTCACGCCGGAGATATCGGGATTCGAATCGCCACGCTCGCGTGCCGGTGTGTTCTCAACGCTGTAACCGCCAACCGGAATCTGATTGTACCCCGTGTCGTGGGAGTAGTAACCGCCGTTGAAGGGGTTAGGATCTGGTGAGCCCACCATCTGGACGGTGCTCTGGGTTTGGTCCTGGCCTGAGTGAGGACGGGGCTCGTAGCGGGCGCTGTGACGGGAGCCTGGCTTGGGGGTCTCGAGGATGGGCACTTGGCTTGAGGATGGGGTCATGCCGGCGGGGACTGGGGAGAGGGGCGTTTCTGGGCGCATCGTGCTCGTTGTAGGAGACGTGATCGCCGAGCTTGCGATGGCCAGTTGACAGGCCGCGGCTGAGGCGTTCGCTTCCGGTGTGCACGTTTAGCTGGCTGCCTTGATTGGAGGCGTTGGTGGCAGTGCGATGGAGGGCGTTCTCGTGATTGTCGTAGTGGTCGCGGCCGGTGTCGACGGTTGGGGAGCGGGCGTTGAGTAGTTCGACGATGGCGGCTTCGCGCTCGGCGTTGGTATGAGTTGAGCCGCGGTAGGTGATTGTTCCTGAACGGGCCTGGTCGTATCCGGTCGATTGGGCTGTGTTCTCGGAGTTGAGGATACCCGCGGCCGCAGCGGCGACACCAGGGTCGGGATTGGAGGAGTCGGCACCGCCGCCTTGGGTAGACTTGCGGCGACCTGCGCCTGCACCGCCGCCGGCATCATCACCCTTGTCATCCCCAGCTGCGGCGTCGGCAGTTTCTTCTTCAGGAAGGGCAACACCTGGACCGCGAACCTGGATCTTGCGGACAGCTAGGACCAAAGCACACAGGAACTTGGATCGTCGGGCAGCGCGAATAGTCTCGTTAGACCAGTTAGACTTGTGACGAATGTCAACGCGCAGCTGGAGCTTGTCCATATCACCAACGCCGTCAAGCTCGATGTCAATATCCGGCTGGAAGTCACGGTTGTTTTCCTTGTCGCGAACGAAGTGCTCCATCTCCTCACGCAGCAACTGAACCTCAGCGAAGCTCGTGTCGAAGGCTACGGGGATGACAAGCTGTTCATGCATAGCATTAGCGCGAGTGAAGTTATCAACCCAGAGACTGTTTAGAATATTGTTAGGCACCTGCGTGATGCGGGAATCTTTGACATTGCGGAAAACAGTGAAAAGAAGCGAGATACGCTCAACGACGAAGGGTATGTCGCTGACCTCGACACGGTCGCCGATATCGAAGGGATGCTTGACGAAGAGGAAGATGCAGGAACCGAGGACTTCTTGAGCGGTAACGGAGAAGACGAAACTGAGGGAGAGTAGCGAGGTGGCACCGGCTGCAATTACAGTACTGAATCCAGTGGTAACGAAAGAAATAAAGACAAGAACACCAACAAGACCAGCGACGCACATGAGCAGGTTGTCCAGCACACGGATAGCCTGATCGACATCGTGCATGCTGTGGTTCAGGGCTTTTCTCATGCGTCCAAACTCAGTGATGGTCAGGACCATCTCGTCAAGACTGATATCACCGTTGCCATCCCTGTCAAGAGCCATGAAGCACTCCTCGGCCTCAGCCTCGTGCTCAGCACCTAGGACCTCAACGATGTCATCAATGAACAAAGACTCACGGCCCTCGACAACGAACGACATCCAAATACGACGGGCCAGCGCAGCAGCGTGGCGCTTGCGTTCAAGGGCCTCGATAACCATAGTGTGCGTCGAAGTCGGGTTAAACACTTGCTTGCCAGTAAGCTCCGACGCGACATGCCCAAAAGCGGCGGTGACTTTGTCGCCAACACGACCGACGTTCTTGCCGACATGACGGAGCATGCGGAGGGGCATAGCGGATGACCGCTTGCCACCATTGGTGCCAGCTTGAGCCAGGATGGAGTCAAAAATGAGCGAGTCCTCCTCTTTGAATTCAGGACAGTACACGGGGAACATATTGCGTGAAGCCTCGAAGAGGAGGGAGACCAAATGCACATTGCGCTTGGAGACCTGGATCTTGGCGTCGAACTGCTTGCGGTGGTAACTGATCGAGATGAGTTGCACAAGGGCCTTCTCGGCCAAGTAGATCATGCTACAGAGGAGCAGCGCAAATAAAATATTCTTGATGGTCTTTTCCCAGGCCTTGACACCCGTGTCGCCGGACTCTTGCTTTCCAGGATTCAAGGTCATAACAGGCAGGAAGGTCACGAGGGAAATAATAGCCCAAATCAAAAGCGCAATGGGGGTCTCGAGGGCACGCAGAATAAGCGCATACTTACGGGTGCCCGAGCTGACGATACCGCACAAGAACTGGAAGAAATAAGGAATGTAACGGGCGAATATTTTGGCCGCCCACAGACTGACCCAGACGATCTCAATCCAAGTAAAGAACCAGTAGAGATGGACACCACCAATTTTCGCGTTCGTCGCGACGGTAGCGCCAACGATCATTGGAATCGCGATCAAAATCGCAAGGGGAATAACATAAATCAAGTAACGAGTGATGAGGGAGTAATTCAGGACAGCTTGGTAGAAACGGCCCATACGGTTGATGGTACCGTCCTCGGGCGACTCAGCAGGCTTTCCAGACAATTCATTGATATCTGTATCCGTGCGACGCCTGCCGCCAGGACCCCGATGATGGTGACCAACGATAGGTGCCTTCTCGGTGGTCTGCGAGGCACCGTCCTGGGGGCTGGTATTGGTGTTCCATTTCCGGGCGCCCGTTTGGCCTCGGGAAGTCGTCTCCGTGAGCGGGATATCAATGGTCACGTCGTTGGGATTCAACATCCCATTGCCATGGTCCGGCATGTCATGTAGTTGCTCGAATCGGTGAGCCGTCAGTCGCTTGGTGGAAAGACTAAGACTCGAACGCCCCATTGCAAGAAGCTCGGAGGGCAGACAGGGCCTATATTGTGTCAATGCAGATCCACCTCTAAACCAATTGGTTCGATTGCGGAGGAGCCTTTCGTGTGGTGGAGACACGCGAAAGAAATAGTCCTGTTATAGCACACCAACGAGTGGTAGTCCTGCTGTTTTTCGCCTCCCCCTCGGGCGGGTGAACCAAAATCTTCCGCACTTTTTTTCTTCTCTCGCGATAGCTGCCAGATTATGGGTGGCTATAATTGCCGGACGACTGTGCGTTGAACTTCGACCGTCGATCGTTCAATGTCAATGGTCAAGAAGTTGGTGGAGATGTCGATCGGCGAATTGGGGTGCTTTAGAGATCGACCAAAAGCCGTAAATATACATGCATTAAACGAACGACTTAAATATAAGAGAGTGTCCAAGTGTAAGAGGAACTAAAGAAAGGAAAGTCTGAAAGTAAACGCGAACCCATGGACACATCCGGACATGCCATGCCGTGTTTCAGGACCCCGTTGGGGGGAAACAGGGCAAAAATGTGAGACAGCCATTTTTCCCCCCTGTGGAATCCTTTCCAACCTCATCATTCGTTGTTTTTCTCTTAGTCTATGTCTTTATATTACCGATCGACTCTAGACTATTAGGGACCCTCTTTTTCATTTCGCCTTATGCACACTCCGCTGCAATCTAAGTACCTAAGTACGTGACATGTCCGAACAGGATCGTGAACGCGAATTCCAACATGCAGGTCCACTTCGACCCCCACACGTCGATGTGTCTGATCATCCAATGAACAGCTCACGTCAAAGGGTGGCTTAAGATCAAACACAGTCTACGGAGGATTCGGTTAGCCACCGGAGAAAAAGAACAAAAGGGCTGATTCTAGATGCATCAGAAGCACGTAATATATTTTATTTATTTATAGAACGCAGGGGGTTCAAACCCAACCCCGATTTACGCCCTCGAGGCAACATGTATCTTCTCCAGCGCAGCAACAACCTGCTTCCTATCCCAGCCACCCTCCAACCCACGAACAACAATATCCTGTTCGCTCTCCGGCGCCATACCACTCACGGCCGGCGGTCTCTGATCCAAATTCGTAGGGAAAGGATACCCCTCGGCAACAGCCTGTACAAAAGCCCTAATCTCCCTCTGCTGCAACGAATGCGTCTCAGGATCAAGTTCCTGTCCTGCCAAAACACCCCCAGCGACGCGGAACCGCTCAACCAGTAAATCCCAAGTGGCATCAACAAGTGGCACGGAATCAACCGTCTCCATAGGCTTCCCGAACGCACTACTAATCTGCAGCAAGTTTGCAACACGTCGAAACCCCCCATTCTGGGGATCCATCTGATTCGCTCCCGCAGCATGGAACAGCGCCGGATTGAAAAACAATCCATCGCCGAAACTCAACGGGAGCGCAACATATTTCTCCTGAAAGAAAGCGCGGAATTCAGCCTTCCGCCACGCCAGATACCCAGGCTTGTACGTCTGACTATAAGGCAGGAACCGCGTTGGTCCACTAGCGACAGGCATATTGGTATGCGCGACCGCGCCCTGCAGCGTCAGGAACTGCGATGTCAGCTGCGTCGCGGCCGGATACCGCTTGCAGGCCACTTCCTCCTGGAAGCCGAGGTGGTAGTCGCGATGGGCTTCCTGTGCAGCGCCGCCCGGGTGCACGGCGTTGACTTGGGCTGTCACGCGGTAGGCCGGACCCAACCAGGACTCTGCGACTGCTGCTAGCCACGGGTTTGAGTAGTAGTCAATGAAGGAGGAAGGGTCTTGGAGCGCGTGTTTTGAGAAGGAGTTCCAGATGCGATCGTTTGTGCCGCCTACTGCGAAGTGGTCTCCTTTCTTGTTTTCTGATTGTGCGGCTTCGCGCGCGATAATCGCGTTGAAGGCGGCGTTTGTGGTGTTTAGGGTTGTTTCGTACCTTGTAGGTGCGTACATTGATCGTAGCACGTAGACGCCTGGGCCTGTGTGGAGGATATGGTGCCATTCATCTTGGAGGCGATTGATTAGGTCTGACGTTAGGCCTGTGGATTCGAGGGCGGCGAGGTCGTAAATGGGAATGTTGGATTGGAATTCGCAGGCTAGTGGGTAGGTTGCTGGGTTTGTGGTTTGCGAGCAGATGTCTTTGAACTCGGGGAGTTGGGGGGTGGAGGGGGAGTAAAGTCGGGATGAAACTCCGTGTCCGTTCATGATTGCGTATATCGTACGTCGGAATTCAATGTATGCAGAAAGTATATGTACAAAGTATATCCCAATTGATGCCTTCGGTGAACCGTTTAAATATTTGCGGGCGGAAATCATTGTCCATCGGCTCCCCGCATTGAGGTCGGATATATGGGGAATACTGAAGGCCAAGTTGCGACTCGGAAAATGGTGTCCGTTTAAAATGAGGTCGCACACCCCCCCCCACTCTTCAAAAAAACCAAGAATTCAGGATTCAGAGATAATAGCAAAAGAGTTCTAGACCTAGATGGGTATCACAGCTATCAAGCAGTATAGTACAGGTCTACAGCTACCACTGAAGCACAAAAGAAAAGAAAAAAGAAGCCAAATAAACCATTCAGTCCTCCCGGACGCCAAAAGCCAACAGGAGAACGCCGAGCATAGGAAATGGCCTTGCCTTGCAAGACCAAAAATGCCCATGCATAAAATAGGTGGTATCGGTGTTGTGCCTGTTTCATAAGATCCAAATATTCCCAACCCACGCAAATCTATGCTTGAATTTCAAAAACGTCTTTTTTTAGCCAAAAGCAGGAGCAGGAAAAGAATTTCGTAAACGGTGCGTGACTGGGCATTGGGCACCCGTGACAATTCATGCATTCATCATGACCGCTCCGAGATCCGATGTGAGGACCGATTCGGACGGCGTGGGTTGGTTGGTTTTGGATTCGCTCAGGGTGAGTGTGTGTTCAGACATCGTCTCGACCAGGGCACTCGGTCTTCCGGTAACGGTAAACAGGACCTTCATGAGGAGAGTAGGGCCCTGCCCATTGAGACCACCTTGGGGTTGGCGCCGGGTGTGGGTGAGCAGCACACGGACCAGTTCGCGGATCGCTCCGTCAGTAGACGGATTGTGGATGGCGTCTAGACCGTCGATTATAAAGACCAGCAGTGGTGGGGCGGATTGTAAAAGGGTATCGACTAGTGATAGAGCGGCTTTCCAGCTGGTGAGCGTTCCGTCTAGTTGGCGAAACCGCTCTGCGCTGAGATCCAGCACAGCGTCGCTGTCGACTACAGGAGGAAGCCAGTCGATTAATTGCCGGATTATACTGTAGGTAAGGGCAATTAAGCCTTGCTCGTGTAGATTCAGCCCTTTGGTCTCCTGGCTAGGAAGCGTGCAGAAATGAGATACGACGGGCAATCGAGCTTGACGTGCGAAGGAGGCATAGCAGGCTGAAATTAGAGCCACCGGGTCGAGGGAGGCGGTAGGTTGAGTCCCACCCACGGCTAGGGCCTGCGATCGCGAACTGGTGGCCCATTGCTGCAGAGATGCAACTATATTACCCTCGGCGACGACCTTGACATCGGGTTCGTAGTCGCAAATCTGATCATCACTATCGAAGAAGTCCTGGAGGTGCTTGGATGAACTTTGAATCTCGAGTCTTCCAAGACGACGCTTGGAACCCCTCGACCATTCAAAAGAGGATGTGTCTATCAAATTGCGTTAGATGGGTGATCGAGCTGCAGAATGTGTATGACTTTGTTACCTATATTTGGAGCTGGAGGCGTGGTTATGCAAACAATACCACTGCTCTGTTCACTGACCGGCTGCAGTTGCTCGCGCACAGAACTCAATGTCTCTGCCAACAACCGATCCCGACCCTCCCTATACCGAGTACGCTCCTCTGCGTCTTGTTGAATCTCCCAAATGAGCCGACGGGTGATGGTATTTTGTGCCGCTATCCGACGGTCCTTTCCCCGACGTCCTACTTGGCTGAGTCTAGACTCCTCCCAAAGTGCCCGAGAGCTATATAGGTCTTCCATCTCCTTGTCGACATCCATAGCCGCATGTTGCCATGGAAGGTTCCGTGCTTGCAGTTGTATATAGAGGACCAGATGATGAAATTCAGAGTACACATCCTGGCTATGCATGTTCAGCAACTGGCACGTGGACCTCCGAACATACCAGTCCATGAATTCGGTCAAAAAGAAGAATATTAGAGCGTAGGTTTTCGTAATATGTGGGACTGCGTTTGAGATTAGGCTAGGATCACTAGGAAAACCTAGAGCATCGTGAATATTTAGCAGGGCAGTAGCTAAGCCCTCCATTACCCGTGGGTAATGCGATGATGCCTGACGCGTTATGTTAGCAATGGATGGGAGACCTGTGTATAGATGATCCACGCACCTTGATCACTGATTGTAGGACTCCGTAGAATAAGGGGGTATAGGCCATAGGGTCCGGGAGGGTAGAAAGGAGGGTCGCGTGGGTATCGACGGTGGGAAGGAGTCGATCGCACAAGTTCATGGAGTCGCTAAAGACCCGTTGTCGGGGACGAGACATCCAGAATGTCTTTATGTTGCCAAGTAAGGTCTGCACGTCGAGTACCGTCTGTGGCCGCTCCTCCCATTGTACCTGATCCTGGGGTAGGAGGAGGCTGGTAAAGCGTTTCCAAGTGTGGGCTAACTCATTGCGTTCAATATCGAGTTCGGCGATGGCGGGGGTCCTGGGGAAGGATATGGGTTAGAAGGCACTTAAACAGGGTCCAGACTATTGATGCCATGATGGGTCCCGAAATGGTCTATAGAGAGGCTTACGACGAGATTGGCTTCCCGTCAAAGCGGTGTTGCCAGGCCCGGCTCGGGATGGCAGTCTCGGGCATGATGCTGCCCACGGAGTTGATAAAGACAAAGCAGGTCCTCTCTCACGACATGTCCCAAAAAGGATATGCGGGTTTGAGGATGACCAAAAAAAATGGAGAAGGATGGGGAAGGAAGAATTGGACGTTTGGCGTGAAGGGCGGGTTTTGCCGCTCAGAGAGGGGGACGAAGCTAAAAATGAGAAGAGGAAGGAAGAGAGAGAGGTGTTTCTATTAATACCTTTACTCTTTTTTTTTATTAACCCTCTCTATCTTTTCTGATCTTAAGGTGATCTAGAGCTGTCTTATCTGACTTTATTTCACTTTATTTCACTAGGTTCTCTTTTTTTCGTTCTTTTGTTTTTTTCTTTCCTTTTTTTTTTCCCACAGTAGAAACGCACTCCGGGCCTGATGAGAGCCGAGGCCCTACCCTCTGGAATAAGTACATACATATAATGTACATAACATAAAATATGGATAGGATTAACCTTGGAAGGTATACGATACAGAATATAAGTATAAGTATATTATAGTTATGATTTATATCAGATACAATAAAGCGGGGACTTAACTATGAACACAACTATACTTAAAACATGTGTCTCCCCGGGTGTTCGCCTCTCCAGATTTCATTCGGGAGACTAGACATCAAAGAACTTAATAAGGTTTTGGTCTTTTTGGTCTTTTTGGTCCATTTCGAGAGCTCTCCCCCTCTTCTTCTTTGCTTTTTTGTTCTTTTTTTTTTTTTTTTTTTTTTCTGCCTATTTCCTTTTGTGGGTCAAAATACACGGGGTGCATTGATTTAATAGGTATCTGAGGTATCTGCGGGGGAGAGCGTTGATCGTGGAATAATAATCGTGGAGCTGAAGAAGTCTATTGAGGGTGTCAGATCAAGATGTAAGATCAGACAGACCATGGGGATGATCATGTTAAATGTCTCATGTCTGAGGGGTTGAAAGCAAGTGAAAAAAAAAAAAGAAAGGAAAAAAAAAGAAAGGAAAAAATCAAAGGAAAAAAAACAAGGAAAGAAAAGAAAAGAATCCTAACAGCCTAAGAAGTAAGACAGGGAACGGGAAGTCCGGGATTTTTAACAAACGGGCAAGTTGGGCGAATGGACCGAATACGAGAACGACGCTGGTGTGCATCATCGAAAGATCTACCCTTACTTAACCTATGTAGGGTAAGTCCAGCGATGACGTTCATAATGTGATAGATGTGTGGGATCGTCAGGCATTACTTTGTACCATCCATGGTCAATTAAAGTAAAAGCTATGTAATATATAACATATCCATGGATGCATAGGTATGTATCAAATTGAAAGGAATCAAAGTGATACTAGTTATCTATAATATATTGTTACAATAATAATGCAATTTATAATAGGTTCTAATATATGAGCAACGGAGTACGGAGGAACTAAATCCTAAATCCCAAACTCCCCTAATCTCCTCTTATCCGCTTTGATCCCCCAGCCTTGTTAGGGCCGATCCTCTCCCCTCATTTTCTAGTTTTCCCGGTTTCTCTCTTTTTTTATGCTCTTGTGTCTTGACTAATGTGACCCCCACATTATTTTCATTCCGCCGTCTCCCGCATAATGGGGCTGTTTCTTTTCTTTCTCTTGTTCTTCTCAGTTCAAGCAGAGGTCGTCTCGCTACCATCAAATACTACTATCCAGATCCAGTCCACTGGGTTTCGTATTGAGGGAAGCACTCTGACTGGCCAGAAGCTTGTCCCCTTAGCCGACTCGCTAATCCAATCAACCACTGCCCAACTTAAGGTGCCATACGCTGTTCCCAATTACTGGGGGGCGCTGCTGACATCTACCAGTCCTTTAATGTTTCTGGCACTGCCACTCGAGTCATCCCAAGCAACTCCCTCAACTTGAAGAGCTCTCAAATCGCTTGCATATCTTGCGACCAGGACGACTACACTGGAAATATCCGAGTTGACGAGACAATTGAATACGTCACTTCTGCTCAATCCGCTGCAGCCATTCTGCTATACAGCAAAACAGCTACCGGCTGCAATTTCACTTCCGATGGTCAGATCGCTGCACGGTATCCCAATATCTTCACCTTCACAAGCCGAGGCGGCTATTCTGCACTACTCGGTGCTTTCAATCAATCAACAACTATCAGCGTCATCTCAATGTCGTACCTCTCCGGTGTCCCTTCCAACAATGATGCCGGTGGCACGAGTGACAGTCCCAATACTGGTTCGTATCCCAACTCTACATCGTTCAATCCATTAACTTACCCCTCTCAGCCATGATCATCCTGTACAGTATCACAGGTATCATCACCGCCCTGTTTTTGGGTATTATCATCACGGGTGCAGTCCGGGCCCATCGCCATCCAGAGCGATATGGCCCTCGCCGGATTGCCGGGCGAGTGCGGCAAAGCCGAGCGCGAGGTATAGCGCGAGCCATGTTAGACACTATACCGGTCGTCAAGTTTGATGACAAACACGATGACGTGGAGGCCGCCAAAAGAGACGTCGAGATGATGGGCGCTGAGGATCGTGAACACTCCCAGGCCGATGGAAATACGGGCGTATCGACACCCCGCGAGTCTGAAATGCCAACCCCAGACGATAACGTGCGCCCCACTCCCACACCCACAGCCCCCGAAGCCAAGACCGAGATGCCCGACGCAGGTAACTTCTCGTGTCCGATTTGCACAGATGATTTCATCAAGGGCCAGGACCTACGTGTACTACCCTGTAACCACCAATTCCACATGGAATGTATTGATCCATGGTTGATGAACGTGTCTGGAACTTGTCCCCTTTGGTATGTTCTATCTGATATTGATATGATATCAAACTCAACTCCATACATAAAACCAAACTAACCATATCCCAGCCGTATCGACCTCAACCCACCCCAACCCGAGAACCCAGAACAAACCGAGGAAAATACCGAACAACCCGACCATGCACCCACAGAAGGTGGACCAGTCCTAACAACAGAAGAGGCTCGTCAACAAGCCCGTCAGCAAGCCCGCCACACGCATCGTCGTCTAACCAACTACCTCCACGGACCCCTCAACGCCCGACGAATGCGCGACGCTACCGTTGAGGAGCGTCTTGCCGCGCTCCGACGCGTCCGCGAAGCAAACCAAGGCGAGGCCGCGCCCGAAGAAGGATCACATCGTGGTCTCAGCACTCGACTACGCGATCGCTTCCGTATCCGAACACGCGCTCACGGTGCCGAGGCTGAGTCTTCCGCTGACGCCGAAAATGCTGCGCCTTCTCCGGCTGCTCCGGCGCCCGTCCATCTCACGCCGTCCACTGCATGATGATTTCACTCTTGCACATATCACTCCTTTACGTTTTGCATATATTTTTGATTTACGATTCAGATGATCTCAAAGGTCCTCGGTAGGAGGCTATATGGCGTTTTTTTTGGTTTTTTTTTTTTTTTAGTTGGGGTATGGTTTACTTTTGTTTATTTTATGAATTGTTTGAAATAGCATTGGCGTTTTTGAATTTGAATTTGAATTTGAATTTTTTTGAATGGGGGTTGGAGGACTGGTTTTTCTCAGTGATTTATTTGTATCTGCTGGTTTCTTCTTTGCATATACTCATTTTGTATATCATGAATTTGGGGTCACATACATTTCAATTTACATACATTTAAGTTTATGCATATATCTTAGAAGGGGATATAGGATATAGAGGTAAAGATAATATTTCCATCACGAGGACAAGAGGCCTAACCTAGGATCGATGTTCGTCCGCATCATCGATTCGCAAGCTATCATCTCATTTGCCCTGATTGTTCTTTACCGAAAGATAGTTGAGGCTGTGCCAGGTCAGCAGGGAGCAGTACCATGGGTTCGGCAGCTCTCGAGAATAGCTCTATCTCGAGAACCAATGGCAGATCTGATCATTCCAAGGTTATCTTCATTACGAAATCCATGCACATGTGAGGCCTGATTAAAACTCATAAAAAACCTGATAGAGTCCCCATGATATTAAGATCGCCAGGCACGAGTCACCTGCTGGCCCATTAACCTCGGATTGCATCAGCAGCCAACATAAATCTGGTTTGACTAGACCCGCGTACATCATATAAACACCCATGGACCATTTTTACGTATTTGGAGTAGTTATGTGAGGGATATATTATGTACTTAAATCTCTTTTCATCTATCAATCATACATTTGATTACGTTCACAAAGCGCCATAGCACCATAATAACACTCTGACGGGGTATTATCTCTGCCCTGTGGGGAATGCAATCGGAGACCACCCTTAACCCCCAAATTCGACTTTATTTCTCCGAAGTCCCCGTCCCGGGATCCTCCTCATGAGTTATTTTTGTCCCCTCACGAGTGTGGGGGAATGACACATGGAGTTACTGGTTACTGTATGGAGTAGTTCGAGTATTACTGGAAAGAGATGCATTTCCGGAATGTTGTAGTACATAGTGTGATTCAATATCAAAGTACCCCTTACGGACAAGATACACAAACCCCTGAGCCGAGACCTATCATGCAACAAGCTTGGCCTTCCAGAAGGGTCTCCACAGTGCGTCTTTTTCCGGCGCTGTATGACACACTGTTTCTGGGTGTAGCCTGTCGGAGAGGGGGAATGTGTGGAGGGATTTCAATCTGTTTATTGTGATTTTGTATTCTGTGTCTGTGTTACTGAAATCATACTGTACCTAATAGTTCCACTGTTTAGACATACCTATGTATATTTGTATATGTAGACATACTAGCATGTGAATTAGAACGAGATAGATACGGCAAGTCCGGCCCTCGGTATCTTGTGCGCCGAGGGATATATACATATGTAGCTAGATAAATATAAGAGATTGAGACGGAGTATAAGAAAATACTATAACAAATTACTTCGTATCTTACGACAATTCGATTACAAACGGTCTGCGCTGATTCCTCCCAAGACAAACCCCACCCCCTCACTCCATCCGGTGAACGCAAGTAGGAATATCCCGTTTCGGTCAGATTCCGGGGAAAACTTACGCTGGGGAATTTCGGGTATAATTTCACCATGACTTCGACTTCGATTCAATCCGCCAGAGATCGTCTTTCCTCCCTATCATCACACATCATGGGTTCCTCCAGTCCTTCAGTATTTACCGCGGCCACTGTGGCTGCCGCCCCCGAAGATCCCTTGTTTGGCCTCATGAAGGCCTATCGCGAAGACCCCTCCGATAAAAAGGTTGATCTGGGTATTGGTGCCTACCGTGACAACAACGCGAAGCCCTGGATCTTGCCTGTTGTCAAGAAGGTAATATCTATTCCCTTCACTTTTCTATCTCTATGCAGTTATCTAACCTCCATCTATAGGCCGATGACGCCATCCACAACGATCCCACCCTCAACCACGAATACCTCTCCATCGGCGGTCTCGCAGACTTCACCTCCGCAGCCCAGAAACTGATCGTCGGCGCAGACAGCCCTGCAATTCGTGAAAAGCGAGTATGTACCTCTCCCTCCTCCCATATCCCTTCCAATAACCCCCCGGCCTCAGGGCCAAACTAACCCACCCCACTAGATCTGCTCCCTGCAAACAATCTCAGGCACCGGCGCCGTCCACCTCGGCGGCCTCTTCCTCTCTAAATTCCACCCCCAAAAGCCCGCAATCTACCTCTCAAACCCAACATGGGCAAACCACAACCAAATCTTCACCAACGTCGGCCTGACCCTAGCAAAGTACCCCTACTTCTCCGTCAAGACAAAAGGCCTTGACTTCACCGGCATGATCGCAGCCCTCGAAGCCGCCCCCCACGGCTCCGTAATCCTTCTACACGCCTGCGCGCACAACCCAACAGGCGTCGACCCCACCGAAGACCAATGGAAGCAAATCGCAGAGCTAATGCGCTCCCGCTCCCACTTCCCCTTCTTCGACACCGCATACCAAGGCTTCGCATCCGGCGACCTGGTGCGCGACTCCTGGGCCATCCGCTACTTCGTCGAGCAGGGCTTCGAGATGTGCGTCGCGCAGTCTTTCGCCAAGAACTTCGGTCTTTACGGTGAGCGCACTGGCGCTTTCCACTTCGTCTCTGCTCCGGGTCCGGACGCGGCTGCTGCGTCTGCGCACATCGCTTCCCAGCTTGCCATTCTGCAGCGATCGGAGATCTCCAACCCGCCTGCTTACGGTGCCCGTATTGCTAGTCGCGTGCTCAATGATCCCGAGCTCTTTAAGGAGTGGGAGGCGGATTTGCGTACGATGAGTGGCCGCATTTTGGAGATGAGACAGGGACTGCGGGAGCGTCTTGAGAAGCGTGGTACGCCTGGTTCATGGGATCATATTACTTCTCAGATTGGAATGTTCAGTTTCACCGGCTTGTCTGAGGAGCAGGTTATGACGCTGCGCTCCAAGTGGCATGTCTACATGGTATGTTTTGACTTTCTTTTTGGTGTATTGTATTGGATATACGTCTAGGATTGCGCTAACTCTCTTTTCCCTACCAGACAAAGAACGGCCGCATCTCAATGGCCGGCTTGAACACAAATAACATCGACTACTTCGCCGAGGCGGTTGATAGTGTTGTTCGCGAGTCTGCTAAGTTGTGATACATACCTGATACCCCGGGCTTGACATAGAGTGGAAACACTCAGAGACTTGGTCTGGCGTTCTACTTGCTTTTTGAAAGCTTTTTTTTTTTTTTTTCGAAGTTCGGAAAGACTTTCGTTATGCAGCAAATTACCATACTGTGGGACTTCGGTCTTGCTTTCGCATTCCTGAATCCTTCACGGAGCACTCCGTTCTACTCCGTAGATGGTGGGTCTGGGTGGCATGATATATATCACATGCATCACATGTAAACCTTAAGACTATAGCAATGTGGTAGTACGGGACTAATTTTTCAATGGTTTCTCTGCAGTATGCCAATATAATCGACGCCTCGTTTGAGATATGATTCCCATTCATTTGGCCAGACCGGCCGTCAATAGTAAGATGCAGCCAGACAAAATAATTACGGCATCCTAATTGAGCAAGAGACTTCGAGACAAGATGCTACATTTTAATGAAATAGACATAATGGTATCTGGTATCGTATAAAAATGCTTTCCATGAAAGCATCGGAGATAAACCTGTTCAGCAGTATCGGGACTAAAAGACCAAATCCCAAACCACAAGCCAGGTACACAACCCAACAGTCCCCCAGAAGACAGCCTGCGCTGTACTCCGTCGCTCAGTAGCACGCTTCAACTCACGATTTCCCTGTCCGACATTTGTCTGTGTCGTATCCACATCCGAGACAAGCTGAGAAATATGCTCCTCCTGCGTAGCGAGATGAGAGACAAGCGTTTCCTGCAAAGAGGAGATCTCAAGGAGAGATTTCTCAGCGTTTCTAGAAAAAAAAAAACAAAAAGAGCCCGTATTAGCATCATCCAACAAAACCGACCCCAAACCCGACCATAAAAAGAGGGAAACATACTGGACCTTCCCCAACGTATCCTCATAATGCCTAAGCATAGAATCATTCTCCTCAGCAAAAAGCTGCAACTGCTCCGGCGAAAGCTGCGCCTCGATCCGCGCCGTATCCGCCTCACTCAGAACCGTCGCATCAGGCGCCTGGAAAGTAGGACCGAAGGAACCTACACCCGCAACGCCAGCTCCAGTCCTCTCCGACACAGAAACAGACCCCTTCCGAGGCCCAGTGCCATTCCCACCGGCAGGTTTCCCCGCAGCGACCTTGTAAAGTACACTCTTCTCCTTCTCCCGTACCCTCTCAATCCTCTTCTCCACCATCCGACGCTGCACACCGACGGCACACTCAAGCCCGCGCCTCAGGAACCAAAGCACGCTCTCGCGGACCGTCGCTATCGACCGCGCGCTCTCCTCTGCGCGGATCTGTTCAGTGGATTTACCCTCGTTGTCTGCACTGGTGCTGTCTAGTGCACCGCCCCCGCCGGCCCAGCGCCAGAGGAGGGCGCCGGCGGCGGAGTGACCGTATTTCTTGTGGAGGAGGGTGGAGGATGTTTCTTGGCGGAGGGATTCTGCGGAAGAAAGGTTTGCGATTGAGGTTGCTAGGTCGCGGAGGAGGAGGGCTGTTGATGTGTCGACTTCGTCGCGTTCGGGGTCTGTGAGGTTTGTTTGGGTGTTGGCGGTTGGGGGTGCATTTTTGGGGTTGGGGGTTATTGCGTTTTGGCGGCGTTGTGGTTGCGTTGTTGAGAGGTAGGCGTGGCGGATTGATTGGAGGTATTGAAGGAGGGAGTGGATGTGTGAGTTCTGGGTGTACTTGTGTTAGAGGTTCTTTCTGCTTTGCGGGTTGTTGGGTATAGTGGGTGTGATTGAATGCGGAGGACGTGGCTTACAATTCGGTATGCCTCCTTTAGGAACTCGTCGGCGGTTTCTGTGCAAGGTTTTCTGGTTTGGGGGATTGATGAGTTTTGCTTTGAAAGCAAGTTGTTGAGGGTTGGTGTTAGGTCGGTCATTGTGGGAGTGGCATGGTCTGAAATGTGTGTAGTGTTGCTATACTGTACACTTGTCGATCAACATCCAACGTCACTGCGCGGGTGGTCTATCCCGCACCCCGTATTTGTTTGTTCCTGGGGTACGGAGTACTTGGAGCAGAGATGGGATGCGGAATGTCACTCACCAGTTATTTAAATTGCTTTAGTATTTGTTTCTCTTGTTTTGCGTCATGCAACTCATCAATTCTCAAGTGGTATTACATCTACACAGAAATAACCTATCTGTCTAACCAATACACTACATGACCTACATCGCGTCCATCACGTCCATCTACAATGGAGGAAGGTCAAGTCCATCTTTTGCGAGTCTGTCCTGGAGGCCCAGAGGGTGATGGTACGCTTTCAGATATCCTAAGCGACAGGCGCATGTCCGACGAAGAAGTGCGAGGGGTTGCCTCGAGCTACAGCCACATGAGCAGGTTCGTCTTCCCCACACGGCTAGGCTGGGTCAAAAGCAATGGTGTGTGTCTGTATGCCATCGACGATCACAAACCGTACGAGTACGAACTGAGGCAGGTCCCTGAAAATGTGAGGGATTGGGAGGAGACTGCGACTGCTTTAGCTTGTGGGGTGTTGGTAAATGGTGTGGTCTATGACCCTAACCAGATGCTTAAGATTAGGCAGCGTTTGGGCGAGGACCGTCATCGTGAGATTAATTTGAGGTTTAGGACATGGGGAAGTAGTGTTAATGGCCTCTGGATTGGAGGCACAGCCGAATTTGAGACCGAGAAGAGAGAGACTGGAAAGACAAAGAACTGGGAGACCGATACTGAATAGGAGACTGGAGAGACACGGGATGGCTTTGTTATGGACATCTAGCCCACGCATCAAGCATGTCTGAATTGAAACAAATCGAACACATCGACATGTATCAACTTATTTACTTCGTTGATTATGGGGCCTTGGGGATATTGACAGGACATCATAAAGGATGACCAGACCAGGGATCAATCAATCATCAATTATATATATTTGCAATTCGGTCTTTTGCTTCCATTTTCGCGCCCACTCATTGGCTGTTGAGCCTGCTGCCACTTGTAATAACCATAAAACTGGAGTCTGATATGACCATTCTTGTAGTTGTCATCCCCAGGTCTGCAAGGGTGGCGACAACCCTGCAGGCTAGGGACTAGCATGACATACTACACTTGATAGGTCATAAGTACGTTTTTCTACAAGAATCTGGAATTCTAAACAAAGACTAAGCATAAATCACCTTGTAATTGGCGGAAACATATGTCCATGTGTCTATACCTCTAACATTAAACGTATCGTTTGATGGCAGACAAGGAATCAGGCAGGTTTCAGATATGCCGGTCAGACGTCACCTTAGCGACACGGCTTGATAGTTTGCCTCTATTGTATCAGATATATTTCTTGCTTAAAAGTAACTTCATCTGCGCTTTTTTCCAAAATTTATCAAATCCAACAATTACAGCTTCCATCATACGCACATCCAAGATGGCGCGTCCACCTCAAATCAAGCGTCCAGCAGCAACATCTACTGAGCTGCCCACCCTAAATTCAACCCCATCCATCACACGGTCGATCACTTCATATCCCATGCCTTGCCAAAAAGACCCGCTAGTGCCAAGCTTTGGCAATGCCACCGATGCTACATATGACCAAATCCGCGACCACCACCACCAAGTCAAGGCAACACTCACGAACATCCTCAACGACGACCGGGTGAAGCATAATCCTAGCGGAAGTCGCTGTGTGCAGAGGATACTGTTGGAAAACGAGCAGGATATGCGGAAGCAACGGAGACATTCACTTAATACATGTTCTGCTAAGCGAACCACGCTATTGTACATGGACTAGCAATATAAGAATCAACCATGCTTCTTCTCGTTATTACCAGGGGAAATGAGTATTAGTGGATCCCTATTTAATCTCGGCAACAGACTTCTCAACATCTCCGATCGTATGTTTTCCCAAGCGAAGCTTCTTCCTGATTTAGGTGGTCCACAAGCCTACCTACTATGTTCACCAAAACCTAAGTGTAAACCGAGATCCAAAGAGAATCACATTAGTATTCCTCATACACACGTCGTATTTTCATGCTAAATATGCAAAACAGGGTATAGACAAAGAAAAAGAAAAAAACCATGCTAATATCAACAGAGAAGAAAATCCAATCGTGCATCAAATCATAGAGCGTTCTTCCACCCATATCTAAGCAACCGTCAGAAAATGCGATTCTCAAAAAAGTCATAAAGGACAGATAGACTCACCTCGATCTTCCCCATCTCACTTCTCTCCCGCTTAGCAACCTCCAACGCCGAACTAACCAGCAAATCCAAATCTTCCTGGTCTACCATAGTAATCATGTCCCCATCATCCTGCACCTTCATCTTCAGAGGACATTTGAACCCGAACTTCTCACGAATGCGGTTCTCAAATTCCCCAAACTCAATCTTCGGCCCAATCATGATATACCTAGTATCATCAGGGGCGTGTACTTTAACTCTAAATTTCTGAATCTCCGGTCTTCTTGGATTCGCATGGCGGGAGTATCGCACCGGAGAACAAGTGCGACGTTGTTGGGGTGACTGACTCGGACCAGCTTGAGCGGCGACGAGCTCGAAAGCACCGTCGTTGAGGGTCGATGCATCGCATGTGTCGCTGCCATATTCTTCCTCTTCGTCGATGTATTGCGGTGGTTGGTGGCGGGATCCACGACCCCAGCCTGTGTTTGCTAGATTGCGCTGGCTTGAGTATGGATCGTACTGGTCTGTATGTCCGTAGCCTGGTTCCCGTGCGTAGGTTGTGCTTGAGTCGCTGAGGTTTCTGCGGTGGCTGACTTGTTCGCGGGTTAAGCTGCTTCGACTGCTTTCCTGGTATCCGCGCATGTTATTTTGTCGCAAGGATGGTCCGCGCGGCTCTGAGGCTGTTCGCGTCGTTCCTATCCGTGGTTTCTCGGTGGCTGTTTGTTCTTGTGGACAGGGTCGTCGGCAGTCTAGGCTGGCACCTGCGCGATCTAGGTCTAGACGGGGTGGGCGGACGTCTCGGAGAGATGATGTTCGGTGGTGTCCGGATCCTGATCCTGATCTCGAGGCTGTGCTGACGGATCGGTCGTCTGGTGGTGGTGTTGGGGGGAATACGTTGCGGTTTAGGGGTGGTTCGGATTGTTGACGAGTACGGCTGCTGAGGTTTTGGCGGACTAGGTTGGATGCGGCGAAGGAGACTCCCTCACGGCCGCGGAGGGCTTCTTTGTCAATTACCATTGGATTCCATTGGTGGTCTGATGATTGGTTGCGGTCCGATGCGGCAACTAGGCGAGCCTTGCCTAGGTAGTCTTTTGTTTTGAGATTCTTGACTTTGGCTGCGTTGGGACGATAGAGAACGCCCACTGGGATTGAGAAGACGGTATAGCCCTGTATTTAAATTAGCTTGTCTCGCAGCGGATTAGTAAAATCCACATACATCAGCATTTTCCCGGATAGCATCGTCAATCACATCGTGGTCTGGAGTAACCTTTTCCTTGGCTGCATACTCGAGGTCCTGGATGCCTGGGTTCATTTGACGGAGGTAGACATAGCAGAGACCGCGATTGAACAGGACTTCGCATGAAAAGAGGCGGAATCGGAGACCCAACTGTTCATAGTCGATAGAAGTATTCCCTCGTAGATACAGCAAAGTGTCATTAAAGTTGGCCAATGCTTCTTCGAAGTCGCCGATCAAGAAATTAGATACACCTTGCTGAAAGTACGCGATTGCCAGATACCGGTCTAGGCCGACAGCACGTTGATAGCATTCTACCTGCAGCGAAATCAATGAGCTGTAAAAAAAAAGAAAAAAGAAAAAAACTTCCCATGAATTGACTTACTGCTTTATGATGTTCGCCTATCGTTGCATAGATCACTCCGCAGTTGAACAAAATCTTTGACGTGTCGGCAATCTGATCGAAGCATCGCAAGGACTCTTCGAATTCTTGATTGTCATAGGCATCAAGGGCCTGCACCCATGTTTCGATTTCCTATTCGACCGCGATGTCAGTGTGTTTAATGTTCCGATATCACAACATATACACTTACTTGTTTGAGCGACATTGTCCCGGAACCTGGTAATGTATTTGTCCGAGTCTCCTGTGCCTAGATGACATGGATTGGGGAAAGACGTTGTAGGTACTTTCCATCCAACTCTCTAGGGCACGGTAATATTTCCGTAAGTGTCCGCCAGCTTGTGGGCTCACCAGCGCAAAGCCGGGAAACCGCAAGTAAAATATAATCGCCAATGGATGGCCAAGAACTCAGTCGGTGTGACGAAAAAAACCTTAGGGTTGATAAAGGGGCCAAGAAGCACCTGATGGGGCGGAACGAGCGGGGAGAGAGGCGGGTTGGCGGGTTGAAGTCCAATCCTCCGTACCGTAATGTGATATCCCGAGATGGAGGTGAAAAGGCCCGGATACCAGGAAATGTTATTTATAGACTTAGGTATAATCCCAGAATCGGTGATATCAGAATTTGAGGAAGTAATTGGTTTAACCTGACGGTTGGAGAGTGGAGATGAGGGGGGACCCAGCAACTTGGACAGAAGGATTGTAGGGTTAACGGGATTAGGGATTAGGGGATAAGGAATAAGGGGAAGAAAGAAAGCCCCAAAAAAGAAAAGATGAAATTGACGAGAAAAATAAATCGAAAACAAATCAAAAAAAGAAAACAAAAAGCCCAAATCTCAGAGAACCTGCAGAGGGGCTGCATGGAGGGGCAGGGGGAGAAAGAGGTAAGTACTGGAAAAGGCTACTTTGACCGAGTGATGGGACAAAAATAACCCGCTTTGCTGCAGGAATTTATGCACGTCTTGGTCAATAGGATCTCACAGAAGCGGTTTCGTACTGCCGAGCCTGTGAGTGGGCAGATTTTCGATAGTATATGGTCGTGGCATATTCCATGAGCTTTGATGTCCTCTTTTTGACTTTGGAATTCTATAATTGATAATTGAATGGTGACCCATCACATAGGATCGCGTCTGGACAGTGCGGGGACTTTCTCTTGGAAGTTGAATCTGGTCTATCGCATGGGAGAATTCACCATTCATTGGTCCTCGGCCCCCCTGTCACTCAAGTCATTCCCCGCCACGGCGCTTGCAGTGCTTTATTTACCGATTCCTGAAAAGGAAGTAGGATTTCTCCAGATAAATTGTTGCGACGTACATCGTCCTACAGACATCGTCCTAGGCTTTCTCCACAAGCCTATATATATATACACTCCATGACCTTTCCCTTTTCGTTTTAGTGCTCACCCTCGAGATTTGACCGGTGTTCCATGGTTCGTTTTGAGGTGTTACGCAAACTTTCTGTTATCCCTCATGTCTGATTGAAGTGGATGACTTGGTATCTTGGACTGGACATGACGTGTGTTAGGTTTGTCATTGTCCTCTTGCCAAGTGGCAGTCGGTGGTGCATTCGGCTAACGGCCGATGACCCAAATACACCAGTCGGTCCACATCAACACCCCAACAGTAAGAAATTGTGCCACAATTGATGCCGATGCACATCCATACAATTTACCTGCGGTCACAGGCTATGCCAGCTAGAGGTTGTCTAAGTGTTCACTTCTCATGGGTCATTATGGGCCCGGCCCGATCCGCCCACCGATATTGATATCCACGGATGAACTGTTGACAAGAGACCATTCTTCAGCGCATACAGACAGCACAGTACAAAAATAGACATATTGGTCGAAGGGTCAAATGTGACAATCTAGGTGTTGTTCATTTGTTAATCTCCATAAAGGCTTTCAGGCCGGCACAGAGCTTGCTCAATCGCAGGACAAGTTATTGATATCGCAGTGCGTTTCGAGTCCACCAGAAGACTGGTAATGTTAAAGCATCTTTCGACCTTCGGACCTCAATCCTATAGCGAAAGGGATCAGCACATTCTAGGCCCGTTATAAGCCTGAATTATAGGCCAGAATCTCTCCGGAGTCCGCCGCCATGCGGGGCCTGCAAGACGGCACATCTGCAATACACACAGGAAACATCCCATCATGTGAGAGCATAGAGCACTCCACAGGTATAAGTTTTCAGGCTGAATGGGGTGCTTGGCATGGGTCTAGGTATACAAAAATACACACAAAGGGACACGGTGAGTTGAAAAAGCCAAGAGGCCCCAAGTCACGGATGGTCGTTCTGTGATATGACCTGGTGAATGCCGCCCAAAGCGCCATATAAATAATCATTGGCCATCAAGGACTCTTTTGCTCAGTGGTCCACTACCATGCACTGACTTTTATATTTAGCAACTGCAATCTCCGCTTTCTTTTCCCTACGCTTGTAGATCAGTTCCAACCGGAAGCTGTCGACTGCCTTGAATGTGATTTGTGCTGCATAAGTACCTCCTGTGTTGTATCTAATTGTTAGGTAGATGGTCTCTATAATTAGGTGGACTCTCCGCCACCAGGCCTTCGATAATTGGTCTACGATACTATTGGCTTGATGCCAGTGACCGTGCAGTCGACTTCTAGTTGATCGCCCACGTAATTGTCGTATTAATGCATAAAGCAAGAAGTTAGATCCTTTGATTGACCCGGTGAACTCCATAGTCGGTCAAGCCTAATGCCCGGAGCTTAGCCTGATATGCTCGCAAACACGCAGACACCCTCTACCTATCCATGTATATAGGTAGGGCTGTCAGACCCACCCAGCCCCACTTGCACGTTGAGCCATTTGCATTATGCATGACTGTACCTTGCCTTGCAATTCTATTTGCGTGTTCAGACTGCAAAGGATTGGGAAGCCCGAGATAACCCTGCAAACAACAATGATATCAGTATCTATGTGTGGGGTTTCTACTTAGATTACAAGTAAGTGCCCGAACTTCAGTCTGCCTAGAGGTATGATAGTGGCCGTCTAGTGACCTTGTGTGCCCATTGGAAACTCAATAAAGGTGGCGTGCAGTATCTTGGCTGTTTGCCGAAGTCGTCGCTCTAGCACGAATGCCTCGGTTTCTAGGAATTCCCATCTATCGCGCATGGTCTGTCAGCAGAATTGTATCATATCTCTCGTCACAGTCCGTGCGAGAAAGAAGGAAATAGTTGCATATATTCCTGCAGGGATATCACTCAACGTCCGTCTATATGGGTATTTCGTTTACTTCCATCAGCCTTCACGCCTATCTCTTTAGCGGCGAGATTGAGTTGAGTTTTGATATACATTTCGAGTAGCATGAGCTATACCAAGCCTTTACAGAGTGGATATCTTTGTTTCCAAGGTTATCTTTATATGTTATTAATTGAGCAAAAAAGGCGAGCACATGTGGACACGGGAAGCAATGTCAACTTTGATGAGGAAAACAAGGATAGACAATCTATTTATATCAGAAAATGACTAGCTAATGCCGGTAACAGAGATTATGTCCATAATCTCCATGTGGACTCCGGAGTAGTGGTTGGTGGTCGAGTACCCCACCCCGGCGCTTAAGAGCTTTTTTTGGATCAAGGAAGGTTTTCGAAAAGCAGGGATAACTCCGTAGCGTCCTTGAGACGGGATTACGCAGCGCTAACTAAATTAGACATCGACTAAAATTCAGGTACACCGAGCAAAATATAGGTAAGTTCCAAAATTCGGCCGGCAATATTCTCAGCCGAGCTTTGATTATTCAACGCTGAAGATGACTATAGAAACTGAAACATATAGGGAATACTTTATTTACAGCTTAGCAACCATCTTGTTGCCCTTTTGGAGCAGAACAGCGGCATCTCCGACGAGCTCATCAACGATAGCCTTGGCAGACTTCTTCTCATTTACAACGGCGGCAACCTTACCCATCAAGTAGGGACGGGCATTGTCCAAAGTGTCGTCATCGACATCATCGGGCAAGTTCTCCATATCGTGCTCGACGGGGATGATACCCTTGGAGGTGAGTTGCTTGATCTCTTCGTGACGGTTCTCCTCCCAGTTGACAATGTAAGGGTTCTTGCGAACACGGAGGGGACGACCCTATACCCTTTGTTAGCAAGCTGACCATCTTGATAATAGGATAGCCAGGAAATACATACAGTGAAGATAATAGTACGAATGTTATCCTCGAAGTTGGAAGTGCGAACAGCCTCTTGGTGAGCGGTGGGGGCTCCAGCCTCATCAGACAGGATGAAGCGGGTACCGATCCAGACAGCGGAGGCGCCGAGCATAAGGGCAGCAGCAACTGAGTTACCGTTGAAAAGACCACCGGCCGCGATGACCTGCACGGGCTGGCCAGTCAGAGGGCTCTTCTTGCCCTCGACCAACTTAGCAACGGTGGGGATGAGGACGGTGGTGGGGACATCACCGGTGTGACCACCGCCCTCACCACCCTGGGCGCAGATAATATCAACGCCAACATCAAGGGCCTTTTGGACATGCTTAGGGTGGCCGATCATGTTCATGCAGAGGATGCCGGCACTGTGGAGCTTATCGACAACAGCCTTGGGGGGAACACCGACAGCAGAGACGAAAAGGCTAGCCTTTTCCTGGATGATAATATCAACGAGCTCGCCGAGCTTGCCCTTGGTGTAGTCGTAGCTATTTGCCGAAACATAACGCGATTAGCATGTGCCAACAACGGAAAAAGTACCTCAGTGATCGAAGGTTCTTACTTGGTCTTGCGGGCACTGCCGCCAACCTGGGGAAGGAGAAGGTCGACACCGAAGGGAGCGTTCTTGTCGTTCAGGTAGCTCTTGAGCTCGGCGACTTGCTCACGGAGCATCTCGGGGGTATAGCCAACGCCACCGATGACACCGAGACCACCGGCGTTGGTGACAGCGGCGGCCAGCTTGGGCCCCGCAGCCACGTTCATGCCTGCCAGCAGGACGGGGTGGTTGATCTTGAGCAGATCAGTGATCGGGGTACGGATTTGTTCTATTTAGTGGTCATGGTTAACATCGGATATTGTGGCCATGTGCCTATGTGGAGCCCTCCGCAGGAGATCACATGAAAATAATGGGCAGAGTAAAGTATAACCTTGGAAGACACTTACGAGGAGACGCCATTATGAAGGTATGTGGAGTGAAGGTAATGAAAAAAAGAAAACCTGGGGAAGAGGAGGGATGGGGTTGCAGCCAACCTATAAAGCAAAACAACCTCGGTGGTTCACAGACTCGCGATGAGCCTCGGTCCACACGATTTGACCGAGAGATTAGTCACGACGTTACCGCAGCGGGGATCGAGTTTGACACCTGAGGCAGGAACTTTCACGTGTCTACCCTAGAACGCAGATTCCGCGCGATGGCTCCCTACACACCCCTCGTGGCCTCGGATGTCCTGTCACCCGAATAGGCCCTAACTCTTGCCATAAAGCAACGTCGATGTTCGTACAACCATCTATGGTGACAGCACATCGTCGACAAAGTCATCAAATCGGATAAATAGCCCATGTGTAACACAGCAAGGAATGCTAGGATTTGCATCCATCTTGGACTTAATGAATGGGTTGGATGGCCCTTTACAATTTTTCTAGCAAAAGGCTGTCAGATCTACTGCTCCTTAGGGTCAAAAGGTAACCCTTGGCAGCTACATTCCACATAGTGGGGTTTCAGGAACACAATATTTACAAGAAACGAAAAGATGGAAGAACATGCGACCATAGTTTGCTTGTGTCGGTCGACAACCAATGGTGGAGCGGAAGGGGAGAAAAACAATGGATTCACCTATCTACCGCTGGAGAGAAGGAGAGAGAAGGAGAGAAGCGATCAGTCCTGTAGAGAAGCAAGGTTCTATGTAATATATGCTTGAACCAGAGTTTCAACGCAACTCACTTTAAAAGTCCCCGTGATGTTGTTTCATCTGAATTCCCAATTTACGGAGACCGATATAAAGCCCGGGTATGTTAATTACAATAGCAAAAAACCAGCCCACGCATGCAAGGCGAATCAGACGAACATCAAATTATACCTGCGCCTAGATGGTCGGGATATTTTCTCATTTAACACATTCTCATTCTTGTATGGTGCTAGTGATACTTGATAAGCTCACTGCTAAACTGTAAACATCGACTTCTGCAGAAGTTTATATACATATCCAAGGGTTGGTTCATCAAACCCAAGGAGGCAGTAATATTCTGCAATCATAAAAAAAAAAAAAAAAAAAACAAAAATCCATCGGTCCTGCCGGTTTCAAGAAAAGAAAAGACGCGAGAATTTATCCCAGAGTCAGAGTGAAACCAGCGTCCAGGGAGCAGGAGTAGGTGTTCACATCATCTGGGAGCTGATAAGCATCCTTGCAGTCCGCATCGCCAGCGGCACAAGAGACGGTCTTGCAGCTCGAGTCACTGGGGACAACGGTGAAGCCCGACTTGACAAACTCGGAAGTCGAGTCGAGATCGATGGAGGACATGTCCCAGTAAAGGGTCTCGCCGTCCTGGGTGTATTCGAACTGAAGAACGCTATCCTCGCTCTGGCTGGTCGACATCTTGATGGAGATACCACCACCGTTGGAGTTGGTGACCCAGTTCTCGCTGTAGTCACCTCCGGTGCTGAGGGTCTTCATGGACCCAGAATCGGATGAGGTGGTCCACAGGTAGACGTCGGTGTCCATGTTGTTGACGATCTGAAGACTGCCGCTGCCAGAATCGCGGGTCTCAACGGCACCGGATTCTCCGGATCGAGCGGAGTGGGGGAGGGCAGCAGCGGTGGCAGCGAGAAGGCCGGTAAGGAAGACGTTGAAAGTCATGATGGAAGATTGTAAATTGAGTGAGTGAAAGTGGTAAAGAATAGTTCACCTGGTTTACAGAGACACTAAAGTGACAGTAATGGAGGATTAACCTCGAATGAATGAATGTCTTCAAGAAAAAGAGTGACTTGAAGATCAGAGAATGTGTTTGAAGAAGGAAAGAAAAAGGAAGCCATATCTGCGGATGTCCATCCTTTTATTGTGCTCGGTGGAGTCATCCGGATGAGGATGAAACTTTGCAAGAGGACCAAAAAGATGCGAAGGATGTGGATAGACTACAATTATAGATGTGGGTTCAATCAATAAGGTTGGCTTCCGAGATCAGCCAGCCAATCAGAACATGCGGTTGAGATTTCCACAAACGGTCTCGAACGGCTTCGTCATCTCGAACACTTCGTCATCGGCTTTGCGAGTGGAACTCGCGGTTTCCAGAATTTCGATTCTTAAACTTCAGATCGATCCAATCATTCAACGAGTTCGGTTCGCCAAATAGAACACTTTGTTACCCCTCCGAAGCACATCTGAGAGGAAAAAGAATGGATACCTTACATCAGTTCTTCATGGCATCTTCCAAGATTGTCCACCTGGATCCGCAGCTGCCCGGCACTTTGACAGACTCGAATTCTACGTCAGTCTCATGTGGCAACCTTTTATCCGGACATACTACTTTCACCTATAGAAATCCTCAACCAATGCAGCCGGCTGATGATAACCATTCAAGGCTCCAAGTCGGTTCTTATCATCCACCGACTCAGCCACACTGTTTGCCACAGTATTCTGTGGGGCTAACATTTTAACAGTGAGCGTTAAAATGATTAGCCAGGGCTTGTTTCTCGCCGAGTTTCTCGCTGAGTCTTGTTCAATAATACCAAAGGAGTAAGCAGTTGCGGAGTAGTTTGCCTCCTTCGGTCAATTTCGGGCATGTCGGATAATATGTTCGAGTCTAATTTTCTCGCCTTTCCTACCTTTCTTGGTTTTCCCCTCGTAGGGCTAAATTCAATCTGAACCAGGGGTATTCGCTAGGCTGTGCTAAATGAAAAAATTCGAAAGAAATCTGAAAAATCAAATTATCATTCCTTTGCCCCTGTTCTTCAATGGAACTCGATCACAGGAAACACACTATGTAACAGCATGTGGAACATCCTTTTAATCGCTTATTAAGTCTCGCCTTGAATCCCTTCAATGTTTGCCTGAAGATTCTCCTGCGCAACCATTTGGCCTGGCTGAAAAGCCGTGGCAAAGATCTTCTCAAATTCATCATCAGAAAGAAGGCGCACCCCAACAAGCTCATTATCCAAAGTCTTGAACTCGGCCTCGAATTTGCCACCCAGGAGTGCAGCTTTCAACAGCGCAAGTGTTTTGAAGAGGTCCAGGTCGCTCTGCTTGGTGTTTTCGAGAATTGTCTCAAGCTCAGCTGCTGCATCCAATGGATCTTCGATCCATCTGACATCAGACCCCGAGTACTTCTTTGCCAGGTTCAAAACTTTGTTTTGAGTCAGGACAATGTCGTGAACGCTTACCAAGCGGTTTTTGGTTGCTTCGGCATTCTTCAGAGCCCCAGCAACGGCTTTCCCGACACTTGACACACTAGTGGAGCTGAAAGTATGCGCACCATTGTCATAAACTGGAGCAGTCTGAGTCTGCAGGTCGGTCAAAAATGGCATCGACATGACAAATTCCAGGAAGGGCCCAACAGCAAAAAGAGTGTACTCGATCTGTCCGTCCAGCGCCTTTTCTTTGAGATAATTCTGGATGTCAATCCATACCGCGTTAAGCGGAAGTGACTCTGCTCCAGGTCTGGTCGTAAGCGCCCCAAAATCGGAAGGGATGAAGCGTCGCACGCCAGCCTGAATGCTGGCATCGATAACCGTCTTCTGCGCGCTAATACCGGATGAACCGACGGTAGACACCACAGCATCCTGACCCTGGAGAGCGGCTACAAGACTGTCGATAGACGAATAATCGACTTGCTCGGTCTTCGTGCTAGAAGGGGTTTCATCTACAGAGCGAGCCGTGCGACTCAGCACCGTGACTTGGAAGCCAGCATTCACAAGCTGCTCCAAGATTGCGGATCCCAGCCATCCTTTCTGTTGACCACATATCAGTATAACAAACGTAACCATTTTATTTCCAGTAAACTAACCCCCAAGAGCGCGACGTTCCGGATAGGTTCCATGTTAGATGGAAGTGATGTTCGAAAGCGAAGTGTATATAGAGTAATATACCGAAGAAGAAGGTGAGGAACTATTGTGAATCGAAAGAGAAATATGTAAGTTCAAAATGAGATGACAATAAAGAAGACAAGTCAGTCTCTCCTCCTTTTATAGTTAGAAAGACGGCATGTATGGTATTCCATATGATTATCGACGGTATCTACAGGTAACTCATTCATAACATAGTAAATAATCTGATCACACCGTCAGCTCTATTCCCAATTAGACAAGTCAGTCGTGGTATAGCATCGATATTCGCGCTATTCCAGTTTGGGAAAGCCAGTCGTGGATTAGCGCTGCCATTCAGACCAATGAGGGGCCGTTTGCTGAAGGCTTACTCCACCTTCGCCTGAATCACCTTGGACAACCCAAGATTCACAATATATCTGACCATATCTCTACGGAGTACTGTCTCGGTAGTCATCTCGGCAGTCGCAAAGATAGCCACGGGGTGTTCTGTCAACAGCCAAGAGAAGGTTTGGTGCCCAAGCGGTAGTGCTGCGCCCATTGCATCGTTCTTTGACTGGATTATTTCGGATACGTCACTTTGCCACCATCATGGCATCTACCAGAGCTAGCCCGGCTTGTGGGAACTGCAGATCTAGGAGAATCAAGGTTGGCTTCTCACTTCCACAAAAATTCCCCAGCCTTGTGCGCTCCACTAATCTCTCTCGATAGTGCAATCTTCTCCGGCCAAGATGTAGCCAGTGCGCTCGAGCCGGTCTAAGCTGCACTGGTTATAGGTCTCAGTCAGATCTACTTTTTCGAGATCAGACTAAGTCAACGATTCAAAAGTTGCATGCTTCAAGTAGCAGGGTGACCAAAACTAACAAGCATCCCACTTGTTGGAGCCTAGTCGCTGTAGAACCCACTTTCAATATCGAAGAACTTGCACAGAAAGTATTTTGGGACAACTTTGCAATCTTGGGGGATAGGTGTAGGCACTGGATGGATTCCGTTGCAGAGGACCCATCTTCCGCCACTACCAGCCTTACCTCAGTTGGTCTCGCTGCACTTGCTGTTGTCCACAAAGATCCTGACATGATGGATTTGGCGCGAAGAAAATACAACTTTGCGATAAGGGTCCTTACTAAAGCAATCATTGGCGACCGGGACTCTGGAATTGAACAATCTATCGCTGGAAGTTTTATGTTGTCCATCTTCGAGGTTCTGTGCTCTGATATCCTGCTAATTCAAATTCAGGCTATTGGACTGACAGATGGTTGATATTTCAGATGATAACATGCGATAACCACTCCTCGCCACATGCCTGGCAAAAGCATGTCCACGGCGCTGCTGCATTCTTAGGCTATTTATGTTCTGCCAATGGTTTACCAGCCTCACCAGTGAAGGAAATTATAGAGATCTGCTACACTACAGTACGTTGGTATGCCATTAGAGAGCAAAGAACTTACTAATTACTCATACTTTCAAGGCACTTGCGTGTCTTATCAGTGGAAAAACGGTTCCACATTTCTTACTAGAATTACCAGGCCGCTTTGGAGCAGCATCGAATACTTCACAAGACAATGAGGATCCTTTGTTATCCGCAATGAGACTCTTTGCTATCATGGGCACCTTGGTGAATATTCGTGGATTGGCGAACCGGTGCCTTTTCTTACCCAGTCAGCTAGTTGTACTGGCCATAAAAACCGATCAAGCCCTCCAAAACTGGGGAACTTCACTTCCTGCGTCATGGAGTTATCACAAGCTTTCTAAAGGGCCACAATACATTTATCAAGACGTTTGGAATGCTCGAATGTGGAACTACTATCGCCTAGCCCGCATTCTAGCAAACAGGATGATCATTGACAATTTCAACATCCTGTCACCCTCAATGTTACCTTTCAAATTACAACATGGCCAGTCATACTCCACCATTTCGCTACTATTACAGGAGATCTACATGAGTCTGCCTTTCATGTTCAACTCGGAACAAATGCCTGCTACCTCCCTCCCAATATCGTCATCCCTTTTCTTCACGACCACCCTATTGCAATCTCTGTCGGAACTCACAGATAGAGATTCCCTCATTCAAGACTGGTCATTTCCAGCATATGAAGTCCTAGGAGAAAGGTTCGATTTTACCAAGGGCATCGTGATGCAGAATCTTTACTAGGCGAATTTTAATAATGAATTATTTCATGCTTTTCCGTATCAAACCGTATCGGTGTTAGAGCCCAGCCGATGAAACAAAAGTCAACAACGATTGAAATGCAATTTTCCTCGAGCCATTCGTCTTTTACAGATTTCGTTTGACAAGAAGTGACCTGACATGCTAAGTTTTGGTGCAGCTAACACAATAGTTACTGCAGCATCCTTAAAGCACCCAAAATGCTAGTGTCTCTAGAACCAGAAGCCCGAAGGGAGTGTATAAATTGTGATGGAATAGGTTGGGAGAGAAGAACTTCTGTCCCGTGTGGTGGGGCTTCCACTACTACATGTGAGAATTCGTGTGTTGACTACAGTGGTAGTGGCCAGTATTATGTGCCTAACATGAACGAGCGGAGAAGATTACCTGAGTGTGGAGGCTCAGGAAGGATTGGTGAATAGTCAAGATGTATTGGCCATCACACTACAAGCGAGAGGGATAGTATTTGTATCTCATGCTGGTGCTCGAGAGGACGAATTGCATAGTCTAACAAACACCACTGCCTATTAATCAGGGTTTTGGCTGATTTGCATCTATCGCCTTTTGATGGGTCTGTAGATAGCCTAGTTTGTAAGAACTCCAGAAATGACAGGTTCGTCCCTAGACCAACAGATTTATATGGAAGTGCTGCCCATGACCCTGCCTTGTCTATGAGAATTTGTTTATAGCTGGCTCCCCGAAATACTTTCGAAGCGGCAATAAAAGCTGTTATAGCCTTTTTTGGCCCCGGTTCCCAGGACTGGTTGTCGTGATGGGTGCGGGTGATGGATTTAGCTACATGAACGTGGGTTTTAGCTGGAGAGGTCTACATCCTGCGATTTCGAGAACCTTCCATATCTGTCTCGTTGGAATGTTTACCCAAGACGATTCAAGTAGAATATTAATTCAGTTGCAATCCCCATTCTCGTCCATCGTGTCGTCCTTCCGGTCATTCTTCCCATCCTTCCTGTCCTCCCCAAAACCATCGGGCCCACTAGAGGACCATTCATGAACAGTATCCAGACATTTGACTTTGAATCCCACACACTCTAAGCAAATGTTGAAATTGTTGCAGCCTTCACATCGGTGATATGAAGTATTAATCAGCATCGGCCGAGTGCACACATCGCAAATCCGCCCCAGATCCAAATTGACCAAAGACCATAGCTTATCATCACCAGCTTGAGGGATTCGAGCACCAAAGCTTTCTGTGTAGCACCGCTGGTGTATCAAACCAAGAATCCGACCGCGCCCAATTCCTATCGCCCACCAGATCAAGTCTCGACCATGTCCATCCAGGTTTGACTGCCCCCCTGCTAGCGTGATCAACTGTTCGATGGCCTCTTCAAAACCGTTTCTCGCAGCGGCTAATAGTCGCATCACACTATATCGATCCTTTGCATTTGCATGAAGACGCAGAAGAAGAAGTTTCACCATCTTGCTGGGGCCTTGTGCGACAACATAGAAGATTGGCGTGCAGCCTTTTTCAACCCGAATGTCAATCCTGAGCTTTTTAGAATAAAGGAAATTGTTGATGACTTCCAGTTGACCATGTGGTGACACATAGTGTAAGAGCGTTCTGTCATCGAAATTCCCGTTCTCGGTGGCCGCGCCCTTCTCTAGCAGCAGATTAACAACGTCCAGATTCCCAGAAACTGAAGCTATATGTAGCGGAGTCCCCATATGCGCGTCCACGATTTCGGTATCCGCTCCTTTGTCAAGCAAGAGATTAACAACGTCCAATGAGTTACCATATAATGCAAAATGTAAAGGCGTGACACCACCTTCCGCCACGCTGTTGATAGCCGCGCCCCTGTCTAGCAGCAGATTAACAACGTCCAGATTCCCAGAAACTGAAGCTATATGTAGAGGAGTCCCCATATACACGTCCACGCTTTCAATATCCGCTCCTTTGTCAAGCAAGAGATTAACAACGTCCAATGAGTTAACATATGATGCAAAATGTAGAGGCGTGAGACCACTTTTGGTCACGCTAGTAATGTTTGCTCCATTCTCGAGCAACATATTGGTGATGTCCAGTGAACCGTTCGATGCAGCCACATGTAGGGGTTTCTCGCCGTTCTTGTCCGCACCTTCAATTATTGCTCCCTCCTCGAGTAGCAGAGTAATGACATCCAAAAAGCCTTTCTCAGCAGCAACGGTCAGCGGTTTCAAGCCATATCTATTCGCAATTTCAAGGTCTGCTCCCTTTTCAATGAGACTTTTGACAACTTCAATGTGACCATTGTAGGAAGCGCGAAGGAGGGCCGTCTCCCCATCCTTACTCTGGGCGTTAATATCTGCCGCTCTATCAATAAGAAGCAGAAGAATGTTTAAAAACCCCCTGTGTGAGGTGATATGTACCGCGGTCCATTCTTTATGGTTCGCATGGTGAACATCTGCACCTTTTTCAAGCAATAGGCGCACAATATCAGTATGACCACTTTCGCAAGCAGCATAAAGAGGTGTTTCTCCGAAATGATCAGGGGTATCAATGTCTGCTCCTTTCTGAATAAGGAGCTGAACAATGTCTAGAAATCCTGCCGTAGACGCGTCCTTTACTGGCGTCCATCCGGATTGGCTTTGATGGTGGACATCTGCACCCTTATCAAGCAATAGGCGCACAACCTCAATATGACCTCTGTAACAAGCGCTAGAGAGAGGCGTCTCACCAGACTCATTCTGGACTTCGATATCTGCCCCTCTCTCATTAAGAAGCTGAACAATGTCCAAAAATCCTCCCCTAGACGCGTTATTTACTGGCGTCCATCCGGATTGGCTTTGATGGTGGATATCTGCACCCTTATCAAGCAATAGGCGCACAACCTCAATATGACCTCTGTAGCAAGCGCTAGAGAGAGGCGTCTCATCGGACTCATTCGGGACATTAATATCTGCCCCTCTCTCAACAAGGAGGAGAGCAATGTCTGAAAATCCTTCATCACAGGCGGTATTTACTGGCGTCCACCCAAATTGGTTGCGATGATGAACATCTGCACCTTTGTCAAGCAATAGGCGCACAACCTCAATGTGACCATTTTCGCACGCAATATAGAGAGGTGTTTCTCTAAAGGTATCAGAGGCACCAACATCTGCTCCTTTCTGAATAAGGAGCTGGACGATGTCTAGAAACCCACCTTTGGAAGCAGCAAACAGAGGTATCCATTCCTCACGTGTGGCCATCAGTTCAGGTTCCCATTGAAGGAGCATTTGGGCTACCTGATAATGACCGTTTAAACAGGCACAATAAAGTGGCGTTTTCGATCCATCAGATCCATTGTGAATTTTGGCGCCCTTCTCAAGAAGTAGCTTTACTAATTCGACATGCCCACTGCACGCGGCAGTGTGAAGAGGAGTGTGCCCATTATCACCGGCTATTTCAAAGTCCGCGTTATTTTCTAAGAGTTTCTTGACAGCATCTAGGTGTCCTCTTTCACAGGCTGCTGATAAAGGGGTCCGTCCAAAGCTTCCTTGCTCATCAATGGAGCACTTTTCGCTTTGTAGGAGGAGGTCCATAGTATCAGGCAGACCAAGCCATGTTGCGTAGTATAAAGGGCTCATGGAGATGGTTTGGGCGGTTTGTCTGTCTTTACATTTCGACAAGTCTGGATCGTCTCCGCTCTTTGAAGATCCTACATTTTGTTCGTCGTCAGAAGTTGATGGGACTGGGTCTTCCTCGCTGTCGAAACACCTTATATTTTGTGACACATCATTCAAGTCGAACCATTCTTTCCACGAGGACCAGTTTGGATTTTCGATATCAAAAAGCTGATTCACACATTTAACCAGCTCCGGGTCATGTATATTTCCGAAAGAGGCGTGCTGATACCATGAAGTGGCGGCATAGTCCCGAAAAGAGCGGAGGACCTGAGCCCTTCCCTCCTCGGAGGTCTCTTGCCAAACTTCTTCGCAGTCCACGTAGCAAAGACACATCTTGGCAGCCAAAGTGTTCTCCATACCTTCTGTTGAAAATTTCAAGCTCGAGTTGAGCTGTAGTAGTCTCCCTTGCACTGGGAGGTTGCATAGCAAGTATTCCTTGACAGTGAAATGCGCCAAATGTACCGTTCTCGACCCGGGTTCACATTCTGCCTCTGGACTTCTGATATCAATCAATGACCCACACAGTGCCATAATTTCCGTTTGGATATAATTCTCGTTGATTCTGCCTGGGACCCCTTCAAATCTGACCTCATCACAGTTTGCGTTGATCAATAAGGCCCCAGCCATCTCACATACCGAAAGCGGCCGAAGGGCAAATGCGGCCCATCGTAGTAAAGCGATAGTTCGTTCTCGATTGTCCTCCGAGAGATGCGAGATTCCCATCCATTCTCGGTCGTAGGTCTTGTCAAGACCAGGAGGAGTGGAATTGATCGCCTTTTCGAGTTGTTTTGGACTTTTCCAGTCGCGCAGCTGACTTTCCTGCATCTGGACCCAGAGGAACTGTCCGTTACAACATTCAGCCAGTTTCTGAGAAATGTCCTCCTTTGTTGCCTCTGTCATTATTGATAACTTTTTGTTCACTATGGAACGAGAAAATATATCAAGATCGGGTCGGACGTCCTCGGGTGTGACACTGTGCTGGATGACAATAGCATCATTGGCACTGGACTCGTTGACAAGACAAGCCCGGATTTCTGGCTCATCACGACTGACAACCAAAAGTCGAGTAGATGTACCAGCGATTGCTTGTTTCAATGCCTCCAGAAAGTCAACGATCGAAGCACCATGGTTGGAGCCATAGTCCTGTTCAACCCATCTACATTCATCGAGGCCGTCCAGAACAAATGTGCACCGGGGTATCTTTATGACAAGCTCACGTAGGAGCTTTAATGTATCACCACGCGTTGCTCTCTGTCCTTGTTGCGTTGCAAATCTCTCGCGGGCTAAAGAAAAGACGACAGGGTGATGTAACAATTGCGATAGCCATGACCTAACTGCGATAAATGGGTCCCTTCTGCTTTCAAAGTCGGATGAAAAGAAAAAATGAGCAACGGGGTCCTTCGAAGTGGAAGAAACGTGGTCAATAACTCTCGCACATATGACTGACTTCCCAAACCCCGCATGACCATTGATCCAGAGGATCTTGGCACATCCAGTTGGGAAGTCTGGCGAGGTCCAGTCGAGGAACCATGACTGGCCCAAAACCCACTCGCAAGTGCCTTCGATTTTCCTCTCGGAAAATATCTCGTACAGCTCGTTCGAAGAGCTAGAGCCGAAAAGCCATGCATGTAGATCTCGCCTATATTCATCTAAAATTATCAAGCATGAGATAAAGAAAATCAACGGAATATGGGATGGGACAACCTTCCATCTGAGTCTCCATGCGCTTTACCAGATTTTCGAGCTCAGTTCGCCATACATCTGCCTCCGACACTCTGTCTGGGAAAAAAAAAAAGTTGATAAGCTTTCAAAACATTTAAGAGAGTGGTAAATGACCATTTACCACCAGTGGGTCTTCTTCCCATGTGTTCCTTTGAATCCTCGATTGGTATCAGGTTATGAAGACTTTCCACCAATTTGGAAAAATGATCAACTTGGGCGACTCGCTTAGCTTTGGTTCTGAAAACCCATCCAAGTTTCTGACGTTTTGATTCGCGAGGAGCATGCCGATGGAATAGTTGGTCTTTGGCAGGGTTCTCGTCTTTTCCCATCATCGGTGTTAAAAACGCTTTATCCTCATCATGGCAAACAACATTGATTGCCAAGAGGAGCTCTTTAACTGTCGACTCAATCTTTGGGTCATCAAGAAGGGTGTTGTGTACATATGAGAGCTCGTCATCTTCCAGGCCCACGGCCACACCCCATTTTGCGAGTCGAAGCTTTTGGGCTTTAAATTGAGCGACAAGAGAACGAAACTCGGAATCGTAGTCTTTCCACGAATCGAATCTTTCAACGGCTTCCAAGCAAGTACTAAATAGACCTGCAAGTCCTATAATTCCGACAGCAAAGCTGACGGGCTCCATGGAGGATATACCTAGGTATGGGTTATACTTTCAATGTTGTGATAGAAAGGTCCTTGGATCTGCTCGGGTAGCTGTGGGGCTGACCCCAGGAGGGGCAACCTTGGGACAACGTACTTAGCCCCGGACTAGTGGCTCTTTATATAAGCAAGGCTGACAGCAGATAACTATCAAATACTTCAAGAGTTCAAAATATAACTGCTAGAATGGCTACAGAGTCGTAGAGTGGAAATGAGATGGCGAGGTACAGAACACATCTCATCTGTATTTTATCACAACCAGAACATCCAGCAAAACACGCCTGACTCTTCCTCCTGTAAAAAGTAGCTTCTCTTTTGCTTCGCTATTATCTTCTCCCGTATACACCGATCATTCTCTGTTATGATCCGCTACACTGTCCCCCTTGTGCATCAACTGGAGCTTGACGTAGATCATTGGTAAAACAAGAGAGGAATAAATGGGGAGGGAATAGGTAGTATCACTCGTTGATTGCGTAATAGGGCCTTTTTCTACGATAAAGGTAGGCACATCGTTATGATTGGGAGCTGCTCGAGGGGTCCCGGACGATAGGCCGTGCATGGCTGCCTGTGAACTCTATTCATTCCACGAGCTATTAGCAGGATACCATGTGCGATATGCAGATTTTGTTGTCTATTTCATAAGGGCTGAAGGAAGAAGAAAACAGATGTCATCATAAATTTTGTGGTTTAGCCAAGCGGCCATGAAAAGACATACACCGGTCTTAGAACCAGCTATGAGGACGAATCGCCGTATTTAATGTACAATGCTTCGACACAGGCCGTAGGAGGCGGCATTAAAAGCGAGGGCGGAAAGTAGAAACAAAACGGGAGCCTCGGTGCTATGTTGTTTGGGAATAATGACATCAACCGAACGCCTGAGAAGAGAGACTTGATGTGAAGATGTTGTTATGAAGACAGTGGTAGAAGGGAGGATATGTTGATGGCGATCGAAGGAGGATATGGACCGAGGAGAGAATTCAAGCGAGGGCCTTCTGTTCCGACGGAGGAAGGGGAGGAAGCTAATAATTTCCAGTTAGCAATCACGTCTAATTGAATACGGATCAATTTGGAGGTGATAAATTCAACATACCTCAAGCTTTGTGTTATCGGCCATCATGCGTTGGAATCCAATACCGACACCCTCGATGACAGCGAGGAAGACGGCACACATAATGGCAGAGTTTCGGGCGGCCTTATAACCACCACGGATAGCGAGGGAGCCACCAGTAAAGAAACCAGCAATGATAGCATTATAGGGATCTTCCTTCTTGCGAATACCCTTAATTGAACAGTCGTAAATACTGAAGAGACCTCCCCAGCAGCCAAAGTTACCACCGAGAACGGGGGCGCGTGCTTTGATTGCTGTGAGCGCACCTATCCGGCGCTCGCCGTACGGACTGTTGCGGAATCCCTTAACACCGTGCCAAACAGCACCGCCAATAGCACCCATGGCGAAGGCACCGCCGAAGTCGCTCAGGGCAACCCAGGGACAGGGATCGCGCGTATGATCCATGATGTGTGAATGAGGTGGATGGGCGGAAAGTCGGGAAGAAAAGGCGGATCACCGGGACGGGATCAGTTGTGAAAGGCGCGAGGGTCGTAAAGCTCGAGGATTTAGAAATGGCAATAAACCCAGCGGTGACACGAGATAAGGTGGAGGATCAATGGGTTAAGAAATTCTAGATGGGGTACACGTGACCTTGAAAAAATGTCCCCTGAAAACTTTGCAAGGTTTGCATACAATTGGTGCCTCAGGTATGAATTACAGTGTCGGATACCAGATTTCACTTGCGGTTATCTTTATAAAATCGCTCTCACAATCAAGCACTGAAAGGGTTCACCCTTCTGCCAACCAACCTTCATACTTCGCAATCGCAAGCCCGGACATAAGAATCAAAGCACGATTATCCTCGGTCTGAATTTCAGCCATCTTCGGCCCCACCCCATCAAAGAAGATAACGCCATCACGATTCATCACGGCAACAGGACTTCCAGCTATACCGGGGCCGGCCAATGAATTGGATTCTCTGACTCGACAGACTCGAGCATCTTGATTTACAGCAAATGGTAGGTCTGCCGGGAGGTCCGTCGAAGGTGCCCAGCTATTCTGGAACTCCCAAATCAACTTTTTCAACGGCACATCTTGATCTCGGTGATCATCTGCACGCTTGAATTGATAATGTTCGCTATCGAATTCGATCCAGTGCCAGCGCTCGCCGTTTGGCAAGAGCACGTATCCCCGGTGGCAGTTGCACACTTTGCAACCATACCAAGGAGGGGCGTCAACATCAACACCGGCTACTAAGCCTTCTGTACTGAATAAAATAGCATCTGTGTCCTTTGTTTTTAAAGCCTCCATGTCATCTTCGTATGCTGTCACAAGGAAGTCGGTCTTGTTTCTGAGCTTAATAGGGTCGGGCCCTAGCTGTGTAAGAGAGGTACCGAAAAGTCCTGGACGCCAGATGTTGAAGATTGGCCATACAGAGCCCTTGTCCCAATTGGCACATTGATTGATCTGTAAGGATAGCCGCGGCGCCAAGGAGACAAATGATAGACAAAAATTGGTATTGACAATCGAAGGGCGGTCTGGTCGCGATATGCCATAGTACTCAACGCATCTAGGCTCCGACGGGGCTGAAGAATGACCTGGGTCGGCTCTAGAATCATATTTAGATTAGCTTGTCCTTATGGACTGGGCAGTGATGTAGGGTAGCTTTACCTTGGGATCATCTGCTCACTAACAGCGTTAGACATCGTTTCTAGAAGTTGAGGGTGTTGACAGGGCGCGTAAAAATGACCGATACACCAGAAGTTCACAGGGAATCGGCAAACACTTATAACAGGACCTTTTCAGGGCTGAAAGTCGCAAAGAACAGATAACCCTCACGGAGCCGCAGGGTATGATGCGTGGGGGCCAGATTAATGGGACGGGGCCGAATCTTTTTCCCCTAGGTACCAGTCAGTGTTTTTAGTTTGAGACCCAATAAAGGTTCAGGTTTTGTAGCCATTTTGAACCTTTCAAGGGCTGGATGATCAAGTCCTAACAAAGTCTGCTATTTTAAGCGATGCAGTTCTAGTGCGTGATTTAATAGGAGTTTGTATAGAACTTCCAGTCCCTTATCTGAGTTGTTTGGATGAAATGTGCTATGCAGTTTTGTATTCGTGGTGCCTTTCGGCCAGACCCAACAGTCCACATCCAATGATATATCACTGTAGCCTGGCTGAGCGGTCTGTGTTGTGTGGGCAGTGCACAGACCGAAAGGAGTTCTTACCCGGCTCTAACCCTTATTCCCACCTTTATTTTATGTCTTGTATCAACGGTTCTACTATATTATTCATCCTTACCCCTATAGCTAACGCTTCTGAGGTCTGCTTGGACGCCGACTGTAACCTATAACATCAATGCCTATGGCACATAGGCAATGGATCCTCGCAAATCAGAGGCTGATTGGGGTCAGGCCTTGGCCCGGTAGAAAGTGATGCTCTACATCCGGGATGTCTATGAATTTGGCCATACCATCACCTACTAGCACGCAAATCGGGAAAAGAACAGGTCTATAATACCTCATAGGCCACATCAGTTTCCAAGCTAAAATGAATTTGAATAAATTCCTAACAAAATTTAATACAAAGTTCTAGATAATGAAAAAGAATAACGATACAGCTCATGGAAACCAAGATGACATCCCAGACAGCCTTCAAACAGCAGCCTCAGACTTAGGGGGCCATTTGACACGCTTCTGGGCACGGACATACAAATTGTTCGGGCGGATAAGCTGGAACATCGGATCGTATTCAATGGGCCCGTCACCCTCGCGAACAAATTTGTAGTTGTAGATCAGCTTTGGGAGGAAGACCTTGATCTCCTGAAGCGCAAAGTTGAAGCCGATGCACATACGTGCACCGGCACCGAATGGTACGTAGGAGGCCTTGTGCCTATTCTTCACCTCCGGCGTGTCCCAACGGTCAGGGTTGAACTTGTAGGGGTTATCCCAGATATCAGGATTGTTGTGAATGTGGTGAATAGCAGGGATAATAACTGAGTCCTTAGGAAGTTTATAACCCCCAGGAAGAACAAGGTCGGTCTTTGCAGTACGTCCAGGTTGGAAGGATGGGTTGTGCTTGCGTTGCATCTCCTTAATATACTTGTCTTGGAAAAGCAGACGCTCAGTGAAATCGGCAGTGATCTCGGTTTCGTCGTTGAAATCATTGTCAATCAGCTCCTGGAGAAGTCTCTCCTGCATTCCCGGGTACGTAACCAGGCCGTAGATAAGCCACGAAAGCAGAGAGCTTGTTGTGGTGAAGCCAGCGGCAGTAGCAACGACAAGAGCCCAGACGAGACTTTCTTTTGGCAGTTTCTCGCCCTTACTATCAGTGGCACGAATAGCGTAGTCTATATTACAGTATTGTTAGTTATTAATAATAAGTAAAAGAGAAATATAAAAATACTCACCAACCATGTTTGATGCTTTCAATGCGGCATCTTGTAGAGGAAGATCATCTTCACCACCTCTAGCAGCATTCTGGATAGACTCCTCAACCATACCCTCAATGCGGCTCTTAATATCCTTTAGGCGCTTAGGATCACCAAAGGGCAGACTGCTATACCAATCACCCTTAGAAGTGACCTTCTTATTCAAAGAGAGCATCTCAGCAATCAAATGAACCATATCGTGGACAGGTGCGTCAGACGAAGTAAAGTGCTCGAAGTCCAAGCCAAGAGTGAGTTTGCCGACAGCCTGAGAACCGAGTTTCAACATGTATTGGTAGACATTCCAGGCTTCACCTTCTTCATCCAGCTTATCGAAGACTTTGCAGGCATCTTCGACGGTCTTTTGCATAGTAGGTGCGTAGTGGCGAACTGCCTTAGGACCTAGTGCCGGGGGTAGGAATTTGTGAGCCACTCTCCATTCAGGAGAATCGGTATCACCTAGGAAGATGCCTGCAGAGGCGTTTTTCAGAGCATAAAGGGGATGGGCTTTATTGATCTCCTTAGTGAAAAAGTCGGATTCAGCGAAGGCAATAGCTGCGATGTCCGGGTTATTGGTGTGGTAGGTCACGCGACCCAAGCTATTTGTCTGCATGACGGCACCGAATCGCTCAAAAAGACGTTGATGATTGCCAAGGTGATCAGGGTAGATCTCGAAGAAGTTTCCTACGATAGGCAACCCTTTGGGGCCGTCGGGATCGCGGACAGCGTGGCCATCAATAGTGATAGCCACTAATCCTTGAGCAGAAATGATGTCTTGAACTTCGGGGAGGTCGACATGTTCAAACTGGAATGCAATTCCTACTTCCGTGTTAGAGAGTGTGTAATTGGAAGTGGTGTAATGCTAAATTCCGCCTCCCGTTGCTTACCATTTGGCTCGACGATAGCGAAGTATGCAGCAACCAAGTGCTTGAGTCCATCGAGGTCAGTGCTCGACTCGATCTCGACTTCTATTGCGGATGTGACTGGATTGCCGAGCAGGTAAAACCTTTGTGAAGGCATGACAGTTTGGTGTTCGTGGAATCAACTTTAAATGTTTGACTTGTATTGGTATAACCTTGCGCAGTTTCTGCGCGGTTTCTGTTTTATATATACGCCTTAATGATGGGAAGAATTCCTTCCTACAAGTTCACTCACTGGTTAGATCCGAGTGCCGAATATTCGGGATGCCGTTGCACCCGCCAATCGGCTTGAGGGAATTTACCTCGGTCCTCGCCTCGTCTAAATTTTGTATATCTTGGCTTTTTGAAAATGTGTCGTGGGATGACTACTGAAGAATGTATCTATATGAGAACGACTGTGCAGCATTCTATCGGCAACAAGTGGACGAGGGGAGAGAAGGAGAGAGGGGGAAAGAGCTACGGATGTACATATGTAGCACATGTAACTTCCGCACACAATATCTATCCCATGTTCTTTTAAGATAATCAGGAAAAATTGAAAAATTTGCTTGGTTTTTGGTTAATTTGTTAGAACAGTGAAATATAATTCATTATGAAACATTCAATAACGGTCTATTACATGCCTAGTCCTAAATGGGTTTGCGTTACTCTTACCTCGCTACTCGGTAAGGATTCTTATTGGTCGCCCTGCGCGTCATTGTTTCTTTACTTCAGCTCTCATAGTTCTTCTATCCGGGCCGGGACCTCTCGGCATCGAAGAGGCAGCATATCCTCGGAGTATGGTTGATAAATTGAGCGAAAAAAAAGTTAGACCCTACTGAATATATTTAAATCAGTTGGTCATCTACTTTGTTCCATTTTTTGGTGAAAGAGCCGAACAACCACCTACAGCCGTTAACTTTCCTATCTGACCATTTCTAAATCCAAGAACCATTTCACAGCCTCTCCCAAAAAGGACACCCTTGTCCTCTTCCGAAAGAAAAGATCATTGAAGTTCGTCAATGGCAGCCGATAAGGTGTTCAGTGTGGATGATGTCGCCCACCACAAAGACAGAACTGACCTATGGGTCATAATTCACGGAAAAGGTAATATTTGTCAGTCAATATGCCTATTGGAATGTTAATACCTAACAAATAATGTTTTAGTCTACGACCTTACTAAATATGTGCGAGATCACCCTGGTGGCGCAGATGTCCTGTACGATGTTGCTGGAGTCGATGCGTCCGAAGCATACGATGAAGTCGGCCACTCCGAGGATGCAGATGAGATCTTGAAGACGTTTTTGATCGGCACAGTTAAGGGTGCCCAAGAGATCAAAGCTCCCAAGAAGGTTGTCCGCCTCATCCAGGCAACTACTCCGAAGGAGAACACTACATCATCGCGTTCTTCCGCTGGCACAGTTACCTTGGTTATTGGCTCCGTTGCTAGTGGCACAGCACTCTACTTTGCTTCCCAGCATAACTTGAGCCTCCAAAATCTGTTATCAAAGCTTTTTCTGTCCTCCACAGCGTCGCTACGATCTACACCGACTCTTTCCTTACCGCAAGGAGGGTTCTTCACCGGATTTACTGCTGCTACCTCTCTCTGTGTCACTATTGGCGCCTTTCTTGCAGCCAAGCTTTCGAAGTTCACTCAGATTGAGTCTGGATTTACCAAATACCCTTCTCATTTGAAGAGCCAGCCTGTGGTGAAGGCGGATCCTGGACTTGCCCGCGGTTTCCTACAGCCTAAGGAATACCAAGCTCTTCCCTTGGTCAGAAAAGAGCAGCTATCCCCGAACGTCTTCCGCTTTATCTACCAGCTGCCGAACAAAACTGATGTCATTGGAATTCCAATTGGTCAGCATTGTGCTATCAAAGCCAACATCGACGGAAAAGATGTTGCCCGATCCTACACCCCAACCTCCAACAATACAGACCTAGGTAGGCTGGAGTTGGTTATCAAGTGTTACCCCGATGGCCTCCTGACTGGAAAGTATCTCGCTAATCTGAAGATCGGCGATGAGACTCTCTTCCGTGGGCCTAAAGGTGCAATGAAGTATAAGAACGGTCTCTGCAAAAAGATTGGAATGGTTGCTGGCGGTACTGGAATTACGCCTATGTACCAGCTTATTCGTGCTATCTGCGAAGACGAAACAGATACAACAGAAGTTAGTCTAATCCTCGCCAACCGCAGCGAAGAGGATATTCTTCTGCGAAAGGAACTCGAAGCATTCGCGAAGAACTATCCTAAGAACTTCAACCTCTGGTATATGCTCGACAAACCCCCGCAGAACTGGGCCTACGGCAAGGGCTTCATCACCCAGGCTGTTATGACTGCCAAGCTTCCGGCCCCTTCTCCCGATACCAAAGTTATGCTCTGCGGACCTCCTGGCATGGTAAAGGCTGCCCAGACTGCTTTGGTATCCATGGGTTTCCAGGCCCCCGGATCAATTACGAAGATGACCGATCAAATGTTCCTTTTTTAGGCTCATTTATCTTTCCTCCTTTCGTGCAGCTCTATCATTGCTTCTTTTATGTTACCATTTTTTGGCTATACTGGATCCTTCAAATAGATGTATTATCTACTACGTTCCTCTTTTTCCTATTCTAATATCTTGTTCTCGTGGATGAGTAGGACATACTTTTTTCTCAAAAGGACCCCAACCCTCCTAACTTTGGTGTGTATGTGGGAGGGAAGTTAAAATCAATAATTAGTAGTCTTGACCAGCTTAATATATCCAGCTGTAAGACCCCTACTGGGGTGCTAAGTTGCAAGAAGATGGATTGGGGAAATAGAGACTATCTCGATGATAACCTTATGATTGTAGATCGACAAAACATGGTTCACTCATTTGGCGTTGGGTGCACCTCGCTTGGAGACGCACTATGATGTAAATGCTTCGCATAATGGGGTTGCATGTGATGCAGGCATACTTCAGATGAATTCAACTCCAGGAATATCGAAGGTATTCAAGCCCTATTTGAGGGTCCTCTTACTAGTCTAGGTGAGCAACTTGGAATTTAAGGTTTTATCTACCAGCAGTCACCCCGTTGTATAATATTAATTAGGAACTAAACCGGTCCAACGAATTCGGCCCTTGTCATTTTTCAAAGCCATTCATAGCTCCTTCGTAGCTATCCCGGCCAATCTCTCAATAGGAGGCTCTAGTTCCTGCGTAGTACTTAGTTGGGACCTAGCACAGCAACGAGCAAGTGAATATTAGCCAGCCTGAAGATATCAATGACTATTAACTAATGCGCCATGGCCATTAGGAACTCTGATATTACCTGAATACTCCCCGTCGGCCCGACATTGAGAGGCAACAGTTCAGGTTCATGGCGGATCGGCATGTGGGGAACTTCGGTAATAACTTTATTTTGAAGATCTATCTTCCCGGGCCGGCGCCACGGGTCTCTCGGCATTTATGTACTCCTAGCCGAAGCCGATCCTTCCTCGCTTAGAAGTCGTCCTTCCGAACTTATTGCCCGGATTGTGTAAACGGGGACATGGAGCATTTAGTATATAAGCTGGTTACGTCGGTCATATTATTCAATGTGCACACTCTGGAGTTCAATCAAACTCTTAACGCTAAACAACCACCCCAAAACAATAAGGTTTCATTTAGTTTCTAGAAAATGACTGTTCCTACTGTTTCTTGGCTGCCTCCCACGGATTACGCCAACCGGCCGGTTGCCATCCTTGGTGCGGGTGTGCTTGGTCGTAGAATTGGTATAGGACTCCCATTTCCTCTCGAGTGCTTTGAAGTGAAAATCTAATCGCCGTTTATAGCATGCATCTGGGCCTCAGCTGGATATAATGTGCAAGTTCGCGACCCTAGCCCCCAACAACGTGCCGACTGTGTTACCTACGTCGAGGAGAATGTTGCCTCGTACGCCGAGAAGACTGGGATTTCTCCTGGCAAGGCAGAGGCATTTGAAGATATGAAGTCTGCGGTCGAAAATGCTTGGCTTGTTATCGAAGCTGTCCCGGAGAAGATCCAGTTAAAGATCGATACCTTTGCTGAGCTTGATGCATTGTCTCCTGCCGACTGTATCTTGGCCTCCAACTCTTCTTCTTACAAATCCTCCGAAATGCTTGAGAAGGTCTCTGCGGCTAGAAAGTCTCAGATTCTAAACATGCATTATTACATGCCCCCATCCTGCATGATTGTTGAACTTATGACCGACGGCTTTACGGATCCCGCAATATTTCCCTTCTTGGTCGAACGAACCAAGGAGGGGGCAACTTCACCATATGTTGCCCGGAAGGAGTCCACCGGCTTCATCTTCAACCGTCTTTGGGCTGCTGTGAAGCGTGAGACCTTGACCATTCTGTCAGAGGGAGTCTCTGTTCCGGAAGAAATTGACGCTATGTGGGAGGAGATGTTTGTCAAGGGTCGCAGCCTTCCTTGCAAGATGATGGACAGTGAGTACAGCCCGATTCGTCACACCATAGTTAAGAGCTAAAATATATGTGGCTAGATGTCGGCCTGGATACCGTTGCCTTTATTGAGGGCCACTACATTCACGAGCGCGGCCTGTCTTCTGAACATACCGTTGATTTCTTGAAAAAGAACTATCTGGATCACGACAAACTGGGTAACAAGTGTGTTAATGGTGGTCTTTACTCTCCCGTCGATACTACAGCCACCCCCCATGGACCCCGCATTGTTGTCCTGGATGTTGGCCTCGCTTCTGACACGCCTGGTCCCACTCAAGGTGAAATTCTTGAAATTACTTTGGACGGAAAGCTCAAGCAGGTTCTGGTTTCTGTGCAGAATTATCCGGACGGCATTGATATCGACTATGAGAATGGTCGGATGTTCTGGAGCACTATGGGTATCCCAGGAAAGGATGATGGTTCCGTCTATTCCGCCAAGACAGATGGAGCTGATGTTCGCCAAATTGTTCCTTCTGGCGTGGTGAACACTCCCAAGCAACTTGTTGTTGTGGCGGAACACAAGAAGATTTACTTCTGCGACCGTGAAGGTCTCCGTGTTTTCCGATGCAACTACGACGGTTCTTCCCTGGACTTGTTAATAGATAACCGTGGATCTGGATATTCCCAGGAAGTCCCAGAGCATTCTAAGTGGTGTGTCGGCATCACTGTGTCCCCCAAGCTGGGCAAGTTCTTTTGGACGCAGAAGGGAGTCTCCAAGAGCGGTACAGGCCGTATATTCACTGCCAATATTGAGATGCCTAGTGGCCAGTCCCCCAAGACAAGAGACGATATCCAGTGTGTTGTAGCGGGTCTTCCTGAGCCAGTTGATCTTGAGTTGAGGGAAGACACTCTTCAGCTTTACTGGACTGACCGCGGCGAGCTTCCCTTCGGCAACACGTTGAACCGGGCTCAGCTGACTGAATCTGGCCTTCTGGCGGAGACTTCTTCGCAGAAGCATGAGATTCTCACCAAGCATCTCCACGAGGCAATAGGCTTGAAGCTCGATACTAAGAAAGGTCACATTTACATGACTGATCTTGGTGGCAGCATTTATCAATGTGACCTAGAGGGCAAGAAGAAAAAGGTCATCTACTCTGATGAGACTCGTGCTTTCACTGGGATCGGTCTCCTATAAATGACATTTTTCTAACTTGTCAGTCGCTATTGCAAGCCTTGTTTCCCTAAACTGTGACTATAGAGATTGGATTGAGAAGTTATGTACATTAAGTTGTTTGATAGATTATACATTTCCTAAATCATACACTCCCTTGTACCCTTTTCCCTTGTTATGAGGCACTAAGAAACTGCGCTTTCTTGAACCTCGTAGGGTAACTAAATTGCCTACTATTCTCTTCCGATATTCAAAGCTGGTTGTCGTGTATCGATTGATATGATGCTCAAAAGTCGCCTTTGTCTGTAATACCTTTGGATTGAGAATGGCAAAATTCGAGTTGAGTGACAATGTGATAGTGTCGATCTGAGTGGGGAATGAAGAATCTAATCAACTTTAGACCTTGCCAAGGCTGCGGGTCAGGTTCGGCCCGAGACCCCAAATCCGCTAAAAACTCGAATTCAATGACAGTAATATATACAATATTACAGCACTATAGGTATATTTATATATATATTGTCCGAATGGGTGCCTGGAGTGTCAAGCCAGCATCTCGGGATGCGGGTTAGCTGTTTATAGCTAGGTCATTCAGAATATTCAAGTGTTCGATAAAGTCGGGTGTAATAATACCGTCACTGTGGTGTACAGCATAATTTACCGCGGCACATCCCACGTGACCCCGTTCCGGGATACTCGGCTACCCGAGTAAACGTTGACGCTTGCACAAAATTCGGTTCTAAAAAGCTTTGATAATGACACCACAACGCTACCGTCGATCGGCTATTGCGTGCCAAAATTGCCGGGAACGCAAAGTGCGCTGCAGCGTTTCTGTCACCGGCATCCCGTGTGCTGGCTGTACTCAGGACAGAGCCGAATGCATCGTCCGGGAGAGACAGCGGCGAAGGTTAGCAGGAAAACACCCGCATGATCGAAACGAGAGAAATTGCTTCACATGGGTTGATACTTATTCCATAATATAGAAAACAACAGACTGGATCACTTGCCGCTCGTCCTCGGGAGACTGTCCAGGTTGACCAACCAAGAGCCGAGCCAAGCAGTATACTTCTATCGCATCCGTTAGCTCCTATGGAACGAGAAACCCCCAGTATCGTATCACGGGCCCCTCAGGCAGGCCGATTAGACTCTCCTAGGGATGATAGAACATTTCGTTCTATCTCTGAGCGACATGACGACGCAGCCGAGTCTACTGGTGTCGAGATATCCTCGACAGTCTTGGGGCAGGATAACAAAACTGGCCGGATCCCTTTCTACACTGGTATCGTAGCTACTCATCGTCTTCTTACTTTGCTATTTGGGTACTGGTAAAACTAATTTTCGTAACAGGCGAGTCTCCAGGATATACATCCATTCTCGATGTCTTCACACAACCAAACCAGACTGTGCCAAGGCATATTTTGCTTTCACCGAATATATCGGCTTCGCTATCTACCCAGGATCGTGAGTTCCTTCAATACAAGGGTGTATTCACCATGCCACAGAAAAATACCTTTACCGAACTTCTCCGCGCATATTTTCATCATATACACCCTATCCTCCCGATAGTTGATGTCAAAGTATTCTTTAATTGCAACCAAGGTGTTCAAACCAACGAGTGGAATTTACTGTTACTATGGAGCATGTTCTTTGCGGCAACAAATGTAGGTCAATCCTTCATTCACCTGGCTATGGTTATCTAATCTCTGCTCATAGTTTGTTGGTGAGGATATTTGGTTGCTCGAAGGCTATTCCTCCCGTAAGGAGATGAAAAAGGCTATGTATTCTCGCGCGAAGGTAATTTGTTTAATCGATATGCTTTGTGGCAAACAATTAATGAAATTCTAGTGCATGTACGATAATGGCGGCGAGACGGACAGGGTAGTCCTTACACAATCGGCCCTCCTCATGGCATTCTGGCACTCAAAAGAAGATGGCCACGCACAACCATGGTACTGGATAGGGATTGCGATCAGCCTCTGTCAAGTTTTGGGTTTACACCGAGACCCGGATTCAGCCAAACTTAATTCGGCCTTTCCTAGTCGCCTGCGTCCTATCTGGCGCCGTCTTTGGTGGAGTTGCTTCTTCCGAGACCGCTGGTTGAGTCTAACGTTAGGACGGCCCATGAGGATCAATCTTGACGATTGCGACCAGCCGATGCCTTCAGCTGCTGATTTGCTGGGTGATGTCGCTGAACTACCATCGTCAATTACCAACGCTTATATCCCCAGTGACTTACCTGAGTTGGCTGATTATTGGATCATTCTGCTCAAATTGAGTAAGCTCTTAGGTAGAATTCTCGCACTTAGCTATAAGCCTTTGGGCGCAAGCCCAACGATCCAACAATTCGATTCCCTCAGAACGGAGCTGTTGCAATTCCGGATACCAGATAAAGCTAGACATGAACAAAGTCGTTTGGCAGCTTTCTATATATACCACTTACAACTCCATTACCAGTGAGTACCAAGTTTTATCTCTTCCTCGTGATTCGGTTTGTTTCTTACGATGACAGAGCTGCTTTGGTCACTTTCTACTCCCCTTACATCACCAAGATCCCGGAACACCTTCCACCTGCCCATGTGAAGGCATGGCAAAGTGAGATACGAAGTCAGCTGGACACAGCGGCATTGCAATCCAACTCTATTCTTAATGACCTTGTACGAGAAAAACTTCTCGCCTTTGCCGGTCCGATGACGTAAGTTCCTCATATCCATATCGCCAGCAGTTGTATCTCTATGCCAATTGCTAACGAGTCCTTCTAATCGAATATAGTCCTACTCTGTTAATACCGGCTATGCATATCCACCTTCATAATTGCAAATCTACAGATGCTCTTATGCGTCGTGTAGGCTTTAACAATTTAGAGCTATGCATGATGGTCATGGAAAGTTTTCAGGACACGTACTCAGCGGCCGCCTTGTACCGAGGCGTTTTCTTGGTCGCTATAAACAAAATACGCCACCACTTCTTGATTGAGTCGAGCCCACAAAATACGGATGTATCTGACCCAGCTACTTCACGCGTGGAACCCCCTGAATCATCAGCCATACTTCCCACGGTCAGCGACGATGCCCTCAACGCACTTTTGGATGATACATCTTTCCTCGACTTTTGGGATTCTTTCAACGTCACTTTCGATTCTAATTATATGTAACATTAATTGTTATTGCTGCCAACGCTTATAAATTACAGTCACCTCTTTTTCACAAAACAGTGGGTTTGAATTGAGCAGGTTAACATTCAAGGTCTTGGTCGAAGACCGTTATAGTCTTTTTAAAAACGCCAATTTAGCACGAAGCAATTGCCTATATTGATCTTCCTTGGGCATAAAATTGTTCACTGGGCGGAAAGTTCCTGTTCTTGCCGAATTCATCCGCAGCAAAAACTATCCGAGGTTTGGCTCAGGCTCGCACCCTTCCTTCCTCCAAAAGATTAACCCTAAGCTATAAAATTATACAGAGCAATTTATATATAGTACAGTCACCGGACGTAAGTATGGTCGGCTAAGCACTTTTCGAAATTAAACGAAAACAAATCACTAACAGTACACAGGTCGCGGTGAGTAGACCCGGTGCCCTTAACGGCAGAGCTTATAAAACTTCTACACTATGATAACACTCTCGCTATACTAACCCTGAAACTACCCCATTTGTACTTTTTCCTGTGAGGGTGTTATGTCGTCAAATCTGCCGAGAATAGACCTCAAGTCTACCATGTTGATGGGCCTTGATTAGTTGTCAGTGTCCACGCGCCAAGAGTGAGGATGTTGTTCTTAGAGGGAAATACTTCGAATATCACATGTTATATTGCTTTTCACTTTTATCCCCGCCGCTCAAGCTCTGCTTGAAGGTCGGCGATGTTGCTCTCTGCAATATTCATTATAACCTCAATTACGTCGGCATGTCCATCTTCTCTGCTTGTTTTCGTGTAGAAAGAAATCGCCTTGGCAAATTCCTTCTTTTCATTCACCCTGTACTCCACTGCATCTTCCCTGATGATCTCAAGCACGGTTTTGCCACCTGAATCGCTGACGATTCCATTCATCACATCCCCACTGATGTGATAACGTGCCCATACAGCGTCGCCGAATCTTCCATCGCGTATGGCTTTCACATATAGGCTAGACCAGGGCTCTTTGATCTGCATCCCGGCATCATTGTTAAGGACGTCTTGAATGGGGAGATCTAGGAATAGTTGCTCCACAGGCTCGGTCTCTGGAAGGTTTGTACTCATAACTTCGGGCATTCATTAGCTTGGAAAATATGAAATAGCAACGCTTAGGTATAGGAAGTGGCAAATACCTTCGGGCTCTCGATTTTAATATGAAGGGATAAAGAAAAATACGGAGTGGCAGTGGAGAGAGGTCTTATGAAGGCAAAGAAATGATTAAAGGTTCGGGAAACTGGAAAGGGCGGGGCAAGCTTCTTTGTCGCAGTCTCTTATTAGGTCAGCGTACCTACCAGAAGAGAGAATGGAGAAAGATTATAATACAGTACGATTGGCTGATATCTTCGTCTCTATTGCCCCGATATTAAAAGGTAGATCAATGTAGTAGGACACTGCCTAGTTACTTCTATCAATAACTTCTAGTTAGTGCTGTGTCCCGAATAAGTCCATTCGGGTTTGTTCTCAGTGGCGCTTTGCATGTTGGATTTGTAGAATCTAATAATATGGCAATGTAGTTTGTGATCTCTTTTCTCTACAGCTCAACTTCATAGGCTTGAGTATTGTGCAGTATATAAGAACATAGAGTCCTCCCGAGGTTTTCTCAACATTGCACGATTTTAAGCAGGAATCAAATGGCCGTAATCCACTCCAACGACCGGTGGGATTCTGCGCTACACATTCGGTGGGATTTCCCTATATAGTCAGCTGCCTGGAGTTGTCTCAGCCGCGCAAAGTCTGGACATAAGCAGACTACAACTTAGTTGGTCAGGAACTTTGGCTGAGACTTGTTTTTGCCCCCTGAAACACTGAATTTTTTTTTTTTAACTTATTTTCAGTTGCAGCTTCTAATAGAAGATATTATCTTCGAAGGGCTAACTTTGCAACTTGCTAGGCAGATGTAAGCATTGCATATCTTCACCTGGGCAAATCCCGGTACACTCCGTGTCCACCCCACCACGGAAGATAGGAGATCGTTCAGGATGGTTTCCCACAGGGCGATTCAGAAATTGAGCGAATTTCATTCTGCATACCTCAGCTTAGTGTATGTAATATTAAATACCCAGTGAGACTGTCCCTGTGCCACGGCCAATTTTAGGTATTGCATTTTTTTACCCTCATATTTCAATTCAACTTCATACTTCATGATATACATAAGGGAAGAAGAGAAAAGTCAAGAGTAGTGTAATGTCCTTGAAATATCACACACATGAAAGCTTTATTCTACAAGTTACACCCCCATGTACCTCCGCTCCGACACAAGCACTAGCCGAAGCTGCAGATATATTCGATCTAGGAACAACCAGATCGCTTGCTGCTCAGACAAATTTTGCGGTGACCGCCATTCTTCGGCGAGTACCCAGAAGTCTTCTTATAGTTACAGCACGGCGGTACATACGCACACTCGTCCTCGATCAGCTTAGCCACCGCATGGGCGGTCCAATAATTGAAATCAGTTCCGGATCCATGATAGGGTCCGACCCGGAGGTAGCAGCTTCCCCAGCTATAAATAGCTCGTCGATTACCAATGTAGGCTTTACTTTGAGACATATGCTCAATCAGCTGAAGACAGCCGTTCGAGTTGGCGAGGTAGTTTCTGCTGCAGCTGATACCGTATGTCTTGCGTTTTTCGATTTTGGAGATATCTTCGTCACCAATACGCTTGATCAAGTTCAACACTTCGGCGTGTTTGTCCGTGGTGCTAGTTTGATTGTAGAACGCTAGAGCCGTGGCGTAATAATCTGGCTCGTTCACCCTGTACTCGCGTGCATCCTCCTCAATAGTCTCAAGCACAGTTTGATTTGTGCCGTCAATAATACCATCTTCCACATCTCCGCTGATGTGGTAACGTGCCCAAACAGCGTCACCAAATCGTCTTTCATTGATGGCCTGGACGTACATGCTAGCCCAAGGCTCGACAACCTCCATCCCGGAGGTGTTGGTGATGACTTCCTGAACATGAAGGTCCAAGAATAGTTGTTCGGGAAGGCTTGGTTCCAGATCATTTTCACTGGTAGCTACAACGAGCTGCTGCGCTAAAGCAAATGTGGAGAAGATTGAGAATGCACGCATACTGAGGAACTTTAGATTGGCTATGTTCAGTACAAAAGCGTTGTGGTTCATTTATCTAAAAGGAATAACTGCCAAGGACTCTCTGCCTTTATATTACTTTGCTCGGGAAAATCGGCTATAATGACCTCTCGGGCTGCAAGGTACGCTAGGTGGCACTGGTATGCACTACTACCCTACACACTTATTTCCCCCGCAGCAGGACTGAAATGCCATTGATTTCTTGGGCCATTGGTTGAATCAATATTTAAAGATACTTTGGTGCCTCAATGGGCTTATTGAGAGCCAGGTTTATCAAACTGATTGTCACCAATCAAGCCATGCTATGGTAGCCGTTTTCCTTGAAACATAAGTACGTTACAGTGAGGTATCATAGATAAACAGAATATATTGATAGAATTATTGGCACATACCCCATGTTATTATGATACAACTACAGAAGGTCAAACGAAATTCCTAAAGAGTATACAGCAGATAGGCAAGCCTGACGGTGTATACTGTTTGCCGATCAAGATATGTCAGAGACTTGAAACACACTGTACTAGGTAATAATTGCAAGTTCAACACGCAGTAAGATAATACTACATTGAGCCCACGGAAATTTGAATTGACATGGGTACAGAGTACACGTCAGCCCTAATTGTGCTAGGGTGACGCTACCTGAGTCAAGGCGCATGCATGCTTACTCGACACTCACTATTCACAGCCCTGGAGGGTTTTTTTTTTTTTTTTTTTTTAGGGCCGTAGGGTAAATACATAGGGACGGTTGTTCACACTCTGTATTTCTATTCATATATTTCAACCAACCACTTTGCAACCCTTATCAAGGGTTATACATAGAAAGGTAATTTGAGCATTTTTTTCCATTCTTCTACCGACAAGCCTTGAGAAGGGGGATAACATTTCTAAAAAGAAAAATGGACATTTAAAAAGACCACCAAAAAGATATGACAAGGCATAAGCGGTCGACTATACTTGTTACAAAATAAATGGAACATTCATGCTTAAACCTTGATTGGATACCTTGTTAATTACTTAAAAAAGAGAAAATATACAAAGATAGAAAATAACACTAACACCATTTCGTAGCTTTCAAAGTCCCTAATACTGATAATGGTTTGTAATCTTTTCTCATCAGCTCCCTGGCCAGGTGTTTCCCCCACTCAACAGCTGTCCGGTGCCAGTTTGTCCATCTCCTTCAACAATCTCCATCGGAATCTTCTTCAAGGTGATCAAAGTCTTCCTGGCGAGGCTCGACCTTTTGTGCGGATGTTTCATTGTCTTCCAAATCCTTGACGATATTCTCGAGTCGATATTGACGCCGCTGGGAGATGGTGGAGTAGTGCATATGAATAGATGTTCCCATATGCAGGCCTTTGGAATCCCGCAGCTTGTTGTACAACAGTCTGAGGGCGATCTCAACATAAATCGGATGCTCTGTAGTCAAATCTCCTAGGTTCCCACTAAGATTATATCTCTCGCCGGATCTTCGATGGAGAATGAAGCTGACGATGACGAGGAAGGTTGATAAAGCTTTTAGGGGCTTATAACCTATCAGCAGGGACTACATCGAAGTGCATGGTACAATGTGGGATTGATTGATTGTTGAAGTTAAGTTACAGAACTAAGAAATCTGACATAGAGTAATGACACCAAGGTGGTGAACTAAAAGGTGGGCGGCATACATACGCGGGTTCTAGATAATTTGCCGTACCTCTAGTCCCATTCATATTACTATATACTCCGTACTTCTCCCCACTTTGACCCCAAGTAGGGATGTAAATAATAAGGCATCAAGGCACTCAAGTGTCGAGGCACAAAAATGTCAAAGCGTCAACGCCACGCCAAGAAGAAGGCAAACCACGTGAAGCTTACGGAGTACCAGAACTGACTCGAAGCTCTTACCTTATATTCTTACATTTCTTCTCAAATCAGCATGAGTGCCAAGGCAATACAAAGAGTCCCTTTATCGGCATCTTTCACCACTCATCCACGGCAAATCAGGAGGTCGTTAAGACTTTCGCCATCGGCTGCAGCTCAGACAAGAAGAGCTGATCATCGACTGTTGCATACAAGGTAAAGCCTCCAAATAATCAATTAGCTGTGGCGTATCTGACGACATCTCCTAGTTATAAAATAGCCTCACTACAGCTAGGTATGTGCCCAGCTACTTCTTAGAAGCCCCCCGGGGCTCTCCCATGCTTATCGGCGTATCATCCCAATGGGGAAATATCCCTGTCCCGCATTTTGCCTTTTTTTTTTTTTTTTTTTTTTTTTTGATTTGCATGTCTGCACTTTAGTCCAACGCTAATATTCAATAGGGTTGCCTTATCAATCCCAATTAGAATATACAGCCCAATTGGAATCGGGAATTCTCGCCAGAAATGGTCTATCACGACGTTCAATAACGTTGCATTTGACCCCGCCTGTGAGGAATTTCTCCACTGCGCAAGCAGTTGACTCCAAGATGAACTTGAAGTTCCCAAGTCCAGACATTCACCGGGCTTTCATTGCCCTGGGAAGCAATGTTGGAGACCGAGTAGAAATGATTGAGCAAGCTTGTCTTGAAATGGACCGAGTTGGTATCAAAGTGAAAAGAACAAGTTCATTGTTCGAAACCGCGCCGATGTATGTGCTGGATCAAGATCCATTCATCAATGGTGTATGCGAGGTATGTTAGGGAATTCCAAATTTGGTAACCAGTTGTTAATTTCCTTCAGGTGGAAACAACCCTTGAGCCTCTGGATCTTTTGGACGCTCTGCAATCCATTGAAATTGAGCTGGGAAGAAAGAAGCTCATTGATAAAGGCCCACGCTCTATTGACTTGGATATTCTACTATATGATCAGGAGATCTTCTCTCACGAGCGTCTCAACATCCCACACAATCTGATGCTCGAGCGAGACTTTGTATTGCGACCTCTCAGCCAGTACGCCCCCAATGGCTTTATATGCCATGCCGATATACAAAAACGCAAAACTAATCACCTGAATCTAGACTAATCCCAAATGAATACCCTCCACTACCAGGAAAGGACACGCAAACATATAGCACACATCTAAAAGCTCTACCACCACCAGAACCGACCCCAATGTCAACAACCCCAATATCACCACTATTCCCATCCCTGCACGCAACAGACCCCAAGCGCAGCACCCACGTCATGGCAATCCTCAACCTAACGCCAGACTCCTTCTCTGATGGCGGCAAGCACGCCCCAACAGACCTAAACTACATAACAAAAACAGTACGCAGCCTCATCGCCTCCGGCGCAACAATCATCGACATCGGGGGCGAGAGTACCCGCCCTGGCTCAACGCCAGTTGGCGCCGCCGAAGAGATCGCCCGCGTAGTGCCAGCAATCCGACACATCCGCACCTCCGTCCCCGAAGCCGCCAACATCGCCATCAGCATCGACACCTACCGCGCCAGCGTAGCAGAAGCCGCCTGCGCCGCCGGCGCAGACATCGTCAACGACATCTCAGCCGGTCTTCTCGATCCAGAAATGCTGCCAACAGTAGCGCGGATCGGCAAGTCCGTGATCCTGATGCACATGCGCGGCACGCCGCAGACAATGACAACCCTGCACGACTACCCGTCCGGCGTTATCCCGGAAGTGGCTGCTGAGCTGAGCGCGCGCATTGCAGCTGCTGAAGATGCCGGAATCCGGCGCTGGCGCATCATCCTCGATCCGGGTCTTGGCTTTGCGAAGATCCAGCCCCATGATCTGGAGATCTTGAGGGATTTGCCGAGGCTGCGTGCGATGCCGGGGCTTGAATGCTTCCCCTGGTTAATGGGCCCCAGTCGGAAGAGGTTCATTGGTCATATTACTGGGGTAAAGACGCCGCGGGAGCGCGTTTGGGGTACGGCTGCTACTGTCTCTGCTAGTGTTGCTGGTGGGGCTGATATTGTTCGTGTTCATGATGTGCATGAAATGTGGCAGGTGACCAAGGTTGCAGATGCGATTTATCGCGTTGAATGAGATCGTACTTGCTACGTTTCTTGTTATATAGCCTTGCCTGGCTGCTTTATATACGGGGGCCTATTTTTGTATTCAACACTTGGGTGTGACTCGTACTATGATGTACTACTGTTCTCTTCATTCATCATGGAGTTTGGGCTGAGCGGTGCGGGACTTGAGAGATTGGAGTTGTGCTTTTGTCAAACATTCTCGTCTATCAATAATATCAAATCATGAATTTCTCAATTATCCTAAACCATATCAACGAAATGAACAAAATAAAAAAAAGACCCCTTCTACCATCCTGTGTTGCGGTGTAGGAATGGGGAGAAGCAAGGGAAAAAGACAAAAATCGTCAATCACACGCCAGATTGCAAACCAGAATGATATGAAACCCAAGTTTTTGGCCGACTGCTGATCGCAATGGTTTTCCAGATAAAGAAATATTGTCAAGGGGCGAGAGGGGCAGGGGGAGACACAATATACGTTGCGCGCGAAAGAAGACGGGACTGGGGGTAGTCAGGGAACAATGTTGTGCTAAAAAGTGATAGAAGGCGTAATATCTGATGAACATGGACGACTAGCCTAGTTGTTCAGATAGTTGCGGATAGCACCTGGCGATATACAGTCAGCAAGAAGTGGCTACATGCCTAAAGAAATTCTCACCTTGTAGCTTAGTTGCACCTTCACCAACAAGATGCGACAGGTTCTCAAGATCATCTCCAGCGGTGATACCAAAGCGGCGGATGAAATCTTTAGCAGCAACCTCCATATCACCATAACCATCGTCAAGTGAACTGACTTCATCCTCGGGCCGGCCGAAGTAGGTGTTGCTGGAAATGGATGTAGCGCTATCAAATTGGCGGAGACGTTCCTTGGCCTCTGACTGGGCGGCGGGATCAAACCGCTCCCGTCCGAAGAATTCATCGGACGAAATACCCTTCTGAGCGCCAAATCGGGTTCTGGTCTGGGCCAGTTCCGCTTCTGTGTCGAGTGTCAGCTTATTTTTCTTATGTTGTACGATCAAGGTAGTATACCATCAGCAGGGTTAGGCTTAGCAGGGCCAACAGAGCCAAAGGTTGGCTTCTTGGGGGCAGCAGGCTTCGACACCTGGCCAAAGCCCAGTCTGCTCACACCCATGCCTAGTCGCTCCACATCACCCGAGTTCCGGTCATTGGACTTGCCAGCAGGGCTGATTGGGATAGGGGAAGCGATCGGGACAGCGGCGGCAGCTGTGGCCTTCTTGGCCTCAGCTTCTGCTTGCTCAGCCTCAGGGTCGTAGCCAAGCTTTTCAATGCGCTCGGCCTCTTCCTTGGCCTTGCGCTCGGCCTCATCGAAATCAATAATATCCGCAGCGGCAACCTTCTTAGCCCCGAGCTTGGGTGCCTTCTTGGCACCGAGGACACTGCCCTTCTTTGCAGAGGTAGCTGTAGTAGGGGTCTTCCGAGTAGCACTGGTGGGCCGGATAGCAGTTGGCGCGGGAGAGGCGCTCTTTTCTTCCGAAGCAGACAAGGGAGATTTCGAGCGGGATCCGTTTGAATTGGCGCCAGCGTTCAGGAAAGGAGAGCTGGTCCGGCTGACAACGGGGGGAGTACTGGTGCGCGATGGGGGATTGCTCGGGCGCTTGATCGAGGGCTTGTCCCAGGAGGAAAAGAAATCGTCGTCGCCGTCGCCAGTAGGGGTGTTCGAGCCATCCGAGGGAGTGCCAGCGGGGATATCTGTGATGATGACTTCCCCGGGGTACCTAAATGAAGCAAGAACACTAGTTAGCACATAGTCGCGCCAGTTCCACCGAGATTGGATCCACTGACTGTTGCGCATCCAGCGCAGCGCGCCTCTTGAGTTCCTCCTTATACTTGACAGCCGCATTGCACGTGTATTTGACCTTGGTGTCCTTGCTCGCCAGCGCAGCGGAACCTCCGTGCGATTGGAAATACTTGGTCGCAGACTCATTTCCGCCAACCTTCATAACCCGCAGTTGCTCCCATTGCCACTCTGCATGGAACGTCAGCGCCAGTCTACCGGTACATTTGGCGTGTAAAGAGATTGTGTGGTAGGGTACGTACGGTCGAGGTTTGTTGATCGGACAAAGGAGATGTGGACACCGAGATTACGGTGGTGAGCCGAACAATCAAGACATAGGTAAATACCGAATGGAACTGAAGACCATGTTGGGTTCTTAGAGCCGCAGTCGAAGCACACCTGGAAGCAAAAACATCAGAACCGAGTGCCACAATTATGCAGCGTACGGGGTGGGGGTGTGCGCACCTTGTTCGCGGGCTTCAGCTTGGCCTTCTCAAAGATCTTTTGAGACTGCGCCTTTGTGGCACTCATGATGGTACCGAGGATAGATCAATGGGGAAGAGGAAAAGAAAAGGGGGGGTTTGGGCGAGAATGTGAGCAGGTAAGGCAAAGAGCAAGCATCCCGAGTCGGGAACGGCGAACGTGGACTTCTCGACCCGGTGCCTGGTGTAATCGTCATACAACGCCTCCCATTTGGCCGGGGCCCCCTCTGCCACTGGCTGTACTGTAATACCGTATTGTAATCACGTGCCGGTTATCAAGATCGGTAGCAACCTTGCCCAAGTCGAAGATGATCTGAGTTCGGTATGCGACTCAGATACTCCAACTCCTTTCAAGACGCTCGTTTTTGATCATTCACAATGAGGTATATACAACTACGCGCGCTTCCCCGACTATCGCCGACATCTCTTGTCCTCCGCCCCTCTCCCCGCATTCAGACACAGATCACTCGGCTCTACGCCACGCAAAGCAACTTAGGCAGCGGGCCTCAATCTATTCCGTCAAGGAAGAAAAGCATTACAGTCTTGTCCGACGATGGGAGAGTTCAGTGGGGCGATTTGAGTCGAGGAGAGAAGGTTGCGCGGGCAACACAACAATCCTTCAACTTCGTTATCGTCTTAGCTGGAGCAGTACTGACGGTATGAAGTTCATTCGTTCACGAGGATATAGCGAACAGTCGCTGACTATATGATCTGATTAGGGTGGAGTCTTTACACTTTTCTATCTCGAGGTTTTGTCACCAAACAGCAAGACATGGCAATTTGAAACAGCGGTAGGGCGCATTAAAGATGACCCTGAGTGTATAAAATTGCTCGGTGATCGAAGAGAGATCAAGGCCTATGGCGAGCAGACCTCGAGCCGGTGGGCACGGAACAAGCCTATCGCGTAGGTTCTATGGTTTCCGCATAATACTACGGGGCCGTAATACTGACAGTAACTAGATCATCAGCTGAAAAGGATCGATTGGGTCGTGAGCACCTTCGCATGCATTTCCATGTATGATACCCTTTCCGATCAATATTACATACGTGTACTAACCGTGAATTTTAGGTCGAGGGTCCTCTCAACTCCGGCGTGGTCATTGTGCATATGATGAAGCCTTTGGATAAGAGCAATTTCGAGTACCAGCTTCTCGCGTTGGATGTGAAAGGGCACCCTCGCATCGTCCTCGAGAAAGCCTCAGAGAAGGCTAATGTGACTAGCGCCTTAAAGCTTTTTGGTATTCAGTGGCGCTGATCTGGTAGTGACGCCATCTTATTATATATACCCCTCCAACTCCAACTCCAACCACACTACATGGGTTCCTTCATCTGCGATGAGCATTTGAACACTCACAACCGCTGAACTTTTTGTTCCTGGCGCTTGCTCCAGGCTGGTCTACGCCAGTTTGGCAAGGCACCCCCCTTGTATTCTCTAGGACTTGGCCACTGGCTGTCCACCCAGGCTCTGATGATGACCTGTAAAATGTATAATAATTTCATGCGATTCTAACTTCAATGTGCCGATCATTCTATATTTACTACTTGACAAATCAAATTGATCCTGAGATCCATGTCTATTGACGAATTTTCCCAATTTTTATATTCAAGGAGTAGCCCTACTGTGCTAGTCTATGACCTCGGGATGTATACTTGATTGTATAATATAGAGACACCAAGCCATATATTTTATCATATTTGAATTAGCCTCATACTCTAAACGCAGTCTCGCTTTGGAACATGGCCAGATTTCATTGAGAATTTGCGGCCCAGCGCAAGACAGCTGTGCATATATATATCTGACAAAGCTCAATATATCCACCCGTGGATGGGTAGTAATACATAGTAATCTTTTGGTAAAGTTTGTATTTATATTCAGAACTAACATTTCCATAAGTACGTACCTTTTCTTTTGTGTGGTGTCTCTAGCAAAAGGTCCACTGAGTTGGTTAGGTGATCGATCCCCTCTCGCTTGCGAGGGTCTGTCCGTACATAATTGTGAAAAAAAAGCAAGGGCTGGTTAGGGCTGTTATAAAGCTATTTTAGGTCTAGCAAACACTACCTAACTACCTAGCTACACAGGTAGCGCTACTTTGACTAACGGAATAAATAGTTACTTCACGGATAATCTAATTCTAAGAAATCCAAAGGGGGGCGGGGGGCATTCGAATACGTTTCCCACTATCCTACTAGTAGAGTGACTAGTGTGCGTAATCCTTTAGTTCAGATTTGTTCCCATATATTTCATCTTTTTATTGTGCTTTGATTCGGTTCTGCCTGAGGAGGTTATTGTGTCGCAAGTAAAACCGTGTTCCCGTAGTAGTCGTTCTCTATACATAAACACATGATCGTGTAGTCAAGTCTATCACCAAAACTATACAACTCTGGGCCCATCAATAATGCTCTTAGCCTCCTCGGATCTCCACCAACTCTTTCCCTCCTGACCGGGGTACTCGAAAGCATCCATACTCTCAGCCTTCATCTCAACACTGTACCCAGGCTCCAAGGGGGTAGCATAGTAACCATCCTTGACGCTGGATGGGTGAACGAAGTGCTCGTGGAGGTGATCCACATACTCGAGGACACTCTTCTTGCCAGTAACAACAACATAATCAATCGTGCTCAGGTGCTGAGTGTACTCTGGTAGACCAACACCGCCTGAGTGCGGCACGATAGGCACGCCGAACTTCCGTGCCAGCAAAAGAATAGCCAAAACCTCGTTCACACCACCGACACGGCAGGCGTCGGGCTGTAGTACAGTCAAGGCACCAGCTTGCAGCAGCTGCTTGAAGATAACGCGGTTCTGGCACATCTCGCCAGTGGCGACTCCCACGGGGCCGTGGGGGGTGTTGGCCAGGGCTTTGCGGATGGCGGCGTGGCCAAGGATGTCATCGGGGGAGGTAGGCTCTTCGATGAACCAGGGCTTGAACTCTGCGAGCTCTTGCATCCAGGTAATAGCCTCGGGGACGGACCAGACCTATTCATTTGCCCAGTGTCAGTCTAAACCTAAACTGTAACAAAATCAATTCCAGGGAGGGATAACGTACCTGGTTGGCATCAACCATCAAAATATTACCCTTGTCATACCCAATAGCCTCACGTGCAATACGCAAGCGAGTCTTGTCATCTTCCAAATCTCCTCCAACCTTAAGCTTGAAATGCCTATATCCCTGCTCTACACTCTGATCCAACAACGACTTGAGCTTGTCCTTGCTGTACCCCAACCATCCGGCACTGGTGGTATAAGCAGGGACAGCCTTGCTAGCCTCAGCCTCCTTAATACGTTCCTGCTTACCAGACTCAACTTCCTTCAGCAGACTAATAGCCTCCTCGGGCGTGATGGCATCAGTGATGTAGCGGAAATCAATGCAACGCACGAACTCCTCGGGGGTCATGTCCGCAACGATGCGCCAGACGGGCTTGCCAAGGGTCTTGGCCCACAGATCCCAAAGGGCATTGACGACGGCGCCGAGAGCGAGGTGAATCACACCTTTCTCGGGGCCGATCCAGCGCAGCTGGCTGTCAGAGACGAGATACCGCCAGGTCTTGCCCCAGTCTGCAGTCATCTCGTCCAGATCTTTGCCAACTACCATTGGGGCGAGCAGGGAGATCGCTGCGCAGACAATTTCATTGCCGCGGCCGATTGTGAAGGTCTGTAGGAGCTTGGGTTAATTGGAGTGTTGCGGGTAGGTGATGTGTGACGTACCATGCCATGTCCGGAGTGTTCTGAGTCGGTTGTGATGATGCAGTAGGCAGAGGAGTAATCACCTGCTGCGTTCATAGCATCTGAACCGGTTTTGTCAAGCGACGTCTATACGTAGCTTGTTAGTATTGGGTGCATTAGGTGTGCGGAAATGCTCCGGGGGCAAGATTGACGTACCGGGAACCTCACGTCGCGCGTGGTGAAGCCAGTGATTTTGACCATTGTGAATAGTTGTTACTTGTGGTGGGAGAGATGAGTTTTGGTTCTGTCAATGGATAGCAATATTGCTGGCGCAAGTCAGGTCTAGAGAAACACAGTGGTCAATCTAGAAATGCGGGGAGTATATATATCCGGGGTATAGAGTCGAAAAGCGATTTCACCCTTCTTTGGCAGTTCAAAGATGCAAGGAACAGTAGGAGATGAGGGATATCAGTGAGAAAAGATTTCAAAAACCGAAAGAGATTCCACTCTGTATATACAGCAAATATATCCCCCCGCGCCATCTCCAGTTTATCCCGCGCCCCTCCCTCTTCCTCTGTCATTTGCTGCTAGACGCGTCCTCATTGGCGGAGAATTACAAATGCCGGGAAAATATGTCATTCCACCAATCACAGAACAGGTACTATACTCGGAGCTGCTCCGTGATTTACCCTAAGCTACGTGGGGAGGTTGCACTACATGTAGGCTAGACCGGATCCTGTTGGAAAGCTCTCCGAGTGTATGCGATTTTAGAAAGATTGAAATCATACGAATTGCAGCTATTCCTTGTGTACACGTTGTATTTCAGTGAAGCTTAGAGACATTAGGTACAGGGTCCTGTCTTTGATATGCAGCCCTATTACGAGGACAGACCTCGTTTCTCGCTCTCGGAACAGAAAATGATCATCCGCCAAAGCTTGCGAACAAGGACTTCGGCCTCTTCATCCAATGCCTATAGATAGGTGAGTGCGGTTAGTAACTTGTTTTACAAAGAAGAGGAATGAATGAATACTCACTTCGGCCAGCTGCTCCACCAACTCTTGAGGCGATCCATGCTTCCGCACATGTTCCTCCACCACATCCACCAGCATTTGTTCCTGTACACCAAGATATTCGACGATCTTCTTCTCGACGAAAGGCTTGAGCTGGTCGCTGATGACGGCATCATCCACAAATTCCCACTTGACCGCCCAGTTCCACAATCCTTCCTTCTCGGCCGGAATCTCTGCGGCGAGTTGACGGGCCGCTTGAGCACGTTCCTCGTCGGTGAGACCTGCAGCTTCGGCAGCGGAGTCGAATTTGATCGGAATAAGTTGCCGACGGGTTGTAGTAACGGGCTCTTCCTCGTCCTCTAGCAGACCTTCCACATCGGCCATTGCGCGACGGCTGGTCGCGGCCTGGGCCTTCTGCGCGGCGGCTCCAAGAGAGAGCTTGAAGCGTTGGGGTTCGCGTGGTGCCTCCTGGGGACGGGTTTCGAGCTCCTTTGCCTGGCGAGCGAGGAAGTCGTCGGCCATGCCGCGAGCTTGCTCTTGCTGCTTGGTGGATTGCACAAGTTCGCGATCCTCAGCGGCGCGATCAGCATCGTCAATGTTGGTTTCACGAGAACGGAAGCTGGCGCGGTTGCGGAGCCAGACACCGCGGTCTGCGTAGTAATCGACCGCCTTTCGGCTGTCCTCGACATCATCGTTCCAAGCGCCAAGTCGTGCTTCCATCTCGTCGTGTGCAGCTTGCAACTTTCCATCTTCCTCATCCTCGCGCTTCTTCTCTCTCTTAGGGCAGCAGTTCGGCTGCGCTCACGGCTAAGCCAGCGACGCTCTTGGTCTGAGAATTGCTTCTCTTGCTCAGCCTTAACCCGATCCTGTCGACGGCGTTCGATTTCGTCGTCGCTGGCATCGGAATCCTCGCCTTCGCGATCAATAGAGACTCCGTTGAGGGATCCACCGTTGACAAAAGCAACTCCCTTCTGATAATCCTTGGGAATCTGCACACCGAACGCCTTCGGACCAGAAGGTGCGTTCAACACATTGCGATCCCGTGGGCCCAACGGAATACCGTTGATACCGGCAGCAGGGCCACTGGGAGCAGATAAGGGGGGCGAAGCAAGTCGATTAATTCGAGAGCCAGAACTGCGTGCACGTTCCATCGACTCAATCTCTTCCTCGCGTTTCATACGCTCGATGTCGCGGCGAGTGCTTCGTTCACGGAAAGCCGAGATCTCCTTGGCCACATTGGCGCGCATCTCTGGGGGAATATCCGCTAGCTCATCTTCAATTGTGATGGGAATAGTGACTACTTCGCCATCCTTCGCAAGCTCGGCATCCTTCATTTCACTGTCGCCTTCCCGATCAAGGGCAGATGCCTCCTCCTTTTGAAGGGGGGATGCGGGATGGAAGAGGCTTGACAAGACATTATCCAAATTTTTGCGAGCAGCGGTGAAACGTGCCTGGCGTTCCTCGGGATCTTGTTCAGCTCGGCTAGACTCGAATTGCTCGAGGTAGGTGAGGGTGCCTTCATCGACGACGACCTATCAGACAAGTTAGAATGATTTGAGGAAATGGTAGACAATTTATACGCACCAAAAGCATGCTCTTTTCAACCTCTTTTTCCTCGTCACCTTCGGCGCGGGGTGTCTGTCTCTTGACTGGCACTTCCACGTTCTTCAAGGTTTCAACCGCAACCTCGAGACTCTCAGGGTCATCATACTCGGCGAAGCCAAATCGGCAAGGTTTCTCATCAGCATCTGTCGCGCGAATCCAGCGACGCAAGATACCAGTAGATCGTAGAATACGCTCAATGCCATCATCGCCACCTGCGCCCTCTGTAATTCCGCCGATAAAAAGCGTGCGCACAATCTCATCGCGTGTAGGTGGCTGGAGCTGCATCATAGGATCGCGACCATGATGGCGCTGGGTATCCATTCCCATTGACCCCAGACCACCGCGGCGCCCAGGAGCGTCGGATCCTCGTTCCCGACCGGTCTCTTGAGCTGCAGGCTTCGTCGGACCCGCGGTACCCAAGCGAATCACTGGCGCAGAAAAATTGATGTTTGGCATATTCGCAGGCGGCTGGAAGTTGGGTGGGAAGCTTCCTGGACGACCAGGCTGGGTATTTGCTTGTTGCATGCCGGGAGGAGCAGCAGTGCCTGGAGCAGCCATCCCTGGAGGAGGTGCTGGAGCTAGTCAGCCTAAATTGAAAATGAGATTATCGTGGGAAAGGAGCGAACTCACCCATGCCTGGAGGTGCACCATAGGCACCATAGTCAGGAGTCTGTCCATAAAGACCCGGAGCTATGTAATAGTCAGTTTCTTCGAAGAATCAAAGCTTTCTCAAAGGTCAAAGAGAAGGCATTGCTCACCTTGGTAAGGATTGTACATGGTGCAAGTCGTACCACTCAGAAAGTGAGGTTGATCAAGGCTCAATTCAAACCTTTGGACCCAATATCAGTTGCCAACAAAAAAGCACGGGCGGTGAGATATGCGGTGAATTGTCCAGAGCACCCAATGTGGCACGTGCCCGGTTAGCTGTCACGGGGACCTGCAAATGCCTCGTTACCTACTCCGTACACCTTCCGCATATCTCCTCGAGGGGCTCGGGATTGCTATTAAGGCCAATGTCGCTACTGTCAAAATAATCAAAAAAGAACATTACAAAGCATGAATTCCTGTGTATTCAGGTCCTCGGGAAGGTTGGAAGGTACATTGCAATGCATGTAGACTTGCAGTAGTGCCGTAGCTTTTTTTTCTTTCTTTTTCTTCCAGTTGAAGTGGTCCTATTCTTGTTCCCTTAAATATGACCATTTAAACTGAAAAAAAGCTATAGCCGTTCAATTTCCAATGCCTTGCCATACAAGAGAGCATTCTGGGGTTGAATTGGGTCCGGGCCTAGAAGAGTAAAAGCAATAGCCTACGGAGCAGGAGATTATAAATGGCCGAATTGGTATACCGGGTATAGATATTTTAGTATTTTAGTACCTTCGGAGAACAAAAGGAGAAATAATAATATAAGGGCTCCAATCAAAACAATAATAGCAGTAAAACAAGTCCCTCAAAAAACAAATAAAATAGGCAAAATAACAGGAATAACAACCGAATGCGGCAATGATGATGTTGCCCCACGACCCCCCTCGGACCCCAATGCGCCGGGTGCAACTGACGCCATTAGTTTTCTTGCTTTTTTGTTTCTACACTCTTTTGTATCACCCCATTTACCTTCCAATGTACGTTTACAAGTTTCTTCTATACCCTGAACCTGACTGTCCTCAACATTGCCTTTCTATTCCGCTTGCCCCGCGCTGACTCTCTGCCCATAGAACCCCTCATCGTCATCATGCCCGGCTTTTCGCAAACCAGCGACCTTCCTGCCTGGAAGGAGCTCCAGGAGCACCACACCACCTTGGGACGCAACCTAGTCCTCAAGGATCAGTTCCAGAAGGATCCCAAGCGCTTCGAGAACTTCAGCCACAAGTTCGCCAACACCGTAGACAACACGGAGGTTCTCTTCGATTTCTCCAAGAACTTCCTGACCCAGGAGACTGTCTCTCTTCTGGTCAAGCTCGCCAAGGAGGCCAATGTTGAGGAGCTCCGTGATGCCATGTTCCGTGGTGAGCACATCAACTTCACCGAGGACCGTGCTGTCTACCACGCTGCTCTGCGTAATGTTGCCAACGAGCCCATGGAGGTCGATGGCAAGAGCGTGGTTGAGGATGTCAACTCCGTCCTGGAGCACATGAAGGAGTTCTCCGAGCAGGTCCGCAGCGGCGAGTGGAAGGGCTACACCGGCAAGAAGATCAACACCATCGTCAACATTGGTATCGGTGGTTCCGATCTGTAAGCCCCCTGTCCTTCGTTAATCAGGAATTGTAGCTGACATCTGCACCTAGCGGCCCTGTCATGGTCACCGAGGCTCTCAAGCCTTACGGTCACCCTGACCTTAAGCTTCACTTCGTCTCCAATATCGACGGAACCCACATCGCTGAAGCCCTCAAGGACTCCGACCCGGAGACCACCCTTTTCCTGATTGCATCCAAGACCTTCACTACCGCAGAGACCACCACCAACGCCAACACGGCAAAGTCTTGGTTCCTCAAGTCTGCTAAGGAAGATTCATACATTGCTAAGCACTTCGTGGCCCTGTCGACCAACGAGGCCGAGGTCACCAAGTTTGGCATTGATGCCAAGAACATGTTCGGATTCGAGTCGTGGGTGGGTGGACGTTACTCCGTGTGGAGTGCCATTGGCCTGTCTGTCGCTTTGTACATTGGTTACGACAACTTCCACCAGTTCCTGGCTGGTGCCCAGGCCATGGACAAGCACTTCCGGGAAACACCCCTCGAGAAGAACATTCCCGCTCTTGGTGGTCTGTTGAGTGTCTGGTACAGCGACTTCTTCGGTGCTCAGACCCACCTGGTTGCTCCCTTCGATCAGTACCTGCACCGCTTCCCCGCCTACCTGCAGCAGCTGTCCATGGAGAGCAACGGAAAGGCCATCACCCGCACCGGTGAATACGTCAAGTACACCACCGGACCCATCCTGTTCGGTGAGCCTGCCACCAATGCGCAGCACAGTTTCTTCCAGCTTCTGCACCAGGGCACCAAGCTCATCCCTGCCGATTTCTTGATGGCAGCTGAGTCGCACAACCCCGTCGAGGGTGGCAAGCACCAGCGCATGCTGGCTGCTAACTTCCTCGCTCAGTCTGAGGCTTTGATGGTTGGAAAGACCCCTGCTCAGGTCAAGGCCGAGGGCGCTGCCGAGGAGCTTGTTGCTCACAAGACTTTCTTGGGTAACCGTCCCACCACCTCTATTTTGGCTCAGAAGTTCACCCCCTCCACCCTGGGTGCTCTGATTACCTACTACGAGCACGTCACCTTCACCGAGGGTGCCATTTGGAACATCAACTCGTTCGACCAGTGGGGTGTCGAGTTGGGTAAGGCCCTTGCTAAGAACATCCAGGGCGAGCTGGAGACCGCAGGTGAGGGTGCCAACCACGACAGCTCGACCAGCGGTCTGTTGCTTGCATTCAAGCAAAAGGCCAATCTGTCTTAGAGTGTTTTAGTCTTATATGAAGCACTGTGGGATGTGTAGTTTTGACGAGCAACGATTTTCCACATATTTCTCTTGGTTTGAAAAGAAATGAATGATTCTCAACAACTTTTTCGTTACGAATCAATGTTTCGTAGAGACTGCGAATCACTTTATACAATAGGGACCTTTGTGGTTAGACATGGTGTAATCTGAAGTACGGAGGTGGTTGGAAGTAGCAAGGGGAAACCCGCTTTGTTGTCCGTCCGCAACTCCGCAACGCGGTAAACCTCCGTCCTTGACTCCTGTGCAATCCTCGAACTCTGGAAACTTGCCGACGCGGGGCGGCTACCCTCCTACAATAGAAAAGCATCAATGTCTTCTATACGCCAATTGAGTCCGTCTTCTGCAGCAGTGGCACTGTTGTCCTTGGCAGGCGCATTGTGGCCAACCAGCGCATTTGCGGGGAACACGAATGACAACAACGAGGGATACAAACTGAGAGAGGACATCCCGGTATCATGTCTGAATCGGACTATGTGAGATCACTCTTCAATCAACCTCTGGAGCATGGCTAACTATTGCTTGTTCCACACTTACAGGGAAGGAGAACATGTAAGCGCCACCAGCCTGCCTACCGTCTCCTAACACAAAGACAGTAGCGCGGACCGCAAAAGACCACCAAGCTAATAACAACTGCGAAAATATCCAGGTCACTGATAATCTCGGCAAACTCCAATACGTCCCCTTCGTGACCTGCAACGAAACCGCCCGCCCTCTCTCCCTCCACTACGGCATCTCCGAAACAATAACATGCACCATCGACTCCCTCTCCGATGAACTGTACCATCTACTCGAGTTCTACGTCCACTCCGATGTCCCAATGACCTGCCGCGTGCCAACAGCTCCGCTAACACCATCCGCTGGCGCAGCAGACCGTGCGGACAAAGACTCGGACCAGAAGCCAGGAGAAGCAGACACCCTCTCTGCACTAGCCGACAACGGGCCACCTTTCACGCCGCTCACAGTCGCGCTGCAGGGCACGCTTCAGCGGAGCCATTTGCACATCTGGACGGATATGAACGTCGTCATGCACAACATGGCCTCGGACGCGGCCGCAGAACAAAGCTCTAAGACCCGCGGCGGCCAGTCTGGACAGCCCGGATTCGCAGTTGGCGGTATTGCATACTCGACTCCCGAGTTCGACAATACCGGCAAGAATGCCAAGCTCGACGAAGACGAGGAGCCTGTTGCTCTTGCTCAGGCGGCGCGTGAGCCTTGGACTGCCGGGCACGGCACTAAGGTTGTACGCGGAGAGCCGCTCACATTCTCTTTCCACGTTGCGTGGCTGGAGGGCGGTGCCAGCATTGGGTGGCCGATGCGGCCTGCTTTGGACTCGTGGCTGGCTTTGGCGACTGGGTCCGGGAAAAAGTCTGGATCTTTCTTTTCCAAGCTGGTGTTCTTTGTTATGGCGGCTTCTGTTGGCGCTTTGGCTGCGTTGTTCTGGGAGCGCAATGGTGGGCGTGGCCGTGGGCGAACCGCTTGGCATGGAGATGGGCTTTTGGGTGGGAGTCCCGCGCGTGGAGTGAAGGGCCCTGGTGTTACTTTTGGCAACGGGGGGAGGAATAATGGGTACGGTGGTTACTCTAGCCCTGCCAATGGCAACGGTAATGGAAACGGGGTTGGAAGTGGATATGGGTTCCTAAGTGGGAAGAGGGATTGATACAGAGAACCGAGAGGAACGAATGTATAGCCCAGGTACATATAGAGTGGCGCTTACGACGTGTACAGTGTACCTAACTTGAGACGCAGAATTGACCATTAGCAAAAAACTAGTGCTCTACATATCATGATGCTATATCCCAAGTGATCGAGTCAAACAAATCCGATGCATTCCATATCTAATGCAAGAGCCAAATTCAACAGAAAAATCAAGTACCTAGATAATAGTTGTACAAGTAACAAAAGAAAACACCAATTTTCAGGCCAATGCCACCTTGTCCACTCAGTCCATCACCCACACCAGCCTCTTCAGTATATACATACAAGCCGAGTAGACAAGCCGCAGCACAAAAGCCCAAAGCAAAAGATCAGCATAAATCTACCAACCCTGCGCCTGCATACGCTGAATCTTCTTCACAGTCCCCTGGAACGAGAACTTGAACAGCTTCTTCCACCGCTCCATCTTCTTCTGCTTGCGCACCATACCCCTTCTCACATGGAACCTCTGTTCATGAGCATCAGCCCTCACGCGATTCTGCGAAAGAGTACCCTGAAGCTTGCGCAGCGCACCAGCGAGATCAGTACCACGCTCAGGCTCAACATGAGCTTGACGGCCAAGCGTCGGTCCGAGCTTCAGCTCGACCTTACGTGTAGGGAGAGGTGTCCTCGAGCGTGCCCGGTAGCTGCTCTGTGCACCTTCGCCGACAGCCCGGGAAAGTGAGTCCGAGAAGATCCGGCGCTGGGTGCTGGTTGCTTCTCGGTGCTTGCTGAGGTCGAGTCTGCTGAGGATGTCGTCGAAGTCGGAGACTGGCTTGCGGGCTGGCTTTGCGGTTTCGGGGGCAGCTGTGCTTGGCTCGTTGGCGTCGGAGGCCGGCTTTTGGGTTTGCTGAGCGGCCTCGGGGACTGTACTTGGCTGGTCGGTGGGTAATGTGGGTTTGAAGGGTGTGTTTGGTGATGAGCTGGAGGAATTGTAGCGCACTCCGTTTGCGAGGGACGCGACGCGGTGTAGCTGGGTCTGCTGTTGGAGCCATGGTGTTGGCCTGGCGCGGAGGCTGCGGGCCAGGAGGCGGAAGTCCATTATGGTTTGGACTTGCTCGTTTAAAGGAGCAGCTCTATGGGAATGAATTGGAATTTCTCCTCGGCTTGGAAAGGAAATATTGGTCGAGGTGGGCGTGCAGGGTCAGAGGCGCTCGAAGTTGCCGTGGCGGAAAATCATTGTCTCCCGATTGGAAAGGAAATTGTAGGTCACGTGCCGCATGGTTTTGGAGTCATTTTCTAGAGATCGCAAATATCACACCTGAAAATCTTGTGATCTTTCAAATATCTCTGTCATTTCACTTTGAATAGCTCTCTTGTCATAAATAGTCCACAAAATCCCGCCAAAACAGGAATGTCATCCATCTCAATCGCAACTCTCCCCCGCATGGGTCGTGATGTTCTAGCGGCCCTGCTTTCAACCGGTGAACCAAGCAATCTAGCTATTGTCGACGTCCGCGACTCAGGTAGACAACTATTCTTTCACTATATAATTAAAGACTATCAACTGATATTCTAAACAGACCACGTTGGTGGCCATATTCACTCATCAACTTGGGTCCCAAGCTCAACGCTGGACGTGCGCATGCCTGAGCTTATTCGCACTCTCAAAGACAAGAAAATGGTTGTATTCCATTGTGCACTCAGTCAACAACGTGGTCCCTCTGCTGCTCTTCGCTATGCACGCGAACGTGAAAGTACCCTTGGTGCGGAAGATAACCAGAAGCAGCAAGTATTTGTACTTGAGGGTGGGTTTGTGGAATGGCAGCAGAAGTATGGCAATGATACTAAGCTGACCGAGGCTTATGCTGCGGATATCTGGGAGGAATATTGAGTTGGGCTTTGGGATTATGGGGGCTCCGGTCACTTCATGCATCTGCTTTGTGTTTTCATGAGATTTAACGAACTTGATGGGAGAGATACCACTTAGATGCATTTATGGGTTTCATTTTCATTTTTCTATTATTCTGGTTGATTCTTTCTATGTGTTGGGCGAGTCCATGTTATTTGATGGAAGATGAAATTATTGTACATGAAATGAGCAGTCCACGCTCCGAGTCTATTGAAACATTAGACGAATATACTTACTTGCGGCTCTACATTTGAATGCCGCCTCCAAAACCAACGGGCGGTCGCTGTCCTCCATTCTCAGGTACAATGGCCATGACCTTGTAGATCTGTCCCATTGACCCGCCGTTCTTCTCAACCAGTCGCTTCCAGGCGGTCTCTAGTGTCTTTTTGTGCTCCTCGTCTTGCACCTTACGGAGTAGTTGTCGCATGCGCTCCTCAATACCCATGGCCCCGAGGAAATCGCCCTGCTCAACAGGACCGTGGACCTCGACGCCATCACTGCCCTCGAGGGCCGCTTCAGCTAGCGAAGTGAAATCCACATCCGCGCTGACATCCACTCGGCCCGGTTCTGAGAGCGGCGCTACTTTCTCATGGCTTTTGATTCCGCGCAGCGAATTGATAGGAATGGTCGACAATGTCCCATAGTCCATGATCAGAGCTGCGCCAGACGGAGTCTTCTTTGATGACGGAGGCGGGCTAGAAGTAGAGGTCTTTTTAGCAGTAAGCGCAGAAGCAGAATCACCACCGATACGGCGCGCAAAGTCCGCAGCGTAGATTCGGCTCTCAGGGCTGATCTCGATGGTCGAGCCTGGCCGCGACTTAAGTGCTCGGTAACGCTGAGAGATCTCCGGAATCACTAGCGACGACGGCGTGGAAGCTTTGGCTTTGGTTAATTGGAACTCGGGCTCTCCTTTTATGTTCTCTTCGACAGCTTTTGGATTTAATGTCACCATTAGCTCACGCCATTGCGGGGTGTTCGCGTGTTTAGGAGGATTGTGTAGTTCTGCTGGGCCGGTGGGAGTCATGATCTTTCGTGGCTCATTGGCCTGCTGGTTCTCTGGGGATGGCGGAACAGATTCGAATGCATGGATTGGAAGTGCGTCGAAGAATTCATGTGCGAAGATGAAGGGTGTCTTGCCTTCCTCTGTATTGTCGATATCATTGGTCAGCATCAGACGTACGGGCAACTGACTTAGAATCATCACTCACCATGTGGCAGAAGGCGAATATCCTCCACCCAGACGATAGGCACGTCAAAATACTTGCACACACTCCGGTGTCCGATGTCCGTCTCCTCCATCACAGCCTCCTCGCCGCACAGCAGTTGCTTCTGAACTTCTCTGAGGGTTCCACTAGCTTCCACGAGGTAAATAGCTTCAACACTTGAAGAAAAGCTCTTAAAATTTCGAAAAGTCTGTTGGTTATAGAAATGGTGGTCAGTCCAATGACCCTCTTGTCTCTTTTCATAAATGGAAGACAGGCATAAATGCAACCACTCACCCGCAGCATATCGTCCATCAAAGTTCCTTTCCCTGGGCCAACCTCCATCAGCTGAACACCACTTCTTGTCCGGCCCTGTGCCATCCACTCCGCGATAGTCCATATACCGATCAACTCTCCAAAGACCTGCGAGATCTCGGGCGAGGTGACGAAATCACCACTTTTGCCAAAGACACCTCCGCCCTCCCCTCTAGTTGTATAATATCCACCATCAGGAGAAGTCAAAACCTGGCGCATGAACGCCGCGATTGGTACGGGACCAGTGACCTAATTTCCAGAAGTGAAAGATCAGCAAAAATGCAGTGAGAGGCAAAGCGAAGTGCATAGCTACCTTCATGACATTGGCCAATGTTTTCGCCAGCGGAGTGGACCATTCTCTCTGTTCAAATGTGGAGTTCCATCTTCCTGGGCATCTTGGAAGTACTGTGTTGCGAGGTCTGCGGAGGATATGCGACACCACGCGCCTCGTGGTTTGGTTCATTCTTGCCTCGGAGCTGAGTGACGTAAATTGTTTGTATCGTCAGATATGCAATAATGGAGCTTTTTGCGGTGGGCTAACAAAATGTCCGGACCCCAAACACGTACTATGCGTCGCGCCAAGTCGAGATGTTTCTTTCAATCTCTCCGCGGAAGCTCCGCTACACGTGATCATATACTTATCGGATTGTTATCGGCCGCTAGTCCCAAGATGGTATAGTCGTAAATCCGAAGCCCTAAAGACTACAGATCAAGGAATACGGGAATGGTTTAGGTAGCTGTTGCTACTAGCAATATATAGTATACTAGATTATTCAATATACTAGCAGCTATAAAGTCTCAGCAGTTATTAGTATTATGCGCTGATCCAATCTAATGCAATCCATCTGGCACTCCACGAGGACAAGCAAAGGACCGACTGACTCTATCTCTAAGCTTGTCGGAAGACCTGTCCATGTCCTTATAGATGGTTTGGTGTTCCCAAATTTCTCCAATGAGGGTCACATTAGGTTGACGCCGTATAGTCACGCTGAAGCGGAAATTGTTTTCATACATTTTTGTCATTTATTAAACACATTATATTGGATAAGATTAACAGCCTTCTGATGGAATGATTCAATTAGAGACTCGGACATGGCTATTTTCAGAGTCTATAACTATAGTACACTGGGTCCGCCATTGTCACCGTCTTCATTTCTTATGATTCCATGTTCATGTCGTCGTAAGATGCCTAGCCTAATTTATCTAGTTTAGTTGGGGGTTTCGACAAAGTTGTAGGCGTGTAAAGAACAATCAATAGCTGGTAAGCCTGTTTAGGAAATAGTTGTTAGCTCCAGGGCTTATATTGTTTGTCCCGGGTTTTCTCTTTTTCTCTTCTTGGACTCTAGTACCCTACATTGAGGAGAACGGCGTCCCGGCCTCGAAATACCTACGCTCCCACGAAGTAGTAAACCCTGCTCCCGGACAATGGGTTCGAGTGTTACCACACAACTTTGCCATTTATTGAACACAAGAATAATGGGCCGCGTTTGCGGCCTTATGACGTCTTTTTTTGGGGTCTTCTAAAGGTCTTTTTTAGATGGCCCCCTTAACAACCTCGTTAGATGTTCTCAAAGGTTAATGGCTTCGTATATCCACCAAATAGTATTTTTTGATCGTAATGCGAATTCTCTTTGTGTAAGTGGTGGCTTAAAGAGATTCCGGATGACAGATAAAGAAATAAACCACAGTGCAGTGGGGACAGTCGGAGGAATCAAAGAATGAAACAAGACACGCTGTAAATTTCAGTATCAAGTCACTCAAAAAAGAAAAAAAAGAAAAGTAGCTCTGCTGCTTCTGACTTCATTACGTCTCAAGAAAAGTAATTGGCTGCTATCTATAGCACAGCCTTTTCTTTGTCTTTGAAGACTTTGAAGAGCTTCGCACTTTCTTTCTTGCTTCACGTTCTATCGTTGCTACCCTCGGCTTAAAGCATTTATTTGTCTTTTTGCTCTCGCTTGTATGTCAATGAGCCTCGACTTCGTGTTAAAGTCCACGAGTTTTGTCTGTTTTGTGCTGAGGTCTCGAGTCTACCGAGTTTGTCTTTGTTTGATGATAGACGAAAGTTGATACCTCGAGTTGTAAAAGCCGTAAGCTCTTCAAAAAGTAATATTTCTCTCTTCCGGATCCCTCGTCTTAGTTGGTGTCAGTCCACAACGTTTTCCAATTCCCCCTCTTCATCAATAACTGAATATAATGTTGATTCAAAATGCCCACCACTCGTCAGAAAAGAAAAGCCGATGAGGTCCTTCTGCCTGGTCTTCCCGAAGAAAGGCGCCCTAGGAGTGAAAAGGGTGCTGATTCTACCTCCAGACGTTAGCCCGCTGCAAAAAAAAAAGGGGAAAAAGGTATTGTATCCCCATGTCCCTTGTATCATGGAAATGTCTTACAAATGGTTGTTTGAAAAGAAGCAAGATCCAAATTTGCCCTACGTTGCACTTTCAAACAACCTCCTTAGGCGTGGGGATGAGCTACTCCTTCCTGAACCCCCGGCAACACATGGTCATATTCTCGATCTCTGAAGAAGGTCCAAACGAGTATGAAGACAATGGGTATATCTAACCTGCACACAGCTCTAACGTTGACTTACTAGGTGGACATCTACAAACCGGAACCGATGAATCTGTTCCTCACTTTGCCCCAGGCTATTTGGGGACATGCCATGCATCATGTAAGACTTCCCGGGCGAAAAGAAACGAGAATGAATGCTAACATGAGACAGTTTACGGTATCGATCCGGAATCCTACTACTTGGAACACAAATACCTAGGCACATATCATGCACTTTAGTGTTCTAGAGGAGTCTAGTACTTCGGCAATGAAGATATTCTAAGAAGATCGGCTCTACCTTGAAGGCATGGGTGGCGCCTCCCTGCCTGTCACTAGTACAACAAATATTATATGTCCACGGCAGGTGGTGAGGTCCCGGTGGATAATGTAGTATTGCAAGTCAAGATGTTCCACAATGGTCAGGTTATGCTCCCCCGGTGGATTAAGGTTCGAGCATGTATAGCCCGTCAACCCCCCAATACTCCGGTGGGTGTACGGCTGTCTGGTATCTGGCTTCACCATATGCTATATTGTTTGAGTGCACCTGATAACACTGGGAATATGCATGTGGGAACTGATCTCCCTGAAACTTTGGCAAATCTACCCCCTTGCAACTCTGCACTCGCAAACCACCCACTAGTCATATATAACATTTGATCAAACCACTCTTCTCGGGCATATTTGACAATGCATGGGCACTTGGAGATCGATTGCTGGTTATATATTCATATGTTACTCGGTTATACTTGCGTTTTAGTTTAGTTTTAGTTTCTGTTTGTTTTCGTCATTCGCTTTGGTGTATATTGAGCTCCAGCTGTGTCAAGTCCTAGTGCTTTTTGAATGTGTGAGAGGTGACTCGGTGTATATCTCGTTTACTGTTTCCATTGGTATTGCAAGGATTAAATGCCATAAGGCTTGAGTTGGTACCTATAATTTCACTTCTTTCCTTTTGACTTAGGAGTAAATAAGCAACTAGCGAAGGAGGGATAGGTAATACCGTAGCCCTGCTACGGATTGATCTGCATGCTAAAGAAAAATCCTTAATAAAACATTAATATTCTGTCCGATTTGTCCCGTTCGCCTCTATCCGTTGCAAAAAGTGTGCTCCGAATGCTAAAAAAATGTCCATAAACTGCTGTGACCATATCATACATTTCATGAGAGTGCAAGAAGAAGCATGATCCCCACGATCATTTCGCGCAGTGCATACTATGTACTCCTTACACCAACAACGCTAGCCAACCTCAATTTCCCATGCTCAAACTTGGATATTTAACGACGCCATTTCCGTTGGTTCTGGTTCTTCTGGGTATTCCGCGCCGGCGCATCGACCATCATTTCATCGCTGTAGAGGCCAGTCTGCGAGTTTCCTTTGTTCTCAGATAGCAAGTCGTTCACATGGCCTGGGCCACGACGGGCTCGGAGTCGTTCCTGATCGGCTTGTGCTCGGAGGGCGGTAAAAGGATCTTGGTGGGTTGTGGCCCTCGCCGATTTAAGAGTCATTGTAAGAAGTCTCCCGTCAGCCTAGAGTGTGTCAGCATCTATCTTGCGATATCATTAGACAGGAACGGCATTTACCCTCTGATTGTGGAAATTGGCAACCACCAGCTCTGCAGCCGTCTTCTCCGCATATGCAAATTCCGCAACAACACTTGGCTGGCTTGCTACTATCTGGCAGCTGATCATTGGGCCTGTTATGGGCTCAAGGGCAGACTGGATATCGGCAGCTGTTGTCCCAGGCGCAAAGTTCCTTCCGACAACAATGAATGGGCCCGAGGCACCCTTAATGGTCATGTTGCTGCCACCGGATAGACGGCTGCTTTGTGCGAAGTTGCCTGATCGGGCGTTCACTTGGCCATTTTCGGGTTGGAAAGCTGCCCGAACCTGATCCGCATTCACGCGATCTTTCTTGCCAGCTTTGCCGCGTGTCCGACTGTTGTTCGTGGGCGCAGGCTTGTTCTTGTTGGGTTGCACAGTCGCTGACGCGGAGCGCTAAATTTCGACGCGAGAAATTGTCAGAGATTTTTCTCCATTGGTGGTCGCATTGATGGTCTATGTTGGAATTGTTCATACCTTGGCTACTCCGATCCTGCTGGCTAAGCTTCCAGGCTTTGCATTTTGTGCTTTGTTCTGCGCTTTCTTCCCAGCACCAGCGCCCGAGCCTGGCGCGCTTGACCTGCGGTTCTTTCCAAGAAGTTGGTTTGCGAGGTCCTCTTGCTTCTTCTTTTGACGGTCTGTGGAGGAAAAACAGTCAGATCTTGCTAGGTGTCATGTCGGGTGGTTGGAGTGATTACCAGCCTGGATGATGGCGTCGAACGAGACGGGCTGTTTGGTCGCCATGGCAGAATGAATATAGATTAGACGAATTAAGAAAGGCAATTAAGAAGAGAAATAAGTCAGAATAAGTGAGGATACGTGACAATTGGTGGAGATGTTGAAGAAGAAAAGAAGCTCCGGGAGCCGATCAGCCTTGGGGGCCGAGCTATCAATTCTTATCCACAGCTAACTCCTTGATTATGCATAGCCACACATCTATAGCCATTGACGCCAAGGTTGTTTCTACGTTTCTACGTTTCTACGTTATTCTATTCTAGGAATTCCCCCTAAATATGTATTGAAATCTACCTGATTAAAAACCACAAGGGCGCCTGAAACTGAATGTGAAGGCGAGAGGCACGGAGCATATCTCCGAAGTAGATTATATATGTATTGTACAGTGTAGATGAACACAAATGCAGACAATAAAACATGATCTAGTATTGTTTACTCTTGTAATGTGAATAAAAAGCAGTTATCCCAATCGAAGAGTAAACCCAGCCCCTGCCTCACCGGTATCTCCACCCGGAGCACCTCCAAAGACACTCGCAAAGTCCAGCTCGGGTGCTTCCTGGCCTCGTTTAGGAGCCTCAGGCGTGCGATGACGTCTCCGCTTCTCCATGCCAGCCTTGGAGGGAAAGGTTGGGAACATCTCTCGCGGTTTGGGCCGTGGATCTTCCTTGAAATATCTGTGATCGAGGCACTGTCTTGCCGTAGGACGGGAGGCCGGATTCAGCGCCAGCAATCCTGACATAAGACCCAAACCCGCATTGGTCAGATAAGGAAATCGAGAACGAGGTAGTAGAGGCGGGTTGCCCGCCGAAGAAGGTGCCGATGTCGACGGGAGTCGCAAGCTCTTGGCGTTAGGCAATGAACGGAATCCAGGCCATGTTTCAGAGTTCGGTGGCCCCGTCAACGCGAAGATCTTGGACACCTGGTCGACTTCGTTCTTGCCTTGTAAGAGAGGCTCTTTGGTGAGCAGCTCGCCAAAGATACAGCCAATGCTCCACATGTCGATCTCCGTGCCGTACTTGTCGGCGCCGAGGAGCAGCTCCGGCGCTCGGTACCAGAGTGTCACAACCAGCTGGGTCAGCTTGGGAGGTGGATCGCCGAAGTAGCGGGCCATGCCAAAGTCGGCGATTTTGAGTTCGCCACGGTTGTTCATTAATAGATTGGAGGTCTTGAGGTCGCGATGCATGATCCACTGTGAATGTAGGAATTCGAGTCCCCCAACCACCTGTAGCAAGACGGTCTTGATCTCCGAAGGAAGGAAGGGCTCGCGCATCTCGTCGAGTAGGGCTTTCAGGTCGTGTTCGTGGAAATCCATCACTAGGAATACACTGTTGGAACCAATCGATTAGCATATGTAAATGATATAGAGTCGATCATGGGGAACTCACTCGTCCATTTTATTGCCCATGACTACTTCCCGCAGGTACACGACGTTTTGATGTCGCGCCTCCAGAAGTGTTTGGATTTCCCGAAGCCCAGTGACTGGGAACCCGTCCGGCGAGTTCTCCAGCTTCAGCTTCTTCAGCGCGACAATTTCTCCCGTGGAAATATCCTTTGCACGTGAAACCCATCCATACGAGCCCTCCTCAATGTGATTCAATCTTTCGAAGTTATCCACATGCCTGCAGGGGCCCCATTCTCCAGTCGGAAAGCGTAATAAGGTCGACTGGTTTCTCTGTTCCTTCTGGATATTCATCACTTCGGCATCTTTTGGATGGGCATCGGGTTCGTTGGAGAGTCTTCGTCGTTTTGTCGGGGGGCCTAGCTCGCCATTGGCTTGAGCATCCCGAGCTTGAGCATTGCTGGCATTTTCCAGTCGCTGCTTCTCTGCTTTAGCGCGTTTTTTCAGTTCTTTGTCGCGCTTTTGTTGCGCGATAATTGCCTCCGTTTCTGGGTCCTCATTTGCCCATCGGGATGACATTTTTCGTGGGGAAACGTTGAAAGGGAGAGAAGTTCGGGAATGACGTTTCGTCAGAAGCCGAGTTCCTTCGATTTGAAATCCAACGCCCCCACCTTGAATTTGTATAGCGCATTGCACGTTCTTTATTCTAACTCTTTGGACCTTTCTCCTTTGAGATATTATCTTTCTCTCTTCCTTCTACATCCTTCGCTTTTAGTTGTGCACATACTCCTATACTTCCCACCGCTTTTGGATCTACTGCTTCTTCCTCGCCATGATTGAACCATTCCAGGTCAGCCTATCTGAGCGCCTTGACTCACAAACACCCAATACTAATGCGGTTTTCGTGCCTAGACGACCTTCTCGGTCCCAATGACCTGTGAAGGCTGCGTGAAGTCTATCTCTAACTCTCTGCACAGCCTAGAAGGTAATCATTTCCCCGAAAACAGCCCAAACCCACCTTTATCAAGCTGACCCCGCGATAGGAATCAATAAGGTTGAAGCCAACCTTAAAGACCAGCTAGTCTTCATCGAAGGCACCGCCCCTCCCAGCTCCATCGTGACCGCTATCGAAAGCACCGGCCGCGATGCCATCCTGCGCGGCAGCGGAACTACAAACAGTACGGAATCCCCGGCTCCCAATGAGCATTCCACGCGACACACATGAGAAATGCCAACTGATAAACACCAAACAGGTTCCGCCGTCTGCATCCTCGAAACACACTCAACGAGCGTCTCAAACAATATCCGTGGACTCGCGCGCATGGTCCAGGTCTCCCCGAACATGACCCTTGTCGACCTAACAATCAACGGCCTTGCGCCAGGAAAATATTGGACAACTATTCGAGTAGCAGGAGATATCTCCCGGGGCGCCGAGTCCACCGGCGGTATCTGGGAGTCTCTGAAGACCAAGGTGCTTGGCGCCGACGCTGCCGCGCCGGCCAAGGAGTGCCGGGGCATTCTCGGTACTGTGGATGTTGACAATAAAGGCAAGGGCAGTGTGTTCTTGGATAGGCCTGTGGCCATTTGGGAGCTTATTGGTCGGAGTATGGTTGTTTCAAAGGGAACAGAGGGCCCTTTCAAACGTGAAGATGAGAATACCCTTGTTGGTGTTATTGCGCGCAGTGCGGGCGTGTGGGATAATGATAAGATGGTTTGTTCGTGTTCGGGTAAGAATGTCTGGCAGGAGAGACAGGAGCAGGTTGTCATGGGTATGGCTTAAATGAGTTCTGGTGTTGACTTTAGCAAAAGTGGTGTTGGATGTTGGTGATGATACCTACCACTCTTTGAACATGTAACCAGATCAATTACCAAGTGATATACGTAGCTTCAAATATGTGATACCACAAAGAATAAATGCGATGATGAATGATAAGGTGGTTTTGCTTTGCTTCAGTAAGGTATCACGCAAAGCTTGGAACAAAACGCTTGCATCGTGCCCATAAGCTGTATCTCTCCTTATTTGTGATGTTCTTTTACTATTGGAGTTCATTTGCTAACGTACCTGGATAGAGTCATAGATGGAGTACCTCTGTTCATAATTGAACTCTATCTTTGCGACTATATTTGTTCTAGGATAGGGTTTCACCCTCCGGTTGATCATATATTAAAATACATTAATACAAAGACCACAGAAGAGATCCATAGAAGAGGTCCATAGAAAGAACGTCAAAAAGAAGAACAAGCTAACGCTGTGAAACAATTATTCAGATTCTGCTAAGGGTGGGTAATAATACAATGTGGCCAAAGGGGGTCAGCGCTTGGCCATTTCCATGAAAAAGTATCAACGAAGAATTTCACCAAAACTGTCTTGGATGCACAATTCCAGGGTAAAACTCGTCGTCCGTATCATCTTCCACAAAGTCCATTCCTGCACCGGGAATGCCATCAGATATGAGCGGTAGGGACAGGATCCCCGGAGAGATCAGCCTAGTTAGTTGTTGCGGTGCTCTGGTATTATCACAGTTGCTGGTGGTATGCTGTGTAGATTTGACTGGTTGATTGCCTCCGTCGGGATACTGGCTGTTTATTTTGCCATCAACAAGGAAATACCCATTTCCATCCTCCACTGGGCTTGGGAAAAGAAGTTCAGAGTCGATGGGGGACAATGGGGACCATGTATCGTTCGTCATTGATTTTATTGAACTCATTTCAGTTGATGTGCGATCTCGCGATGTCGTATCAGCGGGTGTGGAGCGGCTTGAATAATCTTCGACACTTGATTGCTGTGTGGTTGCTCTTTCGGAGATAGACGACCATCTTTCGCCAAGGTTCCGGTTGGAGATGGACGTGAGGGGATTGTGATAAGAAAATGGTTGCATTTCTTCAGAATGGGTGATCGGGATTTGTGGGGGTACTAAAGGTATGAGACCTTCATCATCATCATATGGAGGCAGGTTGTTGTATGTATTGTCCTGAAGCACAATGCATTTGAGTGGGTTCTGGGAAGCGCACAGGGTTTCTTCTTGTTCATGGAGCCTGGGACTGTGTTCACTGAAATTGGGACTGTGACGGCCGAGGCTAGAAATGCGTTGACTTGGGCTGGAACTGTGTTGACTGGTGCGGGGACTTTGTGCACTGGGGTTGGGAGTGTGTTGACTAGGGCTGGGACTATCATGTTGTCTCGCCCACTGGCGCAGCGCCTCATGATAGATTGCTGGAAATGCAAATCGAACTTCGGCGGAGCACTGTCTCGAGATGGGAGCTGAACTTGGTTGATCATCACTGATTTCTGTATCCGAACTTGCATGACTGATATTTTGCTGCTGAAGATTTGTTGCTTGCTGCTCTTCAAAACCCAACCCAGGATCTGCTAGGTCGTGGGCGGACATTTTAATATCTCCATCAGTAGAGATTGCAACGCCCCATGCCTGTTGTATCAAATGGTTCTCTATCGATGGTGTGGTGTGAGTAAAGTGATCCTCTGAATCCATATTCGCCTCCAATTGTCCAGTCCCACCAAATTGGAAGTCAAGGTCATGGTACGTGGCTAGTGTGCAAGTCGAGCTTACTCCCGAATTACTTACAGCTCGGCTGGGTTGGTAAAATATGGGCGTAGACGCAGATGCAGATCCGGGGAATCTTGCGAACGAGTCAGGTATCGAACCCATAGACCTGACCCGGATAAGAGACTCCACCTCGGTACTGGACGATGGTGAAGACGGTGGAAGATGCATGCGAGATAGTTCGGCGCCGAAGTTTACGTCCTCCTGTGTATCCGAAGTGTACGCCCCGGATGAAATTCCATAGCGTTGTCTTTCGTGCCTCAGAGCAACGGGGTTAACAAAACCTTTCTCGGGGTTGTCTTCTTCACTGGAAAGGTGGCTAAGCCCTGACCGCAGAGCCAATAAACCTGACCGTGCTTTGTAGAGAGTTCGTTTCGACACGGATTGGACCCATTCCTTTGGATTTCGCGATTCCGAAGTCAAACTCTGTTGCTTGTTGGGACGCCACCACGAGGTCGATATCTCTGGATTGTGTCGAGGATCTAGGGGATTAAACACAGGGTAATGAATCTTTTCTTGGCAAGTTGGCTCTTCCTGCACTGGATCAGTTATGCTGCTGTATTGATTAGCAGGCTATCTCTTTCATCTTTGGTCATTCTTTGTATGCAATTACCTAGGTCTCTTGCTTGCCTGGGACCGGAAGACTGATGATAGCAAGGATAGATGGCGACGTATGGTGTCTGAGCCTGTCTGTTGGTTGACAGGACTCATTTTGTTCAGATTGCTTTGTGACGTCTATCCAACCATTCCAATCATCAATAATATAAACGAAGCATGTGAATGATCACCAAAGATAGATACCGATTATGCAAGTGTGTGAAGATGTGACGTGAAAGGAAAAAAGAAAAAGAAAACAACAATACTGGAGGTCCGGTTAAGATCAGGAGATTAAAATCGAAGGGACGCGTGATCAAGGTCTAGTCGAGCTTGATCGCTCTTGCCCTCGAGCTCCATATTCTCCACTTTTTGCCAATTGTATACGTTAAAATATTGTACATTGAAATATCGTTTACATTATTTAACCAGAGATGATCGGCTGTATTAGATTTCCAATGTATTTTAATGAAACTGCGGGAAGGAATGGATAGGGGTAGACAACTATAATCTTCTATACACGAGGAGCATTAGAGCTAGGGTTCGTCATGGCAGCGTGACCGAACGCGTGACAGCAAGCGAGACAACGATGTATGGCAACGGCGACATCAGCAGAGCCTCCTCAGCCTTACCGGATACCGAACCGCTCCAAGCAATGGAAGATCAAATGCCCGTAGTGAGCCCAAAATTGAATATCAAGTTCTATACATCATGTTCAGACCTCTCAATAGCCCAGAAATGGGCCTAGTCTTCAAAGCCCAGCCTAACCCACAGCCCATTGAAAAGCGCCCACTAACGCCCATCAAAAGCCCATTCTGTACCCAAATACAGTCTTAGCATACATAAAGTAGCTGATTAATGGCTGTGTTTTACGTATATACCAACCTATATATTAAGTATCATTATATTACTATAGTAAGAAGTAGGAATTAAGTAGATGTTATACTGATTCCGGTATCATAATGCTAGATTTCACACAAAATTTCATACAAAATCACCTTAAAAAGATCCGATTTCACCACGAATTCGTACCTAGGAGGATTCCTAAGTATTAGTATAGAGAAATTAGTTATGTATATATTAGGTCTATATCTAACTAGGTATCAATTGTAGTAATACTAACGGTACCTCTACTTACTATGTAATTCCTTAATAAAAATAGGTACTCCATATAGAAAGTAAAGCTTTATAAAAATTAACTTTATATCTTCTAACCGAGCTTTCTCTCTCTTAATCCCTACTTCTTTTCTCCTTTATGCTTCGTCTATCCTTCATCTTTGCTACTACTACTACCACCACTGCCGTTACTATTGCCGCTTTATCAAGGTGATCCTCCGTCGCCGAGTTTAATACCGGTAATTTAAATACCTTAAAAAACCAGAGAAAACTGCATCAATTATACACCTACAATAAATTGGCATGTTTATATTGTTTGAGGCCCAGGGCCTACTAATGGGCCTAAAGATAGGGCCAGTCCATTTTGGTGGGTTGGGCTGGTTGGGCTCGGGCTTTGTGGGCTATTGAGGTCTAGGCTAGACAGTACGTATTCCAGAATAGACTCTGTTGTCCTCCAGCATGACGTGGAACGTCGCGATTTTTGAATATATCTGTTGAGCCAGCAATTAGAGCCCTTGGGTTTCATCAAAAACAACCATACAATTATTAGGCGGAATTGCACCTATTTCAAAAAGAGCCGGAAATAATTCCGTGTTTCAAGAATCTTGAGCGGCCAGCCAAATGTTATGAAAAACCATCTTGACCGTTGGTCCTATAAGTTACAAACACTTTCGGCGAAGTACCTAGGTATTTAAACGTCGTAACAAAACTCGACCCAGACGCGACCCACTGACCGACCTTCGACCTGCGCAGCCCATCTTTCAGCCGCTTGACTCTCCCCCTTCACCCCCATCCATCCCTTTCACCTTCCACCCCAGCTTGTTCGCAACCCACTTTTCAACCCCTGAAGTCGATATTTAGCCGTGCTTTTACTAAAAAATCTTTTCTTTCCCGCGCATAATATCCTTTCTGTGACACGTATTACTTTTTCCCCACTTGTTGAGTCGGACGTCGTATTGTGGAGCTGAACAAAAAGTAGTGGAAGAGCACGACTTGACACAATGTTGCGACGCTTGCCATGTTTTTCAGCGAGACACAAGACCCGAAATAGACGGTCGATCGAGGGAGGACTCGATAAAACCAGCGTGCTAACCCCAATGTGGTCGACTGGAGGAGGATCTGTAGATGTTTATTTTTCGATTGGAGACTTGCGATATGTCGCGATTGGGCACATTCCGGTAGAAAATGCCCATTCCCCTTTGTCGCATGCCCCCGGAGAAATTGACAGATGGCCATTGTAGTTTGAATTGACCGAAGATCTTACGGGAGATGCCGGGCCGCTGCTCGTGACAGTAGTGGAAGCCGATGATGGAACACCTCTCAGCCCAACTTGGTTGGACGATTACCTTGAACGACTATGTAGCAGCGACTTCCAGCTGAAACAATCATTTCTGGCGGGGTTGATTATAGCCCGAATCATGGCAATGTATACCGTGTTACCTAGCTGCCGACAATATCTGAATTCACTCGGTAACCGCTGGATTTAGATGGAAAAGGGTAAAGGCAATCCTTCGAACTTACAGCCAGGTCCATACCTCTACATCGAAAAGGCATTAAAACATGTTTATCGGCTGCACGATGACACATAGAACTTTCCTAACCGCCGTCAAGCCGAAGCCCACTTCGTGAGTATACCATGATACACAAATTAGATCTGGCAGCGGTCTGATTTTTGGCAGAAACAGACCTTCCTCTACGACGTATGAGCAACTCAAGGCCGGGGGAACGTTTTACGACTGTCTTAGCGTGGCAGTTCCTCCAAAAGCAGCGTCAGCACGGGACAATATCCCCTTTCACAGCTTCGCGTAGCAGTCAAGGACTGCTACTTCCTAGAAGGACTGAAGAACTCCTTGTGTACTAAATCTTACTACGACTTCAGCGACCCTGCTCCATTCACAGCAGAGGCAGTGCAGTCATTGGTAAAACAGGGGGCCGTTGTCCTGGGCCTAACAAAACTCAGCTCGATGATCGGCCGCGAGGAGCCCCTGGAGGCCGTTGACTTCCACATTTCATTCAATCCACGTGGAGATGGATACCAGTCCCCGGCCGGCAGCAGCAATGGAAGTGCCGCATGCGTCGCAGGGTATGACTGGATTGATTGCGCTATCGGCACAGATACCAGTGGCAGTGGAAGGCGTCCGGCGATGGCAAATGGAGTTTGGCAATTCCAACCTTCTAATAAATTGATATCTCTTAGCGGTATCGTTTGGACCTACGCTCGCTTCGACACACCCGTCGCATTTGCCAGGAGTTTCTCCATACCCAAGGCTGTTGCTCAGACTTGGATCCCAAAACACATCGACCCGATTCCAATATCGAAGGAATACAATATAATCTATTTCCTCGACTATCTACCCGTGGAAAACACAAAGCAGATGCGACTTATAGACAGCTTTATCGAAGACATGAGAGCTGCACTGCAAGCGAAGATAACAAAATTCTCGATACGAGAAGCTTGGAAGCAATCTCACCCCCCTGGAACCCCAGAAGATCTCGATGACTACTTGATCGACACCGTGGCAAGAGCTTACTATTATGCGTTCTACCACTCGTTTGCCGCATTTCGCGAAAAGTACGCCGAGAAACATAGTGGAAAGCCACCATATGTACTTCCTTCCCTACAATACCGATGGGAAACGGGTGCAGCTGTGTCCGAAGAACAGCACAAAGATGCCGTACAGCGGATGGACATCTACAAGGAATGGTTGCTTACCACAATGCTTGCCGAATCTACCAGTGAGGCTGAACCGCTGGTTGTTCTTCCAATTGGAAATGTCGCTCCGAATTATAGGGACGAGTCGTCGCCATCGCCCCGTTGGCAGTCCGCGCTAGATCAGCTTTTTCTTCCACCCATCTTAGGCGCCCTCGATATCGCCATTCCTATTGGCGAGGTACCATATGAGTCAAAGATCACCGAGGGAACTGAATATTTACCAGTTGTAATTGACATCATGGGCGCTGCAACAAAAGACCTGGAGCTCCTACAAGCCATCGAAAAGATTATGGACGTATCAGGGCGTCCCACTACTGTTACGACAGGATCGAGAGTCAAGCATGAATAATCGACTGTAAATAGATATCGTGACTCGGAATTGAAAAGAAAGTCAGGAACCAGTGTTCGATAGAGCGAAACCTTGACGTTGTAAGCTTCATCGAGACCAGAAGGTGACACGGCAGTCAAAATCATGTTCAGTCAGGTCCATTTCATCTGGTCTTATGACTGTCAGTTTACGGCGCATTGAAGCTGCGCTTCGATAAAGCCGTGTAGCTCCGTCCTCTTGGCCAATGGGCTAGATCATCCCAGGGGTACTGCTCCTAGCCCATACCGGCCAGAACGAGCTGGGCGTCGGATGGAGCGACATCTCCGGTAAAATGAAAGGGGCAGTGCGTCGGGCTGAATGCCAATGCGTAGTGGTCGGTGGCGGCGAGAAAGAAAGAAAGAAAGAAAGAAAGAAAGAAAGAAAGAAAGGGGGCGGCGATGGGTGCAAGATAGAGGGGATGAAGAAAGGAAAGGAGCTTGGAGGGCTTGTGAACCGCCTTGAAAAATGGAGATGCATGAATTTATTGATGTAAAAAGCAACTATGGATGGTACCTTGTCTATTAACTAGGTGGGTTGTTAGTAATTTAGACATCTAGGCTAGACTGAAGTGTTAGACTGGGATATTGCTTCCCATGTACGAACCTATCTAGAAACATATTCCATTAGGTCTAGGAGAAAGGGGGTTTGTAGTCCCAAATATTATATTCTACTATTTCTCTAGTTCTCGTCTATTATGTAGGATAGCCCCGTACAATGTGTAGTAAATAAGAAAAAGGTCCCACGTCGTACCCCACGTCCCGCATCCCCACGTCCCACATTTCTTCGCCCCACACACCCCGGAGCGATGGTCTGTATCTCTATATCCGGAGTCTACATTCATTGAACCTATTTTAAGCACCGATTTCTTTTTATTCTCACTCCAAAAACGTTAGTGATCCAGCTTCCATGCCATCTAAAATGCCTTCCTGGACTCATCTTGTTCGTTTTATCGCTGCCGAGGACAGCCAGGTTCACCTCGGCCAACTGGTCGACACCACCCGTGATATTGGACGCGATAGCGTCGATGGAGTGGAGATCACTGTGAAGGCCATTGAGGGTACTATCTTTGATGGCCGAGTTACGGATGAGATTTTGCATGTGAAACAGGTGAGTTGTTTGTCTTTATAGCCATTAGTGCAGGAACATATGTTGATACTTAGCCACTACAGCTCCTTGCACCCGTCACTCAAGAGCAGTGTAGTTATATCCGCTGTCTGGGTCTCAATTACATCGACCACGCACAGGAAGCCAACTTACCTCTCCCCAAGGCGCCAATTCTTTTCACTAAGCCCCGCACTGCGCTCGCTGGCCCTTACCCTGCTGCTATCAACGTCCCCAAGTGTGCGCAAGATGACACTAGTGACTACGAAGCCGAGTTGTGTCTGGTAATTGGAAAGACTGGCAGAGATATTCCCGAAGAGGAAGCCCTCGACTATGTTCTGGGTTACACTGCATCAAATGATGTCTCTGCTCGTACTCTGCAGTTGATCACGGCCCAATGGTCTTTCTCCAAGGGTCTTGATGGAAGTTGTCCTATTGGTAAGTTTTGAGAGCAATTTGGTCTGACTACTCTTTGCTAATTAAGGGCGATTATAGGTCCCGTCCTTGTGGCATCCTCCGTAATCAAGGACCCGCAGACCCTGTCAATCAAGGCCATCCACAACGGCACTACTGTTCAAGACGGACAGACCAAAGATATGATCTTCAATATCAAAAAGCAAATATCATACCTCTCGCAGGGTACCACACTCGAAGCTGGAACGCTGTTCTTGACCGGAACTCCTGCCGGTATTGGATATTTCAAGCAGCCCAGAGTTGTTCTCCGGGATGGTGATGAAATCTCGGTTAAGATTGACCAAATTGGAACTCTCGTCAACAAGGTTCGTTATGAGAGTCGTTAAAAAACCATGGGTGGTATATTTTCTTGTACATAGACATTTTTCAATAAATCTTTTTGATGATTGCTTGGTGTATTACAAAATTGCTATGTAGGTCGAGTAGAGAGATATATATCGAAACATGATGAATATCAAATTTTGTCACTCGCCGTGATGATTTATCGGGACCTCTACGGAATAGCATTGTATCTGCAAAGTTTAATGATATATGCTATGCATCTCGTATTTTCTACTTCTTATCGGATATACGGAAGAGAAGGCCGTGACAAGGCTTTCTCTCCTCCTGCCTTTCAGCTTGAACCTGAGAAAACTAACCTTTTACTGTTTGTTTGCTACAGCTATGTAATTAGAGGCGCTGTGGGACGAACAATGTACGGCATGTGAGACCATTGCGTCGGGATGTTTATAAATGCGAGAATTCATTCTTGGAATATTCGGAGTTCCTACCAATAGTAGGGTGGGGAAAGGTATATTCGTGGGTATTGGGTTGGGCCCTTTACCCTAATAGTTGCGATATTTCAACGGTGTAGAAAATGGATACGATGGTAATAAAAATGACCAAGTAGCGCAAGAAAGCCTAGAGACTTCAGCGCCATTTTATTCAATCGGGATACGCTCGGGTTATCTAGCTGGAGCCGCAGGCATCACGCGCTGTGGAGATCTGCGGCTGAGAAGGCGGATTTAAGGCTTGGAAGGAAGTAAAAGAGGCAATTAGGGGAATTGATCTAAAAATATATCAAGATCGACTCTTTGGAGAGCTCTTTCGGAACTTAGGCCAGCAGTCGGTTCTTTTCAGCATTGGCCATTGGGTTTGAGAAGAAAATCTAGATGCGCAGTGAGAAGCTCTCGACCGTCGAAATGTCGAAGTCTTCTGGGCAAGTTGAAAATTTTGAATTCTTCCATTTCATACTGAACGCATGGATATTTTTAAAAACGGCATTGTATGTTTTCCAAGTGCACGACAGTATTTAACCATATACCACATTCCTATCCAACAAAGGCGGTCGAATCTATCTCTCAATTGGGAATAATATTATGGGTGTTTATATGTGAAGGAAACAGTCATTTAATAAGTCACAATTCGCGATTATATCCCAACTCATTCGCTACTTGCTACCGAATTTGTTCAGGACGTAGAAATATCACTGTAAAAACCAAGACGGCACTTCAGGTCCCCACACAGCCAACGACTCATCACCCGCAGGCATATACCCTATCGGAGTTTGGTTGTTGACCAGATCCCCATCTGCATAATGCTCGATCATATTTCCTGTAGTATCCCACCAGTAGTCAAAAATCTGACTTCCAAGAATGTGTCGGCCAACACCCCAGACAGATTTATAGTCTTTCTTCGCGAGCCATTGGTGGCCCAGCTTCTGGGTATCGAAGTCGTGAACTTCAAATGAGCAGTGGTGCACATGGGTTGTCGGGTTTGCGCTCATGAAGAATGAGTGGTGATCGACGGTATTCTCGCCACGATCGACGTGAGCGAATAGGGCGACGTTCTTCTTTTTGCCTTCTACCTCAACGTAGAGGAAGTCTGTTGGGACGATATTGAAGTTCTTAGTGTAGAATTCGACAAGCCCTTCGAAGTTGGTGGTGCAGACGCCGTAGTGACCGAGCTATAAAGTATTAGGGTTTATATTTGGTATAAAAGGGAAGAGTGGCTAACCTTATGAACTGCGGCTGGACCAGGCTGGAAGCGTTGGAATCTTCGCACTCGTGGCTTGTCGATCTCATAGTTGGCAATCAGCTTATTTGGGTAGGTGCCAGGCGTAACTGGTGTCATTCCATAAAATAGGTTCATGGCAAATCCTTCGGGATCTGTCAATGTCACCATATGGCCCCCGCCCGGGGCATCTGTGAGATCTTGAATCTCACCCGCTGTGGGTAGCTTTGTTGCCCTTGAAAATGTCAGCGGTGTATTGTTAGCATTTGTAATTGCTTTTTCATGTCACTTACTTCTCCAGATCCTGGTAAGATTCAACTTCCCAAGCACCACCAAGGAACTTCTTCTCTCCTTTCTTTGCATAGTAGACGTAGGGGTCTACTCCATATCCCCGATACCAGATCTCGTCATCGGTCTTCTTTGCGATGGCCATACCAAAGTCTGTAAATAGATAAGCGCATGATATTTTCAAAAAAGGTTACTATAGTAGCATACCTTCAAGGAAAGTGGTAATCTCATCTAGATCAGGGTGTTGGTAGCGTATATGCGCTAGCTTAATCAAGCGGATTTGCGAGTCCGTCTTGATATTACATCTCGTTTGCCATGCAGGAATACTTTCAGCCTCTGGACCCATCGCAATAATATCGGCAATGGAGGCACCGTGGTTCGGTTGGATATTCTAGGCTGATGGATTAATACTAAAGTTGTAGATGGGATCTTACACATACCATGTTGATGATTTGATTTCGATTGAGTCTGACCTTGTCTGAATCAAACTAGCAAGCTTCTAATCTGACTTAACATGATATCCCAGGTTACATTTATAATTGCCGATGGAATTGCCCTATTTGACATCACACCTCCCCTTGTCCCCGCAAGGTCCCGCCTAATCCCACATTTCTGGGGCCTCCCCCGGACCCCACAGTTTTCGGCTTTATACGGGGTTACGTAATAGCTCTGAAAGCATCCACAACAGCAAATGAAGACATAGATATGGGTCATGCAATGAAAAATTCGTCCCACGATATGACGGTATAGCCGAATACAACGGGCAAATATGCATGATTCGCTAATGGTTAATACGGAGCCCGGATTATTTTAATGCGACATTCGCCCGTTAGCGATATCATTGCTCATTTGTGTTTGAACAAACATGGCTGATATTGAGTATGAGACTACTGATGTGGTCATCTGCGGCTGTGGTCCGACCGGGGCAATGCTCTCTGTATACCTTGGGCGAATGTCTATTCGACACGTTGTGATTGAGAAGGAGCCTGAGATCACTACTGATCCACGAGGTATTGCGCTGGATGAGGATGGAATTCGGGCGTTGCAAGGCGCTGGCATCTATGATCCCATTTATTCTGATATTGGGACTTGTGAGGATATTCAGTTCGACGCGTTGTCCTTTTTCCTTTGCTAACTCGATGTCAGGCATGCAAAAGTTCAAGTTCATTGGAGGAACGGATAAAGTCCTCGACAAGAAGGCTTTCTTAGAAATGGATTATGGCACGGTTTGTATATCTATCCCTCTTTAGAGTCTTCCTGCTCACCCATCTCATACAGACCGAAGGTGGTACCGGCCATGTTGGATTCATATGCCATAAACAACCAATCCTCGAAAAGCATCTGAGAACAGCAATGACCTCATCCAGCTTCTGTCAGCTCCAAACCAACGCAACTATGATCGATATTCGCGAGGAAGGAGATCATGTCTATTCGCAGTATCGTGATGCGCAAGGCAAAGTACACAACCTAAAGTCTCCATTTCTAGTTGGCGCCGATGGCAAGACAGGCTTTACCAGGAAGAGCTTCATGGAGCCTTTGGGTATCCGCATGGAACAGGCACATCAGTGAGTTATGGTGTCTTTGGGTGTATTCTTCCTTTTGTGGAAATACTAACCTCTGTTAGATCATTCTACGATGAAACCTGGGTGGCACTGAATTGGGAGATCTCACTTCCTACGGAAAAGACGCACCCCGACTTTCCCCTGTGGAAGCTAGGATACACCCCAGAAGAAGTCTACGATCTGTTTTTCCCAGAGAACTTTAGGTTCGTCTGTAATCCAGAGCGCCCCGCTGTGTGTGGACGTTTTGGGTTGCCAGCAGACAGACTCTGGCGCTTTGAGTTTGTTGTACTTCCCGGTGAAGATGGACAGGAAATGTCCAACCCCGAGAATATTGAAAAAGTTGTATATCCCTATATTACACACCCGGGAAGTAAATATGGGTAAGTTTGGCTGTCCTAGAAAGGATATAGAGCGCTGATACTGACCATTACAGATTAATTCAAGATATCACATTCCCCGATGACTGCATCCGCGTCCTTCGATCACGACCATTCCGCTTCGCTGCGCGAAGCTGCAATAGATGGTCACATGGCCGCGTAGTACTTTGCGGCGATGCAGCACACGTATTCCCACCCTGTCAGTATTTCAAGTCCAATATTACGGATGCATAATAATAACAGAGTACAGTTGGTGGCCAAGGAATTGCATCCGGCTTCCGCGACGCCGTCAGCCTAGCCTGGCGTCTCGTCCTTCTCTGCAGACGAGAACCGTCAACCAAACCCAACAACCACGAACAAGTTCTATCGGCGTGGTATATTGAGCGCAAGCAGCAGCTGGAGCGGTCCCTCACATCAACGATTGGGAATGGCCAGTTCGTCACCGAAGGCAATCCTCTCAAAATTTTCCTCCGCGATTGGTCGCTGTACTTTATGCACTTCATTCCAAGTTGGAGGCATTATCTCCGGCTTGGGCGCCGAAAGGAAGGGATGGTGCCGTACAAGTACTCGCCTGGACTCCCATTTGATCCGGCGTACAAGGGAGGTACTTTCCTTCGACAGGTTTATTGTAAGCCTGTTGGAACGTCGGGTGATGTGTTGTTCTCAGATGATATCATCTTCCAAAAAGAGAAGAAAGGGCTCTTCCAGCTGCTTGTATGTCTGAAAGATGTGAATGAGCTGACTGCTGCGCGCGAGTCGGTATCTCGGATTGAAGAGACTTCCAAGGGAGAGCTCCCGTATGCTGAAGTCACGTACCTTGTTGGAAGGTTAGACATGGAATCGAGGGCTCTTACACAAGACACTTCTTCGGTTTACCGTCTGGCCACCGCTGAAGAGTTTGCTGGGTCACCCTTGTGTCGTGGACGACCGAAGCCAGAGTATTATGACCCACACCAACTTGCGAAGGCGCTAGGAAGAAGCATGTTTGTCCTTGTTCGACCGGACCGCATTGTATATGCTGCTTGTGATGACGTTTCCCAGCTCGAGAAAGAGGTTAGAGAGGCTGTGACATATCTACGTGCATGAATTCATTTCCTTGGAGTTTCTATTGCCGATATTTGTATCCATATTTATTTATTTCCATGGAAGATATTGTAGTTAAATATATGTTAGAAATATGGTGGATCTGCATGTGGATCTTCCCCAGGATCTCTGGCAAGATCGGTATCAGACATCTCACATAACATTCGATATTACTCTTTGTCAACATGCTCTGCATACGATTTCCGTATCAGCTGCTCCAGAGAAGCGTATACAGAAGAAAGAAAGAAATAAAAGGACCGCAGCTGTAACAAATAGATAATATCTCTATGGGAGCCTGTTGCTTCACCCCACCCAACAGCTGTTTGACTATAGAGTTTCAGTCCCTATGTATGTCATGTATGTATAAACAAGATTTGATTTAGTTCAAACGATTCATTTCAAATACACCATTCATTACTTCATATAGGATACTTTTAGGGCTACGCGAAGTACACTGTCTTCCGGATAGGCCCATCACCGGCCATACCTCTCATCATCCTCAACATCAGGAAGCAGCAAATCCAAAATCGAGGCAAACAACTGCGAAATTCCCCAATGACCAGCTCTTGGTAAGATATGCACTAATCCACAGAAAGTACTTGAGTCAGCCGTCGTAGGCCGGGATGTTTTAAATCCATGCGCTTCAAACAACAACCTTTGATAATCAAGACCTATCTTCTGCAGCTCTGAAAACTCCACATTTTGTTGTGAGTTTTCTGTATCCGATCCAAAGCGCGTGTAGCAGAACCAAATCAGTGCTGCGCGGAATATTATTCGCGGGATGTGGATCGGTGGTTCGGTTCCGATATACTCCTGTTCGAGTTCACGAAGAATTAGTGCAGCGTGGAGCGCGCAGCGTTGGCCGTCTGGAGATGAGGCCCAGGAACGGGCGTAGGTTACGTGATTCTGGGACTCGGTAAAGCCCTCTTTGCCGATTACCAGTTCCAGTCGATTTGTGTTGGCGTAGAGTGAGAAGAAGATCGAGTGCCATAGAATGGGCAGGCAGTACGGATCTGGATTGTGTTCTTTGTTGAGGCCTATATGCGACTCGTGGAAGGTTACCAGGTTATCCTCACAGTACTGTCGCTCGGTTGGGTTATTTGTATTATTGGCTTCGACTGCGGATGTGTTGAGCCCTTCGAGCTCAAGATAGGCGTAGAATCCATTGCTAGAAAGGGGGGATAATAGTAGAGGTGCCTGATCGGTTCTTATATCCGGTGGCCGCGAGTGGGTTTCATGCATGCTTGAGTCCGGTAGGCGGCTCATTATCTTTTCACTCCAGTCTTCTGCTGTTGTTGCAGCCCATAGGTCATCATCAGACAATGGCGGGAGCTTTTCGGGTGAATGTCGCAGATATGTGTCTATCAAAAACAGCTCTAAGATCTCGACATCATGAACATGAATTCCTGCGAGTAGCCTTGAGCCGAGATCTTAGTAATTTGAATATAGTTTAATGTTTCGCTCAGCTCACCGGTTCTGTTCTTCTGCCTGAATCCATTTCTTCCAGGCCTTTTGTGGTGTGTGGAAGACCTCGCTCAAGCTGATATAGTCAGATGCTCTCTTGACCTTGGATGGGGTTGCCCTCTTAGCCCACTAATGGGTTTGTTAATATGACCCAAGCCCCATGGGGGAGGGAGTATTGCATCACTTACTACAAGAAGAGTGCCATGGAATGTCTGTGCAATGAGTAAATCCTTCGGTCTCTGATCATGCCTGTTAGTTATTGAACAACAAAAAGATATGCAGTCGCCTCACCCCAGATAAAAGTCCAAATGTCTGACCTATGAGAGCCGCCTGGATCAAGGCAATTGTCTCAGGTCCTTGTCTCGAGAAGTATCTTTCCCACTATATGAAGTTAACTAAAGACTCATAAAGATCGAGGTCGGCAAACAAACCGACGACAGGATCGCTTTATTAAGAGTCTCAAACACTTTGACACCTTTCGATGCAGCGTGTGAAGATCCCACAAACAGGCTTCCAATGGAGCAAATGGATAGCAGCAGCAATGAGCTTTTAGCACACGGCCGGAAAGTTGGCGCATGTACGATTGGAAACACGGGATGGAATTTCGTGAAGTACATTTGGATGCATATATTCTATTTTATTAGCTGAGAATGGGAATCAATGAGGAAGAATAAGAACACACCAGAAAGTCCGTGGAGGGAAGTGGTAGGAAGGGCGTATGAGGCTGGAGCTTGACAGCTAGGCTAGCTCGGTATGCTTCATCCACTTGTGTTGTCTCCGGACCCGTGTCCGGGGTAGTGTGTCCCGTTATTGATGTCCCCATGAACGTGTACCAATGTGTTTGTACTAGTTGCTCCCGTGATGGAAGTGTATCCTCCACAAGCGGTCGCAAGGTATCGCGCTCAGGTTCATTTTGGTATCGGCCGGAGGTTCCAGAAGGAACCCAGTTAGCAGTTGACATCAAAATCTCTGAGTTCAAAGCACCGATATCAAAGTCATCATCTGCAAACCATGCTGGTATTTGGGTACTGGCGTTGCCAAAGACCCATGACCCATCTTGGCTAGAATCATGTAGAGACGAATCTAGGCCAATTAATTGAGATTGGGAACCTGGTGTCGGTAATCCGGCCACTGCTCCGTCGAAATTTGACCGCGCCAATTCTTCGACATTCGAACCGACCGCCAGGTGTTGTGCCGGATTTGTAAGTGAACGAAATGCCGATCTGGGATGACCAGCATTTGGATACCTCGATCCAAATGAGAGACGGTCTGGGGCAGTATGAGCCTTATGGGCGCCTATTGAATAGTCGTTGTTTAATGGAGACACTTGCACATCGTGGCGATTCAGTGGTGGGTGTATGTCATCATTTTCTGTGCTGTGGGCCACATTAGTAGAGGGAATAGCACTAGATGGTCGATGAGATCTTGAATGCCGCAGAAGAGAATCACTGAAAGCTCAATCAATGTTAAATCAATCACATATAGATAGACGCCACAACACGTACTGGCGACTAAAGGCTTTTTTACATATCGTACAGACGAACGGTTTCTCCCTGGTGTGTGTCCTAACATGCCGTGCCAGGTGCTCATCCTTAGTAAATGACTTGAAACACCAAGAACACAAACGCTGGCGACGAGTGCGGGGCCGTTCGGCCATAATGTGGTTATTACTTGGGGGATGAAAGGGTGAAGAGATGTGGTGGGGAGCGGAGGCATGAGGTGGGAAAGTCTGGGGTTCACCAGGATTTCTTCAGACCGAAGAAATTCGACTCTTCACATTAAGCTCAATTAGGCCCGTGAAATAAATCGCGATTTTGTTTAGCTTTGACCAATTTTGCTTACAGCTTCACATTCTATCCGGTCGACGTTCTTTGTGCCCGCGTAGTCCCGCATTTTTGGTCCCGCATTTTGGTGGGACCTAAAGGGCAAACAGAGCCTTGGTGGCGATCAATGGCGATTTGACAACTCAAAAGGGTTGATAATTCACTGGCTTCAACTCTATCTTCACCGGTGACTTCAGCAGTGGCTATGGTTTGTGGGACCCCCCATACCCCGGGTCTGGGGTAACTGGGGAAGTCTTATCCTGGGGTTGATACCCCGGCTCACCCTTGATTTAAGATGCAATAATGCCTCGACAGGGCGCTTGTTTCAGATCTCCACTGCTTTCCTTTCAATTATATTCATCAACATGACTAAGAAACAGAGTCCTATTGACCCTACTACCGTTTTTAACATGGACCTTATCCCTGGAACAGAACTAATGAGAGAAGGGGGTGAAGCCCATCTGACAAATGGATCGAAACACGATATGCCGTAAGGAATATGTAGGAAAAATGATTTGACTATATTGGTACTTACTATATTGAGTAGGCTTATTCCCTGTCCCTCAGATGACCCTGCGGACCCCTTGAACTGGTCCAAGCCGTGGAAGTGCAAGTAACCCATCTGATGTCTTAAGGACAGAGGCTAACTAAAGTATAAATCACACAGATTTAGTTATTACGATCCAGTTCCTCTTTCTATTCGTCTCTGTGGAATCAGCACTCTCAATGGGACCTATGTTTCCCCTGTTCGCCGCTGAATTTCACCTCAACGATACCCAGCTGAGTTTGTTGACTGGAGCATGCGTTCTCGCTCTTGGCTTTGCGAACTTTGTCATCGTTCCCTGTTCGAACACCTTTGGACGACGCTTCACAAGTCTCATCTTTTGCTTGCTTGGCACTACTTCGTGTATTTGGCAAGCTCTGGCTACTTCATATACCAGCATACTCGCTGCTCGCGTTATAAATGGAATTGCCACGGCTACCAGTGAGACACTTTTGGTGCAAGTTGTGGCGGATATGCTCTTTATCCATGAGAGGGGTCTGTGGACTGGTGTTTACTTGTGAGTATGACCCCTATCACTGTCATTGTTCATACTCATCTTCTATCAGCATGGGCTACTTCCTCGGTCTATTCATTGGCCCTGTCATCTCCGGTAATATCGCGCAAAGGTATGCGATTTAAGCTCAAGTGGGCCCAATCTTGGAATGTACACAACTAACTTTGTATTATAGATACGGCTGGCGTAGCTTCTTCTGGCTCTCTCTAGCGCTGACTTGCTTCAACTTCATCACTCTCTTGATCTGTTTCCCTGAAACCCGTTTCTGTAGGGACTCAATCTTAGAGAACTCGGAGCTCAGAGCAACTACATCCTCCTGCCAAAGCATCAAACAACAGGACCCAGAGGTAGAATCTGAACAACTTGAGAACATCGAGCGATCCATTACCGTTGGCACTGGCCGGCCCTCTAAGTCCCAGTTTAAACTGTGGCAAGCCCCAGAAGCAGCATGGAAAGCAATTCTTCTAGGGGATATCATCACGCCATTCCGCCTGTTTCTCTTTCCTATTATCCTCTGGGCGGGGCTGAATGTCGCCGGGCCAGCAAATATCCTCCTTTTCTGGAACCTCACGGAATCTTCTGTCCTCAGCGCACCCCCATATGATTTCTCTCCATCTAGTGTAGGATATGCGAATTTCGCATTCGTTGTTGGCGGCTTGATTGGACTTGCTACCGCAGGCCCGCTCTCAGATTGGGTTGCTGTGCGCGCTTCAAAACGCAATAATGACATTCGAGAAGCGGAGATGCGGTTGCCAGCTCTTATTCCCTATTTCTTTGTTACCGTTGTTGGTATTGTGATTGGTGGCGTGGGCTATGATCGGCTTTGGGATTGGCCTGTGGTCCTGGTTGTTGGATATGGCTTCAGTGGAGTTTGTGTGACCGCTGTTCCTACAATCGCCATTGCCTATGCGGTTGATTGCTACAAACCCATTTCTGGGGAGATCATGGTTGTTGCAACTGTAATCAAGAATGTTTGTGGTTTTGTGATGAGTTATTGGGTTATGCCGATGGCAGCGCGAAGGGGCTTTTTGGCGCCTGCCATGGTTGAGTTCGCGCTGACAATAGGGCCTATGCTCCTAGGACTTCCGATTTATTTCTTTGGAAAGCGTCTCCGCAGGCTGACGAGAAATTCGACTGTGTATAAGCACAGGAGTTGATTGTTTACGAGGGAATACACGAATTGTTGCAAACGTACAGCGTTTAGATACTTACTCTTCACTATCTTCAACTATAACCCCCATATATCTGACCTACTACCAATTATCTTACATGCACTACATTGTCGAGGCTGCCCTGAAAAAGGCTGGCTGCCCATAATACCAGGCTGTTCTTTTTGATAGGATGATAGGGGCCATCTAAAAGAGGGTTGCATAGGGTAGGACTAGTTAGCGTGTTCCAGTTTATTAATAACTTACTAGGGCCACTCACCCCTGTCTTCAGCTCAGACTTAGTGAGCGAATCAGGGCGCTCATATTATGATCAGTGAGCGAATGGCTCAGAGGCGTGCTCAGATCTACTCAGTGAGCAAAAGGCGACAAGACATGGGCCCTAGAACGGGAAGAGAAGGCCAACATTGGAAGGAGTGGAGAGAAAATCAAGTACATAGGTATAGTAGCAGTAGCGACGACGTCAGCAGAGGTTTTGCAGCATGACCTACTGCTCTCTTCCCAATGCAACCCTTCTTTGTAGAAAAGGAATTTTCATAGATTGTAATGATAATGATGCTTCGTTCTGTGATTTGCCAAAAGATACCCTTCCCTAATATCACACTAGTCATTCGGGGTTTTCCCCATGCATCTCGACTATATTTCCGTTTCCGCGTACAGCTGTTGAGCGAGCTGGTGTTGAGCGTTGTAGTGGCTGGATAAGCAAATATCGATGCGGTAGAGGACAGCAAGCGGACGACTAACACTGTGTGAAGGCTTAATCTTAGCAATGATTTCTGTATTTTCGTTGGTCGCATCCACAATTACTCGGATATCGCAAGATATCTCGAAATTGGAGCTCATGGTTTATCATATCGCCATAGTTTAACAAGCGCTAGGACAGTAGGCATCAATCAAGCCACATTGGTATCATGTAGCGACGTATATTGCAGTTTTTGTGGGTTTGGCGTTTGGCTGAGCTGTTGGCACAGAGACATGAAGGGGAGAGAGACGAGAGAGATACGATACTGGAGGAACAGAGGTATTGGCTTAAGGCACAAATCTGCTTCAGTAGTTCTCCTGTTTTTGGGAAGTCCATGTCTGGTTTGAATAAGTTGAGGTATGCAGGAGAAATAGCAAGTCTTCCATCCAAGAAGGACGAGAATACCAAACTCACCCCTTTCGATTTACCTCAACTTTACCTCAGCATATGATGTCAGGTAGGGCCTCCCATCCTTGAAGCCAATGAAAAGCTTCCGATTTGCGCTCGACGCGCTAGACAGAATCAAGCAATGATAGCAGGGTTACATGATCGGATCTGTCAAGAGATCTGGTCCGCAATCACACCTCAATCCCAGAATGGCAATCTATGCGGCCTTTACCCTGGCTGGTTATAGTCTTCAATAGGAAAAGAATGGTCAAAAACCAGAGATAGGACAAACATGCCAAGTGTCTGCGGAACATGCTTAGATATGTGTGGGATATGTCCGACCGGCTCAACCTTGGAGGGTTCACAGTCTGTCACTTGTCTCATTTCTAATCGAACAGCACTACTCACACATGTTTGAGAAGTGCAAGGTTTGAGATACATTGGAGGTCAACCGTAGAACGTCCGGGGTACAGAACCGCTAGGTCCCAGCATGGATATTCCCCCGCAGAAACACGGGGACGGAAATCACCGTGAGAGATAAAAAGTAATTGCAAATGTCAAGCTTCACGCACATCGGCGTCTCCCGTCTAGGACCAGGAAGCTTGATTGAAAGCCAATAGGGGATTGGCTGGGATACTGCCAATCAGGGGTGTTGCACAAACACAAGGTTTAGCCACGCAGAAGACCCCCAAGACCCCTGCAAAATGATAAGAGTAATTGACATCCAGGTATCTCAAACAAGTGTAATTGGTACAAGGATCATCAAGAGTTTACTGAGGTGGAGTCAAGAATACTGTCACTATCAGGAGATAATCGGAAGTCGGAGATACTTCTTATCAAGTCCCGAGACAGCAGACTCCACTCGTGAACTTTCAGATCCGCTCACACTACTCCTTCGTCCAATGACAATCGAATACCAGGCTGAAGACGCCAAGCGAGTGCACAATCCTCGGCATGCTGATAAGCTAGGGCTATCCGGAGAGTTATGATTGGTTTAACTGATTCCTTGCTGGGGCCTCAAGGCTTGTTATTCGGCTCGTCTTCTGGAATTTATGGATTTTTCGAGGGGAACACGCGACAGGGCTATCTTTGCCACAGTGCGAGCTCGTCGGTGGGGCCCGGACGCGCAAAGAATTCTCGTGAAACACTATATTAACAGCTCCTCCCCGTCGGTGGAGCAAAAAAAAAAAGAAAGAAAGAACGATGTGACACTGTCCCTTTATCTAATTCCTTCATCCTGATCTCCCTGGGTCTCGCTGAGCCTTTCCCAGCTCTCCGATTAATCCCGTTTATATACATTCTAATTCTTCGCCTTCATTGGTGAGGATTCGACCGAAAACATGCTCCCTAACCTAGCCAAAACGTTCCGCAGCTCAAATGAGGACCTGGAAAAAGCACCCCAGGTGAACAATACTTCCGTCGCAAATAGCAATGAGCTATTCGACAACTCCAGTGATGGCGCCGTGCCCGGCGAGAGCTTCGAATACGGCGATTCGATGTACGCCAAGCTCCAACGCGTAGCCGGAAAGTTCAACATCGAGCAGCGAGGTGTCGAGCGAGTTCCAGATTCTGAGCGGACCGATACGTCCTATTTCAATATTGGTAGCATGGTGTGTTCCTGCAATTACCTGGCGTACTCGCCGTGGCCTAGAGGCCTTGTCCACTGACCAAACCTAGTGGTTGGCCGCAAACATGGTCGTCAGCTCCTTCGCCATTGGCGTTCTTGGAAAGTCGGCATTCAGTTTGGGCTTCGTTGATGCGATTTTGGTCTGTCTCTTTTTCAACCTCCTCGGTGTTATGACTGTGTGCTTCTTCTCGTGCTTTGGCCCACCCTTTGGGCTGCGCCAGATGGTGCTCTCGCGATTCTGGTTTGGATGGTGGCCTGTGAAATTCAGTAAGTTAGCTGGGCATGTCCATTGGGTGGTGCGTGTCTAATTCGTAATTTCCTAGTTGCCGTTCTTAACGTTATCGCCTGTGTCGGTTGGTCTGCTGCCAACGCCATTGTCGGTGCCCAGCTCCTCAACGCAGTGAACGCCAGAGTCCCCGGATACGCCGGTATCCTCATCATCACATTCTGCACACTCTTCGTCACCTTTGCTGGGTACAAGTTCGTTCACATGTATGAGTATTGGAGCTGGATCCCCACCACCATTGTGTTCATCATCGTGCTCGGCACATTCGCCCACTCCGGCGATTTCATCAACATCCCAATGGGAGTCGGAATTTCTGAAATGGGTTCCTGTCTATCCTTTGGATCCACTGTCTATGGTTTCGCAACTGGCTGGACCAGCTACGCTGCCGACTACACCGTCTACCAGCCAAAGACCCAGAGCCGTCGTCTGGTCTTCTTATCTGCCTGGCTTGGTCTGATCGTCCCCCTAATCTTCACTCAATTTCTCGGTATCGCTGTTATGTCTGCGACTGCTATGGGCGACGGAGTTCATAACAAGTATGCCGAGGGCTACCTAGCCTCGGGCAACGGCGGCCTGATCGCAGCTGTGCTGGAGCCTCTCGGCGGCTTCGGCAAATTCTGCCTTGTCGTTCTGGCCCTGTCCATTATCGCCAACAACTGCCCCAACATCTACTCCGTCGCTTTGACCTTGCAGGTGTTGGGTCGGGCTACCCAGCGCGTGCCCCGATTTATCTGGACTTTCCTCGCCTCGTGCGTTTCCCTTGCCATTGCCATCCCGGGTTACGATCACTTCGAGACCGTGCTCGAGAACTTCATGAACCTTATCGCCTACTGGTTGGCCATTTACTCCGGCATTGCGCTCATTGACCATTTCGTTTTCCGACGTGGATTCGATGGCTATCGTCCGGAGGACTACGACAGTCCCCATAAGCTCCCTATGGGAATCGCCGCATCTGTTGCCTTTGCTTTCGGTATTGCCGGTGTTGTTGTGGGCATGAGCCAAACGTGGTGGATGGGTCCTATCGCCAAGCATGCTGGAGACCCAGAATTTGGTGGCGACGTCGGATTTGAGTTGGGCTTTGCCTTCTCTTCCGCCATTTATTGCATCTTGCGACCCATCGAGATTCGTATGACTGGTCGATAAGTTTAATTTGATAGTAGCGTACTTTAAATTTTGTATATTTAAACCTATTAACTATACATGTATCTCGACCATATCATTATTTTTATATTTAACACATGGTACTAAACTAACATGGCACAGATGGTATGGTAATATAGAAGTTCACTTTAAATAAAAATCCGGTCTAGAAGAACAGATTCCAGGAGAATTTTGCACACTTGTTATATATATACTTCTAACCTTTGCTACTTCCAAGTAATAACAAAAACGTGGTAGAGATAAAAGCGACTTTCAATGTTAATTAAGTAGACTATATTTCTAATCTCAATTGATGTCCTTATAATTAAATGATACGGTCGATATATATAGGTCAAAATATGCTAGCTTTGGTATACCTTTCCCATTGAAGACACATAAAATGTACCTTCAACCTGTTCCTAACCCCATTTAGGACCTGGGCCAAGCGATAGACCGAGTCGTGAAAAAGAACTGGACGGGAACCCCCAGCCCTCAGAGGACATCCTAAAGTAGAAATCTGATGCGCTACCAATTGCCCCAACACGGCTAAAGCTCTCCCCGCCACTGGTAGCACCTTCACCCTCGCACTCGGACAATTCAACCCGTCCGTCGGTACAATATCAAGCCGTTCTAGCAGCGGATATAATGTAAAACCCGTGGACAAGATTATCAGGTGCGCAGGGTACATTGGAAAGCCCGAAAATCCATAACTTTCATTGGCTGGGAAAGACACATATGGAGACTTCAACATGCCCAGGTGCTTCCCAATCCGGTTAGTTGATGACATCCAAATCCAGCAAGTTGATATCTGACCTCAGGTAATAGAAATCGTGCACCTCCCAATACAAAAGGTATAAAATGTAGATAACATCCCAGACAATGCCTCCTATTTTGAAGCTACAATTCTCCAATTCAACCAATCCAACATTCCTCTAAACCAATATTGCGCGTAACATATCTCGCCCTAATTTTATACATCAACCATGCCTCTCGCCTATAATCCCGAGAAAGAGATCCCCGACCTGACGGGGAAGTCAATATTCATTACAGGAGGTCTAAAACTAATCCTTTCTGCGTTCTAAATTTCCCAACTAAACACCCAATCTAGGAACCAGTGGTCTAGGCGCAGCATCAGCACTCCACCTCGCCAAGCACAACCCATCACACATCTACCTTAGCGGCCGCAATGCTACGAGCGCAGAAAAAATGATCAAACAAATCCACGAAATCAATCCCAAACTCCCAGTCACATTCATACAATGCGACCTAGCCTCCCTGACCTCCGTCAAAAATACCACCGAGCATTTCACTAGCCAACACTCAACCCTGAATATCCTAATGTGCAATGCCGGTATAATGGCTCAACCACCGGGCCAAACAGTAGATGGCTACGAGCTGCAATTCGGCACCAATCACCTCGGCCATGCACTGCTAATAAAAAAACTCCTACCCCTCCTCGAAGCCTCCACCGACCCCCGCATCGTGCTCCTCACTTCACAGGGGAAGGGGCTGCATCCGCCGGGTGGAATCGTCTTCGACAAGCTCAAGACGACGCAGGATATTGCGTTTGGCGGGCCGTGGGTGCGGTATGGACAGAGTAAATTGGCCAATTTGATATACGCGCGCGAGCTCGCGAAGAGGTTTCCGGCTATCACGTCGGTGTCGGTGCATCCAGGTGTTGTGGAAACGGGTCTTGTTAGTAATCTTGGGATTAAGGAGAAGATTCTTGTTTATGTGATTACTTGGTGGATTATTCTGCAGCCGCATGAGGGTGCATTTAGTCAGATTTGGGCGGCTACCGTTGATAAAGCAGAGATTCGGAATGGCGGGTACTATGAGCCTGTTGGAAAGTTGATGGATAGGAAGCTTGATGCGAGGGCGAGGGATGGGGCCCTTGCGGAGAGGTTGTGGGATTGGACTGAGGAGGCTTTGAAGGGATTTTGATTTGGTGTTGGTTGAGGGAGAGCCTAATTCGGTCTTTGGACTAGGGAGGAGTGAATTTGGCTTGGTAGATTTGTGCTAATATGAGCTTTGCAATATGATAAGCCGAAACATTATTAATTTAGAGCGCTAGATCAAGAAGACGCTTTGTAAATTCCGGGGGCTATTCGACTGGTTCAATCTGGGAGCGCAATGCCACAGTGTACTATCCAAACAAAGGCAAGCCCTGGAGGAGAGGGATAAATTCAGTTTCTACAGACAAAATTCGGGCCCCATTTTTTAATACCCTCGGCATCACTTTTGTCAAACAGCCTCGGGGTTCAAATAAACAGAGTCCCTCCAAGACCTCAACAGTCGCGCAGAAGCCTGGTGTCCATTGCGTTCCGCGAGCTCGACAGCCCTGCGATACTGCGTTTCACCTTCACCGACAACCAGCGCTCCTTCCTCGAGCAGCACTTGCAGCATATCAATTCGACCGTGTTCTGCCGCTCCCTGCAAGGCCGTACGTCCATTGTGCTTTGCCGGAGCTTCATTGACATCTGCTCCTAGGTCAAGTAGTTTTCTTGCGATACCAATATAACCTTTGAGGCATGCAATCTGCAATGCAGTAGCACCGCCGTCCATGGCAGGAGGGCCATCAATCCTAGCTCCGTGCTCCGAAATCAGTAGGTTGATAAGCTCCATGTTTCCTTTTTCAACGGCATATTGCAATGCCGTTCGACGGCGAGCCCCATGACCAAGATAGTTGACATCAGTTTTTGCCATCAATTTCCGCGCGATCGGGGTCATTTGTCTATTGACAGCAGCTTCGAGGGGACGGTACGTTTCTCGTTCTCTTTTGACTTCTCCATAATCGTCCTCGTCAGAGGGGTATTCGATGGTAATCTCCTGAGTCAGATCAGGATTGAAAAGCATTATATCCTCCGCGAGTTCATTCAGATCTAAAAGTATCGCAAATGTCAAGGCGCGACCGGTCAGCCTTGGGCTCCAGGGCATCCACTGGAGCAGGAACTGTAAATTCTCCCTAGTTCCTACGACCAGTGCTATTTCGAGTACCGACTCTGGTGGCGGCAGTTCAAAGTCTTTCAAATCCTCCAAATCCCAAAAATCTTGGAAAAGTTGTGGTACGCCAGTGGGATCCACTCCTGCCTCTTGAAGGAGCTGTAAGGGCTCATCTTCACAGAGTGCGGTCCCAACTGTCGTTGGGGCACTTCCGCGGAACCTGGTCAGTAGTCGTTCAAGAAACACAGGATCTCTGCCTATAGCATTTGCAAGAACCATGTCTGTAACCTTTGCACCGCGTTCCAACAGTCTTTGTACAAAGCCAAAATCCTGCATTCGGACTGCTGCTTCCAGTGGGGTCTGCTTGGAGAGGGCAGGCTCTTCATTTTCAATGCGGTCTTCATGATCAGCATTATGTTCAAGCAAGTACTGAGCTAGATCTCTCTTCTCTTCGGATAGAGCAGCAGCAAGGATGCCGGGACCTGACACCCTCAGAACGCCTTGAAGAACTCCATTTGCCTGTAGGTACATCGCAGTACCTAAAGTGCCGATTGTTTGTAGTTTGGTTCCCACAAATGCAGCTCCGGCTACCAAGAGGCTGTTGATCAACACCCCATCCCCCTTTTTAATGGCAGCTCCAAGTACAGTGTAAGGGGGGTTGGAGTATTCGTCATTGAGGCGTGCGCCTGCGTTGATGAAGAGCTCAACAACTTCGGGAGACTTTCCTTCAAGTGCAAGGAGAAGAGCTGAGGACTCATGTTTCTGAGTGGAGAACGGTCTGTCAATTCGGGCTCCATATTGAATCAAGACCTTGCACAGGGCCAAAGCCATAGGGTGCCGGGTGGCACGTTCAAGCAGTGTCATTTTCCCTTGCTCATCGGCTAGTTTGATACTGACCCCGGCTTGGAGTAGAGTCTGGGTAATCTGAACGCTTCCTACCTCCACCGCTAGTGCAACAGGCGAGATATAAGGCATTCCATCGAAGTCAGGGTTCATCTCATGGCAGCCCCACAGTAGAGCGTGTATAATATTGATAGATTGTGACAGAACGCCAAGGCCCAAGATAGTGGTTGTTGCAACGTCATTCTCGAAATTGACAATCGTCAGATCATTTGCATTGGCACCTTTGGCGAGTAACATTTGAATTATCGGGACATTGCGATACTCGACAGCCTGTGCAAGAGCACTGGGGTCCTGCCACCCTGTTCGTGCGTTCACGTCAGAACATGAATTGACGATTTCTTCAAATACTCCGATATCTTTCATATTTGTGGCAGTAGAAAGGCAAGACGGCGTCACAATAGCACCGTGAAACATAAGAGTACGCATGATTTCGTTATCGTGTTTATTGATGGCATAAAACAAAGGTGGATGGCTATTACCCGAATGATTCACATCCGCCCCATGGGATATAAGAAGATTGATGAGTTCCTCGCCGCGTTCGTGCTGGCTTCTTGCAATGAATTGAAGAGGTGTTAGGAAACCATGGGAGATTGACTCAACCAATGGGTTGTTTGGATCCATGTGGGCTTCGAGCATCATCCTCACCACGTCCACGTCATGTAGTCTCAATGCACTTGCAAACACCCTTTCTGCAATTGCTTCAGCAGTTGGCTCACGGGTTGATAAAAGGATCTGAATATGTTTCAAGTCCTTCCAGCCAGAGTCGCTCAACCTTTGTATCACCCGCTCGTCATCGGATCTGATATTTCTCTCGGTCCGTCCACCTGGATCTTGCGAAGTGATGTTGTTTGAGAGAAGGAAAAGCTCCAAGGCGATACGATCTCTTCCCCTGTTTGTAGAGTTGTTCAAGTTAGTTGACAAAGCATCGTGCTGGCCCGGAAACTCCTCTGGCATGAGTATTCTCAGAGCTGTCGATGTTCGAGAGCTACTATGTAGGTTCGGGGGATGGCTTAGTCTGTTCCATGGTATGATTGTGCTCAGGCGATGCATCAGTTCGCGGTTGACCGTGCGAGAGGGCGCATTGGCTCCGCCAGGGGAAAATATGGTCAGGGACGAGGACGGCGATGGTGCCGCTAAATATATTGTGAGGCTCAGTCCCATTGGATCTGAAAGGATGAGCCAGAAAAGCCATACCTTCATTCTCCATGGAACGCACAAGTTTGATGAAGCGCAGCCATGGGAGTGACCCACCATTCCAGAGAAGATGCATTCCTGGCGATGCTGGGGTGCAAACAAAAAAGCCTTCTGGTGTGTTCGGGGAGGGAGCTAGAAATCGATCAGTATATTCATCTCTAGTCTGATTGAAATCATATGTGCAGCTTACCAGTAGAGTACCTGGCTATGCTTGAAACGTAGGCATCTCTATATTTTGCCTTCTTAACCTTTGGTACGTGAACCTGGTTTTCACCAATGTAGAACTCGCTTTCCTTCTGGTCGTTGTGTTTTCTTTTATTCTGCTTGTTTCCAATCCAAGCCCACTCGTCCGCCGTAATGCGACCCTTGACAAAGCCCCATTTCTTGAGCTGGCGGCTATACTGGCTTGGGCTTTGTATCTGTGAGCTGAGTGGAGTGGCCTATCGGTACCGCAACACTTACGACTTGGCCAAGGAGTATTTGGACACCATGTAGTCCATAACATAGGTCAAGGTTTTGTTCTCATGGATGTACAGACGCTCGATTTCGAGCTTGAATGGTTCGAAATCCGATTCCGCCATGATTGGTGGGAATTGTTGAGCAAACTATGGTGAGGAGTGTGCCGGACGAGCCTTCTTAAGGGACTCTGCGTAGAAATTACAGGTCATCCAGTCGGTTCTAAGGGGGCTCCAAGCTGTCAGACTGCAAGGCAATCTGGTAGTGAAAATAGTCAGAAATCTGTAGTCTCATTGGTTGATTCCCACACTTCGCTGGAAAGAAGCTTGGCGTGCGTAGCCTCATGAATTACGAAGTACAGGTAGTTCCCATATGACGCGTTGTGAGTTATCATTTGTTGAAAAAATTGTTGCGGTCAGAGGTTGGCCAATTGAATGAGAGAGATTTCTGAAGGGTTTCTAGAACCTCAATCTGCCCTCGACCGTGAGAGAAGAATCTCATTCGTCGTTGCCCATATGTCGGGCCCATGTTATCACTATCACCTTGGAACCTCGTCTCTCCATAATTCGAGGATATGCACCAAGGCTCATTTTCTGAAGATTCATCGTTCAAACAATATAAATATCAGTTTTCTGCCCCTGACAGAATGGGTTTACTCTCCAGCATTTCTCATCAACGGTTCTTTAGCAATACTCTTTTTAGTCCCTTATTCTAGGAGGGTTTTCTTACATTAAATTACCACTCTTTGCTCAGCATGGCATGGCCCTATGATCAACAGTGGGAAGATACCCGTATTTACGCGTATAGCCTAGACGATCCGACCCAGGCCCTCTCTCATCTAACCCCTGATCTCGGCTGGAGCGCATCCACAGAAGTCGAACGGTCCATGCCCAGTGGCATACCTGTGTCCTCCTACCTGTCGCCTCGCACCCGGGTAAATCCCTTGGCAATGCAGGGAACATCCACTGGCGCCATGCAAGCTAGCATGCGCCACCAACAGAACGCCTCAAATCCTGAAATTGCTGCCCAACCAAATCCCTCCCAAGAACCAGCTGTAATCTCTAGGGGACGAAACAACACTCGAAGCCGCGCAAAAAGACGTCAAATCAGCGGGTAGGATCATTCCCCGGATATATACTCCGTATATAAACCGGAGCGATGTTTAACTTACTCCATAGGTCACCTCCGCACAGCCCCGACGATCCGGAGTTCCAATGCAAGTGGGAAGGCTGTGCCTATAGAGGTACTTTCAAACGTGAATCCTCCCTCATTCGCCATATTCGGAAAATACACGTCACCCCTCTCGCTCATCCATGCCTAGTGCAAGGCTGCGACAAGGCTTTTAATCGTGCGGACAACCTAGTTCAACACACACGAAACCACCACTATACTTACTAAGGACGTCTTGGGAGTTGTTCGGGGTTTCCTTTTGTTCATTATCTCAAGATTGTGTTTTTCTCATAAGATGTACTTGACTTTATGTTTTCATTTTCGGTCTTTCTGCTTTCTGTTTCATATATTTAGAAAGGCTGGAATCAATATATGTCGTTTAATAAAACGTAGTACTAGGAAGTATGGTAGGAAAGGCTTGAGGGATATACGTGAACTAATTACACGTTACCATAGCTAGATTTTGCAGTTAGTATCAAGCTTCACCCTAAGCCCCCAAACTGTAGATTGGTTACCCATCGAGCCCCATTTCTGCCTTATTTACCAATTACGCTGTGCCAAGGCGCATGAAGTTGCTAAGCCTTGTTTCATCAGTGTATGAATTATTAAACTAGTGCTACTTAAATTTCCACCATCCATTTTTTAGCGAAATAGAATTCCGAGTTATATTACAAAGGAACGTACGAGTTCCCAATGGAGATTTATAAAAACGTTGATGCCCAAGGCATCAACATCTATTTATAATAGCAAATGATGATAAGGAGTACAACGAGATGAAGTACAAGGTCAAGGCGAATGACTACTTTGTCCCCTGCAAGTAATCACTCTGGTTCGAGGGAAAGAGTCCTCAAAGTGAACTAACTATGTCTGAAAATGGCGCCAGCGGAGAGATTTGCTATTGAGGAACATTATCATGTTTATCGCTGAGAAAACAAAGTGGGAGGAGTATTTACTGTATCCGTGTGTAGAAATGAGGTTGTTCAGAACCTTGGAACCACTTCAGATGGGGTTATACACACCGCGCCACGTGATTTCCGCCACCAGCCACAGCTGCGCCACGGCAAATTATTAAATCCACAACGGATTCGCCTTTGAAAGAAATCGAGAAATTCAGCAGCCGTAATAACACCATCACTTACAACATGTCTCCAACCGGGAAGTGAGTATACACAGTTTCAGTCCTACCAAAAATCCTGACCTAACAAAACTCTCTATTTTTCAGCCGCGCCGACTGGGCTGACGACGAAGATTTCGATGACCCCTCCGTGCTCCCGCCGCAAGAAGTGATCGCGAACAAGGACGGCACCAAGACCGTCATTTCCTACCGCTACAATGATGACAACAAGAAAGTGAAGGTCACCCGCCGAATTAAGACCACTATTGTCCGCGAACACGTCAACCCCCAGGTCGCCGAACGCCGCAAATGGGACAAGTTCGGTCTCGAGAAGGGCCACGCCGCCGGTCCCTCGTTCGATACCACCTCCGTCGGCGAGAACATCATCTTCCGTCCCAGCGTCAACTGGAAGGCCAACGCTAAGGAGGCTGAGAAGGAGGGTGGCGAGAAGGGCAGCATGAAGGACCAGTTGAAGGACAAGAAGGTCAAGTGTCGTATTTGCAGTGGAGAGCATTTCACGGCTCGCTGTCCCTTCAAGGACACTATGGCCCCCGTCGAGGAGGGCACTGCTGCTACTGGTGGCGCCGAGGCAGAGGACGATGCAGGTGGTCTTGGTGCTGGAAAGTCCAGCTACGTTCCTCCTCACATGCGGAAGGGCGGTGCTGGTGGCGGCGAGAAGATGGGTGGTCGTTTCGAGAAGGACGATTTGGCGACTCTCAGAGTTACAAACGTATGTTTTGCCATCATTCTGTTTTCTGCGAGCTCTACGAGCGCCATACTTGTTTATCTTGGTTCGGTACTGACTTTTTTTTTTTTCCAAACAGGTCAGCGAACTGGCAGAGGAGAACGAGTTGCGGGATCTCTTCGAGCGTTTCGGTCGTGTCACCAGAGTCTTCCTTGCACGGGATCGGGAAACCCAGAGAGCCAAGGGCTTTGCTTTCATCAGCTATGCGGATCGTGGCGACGCAGCACTTGCTTGCGAGAAGGTGGATGGCTGTATGTCTTCAATATTTCGTTTCGTGGTTTTCTTTCTACAAGTTCCTCGAGTGCTAACCCGTTTTTCTCTTAGTCGGTTACCGCCACCTTATTCTCCGCGTCGAGTTCGCCAAGCGCACTACTTAAACTTCTTTCTCGGTTCTCTCTTACGACTTTTTGAATGGAACTTTTCCTTCTTCTCAGGCGGGCCTATCTTTGGGCCGAAGCTCTTTTCCTTGTACTGTAGGACCTGGTTGATAATGATGATTCCCAAAAAGACATCCAGCATGTCAGTTACTTGCATTCGTCAGTCTATACAAAAGCAATGGGTTAGAGAAATTTTGAACTTCATACATGATTTTCTTGGTAGTTCCACAAGTCGTACCCTTATCCACGGTATCTGTTGTTCTTTGCGTTTTTGATAATCGTTCCAAGGTTCTTCTCGAAGCAACTGTTCTATAATTGCTTCACAGCTACCATGGAACATTTCAAGCACCCATGGGAAACCAACCACGTACTTGTATGAAGGAACGACGTCCTAGAAGCAGCAACTCTGCTGAGATAATTCACCAACGAGTGTTTCATTTGTTTTTCGACGCGCGGATCAGCATGGAGATGAAGATCGTGTTGGACTGGAATTGCGTTTCAGCATCCACTAGACATGTTAGTGCGGAATTTCCCTAGTAAAGAGCTCAAAGTGACTCAAGCTGCTAACACCAATTGATGATAATAGTGGATGCTAACCCAGGCACGCTAACCCAGGCACCCAAGTCAGTCGACTCCTTGCAAGCTTTCTCTCGCTGCTGACTCCAGCCTTGGCAAATTTCCACATCTTTCCACCCTCCTAGCTAGCACAAATCTGATGATGCCTGGCTCGGCTGACAACAATCCTGCACGCCGTTGACGGCGACACTGTCATCTGGAAGATAAATGTCGCAGGCCGCGACTGGGCCTCGACTGGTCCATTGTTCAAAGTCTCCGGGATTGCTTTGAGACATCAAATTTTCTGCATCTTCGCATGACAGTGCAGATGGCATCGGAAGGAAATTCAGCTCAGATAACCTGGACTTTTTCCTATTGTGTCCTAGCTTCATACTACTGCGTACTAGCTACGCCACTGAATGCCAGATCCCAGGGTCAATCACCAAAGTACCGAAGTACAGATCGATATTAGATCTCAGCAAGTCAAACCCAGACCCAGTCTTGTCGGCAAAGGTGTTGTTAAAATTTCCCGGTAACGGGATTGGGTTGCATAACGTAGCATCGGTGTTTCTTTTAGGAAAGAGACTTGAATCGGCGGGAAAGCTTACCTACGGGTCCGGCTTTTCGCCGAATGCTCCCCTACTAGAAACAAGACGGCCAACGTAGACAGTGGCGGAGAGGACCGAAATGTTCCCTGTAGGATTGGCCCTAGCTCCCTCAGAAACTCTCACCAGCCCAGCGTGTTCTAGCATTCCACTCCGCCACGGCAGCATCCAGTATGACAACCACAACACATATGAAGAGGCGTTCGTGACGTTCCGAAGTCTTAGTGACATTGCAGGGAATTTCGGCGCCAAACAACGTAATCCACTTGTCATTGGTTTGAGGAGTTCGACCAGAAGGGCAGTTCTTCACTGAGAGCGTTTCGGCCGGTGAGCGAGCTCTTTATTGGCTGTTCCTCCGTGCTACATCGGCACAGCTTAGGGTTGGCTGGGCTACTCCCAGGATGGTTGTCAAAGGCTGGTAAGAATTGCCGTGGGGAAGCAAAAAAAAAAAACGGTTGAATGAGTTGCTGGATGATGAAAGGAGTCTTCAACTAGTCTGCATCCAACGCCATGCAAAGCATATTTCCTCGCCTGACAAGCTTCATATCCAGAATTTTAAAGGGCGATGAGCTAATGGCACATACTCCGTTCTATTGTGATCCTTGTTTGGTTGGTGCTTTGTCTTTCCATCCGTGCCGACAGGGTCGGATACTTTAGACGTCGATGGAACTTTTTGCCCGGGAGCTTCGTGGTCGTGATACGATCTGTGCTGACGGGCTGTAGATACAGAGGGATCAAGGTTTATGATCACAGGGTGGGGAAACCGCCAATGATCATCCTGTCTCGGGGCAAACTCTTGCCTTCGCTGACAAGGGAAGTTGAGGGCGAAAGGATCTTTTCAATTTCCCACAGCAAGACATCTAGCCCATTGTAGTAGGCTACCAGTACCCAGCTTTACTGTCACTGAAAGTAACCATCAATCTCGGAAGAAGTGATACACAGGTAACCCATCACAGAACCTTGTGTCCAGACGACCCAATGCCAGGAATTGTGGAGCCATAGAGGCCTGAACTGTTTAACCTCCATGGTTGAAAGGGCAGGGCGAAAATTCGGTTCAAAATGGTACCATTGCCGCTGAATGGATGTGTTAGCTCGATGTGGTATAAGTTTGGAGATGGTACACGATATTGTTACTAAGTAGAATTAGGTAAATCAACTCTTTGCCCGGTCAAGGCCGGTGGATGTCTGGGATGGAAGGGAAACCCTGGAGGCCTCGGCCGTTGGGAAAGTAAAACTTTAATCTGTCTCAGTCAAAGGCAGCAAAAAAGCTATTGTCTTCGGATATGAGGATTGGCCGACTCTTTCCTTACTTGGTAATCTTTCCCCAGAAATATCTCCCCGGGCATGCGTGGATTGAAACTCTAGACCCAATCGACCAGGATTAGCGCATTGAACATGGTATATGGGTCCACCAGGCGTGTCGCATCCTCAGATCCTGGAGCAACGAGCATATGGGGCTGAGGCAGCAAGACAAGGGGGATAACGGTCTAGAATGACACTCTAGATCTGTACCCAGGTTAGATTGTCGGCCAATGGCTATTTTTTGGGGGCTTTTAAATTTTCTGTTGTAAAAATGGTAAATACTCCAATAACACGGTTAAGTCAGCAATCCCGACTCCGGGTTGTGGTTATAGCTCAACCTCTACCGTTGCCTAGTCGGCTGAGCTGTAGCTTTTCGCCCCCCCTGTCCAAAGATCGAACACCCGAATGTAACCAGCAATTAAATGCATGGCATTGGCTACGGGCTTTGCTATTGACCTGCAGCGAAAAATTGTTGCACGGGACTATAAATTCTTTTTTCTTTTTCTTTTTTTTTTTTCTTTTTGGGGAAGATGTCAACCATGGGGAAAACAGACTCGGTAGATGGCACGTGCCCAAAACAGAGACAGTGTAAAGGCCCTAGGGCAGATCGGGCTGAGACAGTTGCAACGTCAAACTTTTCAGAGTTTTCCAGAGTCAAGGGTTCTGGGGCTAATCCATGTCGATAAAATCTGTAGATGGGTTCATGCATTTCCCTAAAAGTCAAATTATTATTGGCATTGGTTTCGAGGTACCTGCAGTGAGCCTAGATATACCCACATATCGGACAATTTCTGAGCCCTCGTTTCTCTTGTATCCCATCTACTCGGTAGTGTTGTAATCCCTGTCTGAGTAAGTAGGATTGATATATCGAAAAGTGACATGTGGAGAGTTCACAGGTAAGTGGGCTGATGGATCTGATAGTGTCTTTCTAGTTGCATTATTAGTTGCATGATAAAATGATAAAATGATAAAAAAATGATTTGAAATGATTTGAGATGATTTGATTTCAATTAAAGTTGTTCTAAGATCCCAATATTTCCTAATATGAAGTGAAGGTCTGTAAATTTAGTGAACATTTGAAGATATATATCCGTACTCCACCTACGGCTTTATTAGTAGGCTCCGAGATTACCAGTGTACTTACCAGTGTATTTACCAGTGTACATTGTACATAGTCTATCCATCAATTAACTATTCCCACTAGATGTACCTGGTACATGTCCCTAATACCTGTAAATTTCCTGTATCCAGTTCACCGCCCCCCTGCACGTGTCAATCCCCATGACCGTCATCCGGGAAGGGGCTGATCCCCGAGAGTCAAAAAGAGATGTCATCACTAGACACGCTTGTCACCCTCCTTTAATTTTTGACTTTATGATTCGATGTTATCATTGATCAGTACTTTTTTTTACCCTGATACAGTTAATCGATTCTGCACCTAGTACCGATTTTGGTACGAGCACGGTCATTGCGTGTGGCCCTGTGGGGACAAATAGCTGCACAACATACCCGCCATAACCATTTGAGGAAAACGAAACTACGGCATACCCAGCCAATCATCAGCTTGCGGGTGCTTTTTTTACTGCACCTTGCCATTTCACCCAGCCTCCTGCGGGATGGCCGATCTTTCTAGCCACTAATGCGGTTCTGTCGACACGATCAGTATCCACTGAAGGCCAGGATCTTTTTGAATCCACGACTCCCCTTGATATTTCCTTGGGACGGAACAGTGGGACTAGTGCCGGTACGGTTCTGGAAAAGGCTCCCGGGTACGGACCGCAATCATTGTATACCCCGCTAGACTGCTTTAGCCTCTATAGTGGAGACTGGAGACGCCCCCCCCTCGTCCCCCATCTGCAGTTAGGGCACCATTACGGTTTCGCACCAGAAGAAAAGTCGGGCTTACCAAAGCTTTGTTGGTTCTCTTTCGGAGTGGGGTGGATCTAGTTGGGTGCATCATCTCGAACATGCTATTTTTATTGCTCTGCCGGGTCGGGTCGGTTCTGTCGGTGTGAACATCGCCAGCAGGGACAATGCAACATACTGAATGGAACTTGTCGATCGCATGATCGATCCTTTATTTTCTTCATGTAAGAACTGCCACTCATGCCTCGAGCCTCCTACGGCTTAGAGCATCAAACTGGAAAATGAATCTGGGAATTACTTGATAGACCAACAAAAAATTATGGAATTCAGTAAGATTGTCTACCCGATTTGGTCATTTTTCATATTTAATTCACCCGTTTCGGTCATTGGTCTGTGGTCTCCCCCCCCCCCCAGTCTGATACATCAACCACCTCTACCATGGGTCTGCATAGGTACATATCCTGGGGGTCGATCATCTCCTCTATCCTTTCTAGTTTCATCTTATTTCGCTCTCCTGCAGCGACCCGTCTGTCGGGTATTCGCACTAGGACATCTGATCCCATCGGGAATTATCTGTAATGGAAAACACATACAACGTGTACGTACCGTGGCCTTACCCATCACGGTCCGTGCAGCCTGCCTCAGGTCCTTCTAGCACGCAACATGGGGTGTTCTTCCCAATGCCGTCCTCCTTGAACAATCAAAACTATCTGAGGCCGGTGGTGATTTGATACTACTCTCTTTCCTATGGAGATATACTGGGCCACTAGACTATTTGCGCTTGACTCGGACAACCAAAATTCCAAATTCAGAACTTCCAAATACAAATCATTGAGAATAAGAAAAAGAAAATACGTCACGTTTTCTCTTTTTTTTTTCCTCAAGGAGTCTATACCTAGATATACACAGAATATGAAAATGATAATCCGGATCTCTTTCGCCGATTATGGTATTATGGTTGGACCCCTATGCAAACCCACTGCCACTCATTGGAGCCTTGCCGAATACAACGTATTTCACTGTCCCTGGCAGATCCCAACTCGTGGTTTCGACCGCCTATCGGCTAGACCATCACTGGTGAGCGCCCCGTGGGAGTCTGACTAGGGTAGACTAATGATCCTTCAAGGGGTAACAATCCCGAGAACGGCTTTAAACAATAATATAGACCGGAATCATTCATTATGTAGGTCTTAATTGTAACCTTTTCTCTTTATTTCCGAGGACCATAAAACTACGTACCACATCTGGTCTTAACACCTCATATCCTCCATTTATCAGGTAAGCCACCGATCTCCTTCCTGCAACCTGTCAAAGGAAATGATTCCCTTGGGATCTACTATGCTTTGACCATGCTTCTTTCTTAAATACCAAGCTAGGGTTGCAGAATTGGAAGCATTCTTCTTTCTGCAATACCTGCAAGATACTTATGCCGGGGACAAGAGCTTTCTATTTGCTCACCCTCTAGGCCTGTCACACTAGATTACACCAGTTGTCTTTTTCTTTCCTCTTCTGGAGATCTCCTTTTTTTGGATTTTTTTTTTTTTTTTTTTGGATTTTTATTATTTTATTTCTTTTGATTATTTTATTTTATTTCATTTTATTTCATATTACCCCTCCATTAACTGTGATTGCTGCGATTTCCGTGATTGTTATTATTGTTATTATTGTTATTTTCTGTTATTTTCGGTGTTTTTTGGGATTTTTTGGTTGATTTTTGGCACATTCTTTTCTCCCCAATCTTCTTTCTTCATACCCACCCCCCTCATCTTAGATCGTGGGTTTGCAAAGAACATAGATTCTGGCCCGATCTATTCCAACACTTTTCCCTTGTACTTTTGTACCTATGACTTAGGTTGATGCGAGATTTCCCAATTAGGAAGTCATGTCTATAAATCGGTGACGCATTCCTTTGGCTCGGACATCCATCTACTTCTTGTCAACGCCTGTCCAAAAGGGCACCGTTTACGCACAGTTTTACACATTGTTTTACTGAGAATACTACATATGTATTACTCTTCACCCTCATCTTTATAACCCTGGAACCCTTTCCTATCTTCATTTATACTTCGCTCTTTATCACCCATTTGTCTACTCCCCTTCACTCCAAGCTTTATCACTTGCCTTTCTCCAAACTACTTCTTACTGTGAGGATTGTGTTTTGGTCTATATCGAGGGCTAAGAGCTGTATTGATTCTTTTTCCTGTGATCCTTATAGGTTCAAAGCACACACCATTCTAAGTGATTCCGGACACCAAAGGTATCAATCGAGTACTGTGAGGGAATTTGACTATGCAGAGAGTTCTTTTTGACCTTATCTAACCTTTGCTGCTATTCTAGACATCAAATTTTTGCCACCCAAGACCTCAAGGCCCAGACAGCTTTGGCGCCTCGCCCGGTGTTACATCGACCAAAAAAAAAAAAAAAAACAAACTTAAGGGTCCTCGAGGCACCTGGAATCAGCACGCTCAGGATGAATCCCTGTAAGCTTCTCTATTTTCCACTCCCTGTTCATTCCGTCATGCGGTTGATTCAACATTATTTTCTATTCACCTTTTTTCTTTTTCACTTTTGTTTTTCCAATTTCTTTTTTTGGCCCATATATCTTCCCTGTCTCTAACCTATGAATTCTCCAGCACTTCTCTCGGAGGTATTTTCATTGAACGATTCTGTTCCTTCGGAGGGTGACTATATGAACTCTCATGTGACAGGGTTTGGGACGGACGAAGACGACAACAGCCAGCGAGTCGGAGGTCTCGTCTCTATGCCTGACACCAACGGCGTGAGGTACCACGCACAGCAGCCTGTGATGCAGGATTTACAGTATGTTATTTTTCTATTCTTTCAATCTTTCAATCCGGACTTGCCCTTGCGCTCCACTCAGTCAGCCTCTCGACCCCCTTGTCGCTGCGCTTCCTCCGGGTCCGGGCAGCTTGAACTTCAGTCCAGCCTGTTTCTGTACCTTCCATACCAATCTGCTACCTGCATGTCTTTCTTCCGATGTTTTGTCCTTTTTATCTGAGCTCATGCCGTTGAGGTCCTTGCCTCTTTTCGCCCCCGTTTCGATTGTCTCTTTTTTTACGCATCATGGTTTCCGTGCTGCGCCCGGACTCATATGATATATTCTGGACTGTTTTAATTCCAGGCGATCACACGTGGATCTCCCATGAGCTTTGACTGAGGTATTCCTTACTTTAGATATTCGGGTTCGAGTGCTCTTTCAATGACTCCACCAGACTCTTGTCCCGGTAAGCCCCTCTTCCTTATACTTCTAGCTCCCAAAGAACCTCCTTTGACTGATGAAATCGTGGTGTTGTAAAGACTCATTTTCGCCCACATCTGGTCCCCTCTTCCCTCATATCTCTCGGCTTCAGCATCCCTTTGATAGAATGGCAGACTATCAACGGGTGCCAACGCTGTAAGCTTTCGCTCTACTATAAAGTTGGATGAGGTTCATGAGTACTGATCTTTGCTCATCTAGTCAACCCCCGACTGGCATGCCATCCGGGATGCAAAGTTCAGGGCATGCCTTGAACTCCATTCCAGCACTCATGGGACGCAATAACTCCTACGGTTCATACGCTCTACAGCGCGGAATCGGAAATATCGGCATGCCCTTGGGGGGGATGAACGATCTCTCCCGCAGCCATGGGTATCCTGGCACTCCTCGCGCTTTAGACAGCGGGATGGATCGATCTCAGAATAATAATATGTATCAGCAACCGATAGTGGAGTCCTCACAACGCTCACAGCCCCAGGTTGAGGCTCCGCCTTTTGACGACACGACCATTCTTCATACAGTCGTTGCAGAGTTTGGTGGCCAATATCAGACAGTGAAACCAGACGTCCAAGCAAAAATGGGTCGAGGGCCCTTTCCAGCTGAAGGTAAGTGGACTTGCTATCGCCGCAATTACTTTGCAGTGACCTGCGGCTTTGGACTTCATCCTTGGCCTCCCACGGCTCCTCTATACATCCGCTATCCTGACCAGACCCTCGAACCAATCCGTGGATTTTCAATGGCGATTTCAGCTATCGTGAACGGTCAATATGGGGAAAGCCGAGAACTTGTTCAACATACCCCGAAGCGAGACAAGCAATCCGAACGCAAACCAGGTCGTGTCGTTCTTCAGCCTGCACCACCACCTTCATTCACAGCGACCTCGTCAGTAAATGGAGGTCTTCCTGGATTCCCCCTTGGCTCGCAATCTATGGACTACAACCCTTCCTTCGCCGGAACACCTCAGCCCTGCCAGCCCCCAACCTCCCACGTATTCGAACGCATCCAATTCCAAAAAGCGACCGCCAACAACGGCAAGCGCCGCGCCCAACAACAATATTACAATCTGGTCGTTGAACTGTACGCTGAGGTTGCTAGCTCGGTTCCAGGTGAAACCGAGTGGATACAGATCGCCCGACGCCACTCCCACCCCCTGGTCGTCCGCGGACGTTCACCCGGTCATTACAAGGATGGACGCCGTGGCAGTACTGGTAGTATGGGTCCGGATGGGGCTGGTGGAGACAACACCTGCGGTGTCCTTCCTCATGGGCTGGGCCAAACAGGTCGTTCACACATGCTCATGTACGACGCGTCTCATCGAAGTGGTCTTTCTTACGGCAGATCCGATCATCGCAAAATGAATGTTGCAGATCATTCCCCACTCAGTGATAGTCCTCTCATCTCCTCTTCTTCTTCTTCTGGGTTTGAGTACTCAATGATTGATACCATGGATCCCATGGATACGATCAAGTCTGACCTTTACCTCAAATCAGATCCCTATCAGGATAATACCTATACAGGGGTTCCCAGCCACCAACACCGCCAGTCTAGTACAGGTGGATACGACCCTGTTTACCCAACAACTTATAGCCGTTATGATCCTATTCAGAATTCGCATAGTCTATGCACTTAGGCTGTAGCTTTTTTTGATTTTGTGCTTTGGTTTATCTGGATTATGTTTCCTTTCGTGTTTCATCTTTTTTTTATTATTATTATTATTATTATTTGGCTATGATCAAATGGGAAGGGGGTTTATGCACTGGTGCAAGACGGCGTGGGGGATCATGAGGCCATTTCTATTCGTTGTTTTATTTTATCTTATTTTTCTATTTTAGTTTATCATCTGAATACTAGTTGGACTTTGTGGCCTTGGTTTATTTCATTGTGGTCTATTCTTTTATCCCTTTTGAATCGCTTCCAATTTTTACTCGAGATATTGTCTCGTTTCTCTGAAAAAGCATACAGAATGCCATTAAAGACTGTCTTCACGAGCAAATGATAGAATCTCCTATCGAATAGAACCGATTAAATTAAGATCTGGACTTGAGATCATAGTGTCTCGATAATCCATAGCTGAGTTGACATTATTATCTACATGCATGACTGATATCATCATGAAGCCAAATCTAGCATGACAACACAATCAAAAAGCAAACCTTCCAGAAACTAAACATCAAAATCAAATGCATACGGAGCACCCAGTCCAACATTCAAAACTCCCCGATTTGCTCTGTTCGATAGCCAGGAACCGTTATTTGCTGCGATCCTGGTCCTAGTCATCTATTTCCCAGTCCCATTTTCAATGGATATGGACTTATGCGGTCTATCCTTTGGTTTTTTTTTATATTATCTTTTTCCCCTTCTGTTTTCCTTTTTTTTATTCTTTATTTTTTGGATTTTCCCTCTCTCAGCTATCCAATCAAAACATGAAGCAAGGACCGGTAATTTACTTCCAGGACTCTCTTTTCATGTCCGATGACTACATGAACATCCCCAAAGCAGACATGGGTCGCCCGATTGCGCGAATGATTGGCTTGAGTTCATTAAAAGTCTATGCAAGATTACAGGGCTTTAGTGTGGCTTGGTTTGGGTTATTTTCACTTAATTCTCCCTTTTAGGGAGGCTCCGCGGTCTCGAAACCAAACGAAGCAAGGTGGATGCTATTTCCGTATTGTGTACTCGGTACTCCGTGCAGAGAGAACGGGATGCAAAAGGGATCAAGAGAGTATCTGTAGAGTTTAGGTTTGGATGATTTTCCAGGGTTGCTTTCCTGTTAGGCAACAGAGATCGCCTTATAAGACAAAAGTAAGTAATATAAAAGTAAGTAATATATACGATTAAGTTGGTCAGCTTTTACAATATGAATACATTAGATGCATTCAAGTATTAACTGTAAGAAATCGTTAGGTGCAGATCCTGATCGACAACAGTGCAGGTGATGCTTCATTACAATGTACATCGATGTACATGTCAGCTCAGCCCTGTTTTAGCTATATGAAAAATATTGAAAAAATTGAAAAAATGAAGAAAAAAAAAACGAACAGAGCATTTCATCTAAGGGATTATCAGCTGAAACAAAACAGGCTTCGGTGTGACCAATTTGATCTTATGCTTGGTGAAGTAAAATAGATTTGTTGATCCAATCTCTCCAATGAGGTCTACTCATGTGTCAAATTAAATTATATTTAAATAAGAGATCCTCGTATCATCCAAGCCTCCCTGCACCTCGGCATATTCCGATGTTTTAAACACTCTGATCCCTGTCAATAACATCCCCTGTGATCGGCCGGGGGCAGTAGCATCCACATGCCAGAGATTTGAGAGATATACAGAGTATGTTCAGGGAAAAAAAAGAAAGGTTTCTATTGCTAAAGACTGTTTCATTGACTAATCTGAAACCATTTCAAGTCCAGCTTCCAAGTTTCGTTGGCATATACATAATACCATGTTTCTCACTGGGTCGAAATACTTGTATGTAAATCATTTTGTATTTTTACTTAGTTTTACTGAGAAAAATGGAAAAAAGAAAGAAAAAAAACAACGACGCTCAGATAGTTGGGGTAAATTCAATATCATTGGTCGTCTACTCATGACCGGTTGGATAGGTACTTCTGCAGGTCGTACAAGGGAAGTCAGCAAAAGCACAATCCTAGGCGTTTGAGGATTGCTTATTTCCTATTCAATATCTTGAATTGATACTCCTAATCTGGTCCGTGGTCATGCTGGGCATTTCGATATACTGGTATGTTGCCACTCCTTACTTCATACTTCATTGGTATTTCTACTTTAAAGTATATGTACCCTAATCTACATCTACGCTCTTTTAAATCCACTCTTTTACGCTAAGATTAATCATATTAACTTAAATATCTCTACTTCATGACTCATGGCAGTACAGCGCAGCAATGACGTGCTATAGCCTGACCGCTGTTCAAACAGGTTGCATTGCTGTCCTGCTGGCTCCTGCTCCTACGCAGATAATCTACAATAAACCTGAATGCCAAATATAGAATATGATATTCTCGGTTTGATTGTTTCCAAGGAATGTTTTCAGGAAAGTCAAATATCGAATTATCCTTGCGGCTCCTGCCACTTCCGCTGCGCCCACGACATCTCCCTACGTCTCTACCCGTCCCGCGGAGTTAACATATTTAAAGAAGTGTAGATCAAAGTGCGATTGATTACGAAAAGGGCGCCTTATAGTGCATATAAGCCCCTTCCTTGCCTACACCATCTGCCAGGCTTCATCTCACCGAGTACTGAGGTTCGTAATGTCCTTGTTTGGCTTTCGGTGTCCCTTTTTACCCTCAATTGGCCTTTCTTGTGATTCTGCAAAGAGTACACATTGCTGGGTCTGATTGGGGGTCCCAGATATCTCCACAGGAGATTGGGAAATATAGTTTGGTAACATAAAATACTCGACGCAGGAATTACTGGCTATAGAAAAACTTGCCATGAATCCAGGGAAGCGCATTTTAAAGCTTAGGCTTATGTAGCAAGGAGGTTATGTGATTTAACAAGGCACAAGCCTGGAAGCAATGGACCCTGGGTTGTCAGTACGACGATAATCAACCCTATCCGCCATCAAGCCAAGACGCTCGGAAGACAATCTGTGTTCTTAAGACTTTATATTTAGCTTAATTATCCCGAGTGCGATATCTGTCTCTGTTGCCTAAAGACATGAACATTAATATCCGCATGGACACCTCCGCGATCTATTTCTTTGCTACCGCAGACTGAATAACCCTGTCCATGACATGTCTGCTCCAATTCCAACCCTCGCCACTGTCTTGGACGCATTACGTGCTTGGAAGCTAGCTTCTAGGTACAGTCGGCTATGTTCTATTGCACCTAGTTATTCCTTCCAGGTCGAGATATGTATCGGCCCAACTATCTACTACCGGGCCTTGCAATGATATCATCCATCTAGGGAGGCCGGTCTGTATCTCCATATTCCACCTCAACGGCCTCCAAGCATGGTAGGTTTGTCTCACCCGGAACAAAAGCACATGACAATAGATCTTGTGCGAGGTAAGGTTTTGGACCAATCGTGTTGTTTTCGGGCAGCTACAAATATGAATGAGATCATGGTATCTATGAATAGAATAGGAGTAGGTAGGCGCAATCTGTCGAGACTGGCAGGATCGTATCGATCAGATTCCCGATTACCCCAATTGATGAGCGTCAATCTTTGGGATGCACAAGATATCCTTCAAGGCAAAAGGATCCCTCGTGTTACACTACAAGTGATATCATAAAAATAATCTCCGAAAAAAATGCTTTTAGAGCCGCACTGCCATTGTATGCCCATCTGAGGTCTTCTTGCTTCAAGAACCTTATGATATAAGGTGCTTTGGTAAGATTGATTCACATTACCTTGGAAAGAATATGACTTCCCTAAGGACATCCCATCCAGTATCCAATATTATGTAGTATAGACAATGCGAAATCAGGGACCAATTCAAATATTGAAGACGTCGAGATGACTATAGTAGAAGCTAACCTAGACACACATATTCCAAATATCCCTGATCCGACCCCATGATCAAAAAGTCCAAAACAGGACACCCAAACATCTCAAAACAAAGAATCACTAACCCCCAATCCCAACCAGGCCAACTGCCCCTCGCATCACTTTCCCAGTCGGACAAAAGAGAAATGTCGGAAATTAAAATCGCACTCTAATTGGACCATCGAGACAACAACCAACATGTCACGATACAGACCAGGCTAAGCAACGATCCACCCTCTCAGCTGCAGCAATTCTTCCGAGCCACATGAATCCCTAACCAATGCCCCAGACAGGACGGGGGGGGAAAAAAAGAAAAAGAAAAAGAAAAAGAAAAAGGTCCGCACCAGGGGAGGCTAGGCGGGAAAGACGACCGCTGACTGTAGCAGCCCAATCCTTCCCTGCGCTGCGAGCAGGGCGGTTGGAGCCGGGGTCGTTGCAGCCGCACGGACTGGCGTGGGTGTGAGCGTGGGAAATGACAGGGTAAGGCATGGATTATCAGGCCATTCCGTGTAGTCTTTCCGATGGGGACGTGCACGCGCAGAGCAAGTCTCGCAGATGTAGATGGGGGCGTCAGCCACTGGCCATTGACCACTGCTTGTTTGTTTGTTTGTTTGTTTTGTATTGGCGGGACGCCCGAAGAACAAGACTAACAGCGGCAGGGTGATTCGCTATGACCGCTTTTCAGAGGTACATAGTAAGTGGCCTTCCGGCTCCGACGAACCGGGTCCTCTTTTGAATCCTGGAGTCCCGATGCGCTGAGGGGATGGATAGACGGGTGCGGGATATAGGTAGGCAGTTGGATGTTTAGATATCGGGCATGGGCACGGGCGCAGGGAATTGCAGCAATGCATCGCAATCACAATATTGCAATTGAGTTTTCGGGGAAGGTAGACTCAACAAGATATCCATATCCAAGGAAAGACTTCCTTCCCACACCAGCCCGGCAGCCTGCAACAGACTGCCTTCCCTCTCCACCCTTTTCTGACCAGTCGCGTTTAACCCCATGGTTCCGTAAAACTGCACCTAGGACTCCCGTAGATAATCACAGCCGAACCACAAAGCACACCCCGTAGCTATCGCCATCACCAGCTCATGGATCGATCACATGAGCACTTGGAGCTCTGTTCTCGCGCGTCGTCCATTGACATCTCAATTTCTCAGTTCGCACGGGTATCCGATGACTCTCCTCCCTCTCCGCCGATACGCGAGACGCGCACCGCCAACTTCCGATCCAGCGCATCCTGCTCTTCCTTCGAGGGTTGCATGCCCAAAGCGTTTTCTACCTGGGGCGTGGTCCAGAGTCCGATGCCTGCCCAGGCCATGACGCCGATACCGAACAGGGCCCGGGTTTTGGGGGCGAGGCCACGGTAAGAGCTGTGAAGCTTGTTAGTTTCTTCCTTTCTTGTCTCAGTGTTTGGGGGGTGTGCGGGGGTTGGTCGGTTTAAGGCTGTGTGACCTACCTCCAGAGAGACATTTGGATTGGGAATGGAAGTTTTGTAGTCTTGGAGGGAGATAATAATGCGTGACTTCAATGTTGGCTTTGCTACTTTTGAGTCACGTGGAGATATGTACACTTTCGGTCACGGGATCATTTTGGTACCTGAGGCTAGCGAACTCTATGTTACTACTTCGATTTGTACCAATACGGCGGGTCCGAATATGTGTCTTTTTGTCTGCCGCTAATTCCTGCCAGGTACATGGACATCTTCGGGTACTTTTGGATTAGTTGGGAGGTGGTGTAACTGTGGCTGATCAGTGAGGTACCGAGGTACCTAGGTACTTTGGACAAAGGCACTGCTCCATGCATATGTACTTGTACTTTTGCATATATGACAGGTCTGCTAGATTCATAGTATATGGCTGGATAAACCAGTCATCGGAGATATTCTTGAATATAAGTTCATGTTCAAACCATAATAAGGGGGTGTTGATTCTAATATCTTTGTCTTCTAGTCGGAGTCTAGGCTATATACTATGAACCATCCGTAGGACCAAAAGACCCTTGGGTGTTGGAGAAAAGGGTCCATGGCCGATCAAAGAAGCTTTCTGTAAAATAAGATGAAGCTAAGTGGGTTATGATAAAACAGATCCGTTGCTATGTCCGTCAGTCCATGTCCACATGGATTACTATATTGTCTACATCGTGGCAGAAATGAAAAAACATCAAGAGCATGAGTTGAGAGAAATGTAAAAATAGATTTGAAAAAGTGGTAATAACAGAGAGGGTCTCAAAGCGCAAGCAAATACAGCAGGGAAAAGAAAATAGAAGAAAAAAAAAAAAAAAAAAGGGTGAGGCTCGAAAATCCAAGTGAAGCACTTTGACATGCCTTTTTTTTTATTTCTTGCCGTAGGCCTTGCTGATTTCGGACTCGTAGCGGGCGAGGATCTTCTTGCGCTGGAGTTTTTGCGCAGCGGTCATGAAACCCTAATGTATTGTTAGTAAGGTTCATACTCCAGGTAGTTCGAGAATCACTTACGTTTTGCGGGGTCCACTCGTCGTCAGATAGCACAACACCGTTAATAATCTCGATGCCTTTCAAGCCACCAGCACGGCCAGCGGACTGCAGCTGCTGCAAGACGATCTTGTTGAGCTTTTCGTCGTGAACAAGGCTCTCGAGTGTGTCACCCTTGATGCCGTTCTCGTGGGCAAGCTTCTTCAATGCCGGCTCGGCGGGAACAATGATTGCGACGGGCTTGTCTTGGTCCTGGGCAGCATAGACACAGATGTTGCCAACCACGGGAGATGAGCGGTAGACAGACTCGAGCTTCTCCAGAGCGATGTATTCACCGTTCAGGGTCTTGACCAGGTTCTTCTTGCGGTCAATGATACTCAGGTGGCCGTTGCGATCGAACTCGCCAATGTCACCGGTCATGAACCAGCCATCCTCAGTGATCGCAGCCTTGGTCTCTTCCTCATTCTCGTAATAGCCTGTGGTCACACTGCCACCGCGGATGAAAATCTCACCCTGAGGGGGTTTGTTCGAGGTCAGATATCCAGCATCGGGGAAGTCAACAAGCTTGACCTCGATCGAGGCAGGAATCTCACCCAGGGCATCGGGGTTCCAAGCCAAGGGGTCGTTCAGGGCACCCATGGCAGAGGTCTCGGTTAGACCGTAGCCGCTAATCATGGGGGCGATAGCCATTGACAAGAACCTCTGGGTGTCCTTGGAGACGGGGCCACCACCGTTCATGACAACACGGAGTCTGCCTCCGGTTGCCTCCTTTAGCTTTTTGAAGACAACAGCGTCCAAAACCGAGGCGCCCAGGTTCGCACCAGGGAAGCCGGTGCTCATGAGGAAACTCTTGGCCGACATGGCGCCCCAGAACATACCCTTGACCACGAAGCTAGCCTTGTTTAGGTTGGTCAAGACACCCTTCTTTACTGACTCCCACACGGCCGGAACACCGACCAAAACGGTAGGCTTGAACTCCTTAATGTCGCCCAGGCAGTTGCGCATAGAGGCATCGGACAAGGTTCGGGGGTTACCGTATCCCATGGTACCACCCCAGAACAAGCACAGGTTCTCGAACATGAATTCCAGAATGTGAGATTGGGGGAGGTAGGTCAGGAGGGAGTCCGTGTGGTTGATACAGGGACCGATGACGGCGTGAACACCAGCAGCTATTGCGAGACATTAGTTTAGTAGACAGTGGTTCCGGGGCTCTTTTTGGCTTACTAGCAGCGATCACGTTGGCATGAGTCAATGGCACACCCTTTGGTGGTCCGGTTGTGCCCGAGGTGTACATGATGCAGCACAGGTCCTCCGGCTTGGGGGGAACCGGCTCCACGAGGTTCTCCTCGCCTTGCTTGCGCAATTCCTCGATGCTCTGCACATTGATGTGGATAAACTCGCTATGTAACTGATCAAGAAGCTTTTGGTCCATTTCCGTGTCGGTGTTGTAGATAATGTGCTTGATTGAAGGCACGCTCCGGAGGATGCTGATGAGCGATGGCAGCAGGCCAGGGTCAAGGAAGATGGCAGTGCTGCCAGTTTGAACGATAGAGTGCTTTAGGCCTTCCTCGCCTAGGGTATCATATGCGGTCACAATGGTCACGGACTGAGAGGCAGAGCCTGTAATAGTAGGTTAGTGGGTTTGCTCGCGCGTCCGGAAAATAAGGGTAAACGAACCGTGTGACATGGCTAGCCAGTGTGCGCTATCAAGGACAATCAAGTCAGTTATCCTGCTCCGAATTTCCTTAAAAGGCGCAATGTGTTACTTACCTCGTCGCACCGTAGAGGTGGATTCTGCTGTCCTTCTCGAAGCCTAGCTTGCGGAGGCCGCTACCGAGCTCCAGACAGAGCTTCTCATATTCGAGGAAGGTCTTGTAGGTATAACCACTCATTTCAAAATAGGTCCACTTCTTGTCAACCTCCTGCTCAACACCATCCACGATCTTCTTGACCTTCTTGTTCTCCACATGAGTCTTGATTAGCCGGCGGCTACCGACAGCTTTGGAATTGCCAAAGACGCGAGCTGACCGGCGCATATTCTCGTAGGTAGTAGAGACATCTTCGAGTGTCGTAATAAGGCCGTCCTTGGCCTTGGGGTGTCGACGAGGGATTGTCTCACCGGGGACGCGCTCATATCCGGGCGCCTCGATCGAGAAAGGGCCCTTCTTGACCATGCGCGGCTGGAGGTGGATGTTTTGTACCGACATATTGACTGTATGTCCCGATCAAAGGGAAAGCGGAAGGTGCCGGAGTATCGAGGATCGAAGAAAAGTTCCTCTACTGGAGAGGGGGGTTGGATGTTAGCTAGTGCGGAAATAGCACGGAGCTAGGAAGGGGACAAAACACACGAGCTGTAGGAAGCTAGAGCAGGAGCTAAAATGAAAAAAAAAACTTACCAAGTCAAGGAAGAGATGGGAGTATTATAGTATTATCTGAGCCTTCCGAGGAGAAGAGAGAGTTGGCCTTGGAAGGTTAGTTATGTGGCTGGTCTTCGGCAAATGACGCAGAGGTGTCTAAGGTTTTTCGGCCTTTCGAGTTGCAGTACTCGCACGGAGCTCTTCCAAGGCACTTTCAAGTGCTTTTTATTTATTGATTTTATTTTATTGATTTTTAATTTTAGGTCTCGGTTTTTAAAATATCTCATTCCAAATCAAAGCAATAATAGGAAGTCGAACCTATTTGTACAACATAGTATGGTATACTCCCGGTAGATCAGTTCCCGTTTTCCCTTTTTCTGTTGGGTTTCCCAACAATTCTATTAGAAGTCATAGCTTTGATAGAACCACTAGAATAGGGTTAAATAGGCGTAAATGATATATAATTATTGGATATCCCCGGTATACTTTATATAGTTATAGTTATATATATATAGTCACAGTTATATTCTTGGTCCCGTGATCCCTTCAAAAATAATAACCAAATCAAATATTCCCCCATAACCCATCACTAGAACATCCGTGGATATCAACTCATGGACCAAATCATCCACCTACTCGCCAATGGCGAAGAAGTCATCGACGTGGACGAGGGTACACCACTCCCGCATATATTCCAAAAGTACTCCGCATACTCACTAAACTCGCTATAGAATCATTTCTCCTCTTCGCACAAGACATTCCAAGCAACAACCTAGGAATGCTCAATCCCCGAGCACCATCCGTAGAGATCTCTATCAATGGCAATGAATACACAATCCATCAATCACCATCATTACTTTCCTCCCATCGGGCAGGAGGTACTACAGGCGCCGGTAAGTACGGACTCCGGTACGGAGTACACCACATAGGAGCTCGCATGATCTGCACCAGTTCCTTTATGATTTGTCCCCGGAATCCCCAGAGACCACAAACCCAAGCACGGACTTCTCCGCAGGTCTTTACCCGAGTCCGAAGTGCCCAGACCAGGCCCGAGGGTCAAGGCGTCGAATTCTCAAGTCGTCCTATCCGCTGTTTGTGTGTGCCTCGGCTCTCGGAGGATGAATGTCTCATTTGACTCGGACCCTGACACTGTCACATTGTGCTTTTCTCGCTTTTCTCCCTCAAACACGAGATCGAATTGTCACCTGCTCTGCTATCCCTTAGCTTTTCCCTTTTTATACCTCGGGATACCTTGGCGACTTCCCGACTATCCACAAAATCACCACCCGCTTTCATGTTCACTGCAATCAATAGCCATCCATCCCGAAATTAATTCACTACTAACCCTGCAAAAAAAAACCCCTTCAGTCCTATGGAAAATTACTCCCCTATTCGCAGAATGGATAACCAATCCCTCAAACCCGCTCTGGACAACCTCCCTCCTTAGCCAGAGTTCAACCGTGGCCGAACTCGGAACCGGGATCTCAGCGCTAGTCTCTCTCGTACTGGCACCTTCCGTGCGTCACTACATTGCCACAGACCAGGAATACGTGCGCAAATTATTTCGGACGAACCTTGACGCCAATGCGTCCGTCGGTGCCTCTTCTAGCAACAGCAAAGCAAAAGGCAAGAGCAAGGGATCCAAATCATCCAAATCAAAGTCTCAATCGACTGTCAAGCCTGTTGATAATATCTCCTTTACAACACTGGACTGGGAGACTGACCAAGCCGCCTCACTAAAGGAATGTATGGAATCCGACGATGCCCAGGCCCAAGATGAGGAAGAAGGGGAAGATAAAGGCTTCGACCTCCTCCTTTCCTGTGACTGCATCTACAACGAAGCACTCGTTGCACCGTTCGTGCGCACCTGCGCCGAAATCTGTCGGCTGCGGCCGGCGTATGTTGCTGGTTCTGAAGAACCTCGCCCGCGCCGTAAACCGACGGTTTGCATTATCGCGCAGCAGCAGAGGTCGCCGGATGTGTTTGAGACTTGGCTTAGGGAGACAATGCGGGAGTTCCGGGTTTGGAGGTTGAGTGATGATGTACTCGGGAAAGGACTAAAGAATGGCTCTGGATATTTGGTACATTTGTTATTGGCGAAGGATAAATAGAATACAACCGTAGATACAACTTAAGTACATATGGGGTGGTTTTGTTCATGTGTATCTTGGGGATGCAAGCTGATTAGGATATAGCTAACTTAAAAGGCCTAAGGTCCCCTTTTACTAAAATCACCAGGTATAACCTTGGAACCTTGGAGCGTACAGTAAGATGGCCTCGACTAACGAGATTGTTTGGATGAACATTTTCGTGCTAAAATTGAGAGACTCTTGAAGAGGAATCAGACTGATATGGCTGAATACTTCGATGTGATTGATATATAGGATCTCAAAACATATTCCAGATCACCAATGAAGCTTGCCGGTGTCATTAGCAAACGCATCGGAGGCAGACTTGTTTTCTACAGTCTCGGTAGCCACTCTATTTCTTGCATTGACAGTAAAAAGCCCGAATAATACTTTCTGGGAGACATTCCTTTATGGCACAATCTCCTGTTTAGTACCCTCAAAGCGGCCGTGGAACTCACGGCAATTTGCAAGTGCAATAACAACAAACCCTACTATGCGGTTTCATTTACCTCAATGGGTGTTACACAAGTAGAGGACATTGGTACAGCAGACATATATAGATGGACTAGTATGCTCAGCATATTTATGCAATTAGCTAAAGAAGCATTGGGCGATAATCAAACCGTTATCTCAAACCAAATAGGAGGCACGAAGACCACCCAGGTATAACTATAGGGTATCAAGAAAGAGACACAAGCTCGAAGACAGCATTTGAACCCCCAGATACAGAAACAAAAAGAAATAGATGTAACATGGTGCAATTGATTATCATATCGAGAGCGCTAATATCCGTAGACGCCCAAGAAATTATGTAGTTGTATATATATATAGCCCGTGGAGATCGACCGTGAAGGTAAATATTACTCCGCAATGATACCCACCACTAAGGCTCCGCATTTTCTTTTTCCGCCGCAGGCGGCGAGAATTCGTACTTGCGCTTCAACGGTACAGACGATTCAGTTGATGTAGGAGAGGGACCCTGGATACCAGATTCCGAAGGTGGAAGGGTAGCCAACGCCTCTCTTGATTCTGTTTCGGGGGTGCGGTCGATAATAGACGAGATGGATTGCTTGGTTGATCCGTTCACTGCGTGCTTGGGTGGTGTTGCCGCAGCGGATTCGGTGGGAGTGCCTTCTGCATCGGGCATGAACCGGTCTAGAACTTCAGTTTTGACTCGGTAGGAGCCTTCGCGCTCGAGCTCGCCCTCCGAGTCTGAGTCCATGTCCTCATAGTGCTGGTCGCCGTCGTGGTCCAGGGGAATGGAATCTAGCGGGCTTCCTTCTGCTGAGGCTCGGTGGTTGTTCATGACTGGTGGGAGCGGAGCATTCGGATCGTAGACTACGCCGCAGACTTCGAGGGCGCGGGATTGGCTGCCCAGAGTGCGGTCTTTGTGTTTCTTGGTGAGATGGCACATGAAGCCGTGGAGGGTGACGAAGTCGGATTTTCCGCAGCCGTGGATTGGGCACGTGAGATATACGAGGCTTCCGTCTGAGGGTCGCTTCCACAATGCTCGCCCAGATGGGTCGTGGGCTGCTGGTCGGCCGTGGCGTTCGCCCCATGCCTCTACGTTTTTGATGGTGTATTTTTGCTTGCGGCGGATGGAGCCAGCGCTGTGTATTTGGTCATGGGGAAGCATTGGGTGTTGATGCTGAGATGGTGGGGGAGGTGGGGGAGCTTGATGATGAGGTTGGGCGTGCATATGGGGTGGCGGCATTGATGGGGGTGGTGCCTGAGATGAGGGTGGGAGAGGTGCTTGACGGGGCTCGGGGGGACTCTGTTGCTTGAAGAAAGCCAATGTTGTTGCCGCACTGGTCTCTGATAATCGGCGAGGTGGTGTAGGCCGTAGAGGCGGCGAGTCGCTCGCAGCGTTGAGCCCCAGTCCCATGGACTCTCTCTTTAACTTCTTGCGTTGTCTTCGAAGGTCCTGTGAAGCTTGTTTTAGAACTATGATTCCCTAAACGGGTATCAGAATCTGGCTTACCTCTTCCTCTGCTTCGGCTCTCTCCGTCATTAACCGAAATTCCTCGTCTTCATGCTTGCGCATTGCCAGAATGCGACTACGAGTTGCATTCCGGGCCATTTCCTCGTGCTCTAGATGCCGGAGTCGAGCTTCGATATGTTCCAAAGAAGCTGGACTGTGTACTGGTGGTACTCCTTGGGGATGATGTTCATGCATAGGCGGCGCGAAATGACGGAAATGGTGGCTCTGCACCATCTGCTCCGGAGGTGGCATTTGGTGTGGAGGCGGATTCGGATTCATGGCAATGGGATGGTAGCGAGGGAGATGGTTGACGAGATGGCCGGGTATACCACTATCGGGGCCAGGGTGATGCACCGGCGGTGCAGTTGTCATTGTTATGGATGGAGGTGCTCGCGGTCATACAGTTTTGAACCCTCCTGCACCAAAGAAGAAGAGAGCACGGAGTATGTAGAAGTCGAAAAGGGAAAGGAAACTAAAATGAAAAGAAAATAGGATGAGACAATCGAAAGGGAAGACCCATCTCCGATCTATGGGTCGACGGTTTGGAAAGGATTGACATTCAGACCTTGGAGCTAACTACTTTGTATAAATAAAAATGAAAAATGAAAACGAAAATGAAAATGAAAATGTCAAATAATATAAATAAATATAAATAAACATAATAAATATAATACAATAATATAATAATAGAAAATAAGAAATGACTCTTCCACTAGCGCGACCCTTCTGCAACCCCGTTATCTTGAAAAATTCCCGTAACGGCGTAAGGGGATCGTCTCAGGGGATCTCGATTGTGATTGATCGTAGACTTATCTAGTACTCCCGATAGGTATTATTTAATAAAATTTTGGATAGGGTGTATAATAAAGGAATAGATTCAAATATAAAACTAATATACTAATCTAAGAATATATTGATGTGCAATGTGCAATGTACAATATAATCCGAAAAGAATGTTTTTTAATTTCCCAGAATGGTTGATGGAGCCCTCAAACCAGAAAGACAACCACTTATCCATGGAATTGGCACGACGCTAGCCATGTAATCAAATCACAATCAGCCCTGGAGAGCCCTAAAGTTCATTTCCTTTGGATCAGAATGGACCCTAATCTACCGGACCAATGATCGGCATCTCCAAATTGAAGGGAAAAGGATAAAATAAAATAAAAAAGAAAATAGTCACTTGACATCTCCTTCAGGGGAGGAGGGAGGGGAAATAAGTCTAAACATGACAAGTCTAAAAATTCTGACTGCAGTCACCCTATGAGCGTCATTGGTCCGAGACTATAATTTCAAAAGTAATATCAAAGGTATCATTCGGGGTTCAATAATACTTTCAATAATCTTAATTCCCTTTCCCCGGAGAAAAGTAGGAGTAAAGCACCTTATTAGAGTATATTATCGAGATGTATTTACCTCTTGACCCTAAAACAAAGCTAAATTCGATAGTCGAAGCCTCGAATCAGAGCCTCCGCGATTGAATTTTTTTCCCATCTGCCAACTACTGTATTCCGGGATTAACCATCCAATAATAAGCAACAGATCTACCCCATTACTGCCAAGGGTATGTTCATCCTGGAGATCATTATGTAACACAGGAGAACTTGTTCCTGACAAGGTTCCATGGTAGCCATAGAAGCGGGAAGAATCGCGATGGATCTTGAAATGTCTTCCACACTTCTAGTGATGTCCATGTACTCCGTTCCTGGTACACTATCATTCTTGTCTGGTCCATTGCTCTCCACACATTATTGCATTATTGTTTAGTGGCATCAATCTATTTGATTTGTGTATATTTCTTCTCCGAATTAGAACTACCCCAAGTCCCAGTATCTAGACTACTCCCTATATACTCCGTACAATCAACAATAACAAATACATTATTAATAGCCATGTAATATTTGCAAAGCCCGGGGATTCGAAATCAAGGAAATGCCAACCCACATATTTAGTGCCTCCGAACTGTACATCGTAAGCTAGAATATGGGTCTTGTATGGATTTTCTGCTCAAGTGACTTAGTAGGGCTATGGGTCTGCAGCAAATGCCAGGGCTTAACTTGTAAAGGGAAGCAAAGACGAAAAGGGAAAAACGAGCCCTAGAACTCGAACAAGGAAAAAAGAAAAGAAAAGAAAAGAAAAAAAAACACAGCATGTCAACAGAGTGGGGAAATGGAAATAATCATACGTACTAGGGGTACGCTAACGCAGATGGTCTCACTCAAGAAGTGATCGACGAATGGTCGAGGGGCCAGTTATGTGGGAGTTTGAAAATTTTCTACTCCGTAGTTGCACCGGGATTTAATTTAAAAGATATCTTACACTTCAGATCGGTACTATACAATATTGAATTTAGCAATAGTGGTTATATTTACAAATCTAGGACGATATGAGGTAGGTACTATATTGTATCAGTCATCTCTCCCCCTTGTCTATTTCAAATGTTCTGCATTGAACCCCCCACAAAGCCTCGTATATAATCTTATTTCGAAATAATTATTATTTACACACATCATTGTAGAAGACCCACTGTAGTAGCCCGACTGGTGTGTACAACGATGATTTGCTACTCGACCGCACCGCTGCAGGGAAGCCTGTACGATTACTTCGCTCTGTTACCACCCAGCTCGAGTCCAGATTGGTCTGATGGCAAAACGGTGCTTTTCTCGTGTTCTTGTTTAATGTACGGCGAAATCTTGTTTCTTCCTTTGTTCCTATGACGATGCAACATATCAAGGGCAATTGTCCTAGACTAAGCATGCACTGTTAAAGTTCAGGGGGCACAAGGGACACACAATAGAAGCTTGCAGAAACCTACCTTTCACCTCCAAGGTATATTGTACCTATGTTGTAGTCAACCCCATTATAGCCCCCCTTCTCATACCTTCTACAATCCTAGCTCCTCTCGACCGAGATCCTATCATTCACTAGTAGGAGTACAAAGTAAACTAGCCTTGATTTTTTTGTGGATAATGCAAGGATGACGAGACTATATTCCGTAGAGACCATTGGTCTAACCAAATGGGCTGCATTTCAAACCTTGTACGATGCTAAGTGGATTCGCAGACGCCAGAATTAAATTAATAGATTGGTGCGATTGAAAGCCATACAGTTTCAGGTGACTGGCTCAACGTGTATTCTGGCGGAACTAAGGGTCAAAACCCGTGCGCCAGTTGGGAGCTTCTGGCCTATCATCGTTGTCGGCACTCCAGATATTTGACTTTGCGGTGGACATGATGCTGTAAGTCCAGTAATATGCTTCTCACTAACTGCGTTAAAATGTATTCGGACAATAATAGCTACTAACCACTATGTACATCGTAATCGTGGTCAGCTTGACCGCTATTGATTTTATTGGTTGTAACATCACATCCCTGGTTATATATCCCTGTTTATACGTACTCCGCAGAGACGTCTGTACATTCTATGCCCTTTTACCGCCATTTTCCATGCCTTTCTAGCTGTAACAAGGGGAAGGGGGATAGACAGTCCTGAAACGACGTGGTGTTAGCTTAAAAATAACGTCCCTTGTGTCATGTTAAACCAAATGAATCGGATCTATCGTCCTGTACGTCGTCAAGGAAAGAGGCCACATAGGCGGGCGACTTTTATTGTATTATTATTACCAACACCATATTATCATGCCATATGCAGACAGAATGCGAGTGGAAACGGGTTACATGCTGTAGAGAGAGAGAGAGAAAGCCTATCATATTGTAGCGACTTTCGAGTAATGTGCTGGTTGTTGTTTGTCTGTGTGCATATGAAGTCTGGATTGGCCGGTATCAAATACTTTCATGTACGTTTGTATGTAGCCCTGAAGAGTTGGAAGCTGATAGGCCGGAAGCGGCTATGTCTGCATCCGCAAGGCAGCAAATGTTCAAACTGCGCCATGTACATATATATACACATGCATGTTACTTGATAACGTTGATACAACTAGATCCTACAGTGGGAATGAGAAGAAATTAATTGTGAAGCGAGAGGAGAATTGTCCGATTTCTATTGTCACATGCCCATGAAAGCCGAAACCTACCACATCCTTTTTTGTGGCCCCCATGCCGTAATGTCATTAGATACAATTGAAGACAATCCCGGCATGACCACTTCCAGGCGATGAACCTGGACAGTAGCATGAGGGCAGAAGAGAAAAGAATATAGGATCATACATGGGTGTGGTAGTTTAACACCGATACACCAGAAAACGCAGAGGGGTAAAAAGGGCCTTGAAAGTATGTGTACAGGTAAATGCGAGAAAAGGAGATGCAAAAATCAGGGAGTCTCTGAACACAAAGGAAAAAAAGGAAAAGGAAATTGGTAGAAAAAATACAGGAACCTTTTACGGTTCAGGTGTGGCAGTTACAGAGGGAAAAAGCATTTACTGCTTGGTCTCACCCTGCTGCTCACCACCCTGCTGCTGCTGCTGCTGCTGCTCGTTGTTGGCCTTGTGCATCTTGTCGAAGAGGGTCAAGCTGGCAGTCTGGAGGTCGTCGACCTTCTCCTTGAGCTCCTCAGCAGTGGTGGTGCTCTCGCCAGACTGGCTCTTGACAACGAACTCACGGAGAGTAGCGATCTTCTCCTTGATGGTCTCGGCCTCAGCCTTGTCGAGACGGTCCTCGAAGTCCTTGAGGGCCTTCTCGGTATCGTTCAGGACGCTGTCGGCGCGGTTGGCGGCCTCAATGGCAGCCTTGCGCTCCTTATCGGTCTCAGCGTACTTCTCGGACTCCTCGACCATGGACTGGATCTCGGCATCGGAAAGACCGGAGCCGGAGGCAATGGTGATAGACTGGTCCTTGTTGGTAGACTTGTCCTTGGCGTTGACGTGGACAATGGAATCAGCGTCAATGTCGAAGGTGACCTCGATCTGAGGAACACCGCGGTGAGCGGGAGGAATGCCAACAAGCTGGAAGTTGCCCAGCATCTTGTTGTCACGGACAAGCTCACGCTCACCCTGGTAGACCTTGATCTCGACAGCGGTCTGCATGTCAGCAGCGGTGGAGAAAGTCTGAGACTTCTTGGTAGGGATAGTAGTGTTACGGTTGATCAGACGGGTGAAGACACCGCCGAGGGTCTCGATACCGAGGGAAAGAGGAGTGACATCGAGCAGGAGAACGTCAGTGACCTCACCAGCGAGAACGGCACCCTGAATAGCGGCACCGATGGCAACAGCCTCGTCAGGGTTGACGGACTTGGAGGGCTCACGGCCGAAGATGGACTTGACGGACTCAGTGACCTTGGGCATACGGGTCATACCACCGACAAGGATGACATCCTGGATATCACCAGACTGGAGGTTGGCGTCCTTCAGGGCCTTACGGACAGGCTCAGTGGTACGGCTGATAAGGGGGTCAACCAGGGCCTCGAGCTGAGCACGGGTCATCTTCTGGGTGATGTGCAAAGCACCGCTGGCGCCGGCAGTGATGAAGGGAAGACTGATCTCAGTCTGGAGGGAAGAGGAAAGCTCGATCTTGGCCTTCTCGGCGGCCTCACGGATACGCTGGATGGCCATACGGTCGCCGGTAAGGTCGACACCGGTCTCCTTCTTGAACTCGCTGACGATGTTGCGGACGAGGTGAATATCGAAGTCCTCACCACCGAGGTGGGTGTCACCGTTGGTAGACTTGACCTCGAAGACACCCTTCTGGATCTCAAGGACGGAGATATCGAAGGTACCACCACCAAGATCGTAGACAGCGACGACACGGTCAGCCTCCTTCTCCATACCGTAGGCAAGAGCAGCAGCGGTAGGCTCGTTAACGACACGGAGAACGTTCAGGCCGGCAATCTGACCAGCATCCTTGGTAGCCTGACGCTGGGAGTCGTTGAAGTACGCGGGAACAGTAACGACGGCGTTCTTAACGGGCTTGCTGAGGTAGGCCTCGGCGGTCTCCTTCATCTTGTTGAGGACGAAGCCACCGACTTGGGAAGGAGAGTACTTCTGGCCACGGGCCTCAACCCAGGCGTCTCCGTTGGTGTGCTGGACGATCTTGTAGGGAACCTCCTTAATGTCACGCTGAACCTCAACATCGGTGTACTTGCGACCGATCAGACGCTTGGTAGCGAACAGAGTGTTCTCGGGGTTGACAACGGCCTGACGCTTAGCGGCAATACCGACCAAGCGCTCGCCATCCTGGGCGAAACCAACGATGGAGGGAGTAGTGCGAGCACCTGTTGAAAATCAAGTTAATTTCGAGTTCCATTTGCGTCCATCCGATCGTGGTTGAAAGATTGATGCATTCAAGTCCCAAAGCTCTGACCACTTGTCCGCAGGAGTTGAAATTTCTTCTCACGTACCTTCGGCGTTCTCAATGATCTTAGGAGTCTTCCCCTCCATAACAGCCACGGCGGAGTTGGTGGTACCTATAATAAAGAACCATTAGAATACTGTCGTCATTGAAACTTGATGTTCATCTCGCGCCAGTACTTACCAAGATCAATACCGATGACCTGGCCCTTTACCTTCTCCTCGCCACCCTCTGTGGAGTTCCATCTCCGGAATGAGGCAGGAAGTCTGGAGGCAGGAGTGCGAGCGAAAGCAGCGCGCGGGAGCTGTGATAGAGATTGAGTCAGTGACCTGTGACGCGTTGGATTTTTCCTCGGGGAAAAAGGGAAAGCTTACAGCGCGAGTAATTGTGCGAGGAAGCATTGTGATAAATTAATTAATAAAAAGAGAAAAAGAGAAACTCCAACGACTCAATCGTGAAGTTATAAAAGGACAGAAGAAAGGATTGAAGAGATGGAGATGGAGAGATGGAATCGAAAAGAAGGGGAAAAGGAAATAGAAATTGCACGGAGAGCTTCGGCCCGTCGAACTTGGTAGAATCACGGGATCTGACCAATTAGGAAGCGAGTTGTCGTCGACAGCCTCCTGGGTAACCGACCTCACCGCCTTGTTGGTGCCGTATACGCGGCTATACATTGCGCTATACGGAGAGATACTGGGATTAACTGGGATATATTGAGATCTATTGAGAATATTACTGACTAAATTGAGATGTATAGGAAGTGTAGAGTATACATTCTCACACAATGTAATCAGTAATATGCTTGCTCGTCAAGGTGGCAGTTCAATGGCCTATCCTTCCGCGGTGGCAAATACTCAACTCCGAGCTACACCCGAGGTCCATATATATGATGAGAATCTTATATACGATATCTGGTGTCATATTTCAAACAAACACGATGCAAAAAAGCTGTCGCAATAAGCATTTCTTTCTGATAGCAATTGCGACAATCATGTATCTCCCAATCATGTATCTCCAGTGGGTGAACCAGTCATACTCCCAACGTGTCGTGTGACCTGGTCGGTAAACTCCCCTTCGTTGATTTGGTCGAACCTAAGACAAGATTGCAGATAGAGCCAAAGAGTCCGCCTGGATCTAGATAATTAATTGATAATCCATGCACTCTGGGGGAAAAACAATGCTTGGTGCAGATTCCAGATTGTAGGGACTGGAGGTGATTTTGGCAGTGCATAATAGGATCTGCTAGGATCTACTAACGTGGGTAAATGTAAGCAAAAACAGCGCCGACACCATATCAACAGTGTAGTGCATCATCATGAATGACCAAGGCCGGTTCCGGAGTGACAGGCCAACCGCATTCGTTGGAATTCGCAGTTCCCCGGCTTTTTGTCCCAGTCCCAAGCCTTACGTCATCCAAAGGCACCTCCAGGCTGGTTTGACTCTGAACAACTGCAGAGCACAGATCAAACGGAAATTTATTCAAGAACCAAAAAAAAAAAAAAACAGTGTCGTGCTTAAACAACTGTCAAACTTGACCATACTCCAACTGGGGGCCCCCCGATCCTCTTGTCCTCAAAACTTCCCCGCTCGAACAATGTCATCTCTGGCTTAGCTTTATCCACCATGACCTCGGATTCGACTCTGCTGTGAGCTTGGTGCATCCTACTATCGGAAATACCTCTTAACATGTCTTAGACATCGCCCAACCGAGGCTCTCATACTCCCGACCAAGCGACGCTTCTTCCCGTTCAAGATCCCCAACTTGTTCGTTGATCAATCCGCTTATCTTCCGTGCGCAACCTAACCAAAGAGAGCTTTCTTTTAGTCACACACAGCTACGCAACTATATAAGTACGGCTGACCCCGATCGCATCTATGTCGTCGTCGAGAGAATCGTGTATTCAATACATATATCGGAACAAAAGCGCGAGACTGTAGCGGTGATCCCATTTGAGCCGCGCTGTCTGGTCGCTGGATATGGTTGGATAGTAGTGGGGGGTCCGGAAAATGGCGAATGTGCTTTCATTCACATCGGTGATCGCGGAATGCAGGTCCATGGCGATGCACCCTTCCAGACTGATGTAGATAGTGCACTCCCCCTCGATCTCGATCCGCAGTCAAGCATGACTTCGGGTGATTTCAATGGCGAATCTGCGTCAACCCGATATCGGAGCAGCAGGTCATCACCGGAAGTAGAGCTCCACAGGTTCGGTGGGAGCATCGTCAATTCAGTGACCATCCATCGTTTCTATGGTGGTAGCGAGGACTTGGCCGATGAAGATATTGTGGTGCTGAGGTGCGCGCTGGTCGGAAAAGGGTGTGTGCTGATCATGCTAACTCATGACTAGCAATAATGATCGGACAGTCACCGTGTATTCGCTGACTCGAGCGAAAGTCTTAAAGGTCCTTCATCATTCGACTTGTATGAACTATGCGACAATTTCCCCAGATTCCAAACTGCTCACGGCAGTAGGGGATGAGAATCATGCCTACTTTTATGAAATCACTCGTGATTTGGAATCATCATCCGGGACAACTGAATCTGGACGGAAGCTTACGGGGTGGGAATGGGAGCTTATCAATCGCCTGGAGATGGATATTGGCCTGCGGGCGGATGATGCGTGCTGCTTCACTGTCGCTTTCTCGCCATCCAGTCGCTTGTGTGCCATCGGATCCCAATCTGGAATCATCACGGTTATCGACGTCCAGTCCATCTGCAAAAGCTTTGCGGACTCGGAAGACGACTCCCCTGTTCTTTGTCAATTTCCGGCGTCAAGGTCGTGCGCCGAGGGCGGTGCCGTTCGTTGTCTGGCCTTTTCGCCCGAGCCATGGGACCTTCTTGTATGGCTAGAGGGCCACGGCAGAGCCGGCGTGGCTGATGTTCGCCAACATTTTATGCGCAGGCAATTACTCCATTTGGATTCTGATGACCCACAATTGGAGGAAGTGTATACAGACTTTTCGACAGAGAACCTCGAACAACACCCGCTAGGAGAAGATCTTTTGGAAATGCCACCACGAGCGAGACTGGACAACGAAGATTTTCCGATTGAACGGGACGAAGAGCAAACGGAGCGTTCGTCTTTGCGAGAGTCTTTGATCCAAGATCTTACCGAGAGAGAAAGGTTGATTATGGAGTTTTTGAACACGGCACGCTGGACGTCGCGGCTGGAAGAAGGACTTACTGAACGACCAGAACGCCCGGCTAGGGCAAGTCTTCAGCCTCAATTAGTGACTCGGCCGCAAAATCACGGTTCCACAGATGGTACCGCTCGCAATAATCGTCCTACTTCACCCCTGCATCGCTATGATCCTTCTGATGTCTCCCGAGATAGCCACCTGGGTCGCACTGCATCCAATCCAAGACGCCAGAGCTCGGTGGTGGTATCTCAAGGGAGTCGTCCTACGGAAGGGATGTCCTCTCACCCTGATCGCCAATCGGGGATCACCCTCAGTTATTCCACCTTACATTCAGAGCTTACGCCCCTCAGGTCAGAAACGACCTCTCGGTTTAGCACCGATCCTGAAGCGGCCGACACCGAAACTAGCATTCCAACCGAGGGACCTGGATACTCTAATCCAAGCCTAGACATCCATGGCTTGGCCCACCGATCGCAGAGATCAAGCTCCATCCCCCGACGCATCGATCGACCACAAACCGGAGCGGAAAGAAGATATGATACTTCACGCCTTACCACATATGAGATTCGTGCGAATGTCGCTGCTGAACGACTTCGGCGTCAGCGCCAGATTGCCAATGAGGTACACAACCGCTCTTTTGAAAGGGAACAACGGCATCGCCAACAGCTTCTCGGGTTTGAGCAGACACATTCTCCGCGTTGGATCAGAAACATAATCAATGACCTCCCTGATCGAAACTCAACGAATGGCTGCGGTGCCGAGGAGCCAGATTCTACTGCTGGAGTTGGCTGGGGCGCTGATGGACGCACATTGTGAGTGTGGAATGCAGCAAATTTGTGGAATTAGACTAACATCTGCAGGTACATCGCGACAATGGAGGGTATTTTTGAATTCCCACTGAACATTCACGATCGGAAAACATTCCCTATCTTCTCTTGCCGTTAAATTCCTAGGCCTGGCGTAACAGGGAATTCCCTATCCGACGCCATCGGGTCTCATTTTCTCACTTACCTTTTTATTTACTTTTTATTTACTTTCTTCGTCTTTTTTTTATTTTTATACTTCTGATCATGCAGATTCTACCAAGGCCAGAAATATCTCTGAACATCGGGCCTACTACTAAACGTTGATGGTTTGCAGTCTTCACTTTGCAAAAAAGGGAACTGATTGCGAACTGATTGCCCTTCCTTGTTTGGACCTGTTCTTGTCGTGCTCACAAAGTCAATCCTTTTCTCATATTGAATTGTTCTCTTGTTACATACCCTTCGGCGCTTAGGGGCGTACATCATCTCGTCTTTATCCCATTTGTCTTTTCTATATTACATGCACCATTTTTTGTATGACTGATTGAAGTACAAAAAGTTCATTTATATATTTACTTTCTGCCAATACAATCTTGTCCAAATTTAAAGTGAACAAATAAACAAGCAAGAGAAAAATAACTCTGATGCATCGTTGTCGTAGCATCCGCGTTCCACGCCACTTGTCCTGCTCAGAAGTAAATTTATTGCAGTGTAATATCTAGAGGTATCGAAATGAGAGAAATTGCATATAATGATCCATTAAAGTGGTGATGTAGAGTTGCAATTCTGGTGGGCCTAGTATATTTCGATGACATTTTTATGCACGGAAAAGTGAAGAGCTGTCTTGCATTAACTGTCTTTCGATATGAGATATAACTTCGAGAATTATGAATATATGTATGTCTCCCAACAAGCCTAGTTTGAACCATTTCAATCCTAAATAAGAGACCACTTATTCAATCAACAATGCCTAAACAATGCCGAAGTTATCGAGCGTGATGTTGGGTTCTACGAGGGAGATTTTGCAACGCGCAATGTCTCGTTTCCTCTATTTCCCCACCAGCAAAATGCTTCACATTATACCATCTTCAATATATCAGTGTAACAGATTCCAAACCCTTGGCCTTTCAGGAGAATAAAGTAAAAGGCTACAGGGGATACAAGAACTTCAAGTTTTCCCGATCAGTCTTATCATGATCACGATCACCAATATGGACAATCTGGCCACCAGCATCAATCACCTCATCTTGGTCAGAGTCCGTATCAATTTCGGCGAGGAGTCGTTCTCGGCGTCTGTTTTCCCGTTGTAGGTAAAATCGAATAATAATACACATCGCAGGCGAGATCAACCAGAATGCAGTCATGAAGGCCCAGGGCAAGACATAACGAGGTTGGTATTTCGATTGCCAGAATCTATATCTCACGTCAGTACCTGTGTTCCCCAGAAGATGTCTTGAGACTAGACTAACTCGGGGGATATCATGTTTGCAACAGAGGCAGCGACAATACAAGAAGTCATTAGACAGAGCTTCTTTGTGTGCCCAGTTGTTGTCGTTCCAGCCCAAGTGAGGCCGAGAAGATAAGACGGCTTAAATGTAGATATTTGGGTGCCAACTACCAGGGCCACCTTGTTTGACCACGGAGATGCGAGCTGAGGAAGAATCAATAAGCTAGAATGGAGATGTCAGATGCATTCACTTACCTCAATGATACCGCCAACAAAGCAAGGAATATAGGATATAGCACACGTGTACCCCGTACCGAGACGCGTACTATAAAGCAAAGTGGCAGATCCAAGAATCAAAATCAATCCCCAAATTGGCTTTATAATATTGAATAAGGCACTCTCGGCTGGAGTGAAGCCAAATCCGACGATGATAAGCGGGAGCTGTTGGGAGGTGTTGTTGGGGAGTTCGTTGAAGAACATGTGCAAGCTGAGAAGAAGATCAGTATATAGCGAATTAATCGCGGGAATATAAGCGGAAACTGGCTCACATGAATAGCCAACTCTTTAGGTCAGTGAAAGATTCTCGTACCTGCCGCCACTTGAACGTCGAGTTTGAGATTCCAGCATGAGTCTCGCGAATCAGTTGGATTGTGTGGACCTTCTCCTCGGTGGAAAGCCATTTAGCATCGAGTGGCGAGTTTGGCAAAAATATCAGAAGAGGAATGAAGATGGCGAAGGTCAAAACAGCACAAATAATGTGAAGCCATTTCCATGAGTTGATCGACCCAGCCAAAACTCCCGTATTGTCATCAATGATGAGTTTGTACGCAATCATTGTCAACATCACATTTGCCATACTTCCGAAGGCCCACCATAGCAGCTGCACCCACGGACTCTTCTTCGGAGGGAAAAACGCTTGATGGAGAATGGCGGTCGAGGGAACAATTTGGGACTCAGTCTGCAAAGGTTAACTCTATGTAATCAAAGCTCGCGAGGGTGTACTAACCATTCCCAGTAGAAACCGCACAGCCATCATCTGTTTACCGGTCTTAACTGCAGGGTGAACTCCAAGTAACAGGGCCCAGAGGAAAAGCGACCCGGTAATAAAGTGCTTGTGTCCAACACGTTGCGATATCCAAGCACCTGGCCAAAGAGCGACAAGATATCCTGCATAGAATAGGACAAATAGGTCGTTGTACTCATTTTTGGACATCTGAACATCTTTGAAGATACCCATAGTACTAGCCTGAGATAGGGTCGACTTGTCGAGGTGAATCAGGAAGGATATCCACCATGTTTGACTCAGAAGACACCAGAAATTCTTGCGGACCAGTCTTCCCTCAGCCTCTGAAGTCAAAGGCCCGACCTTGTCCTTGTTTGTGTTGTAGAAATACGTTGTGTCATCGGTGTCGCGTACATCTACCACGTGAGGATCATGGGGAGGATCGTTGGGAAGTTCACTGCCAAACGATATGGCTTGGACATCCACCTCTCTTTTTTCGCCAGGGGAAACCCTACTTGAATCTGAGACTGTCGCATCTTTCTCCGGCGACATTTTCAATCCTGAGATTTCTTGATAGAATAGAATAGAATGTAGGATGATAACCAAGTGCTTCTTCCCATTATTTTATATAACAAGATGGCAGCAAGTTCGGAGAAAGCCGATGTTAGACTTGCATTTCCTCAAGGTTCCCAGTAGCCTTTCCCTTTTCTGATTTTGTCTCGCCTATTGCGGCTGAGTTTAGTTGGCGTAGAGGCATTCGCTGTAGTTTTTCCGCCTCTGGTGTTGAGTCTAAGGACCTTGAGCGCCGGGAGTAACCTGCCAAGACACGGGAGTTTCGTTGCCCTCTCTTGGCATGCTCTGCCAAGACGACTTGGTTGTATTGGGGGACCTTGGGAGTTCGTGGACGTTTGAGCTTGTCGGGCTTGGCTGGCTAGATGGGGTCCACGCGGTATATACAATAAGGGCACGGCTTCCGGGGTCGATGATCGCAATCTCCGTATGAGTTCTTGTATTGGGGTCTCGAACAATATAAAATCCTTGAATATACATAGAAAAGTCCTTTGTACGGTTTACTCTTTTGTATCGAAGACAAAGACATGTAGAACTACTAGGAAAGTGGCCCTGAAAAACTCCGTGGATGGCCTTAGCATAGCAATATTTCTCCGAAATTAAGGCTACACGAAAGGTAAGAACTGAGTGCCTCGCTTCTGAAAGTCGTTAAGTGCAATGGGTGTGCGTAACCTATGACAGCCATCTATTTATTGTTACTGACAGGGCCATCAGATACGGTGCTGTAATGGGTAGGGATGGTTTCAAGTCAATATCGTGCCACCTTCCATAACTGCCAATTTGAGATACTCGTAAGGTATGTGGAGTGAGTTAGATGATGCGGACATATTGCATGTTCATGGTTGTAAATTCCTTATTTTATTCTGTATGGCTCGAGGGTGTCATAGCTCTAAGTGTCTTGCAATTTAGAACACATAGCTGGACATAGAAGAGACACTTCCTGATCTTGGGGTCTCCATCAGACGAAGTACAAAACAGACAGGTGAAGTGTTTAGAACGAAGGATTACAGACGGGCTTAGATACAGAAACGACACCTTGGTTTTATGGATCCCTCTCAATACTTACACAGCTTTCAGGATAAAAGTGATAGTGATAGAAAATAACAAACGATGCATCGTGGATGAGAGTGAACTGGTTTGGGAGTGAAGTCGCCTATTTTTCGTTCTTCAAAATTTCTCTAAAGTACATATAATTATTCAATCTGAGCTCGTGCCTTAAAGGTGGTTCGGCCGAAAGGTCTGCCTTGCGATTCTGGAATTGCTCCACACCAATGTGCGAGTAACTCCAACTCCAGTGACCACAAATGCTTCACCTTGCGACAGTATCTGTTACCGCGGGAAATCTGGATCCATCGACCGAAAACAGCGAGGTCATAGGAATTGACCATGCAAATCAGGGCAAGTGACTCCATGCTACGTTATCCTCCATGTCAAGGTGCTCTTATTGTAGTTCTTATTGTAGTCAGTTATTTCATGGTGCGAGATTACTCAAAAATCAATATAGAAGTGTCACTATGAATGGGAATAATCGTACAAGGTAAATAAACATGCTGGGTGTATCAGTCTACTACAGTATCAGCATGATCCGTACAGAGGCTTGGCTATGTATAAAAGAGATGGAAACCTGAACTTTATGAATACCTCTGTTCAATCAATTTGCAATAAATTGCAGTCTCAATCAGCAACAGATAGGTGTTGCTATAGATATAAATCATAGCCCTGAATGAGAACCCCACACTGGCATCGACGTCATGGATACTGCCGGTATATACCGCCTTGAGTGTCATTGAGAGAAGTTTACCGGTTGGCCTGTTGCTGCATGGGCTCCTCCGAAATCCCTTCGAAGCACTTCGTCAGACTCATCACAGCATCAATTTCATCCATTAAATTTGCTTTCCTCACGTCAACGAACAATTCTTCTCGGTTTTGCGCTAGAACGTGAAATCGACACACACATCGGTGTGGGGTTCGGCCACTGCCGAGTCAAACATCGACATAATTTCAAATCACCGGTTGACTCTTCGACACGGTGCTTCACACCATGGCGGACTCACTGGAATCCCCAATGAAGAAGTTAGATCTAGAAGGCAAAGGCTTCGATCCTTCGACTTTCGATGCTCGTCTCGCAGACGAAGAGAATGGCAAGATCGAGAGCTTCCAAGCTCGGAAGCAAGCTCCTCAAAGTACCCAAGAGTTGCTAACAGAGCTTGAAAATGAGTTCCTGAGCCCATCAGACAAATTCAGCCCTAAATGGCTGAACACTCTCCAAAGGTAAGTAAGTATCATGTTTTCATTTGCGGGGCAGCTTTTTGACAGCTTTGGCAGACGATGGGACGTTTCGACAGATTACGCAGACCTATTCGAACTCGCCCCAACACAAACACGGACGGTGACTCGTTTCACGCGAGAGGGATTGGAAGGACGCGTTACTGGATATCAAGAGGTTACTGTTCCTGCTGCAAGCGCAACAGCCAAGAATTCCACCTCGCTTCTCCGCCGACCTGCTGGCCGCGCCGAGTTTGTTAGAGGTGCGGCAGGCTTCTTTCCTTTCGCCCCCGGGGGCTTGGACGCCATCGAGGCTTTGGCAGCAATGGAGGCCGATGCTCAGGTCACAGAACAATCGAAGAACGGGAAACAATCTGGGCTCGATCGCATCATTGACTTTGGCACCGAGGGGGGTCTTCTGACCACACCCCCTGGCTTCGATACCGGTGTTAATTTCGATGAAGCCAAATCTAAAGACGCCACCGAAGGTGCCCAAGAAGTCAAAACCGCTCTTCTTCAAGAGAACAGCGACCTCACAGTGGATCAACTCGAGGAAACTGCGGATGTCGATACAGGAGCAAAGGCCGAGCTTGATGATGTCAGTGAAGACGAAGATGAAGAAGACATAGACGCTTTGCTACCGGTTGAGTTCCCAGCACTGGAACCGCGTAGCCAGTTGCTCGCAGGAATCCACAAGCAAAAAGGTAAAGAATGGGCCCACGTTGTCGACATCAATAAGGATATTCCGAACTTCAATGAATTGGTTCCCGATATGGCCAGAGAGTGGCCATTTGAGCTCGATACTTTCCAGAAGGAGGCTGTTTACCATCTTGAGAATGGCGATTCGGTGTTTGTTGCAGCCCATACCTCGGCAGGCAAGACAGTCGTGGCTGAATACGCAATCGCCCTGGCTGCTAAGCACATGACCAAAGCGATCTATACGTCTCCCATCAAAGCTCTGAGTAACCAGAAATACCGTGATTTCAGAACTGAATTTGACGACGTCGGTATTCTGACCGGTGACGTTCAAATCAACCCGGAGGCCAGCTGTCTCATCATGACCACTGAGATCTTGCGGAGTATGCTGTACCGAGGCGCTGATCTCATCCGCGATGTTGAATTCGTCATTTTCGACGAGGTGCATTATGTCAATGACCTCGAACGAGGAGTGGTATGGGAAGAAGTCATCATTATGCTTCCGGAGCATGTCACATTGATTCTTCTCTCTGCCACTGTGCCCAATACCCGGGAGTTTGCATCATGGGTCGGTCGTACAAAGAAGAAGGACATTTATGTCATTTCAACTCATAAGCGACCTGTCCCGCTTGAGCACTATCTCTGGGCCGGGAAGAGCAAGCACAAGATCGTAGACTCCAACAAAAGATTCCTTGAGAGCGGCTGGAAGGAAGCGGATGATATTTTGTCCGGCAAAGATAAGGCGAAAGCTAAGAAGGAGGCTGAAGCTCAGGCGCAGTCGGCGCAAGCTAGAGCACCAGCCCCTCAGGGCCGGGGGCGCGGCCAGCCAGCGAATATCAGAGGTGGCCGCGGCGGCCCACAGCGTGGAGGTCCACAACGAGGTCGGGGGCAGGGCGGCGGACAGTATTCCAACCGAGGAACAGGCAACATTGCTCGCACAGGCCGTGGTGGTGGTCGTACAAGTGCGGCCCAGGACAAAAACACCTGGGTGCATCTTGTTTCGCATCTTCGCAAAGAAGACTTGCTGCCGGGATGTGTTTTCGTTTTCTCTAAGAAGCGATGCGAGGAGAACGCAGATTCACTGTCAAATCAAGACTTTAGCAATGCTAGCGAAAAGAGTTTGACACACATGTTCATTGAGAAGTCACTCACCCGACTGAAACCCGAGGACCGCACGCTACCACAGATTCTTCGCCTTCGAGAGCTTCTGAGCAGAGGCATTGCTGTACACCATGGCGGTCTCCTGCCTATCATGAAAGAAGTTGTTGAGATTCTCTTTGCTAGGTCTCTTGTCAAGGTTCTGTTCGCCACAGAAACCTTTGCCATGGGATTGAATCTTCCCACCCGAACTGTGGTATTCTCCGGTTTCCGTAAGCACGACGGCAAATCCTTCCGTGATCTCCTTCCTGGCGAATATACGCAAATGGCGGGACGTGCTGGTCGTAGAGGTCTTGACACGGTAGGGTATGTTATTGTGACAAACAGCGGAAAGGACGAGGCTCCATCTGCTGCGTCGCTGAAACAGATGATCCTTGGAGACCCGACAAAGCTTAGGTCTCAATTCCGACTGACATACAACATGATACTGAATCTATTGCGTGTGGAAGCCCTGAAGATTGAGGAAATGATCAAGCGGAGTTTCAGTGAAAACGCAACACAAGCTCTTTTACCGGAACACGAGAAGCAAGTACAGGTATCTGAGGCCAGCCTTGCGAAAATCAAACGGACACCATGTGAGATCTGTGACCTGGATTTGATGACCTGCCATAATGCTGCTATGGAATATCGAAAGCTCACAGCTGAGTTCCACACCGAGCTGCTATCGTCGCCTGTCGGCAAACGTCTTTTCACAACGAAGAGATTGGTTGTGTACCGCAAGGTGAGTTCAGATGATCTGTTGTGGTAGTACGTGGTTGGGGGAATACTGACATGATTTATAGGACGGACAACGTACTGCTGGTGTTATTACGCGCGACGGGGTTTCCGCGGGAGTCATCGGGGCGGTACCTTGTATCCAAGTATTTGAGATCGGAACCTTGAATAACAAGCGGCACCCCACCGATATTCTTCCCTTCTTGCCTATGTTCCGTCCCTACTTCCAACCACTCCCTAATCGCGTCGATGACATGAGCCTTCGAGTATGCAAAATCCCATTGTCCGACGTCGAGTGCGTGACAAACACCCTTGTTAAGATCACAAAACCAATGTGGTATCTAAACATTAAGAAAGGTAAGAGCATATTTGCTTCTCTTTACATATACAACGATACTAATTCAGGAAAAGAGTCAACCAAGTGGGCTGAAACTGAACTGTGCCAGTTCACCAACTCCTGGATCCATACAGGTTGGGATGAGATTGACTGGCAACGAATCAAAGAGATGGAAATTCGCGATATCCTCGACAAACGACAAGCTCAGGCAGAGATTGCTCAGTCATGCCACTGTCTACAATGCCCTGATTTCGTGAAACACGTGAGTATCTTATTTCTATTCGTCTGAGCCCTATACTAATGTCAAATAGTTCGAGATGCAACACGACGAGTGGCAAGTTAAAGAAAACATCTCGGAGCTGAAGCAACTGATGTCCGACCAAAACCTTCAACTACTTCCGGATTATGAGCAGCGCATTCACGTGCTGAGGGAGCTCGGATTTGTCGACGAACAATCTCGTGTGCAACTTAAGGGCAAGGTGGCATGTGAGATTCACTCCGCCGACGAGCTGGTACTGACCGAATTGGTTCTCGAGAACGTTCTTGCTGAATACGAACCGGAGGAGATTGTTGCACTCCTCTCTGCATTTGTGTTCCAAGAGAAGACAGAAAGCACACCGACTCTCACTCCTCGTCTGGAGAAGGGTCAGAAGGAGATCGTTCGTATCGCCGAGAGAGTGAATGATTTCCAAATCCTGCACCAAGTGATTCAGTCTAGTGAAGATTCCAACGACTTTGCCAGCAAGCCCCGCTTTGGTCTCGCTGAAGTTGTCTATGAGTGGGCCAAGGGAATGTCTTTCAATCGCATCACAGACCTTACGGATGTGATGGAGGGTACTATTGTTCGGGTGATCACCCGACTGGATGAGACTTGTCGCGAAGTGAAGAATGCGGCCAAACTGGTCGGCGACCCAGCACTTCACACTAAGATGGAGAAAGCCCAGGAGTTGATCAAGCGCGATGTCATCTTCGCGGCCTCTCTTTACATGTGAAGATTCTCAATCCTTAGGGGGTATATGGTTTTAGTGCCTGTACCCCTATTGGGTAGTCATGAGGCTCTCCACTGATGGAGGATTCACTTCAATGTACGTAAACCAAGACGAAGAAATGACCATGAAAGTATTAAATTCCATTGAATTTAAAATGTAAACCCCGTAACACTTTATAGAAAGTAATCAAGTAATCAAAGTCATAGAAGTAATCCATCAACCCCGAATGTTACCCAAGCCCATAGTCATAGCTCATAGTTAGGAAAATCCGTGTGTGCGGCCTCTGATTAGCTGCGGGGCGACCGCCTCCCGAGAAGTCGGGAAAATCGAAAAAAATCCCCCTCCTCTTGCAAGAACAACATCTTCTCTCCCCTCCTCTTCAAGATCCATACGATCTATTTAGGACATTCACGTCCTTTCAATCCTTGACTCTTTCCCCTCGCCCGTCTTCCATCGGCGCCCGTCCGCGTCTCCCCCCGGGGTTCTCAGTTTATTTGGAGATTTTTTGACTTTTTGGTGTTGGGGGATTGTTGCGCGATGGATGTCACAGCCCTCCGAGATCGCATTCAGTCTACTCTAGACGCGAATGCGGATATTCGTCGGCAAGCGGAGCTTGATTTGAAATATGTATGTGCTAGATCGACTGGCGGGGCACCGAACGTCAGGCTCACACGTGGTTGAATATCTAGGCCGAGACGCAACCCGGTTTTATCAATGGGCTTTTGGATATCTTGCAGGGCGAGCAGAACAATGCAGTCCAGCTCTCTGGTAAGTCTTTGGGTGTCCATATAGGTTCGCGAAGGAACTTCTGTTTCTTACTGACCCCGCTCTTTCCTATAGCTGGTGTTTACCTGAAGAATCGTATTACCCGTGGATGGGCCCCCGTTGAAGATAGCCCGCAGCGTACGCCAATTCCTGAAGCTGAGAAGCCCAGTTTCAGGGAGAGACTTATCCCTGCCTTGGCCTCGACACCTCCCAATGTCCGCAATCAACTGGTTCCCCTCCTCCAGAAGATCCTCCAAAACGATTTCCCCGAGCAGTGGCCCGGATTCTTGGATCTTACTCTGCAGCTTCTCGGCACCAATGACGCAAGTACGGTCTATGCGGGTCTGCAGTGTCTTTTGGCCGTCTGCCGTGTTTACAGGTTTAAGGCCGGCGAGAAGAGAGAGGAGTTCGATAAAATCGTGGAGCATTCATTCCCCCAGCTGCTCAGCATCGGATCTAAGCTTGTTGACGAGGAAAGCTTGGAGGCTGCGGAGATGCTCCGTATTGTGGTGAAGGCTTTCAAGCACGCAATTTACGTCGGTTTACCCTGATTCTAGTCTGCACGTGGCTAATCCATTTATACTGACTGGTTGCGGATTTAGTTTGAGCTTTCTCCATGCCTACAGACCCACCAGGCAACTGTGGACTGGTGTACACTATTCCTTCGCATTGTCTCGAAGGTACCCCCTGCGAGCTCAATGGCAGACTCGAAGGAGGAGAGGGAGATGAACCACTGGTGGAAGTGCAAGAAGTGGTCCTACGCCAACCTGAACCGTCTATTCATCAGATACGGCAACCCCACCACGATCACCAAATCCTCTACCCCCGATTACACACCGTATGCGAAGACCTTTATCAGCACTTTCGCCCCCGAAATTCTCAAGGGATACCTGACGGAGATCGACAAGTGGGTGTCCAAGACGCAATGGCTCAGCAACTCCGCACTTTCATATACTTTGGTCTTCATGGAGGAGTGTGTCAAACCGAAGGCCATGTGGGACCACTTGAAGCCGCACATGGACAACCTGATTGCCCACTTCGTTTTCCCCATCTTGTGCCAGTCTGACGAGGACATTGAGCTTTTCGAAGATGACCCATCTGAATACCTCCACCGCAAGTTGAACTTCTATGAGGAAGTGTCGGCTCCTGATGTCGCCGCCACAAACTTTTTGGTTTCCCTCACCAAGAACCGCAAGAAGCAGACTTTCTCCATTCTCACATTCGTAAACAGTGTTGTTAGCAAGTATGAGTCTGAGCCGGAGGAGCAGAAGCAGCCCAGGGAGAAGGAGGGTGCTTTGAGAATGATTGGATCGCTGGCTTCCGTCATCCTAGGCAAGAAGAGTCCAATTGCTGATCAGGTCGAGTACTTCTTCGTCCGTCATGTTTTCCCCGAATTCCGCAGTCCTCACGGCTTCCTCCGTGCCCGTGCTTGTGACACCCTGGAGAAGTTCGAGCAGCTCGACTTCAAGGACCCGAACAACCTCATGGTTATCTACCGAAACATCCTCGAGTCCATGACCGATTCCGAACTTCCCGTGCGAGTTGAGGCCGCCCTTGCTCTGCAGCCCCTTATCCGTCACGATGTCATCCGTACATCGATGCAGCAGAACATCCCCCAGATTATGCAGCAGCTTCTCAAGTTGGCCAACGAGGTCGATGTGGATGCTCTGGCTAACGTCATGGAGGACTTTGTTGAGGTCTTCTCTGCCGAGCTTACTCCCTTCGCTGTGGCACTGAGCGAGCAGCTCCGCGACACTTACATGCGCATTGTTGGTGAGCTTCTGGAGCGTAACGCCTCCAAGGGTGGTGACGAGGATGGCTACGGTGATTTCTTGGATGACAAGAGCATCACCGCTCTGGGCGTTTTGCAGACCATCGGCACTCTCATTCTCACACTCGAGAGCACCCCTGACGTGCTTCTACACCTCGAGACCATCCTGATGCCTGTCATCAGCATCACCCTGGAGAACAAGCTTTATGGTAAGTTTTTTAATCCATTAATTTCACGTCCACGTCTAATTGATTATTCTAGATCTCTACAACGAAATTTTCGAGATCATTGACAGCTGCACATTCGCATCCAAGACCATTTCGCCGTCCATGTGGCAAGCCTTCGAGCTGATTCACAAGACGTTCAAGGCTGGTGCTGAGCTGTACCTTGAAGGTAGGAGGTTCACATCAATTCCCGCGGTTTTGAACTTCTATTGACTTTTCTGCGTGCAGATATGCTCCCCGCCCTTGACAACTATGTCGCTTATGGCTCTGATATGCTGGTTCAAAACCCAGCTTACCTGGACGCCATGGTCGGTATGGTGCAGGACATCTTCTCCGACGACAAGGTTGGTGGCGTTGACCGCATCTGCGGGTGCAAGCTTGCTGAGACTCTGATGCTCAACCTTCGGGGTCACATTGACCAGTATATCCCCATGTTCATTGAGATGGCCATGCGGGTTATCGATGCCGGCGAGGCACGCACTAAGTCGTACCGCATCCACTTGATGGAGATGGTCATCAACGCCATCTACTACAACTCAGCTCTCAGTCTTCAGGTTATGGAGGCCAAGGGCTGGACCAACAAGTTCTTCAGCACTTGGTTCGCTAACATCGATAACTTCAGACGTGTGCACGACAAGAAGCTGTCAATTGCCGCGATCAGTTCGTTGCTTACTCTAAAGGCTTCCGATGTTCCAGTCAGTGTCCAGCAGGGATGGCCCAGGCTGTTGCAGGGTGTGACAAGACTCTTCCAGACCCTGCCTGCTGCTCTCAAGCGTATGTTTCCCCTAATCACCCCGTCGTGTTCCCCAGAGGCTAAGAATTTATTCAGAACGTGAGGATGCTACCAGGGAGTCCGACTTCACCCTCGATGATGAGGATGATGAGGATGACGAGGACAATGACTGGGATGGAGATGTTGAGTGGGACGAAAACGAGGTTGAAGCAGCTCTTGAGGAAGACGACGTTGCCGACGAGAGTGCCGCTTACCTCGACTTCCTCAACCAGGAGGCTCAAAAGTTCGGCTCCTACGCCGATGATGACGATGATGACATGGACGAGGAAAGCCTTCTGGAGACCCCTCTGGACAAGGTGGAGCCATATGGCATGTTCAAGCATGTGCTGCTGAGTAAGTGACATCTACGAGAGAATTTCCTTCGCGTATCACCCGCTAACCTCAATTCCAGGCCTTCAGCAAGAACAGCCCCAGCTGTACGAGAGTCTGACCAAGGTTCTCGGTCCCGAAGAGCAGCAGGTCATTCAAGGCGTCTTCCACGAAGCCGATGCCAAGGCCATGGTCGCCGCTGCTAACGCAGAAGCCGCCGCCGCAGCGGGCATGCAGGCCAACGGCAACTAAGAGACTATAACCGAGATGGATTGAGAAAAACAAAAAAAGCTTCGAATTTCCAATGCCTCGGACGCCTAGTCTCAGATTTCTTTCCCCTTTCCACATTTTCCTCACGAGACCATATGCCCATTTCATGTCTTTCCTGCCTCTTTAGATCATGTCCCATCTGCTCTGTACCTCCGTGTTTCATTCGTCATGTCTTTTTCCTGTCATGCTCTCGCTGATGTACTCTTAAAAGTCCTACCCGTGGACATTCTGCTCGAGGGCATCTCCCCTCCCACCCCCTTCTAATCCTCTTCGATGCACAGATTCCCCTGAAGACACCCTTGTTTCCTCATGATATAGTACATCAGCCATGCTACGAATGTTGGATTCCAGTTCTGGAACCTGTAGTCCCGTAGATACCAGCCACATAGGTGGACTCGGAACTGAATCCACATTTTTACAAGAACATTTTAAGATCACTCATGTAGATAGACACCTAACAAGGCACTCAGGACACAAAAGAAGGATCTCTTCAACAATATGACCATAAATTTGGTCTTTAGGGCAACATCCTTAAACCGTTCAGCCCAGACTATCGCCGTGGGATAGTTCGGTGGTCAAGACAAACTTTCGACCCTTGTGTGAGTTCCGAAGGCTCTAAATGGCGAAGCTCACTGGCATGACGTATTCATGCCAGCCCATTATCTGGAAACATGAACCCCAAACTCACCACCCTCGAGCCGGAGACGGCAGTTGGCTTGGATAGCAAGAGCCAGTTGGTCTGAGTGGATGGAGGACTACCAGGCAGGGATGGGTTATAAACATCTAGTCATGTGTCTCGCCCGTTTACTAGTAGATTATACCGAGAAAGGTCATACCTCCAAGAACGTTTTGACCTACTGTGTCGCCAAGCTGATGTGATAGCAAAACACTGTAGAAGGAAGATGTGAGGTCAAAACAAACGTGACGAATGACGTCATCTGCCTCAGAGGCACTGAACTATCAGATCCAGATGTCGGTGTGACTCCGTTTTTGGTGTCAACTTGATGATCCGCGTGTATCTACGTTATAAAACAAGGTAAGTTCTATAGGCATTCATGAGCTAAAAGCATTTCGGGGTCCATGAGTGCTGTCATGGTTTTCCCATCCACTTTTTATTTCAGTACTATATCACCGGGCAGGTAGGACGACAATGTAATGGATGGAAATGGGTAAAAAATGTAAGACTAGCTGGCCAGTGATAAATAAGGGATAAATATGGCTAGTTAAAAGAAGTGATAGTTAGAAAGCAAAGAAGTTGAGGATGTAGTTCAGCACCGATGCGCGTATAGTAATGATCTATGGCCATAATGTACAGCCTCGCAGTACAGCTAGCAATAAGCATCTTGTACACACCAGCCTCAAGGCCCATATTATATAGTTAAAAGGTGCAATATCATGTTGGGTTAGTAGGTAAAATAGGTAAAATGGAGACACCTTGTTCCAAATGCCACTCCACAACGTCATCATGATGAACACCAATGACCGGTTTAGTAACGTCAGTTGATTTCCCAGGACCAAATAAAAGGAGCACCGTTCCTTCGTAGATTTTACTGTTTAAACACAAGTATTCTATATCCATCAGTAAGCCTACATATCTACATCAATTGAAGGTCAGTACTACCAAGATCACCATCTCATCTCATACTTCATTTCCCCCTCTTAAAAATCAAGAAACTCACAATCACCCCTCTCTTTAGTACATCAATCTCAATCCTACAATATCCACAATGTCTGCTCCATACCCCGGCCGCCAATCTCCCCCTCCGGAGCGCCAATCTGGTTCCCAGCAGCAGGATACCCCCGGCTCCGGCAAGACCGACGTTGGCAAACACCCAGCACCTGAGTACTCGCAACAATCGTCGGAATACTTCAGGGATAATGTCCTGACGAGCAACCCCGAACACCCGCTAGAGAAGATTGAGGCGGATAAGTACTTTAAGGGAAAACAACATTGAGACAGGGTATTTCTTGGAAGGGTCTTGTTTTTGAATTTCGGATAATGATATCATGAAGAATAAGCTCAAATAACTACTTTGTTGTGAGTGATGTACTTAGTAAAACAATACGTTAAATCTTGATGGTGAAACCAACCTTTTATGTCCATTTGTATTGCTTATTGGGAGACCCGTAGTTATCAAAGGCTCGCTTGTTACAAGAGCCTAAAAATCAGGTTACCACACAGGCGGAAAGGAAAAAAATAAAAATAAACTATGGACACGGCATGGCATGGCGTCATGAGAAGGAAAAAGAGAAAGCAATAGACACAAAGGAAACGCGCCCAGCGCAGATATTCATCTCCTCATTAAGTTAAGACCTCATTCCCAGGATCCCTTACACCTTCTCAGAGGGCGCAGCAGCAGCCTCAGCCTGAGAAGGAACAGCAGCGGGCTCCGCAGCAGTAACACCAGGGGCAGCAGCAGGGGCAGCAGCAGGAGGGACAGCAACACCCTCAGCCTCACCAGTCTTACCCTGCTTCAGATCCGCCAGACGACGAGCCTCGGCGTGAATATCGCGCACCTGCTTATCGGTCTGAACATAAAAGTCACGCAGCTTCTGGCCGGAGGGGTGCTCCAGAGCCTTCTCGAAGTACGAGCTCAGGCCGCGCCAGCCAGTAGCTGCCTTAGTGGAGATCTTGTAGCTATCATCGATGCCCCGAGCGCGCTCGGTGGCATTGTACTTCTTATCAAAGTTTGTGAGGGCCGACGTGAAGCGGTTCGAGACTCCGTGCTTCTTGTCCAGCGCGATCGCCTTCATGATCGCATTGTCGCTCACAACGTACCCGTGCGCCAGGTACTCGGCGACAATGCGGGATCGGGGCTTGTCTTCTTGTGCGATGTGGTGCTCTTCTTCCTTGGTTTCGGTGCCTGCGCCGGTCGCTTGGGCACCGGCTAGGTCTTCGATGTTGTTGGCTGCTTCGACGTGCACGGCGGAAGAGCCGAGTTGAGTCTGGTCGAGAAGGAGGGCAGTTTTGGCAGCGCTGTTTTGAGGGTTTGGGTTAGTTTTTGGTTTTCATGTGGGATGATCGCGGGATGCGGGAAATGAGGTTGAAACTGGGTGCGGGGTAGCTTACGCCTCCTTTTCAAAGGTCACAGTGGCGGACTTTTGAGCATCGGCTTCACCAGAGACGGGAGTGATTGAGAGTGTGACAATCTTTCCGCTGTTTTAAGTTAGCATGTTGTCAAATTAAGTAATAATTGCGACAATGTACCAGAAGCTGAAGAAGTCGCGAACCTCCTTCTCAGAGGTTGTTGACGAGATGCCAGAAACATGAACGGTAGAGTGAGACATGATGTTAGGTAGAGGGGAGAATAAGAAACTTGCAAAAGAAATCTAAGCGTCACACCATTTCCCAGGTGGGATACGACTATTTATCTAAGGAGGCCTCCTGCGCCACAGGTGACGTGGTGACGTATGGCGGGGCTGTTGCACCGCCTCACATAGTTAATTTCTTTTTGTACTTTTTCCTTTAGTTTTGTTGGGCTTTTTGTTTGATTGGACTACATCATTGTCAATGCAGCTACTTGGGAAATGAATTTCACATGTCAAAAATAGGATTTCGTTGAATGTGTTTGCCTGCAAACCTCCCGGTATGAAAATGTTGGGCACTGCCTCCACAGTGGCAATCCGAAAGAATGATATGGGTTGGAATAGAAGTTGAATCAGGCATCAATGATTCTTTCAGACGGTGTGGCAGAAGCCTCACTTACTGAATCCTCCTTTTGTCTCTTTAAAGTCTGCTCCAGATCCCGCACGCGCCTCCTCAGCTGTTCGTTCTCCCGCTTCATGTATTCCACCTCCAGCCTATGATGTGTAGCCTCTTCAAACCGCGACAGCGAACCTCCAGGGGAATGGCCTAGATGGGTCTGGGATACCGAGTTCCGGTGTGGATATATGCTGCTATTATTGTGGGAGAACGAGGATAGTGACCCGATGGAGGGTCGGCGAGAGGTGAGGGATGGCTCACGACTGCGAACCGTTCGAGAATGATCTGTCTGGCGATACGGGATGTCTCGTGAGGGCGCAATTCCTGTGACACTTGCAGACTGCGGGGCCTGGTTTGCTGAAGTATGTGAACTGAGGCTCGAATTGGACCGGTTCCGTCGCGCCGAGTGAGATGCGATTGAGTTGCTGAGGGTAGGTGATGCCTGTGCGCGATCTGCCTCGTTAAATGTTGAGGTGGAGGATGCTGTCGATGCCACGGATGCTGTCTGCTGGCGGAGAATAGATAGCTCTCGAGTCAATCGATTCACCTGCGGGGGGTTTTGATGCGTCAGCGGTTGAGGGGTCCACGGGTATGTATACTTTGAGGCTTTTGGATCCCACTTACCATTGCTTCTTGCTCTTTTTCAAGCACTAGATGGAGATCCGAAGGCGTCAGCGGTTGAGGATGACGCAATGGCCCTTGTTCTGTTAGTCGAGGAGCCCAATAGAGTGACGCCTGCCACTGCGGACTTACCCTGAGCGGTACTTGTGATGCCATAATCCCCCGTTCCGAGTGGTGGACTTCCTAGAGGCGGAAGTGCTGTAGAAATATGAGAACCATGTACTGGTTGTCGGGGTGTCGGAGACTGCGATGCCATAGCGGGTGCCGACGTTGCTGCACGAGGTCGTACCATAGTAGAGTTGGAAACAGCGCTCAAGTCGGGAGCCATGACTCTCAGGTATGTTCTGATGATATTGCTTAACGGTAAGTTTGTTCCGCGCCTGTAGTCGGCATGTGAGTCAAAAGGGCTGAACTATAAGTGTTTCAGACTTGGGATAAATAACCAGTAACGGTCAGATTTCCGGAAATATAAATCAAAACACCCCTTGATGCAATTCCAGGGAGATTCTTGAAACATACCAGTTATGGGAAGGGTTAAAGGTCTCCTTTCGGGAAGGGGAATTGAGAAAGGCAGGAAGAGACAGGAAGAGAGAGATCTGAGAAGTTGGGCTTCTCTCTTGCCGTGAAATGTTTTTATCCTTTGTCGCTTTGATTGGGCCGTGCACGTAATCTGCATCAATTGGATGTACATGTACATCGTAGCTCTGGAGATAACATGGTAAACATTCCAGGCATGTAGGAACACTATGTACAACTACTTACCTATGTACATACGTACGGAAAAGCCGACACATTAGGCAAACTATCTAGTAGCCGTCTTATGACACAATTCATGGATATTTTTGTTAATCTATACAATTGTAATCCGAACAAATGAATGGAAATAGTACGTCGACATGGTGCTCGGGCCCCTTTTGAGGCATATTGGATGTCTCAATTGGAGCTATCTAGTAAATTGAACAATAATGGGCTCAATAATGGGCTCATATAATTGTCGATCAGCGTCTTTTAACCTCCTATAAGCCACCAAGGAACGTCATACTTAGCATATCATAGCCCTGGGGATGCCCACTGCAAAACAATATACTCCACTTTGGCCCCGGGAGGACCTCGGGATGATCTGCATGTTACATAAGCCTACGATCCACGAAAGAGCTGGGTAAACAACTTCGATCTCATATCACTGTGGATTGTGGCAGTGAAGTCTTCCAAGGCCTGTAAGGGCCTCAGCTTATCTCTCCAGATATTTAAGCTTACATATCCACCTAGGGTACTCTAAACCCCCCCGCCTAATGAAACCATGACCCGACCAATCTCCCCTGACGCTACCCACATTCCACCCATTCTGAAACCGCTTGCTCCTTACGTCAAGTCGCGCCAGGAAACCCTTCAAATTCGCCAGGCGCTGACGTCTTATTTGCGCTCATTCATCGAATTCGACGATCAGTCAAGCGATCATGCTCAATCTCACCTCGCCCTGTGTGCGTCGACCGATGGTGTGGCCGAAGTCAAACGGATTCCTACCGACCTCCCCGGGCTGAGAAAGGACTATCTAAAGGCATTGGCGGCCAATGTTGCGGCCCGAAAAGATTTCGCCTTGGCATCTGAGAATATCGCCTCATTAAGGCGCCAGAGGACGACCCCGGACCGCCCTTCTGACGATGCGGATCTGCAAGAGCCCGGCACCGAACTTTGTGAATACCTTGCCCTTCTACGCGATCGACGCCGCCATACCAAGCTACAGGTGTTTCAGAATTATCTTGAAGAAATTAAAACACGCGATGCGGGCAGCTTGGAGGACGTTGCCAACGATGGAGAGCACATGCTGTTGCCGGAGATAGATGCGGATGCGGGGCGCAATGGCTCTGACACGGACTTGGATGAACTAGTGCATAGCCTCGAGAGAGCAGTTGTGCGCGCGAGAACTCAATTAGACCGCCAAAAGCAATTGTTTGAGAAAGCCAAGGCACAACATGATCCTCGAGCCGAGACTACAGATGCCAAAGCAAAAGCATTACAAACGACCCGGGATGAGCTAGTACAATGGGTGGAGGAACGACTGGTTGGTCAAGGGGATCCGGATGAGAGTGTGCTCCAAGAGCTTCCTCCGGAGGAAATCGAAGAGGCCCGGCAGGGATTAGAGAATCGCAAGATACAAATTACGGAGCAATATGCCGCATATCTGCGAGCCCGGAGAGATCTCCTCGACGCGGCCTCCAGGGCTTGTCAGCCAGTCAATGTGACCCAGAAGCCTCCGTCACGGTCAACCAACAAAAACGAACTCGTCATACCAGAAATCCCACCACCCAACCCAATCGATGTTCTGTCATATACAAACGAAAACCTGATCCCACTACTTAAGATTCAAAAATCGCTGGCTCTCCAGAAATCCTACTTATCTGCCTTACTCTCAAAAGAAAAGTCCACGACCCTCCGCGCTCTCAATCGCCTAAGTGACGAATCCCACCTACTCCCCGAATACCCCACCCCCGCCCGCCAGCCGCGGGCTACTGCTCTCAGCTCGCGGATCCAGACCCAGGTCTCCGATCAGACCCCGGATGAGGTTGTGGGTCTTGCTGAAGCATGGGCATTTGCCTCTAATGCTGCAGCTGCCAACGGACGAGACTTTGTTCAGCAAAAGATCGCATTGGGTACTGAGGTTGCGCAGGACGCCCGACAGACTCTGTCTGATGTATGTAAAACCCTCAACCAGGACTTCGATGAGGTCATGCTGGAGGGTCCGGGGGACCGAGATGGGTCGGATGCATGGGCCTCCGATCCTCGCTCCGCGAAAGGGATGTCGAGGGGTGGGTCTCGGATTGAAAAGCAACCGGGTCCTTGGTCAGGTTTGAATGGGAGAGTGGGGGTTGTAGAATAATTGTGCTGCGTTGTATTTATTATAATAGTTCTCCCTAATATATAATGTGCCCTATCGGCTAATTTCAACGATATTTTAGTGTAGAGGTTTCCGATTCTAGGACATGGTATCAAACCAATTGTACATTACACTCAATTCAATTTTAACGGGATAGTTTGTTTGCTAGTAAGTTATGTGCTTATCTATAATGTTCGCCCAATGGTAGATCAGGATTCAAATATCCTCAGGGCTGGCAGTGTACAAGGCTATGTACAAAGTATATCTTAAAGTCTCACCCAAGTACTGTCTAATAAATCCTCTTAATTTCCCGCAACCATCGATAGACTCATAATTTTCACTGTATCCATTGGCTTCGATGATGATACTCCAGTAAAGGACGGCCTTTTTTCCTCCATTTGCCGTGCGCTTTTCGGCAAATCCATAGAAATCACTACTACTAGCTTCTGTATGCTCATCCTACACAGATGTAATGGCCGAAGAAGCACCTGACATTCATTGTGAGACATCTTGCCTAGGACCCTGTTAGAATAAGTGGGTTCAAGGAATTCGGGGTTTCTAGTTTCTATTTAAAGATTCTGGAGTTCTGGCTGCCATTGACGACTCTACCCGAGCTGTAAGGCCAGAAAGGATTTGTCTCAAATGTAGATCATCATATCGGTGAGGCTCGCAAGATCATCGTTCTCACAAGTGGATAGTACATACAGATACACTCGGAGTATGTACAAAGTAGGTAGGTATGTACAAATCTCGCTTCCTGCCTCACCACCCAATTTTCAGGGTGGCAGTTCGGTCTGGGATCGGCAGTTCTGTTCATTGAGGAGTTACTATCGTAGATTCATTCTATAATTCAGTTGACAATAATTGTGTAATGAGGTGGATTTTCCCAACATGATAACAGGTCATCGAACCTTGTTGAGCTTGGTCAAAGTCCGGGTCAAAGCTAGGCATAAGATGATCACTCGCTTGGGAATCAGGATCCTCAATACATACTCCGGACCTACTCTTCACAGAGCAGACTCAGTGCAGTTGAGTCTACGGTGTAGTTTCAACCTACCCTAGGAGATTGAAGGGTTGGGGCATATTGTAGAACCAATTGAAACGCTACAGTACCCATTAGGGCAACAAAAAAGTTGTTGTGTTGCCGGTTAGGATACTCCTGGTACGAGCCTGGTTTCAGTCCATAAGCTGGTCCATGAATATATCTGATTGACACATTTGAGAATGATTATAGTTCACAATGTAAAGGTTCCTAGTAAGGTTGGAACCTGAGTAGAAAAGGGGCAGATAATACGCTGATGCTTGTGATTGGCTTATATACTCCTTAAAGATCCACATAGCTATATGGATCCATGGATCGAGCTTCTCTTTTTCCAACCTTGAGGTCCACAGGTTGATGGCGGGCTTACATAACCCATACTGATCGGCCTGTGCCTAGGACCTGCACGTAAGTTGTACTTTATTTTTGACGACTCTACAAGTCACCTACTATTTTGACAGGTCTCTTCTGGGCTGCATTCTTAGCTTCACTATGGGCACGGAAACCTCTGCTTTCTCTTCAGTATCTACCGATGCAATGCATGACCACCCTGAGAGTCCTCGTCTTGGTCTTCCAGAGCGCATGTTACAAAATATGAGGTTCTATCATAATCCGGTATTGTATGTCTTCATTTCTGGTCCTGACTATTCTATCTTTGCGATTCTGATTCTGTGCTTTATATGATCACGATATGTCTTATCACATCTCCTTATGTGGTTGTTTATCCTATCTGCCTTCAATATTGTGAAGCCGCTTCATGTCGCTATCATCGTTTCAACCTTTTCTCTGCACCCTTGCTTTTCTTTTTGTTTATTAATTACCGGGCGTTAACCCGAAAGTTAACACCCCCACGATACCTACGACAAAAATGCTGCAACAAGAGAAGCAAGCAGAGAACGTTTCGACCTAAAAGGATTTCATTCTGATGTTAGGGATCTCCTATATATGCAGGTGCAACTTCTCTTTGCCCTATTATCTTATCTTATACATGGTAGACTTCGGTCAGACGAACTCGAGATTCAATATTAAATACACCCTCATTCAACCCACATTTATGCGCCCAATTCTCAGACTGATGCTGTGTTCGGGATGGCAAAAAGTAGCGGTCTATTCGTGGCCTATCCTGCGGGTTATATTTCTCCTTTTTTAGACGAAATTACCCAAGGGAGTGTGATGAAAGGCATGAATTGACGGTTCGTGGCATCATCTTTCTATCAATCATTTCGTGGATGTCTACTATTAGTAGGACCAAGCCAGGTTCTTCTCTCTTTTGATGCACGCAGTGATTTTCTAAGGGATAGTTTTAGAATTCTAGGTGCGAGGGTGTTCCTCTATATATTGATTGCTACAATTCTATACAATCAACCTTCATATTGAACGGCATTTTTTGAGAGACCGACTCTAGGAAGATAAGATCCGGCCATTCTATATTGTCTGCCTTGTCTCCCCGTCGACATCTAAACATTGTACAGGTCATACCTAGGATCTCACAAGCGGCTACAAACGGAGTTAAGGAAAATGATCACACACATCAACTAATACTTGAACCTAAGTACACTGAGTGAAGAGTGAGCCGATCACTAAGCAGCCCTAAATGATCCTAGGTGCTAATTGAGCAACAAGCACTGGTGATGAAAGATATATCCTACACACGTGACATTGGAATAACTAAGATTTTGGTAAAAAGGGAGCTTGAATCGGCGTGTTCAGGTAGCCAATTTCGGTAGCTAATTTACGGTCAATTAGGGTTGTGGTGTAATATCGTTGCTTGAAATTCAGAGATAAGAGATAGGGTTGGGGTCCGGCATCGGCATTGTCCACTGGTAGATCATCACAGAGTGACACGCATCATGTGCTTGCTGGAAGCGCCCAATTGCCTGCTATATACTCTGTAACTTCTATATGAATGACAATGCATATATGGCAAAAGATAATTACCTAGGATTTACTTAGTATACACCTGGGCATAGGATTTGGTATACATCAAAAAGATATTTGCCGAGAGAGCCCCGTCTCCACATCCAGGTTTTGACTCATCGCTGTTAAAAAAAAAATTTATAACAAAAAAAGACCAAAAAAGGGAGAAGAAAGGAACATAAAACCAAACCAACCTCTTCTATATGAATTATTAACATTCATTATTAGATCCTCCAGATCTATTCCTATCCCCAGGTATAATCCCCAATCTCCCCCCGGCTTTCCCTCGTTGTTCTTCAAAAGTGGAGCCGTATACGGTGAAGGGAACGAACCAATTAGCAACTCCTTGGCGGAAAAAAAAAGAATCCCCATCAGAGCGTAGACTCATCCTCAACACATCTCCCAGCAATTGAAACATTACCTTCGGTGCGCAATGGTTCTTGCTGCTCGATGTGGGCAGGCCGCCGCCCTGCTGCGCCAGCGTTGCATTGCTGAAACCCGCCCGGCACTCTCTCTCCGCGCATTCTCATCTCAGTCCGTCCGTTCGACGGCCTCGACTCTACGCCTACAGAAGATCCCCACGGCGCGGTCTCAGCAGCTCCGTTCTTTCTCCAGCACCTTGAACCGTCTGGCTTCTCAGCAGCCCCCGGCCGCCGAGTCTTACCTCGCTAGTGGTGCGGTGTCGACTGGTAGCAATCTCGTCGATGTCAAGAAGGTCCTCGTCATTGGTAGTGGTGGTCTGAGCATTGGACAGGCTGGAGAATTCGATTATTCTGGTAAGTTGGAACCACTTGGAGATGAAATTTTCGCCCGATTAGATCACCGCGTCAGTCCCCCATAGGGGTGTACACGGGGAACTTTTCTGCGGGGAAGCTCCTAAAAATCAATCCAAATGACAGTAACTAATCTCTTGACTGTGGGATCAAACAGGCTCTCAAGCTCTTAAGGCTCTCAAGGAAGCCGGCGTTCACTCGATTCTGATCAACCCCAACATTGCGACTATCCAGACCGACCACAAGCTTGCGGATGAAGTCTACTATCTCCCCGTCACCCCCGAATATGTTACCCACGTCATTGAGCGCGAGCGCCCCGATGGTATTCTCCTCACCTTCGGTGGTCAGACCGCCCTGAACCTGGGTGTGCAGATGAACCGCATGGGTACCTTTGAACGCTACGGTGTCAAGGTGCTCGGTACCCCCATCAAGACCCTGGAGACCAGTGAGGACCGTGACCTCTTCGCCCAGGCCTTGAACGAGATTGATATTCCTATTGCCGAATCGACCGCCGTCGAGACTGTCGAGGACGCTCTCAAGGCCGCCGAGGAGGTTGGCTACCCCATCATTGTCCGGTCTGCTTACGCCCTTGGTGGTCTGGGTTCTGGCTTCGCTTCCAACCCCGATGAGCTCCGTGACTTGTCCTCCCGCTCGCTGTCTCTCTCCCCCCAGATTCTCGTCGAGAAGTCCCTCAAGGGCTGGAAGGAGGTTGAGTACGAGGTTGTCCGTGACGCTTCCAACAACTGTATTACCGTTTGCAACATGGAGAACTTCGACCCTCTCGGAATCCACACTGGTGACAGTATCGTTGTTGCCCCTAGTCAGACTCTGTCTGATGAGGAGTACCACATGCTCCGCACTGCTGCCATTAAGATTGTCCGTCACTTGGGCGTCGTTGGCGAGTGCAATGTCCAGTACGCTCTGCAGCCCGATGGACTTGACTACCGTGTCATCGAGGTCAACGCTCGTCTTTCGCGTTCGTCCGCTCTGGCTTCCAAGGCTACCGGTTACCCGCTTGCTTACACTGCGGCTAAGATTGGTTTGGGACATACTCTTCCCGAGCTCCCCAACGCCGTTACTAAGACCACTACCGCCAACTTTGAGCCTAGTCTGGACTACGTCGTCACTAAGATTCCCCGCTGGGATTTGAGCAAGTTCCAACACGTCAACCGCGACATTGGCTCCGCCATGAAGTCGGTTGGTGAGGTTATGGCTATTGGTCGTACCTGGGAGGAGTCCCTGCAGAAGGCCATCCGTCAGGTTGACCCTCAATACCTTGGTCTCCAGGGTGATAAGTTCGATGACCTCGATGAGACTCTCCGCAACCCTACTGATCGCCGCTGGTTGGCCGTTGGACAGGCTATGCTCCACGAGAACTACTCCGTTGACAAGGTCCACGAGCTGACCAAGATCGACAAGTGGTTCTTGTACAAGATCCAGAACATTGTGGATTGCAACAACGAGCTCAAGGAGATCGGCAGCCTCTTCGGCCTCAAGCAGGAGATTCTGATGAAGGCCAAGAAGCTCGGTTTCTCTGATAAGCAGATCTCTCTCCTTGTTGGATCCACCGAGGATGATGTTCGTGCCCGCCGTAAGTCCTTCGGCATCACCCCTTGGGTTAAGAAGATCGACACCCTTGCTGCCGAGTTCCCCGCCGACACTAACTACCTCTACACCACCTACAACGCTTCTTCCCACGATGTTACCTTCGATGACCACGGAACTATCATTCTGGGCAGCGGTGTGTACCGTATCGGTAGCTCCGTCGAGTTCGATTGGTGCGCTGTTAACGCCACTCTCTCCCTCCGCGAGATGGGCAAGAAGACCGTTATGATCAACTACAACCCCGAGACCTACTCCACTGACTTCGATACCGCTGACAAGCTGTACTTCGAGGAGCTCAGCTACGAGCGTGTCATGGATATCTACGAGCTCGAGGCCGCCAGCGGTGTCGTCGTCTCTGTCGGTGGTCAGCTGCCTCAGAACATTGCCCTACGTCTGCAAGAGAGCGGTGGTGCTACTATCCTGGGTACCAACCCTCTGGACATTGACAAGGCCGAGGACCGTCACAAGTTCTCCTCCATCCTCGATAGCATTGGTGTCGACCAGCCTGCCTGGAAGGAGCTGACCTCTGTCGCTGATGCCGAGACCTTCGCCGACACTGTTGGTTACCCCGTCCTGGTTCGTCCCAGTTACGTCCTGTCTGGTGCCGCCATGAACGTCATCTACGGTGTTGATGAGCTCAAGGAGAAGCTTCTGAACGCCGCTGCCGTTTCCCCCGACCACCCTGTCGTCATCACCAAGTTCATCGAGGGTGCCGAGGAGATCGATGTGGATGCCGTCGCTTCCAACGGTAAGCTGCTTGTCCACGCCGTCTCTGAGCACGTCGAGCCCGCTGGTGTTCACTCCGGTGATGCCACCCTCGTCTTGCCCCCCGCCAACATCCCAGAGCCCATTATGGCCCGCGTCAAGGAGATCGCCGAGAAGGTCGCCAAGGCCTGGAACATCACTGGTCCCTTCAACATGCAGATTATTAAGGCCGATCAGGAGGGTGCCGAGCCCGCGCTCAAGGTTATTGAGTGCAACCTGCGCGCCTCCCGCTCCTTCCCCTTCGTCAGCAAGGTCCTGGGTACCAACTTCATCGACGTCGCCACCAAGGCTCTTGTCGGCCGTGATGTCCCCGAGCCCGTCGACCTCATGAAGGTGAAGCGTGACTACCTCGCCACCAAGGTTCCCCAGTTCTCCTGGACCCGTCTGGCTGGTGCCGACCCATTCCTGGGCGTCGAGATGTCCTCCACCGGTGAGATTGCTTGCTTCGGTAAGGATCTGGTTGAGGCCTACTGGTCTTCCCTCCAGTCCACCATGAACTTCCGCATGCCTGAGGCTGGTGAAGGTATCTTGCTCGGCGGTGAAATCACCCAGCCCTACCTCGCCAAGATTGTCGAGTACTTGAACCCTCTTGGCTACAAGTTCTTCGCTGTCAACCCCGCGGTCAAGGATCACCTCGAGTCCGCCGCCAACGTCTCCGTGCAGCTGATTGAGTTCCCCAAGAAGGACAAGCGTGCTCTCCGTGAGGTGTTCCAGAAGTACGACATCCGTGGCTGCTTCAACCTTGCCAAGACCCGTGGCAAGACCCAGCTTGATGAGGACTATGTCATGCGTCGCAACGCTGTCGATTTCAGCGTGCCTCTCTTCATGGAGCCTAAGGTATGTTTCAAGTGCTGATGCCCATAATGATTCAAGTTACTAACCGATTCTCTCTACAGACTGCCGTGCTCTTCGCTCAGTGCATGAGTGAGAAGCTGCCCCGAGGCGAGGGAATCCCCTCCGAGGTCCGCACCTGGTCCAACTTCGTTGGCGGCAAGGCACTGTAAATCTCTTAATCTTTTTGCACAAAGTGACAGAAAAACAGAGAAGGAAAAAAAAAAAAGCCCCACTATGTCGAGGTAAAGAGAGACAGGATGTTAACATCTCTTTCCGCTCGATAACCCCTATGACCTCCCCGGGTCCTTCCGTCATGACTTTCGAATATAGGACAGGATCTAAACTCTCTGTATGGTGTAGTGGGTAGGGCAAACTTGTTGATAGATGGCGCGCATTGTCGTTTCGGCCTTTTTTAATTATTGTACTCTCGGATTGGAATGTTGTCTTTTCCTTATGAATTGTTGAATTGTTCTTCATCTCTACACTCTACTCTACGGCGAATCAAGGTTGGATATAGTTGTGTAGTGCTCATATTTCCCTGATATACGAATTTGACCGTGTTTTTAAGATTTCTTCTCTGTACTCTGTACTTGTGTATATATTCAGGGTCTTCAATATTATCTCATTTTCAGGGGCTTAGCCACAATATCCGTCGTTAGGGCTAGGAGGGGCTTGAGCCTCCTCCGGGCGCCAATTAGAAGTACATCGGATGTCTCACTTGGAAGGGGGCCCCCCTTGTGATAGCACTTTTGGCCAACTCTTGCGACCAATCATCCCAATTTATGGCTTGTATCTTTGTTTTTGTTACCTTGGACTTCTTTGTCTTTAACCTAGATAGCCTAGGTCTTCACTGATATCTACAGGGTCTACACCGACTTGGCTTTTGTTTTTTTTTTGTTTTTTTGTCATGCTCTTAAACGGACTTGCCTGTCAGCGCCAAGGTCGAGTTTTTAGTACATTATAGTACAGCACTAGTATATGTTGTCCAAAGGATGCTTGGCTTCCGGATCTCCGTGACTCTTTCCGGGGAACTTATTGGGCACGCTAGTGATGAGGCAGCATAACAGTTCTTTTGATTTTTTCCCCCTCTGCTTCCTGACTTCCTGACTGCTTTTCTTCTGCCCAACCCAACTCTCCCTATTCTACGACCTTGGATCCCTTCATCTTCAGATCCTGCAAACATGCGCTCATCTTCGTTCCTCCTCTCTGCAGTAGCAGCTCTGGCCGCAGCCGCTGAGCCCGGTACAACAACGATCAGCTATTTCGCAATCGACAATGACTCCGGCGGTGCCGATCTCGGTGCCTACTCCAGCACTGCAGGCCGGGTCGTTGGCATCGACAAGTACGCCACAACCTACGAGATCGCCTGCTTGCCAGGCGCATCCAAGTGCGCATTGCACCACCCCGCAACCTTAATCCAGGGCGATGCCACGTACAGCGTCTCCCTCGAAGCAATTATGGTTACCAGCGGTCTTACAGCCCACGCAACCGCTGTCGAGTCATGCAGCTTCACCCGTGTTTCGGAATCTGCTATCTGCTCCTGGAGTCTTGCATACACCGGCATCCAGGGTACTACCACCATTTCTGATTCCGCCTCTAGTACACAGTCCATCCCGTCGTCTTTGATTACCTATAAGCCTCTTACTATCACTAATGGCGTCTACGCTCTCACGGCTGATGCCACGGCTTCGACTTCGCCGGTCAAGATTACCCCTACTGCTTCTACGGGTGGTGTTGCGGCTGCTGCGAAGCCTTTGATCACTGCTGCGCCGTTAGGTGCTGCTGCTGCTGTTGCTTTTGCAGCTATGCTCTAGGTCTTGAGTTTAGTTTTCTTTTTCATGCTTGATGTTTACATGGTTGAGACCTGAGTGTCTGGGTCCGAATGAGCCATGCTATATGTACATTTATCAATCCACCGAAACATTGTCTCGAGTCAGACTTCCTCTTACTACAAATCTTTGAATTTTGAACTATCATGGATTCCTGCTGAGAAGGATTGTAGGTCTTCAGTATTTCTTTGCCTGCTTCATACCTATGTAGCTATTTCGCATACTATAAAGCTAGTTTACAGCTTTTGCACGAGTTTACACCAATGCTCTCTCTCTCTCTCTCTGTCTGCCCTCACTATCTGGGCTTAGCTTATATAATGTAGGACGCTAGTTAACTAGTTAGCGACCAAGGTTGATAATAATAAAATCCTTGGCGAGCAACTTTTAACTAAGGTATTCGAGTCACTAGAGAAATTCCGGGGTCTTTTCATCAGACTGCTCTTTGTGGGAGTATATAGGAGAATCTAACGATCTTCTTCTATAAATGCCAAGGGATTCAAATACAATGACGAATATTCACCGCCCTGCCCACGTGGGCGACTATCCACTCTGATTATTATATCTTCAAACAATTCTTATTTCTATATATTCAGATCACCCACAATGGCATCAAGATCTGCACTACCTTCAGTTACGACCAGGACGGTCCCGCAGCCTGCCCCCAATGGCATGGGGAATGGCCTGTTTGCGACAACCGACATCAACCCCGGTGAAGATGTTTTGCACATCAAAACACCATTTGTGGCGGTTCTTGATTCTCCACGTTTAGAAGACACATGTGCCGGGTGTTTCGGAAAGAGACAGATGGAAACTGGAAATGAGTTAAAGGCTTGCACAGGATGTCGTGTCGTTAAGTATTGTGATCGGGTGAGTTATGGGGATAGATCGTTTGCTGTCTCATATTTTTCGTCCTACCAAAGATTATATCGTTTGATCTTCTAACACTTGATAATTAGGCGTGTCAATCTAAGGACTGGAAGTTTGCGCACTCTCTTGAATGTCCCATCTTCAAAAAAGTCAAACCTATGGTGCTTCCCAACAATGCCCGTGCTCTCCTGCGCATAGTGCTGCGCACTGCGCGTAACAAGTACGATTCTGAAGAGTCTAAGGTCTTCGATGGCTTGGAGACTCATATCAATGAGATCTCAGAGATCCAGGGCCAGATTGATAGGATTAACCTGACGGCAAAAGCTGTCAAAAATTACTCAGGGACGGATGTGGATGAAGGAACTGTTGCTTCTTATGCTGCCAAGGTAATTGAATTTAGCCTTACACCTCTTACCTCGTTTATTTCTCATCTAACTATCATTTATAGCTTGATCTCAACTCCTTCAACCTTACCACCTCCATGTATGACCGCATTGGTCTCTACATGCACCCATATGCCGGGTTGATTAACCACAGCTGCGACTACAACTCCACCGTTGGATTTGACGGTGAAGAACTGTATGTCAAGGCTATGCGTTCCATCAAAAAGGGCGAGCAAATCTTCATTTCCTATGTCGACACCACGACACCCTACGACATCCGTCGCAACGAACTGAAAGAACGCTACTTCTTCGACTGCCAGTGCACAAAGTGTGCAATAGGAGCGGAAACCCTTGAAGACCGGTTCTTGTCTACACCTGAAGACATGACGCCCCTAGAGACAGCAGAGCGGGAAGCCCTGGAGCTCCTACAGAAAGCAACTGCAACTAGCACGGAGCCAGCAGAGTCAATCAAGAAGTTGGAAGCTGCCATGCACAAGCTTCATGAAACAGCCCTCTGGCCTCTCACCCGACAGCCATATGCTTCTCTCCGTGATAAGCTGATCATATCTCTCCTAACGGCTGGTAACTTCACCCGGGCATTCATTCACGCTGCCATTCGCTACCTGCGAATCGATCCTATTGTCTATGACAAGGCCCATCCCATCCGACACATCCATGCATGGAGCCTGGTCAGGCTTACTGTCTTCATCTCCCAGGAGGGTTTCCAGCCTGACCCCAAAGATCCTGTCCAGATAAACGACTTCAAGCTGAACTTTCACTACTTGATTTGGTATATTCTCGCTGAACTTACTAGCACTCAGGCGGAGAGCTGCACAGTGCCCAGCTTTAAGAAGCTTGTTGGAAATCAGTTCGTACAGGTTCACCATGAGTTCAAGGCCAATGGCCTTGATCCTAGCAAGACCAAGGCGGTTCTCTCTGCTGAGTGGAACAAGCTTGAACATCTTGTCAACAAGGCTTTAGAGAAAGAGTGAAGCTTTCTATTTTACTAAAAGTTTGATCAAACTGCAACATGACCCAGCCTTACTGGAATAGATTGAGCACCTTATATAACAGAACAGTAGTGCCACGTGCCCACGTGCCCAATGGTATCTCACCTTTTACATCCGAAATGGCAGAAACGATCGGGGTAGATACTGGCTGTACACATAGCCGCTGCTTCGCTTTTGAAGCCGGTCGTCCCTTCCTCTTCGGGCTGGCTGGGGACTATGTAAACCGCCTATAACCCATTTCTCTTCCCTTCTTCTCTTTCTCTCTTCTCTCCCACATTTCTCTTCGTTTTTATTGCTTGCAGAAGCAATTCGATACCACAAAAAACACCTAAATGAAGGCCGTTAAAATGGCTGCGTTGTCGGACCGCTGGTCCATGGAGATGGGGCCTCCAACCTCTAGATCCATCGATGAGGTTCGTGCCGCCTCCGAGACCAGTCTAACCTCCCACTACGGGGCCGGCTATCGGGCTGCGACCCCCCGGTTTGCCGATCTTAGGACTCCGGTGATTCCTCCCGGTTACCAGCAGATCCCAGGGTACGAATCCCACCGTCAGCGGCAGGAGGCTCGCGCACTCATGGGATCGATTGCGGAGCGCCGGGGTAAGCCTACCCCCGGCCCAATCTTGATCCGTGGTGATGCTCCGAGTCTTCTGTCGCTCGGACAACGTTGGTAAGTCAATTCCATCTCATCTTTACTTCCAGCCTCTCTTGGCTTGGTTTCAATTGATTTCAGCTTGTTCTCGGTTTATTCTCACTTCTTTCTTATTTCACATGTTCTATCTGAGATGGAATTTGTTTTACTTCATTTGTATTGGACTCAGCTGACTTTGGATTCTGATAGGGTCCTTGGGTGCCGCGCGTGCTGGTGCCTTTGCCGAAGCCAGAGCTCAGCAGCTAGCCAATGAGCGAACTTGGACTATGTCTTGGGGAGCTTTCTGCTGGTGCTTTTGGTGAAGATGACAAGGGGGTTTCTGCAGTGTGGTGTTTGGTTCTCGAGGGGTTGGCAGCCCATTGGTAAGGCTTATCTATCTCTGAGTTGGTCTTCAGTTTTGAATGTTAACAATATGACATACAGGTTTCGTTGCTTTAAGTTCTGCTCCCCGAATTTGACCACCGGGTACGAGCTTAATATAGTTACTATACTTGGAAGTTTGCGAAAAACCTGAGAGTCTACATGGTCAAGGCTGCTTGAGCCTGAGAATTCGGATGACCGATGGAAAAGAAGCCATAACCACTATGACACATGGCTTTGTTAGGAATCCCCAACGGTCTCGCATGACGATGATGTTTTCCGAGTGGATCCTGAGAGCCAAGAGCACTCTACGTCCACCACCCCAATCCGACACTTGCGCAATTGGAGTCGTACGGGGTTCAAAGAAGAGTTGGTTGGGTAACATCTCCAAGGCGTGGACTGCTCTTCAATACAAGCTTTACCCGGAATGGTAAGTCCGAGTACTCCCATCTGTTCTTCGGGCTCTGATTGTGAAAGACTGCGGCCACCTCGCTGCCTTTCGTGTCTTCACTCGTCGTCTTTCTCGCGTCTCTTTTACCTCGCCATTTTACGATGTCATGTTCCTATATCAGCCTTCCCACGAGCTAGTGCCCATGCACTACCTCCCCTTTTACGCATTCACCCTTTCTACAGCACCCCATAGCAGTCCACATGCGGACCGCCGAGGTTTTGATGCTCTCTCAGAGTACAGCCCAGACATCCTTGACAAATATCTGAACCGATCAAAGTTCGACAATCCGTTGATCTATCGGCAATTAAAAGGGATTACAGCCCCACTACAAGCCCTATCGACTGCTGTGGAAGGCGGCAGTACCACAACAACCCTCCAAACTCAACGAATGCAAGGCACTTTGCGTGAGCCATGACGTCGACTGATACGACGATCACATCGACAGTAGCAATAGGTACGCAGGCCAGCGTCCTTCTCCCAGAAGCACGAGTTCGACTTCGACTACGACAACGTTAAAGTCACACCATACGCGAAAAGCTCCAAGTTGGCGCTCAACCAGGCTAGCAAAACTTCAGCTAGCACCAGGGGCCACAATCCTTTCCCAGGACCTTCGGCAACAAACCCAAAACCATCTACGCCACTCGCACTGCCTGAGGATCAGATGGCACAGGAAACAAGGGCGTTCAATACTATTAATTCCGGTGGATCCCACTGAATGAGGCAGGGATTCCACGAGTACTATGATGTTGTAGAATACCCCAACAACGGGACGCTGATCCCACCGCTTGACAACCTCTCCTCTTTCTAACCATATGCCACATTGTGACTGGCCGCCTGCGCGACTTGAAATCAAAGGTCAAAGATGAGCCACTTTTGTCAGCGCTAGCGGCTTAGCCCTCAAACATTTGAAGTCCACCGATTTTCACCGTCTGGCGCTATACTCGCGGAGCAAGCATATCTTCATAGCAACATAACTCTCCTGTCTCTTCATGTATTTCGTTGGTGTATTTCGTTGGATATGAATATTATCATATGTTCCATATATACTGCTCGTAATATTAAGCATAAAAATTGAGGTTGGTCTATTCAGTGTTGTTGGGTACAGTCCATTCCATGTTTAATTTTCATCAAATTTGAAAGGGTGCCAAGCCCTAATTTCTTTAGCAAATGGACCGATGTGAAATTCAATTGCTTTTGTACATTTGTTTTCTTTCCAAATCCGCTATAAATACCAGAGATTTGAAAATCGAACCAATCTACAAGGCGAAGCTTTATGAATGCTGCAAGCGCGCCAAGATTGCCCAGATGAGCTTGATCCTCTCATATAATACCCCATACGACAACAGTCAAATGTATAATATCATGTCCATTTACCAATATTGATAAATACAGGAATAGAAGGCAAATAATCAATCGAGCATACAGAGATGTTCATATATACAGTGTACAAAAGTCAAGTCATAAAATATATCACATCAGACTTGTCCGACCTCCAATCTCATTGGCAGCCTCGCCATTAGGCATCTCACCATTTCGGCCCGCGACAAACTCACGGTAAATTCCCTGCAGACGTCTACGCTCTGCGGGAGGAAGAGAACCACGCGTGGTAGCCAGTGAGCGCTCGACATGCTCCCAGCGGACAATGATATCCTCACGCAGCTCGTCTGCATCAGGCTCAGTGCCATTAGCCACCGGGGCTACGGCGTTGTTCGCACTGGAAGGTCCTTGCTCGAGCTGGCGCTGGCGGCGACGCGAGTTCTTGATTGCTTCCAATTTTGCTGAGATCACTGCCGGGGCTGGCATGGAGACAGACCCGGATGCTTCCTCCGAAGAGGAGTAGAGGAACTGGATGAAGGATTTGCTAGAAGCACTAGCGGAGTTGGACTTGGAATTGGGCTTGGCTGTGTCGGTGGAACGATCACCCAGGGCGTCGTGGACTGCCTCGAGATGGGCGTTGTACACAACAGCCTGCAGGTCTGCACCGGAGAATCCGTCGGTTTCGGTGGCAATATCGCCTAGACGAGATGTAACCTCGTCACTCATCTTGAGCTTTTCACCCACTGAGCGGATGATATCAACACGGTCTGCGTGGTTGGGCATGCCACAAAGCAAGGACTTGTCGAGACGGCCAGGTCGAAGGAGCGCAGGATCGATTAAGTCGGGTCGTGACGTTGCTGCTAGCACATAAACACCCGAGAGACCTTCTGCGCCGTCCATTTGTGTCAACAGCTGGTTGACAACACGATCCGTGACACCGGTGGAGTCGTGGCCACGTTTAGGTGCGATACTGTCGAACTCATCGAAGAAGAGGACGCAAGGGCGAGCGGCTTGGGCTCTCTCGAACAAATCACGAACACTCTTTTCACTAGCTCCGATGTATTTGTTCAAAATCTCGGGACCCTTGACACTGATAAAGTTCAATCCACACTCGCCAGCCACTGCGCTAGCCAACATTGTCTTACCGCAACCGGGGAATCCATAGAGAAGTAAACCGGACCGCAGTCGCAATGGGCACTGTGCGAAGATCGGGGCATACTTTGTAGGATATTGCAAAGTTTCCAACAGCATCTTGCGAGTTTCGAACAAACCACCAACCGAGGAAAATGTTGTTGTTGACGAGGTAAGAGTAACGTTACGAAGAGACGCCGGAGTAAAGTCCTTCAAGGCACTTTCAAAGTCCTCTAACCCGAGAGTTATCATCTTTGATGTTGCTGTGAGATCCGAGACAGAACGAATGAGGGCCTCGTTACGCGCACGAGCAACAAGTAGCACAAGATCACCGGGCATATACCCATCGGTTTTGCCAGCTAGCTCTAGATACTCAACATCCCTTCCAATAATAAACCCGTCACCCCCAGAAGAGCTTGGTCGGCTTCCCGGATTTGAAGGGTCCAACCATGAGTCTTGTGTTGAGGAGCTTGTGGTCCTCACATGCCCGTTTGAGCTTTCTGTAGGTTTATCATCGCTAGTAAGTTTTTCCAAAACTCTTCGGCGTCCTTCCTTATCAGGGGCTCTCATGTTGATAATCTCACGGACGACGTGGCCGCCGATGATAACATTATTGAGGGACTCTTTCGCCTGGGCAGTGGCCAGTAGCACAACAGAGGAATTCAGCGCGCAATATTCTCGAACCATAGAGCAGATAACCTCGCTGTTCTGGCGACTGCGGCCATTGTCTCCACCCACTTGCAATTCAGTCTCCGCCGGGCAAAGCTTGTCTAGATCATCAAGGATCACAACTGACTGGCCGCCAAGACGTGCACACCATGATGCGGACATGAACAGGCGGTTCAGGGTCTCTTTGATGTTGGAAATACGTGTTTCATCTGTGACGAGCTTGCGGCAGGAGAAATACTTGACATTGAAGAGATGATCTCGTCTTAGGCGATGAGCCAGTAGATGGGTAAGAGCTGTTTTACCAGCACCAAGACCACCGGTAAGCAGGATAGACGAGGATTTTGTTAGGTTGTTCAACGACTGTTCAATGATAGAATCAATCCCTACCAATTGAGGGGCAGTTTCTGGGAGAGGGTCCTCCATAGGTAGCGTTGGTGAATTAGTATCAAATGGCTTGGGGATTTCAGCTTGGACTTCAATATTCAACTTCGCTTCTGAGCCCAGCAACCACCCAAATATTGACTTTGTTTCATCCGAAGACCCCTTCAAAGGAGGATCAAAGCGAAGAATAGCACCATCAAACGAAGAGACTGAAGGATGATTCTCGGATTTGGGTATAATCATTCCATCAGTCAAAGCCCCCGAAAAAAGCCCGGTGTCGGACCCAGTGCTGCCGTAGATGACTTTAAGGCGCTCGGCTAGGGCATCCCGAGATGCCGTAGTATCAGCACCGAACTTCAGCCCGTCCTTCTTCTTTGAAGTATCAGTTATGAAAGGATAAATTTTGAGGGTCTTGACTGCCGAGCGATGCAGCTGTGGGGGTGCTGCTTCGACTCGGAGAATTCCTCCAACCATGTTCTCCGCACCAAGGGCCGTGCACAACAAGGTGGACATTGCCACATGCCAATTGTCCGGAGCCTCCTCCCACGAAAGCAATTTAGCTACGATCTTGGTTGTAGGGGCGCCAGCATCATTGGACTTTTGCTGCTCAGCTTGGGCAAGTTGCTGTTGGGGATCTGGTGGGGATTTGAGACCGGATGGCTGGACAACCGACACGCATGCCCAAGTTGCTCCGCGCAGCTCATGGCTGACCAGCAGGTCCGGATTAACCCAAATACGGAGGCCCTCATTTGCATCATCTTCTACTTCCCCATCAAAGTATTGAGTGGTCGCTGAGCGGTCCACGCCTCTCAAGTATAGAGAGCCTCGTGTGCTGGAGTCGGATCGACCACTCTTCGGACGTACGGTGCTTGAAGCACTCCTACCTCCAGCACTCTTCCTGCTGCTACCAGTAGCACTGCGGCTGTCTGCCCGAGAGCTTTTGGTTGTCTTGGATCGAACTTTCGGGGCCACTATGACTTCTGCATCCGGCGCGATCTTGGCGAAGGGGGAGGTGTCCGAGGGAGCGGGTGTAAGAGAAGTAACGACAATATTGGCAGTAGATGTGGGGGAGAGATGCAATGCGAGTGGGTGCATATGCACCGATTGCCCTGCATTGTATGTAGGATTGGGTAGAGCGCGGATTTGTGACAAGAGGTTAAGTTCCAGGAATGTGGCGTGGAGTTCGATGACTATTTGTGTCGAGTTAGTACCAGTTCAATTATAGTCGTTTATGACTTAGACATACTCTCCCAGTCTTCTGGTGTCAATGGCTCAATGTTTATCGTATGTGCAACGGGTGGATCTAGGTGGATGAACAATCCGACCTGCAAGTGTTAGCGCCACACGTGGGTAATGACGCACGGGGAGTATTGTACCTTCTGCCCTTCCATGAGACCAAGAAGCCGTCCGAAAGTAGTATCAAGCTCAACGGTGGATATTTCTTGCTCTCTGGAATATCCACTGTTGATACCGTCTCTCCCAACGACAGGCGCAAGCCTGCGCTTGCTCGGCATGCCCGTCCAACCGAGGAAGCATGACTGCTGCGGAGGAGCTCCATTGGCCTTTCCGGAGGTCGATTTATATTGTAATTCGATAATGACATTCTGAGCAGTCTGGTATAGCTAGAAGTTAGCCGGAAATGCTTCACAGAAACAGAACGACTAGTAGACTGACCGTGTTTGCATTGACCAGCAGAGCGACCAGCGACGGCGGTAGATTAACAAGACAGTTCTTGAGAGGGGTGAGGGCAACTTCGGCCGTCGCAGCAGGCTTCTTGGGCGCCATTTTGAAGCGCTGATTGATCGTGAGCACCGAAAGGACAAGGAGGAGGGGGAACTGTGAACTCGGAGAGACACAACCCCGGACTCCACACTTGACCTCTCTTTCGCCTCGGCCCGATGACGAGTCATGTGATGCATACCTCGATAACGGATAAACGGATAAAGTAATACTCCGCGATAATTGATACCTTTCCTAATCGGGTTAGTCTCATTTTCGAGCGCGTCCCGACCTCGCGTTCGCGTTTTACCTGCGAATTTGGTAGGGGCTCGGATAGACACTAGACGGACCCTCTTCTCTATTTCTCTCCCGATCCCACTATCGATTCTTTGCGCTTTCAATTGAGCGCACTTGTTTATTATGTCTCTCCTTCAATACCCCCCACCTGTGGATTATTCTGCGCAACTGAATGGCTTCAAGGATTTCTTGAAGGGGTTCAAGACCTTCCAATCGTCCTCGGAAGCTGCTGCGACCGAGGCATTGGAAGATCTGAACATCGATGACGGCCAGACTAGTGATGAATATGATTTCATGGATGATGTCGATGAGACCAACGGAGAAAACGCCCGAGGAGCAAGGAGGCACCGGGAGCCGAAGCTCAAGTACATGCAAATTCTGCAGGATATCGCAAACCGGGATACATCTAACATCCTGATTGAGTTGGATGATCTTTCAGTTGTAAGTATCCAATATAAGCCCCTTTCACTAAATTCTAGCTCACAATGGTGGTAATAGTTCGAGAAATCCATGCCCGAGGGAGAAGATCTGAAGCTCGTTGAGTCTATCGAAAAAAACACAAAGCGCTATATCGATGTTGTCTCTCAAGCGGTCGATGATGTTATGCCTAGGGAAACAAAGGATATCACGTATGTTCAATCCGTCTTTATGCGAATGCACAGGCCGCTAAACTGATTATTCCACAGATTCAAAGATGATGTCCTTGATGTGATCATGTCCCAGCGTGAGAAGCGAAATGAGACTATGGAAACTGCAATGGAGGCCGATATGGAAGCTGCTGCGACCGCCCCATCGATGTTCCCTCCTGAGCTTACCCGCAGATATACCCTCAACTTCAAGCCCCTCACACCCTCCGGGTCTAGCGCCGAGCGCGATTCCAAAGCCCTCGCCGTTCGTTATGTGCGCGGTGAGCATCTGGGTAGCTTGATTACAGTCCGCGGCATCACCACCCGTGTCTCAGATGTCAAGCCGGCTGTACAGATCAACGCTTACACTTGCGATCGCTGTGGTTGCGAAGTGTTCCAGCCCATCACCACGAAGCAATTCCTCCCCCTGACAGAGTGTCTATCTGAGGAATGTAAGAAGAACAACTCGAAGGGTCAGCTCTTCCTGTCAACTCGTGCATCGAAGTTTGTTCCCTTCCAGGAGGTGAAGATCCAGGAAATGGCCGACCAAGTCCCCGTGGGCCACATTCCTCGCACTTTGACCGTCCACTGTCACGGCGCTCTGACTCGCCAACTGAACCCCGGTGACGTTATCGACGTCGCAGGCATCTTTTTGCCCACTCCCTACACTGGTTTCCGGGCTATCCGCGCTGGCCTGCTGACTGACACATACTTGGAGGCCCAGCACATCACCCAGCACAAGAAGTCCTACAATGAGATGGGTATGGACAGCCGTACTCTTCGCAAGATCGAGCAGCACATGCGTTCCGGTAACATGTATGAGTACCTTTCACGGTCGATTGCACCTGAAATCTACGGACATCTTGATGTCAAGAAAGCATTGCTACTGCTCCTGATTGGTGGTGTCACAAAAGAGATGGGTGACGGCATGCACATTCGTGGAGACATCAACATCTGCTTGATGGGTGACCCTGGTGTGGCCAAGTCCCAGCTCCTTCGATATATTACAAAAGTTGCTCCTCGTGGTGTGTACACCACCGGACGAGGAAGCAGTGGTGTCGGTCTCACCGCCGCAGTCATGAGAGATCCCGTTACAGACGAGATGATGCTGGAGGGAGGTGCTCTTGTTCTTGCTGACAACGGTATCTGCTGTATTGATGAGTTCGACAAGATGGAGGACGCGGACCGGACAGCTATTCACGAAGTGATGGAACAGCAGACTATCTCCATCTCCAAGGCCGGTATCACAACTACCCTCAACGCCCGTACTTCCATCCTGGCCGCGGCCAACCCGCTATATGGTCGCTACAACCCCCGGGTGTCACCCGTGGAGAACATCAACCTTCCCGCCGCTTTGCTCTCTCGTTTCGATGTCATGTTCCTGCTTCTGGATACCCCGTCCCGCGAGGGCGATGAGGAGCTGGCCCACCACGTCACCTACGTCCACATGCACAACAAGCACCCGGAGAGTGAAGAAGCCGGTGTGTTGTTCACTCCCCACGAGGTCCGGCAGTACGTTGCCAAGGCACGCACATTCCGTCCTATTGTGCCTACCAATGTTTCTGACTACATGGTCGGTGCTTATGTGGCCATGCGCAAGAGACAGAAGATCGACGAGTCCAAAAAGAGACAGTTCTCTCACGTCACTCCCCGTACTCTGCTCGGTATCGTTCGTCTTTCACAGGCACTTGCTCGTCTTCGCTTCAGCGAGGAGGTTGTGCGCGAGGATGTCGATGAGGCTCTGCGTCTCATTGAGATCAGTAAGGCTTCTCTGTACAATGATGGCGAGCAGGGCGCCGACAACACGCCATCCAGCAAGATCTACAACTTGATCCGCAGCATGAAGGAGAGTGGTGCCGCTGCGGTTGGAGATGGCGAGGAAGGCGAGATGAGCATGAGACGTATTCGTGAGCGTGTGCTAGCCCGAGGCTTCACTGAGGATAACCTCACCATGACTATCGATGAGTACGCCGAGATGAACGTAAGTTTTGATAACTTCAGAAGTCTACTGTCCTTTTTTACTAACATTTTCTATAGCTCTGGCAAGTCACCGGCAACGGCACTCGTCTGCTTTTCACTGAAGTTGACGGCGATATGGACATGTAATTGTGACAGTCTCTTATTCTGTTTTTTTCTTAAATGTCGATTGGGCTTTTTTTTCGTGTTAAAGCTGCATGTGAAACTGGCTGGAATCAAGGCGACGGGTGTTTGGGTGTATTGGATAAATGGAGCTGGTACTTATGATTTTGTAAGGTCAATGAAGAAGATATTTCCAATCTACTTGTTTAATCTACATTTGCATCCATCTTAATTTTTCACTAGAGCAATTTCAATTAAAGACTGACACATGTACACATACAATCGGCCAGAATATCTCGCTATGGATCCAATTCAGCCCCTTCAAGCCAATTACACTACCCCCCATGCCTTCAGTGTCTTTTTTAAATCATCTTCCTGTCTCCCCCCACCCCACTACCAACAAACCCACTCCTACCCCGGACCATTATTCTAGGCCTCGCACTGATGTTGAAGCCCGACCTCCTTGCAAAGATCGGAAGGAGCAGCATACAGATCATCACATGGGATGTTGCAAGCTGTGTTCTCGGGAACGAAAACAAGGAACTCATAGTTCGGCATCGGCAAACGGAACTGATGGTACAAGTCCGTATTGTACTGAGAGGCCTTATAACCAGCACGGCAAGCGCAGTGGAAAGATTTTCCCGTGTTGATACACGAGGTCGAGGGGTCACACCAGTTTTCGCCCGAGATGGGATTGCAGGTGCCGCACTGGGCCCATGGCGATGGGTGAGCGGTCACCAGGGAGGTGGTTGTGATGATCAACGCGATGATGGAGAAATGCATCTTGAGGGATGGTTGGATTTTAGTATAGACTTATAGTAGATCTGATATGTTCTGTCTGGAGGTTGGTTTCTGATGGCGTTATCTTTTGCTGGGGAGTTCGTCATCTTATATAGTCGTCTCCAAGGATATATATGTTTACGTGAATTATTGGACTCGATAGTCCTTTGTTCAAGGAGATGTTATTCGCCATGTTCCCTGCGGGACCCCTCATCGTTGTGTTGCATCATGAGGTCATTTTCGGCCTGGGTTTCCTAGTATACTTTGCAGGCTGGTCCACGAAGGAGACGATGCCCATATACAATACCACGGTTGACATTATTGAAATGTCACCGGTTGACTTCTGCAATCCCGTACAGGCTCTCTATCAGATGTCCTACTATCGGATAGGACGGGGAAACAAAACCAACCGGGGGTGTGAATACGAGATCTGGAACAATACCTCAAAACATGACCAATGCTTACCGGCCAAGGTGATGTCGATGGCTTGCTAGCTCAACGTTGCCTTTGAGCAGAACGACTGAGTCTGTCCAGGTTTTGGAATATCAATTCGGCGGAAGGCTTTAGGCGGAGTGCATGTCTCAGGCCTATCCCTTCAGCCACATTCAGATCTCGACGTCAACAGACGTATAGAAATATGGAGATTTTGACTTGCCAAGGTGGATGTCTCACATTGCTTGAAGATTTATGGTTACGAGCTGTTGTATTTCCTTTGATATGGTCAGGCTTATGCAAGTACATACTTCTTCTACATGGCTTTTCGAGCTTGACGAAAGCCAGGTGAAAGCAAGCGAGACAGCGAAAGTTGGGCACTAGTTATTCGAGATCGAGGCAGTGGCTGTGACACGTTGTTTTGGTTTCTATTCACTCTGCATGCCATCAAGGGGTTGAAGGTGTCCGGAGACATTTTGCTTTTTTTTTGGCATTTTTGGACCCGCTGAAAGCTAATACTCCGAGTCTACGTAATGATATCGTGTTGTCAGGCGACCTTTATTAGGCGGTAGTAGAATATTCTCACCGAATAGTCGGCAATCGAGACCGGTTTAAGGCCCGAGTCTCAAGCATCAGCGCCGAAAGACGGGGTTTGACCATGCTGATCAATGGGTTATTGAAACGCGAGATTCACATACTATGGGCTGTTTGTTTATGTCAGGTGAAATGGAAAGAAAGATGCCCTATGCTACCATATAACACCACGGACATAAAGTCAGTGCAGTTGAGATTGCAATGTCAGCGCTGGATTTTCGAGTATGAAATGCAGGGTTCGAGACTTTTCTTTTGGTAACTGTAGACATCTTCTGGGAACCATCATAAAAGAGAATGAGACATGGTTTATTGGCTTGGTTTACGTGCAGCTTAGATACATGGGAGATATACTCCGGCGCATTCAACAGCTACACTATCTTTCTCGTAGATAGATGCATCGCTATGAACCTTGGACACGGTAGCCTAGAGGTGCGTCTTTGATCCGTCTGGCTCTCCGATTAGTCTCAAAAACGCCCCGTGAACCTCATCTGTCAAATCGCTAGCCTGCATGCTCCGCCCCTTGGTCGCAAAGGCTCGTCGCGAGCACTCTCGTGTAAGGCTACTTCCCGCCCAAGCTGCCAATAACAAAGTCGTTGTCGGGGACATGCGCTTGTTCTCAGAATCGAGCTCTGCCTGAACATCTTCCTTGCTCTGCGCTTCTTTCTCATTGTCCTGCTCGCCAGAGTCCCACAATTTGTCATGGTAAGCGGCTCGCCAGGCAAGGAATGTGCCCAATGATCCGGTTAGAGTGTCTCCTTGACCGCCGCTACGCTTCAAGCCACCCTTACCATCAGAGATGATACTAGTAACCCCGTTGGAGATCACATCTTGAGGACCCTTTTGGAGAATCGTGACGCCGCCGAGGGCTTGAGATAGCTGCTCACACGCATCTGATGCTTTGCTGATGGTGTCGCCATTTCCGCCTTCCGCGATCTCCACTTGACTGGCGACCTTGACACCCAGTGCTTTGGCTAGACGGCCAAACTCTACCACATTTGGCGTGAGAATGCACTCCTTGTAGCCTTTGACCAGGCTCGGGTCTTGCGTCACAATCAGCAATCCATCTGCGTCTAGCACAAATGGGATCGATCGTGACCGCGCCTCTCTGATCACTTCTGCGACTACCTTTAGCGTCACACCATCGCGACCGAGACCGGGTCCTATCACAAGTGCATGGAGGCGAGATAGCATCGCGATAATCGGACCTGCCAGTGATGGTGCATTGATTGAATTGGGATCCTTAACAGTATCGCTGCTTGGAAGCAATGGGTGTACCATCAAATTGGGAGAGTAGCCCTTGATAACCTGTGCATTACAGTTTTAGAGTGGATTCAATCTAGGCCAGATGTTAGCTTACTGGTGCTGCGGATCGTTCGCAGAGTACGTGGCTCTGGTGGTTGTTAGTTGTTTGCAGAAGGTATGTCATTTTTCACACAAACCATATCACATCCTACAATTCTGGAGTCAACATCTTTTCCCGAGAGCGTGGGCCTGTTCAGGGGACGTACCAAGTCTTGCAGAAGCCATAGCTGAAAAGTATGGGGCTCCGGTGTAGCTGATGCCAGTTAGTAGAATACCAGGGACATGAAGCAGAGAACCTACTCGACGCAACCTCCAATAACGGCTACACGACCAAGCTGACCTAGACTAATGATTAGCGCGGATGTTCATTGCGTGGTAGATAGGGACCTGATCAACAGACCTTTGTGGAACTTTTCAAGCATTGGAGGTACAATCTTGCACACCTTGCTGAAGAGGATTTTTGATGAGACTGAGACATGATGAACGGACTCCATGGTAGATATGTGAAGTCGTGGAATTGTGAAATTGTAGAAGATAACTCTCAAGGTTATGCCACAGGGCTGGAGGTGAACACGGGTGATGTCACCTGCCAAGTGGGGCCTAGACAAGCTTGTTTGGAGTTGTGATATCAAGACGATGACTTAAGATGAAATGTTGACTACAACATACACACAGAAAGATAATACAAAAAAAAGTTGATATTGAAAGAGCGCTCGCTATTGATGGTGCTTCAAAGCAAAAAATCCAGGCATCCCCGTCTATGGACACCCCGAACGCTCATAATGCGGAGTTAATATGTAGTCCTACCCAAAACAAAAGAGACCATGAAAACTGGTCACAAGTAAAAAATGTGAAAATTTGACAGTATAAAAATGTCGGAATTTCAGCGCTTGCTCCTAGAAGCAAGAGCGGCCAACTTCCGCTGGCGCTCCAACTTCTCTTTCTTAGCCGCCATTTCTGCTCGCAGCTCTTTCTCGTCCTCCCGTTTGGCAAATTCCAACGCAGCCGCCTCTTCACGGTCTACATCGTCTATTCCAGCCTCCATGTCGGACGATGCATCGGAATAGTAATCATCGTAGCCACCGAGGTCACCCTCATCTTCTTCGTCAGTTCCGAGATATTCGTTTTGCCGGGAATTGCGAGATTGGTGTCGACGGTCACTTCCACCACGGTTTGACGGCAGGCCCGCAGTTCCGCGGTAGGCAGGCGGTTCAGGAGTCTGCGTCGGTTTGGCCGTACCCTTGTATGATGGCCCCTCGGAATCCCGCTGCCGGACAGCAGGTTTGCCCTTGGCAGAAACACCCGATCCAGCCTTCCTTCCGGAACGCGCTTCTTTTTCTTTGGCCTGGAGTTCCATCATGCGCCGCTTGCGCTCCACTTTGGTAAGTCTTTCTTTGGGACCAGCCTGGTGTCGTAGCAGGCCTACTCCCACAGGCGCCGTCTCTTGCTTAGCTTTTGCCTGCGCCATGATCTCCGCAAATGATCCCTTTGGTGGCGGCTTCGAGGCTGTGGCAGTGCCTGCTGCTGTGGGTTTGGGGGTGGACTCCCTCCGTGAGGGTGCCACTTTTGGGGCCGCAGCCAAGCTGGATTTGGGGGTGGGCTTAGGCATGGTTGGCTTGGAGGTGGTGGTCGAGACTGGCTTAGACACAACTCTGGGTGGTGCTGATGATACCGCTGGCCTTGTAGCGAGCGTAGGCTTCATTGCAGCGGAGTTATTTGTCGCCTTGCTTTCAGGTCTTGGTGGGCGAGGCAGCTGGTCCTCAGCTTTGCGCTTGATCCCTCCACTGACATCCCCGCTGGTCGGAGGCGCCCGTCGCACAGCTGTCGGTTTTTGATCCTCTTTTTTAGGGATCGAAGCAGGTGCAGGTGAGGTAGGCGTCTGAGAGAGTGGGGATTGGGAGGGCTTACCCGTCTGGAGGGACGAGAGGACAGAATCGAGGAACTATGCTATGTCAGTCAAAATGGGGTGAAACGAACAAAAGGATCAAGTAGCATACACTCATTTTGATTAAAGGAGGAATAACCCGAAGGGTGTGAAGTCGAAGAGTGATACAGAGAAGAAGTCGCTCACCGTCGATATTTGGTACGACTAAGTAACTTCATGACTCCGAGCCCGATAGCATGAGAATAGATCGCTGGCTTGGCTCGCTCCGGATTTTCTGTTATTCCAATATAGCAGAACTAGCAGAAGTAAAGGACACGCCTGACTTGGCCCAAGAGCTTTCTAAGTGAGAGGATATACTCCGTAGACGAGTAGAGAAAGTAGCCAGGTTTCTGGCCAGCATGCAATTATCAAGGCCGGATAGGACATAGTCACGTGATAACAAACACCCTGCGCCACAGCACTCGCTTAGAAGTCCCGCCAACACTAGCCACACCCACTCGCACCACCTTTTTTTCAAGATTTTGAGCACTCGGTTAATCCTTCGTCAACCAACCTCTTCCACCAGAACTCGACGTTGCAGTCTCCGCCCAATTCGCGGTTAAATCGATTGTTTCTCTTGTTCAGATAATAATCACAAACGGTATGTACATCTCGTTTTCGTGCCTCTCAAACGATTTTGCGGCTTGAGAAGTGCGATCGCATCCGATCTTGAATTCGCGATACTAATGAAGATTTTTTTTGTCTAGTCCTTTCAAAATGAAGTATCTCGCTGCCTACCTCCTCCTCGCCCTTGCCGGCAACGAGGCCCCCTCCTCCGCCGACATCAAGGCCGTCCTCTCCTCCGTCGGCATCGACGCTGAGGGTGACCGTCTCGAGAAGGTCATCTCCGAGCTCCAGGGCAAGGACCTCCAGGAGGTTAGTGACACTCGCACGCGCATACATCCGACTTGAACTGCATGCTGACTCTTTTCATAGCTGATCGCCGAGGGCTCTACCAAGCTCGCTTCCGTTCCCTCCGGCGGTGCCGCTGCCCCTGCCGCTGCCGCTGCTGCTGCCGGTGGTGACGCCGCTCCCGCTGAGGAGAAGGCTGAGGAGAAGGAGGAGGAGTCCGATGAGGATATGGGCTTCGGTCTCTTCGATTAAGCGCTTTAATCCAAGGCCTAAAAATCATGGTTCTGGGGAACAGATGTTTGGTTGGTTCGTCAGTCCGGCCAAGATTTGCGCCGGTTGGCTTCTCAAGTATGTTGTGTTGAGACTGTTTTGATACAGTTACGACTTTTCATATAAGCTGGAATAAGCTTATAGTCAATACAATCCATCTGGCCTTCACTACAACTTTTATCAATACGTATATGTAGTTCTTGAAGGATCGTCGGGACCCGCTCAGCGTTTCAGCAATAGCGCAATAGCGTGTAGTCAAATTCGCTTGGAGAACTAGAGATTCAATCATCCACGTCATGGTAACTTAGTGTACTCAGATTGTACTCTGATAAGGACCATCAACAACCTTCCATTCCGATACGACATGTCCCTGGGAGGGCGTTGGGTAATCACAATACAAATAAATTACACTGCTAGATACACCATTTTTAACGAATCCCCCAACTAAAATTGAGTATGTAAATATTACAAAGAATTTTATTACGAAATAAAAACCAACGTTTCAAAATAGATTACATATGACCCAAAGGGGTATAGTGCCTAGGGCTTGGAACCTACCCGTCGCTTAACGAGTGCTGCCCACCTCCTAGAGCCTGTGTGTTAGCAGCCCGACCGCTCAGCGACACGACAATTTCCGACAACCCATCTTCCTTCGCTTTTCGAGATACGGTCGAAAGGCGGTTTATAGGAATATCTGCAAAAATGGCTGACACCGAATACGTGAGTTTTTTTTTGCCCTCACCCTTGAAGCCCGTGCGATATACTAACATGGGTTTTCACCTAGAACGCCGAGGAGGCTGCCGGTACGTTATGAACAATCAACCCCATCCCTACCCATCGCCCTTGGACAGAAGAATCGAATGAGAGGAGAGGGCGCGCACTACGATCGACTATACGAGGATCATTGAAGAAATATATGTTGGCGGGGAACGACATGGACCTGGGATTCAGGGAAACACGCACAACAACAAGATCGCAGACGCTGACTGAACATTCGACGAACAGAGATCAAGAAGAGAAGACAGTTCCGCAAGTTCTCTTACCGCGGCATTGACCTCGACCAGTACGTTCCCATTACCAATCATCGAACCCTTGGACATCCATTCGCAGCCAGTGCCTCGTGAGACGGAATTTGAAGATGGTCGTCTACCATCCCAACAACCACTATGGATGCACTGGGTGTGGCATCTCGGTTCTCGCCTCTTTGGCGCTGCGTTGCGAATGGACACCAAGGAATACAAATTTGCAAGGACATTGGTCTGACTGAATCCTTTGACAGGCTCCTCGACCTTTCTTCCGAGCAGCTCCGTGATGTCGTTCACGCCCGTGCCCGCAGACGTTTCAACCGCGGCCTGAAGCGCAAGCCCATGGGTCTCATCAAGAAGCTCCGCAAGGCCAAGCAGGAGGCCAAGCCCAACGAGAAGCCCGATCTCGTCAAGACCCACCTCCGTGACATGATCGTCGTCCCCGAGATGATCGGCTCCGTCGTCGGTATCTACTCCGGTAAGGAGTTCAACCAGGTTGAGATCAAGCCTGAGATGGTTGGCCACTACCTGGCTGAGTTCTCTATCTCTTAGTATGTGCTCCCGGAATTTGTTTCCCATGGTCATTAACTGCAGGTCACTAACAACCTCCCAGCAAGCCCGTCAAGCACGGTCGTCCCGGTATCGGTGCCACCCACTCTTCCCGTTTCATTCCCCTCAAGTAAACGATTTCAAACGATTCCCCTCGGAGTGGCGTGTGGAGGAAATGGTGCTGGGAAAGCAAAAATGGAATTCAGCAAAACTCTCAACTGGGCTCTTTTTTTCAGCATGTATTTCCAGTGCGGGTCAGCTGTTTCCAACTCAATTTAAGATCTTGTCGGCATGAAATCATCTTGGGATCTGGATTTAGTCCCTCGTCGAATCTAGCGAGGTAAAAAAAGATACTCCTTCCTTCGTCTCGCTTTGTGTCAACGGGGAAGGAGTCTAAATCTTAACGACACTACAAATTTCATTTCCAGGCACATCGTAGGTAACCCCAAGGGCCACATTAGTTAGACCACACTAGTCAACCTCGTCTCAAAGTCCCTGAGTCTAGGCCATGAGGTTCATTGAGACTACGCTGTCGTATTATCGTGTTATATACTATGAATTACTCCACAAATTGGACTCCGCTACCTTTACTCTGGGGAAGCGGGATCGTGTCATTTAATTTATGCGCTATGTTTATTGAGTCTCATTGTGTGAATGTAGATGGAATATAAAACTAGCGATGAATTGGCAGCACATTCTCGAGTGCAATGTGTTGTATTCTATCTATTTTATTTCTTCGGTAGTTGTAGATAGAACATATCTAAGGCTACAAATATATATTTCTGAGTGGCCTCTTGCAAAATGAGTCAGCCATTCCAGGTCGTTCGCTTTATTGCACTCATTGGCTCAAAACCGTTCCATGCCATTATGAGATCATCTAACTTCCAAGGGTTGGGGCTCGATGTTTATTAAATTGTGAGATTTCGATCCATGCCCTGCCCAGGTGGACATGGCGGGCACGTTGTGATGTCACCTTGCTCCCCGCAATCCTGCATTCACACTAGATCTTATACTTCAAGGTTCGCATATCAACGCTCTATTTAAGATATCTTACAACTATATCTTCCCTACTTCTACTCGAGATTTCACCTTCATCCGGCATTCGGTGAGGTCGCTTATCGCCGCGGAGTCCGTTAAACCGAGATATCCGAGTGCCGATCTCAACCATCTCAACAGTTATACTTCATGAACCTCAACAAAGCAGATGATTGTTCAAACCATAGTATGCAGTACATAGTATGCAGTACATAGTATGAAATTGGATGTTTCAGTTTGCCTATAAAAAGCCAATAAACACTAAGCAGTTTTAAATCAGGGCCTTCCAGGGTTCGGCCCCAGCGGTATTGGACTGGGTACTAATATAATGGGCCGAGGCAAGCCGTGAGCCGAGATTGCGGAGAAATCCCCATATCTTTTAAGTACTCGGTTGCTCGTGTGAATATATTTTCTTACATCTGACAGTCCCTTTGAGCCTCAATCACATTCCCCAGATTCAGCTCAGCATTATTTCCCCGCAATGCCCGTCCCCTCCAACTACCCCCTGGTCGACATCCCAGAAGTGGACCTGTGGACCTTTTTATTTGAGCGCAATGATAGAGCTTACCCAGATGACAAGAGTGCGTATTATCCACTTTTAATCCCAATGCTGCGTTGAATGCAACGTTTTCATTTCTCCTTCTTCCCCCCACTAACCCCCACTAGTTATCTACCAAGATGCCGATACCCAACGCTATTACACATACAAATCGCTACACGATGCCTCGCTAGATTTCGGCAAGGGCCTGAAAGCCCTGTATGAGTGGCGTAAGGGCGACGTTCTCGCCCTCTTCACACCAAACAGCATCGACACACCCGTCGTGATGTGGGGCACACTCTGGGCCGGCGGAATCATCTCGCCTGCGAACCCAGGTTACACGGTCGACGAGCTGGCCTTCCAGCTTAAGAACTCTCATGCCAAGGGACTTGTAACACAAGCCTCGGTGCTGTCTGTTGCGCGGGAAGCTGCGAAGAAAGTCGGCATGTCTGAGGACCGCATTATTCTCATTGGAGATCAGCGGGACCCCGATGCGCGGATCAAACATTTCACCTCTGTGCGCAATATCTCTGGTGCTACACGCTACCGTAAGCAGAAGATCACCCCTGCGAAGGATTTGGCGTTTTTGGTTTATTCGTCTGGGACGACGGGTGTGCCTAAGGGTGTCATGTTGTCGCATCGGAATATCGTTGCCAATATTAGACAGCAAGTTATTGGCGAGAGTGGGATGTTGAGCTGGGATGGTGGTCCTGATGGGAAGGGTGATCGGGTCCTGGCATTCTTGCCTTTCTATCATATCTATGGTATGGCTTTCAATTGTGCAGATGATTGGATGGATAAGATACTAACTACGAGTCTCTAGGATTGACCTGCTTAATTACCCAGGCTTTATACAAGGGCTACCACTTGATCGTCATGTCGAAATTCGATATCGAAAAGTGGTGCGCCCACGTGCAGAACTATCGCTGTTCGTTCAGTTACATCGTCCCTCCTGTGGTGCTCTTGCTGGGCAAGCACCCGGTAGTCGACAAATACGACCTTTCAAGTCTGCGTATGATGAACTCTGGCGCTGCTCCGCTCACCCAAGAGCTGGTAGAGGCAGTCTACGCCCGCATCAAGGTTGGCATCAAGCAGGGCTACGGACTTAGCGAGACCAGCCCAACTACACACTCCCAGCGATGGGAGGATTGGCGCGAGGCCATAGGTTCCGTTGGCCGCTTGATGCCTAATATGCAAGCCAAGTATATGACTATGCCTGAGGACGGATCCGAGCCTAAGGAAGTTGCCGAGGGCGAGGTTGGCGAATTGTACCTGAGTGGACCCAACGTTTTCCTGGGCTACCACGAGAACCCAGAGGCTACCAAGGGGTGTTTGTCTGAGGACGGATGGTTCCAGACTGGTGATGTTGGGTATCAGGATGCCAAGGGCAATTTCTACATTACCGATCGTGTCAAGGAACTCATTAAGTATAAGGGCTTCCAGGTGCCCCCTGCTGAACTGGAAGGATATCTGGTTGACAACGATGCTATTGATGATGTTGCTGTCATTGGTATTGAGAGTGAGGCACATGGCTCCGAGGTTCCTATGGCTTGTGTCGTTCGCAGCGCGAAGAGCAAGTCTTCTGGAACAAGTGCGAAGGATGAAGCAGCGAGAATTATCAAATGGCTGAATAGCAAGGTCGCCAGCCACAAACGTCTGCGTGGTGGTGTGCAGTTTGTGGATGAGATCCCCAAGAACCCCAGTGGGAAGATCCTGCGTCGGATTCTGAAGCAAAAGTTCAAAGGAGCGGCCGAGGCACCCAAAGCCAAGCTGTAAATGGCACACAATATACACTTTAGATCCGTTCGTGTCTATTTTCATATTGGAAAGATGTAAGACTCGAAAAGTAGCCTGTACGCATATCTAATCCTAAGCACTTCTGTAGTAACTAAACCTAGAGACTGAACCCCGGCCTCAATCACTTAAGGGAAAACTTCTTAACCATACCTTCAACATCCTCCCCAATAACAGCATCAACCTTCTCCCTCGCAACCCTCTCAACAGCCTCCTCAACCCCCTCCTCCCCATTAACAAGATCAACCCACCCCTCCGTATCAGCCCTAGCAAGCAAAAGATCCGCCACAATCGCCACATCCTCTCTCGTAACACTCCCCCCGACCCTTGGGCGTGATTCCCAGTTCGACCTTCCGCGTCGCAGGCTGGTCAGTCAAAAGCCCAGGTCGCAGATTAATAGCTTGGAAAGGCCGGGCTGGTCCAGACTCGCCCTTCCGCTGCGCAGCCAGTGCTGTCATATATTCGTCGGCTTCCTGCTTGGCTTGTGCGTATGTCGGAAGCACTTCCGTGTTCACCTTTACTACGCCCGCCCATTCGTCGTCGGGCATCCAGCTCGGCTGCTTGCGTCGACTGCCGAGGTATGACACCATGAGAAATTTGCTTACGCCTGGTGAGGCGAAGGATGCGGTTATGAAGTGCTTTGCAGCTTCTTGGTCGATTGCGATTGTGCGTGCTGCGCCGCCTTTGCCGCCGGCGCCTGGGTCTGTGTGTTAGTTTGTGGTCTGGGGATTCTGGATTTTGCATCATGCGTTATAGAGGACTGTATAGTTTCACGGCTTTCTTTGCTTGGGGGATGGCTTGTATCGGGTGTTGTGCGTTGATACAATGAATCCAAGTGCGGGGTGAGGGGTGCCATACCAGCCGACCAGACAACATAGTCCGGCGTAACCGTGTCGATAATTTTCTGGGCATCTGAGGGACTCTTGACATCCTCTAGACTCGAGAGTAGCACGTTGAGATTACCCTTGAGACCTTGGCCCAGTGCTAGAATCTCGCTTTCGTGCGCGGGGTTGCGGATGACGCTGGTTACGCTCCAGGCCCGTTGGAGGAGGAGCGGAGTAAGGTGGAGGGCGACTTTGCCGTGACCACCGAGTAGAAGGACATGCATTTTTAGTTATGATTTGGATGCGACTTTGTGTGTGTATGGGAGTAGATATCAGAGGGTTGGTCTTTCTGTGATTGTTAGTTGATTGGGGACCTCAGGGAAAGAACTCGTTGCGTCATCGCAATTTCTCCCAAACGGTAAGCTTGGCGTTGATTTATAATTGGGAAGCATTGCAGATAGAAATTGATAGATAGAAATTGATAGACCGAAGTTGAATAAAGGAGTAAATTGCGCTAATCTCATGTTTTACATTTTTAGTATAATCATTATAAGCCAACATTAAGAAGGTTGAAAACCATTCATTTTAAATCCATCTGTAGATGGCTATATATAAGTACAATTATGTTCGAAAGAGAGATGCGACTAGCAGCTATTTCACCTCCCGATACACTGGGTCATCTAGTCAAATTTGTCTTGATAACCTAGTCTCTGTCTGGCTGGTGTCATGCTGTTTATTAATCACCATTTGATCGCTGGCAATCTAGCAAGAAGCGCCGGAAGGCACACCAGAGCACTTGCTGCTCTTCTTACCACCAGTGAGGGAGTTTCCAGACCAGGTCCAGTTCTTGCAGCTACCGTTACCGCAGAGAATGTAGACGTCGGTACCGCTGCTCTTAACGGTACCGGTAACCTTCTCAACCTTGAGGCCGGTAATGGGGACACCGGTGGTGGGCTTGCCGGTAGGGCTGCCGTTCTCGTAGTCCTGCTCGATGACGATACCGTACTTGGCGATGTTGGACAGCTTGATGTTGGAGAAAGTGACGTCGGAGACGGCACCGGTAGCCTTGTAGATAGTCTTAACGCGGACACCGTTGTCGGAGTTAACGACGGTAGAGTCGGAGATAGTGACATCCTTCACGATGTTGTTGTCGCGCAGACCAACGGAACCAATGGAGATACCGTGGCCGCCGGAGCAGGTGCCACCGGTGAAAGTGATGTGCTGGAGGACAAGGGTTAGTTGATGTAATCTTTTTATAGAAGTGTCTTTTGACTTACCTCGCCAGAGTTGATAGCCAGGCAGTCGTCCTGGTTCTTGATGTTGGCGTTGCTGATGGTGATGTAGGTACTGGAGCCAACATCGAAGGCATCGGTGTTGTGGCCGCCCTTGGAATCACCGTCGCTGTTGTCGATGGTGATGTGGTCGAGGACCAGGTGGTTGGCCTGGACACTGAAACCCTGAACGGGGGTGTTCTTGACGTTAAGACCGGAGATGTTCGAGTTGTCCAGGTCGTGGGCGTAGAAGAACTTGGGCTTCTGCTTTCCGCCGTTGGTTCCCTTGCCGTCCCACCAGCTGGCGCCGCCACCGTTGATGACATGGCCGGATGCGCCGGAGATGTTAATGTTATCACCAGAGAAGCGGATGAGGGGACCCTTCCACTCCTTGTATCCGAAGGTGGTTTCGCCCTTGAAGATGACCTATACAGTAGCTATTAGATATTTGGTTCTTGGCGCTTGAATAACGGAGCGATCTACCTTAGTGCCGCTCTTCAGCTTGGAAAGGTCGAGGGTCTCGCCGGCGGGAACCTTGATGTTGTCCAGCACAATGGTAGAGCAGGACGACTTGCCAGCCTTGGCGGCGGCGGCCGAGGTGAAGGTACAGCTAGAGGAGCCGCGCTCAACGAGATCGGTAACAGGAGCGGAAGCTGGCGCAGCGGACACAGCGGCGGCGCCGAGGGCCAGCATGGTAACGAAAGAAGTACGCATTTTGAAGTAAATGTCCGATCAACAGACAATTAAAGAGAGTGTAGGTGTTCCGGACTAGCCGACTTGAGTGCAATAGGAAAGAAAGAATGAATGAATGAGTATGAACAGTCTATTCCATCGAGCTTGGCCGTGGTATTTAAATGCTTGGTCTGCACAGTATCCTCATTATAGCCCCTGCGCTAGTATCTCTATGAAACGGGACTACCACCATCAGTTATGGCGTTGACCCCTCCTTGGAAATCCAGGCATGCATGGATAATTGTCAGAGCTCCATTAGATTAATCTATTAGGGCCCAACTTGGCAACTCTCCGAAACACTTAACTCCACCTAGTCTAGAGCCCCCTGCTAACATGATCCATTGCCGGAATAATTAATACCGGAATATCTTCGGGTAAGGAAGCCGAGACACTGATTATTATCCAATGAGGATACGGCATTGATGTCTGCAGACTATATTATACCTCCACCATCACAAACCATGTGGAGCCCTATCAAGCTTGCGTTTCACGCCAAGCACTTTACTCGATGAATTTACGGATGTAGGGCTGGTTAAGTACGTGAAGACCCTTTCCGGAAGATTCTGTGGCGCTGAAACAACGCACCCTTTTATTTACCATATCTTTTGTTTGATTGGTGGCCTGTCTAGGTTATGCAGGCACGAGGCAAGAATGCACTAGTTATACCGACTATTTTTGTGGATGATAAATCATGTTGAGGAGCTACAAAGGTACTGCCGAGAGTCTACCTAGGTATTCATAATTCGAGCAGATAATCATGCAGACACCTCCTATTTAAGCACACCGTACTCCGTACTCGTACTCGATTAATACTCCTTTTTTTTCCGCTGAGCGCGATGAGATGACGATAGACCTCTGCATAGCCCGGCCCAAAGCCCAACCACAGCCTATTAAATGGGGCCCATCAAAGCCCATCAAAAGCCCATTTCTGTGCTCAAATACAGTCTTAGCATACATAAAGTAGATGATTAATGACTGTATTTTACGCAGGTACCAACCTATATCTTCAGTATTATTATATTATCATAGTAAGAAGTAGAAATTAAGTGGATTTTATACTGATTTTAGCATTATAATGCTAGGTTTTATACAAAATAACCCTAAAAAGATCTAATTTGACCATAAATTCGCACCTAGAAGGAATTATTAAGTATTAATATGAAGAGATATATATTATCTATAGAGGATTGATACTACTTTCTATGGTCAATTATAGTAATACTTATAGTACCTCTACTTACTATATAAACCCCTAATAAAAATAAGTATCTCTTATAAAAAAGTAAAGCTTTATAAAAATCAATTTTGATTCTTATCTATATCTTCTAACCTTTCTCTCTCTTAATATCTACTTCTTCTCTCCTTTATACTTCGTCTATCCTTCGCCTTTGCCGCCTTCACTGCCGTTGCCGCTACCGCTACCGCTTTACTAATACCCCTAAAGAACAGGAAAAAATGTATTAATTATACAGCTGTAATAAATTGGTATATTTGTATTGTTTGGTTAATAATGAGGGCCCATTATATGCCCTAATGGGCCCATAGCCGGCCGATGGGCTCGAAGGGTGGGCCGAAAGCCCAACCCATTAGTGGGTTGGGTTGGGCTATTGGCTTTATGGGCTATGCAGAGGTCTAGATGACGATGCGACGGTCGAGGTGACCCTAATATAGTAGGCTTGAACGAAGGATTCTCTGCTTTACAACTCAACGCTGTAATCCAGTTGAGCAAAATGCAAGATGGCCTTTTCGTTCAAACGGACATCCTGTGGATTCCAAGGTCGTGCTGCGACCCGGAATATATTGTTTCTAGCTGTGAAGAACCTGACATGGACGCTCGGAAGTTGCTAAATAATATAGCCCATGGGAATAGTAATTTTATCTATTTTATCTAACACGTAATATTTGTGAGTATATTAATAGGTCTTTTATAGCACTTTGACTATTTTCATTTGATTTCTTCCGGAATAGATCCGATAGGCGCGGCAAAATTTCCGTGATACAGCCAGAACAGTATACAATGAGATAATAAGGAATTGCCTCGAAACTACAATAATTCTGCTCATCAAGTTATCTTACGATCAGTTGTCATGATGGGCTCATTTCTCGAGAGCACATCGGAGTCAGAAAGAGAATATAAAGAAAGTGTTGATTCGGACTAGATCTTACTACGAATATATACATGTAGATATCAACCGTCGTCCGCTTGATATCATTGCTAGTTACATTAGTTTATAGGCACTTTACGTCATTCCTTGCTCTTCGTAAGATCTCCTGTGCTTTAAATATCTAGTTTGATGATGGATGGTAGACACAACAAGTTGAAGCTCGGGGCGAACGCCATTCTGGGCGTCAGTATGGCATGTGCTAGAGCAGGTGTAGCCCATTTAGTAAATCAGAATTAAAATTAACGATGGAAAATCATGGCTGATATATATTTAGGACAGCCCGTTGTATGAGTTTCTTCGACGTGAGTCTGGACCGAAAAAGCCATTCGTGATGCCAGTGCCGTTCTTCGATGTCCTGAATGGAGTTTTACATTCGGGCAATAGCATGGCTTTCCAAGAGACGATGATCGCTCCTGTTGGAGCCTCCCCTTTCACGGAAGCAGTACAAATGGGTAGCGAGGTTTTCCAGCAATTAAAAAAGGTCATTGTCAAGAAATTTGGACCATCTGGTTAGCGTACCTTTCACAACATCCTATGTAGCCATTACTGATAATTGCATCCAAGCTACCGGCGTTGGGGACGAAGCTGGATTTGCACCACCGATTTCCCAACCTCATGAGGCACTAAACCTCCTGGTCGCAGCCGTCTCTCTCGCTACATATACTGGTCGGATTAAATTCGCCATTGATCCTGCATCGAGCGAATTTTTCAGGGATGGGCACTGCGACATTGGGTTCAAAGACGACAAACCGAACCTGCAAAGCCCAAAACAGCTTGCAGAGTTATATTGCTCAGTGTTGCAAAATTATCCCATCGTTCTACTGGAAAATCCGTTTGCCGAAACTGATTGGGACAGTTGGATCGAATTCAACAAAAATTGCCCAGTCGAACTCGTTCGGGATGATTCACCGGTTACGAATACGAAAGTGCAATTCTATGCTACTCAAAATCAACCAAATAGGCACTATCTCCGAAGCAATTGAGGCGTTAGTTTCTCTTAGGTTTGCCTCCTATTAATCTGGAAACAATATCCTAATGATATATTCATATAGGGCGAACTTGGCATACAGTTTTGACTGGAGTATTTTTGTCTCCCACCGGTCTGGTGAGACTTATGATTTTATTGCAGATTTGGTCGTGGGCTTAAGGACCGGCCATATTAAATCCGGGGCACCTTGCAGGGGTGAGAGAATGGTCAAGGATAATCGGCTGATGGAAGGCAGAAATTTTGACAAAGGAAGAATGCATTTATGCTGGTTCCCAATTCAGGGTGGCATTTAAATATTGTATATTTAAAAAAAATCCCAAGACTATGAGACTATGAGATCATATGTTGTTGAGAATTGCCGAGGTCGGGCTACTCCGCGTCTACTCCCCTTCTCCCCCGGACTTCACCTGGGAAGTTATGCTGTAACTACACATCAACAACCCCAAACATGTCCGCACCGGACAAACCTCCAGCCCCAGGGGATGTGCTGGATCTTCCACCCCGCGCCTTACGCGACGTTCTCCGCGTTTGTCTAAGCGCCAAAGAGTACCGATTCCTTCACGAATCAGTGATTAAACGAGCCCCTGCCGTCCAAAACAAGCTCCCATCTCCATCTTGCTACGATGCCATCGCTCGTCCAAAGAATCGACACAGTGAAGCCGCTATTCGTTCATCGCTGCGAGTATTTGTTGGCTCCGGGATCGCGTTGAAGTTGGCGGATCTGTTGATTACCCGGTTCCAAGGCGCTCCACAGTAAGATCAATTTAATCTACCAAGAGCCTCTCCTTTAGAAATATGCACTAATGCTGGTTCTAATCAACAGGAAAAAGACCCGAACTCCCCTCCTCCGCTCTCCTAAATTCCGTCTCTCTATCTCCCTCTCCCTCCTCCTTCTCATCCATCGCCTGCTCTACCGGTTCCTCATCCGACTGCGGGCGAACCTTCGTACCGATGATGCAAAGCCGTTCAGAGAGCGCAACCCGCGCATCTCGCGGGCGCTGACCTCGCGCTTTGCGCCAGCGATCGGCGCAAGTCTGGCGGGATTCGCCCTGGGCATCTGCCCGCAGGATCAGCTCCGACTGACTGCGGCGATTTACACAGGCACTAGGAGTTTGGAGTTCTTGTTTAATGTCCTAGACTCTAAAGGCTGGTTGGATAAGCGCCCGTGGTGGTTCGGCAGCTGGCTGTTGATGCCCATCTCATTTGCGCAGCTCTTCCATGCTTTTGTGTTTGATCGCGAGACTACGCCTAATGTTTGTGGTCGGGATTCCTTTACACCGTGAGTTACGGTCGCTGATTTGATACCATAGTGGTTTGGAAATGTCATTCTCAAGCTGTCGCCGAGCTACATCCAAGGCCGACCAGAGTCGCTCCCGGTCGACATCGCCTGGCCCGAGAAGGAAGAGATTGTGAACTCTCTTGCCTCTATTGCTGATCTCCGCTGGCCGTAAGTTTGAAGCTGAGTCTGTTAAAGAGTATAGCGGTCGCTAATATGATACAGGGCATTCGTCTCTCCAATTCTACACCCGGGCGATCCCAACACTTTACCGTCATCAGTGGCTTCCATTTCCCCAATCACTGGACCAGCACACCCTGCAATTTCGAGTCTATCATGTGCTCTCTTGCACCCGAATCTCCCGAACTGTAGCACGGCATTCTTGCATCATATTCTCCTGTCCGTGCCGCCGCTCGCGCGGTTCCTCGCGACCGTCACTCTGGCGCTTTCGATACCCAAATTCAAGAGCATTCTGCTTCAGCCTATTTCATCAGTGAACACTATCTCGAAGCGCATTATCACCATGACAGCGGTTCTCTCTGCTGCAATTGGCTCAGCCTGGGGTAGTGTCTGTTTCCTGAACAACAACTTGCCTCGAACAACGCTTCCTACTAAGCGGTTCTTCCTTAGTGGAGCACTGGGAGGTTTGCCATTTTTGTTCCTGGGCAATAGCCGTAGCACATTCCTCTGGTTCTTCCGGGCTGCTGTTGATTCAGCGTACAAGACCGGGGTCAAGCGTGGACTATGGAAGGGCCGAAGAGGCGGTGAGCTACTGTTGTTTGTTCTGTCCTGGGCGCTTATGGGGTCGATCCTTGAGGGGAACCCCGAGGCCGTGCAGGGTGGTGGACTTCGTAAGGCTCTGACCTGGCTGAGGGGTGATGGATTTGGAGATCCAGTGGATATTGCTAAACGCAAATTGCGACGGGAATCGAAGAAACCCGATGGAGTATGAATTCGGAGTATGAATTAACCAGTTAATAGCCTGATATTTGGAGTTGGTCGGTGTGGAATTCACTTTCCGACCCCACGTTTGCGGAGAAGATCCTCGGAGATTGGCCTCCGCATTTAGTTCCCCGGCCCTTTATAACTCACAGCTCAGTTTTCAACATTCCCCCATTTTAATTTGCAATTGACCTTAATTTCTTGTTTTCCTTGATATCCTTGACCTTTACATTTTATACACAATGACTGCTCAAAGATTGAAGATCGGCTGTGCTGGTCTCGGCCGTATGGGCAAGCGCCATGCCCTAAACTTCCTGGAGCGTACTCCCCGGGCTGAGCTTGTAGCTGCCAGCTCCCCTGACCCCGTCGAGCTCGAATGGGCCAAGATCCACCTCGAACCTTATGGCGTAACTCTGTACCAGAACTACGACGACATGCTCAAGCATGAAGGTCTGGTAGCCGTGGTGGTTGCATCGGCAACTGCAGTGCATGCCGAGCAAGCAATCAAGGCAATCGAAGCAGACAAGCACACTCTTTGCGAGAAGCCCATCTCTACAAGCCCCGAAGTGGTAAGTTGGTTATGTTTTGAATCCATCTCAACGCCAATCCAGTCTAGTTTACCATGTACAAAGAAACAAAAACATTGAAACCAAAAACTAACATTCCACCTCTTATACAGTCCCAATCCGTCATTGACGCAGCAGCCAAGAAGCCACACCTCAAAGTGATGTGCGGCTTCTCCCGCCGCTTCGACAAATCCTACCGCGACGCCTACGAAAAGATGCAATCAGGCGCAATCGGCACCGCCTCCATCCTCCGCAGCCAAACCTGCGATAAACTCGACCCAAGCGGGTTCTTCGTCGCATACGCAGAGTTCTCCGGCGGAATCTTCGTCGACTGCTCCATCCACGACATCGACCTCACACTCTGGTTCTTCGGCGACAGCTGTAAAGTGAAGTCCGTATCGGCCGTAGGCAACACAGCCGTTGAGCCCGATCTCCGCAAACACAACGACCGCGACAACGCCATCGGCTTGGTCGAGTTCTACGACGGCCGCATTGCATACTTCTATGCTTCCCGGATGATGGCTGCTGGTCAGGAAGATACGACGGAGATTATTGGCACCAAGGGAAAACTGGCTGTTAACACCCAGCCTGCGCTGAACCATGTTAATATCTATGACGAGTCCGGTATCAGGAGGGAGATTCCTCAGAACTACTATGATCGCTTTGAATATGCGTTTGTTACAGAAGCGAATGAGTTCTCCGCTGCTTGTCTGGATAACACGGCGTTGCCGATTGATCTGAACAATGCTGTTAAGGCTGTGAGGATTGGGGCTGCGTTGCAGGAATCGTTGATTAGCGGGAAGAAGATTTTCTTCGATGAAGATGGAAACCGGTCTGAGTTGGCTCGTCTGTGAATAATGTGTGCTATGTCTTTCGGGTTTCAAAATATACGCCATACATACGTTCAATGTTGTTATAAATACCCTTTCGCAGATGACACAATATATGACTTTCAATATGGATGCAATCTTGTATCTCGGTTCAAAGTAAACTCATCTAACTCTACAATCTTGCAACACTGAAGGGAAATTGTTGAGATAAGCGCCTGGTAGGCATTGGATATTGGGATGGATGCTTGATAGTTTAGGCTAGTAGACTAGGGTATTCGATAGTTCTGGGAGCTCGTCTCGCCTTGTAGCCTCGACAAATATTATCTAAAATCCCGAGATTCATTATACGCATACAGGTAAGCGGATAGTCCTTTGCATAGTAGTGTTGACTTGTGTTAGTGATATTTAATCCCATTTGTAATCTAAAATAGTCATTCTAAGGTTTAGTTTGTTAGGGAGATCTATAGAGACGTCGAGATGCATAGTGTAATGTGAGATGATGGAAGAGTCGAGAAAGCTAGGTGCTAGAGACTGGGAGGCTTGACAGATTTCAGGCGTATAAAATAATGTGTTGAAGAGTTGATTGCTTTTACCTATATCAATCTAATTTCCGGATTTGATTGCCTGGGATGATTCTAAGGCTGGAAAAAGTAGGATTTCTTAACGCTAATTGAATGTGATGGCACGTATTGTGCTATTTCGTGGCTATTTCCATGGAACTGGAAAAAGCAAAAAAAAGGGGGGAATCATAAAACAAAGTGTATAAAATGAATATTCATAGAGAGCAAGTCGCAGACATCTACCACTTCAGGACCTTGGTGGGGAAGTACTCGTCAATGAGCTCTAGGTAATACGGCTAGAAAGAAACAAGTCAGTCTCGAATTCACAAATCATCAGAAGAAGCAAAACATACCTTCAACTCCTCAACACTGGGAATTCCATCACTCTTGCTGTACAAGTCATAAGGGTTGAAAGCCTTGACAGCACGCAGCATATCACGGTCGTGGTCATTCATCAACTCGTGGTACGCACCAGCACTGTGCCAAGGGTAGAAAGAGTGATAGCGGATCATAGCGAGCGCCTCGTCGGGAAGAGTCGACTGCTCCTTAGCGAGGTGGTAAAGGTACTCATCGTGACCCCATGAGAGCATGACCTTATCGAGACCACAGCCGGGCGTGTAGATACCAAACTTAGTATCGTAAATCTTGTGGCCGAAATCCTCGTTATCGCGGAACGAGTCACGGCCGTAAACGATTTTATCGTCGAAGCCACAGCCGACGGGGAAGGTGTCGCCAACAACGTCCCATTGGCCTTCGGCATCGAAGAAAAAGAGGAGCTTGCCCAGATCGTGAATGAGACCGGTCAGCTGCATCCAGCGGGGCTTGCCGTCGCGGCGAATGGCCTCGGCGGACTGGAGCAGGTGCTCGATCTGGGAAAGGCTTGTGTCGGGGTCGGACTCGTCGATCAGGGTGTTGAGTTTCTCCATGGCTTCCCAGACGGTCATCTCGGCGCGCGTCTTGCTGTGGAAGTCGTGGCGGGCCTTCAGGTTGTATGCAACGGTCTGCTTGGTGTGTTGTTCCTGGTAGAAGTTCTTGACTCGGTCGCTGGCGTCTTCGTACTGGCGGAAATTGGTCTTGTCTTTCTCCTTATCGAACTCGGACTCTTCGTATAGACCCTTCTCTTCGGCCTCTTTCTTTTCGGTCTCGCGCTTCTTCATGTCTTTGAGAACGTTGATCTCGTCAATAGCGTCGGAGAGCTCTTCGAGAGCCTGGCCATCCCGCTTCTTGAAGACAGGGGAGGCCTGTGGGGAGATGGCGACTGGTGCCATTTTGACTGTGTGGGAGAAGTAGTGTCTCTTGATTCTTATTGAATTTTTAAGATCGAGGCTTAATATTGCCAGATGAGATTGCAATTATCAAATCGGAATGTCTGGAGTTGAAGAGAGATAGACCCTAGGACGTCGAGTGTATATATAGGATTGGCTAGGAAAATCTACTATAGGGCATATCGCGTGTAGATTTCCGATGTCAGCGATTGTGCGAGGATTCTCCTCAGATCCATTTGCCTGATTTGCCATGACACCGATGTACAACATATGCGGGACGAAAAATTATGAAACATCACGGATTCTGGCTTCCGTGTCGATGAAGATCGGGGTTGCTCTCCAAAAGGACGACGATGATTGGCAGCCACTGCGACCCCACGACCATAAGCCAACCATGTGGAGTGGCTGTGATGTCAAGTGGAGAGAAATTAGTCGAACTGGAAGACGGTTTCCGCTGATCTGCTGGTTTATCATCTGGATTTTGATCTGACGGTTATTGTGAGATGTTTATTCTTTTTTTGAGGTCGATGAGATCGATGGAAATCCTTTTTAGATGGGGATATGGAGATAATATGCCCTTTTGAGGAAATATTCCAGAGAATATCGAACATCTTAGAAGACGATGAGGTGATTGATGGAAAAAAAAGGCTCTCCTGACTTGGCCCACGGAATAACCCCGATAATCGCGGGGTGTTGTTATCCTCTTAGTAAACTGGCCCCCCCACGCCTTTCTTTTCTTAAATATTTGAACTTCAATCTGTTTATATTCCTTATTCTATACTGTAAATAATCTTCTTTTCCTCTTGATACCCTATAAATTCAAAATGGCTGCCTATGATACCCGTTTCAAGCTCAACACCGGTGCGGAGATCCCCGCACTCGGCCTGGGAACATGGCAATCCCAGCCTGGCGAGGTTGCACGCGCTGTATCCCACGCCATCAAGGTGGGATACCGTCACATTGATGCTGCTCTTTGCTACGGCAATGAGAACGAAGTCGGTCAGGGTATCAAGGAGGCTATTGACGCCGGTATTGTCAAGCGCGAGGATCTCTTCGTGACTACTAAGCTGTGGTGCTCTTTCCACGCCCGTGTTGAGGAGGGCCTCCAGCAGAGTCTGACAGACCTTGGACTCGACTATGTCGACCTCTACCTGATGCACTGGCCCTTGGCAATGAACCACAAGGGTGAGTTGAATCTCCCCAAACGTACAAATTCGAGGCGCTGACCACTTCCACCATAGGAAACCACAACATTTTCCCTAAGCTCGCTGATGGCTCGCGCGACATTATCCACAGCCATTCCCACGTCACTACTTGGAAGAGCATGGAGAAGCTTGTTGGCACCGGCAAGGTCAAGGCCATCGGTGTTTCCAACTACAGTGTCAAGTTCCTCGAGGAACTTCTGCCCCAGGCCACCATTGTCCCCGCTGCCAACCAGATCGAGAACCACCCCTTGCTCCCCCAGCAGGAGATTGTCGACTTCTGCAACAAGGCTGGCATCCACATCACCGCTTACAGCCCTCTCGGCAGTACGGGCAGCCCGCTATTCACTGCTGAGCCCATTGTGGCCGTTGCCGAGAAGCGCGGAGTTACTCCGGCTACTGTTCTTCTTAGCTGGCACAGTAAGTATTTCTCAAGATTCTGCACCCTAGACTGGATAAATTGTACTGACTAATTATCCTCCTAGTCGCCCGTGGATCTTCAGTCCTGGCCAAGTCTGTCACCCCTGCCCGCATTGAGGCCAACCGTGCCGATTTGATCCACTTGGACGCTGAGGATCTGGCTTCCCTTCGCAAGTACAGCGATGGCCTTCAGGCCGAGGGCAAGCTCCAGCGCTTTGTCTACCCTCCGTTCGGTGTCAACTTCGGCTTCCCTGATAAGCAGTAAGCTTTCTTACCTGAAATAATGGCAGATAGACTTGCTACATGTATAGAGGGTCGGTGCATTTGCGTTTAATGATATGGATACCAAAAGGGAAAATTTATGATTTCATGAATAACACTGGATACTTAAACTACATGACGGCTATGCTTTAGTCACTTATCACTTATTACATGGATATAGCATTCTTCTACCTCTCAAGCTGCTCAACCCCACTCTATACCCAAGTCCATCTGTTACTGCGTATTTTAGATTGATTCCAATTATTTACTGTTTCGGTCTTAATTTTACTTTTAATTTGCCATTGATTCACCTTCGAACTTGACATTCAACCAAGCTAAATCTCGTTTTCGGTCTCTTTTTCCCCCTCGTCACCCCATTCACAAATCAGGGATAGCAGTAGGGAATGTTGCCATTGTGATGGCATAGCACGCCACAACAGAAGAATTAATATGACCAAATTCATCCACGATGAGCTCCTAGGTCGTCTGCTTGAACGAAATAACGGACAAGTAGCGGTTAGCTGAAGGCAATGCCGGAATTCTTACACAACACAAACAAGACTCATACAAAGGTGATTAGAAGCTGACCAGAATCTGACTAGAAAGCGAAAAAATAATTGAGATGATTGTAAATTTCCATCCATACCCCAACTGCACTTCTACCCATCCGTCACACCACACAGGCCCAACCCAAGGGTTTGACAACCACCACTAATAGCTTTCCAGCACCAGGAAGCGGAGACTGCCCATCCAGTGCATTTTCCGTGGTGCCTAAATATCCCGCGTAGTGGCAGCAGTCTGTATAGTGGAGACATAGCAGGACCTCCGTAGATTCTGCCTTGGTTGGTCGACATATGGGGTTTAGCCCACACATGCTGTATCCCTCTCCATGCCGCGAGCTAGACTCCATAGATCCCCATCCGTAAACCAAGATACAGGATACAGCCCGGATTATCTGCGTGTGCAGCAAATTGCCGGGCGCCAACGCAGGTCGGTCCCACGGGTTTATGAATGGTGAGCCCGAGTATGTAGAGGTTTCGAGCTGTGAGTGGAGAAGGACAGGAGGAGCGGATGGTGACCTTTCTCCCTCTTTAATCCTGTGCTTTGGTCTCTTAAAGGAAGGCCGGGGCAGCAGCAACTCCGGACTCACATTGTGAGATGAAAGTGAGGGAATTGTGATGGATAGTCGGCTCTCTCTCTTCCGCCGGCGCTGGATTGCCTGGGGTCGCTTTCTGGCCTCCTTACTGTGGCAGCTATTCTTACGCTTTTGCGCGATTGCTTGTCCCACGATAGTCTCGCCGTCAGAACACAGCGTGGGGGCTTTAGACTTGACCGTTCGAAGGGCCCGGCTATCAGTGCGGTTTACACATTCGACAAGCATCTCATACAGAGAGCCGAGAAGATCTCTCTCCCTGGAGTTGATAGGCCGAGCTTGAATTGGGAGAGGGTGGGAAGAGCCAACTGACTCAGCAGACGTGGTCGGAACGGCAATAAGTTTAGCGAGATAAGGTCCTTGGTAGGTTCGTTGACTGAAGCACCTTCAGCTGAGCCAGGAGAGTCCTGCAAAAGCGTTTCATTTACAACTATCTTGTTCTTCCTTTTGTGGTTCTTCCGCTTCCTCTGATTGATAGTGGCGACTGATTTAGGTGGTGTCTCATTTTTCTCGAGTAGGCTTTGTGTAGCCGGTCTGTCACAGCCGTCTTCATGAACTTGGCTGTCCGTGATACCAGAAGGAGGATGTGATACAACGCCGTGATCGGGCTGGTGAAAAAGTATGTCAGTTAGAAAGTTTTCCAAAAAAGTACATATATCAATACCTACTTTCTCTAGAAGAACCTGGTGCCGATTCAGCAAGATACCCTTACATCTGGCTGCTTCGATCTCAAGATACAAGTGGGCCCTTTTATGCCACCCGATGACGTCCTTGAGCTCCGAAATCCTCACGGGGGTAACATCCCTTAGGGTAAGCTCGGCCGGCCTTGCAAGTCGCAGGGCATCAGGATATTTTCGATCAAAGGCAAGTCCACTTCTCCTCGGAACAAGTTGATTTGAGCCAGTGTAGGTAGGTTGTCGATTTCAGTTGCTGGGAGATTAGGCAGAGTAACGACAGAGTTTAGTAGACCCATCTGGCCTTGCCAAAATTGCATCTCGTGCATCAAATTTCCATATCCCACACATGGATTGATGGGAATTTCAGTCGGTTCTTCCGACAAAATAGGGAATGGGTTAGGGTAATCAAACTGCGCATGGATCCATGCAATATCCTGCAGGGACTTCTTGAACAAGGTGTCATGGAATTCTTCTATAGTTGTCTCAGTCATGAAAAGGCCCATGACGTGGGTCAACCGCTGCATCTTAATCATTGTTGAGTCGACATGTGTCACCCTCTTGGGCGGCGATACGGGAGGGTGAAGGGGCCATATTGGTTAGTCTCGAACAAGAAGACAAACGACGAGAGACTACGAGAGACGAAAGAGATATGGAGGTTTGATGAGAATTTTTACCAAACTGCGCCTGGTTGTGTTGTTTTATCGGACAAAATTTGACTTGAATGGAATCCCGTTAAGAGGAGGATTGGTGAATCTTGAACGTGAAGAGCCACACAGAAGGCAAAGCACACAGTGGAAGCATAGCCACAGAGAGACACGCACTTGATGAAATGAGTGCAGAATCTTCATCGAGACCAAGTAGTGTAACAAAATTGTAGAATGCTTTGAGTAAGGATAGAGTGAAGCAGAAAAGAGACAAAAGACAGAAGAGAAAAGAGAAGGGAGAAGGGAGAAGCGACAGATAGAAGAGGGAGTCAGATATGACAACAATAGAAGCACTCTGGTTTTGGAAAAAGAACTGATTATGCTTCCTCGCTATTGAGCTTACGATTGTTTGGCTAATATCGCTATGGCGCTCATGCTTCGCGTCCGGGTCCCATGGCAGCATATCAAATACTACAAATTTAGAAGTCACCATAGGGGAAAACGAGAGAAATTTGTGCTGCACACATAGTTATCATTCATGAAAAACCTTGGATGGTGTCTCATAGTCTGCTATGGTGGCTGGATATATGCATTTGTGTTTCCCTCGCAACAATGAGATCAAGCATCCAAGGGCTTTGTGGTCACGTGCAACAACCGCATGGTACATCATCAGGTCATTGAGTATTGATTACAGGAAAGGCAGAGAGAAAACTTGGTCAATAGTAGGATATGCCTAGCATAAATATCGTCAATGACTCTTCTTTGTTCTCTCCTATGAGACAAATAGATATCTCAGCGCCCCGTTCTATCGCTCATACACTGTCCTCATTCCCCTCCTCCCATTACGGATGTTGTTGTTGTTGTTGTTGCGAGGAGGCATCGCCAGAGATACATTTCAGGTGAAAGAAAGTGGTCACTACACGTGCAAAAGATGGCTTGAGTTATGGAGGTAGAACGCTAGAGAACTATACCTGTTCCTGATGCCTTCCAAGCCAACTACGCGGGTTTGAATCCAAAGTTTTTGTCAAGACATATTCACTAGGAATCCTATCAACTGTTACCTGGCATTCAATGAAATTCAAGCTCAGGGGCAAGAATCATCCGTTAGGGCATCCAACAAGGCTCTATCTTTCTACCAGGTAGTCGAATCCATACGACTAGGTTGCTACTCTTTGAAGTACGTAATGGATATAGTATAGGCGGTGCCATTAGATTAAGTCGGCAAAATCCGGACATCCACAGGGAGCCATGGGTTACCGTTTGGCGGGCCATGTGTCTGAATATCCACCGAAGGGCCTTCGGATCAGATAAAAGCGCCACAGTACGCTAGAGAAACCCAGACAAGTAGGTCAATCTAATCAGATCATCAGACAAATTATCAGATTGGATACAATTCGGAACATTTCTAGAAAAATTGAACCCGAGAAGCATCCGACTAGGCCGAGGCGCACGGCCATATCCACTCAGCAACGTGGTAGAAGCTCGGCTTGTTTTTCCATAGGGGGAAATGTTCCCGGGAGACCAATCACTCTGAACCCAGTTGCCAGGCTATTATTGCTCTGCTAATTGGAACGATGTGGATCGGAATCTTCAGCTATGTATATGTGATCAGGGCGGTTTGGGCCGAAAGGAAAGGGGGTTTACTGGGATGCCATGCAAAGACGGTAAAGACGCAACTGGAAAAAAAAGTTATCAGATCTTTTTGGTCCCTGGTTCCACCTTTAAGTGGATGGGCTTTAGTCATACATGGATCTCTTCAAATGACACCGAACTTTGTAGACTATTAAGGTAGGTACGGAACATAGTGATATGTATGTATTGGTCAAGTCCCGTAGAATTTATTTAAAGCAAATGGATACAGTCTTTTACATACATAGATTACTTACATAGTTACTAGCGGTATATTTTATGAAACCTATCTTAAGTACCACATTACCATAATTACACGCCATACCGCTGTTCTTTCGGTAAACGAAAACAAACACTAAGCGAGCTGCAGGTCGCTGAAAACTCGGCGTGGGCTCCTCCGATTCTTGGCGTATGATGTCGAGAGTGGAATAAACATCCGATCCTCGTGTATCATTACCAAGTTATCTGTCCAACCGTATAGCGTTGCAAAGCTGATGTTATTATTGTCTCGAAAGGTCGTAGCAAAGACAGATTACAAGAATAGAAACATTCGTTCGGATAGTCATAACATTCTGCATTCAGATCATTATGTGAATATGATTAAATAAGTTACAAAAAGCAAAGCCGGTCGAAAACTGCCTAGGGGCAGCTACTCGTATTTTGGATATAATAGGAACGGGGTCATCAACAGTGTCGTTGTCGAAAATTATCTCCAAGGGCGAGGGCGAACATCTCAGAAGACGGTACCCTTGACCTGAGCAACCTTCTTCAGGTCGATGTCGCGGATCATGAGGGACCAGAAGATGCACAGACCCATGAGACCGGTGCCAACAGCAAGCATTCTTGTCTGAGAATAGGCATAAGCTTCCTGAATAGCCAGTCTCGCGGCGGATCCGGTGGGGTAGGAGATCTGCTGGGCAAGATCTTCATAAATTAAATCGATGTCTCCCATTACAGACTCGGGAAGCCTCGTCTCGAGGGCTTTGTAGAATGTGTTGGTCCAGATTGCGGCACAAATGGTAGAACCGGCAGCATTGCCGACAGTACCCACGACATTCAGCAGAGCAAGGACAGTTGCGACGTGCTGGTGGTCGGCGGCAGCCAAGATAGCAAGCTGCTCAACAATGATGAAGACAGATCCACCAATAGAGATGAAAATCTGGCACATAACGAGATAACCAACAGATTGGTTGGGACGGCGGAAGTAAATCATCAACCCCTGGGCAAAGATGTACAGCGGGACCGCAATGTAGAGAGTCCACTTGAAGCGACCAGTCCTGCGAATGACGAAACCGACTCCAAGCAAAAGGAAGCCGGAGACAACATCGAAAGTGTTGCTAACGTAACCAGCCTCGGAGATGCTGAGGTCATTTACTACCTGCAAAAAGGAGGTATAGTAGTTGTTCCAGCAGTAGTAAGAGAGCTGGTATGTCGCGTCGAGCAAGCATGCACCAATAACAGTTCGATCAGTCAACAAACTGAAGTTGAACATCGGGGTGGGAGCAAAGCGGAACTCCCAAATAAGAAAGACACCAAGCATAACAAATCCGAGCACGATCATCGCAATGATGTAGCCTGATGCCCAGCCGTTAGGAGCATAAGTAGAAATGCTGAATGGAAGGAGGAAGATTGTAAGGCCGATAGAGAACACGAAAACACCAAGCACTATGCAAGTTAGTATTTGGCAAGGTCTAACGTTTGGAAAGCTCTCTACTCACAATCGAACTCCTTGATATAGTACCAAATGCTTTGGAGGAAAGTCCGGCCGCTAGGCTCCTTGACAATGAGACCGTTCTGCTCGGCCTTCCTCAAGTTGGCCTTCAGAATGAAGTAAAGAGGGGAGGCAACAATGGGGAAGATGATGGAGAATGCGCCAAAAGCCCATCGCCAGCTAATGTCTTCGTAGAAGCCCTCCGCAGCCTTGGGGCCAGCGAACGCAGTGATGATGTATGGCGAGGAGGTGAAAGCGTAAGCCAAACCTCGATTCTTGAGCTTGGAAATATCGGCGGTGATGACATCCACGCAGTATGTCATACCTCCAAATCCAATGCTGTAAAAGACGTAGGCAGCGCAGAACGTGGGAAGGTTATGGCACACAGCCATGAGAACCAGACCGAGCGTAGCAAACACGGTCATGGCCAGGAAACCCTCTGCACGGCCCCAAACGTCCATAACCTTGGCAGTTGGGATGTACACTGCGGCTGTCATGGCATCTGCGACAATGTAGATGACATTCAGTAGGGAGTGGCTCTCAAAGTCACTGGTGACATAGCTAAGCAAACTGTAGTTGATCGAGGATTGCATCGCATTGACGAAGTACAAAAACCAGATGCTATTGAAGATACGTATTAGTGAAAAAGCTGGTTTGCACGGGTTGATCGCCCCGTCGAAGTAAAAAAAAAAACTAGGGCTTACTTTGCAAAGACCGCAATCAGCATGGTCTTCGTCCAGCTCAAAGTCACAGCCTCGACATTTCTGACACCCTGCTGTAGATTTTCGGTAGGAACTTCAAGGTCTTCCTTGTTGGGCAAAACACCGGCCTCAGTGGGCATTTCGCTCTTTTTTTCGCCATCATTGGGCGCAGCGACTTGAGTAATAGACTCCTGGGTCGATGACCGCCGGAAGGCAGATCGGAACATGGAAATACCCATGATGATCTGGAGATCTGGAAATATAAAAAGTAGGCTGGTGGAACTCAAGAAAGTCACAGAGCCCAAGGGAAATCCTTGCCCTTATAGTAAATATAATTTCTGGTTATCAGTGCTCCAGATCCAGCGCTTAATAAAAAATACCGAACTCGGCAGATTGGTACAATCTTGGAAGACTAATGCACCCCACGAGGTCAAAAATGAACCAGTAAGGAGAGTCTTGGCGATGTCCTAGTGTTCATTCGCTGGATAATAATCTAGTAACCGACATTTTTTTCTCCCCCATAGGGCTTTTTTGGGCAGGCCATGTGTGGTTAGCCCGCCTGGGGCGTTGGCCAGAATGGGACATTCCGAAGATAGAATCTAATCAGATTGCATAAATAATGGGGTTTGTACCAGATAGATGCAGTGAAGGCAATGTTAACCGGCGATAGAAAACCGCTTGAAGCTCCAAAGCAGCTCGTGAATGTCTCCGATTGAGGCAATTAATACGTGAGACGAGCTTGGCATAGCTTGGCATAGCTTGGCACCCATCGTGGAATTGTCCCACCGCGACAAGAGCCGGAAAAAGAAATAAGAAGGAAAAAAAAATACGCAAATATTAATGAGCTAGATTGGATCAATGTGTCTAGGCGTCGTGGCCAGCACTAAAGCTGCTAAACGTGCGAAATCCGTGCGGATTCACCCCGCTGTACTCCGTACATCGTACCATATACAACACACGAATTGCCAGTGGATATATTGTACTCTGTAGATACTAGCAGTATGCATGTGGTATTATACGGATGTCCACGAAACAAGAGATTACTAAGATTGTTTAGAACATCTATATAAGTGGCAGACTTCTCCATGTATAAGATAGGCCTAGGTATTTCCCTGCATATTTTGGTAAATACACACCTCTTCTAGTTTAAAGTGCTTACCATGTGCATTCTGTTTTGTACTCAAACATTTCCAAGATTCAAAGAAAAATAAATTAATTACGTCGCGTTACATTTAATCAGATAAGTACATGTCCCACCATCAACCATGGCACCGCCATCCGACAGTGGAACTAGTTGCGCCACCAATCTGATTACAGAGTAAGTTGAGTGTACTTTTTTTTCTTCCTCACAATTTCGAATTCTTCCAGCTTGGTGACCGTTTCTCCACAAACGCCTGGATGCCTTCGGCAAAGTTAGGGCCCCCAACCAACCGAGGATACCATTGATCCGCCAGATCTGATACAGTATCCTCTACGCTGCCAGCTTCCCAGCTCATCCGAACACCCAGACGGCCAACAATAAGGGAATCGGGACTGTTTTTGCACATGACCTCGGCAACTTCGACTGCTGCTCGGACAACATCGGCCGGTGAATCCACAACTTGACTGATCAGACCCCAATCATGTAATGTGGTGGCGCTCACGCTCCTGCCAGTGAGCACGAGATCCATCGTGCGTTGCAGCCCAATGGTGCGGGTCAATCGCGGCAAACACCCAGCAACTGGCACGATTCCACGCTTCACTTCCGGAAGAGAGAAAATGGCTGAGGATGAGGCTAAGATAAGATCGCAATTTGCCACCATCTCGAAGCCTCCGCCCATGCAAATGCCGTTTACGGCGGCAATGATCGGTTTCTTGCCGGTCCGGCGAGGTAATCCGGCCAGGCCCGGCGCGGACATGTCATTGACGACACCAGCTTTGTTCATAGCGTTCCATTCTGTTCACTTCAGAGTCAGTCTTTGTCTTTGATATCTTTAGTGGCAGAAGAGAAGAAACCCGCCTCCTAGATCAGCCCCTGTACAGAAGGCTCGGCCGACACCGGTGATTATGGCGACCCATAAGCTTTCATCTTCATCAAACTGCTCCCAGATCTTGGCAATCTCTCGACTTGTAGTTTTGTCGATGCAATTTAGCTTGTTCGGTCTATTGATTGTGACCTGGACAACCCGCTCATGAGGAAAAGAAATAAAGAAATTCTCATAGTTCAAGGGTCCTGATCGTAAAGACATGATGAATTGTGAAGCAAAATATGCAGTGTATTGTGACTAATTCAAATTTAGTCTTCGACTTTATATTTTCCTCTTGGGCCAGGCTACGGATTATGTATTATCATTCGTAGGGGGAAGCTCGGTCGCAGAAAGCTTCCACGGAACCTCGGAACTTACAATAACAAGGCGATATCGGTATGTATGTTGCCCATACAAACATACAATATCATACATACAAAGTTGTATCCATATTTGAAAATAACAGACCCATAGGGCGATCTCCGAAACAAAAATTCCGCTCTAGGACTTCTCACAGATGAGGAAGGATTCAACCTCGGTTACTATATCCTTGCTTGATCATCCTTAACCTTTTTAGGATCTCACCTACATATAATCTGATCGTGCAAGGCGGGGAGCTCTCTCTTTTTTTTTCTTACTCCGAAACTCCAATCCCTTCGCAATTCTTGATCCTACCATCCATTGACGATCGAGAAATCTACGACAATGGCCTCGAAATCACACCAGTATCCTTTGGTCAAGCTACCACACCCTTATCTGACCGCATATCGTGTGAACACCGTCTCTGGATCGACACCGGCTAGGCACAACCTGACACTTGATGAACAGCCCGCAAAGGGTCGGTCTTTGCCTGAACAACTACACTCAGACTCGCTTTCATGGCTTGACTTGACATTCATTCCCAAGACCGAGCAGCCACCTATCTCAGATAACACTCCCTGGGGTCGCGCACGTCGCAGTCCCCAGACTGTCTTCCAGTGGTCAGGGAACAGCCCCCCTTCTTTGGGCCAAATTTGGAATGTGATCCACGCTATTTACCTCGGCCACCTAACAATCGAGTACTTTAGACTGACTCTGTCCGGCACAGGGCAGGAAGTCATCTACAATGAGCTTCTTACCACCGGATTAGCAATCAAGCATCCAAGAAACCTGCGGGACAGAGAAAACAAGGCTCTTCAATTCGACGATTTGCTGATTCTCCGAAGCGCCTTCTGGCAAGGTGCTGCTTCTCCATTTGGCCCTCGTCCTATCTGGGTGGTGGGAGATGGTACAGACGGCCCCATGCGGGAACCATTGTCTCAGTATCCTATCATGCCGGAGAACTACCAAATGACAAACAAGTTCCCCGAGGAGCCTGTATATACCCGCCACCCGACTCGCCGTCCCAAGCCGCACCCCGGATCCATTGTCTACAGTCGCTACATCCCAGAGATCAACGAGCACTTCTCCCTCGAAGTTGTTGACTGGGAAAGTGCGGAGCACGTCCAACTGTTTAACAAGTGGCAGAATGACCCGCGTGTTGCTGCAGGCTGGAATGAGACTGGAACTATTGAACAGCACACCGAGTATCTGCGTAAGCTGCACTTTGATCCCCATGTGCTGTGTCTGTTCGGACGCTTCGATGATACCCGCTTCTCGTACTATGAGTTGTACTGGTCAAAGGTAAATTCCTTCAATCGGTCGCGCTTTAGCCTGCATATATGCTAACACCTTGTCTACAGGAGGATCATTACGGCGCCCACTACGATGCTGGAGACTATGATCGCGGCCGTCACTCTCTCGTCGGCGATGCCAGCTTCCGAGGTGCACACCGCGTGAATGCCTGGTACTCGAGCTGCATCCACTATGTCTTTTTGGATGATCCCCGGACCGTCAATGCTGTCGGCGAGCCCAAGGCCACCGGCGCGACCATCTTGTCCTACGAGAACGCGCAGGGACTTACAATTGGCAAGTACGTCGATCTCGGACACAAGCGATCGGTGCACTCGATTTGCAGTCGTGAAAAGTGGTTCCAGTTGTGTCCTTTATTCTGGGATGGTCGCGAGCGACCTTTGGAATCTGCAGATCGCGCCGCGTGGAATGCCAAACTGTAAATTTGCTTGTGCTTTCTTGACTATTTCTTATCACTGATCAACAAAACTTACAATATTCAATGTACAAAATTTCATGACATATTCCTTTTTTTATTTGCCGTCATCATCCCGAGACAAGTGGGGTTAACTCGTGTCGGTCCACAATTGAGCTTCCTTCTTGGGTCAGTTCCTCCTAGCAACGCGTTGTCTACTCCGCTTTGCCCCAATCAATCAGATAATCTTTCAGAAGGTTTTTTATTTATTTTAATTGCATGTGTGACGAGACCCACATGGCTTCGTGTGTTGTATGTAATAAATAACCTTGGAACAATAACAATAATTCTTGTAAAATGTTATTTTCGCACATTTAATATGCAAGATCAACCAATTTGCATAACACTATGAAACACCAAAACAAAATATTAATTAATACGTGTTGCTAGAGCTGAGAAAGAATTTGGAGACGATTCATTGAGGTTTTCGTAATTTCCCATCTATCCACCACAGCCAGCAAAAGCGGAGAGCAAAATATTTCCGTATATTTCTTTTTTTTTAAAAAAAAGAAGAATACAACGTGTATCTTCTCTAGATGTAAAATACAGTCCTTAGAAATAACTTTGACAATACAGCCGTATTTACCCGAGCATACACGTATGAACGGGTAGTGGGGAACCACAGTACATATTCTCCATTTTGATCTGATAACCCCCGTCCGTATAATTGAAATTCTTCATGCTGCCCCCCTTGTGGGTTGCATCTTTGGATCAACTGTCAAAACCGATGTCGGCTGATTGAAAAATCAGACCGGCATGTTAAACATCCGGAAATCCCCTGGAAATTTCCCTCTTCACACTTGGCATACATCTTTCTTTGGGTCTTAGTCGCAACCCAGTTAAAGTCGCTTCACCGAATGGATTCACGCTAAGGAGTGGGTGCAATTTTCATGGTGACGCCACTTTCAAACTAGCAAAGCGATAAATTGATCGCTTGTGAGAACTTAGCTTCTTCAACACTCAAACGACAATCCCAGTGTTGAACGCCATTTTCGAGCCACCATGGGTTTCGGGAACCTTGCAGACTACCCCAGGCTGCTTGTGGCTGCCAATCCCTCGCGACTCGAATTGGGAACCCTCTTTGTTGGCCTGGCGTCTTCAATTGCATCGGGTGTCCCCTTTCCCATCATTGGTATCATATTCGGCCAACTGATCGACGATTTCAACTCAGTGACATGCAAGGAAACTGGTGGCTCCTCGACAGGGGACTCTAGCGATCAATCTGACATCAATAGCAAAATTCTGCTGATCGTGTACCTGGGCATTGCTCAATTCGTTTTAATCTACCTTCACCTACTATGCTGGACTATGACCGGTGCGCGCCTGGCGCAGCGACTCCGCGAAAGATACCTCCAGAACTTACTCCGACAAGAACCCTCTTTCTTTGATAACCTGCCCGCTGGAGAAGTTGCTTCTCGACTCAACACCGATATCCAAACAATTCGCTCCGGTACAGCTGAGAAGGTCGGAATCTGTATCTCGAGTTTCTCTTTTTTCGTCACCGCATATGTTGTTGCATTTATCAAAGACTCTATTCTTGCCGCGATGCTGCTTTCCTTGATCCCTGCATACTTCATCATGTCATTTGTTGGAAGTTACTATATCGAGAAATACACCGGGCGCATGTCGGATTATGCTGCTTCCGCTGCGTCGATTGCTTCCGAGGCGCTTAACAACATTGTTGTGGTGCACGCCTTTGGTGCGAACGGTCGTCTGGAGGAGAAGTTCTCCAAGGCACTGAAGGACTCGGAAACCGAAGGATTGAAAAAGGCCAGCGCCACTGGTATTCAAGCTGGTGTCTTGTATTTCGTAGCATATGGTGCGAACGGTCTTGCATTCTGGCAAGGAAGTAAGCAGATCGCCGCGGCAGTGCGTGCGGGGTCGGCGGGTGCGACTGTTGGATCTGTTTTCACTGTTATCTTCGTCTTGGTTGAAGGTCAGTTTGATTAATATCTTACTATGGAATATTTTACTAACATTAACGACAGCTACCCTGCTTCTGAGTCAAGTTGCACCTTTCATCCACTTGTTTACACAGGCTGTTGCTTGTTACCACAAGCTGCGTGACGATATCGAGCGTAAAACCTTGATTGATGGATACTCCGATGCGGGAATTCGCCTCACCCAGGCGGAGGGTGGATTTGAGTTCAAGGACGTCTCCTTCATTTACCCCTCCAGGCCGGAGATCACCGTTCTTAACAAGATCAATCTCTCTATTGCTCCCAAGAAGCACACAGCCATTGTTGGTCTTTCTGGAAGTGGAAAGTCCACCATCGCAGGCTTGGTTATCCGCTTGTATGATGCCACTGAAGGTGAGATCACTTTCGATGGCCAGAATATCCGCGACGTCAACACCCGTGACCTGAGAGGATTTCTCAGTCTTGTGCAGCAGGAGCCCTCCCTTCTCGACCGATCCCTTTTGGAGAACATCGCACACGGCTTGGTGAACTCAAGCAAACCGGCCCATGCACACCTGAAGACGGCACTCCTCGGAACTGACCTCTCTGATCTAGCCACTGAAGTCAGAGATGGTCAGGATCTTATGACCGCAGCAGAGAGACGGGGCCCAGAAATCGTCGAAATTGTTCAATTGGCCCGGCAGGCTGCTGCGCTTGCCGATGCGGATGGCTTTATTGAGGCATTGCAGTATGGGTACGCCACGATGGTTGGCTCTAGTGGTCGACTCATTAGTGGTGGTCAAAAGCAACGAGTCTCTCTTGCCCGTGCTCTTGTCAAGGATCCCGCGGTTCTAATTTTGGACGAAGCAACTGCTGCTCTGGATTCACGCAGTGAACAGCGTATCCAGCGGGCTATCAACAACATCTCAACCGGTCGAACTGTCATCACAATCGCTCATCGTCTGTCAACAATCACAAATGCTGATAAGATCGTTTGTATGCACAAGGGAGATATCTTGGAGGAGGGAAGTCACTCGGAGTTAATGGCTGGTAATGGACCTTACTCTGAGCTGGTCAAATTGCAGACTCTCGGAGCCGCATCCGCATCCAACAAGACTGATACCACCACCAGCATTGAGAGCGTCAGCAAGTCCGATGCTACCTCTATTACCGACGTTGAAAATGAGAAGGGCAGTGTTTCAAATGAACTAGAACCCACAAAAGAAACCCGTGTCTTGACCACGGAAGCACCAGCCGGTAACTCTGCAGAGGAAGAAGAGGAAGAGCCTGAGACCCCGGTCAAATCAGTGTGGGATCTTTGCAAGGGCTATGCACCAGCTCTCAAGCCCCATTTGCTCGTCATCTTCGCTGCTCTTTTCGGTTCCAGCATGGTTGGCGGAGCCTTCTCTGGTGAAGCCGTCATTTTCGGAAACACAGTCGGAAGTTTAAACCCTTGCTTCAGTGCAGCCAGTATCAGCGAACGGGGTAACTTCTACGGTCTGATGTTCTTCGTCCTTGCCATCATCGAGTTCTTTGCAAACATCGTCAGCTGGGGGGATTCGGACTCGTTTCTGAGAAAATAGTCTACAAAGTACGAGTCTTGTCATTCCGGTCACTGTTTGAACAAGATCTCCAGTGGCATCAGTCCAACGGTCGTTCGCCTGCCTTGCTTCTGTCTTATATCACCAGAGATGGTAACGCCCTTGCTGGTATGAGCGGATCTGTCATTGGCACCCTGTTCTCTATCACCGTTAACCTCATCGCCGCCATTATTTTGACCCACATTATTGCCTGGAGAATTGCACTGGTCTGCCTCGCCCTTGTCCCTCTCCTACTCGGAGCTGGTCTAATGGAGCTGATGGTCCTCGGCAAATTCGAGGAGCGTCATGAAAACGCCTACACCAAGTCTGTCGACATTGGCGTGGAAGCAGTTACCTCTATCAAGACAGTCGCTTCTCTTTCTCTTGAAGAAAACACTCTGAAGACCTACCGACGATCCCTGAAGGGGCCCCGCAGGGAGACATTCATGGTTACCGTGCAGGCAAGTTTGTGGCAAGCCATGACCTACTTCTTGGGTAACATGGTGAATGCACTGGCATACTGGTGGGGTTCCAAGCAGATCATCAACGGCAACTATACTCAGACCGAGTTCCTCATTGTTGTCTTCTCTCTCTTGGTCAGTGCCCTGCTTTGGAGTCAGATGTTCGCTCTCGCGCCCGAGCTTTCTGCCGCGCGATCGGCAATGTCCAGAATCCTTGGCCTGATCGAGATCGGCAAGGACAAGATGAACTCCCAGCTCACACCATCCAACAAGGATGTCGAGGCAATTGAAGAAAAGCCCACCTACAACTCTGGTAGCTCGGCTTCCAGCGTGCAGCTCCGCGATGTCCACTTCTGTTACCCTGCCCGGCCAGACATGAAGGTGCTAAAGGGCTTGAACGTTGATATTCGCCCCGGCAAGTTCTGTGCCCTAGTTGGACCCAGTGGTGCCGGTAAATCGACCATCATCTCCCTGGTCGAACGCCTGTACACACCTGAATCTGGCTCCATCATCATCGACGGCGTCGACATGACTAAGACCTCAGACGTCTCCTTCCGTGACTGGATTTCCTTGGTACCCCAAGACAGCGTTCTGTTTGAGGGAAGCATCGAGTTTAATGTTGGTCTTGGTGCCCGGCCCGGCCACAATGTGACTCTTGAAGAAATCCAAGAGGCTTGCAAGCTCGCAAACATCCACGATGTTATCACTTCATTGCCGGATGGTTACCAGACCCTCTGTGGACCCAGTGGTAACCAGTTCTCTGGAGGCCAGAAGCAAAGATTGTCCATTGCTCGTGCTCTCGTTCGCAAACCTAAGCTTCTCATTCTTGATGAATCGACTAGTGCCTTGGACGCTGAATCCGAGAAGCTCTTGCAGGATGGTCTGGAGAAGGCCGCACGGGGAATCACTGTCATTGCTATTGCTCACCGTCTTCACACTATCCGGAAGGCCGATGTCATATTCTTGATTGATGGTGGTGTATGCACTGATTCTGGATCTCATGACGAATTGCTCGAGCGGTCCGACAGCTACCGGGCAAATGTCATGCATCAGACAGTGGCGACTTGAAAAAAATCTAGTTTCCTTTTAAATTTCTAGTACTTGTTTAATATATATCCCAATTGTTTAATTTTTACCAGTGTTTTTATGCGACCCGTTTACTAGTAGAAATGGCTAGCATCCTTTCGTATCCAAGTGAAAGACATTAGAGGCACAATACGGAGCCATAAATGTAGGAGTTGGATATCTAAGACCTTTGGTTCTGTAGGAAAGACATATTAGAATATAAGAGAAACAATAAAATAAAGTTCTAACCCATCTCCGATCTATCTGCTTTATAAAAATATCATATATCATGTTGAGGCACCAAGAACCAGGGGCTCGGAGCGACAACCCGACAACTCCTGAACAGCAGCCGCCAACTCATCAAGAGTGGCATCCACAAACTTCTCATCCCTTTTACTTCCAACAAATCCAACATGCATCTTCCCACCACGCACAAATGAGACAGCCTTCAACGGATAAGCAGCATCACCATGCGGGTTTGAAATATCAACCTTGCAAGAAGTTCCAGCAAATGGCATATCATCGAAATCATCCCAGTCCTGGTGATGAACAATCGAGTCAAAAGATTGTGCCTCCGGTGACCACTGCGCGCACTGCTTCGATATCTTCTCGAATCCGAGGAAATCGTGCGCCGCAGACTCGGCGTTCTGCTTCTGCACAAAGCGCAACAGATCCATCGCCGTCCACTGTGTCTCGAACTTTACTCTGACAGGAGTGAGTTGGTAGCATGGACCCACGACGTTCTCCACGTTCACAAGGTCGATCATTCGGCCCGAGGTCACCATGCCGAATGTCACATCGGGCTTGCCCAAACGACGGGCAAGGACCAGTGCCCATGCTGCGGTGAGCACATTTGCAGTCGTGATCTCCTGCACGGGCTGGAATTCTTCGACCGCCCTCTCGTGGAAGATGGCTTTGTCTGTGGGCTGGACCGTAGCTCCGTCGAGGACAGACAATGTCGAGTCCTTGAGCAGATTGCCCCAGTAATTGACTGCTTGGGTTTGGAGACGTCCATCGGAGACTCGTGCCATGTACGAGGCGAATGGCGCAAAGTCCACAACTTTGTCTCCGACATATAGAGTCTCCAAGTCTTGGAGTAGTTTGGGGAGTGAGACGCCATCATATTGGGCATGCGAGAGTCCTAGCACGAGGCAGTGCTTTCCGTCGTTACCTTGGACATGGAAGAGCTTGAGGAATGGCGATCCAAGTTCGAAGTTTGTCTCGATGTCTGCTGTGCAGAGCTCAGTGACGTATTGCTCAATCTCCTTGTCGGCCTGGTGCATATCCACGGGGACATGTGCGTCTTGGAGGACAACTTGAAGGTAAGACGATTCATGCTCGATGAAGACAGTCCGCAGAATATCGTGGGTCTTAACCAGGTCATTGCAAGCGCGTAGCAATTGCTCGTGATGGATGTTTTGGTCGAAGTACAGCATGGTGTATTGGATGGAAGTGCGTGGCGCTCCAATGGTTCCTCTGATATCAAGCGCTTGCGAACCTGTGACTGGAGACACATCCAATATGGGCCAGCCTGGGTTGGCAAGCTTAGGCCGGACAGTTGAGGCCAAGAACATCTTAACATCTAGATTGCTCAGCGCTGAGAAGGGCTTGTATGGCTGGGCATTTTCCTTCACTTGGTCCACTTTCAGCACCTTGGCTGCATCACCAAGACGCATGTGTTGGAAGATATCGGCTACTGACAAGCTGTGTCCCTGTGTTCGGAGACTTGAAACCAATTTCATTGCTAAGACAGAGTCACCTCCAAGACGGAAGAAGTTATCGTCGACGTCAATTTGCTCCAGGCTCAATCGGAGGATCTTTGCCCAAGCGGATTGCAGGATCTTTTCCGTCGGTGATAGTTTTGTCTGAGCCAAGCCCTTCGTCCATGCCTCCTTGAAGCCTCCACGAAGCTGTTCGAGAACGCTTTGAGGAATCTTTGAGGCCAATTGGTTGAGGGACGTGTGATCGAGCTGCTCCAAACCAGCCGGCAACTTGTCAACCACAACGTACGCAGAGGGGGCCATGTAGGATGGCAGTGAATCTCGGATGAATTTGTCGAGCTTCTTCAGTGACACAGCAAGTGTAACGGAAATAGTGTCGCAGACCGTCGTCTCGTCGCCGACCAACTCGTATTTCGCCGGCATGACTCTTACGCTGTCTTCCTCAGAAGGCTGGTTCTCGATAAAGACAGCCAGCTCTTGCTCTGTTACTTTCTGGGTGCCTTCTCTCAATGGCTGGAACACGGATGCAGCGGCACGAGTTGCTGACGGGAGGTGTTTTTCGAAATGTGACTCAAGATCTGCAATATCCACTGCATGTCCCTGAAGGGGCACGACATTCTCCTTACGGCCAACAAATACTAGACTTCCATCATCCTGAAGCTGGACCATGTCACCTGTAGGCTGTACCTTTCCTGATCGACCAGCACATTCAGAGCTTCCAGCCACGAGCCAGGCAGGGGACTCGACTGTTTCCCCAGAGAGGCAAGCACCCTCAAGCCAAAGTTCACCAACACTGCCGATGGGCGACAACAAATCCGGGTTGCGAGCATCACACACCCAAGGAATCATAGTACGAGGATAGACTGATCCTTGTTTGGTGCTCGCATGGGCGCGAAGGTTGCCAGAGGTTTCATCCACGGAAAGAGGAGGGGTCTGGTTCCATTGCCAGATTTGGTTGACTTCTGTCTCAGGAAGGCAAGAAATCTCATCAATGCGCTTGTCAAGACCCTTGGACAACTGCACGCAAGCGGTTTCCAACTGCGCGAGGATACGCTGCATCTGCGAACCCTCGATCAGGCTGCTGTCGAAACTAGCGCAAACCCTAAGACCTTCCTTGCGGATACCAAAGGCCACCATAAGCGGGTACGGGTTGAAATGAAGCGCCTCACGGACAACATCTCCAAGCTCAAATCCAAGATCGCTGCCGACGTACTCGGGGTCGGGCTGGATGACCAGTCCAGTGCCGGCTTCACATGCATACTGCGCATCTTGGCTGACCTTTCTGATATTCTGCATACCCATGTGCTGGTAGGGTGTACGAGCCAAAACGGTTTGCTGCACCGTCTGCAAGTATGATTCGACTGAGCTGGACCGGCGGACCTGGACGCGGATAGGAATTGTTGCGATCAGTGGTCCGACGATGCTCTCCACGCCCGGCAGCGAAATATCACGACCAGTGAGAGTCTCACCAAACACGACATCGTCGCTTCCAGTGTACTGGGATGCAACGAGGGCCCATGCACCACGCACCAATGTGGCCATCGTGAAAGGTGATCCTGCACTTGTCTCGAGGGCAATCTGATGTTCGATTAGGCCATTAGGAGTTGGCATGAAATCGCGAGAGGGCAGACGGGGGAACTGAGGCCCAACAGCACCCTTCAACTCCCGTCGCCAGAAGTCATGCATGGCGGTCTCGTCTGTATCGCGTACGTACTTAACAAAGTTCCGCATCTGTGTCTGGATCTCGACGGACAGATTCTGCAGGGCATCGCTGACTTGCTTGAGAACGATAGGCTCTGACCATCCGTCGTATAGAACGTGGTGGACAGTCCAGACCATATACCGTTTGTCTTCATTTGCATTGCTGACAATGCCGTATCGAGCCAGGCTTTGTCCAAGGTTCATCCTTTCGCTTCGGTCATTCTCGAGATATTGATCCAGGTCGGTGGAGTATCTCCAGGAGACGCCTTCCTTCACAACAATTTGCTGAAGGCCTGGGTCTTGGAGTGGTGCCAGACGAGATCGTAGGATAGGGCTTACTGCAACGACATCTTCCCAAGCCTTCTTCCAAGCATCCAGGCTAATATGTGACGGAATACATGCGACTCTCTGAGCGATATACGCCTTTGTCGATTTGAGCGAGAAGGTGAACAATGACTCTTGTGTGGGTGTACAAAGGTAGATATCTTGCACATTTGCTTGATCCACTCCGCAAGCTTCTGCTGCTTCGAGGCAGGCGCTCTCGACAGATTGGGAGATCAAAGAAAATGCCGGAATCTCTTCCTGTACGTGAGAGCTGCAAGGCTGGATGACGGTGGCCATCGCCGAGAGGGTAGGATTTCCGAAAGTGCTGATGACAGAAAGGTCAAGGTCTTGCGACCTGCAGACAGACACGAGTCTCATCGCCGCCAGGGAGTCACCACCCAATGCAAAGAAGTTGTCATCAGGACGAATGGCTTCTGCGTCGAGTTTGAGTGTCTCGGCCCAGGCCTGTCGGAGGCGTTTTTCAAGCTCATTCAGTTCCCGAGAAGCAGTGCTTGCGGCTCCTTGGTCCAGCTGGCGTAAATCAACTGTCGCACCAAATGCTCGGAGTTGTTTGCGATCGGTCTTGCCTGAAATCAACACCGGCATAAGATTAACCGGGATATATGTGGTCGGCACCATGTATCGCGGCAAAGTTTTCGCCACATCTGCATTAGCCTTCGTCAATACGCTGTTCAACTCGCTTGAGATCTCGTCCAAGGCAAGCTCGGCCTGCCCATGTCCCTTTGGCTGGAAGGCAACGAATGCCACGAGCATTGGCTGGCCCCCATAATCCTTGGGCGTAATCACCTCAGCAATGACATTAGCCTCTGAGGGCAGAACAGCCTTTAGCTGACTCTCGATTTCGCCCAGTTCGACACGCTGTCCTCGCAGCTTGACTTGAGTATCCTTTCGTCCAACGAAAACGATGCCGCCAAGACCGTCGGGGTCATATCTTCCAAGATCACCAGTCTTGTACAGACGACCCTGACGACCAGGATATTCTTTGTGGCCTGCGACCAACCAAGGTGGATCATTGATGAAAGCAGCAGCAGTCTTCTCGGGGTCATTTAGATAGCCCTGTCCGACAATGGGGCCCTCAACGAGCAGCTCGCCTACAGCGCCGACTGGCACAAGCTCGTTATGGTCATTCGGGTTTGCGATCCACATGGCTGCACCGTTTCCTGGGCCAATGGAGAGGTAATCTCTGCCAGTAGCAGCGCTGGCGTTGACTGTGCATCCAATCGTACATTCGCAGGGACCGTAACCAATGATGATTCTGGTTTCTTTGCCCCAGTGGTTGGCGTCTCTTGCCGAGACTGCTTCACCTCCAAGACCGAGACCGCTGAGCGATGCGATAACATCCGCGTCCAGAATTCGGCCCACTGAGGGGGTCAAACCTGCGTAGTTAATTCGCATTGTGCGGATAACTTCGTTGATATCATTGAGTCGATCCTCGTCCGATGGGATGCAAAGACAACCACCGTTTCCGAGTGTTAAAAGCATACTATCGATGCTGACGTCGAAGGCGTAGGATGCAAAATCAAGAACCCTGGACTCTGGCGTGTATCCAACTGCCTTTGCTCGAGGAATGGCACTGCTCGTGTAGGTTTCATGGGAGATCTTCACTCCCTTCGGAGTGCCCGTGCTGCCAGAGGTGAAGATGATGTACATAAGGGTGGAGGATGGTACAGCGGGTAAGTCGGAGATTGATGGGGGGTTTGCTGAATTTGTGAAAGCATCTTCTTCAACCACGAAATGGTTTCCAGTTGGCATGATCGTCAGTGACAGCTCATACTGCTTGCGGGACGAAACCATTGACTTTGCGCCGACCTGCACCGCCATGTTCTGAAGACGGGCAAGCGGAAGAGTTGGATCCATGAGCGCAAGGGTTGCGCCTGCTTTCATCACTCCGAGAACAGCGACAATTGTCCACCTAGACTTCTCAAAGCACACGGGGAGGACATCATGCAGCTCGACGCCCATGTTTTTGAGCGAGCACGCCACAGAAGTGGACCATTGATCAATTTGGCCATAGGTCAGGCTACCATCCCAGGAATCAATGGCAACTTTGTCTGGGTATTCGCGAGCTCTTTCGGCGACCATATCTTGCATGCAAAAGTTGTATGTAGGAGGCAATTCGTGGTTCCACCCCCATATATCGTTCAAGTCACTTGCAGTCGGCCGAAGGCATTGTTCAATGGTCGCCTCGGGATTTGTGAGGCATACGCTCACGGTGTCGGCAAGTGCCTCGACATGGTGACTCACTGTGTACGGCAACATGTTCTCGGTATGCCACAATGGGCGAATTTCGAGGTGGGCATTATTGAAGCGAACTTCGAGATGAAGCATACCCTTTTCAATCACTGTTAGTTATGATTGCGTGGCTATGGTTTTAATTGTTCGCTTACTTCATCTTTGGCTTCTTCAGACGTTCGCGAAAGAGAGCTGGTGCTCAAAACGAGGGATGCGGGACTTGACGCTCCCGCGGTGATATTCCGAGAGATCGCCATCGCAACTTCTCCCACATTACTTTGCAATCCTTTCATTACTTCATTCATCAATATTTTGTTCCCCGATTCGGGCTCAGTGCCATTTGCGAAATCTTTGTAGGACCAGTCGTATGATATCTGGCTGTCTTCCCGGCTGCGCAACAAGACCATGAGCCATGACAACAGTACAATATCTTCCTTCATGCCGGTCGGAGTGGTGATTTGTTCAGAGGCAAGATGCGCGATTTGGAATGAGCTGAAGTCGCCATTCTTGTCTGTTGGCACTTTCTCAATTCCATTTGGCGCATTGTGAATACAGGCATTTTCGAAAGGCATGAAGCCCATTATGACGGCAGACCAGCACAGCTGGTCTAATTAGCCTCGAATTGATGTGAGGAAGGAATTGGAGCTTGACTATTAAATCCAGAGCCTTTGCGCGGGCCGATTTGACGGAGGTGTGTCACTATATAGCCAACTAGCCACGGTTCTGCTGTATCATGCTCCACCTCCAGGCCTGAAAGCTCCGAAGTATCCTGACTGTATGTACCCTGCGGGTATTTTGCATATCATCACCGAGATCGGCTATTGCGGGGTGGATTATTCGACATACACCTGTTCTGGAAGGGAGCATGTGCCTGTTTCATCGTACGTGTAAGTGATTTCAGATCTCAAACCTACATACAATACAGTATAATACAGAAAGTATCCACAGGCTCCACATGAAAAAATCGTAAGGGAGAAATGAGAAACAAAAGAAAGCCTACCCAAGACTATTTCCAGTTAGGCTATTGTTCATCATCAAAACAAGAATTAAAAGAACCTCATGCTGTAGGCTATGAGGAAAGCAGCGTGAATATGATCGACCTATTCTGAAACACATCGAGGCTTACTCCGAACTGAAAAGGAATTGTTCTCCGAGGTTTTGGGGCCCAACTGCTCAGGGGACCCATGATTGTGCGCTTCAAGCGGAAAAGACCGATTCACGATAGAGGTAGGAACGAGGGGGCCTTGTGATATTTTGTCATTCCGAGACCCACCTTAAGATCGCATACACGCGCATGTGTGTCGTGTAATCCGTACACTTTTCGCAATATGTACCAATATAGCAAGCTCCGAATATACCCATCCGATAATTTTAAATAATAATATTCGCTTGGGCCCTGGCGCAACGAGCGTGTAAGCATAAAAAAAATCCAAAAAAGGACACACTTTGTTGCGCACGTTCCTTACTTGATTTCTTGGCTCGCTTGCAGAAAGCTTTAAATGGATTCTTCCAAACGCCACAAAATATCAATCCACTCTTGTTGATACTATTCGTTTGTGGTCTGATGAAGGTTGCAATGTTGCAATACTTTGGTCTTGGTTTTGCACAATGCCCAGATATAAAAGGGCCTCTTCAGGCAAGGATCTACTAATATGAAGTCGGGTAAGGCTGACTATTAAGTTGACCAAGAATTCCCAAGCATCTTCGAAAAGTCTTGTGTTGAGGTTGATGAATTTACTCCTGCAGGTTGGGTAGAGTTTTCAAAGAGGGGCAATCTAATCAGATTCTCCTATTTTCAGCCAATCAATCTAATCAGATCCGTTGATCTTACCTATACCGGCTAGTGACGACTAGCCTGCAGGGGTACCACAGCTTTAGTCTCAACGGTGGAGTGTTATTGGCCTATCTCTATTTCCGTCCAAGCTGAGTGTAATTATTGGCTGTACTAGGCGAGACACGACTCCCATTGTTGTATTTACCGTTAAGACGAAATACATACCGAGGTATTCAATACATATACATGTAAAATATCTCTGTTTTATGATACACTGTATTACCTAAACCGATATACTGAAATACCTGGTTCAAGTCATCCATATAATTTTGTTGAAAAGTCTGTCCTGCCCCTCCATACCTCAAGACCTTCCAAGGTTAGCGTAAAAGAATTCCATGGATGTGAGACTTGTTACCTAATATTTCGGCTTGACGCGGTATCATCAGATTGATAAGATGCCCTGAAACAGTTCACCCTGTGGATCAAGCGATTCGGTTCAAACAAACCGGCATAAATTGTCCACATTCTGTCATGGCACGAAGACACAAAGCCCGATTTCGGCAATTTATTAGATTAAAGAAAACACCCTATCCCGGAGGCCGTCTCTAGCTCCTAGAAAGTTTTCCCCTTCAATTGAACACCTACACAACTACCCCCACCACACACCCCCTCATACTCGCCAACATGTCCAAGTTCTGGCCTAAGGGAGGCCTTCCCGGTATTCTGCACCACTACGTACGTTTCCGCACAGCTATCAATAATAACCCTAGAATCACAACTTAACAATCAAGCAAACATACAGACCGAAACCCTCGTCACATTCGAATATGCCTCCACCACCGTCCGCCAACCACACAGTCTCCTCTTCGTCGGCGGACTAGGCGACGGCCTCGCAACAACATCATACATGGCCGATCTCGCGCGCGCACTACAACAATCAGAATGGTCCCTCTTCACACTAAACCTCACATCCTCATACCAATCCTGGGGTCTCGGCCATCTGGACCGCGACACGAACGAGATCGCGCAATGTCTGGAGTACATCAAGAGCTACAAGGTCGATAAATTCGGCGGCGGCAAGATCGCCCTGATGGGCCATTCCACGGGCAGCCAGTGCGTCCTGCACTACCTATCCCAGTCGAACCCGCACACCAAGCTCCCCGCCTTCGACGCTGATATCGAACACATCACGCGGCCCGTGCTGGACGGCGCGATTATGCAAGCGCCTGTTTCTGATCGCGAGGCTATTTTCTGCGTGTTGAAGTGGGGGATTGGTGATACGACGCCGGAGAAGGCTCGTGCTGTTTATGATGAGATGGAGACGTTGGCGAAGGAGGCTGTTGCGGAGGGAAAACCTCATGATACTATGTTGCCTCTCTCGTTGACTTCCATGATTTATCCCGCCAATACCCCGATTAGCTGTCGGAGGTTTTTGAGTCTTGTTAGTCCGGAGAGTCCGCAGGCGCCTCAGGAGGATGATTTGTTCAGCTCGGATTTGAGTGATGATCACTTTGGGACTACCTTTGGTAGGATCCAGCAGCAGGGGCTATTGAATCATAAGCTCATGGTGTTGATCTCTGGGAAGGATCAGTCGATTCCAGATTATGTTGATAAGGACAAGATGCTGGCGAGGTGGCAGAAGGCTACTGATCATGACGGGAAGTATCAGATTTGGGATCAGAAGCACACTGGTGTTATTCCTAATGCTTCTCATGCTTTGAGTAATGATGACCAGGCTGAGCCGCGGAAGTTCCTTGTTGAGAGGGTCTTAGGATACCTCAAGACGGCTGTGGAGAGGGAATGAATCAATTGCAATGAAAATGTATGATACTGGGTTAAATGAAAGAATTATATACCATTTAACATGCTTTTCAAACACGTGCAACAAAGACGGATAAATTATCAATAGTAAATCTTCGAAGTCGACCATAACCAGTCTCGATTGTGCATCAGTACATCGTGGCGTAAAAGAGCGCAAAGAGGGTTTGTTTGGGAGTATGAAGAATATGACGTTGGTACAAGCTGAAGCTACACGTAACGAGAGAAAGCTCTACGTCTAATTTGAGCAGTCTCCAAGACCATAAGAATGCAGTATATCGAGTAGTGTATCCATTGAATTGAAAGAAAAAAAATAGTACGTACATGGAAGGTGAAAATCCAAGCCCAGAGTGTTGATAACAAAAAGGAAAGAGAAAATATCGAAAGTAACATGAGACGCTCAAATGCACCGAGTGGTATCTAGTCGTCAATGGTAGAAATGATAAGAGAGAGTCCAGAGAGGAGGATGGGACAGAGAAGAAAAGAAAAGACCCGGAAAGGGAATGTGAGGGAATAGTAGGTAGAGTAGATTTAGGTAAATGAGACAACAAGGGAATAAGGAGAGCCTTAGTCAAGGCAAGGTGAATGTATGAAGAGTGGGGAAGGGAAGTTGTGTTTAGAACATGCCTCCATCGACGGGGATAGCCGGAGGCGGGTATTGAGGCACAGCCGGCGGAGTGCCCGTCACCGATTCCTGGCGCGCCCGCGCGTTCAGGTTAACACCCTCGCTCGAGGTCTTGCGGAGACGGTTGCGGGAGCGCGGACGTTTTTCTTCATCTGGGAAAAAACTGTGTTCGTCCGCGGCACTCGGGACGGGGGAAGCGACCCGTGAAAGGTCGGTCTTGTCGCTCTTGAACGCACCCAAGATGGTTTGAGTGGCGGTTCCCCGGCGACGGCGAGGGTTCATAGGTGGCACTGGAGGTGCGCCACTGGATGAAGGCAGTGCGGATCCGGGTGGGAGACCGACCAGAGGCACGTTTGATGTGGATGAGACAAAGGTAGGCTCGGAGATCTGCTTCTTGTTCACGGGTCTCTTCAGGAGGGAGCCGTTTCCCAAACCACGTTGGGGAATCTGCGAGTTGCCGGATGAAGAAGCCAGGGATGTAGACGAGCTGTCTGTGGGCATTTCGTTCAGCGGAGGAGTGGCATTGGCAGAGTAGGCCGGGGCGGCAGGTGGGGGCCGGGGCGAAGCACCGATGATCGTGGAAGTGTTGGACTGCGAGAACTGGAATGGCCGTTCATATTGGAAGCTTGATGTACCGGATCGGCTAGTGCTGCGGTTTCTGCCCGAAGCGGCGGAGGGGGCGCGGTCGAAGTTCATAGAGTCAGACATCTCTGTTGATGGGCGACTCGATGTAGGGCGGGAGGCAGGCACGGGAGGCTCATAGCCATCGGCAACAACAGAGTTGTCATGTGCAATGGTTGAACCCTCGTCCACAGTTTGGAGGTCATCCCGTTCGCGAAGTCTGGTTCGACTCTTAGACCGGCCGGATGCATCCGAACCTGCACGATCTCTCTGGTCTCGGAAAGGCGAGGGGCCACGGCTGCGGCTAGACTCGCGCGTGTCTTCGTAGCTGTTGTCGCGGCTGAGAGATGGCACACGAGATCTAAGCGAACGCTCTGATCCAATGTGGGGAGAGCTGGAGTTGGAGTGTCGGCCGAAGCTGAAAGAGGGCCGCTCCTCTTCACGCCACGAGTCATCTGAAGAGAGAGCAGGCGTGGACGAATTACCAGTGGCATAGCCGAACAATTTCTTTTGATCCGGCTTTGCGCTAGCCTGCTTGTTAGACTTTTGCTTCAGCATGGCAAATGCGTTACCAGTCCGGGACAAATCTGGAGTTGACCGGCCCGGGGTGGGGCTGTTGGATCGGCTTTCGCTTTCAGCAACACTTCGAAGCTTCTCCTGCACCTTTTTACGCCTCTCTGCCAGCTCCATGGCGAATTCCTCTCGCTCCCTTTGTGTTTCAGTGCTCCCATGACGGCGATGATGAAGTTCCAATTCCTCCCTCCAGGACGGGCCGGTTGATACAGAAGCTGTGTCGGGGATAGTTCCAGGTGCGGATGACTCTTCGCTGTTTTGAGACCCCGTGCCCTCCGCGGAATATCCAGAAGGAGATTGTGAGCTCGAGGTCCCTGGGCGGATTGTTGACGATGGCCGACTCTCTTCGCGGGTTTCTGCTATCATGGAAACAGCAGTCGGTGGCTGGGCAGTCGATTTCTGGGTCTCAGTCTTAGGGGGCTCTGTATCCCTTTGCTGCTGCGGGAAACGAGGTGAGGGAGGAGGGAAGATGGAAGACTTGTCACTTTCCTGGCGCAGGTGTGATCTAATCATTACTTCCACTCCAGTAAAGCCTTGATCTGGCTGCAGGGTTGGCGAGTCGGGTCTCTTGGGTGTGTTATCGCTGGCGCCGGGAGAATCAGTCGGGAAGTCAAGGTCGTTCTCGGCGATAGGTCTAAGATCACCTAGATCGGAGTATCTCACTTCGGGAAGCGTTTCGAGGTGATCCTTCGTGGGAATCGATGGCTTGTTAGATGCTATGCTGGAGTGCTGAAGCGGCGGACCGTACTCGGTGGCCAATGAAGCGGCAGATGAGAGTTCGTGCGAAGTAGGGTTCTCTACTTCATCGCCAGACTCGCTGGCAGATGAGTTGGCATAGAAAGTCCTCACTCCAGGCTTGAAGGGAGAAGCCTCAACGCTGGACACACCGGGTCGATCAATGCCGCGGTGCGCATCACTACTATAGTGAGAAGAGGCGGACTCTGCCCCGGAGCGATAGCTGGACTTGGATAGCCCACGAGCACGGCCCACGGGTTCAGCGGGTAGAGGTCGTCGCGGGGGTGATGCACGACGCGGAGGCGGGGTCTCTCGTCCTTGGTGCATTTGGAGTTGGCGGCGAGAGAATGCCTGCTCGTCGAAACCAGTGGCAGGTCGGTTGAACAAGCCCATGGCAGTAGCCTTTCCATGATCTTCTGGGTGAATTGATGCAGCCAACAGCGAGGGAACCTCGTCGTTCTCACTTGTGGGCGGGCTCAGGGGAGGAGCCCCAAATGTTGCTGCTGTTGGCGAGAGACGGTCTCCGACTGCAGCTTCCCCAGACATGCGGGGCTTTGGTGATGTTGCGGACGAAGGAGGGCTGGTCGGCTGTGATGTAGAAGCCGGCTCGATAATTGCAAGCTTTTGTAGGCGATCTCGTAGGTTGGTGGCACTTCTGGAGTAGTTGCGGTTCAGAGAAGGGAGTTCTGGAGTTCCGGCACGCTGGCGACTCAGACTTTCCAGACGGTTCAAGGTCGAGCTCTGCTGGCTCTGAGCAGTCTGGGTCAATCCTTGTCCGTAGAGACGACGGCTGCGAATCGAACCACTGCGTGGGGCAGACATGGGAGCAGGACCAGGCCGAGGGGCCTCAGGAAGGGTTTCCGGGAACGGATAACCAGTCACTGGAGATTGGGATGTGTTTATCGGTGACTCATCGGCCGAGGTTGCTCCAGTTGATGTTGGAACTGTTGACAGAGGCCCAGATGCGGTGGAGGAGTATGTGGCTCGGCTGTTAGATGAAGCCGTCGAGGCGGCATATCCAGATTCCCGGGCGGCCTCCGCCATCCTCTCTTCCTTCTCCTTGAGGCGCAACCGCTGGAAAGCGGATAGGTTCATGTCGTGGTCATAGACCGGCTTTCCCATTCCCCGGCGAGCAGCCTCTGGCGCATCGGGGGTTGTTGCTCCTGGTGATCTGACCGGGATCTTGTAAATCTTTTGGCGACCTCCGAACAGGTTATTGCCCTCGGCGCGACGGGCTCTGCTCATCATACTGCCCGCCTGGGATCGGTCATCGTCTGTACCATAGCCATCCCCACCGGAAGCGAAAGAACCGCGGTCGAGTGCAAGGGATGGTCGGCTACCTTCATTAGAGCAAACTTCGTCGATGTCTGCCAGCGTAGCAGGGTTGTGACCGAACAAGTTGAGTCGCGAAGCGCGCTTGGGAAACAAAACACTATCATCACTAGCCTTGCCCAGCAATGAAAGTGGGTCGTCCTGTTCCTTCAGCATGCTAAACCGAGCGGACAATTTAGGCATTAGGAGACTGGTGCGGAAGTTGTCTGTCGGGGGCAGTGCGGCTGATAGGTCAAAATCTGGTTTGGGTTCCGCTACGATCTTCTTCTTTGATGGTTTCAGACTCAATGATGGTGATGTCGCTTCTTGGTCCTCCGCGGGCTCCTTCGCCTTCTTGTGTTTGCGGAATCGATTCATCATGGGTGGTAGAGTCGAGGCGCTCAGGGGCTACCTCGTAATAGGCAAGGAATGAATGCGATTCGGTAATGCCTAGATCTGAGTTGAACGAGTGTCGATATCGATAAATCCAGCGAGTGTGTAGTAGTTGCTTAAGGGTTGATCAGTGTCTCGGTTTGGCTCAATGCCTTCCAAAAGTGACGCAATGGATATGCTTATCCAGAGTATGAAATGAGCGGCATGACCTTCAAGTGCGACAAGTGCAGATTTGAGGGTCAGGGAGAGAAATGTCTCCTGAAGAGAAGAGGCGCAAGGAATGCCAAGTTCAAGTCGTGTACCGTGAATGGTCCGGATCCAAGACCAATCAAAGTATTTGGCGGGGATCGACAGGTCACAGCATGAGAGAAATAGGAAAGCAATAGGCTGCAAAATCGGTTGAGAAGGAAATCGATCAGAAAAAAAGAAAAAAAGAGTGACTGGGGAAGTTGACGCGAAGAATGCGAGAGATTTGGAATGAATCCAGAACTGTAACTTCTCCAGGACTCTCTCTCTCTTAGCGGCATACCACATTTACGAAGAGAAAAAAAAAATCAAAAATTAAAAATTAAAAATCAAAAATTAAAAGGGATCTAGATGATCGGCTCAAATTGGTGTCCACCAAGTCGATCAATATTAACTGTTAAATGATCTTATTCTTCTTTTATTTCTATAATTCTATATTTGTATATTTGTATATTTGTATACTCTCTCTACTGTTTGATTATCTGTACAATCTATGTACTGTTTATTTACTGTTTCAGCTGTATACTGTCCATGAGGCCCCAAGGGGCTTCCCGAAGCCGCATCCATGGTCCGATGCAGGTACGGTATGGTAAAGCTACTTAGGCAAATAGTCTAGCTCCCGCTATATAGTAAGTAGTCATCTAATAAACTTACTGTAATGTAATTCACCCCCCTTACGTATAATAATAAAATGTTAAGGATCACATCCCCTCTCCTTCTCTTCTCTCTAATGTGGAGCCTGGGGCTGAACGCCACTCTAACTGGGGATTCGGTTGGATATGTCGATGTGGCCAATTCCCTCGAGACATGCAATTTGGTATCTTCCTCACTGTGTTGTTTTCCTGTGAAACTGTGGACTCTGTAATGAAGCAAAGGAAAGAAAAAAAAAAAAAACAAAAAACACTCATTCGCTAGAGAGCCCCGGGGGCCTGGACACGGGAAACACCAAGATCGTCGCCCCATTACTTCATTCCACAGTTCGGGGCAAGGTTTTGATGTGGAAGGTGGTCACGGTAGTTCATCCAATCTCTCATATCAGAATGGAGCAGTAGACTCAAGTCACACACTATAAGCCATTAAACTCCTTGCTTCGTAAGAAGCCGGCAAGGGAAATTCATTGTTTATACCTCAACGTACATATGTTGTAGTAGGCTAATCAGACCTGCGATCCACGGTGGCACTGCTATGCAATAAAACTAGAATACGGGTGGGAGATTCATCGCGATCATAATCTGGATATGTTCATAGGGCAATATATTGGGGGAACACAATTAAAATTAAAATTAAGGAAAAAAAAAAATACGGCTTGGGTTGAGAAATGAACAATGGTGTGTACATTGTAGGACAATTCAGCCACAATGTAAGAAGTGTCATGCAATATTAACACAATAAGCCAAGACCTGAATTCATGAATGTTCCGACCATGCAGGAGTGCAACTATGCAGGAGTGCAGCTATGTAGGAGTGCAGGACAATAACACTCTGCATCTGATGCAGCTTGGACTTTCCGACGTTCCTATGTACTTTGGTGGATCCTCCAAGGTCAGAGAGAAGCTGAACCATGGTATCTGCCCCCGATAGGAGGTTCACATCGAAATAGTTTCTCCGATCTGTGTGGAACCGAACAGATAATTAATGGAGAATCAAACAGCCCCAAAGCCTAGAAGGGTAAAAAGAAGAGCAAATTTTCTTTAGCGCGCCTCTAAGCTGCGTTTTGGCCGGTAGGCTTGACAGCCGTTTGGGAAGGCCCCGCCTACAAGCTTTTCAAACTTCCGAATTTGACTAGAAACAGTTAGACATGATCATATTAGCCCTAGAAAGTCCAAAAAAGAAATGGTATACTGCCCCTGACTAGTCCCAATCTGGATACCTAATGTAACGCCTCGGGTTCGTTTTCGTGACGGGGTACAAATTTGAAGACATGTTTTAAAAAGCCTCCAGGTTTTAGATAGGGATCATAAATATAAAATCTAGCTTTGATTGGATTGATGTCATCAATATAAATCCATGTGCAATAGATGGAGCATCAAGAGACATCAGCGTACCGGAAAGCATCCGCCAACCGGGTTTCAACCTAGCACTCCGTGGAGCCAATCCTCGTGGCCAAAGGTTCGGTTTTATTATTATTATTATTTTTAAAAAAAATAGAATAATCAAAATACCCGACATTGGACCTGTCAATTGGCTTCAAAACTTTTAAATATGAAATGCCATACACACTACTCCATACACTCCCGAGTAGTCTACCGGTAGTATATTGTCACCTTGCATTGATGTATACTTCTAGAATGCATAGAAGCCAACGAAAATCTGATATCCGATATTCGCGATCAGCTCGGAATCCAGGAACCGATCGCGAATATCAATGTCCGGATGAATAGCCGGAGATCCAGGGGCTTCCACCAACACGGTACACCAAACTGGTGGAAACTCAACCAAAAAAAAAAAAGAAAAGAAAACCCATATTATAATTGGAGCCCCTCATCCCTCATCCCTCATTCCCCCCTCCCCTACTCGTGATGAGGGGTACCTGAGACCGGGGGCTGCCCCCGGTCTCTCGACGGTGTTCATGGAAGAATACGGAGGAGAATTTGCAAGGATATGTCCATGTAGTCGTATGATCAAGGCGAATTCGCCCATTGCCTACTCCGTGGTGATTCTTTGCTCTCAGATACTCATATATCGGGGCCACTGTACTCCGTACGATGCACTTCCATCATTGTATCCGGGGAGTATGGTTGTGCCTAATTGTGGGTTTGCAACGGGTTTGAGACGATGTTTTCCTCGGGCTAAAGGGTCAAACTTCGGAATACGAATGGTTGGTGGAGTCGGCAGTTGGATTTGGTGCCCGTCGAATTTAATCAGAGAAAAGTTTCTTAGTGCGAGAATGTTAGGTTTAATTTACTTCAGACGGGGCGTTGGGTTCTAGAACACAGATCGGGAACTGGGTTTATTGGCTTAACCCTAGAAACTCCCTCAAAAGTTAGCTTACATCCTCGTGTACAACATCTGTACAAAAGTACGTGCAATTTTAATTGTGCTGGAGTTTCATTGGACCAGACGGCTATGTTGTAGGAGATATATTATCACTATCGCCGAAATATACATTACTTTCCAACCCTCGAAAGCTATCTGCAAACGAAGCTATGATCACTTATAGATAGACCGAAAAGTTCAGTATAGTATACCATAGTTTGCTCGGATAGAATCATGCAAGATGTACTATTGACAAAAATAAACGAAAGGCTGCACGCTCGCTCAACTCTCCATCAAACAGGGACCACCATTGTCCATCCCACATTACCACACCAAGTCCAGATGATTCACGAGAGGGGAGCAGGACAGGAAAATGAGAAGAGAAAATGGAGAAGAATATAGAAGACAGGGGAGAAAGGAGGCTCCTTTTCATTCATACATGATCCCACCCAATCTAGAAGGGGCAAGCAAAAAAAAAAAAGAAACACAAAAGAAAGGGTCGTCTGCTCATAGCGCAATAACTACAACAAAAAGGTCGAATGCTCAAACCAGAATCCTTACATCCAGTTACTTACTGGCTTCCCAGCCCACCCAGCTGCGGGGCATCACTCGCCAGACCTTGCATTCACCACTACGGAGGTCGTTTAGCTTGAAGCTCTCCATTTTGACCTTCTTGCTCTCACGGCCTTGCTCCCAGGCTCGGATCTTCTTCTTCGTGCCATCCCAATCAACCACGATACCGACGTGGTCGGGTTTTCCAACCTCGGCGCTGTACTTCTGGTGCATGGTGCCGCGGTGGCCCTGGAATCGGGCATTGCGGAAGCTGACGATGTCACCGGCGCGGATTTCGTCATTCTGAGACACAGAGGCATTGGCCAGGTTTGAATAAACCGAGGCACCGTATCCGCGAGTACCCACGGGAAGTAGTGCATCGGAAAGAGGATTGAGCAGGTACTGGACCAGCCCGAAAGGAGTGCCGTCCCCAACAGTGGAATTTTGGACCGAGTTGACGGCTTCCGAGATTCGGGTCCCAAGCTGAATATGAGCCTGCTCAAGCTGATCCTGACGAAGCGAAAGCGGCGGGGGTTCATGGCGCTGCTCAAAGGAAGCATCCGCGGGGTTCTTGGGGTCGAATTGAACATTCAAGATTGTCTGCGAGTAATCGATGAACAGGATATAGACATCCTTGGAGACTGTTGTTTTGCCACTGCGGTTCGTGGACGCAGTCTCCTCGACCTCGAAAAGCAGATCATTGCGATTCTGGAAAGCTGGAGGCGGGGTGTTGGGTTTGGTCCACCAGAGGGTATACGTGGCGAAATCAACATCGGTGGCGATGTAGCCTTGGTCAATAGATGGGCGAGAAACATCCATGGACCGACGAAGGTTAGGCTGATTTCTTAGAAGATCCATAGATGCGCGCTGGGTTCGGGCTGCGGATGGGGATGGCAAACCCGATGACTGGCTTTGAGGAGGCATAGGCGCCAGTGAAAGACGCTTCTCATTCAAGGCAGAAGGTCTTTCTTTTACCGGGCTCTGCACAGGGGGTGCATCATACAGATCGTCATATTCATCGGCTGCTTGTTGTGGTGGGAAAGGAGGAGGCGCCTCTGGGCGACCGAGCGGGAGGGGCGGAGATGTGGGGAGACCATGCCGGGGAGCGGAGTAGTTGAAAGGATCATATTCAACATCATCATCATCGCTCACCTGCTCTCTGTTCGGCGGCGGCGGCGGCGGTCCCCTGGGTGTGTCGATAGACGCACGGGCATTCCGGGGCGGCTGGCTCGGGGGTGGAGGCGGAACTGCTCTGGGAGCCGTGGGCGGGGGAGGTGGGGGATGCCGGGATTCCTGGGGGCTGCGCGGAGACTGAATAGAGTGGTCGTCGGTGATAATACCCTCGTCAAAGCTGGAGTCACGTTCGTGAGCTTTCAGAGCATCCTTGTGTTTCACTCCGGATGCAATATCAGTGTCGTAGTCTCCATCATATTCAGTCACCTCTCCTTCCGCTTCTTCTCCAGCCTGTCGAGGAGCGGCTAATGCACTCGTGCGACTATCAGCGGTAGATCGGCGACGAAGCTGATCGGGAGGTGGGGGAGGGGGACCGCGGCCTTGCGACGATGGTGGCATAGGTGGGTTGACCGGAATAGGGGGCGGTAGACGACTAGCTCTCTTTTCAGCCGCAGGGGTCGAAGATGTAGAGGGCACAGGGTCATATGTTGATGAACGGCGAGAATCAATCTGATCAGGTATCGCAGGTGCAGGCACGGCTGGAGGAGCAGCTGTGGTATTCAGCGACAGATTCGATGTGTGGACTGACAATTCATCATCAGACTCTTCACCCTTGTCGGCAGTTGTGGGCCGTGGTGGAGGAGGAGCTGATCGGCCTGTATGTCATGGTTAACACCCACGTCAAGTAATTTGTTTCAGGATTTGGGTACTTACCGACAGGAACTGGGGGCGGGGAAGCCGGTGGCTCACCTGGGACAGTCGGGGCGGGTCTTGACTCTCGAGGAGGCGGAGGAGGTGCGGAGCGATCTGCCACTATCAGAAATTGAAACCATGCATTACGCCGTCGGAGAATATCTTACCTTGAGATGGGGGAGCCGGGGCCGGACGATCAATAGAGGTACGAGGCAGTGCACCTTCGTGGATGACTTCCTCGACATCTGGCACCTCACGTGCAGAGTGTTGTTCGGTGAGAGGAGTTGCCGAAGGCTCCTCCTCTTCCTTCTCCACTTCAATAGAAGAAGGGGCTGGCTTGCTAGCCACGTTCATTCCAGGCAGGGGAATCATAGGAACTGGGGGCGCATTGGCAGGGGAAGTGGGCTCAGGCTCGAGCTCTCCAAGCTTCTTCTCTGACTCGCCGGGAGTCTTGGCCTTGCGAGCACCACCGGCACTAGACATGCCTGGCATACCTCCAGCAGGCGGGCCGAAGAGACCCATCATACCCATTCCACCGCTCATCTTAGCCATTCGCTCACGGAGTTCCATTCGGCGCTTTGTTTCAGGATCCATTTCTTCCTCTTCCTCTGCATCGCCCTCGTCTTCAACATCCGCCTCGGCAGTTTGCTCGACCGCACGAGTCGACGGTTGGCGCTGGGAGACCGGACGAGGCTGAGGCTGATCTTCCTCATCATCCTTACTAGCGGATGTCTCGCCTGCATCCTCGGATTCAGCAGCAGCAGAGTCGTCGGCATCATTGGCGTCACTCGCGATTTCTTGGGTGGGCGAGAATGGGACGGGGGGTTGTGGAGGAGGGGGTGCAGCCCTCAAGGTATCAACACTAGGATCCCGAGTAGCCGAGGTTTCCTCGACAGAAGGAGCCTCCTGTTGCTCATCGAGCACGGGAGCCGCAGGTTCATCCGTTGACTTCTTAGGAGGGGCGCGGGAGGGCTTTTCTTTCTTCTGGGCTGCTTCTGCATGACGCTGAGCCTGCTCTAATTGTTGCTTCTGCAGCAAAGCAATTCGATCTTTCAGACTGGTTGGCTTGGGCTGGTCCTCTGCGCCCTCTTCGCCGCCTTCAATAGGAGCAGGCCGGCTTTCAGAAACCGGAGGCTCCCGGGCAATTTGTTCTTTCACATCGGGATCCTCCTCTCTTTTGTAGACCTTGGGTGCAGGTTCTCTTGGTGGAGGCTTGTAGGCGTCCCGGCTAGGAGGCGGCGCGACGAAAGGCTTCTTGATGAAAGATGGCTGGGAACCACCCGGTTTGAATGGCGTAACTGGTGCTGCTGCAGGTTTGTTGAAGGCAGCAATACGATCCCTGAATGACGACCCCGAAGGCTTCTCCGCCACGGCTGGAGGCGCAGGTTTTGAGGGTGCTTTGGCTACGGGTTCAGTTGCGGCCACGGGAGCGGCCGGAGCGGGGGCCTTTGCCGGCTGCGGAGGCGAGGATGCAACTTCTGCTACAGGGGCACTGGCACGCAGAGGAGGAGACTGAGGCAGAGGTGGCTGCGGGGATGCAATCTCATAATCTTCTGTGGGCTGCACCTCTGGCTCGGGCTCGGGCTCAGCTTGCTTGCTTTCGACCACGGGGGACTCTGTTGGCACCGGCTCGGGCTCCTTTTTCGGCCTGGGTCGAGATGGCCTCGGAGGGGCCGGGGGCTCATATTTCTCAACGAAGTTTTTCGGGAATATGCCCTCCTGCTTGGCCCCCTGGGCGTCTGAGTATTCGCCGTAGTACCAATCGTCGTCCTCGAGGGCGGTGACGGTCACGATTTGACCGATCGGGAAGTTGAGATCGTCATCGTGGCCCGAAGCATACTCGAAGACCGAGCGAACCGTAAATGGCGGACCTGACATCTGGCAAGTCGAAACCGACGTTCAGATTTTAGGACAATCGGTGTGGAGTGAGCAATGCTGAACGAGTCTGTGACGCAATGACGCTAGAATATCTGTACAGAGCGAATCGCCAGCTTCAATACGTTTAGCATGTAGCGATATTTAAAACGAAACGAATCAATTCCTTTGTGGTACGAAGGCGTGTCAGCTTAGATGAAACGGAGGTCAACGAGTGGGTGCCTACGGCCAGGAGATGAGGGGGAGGGGGGGTAACTGCGGAAGCACTCACGGCGTGGAGAACCGAACACCCTAGGCAGGGCCAGCAAAGATTCGATGCAAGATGGAAAAAAAAGAACAGGGTCGGAAAGACAAAAAAAAAAGGTAGTAGGGGAAGAGGATGTAGTGAAGTGGTCGTCACTTGGCGGGATGAGGGAAATGGGCTCCACTGGGCGATCGGCGGCTAACACATCAACCAGGGAACACGCACATGGGGGCAAATGCCGTTCTATATCAAATGATTTTATATTCATTTTAGATCTATGTATGTAGGTATCCAACTTGTTTTCAGGAGAGATATATTAGATGGCATGGTACATATACAGCTAGGTAGCTGGACGGCTATACACGTCGCCTATATAGGCGAAGAAAAAAATGATATTTATGTAAATTGTACTAAATGTCGAGTAACTATATATTACACGGAGTATACAATATGAACAAGCTATGCGATCCCCAAAGTCAAAGATGAAACTTTTTATAATAAAAGTCTTAGATGCCCAAAGCCTACGTCAGCAGTGAAGTGTCGCTCCCATTGGGGGTCAATCCGGGGTTTTTCGCCTCTTCCGCTTTGGAGCCGAATTCTGCTGGTTTAATTTTAATTTTTCGATTTCGTCTCACTTTACGACTCAACTCATTTTCAATTCAACTTACCTTGGGTGATCTTCCAGGGGCCTCAATTATAAATAATGGCACAGCAAGGGCCAAGCCACCCTCTCAAGACCTCTCTTCCCGAGACATATGCCGCCATCAATGCCCAGCAACCCCCACCTTCATACCTATACCCTTCACAAGAAGAGCAAGACAAATACCTAGAAGGTAGGCCCGGCGCGACCCAACAGCACCTCGAAATCGCTCTGGAACACGCGCAGCAGATCCAGACCCAAAAAGACGCCGAAGATGTGATCCTAAACCACATTCTCGAGCTCCTCGAGCTCCCCTCCTCCCCGGCAGCGGACCCTGCCACACCATCTCAAGAAGACACCGTAAAACTCAAATACTCACTCGCCCCATTCCGCCCCAGCGACTACGACAATCTGATCCTGGAGCGAAACTTCGAAGATTTGTGCGGGTATGCTCTATGTCCTCGCAAGCATCGCAAGAAAAACAACGGCCCACAAGGCGGGTTCCAATTTAAATACGGTCCCAAAGGAAGCGGGCCAGGAGGACGCGGCCGCAGCGTGGATATCGTTTCTCAGGACCGCATAGAAAAGTGGTGCTCAGATGCATGCGCAGAGCGTGCTCTTTGGATCCGGGTGCAGCTGTCCGAGAAGCCTGTGTGGGAACGACGGGCGGGCGATACGCGGGGCACGACCATTTTACTACTTGAAGAAGCCCGCGCCAAACGCTTAAAAGCACCAGCGGCTACTAGCAGTGTTTCTTCCGTTGTGAATGATTTGCAGAGCATGGGACTTGGGAATCGCGATCGGTCCCGGGAGCTTGCGTTGGAACGCGGTGATACCAGTTTGATTCGTCCGGATGGACGTGTGAACGTTGATATCAGAGAGAATCAACATGGTTCTCAGCAGGTTGCTGACGCTCCACAAATGCGTCCGGAGGATGCAAATGGTGGTTCCATTGAAGGATACGTGCCCAGGGAGCGACGAGACATGGACCAGGATGGAGACATAGATCTGCTCGATCAGATCTGATATAGCAGGGTTGCTGTGGGATTTCCAACGGGCTTTTCGGCGTTCTACTTTTTAATACCCGATCAATGGTGACATTGACACATGAGTAATGAACAATCTACGCGAGACCATATGTATGGCTATAGGCTGGCCAGCAGGACTTATACATAGACACATAGAGATGTATGTAGATGTATAAATCCAGACATGACTCTGACCAGCAAAGGTCTCGAGTCTCTTGGACCGAGGTTATCTCCAGTCCAAGGACTCCTACGTAGTCCAACCCAGAGAGTTAACTCATAGGTAGACACGAAAGGGAAAAAAAAATGGCAATCAAGCGTCATCTCCTTTCGGAGAATCAGCGACACCTTTCTCGAAGAGAATCATGTTTATTCATTCCTCATCCAGGAATAGCTTTCCACACTAGCTAAACCATGCTAGCCGGGCGAAAAGCCAGCCAGAACAGACATTTGGGTACCGCCAAGGGTCGACCGAAGGCCAGGTATGAACTTTTGTTTTCGTTATTCCGGGCGCTAGATTTAGCGGGGACCGAAACGACGGGGGCGCTCGGCCTGCTGCTGCTGGCTGACGGCAACAACGTTGACCTTGAGGTTGTCGAACTGTAGAGATATATTAGATATATGCCAAGGTATTGCAGTGCAGTGAAAACTTACGCCAAGGGACTTGAGAAGGTCCTTGGTGTCGGCGTCAACGTCGAGCTGACCGGACTCGGTCTGGGAGACGTCGAGAGCGGAGACCTCAGGAACGTACTGATCCTTGCGCTCACGCTCCTCCTCCTGAAGCTTGAAGGAGATACCGCGGACGGGACCACGCTGGATGCGCTTCATCAGGTGGGTAGTGTAACCAGCGATCTAGAAGAAATTGCGAATCAGAATTGGAGCTCTCCAGTTGTTGGTTCCAAGGTATTGAATCTCACCTTGTTGCGAAGACGCTTGGAGGCAATGATGGCGATCTCATCACAGATACGCTTGTTGGTCTCGAAGTCGAGGGTCAACTTGGGGTAGTAACGCTCGATGATGACCTTAGCGGAGCGCTTGACTGTCTTGGTACGGACGCGACCCATTTTGGCGGTTGTTGGCTGGCGGAATGAATGTTCGAAAGATCGAGAGTATTCGTGCCGATTTGGATAAGTTTGAGAGGGCTTTCGCTTAGTCCTCTTGTGCGGGTCCTTGCCCTAGGCCCTAATAGGTCACGTGGTTATGTTATTTTATTGTATTATGTAATATACGATATCCATGGATCGCGCTTGCTCTTTTAGGAAGGTAGCAAACACATCAAAAGGTACATCCTTAAGTGTACCATTCTCAAACCTATGTGCTGTTATTCTCCCTTCAGTGGAGAATGGGTCTTTGCAATGATCGCTGTGAAAATAACTTGATATTGATGCATCGATTTATATGACATAGTCAGAAAAGAAAAATAAAAGTAGCTTACACAAGCACCAATCTATCATACATGGTACAATCCCTTGCACATCCACCCATATTTCACTTTTCCCTACGACCTAGAGTTGAGGTTATTGAGAAGGCTGCGTGCAACGTCCTCTGTCCCCCTCGTGGGTTGCCTCCGGGTCCGGTTCTCCCCGGAAGGCTGGAACCGAGGCTGGCCGAATGGCTGCCTGTCCAATCTTGGGACGATCGGGGATGGGGTATTGGCAACATCGGAAATGGTCAAGGTGGTCGGCTTGTGGTAGTCTTCGATTCCGTAAGGAGCCTTGGCGGTTGCACTCGCGCGATAAGATGAAAGGCCAATACGGCCGTCGGAGTCAATCGAAGCCCGGATCGGTGTGACCCAGTATTTACCTCCACCAGGGATGGATGCATCGAAGAAAGTCAGACCGGGGGGTGTGCCTTGCTCCACAAAGGTCATAGCATTCAAATCTTCAACGGCAATACCACCGATACCTGCGAGGGCACGTGCCATGCGTCCCTTAAAGCGGCCCTTGGGGCGCAAGATGCGAGCCTCCACAGGGCGCTGGTGGGCTTGTGGGCCAAACTGGGCATGGTTGTGAATCAGGGCGTGTGATCGCGTGTAGGACAGACCGCCAGACGGGTGTGTCTTGGGGGGTCCTGAGACGGCGTATTCGAATGAGGACAACTTGCTTCCAGGGGCTTGATAGTATTTGCGTCCGATACGCTCGCTAGGAACCGCCGGGGGGGAAGCGAGGTCAAGTAGATCAAATACCACAGGACCGAGAGCGAATGGGTCATTGCGCAGAGCCTTAATGTAGGCATTGAACTCCGCATCGGTGACAGTTACGGGATGGGTGTCCAAGTCCTCTCCATTATCCTGTGCCAGTTTCCGGATCTCAGCAGACCGCTTAGCGACAAACTGTTCACGAAGCTTCTGCAGGAGCTCAGGCTTATTGCGAGTCACTTGCTTCAAGTATGCCGCAAACTCTGCCTCCGTCTGCCCAGCAAGCCAAGGACCGTTGTGTCTGAATTGTTTGGCACCAGGTTCCTGGAGACCCTGGCTGGTCTCGGTGTTATCGAGATGCGTTTCGAACGGACTTTGATGCCTTGGCACAACACTTGTAGCGTAATTGACTTTGGAGGGGAGAGACATAGGCATGTGTAGTTCCTGGAACTTCTCGAGGGTCACAGTGTGATCTGCGGCGGATTCGAAGTCGGTGACATGTTCATAGGTATCGAGGGCGTGCACCCTGACGACAGGTCTCGATGATTTCTCCGATGTTGACTTAGCCGGTAAAGGTCGTTTCAATCCCCAATCGCCTCGAGCTAGTGATGATTGTGGTGTAACGATGGAGGCTCGAATGGGGTGAGGCAGAGTTGCGGTGTCGGATTCTCTCGACGTTAGGTCATTACGGCCCTTGAGAGTTTTAGGGAGTGCGAACAAACGCGAATTTCGCAGCAAGTTCGCCGTTGGCGATAGCCTGGCGGAGGCCATCTTGTTCAATGAATTGACTATGTGATCTTGAATAGCTGGCGCGAGAAAAGTTGACTGGAGAACACGGGCCAAAGCGGTACGGTGAGCCGCAACGACCAAACCCGCGGTTTTATATCTATACGATGTACCTGAGATCCACCAATCTTTGCCGCGTGGATTAATTTTATTATAAGATGTAAGATGCGATGGCGCTTGATGAAATTTGTTAATTAAATTGCCTTGGTACAAGTAGGGCAGAAGAAGAGTATTTGCTTTCTTCTTTTACAATGTATCCATCAATCCAATCTAGATCTATAAAATGAACGAGGACACTCCGAATTTAAATACCAACAGCTAGAATAGAATCAATGGCGTCTGAGACTGTCTGTTTCAGCGGGCGATACTCGAGTCCAAGGACCTTTTGCGACTTAGTGTTGTCAATCTCATAGATGTGTTCCGGGAAGTCGCTGGGAGCGTCTGCAGGGGGCAGCTTAGACTCTAACTGGGGGTGGGTCTCGCGAGCAATATCTGCAAGTTCCTTGTTCGAGAAGAAGCCAGCGGTGACAAAGAATCTCTCGCCTCCTGCTTCAGGAACTTCAATGGCTCGGACATGTGCGAGGGCCACATCGCGCACATCCACCCACAGGAAATTGCCCGTTGGAGCTAGTTTCTCCTTCATTTCACCCTGGACGATGTTTCTGAGGCGCTGGTTCGAGGTATTGATGGCCTCAAGAGAATTGAGATAATGAACGATCGGGCCAAATACTAGTGGTGGATTGATGGTAGCAAGATCGAAATTCGGCTTCTCTTTCTCGACGAAGGTCCAGGCTGCTTTCTCCGCAAAGGTCTGATATAGAACCGAATTAACGCTGGAATTTACTCAGACTGACAGTCAAATATCACCTACCTTGCTACCACGGTAAACTGACGAGTGGTCCATTGCCTCCTCCCACGTCAACGGGTTCCATTCTTTCTCGCTGTAGACCTTGGGGTGCTGCTTGCCGTTCACGATGGCAGCAAAAGATGACGTGATTACCACTCGCTTCACGGTAGGGGCGTATTCTTTGATTGCTTTCAAAATACCGGTTGTTCCCTTGATGGCCGGGTCAAGGAAGTCTTTCACAGGGTCCTGCACATTAAAATGGAAAGGAGATGCGGTATGGAGAACATAGTCAAAGGGAGGGTTGGATTTGACGGCCTGTTGTATTTCTGTTAGTTGAGTATCTATCAGGGAAATTATCTTCTACTAACCTCATCAAATGCACCGTCCTTAGCTACATCCTGGACAATCACATAAGAGAGTTTCTCCTTCGACACGCCGGGATGAGCCTCAATAATTCGTTTACCCTTCTCCTCCGATCGGACAGTAACAACTGTGTCAAAACTAGAGCAAAATTGTCAACCAACAATATGTATGTGATGTCTATGTGGCTAAATCATACCCATGCTGTAGCAGAATGTCGACAATGTGGGCGGCGATGAAGCCACTGCCTCCTAAAACAGATAATTAGATTCGATTCGAGGACATATATAAAATCACATACCAGTCAAGAGAACTTTAACCATTGTGAATGATGACTTATGGAGCTATAGATATATGAAATGTTCAAGGATTAGGATAGATAGGCAAAAGAGCGAGGAACCTGGCTTTTATGGTTCCCCTCAATCCCGTCATCCCCCGCAATGGCCTATTACAGCCTGGAAACCTAGGAAGCTTGACCGGCGATTACAAATATAAACATCGGTGTTTAATGGAGTTAAGGTCTTAATGTTGTTTAGTTAAATCCGTATTTTCAGAGATACTCCTAGAAGAGACCTAGCTATGGGCAGTCTATTTTCTTGCACTTTACAGTACATGATTCAATTCCAACCCCCTTAGGCAGTATTCTCTATGGCTGTACAATATCTATTTATTATTGATCCCATTCAATCTAATGGAAGTCAAGGTTACTAGGTAGCACTAGTCTGCTTGTGGAAGTATGCTTTACATAGTCCTTGGGCATGAAATAGTATACCTTCATAGACTATGCAATATAAATATTGATAAAATGGGAGTTCAGTTATATATGTATTCATGCTTCAAAGTATCTACTTAGCATTTCTCGATTAAAGGTCTATGAAATAATTCACTATATTAGATGCTAGAATCGATGTCTTCAAGTGTATTGAATATTTTCATGTTTGCTTCCGTCACAATTTTTCCTATTTTATAACTAGAATATGAGGACCTATGAAAGTGACGCCGAAAATGACCACTTTCGACGGTAGAAACGGCCGTCCTTTTCGTTCCACCCACTCGACCTGGCTGCGAGACAGTATGCTACTCCAGAAATTATACACTACTCTGACATGTCAAGGATTTTTTGTTCTTATTGGACTAGTGTTGGACATTTAGGGACCAGCTCCGACTGCCTTTGAATTCGATTCAAACTTGTTTCCATTGGCTTATCTTCCATCTCCCTTCAAGTCGGAGTCGCTTAATATCAGCAATACAACACTGATCATCTGAGTTCCATGTATTGCTCGTGTTATTCAACTGAGTCTCAACAGTCTTCTCGGTTATATGAAGGGTGAACCCGGCTCGAAGCCGCGCCACATCGCTGCAGAATTCGCCGCAGAGGTGGACACATTGGTTGCTAAAATCTTTGTTGACTTTTAGTATCAATTCGCTGGTTTAGACGTTCGGTTTCGGCGTTGATCTTGGTCGGCGCTTCGAGCACCTTGGCGATCCCCTGGCCGTCTCCCCGTTGGGCGTTGAGTACGAACTGGCGGATAGCACGGATGTATCCCGTGATGTATATGTCCTATGAGCCATTATTCTCGATGTAGTTAAGAACGCTCGCTCCCTCGGCGATGTCTTCCATCGACCGAGGAGTGTCAACTGGTGCTGTGGTTTTTGGTGTCCCTCTCAGGCCTCTCCTATAAGGGGCAAACACTCCGCATTCGCACCAGTCGCAAAATATCCTCCATGGAAAGGGTATCATACGGTAGCTCTTCAAATTACAACTACGATGAACTAATTAAAGAGGCCGTAGAGCCTGCTAGATATTTCAACACCACGTTTTTACCAAGAAAGAGTTGCTTCTTTGACGCAAGCACTATTAGGGTCCGTAGTCAGTGGACCACTAGAGACGCTTTATCTGAAAAAATCCAACTTTAAATTCTATCCCCCGACCAGTTTCGATGCCAATTCTATAGTTTAGCTCTCCCTACCACTTTCTCTCTCTTCTTCAATTTCTCCTCGAATTGTACTCTTCATTTCTCCATCTGTAGCCAATAGCAGAGTTATCTACAGATATTTTGTTTCTCTGTGCTGTCGATACGCCTCCAATGCTTGTTTACCAAGATGTCTCTCAACAACGACATTTTTCTCCTTATCAGTGAGCACCTAGATGACCAAAGCGATCAACTCAACCTTCTAGTGGTGTGCCATGATTGGTATTCGATCTTCTTCCCGAAAGCATACAAAACAATCTCTGTTGACGCCCTCAAAATCTATCCTCTTTCCCGCGCCGTTCGAAACAATCCTAGAATAGGTACTGCCATCCAAAATCTGAGTGTTGATTGGTATTACTCCAAGTCAGAACCTGGGAATGATTATGACGTCGATGGGCTTGTGGAAACCTTGAAGCAAGCGGGCGACGCTGCAGATGATCTTGCCGCATGGGAAGAAAGTCTGCGGACAGGATGCCCTGATGCCTGGCTCGCAGTGCTTGTGCTATCGCTCAAATCTATCAAGAGTATGACGCTGAGATTTTCACGCTCGCCCCATTTCCTACCCATGGTAACGCGAATTGCCGCCAATGGAAATCTATCCAGCCCGAAGCCAGTTCTCCAACTGCTAGAAAGCGTGGACATTTGGGTAGACGATCCCAAGGAATACTACCTGGCACATGAAATATTACCATTCTTCTATCTTCCCGCAATGCGAGTGTTCACTGCAGGGGGGGTCTGTGAAGTTGATCCCGGTATCGCGTCACTTAAGCCGGGGACCTCTACGATCAGGAAAATCGACCTCGGTCGCTTTAATACGAATAATGGGGCCAATGGCTTCGCCGAATACATCATTTCGTGTGCCAATTTGGAGATCTTCGACTATCAGCACGATAACAAAAGCATATGGGGTGAAGTCTACACAGACTTTTACCCTCTGCTATTCTACAACGCACTATGTTCTCAAAAGCACAGCCTTCGGGAACTTCGATTGAATAATAATGGAGAGACTGGAGAGAGCGGGTTTGATGAAGACACTGAGGGATTTAATGGGTTTGGATCTCTAGCAGAATTCCACCAGCTACGTGAGCTTCGGATGCCATTGCGCACGGTTTTGCAATTTGGCTCAAGCGATCGACCGAAAGTATCTCTCCTGGAGGTTCTTCCACCAAGCTTAGAATTCCTCAATCTTGCTCACTACCACGAGGAGGACTTCGAAATTGTCAGCAAGAATCTTGAGACTATGCTAGCGCAACGAGAGCGGCTGCCGAATCTCAAAAGAATTGAGATCCAGCCTTACACTTTGGTGATGACTGCAGGGGCTATTCTTCACTCCACGAACTTTAGAGTTCAAGAGTCAACACAACAATCCTTCCTGCCCTTTGAAATGGCCTGTCATGAAATGGGAATTCAGTTTGGCTTCAGCAAGGAGGGTAACTGTGGCCTTATCACTGTATAATATATTGGGCACAAACAAAAAGCGAAGAACTGACCGTGCTTGAATGTGCACCGCAAATCACAGAAGACGGAAAACATCATGTGACTAGTTAATTAGACTCAATCAAACTCAACATAGTAACAGGTGCAGTTCAGGATCTCTTCATATTGACACAAAATTGCAATCAAGAGCAGGAAAACGGCGAAAGGGATCCATAGCTAGAGGGACCCCAGCAGCCCAGCTTGCCAGTCGATCAATACTCAAGACGGAGAGGTAAAGACATGGGCTCAATAAGGGAGCGGCAAACCGATTTTGAACGGTGACGTTGAATTTTCATAATGATCAAATGAACCCGGCTGAGAATTGCGTCGTCAAACCGGATACCCCGATTTGGAGTCAAGAAAAGGATTCCTTGTAATATTCCAGCTTTCGGAGGGAAATGGTCACAAGGAGATTGTGGGTATCGTGGTAAGATGTCCGCTGAAGATTCTCATTGTTTTCTTCAAGAGGGCGTGCGAATATACTAGCAATAAATCCTAGTCTTTAATAGAATTTTTAGACAGTTAAATGATTAATGAGATTGCTACACGTCTTTCAAAGCACTAACCGTACATTCCACTACTTTATGTTAGCTAGGAACTGGTTCTTACTACCTATATATCATTCATCGAATAGTTTCCCTTAAAGCTAAAGTAGTAGACTTTTCAGATACGCCATCAAGAAATCTACCTCCCCTGATTCCTATATATCTAGCCCGCTATTCTATATCTTATCTTTCTCTCGATCGTAGTACAGCGTTTCTTCTACGCAGACGACGGCATTTTCCTCGAGTACATGCGAGGTGCGACCCCTATTGGTAATTTGATAAGTGTGTCTGCTAACTGCGTCACAAGATTTGTCCCTTTGTTCTAGAATACAAAACAATCATTTCCAAGACCAGCAAAGTATGATGGTTACTAAAGTGGAAAAGCTAGAACCTCTCTGCTCCTACCTGGATTATCCATGCCAACGGATAGTCTGGGTGACGTATTTGGTGCTGAGGATCGATTCTCAGACTCATTAGAATTTAAGAAAACCAGGCGTTATCTGAAGTATATTAAGCACCAAGGTCAAAATAAGTATCAAGATACCTGGGTAGTATGTAGTGATTACTTAAAGGGTGGTTGTAGATGGTCGAGGGTGTGAGGGTTGCACACGGGAACTCCAAACCTGGCCCGTGCACCCCTCGACCTTCTCCAAGCCTCACACATGACCCTCCCTCTACCATCCAACTTTATGCGCTCTGCGTCTTTTTATTTTATGGCCTAGACCTTGCATTCCAATGTCCACCCTGGGGTGTGATTCGCAAATATGGCACAAGCAGGTGCAATCTCAGACGTGACCCAAAGGTTGTTCGTAGAGCTCAAGTCAAAGAATGAGGAGGCCAGGGCCAGAGCTGCCTACGAGCTCTACGAGAATGTCGTATCCGTGTCTAGAGGTATTACCGGTTGAACTCCGAGACCTCTAACTAGCTGACATATCTCCTTGTGCAGATTGGCCATCGGAGAAGTTTGTGGAATTTTACAACGCCGTTAGCCAACGCATCGCCCAACTCGTCGTCAACGGCAGCGATGCAAACGAAAGAATCGGCGGCTTGTTAGCACTCGATCGGCTCATTGATTTTGACGGTGTCGATGCAGCTCAGAAAACGACAAGATTTGCCAGTTACTTGCGCAGCGCCCTTCGCAGTAACGATAACGTGGTCCTGGTGTATGCGGCCCGATCGCTGGGCCGCCTCGCGAAGCCCGGCGGGGCCCTAACCGCAGAACTGGTGGAAAGCGAAATACAATCTGCATTAGAATGGTTACAATCGGAGCGCCAGGAAAGTCGGCGGTTTGCAGCAGTGCTTGTTATTCGGGAACTGGCCAAGGGCTCACCAACACTCCTTTACGGCTTCGTTCCGCAGGTCTTTGAGCTTGTCTGGGTTGCCCTTCGAGACCCGAAAGTCCTCATCCGTGAGACTGCGGCCGAGGCCGTCGGCGAATGCTTTGAAATAATCGTGGCTCGTGATTCTCAAGTTCGTCAATCATGGTTTGCAAGGATACACGATGAAGCACTTCTCGGTTTGAAGTCCCATAACATCGATTGGATCCATGGCTCCATTTTGATCATCAAAGAGTTGATCTTGAAGGGCACGATGTTCATGAAAGAACATTATCGGAATGCTTGCGAAATCATCCTCCGTCTCAAGGACCATCGTGACCCGAAGATTCGCACCGAAGTCGTCCTCACCATCCCCATTCTTGCCTCATATGCCCCCACCGATTTCACCGAGATATATCTACACAAATTCATGGTCTACCTCCAAGCGCAACTCAAGAGAGACAAAGAGAGGAACTCCGCCTTCATTGCCATTGGAAAGATTGCCAATGCAGTGGGCACCGCTATCAGCCAATATCTCGATGGCATCATTATCTACATTCGAGAAGGACTTGCAATGAAGGCGAGGAATCGGTCAGGAGTTAACGAGGCGCCAATGTTTGAGTGCATCAGCATGCTGTCCCTTGCAGTGGGACAGGCGCTCAGCAAGTACATGGAAGCTCTTCTGGATCCCATCTTTGCCTGCGGTCTGAGCAAATCATTAACGCAGGCTTTAGTCGACATGGCTCACTATATTCCTCCCATCAAACCTATGATCCAGGAAAAGCTTCTTGATATGCTGAGCATCATCCTTTGTGGAACGCCGTTCCGGCCCCTCGGATGTCCTGAAAACCGACTACCTCCCATGCCATCATTCGCAAAAGACTTTGCACCCCACGAGCTTCACTCTGATTCTGATATCGCATTAGCACTTCACACATTGGGGAGCTTTGACTTCTCTGGGCACATACTAAACGAGTTCGTGCGTGATGTTGCTATCAACTATGTGGAAAATGATAACCCCGAAATTCGAAAGGCCTCAGCTCTCACATGCTGTCAGTTGTTCGTTCATGATCCGATCATCAACCAAACCAGTGGACACTCCATTCAAGTTGTCAGCGAGGTTATTGACAAGCTCTTGACTGTGGGTATTGGAGACCCTGACCCTGAAATCCGACGCACCGTGCTGTGGTCGTTGGACCGCAAATTTGATCGGCACTTGGCACGACCAGAGAACATTCGATGTTTGTTCTTAGCAGTGAATGATGAGGTTTTCGACGTCAAAGAAGCCGCGATCTGCATTATCGGTCGACTTTCCAGCGTCAACCCAGCTTATGTCTTCCCGCCACTACGAAAACTGCTGGTCAATCTTCTCACTGGTCTTGGCTTCGCGAATACGGCCCGCCAAAAGGAAGAAACAGCTCAACTCATCAGCCTGTTTGTCTCTAATGCGACGAAGTTGATCAGGTCATACGTTGATCCCATGGTGACCGCACTGTTACCCAAATCAACTGACATTAATCCTGGTGTTGCTGCCACTACTTTGAAGGCTGTCGGTGAGCTTGCCAATGTCGGCGGCCATGAGATGAGACAATATCTGCCGCAGATTATGCCAATTATTTTGGACTCACTCCAGGATCTTTCGTCGCATAACAAACGAGAAGCCGCGCTTCGGACATTGGGCCAGTTGGCCAGCAATTCAGGCTACGTTATCGAGCCATACATGGAATACCCTCATCTTCTCGCCGTGCTCATCAATATCATCAAAACAGAACAAACAGGCTCTCTACGCAAGGAGACCATCAAACTTCTTGGAGTCCTCGGTGCCCTCGATCCCTACAAATACCAACAGATCAGCGAGATTGAACCTGATGTACACCATATCAACGAAATACAGAATGTTTCTGATGTTGCCCTCATTATGCAGGGTCTCACGCCGTCCAATGAGGAGTATTATCCCACGGTGGTCATCCATACTTTGATGCAGAATATTCTGCGAGAAAACTCCCTGGCGCAATATCATTCAGCTGTCATTGATGCCATCGTCACGATTTTCAAGACTCTGGGTTTGAAGTGTGTCCCATTCCTTGGCCAAATCATTCCAGGGTTCATCTTGGTCATCAGAAGCGCTCCTGCTAGTCGCCTCGAGTCCTATTTCAATCAGATGGCGATCCTGGTGAATATCGTGCGACAACATATTCGCACTTTCTTGCCAGAGATAATCGAGGTTATTAGAGATTTCTGGGATGCTTCATATCAAATCCAGGGCACCATTATATCCTTGGTCGAGGCGATTGCTAGGTCGTTGGAAGGAGAATTCAGAAAGTACCTTGCTGGCCTGATCCCTTTGATGCTGGATACACTTGATAAAGACACCTCACCTCGTCGACAGCCCTCCGAGAAGATTCTTCATGCTCTTTTGATTTTCGGCACAAGCGGAGAGGAGTATATGCACCTCATCATTCCTTCCATTGTCCGTTTGTTTGATCGGCCACAAAACCCCCAGAGCATCCGCAAATCCGCTATCGATAGCCTGACAAAACTATCGCGACAAGTTAATGTCTCTGACTTTGCATCCCTGATGATTCATTCCCTGTCACGAGTCGTGGCTAGCGGTGATCGTGTGCTACGTCAAGCTGCGATGGACTGCATTTGTGCTCTCATTTTCCAGCTTGGACAGGACTTCACGCATTACATTCACCTCCTCAACAAGGTCCTAAAAACCAATCAGATCACGCATGTCAACTACCAAATCCTGGTGACGAAACTCCAGAAGGGCGACCCACTCCCGCAGGACCTCAATCCAGAAGAGGTTTACGCTTTCCCCACTGATGACACCAACTTTTCTGAAATTGGACAAAAGAAGATTGTTGTGAACCAGCAACATCTCAAGAACGCGTGGGATGCTTCGCAAAAGTCCACTCGTGAGGATTGGCAGGAATGGATACGCCGTTTCAGCATTGAGCTGTTGAAGGAATCCCCATCCCCGGCATTGCGTGCATGTGCTAGTTTGGCCGGAATTTACCAGCCGCTCTCGAGGGACCTTTTCAATGCTGCTTTCGTCTCGTGCTGGACTGAGTTGTATGATCAATACCAAGAAGAGCTCGTCCGCTCAATTGAAAAGGCGCTTACTTCTCCCAACATCTCCCCAGAGATTTTGCAAATTCTCCTCAACCTGGCTGAATTCATGGAGCACGACGACAAAGCTCTTCCCATCGACATCCGCACTCTTGGAAAGTACGCTGCAAAGTGCCATGCTTTTGCTAAAGCTCTTCACTACAAAGAGCTCGAGTTTGAGCAAGATCAGAACTCGGGTGCGGTTGAAGCCTTGATTACCATTAACAACCAGCTTCAGCAATCCGACGCTGCTATTGGTATCCTTCGCAAAGCGCAGGCGTATCGTGATGTGGAGCTCAAGGAGACGTGGTTCGAGAAGCTTCAACGGTGGGATGAAGCCCTTGCTGCTTACAAACGGCGGGAGAAGACGGATCCAGACTCATTTGGCATCACAATGGGTAAGATGCGCTGTTTGCACGCTCTTGGCGAGTGGAAGGTTCTCTCGGACCTCGCTCAAGAAAAGTGGAACCAAGCATCACTGGAACATCGCCGAGCTATTGCACCTCTTGCCGCTGCCGCTGCCTGGGGCCGGGGCCAGTGGGAGTTGATGGACTCTTACCTTGGTGTCATGAAAGAGCAGTCTCCGGATCGCTCGTTCTTCGGTGCCATTCTGGCAATCCATCGCAACCAATTTGAAGAGGCCAACATGTACATTGAGAAGGCTCGCAATGGTCTCGATACCGAATTGTCTGCTCTTCTCGGAGAGTCATACAATCGTGCCTATAATGTTGTTGTTCGGGTCCAGATGCTCGCTGAGCTGGAAGAGATCATCACATACAAGCAAAACATCGGTGACCCTGAAAAGCAAGATGCCATGCGTAAAACTTGGAATCAACGATTGCTTGGGTGTCAGCAAAACGTGGAAGTGTGGCAGCGTATGCTCAAGGTCAGGGCTCTTGTCACTGCCCCACGTGAGAATCTTGATATGTCGATCAAGTTCGCCAATCTTTGTCGCAAGTCCAATCGCATGGGTCTTGCAGAGCGGTCCCTTGCATCTCTAGAGACAGTGGTGTCCGATGCCAACGGCACGCGCACTGTTGCACCACCCGAAGTCACATACGCCAGGCTGAAATTCAGTTGGGCAAATGGTCACCAACTAGAATCTCTTGAAATGATGAAGGAGTTTACCTCTGGTCTGACCGATGATTTCTCCAGATACAACACACTTATGGTATCAAATACCGATCATCACGGCGCGAATGGAGTCAACGGGGTTGTCGATCAGAACCACCCAGATGCTATCAGCCTGAATGAACGGATTGGTGACGCCAACAAATTCAGAAAACTTCTCTCCAAGAGTTATCTTAGACAGGGAGAGTGGCAGACAACTCTACAAAGGGGTGATTGGAGGCCAGAACACGTTCGAGAGGTTCTCAACGCCTACTCCGCAGCAACTCAATACAACCGCGATTCATACAAGGCGTGGCACTCCTGGGCACTTGCGAACTTTGAAGTTGTTACCACAATTTCCAACCAGGCTACCCGTGAGGGCATGCCTACGCCGGTTCCTGCTCATATTGTTACAGAGCATGTGATTCCTGCCATTCGCGGATTCATTCGCTCCATCGCTTTGTCCTTGACATCTTCGCTACAAGACACCTTGAGATTGCTCACTCTGTGGTTCAATCATGGCGGAGATCATGAGGTGAATACTGTCGTCACGGAAGGATTTACAGCTGTCAATATTGACACTTGGCTTGCTGTCACTCCTCAACTTATCGCTCGCATCAATCAGCCCAATATCAGGGTCAGGGGTGCAGTACATAGGTTGCTTGCTGAGGTCGGCAAAGCGCATCCTCAAGCTCTTGTGTATCCATTGACGGTGGCAATGAAATCGAATGTGACTCGACGCTCTCAATCTGCTAGCAACATCATGGAAAGTATGCGGCAACATAGCGCCAAACTTGTCGAGCAAGCAGATCTTGTGAGTCATGAGCTTATCCGAGTTGCGGTCTTGTGGCATGAACTCTGGCATGAAGGCCTCGAAGAAGCCTCTCGTCTCTATTTCGGTGACCACAATGTTGAAGGCATGTTCTCAACACTTGCCCCATTCCATGATATGCTAGACAAGGGCGCCGAGACCCTTCGTGAGGTGTCATTTGCGCAAGCTTTCGGTCGTGATTTGGCTGAAGCTAAGCACTATTGCATGATGTATCGTGAATCGGAGGAAATCGGGGATCTCAACCAAGCTTGGGATTTGTATTACACAGTGTTCCGCAAGATCAGCCGACAACTGCCACAGCTATCCACTCTCGATCTCAAATACGTGTCTCCTCGACTTAAGGACTGCTCAGACCTTGACCTTGCCGTTCCGGGTACATACCAGAGTGGTAAACCAGTCATTCGAATCATGAGCTTTGACCCGATCTTGCATGTCTTGCAAACAAAGAAACGACCGCGTCGCATGACGCTCAAGGGCAGCAACGGTAGCTCTTACATGTACCTTGTCAAGGGTCATGAAGATATCCGACAAGATGAGCGTGTCATGCAACTTTTCGGTTTGTGCAATACCTTGCTGGATAATGATGGCGAGAGTTTCAAGCGACACTTGTCGGTCCAGCGCTTCCCTGCTATTCCATTGTCTCAGAGCTCTGGTCTGCTGGGATGGGTGTCCAACAGTGATACATTGCATGCCTTGATCAAGGAATATCGTGAAAGTCGTCGGATTCTACTGAACATCGAGCACCGGATCATGCTTCAAATGGCACCCGACTACGATAGCCTTACTCTCATGCAGAAGGTCGAAGTCTTCGGTTACGCTATGGACAACACGACCGGCAAAGATTTGTACCGTGTGTTATGGCTCAAGAGTAAGAGCTCCGAGGCATGGCTCGAACGCCGTACGAACTACACCCGATCGCTCGGTGTTATGTCTATGGTTGGCTACATCCTTGGTCTGGGAGACAGACATCCATCGAACTTGTTGCTGGATCGTGGTAATGGCCGTGTGGTTCATATCGACTTTGGTGATTGCTTCGAGATCGCAATGCACCGAGAGAAGTACCCGGAGCGAGTTCCGTTCCGACTTACTCGCATGTTGACATTCGCCATGGAAGTCAGCAACATTGAGGGTAGCTACCGCATCACTTGCGAAGCTGTCATGCGTGTTCTACGAGAGCACAAGGATTCCTTGATGGCGGTCTTGGAGGCTGTAAGTAACCTGATTCCTTCATGTTCTAGAACGGCACCCACTAACCTTTGCTTTTCTAGTTCATCCATGACCCTCTAATCAACTGGCGTCTGGGTACACAAGAGTCGTCCCCCGACCGAGTGTCTCTCACTGCGGATCGCCGCCAGTCCATCATGGAAGGAGTCAATTTCGAACCCGGCGCCCAGCCACCGGGCGATTTCTCCCGTCGCCGCCGCCCGTCTATGCTTGAAGGTGGTATTCTCGATGCCCCAGAAGGTGTTCCCCAAGAAGCCCGCGAGGCACAGAATGCCCGTGCTCTGCAGGTTCTCGCGCGAGTCAAGGAGAAGCTTACTGGACGAGATTTCAGAAATAACGAAGAGCTGAGTGTCAGCGACCAGGTGGACAAGCTCATTGCGCAGGCAACCAATGTTGAGAATATCTGTCAACACTGGATTGGGTGGTGCAGTTTCTGGTGATCTGGCTTTGCTCTTGGAGTTCTACGGCGATGATGATATGATATGATGCGTTTTGTTTCGATTCCTCACTTGTATTTAGAGTTAACCCCGGTCATTTGCTATTTTCTCGTTCGTATTTTTAAATTCTCCCACTACACCTCTAATGCTTTTGGTTTATGGTTAATTCTGCTTCCTTGATAATTGTTTGAGGATATATGGATGTCTAGATCCCTTTTTGCAAGTTAAAATATTAAAGATACATCCTCCATTTTATTATTCTATTTTCTTCAACATATTCACCGAACAAACTTCTACATCAAAAGGTTGTAGTATTGTATCACGTGATCACATGATCAGTGGCGATTGAGCTTTGGATTTACCGTCCCTGGGATGGACCTTCGGACATAGCGACTTCCTCATTCCAACTTTTTTTTAAAAACTTTATTCTTCACATTTCCAAGCATCATGGGTGGAGATTTGAACCTGAAGAAGTAAGTACCGAGTTCCGGCTTCAATATCTACCCCGAGAGGGAAGCATAACACTAACCTCCAACCAGGTCATGGCACCCAGGCTTGATCAAGAACCAGGAGCGCGTATGGCTAGAAGAGAAACGCGCTCTCGAAGAGCGCAAACAGATCGCGCAACTCCAACGTGAGCGCGAGGAGGAGCGCCAAATGGAGGAAATTCAACGCCTCCAAGAAGCCTCCGGAAAGACAAAGCAACACCGCCGTGTCGACTGGATGTACCAGGCGCCCTCGACCGAGAGCGGGCACTACTCGGAGGAGATGGAGGGATATCTGCTTGGAAAGCGACGCATCGACGGAGTTCTCCTGAAAAACGACCCTGACACTAAGAAGCTGGAGAAGGGTTCGGAGGTAGTGGGCAATGGTGTCGCGGCCGGCCCGTCTATTGTCTCGGCGCGCGATACTATGTCGAAGGTTATGGCGGACCCGCTACTTGAGGTGAAGAAGAGAGAACAGGCGGCCTACGAGGCGATGGTGAAAGAGACGTTCAGACGCAAGGAAAGAGAGAAGGAGCGTGGAGATCGCGATCGGGGAAAGGATCGTGAACGTCGCCATCGTACCCATGACTCAAAGCGCAGACGCTATAGTGATGATGCTGGTGATGACCGCCGTGACCGCCACCACCGAAGATCTTCACCCCGACGACACAGATCTAGATCACCTGGGTCGCCCGATCGATCTTCGCGCAGACACCGAAGTGACCGTGATCGTGAACGCCGTGACGACGAATACCGCCCAGACAACCGTGAGCGGAGAAGCGATGAGCACCGATCCCGCCGGGACGATAGGGACCGGGGCCGAGACCGTCGCGACTACCAAGACAAGAGAGACAGAGACTCCTACTCCAGCCGACACCAAGATCGCGAAGATAGAGGTGGACGGGACCGCTCACCAACCCGTAACTCCCGATCCCCCCGCCCATCTAGCGATCGCAAAGAACGCCCCGCTGTTGACGAAGATCGTCGTCGTGACTTTCCCCGGCGCGAATACAATAATCGGCGTGACTCTGGTCGGGCCATGGGGCCACCCCCGGCCCGCGCACCAGCAAACAAACCTGATCCCAAGGAACTGGAGGAAGAACGTCGTCGCAAGTTGGCAGAGATGCAAAGCAACGCCACAGAAATCGAGTCAGAGCGACGCCAGCGAATTGAGGAGATCTCTGCCAAAGAGGAAGAACAGCGTGAGGCTGACGATCGCCTGCGTTCAGACCGGGGCAGGTTCATGTCTGATGTCAATAAGCGAGTACAGGAGGATACTCTCGATGAACGCATTCGGCGTAGCCGTGGTGGACTTGCGAAGATGCAGGAGGATTAGGTCCGTCTTGGTTTCTATGTCGGACTAAGCATTTGCCTTTACTTCGGGGTCTATATTCATGACTTCTTGCTCTCTTTTTAGCGTTACTAGGAGTTTTGATACACATGTCAATGATATCCATTGTTCAAGCTTTTTAGTATCCTGCGTGTGTTCCAAGATCCATATTTATCTAGACATCTGGGGAGCTGAGGAGGACATGGCCATCCTCACGGGTAGCACATCACGAGCAGCACAGTTCACTACATCCTGTTTCGAGTACCTGGGGTCACCCTTCTGCTGGTAGCCATTTTGGAACGACCAGCACTCTGAGACGGGGGCCATTCCTTTAGGATTCCACGAGGGCTTGATGTCACCACCTCTTCCGACTGCATTAGTTTTCCGCGCAGTCTTCTTCATTTGAAATGTTCCCATGATTGAGATTGAATTAACAGCATCGTCGGTGCTATGGCTCTAATCGGGACTTCCACCAAAATCCTTCGTCGTTGTCGGAATCATGTTCTCCACCTTTTGCTTTGCTCGTTCGGACTTGCAGTCGGCTTGTAGCTTGTAGTGAATAGTGGCTTTGTCGATAATCACAGCTTGATGGTTCGAAACGTTGGCCTTCGAAGCACTCGACGTACTCAGGCTCATAGGGGGTAATTGCTAGGAATATCTCATAATTATCCTGTGAGACAGGCATGAGTCTGTGAAGTCTGGTCAGGAAATATTTCATGATAGTCGGTATCGGACATACGTGGGGCGGGCAACGGCATTGTAACCAGCGCCTTGTCCTGTCGTGCATTATCCACACGACCTTCTGGCCTGTCTCTTGCCATAGAACCTTTCGATGTTTGGTTCCCGAATGTTCGGATTGCCCTTTTTATAAGAGAGCAGACGGGTCTAGGGCACTTTCGACCTGGAGGTTTTGGTGGTGGAGAGGTCAGGAGAGTTGAAGATGGGAGGTTGGACTAAAGTGTATACGCTCCTTTCCACAGAATGTTTCCATATATCTACATGGCGGGCACTATACACATGTGTTATAAAATAAGTACTATTTGGCTGCGTAATGTCTGCAAAGCTCCATAGTTGCGAGTATTGTAGAATCAGTCCCTTTCCATCATACGAAGCTTGAATGATTCTCCCCTGATAATCGCCCATAAAAGAGAGAACCAAAACCTGTACATATCTTAGATATAATCAAGTAAAATGTGCAAAATCACATACTGGATGAATATGGCATCTGCCGAACGGTTTGTGATTCACTCGAAGAAGCATCACGTTCACGATGGCTCTCAGCTCGTGGCTAGTGAGGCCCCTGGCTTGTATCAGGCCAGAGTTGAGCGATACATGCGGCTTCAAAGGGCGACTGCTGTATCGGTAATGATTGATCACTTGCCACGGTTTTGGATCTCCAAATCCCTCGTAAGTATCAGGGTCATTTTCACTCTGGTCCGGGCTACCAATGGTTACTTTTATATTTAGCATTCAACACTTGACTGTTTACTTGCTCTCAACATTCCTGCTTATCGTCCCTGAGGTCTCCAAGTGCGAACCATTCATGCGTTCCGTATCTTACCACCCGGATGTGAGACTCAATCATCTTCTCTACATCCTTGGCATTGTATGGATCGCGCTCTGGCGGAAAATCCGACGACATTTTGTATTCCATTCTCGCAATTATTGGAGCGTTTTCAGGGGAATTCTCCGTCAGAGCATCCTCTATGTAATCTTTCAAGGTTTCGGTGTATTGTATGTCCTGTGGATCATCTTCCAAGGCCAAAACGTGGATTGGATATTTCTGAAACGGTTTATCGGGGTGCGGCCGAAAGAAGCAGGGTTCAAATTGGAGACTTTCGTCATTTTCCGGAGCCAGGGATACCTGGAATGCTTTAATTCCAAGTTTTTGGAAGTCATCGGGAGAAGGGAAATCAGGCTCGAGATCTCTGGCCTGTTGAACGAGGGACCTGAGAAAGTCATGGGGCTGAGCTTGTGTCTCGGCCATATCGAGATATTTGAAGGGAAAAGAAAATTGCGCCAGCCTGAAAAAGATGTAGGTGCCTAGATTCCAAGGGTTTATATAGGTGTCATAGTTACATGTACTATATGTAATCTTGGATCAAGCCCGTAGATCTTGGGTTCAATCACACTCTAATTTGGAACTTTCTGATTAACCGGTACTTCGCTCATGGATATAACCCTACCTAGGTATTTACTCTACCTACTCTGCTCAGCTTAGTTGAGTTGCAGAGACGGTCTGCGCTTTCGAATATAGCAACCTTGGAATTCCCGAGGTTCCGCTTCATCTGGAGTTACCTACTCAGCAAAGGTCAACCTTGGGAGCCCATAAGAGAAGATAAGTCCCTACGTAGGGAGGGCACCGGTGTTCAAGCCTGACTACGAGGACTCATCAACTGTCTAAAAAGGGCCATTAAAGGGTGGCATACGGGAACTCACAATGGCTCAGATCAATGCTAAAATAGGAGTATGAATCTAACTACTCTCTATAGCAAAAAGGTTGTTTAAAATGCCCGGGCAACCAGTCTCGCCGGCTTATTGATTGCATTTGGGCCGAAGCCTTAACTCTGGTAAAGAGAAAATAAATTAAACGGCCAACGAAAAAAAACAATGGGTGGCAATGCTCCTCAATCTTCCTTCTCGTTCTTTTTCTTCTTCTCTCACCTTCCTCCTTGTTGGAGGCGCCGCCCACTGATTAACCGTTAGCACATCCCATTGATAACACAGAACACAATGACGCTTCAGCGTAGTAAGAAAACGCAACCACACCAAGAAATGCAGCAACACGCCAAGTCAGGATATAGTGCTGGGGTAAGATAAGAGCGTATTGGCATTGTTCTTACCGATGGTGGTGGCAGGAGCGGGGGCACGTCCTAAGCAATATTCATTAGAACCTGCTCCCATGAGGACAACACTGACCTCGACATTCTGTATCAGGATCAACTTCCCAACTACGCCAGTGGCGTGTGCCTCATTGGCGGGCGGGGGCCATAAGGGGAGTGCGGCCGGGGCTGGAGGGAGCAGTGCTGTTGGAGGCGGCTGCTGAGCACATAAGGTATGTCAACATTTTGTTCGCTTATTCCGTAGAGTTGTTTGGGGATAACACGTACCCCCCTTCGCAGCAGACTTGACTGTTGATATGTTAGCCACTCGTCTGTGAGCAACAGAGCAACGTGAAAAAGAACGAAGCGAGAACGAAGCGAGAAAGAAGCGAGAGTGAAGTAAGCCGAAAGCAAGAGGGAACTTTTGGGTAAGGTACCATGGACAATATCATGCCATACCCTTCTTGGCCTTGCCGCATTGAAAGGCACGGTGCGCCTTGCGCTTGGTCTGCAGCAGTCACATCTCAAATTAATAACCTTTCCCTAAAAGCAGGAATGTGGATCTTACGGGGAGAGGGGCGAGGAACATCTAGTTGAGGGCGCCCAGCGCCTTCAACCGGCGGCAGCTGCCTTCGTATAGCCTGGCAGGTTCCAATAATAGCAAAGGCTATCGTTTATTGGTACATGGTTCAAAAATCTATGAATATGTGATAATCGTTGGGAGTATGATAGTCATGGTAGAAGCCTCATTGCATTGGGGATTGGGAGGCCTCAGGAAAGAAACCCAACACTTACACGAGGCTGCTTGAGTCCAATATTGCCGGGAAGGGATATTTCCTTTTTTTCGAAAATAAAAACAAAGAGAAAAGACTGACGGCAGACGCGAGAAACGAAAACAGCACAAAGGTGTGCGTTGACAAGGGGAAATTCTTTTCGGCCTACATGTAGGTGGAAGTCACTGTTGTTCCAAGGACTCCTTCCTCAAGACACAAGAGGTTCTTTCTCAAATAATACATCTACCTCGTCGTCGGTATACCTACATATATGTAAGTAGTGTCCACGGGTCAAATGTGCTGACATCATCAAGCCCTAACTTGGCATTTTTTACAACATAACTAAACAACTAATAGTTATACATGTCACTACGTAGCCCGGGCTATTTATGGTCAATACTACCATATACCCCGAAAGCTGACCCTTGAGATGCTCGCCAAAGTTGCTGTTATAGCAGACTACTATGGATGCAAGGAGGCTTTGTATTTCCCGACAGATATGTGGATCAAGAACGTGGAGGAGAATATTCCCACGACGGTTTCTCCGGATTTGTAATGATAATATGAGGGTTTATTGCGTCAGAAACAATGGATTAAATGAAGTAACATTGGGATGAGGAGAAAGGAGAGGATATTGAACAGAATTGAAAAGAAGCAGATTGAGAGGCGAGTCAGGTTAGCGCAGCCTAGCAAGGCGACTGTGAATGGTATTGGGCTTGAACTGTGTTCAGCCTCACTTTCCTGTTGGCTAAAGCCAAGGGGTATATATGTACAGACACGCTGTTTGTTTATAACGACTTGCAGAAGCATGCATTTGTACCTAAATATCCAGCTCGTGGCAGATTGAGTATTGGTTATGAGATGCGTGTTATGTCTCGTTCCTATCGTAAGCAAGCAATCCAGAGCCCGGGAAAGAAGTCAGATATCTTACAGCCTATGAGTATCGCTCGATCTTCGGCCTTTCGCTGGAGCAGCACCAGGCCGCGGCGTTTGAGCTTGAGCCATTCTAGCCGTATCAGCCACAAGAAGACTGAAGGACGATGTTTACTGGACGATGTTCGATGCTCTGGTCAACGGTGCTCAACATGGAACTTGCAACTGTCGCAATGGGATCGATGCTTCAGTGGCCGTGAAGCCCTCCTGGGTGGGTAAATAAAGGGCTATTTCTTATCGAAAGTATCCAACATTAAGCAGGTTGAATTACGCTACTCTAGTAACAGTGTCAGCATTACATGAAGCACATAGGCCATTTTACATGGCATTCAAATCTCTATCTAGTGCTTGTAAGATTAAAATTGATGAAGTTGGACCGATCACTCTGCCCGCGGGCCAGACAATTTACTCATTTTCACGGACCATATCTAACCATGATTGATACTCCTCCGATGACATTGATATCATCATCAAAGACCGATGCTCTTCGGGCGTCAGTGTTCTCTTAGGCTTGTCAGTAAGCCCCTCCTCCACAGCAAGCATAGCAAGCCGCCTCGCGACTTCGGGGATACCCGCACTGCGTTTAACATCCACGAGGTTGATCTCGGTCGGCTCCATCTCTTCTTGCAACTCATTAAAGACGGTGAAAAACAAAACACCTGGCTGTGTGACAAATGATGGTCTATCAAGAACCACTGCGAAGAATTTGTGTGCAATGGGCTCGTATGCGTAGTCGCCAATGCCGAAAGGCAATGTTCGTTCTTGGCGAGTACCAGCGTCGAAATTGTGCAAAGCACCGACGGGAAACTCGTTGCGCTGAGAGAGTAGGCAGGACAATGATGATGAGCTAGGAGTTTTGAACTGGAGGCGAATCGACTTGTTGAAGCCAAGCTGAGAGATGATTGCCGCTGTGAATGTTCGAGCTGTTGTTTCCAAAAGCGAAGAATCTTGTATGTCTGCCAAGAATGAAACGTAAACCACATATTGAATATCGCAGTCCGAGGATTTGTTTGCTATTGTCAATGTGGCATCATGCCATGTAAGGTGGAGTTTACTTTGATCCACGGCCTTGATTTCGTCTGTTTCCTGTCTCTCAAGAATTTCCTTGGTTTGTTGTGCATCGAACTTTGTTTCCACCGGTAAAGCCTCACCAAACCCATAATCAATGTCGCCGAGGTTGACAAAATTCATGAAAACCCCCTTCAGAAGATCAGATACAGTGTCGTCCATGTATTCTTGGTCATTGATGAGTTTGACACTCGTTTCATTCGTTTCAGGGGACACTTCAATCTGACCCTTTCGAAAACGGTCGTAGTTCAGTAACGACGAACCCAGCCGGGTGATCATATTCAAATTCGGGATTTCACTAGGAAATTTCCGATTAAAAGTGATCCATAGGGGCCCGGTTCCAAGATCATTTCGCTCCTCTGCACTAAAGCCAGCTTGATAGCTTTCCGATGTAAGGAGAATACAGAAGCCCGACCCAAAGTCATTTTGAGTGCTTGCTCGAAGGTTTGGAATCAATGGCGGCAGCACTTCGGGAGATTTTTCCGTTTGAGCATGGAGACGCTTGCGGTGGGCAATCTCCCGCCGTTGGTGTTCAACGCAGGCGAGGGCGTCGGGTGGATTGTAGGAGTAGATTTCCATGAAACATCCATGTACCAGTTCTTGGAAAAAGTAGTCGTGCAAATTTTGATAGTCCTCTGATTTTATGGGGGTTTTGCTGTAAATTTGAAGTCGAAATGCATCTCGTCCTTCTGGTTGATGATATTCACGATCTCTGGAAGCAATCTTTCCAAGAATGACGGTGTCACCTTGATGATCAGGGTATTCACGTTGCCGCCATTTGGGACCCGTATACTCAGGGTCGGGCCTCGTCTGCTCTGTTCTAGCCATCTTATGTGTCAAGTAGAATATGCATGGAAGTCAAAAACGAGATATTCCAAGTTGTAAGTAACAATCACCTTGGGTTTCTGGACACGGGCCCGCAGGCTCGCGTCTTAGGCGGTGACTAAGCACTATTAATCCCTGCCCGCCCCTCCGAACACTGGAGGACAAAGGGGCTCGTAATACGTCGATCTTCTCGTCTTGGTGTTGCGGATATAACGATCGACGTCGGTTCCATACCGCTAATTTAGAAGGTTTTCAGCGGGTCGGTTGTTGGTTAATGTATTTTATACAGATTATACAGATTATACATTTCTTCTTCACTCCAATTCACGAAATATGTAAAGATTAAATATCACATCGCTGTTGCTCACAGTGTAAGAAAATAAGAGGGTATCTACATGAAGTTGGCTGAAACCAAAGAAAGACTAATGAGGTATACTCGCATTTACAGGGTGGGAGCTAGGATTGAATTGTTATTTGGATCGGTTTGTACAGATATTCGTAGATCTAACAATAGTAGATTAGGCAGTGTGGTGGTCTCAAACCACCTGATACCTGATATCCGCATGCATGAATGTCAACATATACATGGAAAAATAATTCAGATAGAAAATAGAGTACATGAATACGTCTCCTCGATACTCAGCCATCTAGAGCCCTAATGGACCGTAGCCATTATTACCCCACATGCCATAGGCACCCGACTGACCTGAGATACCACCGGGTGCCAAAGGGAAGACCATGTGTTGCTCGCTCAGAAGAGTTCCAGGAGCCATGGACTTTTGAACAAAGTTGGCGATGGTTGCTTTGTCTTGCGCCGAGACCTTAGTGGGGTCGGCGTTCTTGTACTTCCCAAGTTCTGTCTTGGCCGTTTTGATCCAGTCTTTGGCCACCTTTTCAGAAAGATAGAGATGCTGATCAATCCAGTAGCACCACAGAGTTCGGAGACCCCAGCTTTGAACATTTGCAGGCTTTGGTGGAGGCTTCAAAGGTGTTCCTGTGTTCTGGTAACTGTGCTCGCCCTTGGCGGTGCCCCAAAAGTGATCGTCGAAAAGCTTAGAGGCTTCTTCAACTCCATTAGAAGGCTCAGTCCACATTGGCTTGATGTTTGGGTCATTGAGGTAGAAGAATACATTGACGACCTAAGAAAGAGTCAGTATATCGTTCAACGAGGTGACGGAAATGGTTAAGCTGCTTACATCTCTCACCACGTTCATAGCCGCTTGGGCATCATCAAGTGGGATTTTCCGCCTTTGGGCTCCAATAACTTTACCTTTGGAGTTATTTGCGTCGCCGAAATAGAGAGCCATGAGATTCTGCCTGGAAAGACCTGCAAGTCTCTCCGCTGTGACTCCGATCCAATTGGCTTCATCGTTGTCACCGGGGAACTCGGGGTACTCAAAGCCACCTGTGTCGGAGCCAAAGACGGCAGCACACCAGGCTGGATTTGGTTGTTGCCAGCCCTTAGGGAAGATGATCTTCTGTTTTGAATACTTGAGCTCCCTGGAGCCCTGACAGAGCCATTCTAGGAATTTTGAAACTGTCTGAGCCTCAAAAACATGATCGTTTTGGAAGAGTTTCATATCGACTCCCTTGACAGTATTTGAGTTTGCATCTGCAGGATACTTTTGAATCTTTGGGCTACAGCCGCCGCCTGCCGCCGCACCCTCAGGCATGTACCACTTTTCAGACCGTTAGCATGAATTTAGGACTGTTCCAGGGGCATGAGCAAGTGACCAACCTTAGCGATTTGGTTCAATGAATTGAGGTTTCCAACAGAGCACTGTGGGTACTTGGAGTAAAAGAACGATCCAGCGAACCACGAAAGACTGATTTCCTTGTCTCCAGTTGCCCTCTTGGAAAGAGAAGATCCGTCCTTACATGACTCCGGAACTGGAGGACCGAAGTAGACGCACGTATCTCCTGTGTCGCGGCGGGTCACCGAGCTATCACTGTCTTCACTCGATTTGCAAACAGGACAGTCGATCTCACCCTTGTCTGAAGTGTTGCTTGGACAAGAAAGGAAAGTGTCTGGAATTCTGATCACAGGTCCTAAGCTGAACGTGTCACGTTTGTCCATTTGGTGCACAGCCAGCATATCAGAGCTGTATGGTGAAACATAATTGTTTGACAAATGTTCGATCTCATCAAGCGACCGACGCTTGTTGTCTCCCGGGCATGTCTCTGGAGTGATCTGCTTTCGCGGAACACTAGCGATGGGAATTTGAGTCTGACCACCCCAGCCATATATCTCGGGTGCATTGAGCTCAGCGTAAATGTTGGAACCGGCATCAATACCATAGGAGAATGGACAAGAATTGTCCGAGCTTGTCGAGAGACCAGCCTTTGCATGGAAAATCGTGTACCCATCAAGGACCAAATCAACGGTACACTTATCCACCTTCCATCTTTTGTCAAACACAATACCAAATTGCACTGTGGGCTTGAGATGAAGAGCAACCTCTCCAGTTGCAGTAACGCTTGCCTCGAAACTAGGCTTACCCAAAGTTTGGGTGCCATCATTGTCAGGCTTCTGAATTGCATCTGGGGGATAGTCGGCATTCTCTGGATAGGTCTGCCGAATCTCCCATTTGGCAACTGTAACCTCCGCTTCTAAGTGCCCCGCAACGGTAAACTGGGCATCAGCAGAGGCATATACAGCCAGGTTGGGACCTACGGTGACAATACCTAGACTATTGTGTCAGTAAATCTTTCCCCATTGCACTGGATGCTATGTTTTCGTACCTGGAACCCGGAAAGTGGCACCGGGGAAATCATCAAGACCAAAGAGTTTGACATCACCGGAACTGTATGTGAGTGAGGCTACCGCGTCAAGCTCAAATTTGGCTGTCACCTCGCCTTTGTTTTTGAAGAACAGGTAAGACTGACTGAGGTCGAGGTCCTCACCTAATGTGACAATAATGGTCAACCCGAACGAGGTGTCGACCTGGAGATGGGCGTTCACGGTCGAACGAACATTAGCCTGGGCTTGTGCAGGGCCAACGGGACATGGGCCAAATTGTTGATCAATCAAGATCACTTCAACTGTCTCATCGACAGTGTGTGTGATTTCTTTGGTTGCTTCCACGCTAACGTGAACTAGGTTATGTAGCCAGGCGAGGACATCTTCTCCAAACCACCGCTTGTGAAGCTCATCACGAGAGATCGACTCAGAATGGTATGCCTCTCGCCACTCTTCCTCCATCCAGCGCTTAGGATTCTCGTGGAGTGATGATCGATCACGCTTGGTCTTTCCTTGGCCGGGTCGGTTAACGACTGCATCCCAGTAGCCTTTCTCGTTGCTGAAGTCAACGCGCATCTGACTTTCTCCATAGTCTCGAGGCACGCGTCGGAAGTTATAGTCATATGTCAGGTCGTAGACTTGAGATGAGCCAAAGTCGCGCTTGGCCAAGTGCCCAGCAAGTGTTTGGTTTGCGGATAACTGGAAGTCCTTGGCCACAGCGTATCTTCCTGGACCGCAAGATTCTGGCATCTGAAGAATAGTGCCGGGTACACCCTTACCCAGGTGGATCTTGTCACAAAGGCTGTCTTCCGAAGAATCCGTGCATATGACTCGTATGGTCTGTTCGTCTTCGCTATCGGAGTCAATGCAGTCCATGACTTCCCAGGGAGATCCATCTCTTTTGTCCAGACTGACAGACACTTCTTCAGGTGCGGTAATTACCACAAAGCCGAAGGACGCGTCATTTGGGCTCTCTGTAGTCTTTGCCTTGCCTGTTCCCCAAGTATCATCGACCTTCAGATTGAATTCCGCCGTGGACTCATCAGGGGGAGGCTCAGGGAACAGATAGTCGAGCGGAACAGGCATAAAGGGGCTCTTTCCACTTGCAGGATTGCAACAGAATGCGCGTTGCCGAGTCGTAGGTGAGCAGTCTTCTCCACCGCCGTAAGGGCTGTTGGTCAACATGACCTCGTGGCCAGTATTGCAGTGGTTGTCATCGCAAGAATAGACGAATTTATCAGTGGTTCCCGCCCAATAGCAGTCTTTCCAATTCTTAATCTCTTCCTTGCTGCAGCAATACTGTTTCTCATTTTCCATATCGAGATCACTGAGTGCATCCGAGAGTGCCTTTCCAAATAGACCTGCAAGCTTGGCAGGTCCTTCCAATACCTCTAAGAATGTTCCGGCATAGGTCAACGCACTCTGATCGTCGCGACAACCATATTGCCAACCACAGTTTATACCACCTCCTTCGGCTACCTCAGGGATCGGACAACAGTAAAACTGCCGACCATCTGTGCAATGGCCATTTCCTCCGTCAACACTAGAGGAAATTGCGACCTCTCCACCATGACATTGGCCATTGCAAAGCGACCCCGTTTCGCCTCCTCGCCAGGTACAGGTACTTGGATCTGGAGCAGAGGCAATAGGACAGCAAATCTTCTGGGGGCCATCGCCCGAGGGACAGTCGATAGACTCGATCTCAATCAGACCGGTGCTGCACTTTCCGCCACATGGACTGGTCTGACAGTCGCCAACAGCCTGGCTTTCCCAGAAGCTAACATCATCCGCCAGACTCTCGCTGACCTTAACGTCCCGGGGGAAAACGACACCACGAAGATCATCGAGGTTGCTATCATCCTGATCCAAAGACCAAATTAACAGACCACCTAGTCCCTCTTCGTTGGCCCATTTGATCTTCTGTTGAAATGTTTGCTGATCATCAAACGATGCCCATTGGTCTTCATTCCACTTGAAGTACTTGACAGCGGCTTCCTTGTCATATATGGGCGTGATATTGCGCGAGGCCATCACATCGACCAATTCGCGATAGGAGAGAGTACCGGAGTTCTTTGTACAAGCTCCTTCCATACCTCCACCCTTAAATAGACACCCGGGATGCCAGCAGTCCTTGTCTTTTAACTGGAATGTTCTTGAGTAAAAGGCCAATCCTAGGTTAACCTTTTTGGCCGGAACTTCATTCCTCCACAGCAAATTCATAGAGTCTTTAATCTCTGTCAAGTTGGTGTGGGCAAGGACATGGTTTCCAATAGGATCATCACGATCCCAGACACCATGTAGGTCATAGGACATGAAGTTGACATAGTCCGCAGCTTTAGCCATCTCTTTGATATCAAACCATCGAAGATACCTAGGAGACTGTTAGTAATATTCTTATCAAAATGGATACAACAAGAAGTCAATTCCAATAGTGCTGTCTTACCAATAGGATGTGGGAGCAGTGAAAGAAAGCTCGTATTGTTTGTCTTCTGCATCAAAAGCCTTCCGAATATCCTGCATGAGCTTCACATAGCCTTCGGTGTTGGCGGTAGTGTTTGACTTTGGAGGTTGGCGATCCGTAGCACCAGGATATTCCCAATCGAGGTCAACAGCATCAAAGGCATAATGCTTCATGAACGATAGCAGTTCATCAATAAATTTCTTCCTCTTTTCCGCTGAGGAGACAACATCGGCAAAAACTCCTTGAGTATCCGTGTGGTTGTTATTGAAGTCCCATCCTCCGATAGAGACACCGACAACGACATTCTTATTCCTTTCCTTCAGTGCTGTAAAATCGCTGAGACTGGACTCATCGGCCTTCGGCATCGGTCCGACTTTGTAGGTATCTGGCTCAATAACGGCAAAGGCATCTAGTAATAATAGGTCAGAGACATCCGAAGCAGATTAAATCGCCACCAGACCACTATCCACTCACAGTTGATATGGGTCAAGCTCTCGACGGGAACCTGATCTATGTTCATGCCCATGCATTGCTTGTCCTTCTGCCAAGCTTCGTAATATCCAATGATGCGCTGCTGGACATCACTGCCAGTGGCATTTGATGAGGGCTGGTCACATCCACTTTGGCAGCCTTTGTCGCAAAATTCAGATGTAGTACCACAGAATCCAAAAGGACTGCAACAGACATTCAGTGGGCATTTCTGTCCTTTGTGTAGAGCATCTTTACCACACTCGGCATGGGCATCACAGTTACTCCAGCATGCATCGTTCGGAGACTCGCCTGTTGTGCCACAATACTGATCACCAAATCCACAAACGCCAGATTTACTACAGCATGCCGAATTGGAGCATGGAGTAGTCTTGTTGCAACTATAGGGATCATCTGTCACTAGAGCATTTAACCCTGAAAGTGCTTCTGATACCAGGTTGTCATTGGCACGGACGGTAACAAATAAAAATATAAAGAAATATATAAACGATTGAACGGCTCGTCGAGCCATGGTACAAAAGAGTGACTATTCAATTAAAAATGAATGAAGAGTGTGGATGATACTCCATTATGCGAGTTGATTTATCTATGAAAATATTATACAACAACATACTCGTATCTCTCCTGTATGCTTCGTCACGTCGAACAGGCGATCCCACGGAACTTAGCATATTCTTCCCGCCCGGGGGCCAAAGTTAATATCAGAGCACATCAGACCTGAATAACTGTGGGGTGTATAATTAGGGTGGTGGACCCTATCTTGGCGTATTCTTGGTACTTGAGCTTACCGAAGCTGTGAAGCCGTAATTCCTTCTCGAACTAAACCGATATAACTCCTGATTAGAGCATTTTTCCATTTTATAGCTGAGTCAAGTTGATACTTTCTATACAAAAGCGTTCTTGAATGTCGAATCGGGTCAATTAGGCAATACCACAGACCACGGATTCCATGACAATTTGGAAACACTGGCTGCAGGTTTCCTCGCTTTTTTTTTGGCCCCAATGATCAGCCTCACGCTAACTGGAGAAATGTGTTCAATCGCTTGAAATAAATTTCCAGTGTGCTCCACTAAATACGAGCGAACATGGTGTCGAAATGCTTCAAGTTGCCTTTCACCCTTGGCAAAATCCCCACTTGAACTCCTTGTTGCGCCCTGATCGACATCTCCATTTTGGATAATATTTTCACGATGCATTGCCAAGACGCTATCAACCGCAACACCACTCACTACTCTTTATCAGAAGAAACGTGAAGCGAGAAATCCCACACGGGAAGATGGCCCCCAAGGATGAGACATGGTTTGTATCCGTGTCTTCCGGATCTTCATTCAGGGGAAGGCTGAGGGAATCGCTACTTCTCGATTGGTTTGCTCGTGGAGCTGCTTTTCCAGTCCGTGTCTGAGCTTGATAGCATTCATACAATCCGAAGAACACTGTCGACCTTGCTCATCTCGTACCCAAGGTTACTGCCACTCATTTTGATACTCTCGCTCATTTCAATGCTCTCTCTCATTTTGTGATTTTTATTCCTTCTCTTTTCATTCATCCCTTATAGGGCATTTCCAGGATGTCTCGTATACGAAGTCCTGGCGTTTTTCTTTATGCTTCTCTCTTCCTCGCCGTTGTGACAAATGCCTTCGTTTTATTCCCGGCATCTAATGCCCCCAATGACTACTCTGACAACTGTGTCGGCGCCCTCTCTCGGAACATTACTGAATGTTCAAATGCTATTCCTACGCTGGATCCAAATGGATTTTATACGGAAAGCTCGTTGGAGCGGTCCTGCACATCTGATTGTCGTTCCGCTCTACAATCATGGGAGCAGAGTATTGAGGACTCTTGCAATGGCGTGACATATACCAATGATTATGGAAACACTGTCCCCGTCTCTTCTGTTGCTACTATGATCAACTTCAACTTCAACCAAACTTGCTTGATCAACGATGGGGAATATTGCAACATTGTCCTTGGAAATCTGACCAAAGCTTCAGTCAATGGCTCTTCGGGCCAGAAGGATTGCAACAAATGCAGTCTTTTCAAGCTCCGCGATACCGCCCAATTTCGATATGGGAATGGCCCTCTGGTGTATTCCAAGTCGCTGTACCAGAGTTACACATCTTCGTGTCACTTCACGGGGTATCCACTGACGGCTAAACCCACTTCGCTACCAATGTCTACAACGGCTGTGTCTTCGTAAGGGCCCACCCTATTCCTCTTTGGTGGGTTCCATGCTAATCACTGAGCTACAGTTCCCGGCTCATAGGCTCCAAAACTTCTTCTGCCTCAGCAGGCCCAACCACGACCTGTGGTGGCTCCAAATACAACATCAAATCTGGAGATACCTGTAACTCGATCTCCCTATCTCAAGGAGTTGCCACCTGGCAGCTTCTTATGGACAACGATCTCCCAGCCTATTGTGCGAAGTTTCCCAAAAAAGGCAGTCTCTGCATCAAAAACAAATGTGATGTATATACCGTTCAGAGCGGAGATACATGTACCTCTGTGTCTGCTGCACACAACATCAGCGCTGTACAGCTTCGCTCTTATAATCCCTGGATTGACTCTGGCTGCTATAACTTCAATCGCACTATTGACTCCCAGATTTGCATCAATGAACCAGGCCAGAAGTACGTGCCACCGGCAACCACCACTTCAGTTGCTGGTTCTACTGCAAGCTCTGCTGTTCCAGTTCCGAGCGATGTAGCTGCCAATACTACAACCCGATGCGGAGAGTACTACAAGGTGGGCAAGGGTGAGGAGTGTGATGTTTTCACTGCCAAATTTGGAATTTCTCGGGGCGACTTCGGCATTCTAAATCCCGAGGTAAATGTGAAGTATGTTTGAGTTGCTCGGTAATTGGAATAGATTTATTACTAACTGGAATCCGTTCAAGCTGCACCAACCTCCTTGCTAATACTAGCTACTGTGTTCAGCCAGTGGGAGATAGTAAGTACCTTCCTCACGCAATGAGCCAAGGCTTTGGGCAACTAACCAATAACAAATGATTAGTCAATTCCTATCCCAATGCTCCAGGGTACACAGGTCCCTCGTCATCAATCTCCAAGGTTGCTTACACCAGTTTGCCCGATGCCACATACGCCCCCATCTTTGAGGTCGCTCCTCTAGCCCCACAAACGCGCCAGGGCTGTGATGCATATGCATCGGGAGCTGATCTCCAATATGACTACGATGATGTGTCCCAGTGTGATAGTGCTAGCTACTTCTACGATGTTACCGTGGCAAACTTGATACTGTGGAATCCGTCTCTACAGAGTACCAGCACTAGCAGTAACTCGTCGACCAACTTGGGAGATTGTTCCTTTTCTAAGCAGTTCCGCTATTGCATGCACTATCCTGCCCCTAGCGCAACTGGGTCTATTTCTGGAAGCCGTACCTCTACGCCTCTGCCAACCGCTACCAAACATTGAGAACAGAGATAGAAGGCAGTTTGACATTGGTTGTTTGAAGAATCGTCGATCCGTTTGTATCTAGCCTAGTCTATACCAGATGAGAGATCAAATCAACTGGGTTTATAGAATCTGGGTACTTAGAGAACTCTAATATCGAAGTCTTAGCCCAACCCTTGAGCTGGGTCACAACATTGTCATCGTTGGAATGAGTCTCGGGGTTTATTTCACATTGGAGCGTAACTTCAGGCCCTCGCATCGCCCTACCGAGATAAAAAGGGAGATCTGTTGTACTTTTCATTGTTTCAGTCCATAAGTGGTCATGATCCAGTTGACAAATTCTGCGCCTCTTTGCTACCTTGACCAACGGATATTTCCTTGTGGCCTAACGCTTTTTAGGTGGTATATACTTTCTTTATGGACTTTGGAAAATCTATACGATTTGATGCTTGAGATATATATATTTCTAGCTTTGAGCAACGTAATTTTCGATACTATAATATTGCAGCTGTTAGATTGATTTAAAACTTATATATAGTGTCAACAAGGATTATCAACACTTATCTACAAGAAATGAAATATGAAGGAGAAGTGGTTGTCGAGATATAAATGTAGAATAAACCTCATTTACTATGGTGTTTTGGTGATCCACTCGTACCCGCGAGGTCTCATCTATTGCTTACCAAGTACGATTAAGTGGTCATCAGTGAGCAGGACCCTGAGCAAAAGCGGCGGCACCGCGTCCTAAAATCCGGTATATACTGCTACATATACACCGGATTTTAGGCCATGCAACATGGCTTTCCCTTTCTGTTTTAGTGCTCATCCTTTGCCGCTTTTTATCACTGAGTAAACTGGCACAACCCTGAGTGCTCACTGAGCGTCACCAACAGCCTCATCCACTCACTGCGCACGACCTGATTAAAGTGAGAGAGTAGCTAAGTCAAGACTAGGCTTCAGCACGGCCCCAAACCCAACCCAGACACTATGGAGCAATACAGTGAGGAAATTGACTTTATTATGCGTTGATTAGTGCTTTTTCAGCCACTTATACACCCGGTCTGCGATCTCAAGGTTATTCTTCTCCATGAAGAACATATGCCCGTTGCCATGGATTCCCTCCTTGCCTAGATCCGCGTACTCAACGTCTACGCCAACTTGCTTCAAATACTTGACAGTGCAGTAATCGTATGGCGCATGGAACGATGCTTCGCCAGTTACAACAAGTTCTGGGATTTTGGCCAGGTTCGTCACCTGCTTCGCTGGGGACTTCTGCATGATACACTCATCATGATCGGCGTCGATTGCTGACTCGATCGTTGTCTCAATATTTTCGGCATTCTTGCCTGCAGACGGTTCGTATCCGATTGCGAGGTCAGTGAGACCGAAAGCGAAAGCTGGGTCATTCCCAAACGGTGGGCGGAACGTGAACGGCGGACCAGACGGCTCGAGTTGGACGATACCCTTAACTAGGTCTGGGCGCATGTCTCCGACTCTCCAGCCTACTCAATCGTTAACCACTTCAGCGGGTCATAGTGTTTGGTTGAAGATATGAAGATACTGACTGTATGCACCCGCCTGCGAGTGACTGATGATATAACAGTCGCCTACGAGGTCGACTAGAGCTGAATATGCCTGCGCATTTTGTTCTTCGCTTATGAGGTTGTCGGTCTGGAACTGCACCTGGCTTCTGTAGAAAGCGTCGAAAGTTGAGTCGCCAATGCGACCGGTGCCAGGCCATTGCGTGTGAAGCTTCGCCTGTGGCCATTGGTTGCCGTTGTTTGCTACGTCGGTGAAAATATCGGAGACAGAATTGGGGGAGCCAATGTACCCCATACTTCCCTGTCCGGAAAACCAGAAGGAGCGGCCGCGTTCAGGCTGGTCTGAGAGGTAGACTGTGTGACCTTTGGAGATAAAATAGGATGCCCATCCTGGCCGTCCATCTGGAGTATCAAGGAAATTGGTGCCGGTCTGAGCCATGCCTGCAATGAAGATAATAGGAAGTGGTGGGTTTGCTGGGGTTGGCTTCGGGGAAAGCTTCTCTACGTAAATTTGCCCTATCATAGCCATTGATGTAGCATTGGTTGCATTGTCCTGTTTTGCAATCTTAGATAGGCGTAGAACTAGTGGGAATTAATGACTTGCTGTTATGTTCGTGTATCGTCCGCCAACGTAGAGAACTTCACGCTTAGGAACTATGTCCCTAAGCCGGGAACTATGAGTATGCACATTGCCTCCTACAAAAGCGACTTGCGCCAAATATGTGAGAGAAGTCAAGGTACTAAAATTGACCATATTAACTCAATTCTGCGAGAAGTGCAAAGACCCTGAAAAGGAGACGTTTGTAGGGAGAGGAACAGGTTGAGGGAAAAAAGTATCCGTGCCTTGCAGCCTACCCCCGACCCGTCCACACCGCTTCTAGCTTAGGCGATCTTATATCGGCGTGACTTCATATAGTAGATCGATGATGTTGATGGTCCAATCAATATAAGAGAAGAGGGGTATAGCATGTAATTATCTATCTTTCCAGTGTATAGAATGCAGTATGATGTACATAAGATGATAGAAGAAAAGGAAGAAAAGGAAGAAAATACTAAATATCATCTCTCCAATCCCTCCAAAGGACAAATTGCTCAATCACTGACATCGAAACTTGTCCCGCAACCGCAGTTACTCGTTGCGCGGGGGTTATCCACAATCTTGAACTGGCTCCCGATCAACTCGGTGGTATAGTCCACAGTGCTACCGTGCAGCAGCTCGAGCGAGGGCTCATCCATAACGACCTTAGCCTCGCCAGCTGACTCTGTTGCAGCTTCATCTGCTTCTCCTTCGAACACAGTATCCTCTTCAGGGTCAATTTTAGAAGCCCCTTCTAGCGACATCATATATTGGAAACCGTGACATCCGCCGCTGGTGACTGTGATGCGAAGATGGTGGTATGGATTCTCTTCCTTGATAGCGGAAGGAGAGGAGGATGGGTCTGTGATATCGCGGAGACGCTGCTCTGGGTTAGCTTGATGATTGACAAAAATATAAAGCTTCTCAAAGGGAAGGGGAAGCAAAATGAAGAATAAAAAAGGAAACATGCAACAGTGAGGATTCGCTGGTGGTCACCCACCCAACTACTAACTCACCGGCGTGTGGCTTAAGTACGGCTGAGCGGACGGGAAGCCCTGTTTTCCACACCCTATGGTCGCATGTATTTGGAAGAGCATCTGAAGGACCCAAGGCGCGGCTGAGGTCGCCCCATGTCGGCTGAAAGCAAGCCGACACCGATACAGACCCCCGGCACTTGAGGCGCATGCAGCCCGTACAGCTTCCCATCCGTCCCAGCACAAGCCAGAGAGAAGAATCAACCAAATGCAGGCTAAGAAAAATGCAAAGAAATCCATTATCAACTCACCTCGACGGCCCGTGGTGAGATACCAATCATGAGGGATTGTCCATCATCTCCGGTTCTCGGGTTTTGCGTCACCTTGGTGGCAGGACGGATGGACGAGGAGGAAAAACACGAATTTTGCTGGCGGATATAGCGAGAGGTTGGGCATTGAGATGCTGAGGGCTTGAAAGGAGCTGCACTACTTGCGACAGTGCTTAGCCGGCGAGGAACGATTTCGCCGCCGGGGAATGCGGAGAGGCGCAAGGCCGATCGGGAAGTTGAGAAGAGCCGGCACGTCTGTGGTTGGGATAACCGCCGGATGGTTGTCGATGAGAATAAATGGCGTGACATGGCTTACGTGTGAACGAATGAAATATTTCAAGAAGAGAAAGCAAAGAGATGAAGAACACTTGATATCAAATCATTCATTTCGATTACATCGGGTTAGTCAGTATACCAGTGACGCCATTGGTCAGATGAAGACGGAAATACTGGGCAGAATAATACCCCTATCAGGAAGGGATCGGCGGATGGTGGGGGACTGCAGATAAATGTATCAGCTTTCCAACGCTGTATGACTCTCTCCTGAAGCTCCGATCTGGTAGATCTCTCGGCCCTGTGAAACATACACACATCCCAGGAGCTATTTGGATCTAAACCGTCATCATGGGTTCCCGGCAGCATGTTCGGGACATCGAAAGCGGCTCCCCGCTTCCCTATACAGATGATATCAGAGCTTACAAGAAGGAGTATGCCGAAGCTCTTGATGCTCAAGATCCGCTTCGGAACTTCCGGGACGAGTTTATCATTCCATCCAAGAAGGATCTGAAGCGGAAGACTCTGGCAGTAGACGAGAGTACGTATTATGATCTCTTGTATACCCTGCCGTTCTTTCTAACCTTTGACTTTCTTCCTTCTCGTTAGGCAATGAAGCGTCCGATGAAAAGTCTATCTACTTCTGTGGTAACTCACTGGGAGTCCAGCCTCGTAGCACCCAGAAATATATCGAGCAGTACCTGCGAACTTGGGCAACGAAAGGCGTGACCGGGCACTTCGTGCCGCATGACGATCAATTGCTGCCTCCTTTTGTCGACGTTGATAGCGCAGCCTCCAAGCGTATGGCTTCAGTTGTCGGCGCATCCCAAAGTGAGGTGGCAGTTATGGGCACCTTGACTGCCAATTTGCACCTGTTAATGGCAAGCTTCTATCGCCCGACGAAAGAGAAGTATAAGATTATACTAGAGGGCAAGGCTTTCCCCAGTGATCATGTACGTCTTTTAGTTTTGCAGTCTAATTGTGTGTTTTTTTTTGCCAGTACTAACAGGAGTGCAATGTAGTATGCGGTGGAGTCTCAGCTCCGCCATCATGGCTTCGATCCGAAGGACGGCATGGTTTTAATCGAACCCGAGGATCTAGATCAGCCTACCCTGAGCACAGAGCAAATCATCAAAGTGATTGATGACAACGCTTCCAGTACCGCACTCGTCCTCCTCTCGGCCATTCAGTTCTACACAGGGCAATACTTCGATATTGAGCGGATCACGGCTCACGCCCACTCTAAAGACATCTTGATCGGCTGGGACTGCGCTCATGCTGCCGGCAATGTGGACTTGCAACTTCACGATTGGAATGTGGATTTCGCAGCCTGGTGCAATTACAAGTACCTCAACAGCGGACCGGGTGGAATAGCAGGACTCTTTGTCCATGAATGCCACGGCTCTGTGGACGAGAAACAGCCTGAAAGTGACGACACATTCCGGCCTCGACTCTCAGGCTGGTGGGGCGGAGATATCAAAACGCGCTTCAACATGGAAAACAGTGAGTATCTGGCCCCAATATATATATTAACGAAACTAATGAATATAGAATTTCAGCCGCAACCCGGTGCTGCTGGATTCCAGCTGTCGAACCCCTCTGTTTTAGACATCAATGCGGTCATCGCATCTCTCGAAATCTTTAACCGGGCGACAATGAAGGAAGTTCGACAGAAATCTCTCAACATCACGGGATACTTAGAACATCTTCTGATGAAATATCCTCTAGATGCAGCCCCGGAGGATAAACCATTTACCCTAATTACGCCATCAAACCCAGCCGAGAGAGGTGCTCAGCTCAGTCTACGTCTCCAGCCCGGGTTGTTAGATCATGTTCTGCATTGTCTGGAGGAGAAGGGGGTTGTTATTGATGAGAGAAAACCAGATGTGGTTCGCGTCGCCCCTGCACCCTTGTATAACACTTACTCAGAAGTATGGGAGTTCTGTCAGATCTTTTTGCAGGCGTGCAAAGAGGCCGTCAAGGCGCGTTGACCGTTGTTCTATTGTGTATTATCGTATGTTTCAATGCATATATTTATATTTATCTATAGGAGATTCAATTTTGCTAAATCGTTATTTCGAATCCCAACCTTTAAACCACTTTAGGGCTAGGCAATTCTATTTACAATGGGATAGTTCGTAAAGATTGACCAACCGTATAGAATCTTCGGCTTCTCGGCACGCCTTCTGAGACCGTTATCTCCGCAAATGGCGAGCGATATGGATCTTTCCCGCTTACGTGCTAGCGAGAAAAAAAATGGGGTCCCGACTGTTTCTCTACGTCTCCAAGGCCTTTTAACTCGCATGTTTTGGTTTCAACATTGACAGCCTAGATGGCGGAGAAGGAAATAAACCAACCATCTATTTCGCACCCGGAATCCGGTCAAGATGTGAACGCAGGAACGAGAAGCGGGGATCTTGCCGATGTCGACTACTCAGTCTTCACAGTCAGTCAGCGCAGGTATATTGTCTTCATGGCCTCGTGGGCTGGGTTTTTCTCGCCTGTTTCTTCACAAATCTACTTCCCCGCATTGAATACCTTGGCGAAAGATCTGCACGTATCAAATTCGTTGATCAATTTGACTCTGACGAGTTATATGGTAAGGCTTCCTATGCGTATACCTGTGGCATTTCATTTTATAACTTGACTAACGAAAATGCAGATTTTCCAAGGGTTGTCGCCCATGTTCATTGGTGACTTTGCGGATAAAGCTGGCCGACGACCAGCATATATCATGTGCTTCACCATCTATATCGCAGCCAATATCGGACTCGCCCTGCAAAACCATTATGCAGCTCTTTTCGTTCTCCGGTGCTTGCAAAGTGCAGGGAGCAGTACCACCATTGCCCTTTCATCGGCAGTGGTGGCCGATGTAACCACTGCTTCACAGCGAGGTTCCTACATGGGATTCGTCACGGCAGGATCTCTCATGGGCCCTTCAGTCGGACCAGTAGTTGGAGGTCTATTGTCTCAATACATGGGCTGGCGGGCGATCTTCTGGTTTCTGACCATCTTTGCAGCGGCTTTCATGATTTCGTTTCTGGTTTTCTTCCCCGAAACTGCTCGTGGTGTTGTTGGCGATGGCTCATTGCCTCCTCAGAAATGGAATATGTCCCTGATCAGCTACCTGAAGTCCCGAAAGGCCCGCAAGGAAGGTGTCATACCTACGGTAATTGCATCTAAGCAGAAACTCAAGTTTCCCAATCCTTTCCAGACGCTTGCCATTGTATTCCAGAAGGATATCAGTCTCATTCTCTTCTGTAATGCTATTCTTTTTGCTGGATTCTACGACGTGAGTGCAAGCATTCCTTCTATCTTCAATGAGCTCTACGGGCTAGACGACCTCCAGGTCGGTCTCTGCTATATTCCATTTGGCCTCGGTGCGACCATTGCTTCCGTTATCAATGGCAAACTGTTGGACTTCAACTACCGCCGACTCGCAAAGCGATTGAACTTCCCACTAACCAAGAACCGCGAAACCGACTTGCGGAACTTTCCTATTGAAAAGGCTCGTCTTCAGCTCGCATTCCCCCTTCTCGCGTTAGGAAGCATATCCATCCTTGTGTTTGGCTGGTTCTTGAACTATGGAATTCATCTTGCTGCGCCGACCTGTATTCTGTTCCTAATGGGATTGACATTGACTGGGGCATTCAATACCATCGGTACACTCCTGGTAGACCTATATCCAACACAAGCAGCCAAATCCACTGCGGCCAATAATTTCGTGCGTTGCTTACTGGGGGCCGGCGCGACAGCACTCATCGATCCTATGCTTTCTGCCATGGGCCGGGGCTGGTGTTTCACTTTCATCGCGTTAGTGATGCTGGCCACGACGCCGTTGCTTTTGATTGTCATTCGCAAGGGGCCATATTGGCGTGAGGAGCGTCGTCTGAAAGGCGAAGCTAAGAAGACTGGGGGCGGGAATGCTCCAAGAAGTAAGAAGTGACCAAGGAGTCATTAACTACGTTTTTCCTGTCGATACCCTTTTAGAAACTCTCACCCAAGAAATGCATGCATGATTATAGAACTCTTCAATCAATATTACAAGAAGGCAACGGACCAACATGATCACTGCCATGATAATCTGTTGTTCCAAACCGCATTAACGTCTACGGACACATTTTCAGTCTCTTTCCAACATTTAACCCGTGCTCACAGCTTATCGCATCATCTGAAAGCAAAATGGGCCCGCTCCAAAGGCTGTCGTTCCGACTCCCATGCTAGCCAATCTGATCTCGTAGTCCTGGACATATAGTTAGCAAAATAAGCGTTGTCGAAGCTGGAGAGCAAGACTCACGGCAATAGACCCATCGCATTAACCTTCCAGATACCCAGACCCAGTAATACCAGCTGCATCAACATATAGACCACCTTCACTCCAAGCAGACGCGAATGTGTCGATGGGGTTTCGTACTTGGCGAACGCCGCATTAGTGCCTATCAGACCCTGGATAGGGCCCTTAAACAACATAAGGACCATCATAATGCTGAAAATTTGAAGACTGTTTCCGGACATGTACATCATAATGGCATTCATTGGGATCTGCTTGGAGGGGGCGATGGCGATCTCCCATGCTTTCTTCATCTTAAGCGCGTCGGTCTCATCGGGTTTTTTCGTGGTAGCTTGTTGCTGTTGCTGCTGGCGCTGAGCAGTACCGTATCAGTATATTCACATCCATAGTATTGTGATTTGGGAGGTGTCTCACCTGCTTGCCTCCCCGACTGCTCGAGAAGCCTGGCGGGTCCGGGATACTGGATGCCGCCTTTGAGGGGCGCGGCATCGGGGAATTCAACGAAACCACCCATTGTGGAGGAGGAGGTGGCGGTAGACGAGCTTGTGACATAATTAAGAGATAATAAAGGTGGTGTGGGGGGGAGATGATCTTAGAAGAATCGAATGACTGGGGAAGAAGGAAAGTTGCTTGGGTAGGGAGGTTCCCTCCGCAAGTGGCTACTCGCCGCCTTCAATTCTCCTTTCCATCTTTCTCTCTCTTTCTCTTATTTCCCACTTCGTTAATCTTCTAATTCTTTATTGTTTGAGAAAACGACAATGTCCAATCGCTGATTCAATTTGTTTCCGAGTATCCCGAATGCGCCACAAGTGAACACGTCCTCGGTCTCACCCTTTTCCTCAAAACTCCCCGACGGCCCGGACCCTTTGAACTCGATTTCGCGCTTTTACTTTCGTCTTATCATTGACGATCCTCCAACCAATCTCGCCTGTGATTGATCGCACGGCCGTCAGATACGAAAGCTTGCCGAAGTTCACCTTCCAAGAAATCGCGCCTAGCAGTGCCTAATCGCTATTCGTCCATACCGCAGCCATGAGTTCTGGAGGAGATGCGAAGTTATTCGCCAGGGTACGTTAGCTTGCCCAGCCTGTTCTTTGATTGCATGATCTCTCCCACATCGCATCATCGCTGGTCTCCTCCCTTCCCCGCATTCTGCTTCCATGCAGTCACTTCCCCTCGCCTTAGTGAGCTCTGTATTCGGGCCTTTGCATCTTGCTTGGTTCCCTTGCATTCGGCATAGGCTGTTTGCTTTACCCCTACACCACTCCATATATAACCACATCATTTCTACCCTCATGTTCATCGGTATTGCTCCTTATCCTCCGTTCCATGGCTCACGTTCGCGAAATACACAGGGCAAGGTTGCCGAGTTACGGCAAGAGCTCAATAGCGGCGGCAAGAAAGACAAGAACTATTCCGCCAAAAAGATCGCACTCAAGAAGATTGTCGCCAATATGACCATGAGCAACAACGACATGGTTGCGCTGTTTCCGGATGTTATTGGCTGTATGAATCTGCCGAGCTTGGAGATCAAGAAGATGTATGCCCAGACTCTCTACCCCATAATGATGCTTATGGTGTGCCATGTGACGTAGAGCTCGATTGCTAATACGTTGTATAGGTGCTTCTTATTCCTGGTCAACTACTCGAGGATGAAACCAGAGGTCGCATTGAAGGCGCTGCCTATATTGGTTGATGTATGGCCTTGCTGTTACCAAAGAAGATCCGAGTTAGTCTGATTTTGCTTTACAGGATATGGGAGATAACAATCCGCTTGTGCGCGCGCTTGCACTCCGAACCATCTCATATGTGCATGTTCGCGAATTTGTCGAAGCGACATTCCAACCTGTCAAGCGCCTGATGCAAGACAATGATCCATATGTCCGCAAGACGGCAGCCTTCTGCGTTGCAAAGCTCTATGAGCACGATAAAAAGATGGTTGAGAACTCAGATCTGATCGACAGGCTCAACCGCATGTTGAAGGATGAGAACCCGACTGTTGTTTCCAGCGTCTTAGCTTCGTTGGTGGATATTTGGGGCCGCAGTGAATCGATCTCACTCACTATCGACTATGTTAGTGCCTCAAAATTGGTTTCCATTCTGGCAGACTGTTCTGAGTAAGGATATTTGGTTCCATATCTAAGGACTTTGTTAACAGTTCAAACAGATGGGGTCAAACCTACATCCTCGAGGCATTAATGGCATATGTGCCCCAGGACTCCGCGGAGGCGCTTCTGCTGGCAGAGCGAGTTGCCCCGCGACTATCACATTCAAATTCTGCCGTCGTACTAACCTCATGCCGTGTCATCCTTTATCTCATGAACTACATCCCAGGTGAAAAGCATATCACCTCGTTATGCAAGAAGTTATCTCCACCCCTCGTCACATTGCTTTCCAAGCCGCCCGAGGTCCAATATCTGGCATTGCGCAATGCTATCTTAATTCTTCAGAAGAGACCGGAGGTCTTGCGGAATGACATCCGTGTCTTCTTCTGCAATTACAACGACCCAATTTACGTCAAAGTCACCAAGCTGGAGTTGATGTTCATGCTAACCACAAAAGAGAACATCCCGATCGTATTGGCAGAGCTCCGAGAGTAAGAACTTCTCGGATTAATTGTATTAAACCTGTACTGATATCCTTCGCAGATATGCCACTGAAATTGACGTTCACTTTGTGCGCAAGGCCGTCCGAGCCATTGGCAAATTGGCAATCAAGATTGAATCCGCCGCAAAGCAGTGTATCGAAACGCTCTTGGAGCTGGTCGATGCCAAGATCCCATACATTGTCCAAGAAGCAACAGTGGTGATTCGCAACATCTTCCGCAAATATCCCAACCAGTACGAAAGTATAATCAGTCATGTTATCCGAAACATCGACGATCTGGATGAACCTGAGGCCAAGGCAGCCGTAATTTGGATCATTGGCCAGTATGCGGACCGCATTGATAACTCAGATGGCCTCCTTCAGGATTACTTGGCCACATTCCACGACGAAACAGTCGAAGTGCAGCTGGCCCTGCTCACGGCTACCGTCAAACTTTTCATCCAACGCCCCACAAAGGGCCAGAAGCTCGTACCACAGGTACTGAAATGGTGCACCGAAGAAACAGACGACCCTGATCTTCGTGACCGTGGTTACATGTACTGGCGCTTGCTGTCAACGGACCCAGCAACTGCCAAGCAGGTTGTGATGGGCCAAAAGCCCCCAATCACAGCCGAGAGCGAAAAGCTGGACCCACGCACTCTTGAGGAACTGTGTCTGAACGTCGGCACTCTAGCCACTGTCTACCTCAAGCCTATCCACCAAGTCTTCCGCGCTGCCCGCCCTAGGCGTCTCCTACCTAGCCCAGCCTTGCAACGTTCGCATGTCGACGACGGTACAGGCAGTATGCTCGAATACAACCCTCCCTCCGCAAGCATGGCCTCCGCCTCAACCAGTAATAGCGGTCTAGCCACAATCATCACCACAGGTGATCCCGTCACGCCAATGTACAACGGGCCTCCTCCTCCTCTACCCGTCGCCCCGGGCGTCAACCCCGCAACTACAGGCCCTAGCAACATGAACGAGGCAGCAGATGCAGCAGACGCTTACTTCAGTGGTATTGGCTCTCAGCAGATGGCCTCGCTAGACCTTGATGGTGCTGGTGGTGGAGGTGCGCCTCAGGCACAGTACGTTGTGACTCAAAATCAGCAGCAGGGGTATCAGCCACAACTAGCTGGTGGAGCTGCCACGGGAGAGCTATTATTGTTATAATTCAGTCTAGATAGGGGGGTACTTGTACATGTAGATAGAAGACGTTTCTCATGCAGACAGCGCCTAGTAATTACAAAATATTTTCATTTGAGAATTTGAATTTTCTAGGGTTTCTCTCATCCACTTCCAGATTGACAAAAATCTTATCCCAGAAAATCTCCAGGTTTTGCTTCCACGGAAGATGTGAAATATGTAAGAGTATTTCTCGTTGATCTAATGCTTTCATCAAGTAACTGTTTTTCTTCTACCTGACACAAATACTCTCCATGCTGTGTTAACCATCTGCCTTCAAAGAAGCAGCGACAGCAGACCAGGGTGACACATGAAACAGCGGACGCCCACCAAAGAAATCGCGATAATCCAACTTGAACTTGATTTTGAACGGACCAGGAAGCCTTGAACTTCCATGATCCACGAACGGGGGAACAATTCGAAAAATAAAAAAAAATCAAACAGAAACAAGAAACATGAAGGGGGGGAAAGGGGGGGAGGGGAGCAATGAGTATAATATGGAAAATAAAAAACAAAGTAGGCAGAGAAAAAGAAAATTCATCTCAAGTCATGTCCGTTCCTCTTCTAAGCAGAAGGTCCCCACCACTCTTCGCTTTTTTTCTTTTCAACTCTCTCGGCACACTTATGAGACACAGGCCCCGCTTAGTAGACGCGAGCGAGGTTGCGCAGGTACCAGTCGACCAGACGGCGGCCGGCCTTGGTCTCACTGACGTGGATCAGGTCGTCCTCAAGAGCGTAGTCGAGATCGTTGGCGATAGCAGGCTCGCCATCCAGGAGACCACCGTCGACCCAGCGGATCTGGCGGCTGCGCTGCTTGTTAACGAGCAGCCACGAGCGGAGCTGCTCGGGGGACACCTCGAGGAAACCTGCAAGTTTCTTGAGGTCCATAGTGGTGTAGAGCTTGAGGTAAGAGCGGATGGTGGGGTTGAATAGGGTGTTCTTGACCTCGTCCATGAAGATGGCGGTGTGGTGGTCGACGGGGTCGACGTTGGAGGCTGGGTTGTCGAAGTCGGGAGGAGTAGGGTTAATGAACTTAGGGCAGGAAGAGCGGAAGAGCTCCTCGAAGACGGGCAGGGCCTCGGGGCCACCCTTCTGCATGCGGTAGAACTGCTCGCCGTACTTCTCACGGACGGCCGAGTGGATGGTGTCATCCAGACGGGTGGGGTGGAGAGCGACACAGATGGCGATCAGGGCGTACATCTGGTCGTTCTTCTTGGCGATGGCTTCGTAGTTGTTGCCACCCTTCTGGAAGTTCTTTGTCCGGGACACATACACGAGGATGTGGCTGAACATGCGGATGGCGTCACCGTAGCGGCGCATCATCATGTAGGAGAAGCCCACGTAGTAGTAGGTGGTGAAGTGGGCGGCCATGACACGGGCGAACATGGCCTTCTTGTTCATCTCGACGTCGTCGAGGATCTTCAGGGCAAGGCTGAAGTCACCGAGGAGACAGTGCACACGCAGCAGTCCGATGATCGAGAAGTAGCCGAGCATCTTGTACAAGGGACGCGATCCGTACTCGCCGGCGACAGCCATTGGGTCCTCTCCGCGCTTGGTGGCATTCAATTGCTCGCTGATCTGCGAGCGCTGGATGAGAGAGTAAAGCACGTTCAGCACTGAGTAGCAGCCCCATGTGTTCGGGTTCTCGCGAAGTAACTGGCTCTCCTCCTCGTTGGATCCAGTGCAAGCAACGCGGTTGCGGTAACGGCAGAAGGATTCGAATTGGTAGATGAACTCGTCAATAACTTCCCAAGCCCAGTAGTACTGATTGTAGAGAAAAAAGCATCGTTAGTTTTCTGTACTTTGTTTTGAGGGATGGGATCGACCTGTTGATTTCCCGAATGCCAAGCTTTTACTTTTCATTCGCGGCGTTCAACAATCGGTCGGCGAAACGGGATACCTACGTTAGGAACTTCCAAGTCCACGGGGCCATCGGAGTTCAGGATATAGTGGAAGAGACTGCAGTAGTTGTCGTAGCTAGCGAATTTGGTCTCAAGAGTAGCCTGGTATTCCAGCGGGGTGGCGGCGGCGGCCAACTGGGCTTGGAGGTCTTGGGTCTGCGATGCACCGTGCGACAAAGTCTGGTCCAGCTCGCTCATTCCATCGTCGTAGTTCACCTGTTCGCGGTAGTCGTTGGCCATAGCCTCCTCCTCATTATCGGACTCATCGTTCAAGTTGGGGCGCGCATTGGCGCGGTCTTCGTAGGACATGTTGAGTGGGAGGGGGGAAAGTAAAGAGTTAAAAATGCAGCAAGAGGCCGAGATGAAACGGCAGTGAGAAATCGGAAGGGTCGAGGTGGGGAGAGGGGGGGGGGATAGCGTCGGCGTGTGCGATTTGCCAAAGAAGTTGAATTTTGAGGGTTTTCGCTTGGGTGTTTGTGCTTATCTTATCTGCGCATAAAGCATGGGCAATGACTCAGCTGTGCCAATTTCCAAGGTTTGTGCATGGTGCACTCAGTAAGGTGTAGGTACCTGATACTAAAAGTGTCACCTGTTTTGGCTGTAAATTCTTGTACTGTCTACTTCCGCAACGAATATAATTTCAACATTGCTATAGCTTCACAACCACCTACATACTTAAGTACCTACATTTGTAAGTAGAAATTTAATGAGTAGTATGAAGTAGTAAATTTTCTTGAAGTGTACAACATGCTAATGGAAGGGGCAATAGACACTTTGAACGGACTTGATCCTTCTTTCTGGTTGTTCCGCGTCTTGATATAAAAAGTTATACTGTATACTCTCTCTACTTCCAACACGTGTTTAAAGTATAGCTTAGTGCACTAGGTGTATGTAAATACTTAAACTATGTATGTACATGTGTCTACCTGTTCCCATCTAGTAAGGTGTATGGCAATTCCAATCATAAAAGCACAATAGACAGACGTAATAGGGCCCAACGGTGTCACAGCAGAACAGCAGACAGAGGACGGCTGGCTTTAGCACATTACCAAGTCAGTTCAACTCAATAACTACTTTTGTACTTTCTAGGTGAATTCTGAGAAGTCCAGCACTAGAGAAAACCAGGATTTCTCGAGTATGTGATTTCATTAACTAGCTAGGTAGGGGTAAAATATGTAAGGAAAAACTTCCGGTGGATCAGAGGCCAGCAACTGGTTGCCTGTCATCGGCTAACACTTTTCTGCAGATGACAGTCCCTTCCCTTCCCCTCAGTCACCGTCGGCACCTCTTCCCCCCCCCTGTTTTTGCTCTAAACCACAGACGGTGATACTGCACATCCTCGTATCTAGACCGGAGCGCCAGGAAGGCAGAGATTTCACTGGCCATCACCGAAGATTTAGGTAGGCCAGTTCAAGCGTTTACTCTGCCATGACGGTTTTCTGGTATATTGCAGCTTTTCCTTAACACCCCCGTTTCAACCTTTCCGTCGTAACACCTCCATTCCGCATCTCCACCTTTGTTTCACCCAAGTCTGCAGCAGGATGAACTCTCTTCACATATCGTTCATTTGGTAGCAGCATAGATGGGTCCATACAGTCAAAAATACAGGCGCCATGCAAATTTTCAGGGTTCAAAACTCCTCCACTGTTCCGGGTCATCGAAGAGTGCAATAGCCTCGGGTGGCAGTCGTACGCTTAGGTGCAGTGCGTTATTTCTGATCTCATGGATCACGTCGGCTGTTTGCTTAAACCTTTGACTAAGAGCTGTTCCAAACCGACAGAGCTCAGCAAACGCCTGTCTTGATTCGTCTTCCAACTCATGAACTAAGATCCGGAGACCGGTCTGTACGGCATCGACTACCTGGCTGGGTATATGTTTGAGGCCATACGACTGACGATGGATGCGAAGGCATTGCGCCGTTTCCTCGGCGGACTTAACCTGATAGTATCGGGCATCTCGGACAGATTCTGGCTGATGAGGGTCTTTCAACATCTCAAACATATATATGATAACCTGGAGACATTTAATTCTTCACGCGCTATCAGCACAGAAACAATCAGGATGCATGCAATAGGAAGGCAGTGATGCTTACCGCAAGAGAAGGACTTGTGGGACTGAATTTCGTTGTATCTCGGGCACGCTCGGCCAGCGTTGCAGCCAAGAATTCAAACGATCGAATGGGTCTTGAGCTTTGTTCCACAACTCCCTAAAGCTGGCACCCCGACTTTTGTCAGAAACGAGCTTCTGGACATCGACTAAGATTATGGTGACCTCAGCCAGTCCCTCCCTAACTTGAGGCAGACAGGCTGGCTTTTTATCATATATTATATTGTTTGAGCGAGGGTATGGGGTCCAGTCAAGGTCTTCGTTGCCACACAGCTTGACATCGGAAGTGGGATATGCCGAGGGAGTAATCTTCTGCAGCTCGATCGACATTTGTCTGCACCTGTTGATTAGACATTGCTCGTTTCTGTGTGGATGGGGGCGCTTACGAGCTCATGCTGAAGACACCCCAGGCAGTGATCGTGCGAACCCGTTCCATCTCCGGCAGTATCTCTTTCGGTACTGCTGGGATATCAAACAGTCCTATATCCCGTGCTAGCTGAACTGCTTGACAAAGCATCATCCAGCTTTTTTTGACTCGTCCTTGGCATTTAAATCTGCAAGAAATCAATATCGTGGACATGACTCGTTTGCTACAAATCAGTGGGTAACATACACACAGCACATTATGAGGAGGGCCTGGATGTTAGGCAGGTCTTGGCCATCATCTTCGACTTCCCATAAGTTTTGTGCTTCCTGGAAAAAGTTCTGGCCTCGCGAGAACACGTTCTCGGAAGTGGAAAGAACGTCAGGACTATCAGAATAGGCCTATATTGGGGTTAACTAATGGTTTCGCAAAGGGGTAATTTACGGGATTCATACGCTGGCCATGGACAATATGCTATTGACGAGAAGGGGCGTGCAGAACTCTGATCTTCGATCCCCGAGTTTCATATGTTCGAGGAAGATACGTTGATCAAGGAACTGCGAGCATGGGTGGTCCCAGGTAAAGTAGAGCGAGACTAGGTGCGAGACCAAATAATTATCATCTGTGACCTTCGTCCACGGCTTTGCCGGCACCTCAAAGAGAGGTATGTCGCAAAGGCTCTCCAGTGTGACACGAGCATAAGGGCTGGCTATTGGCCATTGCGGAGCTTTCATATTTGGAATCTCATCCGGCGTGACGGGGGCATAAGGACTAGTTGTTGGCCATTGCGGAGCTTTCATATTTGGAATCTCATCCGGCGTGATGGGGGCATAAGGACTAGTTGTTGGCCATTGTGGAGCTTTCATATTTGGAATCTCATCCGGCGTGACGGGGGCATAAGGGCTAGTTGTTGGCCATTGTGGAGCTTTCATATTTGGGATCTCATCCGGCGTGACGGGGGCAGAAGGGCTAGTTGTTGGCCATTGCGGAGCTTTCATATTTGGGATCTCATCCGGCGTGACGGGGGCAGAAGGGCTAGCTGTTGGCCACTGCGGAGGTTTCATTTTTGGGATCTCATTCGGTGAGCTTGCTATATCCCCAGGGTGTGACGGCCGTCTCACCCTGTTGCCCGAAGTTTCTATGGGATGCTCCCCATAGTCCAAAACCATTGGTTTGCTGGCATCCAACAGCGCTTGGAGGTCCCCGAATGTCGTGACCGAGCATCCGACAGCATGGGCGATGTCTTGGAACGGAGCCCTTTTCCGGATCAAATCCACCACTTTGTCAAACTGGAGTTGGTCATCCGACCCGAGGGTGCTCAGCAAAGAATCTAGTAGGTCTTTGTAGTTTGTGAGCTCCTGGATCGTCCGCTTGACAGCAACCTTTCGCCTGAGGTCTCGGGTTGGATCAAAGGAACATATGGTGCCAGCAGATCGACAAGCTTTACATGGGGGGTCTGGTCCAGAACACTATATCGAGCAGATCGCAACAATTAGCCATTTTGTTCTGAATTCTCGGACAAGACGGAGAGGCAGAAACGGAAAGGAAAAACAGGTATCCACTGATGCACCGACTCACCTTCCTCTTTGCTTGTTTGCATGCCAGGCAAGCTGTAGAATTCTTCTTTGGCCTACTGACAGCAGTCGACGTCTGCGGAGCGAACATGCGCGGCGGCCCCGGAGCCAACGTGGGGAAATGTTTCGTGTTCTCGTGGGGGCTCATCTTCATTTTCAAAAGATCAGCCTCGCCGAGTATAATCTCCAAAAGGAATGCCTCGCGATTTCTGATTGAAATATACCGCGACTGAAGCTTCCACGGCAATGGGAATTTGATGAAGTAACGATTGGTAGGAACTGATTTTTGGGACGGTGTAGGCAAAACGATCCTCTATACAAGACTAAAGCACGGTCCTAACGCTTCCTCTTATGGGCCATCGAAATCGACGTCTCCAACGTCTCACCAGCACGATGTCAGAAAGGGGGCAAGTGTCATGTCGCAATGATACGGGCGTCGGGGCGATGCGTTATTTACGCATGAAGGTGGGACACAACTAAAAGAAACTATTCTGGAATCGGTCAAAGTGATCAAAATCCACCTGCAGGTGACAAGATCCTAAAAGCGAGAGGGGTCGCGTTGGCAAACAGAAGGGGAGGTTCGACGCCCGTCACACAACCGGGGTAACCCGGTAGGCCAAGCTCGAATTCAACAATTATTGGAGAACTAGCAAATTCAGAAATCTGTCAATATAAGCCGATGGTAGGAAGCAGATGGGTGAAGGGAGCCATCGAGTTGAAACTAGCCTGAGAGATATTGTCAAGAGATTCGGGGGATCGAGGACAACCCGAATACGGAAACCCTACCGGCTTGAACTCACTTGAACTAACCTTTTGGAAAGCACGAGATACCAAATCCCACAAATCAAGGGTGAATAAAAAAAGGAATCAGAAAAAAAGAATGAAAAAGAGTATGGGAAAAAAATAATAAAGCGGCATCCACCCTAGACCCTAGACCCTGTAGGGATGTATCAGTACGGGGAGCACTAAAAAATGGCTTTTTAGGGGACGTAATCTCTACAATTTTGATACTTTCTCGGAATACATGCCTTAATTGGAACTTGGATTCTTTGATTTGCTTTGATTATCAAGTTTGTTCCACTCATCCGATGACCTTTTCTAAGAACATCTGATTCTACTTTTCATCTCCTGATTGTTTGTCTGGTTTACTCGGGTTATTATATTGGGAAGCTCATATGTGAATCACATCTCATCCCCCTCCTTAACCTCCACTTTTTTTTTCTCTCTCCCGTGAACTAGTTGAGACGACATGTTACGAGAAACCTCCATATAAATATTATATCCTAAGAAGCATTTGTAGAGAATATCGCTCGGTTTACTAACCCGCCACGTTCATACCACCTGCAGCCTTCGCTCTAGGATGAAACCAAGATTTCAACCCGGACGGGAGCCTGGAAAAAGAATCCAAATGGCAGGGTTCCCAACCCCAGGCCAAAAATTCCAGCACACCGGTTGATGGGACGCCCACGAGATGTGCTGCTAAACACTGTGATAGGGAGTACTTGAAAGTGGACACACATATATGAGTACGGGAGGAGCATCTTGGAACCTTGTCCCAAAGTCTTTTCCGCTGTGGATCGAATCGGGATTTACAGGCAGGGGGAAGAAGATGCATCCGCGATTGAACCTCTACCTCGTAACCAGATCTATAGATCCTCATATGTTATTCGTTATTCTTGATTATATATTGTTATCTCGATAATTGCTGAATCCTCCATCTAAACCCTATGATTCGCCAGGATCTTGCTCTCCTTCAAGCCAGACGCGTCCATTTTTACTTGATACATCCTACGTAACTTCTTCCGATGCTTTTCATTGGCGGTTAAAACAACAGCCAATCGGAACTAGAAAAAATTCATTTTCTTTCTTGGCATTCTGTCAGTTAACTCTGAACATCAAGCAACCAGCACCACTGCACTGTGTTACCAGCCACAGCCACCTGGGTGCCTGGGCAATATTTCAAGCTCCGAATATCTAGATTGCACCGCCATATATATAGATCGTATCTTTCTTGTATATTGTATCCACCACTACTGACATGCTGTGGAATACTTTTCCGAAGGACTCTCCGTATGAGTTTATTACTCCGGCACTATCTATGCAGGTTTTCGGGCTGTCGCAATTAGACTTATAATCTTACAATCTCTTATACTGATAGTGAGTTCCGCGGAGAAATTTGTTTCTCGCCCCCCCCCCAAGAAAAACAAAGAGAAAAGAGAAAAAAGGAACTAAACTAAGAAAAGCAAACTTAACTTATGCGCCCGGTAAATTGAAATTCGAGATAACGCTTGATCTTAGGCTCGTATTCCTTTACACCCTATCGCTTAAGGTTGTTTGAAACTCTAAAAACATACATGTACTTCGCCTCCGAAGTTCCAGCCCTGATTAGATGCCCGGGATCAGGAGCCAGTGAGATCGACTATGCGGCTGAGATCCCCCTCTTTCTTTTCCCATGTCTTAGGTATTTCACTTCCCCAATAACTGTTTCCCTATCCCTGCGACGCGAAGTACAGCACATGAAGGTGTAAATTGTCTGCAATGTAACGTGAGCTACGAGTCTCTATCACCTGCATGTGTGATGAAAGCGCCTCCTCGCCTTTTTAGGATAAGACTCCTGCCAAAAGCAGAATTGGCGTGAAGCAAGACAAAAAAAAAACGCAGTTATCCTATAGCTTTGGCTGATATGCTCGGTAGTTTCGATTTGAATATTCGACACTAGACCACTTTCGAATCGACTTACATGTGCTTATCTATATTTGGTTAGATCTGTCTCCCTTTCTCTCCTCCCCATACCTCGATATACTTTGCACGGAGTTATACAAATTTTATATCGTATGGATCAGAGTTGAGGTCATTTCATTCTTAATGGTTCGGAGAAAACAGCCAGATGTCTTTGGTTGGTCGGATATGTTTACCGTTAGTGGTTCCATGGTCCCCCCTCTCACCCCCCCGCTTTTTCAAAGTTTACTATATTTGTACTCCTTAGCCTCGTTCAGATGACACGAAATTTGCAGTTTGAACACATGTATTTACATGGATATGCTTACTAATAACCCATGCGGTGTACGTCCACGGGTATAAACACTTCATTTAACTTTTATACCTTAAACTTCCTCGGATTTTTTACTTTCAAAGAACTACGGCCCGTTAATGCATTGCAGCTGTAGCGGGGTATTCAAGTATTTAAGTATTTTTAATCTAAATTACTCAATTTTTGCCAAGATCTTTCTCATTATTCGACCCAATAAACCCAACTCTTGCATATCTCCACCGGGGCATTGGTTTCTAACACCTGCCATTCTATTCCGTACAATATACGCAAGCCATGTTTGCTCTTTTCCTTTCTTTTTGTTTTTTGAGCCATTTATAATCTTTAGGATAAGACCAGGTGCAAGTACTATGAAGCAAACAATAGTTCACTGATCATATACGTCATATTATTACGTTCCGTCTTTGGAATTTTTCTCTCACAAACCCCTTGATTTGAACCCGGTCGGTTCTGTATCCAATCGCCGGATACCAACAAGCGATGCTTGTGGCACACGCACATGTCAGTATCCAGCTGCATTATTAACTTGAGATCTGTCACGTATCAAGGAAGCACCATCCTGAAAATTGGTAGATCACGCCTTTGCAAATATACTCAGACTGCGTGGTGAACGACAACTGCCGACCAATCGTTCAAGAAGCAATTATCAGGGTTCTTGGCAATGTAGAAAATATTACTCCCTTTCTGTGGTATCTTGGCCGGAATCGATAGCCTGGACTTATAGTGTGGACTATTATTTATGTAGCCATGGTTTAATGGTGTCAAGCCCACTAATACCTATTAGCATTGGTGTGCCCGAGCGGATAACAAATTCTCACCGGGTCATAAATTGCCAACCTGAGATAAAAGATATTTAGTTACCTAATGCATTTTGTTAACTATTTACAACAATGCCTCTCAAGTAGAACAAGCACATATATCTAAAATGAACTGGATAGATACATGTTGATAGCGAGATGCTTCCGGAAGCAAGAGGACCGATAGCTTATAACTACCAATCCGTCCACCTAACGACAGAGTTGCTTCAATTTATCAATTTGGGCCATTCCACCCTTGACCTCTCCTCCTAACGTCGCAATGTCCTCGGGGGTCATTGCTCTTCTCGCCTTTGCCGCCTTCGCAAAAAGCGCAGGAGCTCTAATCATGTCGAGAACACCAATTCCACCGAGAATAGCAAGGAAAATTTCAGCAGGTCCGCTGTCCTTCTCGCTCACGATACCATAAATGCCGAAGCCTGCATCACCAGCGGCACCAATGGCCCTCAGCGTGATTGCGACGGCGGCCAATCCCGCCTCGTCCGCTACCTCTCCCACGCCAAGAATGAGTAGGAGCAGAGCGGTAACGAATAGGAGAATGATCTCTTCGACCTGCTCTTTCTGATATTCCTCCCCGATCTTCTCAACACTCTTCATACTGGTAATCGAGTTCGATACCGTGAGTACGAGCATCGATGCTCCGTCCACAACATCGTTTGTGTCACCCAGATATAAATCACTGGTTGCGAGCGAGGCGAGGGTATCGGACTGACCTTGGAAGGTCGTGATGTTTGGAAGTCGTCCCGAGATGATATTCTTAGGGTTGCTGACTGTAAAATCATCCGGCAGAACAGGTTTGCCGATGTTCCTGCTGCCACTGCATACTACCGGTTGTGGAGGGATATTCGGCGTGCAATGAGATCGATCGATTTCCCATATAAGCTGATCAGGTGTGATTCCGATTGTCTCTCCAATGTCATTCAAGAATCCTTCTTTGTCCTTCGCAGTCCAGTAGAAAACTGCATAGCCTGTGTCCAACGCGTTGGAGGGACACTCAGAGCTTACATTCTTGCCTTCTGGCTCTCCATCAGATGAGTGTAAGGGACTGAGAGGTGCAATCAAAGTAATTGGAGGTGTTCGCCTTCAAAAACGTGGCAAGAGATTTAGGGAACTGATCTCTGACGGCATCCTCGTACCAGCCAAACTTCTCATCATAGTCGGTCTTCAAAACATCATGATACTTCGCGAGCGAGGATGTGAGATTGCCATTCAAAGCCTGGATCAGGTAAGTATTCATACATTTGGGATCGATTGAATCGGCAGCAGCCTCTACATCGTCTAGGCTGTCGAATACTTGATCGCAGTTGGTCAGCTTTAATGGTTGCAGTACGGTGCCGTCCGGAAGTTCGGCCACAAACTCATTCAGGTCCATCGCCCAGAGACTGGTCCCAAGAACGGTTCTGTTGTACCACCAATCCGAGATCCGGTTGTTTCTCTCCTCATCCATATAGGCCACCCATGTCCCGTTGGTGGAGTAAGAGATTGTAATTAATTATTAATTATTATCTATAATATCATTATTAGATCGGCTAACCTCGTCGAAGTAGGTAGTGATATTCTGATCACCCTGCAGCCACTCTTGGATATCTGCATTCGCAATGTAACCGGGTGTCCGAGTGCATCTTCCAGGCATGGCTGTAGAATCAGGGCCCGTGAACTTGCACTCTAGACCAAAGCAGGCCGGGTCGACCATTCCAAATGACCGGCCGTAGCTAGCAAGATCCGCGACGATTTTGCTGTTGGGGACTCCAGCCTTGGTGATCATTGACAGGGAATTCAAGATTTCTGTGTTGTTGATGTGAGATTGGAGACAGGCACTGCCGTCGCAACCATCAGCCGCCCAAGTACTGTTGTAGTCCCATTGGCCGTGCAGATCATAGGTCATGTACACGATGTAGTCCACGACCGACGAGATATTCTTGATAGGGAAGCCCTTGAGATACCAATAGGATGAGGGAGCTGCGATAGATAAAGTTTTGTCCGAGGAGAGCTTGTCTCGAACCTCTTTCAAGAATTGAAGGTATCAATCACCACCACCTGAATCACCTGCCGGAATTCCAAGGATATCAGGGGCACCGGGGTACTCCCAATCAAAGTCCAAACCGTCAAGGTCATTGTCATCGGCAAATTTTGCCACGTTCGATGCGAATAATGAACGCTGTTCACCTGTCACCCCCTTTCTGAAGATGGCATACGAGTCCAAATCTGTGGAGAACGACCAACCACCGAAGGACAAGACCTTTGGCTTTTTCCTCGGAGATGAGTACTTCTTGAAATCATCAAACTCATCCTTGACACTCGAGACATCAACTTCGAATTTTTCAGAGATGTTGGCGAAAGCAAAGTGGATATGGTCCCAAGTTTGATCAAAAATTGAATGACCTCCATCTTGGCCACCCCACTCAACCGTGTTGTTGATCGCTGTCACATCCAGATTCAAACACGGTCGCGTATTCTGGAAGGCTTCATGGTATCCAACCAGCACTGGATGGTCGTCGAAGCCGGTATCATCAAAAACGATGTCAGTGCCACAGTTGGAGATACATCCATCGGTGCCATTCTTCGCTGTTGCAGGTGCACGTGTGGTAGACTGTTCGAAATATGTGTCAGTTATTGCTTGACTGATGTAAATATCACACACACACAAAAAAAAGAAAAAGCCAGGCTTTTAGCCCAATAGCACGTACGTTGGTTTTTGTGCAGAATTTTGCAGTAGTGCCGCATTGGCTATCAAGTTGTGTTAGATCTATTGAGATGGGAAAATAGGACTTGGGTCACTCACCCCCAAATATCGCAGCAAGCATTGAGAGGGCAAAGATTCAGGCTCTCAATATCATCCCAATTATCCGGTCTCTTGGTCCCAGCCTTTTGTGGGCCGCATACAGCGGTCTTCAGAACAGATGGCATTGGCGGATCTCCCTTGCTGACACAAATTTTGGCTGTTTGAAAATAATTAGTTTTGTTTAGTTCCAAACAACGTGTACATGGGTTTTGTTGGCGCTTACCACCAGCCTGGATGGGGGAACAACCTGTCCAGCCCCACGACTTGGCGTCCCAATCTTTGATATTGTCTGTTGTAATGCTGTTGGCAGCGGCAATTTTCTTACAGTCATCGTTGTTTTGAACTGTATAAGTCGCACAGGTTCCATCTGCATTTGGCTTTGGAGAGTAGTCGGGAAGCGTTCCGGCAGAGCAGCATATGTGTTGCCCAGCACGCAAATCCGAGCATACAGTTTTGCCCGGGTTGTACTTTGTGAAGTCGGCAGGGGAGGTTCCACAGCGAGTGGCGAGAGTAGGGCAGATGTCACCATCGTTGACCTTGATAGCGCTGCAGGTTCCACGGCGGTGCATTTTAGAGTGTAGTCTCTTGCCATGCGAGCTTCCATGACTATGTGTACTGTTTTTGTTGCTTGGGAGAGAAAAATCGTCCTCGGCTTCGCCAACTAAGATATTGGAGTTTGAGCTTCCGCTGTATCCTGAAGCAGTATCCTGAAGCACATTGACCGTTGTTCCAAGTTGCAAGTGCTTCTTGCACAGCACTTAAAGCTTCAGCAGGCTCTCCACTTGCTTCGGCTGCAACACCAAGGTTATAAGCTGCGGGACGGTCGCTGTTGCAGACCTGCGTCATTATGCCAGATTTGTGCAGTTCTCCTTGAGAAGCTTTAACGAAGGATTGGAGGACGCTCTTGTCCTTGCTCTTCTCCATCTTGGAGCCAATAATGCTCCGAAGGCGACTCCATTCGAGTAGCCCATAGCAATGGTGGCATTCTGATTGACAGGGGCATCGAAATGAGATTGTACAAGTTGAGCTGCGACTTCTGCATGAGATGAGTACTGGCTCGTTTCCTCTCCACGCCACGCAGTCTCCATCTGGACATTTTTGGTCGAGTAACGTGTGGCACTTGGCATATCGAGGACTTCGGCCGTCGAAGTCCCAATTTTGTCTACACCGGATGTTGAACAGGCATACAACGGTTGGCGAATATTGGGGTCATCAGTGGGATTGCTCACCACCAGGTTCAGGAGCATTGGCTCATCGCATGATTTGAGAATGCGTAGATCGGAATAGAAGTCCCAGTCGTTTGGATTGGCACTCTCGCACGTCGAAGGACAGGCATTCCATTGTGTGGCAACGTAAGGGTCTGTCACAACGTGGGAAGAGGCCGCCGCAGCTAACAAAGCCACCTGGCTTAAGACACTGAGGTATGTCAACAAGCCCATTTTGAATTTTCACAAGATACCTTAGCACATGTATGACTTTTGAAAATTCTTGGCATGGGAGAAATGAGGGCAAGGGGGTATGTCAGAAATATCAAAAGAGAAACGCTTAACAAAGCTGAATGATTGTGACCAGAGTATATAAAAGTGGCCGTCGGTGCGGGTCTTAAAATGAAAGAAAGGAAAGAAAGTCGTGATTATTTGGTGATAAAACCCAGGGAATCCGCCCTGGTATGTACTTCGGTACCAGGTACCAGGTAGATATTTCGGGGCTTGAAAAGAAAAAGGGACCATTCCGAATCACCTCGGCATTGGCTGGATCTTCTTGTTCCCGATCAGGGGTATGTTGTATGAGAGTTTTGAAAAGCCCCACGAGTCGGCTTGTTAGTTCGAATGCTCATGCGTCTTTCGATCCACCCTCATTTCGGACGATACACCAGTGCGAGGCTGGTCTTAGCACTTCGCCTACTCACCAAGCCAAAAACAAGCATTAGCGTTAGCGTGCGAATACGGATCCATTTTTAATATAACTACTCCACACTGAGTACAACATACACAACTAAGCCTTGGAAAGCTTTGGGATAGGAGGATTTCTTGGCGCAAATGATTCTCGGTACGAAGTATGTTTACGGATATATATACGAAATACAGGATTCCGAGGTTGGCCCCGGGGTCTGAAGAGAGGCTTTTTAGTCTCCATGTGGTAATAAAATTTGTAATACAAATAATTACAAACTGGCGGTCTGTACGAAGTGGACTGTAGTAGAAATAGGTAGATACTACGAAGCACGGAAATACATATGCCGTTGCTGGCCAATTTATGACCTAAACAAGAAATGATTTTGCGAGGGACGAGTAGCGTAGGACGATCAGTGCTAGATTAAATTAGGTTGGACTCTACTCTGTTCCTGACAAATATCTATACATTCCATCCGCCATATTCCGTACATCAAGTCCAACCATTCTGGCATGAGGATTCATTTGGTGCGTTATTTTCTGATTGGAGCTAGCACCACTTCATTTACAACATATGGCTATGTATTAGTTTGGAAATTCCGCTCAGCCTTGAGTTAACCAAACCCTCCCCCTGTAGATCGGGCCAGGGTATGGTCTTGTACAGCAAATGGCCAACGCTAGAGAAATCTAGTACACTTTTGAAACAATACAGCCAGTAACCGATTTCCAAGGACGATTATAGTTTGGGTAGGGTTCCAAACTAGGCAGATGTAGGAGCTATGGAGCAAGTGCTGGTAACGAGGATTACAAGAATGCGCAGATGGTATGACTGAGCTGGAGTTCTACTTCTCTTGCATCTCGAGACACTTTTTCCAGCCCGTCTCTCTACGGGTGTCTTGTCCTCAGAATGTAGTTTCCTCTTTTCTTCTTGGTTGCTCTCTGTATATCGAAAGCAGCCGCTTTCGGTTTATACGGCTGCTATGAGCGCCTCATGTACTGGCAAGCCTCCCAGATGGACAGCGGGTCCAAGAAACAAAAAGTCGCAAAGACCCTGCTCGAGAGACACAGAGGTCGCTAAGATGGTTGGCCCGGTCAGTGGAGGTCGATGCAATGTAAGACAATTCCTCTATTATGCCTCAGACAACAAGCAGGAAAAGGAAACCATCGCGGACAAGACCAAGCTCAAAGATGCAGACCTCGCCAAGGAGAAGACCGCACTCGACGAGGTTGCTTCTAAACTCTACAAAGCTGGCGTGGGAAGGACCTACCAACCCGGTCACATCTACGAGAGTTTGAAATCTAACTCTGGGATCCATGAGGTTATCGAAAACGTTGCCGCGTAAGCTTGCGGCCTGCTCCAGTGTACAGCCAAAAATACTAACGACGGAAAACAGATTCATTGAGCAAACGGCCTATTTGGACGAGGATAATGGCAAGCCGAGCAAACAATTGTTTGATCTAGCTGAACAGGCCCGAGGCCGAGTCCAGTACGGACGACAGGCCAACGCCGCCCGAGATACAGGAACGGAGATTCGGAACAAATACGATCACGAGGTTTGGGAGAAGCAACCAAAGAATAAGAAAGGTGAAGTGGAGAAGGACGCCCCGTTGGTTGAGGGGGGATTGGTCAAGGAAAGAATGGGTATTCCTGATGGAGGTGTCGAGGGATAGATCACTTGCGATCTACAGGAAGCGAAAACGTCGGTTAACGCTGCGGAGACAAAGGCTGGCAGAGACCCAATGAAATTGAAAGTTTTCATTGACGATTGGTCAATGAAAGAGGATGGCCACAGGTTGAATATTCAGGTAGCGAAAGATGCAAAAACGAAAATATCAGGAGATTATTCAGCATGAGGAAGGGGAAGCATTTATACATGGAAGGCCTTGTATATATCATGTACATTAGGTATCGATTTTCTTAAGCTTCTAAGGTTGAAACTTCATCTGATAGATTGCAGTACCTATCGATTGATTCGGAATCCGATCTACCTAGGAGCTTGATTCAGCGCTAGTAAGTCCCAAATTTCCTCGATGCAGGCCTGCAATGATCCTTCATCTTCCATTTTCTTTCTTCCGAGTCTCTCTTGAAATGGCATCGCCGAGAAACAAAGCATGGTCGACATCACCAATTCCGCAACCCATTCCATCGTATGGACCTTCACGGGATCCCGGTTGAACGGGGTCATAGAGCCGGACAAGCGGGGACCGATGTGGGAAGTAAAGATCACTAGCACGAGTGGCATGATAGAGCATATCTGGGTATCGTTGAACCAGAGCTCGGAGAGTATCCTCTTTCGGGACTTCAGGGTACCAGATACAGTAAGGTGTCTCTTCAGGCCGCGAGATGGTTGGTATGACACCGCTCATGATATCCCGGGCATTCAAGGCGCGCGTGAACTCTGGAGTGACTCCACGGAGCTCCTGGGCAAAGCCATAATGATGTCGTATGCCGCGAATAATGCACAGTCGATGAATCTGCTCGCCCAGAGTCTGGAATTCGAGATCCGTGAATTGCATCTTTGCAACCCTCTGCATCGTATTTGGTAATCGCCAGTCTCTTTTCCATCGGCAGCTGGTCCGGGTTGGCCATGGTGTCAATGAGATACCCAGGTGGGGATCAGATAACCTGAAAGGATTGCATGGGCACTAAGGTAGGGGAAGTGAGTAAGGTAGGTAAATCCACGAGCGAGATACCTGGTGGACTCAGTCGGAGTAATAATACAAGTAATAAAACATACTTGAATAGTGTTTGGCCCCAGCGGGGTCACCAAGCTTCTAATGATTCTGATCTACAGAACCAAGGGGTAGACCTCTGCATAGCCCATCAATGGGCCCAGACCCCCGGCCCAAAGCCCAACCCACAGCCCATTAATGGGGGCCTATTAAAGCCTATCAAAAGCCCATTTCTGTGCACAAATATAGTCTTGGCATATATAAAGTAGATGATTAATGACTGTATTTTACGTAGATGCCAACCTATATCTTCAGTATTATTATATTATTATAGTAAGAAGTAGGAATTAAGTGGATTTTATACTGATTTTAGCATTATGATGCTAGGTTTCATACAAAATAACCCTAAAAAGATCCAATTTGACCATAAATTCGTACCTAGAAGGAATTACTAAGTATTAGTATAAAGAGATATATATTATCTATAGAGGATTGATATAACTTTCTATAGTCAATTGTAGTAATACTTATGGTACCTCTACTTACTTACTATATAAACCCCTAATAAGAATAAGTACCTCTTATAAAAAAGTAAAGCTTTATAAAAATCAATTTTGATTCTTATTTATATCTTCTAACCTACCTTTCTCTCTCTTAATATCTACTTCTTCTCTCCTTTATACTTCGTCTATCCTTCGCCTTTACCGCCTTTACTACCGTTGCCGCTACCGGATGGGCCTATAGCCGGCCGATGGGCTCGAAAGGTGGGCCCAAAGCCCAACCTATTAGTGGGTTGGGTTGGGTTGGGCTATGGGCTTTATGGGCTATGCAGAGGTCTACCAAGGGGCCTTCACCGGCAGGGTTTTCGGTTTTTTTTTCAGCTTCTGTTTTTTTCAGGGATCCAGGATTCAAGCACCAGAATCTCAAAGCAGCGTTTAATTTGCATTTGGTGACTTTCAACTTTCATACCACTCGTGGAGGACAATGTATTGACCGTCCCCAACCTTAGCAGGCCGCTCTGAGCCTCACCACCGAATTTATCTGCCGAGTGTCACCGCCCGGGTTTTGCTCTAAACAACAACATAAGGATCAGTGTTTCTTTTATGTATGTCGACTTCTTAGCACTAGTATCTATAGAAATGACAGAGTAAGTCTGCTACATAGGTTAATTCAAGTCATGAAATTTAGAATAAGAGTATGCCCTGGCTCAATGTCAATGTCACTATATAAGCTTTTCAATATGAATACTAGACCTCCGCAAAGCCCTTAAATGGGCCCGGACCCTAGGCCCACGGCCCAACCCACGGTGGGCTATAGGCTCAACCTTTAAAGCCCAACCTAACCCACAGCCCACCGTGGGTTAGGCCGTGGGCCCCTATAAAAACCTATATAGGCGCTAACAAAGTAGACTCTATAATCGTTGTATTACGACCTTCCAATCGTATAAAGTTCAAATTTTAAATTTAGAATAAAGGGAATATAATAAGTACGTATATCAATTTTAAACAAAATCCGATCGGTAAGGGTCGAGATATAACCGAAAAGGTGAATGTTGATATTTTGATATTAGATATATATCCAGGTTTTATGAAGCACTACTACTTTCTAGTAAACCTCTACAAATTGAAAAATGTCCTAATTAACGCGTTTTATCGTATCTTTTTACGTGACATAGAGAGAATACTAATTACTAATTCTTAATTATTAAATTTAATTAAATATTACCTTAGGGATTAGGGTAAGAAACGGACGTAAAATAGAGGTAATTTAATTAATCCTAAAAGGGGGGTTCAACTTACCTTAGTATCTAAATTCTTAGCATATTTATATTGTTTGGGGCCTATTTGGGCCCCTATTAACCCAGAGTGGGCTCGAGGTATAAGCCCGTAGCCCATCGATGGGCCTAAGGACCGGGCCCAAAACCCAACCTATTTGCGGGTTGGATTGGGCTGGGCTTTGGGCTTTATGGGCTCTGCGGAGGTCTAATGAATACCCAAAAATCTCATCTAGCATGTTGCTAGCAGCCCACTGTGGATGACACCTGGGTGACTGCTGATATGGTTTCCGATACGCATGATCATGACCAAGCTTTTGCCGTTGGTCTCGTTGAATATGAAGGGTGGCACGGGTATATTCTCCGAACCAACTGGGGTTATGGGCATACGACTCCGGGGTCGGAGATTCTTCGGGGCTTTAGAATGAGGTTGGGATCCCGTGAACTTACCAGTTGCCCCAATAGGGGGTTAATTGATTGCAAATGTGCAAATGAAAGTATGGCTCTTTGGGGAGCGTACAGCTTGGTGCGGGGGCTATAGTGAATAGAGTTTGGTGATCCATGGATACATGTAGGTTGTATCAAGATTGAGTTGGAAGATAAAAAAGGATAAAGACAGTCTGCTTTGTATGTAGATACAGGTAAAGCAGGAAGGGGACCTTTTTTTCGTTTAGTTCTGTTGGAACCAACGGGCTAGATATATACGTGTTGTGTTATATATAATGTGTAGAAAGATCGAGAATATCCAATGTGCTATATGATATTTACGTCACTCAGCATTTAGTTACTTTGTACATGATCGTTGTTGGTGATTCCAATTATATAACTTCACTTGATCATTGCGGCAGTTGGTAGTGCTTCAAGATGGGTGGCTGTTTTTATGTGCGTCATGCGATTCAGCCGGAAATACCATTTAGATATCATGATTGGTGTAGATTAGGTATAAAAATGTCATTTCCGCAAAGGTATTCGATGATGTCTTATTTTGCCGTGCTTGATCAATTGCATGTAATACACATATGTATTCTGTAGAAGGTAATATGTCTGTTGTGTACTATCCAAACCGAAGCTGAGGGTGAAGAATGCACGTGCAAGGATTATGCAGACTAAATCGCCAAGACTTTGAATACAGTAGTCACACAAATCAACAAGTTTTGCTCTAAGAATATGAAACGAAATCCTAGAACATCAATTCGAGAAGGCTCCAATATTGTAAGTGAATTAGATCGATATCAACACGGCTATCCTCGGAGATGCCAAAAGTGGGCCTCAAGATAGCCAGTATGAAGCCCCTCAGAGACTGCTCATAGTAAAGTGCAGGGCCAGTTCGACTGGAATTTGGGGAATTGATTTTATGGGATGTCAAAATGTCAAAGAGATCAATCCCTTTTCAACATCCAACAAATGTACAACGTGCAATATAGAAATGTCCTTGGTGGCGAATAGAGATGAGGCGATATCCCCGGGAACCGTTCGGCGTTGAAAACTTTTTTTTTGGGCCAAAGACGGTTCCGAGGGGCATTCTAAGGTTCTCCGGGGCAAACCGCTTTTTATAAAGAACAATGGGATTTCTCTTTTGTGGACATATTTTAAAAAGGTAGGTTCATTCTCCTTGCAGTCTTCGTTTTCCCCTTAAGATCATCGGTTGATCGCCTCGTGACTCATAGAACCTCTCCTCCCGCATATTTAAGGAAAGAACCTTGATTAACCACAACTATATCATCATGGGTTCTGTCGCTCCCAACATTGCCGAGCTGGATGGCTCCAAATTCAACATCACTCGCTCAACCAACCTGCGCGATGTGCCTCTGCCCGGCTCCCCAGAGGAGCTGAGCCACTCCCACTGCACTGACCACATGGTCACCGTGAAATGGACCGCGGACAAGGGCTGGGAGACCCCGGAGGTCAAGCCCTACCAGAACCTCAGCATCCCGCCCACAGCTTCGGTCCTGCACTATGCTACCGAATGTTTCGAGGGAATGAAGGTGTACCGCGGATACGATGGCAAGCTGCGCCTGTTCCGCCCCGATTGCAACGGCGAGCGTCTGAACTCCAGCTCGCAGCGCTCCTCGCTGCCCGGATTTAAGCCCGACGAGGTGAAGAAGCTTGTCGCCAAGCTGCTGCAGATTGACGGTCCTCGTACGTTCCAATCCTTACTTCCCTAGGCGGCTACTTGCCCACAAGATAAATGAGAGCTATTTACTAATAATTACCTGTAGGCTGGCTCCCCAACCCCGGTTCGTTCCTCTACATCCGTCCCACCGTTATCGGCAATGGTCCCCACCTGGGCGTCCAAGTGCCCAAGGAAGCCCTCCTCTTCATTATTGCCGTCCCCTGGCCTGACTTCACTAAAATGAAGAAGGACCCCGAAGCCGAGCCCCGCAAGGGCCTTAGACTCTACGCCTCTTCCCCAGATAGCATCCGCGCCTGGCCCGGCGGCTTCGGCTATGCCAAGCTCGGTGCCAACTACGGTCCTTCCCTGCAGGCTCACGGCAAGGCCCAGGCTCTTGGCTTCGATCAGATTCTGTGGTTGTTCGGACAAGACCGTCAGGTCACTGAGGCTGGCGCCAGTAACTTTTTCATTATCTGGCACAACACCGAGGGCAAGCTGGAGCTTGTTACTGCTCCTCTTGATAACCAACTCATTCTGCCCGGTGTTACCCGTCGCAGTGTTCTGGAGCTTGTGCGCGAGCGTTTGTCGCAGAACTTTGTTGGAAAGCTTGCGCCGCTTGAGGCTGTCGAGCGCACTTTGACTATTGATGATATTGAGAAGGCTTCCAAGGAGGGCCGTATTGTTGAGTCCTTCGTTTCTGGCACTGCTGTAAGTTGACGAAATTGTCTGTTTCTTTGTCGGCGTTGATGTGCTAACATCCCACCCTTTAGTACTTCATTACCCCTGTTGCCATGATCCGCAACGAGGACACTGATATCAACACCTTGCCTGTGAACGGCGAGCCTGCTGGGTATGCCGCGCAGATCAAGTCGTGGCTCGAGGCCATTATGTTCGGTAAGGTTGAGCACGACTGGGCTTACGTCATCGAGAATGAGGGACAATAGATAGATAAAAAGATTCATAGATGGTTTTAGATTTAGATTCGCAAGCAGTTTGGTTTTCGGTTAATGCCTCTTAGGCGGGTTTATGATTAGCATTGTGGTCGACATTTTGTATGCTAGAATTGGATTGTATATAGATTTTAGACCGCACTCGTAGAATATCGGCTTGTTTCATTCAATGTTTGTTATCTTGGCTATGATTAGAATTGTAGAGTGTAACAAGACGCCGGTGAATGCACCTAGAGTTGGATATCAAAAAGAAACCATCAATTACTTTACATATCTCATAAGTGCGCAGAAATAGAACAGAATTCAAATGTCCTAATCCCGCATCTCACATATCAACAATCACTGGGGCATACTCTCCAGTCTCCTCGTCTTCGTCATTCCCATCCCAGTCCATTTCGACCTGTTCACCGTCCTCCAATTGGAGCATACCATGGCGAACGACAGCCCCACGACGAAGCTCCCAGTCATACTCTGCTTTCACCCACTCTTCAAGCTTGTCAAGCTCCAATTTGACTTCGGATGCACTATCGCCAACGAGGTCATCGACCGACTGACGCAGCTTCATGAGTAGATCGCGCAAGAAAGCCCCGCCCTCATCACCATCAATCTCAAACAGTCCACCATCAACATCATCACATCGCTGCAGCTGCAACGACAGTATCCTAAGGCTTTCACTCATAAACGACTCTCTATCCAGGACTGCACTCCGGGACGTAAGAATCAGTTCAAGAAGCCGCTTCCACTGCTGCAAACACGAATAGTTCATCATAGTTAGCACCATGAGGAACGTAAACTGCAGTTCCCCAAGCAACTGATTCCCTCCGGAAGCCTCCCCAGCATACCGATCGATCAAGTCTCCCAGGGCCCAAGACCGATCCTTCGCAGCTTCAGTCCGTTCGCGCCCGACAGCACCTTCTCTCCACGTCCTCTTTAAATCAACCGGGATGAAACCGAATTCGCGTTCCGCTTCCTCGCTTATTTCCGGCTCGGCTGGGGAATCGACGCCGGGGATATGATCCGCGTCCCGGTTGGCCGTTGAAGCAGACGATAAAACCCATCGCGGATGACCGTCTACATCGACCTCCGGATTCCCAATAACGCGCGATAGAAGGGTTGTTGAAATACGGTCGGTTAGTCCAGACCAATCCATCCGTCCGTTCTCTTCAGTTTGCGCATCATCTTCGGTTTGAATGCGAGCTTCGATTTGGGGTTTGGGTTTGTCCTCCTCGTTCTTTTCGCCGGTTTCTGATTCTGTCACGGGTTTGACAAGCATCGAGGGCGCAATCCGGCTGCGATATTTGAATAACCCGCCACTCTGCCACACAGAACCTAGATTCGCCTTGTAGCGCATGCTCTCCTGGCAAGCGGAGTCGCTTTCACTGTCCAGCGCTACTAGGGACTCTGTATTCGCACTCCATTTCCAGATGTAGATCTCTGGGACCGGTGCGTTCTGGGTTCCGTTTTTATTTCGGCCTTGCGCGACGAGCGCTGTGCCGCTGCACCCTTTCCCTGCGGTGGTGATGTCACCGATGTAGAACCATGCGCCGCTGCGTAGGGAGAGGGTCTCTGTTGCGCCGGTGTAGAGGAAGTGCCATCCTGGGGAAAGGTCACGGATTCCGTGGAAGTTGGGAGTTGACGTGAAGGTTATGAGGTCGATGCCGACGAGGGTTTTTGGTGGAAGGTCCGGGAGGAGGATTGTTGGAGTTGGCTGGTGGGTGGACATTGCGCCCGTTTTGTGCGAACTGGAGGTTTTGGGTTGGGGATTGCGCCTAAGTTGGAGCTTTGAGGAGGATGAAAACTTGGAAGTGAGAGCTCTCGGATAAATGCTGTCCTACCTTTTATTAACGGAGGCGAATTTTTTTTGTGTTCTTGGATTTGGAGGATCTTCTCTATATATCCTTCAGAACATCGTTGCCAACCTGTACTAATTTATTAGATTACGAGAACAGATGTAATAACAATAACAGAATCAACACATCTCTATATCACAACAACTACGAACTGCCTCCCTCCTATGTCCCCATGGGAGCTCCCCGCCGGGCCTCGGAAATCCATATGTACTATATAGCTACCATCATTTTACAATCGAGCTCAGCAGGAGCTTACAATAATCCAAAATATATAGGTCAAGTTGTTGATTTAGCACTACCTAATCCAACATCAAAGCCCGAGAGTTGATTTTCAGCGTATGAAAAAAATTGAAGACCAGGCGATCAAGGCCGTTCCTCGCGTTTATTCCATCCACAGATGCAGGAGAAGCCCGCAAATAGCCTCCAATCCAGCAATGCAATGACTTGCAAGGGGAAGGGAAAGACCAAGCCGCAAACGCTCACAGACGGCGACCACGGCGACCACCCTTGCGACGAGTAGAGTCGGAGGGGGTGGGGGTGACGTCCTCAATGCGACCGATGCGCATGCCGGAGCGGGCAAGGGCACGGAGAGCGGACTGGGCACCGGGACCGGGGGTCTTGGTGCCGTTACCACCGGTGGCACGGATCTTGATGTGGAGGGCGTTGATGCCGAGCTCCTTGCAGCGGACAGCGACGTCCTGAGCGGCCAACATGGCGGCGTAAGGGGAGGACTCGTCACGATCAGCCTTGACCTTCATACCACCGGTAACACGGCAGATGGTTTCACGACCGCTGTAATCAATTGTCAGTCAACATTATCCTTTGTTACGTTCGCCTCGACTCCGCTCGATTTCAACTCCAATTGGGTGGTCCGAATGCGCGGAATTGCGGATAGAGGGCGACTCACGAAAGATCGGTAACGTGAACGAAGGTATCGTTGAAGGAGGCGAAGATGCGGGCAACACCGAAAACGAGCTTGCCTGTGTACAGAGTCAGATCTCATGTTTTTTCCAACTTCTTCGGCTCGAATCTTGTTCAAACATACCATCACCGGCGAGGGGGCCGAGGGAGACGTTCTCCTTAGCGGCGGCGGGGGTCTTGGTCTTGGGGGCCATTGCGACTGTTGTTGGTGGTTAGTGTGGATGGAATACAGAAAGGAAGGAAAAGTCGGATCTGATCCCACCTGGATGTTGAAGAAAAAAGTGGGTGTGTGCCCTAGGGAGAATTACGCACTGTGATTGGTTCTTACGTCTCAAGCGAGCCGGACGCCTCAGGCTTCGATGCCATATATTTATACGCGGATTCTAGTCGGCCCGGTGGGCGGTGAAGACGTTAGCTCGGCGCAGTATTTAAATTTTTCGTTCGCCCAACTTATTTCCCTTTCAACATTGCAATTGATCTTCCCAGACTTGAGGAGCCTTCCAGCTTGGACCTTGGACCTTGGACAGTTCTAAATAACCTCTAGTGGTTATCAGTGTTATTGGCTTTTAAAGGTCACACCTCATTCCTTCGAAGTTCTAGGCGCGCTTTGTCACGATGGGTCGCACCAAAGAAGATGCCTCGATTGGCATCATTGGTATGGGCGATATGGGCAAAATGTATGCCCAGCGCCTGAGCGATGCAGGATGGAGGTAACTGGCCCCTTTTCGACAACACAACTCCAATATGCTTCAAATGGTAAGCGATCTCTCCTCCTTTGTCCGCCCATCCCCTCGAATGATGACATGAGTGCATTTGGCTCGAGTATGGTTTGGCTGGCGCTGTTACACCATTCTGGTTGATGGCTAACCAGCTGGCTGTCGGTGATGTTAAACCCACGCTACCTTAATTTTTTTGTCTGATCCCGTTCAATCTCACTTCATACAACTTCACATTGCTGTTTGAAAAACATACACTAACAAGTGAAAAGATTTTACAGATTCGCATCATGCCTACAAATAATTATTTTAGATCTGACATAACTAACTTTGCATTTTGATATCAAGGATAAACGCGTGTGATAGACCTGAGAATTTTGAATCTTTAAAACAAGAGTTCGCTTCTCAAGTACGTCTCCTGGCTGGGATTATGCCACTCAAGCTCAAGAAGCTCATTGTATATATAGAAAGGAGTCACCATATTCCCCAATGGACATCTTGTCTCAAGAATTAGCGATTACATTCTGTACAGTGTAGAGGCTGGAGTCATCGACAAGGTCGTGGCGCAGTACGGATTATGTATGTGTCGAACCGGAGCCGCTAGTCTGCCTCTTATCCACGTTCATTCTGACTCCGATTCAAGCAACCAAGGTCGGTGCGATCGTCGGTGGCCAAACGTCGTGCAAAGCTCCAGAGCTCGCCGCATTCGAAAAACACCTGCCCTCGGATGTAGAGATCGTATCTTGCCATTCGCTACACGGCCCCAAAGTGAATCCGCAAGGCCAACCTCTGGTATGGCCAACCTCGAGCTTGGATTCTATACTTTCATCGGACATACATTAGTAACACAGTGATCTAGGTCCTCATCCAACACAGAGCCTCGGACGAAAGCCTCAAATTCGTTGAAAGCATCCTCTCCTCGTTCGGCTCCAAACATGTCCATCTCACCGGCGAGATGCACGACCGTATCACCGCCGATACACAGGCTGTCACCCATGCTGCATTCCTGAGCATGGGAACCGCGTGGCATGCCAACACTCAGTTCCCCTGGGAGCATGGACGATGGGTGGGCGGTATCGAGAATGTTAAGATCAATATCACCTTGCGCATCTACTCGAACAAATGGCACGTCTATGCCGGGCTCGCCATCCTCAACCCAGCGGCGAAGCAGCAAATTCGCCAGTACGCCGAGTCGGTCACTGACTTGTACAAACTGATGATTGGAGGGCAGAGGGAGGAGCTCAAGCGTCGAGTGAAGGCTGCAGGTGCGTCAGTTTTCAGACCTGGCTCTGAAGGGCAAGATCTGTTACTGAAGGACGATGTACTGGACCGGTTCTCTCTGTCTAATCGGCCGCGTGAGAAGGCACCGCCGAACAGCCATCTCAGTCTGCTTGCTATTGTTGACTGCTGGTCGAAACTCGGCATTGTCCCTTACGACCATATGATCTGTTCCACGCCGGTATGTACCCAGTCATGGTGAGGATATTGCCAGACCACGGTTATATTAATATTGGGCAGCTTTTCCGTCTGTGGCTAGGCGTGACCGAATACTTGTTCCGCAACCAGGATCTCCTCGATGAGGCACTGGATACTGCAATTGATGACAGCACCTTCCGCTCGGATGATTTGGAATTCACGTTTGCTGCAAGGGTATGTTTTGGACAATATCTCCGGCGCCTGTCCGAGCTATGCAAGACACGCTAGTTCATGCTAACATGACGCTTTCATCAGGCATGGTCCGACTGCGTTTCTTTTGGTGACTTTGAGTCCTACCGTCACCGGTTTGAGCGCATTGCGGAGTACTTCGCACCGCGTTTCCCTGAAGCTGCCACGCTTGGCAATGAGATGATGAAGACCATCCTGGAGAAGACCACCTCCAATAACCAATGAACTGATAACGGTATAAGATATCCACATGTATGTATTTCGGTGAGTACATTTTATCAGTACGAGCAAGACTGGGAAGAACGGGAGGATACCAAGTAGATTTATCAGAATGTGTGATCTCGGGATTTATCGTAAATTAAATGAAAACCAATTGATATGACCACATCTTCAATAAGAAAAGAGAATCCCTTCAGTAGAAACACCCCGTTCTTCACTGGTGTTGGTGGCTCCAGGGCTGAAGCGATAAGATTCATTAGTCAGCAGTTTGTTTCTCCAGATCTGGTCCAGTCAAGCATCTCGTAGTGGGACAACAAGAGCAGTTTCACGATCACTGCTGGGTTCGAGCTAAAATTCCGATCACCCTTCTGACATATGGACATGGCAACTATCTCCCTTTGAACATCAGGCGACCTGTGACTGCGCCCCTCCTTTACGCTTCCCCATACTACCCTTGCTCCGCTCCGCTCGACCCTCCCACCAAAACAAGCGACCTCAATGCAGCAATCCGATACTCAGAACACCTGAGATACATGATAGCGAGCCAGCAAGGCTAGATGGAGCTCTATGGCTTCCGGGCACAACTCAGCATACTCCGCGTCGACTCAGCATCGTGCACTGGGTGATGGACGCTCCTCGCTTAGTCAAGATGGCGGCTCCGCCGATGGGAGCTGGCAGGATGGTATATCACGAATTGGGAGGAACAGGCGATCCGAGTCTGGAGGGAGCAGCAACATGGGCGGGCGGGGAGGATCATTTGTGCCCTCATTAGCTCCCTCGTTGGCACCCTCCATCGGTGGGCCAGGTAGCTTCAGCGCGGAGCTCAAAAGCACGACTTCACGCAGTGTCACACCCCGGGCGGACGGCCAATACAACAGACGTGCCAGCAGATCGATCGACGAGGAGGATTTTCACACAACCGAGCAGCGACAGGCTTTCCTCCGAGATAGGATCGCGAAGGAAATGAAGATCAAGAGCGGAACCGAGAATATGCTGGAGGCACTGCTAGCGAAACCACCCAAGCAAACCAAAGAGCAGCGTCTCAAGGTTGAGTCAGAATTGAGCTCATCGAACCGCAAGCTGGCCGAATTGCAGCATGAGCTGGAAGAAGAAATATTACGTGCGCAGGCGCCGATTTCGACTCCTCCACGCAGCAGTCGCCTCTCGAGCCTTTTCCGAGCTAGCCCCATGCGCTCACCATCTCGAAACAAGGACGCTATCGGCTCGGTCAACGGCGATGGGGAAGAAAATGGTGACGGTGACGTGGAGTCGCCAACCTATGTCCTCTCGGAAACGCTGCAGGCACTGGAGATAGAGGGAATGTCCCCTGATTTCTATGTCGAGCGTGCCAACAGCTTAGTTGAATTGTTCAAACGACATCCAACATTGAAGTATGACCTTGCATGGCCTGTTTTTGGGCTACGGGTTCAGGTCATGCTTTTGAGTGACAGCAAAGAGGTGGTAGCTGCGGGTTATCGATTAACACGCTATGCCATCGCTGATCGCAAATCCCTACAAATCATCAGAACGCTCCATACCGATGAGCTCGTGATATTGTCCCTGGTAAAAGAAACCAAGGCAAGTATTGAAAGGGAACAGGCATTGAAGTTCGTGAGAGGCTTCCTGGATGTTAAAGACGGTGTCCGAGAGATATCACGCGCCGTTGTGCGGACCATCGTTGCTGTTGCTGAACACCATGAAGATCGTCTTCGGAACATTTCAATTATGACCCTTGCCGAAATGTTGGTTAAAGATCCCGAACTGGTTGCTTCTGCCGGCGGATTCGCTGCTCTGCATGATGCGCTCGCAGAAGGGACGTTCGGCGCCTCAGAGTCTCTGATATCAAGTTTTCTACACGTTGTGGACACCCCCCGTAGTCGAAAGTTTCTCCAAGGATCTGAACTTGAAGCCGTCCTTACGCCTTTCACGGATTCATTATCCGACACACTACGCAATGGGCGATTAAAGTCTGCAGCACGGGCAATTTCTGCGATGCTAAAGACTTGGCCCGGGCTGGTTATTCTTGCGAGACATGACTCGCAACCGTTACGTTCTCTCCTTGATTCGCTTCATTACAATGACCCCATAGCCAGAGACCTGATCATGGAGCTATTATTTGACGCTCTGCGAATAAAGCCTCCCTCCTGGTCGTCATCCTTCCTTGCGGGCAGACGACTCACAACTTATGGCAGAGTCTCGAATCTTCGCTCTGATCTTGAAACATCAAGAGCCAGCCGCGCTTTCAACGACACTAATAGCAACAGATTCGATCTGACTGCTCATTTTTCTACTCTCATCTTGGCTGGCTTGGTCGAGGCAGGGCTCCCAAAGGTATGCATTTTTTTTTCTAGGTCTGGTTTAGTGAAGAGCTGACCAAATGCAGGTTCTCTCCGATGTCATTGAGGACGAAGCGGATCTATCTCTCAGACGTAAAGCAACTCTGCTATTAACGGAGGTTCTCAAGCTCGCCCATCATTCCTTACCCCAAGCCGTCAGCGCAAAACTTCAAGTCCTTCCACACCTAATCCCACCCGCCGTTGACTTTGAAACTGAGAATCACGACCTTTCAACCGCAACTATCTTCCAAATCGATAGCATCAATCGGACATTGGCACGTTCTGGTGGATATCCCAGTGGGCAGGGCCGATACAACATGGAGACTGATTTATCGGGTTCTCTGCTTCCTATTGAGCAGGGGAAAGACAAGATGAGCCCCTCCATGGACGAGACCCAGTTCCGCAATGCCATTCTGGAAACTCATGTTCTGAACACCGTCAACTTCAATAAGTGGAAGTGGGACATTATTCACCGCCTAGTGGAGGGTCCTCTCACAAACCCAAAAAGAATGGACGAGGCAATCAAGGGCTCCAAGTTCATGAAGCGGCTCATTGGGTTTTACCGGCCTTTCAAATATCGCTTCGCTCTAGTCCCAAACACTAAGGCAAACCAACGATATGTCCGAACCGGCTGTGTTCTCATGCGCACTCTCGTTACAACCCCCGAGGGCACTAAGTATTTGGCCGAGAACAAATTCCTTCGGCAGGTTGCAGAATGCCTGGCCCAGCTGGATCGCATGAGTGGGCTAACGTCTGCATCCCCGCTTTTCTCCAAAGACCAGATGGCCAATACTCTAAGTGGAGGCTACTTTGCGATGCTAGGATCACTGAGTGGCGATGCCAACGGGCTGCTCATGATGGAACGATGGCACATGCTCAACATGTTTTACCACATCATTGAGCTGCGAGATCGAAATGACCTCATTCAGACATTGTTAGGGAACATGGATTATAGCCGCGAAAGTCATCTCCGGGTTATGCTTTCAAAGGCCCTGACAATTGGTTCCAAGGAAATCCGGATCTTTGCAACGAGACTCCTGCGCAAATACGCAGTTGGAGATGTAACACTTTCGCCTCACGTGGCGATCGGCAATGCAGAATGGGTGGTCAAACTTCTCGTCACCCAATTGTACGATCCCGAGGTCACGGTCTGTCAGGTTGCCGTGAAAATCCTAGAAGAGGCATGCAATCAAAGGGATTATCTCGAGTTCGTGGTCAAATGTCGACCTTCCCTCGATCATCTGGGTGAAATTGGTGCACCGCTACTTCTCCGGTTCCTATCAACTTCCGTGGGATATCACTATCTTGATGGCCTCGATTATATCACACAAGAGATGGACGACTGGTTCCTTGGTCGCAACGATAGCTATGTTGGACTTGTTGAGGCTGCTCTTTCCCGAGCTTATGTCGAGCAACCGCGGCGTGGCAGCCTTGTCCCCGAGGATTTGGTAGACCTACAGGATATTGGGTTGGTACCACCGCATTTCTACAGAGAACTTGCACGAACTGCGGAAGGTTGTAAGCTGCTGGAGCAGTCAGGTCACTTCAATGAGTTTGCTTGGACGATTCGTGATTTCAGGCTGGATGAAGAAGACAATGAAATGCTTCTCAAGGCTAAAGGATGTCTCTGGGCTGTCGGTAATGTCGGCTCAATGGAGCTTGGCGCACCATTCTTGGATGCTGAGATCATCCAACGCATCGTGCAGATAGCAACAAGTGCAGGAGTTCTCACTATGCGAGGCACTGCTTTCTTCGTTTTGGGTTTGATATCTCGCAGTCGACACGGACTTCAAGTCCTGCGGGGTTTGGGCTGGGATTCCGGTGTTGACCAAAAGGGAGATTCACTAGGACTTTGCCTCCCTACAGATTTCCGAAAACTATTCTTGGTGAGTATCATCCGTCACTTCGCTTCCGTCCCATCTTGCTCATCCATCTAGATATCCTTCCCTGGCTGTGATTATAGATCGAAGCGAACTCCTAAGGAGAAACTCAAGGAAGCCACCACCGATTCCGATCCGGCCAATCAACGGATCTTGAAGTTGATCGTTGATATGGGCAACACCGTGCTCTCCAAACGAGCCGCTTCTGATCTCCACATGTAAGACCCCCGGTTTTCACTCTGCGACTTCTCACATTTGCTCACAATTCTCAATCACAGCCTAAAGTCCAAACAACCCGAGCGCTTCCACCAAGCCCATCTCTTCCGCAAGACCCTCTGTATCCTGGAGAGTCATCACTACAGACTCCCAGCTCGACGTTTCGCCTTGGACTTATTCGACAAGAGCGTCATGCGACGAATCGTCCTCGATGAAGATTCCGACTCTGAATCGGACTCGTCAACTACTTCCCAGTCAGAATAAACCCCCTGATCATTTTCATTTACCTTTCCTGTCCTGCCAATATACCCCGCAAGACGGCTGATTGGGTGCTTGGCTTTTTGTATTCTGAGCGACGATTTATGCATGTTCAATCTATGACCTCCAAAAATACTAGACCTCAAACTTCTTGACCGGCGTAGATCAGTGAAATTTTGACCTCGGTCCAGAAAACTAGTGTTATCCTGGTCTCCCTTGTATTTTCTTTGGCCCTGATGTTAGTGAGTCTCGTTCTTCTACTTAGGTATGTTAGGTACTGGGCTTGACCCGTCGGACTATATGATCTCTTTGGAAAGACAGTTAGCTATGTCGTTGCCGGGATTATCGCAGTCTCTAGGGATTTACTGAAGTCGGTTAAATATCCCTCGAGCTCTAGATGAGAATGAAGAGAATGAAGAGTAGGGAGCGATGATGTGGAATCAAATCCTTGTATTAACAATAGTCTAACGTCACAATCTGCTCCTATCAAAAGGCCCAGCGCTCTAGCCATCTTTCAACAAGCGGACCATCGAGAGGCTGCAGATTGGCCAAACTACTACTCTTGAGCACCGACCGATCCGTAGCAAGGTGTACCTTGCGGTTCTCCAACTGCTTCATATCCTCATAGAGTTCGGCCAGCTTGATTCCTGGGTATTTAGCGATATTTTCGGAGATAGGGTCGATCTGCTTCAATGCACTAAGCCAGTGGTTGTATTCGACTACCTCCATGGCACATCCCTGCCTTTGATAAAAGTCAGAGACGGTGCGCACCAGGTCATTCCATTGGACAATCTGCGGATTGACAATATTAAAGCAGTCGAATAATTGATTCTTGGTCAAGTCGTCTTCAAGTCTGGACAACGTGAGTTCTATCAAAGATTGAGCTGTGACATCCACAGGGACCCAGTCGACTGCGTCGTGGCCTTCAAGAGCGGCTGGAATCTTTTGCAGAGGCTTGGATGTCTCAATCAAGGTCGGGAGCCATTCTTTGATTTTTCGGTAGTGATTCTCCAGATGTGTATACAATGTGTAGACCATTACTTACCAGCTTGATTCCTAGCTCCAGTCCCATCCACGGGACCTCCTAACTGCTCCAGATGGAGAACTATTGCTCTCAACCCAGATTTTCTCGCTGCCGGACATAGAATAGAACTGGCGACGTGCTTGGATTCCCCATATCCCTATCCCAGAGGAAGGCAGACATCGTCCTCGAATTGAAAGTGACAAGGGGAAGGGAGATTGCACACATATAAATCTAGACAATACAGCCCCTAAAGGTCTACTACTACATGAGACCACCTTCGGATATTTTTATCTGAAGAACAACTATCGGGTCGGCGGCCGTGAAGTCAGCCTGAAAGGTCCGAGTTGGTGCGGCCGTTTGAGAAAGAACATGACATAACCCGACGAATTCCCCGTCGGCTCGCACATTACTGGCTGCTCGGGGAGATCCCCGAGGCTAACTCGACTTTGCCTAGTTGCATTTGGCGATCATGGCCCTGATAGGACGATGTGTATCTAGTGGACCTGGGAGGAAGTAGATAAATCGATCTCGGATTTCCTATCTGAACGAATTCACCTATCCTCTCTGTATCTCATATTCATCCAGCAAGCTCATTGATCAACAAAGACCTTCAAAATGCCGATCACTAGTGATATCACCCTTGAGACCTCCAAGTTCCAACCAGAGAATGTCACGGAGGCAACAAAGCAAGCCGCAGGTCTCCTGGAAAGCCTCACCAGCAAAGGGCCCCGATGGTGGGAGGTAGGCATCACAAAATATCGTGAAATGCGTGAACTTGGTCAGACCCCACTGCCCATGCCCGTCCACCTCCCGGGGGCTACTGATAGCACTGTTCCTTCACGCGAGGCTGGTCGTGAGATCCCTATCCGTGTTTACAAGCCCGATAATGGCCAGCCTAGCAAAGGTGTATTTCTGCACTTCCATGGTGGCGGTTTTGTGCTGGCAACGCACAAGGAGTGAGAATTAACCCCCACTATACGAGGATCTCCCGGCACTGGTTGCCGCCTCCTCGGTTGGATCGTTGCCCCCGGCTCTCTTCCTTTGTGGGACTGAGGATCCATTGCTTGATGAGACCATCTTGACGAGTTCTAAATGGAGCATTGCCGGTGGGGAGGCAATCGTCAAGATCTACCCTGGTGCGACTCATGGCTTCACTGCGTTTGCTGGTCTGCCAGTCGCTGAAGAGGCACGTGCGGTGAGCCTGGAGTTTATGCAGGAGAAATTGAGTAACTTGGTCTGATCAACGAATGTTCCAAATGTTTACGAGAGGAAGACTACCACTAGGCAACCATCTAGCGGTGAAATAATTAAAATCTTGGTCTGATTTGTATCATTCATATCATTGGTAGTTATCTAAATGTAATATACTACCTACATGCAGGTAATATATCTCCTATTCCCTCCGTTGGGCTAGTCTCTGTGAGTGTTGTTTATTCTGTGTAGAAAAGATATAAGCCTCGAGATCTCCCGAGAATATGAAATGCATTGGGACTGAATGTGTGATCAATGAATCCACCATTCGCAGTCCGCTGATTTCACGCATGAAATCGTCTGTGTTGGGCTGATGAAGGTCAACTAATTGGAGGCAGTTTTGCCGGTTTCTGGTTCCCGAGGTTGAATACGGCAGAACACGGGTTTGGAATATCATCCAAAGTGCGAAGTACGTTGGTCGTATAAGAGGTCTTGAGATCGAACCCCATTGATTGGACCCCCCCTATTTTACCATTACGAATTACACCGACCGTAAACCCTTGCCCTTATTCCTCTTTCGGCTTTAATGCCATGATCTAACGCTGCGCCAATTTGTAAGTAGTTAAAAACCGCACCAAACATCCTTTCATCCAGCCACTTATCAACGCCTATCAGAGCTTAAAGCGTCGCCCCCAGTCGAGAGAAGTAGGGTGTGTTAATTTGTTTTGCAGACCCCTGGGTTGAGGTCACCCTATATAAGTACTAGGTGTGCTCAGCGGCCCCCAACTCAGCATCTAGCTTATCGTGCATTTATATGACACATAGCCACTCATGGATCCCCGCCCCCTCACCAATACCTTTACTCTTGAACCCAGCTTGCAACTATTCACAAATCTGTCGCACCTTAAACGCACCACCTGCGACCTCTGCCGAGAGCGCAAAGTACGCTGTGACAGGGGTAAACCCCAGTGCGGTCGGTGCCAAAGGTTAGGTCAAACATGTGCATATCCATCAGTTAGTGGCGAGGTGACACGCATCAACTCCGAGCTCAGAAGTCTGCAATCACGACTGCGTATGTATCCTGAGTATAGTATACCGAGGTGCTACTGACTCTCCATAGGCCTGGCAGAGTCCAAGTTGCATAAGCAGGATACAGCCTTTCCTGTTGAACTGGCTGGTCCTGCTTCGAATTCTAGAAGCAACAACAGCCCTCCCCAGACGCTACCGTTAACCACCGAGACCACGATGGGAGATCTCGTTATACCACTTGATCTGGACTCTTGGTAAGAGTGTACAACCCCCCTTTTTTTTGGAAACAGGGCGGAACGGATACTGACATGGTTGATATGTTATAGGGACCATGCCATGGACTTTGATCCCCTAGATGGTTTACTTGACCGAGATGTCTCTACAGAAAGCAGTAACCAATGCGAAACTCTAAATTCTAGTGCACCTCAACCTATCTCGCCAGGCTATGGTGACTCGGCCCAATGGCCCTTAGAGCCGCTTCATACGGCCCAGCGGACTATGCAGCAGAATGCGCATCCCGACCTGAGAAACGAGGTTGGCGAGATATCACCAACAACTACAGAACAACTGTATGTCTTTTGTCCCAGGTCACCATTAGTATCGCTTTTCTCACGATTTCCAGATTTCATAACTACATCGACATTGTGCATAGACAAATGCCCCTCATTGACACCACGGAGTTCCTTTATGAGACCGCATACGCCACATTACATCAGCATCAGGCATTGAAATATGCCGTCGCCAAAGTGCACAAACATTAATTCTGATTGCTCGCTACGAATTCACGCGGACAGACACCACAAGAGCTATCATTACTCTGGCCCGACTCATGCAACTCATTCGTTTGCTTGAACTTGATAACATCGATCGAAGAAAGACACAGGGTGATCCACCCCAGAATCTACAGAAGATCCACGAGTGTCGAAATACGTTATGGATTGCATATGCCTTTTACTGTCACGCATCAACCATATTCTCGCGATGTGAGCCGATTGATATAGAGACTGTATGTTATTGACCCCAAGCGTCTAGACTCCCTATAGAACCTGGCTGACAATGCGTATAGAACCACACCGCACTCCCCTGCGACTGGACAGAGGGTGACGGGGATAACCCTCAGATATTCCTCTCAGAAGCAGCCACACACCCTAAGAGCAACAAACTCTCCTCTCTAGCCATATTCGTCCTCGCTATGCGACTAGCCGCTTTCACTGAGCAACACCACCGGATGACCGAGGAAAATGTTTCGGGCAGAGGCGCCCCGGACTATAATTTCTGTCTCGCCCACGAACGTAGCGAGAACATGATCGGCATGATACTTTCCGCTTTATCCGGGTGTTCTTTACAAACAGGACCCGACAAGGAGCTGCGCGTGCTAGCGCTAGTCGTCACCTTTGGCGCACGCATCACCCTTTACAAGGCAGCCATTGTGAACGTGAAAAAGGCATCCTTCCTGGGGCCCGTGGTGGGGGAAAGTGAGAAAACGGGTGTCTTGGCAGCAAACGCCATGTGTGACGTACTGCTGCAGGCAGAGGTATTGAATCCTGCTCATGTGCGTACCTCATAATTTTCTACAGGCTCCGGGTCTCCTGTCAGTACTGATAGCTTCTAGGTCCCCGTGTATCGGGCCATGAGTGTAATTATCATGCGCCCTCTGGCACTAGCGGCCAAATTTCAGCTGTCTGTTGTGCGGAATTCCGCACAGGGCAGTGGGATGGGCATGTATTATATGAACCGAGAGATTCGGCATTCAATGGAAGTGATATGTGGTGCCATGGAGGCCTTCCAGGAAGGTATGTGTCAATACGATGCTGGCATCCGGGAGTGTCGGGAGCACATGGAACGTGGGCAGTTTGGGAACCGATTTTCCACCGATTTTGGGACTAAACGGGTATCAGGGTAGCGAGATATGAGACTTTAGAATGGAAGAGCGCTAGACAAGAGTATCACTGGACATAGACATTGTGTGGGTAAGTGTTTTTTAGGGGAGCGTAATGAGTCTGAAACGATTTGGATTATATCTTAGGTCACATCTTTTGCCTTCTTTCAAGCTTGTTGGCTAATGACTGTTAGAAATATGGGGTATACGCACCCTCACCTGTTAGTAAAAATACGCGTTTATACATATAGTTTGCCTGGAGTCGTATAAATAGTAATTCTGTGGGCTATCTATCGGCCTCCGTAGTATTCTACTCAGCGGATATACTCCTTCCCGGCAAATATGTAGACTCAGACAATGTGAGATCCTGACCTGGGGCAAAAAGTGTAAAGAAAAGGACCAAAATAAATTATAGCGATACAAGCTCCAAGGTCACATACCGCTGAGGCTTGCCCCCTCACTTGTTCAGCAGCTGCGTTTTCCCAGAACCCTCGTTCTGACCCACAATCTCATCTCTCCAAGCGAGAGTGGAAGGGTTCAGATATTCCATAGGTAAAACGTTGAACTTTGGAGCGCCAGCGCACAAGTCGGCGAGTTTATCAGCATACACTCTGCCTGGCCGGTGAGAGGGAAGATGATCCTCATGATGAAATGATTGAGCGGCTCATCACATGATTGAATCCTGGTTAGAAAGTGGGAGACGTCAAATGCACGCTGCATACGTGGCGTTCGCGATTCCTAATAGCGCTTAAACATAGCGGATATGGCTGATCGGGAGGGTCGGCCCTCTGGGCCACTTTTAACGAGACTGACCACTTCATTCAACAAGCCGCGCTGCTATCCAAGGTGCAATCTACACCGAGGGCAAAATTTGGGGTCACCTGTTGCATACTATATTAGCCCAAGTTCTAGTATTGTCTGCATTGTTGCGGCTATGACCTTGTGGTGCCCTATCTGGCCCATCGGACCTCGCTCCATTCACGCGGGGTGTACACTTCGCTGCGACATCAGTCCAGTCTTCGTTCAATATTGACAAGGCCGTACTTAGCAAGATCATGCGTGAGGCTGTTGCATCCATTGACAACGCAATGGAGCCAGCGCGTGTCTACAGCACAAACGATGTGAATTCCGCCATAAGTATCACCGCTGACAGATTCAACATGACATACAACTACGATAGTGATATCGTCGAGGTTGCACCATTCACCCCCAAGCTGCGCTTTTCCTCTGAGGACATCTACCTACTGGCTGGCTGCCTCGGCGGTGTCGGCCGCAGTCTCATATCGTGGATGATGGAGCGCGGCGCCCGCCACTTCGCCTTCATCTTGCGCTCCGGAGACGACAAACCAGAAGCCGCGCAGCTGACATCCTCTTTCTGTGTAGTGGGTGCACATCCCAGATCTTCCGTGGCAATGTCTCCAATGCCTCCGACGTAAAAAACGTCATTGAGGCAGTCATATCCGGGCCCAATGGCGAACGTATCCGCGGCGTTGTCCAATTGTTGGCCAACCAAGTCAGTCCAACTATGCCACCGCCAACAGCTTCTTGGACAACCTTGCCTGCCAGCGTAACCATATGGGTCTTGCCACAACCTCTGTGACGTTGCCTATGGTTCTAGCCGTTGGAGTTGTGGCGGAGAACGACGCATTGGGGGACAAGATCACGCGTCGCGGTATGTATGGAATCGACGAGCGCGATTTGCTCCGCACGTTTGAAGCAACCATGTCATTACGGCCCCAGCCGGATTTGAAGTATCAAGAGGCTAGTATCCTGCTGGGTCTGGCCCCAGGCCGGTTGGCCGGGGCGTGGACGGCCGCCCGCGAGAATACCGACCTGGACTGGGCCGAGGATGGCCGATTCATTGGGCTGAAGGCGCCAGTCGAGGCGGCGTCTGGTGGAAAGAACGGCGACTACGCAAAGGATGGCGGCGAGGGGGCTGTCGCGGCACAGGAGATTGCGGTTGCGCAGAGTGATGGTGTTGATGCCGCAGTGGATGTGGTCGCTGCGCGCCTCATACAAAGGTGTGCAGGTATCTTGATGATGTCAGTGGAGGACTTTGTGCTCGAGGGGTCTAGCGTTGGAGGCTATGGGTTAGACAGTATGATTGGTGCTGGGCTTGCATCTGGTTGTTCAAGACGTTTGGTCTCAATATCCCCTTCCAGGAGTTGGTGTCGACATCTGTCACGTTCAAGCGGTTGTGACTATTGGCCTTGGAGACCTTAGAGGTGAATGTGGCTTAGGGTTGTCTAGCTCGCATGATGACTCTGGATCTTAGATGTATAAGTGGAAAGTTTGTTTAAGAGATAATACCTCGACGCATTGCCTGAAAGTCTCGCCTTAGATGTTGCTGTGGGAAAAATACAGCCTATTTTACCACTAGACCCTAACAAAAACCTCGGTTCCTTTTTAGGGCCTAAGGGGGCCATATCCCAGTCTGACAGTTGCCCGCGATGTACATAACTTGTAATACGAGTATTTGATTCATGGATACACCTGATACACCAATACATGTACATATCGCACCAATTCTCTACATTTTACGTCCCGATATTATACCACTCCATTTAATCCGTATGATAATATTTTACTAGTTAAATATAAAGAATATATGATTGTGTATCTTGTAAAGTAGAGTAAATATTTGATCTTTCAAGTTGTACGGAGCTGGTAATCAGCAAAGAAAGCCAGCGGTGAGCCAGGCGGTCAGAATTTACTGCTCGAAAATCCGAGATGGCGCACTGGCGGGGACTGCCACTTCGCAATCACATCCGGGAATCCTAACTTATATGCCTTCACCCATCTGCTTCAGATGGGCGGCCGTATAGGGTCTGTGAAATCTCGATCTGGGTGTACAACTTGCAAGTAGGTTTCCGCTGCCGTTTTTAGAGTTAAGCTCTAACCGCCGACCAGAATCCGAAGAGTCAAATGTGGCGAGGAGAAGCCGAATTGCCTTCGCTGCTCTAGCACAGGACGGAAATGCGAATATGAGGGCAGAGGGGAAACTCTCTGGGCTCCCTCCGTGCCATTTGCTCTTACACTCGGACACACGCTGTCATTGTTTCAAAATGCAGGTCAGCGAGAATGTCGCGCATTTGAATATTACTTCCAGCATGTATCCCAACATCTGGCAGGTGGAATGAATATAGATTTCTGGACAGGGGTCGTTCCGCAGATCTGCCGCAGTGAGCCCGCTGTGTGGAATGCAGTCATTGCAATTAGCGCATTATACGAAAATCCGAAGCAGTGCATGGACTTTCATTTTCTGAGGGATCGCCGAAACAAGGCACATTTGCTTAATCATGCTCAGCAGGATGCATTGACATGGTACTCGCGATCAATCTCTACTGTTTCGTCGCAGATCCAACGAGACAGCGCAGATCCGTACATTGCACTCATCAGTTGCGCGCTATTTATCTGCGTGGAAACAATCCAAGGACATATGGAGCAGGCCTTAGAGCTCTATCGACAGGGTATCACGTTGATACTTGAACTCCGTGCCCAGATCGGTCACGGAGTAGTATCTATCAGTAAAGGTGTTCTGTTGGAACGCAGCATTGTTCCCTTATTCCTACGACTCGGCGCAAGTTCCCTGACCATTTCAGGGACTCAGTTTCCTATTGAACTTTTTGCCTTTATAGAAACAGATATGAGCGCTGATTTCGCATCTGTCTATTCTGCAAGATCAATTATGTCCGTCCTAGCTACGGAAGTTATCCTCTTTGAGCGCGAGGCGAACTTACACCTCAGGGAAGTTGGTGCCGAAGCCGCTGTAAGCCCAGCAATGATCGCGAAAAAAGAAGCGCTCCGAGTCCGCCTCGTTGAATGGCATCGAGCATACACCAATCTTTGCCAAAGAAACAGATCTGTACTCACTCTCCCCGTATACCCAGAGCCTATCCTACTCACATATCATGCTACTGCTTTGATTTGTGTGACAGGATGCTTAAAGCAACAAGAAACCGTTTTCGATGCCCATTTTGCAGACTTTGCTACTATCGTCGCGCAGTCTAGGTTGATTCTCGATACCTCAGCAGGCCCAAATGGTGTCCAACCACCATTCACCTTTGAGATGAGTGTGGGTGTCCCTCTGGCCATGACTGTGTTGAGGTGTCGTGACCCAACCTTGCGGCGAAGGGCTTTGGACCTATTACGACTATCGCCTCCGATACAAGGATTTTTCAAATGCGCCCCCGTGGCTCTTTTGTCAGAAATGTTGATGAAGCTGGAAGAGGGCTATGGCCTTGCCGTGAGGGAGAACACATCGGCACCTTCTCAAAAGGTTGAAGCAACCACGTCACAAGCAGCACTCATCCCTGAAGAGGCTCGTATCCATGAATATGGTATCTTCAGACCAAATGAATGGCAACCTCTGTGGGTCACCGAGGAAGATCTCACAGCGTTTTCACTTAGCCCGAACCAACTATATTTGGGATTTTCAAGAAATCAATACGACAAGGAAAGCAATACTTGGCGGCAGATTTATCAGTGCATACCGTTGGAGGCCAATTTTTGAATGATATTTTACGTCTTTCATGTGTTATCCATGGATGTTCATGTGTGTTCTTAACTACGTATCTTCTTTTTGGTATACATCTATACATCCCTATGTACTCAACAGATCTGGACGTCGGCAGCCCAGAGGCCCGGTTCCAGCGTCTCAGGTTCGGGCCTTTCCGAGGTCTACCTTGGAAAGCTCGCCCCTTAAAAGAGCGTGGCACGTCACTGGAAATTCACACGCCTATATATGGCTCGGTGAAGGGTTAGAGGAGAACAAAGATAGCAATCAGAACAGGCTAGATTTTCCTGATCATGACCTGTGTATAGATCTTCTAGAGGGTTAGCCGAATAAAAAGCCGATATGTCATAGTAACGGCAAAGGTGTGTTCTAATCAGCATAACAACGTTCTGGAACACCCCTGATATTTCCACTAGTAGGTGCATCGATGCAAAGTGCCTCCGAAATCCACACTAGCCCACTGTTCGCCGACGGGCAGATGAGATGCCCCGCCTTCCTGATAAGGACGCCGAAGGCAGTTCTAGATTGGAACCCCCCCCCCCCCCTCTTAAGAGCCTGCAGATACCCCGAAATGTATCGAGTTTTATTTAACCCAAATTCTTTCAGTCTGGTCTATCTTCAGTATGCCCGAACAATCAAATCTTGATCTAGATCTCATTGTGCTGAACTGTACTTTGGCCACTGCTGAAGACGTTGTGCAATGTGACATTGGCGTTAAAGATGAGAAGATTCACTCAATTGTCCCCAAAGGATCGCTGGCTGAATCAAAGGCCAAAAAGATAATTGATGCCAAAGGAGCTCTAGTTACGGTTGGTTTTTTTCACCTCTATCACAAGTGAATTCATGGCCATATGCTGACATTCTTTTTAGCCAGGAGGGATTGACGCCCATGTCCATCTTCAGGAGCCACCGCTCTTTGGACTCGGCTCCACTGCAGATACCTTCGAGTCCGGTTAGTTTGCCAATTCCTAGAGTTGGCGATTAACTTGGTCATTGAATTGACACGTCCTAGGCACCCGCGCCGCGATTGCAGGAGGTACAACAACAACCGTAGCTTTTGCACCTCAACGGAAGGACGAAGACAGTGTTCTCGCTACTCTAGCTTGCGCTCACGAACGTGCCAAAGACCAATGTTACAGCGACTACTCGTTCCATCTGATCATCTCCAACCCTTGCACAAAGACACTTGCGGAATTTCCAGCCTTCCGAGAGATGGGCATCTCGTCCGTCAAGATATACATGACCTACGAAGATTTGCGCCTGAATGATGAGCAGTTCCTAGATGTCTTGTTTCAATCCCGTCTACACAAGGTTACAACTCTGGTGCATGCCGAGAATGACTCTGTGATTGCATGGATGACCAAGAAACTGCATGAGCGCCAGCTATACGCACCCAAGTACCATACAGTCTCTCACCCCGCCGTTGCCGAGATCGAGGCCAGTTATCGTGCAATCTGTCTTTCTGAGTTTATTGATACTCCCATCCTAATCGTACACGTCTCTAATCCTCGAGCGGTCGAGAATATTCGGCAAGCCCAGGCAAAGGGGCTTCCAATTTACGCCGAGACCTGTCCTCAATATCTGTTTCTCAGCAAGGAAAACCTGGATTTGCCCGGGCTCGAAGGGGCAAAGTGTGTTTGTAGTCCACCGCTGCGCAACAAATCCGACCACGAGGCTATTTGGGCCGGTCTCGAGGACGGAACATTTACCATTCTCTCGTCCGACCACAGCCCATTCAACTTCAATGACTCGACATCTGGCAAAGGATCGAGCGTGACCGCAGAACACCCCGATGGACAGTTTCACCTAGTTCCCAATGGATTCTCTGGTGTCGAGACCCGAATGCCATTGGTTCTTTCAGCTAATCGACTCAAGATACAACGATACGTGGAGCTGACTTCCACCAATCCGGCTAAGTTGTATGGAATGTACCCAAGAAAAGGCGCTCTTATCCCGGAGGTCAGTGATGCAGACTTTGTCATCTGGTATCCCGATGGGAGTCTTGACATGACTGTCACCAACGACATCCTTCATCATGACGTCGACTACACTCCATTTGAGGGACACACGGTAAAGCAGTGGCCGCGCTACACTGTGCTTCGTGGAAAAGTGGTTTGGGACCGGGAGGATGGAGGAGTCATAGGCACTCGAGGCTTTGGTCAATTTTTGCATCGCACAGAGAGTATGTTGGCTGGCAGTAGGAGTGAAGGGTCATGGGATGTGGAGACTGCGTGGGTTTAATATATAAACTTCGACGTCTGTAACAGCACGGGAAATATTCTATATAGTTTCCCATGTGAGGGCGTGCCTGCGTTATGTCCATAAATGGGAATTAGTCCTTGAATGCTATCAGCAAATCTTTCTGGTTTTCAAGTCTCCTCTCTCGACTGCACAGCATCACATGGCTGGTCGGATTGTAGGGCGAGCTCAGTACGCCAAAGGGTGGTATCGACCAACGCCTACATGCTATCAAAGCGAGTCTCTTTTCAGTAGCTTGCGGAGGAACCCAAGAATCCGCCTAGCCCCATTCATGTGTTCTTCTCTGACTTTCCCTTCCAGCCTCTCCCACGCCATATAGAACATCTAAGCGTCATCACACTCTAGATACAAACCTTTCGGCTGCTTGTGGAGCACACATGGCAATTCGTGTAGCTCAGACAGACGGCAGACCGAAAGCAACGGGGGTGGCTGCAGTAGTTATGTAGACAGTTAGGGTAACAAGCGAGATCCTCGTTCATCTTCGTAGCATCTGCCCCGTCGAGAGATCCAGGTCCTCCATCCTCAGATCCAGAGTTGTCACCGACAACATTGGCATCGATGCTGGCAAAAGCAGCATCCAGCTCCGTGCATAGGTCGTCGGCAGTTATCGCAACGACCTCTTCGTCCATATCCTTGAGGTAGTACCCTCCATTCTCGGCGTGGAGAATTGTACTCGGATACACCTTGACTAGATCGTTGAGGAATTGTCTGTTGTGGACGATAATGACGTCGCTCGGGGGCGTGGTGTGGTACCTGGTAAGACCTCCAACCATAGCGGTAAAGAAGCATAGAAAGTACACAAGGGAAGCGAAGATGGATTGCATACCGCAGTCGTGAGGGGTATTTTAAGGGTCTCTATAGGCGCCTTGGTCATCTATCTTTTGGTCCCGAGGGCTGTGGGTGTATTCTTCTGAGATTTTGCAGTACAGATCTTCTATGAACATACCTTGTAACAAGCTAAAGAGAACAACTGAAGTAGGCGTTCCTATCGATTATCAATACTTCCAGCTATAACGGTCAGTGATACACATGGCGAAGTAGGGATGCCTGGGGAAGATGGCTTACCTTCGATATTTCCAGTAGAATACCAAGGGAAAAGTGATGTGAGATACAGAGAAAAATATATGGAGAGGTCCTTCATATAGTTATCTAATTCAACTAGCTAGTCTAGCTATCTGTCGAATAGGCAGCAAAAGCTTCAATCATAGGTGAACTTACCCCGCTATTCTAGCCTGGCATAACCATCTCGAGTCGAACAATGGGGCCAAACCCTCAAACGAGGTGACTAAATCCTCCCACAAAAGGCTTCTTGGCGGGGATCTGAATGATCCGAGACGGATCATGGTTCTTTTGTCACTTTTGTCACTTTTGTGGTAAAATGTGTGCGATTTTCCGAGACCAATTCCATCTATTTCCGGGAGATCCGTCGGGGGCCGTCGGGAGATGCCGTTGCGCTAGGGTCAGCTAAGCTCGTCCTAGTAAGTAGCCTTTAGGGAGAACGTCATTATCAGATTTAGGGCTAACAGCCATATTTTAATACTATTCTAGAAACAAGCCTAGGAGCACTTCACCTAAGTCCTCTTACGGGAAATTGTAAAGGAGGAACGGGTTAGACGCGCCTGAAACCCTAAAAGGTTAAGAGGAGAAGTTGGGTTTCCACTCCAAGCTTATGATCTGAAAGATATTTGTATTATTGGTTGTGCTCGACTACAGTATTGGCCAAATAAAGTCCCCGATCCCGATTTATTTCTCTCTTCTTCCCTTTCCCCCTCCGTATGCTTTGTATAGGAATTTGGACATAACTCGCTATCGCATTGTATAGCGACTACTAGGGACTTTGGTCCTATTGGCCTTTAGGATCCCGCCTCTTAGTATCTCCGTCTTCATCAAGTAATCTTCCCTGGTTATAAATAGAAAAGTACTTTTACTCGCCCTTTTCTGCCATCTGCCTACCTACGAGGAGGGGGAAGATATCTAAAACGCCTACAAGACATGATAAGGATGCATGAGTAACCGAGTATCCTTGTCTATGTATTCTCTAATTGATCCACCTGATGAGAGTTCCTATAGATCTATATTAAGTTGGTCATTAATATAACAGTAGAATAGTTGGCCGCTTTTTAAAGCTTGTGAATTGCTAGTGACATCGGTCCATCTACAGCTGTTCCTCCATTGCCAGCGTATTCTAGGATGCCAGTCGATCAAGGTTCCCTTTAGCCATGTTGTTCTTTCACACCGTAACCACATCCTTAGACAGCTTAATGACACTCGTCGATCTAGCCGTCGGCTTAATAAGTGTTAGCCTCTTGGTCACGTAATCTCCGTTGTTTGTTTGCCTGAAGGATTCTCCTTCCTCCCCTCTCCCTTTGCTCTATCCTACAATTATCTGTTAGCTTACAATACTATTGGTTAACTGCGGTCCTTCCTGCTGTCGACCTTCCATTGAGAGGCTATGAGCCTTCTTTCTATATACTGAGACTCTATTAGACCATTGTGTGAATTGTTGATTGATGGAATTGATGGAATTGACAGTGATACTGTTTGGTGGATATCCTCCAGGGCTGTAGCGACGGTATTTACGGGTTTAAGACCTGCATTTTCGGTGTGAAATAACCCCAATTTGACGACCTTAGATCCTCGGTTGACCCTCCCCTTTGACGATTTGACTGCTTGGCCTGCTCGCGGTTGTCCGCTTCAAGCAACCCCGACCCTGGATATAAACTCGCCCGCGAGTATACGCCAGAAGTGAAGTAAGTGCACCATAATTGGTTAAGAGCGGATAAGGTCACTTCATTAACAATCTTTAGTTTTTCATCGCCTGGGTTGTAGTTGCCGAGGTTTGGCTCTGGATCACTTTGCTGACAGTGGGATTATTTCCTCTGTGGGATGGACGCCATCGGATTGTTCTCATCGCGCGGGGACTTGTTCATGGTTGCCTGGAAAATTCATAATGGAAAATTTAACGGGCAAAACGTCGAACTGTGTCTATTTCTCTGTCTTCTATATTTATACCAACTCCTTTGCCAGAACCATTTCACCGGTGCAAAATGGGGTTGTCCACCGTAAGTATCACAATGACCGTAGAGATGGACACCCCACCTAGCTCCTTTAACAATGTCTTCAATGTCTCCCACATAGTAGACCTTATAGCACATCGTCCATTTAACGCTAACTAAGTTCGGACTAGCACCCTGTCCTTACGGTTACGGAGTTATCTGTGCAAATCTTTTGGGACATTCCCTTCCAAAAAAAAACTTTAATGTTCTAGATGTGAAGCTAGAGATATATAGTTATATATTTTCGCACTACGTTTGTAAAACCAGACGCTTATATTCAATCACGTGACGTACGAGAGCCAGAGCCTGCATCTAGGTATCAACGTTGCCACTTGCTAAACGAGGGTCATGTACTGAGTACTTTGATGTACACCAGTAATAGTATTGTACATAATGTACTGCGACACCGGATCTCGGGATCCATGGATGGGCACTGATCCGATTATCTAAAGTTGACCCGCACCTGCCCGGCACCTGCAGATAGCGGCTCCTCAACACCGAGCTTCATTATTATTTACCCTTCTGTGTTCCCCCCCCTTCATTTACCACATTTCCTACCTGTGGACTACTGTGTAATGGAGGATGCAGCCGAGTCCATGTCCCCGACAAATCTGACCGACGCTGACCCCACCCCGACCGTAACCGTAATGGAGAGCTCGGATGTCTCAACCTCGGATATGTCAAGCTCGGAAGAGCATACACCTAGCGATACAGCAGATCTGCCTCATCTCGTCATCCAGTTGATCCAATGCCAGCATTGTTCCCGCCCTTTACGAACTCCGCTCCGCCTACCATGCGGGAATTCGGTCTGTCGGGAATGTTTACCCGCCTCTCGACCGCGGATAGGTATCACCTACCCCGTGGCTGAAGGGAGGGACCAGGAATTTACATGCTTTTGGAAAGGAAACAAGACGTGTGTTGGAGATCATTGTGTGGGAGATTGTGGCGCTGATGTGTTGCTTGGGAAGCTGGCTGGTCTTTTTGGAGAAATACTGGGGTCAGAGGCAAACAACGTGTCTCGGCATTGGCCCGAAGATGACGGACCGTTACTGCGGTGGAAAACTGATGTGCAGAATCAGGATGGAAGTTCGCAGTTGCAGTGGCATGGATGGCTACAGGGAATCTATAACATGGCACTGGACGGCCAGTTCCCGTATGATGCATGCGAGGTCATCTATGGGGATTCTCCAACCCCAAGCGGAAGCACAGAAGTGCAGGATCTCATTCACTTCCAAACACTGCGAGACAGTCTCCGCGCCGAGTTAGACTGCCAGGTTTGTTATGCGCTCGTTCTAGATCCGATGACCACACCTTGTGGCCACACCTTCTGCCGAAATTGTGTCGCGCGAGTCTTAGACCATACCGATCTGTGCCCCATTTGTCGCCGAAAGATAGGCATGACGAGTGATCTACGGTCAGAGCCCATAAATCAGACCGTGGCGCGGCTGATCGACTACGTCTTCCCCGACCAGATCTCAGTCAGGCGGGAGACCAGCGCCCAGGATGAGACAGGCCCGGATTACGAGAAGAACTTACCACTTTTTGTATGCACACTATCATTCCCAACAATGCCGACTTTCCTACATGTCTTCGAGCCCAGGTACCGACTGATGATTCGTCGGGTTCTTGCAAATGGAAATGGAAAATTTGGCATGGTTATGTACAACCGACAAGGCCGGGTACTACCAGGCCAGCTGGGTGACGTGCCGTTCGTGCAATATGGAACGCTCCTGATGATCGAGCGATATGAGCTACTTCCGGATGGTCGCAGTCTTGTGGTGGCTACAGGCGTGTCGCGATTCAAGATCGTCGACTCAGGGATGCTGGATGGCTATTATGTTGCAAAAACAGAGCGCATAGATGATATCTCGCTCGCAGAGGAAGAGCGGCTCGAGTCGATGGAGACGTCAATAGACAGTGTCAATGCTCTGCCAGAAGCGCAGGAATCCAATCCCCCGTTAGACTCAATGCCAACTCAACAATTACTTCTCTCGGCAAGAGAGTTCATCAGCAATCAACGCAGATCTGGGGCTCCTTGGCTGCACCCGCGCGTCATGCTAGCATATGGACCTATCCCCACAGATGCAGCCCGCTTCCCATGGTGGTTTGCAAGCATTTTGCCCATCTCCGAAGAAGAGAAATATCCCATACTCGCCGCCACAAGTGTTCGAGAGAGACTGAAAATATCAGCAAAATGGGCGAGACAACTGGAGGCTCGAGACTGGTAGGTTGAATATCCATTCTCCCTGTTATATAGTATTCTAATATTTTCGAACAGGTCTACTCGCTCATCACTTTACTCTGTCTTATGACTATCCGTCCCTCTTCTCATCTTCTGCATCATCCCTCTATTATTGAGGCCCTTATCAGGACTATTCACCTCGATATCGCCGAATTTATTCACGTCATTGACACCATTTTCTTTCTCTGTCTCGGTGTCAATTAGGCGCTCCGGGGTTTCGTTTCCCAGTGTTAGCTCGCAAATACTCAACGAACATGGTCAAACTCGCGACATCGGCCTACAAGAGCAGAAACATGAAACCTATATCTCTCAGGGATTTGTCATTGGGGCCTTTCTGGTGATCTTCTTCGCCCAGGTTGGGGTTAATTTCCTGCATGCCGTTCGGACCGGGAGACGCAGACGACGCTTTCTAGAAATGCAGTTTCCACAACCCTTGCCCCAGCGGGATAGGGTGCAAGACCGTGGCTTGAATAGAGACCCTAGGCCCAACACAAATGCTACCGAAAGTGCACGAGATGATGCGGAGGGACGCCCCGTCACAGGAAACGCTCCTGACGTTGGATAGTGTGATCCGACATATCTGATACCCGAAATATACCCCAATTTGGTACTGCTACCCCACAAACAATATACCCTCTTTAACGAAGCTTTACGATATTCCATAGTTTCTGTTTTCCTTTTAGTTCATCATTGTCTGGCACTTCATCCAAAATTGTTATACATATAAGCCTTCATTGAGGCTCGGCATATTGATATCCATATCTTCTTGTACCCTAATATCTAGACTGCCTAAGAAGCCTTTTGTTAGGAACTCATGCTAGGGACCCGTATTACTACAACATAGGTCCGTGACTCACACAGCAACCGTCTATAATATCTCCGGAGTGACCACTGTTTCGACACTCTTCATCCCAGGGGGCATTGGCATGATGCCATTGGTCTGGGACGCGATCCTACTCCAGGAAATCGGTCAGCTGGTCGACTGGGCCACAACGTCAACACTCGAGGTGTCGTCGCAGGGCCCAATGTGAGTTTATTTCCCAGAAATGACGAGGATTCATGGGTCAATTGTGTGCCCGAGACATTATTGCTTTGGCTTTGATACAATGCATGGGTAACACCCATATCCCCGTCAACGTCTCCGGCCATAGCTAACTTCTCTTTGCCTGTGTCTTCCGGTAACTGGAAATCCAAGAAGTCCCACATATTAGGACTCAAACCATTACCATTAGACAGAATGGGCATTACGTCTAGATCAGGGAAGCCGTCCGCTACAGGCATGGAGTGAGTGAAATGAGACGTCGGTCCCTCGTCATTAAGCGACCGAGTTATACACTCGAGCGCTCCGCCTCCGTTGACGGGGAATCAAACAATAGCCCTAAGGCTAGCACAACAGCCGCGTTAAAGAGTTGTGTTTCGTTGGTAGATAATGAATGACAAACCGTGTAGCGGGCTTGGATCTGGGCTTGTATGTTGATAATGTCATGAGCTAGCTGCTGGTAGGATGTGTATCCCATAGGAGAGGAGAGAGTGGCGCGATATAGGCGGAGGAGTAGACTCCACAGCTGTTAATGCAATATGAATCGTTGAACTAGGGTGGCGGCTATAGGACCTATGACTGTGAGTCCGGCGGTGCTTCCTAATCTAAAGTAAGACGGCAGACTTGCCACATATTTTTTATATTTTTGATTGAGGTGCTAGCGCCACTAGGTAGCTTCGTTTGCGGCGGCCCTAAGATCAATTAATTCCCGCAAAATGCTGGATATTTCTAATACGTATGTCGTATATAATAGTATAGTAAACTCGGACCGAGGACGCTCGGGAATCTTGCTATATACCCTAAGTAGATCGTCGTTATTAAGGTGTAACGGCATCCGGGTATTAAATTGTAAGGGGTAGGTAGTATAGTAGCCGAGAGCTTGTCCGCGCGACTAGTCTCTTATGACTAGCGTCTACCTAGCGGTCCCGAATAATTAGTGCTTCCCCCTAAATAAATAATATCTGGGTATTCGGAGTGCCTACCAAATCCGAATCGCAACCTCGGTACGGATATAAGGTGCTTCAGAGGTCGCCAAGCTATGATCCAATAAAGGGGAGGCTTTTTACACGCTCCTTGGTTACGTCCCGCAGCCTCTGGAAGAAAGATAGCAAGACATGGGTGTCATCTCCTGGCTTTAGATCGGCTCAACAATCACTCCAGGCGGTGCGATGTCAAGAAGAGATTATCGAGTTCAAGTTGCACAGTTTGATCTACGTTTAGCTGTTTGAATAGTATAGATGCACCAAGGAGCAACTAGGCTTCACTAGGGAGGAGTCAAAGGAAGTAGCACGAATATTGTCTCTATGTTGATCACGACGAAGCTCAACGAATCAAGTTTTTATTGGCAGTAGCTGCACTCGAAGCTTCGAACAGGACAGAAATTTCCAATCAAAATTAGTTTCACCATTTTACTCTCTTAAAGTATTCCTCCAGCCTTGTCTCAAACCTCCACGTTATGTATACTAGCTGCGGCGCAGTGGGACACTATCGTTAGACTGGAGTATAGCGCGCTGCACCTCACCAAATGATGTGTTGATCTACAGTAGCACTGCGTGTGGACTAATTCGGTATGCCGAAGGTACCACACTTTTATTCCACCCTAGAGGACTTTTCTCATTTCTGATGGTAGCGCTTCGGTGATCGATACGGACGAACTGCAATCTAGAAGTCGCCAAGACTCGGGGAGGCTCATTGGACATTAAATGGCTGGAGAGATTGCATTAGAATATTAAAGAAACCGGTTCCGATGAACTGGGTATATTTAGCATATTGCTGTAAGTTCAGGCACGAGGGGCTGGGTTGGGCTGTCAGTAGCCCTATAGAGAGTGATTGGTCTAAACAAAGAAATGACCCCTTCCCCCGGGCAACTCGCCGAATGAAAAGGAGGCATGCGGCTGAAAGGTCAACGCTAGGGGATTGACCTTTTCACATTTGGCGTTACTTGTTTCGGTTGATTGGATTGCATCGCCCGCATCGAGGCTGGTGAGACTTGCAATTTGCTTTTTCAGTCCAAACGGTGCATGCATATACGAGCTGCAGGCTAAATGTGAGCTAAATACGAACAGGCAAATTCTGGTCTGGCCAGGCTGCTCTTGGCATCCTATTCGACTCTGACTGTGGGGTTGAAAGGCATCCTTTATATACTTGGTAACTCTCCCTGGATTTATGACTTCTAAGCGAAAACAGCCATCCAGCCTCACGATCATGGCGCCACGGGTTAATTTGCGGACAGGGTCAAGGGACTATGAGTATGGCCAACTACCCTATAACCCCACTACTTATGGCGAACGTATGTCCTAGCACTTCAACCTTTACTACCCCTCGAAATACACAACCACTAATGTTTGTGTAGGTGATGTTGCCAATTGCCAATTCCCTTCAATACCTAAAAAGGTGGACGAAACGTGGAAACGAATTATCATCTGGGGAATTATAGTGATTGCCATATTCCTAATGCTCTGCTTCATCGGAGTCGCGATAGCTTTCACTGTCATATTCGCTGTCAAATCCCCCAATTTTGGCGGCTACAGCTCCGACAGCCCAGGATACGCGCTCTACAAAAACACTCGATTCGAGGAGTGCTACAGTACAACAGCATCCATGACAAACTGTACCGCTGTACGTGTCCATCTAAATCATACTAGCGATGCTGGTATCAGCATTGCTGGCTTCAGAAACAATGGCGTCGGGTACCTCAACAGTGATAAAGCATTCGAGGACAGTAATGGTTCCGCGAGCTGGTGCGAAGCTATAAGTTGCTTTAATGACTACAAAGTCATTCCATCTACCCCACGCGATTCGGCCATTTGGCCGACTCAACTCACGGGTTGGGCCGCATCTGCTGGCTTTCTAGTAGGATCGCTGATTCAGCTTTTCCTACAGCAGAAAGCCTTATACAGCTCGAGGAATAAGCCCTGCAAAAGGCTCGGTGATGTACACTGGTACAGTTGGCCATTTATTGCTTACGATATGTATGCCTTCGTCTGGTGGTGGGTGTCATTTGGAAAACTGGCTGCCGCACCAGAGAGCGCTGCCACACCCTTCATAATTGGCTGGGTAATCCCCTGGAAATACGCCGGTCTGTTCAGATACCATCCATTTTCATGCGCCTTTCGACAAAACCGTCGTGCGAAAAATACTACGCGGTGCATCTTCTACGTCCTAGCTGTGATACAGTGGAGTGCTTCGTTGTACGTGATTCATGTCAATTTTCCCTTCAATCAGGCGACTCAGTGGGGTCTGCGTGCGCCGAATCCAAGCTACGATTGCGTGCAGTCTCAAATAGACGCTGCGCCCGGAGCTTCGACTTGCTCAGCGACACAGATTTGTTCTCGCAATTGGCTGTTTGTTGATCCTGGGTATCTATTCAACCATCAGCATTTAGACCCATTGATCGGTATCGGGTTAAATTTTTTTTTATTGACCTTCACGGCCGTTTCCCCTCTCTGGATGATGGCCACGGCTTGTTTTTCAAGAGACACGAGTCCGTTTTTATCACCTCGTAGCCTGCTACGATGGGCAGATCCAGGACCAGTTGCCATACTTTCCTTTCTCTCCCTTTGTGAGATTATTACTGGCGGTTTACTTGTTGAGGATATACTAAAGAGACTCAAGGATAGTCCTGAAGCGTCAGTCACCTTCGACTGGGAATGTCAGGCTATTCATGTTGCTTTGAGCCCCTGGAGGTATTACATGGATGTGGAATATGAACGGGGGTGGCGAATTGCTAAGTTGTGGTTCAATTCATGAGGTGGCTAGCTTTGTCCCCTGGGTTGTTTGTTATTTCATATTTTGCAAGATCTTTCTATTGCTGGTTCTGATTATTGGGCAAGACTAATTCAGTAGTCTATGTTGGAATCCTTACCGTTGTCAGTTTTCTATTGGGTAACCGAGATAGTAATTTGACTTCCAAACGACCAGTCAGTCTCTATGGGCTGGATATCCGAGAGTGATAGCTGAATTAGGTAGATATTATCATGAAATTTCAACCTTTGAAGATTTGCACTGAGCCACCGTAGTTTTTGCGTTAAAGACCTCGCGGCTCAAACCGCCACCCGACAGCCCGATAGTTGAGCCTATCATTTCCAAGGTTGGGCTTTGCTGGGAACCATGGAAAACTCCAGTATATCAACTTTCAAGATATGATTCTTCTGATAATTCTATGTGTGTAATTGTATAATTTGAATTAAAAAAATAATGTGTTGGGCAAAAATTATGGAATACCACCAGCATAAACCGTTAATATACGGTAAGAGCCAGCTATCTTTTTGTATTCTTGACGGGGTGTAAGAACATTGGAGGCAGGCAAAGCTGACGATATCAGTGGTGCCCGAGCCTAAAAAAAAGGCATACTTTCTACTGCAAAAGGATGAATGTATTAGCGACCGGACAAAATCTTGCTGTATCTTACGATGATTAGATGTCTCAAGACATGAGCCCAAGCAGTGAAATAAAATACCTCGAAGCATGGACTGCTATAGTTTGCTCTCTTGACAGAGGTAAGAGCATGAAAATTGTAAATGCAGGGACGAGAGCGATCGTAAAGAGGCTTCGCTCTAGGGAGATCAGCAATACATGTTGGCATCTCAGTACGAGGTAGTCAATAGCGCGCGTTTTTGAGATAAGGTGTGGTTTATAACTGGATTAGGAAGTGTCTGTCCTCATGGTCGTTGGTAGTGGTGCATTAATGACGCGGTAGAGCGATGAAAAGAACTGGAAAAGGAAAATAGTATGTACCATGGAGTCTAGGGTAAATGATTCTAGCACTGAACTGCATCCTTGGCTGGGGCCAACATATGGGGCAGCATATAGGCTGCAGGAGAGTCGATTTCCACGTGCCTCCTCGAAGCCCTGTCGGAATAGGTTATCAGCATCCCAAGGTGAGAAACTGCTCGCTGCAGGAAAGGTTTAGCTCATGAGTTACAATGAACGAGAAAGCCCCACCATTTGGCTGCTCTTTTTGCCAATTGTGTCCCTTGTCTCAGATTGAACAAACAAAATATGAAAACAAACCAAACTAAAGCGAAAGAGCACACGCTACTTAACTAGTATATACTAGTATCCACTAGAGTATGCTATGATCTTCTAGTAATGCTATCCTAGTGTCCATGTATTGAGCCTCTATATTTGCACATATGGCACCTAACAAGTTGAGTGTAGGTGGTTTCGATAGCCCTGGAGACTACCCGCGACTATCCGAGACTAACCAAGTTCACATTTCATATTAGCTAGCTCAGTATATATTAAAGGCGACAATTGCCCTGGATTCTACCTACAATCGCAATCACGACATGATCGACATCATTAATCTATTGAAAGAGGATACATCGATAGTGTTTGCATCTTGACAGATGTCGGTTCTTTGTCGCAGGTCCTTTTTTTTCGTTCTCACTAGGTTAAAATTGATATTTGATTCCATATGAAGTTGATAATTATCGGAGACTATTGAAGTCTGAAGCATGCCGAATAAAAAAATAAAATTATATATATAATAAAAACCATAAAGACAATACATTTGAAAGTGTCGCTATTCCCAGCTCCAGGGGTGGCTCCGGGTCTATACACGTATTACGTAATCTCGTGTGTTTGTCCGCGTCGTCTTCTTCGATTGAATCTTGAACAGCCAACTGCGCGCCATGAGCTCAATGAGATAGGAAAATAGATGTCGACCGGCCAAGCTTATACTTAAACCTATTTGATACTCATCAAGAGGCCAAACAGCACCAACGCAGCCATGACGTCGGTCTCATTATCGCTAGGACCGCCAGCCTTAGTCCGGCTCCACGACGCCTTAATATGCCTGTCCAAATTCAGCGAAACTGTCGCTATCGAAGCAGAGCCTGATATCGTAAGTTATTCCACCTTCGGGGCGAGCAGTTCACCGCAAAATTCTGGAACCGGCCAAATGAAATATTCGGGCTAACTGTACCCCAGCTCCGCCTCAGTGCGCTCAATTCCACCAAGACAGGATTCGCCTCCTTCGCGTTTGAGAAGGGAGTATTCTTTGAGGCATATTCTTTCAGCTCCAGCAGTGGTGGCAGGAGTGGCAATGTTTCACTCAACCGGTTCTTCTGCCAGATCTACATCAAGGTGAGTACATAGCCTTTTTCCCTCTTGAGTTTGTATCCTACTGGATGTTTACGGGTATCTTGCTTGTTTTGTGCTAATATCAAATACAGGCACTTCTTTCCATATTCCGCGGGAGAATTGAAAGAAATAAGGACACAGCTGTTGAGCGCTGTGACATAGAATTGCATGAAGATCTACAGCAAACCGAGTGTAGACTGACAGTGAAGATGATATGCGGACTAGGTAAGATATGCCCTTGCATAGATTTGTCTTCCCTAGCTTAGATCGTATATCTCTGACACTATATCTAGGCGTGATCAAGTCATACAAGCTGACCTACGAACCAGCGGCAATTCAGCATGCCGTCTTCGATAAATCCAAAGCTACCAGCATGTGGACCGCTGATCCACGGTTCCTCAAGCAGCTCATTGAGCACTTTAGCTTATCTGCCGAGCAGTTGGACATGTACTCCGATTCTGGAAGAGCGGTTTTCACAAGCTTTACAACAAAAATCACCGAAGGCAAGGGTATGTCGAATTCGCCTCCATCATGTTTCAAAGCTCTAGTTAACTAACACCAAAACAGAAGTGCTAAAACACCCAGTCCACACATCCGTAGCAGCAGACAAGCGAGACTTTCAAGACTACATGGTCGAAGAGAACATGCACGTCGCGATCAACCTGAAAGACTTCAAAGCTGTTGTTGCGCACGCCGAAACAGCAAACGCAACCGTAACAGCACGGTACACCCGTCCCTGCAAGCCTCTGCAACTGGAATACCGATTCGAAGGCGTCAACGCAGAATTCACAGTCATGACCCGCGGCCAGGCAGATATCGATGACGCCCCCTCGTCAACACGAGCAACAATCCCACGGCAAACGCCTGCGCCTATCCCAATCTCAGCGAGCAAACACCACGATACTCGCCCATCGGTGACACCAAGTACGCAGATGCCCCCGCCGCCACCACGCAGCAGATCGATCCGTCCTCTCAATGGATCATCTACGCAGGAGAATCTGAGTCATAAGGCTAGCGCAGATCGACCGGCGACGTCTGGGCTTTCAATGGATTTCGATAGCCTTTTTGTGCCTGCTGATGATGACCGGCAGTGGGATGAAATGAATGAAGAAGAGGAGCCGCAGGATATTCTTGGATGGGATGCGTCGGGAACACAGGTATGTGGTTTTTCTTTCTTCTTTTCTTTTTCTTTCTCGCTGGCGGGTATCATGTATGGCTAACCAAACGCATAGGACGCATTTGGGGCATCTATTCGTGATGCAGAGCCTTCCTTCCCGAAGCAGGATGGTTCTCACGCCGAAGACCCAGACGATGAAATGGGTATTCCGCCGACACAGCGTTTGTCTCAGGTATGTGAATTCCAGTTCTGGCGAGATTTTGATATGCGTATGCTGATAGTTGATAGGTTCGACAATATGGTCTTTTCGACTGAGAAAACACGCCCTGTCAATGGCAATGCAGTTGTCAGCAACTCTCGCTGCTCCCAGATCCCAAAGGCGATCATGTCACAATAATCCAGCTAGTCGCACACCCCGCTCCAACCCCAAGAACCCTCCCATCCACGCCCACAGCTTCGGAGAGCGAAATCACATTATATGTACCCGATACATTTCCCTGGGAATCTGTATCAGGCCCACAATTCCCATGCTCACCCCATCCAAACGCCGCAACTCGACCATCTCCCAGAAGAGCAATGGCATGCTCACTACCAACAGCTAGTTTAGTAGGAGTCGGAAGATCCGGCGGTGGAAGTTGGCCTCGGTCATTACGACCCCAAGCAACAATGGAACCACCGACCAAATCAGAATCTATGTCTGTCTGTGCATCCGATGTCGACGGTCCAACCTGTCCCAGCCTAGGCGCAGCATGGATATAAATCCCATGCCAACTAGCCGCAATACCAGTATAGCTATAGCAAATAGCACCTCTGCGCCCTCCACACTCCTCCTCTTGCTCATCCCTCTGTAAAGATAAACTCTCCGGAATACCCAATATACCCCACCGATTGCCCCCATCCCCAAGAACAACAAACCGTCCCCGTCCCGAAACAACCGTAAACTCCCTCCCACAAGCAACAGCCTCCGCGAAAAACGGCACACAAATACGAACAGGAGAATAAGCAATCCTAGCCCCTCTATTCTCTTCCCCGAGCTGACCCTTCCGCGCTCCGCCCCAGCCATACACGTCCCCATTCGAGAGCACGACAGCTGAATGCGACATCCCACTCGCCAGCGCCGTGATCCGTAACCCCGTTGGCGGGAAGGAGGGGATACAAGTCCCCGGGACGGGGGCGAGGGTATTTTGTCCCAGACCCAGTTCTCCTTTAGGAGACGAGCCAAGTACGAAAACTCGATCTTCTGTATCGGGATCGAGTCCATGGACGACGTCATGGCTGCTGCTTCGTGGCACAGAAGTTACAGCAATCGTGCCCTCCCACGTCGCGGATACGTGTTTGAACTTGGATACCTCAGTGCCGGAGACTGGGTCTGGGAGAATCATTCGACGAAAGCGCAGGATATTTCCATTGTTGTCGGACTCGGGTTCTTTTGGGGTTTTGGTAGCTCTGCGCGGCCCGCACCGTCCGTCTGTATTGCAACCGGCAGCGTAGATGGAACCGCTGGTTGTTAGGAGGAGGGTATGGTTTCCGCCTGCTACGGTGATGCTAATTTCAGATTCATCTGGGAGGTTGGTGTTTTGGATGGTGGTTATTTGGGATCCTTGTGATGGCTCTGGCTGCTCGAAGAGACATTGCGTTGGAGTGGACACGTCTTCTTCGTGGCCGATGCCTAGTTGGCCGGATCCGTTGGAGCCGAAAGCGAACAATCTCATGATTCTTTAGTTTCTTTTTCTTTTCTTTGGGATTTTATGTATGTTTGGGGTATCATCGAATTTAACCAAGTGTGCGCTTCATCCATATGTCCAAGTCCACCTGTGGATGGTATGATGTTAGTCATCATTTCTGCCTCAGGCAAGAGTTGCAAAATTCAGTCTCTTCCAGAGTTGTTAACTACGAGTCTAAATATGATGGATGGTCTTCAAAAATGATATGTGTAGCAATGTGTCTAAGAAGTGGTATCAATATCCAATTAATCGAGGGGCCCGCTTCATGTGTCCAGCAAAAGTCATGCAAAGCTGATTCATGTAGCAAGCATGAAGGTTTCCAGAAGCAATGTGGTGTATATGCATGATAAGTTTTATGAAAAGAAAAAAAGAAAAATTGTAAAAGGGGAATTATTCATAGCTAGCTTAGAAAAAAAAACTGTTTCATGGCCTCATCACAGGCAATAACCTGAGGACCGAGCAAAGTAACCGCTTAGTGCTTCTCGTTGGTGTAAGCATCCTCGGACTCGCTCTCCGCAGCCGGAGGCAGGGTGAAGGTATCCTGCTTGGCAGGCACATTCTTCTCCATACCCTTGAACATGGGGCTGGTGCGGTGGAAGTACGTGTGCACGTGGCCCTCGAGAAGGGAGTCATCGGTATCCAGAGCATCTGAAGCATCCTTCTCGGCGGACTTGGCGGCCATGGCGGTCTCCCACTCGATGCGGTACTCCTCGACCTTCTGTTGGTAGTCGAGTTCGGCATCGTAGTAGCGGGACTTTCGCAGGACGTAGCGCTCGTACCATGACAGGTGCTTGGGGTGCACAGCAGGACCGTGGTACTCTTCCTCGCGACCAGTGCGGAGGTATTGCCAGCGGCGCTCCTGCTCCTTTAAGTCCAGACCAGTGGTGTCGGGAAGGAAAAACGCGGTGATGATAGCACCGGCCAGACCGAACCAAGGCACAACGTAGAACTTGGTCTGGGTATCGATGTAGTTGTACAGGACGGCAGCGAGAAGGGCACCGGCCTTACCCCAGGCAGCGGACATACCGTGAGCGGAGGCACGAATGGGTGTGGGGAACACCTCGGCAGCAACCAAGAAGGAGACCGAGTTGGGACCGAACTGGTTGAAGAAAGAGCTCAGGAAGTACATAGCCTGGAAGGCCTTGATGTTCTCGGGACGGCGGTAGTAGTCGAAGTTGAAGGCAGGAACGACAAACAGAATGAAGCAGAGCATGAAACCAACGATCTGCATCCACTTGCGGCCGTACAGCTTGTTGTCGATCAGGAAAGAGGCCATGTAGTATCCGCACAGAGAGACACCGACATTGACCAAGTTCCACAGCCAGGTGGGCATGACAGAGCTAGATGCGGGACTGATCACCTTGATGAACTCACTCTGGAAAAGCTTGTTACCGTAGAAGAAAACATCGTTGGCGAACCAGCCACCAGCAGTTGCGAACATGCGGAATCCGAAGTACTTGAAGGTCAGCTTCAAGGACTCGGCATCATAACCAGTGACGGAAGCCTTCTTCTTGGCAGCGGTAAGTTGCTTGCTAGCAGCCTTCATGTGGTAGGCACGGTAGTAAACAAGCCACAAAGTACCGACGGCGGGAATGGCGAAAGAAACACGGTAGGTCCACTGAACAGAGACGGCGGAGTAAGGATTGTTGCCACTGCCGTGGTGGAAGCAGAGTAGGAGAATGATCAGGATAACCTGATTGAAGAACTGACCCCAGCCCTGCATCAAGAAAGCGGAAGTAACTTTGCGGCCACGGTGCAGGCGATCTTCTTTGGTGGAGACCTTTCCAGAGCCGACGGCATTTTCCATACCGCTAGTGGCAGTCATGGGGTACTCACCACCAACACCGATACCGTAGATGAAGAGACACCAGGCATAACAGATGATCCAGCCATTCTGGGTGACACCCCAGGCGGCAGTCAACATAACAAGACCGAGAAGCATGATAACGGCATCCTGGATCAAACCCCATCGACGGCCAAGCCTAGTCCCAGGTTAGCATAGTCTCATTTCCCAAGGGTAATACAATTGCAGCTTACCAGTCACCCAAGATACCGACCAGAATCTGACCCACAATAATACCGATGATCTCGAGGTAGTCAATAGCGTAGATCCACTGCTGACTGCAAGTTTTGGCGTGTTTCCAGCAAGCGGGAAAGGCTGCTTGGAAGAGAGGCTTGATGTTGCCGATAGAGAAGAGCACGTAACCCTCCAGACCGAGACCGGCACCAGGGAGGACCATGTTGCGGAAGTAGTAAGAGATGGGCGAGAGGGGGTCCACCTTAATCATAGACCAGATATCCTTCAGTTCACGCTTTGCCTCCATGTTGTTGTAGGAGGTGACGAATGTGATCTTCTTCCACAGCGGGAGATCAGCCCAGTAGACACCCTCGGGGGTGTAGCTGTCATCGGGGCGAATGAGGGAATCGAAAGCACCCTTCTCGTTGATGTCCATATCCTCCAGCGGGTTGTGGTCTCCCGACATGTCGGGCCCATGAGGGGCACGAGGACCAAAGTCGGCCATGGTGGGAGTGTTCACTGACAAGTGTCGCGTGAGCAAGAACTTTGTCTATGAACAAGTTCAATTCCTGGTGAGGGAAGAGTCGAAGTGACCACAGTTGTTGGGGAAGGTGAGTGACTTCAACCCAGGAAAGTGGCGATTGACTTCTTAAGTATGAGAAAGGTGGGAAAGGTGGGAAGAAGAAGAAGTGAGAAGTGAGGGACCGGAGCGTGGAAGACATGCAACGGCACAATTTAGTGTCTCCACTTCAAACTCAGAAAAATTGGCCAAAAAAAAAAAAAAAAAAAAAGCTTGGAAAGTCAGAAGGCAAGAACCACTCTATCTCGGGATCAGGGCCCTCTGGGGCCCTCTTTGGGTGTAGTTATGGGTCTGCTCTTGCTGGTTTTGGCTCCGGAAGCAGAATTTCTACTTTTAGTGGATCTAGGTGGGTCAGGCGGGTCTGATATGGAGCGACCGGGGACCAATCAACTACGCACGTGGGGGCAGAATGTCAATTTTGATCGCCACCGCCTGCGGTTCGTGGCAGATCTCTCCAAACTTTCGCGGGGGCAAATAAATTCTGTTCACCGTTTGACCTGGATGTTCAATAATAATTACTCCTATATGTACGGAGTATCTACAATATCACATTATTTGTAGGAGTTATGAAGTGTTTACAACGAATAGGTTTTATGCATAGACCTAAACATCAACTCTTGGCTAAATCCTCATTGCCAAGGCGATGCCAATGCAATGCCAATGAGATGCTATCGGGCAAAGTGGCAACCGCCTTATTCAAACACCTAGTCTCGGAGCCGAAGCTCATCTCGGATCCAAGGTAATATCATTTGCGCTTTGACACACGGGCAGACTTTCTATGGCGAGTGTCCAATATCTCTGATAGGCAAGGAAGAAATCATTGCTCCTAAAAATCACTTCCATATGGTCCAGCACTAAAACGGGCCGCATCTGGGCCATTGGATATTGACGTAGTGGCTGAGGCAGTTCCACGCTAGTTGGCAACCCCGGCATCTTCCATGCATGATCTCTGACCAATCAGAGTGTAGCATTGGACCATGTGCAACTCCATTCTCCGCACCTTCCCTCGAAATCTAAACCTACCTCCAACACGTGTTATCACGTTGTGTGTCACTGCTTTCCTACATTCCGATCTATCCGGTGTAGTTAGTAGATGTCATGAGCGAGATTGTCATTGACACAAGTTGCCTGGTGAAATCTGATTCAAACGAAACTAAAATTGTATGCTATCGACCATGTTGGACCAAAAACACGTCTGATATCGATACATGCGAGCATATTGACATCAAGACCTTCCAGAATCTTGGCCAAAGCTTGCTTTATTTCCTCGCATCAGCACAAGCAATTCCAAGCAATCCAAGCAATTCCAAGCCTGTCAAGCAATGGTAAGCGTACCGGCAAGGCGTCGCCAAGTGCGCTTCTACAATGCTTAGTCCTGGATTTGATAATAGCACGCACGTGCTCGCGTTTCGCGTGGTTAATTGTCCAGAAACAAGGGGTCAATTCACGCGTAGTTTGATGTCTCGGGTCACCCACCTACATTAGGATACTCGGGAATGCATCAAAGAAACTTTTGTACCCACCCAAGGTGCCCAGGGGTGCATTGCGTATGACATGCGCCCTGCAGATTGATTTGGCCCAATTTCCCCTTTTTTCTCATTTTTGTTTTCCAAAGGGGCTAGGCTATATGGTTTACTTTTGTTGTACGTGGATACCTAGACGATCTCGGGCTGCACTGGACATCTCATGATGAACGGCCAATGAGGGCAAATGACTTTCGTTGCTTATTCCGTCTTTCCCATTGGCTGCTCGGTCTGGGATTCCACCTTTGCACTTCGCCCCGCCCTTCTTTTGCAGGATGCATACGGAGCACATGAGCTGCCTTCTAGAAAAGCGGCCCGTTTCAGAAGATTGCCCTGGTGTTTCAGCTGCTTTGTACATGTGCCTTGCTGCGAACTGGTCTCCAGACGGTGTGGATCCAGGGTGCATCGTCTCAGCCCTGGAGGATTCATGGATGGCACTACATCACACGTACTAGTCGACTAAATGACTAAGTAGGAAGGTACGTATGTAATGCTCGGTATCTCCGAACCTCACACAGCCAGTCGACCAAACCCGTGGACGTTGGGAATAATCAATAATAATCACCGAAAGCCATGTCTTCTCCTAGTTTCGTATCGCGTCGTGTCTAGACTCGATATATGACACCCTGCAGCCCTAGAATCAGATTTATTGGAACGATTCTACCTAGGTAGCCTTAGCGTTCTATCGAATCAGCGCTAAGTGCACACCTACCTTCCCAGTCTGGATTCTAGTGAGAGCAAGCCACTAGTTCCCAGTGGTTGACTTGGTTCGTTCCTCGCATCGAGTCTCTACCTTGCATGTTGTCTCACGTGGTTGTGTTACTGTCCCTTATAGGGTGCGCTAAAAACTACGCTGATGTTATTATGACAAATGTCTGGCTTTAGGGATATGATTGGCAAAGTTATTTGAGTGAGATATTGATTCCATCCTACTGTTTCATTATAAATTTCAGTCTGACCTACGTTGCATGGCAACTTTTTTTTTTCTGTAATACCTTTAGGTCGGCCTACCTACCCTTTGCTTATGGCGTGGTTCTGCACAGGCTGATTCACCTATGAACAGGTGACAGGAAAATAAAAATAAAATATATAATCATCCGATGTCTTAGTCCTGGAAAGTTCAATTCAATGTTGGAGGTGATCACCTTCTGTGACTAATGCGCCGATAACCTTAACATCATCTCCAATATCCTAAATAGATTTAGTCAGGGCCAATGTGCGAAGTTCCCAAACCTAGCAAAATTTTCACGAAAACAGTGGGAAATTGGTAGATTTCAGAAAAGAATATGACTCCTAGCTTAGGGGAATGAAGATAAGGCGATATGTCAATGTAGGAAAGAGATGTGGAAGACGATGGGTATTAGCCAATGACGGCAAATGATGCTGTGAAACGAGGACTCAGCCAGAGTTGACAAGCATGCCAGTGGCCAGGACAACATCACCATCAATTGAAACTGAGGCAGGGGGGGGGGGGGGGGGGTACAGAGAAAGAGAGAGAGAGAGGTGGGGGTTGGAAAGGGTGCACTCCACGACTATCATTATATGTTAATTTCTTATGTATGGGCTGGGATGGGTTTGGATTTATGGGGCTACGGGTTACAGGAATGGGCTGATTCCGCACTCTTTACGATCGGCATCTGTATACTCTGGGAGTCATCCCACTCGGCGTTTGGCTTCGAGTTCTTGCTTCAGTTGGATGAAGCGCCTGCATAGTCATACGCAACTAGTTAGACTGCAACAGGTTAATTGAACTTTGATTGATTGATTGATTGATAATGTAGGAAAGGTCTGTTGAAAGGGCCACGTCGAAGTACATGGACACAATGTGAGATAGATTGAATATTGGAAGAAGCAAGCTATGAGACTATTGAAAATCTAAGACTGAAAATATCGCGCGCTATGGCTTGTTCGAAGATTCCGTGTACCAACTAGTAAAATGATTCTATGATAGGGTACCGGAACGCAACAATATGGAAACATCTCGAGTTACACGCCTATCAAACCATAATTAGGAATATCACTTAGCTTGTGTCTCATGTATCTTTTGTACAACTTCATAAAACGGTACATAAACACAGCACAGTCAACCTCTTGGTTTTCTTCCCCCTTAAATTAGTTAGAGAGGATATAGAAAGACATATACAGTGTGGATGATGTCTTAATTTCTTAGTGTGGTCGGTTGTATCTTGTACTTCAGTGCCCTCTGATATAGAAGATCCGTCTTGGCCGCCTGTCTATCTCTTCTCTCACATTTCCATAAATTGAGAAAAGTCGAAGAAATCACAGCCTGTTAGTATCCTGATCATAGATTTTATGGGGAACCTTCCCTATGTGGATAGCTAGGGAAGTTCTAAGGAGCAAGCAAAAAGTCCGGTTCCATTGAAAATAATGAGAGGCTAACAATATCAATAATAGAGCCAGTAAAGCCTTGTCAAGCGATGCAGTAATCCCAGGATCCACAAAGACAGTCCGTCAAGCCATACGTGAAGCATGAGACAGGATCATCTTCCATGGAGGCATGATTTGAGGTGTGGCGGGAAGTATACGGTGAGACCATCATGGCCTTCTTCATCATGAATGCTAACAGATCAACAACTCCGTCAAGTTGTGCTGTGTCTAGAATAATGCGGCTCAATTTTCATTAAATTAGCCAGCTGCATAAAGTTATTACCCTGTTAGCATTCACAAAGAAGGCTACGATGTGGGATGTCTTTGCAATGTCAGGCAGTAATTCTCAAGTGACAGACAATCCCCGTTTGAAGTTATGGTGACCTTCGAGAAGAACAACTCAGACTACCATCTTACCCAATCCCTTTCGTCTCCCCAACATCCACTCAGTTCCTCTCTTCAATATCGTCCTTGTTTTTCTTCATCACCACCCTTCTCCAGTTATATGTCAGTTTCTAATATCTCAATCCTGCTCCTCCGCCAGCCACTGACCCCATAGTATTCAGCGTCACCCTCAGTGGCATCTCAGCTCAGCGGTCCCGCGCAGTACTGTCTGCCTTGGACACCACTGTCACCCATAGGTGAGTCACCTAGCATCGCCTTTGTCTGTGTTGATTGCCTTCCACTGACTCTGTGTTATTATCTAGCCCGTCACATCCATACATCCCAAATATCACAATGAGTTTCTTTAAATCCCGGAAAAAGCGCACGGCTGCTTCTCCGGAATCGGATACTCCCCCCGCAAAGAAGGTGAGAGTAGTAACCTAGAAGATATATTGAAACCGCGTTCTGACATTTTATCATTATTTACAGATTCAAATGGCCCTCCCGCCACTACCCACGCCACTATAATCTGCACGAAGCACAAAGCCCACCAAATTCCGCCCCGTTAGACTCAATGGAACTGATTGGGTGAAGTTAGATGACCACGAGGCTCAGCTAGCTAGGTGTGGAAGACGATGGGTATTAGCCAATGACGACAGATGATGCTGTGAAACGAGAAACTCAGCCAGAGTCGACCAACATGCCAATCAACTGGCCAAGGCAACGTCACCATCAAATGAAACTGAGGCAGGAGGGGGTTTACAGAGAGAGAAGTGAGAGAGAAGTGAGAGAGAAGTGAGAGAGAAGTGAGAGAGAAGTGAGAGAATTGAGAGATGGAAGGTGGAGGGTGCACTCCATGCAGTCATTATATGTTATTTCTTATGTATGTGTTAGGGGGATTTGCGGGTTTTACGGGTTACAGGAATGGGCTGATTCCGCATTCTTTTACGAATTAGCATCTGTATACTCTCTGGAAGCACTATATGTGGTTCCAGCTCGGCGTTTGGCTTCGAGTTCTTGCTTCAGTTGGATGAAGCGCCTGCATAGTCATACGCAACTAGTTAGACTGCAACAGGTTAATTGAACTTTGGTTAATTGAACTTTGATTGATTGATTGATTGATTGAGGCTCAGCTAGTGGCATATCTTGGATTTCAGAATACCTCAGACCTCCGGGCATTCGCCATCTCCTGGCCAAGCTTGCTTGCTGAAAAGTCCTTCGCACGCCGGTGTGTGTCCCCCCTACTTTCCTCGCTTCTACCAATCTTCTATGTTTATAAAGCGCGCTAATTAAATGCGCTTTACCTTAATCCTCCTACTCTCTATATAGACAAAGCGTATTTAAAGCCTAAATAACTTTATCATATAGAATCTAGGCCGCTTTAACCTCAATTTCATCCTTATCAACCTCCAGAAGGAACTTACTAAGTAAAATATGATCAATTATACCTAAATCATCGTCTATAATCTTATCAATTAGGTTATAGGAATATGGCTTTCGGCGAGTTTAACCTAATAGGTTAGGGCTTTTTCGAAGATCTAGCCACTTAGCAATTCGGGAGCGTTTAGTATTAGGTTGATGCTTTAAGAGGTCGGCGTTAAGGTGATTATATCGGGAGGAAAGGATCTTAGATATTATAGAGGGAGATAGGCGATGATTATAGGCTTCGTAAAACTATTGATTGAGCTGTTTACTAGAGAGCTAAGGGTTGCTTCGGCGGTACTCTTGTAGTACTACTTTCTAGGAGGCAAGGATTAATCGGCGAGGTATTTTGATTGGTTAAAAATGATGTCATAAAACCTCGTTTTAACGAATTTAGTATGGGAGGAATAGTGAATTAACGTATTTCACCACCGAGTGGCCACCTAAAAAGCTAGAAACATATACACCTCAATCACTAAGCCGTATATACTCCTAAAAGCCCGTAAAGAGGCTATATCACTTAAAAATCATTCAACTATTAGGAAATTCCTATATAGAGTACCGTTGTTAAGATATAATGTTGTAAAATATCGCATTTACCATGGTGTTTTGGAGTGGCCACTCGGTAGTAGGTGGCCACTCGGTAGTGAAATGCGTTAACGAAGTTCGTAGTAAGGAGGGAATTTCGTTATTACTATGGCGGATTAATTGGTGGGCCAGTATTACTTCGTTAAAACTGGGTATTCGTTATAACCGGGTTCGTTATAACTAGGTTTTACTGTAGTTGGGGACCTAGTATGAAGCGTAGAGGTAGACCTTGACATTTCCCATGGGACTACAAACAATCCAAATAGGGGCGAAACTCGTGACTTGTATAATTGTATAGTTTTATGCTAATTTTCTAGGTATTTTATTTACAACGAATTTATATATAAATATATAGAGATAGGTTATAAACCTCCACAATTTACATACTAGCTAAATTACTAGATATATTAAACAAGAATATAAGAAAAGAGAAATATAGCTTTAATATAATATCAATTACATATAAAATAAAATAAGAATAAGATATTTCTATTTACATTTATAGTTATCCTATAATATATATATACTCCCCTCTACCACAAATATATATTTTCAATAGTCCACACTGTTAGGTTATAGAGGGCGGAACCTAAAACCTAATAGGTTGGGTTTTAGGTTGGAGGTTCCGACCTAAAATGGGTTCTACCGAAGTCTAGCTATAGGCATAATATGGTTGAAGATAAGTACTAACAAAACAAGTATAAATAACGATATATTATTATGATAACTCAGCATTTTATACATCCGTTTTAGGTTAGTTATGCTAGCGTGGGATTTTTTTTTAGTCCCATGGGCTGCACCAAGGCTGGGTGCCCGGCCCATGGGATCTATGGGCATGTACGGTGGGCCGAAGATTGTAGGGTGCCCATGGGAAATGTCAAGGTCTACGTAGAGGCTACGGGTTCAAATCCTGTCACCGGCACAATTCCCACTTTTGAGACACCTACCGAAGAAAGCCTATGCCTTGGTTGACTTGACTAGGACCTGGATGGTAGATCCTTAGCGGGGGTAGCTTGCTGTGAACGCAATGAAAGGCGGGAGCCCTAGCATAGCACTCTATGTACTAGTGACAACTCGGGTCACTATACGTGGAATTCCCTATGTGGTGGGCTGTTCTAGGGGTTAACAGCATGGGTATTTGACATGCCAACATGGACGATCTGAGTTATAGGGGGCGCCTTATGTCACAGCGAATTCAAAACACACATCATGTAACAAATTGGGGCACCTAGTCGCTTTAAAGCACTAAGCAGGGCCTAGCCAGTCATTACATTGGGAACGGCGTTAGGATAGGTTCTCCGGCGCACCGACCTATATAGCTACATCACGCACTAGATGCAGGCTGCAACAGGTATAAGAACTTCAATCAATCAATCAATCAATCAATCAATCAAAATCAATCAATCAAAATCAATCAATCAAAATCAATCAATCAATCAAAATCAATCAAGTCCTTCGCACCAGCGGCCAAAAACATAAAGGAGATTTCCCCATTCACTCTCCTAGACAATCCAGGATTAAGAAGCCAAATTGTGGCTGTGACCTCATCTCCTGAGTTGACATGGACATGGCACTCAAGCGATTCTCCAAACCACCGAACCAACCAGAGAAAGAAAATTGTGGCTTGGAGTATCTGGAATATAGTCTCAAACGTCAAACAATACAAAAATCTGAGTGTTACAGAGAATCTGTCACGAACTCAAACCGAACAGGCGGAGTTTTTGAACCGGCACGCATCCAACAAACAGGGCATTTCCTTATCCTTCCCAGAGAGTATGGGCCATTTCCCGTGCCCCGAGCTTGGCCCATTGGCCGACAAAGGGGAGAATGAGCTCGAAAGTTATAACCGTTGCTGGGAACTACTACGATACGTCGCTAGTGGCTTTTATAGAGCAAACTGGAGGAACCAGTTTGCGACTACCGAAGCTGTTCAAAACGGTAGCACCGTGAATAACTCCCATGCCCCATCATGGATGCAGACAGCGACATAGGAGGTGATTCCTGACCTATGAAGTGAAGTGAAGTGAAAAGTGAAGTGAAGTGAAAAGTGAAGTGAAAAGTGAAGTGAAAAGTGAAGTGAAGTGAAAAGTGAAGTGAAAATTGAAAAGTGAAGTGAAAAGTGAAGTGAAAAGTGAAGTGAAGTGAAAAGTGAAGTGAAGTGAAAAGTGAAGTGAAAAGTGAAGTGAAAAGTGAAGTGAAAAGTGAAGTGAAAAGTGAAGTGAACTGAGCTGAACTAAACTAAACTAAAGTGAAGTGAAGTGAAGTGAAGTAAGCTGAGCTGAAGTGAAGTGAAGTAAAGTAAAGTAAAGTGAAGTGAAGTGAAGTAAAGTGAAGTGAAGTGAAGTAAAGTAAAGTGAAGTGAAGTGAAGTAAAGTAAAGTAAAAATAAAGTAAAGTAAAAATAAAGTAAAATAAAAATGAAGTGAAGTGAAGTAAAGTAAAGTAAAGTGAAGTGAAGTGAAGTAAAGTAAAGTAAAATAAAGTAAAAGTGAAGTAAAGTGAAGTGAAGTGAAGTGAGCTGAGCTGAGCTGAACTGAGCTGAACTGAACTGAACTGAACTGAACTGAACTGAACTGAACTGAACTGAACTGAACTGAATTGACGAAATTAAACTCCTTCCAGATATTTCCTTTGTGGTTCTTCTCAGCCGACGGTTCTGGACCTGTGGAAGTCTCCTAATGATGCATTTGTTGTTTTTTGGTTTCGGAGTTCACGATGGCAAGGTATGTTATTGGATCAACTGGATCACTGTCGTCCTCATAGAGGGAGTACATCGAATCCTTGGTGTCAAAGGGCTCCATGCGAACCTCTAGAACGAAGTTCGAATTACCAGAACTCTCGAAGACAGCACGCAGTGTTGTCCAATCTCGGAGGAGCCCATTAGCGTGTTCATCACGATTGGTATCTTCGCAATGATACATCATGCAAAGGCTTTGCAAGTCCAGACCGAGTGCCTGGCAGTTTAGTGAACGCCAGATATTATCACGAATCTGGGCGCCAGTGGCAAGTAGTCGCGGATCCCAAGGGAAAATGAATTTTGACCCCGGTGTCACGTGCCGGGTCTATCAATAAAGAAAGAGAGAGAGGGAGAGAGCAGGTGACGGATCTCTGGTGTTTAAATAGTAGAGCATCCCACGTAGCAAACAAACTAACAATTAAGCTCTCTCCCTCGATCGGGACTAGTAGCAATCTGCATTGCCATAGAATCTCTCGAGATTAATGTAAGGAGGCATTTTGCACGGTTTTCGATGTTGGGGATACGAAGAAACTGATGATTTGTGGGGCGGGATAGCTTCAATTTTGAGGAATATAGATATTTCAAAATCTCTTACACGAAGTGTGCTTTTTTTACCGCCTTTATATATACCTAAAAAGACACCTAAAAAGATACCTAAAATGATACCTAAAATGATACCTTAAAAGATACCTAAAAAGATACCTAAAAAGACACCTAAAAAGATACCTAAAAAGATACCTAAAAAGACACCTAAAAAGATACCTAAAAAGACACCTAAAAAGATACCTAAAAAGATACCTAAAAAGATACCTAAAAAGATACCTAAAATGATACCTAAAATGATACCTAAAATGATACCTAAAAAGATACCTAAAATGATACCTAAAATGATACCTAAAAAGATACCTAAAAAGACGAACAAAGTTTGAGTATTGGGAATTGTCGAAGATCTTTTTGATGCCTTTCCAGTCCTGGCCGAGACAGTCCATGTGTCCGGACTCGTGCTCAGCTGCATGATCATATCTTATCAACATGGCATGCAGGTCGAGACCCAACTCCTGGCAGTTTAGAGACCGCTGGATGCTGTCTCTGAACTGCTCGCTCCATGGGAGCACTCAAGAGTCCCATAGTAGTCTGAATTCGGAAGGCGGAAGCTCGACTTCCCGGTCCAAGGCTTTCTGGATAGCAGCTTCGGTCTCCATGTTGCTCGCAATATGTATTCCCCTAACCAATTTCACTTCGACGTTAATCAGTGCAAGTTTGTCGCTTGCAAAGGCCTTCTTGATGCTTGAAAGGCCAGAGACTACTTTCTGGGCAGAGCTCTGCATCCAAGATGATGCATGCGCCTCGCTCACGACAGTTCCATTCTCTACAGCATGCAGTGTAGCAAATCTGGTCTTCCAATTGGATCGATAGAAGCCACTTCTTAGATACTTGACTAACTCCCAACACCGATTATATAGCTCAAGCTGGCCCTCACCTTTGTTGGTCAAGGGACCAATCTCGGGAACTGGAAACGAGATGGCAATGTTCGTCTTGTTGTTCTTATGGCATTCGATGAAATCCTACTGTTCTTGGCTGACTTCTCAAGGTTTTCCTCGTCGGTGGCGTTTTCGTATCATTTGACGGTTTACACCAGCATGTACAGAGACCACGCTGTAATATTCTTCCTTTGAGACGATTGTCGTTGTTTCGTGACGCTCTCCCCCAATGCCCAGGCTGTTTCTGGGTCTGTGGAGACAATAGATATGCCCTGTAGAGTTCCAGTCTTGTTCAACAAGGTGAATGGGCCAGGCCGCGACAAGTTCTTGGAGATAGGAAGGATTTCTCAGCAAGAATGACAGGCCAAGAGATGGCAAACGCGCAAAGATCGGAAGTATTTTTAAACCCCAAATAAGCGGCCATCTGTGACTTGTGGTCTTCTAAGCTGACCCACTTTCCTCGACCGATTTTAACTGGGAGGAAATCGGCAGACTTGGTCGCACGCGCAGCTTTAAGGTGTTTGCGGGCCGCTCGTACCTGTGAGTTGTGATATGATTGTTAGTACACGCTCTCAGTCTGTCTTTAACTCATTGCTCTTACCTTCTTTGTGGACGGCGCTCCCGTTTTGTGGAAGCAGCAGGGCGCTTTCCACGGGCTTTGTTAGAACTCATCTTCGAACCTGGTTTGTGGACGGTGCTAAACTTGAAAGAGATACCTGGGATGAGAAGGAAGAAAGAAGGAAGAAAGAAGGAGAAAGTAAGAAAGTAAGAGGAGACAGGTATTTGCACCGTAGTAGCTTAAGGGTCGGTAACAATTTTGACAAAGGGGGAAGGCACGATGTGACAATGGGTCCACTATAACCACGCCTAGGGCCTCCACATCGGCATCTCTGGCCGCAGCAGAAGCAACCTGAAGTGGTGTAAAGTGCTGATACGTAATGCAAGTAGGTTTTACGCGATTCCTTGCTAGGATTCTATAAAAGTGCAATAGGACGTACCTCGACAGTCGGATGGGACCGCTTAAGCTCGTTCAGCGTCTCCGGCTTCAGCAGAGCTTCATTTCTCTCCTTTATATCTTTCTTTGTCACTACTACTCTTAGGTAGGTATCAATAACTCTCGATTCAACAAAAAAAGTAAAATGGGGTTTGTGCATGCCATAATGAGTATTCGCTAGTAGTCGACTCAACTACTAATCAAAATGTTCACCTCGACGCTAACGGACTGCGGCAGGAGGACAGATCCAAGTGCTCAATAGATGCCTCCGATAAATCTGAGTAGGTAATCATTAGTGGCTAATAACTCGCGCTAAGTGCATATTGGGTGTGGTACTCTAGGGATCGCGTGGTTTCATTGATAGTCTACAATAGAAGCAGAACTTCCTACGCTAAAGGAGGGTATATCGATATATACGAAGCTTTGGCACGTCGTTATTAATAGGTGCTAGATGAAATAGGAGGTTCCTTGAGACTGAGTTAATCCAAAATAGGTTCTAACAGTAGTAATACCGGAAGTAGCCAAGGCAATAAGTAATTAAACCCCTGTCGTCGACGTCAAATTTCTTGGGAGCTAATATATAACCCTGGCACATCCCTTCATCTCCGAGGTCGAAAACTTCCCAAAACCAGCCCATAGATAAAATTCATATCCAATTCATATCTAAATTAATTTCATCAATGCCGGATCCAACGAATAAAACACAAGTACTATGTCGACATGCAAGATCCTTCGTGGCTGGTAACATTCTGAACATTCCTAAAGCGCGCAGGACCACACCCATCATCCCCTTCCCATCCAGCCATCATACTTAGGTCACTCCGGACTTACCTTTTCAATGGCTAGAGGCCTTCTATCCGATCATGTGTAATGCATACATTCCACGAAAAAATCCAAGCTCGATATTATGCAGAACATATGTGCTCTCGCCCTTTCTAACAGCCCACGTCTGGAATGAAGCCATCGTGAGAAAAGATCCCGATCCTCCCGATTTCCAGGATGCTATGTATATGAGGGTGAGAACCGCAGATTCGGGTTCTTCTCATTGAATATCGAGCTTTCAGACCATCCGCTGTGGTTATCACCAGATACTGCATACCGGATCCAACCAAATCTTGCAGACAACTAGAACTAGACAGACCAATACATCCACTCGACTCAGACTCTCCACCATGTCGAACTTCAAGGGCTTATTCCAGACCGTGGCAGTGTTTGTCGCATTTGTACTCACCCTCCTATGTCTCTTCGCAGGGACGCAGAAAAACTTCCTCGAAGATGTGGATCTCTTGACGGTAAGTCCGATCGTCTCCATTATATAAGTGGCAGGTAGATGCGGAAGACTGACTTGGCCCGATCCATTAGCTTTCCACGCCCTCGGTCAGCACCGGCAGTGGAACCCACGATTTCTATTCTGTCCATGTGCTATCCTACTGCCAGGGAACACTGATAACAACCGACGCCGGTGTAGAAGTCACGCGCAACGTGACTGAATGCTCGAACCGCACGATTTTGTCCTCATTCGACCTGACACAAGCCTGGCCGAAGGAGGTCACCTCCAGCCCGCAGCTGGAGTGGCCGCGCGTTATCAGCGATGACTTCCACGCCTTCAAAATGACATCCCAAGTTATGGCGGTGATGTACAGTATCGGAGTTGGCGCGATGGGCGTTGCGATGCTTGTACGAGTATGGGCGACTCTCGCTCCGAAAGCATGCCAGGGCCCGATTGAATTTTGGTTTTTCGTGGTGAGTTACATTATACATGGACACGATCTGGTGATGGAGTTTACCCCCTACATCAACCCTGTATCTGCAGGTCATGTATGCAGGCAGTGCACTTCCCAGTTCAGCGAGGTGCATTGCGCAAGTTCCCCATTTCCCCGGAGTACGACAAAAGTGGCTGACATGGAATCATTAATTAGCTCGGATCTTTTAGCATCAGCATCGCATCCATAATCGCCACCGTCATCGGGTTTGAATTTGTCGCTCTAATTAATGCCCACGGCAAGGGCTCGAACGTGTCAGCCCAGCACGGCGAGAAATTCCTCGGGATGACTTGGGCCGCGGTGGGGCTGTTGGTAGCCGGTAGCGTTGCTTGCTTTGCGAATGCCTTTATTAACAAACGGGCTGCGAGTGCGCCTGCGCCTGCGCCCGTCTCAAAGGACATAGAGGGGTAATCAGAACCCAAACGAATTAAGGGAGCGGTGATGTTAGCCAGTCGGAGAGCGCAGGTTTCAGACGGGGGGCGGAAGTCGGGGAAACTCGCGAACTTCGAATATAATCACATCACCATAGTAGATAGAGAGCCATTTATGAATCGAACGATACCACCTTAATATTATCCCGCCGTAATTAATAGGGGATAGTAACCAATCTAACTAGGAACCTGTTTCAAGTGAAATGGCAAAGTTGCCAATCCGGCCACTTGCTTTTGCGGGATATCTGAGGGTTACGGTGTTGGGCCAATGGTCGGGGGCCCGGAGGTACCAGAGTTAGGCTTTTTTCCCCCTAACTTCCAGGGGCTACGGTATGTTGGGCAGTGTAAACCAGGCAGCAATCTAGTATACTCCATAGGGGCTAGAGCGCTGGGGCATGGAATGCAATAGATACACTTCGAATAAACACCTCGGCTTGGTATGGAGCTGGCCGCGACTAACGGGGAAAAAACTGGGTCGGGGCTATCAACCGTTCATCCGACGTCACCACATGTGGATATCAATTTGAGGATCTATGGGGATTGTGAATAGTCTCGAATATTCTTGAAGTAACCACATGTTATACCTCAAACCGATCACTCCGTACATTCCGTATAATGGCTCAGACACCGAGGACCACTGTACTCCGTAGTGATTTTCCCGGTTTGTCGGCTGATTTTCTCCGGAGTTTACATTTCGCCAAGGTTCTTGTCAAAGCGCGAAGTATTGACGAATATGGACGGGTTTTCCCGGTGATTGATTCTTTGTTTTGCCGGTGAGTGGTTCAGGCCGTGTGAATACGCATGAAATAAAACCTACAAGTTATTAAAATAGGAATAGTGTATATGTTGTAGTATGCCCCTACTGCGCGGTAATTGTTGGAGTATGGTTGCACAGACACCAAAGTGGGGGGGGAAGAAAGAAGTGTAACATCTCTCGGGTCAATAATCCTCTTGTTTAGAATGCTACATGGGGGAATTATAGAATAAAAGTAGATAAAAGTAAATAAAAGTAAATAAAAGTAATAAAAGTAGATAAAAGTAAACACTAGAGAATAATAGAGAATAATAGAGAATAATATAGAAATATAGGATTATTGGTAGTATATTCATGATGTTCTCATCTTATGACTGGTTGTAAACAAGGCGGAGGCTAGTCCCGTTACCCAGATATCTATGAAGTCATCGTCATATCTGGACCAAGTATATTTTCCCAACTGATATAGGGTTCTTGGATGGTTCCTTATTCCCCTTTTTTCCTTAAATAGCTGCACTTTCCCCCTGAACTGGAAAGTGCAACTTACCCGACTTCCTCTTTAGTTTCCTCATCCTCATCCTACTTCTACTTCTACCTCCTTCTACTTCTACCTCCACTTCCCCTTATACTTCTTCTCCCTCTACCTTGACTTCAACTCCCACTCTCACTCCCACTCCCACTCTCACTTCCACTTCCACTTTCACTTCCACTTTCTCATATCAAACATCATGGAGAAGAAAGCTATTCATTTTGGTGGTGGAAATATCGGCCGTGGCTTCGTCGCCGAGTTCCTCCACGCTGCTGGCTTTGAGGTCGTCTTCGTTGATGTTATGGACAGTATCATCACTGCCCTACAGGACACCAAGTCTTATCAGGTCACTGAAGTCAGTGATGAGGGCGAGTCTACCAAGACTATCACCAACTACCGGGCCATCAACTCCAAGACCCATGAGAGTGATGTTATCCAGGAGATTTCAACTGCCAGCGTTGTAACCTGCGCCGTGGGCCCGAACATCCTCAAGTTCATCGCACCCGTGATTGCCAAGGGAATCGACGCCCGTACCGACGCCACACCGCTGGCCGTCATCGCCTGTGAGAACGCCATCGGCGCCACTGACACTCTACACCAGTTCATCAAGGACAACACCGCCCAAGACCGTCTCGGCTCTATGCCAGACCGGGCCCGGTTTGCTAACTCGGCTATCGATCGTATTGTACCTGGTCAGGCCCCTCACAGTGGTCTGAACGTGCGCATCGAGAAATTCTACGAATGGGCCGTGGAGTCCACACCTTTCGGCGAGTTTGGTCACCCAGAAATCCCAGCTATCCACTGGGTTGGCCACCTGGAGCCCTACATTGAGCGCAAGTTGTTCACCGTCAACACCGGTCACGCCACCGTAGCCTACCATGGCTACCATGCCGGCAAGAAGACCATTGCCGAAGCTCTCCAGGACTCTCGCATCCGCAACATTGTCCGTGATGTGCTTCAAGAGACTGCCTCTCTCATCATCGACAAACATGAAATCAGCGCCGCTGAGCAACAAGAGTACGTCGAGACCATCATCACCCGAATCTCTAACCCCTACCTCGAGGATACCGTGGAGCGCGTGGGTCGTGCCCCATTGCGCAAAGTGTCCCGCAAGGAGCGATTCATCGGCCCGGCTGCGCAGCTGGCTGAGCGTGGTGGGAAGTTCGAGTCACTGCTGGGCTCCCTTGAAATGGCTCTGCGGTTCCAGAATGTGGAAGGTGACGAGGAGAGTGTGGAGCTGGCCAAGATCCTCAAGGAGAACGCGCCTGCTGATGCTGCTGTCCGGTTGACCGGCTTGGACCGAGACCACCCCCTCTTCCCCCATGTGGTCAAGGTCGTGGACGGCGTACAATCCGACACAAAGTAGGCACCTCTTCCTTACGCCAGCCTCACAACATCCTAACATCGCTTTTTCAGAGAGGCAGGGCAACCGCGCATTTGATTTCGCTTTGTCTGAAATTCAACTTGCATGGAATATCGCGAATACCAGGTACACGGCGCGACGGGAGTAATGGGATCAGCGTTTTTATGAATTTTATAAACTATAGTATAACTAGCGAATGGACAACCATATCTTTTTTTCAATTCTTTCTACTATCTTTACTCTACAAAAAGGAGTCTCACAACTTGCTATCAACCCAAACAGGCTTTCTCTTCTCCACAAAAGCCCTAAGCCCCTCCTTAATATTCTCCCCCTCATACAACCTCTTAACCCAAGTCTCATTCAACATCGCCGTAGCCTCATCCGCCCCAATCCCCTCCCATCCCAACTTTACCCCCTCCCGACTAACAAGTACCGAATCAGGGCTATTCCCCGCAATCTCCCCAGCAACCCCCAAAGCCTTCTCCAAAACCGCCCGACTAACCTCCTCCTCCCCATCCCCCTCCCCAACCCCAACAACAGAATTAACAAGTCCCCATCTCTCCGCCTCGACAGCCCCAACCATCCGACCCGTAAGAACCATCTCCATAGCCCGCTGTTTTCCAACAGTCCGAACAAGTCGTGGCAACGCACCAGCAAGAGCAACAACTCCGCGTTTCACCTCCGGTAACCCGAATACCGCTCGCGATGACGCAATCACGATATCGCTGTTGATAATCATCTCCGCGCCACCGCCGAGACAGATACCGTTCACAGCGCAGATCACGGGCTTCTTGCCCTTCCGTCGCGCGAGTCCGCCAAACCCGCTATTTGGCATTGGGGTTACCGGGCTTGTGGTTGTTGTTGCTGTTGAGCTGCGGTTGTTCCATTCTGGGGACGGAGTTAGAGCGTTTAATGGATGGATTGAAGTCTTGGGTCGGGTTTTGGGGATTGATGTTTGTGCTTTTGTATACTGGCTATGTTGATGGGGTCCGCTGTGCTGGCTCACCTTTTAGATCAGCGCCGGCGCAAAACGCGCGTCCCTTTCCCGTTAGGATGCCCACGCGCATGCTGGGTTCTTCATCGAGCCATTCCCAGACTGCGTGTAGGTCTGCGTGGCCTTGGCCGTTTATGCAGTTTAGATCGCGGGGTCGGTTTAGCGTGACGAGGAGGATATGGGGTGCTGGGTAGGTGAGAGTTGCGTGGGCTGGGGTTGGGGGTTGGATTGTGAAACGTGGCATTTTGGTTTCTTGGAGGGTTTTGCTGGGAGTTTGGTTTTTATTAAGAGAGAGGAGAGAGAAGAACGGATGAAGGGAATGATATAGAAAAATAGAGCTGATTGACGGTAGTTGGGGTTATTTGTAGATGCGGAGAAGCTATGCCGAGGACCGAGGAGGTGTGGGGATGATTACTGTATTTGTCTTTTGGGGGATGGCTTTTTAAGTGATATTTATCGACTTTTTTCTTTTTAGGCTAGACAGAAGATAGGTCTGTAGGTTACGATTTATTGTACAATGCGAATTACAGGTGATATTCTACCTGTGACCTATGTCGACAAGTTCTGAGATCAACACATCCGCCCATCTCCCAAGTTCCCTATGAACGCCAAAACAAAAAAGAAACGCTCCCGAACAAAATCACAAGTAGATTTGGATATCAATAAGGTAAGAAGCGATTACAGCATATAATGGATCTGGCGCACCTACGCCTTATTGATCCAACCACTGTGTACCATGAAATCATAAATGCGGCTGGTTTTGGTGCCCTCGATCTAACAGAGTCAGTAAAGGTTTCAGGTTTCAATAGTCGAATGAGAAACATACCTTGCAAATTAACCGTGCATCTTTCTTCTTCAGGTTGCCACCCTGCTTCATTGCTTCCTTCAATAGTGTCTCCTTCACGACCAGATATGGCTTCGGCATCAGACGTAGAACATTGCATACCTCTGCCTCTTCCTTGGTCAGGAGGTGGAAGTCAGCAGCAGTATCGTTGTCCAGCTTCCACGATGGCATTCCGCTTAGCGGCGGCACCACGTATTTCGTCTTTGTCGGCTGGGGGGGAGGCGCGTCCCCATCAACAGCGAAGGCGCGATCGAAATCGTTCAATGGTTCGTCAGCTGGATCCGCCGGCGCGTGAGGATTGGCGGCTTTTTGCAGTCGCAGCGGCAGTTCAGGCGTTGTGAGCTGGATTGCTGCCGCTGGTGTCTCTGTCAGCTGTGCCTGCTTAGGGCGGTTGCTGGCAAACCGGTCGAATGACCCTTGAGGAAGCATTCGTTGCACGCGCTGTTGCTTATCCTGCTCAAACTTCTCTCCTGCTTTCAGGTCACCGATGCCCATCTGTCGCCATTCTTGAAGTTGGGAGATGGCTAGGCGGAGGTTGTGCTCGTATTCCAGACCCTTGTTGACATCTTCAAAGTCCTTGCAATTCATCATCCGTGCTAGTGGCTTTGCTTTGCTCAACAAATCTCGCTCTTCCTTCGACCGTTTCTTATCTAAGGCAGTGTTCTTTCGGTATTCGAGGAGGTTGTGCTCGAAGAGGATCTTCTTGCGCTCTGTACGCGCTGTCAGGCGGGAGTTGTAGATATCAACCACGGTCATCTTGAGCTCGGTCTCTGCATCTGGCTCGCCGTTTTCGTTGAGTCCAGCCCCAGGTTCGAAAGTCATGTGTTGCACTGCTTCTTCGGCATCGTTTAGGAACTCGGTCTCAAACTCCAATCGTCCCGGCATGTAGCCCTGCACTTCGTGACATGCCGGTACACTGGCAGTGGGTTTCTGCTTTGGTGTGGTTGGAGGCGCTGCCTTGGCTGCATCTTTGCGCTCTTCAATGCGACGCTTCTTGCGTGTTTGGAAGTCCTCTTTGGAGATCGAATCCTGCAAGCTCCTATCGTCTGGATCGGCGCGGGTTGCAAGCGGGAAGTTCACGCTCTTCACATATGTGTCGTAGTAGTGGTCTCGCACTTCATCCTTGCTCCGGTAACCACCAATGTGGTCCGCGATGTCTGCCCAGGAACCCAACCCATAGATTTCGGCGCCTTCCAGCAATAACAATTCTTCATCGGCACCCCAATCGTCCTGAAATATGGGGACTGAGTTTTGTTCGATCACTTGGAATGGATGTGTGGCAGGGTCATGGTTTTTGGAGTTCTTTCCGGCTGAGAAGCAGGGGACACAGAGGTCATATTCGGGGCAGGTGAGATGCGAACACGAGATGCGAACCTATGAGATGGAATCGCGTTAGTCTCTGAAGAACATTACAGACCTTCAAGCGGTCATAACACAATCAGGTTGAGACTTACTGTTGATGTAACATCGATAGAGCACACATCGCAGTGGAACTTGGTGCCGGCCTCGGTGCCGCGCGATGCGGTCTTCTTGCGTATCACACCCATTAGCCCTCCACCCCTTTCATCCTCCGATTTGTCGGGTACTGAATCGAGGGCAACAGACTCAGAAGTCTGAAAACACTAGAGTTGAAGGTGACGAGTTGAGGTGTGATCTTCCGGGGTAGGTGTCTCCGCACCTCGGAGCGGGGAATATTCCGAAGCTTGAAAGAATATGTAAATTGACACGGCTACAATCCCAGCTGAATTTCAAACTCTCTCGTTCTGTGGAGTCAACTGCTTTGATTGTTAATGCCGTGGGGGAAGTTGATGCGTCGTTAACCCTTGTGGCGGAGCAGTGGCTGAGGCTGATTAATTACGGTACCTTTATGTAACCCATCTATGACTGGTTTGACCAATGAAACAAGTAAAATCAGGTAATCTATGGTAAAACTCGTATTTTAATTACAGGGGGAACTTCCCCTCTCTCATTCTCATTTGATCTTCGATCTCCCCGACTCTTTCTTATCCTTAGTTGTGCTTCCATACGGATTTCAAAAGCTATAGTGGTGGTTGTCTCTGTCTCGACTTCTTTCCTTTTGCGTGTGTATTATCTGTGTCCTTGTGTGGCTTCTCCTGGTATTTTGAGGGTCACATGTTGAGTATTGGGTGATTCTTTAGCACCCTGCACACACGCATTGCGGTATCTTGGACTTTGATCTCTTCTTCTCGATCTTTTTTTTTTTTTTTCACAACCGCCACTATGTCCTGGAAGCTCACTAAAAGTATGTTTACTGGCAGTTGGTCTCCCTCTCTTCCCCCCTCAATACCCCTCTCTGCATTTGCAGTGAAACGCCATAGGCATTCGCTAATTATACAACTCGTCTTAAGAGTTGAAGGAGACGCATCTGGCACCCTTGACCTCATCATTTGGCCGGTCGTCGTCTACTTCGACGATCAAGGGTGACTCAAATGGTGACGAGGCCCTGACACCGGTGGCCTCTAACCCGCCCTCCGCCACCCCATCAACGAACGGGATCGGTATGTTATTCTTATATTCAATTCATATTACTGGAATCCTCCCTGGTAACTAATCATTCTATCTTTTTTTAATAGCGGCCTCAGAGTCTCTTGTCTCCCCTCCTGTGGCGCCTGTGAACCCAGGAATCCTTATTGTGACTCTCCACGAAGGGCGCAACTTTTCGCTGTCCCCTCACTTCCAACAGATCTTCAATTCGCACTTCCAAAATAACTCTTACGCGCCCTCTTCTCTACGCCCAAGTACTTCTTCTTCGTCACATTCAACTCAGAACCAAGCGGGTTCCTTTGTGCCATCTGGCCGACCGCAGTCCACAAGCGGGGGAATCAACGCTGCCCCCACTATCCACGGTCGCTATTCCACCAAATACCTCCCGTATGCCCTCCTTGATTTCGAAAAGAACCAGGTCTTTGTGGATGCCGTGTCGGGAACTCCAGAGTGCCCACTGTGGGCTGGCGACAACACTGCATTCAAGTTCGATGTGTCCCGGAAGACAGAGTTGAATGTACAGCTGTATCTGCGCAACCCTGCAGCCCGGCCTGGTGCCGGACGGAGTGAGGACATTTTCTTGGGCGCATGCAAGGTCAACCCTCGCTTCGAAGAGAGCCAGCCATATGTGGAGGATCCGAAGCTCAGCAAGAAAGACAACCAGAAGGCCGCCGCAGCTCATCATGAGCAAGGGCGTCAAATGGGTCAACAGGGTGCTGAGTGGTTGGATCTTCAATTTGGTGTTGGCTCGGTCAAAATTGGTATTTCCTTTGTGGAGAACAAGCAGCGGAGTCTTAAGTTAGAAGACTTTGATCTACTCAAGGTTGTTGGCAAGGGTAGTTTCGGCAAGGTCATGCAGGTCATGTACGTGAACTCAAGATTTACTTATTTTGCTTTCAAAATGCTAATACTCGGAAAACCACAGGAAGAAGGATACTGGTCGGATCTACGCCCTCAAGACAATTCGCAAGGCTCACATTATTTCGCGATCGGAAGTCACACACACACTTGCCGAGCGGTCGGTTCTTGCGCAGATCAACAATCCGTTTATTGTTCCGCTGAAATTCTCGTTCCAGTCGCCCGAGAAGTTGTACTTCGTGTTGGCGTTTGTGAACGGCGGAGAGTTGTTCCACCATTTGCAAAGGGAGCAACGATTTGATATCAACAGAGCCCGTTTCTACACCGCAGAGTTGCTGTGCGCTCTCGAGTGTCTGCACGGCTTCAAGGTTATCTACCGAGATCTTAAGCCCGAGAACATTCTTCTCGATTACACTGGGCATATCGCTCTTTGTGATTTCGGTCTCTGCAAACTGGATATGAAAGACGAGGACCGAACCAATAGTAAGATCTCCTCATCACTCATGATAAGCCCTACATAGCTAACCAAACTCAAGCGTTCTGTGGAACTCCCGAATATCTCGCTCCAGAACTTCTCCTCGGCAACGGCTACACCAAGACCGTGGATTGGTGGACTCTCGGTGTCTTGCTCTACGAGATGTTGACAGGCCTGCCTCCATTCTACGATGAAAACACCAACGAAATGTATCGCAAGATCTTGCAAGAGCCTCTGACCTTCCCCAGCAGCGACATTGTCCCGCCTGCTGCGCGAGATCTTCTCAGTCGACTGTTGGACCGTGACCCCGTGCGCCGCCTGGGTGCTAACGGCGCTGCGGAGATCAAGTCTCACCACTTCTTTGCCAACATTGACTGGCGCAAGCTTCTCCAGAGGAAGTACGAACCTAGCTTCCGACCAAACGTGGTATGTATTCTTTACCTCCGATCATGTATTGAATCAACATGTGGCTAACTTGATGCAGGTGGATGCCCGTGATACTGAAAACTTCGATGTTGAATTCACCAGAGAAGCACCCCAGGACTCATATGTCGATGGCCCCGTCCTGTCGCAAACCATGCAGCAACAGTTCGAGGGATGGTCGTACAACCGACCCGTGGCTGGCCTCGGTGATGCAGGCGGCAGTGTTAAAGACCCGTCCTTCGGTAGCATTCCGGAGTAAAGCCTCTCACCTTGTCAGATTAGATCGAGAATGCCCGGTGCAAGTAAGAGAGAACAGGAGGTTCATAGAGACCATTTCCCTTTTTAACTGCCTATATGTCTTTCATTAACATATCGACCAACCTTGATCTTTTCCTTTTTCTTTTCCCCTTTTTTCTTGCTGTGTTCGTCATATTGTTCGGTTTCCCATCACAAAGGAGTCTGTGGCATCTTGATATCGGAGTCGCTCCTGATCTTCGAGACGACATTGTTTCTTCTCGTTTCATACGGCCGTTGAGCGCTTTGGTTTGATTTTCTTGTCTTGTTCGGTCATCTCCCTTCCATCTCAAGTGTTCATTCTCTCCAGGCAGGTTCCTTTCTTACCCTTGGTTTCGTTGCTTTTCTCAAGCGGTCATCGTCTGCGCCCTTGTTCTGTATTCTCGATAAAACATTACAATGGACAATGCCAAAACAGGTTTGCATCATACGTCTTTGACTATGTTCGTCACCAAGTGAGATGGATCACGTCTCAGCAGGTTCAGATGCGTAGTAAATTCAATTCATATAAACTGCAGCAACTGTTCCACGGGGTGGAGGGCTCTTGATTCTTGGTAGCTTGTGGGTACACGCAGACCAATGGCCCACCTGAGCACTGTCTTGTATTCTTATTTAGACGTATATCATTAATGTAACTAAATACCGGGCCGATCTACCCTATAAACCACAGATGCGACATTAAGGTAAGCCTCGTACTCAACATCCTCATCTCCATCCTGAATATCATAATGGTAATGACCTCCTTTGGTGGTCCCATTTGCGCCAAAGCAGTGAGTATGCTCCATTCTTAACCCCAATCCTTCCGGGTCACTACTGTGCATCACAGTCAGGCAGACTATAGGGGCCTGGAATATATGATATGACAGCCATTCCGTTTCTAACTGCTTGCGATCTCGAAATGGCAACTGATCTTCCGGGGGAAAGTCAGGCATGATGTGAAACTTGGCTTTCCCAGATTTCAAAAGAAAAACCCCACCAAGACTGATTGGTTTGGAATCCCCATAGACCTTTTGCAAGCCATAACGTAAACAGTCGGTGAAATTATCTTCTCCCTTCCGCGCCTTGGCATTGATTTTGAGAACAGGGCCAGTGTCTCCATCTGATCCGAAGAGGTTGACCATCAACGCGCAATTTGTACTCGATGCACGATCACATAGCGGCGTATGATCTCGGTCTCTCTGGACCTTGATCACCCGTGTGCCATTGTCGAAGGTCAGCAAGCTTGGATCATCAAAGCTGGGTGCTTTTTCGCTTGATCTCCAGGATAGATTGGGCGCCAGCTCGGCGTTTTGACCAATATCCTGAAATGGAGCGGCGCCTGCCCCAAGAATAAAACCTGCCATAGGGGACATTTCCATATCTTGGGCCAGAGAAACTAGCGAATATTTGGCATTGAGGATCGGTCTAGGGAAGAGATGTTGTTGTCCACCTATGTCCGCTATTCGAGGATTTCCGGAAAGCCCAGATGCAGCGAGGTTGAAAGGTGGTTGTTCAAGGTCTGGACACTCAGCAACTGTTGCACTTGCAGTTTTAAAATTGGATAAAAGGGCTTTCTCAATCACAGCTGCAAGCTCGTCCAGGGGAGGGGGGTCTCGTAGATGCTTTGTCACAGCCATGTTGCTACACTTTTCAGGGTTAACAAGATGAAATCCAAGGGAATTTGCGTTCTCGAAAAGATGAAGGTACAAGAGGTGCTAGCGCAAAGGGTGAGAATTTAAAAATCATGCACTCTCTGGTGATTCTCGTTGGTGAGGAGGTACGAAGGGGTTGTTTGATGCCTGGATGCCTGGCTTTGGCCCGATCTCAGCCCGGCCCATTAGGGCTCTAGATGGCGGAGTTTCGAGGAGACGCATTCATGTACTCTATTTCTACTTTACGTTTACGTTCATGGAGTGTAAACCAGATACATAGGCACCAGGGAAAATCCAGTATAGTATACATGTACAATAATCTAGTAAATCAACCAAACCACGGGAAATAGAGGGAAACATATTGCTTGTACCTAGGCATGTAATTTGCTCCAGAGACACATGACAGCGCAATTACAAATAAGAAAATGAAAAGAAAAAGTCGGACACACGTTAAGACGCCGCTCGCAATCAAGAATGAACTGACCGGTCAGCCAGAAAACAAACGATCAACCTAACTCTCCTGAAAAGTCACCAAACAGAACCCGGTGCTTTTTGCTCGTTTACTCGGCTTCGGCAGCATCGGCCGCGTCCACTGCAGACTGGCCGGCTTTCTCTACTTCCTCATCCGCCTCGGGTGCTCCGTTGGTTGCACTCGCGGGCTCTTCATCATCGCCGTTGATATCAATCAAGGACTCTGAGGAAGGAGGCTCAGGGACGGCACCCTCCTTCTCTAGGCGAATGTACTCCTCCCACTCGGGGAAGAGGTCGTCATCGGTAGAGGCGACATCGGGCGCACCGGGCGGGACACCGATGAGGCGGGCAACCTTGGACTTGTTAGATTTCTCTAGGGATTCCTTCCATTGGACAACGAGTTTAGGGGCGCTCGAGGGCTTGTAGGTCTGGGCGAGGAGAACTGCCTCGGCGATGCGGTTGGTCTGGATAAGAAGAGCGATGCAGCCGTCGATATCTCCCAGAGACCACAGAGTGGAGAAGGCAACGTTATGGAGGCCAGACTCCGAGGCCTGAGCGGCCAGGGCCTTGAGGCCTTCACGGTTGTTGCTGGCAGTGTGCAACAGTAGCAAAGAACCTACATCCTTGGCATTGGTGAAGCACTCCTGGGCCAGAGCAAGGTTCCAACCGGCCAGAGCAGCATCACCAACAATCTTCCACTTGTGCTCGACATTGGCCTCGCGGGCAATGGTGAGTGCGGTTTGAAGATCGCTCAGCGCAAGGGCCAGTTCGAAGCGGTGCTCGGGGTCCGTGGCGACTTCCAGAGCCATTTCCTTATATCCTTGGCCTTCTAGGAAGCGGGCGACCTTGTTCATCTGGTCTTGGGGCACATCCTTGAGGAGCTCAGATGCCATTTCCATATCACCGCGCAGCACCACTGTTTGATATTCAACCATGCTGAGAGACAGGCCGAAGGAGACGGCGTTGACGTCCTTGTCGGCAAGGTAGATACGGCCATCCCGGGGCAGGTAGCCAAGAACATACATCGGTTGATCGAAGTGAGAGATTGTGTAGGTCTGGTCACCGACAAGGTAGTTCAGGCGGTTCGTAGAGTTGGTGTAAATGAAGCAATCTCCAACCCACTGTCCAGTACGGACGGTCTCGTTGATTGTAGCAACCAATTCAACAGCCGCCTCAACCCCATCCTCGTCGGCCTCACCGGCGTTCAGGCCGTTGATATACTCCTCGCGAGAGTAACGGAGAACGTAGAAATCATCTTCACAGGCAAGGGTAACCAGTTCACCAGATTCAGACCAGTAGACCTGTGCATGTCAGTTAGCATGATTTCGAAATACCACGCCAGAACGAACAACTTACGGATTTCGGGTCAGCCTCAATTCTCCGAACCAGGCTGCCAGTCTCCCAATCAAAGAAGCCAATGCCACCTTGACCCTTCACACCCAGAAGAACACCATCAGACAGGCCCTCGGCTTGGAACCCAACATCAAGACCGGCGCTCTGCTCTTTGAAGTTCTTGAAAATCTTGACACTTGTCGATGACTCGCGAATAGCGTAGTCGTTGCTGTTGTCTTTCGCACCCCAGGCAAAATCGAGAGCCTGCCCAAAGGCCTTGTTTCTCCACGCCAATGCGGTGTAGATGATGTATTCTCCGTCACCACAGACAGAAACGAAACGTCCGTTGGGGGAGTGAGACAGAGTCTGTGGGTACACCTCGCACTGTCCCAAATCCTTTGTTGGTAGAGAAAGTGGTTCACCGTCCTTGACAGTAGCATCACCACCCTTGATCACTGACGATACGACCTCACTGTGTCTCGCCCAGATAAGCTTACCAGAGCCATCCATTGAGACGGCGGGCTCTTCCCGACCCATCTTCACCACGACAGCACCATCGTCGAAACCCATCGCAATTCCCTGTCTACCCCGCTGGTAGGAAACACACCATGCTCGTTCTAGACCATAGCTTAATGATTGCTCCAGGCGGTAGGTGTTTGCGTGCCAAATTTTAATCGTTCCATCTTCAGAACCCGAAATGATCACAGGGAGTTCGGGGTGATAGCAAGCAAATGAGACATTGCTCGTGTGGCCCTCGAGGGTTGCAATGAGGGCCTTCGTGGTGTAGTCCCAAATCTTGACGGTCTTGTCGTCGGAGGTGGTGAGGAGGTATGGCTTATCAGCCTGTGGGTAGTAGTCGACGTGGTTGACACCTTTCGTCTCATGAGCTTCGAGTGTGAAGTTGGCATGGGGAGAGCCGAGGTTCCAGATCTTCACGGTCCGGTCCAAACATGCGGAGGCGAAAGTGTTGGTATCCTTCGGGTTGATCGCCATGCCCATAACATAGTGGCTATGGCCCTCGAACACTTGCACGCACTTCCAACCCTTCTCCCAGTCCCAAAGCTTAATTGTCATGTCATCGGAGGCTGTGAGCACAAACGGCTGGGTGGGGTGGACGGCAATAGAACGGATGTAATCCGGGTGTGCTTCAAAGGAGGTGATTTTTTCGGATGTGTTGTAATTGTAGACCCGGAGCTGGAAGTCATCTGAACCGCAAACAATCCAGTTCTTCCGCGCAATGAATCGACCGGCACGAACGGGGACATCGGTGAGTTCGAAGGTTTTGATGATAGACTAGAGGGGAGAAGTTTAGATAAGAGTATGGGGAGTGTGAATTTGTGGCGGATCTTACCTGCGACTCGTAAGACCAGATGTAGACATGACCTGGACAGGAAAGTAATTAGCGCATTGGACATCTCGCATACTGCCCCTCTCTCAGCATACCGCTATACAAGGTCGTCAAGATCTAAAGAAATTAGTTTGAGTAAAGCTATCGAAAGGATTGTAAAAGCTTACCCAGGGCTCTGTAGGGTGGAAATCAATCCCCTTTACCCGCTCGGAGCGGGCAAATAGCTGTCTCTGTAACATTTATTGTCAGCAATCGCTCCAATTCTGGACGTCCACCTGCGAAATCATATCGTCATATCTGCTGCAGAGCAGACCCGCAAGTCTATGAAGCATTTCACCATCTGCATTTGCGTACCTTGACGTCGAGCCGCATGTTGTGTGGGGGATGAGATGAGTGTTTGTGTGATGCGGTGTTGGGCCTGTGACAGCGATATGGGATTCCGCGAGCCGCTCAGACAGCCCGATGATAGGGAGGAGCGATCCTCGGAGCAAGTTATTAATTGGAGGAATTAAGAAAGGATTGAGATGAAGGAGAGCTAGAGGGAGAGCGCTTCATTCAGGGACAGCAATGTATGTGTCCACAAGGGATTCCCGCCGTGGCTCACCGCCTTCCAGTCGGCCTTAGCCATTCCTCTCACTTCACACCTGCCTTATTGCTTCTATCTCAGTTCATATTGACTATTGACTACTCATAATGGATGAAATTCAACACCCAGAACACCAGACAGGGGTCAATACCTTATCGTGAATACGCATGTAGTCCACAGGATGATGTCGATCCCAAGTCACAATATTCAAACATGTGATATTGATGATAACTAGTGATGTTGACCTCGAAAAAGCATGTTTTTGACCATCAACCTGCAAGAGTCGAAGACAGACAGGATAAAAAAGAGATAGAGGAGAGAGAGGAAAGCCAAACGAGACACTAAATAGACCCCCCATTCCCTCGCAGATCGTAAGTCATGCAGAATAGTGTGTAAAATGTATGTCTTTTTTGGGCTTCTTTTGTACCAGCAAAAAAACCAACGAAAAAACCAGGAAAAAAACCGGTTGGAACATGATATCATTCCCCAAATCCATATTCCAGACCTAGACAGATATCAGAGAACGCAGGGAAGAAACGAAAAAAAAGGGGGAAGGAAGAGAAGAACACCGTCCCAGGACGCCCAGTAATGCCGCGCCACATAACAGACCGATAGAACGCAGGCGAGAGAAGGCAAAAGAAAAAGGAAATAGACATAAAACTCGTGATTGAGGAGGGGAAGAGAACCATCCGATCGATTATCCGATTGCAGTTCCAGGAAGGTAGCCATGGGTATCTGAGCCCGAGTCCAAGCCAGAGCCAGTCAACCCAGAACAGAATCAAGACCAGACCGAAAGCCAAACCAAACTCCATAAACCTCTCTCTCCCAATATCCCATTCCGCACATATTTTATCTCAAAGACTCAGCTGATCAATGCTCCCCACCCGCCCACTCCCGCCAAGCCTTCCCCCGCCCTTCGTAACCATCCCGAGTCGATAAAAGCGCTCTTCACCAGCCGGTGTCCTTCCACCAATATACCACTTCTCAGGACCGATGGCATCGCGGAACCCGCCCGAGCCACTGGAAGAGTCACTCCCGCGGCGCTGGCGGTCTGCAGCGTGGTTGATCGGGATGGGTGTTGAAGTGGATGATGGTGGTGTGGAGGGGAGAGATGATTGATCGTGGTGGTAGTGGTGTGAAGGGGCAGGACTTGGGCCTTGGACTGGACCGGTAGGTGCTGTAGTTGCCGAGGATGTGGGAGAGGATGTGTGGGTGTGGTGGTGGTTATGGTGGTTGTGATTGTGGTGAGTGTGGTGGGCTCCGGCGGATGCGGATGATGATGCTGAAGGGCCTTGAGCGGAGTTCGCTGCTTTTGTGGCGATGGTGCGGGCGCTCTGGGAGATTTGGGCGGAGGAGATGGTTGAGGTTGTGGTGCCGACTTGCTGAGCGGTGGGTTTGTAGGTTGACTGGGCGCGGAAGGCGGCCAGGAAGTTGGATAGGAATGGACGGTTGTTCGACATTGTGAGACACAGATGGTTCACCTGTATAGAGAGAGAATAGACGTGGTCATGTAGAACTTGAGGAGAACCTTGGGAGTTATGAGTCGATTTCGAGAGTTCCCGATACCATAGGCGCTCCAATCACGGGCGGTGGATTATGGCCATGACGTTATATAGGAAGTTTCCGGAGTGTCTTTTATATCCATTTTCCCATTTTCTCCATTTCTCCGCGACTCTAGTACATCTGTCTACTATATACAAAGTACATATAAATCAGCTGATAGTGATGACCCTCTTCCCCAAGAGTTCCCAATGCACCTCCAATATTACTTGCAGGTATCAAATGGATCATATGTCTATTTCTAGCTGCTTTTCTAGTAAAACCCAAGAATAGAACAAACACCTTAAATCACACCTCAAGAAATTCCCAAAGCACACATATGTCCTGCCATGCCGACTTTACATGAGAAAAGAGGTCATGCGATGCAGAAGAAAAAAAACGAGAAAAGATAAAAGCACATGGGGGAAAAAATGAACTGCAAGAATGGAAAGAAACGTGGCAATTCGACAACAACCATCCCATAAAAGATAATGTAAAAAAAAAAGCTTTTCTTCTTTCTGATGTCGAACACTCGCGCAAAAGATGAACACATGCCCATGTCTATGTTGTGGACGCCGAACAAACCACCCACCATACCATCTGCCCCTCTCATCGGGGGTTCAAGATAAAATATAACCACTCGCAAACCACTTGGGTAAGAATGCACACCCACACCGGATGGGGATCAGAATATAAAAGAAAAAGATAGATCAAAGGACAAACGATACTAGAACAAAACCGAGAACAGAGGACGCTAGGAGCACGAAACACCGGAAAGCTGAAAGCCGGAAGTGAACGGATCAAAGGACTATCGTAGACGGGTTTGTTGAGACATCGTGACCAGTGGATTTGTACCAGCAGAGAAGCTAGGAATGAAGGCCTAGAAACAATAAAAGAGAGGGTGGAGAGCAATAGTCCTACCCACGGCGTGAAGAAGAGAAGAAACCCGATATGGTTTATTGCTTCGTCAAAAACGCTTTTTCAATCTCATGCCTCAGTCATCATCTTGCTTTCCGATCGAATTCACCGTCTATTGTCTCGCGGACTGCACGGTACCTGCATATTATTGTTAGAATAAAATTCCATATCATAATGCATATGGTAGAAAAGATAAGAAATAAAAACTAACCGTCTCCGCTCAGCGTAGTCGAAGCAAGGTACAGTCCGTTCATACCGCTCTCGGGACCGGTTGAGGCAGGGTAGAACTTGCGGTCGTGGTCGACGGGAGCGTGGATCGGCTCCTGGCCCGCGGCCATGGAGTGGGGGAAAACGGGGTTAATGTACCCATCGGAAGAACCGTGCTGAAACATCGAATTCCAGTCAACACCCGGGTGATGTGAATGGGGGCCGGGCATGACCGGTTTGTGGTCATGATAGACCGGGGGCTTTACCTGTTCAAGGGGACGATCAACCGTCAGCTGCTGGCCATGGGCATCGACACCAGGCTGCATGAGATACGGATTCTGCTTGGGTCCAGCCATCCACGAGGCTCTCGCGTGCGCCTGGCCAGCGGAGAACGCGTCGTCACCGGGACCACGGTTCATACCGTTGACAGACTGCATCGTGAAGCCTAGCGGCTGCTGCTCCGTGTAGCCAGGACGGCCCGTGGCCATTCCATTGCCATTCACGGCCCCATCGAATTGCGTACCCATAACGCCATTGGAGTGGGGGACGGGATTACTGACTTCATCCTGGAGTGGCTTGGGAGGATTGGCCGCGGCAGCCGCAGCTGCTTGCTGCTGAGACCGCTTCAGATGGGCCTGAGGGTGGGACAAGTGGGTCGCACCGGTCGGGTTACCCCGTCGGATTGAGCACTTTTGGAAGTGACGCTTCAAGATATCACTGCGAGAGAACGTGTCCTTGCATAGAACACACATGTAGGGGCGGTCGCCGGTGTCTATATCAATCAGAGAAAAAAAATTACATCGGTTAGCAAATCTCAATCATTTGAGGAAATTTTCTTTCCCCCTTTCGATTTGACTTCCAGAAAACTCACGTCTCAACAAATGGCGCTTGAGGTGCTTGGCGTGGAGGTAAGTCTTGTTACAGTGCGGGCAGGGGAATTTGCCATCCGCGTCCTTAGCAGGAATAGTCGTGCTCTTAGCTGTACCATTGACACCGTTGGTAACTGGAGTCGCGCGGCCCGGAACACTCGGCAGAATGCCACGGCGGCCCTGAGAGCCCACGACCTGCGTCCGTGGCGGTTCCTTGGCGTAGGGGGAACCGTTTGCGCCATTCACATCAGGGGTCATACCCCAACCCTTGCCATCGGAGTAACTAAAGGCACCGGAGGGAAGACCATTGAAATCCGGGCGACGGTCGCGTGGGGGTGCCGGGGCAATCGGCTGAGGGTAGCTCTGAGCGGAGGATGCGGGCGGGAGGACGCTCGGAGGTGGGGGGTACTGCTGATGCGCCTGTGTTTGAGGGTTAGGAAGATTCAACAGAGACGATGGCGGAAGGCTACCGACAGTCGTGTGCGGCATCATAGGGGCCTGAGAAGCCCCGTAGACATCGTGAGTTGACGGAGGGTACCGCGACAAGTCCGGACGGTACGGCTGGCCCATGTAGTGGTGAGGCGCGGGCGACTGAGGGTGATGAGGCTGCAGTGGAGGCAGAGTATGCGGCTGCGAAACCGGATACTGCGGCTGCATCGAGTATTGTGGCATGTGCATGCTCGAGATGGGAGTCGAAGACATGGGCGTGGAGCCTGGAGGCAGACTGGTGGATGGAGGACGGGAAGGGTGAGATCTGGGATCCATTGTGGACAGAAGAGAGATCGTGGTAGGAAGGAAAGAAAGATGTTGTTCACGGTAACTCAATCATCAAACATGCACTCTTGGGTAAATTTTTTTTTTTTGAAGCGAAGGAAGCTCCTTGTTTGAAAATTTTCCTGCGAACAGAGAGAGAGAGAGGCAAACGGTCACAGGGTCTCACGGGATTCACGGGTTCACACGAGTTGACTCCACACGAACGAGAGAGAGAAAGAAAGAGATGCTTAATTGAAGAAGATTCCCCACGGTCACCCACCAGAAGAAAAAATAGGATGGTGATTTATCCGCACGTTGTCACCGTCGATGGTTCTGTATCCACCGAAGAAGCGGGCGTGCAAGTGGGTCTCTCGCAGCAAAAAACAACTAGTCCGAGATCTGCTTCGCGTCAAAATAATCCTTGAGATCGAGGAATTGACTCGGAAATAGGCCAATATAATAGAAATATCTGAATAAAATGAAGAAACTGAAGTGCAGGGAATTGAAGATTGAGGTTTTGGGAATTGGGGGAAATTGGGGAGAAGAAGAGGAAATGGGAGATAAGTTTCTTGGTAAAGACGAAAAGGAAAATTCTAAGGAAGACCGGGTCGAAATAAAAAAAAAATTAAAAGACAGAAAAGACGAGAAAAGACGAAAAAAGACGATCGTTCCTCGGGGAGGCAAGAGGCGAGAGAAGAGAAAAAAAAAATTGAGGAAAAAAAAAAGACACGTAATTACAGTATTTTCAATTAAAAGTTACAAATTTTACACGGCCGTCTTCCGAACTATGGCCGATAGCGGTAGAGTAGACGTATTAGGACTGTTGGGATTTATTGGATTTATAGATTTATCATTTATCATTAATCATTAATTAGATTTTGATTTAGATTTAGATTGACAAAGAATACGGAGTAGAAAGAATACAATATAAAAAAAGGAGAATATGAGTTTTTATTAAACATATAGACACGTATAGAATAGACACACATAGTCAAATCTCAATTTCTGATCTCCCTACGCGTCCGGACATGATGACGCACTTGCAAGGTATATCCTACCTAGGCATCCGTGGACGGATGATAATAAAGTCCCGAAACCATAAGATATGATGTCCTCCATATGTTGTATAACAATTTTATATCATATGCAATCTAATTATTTCCCCGGAGATATATTATGAACTCCGTACTCCGTAGAACAACTTATGTTGCAATCAGGGCCCAATTCTTTGGTGTCTCCGATCGCGGCGATTACCAAACAACCATTGGGCACAGGTGACTCCTGAGAACTATCAACTATGCCGTTGTCTATCTGATATTGGAGTAGATCATATTTATTGGAGATGGAGCCACCTCCCCGAGTGTGGATTATGGGTGTCCCTGGCTATTCTTTGTTCTGGGCTCCGCAGTGGCTGACAGGCCCCGCAAGTGACATATATGTATTCAACCCATTCCCCTACAGAGTACTCTATACGGAGCTTTGAATGATTCATGGAAGACTATATTGTATGTAGATAGATAAGATCTCAGTCTACGGAAGTCTCCCACTCTGCACTGATCTCTTCAAGCACGTCATCCACGGGAGGCCCGAGGGAAGATGAGCTCCATTGAGCTCAATACAAGACCTCATCATGCATCCTTAACCGGCTCAGCCTGCAGGCTGGATTTAACTCCTGCATGCAGCCCGGATGTACATAGCACATCTCCAGAAGAGGGGACATGCGTTCTTAGGCCTCTTGTTGGGAGGACTGGGGTTGTCCGACCGGAGGCTTCTGTAACGGCTATGCGTTGTTTGCCCTGCAGACTTTAGTGGATGCGCCGTAGCCGCCTGCTGTTCCACACTTTGCTTCATGGTCTCGAAGTGAAACACGACATGAACTATGCCATAAAAAGAAAACTAAGCGTATTGGGTTATCTATGGTATAAGTCTAATTGTCTCACTGGGACACTAATACTATTGCTGCCTAGGTACTCGATAATATAGGGATATAGAGGAGTAATTAGTACTACGTACATAGTATGTACTCCGGAAGTACAGAGTACTCCTTGGGGTGTTCTCCTAAGTTCAGCCACACAGGAATGCTCTAGACGAAATTGGCATTCAGGGGGTTCCCCTTAGTTTATTGGACGTAGCTACTTCCGTGGTGTGACATAGGTTGCGGTTCGTGTACTTTTGCAATGCAGATGGATTTCTTATTCTATTATTAAGCCGAGATCTCGCCCGAGTAACATGACCTAAAGTTTCGGAACCTGCGCGCCATTCGCCATTTGAGTCCGTGTGACTACGCGGTTCATCTGAAATTGGGCTTCGGGATATAACTCAACATAATATTACTATGTTACTATTTGACTATTTCGATAAACTCGACCAAAACCATTAAACTATAACCTTGAAACTACAAACAAAGCATCGTACATTGTATATTGTATTCCGTACTCCTTACTCCGTACTCCGTATATTTGCCGGAGATGATCTGTATTCCGGACCCAACACCCCTGCCCCTCCTTCTCCACCCCTTCGCAAGAGCTTCTCCCGCTTCGATTGTGGACCTGGAAGGCTTCGACCAGGGTTCTGCAGAAATATTGAAATGACCACTTGATCTAAACTTCGTGCACGCTATATTATATATTATATTGAGTGATTCTCCTTATTTTATCATACCATTATTACTCGAAGATTCCGCCAAGGGGCGAGAATGAACTCAGGCTATGACGTAAAAGAAAGTTCGGTTGACCTTCTCACTTTGTTTCACCTCGGTATGTGTACGTGGGTGTACTACAGGTAAGCCACTGGAATATCGTGTACAATGAATGTACCAGCGTATGCCTAATAAGCCGCATGCGCTGTATTCCCGTATGTCTCTTTATCCTGCCTAAAAGGATTTCAACAATCCCGGGGAAAGAATTAGTTCTTGGTGGCTTGATAACTATTAAACACGGTGTATTGAAGTGGCAGGTGGCTGTCTCTGCTTTTGCCAAAAAAAAAAAAACAATCGGCATCAGTACCGGGAGTTAACGGACTCCACTCCAGTGCCCGAAACAGGCTCGCAAATTACGGTGAGGCTTTTCCCGAGTCTTCAAATTTCGAATCTGATCAGGGGCTGTCAATTGATTTGTTACTAATATTTTCCTATTTTGTTACCGTTGTTGTTTTTGTATTAGACTAGTTTGTACGGAGTACACACAAGCCTAATATCGTCACTTTTTTTTTTCCATAGGGAGCTTTGTCGTATTCAAGTTATATAACAAACCCACTGCCGATAGAAATGGGGCCGCCCATAGGGCTAAATTTCCCGCATGCTTAGGATGTTGGCATCAGTATCAAATCAACCGGGATAGGAGAGAATAGCGCGCGCGAGATGTAGATCCCGCCCCAGTCCCCATCGCTGCCAAATGATATATCACGTGGTGCAATATATGAACTCTGTATGTTGTAACGCATGTAAAAGCACAAGAGCCATTATTTTAACGGAAAATGGATCAAAAAATAAACTAAGAATGAACATGTCGACGTGGTCTACACGATCTATACAACGCACATCCGATAACGCTTCCAACATCCGATACACACAAAAAGAACAGCCTTGTTCTCGGCATAGGCCGGAAACACCTCTGAAGCCAAGTCTGGATCACCGAGTTTCAGGAATCTATGCAGCCAATCAGGGATCGCCACCTGCTCCAGCGGACGAGAGGATCGTGCCGCCACCGACCTCATACGCTGCCAATGCCTGTAGTCGAATCCTAGATGGGAGTAGCATGTTTTTTTTTTTTTTCATTTTCATTTTTTTTTTCATACAAGGTCCTTGGAGGATCTGACTTGCATTATTTTATTTTTAATCGGTTATAGACGGACGTATTGAGATTTGGTATTTGTATACAAATGATTTGAAGGTTTGATGTTGACTTTGGAATTGACTTTGGAGTTATCGATGTTAAAAAAGTGGTTACAGTCCCATACTCCAATTCTCCATCGTTCTCCATTTTCCCATGTGTTCTGTGGAGCGGCATCCATTCTGTGCAACATGGAGGGTTATGGGGTGGCTCACGTTGAGCGTTGACAGTTCAGGAACGAATTCACTATTATTCTTCAATGTTCCATGTAATTGCCCTACCCTGGCTTTGGAATCAACGTGTACCAGTGATTTCTTCCCGGCCGCGTCATGGGTTTCGGATATAATTCGATATTAGGATGGCTACGCATATATGATTCGCCTCCTATTAATATCTGATACTTCGACCTCGCTACCATTTATTCTGATCAAATGATAAAAGTAAGATTTGGAGGCGAGTTTCATATTTTCATATGAGCCTTGGATGCTTCGATCCACCAGACCATGGTCGGGCCGAACCATCTGTTTGCAGTGTAACCTTGAGGAATGCTTGCACAAACCATTTTACTAGAACTTGCATAAATTGAACTAAAATGCAGCCCATCGGACCGAAGCATTTCAACCCCAAATATTATAAAGCCAAAAAAGAGAAGAAAGAAAAGAGAAAAAGAAAAAGAAAAAAAGACCAGTTCGCAATTGAAAAAAGGCAAAACGGGCCCGATTTGGAAATCGTAATACAATACGGCGGTAGACTCGGCTCACCCCCGACCCAAAAACAGCCACTTGCTCGCAACTCGCCTCTTTTTTTTTTCCCTCCAAAAATTCAATAATCCATGGTTCAGACCGCCAGATCTGTCAAAGAACCAAAAAAAAAAGGGAAACTTCAAACGGTCCACTCAAATCCAGGAACCTCAAGATAATCCATGGAATTGGAATCTTTCATTGAATTCGTCATGACGTAGTGTCGCCGATCCCCGACTGTTCCTGGGCTATTCTCTCCCTCTTTCATAGCCCCTGACAGAGACGATCGGGACTGCGTGCAATCAGCCCGGACGGGAGCGGGCTGGTGGACAAGAGGGGCTGTATTCCGGCTGTACAACAAGGGACCCCTCAACACGTTTTTTTGGGTTACTTTTCGCATTCTTGTCCCTGTTCTTGTGGTTGGAGGCGCTTTAGGTTTCTTTTTTTTTTCTCCTTAGATTCCCCGAGGTTTTTCATTTTTATTTTTGACTTTCAAAAAATGATACATCGTGATAATATGCTCACGAAAATTGCTTACTATTAGGCACTATAGAAGCTTTAATGTGGAAATATATCTCCGGGAAATTTGAAATGGAATTCTGTATGTTGTAGTATGCAAGTGGGACCCCCCCTATTGTTAGTAGACGGCTCCTCGTGTTAAGGGGGTGTGGGCTGCCCCCCTCATCTGGAGTCAGATTAAGCATATCTCTATTCCAACCCTTTTTTTTTTGTTTTTCTCCGTTGCATCCATGTTCAGTGTCCACCACCGCCGGTGGGGTCTCAGGGGTGGTGGAGCTTACAGGATTCTCCCCGGGGATCCCAGCGCAAGGCACGTTGTACAAGGTACTTAGCCTTGGGGGGAGAGGTAGTTGCTTGGATTCCGTACTTTAGGGATTGAGTTGGGTTTTAAATAGGTGGCTTCGTGTCTGAGCTTGCTCTCGGGGTCTGGGCATTGATTGGTTTATTTGCTTTTTTAGAAGGGCAAGTGGTGTAGATACTTCCTTTACGTGGAGGTGCGTGTACAAAGTGCAACCAAGGGACGATCAGCAATTTACATGGTTGTTCTGCAATGTATATAATTGTGTGCATAAACTCTTGCTTTTTCTTTGAATACGAATGCCCATAAATCTCTGTGGTGGAATATGACGTGCTCTACTCCGGATACGACAAACCCTAATACATTTTTATACATGCAAGAGCCTCCAATGGTTCTTCAACCTCTCGAATAGAATACGTAGAGGAGATAAAATCTGATTCGTTTCCATCCTCAGCAGAATGTCATACGACTTTCATACAGTCCACCTTATCTCAGCCATATGGAACTGGTGGAGCAGTGGGTTTGCTCCATACTCTCCGTCATATCACATAGCCTAAATCAAACCAGGAGGGGCGCGGGGACAGGCTCCATATGACGCTGTCAGATCGGTCCATATTTATGGAGCCAGATCTATGTTGTGCTTTCTGACATGCAGGTGGCGAATGCTTACATTCTTCTGTGTGGATTCATCTCCGGCCATTACTACTGTTTACGGATAAAAGTCTCTGCATCAAGATGGAGATATTTTGTTCTTACATAAATTAAGTTGAGAGTTCCAGGGCTCTTTCGTTGATATTATCTGGTGTCTGTCTGCTCCTACTAAAAGATTGAAGGTATCAAATAAAGGCGTACAAAAATAATAACTTGCGACAGGCCTCCAAAAAGTGTCTGACCCGATGTATAATATTTAACTTATGTAGTACCAACACAAATATCAAATCTTAAATCCCAAACTAATACAGTGAATTTTCCACAGCCATGAATAACTATAGAGGATTATCTGGATCGTCCGTCTTGGACAAAGCAGTCGTCTCGGTCTCTCGGGGTTCAGGCTCAATCCCCTCACTAACAACCGGCTCCTGCTCAATCGCATGAATAGCATGCTCGACATTGACCACAGGACCTTTGAACCAGCGATGGGCATCAACAACCCACCAAATCGAAACCATCAACATTGGCGCACCCCAAACAAGACAAGTCCAATTCATCTGATCAGGTGTCAAGTCTTTACCAGTAACACTGGGCAAACACAAAATCGGGACCATCAAAAGCACAAACACAACACCAACGCCACCAATAAACGGACCAAAAGGACCCAGATGCCAGGGGCCCCTGCGGAACCGATTACCGACAAAGAACACCCGAATAGTAATAGGAATTGCAAAAGCAAAGAACTGCGCAATAGCGCCAATAGAGAACAAAGCGCCAATCGCCACGTCCCCAGCCAGAATAAGAAGACACATCAGAATGCCGAGAATGGCGTTCAACACGACCGCATTAACGGGCGTCTGCGTATACGGATGCACCTGCTTCCAGTAATCCGAGAGCGGAAAGCAGTCGTCACGAGCATAGGCATACGTAACCCGCGACGCGGCAACCATACACCCCTGACCCATCGAAAACCCACAGATAATCGTCAAAGCCAAGATAGCCATAGCCGACTTCTGCGGCATGACCTGCAGTAAATACGACGCCCAGGGCTGTCCTAGATCGGAATCAATAACGGCTTCGATATCCAGCACCGTGTATGCAACAACCAGCTGTAGGAACCAGCCCATTAACCCACCGACGCCGGAAGTGAGCACGATTGCGCGCGGCGAGGCGATGTTCGCGTTCGAGCACTCCTCGCTCAAATGGAATGGCGAGTCATAGCCGGACATGGTCCATATCACGCCGACGAAGGTCATGAGTACGGCGACGCCATCCGGGAAGTCGGTTAGGTTTGTTATGTCGCCCCAGACTTGTTTGGAGGGTGTGAATTTCGGGCTGTTCTTTGTCCCGGCGGGGATCATGATGAGGACTGCGATCAGTGCGATGAAGTTAAATGTTGAGCCCCATGAGTTGAACTGCGCTACGCGCTTCGTAGACATGCTGCTGATTCCGGCGTGCAGGATCATTATGAGGGTTGTCAGGAGGAAGGTCTGCCATGATGTTGGGATGTAGGATGGGTTGTAGACTGAGACTGCTGCGAGGATCATTGCGCTGAGCGAGTAGTTGACTGACGGCGCTGCGGTTATTTGTCCGATCCAGTTGGACCAGCCGGTGATCCAGGCGGCGAAGGGTCCGTATCCCGGAGGGGCGAGGACTGCTGCGGCGTAGTATAGTCCGCCACTGTATAACACATCATTAGCATTCCTTCGGCACTAACTTCTTGGATGTTGTGTTTGGGGGCCGGTGGGGGGTGTTCATACCTAGTCGGCATTGCCGAACATAGCTCTGCCATCGACATTGCAATGCACTGGATGAATATCATCGCAATGATCCAGCCCCAGACCATACCCGCTGTGCCGGCGTATCCCATTCCTTTAATCCAATCAATGTCAGCTATACCCTGTACCGAATTGCACAAGCACAGATCTTTGAGTCCTCACCATAGTACAGTGTACTCGCAAATGACGGTAGCAAGCCCAGAACAGCGAAGCTGACGCAGAAAGTCGTCCATAGCGAGAACTCGCGCTTGAACTCTTGCTTGTAACCCAGCGCCGTGATCACCCTCTCATCAGCATCCATATCATGATCTGTATAGGGCACATCGCCATCTGGGAGCACGGATGTGACTTGAGCATTGTTAGTCTCGTGGTGTCCTTTGGAAATGTCCGTAACAAGAGTTTTGGTCTCCATGCTTGCGCCCATGGCCAAGATCAACAGGTAAGCCACTGATGTATGCGATATATATATATCAACGAAATAAAAATGACAACCACACAAGGGATGAACAAGAATGTCTTAACCTCGAAGCAAGAGGCAAGGGAAATCGGAGTATAATAAAATAACCCAGGATTATGAGTTATAAAGCAAACTGACAGGGGGGGAGCATGATGTTATCTATGCATAGCACGGGGATTTTGCCTTTCGCCCTGCGCACTGGCGATCGCAAGAACCAACGAGATGTAGGTTTCTAAACGAGTTGGAATAAAGCCAGACCAAACTTGGAATAATGGATGTCGGATATCGGACGACTCGACATCATTGTGTAATGAAGGCCGGTGACAAGTGAGGGGGAACGCCTCATGGAAGCCAGGCTCTCCGCAATGTACTCCTTACAAAGAGGAGCGATAAGAGTAAATGACCATGGCTGTTGATAAATTAAAACGAATATATTGAACCACAGAATAAACAGATATCTTATTCAAGTATGCGAATCGTCTTACTCCGCAGTCTTGTGATTTGTAGAGACGGAAGATGTTACCGCTCATTGGGGGCATAGGGTTTCGACAATCGGTGCCACGAGGTTGGTCGAGAGAAATCTAGTCCCATTAAGGAAACTCTAGGCGTTTTCAAGGGACTTCTGCCGGGAGAGAAAGTTAGGTGCAAGCAGATGTGGTTATCATCGTGATAACAGAGATAAGGGTTCGACTCGTGTCTTCTGAAACCCCCAGAGCTGCTATTATCAGTTGCTTGTTATCTAAAGGCTGTACCTGCCTTGTTGGGAATAGAGACTTTGGATTGAATGCTGCAGAACCTCCGCTTCTAAGATTGTTCTATGTATGTGCAACTATATACATCGGCTATTCCCTGGTGGGTTTTCCTATCTATGCCGCCGCTTTTATGAGGGCGCTTAGGCTTAGGCTGAGTAGATGTCAGCCCAGGCTCAGACCTGGGGAGCATACCCCGGTCACCCCAGTCAGTCACATGCAGAGTGACTAATGTCTAGTGAGCGCTAAGGTGCTCATTCCAAGTCTTGGTTGGCATCGGGGTACTTGGTGACACCTAGTGTTCGATCAGTGGGTCACTCTGGTGCACTATACCCAGAGTGGATTAGCCCTTATAGGGTGGTTGATATTATCCGTTGGCGGCATTGCTTCTATTCCTACTTTCTATGGTACTCTGTCCTACTAAGAAAACGTTGTTATACCTTCAAGTTGTAAGAAGGATCTGAGTGCTCTGCCCATTCAATGATCCATATTTAGGACAAAGGTTCCTTCCATTTTCCAACTTAGAGCGGCTTCAACTTAAGATCCTGGTATAAAAGTAGACCCTTGCCTAACCTACACGTTTAATAAATTTAGTGTTAGGGTAGGTGATATTATCGCTGCAAGATAATAGGAAAAATTTGAACCAGTTATGCAGTTTCTTTTTATCCCCCCGGATAATCTATGATACTAGAAACTAGAGACGAAAGCTTTAACCACTCGGGCGATAGCCACTCGAACTTACCGGATCATATGCTCGGCAGAGAATGGATTTCGATTCTGGTCCTGTTTAAACTCGATTAAAACAACCGGGTGACAGCTAACCAAACTACCTAGGCCGGTCCCACTAACTTTACCAAGCAGACCTCTTATCACTTATATGGATGGCTCTTGATCCACAGGAATACTAGAGAAGTAGTAAATTGATTCAGGTATTGGGTTGGCGACTATATCGTCGACGGGATTCGTAGGATCACTACATGCAACAAGCGAGTCTAATCCTACATCAAGACTTCCCAAGTGGTGACCAACACCCCTCTATAGCACCCAACAAAACTATGAAATTATTGGCCTACTCCTCGTCTCGTCATTCTGGCGAGATATGTTGTCATTACACGCATGATTGAACTGCTTCGCGTAGTAGCCGGAATGACCCTGCTTGTGTCAGCCGTGGTTTCAGCACCAAGAAGATGGCTGAACATGCTTTCTACTGGTGCACGGAACTTGACAAACATCGACTATCTTTAGCAGAAATGTAGAAACCACCATCGACTTCTTTTCATGAAGCTCAAGGAGGGAAGAGCAGGGCCTAGTCGCCAGCACTCTCGAAGGACGAGACGACGGAACGTTGGAAGAGACATACCTGAGATGTTCCTATTGGCTTTCATAAGAGGATGCAGTCCTCGCAAGTAAGTTGGAAAAAAAAAAAGTTCGGTTTCGCAGACTGCTGGCAGAAGCATATGTTTCTCAGCATTATGATGTAGGGGAAAGTCGCATATCGATAGTGTACAATCACATATAGGGACCATGAAAGACATATTTACTTGGAAACAACTGTTTCTATGTGGTATTAAAAACAGAAAAGACTTTCATCGCTATTCTACACAGTACAGCCCCAGCCTGACCCCCGAAAGCCTCGATTCATATCGATCAAGGGAGACAGGTATATACCCTGGCGAATAATTTAGAAGGGCTAGAAGAAAGTCAGCATCGAGTCCAGAGCTCCAAATCAACTGCAATTGACTCACGTTGTCCTCGGGGGCAATGGTGCGGTCGTAGTAGGTATCGAAGAAAGGAAGCTTGCGGAGGACATCGTTGCGCACACGGGGAACCTCGCCGAAGATGAAGAGGGCACCGGAACCAAGGGCGACACCGAAGCCAGCAGCGACGGAACCACTGTTTAGAACGTCGTTAGCACCTGTGTTTGGTCTAACCTGAGAGAGTAGAATGCGGGATGTACTCACAGCTGGATGGCTGTGCCAAGGGTCATACCGGCGGCGGTGCGGGGGATGTAGTACCTGCAGATTAGTGATGCATTAGCTTAGTGTTCTCGTTGCCTGTTCAATTTGCCTTCGATATCCAGCTCTTTTGCCCCGGTCTGGTAATCCCCGCTCCCCACAGATGTCAGACACCCGTCGAGCTCTGCGGCAAGAGGGGAAAGACGGGCATTCAATCGACTAGGAAAGTAGCGTTCGCTAGTGCGCAAGTCCATGCTTCATTCGCTCCATCCAACATGCTGATTAATCGACCAATGTGTACTGTCCAGGGTTCGACGGGAAATGATATGGGGGATCTCACTTGGGCGCATAGGCGGAGGCCTGGGCCGCGGCGCGGCGAGCAGTAGGGGCGAACTGTAGGATATGTGTTAGCAATTGACGTAACATCTTCTATCTCGTCTCATCCCGCGGCTCGGAAGCCGGTTGTGATACTCATGGCCTGATTGTCCTCTACCCGGAGCGCGGCCGAGAAGGTAAGGAACTTCGGAACAGTATGCGAGGTTTTCTCATCTTTTGGGTATGAAATCACTTACCATCTTGAATTACACCGGAGTGATTTGGTGGGACAATTGCTAGGAGACAGGAGCTGGCAACTGGTGGTCGACGAAAACCGGGAGTGCCCGAGCTGACACGTGACCGCAAAGCGAGTGGCCAATCAGAGTTGGCGCAATTGTTTTCGTTCAAGTGTAAGTCTATAACTATCAAGTCAATGACGGAGAAGTTTTATTTGGAGTCCAGCTCAAAATAAATTTATTTTTGTCTTCAACCCTCTGTTCTCTATGCTCTGGCTAGAAATTAAAAGAGATCAAAATACCACACCTGGAAGATCGCACTGAAGAAAAGCCCAAAACGGATAGCAAAAGAGGCACTTGAAGTAACCCTGACTACTTGTTGACCAGAGAAACTAAAAGAAATTAATGCGTTCATTGACTTAGTACTAGGAAGCCTTGCGGCTCCCGAGAAGCTGATACCCTAGACTCCAAAAGTTCGTGTGAAGGCTGAAAAGAAATGGAATAAGATATGTGCTTCAAAAAACCCCTCGGTCTGACATGCAAGAAATTCAACTGAAACAGGATTGATCGAACAGACGCATGGAAGGAAAGCAGAATCAATCAAATACAGTGGAAACAAAAGATTATAAGAACCACGTAGCCAAACACCCTAACTGTACATTTGTCTCATTAGTCGACTTTGTCGGTCGAGCCTCCGTTCAGGAAACCCTCCTTGCCGTCAAGGTGAAAGAAGCCACCGTTGTTGTTGGCGGCGTTGCCAATAATACCGCCGCGCGCAGCACTACGTCTAAAGCGTCCACGTCCGAATATGGTGGCCACAGCAACCACGGCACCCAGGATGATGAAAAAGAGGATGGGATGGCTGCCGAGGAGGGATCGAGCGAAGAAGAATATGGTCTCAAAGGTGCCGATGGTAGATTTGGGTGACAACTTCGAAGGGGAAGCGATGACGAGAGGAATGGTCTCGAGAATGGAGGTACGCGATGCCATGATAGGAGCTCCGCTTGAAGCAGTATCCCAGTAGCGGCGGTTCTACAGGAAGTCAGTTATAGTACTCGAACAAATCCCACGAGGGAAAACTTACATCTTGGTCGTTGATAATAACGCGGTCACCAGTTTCCACATCGATGCCGTAGGTTGTGCGCAGCCAGCGCTCCCAAAAGTCACCATCGACCCAAGCAAATGCGACTTGCTTCTTGTCATCCTCGCGGATCGTAATACGCATATTTTTCGCAGCCCGCAGTGCACGCTGATCATTCCGGTCATCGGCTTCTTCGATACGCAGTTGCTTGGAATCACGAAGTTCGGCTCGCTCAAGGCGGAACAGTTGAACCTGCTTATCCATCCATTCAAGGGCGGCTTCCTTCAGCTCACGCTTGGATTGCTTGAAATCATCGCTACGGCGACGGCTGAGGAGTCCCAGAACCACAAACTTTCCATCCATGATTTCTTGAGCATTAGATGCGGTGAGCTCGGGTACAATGGGCAGCCACACAGTTTGCATCCACGACAGGATCTGACGGAAATCTCTCATGTCCTTAGGAGCAAGCGCATTGTAGTAGTTGGGACGTCCGTCACGTACAACCAGAAGACGAGGCCAGGTAGAGATCTTGAACCGCTCGGAAAGAGCAGCACTGTCAGACTTCACAATGCGAGCGTGTCCCACAAGACTAAGGGTGAGACGGTTCATGGCCTCAAAATCTTCAGACGTGGTCGCGTGGTCGTAAAGATACAGGAACAAGACCTCTTCGGTTGTTTCCAACTCCTTAAAAGTAGTCGCGTCAACATCCTGAATGCTCGAGCCCACACCAACAGCTTTGTTGGTGTACGCGATCAGATCTCCCAAGCCACGAAGACCGGTATATTCAACTCTCTCGCCGCCACGGAAGAAGTAGATCGTCGGGTAGGCATTTACGCGAGCATCTTCGCAAAGTCGCTTCTCAAGTTCGCAGTTCACTTCGCCAACATTGAGAGTATCCTTCATCTCCTTGGCCATCGAGTTCCAGTTCGGGGCTAGAGCCTGGCAGTGATGGCACCAAGGAACATAAAACTTGATGATCCAGGGGTCATGGGTAGTCGTGACAAGACTTTGGAAACTCTCCGCAGTGAGTGGGATAGAAACACCCTGGGGATTAGCAGGCCGTCCTTGGAGCTTGGCCTTGACAGACTCAGGGCTAACACCTTCCAATTCCGCGGTCTCAATGCTCTGCTTCTCGACAGCTGTTTTCGCGCCAGGCTTTACCACTTCAGGTTTGGCGGTCATTTCCATGCTCTTAGCGCCAACCTTCGGGATTTGGACGCCTTGGGAAGGTCGGGACCCGGGTTTAATTGTCTCGAGCTTGGCTTCAATCAAAGCACCAATCTCTGACATCGTCTTGGCACCAACGGGGGGTCCGTTCTGAACGCCCATATCATAGAACGCCCACGCGGGGAAAAATTCGACGTTCATCTTCTTGCAGAAATCGCCGAAGGCCAGGCAGTTTACGGACCCGAAATGGAGATTGTAGTAGCCAGTGAATGAGTCCAGGGATGCCTGCGCATCGGGCTTCAATCCGGAGAGGAATAAGGGATTTGAGGTCTATCATTAATTAGATCGAAGCCTCAAAAGGTTCAGAACAACGGAATAAATACTCACGTAGTAGTACTCATAAAGAGTCTGGTACATTGGGGCGGCTGTCCGGCAATGCGGGCAAGAGGGGGAATAATGTTTGATCATCCTAGAATAATTAGAGTCTCGAGGGGTTTATTGATTTCTGCATAAGGGGTCCGTACCAGTAACCATCTTTGGTCACTTCCTCAAAATTCTCCGGGGTCAGCTGCCTCAACGGGGGCACTTCAACATCATTGAATATTGTAGGTGTGTCGGGATCCACTCCACGAGCCCCCCTCTTAACAAGTGTATCCCCGGATTCTTGGTCGGAGGAAGCATCTGAAGGCGTGCCCAAAGCAGGCGCTACCAACAGTGAGAGGAGGGACCATCCCAGCCAGGACGGTTTCATTTTAGTGGAAGAAAAAAGGCGAATAACCGGAGGAGAAGTTTAAAGGAGAGTATAAGTAGTTTCCAGGATGTGTCACAGCCGAGCAAAACGAAGGACTCTGGTCGAAGTAGGGAGGATAATCGCGAAATGTTACAGGTGGCACATTGGACGGGGGCGAAGACTGGCGACTCGGGTGGGCACTGGTCACGTCGCAGAAAGAAACAGCACTTAGCGACTATAGCGCCCAGTAGCTGAGAGCAAAATAGAACTGCACACAGCCCAAACAAAGAATCGGATGTGATGCTTTGATGATATCAGGAAAAGGTGAGTTGGTGCCTTTCCCCTTGCCGTTTGGATGGAACATAAGGTTAATCCGATCCGGGCCGACTTCAGCACTTCATCTCCCTGGAACATAGCGACTTCAATACCACCAATCTCATTCACAATGCGCTCTACACTTCGGCTACTGGCTAATGTCAAGCCCCGGTATTTGGAGCCTTTTGCTCCTACCGGATTGACGGGCCTTTTCACCCACCCCAGCCCTCGCCCTACTTTAATTTACCTTTACTCGACTACTCTGCAGAAGTTGCAGGCGTTCCCCGAATCCTCCGCCTACCGCCAATCAGTTGAAGCTTTGACCCGCCACCGCCTCCAGGTCATTGAATCGCAAAAGCCCGCCGGATTCGATGCCTGGTTGGAGCGTGTGCGGAAGGTCGTGGGATCCGAACCCGAGCGGTTCGCCAAGGTCCAGCGCACCGACGGCTCCTACACCCATGCCGCTGCCCAACAGAAGGATGGAACCGACAACGCCCGTGGTGAAGAATGGGATGGTGAAGGCCTCTCGGCCACGACTGAGGGTCCCCACCGTACCCCGCAACAAGAAGCGGAATGGGCTAAAATCATGAACGAGGCCAGTGAGACCACCGACAAGGCCGAGCATGACTTCTACCACCAAGATATGAAATGGGAGAGCGAGCCTGCCCTTGATGCCGACCAGTACGTGTACCTACATTTCCGAGTCGGCCTGGAACAATCTGGCAATGGAACGCTAACCTTTTGCGAAGGATCTCTCACGTTGAACAGCAAATCGGCGCTGGCCTTATTGAGGAGATCATCCAGGTCGCAGAGGCAGAGCTCAAGCTTGTAGATGAGTTGGCCAAGGCTAAGGTGTAAGTGGAAATCCAAAATTCGAGCTCTGGACTTGCTGCTGACTCTTTCACAGGTGGGAGGAACTTGAGGAAAAGCCCCGACCCGGCCAGTGGACCTACTTCGAGCGAGGCAACTAAACAGCGATTCTGGAATTGCTGTGAATTGTAATATCTGTAACTACTACTAGATGTTGGATGAAGTGAGGAAGTGGCATGAGAAAGAATGCCCAGGGCAGGTTCGGGGGGGCATTCATGCTGAAGGGAAGATCTCAACGTGGTCAATATGAAGAGTTAGAGAGACAAATGTCAAAGATGAGCCCACACAAGTTAACAGGACGAGAACAATTGAACCGCCATATTGGGATAGTCAAGGCGATAAGCTTCATAGTGCGGCATTTTATATGGACCTAACACTTTTTGAACTTCATTGCTGGGCTTAGAGGAATTGGTTCAAAGGTCCCTAGATCTATATAAAGCTAACACATTTGTAAATTCATTAGTTCTTAGAACTTGTATAGAATCAAATGCCTCACCTCACCTCTCAGCCTCGAGGGATATCCTGACAAATCGAGAGATACAACCTTGGAAACAATATTAATCAATCATCATAGTTCCCTAGGTTCATCTATTGCGACTATAAACTATAATAATACCAAAGACTTCGGGTATAGAAGTATATCACAGATAAAGCGCCTCAGAAAAGACGCGCATTCAGGTGCAACGTATAGTTCCGTGGTGAGCTACCTACCTACATGTATGATGTAGGGCAGCAGGTAGAACTGATACCTGCTTTCAACAAAAAAAAAAAAAAAAAAAAAGGGTGCTGCCTAACTGCGTAACCCTCATTCAACTCATTAAAGCTCTTTCCTCCTCATTTTCTCCCAACCACAACATCGGCAGTGCAGTGAGCGCTACCAAGACCCCCAAAGTCCCCGTCATCGCGCTCCACCCGAAACGATATTCAACAAACCCTCCCCAAAGCGGTCCAAAGAACACCCCTGCAAATTGACACATGCTTTGCAGTCCGAACCCCTGCGCTACAGCGCCCTTGGGTCCGAGTATTCCCGGGCTCTTGAGTTCCATCGCCGTGAGCGCGCGCTGCGTCTCAACGTACATGGCTGGCGCGCAGGCGTGGATGAAAATCCCGGTAAGGAAGAGCAATGCTACTAACAGAGCGATCTGCTCATTCGACTTTGTGTGAACGAACCGGAGACAGATGAGGGTGGGCGAAAGAGAAACAAAACAGCCGAAGGCTACGAAGCGGGCACCGAACTTGTCGGTGAAGCTGCCGAATAGCGGCTCAAAGAAGGCCGGGACAGCCATTGGGAGGAATATTAGTCCCATGCCGAGGGCGTTCCAACCAAATGTCGTTTCGACGAAGATTGGGAGGGTCTTGATGTGATTAGCCAGTTTTTCATGAGAAAGACGTCGAGTCTGGTACATACCGCATCAAAAGCAGAAAGCAAGAGTCCCTGGGTGAGAAGTGCCCACGAAGAGATTAACACTCGGCGCTGCTTGAGCATCCGGAATATGACGAGGCCATTCCTTCTCTGGGTGACCTGTGGTTCACGCGAACCCACAGAGGGAATACGCTGCGCCGTCTCTAGAACCGATTCTATGTCTCCATTCGACTCTCCAGTCCACTGAGCAGCGACCTTCTCGATCAAAACCAGCCGCATAACCATGTCAAGTGCGAGAATAGGATACGCAAACCAGAACACGGCGTTGTACCCACCAGAGTTATACACCACACCTCCTAGGAACGGACCCAGTAAGAAGCCCGAGGCAATGGCGGAACCAAGATACCCTATCGTTTGACCGAGATTCTCCTGGTCCACAGCGTCGCCGATGAGAGCGAATGCCGCGACCACCACTAAAGCACCTGCAATACCCTGGAGTACACGAGCCGCAACAAATACAGCAATGGAATGCGCCAGCTGCAAGACCAGCATGCAGCCAGTCAATACGATCAGAGAACCGATGAAGGGCAGTCGGCGTGTGCGCCTGCGGTCGACCAGGTAGCCGAATATAGGACACATCAACAGAGCTGTGCCTGCTTCGGACATTAGAAGGACACTGACCCAATATTCTCCTGTTGAAAGGTTAGTATATGATTATTTGCGAGAGAAAGTTGGCAGTAAGGGCAGGAACAGGATGTACGGTGTTCAAATTCGATTCCAGCTCGGGTTACGAGGACTGTTGGCATCACGGGGACTATCTGTTGTTCGTTGATTTTGTGTCCAATTCACAGTTTGGAAATGAACTTTTGCTTACCATGGCGTATAGGAGGAATTCCTTATCCCAATCGAGTCTCGGTCAGTTATGGACTTCTAATACTAGGTAACTGGACTCTCATATACCGTGAAGGTGGACATCCAGACTGCACCGATGATGAATCCCGTTGAAGAACGAAACTTCAACAGCCAGGGAGCACGCTTTTCCCTTGACTCTCTCTTGAGGTTCGATAGATCACCCATAGTCATTTTTATCTGAAAAGAAAACGAGTGGTTGTTTGCGAGATGGGAACAAAGAAGTACCTCGCTAATACGAATCACAAGTATAGGATCCGACTAATATGAGGTCCGACTAATTGGAAATGTAGTGAAAGCCGAAAGTCAAACAAAACCAAGAATTTAATTGATATATACCACACATAACAGGCGAGTAAAGACTCTTTGTCGAACAAAGAAGAACGAAGAAACCCGTCAGCCCAGCTTTGACCGAGAATCGGAAATTCTTTGCCCGCTTTTTACTGATGGACACTTGATTCAATCGCGAGATATGATTGAGGATCGATACTGCTTGGAAGTGTGCACTGCATACAAGATTCGTCAGATCGACGTTGCAAACATACCACCACTGCCCAGATTCTGCGCATTGGCACCAACCACACCCTCCGATTCGACGATTGCAATTTAAGCCGGAGATCAGGTGTGCTTGGCGTTTGTTTCAATAATGCACTCCGTGGATTATGGATTATTTATTTAGCCAAAAATGAATCCAATCTGCTATCTGGATCTGACATACATCTTACATACTGTCATTCTGGGGGCATGGGTGCTTGGGATTGTTCCCAACTACAATTTAGACGGGCACTTTGGGGTTCGGTATGTATGGAGTGGAGAGAGACTGGTACATAGTTAAATACCTTGGTTATTCCCTGTTTAAAGGTGAAACTTTGCTTTGGTCGCTGGAGCAGCGTGCTTGGCTGAGCACATGATAAGTCTCGGGTAATATCGTCACCGGCATAGAGGCAAATCAACTCTAGAATAGCAATAGTCGTTGACCGCTAGATTGGTCAGTATGTTTGACGTTTGCACATGCTGTGACAGGATGCGTAGGCCACGCATTTTCCCTATGCGGTATGTAGGTACTCTCCTGTGCTCCGTGGGTATTGAGGCTCTTCGATCACCGAGTCTCGGCGAAGATATCAGCATTATCCGGGCGTTCTAAAACCTAAATAAGCGTCCTGAGGGTGTTTGTGTTCCTTGTTGGGGGTTGTTCGGGAAGATATACTGCGTTCCGTAGGCCTAATAGATACCCGATTTGCACTAGCAACCTGCCCATGTGGTATACACCTCGGAGGATATAGATATAACCTACTGTGGATGATCGAAGTAGGACAGCCTTAACCCCGAAGTACCCTCCGTAGAAAGTACACGAATGAACAAGGGAGAATAAAAAAACCCATGATATCTCGTCATCAAGACGGGTCAACGTACAGACCGTGACGTCTGTCTCCCCGCATTGTACTACCAGCGACGAGGTCACTGCGCATGTCTGTTATGGCAGTCGTCAGCACAGAGTATATCATGTGTATATCATGTCAGCGCTGAGTGTTTATCGCCAGGACTTCCACGCCTTTCATGGCTCGCAGCTCGCCGGGAGTCCGTAGTGGAGGTCTCCGGGCTGATTGGCATCGTAGTACAGAGTGTACGGGATTTGAAATATAATAATCTAGGGGTTTGCAGTTGATGTTTGCAGAGTCGGAGGTCGGAAATTCGGGATTCGTAGAATATGAGATGATCTCCACTGTATTGAATTCGGCTCGGGGGCCGAAAGTCTGGGGAAAATGAGATTGTGCCCGTCCTCCCTTTCTCTCTGTATAATGATGATAGGATGAGAATGCCCCTATGGAAGAGCATCAGGCCATACAGAAAGAAAGACAATGAACTGTCTAATCGCCAACTGATAAGATCGGGATTTTGGGGGAGCGGCCACTCGCGGCCAGAGCGGCCATCGGAGGTGCCCGATGATCTTAGAGATCAGCCAATTCACTGCATTCCAGATAAAATAAATACTCGTTTGAGCTGCTGGATAATACAATTTTTTACCTTCAGCATTCTCTACCCCTTCTTCTCTTCTATACTCCAACGTTACCACACAAAATTCAAGATGAGCGCATTAGCAGCCGCCCGCTATGGCAAGGACAACGTCCGCGTGTGCAAGGTGCACCGCGATGAGAAGACCGGTATCCAGACTGTCGTAGAAATGACCATCTGTGTCCTTCTAGAGGGTGATATTGAGACCTCGTAAGTCCAGCGACATTTCTCATGTCCCCCCCCAAAAAAAGAGTTGAAGCTAAAACCAAAGTCTCCACAGTTACACCAAAGCCGACAACAGCGTCGTTGTCGCAACCGACTCGATCAAGAACACCATTTTCATCACAGCCAAGCAGAATCCCGTAACCCCACCGGAGCTGTTCGGCTCAATCCTGGGCACACACTTCATCGAGAAGTACAGCCACATCCACGCGGCTCATGTCAATATCGTGACCCACCGTTGGGTGCGCCTGGACATTGACGGCAAGCCGCACCCGCACTCGTTTATCAAGCCCGGTTCCGAGACTCGCAACGTGCAAGTCGACGTTATTGAGGGCAAGGGTATCGACATCAACTCTTCTATCAAGGGCTTGACCGTGCTGAAGAGCACCGGTTCCCAGTTCTGGGGTTTCGTCCGCGACGAGTACACTACCCTCAAGGAGACCTGGGACCGTCTCCTCAGCACCGATGTTGCGGCGAATTGGCAATGGCGCCGCTTCACTGGCCTCGCCGAGGTCAAGACGCACTTTGAGAAGTTCAATGCTGCTTGGGAGGCAGCCCGCGCTATTACCCTCAAGACCTTTGCTGAGGATAACAGTGCCTCTGTCCAAGCTACGATGTACAAGATGGGAGAGCAGATTCTTGCTGCTGTACCTCTGCTGGATACTGTTGAGTATGCGTTGCCTAATATTCACTTCTTTGAAGTTGGTATGTTTGACCTTTTCCCCTATGAACCTTGGATTTGGGCTGATTATTGCGGTTTTAGATCTCAGCTGGCACAAGGGTATCAAGAACACCGGCAAGGATGCCGAAGTGTACGCCCCCCAATCCAACCCCAACGGTCTTATCAAGTGCACCGTTGGTCGCGCTGGCCAAAAGGCTAAGCTGTGAATGCTTTCTAGAGTATTGTCGGCGAGCTTCGACATGGGCGCTAGGGTTTTTTTTTTTCGCTCTCTTGTACATATATCCGTTTACTATACCTCGAATCCAATCCTGCACAGCTCTTTCCATACAGCATTATAGTTAAGTTAAAGAAGAATTGTATAGTACGTGGTATTGTGATTGTATGTGCTAGAAGTACATTTCAAAAGAACCGCAGGCTCGAAAGTTGAAAAGTCCGAGGCCAAGTCAACGGAGTAGATAATCAAAAGCAATATCCCAAATGGACTCCACACCCATGCGCTTTTGCAGTAGGATCATAACATCGCAGGAGAATAGAATACAGACAGACACGGACCCGGTTTAGGTCGGTGGTGTAAAAATGACGAAAGAAGGAGATATGAAAAAGGATGCTTTATGCGCTTGGCTTATCGGCGGCCTCTTTGAATGCTTCCTGCACTTCGGGCAGATTTCCGATCACTGATTGGTTACCGAACTTGACGATATTCTCCTTGTAGGGGTGGGCAACACCCTCGAAAGCTGCGCGATATTGGGTTAGACTGGGTTCGAAGCATGAATGAAGTAGATGGGCTGAATGAATAAGGACCATGTCGAAGATGAACCCGTGTATATCTCCATCAAGTAACCCATCCAAGGAACGGAAGCGCAGCAACCATGTAACACTTACTCTTCAACCGAGCGAGGCGGGCATCCTTAAGCCGGTTCTTGGGCAGCATACCCCTAACAGCGCGGCGGAGGACTTCACCACCACCCCATTTGGCGAACATCTGATCCATCGTCATGCTTTTCAAGCTACCGGGCCGCGTCGTGTGCGTGTAGTACTTCTTCTGGAATCGTTTCTTTCCTGTTGTCTTGAGATCATGGCATCCCACAACCACCACATAGTCACCACAGTCTGTTGAAGGGTCGTAGATGGGCTTGTTCTTGCCCATCAAAACGAGGGCGATCGACGAGGCGAGGCGGCCGAGGGATCGTTCATCGGCGCCGGCGTCGACATAGTGCCATGTGCGCGAGTAGGCGAGACGGGTCTAATGCGTGGATAAGTTAGAATTGGGTTGTTTGCTTGCACACAGGGCGTGCGCGGTTGGCCCGGAAGGCTCCGCATTGAAGCTATTTACCTTGCCAACGAGTTGCGACATCTTGTTGACGCGGCGGAGGGTAGTGTAGATGCCGGGGGTGAGAGACAATTAGACAATTAATGAAAGATGGAGAAGTTCAATTGAAGATCCTTGCAACAAAAACAGACCCAGCGCCTAAGTATTCGAGATAATGATGATCTCGGCGTTCTCTGTATTGCTTGTAGCCTCTAACCCGCCCCCGACTGAAGTTCTCCGGGTCATGTGACCAAGCCCTAAGTCTCGTGCCACGCTAGTCCAAATTCAGAATTAGCGTCGCACACTAAGCGAAACCCGCACGGAAGGGCAAATCACTGTGTATGGGAATTCAAGTGACTCTTTTTCCATCTCCCTCGACAACACACTCCCTCCCCCACGACAATCCACCATGGCTTCCGTCCCGAGTGTGCAATGCTTCGGCAAGAAGAAGACGGGTAAGCTCTCTTTTTTTCGACCGGAGATCAGTGTGAATGAACCCGTGCGCTGACATATTAATTTTCAATAGCCACCGCTGTCGCCCACTGCAAGGTATGATGAACGCCTATACTCCCTCGGTCCCAATACGTTGTTTCGAAATATCTGGAAGGAAAACAGCCGGAAAGGAATTGTGCACGAAATGACGAACTGCTGGGATTGAATTTTGGAAGGATATACGAAACAACATATTGCGCGATCATCGGGGTCATATACACATTGAATTGGACAACATGCTGAGACTTTTTACAGCAAGGCAAGGGCCTCGTCAAGGTTAACGGCCAGCCCCTCTCCCTGGTCCAGCCCGAGATCCTCCGTTTCAAGGTACGCACAATACATTCGCTCAATCAACTCCCGCGCGCCAAGAAAGAAGGGATTCGCCCGAATCGCAAGCGACAATGGCAATGGGAGAACGTCTACGAAATCGGTTTCTGACAATCCACGCTCGAATTTTTAGGTCTACGAGCCCCTCCTCATCGTCGGCGTTGACAAGTTCGCCGGTGTCGACATCCGTGTCCGTGTTACCGGTGGTGGTCACACCTCGCAGGTTTACGCCATCCGTCAGGCTATCGCCAAGTCCATTGTCGCCTACTACCAGAAGTACGTCGATGAGCACTCCAAGAACCAGCTGAAGCAGGCTCTTGCTCAGTACGACCGCACACTCCTGGTTGCCGACAACCGCCGTGCCGAGCCCAAGAAGTTCGGTGGTCGCGGTGCCCGCTCCCGCTACCAGAAGTCCTACCGTTAAATTTTTCTTTCTCACTTGTTACGCGGCGAAAGGGAAAAGAAAAGTTTACGGCTACGGGGAAATGGAATATGTCTGTCTTCATATGTTTTTTCTATCACGACTTATTTCCATGACTTCTTGGTGGACTGGGGACTTGGGAGGATTCGGGGATGTTTGAGCGGTTTATGTTCGATTTAACCGCTCTTACATGAGATCAGAGGACCGGGCTAGAGGAATTTGGGAAAATGACCTCTGGTTGTTGTTCCGGTGCCTTGTTGATATGTTTTTCACTGGCGCTGTCCTGCACGGCTGGAAAAAAATACCTAGCATAGCCAGGAAAATCTACTCAATGATACTGGGTTTCATCTTGTTCACATCTTTGTTTTTGGAATCTTTGGGGTTATTTTTAGCTATGGTGTTCTAATTTTGGTCTCACTTTTTCCCCAGATTTATGTTCTCCATACGCCAAACTTGGGGTAGGTATATGCTCTTGAAGGTAAACCACCGAGGTACTCACCCCTCGTTCTCACAAACTGGACCACATCTAGGATTTATGGATCTACGTATAACAAGTTTACCCGGACATTTTGTTATCCGTCACTCGAATATACCACCGAATATCAGTCCAATTGGACAATAGTTCGATTTCTTGTCATAGCCATATGCTTTCGGTCACGTGGACCCTTACATACAAGATGGAGGAATTGCTGCAGCAAGTGCTCCAGCTCCCTTTCGACATTTCCAGCAACCGCTCCTCTCGAAGTGCTCCAACGTTTCCAATAACTCTTCCCCATATCTCTTGTATCAAAACAGCCTGGGACTAGTGATCAGTCAGATATTTCCTAGTATCATCATTGATACCCTTAGGGTGAGCTTACCATTTCATCTGAAGTGCATAAGACTCAACTATCAAAGCAGATTGCAATGTTTCTCTCGGCCAAACCTCACTTCCTCTTGCATCAGAAATTATTTCTTTCCTCGTTGAGGTAGCATTGGATAGGGAAGTATGGGATCAGTGCAAGCGAAGTAGAAACAGACTGCAAACTCATTTGTCCGGTCAACCCCCTGTGGTATTGACCTTGTGTTTCAACTCTCATCAGACATTTTTTGTTTTTTCTTTCATTGCGACTGTGCGCATAGTCACTTGGACGGAATAAGAACCTCATGGTCATCATGTAAGAGTTTCAACGTTCAATCACTCGGGATATCTTTATCCATGAGCACCAACCGTCATCAAAGCATCCAACATACCTTTCTCAATCAATGGGTATCGAGACCTTGTGTTCATCTCACATCGGACATCCTTTTCCATTAATGTATATGCCAATACGTAGGCCTCCATTGAACAACTCAACAGTCATCATGTATGAGTTTCGAGGCTTACCCACTAGATATGGTTTCATACACCCAATGTGAGTTCAACTAAATCATAATTAGCAAACACAAAAATGCAGGGGAATGGAAAACTTATCTTTCTTTGCTCATCTCAATCCACACTAAAGCATAGTTGTGTTCTCATCCAAGATGTAAAACTCCACTGCAGGCAAAATATGGCGAAGTTGTAGATGTATCTATCGAGAGATCAACCCTTTGTAGTGGAAACCTTGTTTTGCTCCTATCAGACTTTTTCAAAGAGCTTTTTCTTTTATTTCATTGGAGCTTATGCTAATGCGTAGCCTTCTCAAATGTAGTATCTTGTCATCATCACTTAGGAGTTTCGAAGTTTTTCCACTTGGGACGAAAACTCACGATTAACGTTCACAAAAAAAAATATATATATAAGAAAATGGATGGATAAGAAAACTTGCCTTTATTTGCCTCGACCATGACTGCAGCATATCCGTGGTCTCATCTAGGTATGATCCTGGAAAGTTTCTTCCAAAGGTCATAGTCAACAATCAGAGCATGAGCGGAGGAATAGAAAAATTACCTCTCCTTTTGTCTTGATTATTTTTGAAACATGCGCTTCGTTCGATCTAAAATGTTAGGATATAGCATAGAGATTTTGTAGACATATCTCCATGAGCCCCGGGCTCCTCGCATCAGGCAGGTATGCTTTCTCTATTCGTGGTTTTGCCAAAGCAACACCCTCAATAGAGAATGTATGAATAAATCATCATTTGCGAGCTTTCGGGCTTGTCCATCAATATGCATGTAGTCACTGCACGACTCTGTCGAATCCGGGGTGCGAGAAGTGCGAAACCTACATAGATAATTGGAACAGTCAGCGATATAAATCCAAATCAACCACATAAAACGAGCCAGGGTGTCAATTGGGGAAACATGTTCTCTTCTTTAGCCTCGCATCAGATGTTCCTTTTCAGATTTTGTCCTCATAGTCTACAGTGCGAGTGTAGACTAGATTCATAGCATTGTGTAGTTGTTGAACATAGTCATCATTTTGGCGGGCGTCAATTGTTCTTGGATGATAAAGGGCCGTGTCATGTCATACCTGAATGGAAAATTGGAAAATTAAAGGGATATTTTAGAACGATTAGCAAAGAAGCTCCAATATCAACATGGGGGAAACTGGGTCATACATTGAGGATGTCGGGGTTTTCATCTTTGGTCCAATATCAGTTAGAGAGCTGCAGATAAACACACGGGGTTGTATCAAACAAGTAAAGAAGAGTTGCGAACGGTTTGGTCTGGATCAATCCTTGATTTGTCGCACCTCGGACAGACTGATGTAGCCCCTCGGGCAATTGAAAGCCGTGGATGTTCAATTTATTGGCGAGCTTCCAAATCCACCAGATATTAGTCTGTAGAGCTTCGGAGTATTTTCATTGAGCCATACACACGTATGTATAGAAACGAAGTAAAGAGACGAAATCTTTTGATCTGGAAGTTTGAACTAAAGAACCAATCTGCAATTGGATTACAACAGCGAAAGAGTCAGTCATGGAGATCGAGCATCCTTTTTTTCTCCACACGTACCGGTTTTCAATTTCATCTTTAATTGTGTCCGTTGGCCTTTCGAAAGATCGCAGTCAGCTCCACATCGTAGCCCTTGTTGTCTGAGCTTTCAGATGGTTATGCTGTTAGGAATCCATTGGAGTCATATCAAGTCTGTGGTAAGTTCAGAAAAGCTGCATTATTAGTTGAGGAAACAAGATATTTCGTTTCGCCTTGTATCAGACGTTTTTTGAACCTATCACTGAGACCATTGGCTCCGATGGTCCACGGTCACTCAAAGTATAGTACCTCTTTTTCTCGTCGTTAAATGTGATTTCTGTGGCACCGAATATCAATTGTGCTTGTGGAGTTGGGAAGGAGGATCATATGGAAACCTAGAATATCTCGACATTGTTAGCGAGAGCTTCCAGAATCACAACAGGATAAGGCCATAATATCAGCCAAGTAAAGAAGATATCCTTTATTTTGCATGGTATCAGAGTTCTTTTCAGATATAGTTTTCAATGTGCCCAGTCACCTAGTCGCTTGGGACTGGAGACAGTCACTTTCAAAGTGTATATTCTCATCATGATATGCACTTTCAGGACCACCGAGTGTCCAGTTTGTGGAATTTGAGGGAATTCATATTGAGTGGGTAAACAAGGAATACATACCTAGTTATCTTGAGAGTGTTAGCTCAAAAATTTGGACATTATTCCATGGTACGAACAGTCGGATCGTCAACCAAATACTTTTTTGTCTTGACCCAGGTCAGCTTGATCTTGTCAGTTCCATCCAAAGTTCGCTTTTGGCTCATTGGCCTTGTAGCTCGAGTGGTCATCGTTGGGGAGTTTCAGGCCTCGAGTGCCAATTGGAATTGCGGAGCTTCAAGGTCGTGATATCGTCCTGTGTGCGCGCATCGGTCGGATGAATACTATATATTTCCCACGTGTTAGTGGAATCAGTCCTTTAATACAATATAGTAAATCACCATACCGGGAAATCGGCTTCATCCCAGATCAGATAAACAGTTGAGCTCTCAACGCTGAGGGCTGGGAAAGGTTTTGGATTGCCATTGGCCGGATTTGAGGGTCGAGCCATACCCAAGCGTAGAGTCATGGTATCCTAGATAGATTGGTAAAAGTGTTAGCCAACTTGTTCACATATCCCATAGAGAATCTGTGATGGATAGGGTTCCTCTGTTTTCTGTTATGTCAGAACAATAAATGTTTTGGCATATCCGAAGATCAGACCTTGATCCGATTAAGGTCATCATATACGACAGTGCAACAAAAGGTACTCTCATGCTCCCCTAGGCCACAATAGCCGAGTAATTGCTCACCGTGCTTGGAATTTAATGTCAAGTAGGTTCCTTCCATCGTACATACCCAGCTAGCACGTTGTATGGAGGAATGGATGCTGCCGAATAATTTGGCGACGGTACCTATGGAGGGATGCCTTGCATTAGGTTAGGATTAGTCGAATTTTTTCATCATCACAAGTCACATTCAAATATTATAAGGCAGAAGACTTACCAAGGTTTCTCTCCATAGACTCACTATCCCGTAAACTGTGTTGTGGTTGCGTTCAGCCGGGAGACTCATAGTTCGTGAATGCGACAGGCGGAGGGAGGCGACATGCATGGCAACCAATGAACAAGAGAAAAAAAAAAGCCTAACTCACAAGAGACCAGTTAGAATAGAAACAGTTCTGTAAGGGAGAAGGCTTAATTTTAACAACTCACGTCTCGGAACTCGTGTTGTGTTTTGCCGGGCCACTCATAGATGCGACGGCGACGGGGTAAACGAACTATGACTCGGTGGATAGAGGCAGCCCACCTGGCACCCAGTAAGTGAAAGATAAAGAGGAAAAGAAGAGATTAGATCAATAGGCAAATTGCAACCTTACCGGCCTAGTATGACCAGAAGAAACACAGTGAATGAGAACCTAGAACACACACGTCCGGGGCAGCAGATCAACGAGGTATAGACGTGTCACGGCAACCCAGATAGAGGTACGTCGTAAAGCGAGGAGGGAAAATGAGTTTCTAAACAAGGAAGTGCGGCATGTAATCTTCTAATAGAGAAAGGCCGATACAAGCAACTGGTATTCCAATTTTCACATCGCGCGTCGCCGCGGTAGCGCCCTACAGTATGAGTATACAGAAAATGTGAACACCTACGTAGCGTCACCTGAGAATTAACTACTAATGATACCAACTGAAGGATACCAACTGAAGAACGCCGAAATGTAGATTGTCAGCCTCACGATCCGCGAACCTTATCCTGGATACCAGGCTAAGTACTAATAGTTTAGTTCTTTTATCATAGTGCTCTAAACGTTAGGTGTAGAGTAACTGGTTTAGGTTCTTTACAAGAAAATATTCTTTCCTTTTCTAGGCTTTCTTTCAGCCGGTTTTTAAACATTTAAACAGTTAGATGCCTCTATTGCATTGTATATGTTAATGGATTTAAAGCACTGGGACTAAAAAAAAAGGCATAAAGCGACCTGACACAATCTTAATAATAGAGCCCATCTTATGAGAATCATTATACACTTAGATATTAGGGCACGGTATGGTCGCCTGATCTCAGGGCGGTCGGTTGAGGCAATAATACCTAGCAGATATCAAATAATACTGGTCGCCTGAGGCAGAAACACTTACGGTGCTGACATAATCTCACGGGCAAACGCGATCGGACGCGTGCTGTTCGCGTGCCTGGATGAATTGCGCGACGCTCCTTTCATTCTCCCTTTCCCCGCAACAATCGTCATTCCAATCTACTTTTCTTTACGCACCCGACTCTATTTTTAATGGGTAGTTGTCTCTGAATAGACCATAATGCCGACGGCTCGCGAAAGATTGGCCGAGCTGAGGGCCCTTCGTGCCTCAGGAAAGAAACGAATTTCCACATACGAGGTCGAGGACCAGGGCGACATCTACGACGAGGTTGATGATGACGGTTACAAAAAGGTTATCCGGAACCGTCTTGATCAGGATGATTTCGTCGTCGATGATAACGGTGCTGGTTACGCGGACGATGGCCGCGAAGTATGGAACGAACAGACAGTAGAATATGACAGCGATGAAAGCGATGAACTACCCACACGAGGCAAGGCTGCCAAAAGAAAGAGAGAAGAGGAACAACAGCGAAAGGAGAAAATGAACAATGGCATATCCAAGTACTTCAACAAAGGACAGACTTCGGCTTCTGCTCCCAAGCCCAAGGTGAGTGGTTTTTGCTCATGGAATTAAAATCCCACATGTTTGATAATCTGTTTTACAAGCCCGTTGCGACTGCCGAGGACGATGCATTCATGGCCGATCTCCTCGGAGAGGTCGACACCAACGTCGTATCGAATCACGCCCCGACACGAAACATTGTCAAGTCGGAGGCCCGACGCAAAGTTCGCGTTCTCTCCCCACCTTTGTCCGAGAAGCACCGCCGCGAAAAGATTCATGCAAGAGACGAAAATGACATGCCAAGCTCGCCAATGAAGGACCAGACACTCCACTCTGACGATCTCGATGACGGCCCTCTACCGATGCCAGACGACGATGATGTTCCCATGAGTGACATCTTGCCATCGTCTCCAATTAGCAAGGCAGTGGAGCGAAGGAATACTGTACCGGTCAAGGCTGAAGAGCCAGAAGATGATGATGTTGACCTCATGGACGTCGCAGAAGTCACTGGAGACTCTAGTCTTAAATCGAAAATCATCAACATGACCGGCAGTCGGCCGCCCCCGAAGATCAAGCATGACATTCCTTCTACACCAGCAAGCTCTTCCCCTGTCAAGTCAATGCCAGAAGTAATGGATGCTTCTTGGAATGACGTGAGGAGCAAATTGAATGTTCTCAGCAGCCCAGCGCCAGAAATGCGATCCTTTGGGAAACTACACGCCCAAGATGTTGTCGAAGAGGATGGCAGTCTGCGCCTGTTCTGGTTGGACTATACGGAGGTCAACGGCAGTCTGTGTCTGTTTGGAAAAGTGAAGAACAAGCAGAATGGGTCCTACACTAGTGCATTCGTTAAGGTTGACAATATCTTGCGAAAGCTTTACTTCCTTCCGCGCGAATATCGATACAAGCACGGACGAGCGACCGAAGAGGAGGTTGATATGCAAGATGTTTACTCAGAGGTCGACGAGATGATGACAAAACTCAAAGTCGGCATGCACAAGATGAAGCCGTGCGAACGGAAGTACGCATTTGAAATGCCCGGGGTTCCAAAGGAGGCAGAGTATCTCAAATTACTCTACCCCTACGATAAGGCTGCCCTGCCAATGGAAACGAAGGGAGAGACTTTCTCGAACGTTTTCGGTACCAACACCTCCCTGTTTGAACAATTTGTTCTCTGGAAGAATATCATGGGCCCTTGCTGGCTCAAGATTGATCAGGCCGACTTTGCTGCAGTAACCAACGCATCCTGGTGCAAGTTCGAATGCCAGGCCGCCAAACCAGCACTCATCAATATTGTCCCGGATTCCGAGAACCTGAATGCCCCGCCCTTGACCTTAATGAGTCTTTCTTTCCGTACCCAGCTGAATGTCAAGGAGAACAAGCAGGAGATTCTAATAGCGAGTGCCCGAGTGTATGAAGACATTTCTCTAACTGATACCACTCCGCCGGAGAAGCTTCCATGCAAGACATTCACCGTCATGCGCCCTGCTGGTGGATCATACCCAATGCATTTCGAAGCCGAAGCACAAAACCAGCGAGGAACTGTCATGCTCGCAAAAAGTGAACAGTTCTTGCTTAGCAAGTTCCTGGCTATATTCGAGAAGATGGACCCCGATGTGATCATGGGCCACCAGTTGCAGGATGTCGACCTAGGCATTCTACTCAGCCGGATGCGTGAAAAGAAGACCCCTGGTTGGCATCGTATTGGCCGACTCAGGCGTGGAGATTGGCCTAAGAATTTCAACAAGGGTGGCAATTTCTTTGCCGAAAGGCAGTTGATTGCTGGAAGATTGATGTGCGATGTTGCCAACGACATGGGCAAGGTAATGTTCTTCTGGAAGTAGGTATACGACAATACTAACAACCACTAGTCTCTTATGATGAAGTGTCAGTCGTGGAGTTTGACCGAGATGTGCCAACTCTACCTCGGCCAAGGCAACGTACGCCAGGAACTAGATGTCGAAGCGGCATTAAAGACCTGGGCGACTACCAAAGAAGGCCTCATGAACTTCGTCAATCATTGTGATACAGATACATACTTCATTGCGGCATTGGTTCTACGTCTTCAGATGCTGCCACTTACGAAGGTCCTGACTAATACCGCTGGTAACTCATGGGCACGCACACTTAGCGGAACGCGTGCCGAACGAAACGAGTATATTCTGCTACATGAGTTCCATCGCAACAAATACATCTGTCCAGACAAGTACTCGTCTCGTCTTCAGAAGGCAGAGGAGAAAATGCACGATGGTGACGATGACGAGGCGGTCGACAAGAAAAAGAAGGACAAATTCAAGGGTGGTCTTGTCTTCGAGCCTGAAAAAGGTCTTTATGACCGCTTCATCCTGGTTATGGACTTCAACAGTCTGTATCCCAGTATCATCCAGGAATACAACATCTGCTTCACAACAGTGGACCGAACAGCTACGGTATATTGACCCAATCCAAACCCTCGTCTCATTTCGTTTATTCTAACATGTGCAACTAGGCTGAGAATGAGAATGAAGAAAAAGTGCCAGATGTTCCCTCCTCTGACCAAGAACAAGGTGTTCTACCTCGGCTGATCGCGACGTTGGTTAACCGTCGACGCGAGGTAAAGAAGTTGATGAAAGACAAGCGTGCCACACCCGAACAACTGGCCATCTGGGACACAAAACAATTGGCCTTGAAGCTGACTGCCAATTCCATGTACGGATGCTTGGGATACACGCAGAGTCGCTTCTATGCTCGACCTTTAGCAATGCTCACCACCTTCAAGGGACGTGAGATTCTGAGAAACACCAAGGAATTGGCCGAAAGCCAGCAATTGCGAGTCATTTATGGTGACACTGATTCAGTCATGATCAATACGAATGTGGACAACATGAGCGACGCCATCAAGGTTGGCGAAGAGTTTAAGAAATCGGTCAACGAACGTTATCGACTTCTAGAAATCGACATCGACAATATCTTTCGTCGGCTTCTACTCCATGCCAAAAAGAAGTACGCTGCTGTCAACCTTACCGAGGTGGATGGCAAGTACGTGGAGAAACTGGAGGTTAAGGGTCTTGACATGAAGCGTCGTGAATACTGTGCCCTCTCAAAGGAGGTATCATCGAAGCTGCTCAACGAAATTCTGTCAGGTGAAGACCAGGAAGTCGTGCTCAACAAGATTCACGAGTACTTGCGTGAGCTTGCAGAGAGGATGAAGGAATACACAATTCCTGCGCAAAAATACGTGATCTACACTGTACGTGATGAACCAGAGGATTTTTCTAAATCGCTTTACTGACGCTTTATCAGAAACTTTCAAAACGACCCCAGGAGTACCCCAATAAAGAAAGCATGCCACCGGCACAAGTCGCTCTCCGCGAAATTGCCCGGGGCAAGACAGTTAGACCGAACGACGTCATCTCATATATCGTGACCAACGGAGACTCGGAAACCTCATCTCTGCCTCCTGCGAAGCGATCATACAGCCCGCAGGATGTGCTGAAGCCTAACTCAGGGCTCAAGCCAGATGTTGAGTTCTATATTCTCAAGCAGATCTTCCCTCCCATTGAACGTCTCTGTGCCCCAATTCCTGGCACCGATGCTGTCCGTCTCGCTGAGTGCTTGGGTCTTGATACTCGCAAATATCAGATCAATACCTCTAGCTCCAACAGTCAACAAAATGCCGAAGTCACCCCGCTCGAGTCCCAGATCCCGGACTCGGTTCGGTTTGCCAATTCCACGCGACTGTCCCTAAGATGCCGATATTGCAAAGAACAGTCTGTGTTTGAGGGTCTGGTGGCTTCATCGCACATGTGCACTGCCCACGGAATCGTTTGCCCGAACCAGAGCTGCCAGAAACCCTTCTCAGTTATGACAATTGTCGCCCAACTAGAGAACCAGATCCGCGAACAGACCTCGCGATACTACGAAGGCTGGTTGGTATGTGACGATTCATCATGTGGCAACCGGACACGGCAAATCAGCGTTTATGGACACCGCTGCTTGGGTCCCCGAGGTCGTGCAGAAGGCTGTTTAGGCCGCATGTCGTACGAGTACTCGGAGAAGGAGGTATACAACCAGCTTCTGTACTTCGCCGGTCTCTGGGATGTCGAGAAAGCTAAGGCCGCTGCTGAGAAAGAGACAGGAGAAAAGAAGGATAGTGTTGCCGCCCTCGCGGAGTTCAACCGCACAAGATTCGGTACGATCAAGGGTGTGGTGGACAGCTACCTGAAGAAGTGTGGTCGTCAATGGGTTGAGATGGATGGTCTCTTCCGCTTCATGTTACAATAGACGCTCCGGTGGCGTATGGTTTTGGATATTTGTAAATACATAAGGATATTGGGGTGTTGGAAAGTTAGCATGGTCATGATCAAATCGAATTGCATATTTCAGGGTCTTCAAGTGTCTCTAGTTGACGTCGTGACTTGACGTCAAATGTTTTCATATCTGTCTTATCTTATCGCAAACCCCCCAATTCTCCGGCCACCCCACTCCGGCATTCTTCACTTCAGCTTAATCGCTAGTGCAGAGCAGATATCCTACTCATTTGCTGATTGCCTCTATCAATTATGTCTGTCAAAAGAGTTCTGGTTATTGCAGGATCAGACAGCTCAGGGGGGGCGTAAGTTCAAAATCCCACCCCCGCAAAACTGGCTGGGGAAAGAAGGCTGTACCCTATCAAGTTATCTCCAACGATGCTTGAACTTGTACCCCTCTGATTCACGCTATATGATGCTTGGAAAGACGTCCTAACGTATTCTAGTGGTCTCGAAGCCGATCAAAGGGTCCTGGCGGTCCATGGATGCTATGCTCTTACTGCCACCACTGGGTTGACGGCACAAAACACACTAGGTGTGCAAGACATCTTTGTTGTGCCCTCGGAATTCGTGAGAAAACAGATCAATGCTGGCCTGGAAGATGTGGGTGCAGATGTAGTAAAACTGGGTAAGCCATTTGTATTTCATGCTTCGTCTTTTTTTATACATAACTAATGACCTCCTAGGCATGCTCTCATCTGCTGAGACTATTGATGTCATCGCAGAAACATTGCAAGCCCACAAAGTCCCTGTAATAGTTCTGGATCCGGTATGCCCGATTTCCTGTTATCCAAACTACCACTCTAACCAGTATCAACAGGTTATGGTTTCCACCAGCGGTTCCCAGTTGCTACCTGAAAAAGCAGTCAAGGAACTACGGACAAAGTTGCTTCCATTGGCCACGATTCTAACACCAAACATTCCCGAGGCTCTTCTATTATTGAAAGATGCTGGAGCAGAGACTTCTGAACCGAAGGACCTAGAGGGAATGGTTGAGCTTGCTAAGAAGATTTGCTCCTTGGGTCCCAAGGCGGTTCTCCTCAAGGGAGGTCACCTTCCTTTGACAAAAGACCACAAGACATCCCAAACCCCGAAAGAAGGAACCTTGGTCGTGGATATCCTCTTCGACGGGACGACAGCCACCTTGTTCGAGACAGAGTTTTTAGTATCCAAGAATACCCACGGTACGGGCTGCTCACTTGCTTCAGCAATTGCCGCAAACCTGGCTTCTGGAAAGGACATGATCAGAGCGGTCCGGAGTGCTGTGCGATTTGTTGAGGTAGGGATCAAGACAAGCATTGACCTAGGTAAAGGGAGTGGGCCGATCAATCATTTCCACTCCACCTACACTATGCCCTTTGCGCCGTATGTGACCCATCCCCTGGATATTTTGGTTTTCTTCGTCCTAACGGTATGCTATTTAGCGGTCGATTCCTTGAGTACATCTTGGACCGCCATGATGTGCATCAAGTATGGCAGCAGTTTACCCACCATGAGTTTGTCGAAGGCATGGGCCAGGGTACGCTACCTATTGGAAGGTTCAAGGCGTACCTCGTGCAAGACTATCTCTACCTGGTGAGACACCTTTCTTCAATGCGGTTGGGAGAAGACATTCAACTTATCGAAATTCAACCTGTAGGTACAATTTGCCCGAAGCAATGCACTTGCATCATACAAGGCCAAGAGCATGGATTCAATAGCAGCGGTAAGTGCTCACCATACCTGTTTTTAATATCAATCTAACATGATCACTCCAGTCGGCCCAGATTGTCCTCCACATACAACGGGAAATGGCATTGCACATCGACTACTGTGCCTCTTTTGGCCTTTCCAAGCAGGAAATGGAAGATACACCTGAAACTATCGGTAAGCCGGTTCTGCTTCTCTATGAACTCGATATATGTGCTAATCTCGATATGTATAGCTTGCACCGCATACAGCCGATACATTTTAGATGTAGGCCAATCAGAGGACTGGTTAGCCCTCCAAATGGCCCTCACACCATGCTTGATCGGATATGGTGCCATCGCAAAACGGTTGCATACGGGAGAAAACACTCTTCGTGAAGGGAACGCCTACTGGAAATGGATCGAGAATTATGTTGCTGACGACTACACGGAGGCTGTACGACTGGGTTCAGGTAAGTCGGATTATGAAGAACGAATGGAATATCTCGCTGATTCATGTCGTGTCATAGTATTGCTGGAGGATCACATGCAACATGTGTCGCCTAGTCGCATGGAAGAACTGATTAAGATCTTTGTTCGTGCTACGGAATTGGAGATTCGTTTCTGGGATATGGGCCTTGGAGGCACAGGGCAATAGGTTTGAAGATCCTAGTCTGCTGTCTGCACCTATAGAATCTTCCTCCTTTGATCTTAGAATTGCAAGGTTGCTATGGTTGCCCTATTTTAGATCAACGCTACAACTTGCGGATAATTTAACCTTGTGTAAAATTACATGGGGAAATAACCACACTTTTGCGTCATCAAGCTGTTTGTTTGCTTCCAGAATGATCCATAATAATTCACCTGTACATACATATGTGAAAGTATTCAACGGTGAAGTTGTTAACCTCCCCCCAAATCTACATATTTGCCTCTTCTCGATTTAGAATTCTCGAAAATCTATCACTTTGCCTGCATTCTAGATTTATCGCCACTGGTATTGAATTCACGAAGAGCCTGCCTTGTCGCCATTTTTCATTATTTGCCTCCCTTATATCCATGGACCAGCGATGCCTGGCGCAAATCTAAAAATTTCCTAAATTTTCTGCGTGAAGTTGATAACAGCGACCAATCAAAGACCAGATAGACAAGAAAGATGAAAGCGGCGAGTATGCACTAAACCTGTTTAGGCAGGCGGTTTAAAAGGTGCCTGATCCAGGCCTTGGTCATGTGATGATACGGCGAAAAATACAAAGAGGAGCTAAGCCTAATCTAATTTTTACTCGCGCCTTCCTCCCCTGGGTTTTTTATTTTTTTTCCTCCTTCCTTTTCTTTCAAGTTCCTGACCTTTTCCTACTTTTACTTGTGAACTCGTCCTTCTTTCTTCCTCTCTTCATCTTCCCTCTTCTCATATTCTAATACCCCCTCTTTCTTTCTCAAACCCTTTCGCAGACTTAAATCATGTCATACGGAGGTGGCTACTCTCGCGGTGGCGGCGGCGGCGGTGACTCCTACCGGTAAGTTCATTCTCACACAGACTTGTCTTTGTCTCCTTTGTCACATCAAATGCATTGGTTTCTGGCGAAAGCCTCGAGCCTGCAGTTATTTACGATGGTGTTGGGTCTCGGGATCCTGAGCCAATCTTGGTTTCCCAACCAATACCAAGCGGACAGGAGACACCGCACAGGAAAAACCACACATTACAAGAAGGAGAATTTGTGCTAACTTGGATGTTCTAGCTCCCGTGGAGGTGAAGGCGGCTACTCTAACGGTGGTTACGGCGGTGGTTACGGCGGTGGCCGTGGAGGTGGTGGCGGTGGTTACGGCGGCGGTGGCTACGGTGGTGGTGGTGGTGGTTACGGCGGTGGTGGTGCTGCCGGTGGTGACCGCATGAACAACCTCGGCGCTGGCCTGAAGACTCAAGACTGGGGTAGGTTCATCCAACGGCAAACGGTGTTTGTTTTGGTTCGAGCAATACTAACTTTGGTTTCACTTAGATATCAACACCATGCCCAAGTTCGAGAAGTCGTTCTACAAGGAGCACCCCGATGTCACTGAGCGCTCTGAGGAAGATGTTCAGGCCTTCCGCAAGTCCAAGGAGATGGCCATTCAGGGTACCAACGTGCCCCGTCCCGTTGAAACCTTTGACGAGGCTGGTTTCCCCGCGTACGTTTTGTCTGAGGTCAAGGCCCAGGGCTTTGATGCGCCTACTGCTATCCAGTCCCAGGGCTGGCCCATGGCTCTTTCCGGACGCGATGTCGTCGGTATTGCCGAGACTGGTTCCGGCAAGACTCTCAGTTACTGTCTCCCTGCTATTGTTCACATCAACGCCCAGCCTCTCCTCGCCCCCGGTGACGGTCCCATTGTTCTTGTTCTGGCTCCTACTCGTGAGTTGGCTGTTCAGATTCAGGCTGAGATTACCAAGTTCGGAAAATCCTCCCGTATTCGCAACACCTGTGTCTACGGTGGTGTTCCCAAGGGCCCTCAGATCCGTGACCTTTCTCGCGGTGTTGAGGTTTGCATTGCCACTCCCGGTCGCTTGATTGACATGCTCGAGGCTGGCCGCACCAACCTTCGTCGTGTCACTTACCTCGTTCTTGACGAGGCTGATCGTATGCTTGACATGGGTTTCGAGCCCCAGATTCGCAAGATCATCGGCCAGATTCGCCCTGATCGTCAGACTTGCATGTGGTCCGCTACATGGCCCAAGGATGTCCGTCAGCTCGCTTCTGATTTCCTCACTGACTACATTCAAGTCAATGTTGGCTCCACCGATCTCTCTGCCAACCACCGCATCACACAGATTGTCGAGGTCGTCTCCGACTTTGAGAAGCGTGACAAGATGATCAAGCACCTTGAGAAGATCATGGAGGACCGCTCCAACAAGTGCATCATTTTCACTGGCACCAAGCGTGTCGCAGATGAGATTACCCGATTCCTCCGCCAGGACGGCTGGCCTGCGCTTTGTAAGTTTTTTGATTGGTTCCTCACAGGCACATTTGCACAGTACTAACATTTTTTCCAGCCATCCACGGTGACAAGCAACAGAACGAGCGCGACTGGGTCTTGAACGAGTTCAAGCAGGGCAAGAGCCCCATCATGGTGGCCACCGATGTGGCCTCGCGTGGTATTGGTATGAACAAACTACATCCCCCCTCCCTCTTCCATTTCCTCCTTTTTGTCCCCCCTTAAGGGGCCCTTGAAGAACACTCACCCGTGTTGACGTTGTGTAAAAACAATGGCACGGTGCTCAAACTCTCTCGAAGCACGTCGGTGTATACGCCGCGTCCAGGCGCATCTGGTCATCCTAAATGGTTCACATGCCAAGAGGACCTTGGACTCACAGTGCAGCACAGCAGCAGGCATTTTAGCTTGGCATCGATTCTCTATTCTCCATCTCTTGTGTGACAGGCTCGTAGAGAGTCGAAGTTTTTTCTCACACAGCGTTGTTCTTGAACTGTTGAACTGTTGAAGGCTGCATTTCCAAGGTTTCTCTAGGACCACGATACTACCGCCATCCCATGGATTCGCTTCCCTTGGGATCTTCTTCAATGAAACCCATCAAGAGAGCAGTGATGCATCAAGTCCTGCACGACGGAGAAAGGGTCCTTCATGGCCATACTCCTCATACCCCCACTAATGTTGTATTTGCTAACGAAATTCCTCTGAAGATGTGCGCGACATCACTCATGTGCTCAACTATGATTACCCCAACAACTCGGAGGACTACGTCCACCGTATTGGTCGTACCGCTCGTGCCGGTGCCAAGGGTACCGCCATTACCTTCTTCACCACTGACAGTAAGTCTACCATCTTGTGACTTTCACATTAGCAAGATGTACTAACCTCCCTTTCTCCAGACTCTAAGCAGGCTCGTGATTTGATTACTATCCTCACTGAAGCTAAGCAGCAGATTGACCCCCGTCTTGCCGAGATGGTTCGCTACGGCGGCGGCGGCGGTGGTGGTCGCTGGGGTGGCCGTGGACGTGGTGGTGGCCGCGGCGGCTGGGGTGGTCGTGGCGGCGGTTTCACTGCCTCCAACGCTGCTCCCGTCGGCGGCAACCGTCGTTGGTAGATGCCTCCCTGCTGCTCCCCGTGCAGTCAGTCACTTTCCCTTGTATTGTGTGCTATCCCGGTAGACTCTCTTCCATTTCCTTGACTTCATGCGTAACTCAGGCAGGACGGCGTTATCTTTGATGTCATAGATAGTTCTTACTTATTTTTTCTTGCGTCCCTATTCTACAGGGGATTTTTCACGGGTCTCGGATCTCGATTCATCAGTTTTAGTGGGATTCTAGGGCTTGAATTCTCACGGTGAATCCATACATGTTGATTAGTTTCAAAAAGTTCCATGTCTCGGAGACTTCGCCCACCTCTGATCTCAATCTGCAATAATGATTATTCTTCAACCGTTTGTCCAATCCAACTCCCATGTAATTGGTGACATAGATAATCCCTTAGAATGTGCCTATATGTAGCTATTACACATCCCCAACCCTCAACTATCCGTGCAACCACCTTTCCACCTCTCCAGCCAAAACCTCATGCACATGACTAGTCATATGACCCGAATTAAACCAGAAATACCTCTCCAACGGCGTCGGACACCCATATTTCTCATACTCAACCGCAATATCCGGCTGATCATACCCAGCACAGAAGTCCGTTGTATTCACAATGCCATACTTCCAGGGCTCATCAAGTATATCCGCCAACCTCGCATGCACATCAAAAAACATAACCCGAGCCTCCTTATGCCTTCCCGCAAATGCAGTCGCATGATCAGCCAGCGCGGCATTGTACCACCCAACCTGCGTCGCATTCGGACTTGGCTCACTCTTTGCTTGGTTCCCTGGCGTGCGGTCTAGCGGCGGTAGGTTCATGAACAGATAGTTTCTATAACCCAGGCTGTAGAGGTTCTCTATGGATGTGAAGAGTGTGTCCATGAGGCTTTTGTAGAAGGATGGGAAATCGACGGCATATTTGGCGCTGTCGTTTATGTCGTTGATGCCGATCCATACGGCGAGGAGGGTTTTCTCTTGCTTGAAGCCGGCCAGGTTGTGTAGCAGGGCTGGATGGCCGTATTGCTTGAATTGGTTTATTTGGTCTACTAGGGAAACTGTAAAGTTGTGGTGGAGGGGTGTGCTTGGGTTTGGTTAGTTGATGTTCGTAAATGCTGAATGCTGAATTCGTTTAGATTGTGGTGCATACTACTCGGTTGATATATCAGCACCTGCAAATGCAAAGTCCCAGAGTTGCTTTTTGCAGTTTTGGGGTGAGGTGAGGCCGTGGTGGACGCCGCAATTTGTGAGGTATTCGACCCAGTTGGGGCCGCCTTCTGCTGTCGCGGTCTAAAGTAAAATTTAATATCTAATGATGATATGTTTGGTTCAATCGCATCACGAGACAAGCTTACTTGATTTTGGACTATCTTGTTGGAAAGCAGGGTTTCAGCATCATAGGCAAGTTTGAATTGGTCTCCAATGAAACTGAAATTCTGGTGTCCGAGGGTTCCCTGAACATAAGTATAGGAGTCACCGAAGGCGATTCTTTGGTCTGGGGTTAGTATTGCTTATAAGCTTGAAGCCTGGATATACTTACAGAGCCTTGGTTGATGACCAGTCAAATTTGGCCGGTTTTGATAGAGGGCCTGCCCTAGCGAAAGTAGTGCCAGAGGTGATGGTTAGGATGCATGTCGTCAGAAGAAGCATTGCGGCAATTAGATTAGTAGAACTAGCATAAAAGAAGGTAGAATTGCCTAGCTTCTGGATAGTACGGAATATATAGATCTCCAAGTAGACGATCTAGTTTGTTTGACCCCGCAAATAGTCAATGCCCGGGGGAATTTTACAGACTTGACGGAATATAATTTTCCATCAGTTATTTTACTCGACGCTCTATAGATTAATACTTACTTCGCGGTCAATTATGGATAAGGGGAAGGGAAATGAAATCCTGAACTTGTGGTGCTCATAGAAGGACACCAAATATATATCCCTACACTTTAACCATAATATAGCATGTAAAAAGAAAACCCATAGAAAGCCATATCAGACTATCAGATGGAGTATTCTCTGATACTTGAAAATACACACCCTGACCAGCTCACCGAGTTGCCTCAGCACCTTAGATATTTGTCCTCTCGCGAGGCACTAGTACGTGCGGGCTTACAAGTCAACATGATAACCACAGATCCCATCCACAGAAGACCTGGTGCTTTATATTGCCTGTCAGCGGTAAAAAAACCCTAAGAAAAGGGGAAACAAGGGGAAAGGACGGAAGAAGTAGATATAAGTACTTAGTGAGGTGGGGCGATAGCCCTGGCACTGGATATCTCAGCCTTATAGACCTTACCTCATTTGACATAAGTGTGTGATGAATCTGTGATGAATCTACACTAGGAAGCATTACCTACGTATACTATTATACTACTAACTAGTAGGGGTCGATTTCAAACCCGCCGAGATTTTCCCTGCACAGCTCAACATTCAAGCTTTATGCTTAAACGGCCCACAGCAAGGTTCTGTTGTGGGTTCCTTTTAGCGTCTCACGACATGACAAGCTCTGAAATACGAATGTCTGAAGCTACACGGAGATCAGTGGGGGTCCAACATTGCTTTCTGGGGTTGGGTTTGTATACGGAGTACAGTTATGTAAATTCTGGCGCTTGTGTCTCCGGTATTGGAAATGCACTGAATTCTAGTTTGATTTATTGCAAGATATCGCCATGCTACTCATATGTCTTTCTAGGTCATTACGAGGATGCAACACATACAAATACAGAGCCACGTTTATAGCGATGTCAGGATAGTTTTCCGATTAGCTGACACAAGTACCAATTTCCCATCATTCTGGATCATAGTCTTCACCTAGGGGTTTTGACACCACAACACGAAAAAAAAGATCCCCACCAGAAACACACCAAAAAGAGACCTGCATACATATCAGTGCGTCGACTCCAAACTCTGTACGGGGTACACAATTCGGTAAGCATATACCTACATCCCGCGCATGTATGCATACAACGACCACCGCATCTTGAAATAGCCCTCGGCACGAAAAATACACCTGAAAGTACAGTACTTGATTCAAGAGACGCCCAAGAGAGCGACGTGCAGTAGTGTGGGCAACAGACTAGCGTAAATGGTGTATGGAGCAAGAGGAGTACTCAATTCCCGTAGTATGCATGAGCAGCATGCATAAGCGCCTCACACGTCAAGGCGCTATACCAATCTCCAGAAAGAGCTTTCATCCGACGATGCACGTCGGAGAACAAGGGTGGGTACGAATCTCCCTCCCCGGTCCAGATCCAAACCGAACCCTAGAAAATCCACCAGCCGCATTGCGCAGACTGTCCGTGGCCAACAGGGGGCTGACCCGACAGCAAGACGCACTAGTCAGACAACGGTCACTGTATCAGGCAATGGTGTGCCCCCTAGGGAAAAAAAAAGGATAAACAGAGGAAATATACTTATGTTTACCTTGCCCTTTTTTGTGTTGTCTAGAGCGGACGTAGAACATGCATGGAAAATATGACTGTGCTCGATAGATTCGGGTTGGTAGTAGGGGTTCTAATTCGATGGACTACTGAGCATATTCTATGACTCCAGGGCTTTGAGTTGTAATATTGGAAATGGAAACAATAGATTATATTATGCATATATAGTGGCAATAATATTAAAGTAGTATTTTCACATGTCTTCGTAGATATGATCGTAGGCAAGATCTTCGCTAACAATGTGTCACTTTCTTCTCAAAAGGTAAAATTATTAGCAGTGTGTCATTATATTTTGGACTTGCTTGGCTCCCTGTCTCAGGATCTGGATCCCTGCAGGAATCAGTCTCATTTATTGGAGGAATCATGCTTGTCTCCTGCCATTTCAAAATTTCAATATCAAGGCCAAGGTCAATGTCAGTATGTCTTTTAACCGAGGTTCCATCACAGCTGTACATTTCAGTCTCAACCCCTGTAAAAAAAAAGAAAAAAAGAAAGACATACAAAAAAAGGTGAACATGAAAAGAGAGACCTAAGATACGAAGCAATTTGGTGGAATAACTGATCATCATCTGGGGTGTGCTGATCCGCCTAGGTATGTATAACGCGATCTGCCGAAGCATTAGCGGGTGAGACTTACTATGTTCGGTGTAGTCTATCAACTTATTCACTGGCTATGCACTGGCCATGCATTGGCCAACTGTGGAGTTTAGGGAAATTGCGCTTTTTTTTTTCGCCATGAGAGCACAGACCCCAATTTCTCTGATAGGAACTCGGCAAGTTCTTGACTTTCGGCTACTGTAGGTACATGTCTAACCTTAGGAGAGGTTGCCCTTTTTTTCTTTTTCTTCTTCTTTTTTTTGTATTTGGATGTATCAAGGACCTAGTTAACTTAGTTAAAGACTAACTCTGGTTCGGGAGATCACCGCGTATAAGGCACAACGAAACCGGATTCTGGCGTGCTGGGGAAAGAAAATAGCCAAGCCAAGCCTTTTCTCTAATGATCGCCCCCTGAATGATTAGAGCTAAGGAAAATGGCCGGAGAATACCCGTATACTGTACATTGTAGACTCGACCAGACCCCATGTGGGAACATTTTCCACTCTCGTCTCTTACCCGGCCATTTGCTAGCTCGTTTAACCTCATTTAGTACAAATATACGAAGTGGATATCATTCTGTTCTTACAAAGACTTATATGAGGCAAATTGATAATATGCAATATGCAATATTCAAGAACTAACATGCAGAAATGGGCCCACGTGCATCAAGTGACATGGATGAACGTCTGCAGGTCCTGCTTTTGGGATTGAGACATTTAATTCGGAGAAGTATTCTTTCTTTTTTGATCTCTCTTCCTACTGTCCAGATCAAAACAATAAGCCACAGCCGCGAAAGGCGCTTTATATTACACTATCATATGAATGTGATCAGGCGGGGGAAAAAAAAATAAGAAAAAGAAGTGCAAGAAACTCTCTATACAACATTGTAGATAAATATTCAACTCTAGAGCGTTGGGAAATGCAACTAGGACATAAAAATTGGGGACAACCAGGGCTTTCGGGTTGATGGTCCGAAGGCACGGAATACAGGCCAAGGTATTATTGACCTCCGTATGCGGATGTTGTACGGAGTGTACGAAGTACAGCGCGACTGGATACAGAGCGGCTGCGGCGTCCAATGATTGACGCGCCATATGAATTTGATATTGATCATCCCGTTATGCCCTCGACATCGGATATCCCGCACCAGACACTGGAAACTGTGTGTTGTCCGCGCGGAGTCCGTCTGGTTCCACTGTTATATCGTTTGGAGATTGTCGGTGTCGATTTGATTTGTATTCCATTTGCCCACCAATCGATTATTATTTATTCCTGATAACAAGATACTTGAGTACTTTGGAAGACAATACTTTGTACTCCGCAGTCAGTACATGGCTCGTTAGGGCGTGTCAGATGTAAATGACCCTGTGAAGAATAAACGACACACAACCCAAAACAAAACCCATTAGCAATTACCAAAAATTATCAAAAATCAAAAATCATTCACTTGCTTTTTCCTCACCGGCAGTGGAGGAACAGGTTCCGCGCCTGCGGGGTGAGATCCGGCCCCCTGAAAACGCCAATCATCAATTGAAGAGCGAGTGTCGGTTTTCCGAGCTGAGAGCCTTGCATCTTGAGCATTTTCTCCCTGGTTTTTCCCGTGTTCTTCCTATCAGACTCCTATTTATCCAAGGTGGGGGGTTTGAGGGTACGGAGTACGGAGTACATACTACAAAGATGGACGGAACGGAGTACGGAATGGTTTTTGATCCCCCACTTTCTCTAATTGGGAGGCTGAAATGTAAATATTAACAAATATTAACGCGAGTAACGAATTACTAATTACGAATAACGGAGACAAAGGACATGTAATTACTGTAAGAATTATACTGCCCTCCACTATGGATTGAGCACTGAGCATACAATGATCGTACCGGAGAGCCGCCGAGTACTCCGCTCGCAATTCGATGAGTTTGACCAATTGGCGGTGATAATGGGCTCGTCCCACAGAAATACTAAGAAAATGATGGCCCCCTTTCTCCTCTTTTCTTGGTACGGAGATTGGTGTGGTATGTGCTTTTTGTACTATAATTATCACATACAACATATATAGAAACGGCTATCAATTGGATAAAACGTCTGAGCTGGTACCTGTACCTATGTATGTAGAGTACCATTGGGATTGGAGATTGCAATAGCGATCGAAACTTGCATCTAGAATTAAATTATTAACCATTTGATCTTGAAGACGTAATTTTTCTCAGACACGTCCAGATATCAGGAGATAGGCTCCGATCACCGGGGGTTGTTGTTGTTATTTCACAGTCTCCACTCACGCGTCTGTAGGTATCGTAACGGGTACGCGACCAGAGATGTATTCATGCCATGACTCAATCGGTTTCATTGCAGAATGTTAACATGACTAGCGTGATTAAGGTGCGATAGAACACAGCCGTTGTCTATTAGTGGTATACCCTGTCATGGGCATTTCAATTTAGGCCTCTTCATATACGTTCTACGGGTACATGGACAATGTACTAGGGCAGTTGGGTTCTACACCGAAGTATGCATATGTACGGAGTACTGAATACCTGTAATCAAAGTGCAACACTGAACCTCCTTTTCAGGAAAAGAAGCTATCACCGGCTTCAACCGCCTCGGCTTTGAACCTTTGCATCAGACTTTAGCGCTAGACCGAAACAAGTCAGGCCTGCCCACCGAGCTTCTCCATTCTCCACTGGTGACTCCACTACATTTTTCCTATTGGTGAAATAGGGGCCGAGTGCCTGCTTTTGCCTGTCTTTGGTCATCCACACTAGCCCTGGTCTTCCCGAGTCCCATCGCTTCTTCTTCCCCCGACCTGCGCTACTCCCCTTTCTACCTTAGTTCCCTTCCCTACGGGTAAGTGTCCCCCCAAGTACATATCTTTCCCCCCCCCCTCTATACCCCTTTTAGAATTGGTTCCATCTGTCTGAGGTTCCTCGGGCACGCCATTCCTAGCGCCCTCAAAAGCCCTGGCTCTTGACATCTTGGTACCCACGGGCCATATACGCTAGGTTCTCCCTTTCGACGCACCCGAGTTGCGGGTAGACTAAGAGGCCTCCAGTTGGGAACCTAACCAGTAGTCCTTAGCAAAAAACAACAACACCTGTAGACATCATTTTATGATATTCCCATTCAAGAGCAATAATTATTTATTAATGATAGAAGAATTTGAGAGAAATGGGTTGCCACGTCTCCCCTGGATGGTTCCGCTTTTTCCCCCCTTCTTTTCTTTCAAAAACTGAAAACTGCAAAGAAAAAAAAAAAAAAAAAAAAAAAAAAAAACAGAAAAAGGGTGTTATCACACGGACATTGAAAGCTTAGCCGGTAACGAAGACACTGAGGGGAAAGGGGGCCAAACCAGTTAACTGTCGGAGTATTGTGTGGAAAAAGGGAATGGTCCGAGATCAGAGAAAGTAAATAATTTATTAATTTCATTTTCATCCCCTCTTTTGATATATATATTCAAATGTTTAAATGTTTCTCCTCGGAATTCTTTGTATTTATAGTGTACATGTAGGTACTCCGTATCTCCTATATACGGAGTATACGGAGAGGAGATACAAGTGAGACTACCCAGGTGTTCCAAGGTTCTATTGAATATATTGAACATATGTAAACCAAATAAACCAAAAGCTAAAAAAAAAGTAAAAGTAAAAAAAAAGGAAAAGAAAATCCACACAAAAAAAAAACGTATGCAGATGTAATTTTCGCATGACCAACGATATCACCAACCAAAATTACGCGGTCCACCTAGAGGATCCACAACATCCTCGGATCCCACGAGGACTGCTTTTCCTTTCTCCTAATCGTCTTAAATCGTCTTACCTTTTAGGCTGCTCCAAGTCGCGTTGACTCCTGAATTTTTCTTTTACTAGTCTCTTAGTTATCCCCCGTTATTTTTCCGCCCGGTGCCTCGTGCTTACCGCCACCTGCAAGGCATCCTCGTCCGAACTAAAGATTAAGCATCTAAGCATCTTGGTATCAACCTCCATTCTTTTTTGTTCTTTTTTTCTTTCTTTCTTTTTTCTCCTTTTGAAGCTACGCGTTTTCAATCCCCGATTTACAATATCTTGAATGTTGTGAATTGAAAATCTCCTATATTCTTCTTCCCTTTCTCTCCCAGATCTCTTATCTCAGAAGCATCTGTGCGCAAACCTGTTCGATCAGTGTTTCACGACTCAACTTCACATCATATCAATTCCCTAGGAATTGAACGGAAGGTATGTTAAGAATATCCTAGATCTGAAGAAGGTCAGCCACGATCCCAACGTGGCAACCTAGTGCCCCCGTCTCCTTGCTTGGAACGTGTCGGACCGACTCATCAATTTCTCCGACTTTTCCCACCCATTGTTGTGTTAACGCGTCTTAACACAGATCCAACCCAGAAAACTATTCCTTGCTAGATTCGTCGGCATCCTTGCGCGCGAATCCTCTCTTTTATGGACAACCGGCCCGCTTCCGAGTACGCACAGCCAGGTTCGCACCACCCAAACACCGTCACCGACGCATCCTCTGAACAAAAACCTGCAGACCAAAATTCTGCTGCTGCTGCTCACTACACCCCACAACCCGAGGTCCGCCCTACGCCGCAGTACACACCGCAGCCGGAGGTTCGACCTAATATTTCGTCGGCCAACACCCCTCAGTCGGATTACGGTCTGAACCCTCCGCCGACCGCCCGCTCGCCTGCCTACCAGGACTATCTTCACCGTCCTTCTCAGTCATACGCCCCCAACTCACAACCTGGTGGTGCGGCAGGTATGGCTCAAGCAACAAGTCCGTTCATCAACACCTTGCCTACGGGCCCGCGCAGTCCGCACTCAAAGTCTGACGCGCCCGTTCCTATAGATCCTTCGCTTCCGGCCAACAGCCCCACCTACCCTCCTCCCTACTCTCCTTATCAGCCTCAGGGGCATGAGATGGCACAGTACCAGGGTCACCCCCCTCCGCCTCAGCACATGTATGCGCGTCCGGATTGGCCTCACAGCTATGGACAACAGCATCATGGATTACCGGGACCTTATGCTTCCCCGGCCACAACGGTTGGTTCCACCTCTCCCGTTCCTACACTGGCAGGGTCACGCGCTCCAAAGGTATGTTTTTGATGATCCCTGGGGGTATTTCTTAAGGCTTTTTACTTTGTTCAATCATTGTTGTCTTGGATGCCTCCTGGGGTTAGTCATGCGGTTCGTAGGTCGTCCTCGCAGGGATCGTCAAAAACAGCGTGCTCTGCCCCTCAACCGCCCTCAACCGCTTCCTTTTTTGGGGGGAGGGAGTCTGATTGGGAATCTATTGGGTTTGATCAAAGCTGATTCATGGTCTACTTTCATCTAGGTCTATTCATTTGTCCCAATTCCTGGCGCACAGCAGCATAAGCGTCCCCGTCGTCGTTACGAGGAAATCGAGCGCATGTATAAGTGTGGATGGAACGGATGTGAGAAGGCATATGGTACTCTAAACCATTTGAATGCACACGTGACTATGCAATCGCACGGCGCAAAACGCACTCCTGAGGGTAGGTGCATCTCATTTTCTTTGTTTTTAGATGTTTGGGGGCCAATGCGACTGAGATCTTGAATCTTTTGTCGCAAATGGCTGGATCGGGTTAGCGCCGGCCATCGGACGCTAGTGAGTTACACTAGATGTCATGGGGCCCGCAGTAGCGTGGCTGACGGCGTAGAGGTTAAGCTTGCCTCTTATCCCTTTCCGCCGTCCTTTCGCTACCAAACCTAGTCCACGCTATTCCTATTTTTTTTTTTTTTTTTTTTTTGGAAACTGGTTATTACTACCCAAGTTCACTGCTGACTTCTCTCTTCTAGAATTCAAGGAAATCCGCAAGGAATGGAAGGCCCGCAAGAAGGAGGAAGAGGCTCAGCGTAAGGCTATTGAGGAGCGTGAGCGTGCTGCCGCTCAGGCTGCCCAAGCCAACCAGGTCGAACCTCCCAATCCTTCTGACCCATCCCACGGCCAGCCACCTGCTTACGCCGGTGGAGTCCGCCCTCAACTCCCTCCGATCGGATACCAGCCCGCGGATAGCCAGGTCCCCAGCCAGTACGGTGGTCCTCCTGGCGGTGGAATGGTCTATCAAAACAATGCACAGATGGCATACCCTCCCAACTACCCTCACTCTCCCTACCAGAGCGGACCGGTGTACCCGCAACGTGAGTAATGTCGCCGCCTTTTTCTCCATACCAGGATCGACTCTCTGGACTTCTCTTTCGACAAAGTCATCCTCGCCCGACCTGTCAGCTGATCCATAAATTCGCTACGGCTTCCAGAGACTCAATCCAACTACCCGCAATAACCTTTCCCCCGCATAATCACCTCCGCTATGGACCTACACGGACGGAAATGCATTTGACTTTTCTTTCTTATCACGATATCCCCTGTCCTTGACTAATGTTCTCGTCCTGGATTCCGATTCCCATTTCCTTCCCCTCAACCCACCACATCCTTCCGCTCTCAAGTCCTTCGTGCTATGATACCAACCTCTGCGGCTTTTATTCCTAATCTGTCTAAGAGTGGCTTTTCCAGCTTTGTTCTATACCTGTCATCCTTTTTTGTGTTAGAGTGCATCGAGCTGAGAGGGTGTGCTGCCCTTCTGCACCCTCTCTCTGTTCTGTTTCCAACTTGAAATTCGATGCAGAAGTGGTGTATGTCTTATCCTTGTCTGCCTGTTTGCTGGGGTCGTGGCTTCAAGGATGGGTTGGCGGATTATTTGCATCTGTCCATTATTGACAGCATTCTCCCAAAATCGTTTTCCTGGGGGTTCTTTGTTTTAGTCTTGTTTCTCGTTTTCCTCATTATATTGTGTTAAAACTTTGCTACATGCAAGTGTGTTCCCTTCTCTCCTTTCTTTTCTTCTCCATTTTCTTTCCATAACGTACATTACGCTCCACGGACTTATGCTCCAATTTGATTATGTGTATTATTCATTCTTTGTCCTTTTCAATCTTCAGTGCATTACCTGCAACTGGGTTGATTGTTGGCAATTCTTGCTGTCTTGTTAATGTGGTGTACTATATGCCCAAACATTGCGTATGCAAAGGAGGACACGTTTTTAGTGATATGTAGGTAAGAAAGTACGGAAGTGGAATCTGCCAAATACGAGCTAGTGAAATCATGACCCGGAAGAAATGAAAAAGCAAGGAAAAACCAATTGAGATATTTTCCTCTGTACTATATGCTAGCCTGGCTTAAGCATGTCATCAAAAAAGACATGGATAGCCATAGCCGAGCCAGAGAGAATCAGAACAGACTTTAGTATTGTAGCAACAAATCAACTTTGGATCCATTTTCAGCTAAGCCGCGCCTAGCCAAAATCAGAACTAAGTAGTACCGGTACTGACCGTGGACCAAGCACAATGCCGTGCATTGAAAGCCGTTTGATGTGCGTACGCACTGGCAACTACTGCACAAGGTACATACATGTATGCGAGTGCGAGTACCTGACTAGAACCGAATAAGACAAAGCGCAAGCACCATGTATATGTGGGCCGTACATCGTACATGACAGGGAAGCTAATACAATAAAGTGTAAAGCGTAAAGCGCCTCCATGTGTTGGGGACGTTAGTATCAGCCACCGATATCATCGTGGGGAGACTGGTGGTAATTTTCCTTTTTAGAGTTATTCCTAATCGTTTCTAGCTTGCTTCCTCTTCCTGTCTAGCTGCCCGCACATCTGTCACATATGTCACATTGCTTAGGGCTTAGTCTGTTTCTCCTTATACTCCACTGGGGTATCCTTAGCTTCGGACTAGTGTCGTGTGCTACTCTGGGTAGGCTATGCATGTGGTACGAAAGTATAATCTAGTTGGGTTAGGGAGGACGCTAGCTAGGCAGAATGTAGGGATTGATCTACAAGGGTATGTGGGTAAATGGTAAATGAGATATGTTTACGGAGTACTATGAAGCTATATAAGCTCTTGGATTTTCATATCTTATGTATGTAGGTATACTTGGATTGAATAATGGGAATACTTGGGTATAACGAGGCTCTGAAACCTGTGGCTTCGGCTAGACATTATGGATCTAATAATAGAAAATCTATGAGACAGAGAAAGTGATGGAGTTTTTATACGAAGCTTTACATCCACTTCGATATAGGTTGATTTAAAGTAGGAAATGTACATCTTCATCCACGGATCAGTGCATGGGCTAAGTCCACGGGTGTAACGCAGATCCAGATACCCCAAGAAAACTAGTACACTAGTAAAGTACTTAAACGCACAGAAGACTCTGGGAAATGTGCTCTAGCGCTCCCGCCAGGCCCGCAGGGAACATGGGCGGAAGGAATGGGAACTAAACTACTTGCAGTCTAGTTGGATGTCAGCGAACCTGAGGTATCAATAAGTGTAAATGCCTTAGGCAGAAATAATTACTGCCTGAGTATACAGGCTCTTAAGCCTAGACCCGATATGGACTAGCGTCCGGACAATCTGCGAAATTGTTTTGCGGTCCGTCTCCAACAAGCAATGAAGAAATAACAATCTGTTCTTCTTGTTTTTCCATTTTGCCACTTCGCCCTTGTTGAATCTGTGTCTCCCTTATAGCATTGTGCAGGACACAAGCTGAACGCCTGGAGATCACAGTAATCCGGTCATGACATTCCGGTTTCCGGGGTCGCTCGTGAACAGAGCTTTGCGCAGCCGACTTCTTACTGCGCAGCAATACCGTGCTACTACTGCATCCCAAAGATTACCACAGACATGGATCGCGTCAAGTAACTACCGCCAATATACTTCCTCCTCCTCCTCCTACAACCGATCTTCCGATAGAGACCGCGATGCCCGCCGCATAGGACATGTTGGCGAGAAACATTTTAAACGTCGGCATAATAATAGGCGGGAGGTTCAGGATGTCAAGTCTAGGGAAAGTCATGATATTTTGATGGCTATTGCGTCGGGTTCGTTGACCGGGCGGTACAACAGTCAGCTTGAATCTTCAGAAAGTAAGGCTCTGGATCCCGAGGCTGCTGAAACCGAGGACTTGGAGAATGACCCATACGATTACCGGGATGGTGAAAGTGAGGCACAGGAGAACGGTCTGTCTGAGGATCAGACATCCAAAGAACAAGATGTTGAGGCCAATATTGAGGCCGATTCCGCCGATGGCGAGGTTCCCGAGAACGACAGCTTTCGTGGCCCGCCTGGTGGAGGAATGCCCAAACTCACACCCAAGATCATCAACGAGGAGCTGAAATGGTTGAATGACCCCCGCAAAATGGCGGATCGGGTCGCGCGCATTTTACACAGTGGCAACCCGGCCCTTGCGGCGGCCTTGGTTCGCGCTGGAACAAAGCAGGGGTTGAGATGTGATGTTGCCTGGAATCATCTCCTGCAATATTGTATGGATCAAAACCACCCGCAGGCTGCGTTCAAGTTCTACAATGATGTGAGTTTTGTCGTTCTGCGGTGCTGCCATACAGGGCGTTGCCCGAGATTGAGGTTCGGACTTGTATGCTGACATATTTTCTCTCGCAGATGAAAAAGCGTGGCAGGAGACCAACCCCAAGAACGTATACGATCATGTTGAAGGGCTTCAGCTCAGCCCCGAGGTCATTGGGTGTCGCTAAAACCGCCGCCTCTGTCTACCGCTCAATTGGTTCACCGAACTCTGGAGTCAAGCTTGATATCATACACACCAACGCTATGCTTACAGTTTGCCACCGTCATTGGGATATGGACCGTCTGTGGAAAATTGCTGGTGAATTACCCGAAGAGGGACCCGGTGCCCCGGATGCTACCACATACACCATTATCTTGAACGCTGTACAATTCGCAGCTCGCAGAGATATAGAGAAAATGTCCCCTGATGAGATTGAAGAGATTCTTGACCGGAAGGCCCAGGTTATCACCGAAGGCAAGCGGATTTGGGCCGATGTCATCTGGCGTTGGAAGAACCAAACCTTGAAAATTGACAATGAACTTGTTAACGGCATGGCCAGCTTGCTTCTGGAAGGTGGTAGCGATATTGACTGTTACAATGTCATGGAATTGTACAAACAAACCATGGGGATCCCCATACTGCAAAAACGACCCGCTGAGAACGAGAAAACAACACGCCGCAGGATCACCCCGGAGCAAACTCAAGCGCTTGAAGTCTCAGAGGCTACGCGGCAATCAAAAATGGAAGATGTTCCGTTTGTAGACGAAAACAATCGACCAATCCAAAGTTTGGAACCGGCCGTGGAACTTGAGCAAGACTTGAAAGAAGAAGTGGAAGAAATGGAGATGGAGAAAGAGGAAGAAGTGGAAGAGGAGGAAGAGGAAGATTTTACAGAACTCTTCAAACCTGTCATTCCCCATGCGGAGGAGCTATCATTCCTTGAACCAAACAGCAAGGAACTGACTCTTATCCTGAATGCTTGTTTCACCATGACCCAAGGATCCGAGGGTGGACAGGCCTACTGGAAACATATGACTTTGGACGACCACGAGTACCGCATTGATCCCGACACCTTCACCTACATCCAATATTTCCGCCTCCTCCGCATCTCTCGCTCCAGCAAAATCAGTGTCAAAACCATGCGTGAGCAAATGGTTCCCTCCGGCCAAGCAACCGGAACGGCATTCCACGTCGCTCTCAGTGTCTGCCGCCGTGATCGTCGCAACCACTCAGTTCTCCAACACGCAAACGAACTGCTCGCTTTGATGGACAAAGCATTGATCCTACCTGACATTCGCGTCCTCGAAGGCTATCTGGAAACCATCCAGATTCTTTCCTCTAACCCATCCGTCCTTCTGCACCTCAGAGGACTCGACACAGAAGACTCCAAGTCCCCCAAGACCACTAGACTGCACGAGATGGGCCGGAAGCTACAAGCGAAGCTGCGGCTAGCTGCCATCGCCACCTTACGGCCATATATTCTCCAGCTGCACGAGGCAATGGAGAACGGCAAACCAGAGTCCAAGTCTCGCTGGAGTGCCCTCCAGAACACACTTTCGGATTCTGTCGCCGGTCCCGCGGCTGTGAAGATCATGTCGCGGGTTCGTCTGGTGGTTGACGATACCCTCAAGCTTGATTATAAGGCTTATGTTTCGAAGGCCGAGCGCAAGGCCCTTGACGCCGACTCGAAGATGCTGAAAAAGTATTCCGACAAGGATGTCATTGCGGCTTTCAAGAGAAAGAAGGTATACCCGACGATTGAGCAGAAGGAGGAGGCGCGGGAACGCATCAAGAAGTTCCAGTGGGAGGCTCGCAATTCTCGGAACCTAGAAGGTTCGGATCGGAACGAGGAGTCTTCCTCGTGAGAAGCACATATTGAAGCTTAATCATATTCGTGGTCTTTGGCACGACGAGACCGAGTGAGGTCTTGATTGTATTATGTTTGTATATCACACATTGGGGGTTATAGATGGCGTTTTATATTTGCATTATGTACATAATACCATTTGGTACATTCTCTACTTCCAACATGAAACATTAATTAAGATTCTAAAAGGGTTTGGTGTTGCTGTCAGCTTGTAAGATTTCTACGTATACTTATTCTTCGATCTGTCCTCAATGGCGTGTCACCAGTCTCCTAATAGGAGAGAAATGCAAAGCAATTGGATGATATTATCTAGCCAATAATACTGTACATACTATACTACTAATGGACCTTTTTGCTGGAAAACTGCCGAGCTGTTCTAAATGCTCCGCTATACCAACCGCCAAGTGATAAGACATTCGAACCTCATTATTACTATCCTGTCATTTCCAAGGTTCTATCCTCCATTTTAGATAATAAATATCAATTCAAAGGAGTATAGTATGTAATAACCCGCGAAATCGGGTTCTTGAAGAGGTAATTGTCACGCAATCTGACAGCCGATGATGAAATCCATCCCTATAACAGACTAGAAAATGGTCCGATAGATTGTCGTGGGCTTATGCTGGCCTTAGCGTTCGGAGGTTAAATATATCCACAAGGTAATTCTGTGATTACTGTGGTGATGATGGCGAATGTTTGATCTACGGCACGCCATATGCAGTTCTAAGAATTCACCCGACAGGGCTCGGAAATTTGCCGTTCCCCTCTTTCGCATTGTTGATGGCGCGAGATACGTATACGATAGACGAATTTCGAGGTGGGACGGTGCGGGGGTAGTACACTTGGGCAAAGCCATCTTTCCGGTCTTTGTTGATTTGGGACATAAGGGGGTTGTGTCACTCTTATAGACCATCTCCAGATCTGTTTCGCACTTGGTCGAGTAAGGCTCGAAAGAAATAATCTTTTATCTTGAAAACTGCGAATCATGGGAGACACTGCAGCTACTAGCCAACATGGTTCCGCCGGCGCTGGCAAGAAACACATCTTGCTTAATGCTTTTGATATGTCAACGGTGGGACATCTGTCCCCCGGACAATGGAAGGTTAGTGGTATAAGAATTGAACTTGAAGGGCCAGAAGGCTGACAGCTGCGTAGAACCCCAAAGACAAGTCTGCGACTAAGCGAACACTCGGATACTGGATAGAGTTGGCGAAGCTGTTGGAGCGTGGTGGAATCAACGCATTGTTCCTGGCAGATACAACTGGAGGTCATGATACCTATGAGGGAAAACTTGACGAGTGTATTCGACGTGCAGCGCAATGGCCGGTGACAGACCCAACTATCGTGAGTGTTATTAACGCGAATTTTCCGATCAGAGTCTGACTTTCTGATTAGCCCATTTCGGCAATGGCTGCAGTGACAAAGAATCTGGCCTTTGGCATCACGGCGTCGACTTCATTTGAGCAGCCCTTTTTGCTTGCTAAGCGCTTTTCAACTTTGGACCATTTGACCAATGGCCGACTGGGTTGGAACATTGTGACCTCATATAAGAAAGCGGCTTTCAAAGCCATTGGCGTGGATACTCCCATTGAGCATGACGAACGCTACCGCCAGGCAGATGAGTATTTGAAGGTGCTCTATAAGTGAGTTGCATTCCCATAGTTCGACTAGGGTGATGTTTTCAAAGACTGACTCGGCGGTTGTTGCGTATAGATTGTGGGAGGGTTCCTGGGCTCCTAATGCCCTGTCGCCCAACCCCGAAGCAGACACGTACATAGACCCCGAGAAAGTACGCCAGATCAACCACAAGGGCAAGTACTTCTCATTGAGCACACGACACATTGTCGACCCGTCTCCGCAGCGGACACCATTCCTTTTCCAGGCAGGAACTTCGCCTGCAGGATCGGAATTTGCTTCGACACACGCTGAGGCAATCTTTGTCTCTTCCCATTCGCCAGAGGTGTTGAAGCCGAAGATCGCAAATATCCGCAAGCTAGCCGCAGAAAAAGGCCGCGACCCACAGTCAATCAAGTTCTTTGGTACCTTCACGCCCATTGTAGGCAATACCGACGAAGAGGCGTGGGAGAAGTATGAGGAACTGAAAAAATACGCCTCGGTGATTGGAGGACTGGTTCTTTTCAGCGGATGGACGGGCATTGATATTTCCAAAATCCCATTGGATCAAGAAATCACGGCTTCAGACTCGTTGGAGGCAAACAAAGTCACTAGCTTGCTTGACTCATTAACCACGACTAGCAAGGAAATCCCGCGCTGGACGCCTCGCGTGGTTGCTGAGAGGGCTGCAATCGGTGGTCTTGGCCCGGTGGCTATTGGAAGCCCTGCCACTGTTGCGGATGAGATGGAGCGTTGGATCCAAGAGGCTGATCTCGATGGGTTCAATCTTGCCTATGTTACCACGCCTGGCACTTTTGAGGAGGTGGTTGATCTACTCATCCCCGAGCTGAGACGACGCGGTCTTTATCCTGAGCTCCCAGACCCATCAGAGGCACCTCTCACAGCCCGTGAGAAGGTCTTTGGCAAGGGACAGAAAGAGCTCAGGGCTGATCATATTGGAAGCAAGTACAAGTACGATGTGTACCAGGAGGAGGAGCCTTATGTTGAGGGTACCGAAGAAAAATGATCAAATTAATGGCATCTGACGATAATCCAATTTATGAAGATAGAAGACAATTGAAATGATCCAGAATCAAGAAGCCCATAATATGCACATGCAAGAGGTGCGTAGAAATGAAAGGTGAAACAGAACGTGCCTGGTAACAGTACCCGTGACCCAGTACGTAATGCCACTCTAGCCTTTCCGGGACAGCTTTGGCCAAGTCGACCTTCATACTCCTCAATTACCTTGGCATTTCCTGTCAACTTCACCTCTGAGAGGACTAAAACTTAAAGGAGGTGTCATTCTTGCGCTAGTCTTTCGACCGTCACGACTATACCACGCAAACCATGGCTACCATACACCACGGCCACCCCCATGATGAACCCCATGATGACGACTCTCTCCTTGGCGATGATTTGATCGAAGCCGATGATGGTGAGTACTTTTATTTGCCCCTCTGGATTACTGGCGTATCAACAAGATCTTAATTCGATGTGATTCTAGCCGTCGAAGCTGACGACCCCCTGCGCGACACCGACACGGCCCCTCTGCGAGGCAACATCGAATCCAGCTCTGGCAACCGCAGCAATGCATCTGGCTACGGCAACTACTTAGCATCCTCTATGGGTGGCGAGGATCGCCGTGCGACGCAAAATACTATCGACGAGAGTGTTTGGGAGACATTGTCACGCGACTTGATTGCCGTCTGGGAGAAGATGCGCCAGGTGCTTTGGCCGAAATACTTGCTTGGAGGAATGATGCAGCGCGGAGGCAGTGGTACCGCTGATTCTGAGCAAGGTGGAGTGTCTGGATTTGGTGGTAACATTCGAGGACTCGTTGGACGCTGGCCGGATGCCGACGTGGTCCTGCAGGGTGGCATGAGCGATGGGTTGCGGGACTGGGATCTCTGGTAAGCCACTCTACACACGAAAAATCTGTATAAAAGCTAACACGGGTTTTACTCTAGGGGACCGCTTATCTTCTGCCTGGTCCTGAGTTTGTTCTTGTCTGTCGCAAAGGGTGATCAATCGTCGGTGGTTTTCTCTGGTGTCTTTTGTCTTGTCTGGATCGGAGAAGCAGCTGTGACTCTTCAGATCAAACTCCTTGGTGGCAAGATGTAAGTGTTAAATGAATGATCCCCGCAATATCGCAGTTTACTCACATTCCGGCGCGTTAGTTCTTTCTTCCAGTCGATTTGCATTATCGGTTATACGCTATTCCCGTTGGTCATTGCCGCAATGCTGAGTGCGCTGGGACTTCCTACTATCGCACGGATACCAGTGTATCTTGTGTTAGTCGCATGGTCTTTAGCAGCTGGAGTAAGCATCCTGGGAGGCTCTGGAGTGGTACGGAACCGAGTCGGAATCGCAGTGTACCCGCTGTTTGTGTTCTACATTGCGATCGGGTGTCTCTGCTTCATCAGTTAAGGCTCTCTATTGTGATATTGTGCTGAATAGTTGAGAAAGTGCGCCGTCACATGCCTCTGATAGGCATCGGCGCAATGAGTCTCAATAACAACATTGGATTGATTGTATTAGAATAGCGCGGATACCGGTATATCCAGGCATTGAATTGAATTTATGCAAATTGTATTTGCCGAGGTACCCTAGGCAACAATAGACGATTGTTATTCTTTAGATGAATATGCTTTGTTCCCATTTTCCCCTTGACGCTTTTGCTATTCAGAGCACCCCGTTTGTTGGGCCCCGCACCCGGCGGTCAACTTATAAGAACCGGCAAGCTATCTTTTCCTTCTTCTCTCACCTTTTCACCCTTCCATCCTCTTGTTCTTCTCTTCGCAAAGTTGGCAAAGTTCAAATCCTCCATTCTTCGTCGATTCGGCTGGTCCCAATCGATCTCATCTGTTTATCCGCGGTTATCGTTACCTGTTGGAAGCTCCGCTCTACTCAATCTCGACTGGGTAACTAGAACGCCCAATATCTTTGACAAGTTTGTCCTTCGGACGTGACGCCATGGCTTCCGCTTCCCGTGAGCAGAACTCCTCGGCAGGCGGTATGTCATCATTGCTTGGGCGCATAGTTTCAAATCCCCCACATAGTTGGGCAGTTTCGCTGACAACTTCAAAGCTCTGGAAACAGAGCAACTGAAAATGGACCACAGAGGTGCGCTTTGATCTAGTGATTCGATTTTGTTTTGCCCTACAGCTTTCCTTTATATCTACAATCCCCTTTCTGCTACATGGCTTTCTCCAACGTTCATGTGATCTGACAATATCGTCTTGACAGTAACCGCGCAGTCGCCTCCCTCCGACAACGACAGTGGTGAACGCCCCGTGCGACAACAGCTCAAGGAGACCAACCTTGACTCTGTGGGTGAAAAAGACGGTTCTGCCCGTGCAAACCGAAAGCGCTCTTTCGACAACGCAGATGGGGCCACCGATACACCCCCAACCAAGCGATCCCGAGAGTCCACCCCGGACAACACCACGGAAGACAACTCCAATCACGCTGGAATCCCGAAAGATGCCACTACCCAAGATGTGAGTGACGACGTGCTGCCCACAGCACCTGCGAACATTTCAGTTCACAATACACCTCTGTCCTACAACCCGATAATGAGCCACATCCCCGAGACCACCAAGGTCCAGTTTCCCTTGGACCTTGAGATCAAGGTCTCAATTGGTGGATCCGAGCAAATTAGCCATTTGACCATTCCTGTTGAGGTTGGTATCAAGGTGACAGCCGGAGTGGTCTCCTTTGCTTCCCCGACTTCGAGATCGGCTGAACGCGAATCCTCCAAAATTCATATTACCATTCCTTCTGCAAAGCCTATTCCTCCATCTGGACAATTTTCCCCTGGACACCCTTCTCCTGGACACCCTTCCCCTGGACACCCTTCCCCTGGGCACCCTTCCCCTGGGCAACCTTCATCTGAGCACCCTTCATCTGAGCACCCTTCATCTGAGCACCCTTCATCCGAGCATCCTTCTCTTGGGGAGCCTTCCCAGAGGCACCGTTCACCTGAATCATACATATATGATGACCCTTCATTCCACATTTATGAAGAGCCTGAATCAATTGGAGATTCTTCATCTGAAGACTCTCTACCTGACTACCGTTCACCTGAATACCCGTCCTCCCCACCTCCTGTCCCATACAGTCCAACGAATCCCAATTACCCTAAACCCATGGTTGAAATCATTGATTCTAACTATTCTCAATCCCCACAGAGTCTTGAAACGACCGCCGGCGGAAACGAGGATGAGTCTTCACAAACCCTCAAGAAGAAACGGAGCCGAGAACAACTTGAGGATGATGCCTCGAAGAATTCCCACACTGCAACTGACCCCGCACCCGGCTTGACTGAGACAACTTCGGACGAACAATCTACTGCCGAAGGACAACCGGAGAAGAAGAGACCCCGCGACAATTCGGAGGAGCGCAAGGCTAAGGTGGACCAGGTGAGTTTGCTCCCTCAATTTACCCAGCTTTTCTTTTTCCATCTTCCACTAACACTTGCTTCTAGACTTTCACCGCGAGTGCATTCGGAAAGGCCTCTGCTGCACCTTCACCTTTCGCAATGCCTGCAACTAAATTGACCGCTGACGCTTCGCCTTTTGCAACTAGCGGTGCCTCGACTACTGGTTTCGGTGCCCTCGGATCCGGCTTCTCTGCCTTTGGTAGCGCTTTCCCTGCCACCTCTGGTAAACTCACCAGCTTCGCGTCTCCCAATGCCCCCACTGCTTTCTCTGGAACAGCCGGCAAACTGACCAGTTTTGCATCTGCCAACGCCCCCACCAGTTTCTCTGGAACAGCTGGTAAACTGACCAGTTTTGCATCCCCCAATGTCCCCGTTTCCTTTGGCGAGTCTAGCGACAAGACCCTCGGTGCAAAGCAATCCGACAATGAGGAAAGTGACAACGAGCCAGTCGGTGAACCCGATGACACCTTTGTTGCCGAGAAGACCGACGAGCGTTTCCACGCACAAACTGGTATGGACCCCTTCTTGCCTTTCCCCAGGATCCCGAATATGGCCCGTGACTCATTCCGACGTGAACCCCCAGTTGAAACCGGCGAAGAAAACGAGAACACTGAGTTCGCAGCCAAGGGCAAGTTGTACTACTTCGACGACAAAAAATGGAAGGAGCGTGGTACCGGCACCTTCAAGCTCAACCTCAAGACGGAGTCCAATGGAAAGAAATCTGGTCGCATTATCATGCGCGCCGATGGTGCCTTGCGTGTCATGTTGAACAGTGCGGTTTGGCATACCATGCCCTTTGGTGATGTCAAGGGTTCTCGCCCGACCACTCGGGATATCTATCTCGCCAGCAACGAAGACGGAAGGGTCGTGAGCCTTCTTCTCCGGGTAAGTCTCCAAATTCTTCTCATTTCTTCTCTCGTGATACTAACATTGAATGATACAATGCAGCTCGGTAATGAGAAGCAGGCCGGTGAATTGTTTGATGTACTAAAGGATATTATGGAGAAAATTTGAGTTGATCAGTCAGTCATGAAGATAGTCTTGTAAATAAAGAAAAACCAGAAAGAAAAAAAAAAAAGAGAAACACTATTCTCATGGAAAAGGCTCAGAGTTGTTATCATTACAGTTCATTAGCGATCTTTTAATACAATTGTGTGCATATTCCAATGTATCTTCTTCCCTCTAGACTTGGCACATTTCTTAGCATCTCACCTATAGAACCAAGGATCTGTCAAAAGCTATTTGAATTGTCGTATCTCGCAAGTGATATGATTTATATCTTTAGAATGATATTGTTTCGCTAATAAACAGTATTCTCCTTCCCACCTAGCCCTACTCATTCATACTCAAGTCTCTAAGGTGGTAATTGTTGATCAGCTATCGTGGTGCGAGAGCATGGATCCGTCCCCTATAAAAGTCTTACACCAATTTTCGTGATAGGTCTTTGAGATGTTAGACGAAGCAACCAATCGACGTATCTAATGTTACAAGCGCAGTAAATTCTTTTTCTCCTCTTCAAAGCCGCCAGACCTCCGAGGCGCCTAAGGCCTCTGAGGCGCCCAAGGCCCCCGGCATTTTCCCGGAATTTGACCGTGCAGTCAGACAGTGAATTCATCCGTTAAACGGATTTTTCGGCCACCACTGACCTATAAAATTTGGTAGCACCCTTTCCCTCTCCTTGCGTAGTCATGGTTTGCCTGATTGCGGCACGCCTAGTCGTGGCACGGCTAACTGCGACACATGAATGGCAGAGGCTATTCGCTGCTTAAACGAGCTCAGGACGAATGTCTTAGAATACAAAATTTCGACCCGGCTTCCGGTTGGGGCATATACCCCTATGAGGGTCGGTTAGCTCGAGATAATAGGTCAAGATTTATGTTTGCTTCTGAAGTAACTTGCGAATTTTGAATAAGCAAACTGGCTAAGCCTAGTATTAGGCTGACGCAGATGGCCTATCAAGTCATTATACTCCACAATGTTGGGTATAAATAGGGGAGTATATCCGACTGCTGAGATTCACTATCGACAGTTGACAACTTAACAGTCGGACATCTTTCAAGTTCTTCAAAGACTTTCTGTTTCAAATATGCAGCTTCCTCGCCTCATGATCCGGGCTGTGGCTTTGCCTACGGCAGCGTTTGCCCTTGGCATCAACTGTAGGGGAAGCTCCCAATGCATGCTTGTTTCAACATCCGATGCTAGTGAAGCGATTCAGGGTTATATACAAGCTGCCATTGATACCGGTAGCGGTGGGAACTTTTATCATGAGGGCAGTACGTTTCCAGATTCAGGTCCCAACCTTTTCGCTTCGAAACACATTTTGAACTTCGCTTATCTGCTTTCTAATTAAGAACAAATTGGATGCAAAGACAGCATTTGCGCATTCTACCAGAGCGGTGCAAGCGGTGATCTTAACGACGCTATTACGCATATCAATAATATTGTGAACCATGGCTGTGGGAATTGTGGAAGTGACCCGACCCAGCCAGGAAATGATGTTAGCAAAGGGGAGCTTACGGTCAATTATGTCAGCTCCCCAACTTGTACCAATGGTCTTTGTGATCCTGCTTAAGACGCCTTGTTTACAAGCTAGTGGGTAGCAAATTTGGACCGGCTAGTGAGGAGATTTCCATTGGGAATAGTGTCTGAGTCAGATGAATTATTCGATGCTCTATCAAAACCTACTGTGACCACCAAATGGACTAGCTGAATGGGGGTTGAAGTTACCCGGTCAACCCCTAAACATATAGTCTCTCTTCTTCCCCCCTCTAGTCTTGATACTTTCGTTGAATTGCTCCCCTTTGGAATGCCATTACTCCGAATCTACCCTATAATGTAGACGCTAAGAACTTCTACTCATGAACATTGAAAAAATCAAATTTAAGATCATTTGCGTTATAGAATGTTTAATCTTGAGAATCTACTAAGATGACAGCGCTAAAAAGAGTAAGAGTGGCGATGAAAATGGACACCCCAAATGTGTAACTCCCGGCCGTCAACCTAATGCGCACATTTTGTCCGGCCGCAGTACCGGCCGCTGTCACGACTAGGGAAAGTAAGATAGAAAGCCCAATAGCCATGAGTAGACGAGGAGTATTCCAGCTGCCAACAAGCATGAGCGCAGGAATGCTCTTTCCAGGAAACAGCACGTTTGCAAGTATCTAACAAATGTTGAGTTTTCTGTACTTCACAGGAAGTGGTAATGATATACTAACGTCCGGCTCATAGCCGTTGTCGTTCATTATTATATTCGGACACAAACCCCCATTCGAACAACGCTGAAACGTCCCATCTTCATTGAATCCAGCGCCACAATTTGTTGGGTTGAGACACAGCTCTTCTATCGCTCTTTTTATATCTGCCACCTTTGAGGCATAATTGATGGGAAGCACCATAACTTCGATTTCGCTGTTTCGTTGTGTTCGTAGGACATAGAACTTAGTTCCATGACCATTCCAACAGAAATCGACTTACCCTCACTTCCTGAATTCTCACGGCAGAGCGCAAAGAGATACGCTTTTACCATCCGCAATGATTTTTTAGGCGATTCGATGTTCGAGGATCCTGAATATTATTCACCAAATATATTTCTAAGAAGGAGATGAACCAAGCAGAAAGAGTTCGCACAGGTGATAATTAGCTTCGGCCCGAGCAAAGTTCAATGTAGTTTCTTGTTTGTACAGGGTCCGTGAAAGGAGGCATTTCCATTGGCACTTCGCAAACCTCCGATCGTCCTGCTTGGACTTTTTTGTTATTCTTAAATGCTTCCACTTCATGTTTCTGCTGGACAGTTCTGTGCTCATATACACGTTGTTTTAATCTTTACCCCCTGAGGCGTGAATCAATATCGCCTTGAATAAGCCCTGGTGTACATGCAAGCGATTAATAGCGCAAGGCGCTACGTCACCTAGTTTCATCGACATTCTCCACCACATTGTAAGCCGTACCAAGGCTCGCTGAGTCCAAGTCAGCTCAACACCTCAAGCCTTTTTTTCCATGCAAAGCTTTCCATCACAAGCTTCAAAGGAGCTCGTTATCATGGGGGTATGTTCCTTTTGAATCTGTGGTATGAGGAGGTTTGGATCGGATAAGGACGCTTGGTGAATTCTCTGGCAAGTTAAGGCTACTCGTAGACGGCGCAGCAGGAGTATTCGGTCTTTCCTGGCTGAATGTTTGGCTGGTGCATCCCCGGAAGTAGCCCCGCTCGGAACGGTAATGGACCCGTTGGCACACAAGGGCACGGATATCCTTATCTTTGGATTCTACCTGGGCTTTGAGCTGCTCTATTTCGTTCTTGCGGCCGCGGAATCGCCTTGAGGCATCACTGTTGGCTTTCTGCTTCTCGGCCAGGATTGAAGAGCCCGATTTTACATCGGCAAAGCACGGGATCATACCCGATTTGTTGCGTAATGCTGGCTTGCCTGGCTCTGTTGATCCCGGAGAGAAGCTCTGATAACCCACGCGGGGCCCTGCCGAGGTGATGGGTTCCGCGACTATGTTAGAGGTTGATTTGATTGCATCTGGCCGTATTGCTGGAGACAAGGGAGTATTAGACCCAGTATGAAAGACGCGGTCAAGTGGGCTATAGGGTTCATAGTGAATCGGAGGACTAGATCTTCTGGACACAGCTCCTGTTAAAAAGTCAGGGGCAGACATCGTGTGTCTCAAATGAGGCTTCTCCATTAGACTTTCAGATGCCGGCACTGACAGAATAGACTCATGGGGAACGGGTGGTTGGTGAGAGACAGCGGCCTTCTTGTCTCTCTCCTCAAGACAAACGCGCGGTGGAAACGACAGCTGTGCATGTTAAGGTAGCTCCCGAGGTGCTGAAGACGAGGCCATTGGTGCAAAGAACGGTGGGGATGATTGCTGGCTTTGGTCTTCTTGACTGTGGTTTCTGATCCGACCTGGTTGTGTCGGCGGGTTTAGTATCGAAGGCACGTCACATGGCCGTGAGGATGATGAGTTAGTTCGATGGCAATCCCAATGTGCCATACGGGTCCTGAGGTGCCGAAGACGAGGTCATTGGCGGAAAAACCGAGGAAGATGTTGGTTGGCTGGCTTTGATCTTCTTGACTATGGTTTCTGATCCGATCTGGTTGGGTCGGCGGGTTCAGCATCGAAGGCACGTCAAACGGCCATACAGATTCCAAACTCCTTTTCATTTCCACTGGGACATATGGGTCTGCTGGTGAAGAAAGAACCGTTGTGGGCGGTTGTTGAGATGGGCAGATGGATATCTGCGCGTAATCAATCCCTCCTTCTCGAGGTCTCAGGGTCCACGCCCAGCAAAAGGGGCATAGAATCTGCAAGATTACGAATCAACCTGTGATACCAATTGAGAAGAAACAAGCACCCTTAAGTATTACGCAGTGCTCGTATTGAGCCACATCGGTGGTGGTAGAGGCCTCACATAATGCACGGCATTTTTTGAAGCGGGCTAACTAGTTATGTTGGAAAAATACAGGCTATTTTACCACTAGACCACAACAAAAACCAAGGTTCCTGTTTATGGCCTAGGGGGGCCTTATTCCATTCTAACAAGTTAACTAGTCATGTTGTAGTTAGGGCATATCCACACGCAAGGCACCACTTTTCCACCCAGCCATCTCCCAAGATATAAGGACAAAAATGACTGTACAATATTGTAGCTGTAGCTTCAATGACTACCTATTAGACTCATATCACCCTGAACTGAATGCTTTGATACATGTACATTTCATGTTACAGTTTCCAATTTTTAAGCCCTGGAGATGTGAGACACTCAGCCACCCCCCACCCCAACCACTGCCAAGATTCCACAATTGAGCTATCCATTCTGATCTTAAACCCCATCTTCGTCTTCCCTAATTTGCCTAACCTACACAGAAGAGTAGTTCCCTATATAGAGTTATGGAGTATACTCCGTACTCAGCTCCCTTTTGATTGAGATATATCACAGGGTATATTGCCGAAGAATTACCGGGACCTGGCGTCCAAACCCACTTTCGGGTCCTCGGATAGATTTAGCGATTATGTACATTAGTCTTCCGTAGTTTGTACCAAATATGTACTACATAGTACCGCCGATCACTTGGAAAGTGGACTCCTATTGCGGAAGAAAATTTTTTAGGGTTTGTCATACGAGTGCAGGGGAAGCTGGCATGTCGGGGTATAAGAGTAGCCTTGCTGTAGCTCTATCGAAGTGGGCCGATTGGGATTTTGCATTGCAAATATAATCTCTATACGGAAACTGCCAAGATGTTCGGTCGATCTACCACGGCAGTGCTGACAATCGCGCTTCTCATTAATGGCGGCCAAACAAAACAGCCGATTCGACGCCCTTTCACACATTCCAGCCGTCATGCTCGTGAATCTGAACCGATTGATACATCAAATTATCGATTTCTAACCAACAAGACAAAATGTTTGCTTTATTCTAATCCATTTTTTCAATCTCGACTGACCAAAATGTAATATTTCCACAGCTCATGTGGTGGAGAGCCTACCGGATGTTCATTTCGAATTGGGAGAGATGTACTCGGGCTTTATGCCCATCCGTGGAAATGATTCCTTGTTTTATATATTCCAGCCCAAGATTGGGGAACCAAGCGACGACCTCACAATTTGGCTGAATGGTGGACCGGGATGTAGTTCAATGCAGGGGTTTCTGCAGGAGAACGGACGTTTTACCTGGCAACCCGGCACCTACGAACCAGTCATTAATGAGTATTCATGGGTTAATTTAACCAATATGTTATGGTAAGTCATTAGTGAAATAGTATCGATGTAATCGATAAGCTGACTGGGGCGTTTAGGGTCGACCAACCGGTTGGAGTTGGGTTCTCAAACGGTACGCCGACTGCTACCGGCGAGGAGGAGATCGCTGGGGACTTCGTCAACTTTTTCCAAGAGTTTCAAGAAGAATATGACATCAAGAACTTTCGAATCTTCCTAACTGGTGAAAGTTACGCGGGCCGGTACGTGCCCTACATATCCGCCGCCATGCTCGACAAGAACGATACAGAACACTTCAACCTCAGCGGTAAGATTTGAGAATTTCCCCGAAACTGCATTATATTGGTCGCACATTCTCATATATACTAGGAGCTCTGATGTATGATGCATGCATCGGCCAGTGGGATTATATCCAGGCTACACTCCCCGCTTACCCCTTCGTTCAACAACATGCCGATCTGTTCAACTTCAACCAATCGTTTATGGGGGAGTTGCAAGCTACCTACGAACAATGCGGTTACAAGGAATATTTCGAGGAGTATTTCACCTATCCGGCCTCTGGAGTCCAGCCCCCTAAATATATGGACTACTCCGAGTGCGACATCTACAACATGATCTATAACGAAGCTTTTACTCCGAACCCATGCTGGAATCCTTATAAGATCAGCCAAACATGTCCACTCTTATGGGATGTCCTGGGCTTCCCCACAGACCTTGCCTATGAACCAGGTCCGGCAACCTATTTCAACCGCACAGACGTCAAGAATGCTCTGCATGTCCCTACAGATATCGACTGGGAGCTCTGTAGTGTTGAGAGTGTTTTTGTGAGCCCCGACCCAGGACCTGAGCAACAATACGACGAGTCTGCGAATCCCACAGAGCACATCCTACCCCGGGTAATCGAGGCGACTAATCGGGTTTTGATCTCGAACGGAGATTGGGACTATCTGATTATCACGAACGGAACGTTGCTGGCGATCCAGAACATGACCTGGAATGGCGAGCTGGGCTTCCAGACTCGTCCTACCACCCCCATTAACATCGATATGCCCGACTTGCAATACGCTGCGGTCTTTGATGCCCAAGAAGGATATGGCGATTTGGATGGCCCACAGGGGATGATGGGTGTCCAACACTATGAACGTGGTCTGATGTTTGCCGAAACCTTCCAAGCGGGTCACCGACAGCCCCAGGACCAAGGCCGAGTGTCTTATCGTCATGTCCAGTGGCTGTTGGGTGATGATGATCATCTTTGATGCCCTTTCCGGCTCGTGATCTAGAGTGTAAACCAAGCTGCTGCGGCTTGCTGAAGTTACAGTACGAGGGTGGGTTGCTGAAAAGTTGGCAGATAGGCGGCCGAATCGGCGTCACTTACGGCCATTTTTGGCCGTCTTTCTGTCGTCATTTATTTTAAAGTATTATACATATATATATCCATGGATAAATTCTCTCCCAGTGCTTCTTATGATTAATAAAGGTATAAGATCCCTTTAAAGTCAAATAAGAGACTGCGGCCCTTGTATCGGATGAGCTCATTTCTTCAATATAGTAAAGGTACCTTCTCTCCATTCCCCCACCCCTCAACTCTCCTCTTTTATCCGCCTCTTCTCTTTCTCTCTTGCCTACTCCCTTATACCTCAAGTAGTCAAGTGGGAAGGAACCATTCTGGATTGTCCATTTAGCTACTGACTTACACCGCTGCCTCTCTAGTTTGAGCCAATCCTAGGGCTCCTGCCCGACAGGTCATTTTATAGCATCAACTATACCCTCGCCGCTTTCAGGGCGCTGGTAAAATTTGATATTCGTTAGTCCTACAGACACAAGAATATCCCACCACTGCTTCTCGGACCGTTCAAACGCAGCAACCTGGACCATCATCATAATGCTTTTTAGGGCGGTGATTTGCGAAGAGCTTGAGGTTAATGAGGAATACCAAGGTGATGGACGTAGCTTACGGCGGCGGTACACTGGATAACTGCAACTTTACATCTCAGCTATTTGCTCTCTTGGATAGCGATAGCTAAGACAATCCCAGCGAACATCTCCAAGTGCTTTGCATCTGATATCTCCCAGGGTCCAAATCGTTCCAGCATCAGGAAGTCCTTTAATGCAAGCTCCGTTGTTCTACCCGAAATGTAGTCAAGGTATTTCTCTCCGAATGTCCCGACGACCAGAAAGAGCTCGCTGGCCTCCTGGCTGATTAGAAATACAGGGGTCCCCGGGGTGAGGTTCTGGTTTCTTATGGTTGTGACTACTTCTGCTGATTGTTGCCATGTCACACGAATCGATTTTCCAAACCCATTGGACTTGTTTTTCTTGGCCTCTATCAGGGCCTTGACATTGTTGTTTCTTGGGTCCACAAGGGCTCCGTCCACTACGGCACGAAGGTCAGAGGCGCCAAATTTGGCTTTGAGATTTCTCCTTCGAGAAGACCAATCACACTTAACATGAGGGTGCCGGAGTGTAATGGCCTCTAAGAAGGCCAACAAGCTGGACACCACCAGCTCCTCGTCCACGTTGTTGGCTGCGATGACGAGCTGTTGCTTCCTCCTTGGTAGCTCCATGATGCCAAGGCCGTTGGCCGCCTGTGTGGAATCACCAATGTGCCAATCCATTGTGCGCTGAGCGTTATCAACATGGTCAAGGTATTGTTGAAAGGGGGGAAAGAGCTGAGCCATGCTCTGGCTCTTTGAAGTGGCCGGCGAAGGCCAAGTTGAGAGATTTTCGATTTTGGAATTTCTGTCGAATCTGTGTCGGGAGGAGCGGTTACACATGTAATACAGAGGGCTTGAAACTGGGCTTGATTCAGATGGGATGCCCCATGCCATTGCATGTGGAATGGGGAGGGTGCGTTGCTCGTTGATGCACTCATTTTTCCGAAACCGAGAAAAAAAAAACGAGTCGAAGAAATGGTAATCGAAGAAATAGTAAATGTAAAATGGCAGAGAAAAGAGACAGTGAATGAATGGTCACCGTAGTTTTAATCAGAGTAACTGCTTAGTTTGAGAAGGGGCGTTGAGTGAATCATATGTGGTCACCTCGATCTGTGTCAGGTTTCCTAATGCCAGCAATTTGGCTCTCTTGGATCTATAATCTCATCCCACATAACTTATCTTCAACTTTAACTAGGCGCTTTTCTCTTCGACGAGCTAACCAGCTAGGCCACCTACCCACGCGCAGATTGCACACTCATCGCGCGCTATACCCTACAATCCGCTAACGTTGCGGTTAGTACCTCCGCTCTAAATCCCCGAGGCGAATTCTGAGGGGCTACTTAAGAGAAACGTGGAATCGGGAAATTGAGATCAGAGCTATACTATGGTAGTATGATGAACTAATAACTCCTTCGTCTGAGAAGCAGCCTTTAAAGATAATTGCCAGGAGGGTCTACGTGGTGTACGTCGAATTGCATGGTGCAACGTGAGGTTGGATTGAGTTGTTGTTGAAGCTCAGTTACAAGGTTAACAAATCTGACTGTGATATATATGATTGTGGGCTATAACACCTAGCAAAGTAGGCAGTTATATTATTAGCTACTTGTTATAATCCTAGGGCAGCCACTTTATGTAAATTACCGTCGAGAGGTCAGGAGAAGAGAGGGCAATACTGTATACTGCGCTGCACGAAAATGAAGTCTGGGGGAAAGAAGAAGAGCGAGAGGAGCAACTAGCTAGGTACGTCCTGGCAAACAGGTTAGGTAAACGTACGTCATGCGATCCTTAAACTGAACCTTGGAAATCTGTTTGGCTTGTTGAAATTGACCATCCATATCACTCCTTCGTCCTATGTTGTTTCCTTGACCTCTAGTGCTATACATGCTAGTCAGTCCCTTCAGCGGAATCTTTTTGTTGGGATGATCCCATTTTCCGTTGTTTGCTTGCAGACTGAGGGCTTGTTTTTAAGGTTCAGAGTATAAATTCCCTGCTTTCCCATAGGTTGAATATCAAAATCTCTTCTGCTTTCTTCCCTCCGCAGCAGTCCTTCAAGACTTTTGGTATGCTTCTGTCATTGCACTCGCCTGTCCTTTGGGAAGCTTATGCATAAAGGCCGATAGTCGTACGTAGGTAGGTGCAGAGTTTGGAAACTGATTGTCTGGCTCAGGCTCAGGCTGGCTCTGTGGTGTTCTCGTAGGTTTAGTAACGATCATACTCGTACGTCGAGAATCATTGTTATATTATTGGACTATATCACGCAAAAGATGCTCTGTCATAATGACGATTTAACGGCTCCATAGCTTGATCAGAACTGTGCTCGTTGACACATCGAGTTGATAAATTGGCGTATGGTGGTGCGGTGGTTGATAAAACTGCGTGCTTGTGCACGAAAAAGCGCTCTTCCCGGTTTTAGATTTCAACGTATCTATATGCTTGAATCGCATAGAAAAAGAATCTATAGTAATATTCTGAGATTCATGGTGCGCGCACAACTAATAGGGGTTCCAAAGACGCTTTAATGAATTGCACGGGAAGGTCGTTTCTAAAAGCATTGCCCCCGAAGGTCTAGGTCTATACTCAATTCCTTTATTGCATGCAATGTCCCGATGAATATAATAGCAAAGGTCTTTTTTTCTATTTTTTCTTCTAAGCTTTATGCGATTGTCTTTTTTTCTTCTGTCTTGCTAGAGACTGTTGGGGGTTTCTTTAGAGGTTCCTCCGGCGTACGTGGTGAGCATTCACTCACACCAAAAAAGAGGTCCCAAGGAGCGTCCTTCCGTTTCAAAAAGCTGTAATTTGGCGTAAATTTCAAGGTGAGCTTTTGCTGAGGCAGATCGAAAACTGCTTCGATCACGCGTACTAGACGAAATCTATATCCCGAGATATATAGGATCTGCTCAGGGATAAGCCATGGCTAGTAACCGCTATTGGGTTTCTCTTAAACTCACCGGAAACACTGATTCATTTTCATAACCTGGTTGGTATACACGATTATAAAGCACTGACAGAATAGCTCTCATTTCTGAGCCCAAAAATGCATTTTCTGGAGCGTCGCAGTTGTGGGAGACACTCATTTTCACATGGGGAGGAGGAATGTAGGTCGCCTTTTCGGATTCTGGACCCTCCCATTCCTTCAGAGTCTGGATGTACGAGTACTCTTCGCCTTCGACTCCACGACCATACAACCCATCCATCACACCGAAGAACGGGCTTGGGGTTCTATGAAATAATCTTAGTATATTATATTGACTCTTTGCTCCCGTATGTGATGACATTATATAGCGAATTATCAGGGGACAGAGACATACCCAAGTGAAGCCCACGGGCCGCGTTCACTAGCGAAAGTGCGGAACCTTGGAGGGTTTTTAGAAAAAAGCCTGTGCTGAATCTTTCCTTCCAGTATACCCAGAATACCCATGTATGAGTGAGATGCCGCCTCCTCTGAGTTTGGATCCCGAATATCCCAGGCACCCACCTTTATCTTAGGACGGAAGGTAGCATGTGGTCGAAAGTGACCCTCGTCTGACAAGAGTGATTCTACATTCGGAAGGGCAATTGCTGTCACCCCTCGACGGGCGAGGACCTGCACAGAGAAAATTTGCTTTTCTTGACGTTGAAAAAAGCCAATGAGGTTGTGTAGCTGAGGACTGCGCTCTCGTTTTAGTTTCACTAGCTCTGTCGCAGTTGGATCGTCCAGTGTCGCACGGGATGCAGATGTGAACACAATATTCTTAGCCGGCATGGTGAGTGCAGTATTCGTGAAGTATCATAGAGGAAGTTGTCGGTTCGACAAGTAAATGGTCGTCTGTTTAATATATGCCAACTATGGTGATAATGATGACGTGTTGATATCAAAAATCTTTGAAGCTCTAGCGTATAGGTGTAATAACATGACAATGTTTTCTTCTGTTGGTCATAAGCTAAATTGTTAAATCGAAGCCTATCAACCTCGGAAATAATATGGATTACTAATTGCCATAGGAACCGAAGCACAGAAAAAGTATCAATATGAATGGATCAATACTAAGAGGAGAGGCGGAGGGGAGAAGACGGAGAAGAGAGAAGCTCTCTTTTCTCTCTTCCTTGTAAACAATTGATAGAAATATATAGTACGACAATACATGGTATGGAATAGTGTACGAAGACGTTCAGCTATCAGGGTTCAATATCGAATACCATAGTGACACACATGGTAGAAATATACGGTATTAAAACCCGCCATAATGGCGTGTAGCAACACTAAGGTAAGCATAAGACTTGGTTGGCTAAAGGAGGTACTTAAGAGGGTCCACGGATGGGTGAGAAGTTTATTATTCGTGCCCTCATGCTCGTACTAGCCCTGGGTTAAACGTGGGAAAACATCGTCAGGAGGGGGAGGGGGAGGGGCAAATAGGCCCTCTAACGTATTATTTTTTTCCCTTCAAGGTACAGTTGATACCCATTTGTACCTGAGAATCAATTATTACCCTCTCAACGCCCAATATCATGGCTTCCCCATCTGTCTCCGCAATTCTGGATGGCATTGCCACTTCACGCGGTATTCGACAAGAACGCAGCTGGCTCAAGAGAAGCTCTGATTGACCAAAGCTGTGTGATGATTGCAGTATTGGAAATCCCAAGCGAGTTGGTCCAGCGTACCTTCTGGGCAGAGGTGAGAAATTACGACATTGTTGAAAGATTATTGTGCTGATAATGCTAATTGGGATTTTACGACAGCCAGCTCAAAGCGCCATTATCCGTATCGCTGTCGATGTCAAGTTTTTCCAACACCTCAAGGATGCAGGAGATGCAGGACTCACCCTGTCAGCCTTTTCCCAGAGGACTGGAGACGACAGTACTCTCCTACAACTCCTAACGAGACATCTGGTGGCAATGAACCTCGTGTCATTCCACAACGGAGCGTTCTACGCCACGAAACTAACCAACGGTCTCGCAGCGGAGAACTATCAACACAGCATCAATTTCTGTTATGATGTGGCGCGCTCTTCATTTAACGGATTCCCGGAATATTTTAAGAAGTCCGAATATAATTACCCGACTCTGGGTGGAACTGATGGCCCGTTTCAGGAAGCCCACAAAACAACCCTCCCGTTCTTTGAATGGCTTGTCGCGACACCACCACACCTCCAGAATTTCGACTCTTTCATGAGCGCGTAACACGCGGGTAAACCAAACTGGCACGGTTTCTACCCCGTGGCTGAGCGATTAACCACGGGTTTCGATTAGCGATGTTCTGCTCATTGACGTTGGTGGTGGAAAGGGTCACGATGTGGCTATCTTTGCTTCAGGGTCGAGAGCCTGTCATCGCAGACGTGGTAGCTGATAGCACAGAGCGAGCTTTTGAAGTGCAAGCTCATGATTTCTTTACACCCCAGCCTATCAAGGGTGCACACGCATACTCTCTCCATTCTATTCTCCACGATTGGAGCGATGAAGATGGCGTCAAGATCCTGGAGAATCTTGTACCTGCTTTAAAAAAGGACTACTCACGACTCCTGTTCAATGAGATTGTGATTAACGAAGAGAAACCTACACTTGCAGCGACCAATATGGACCTGATAATGTTGGCGCACTTTGCTGTGAGAGAAAGAACTGAAACTGATTGGAGAGACATTCTGGCCCAGGCTGGATTGAAGGTGGTCAATGGATAGGTGTTGCGGAGAGTTGGATTGAGGCAGAGCTGGCCTGAGGGCGGGTTTGTATGACCTTTGGGTTAAATATTTTTGCGCCATATAGACTAATATTATGACAATATGTTAAGGACAAACCAAAGATCCCTAGTTATATATGGAGTAGAAAGAAAATATGTACAGACCCCACACTCAGCATCGACCAACCTTGGAACCATGGAACGCATGGCCATTTTAGGTGATATTGATACACGTGATCTCGCGTTTCCCGTCAACCAAGACTTTTGTCGACTTCAACTTCAACACGGAGCACCATGGAGCTTCGAGATGACGGGCTCCTTGTCAATACCAATGCAAGACCCATCGCTAAAACGGAAACGAAGCCATGAGGGCCATCGCAGCCTCGAGTCCAATGTACCTCTACCCTTGAACGCGTCGCCCCAAGACCCTGCCAATCCTCCCCCCAATGAACCCGATGTACAGATAGGCGGATCTATCAAAACCATAGCCGCCAAAAAAACGAGCAAAGGGAAGAAAGTTACCTCGAAGCCACCGAAGCCCGCAAAACGAACTCCATCTGCGCCTTTGCCAGATGCCTTTAAGCGCCTCTCGCAAACCCATCGCGCCTTAAATCTCGTTTATACGTTTTGCTGCACGCGAAAACACTTTGCCACCACGTTTGATAACATAAAAAAGGCAGTACAAGCTCAACTTGGTCAAGGGCGAGAGCTCACTGTTGAGGATGTGGCACGGGTGAAAGTCATAGTCCCCGGAGCGGTCCGGTTTGAATATGTGGACGAGGCCAAGTTGGAAGTAATGACTGTTGGAGATGAAGAGATAGCTCAGTATGGGTTACACAAGCCATCTAGTCTGGTCTCTGCGGCAGACATGGGCACAGTCGAAGAAGCCAGAAGTGGCGATCTTCATGATGCAGACGACACAAAGCAAGTTCTGCTATTTGAGTTTATGGACGGCGATCTGAAGCGGGAAGTACTGAACCCGAAGACTGGGGAACCCATCAAACCTATGCGGCGCATGAAAGATGACGATCTGAAAATGCCCGTCTACAGCCAAAAGCAAATGCTGGGTTTGATTGAAAAACGAAATGCTAAGTTCTCAGACGCCATGAATGCGTTTTTGGTCCAATGTGAAGACAAAAATCTTGATCCAGTGGATTCTCTTGAACAAGAGAAGAATGATTTCCTGCCCACCCCTCCAAGGAGCGGCACAAATACCCCGCTTGCGGCAAAACCGCCAGCAACAATCCCTAAGGAGCGAAAGTCCATTGGGGAAATCATTGCAGAGATTCGGCAGATGGATTTGTATCATGCACAGATTGTGCCGGAAGGCCATCGAGTATTCGATGCCCAGTCTCCTGTCTACGGAGAATTGACATTCCAACTCTCGCAGGACCTTGTCAATGCTCTGTATAACACAAAAGGAATCACTCAAATGTACGCTCATCAAACAGAGGCAATCAACCATCTTTATGAGGGCCATAATGTGATTGTATCGACGTCGACGAGCTCAGGAAAATCCCTTATCTATCAAGTTCCTATGCTGCACGAACTAGAAAAGGATCCAGAGAGTAGGGGAATGTATATATTCCCCACTAAGGCTCTGGCACAAGATCAGCGCCGCAGCATGATGGATCTACTCCAATATATGAATGGGCTGCAACATACAATGGTCGAAACTTTCGACGGGGACACGCCAATGGGGACCAGGAACTTGATTCGTGACGAGGCACGGATCATCTTCACCAATCCCGACATGCTTCATATTACAATTCTGCCACAGGAGAGTTCTTGGCGGACTTTTTTGAAGAACCTGAAGTTCGTCGTTGTCGACGAGCTGCACGTCTACAACGGCCTGTTTGGGTCGCATGTCGCTTTTATCATGCGCCGTCTTAGCAGAATCTGTGCTGCGGTGGGTAATCAGCATGTCAAATTCATATCTTGCTCTGCTACTGTTGCAAATCCAGAGGATCATATGAAGTCTGTCTTTGGGGTGCAGGATGTGAAACTCGTCGATTTCGATGGATCTCCCTCAGGCAGTAAGGAGTTTGTTTGCTGGAATACGCCATTCAAAGACCCGAAAGATCCCACCTCTGGACGCGCTGATATTGTCACTGAGACTGCGAGGCTGTTTTGCCAGCTGGTCCTCAGGGGCGTGAGAGTCATTGCGTTCTGCCGAATCAGAAAGCTATGTGAGGTTCTCTTGCAAGGCGTGCGCGCCGAGTTTGATAGACTCGAACGAACAGAGATTGGCAACCTAGTGATGGGATATCGAGGCGGGTATAGCCCTCAAGATCGACGTCAAATCGAAAAGGAAATGTTCGAGGGAAAATTGATGGGAATTGTCGCTACCAACGCTCTGGAACTGGGCGTTGATATTGGCTCCTTGGATGCAGTCATTACCATGGGATTCCCCTACTCGATTTCTAATCTACGCCAACAAAGCGGCCGCGCTGGACGACGTAACAAAGACTCCCTCTCCATCCTAGTTGGGGACAGATACCCAACCGATCAACACTACATGCAGAATCCAGATGAAATATTCACACGGCCAAATTGCGAGCTACAGATCGACCTATCCAACGAGCTCATCCTCGAAGGCCATGTCCAATGCGCTGCATTTGAGATGCCTATCCGCCCCGAAGAAGACAGCATCTACTTCGGAAAACAGCTCCTCGCCCTGGCCCCAACCCGCCTCACCAAAGATTCACTCGGCTTCTATCATTGCCACCCACGCTTTCGCCCGCATCCCTCCCGCAGCGTTTCAATCCGCGACACAGAGGACCAACACTTCGCAGTCATAGACATAACCAACAACCGCAACATAGTCCTCGAAGAAGTCGAAGCCTCGCGCGCCTTCTTCACAATTTACGAAGGCGGAATCTTCCTCCACCAAGGCACAACCTACCTCGTCAAAGAACTAAACACGGAATCATTTCTAGCACGGGTCATCCGCGTCCACGTCGACTGGAACACCATGCAGCGCGACTTCACCGACATCGACCCCATCGAAACCGAAGCAATGCGACTAGTCAGCAACGACCCCTCCGCCTCGCGCGCCTTCTTCGGTGCAATCCAAATCCACGCCGTAGTCTACGGCTTTTTCAAAATCGACAAACGCGGCCGCGTCCTCGACGCCGTCGCCGTTGATAACCCGCCAATCGACCGCCTTACAAGGGGCATGTGGCTCGATGTTCCAACGCGCGCTATCGACATCCTGCAATCGCATCGGCTAAACGTAGCCGCGGCCATTCACGCTGCCGAACACGCCGTTCTCTCCCTCCTGCCCTCCTTCGTTGTTTCCTCTCCCGGTGACGTCCGTACGGAATGCAAAGTCGCAAAGAAAGAGCTCGGCCGGCCGCTGCGTCGTGCAAACGTACCCAGTGAGTTCGAGGAGAAGCTTAAACCGCCTTCGCGGCAGAGACCTGCTCGACTTACCTTCTATGATGCCAAGGGTGGGTCCTGTGGTTCTGGGGTTGCTAGTAAGGCGTTTGAGTTTATTGGGTTGCTTCTTCGGCGGGCGGTTGCGCGCATCGAGGCTTGTTCTTGTCTTTCGCCGCAGGGCTGTGTGGAGTGTGTTTGTGATGAAAGATGTAAGGAGATGAATGTTGTTATGAGTAAAGCTGGCGCTGGGGTTATACTGCGGTGTTTGCTTGGGTGGGAGGTTGATGTCGATGCATTGCCGTGGGGGGAGGATGTTGAGGGGGATGAACTTGGAGTTGGGGGTGCTGGGGAGCTGGCTGGTGGATTGGAGACTGTTGTGAGGGCCGAGGAGGTGCCGTGGAAGGCTGGGTGTCGGGTTGATTGTTGAGAGATACTATATGTAGTATGGATCTTTGTCAAATTGTATATAACTAATTTCTGGCTAGTTCCAAATCACATACAGATATAGACTCGATATAGGAGAAAGTATTGGTTTGACGTTGCTTTGGAGCAAAAAGGAAAGTAAGAGGGATTGTATATATGTAGGATGTAAGAGATGTTAGCGTGGATATATGGACCCAAAGGTGGTACGTAAATATTCAAATTGAAAGAAATATAAGAAGTCACCACCTGGATTGACCGGTGATCAAAACGGCACGCCGGGTCCACGCAATACGGAAGGCAAGCTAACACCAAGGAAAGCGGTTTGAGGGATAAGAAATACTCAGCAAATTATCAAACCGCTAGGCAAAGGTGTCCACCGTACCTTGGGGGGCTGGACAAGCAACGATCTATAGCGCCCGCAGAACCTCGGTTACATGGTCACGCCGGTGCTGAGCTTCGCACCTCGGAACAGATTTTGGATGACTCGATCACATTTGTAGCATTTGAGTGATTCGGGGCTTGGCGTTCCACTCATATAAGAAAAGAGAAAACACCATTGGAAATATGGAGGTGTAAATGAGGTATGATGGACGGGTACCAGTCAATGATCCTATAGGAAGTCGGGTATAATAAATGTACATTAAGTCATGACCGAGAAAGACGTTTTCGGGGTTCAGGGGGAAAGGAGGTAATAGTATGACAGGGTAGAAAGGGCGAAGGAGGAAAGGAGGATGCGTATATGTGATAATGATGTGGAGAGATTGGATGAACATTATATGCAAGGACAATTCACGAGGAGGTGAAGAGAAGGCGTGAGAAGACGGAAAGGGTAGAGAAAAAAAGGGGAAGGTGTGAATCGATGTCCAATGGAAATTTTGTTTAACTGGGATATGGTATTTGTGTCGTCCAGTTGCAGGATATGAGTGTAATTAGCTGCTTGGGTGTTGCCAAAGTAGGGAGTGAGATTCCAAGAATGAAGCGGAGACAGTACTTGTGGATCATGGGAACTCGGGGACTGGATGGATAATGCGAAGGCTAAAAACCCCCCATTCACTGAAGACCACTATGAAGGGCTCTTGTCGTCGTCGGTTTCATCCAGATTCAACTTCCCGAACATATACTTCATATCACGAACAGTCTCGCGCTTCTCATCGCGTGTTTGTGATGAACGTTCGTCGGTCAAGGAACGAATCTCGCGGACAATGCCGGTATACCCTTCATCGTTAGGAAGCCACCAATGGTTAACCTCTGGAACTTGCCAGATGGTAGCAAGCCCGGTGCGGAAACTAGGGGTGATGATGTACCTATTCGCATAGATAGCTTCTGGTTAGCTTTTCTCTTGTTTATTTGAATCTGAAACGCAGATACACCGGTGGAATCTTACCCATGTTGCTCTAACAACACTAACTTGCGCCGAGCCCACATTTGATACTTATGCTCCCTGGGAAGGAACATGCCCAACATGCCAATGCTGTTTTTGAAATTGATGCAATATCCATTTTCCTTGTAGGGCCAGCGAATCATCGTCTCCATCAGGCGGCACTGCTCCTTCGCCAATTCGTGCAAGTCTTGAAGCAAAGGCTGCTGCAGTGATTGCATGGTCTGGAACTTGTACATTGTCTCGGTGGCGAGAACGTCGATCCAAGCATAATTAATATCCCACAAGGGACCTCGATGCAAGACACCTGGGACATATGGATCGACAACGTCATCTTCGGTCAAGGGCTGCTTCTGTGGGTAGTGTTGTACTTTGTATTCGTAATCATCGAATGTCCTGAGAATCGTCTTGACCTGCTCGAGCCATTCGCCCAGTTGTTCGTTCTGAATGGCGAATTGGTCCATTGATATCATGCCGCGAGATAACTTCGCATAAAGGGAAGCCATGTCCAAGCCAAAGCGTCGGTTGATTGATGCCACAAGGGCGAGTTGTTTGGATGGATCATCCGGATATATAGCGGCCTGCTCGGCATCATACTGCTCCTTTGCAAGATACCAGTCTCGACCGAGGACTGTTTCGGTACCGGCCAAAATCCCCACGACTACATCGAAGCGCGAGTACCATAAGAAGATATTGGTATGTAACTCGTTCACGTTGGCGGACTCTGGTGTGATCAACTCTAGCATAAATGCATGTGCTGCTTGGTGGTGGTCGATCAAGTTCATCCAATCGCCAATGTATTCCTATCAGTGCACCAAAGTCAGGAAAAGGTCGGTGCAGTAGTCATTGGGGGAAATAGCAAAATACCTCGAATGTTGTCAGTGTAAGAACAGTACACAGTGTAGCTTCACTGTGCTCCTCTCCAGAACCCAATGATTTCCGGAGGAGAATCAAGGCTTTATTATAGTATTTCAAAAATGTGTAGAGCTTTCCCCCAGGGCTGTGTAGAGAATGATGGTAGGCCGAAAAGGCCACTAGGGTGTAGAGGAGAGGCTCATACTGCAAGGCAAGTTCAATAAGGCTGTGGTGGACGAAATGAGAGGAACGCTGTCTCAAGAAGAAATGTGGAGGAGTCATAAAATCCTGATGGAAATTTAAATAAAATCGCAGATCGTCCGGTAGACGCGCATTGTTGAGCAATTCTGTTGTGGAATGTCCCAGGCTGCCTGAGCGCACGCTCATCGACTCAAAGCGCGGTGACTCAGTTGATGGCGAACCACTCTGTTCTTTGGTGTAAGAACCAGCGTCGGACATGGGCCATTCACTATGTTTCTCAAGAGATTGTGCGCTTTGACTCTTACGCAGGTCCGGTTGTGATGTGGTTGTGGCGCTTGCTGGGGACGGTCGGGATTCGGATACAACACTGTCGGGTTCCTCTTCGTCGATGATGGGTTGCAAGGGGCTGAGAGTCTCGGGTTCTATCTTTGTGGATGAATCGCTGCCACGCGACTGCGGGTGACCAGCGCGCGACTTGGCTTTAGTTCGTGAGCTAGCCTTGGAGGATGCGGTGGGTGAAGGATAGACACAATCGCGGCTCCCTTTCCTACACCGTTCACAGAGTGGACGGTTCTCATCGCACTTAATCCGGCGCGAACGGCAGGTAAAGCAGCCGCTCCGGGTGCGCTTATGCTTCTTCTGGTCCGAGAGAGGTTGAAAGAGGGCTTGTTTCTGGGAGGTTGTATATGAAGGGGGCACTATGATTGTCTGTGCCGCAGAGGGATCGTGCCAGAATGCAACACTCTCAGGATACTGTGTCGGTCCGAACAAGGAATACGAAGGTGAGCTTGAATCCTGTTTCATTGAGTCCAGAAAGCCGGACATGGCCGTCTGGGGTGACTGATGTGAATGCGTCATTGTCACGATAGGGCAAAAAGCCATCCAAACTCCCCTTGATTCCCTTTCCTTGATCTCTCTAATTCCATCCAAGTCAACAATATCGAGTCATCTTGATATCAAAGAGAGCTAGAAGAGAACAGGTGAAGTTGGTGGGGGGTTGGATGTACAAGCTGACCCAAACCGATGGAACCGGGGACGTGCGGAGATTAAAGGAAGGGGAAAAGATGGATTGGGCTACGGAGTATAAAACTGACCATTTCGAACGGATTGGACAATTTAAACCGAATTAAACCGAATTCGCTGGTTTCCTTCGGTTTAATATTTTCTAGAAACAATTCTATTTTAGTGCCCAGCCTCGCAGAATAGGAGCTAAGACGTGATATACAACTCGTATCCAATACGATATGTAAGTACAACGCTGTATTCTGGACTCCAACGAGTTGAACATGGAAATATGGAATATGAAAATATGTGGGTATACCATGGGTTGATCCAGGAGAGCTCCATTCCGGCAAATTATCTCTTCGGAGCCATATATGGGCCCTGGTATATAGTACTCCGTACCTAGGCATGGCCCTTCAAGGCTATATACAGAATAGACTGACTGTCAGTGTCTTTTTAATAGTCTAAGTACTCTACTCCGGTAGTTCCCCCTGGATCCAGGCTAGGAATCCAAGTTACATTTACGGAGTACTTCTATATACAACCTACTTGGTACTTTGTCCATCGTTGCTACCCTAGCCCCCTTAGTCAAAGGAGAATACAAAATACAACATAGATCCCCACGGACGAAACTCGGGTCTCGGCGTATCAGAAAATAGACAGAAAAAAAAAGAAGAAAAAGGCAAAAAGGGGGGGGGGGGGGGGGTGATAACGACGATCCCAGGCCACGGGGATAAATCGAAGCTATTATTCTGGTCTTAGGGCTTGGCCAGGTCTACTATGCAGAGGATCACGATAGTTGTCCTACGGGTCTGTTCCGGTTCCCCCGAACCATTTTCGGTTTATGGTAGGGGAAATGAGCGAGTCATACTGGAATATTTGGCCCTTTATTTTCTCTTTGCTTTTTTTTTTTTTTTTTTTTTTTTTGGCTCTGCTCGAAGATAGGAGAGGAGGCGGAACCCCGGGAATTATCCTCTAATATCTTGTCTTTCTTTGCCTTTCGTCTTTTTTTCCTGTCATATATTGACGGATAGTGGATCCGAAGAAAAACTAACAAGGGTCCTGAAGTAACTCCCCGATTATCCGTTAAGCTCCGGTAAGGTCGGCACAATATCGGTCATCTCTCATTTATACTCCGTATATTGTACATAAAAAGCTCGAATGGCGAGTCCCGCAATTAGAAAAAAAACCTAAACCCGGCAAATGTGAAACATTGGAACGCTCGTAGATAAAAAGAAATGCCGAAAACGTTCTGATGGAGATCGGTCCTAAGTGGAGGCGGCTAGGGTAGACAATAGTCTGCACTACAACTCCGTAAATGTGGGGATATCTTTTTATCTTTTTTGTCTTTTTCGTCTTTCTCTTTTTTAACCGGTTCTGGTAAAAGTATCGCCATCATAGAGGGCCATAAACTGTTGTTGCCCCCTCTCCCGCCCCTCTGACATCCCGATTCGAGGGTGTTGGGGAGTTTTTAATCGGCACTGCACCTGATCGACGATGGGTTGACAGAGAAGGTGAGCCTGGTAGATATAAAAAAAAAAAAAAGACACTAACGCTCTTCGAAGCCTTGGACCGACTCCAGTAAGTGTCGGCTCGAATATCTCAATTCAGCTGGAAGCTCCGTCCACGCTACATGATCTTTAGTTCGGCAATATTAGTTCAAAGACCGCAATGTAGGGTACGTGGAAGGAGGCGTTGGGAATATATAGAGATACATGATATAGATTGCCCCACCAAACGACCGAAATTCATACTCAGATGATAATCTCGAAGGATATTTCAAGGTCCCAAAGCTCTGGCCAGATTTATCCCATAATAAATATCTCGGCCGTGCACGAGCATTTCATCTCCATGTGGGTGAGATATATCCCGAGCTAAGACAACGCTAGGGGGACCCATGTGAATGCCGGCCCTGAGGCTCAGGTGATTTTCTACCTTTTTCAAGGGGTTTTTTTTCTCGCTCGCAACTTCCCTACAAGAAGCATGAAGTATTGTACATCATGCATTAAGCTGATCTAAGTAACATCCCTGTGAAATTGTTATAGATCCGTAGATGACAGAAGTTAATATCCCCACTAACCCATTTGCCACTATGCCCGATTTGGTATCATTTTGAGAGCGAGAGGGTTCCAAGGTGACACTGACTGTTAGTTACTGTGGTCAACAGGCAGCAAAGAGTGGTTCTCTGGTGGACTCATTGAAGATCATATGGCATTGTGATGTGCAAGGTGCGTGCGCTGAACTTGAAACTGGAGCTTTATACTCGAATGATCAACGTTTTCTGCCTTGTTTAATCTAATTGGTTCTTTTAGTCAAATTAAACAAAGCATAATAAAGTTTTAATAGATTATCGGTTTATAATATGCTCCACGAAGAAAAATGTGTTTCCTAATCTGGTGGAAACGTGCAAAAATATCTCGGCCCGGAAGTTGTTTACAAGCCCTCTATTGGCTACCATGGCAGGTTAAAAAAATACAAACTGCAGAGTACTCCGTACTCATATGGCATTATCGTATTTTTTTAAATCATGGTCCTAGATCTAGATTGTACACTGACCTAGTAGGTGGATATAAAGTGGCTGAAGTGAGAATGCACAACTTTATACTTCGTACAGATCCAAAATCCCATCGGCAATCGGAGCTCTCGGCAATCGGAGCTTATTACTCCGATTGTCAGTGTAAAATAGTATCAAGTAGTGATCATCCTATAACCTTAGAATAGTGTTGCATTGTACGAATACGCTATACGTTGTGCAGATAAGGGTTCAGTTATTATAGTCTATGAAACTATCACAGCTTTCAAACTTCACGGACAGACCCCAGTCCGCGCCCAAAACGGATATGTTACTCGCTGATCTCAATCGACCACCATCTAATTGAGTTGACGCCGGTGAATTCGGGGGCCAAAAGCAACCCACATAATCCACCATTAAGTCCAACATCCGACTAAAAGGGGAATGGTGGAGTTATCGGAGAACCAAGACGTTGGGAATTGGCCACGATCATGGTCCAACGGCCAGTTTAGCGTTGCAACGCTTCTGATTGCCCACCTTTTCGTCTGGGTTGTAGTGCATAGGTTACGCCTTTCCTCTTTTGCTATGATTTCTCCTCTTTTGACTCTCTAGATTCGCGTGTGAGCCGTGGTTTGCGATTCGTCCTATATTATAGACAAGGGGAGGTCATACATGTACAGGATGTGTCGTGTGCCGCCGAATGAGTTCCAGGGACGCGCACGTGGAGATGCGGCCAGAGTGTGCGGTTCACAGGCCTGACTTTGCCTAGACTAGGTCAGCCAAGCAACTTCCTAAGTATAGTGGTTTCCATATTAGAGCGCTAATATGCAGCCGAATCCACTGTGGCCTGGCATGTGATGAGAATTTGACCGGTGGAATGGTTGCGATTTCTAAGTTTCACATCCCTGTTGATTATCAAGGGGCTTTGCTTGCTAGGGCAATTGGTTTATGATCTTCCATTTCTCATTTTACTATAGTAATTTCGTACTATGAGACAGACATGATTGCCCACATAGGTAAAAAGCATGTCTGAATGTTGGATCGGCAGTGTCAGCACGTTCTTGGCTTCTCTCAGCGCTTTTCTCAGCAGTTGGTGGCAGGAATCTTAGTTGGTCTCAATCCACGCCGGCCTCTGATCTCCAATCTGGCGCTCCGGAACACGTGAAACATACACCAGCATGCAATATGGTCATGTCTTTTTGTTTTCTGCAATCACACAGGATATACGGAGTATATACTAGTCATAAATCGTCAACAGCCCCGACGATGGCACCATTCGGGATTTGTAGTCCTAGGTCGATCATTGGTCAAACAAAACGCAGATCGAGATGTGCAGTGTCCCTTCGTCCACTATGTGGAGTAATGTCATCCAGGACAGATGGGTATTCATGCACTCGATGCTTTCTGTTTCTGGGCAATCAATTCCCTGACCACTTTATCCACTCCCTCAACGACGATTGCCCACTCGGTTTCATGGACCCGAGTTTCAAAGGTCTCGAGGTTCTCGTCCTGGCCCTTCCGGAAAGGGATCTCTCGCACCAGAATTGGTGTGCCCATATCCACCTCGGAAATGACATCGTGCATCATAACACCGGTCTTGTCAATCTGGCCGTCCAACCAAGCAGCATGAGCACGGTCAATCGCATTCTAAGGATCAGAAAAAGATAAATATTAGCATATCATCCTATCTAACGGGGCACAATACTAAAAACAGTGCTATATGACTTACAACGCCATTGAACGCCCCCGGAAGTGCGGGGTGCAAGTTGATAATCCTCGTCTTAGCAGCCTCAAGAGGCTCCAAGAACTGTGGTGAGAGAATGTGCATGAAGCCGAGACACACGACTAGCTCCGGCGCGTCGGCGAGGATCAGTCTCGCGAGCTCAGCATCGTATTCCTCACGCGCAAGCTGGACACCTTCCGGTGTTGCGGGGTGCTGTTTCTTGTACTTTACAAGGTTGTGGTATTCGGTTGGGATGTTGGCCTTGCTTGCGCGCTCGAGGCCGAATGCAGTCTTGCGGTTGGAGATTACGCGGACGATTGTTGCGCTTATTTGACCTGCAGCTACTTTATCAATCACAGCTTGCAGGTTTGAGCCATTGCCAGATATGAGGACTGTGACGCGAATTGGGGAGGTCATGGTGGATTGTATGGCGGGGTGAAATTGCAGACTTCGGAGTTTGAAAGGGTGAACAGCACGATTGAAACCTTTTTCGGTTGCGATAAGGTCAATTGAGTACTGTCGTTGATAGTGAGACTGCAGATTCTAACTCTCAAAGCTTAGAGAATAAACGAAATAGCACAAGATCGCTGGCGCAAGCCAGCCCCGCGGACAAGGAGTTGGGCGATTTTCTGGATTACCTAATTTAGCCGCGGGGCAGCGGGCCCCGACTGTAGATGAGATATTATGTACTACGGAGCACGTATCCAGGGAACATCAACGGCACTAATTAAGATAGTAGAAGTATCTCAGGCTGGCTACATAGCCTTAATGTATGTGTACATAAGTTTCAATACGCAGAACACCTACTGGCCACGTAGGACCATGGGTATGGCCAGCCAGGGTGTACATCTACGATGATACACCGAACAAATGAAGACCAAGAATTGATAGACGTAAAGACTAACATTCTCAGGACTGAAAGTCTGAGTTATCTTCCAAGACGGTTCCTTGTTTCCGGGCCCCGAGAGCAAATATTCAATAACCCAACATGATAAAGCACCTAAAGTCGATGCAAAGAAATGGAATGCAAAGGGGATATCCGTGGACGGGAAAAATCGTTAGAGGTTCTAAGCACACGCTGCATGCTAAAGCTAAAAGGAGAGAAGAATTCAAAAGTTAAAGTTGGGAGTTGCTCACATGGCTAGTTTGACCATGCTTGCTAGGAGGTGGAAGGGATCAGACGGCTGCGCCACCTGGAGCAGCTGGAGGAGCAGGAGCAGGAGCAGGATTGGGTGCCGGGTTGTCGGTGTTGGAGTCATTGCTGGGGGTTTCGTTGACGCCTTGGCCTCGGCACAGAGGACAAGAGTTTCTCCCGGTGGTTAACCACTATGACATATGGTTAGCAATCGAACAGATTGAAATACAATGGGCAAAGGTAACGGACCTGGTCTATGCAGTCCTTGTGGAAGACATGTTTGCATTTACCCAGCTCTCGAACTTCCTCGGCCACCTCATAATCACTCAAGCAGATCAAACAGCGCTCCCCATCTTGGATTTGAATGGCGCCAGCGCCTTCCACAGCTTCGGCGACCAATGAACCTGCATACTCAACAAGACGGAATAGTCCGCCTGCGGAGTTGACGTCGGTTTGAGAGGCGACAGGAGGTTTGGCTGGACCCAGTAGTGATGAAAGCAGGATCATGTCCTCGTAGGTTGGGTTCTGTTTAAGAAGTATTAGCCATCAGGCTTCGGATAAAGACGGGTAGGGCATTCTTACATCGGTGAAAAGGCTTGGTGTCGTCAAAGCTGGGTGATTTTCAGAGAGGTTGGTTCCAACAACATAGATTAACCAACTGCGACCTCCGCTTGGTGGGGGTTGATCGGGCTCAACCATTCCATTACGTCGAACAGCACCAGAGCCGAGGGCTCGATGACGAGCATACTCAGAATCGCTTCGGCGTCGCTGACGAGCAGTGTTGAATGTCATCGGCTCTTCCAAAGGCTCCGCCGTCGGTTGCATGGCCTGGCCTTCATGGAGATGGGGTAGAATATCTGGAGCAATTGCTGAAGCAGAGGATGGTCTACGGCTGGGGGTGGAAGTGCCGGAGGACAACGCAGACACCCCCTGTTCAGCAGGGGTTGATGGGGGCGGGTGTGGTCCCGGGGGGCTGTCGGAGAAACCAGAAGGATGGTAGGACGGGAATGCAGCACGGGGACCAGTGTCAGACATTCTTCTGAAGTGATTTGGGACTGATGGGCGTGGGAATTCTGACGTTCCGGTGGGGGCGTGTATTCCAGCATGACCTGGCTGCCGAGGAAGATGCAGTCTGGGTCGCGCATCGCCCCGTTGAGTAGGTTCACCAGTGGGATCTTGAGGACGTGGGATGGCGTTGGGTGGCAAAAACGGTAGGCCGAGTAGAGCATCTAGACCAGGGCCCGGACTTGCAGGCTGTTGCTGTTCAGTATTACCTCCGTTTCCAGCCGGGACGGACCGAACCCCAACAACAACAAGCGTAACTGTTCGTCCTTCGCCTTCGGTAGGCTCGTCGATGTCCATTCCATCGGTTTGGGTCCCATGGTCGCCGACACCATTGGCGCTCTGCCCTGGAGCGCCTGTGCCCGTGGAAGATTCTGAATTGGCAAACCGGAACACACGCAAGAAATTGACAGGATGTGAAGGTGCCTCATTTCCAGTATTGTTCGGCCCCTCTCCTCTTGCAGGCGGTTGAGCCTGAGCAGAAGTCGCGTGCTGCAAACTCTGGATGAAATTCTCCAAAGAGCCATCTAACCCATCATTGCCCAATGCCTGTATATTAGGCAGCGCAGGACCGGCAGTGCCGGATAACTGAGCTGCAATTGCGGATGCGGCAAGCTGAAGAACCCTTGACAGAGGTGTTTGCTCCTCTCGCCGGAGGACTCTGGATGATCTCGCTCGGATAATCCCAGGCAATCGGCGCACCAAAGCAGGACTTGGCTGGGCGGGAGACGAACCAGTTACCGGCGGCCACCCAGCCTGGATGGCTGGTTCTACCGAATCAAGTTCATGAGGCGGTTCGCCGAAGTCCATATGTGTGTCCATAGCCCTGTCATCAAATAAGGGATCTGACATTTGATGTTCCGGGCTTTCGTGAGACCGTAAATCCGAGTGTGGTTGGCCGAACATGTGAGAAATGGGAGATGAAATAGAATGGCGCATGCGTTGTAGCCTAACACTGCGACGCCAGGATGCTCTTGTGGGCTCGGGTATTTGAGATGGAGAGTCGATGTATGTCGGGTTTGTTGGTGCATCTGGAATTCCAGCAGACTCCGCACGGGGTGGAATAAAATATGGCGCACGAGCAGATCGGCGCCGAGTAATTCCCCTGGAACTTAGTGAGTTGAACGCACTGAACCGACTGGAGGTGTGAGCTGTCTCGGATCTTGGGACGGGTATAGGAACTAGGCCATGTCGATGTGCATGTCCCTCCGCCGGGGTCTCTTCTTGACTGTTGAGAAGTCCACGAATTACTGAATTGGGAAGGAGCCTAGAGCCCAGTCTTGACATGGTCGATTGTCTTCGTGCCGCCATTCGAGCAAATGCCGCAGTCCGGTATTCGCGAGGTGGGAGTTCATACTCGGGTCCGTCCTCCTCCTCAATACTCCGCATGGGTTGCGAACCGCCAGCGGATGACCGGCCTGGCCGGTCGGATGCCATATCTTGGTCACTCCTGGTGTGTGTGTTCATGTCTGCCCGGGGTGACAAATCACCCTCTCCGTTGTGTTCAGCCGCCTGTCTATGATTCATGTTTTCATCCCTTGTGTTAGGGCCACGCTGTATCGGGAAAGGTGCAAGGTGTGCCGGAAAGCCAGTGTTGGATGGATCACGTTGCGTAGAAGAGGACTGTCCCATAGTAACAGAGTTGTGCCCGTTGGAGTGATACAGAGTGTCAACGAGTGTTCATTGCCACGCGAGGACCATATGGCTAGTAGCGGCGACCGTATCAATCTTGGGTTGAACCTAGGAGATGGAGATAACAAGTAAAAGTATCTAAGTGATGTATGAATTAGGTGTTGATTTCTTGCTCAAGCCGACAGGGTCGATGCAGTTGATTCTCGGGGGTGGTTCTGAAGAAGCCGTATGTCTCGGACGTTTGGAACAAAGGAGTGGAGAGCGGACAGGGAGTTGGCGGTTATCGGGTTACTTGCGATAGGTACGAAACGCGTAATATAATTTCACTGCCCAATACGAGACCAACAGCGGCCAGAGGTCTCAAACTGTCTGACGAGTCCAGGCACAGCCCACACTCCCGAGTGGTATAACCGCCGAGCCTTGAATCTCGGGGAGCTATGGTAACCACGCTCAGAAATGAACAGCCAGTAAGTGGCAAACGCGAAACGGAGGTGAAAGAGCACCGAGCAAAAGGAAAGGGGGAACTAGAGGAAAAGGAGGAGTAGAGGAGTCATATCAAAGCAAGCAGTTGATAGAGAGGACGATAAGTGATGATGTTTGCCTCCTTTGCTTGGGCTCGTGTGCCTGAGGCATAATATCTTCATTCCGTCATCTTCCACCACCCGTTTCTGACAAATGCGCAACCATCAATTGGGGCAATCATAACCAGCTAGATCCTAGTACAGACTGCCACGGCTCTTACTTTCTTTGGCGGCGCATGGAATACGCCCCCTCTTGAGCATATGGCTGCGCCGTCGTCTTCTGTTTTTTCTCTACCACTACCGCCTTGGCTCCAGCCGCCTGCCACTCGCGTATCTCAATATGACCGCCAGAAACGCAAAAAGAGTGTGGGGTGGAGTGAAAGCGACCTAGATGGCGAAGAAACAACTGATATCGCCTCGGCTACGGAATCTGAGCCCGCTGGGCCTCCCCTGGTATTGACGCCGAATGAATCCCATCAGTACCGAATTGCCGGTTTTCCGTCCAACCAAGAGTTGCCGAAAGGCCATTTCCCCCATGAAGCAGATAAGGATGAGCAACTCAGAAGAGAGACTACCTCACGCCACCTCAAAGACTTGGCGGCATTATCACCTCCAATCTACCCTCCTCAGTCTGCCCAGCAAGGCAACATCCGCTTCCAGCATCTGGGAGTATTGACAGCCATTTTACATCGATGTATGCTCCAAGGTGATTATGTTCGAGCCGGACGAGCTTGGGGCTTGATCTTGCGCGAAGATTACAGAGGCTTTCAAATGGACGTCCGCAACGAAGAAAGGTGGGGCATTGGCGCTGAGATCTTGCTGCGGCGTGACGAACAGGAAACCTCAGCTAGTCCTGGTAGCACCAAGGTGCCAAATGCGATGGACAGCACACCCTTAAATTTTACAGCCAAGGGCTTCGCGGCAGCCAAAGAATATTATGAACGACTAATTCTCAACCATCCATTCACGAAATCTTCACCACAGTCTATTTCCTCCTTGCACTTCTACCCTGCAATGTTTGGGCTCTGGGTGTATATCACCCAGGAAGAAAGCAAGACAACTAGGAAAAGTATTGCTCTTCGCCAAGAAGAAGAGCCTGAAGAGTTTTCCGAGGACGAAAATTCAGAATCTGAATTTAGCCACCGTCGGAAGTCACAAAACAAGGCAGATGCTGCCATCACAGCAATCAGGGCAGTGGAGTTAGAACAGGCGCAGCAGATTGCTGCGCGTATGGACCAGCTCCTAGGGTCTCCTCCATACTCTGACTCGCCTGAATTGCTGGAGCTCAGAGGCATGATCTGTTTGTGGGTCGGTGATCTGTTGCTGTCTGCGCTGTCATTGCCGGTAGACTTCGAACAAGACGACGACCCCGACCGGATGCTCATGGATGAAACCCCAGGCTCTCTCGAGGCGAGACGTGAACACAGGCTTGCAACTGAAAAGAAAGCAACTGAAGTCCAAAGATCGATCGAGCTCTTCCAGAAGGCCAAGAAACGAGGAAGGAGTGTCGCATATAATATGGAGAGTCTTCATATTGATGATGACTCTGCTGATTTAGGTCCTGGTTGAGATGATCTCGGTGTTCATCTGCTGCGGGACTTCTCATTTAAACTTTTATCCAATATACCCCCAATGAATTGCATCTGATTTATATCTAAACACATCTCTCGGCCAGTATACTAGAGTTCATTGTATAATTGTATAGAAAATGAAGAATAACACCATTGTGTGCCTCAGTGGTGTGGTATCCACAATTTCGGCAAGAATTTAAGCTAAAGTTATTTGGTATTTATGCCGGGAGATCACCGCCGCTCTAAGGCCCTATACATACTGTTGTGGCGGCCCTAATTGCTGTGGATGAGGTTTGAAGACATTTGAAATGATCGGCACGTGACTACGCGGCGATATCGCGTTTGCCCAACAACCTTACCATGGACTCATTCTCATCGTCTCTCAGCATCATCAAAAAAAGTACACATTTCTGCGTTCCCTCTAAAATAGCCGGCTCCAAGAAGTATCATGGGGGTTGGCGATTATGTCCACTCCAAAGAAGGTGGGCAGGCTCGCGGAGCCCCCGACCAAGCCACCCAGTCGCGCCAGCAACGTGCAGAACAAGCCAGAGTCGAAGTACCAGTCACCCAGCTAGTCGACTCAGGTCTTCCAGGTGCCAATGGTAGAGGCGGCTCGCTTGAATTCCATGGTACATCACAATTCCCAAATCAGCCCCGCAATATTCCTACGCATGGGACGCAGCGGGACAGGGATGTGTTTGACACAGACGTGGAGGCGATTGATGATTCAACCGTGGCGGGGACTAGCGTCTATGGATTTGATGACAACAAATCTCAGGCAGCGTCAAGCACCAATGCTGCCTACACCAAACCCGATCCACAATCTGTCTACCAGCCCCGGCCTTCACGGCATACTTACGGGTCTAACTGGTATGAAGGCCTAGGGGACCAAGCCATGAAGAAGGCCGGCTTTGACTCAGATGACTTTGATGACTTTGGAAGCCAAATGTCTTCATCCATTGGTGGAGATGGCGGAGAAAACGAAAAGCCAGACGAAGCACACGACTGGCATGTGTCACACAAACCGCCTACGAGCGAGGAGCCATTGAGTAAGCGCCTGGAGAATTTCTGGTCCGCCAGCAGAAAGAGAACTTCTTCGCGGCAGCATGTCACTATAGACTCTGACCCCGAGCCTCAGACTAAACCACAACCTAAGTCTAAGCCGCGAAAATTGGGTCAAATGCTTCCTCCTACTGGGCCCAGGAAGATTGTTCTCCCCCACAGCTCATCAGCAACACCCAGGACACGTTTCAGCCCACCAAAGCCTTCACTTCTAGAACAACTCGACCAACAACTCGATGCATCACCTACTCGTCACCATTCTCAACCTCCACCAGATATCGACCGGACTCTCAGCATCGCATCGTTTCAGGACAGCGACGGTGGAAGCGATGATGGCATGGACGACCACACCATACGCGCAGATGTACGACGAGAAAGCGGCGGGCATTCAACCAATGTCTTTGATATGACGAGTTTGACCGATCTAGACGTGGACCACACCATGCAGGATCCGTTTTTTGTGCAAGAAATGCACGAATCACACGAACCATCGCGTCGTGGGCGTAGCAACACTGTCATCCACTCCAAAAAGCGATCACTTGAAGCAGACTACCCCCCAGAAGTTCTTTACCAAAAGTCTTTCTCCGAGCTGCAAGCTGAACCTTTTGACAAGTCCCCCACCCCTCCTCCACCTGTCATTAAATCCCCCTCCTTGCCACCGAACCCACCTACTATCCCTGATACTCATGAACCGAAGAATGCCGTATCCCATCTGTTGGCTCTAACGGACCAAGAACGCCAAAATTATTTGTCCCACATGACTATGGATGAATGGGAAGACTGCGGAGACCAAATAATTGGCCGTTTCACTGATCTTCTTTCGGAAATGAAGAACCTACGGCGTGCCCGCCGCCGCACAGCTGCTGTGTTTGAAGGCGAAGTCAAGCGCCGCCATGACCGAGTTGAAACACAGAGTTTGGAGTTGACGAATAAATTGACTAAGATGAGAACTGGCGGTGCAGAGGTTCTGCGCGGACGCCACTCATGAGTAAAGCATAGTGGCTTGTCAGTGGCCCTTATGTTGTTTAAGATGATTGTGGTATGCCCCAAACTACCCACCGCGGGACTTGCTTTAATCATGTTCAATACCCCTTTTATGATTTCAATTTTTATCAAATTTCGCAATCGTTTCTTCGCTAAGGTCCTGCGTGGGGGCGCTTATCAAGTTTGCATTCAAATGCTATCTGAAGGGTTAATTTTGCTAAAATGATGTATGATATAGACAATGCATAGCTCACTCGCCAAACTATGCTATTTAACCCGAGGTTTATTCACCCAAATGAAAAGGAATATCAGATATAATAACGCCATCGATCCATAATGCAAGAATACTTCATCTCTCATTGCACCCAATGGATAGGAGAGATGAAACGAAAGAACGTGATCCAATCACAGAAACTTACCGAGACTCAAAAGCGGGTTTATAAAGCGCAGAAGCGAGTCTCTTATAGTCCTCCAGTAGAGCGGCTACGTCCCCAATCCGGAGATCGCGCGCATCTTGTGTCTCAAGGAACCGCTGGATCGGAGGATCAATTTTCAATGAAGAGGCGGGGAGGGGGCTGACAGGGCCGCTAGTGCCGTCTGTCGAGGCAGGTGATGGCTTGAATCTGTCCAGTCCTGATGGAGATACGGACCTGCCGCTGGGGGTTTCTGGTGCGTTGCGGCCAAAGCTTTTCATCATGCCCGGGATGTGGTTTAAAGGGTTGAGCGTGTTGCCAAAGTTTCGCATTGATTCTAACGGAGTGGTGATGGGTGAATTCGACGCTAGATCTTCGCGTAGTGATGTCGTGGTGGACTTTCTACCGCTTCCCTGGGTTCGGGTGCTGTCCACACTCCGGTCCCGAGGGGTAGGTCCGCTGGAAAGGTCCGTGAGTCTTGAACTACTGCGTGGGGGTGTACTTTCATCCACGGAAACAGAGTTGATTGCTGCGAGCTCCCCTTGGGTCAGGTTTTGGTTGGTGGCAGAGGCAAGCGGCAAGCTCACAAGACGGCGAGCCTCGGCCAATGTCTTTGGTAGTATTGGTTCGCTATCCTCCGAGCCAGGTCCTTGGATGTTTTGCATTTCCTTCAGACGACCAAACAGAAAGTTGAAACTGCTGTCCAATGTAGCACCGATATTCTTCAGGCTTTGGTCAGCAGTGGTGCGCACAGCATCATTTGCAGCCCCAAGCACTTTAGCAGGCGGTTGGAAAAGATTGCTGAGCCGTCGTTGTTGTGGTGTGGCAGAGGGCCGCGGCCTGGGTAATGTAGAGGGGGGTTCTTTGATTTCAGGTTTCGATAGTTCCGGCGATGCAGATACAGTGGTGACAGCCAAGGTTGTAGTCTCCTTGGGGGGCCGGAAAGGATCGACATGTTCTGCGGATGGTGTCGTTGTCTCACCAGGGGTTTTCAGAGGTCCATCCTGTAGCTCATCGGCACGCAGTGTGGAAAGATCGACGTTTTCCAAAAAGCTTATTGCGGCCTCTAGATTGGTTAGGCAGTAGGCCGTTTCTCCATCAATTCTGTTCGAAGACCTGAAACGTTGGATAAAAACTAAGTTGCTGACAATGTTGATCCCTTCAGGAGGGCATGTCACAAGCGAATAGATCAACGTGGGTAGAATCTCATCTGCAGAAGAAGAAGATGGTAAAAGTTTAGTAAGGGCATCGACGATGGCCTTATGCGCCGCTGCGAGCTGCTGAAGCTTTCCAAGGGGGTATTTGTAATCGTTCATTTTCGCGAGATGCTCTCGGGCTTGACAAAGAAATTCGTTCGCCTCGTCCTGCTTCTGTTCGTCGATTGATTCAAGGTCTATGTCGATACCAAGGTCCTTCAGATTAATGCCGACCAGCAGCAAAGCCGCAGTCTTGGAACGCAACTTTTCATCCCGCACATCATCCAATGTACTTTTGTGCCTCCAAAGTTTATCATAAACCAGCTCGCAGACTCTTCTTTCAGCAGCCTCTTCTAATGCACTCCGTTTGTTTTCAAGGGCTCTACGAGCCTGTCGTTTTTCAGCTACTTCGGATGCAGTCAACATTTGGCGACCTGAAGCCCCCAGCCTGACATCGTCTTGAGAGCGTTTGCTACTCAGTTTCGACAGTGCGCTTCCTCGTGGAGCCTTTGCAGGGACCTGAGGCGAAAGATCGCGGTTGATACGAGCTATGAGAGCAGAAATATGTGTGGCAATGTGGGACTCGGCGCGGCTGTAGAAAACTTGGAAGAGCTCGGAGATCTTCTCTATCGTGGGAGGCGAGTTGTGTACTTTAGCACTCAGAGAATTCACGAAACTATCGGTAAAATGGTTGTCAGAATAAATGTTAAGCATAGGCACCAATGTGACCACACTTACCGATCTGCTAGGCTGATTAGTTCGATCGGCAGCTCCTCCGAGGGGTCTTGTACGCTTCTCGAAAGCACAAAGCCATCATCTGTCTGGGCATCGGCTACTGTGCCAGAGTCTGCGGAGCCCCGTCTTTCGAATACGTCGGGTCCATCTTCCTGCCCCTCATAATTGATAGAGGACAGAGGTGCTGTTTTGGAATCTTGCTCAAGCGTGGGAGATTTCACGTCCGAGCTGCCCATTCTGGTGAATGACTGTGCTAAATGCAAACGAGGCTGGGTGCTATTTCAGAGGCACCAGACGTTTTAAGGCCAGCGGCGATGGGGTTCGATGAGGCACTAATTGCGCGTCTCCGCTCCTGGATGCAGCTGATAGGCTTGTGCAGATCCGCGTCTGAGACCCCTGCTCTAGCCTAAGCCTGCTGTCCAGAAGTAATCGGAAGTACTCCGTACAAAAGAAGGAGTATACTAAAGCTGATCAGCAGTAGCACATTTCTTTCCTGATGATCATTTGAGAAGACATCAAATTGATGAGGAATTAGATTCATACGATATCGCGTCACGGGGGTACTCATCACGTGCCAATTGCTCTCCGCACTGCGTCACTTGATAAGTGACTCGCCGATAACCGCGATAGACTCACCTGGGCACTTCTCCTTGATCTTGATCCTCATCATCAACACCCATCATGCCTCGAAAACGTTCATGGATTAAATTTAGCATCCACGGCCTATTATTATCGGCTGCAGTATTATCAGGTGCAGCTTCCGCCTCAGGCTATTATCCACCCTCTCAACAAGTCCCCATCATCCAGCCCCAGGTACCTTTGAATGGGGCGGAGGCTACACCAGACACCCACGAATTTGTAAGATGCCCTACGCAAGTTGTATTACCCTAGTTACCGGTAATAACCGTTTATAGTCCTTACGCCACATCTTCCACCGAGGGACCTATGAACAACCCGATCTTCATGCCAGACTCGACGTCAAGCCAGACACTCGCCTTCGAACTGTATCCGAAGATGGATACGGAGAACAATATATTGCATCAGAGTCTTCTCTACTCGCTTCATCAAGTCCTCTCACAATACAACGGTTAGTCGACCGACGACTGCCGGTGATTCAAGGTCACTTAGCAGCCGCGCGGTCGTCGGGCTTTTCGGCCGCCTTGTCTCCACTGGAATGGGCCTTGGACACCGTGCCGGGGCCGAATATTACAGACAAACAGACTGTCTTAACATTTGCACAAATGACCGCGAATGACTATATCGAGGAGCCTGGAACAGGACAGTGGCACACTATCCATGGCAAGTTCAACTATTCGGGCAGCTTCGGTTGGCAAAAGGATGGGCTGAGAGGGCACATCTATTCCGATAAGACAAACAGCACTATTGTCATTTCCCTGAAGGGCACTTCGCCGGCTCTTTTCGATGGCGCAGGTACTACAACGAACGATAAAGTCAATGATAATCTATTCTTCAGTTGTTGCTGCGGCCAAGGAGGCTCATATCTATGGAGACAGTCTTGCGATTGCCAGAGTGCTACATTCACAGCAAATCTGACATGCATCGTCGAGTCTATGACTGACGAAAACCGGTATTACCAGGCAGCGATCGACCTATACTCTAACGTTACCGAGATCTACCCGGATGCAAATATTTGGATGACCGGTCATTCCCTAGGTGGTGCAATGACAAGTCTGGTTGGATTGACGTTCGGGTTGCCTGTGGTCACTTTTGAGGCCGTCCCAGAGGCATTACCCGCAGCTCGACTTGGCCTTCCAAGCCCGCCAGGGTATGACTCACGATTTCCACAGTCGCGACAGTTCACTGGGTCCTACCATTTTGGACATACAGCAGACCCGATCTATATGGGAACCTGCAATGGAATCAACTCTATCTGTACATGGGGCGGCTATGCGATGGAGTCGGCATGCCACACCGGACAGATGTGCACATATGACACTGTGGCAGACAAGGGCTGGCGTGTCGGCCTTGGCACTCACAAGATTGAGAACGTCATATCTGATGTGATTTTGAAATACGATAGTGTCCCCTCATGTGTCGCAGAGGAAGAATGCTTCGACTGTGAACTCTGGAAGTTCTTCCGAAGCAACGGGTCTGAGGCCACAACTACTACAACTACCACCACTACTGCATCTCCCACCAGAACTTCTACATGCAAGACCCCCGGGTGGTGGGGTTGTCTGGATGAAAGCACAACCGCTACTACTACGACTACGACTGCACCGACAAGCACTGCCACTACGACGACATGCCTGACTCCTGGTTGGTTCGGGTGCAATGATCCTACCACAACAGCCACTCCAGCACCCACGGTGACTACCACTTTGCCCACGGTGACTGCAACGACCAGCTGTCAGGATCCAGGGTGGTTTGGCTGCCGTGACGAAACTAGCACGGTAGCCACGACTACCGCTAATTCTGCCTCGCCCACTTCAGCGACCTGCCATAACCCGGGGAGGTTGTGGGGATGCTGGGATGAGTCCACTAACACCCCTGCGATCACCTCGGTGCCCACTCTTACCAGCTAAACCCCATTCCTTCCCCATGCATGCACTTGCAGCATACTCTTGCTGCCCCTTTTTTCGATTGATATATAGGCTCTCGAGAAGCCGCAAGCGCTAGATATACCCACCCACCTTTTATGATTTGTTCAAACCTCGAGCTGTTTTCGAGTTTTCTTTCTCTGCGATATACAAGATAAGATATACGATTGGCGCACTAAGCGAGCATTTATTTTGATTTTTTTCTTCTTGTTGTTTTCAAGGATCTGATTGAGCATGAGTCGACTGAGCCCTTGTTGACTTTCTTGCTCCAAATTCAAGGGCAGCACTATTCAATGTGCTTTGCCGAGGCATAGGTGGAATTGGTCCAACTAAGGCCTCGCGCAACACCTTGGAGGGACTGACCTTTGGAAGTTTCGGTTGCTACTATACTATGACAATGAGATATTTCAATGAATTCGTTGGATACAAAACTGTGTAATTGACCGGTTTGTCTGTAGCTCAACAAGTCTGGAAGGCCAACTCCGTCGCTCTAGGGTCGGAAGCCCGGGGATTTCCGATCTCGGATCGTTCCGACAGAACAGATTCAGCTGACAGCTTAAACTCGGATCGACCTGCTAAATTGGGAGAACGGCTTGACCTGCCCGGAATATCTCCCTTTCGGTCTAGCCGCAGGCCGTTTACAAAGCTATTTCTCGAGGGCTTGTCCCGTTCTCCAATTTCCGGGAGTGGACCCGATAGGATGACATCGGCCCAGTTGCGATTGGATATCGATCATTCTGCATGCCCACGTTAGTGGCGTTTAGAGGTATTCTGTATTGTACATAAATATAGTCAACATTTGCTGAAATCGAGAGTAGATAGAGTAGATTGTGGACCAATTGACAGTGGATTATTTTCCATATCAAAAGCTGGTGGGGCCCTTGGACTTTTCCATGGCTCCCCACAAGGTTGTTTTTTTTCCTATATAAACCAAACGGGGCTCCCAGGAATTTCTCTCTCTTCCCCATATACAGTCTGCCATTATGGGTCAAGATAACGAGCCTAGTTGGTCTTACCTCCCCTATCAAAGCCTGAAACACCAACTAATGCCCTCTCGTTCGCAGAAACCTACCGCTACAATGAGACTCCGGTCTACACTGCCTCCAACGGCTGCCCAGTACGCTCAGCTCACTTCCTCCTGAATCGCAAGGTCTAACCATATACATATAGGTCATGGATCCCCAGGCTGCTCAGCGCATTGGCCCCAATGGTCCTCTTCTGATGCAGGATTTCCACCTGATCGATCTGCTGGCACACTTCGACCGTGAGCGCATTCCTGAGCGCGTGGTTCACGCCAAGGGTGCTGGTGCCTACGGCGAGTTTGAGGTCACCGATGATATTAGCGATCTCGTATGTACCACCTGAGCAACTTCTACAGTTTCACAGAGAACGACTAGGCTAATAATGCATAGACTATCATTGATATGCTCAAGGGTGTCGGCAAGAAGACCAAGATGCTCACCCGTTTCTCGACTGTCGGTGGTGAGAAGGGATCCCCGGACAGTGCCCGTGACCCTCGCGGATTCGCCATGAAGTTCTACACCGAGGAGGGCAACTGGGATTGGGTGTTCAACAACACCCCGGTGTTCTTCCTGCGCGACCCTGCTAAATTCCCCATCTTCATCCACACCCAAAAGCGCAACCCGCAGACCAACCTCAAGGACGCCACCATGTTCTGGGATTACCTCTCAACCCACCACGAGGCCATCCACCAGGTGATGCACCTGTTCAGTGACCGCGGTACGCCATACTCCTACCGTCACATGAACGGCTACTCGGGCCACACCTATAAGTGGATCAAGCCAGATGGCACCTTCAACTACGTCCAAATCCACTGCAAGACCGATCAGGGCAACAAGACCTTCACCAACGATGAAGCAGCCAAGATGTCTGCCGAGAACCCTGACTGGCACACCCAGGATCTATTTGAAGCCATCCAGCGCGGCGAGAACCCCTCCTGGACCTGCTACGTGCAAGTTCTGAGCCCCGAGCAGGCCGAGAAGTTCCGCTGGAACGTCTTCGACCTGACCAAAGTCTGGCCCCAGAACGAGGTGCCTCTACGTCGTTTCGGCCGCTTCACCCTAAACAAGAACCCACAGAACTACTTCGCCGAGATCGAACAAGCCGCCTTCTCCCCCTCCCACATGGTTCCCGGTGCGGAGCCCTCCGCCGACCCTGTCCTTCAGTCCCGTCTCTTCTCCTACCCCGACACGCACCGCCACCGCCTGGGCGGCAACTACGAGCAGATCCCCGTCAACTGCCCGCTCAAGGCCTTCAACCCTTCACACCGCGATGGCTACATGAACGTCAACGGCAACTACGGAGCCAACCCTAACTACCCCTCCACCTTCCGCCCCCTCGCCCACAAGCCCATCAAGGCTAGCCAGGAACACGAGAAGTGGTCCGGCGCTGTCATCGCCGAGCAGTACCCTGTTACTTCCGAGGACTACGTCCAGGCTAACGGCCTGTGGCAGGTCCTTGGCCGTACCCCCGGTCAGCAGGAGAACTTCGTCGGTAACATCTCTGGTCACCTGTGCGGTGCCGATGAGCGTGTTCGCAAGGCTACTTACGAGATGTTCCGTCGTGTTAATGCGGATCTCGGTGCTCGCATCCAGTCCGCTACGGAGGCCCATATTACTGGTGCCCCGCCAGCGCGTTTGTAGATATGCTCTTAATTTCTTGCATTTTCATATTCAAAATAATCGTGGGTTCACTCCACACCACTGCATCGAGCTATTTCAGCAAATTAAATACGATTTATGAATTATTCTATTATATTTTGGTATCATTTTGAGGTTCTCACGAATTGTTTTGTAAATGGTTTAAAAAAATGGTGTTGTCTTCTTTTCAGGTCTATGAACGTATTCTTTAAATCAAATGAAGACAACCAGTCAGTGGCTTGAACACATCTAGGCAATATTGTAAACAGTAGCATTTCTACCACACTTTAAGAGTTAGTCTTTTCGCAATTCTGCCTACAAACTGTTTGGACCAAGCCATCGACTAATTGGGACGTATCATCCATGGCTTTTACATAATAGATTCGATGCTGTTGCCGTTTTGTTTCACTTTCTTCTTTTACGGCAAGAATCGGCCTATCAATATCTAGTTAGCATTGAATTCCATCAAACAGGGGGCGATATATCATGGGCAACTCACGCGGTCCAGTAGCATAATTGATCCCGTTTATAGCTGTGTGTCGGTATGCCTGTTGAAAGATAGCATATGACACAGGGCTGAGCTGGCGGTTGTAAGGCTGGGGAGTATTATTATATTCATAATTGAATCTGTTATAGACCGTGTTAGCATTATCCGGAAGCCTCAGAAACGTATTCTCATTCAATCGATAAACCAATTGTGATCTATGAATGTTGTTAGCATAATCTAAAAGCATATCAGAAAAAGAAGACAACTCACATAAAATCTCTACACCCAACCAAGTTCCCATTCAAGTGATCAAAATTACAAGGCACCAAACCAGAATCTCGAATGATCCCAACACAATCCCTAACTGTTTTATTGCGGCCCATAGGTATCTGGGAGAAGTGAAGCGACCTCCGATGCGGCCCATCGTACCCAAAGGTACACAGCATTAACTCCCCTGAAGTTGAGGAGTCTTGTTGGGTCACACCTTCGAAGTCCAGGACAACTCCCCTGGTGCCAAAAGGTGCGTATGGGGTATCGTCTTCCAGTTCATGTAAGAACGTGAGTCGGAGGACGCAATGGTTATTGTTTTCGAAATCTATAAATTCGAGATGGCATTCAGCAATCTTCTTGTTTGAGAGGCCCGAAGGGATATCCATGCTACCTGTAAGGTGATACTGCTGATTTGTGGTCACACCAGGAGCTAGAATGCGAGGAGGGCGCGGGGGAAGGGGAGCGTAGTTATTTCCGGAACGATGACTACGAGGCATTTCTGTATGTATGGTTAGCTCTTGGATCATTTAATTGTAGGTATTGTTTAACTTACTACCTATTATTGGTGAATTCGCTGCTGTTGGCGAGGGGGTATATATTGGTTGTTATTAAACTAGTTGCTGTTGGAGAACCGATTGTTGTTGATACTGAAAGGTTGAGGATATTATAGAAACATATTTTGTCTTATATACAAGGAGAACCTTCAAGGCTAGTAATCAATGAAACTTAGGATTGTAAGAAAATGCCTTGTAATAGACCAAGCAACGGCTGAAAGAAAGAATAGACTATAATCAATCGAGTCACCAAAGAAGCAGATATAGTTGTTGAAAGCGGGCTTTCAAAGGCAAATGGACCAATACACATTGTCCACAGAGACTATAATTAACCAGGTTGATCAAAGAAGGTCTATGAAAGAATTCCACAGAGAGATGAGCATTGTTGCTTGAACTTAGCCCCGAAGTTCGAATAGTGTTGATCAAATAATTCCAAAGAAACGAAGCCGTCCAAGCGCAAGCAGTAGGCATCTATATTTTTATATTTGGGGGGGTCAATATAGGATTCAAATCTAGTGTCCCAGATAGCTGCTTCTAGCCGGTTTATAGTAGATTTACATATCAGCAATGGGATGCAATCACTAATGCAATTAATGACACTCGAGTATTACCGAGGAAGTACGATAGATATGAACCAATAGGAATACTTCAATTCCTCAGAGAGAGTAAGATATCGCCTCTTCTTATTGTTGCAAGGGGCGAAGAATTATAGTTCCCCCACGTGGGGTTGAGAGACCCCCTGTGCATAGTCACTTTGTAGATCCAACTCAATTGTATACGGAATAATAATTTCTAAATTTTATTAAATATCCTAAAGTACTTCAATAAAAGCCAACATTAAAACATCAAATAACCAAATAATCAAATTGTAACCATGACCCATCACTTACCCCATCCGGGCCTCGCCAAGCTTCCCATCCCGCGAAAATTTGCGCTTGGAGGCATCGAACCCGAATCCCCGTTCCCCCGCCAATTCGGATTGGCTTTTATCCTCATTTCCTCTAGCCCTTCTATCTCGGCCGCAGTATTCACTTACCCTCGGTAGGCGTCAAGGGGACTTTTCGCCGCCCTGGAGTGCTCGCGTGCAATGTTCCCAGCATTGTGGGTACTTTGATTTTTTTTCCCCTGACTTCCGAACCAGCTCAACTTCCAACCTCATATCGAAAGTTACTCGAGACAATTACCTCCCCCTCCATTTCCTCCCAGTGTCCTCTCGGTTATTCTGCCTACCCAATATGGCCGAACCCAAGGCCCCAGATGCCATTACGCCGGTGGATAACCTTCCCGAATATGGTTACTCTTCGACCGCGGGACCCGCCTCGGACTCGTCCATGACCAAAGTCATTCAAAATGCAAAGGCAGCAACCGAGAAGGAACAGTCCATGACATTGATGCAGGGCATCCGGCTGTACCCTAAGGCCGTGCTTTGGAGCGTGCTCATCTCCACTTGCATTGCCATGGAGGGTTACGATATTAGTTTGGTCAACAACTTCTATGCCTTCCCGCAATTCAAGCGCAAGTATGGAGAGGTACTGGGCGATGGAAAATATGAAGTATCCGCAGCGGTAAGTCCGACCAATTCCGGCGGTGGTTGTGCCTTCCATCTCTTGGAGTGAGGTGCATTTGCCTCTTTGAGCGAACAAACTGACAATTCTTCGAATGTACAGTGGCAAGCAGGTCTGAGCAACGGTGCTTATTGCGGTGAAATCATCGGTTTATTCATCAATGGCTGGGCTTCGGAACGCTTCGGTTACCGGTACACGATTATGGCCTGCCTCATACTTGTTAGTGCTTGGACGGCAATCTTCTTCACAGCCCAGAATGTGCAAACCCTACTTGCAGCGGAGATTCTTTGCGGTGTTCCCTGGGGTGTCTTCCAGACTTTGACAATTACCTACGCCTCGGAGGTGTGTCCTGTGGCGCTGCGAGGGTATTTGACCACCTATGTCAATTTCTGCTGGGGTCTTGGCCAGCTCATTGGAATTGGTGTAATTAAGGGAATGTTGAACCGGACTGACGAATGGGCCTACCGGATTCCATACGGACTGCAATGGATGTGGCCGCTGCCGCTCTTCATTGGTATTTGGCTTGCGCCCGAATCCCCATGGTGGTTGGTTCGGAAAGGTCGGACTGAAGATGCGAAGCGGGCCCTTGTGCGTTTGACCAGCAAAAGTCAGGGAGATTTTGATCCCGATGAGACAGTTTCTATGATGGTGCACACTACTGCTCTGGAGGAAAAAATCACCAAAGGTGCTAGCTACCTAGACTGCTTCCGGGGTACCGATCTCCGCCGTACGGAGATTGTTTGCATGGTCTGGGCCATTCAAAATCTTAGTGGAAATTCCTTTTCCAACTATTCGACCTACTTTTTGGAACAGGCTGGGTTAAGCTCCTCGAACTCTTACGCCTTTGCTATGGGTCAATACGGTATCAACATGGTTGGCGTGTTTGGATCATGGTTCCTCATGACACTCGGAATCGGCCGGCGCACGTTGTACCTATACGGTCTCTGTGGCCTGTGCACCATGCTATTAGTCATGGGTTTCCTTGGTCTTGTTCCTAAAGAGCACAAAGAGCAGGCCTCCCTAGCCACGGGTGCCATGATGTTGATCTGGGCCCTATTCTACCAGCTGACCGTTGGCACGGTCTGCTTCTCCCTTGTAGCCGAGCTCTCCACCCGCCGACTTCAAATCAAGACAGTCGTGCTCGGCCGCAATCTGTATAACATTGTCGCCATCATCTGCGGCGTCCTCACCCCCTACATGCTGAACCCCGGCGCTTGGAACTGGGGCAACTACGCTGGTTTCTTCTGGGGTGGCATCTGCTTCCTGTGTATCATTTACACATACTTCCGTGTCCCCGAGCCTCGTGGACGTTCATTCGCCGAGCTTGATCTGCTCTTTGAGCGCGGTATTAGTGCTCGCAAGTTTTCGACGACCCAGGTGGACGTCTTCGATGAGACCATTGAGGGCCGTGTCATTGATGATTACCGAGCGGAGAAGAACAACCGAACTGATGAGAGCCAATTGGAGAAAAATCACGGTTCGATATGATGCGATGTGTCTTATGTTTACGACTAATTCTGCTTCTGGGCCCGAAATTGATAGGCACTCCCGCATGTACATAGCATTTTTCAGCAAATAGCATTAATCTAATATCTTCATCTGATGGCCAAATAGACAATGTAAACTGAAGTCTTCAATCTCTCATATCTCCACTTCTATTCTGATGAGGCTGTAGACGAAAATTACAGACGGAAGTGCGTTAGATGATACTGCTCTCTGCCGGGGCTCTAAACGAGTCCTCTATTCCACAGCCGCAATATCGTGAATCACACGTAGGTAATGAAAAAAATCCAGCTTCTTCATTCCAAATGAGTTTCTTCCACTCATCATCTATTCATGGGACCACTCAGCCTTCTTCTTTTCCGCAAAGGCAGTCATACCTAAGAATAATCGTTAGCAAACCCCAACCCAAGCCCACTCACTCAGCAGACCAAAGTGCCAACTCACCAATCTTCTGATCCTTACTCCCAAAGAGCGCATGGAACAACCGTCTCTCATACTCAACACCCTCCTTGAGCGACAACTCCTGGCTCTTGTTAACAACCTCCTTACCAGCAACAACAGCCACGCGACTGTAGCTAGCAATAGTCTCGGCCGTCTTATACGCCTGCTCCAGCAACTCCTCCTTGCCGCCCGGGACAACCTTCGCTGCAACACCCCACTCACCAGCCTCCTTACCGCTGAAGTTCTTTCCAGTGAGGATAAGCTCCATAGCCTTGCTCTTGCCGACGGCACGGGTCAGGCGCTGAGAGCCGCCTGCGCCGGGGATCGTGCCCAGCTTAATCTCTGGCTGACCGAAGGTAGCGGTCTCGGTACAATACAGGATGTCGCACATCAGAGCTAGCTCGCAGCCACCACCGAGGGCGTAGCCGGAGACGGCGGCGATAACTGGGGTGCGGATGGAGTTGGCGAGGTGGGACCAAGGTGCGATGAAGTTCTCGCTGTAGGCGGCTGAGAAGCTTAGAGGGGCCATTTCTTTGATGTCCGCGCCAGCTGTGGTGGGTTTGGTGGGTTATTATATTGTTGATGTACATTGGGATTAGGGTGACGAAATGACTAGAAGATATATGGTGTGTGAAGAGTGTCGATAGAGCATGTACATACCGGCGAATGCCTTCTCGCTTCCTGTGATAATGATCGCGCCAATGCTCTTGTCATTGTCGTAGTTGCTCAGAGCTTCATTAAGCTCCTTGAACAAGGGAGTGCATAGTGCATTGAGGGCCTTGGGGCGGTTGAGGGTAACTATAATAAGAATTAGAATGTGTCCTGTGGTATATGGGCTGCAGTTACATACTCAATCCCACACCGGGCTTGGGGGTCGAAGTGAGGATGTGCTCGTAGCTACCAGTAGCTGAAGAATATCCCCGGACTCGGGCAAGGTAGTAAGTCAAGGGGACCGATGTCCGCGAAGTGGCCAGACGAGTGCATTGACGGGCAAACATTGTGCTATGTGAAGACAAGGACAATTAATTTAATTCAGATAATTGAGATTGAATTATGCAGAGAAAGAAGAGAGAGTAGCTACGCGATACCATCATAGATGGCCCGTTTCCCCGCGACCGACTGAACGCCGAAGTTAACCGTTCCGAGGTACACGTGAAATGGCTAAACCTCTTTAGTCTGTCTTATGTCACTGCACTGCCACATGATGACTGTGCCATATATCACGTGCCTATGTAAGTGGCTGGTTACTCATCTCCAGTATGATTGGCCAGTCTGCAGTGGACACTTTTCTGTCCTGAAGGAAGCGCAGTGCCTGTCCTGGAATGTCTGGTTTCAGCAGCTTATCTTAATCGCAGCTTTTTCTTTACTTTTCCTCTTTCCTTTCTTTCTTTCGGTGGTCTAGGCCTGTGCTTCGCCTATCCTCCCTAATATCTTCATCATGGATGTCCCTGAGCCCGATCAGTCGCCCTTCACAGCTGTGTCCGCGCACACCTCTAGACTGACTCGAGTAAGTGTTTCATGAGGGGTAAAGGCATTGCGCAATGGCTTTGGCTCCTTCATTTCTGAGACCCGTCGCAATATTTCGATGAATATGCATGCTAACATGTCAACCGTAGCACTACCAAGCCTACCTCGATGCCTCGACCCCGTACACAACCTACCGCTGGGTTGGTTCCGGCGTGCTCCTGCTCCTCTTCTTCCTGCGCATTTTCCTCGCGCAGGGCTGGTATATCGGTAAGACTCCCTTCAGGCCCTGAAAATGAAATTAGCAGAGCGAAAATGATGCGCTTCGACGTACCAACACGCGCAAGCCATTCATCCACGCTGTAAACATCTGGATAAACAAACCGCTAACGCCGCAATCTTAAATCACAGTCGCCTACACACTCGGCATTTACCTCCTGAACCTCTTCCTCGCTTTCCTGACTCCCAAGTTCGACCCGTCTCTCACCCAGGACGAGGGTCTCGAGGACGGAGACGCCGGCTCCCCCAGCCTCCCTACCAAGAAGGACGAGGAGTTCCGGCCCTTCATCCGCCGTCTGCCCGAGTTCAAGTTCTGGCACTCGGCCACTCGTGCCATCGCTATTGGCTTCGTTTGCTCTTTCCTCGCCGTCTTTGATATCCCCGTCTTCTGGCCGGTCCTGGTTGTCTACTGGATGATTCTGTTTGTGCTGACGAGTATGTCTCCCCTTTTCGATTGGAATTTGATACAATACCTGTATCATTTTTGTTGTGGAGATATGTCTAACTCAATCCTTTTTAAACAGTGCGACGACAAATCCAGCACATGATTAAGTACCGCTACGTGCCTTTCTCCTTCGGAAAGACGCGGTACGGTCGCTCATGAGATTTTCGATTTCTGAACTTCTTTCTGTCTCTGACTCTATATCCACGATCGTTCGCATGTGCATGTCCTGTATCTGTATGCGCGCTTTGGCTTTGTGAGCAACAGACAGGCATGATATGATAGGTGAAAGCGCTGGGCTCATGGTGGTCCATTTATGAATTTTCCCAGACTCTTTTTTTTAATCACTCTTTGTTTAGAGGGCCGCTGCTTTGGCGCGTTCCGGTCTTCCCCTGTGAAATATGATTAGACCTGAAGTCAATGAATGAACTGACTTGCAATATATGATTTTTTTGAAAACCAAGACTCCAAGACTTCGTTTTACAATTTCTTTTTGTAATTCGCCAATCGGCAAGGTAACATTGTTTTGAGACATGTGATGTAAACGTGAGCGGATTAGCGCTTGTATGCCATGATCTTATTCGAGAACATTTAGATTACACCGTGAGATGAACCCAACAGCTGATGCATCTAAAGCCGCATGAGCAAAGATTGTCTAGTCTTCTCTCGCTTGTTGCCTACAGGATTTCCTACTTTCAACAACACCCCCAACATGAAGTGATGCAAACACTGCCTACTCGACCTTAAGACTCCGACCAGTGCTCGCACTCGAGTGAACACCCTAGCACGATTATGGACATGGAAATGAACATGCCATCAGTGTTTTCAGCCTCCATTGAAATCACAATCCTCTTCACAGGCTGGACAACCTCAACCACAACGCAATACATCTTAACGCTGACCGTTCTATTCCTCCTCGCCATCTTCAACCGCTTCCTCGGCGCTCTCAAATTCCAACTTGAGAAATCCTGGTCCCAGAATACCTCTCCCCCTCCAACCCTACTTCTCGCTCCAGTAAATCCACGACAAAATATCCGAAAAGCAAAGCTCAGTCCTCTTCCAGACTACATGCGCGTGCACGGGGACGAGGATGACGACGAAGAGACTTTACCAGTTTCAAATAACGACAATGAAATACGAAATCCGTCGATAGAGTATCTCACAGGCGATAGCCCTCGGAATAAGACCTCACTGAAACGCCTACTCCCCTCGTGGAAGGCCAGTGGAACGTGGAGTTTCCGAAAAGACGGGACGCGTGCGTTGCTCGAGTGTGCTAGAGCTTTGATTGGATATTTCTTGTGGGTGGTTACACCTACAGCTGTCTACTTGTGTTAAATGATCGACTAATTATTCATATTGATAGGATGCTATCCGTGATGACCTTCAACATCGGCGTCTTCGTTACTGTACTTTTCGGCGTCCTAGTGGGAGAATTGCTTCTTGGGAGATTCTCTCAGGGAACTGCCTGGCAGGAAGGGACTTGTCATGGTGGGTAATTGGAGTTTAGATTACTGCTGAAGTTCTGGTTATATTCCCTTTACCTCGTGTTGTGTAATGCCGCGTAGTGTTCCATAATGGCAGCTTGGTACCTGTTGTTAATTAATATGGGCTATCAAAACTGTCACTATAGACATGCTAATCTCATTGTCATACCTGCTTCGTTATTTACCTAACTCCTTTATAAAACAAGGATTTCCATCGATATAACCCAAATCATCATCTAATTCTCGGTATAAGCATGATCAACCTGCTGCTGTTGTACCGGCTGAATCTCAGATTCTGGACAGCAAACCATCGACCCTATTCGAAGCGACAAATGTTACTACAAATCTATGCCGAATCGAAATTACCGATTCCATTCCGCTGACATTACGTACCTGGAGCAAGTGGAACCATAATCGCCCAAACCTCCCGGCAATTGCAATCAACTCCATTGATGTGCGAGCACTTTGCCAGTGGACGTCCAGCTTTGGGGATTCTCTTCATCGGTCGATCATAGTGTGCGCATTTGGACGAGCGGTGGCCTCGAATACAGGATTCACTTTGTAGAGCTTGTAAGTATGTTTTTCTACAATCTGGGTATAGATATAAGACAGGAGGTGTCTCACCAAGACCATTTATCACCTTGGGAGTCGAATGGCATGTTTCTAATTTGCTGGGTCGAATATGGCCAAGTCCACTAACAATTGTATTAACTTCTATGGAGCCCGAAAATGGGGATATTGGATCTATTGAGTAAATACTGAATGGAGTAGACTAACTATGTACTTGCGCAAATGTGCTCAAATTAGCGCTAGAGGGATCAACCGCCATGTAACCTTTTCTGGAGATCGACGTGATCTGTAAGGATCCGCAACGTAAGCTTAACGATGTAGAACATAAACCCTACTAAAAATCATTAATGAATGTGTATAACAATGATATTAAAGTGTCTTCTTCTACATGGGCAGAAAGGCATAGAGAACTCCGCCTCAAGGACTTCACCTTCATTCATCTATTTCAACAGCTTTTGCTATCGCTATCGCCTCTCTCTCCACATATATATCTCTCTAAATGAAGATCCAAAGCAGCACTATTTGGTAATCAATCTGTCAGACGAGCTAAAAATATCTTACCATTCCTCGGCACTACGGATGGGATCATTAATAGCAGAAGCGGATCTTTACTCTCCTATCGCTCGAAACCAAACTCAAGGTAATAAAAGCGATTTACGAATCTGAACTCTTCTTGAGGGCTTATGTTGGAAAAATACAGGCTATTTTACCACTAGACCACAACAAAAACCAAGGTTCCTGTTTATGGCCTAGGGGGGCCTTATTCCATTCTGTCAGCTTATTATCATACCTCAATGCGTATCTGTGGCGTTCGTAAAACAATTGGCGCAGGAGTTAGATATAGATATTGCGAAAAGAAAACCTACGGGGTGCCGAGATAATTACATTGAGTACGAGATTACGGCGTTAGGTATTGCAATAAGAGATGATTTTGTGAAGGTGGCTATCATCCTTTGGGCTTGACATTCAACATACTGAGAAAAGCAGAAGGCAAGAGAATACTCGAGCTCTTGTTATCCACGGGTGCAGTAAATCACTGGCGAACATCGACCCATATGGGGATATATATCCAAACAAATTTGATGACTGAAAATTCAGAGAAGCTACACTTTACTATTACAGTGACAGATTGAAGGCAAGATAATAGTTCGTTCAGCTGCCTAGTGTATGTAACCATGTTAAAGATGGCGGCTGCTATTAGGACAAGCTATTGACATCCATCCGGATCCACACTACAACCGAAAACATAGTTCAGATCAGACTCCTGAACCCGGCGCTTTTAAGTCAAGCATAGGAAACACTCCATCTAACTCCAGATCGTAGGTATCATGAACGGGCTCCGAGGCACATGCGGCATAACTTGAAAAGGCTGCATCAAGAAAAGAAAAAAGGTATCGCCACAACTTAAATCAACAGATTCTCCACGCTGCTCGGCATCTTGCCTCCGGTAATAGCGCTTTCCCCCAGTGAGAGAGTCGACATTTTGCGGTCTGGATTGGGGCGGGACAAGTCCTCGGATTTAGTACAGATCCAGGTCGATGCGTACATGTTCACCCTAGAATATATGTGTAAGTTTCGCCCGTAATAGTCAAGCACAAAAATTCTCAAACTCACCGATCAATACATGTGCCTGGGAAACGAGCTCCCACGCGACGAGCAGTGAAGCCATTTTCTTCGAAGTGCTTGATGTACCAAGGATCGATACTCGCGGAACGGAGGAGGATACGACCACCCTTTTTCAAAGCTTTGTTGAAAGTTCGGGCCTGGGCAGGGGCCGAGTCCTCTGCGGGATCAAACCAGTCCATAGAGTCCATGACCTAATATAAATTAGCACAAATACCGCAAAAGGATATTTCGATACTTACCACGGCAATAGTCAGAGTTCCTGGGGTGATACGGTTGATCACTTCGTTGATCTCATCAGTGTGGATACGGAGGCCATCGAATGCACCAGGCGTGGAAAGCCTGACGTGTGCTTGAGGAGAAAGATAGGTCGGGTGGCATCTATGATTGCAGTTAGCATGTGTAATCAAAAAGACAAGGATAAGGTAAGCGAACCTCCGTGAGAATTTGCCCTGAACGCAAAGGAAGTAGAAGTAGTTATCGTTGCTAATCAGAGTCTCGTTGACCACAGGGTCAAGAGTATTCACGACATATTCCCAAATCGATTGGCCGCTGACGTCCTTGCCCTTTTTCATATCTTCAGTCAAGCCGTTGCGGCGGAAGAAGTCGTCGACAATCATATTTCGCTGGTTGCGTGGTACTCCGGCAGCCTTCCAGGCGAACCATTCGGTGCTCACAATAGCCCAGTTGAGTGGTCGGCTCATTAGCACACGTCTAATGCGAGGCCAAATTTCGCGCTGCTCTGCAATACTCTGCGCTTCACACAGCTTGCGAACTTCACCCTGGAGTCCGAATATATTGAAGAGCCATCGCACCATACGAATGGCATGACGAGACCCACCGGTCTCATACAGACCATGACCAGAGGTAGAAGTGAAGGTCTGGGCGTGCTCAAGCCAGTACTGGAAAGCCTGGCTTGACAGATGGGGGCTGAGTTTAGAGATTAGCAGTTCACGGAACTGTGCGTGCTTGCCATCACCGAAGATTTTCCACATATCCCGGTGACCCAGCGCTGAATAACACGCAACCTTCAACTCGAGAAGATGATTCTGATTAGGGTTCAAGTCCACTGCATGCACCCGGCGGGGACTCTTTTGCAGATAATCAAGAATGTTGTCACCGGCGCTGGTGATAGCCAGGATCACATCGTCTTTGCCGATGTTCAGGAGTCGGTGGTCAACTCGCGGGTCTTCCCATGTGAACGCATAGATGTACTCGTTCTGGAATTGAGTATGTTTGGGTAGCATGTCATTGTAATGAATGCGATAGTGGTGGTTCTGGTAAAAGGACGATGGAAGCGGCAGGTTTGCACTCAAGTTAATCACTGCGGATTCATATGCCTTGGAGCGAATCTCATGTGTGCTTTTTACAACTGCATTATCCATTTCCTGCTTGTGATTGGCAGGAAGAAGGTAAGGAGATTCGGTAAAAGATGCATCCAGCTTCTCAATGGATTGACTTGATGGGGTAGATGCCATTTCCTTGGGGCAACCAACAAAGATGTAGTAAGGAATACCACCGAGGAAATAGTTTCGTTCGCTGGCGGAGATGACAGTACCAAACTTGTATTCCAGATAGTCTCGGCGGGCGGCTTCAAGGCTGACCCGGTCGAAATCGAACCAAGCTCTCCAAAATACACGCCCGAGCCAGTTGACATGGCGGTTGAAAGCGCCACCAGTGTAGTTGCGACAGGAAACATCCACAATGCTTTGGACTATATTGAATGAGTGACATTCATACAGAACTTCCAGGTATTGCTTACCGTAAAAGTCACACACACCCAGCATTCCAGTTGACTTCAAGCGGGAGGTTAATGAGTCCACAACGCTGTAATAGTCTAAACGAATCAATATCAATAGACTTTCGTGGTGATCCTAAATACTCACCAGGAATCATTGATAGACTGTAACTCATAGTGATCAAGTCCGCGCCATCTTTTGCTGCATTATCCTTCTCAGGCAGACGGAAAGACCGGGCATCCTGGCAGATAACGGTAACATTGTTCCACCCAAGGCGTTCGAAGCGCTTGCGGGCAACTTCGCAGAGGGACGGGGAGAGGTCGACTAGGTAAACATGTTTAAAGAATTTGTCCACCGGGAGGAAGGCGGCCATGGCTTCGATGTTGTATCTGTTACATGTCAGATGTTCAGTTTGTATTACTTCGGGATTCCTCTCGTGCCTACCCAGTACCACCGCCGACCTGAAATGTATTAGCGCTAGCTCAGAAACACAGCAAGACAATACTCACATCCACCCAGACAGCCTTTCCAGCCTTGACTTCTTTGTTGTTAATCTTGTACTTTAGCTGTGCAGCCACAAGACCAAGCATGTCCTCACGACCACAGAGCAGACGGCGACGAGTGGCATCGTAAATTGCGGCCTGGTACGGTTAGCTTCGCGCCATATCCAAGCTCGTGGTCATTTGATCGCACTTGTGTCTTGTAGAAGCTCTCCAGCGCATCCTGTTGGCCCCCGGCCTTCTTATCGTGCGGTTTGATGAAGTTCGCCCAGATGAATTTCAAGTAAGGCCCAGCTCCAGTGTTGGCCACTTTGATCCGCTGAGAGGAGACGAGAAGAACCAGGCCGACTAGAGCAAACACCAGTACGGCGGCCCCAACGATGTAGACGTGCATCCAATCCATGTTCAATATGTAAAGGGCGATGCAACAAACGAAGAGTGAGAGAAGCGACCGAGAGATTCAAATATAAATCAAATTGGGTCTAATTGACCACATGCGCCCCCTCATGAGAAGACAGCAGCGTGTACCATGCCCTATCACGGCGACACATGGGGGGGTGCAGATGATAAGAGCGAGTGGAGGGGGATAGGAAGGTACAATGGACATGGACTACACGTGTAGCTACGTGCATTAAGGAAGTAGCTTGTACATGATCCACTATAGCCCTTTGGATGGAAGGGATAGATCATCCGAAAGCAGCACAAACCAAAGTAAATCCCAAAGTAAATTGACTGCAAATCAAATCCGATCCAACTCTAAGGACAATTGGGTTCCTGCAGTAGCCCGTGGTCCCTCAACAATTGGGCCACTCAGAGCCCAGTCACTTCCCATGTGGTCCCCTGAAAGTCTTGGCATTGACCGTTGAGGTCCCATTGACCGGGCCCGTGGGGTCTGCTGTGTCCCCCATAGGGCCGCCACCAAGGCCAACCCTCAGGGCCCACGGGCGCCAATCAGCTCCCCGTTTGCTAGCACATTGGGTGTTCCCCAGATTTGATGGGATCTCAGTGTTACCGTTCATTATGAAGCCCTGGAGATCCCGACGACGGGAAATTTTTGGGATCCCATACTAGGTATTTGTTAATTCCGTTTGCAAGTACATGTAGCATCGTTTTCACTCATCAAATATTCAATAGTCGTACATGATACTGGCCTTTCATGCTCTGTTTCTGTTACTTAGGCCGGGAAAAAACAGCAATAATCCCCAAGACTGAAATTATTGGCTGAATGAATTACGTATTTATTAGAACTAAAAATTTTAATAGGAGGCTGTCTAATCGGAAGCTGGTGAAGGTATCCATTCTGAACAGGTAGTCAATGAATGCGCACTATGACAGCTGTAACTCGGGATAGCTTGACTAACATACAGAAAAGAAGACAAATTGGTAAACGCTACATGAATCGACGAAGATAATCCCATGTCACCAAACTCCATCTTGTGAATTGCCGATGCCGACGCGACCTTGCTGCCTGCCATTTGTCTAATTTCTTTAAACAGTGACAGCGTCCAAGCCCATCGCATGGAAGTACGAGATACTGTCCCCTGCAATGTACGCTTCCCTAATCTGGCCAGTACAGTCATCTTGGACAAGGAAGTCTGTTCCGTTATAGGTGACAGCAGCACCTTCTTTCAATGGCCTATGCAATTTACGACATCAGCTTTGTACTAAAGATTATAATGGCTCGAACTTACGTTGGAAAGAGTGTGAAGTTCGATCCGAGGACACCATGCATTATCCACCGAACAGCAATTGAATGATCGGTCGCAACTGTCCGGATGGGTTTGAAGTAATATTCCTTCCATCCAGTTCGAGATCTTTTAACGAAGGCAGCAAACTCATTTCTGTTTGTTATATGGGTGGCCGAGCTTCCTTTCCCACTTGCTGAAGGGAAACTGTCGGCAAAGAGGACAACATCGGGGTGGAAGACAGTGTCAATGAGCGACAGATTCCCGCCCCAAACGGCGATGTAATTCTCCAGAAGACGCTCATGGTAAGCACATCCGGTGATTTCCAGTCCGCAGCAGGACGGGCTAGCAAGAGCCCCGGAGTAACCTAGTAGAGAGTAGAGAGCAAAGTCCAATATGAGATCGAACTTCATTGTGAAAGTGTCGCTCGAAGCTCGTGGGTATTCCAGGAAGGGCTGTTTGGCTGTATCTCTTACTTGAAATTGAGGAAATTCCTCTCTTTATATGTTCAAAACACCATCGAGCAGGTCTCTGGGTGGATCTCGAAATACGAAGGGTGAAACCACCTCCTAGTACATGGACGGGATGTGCATATTTGTGGGCCTGGTGCTATCGCAGAATAATTGGTAGTGAGGCAGTTCAAAGCTCCTTATGGAATGACTGGATGAAGAGAATATTTTAGCCCCCAAAATATACAACGTCTAACAAGTCCAATGCAGCCCGCGCATAATGTTCCCTTTTGGGTCTAGCTTGGGAACCTCTACGGCCCCACTAATTTAAAGTTATCTCCACGCGAGTCTGACGCAACTTCAATAGTTGTGGTCAGCAAGGCATCTGGGCATAGAAGAACATCGTGGACAGTAGTGACTGCTTTGTTACCCTAATCCTCACGGATAGGAAAATCATTAGTCGAACTCAAGTGCGCTTTTCCACTGCATCACCCAGCCCAGTTGCCAATGGTTGGTGTCGGGGGGCGTTCCAAAGCATGCCGTACCTGCAGGCGGCGCAAAAAGGGGGTAAGTATTTATTCAATAAATCAAAAGTACTCATTCTACATTGAAATAGCAGCACTAACCACAATAGTACATATGTAGTGTGATCTACAACAGCCCTCGTGTGGACAATGCAGAAAGTCCTGCATCCCTTGCGAAGGGTATGCTGATGGTCTGATCATATACCGTTACTATGGCCATAGCCAGGAGGGGGAAATTTCTTCTTTTCATGGGTCACACAGGACTCAAAGTCGCCTTCCCATCCAGGCTAGTCTAAATCATGCGTCTTTATCAGCTGACCTGACTACCTCTGTCACTCTTTCCCAAACCGCCCACGAGTCTTATCTCGAAGGGAACTTTTGGACATCTTACATGCCAAACAGTCAGACCTTTTCGCTTTTTGATGATACCCAGCGAGATTTAGGTGGCTCCATCATTGTACTTCGAGATATCCTACCGGGAAACAGCATCTTACGCACTGCTCTCGGTGCAATAGCACTCAGTGCTGCCGCAAATAATGACAGCAGCCAGTATTGGATGAAACAACAAGGAACAAAACTGCATATGAATGCCTTACAGCAAATGCGAAAAGCATTAAGCTCCCGCAGGAAACCTGGTCTCGAACTTCTCGGTGCTGCACGGGTATTCAGCTTTTACGAGGTATATCGTATTCAATCTCGGCTCTTAAGCTATTAATAGACAAATCTCGCTTGAAATTGAATGCCAACTAACATGGTTCATTCAGGCTCTGTACGGGGGTGATTGGCAAAATCAGGAAGCCCAATCCCGCAGCTGGAGCATCTACCATTCTGGAGATCTTGCGCTTATCCTTTCCAATCCACCATCATTCTATGCTACCGGCCCAGCCCATAGACTGTTTGTTGACGGGCGACTGAACCATGTATTTGATCTATATCTCGACGATGTGGAGTAGTGCTAATACATGAACAGGTAAAATGTGCACTCAAGGAACGGAAGAAGCTCGTTTTCAGTGAGCCAGCGTGGATGACTGATCCTTGGACTCATCACCCAAAAACCCGAAAAGACTTGCTGGTAGACATTCTTCTGGAAATCCCATCGATATATGAGGGCATGGACAACATGAATCTTCAGCCAGATTCCCCGGCAAAGTTGAGGCAACGTTTTAACCTCCAAGAGATGGTTTTCACTGTCATAGAAAGATTATCCAACTGGAGATTAAATTTTGCCGTCGCAGTGGCGTGTATAGGACCGAAATGGCAGTTCCCAAGCAACATGACGACAAATGAAATCGCGGATGCGCATATAATGACACTCTACTGGGCATTGAGTATCATCGCTTACGGTGTCTGTCACGCTATTTCTGGTGGCGAATTTGATGCTGTTGGTGTTGATCCAGACGGTTGTTGTCGCAGTATAATACGCTGTATCCCGTCATTCCTACAGCCATCCACCGGTGTCTTTCGTCAACACCTCGTCCCTTTCCCATTGATAGTAGCGGTTCGGCACCTCAAGTCAATACAGCCGCGGAAATTACAAGAAGAGAGTGATTATGTCCAGTTGCTATGTGAGAACCCGGAGTTTACACCGATGCATCAGTTCATGTCAAGCATTCAGCCACAAATTTTGAGTGGGCTAAAGAAAGCATGTTAAGATAGCCAAAATTGGGGCTACATACTTATTTCCTGGCACTCGCTATTCTCTAATACTGGGTTTCAATTTTGTTGGCTTATTTTCTTATAGTTCCCCTTTTTAGATACTTTATTTGTGAAAACTTCATATTGCTAGGAATACCACCGATCGTGGAAATAAGCATCCAGATGGGCAACCCGCCAGAGCAGCATGTGGAAAATGGACCATTAGTCACGTTCAGAGATCAATATCACTAGGTTTCTGCCCCTGAACTTCACGGCATGAAAGGAAGATATTAGTCTAGCATATCTGGGTTAACAGATCCACTTGAGCAGCTTTTGACTGCCGTCACATCTACCTGTGGAAGCAGGAAGTGGTTGGTAGATATGTGAATAATGGGAAGTAATACCGCTACCCTAAAGCCATCTATATAGCTATATAAGGACAAAGAAAGGGGGAGAACAATCTAATAAACTACTGAAGAAAGCAACCATCAGGCAAACAGTAAAAAATGCCTCAGTATAGCAGCTATCATGCGAGGAAGAAAAAGAAGAAGAAACAGGTGGTAGTGTTTTGGTCTATTACCCTCAACGCATGGGGCAACCATATACAGTACACAAGCCCAGGATGTCGAGCCTCTAGTCCGGCATTGCGGTCATACGTATCAGGGTACGCTAGTATAATTTATTATATTAAGAAGATATAGCAAGTGTGGCGAGAAAATAGAACCTCGAAAATTATAGAAAAATCAGAGCACGGTAAAATACCAGCAAGCGGGGACAGAAGTAGACAACTGAGAAGACTACATATACTTTGATTGACCATTGACTATACGTAACGCCATTTTCCATTGCTCAGACGCCAGACCCATGGGAAACTACCTAGGGAGAAGATTCGAGATTGTAATGTTCAAAAAAGGATCCATAATACATAATAAACAGCCGCGAATATCTATTCGTCATCGCTCATGCGAGTATCCTCATCGGCTGGCTTCTCAGTCTCCTCGTTCTCCAACGGTTGCTCCTCTTCCTGAGCAACAGGCTCGGGTGGCATATTGCTTGCAAACTTCGGATCGATGCGCAGACGGGTCAAGGCACGCTTGTAAATTTCAGCCTCATTAGGGTCCCGCATCACCACCTGCATCTGGTCAATCCGTTCCTCGATCTCCTCCTGTTGGGTAGAAGTGGGAGCAAGACCGGCCTGGGCGATAGTGCGGGCACGCTCCGGCTTGAGGCGGGCCTTGCCTGAGATTGGATAGTAGTAAGCGGCCAATTGTCTGGTGTCGCCATTCTTGGGTTTGAAGAGCGTCAATGCAATGTCCTTTTGCTCGGTATTGAAAACCTGAGCACTGGTGGCGTAAGTGCGAATGCGATCATAGCGGTGGAACTTGTGGCCCTCGGCGCTCTCGTTGGTGTAAAGGTCTTCGCTGTCTCGGTTTGTGTTGGACAGATTCATGCTTGCGTCAATGTTCTTAACAGATTGGGGCTTCTCTGGAAGGAAGAGCTGGTAGTCGTAAGGGACTGGGCCCGGGTGGGCATAAAGAGCAGGGTTCGTGTGGTGAAGACTGAGCTTAGATTCATGTTCCTGACAAACACGCTGCTCAGGCGCGACGGGTGTCAGGATACCAACATCCATACGCTTGTCCCGCTTGCCTGCGACGGCCGTCAAAGGCGCTTTATCAAACTTGAATTGAAGGTAACCGCCAGGGTCTGGGAACCCTTCCAGGTCAGGCATCACAGGGAAGAAACCGACTGGCTTCAGTTTCGGGTTTTCAGGATTAACAGGATTGGCCCAGGCATCAAGTTCTGCCTTTGTGGGGGGAAGACCACGGATTTGGCTATCAGTGTCCTCTCCAGTGTGCTTGCTCTGGGGGTAGGCGATATCGAATCCTTTTTGGATGAACTTCTTAACATGTTTCGGGTCGTCCACAGGAGGCTTTCCTTTCTTTGCAGTGCGCGATTGTGCTTTAATGGGTGCAGGGCGGGATCCATCTCCGGCACTGCGATCGACACCAATGTGCTGTGTACGGCGGAGGAAACTGACATTGGTATTCCTCGGGGCAGGGTTTCGGAGTTGCTCAATAGTCATGAGAAGGGGAAGGTCGGCGGGGTCCATGGGCTGAGGATTCTCGGGTGCCATGATAGCTGGTGGAGATGTTAGTTTCAGCAGTGCAATTATAGGGGATTCCGTGTTGATATACCACTCTCGTCGCCCAAATGTAATCCCGGAATACCGACAAGGTCAATTGGCATTCCACCTTCGGCATCGACTTCAATGTTGGGCTCCTCACGGCGTGCCAGGTTTGAGGCAAAGCCTGGGGTGAGGAAGCGGCTCAAACCCTCGTGTGGGATGTCAAGGAACTTCGGGGGCATGTCCGGGGGAGGGAGATCATTGCGATAGCGGAGGGACGCAATGTACTCTTGGTGAAAGCCACCCGATGACTGACCCTCCTTAGATTTGGAAGACATATTGTCGTCTTATTTGTTCTCGCGATTGACTGGGCGATTAATTGCGCATTAGCAACTTGGCGTCTGGAATGAGCGGGACGGAAGCTCACTGTAATGGACTGGGATGGAGTGTAATTGACTGGGGTGAACTGGGATGCTGTCGCCTCGGATTTGGTAAAGAGAAATAATTGTACAAATCTACAATAGCCAGTTAGTATAAGAGCTTGATTCAAAATGGATGCGAGGGAATTGGTCGCAAACCTACCGTCAGGAATGTCCAAGGGCTTGTAGAAAGACAGGGGCAGCGGTAGGGAGGTAAAGTGGCGATATAATCAGAATCTAGTGGTTCAGCTCGCCAGTAAAAGAGGCTTATCCAGACTGGCCACAAATGGAGCTGGAGGAATCGGCAAAAGCTGCTATTCTGAGCAACTCCGGAGCTGAGCCTGAGGACCATTATTCTGCCCAAATCTACCGCCTGGGCACGGAGTTGACCAATAGGAACGTGAAAATATAGAGGTGGTCACGTGGAAAGATGGAAAGTAGAGATTCTGTAAGGATTGCATGATTTCTATTGGGTAGTACTAATTACTAGCTAAATAGTTAACTAGTTAACTAGTTACAGAAAAAACGACAAATTATTAATACGATACGGATGATATAACTATAACAGAAGTCGTCCCATGGCCGGAGTTCAGTTATTCCAATATCATTCAACGCTACGGGCAAGTACTATATGTGAAATGAATTCGGCCTGATCCTTTATGTCCCCCCGCCTGCGCCACTTAAAAGATTCGCCAACTTTTCATCTTCGTTTCGCTGATCTAGTTATGACTCGTGTTCGACGCGCCCTCCGAGCTAGTTTCGAACAACTTTCTCTGCAGCTCGGAGTTCTGCCGCTATCTGAAATCACAATAGAGAGAGGGGATCGGCTAGGGTAATTGATTAGTTCAGGCCAGATACTGCGTTTATAGTAGTTGGAGCCAGTCTCTTCACAGGTGTTAATAGAGCACCCGGGGACTTGAAGGTCTCTTGGAAGTGGAGATCTTCAATGCAGTTTTTGCAAAACCTAGCAGACCGTCAAGAGTACAAGCAGGTGTTGGCCCAAGTGAACTTTTATACGGATCAGCACAATACCCGGCACGGGTTTATCCTCTCAGGGGTTGAGCCTATCGCCGTCAAAGGTCTCGATAGGAATGGTCGTTTAGCGGTTGAACACCAGTCCTATGGAGAAGCGGTGGGGTAGGGTGTGGGAGGTCAATTTTCAGTGTTACTAGGATTATAGTATCTCGGGATGCTGGCAGCCGAAGATAATTACTGGGCTTTTGGTTAGTGCGAAGTTAGGCTAATCTAACGTGCTCACCTTCTTAAATAGCATTAATGAATCTAGGAGTGAGGTCAGTCGGACTCCCCACACGCCGTCTTTCAATCAATTTGGAAAGTACATGGACGCTCGAAATCCGTTTCACTATTCTATTTTACTCTCTTCTCTTTCTTGAAATCTACTATAAAACTTTAGTCCTTCTTCAATTTAGTCTGTTCGACCCTCTCAAAATATTTCTGGCATGAGCCATCTGGATACTTCCTACACATCAAGGCAAAGCAGAAGCTGCGAACAAAAGAAAGGTTAAGTAAATGACCAACTGAATGATATTATGTCCGAAAGCATATATTAACTAGTAGATAAGGCTTCATAAAGCACAATCTTTCTCTCCTGTAGAGGCCCATACCTTGACATCCCATCAGTTCGTTATCACAGGAGTGCTTCGATCCCAAGTGCTCTTCTCAACAGCATCCACCAGGCACGCCGCCACACTGGCCCTCGAGATCCCCCCCAAGCCCGCAAAAACACCGAGTCCTTTCCCGTCGTCTCCACAGAACTGAACAGGCGCTTTTTTTGCCAGAGTCAGTCTCGCAGCCCTGAACAACACAAATTTCACTCCGCTCTTCTTGAGTGTCTTATCGACTTGATTATGGTCCTCGAACAAATGCCCAAAGCTGGTTTTGGAAATTGCGAATCTCATAATCACAGTGATATTCGGGAAAGAAGACCCAACACCAAATGAAGACAATGTCGCAATTTTGGAAACGCCGTGCCTTTCCATGGCAGCGATGAGGTTTTCGTGCGCGTTCGTCATGACTCGAGTCCCCTTTACTTGCGGGGATGCAAGCGTAACGATCACGGCAGATGGGATATCTCCTTGGACTGCGTTGAAAGCGCTTTCGATGTTCGAAGGCTCCAGTGGTGTGCCCTTCACGATGGTTAGGCCTTCCTTAGCTGGAAGGGTAGAGGGATTCCGAATCAAGGCCGTAATCTTGTGGCCGCGCTGCAATGCTTCATCGATGACGAGATGACCAGTCTGTCCACTGCCACCAATAACAAGGACACGCATATTGAAGATGCTGTTGCGCTGTGGTAGGACGCTGACTGTGTTCCTAACTATAGGGGTGTGGATTGATTGGGGCCGTGGTACGATGCTTTTAGTGACTTTAACTTTGAAATCAATAGACGATGAACTGGATGCTCTGGAATGTCATATAACCAAGGAGCTCCTATCAGGTATATATAGCTATGGTATAAACTCTATCGAGGGTGTTGGGGCTGATTCAACGTAAGGACTAGCTAACTACAATAACCTTAGAAGTTGTTAGGTATACTGGTTATTACAAAGCCTAGTTAGTGCTTAGTTACTTAGCTACCTGAAGTGAATGACGCGTAGGCTGTTGCCTTATCAAATATACCTGTTGTGGCCATCTCCGTAGACCGAAGTCCGTGTGGTAGATCGGGCATCGCTAAAAGCTACGCCCGTAGAATTACAAATCCAGTTGCTTACAAAGAGGGGACATGACGTTAACACCCTGGCGCCTAATGGAGTGACGACCTCTATCCCACGGGTGCAGGTGCATCTGCAAGTAGTTTGGGGGATAATTTTTTCCTTCTTCACACAACAACAATCTCCTGAAGCGCAAAGTCATAGGCCCATTCGTCATAACATTTTGTTCTATGATACGCAGAGGTATCGGATTAAAGTCGGCCCGCTTAGATTTGGGCGGGGAGGAATTGTAAGTAATTTTAGTTTACAGTAAATAACCGATGTCCTAGTAAACCTCTCGGGATCACATATGCAAAGAGATAACGTTGGAAAGCGAAGAAGTACGTGCACTTCCAACCGCTGGGCAACAGCTCACTAGTTCTTTGCTTTTAGTTCGTCTGGTTAATTATCGATTATTGCGATATTCAAGTTGCTCCACTGTATTAGAAAAATATTGAAATTCCTTTTGAAAGTGACCAAAAACATGCAACTCCCACGCCGAATTCTCATAATACCATAAGTAAATCTTCCAAAGTGCACTCAGTAGGCCCACATGCACTTGTACGCCATCAGCCGGGGACCAAGTCGATCATACTCCAGCCTTCCGATCCAACTATCGTTGGTGCCGCTCAGTTTACCGAAAATACTGGCTCCCTTCCACACAACGACCTGGGGATCGAGGTCTCTGGGCGGTGTCCCGATCATGATCTCCTTTGAGAAGCCAGGGCGGAGAGCTTGCAGTCGCTCTTCCAAGAAGAGATGGAATCCGCTAGTCAAGCTGCCTCCACCGACGACCATGATACCGCCGATGAAATCCCGCATCTTCTTCTCGTCTGAGCGAGCCGCGTGGGCAATGGAGGTCAGGATAGCGCTGTCCAGACCGAACACAGGCATGATATCGTCACGATCTTCCACCGCAGGAGGGCGGGGAGGCTGGGCTGCAGCGGCCGTGGCAGCGGGTGTGTTTGTCCCTCCGGCCTGAGGAGTCCCCGTGTTCTCGGGTCCTGGAGAGCCAGCGACAGAAGATCGCGGTGTACCTTCCAGATCTTGGACTTTGCTCAAAGCAAGAGGGTGTTGAGGGCGGCTTGGTGTGGCCTGAACATCCGATGCTGCCGAGTGAGACTCGCCATTTGTCTTGCCATGAGAGGGAAGTGGAGGGGCCATGGCGGTCAAGATCTCTGACTGGGCTGCAGAAGTAGGATCATTAGGTGATCCATCATAGATGTCAACAGACCGATCGATCAAGGTCCGTCTTCCGGTAATTTTGTCAGAGTTGTCGAAAATAGCAGGCTCAAATACACCCATTGGCGCAAGGTGAACTTCGTCAAACGCCTTGAAAGTGTACTTTCGTGTATCTTGGCCTGCCACACGAAGGTGGAAGTCAAAGACTTGGGGAGAAACACTGGCTTCGTTCATAGTGCAGATGTTCTTCTTAAGCTCTTCGGCCAGAAGGAAGTCGTGTCTACGCCGTAGGTTGATGTCGGCATAGGGGAAATGATCGTGTAGCATCATCTTAACGAATGTTTCGGTCATGTCTTGACCACCATACTTCAGGTTCACCCGAGAGTTCTCAATACACATGCCTTCTTCCACGCAGCAGATCGAGGTCTTCTGCGCTCCAATATCGACGACACATGCCGAGGTGAAGCCGGCACCAAAGGTGGCTGCCAGACTCTCCTGGATGAAACACACCCGAGCGAACGCAAACTCTCGCATCAACATATCCAATACTTGGGTGACATAGGACTTGTCGTAAAGATCCGGGATGACGAACACACACGAGTACTGGGTCCAATCCTTCTTGCTCGTCAAGCGTAGTTGATTCTTGATCGCATCTTCCACGATCAATGAAATATCCAAGAAGAGAGATCTCTTGCTTGTGTAGTCCTTCTCGTTACACCAACCATTCCGGATTGGCCAATACAGCTTGTATCGAGGCTTTGAAGAATCCGGTACCCGCAGGGCCGGCTGTCCGACAATGTACTCCGGTGGGGGGTTAGATAGCTCGGTCCATTCAGCACGCATTGGATCATTGTGTTCAGAGATAATTTCCGGCACAGTTCTGCGGTTATAGTTAACAACCATCTCCTTGGAGTTTGGAAGCATTCTTCGCTTGTTCTGTCGCATGTGCACCTTCAAATCCGCAGACATCCGATTGAAATGAGACGACCACTATCAGAAAATTAGTACACAGCATTCTCAACAAAATTTCACAGAACATACTTCAGATCCAAAAGCTTTTTCAGGCTCCATTTCAGAGCCATCATCGTGCTTAAACCTCTTGGGCTTGGGTTCATCATGGTCTTCGGACTCGTTGGTGGTTGCTTTCCTGGCAATCACCATTGGCAAGGTCTTCGGCAGTGCATCGCTGGCAAGTCCGATCCGGAGGTTCTGACTGCCCATGTGAATGACAATAACCTTGGAGCCAGCCATCTCGGCTGGGGTCTCCTCCGCATCCTCCATCTGGGCATCGCCATCTGCCTCGCCCTCGCCTTCCGCAGTTTCGGTCTTGGCCATGGCAAGGGCACGGTCGTGATCCTTCGCTTTCTTGGTCATCTTCGTCCTGGCTTCCTCGTTTTGGAGTCGGAACGCGAGGTTTTGATCGTCTCGTTTCAGGTAGTCACTACATAGTGCAATCAGTATCGACTTCCTCAACTAGAACCATGCGGCAGATATCGGTCTGGGTATACGTACGTGTAGTAGTTCTTCTGGTTGATTGCTGGGATCTGCGGCCAGCTGGATAGTTCCATGTTATTGTCAGTCCGCTCCAGGCCTATGTCAAACGTTAGCTACTCTGTTGTTGACGGGTTTATTCCCACCAGCTAGATCGGATCGCCTTACCCTCGTCCCGGAGGGCCTTGCCCGACTTCTTTCCCACCATGATGGTATCGGTCCGTGGTCGGCTGTCTTCAATTGAGACTAATCGCGGCAAATCTAGGGAGTGCGCCGGAGGTGACGGCAGTTCCCTGGTTGCGCTTGATACGGTGGGAGGTAGTCGTGCAACGCGATACAAGTGAACAAACGCAGAATATGACGGAGGGAAAGAGACAATGGGGGTTTTCTAAATGAGGAGCTCAATCCCGCAAGACGATGATCCCCCGATTGACCGCCCACACCGCACAGGCCGATCGGCCAAAGAACGGAACATCCAAAGTGGTTGCCACCAAGTGCCTTCTTCTCTTTCACCTCTATCTCATCTACTTATACCATAAACCCCCCATAGCAAGTTTGTCTTGTTTCCCTCAATTCATACGACTTACGCGCCCCTCAACCCATTATCCTCAGCTCCATACTTGTCCGGACGACCTGTGAACCGAACATTGAACAACGCGCCCTCTAGTTAATCATACACACGATGGGAGGTTCACTATCGCGTATCTGGTCTCTGCTTTGGTCCAAGAAGGAGATCCGCATCCTGATTCTAGGACTTGTACGTTGTGTCTCACTGCGTCCCACGCGGGGGAAACGGGTTCTCATTAATGTGGCAAGAACTGAAACTAATTAACATTTTTTTCTGGGATTTAGGATAACGCTGGAAAGACTACTTTGCTCTACAGACTCAAGGTAAGATATTATGGCTTTGAAACTGGTGTTTTCTGGCGCGTTTGAGTGAGATACGTGGGGCTGACTCGCGCCCACAGATTGGTGAGGTCGTCACCACGATACCTACAATCGGTTTCAACGTCGAATCGGTCACATATAAAAACCTCAATCTCAATGTCTGGGTATGTTTTACCCATCTCTAACCTCATTCGGGTCATAACTAACATCCCTGGATTGTAGGATCTTGGTGGCCAAACTTCTATCCGCCCATACTGGCGATGCTACTATGCCAACACCGCAGCAGTGGTCTTTGTCATCGACTCCACAGATATTGAGCGATTAGGGACTGCGGCGGATGAATTAGCAGCCATGTTGAACGAGGAGGAACTTCACGATGCGGCATTGTTGGTGTTCGCCAACAAACAAGATCAACCCGGTGCCAAGGGCGCAGGCGAGATCTCAGAGGCTTTGAAGCTGGGAGAGCTGCGGGACCGAAACTGGAGTATTGTTGCTTGCTCTGCCATCGATGGCAAGGGTATTAATGAAGGAATGGATTGGCTGGTGGTTCGTGTCTTTCCCCAATCCAACCTACTAATTTCTCAATCTAACTATGCCTCTACTTGCAGCAAACAATCCAGTCCGAGAATGCATGATTTTCTGGCGTTCCATGGGTTTAGAATTTCATCTTTGATACCTTAGTTTTCGAGTTTTTCACACGACTCGGAGACCTTCTGCTGCATTCGGAGTGCTGTACCACTTCCTTCCTTTCGGCTCTGCCTAACAGAGTCCTTGTCTTATATTCCTTCATGATTGTTCTGATGTCAGACCTGCGGCTTACACATAATTGTTTAATTGAATTGTTGACCCTGAACTCTGTAAAAGAGAAGTGTCAGATTGATTCTATCTTCGTAATCGATTATTATTGATATCTTCTCCATCTTCATCCCCGGTTCAACCTGCCTAATCTGCCCAGATTCGAGATCCTTCCCAATATATCTTGGCATCTATTACCATTGTACATAGGTAACTGTTTCTGCTTATCTTTGCACCCTTCCCTCGCACCCCCGCATCTGCGATACGACTAATGCCGCCTATCGGTCGGGTCAGGTCTGAACTACCGAATCATTTAAGCCAAAGTGTCCTCGTAAATATTCACAGACTATTTCAAACGCGTGATCTCAAATATTCATAGCAACCAGCAATATGTCGATTCCTCCAACCCCCCCGATTCAAATCGCTGCTGTGATCGCATCCATGAGTACTCCTGTCTCCGCAAAGGTGAGGATCAAAAGCAATCGCCCGGTGCCGACTCCAGGAAAAGGCGAAATCCTCGTCAAGCTCGAGTTTTCTGGAGTATGTCACTCGGATCTCCACAGCATCCGTGGCGACACGCCTATGTTGACTGATGTTGCGGGTCATGAAGGTGTTGGGAAAGTAGTCAAGGGTGAGAACTATCACTGCAACAGGTTGACACAGCGCAAAACGTATACTTACATTCTTCGTTATCCCTAGTCGGACCGGAAGTTGACGAGAAGCAATGGATGGGAACGCGGGTTGGTATCAGGTCTGTCTCCGCAAATTGGTCATCCGGTTGAAGTTATATTGACGCTGGTGGCATTCCCATTGGTAGATGGCTCTACAGCTCTTGTCGCCAGTGCGAAATTTGTGAAATCAACCATACCGTATGCCCATATCAGAAGAACGCTGGTGCAGTAAGTTGTTAACCGTCGCAAATCATATGTCTCCCACTATCACTTCCGTTACTGATTGCATTGATGGTTTAGAATGTACCTGGAACGTTCCAGCGTAAGTATTATATCTATCGATGTGATTATCCAGTCCATTGGAACACTTCTAATATGATGCCTCAGAGTATATTGTCAGTCCAGCACTTCATGTGACAAAGATTCCGGAGCAACTTTCACCAGATAGTGCCGCGCCTCTTTTGTGTGGTATTTTTTTTTCCATTGGTATTTCGCCAATACAAACGCTAACAATTATCTCCAGCTGGAATTGCCATGTATTCTTCTATCATGAAGACCAAAACCCGTCCGGGAGACTACCTTGCCATCCTTGGTGCTGGAGGTGGCCTTGGTCATATGTACATTCACAGCCCAGCTTTTGATGACTGGAAACTATGTTTTCTGACAAATATATTTCTTGCAGGGGGATTCAAATTGCCGCTAAAAAGGGCCTCAAGGTCATTGCGATTGACAGGTATGGGATATTTCGAGCTGAACATTTTCTATCACCTTGATAACAAACTAAACCGTTGGTGCTTCCAAAGCGGAGATAAGAAAAAGCAACTATGCCTTTCGCTTGGGGCTACGGAATTTCTGGACTACCGCGAAGTCGACATTGTCCAGGCAGTCAAAGCCAAGACAACCTTTGGTGTACATGCTGTGATCTGCACTGCCAACGGCGAGCGAGCCTACGAACAAAGCATGCAGATGTTGCGGCCTTTTGGCACGCTGGTCTGCGTCGGTATTCCTAACAAGCCCTTCAAGCTACCAGCTACGCCATTCGATATGATTGTTAAAGGTGAGTTCTCTGATACTTATACAATTCAGAACATGAGCCAAGCTGACCAACCGATATAGGTCTTACTATTGTCGGAAACTCCGCAGGAACAGCGGATGAGATGGATGAAATGCTAGCTATGGCGGTGACTGGGGATGTGAAGGCGCATATTGACGTCTTTGAACTGGACGATATCAATGATGTGTTGGACCGCCTAGAGCGCTCGGAGATTGATGGCAGAGTGGTGCTGAGAATCCCCCAATAGGTGCGATAGCTGGCATACTCTAGGGGTTTAAAATATTTTTGCCTTGGCAGTGAAGAAAATATTACTATTTCTATACTTAGTGTGCTATGTATTCATTGTAGTATTAGGCCGTTCAACTACAAAATCAAAAAGTAAAAGAAGAATAAAGCAATTCAAGGTGAATGAATAGGGAGCCGAAAAAAGAAACATTGGTTCCAAAGTTATTGCTTTCCTAACGTTGAGTCTTTGGAGTCGGCCGCACAATATCCATGTATGATGCACATACCCTAAGCGGACTATAACGACTACTACTATCAAAGGTTCTACAGATTATGAACCGAAGTAAAAATAAGATGGTTAGAGATATTATTTTATAAGGGCATGCTTGTACCCCACTTTCATCATATTAGATTGTGGTGGCTAGCATGGCTGGGAAACCTATATTTAGTATATCGGAAAAGCTTTCACACGTCGAAGAGACCCAATAGAATGAACAGAAAAAAAGAGTTATTACACCACAGCGTTAATTGATAATAAATCGGCTGCCGGAAATGGCTACATTGGACGCTAGTTCAAGCTCCTCGCTTGAAATCAGACATAATATGATCCTATCCTGGGCTTAGACTCGTATGCAACTATGCTGCAAGAGCGTTTTCTGTCACAAAGTACAACTAACCAAGGTATTCCGGTAAGGATGGGTTGTTCTTCTTACCGCTATACTCTGTGGCTCTTCCACAAGCCTCATTTAGCCATCTCAGATTGAATTTGATTGCATTCGGACAGCAATGAGTGTCTCGGATCAATTATATTATGAGACGGAGATCATAAACAGTCTCTCCAACATACAGAGGCACAGCCACTTTTTCCGCATCGTATTTAGCAGCGCCAAGGCTAATCCATGTTGACACTAGCGCTTGGCGTTCAGGGTTCAGTTCTATGACCACAACTAACTTGGCTATTCCGTAGGTTTCAAGATATTCCTGTTATAGCTAAACGGTCATAGGCACAGATTTTAGGAAATTTCTGATATGTGCATGCTTCACAATTTCCCCTCCTTCCGTTGCCCCTTTTGTAGTATGTCAGCCGCTTCGTAGAGTGGTCCCCACCGGGGGCCAGAGTGTAAATTTGATGTGCATTGATCCTTCCAAGATAGTCGCTTAAAAGGTTCTCGTTCCTCGCTGTGACCACTCGATCGACTGCAGACCCATTCTCCTATTGACCATTCATTTTGTCCCGCAAGTCAGGATTAATATTTGGTCTTTAAAATGTCAACAGACGAATATCTCGAGGGCTACTCCATGCGCCGAAATGGCTCATGCGCGGGGGGTGAGACAGATTGTGGTAAGACCTGGGACTCATTTCGAAGATGTTGTCCGGGAAATACCGAATGCCCTGCTCAACCAAACAGCCCAGGGATATGCTGTCCAACTACGAAGAATTGCAAGGCCGCGTTAGATAATAAATGGCGCTGTGCAGACCCTACAGCGGATCTCTACTTTGTTGAAAAGACCGAGGGTTATTTCTGCTGCGCAAATGATACTCGAGGGCTTTATACAGTCAGCAGAAATTATGCGGCCTGCGCAAAAGCAGAAGACATGAACGACCTCGGTGTGGAAGTGAAGACAATGAAAGCAATTGTCCAATATACTCTACCTGCCTCTACAAGCTCGAGTAAGCCTTGTCCCTAATGATCGTCAAAGATCCAAACACTGTGAACATGGTGCATCGTTATCTTTTCTCTCAATCTGACGCACCATTTCATAGATATTGCCACGACTACGACACTCTCCTCGTCGACATCAGGGACAATTACCGCAACTTCCACCTCCTCGAACAACGCAAATACCGACACTTCTCACTCTAACACCGGGGCAATCGCAGGTGGTGTGGTTGGTGGTATAGCCGGTGTCATCATCTTGATTGGGCTGGCCTGGTGTTTATTCCGTCGCCGAAAGAAGCACCCTCAAGATAGCCAATCCATCCAACCTCCCCCAGGCCCTGCATCGGAGTTGAGTGGTAGTAATCAGATCACAGAACTGAGCGGTCAAAGCATTGCAGAGCTACCAGGTTCAGAGCACCGGAAGTCCCCACCTGTTGAATTGGCGACATGAATGCCCTGGCATGTGCAGTTCGGCGAGACTTTCCTAACCCTCAATAATCAAAGCCTGTTCTCACGGGATGGAGCTTGATGAGACTTTATAATGTGGAATGTTGATCTTTCATCTAGAATAATCTGGCGAAGAATGTCGGATGGGCATTGCGTTGACAGCAGTGGAGCTACCGAATTTGTGTTAATAGGCAACGAAACTGTGAACGCTCACCAGCACACCATATATTGTGAAGATATGCTTACCGTCAATTCTAGTCTTTTCCCCTGTTTGATTAAGGTTATGGCAGCATTGCCTGGTACATATGTATTTTTTATCATCTATTGCATTTCATCGTGTTTTTCTCCTCTTTGAGGATTATTTGGTATTTGGTCTTAGCTTTTTTTCTATGGTTGCTAAATCAGCAGACAACATCTCATTCCCAGACTCAATCACAAATAAACTATGCCAGATACTGATTGCATGTATGGGATGGCAGCTTTTCTACCCATTGCGATTTGGAGGACTGTACTAGACTGTTTACTGCGGTCAACGGAGGTAAACACTGCCCTCCGAGGGAAAATACCATTCTAGGTCCTTCGCTACGTGGAGGTACAGTCAATTCAATATATAGCAGATAGCAGCTCATTATATACATTGGCTCTTATGGCTCTCCCGTGTGATCACATTCGACTTCATCCTTAAGAGCTTCTTGACTTCCCCAGGCCACCTATCCACCCTCGCCCGGAAACCCTTTCTGCAATAACCACTGCCAGGCAACTCACCATCAAGCCTTCAAGAACCCCATCCGAATCAGCATCAAGCTCAGCGAGAACGTTCAAAGAACCCAGAATTTGTCGATCAGTTCTATTCTGCCACACAGCTAGAATATCATCTGGTTTTTCCGCAGAAAAGAACTTGAGGTTGCCGTTCCCATCACTAGAACCCGCGCTCTTCCCTTCAGTTCCAAGGAGAGTCAACGCAGTTTTGGACCCTTTCCAGTAGAATGTTTTGACAGCTTCGCCACCAGTAATCCCAACACGGTAAGTCCTACCAATTCCCTTCCGAACAATGTCCACCGAGCAGTGCTTAACAAGATCCGGGGAATTTTCCCCAGAGCTCGAAAGCCCATTTTGGAGGGCATTAGAATCTACTCGGCGGAAGATGTCTACCGTCACATGGAGACTTAGCAGACCCTCAAAGCCACGGTAGTGAATGTGCGCGCGGTGGTCTTGAGGCTCGGGAGACGGGTCCTTCCGGCTGCGCACGACATTGCCACCAGAGTAAAGATCAAACGAAGCTGGCAGATAGAGGCCTTGGCGGTACCAAGGAATGCGCAAGGTGTGATATACTGGGCTTGGAGATTGAGCAAGTCCCCCAGAAGGGTGAACTTGAAGGCAAAAGCTGAAGGCATTTGTACCGAGTGCTACCTGCATGAATTGATGAGTATAAATTTCGATTTACAAGTGTTTGGGAAACATCAATGCATCTATAACCGGGCTGCTAACATACATCTTTGAAGACGTTGAATGAACGGTAGGGCTCCTTTGCAGTCACCGCTTGCCGTATAGCATTCGTGAAATCTCGCTGCGAGAGTGTGTGTTCCTGAGCAGGGGAATCATCCTCCTCGTCGAAATAGACATGATCAAATCCCACCGCTGAAGAGTTGGTTGTTTTTCCTTGCGTTCTCATCCTAGATAGGATTTTTGGCATGCGATCTTGATTGTTAAGCACCGTAGATAAACAACGGGTTTCCGTTCAAATACATGGGCAAGCTAAAGGGTTCGCAATATGTGGGAGGTAGAAGGCAAATTGGTCATAGCCAACAGCGTTGCCCGATACGAGCTTGTGATCATCGAAGAGAAGATCGTCGGTCAAAATATTACATTCATTCTGCATATAAAGCGTAGATATTCTTCGGGATATAGAGAGGAAATATATTCCGAAGCAGGTTTGCAACCACCAAAAAGCACTAAAATCATAATTGAAAGCAAAGAAGACGAAGTACATAAGTGAACATCGAACAATGTAGCAATGTAAGGCTACCGCCCTAGAGATTCTGCCTGCCTTATTGCCACCGCCCGGATTGTGCAGCAAAGAACCCGAATCCGCCCTCGAGAACTGCAAGGGACGTGCGAGAACCTCGGATCGTGCTCAATTGCAGTTGTAAGTGATTTATTAGGTGCATATTGATTTGTATGTACTATTCCAATTGGCTAGTCCACAATGCGAGTCGATTGGAGCTCAACTAGCTCCATGGCCCCAGTCACAACCCACTATCGATCGCAAGTACTAACCGCCGTATAGGTTCGATCGGGCGTTGCTCCGCCGGCGAATATAATTAGCTCCACACAATCAAAATGGCTTGTAACTCCGCAACAATGGCCTGGAGAGCCAGCATCCGGGCTCGCGCTCTTCCTACCTCCCGCTTGACCCAACGGCCGTCGGCAGTGGCACCGAAGTGGGCCCATCACTACCCCGGTGCTTCGCGATGTGCTTCAGACTCGGCTGCATCTGCACCTGCCGAGGCAGCCAAGGAGACAGTGAAGGATGCTACAAAGGAGGCCACCAAGGAGATCCCCCGCAAAGCGGGCCGTGGCTCTAAGAAGGCCCTGTACGGTGCCTCGTTGGCCTTGACCCTGCTGGTGGGCTACATCTATGGAACCGACACCAGAGCCAGTATCCACAGATACGGAGTTGTGCCCTTGATCCGACTCCTGTGGCCCGATGCGGAGGATGCACACCACATTGGCGTGGAGAACCTGAAGATGCTCTACCAGTATGGCCTTCACCCGCGCGAGCGTGGGGAGCCGGATCGTGATGATGCCCTGGCAACTGAGGTAATGGCATTCCCAAATCGGCCGGTAGCCAATCGCTAACGAGATCCGTTACCAGGTCTTTGGATACACCATCTCCAACCCCATCGGTATCTCCGCCGGTCTGGACAAGCACGCCGAGGTCCCCGATGCGCTGTTCGACATCGGTCCCGCCATCGTGGAGGTCGGCGGCACCACCCCTCTGCCGCAGGAAGGAAACCCCAAGCCTCGAGTGTTTCGACTGCCCTCGCAACACGCCATGATCAACCGCTACGGTCTCAACTCCAAGGGCGCCGACCACATGGCCAAGGTTCTGAAGCAGCGCGTAGCTGACTTCGCCTATGCTGCCGGATTCGGCATGCATGAACAATCCGAACAGCGCGTCTTGGACGGCGACGCCAACGTGCCACCTGGAAGTCTGGTCCCTGGCAAGCTTCTCGCCGTGCAAGTTGCCAAGAACAAACTCACCCCCGACGGAGACATCGAAGCCATTAAGCGCGACTACGTCTACTGCGTGGACCGGGTGGCACCGTACGCCGACATCCTCGTCGTGAATGTTTCCAGCCCCAACACCCCAGGCCTGCGCGACCTCCAAGCCGCCGCACCCCTCACAGCAATCCTGACTGCGGTCGTCACCTCCGCCAAGAACGTCGAGCGCAAGACTAAGCCCTACGTGATGGTCAAGGTCAGCCCGGATGAGGACTCCAACGAGCAGATCTCCGGTATCTGCGAGGCTGTCTGGAACTCCGGTGTCGACGGTGTCATCGTCGGTAACACCACCAACCGTCGGCCCGACCCCGTGCCCCAGGGCTTCGTCCTCCCCGCCGAGGAACAGAAGACTCTGAAGGAAACCGGTGGTTACTCCGGCCCTCAGCTGTTTGACCGCTCCGTTGCGCTTGTCGCCCGGTACCGCGCCCTGCTTGACCAGGGACCTCCGTCTGCGACCGACTCGGAGAAGTCTGTTGAGGTGTCTAACCTTCCCCGCAAGGTTATCTTCGCTTCCGGCGGTATCACTACCGGTAAGGAGGCGCGCGAGGCTCTCAAGGCCGGCGCTTCGGTCGCTATGATGTACACTGGTGTTGTCTACGGTGGCGTTGGCACTGTCACGCGTGTCAAGCAGGAGCTGCGTGAGGAGCTGCAGAAGAAATAAGCGGTGTGAACTATGCTTTTTATCATTTTTTTTTAATTCTCATTCGGTCTTTGATAGATCCTGTAAATAACATGGATATGAACAAGGAAAGTAATATTTCCCATTTTTTCCGCGTTGGTTTCTCGTCCGAGAGATCGACACATTAGTAGACACCTGACAGGGATTAATTATATCCATGGGTACAATGGAACGGCCGAGTCAGGCAGTACCGAAAAGAAATGAAAAAAAAGGGGAGAATTGATCAATGTCGGTAAGTATTGACACACTGCGAGAGATGTATAGTTATCAACAGCTCGGAATACTCGATCAGTGCAAAATGGAGATCCAGAATCCACAACGAACCCACCTAAGCACGGAAGTGGATCACGGAAAAGATAGCTTCACGACATCGAAGGACCTATTGAAGAAGTCGAAGCTAAAAAAAAAAAGCTTTAAAAGTCATCTGAGGTAAATCTCTGATCCACCGCGTGACAGGTTCACAGAAGAAAAAACCGGGGAAGTTCTCCACTGGGTTCGGGTTCCCCCAGATAGGCTTCCCGACTCGGGTGAGATGACCATTCCCACTTTTCTGTTTTTATCCCAGGACTTTGTGTCTAGATCTGTCTTTTTGTCCTTTTCTGTTTAAGTCGTGTTATGTATTATTCCGTATAACAATGACGAGGAACCGTATAGTGCGAAACACCATACCATATACCTGTATAATTGTAGACACATAGTTATAGAGTGTCAAGGTGTCAAGGTGTCAAGGTGTCGAATCAAGGACAATACCTGAGATGCGTACTAGTGTATGTGCATGTGGCATACAAAGCCATCATCCAACACAACCAATACGCATCATCACACCAGAGCCAGCGTCTCCTCCACTTCACGAACAACCTCCCGCACACCCTCAATCAGATGCGCAAACCTGCCCAAAAACATCCCATCAACCGCGCGACCAAGCCCACCAGTCCCCCAAAGACCAGGCCCCGCACTACCCCCATACAAGACCCGCGCCGTCCCAGACCGGGGACCAATAACGGCACGAATACCCTGCACAACAGCAGCAACGTGATCAACACCCGCCGGCTTCGGTTGGCCAATAGCCCAAACCGGCTCATACGCGAAGATAACGGGCGCGTCATCGGGGATAGCAGCCAGGACTGCGCGCACCAGCACCGCGCACTCCGTCACAGCCTGGCCGACGGCTTCGGAGGCGATTGGGCCGGGAGCCGTCACCTCGCCGATACAGACGAGTGGGACCATACGCTGTGCGCATGTTGCGGCTGCTTTTCGGGCGGTTTGGTCGTCTGTTTCGTTAAAGATGGCGCGGCGCTCGGCGTGGCCTAGTTCGACGATTGAGCAGCCTAGTGCGCGGATTGAGGCTGGGGAGACTTCGCCTGTGTATGCGCCTTGGGATTCCCAGAAACAGTCTTGTGCGCCGAGGAGGAAGGGGGGTGCGGAATTGGGAGTTCCGGTGGTGGCTAGATTGGTTTCATATTCTTTGAGTATTTGGGCGCAGGGCCAGATTGTTAGGAAGTCGGGGATTAGAGCTAGGAGGAGTTTGTCTTTATTTGCGGGGTGGACGATCTCGTTGGTTGGGTTGAGGAGGTCGCGGAGGTAGGTGAGTGTGCGGTCTGGGGTGAAGTACATCTTTAAGGAGATGAGAAGGAGCTTTTCCGGGAGGATTGGGTAGGACGCCATGGTGATGGGTGATGGGTGATGGGCGATAGGCGATGGGTGTTGTGGAAGGTGTGTGTTTTGTCTAGGTCTAGTGTGGTCTTAGGTAGGGGGGTTGTGCTTAGCGTTCCCGGTGGATATATGATTGGGGAATCTCGGAAAAGGTTGGAAAGTGAAAGCGAAGGGATCCAAGTTCGACAATGAAGGTAATTCCCTGTCAATGCGCTGCATTAGCGGCATTTCTGCGCTAGACGTTCCGATTGTCCCATCAGGCTTAGTGTACAATGGAATGGTATGAGAGGGGTATACAAGTCTATAGTGCCGCCTATATATGTGATGTCACATCGGCCCAGACAGGGTTTAGCAAAAGTAATCATTCGGAGTACTCAATGCCGCAGTCCAATGAATGTTGATAAGTCTATAATAGGCCAAGCCAATGTAGCATCAAGTAGTATCAAGTACCCCGGATATAGTAGAGTGGAACTATGTATGTATTCCGATACTGTATTACGCTTTGGCCTTTCGCGTACATCCCGTATATTCTAATGTGTTATCTTCTGTGTCTATTATATTCGTATGTATTATAGTATGATTAGGACTATGTACAATATTCTATAGTGCAGATCCAAAGGAAAATCTGGAGTATATTGTTACAATAGTACAACCCGGAGGACCGGACTAAGTTGACAGCCAACAACATTGGAGACGGTGGGGTGAGACAGTGGGAAAGTGGAGTACGCAACCTTGCAAGTATGGGGTTTAGGGACGTACTTTGTACTTCGATTCCATTCGATCTTTGGGAAGTTTGGGAAGTTTGGGAAATTTGAAAAATTAAGTTATGAGGCAATTCACATGTTATGAATATCCCCGGGGTTCTATTATCTATCCTGCCGGGTTTTTTAGAATGGCATTGAACTTGGTTCCCGGTTTAGAAACTTAGTTCCCGGTTATGAGGTCAATTGCGACAAATCCTGTCTTTCCCGGTGACATGCGGCTGGGGCCATAGCCATGTATTCCTCAATATACGAGGTGCCCAGGCCTTAAGCCACCGAAACCAATCCTCCCGTCGGGAAAAAAAAAAGATGAAACCAAGACTCCCCGATCCTTGGCCTCGAGGCACCAATATTTAAGAGGAAAGTTGAACAGCCACGTCCGTGTAAAAAGCCACAGCCGTCTTGCCCGTCTTGCCCCGTCTTATCTTGTAAGTTGTGTTCACCACTGACATCGATGGCTTGAGTGTGGCAGAATATGAAGCCTGAGGGGCGTGGTCCAAGGCAGCGCCGGCGAGGTTTAATGAAACATCCCGTGTAATACGAGGTAAGATGCATGTATGGTCCAAAACAAGGCTCCTAAAGTATCCGACCTCGGTTTAACCTCCTTCTGGCGCTGACCACTCATAACCCATCGTTGGGTGCTATGATGCCACCCCGGACGCTGGAAATACGCGTAATATCAAGGGAACCAGGCCATTCCAGTTTCCCAGTGGAGAACGGCTGTAGATGATTCCATCAAATGCAAGGATTGGCTGAACCTAGGTTTGGTTGCACGGCTATAAAGGACAGAGAGGGGAAGGAGTAAAAAGATATAAAGACCCCCTTTGTGTACTCTCAAATCAGGATTTCTTTTTCTGTATCAAACATCAAACCAATCTCTCTCTCTATCTTTATTATCTACTCGATTCAATTCATACTATTATTTGTACATTCTTCATCCTCGTATCCATACCTCCCATCATGTCTACTCCCTTCCGCATTGTCATGGCCTGTGACGAGGCCGGTGTCCCATACAAGGATGCCATCAAGGCCACTCTCGAGAAGAACCCTCTTGTCGCCGAGATCATCGATGTCGGTGTCAACTCATCCTCCGATAAGACTGCCTATCCTCACCCTGCTGTCGAGGGTGCCAAGCTCATCAAGGATGGCAAGGCTGATCGTGGCCTCTTCATTTGCGGCACTGGTCTGGGTGTTGCCATCGCCGCAAACAAGGTCCCCGGTATCCGAGCTGTGACTGCCCATGACCCCTTCTCCGTTGAGCGCTCCATCCTGAGCAACGATGCTCAGGTTCTGTGCATGGGTCAGCGTGTGATCGGTGTCGAATTGGCCAAGAAGCTCGCTACAGACTGGCTCAACTACCGCTTCGACCCCAAGTCTGCTTCTGCTGCCAAGGTCCAGGCTATTACGGACTATGAGATCCAATTCCGCACTGCTGCCTAGAACTCTTGTCTTTGTTCTTCGTCTCGTCATGTCTCATTTGCCGTCCGTAACACTTGGATGCCTTGAGAATCTTCTTGATATTCATCCTTGCCTTCTCGCTTGACACCCGAAACACATGAGACGTCTTGAGAATCCCCCTGGTATTGTCGCCATCCTTGCCTTCCCTGACAGAGCATGACTTGTCAAGTTTTATCGACTTGTCTGCACGATTGTTATGTCTTTCTTAGTTTCTCACAGCGCATGATACCACGAACCAAATGTTACTTCCGCTCCCAGATTTTGGATTAGAAGGTTACATAGATATGTATATAGTGAATGAAATAACTACAGTCCAATCCATGCCGAACAAATTCTGTAGAAGAGTAGCTATACCCTCTGGGACTGTGCAGTGCACCAATTGAGCTGACTCAGAACTTCCGCAGGGATTCTATGAGTTTCCATATGTACCTGAGGAGTTGGTTCATGCGATTTATTTGAACTCACAAAGATATCCACAAAAGTACTAACATAACTGACATAACTGACGCAGTAATTGCAGATCAAATGCCCTTAAACCAGTTTTCATGAACTACTGCAATATCCACTCCTATCACTCTTGACTTTATATGGTGGACCGCCCCACATTGGGGAACAGATCAGCACGAGAAACCAACGGCCTCACTCACACATAGACCATGGCGCAAGAACTCAAAGCCAAGGGCAATGAGCTCTACAAATCTGGTGACTACAGTGGTGCTGAAGACTTTTACTCCCAAGCGTAAGCTATCACATCCGACGCCTCCGAGCTATCCGCCCGCAGTTCACTCCTCAACTCAAAAGTCGCAAACCTCATCATTCAAATATCCCCAAACTAACAACTTCCCCCATTAAATAGAATCCAAAAGAACCCGAAAGATGCGACCTTCTTCACAAACCGCGCGGTAACCCGAATCCACCTGGCCAAATGGGCCGACGTCGAACATGACGCCCGCGCCGCAATCGAAATCTACGGCCTTAAGAACCCCGCCGCCCTAAAGAGCCACTACTACCTCGCCCAAGCCCTCCTGGCCCTCCAGCGCCCACAGGAAGCACACGACGTCGCGTCCGACGCGTACAAACAGAGTCTCGCAGCGAAAAATGCCCAATCGGTGAACCTGTCGCAGATAGTCCTTCGCGCGAAACAGCAGCTCTGGGCTGCGCGCGAGACGTCTCGCGTGCGCGAGCTGAATGAGACTCTCGGTTCTGTGGAGGCGCTCGTTGACGCCGATGTGACGCGTGCGCTGGCGGAATTGCAGGGTCAATTGGAGCGCGGGGAGATTGGGGAGATTGGGTATGGGGAGGATCAGAAGGCGTTGCGCGAGGATGCCGAGACTAAGATTAGGAACTTGAGGGAGGCGTTTCGAGTTGCTTCTAAGGGGGAGGTTCAGGAAAGGGTATGTTTTTTTTTTTCCAACTTGTTTTGGGGTGGTGGGTTGTTTATTGACTGGACGTTGATTCTAGGTTGTTCCTGACTATCTCATTGATGGTATCACATTTGAGATCATGCATGATCCGGTTATTACACCGTCTGGGGCCAGTTTCGATCGATTGGGCATCACTAAGTATGTTGAGAAGTCGGGCGTCGATCCTTTGACTCGGGCTCCTATCAGTGTCCATGACCTGCGGAACAATTATGCTCTCAAGGCTGCTTGTGAGGAATTCCTTAAGAACAATGGATGGGCCGTGGACTGGTGATCGCGCTCTCTCTTGGAATTTGTAGATTGCCCCCGGAATTTACTTCTCGTGTCTTTTTCTGGTGCATAGCGAGTGATTTCCACAGCGGTTGCATGTGGACATACATCTGTTGGCGTGGTTCTTGAAATAATATGATCTTTTTGAATTAAGAACTGAATATGTTAAGACAATTTGGGTTTACTCTAAAGCTATCTTGCTAAATACATAACCTGTATACCTATAACTAACGTACCTTTTTATACAATCCTCGTGGCTCAGAATCAACTGGCGAGTGTGTCAGCGACCCCCACCTATGCCGGCTGACCCCGCCCTCAACCATCTCCAACATCCCAACCATATAAATTCTCAGCTCTTGACTTTTACCTCTCCTCATATTCAATAACAAAACATCCTCAAATTCAAAATGTCCGACATCACCCCCTTCCTCACCGTCCTGGAGGCTGCTCAGAAGAAAGAGAAGTTCACTCCCGAGGTCCAAGAAGCCGCCGCCGGCATCGACATTGCAGCTCTGAAGGACATCTTCGAGAAGGTCGCCGAGCAGGGCGAGTTCGAGAAACTCGATGATGCCACCGAGGCCGAGACCCTCCGCAAGGCTTTCGAGTTCGCCGCGAAGGCTGTTATGATGCTGAAGACCGCCCCCGGTCTTTTGGAAAAGAAGGACCTCTACATCTACTTCAAGGTTGGCAAGGGTGATGTTATGGAGAAGCCCGGCATGTTCGATATCCAGGTACGTTCAATATTACATTCATTGCGAGCTCGGGAAAGCTCCGGACTATAGCACGTTCGTTTGGAAGAAGACCGGTAGCTGACCATTCATTCTTTGCAACAATACAGAAGAAGCAACTCTACGGTGCCTGGGAGAAGGTCAAGGACTACAGCCCCGCTAAGGCCCACCAGCTCTACATCGGCCACGTCAACACCTTCATTGCCAAGTACGGCACCCGCGACGAATAGATGATATAATTGGGAGAACTGGTCTTGGAGAATGAACTCGCGATCTATCGAAAGGGATATATTGTCGGGTGAGATTTTGGAAAGACGGTTATCTAAAGAGAAGAGATAATCGTATCGTCTCAAAATTCTCGGGATGAATAAACGAAGACAAATGCATGCTACTTTCCATGGCCCAATACTCGCGTACCTGACAATCCTATATAATATATACTGAAATAACAACGCGACTCACGCGTGAACTGCTGAGACGAAAAACCACCAGATATAGCCAATACACTAAATGCAAAGACAGCAGACTCAAACAATCCAGCTCTGGCCCTGCCAGTCCGGCAGAGTATGCGAAGCAGTCGCGCACCATGGCTCATCGCCCGCACCATACGGCGTCAACGGAAGATCATAAGGCATCCGGAACGCGACGACCACAGAAGCCGTCTCGGCTTCCTCGGTCACAGCAGGGCGATCCCGCTTAAAGCAAGGAACCATCAGCGCGTCCGGCGCACGGGATTCCCTTTCCGCTCGGGATTCAGATCCACGTGCAGATGGAGATTTAGCATCGCCACAATCCTCATCTCGAAAAAGATCTGGCCAAACAACAACCCCAATCTCCCAGCTACAAATGCGCACCTCGCCACTGGCATTCGTCGCCGCGCCCCACGCCTGCGTGGACAGATTCGCCGACGACACCATTGCCCAGTCAATAGTCTTCATATCCGAGTCCGCGAAGCGGATGTAAGTCTTGATATGTGGTGCTGCACGGGCACGGCCTGCTTCGCGCTTTGGGGGATTGTCTTCGGATAGGTCGATGCATTGGCCTGGGGGGAGCGAGTCGCCCGCCCATTGACAGAGATGCGGACGCATATATTGGATTTGCTTCTGTTGAGCTGCACTTTGGGTTTTCATGTGGATTGAGCCGCCGGAGTTGTAGCCGTTTAAGGAGCGGCGGATCTCGTCTGGGGTTGGGAAGATTATTGAGTAGGTTGATGGTTGTGTGGTCTTGGTGGGGGTGAGGGCTTTGAAGAAGACGTCTTTGAGCCATTTGTTTGTTTGGCCGAGGGTTGCTACCGATGAGATCTTGGATTTGTTGGTGGTTTGTTATTTGTGACAGCGTGGTGGGTTGTTTCGAGATACGTACCTGGATTACTATGTGTGGTTTCTTGCCTTTGTTCTTCTGGTGGATGGGTATTTGGCGCATCAAGTCTTTCAGAGCCGGCCAGCCCCATAGTGTACCTTCTTCTGAGCTGGAGTCACTGGCGTGTTGTTTGGACGGGACGCTGGCAATGAGGGCAGCGCGAATAGAGCTGAAGTCATAGCTATCCAGTTGCTGGACTAGCGGGCCAGTCTTTTTAGGTCCATACGCTTTCAGATAAGCGAGAATGTCTCTTTTGAACCGTGCGCCCGAGCCAAGTTTGGCGTCTGTTTGAGAACCTGCCGGGTTTGCCTTCTGCAGGGGAAGCAGTGGAGAGCGCCAGACGGCTTGTGTCATGTTGGTCCAATCCATATGGATCATGTTTGCTGTGTGGATGATAACCCTGTTTGATTATTCAGTCAGATCTGTGTCGAGCTATAGGGATCATTAATGTCGGGAATAATCTTACTGAGCTAGATCATCATGCCGAAGAAGAATCATCATCTTGGAATGATGTGTCCCGAAAGGCTCCGGCATGTAGGCCACAATGGGCTCAACATTAGCATATTGCGAACAGGCTTCCTAGTAGCAGATTAGTATCACGCTACTTCGAACTCTTGATAAGTGATGAGATGAGTCAAACAGATGAAATCAACCCAATGGAAAAAGTCTTGTCAGTGAAAAATTACCTCAATTCGAATCCGATTCGTATCCTCCTTTCGCCACGATCCATGCACGATCTTTACTTGCACAAGACCACGGACATCTTCGTCAAACTGTGACATAAGAAAATCGACATCAAAGAGGTAGTTAAACTGCCAGCATTCGCGGATCATAGGATCCCCAAGAATGTCGCGTAGTCGGAGAGCGTCGACATTATTACCATCCGGTAAATCTCGAATGTGTGAGAGTTGTACTGGCGAATTGATCAATTGGGCAGGGCGAGCAGTGCTCCCCGAGCCAGAAGTCAATTTACCATCAGTCAGTCCAGGGCAGCCTCGCGGCAATGGTGGGCTAATGGCCCTGTGTAAAGACGTGAGAGGTGTAGTCGCTGAGCTATCACTGGAATCTAATAAGATTCTCGCTCTTTTGGAGGGGCGCTCCATCTAATATTTCTGTGAGAGTAGTTGGTTGTTGAGGGTTGATGGAGGTTGAAAGGCGGTCGAGATGGGCGATCACGAGAGACTCGAGTATTGATCGAGCGATATATATCGAAGGTTATACACAGAAAAGTACACTGTTCTGTTATACAAAAAATACATTTTACAGGAACATAACCTTCTGCTTTTGGTCTCAATTTTTTAAATTTCTGTTCAATTTATACAATTTCATTCCTCATCTGCTCTGAACACAACTTAAGCAAGCTTCTTGATCTCCGCCACAACTGCATCGGTGACCTGCTTTGTCGTGGCGTCACCACCCAAGTCACGGGTCAGAACTCCCTGCTCACAAACATTCTCGACACAGACCAAGAGCTGCTTAGAAGCCTCCTCCTCGCCGAGCCAAGCAAGCATCTCCGCAGCCGTCCAGAAAGTAGCCACGGGGTTGGAGATACCCATGCCAGTGATATCAAAAGCAGAGCCGTGAATGGGCTCAAACATACTGGGGTACTCCCTTGTAGGGTCGAGGTTAGAGGTAGGTGCGATACCAATGGATCCAGCCAGAGAGGCAGCAAGATCAGAGAGAATATCAGCGTGCTAGTTGATCGTCAGTCCACATATTCTATTTATTCATCATTTCTCATTTCGGAACTCACCAAGTTAGTAGCAACGATAGTATCCAGACTCTCGGGCTTCAGAACCATGCGGGTAGTCATGGCATCAACAAGCATCTTATCCACAGTGACATCGGGGAAATCAACAGCAACAAGCTTAGCCACTTCATCCCAGAGAACCATACCGTTACGCTGTGCATTACTCTTAGTAACCACAGTCAACAGCTTGCGGGGCCGCTTCTGAGCAGTCTCAAAGGCGAATCGCATAATCCTCTCCACACCATGACGGGAGAAGATAGAAACTTCAGTCGCGACTTCCCACGGCTTTCCTGCGTGGGAACGACCACCCTGACCCGCATACTCTCCCTCGCTGTTCTCACGGATGATGACCCAGTCAAGGTCATTGGGCCCGCACTTGCGCAGCGGGGACTCGGTGCCGCGGAACACACGTGTTGGGCGCACGTTCGCGTACTGCTGGAACGGCTGGCAGATGGCAAGTCTCAGACCCCACAGGGAAATATGATCGGGAACATCTGTTCTCGTGTTTAGTATCATGTTTTTAAGGCATTGGTTATATATGCCTACCAGGAGCGCCGACGGCACCGAAGAAAATCGCGTCGTGCTTCTTGAGCTCCTCGAGTCCACCATCGGGAATGTATTTGCCGGTCTTCTTGTAGGTATCGGAGCTCCAATCATAGTTCTTGAACTCCAACTTGAAAGTTTTGAGGGTATCGGTCAGGGCGTTCAGAGCGGTGATACCAGCATTGATGACCTCTGGGCCAATTCCATCGGCTGGAATGGAGGCGATACTATAGGTCTTTTGGGTAGCGACTGGAGCAGACATGATGATTGCGATAGAGTTCTTGTCCGGAGTGAGTAAGGTGGGAGATAGCAGAAGACGATGCCTTTAAAGGAAATTGGATTTAAATTCTTAGATTTTAGTCTCCACCTGTAATCTTCCCATAAACCTATCCCATAACCCCTCATCGCGAGCTCATTCGACTATAATTATCGCGGGGTGCAAACGGAGATTCGAATGTCCGGATTTTGGTATATAGAGCGCCCCACTCGGAGAAAGACATGTCCTCGTGGCGAACAACGCTGACTTCCATACAACTCGGTTGAGAAGCGGCTTCTGGATCCCAAGGATTATTATTGTAAATTAAGGTAGTAAACATTGGGAACTGTTCACCAGTTTATCAATACTGCGAGGTTTAAAGTTGAATTAGTGTGTATTCCCTCCAGCTTCGATGCTTCCAACCAATATCAATCCAATCCGCAATTGAAATCGAAATTGCAAAAGAAACACCAGACGACAATGCCAGTCTCCCATGAAGCAGTGCACAACGTCTTGAACCATGTTCTACCCCATATTGAACGCCACATTCAATGTCAGTTGCCAGCCTCAACAACCCTACGACCCTTTATCCTAGGCTTGACAGGCCTCCAAGGCAGCGGGAAATCAACATGGACCGATGCAATTGTGAAAGAGCTAAGACAAAGCCACGGCTTCAACACAATAAACTTGTCACTCGATGACTTGTACCTTGACCACGACGATCTTGTCCAACTTCGCACGGCCAATCCATCTAACAAACTGGTCCAAACACGAGGCCAGCCGGGAACACATGACATGGCCCTTGCGCGCTCTTTCTTCGAAAGCTTAAGCGCCGGCTCGGAGATCCTTATCCCGTCATTTGATAAGAGCAAGTTCAACGGCGAGGGCGGGAGGACACCCAAAGAGAGCTGGGACCATGTCCCAGCTGGAACAGCAATTGACGTTGTTGTTTTTGAAGGCTGGTGCATTGGATTCCAGCCACTGCAGGAAACGGCTGTTCGACAACGATGGGAGGAAGGCTTACAGAAGCATACTGAATTGGAATATCCAACGAAAACACTGAGAGATCATGCGGTTGAACACTTGCTGGATGTGAACACGCAGCTGCGCGGTTACTGCGATCTTTTCATGGGACCGCAACACTTGGATTTTCTTGTTCATTTGGATACCGATGATCTGGTAAATGTTTATCGGTGGCGGATGCAGCAGGAGCATGCTCTCCGCGCGCGGACGAACGAGAGTATGACGGATGAACAGGTTGTCCAATTCGTGAAGAGGTACATGCCAGCTTATGAACTGTATCTTGACCAGTTGAGACGGGGATTTTTTGGGTTGAGCGCACCCAATGCCAATAATAAGGGCCAGTTGCGAGTTGTTTTAGATCAGGATAGGACAGTAGTTGATATTGATTTGTACTAGTGAGCTACATTGGAAGCGTTGGGAACATCTCTCGTGCAGATCTTGGTTATTACAATATACGTTTTATAAATTATGTATCGGAAATCACAAGAAGTTATTGTGAATCATCCATGGGCCATCGGCTACACTCCATAAATCGTTCATGAGCATAGGTGATGAAAATGGCAAAGAGTCTTGACCGGCAAAACTCGGATTAAAAGCAGGGTTTCCGTCAGCCATGTTACCGAAAATGAGACCAGCTGAAGACTGTCCACTAAGATGGTTCTCAGCAGGGTCTAGCGCTTCAGCGAAGTTACCGATGTTGTCAGACGGTGAAAAGACGGCAGAGTCGAAGTTTTCTGCGGGGGCAAGGCCTTGGGGGGAAGAGCGAATTGGTGATTGAAACTGGTGAATTCCAATGGAGACTGGACGACCAGGATATCCATTCGGCGCTGAAACTTGAGGTCGGATTGGTGTGAGCCCTGTATCACCAATCTCATTATTTCCACCTTGAACAGGCAGTATTTGTGATATCCGTTTATCCATCGATGGTGTAGCTTGGGCATGGGGTTGAGTTAATTTACCGACGCCGTTAAATGTGGCAGTTGTCTTGGCTTGCTGGCCACTGGATGTCTGTGTCTCGAAAGCAGATTCCATGCCTTTGATCGCCTCGATGCAGGTCTCTGGCCAGCTGCTACCGCGTAATGATAGGTTTTCCAAAATGACAATCCCCATTCTCGCATATTTGAGAGCAGTGGGCGCGGGAAATTCCTCTTCCCACGCAGCATACATTAGAATGAGGCAGGCCATCCAAGTTGACCAGGTAAAGCATGGCCAGGAAAGCGGAGATTTCGGTTCGGAGGACATGTGCTTTCTCAATGCAGCAAGTATAGATCGAGAAGATCCAATACAAGTCTGCAAAGCGTTCTTGTAATCCGCACTGGGCTTTTCAGAGGCCAAAAGAGGTCGATTGAGCGAGATGATAGCTTCGTGTCTCAGGATCATCAAGAGTAGTCGGTGGTATGGTTGCAAGATCGGTTCTTGCTCTAGACCAGCTTCTAAGGGCTCATAAATGGGGTTGACATCATCATAAACTTCATTCCACCATTGCGCTAGTTCTCCAGTAACATGAGCCGCTTCAACCTGGCTGGCGTGACTGTGGAGAATGGACTTATTACGAAGTTCAACAATCAAACCTCGAATCCGTGCAAATCTTGCAAGATGACACAGTAAGCGCAATCTGTGATCATTGGGGGACTTGACTGTTGAAGGATGTCTCTCGGCATCAGGGTAGCACACGTCGATGTCGTCGTCTCGAATAGAGAGCGGGATCCCAAGAGCCTGAGAAAGATATCTTTCAAGTGAATATATTGACCAGAATAACCGACAACGAATATCAGCTTCTTCACCGCTAAAGCAAGAAAAGCGTCTTGGGCAACGATGCAACCCGAGGTGGAATGCAGTGCGGGTGATGACACCCCCTACCCGCGAGGCGGCATTCAGGCGCAAAAGAGAAGCGAGTGCAAGTTGAGCGGTAAATGCTGCTTGTAGCAGTGGCAAACTAGTTGGCTCTTCAAGGAGGCTTTGCACATCTTGCATCACATGTTGAATGGATCGAAAGACTAAGACCGAAGGAACGGGATTGAGCTTCGATCCAGCCGACGTTCTCTGTCGATAATCACCGAGAGAAATGGACACAATAGAGCGAAGAATCATGAGTTCTAATCGGCTGACCGACTCCATCCCTTTTTGACCGACTGTCTCTATAGTTTTCAAGACTGTCGGGGCGTGGAGGCATGGGAAGATTGGATGCCAATTCTCGAAATAGCTGCGTGTCCACTGAACAAGATCGTCGAAAGCAAATGAGATACTTGGTGTATAGTTCAATTCCTCCCTCGCCCACAGCTCATCCGAGCTTTGAATGCTTCCTGAATTTTGCTGTAGCCGGTCGTCTTCCCCTGGCACCGAGGTTCTGTCACGGGCTCGTGTTTGGTCCAAGAGTGCTGAACGACGTGCGAAGGCATTGTAAACATGACGGATAAAATGGATTCCACTTGAACTTCCGAGGAAGCTCGCAGATCCATCATTTTGAGACTCTCTCATAAATCCAATCTCGCGAGGCGAGGGTCCTAATGTACCCGCGACGGAGGTGCGCTTGTGTCTCTTGGTTGCACGAGAAGAATACGGCCATTCAGACTCATTCTCCTCGAACCGGATGCTGGCAGGTGAAGCCGAAGCCATTATCGCAGTGATTTTATGTATCACATTTTTTGAAACCGAGATATTCGAAGTTAAGTTTCCTTGGGAGGAAATCCGGCTCTATTACGTCAGCAGCAGGCGCGTGCCCTGGCCCATCACCAGATCTATAAAATCCAAAGAATGTTTTTATACCGAATATATAAACATCTTTTCATGGATATACATCATTTTTTACTTCTACAAGTCTCACACTTCCAAGGTTCTCTAAAATGCACCCTTTCCGGGAGTGCTATCCCCCTTCAAAGCAGCACATCCCTGCTCGACATCCTCAGGCCGAAGCAACTGGCTATTGTAGCCATCCTTGTAGGCAAGTCCAACCAGTGTTTTCTCTGTTGGATAGTTAGACATATGTATGTTGGAAAAATTGATTGGAAACTTACCATTAGGATTGTATCGGGGCCATCCGAACTTCGTCAAGCCCTCTTGAGGATCGCTTGCAAATGCGACCCAGGCAGAAGCCATGTACCGGGCAAATTCATTCTCTCGGTCACTGTTTGGGATTCCACTGACCTGATCTCCAGTTCCGAACACCATAGGTAGGTCGGCGCCGTGGTAGCTTCCACTATTAGGATACAGGCGTAGGTTGTCCCAGTCGCCGAAGTAGTGGGACTGCCAGACCGGAACGCCGTTGTGAACTCGATATCTGGCGGATGCACCGCTAGGGCAAGTGAAAGCCGCATCATTGAAACTTTGCCATGCCTTATCACTGAGGGAGATATTTGCGTTAAAGGCACTGATGCGGTAGTACCCAGGTTCGTAATGATTGCTGTTAATCAAATATGGCTGCGATATGTTAGCATCTTTCTGAAGATAGGCTCAACTATATGATTTTTACTCACCAGACGTGAGAATCTGCCTGCAGCAGATCTCTCGGTGTAGTTGCCAAACACGGTAACTCCGTCCACTGTCGGATGGAACACTGCTTGTGGAGTGGCTGGTGAAGGTGCTGGCGGGACCTTGCCGCCAGCCTTGACGACGTCGGTGTACGGCTTCTGGCGAACACACTTGACAACTTCTTTGGGGTCATTGGTTTGGTCTCCACAACCGAGAAGCTTTGAAGCAGTGTAAAAGTAAGCGGCGGACTCTTCAGCAGTGTTGGGCACAAAGCTGAGTGATGTCCCAAAGTGTGAGATGAAACCGGCAACAAGGGGTTCGTCTACCCAAGCCTGTGAATAATAGTCAACGGCAGAGCCACCAGCAGACTGACCAAAGATTGAGATGCGCTTTGGATCTCCACCAAACGCGGCGATATTGCGATGGGCCCATTCCACTGCCATACGTTGATCCAGCAGACCGACATTTTGAGGAAGATTGGGTGCACCGGAGAAACCAAGGATATTCAATCGGTAGCTGGTATTAATTAGTAACGACTTGTAAATGCAGGATGGGGAGTACTGACTTAATAGTCACCACCACCACCTCATGCTCATCCGCCAAGGCTTGTCCATCATAGTATGGATTGTTGGCGCCGCCTCCGGTGAATCCTTCAAGAAATGTCAATTTTTTGGGAACAAAAGAGTCGAGATAAACATACGACCACCATGGAACCATAACAGGACTGGCTTTAACTTGGAGACCGTGGGACGGGTCCATACATTCAAGAAGAGGCAGTCTTCACTCTGGGAAGTACCCAGAGCCTGGGTAAACGACTTGACAATCTTGGGAGCCTGTGGAGTAAAACCAGGGTATTTTGGAACCGAGCCAGCATTTGCAGGGCAATCACTAATTACGGTCAGATACCTGGATCATTATAGTAAGGGTATAATATACGCACGGGCTCTGTTAGTGATACGATTAGCCACATACACCACAGAACGCAGGGAGAGATCTCACATAGGCAGTTGCCTGAATGGTGCCATTGGAATTATAAGCTACTGGAGCCGCGAATCGAAGATCTCCAATTGGCGGCGAAGCATAGGGGATACCCAGGTACTCAGAGACTGCAGGCCTACGAGGTGCAGCGTGCCCCTCAACCAGCCCACTGCTAGTCTTTACAGAGCTCCCGATGTGCATCTCTGGATGATCTAAACATTGCTGTCCCCAGACCGCAGGGAGGCATATAACCAGCAAGATCGCAGATCCAATTGGATTCCAACCCGCCTTCATCTTTCAAATTATTAACGAGAGGGAGGGGAAAGGGCCAAGGCTGCGGAAGCACAAAGACATATAATGTTCGCGTATGTCACAATGGGACCATCTATATTGCCAGGGGTTCCGGATTTTCACTTCGGCGTTCACCTGGTCGCGATGGGATCACCGATCGTGACTTTAATTAGGCGATCCGGCGGGGAGGGGGTTGGTTCATTGGCAATATGCAGGAGCTGAAAAGCAAGGTTAGGAGAGGGGCGTCACACGGACAATTGGCGACTAATGCGGAAGTTTAACCTGATGATCTTCCCGTGTACCTGCAGATGAAGAGTTATTTGTCATTTGATATATGAACATAATAACTACAATGTATATTGTATATTAAATCTTGATTTGCCAAGACATCACTTGTCAAGTCATATGGTCAGATTTATACTCCGTATGGTTATCCACATACTATTTCGACATCTCTGGGAACCGTGTGGAGTCTGAATATTATAGATTAAAAATGATTTGAACGTCAGCGTGAGTTCTTTACAAATTACTTGGCTCATGGACTCTTTTTCTTTTTCTTTTCTTTTGTTTTTTTTTTTTGCAAACATTCCGCAGCAGTAATAATCCAAGAAAATGAACTATCTGAATTAAGTTGATCTTTCAGCTTCCGGAGGTAGAAGGAACAAAGGCTTTTCCCCACGCTTCATTCGCCAGTAATTTGTAGACTGTAACAAGTCCCAGCTGCCTTGAACGGCCCAGCCCCATATTCTCAGAAACGTTTCCGTTACCTCCCAGCCTGCGGGATCCCACGGATCTTTCCAGACGATCATTCCAGTCTGCCCTGTTCCTGAGTTGCAATACCCGCACAGATCATGACAAAGTTGAACTTCATCAAATGAGTTTCCTGCTAATATCAGGCGGTCCCGCATTTTTGGGATAGGCAGAAGGTCAAGCCAGGGGTGGTGCGGGATTGTGCGTTGGAGGGTAGTTGGCTGCAAGGCCGAAGGCAACGTGGAGTCTTGATATACAGGGTACCTTGGGCCGACAAGGTTAAACGGAGATAAAGCTTCGTCATCCATCTGGGCCGGTGATAAATGCAAAACATTCATATTGGTGATTAACGCCCTCAGGAAATTCAATTGGGTCAGGCCTAAAAGCAGCTCTGTGCGTGGCGATCTAGCGGTATATTCGGCATAAATGAGCATTTCTACACGGCGTATAGTGCATATCGAGGGTCCAGAATTCGGACCAAGAATCTGAAGGCCGTTGATGGATTTCAAGTCATCGAGATTGGTAGGGGTATAGGTTATCTGTGGGTCCCCTAGATGTTCCAAGCTGTACGAGTGTGCGTTGACGGTTCGTTGGCGCCGCCCTATCGATGGAATGGGTTACAACCAGAAACCAAAGGCTTTTTATTGATATAGAGTGGATGGACTTACGCCGGGCTCTCTGATTAAACCGATTTTGTAGCTTTCTTCGTTCTTTCGGGTCTGTAATGCGGGTCCAATCATCTGAGGGCCAAACAGCAATGCGGTTTTCTACCGGCTTTAAGAAAAGTGGATGTGCCGTGAAATAGGACTGGGGGGTCCCTGTTGAATCCATCACGATTTCAGCTGGCCAAATAGAGATAGTAATGGGCTGGGGATGAGGAGAAGACAAGGTTTGAGGACGATGACACCTGCAGCAATAGTGGTTCTAGGCGGAGCCTGGGAAGAGAGGCAACGAACCGAAGGCGGTAGAAATCTTAAAAAACAGCCCTGTAGGTTAACCGTCCACGGATAGTGCACGTCATCGTCCGGACGTGAGTTTCGTATTTGCTTGGTGTCATTGGTCAGTTTCTTTTAAGTTTGGGTAGTCCATGAGTTCTTCCAATGCCCCACATAATTCCACCAATAAACTCAAGTAGTCTACATCGGAATTCCCCACCGGGTGGATATCGTGCTGACAGCTGCAGCATTAGCGCGGGAAAGGGGGTGGATTTTACCTACAACATATGTCAACCTTTCCACTCTCTCACCATAAAAAAGATCGGTGCAAGAATACGGAGGAAACGATTATATCAGAAATGTGACGATGACGTATTGCTGACAGGAACTGGACTTCAGCTTCTTATTTCCGGTGTTCTCTACCTCCAGGCGATCCAGTTTGTGTTATAAATATGCCGTGATATTCTCCCGAAGTCTGTCGCATCGTTCAGGCTACCTCTCATCTCACTCAATTTGAACGCACAATGGCATCTAACAGCAAAGTCGGTTATGTCAGGTATGTCCTGTGTATTTCTCAGATCATTCATACTCCTATCGAGCTATACAACAACTCACCCTTTTGAAGACTAGGTAATTCTGGCCTGAAAATTTCGCAAATCGTCCTCGGTTGTATGACTTATGGTGACACCGCCTGGCAGCCCTGGTTGACGGCGGAGGCGGAAGCCCTCCCTCTCATCAAGCATGCATATGATCGCGGTATCAACACTTGGGACGTTGCAGACACGTACTCGAATGGTGTTTCCGAAGAGATTCTCGGCAAGGCATTGAAGAAGTACAACATCCCGCGATCTCGCGTGGTGATCATGTCCAAATGTTTCCACCGTGTCGATGAATCACGCGGGCCGTTGGATGCAGCCACTTTTGGAGTCAATGATGGCGATAATGTCAACCTCGTTGGTCTCTCCAGGAAACACATCTTTGATGCTGTCGAGCGCAGCGTTGAACGTTTAGGCACGTATATCGATGTTCTCCAGATTCATCGCTTGGACCGGGACACACCAATGGAGGAAATCATGAAAGCGCTGAATGATGTGGTCGAGAGCGGCAAAGTGCGATATATTGGTGCAAGCTCGGTATGTTTTTCGTTCCATTCTCTGACAGACGGTATCGGAACTGACAAGACGGGTACTCCAGATGGCTGCATGGGAATTCCAGATGCTCCAGAACATTGCCGAGAAAAATGGCTGGCACAAGTTTATTTCAATGCAAGGATTCTACAATCTCCTTTACCGGGAGGAGGAGCGGGAAATGTTTCCTTACTGCCACGCCACCGGTGTTGGACTATTGCCTTGGTCGCCTCTTGCGGCCGGTGTTTTGGCTCATGCCTGGACGGACCGCTCCGATAAGCGCGAAGAACAAGATGTTTTTCTGAAGTTACTATTCCGCAACGGGGAGGATCAGGCTGCCAAGCTTATTGTAAGCCGTGTACAAGAAGTGGCAGCTAAAAAGGGAGTTAGCATGGCGCAAGTGGCGACTGCTTGGGTCTTATCCAAGCGCGGGGCAGCACCGATCTTGGGTTTGGATTCAGTGGATAGGATCGACCAGGCTGTGGATGCTGTGAAAGTGTCATTGACGGAAGCGGAGGTCCAATACCTGGAGGAGCCATATGTCCCAAAACAAGCTATGTCCTTCTAGATGTCGCAGTTCTATCAGTGCAAGGTACATTCAGGGTGGAAAACATATTCCCCCACCTGCCCTGCTCCCGCACCGCCCAAATTACTTGCGAGTATGTCCACTCTATCTGGGGTCGGTGAGGTCATAAGACAGCATGGTAAAGCTTGCAGGGTAAATTAAAGAGTAGTTAATGAGATGTTACTATAATATTACGAGTATTACCCCTTGTATCTATTGCCAATACCAGCAAGTAGATATCCGGCACAGTAAACGTCACTTACAAAATATTCGGAGCGTTTGCCTAAGTGTTTGACGATTTTACGATTAGCAGAGTAGGTCCTTACTTGGATGCCCAGTATCAATTCCGATTTCATTTCGAGAAAGCCTGGAAAAACTTTGTTTCTGCTTAATATAGGTGTTTTCGATAGAAATTGCATCTTTTTATTGACTTCGTGACTTGCAACAATTATTATCGAACTATCATCTTGAATAAGGCATAAAGAGTGGCGAGGATAGTTGTCTCCAGATAAATATAGCGAGCATCACGTGCCTGCCAATTATAGCCGGAGGTTTCTTAGTCCGAAGCTTTCATAAACTAGCATCACCTACCTATATGCATATGACTTTGGTAGCCTGATATCTTCCATATCTTCGGGGATTGCACTGCATTCTGCATTGTATAACCCCATAATCAACAAATGGCGCAATTACGATCGAAGCGGAAGGCACCTGGTGTCACCATGTCAGGTGTGACCAGAATACATTACCCCACATAAAAAAGTGTAGATCGCCTGACTCGAGATATCATCAGAAGAGAACTTGAATCCGATTTCCTGTGAGCTATGCAGACAACGCAAATGCAAAGTATGTTATTCTTTTGTAACAGCAGGACAAGTGCTAACTGGATAGTGTGACCGCAAACTGTAAGACCAAAAACGTTCTCACCGTTTAATTCGATAGCTGGCCTCGTTTCTAATTATTTGCATTTTATTTTGTTAAGTCCGTTCTGTTCCCAATGCGCCGGGGAAGCATCGAAATGCATCTACCCCGAGAGTGCTAAAAGGCAAGTACTCAGCGCCCACAGGTACCCGCGGGAAACCAACTAACTCATTGGCCCAGAGGCTTACCGTTGGGATACTTGAACCAATTGGAAGAGAGGCTGGCAGAGACCGAGTCAGCTCTTTACGGGGCTTTGATGACCATTCGTTCAATGGGACAACCAACAGCAGTACAAACCCCGGCAAAGACGGATACTAGCCCCAAAAACAAGGCAGCTCGCATGGAAGAGTGGTCTCAGCTGCCCCTTCGAGAATGGCCCGATATGGAGCGCTGGCTGACAGTCATGTCCGGCCGGTTTACCATTGAGCGACCAAGTGAGGCGGTTTCGGATACATTGGGACGTAGCTACGCGATTCCTATCACTCCTACTCACGATGAACAGCAGACTTTGGGAGATAAGCCTCATTCTGGAGTGGTCTCATATGCATGGCCACCCAGGGACAATAGGACAAGTTCGGGGAGTTCATACGATTCTCGTCAGCCCCACCCTGGAGTGTTGGTTTCGCCGGTTTATTTTAGACACCAGGTCGCGGTGGAACCCGAACCCCTGCCGTCTGTAGATAGTTCCCGAGATGGAAGAACTGGCGAGGATGCTGTGGGTGTTTCGGATGCAAGAGCTGGGGTGGAGACGGGGTCGAGCAAAGCTGAGGAGCTGTCACACAATAACCCGAGTCTTTACTTTTGAAGTGATGTGTTCTAAACACGCATAACGCAATAATATGGAAGTCGCACATCTTGGAGCCTGGGTTCCTTATCTGTAACAGGCTAAGTCAGGGAGCCTTGATGCCTGAGGCTATCATTTTTGTAATCCCCCCACCACGTGTTTTCTGGAACCTTGTTTTCAAAGGATCAAAACATCAGAATAGCTTTGTTGTAGAATCAAAGCCAAGTTCAAATTCAGCATCGAGGAACGATTTACAGTATAGTACAATTATCCGGAGTACATGGCAGACAACATCATCTTGCTGGACCCTAGCGGGTTTCACCCCACCCCACACAATTTTCATGGTGGAGTCAAAGATGAAGGCTTTTAAGACTTTAAACACCAATACTCCACCGAAAATCCCAGTCCACTCAGATAGCGAGCACCACACACCATCTCAGTGATCTGGAAGTTCTCTAACCGCTCCGAACTCGATCAGCAGGCGCCCGCAACAAGACCCCTTGACCTGAGTTCATCCAGTTGAACCCTCTGATTGGGTCCTCTACTTGGCTGAATTTGAGCCAAACGGGTCACAGGCACGGGCTACTTTGAGCGTAGAATGGATACAAGTGGTTGGTGAAACGCCCGTGCCTTCCGACTAAGAGCCCGGACCTGCATCCGTTTCGATTATATTATTTCTCGGGACATTATCGCATCACGCTGTACAGGTCACTTTGTACGAGGGATGGTATTCACATGAACCTGCAGACTTCAAGGGTGTTTGATATGGAATGACAGCGCAGATAGGACACGTCGAACACACGTACATGTTTACCCGATGACCCCTCCATACCCAGGCACATATCCGACACCCTGGAAGATGACCCTAGAGGAGGGCTGGAATCAACTCGGGGATACGGATCAGTACCCCTTCCAGATTCTAGATGCGACTAAATAGGCGTAGTTCATATACCGTAGAAATACCGTAGAAAGAGGCAAATAACAAAAGTTTGGATGAACCATTCTATGAGAACACTGGGCCCTGATAACTAGCCAGACCCTAAAGTGAATTCCTGTTGGGCTCCATCCACATCCTTTGGGGTGTCCTGCTACTGGTCAACCTGAAAACGCTGGTGTAGCGCCCAAATCCCGTAAGGAGGAACCCCCCCCTTCTCTCTTTCTTCAACCTCCTTGGGATTGTGTGTGCCTTTGTCCCTTCATTCTCTCCTTATTATTCTGTTCTTTTTGTCCTAGATACAAAGTGATCTGAGATCCTGGACTCCTTTTTATTCTTCTATTTTATTCTTGACCTGTGCATCATTCCTTGACACAAGAGACTGTTATTCCCCTCTCCATTTTGCTGCGCAAAATCAAAAAGAGGACTCGACATTCATTTTTGCATCTTTGCAATAGAATTTGAAATTCGAAACACAACCTACGATCAATCTATCAATCGATCAATCTGATACTGGACATTCCATTTGATCTTACATTCTTTCTGCGATCGGCTTACCACGCGAGACTCAATTACGGATCCGATCGCAAAGCGCGACCAGATACCAAAAAAAGAAATACAAAAAAAAAAATACAAAATCTCACACATTGCATGTGTAGAGTTATAAATCAATTCCCGACCGTGTCAAAACGCACCGTTATCATATTTTGGACTTGACCAAATCTCCGAATCCGCCATGTCGACCCTCACAAGAGCATTCACCCGGCGCAATAAGCGCCCAGAAGTGTCCGCACCCATGCCCTATCGTGGCGAAGGACATGTGCGACTCAACTCGGCAAGTATAAAGCGCAGCAACATCTCTAGACCGGTCCAGCTTTTGTCCACGACGAACATGCTAGCCTACGACGCTCCCGATATCAATCATATCAGCTCTTCATCTGGCTCATCACTAGGATCGCGTGACGACTCCGACGCTGCCTTCTCCCCGCAAAGCTACGCGTCTTCGATGTCATCGCCCGACGTCTCTCCTTACGAGAGCTCTCCCGTTGACCCAAACCCATTGACGTCGTATTTTCCGAAGCGCACGGCCACCGTGACAAGCCACCCGCGTTCCTCCACGTCTTCGTCAGCTGCAGATGCTCCGCTGGTGCCCAAGCGGGCTCTGTCCCACACCAAGCGGTCGCACCAGGAGCTCGCTCACAAGCGTTCGGTCTCTAGGATGTCCCCGCCTCCGCTGAACGCGGCGCGCAGCACACCGGCCATTCGTGCATCGCAGGAATTCTTCCAGGCTGAGCCGCATCCATTCGGCAAAGAGCTAGAGCAGGTGAACGAGGTCGTGGAGGAATTTGGGGGCTTCAATATGCTCGATGATGAAGAGCGGATTCTCTATGCCAAGGGGCTCAAGAAGTTCTCTGTCGAAGATTATCTTGCGGAAGTTGAAGAACTGTACGGGAGCATTTTCGAGGACACACGTGGACCTATGACCACATCTTGGCTCTAACATAATCGCTGCCCCCACCCCGGTTGATCCGGGGCGATCAACGACACGAGATTGCGGACTTGCAAGGACTGGATATTCCTCGCTTGACCCGTTATGACGACCAACTATTATTCTTTCTTTTATGACTATTGCCCCTTGTTTTACACGATACCATGGGAGGACCTTTTCCCGCGCTCAATCCCAATTGTTGAATTCATAGCTGCTATTTTACTCTCTTCTTCCCGTAATAGACGGTCTCCTTTTATCGTCATTCATTTATTTTTCATTTGGGGCCAACTGCTTCATACGACCCTTTCATGAAGTTTACAGTCTTGTGAGGATTTTGGGGTCTGTCAGGGGACCTTTTGGGAGTCTCATTGATATTTCATTCTGGGGTCTCAAACATATTCCAACAGACATGTTCAAAAGAGCTTTCAAAGTTGAAAAACAATAGGACGTAATTCAGACATTGAGCACACGATGACATAAGTCAATATTTCCTAATTAGGCATAGCGTAGGGCTCACCGACACGGTCACGGGTGCTCCGCTGGGCTCCACAAGTGACCGAAGGAAAAGAAGGAAAAATTTCGCTTTGCTTTGCTTTGGATTCAGCAACTTGACAATTCTGTCTGCATCCGATTTTATCTATCTCAAGCAACTGGACTTCCACGGATGCAGACAGACCTGTTGCCCTTTCCTCCTATTCCAATCTGTAGCATAAGCCCCAAGATCTCGACGTGCAAAGTGTCGTGTGCTTGGACCCGTCTTCGATAAGCTCCGACATTGAATCCAAAGTCAACGGGATTTGATTTTTGCCAGAGTGCAGAGAAGCAAATGTCGACACTGGCTTCTGCCTAGAACCTGTCCTACATCCCTTCTTCCTCACTTTCGGCCATGGTCTCCCTTGCCACGACTTCACGCAAACCGGCGCTACCGCCCACACCCACGATATCTCGATCCAAAATGCTTCCAGGATCTTCCCCAGTCCCGATACTCAAAACCTCGAAAGCCCCTCCCGTGGTCGCCGGCTCGAAACGCAAGATGAGCGAAATGGACCTCCCCCCTTCCCCATCCTCGTCCCAGGCAGATGACGCGACGGAAGCCGTTCCTCCCAACAAGAAGCGACCCCGTGTGCAGTTTGATCAAGATGTGAAGATACATGATATTGCATCGTCGGAAAAGAGCCTGGCACTCGTTCGGGAGGAGGTTCGCGCGGCTATCCACCGACATGTCACGATGTCAGAAAGCGAAGGCTACGACCGAATCAAGGGAATGTTTTCTGCCGATCCAACGAAGCAGGACGATGACAGCCTGCTTGCATATGAATCACCAACACACGCATCTTTGCGGAACCACCTTCTTGGTCTGATCTCGCATGTCGCCTCCTTGGACCGCTCCTGCAGCGGGTTGGTCCATGCCATCATCAACAGCGAGTGGCTCGGTCGGGACGAATCCTACGTGAAGCTGTACATCCGGTTCCTGGGCAACCTTGCCGCCGCACAGGGTACCTTCCTCGGTCCTGTCTTGAAGATGCTAGCCACCAACCTCGGGTCCATCCCTCGAGGACTCGGTCGACTCCCTGGTTACGCCGTTGTGTCACCGTCTGAAATGCATACTCGAGTCCATATGGCAATGCGCCATGTGCTACGGCTCATCCCAGCCGGCAGTGGGTCACTCTCTCCAATTTTGTCCACACAGTTCCCCTTCGACTCAGATTCAGCTAGCGCGAGCATAGCCTACACCCGCAATCTCATCCAAATCATTACGTACACCCCAGAGCTGCAGTCCGACATCCTGGCTCTTATCACCGAAAAGCTTGTCAAGGTCGACGTTGAAATCCAGGTTGATATGGAGGACTTTGAAGAGGAGGTCGGTGAAGAAATTCTGGATGAGGTTGACGATGAGGAAGATGATGATGCCTCGGTTACCAGCGAGGAATCCGAAGATGATGACACCAAGGGGGCCAAGAAAATCAAGGACAACATTCTCAAAGTGGATGGCATGATTGATATCCTCTTTGAATACTTTTCGCCCCCGTTCACCTCGGGCACCCTAGATGATCAGGAGAATGCGTTGGATCTGCTCCTCAGCCACTTCCAAACGATTATCCTTCCTACATACCGATCCCGTCACTCGCAGTTCCTCTTGTTCCATTTCTCCCAGGCCTCGCCTGTGCTCGTTGATCGCTTCGCGTCCACATTCGTGCAGCTTATCTTCAACAAGCTGCAGCCTGGCATCCTGCGCCAGTCAGCAGCCGCATACCTGGCCAGCTTTGTTGCACGTGGTGCCCATATCTCCGGAGAAGTGGTTCGCGACGTCTTCGACCTCCTCCTCACACACCTCAACAGCCTACGTATAGATTATGAGGACAGCTGCCGCGGTCCCGATCTCCGTCGTTATGGACCTTTCTACTCCACCGCACAAGCACTTCTGTACATCTTCTGTTTCCGGTGGCGGGATCTGACAACCGCTGCCATTGATGGTGATACTCCGGACCAGGTGGATGAGCTTGAGCCGGGCCAGATCACATTTTCTCCCAACATCAAAGAATTCCTTCACAAATGCATCTATTCGCGACTGAATCCGCTCAAGGTGTGCTCCCCGGCCATCGTCGCCGAGTTTGCCCGTATCGCCCACCACTTCCAATTCCTATACGTATATCCTCTCCTTGAGACCAACAAGCGCATTCGCGTGACTGCCTTCAGGAACCTTTCCAATCTCTCAGACCCTCGCTTCAGCCACGTCGGCCGTGAGATCCGTGCTGGTGATAACATCGGCTATCAACTGGACGCATACTTCCCCTTCGACCCCTACCAACTTCCCCGCAGCCGTCGCTGGCTGGAAGGCGACTACGTCGAGTGGCGCGGTATTCCAGGTCTCGACGACGCAAACGAGTCAGACAGCGAAGCTGACGACTCCGATGATGAATCTGGCGACGATGTCACCGAGACTGATGAGGAGTAAATTAGACACGATTTATCTTTCTCGAATCAGGACTTGATGTATGGTTCGATTTTTTGTTACTTCAGCGTGGCGTTCGGGATTTCCACCAATATTTGCGATCTTTCGATCTTTCGATCTTGTTTCTTTTCTGTTCTTTTTTTTTTTCCACAAAAAGTTCCCGATACCTTATGACTTATGATAGCGTTCTTCTTGAACGTGCACGGGAACTATCCGGTGGAATTCCAGAGAAATTTCTGTCTCGTGTACTACCATAGTGCTGATGAATCTAGCTGTTCAAAAAATGGGAAAATAATTACAAGAAATTTCCTAGGCTCTTCTAACGGTCTAATAAACCCGACTGCCTTATAAATATATGGCTCTATGCAAGATTAAATGTACATGAATTCACATCCCCGATCATATCTCACCACCATTATGATTCTTCCAACTGCCTGCATAATGATGCTGGACTAATGAAGGACCAGTCACATTCTCATTGCTATAAGTATTCGACGATGCAGCGAATGAATACCCAGGCAAGATCAAAACATCCTCAACCAAAACAGGCTCCAAGAGATTCGAAATACTCGGCATATCAATCGTCTCATTGCGAACCAATTCCAGACTCTTCAAAATCCCACGGGTCAACCGCCTGGGCCCCGTAAAGTCAATCACATTCCCCGTCATCTCCAAAGTCAACCCGGAAACAGGAACCCCATACTCCTCCGTCTTCTCGCGAATCCCATCCATAATATCATCAATAACCATCAAAAGATGCGGCGAACCCGGCGCCGCCATAATGGTCCAACTCTCAAACTGCCGAATAAAACTATCTCCCCAGCCAACGTCAAACTCCCACCCAACAACAAGCCCAGCTTTAGCGCGCATTGTCTCCGGGATCCATTCTCTAATTGGTACATCACCACACGAGACATCAAGATCAGCCCAGATGCCCCCCTCGATGAAAAGAAGCAGATAGCGCAGGAAATCCGCTTTCAGGATCGGCACGGACAGAGAAAGGTAGGCGTGGACGATGTCGGGACGATGACCGAATTTTTGTTCGACATATTGATCGCCCGTGAGGTCTGTCATGATCTGCGCGCTATGAGCAGGGTTTTTGTGGAGACAATCGTCCAACCATTCATGTGACTGGTCACTCAACCCTTTAGGTCCAACTTTGTACCAGATCTTCTCTGGGATCCGCGGCGATGCTGGTTGGAAGCCCTTTCTGGATGTATCATATTCGGGGGGGCCTTCTGGTGCTGCTAGTCTCATGGGGTGGTAATAGAGGATGAAGAAGAGACATGTTAGGATGAATATGGTTGTGGTTGAGAATTTAGTGAATGATGGCCTCCGGAGCATGGTAACGGTGTAGATGAAGATGAAGGGATTTCGGAGAGGGGATGGTAGTCTACACGTCCCGAGACGTCGTAGACTTGGTGAAGGCTAAGAGACTGAGATGCCCATCACGATATATTGCTTCCCCCCTGATTATTATTATTATTTTTTTCTTCTTTCTCGGACCCTATTTTTAAGTGAGACCTCATTTTATAAGGACCCCTAAGGCCCAATTAAGCGACTCAAAACACTTAGGAAATTGGAATTAGTCGCTTCTATTGGTTGAATACAATCTCCACCTGTAGCTGGTTCCATTCTCTTACTCGCGACTAGCGTTTTTGAGGCTGATTTGTGGAGGTCCGAGGTGTCTGACTTCTAAAACTTACTCCGTATTTTCTATTAATCCTCAGCCTTGCGTCTAAGTGTTTGCTGGTAAATTTGCTGCGCTCAATTCGCCAGTGCCTATCGAGGTAGTAGACTGTCAACACTCATAACTTTCTATATAAAACCAAAGTTGGCCGTGGACTCTGTTCCCTGGATCATTGTCCCGGCATCCGTCGGCTCCCGAAATCCCCACGTCTCAGAATCCAACAAGAATCTTCATGATCAAGTCTATACCTTTGCGGACCTTTTGTTAGCTCCCAGTCGAAGTTTCATCAGCCCTCTTAGTGGCTTGTTAGTAGTGTGGATACATAGTTTAGTACGATACGTAGATGAAACAACTAAAGATCCAAGGCTCAGTAATTTTATTTTTAAATCCACAACTATAAATGTAAAGTATACATGTAGTTTAGAGCTCGGTATCTGCAATAGAATGCTCAAGATCGGGAAGCTTTCTTTTCCCAATCCGAAGTTTCTTCCGAAGATTCAAAGCTCTCACACGGTATGCGCGCTTTCGCCTCCGTGGAGGATAGTTGACTGGACTCTCACCACCAGTAAAGATAGCCATGTCATAGATCAAGGCACCAAACAATCCACCGGTGATATCCGCAACCCACGGACCCCAAATCCACCACGCATGGTATTCTCGGAAAAGATGTCCACCCCATCCCGCCATGACGGCAACAAGTCGCGGACCAAAGTCTCGTGCGCAATTGAAACAACTATAAAGAGACCGGCAATTAGTTTCAAACTTGACCTATTGGGAATTAACAATCGAACACATACCCTCCAGTATTATACCCAAGTGCAAGGATCACAATCGTAATGATAATCCCAATAATAAACGCCTGCATTCCCGCTCCTGGGGGTGCATTTGTATCATCTCCCAAGGCAAGAATAGAACCAACTAGGATTGCGCTGCCCAAAAACTCGGTGAAGAATGCAGTCGCAGGACGGACAAAGGATTTCGGTAAGGTGAGAAGAGCCTGAGCGGCGACGCTTGCATTCTGAGGCACTTTGGCTACCGTGGCGACTTCGACAATGGCGTCGTGGTATATCGCGTATGATATACCCCCTGCGGTGATAGCACCGAGGAGCTGAGCAGCAATGTATATCATGCACCGACGAGCAGGGAATCCGCGAAATACAGATAGCGAGATTGAGACGGCTGGGTTCAAGTGACCACCAGACATACCTCCAGTAGTATAGATAGCGGTCATAAATCCGAAACCCCAGGCGACACTTTGAGCAGGGTATGATCCGGCTTGTCCAGAGGAAGTAAAGTTGGATAAGGTAGCGCAAAGACCGATTGTCATTGCCATAGTTGTCTACGAAAGATGTGTATTAGCAAATCGTTTTTGAATTTTTCGGCGATATCAAAAACTTACTCCGAGCCATTCGGCCATTGGCTCACGAAGATAGTGACGAATTTTCGACCAAGTGTTGAAAAAGCCATCTTCTCGGGGATCATTAACCTTCTTCATTCGCTTTTCCTCGTCCGTCTGTGCCGGATCCTCGTCTTTCTCTGTTCTAGCGACTTTGTCTTCATTTCGGTCCTCTGGTAAGGCGCCATGACGCATGCCAGGCCGGACAATATGAGGGAGTGGCTGAGCCAGACTCCAGGTTGGACCGTCATCTTCTTTTTCGGCCTGGAAATTGTACTTGTCGTACTCTTCATCTGTATATGCTCGGCTGTTGTTTGGATTCTGCGCGCCAGAGCCCGCCAAACTATAGGATGGGTTTTGGCCCATGCCATCATACTTGCTTCGTTCTTCTTCGGTGCCTTCTGGTTGCTCGCGTTCCGGAGCTTCCACGGCATCTATCGGTGTATTAGCGTTATTCCTGTTTGCGCGGTGATTTATTCAAGCCTGTCATACCTTTGACTCCGGCATCCCGGTCGGGTTCCTGTGAGGATCCCATCATAACAAAAATGAGCAAGGGACAAAAAAAAACCCCCCAAATTTGTGCAGGACTAACCCAACAAAGAAAACCAGAAATATTTCAGGGTCATTTTAGTTAAGACGTTCTAGTCCTTTTAAACGAACTTTGATCTACCAAAAGCTTGATTTCAGACCTAGAAATGAACGTAGCTCCACTCTTTCGTCACCGTCCATCATCAACCTTGGAAATCACTGGGGATCCTTTTAGCAGGGCATGCTACTTGGACCCCAGTTTATGTAGACAGTTGATTGGTGGATGCTATTCCGTATGTATGAACAGACATTGCGGGCGCATACACCCATGTTGATTGAAACTAGACCCTGCCTATAAAGATCGTCCAACACCAAACCCGCCCACGAAAGTCTGACCGGATTTTCATGATAACTTAGGATCCGCCTTTCTTTTTTCCCTGAAGCTCCCGTTGGAAAACTTGCTTCTTCGGTCTACTAACCGGCATTAAGCCCGATGGAAACAAGCATATCACCCAAGCATATAAAATCCCTTCCAACTCCCCGTCCTTCCAGCGCCAACTCGAAGAGACCATGATGACCACACACCGCCGTCAACGGGAGGTAGTCTCTAGCTCTTGGGGTGGTTTGTAAGCAGAGAGCTCAGTAGGAGGAGAATAACCCGATTTCTGTCCCGGCCCATCCCAGTACGTCGGTGTCGCGGCAGCTTGGGATTGGAGTCCCGCCACCAAAGCCTGAGCAGAGAGTCGTTTTTTCCGTTCGAATAATGCCCAGCCCAGCGCAGTGAGAAGCAGGACTCCTAGTGGTATTCCCACCCCGGCTCCGATCGCGACAGCATTGTTATTTTTCCCTTCCGTGTTATCATTGGCCCCCTTGTTCTCGTCGCTCGGTGTTGTGGGGCATGCAGTTGTGCTCGCATTCGACGTGGAGTTTGAGCTGATATGAGCAGAAGTGTAATTGGCGAGCGCAGCCTTGCCCGAAATTAACTCCCCGGAATTAAGTGTGAAGGGGGAGCCAGCGTAACAAGCGAGGTCGCCTGACGAATTGACTACAACGGAGTTGGCGCAATAGTAAGGCTTCTCGTCCATAATGTGATAAAACGGCAGCGCACACCCTTTATTGCGCATGTCGGTTGCTGTAAACAGAAAAAGTAACTGTTAGCTTTTTGAAGCAGGACCTCGAAATTTATGAGATCGGCTTACCATCAGAACACTTATCGTCGCAACCGCCGTCTGCTGGCCAGTTCTTATTGGTGCAACTACCTCGACTCAGCGAATATGGTTGTGAGATCCCGTAACAAAGCCCATTGCTGAGACAAATCGAATCTTTGGAGCAACATGGTGAGTCTGCGTCACCCGAGAAACAAGGGACGTCGTCGAGGGCAACATCTCCGCTAGGGAAATAGCACTGCTTCGATGCTGCGACCAGGGACGCAAATATGGAGAGGTGGAGAAGGGAACGGGGGACCATCGCGAGATGAAGAAATATTGGAGCGGCTGGATGAGGATGATTCTACGATCCCATTATCGAAAGGGGAGAAGGAAACATCAAAGCTAGAGTCGCACGAAGACCCTCGGGATGTCAATCAGAGATCGACATCGTAAAGGCCGCTATGATCATTCAGCATCTTTTGAGCTAGGTGTTATACCAATAATGGCTACCCAGTGGATAAGTAGGTGGGTTAGCAACGGGAATGGGTTTGGGGGCCAGACGTGTAGCTGAAACCCACGGAAGAAGGGTAGTTAGATCATTACCACTTCGGGAATGATATCGAGTTATGTTCGTCAACAATATCAGACTTAGCTCAATACCCTATCATCAAATTAACATTTGAAGGAATTTAAGGATATCGGTACCTACAATTAGCCTTTCATGTGCAAACTTCGTGGACCTTCCAATAGGGGAAAGCGGGCCGGTGGAAAGCGGGTCCAAGGGCCAAAGCATAAGGGTCAACCCAAGCATCGGGTAGCCCATAGCTGTGGATCTGGTATCTTGGTGTTTAACAGGTCGTACAGTCTGGTAGAAGGTGGTCAGTCGACATATTGGTTCAGAGAGAAGATCAACGGTGACAAAGGTACCGGGCATGATGACATAGACTGCTCGAATAAATTATGGTAGGTTTAAGGATAACGCTGAAATATATTATGACGAGTCGTGTCTCTTCAAACTGCTATTAACAAAGTTCGCGACTGATTCTCTGTCGTAGTACAGACGTCATTATCAAGAAATGAGGTTGGATTGAGTCGGAAAGACAATTGCCTATATGCATTTAATGAGTATGGGGTCAGGAAAGAAAGTCGTCTTCTTTTTTCCTCTCTTCGTTTATGAAAACATGGCTTGGAGGCTGTCTACAGGCCCCTACTAGGCATTCGATGGGGCCACGGACGGCTGGTTAGGGGACTAAATAGATTTACGCCCAAGGGTGTTCACTTCGCCTCGGAATATGTATGAGTTCATTTTATTCTTTACATCCCGCTATAAAATGCATGAAATGTGAAGTTCTGACATTGGTATAATCTAGAGGAGGTGAGTATTATCTTGCACAATACTGTTCTGCTTTCTCAATTGACAAAAAGAAAAATTAAAGAGACTGCATGTACTCGGTGTCGAAGCTGGTCGACTATCCCAACAAAACTCCGCAATTTGACAATATCTTCGAGGCCTTCGCGGCTATTAATAACAACACTCAAAGTGAAGATTGCTTGACTCTAAATGTTTGGTCAAAGCCAGACTTAAATCAGCCCAAACCAGTCTATGTCCATTTCTACGGTGGTAGTGGGTTTTCCCTTCTTATTTTCAATATCGGCTCATGTTTCTAATCTGTGATATAGGATGGACAAGTGGCGGGACCAATACTCCCTTTTACTATGGAGGCGGATTCGCTGATGCAGAGGATGTAATCGTTGTGAATATCTTCGGATTTCCTGGTCTGCCTGGACACCCTCCTAACCTTGGTCTACTAGATCAACGTTTAGCCGTTGAATGGGCGAAGCAAAATATTCATGGATTCGGGGGGTGGTCCAACCCGCATTACTATATCTGGCCAGTCCCGCGGAAATGCTTCTGTTGATTATTGGGCATACGCCTACCAATCCGAACCCGTAGTTGCCGGTTTGATCTCACATTCCGGTACAGCCTTCAGTTGCCCGACAAATGATAGGACAATCGCAGCAAAGCATTGGTATACTGTGTCTGCCCAGTTAGTATGTGGGTCTTCAGGGGGTGCTGCTGTGCATGAGAAAACAGAATGCGAGTGCTATTCTCGCCGCTGCTAGTGCACTAAAGGTTCCGACTACAAATCCTGCGAGGAAATCCTCGGCTTTCCAGCCTACTATGGATAATATAACTATTTTTTGGAATTACATTCTTCTTTCGTAGCAAGGGAAATTTGCCCGTAACCTGAGTGGACTCTCCTGGACTTCGACTATACTCAATAGTGATCAATGTAGTTGCTAACTAGCACTTTCCCAAACAGCCCTACTTAGTCGGGCACAACGCCAATGAAGCCAGATTCTATAAAATTGCGAGCTATGCCCAGGGATTGACGTTGACAGACAAGCAATGGGATGACTTCAATATGCAAATGTGCTTCTGTCCATCCACTCTCGAAGCAGCACACCGAAGTCGCCGACATACACCAGTTTGGCGATTCCAATACAACGCCGATTGGGAGAATACCCGTCTTTACCCTACTAGCGACGCATACTAGGTTGAGTTTAATATGATTTTTGGAGAATCTTCTAAGATTACTGGGATTGCTGAGTCTGATGCGCGGCGCCAGCTGCAGGGTCAGATGCGTTCGGCTTGGGGTTTATCCATCGCTGATCCTCAACACGGACTAAAAGCTCTGGGATGGTCAGATTATGATCCTGAAGTTGAGTTTGCACTCATTCGATCAAGATAATTCGTGCCTTAACATTCTCAGCTTCGACCCTTGCTGGAATCGGTCTTGATAATCATCCAAGCATGTCTTTGGGACCACGAAAGGCTCCGGTCAGCGATGTGCAACTCTGCTAGCGCAAATATGAGTCAACTCAATATTGCTTATGCCAGGTACTTTTAGGGTCGAATATTCTCTAGAGTAAGAAGTGGCAGATGAAATCCCGTACATGCACCTGGAGGTAACTAACATCACAAAGCGAATATTATATATATCCATGGATGATCCCAACCAATACAATCCCATAAGACATACAGTTATGTTGTATCTATCTTGTAGGTATACCATATGAAACAGGCTAATAAAGTGACAATAGGATAAACATATCAAACAATGCTATATACAACCGACGCCGTGGATGCTAGTTCAAACGCCAAAGTCAAGTCCCGCAGTGCTACAAAAATAAAGAAAAGAAAAGAAAAGAAAACTAAGAGTAAGACATGAAAGATCAAGAAAAGTCAAGAAAATCGATCACCGGTCGAAGATAGCCTTCATATCCGCACAGGCATCACGGTATAAAAGGTCCACGCTGTTTTGGTCCCGCCACGGATTAGGTGATTTATCCCACGCATGCCGGGCTTTCGCGATGAGCATGGCACGAGGCCGTTTACCGAGACTTTCTAAGCGGCGAACGAAGGATTGACCTTCCTTCATCAACATATCCCACTCGCAGATAAAGAGGAACACGTCGCGGGGAAGGGCGTCAGACAGCATACGGTCAGATGCGTGGATGGGAGAGGCATAGGGGGAGACACGTTCGTCTAAATCAGGAAGATAAGCCTCATCGAAGAGGGTGGTGAAAAATTCAGGGAGAGTCTTGTCGGGCATCAAACTCATAGCACGACGGTGATCGCGAGATTCTTCGAAATCAAGAATCGGGTACCAAGAGAACAAAGCAACGATGTGGAGATCGCTGACCTGATTGAGCAGATTCTGGGTGGATTCCGCTCGACCCAGTTGATCCTTCACTTCCGTGGATATTCTGCTGCGCAGCCGCAAAGGCACTGTGACAGCCAGGTTGCCGCCCGCCGAGAACCCGCTCAGTGCTACACGGCTCACATCCAACCCCAGTTCGCCGGCATGTGTCGCCAGGTATAGTAGTGCCTCGACTCCGTCGTCTACTGCCGCGGGAAATGGGTGTTCGGGTGCTCGTCGGTAGGCGACACTCACCATTACGGCCCCGGTATTGTCCAGCACTGATTTCGCCCAGCGAGAATCATCAGTGGCGGCACCAAGTGTGAAACCACCACCGTGAAAGTTGACGGCGACGGGAAATCGATGGCCTAGCCTTCGCCGCTCATGATAATCTGGTGGACAGTAGAAGTGGAGGATGACGGGATGGCAGGAGTCGGAGGTGACGGTGCGGGTAAATAACGGTCGGGGTGGTCGGGGGTAGATCTCGTGCAGGAACATGCCGATCCGCATCAAGAACCGCCAAAAGATGGCCTGCACATAGAGCCACCAACGAGATGAGGCCATGATGCTGCAGTGAGAAGTAATGTTCGTCCTATCGATTCGGTATGCGCATCGGATGGAGTCGGAAGCCGACGGTGATAAGACGGGGGGGTCAATAGCGTAGGCCGTGAGATATTTTGAGATTGAGGAAGATCAAAATCAAAATCAAAATCGACGATGTTAACGAGAGAAAGAACAGTGAGGGATCCTGAGTAGTGATTGAAATAGAGTACAAAGTACAACGTAAGATCGAAGCGAAGCAATGGCCCGCATGAGGGCCTGTGCCTGTGAAGAACTCCATACCAAGAAAATCAGGCCCGGGCTTGGATGTCGGATGATGTCATCACCCTAGGGCTGTCCAGGTTTATATTTTGTTTTAAAGGGACATGAACTATTTTGATTCTTTAGTTGATTCTTTGGATTTCTAGCTCTACTATTCAGTCTTCAATTTCATCTAATTATCCTGCACAATTCCTGTTTTTGTGCTTACGTCGGCCTCGGGATTCGGGAATTTCTCTTGAGCAGGGCAACTTCCAAGGTTTAAACAGATTGGAAATCGCCCGTTCCGGCCCACCCCCCACTTCTCTCAGGGCTTATATATACAGACTCCCTCTTCTTTCTCTTCCCCCCCCCTCTCATAAGACTTAAACAACTATGTCGATTAAACGTGCCCTCTCAAAGGCAATCAGAGGACACTTGGGTGGTGAGGATGACTCCTCCGGTTCCAACGTTCGTTCTGCCCTACCCCCCAAAGTTCGTACCAACCAATCTCGGTCTGGTTCCCCCACCGCATCCCCTCGTCGCAGCATTCTCAGCAACTTCCTACGTGATAAGAATGAGTATGTTTCTTCATCTGAAGATGTCTCCGATGACTCTTCTTCCGGTACCTTGAGCAAAAATCAACAAAAGCGGTTGATGCGCCAGCACCGTCGAAGCGAGCGCAGTCGTCTCAGTGAGGAGATGTTCTCCGAGACCGACCGCCGCCACAAGGAAGAGGAGATTGCCAAATCTGCGGCCGAGGAGACGCCTGACATGAAAGCTCGATATGGCGAGCTTCCCTTAATGCAGTCTGCCACTCGGACACGAGAATTGCGCACTCGGATCGATGACATAACCCTTGCCATGGATGGGCAACAAGTGTTCTTCAGCGCACGACTACACGTCATCCGTCGAATGAGTGCCAAGCTAGTGTTCTTGGTATTCCGCCAGCAGCTAGGTACCTTCCAAGGTGTTTTACATGAGCGGGAGGGGATCTCGTCTCTCGCGATGATCCAATGGGTGGAGCACCTCCGAGTGGGGTCTTTTGTCATGGTCCGCGGCACTGTCCAGAAACCCGAGGTTCCAGTTTTGGGCTGCTCAATTCATGATGTCGAGCTGGCCGTTGACTCGATTCACCTCCAAGTTCGCCGCGAGGAACCTGTCCCCTTCAGCGTCTACGAGGCAGAGATTCGGACCAACGAAGAAGAGAAGGCCGAGGGCCGCCGCAACCATATCCCTGACCGGACACGTTTGGCCAACCGAATCCTTGACCTTCGCACCGCAACCTCGCAATCCATCTTCCGTCTTCAGGCCGTAACATGTAATCTTTTCCGTTCTGCCCTTGATGACCGCGAATTCGTCGAAATCCATACCCCGAAGTTGCAAGGCGCCGCTACGGAGTCTGGAGCGAGTGTCTTCCAGGTCAACTATTTCGGCCGCCCTGCATTCCTCGCTCAGTCTCCTCAATTGGCGAAGCAGATGGCCATTGCTGCTGATTTCGGCCGCGTCTACGAGATTGGTGCTGTCTTTCGAGCCGAAAACTCCAATACCCACCGTCATCTTACAGAATATACTGGATTGGATCTTGAGATGGCTATTGAGGAGCACTACCACGAGATGCTTGAGACCCTCGACGCTGTGATTAAGAATATCCTCAGCGGTATCTACACCAAACACCGCCGCGAGGTTGACCTCATCAAGCACCAGTTTCCCTCCGAAGATGTCGTATGGCTGGAAAAGACGCCGATCATTCGTTTTACCGATGGTATTAAGATGCTGAACGACTCGGGTTGGTTGAATGAAGACGGCGAGCAGCTGCCTCTAGACGAGGACCTGGGTACCCGTGATGAAATTCGCCTGGGTGAGCTTGTCAAGGAGCAATACGGTACCGATTACTATGTCCTCGACAAATTCCCTCGCGGCGCACGTCCCTTCTATACGATGCCCGACGCCGAAGACGACCAGTTCACTAACTCATTTGACATGTTCATTCGTGGCCAAGAGATTGTCTCGGGTGGTCAACGTATCCACGATCCCCACCTGCTCGAAGAAAACATGCGTCGTGTGGGCATCAACCCGGATGATATGGAGGAGTATCTCGAGGGCTTCCGCTGGGGTGCCCCGCCCCATGCTGGCGCAGGAGTTGGCCTGGAACGTATCGTGATGCTTATCCTCAAGCTGGGCAACATCCGCCTCACATCACTATTCCCTCGTGACCCTAAGAGTTTGCCAGCCAAACCTGTATCTGAACAGCTCCGACACCCAGAATCATCGACCATTGAACCGCCGTGGCACCGTGAGCACAAGGCTCGGGCAGCTTCGGACCTCAGTGAGTTGCAGCCTTTGGAGCATCTCGTCGCCAATTACGGCGATGCCACATCAACCTCCTGGTTTGATGATCGCTTCAAGATCTGGCGTGACATGACCACTGGTGCAGCCGTTGCCTACGTACCTAGCTCCAACAACTACGCGATCATTCCCGGTAACCCGGCCTGCGATCGCAAGCAGTACGCACGCACAATTACACAATTCTTGCAATGGCTACGCCGCGAGACCAAGTTCAAGCCCGTGTGGATCCTCTGCTCGCCTGAGGTTGAGACTATTCTTGGCGAGAGGCTAGGCTGGCGCAGTTTGTCCTGTATCGCCGAAGAGCGCGTTGATCCATCGCGCAACCAGGCCGCTTCTGACGGGGAGATTGCACGTAAGCTGCGTCGCGCCGAAACCGAGGGCATTAAGCTGGTCTCCATGAACCAAGGCGAGATGGTACCGGACGATATCCGCAAGAAGATTGATGAGCGTGTCAGCGAGTGGCTGTCCAACCGCAAGGGCACACAAGTGCACCTGTCCCAGATCCGCCCATGGTGTGACTCCGAGCACCGTTGGTACTTCTATGCTCTGGACAAGAACGGCGTCATCTGTGCCTTCGTCGCTTTGGCTATGCTATCTCCTGCCCACGGTATGCAAGTCAAGTACAGTCTTGATTTCCCCGGCGCACCTAACGGTGTTATTGAGTACATTGTTACGCATGCAATCCAGACCGCCGCCAAGGGCGGCGTCAAGGGCCTCACATTTGGCGCTGGCGCCACTTCCCAGCTCACCGCTGGCCACAATATGCGCGGAACTAAGGTCAAGATGCTGGAGCACACCTACGAAGCCCTTGCTAAGCAGTTCCATCTTGTGCGCAAAAGTGAATTCCGTGCTAAGCTCGGCGCCACCGAGGACCCGCTGTATATCTCCTACCCGTCTCACGGCCTGGGCTCTAAGGGTATTCGCGCGATCCTGAACTTCTTTGAAGATTAAGATTAACGTTAAGCTACGTTATTTGTAATGGCTGAGCCATTCACGCAGCTACGATTTAACGGGAGTTTTGTGTGATCTTGTCATTTGATCTAGATGTCCGTCCGTAGGTTTATCTAGAATAGACTGGCATGAATACCAGTCTATTCCAGAGGGGAAAGAAGGGAGGGAGAGTTGGTTGACCTACAAGTTAGCTTTTGGCTCTTTTTTTTTTTTTTTTTTTTTTGCTTCAATTCTTACCCCTGTTGCTTCTCATGCACTACCCATATAGCTTTGCTTTTTATTCCCCACTGCCGTTGGTCATCCTGTATCCAGCACCTACTCCTATGTATCTGATTTTGCGCCTTCGGCATGTAATTGTTCTTGTTATGCTATCTGAATTCTGCCTTTTGCATCTCCAATATTTGACCGTGTTTGTCTGGGTCAATGGTTCTACACTAAATATATACACAATCTTGCCCTTGGAACTAATGATAATGTAAAATCCATGTTATAGAACTTTCCTACGAGCTACATAGTTGAATGAGATTGGCTGCTCACTCTTCATAACTTCTCCCATTCATTCCTCATTAGTAGACTTCATTTTCCAATTCACCAACTTTCCTCATCATCGATACGCTAATTTTGCCGGTGTGAAAACATTCCAGAAGGGAGAGATACATAATTAGTCGCCAAGCGGTCACGTTAGATCTCCAGAGGAACGAGGAAATGTATCTCAATGCTTTTTTTTATTTTACAAAGTTCATACATCTTACTACAATCGTACATCTCTCTCAAAACGCACAAAGCCCACACCACCCTCATTTCGTCTTCATCTCCTCCAAAACACTCTGCCTCCTAGCATCGCCCACAACCCTCCCAACCTCACCCACAACCCACCTCCCCGACACCACTGCAAGAATAGCAACAAGTACAATCCACCCAGCAGTCGGCATCAACGAGCGCGGGAAAACATTAAACAGGAACGGGTCAAGGATCAAGTCCACCGCCACGGGTGGGACATTCTGCATCAATGCCTGGTCGGTACTAAAGTAATCTGCTGCGGCGTGTACATGCAGAAACAGGACCGAGTCACTAGTCGGTGCAGGGTCGAGTGGATCTTTGCTGCTGCGCGCATTGGCACGGCGCGGGATGACATTTCCCTGGAGTTTTGGGTCTAGTGTTGCCAGTCGGGCTGATGTGTACATGCTCAGCGAAGACAGGAGGTTTGTGTCTTCGATTGTTTTTGAGAGTGGGTAGGTGGTGAGGGTGAATGTTGTTGGTTGCTATGGGGGCGTTAGTTATATTTATGTGTGGCGATGGGTATTATATATGCAAGAAAATAAATATAGAGAGGGAGATGGAGAATTGAGTGAGAGAATTGGTGATCTTACTGTGGCTAGCCAGCACACCCGTACTTCATACCGCTGGCCCGGGTTCAGGTTTTCAAGGAAGAACCACGAGCCTGTGCCGTCGGGTGCGGTGGTCGTTGGAAAGGAGGCATTTAGGTGAGTACGCACCACGGGTCTTTGTGGTGATAGACGCTCCAGACCTAGGTCGTCGAGATCTGGCTCGTCGGAAGGGACGGTTGCTGGTGCTGGTGCTAGGAAGATGGTCTTTTCCACGTTTGCTTGCGCCACTGCCGTGAAGAGGGGGAGTATGAGTCCCAAAGTGGGGATGAGCTTGATATGCATGATGAGAGACTCGATGTTTTGCTCTGCAATATAGGAAGACTTTTAGGTGGATGAGATGATGTTTTAGAGATGTCTTATTCTTGGCTCATGGCGAGGCTCAACCAGTCACAATAATGGTTCTAGAGGTCAATTAGTACTCAAACATTGAATGTATATTGCTGGAAGTGTATACGGAGCACAGTACCGAGATGTGTTGTCTTAATACTTTGGCTATGATATGGCCGAATGGTGGTTCGAGGTGGTTCCCCCCAGTGGATCCGAGCTGACCGAGTATTCAGATAGCTCCAAACGCCGTTATCACACCACACCACCCTTTTAGGAGTCGACCACGTTGAACACTCCTGCACAAGCTGGATAGATTTTCGAATTTCAACTTTTCTCGTATAACTATTTAAGCTTAAATATGTCCTTTTTTTAATACTGATATATTACAAGGTACTAATGTTATCCATCACGTGAAATCACGAGACTAGTACGAGGCGGTCAGTAACCGCCGCTCCTCACCGGGAAGGAGCCAATCAAAAGGCCCAACGCGACCCAACGAACGGATCAACAACGAAGTTCCCCCTTGTACAGCACAGACGGCTCCTCCTCCACAACATTTCTGGTCGACTTTGTTTTCTCTTCCATCTTCTCGTCCATTCCTCCATTCTTCAGGTAAGGACATCCCCCGCCCCCTTCCATCGTGCATTTACCTGTCAATTTGAACCTAACCGAGAGTTTCAGACCACCGCGTTTGTTGTTTTGGGTTTCGTTTTCCCCTCCTGATTTTTTAGCCTGAAAAAACATTGACTCGATCACAATGAGAGAGATTATCAGTTTGAACGGTATGTCAACATCGTCCATCTATTCTGCTTGTCAGAATTGATATATTTTATTCAATGGACGCGCTGACATGACCTTCCTCTACAGTCGGCCAGGCCGGTTGCCAGATCGCCAACTCCTGCTGGGAGGTAACTATCACCACCCCTATTGAGGGACAAGTCTTCGGTAAACTGACAGCATCGATTTTCTAGCTGTACTGTCTGGAGCACGGTATCCAGGTACGTTGAAATTCCAATCAAACTCATGGTGGCGCCCAATCTTGACTCGGGCACCCGTACCCCCTATTTTCTTGCCGAGAGGTAAACACCCGCGACTAACATCGATGATAGCCCGATGGATTCCTCACTGAGGAGCGCAAGAAGGCCGACCCTGACCACGGATTCAGCACTTTCTTCTCTGAGACTGGTATGAAAACCCTGATGAATATTTTTTTACATGGCCCCCCGCCTTGATGTGCAAAATTCCAAAACATGGCTTCCTAACATTCTTTCTCCCCCCACTTCACAGGCCAGGGCAAGTACGTTCCCCGTACCATCTACGCCGATCTCGAGCCCAATGTCGTCGATGAGGTCCGTACCGGTACCTACCGTTCGCTCTTCCACCCCGAACAGATGATCACCGGTAAGGAGGATGCTTCCAACAACTACGCCCGTGGTCACTACACCGTGGGTAAGGAGATGATCGATGAGGTCCTCGACCGTGTTCGTCGTGTTGCCGATGCTTGTGCGGGTCTCCAAGGTTTCTTGGTCTTCCACTCCTTCGGTGGTGGTACCGGTTCCGGTTTCGGTGCTCTCCTGATGGAGCGTCTGTCCGTCGACTACGGCAAGAAGTCCAAGCTGGAGTTCTGTGTCTACCCCGCCCCTCAGAACGCTACCGCCGTTGTTGAGCCCTACAACTCTATCCTCACTACTCACACCACCCTGGAACACTCCGACTGCTCCTTCATGGTCGACAACGAGGCTATCTACGACATCTGCCGCCGCAACCTCGGCATTGAGCGCCCTAGCTACGAGAACCTGAACCGCCTGATCGCTCAGGTTGTTTCTTCTATCACTGCTTCCCTGCGTTTCGACGGTTCCCTCAACGTCGACCTGAACGAGTTCCAGACTAACTTGGTGCCTTACCCCCGTATCCACTTCCCTCTGGTCGCCTACTCCCCTATCATCTCCGCCGACAAGGCCGCCCACGAGGCTCACTCTGTCACTGAGATCACCTCCAACTGCTTCGAGCCCCACAACCAGATGGTCAAGTGTGACCCCCGCAACGGAAAGTACATGGCCACCTGTCTGCTCTACCGTGGTGATGTCGTCCCCAAGGAGGCCCACGGTGCCGTGGCCACCCTCAAGACCAAGCGCACCATCCAGTTCGTCGACTGGTGCCCTACTGGCTTCAAGCTCGGTATCTGCTACCAGCCTCCCCAGCAGGTCCCCAACGGCGACCTTGCCAACCTCAGCCGTGCTGTGTAAGTTTTCCGATTCTTCCGGGTCTTGGAACCCGATTCCAACTCTGGTACTAATTATAATATAGCTGCATGCTGTCCAACACTACCGCCATCGCCGAGGCCTGGTCCGCTCTCGACCACAAGTTCGATCTCATGTACTCCAAGCGTGCCTTCGTTCACTGGTACGTTGGTGAGGGTATGGAGGAGGGTGAGTTCTCTGAGGCTCGTGAGGATCTCGCTGCTCTGGAGCGTGATTACGAGGAGGTTGCCTCCGACTCTATCGAGGGTGATGAGGACCTGGAGCCCGAGTACTAGATTAGCCATGTTATGTGACTGGTCTTCGGGACTCTTGGTTGTTTCACTTCTACGGGTTGGCTTGGGGACCAACATGAGTCTAGAGGTTCGGTCTGCATGCGTCTATCGGGCTTCTTGCAAATAGAAGGGAACATAAGTTTTGCTGCCAATGATTTTCTGGCTTTGTTGTTCGATATATCTTTAATATCCCTTAAGCAGCGATGAAATTTCCCCTCGTTCCATCCACCTTTGGGGTTTCTACATACGTATGTCATTGTTATTACTCTCTGAAGTTGTCTCTCCTTGGTATCATAAAGTGCGCATGTTGTAAATAACTGGGGTTGACTCTCGAAGTGTGCTGTCTCATAGTGGGGGATTGAAGAAATGTCTTGGGCACCAGGTTTGATCAACATCATGTAGCATATATCTAGGTTTACACTGTACGAAAGCCTGACTTGAAAGGAAATGTCATTATTACACTGAACACTCTTCGGGGCGCAAGGGAAGAGATGCATACGGACCAATCTAGTTATAGTAAGTATAAGGAAATCTGGTTATATTGTTCCGTGGTAAGTCGTCCCCGGTGTCGTGGACTAAGTACGCGCAGCACTGGCCGCATATCTGCGTCCAAGGCACTACCGTCCATCCCCGATGTCCATGTTGAGTGGAGGCATTTTGAATGCCCGTTCAATCTAGATAGAATGAAAACTGAAAAAAAGAAAAAAGAAAAAAAGAAAAACCTAAGAAATACACTGCGAAACAGCTTATGTTTTGAGGGCTTTCAGGCCATGCAAGATCCGGAGGGCCAAACAACCAAGTAAAGGCCAAGCAGGGAACCAGGACTAGGCTCTCATGGTACTATAACAGTAGGTTTCAGGGTAAGACAGTCAGGTCCACAGATATGGATGTTATACGGGGTAGTGAAAATGGGAGTTTTGTTGAACGTCTATATATTCTGGTGCTAGTGACAACCATACGGCTTATATGTTCTATTTCCTAGAGGCCATGTTGATATTGGATGGAGAATATCCTACTTCCAAAAGGAGATCGAAGATACACACAACTTGAAAGTTCTAACAATTTACTAATCGGGCCAGGAGCTGCCAGTGTTGACCTTGTTCATGCAATGTCTATACTTCCGGCTTTGTCTATAGTATTTACAACATAGTATATCATATCAGATCCCGCTCTGGATGCCGTTTCAGAGAATTCCACTGAATATGTTTGGATTGCTTACTATAAGCTATGTTTTGCTTTTTTAACCCGTCTCTTTCTAGCTGTAGTATCTTGTGACAGTCGCTGTCTTTGATGTACTGTATATGCAGAATTGAGATTCGGAAACCACGCAAGGAACAACTGGTTCCTTGGGTCCACTTGTATAAAAGCAATTCTCTCAATTGGTAGTCTCCAAGCTCTATCAACATCTTTCAATTGTTCTTTGTAGTTAGTATCCCCCCTTTCAAGGCGAGACAACGTGTTGGGATCAGAATGGGCGCTAGACTGACTGACCGCCTTGAGAACCCCAGGAACCTTCCCTACGACATCGACTCCAGCCACTTTCTATCCCCATTCCTCTTGAAGGTTTATTTTTCTCCTTGGAGCTCGAGATTCATTCATATCTCGTGTCCTTGCCGTCTCTGTGAAATACTGCGCTTCACCCATGCTTGTCGCATATTCAGACTAAGCTGACAGCATCCCGTGTCTCCAACTTGTCCCTCAAGGCCCCCAACTATTGTGAACTTATTGGAAGGCGGGGAGTTAAGCTCCTCCTAGGACACAGCAATGGCTGATACCGGTGAGTAATATTTAATATGCCTTGTCAGACCCAAAATGAATTGCAGGAGAGCTTCGGCGCACTTAAGGAGAAGGCCCGCCGACCTCCGTCATCACCACCCCTCCCCTTCATACACCCGCATCTCCTATGCGCGACCTAGCGGAGCTGACGGATCATAATCCTATAGCACAACGACACCCGAATCTTCACCTCACTCCTGAGGAAAAGCGCGTTTTCTTCCAGCTTTTCCAGGCTGCTGATACCACCAACCTCGGCGTCATCACTGGTGAAATCGCCGTTCCATTCTTTGAGAAGACTCACCTATCCCCTGATACTCTCGGCCTGGTATGTGGATATAACATTGGTGTTGGATCGCAACAATGGGAGTTCTGGCTAATTATTGGTGGTTTAGATATGGCAAATTGCGGATAAAGAGAACAGGGGTCTCCTGACCCCGTCTGGCTTCGGTATTGTTCTGAGGTTAATTGGACATGCCCAAGCTGGCCGCGCGCCTTCCGACGAGTTGGCTCTACAATGTGAGTGATGTTTCCTTGAGAGAAGTGGAACTCATGCTAATCCTGCATCTGCTTCATAGCTGGCCCTCTGCCTCGTTTTGATGGAATTGTGGTCGACACAACGGCAAGTATCCCGGAATCAGGAACCAAAAGCCCTCCACCTGGACCGGGTGGACCTATTCGTGTTCCTCCACTTCAGCCGGACGATGCCAACAAATTTGTTTCGTTGTTCGAGAAGTCGGACGTTAAGAATGGGATGATCTCGGGTATGTAGCTCTTCACTGCCGAGAAAATGTCACCGAATCTAACAAGTTTGTGTTCGATATATAGGTGAAATCGCAAAACAGATATTTGAACGCGCCCGGCTTCCCAATGAGATTCTGGGTCGTATCTGGTTTTTGTCCGACACCAAGCAGCGCGGTGCCTTAGATGCCACCGAGTTCACCATTGCCATGCATCTCCTGACATCATACAAATCTGGTGCCCTGCGCGGCATTCCTGCGACCCTCCCACCTGGCCTGTACGATGCGGCAGCTCGAAGGGGATCCGCCGCTCGTGCGTCTTTTGGGCCGAGACCCGATGTGCCACCCATCCCGGCCATTCCCCAGCAATTTACTGGCCCTCAGCGAACCACAAGCCCCATGAACCAACCCAATCGTTCGCCTTTTGTAGGCTCTATTTCCGCCCAGGCCACTGGGGGTGACTGGCTGATTACTCCACAAGAGAAGGCCCAGTTTGATAGCATTTTCGAGACTGTTGATACAGCAAAGTTGGGACTTATAACTGGAGACCAGGCTGTTTCTTTCTTCATGAAAGCCCAGCTTCCCGAAGAAACCCTTGCTCAAATCTGGGACCTTGCGGATATCGACGCAGATGGTCAGTTGAGCCGGGAAGAATTTGCTGTCGCTATGTACTTGGTGAGATTGCAGCGTAGCGGCAAGGAGCAGCTGCCACAAGTGGTCCCTCCCGCGCTCATCCCGCCCAACATGCGCCGCCAAGTGCCGGCACCAATAGCAGCCCCCGCACCCCCGGCACCCGCCCCAGCTGTGCGGACAGCTGCCGACGACTTGTTCGGCCTCGATTCGCCTGCACTGCCATTTGCCCAGCCTCAGATGCCTCAGTCTACCGGAGGCTCCAATAATGCTTTCCAAACCCCGGGATCGCCTTCCTCTAGGGCATCCCCTCAGACGGCATCGCATACCTTCAAGCCTTTTGTTCCAACTTCTACATTTGGCCAGAGCTTGCAGCCACAGATCACTGGTGCATCAGCCGGAACTCCGACCGCAGTTCGCTCCCCCCCGCCTCCCTCGGATGATCTCCTTGGTGACAATGACCCCGAAGAATCAAACAAGTTGACTAACGAAACCACTGAGCTCGCGAACTTGTCCAACCAAATCGGTTCTTTGGCCAAGGAAATGCACACTGTGCAGGAGAAGAGGACCTCTGCTGAACAAAACATTACACAAACTTCGCAGCAGAAGCGTGACTTTGAGGCACGACTGGCACAAGCACGGTCCATGTACGAGCAAGAGGTTACCAACTTCAAGGCACTTGAGGAGCGCCTCAAGTCGTCTAAGGCAGAGACACAGAAGCTGCAGCAGCAATATGCATTGCTGGACGGCAGCCGCCAGGATCTGCACAACCAATACACGCAAGTTTCGACCGCCTTGGCTTCCGACGAGCAGGAGAATGCCAGCCTGAAGGAGAAGATCCGCCAGGCCAATGCCGAAGTTGCCCAGCTGAAGCCGGCACTGGAGAAGGCGCGATCTAGTGCGCGCCAACAGAAGGGCCTTGTTGCCATTAACAAAAAGCAATTAGCTACCGTTGAAGGCGAACGGGACAAGCTCCAGGGTGAAATTGACGGTCTGGCTAGTGAGACTCCACAGTATTCTGACGAGTCTGCGACACCGGCCGGCAGTGTGCCCGAGGTTGTAAGCCCTGCTGACTCGACGGCAAGCCAAAACACAAACCCATTCTTCCGTCGAACAGGTAGCTCAAGTGAACAGGCACGGTCCCCCGATGTCTCGAATGATCAGCACAGGGCATTTGATAGTCTCTTCGGACAGCCATTTGCAGCTGCCCCTGCTGCCGGGCCACCACCCACTTCGTTCCGCTCCGAGTCGCCACATGTCGCGGTCACATCTCCTGTTACCTCTGCTGTTCCGACTCCATCGGTCTCTCCTCCCCCTGGCTCTTTGCCTGGCGCATTCCCTGCCGGGCCCTTCTCTGAGCCACCGCCTGCCACCCAGTCCCGCCAACTGACCCCAAACTTCCTGCAGTTCAACGATAATCAGTCTGTGACTTCGTCTACTATGGTCTCACCTCCCGCCAGTCGATTTGGCGGCCCTGAACCCCCTGGATTTGATACGCTTTCTCAGGGGGGTACCAGTGACTATGGACCTAAATCAGTGGCAGAATCTAGCGACCACAGTCGTGCACCAACCTCGGCTTTTGGAGGTACCCCGGTACGGTCTCCGTTTGAGGAGGAAGGACCAAACACCTCAGCTAGGTTCCCTGAGGTCCCAGCCGCAGCTGCTCAGCTGCCCGAATCTGCAACATCCCCTGTCGCCAATGAGAGCCAGGTCGAAGGTAGCAAGGACCTAAGCTTCGATGAACTGTTTGGCAGCAAGGCACACAAACGGTCGGAATCCCAGCAAGGTAACGACTTCGAGGAGGCGTTTGCTTCTATGAAGCATGTGCCTGGAGCTGAGCAGACAAATGGAGCTGCAGCAGCCCGTCCATCCGAATTCCCCCCGATTCAAGAGCTACACCACGACGATGACGAAGATGAGAGCTCTGATGACGAGGATGCTTTTGGATTCGATGACAATTTTACGCCTCCGGTACCAGTTGCCAAAAAGGAGACACAGCAAGATTCCATTGATGCTGCTCAACTGGCTGCTTTCCCTGTCCCGGGACACTCAGCCAAAGCCCCGTCTCCTGGGGCACTACCGAGCCCTCCAGGGTATGAAGGTCCCAAAGAAGACAAAGTTGATCTTCCTCCTCAATTTGGTGGCCTGTTGCCTGAGCGCGCCGATCCCACCGTTGCACCGGATGCACCTCATTCAGTGGACCACATCACTGGTGCGCCAGTCGTAAACAACGAGACCCAACGAGACTCTGTCTCAGATGCTGCCATCCCGGCCGGTGGAGCGAAGGTGGGAGGACCGGACTTTGAGGCAGCCTTCGCGGGAATGAACCTTGCGCCGGCAACCGAAGCCGATGACGATGACGATGACGACGACGAGCCACAGAGTCATGAAGCCAAGAACACAACCGACTTTGATTTCTCTTTCGACTCGCCGTCCCAGAAGCAGCAGGCTGTCTCCGGTGCCAATGTTGACCAATCCAGCTCCTCTCAGTTCTTCGCTTTCGACAACAACGTCCATGCATCCGCCGCTCCGCCCGTCGGATCGCCCAGCGAGGGAGAATCCAAACCGGCTGCGCATGAATGGGATGCGCTCTTTGCGCCTCTTGATAACCCCAAGCCCGACACAGGTGAAGACTCGAACGGAGCGAAATCCAAGCAGCCCGGATGGGCTCTGAACAACGACACTGGTGAAGATGACCTGATCCTTCAGCGACTGACCGGCATGGGCTTCACTCGGGATGAGTCTCTCGATGCCTTGGAGAAGTATGACTACAACCTTGACAAGGTAGGTTTTCTTTCGCGTTCGGTTTTGCTTTTGCATCATACTAACTAAATACTAGGCTGCGGACCACTTGACTTCGAAGACTTGATTATGACACCCTCTCTTTCTCACTGCACATATCTCCTACATACTATTTTGCCTTTGCACCTATGTCTCTCATTCCCTGATGGAAGCCCTGGACTTGATCCTCAATCTACCAGTGACGTCCGTTGCATCCATATTTCCCTCCGTTTGTCCAGCGCTGTGTATATCGTTTCCTTTCATTTCCTTTCCTCATGTTGCGACCACATTGGTCTCCTATGGCACCGGCTCATTGTCTAATGCCATTGGTCGGGACCAAGGAATTTGATGTGTTTTGTTTGTTTGCCTGTGTAGTGTAGTAATAATCCATAATCGTGTTAAATATTTTGATCTCTCTTGGGCTTGTGTATATGCGTTGTCAGATGTTGCCCGCCTTATCCTACAGGTCGTTTCTTCCTCGCCATCGCCGTTAAAAGTCGGGGACAACCAACACCCCAGTAAATCTAGAATAGCCTTGGAAAGTTTCAGAGACCTTCAGACGTATTACACAGCAGTTTGGAATCGTGAATGCTTCTTTGACTATTGTGAGAGAGAATAAAGCACAATCTATGCTTTCGCGTGCCGGGTCTGCTCAATGTACGCAGAAATATTTGGCCGCGCTTCAAAGGCCTCCACAAATTTAGCAAGAGTTGGAGGAAGAGTATCCTAGCGATGTGGTGAGCACAACCTATACTTGAAATGGGGTACAAATAGCACTCACTGGAATGGTACCCGTTCTTGTATCGTTGTCAATAGACTGATAAACAGCAAAGTCGGCATAGGTGATCTTATCACCAAGGAGGTAAGGTCCCTCGACATCGGAGTAATACTGAGCGACGACATCATAGTAGTTGGGTACATACTCCTTCTTGTAGGACTCGGTCGCTCCTCTCAAGTTGGCTACCCATTGAGACTGTATGTTGTGTAAATAAGGTCTCCTAACCTGATAGAGAGGGGATTTGTATTCGTTGGTCACATACCCTCCAGTCAATGTAGATATCCGCCACCGCATCAACCAGGTATTTCTCCCAGTTGGTGTTACCGTCGTAAGCACCGAGATCACGCGAAAGATAACGCAGAATTGGAATGTGCTGTTCTTCCATTAGACATGACTCGAGAAATTTAAATCAGATTCAGCGTACCTGAGTGATCACAGAGCCACCATATTCAAGGGTAGGTAGTTGACCAGTCCTGGTAAGTCCGTTCTCACGCAGCTTTTTGCTGGTCTCTGCCCAGGTGTTGTCGTAAGGGTAGAGGACTTCTTTGTAGTCCAACCCCGCATCCTTTAAAAATAGGCTGCAAAAGGTTAGTTTAACTATAATTTGTTGTAAGTAGTGACTTACTTCACGACCTCTCCGCGGCCTAGTCTGCCAATACTGAGATAATGGTAAATAGTGGGGGTAGCCATTTTGAGGGGTAACAAGAAATAGTTTCCGTCTGGAGCTTAGAGGATGGAGTGAAGTAAGCCTGTAAGACGTTGGATTTATAAGCTGTACACGTACTTCTGGGCTAGATCACCTGATGGTGAGATTGAGATCCTGACTTATCACCATTCGACGCGTGTAACTCAAGCTTATTTCATTCTTAAATCGACTCTATCGTTAGTTTGTGACGCTGTCGTTCCGTCTTTCATTATCATACCGCCGTCGGCGACTGGCAATCAACGAAGACTTTTACACTTCACCTGGGTTTGCCAAGTCACTTCAAGACCGCAGATTCCTAAGCCGTTCGAAGTGATCTCGCGCTGTTCACCGCAGTCGTGCAGCATCTCGGAGATCCGATATCATCTTCTGTTTGAACGCCTACAAGCTGAGACGGGTGTCAGACAAATCGGGAGCTTTCGCGGTACTCCTACAAGTGCAAAGGATGAACTAAGATACTAAAAGTACCTCAGTCGCTTGTCCCCCTGTGTTGGTCAATCTCTGCCTTGCAGAATTTTCGATGCATTTCATTGGATATGATCGTGCTAGCATGGATTCTTGCGGCTGAGAGAATCGTGGTGTCTTCTATGCAAAGTTAGACATTTTGGTTTTTTTTTTTGGAGACATTGGCACATGCCAACACACTCTTCCAAGTGCCCAAGGAGACCCTTTACCAGACTTCACAATAATAGAAGCTGAGGCATCCGCGGCTCGCATCCATTTTTCACAAGGAGCTCCACAAGCTCGTATCCGGAACATATTAACGGAGGCTCTGTACGAGATTCAGTGGAGTCGAAAATTGCGATCGACAGGGTCGTGGGAAACAACCACAAATGAACGAGCTTTTTACGTCCCTTAAAAAAGGTTCTAAGGTGATCAAACCTATTTGTGTACTAACGGGCCTCTACGATCATCTTAATAGGTATCTGTGCACTTCTCGTATTAAACTATAAGATCCTTCGCCAAGTCCTCTATATCTCGTATATTTTACCCCAATCTCGTGTTTGACTGGATCACGACAACTTGCCGGCTATCATCGCCCTTGGCACTTCCTCTTGTAGGTAAGCTGGGGAGGATGCGAAACAACTTTATTCGGTTGAGCTAAAGAAAAGCCCCTTTCAATCGGAAATAGAAACGAGGTCGGGCCCCTATATAATCTTATTCTTCGCCGCGGCCACATCAGGTTCTGCAACCACTCTCTTTTTCCCATTCTCTCTCTGTGCAATATTTCGTACCGCAGCCTCCACAGCCACTCCTTTAATATTCCGGTTCATATATACCCTATCTTTTATCATGCGTTTCTCATCCCTTGCTATCTTGGCTCTGGCCTCTGTCGCCGTCGCCGATCTCAAAACCTGGAACGACATCGTGGGCGACATGCCCCAGTGCATCAAGACTTGTCTTAACGACTTCTACAACACCGCCGGTCTCAAGGACAAGTGCGGAAGCGCCGATTCAGCCAGTGTCGACTGTCTCTGTGGTGTTAAGAGCTCAGTTTCGGATTTCCGGGACAATGCCTCCGACTTGAGCTCATGTATCCAAGATGGCTGCGACACCAATGAAATGGCGGACGCTGCTTCACATCTCGGAGACTTCCAGGATCGGTTCGAGAGCCTCGAGGATCAGTGTAAGAAAAGTAAGTTTCTCTCGCATGTTTTCTAGTTCAATCATTTATGGGGAAAATAAAAATACTGATTATAATTTGTACAGGCTCCTCCAACGGTGCTAGCTCAATGGCCCCGGGATTCAATGCATTGCTCGCCTCTGGGGCTCTGCTTCTGGTGGGCGTGGCCCTTTGAGTTGATTCGGTGATGATTTCAATGTTGTGGACTGGAGATCGGACATACTCTAGCAGACCAATCACTTAATTAATACAACCTTTGATTGGGACATACAAAAGTCCCGAATAGAGAACAGAAAATCAACAAATCAACCTACTATGAAATAAAATATCTAGATATCTAGGACGAGCACAGGAGTAGAGCCCACCGAATTCGTGTACATGGTGCACTCTAGGTTAATTTACAATAGAAACATCGGCCTAGGAAGTCATCATATTAAGTAGAAATTGCTACATATTCAAGTACCTGCTTTATCGAGGCTTTACTATTGAGACCTCCCGTTTGCCATTGCAGCAATGTTCCAAAGACATATAAAGTATGCTGGTGGTTCATACGTCTGGATTGATGAAGTTGAAGGTATAACTTGTCTAAAATAAGGTTGCAGGTACGTCCAAAGATTGAGTCGTAATATAGTTAAGAACAATGTATTTAAGTATGGCAGGGCTAGAGAGAGAGAGAGGGAGAGAGAAGTAATAATATCCTCGACTGTCCCCTACAAGACAATCTTCCAAGCTTGTCCCTTGAACACACCTTGAAGAACCATATAGTTCACTTTTCATACAATTTCACCTCCTTCGCCTTTCCAGAATCGCCTAGAATGGGTATTCCGGTATGCCCATGACCTTTATCTTCATCATTTGGACAGATAAACAACAGGGGTAGTGGGTCATTTCTCCACGATGGCATATTTGAGCGCCGGGTCTTCAACAAGGTCCCGATCAATGTCGCAGCCCCAAGAAGCCATACACATGCGGGTAATATAATCCACCTCCAGCCAATGGAAACGAAGATGATATTCGTCATGGCCTGCCCAACAGCCATGTCTGCATTGGTCACGTTCGAGTCTGCAGCAATGTAGGCGGAATCTCAAAAAGATCCTGAGACTGCCCCGGCCACGTTTCTGACAATACAGGGCAGCCTACCAGACAGCCCAGTACTGCACCCTGTAATGTTGCCTTTCCTGATAGCATGGATAGTATCAGAGCCTGCGTAGAGCTGTAGCGATCCAAACGAGAAGCCTCGGAAGAAAGAGGGAATGTCATGCTACTGACACCAGAAGAGTAGTATTGCTCTCTTCCAGTGAAGATAGCTCAAAGGAATGACTGGATAGCACTTGAGGAATTGGGATCCACCAAAAATGTTTGGTTTTGTTGAATTCCCATGTCCTCCCCCACGGTGGACGTAGGGAAATACCAGGAATGTTTGTTTGTGCAGCCAGCAGTTTATCTTTCCAAACAGAAAGCGTTTCCTCGCTATATAAGCTGTTGTGAACTCTCGGCTTGAAACTGCGCACAACAGGATCAATTGAACATTCCGCTGCGGTTCACGGATCTGACTCGGCTATGAGTCCGTATAATCCCAATGTGGACATAACTTTCGATGCGATGTATTGTATCACATATGTGCCATTTTTATATACTGATGCCAAGGTGCTCAAGGTGAGTGTTGTAATTGCCATTGGCTGATAATACGGCGCATCTGCAACAAACCATGCTGAAGTTTGGTTGCCCGGAAGACCGACAGTGCAGTTTGGTATGCTGACTCCACCAAAAGTGATCGAATGGCACGATCGGGTATAGTATCATTGGCTATTTACGTGACCAAAGTAATTCTCCACCCAAAGCGTCGTATTCTGGGACATTTCCCAGAGTCTGGTACCATTTCAGGATAGTGATTGATCTGGTTCTGAGAGGAGGAATCGAATGCCAATGCCGGAATTGTCGCTAGTCCACCGCAGATGGCAAAGTGTCTACATCAGCTTAGTTTATGATCCATAACGGAGAACTTGCGTTTTGGCCCACCTAGCATGTAGCATCCAAATTAGCCGGAAGCTCCCATAAAACCCACGGCTAGCAGAATCAAAAGTGGGAAGATCTGATAATGGCCGCATGTTTTGGGACAACCATATCTACTTTAGCTGGCCAAGAGTCTCACTAATCGAGAACAGGACACAGGCTTTGGAAAGAGTGCTCAGCCAAGAGATCAATGAGTTTAATGATGGGTGTCTCCAATTAGGCTGAGGCTTTCAATCGTATTTTTTGAGGATGACGACCATTGCAATGAGAAGCCCAGCGGATGCTACTACCGCGAGAAGCTCCAAAACAAATGAATCCTTAGTGGCAGTCCATACAGACTGTTTGATGGATTTTTTTTGCTTTCCTCACTAGACCGGGTAGTCGATGAAATCGTAGAATACCCTTTACTCCAGGATGGGAGGTATTGTTGTAGTTGCGTAGCTTGAGCAAATAAGGATAGAATTGGATCGTCGATCAAACTCGTCCTAAGAATTAGGGTCTCATATTAATACGTCTATATCCCGCGGTGGAGGCTCAGATCATCTCTAGCTGCATAATTTAGCGTGATACATCCATTTCATCCATTTCACCTAGCTGCGGTACCCTTTTATCGTAGATCCCCTGCCATATCGGGGATCAAAATAGGAAAAGGAAAAAGGGTGAGAAAAGCAAACCAAGGGTCCACTTAGCTCAAGCAATTCAGAAGCATACAGTATCTTCAGCGGATACAATTGGGTGTAGATTTTCTTTTTTCTTTTCTTTTTTTTTGCGTACAAGGCAGTGTCTGGTTTTGAGGCGGCTTGTACCGCACTGCTATTATTCAGCCTGTAACACTTTTTGGACCCCATTCTACAAGTACTGAGTCATGAATACGCAGACCCCCGTTCCTTTTGGGCCTACCAGCGATATGTCTGAGTTGGCACCCATTAAGAGGCGAGGACCGAAGGGAACAAAGCAGGTGTCAGTTTAAGAAACTGGTGCTCGTGGAAAGTTACTTTATTTAGCTTATCAGCGTTGCGGGATGACACTCCATACACAAGGTGTGAGTTATACTAATGGCTTTTCATAGGTCCCCCTTGCAATCAGCTCATGCCATGGCTTTTGCCTCCCCTATGTGCTCCACATCATATTATGTTCGTGTTAGTCAATGCAGCCCCCCTGCATGTGTAAAACCAATCAAAGCCTTTAGAGTAGCCGCCATAACCGTACTCGGCCAAGCGTTCTCAAAAGCACTGAATCTTTCAAATCGGGAGGTCTTTTCTTCTAACTAACATTTCTGGGTCGGATGAACTCATTGATCTCCAGCTAGGTAGAGGAGAGGGTGACTGCTCTGGGTTATGATATTGATCCCCCCCCCCTAAAAAAGAGCACACAGTTATTGGCAGTAATGGCCTTTCACTGAGCGGTGGGTAACGGCAGCGGATGGCCATTGCACGTGCGGTTTATGGTCGAACAAAGCTAGCCCTCTTCGATGATTCTCTTAGTGCGCTTGATGCCTCTACCTCTGCTCAGGTCTTCACCCGTATCTTTGGATCGCAGGGTATCTTGTGTCGGAACGGAACCGCTGTTATCTTAGCGATATATGATTGGAAGTACCTTGCCGACGCCGATAATGCCGTTGTCTTGTTGAGATCTTCTCCATCGGAGCGAACCTTATTTTCATCTCTTCCAGGGGAGATCAGTCCTCCTATGGCTTCCCACAGAGAGTTCCTCGCCTCTGGTATCGTATCAGAAGATCTGCAGGAGGTTTCGCCCACAGGGGGTGTGTGACAGATTCCGGTCTGTCAATTTTCATTCGACAGTGCTATAGACAAACCTACAGATGTTCTTTGTGGCTCCCTAAGGCTAGTAAATCGTTCATTCATTAAAGACATAGTAAGCCCATAAGTTGTGACATCACAACTATATCATAGAACCTATATCGATGTCATTGAACGCCAATTGCCGAGCTCGACAAAGTGTTCTAATCCGCAGGAACCAACTGGTCACCAATGAAAAAATGTCTCATCCTACATCATTTCACACCTTCGCGTTGGTTGCTTTTGGGGGCCGAGTGTTAGACCCGGCTCTAGCCACGGACTTTGTGATGATCGCAAAGAAATTCATAGCCGACGGCCTTCATCCAACATGCCTCTCGGGAACGAATCTTTTCGATATAACGAGCACGAGCGGGCCGTTCATATTTGGTCGAGATGACTTGAGGGAGAGAATCCAAGTCTACGATAGCGACGAGGCCACGAGGCCATTTTACCAACTAGAGGCCCATGGTATCAAATCACACATTATGTGCTGGATTAGAGATGTCTCCGGCAATGTACGCCCTGGAGATCGTATCATCATCGTCCTTATTGGCCATGGAAGCCATCAGGAGAGTGCTGTCACCCTACACTGTCAGCGTGGACCAACTCAATATCTATCCAAAGCTGAGATGGTTGCTGCCCTCTCTGTCCTCCCGCCTAAGGTCCGCCTCCTGGTTGTCAACGGGGCTTGTTACTCCGGCACGTGGACTACAATAGCCCACGATATAGGTACCCAGCAAGGTTCCCAGCGCGATGTGCTTATAGAGACAGCAGCTACTATCGGCGAGAAATCCTGGGCGTATGTCTCGGGCTCCGGCCGAGACCGGTGTTCTTTATTCGGGGCGGCATTTATAGAGGAGATTACCACTTACCCCGAGAGTAGGATCTCTCTATATCGCAATCGAATAGTCGACGAGATGCTCTATATTAGACCAAACCAGGAAACCTCTACACCGCTTACGATCCCCTCCACCCGCGCTCTTCTATCCCACAATATCTCCCACTTTATCCTATCACCAAAGATTGAGACTGCGATCAGGGATGTGCCTTTTTCTCAGAAGCGCCATGAGGATTTCCTCCAATCGCGGGCATCTGCCCGGTCTGTTTGGAGAAGACTTCGTCACTGGGTAGGCTTGGAACGAGAACCGACGCAGGCATTGGTAGGAGATAGCCCGACAAAAGATGGCACCGCTACCGACATGAGAGATGTCGTCATAGAGAACTACATGAAAGACCTCGGCCGCCTAAAGAGTGCGATCAACTATTCCACCCTTGCAACTGCCTGTCAGCTTGTTCTCGAAGGCTGTGGACCCCCAGATCTCAAAGACCAAACAATTGCTACTATTTCCTGGCAAGCAGCTCAGATGCAAAGAGTTGACCAGTTGCTGGAAAATCTCATTAGTCAGAGACTAATCATAGAGGTGGTCGACATAGAACTAGCCACTCAAGCACTATCGGATCACGCAGACGATATTGTGTTGCCCCTGGCTAAGAGTCTTATGTATGATGATAATCGTCATTTGATATGCTTGGTAAACCCCCCGGATAAAGGCCATGTTGGTGTCTTCTTCGAAGATGCCCAGGACTGGTTGATTGATGTATTGGCTTATAACTGGCTGATATACCCGGACGTGTTTAATCTTGATCGTGTGGTGAACGAGGTATTTGCGTTTTTGGCTTAGTTTGTGTGTATCTCGCTGTTCTTCCTATTGCTAGCCGGATGTGATCAGGGCCCTTCCTTTCGATATGTATTTATTAGCTTAAGCCCAATTGTGAAAGAGTGAAAAGCCAATTGTTTTCCGGTATAGTCTATTATAATATGCTAGCTAAATCAAGGCAAATTTCGATATTCTACTAAATATTATGGTTAATCTCCTCCACGAGGTACAAGGTGGAGAGGATATACAGGTTATGATCAATCATGATACTGACCCTCCTCTTCCTTCTAATAAAGAGGAAAGCACTCAGATACTTAATTCTGTAAGAGTTCGGAGATGTATCAGACGTGACGAGGATATATACAAGTATTATTAGCGATTAACAGGATAGCGAATTGAACCTCATTACGATATATTCTGACGGCCGTCAAAGAGCCAATGCTATAGGAAGAAAACCTTATAATTCTGACGGCCATCAAAAAGCCAATGCTAGTTAAATAAACAGTAACTGCTAGGACTTGGTGGGTGTTAGTACTGGATCATTGTTCGTACACCAGCTTTCTGTCGAAATACGTTAGTTAAGCGAACCAACGCGGGCTGAATAAGCCGCATATCTTGACAAAATGTTTTCAATAAGATGATGAGCAGAAGAGCAACATAGGCGCAACATGAGATATATATTTTGAACTTAGTAAGCATTCAATTGCAACTTCCAGTAGTAAAATATTGTGATCCAGAGGCTGAATCATTAAGAGTCAATGGAAACCATAAACCCTGTCCCCCGTCCATTCCGGGACCAAGTTGGAGGTAGTCATATGTTATCCCATTAACCGTGGCATTGCATGACAATAGCTGATTATTGTCTACTGAACAATGCAACAATGTAGGGAAGGGGTTATATACGTAAACAGTATCTTGGACATAAGGTAACCCATTACCGTAAAAGTCCGAACATATATCACTCTCTCCCACCACACAAAATTGTAGCATAGGAGCACCGAGAGTAGGATAGCCGCAGAGTAACCCCATGGTTGGCTCTAAGAAGAACTCGTTCACACCATCCAATTGTCCGGGGGTACCAAAACCCACAGGAACGAAGGATGGGCCGGCAGAGTATTCTGTAAGATGGAGGCCATTTGCTGCAGAGCCAGAATCACATGCAGTGATATTAAACACCTGGGGATTGGTAACATTCCAGCATGGTGCAGGTAAATCTCCGGCGCCTGGTTGGCTATGTTCAAGAGTTAATAATTCGTAGTAGCTTCAAGGGCTGTGTCATACATTGAAGGCCCGGTATTCATCAACCTGCCTTGAGACATTAAGCTCGGAATGTGTTCAGACATAACCTGTGTATTTTGAGTCAGGGATTAAAATGAGTCCATTGCTGTTGGTTGAAAATCAAAAGAGAATCGAGATTCGGCTCCATGCTTAGCGTAAATATGGCTTTGGTTATATACTACCCCGTATATCATTATTATACTATTAGGTAGGCCATAATATCCATGTCATTATGAAGTAAGCTTTGCAATATCAGTTCTGAAAACAGCCAGGTAAATTACTGTGACCAGACTGCTTACAGTAACTGGCCATAATATCTGCGTCATTATGAAGTAAGATTTTCCAATATCAGTTCTAGACAAGTTATGGGTGGTATGTGGGTTAATTCTGTAAATTGGAGCTCTAGGCTTGGTAGGATTTTAAAAAAATGGGTTTGGATCCTGAGGCATAATGATAAAGTGGCCGCGCAACGCATGTAGTTTGCCGGTGACGATCGACCACAAGGGCGCAGCTTCAATACTACTCCAATAGGGTAGTATTTGGCGATCAGATATTCTTCAGTAAGAGTGAGATCTTAAAGAGCTTCAGGGTAGTGTTGGCACAGAGTCACGGTGATTTTGTTCACGTCTGAGAACTTCGGAGTAGAACCGCGTAGAAGTGCCGTATGGCACCCTGAGCACAGATTCCAGAAATTATCAATATGGATGCAGAAATTGAGGAACCCTTTCTAATGGCCGTAGTATAGGATCCTCATCGAGCACCTAATGGGCATCGGTATGAGGAATCAATATGCCACAGGAGCAATAAGCAATGTCTCGGCTAGCAATAGTCATTTCCTTCTCAAATCGAGCTACAGACTGACGTATCAGAGAGGTAGATATGCCTGGTGGGAATAAACCCGAGGCAGACATGCGAGATTCATGTTCCTGAATCAGGAAAGCAATGGCCCGGTCGAAAACCGAAGGCTGTCTTTCTAATAGTGGAGCTAGAGGTAAAGATCTTCGACGCTTAAATTGAGGGGGCTGTATGGGTGCACCTATTTGTTGAAATGAATTTAGTATAGGATCAAACCAAATATCAATAGTGTGGCGAAAAGCGGATGCACGCTGCACCACATTTGATCTCCTCAATCTACAGTCTAGACAGCGTCTGACCCTCGGTCGAGCAGGAAAGGGGACTCGACAGTTATAGCATGGAGTCAAATCAGGATTCGGAGAGCGTATGGCTTCACAACGCGTGCAGCGAGTACTTGGAGAGTCCGCGGGCATTGGTACATGACAGCGCGAGCAGGGGCGCGTTTCCGGTATAGGGGGTAGCTGGGAAAATCGACAAGCGGGACATCTTGGTGATTGAATAGCCGTAGCTAGACATATTTAACGCCCACAGCCAGAGCAAAGTCGATTAGATAACATTCCGTGGGCACTGAGATAAAAGTGAGGGGAGGGGGAATGAAAGAACGAGCGCACTAAGAGGAAATTATAGTGGCAATATACTGCATTGCGCTGCAATAAATGTAGGGTGACAAGCAGATGATGAAGCAATGAAAGTAGGACAAACTGCATAAATACGGCTAAATAGCCCTACAACCCTAAGCCAAGATGATCTAATCCCAAAAAAGCGAACGTAAGGCAGGTAGGTACCCGGGGTCGCGAAGGCGAATGGGAGGCGTGCGTGGCAGAACAGTCCATATATAGTTAAGCCACCTCTTTTTGCAACGTCTCGCACGCACGCACCTCCGTGTTGATTAATACCCTTTTCTCACTTCGTTCGCTTCAGGGCACATGACGCAGCTGGGACCCTGCCTAGTGTATTTTACTCGTAAATGTATGACTCCGAGACTTCCACCATCCAAGCTGCATCTCATCCGCTACATGATAGAGAGCCAGTCACTTGGTACATCTAAAATGGCCGAAGAAGAATGCAGCCAGTCTACGATTATAAACACTCGCGCATACTTGCGGGAATTTGGAAGTGTGCACGCACCCCCAACTCGAATAGGACGGAAACGGGTTGTAACACCACTAATAATTGAAGCCCTCTGCGAATACCTGTCTGAAAGCCCGGTTTATACCTCGATGAGATGGCTGTTTTCCTCTAGGATGAATTCCGCACCCTAGTCACAACCTCCAGCATCAGACGAGCCCTTGTTGCCAAAGATTAGCCTATGTTAGAGTCTACAGAGTAAATGCGATCATGAAGCAGCACAATGTAATATATTGTGGTTGATGATAGTTGTATTGGAGGAAAGGTAGGAACTAAATTTAGGGACACATCATGTGACCAATGAGAGGTCTCAACGGTCTAAAAAGAGCACTCCGCAGCAAGTGAGGGAGCGAAATGCCGATTTGCGACCGCAAATATAGTACCTCTTTAGAGAGATAATTAGAATAAGAGAGATTAGTTATCTGATCCGAGAAACAGAGGCTGTTTGAAGAGAGTGTAGAAATGAAGGAATTGAGGCTGTTAGAAGGCTTGAAAATGATGAAATTGAAGGAAGTAATAGCTGTTAAAGCTAGGCAAATGTAGGCTTTAAGAACTAGGGGGTATGTCGACTACTGAGTCCGAATATATGGTAGCCAGGTATTATACCCGGAACATCATGTGACATTAGGTACCAGACATACCATCCATGGATACAAAAGTGTATATTATAGTTAGTCATCGAGGTCCGCATGGTTACCTAGGTAGATCGTTGAAATAGCGGGTTTTGTCATTTTAGTTAGAGTTGTCAACGTTGGTCAATACATTGTTCGCACACCAGCTTTCTGTCAGTATCTACTAAAAATGACGGGTTCGGCCCCTGCGTACCCAGTGGGTCCAAACATCGAGAGATTTCCGATCGATCGGACGAAAAGTGGAAGCAGTCACACGTTTCGGCATCAGCCGACACAATTCTCTCATAGAGTTATAGTTCAATATATGTGCGATATCCAGTAGACTGACACAGCCCCAATATCAGCTCGAATAAATTTGATGATCTGAGTACATGCTTAGGGCTCTATGCCTCGAATTGTGCGAACTAGCGAACTACTGCGAACTACTCCGCATGTAAGGTGTAGGCAAAGCCAGACTCGCGGTAAGAGCGTTTGTTGAAATTCAGGTACACCAGCTCGCCATTGATTTGTTTATATGGCGCACAAATTGTTCGATCCCTGTAAACTCGATCATGATTGGTTGAAAATGCATGGTCTGAGCCATCATGTTGTTCTAGCCGTGAAGTTCCATCGCCATTATTAAGAGCGATGAGGCTATTTAGGACTAAAAGTTCTTGAAATAGCGCAATTTTGCTATATAACTAGCCTTTGTAAATGTGATTATTAACCCCTTTGATATTAAATGCAATTGATCATTCGTTGCAAGTCTCATCTTCAATATGTAAAAGCACGTCATTCGGGCCGAAGAATACTCATCGGCGCAACGTGATATTGCAAACTCTATCTCAATCGTAATTTATTCAAATAGGAGTGCTAGCTGTCAATTCTTGAAACTATCTCTCTCGTTATGTTGAGACCACTATGTCGCATTCTCCTCAGGAGCTCAAGGGGATCGCCATTGCAGGGCGAGTCTCTTCAGTTCTCTCGATTCTAGGTTCATTCACAATAGTCGGCGCCTTTGCTCTTTCGCGGCACTTTCGGAGTCCCATTCACCGTATAATATTTTTCAATTCCTTCTATAACCTGTTCGACTCTGTCGCTACGATGATATCTACTAGTGGACCTGCAGCTGGAAATACTTCATCGCTATGTCAATTCCAAGGCTTTGCTCTTCAAATGTATGTTCTTGGCATTGGCAGGGATATGTCGAATGTTGTCTGCAAGAAAATGCTGACAAAAAAAAAATAGGTTTCCAGTAGCTGACGTGCTCTGGACATTCGCAATGGCCTTGGATACATACTTGGTTGTCTTCTATCATTTTGATACCCAATCTTTGCGCAAGCTCGAAATCAAATACATTGGTATTATTACCATTCTCTCGTTTATCCCTGCCTTTGTCTTCCTCTTCATCCGTGACCATAAAGGTCCTATATATGGTGACGAGACTGTGAGTATTCTTAGTCGACTTGAAACTCAAACTTTCTTGAAGCTAATTGAAATTTCATAGATCTGGTGCTCAGTATCTCGCAATTGGATGCTCCTGCGCATAATCTTCTATTATGCACCCGTATGGTGCGTACACTGCTATTGACCTACTCAACTACATGTTCTAATAGCCACGCAACAGGCTGATAATAGTCATCGTCCTAATACTATATTGTCTCATCGGAATCGAGATAACCAGAGTCCGCGACGAGTTCAAATTGAGCACTGACGATCATATCGCCCTGACCTCTGGTAATTCAACCACCAGTGTCACAACAACTGAGGAAGCGAATTCCCAGAGAAAACATACTTTCACCCCTGAATCTAGTACAACAACCGATGACACGGAACAAAATATGTCCCAACATCCACCTCCATCCAGAAAATCAACGACAACTTATCAAACTCCGAAACAGAGACGTGTGTCGCTGAGACAATACGTGATCATGCCATCGCTGTTCTTCCTTGCTATGTTAGCAACATGGATTGCACCTACTATCAACCGTATATCGGAATTCATTCATCATAAGCATGGGACCTATTCACTGCTGCTCTCTGTGAGTACGTTGGGGTCCCTGCGTGGGTTTTGGAATGGTGTTATTTTCATAACTATCGGTATGAAAGGGTGGAAGAGACGAGTTTCGGAGAGGAGAATGGCTCTTAGACAGGTAAGATTGTCTTTACCCCATCCTATCTATTACCCTGATTGAGTAGCCGTTGACTTCGCTGTATTATAGACTAGAAGTGGTCATGGGTGACATGGATCTCACGTCTTCGTTATACATGTAACTATGTGTACCGGGGTTTTCCTATTTGGGCTGTCGCCGCTTTAATGAGGGCGCTCAGAGTTAGGCTCTGAGAGTAAATACCAGCACGAGCTCAGAGCTAGTGAGTGTGGTCCCTAACCCTAACGGATGTTAGGGCCTAATATATATGCCGCTACAGAGACAAACAGATGTTCTGTTTGTCCTTAGGAGTAGCGGCCTAAGTGGACCCAGGATTGAATGAGAAGTTCAGACTAGTCACGCCTATGATCGTCGATTCTATGTAGATACTCATTGAATAATCTCTGATTACTCAGACTACCGCAGACCATGCCTTTGATAGAGCAGACCTATAGGTTAGATTGACTTGTTTACAGCCTAATATAATCGCTAAAGGAAGTTAGGCAGCAATATCACCGGTCAGCGCTACCCTTGCTTGGACCTCCAACCTGCCTCAGTTTTACCATAACTAATTGTTGCAAACAACATCATGACCAAACAATCCGGCAACAGCCTTCTCAATCTGCCACTTTCTATTAGATTTCGCATCTACAGTTTTGCAGGGCTGGCTGATAACCAGGTCATCCCCCTCGATCGCAGACATCGTGTTGAGGAGCAACCGGCCCCCATTTGGGAAGACTCTGACCGCACACTCAATCTACATCTAGTGGACTTAACCATCTATTCAGCCCTTATACTCATATGCCGGACTACTCATGATGAGGTGTCGCATAGCTTCTATTCTACCAATACGTTCATCGCCCACGACCTACAAACGTTGGGCCGGCTAGGCCCGTCATATCTGGCCACGCTGACCTCTCTCAAACTCATCCCCTGCCTTACGAAGTACGCGAATCCCCTCAAAAAATGCAACTGCATGCCTCTGGAGTTTGTTGATGACAATAAAATCCTCGACCTGGTGAACCCTTGGAACCACTCCATCCTCTGGGAGTGGAACTCGATCATCAGCAAGATTGCACCGCATGTGGCAGGTGATCGACTTGACTTGAGTATTTTCTGTCATGTTTACAATGAGGATGCCGCAAGAAGGGTTGTAGACCCTCTACACCACTTCCCTATCTTATCTAACTGCCACATCCGGCTCGGCCCCCTCAATCGTCGCACCTATGCTATCCAGATGATAGCTATGAAAGCCGCTAAAAAGGCCATGGGCCAGATAAATACCCCTGTGCAACCATTTCGGTTCCTTGACCTCCCCATTGAAATTCGTCTACTTGTTTACAGGTACACCGATCTCATCAGTCCGCTCAACAAGCTCCAATGGGACCCAGACCAGGGCTATACACTTGAAGCATCATTGTGCAAACCCGACTGTAGTCCACCTTATGAGACTTGCCATCCAAGCATGCACAGGAACTGCGGGTCCCCTAATGCCCCCACCTGCCACTGTCGCCATGGCTTATCATCCTGGCACGGCGGAATGCCTTACTGCTGGACATGCACTCACTACGCCTGCCAATTCAACACCTGCAACGCTCGACCTGCAAACGGTACAGACCTGGGCCTAAACTGCTGCGGTGCAAAGTCATCAGCATATTCCCCCGCATGCCATTGCTGGAAACCCCCCGTCGCGCTATTCAGCACATCTCGAACTATCCGTGAAGAAACACAGCGAGTGTTCTTCTCTCAAAACGAATTCGAGATACCCCACTACAAGTCCTTCTCATACTCAACCGGAGCCGAATCTGCGCCGGACATATGCGCAGCAGCAATATTCTTAGCAGAGGTCGTCCCTGCAGATATACTGCCATACCTCAGTAAACTTACCGTCTCACTCTGGGACTGTGCTAAGAGAACAGCGAAGGAGGACTGGAGCCAGATTATATCATGCGTCGCCGGTATATCAAATCTCCGCTTTCTATCCATTGACACTAGGATGGGCTTCGATGAGATCGCGATGGCGATACCGAACACGCGGGAAATACTATGTAGTGAGCAGGGACTTGTGGCAGTCAAGGATGCTATAAGTCAGTATGCTTGGCCGGTTGTGACTTCTGAGACGAGGGTGCGGTCATTCTTCGTGGAAGTTGCATATATTTACTCGCTTGACCTTAAGGTGTTCTATTCCTATCGGCGTCCTGAGGACCCGGCTGTTCTTATAGGAAATGAGCGTGTTGCAGGAGATAATTACGCCTTTGTAAGAGAGTGCTCGGGGCCGGTTGGAGAGCAGGGTAATGGGAGATGGCTTGAGGGGTTGCATCTTTTTGAGGCGTAGGATTTCTGAGTAGCTAAGTGGATGGGGATTCTGCCTAGTATTAACTCTAATTTAGGAGTCTTGATTATATATGTACAGTAGACATAGTATCTCAATGTGCTGTTGCTTAGGGGCTGGGTTGTATATTTCCCGGAACTGTAGATCGCGGAGAGGTTGGTATCCTGGGACCTTGAAGTACACAACCTCTACTTGAATGGGATAGAGCGCTCTCTTAGGCACCGATTTCCACCAATTGGTAGCCGCAGATTCCTGGACCGAAAACCACTCAGCTTCTCCCAGTCGTATACAAAGAAACGACAGAGCTTATGCAAGTATAAGTGGATTTTGGTAGGTAGAATCAAATTGAGCTCAATTTCACTCTGAGATCAAGAGGCGGCAAAGGGTGAGCACTAAGACAGAAAAGGGGAGGTCTCGCAGTATCCGGTCTATATGCTTAAAATGATACCCTAGTTATTTTATAAGATAGAAGATAGAATTCCTTGAATATGCAACTGATATTGTCTGATTCATTGTAAAAGCTTGAGGACAAACCACTACGGTTATCACAACAATCGATCTCTTCTTGATCACCTTGATACTGTCACGCCTGGAGAGCTAGGGGCACCTTCCTTTCTACTTTTCCGTATCTCTGTCTTTACCAAACCATCCACGCGAGTAAAGTCAACACATAAAACGTAGCTCATTTATGGTGCATTTGAATCCGGTGCCGTGGATTCCCTGCTACAGGCGTCGAGCATATCTTCAAGATTTCGCCGAACAACCATCGAACTAGAAAGGAACCTAATCAACGTTTCAACTGTCTTCTTTGCCCACGAGTAGAACCATCATGACCGCAACGGCGGCAAAAGACTGATTTACCACATAGATAAGGCTATTGGAATTTTGGCAACTATACCAAGGTGCACCATTTTCCGATGGGAATAATATTTAGGGTTGTGCAGCCAATTGATGGCAGGCACACCCCGAGATTCCTAATTCATTGTGTCTTGGTCTCGATCTCTCCGTCTCGTACCGCCCATAATGACTCAACTATGTCCTCCAAGTAACCAGCCAGACTTGGATCCTATGGCTGATGGCTTATGCGAGATGAGACAAACCTAGGACCTCGATGTTGGAGCGGCATTTCTCAATGGAATAATCGACCCTGTGGAAGTTGATAGTCGCGAAGCTCGAAGGGTTCTTCGAAAAATTGACATGTTTCTACTTCCCATACTCGCGTTTACTTATATGATCCAGGTATGTTATAAGAGTCATTTGAGGAAATATTATTGCTGAAATATATCTTGCAGTTCCTGGATAAGTCTTGTGTCTCATATTCCGCACTCTGGGGCATGGTAGAAGATGCTCATCTGGCTAATGACCAGTATTCCTGGCTCACGACTATCGGTCACAACTTCGCCGGTCTAGCTACAGCGCGTCTGTTCCTTGGCATATTGGAAGCTGGTGTGAGTCCTTGCTTTGTTTTATTGACAACAATGTTTTACACAAGGTTGGCTACTTCAGACCATCAAATTTTTCTTTTCTGTGGCTCACATGGGTTGTAGATCGGAACAACCTCTACGAACCTCCATTTGGTTTTCCATGAACGGCTTTGCAAACATTCTCGGTGGTTTAATAGCCTATGAAATCGGTCATTTACATGGTGCTCTTCCAGCGTGGAAATTCCCATTCATAAACTTCGGCTCGATAACCTTTGTTTGGGGTATTATCATCATACTTGTGGCTCGATCGAATCCGACAAAGGCCAAATGGCGTTCAGGGAGGGAAAGGATCTTGCGCGTTCTTGAGAACAAGACGGGCATTGATAACAAAACATTCAAGATGGAACAAGTGAAAGAGGCCCTGCTTGACCCTCGATTCTGGTTGATCAACTTGCATTGTCTGGCAAACACCATTCCAACGTGCGGCTCCTATTTTGTCTCAACCCCCTGAGCCAAGCTAATTCTTCTCAGGGAGCTGTGTCTGCATTTGCCCCGCTTATAGTCAATGGATTTGGATTCACTAAATTCGAGTCTACTTTGCTTGGTATGCCATCTGGCGCTTCACAAGTCCTGGCATTATGGATTTCAGGGTATGTTGCGAGGATGCGGTCAGAATTATTGCGTCTTCTAACCTTATTTTCTTCAGTTACTTGGCCACCCGCCTCAAGGGCATCCGGCATTTCCTAATGATTGGCGGACTTTTAGTCGCCCTTCTTGGGGGAGTTTTAATCTTCGCCCTCCCCGAGTCTAATCGGGCTGGTCGCTTAATGTGATTACTTTTCTCTCTTTAGCACCCATATTTCCAAAATTTGCTAATCGATCACACCGATTATCTCCTTGTTGGTTTCGGTGTCAATTTTGTCTTGTCTTTGACTCTACTGCAAATGCAATATAATGTCGCCGGTCGAACCAAAAAGACCATGTTTGCATCCTCATTCTTTATCAGGTAAGTGGTAGCTATTTTTCGTGAATTATGACTATATACTAAGTTTGGGAACAGTTATTGCGTCGGCAATCTCATTGGGCCCTAGCTTTTCTTTGCGAGGGAAGCGCCTCGGCATCAATCTGGATTTGCGTCTATGATTGTATGCTTTGTGGTACAGAGGGCTATAGTCATCGTTATGTATATGGTCAACGCCCGAGAGAACAAAAGAGTAAGTTGAATATCGGACCTTTGTTTATATCCGGTATTACTAAAAGACACCTAGCGTGACCTCAACCAAAATGGCTCTGAAGACCAACAGGCTACCGCGGTATCCCTCGGCTTATCTAACATGACAGATGTGAGTTTTCTTTCAGTTATAAATCTTTTCACCTTAGAGTGGAATTTCCTAACTAGTGAATTTTTATATCAGGTGCAAAATCTGCACTTCCGGTATGTCCTCTAAGCTTAACAAAGGCAAGAGCTATTGGAATATATGTCACTCATTGTGCACTAGACTAGATATTACATTAATTGGGCCATCTGTTACAGTGAAATCACTTCGTCTTGATAGGTCTCTCTTTCTATGATGTAATTAGCTTTTTTGTAGCCCAGGAGATTGAATATGTTTCGTATGATCTAATTGTGTTAAGCAATATGTTTCTCGGTTCTATCCACACATATTCGGTGGGATCAATAATATAGAAACCTACATTGACAGTGTTATAGTAATATGAAAAGTCATATGATAAGTGTTAAAAATACTATAGGATGGGTGTTGAGTGGATCATACGGCTTTGTTTTGGTTCGTCTGCAAAATTTAGTAACCAAACAGCATTTATTGACCTTCATTTCGTCATTTCTACAGCTACTCCCAACAACCTGTAAGAAAAACTTGGAAAGGTAAAACTTTGACATCCCGCGACATTTTTATATTGAGTGCTTACCCTTCGCTACGAGGAGAGTCAAACTTTGGATTTATCTTGACACATCCCCTCGGCATCCAGATATCACGCAACACGTCCGATCAAAATCAAAACGAGCCCGATACTGATTTAGAGGGTCTATCTCCATATGTTAGGCGGTATCGTTATGAAAGAAAAGATCGCTTTTCTCGAATACTTTCCCTTGAGCGTGAACGTCTGCTTGATTCGATGCGGGATTCACGTGAAATGACCAACATCGATACAGTAGAGCCAAATATTAAGACCACCGAATACATTATGTTCTCCATTGATTCTACCACTTTTCAACAGGATTTTATTGGCCCGGATGCCATCTCTATTCATTTGATCCGAACATCTTTCAACCCAAAGACCGAATTACTTAGTGTCAAGATGGTCACTCGTGAACACTCAGAGCGCCTTCGCCGTCCACAAAGCCATTGACAAGGTTCTTGAACGCATGAGGCCTGACGAAGCCATCCATCAATACCAAGGTGTTGACATCGATGTCAATGGGCAGCTGAAATAGCTAGATATGGGCTGGGGCCCGAGGAGACCCCCTCGCGGCTGTCCTAAGCGGCCAACAGTGGTTTACAAAGTCACTGTGCCAGAGACTGAAAGAAAAATTCACCGTGATGTCGATCATGTCGATCATGTCAATCATGTCGATCTCTGGCTTGACCCAGTTAGAAGGAATGCCAATGTTGCGATAACAATCAAAGTCAATCGCCAGCGACCGATAATTGGTATTGACAAGTGTGTATGGGATAATCAATGGCACATCCCTTCAATCCCAACATATTGAAGTTTCAGAGAGCGAGATCGATGAAGACAAATTTCCTGGGGGTCCACTCATCATTCCCCTTTCATCTCTTTTTCCTGCGAGATTCTCAAACACCAAGAGAAACCGACATGATAATCGAGAAGGAATGGTTGTAGAAGATTGCCAAGTGGGGATGGGATATGCAATTTCAGTAATTTAATAGGCCTTTAGAAGTAACAACATGCAATAGATCGATGTCTTAGAAGCTGCAAAGGTTACCAAACAATCATACCATACTTGAGAATACAAATGATAGCATTATTATTAACTCTACCACATCCAATATATGCGCTCTTTGTAGCTTGGCGACAACATCCCGGAACGAGACACATTGTTCCAGGTCAAATAAATAAAAGATTCAGAGATACAAGAATAGTCGGCCTTATTCTAAATGTTCTAAATATATAAGACGATTGACTTTTCCCCGGAAAGTTTCCAGGCAACCTAATTTCCCCTATTCGGCTAATTATACTCCGTACATACTCCGTACAGTAAGATCCAATCCGCTCTGAGCAGGCAACCCTATTGTTTATTCTGTTGCCTAAACAGGGCTGAACCAGGGTATAGTACCCTGAATGGAGAACACCGTAGCCAATCACCAACCATACAGGCCGACCTGCAGTATCCACTGCTCAAGCTTTTGCTGCCGTCCAGCAAAGCTTGGCTTAGGCTTAATCTCTCATTTCGACTTTTGATTCCCTTCATCTCCTCAATCTGTGTGTTCAAGACAGGGACTTGCATTTGATTTATTTATAATATTTACTAGCTCAGATCCGGGGAAGTTGATGTGTAAAGCTCATTTCAATGTAAGACAAAAAAGAATCTGCTAAGGCAGGAAGTGTGAGCATCGTGTAACTTCAACGTTTGTATATTCTGTGGGGCTGAGTGTCCTAAAAAACCAGTGAAATATTTACCGCCGATTTAACGCCGTGTAGTGTCTACAGTGTGCGGGGTCTACTGGCTATGGGCACCCCGGGTAACAACCTTCCCCGTGCTCATTCAGTCCTTCGGTCTTCGTTACTCTTTCTCCAATTCTCCGGCACAACCTTTCCGATTTCACACTCGACAGTACCCGAGTGCTTCAAATAACGCATATTGCAAGGCTTGCTTGTCATCCATTCATTCTTTTCGTTTCTTTTTCTTTTACTTCACTCTTGTCATGCCTTACTCTCTTTAGTATCCTCATCTCTTCATCTCTCATTATCGCTTCTCGTTATTTCTTTGTCAAATACATTCACTCCTCCAACAAACACACAAGAATGGAGATCCACGTACAACACCCTCGCTCAACCCCTCTAGGCACAAAAGAACTAGGTCCAATCTCCAATTTGGCGCCATTTTCCGCCTTGATCATCTCCATCGTGTTGGTGATATGCTTCTTCGTTCGCTTCTACATCCTCGAAGGATTCCTCGTCCGTCGTCTATATGGCTCCATATACACAGGAATGAGCGAGCTAAATCGTCGTGGCTTCGTGAATCATCATATCGCCGGTGCCACCAAAGTGATCATCTTGATTGTTGCCGCATACCCATTCATCAGTATCACGTTTTGCAGAGGGCCGTCATTCAACACGCCCTTCGTCCATGGCTCACTAGTCACACTGGGGGACATCATGATTATTGTGGCACAAATGTTGATTGGGATATACATTTTTGAGTTGATTTACCGCATGAAGTTATCACCCGTGGCCGTGATGCACCACGTTGGGACAATCTTCATTGGACAAGCTGCCATAGCCATCAGTCTGCGACCGCTACGCGAACCCGACGCATATATCGAGTTTGCTCTCTGCACTGTCTGGGGTAAGTAGACGAGGCTCCGGGGTAACAACGAACAGAGGACCAAAAAAATACTAATAAAGTTGGGGTTTAGGCGCATTCGACACAGTGTTCGAGTTATTCCCCCACGTCGCTATCGTTCTCTACCGTATCTTCCCCGAACGACACCACTTCCTCAGCAAGGTCTTCCTCATCTCCTGTTTTACAACCGCATTGGGTACAATCACCGAGACGGTTGTGACAATGTGGCTGTTTGCAAGCACGTGGGACAGGTGGCGGCTTGCATTTAAGATTGTCACGCCGGTCCTGCATGTGGCGTTCTCCGCGGCCCAGATTCATGGCAGTCTTGTCTTCTGGCGAATGTACCGCCGACAACAGCGTTTCCAGTGGGAAGCTGACGCCGAGGCCAAAGATAGCTTTGTTGGGGGTGGGAGCTCGGTAAACTATTGCCGATCCAATAGCCAGAGCTGATGGATTGTGGAGGCGAAGGTCACTACTGGCTTGACAACCGTGGAGTTGGGGGTCCTGGCTTTTGACACTGTTGAGAAGGCTAGTTAGTGCTTTTCGTATCTATGGATTCTTTAGGACAGCGTGAATAATGTACATGTATTTCTTCCACTCTTTTTCAAAGCTCGACTTTAAAGTTTTGACCTTGCCTTTACATGAATGATTTGAATTCCGTTTCGATAGTGTATCAAATAGTGAGCTGGAATTCATAGGCGTATGCAACCTAGATCTTCGAGGTGATGCTCAAAAATGGCACCCCCGGGCTGGATTGTGTATTAATACAGATAGAGCCTTCTAAGCTACAATGATCCCCTTGCGTAGCCCTAATTCCGACGTGGACAATGCTCGCATGAGCCGGGCGGGGGCAGGGAATACTGTTAGCCAAGACCAAACCGCCACTGTTCCGGACCATTCCTTGCAAGAAATTTGGAATACGACCGCCCACTTGGAAATGTCAATCTTTGCTGCCACAGAAATTGAAGCTGATTGGTTGTATTATTAGTTCAAATGAATATCCACTGTTGATCTATTTTATGGTTGATCAGTTCTCCCATGTGTCAGTATTATATTCCTGTCGGTTCTTGAGAATTCCATCTGCAGATAAGTAGCCTTAACCCTATTTTGGATATTCCCATTTAGTAACGTCACCAGGAGTAAAGCCAAGCATGCACATGGCATAAAAGCTAGCTTAGCATGTTGCACAGAGCTCATATCCAGCTCGATTGAGTCATTCTAGGGCAAGCTTGGAAGATTTTGTGGAAGGTTCCAACCCTACAACTTTAAACCTTCCAGGCGCTTACCAACATAGATATCCCACTGTTCAAGGCTAGGCAGTCCATGTATGCTTAGTCGTTCTCTAGATATATGTATCCTGGCCTGTGGACGTGGTCATGCCGCGGGTCCTGCCATGGGTACGCACATACATCATGTACAATGTACATGTAAATAGAGGGAAACGGTCCGGTAGGTTGCTATATAAGTATTAGTATGCAGATGATCAGGTTTGCTGTATAAATTCCATGAAGCCACATTGCTTGAGTTTTATATGCTTGGCTCAACGGATTCATCCCCCTGCATGTGCAAATATCATGGAATCTGCAAGTATACAGGATTGTCGAGACTGCGTGTGGGTTGTAAACCATCTGTGTTCCGTGTGCAACGCGAACCTTTGAGGGTTCCATTCGCGAGGGAAGCCCAATTTCCTGTTATATCTGTCACTCAGTTTGCCGTTGCCTAGTACCATTATTCGGTTACTTCAAATCCCGGCTTTCGAGTCAATACCCGCCAAATAGGGATCGTACCGCGGCTCCTTCGTTGCCTAGTAAGGCCGCGGCGACTACTCGATTTCAAAATTGCCGATTTCTTCAAAATTGATTTTCGAGCCAATTCTGTTTAGGCCTCGAGGGATTGTGATGGCAACAATTACCACTCCAAAAAGATGATACTGTATCAAAGGTTTTAGCAAAAGAACATACAATAGCAGGAAGGAATTCAAGATAAACTGGTAGAATTAAGGTCTGTTAATCACTGTTCAGCGTCCGAATAAGAATAAGAACCTGCAGGCCCGACATCGAGTATCGCCTGATGAGAAACAAGACTTTGTCCCCTTTGCATCCATTGTTCCCTCCACCAGATATGATAAAATCATTAAAATGCATCGATTAAAGGCATCTTGCCATTTATCATTGTCATCAATTCATCGTCATCATTAGTGGCAGTACTGGGGGGTTTCAACCCACCACTAACTGCTCTTCTCATGCTGCTTTGCCATTCGTTGCATGTCAAGACCTATGACTGGTTAGTTCTCTGTGTTGAGGATGCGAGAAAGAATTGGGTCTCTGCTAACTTACCGAAGTCTTCCCAGGAGCGTTCTTTATCCTTCTTTCGAGGACCTTTGCCATGCATGAGGTTGTCAAATCTTTGCGAGTTATGCATCACGATGTAAGCCAGTCCATTTACACATGTCACCCCAAAGGAAAGAATCCACACACGGAGGACAGTTAACCAGGATGTGGCTTGACCGAAGGCACCATATGCAGCCATCATGGTTGCGGTCAGATCGACAGAACCCACGGCAGCGACAAGGTAAAACGATGGGCAGTTGGCCCAGAACGACTCCGATCCAGATCCATTGATGCGAGTTATCAGAATCAACCAGCTCTGGGTCAGAGCGATCTCGAGGAACAAGACCTCATCTCGTGAACCCCAGCCTTCAATCACACCTCCGTCCTCGCCTTGCAACAGGATGGTGCCCAACGTCACCCAGGTCCCGACTGCAAGAATGAACCCTAGAACAATCGATTCTCCCCAGAGTCTTGGCTGGTTCCATTTGACGGGCGACTGAGAATAAGTAGCATTGTCATACGCAATTGCCAAGGTCGCAACATCGGCGAAGATAGCGAGGAGAACAACCAGGCGAAGGTCGAGGGTCTCATTCTTGATCACCATCAGAAGTCCGAGGAAGGCTTCCAAATGAATGGACAGCGCAATTCGGAACACAACATATGAGTACATACGGTGGAAGATTCGGCGAGCAATCTTGATCGCCTCGATAATTGTCGACAAACCAGACGCCAAGAAGACAATGTCAGCAGCAGAACGGGCCGCATCGGATGCACCCTCGACCGCAATACCAGTATCCGCCTTCTTCAACGAAGCAGCATCGTTCACACCGTCGCCAGTCATTGCCACCAGATAGCCGCGTCGCTGGAGGATCTCAACCACACTGTACTTGTGCTGGGGGTAGACTTCTGCGAAACCGTCAGCGGCCTCAACAAAGTCATTCACTTCCGAGCCGGACATGGAGCCGGCGCCAGTGACACCAAGGCGTTCTGCATTGTAAATGTTGGTCCCGAGACCGAGTCTGCGTGCCGTTTCGCGTGCAATGGCCACTGCATCACCAGTGAGCATCTTGACAGAGAGTCCTAGTTCTTGGGCCTCGGAAACTGTCCTGGCGGTGTCATGGCGGGGGGGATCCATGCATGGCATGATTCCCAGAATCTCCCATGGCCGACCTTGACGCTTGCGGGCAACTCCGAGTGCGCGGAATCCTCGACTGGCAAACTCGGTAACCTTGGCCTCATATTCCTTGAAAAACTGGGCGCACAGTGAGGTTTCTGTCTCCACCGTTCTCAGGATGGTCATAGGAGCACCCTTCACACAGATCATCTTTTCGCCATTCAGATCTTGCACGTATGCTGTGACTTTCTTCGACACCGGATCAAATGGAGTGAACTCAAGTGTCTTGTACAAGGCGATTCGAGATTTGGCCCACGGGAAGTGGCGGAGACCTTTGAGGAACACCTTGTCGATAGCATCGATCCCGCCCTTTTTGCGAGTCGCCGCAAGACATGCAGTCAGCATAAGCTCTTCTGCACTCATTCCAGGGGTTATGTATGGATCTCCCAATGTCAGTCTGTTTCGGGTGAGTGTTCCCGTTTTGTCCGAACAAAGGATCTCCACTCCGGCCAACGACTCGATAGCTGAGAGCTTTTGCACGATGGCCTTGTGTTTCGCCAGATAAGATGCACCAACGGCCATTGTTGTGGTGACAACCACAGGAAGACCGACGGGGACTCCAATCACGGTAATTGCTAGCGTGAACTCGAGGATCTGAACAATCGGGTTTGAGCGATAATAACTGCTGATCCAGACAACCAACAGGGTGAAAAGTACTAGAATCAGAAGAACACGCGCCATTGCGCGCAGGACCCGAGTGAAGTGGCCGGTGGTATTTCCAGCCTTGTCCACCAGAACTGCTGCATTTCCGACAAAGGTATGATCACCAGTTGCGGTCACAATCATGAGCCCTACCCCACGTTTGACTGCCGACGAAGCAAAGATAAGATCCCCCTCGTGTTTGTCCACAGCGAGAGATTCCCCTGTTATTCCAGACTGATCAACTTGAATGTAGGCGTCGTCACCCACCAGTCTGCCATCTGCCGCGATGATTGTGCCCTAAAAGGAATATTAGCCTCCATGTCTTTCTTTCTTTCTCTTTTTTTTTCAATCCCCATCAACTCACATCTTCCACACGAATGATGTCACCAACAACGACCTCTTCGGCATTTATCTCCATGATGCAACAGTTGCGAACGGCCAGAGCTCTCAGAGCAAGCGTTTCCTTGAGACTGTCGACAATGTTGCCCGCCTGGTATTCCTGAGCGAAGCCTACCACAGCATTCAACAGGAGAAGAGCACAAATTATTCCGAAATCTATCCAATCTTGCAAGCCGCCAGCTAGGATAATGGCAATCTGGAATTGAGAAAAGATTGTGAGCATATACCTTTTCCAACTACCTCATAGTGGTCAATGAATGGTTTTGCTTACCTCCATGACCCACTGGACAGGGCCATTGAAGAAGGAAAGGAACTTGATGAAATGATTCCGTTTCTGTTCCTTCATGCGATTCCAGCCATACTTCTTGCGTCGAGAGGCCACCTCTGCGTCGTCGAGGCCCTCGTTGGCCTTAGTGTCCAACAGCGAAGGCGGGTATGGGTGAACTTCCCCAGCTCGGATAGTGATTGCGTCCACATCAGGTTCGTTTCCATCTTCGGCCTCCAGTTCTTTAATGAGGCAATCCAGAGACTCTTCGCTCTCTTGCTGGAAAGAGGTAATGGGTTTCAATGTCTCGGGAAGAGAAAAGGCGTCATTTTCTTGAATACCAATGACGCTGTCTTTGCTCTTGCTGACGATCGGATCATGCATTTCGGAGTCGGAATCCATGCTCAGACCAATTTGAAGATGATCAGGGGGGGTCGGAGTCCGTCTGGAACGGCCACGTCGATCTTCCTGGGCCTTCACACCGGCAAGCAGACTGGAACGAAACAGTCGAACTTGATCTTTCTGTTCGGCGATCATGCTGTCGCAATGCTCGATTTCCCCTTTCTCGTCAATGGGAGAATCATCCTCCAAGCTGTTGTTCAAGCTGTTGTTCAAGCTGACACAGAACTTGTGGTATTCCTCCTCATCATTAGCTTCTTGGGAAGCATCGTTTGGCACCTGACTATTGTCCTGCTTTTCCTCTCCGGGATTGGTTGCTTTGTTCGAATGGAATGGAGATTTATTGAGAAGCTTGGTTAGGAAAGGACGTTCTTCATTAATATCCGAGTCCGAATACTTCAAATGGCCAGTCGAGGACTTTGGAATAAATTCTCCCAGGTCACCGGTCTGGATAGGAGGCAATTCAGAATGGTCACGTCGCTTGAAAGGACTGAGAGATCGGTTGCGGTGCTGGTTCTGTTCCTCAGAACGGCCGTGTTGCTCGTCGTCAAGCAACCTTCCACGTGGCGGAATCACAATGGTACGGGATCCATCCTCGTCTGTGAGGCCTTGAGTTGGAGGGTTGTCTGGGGGATGACTCCTGAGCGGCGCGTTTCGTTCATCCATCAGGTCAGACCTGAGCCTGGCCATGATGGCGAAACGGCGGCAAAGAAACTGAAAGAAATCAGCAAACTGTCAACATGTCAAACAACAAGACACAAATGCAACTTCCTACATTCATGTAAAAGGTGTGAGGTGATACATCATTTGTCTGATGCAACAAAATGAGATGGAACATGGATGCAAGGCACAAGGGGCGGATGTTGCCCTAAGACAAATACAACAAGACCTCAACAGATGAAGCATTGATAACTCAGCAACATACTCACCTAAAGGAACAGGTTTACGTTATGTTTTGAAGTGCTGTGATGGCAAAGGATGATGGAAGAAAAAGTGTTGCAGGTGTCGCAGAAGAAAGAAAAGAAATGGGTACGCCGAGGATCGAGATATTTATGTCGAAGGAGCGACCCTCGATGACTAGGCGCCAGCGACCATCGAGAGCACGTGGTTCAGTACAGACGCCTGCCTATGCCTGCCTTCGCTTTGTTCGGTATACACTGTCGTTCATCGTCCAAAGGTGAATAAGCCGATACTGTCAACAATTGGCTCTGTTTCATTTATGGGAATTATCAACACCACGGCAACCAGATCACGATACTGTCGAATGATACGCTTGGAGGACATACAGGCTTATCGGAGCCTAGGAATGAATTCTTACTACGGCACAAATAATCATCCTGTTCGCGTTGCGTTGCCTGGGTCAACTCATCGCGGCCTTGAGGGATGAAGATGCAGAAATCGGATTCATAACACGGCCAAATTAGGGGGTTGAAAAGGCCGAGGGGAGGTCGTAGCAGCTTATCGGAGCCTGGAGATGAAAGCGGTCATGCAACAACAATATTGGAACATTATTTGTTTCAATGTTGGCGTTGCCTGTGTCAACATCGCCGCGGCCTAGACGGGCGAATTGAACAAGAGCCTTCACAATCCAATTCAGTTGCTCGCAGTTGATATTCACTCATTTGCTGGGAATATAATTCGGGGGTTTGTGTTGATGAATTTCCAGTATCTGGTGCAATTGGAAAGTACGATCATTCATATGATTGATTGGCATGTTGGATATTTACTGTGGTTGAATCAATTCAATTCGGAGTCTCTCTGGACTAAGCTCCATACATATGTAAGGTCGCATTTAAATGAAACAAATAAAAGGCCAAAACAAAAACAAAAACAAAAGATGTCTGTATATAAAATCAGTGCCGTCGTCTTTAGGGCAGGTATCACAGTTGTTCGGCCTGAGGCATGAATATGACATATTACATAAGCACACGTCACTCCCGAGCCTTCAGATTCAAAGCTGTCTGAGAACTGCATGTCCATGTAAATCGATTTGAGATCTATCGCATCTCATATGCTTAATTAAATAGACTGATCTTTGTGTTGATTTCATGTTTGTCTGTGTTGCGGTCGAATCCACTATGGTTGTTCGTTTGTGCTAGACACTCGAAAAGTGGAAGTCTCATGACCATTTCAATAACTTGAACATAGCTGGATTCTCCCTCTTTGTGCATTCCCCCTGATCTTTGCCTTTTCAACGGCGCGCGTCATCATCAACCATGACCCGTGAAATCCCGGGGTTCTATTATGGTAAGTCGTGTTTTGATGCGTTTCTTCCCTTCTGGCAAGGTACGCGATGGCAGTACGTAAGAGGCGCGTGCTGCTGTGTGCCAGTCACACACAAAAGCTGCATCGTACTGTCTAGCCTGTGGCTACTGTTGTATCTGTGCAGTGGTCAACCACCCCGCTATACACACTAACTCCCGTGTCAACTCATACTGACTGAGCATTACAGACCCGGAGAAGAAGAAGTACTTCAAGATTCAAGCCAACCATGCTGCAACTCCAAATGCACAATATTCACAGCAATCTGTGAAGCGAAAGCGGTCCGAGCTGACGGTCAGTAAGAGGGACCTGTGTGTATTATTCCATTCGCTAATCAATCGCAGACAAGAGAAAACAAGACACGATTGAGACAACGTGAAGAAAAAGAGACGATCAGAAAGGCAGCATCGTTGGAGCATCCCTTGTTTAATCTCCAAAGAGAGGTTGGGGCAGTTGAAACCTCCTCCCGTGTCAGGCAAGAACAGCAGGCTCGCATTCAAGCCAGCCAACTGCATCGTGGGGAACTCCATCGTTTTGAACCATGGCCTAACTCGTACAGCATCCGGCATGTCTTGCGCAACCCACGTTCAGGGACTTTGATTGCTAGTGAGTTTCATTGGCTTTTATTATCCCGATGCGTGGCTAACATGCATGACAAGGTTCGGCTCGTGGATATGAATCGTCTGTATCGTACGTTGATGGGCTTTTCGCTATCGGATGTCAATGGCTACTAACCAAACAATAGGGTCTGTTTTCCTGATATTGACGAGTCACAGTGGAGCTACGATCACACTATGGAACGGGTGTTATTCAGAGAGCCGTACTGGGTGAGCACATTCATCCCAGCACTTCCTTCCTCTGAAAGCATGTTTAACACCCCTTCTAGTTAGGATCGATGTCTTTGAGCCACTCAGGCTACCTACTGTACGTCTCCATAGAAAGCTATTCGACAGGCTTACCGTTAACAGCTTCAGTGCAACAATGAACGAAGGACCGCAAGGTGACTGCTTCCTTTCGGCTCATCTCCTCCCAGAGCCCGATGAAGGGGGCAACTACCGCTGGCCAACATGTACGATTCCACATGCATCTCTATTCCAACACACAGTACTGACCCGAGACTTTCCAGTCTCTCACCCAATTCGGATCAGACCCCACTATCCGATGTCCTTCTGGTGCTCCGCGGCCCAGCCCACAGGTTCCAGTGCCCACTTCGCCATAGGAACTTCAGAAGGGCTCCACACCCTAGAGGGTACCAGTAGTCATTGGAGCCTTTCGAAGAAGCCATTCAAGGGCAATACGGTTTCCACTAACACCAGAAGACGCTCCGACCGTAGCCAGAGCCAACATAGCGTGCATGCCGTGGAGTGGATGTCGCAGGATGTGATTGCGGCGGGACAGAAAAACTGCAAAATCTTCCTTCATGACCTGCGCAGTGGTGGCAGTGCCACGCGCCTCCAACACAACGATGCCGTGATGGAAATGAAGCAGATGGACGAGCACCGGCTCGTGGCGGCGGGACCTCGCTCGGTATATAGCTCTTTCCACTCTTTCATTCTTTTTTTTTTTTTCTCCGCGATATGACGCCCGGATACTAATATTTTTCTCAGCTACAAATGTACGACCTCCGCTTCGCGCCAAAGGCGCTTAAACCTCAGGACTCCTCGAAGCCTTATCTCACTTTCCCCGATTTCTCCTCACTTCCAATCCCGACCTTCGACCTGAGCACCGAGCTCGGTCTACTGGCTAGTCGTATGTTTCCCTTGAATATCAGAATAACCCAACTTCCAGTTCACCGGATGCTAACATAGACCTCACTTTAGCTTCCCAGCACTGCAAAATCCAGCTCTTCTCTCTTCAAACCGGACTGCAGGTCTCCTCGCCTCTCACGAGGCATCAATACTCCTCACCACCTAGCTGTGTGCGATTCGAGTATAGCAACGATACCCCAGAGTGGCGGGGTCCACATGGACCAAGCTTATTGGTCGGCACGGATGATGTAGTTGAGCAGTGGACATGGTAGGAGTCAGTGGGATTTTGGCGTTTCTTGTCTCTCTTTTTTTTTTTTTGTATTTTTGGTCATTCAAATTTCTCTCGTATGAGGATTTTGCGCATAGTCTTTGGTGTTTCTTGGCAACTTTTTCTTGAACTAGTTTGTTATTCTGCGTTGGCGTTCGAACGCAGCAGGTGGATTTCTGCTGTATGGGGGCTCTTTTCTGCATGCAAGCATTGTGGTATGTGAACTGGAGGATTACCGACGTCAAATCTCCAAAATATGTTGCAACTCTGCTCTCATGTGTACACGGTAGGAATTAGCTATTCAAGGGATAACACGATGATACGGGCCTTGTAGTAATGTTACAATTGACAAGCTGTTTCAGACATTTCACTACCATACGGATCTAGGCAATGATCAAGTAGAATGATAACATGGGTATAATTGACCTAACCACAAAACCAGTTTCCAATGCAAGGCCAATAAGCCAAGAACTCCCGTTGACAAATACAACAAAGCGCCAGTACAAGAATCAAGTCAGCTTCGTCGGCTCCGACAGTACTCCTTCATCCCCAAGAAAAACCAAATCAGTCCAGACCGCCAGCCAACCACTCACCAACCTCGACACCAATACCCTTAGCCAGTTCACCGATCCAGTCACCAGAAACATTGACACACCACTTATCTCCCGCATCGGCAGTAGTATTCCCACTACTAGTCGCCATAGCATTATGGCTAGCAGCGGGGACAACGAGCCGCAGACGTCGCAGCGTTGCCAGTTCAGCATAGATACGGTCAGCGACAGCTGCAACTCGAAGCGGCGTTGCTGGGGGGTTCGGGTCGATCGCATGGTAGATGGCAAGGAGACGTTCTAGGGGGAAAGAACGGGCCGTGAGGATTGTAGACGGGCCAGCGATACCTGCGCCACCTCCGATGGCGGACGTGGTAGCCGAGGACGTCGCGAAGGCGGAGGAGAGAGTTGATTTCGTGATGCGGGTTTTGGTTCGCTTTCCTTTCTTGGGGGTTGAAGGGTCGTCGTTTGCGGCTTGTCTCTCTTCTGCCTGGGCTTGGGAGAGCACCTTCAAACGTCGGCGATGGTGGGCACGCTTGTTTCGGGCTGAAAGGGATGATGAGGAGAATTTGGAGAAGAAGATTGTATCCAGTCGTTGAGGCGTGTGCGAGGCCAGATATGCGGACGTGAGGATCAAAGTCGAGAAATATGGCAGAGAAGGGAGAGCCGAAGGCATCAAGGTCTTTGCCAGCGGGGCCCGTTTCGCACTGGCAGGAGTCTCGTCGGGGACAATACGGTGCACAAGCGCAGACTCACCCTGGTGTCGGAAGATAACTCTGTTTTTGACAAGCAGACGAGAGAAATCCCACTCATTGTTTCCGCCTTGGGGTGTTTCACCATTCACTACAGGCGCAACAAATCGAGGCCACAATCTATCACATATGGACCGGAAATCCGGTATGGAACCTGCTGTAGGTCCTACCAACGAGTCGTAAACTGTAGAGACGAAGTACGGGTATACCCGCGTGGAGGTTTCATCGGGCAACCCATCCACAACCGGCGCATTTGAACTGAGAATAATGTGGATGGCCTCCTTGCGGGTATAGGGAGGGAAGCTGACGTGCGGAACCGCTGCACTTTGGAGGAACAATGGCCGTGGGGTCGAACTGAGGACTAGAACAACACAGAGAGACGGAACCTACAAATCATGGGGTTAGCCGCAACATTCCACGCCCAGCAAATGTCGCCCAAAGGCATAACTCACGATCTCGCCAAGCCGTGCCAGCGCTGATAGCAGAGTATGCGGCGCGTCTCTTTGCCTGTCAATCTCATCCAGCACCAGCACAAATTTGCCTTGCTTCTCAACGGGCCTCGCTGCCAGGCACTCCTCAAGCAAGACTGCAAGGCCACTGACGTGCTCGCATCTCCCCTTGCCGGATTTTTCCCAGTCCTCCTTCTGCTCGAGGGCCTCCAGTGTGTTCCATATGATTTTTGTCAGGAGATGCCGTCCCGTGATGCATTCCGAGCTCCTGACAATGGCGTGCGGCACTTCGAGGGTAGCGAGGACGGCCCGGAGGATAGTCGATTTGCAGGTTGCAGAGATACCATGGACAACCAATGTTGAAGGACTAGGAACGTGAGGCTATTTAAAGATCGTTGGAGGTCAGCCACTTTCTCCATGATTGGCGAATGCAAGGAATTGTTGTCGGCATAGTAAACTCACACTTAAAAGGCTGGCTAGTTGCCGCATCTGAACATCGCGACAAGGCCATTGTGTGCTCAATGAGCTGGCAACCTCTTTTGGTAGCATGAGAGGCCCAGTCAGTTTGATTCGGATCTTGGAGGATGAATTGTGTCAAAAGCAAGTTGCGGCATCTTGCTAAACCTCCGCAAGATGGCTCCTTTGGCACGCACGTGATCACGCGTCGCGCTGCAGATTTGGCGACAAACCTAAAGGAATTACGAAAACAAAGAGTTGGAAATCTACTAGTGTTGGAAATGGAGGATATTGTATGAAAACTTAATTCAGCTTTCCATTGCTAAAATACATGCAAAAAGTGCGTGCAGGATCATGTATGACGAAGATCTGGCCCAAAGACCAAATAGCCCCCATCATCTCAAGTAGCAAGCTAGCCGGAAAATAACCAAGGTCATTCATTGATGAACAAAGGCTCCAGAGCCATTGTAATGTCCATCCTCGGCTCAGCTCGCGTGCAACAATGAACCAATGTAAAAGAACGGGCACAACACAAAACGCAGTTCGAAAAGAGCAAGGCGCAAAAGTACAACGATGAAGGGGTAAAAATAAAAGTTGAAAATCACAATGTGGAAGCGAAAAAGGAAAAAAAAAAGGAAGCAAAAACAACCCAAGCTGGAAGAACCAGTCCTCAAATCAAGGCAATAGAATACCAGATTGTTCTAAGGAACGATCCAAAACCATCACCAGATACCCTCAAGACCTAGGCATACAAGGCATTGGGGGAGGAAAACCAGTGGGGAAAGGGAAAAAACATGAAATACAAGATGTTGGGGAACAAACGGAGCAGAGGAACATAGTTCCAACGTTGTCTGCATCATGCACGGGTCGCTTCATGAAAGGTATGCAGTATGCAACATAGGCCAAATGCAATGATCATGGCACATTGCTTCAAAGGTGTATGCAGTAAAACGCAAGTGTGGTAAATCATGGGATAAATGATCATAGCATGTGCAGTTGATGTGGGCCCAGTTCGATGACAGTGTAATAAGTAACCGTAAAATCGTGAAAGAAAAAAAAAAGAAAGGTTTCGTCGCATCGTCTCACTATGGGTACACTGGGGTTGTGAAAGACAAGCACTGATGTGGGTGTCCCAGACCCAATCAGAAGTAGTTCTGGATTTGCTGCGGACCAAGCTTCACAGACAGCTGGGGGGTGGACGTAGTGTAAACAGACGAGGTATCACTTTGTCCCGAAGGAGTGTTAGAGGCAGAGCTCTGGGAGGATTGAGGAACATAGGTCTGGTTGCTGTATCCACCGGACGAGCTCGAAGACTGAGTACTCTGAGTACCAGGCTGATGGTAGATAAATGGCTTCTGCAGCAAGTTCTTGGGGATCTGTGCAGTACTGGTCATCTCATTGGGGGTGGCCTGGCCGCTGGTAGTAGCGCTGCTACCGTTGCTACGGCTGTTGGTATCCGCAGCCATGATCTTGCCAGCAATACGACGGCCATGGGGAGTCTGACGGATAGACGGAAGTATAGGGCGAACAGCCTCCACAATGCGGTTGCGAGTGTCGAGATCACAGAAGTCCATAGCGGTCTGAACAACATAATTTGCGAATGAATCACGCAACATCTTTTCGAGCTCATTGCCCATGAGGAATTCATCAATCATTTCACGCTTCATGTAGTTATCAGCAGTCCGGAGGCACTTTTCGATCACATTGGAGCTGAACTTTTGCTTGGACAGCTGAGGAATATTGCCTCCAAAGGTAGCACATAGCGGGTTGGTGAAGCTAGGCTCCGCAAGGTCCAGAATGTATTGCACAACATAATTTCCGAAGGGATCCTGGACCAAAGCGAACGAGTGCGAGGTAATCTGCGAAATCAGACGAGCCTTCTGATGACCCGAAGCATGATCAATGCAACGCTGAAGGACACAACATCCATGGCGATGAGTACCAACAACAACACAATTGCCTCCCACAGCTTCGTAAATGAACTCGGCATCCTCAGGAGTGAGGCGGTTGAGGCATTTCTGAATAACGTGGTTGCCATTCAGATCCTGGACCAGATCAACCACGTGATACTGCAGCGCATTGATGACTGTTTGGGTCTGCTCGGAGGTCGAGATGAATTCAATCATCTTCTGCAGTGCACGAGTTCCATGCTGGTTCAGAGCAATCTTGACTAACTCAGGGGCAGCATTGTTAATCAAAGCAGTGCGTTGTTCATCGTTAGAGTATTCGAGTAACTTCTGGCAAAGATAATTTCCAAATGGATCTGTTCGAGGAGAAAGGTTAGCAATGACAATAGAGTTAAAGGCAGGATGTGCATGTTTCATACCGGTCATAAGTTCAATAACATGCATGTAAGTCTCACTGAAAATCAGCTGCACGTGCTCCGGGTTACGCTCCTCCAACTTGCGTTGCAAGTACCGGCAACCATGCTGGTCCTTACACAGGCTGTACAACTCACCCTTGTAATGCTCCAAGGGGTAGTTGCCGAAACGAGTAAGCTGGGTCGCATCATTCTCCTGGCGACGCTGAGCCATGCTGCCTCGGGCTGCAGGTTCATTAAAGCGGAACCCAGGACCATAGCCAGAATAGGCATTGTTGTAAGCAGAAGCTCCTCCAAAGTTTTGCATATGACCGTTGACCGGAGTTGCTTGGCCGACATAGGGCTGGATCCCATAATTGAAGGCAGGAACCGCAGGGACTTGGAATGGCAAACCCATTTGAACAATCGAACTGGGGACATGGTTGGTAGAGGCAGCCGAAGTGAGCTGAGGCCCGAAGGGTGGAGCGCTCGCGTGCAAGGTCGATTGATTGCCATAGAACTCGGTCTCATCTAACTCGGCCTTAGCCTGGCTATTCACACCACTCTGGGGAATCCGGCCCATGCTTGTGTTGTGGTGATGCATGTGCTCATTGTAGGTCTTGGGGGGAGTAATAGCGTTGCCAGCTCCATTTCCCTTGATAGTAGGCAAATCATTAGTTGAGTATGATGACTGCAGAGCATTGGGCCGGCTCGAGGCAACAGGGGTTGCTGTCTCTTCGTGGCGGTCATCGTGGAAGGTGATCTGGCTTCCCATGGAACGACGAGCACCGTGGCGTGAGGTGTGGACAGAGTTACCGTGATCCTCGTTACTCTGGCTTGCCAGCTGGTCCAAGCGCCCGAAGTTGTGAATGTTCTGCGGCATGCTCTGGTGAGACGACCGATGCCGACTGTGGTTGGAATAATTTTCGGCGCCTGGAGCACGAGGGTTGGCGAGATCATGGGCATCAGGGTTCGCCGACAACTAGCCAAATGGTTAGGATTCAGGCTGCGGTGTTCAATGTCGGGAAACTTACCATGTTTGAGTCACCACGACGGGACAGGGTGGGGAACTTGTCATCAGGCTCGGTCAACTTGATGTAACTCTTAATGTCAGGAGTTGACAGGCGTTCCAGCTCCCTCAGATGGTTGTGAGGCTTGTCCTCATCACTAGGGAAAAGATACTTGGGAACGTTAAAGCTGTCAAGGCGTGATCCATTCAAACCGGAGATGCTAGCCCGATGAGAGTGGCCGTTCTGGTTACCGGAGGGCAGCGAGTATCGATGAGCAGCACTAAAATAAATATTAGCTAGGCCCTGGATATCACAACTCGAAAACCAGGGTTCCACTCACGATGGAGCGGATCGGAAGGGAGAAGTAGGATCGGCAAGGAAGTCGTCCTTCTCGGAATTTCGGCGTGAACCAGGGACAGAGTGTCCAGCAAATCGGTCAATCGATGGCTGGGCGGACTGGGAAGCAGCCTGGGGCGAAGTCAAGGTTGAAGGAGCAAAAGCATTGAAAAAGCCGGGAGAAGAGGTCACACTCGAAGTGGAGAAACGAGCAGGGCGGCCAAAGGCACTCGAGACAGTAGTATCACGGTACTCAGGTGGGGTGGTTGGCTCACTGACTGGGCCAGAGATGCCAGCCTGAGCCAAGTCCCGAGCTAGCTGGTCCATCTCCATTTTCTCGCGAGCGTGCTGAAGATCTAGGATTTTCATATCTTCTTCAAAACGACGTTTTTGTTCACGCATGTACTCGATGTGCTGTCTCTTTTTCTCAAACTGCTGAAGAGGTCAGATATAATTCCCGGAATTGATGCGTTCAAACAAGAGCGGGGAAGTTTGGGAAAGATATCAGTTTGAACAAAGTGAGAGAAAAGTGGAAGGTCTCAAACAACTCAATCGACAAACACGATCAGAACTGCACAAGAGAGGCTTGAAAAGAACACTTCAAAAGACACCAAAAAAAAACAGATATCTTCATAGGAGAGCCACAAGAATAATCACTAGCATGAAACACGAACCGAACGCACGATCTGAAGTCAAGAAAGTAACGGGAATGTAACGCGAAATCAACGGCAAACGGAGTAGACCCGGTAGCACAGGCAGCGAACTTGTTCGGATCCGAAGCTTTGAAACAGATGGGGAAATGATGAGGCAGCAGATAAAAAGAAGAAGCAAAGAGGAGGTGCGAAGCTTTAGTTTTTATACCAACCCAAAACGGATTGCAGCCTAACAGGCACGAGTCGATTTGACGTCTGAATAGGCTCAGATTGGACGCAGTTGAAGCACCAATAGGCGTCAATCAGGTCAATCGCTCCCCGGTTTTGCTTGACTGATGAATAGAAACAATAGGGCAATTGAATGGAAGAGATAAAAATGATGAATGGTGGTCGATGAATGGTGATGGATGAATAGCGGCAGATGAATAGCGGCAGTTCGTCAACTTGCCGCTACACACAGATAGTGCGATATACTGGAAGCTGACGGAACTTTCAAAGACATCCATGATTTCAAAGAATCTTGCCGGGCTAGATAACCAAGACACCAATTCAAACATCTCCACTCATCGCCGACCAAATTCCGATGGGAACGAGACAGGTTCGTGGGTTCAATTCAGGGGAATAATCGCTAACTCAAATAAAAAGTTCAATCTTACCGAAGACAACAAATCCACTGGATCTTGCATCTGGCCTGAACCAGAGCCAGAGCTCGAACCAGATCCCGAGCTTGGATTCAGATAATTCCATGACGAGAACTTGCTCGAATCGGTCGTAAACCGACGCTGCAGATTCGCTCGAACATCGCCAGCCGGGCGAGATGAGAACCCGGATCCAAAGTTCGAATGACCCGGGGAAAGAGATGTGTACCCAGGGAACGCAGACTCCGAGGGCGGGGATCGTGGGGATGGGAATCGCAGCTCGTCGAGGCGTTCACTCAGCCCGTGCTTGAAGGCCATTGTGGGCAGGCCGAATTATTCAACTATACACCAAAAAATGACGTCCGGTCAGCAAATATAGGGATTTGTTGACGCCCAAAGAAGAAAACGGGTTTTTAGGGGAGCTTCTCCGGGGAAGCAATTACGACAAGCCCCAGATAACGTGACGTGACGTGACGTCCTCCGGTGGTCGGGGAATAACCGAATGGGAGGAGAGGGTGTGCTGGCGGTGTGTGTGTCGTCGGCGTTTCAAGCAAGGGGAAATCGAGAGAGGGGCTGAGGGGTTGGCGCCAGGCGGAGACGATCTGCGCTCGCAAAAAGGGACTAACTCACACAATGAACGCCTCGAGAGGAGTCAAATCCGGTTGATGGGAGAAGTGCTATGCGATTTCAAGCTGCGCAAGTCATCTATGGGCAATTTTGACAGGAAATATCGTGGGTACCTAACGGTGCGGAGATCAGCAGGGAGTTTCAGAGTGGGATAAAGCTCCTCTTACCGCTCCGATTAGCGAACACCGAGGGATCGAGGCGCGGGCGAAACGAGCGTGTCGCGCGACGGGGAAATACAACCTAACAATGACCCAAAAGAACGATACAAAACTGTTGTACAAAAGGGAGTTGAAGAGGGAGGGAAAGAGAAGAAGAGGAAGAGGAAGAGAGGGGAGAAAATGGCTGGGAGTCCAGATCAGAGCGGGGAGATCCTTTTTAGGAGATGACTGTGCTCTCTTTTTTTTTCTTTTTTTCTGGCGATTTGTTTTTGCTATTTTTCTTTTTTTATTTCTTTATCCAAGAGTTAAGTGGCAGTGATCTTTTGATCTTTTTGATTTTACATATTTATTCATGTTATGTATTCTTGAGGTTATATAAATATTCGTTGCTTCCACGCTCTCTCTCTCTCTCTCCGGGTGAGGCGCCAAAACAATATGTTCCCCTATGTATTTTTCTACTATATCAACGACACAACTTGATAGCCACAGCACATGATCGGCCAGCAATTACTCGGAAATTGATCGGATTCGATTGATTGGAGAGCCTCCGTTGTCTGTACAACCTGAGCGCTTTTGTTCCGGGAAGAGCCCGGGGTAGTCAATGGGCTATAGCTCCCGCGAGGCCTTGTAGGCGCTACGAATGGTCAATTGCATGGTGGACCGAGGACAACCTGGGCTATACACGAGAGAAACGATTGTGCTAGGACTCCAGCAAGGGGGGGGGTTCAATGCGCTGGTCGACCAGAGCGTGGCAGCTGCAGGTGCATTTGGCCCCTCTTAACAGCCTGTGGAGACTGAAGTGACCAAAGTGCCCGAAGATGTGACAGCGGATCGCCCTCTAGGGTGGTTAGGCGCCTGTACCTGAATCCTGAAGTTACAGTTGAAAGGAGATAGTACTTCGTAGACAGAAGGGATTATATTCCCAATATCAGAAATCAGAAATCAGAAATCAGATAAAATAGGGGCTCAATGAAAAAAATGGTTCGCGAACTTCTCACCCATGGATTATTTATTTTTCTTTGTTCTCGTTCCACGGGTCTCCTTTTCCTTTTCTATGGAGTCTTTTCTTCCATATCCCATTCTTTCATGCTTCTGGAATTTCTCGAATACATCCTTCATATCTGCTTTTTTTAACCTTCCCCATACAATCTGCACGATAAGGGCTCTCGCCCTCAACGTCAGGACAAGCGGTGTAAGTGCCACCGCTGATCCGCGTCGCTTGGAGCCCCTGATCCACCGAATGACAAGCATACCAATAGAGCGGGGATCTTCTGAACCCCAGTCATCCTTATTATTTATTTTATTCACACATCGGAGCGATCGTCAATGGACCACTTTTCCCCCTCTATCCATCTGCTATTTTAAAATTCCGATATGTTATGATTTTCGATCGGAGCTGAGTACTCGCTACGGTCTGTGCTGACCTTTGAGAAATCCAAGTGATAGTACATCGGTACAACGAACCCCAACTGTGCGCGAACTAGTGTGCTAGGTACTTGGGGTCGGAAGATCCAATAATCAGTATGATCACATTCGTGATACCAATAATATTTCTAAGCATATGAGACTCGAAAACCCACTTATTGACGCCCAAATAGAACCAATTTTACTTACTTTCTTTCATGCCCAACGCCTGACTTACGCCCCCGAAATTGACTGGCTGCCTCGGTTTTAAAATCACGAATCACATTGCGAGCTCATTTGTAAAATGGACTTACTAGAAGGTACCATGATTCTGCTCCCAAAAGTACATTAGCAAATAATATCTGAAACTCCCTAGGTACAGTAGTCTCCGCCCCCCTCCGCTTAGCCAACCCCTGCTGCAAAAAGCCCTACAATGGCTATTGATAACGGACATGTCCTGGTCAATAGTATTGCTAATATTCTCGTTTGAATTGTCTCATCTGAAGATACTACACGGAATACGGAGTACATATCGGGCAAAGATAACCCCTGTCTTACCGACCACGTGTGGATGGCGTTGCATACTTTCTAGATTATGCTACAGCGATCAATACCATCTTTAAGTACTATGAGTGATACATTAAACCACTCATTGCCCCGATAGATCCATGCATTCGATCAGAAATGGGGAATTTCTTCCAAAAAAGGAAATCTTGCGGTGCAGTCTGTGTCCGTAAAATAAAGGGTGGCAATTTCAAAGTTGCGGTCAAACCTATTTCGCCACAGACATGAAATAATACTACATCGTACATGCAGGACCGGGTGTTCCCAATACTCGATAAATCATATGCCACACAAGCAGTGCAACTATGGCTACTAATAATAAGCCTACTATTCTGTAAACGAAATGCCTTGCGCTTGGTATCTGCAGTCGAAGTCCTCTTTTCCACACTGTCTTATACGTGACCGCTTCTTTACTACCTGTTGTTCTCTATACAAAGTACTGTTGTAGATCGTCACCCTCAAGCAGAACCAAGTCAATTCCGATAAGTAATCCGTCCGTGCAGGCGTAAATGTCCGGGGGTGGCCTGCATGCGCAAAGACCCACTAAATGTACTAACATGTCATGTCAATGGACAAATCCTTGACGACCTGGCAAGATCTCATAAATCCAACCTTGTGCAGAGTGCTCCATGCGTTCTGAAAGGTTGAGACTAAGATAAATAATTCTACAAACCAGTTACTTCAGGGGGTGAGGCCCAAACTTTCTTCTTCGTCAATTTTTTTGAGACTCCTACTACATCGGAGTTAGGACTAGTATACTCCGATCCTTCAGTCGTGTGCGGCTACTTGATAATGAGATGGATTTAACTACGGATTCGGATGTGCTAAATATTCAATAGCCAAGAGATTATTTGAAGAATATCCATTTCTTTTGGCCTGTTCTAATTTTCGATTTTCGTTCTGGAATGATATTCTAGGTTCGTCCAAGAGCTATGTTTTTGTGCTCATATTTTATTTTCACGTGTGCCACAACTCTCAGGGTAGATGCCAATCCATCCAATAGTTGATAAACTGATAATCGCTTTCCTCCCACTCATCAATAGCGGCAGTGACTCGAAGTCCTCTTGATCGTGATCGGCATGGAGCCGCTTCCGGAACGCAATCTTCTGTCGTTGATGCTCAAGGCAAGCCCAAGCCTCCGGTGGATTGTATAAGTAAATCTCTAGGAAAGGTGATTTCAATGTTTTCTCTTTGTTTGTCTGAACTACTGCAGTGGTGATGATCTATATCATATGATTGCATTGTGTGTATTTCTAACTAATATATCTCTTGTATGACAATACAAAATATATATATCGCAGAGTAATACGCCCGGCATGTCTATTCCATGCAATTATTCCCACTTTTGGTGGCATCTTATACCTAATGATTATTTTCTAGAGATAGTACCAGGCAGAAAAAGTATTTTGAAAAAACGACGTCTAAAAGAAGACCCAAAAAAGATGTTATCGATTGCCTCAGGCAACTATCAGCTCCCGAGGTCCTGCCCGCGGCTTATTAAGCCATCTCCAAATTGCTCAAATCTTTCCCCTCCATGAGAATCCATCTCGCGAGCTTCTCTTTGGACAACTGAGTAGTTTGATTGGGATATCTTTCTTGATCGATCTTCTCGTATCTCAGCTACCTAGCCAAAATGCCTCCGCGCAAGAGGCCACAGCCCTCTGCGGCCGGTCGACCGCGGCGTCCTTCGGAGGTAACAAAACTTTTTTTTTCTAGTCGCAAGTCCCATACTTCTGAAGATTGTACTGACTGCTCGGCTACTTAACTAGACCGGAAATCAATCTGCGACTGACTCCACGAAAAGCAAGCGCCCGTCCCAGTCCAACCCTGTTGCTCAGGCTCACCAGCATGCCGAGCCTAGGAAGGTTGAACCGGCTTCGAATTTCAAGGCTAGGGACCCATTCGATGCGCTTTTGGAGCCATTTTACTACAACAAGGGCCTTACAGACCCGATCGACACGGCCAGGGACAAATGGAATTTGCTGCCAGCATTCCTCAAGGTCAAAGGGCTAGTGAAACAGCACATTGACTCCTATAACTACTTCGTGGAGGTGCAAATGAAGAAGATTGTCGAATCAAGCTCTACAATTCGAAGTGATGTGGACCACAATTTCTACATCAAGTTCACCGATATCTACGTTGCCTCACCCCGACGAGCCGACGAGCAAGGCGATGGTGGAATTGATTTCGAATCCACAATCACGCCGCAAGAGTGCAGACTACGAGACACTACATACGCCGCACCCATTCTCGTTGACTTTGAGTATGTCCGCGGCCGGCAAAGGGTTATCCGGCGAGCAGTCCCCATCGGAAGAATTCCGATCATGCTCCGCAGTTCAAAATGTGTGCTGTCGAATAAAACACCTGCTCAGATGAGCGTCCTGAACGAGTGTCCTCTTGATCCCGGTGGTTACTTTGTTGTCAACGGAACAGAAAAGGTCATTCTTGTGCAAGAACAATTGAGCAAGAACAGAATTATCGTCGAAACCGACCCAAAGAAAGATATCGTCCAGGCCTCGGTTACCAGGTACGTTCACGTCAAACCTTTTTGGTTTGCCATCACTAACATTCCTAGTTCTTCCAACGAGCGTAAATCCAAGAGTTACATTGTCTCGAAAAAAGGCAGACTCTACGTCAAGCACAACGTGCTCAATGAAGACATTCCGATCGTCATTTTGCTCAAGGCCATGGGCATCCACACCGACAAAGAAATGATGCAAATGGTTACTGGTGACGATGCTCTGTATCAAGATGATTTCGCCATAAATTTCGAAGAGGCCATCAACGTCGATGTTTACACTCAACAACAAGCCCTTGAATGGATGGGCTGTCGCATCAAGATCAACCGCAAACAAGCCGCTTATCGCAAGACTCACGTGCAAGAGGCAGTTGAGGCCATTGCGTCTGTCATTATCTCTCATATCGAGGTCAAGGACATGAACTTCCGACCCAAGGCTATCTACGTCGCCCACATGGCTCGTCGCGTTTTGATGGCAAAGAGTGACCCGGCGCTGGTGGATGACCGTGATTATCTTGGAAATAAGCGACTGGAGCTGGCGGGTCAGATGTTAGCCCTTCTATTTGAAGATCTATTCAAGAAATTCTGTTTCGATATCAAGATGAATATCGACAAAGTCCTGAACAAACGCAATCGGGCCGAGCAGTTCGATGCTTGGACTATCGTGACTATGCATGGAAATCATATCACTCAGGGTATGAACCGAGCCATCTCTACAGGAAACTGGAGCTTGAAGCGTTTCCGCATGGAGCGTGCGGGTGTCACTCACGTTCTCAGCCGATTGAGTTACATTGCAGCTCTCGGTATGATGACTCGTATTAGCAGTCAGTTCGAAAAGACCCGTAAGGTCAGTGGTCCTCGTGCCTTGCAACCGTCCCAGTTCGGAATGCTGTGCCCTGCAGATACTCCCGAAGGTGAGGCATGTGGTTTGGTCAAGAACTTGGCCCTCATGACGCATATCACGACCAACGATGAAGAAGGACCGGTGCGAAACTTGATATTCATGCTCGGCGTCGAAGACATATCGAGTGTTGGTGGACAGCAGCTCTATGCTCGGGGTGCTTACACAATTTCTATCAACGGTACACCGACTGGTTTGACTAGACGCCCAAAGTCCTTCCTGAATGCTTTCCGAAGACTGCGCCGCATGGGTCGGGTTTCGGAATTCGTCAGCATTTACATCAACCACCACCAGCGCGCCGTTCATGTCGCGACCGATGATGGACGTATCTGCAGACCGCTTATCGTCGTGGAGAATGGCAAATCTCTTGTCGGCGCTCAGCATCTCGAGAAGCTGCGCGATGGAAAGATGGAGTTCGATGACTTCCTTGCGCAAGGCCTGGTTGAGTACCTCGACGTGAACGAGGAGAACGACTCCTACATCGCCATCTACGAGAAGGACATCTCAAATACCCACACCCATCTTGAGATTGAGCCCTTCACAGTCCTTGGGGCTGTTGCTGGCTTGATCCCCTATCCTCACCACAACCAGTCCCCGCGTAACACCTACCAATGTGCCATGGGTAAGCAAGCTATTGGCGCTATTGCTTCCAATCAGTTCCAGCGAATTGATTCCATTCTTTACCTTATGGTCTACCCGCAGAAGCCTATGGTCAAATCACGAACCATCGAGCTGACAAAGTACGACCAACTCCCTGCGGGTCAGAACGCGACTGTAGCTGTGATGAGTTATTCTGGCTACGATATTGAGGATGCTCTGGTCCTGAACAAGGGATCCGTAGACCGTGGATTTGGACGTTGCCAGGTCTTCCGCAAGTACGTCACCACACTGAAGAGTTACCCCAACGGAGCCAAGGATTCCCTCAAAGGACCGACGTACGAGAATGGTGCTCCAATCCGCAAGCACGCGCTTCTCGAGTCTGATGGCCTGGCTGCAGTTGGCGAAATGGTTAATAACGGCGAAAGCTACATCAACAAGGTCACGCCCAGGGTACAAAATTCCATGGGATTCACCAGCGCCGACATGGGCGGTGGAGATGTCATCGAGGCATCCATGAACTACAAGCTCCCGGATCCTTCCTACATAGACAAGGTTTTGGTATCTGCTACTGAAGGCGAGACGCAACTCATTAAGGTCCTGACCCGACAAACCCGTCGCCCTGAGGTTGGCGACAAGTTCTCTTCCCGCCACGGACAGAAGGGTGTTGTTGGAATCATTGCAGACCAGGCGGATATGCCCTTCTCAGACCAAGGAATCAACCCTGACATTATCATGAACCCCCACGGTTTCCCCTCTCGAATGACAGTCGGAAAGATGTTGGAGCTAGTCGCTGGTAAAGCAGGTGTTCTGTCCGGCCAACATGGTTACGGTACCTGTTTCGGCGGCAGCCCCGTCGAAGAAATGTCCCAGATCCTGATCGACAAAGGTTTCAGCTATGGTGGCAAGGACTATCTCACTTCCGGTATCACCGGTGAGGCTCTGCCTTTCTACGTCTTCACCGGCCCCATCTACTATCAGAAACTGAAGCACATGGTTCAAGATAAGATGCACTCACGTGCCAAGGGTCCCACTGCTACTCTCACCCGCCAGCCTACCGAGGGTCGTTCGCGTAACGGAGGTCTGCGTCTCGGTGAGATGGAACGTGATTGTTTGATTGCGTACGGTACTAGTCAGCTGCTGCTGGAGCGTCTGATGATTTCGTCTGATCGTCACGAGGTGGATGTCTGCGAACAGTGTGGTTTCATGGGCTACTTGAACTGGTGTCCTGGTTGCAAGTCGTCTCGTTCCGTTGTGAAGATGGTTATCCCCTATGCTGCCAAACTTCTCATTCAAGAACTGATGAGTATGAACGTTACGGCTCGTCTGAAGCTTGATGATGAGTTCCCCGAGACGATGGGACGTTAAGCTCTGGACTCGGCTTTGGGTCGATTGGAGTTTGGGATAATTAAAATGGGACATGTGCATACTTGGTCTTACGAATGAATGGCATAGCGCGGCGATTTAATATCATCTTTACCTAATCATTATTTTCTGTAGCATGTAGCTGGAGCTTCAACTACAGCACCTTGGGTCTCCACATTCACCCCCCCAAAAAATAGCTGGAGGAAAAGAAGAAAACGAAAATGAAACCACACCAAATTAAAGCATCAAGATATTTGACTCAAAAGCCACATGCTGATAGCGAGTAAACTCCTCGATTTCCTTCAAAACCTTCATCCTCGTCTCCAAGGCCTCCTCCAGGCTCATCGGCATATCACCCTTGGACTTGAAATTATCAAGTGCTAGCTTTGCCAAGCCTTCCTTGACATCTTCCCCAGGCATCTCCTTGGTCCAATCTAGACGCTGCGGCGGGACATTGGCCGTGGAGATGATACGGATGTTAGGATCGACAAGGAAAAACACTAAGGCGCGCGCGTGCCCAGATTTAGTCTTGTCCTTCAGCTCGAAGCGCGTGAACTTGTGTTCTACACTGCTTGGGTACATGATGACTCGGCCTACGTTGGCACAGATCGAACCTGGGTATTGGATGGCGGGCTCGCCGTTTTGCATACCGAAGACTTGCCGCAGCCAGATGAAATCGTTTGGCTCATGCTCGATTTCTGTGAGCGTGTCGGATTCTACCATGTTGCGGAATCGCATGGTCGGATCGGTTACGTTGGTGTGATCGTATGGTATGAATGCCGAGGCGCAGATGTGCTCGTTCTGGTGTTTTTTTATTATTAAGTACCGTGGTGGGGGGTTATTGGAGGGTATAAACTCACCATCGTGCCCTCGACATGCCAGTCTGTCTCAAAACTCGGATTCTCCGGAGTTAGATCAACGCCTAGAATACGTGTGATCACCTGCAGTCCACGATCCTTGTAGTCCCGGTTGAGATCGACGCCCCGTTCAATCCGAACGGCGCTGGGAAGGTCCTCGGGCAGTTTGTCCATCATCCAGGGTGGGACTGCCCAGGGAATGAACTTGCCTGCGTCGGGTTGAATGGCACGGTAGTTCTCCATTCTCCACTTCTCTGTGCGCTCCGCAAACTCACTCTGTGCCTCTTTTGGATGAATCTGAGGTGCCTGGGCAGCGATTTCTTTTGGGACTGGGTAATATTCCGCCTTGTGGTATTCGATTCGGGCACGAGAATGGAGCATATCCTTGAGGGGAGTCAAAGTTGCGTTCCATTGGGGAATGATGCGATTGAAAGTCTGCTCGAGGACCTTGTAGAGGTTCCGGTGTTTGATTGGGTGCAGGTTGTTGATGTATGAGGCTATGTGCCATTGTCCATCATCACCGAGTTCCCAGTCCGAAGGAAGGACCTGGTATTTCCGACTGTAGGGCCGAACCTTGATATCTGCCCGGGACAAGACACGCCAGGCAATGTCTTCTCTGGTTATTCCAGTCTCTTTGGGAACTGGGATCACTTCTCCCTTGCCGATATACTTGAGGGCGTCATCGAGCCCAATGATCCTGTCGGTGAGAATGCGGGTCTTGCCGTAAAGGAGCGGGTACAATGCCATAGAAATGAGGTCACGCTCTTGGCTTAGAATGCCTGGATGGAAGTACTGCATTGGTTCCAGATCGTACTCTAGCACCGCGAACTTGGATTTCATCTCTTGAAAGAGCGAATCTGACAGGTTTGTGTCTGACTTGGTGACATCGCCGTTGTACAGGGCGACTACATCTGTGGTCTCGTAAATCATGGCTTTGAATTGAAGCTCGTCAATGATCCATTCAGCCATGTTGAGCGTAATGTCTTTGCCACTGTCCAGGGCAGCCTTTTTCCACTTGTCTTGTGTGGCAGGTTCAAAAACCTGAAAATATTTCAGCGGAATGATCAGTATCAGTTGTGTTGAGAACAACTGACCTTTTTCCACCACTCAGGAATATCAGTTAGGTCCTCCATGAACTCTACCATATGCATCTCACGGAGGGTCAAGACGGGCAGGCTATGAGAATAGTCAGTCAGCATTGAGCCCCTTTGGGGTCTTGGAGACTTTGAACTCACTCTACGTATCCTGCTTGGATGTCTCTATCATCCAGCGCAGATGGAAACATACTCCGACTTTCGACACCGTAGATGTTTTTCTCCATCGGAGCAAAGTCTAGCGGCCGGTTGAATCCCGGAAGAGCGAAGCGGTAGTCTTTTCCTGCCTTGGACTCGAGGAAGCTCGGCTCGTGGGATTGGTGTTGGAACATCGTTGCGTTTAGTCAAGAACAGTATACCAAAGCAAAGTTCCCAAGAGTGATGTGATAATTGAATGATCTATACTGCTCGGTCAGAATAACACAGGGCTAATGCAGAGTGCCAAAACCTACTTGAACGAGGTCTATTTTGCAATGGTCTGCACAATACCAGACATCAGAATCAAACCAAGTGAACAATAACTATTGAAATGGGAAAATACTGAAACAAACCAAGCTAGGGACACTTAAAGGGCCATAGTAATGATGCAGGGGTGTCGTCGTCTTTGATTATAGGGTATATCGCAATGATTAATGCTTTCTAGACGGGAGCTGCGGAACTTGGCCCCGGGCCTTTCAGCACCTTGGCTCTAACAAATCGGCATATGCTCAGGTGAGCTTGAGGTATAAGTCAGAGTGATTCAATCCACTGACCATGGAATTGCGAAACTTTGCTGTGTGGTTAAAACATGAAGTCAAAAGTCAATTGACTTTCAAAGGTTCGATGGAAGTAAATTCCTGTTCTTTGCGCCTATATAGTCACTGGTAGAAGACTTGAAGAACCAATATATATATATATATAATATATATTTATGCATGGAGCCAAGAAGGTTTGTACGATTGTCGCAAAGCATGATATGTAACACTAATGTTTCCCATATCAAAACAAAACCGAAATGCATAGAGAGAAGGGATTGATAATCACGCCAACACCAAAGCTCCCAAGTACTCTCTAACAATGCCCCAATATCGATCGGGCTCGGCTCTCATATGTCCAACATGAGGGGAGTTCTTGAACACTTCACGGCGAACCAGCCAACCCTCAGCCTCGGTATTTACCGCATGAGTTTCAACATCACGCCAGTCCACCAAATCATCCGTGTCTGAGTAGATATAGCATCGACGGAGAGTCCCGTCTGGGTTAGCCGCGCGCACCAAAGAGGTATCATTGACGAGCTCCCGGGCAAGGGAGGTAGGATCCGGAAACACGGAAAAGGAATGGATCAACTTGAAGAGAACCAAGAAAGCAACAAGCAAGATTTTGCCAAGTAGCCGCAAAATCCACATCTGCGGAAGTGCAAAGGAAAAAGCCTTGAGTCCCGCTCGTAGGCTGGGACTGCCCGGTGCGCTATCTAGGATCATTGCCGATATGGGCAATGGAGTCCCTGTAGCATTCTTCCAAGCTTGTAATAGGTGTGTCGTACTTGACATGCCTCCATTCGAGAAAAAGTGCACAAATGCTGGATTCTCAGGGGTCACTAGACCGCGCATTGCTTCCACGGCTGGGGCGACGCGGGCTCTCCGGGTCTGGGCCCCGAAGCGCCAGATGAAGTCACTTGATGAGCTTCTGACGAATATAATTCGCGCTGATGGTACTAGCCGTCTGTACTCAAGCACATATTTGGCTAGGGCGCGCGGGGGTGCATTCATCCAAAAAGCAATGAATATCACTGGCCGATCCGTCTTCTTGCTTGGGTTGGGCGGGTCTTGAAGATAGACTGAGGGGGCCAATCTGATAAATGCTGCCAAAGGGTTTCCAACTATTGTGGCCATGATGCAACCCCGAGTATCTGGTGTGAGATTGATAGCGTAGTTGATTTTTGGCCAGTGGACGGCGATCCTCGGCTTGCCAAGAGCCGTGCGCACTAGCCGAACTATAAGACGCCGTTTCTGACTACGAGGATGACTTATCTGCTAGTTAAATTCATGTGTAGGGATATACAGAAGACATGTTTGATCCTTCGGAAAGACTTGAGAAAATTCTTAACCTTCGGAATGTTGTACAAGTCCCCGACATCCCCAGATTTGGTGTCAAAAGGACCGCAAAAGAATACCACAGGCTTGAAAACCAAGGCCAGGACGCAGATAATGGAACGGCCTACGAGAAATAAGAAGATAATGAGGGTTATTGCAAGGCCTTTTATGTCTTCAAGTGAAAGTAAACAACTCCCCAAACGCCATCTTGAACCTTGCTCTATCTAAAGCCCAGGAGAATCATGAAAGTGTAGGTTTAAATAGATCGTTACAGACATTAGCGCTTCCCCAAGGTTCGACCACCACCATCGGACTTTTTAGTGTTTTCCTTGCCCTTTTGACCTTCAGCCTCGCTTCCCGAGGGGGTGGCAGAGTCGGACAGGTCCTTTCGCTTCCCACGCAAAGTTTGTCCGATTCCTTGGAACTTTGGCTGGTCATCTGGTACAACTAGACCATTCTCATCACGGGGCTTGACAGGTTTGATTGCATAACCGAAGAAGAGCTGATTGGGCGGGAGTCTAAGTGGCTGAGGGCCGTTGGTTCTTCGGATTGGAGGTTGATGCGAGGGATTTGAGGCACCTGGAGTAGGAGTGGAAGGGTTGGGAGTCGGGGCCTTGCTGCCCTTTTTAGCATTCAGACGCTGTCCTCCGGACAAAAAGTTGGATGATGCCGCACGGGCACCTGTGGCAGCATCGGTGGCATCGGGGGCAATGGCGGGGTAGTTGATCGATTGTGCCATAGTGCCATGGGGGTGCAATAATCCACCAGCTGGAAGCTTTCCACCGCTAATGACACTACCCGGCGTGCTGGTCCCGCTTGCCCGCTGTGGTTCCTCGAATCCAACTGGAGCGGCGAAATCAACCTCCAAGTCGGTCTCTAGAACAGACACAGCATTCTTAGTACCAGAGGGCTTTGTCTCCAGTACTGCCATCTCATATACTTGATCGTTGTATGAAAAAGTGAAGACGTCGCCTTTGGAAAGGCATGAGAAATTCCGGAAGGCGTTTTCTAGCACAGCTTTGGGGTCACTGATGTCGAGGAAGGATGTTGACTGTGCTTGGAGTTTGATGAACTGGCCGGGAGGGAGGTCTGTCGATTTGATTTGAAGAAGATCACCAGGTTCAAGTAGTAATGTTTGCATCAGCTGTAGAGAACCGAGTCTTAGTACAATCACAACACATTCGAGTCTGTCTTACTCACCCAGAATGGCAAATATATTTTTCCTTCTTCAGCAATGAACTCGAGGACACCCGCGTGTGTCATTCTCTCCTTCGCACCATTGTGAAGCTCGAACAACATCGGATAGGTAATGTGAAGCCGAGTAAGCTTGTCCAATGCGCTGGGAGGCATGATAACCTTACCACCGTGGTTCACATTCTCTCTTTCAGGACCAGGAAGCATCGCCACTGGATAGCAGCGATAGTATTCATCGAAGCGACGGGACGTAGCACCCGGGCGAGGCATGCCGGCACCTAGGACTCCGTCCATGGGGTCGTCCGACCAGTAACCGGGTCGGTACTAGAGCTGTTAGTTACGAAAGTGAAGATTGGGAGAAGAATGGAGAGTTTTAAGTTGACTCACCATATTGAATTCTGTGAGCTTAAAGTAAAAAAAGATGGGTAAAGAGGAAGGTGTTAGTGAGACCGGGTTTATTTGAGGTACAATGGGATCGCCATCAGTGACGCAGTTCGCTCCGCCATGATTTTCCGCTCCGACCCCGGACAAGGAAATCAGCTCTCTCTGAGGCGATTTAACCTTCAATTTTGCCCAACATTATCTTTCTCATTTATTTTCAACTGAAATTCCCAGCCTAGGCGTCATGTCGAGCTCATTGCCACGACCTAAGCGCGCAGGCGAAGATTTCGCTAGTACCAGCTACAATGACGACGTCGAGGATTCCTCAGAACACAAGAAGCCCCGCTTCGACCTTCGCAACCCCTCAGCTCTTGCAGCTGATGCACCCGAAGAAGACGCAGTACTGGACGCCGACGAGATTGGTAGACGTGGCCAGAGAGTAAGACGCAAGGCGGTCAATCTCGAGGGTTACGATTCGGATAGCGAGAACGAGGGATTTTCTGCGCGCACAGAAGAGAAATCTAAGCGCAAACAAGCCAAGGAAGACGCGGATGATGATGATATGTTTGCCGAGCTACAAGAAGACTTCGGCGAAGAGGAAGTCGACGGCGACGACATTATAAACAAAAACAAAAAGTCTGTCCGCTTCCTACGAGACGACGAGATCGAGGGCCAAGTTGCTTCTTCAAAAGGCGGAGGAGCGCTTCATGTAGATTTGAGCAACGGTGTAGCCCAAATCGATGAAGAGGAAGATGGAAGTGGTAGTGAAGTTGGGGAAGAGGAACGCGCACGAGTCGACGAAGTGGTGGACGAGGAGCTTGGCGCGGGTGGAAAGAAAAAGCACGCACCTCTCCTAGATGCCTTCAACATGCGAACAGAACAAGAGGAGGGTCGATTCGATGACCAAGGCAACTATGTCCGGAAGGCAATAGACCCCGACGCGGCCTACGACTCGTGGTTGGAGGGTGTTTCTAAGAAGGATATCAAGAAGGCCAAAGAGGCTGCCGAGCAACGCGACGCAGAGCGAAAAGAGAAGGACCGACTGGACGACAGCATTTTGACAGCGGATGTCCTGAGGACTATCATCACCCACCTCGAACGCGGCGAAACCATCCTCGAGGCACTGGCCCGACTAGGCAAAGGCCTTCGCCGAAAGCCTAAGTGGCAAAACAAGAAGAACAAGAAGAACGCTGTCGAGGATGTCGAGATGAAAGATGAGGACCCTAGCGAGGTGGCCCGGAAGAAGGCAATCGATGCTATTACTGGCGCCGCCGATATCTTGATGGGCCGCGGTCAAATAGATATCTATGACACAGAGCGCGAAATGCTCACACGGCAGTACCGCAACGACACAGGCGAGGACTGGGTTGACCCTCCTGCGAACGGAGTGACTGAGCAAGGTCCAGCCATGTGGGAATATCGGTGGTCAGACGCTAGAGATGGAGGGGATGCTCATGGGCCATATGATAGTGCGATGATGGACTCATGGAAGAATGCGGGATACTTTGGCGAAGGTGTTGAGTTCCGTCAAGTTGGAGATTCAGGGCCGTGGAGCGGCACTGTCAATTTCTTGTAACATAACCCCCCCCATATCAATTACGATATTGCTTTGGCTACATAAAATACCATTGATGAATGAAATAATAATATCAGATCCTCCAAAACAGAGGACTGCAATTGAGTCTCAAAAGGCCAAAATCACCTCAACAAGCGCCAGTCCTATCATACATCGTTTGATGCGACAAAAAATAAAAATCAAGATCCAGTGTAGTTTTTTCGACCCGCTTAACTGTCCACCGAATAGCCCAGTACTAAAACATGTAACGCAATTAAGAAAGCTCCATGGCGTCACCATTGGTAGCAGCAATGAAGCTAACAGTACCTTGGTCACCGATGAAGCGCTGTTCATATTGATTGACGAACTTGACACTCCGAGCAGGGTCATAGAACAATCGGAAGCTGCGCTGGACATCATCAACACTAACATCCTTGGCCTTGCGTTTTTGACTCAAGAGGTGGGAAGTAGTAATGATATTGCTGGCATAACGCAGGTTCGACTCCTGGCCAATCTTGGTGAGAAGGGCGAGAGCATCAGGTGAAAGATCGATCTCTTCTTCCTGCGCTCGGATGGCGAGGATTTGACGGATCTCGTCACCAGAGTACATCTGCGTGCTGACGATAACAACCCGGTCGAGGAAGTCAAGGGGTAGGCCGTGGGGAGAGGTGTAAGTGGTTCCGCGGATGCGTGACTGGCCGCGATTGCTAGCCATGATCACGATAGGGGCCAACTCAGCCTCAAGGGCACGGTTGATGTAGGAGTAACACTCGATATCGAGCATGTGAACCTCGTCAATGAACAGGACACCGGGAATGATCTCTGCTTTGCCCTCTTCCTTCCACTCAGCCACCTTGGTATTGATTTGATCCCGAACTTCACTCCGAATCTCGCCTGTATCGCCGGAAAAGAGGGCCAGGAAGCCTTGTGAACGCGAGTTAATGACGTCGATCTCGTGGAGGCTGACGGTGTGGACGATCTCCTTGCGAACCTGAAGCTCGCCTTCCGGGCATTGGACAAACTTGGTATCGGCGCCCATGGCGTCGTAGTCTCGAGAGCGTGCGTATGACCGACCAAGCTTCGTGATCTTGCCGGAGGACTTGTCGATCGAGATCACATCTCCTGCCATTACTCGTTCCTTCGTCATCGAATCAATCATCTTGGTTCCCATGTCGTAAATCGTTTCCATGTCCGTAGTCTTGATCGTGAGCTTTCCTTGTTTATTGCCCTGGAGGTAGTCAGTATCCAATGCTATTAATTCGTTTCACGTAGAGAATCCACTTACGCCAGTGACACTCCGGTCAATTTGAATCTCCACAACTTCACCCTCAATGATTTCGCTCTCTTCCTTAATGCGCACACCAATGGACTTTCGGAATGCTTGGGTCAGGGCTTCTGTCTTCGACATCTCCATTGAGAAAATCTCAGAAGCAGCAAGCATAGTGAAAGGCACGTCCGGTCCGAGAGATTGTGCCATGCCCATTGCAATTGCTGTCTTTCCAGTGCTAGGAGGTCCTGCGATCAGAACGGCGCGACCGGCAATCTTGCCTTCCCTTACCATCTGCAAAATCACAGCGGCGGCCTTACGGGCCTTTTCCTGACCCACAAGGCCTTGAGATGATGTCCGGGGTTGAAGAGTGTCTGCATCGACACCGAGGCCTCTGATATGCGAATGGGCGGCGATGAGGTTCAGTCCCCGGAGCTCCTTGCCCTCTGCGACAGTCGAGATTGGCTATTTTGGTGTCAGCAACCATGGGGATATTGTAGAAGGATTGTAACTCACTACAGCCATAGTTGAAAATTTCCAGAGGGAAATGTATTTTAAACTGGAAGATTATGTTGGTAAAATGCGCCAAAGCTCTAGAAAAGCAAAAGAAGAGAGAGAGCCAGGGCAGATCGCAGACCGAACTGCTCCATGACCGCCCGGCAGAATAAGCGCTCAAAGAAACGGGGAATCCGTTTGACTTCATTTCTACTTGTATTTGCGTCACTTGACCTAATTTCACAAATCTCGTGCCCGTCACATCTTCGATCTGACGTGTCTAGTTCCCTTCACTACCTCAGGGGGAGCCTGCTAGGCGTTTTCAACAAAACCTACCCCTACAAGCACCGCACTTCACAGCAACTTTTCGCGTGGTGAACGCTTTAATATTGCGTCTTGAGCGTTTTGTTCTAGGAATTCAGTGCACACTGCATCTCACGAGCCACCCTACGAGGCACGGCACTTCTGTTTTATTGCAGATACGATGAGTATTTTGCAATACATTCATTTCAGGGAACATGGCCAGCAGAATGGATGTTGACTCTCCCAACCCCAATCTACCCAAGCGACTCGGGGGCCGGTTGTCACTTGCACCTTCGACCAAAGCGCAAGATCCTCGGCTCGCCGGTACTGTTAGGCAATCAGTTGATCTTCAATCGTCAAATGCCCAACAGTTACATGTAAATCTCCCCGCAGATCCCGCTTTCGTCCAGAAACCTCCTGCAAAATCGCTCCCCCAGGTGCCTGCACTCTCGATCCCTAACAGCGCCCCGGGCCATACGTCCACGGAATTCCCAAGTGCACCCAGTCGCCAAAGCGCATCGTTGATCTCGGATTTGGTCAACTCATTGATTAATGTGAACAAGTGCGAGGAAGAGAAAGAGAGACTCCAAAAGGAAATAGTTTCTATTACCAAAAACCTACAGAGGGCGAAGCAGTCTCCACAATTTCCGAGTGTCATCGCTCTCTTCCAGCAACAGCTGGACGCGGCCAAAGATGAATTAGCCAACCATGTCAAGTCGATCACCCAGCATCGATCACTCTCCAATCAGGCGCAGGATAATTTTAATTCGACATTGTCGCATTTCAAGCCTCAGCCACATCTCGAAAACATACCAGGGAGGGTGGAGAAGCTGGAGTCCACAATAAACGGAATAGGGCAAGGCCGTGGCCCAACCACCGACGGTGATAGTCCAACACAAGTGGATACCGAAACTGGAATGCGAGGCCGGGACCAAAATATCGCTGAAATCAACGGAAAGCTGGAAAAAGTGCAGCATGCCCTCGAGAATCCCAAAGGATTAGAGGAGGCACTAGAATACATCCAAAAGATTGCAAACTCAGTCGCTCTTCAATCAAAATGGAAGGGTCAATTCACGGACAAAATGTCAAGCTTTGAAGTCGAAGTGAAGGCTGCCGACAAGAAGCTTGATGACAAGGTTTCTATTATCAAGCAGATGGTCGACACCGTCGAGGAAGAAGTGAAAGTTTCCAACGAGCAGCTAGAGTCCAACATTTCGGATCTTGGTTGCAAACTGAGAACTACAAATGAACAGCTTCAGGGCAAGCTTTCTTCCATTGAAAGCGATGTCAAGTCGCTCAGTACCACGAGACTTAGTATCAAGAATAGCGCGTCGACTCGAGTTTCACAAATTGAAACTGACTTGGAAGCTCAAAGGAAGCAAGCCACGGAGCAGATTACCGCCCAAGAAAAACTTCTGGCCTCACTCAGGACCCAGCAACAAAACCTTGATAACAGCGGCCGGGTCTCATCAGAAACAACTCCTCTTCCCCACAGCGGGGTGCTTACAAGAGTGGTGTCTCTGGAAAAGAAAGTCCAGAACCAAGCAGACCTGCTTAACAACATCAAGAACCTTCATCACGACGTGGATGTGATCCGTGTGGGTGAGTTGAACTCTTTACGCCAGGACCAAGAATCGCGCCAAAAATCACTTGAAACCAAACAAAACGACACTTTAAAAAAGGTGGAGGACCTGACCAGGAAATCCGAGGAAATGACAAACGTTCAGACAACATTCAATGCGGCCCTTCTCCAATTTAGGGCGTCTTTGCCAGTGAACTTTGAGCAGATCCAAAAACATGTTCAAAGCGGACTAGATGGATTCGAAACGCGCCTCGTTGCAGTCTCTAGTCTTCCTCAAGCTCTAACAAAGTGCGAGAGTAAAATCGACTCTGTCAGCAGGGCAATTCGCTCACTAGAATCACGATACTCCAATATCACTACAGGCGAATTAGTGAATTCCATGGCACATGCCATGCAGCAAATGTACCCCTCTGTTGATCAACTGAGTCAACAATTAACGGCCCACCGAACTGAAATTGAAGCTAGACTTTCTGCACTCAAGAAAGACGCAGACGCGTTGAAGGTGGACACAGAATCGTTCAAGGTAGATACACAAAAAGCTCAGGCAGACGCACGGAAGGTCCAGCCTAGCGCAGAGAGGTCTGAAGCGGCGCAGGTGTCACCCGAACAGCTCCAGAATTTGACTCAGATGCCGATTTTGCTTCAACAAGTCAAAGACCTTTCCAACAAGATTGCACCGATCGAGATACTTATCAAGGAGCATGGTGATGAGTTGCAGAGAAATCTTGAACTACGCAGCGAATTACAAAACAAAGTCACGGCTCAATACGACACCATCGAGGGCATCTCTGAAAAGGCCGATGACCAGGGTGTAGAGATTGGAAACATCATCGAGTCCACGCAGCACATCAGTCCATTGATCAACAAGGTCGATGCTCACATCTCGCAGCTCCAAGATGTTCGACAAACAGTTGACGAGTTAACCAAAGGCGCGGCAAAGAGAGACGCTACCGCGAGTAATAATCTTGACAAGATTCGGATACGGCTGGAAAAGCTGGAAAGTCGGGGCGATGTCGAAGATGAAGTTCTTGACGAACTTCGGGGACAACTAAAAGATATAGAAAAGCAAAACACGACAGCGGATCGAGGTCTTCACGAAGTCCGGAAAAATTTACAAGACCTGAAAGATCGCAAGGCAACGGAAGATAACGATTTTGGCAAACTCCGGAATCAGTTGAAAGCCCTTGAAGACCTGGAACCACCGGTCTCATTGAAGAAATTCAACGAGCAGGGGGATGAGGTAAAGATGTACATAAAGCGCCTGAGGAGCGCTGAAGACATTTTCAAGGCCCTTGCGGGGGGAGCTAAAATTTCTGATGTTATCGGTAAAATGGAGGAGAGCACTGATGGGCAGGAATCTCCCCAGCCCCAACCAAACGGTCATGCTTTCACCCCAAGGCCGACGGCAACACCAAAGACAGTTCCCATGGGCCCTACTATAGGTGGATATCAGCCGGTCCAGTTCAGCGTGAAGGGCCAGGCCGACAATTCTGCGCCAACCGGTTCGAAGTCAAATCAATCTGCAACGCAAGCTCGTCAGCCTTCACAAACACTCAGTGGACCCAGCAACAGTCATCCATCGCCATATTCCGGCAAAACCGTTGAGCCCCGTCAGGTTCAACATCTGAAAGGAAAGCGACTGATGTCCTCTGTAATAGACTCTGATGACGACAAAAGCACAGCCGAATCCTCTTCGGTGTTTGAGTCTTCACCAGGTCCTAGCTCTTCTACTCCGGCATCTCTTACTCAGGGCTCTAGTAAAAAGGAAAAGAAGAAGGCGAAGAAGAGAGCGGAGCAGGCAGAAGAGAATCCCAAGACTTCGAGTAGACCAGTCAAGAAGCGAAAGCGGAACAAGCAGGATGGTTGAGCGGGCCCAAAACTGGTCTCACATGTCTCATGTTCTCCACGACTACGTTGTCTTCCCTCTCCATCATCCTCGAATTGCGACACACCGTGTGACCCATTGATCCATCTTTGGGGGGAACCATTATTAATGCGTTTTCGCCACTTGGTCGATAGGCTCCAAGCCTGGCCGGCGATTCGCTATTCAAATCGATATTACTCAGCATACCACTGGGTGAATTATTATTGTACATTTGACACATCTACACATACGTTCCAACTATAAAGTCACGTGACCAATGCCATACCCCAATTATGCTTACCTCGACTATGTCGACCCCAAAAACTTGACCACCGCTAGTATCATCACGTAAGCCCAAAATACTATTAGATGTTGTCGAAAAATGGGAATAATTACCTTGGCGAAATGCTTCAGGGTTCTCAGAAATGAGCCAGTGACCCGCTTCGACGTCCACAATCTGCGCGTTGGGGAAGAACTTCTTGATAGCCGGCACAGTATCGTCCGAAACATACTTAGACTTAGTGCCACGAACGAAGAGCGTCGGGCCGTCGTAATGGAGGTTATCAGATTCCTCGAAAGGGAAATCAGCCATATGATCCAATGAGCCGCCGATGACAGATAGCGGCACTCGGAACTTAAGTGTGTTATCTTCCTCGGAGCGTATCAAGTTGGTGAGAAGGAATTGACGGATAGGAAGAGACTGGGCAGTGTTAGTATGCTAAACATTGCCGAAGGGGTGCTAGGCCCATTGCCACACTTTGTCCCCTAGTTAGAAAGATCAACACCCCCTTACCTCTTCGTAATCCTCGAGAATTTTGTTAGCATCGGATTGCTTTGACACCTTAGCAGCTTCGATTTTCTGCATCCCGCGGACGTATTTAGGGAAATCGCTCTTTAGTGCTGCGTTCACCGGTGCGTTGTCAACGGGGATCAAAGCTGACACGCGTTCGGGGGCGCGCAGTGCTACCGCCATTGCGGCTTTGGCACCCCTTTACCAATCGTTAGTATGAGAAGAGAACCCAACATGGATGATTCTTATGCTTGAACTGCGCTTGGCATCGGGAATATGATCACGTACATGGAATGCCCGATTAGGACGCACTTGTCGAGTTTCTGCTGCTTAATAAACTCCTGCACGTCCTCTGCCATAGAACCGTAATTGTGCTCAGGAGCATGGAAAGAATGGCCATGGTTACGCAGATCCTGTTCAGATATGTTTAGGTTTCTCGGACGACATTTTTTTCCCCATGGCTTTCCGGGGACAAGCCGAAACTTACCAGTGCAAAGATTTGGCATTTCAGATCCCGTGCCAAAGCCCTGAGAGATATGTAAGACCATGAAGTTTTCATTAGACGTTGGGTTATAAAACATACTTGCCGATACTCCTGTTGTTCTGCTTTGATCCAAATAGTCCGTGTAGAATCAGAATTGGGTCTCGGACAGCTTGGCCATTTTCCTCGCCAAAGACTTGATATGCCAGCTCGGATTGCAGCATACGGGCTGTGGAGAAAGCCCGAAGGCCGGGAGCACCACGTCCAATTGTCCGGAGTGAGAACATGTTCTGATCTTCGTGTTAAGAGAATGGCAATTATCAAGAATTGAATCCCTGATGATCGGGAACCTTAGAAATACCGCACGGGCCCGCGGGCCGGTTGCTGACTAAGGGAGCTTGGGCTTTGGAAGGCCCGGGGCCGGTCTGAGTCGAGGCCTATCTCAGGGGGGTGCCCCGCCCCAACTTAGACATGGTCCAACGATTTTAGGCCCTTAAGCCTCATGACTTTGGTACCAGGAAAATTAGCCAGATGGTTACAAGTTGGAATTTATTTCTCATCGCTAACTGGCGAGATGGTTTCATGGAAATTCAATTGTTATAGCGATGGGGATTATACGATTATAAGTAAAATTGATATCAGCCTAGGGCACTTCAGTTCTAGAAAGGTCCTTGAGATTATCTAGTAGTGTGTATCGCAAACTTCAATGGTAACGTTACCTAGGTAGGCGTTGTGGTGCGTAAAGTGAGTGCTCCAGGGGTGCAATGACCGGCGGTGAAGACCACTAGGGCGGTTGGGTTGGGGCGGTTAAGGCAGCCCCTTGCAACCCCGCAATTGCCACCGCCTATGCTTACACCGAAAGGTATCAGTGGGGAAAAATACAGGTTATTTTACCAGACCACAATATCGAGATGTCTGTTTATGGCCTAGGGCCGTATTCTTAGACAGTATAACTGGTCTAGGTCTGAGCCTCGGGTGCAACTTCATCTCAAAGCTCAAATCATCCCCCGCTATCCCCTTGACTCTACTACACTGCCTCATCAAATAGCTTCTAATTTCCCATCAGATAAAATAAAATCACTTTATTATGGCCGACCAACCGAAAACGTACAAGATTTCCGTTCCTGATGAGAGTCTCCAAGACCTTCAGCAACGCCTAGCACTTTCCAAATTCCCAACCCAGCTAGAATCCTCCGAACAAGATCCTTGGGAGTTTGGAACTCCAGTGAAAGAAGTGCAGCGACTCATAGAGTATTGGAAGGGTGGCTTTGACTGGCGGAAAACAGAAGCAAAGTTGAATGAGCTGCCCCAATATCAAACCCGGATCGAGGTAGACGGATTTGGTAGTTTGGATATCCACTGTGAGTTTTAATGCATATATTGTGAAGTGTTTGATATTCACAGGGTTCAAAATGTAGATGTCCACCAAATCAACACCAACAAGAACGCCATTCCACTGCTGTTCAGCCACGGATGTGAGTATTGATCTCCTCGTCTATAACATCCATCATTTTTCCTATTGCAGTACGGTCTCTTATCTCTATATATAGGGCCGGGATCATTCATCGAAGTCACAAAACTGCTACCGATGCTGAAAGGCGATGACGACAGTCCCGCATTCCACGTTGTGGCTCCATCACTACCCAATTTCGGCTTCTCTTCAGGAGTCACTCGTCGTGGGTTTGGCCTTGCACAGTATGCCGAGGTCTTGCACAAGCTCATGATCAAGCTCGGCTATGATCAGTATGGTATGGCCCAATGAGCCGGAATGTATCAGCCACACCCGAAACTAACTTGGTTACACGTACAGTGACCCAGGGTGGAGATTGGGGATTTTGGATTACTAGAACCATCGGTCTACTATACCCCGAGCACTGCCAAGCCTCTCATATTAACATGGTGCTGGCCAATCCCCCTCGATTCACCGATAACCCATGGTTAGCCCTGAAACACGCATTGCTGCCATATAGTGACCGGGAAAGGTCTGGCCGCAAAAGGAGTGAATGGTTCGAACGTGAAGGCTACGGTTACAACCAACTCCAAAGCACCAAGCCGCAGACAATCGGTGCAGCGCTAGAAGATAGCCCTGTTGCCCTGCTGGCCTGGATTTACGAGAAGCTGCACGACTGGACAGACTCATATCCCTGGACGGACGACGAGATCCTAACCTGGATATCCATCTACTGGTTTTCCGCGGCCGGACCCGCTGCTAGTGTCCGCATATACTATGAGACCTTTCACACCGAGATGGCTAAGGGGAAGTCTTACAAGGACTTGGTTGCATATGTCCCACATGCGAAGTTGGGAATTGCGCACCTCCCTCGTGAAATTTCAGTCATTCCTTGCAGTTGGGCTGCTGGCCTAGGTCCGGTTGTTCAACAGAACGAGTATCCCCGTGGAGGTCACTTCGCCGCTTGGGAGGTTCCCGAATTTATTATCCAGGACTTGCAAGCCATGTTTAACAAGGATGGTCCTTGCTATGGGGTTGTTTCAGGCAAAGACGGGTACTAACTATGTGATGGTTACTTACTATTTGCGGCGTCTTCGGTTTGATATTTCCATATTTCATCGGTGTCAGAAATTTTTCGAGATAACTTCGTGTGTTCTTGCGATCTTTACTTGACGACAAAAGTAGAAGTATTGATTGACATTGACGATGACTGGATATATTTTCCTCCCAAAGTTGTGCGCTCATATAACCATGACCCCAAAACTGACCAATAAAGACAGTAGCACGTAATACAATGAACGACTTATCATAGGAGCACTACCAGTCACTGTATCAAAGGCGATTAGTGACGCATTATGACTCGACGCCCCTGGCAGAACCACCTGCGAGGAATTCGCAGCATCCAAACTACCCGTGAATGTGAATTCGAAAGTCACATTTACTTTTGTGTCGGTGTCCTGCCATTGAGAACGACTTTCAAATCCAGCAATTGTCGACCCTGAGAAATTCAATTCAAGAGTTTCATTGGTCATAGACCCATTGATGTGTGTTCCAGTGGGCCATACAAAGAGGATTTTGCCTAATTTGCTCCTCTCTGAGCATAGACCATCCGGAAGGGAAATTATCTGACGCCAAAGACCGGTATTGTCATAGCGTGCTGGTTCCAGATAGCTTCTTTCACTATCAGCCCAGTCTTTGAGATCATAGACCCCGTCGAACAGAATTTTATTGCTGTTATCAGCCGCTTGAGTGATATTGAACTCAACAGCATCCATGGCCTTCTCGACCGAAGTTTCATTGAACCAGTCCACAGTCGTGGTGAGTTGCATGAGATCCGGGTCTTCACACAATCTGTATGAATAATCGATATCCGAGACGCGGACGTTGCTCTCCCAGGCTTTGAAACCCAACGTGAAGGGATTGACGGGTCCAGCGGGGGTGGGAGTTTTGGCACCGACCCATGCAACACCTAGCATACGCATAGATTGTCTGCCAACGGGACATTCGATCAAAGATGAGCTAACGATGTCGTCTTCGGTTAAATTGTTTGGTGGTGTTACGATTGTGTATTTGAGCTTGGCTTCGCCTTTAAAGTAGACGCCATCCCAGTCGGTTTTAGCACTCGCATGACCACGGCGTGGTTCCTGATTGTATTTGTAGTAGTGCGAAGGTTGAAGATCGTCAAAGTTGAGGAGGTGGGTGTCAAAGCAGTGGGTTTCGCCCGAGGATGATGTTGATGAAGAAGTGTCATCACTATCACTGGAATCACTCGAGCCACTCGAGCCACTGGAGCTACTGCTGTCGCTGTCACTGCTAGAGCCATCTCCGCCGCCCTTTCGTGATAATACCCGCGTTGGGACGGCCAGCAAGGCCAAGAGTGCGAGAAAAGGGTGACGAAGTAACATTGCTCTCGTAATCGTAAATCAGTATCAAAATAAAATCTTCTGTCAGCTCATCCTCCTAAATTGTTCGTAAAAAAAAGAATGCTAGGAAAATAAGGAATGCTCCGGTCGGGCACGAGTTTATGAACACGGGCGTTTGCCGTAAAATTGATTAGTTTTGTGCCCTAATGAAGTGATAACACGGGATTTATACCTAGCTGACCCTGAATGCCAAGGTGCCAAGGGGGTTGAAGCGGGACGGTGCTCGTATTCACCGGATAACTATTGGACAGGAAGTCATTAAGGGCCCTTTTTTGGAGTATCTGCAACTTTAATGGTCGTATTGATCAGGCGTCGGTTCAGGGCTTGGGGCTGTGGATTGATCGTCGAATTTAGCTCGATGGATCCACGATTTCCGGTGGGAGATGATTGCTTCTGATTTTAAGCTAATCGGTGAATATACACCATTCAGTCCTGGAGTATTACATAGAGACACCTCGGTGTATGGCATTGCCAAGGTTGGCCAAAGAGGCTCAGTCGCAGATCCCGTGATACGGATCCCGTGTAGGATTCCGTATAAGGTGCCACTGTTTTGGCAACAGAACGATGGATGCTGTATGAAGCCGTGCAAACTTGCTAGTTAGGTTTCCAGAAAGACGCCAGCATCATAATCGGATTTAATCGTTCAGAGCCCACTTGTAGGTGGTTGGAAGGTATTCGTGGGCAGTCGAAGTCATCCAGAGTTAGTGCTTTTCCTTTGTTTAAGCCGATATCCGTAAGATCTTCATGAGGATGAAGGATGAAGCATGAAGCCAGCTGAGGGCCATCAGAGAACGAGTAGTGTCTTTTCACAGAAAAGAAAGTTGAAGATCAAATTAGAGAAGCAAAGTAAAAGCTTGGAAGTTGCAGAATTAGGCAAGCGCCTTCGTGGCTGAAACAACTCATCGATCCTCTCTCTTATGGTTCATCGTAGGTTTTCAGGATTTCAGAGTCCTAATGGCTTGCAGAGCTAAAGTCAGGTCCCTGCATAGCTTTCTGTCCTCTTCTTTCTTTACACATGTTTCCAACAACCCATGAGGAGCAACCACAAGCGTTTCCTCCGATTGCACTCGCTCTAATTGCCAGAGCTCATGAGTTTTCCTGTCTCATGTGTTTCTATGGATCCATTCCCTCTAGTTGTTTAAGAGTCACCCTCTGATACCGATACAGAACGAGTGAGCTGGGTTCTTGGTTTCATCCGAGTGAAGTCTTTACTTTCTAACACCGAAAAATGAATATCAGAAGCAAGACTCAACAACACACCTCGCTTCCGACTTCCACAAGAAAGAAAAACTTCCTATCTCGCAGGCCGTGTTGCGGAGCGTTCCTTGTGGCCTAGAAGACTAAGTATGCGTGACATGATAACAAAGGCCTCGTCTCCATGCGCATATACAGTTGTGGACCATCAATGATCGAATTTTGTACCGAACTGCATGCAACGTCATGAAAGACATGTCATCAAACGCTTATTGAGACATGGATATATACATGTTCATATTTACAATGTCTAGCTGTCCAGCAGCACGGGCACCTTCTCAAGTAGATATTCAACAACGGCATCGGGCCCACGCTCGACCTGTAAACCCTGGGGAATGGCGTGAAGCTTGATATCGGGTCGAATAGAACGAGCGATTTGATGGATCTGTTGGGCCTCCTCTGGAGACCACATAGAAGCGCTGAACTATTCAAGATATTAATGTGGAATTCCAGCTTGGGAGTGCTCGAGAAATCAAAGTCGGACTTACCAGAACCTCGGGGTTGTGTTGCTTGACCTTGGCCTCGACTTCGTCGATTTCTGTGCGAGGGTTTTGTCAACAAAAGTTTATTCACAGTGACCCTCAATATGCTTACTCTCGCAGTTGTCGACGTGGATGATAGTGTACCGATCGCTCAGAGCCTCGGTGAGGCGGCCGATGAGGCGCTTGGCGCGCTCGGGTGCGGTGTTGACGCTAACCAAATGGAAGGGACCTTTAGGAGCAGACATAGCGGCGAAATAGGAAGGGTAATTAATTACAAAAACGCGACACTCGCGGGGGTTTTATTCTTTTTATTCTCCAAGTTGACATCGGCCGCGCTCGCCACTTCCCCACATTGTGGGATGCTGCTCCGGCTTAAACAGCGCCGGGCTAGACATACTCCGCTATCGGTCTCGATGGCCCGTATTATATTTGGGGGTTCTGCTACAATCTACTTGCTTCCCCTCTTCATTCTCCAATTAATGCAACCATGTCCAAAATCGCATCTACCTTCTCGCGTAAGAACTCTCAGATTGACCTGGAATTCTAAACTGACAACAAATAGGCCTGGTGCGCTTTGTCCCCAAGTCGAACCCCGCCAAGGTTTTAATCGGAGAGCCCGTCGATCCTAAGTTGGATGTTGGATTAGCTCTCTACCAGGGCAAGGAGGTTGCAGTGCGCCCGTTCTCCGGCACTTCAGTCCTGAGCCCTGGTCAAGTAACCGATGCGACGGAGACCATCGCGCGCATTCTGTCCCCTTTGGCGCAAAGCGAGGTTGGAACTATTCGGTGTATTGGCTTGAACGTGAGTTTAAATAATGGCAGGGACATGCAAGTAAATGAAGCTGCTAATTCGCAGTATAGTATACCTCCCATGCTAAGGAGATGGCTCTCCCGATCCCTGAAGTCCCGACATTGTTCATGAAGCCGGCCAGCTCTCTGGCGGATCCTTGGCCCGCGCCAACAGTTCTGCCTAAGATTACGCAGCAGGATAACACCGGCGACTACGAGTCTGAGATGGTTATTGTCATCGGCCGTGATGCTAAAGATGTGTCCGAGTCCGAGGCCCTCGACTATGTCCTTGGTTACACAGCTGCAAACGATGTCTCCAGTCGCACTTCCCAGATGAATCAGAGCCAGTGGTCTTTCTCCAAGGGGTTCGATGGCGCATGCCCGATTGGTATGTCTATAAGGCTGGATACTGTTCAGACGAATTTGGCACTGACTCAATTTCTAGGCCCCGTCCTCGCTTCCGCTGCTCTCATCCCCGATGTCAGCAAGCTCCAGATTCGTGGTCTTAAGAACGGCAAAGTGATGCAGGACTACTGCCCCTTGACGTATGTTATATTTACTTCGTCTGGTATGCAAAATAACATCAGCTAACATTAAGTTTAATCACAGTGACCTTGTGTTCAGCGTCCCCACGTTGGTCAGCTTCCTCTCCCAAGGAACCACCCTGCCTGCCGGTACAATTATATTGACTGGCACCCCGCCTGGTGTTGGCGCAGCTAAGAACCCGAAGGAATTTATCAAGGCTGGCGATGAGTTCGCCGTTGAGCTGCTGCCCCACGTTGGGACACTAATTAACAAGATCGAGCACCAGTGACGAATACAGTATATAAAATGATAGATGTGACTTCTTGAGGCAATATACTTCCACTTGTACTTATATTCAATAAGACTTGCAGTTACTCTGACAACTGTTAGGTACTATACATGTTTGTAGTCATATCAACCCTTTGTGAAGTGGTCTTCTGTACATTCATTGTATATTCTCCTAAGTCTCCTTAGATATACAACACAGCCAATACGACCACTAAGTACTATTAGAGCTATTGGACTGTATATATTCAATCTCTGGCCCAAGCCCACAAGGTAAGGGGGTTTTATGAAGACGCAAGTCAATAATCTGAATCGCGAAGCTTTGACCAATCACAGAGCTCGGTCGGATATAAACTCTTCCCTTTACGGAGTAAATTTCTCCCGGCACATCGCTCTATAGATCCTTTACCGGGCAACTTTATTGAGGGGCTAAAGTGCTTAGAAAAGAGAGAAGATGTGTCAATGGGTGAGCTGGAATCATGGATTCAATTCTTATAGACTTAGCAGGGATTTCATTTACTGATTAAATGTTACTATCATGGTCATGGTTAATTGTATAACGTGAACCCTATACTAGAACAGTATAGTAATAACTTCACATTTCTGCATATCTTTTATGTAGTAGTAGGCTGAAAACATTTAGCCAGGACTGCAAGCCGAAATGTATACCCGGTAGTTGTCTGATAGGGCCCGTGGGCCTTGTTGACCCGATGGGTCGATTCCAACGCTACGGGATTATACTGGGTCGGTGTCCCGAGCTGTCCCCATTCAGAGTGGTTTGCTTAAAAGACGGTCTGCGGCATGTTTTTCGGGGAAGAGTTTTGTTGGATTCCCATTGTCGAGTCAAAATTCTCTCTCTTATTTTTCTCCATTTCTTTACATGATTGTTGTTGCTCCTGGTGTTATCAAAACTTTATGCCTCTATACACATTCCTAGAGATGACGATATGATTTCTTGAACAGAACTCAACCAATCTTCTTGATGTCTGTTAGTTTGTACTAACTACAGATACTTTCTCTTGCCGATTGCCAAAGCTCTTTGAAGAATCATGCAATTTACGCGTTAAGCTATGTACTGTCTGCAACCATCTTGCCGTGTTCGATGCCGATGCCGATACCAACGCCGAATCTTCATCTAACCCGAACCCGAACCCGATTTACTCTATCACTCTATCATTCCCTCCGCGATGTTTTGAAAACTCAAACCGAAACAATAATGACGAAATGTGTGAACGCGAAACACCGAAACTGAAACCGAAATCGATTTCTATTCTAGCCCATTTACTCCTCGCTACGCCAAATCTCACCCCGCCAGTGCAGGAAGATGGTGGGAATAACACTGACGACGACAACCAGCGCCGACCCAATGCCCGCGCTGGGGGCAACACCGACAGTCTCGAACATGGGAGCAAACCTAAGCTGAGGTTAGCGACGACCCTAAAAAACAAAAAGGAGATAAGGAAAACATACCAGAAAGGACCAAGGAAACCCCAAATCTGTCGGATAAACGTGATGAACACACCAATGTTACCAGCTTCCTGCGGGAAGCAATCGATAGCATAGGTGATCATCACCGTGGTGACAAGCTGGTTCCCGACAGCGCCAATAGCAGTGCCGATAATGGGCGTGACGTTCCAGCGCCCGCTTAGCGATTCCTGCGTGCAGACCAAGAACACAATCATACCGATGATGGTGAGCGCGAAACCGAAGTAGCTGAGCCACAGGCGGAATTCAGGCTCGGCCTTACGGTTGATGCGTCGACTGCGCCGGCTCATCCAGAAGTCTGACAGCACGCCGCCCATTTGCTCGCCGATTACGGAACCTATGATTGCGCCTAGGAACTGCATGCCTAGTTGTTCGGCGTTGAGTTCGAACTTCTCTTGCAGGAGTTGGGGGATCTCAACAGTTGCGAGAATGTTGCCGAAGAGGAAGACCATTGCGTATGCGCATGCTGGGATGAGGATTGACGGGTGTCGAGCCATTGTCAGTGGGCGGACGAACTCGAACCATGAGAATGGTGTGGGGTCGATCCGTCGCAGTGACATGTACTCTATCTTTCTCGTTGACTCCTTGCTGTCGATGCCGCTGCCTAGATAACGGGTTTCGGGGCCGAAGAACAGATACAAGATGAATTGGACGCCGTTGATCTTTAGAATTGTCAGCTCATGAACAGGTTATTGACTACTATGGAGGGAGGAACTTACAATTGCGAGGATCCAATAGATCCAGTGATAACCAACGCGGTAGGTGACGAAGCCGAAGATGAAAGGCCCAACCGGTACACCCAGGGTGATCATCAGTGTCCAAACGCCCATGTAACGCGCGCGGTCTTTCTTGAATGTTGTCTCCATCACGACCGCACTGCCAATAGCAGAGGCAGGCGAGATGAAAAAGGCCACGAGGGCCCGGCAAGCAGCCAGAGAAGCATATGTGGTGCTCTTTGCACAGCCAATATTACACACGAGACTGCAGATGAGGGAGAGGAGGAAGATAGGCCGGCGCCCATACCGATTGGAAAGCGGCTTCCAGAACAGAGGCGCACCTCCCAGAATGGCAATTTGCAAAGAGGTCAAGTAACTAGCATCTTGCATTCCGACACCGAGTTCTGTGGAGATGTCTAAATAGGCAGGGATGATGCCCGCGGCGGTAAATGTGCCCATGCAAGCGTGGAACGCCACAAGGATAAGATTAATCATTTTCTACACATTGATACATCAGCCTCCTATTCAGCCGTTGCTTTTGTCTCGTTTCAAGATCATTCGCGACGAAGTCATCTTGTAGTAAGGAGAATATTGACTTACCTTCCACTCAGGCCAGTTGTAAGGGTCAGCCGGACTCATTCCGGGGATAGGGTCGAGTTCCAGAGTCCCGTGTCGCTCCATCAGATAGTCTCTGTGTGCCTTTGGCAGATGAGCAGTCATTGACTCCGCGTAGGTGGCTGTCCGTCCATGTCCTGCACTCTCAATGAGGTCGATGTCGGTTTTCGTTCCTGGCACCTCGACCTCATCTCGTCCAGACGAGCTCGTTTGCAACTCCAAGGACGGCATATCTCTTGCGTTATTCCCTAATGAGAAGTAGAGAATCAGACAAGCATCCAATGGCTCGAATTACCCTGGATCTATGACCGTGGTGTGTTGATTGCGGTGAAAATAGGAGGAAGTGCGGAGGATTGTTGAATGAGAGGGCTACAGGAAACAATGTCTCAGGGTAAGCCAGTTGGGAATATCGGGGACAAACAGTAATGATGACAGATCTAGAAGTTCTGTATCTAGCTCTGATGGGGCGTGAAATCAGTGAGGGACTGGTGAAAAATGCCAGGGTGAGTGGGCATACTGAAGACGCTAAACCCACGGCGTTTGCCCAGTCGGACCTCCCCTGCGCCTGGGGTAGGTATTCCCCGGGGTTTTCGGCTCCGTTGCGGGGCCCCTCGGGGAGGAAACAAAGCGAAAATGAGGAGAAAATGGAGAACAATGCGGAGGCACTCCACGGTTCCTGATTGGAAAGCGTCGGTACCGACCAGTCAAGATGCTGCTCAATAGATTGCTGCCATGGGATCGTGCGAAAGGTGTCGCCATGGCACTTGAACACGGCTACCCGATGAAGCCTTTTAGTATGCAGTACTGCTCCTATCCCGAGCCAAGTACCGAAACCCTCTGCATTCTGGCATCTTGGCACAATTTCCTTGGGACCGAGCTATTTGTTTCGTTGCATTCACCATTCAGCTAAAGAAATTTTTAATCGGGACGGCAATTCTAATGCTGCCTGCAAGCCGCGCAACCCTGAGACGTACATAATGGTTGGTCTGAGCATAGTAGCCACGCTTCCTGGGCTGTATTGCCACGCTTCCTTGTTTCCGCTTGAACGCTTGAACGCTAAGGATATTTGACTGGAATTCAAACACCTCCCTAGTTGCTTGATCTTCAATCTTATTCGCTTAGAGTAAATAATATACATTTGAAATCTGATCTCTGTAGTCTCCAAGATCTTTCAAGCCCTCTGGGGCAGGCAAAATATAATTCCGTGATCGCATAAGCAGTCCTCGGGTCCCCCAGGTGCCACACCCCACAATCACCTCTCCACAATCTACCTTTTTGCTGTTTCTTTCTCCTCGACAAATATGGCGTCAATAGGGATAATGACAGCACCACCTGCACTGCCAGGAGGCAAGAAACTGATTTGTCGAGTATGCCAAAAAGCATTCTCGAAGGCCGAGCACTTGAGGGTGAGTAGACTTCCAAGGTTGGCTTCAACTACAGCTTCCCCACGAAAGAGGGACTGCCAAGTGTTACGAGATAACTAACGGGTCTTCACATATAGAGACATGAGCGTTGTCGTATGTTCTAATTTTGTCAGATCCACTGGTCCTTTGTGATCCCTACACAAAATTCAACAAGACCCACCCAGCTGACTGGAAGAACTAGATACGGGATCTAAGCCATATGTCTGCAGAGAATGTCGAAGGCCCTTTGCCCGACAAGATGCTCTTACTCGCCATGAAAAGCTGCATGCTCGTTCCATAAATTCAAAGAATGATTCGTCGGAGGTACACTTGCCGCCACAGCCTACATCTCTAGATTCTCTCCCTTCGTGGGATACGAGTAGTGCTTCCACTGCTGATCCGGCGTCAACTTCAGCAACGATTCACTCCTGGGACGAGACTCATCTTGGGAATCATGTGAGTATGCATAATGTCACCTCGGAATTGGACTTTGCGTTGGTCTGGCCCGACTCGGAAAGCTTGTTTCAAACCTTGATGTCCTCGGATACCACAGATCAATGGCAGATGCCGCTTGGTACCTTACCCTTTCCATCTGTCGTGCAGGATATGAATGGTATGAATTTCGGGTCTCCAAATTCATTCGATGACCATAGATCTTCTGTCGGGGCAATACCATCTGGTGGAGGGCATCAGGCAGTGCGAGATGTCACAGAGATGGTAACGAGCTCGGTAAGTTGGATATTGCATTTTGTCAGGAGGAATCCAGGGTTGTCAAAAACATCAGTCAAAACATAGGTTGAACCAAGATTTGATCGAAACTGACATGTCATTACCCTAGTCATCCAGTGTTACCGCTGCCGTCAAAGCCACATCCATCACTTCCGTATTCCTCGACGAATGCCTTCATATGTTTTTCATCCGCTTCATCCCCACATTCCCAATCTTACATCGTGCAACTTTTGTTTTCCGAGAATGCACACATGCTCTCCTCCTTAATGCCATCGCCATCGGCTCTTTGTACCTAGGCCCCAAGGACTCAGTTGCAAAAGGCGAAGCCCTATGGCACCTAGCGCATACCGCACTTTCAACTTCATGGCAGTCTATGATCATACATAATGGCCCCTATGATGCATGCAAGGGCGTTCAGTTGATGATCACTGCTCTACTGGGTCAGATTTATGGGGCGCTATCCAAGAACCGGGCAATTCGAACCACCAGCCAGGTCTTCCATCCATTGGGATTCTTATGGGCAAGACACTGCGGCATGTATGACAGCGAGCCATACTCAATGGACAATCTGCCCTCGATCGATGCCCCCGCTGCAGAAAAAGAACACCAGTGGCGAATCTGGTCTGCGCGGGAGATCCAGCAACGCACCCTGTTGGCCTACTACGTCCTGGATGGGCTCGTGGCTCAAACGTCGAGCGACGGTGCCTCTTCTCGCCATGTAGCAAACCCACTCAGCCTCCCGAGTAGCGAGGAAGCCTTTGATGCGGGCACTGCCGATGAATGGTTGGCTCATATGCATCCCCAAAAGCCGGATCAGTCCTCATTCAGGACGATTTTCCGCTCCCTCTTCCCACCGGTTGGTAGCTTCCGCCCTTTAGAATACAAATTCTCCACCTTCGCACTTCGTGTGGTACTAGAAGGTCTCCATTCTCTGATCTCCGACTTTGATTATAATGAACTAGCTGTGGGAGTTCCTAGCCAATCAGATGTCCGGCGAGCTCTAGCTCAAGTCCACGAGACAATATCTATGAGTATCCACTTTACTGCAGCAGAAAGACTCGAAATTCTCCTGCGCTGGCACACAGTATGTCTAGATACAATGATCAACTCAGGCGTTCTCTCTCGCCACGTCTGTTCGCGCTACAACATTATCCAACACGTCTCTGGTGGATGCGGAACCGTCCGCCCGGGCTTCGATATAGTAAAATGGGCTAATTCAGAAGACGCGCGGCGGGCAGTCCTCCATGCGGTCGCCATCCAAGACATTGTCGAACAATTACCACGTGGCCGCGCGCATGTCGTGCACATGCCCAGCTCACTGTTCGCAGCGGCAACAATATACGTCGTTCTTTCACTTGCAGGAGCGGCCACTGTGAATTTACCTCGAAACATCGTTTGGCAAGATGCTTTGCTGTCCCATTCGGATCTCAACCTAGGCCACGAGGACATCCGGCCCTTATCTGGCTCGGAGACAAAGCGCTTTGTCGAGAATGGAAATGGGGCTTCCTCCCTCCCCCTTCCAATCGGTGGTGCTGTCAGGAATCTGCTTTATGAACTCAACTCTATGCAAAAGCTTTTCCGGTGTTTGTCTTCGCAGTGGGGTATTGCGCATGATATGGAGGATATTATTGCGCAATGGATTCAGCTCTGTCATTAGGTGATCTGGCTGGACAAGTTGATGAATGCTGATCACACGGAAATTTGGAAATTTGCTCATATTTGGCGTTGATTAAGGTAATGATTATTGAGTGACAAATGGTTGGATTGTTGATAAATATGTATACAAGAAAAGTCGGCCGGTTACGCAACCTTGTCTTGTCGTTTTGGTGGGTTTTTTTTAGGTGCTGTATAACCAGGGACTGATGATACCCCTCATACTGAATGAAATATCCAAGTTGAACAACATCCTAAACGGTGACATACACCAAGTTTGTTCACATTCTGTGTAGATCCGCTTAAATTCTTGGCGAACACTATCGTCTCGTGTGCGGACTTCGAATGTGCTTTATGCTAGAATCATCGAGTTATCCTCGTCTCCATGTTAGAGCCAATTGTCTTGCCAGTCCGCATCATTCTAGCCCGAGTCCTGCAACACCCGTTATAACTGGAAATACGCCCGAGGTGGTCCTTGATGAGACTACTGGTATTACAAATCCAGCTCCTGGCTCTGGTGGGCGATCGCTGTAGATAGGCCACGGAGGAAGTTCAAATAGCAAATCACCCGAAGCTATAGCAAATGATGGTTCATTGTAGTTGATTTAGGGTTGTGGCCACGTGGTTCACGTGCTCTGTCATTCATGCACGGTTGCCCTGGTGCAGCTGCTTTGCCCTAGTTTGTTGCAATATGGGGATATCTAGATGGTTTAGTACCGCAAGGTGTTTCAAGCCATTGTTTAGAGTTTCAAATGAACAAATTCTTATACTTATTGTTTAGCCTCATTTTGACTCGCAATGTTAACTCTGAAATCACAGACAAAGGAACTGTGCCCTAATTATGCGATGACTTTGTGTGGAAGCATGTTTAGTAAACATAATCAATATATCCCAACAAGCAAAAACAATATGATTGACGGACCGCACCTTGAAACGTATACCTTGAGTAACACATCAATTTATGATGATCACGTGTACGCGCCGAAAACGCGGGATAGACGCGACGCGACGCGCCACCGACCTCTCCGACCCACCTACAGTGTCATCCACGCCCCTTTCGGCTAGAACCTAGCCACTGACATTCTTAATCTCTCTTGATCTGTGGGTCTAACCGTGAATTATCCATTCAAACTCAAGCCAAGTGATCCGACACTGTGGCAGCGTGGCGCCCCCATGCCAAACAAGACCAGATGATCGTCAATCAAACCTAAGACCCCACAACTTGGAGTTGGCTCCAGCGACGCCCCCAATGGATCTTGCATCCGCCCGGGGGACCAAACTCAGTGATATAGTAATCGATCACCGTCCTAGCACAGGCCGTGGCAAGAAACTTACTCTTGCGGAAGAGGGTGTTCTAAGGAGACTCTATGAACAAGCATTGCCCTCCGTGTCCAATGGTGAACTGCCAGCGAAAGGGTTCTGGGTGAATCTCGCGTCGCAGTTTCACGAGCAGACCGGTCGAGAGTATTCGTGGTTGTCTGTGAAGCGGCGGGCTGCAGGTTGGGGTCAGAAATCTGTAGAAACCGACCGGCGACTGGATACCTCTCGTGCTAGCGAGCTCGAGGTTGAGAGTTCGGTACCTAGGCCAAGTCATCAAGAAATTGCTCATGAGTCCCCACCCAAGGAGGGTTCATACAACAGCGAACAACCCACGCTATCACAAACAAAACCTTCCCCGCACGCTCGAGATTCGAACCCCTCGGAGTTGTCTCAACTTGAAAGAAGCCTTGATGTCGGCGACTGGTTGCAACACAGTTGGTTTTCGGGTGGCCAGGACCCAAGTCAAGACACCAGTGGGAACCCCAGACCCCCTGGCCTGTCCCAACCCCGGCCCCGCTCAAGATCGCCCCAACGTGTATCGCAGCCCAGATATCGTCGTCGATCTCCTTCACCGACCAGACGCACCAAAGTTGTCTCCAAACGGTTGCATCAGCAGCTGGCCTCTTCCTCCGATGGAATAGGCACACCTGGCCCCAACCCTTTGTCTGGCTTCTCCCCAGCCTACGAAGAGGTGCAGCTCAGCCATCCGAGTAGACGAAACCCCCCTGGACTCAACCGTATCCGCGAGACAGTAGAGAAAGATGAGCCTAAAAACCCTGAGAGCCACCCTCGTGATTCAGAAAGATCGAAACCCCGAGAGAACAACATCAGAAACGGTCGTCTTGTGTCGCCGCACTTATCTAAGCAAGATGACTTACCGCTGGCCCCAACTCGGATTATGAGAAGGCATGTTGCAAAATGAACGAGCCTGGAACCGTGCACAGGAATAAATGAAATAAGATCGAGTCGCATATGAATGTTGCTTAGGCATCAGAGAGGTGTGAGGGTCCAAATGAAAAACTGGTGACGTTATCGCTTCTTCCCGCCTATATATGTATGTAGCTGGTCCCCATAAATGAGACAAAGAACATATACAATCCATATCTACCTTCATACAAATGGACCATCTTGATAAAAATGAGCAAATGAACATTGAAGAGTACGATAAATCTAAATTGTCTCAATTTTCAATGTCATACCTCTCCTTGTTATCTAGCTATGTCACGCATATAGATACGACACATCCATACACAGAAGATAGCATATCATGCGCCAAACTGTGAATCTACGTAAGAGGTCATGTTCATAGAAAGGATATCTCAGTTCCATTCTAGATACGCTTTTTATTGAGAAACACTCAGACTATCCGTTGTTGTTGTTTTCTATTTTCGCCAGTGATCTTTAACCAAATTTATGAAATATGCTAACCTGCATAGGGGAATATTGCTCCTAAGTGGATCTTTACATTTAACACCTCCTATGCTTTTCGCATTAGGATTTGTTGTATTATTCACTATTGGTGGGTTCACCAATTTTTGTATTCTTAGCACACGTTCTACGGATGACAAGAGATTTGATCAGTTGAGAGATGTGGAAAATTGGGAGACAAATTTGCCGTTTAGTGTGCGGGTGGTAGCCCCAAGCTTCTTCAGTATATCTCCCTTCCGCTATTTTGCCTGGTCGTTGAGAGATTTTGATTTCGTGCAACCGCCTAGTCGGGTCGTCCATTGCATGTAAAGGCATGTAAAGGCATGTAAATCTATGAATTTTAATCGAAATGCACGACTAAGCATAAATTGCTTGACCACGAGGCTCCGCTGACCACTCTCGTTTGCTTCGTTTGAATAATGACTGCGCAGACGACTACGCGCGGGCGACAAAGCTCATTAGTCTAATCTCTTTAAAGGGTTTGCTTGCATCTTCTCCCTTCTTCTTCCTCTTCCGTTCCTTCTCCTCAAGCTACTCAAAGACATCCCTGTTCTGAGAACACATTGACCTAAACCAAAGCACATCAAGTTCACATCCATCTTACCATACCATCTACCACAAACGGTTTAAACTGCCCAAAATGGGAAAGGTAAAGTGGGATTCTACGGCAGACCAAACTGTGAGTTCATTTTTTCACTTTGTTGTTACTTTTCATTTATTGCGCGAGCCCAATTGATCAGCCTACACTGGCCACCTCAGTTGGCCTTGGCTTTTGAACTATATCTGGCCTGACAAACTTGTACTGGGGAGATTCATACTTTCCTTGTATGACCATACAAGATGACTTCGAGATTGAGCTTTGTTTGAGTACCTCAAGCTGCTTGGAGATCGCCACCATCTCGTGTCTCCCAAAGCTTATTTGTGTTGCACATTTTGTTTACTGTTCTAGATCTGCTGCAACCTCTCTCACCTGTGTCCATGGATAGAGCTCAAACCTGGCTATGACAACTATGACTGACGAATCTCATCTGATATAGCTCCTTGCCAAAATCCTGGAGACCCATGACCTGAGTGTCGATGCGGCTCGTGTTGCCGAGGCCTGGCGTAAGTTCTCCGTTTCGCAGTCACTACCAAGTTTTTGATCAGCGAAAATAGCCATTCTAACAATTCCTTAGCTACCCAAGACAGCGACCAGAAGCCAACCCCTCGTGCAATCAAGGAACGACTTGCCCGAATCAAGGAGAACGTTCGAATTGGCAACGCCGCCGGCTCCGGCCCCTCTAGCCCAGTGACTCCAAAGAAGCGCACCCCACGCAAGAAGGCAAATGAGACCGCTGCTTCTGCTGGACCTTCCCGCAAGCGCAAGCGTGTCACTAAGGAAGCCGCGGCCGACGACGAAGAAGAAGTCAGTACCAAGGAAGCAGAAGGTCTGCATACGGTTGACAATGAGCCTGACAATGAGCCTCTTACCGGGTCCGCTATCGAGAAGGAAATCGGTCTCGACGTCATTGACCCCCTTCTACACCCGGAATTCCAGGATAAAGCTCATAATACCGACAACGGACAGAATGACCCTGAATGGACTGAGCACAATGATGAGGACGCTGATTCGGACTCTGACCAGCTGTCCAAGTAACTCAACGGTCATTCACAAAGGGAATCCATGTCAGTCACCTGAAATATAGGTGCTTTGAAGAAGCCCTATGATCAATATTCAACTTCGCGTTTTACTTCTTGTCGGGTCTCGGTGTTGGGTGCTTTGTTGTTACCCAACCATGAGAGTGCCCCCATCGTTCAGAGAAAAGAGACAAATCCTCCAAAAAAAAAGGTCAATGCACACAATTGCTTTTGTTTCCACCGTGAGGTGATGGGAAAAATTAAAATTCTTTTTAAACAAATTCTGGTGCCCATTTGTCTGGATTGCACCGAGGTAGTTAGTTCAATTGAGAAGCGACTCCCATGTCGTCTACTTTTTATTCCATTCTTGCCATACGAACTAAAAGAACATTTTGGGGATCAGTAACGGTCTTTTATTTTGAGCAAAGAGACCCGACTAGTCAAGCTAATTGCCATTAGTCATAGATCCATATGATAATAACCCCTTGTAAATTGTTCCATTGCATATCTCGATATTCCTCCCCGTTGTGAGATTCTGAAAAGTTCCGAAGATAAAACCCGGATACCATTAGCATCTTGACACCTTCACCATGTCGACGCGGTCCGGTTCCGTGGTGAAAAGAAGAAGAGCGCGGTGATGGCGCTTAGACGTCAGAGGAATCTTCCTCCTCCTTGATGGATTCGGAGCTAAGGGGGGAACTGGGTGAAACAAATTAGCACTCTGTGCTTCTGTCGGCATCCTCACAATTAGCAGGGACTTACTCCTCAGATTCCTCGTGCTTGATCTTGCGCTTCTTACCCTTTGCAACCTTAGCCTGGGTTCCCTCATCCTTGGTAGCTCCGCCTTCTCCATCAGACTCAGCATCAGCGTCCTTGCTCTTGCCAGCAGTGGCCTGGGCAGATTTCTTTGGAGTACGGCGCTGACGCTTCTTTACAACGGGCGAAACCGGGGAAGTGACGTTGCCGTCCTCCTCGCCCTTAGCCCGAAGACGAGTGACCCGGTGACGGACAGCGGAGACGGTGACTCCTATAAGATTGGGTTAGCATCGTTGTTGTATCAGTTTGTAAAACAGGGAGAAGAGGGTATGAGAGATTGGAACAGATCTTCAGGTCGACCCTTGCACGGTAGACAGCAAATAGGCAACGATTGGTGGGTCATGCACAACAAAAAAGGAGCATATAGTTCATGCGAAGGGCATCAGCAAACAAAACATATATGTGTGGATAGGAGAATGCCTTTGTAGGCGGGTGATGTACATAAATGAACTGCGTAAGATGAAGGGTAGAAGCTATGGTCCGGGGTTCGGTGTTAAAATTGAGTGTGGGATATGGGGGGTTGTCCGCGTAGCACTAACCATCACCCATGTACTCGGCGAGAGCATTAAAATCGATGGCGGTGGGGCTGGTAGCAAGTATGCCAGCCAGCAACTAAAGAGTATGATGGTCAGTCATTGAACAAAACAAAGATGGTGGGACATATCGGCCAATCTTGCAAACGAAAGGAATGTCACAAAGCATTGGAGGTATGATATATCCACCAGAGGTCACCCGCACGGGGGTACGCAGTCAGAATGAGGTTCATAGCATTTCCAATGTTTTCTCCTCCGGCGTGGAGAAATCCGATATTCTTCTTGCGCGTAACGCGTATAACGTCTGAACCAACAGATGTATAGACAGATGGATGTATAACGTACCTTGGCATCAGTCTTCTCATTCCAGCTGATTGTCATTGTTGCTTTCGTGATCAAAGCAGCTAGAGCAAACGATATCAGTATCCCTGTAAACCAAGTGATGAGTAGACTGAGAACAGGAAAAAGAAGGCGTGAGGGCAAATTGGAACTGAACGCACCTGTTGATTCGGTATGTGTAATTCGACGTAGTAATGAATAAGATAAGTCGTACCGGGTGAGAGAAGAGGAAGAAGAAGAATTGATCGAGGCAAACCGGATTAAAAGAAGTGAACGGACAATCCCCGAATGTTGATGGTCGCCGCAAAGTGTACAAACAAGTCACCTACTGCTCGCTTATTTTCCACAATCGTCAGCATAAGTACCTATATAGGCTAACCTAACCCTGTTTAAAAGGACTGCTAGCTACAAGGTCTCCTCCCGCTCTTCTTCTTTTCCCCTTATTTAGCAGTTGACAGTTCCAATACAGTTGCATTGCTCTTTCTCTCTTCTCCTGGCTTCTTAACAACTGTATATTCAATACTATGCTATCTTCCAAATACAAAGCAACCTATAGAGACGGAGAGCGTTTATAGAGACGGGGATCTAACGGATGCATCCATGGGATGGTATAAACAAATAGCAAAAACTTTTAATGACAGCCTACGAAGCATACCTTCTTTTAGAGCGGCAGAAAATAACTAAATATATATAAATTACTATTACACACACCTTAATAATCAAAGAACCTAGTTCTGCTATCGTTGTAGGTAGGGTATATAAAGCTTATCCGGGCCCTCCTACACGATAGATATTATATCATTGTCAGCCAAAGCTCCCTGAAGAACCGCGTCCAAAACCGGTGATATTTGTACGGTATGAATAGTACCGTTTTACCTTAGAGATAGACAGTAGTAGTTAGAATAAGAGTACTTTGCTTATTAAGACCTTTTTCATAGTAATTCAGGTATCTATATTTTTCTGGCCAGTCCAAAATCAGGAATTCAGCCCATAATAAGGTACTCGGGTATCAATTTCTATGTAAATCAGGTATTTAACCCCCTGGTGTCTATACGCCTTCGCAATGAAGACAGCAAGGCCCCTGAAAATGAGGTTTGAAGCCTGACCCCTACACCGCTTTGTAGACAGCCGAAAAAAAGCGAGTACTAACATTGAACAGAACATCATTATTCAGATCAGTTCGTTCATGGCTATTAGACACAGCATAGACCAACGTATATGCGAAGAAAGCAGGTGTAGGAGATTACATTGTCTCTAGACCTTAGGAAAGCAAGGCACTAAAACTAACCGCAAAGCTCTTTCTATGATTATGAGCGAATACAATGGGGGCTTGCCACATCCAATGTGGTATAAGATTACAACAGCCACTCAGAGGTCCCAAAGAACGCACCAGACGTTGAGAGCAGAGGTAAAAGAAGATATTGTCTGACCAGCAAAACAAGCTTACTAGCCAAGATATTTCCATTTATATTTTCGTTAAATGAATTGAGGGAATATGTCGTCTGATAAAAGCATGTCCAAATGTCCTTCCTCCTTCCGCAATTCGTAACGCAGCAGCATACCCAGTAACCCTCGGATATTATGTAGAGACACAGCCCATTCCATACTAAGACGGCTTGGGAGAGCTTAAAAGGATATACCTTCTTTTCAGAAATGAATATTCATAAACGATTTGCTGTCTTCGAAATCAAGAATAGCATGTAGATAACAAAGTACTACCCGAGAGACATAGACTAAAGGCCAAAGTCTCACCCCTCATTATGCCGAAGCAATCCCTCCATAAATGTCTGGATCATCGTCATTCTCTCCCAACCGATGTCATCTAAGGGGAAGCTCCTAGAGCTTGCGCTACTTAGTAGAACTGAAGGCGGATTCATCCCCATGCTCATCCTGGCTCTCAGCAACGGTGTCTTTTTCAGACTGGGTGACCGACGCAGTCTTGCGCTTGGCGGTGGTTTTGGTAGACTTGCGGCCACGGCCGGTGGGGTTGTCGGTATTGTCCTTGGTAGGAGATTTCGCAGAGGTTCCCTCATGACGGGCTTTCAGAGTGTAGAGATGCTGTCTCACGGCTGCAGTGCTATCGCCTATACCTCGTTAGATAAGTTATTTTGATAATTAAATAGGATAAAGGGGCTCGTGGGGGAAATGATAGGAGTTAGGAATTATAGACGTGATAGCATGAGTATAAAGCCCTCATGTACTCACCCTGTCCCATCGCTTTAGCAATCGCAGAACAGTCCAGCGGAGAATGGACGGCCAGGATGGCCACAAGCAACTACTGATCATCAGTCATTGACACCAAAACCATACCAGTATGAGCAACAAAGGGTCAATTAAGGTGAGAACAGCACAGGAACCAGCAGCCCGGGGGATGTTGCTACTATCCCCGTAAAATGAGAAAGCTTACCTGCTTGTCTCTCTCATGACTCCAGATACTAGCCATTGTGATAACAAAATGTTCGTGGGTTGAAGAGGGATGATTTGGGGGCCTGAAGATAATGGTGAGGTTATAAAAAGAAGGGGAAGTGGGAGAGGGATGACAGAACATCGAAAGTCATTGTCCCTTGTTGTTTGTGGGTTTGATCCACGTGAGCACCAATGGCCATGTGAGATTGATGAGATTGACTGGAATATTGAGATGAAATTTGTGACCCAAACCTCATGCTGCTGCATTTCTGTCCTGACGTGGTAGCAGGTGGTTGATATAATGTTCTGATTTTCTATCCGTCGTTCTACTCGCACATTCAGATTTCCCTATCCCCCAATACCTGAATTTGTGTGTATTGTAGCCGTAATGCGTTCGGGGCAGCAATTTGTGGTAGTTAAACCATGTTCTTTAGCACAACTCAATTGAAATAACAAATTATCGACCCGGGAATCTATACTGAAACACAAACAGCGAAAAAGATAAGAATGTTCATAGAAGCCGCTCAAAAAAGAAAACATACACTAAGTTCCAGTTTACCATAACGATGAACATAAAAAACAATCGATGCCTACAACTGTCCAGCAGAAGGCGGTGTCGACGTCCACGGCCCACTAACGAAGTGCGACTCCGAACCTCTTCCTGTTTCCTCCGGTGAACTTTTGACATGTTCGAGGTAATGACTTGACTGCTGGTAAGGAACTTGATGAATATGCACTGTTTCAGGGAAGACCGTTGGCCCACCGTTAGGACCAAATTGATGCTGATGCTGCGAAACGTATTGGTTGAAATTCGCTTGCGCCATTGGGGTGTGATATTGCTGATGGCCTTGGGAAAGATTTGCTTGGTGTGATCCTGACTGTTTCCGTATCATGTGCTGCTGTTGATATTGACTCTGTACATGTTGCAGCGGTGAAAATCCCTGTAGAGCAGGGTCTGCGGGGGGATGTTGCGAATGGAAACGTGGGTCCGGCTGGCCTTGTCCGAATCTACCTTGGTCAACCATGGAGTGCGGTAAATTGTTGGAGAAGTTCTCCGCGGAAGTTTGGTAGGGCTGCCCTTCCTGGACAAGAGAGGCATTCGAGGCACGGCGAGCAAATTCTCCTGAAGACGGTTCCACATGCTGGTTGGATGAGTAAGACCCAAAGAAGGGCTTAGGCATGGTGGATGGGCGTAAGTTCATCGGGACACCCTCACCAGAGGCATTCGAATGGCCTTGTTGTGATTCTAATTGCCACTGTGGCTGGGAATCGGGAGCTCCATCTATTGACCTTGCCATTTGCTCTTGTGAGTTGCTGCTTGTTGTCCACGATGCTGGTGGCTGGTGGCCATGCAATCCCGCAGGATCAGCAGAGAATCCCTGAAAGGATTGTGTATGTTGTGTCATGTTATAACCTTCTGGGTGTCCCTGGTAAGTACCTGGATTATTACCCCACACTGATGAGATACTTTGGCCCATATGGTGTGGACCAGTGATCTGATAACCTGGGTATCCCCGGCTCCCATAAAATGCCGGCTGAACACCATTCATCTGCCCAGCATGGCTCTGCTGCAACGAATTCTAGAAAGAAATAAGCACCGCAACTAATCAGTATATCGGAGAATGGAACATTTAAACATACCGGGCCATATCCGGCTGCGTTTGCAGCCAGCTGCTCATATCCGCCGGGCAAGCGTTGACCCGTTTGGTTCGAATACCAACCCGGTACCCCGGAAGACCCGTAAGTTGGATTATCCGACTGCCCATATAACTGGGAGTCAAGGGAGCTCTATCCCATTATCAGTGCCATTCTTGCAATGCTTACGCAGACATAATGAGCGCGATTCCCTACGGAAATTCTCGCATTGTCCGCCGCGGAGTACGTCCCGCCTGCCATTGCGTCCGTGGACTCCACCTCTCGAGTGTTGCCGCTTGTCGGATGCGAAGTTGGCTCCCGTGATGGGCCTGCCCCGATCGGAATCGGCGTCGTTGATGGGGTCAGGACGATCGGCTCGGTTGGAATCTCCCATTGCGATTTCCCGGTCGTCCGCTGTACGTAATACCATTTCCGCCCGACACCTTCCCATTGAGGTAGCCTATCAGATACCACTGTTAGAATACAGTAGGTTCTTTGGTCTTCGGGGTTGACTTACCAGCCTTCCGGAAGTTGAGGTGGTGGGGAGGATGGGCCGGCAGTGTCCGCAGGGGCCTCAGGCGCCATCTCGGACCTAACACGATCCAGCCGATGTCAAAATGTCAAAAGGAAAAGTACAAGACATCCAAATTCTGGATTGAACGGATCAAATGCAAATATACATGGAAAAGAGGGGAAGAATAAACAGATGTGAGGTTCGACGAGACTCGCCGATAAGACAATCTTGTGGGGCTTGGCCTTTGATCGTCGTGCACGGACCCCAATCAACACCGCCAACTGCTATGTTGTGATGCACCTATGATATGAATTAATAAAGCCAACAGGAAAGCAGCGGGTAAAATTCGCCTAATAGGACCAATCTACGGTCGCTATATACTGTGATATGTGTACCACAATGGATAGTAACCACAATGACTTGACCTCCGGACTCATGACTATATACTTCCGTCTACACCCCCGTCAATAGCCGCAGCAAGATCCTTCAAAAATCTTCAAGTCCCCTTGGAAGAAGTCGATAACTAAAATACCACCAATAGTCATTGCATCACTAAAATCGAGCTCAACAAGGTTACGGCCAATGAAAGCATCACCAGTAACCAGAAGGATAGCTCGGAAACGTCGTTTTGTCAGGCTTGAAGCCGGGGCTGACGACTAAGTCCATGGATGCAGGGAAGAGGGATGGATCTCCTGTATGGTTCATCCGGTGGTGGGGCCAGATGATAGCGTTAGTCGATTCAAAAGGGGCATTAGCGTTGCGAGGTTGGTGGATAACATCTTGCTCAACGTGCGCAACTGCCTTGGCAGATTTGATTTGGTTAAGGAATTCCAGTTCGATCACAGTTAGTATACGTAGTAGGTTATCATCACACTTTAGAGAGATATTGCTTACTAGTAGGTGGCAGCTTCTCCTTCCAATTTTTTCTCAACGCAAGGTCAAATAGAAAGCAATTCAGAAATGAAAAAAAAAGAAAAAAAAAAAAAAAAGATCAAACAGCAGCGGGAAAGAACTGATATGCTCGTCTTGAAGACAAATTGGACTACCATATACCATACCTAAGCTTGTGTGGATCAGGTGTGGGTCACTGACAAGCTTCTAAGGTCCCAAGGTTGAAGTCTGTCTCCACCCCGCACGTACAGCCGCGATAGATGAAGTCATATCCAAGTGGACGTGTGTAGTCCTTTACATCTGAGACCTGGATCTACACATAAAACCTTTCATCGAACTAACTACTGTTTTTAAATCAGTAGACTTATTCTAATCGGACATTTGTAATCTTCAAGTACCTTCACTCATCGGATACGGTTTGATTTGAAATATCTTTTGAGGTTCCGTTGTGAACAATGAATAATCATCTCTACTCTATGATCGAGCCACTTGAGTTGGATTTCTCTGATAATCCCACCAAGGGGATAAATAGTCCTAAATGCCCCCTCTAGTTTCATCCAAGGGATCCTCAACTGTGTTGGAAATCATGGCTCCATTGAAATTACCGAACTACATGGACACTACTGTGAATGTGTCAATTATCCATGAAGGACGAACGACTGTGTCCACAGCGTAGGTGGTTAAAATGCCAATTGCAGGGCATACAATGCTTGACATGCCTTGCTACAGCTTCCTAATCGAGAACAAGAAGATGAACAGAGGGGTTCTATATGGCCTTAGAAAAGATTGGAAGAAGAAGCTGCCACCCATTAGGACGGGAACATCTCTCTAACTATTAACATGATAGCCTACTATATATACTAACCATGATTGAACTGGAAGTCCTCAACCAAATCGAATATGCCTTAGGTGCGACGTTTAGGAAAGATACCTAATAAGAGGTTCGAACGCCACTCCCACTTCTGTCTGTGCTGATGGAGCCAAATCCATTAGTTGGACCCCATAGGTGTCCGCTTCAGTATCACCAGGGACAATGACTGGAGGCTGCGGGCTCGCCGCTCGGTGGTACGACTGGTTCTTATTCTACAGGCAATCCTTGTCAGTCACAATTTGCGGTCCAATCATGGCCCTTAGCCGTTTCACTCGGTATTCTGAACATCTTTTATGTACCTTAGACAGCGGGAGCACTTTGGAATAATGTGATCACGTCTACGTTTATGCACCTTACACAGTAAACATGCATTGGGCCAAACCCTATCCATGAATAGCCCCGGTTGAATCGGCTGAGTCACAGGTCCCAGTTGCAAGGCTGTTCGGCATTCGCACAGCCTCTCTAGTCTGTACCATACGCTGTATTTAGTCTCCATGTTACATATATATACCATGCTTAGTCTTCAGTATTGACGTGCTGATTGGAGATCAAACGTACTTCTTGCATCGAGAATAGGATTAGCGCAGCTATATGTAGTGATATATTATTTAAACTGTGCTATCATACCTCAAGTACGTAGTTTAATGGCAGAGGGTGCTCCTAGTCCTTCACCATGCAAATAAAGTACACATCAAGCAATAACATCATGAAATATGGAATATTCCGCACTAAATCGTTTCTCATAAAACGTTATGATTAATTATAAGATAATATCCAAGAGTGGCTCCTGTTTATCCCCCTCCCAGGTGAATAAGAAACTCCAGCGCCAGACCCTAGAATCATATCGGCATAAAAAGAAGGAGAACCTATCCATCCAGGCGCATCATAGAGCAACGATAGACGACATGGTTATAAATACAAAATAATACTGCTGTTGGGAAATCGCCATAGCTTATTACCCCAATCATCCTAGGACTGGTTAGAAGTCATCGCCAGCCCAATCCTCGTCACCACTGAGTTCATCGTCAAGGAAATCATTTTCGTTGAATTGCAACTCAGTTGGTCGCTGGTTGTCGATCCGAATGTTCACAATATCACACATCCCCTGTATCTTCCCGGCTTCGGGCTGCGGAGTCCCCACTAATGAAGAGCCACCGGCAGTATCGTCGGTTTCATTTGACTTTTGATGTGCCAGTCGAGTGCTTTGGCGTTTGGAGGAAGTTGATGGTCCACTGTCAGCCGTGGATGGTCGTGAATCATCAATTCCCGCACCAAGTTCACCCGGGTCATTCCTTGTGATGAGTGTGGTCGGCTTGAGCGAGCGCTTCCGGAGGGAGCGGAGGTTAGGATCTGGTGGCCTGCTTCGTCGGAGGAAAACTTTTTCGAGCAGGCCGATCCATCGCTCACGAAAAGTGGCACGGTCACGCCAGCCAATCTTCAGGATTGCACTGATGACCAATCGACGTAGATCACGAAGTTGCGGAGCCGCATTCACTAACGAAGTGAAAAATACCTCTGCAGTAGCGTCATCCCATTTGCGTAGCTGGGTGAGCTCGATTTCTTGGAGCTTCACTGGCCATGTCGGAACTTCGGTTTGAACAAGTAGATTTTCGAAGTGGGGCTCAACGTCATGGTAACTGGACGCATCGTGCATAGAAAGGTCCATTTTGAAAACTTCGAGATTCTCACAGCACTGACCCAAAGTCTGGATGAAAGACATGTTGAGGTGGCGATTGTGGCTTAGACTCAGCTCTCGGAGATTTCTGCCGTGTAAGGACATGTAGGTTGTGAGATCTGATGACCACAATCGATCACAGTTGTTCAGGGTGAGCGAATGGAGGGTATTTGGTAGACTGGCCAGAATTTCCCCGCTAACCAATGAGCTTTCTATAAAATCCAGTCGCTGAAGCTCTGGAAGCATGTCAAGAGCTTCAAGGAGGCCAGCCTCTTTGGCGGCGGACGTTTCTTCATCGGAATTATCGAAGTGGAGCAACTTCAGCTCCCTGAGACCTTGAAAGGCGCGCTGCGAGTGCATTTCCACCATCAATTTGACCAGGTCATCAGTTTCTAGAAAGCGGCTGTTCCAGTCCCAGCTACGAAGGGCAATGCCACAGTTCTCGATGGCGGAAAAAACAGGTCTAAGATAAGTCCACTTTGATTGAACAATGTGCCATGGAGGTATTCCCACTGTGTAATCATCTTTGTGATACAGTCGTACCGACTGTAAACGAGGCGTCTTTTCAATCAACTGAGCAAGGTCGAAGTAACCGTAGGGTCCACTTTTATAGATGAGCACTGGTTCAACCTCAACATGAAGATGTTTGATCTTGCTAGAGTAGTTCATTGAGAGGGACTCTTGTGGGCGTGCCAACAAAGAGAGGAGCACATGGCTCTTGTAGGCAGGAAGGAGAGGGGGACAGTAATAGAGTGCGGCGAGCGCAGGCTCTTGAAAGCTTCGACACAGAAGAGCGACATTGACTAGCCACTTGACAGAGTCGTTTCGGGCTGAACGGCTTTCGTCGAGTAATGGATGCGACGCGCGCAAAAAAATGTCAAGAAGGATTTGGTAGGGAAGAGTTTGCCAAGGAGGAATGACACCGGATCCTAGGAAGATCGGGTTATCCCCATCTGTTTTGGCACGTTTGTGCAAAACTCTCCCAACTTGATTGCTGGGTTTCGATCGCTTAGTCTGCTTTGGCTTCGGGGTGGCTGCAGCGCGCCGAGGACGTTGGGATTTGGAAAGGCGAGGAGTCGCAGATTCGGCTTCAAGATTTGGTGTGTCGATCGGTGCAGCTACCAATGTATCAGACTCTTGGTCTTCCACACCTCCATCAAAGCTAGCATCGGTCGAATCTTCACGATAGGACTTTGGCATTCGAGTTGTACTGCGCGACCGAAGAGATAATGAGGCACGCCTCGAGCCACGCAAACGTGTTGATTCATCTTGAGAAGAGCTTTCCTCGTGATAGGTCTGCACCTTTGTGCGGCTGGACCGCATAGGGCGAGTGGACCTTAAGCGTGAACCCGAGGGCGCCATGACGGATAAGACCGCGCTAGGATAAGAGAGTGGGTAGCAGAGACCCGGGCTACATTGTACGCACGACGTCGCGCGCGCAACAATGTGAGCAGCAAATACGTGTCACTGGGCTTGTGGAGGCGGTAACTCTGCAATTATCGTCGTTCAAATTCACAATTGTGATGGTCCGGGTGACTCCGGTTTCTTTGACGGATGAGGTCGAAGAGGCCAAGAATGCCAAGACGACAAGCTTATCGATAAAACCTGGGAGGTACTGATTGACACTAACCCTAATTAGATTAGCCCACACGTGATAACGAGGCAGGAACCCCGCCCTCAGCCATGACACTAGTCCTCATTGGGGAACACTAGATGGCCCCAAAATAGATTCTCAGCTTGAGCTTTAAAGATGGGCGCTTCCAGCCACCTCGAGGGGAAACCTCCTGGAACCCTACACCATCGGCGCATGGCTTTTCAGAATCTGTTTTCCTTCCATTTTTCTTTGTATTCATACACCGAACAGATTGAGTTGAAGATAGCCTACATCTATGCCGCGGCTGCTGATTTGACGATAATGACGACTTGCCTATGCGACCTAAGATCCGCATGATTGTTTGTCTGCATCGCATCTCTAGCTCTGTTCTACAATTAAATATAGAGTTCTGTCACTCCGAATCGCCAATTTTCAAATGGAAACATCATTTCCTGTTATGATGGACTCCACCGATCGCCCGAACCGTGGTGAGCTCAGAGGACCGCAAATGGTCATTCAACAATATGCGCGATATCCTCCGACCTTGGAATCGACGTTGCAGAGTGCTTCCTCCTTGGGAAGTTCTCGTAGCCAAATAGATATCAGCAAATCGCCTCCCTTGCAGCGAAGAGAAACCCCCCGGAGCTTACAGTCTTCCCCGAGGGGCACTCGTTCTGCTATACTCCCATCATCAGCCAATCGCTCCGGGACTTCCATGTCTCCCCCAGTTTTTGATCCTCATCGCCATCAGCCGATGAAAGACCCTGCCGATCACGCAGATTCCCGGGTTCTTCCGTCACGGGATATCACTGACGAGACGATTGATGATGCCTATGTCTCCTTTATCTTGTACTGCAATCCTAATGTTCCATCCTCGGTTGACACGTCAGATCTGCGAAAGACCTTCCGGTGTCTCCCTCGGAGTGATGGGAAAAGCTTCAACATCTTTACCCTATTCGGACTCATTCGAAGGCGGTTGCAAAATGAAGAGTTGAAGACATGGATTCAACTAGCAATTGAATTGGGTGTCGAACCACCGTGCATTGAAAAGAAACAAAGCACCCAGAAGGTGCAACAGTACACTGTTCGGCTCAAGGTACGTCCGTCACAAATTCTCCGACTCATATTTCGTTTTGCTAATTTCGCCCAGCGTTGGATGCGTGCTATGCATATCGATGCTTTCTTTGAATATTGTATGGGGTTGCCCCATTCTTACTATACACAGCTCCCACCATCTGGTCCTTTTGTCAGCGAATCCCGCGATGGTGTGTTATTGGAAGAAGATCTCGCACTCAGGGCGCTTGTGCCACAATGGAAGCCGAAGCGCGGACGGAAAAGGGTTGAGGATAGGTACACTGAGGAAGAGAGAGCAATCAAGCGGCCCCAGTTGGATACATCTGTTGGCGCCCTACAACAGGGTAGCTTTCAGTCCCACTCCGTGACATTCCCACAGAGTGCTATACCATTCAGTGCATTCCCTGATGATATGGAACCAAATGACCCCTGGATAGCGGCGAATTCGTCGTTTCATAATGGTTCCGGGCCGGATCAGCAAAGTCAAGATACACGCTGGAGACTTCCTGAACGGGATGCGTCTCCTGCTAATTATCCACAGTCTGCTATTATTCCCCGGAGTCATCTACCATCAGATGTCCTCATATCTGCGGAACCACGGTCAGCAGTCACTCCGTCAACCGGCGAGAAAAGCCGTTCTAGGAGACGACATGGCCCTGCAGTTTCATCTGCTTGGCCGAACAGCAACGGCTTGTCAGCTGGGAAAGGCCGAGGAAGACCACCAAATAGAGGGTCATCATCGGGTTCTTTTTCTACCTTCCAGGTCAATCCTAGTCGGGAGTCGTCACAAGCACCCAATCCTAATACTCAGGCACTCCCACTTGCCATTGACAGAAATCCGCCCCAAATATTTCAGACCCAACCTCACAATCAACATCCAACATCCATCTCTCAGGGGAGGCCCAATAAACTTCAATTGCAAGTTCCTCAACATTCAGGAGCGCCGGTTCGACTTGCCACTCCACCAAGACTAGTAGTCAATGGAGTGAATGGTGCTGTCATTGCCGAGTCTGAAGGGCCCAATGGTTCCCGCCAATATCCCACCACAGATACTCCAAAGAATGGTATCACTACTCAAACATCTTCCTCCAGCGGGCAAAGCAATACGGCCACTGCCCCGAATCCCTCCGTCGATGACATTGTTCATGCACTTTCTGCGGAGCTTCTGCGTGCTAGGCTGACAGGGCGGGCGGCGACCCTCTCTCCCAACGAGGCGGGTGCCCTAGCTTCAGCCATGGTGATCAATCTGTCTTCATTATATTCACAGTTCCAACTTGGCTCTCCTTCGCTACTACTGGCCTTCCACCTTGGCATTGGTCATCATTTCGGACTCGCAGGCACTGCTCCAGAGTCAATGGTTATCAAGGTTGAACGTGCCATCCCAAACAACGATGGGAATAGGGGTGCCCCTGCCTCTAAAGAATCATTTAATGGGGTTCATTATACCATCTCTCATGAGTACAAAACTTCAAACCAGTTTTCGATGGAAATCACGCTTTCAAATGTCAATCCTAGTATAGGAGGGACGGGTACATCTGATCACGCAAGTGCGATTATGGGTCGGAGTCATGAGATAATTGACAACGATAAGACAGTGGAGCTGGATTCTGACGATGATGATCCTAACCAGCCTGTTTCCGAGGCAACATGGAAGCAGCGTTACACAAGACTCCGCGCCCAGATGCAGAAAAAGGACCAGGCTTTGTCGCAATACAAACGAAAGATAGTGGAGTCAGTCATGGCAGACATATAACGCTTGTCAACCGACTATATCCCTATATCCCTTTGATTTATATCAACATCTTAGCATCTTTTTTTTTTTTTTTTTTTTTTGCCAACTTGTAATATGCACTTTGCAGCCATTGTTCGTGTATATTCGATAGGATACCCCTTTGATAAAACCAATCCTACTGTTTGCTTTCACTTGATGAATGAAATTCATTGACCCTTCCCCTACTTTCGGGCTGGGTTGAGATTATTTTGCGCAATACCCCAGGCGAAATAGATGGGGGAGCTATAGATGGGAATTTTGAGTGTGTTGGTTTGACCATTTTTGACTTCGTATCCTTACAGCAGAGGCTTCCGTCACTCTGTTTAATGGTTTAATGAAGCTACTCTAGCCAAATGTCATCATTTATAGTACTTGAACATGTTTTCTATCTTAGGCTAAGGCTGTAGGCAAAATGAGCGTTGTTACCTGAAGGAGAAGCCGGCATCTGTTAGCTCAGAGCGAGTCAAGTTAAACGCGTTTAATGGTATAACAAAGCAACTAACGATCCTTGACTACATCGCTCTTCTTACATCCCAGCTATCCAACTTCTACCGTCTCATCCTTCACTGCGTCAATCTTCGCATGCCAAATCAGTCTCATCATCCTGCTAGAATGACTTTAGTCAATACGCCCGGGGAGCAGGCCATTGCCTTCCTTCTGACCTGCGTGCAAAATTCTCAGAAGGGCAAGGTACGCAGACCCCAATTTCAACAATAATCACTACCATCCAATATGACCTGCTAATGTTACTGGCTATTACAGATGAATTGGGACAATGTCTCGCTCGTCATCAGCGTCAATATGACCCCCGAAGCGGCGTAAGCTCTTCAGCCATGCTGCGAGTATCATTGCAGTTATTGACAATCAGCAGCAGAAAATACTACTTCAGTATTGTGAAGAATGCCAAAGAGTTCGAGTGCTCTGACAAGTATCCCGAAATCCCTGGAGACCGTTCCTGGGAGTTCGTCACGGCCGAGGATATTGGCCCCGTCGTCATTGCCGCAGACTCGAATGATATCATTGCCTAGCAAAGATACACATTGGAGCTTGATCTACTGTCCTCCCCCGTATCCACAGCGTTGAGCTCTTGGTCATTGACACATCGAGTCCGCGCATATCTTTTCTTGGGGAGTCCAGTTTTTTGAATACTCGTTAGTTCGCAGTCTTAGCTGTTCGCTGGTTTGAATGCTATCTAGCTAGCAACTTAATATACTGTGAACTTCAATTCTCCACATTCCAACTTAGTAGCATGGATACTAACTAGTTCCATATCTACTGCATGAGGTTACTCGGTATGTTATTGTCAGGGGAGCCACTGGGTAGAGATCTAAAGACAACCATTCCGATGCTCCTGGTGACGCCCCCTACAAGAGATATCTTCCTTTGAAGTAGAGTTCATATTCAATTGGAGGCTATCATCTTCTGGGTGGTTATCCTCTAGCTTCACCGTAGAATTTTCGCACGCCGAAGACCTCTGCCACTAAGTTTTTGCAGGTGAAACTCAGCTCCTCTCATTCCTCTTCGAAACTTTATCCTTCTTCGTAGCATCACGTTCCTTTGCATCCTCTTCTTCCGCCAGGAGCTTGGCCCAGGGTTCCAGGAAACTTCTGAGGTACTGCTTGACCTCGGGGGTCAAGGTGTCCTTGGGGTCCTGGATGCTCTCCTTCGGGGAAGCCCGAGTTATCTCGGTGGTAGCCGCATCAGTGGTAGCCGCATCAGTGGTAGCCGCATCAGTGGTAATCGCATCAGTGGTAGCTGCCTCAGTGGTAGCCGTATCAGTGGTAATCGCATCAGTGGTAGCTGCCTCAGTGGTAGCCGCATCAGTGGTAATCGCATCAGTGGTAACCACCTCAGTGGTGGCCGCCTCGGTGGTAGCTGCCTTAGTGGAAGAGTTTCCTGGCTATTCGACTAAATTAGTTTCAATGCTATTTGGATGAATAGAAGCCGGCTTGGCTTACCCTGTAATCGCCATAGATGTGACCGTTGGTCAGATTGTGTGCTTTCTTCAGCTTGGCATATTTCTTCTGGAACGACTTTCCACTAGCATAACCGAAGTCCTTGGCCACGAGTGCTAGATTGACCTACGACTCGAGTCTTAGTATTTGGATCGTGGATTCAAGCCAAAGTCTCTCAGAGGTTCTCGGTGCATCGTACCTTGTTCGTTTCTTTGTCGGTATGTTTCTTGATCGAATCCAGATATTCCTGGTCCGGGGGGTCGTTCTTGTAAGAAGACATTGCTTCGGCGACTTTAGAAGGAAATTTCTAACCTCCTTGAAGAATAGTAGACGCCTGTGAGAATAAACAAAATATTAGGTGGAGAGATAACCACTACAAGGGTTAAATCTTCCAGAAGACGGCATGACTGCTTAACGCGCGTTGTTCAGCGCGCGTTGTTCGCCCAGATGCCGAGGCCCTCCAGGACTCAATTTATGCTCGAGTCTACAATAATATTTGGCCGCTTATGTGGCTCCATAACGAAATCGGTCTATAAATGGGATTCATTTGGCTAAGGATGATATTCAGGATGTGATGCGTAAGGACACTCCGAGGTTCTTCTTTTCGCAAGGTATAATCATACATTCTGTTAGAATTTACCAGTGGGAAAAAAAAGCGTAGCGATTTATCAGGCTGCCATGGTGATATAAGCTTACGTTGTACCTTTAATCAAAACTACAAGCTTGCCTTTTCTTATAAGAATTCTCCTGAATGGATAGTGTGAGGAAAGTGAGACTCACAGCCCTATAGAGTGATAGGGGCAAGATGCTTCAGCAAAGCACCAGTCACAGTCAACTCTTATATGCTTTTATATCTATCTCCCATGAGTTGGTGGATTACAGGTCGGTTTATACAGCTAGCTGTGCGTGGAGAACGGAAATTGCTAAAATAATACATTCCCCTACTTAAGGCTTTATCATAGATCGTTCTGTAAACACAATTCAGGCACGCACTCCGCCGCCAAATGAGGAAGAACACTGAGACTAAATCAACATACTTGATTTTAATAACAAAGGGTACTAGGTAATGAACATATGAACGAGGCCTTTCCACTCTCCAACATAACCTGATCAATCTTGAATATTTTCAACTTTGATAACAGCAGGCTGATCTTCCTGACTCCCTGCACTCAGTATCCCCTCTTCAGTCTGCTGTTCTTCTTCGACTTTTACAGTCGGGTGTTCCTGGCGAGAAGGAGGGTGTGGTTCCCAGCTAATGCATGGGGCATAATTGGCGAAATAAGGCAGTTGGTCAAACTCCCGCAAGTCAAAGCCGGATTGAGTGCTGGCTGATGAATAAGGGTAACTGGCCGACGTTGTCGGAAACTGGTATGGATCCATGAAGGAGGATGATGATGTTGGACTGAGCGATGGTATCCTAGACGGTATGCTTGACGCCAGTTGGAACCGCATTGAGGCGAAATCTTGAGGGAAATAATACTGTCCTTCGGTGCTAGTCTCCGACATGAACTGCGGAGAATGTTGCGTAAGGCTCTGTAAGTTTGGGTTACCTTCAGTGCCCGGCTCGCTCTTTACAAAGGGGTTCCCTGGAAGAGAAGAATTGATCGATTCCATAGTTGGTATCATGAGCGGTGGAGCCATTGGGAATAGTCCTTGCATCTCAGGAGGGGGTTCCATGGTCTTTGCCTTCTTGCTCTTTCGCTTTGGTTTGTTTGCTCCGGTGGTTCCTTCCATCTGTTGTCGGAAGCGGGAATACCGCATACGAGCAGCATGACCATTGGAGACTTCGACATCGGAGGCTACCCGATTCCAATCGATCTATCATACTCAAGTAAGGTTAGATCATCAGTTAATGGTTGGGCAATACACTGACCGACTTCAGGTCCAATTGCTTGATGATTGTGTAAAGGAATTTTGCAGTAGGAGTATCGGTCTCTAGGACTTTGTTCCGCTGGCCCATGGCTGAAAAGATAGTCTCGGTGACAGAATGATAAAAATGAAGTTGTGAGGACACTAGGAGTCATGAACAGTTTAGATCGGCTATATAACTGGTATAGGATCAAAAGATGATTGTAATATGCAGAGTGCTTGCCAGCCACATCAAAGCTTGCTTTGAATTTTACAAATATAAGAGACAATAGGATGTGTGTCAAGACCCAATTGCATGCTACTTAGTTTGACTTGTCCAACCCAAATTTCATCCTGTAGTATCCCGCCTGCTTATTTATACCTATGCTTTGAGCGAGATACGTCAATGAATGTTAGTATTCACGGTCCAAAAAGAGATTAAAAGAGAATCGTTCATCCCTTATGGCTTCTTGGATGCATGCGAAAAGAGGCGTTGTATTAAGGTACGCAATGGGCAATACTGGGTACGTGCGTTTCACATATTAATCACGTGATGGTTATTACCCTAGTCCGACTCATATCGAGGGACTAATCTTCTCAGTGGCAATAAGAGGATGAATAGCCAGAGTTCCATTCTAGAGACTGACTGCATCGAGATAGGTCGTATGTACTATAGCTGTAGATCATTTAGATAGTAGAATGACTTATTGTGGATCGTGTTTGGTACTACAAAACTTCGAAAGGCTTTTTGATGCCAAGACAAACGTATTGTAGGGAAAGGCATATACACCGCCCGGCCTAGCGATGCGCTGACTAATTCATCCCCAAACCCGTCCACGGGGACCTGCCGTGGACCTACCTAGCTAGTCTTGGAAAGCCGCCAGTGTCGTTGACTCGATCAACAGCATTGATTAAATAGACGGTCAATCCACACGAATATCAACCCTGGTTCTTTCGAAAAGCGGAGAAAGATTCTGGCCAAATCATAATCATGACTTTAGTAGCTATAGGGGCGTGCTACCTTGACACAATTCTAACGTGAGTTATTTCTGCTATGTCTCGAAGTTGCTTGCATTTGGAGTCTGGTATTCACATGCCTTCTCAGAGCACCCCATTACCCTGGTGAAGACGAGAAGCTTCGTGCGTCCAGAATCAGTCGCCGGCGTGGCGGGAACTGCCCAAACACTCTCGAGGTTCTCGGCCAGTTGTTACAATATAGGCCGTCGAGTGCCGAATCATCCCTGAATCTCATCACAATCCTTCCCTCCAAAACATCGTTGGCGTCTCGAGAAATACAATCAAGCTTAGGGGATATGGTTCGGCTAGATAGCTGCATTTACCGAGAGAGATTCAGTGAGCCAGCTTCTAGTTACATAATTATGAGCCAGGCGACCGGTAGTAGGACGATCGTCAATTACAACGAACTACCTGAAATGACCTGCATTGAGTTCGCGACTGCCATTGAGCCCCTTCGTACCGTAACTGATCGGCCCTGGTTTCATTTTGAGGTGCGTTAAATATTGGGGTGCTGAGCGGGTCACAAATCAAGCTAACTTAGACTCAGGGTCGTGCACCAGATGTAACATTAAAATGTATTCATTATATCCGGGAGCATTTCCCAGAGGCTGAAATCAGTGTTGAGGTGGAAAAGCCGGGCCGGTCAGGCCTGCAGGAGCTTGCAGATGCGGCAGATGTTGTTATCTACTCGAAGGGCTGGGCCCAAGTAAGATTTGATTTTCAGCTTTTTCCAAGCACATCTAATATAAGGGCAGAACAATGGATATACATCCGCTGAGGATTGCTTACGGGATCAATCATTGAAGATAAGCCGAGCGTAGGTTTTACTGTCCAAGTCCCCGGATAAATAATCTAACCTATCGTTTATAGAGCCTTGCTGTGCTGTACTTGGGGCCATGACGGGGCTGCAGCACTTGAACCAAAGACTGGCAAGTTTGCTCATGTCCCGGCGCATACTGAAGAAGTGGGGGTCGCCGAGTGAGTTTTGATTGTTCCAATGTACTACACGACAAATTAGACCATACTAATAGTCTATAGTACTATCGGGGCAGGAGATACATTTAATGCTGGCTTGCTGTACGGTCTCGTCTATCGGAGTCACGACTGGGATTTCCGAAAGAGGTTAGAATTTGCAAATCTTCTTGCCGGCTTGAAGATCACCCAAGAGGGCTTTGCAGACCTGCAAAGAGCGTTGAACTTTCCGTCATATTGACGTACTCTTTACTTGACTGAATTTTCTAAATTAAAGTCCAATATTGGGTTAATGCAGTAGGTTTGCACTTACTGTACCTATGCTTTGCGTTTGGCCTTCAACGTTATGAAGGTCTTGATATAAAATAGTTTTTTAAGGTTCTATTGATTGGACTATTTAGACAATATGAATTGGAATGGAAGATATATATTTCGCCACAACGAGAGACTTTTTTTTTTCGGTCCGTTGATGAACAAGCTGGCAAGTATGAAACACTATGTAATAGATCAAATTTTTCCAAAACTATGAAGCAAGGTGATCTAAAACACCATGCATTTATCACACAAGGTTTGGCAGGAAAACAAGGCGGTCAAGAATGGCATATATCGGTAGCCCGCCTATCACGTGACACAGCGAGGTTTAGGGCGGTGGAAAACAAAAAATATTCTGCCATCAACTTTTTGATCGCGGCCTTCTTTTGCACGATCAATTTCAATTCCATTTTGACACAATCAACAGTCACCATGGCATCGGTTTACAAGAGTGTTTCAAAGAAGTCGGCTAGACAGCCCACCGAGGATATGTCCGACGAGGATATCGAGATGGAGGAGCTCCTCAATGCGGAAGACGACACCACTGATAGCGAAGAGGAAGAGTCCGATGATGGCGAGGCAGCTGAGGTTGTGAAGAAGCAGCTTGCTTCTGGATTCATGCCCAAGACCCGTGTACTTATCTTGACCTCCAGAGGCGCTTCTTACCGGTATGAATATTGCGGCTTGAGATACGCTGAATGGATTTACTGATCTAACAATTTGCTTTTCTCTAGCCACCGACACCTGATGTCCGATATTTGTGGCCTCCTGCCCCATACCTACAAAGAGACCAAGCTCGACACAAAAAAGAAGGCCGCCGGATACAACCTACTCTTGAACTCTCTTGCCGATCTGCACTCCTGCAACGTTATCTTCTTCCTCGAGGCCAAGAAGAACGGCCAGGATCTTTACCTCTGGCTTTCACGCCCTCCTAATGGTCCCACTATTAAATTCCACCTGAACAACCTGCACACAATGGGCGAGCTCGGCGCTGGATTCGCAGGGAATTGTCTGAAGGGCGGCCGCGGCTTGGTCGTGTTCGATCGCTCCTTCGACGAGCAAGGCCCGGATATGGGCGCTCCGGGTAGTGAATACCGTGCGCTTGTTCGGGAGATGCTGCGCGGAGTTTTCTGTGTGCCCAAGCGTGGTGTCAGAGGCATGAAGCCATTCGTCGACCGCATCATTGGTATCTTTGGAGTGGACGGCAAGATCTGGATTCGCGTCTATGAGATCCGTGAGTCTGAGCCCGGCAAGAAGAAGGAGGGCGAGGAGACTATCAAGCCTGTACCAAAGGGCAAGGACAACGCCCTGCCGGAGGTTTCTCTGGTCGAGATTGGCCCCCGCTTCGTTCTGACCCCCATTGTCATTCTCGAAGGCAGCTTTGGTGGACCCGTCATCTACGAGAACAAGGAGTACGTCAGCCCCAACCAAGTCCGTAGCGACATCCGACAGGGCAAGGCTGGCCGTTACTCCCAGCGCCGAGACGGCCAGACTGATCGGGTTGCCAAGCGCTCCGATCTGGGACTGTCCGAGAACTCTGTGCGGAAGGTGGATGCATTGGACACAAGGAAGTTGTTTGCATAGGGGGTTTATGTTTTTGTTTCGTCGTGCTATTTCTAGACTTGATATCCCTCGGGATGATGTTTCGACTACATGTGTATATTTGATGCGACGCTTTCATCATGGTCCGTTAAGGCGTCGGGGCAAAGTCTCATCCTGGTTAATTTCAAAAGTTGATTATTTCTATCTGTTCCTTGCTTTTGCCTGTTTCATTGCCATCTGGAGAGCTTGACCTTCAGAATAACTAGTTAGTAGACAAGTTGGTTGGACCCCGTGAACGCAAGGGGCAACATTAGCTAAGCGCCATATAAAGCCCTCGACGCCATCGCCCTAACACAGTCCGTCTTTGCCTCCTGTCACCATCCATCATGGCATCATTTTTGTTGGCTAGCCCAATGTGGCTACAAGGAGCTTGCTCTTCTAATATGTTTACTCTTGGTTTCACACTGTCTCTTGTTTCTATTAGCCCCAACGGCGGGGTCTGTATCCAATAGGTCCAACGTACGCGGCGACAAGTCTACGGGTGTTGATTGCTTCACTTCACGATAACACCTTTCAACTTGATTCATACATAAATCCTCGAAACTTAACCGTGTTTCTCTATTTCGGATTACTTTAACACAAATAACAACCTCTCATCAGGTAGGTCGTCACTCGTTGACACTGTATGAGTCATTCTAATGGTGTTACTCTTTATAGCAACAACATAGATATTTCCATCATGCAAATTGATCATCTTGCAACGGAGCTTCTGCTCCATATATTTCGTTCATGCGACTCAGTCTCCGACGTCTTAAATTTATCATTCATCTGCCGTCGACTTCACCGCGTCCTCAACTCAACAAGCAAACTGCATATCCTAGCCAGTGCCGCGGAGACCGAATTTGGTCCCCTCGACGATATCATTCAAGTGGTGACACAAAATGAGAGTCAGCCTGCTCATCTCATCCGACATGCGCCCATGTCTGGCCCCCTTTTGAAACAGGTCATTGAGCTCGGCCTAGTGGCGCGGAAATGGGAGACCATCTACCCATTCAAGAAGTGGAAGATAGACTTTGAGAACCGTCGCTCGCTCACCGACGAAGAGCGATTCCGACTGCGCCGCGCAGTATACCGGCTATGGCTGTATCACAGTGCATTCCATTCTGGTGTTTATGATCGTCATTCTCGTAGTCTTCGCCATGTGGTGTTGGAGCGCGCTCGGTTGCTCCACAACTGGTCCACCCAAGAGCTGGCCGAGATTGAGGATTTGCGCCTCGTCATGGGTGATATTGTCCAGAATCACATATGTCCTAGTAATGGGACTGTTCAACGCAAATTCCGAAAGCGGTATCCAGACAGCAACCATCAACTCTCTTTCAATATCCACCTCAATTATCCTTCGCCTTCAATTACTTCTCTGTCTCCGCATGGCAACCCCTTGTTTCGGAAAGGTCCTGAGGCCTCGATTCAACAATACTTCCACACGGCTCACCCGAGTTATTATGCCGAGTCGCCAGCCAAATACCGGTCTCGGTTCCGCAATGACCTCTCTCATGACCCAGGGTATGAAGGTTGGGGTGACGAGATCCCACATTACTATATTATACAAGACATGCTGAAACTCGATCCTGGTCAGATATTATGGTTGCGCGACCATGCTTTGCTGAAGGAACAGGTAGAGGAGTACGTATGGTCTCTAGGGGAATGGTTCCGCAACAACGGTGAAACATTTGGTGACACGTTGGAATATGTCATGAATGAACGTGGGCTCGAGGTTGGAGAATTTCGATCTGCAGTGGCTAGTCGTGACATGGGCATTGTCCTAAACTAGATTTGTGCTTTTGGACCTTTTGAAATTTATCGAATACATACATGTGCATGGGCTTGAATTTCTCTTTGCAGTTTCACATGGGTTCCCTCCCCTTGCTCATAGAAAAGGCGACAACTAGTTCCGACGACATATCATGTGGGTAGATTCCATATGAGCTCATGCGAATATTCGAAATATGTGTGCCCCCTATCCGCACAGTTAATCATAAATAACGATCTACTTTGCTAGCAACTGTTGTCTGTGGACACAGGCATTAATTATTACTATGGGGCTATTTGGAAAAGCCTGGCCCGGAGAAATTAAATTGCCCTATGGAGCACGTGGGGTCTTCGATAACACGAGGCATTGGCATTAATAGATTGTCTCATTGTTGGCTTTGCATGACTACAGCACTGTACAATTTTACTAAAAGGGGTGGGATGAATTACGAATTTGAGAATTTTCATACAAAAGCCACGCAGCCGAAATGTTAAGACGCCCAACCAAGCTGTGTTCACCATCGTAGAAACATATCAAGCACACCAGTTGAGCGAGCAGAAAAAAGGGGATCAATTTCGTTGAGGACCACGGGAAAAAGAACAAAAAAAAAAAAGACTGAAGAAGGGGAATCCGGCAGCCGGTAACATCAATTCTGGTAGACCCCTATCTTCCCGTGTGGTTTCTCTAACAGATCCCGCCTGTGTATCATCTTCGTAGCCGTCGAATTTCAGACTCCAACACAGATCAAGACCATCTCAATGTCACATCACAAAAGAAGAGTCGTAGCAGTCGGTGCATCGTCCCTGTGAAGGGTAGTCTAGCAGCAGCCCGGCTTCTGCTCGCTGTCTTGCTTGCTGGGGTCAATAACGGGACGGCGGTCGAGGACCTGCTGGCCACCCTCTCCGTTATCGAGAGCTTTGCTGGAAACGATGCGGTAGATTTCTACCAACATTAGCATTCTATACCAAATTCTAAGGAATCGACAACCAACCTGTAAGGATGTTCTGGAAAGCCAGCTCGACATTGCTGGCATCAAGCGCAGAGGTCTCGATGAATGAAAGGTTGTTCTCGCCTACTGAATGTTAGCGCCATACAATGAAACCGATTGTTGAGAAACGCACTGGCGAACTGCTTGGCCTCGTCCGTGGGGACCGCACGCAGGTGGCGCAAATCGCTCTTGTTACCAACGAGCATGATGACGATGTTCGAATCGGCGTGATCCCGTAGTTCCTTCAACCACCGGTTGACATTCTCGTAGGTCTGGTGCTTGCTAATATCGTAAACAAGGAGGGCGCCGACAGCGCCACGATAGTAGGCAGAAGTAATCGCACGGTAGCGCTCCTGACCAGCGGTATCCCAAATTTGTGCCTTGATTGTCTTCGAGTCGACTTGAATGGACCGGGTCGCGAACTCCACACCGATCGTTGACTTCGAGTCTAGGTTGAATTCGTTGCGGGTGAAACGACTCAAGAGGTTAGATTTACCAACACCAGAGTCTCCAATAAGCACCACTATTCACTCCACAATGTCTTCGCGGTCAGTCTTGAGAGCTTTGGGGAGGGAGCACAAGGGGGGTGGTGGATAAGACGAGGGCGGGCATCATCGTAAGGTGGCGACGTTACCTTTGAAGAGAAACTGCGGGGGGTATCATCGTCAGCATAAATTTCTGAAACATGAAGGAGCTCATCGTCCCAAATTAACTCACGTCATATTCGTCGTTGGCCATTTTGAATGTGATCGAGCTAGTAAAGCTCGAAAGGTGGTGTCAAAGTACAGGTAAACGTGGCGGGCGAGTTAAGACTGAGGGGTGTACTTGGGGACTTAAGAGGGCGAAAGCCAGATACGTCAGTATTGAACTCGCAGCAGGCAGAAAGAAAACCAGGGGAGCACACACGGGAAGTAATAGAGAATCAGCAGGGGATAATCAGTGATACCTGGGCCGAGTGTCTCTCCTTAATCGTGGCACCCCCTTGGGGTTTAGCGCAGAGATCACGTGAATTAGCCTTTGACGTGCGGGCGGTATCTTTTATCAATCGGCAGTAACCATTGACTTTCTGGATCTTTGTTCTTGCTCGCTTGCTTTTGCTATTGTTATTATCTCCACGTTTACCCCCCTCTTTCGTCTTTACCATATCTAATAAATATGAAATACGGTATGTATTTGCTCTATCTTGATATCCCCGGAGCCCCACAACTCAAAGTTTCAACCCCAGCACTATCTTGCTTACACTTTGGGCATAAGGCATTGAACGCTGCGGATTGGATCATTTGTTGACTCAATTCCCAGGCGATTACAATGGCATCTGATTCTGAAACGAACAATGCCTCTGACCGAAGTGGAATCGGTGATGCCGACTCTTTGGCATCTACCGCAGAAAGTGAAGAGGAAGCGGAGTACCTCGTGAATGACATCCATGCGGAACGGAGGTTCTACGTTGAACCGGATTCTGAGGATGAAGGCGTCTTCATCACGCAGTATTTGGTGGAATGGGCTGGGTACAGCATGGACAGGTGCAGCTGGGAGCCTAAGGAAATGTTTACTTCGGAAGAGACCCTAGATGGCTGGGAAGAGAAAAAAAAGAAGATCGCGGATGGCAAAGAGATACCCTTCGATCTCAAGTCATGGGAGAGGGATATGGCTTTGTTGCAGAAGAAGACAAAAAAGCGAAAAGAAGACCGAAGGCGCAAAAGAGAACAAAGGGCACGACGGAAAAGCCTCCCTCGGGCTGAATCATCTCGACTGGCCAATATCATAGATACCAATGAGCCCGAAGCAGGCATTGCCTCCCGCAGAGCTCCCAGTCGCCTATCGGTGGATTCCACCGCTTCGGCCTTATTTGTTCCAGCTGAAACCCCACCACCATCAAAAAATGTGGCGCCTCGCCAATCACCGCAACAAAGAGCACATCTTCAATCAGCTACATCTAGCGCGCAAAGAAATCGGAAGCAGCCTTTAGGGTCAACAAGCTTGATTGCACAAACAGAAGCAATTCCAAACAAGCTTCCAAACTTGCGACTTTCTCAACTCGCGAAGAAAATCAACCCCAAGCAGAACCCTCCAGCACGTCAAAAAAGCCCACCACAAGCAGCAAAGCCAACATTGTCTTCTTTTGGTACGGGCCCGGGGGCCAAGCGCGCATACCGTGAAAATAAATGGAGTGACCGAGCACCGGATCTGTCACAGATGGAGCTGATGAAACCTTCTGAATTCCCACCCAGGATGAACATAGACACGACCACCTCGGTCGTGGGTCCATCTGTAACAAGTCCCAAATCCCCGGAAGCCCAAAATCAACCCGCTTCCAAGAATCCAGCCAGCTTGACCGGTCTCCTAAAGACAAATACTGGTCAAATAAACGATAACGCTGCAGAGAAACCACGGAAACCTGCTGTTTCCGCCCCTTCATCAGTTATGGCATCTACACTGCCTTTCTCTGCGAACTTAGGCCCCACTGTGTCAGTTTCTTCGTCGGCTGTGTTGTCTGGCCCCAGTGCACCGTCGAGTCTAGTGAGATCTGTTGGTCCTGTAGATTCCACTACTTCTATTTCCTCGCCAGGTACCCAATCAAAGCCCCTTCTACAGGCCAACCTCCCCCAGCTTGCCGATTCTGTAGATTCTACTGTCTCGACTTTCTCGCCGCCAGGTGAGGCTCCTTCGATAAATCCCGCTGGGCGGTCGACATCTGCCCTTATTGCGCCCTCACCAGCTGCTTATCCCCGCCCCACACCACAGGCCAATACCGACTGGCCTACCGGTCCTTCGGCCTCTACTATCTCAATCTTACCTCCAGTTGTTCTTCCAGGAGCCCGTGCGGAGGCTACTTCAATGAAACCTGCTGGACTCTCCAGTTCTAGTCTTACTACACGGTCGCCAGCCATTCCAAATAGGCACTGTGCAATGGTCAATCCTGAGAGATATACTGAGAATCGAGACTCGCATGACAGCCGCGAGACAGTCCGAGGTTGGAACAGCTATAGACCTAACCACACACTTGTGGCCGATACCTACAGACCATCAGAGCTCTCTCGTCTATCATCGCCATCCCGACGGCCAACACCATATCGACGGTCATCACCTTCTCGTTGGTCACGGTCACGGTCCCCTCCCCCTCAAAGGTCATCGCCCTCACATCGGCCACGGTCTCCGCCCTCTCGAAGGACGTCGCCCCCCGGCCGACTGTCAAGGTCTTCTTTGCGTGGTATGGGTGATTATTACGCCCCTCGTAGCCCATCTCCCACCAATTCTCAGATTCCGCCAAGGTCTCCAAATTCAATCGCTTTGAATAAAAATTCATTCGCCAATGTTCAAACATTTGCTCCCGTCGAACCCAGAGCTGGGGCATCTGCTCAACCCAATCTTTCTATTACGGCCCAAATTGCAAGAATGCCCGTGTGTGATAGGCGGGCGCCTGGTTGCAAGAGGATTGGTAATTACTGGTGTAATACAGCCCTGGGAGAGATCCTTGTCCACGTCTTTATCGGACCCGGCAAGAAAGCACTTGGTGCTTTCAGATTATGCGGCATCCGTCCGGGTCCCCGGAAATCTTTGATCTTGGCTAAGAACCCGAAAACAGGCCAAGTTGAGGTTTGGTTTAAGCACCTGTGCACAGTCAGAGAGTACGAAAGATTGTGTGCATCCAGTGTCAGTATAAAATCCATAGATTTGTCTCTTATAGAATGCTAACATTGGCTATAGGCGACAAATTCTGTGCTGAGTACAGGCTGGGTTGAGGGCTTCAGCGACACCAACGAAAATCTGTTCCATCTAGCAGAAGATTTGCGAAAGGACGATCTCATCGCCATCCACTATCCTACAAGGCTAAGAAATGGGCCGAACATTGTCTGGGTTGCTTGGTCACGTGCATCACAGGAATTCAAATTTCCACGTCCTCAGGACGAAGTGCCACCTAGCATTCCTCTGCTTATTGCCGCTCGCACTATGCTCGCACCGATGGAAGTTCCAGGCTCAAGTGGACCTAGCCAGCCTAGCGGTCAACCGTATGGCTTTTTGCCAGATGCGTCGCTTTCACTGCGCGTCAAGCCACCTAGTGTAGATGATGGCCTAGATTTCGGCAGTTCCCCAAAACGGTCGAGCTTCTATCATGATATGAGAATGGGTGGATCCTTGCGCTCGCGAGAGATGCCCACCCCAGCATCGGTCCAAAGCATTCCGCCCACAAGTGATCTCAGGGGTAATTTAATTTACGCTAACCCCCAACCCCAAGATAACCTCACGGTTCAAGCGGCTAACTTGGGCCAAACGATCGAAGAGTTCATGAAACGCTGTAATATCGACGTGGAAGAACTTGCGACAATCGACGAAGGTGGGAAACTATCAAAGGCCGGTATTTTCTATTTGCACTTCCCCTTAGGCAATGAAGAAATACACCAGGAACTGCTGTTTCTGCAGGGAGTCTTGAAGTACCATGAGAAAATTGTTCTCACAAGCGACAGCCCCGGAGACTGGGCAAAATTTATGCAGAACAGCAGGCAGGGCGTGGCCATAGTATGTGATCGATATTTACAGTTTCACAATTGTCAAACAACTAACCGAGAGCAGTTTCACGAATCGTTCGCCGGATACGATATGTTGCGCCCTGCACTCAATTCTGTACTTCCTACCAACTCGTTCAATTTCTGGATTGTTCGCATTCAAAGTCCACTCGAATTAGTTGATCCCCGTTATTGTTCACCGAGTGACCACCATCTACGCATCTTTCCATATGGCGGCGTCATACTTCTCACCGAGGACGTGTTGACAGACCTAAAGGGGGTGGCCGTCACTCTCCAATGGATTCGAAGTGTTAACAAGCACAAACGTAAATCTTGGACCTTGATGCTTTTCCCCGGGATACTTGAATGGATCGAAAGGAGACTCGACGATGAAAATCACTCGCAAGATCATGGACTGTATGTCATACCTCTTTACCACTAGTTGGGTCAAGCTTCTAACGAAAACAAATGTAGCCTGCTGCTCATCCACACGTTGATCATCAAGAACAACATCACGGACCCTCGCGTGGACTTGTTTAATAAAGCCAGTCTACACCCCAACTCAAAAAGCAACGTCATCGCACCCTCTCTCAATGAATACGGCACTCGCACAGAGCACCACTCCCTCAAAATCGAGGACAAAGTTGAACGCGACACAGATCATCTGATAGAATTCTTCGCGGGATGGTCATTGGTTCACATACCACGTTTCCGGAATTTTGTCGCTGTCACGTCTCTCGGTCCTCTCACTGGACCACGGTGGGACGAATGGGGCCATATCACTGTCATGCGAGGTGGTTTCGGCCATTTCTTTAGACGCTTCAAAATAGACCCAAAGACCATTATGACCTACCTGTCAGGTGGCTCCAACTCACAGGTTTCTACTAGCCAAGCAGCCACCCCTATGACAATGACCACACCCCAGACACCTAATTGGGCATCTCACAACTCTAACACCGCTATTCAATCTACCTTCACAGGCAGCCCAAACGGCAAAGGCATGGGCAAATACCCTGCTCCCTACAAGTGATCTTTGCGACGTTACGATCAAAGCAGGTTACGCCACAAATACGCGTGATTGTGCTCATATTTCTCTTTCTCTTCTTGCACAATCGTTTATGATACCCCCATTAGTTTGTTATTGAATGTATTATACCTAGAAAGCTATGGAAGCTATGATGTTATGAAATGAACCCCAATTATATGAAAGTCGACCTCAAAAGACTTGCAGTCGTGTATAACTACTAGTTTGTCCACTTACATTCAAAATTAAGATCCAACGCTTGATCAGTAATGGGCGGCCTATCATACGAACGCTCGCAATTCAGAAAGTATGGCTTTGTTAAGCTGCACGCTAATTGCCGCCAATGCAACTGGGACACGAAGAACAACACCCGGAAAGATAAAAAATAGTCGCCAGAGATGAGATGAATGCATACCATTTATTTACACTCAACCAGTCGCTCGATTCCGGTACTCCTGGAAGTTTGACGCATTGGAGCCATCCGCATCATCTTGCGTCTTAGTCTTTTGATCCTGGTCTTTCTTCTCCCCGCGAGTCTTTGCTTCCCACTGGCTTTCCTCGGCGGAAATCATAGCATGGAAACGTCCTCCCTGTCCACGGGCAAGGTAGATAGGCTGTTCCTTGCGTTCAGCTACAGCCTGGGTCACGAGGACGAATTTCACACTCGAGCCGGGCGCTTCGAACATGGCGTCACTGAGAATGGTCTCCATCTCAGTTCGTAGCGCGCGTGCGCCGGTGCCCATTGTAAAGGCATTGCCGGCGACTTTGTGGAGTGCCGGTGTGGTGAAGCGCAGCTCAATACCGGAGAGGGAGAACAGGGTCGTGTATTGGGCTAGAAGGGAGTTGCGGGGTTCGGTTAGGATGCGCATAAGCAAGGGTTGAGATAGTGCAGAGAGAGCGGCGGTGACGGGAATCCTGCCGATCAGTTCAGGGATGAAGCCGTAGCTTTGCAGGTCCGAAGGTGTTAATAGGTCGAGTGCGTTGAAATAGGTTGGCTCAGCGCCAGAACCGGCTGGCGAGGCAGAGGAGAAGAAAGGGAGGTGTTTCTTATACAGTGCTTCTTCGTCAGACCCTGGAAGGATTGGAAGTGGTTGGTTTGTAGAGATATTTGGCGAGCCAGGAAAATCACTAGTGTTTGAGGCGGGTCGAACTGGCTGACCAAAGCCTATGGACCCACGGGATATTCGATCCATGATGGCTTTGTGCAGTCCAACGAAGGCGCCAGAGAACACAAACAAGATGTTGTCTGTTCGCACATTGTACACTTCTCCCTTAGCGCCTGGATTGGGGTTATTGGGTTGGAATGGCCCATTCCCTAAGGGACTGTTGGAGGGGAAGCTATTCGGGGGGCTAGTTGCGCGGGGATTCTTCTCTGGCTTGGCCTGGACCTGCACGGTCGTGCCTTCAATGATCTTGAGAAGCGCCTGCTGTACTCCTTCACCACCGACATCTTTGCCATGACTAACCTTCGCAGCTGCAATCTTGTCCACCTCATCGAGAACAATAATTCCACGCTCTGCCTGCTCCACGTTGTAGTCTGCAGCTGCCAAAAGTCGGTGAACACACACTTCCGCGTCCTCTCCAATGTAACCGGCCTGGGTGAACACAGTGCAGTCGGAAATACTAAAAGGCACAGAAAGAACCCGAGCAAGAGTCTTTGCCATAAGTGTCTTTCCTACACCAGACGGGCCAAGTAACAAAATATTGGACTTTTCAAGGTGTAGCGGCGATGCATCGGCGAAGTCTGCTTGCTCCAAGGGCGTGTTTTGGCGGGATTTAGGGGTCTGAGGTACGCTGGCAGTCTTCTGCGCGCCTGTGGTATTATCTGCTGTATCGAAAACTAAATTAGAAAATGAGCGACAGCATCAAAATCAACAGGTAATATACCGTCCAAGGGATGAATCTCGAGTGCTTCCCTCCGCTGACGCTTCGCGAGAGCCTCGGCTGCTTCTTCCTCCCGGCGCACTAACTCTTGCACGCGCTGGTAGTGATTGTACACGGCGACACTGAGCACTTTCTTTGCGCGATCCTGACCGACGACATATTGATCGAGATATTGCTTTAACACTTTCGGTGTGATGCGGGGGGCGCCAAAGGCCGGGGTTGATCCTAATGGCCCGGGAGTAGGGAGTCCAGTTTCATAGCTACCAGTAAATGGCTGACTTGTGAATTCTGACCGGTTGAATTGAGACAATGTCGGAAAAGTGGTGGAGGAGCTAGAGAGTTGGCGTGTGGACCAGCTGTATGATTGAGGAAGCCGACACCGGACAATGTCACGACGAGCCAAGGTGGCCGGGAGGCGACGCTGGAAATGCAGCCACAGCATTGCTGGGCACCAGTAAGTTACAAAGGATTTATGAGAGACTGATAGAGAGCCCTGAAATCACCAAGTAAAGGAAGGACCTCGGAGGATTGGAGAGCGATGGATCAGATACCGGATAGCTTTCCCCGCAGGTGATCTTATCTGATGAGTCATCTGCTTGATGAACAGGTGGTCCGGCTATTCACGGATAAATTCAACTACAATTATCCATATAACCTAAGCCTAGTCATGTCTGTTTGGTGGTCTGTTTAAATGTTCTTTTTAATGTTTTTAGATGTATGGGAAGGTGGTAAAAAGCATGGAATTCGCAGAGAACTTTTCTATATAAAACACAAGAAGTCTCGCGTCAAATATTCATTGACGCATTACAGCGAGCACCTTCGACAAACGGTACCTACACAGAAACTCCTAGTGCAATCATCCAGTAGCCTCCAATGTGGCCCAGGGGGTACCTTGTAGATATGTGGTCGCAAATGGAGCAGTCTCAGCTCACGCCAACAAAATCAACAGCCCTGTCAACCCAGCTTGAAGAAAAACCATTACTGATCTGGCGATCGCACAAGGTTAAACCGCTGACGCAACTCAAGGTTGCACGGTAGTATGCCAACAATAATGCCACAAATGAAAAATCCCTCTGGTTCGTTCGTGGCGATGCCAAGATGAGTGCTTATCTCAATAAAGCAAATGTGCAGGAGTATTCCGAGAAGACAGAGATCCTTATCTCTATATTTCTAAGCAGGTATGGGACCTTAGTGCACTTCCTTCTAGAAAGGGTTGGGCAGCCGATATTGGGATTATGCAAAATTGCGCTTGAGGTTATAAGTTGGCTGTCTAGTCAGCTTTCAATATTTGAGTTGTTGCAAATCCAGTTCTGGTACCTACGGGTGGAAAGAGGGTAAAATAGTAAGATAGATGCAGCTCTTTGATGACAATGATGGGTATTTGGTTATTGCTTTCTAATGTCGGGGCTGTTCGATGGCGTCCGTGGCCCCGGAAGGCGTTGTATTCCCCGGGAATATAGCAATGCTTAAACCGCAAGAGCTTCTTGGGACCAGGTGCAGATTTCACCGTTTAAATCCAATAGAAGCAAGTGGTTCGATCGTAGTTTGGTTGAGCGCTATACACTCCAGTGTATTCGCCGAAACTCAACTTTGAGGAGAGCCTATGGATGCTTTTTCTTTTCCCACGTTATTGCCGGATTTCACTAGTTAGACAAATATTCACGGCTAGCAGCAACCACAGTGGTAGCTCGGTCACCGACCGAGTGATTTTATGTTCATCCTGACCACCCTTATTTATTCGCCTTAAACACAGGCTGCTGTTCCATCGTCTGTGAGATGAAGTTACGGAGAGCCGACCACCGACCAGCCGTCGGGTTCGACTCGGTACTCGCCTCGCCAGTGTTGGCAGCCGGGGCTGATGTGATGTTGGACATCTCGGTCAGGTTCTTGTTGAAGCGGTCTCGCTCCAATTTCTCGAGTTTTTCCCGGCGCTTCAGTGCACCTGGCTTGTGCCTCAGGGTCTTCTGCTTGATCACATTCACTTGACTGGCGGCATCGGTGGATTCTTCAGCCTCGGGCAAGGCATCGGCCAAGGATTCGAGGTTAGCGACAAGTTTTTTTGACGCTCGTCGACGCTTGGGAGTCTTCTGGGAATCTTTCTCGATCTTAGACACGAGGGCAGCATGCTTGATCTGACGTTTATCCCTCTTGCTTGTGCGAAATTCGTCGCCAAAGACACTGGGTTTGGCTATCGCGCCTCTGCCCGAGGCAGTTTTCGTTGATTTGCGAATAGGAGCCTGTGAAGATAGAACGATAATTAACCGGCTGAAAGTGGAACGAGATAAGTAATAGGGCAGCTTACCATGTTGGCATGTGAGATCTACAGCGGGGAGCAACGAAAAGACGAATTTGCGACGGGAAAAGCGAAACCCCAACTCCAATTGTTCACCGCCTGGTTCCACTCTACCCACTGTTCTTCTCAGGAACTCAACGTTGTTTGGCTCTTCAGATCAATTAGTTCATGTGTGTGTCAAAGGCAAAAAGAAAAAAGAGAAAAAAGAGAAAGAAAAAAAAAACCAAAGTCCGCTTTGACTGACGTTATCAAGGTTCTCGTGCGCTAAATTGCCCTCTCCGAATTTCGACGGCTTTCCGGTGACATCAGAATTGGTGGTCAGAAGGCAATCCCGAAAAGGCTGAAATCATTGGGGGTCCCAACACGATAACTTGTATGGATATACGTCTCAACCTACGTCGGATCTGCGTTCCTCACACCTCGACCGCATTTCGACCTCGGTCACTCGCCCGGTCAGCCACCCGGTTCCAGACCCCATTCATAAATCCACACCGTTTGCCCCCGCCGATTTCTTCTTCACCTTTTAAACCCACCTTCTCCGGACCTCTTTCCCGTAGATCAATTGTTTCTTCTACACACACCATGGGTTCTGTCACTCCTTATCAGCGCAAGCACAAGATCACGGTGGTAGGCTCCGGTAACTGGTAAGAAATCAGTCCCTAAAAAGGGCGGTGGATTTGTGCTGATTGTGTTACTCGATAGGGGCTGCGCCATCGCCAAGATCGTTGCCGAAAATGCGGCCAGCAACCCCGACCTCTTTGAGGAGAAGGTTGAGATGTGGGTATTTGAGGAGAATGTCGAGGTTCCGAAGACTTCTAAGAACTACAATGCCTCGAACGCTGGCCCCCAGAAATTGACTGAGGTGATTAACAATGTCCATGAGAATGTCAAGTACCTCCCAGGAATCCAATTGCCAGTCAATCTGCACGCCAACCCGTCCCTAGAGGATGCGGTGAAGGATAGCACACTTCTCATCTTCAACCTGCCTCATCAATTCATCATTAAGACCTGCGAACAAATCAAGGGCAAGATCCTCCCCTACGCCCGTGGCATCTCTTGCATTAAGGGTGTGGACGTCAACGGAACAGGTATCCACCTCTTCTCTGAGACCATTGGTAGAATCCTTGGCATCTATTGTGGTGCCCTGTCTGGTGCAAACATCGCCAATGAGGTCGCCCAAGAGAAGTGGTCCGAGACCAGCGTCGCCTACGACCCCCCACACATGGACTCCCAGGTTCCCACTCCCCAGCGGTCGCCTTCTTCTTCCACAACCAACTTGGTGGAGTTCCAACACAAGGATACCTCGGGTCGAATCTCGGAGGTCAAGTTGCAGGCCTTGCCGTCAGAATATCCTCCTGTCGACCATGCCGTGCTGAAGACCCTCTTCCACCGCCATTATTTCCACGTGCGTGTTGTCAACGATGTTGCTGGTGTGTCTATCAGTGGCGCACTTAAGAACGTTGTTGCTCTGGCCGCTGGTTGGGTTGTCGGCATGGGATGGGGTGATAACGCCAAGGCTGCTATCATGCGCGTGGGCTTGATGGAGATGGTCAAGTTCGGAGATACGTTCTTCAGCGCCACGATTGACAACCGCACCTTCACCGATGAGAGTGCCGGTGTGGCAGACTTGATCACTAGCTCCAGCAGTGGTCGTAACTTCCGGTGTGCCAAGTACAGCGTTGAGCGCAATCAGCCTATTGAGGAGATCGAGAGGACTGAGCTCAACGGCCAGAAGTTGCAGGGTACTCTGACTGCTGTGGAAGTGAACAGCTTCCTCAAGAACCAGGGCATGGAGCATGAGTTCCCTCTGTTCACTGCTGTTTTCCGTGAGATCACCCCCTGTGACCACTCGATCCAAGCTAACGTTTCACAGGTATTTTGGAGGGAACCATGAAGGTCGAGGAGATTCCTTCTTACATTGAGCGGTAAAAACAAGTCCCATCTAATGTCCTTTTGTTATGTTCGTGTTACTTATCAAAACGTTTGTTTCCCTTATAGCCCTCCTCAGGCCCGAGCCCCGATTTCTGCATCACAAAATTCCAATGACGAGGATAATGGCGCTCGCTTCAGTGCTGCGCGATTATAATTTAGGGCTTGGATTGGGCATTGGACATTGTATAGACTTTCATGACCTGTATTTATGAACTGCATGCGGATTATATTCTAGACATTTGATTTGAATCTAAGACTGTTCGATTCGTGCATACAATTCAATGTACATCGACGTAGGTAAGAATACTAAAGGAAAATGGATGATGTCATTCCCCGCGTGGTCTGGGCTTTCTCCAGGAACATATGAGGGGAACGCTAGGTCCTCTGTCCCCGACTTTTCCTTCCCTGCTTTTCAATTCTTTTTTTTTTTTTTTTTTTTTCTCCTTAAATATTCTTTGAAGTCTCACCTCTCTGTCCTCTTCGCTATCGCAGTGAAAGTAGGGTGGAACGTTCCCAATTCTCCTGTACTCTCACGATCCGTTGGTGTAGATCCTGGATTCATCCAATCGTTATCGACCTATCGCAATGGCCTCCCCACGTCAGGTCTACTTGCTTCCATTGAAGGATGACGGTTCTCCAGACGTACCCGGTGGGTACATTTACCTGGCGCCGCCGCCGAAATCTGGATACGTGCTTCGATTCATCATTGAAGGAACGAGCTCCATTTGCCGACAAGGCAGTCTCTGGGTGAATATTCCCGAGGAGGGAAAGCCCTTTGAACGTTGCTCATTCCGGGAGTTCAGGTAGATCTTCTCAGTTCTTATATGCTGTCTAAATTGAGAGTGGCGGTTACTGAACAGAAGCAGACTGCAGCCAAACTTCAACGAGAACATTCAGATCGATATCCCTGTGACATCCGCGGGAGCGTTTGCTTTTTACACAACCTTTTCCCCACTGCCAGTGTTCTCAGTTGAGGAGGTTTCTGCTCCGGAGCCGACTCAGACCCCTGTTCACTACATTGACGTGTCGCCTAAACTTACCCTTCAGGGGAAAGACTTGCCGCTCAATGCACTCTCTATCTTCTCGGTGATCTCGAAGTTTATGGGTCAATATCCTACAGACTGGGACAGACACCTTCGCGGAATTGGTCAGCGGAACTACAACATGGTTCACTTCACACCTCTCATGCAGCGTGGCGCATCCAACTCGCCCTACAGTATTTTTGATCAATTGACATTCGACAGCGACTTTTTCCCTAATGGAGAAGACGATGTCACGTCGTTGGTCGCGAAGATGGAGAAAGATTATGGTCTTCTCACATTGACGGATGTGGTCTGGAACCACACGGCTCATAATAGCAAGTGGCTGGAGGAGCATCCCGAGTCTGGATACAGCGTGGAGACCGCGCCATGGCTGGAGGCAGCACTCGAGCTAGACTCGGCGCTTTTGAAATTTGGCGATAGCCTCCAGGATATCGGTCTTCCGACAGAGTTCAAAAACGAAGAAGATCTGGTGACCGTCATGAACGCGGCACGCAAGCAAGCCATTGATGGAACTCGTCTATGGGAGTTTTACGTTCTCGACGTAAAGAATAATGTTAAGAATATTTTGGATGAATGGATCAATGCAAGCATCGATCCTGCGCTCGTCGGACGGGACGAGATGCAGCAGTTCAAAAACTGGTCGCTCACGCAACAAGCCAACGTTCTCCGTGAGATTGGAATTCCATCCGTCAAGCAGGTTCTCGGGCGGTATGGCCGTGCTGTCGACCCAAAGTTTGGAGCAGTTGCTTTAAATGTGCTTTTTGGGGATTACAATGAGGGACACACCAATCTCGACGATATCGAAGCGTCTCTGTCCCAGCTCCTCGATGAGGCCAACTTGCCATTCTACAAGGAGTATGATGCAGACGTTGATGCTATTATGGACCAACTGTTCAACCGCATCAAGTATCTCAGAATTGAGGATCATGGTCCCAAGCTGGGCCCTGTCACCAAAGAAAACCCGTTGATTGAGACTTACTTTACCCGCCTTCCTGTTAATGATGTCACGAAGAAGCACGATCCCAAAGCCCTGGCTTTGGTCAATAACGGTTGGATCTGGAATGCCGACGCGATGAAAGATAACGCCGGGCCCGATTCCAGGGCCTACCTACGCCGCGAAGTTATTGTGTGGGGTGATTGCGTAAAGCTCCGATACGGATCCTCCCCCGAAGATAGTCCTTTCCTCTGGGACTTTATGACGCAGTATACCCGCCTTATGGCCAAGTACTTCAGTGGTTTCCGAATTGATAATTGCCATTCGACGCCGCTAGTGGTTGCGGAATATTTGCTGGACGAAGCTCGCAAAGTTCGGCCTGACTTGACTGTGTTCGCGGAACTCTTTACGGGCTCGGAGGAGGCCGACTATGTCTTCGTCAAACGCTTGGGTATCAATGCTCTGATTCGTGAGGCTATGCAGGCTTGGAGCACTGAGGAGCTGAGTCGCCTTGTTCACCGTCATGGTGGTCAGCCGATCGGTAGCTTCGAGATGGATTTACCTTCTGCTGGCAGTAGCCATGCCATTACGTCAGCTAGGTCAGGCAAGACTGACGAAAAGATCACCCATATTCGGCCCTGTCCAGTGCCGGCCTTGTTCATGGACTGTACCCATGACAATGAGCTCCCTGCTCAGAAACGCGACGCCAGAGACACTCTTCCAAATGCTGCCCTTGTGGCAATGTGTGCCTCGGCCACTGGAAGTGTGATGGGCTACGACGAGGTGTATCCCAAACTCATCGATCTCGTCCACGAGACTCGAAAATACGTCTCCCACTCCTCTGATTCCGATAGTCTGGTGGTCGGATCTGGAGAGGGTGGAATCGGTGGTGTCAAGAAGCTTCTGAATGAACTCCACACTATGATGGGAGTCGAAGGCTATGACGAAACTCACATCCATCACGACGGTGAGTTCATCACTGTCCACAGAGTCCACCCTAAGACCAGAAAAGGTATCTTCTTGGTCGCACATACCGCATTCCCCGGCAATGAGAGTGGTGCGATTCTCGCTCCCACTCATATCGCCGGTACCAGTGCCAAGCATATCGGATCGTGGCAGCTTGAGGTTGATGCCAACGATGAAGCAAAGGCGAAAGTCCTGGCCGATAACAAGTACTTGAAGGGTCTTCCCAGCCATACCCGCGACATAGAAGGCACCAAAATCGAACAAAACGACAAAAATGTCAAAATATCCGTACTAGAGTCCCTTGTTCCTGGTTCCATTGCTCTTTTTGAGACATGGATTCCCGGCGCAGATCATGCCGATGGATTTGAAAACAACCTCGCCAATGGCGCGGACGACGCATTCTCTGAGCTCAGCTTGATTGATCTGAACTTTGTGCTATACCGTTGCGAAGCTGAAGAGAGGGACTATAGCGACGGTCAGGATGGCATATACAACATTCCAAAGCATGATCCTATGGTCTATGCTGGTCTCCAGGGCTGGTGGAGTGTTCTTGAGGATATCATCAAGTATAACCAACTTGGCCACCCACTCTGCGATCACTTGCGAGAGGGTCAGTGGGCTTTGGATTACATCATTGGTCGCATGGAGAAGGCGGCTTCCAAGGAAGGATATGTTGCATTGAAAAAGCCTGCCACATGGCTTCGTGAGAGGTTCGACACTGTCCGTAACTTGCCCAACTTCCTTTTCCCAAGGTATTTCGCAATCATTCTGCAGGTTGCATACAATGCTGCGTGGAAGAGAGGTATTCATCTCCTTGGAGACAATGTGCGGCATGGCCAGGAGTTCATTCATCAATTGGCTATGGTCAGTGTTCAACAAACCGGCTATGTGAAATCGGCATCCTTGTGGCCCACCAAGATGGTCCCCAGTCTTGCAGCCGGACTGCCTCATTTTGCAGTTGACTGGGCAAGATGCTGGGGAAGAGATATTTTCATCTCCATCCGTGGCTTATTCCTTTGCACTCAACGCTTTGATGATGCTAAGGAGCATATTATCGCTTTTGCGAGTGTGCTCAAGCATGGCATGATTCCCAATCTGCTGAGTAGCGGAAAATTGCCACGATACAATTCTCGGGACTCCGTCTGGTTCTTCATGCAGGCGATCCAGGACTTTGTCGAAATTGCGCCTAATGGCATTGATATCTTGCAAGAGAAAATTCCAAGACGATTCTTGCCTTATGACGACACTTGGTTCCCCTTCGATGATTCTCGGGCATACTCTCAGTCCCCGACTCTTCTTGAATGCATCCAGGAAGTATTCCAAAGACATGCCTCTGGTATGTCTTTCAGAGAATACAACGCTGGCCCCGACCTTGATCGTCAGATGAAACCCGAAGGCTTCCAGATCAACGTCAAGGTTGACTGGGAAACGGGTCTGATTTTCGGTGGCAACCAGGATAACTGTGGTACTTGGCAAGACAAGATGGGAGAGAGCACTAAGGCAGGAAACAAGGGATTCCCTGGAACTCCCCGCGATGGTGCTGCTATTGAGATTACTGGGCTCGCCTACAGCGCTCTGGCGTGGCTGACACGTCTCCACGAATCCAAGGCGTATCCCCATGAGGGCGTGGATATCGGCGATGGCAAAAAAATCACTTTTGCCGAATGGGGCCGCAAAATCAAGGACAACTTCGAGCGGTGCTACTTTGTTCCACTCGATCCCAGCGAAGACAGTCAGTACGAGGTGGACGCGAAAATCGTCAACCGCCGGGGAATCTACAAGGATTTGTACAAGTCTGGCAAGCCTTACGAAGATTACCAGCTCCGTGCCAACTTCCCCGTCGCAATGTCAGTCGCTCCAGAGCTATTCACGCCTGCAAAGGCTCTCGTGGCTCTATCGATTGCCGACTCCGTAATTTTGGGCCCTGTGGGCATGTCGACACTGGACCCATCCGATCTCAACTACCGTCCAAACTACATAAACTCTGACGACTCCGATGACTTCGCAACTGCCAAGGGTCGTAATTATCATCAGGGTCCGGAGTGGATCTGGCAACGCGGTTATTTCCTCCGTGCTCTATTGCATTTCGATCTTCTGCGCCGAAAGACGCCTGAGGAACGGACTGAGTGCTTCCAGCAAGTCACCCGACGACTTGATGGTTGCAAGAAGGCATTGCGGGAGAGCTCTTGGAAGGGACTACCAGAATTGACGAACAAGGCTGGAGAGTATTGTAATGATTCGGTGAGTTACATTTGTTTTGATATATATGCCAATTTGTGCAGGATCCTAACAAAAAATATAGTCACCCACTCAGACCTGGTCCGCCGGATGTCTGCTTGACCTTTACTATGATGCATCCAAGCATTCCTAGATTTGGTTTTTGACTTTTGGATACACGATTGCTATTCCCCTGAACACATCTCATATTAGATATCATGCATTAAGAGATTTTTTTCCGGCATCTTAACTAGATCCATGGTTGCACCGCGTCAGATCTATTGCACTTTAAACTATACGATTTGTATAAAGCATTTCAAAATTTAGTCAGTGTAAATGTTCAATGCTCTCCTTGCTGCATAGATCAGGCAATAGATGAATCACGGGGTTATGCGCATAACTGATGACTCATCCATATGCAGCCCGGCTCCGGAAGCCGTCATTGAACCTTGGGGAAGGTTTGAATGAAAAGCAGAAAAACAAAGGGGGAAACTCACCGATTGTTCACAACCTCCTCTCGAAAACCAAAGCGAAATTCTCGAACAACAATCGCGGCATAAGCAGCAATCAAATCGTCTCCAACAGTTGGCCATCCAATCTCCCTGACGTCAGTCATTTCGGTGATCAACGGAAATCTGCCGCATGCCCTTGACGAACCACTAGCTCCGACAGCCCCTCGGTCGTCGAAGCCCCCGGAAAGCCGGAGTGCGGAGACCCCTTATAAAACAGAGTCATGTCTCTTACGGCATCAGCGACCTCCGCTGTGTTGACCTTGCTTGCCGATAAACCCGATGATGGAAGCAAGAGGCGGTGGGATGACCAGTTAAAAGAACAGCGCGATCTGTACACGCAATTTGTGATTAGCTCCGCGCTGGGTCTCAGCGCCTTTTTGACATTCTGTGTATGTGTTTCTGTCACTATGAGGTGTGGGTCTTGTTCATCGCTGATAGTTTCATTTCTAGATCTTGCGGCCAAAATGGACAGAGTTATATGCCGCGCGACGACGACAAAGAAACGCTGCCTCGCAGTTACCTGAACTTCCGGACACCCTTTTTGGTTGGATTCCCGTTCTCCATCAGATTACAGAAGAGGAAGTGCTGCAGTCTGCGGGCCTAGATGCATATGTGGTATGTTCAACTGCTTTGGCTTCTCTGCCAGACAATAGACCATTGCTAACTTGAGTCTCTGGGTAGTTCTTGTCTTTCTTCAAGTTTGCGATCCGGTTCCTCTTGGCTGTCTTTATCTTCGCTGTTGCGATCATCCTCCCTATGCATTACAAATACACCGGCCAATACGGAGTTCCTGGCTGGGATAACGTCCCTGGCAATAAGACCATGAGTCCAATGGGCGGAAATGAAAAGGAAAAGCCAGTTACAGACCCTGCATATCTGTGGATTTATGTATTGTTCGCATATGTCTTCAGTGGATTGGCCATCTACATGCTTCTTGATGAGACAAAGGTAATCATCCGCACTCGACAAACCTATCTCGGGAATCAGACTAGCACCACTGATCGCACCATTCGCTTGTCCGGGATCCCACACGACTTGGGGACCGAAGATAAGATCAAAGAATTTGTGGAAGGCCTGCGAGTCGGCAATGTTGAGAGTATCACGGTATGCCGACAGTGGCGTGAGCTAGACGAATTGATCGACGAGAGAATGAAAGTGATCCGTGAACTTGAGAGAGCATGGACAAAGCACATGGGATACAAGCGCCCAAAGAGCGATGGAAATACGTTGCCGCTGACCGAACAACAACCCCGTGATGCAGACGATGAACGGTCCGGGCTCCTGTCCGGACACGAGAACGAGGATGTCTCAGGTTATGCGAATGAAAGACCCAAGGTTCGTATCTGGTACGGTCCATTCAAGCTTCGTTTCCGCATGATCGATGCAATCGATTACTATGAGGAAAAGCTACGGAAGATTGATGAACATATTCAAAACGCCCGAGAGAAAGAATATCTTAGTACCGAGATTGCTTTCGTCACGATGGAGTCAATCGCCGCATCTCAAATGCTTGTTCAGGCGATCCTTGATCCGCACCCAATGCAAATGTTTGCTCGACTTGCACCGGCGCCGGCAGATGTTATTTGGAAAAATACTTACTTGTCTCGTACTCGACGAATGGTTCAGTCATGGTCCATCACCTTCGTTATAGCATTCCTCACCGTGTTTTGGTCTGTGCTCTTGGTACCTATTGCCTCATTGCTGGAGCTGAAGACTCTTGAGACGATTGTCCCCCGGCTGGCCGAGTTCCTCCAGGAGCATCCGATCATCAAGTCGTTGGTTCAAACGGGATTGCCTACCCTCGCATTCTCTCTGTTGACGGTAGCTGTGCCTTATCTGTATGAGTGTAAGTTTTCCCATTCAACATTCCCCTTCTTGTAGTCGTTCAAATCACTGATCCTCTTTGCAGGGCTCTCAAATAACCAAGGAATGATGTCACGTGGTGATGTTGAGCTGTCCGTTATCTCCAAGAACTTCTTCTTCTCGTTCTTCAATCTGTTCCTTCTATTCACTGTGTTCGGAACAGCAAGTGGTTTCTATGGGTTCTGGGAAAGCCTTCGGGATGCATTCAAAGATTCTACAACGATTGCCCTCGCACTAGCCAATTCCCTCGAAGGCCTGGCTCCATTCTACATCAACCTGTTGATTCTTCAGGGGTTGGGCCTTTTCCCCTTCCGACTCCTTGAATTTGGAAGTGTCGCACTATACCCCTTCCACTTCCTGTCTGCCCGCACGCCTCGAGAATATGCGGAGCTGTCAACCCCTCCCAAGTTTAGCTACGGGTTCTCCATCCCCCAAACCATCTTGATATTGGTTATCTGCGTGGTTTACAGTGTGTTCCCGAGCTCGTGGCTGATCTGCCTATTCGGCCTGATTTACTTCACAGTCGGCAAATTTATCTACAAATACCAACTGCTGTATGCCATGGATCACCAGCAACATTCCACGGGTCGCGCATGGCCAATGATTTGCAACCGCGTATTCGTGGGGCTGTTGGTTCACCAGCTGGCCATGATTGGCGTTCTGGCTCTGCGCCGAGCCATCACCCGGTCTCTACTCCTGGTGCCACTTCTAGGCTTCACCGTTTGGTTTTCATATTGGTTTGGGCGTACATACGAGCCCTTGATGAAATTCATTGCCCTCAAGAGTATCAATCGGGACCAGCCGGGTGGTGGCGACATCTCCCCATCGCCTTCATCGAGCCTCTCACCGCCATCAGGCATGGATCGCGATAGCCTTCCGATACGTATTGGCGGACAGGACCTTGGGCTGCGGCTGAAGAAGTACGTCAACCCGAGCTTGATTGTCCCGCTGCATGCCGCCTGGCTTCCCGGTCACCACCCTGCTCGAGGCAATGGAAATGGTGCGTCCACTTTCGAGGCTCATCAGACACCGAACGTTTGATCTCGCCGGTTGTGCGGATTCTAGCTTCGCATGATCTACCCTTGTCCCGTTTGACAATACACATTTTTTTCTCCTGCATATGTCTTTGACCCATCATGTTTTACGATCTTGATACCTTCGCATTTCACTATCTTGTTCTGATATGTTTTCATGGTTATGATATCCTTGTGTGGCATATTGGCTTTCCTTTTGTCGGGCTCGTCTCGCCTGTCCCTCGCTATTCCCCTCCCATGCAGTAATTGATATTTTTGTTATTCAATTTTTCAATCCTTTCGTTTATGTATTTCAGTGTTTATGTCAAAGTAGAGTATAGATTCTGTATGATACTGATGATTCCTGAATTTTGTCACTTTCTACCCGTCAGGCGTGATCAGGCGTGAGCGGTTGACTTTCGAACACAATCCAGGCTCCAACCGCGGCATATCTCGTATCTAGGATTCCTCGGTAAAGATCCAAATCGGGTTCGCTAAGTATTACTCTTTCCTCACATTCCTCAGTTCCAAAATAAGCCCGCGGGAAACGTGGCAGTGTCTGAGCACGAAGTCAATACACGGTCTAACCGAAGAAAGAGCGGGTGAGAAAACTGAACTCGCATGCTTCTTCTACATCAAATGCAGAAGTATTTGGATGTACGCGACTTGCCACGATTTTCCAAAGAAAAAAGTGCGGGCAAAGGGTTCGACTTCAATGAGGCGGCCTGAAACATCATTCTGCTAGGGGCTACATCACAATTGTGATCTATAGACATCGATATGAAAACAATACATTTTTTGTCCAATAACCCATCTTTGCATCCGATCCAAATTCACAATTCGGTTCGATCTAAACTCCAGTGCGGACATACCTCGAACACCTACGGAATCACCGTCTTCTGGAATCCCTGGGGTCCACATGGTCGGGGCGCATTCCTGAGCGGTGGGGGATGGCACAGTTGTCTCTCTTGCGGTGAGGAGATGAAACAGTAAGAAAAGAACAGAGACAAAACAAAGTATTCTTGGCCGTTGAGGAATGTGGGATACACTGAACTAAATACTGATTGTTCAGGGATCTTAGTATAGTCTTCTTGTTATGATCATCACACGATTAGAGACATGCATGTAAGCGGTGAGGTTCGATAAGTGCCAAGCCATGCACTGCATCCGGGGCGCATTCCTTAATTTTCTTCCCCCGAGATCCTCTGGAATGTCAATGTTGCAGATTGATAGTGGGTTTTTTTGGTTTTCGGTTCCTTTTGAACATTGAAGGGGAGGTTTCTTTGATTGTAACCGGGATCTAGGGCTGCTACGATGATTGAATTGAACCGTGGAAGGGAAGGGAATAAGTCGATGCATAAAGTTAAGCTTAGTAGTTAGGCCCATGGATCCTCAAAGCCTAAACCCCGTTGCCTCCAGCTCCCCAGTCCATTCCAATATGGAATGACAGTAGCTGCATTTAATGCATGACTACACTGATTGTAATTGTACCAGTATTAATCATCTACCTAAATAGGTAGATACGTTTCTTACATGTGTCTTGACGTGATCCACTTTTCCACTTTTTGTCCACTTTTTGTCGGATTTCCGCGAGGTACATCTCAGGTGCCCTAAACTCCGTCTACTTTGTCGAAGTGTCGACGTCAGAACGGTAAATTGTAATTGAAATTAACCAGCCGGTAAACTTAGTTGATTTAGTTATCGCTTCTGGAAATGGTGAGGTGCAGTATTTAATTAAACAAGTCAGCCCTTGCCTCGCCCTCGAATCTCTCGGGTTTCATTTTGTCGTATCAAATTCCCGTCGCTGCACCGCTTTCAGACGTGAGGCCAATACAACCTTGCACTTAGCACGTACTTCATTCAAACTCTATTATCGTGGACCTGTGTATAGACCTTTCTTAAAAGTGAGTGGATTTTCTTCTTTTGAATTAAAATTACTGGAAGTTCGGGCTCGAGAGATTGCAGATCAGTGGGCTTACTAGTGTTCTAGACGATTCATCCTCAGCTGAACACTTAGTGCTGTGAAGACTTGGTTGTCTAGAGAGATCTCTTTTCCTCGGGTCTTTGCGTCACTCAATTGTGATCTTGGATCTTGCTACTTGGTGTATTTCAACTGCTTAAGGCACTTCTGTTCTGGGCACCAATCGATTAATTGCCGTCAAATTCACATTTGATACAAATTCAAATTTCCCAATTTCCAAGCCATGTGCTGGAATTGAACAAGAGACTGGGATCCAGTGGTGAAAATCCGATCATTACCTTTGCTAGAAGGGTATATCAGCATGCCTGCGCTGCGGTCTGCTAGTCAAGACTGGACCCATCAAATGTCCACGAATGCCTCCATCACGCACACCAAACGAAGGTCGACGAGGGCAATACCCTCGAATTTGAATAGGTCTGTGACAAGGTACATGTTACAGGGTCAACAACCCTCGAAATGCAATTCGACGAGCAAATCGTCCCCTCCCGCTGCAAATATTGCACCAGCTGAGATCCTACTGGATATTTTCTCCATGCTGACACCGCGGGACTTCGACAATGCCCGGCGAACATGCTCACAGTGGATGCGGACTAGCCTGAACCACAGGCTACTTGAAAACATGCTTAAAAGAGCAGGGTGGTGGGACGCATGGTTGCAAGACTGCCAAATGCCACGCATCTCCCGGTTAGATGAGAGCGAGGTCTGGAGAATGAGCCGCCGCTTTGCGACAGAATGTCTCCTTTCTGGGCGGAAGTTGAATGTCGAGAAGTCGGGCTTTTTGACTACAGCGGTGGTAGACTTTTCAAGTCTCTCTGGTTCTACAAGAACATCCCGCCGCACTCGACTTCAGTCAGTTTTGCAGATGACCGAAGGCAAAGGGTCCGGGGTGTCAACTTTCAGCATTAGCAGTTGCAGCAACTATCTACTCGTGACGACAGGCTGTATGATCTATATTTATTGTCTTTCGGGTCGAAAGTCTAGGCCAACATCTGCAACAAACTTTAGCGATGATAACTTGGCGCTTGTCTCGCGTATCTCATGTCCGTTCGATATTATTTCGGCCGCCATAGATACCAGCAAGCCCCAGTTCACCATCGCTGCATTGCTTCGCAACCGCGTCGGCATGATCTGCAACTTGGATATGTCTTGGGCCAAAGACTCAGCTACCAAGGGATCTCACTCCAATAGCAAAATGCCCACCTCATCCCGCCACTTCTTCTACAACATCTGCACAGTGGACAACCCACCACGAACGGTTGCCCTCTGTCCTGGTCGGCCTATTGTCGCCTTCGGCTGCGCCGCGGGCATCGAAATCCACAGCGTGAGCGAAACAAAGCGCAACGAACAACGCAAACACTTCACCCTCCCCCAACCCTCCGAAATCCTTCATTTCCTTCCAAGTAGCTCAGAAACACCCAGCGAGCTACGTCTCATTTCCTCACTATCCGGATCGGGCTTGCACGAATGCAAATGCCCCCCTTCACCCTCCCCTTCATCTTCATCCTATTCGACATCATCCCCAAAACACGACCCAAAAAACAACCAATTCCATTTCCTCGCAGACATCCAGTCCTTCAATCGCCGCCGCATTCCCCACGCCCCATCCCGCAGTTTTGTCCGCGCAACACACTGCCACCACTATCGTGCCGTCCCCATCAACGACGGTTTCCACATCATGTTCATCGAGCCACGCACAAAGCTACTATGCATCGGGACCGACGCTCCAATCGGCGGGCCAACAAGCCTAACCCGCGCATTCGTCTGCGTTCCGCCGCCGTTCTCAAATACCCAAGACGGACAGACCAAGACACCACCCCCATCCCCATCCCCCTTAAACACAACTCCGCCTCCAGCAGACCTCCCAATCCCAACAACCTTCACTGCGGGCTCCGACCTCCGCTGGGGTCTCCGTGTTGTCGCAGCCTATGGTGACCGCCTCGTGCTGTACTCCATCCCCTTGGACGTATTCAACGTGATCCGCAAAGAGCGTGAACGTCAAGGTGACGGTATAATGGGTGCCAGCGATCTTGCACTTGACTGGTACGTTGACTCGGAGCGGTCCCGCAAGCGGCGTGAGAGTCTGGTGCAGAACCAAAATGGGGATTGGGAGTTCCTTTTGTCGGTCTCCTATCGTCCTACGGCTATGATGTGGCCGTTTAAGATCTATGGCAAGGAGATTGGGTCCGTCAAGGGGACTGTGGAGCTTGCTTTGCAGTCTTCCCAGGGTGGAGTTAGGGTTTGGGCTTTTGGGGAGGATGGAAAAGGCACTGTTTTGGATGTTGATATTGGTGATGCTCCCACACAGTCTCTTGGTGTTGGTTCTGATGGGGAGTTGAAAGATCTTGGTATCGTTCCGAGGGTTGGTCTAGGTGGCCTGGGGGTTTCTAGGAAACGGAAGTTCGAGGAAGCGAGGACTGGGTTTGCAGGTCGATATGGTGCTGGTCGCTATTCGGCTGGAGTTGATGTCAAGCCTTGTGCTGCTGGTGTTCATGGTATACATCAGGATCCATCTGTTCGGCGTTCATCTTTTGCAGCTTGCATTATAGATTTTAAGATTCCCTTGTATTAAAATATATGTGAATATATACTATTATCAGATGTTAAGTCCCATGTCCTTTTAGCTGATTTTGGCTTCCTTCCGCTTCCTCTTTCCTCTTCTTTCTCCTCCTCCTCCTCTCTTCTCTTCTCTCCTTTCATCATTCATCTCTCTTCTTCCATTCTCTCCTCACTCTTTTCCATCCAATCTGTCTCTTTTATTTATCCCGCTTCATCTACTCCTTCCCTCTTCTCACCTTTCACTGTCTTTTCTCCTTTCAGAGTCCCTCTTGAGAGACTTTTGCAGGCGACTTCCACGTTTGACATAAATTGATAGTAAGTTGATATCCATGGATTGTGTCAATAAATTATGCTTATCACTTTCATCTAGCTTTCTTGCACAAAATTCGCAGCCATCTACAATGGATTCAACTCCCCTCGCCAACCTCCCTCACGACTGCTGGTTAGAGATACTAGAGCGTCTACCACAGCAGGATTTAAATAACCTGTCACATGTTTCTCGCGACACCCGTGTTTCAGCTGAGCCTTTCTTGTATCGATCAATCCACTGGGACTGGAAGAATCCCCCGATCCATAGAATTTTGCTCCTTCTCCGGACTATCTCCGTGCGACCAAAGTTGGCTTCCTACATCCGGCATGTCAGTTTCGTATGGTGGGATATGGAATCACAGGAGGGGACAGAGCTTCGCATCCCCAAAGGAGCAGTTGACTGGGGCAAGATGATGCTACAGTTTAGGCCCACTTTGAGATGGGCCCGGAAGGTTGTTCGAGACGCAAAATTCTCGGCAAAATTCGATACGAAATGGATCACACGACTGTTTGATGGAGACGCCTACGTCTACGCCACACTGCTGATCTCGCAACTCCACAACCTTCGCAGCCTTCGACTAGACTACTCATTCGTGCTTGAAGGGGGCTTTCCTGGGGAGATGTTGCATCATTCTCTCTTTGGCAATGCACCCCCTGGCATATTAAGTCGCTTCTCAAAATTAGAAATGGCCGACTATGGAAGCAATCTTCCTCTCAAAAAGCCCCGCGACGGTGAACCGATCAGAATCGGCAGAACTTGTCAATTTGTCCCCTGGTTCCACCTTCCTTCCTTGAAGATTCTTGAGTTTTGGCTCCATGGTGTGGAGGGAATTTGTGTCTCCCCTACGGAGATTCCGAAAAAGTCCTTGAATTTGCCAAACCTGCGCACTCTTGTCATTGCCAAGACACGTGTTTTACCTGAGGACATCGCCGCACTGGTGTCTCAGGTGCCATATCTGGAGTCCTTGCATGTGGGCATGTCCTACAAATGCCGGGCAACAGCCGAGTTTCTCAGGGACCCTAAATGCCTCCTTCATTCCTTGGAAACTTCGGGTCAAGCAATCGAACACCTTTCTATCAGTGTGGAGCTTCCCCCATGTTGTGTAGAAACCTTCCGTCTGCGTATGGCGGATGAAACTGGTGCGCCATTTCGTGGCATCTTGAAGAGGTTCCCCAAACTGAAAACAGCATCTTTACCACTCAACTTTCTCATCGGCTGGGGTACAACGCCCTACGAACTTCAAGATGTACTGCCACTCACTCTCGAAGCCCTTCACATACGGCCGGATCTCTGGGGAGCCCCGCACCCAATTATATTCGAAATGGAAACACTTCAAACATTAGAGACATTTATGGTACACAAGCAGCGTGGCTCCCATCCTTCTCTTAGGACATTCTCCTACCAAGGACAGAATGAGTATGATGATCGGGAACTCACTGCCATGGGCTTCCCCGACGGTTTTAAGTACGCCCACTTGGTTAAGCGGGAAGCAATGAGCCTATTCTGTCTCAGGAAAGGATACAATCTGTTTTCTCGATATAGTGACTGCACACCTGCTTTCATGTTAAGGAGTGTGACCTTGGTAGACAACGTCATTCACCAGTTCCCTTGGCCGTTCGTTGGGGTCGATGAGCTCCCCGCAAGCATGCCTCGATATTCAAGAACAACATCAATCACACCATTAAATAGGGTGTCAACTAGTGAGAATGCAACTGATGCGAATTGAACCAATGCCAACTCGACGCATATCCAACTGATTCCCCCGCATGTAATTTCATTATTCCAAGATGTCTCCATAGCGAATGCGATCCATCTCCTCTTCTTATTTCCTCTAGTGATCTTCCAGTCAAGATATATAAGGATTTTAGGCCAAGTTCCGAGGTCGGCTTCAACGAGGTGCGTGGCCGTGGACCCTGATGACGGCATAGGGCTAATTTCGGCCCCATATCTCCACTATAAAATGAGAATGCGTATAATGTACAATAATATAAGTGGAACTTCGCTATATATTAAAAGGGAAAAAAAAGGAAGCCGTAGCAGCAAAATTGCCCTAAGGTGGAACGTGTTGAGCTTCAAGGCCGAAAGAAGTAAAATCATTGAACTTTTTATCCACTTTGACACGCTTAAGAAATGCCCCGTCGTAATTTAACTTGAATATCTCAAAACAGCTTATTTTGTTTCCGATTTCTCGCGACGAGCGCGAACACCTTGAGCCAGAGTCTCCAATACTGACTCGGTATCCTCCCAGTTGATGCAAGCATCTGTGATACTGACACCGTACTTGAGACCGGCCTTGCCCTCTGCGGGGACCTTCTGGTTGCCTAGCGTAGGTCAGTATAAACAACTTTCTATATATAGCAAAATCTGCAAAAGACTCACCCTCGTTGATGTTACTCTCAATCATAACACCCATAATAGCATCCTCACCGGCGGCAAGCTGCTCAGCAAGCACAGCAGCGACCTTAGGCTGGTTCTTGTGGTTCTTCTCAGAGTTACCGTGGCTGCAGTCAACCATAAGACGGGGACGCATGCCCTTTGCACTGAGCTTAGACTTAGCATCCGCGATGCTAGCAGCATCGTAGTTAGGGCCCTTCTTGCCTCCACGAAGGATAACGAAGCAATCAGGGTTACCGACTGTTCCCACGATAGAGACAACACCGGGCTTTGTGACAGACAGGAAGTGGTGGGGGTGCTTGACAGAGCCAATCGCATCAACAGCGACATCGAGCGAGCCGTCGGTACCGTTCTTGAATCCGACGGGGAAGGACAGACCGGATGAAAGCTCACGGTGGACCTGGGACTCAGTGGTACGCGCACCGACAGCACCGATGGACAGACAATCGGCCAAGAACTGGGGGGAGATTGTGTCGAGCATCTCGCTGGCGATGGGCATGCCCTTGTTGGTCAAGTCGACGAAGAGCTGGCGCGATACGCGGAGACCCTTGTTGATCTGGAAGCTGTTGTCGATATCGGGGTCGTTGATCAGGCCCTTCCAGCCGACTGTTGTGCGGGGCTTCTCGAGGTACGAGCGCATGACAATCAGCAGCTCGTCGGCGTACTTCTCCTTCATCTTCAGTAGACGATCGCAGTATTCGAGGGCCATTTCCGGGTCGTGGATGGAGCATGGTCCGATGACAACCATCAGACGCTGACGCTTGGTATCTGTGCCATGGACGATCTCGACGGCTTCATTGCGTCCATTGAGGACGGTCTGTCGTGACTTTTCGGTCAATGCGATCTCATGCTGGAGAAGATTGGGAGGGGTGAGAGGGTTGTAGCCGAGAACTATAGCTGTTAGAGACCAATTAAGAGTAAAAATGAGAGCCGGACTTACTGCGAGAGTCTTCCAAATGGCTGTGGTTTCCCACGTTAGGGTTATCAATGAAGAACTGGAATTGGCGACGTCAGAAGGGTGAAATTTAAAATCAATAGAGGGGCTTGACTCACCGACATCGGAGGAGGGGTAGGCAGGGTAAAGATGGGAAGGGGAGGTTTTGAAGAGCAACTAAGAGGAATTAAGGTAATTGCAGTGAACAAGAGAATAACAATTTGTTAAAAATTAGAAAATAAAAAGAAATAGCTGGTGAATGAGTCAAAAGCACTTTAGAGTATAAAGGATTTCCACGTGATCCTCGGTGAATCTAACCCGGCGCTGGAGTTCCAATCACGGCGGTCCCATTTATAAAAAAATTTGTGGATGTGGACTTAAACATATTAATATCATATGATATTGGTATAAGAATCCGATCCCTTGCATGCAATACTGCTCAGCCTTGTGTCACCCTCGAGATAATATATGTAACCTGTGATTTCACCCCTCTGCCCACCCATCTTTCAGATTGGTCCTTGTTGCACTCGACGATCAAGCTCCTGCAGTCCACGAACCAGGTCTTGGCATATATCTGCATGTTGTTCCTTGATGGATTGCATTTGTTGCCGGTACAGCTGTATTCGTGCTTCTTGCGCCTCGAACAGATCATCAAGGATCCGACTACACCCCTCTCGGTAGATCTCCAGGACTCGACTGACGGTGGCCTTTTCCGCCGCCAGCTGAGTGGACAAATGCTAAATCCTAGTTAACGAGGTCCTATTCAAGTAAGGAGTTTCGACTAACCGAATTGGTTTGTTGAAGCAGGTGGTGTGCGTCCTTCTGCGCCACTTGCAAAGTTGATATCCATTCCATATCGTCATGACCGTCCACCGTAGATGCTTGATGCGACTTACCAGCTGGCTGTGTTGATGCCGATATATCAGTTCGGAATGATTGATCAAGGTACCCATGATTCTTTGAAGGAGCATCACCTAATGCTCTCTCGTCGAGCGTTCTCTGTGAAGAACTTCGTCCAATCGTCGATGCTTTCTCGAATTTGGCCCCATCAGCAGTATCCTCCTGAGAAAACAATGGGTGGTGCTTTTTCAGCGGCGGCCATTGGTGAGATCTCTCCAGTTTCTCCGTTTGGATCCCGTATTCCAGGAACATGTCTCTCTGGAACTTGGTCCACATGACCCCTTCATATTTACTCTCGGTGGAAAGACTACACGAGTCTCCATCGTATTCACTTGGACTAATGTCGGTGACGCTGGTTGTCTCTTCGTGGGCCTTTTCGCCATCCAGGTCAAGCTGAGGCACAACCATGCTCTTGGCTGACTGAGGCATGAGTCGAGGACTACCATTGCTGTCGACAATGCTGGTCTTTGGGACCGATTTTGGGGGTTCGGGAGACGTAGAATTCAGTTCCATTAGGGATTCATTATTAAGAAGGCGCTTTTGAGATTCCGGAGTATGGCTGGATCCATGTCCATCAATCCGTCCTGCTGTGAGATCATCGAATTTCCCTACATTTGACGGCTCTGACGAGCTATCAGCCTGGCTTTCGCAGAGGTTTGTGACGTGTGAAGAGGCGGTTGGTTCGGATCTCATAGGTTGCAAGGTTGCAAATCCGGGGATATGTTCCATTTCCATGTGGTAATCAAGAATTGAAGGACCGGCCCCCATCAAGCCTCTGCCAGATTCAAATTCTGAAGAGCTCGCTGTAGTTGTCAACCTGTCATCTCCCAGCAGCTTCCAGAAGCCTGCGTCATCTGCCTGTTGCATCGGCTCTTCTTTGGGCGGAAGGGTTTTGGCAATCAATGCTGGATTGACAGTCTTAGGCTCGGTTTGGTTTTGGTGCATTTCAATTAGAATTGTTCTGCCCGGTACGCTTTCAATCGCTGGGAGTGCCAACACTGTTTCGATCGGCATTTTATCGGACTGCTGCTTTGGGGGGGATTCCTCTGGTTGCACTGGATCAGATGAGATGATGAGAGGTACAGTTGGATCATTGACTGGTTCATCCTGAGGAGACTCTGCTCCATGGAGCGCAAGCATCAGCTTGTTGCCAACACTCTCTGCTCTACCATGGTGTTTAGGACGACTCTTTTCATGAGCCGCCTTGGTTTGGCTGCTTTGTCCCTTTCGAAGTGCCCTTGACTCCAGGATGGTGACCTTTGAAGTAGTCGTGCGCGGCGGTCCTCTGAGATCGATGTCGGAACTTGAAGATAGCTGGGACATCACATGAACAGGGTTGCTTTTATTTGTTTCTCCGTTGGACTGTGACCGATGCTCTAGGATGCTAACTTTCGAAGTACGAGACGGCCCTTTGCCATGATCTTCGAAATCCGAGGATGAATCAGTTGTCACCGATGTGCAGCTTCTTATCTCAACGATCACATCCCCCTTGTTGTTATTTCCATGCTTGTTGTGGCCATCTTTCGGTGGCGAAGTTTGATGGGAAGCTTCGGGCACATTTCCATTGCGCTTCGTCACATAATCTTTGCTTCGCCCGTCCGTAGGGCTCATGTCAGACGGCCTGCTATTATCCAGAGGGGCTGCAGGAGGCAAAACGCTTGCAGCAAGCGTTTTCAATGGCAATTGTGGCCCTTTGGTGCTGCCCTCTTTGGTAGTAGTGCTCTTCCTCGTGTTCGATTTCCTGCGTTTAACCGAGGCTGTCTGGGGCTTTGGTGGCATTGCTCGCTTGCTTCCTTTCTTTCTGTCAACTGTCTTCAGTCGGCTCGGGTCTGTATCGGCAACGGAGGTTCCTCCATGGGTCCCTTTATTCCCAACTGTTTCATTGGGTGTAGGGCGAAGATCTTCATCCCAGTCCACTTCTTGGGGTTTGGGTTTGGGCTGCCTTGGTTTTGTGAGCTTTAATCGAACAATCTTCGACTCCGAAGGCTGGGGTGGAGGGGCTTTTGGCTTTTGGCGGCCTGGGCTTGTGAGGCCGTATTCCGAAGTCGCTGGATCTTTTACAATCGCCTTACTTCCTGTGTCTGGATTGATTGGTGCAGATGAGCCCCGATCTGGGTTCATGGTTGCTATCATACACTTGGAGTCAGAACATGGAGATGGGATGTGAACGAAAGGCAGGTCTCCAGACCCAGCTGATGAGGGTGCTGAACTAAGGTCGGCTCCAGCATACGGCAAAGATCACATGATACCTCAGCTATAACTTCAAATGTCCTACTATTATACACATCCATGGATAATGAAATGAATATAGATCGTACATAATGAAAAGTTGATTTGCAGATATGATCAAGGTAGCCAGGTTTTAGTTGATTTCTGTTGATCCTCTTACAGCTGCCTGAGTGCGAGTATATTCATAGCTATGTTCTTGAATAATCTATATTATTGTTAGCCTACTTGCCCTTGAATAGATCGAAAATTGCCGAGATTGATAAAAACTAGTAGATTCTGGGGAAGCAAAGTGTTCTATTTTTATCTCAACTTGCGTGCTCGTCGCATATTTGAGATCATATGTAAAGCACCTTGCTTCCCCATAATATTCTTCCCCATACTCCTCAGAGATCCAAACTACCATCCTTGACTTCCCAACCCTCATAATTAATGACTTTAAAATGGCCCTCAGAATGAATTCATCTTCAATCGAAGATCCCGATCGGCCCGTGCAAGCTCCGCGATCCGCCCACGGATTAATAATCGCCGGCATTCGATCTGGTTCGCTGACAATACATTCATCCATGGATGCGGCTACTTTATAAGCAATTAAACTTATGCCTAATTTCCCGGTAAGTCACAGGTCTCACGTTCATACGCCCAATATTGCGTTATAGGTCTACACAATGGCACAACAAGCGCCACAAACCGACGAAGAGGTGCCAGCTCCTCGATGCCGGTTCAATGCAACCGAGACTCTAGACCGGCTTCGAAGTCTTCTCCCTGCTTTTCTTGTTAAGCCTCCGAGTGTCGAACTCGACACCGACCCTATTCCCAGAACGAATGTTGAACGTCGTCGAGCCTCATACGCTGCCGCTTCCCTCGATCAAGACGAAACTCTTCCTGAGCAGATTTCTACGCAGCAGGAACACGGGATTGGTGTGTCGGAAACCGTCGCTAAGGATGAGACAGTTCTCTACCTCGCGTATGGGTCAAACCTAGCTTCCAAGACTTTCCGCGGAGTGCGCGGCATCAAACCACTATCGCAGATCTGTGTGCTTGTCCCCGAACTCCGTCTCACCTTCGATCTTCCGGGAATACCGTATGCAGAGCCCTGTTTCGCAGGGACACAATACAGAGATATTTCTCCTCCAGCATACGACGAGACCGAACTACAAGATGACGAGACGGATGTGTCGGACAGTGAGTATCTGTCAGAGAAGGCAGCGCTCATGGGTCAGACACATCAGGTAGAGGTAGTCTCTAGTTGTGACAAGCGTCGATGGCACAAACCTCTAGTCGGAGTCGTCTACGAAGTCACACTAGCCGACTACGCGAAGATTATCGCGACAGAGGGCGGAGGTCGTGGATACCGCGACTGTGTCATCGACTGCCATCCCTTCTCTAAATCCTACAAGCCTTCCGACCCCGTCCCGGATTACCCAACTACACCGGCTTTCAAGGCACGCACCCTGCTCTCACCAGCTGCGGAGAATGCTCGCATTAAATCGCAATCCCAGAAAGGCGATCTCGCGCTGCCACCCAGTGGTTCAAAACTGTCGTGGTGGTATACCGTCTGCTTGCATTTCCGGCCCGATCCTAACTACGCTCAGCCCTCTGCCCGCTACCTTGGGCTGATCAAGACTGGCGCTGTGGAACATGGCCTGCCTGTTTCATATCAAGAATATCTTGCGCAGATCAAAACTTACCATATCACAACTACGCGCCAGAAGATCGGGAAGGTGATCTTCCTGGCTCTGTGGGCGCCTTGGTTGATTTTGACTTTGGCATTATCCAGGATATTCGCAGGTCCTGATGGTCGTATTCCGCCGTGGCTGGTGGCTCTGGCCAATATCGTGTTTGCGGGGATATGGAATAGCTATGACTATTTCTTTGCTCCTGTCTTTGGGGATGGCGAGCGGACTCTAGATGATATCCCGGCCTGAAGTTGCTTCTGGGCCTTTTTTGATGGATTTTATAGCCGCGTAGATTCTTGCATATACAATTAGAAAATGATCACTGTACACCACTCATCTCATTGCCAAGTCACAGAACATACCATATCATATTCCTGATACAGTCATGCACAGTACAGGCATAAAATGCAACTTTAGAGACTGAGATATATGTAACGGTCTCTCATCTGTCATAATCACAAAGGAAATTAAATTCAGATGACTCCTCGAAGCACACAGTTTTCGAAAGGAAATGAAAAAAAGAATATATCTAGGATACAGATACAGGTGTTCGGGGAGCGTTCTAACAAAACACAGACACAGCGACCAATAGATAGACACAAAAAATGACGAGACAGAGAGGCCTCTTTGAAGTACCTGTCCTGTGTCAAAACCGGGGATGTGGTATGGGTTCCCCAAGGCGTACCGGCCTCTTCAGCCTCTCACATTCTCCCACTCAAGAAAAGGCCTTGCTGCAAATTTAACGGCGGGGGCCGATCGGGGGGCTGTACACGATCTTGCGGGTCTTGAGAGGGGCCCACTTGTAGCGCTTGACCCAGACGGAGATGGCGAAGAGACCGGTCAGGAGGGCAACGGACTTGACACCCATCTTCTTGCGCTCGTCCATCTCAGGCTCGGCGGACCAGTTCAGGAACTCGACGACGTCCTTGGCCATCTGGGAGGTGGTGGCGGGGGTACCGTCCTCGTACTCGACAACACCGTCGAACAGGACACGGCCCATAGCAATACCTGTCACTGAGTCAGAAACGCTAAAAAGAAACAATGTTATGAAATTATCGTTACGTACCGGTACCGGGGAAGTAAGGGTTGAAGTTCATGCCCTCGGCGACGGCAGCACCAGCGGGAGGCTCATCGGGGTAACCGGTGAGCAAGCTGAAGATGTAGTTGCAGCCACCGTGACGGCCCTTGGTGATCAAGCTGAGATCGGGAGGAAGAGCACCACCGTTGGCGGCACGTGCGGCCTCCTCGTTGGGGTAGGGTGCGGGAATGTAATCGGAGAGCTTGCCGGGGCGCTTCTCGATGTTGCCCTCGTTGTTGGGCTCGGTGTCGTACTCCTGCTCCTCGGCGAAGGCCTTCATCTCGTCGACGGTGTGCATGGTTCCGACCATTGAGCGCCATGGGACACGAGTGAGGGAGTGGCAGGAGGCGCAAACCTCACGGTAGACCTGGAAACCACGGCGGAGACTTGGACGGGGTCAGTACAATGCAAACTGGCGAGAGCAAAAATATGACTTTGGGGAGAGAGCACTCACGCGGCGTGATCGAAGGTCTTGTTGAAGCGCTCGTGCACCCAAGGGTACTGAGTAGCGTGGAGTCTAGGTAAAATCACCTGTTAGCTTCCACCATTGTTCTCAACATGGATCGCACAATGTTCGGCTGCGGCGAAGCCAACAAGGACGGCGATCCTCCTGGACAAGTTCACTCACCCCTCCTCAGCAGGTGTCATGGCGAAGGCCTCCTGGCCATAGAGGTGGTAGTACCATGCGGTGGAACCGGCGGCGGCGGCAGTTGCAAGCGCAGCAGTGAGTGTGAGGTAGAAGGGGGAGCTGGCGGCCTCGGCGCCGGCGGCGGTGGAAGAGGCACGCTGTTGAAGGTTAGCAACAGAACCCTTCTGTGATCCAATTGACATTCAAGGAATCGATCGTCCTCTTCCGTGAAGGTCAATGGGGTAAGGGCGTACCGTGGACTTCCCGAGGGACTGGCGAGCGATGGCCCGGTTGGACGCGCGCAAAATGGAACGTCCCAGCATGACGAAGTTTAACCCAAGCAATTGAATTTGATTGGGAATGGGTGCTGTATCGCCAAAGCGAGAGAGGGGTGGGTGGGGAGAGGAGGGGGGATGGTACAGGAGAGAGGTGCTGGAGGTTGAGGTCGAAGTCGAAGAAACTTGACATTGATGATTACCCCCTTGCTCTGATTGGCTCCCGGCCACGCTAGAAAACCGACTCTCGGAACATCACAATTCTGCCGACTTACGATGAATTGATCTATATAAAATTTACTAGTTGATTATAATAAATCCTCATATTCTGTCCATAGCTTCTTTGTCTTTCTCTGGTCCTGTGTTGTCGTTTTTTTTTTCTTCCGGTTGTGCGTATCCCGGGATTCACCGAGAAAAACACGCATCACCGGAACACCGGTTGTTCTATTCGAATATAGCTAGAAGATCTTCAGATCGGCTTACCAACTACTAGCTATATATGTATATATACCACCAGCCCACCTTTTCCCTAATATATACCATCTTCCTCAATGGTCGGGGTATGTCGGTATCTTCTTCGTACCTCTATACATACATAGCTAAGTCCCTATTTACTATAGCTAGTAATGTTTAGCTACATCAGTTCGTATTGCAATTATTATAATATCAGGAAGAATTCCACTTGCCTGTTTATATTTACTTCTCTGATAGTTAAAACGAAATGTTAGAATTGGGAAATTATGTGTTACGTTGAGGCTCAACATGGAAGTATATATTTAGCCATCAAGTCAATCCAGATATCTCTAACTTTTATGATTCACTCTCTTCATGGTTACCCAACCACCGTATTTGAACTTTCTACAGCACTAGAAACCAAATATTATCCAACCCTTTTATTTTCTTCCAATTGGACAAAGCCCAATTTGTCTATATCGTACAGATGTACCCAATGTATACGATAGAGCGGTGTACATTTTGCCAGCCCGGGGAGGCGGCGGCGTTGGACCCTGTCCGTGCGTGATCATGCAGCATTGGAATGTGGTTCCTGATTTTCAGTTGAGAAATAAGTGGTTAGATGCGAATATGTCTGCATGAAGATTTGACACCAAATATACCCTGAAGACGCTGTGCCTGCTTGATATCGAGACCGGACCACCCCCCACAACCCCGCGGAACAGCTTGGAGCGAGTCCGAGGCTGCCTCAAATCTAGAGCTCCCCACGAGTCCTTTGTCTACCGATGAAGAGTCCAGGAACACAATATGCCAGGTGCAAAAAAAGGGCCCACGGCCGCAGCTCGGCCACGCAGAGATGTGCTGGCCTCGCTGCGCATGGCATCAATGGAAGACATCTCCAGAGCTGCTCTTCCAGCAGGTGCGTGAGATAAAGACATGCGGTGGTGGAGGAAACATGCTGACAGGAGGACAAACAGAGATCGTATCCTCTATTCTCGACTACGTTGGCCCCGTTGATTTGATCCGAGCAGCACGGTCCTGCAAGCTCATGCACGAGATGGCGTATGATGACACTCGATGGGTACACAGGTTGAAACGAATCGGGTGCTGGGATGAGGCAGATGCTAGGAAGAATGCTGAGGTGGTATTTGGGACAGTCGCCAACATAGAGGTCGTTGAGCAGCAAGAGAAGGCTGAGCTGGGTGATGGACCAGTCCCTGCGATCACTGTTAGCGATGACCCTTCCAATGACCTGAAAGCAATATCCGATGGATTCGATAAGATTGAACTAGTGAATACCGCAGCCCAGCCCAATATGTTGCAGGATCCTCTGGATGAACCCGTCCTGACGGTGTTGAAAAATGTCAGGTCAATCCGGGGCGAGGCGCGTCAGGAATATGGCAAGATACATGCTGCACTGGCACCGTTTTATGAGGACATCACGCGAATTGGACCATCATCTGAAAACTTAGTTTTCACGAAATACAAAGATCCTCAGGCCCAAGCGCAGATACTGGCACAGTTGCTAATGTTCTCCAAATCTGATATGACACAAGGATGGGACGAGCGGGTTGACCACTTAGAGCGTACAATCTCGATGTTTGAGACTGCTGCGCTGAAGGAGTTTCGCCAGGGGTATGAAACAGACGATATTGACGGGGCCATGCGGAAATACGCACACATTTTATGGACACTCAACGGTGGGCAAGCCGCCGTGGATCTCTTCATCCATCACAATCACCTGATGACTCGGAAGTCTGATCTGGGAAGCGTCGCTTCCTGCATTGACGGTTCAACCAGCCAGGTCAAAATGGAGCAGACGCAAGCGTTCTTCACACGACTCAGTGTCGCGTTCAACGATGAAATATCCATTATGAACACTGTCTTTCCCTCAGCCTTAGACGTTACATCAACCTTTATGACAAAAGTCGGCCAAGATGTGTTGTATCCTTTCCTCACGGCAATATTTGATGAGCTGCATCGTGTCAGCATCAAGTCCTATCTCACTGCAATCTCGGCGACTTTTGTCCAATGCATGAACCTCTCGGAGGCTCTGCTTCCCATACGAGGCTCTGATACTAAGTTCGATGAGTATCTTGATAATGTTGTGATCAAGATTTATGAGCCACACCTCGATCTGTATTTGGCAGAAGAGCTTGATTTTTTCAAGAAGGCCTGTGAATTTACAGTGAATGAGTGGGACCGGCATCTCTCTGAACAAGCGGCTTCGACAGAGTCTTTCTTGATGTCAAACATAAATCGCCAAGCCGACAAACGAGACTTCCTTACTTCCTTCAAGAAAGTGATCATGATGCCGGTAAACATCCTACCGAGCTTTTCAAGTGCCAAATCAAACGAACAATCGAAACCAGACACGGAAACAAGCAATCCAAATCCGTCGCAGCCGTCCAAAAACACCAATAGATTCTCGACCATATCGTCGCCTGCCCCAGTGGCTGTCGAGGAAGTTCCAACTACAGAGCTGGCAGCAAAAGCGGCCATCATGAAGACGAAGATGGAGGGTATCCGCTCATTGTTTAGTATCGAAATTGCACTTGATCTAGTTCATTCCGCCAAGTCTAGTCTGGAGAGAGCCGCCCAATTTGTGCGACTTGGCGGCGAATTCGGTCTTGCAGCGAAGCAACAATGCGAGGCAATCTTCGTGACGCTGCTACGTATATTGGGACACCAGCATGTTATCGTTGGATTTGATAAGGCTGTCAGTCATCTATCCAATTACCGACCCCGTGAGCAAGGGGAGCGTGACCAATCTGGGGTCGAGCCCCTGGTCACTTTTCTGGAACTGGTCAACGTCGGTGATTTGATTCTGCAAATGATGGATGTATTCTACGAGCAGGAGTTGATCGCCATGAGATTGACTGATAGAAACGATTTTGTGGACCCTGCCAATAAAGAAAAGAAAAGGTTCGAACAGATGCTGGATGAACGTGTCGCAGCTGGCCTGAATAAGGGAATCGATGTTCTCATGGAAGAGGTGGACTACATTCTGGCAACACGGCAACTAGCCACCGATTTCAACCCCGGTGTTTCCTCAGATCCACACCGACAGACCATGGACGTAGGCGTCAGCGAAGTTGCCATCGCCGTCGTCGACGTGGTTTCATCGCATACACAGATGCTAGTCGGGAGCACGGACAAGAGCACACTAGACGTGTTCAATCAAGAAGTCGGGCTCCGCCTATTTTCCGCGCTATGTAAACATCTCAAGCGACAGCGCATCAGCGTGGAGGGGTCCCTCAAGTTGATCAGGTATGTATCTCGATCTCCAACCGCATAAAACATGGCAAGCTGACTTGTCTTCCTAGCGACATGAACCACTATTTCAAGTATATTCAAAAATTGCGAAACAATGAGCTCCTTCTCTATTTTACGGCATTCCGTGAGCTCGTGCAGATTTACCTGATCGACCCTGGCGACGCCAAGGAACTGGCGAATGTCATCGCCGATGCGGATCGGTTCCATGGGATTTGGCGTGTGGAAGAGGTCTATGAATTTGCCGAGCGCCGAGCTGACTGGTACCACGTCAAGCGGGACGTGGAACGAGCTATGTATGGAATTGGTTGCAATGTGATGTAAATGGAGACTACCGATACCCCCGGGAATTGCATAGCGAGTGGCTTATACTTACCTACAATGCGGACATGCATGTCCGCATGGAATATTCTGCTAGGGAGAGTAGACTCGTATGAGTATATAGAAAGTGATCGATGTATAAATATATGCTAGATATTTGCTTCTCAAATCCATAATTTGGACCCTAGAGGTAGAGAAATCGAACAATTAATGTCTTCACATCTCAGTTTCAGCGAGACAAAAGAAAGCGAAACGAGACGAAACCAGATAGTCGAACAGCACAGATAAAATGATCGAGATGAATCAAAGATAGAACATTAAATATGAAAGATGAAAGATGAAAGATGAAAGATGAAATATAAAAGAGTATACGATGTAACCTCCCCTAGCCCTAAGGGTCTGACGTCAACACCAGCGGCTGCTGGAACACCACTTGCAGCATCTGAAACGGAGTGAAGAAAAGTGACTCTCTGATCCAACTGTCCCCATGTCTGGTTACATTCTAAAACATATTAATAGAATTTCAAAATGACCTGGAATTTTTTACTTTATTTCTGGTTCCCCAGAAATCTTTTTTCATTCTTCAGGTGTTGAGTACGTCTTTCGAGCTCTGTGAAGAAGGTTATCTGATTGATTTTCTAGATACCTGCATTGTGCCAGTTTCTATGAGAACACAATATACACAAGAAATTGGCTATGGCTGCCTAGGATAATAGACCATACACGATCATTGCATCACCACATTGCTATCCAAGTCGTCACAGCTTAGGACCGCATCCCAAACCGGATCGGAGCCTGGCGCTACTACTATTGATCCAACGACAATAAGAAGAAACTATCTGAGATCATGCATTAACAAACTGAAACTACGACCACCACTTGTTTACGGCTTTAAGTCAAAGAGAAGAGCTCCAATCCTTCAAAATGGACCGAAACAACCACACCAAAACCACACGATGGCTGGCCATCGTTATACTCCTCACAATGCAAATACTCAGCGCAAAAGCTGACGTAGTAACCGTCTGGACTACGGTGAAAGTGCCCGCGTCAACACCAACAGTGCCCCTATCACCATCCTACACTTCCCTCAGCGAGTTCAAGGACGACATGTTGAAAGTCACGAACGAATACCGCGCTAATCACGATGCCAATCCACTACAATGGAACAACACTCTAGCCGATTACTCGCGGGAGTGGGCAGAAGCCTGTATCTGGAAACATTCGGTGCGTACCAATATCCTAATCCTCGAGATAATAATGCTAACATTACTACAGAAAAGTAGCTACGGCGAGAACCTCGCATACGGATACCGGAATGTCTCTGCTGCTGTCATCGCCTGGGGCGACGAAGGCGATATGTATAACTTCGGCAAGCCAACAGGTTTCACCGAGCAAACGGGACATTTCACTCAGTTGGTCTGGAAGGCGACTACCCAGGTTGGGTGTGCTGCTGTTAACTGTGGATATACCAAGAATCCCAAAAGAGATAACGGGATCGAAGTGCGAGAGGATGCCTTCGAAGAAGATACACTGGAGGAGGATGTTTTCGAAGGGGTGTTGATGGCGCCTCGTTTCAGCACGGATGAATCCGGACAAGATGGGCTGGAAGGGCTGAAGGTTGCGCGAGGCGAGCCGCGGGCTCAGGGGTGGTATGTTGTTTGCGAGTATACTCCTCCTGGGAATGTTGTGGGCCAGCATGATTCCTACTTCAGGAAGAATGTCTTGCCAAAGAAGGCGCCTGCCGTTGACGACTCCTCGTCCACAACCAAGTCTTCTTCGTCCACGACTTCTGAGTCTTCTTCCACGTCTACGCCGGAACCGTCGCCGAATGCTGCTACATCTACTACTGCCGAGAGTCAGAGTCAGCGTACAGGAGGTGCTATGAGGTTCGCGCTGGACTCGAAATTGGGGATGATGCTGGTGGCATTGGGAACGGTGGGCGTCGGGATGGGGCTTTACACTTGAGATAGCTTACTTTTAAATGATTTAAATAAACAAATACAAGGTTGAACTTTGCTAGGAACTGGTTTCGTAGCCATCTCTCATGCTTATCCACATTGCACATTTGGTCGGGAGGCGCACCGCTCGATCTATTGATTTTTGGAATGTCCCGATCCTCACTGGGCTTGCCCAGGGGACCTAAAAGAAACACAAGGGGACAGAAGGCTGGGTTCAGGCACAAGCGCGAAACGCCAGCAGAGAAACAGGGGGAAAAGAGGAACAAAAGGAAACACATTATTTGCGAAAATAGAACAGACAGATTCATCAGCCAATGACCTCCTCGGTCTCCTCGATAATCTCCTCCACAATCTCCTCGACCACAGAGTCGCCCTGGTCTTCGACAACCGGGCGCGCGTCGCGGGCGGCCGCGGGTGTATCTGCGTCCTCGGGGAGGCTGAAAGCCTCCTTCTCTTCGGCGAGAAGCTCCTTCTCCCGACGGAGCCAGGCGAGCCATTCGCTGAGTACACGCTTGCGGGTCTCGACAACGGCGGTGTTGGCAATGTCGACAGCGTACTTGTCTTCCTCGTCGAACTCCTTTGAATACTCGCGGAGGTTCTTGCGCACTTGCTTCTGCTCCTCCTTGCTGAGAAGAGTGGCGGGGCGTGGGCGCCAAAGGAACTGCTTGAACTTTTCGGTGGGGTTCTCGGAGAGGGTAGTACCGGAGAAGGTGTGCATGTTCCAGCCGTTCTCCATCTATAATGCAGTCAGTATTATGAATCATAATAAAAAATAGGACCAGGTTGAGTCTTACAGAGTGAGTCCAGACACTGGCGCTGCTGACAACGTAACGACCGGTGGAGTCCCAGTCAACATCGGTAACACCGTAGTGCTCAACGGTCTTCATCAGCTGAAGGTTGGCTGCGAGATCCTTCTCAGCCTCGATCTTCTCGCCCTCGAAGTCCATATCCCAGAAGTCCATATCGAAGTTCGTCTGAGAGTGAACAGTGGCGACAATAACGAATCGGCCCTTGGGCGACCAGTAGATGCCGTTGCTGGTCTTCTTCTCAATAGTGCGCACCAGCTTGAAGTTACCGGCAGTGTACCCCTTCTTCTCAGGAGCGAAGAAAGAGACGGAAGTCTTGGGGAGGACGGCGGCACCAGTTGGTGCCTCTCCGTTGGCGATAACGACGAATCGGGATCCATTGGGCTCCCAGGCAAAGTTAATCACGGTATCCTTAAGACTGTCAACAACCTCAACGGGCACACCCTTCTCGCGAACGCGGAAGATCTCCAAGTTAGTGGCCATAGACTTCTTCGACTTGGAGTGACGGTCGACCTTGACACAGACGTAGGCACCCTGTGATTGCCAGTGCAACTTGACATCGGAAACGTTGAACAGGTTACGGGTGCGGACAACTTCCTTTGAGGGCACGCTCATCATACCGACACGGGCGGGGTTGCTGCCGATTTCAGGAGTCCAGAAGCAGAGCAATTGCTCGTACTGCTTGATACCCTCGCGGGCGACGGTGGCAGGGGACCACTCGAAGTCCATAGCACCCTCAATCTTCACGGAAGTGCGACCAAGAAGGTTCATGTTGGGGAGTTCGTAGATAGAGAGAGATTGGCCCTGGAGCATGCGAGCAACGTACTTCTCGTCCGCGGACCACTTGAAGGCAGGCCACTGCACCTTCTTCTTAGGTGCAACATCGCCCTCAATCTCGGCAGGGGCAGCCAAATCGTGCGACACAAAGGAACGGAGGGGCTTGCCGGTCTCGATATCCCAGACAATGATATTCTTGCCGTCCTCCTCGTAGGTCAATATGGGTTGGCCTTCCTCGACCTGGATGGGACGTGCTGACCATGTTGTCAAGTAACCCTCAAGTGGGGAGAACTCGATCAACTGCACGAAGGGGTGGGGGAACTGCTTTTGCTTGGAGAAGGACTCGCCGCCCCAGAGTTGGACACCCTGGGGGTGGACGGAGGCAAGGAATGTACCCTTGGGGGACCATTGGACGAAAAGTTGTGTCCAGTGAGCGCGATCCACGACATTCTCCGGAGGGTTCGTCTTGTTGTTCCAGAACACGCCAACCTTGTCGTTACGGTAAAGGGCGAATTGATCCCGGGCGTTGGCATCTCCCATCCACGAGCGCAGGTGCTCCTTCTCCTTGAACGGTTCCGGAACGGGTGCCTTGTATTCTTCATCGACGCGACCTTCACGACCATAACGCTCGATATCCATCAACTTGTTGACGGCCATAATGTGCTTCTTATCGAGAGGGACGCCGTGCAACTGCTTGACGGCGGCAACGGCCATTTCCGGGGTTTCATATTCCACAAACGCGAACCTATATCGCCCCAACGAAAGTTAGAGATTGTCCATGATTCCTCCATACCTCATTGGATATGCAATACGCACCCTTCGGTCATCTTCTTGTCGTTAACGGGCATGAAAACCGCATCTTCGGAGGTGCTGCCGACGGAGTTGAGTTTTCTCAATAAGAACTTGACGAGTTTTTGTCGGCTATCTTCGGGCACAACGGGGAGGCCATCGATGACGATAAATGTATCCAGTCCCTCCTCGACCTTCACTTCATATTGCTCCTTGAGATCTGTGGACTAACGTGTTAGAGAGAGGGGCACAAAGACCACGAGAAATCTTGCACTCACCGGAGAAATCAATCTCCTCCTCCTCTTCCTCGTGGAGGTCCTGCTCGGACAGGGTATCGAAACTGGGCGCCATGATGGGTATACCGAAGGCGTCTAGAGGCTTCGGAGCAAAGATAGATCGGTGCAATCCGCTGATGGATTTTCGGGCAGAAACAAATCGCGGCGGCCAAGCGGGTTCTTTGTGTGGACTGACTCAGCACTGAGTCAGCAATTGTCGATTTTATGCCTTAGGTGTAATATTACACGTGACTTGGAATCTGCATCTGCTTAGTCATAGTTTCCCCAGCTTGAGGTCGGGCCCGACAATCATCAGACGTTTCTAGAGGCTCGCAATTGGATACACATTTCTTTTAGACTGCATATCTTGCACCAAGCTCTTTGCCCGACCAGGTCTTTGTCTATTATCTCATTCATAACCCGCCCGTCTCTGCACTTATTTTGCGTGGCCTTTCCCTGTCTCCAATGCCCCGCCGGTCCTAAGCGCCAGTGCGACTTGAGTATAGCCCACCTGATAACTCCAAGCTCTCTCTCGGCCATATACTCCTCCACAAACCCCGCAATATCCTCAATTGTGAACTGCAAATCTCAACCCAGCTCGTACATCTGAACATAAGCAGTCGATCTACGTGATCTACTAGCAACAAGATGTCGTGTAAGCTACCTCGCTCTTGCCCCGGCGCCAATTGCCGGTTCTCCAAAAAGCCTCCCAACTGATCGGTGATCTTGCGCAATAGTGACCTCTGACTTGCGCGACAAATATATCGACATAATTGACGATATTTTGGCCAAAAGCGACCTCACTACAATATCCGAGAAGCGAATTCGCAAAGGTCTTCAGGATGCCGTCGGCTATGATCTCACTCCGATGAAGGTCAGTCAAGTTACGAAGATTTATGGCGCATTGTTATTTTGAATTTATTCAGGATGACTGACGGAGGACTGTGGCTGACATTCGCAAAGTCCACGATCAAGCAGCTGATCATGGAACGATTCGATCGTTACGCGGAACAAAACGGGGTGGGCGGGTCGCCTGATGAAATTACCCCAAGCAATGATCAGCGCAATGGTGATTCAACTTCAGCTGCGGTGCCCTCCCCGCCTCCCTCCTCATCTCCCGTGAAGCGCCAGGCCTCCAGCGATGCTACTTCCGAGCCTGCGAGCGCATCACCGCCTGCCAAGAAACACAAGGCCGATACTGATACTGATGCGGATGCGGTGTTCGCAGCCAAGCTGCAAGCTGAAGAGAATTCGCGCGCGCGACCCACCCGTGGCGGCAACACTCGGCGTGCAGCTCCCGTGAAGAAGAAGAGCAAAGCCAAGACCTCGAAGAGGGTCAAGGCAGAAGATGATTCAGATATTGGCTCAGGCGAAGAGCCAAAGAAGGAGGTCAACAGAAATACTGGATTCCACGTATGCCTCTCTAAATCATCTTTCCCAAGCTTTCTATCAATTCTAACGGCTGCAGAAACCTATGAATCTTTCCGAACCTCTGTCCGCACTTCTGGGAGAACCCACAGTGAGCACTTATCCTGATCCTTGGTCGTCGGGACCTTTTTCGCTAATTTCGCACAGCTTTCGCGACCCCAAACTGTCAAAAAAGTTTGGCAATATATTCGCGAGAACGAGCTTCAGGACCCCAGCGATCGCCGCCAAATCCGATGCGACGATGCTATGCGTGCTGTATTCAAGCAGGATCGAGTCCACATGTTCACTATGACAAAAATTCTCAATCAGAATTTGTACAACCCTGATGAATAGCTCGGGGGTGACAGATTAGCTTTGATCATTATGTGATCATTATGGAAGAGCAGGCTCCAACCCAAGTCCTGTTTCTTAACGATTCTCCTTCGTCTTACTTCTTTTCTTGCGATGCATGGGGATGCTGGCGTGAACTTTGAGCTATTTCCATTCACTATTTTTTCTCACTTTTTGATTTGACTTGCTTATGCTCTCCAGCGGGAGTTGGTGTAGCCCTCCATAGGCGATTTCATGGTCTCAAAGGCCCTAGAATCCACTACCTACATGATATACATATGTGCATAGCCTTCCAAAGTAGACTATAAGTTGTAACAGCTTACAATGTGTGCTCCAAGGCCAATTATATCATTGGACATCATGCATTTCGATGTTTGCTCTTTGCGTAGCTTCTGATGCTCTTTTGTTAAACCTCATATAGTCTATAGATACATCGCGGCCAGTGACATATTTATTGGAATGAATCAAACAGTTTTCTATTTGGCTCTCAGCTCATGATATTTTGACCTGATAAAGCAGCCAGCGCCAACAAGCTGATGGATCTGCCCAATATATGTGGTCATCGGCATGGTGCTTGGATAAGGGAATGGGCAAACACAACCATACTCTTCAAGTAGATGCTCTATGTGCCACCCAGTCACTCAGCTGGGTTTTATTTTTTATTTTTTATGGCATAATCAAAGGCACAAGGAGAGCGATCGGTTGAAGACCTCATATCCTCATCCAATGCGGAATGCGGGATCAGTCAGCGGCATCTCACTTTTTCTCCAAAACCACTCCCCCACCACAGTCCTCAAACTTCCAGGCTCTGTAGCTCCAGCACACCTGATATTGACGCCAAGCTTCAGCTTGTATTGTGACATTCCTTCCCGTCTCCGCAATGGCCGACAACCAGACCTCAACACCAGAGTCATCCAGCCAGGGTCGCGGCGGGCGTCGGCGCGGCCGCGGAGGGGCAGCTCCCCCGGGCCGTGGAGATTCGCAACAAAATACCGGCGATGGAGAAAGACGCCCTAAGCCTCGCACTCGCGGCGGTGGTCGTGGCGGCGGCGATGCAGGCCGACAAACTCGCAGTACCGATCAGACCAACAATCACGATACTCAGCCTTCGAAAGCCACGACCACAGTAACGAAGAAACCGGTAGAAGCGGCTACGGACGATGCAGATGATGGAGAAGTTTGCTTTATTTGCGCTTCTGCCGTCGAACATACTTCGGTCTCTCCCTGTAACCATAGGACGTGTCACATTTGTGCGCTTCGGTTGCGGGCACTGTACAAGAACAAGGCTTGTGCTCATTGTAGGGTATGATCATCTTGCGACTATTTCTCGGCGAGCCTGTGTTGCTTTTCGTTGGAATTCTGTTTCACATGCTGACTTGTATACCAGACTGAATCGAACTTCGTGATCTTCACAGATGATCCAGTGCGGCGATATGAGGAGTTCGACAAGAAGGACTTTGCTCGGACGGACCACAATCTTGGCATCGAATATGGAAGTGATGAGATATTCGGGGACACCGTGCTACTGCTGCGATACAACTGTCCGGACGAGGACTGCGATGTGGCCTGTTTGGGGTGGCCAGACTTGCACCGCCATGTAAAGAGCAAGCACAGCAAAGTTATGTGGTATGTCGATCTCATAACCTACGCAATTCCTGAATTAGCAGCTGACTGTGTCTTCCGCAAAGTGACCTTTGTACTCGTAACAAGAAGGTCTTTACCCATGAACATGAACTATTCACCCCGGCGGAACTGCGTAAGCACGAAAAGTCTGGCGATGACAAGCCTGGAGCTATAGACCAAAGTGGCTTCAGGGGACACCCTGAGTGTGGATTTTGCCGTCAACGATTCTATGGCGACGACGAGCTGTACACTCATTGCCGTGATAAACACGAACGTTGTCACATCTGTGACCGACGCTCCTCCCATCGTCAACAACAATACTATATTGACTACAACGCATTGGAGAATCACTTCCACAAGGATCATTTTGCTTGCCTGGATAAAGAGTGTTTGGAAAAAAAGTTCGTCGTTTTCGAGTCGCAAATGGATCTGAAGGCTCACCAAATCGAGGCACATCCCGAAGGGCTTTCTAAGGACGTTCGGCGAGACGCGAGAATGGTTGATCTGGCAGAATTCGATAATATGCGCACTCCTTATCAGCAGCAACGCCAGCGTCGCGGTGCCGGTCGAGGCCGTGACCCCAACGCTGAGCCACTACCAGTCTCCAGTGCGCAGCCAATGACCCGCGCGGAAGTTGCATATCAGCGACAAATGGCTATACAGAGTTCTCAGTCTGTCTCAACACGCAACTTTGGCGGCCAGCTGACTCGAGAAGATGTCCAACCCGTACGTGCCCCAGAGCGATCCGCCGCTGCCACTCCAGTGCAGTCTGCCACCACGTCACGCTCTCAAGCCCTTCCCACAGCGGCATTTGAAGGTCTAAACATTTCTGCCAACTCCACACCAGCGACTGCACAAGACCAGACCCGCCGAATGCGCCATGAGGCTGTGATTGAACGTGCTTCGAACCTCCTCCGCAATGATGCCACCAAACTCGCAGAATTCCGTAGCAGAGTATCAAGCTACCGCGCCTCTTCCATCTCGGCAACCGAGCTGATCGATGCCTTCTTTTCATTATTCGACACATCCAGCACTGAGCTGGGCAAGCTCATCAAGGAGCTCGCTGATATCTACGAAGATGAATCCAAACGCTCCGATCTCCTGCGAGCCTGGAATGACTGGCGTGCCATCAACGAGGATTACCCTGCCCTTCCTGCCGGTGGTCTCTTACCTGGCATGTCAACAGGCGCCGTCAACACTGGCGGCAATCGCGTCTTGCGTTTGAAATCATCGACTGCTAAATCCTCCCGCTCCGCCGTGGGCAGAAGCGGCGCTCTTCCAAACGCCCCCTCCAACCCCTTCCCTCCCCTCTCTGCCGCAGCTGGCCCCTCCTCTCGCCGTGGAAAGGCCGCCGCTGCTACCCCTTGGGCAACAGCAGCACCGCCATCTTTCCCCCGCCCTGCGATACCTAGCCCGGTCAGCCGCCCGTCATCTGCAGCACCATCCTCCAGTCGCGTGCCTGCTGCGCCCGCTCCCCGTGGCGCTGATTCCTTCCCCGCTCTCCCCGCAGCGGCTAAGCCTAATGTTCTCATGGCTGGAAAGACTCGTGGCACCGTCCGTTGGAATGATAACCGCGGCCCTGCCCCGAACGCATGGGGCTCAACTCCGAGTTCCGGAACCACTTCTCCGGCTGAACCAAGCAATGACGACTCAAGTAATGGTAAGAAGGGCAAGAAGAACAAGGGAAAGCAAACCCTATTCCACTTCGGTTGATTCACTGTCATGTTTCTATTGGTTTATGTTTCTTATGTTGATTGGGCCTTGCTTTGGCCTATGTTTGATTGACTACCGCATGATGGGGAGCGCCATTAAAACGGGTATGCTGTGTTCGGGTAAATTTCTTGTTCTTTTTTTTTTTTTTTTTTTTGTACCTACTAGCGAATGCAGATACAATGTATTGTATAGAGGTAATCCATGTTATTTTTACTTCATGTGTCAGATATCATATATCAGGGCATAATGTGGTCTTCACAACCAGTCGAATCATCAAACTGTCGCCATACAAGTACCCAATATAATCTACAGGACTGGGACAATAAAAAAGGCCAGTTTACTTACCATCCTCAATAACTTCAAGTCCTTCAGACCAATACCACACTATCATTGTCAGTGACATGCTCGGACTCACAATCCGAATCAGATTCGATCACGATGAGCTCGGACACAAGTGTGTTGCCCATTCCCTCGTTGTGCTGACTCGAACCCAACACTTGGGTTTCAGGTGTATGAACCGACAAGTTGGAAGCAGGTTCAGTAGGAGCCTCTGTCTCACTCTCATCATCGGGGTATAACTCCATTTCTCTGTTGATGGCAGCCATGCGCAGCACAAAGTCATCCTGCAGTTTAATCAACAATGCTCGAAGACTGGCGTTATCCATCGTGCCATCACGGGCGAGGAATAACTGTTCACGCAGAGACAAAAGCAACTTCCGCTTCTGGGCAAGAGCAACAGCACGCGACGGACTGTTTCTACGTTTAGCCAGCTGGTCCATCGCCTCTGAGACAGAGCGCGCCTTATTCAAGACGGCAGGTGGGAGGTCAGCGAGCTTGGCGAGGACAAGCCCGTATCGACGATCTGGAACAGGACCCTCTGCAATGCGGTACTGCATGGTCATCTTGGATGCATCCGGGGCAATCTCTGCTGCCAAGTGGAGGTTGATCACACCGCTGCGCTCGGCGAGAATCTGCGCCAGGTCGTGGAAGTGCGTGACAAACCAGACCAGGGCATTACTAGAGATAAGTGCTTCTGCTAGCGCGACGGCAATAGCGAGACCATCGGTTGTACTAGTGCCGCGGCCTAGCTCGTCGATGATGACCATGCTGCGTGGCTGGATATTACGAAGGATGAATGCCATCTCCCGCATCTCTGCTGCAAAGGTCGAGACGTTGGCGCCTAGATCATCTGACGTGGTGACACGGGCGAAGAGCTGGTGAGAGATTGGGAAGGAGGCGTATTGAGCTGGGACAAAGCAGCCTATCTGCGCCATGACTGTAACCAGGGCCAGTGACCGGATGTAGGTCGACTTGCCGCTCATGTTGCAACCTGTGATGATCTGAAATCTTGTTTGCGGTGTTGCATATGCGTCGTTCGGGATGAACTTGTTACTATGAATCTGTTCTCGAATCGGGTGACGTCCCGCCTTGATGGCGAGAGTGTCGGTCAGCTCTGGTCTTATGTACTCATGGTTCGTTGCTAGCTGAGCGAATGCCGCGAGCATGTCTAGCATTGCAATTGCTTCACTGACTCGAAAAAGCCCGGATACTTCTGTGCACACGTCTCGGAGTAGGTCCTGGATTGTTTGGTCGCTCATGTTGATCACCTCACTGTGGGCATCGGCGATCTTTTGATTGAGTTTAACCAAATCCAATGTCTGGCACTCGATGCGCTTTCGCTTGCGGTACACATTGATAAAAACATCCGGAAGTGGGCCTGGTTCTGTAGCAGGGATACAGATGTAGTATTGCCGGGCAGTGTCATACTTCAAGTCCAAGACCATATCGCAACTCTCTGAGATAGGTCAGCGTCATTCATGAAGTCTCACAACTTTAAACATGCCTGATAACTTTTCAATCAGCTCCGTGGCATCTACATTCGCCTCCTTATAGGTCTGTCTTGCAACATCCAGAAGACTGTTGACGCCGGCCTGATATATGTGAGTGATCTGTATCTAGTGTAGAAGTATACGGGCTCGGACCTTAACACAGTAAATGCGTTGGTTCCTCAGATCAAGTGGCTTTGACTGGTAGGCTACATTCTCATTCAAAGTTGTGTCAATCAGGTCCTCAATTGAACGATGCCCCTCGGGAGCGCACAACTAAAGAGCATTAGTTTGATTGAGTAAAACACCAAAGGGATGTAGGGTCTACTTCGCGTATGGTAAGCAGCAAATCACTTTGTGCTGCTCCAAGCGCTTGGAAGATGTTTTTGATCGCAGACACATAAGTCTTGAGCATGATAACATTGTTGACGGACTGCTCGACATATTGGATCGTCCGCTTGGTGGGAACCAAGATGATCTCGATAATCTGTTAGCACGAGTCTTCAATTCTAGCGGGCCTCGGGGACTCTACCGCGGTCAACACTTTATCTGCATCAATGAAGCCCTTAAGCGCCTGCCTCACAGACACAAACGTATCCTCTTTGGTGGCCAGATCTTCCACAGCATTGTATCTGGCTGTCAACTTGACTCGTTCTGTTGAAGGCTGTAAGATGCTAGCTCGGAGTAGTCTGGTTCCCATAGGCGTCAGTGTCTCATTCAATAGTCCAAACAAACTTTCTTTAGACTTCGCATTTTGCAGGTTCTGGATGAGTTCGAGGGACACAATAGTCGCCAAGTCAATTGTCATGGACCCCTGGGACGGTTCGAAGCGTATCCGAAGAGAGTGCGCGGTAAAAGATCGCTGGAGTTCGACTTCAATATACTTGAGGACCTAGTTCTTGTGTGAGTAGTCCCTTTGGGAAATTATGAATGGTGTTCATACTGCGGCAAAGCAACACGCTGCGAAATAGTTCCCGCCCAGAGTCACCTTGAGCGAGTCTACTTCCTCTGGAAAGGCCAGCCGGCCCGCATACTCATGACCTGTCTTTTCAGACCACCACCTGCGGTCTAGGAACGTGAATATAGGATCTGGCAGATTCTCTTGGATGATATAACGGAGCTTCGACTCTTTGGCAGTGTTCATAAACAAAATCTCGCTGGGTTCAAAGACACCAATTTTGATGATTGTCTTGACATAAGTCTGGCTGTCACATATCTGACATAGCACTGCTTCAGCTGTTGCAAGATTGACAAATGTGAGGCCAACGGTGGATGAGACGCCCCGCGATTCACTGACGGCGCAGATGATGTCCTGTGCTGCGACACTGGTGGCCGTTGTGGTTGGTCTTGCTGTTGGATGTCTACTTGTAACTCTAGAAACCGAAGGAGAAAAAGAATCCACGGAATTCAATGAATTCAATGAATAAATCGACATTGTGAAGCCCAACTCTCATGGCCGAGATGGTGTTTGTAGATGGGGAAATTGATAGGGCCGATAAGATAAGCGTCGAGATATTTTTGCTTGTCAAAATTTCTCTTCTTCCCCCAATCGACCCCAAAATCAATAACTATGGCGACCCTCTATCCTCCCCCCAGCAAGCGCCAAAAGCTCGTTCAGGCTGATAAGGCCCGTGAGCAGCAGGAAATTGAGAGTATTCCGTCCGATTTGGGTAGTGTTCGAGTTCAATTCTTCGACCAAGCAACCGGGCAGCCCACCGGGCCTGCGGTCTCCGTCCCAGTTGCCGATGCCAACGTGAAGAACCTTGAGACTTTGCTAAACACATTACAAGGAAATGTAAGATTCGAACCTTGTGACTATTTGACAACTGAATGTTGTTTTGACGGCGATTTCTTTCTAGGAGGATGATGGACGAGTACCATACCGATTCGCCTACCATTCTGAAAAAGAGGAACAAACGATTGACATTCTCCGCGACGTTTATCACTCACTACTACAGCCTGGGATCAAGACCACTGAAGATACGGTATCGCTCTTCTACACACCACAGGCGGTTTTCCGAGTGAAAGCCGTTTCACGATGCGCGGCCTCCATCGCGGGCCACGGCGAAGCAATCCTAGCAACATCCTTCTCCCCGGTCTCATCCTCCACCATGGTGTCCGGAAGCGGAGACTCAACTGCCCGTGTTTGGGACTGTGATACTGGAACCCCGAAACATACGCTCAAGGGCCACACCAGCTGGGTGCTGGCAGTCGCATACTCGCCGAACGGCGCCATGATTGCGACCGGCAGCATGGACAACACTGTGAGGTTCTGGGATGCAAAGCAGGGAACGGCGCTAGGTGCTGGACTCAAGGGCCACGCAAAGTGGATCACGAATCTGGCTTGGGAGCCATACCACGTGCAGGAGTCCGGGCGGCCACGCCTGGCATCTGCCTCCAAGGACTCGACGGTGCGCGTGTGGGACGTTGTCTCGAGAGTAACTGACCATGTGCTCACCGGCCACAAGTCTTCGGTTACTTGTGTGCGATGGGGTGGTACCGGCAAGATCTATACTGCATCCCACGACAAGACCATTAAGATCTGGAACCCGAAAGACGGCACCCTTCTTCAGACCCTGGCGGCGCATGCCCACCGTGTTAATCACCTCGCGTTATCGACAGATTTTGCTCTTCGCACTTCATACCACGACCACACTGGCAAGGTCCCTGTGACCGAGGCTGAGAAGGTCGCCGCTGCGCGCAAGAAGTTCGAGGAGGCGGCGACGGTGAACAACACTATTGTCGAGCGGTTGGTATCGGCTAGTGATGATTTCACAATGTATCTGTGGGAGCCGTCCACTTCGAGCAAGCCCGTCGCACGGATGCTGGGTCACCAAAAGGAGGTGAACCATGTCACGTTCTCGCCGGACATGGCCTATATCGCCTCAGCCGGATTCGACAACCACGTCAAGCTGTGGAATGGCCGTGATGGAAAGTTCATCACCACCTTCCGTGGCCACGTGGGTGCTGTCTACCAGTGCTGTTTCTCGGCAGATTCTCGCATGTTGGTGTCCTCGTCTAAGGATACTACTCTCAAGATCTGGGACCTACGTACGGGCAAACTCAAGATGGATCTTCCGGGACACAAGGACGAGGTGTTTGCCGTTGACTGGAGTCCCGATGGGCAGAAGATCGCCAGTGGAGGAAAAGACAAGGCGATTAAGATCTGGCGGAACTAGATCCAGTCGCACTTGACATCAACTTGCCCAAAACATGCTCTTGACAGACAGCTAGTCTGGTATAGATCTCTGCCGTCTGATGTTGCATGCATCCAAGACGAGCACAATATCCAACGCGCGGATGTTGGCAGTAGCACATTGTGTGTACCCTCAGTTTGAGGGTGGCATGAGTGCCTCAATCCCCAAGGTCGACCCTCCGTGGATTTGACATCATAAGTCTATCGGCTTATTTACTCAGTGGCAGAGGCCCGCAAGGCTGCCTTGCAGCCACGGTTAGTGGCCAGGATAAACAAGCGAATAATAAGAACACCGAGAGGTGTTTCCGTTTCGGACTAGATCTTGCAAATGTAGATGCATGGAAGTTAGATGGTGGTTTAAGTGTGTGGATTGATTGTTGAGGACAGTCCCAGGGTCCTGTGTAGGGCAAGAGCAAGTGTCCATTTTGGGAAGGTACGCATGTTCCTGGGAGTATAAAAAGGCACTCACTTCCCCCATTCCTCTTCTCTTCTTCCTCTCCCCAACCCTCTTGCAACCATCTCACCGTAGCCCCCACGAGAGGTGCAAAGGGTCCGGTGCATATAAACCTACGGAGAGACCTCAGCATCATCCAGTTGCTTAGAGTCTTACCTAGGTCCCATACCTATGCTCAATGTGCACCCAGATCAAACACCTGTTCTCGTGCGAGTCCTTTGATAAAGTCATGACCTGAGCATTTGGGCTCCTTGGCCATTTGATGGATCCCACGGAATACACCCCTCTCCCTGTTATATATTTTTGTACTATCCTAGATAATTTAAAGTCAGACAAGTCAGACAAGTGTTACCCTTCTTCCCCAACCCTGCAACCACCAACGACATCTTGACTTGAACCTAAGTTCGGGTCTGGCTGTAGACTTTCAAACCATATGGGTGTTCCTGAAGCTTCTCGGCCCGTTACTGCAGGTGGCAAGGTACAATGCAAATGTTTATACCATTTAACCCTACAACTTGGAAGATATGACATGGACCCAATTTTGTCAGTTTATTAAATCAAATCTGAATCCAGATATAGAAGGAGTGTTATTATGATATATTTTTAATAAAAAAAATCAAAAACAAGCTAAAACGACGTCGACCAAAGAGCAATCAGTAAAACAACCACGTCATTAATCTAGATATACTGCCAAGCAGGAATATCCCCGGTATAAGTCAAAGCAACAGCCGAGAACCCAAGACACTCGTCAACATTACCATGGGGTACGGTAGCATTTTGAATGGCAGCAAACACCTGCCAGCGGTTATCATCAGCGGGACAAGCCATGAAACCAGTAGCGCCCCAACCAGCGAATGAGTAGTGAGCCCAAGGTTCATCAGCAGCGTAGTGGAACGGGCCAAGCGAGGAGCCCTGCGGGATATTTGCGGAGTGGGCCTGGGTGAAGCTGAGGGCTCCATTGGGGTCGATGTAGACCTGTTGGCCGCCGGGGACCATGGTATCCTGTTCTATCGTTAGCGGGGATTGTCCTCTGTAGGAAGTGAGTTTTGGGGATTGTGAGACTCATGACTTACCAGAGAGCTGCCGCCGGGAGCGAACACTGTTTGGTTTCCTGGTGGGCATTGGTGCACCTGGGCTGGGCAGTAGGAGGCGGTATTTCCGCCGAGGTAGAATTTCTGACCCGCGGCGTTTAGCTGTAGGTAGTGGATGGGGGAGGCAGAGCGGATGGCCATCACGCTGAAGGCTGGGTTGGCGGCTGGTTCGGTGATTGGTGCCGCGGCTGCTAGGAGGGGAAGGGCTAGGGAGGTGATTGTGAACTTCATTGTGGACGGATATTGAGGTTTGAAGACTGTTGTTTTGTGTAGTTGAGTAGATATACTTTGGAATAGTAACGAGGGGCGGTTGTTGGACCTCTTTATATAGAGTCAGGAATGTAATATAAATAGCAGCTGCACATGTTCCGAGAAACCGAACCAGGGAACCAACGTCGAACAAACCCTCCGTCATGGACTACCGGATTTGGCCGCTAGGGTGGCTGAGGTGGCGAGAGTCATTGGATGGATTGGGTGAATTTGAGACATCGTTGAGGTACACTATACTCCATATCCCGAATATAATTATCTTTTCTGTATGGTCTATGCAACGGTGTGAGGTTGGGTTACTACCGAGGATACTATTTTTCGTCGCTTAGACGAAGATATGTGAGACATGGAGAACTGTTCGTCTGCCAAGATGAGGGAAAAGCCCTCGCCAATTCAAGTGGCTGATACATGCATAACATAGTGGATTGAATATCTCTCAAACTGGGGGAAAATCGGGGGATTTGGGGGATTTGGGTGAAGATCTTCACCCTTGTCTCAGTTGATAATTGGAACATCAACCACTTCGCTACTCCAATGCCTCAGGAGATCTTGGTAACAGTCGGCTTAACCCGCAAATATCCACTTTATTTCATAAAGACATCTACATCATAAGTTATACGTTATTCGTTTACCCAAACCCTCTAACATGCGGTGTAGGTCGGAACCTTCTACCTCGCTACCACTACCCAAACAAAAACCTCGCCTCCTACTTTCCCCAGAAAATACCCTCGACCCACCAACGGCCCGATACACGAACCCATCCATTACCAATAAACAATCACTGGGAACTGTGTTACCGAGGAGATAGCCGCACACCGTCCAACGCCACTGACGCCCTACCTAAACCGGCGAACATGTAATATGCAATGTCTCACCGGACCCTACATCCCACTACAACCGGTGCCGGCTAATCTAACAATGCCGAAAACCCCGATGCAGTCGGGTCTTGCGACTACACCGGGGTGACTGGCTGTGATCTATTAATAATCTCCCGCAGCGACGCTGCAGCCCGCATACCCGCAACTTCGTCTGCTTGTGCCTTGCATATACGAACTCGGTGGTACAGAGGGAAGACAACCATCCCACACCGGCGTGGAAGTTTCCGCTTGGAAGACCGCGTTGCCCCGTGTCAGGACGTGGCGAGGATGGGCAGAGCTAGTTGGGTGATTATCCAAGAGATTTCCTGGTTGACGCGGTTGGGTGATTGGAATCAGTCGGCGAGGTCATTCCGTTCCACGGGTGTTGTACATTGTCCGACGGGGGGGAGTTCGTTGAGGTTCATGTCGGTGTATCCGTTGGGAGGTTCGTGTTGGACAGTCCGGTGTTGTCGGGTTTCTGTCAGGTCCGGTGTGACGTCTTCTGTGAGCTGGGTTGGGTGGTGATGGTGGTGGGTCGGGGATGAGATGCTATCTTTGGTGGACATTTGGTTGAAGGGATGAGCTGTCATGTGAGAGGTATCTAGGTGGCTTATACTGGCTGGCTATTAGATATTGTTGATATCACGTATTGAGAAGTAGAAATAGTGTGGTATCATGAACATGTAGATCATCATGAGACTTCGGTCTATTTGAACTACAACTAGCTTTATCTACACCAGGCTCTCACACAACGCCATCTGAAGCTACGATCTATGGGATCTACTCGACACCTGTGGATATCACAGGCTAGTGGATATCACAGGCTAGAGTATACATCTTTAGAGTACAATATCGGAAATATAACTGAACAATTCCAGTGGATTTGGTTATCAAACGACTTTTTCTATGCCAGACAAACAATCTCAGCACTCAGCACTCAGCAATTCGAACCGGACCTCGATTCGCCGAAAAGAAAAGTGTATATACGTGCGGGCAATCGACCGCGGAGGATATGAATAGACACGGCCAGAGGCCGACAAAAAAAAACAACAATAATAATAATAAGGGAAAAACATATTCGGAAGGAAGTCATGAAAGAAAAACCAGATTGAAACCCCCCCAGCACCGGTCCGTGTAGCAATATTGAAACCTGCAAGCCAAGACTTGCCCAGAACACCGTAAGCCACGCGCCGCCATTTGCTCCCCAATGTCTTGATTCATAGCAAGGGGGGAAAAAGCAAATATAAGGAAAGGTCAGACAACACACTGAGCCAAGTGCCCCCGCATATCGCGTATTGCACTATGGATCAAAAAAATTGCTCTTTTAGTAGTCGCCTTCGTCATCGTCATCTCCATCTCCACCTCGGCGGGGTCCCTTTACTCCGTCTTTGCGAATGGGAATCTTGATACCCTGTAGCGCAAAGCACTTGCTGAGTTGGGTGCTCTCAATAACACCAGGGAACTTCTTGGCAGAGAAGACCTGGAAGGGTTCGGAGAAGACCGATGCTAGAACGGGTGCAGTTCCGTGATTGATGACCGGGGCGCCGTTGGAGGTTTCGGCAGATGACGTGCCCACATCAACGAAGCTCATTTTTAAACTGGATTTTCGTTAGCAATTGGTTTATTTCGAGTGATTCCCATTATTCAATTGACTTACCGGAAAGTGCCTTCTGTCCGTACACTCAAATCTTGTAGAATAAACCACACACCAATTTTGTTGTCTGGGTCTGTCAGTCGGAAAGCACTGGCGCTGAGACTTCCGATCAAATTACGAGTGAACATGCCACCCGGTCCACCAGAGACCGGTTGGGCGGCGGGCGACATGGACGGTGGCATTTGACCACCAGAGTAATATTGTGGGTAGGTCACTGGCTGACCGTATTGATTTTGGTATGCCACCTGCTGACCACCGTAGTAGTTGTTCATCTGCGGTGGGTAGCCCACGGGGTACTGACTCTGGTTGTAGCCCGGGTAGCTCGGAGAGACGCTTTGAGGCGGGGGAGGGTATGAGGAGGACATGGCGGTAGAGATGGAGGGGGAGGTGGCGGAATGTTTGACGAGGTTGACCTCGTTGGTACCATCGGCATTCCACAGGTCGACGGTGAGCACGTAGAATGATGTATCGATTTCACTGAGGGAGAGATCGTTAGAAAAACCCGAAAGGTAGAGAGCAGTTGGTTAAACATACTTGATATCGATTTCCTTATCCGTTTGCGCATCGCGCACAATCAGACGAATGCATGGTGGCGGAGTGATGGGTCTCCGGTCCTGAAGTTGTGTTAAAAGAGGTGGCAAAACAATAATCGCGGAAAAATCACCCACCTTGTCACCAAATCCACACATACGAGCCCGGATGGGTTGTTGTACCACCTGTAATGACCAGGAACGACCATCTTGGTAGTTCGTCACGGGTGCCAAATGGTCGGATTGCCGTAGCGAGTTGGGCCCCGACGGGTACTGGACGGACGGAGCAGAGATGCGATCCATTGAGAGCGGAGGTGGGACGGGATGATGTCTATCCTCGACGGCGTACATGGTACCGGATTGTCAGGAACCGAGGATGGGCTCGTGATAGATAAACGACGAATTCCTGATTTTTATAGATCTATTATGATAGATCTTAACTGCCTGGCTGTTCGAAGAAAGAGGTGGGGTGTTGGAGATGCGACATGCGACCCCGCGGGATGTTCAGACGTCACACTTGGAGCATCGACTTTCGGGGTTGAATTAAGCAAGTGTGTGCACAGCGGGGGGGGGGAAGGATCGTTCCCCTTTGAATGTATTGAGACTGATTCAAGCCGATCAGTCCAAAGCGCCTTCGGGAATCCGATTTCGATGCGATATGGCAGAAAAGTGAAGCGCAGGGGTCGGAGTTTTATTCGCGAACCGTAGAATGGAGCTCGGGGAGTGGCGATATCAGAATGTTGGGAGTGTTGAATCTGAAAGATTCTGTTAGTATCTTTCAGTGCCTCAGGCTTTTTGGGTCAACCGCACGATGACGCTGTCAAAGTGCGGGAGATGGGCTGGGGCTTCCACGGATCAGATTTAGGGATACCATACCCGAGACACAGGGAAATAATTTCAGAGTAGTTCCAAAGAAGTTTCCCAGGTGGAAATTAAAAAGAGTCAGAGTCAAAAGTCAAAAGTCAAAAGGGTCAAAAGAGTCAAACGAGTCAAAAGAGTCAAAAGAGTCAAAAGAGTAAGAGGTTACAAGTGTTACTCTCTCTCTGCAGGAACCTGGACCCAAACCGTCGGGTTTCAATTTAACTGACGAATGAGATGAGATGTGAGCTCCAAAGTGTCCGCATTCGGGCTTCATCTAATCCGCAAACGGTCATTTGATTGGAAATTTTCAACTCCATTTAAACCAGATTTTACTTATTCAATCTTGTTCGATCTGGTAGAATAAATTGGGTTGGGTCGGGCGATTCTCGGAGCCGTACGGAGTATATTCTTATTCATTCCACGCTACAAATTTGATCAATGATGCATAGGTGCATACCCAATAGTTAACTAGTGTGAGTTAACATACCTATTAACTTAATATATAATTACCACTGCCCAAAATGGTATCTCCGAAACTCCAGATTACCAAGACCCCTTACAGTATGCATGAGGATGACAGATCCCGATCGTGTGTGTAACCCCCTGATTTAATGATTATATAAAGTTATAAAGAGGCATTAGTTTACAATTTAGGGGTGAAAGAATTACTAGCGCTTGAAGATAAAAAAAAAAAAAAAAAAAAACCTAGAGAGCAGGGCAATGATGACTTCAAGATCTTTATTAAAAAGGTATAACTTATTAATTGAACCATGATAACTAACTACTAGTAAATATCAGTAATTCCCAAAGTCTAGGGCATCTCATCCTGGAGAACACGGATTGCAATATGTAAGGTATTTGAACCGGACTCCCCGGAAACCAGATGGCATTCTGGACAGGTCAATTATCAAAATATTTCGATTAAAATATCTCGACTGTACAATTATTAGTACTTCGTATTGAGGATCACATTGTTCAACCCTCGCGTGTTGGTGATCTCCCTATCTCTCAATGAAGCGATCAGTATTTCCCAATTAAGTGGTCATACCCGGTTTGCGGACTCCATACTATCTCTCTGGTCACTTCCTCCAACAGAGTCCAATTCTGGGCAGGCAATAATCTGACTTGGTTTGTTGCTCACATCGATGGTGTCGCGTGTGATCTGTTTGGCGTGCACGTTCCCCAAAGTGATACCAACTCCAGCACCGTCACTGAGGCACGTCGAAGCTGGGTCAGGCACATTTGCGCTCGATTTCTTCTCTCCATTCACACCCCAAAATTACCTACACCAATCGTTGCCATTCTCCTACCTCACCCTGACAGTCGCTGTGGACGACTTGAGCTTGGCTCACATCTATTCCAATATCGATCGTAGTTGGGAAAGGTCAAGCGGTCGATGTCAGCTGGAGCCACTCCACGAAAGGTACGAGCATTTGCCAGATTAAAGGCGTTGATGTAGCGTTGTGGGGCAGCGCCGTCCACGCCACCCGCCCCCAACTGAGGGCTCACTCCCCACTGGTACCGGCCCGTCAACCTTGCTGTGTCAGAGCTTCATCGCTAATGGCAGCCTGATTGCCTCACACGCCATCTTTGACCGGGGTGGTTGAATTCGCGAATGACCTCGGAACAACAAAAGAGGTCATAGTGACCTTTGCGGTCGGACCTGTGCACGAAGAGTCGATCGAGTACATAGGCGCAGCTTAGACGGGGCTACTATCGGGCTACTTAGGCTAAGATAGTGGACACGGCTTCGCCTTTTTTCTTTTCTTTTCTTTTCTTTTTGGATGACTACGCTGACACACATAATGAATCCATTACGCTTAACAATTTGGTCCAGGAACGACCGCCAGGTTCATGGCGGAACTGAGATAACGATCCCAACTAGAACAGCACGCCAAATATCTCTACGAGAAAGCGTCTCTACTCTGGCTCATAGCTATTCTTTGCAAACCAAACAAACCTAACCGTGACAGCCGCGGTAGGTCTAGCCACTTACGGCGCGCATACAGACATACTCCTTCGGTGAATTGCATGTTTATGTTGTTAACGGGCTTAAATCGGCGCTCTTTCTGATTCATATTGAGTTGAGCCAAGTGGAACGCAGATTCTCTCTGTAATAGGAATACGCTTGGTACTCATTTTGCCTCGGTGGCTCTGGCAGGGACTATATAGTAATGCTTGGGCTTGGTGAGGAATTTGCATTGTTATTTGCATCTGCATTGGGAATACCCTCTTCCGTTCTATATATTATCTGGACTACATGATGCTATCGTCGGTGTCAATTCTCCGGACTAGGATATCTGGACTGGGGCACGTCATCGAAGATAGAGGTCGTGATGTTGGAGTCAAGTCGTGCGGCTTCCTCCCGATGTACCCTTTTCGGTCAACCGTGCAGTTGAGGGAGGTGTCAACCCAGTTGTGTTACACGGCCAATAGTATACCGGCAACCACTACAGTATGAGATAGTCGAGCTACACTACGTTCTATGTTTTTCTTTCATTCCTACTCTGATAAACAGCAACTGTACGCTTCTTGATTTGGTCAATGCTGGTAAGATAACTTATTCGGGAGTCTTGGAGAGTTTAAATGTCAGTTTATCTCCGCTCAGGGCACTCTTATACCTGTCTTCCCCCGATGATTTTGTACTTCCTCGAGTCAAGATTCAAGGTGACACCAATAGCTATCTCAATCTTGATGGTGTGCAGCATACGAGGAAACACACTCTCTGGATTACCATTCTCAGCGGCAGAGCTTTGGAGTCGCGGCGTGTATACAATTAAGAAGGGCGCAGCTATACATGCCGTCGAAAAAATCATTCGTGTGTTGACGAAATCCAATGGTGTCCAAAATGTGTCCGCTGGCCAGACCGCCACCAAATTTCAATCTCTTAGTCTCCAGGCCAACTTCGATGTACAGACCAATGGCACTCAACACAAAATTAGGCGGAGGATGCACCGAACGCCATGTTTTACGCCTTCCTGGCCTGACATATCAAACGCATCAAGTGATGCTGTATCATCAGCACCAATACCTCTCAAACTTCCGGACTGGGGAGCAAAGCCTGCGCTCCGCTATCAACCCAAAGACAAAGTATGTGGTGATCCTTTTCATCTTGTTGATTAATCGAATGATAACCACCGGACTAACAGACACCGGAAATCCGCCTAAAGGCGCGTATCACCGGGGGTCGGATTACCTGCGGAGTTCGGCCTTAGCGTCACCCCGAACAGTCCCACTACAGTCCTACACATCACAGCAGGTCTAAGCGATCAGACAGTTAACCCTTGGAGTGGAGATATCGAACTGTCCGTCGGAGTCGCCAACTAAGCAGCTAGTCAACTGGATCCTTGTTCTGATGCAGCTACTACTGCCGCTCAGCCCAACTGATCACCTCAGATCCTTGCCCTCCTAAGTGTGGATTAACGGTATTAATGCATTAACAACCTTGAATCCTGGCCGCCTACCAAATTAAAAAGCTTCAATTTGTCGCCGACCAGTAAATGTGGCTTGGTGGACGGTACCTTCTTCCGTCCATGAAGCCACATAGCAAGGCGTTGTCTCAATATTATTGCAGGTTGATCTCGCTAGTTCCCATGCTGATCCCTGTAATTCCCTAAAGGCGTTAGTACCAGATGACCTGTGATGTGACATTACACCCGTCGTATCTTCGGTCAGATCTAGACTATGGCGCTGCCCAACATCCTAGCATTGACGCCACACCGCACAGTGAGAATGTGCTTATTGGCGAAGTGAAGGTGTCAGCCTTGCGAAAGGCGGGGGGTTTATTTAAATAAACTAAAGAGTCACCCGTCACATACGATTAGCCTGAATCCAAGGGATTTCGCACCCACCAAATCTGAGCCATTACGTCAAAGTTGGACAGTTACAAAAGCCGATCTAAGTGAGAAAATGATGGGTTGCCCTACATCTCGGACTCAAGCGGGGTGGGTAGCCCCGAGGTCAGCATGATCAGCAATCACGCCATTTACCCATTTACTAAACGACGCTAAAGCAGACTACCCCAGTCAACACTATGTAAAGGGTTCCAAGATCCAGACAAAGAAAATTCTGATGCGCGGATCGCCTGACAGGGCCCTGGGGGTAGATTGCGTGCGAACTAACAACCCGGGGCCTAGGGAGTAGCGTGTTTATCACCTTTAATGGGTGTGATAATGGGGCGAGTTCTTTGATATGCTATGTCTCGGCAGGATCTGAGCAGCTCTAACATTTTAAGGCTCCATTGACTGAAATAAGTAAAAGGGGTGCAGAGCTGACGGATCAATACAATCTAGGCTTCCAAGATATTTCCATTCGGAATTCTAAGTCTTACGCCATATAAGCAAGGACCATGCCGAGCCCGCGGCTGTGGGGGTAATTATCCAAGAGGGTAAAAACTTAGTACGATGGGAATGCCATGCGATACCCAATTCTAGTAGCTTTCCCAAATAAGTACTAAGACAGGCTTAGAGAGCTAAGGCGAAACTGTGCTAATCGGAGATGAGCTTAGGGCATAGAAAAATCACGGGCTAGGATAAAGATATGCACCCGAGATGTCCACCTGGGCATGCATAAGTGCATGGAACAGGGGTTCAAGCGCTTGCGTCTTCCCCGATCGGGGAAAAGCATCGCTCGTCGAGTGAAACTTAATTCGGATAGGCTTGACCGGCCCCGTATTACTAGTCCCAAAGAGGATTTAGCGTGGATTGTTCTAGGGGCTGGTGGGGCTGGTGGGGGTTGCGGTAAACAGTTAAAGTGCATTTTCATTTATTTTTCTGGAATGTTGCTAGTGACTCTAGCTTGTGCTTATACCCTCCTAGGACAGAATCCCGAACATCTCTCGCATTAGTGCGTAGGGTAAGTGTTTTCTAAAACATCCCGCATAACACATCCGCTTTGCCGCCTTGGAATATGGTTTGGAATACGAGACCATTGGAAGTTTGAATCTTGAATATCCAAAGAAATGAGTACTTCAGTAATATATTAGACTTAGGATGGATATAGACACAGAAACCAAGTTTGGCCATGAACGGCTCAGTTACATACATATCGCGAATACGACGGCCCCGCCGTGGCAGTAGATTAGGTCATATGAAGCACGAGCCATCCTGCATTTACCGATTTGGGACACAGCGCCACTCTTACCTCTTTGGTGCGTGCTTTGAATGCCGATTTGGCAAAATGGACATATCAAAATAATTTAACACCTAATTCCCCCCACCGTTTCGCTGATATGACTTTTTCATGATATCAGGAAATCCTCCTTTCTCCTTCGGGTGATATCTGGAGGACTATGATTCAAGTTCACTGCAACCCTCGACCCTCGAATCAAATAAACATTCACTCTACAATGCAATCATGCGACTCAACATGCTCCTGGTCGAATAAGCGACGCCAGACAAGTATGCAAAGTGACCGGCGCGTTAGAGTATGACACCCCCTGCTTAGGGCTTTTGGACCCGACCCATTTCAGAGCTTTCAATTGATATGGAGGGTCTAGTTCCCATTGCTCATCTCCCTCTCTGACTCCTGCGACCTCTCCCCATGTCCTCGCTAACCCAACCCTTACAGTATAAGGAACAGAGCCCAACCTGTGTGAATTGCCTGGATCTCAATATGCTCAGCCAGTATCCGCCTCGGCCCCGATTGACCCGGCTGGATAACAAGCATGGGTCTTTCCTTCCCTCAACTAGCATTTCGCCATCATCTCCAACTCCTATGAAAGAGACCTCGCCCTCTCAGTCAAATCCTCAACCCCAACAAGAACACCCACCAGCATGCTTTTCAACCCACATCGAAGAAACCCTCCACCTAAAAGACCTCGAACTGATGATGCACTGGTGCACAACAACCTACAAATCCATGGCAGGGGACCCCGCCTCCGAACAAATATGGCAAACAACCATCCCCCAGCTTTCTCTCCGCTATCCAGCCCTTCGCCAAGGTATCCTAGCCCTCTCAGCGCTACACCTCGCCTCAGCAAGTACATCTTCCCGGCGCTGGCGATATATTGAAACAGCACGCTCGTACCAAGCACAAGCACTAGCAGGTATCCACACCGAGGTCGATGAAGATGCACCCGAGTCACAAAGCCAAGCGACCTTCGCGCTGTGCTGCATAATGATCGTATTCACCTTCGGCTTCTGCCAATTTGACAGCGAAAATGACTCAGACGAAGAGCTGCCCGACGTGCTGGACGAGTTCTTCGAGGTATTCCAGCTAACCCGGTGGCTAGTCAGCATTCTGCTGACCTCGATGGAACACATCACCACGGGCGAGCTGGATCCCCTCTTCCACCCTGAAGACCCGCTCCCAACAATGCCGGACATGTCGCGACTAGTGGTTCTCTCGCTACAACGACAGAACGACATAGAGGCCATGCGGGATGCGACCCACCAGACGGATCTGTATGACTCGGCCATTGAACATCTCAGCCACGCGCTCGAGCAGCTGATGAAGGGCGGCGAGCCGAAGGTGTTCGCGTTTTGGTGGAGTCTCCGTATCCCTGCGGAGTTTTTAGAGCTGCTTGAGGCACGTCGGCCATTTGCGCTTGTTGTTCTAGCGCATTATTCGGTTATTCTGCATCATCTTAGGGGTTCGTGGTGGATGGGCGATTGGGGGAATAGGATTCTGCAGGAGATCGGGGATATTCTTGAACCGGAGTGGCATGATCTTATTAACTGGCCGATTGATGCGACGGGGTGTTTCCTTCCGAGGGCTGAGGCGTGCGTGCGAGTGATATCCCCGCTTAGCTTTTGATGACGAGTTTTTGCATTTTCTTGTGGGGTAACGTTTTAAATAGCTTGATTGAGCGCGAGCGATGCATCTAATGAGACAATGAAGCGTGTAATTAGCTTAGATATTTGATTGTATATAGCATGGTTTTTTTCAATTGAGACAAGGATCGCTTGTCATGGGAAGTATATCATTTCTCGGTGTTTAGGAAACAATTCCGGGAAACACAGATTATCGTTGCAATACACATCGAAGTATGTCAATAGAGGTAAAAACACAACCCCGCCCAAATAATCCCAAGCGCCGTTCCTTTCCCGGTATTCCATGATAGGTATGAAGCAATTCCCGAGTATATGAAGCCGGGAACGCCGATTGGAGAAACCGTGCGAAGAAAAGAAAGAAAAAAAGCAAATACTACAAACCCATAGATCCGACCGATAGCCCGATGGGGGAAAAAAAAAAGCTCCTCGCATCGAAATAGCACTGCCCGCAGTAATTTTTCGTTTCTGCTCGGACAATCACCTCTTGCCGGATCGACATTGCAGCCAAAGAAAAAGCAAATATTCTTCACGGCCAAATTCCAGACCGAACGTCAGCCATCATCGAGCCCTCTCAACGAAGAATAAATCAATAGTAAACCCAAGCACGTCCACCCCACCCTAAATCACCATAACCAGCTTAAGAAGAGGAAGAGTGCGAATCCCTCCGCAACTCCTGCCTCTCCTGTTCAAGCTCCTTAACACGATCCTTAGATTGCGTGCGCACGCGAATAAGCTCCGCCTCCTGCTCCTGGATCTTCTTCTCGCGCTCCTCCTCTTCAGGAGTAGGGATATAAGCATTTGCTGCACCGCCTGTGGAAATAGCATATCCGTTAGCAGCTGTGGCTTTAACAACCTTGCAAACATCCCAGGTTGCATTCGCTCTATATCTTGTCATGGCTAGAACATACCTCGGCCTGTGTGGTGGGGGATCTGCTGGGCGCGCAGAGGCGGTGACTCGACGTCTTGGCTCTCGCGCGCAATTTCTGGTCGCTCCGGGTCGTTGTGTACCATGTTTCCTGAGCCCCCGCGGCCTGTCGTGTAGACTTCTTGCTTGATTGTTGGTGTGACAAGGTCTTTTGGTGAGGGCGCGGGTTGTTGCCGGGTTATGTTACCTGGGGTATAGTGGGTTAGTTTAATGTACTGGTGTGGCGCGTTGTGAGAGATCGGGGAAGGGAGGGTTGTCAGATACCTGCGCCTCCGCGGCCATAGGAGATGTTTCTTGACATGGTGTAGACAATAAGATCAAAGACTGGGGAGTTGGGGGACGTCAAATGCGGAAGTTTGAAGATTGAATAGGGCCAAGGGAGCTGTGGTGGGGAGAAATTCGCAATTCGCCAAATGACGACAGACTTTTTTTTTTCTTGGCTCTTGACACTAGCCAGTATGTACATAGTAGGCATACGGTTATATTCTTATCTCTGTCTAATATATAATGTCTATCTTATATTTTATATATCTTTTATTCCAAGGTTCTATATTCTTATATTCTATATCTATGAGCTCATAGATATCTGAACTCATTTCCGCGCTAAGCCAATGAGGTCAGGGTCTTCTAGGCCTTATCAGCCTCTTAGGCGCCATCCTAATCCGGGGGTGAACTTTAATCAAATGGCATGCATTGCACTTTCTATTGACCTCAGTGCATAGTGGAACAGACTGGCTATCAACATTCTCATTCCCCTCACCAAAGTCAACCTAGCCATCACCAGCCTTCATACCATTCATTTTACTAGCCAATATAATGGTAGCAGGTAACCTGGTACTTTTGCTCACAGAGATAGGCAATTTACGGCTTCTCCTGCCATAAGAAAGTAGCCGACTCATCAGCTAGGGAAAAATCACATTGGTATGTATCAGGGAACAGACCTTGTATGCTTCGGGGCATGTATATTCGCCAGTTTAATCACAACCAAACATGATTCGCCGGCTGAAGAATACCGTCGCCATAACCCATAACCTCCAGTACGGAAGACATCGCCAGTGGCAGCAAGAATGAAGTTTGAAAGCCGAGAAAGACTGAGCGGTGAGGGTTATATAGGTACTAGTACCCGAATCAATCATTCATCGAGAGGTATCATTACCACCATTTGCCAATTAGTATTCCTTGGGTATAGTATGTTTTCCTCCATGGACAATGTTGACCTTCAATAAGAATGGTCCTGCTAGGTGCAAATTGGGGAAAAGGTGCATAAACTGCATTAGTACTAGGCCGGGATTGCTGTTGAACTGGAATAAGCCGACCAATGATCTGGTTGGAGGTGGTGTTTGTAGAAGCAGCATCAGGTCGCGAAGTTGCAATCTAGCGGAAGATGCTGAGAGAGCCATGTCAAAGTGCATAGTTGAATGTGAGATTGAGTGGATGGTGTAAGAAGGTAAGACTGGATCTACGACTGATACACAACTACTACCCTTTGTGCGTGACTTCCTCAAACACTCACTTCCACTATCCTTCACCCTGCCCTCTCCTTCTCATTACCGTCATCTCTATTCTTAGGTTAGCCCTAATGCCGGCTAGCGTGAAGCCTGACTTGACGAGGTCCTCGACCGAAAAGCCCCCCTACCGGACGCCTCTATCGGAGAAGTAAGGTCGATTCCTCTCCTATTACCTCGCAAGATGCAGCACGTCAGTCCTGAAATAAGAAACTCTCACTTCGTATGTCACCGGAACCAACCAATGGGAAACTAACATGCCCACTACTAAGGTAGTGGAACTTCCTGTGCACACTAAAATTGGCCAGGTCATTGCGTCTGTGCATGGTGGACCAATTTTCTCTGTCTTGATGTGCGACACTGTTGCCCTTGTTGGCTAAATGACTGCCCTTGTCGCATTTGTAGCGCCGCAGGGGGCCCGAAATTTCGTGGAAACCGCGGGCTATGATGGGTTCTATATCGGATTCAAACGGTATGAGGTGCAACTCATTCGCTCCTCTACATATCCTATCAACCTAGCAATGTATGGGCTAATCCGATTCCATGGACGTTCTCGGATCTTGGCCATCTCTAGCACCGGCAAGGATAAGGCACTGAACAACATAATCTATACGGCCCTCTCACGGTCTTCTGTATTGATGCGGCTATCCTTGGCCGCGAGATTTTCAAGTGTAATGTGGCCATGTGCAATTCACTGATTAAGTTTGTCCCCGATGTGTGCAGTAAGCCTTATTTTTAGCAGCCTCTGTTACGGGCTATATCAGTGGAAACCGATGCGAATATATGGGAACTTGAGTCTAGGTACTTAAAGATGCCCGATGGGCCTTAGTAAACCTCGAACTTATACTTATGAGCGGCTACTCTACGTACGACTGCCCTATAACCAGGTCGACCGGAAAGTCAATGTGGTTTGGGAATTGTGCGCAAGCTCACCCCCTCCTACACCATTCTATCCAAGGGGGGCCAATTTACTCCGCCGTGGTTTGCGACAATGTTGCTCTCATCAACTCAATGACCACGATGATTTCACTTTCTGTCCAACACTGGATTGCCCCTAAGAATACTTGAAATACCAGACCTCGAGTCGCTACAGATAGCTCCTTGTGTTTTGGAGGATTGACTTTTTCTCCCCATCAGCCATTTACCTCGTAGCACTCTTGTATCGCCGTATTATTTATATTCTCTAAGCAATTCGGAATACAACTTATTTCCTAACATATCGAATCGTGATGATGTTGATTGTCGCCCTTCCAGTCGCGGACCCATTCCGCTTACATAACCTTTCTCCACCAATTCTCACTTCACCTCTTCAAGACTCGGAATCTGCAATTAAGTTAATTCCAATTCCTCCCCAAAATGAACGCCAATCCCGTTAGCATTTCCATCCGCACAGCCATGTCTCTTGGCCGACTAAACCCCGCTGCTCCCTCGCTCGCCGGCGCCCTCCGTCCCCTCCAGACTACTCCCCGGATGGCATCCAAGCAGCTCACACGCCTTAGCTCTACGACAGCTCGCCCGGCCGCCGCAACACTAAACCTAGACTCCCGGCCACACGCCAAGGCCGTGTCGCCGTCGCCCCTTGCTCTGCGCGCAAACTCGACCTCAGCATCTGTCAACAACGAAGTGAAGCTCGACTGGGACTCCTTCTTCAAGCTCCGCGCTTCCCGCCGTCGATACTCCCTCGTCTCCTCAGTTGCCAGCTCCGTGATCAGCACCACAGCCGGCGTGCAGGTCCTGTCCGGACAGGACCTTGAACATCTCGGCGCTACGGTTATGGGCCTTGATCCATTTGTTGTCCTGGGATTGGCAACCGCCGCATGCGGTGCTGTCGGATGGCTTCTGGGACCGGCTCTCGGGAATGGAATTTGGGGACTTGTGTACAGGAAGTACAAGCCCTCTGTCAATACGGTGAGTGGTTGCAAAACAAAGTGACGGTTTATAGGTCTATGCTAATATGTTTTCTTTCCGTTGTGCAGAAAGAGAAGGAGTTCTTTGATCGCATTCGCCGGTTCCGTGTCGATCCCTCAACCAACTCGATCTCTAACCCCGTTCCCGATTACTACGGCGAGAAGATTGGCAGCGTGGCGGGCTACCGAAACTGGTTGAAAGACCAGAGGGCTTACAACCGCAAGCGCCGCAACTTCATTGCCTGATTTCTTTTCTCTTTCTCTCTTTTCTCTGTTGTGATATTGGAGCATTTCTTTTTTGTTCGTGTTAATATGGTTGGAGCTCTTCGAGCTTCTGTTCAAAACCAAATCTGGTGACTTTCTTTTTTCTCCGGGCCGGTGTTTATTTTGTTACAATATCATTAGCGGTCTTGGTAGCTGGGGCATTGCAATGTATTGGGAATGACCTTTGATAACTATAGCTTATTTTCATGACATTGTTAAGACTTCTATCCCTTCGGACGGTCTTGTGTGCACTAAATGAAACCCGAAAGTGCTATCCTCAATCATTAACATCCCTTATTCTCCACCTTTTCAAAAGTACTGGCCTCGCTATTACCATTTTAAATGTCGGACTTTGGATTTACAGCTTTGAAGGCGCCTTTACTTTAGGATTCCGGCCAGTATCAACCTCCATCCACCATGGCACACTCGGCGGCGGGTTATCATCAAGGTTAGCCTTGAAGTTCGGCTTTCGCTTCTCAAAGAACGCCGAAACGCCCTCCTTCTGGTCCCTGTGTGATAGTAAGTATCCGCAACCAGACTCTTCATGGATTTCACTTACTCCGATCCAAACATATGATTGATGACTTTCGACTCGATGAGATGAGCAGCCTCCGCCGACCCAGTATCGCGCCACATAAGCGCGCGATTGAGGTACGACGAAGCTGGGCTCACATTCTCGGCAATATCGGTGGCTAGCTCGAGAGCACGCGGTAAAACCTGCGTTGGGTCCGGGAGGATCTCATTGAAAAGGTCACCGAAGTGCTTAGATGTAGGTGGGAAGACTCCTCCCGTGCTGACGAGGTAGCTGGCGTTTGAGTGGCCGACGAGACGGGGAAGGAAATATGAGGAGCATGATTCTAAAGTTATACCTCGGCGGGCAAAGACGAAGCCGTATTTGCCTTTTTCGTAGCCAATTCTAGAAGGGTAAGAGATAGTTATGTTAACCAAAGGGCTCTGGTGGGGTGTATGTCTTCTGGTATGCGATTGGCGTACCGGATAATCGCTGGAAGAGACATGGTCATACCGACTCCAACGGCTGAGCCTTGCATTGCTACAACTGTTGGCTTGCGGCATCTATGGATAGCCAGCGCCGCTCGTCCACCACTATATTGAGTTACTTAGTAATAGTATATATATCGGACTACCGGCTAGACATTCTCTTACCCGTCACGATGGTCCACCGTCCTGCCCTTGCCACCACCGAAACCAATTTCAAGGTCTGCACCAGCGCAGAATGTCTTTCCCGCGCCTGTCAAAACGACAACTTTCACGCGCTCGTCGACATCGAACATGGGGAAGAGCTTCTCGAAGTCCATGACCATTTGCGGAGTGAACGCATTATGTTTAGTAGGACGATTCAGCGTTACGATGACGACGGGGGTGACTGCCGATGTGCCCGGAGGGTAGTGAGAGACAACAACATGACCGGTGGTTTCAACATTTTCGTAAGAAGATGGAAGCTCGATGGGGCTGGGATCAAAGATCATGGTGGATGTTGGGAAGTATATAGTTTTCTGTTCCAGTAGATATAGTTAATGTGCTTAACTGCAACTTTCCTATATACCGTATCTCGGTTATATCCTTCAACCGTTCATAATCATAACAGCCTACATTAAGCCGCGGCTCGGCTGGGCTGGCTTGGCGTGGAGAAAGCTGGGGGATCATTATCACCCCGCTGCGGAGTCGTGAACTTCGATATTGGCTTACACCGGGCAAGGTTGCAGTCTGTTTGATATTACTATCCTAGGTATATTAGAAGTAGCTACGAAGCTATATACATATAACCGAGAACAGATTGTTCTGTGCAACTTGGACTTTCGGCCTGTGAAATGCAAAATGCTGGCCAGTCGTGGAATGGACATGATGATTTAGTTTAGTGACAGAGAATAGTAATAGGCATATGTAGTGGAAGGTGGAGATAGATGGTGACAGGCCATCAATAGTAGCAGCGAAGGACAGAAGGACAAACCTTTAAGGGGCCTTCCAAGGTTAGAAGGTGAGGGAATTATTAACCCTATCACATCTTCATACTATATAATGCTCCGTCTTAGCTCATACCATTGCCAGACGTCGTAAGAATCTGGAGTCTGCGAACCAAGGCTGGCAGGACCACCCGATTTGTTCAAACTAGGAAAGCTCAGACTCTAACCTAGGAACTGACCGCTAGCCAGGGCAATCCAAGGCAGATTTTCATCCCAGCAGTGTTGCATCAATTGACGTGCATTTTGAATCTGGTAAGTACAGTGTCAGCAAATATCTCCAAACGAAGCTCTGACCAGTATAAAAGCGAACCTGTTTCATGCCCGAGCTCTCCAATACAAAGAACCGGTCTAAAAGCTTATCCTTTAGAACCGAATCTCTAGATTCACAGCCAGCCGTGAAGAGCGGGAACAAGGAGCAGACTTCAGTGGCTGCACCAGGGCGCATGCGTCTAAGGGCATCAATGAGCTTCCGCAAGACCTCCTCCACGGGAAATGAGTCAGGTGGAGACCCAAGGACACGCCGGTGGAGATGCAGGAGACCGGCAAACCGGAAGGCTTCCTCGATGGCTATCATGTCCGAGGACTCGACGCCATGATGGTGTTCCAGGCTGGTATAAGCACGGTCACCGATCCCGTCGATATCACCAAGTACGGATTGCGCTTCCAGGACCATTTCCGCAGATGGATGCCAGTCATGTCGGAAGTTGCCCATTTCGTCGAAGCGCTGATTGTCGCATTCCTGCACCAGCCGCGCGAGACGGATCAGAAATACTCCAGTGCGGGGAGTGAATCCCGTGAAGCAGTCAACACCGAACTCATCATGATCATCGGGCGCAGAGCAAGCTGTTAAGATGGAGTGGTATGTCATTAGCGGAGGACCGGCATGCCGACAAGACAAAGATCCCATCGTGTCGAGGTAGCCCAGCCAGCGGGCTAAGAACGCCCCGATCCTGTTCCCAGGCTGCGCCATGCTCTCGCTCCGTGCTAGGAATAAATCACGAGCAAGCTTCAGGTGACTCTTCCAGGTAATCGGCACTTCAAATGTCCTGGGAGAAACGATCTTTAATGACAACAGCATAATGGCCGTGGCCAGGTGGCTGTCAGTGATGTCTTCATTGGATGACTCCAATGCCATACGCAAGGTTGGGAAAACCTGGCTAACCCAGTGAGCGATTCGATTGGCGGGCTCGGGGTGACCTAGGTATCGAGCACGATGACTAGCGGAGTACGCAAGCAGCAAATTGAGGAGATTGGAATCACCGATTGCCACTGGTCGGTCAGCTTTCGGAAAATAACATAACATATAGCAGTACAACTCACTTGATGGCAAAACCGAGATAAACGGATTATTATCGCAGTTATGCGGGACAAGCATCCGGGCAGTGTGGTTCAGAAAATGATGGAAGTACATCAAATTGATAGGGTTCTCCAGCAGTGATGACGGAAGCGGAGACAAGTACCTCGGGACATTGATGGGTACAGGGGAAGCATAGTAACCACTACAAAACTGGATCTGTGGTTCGGGGTCAGGTTGAGAGGTTTTCGTCTGCGAGGGGTCCTCGTTTCGCCACCGAGAACTGATCAAATCCAACGCATAGTTGATATCTATGGCAGCATGATCGTTGTTAAAAGTCAGATCCTGATCAGGGCGCCCGGAGTCCAATCCATAATTGTCGGTTACACTATTCAGATATGTTTGCCATTTGCTCCGGGCCATTGAAGACTCGTGGGATGTCTGATTAGCTTCATGATTGCTCTCTGTCAATGCCTGATGATCCGGAGTCAATTCATGGTGATAGTCATGTACAGAGCCCATGTTGCTGGTTGTCTCGTGGAGCCTCGGAGATGTGGTTGCATCATTTTCAGCAATTGACACTCTGTGTGAATCGAAAAGCATGGAGGACAGGCCACCAGTATCCTGTGGGCTGTTTGAGGATCCGTTTTGCCCTGTCCCGGGCCCAGGGCTAAGATGTGTACCCTGGTCATCAGGAAACTCTCGAGAAAGGTGGCTTTCATCACGAGAGCGGGAGATAGATGGATCCAAGAAATGACTGGAGGCATCTACAGGGTGGCGTAGGTATGAGACTGGCTGTGACACGGAGTTTGTATGGAACGCAAAGGCAGAGAGTGATCTGAGACCGGATGTCTGATCCACTGAATCCGGATATGACGGGGTATCAAAACTCTGCTGTCCAAATTGATATGGCAACAAAGGCGCCGAGGATGCTGCTGTCGTCAATGGAGGAGATTGTTCCGCCCAGGTTGAGGAGAACCGAAGCTCTGACTGGCCCGGCGATGTCACTCCTTCAGAGCCCGAGCCGAGCCTAGGGGATTCGAAAAGACCCACTGGTGCTGGTGTGCCTGGAGACATCGCTCTCGGCGAAGTCAAGTCTCCGGGATGAATGTTAGAAAATCCATCTGCAGGGTTGTTGCTTATTGGAGTTGGGAACGAAGTCGGGCTCAGATTGTTGATAGCGAATGAGTCCATGCATCCAATTACAGCACCTCCATACCCACTCGATGGTGAGTTCGGCGAGTCAATTGACATGCGTTTCGCCCTTCCTCCCCAGTTCAGACGGACACTATAGTCGCAAGGGTCGCCTTGTCGCTGACAATTGAGACATGTTGGTTTCTCCTCGCCACTACATAGATAATGTTAGCCACATGAGTATCAGGTAGGGATTGTGCTTCTCACCATTTTACCTTGCGTGCTTTGCATGGCCTAGTGCGATTGTTAGCCTTGGCAAAGCTTGGGTTGGCATTTTAATAACGTACCAGCATCCCTTACGGCTTCGACGCTTCGGTTCTGGTGCACCGGGCCTTCTAGGACGAGGCATTGCACGTCAGAGGGCGCCTGGTCGAGTATCGCAGTGACAATTCAAGATAACAGAGGCTCAAGATAGCCAAAGGTCACTATGTACTGTTTCACCGCCATACAGATTTGGTATTTTCCAGTCGGTGTCAATCCAATCGAGATTGCTTACGCCGAAAGCACGTCAGAGCTGTCACGCTTTCTGCGTTTCGATCCTGATTGACCCCAAGTAGCGATAAAGCGATAATCGACCAGACACCCACACCTAGTATACAAGCACATCGAGGTATGGGAGGGAGATGTGCCAGAAAAGTTTTGAATCCCACTGCCCTTCAGCAATGGGCAAGAAAAGCCGATAGTGACCAGGGTGGTGTCGATCTCCCCGACCTCAGATATGGATGGAACAAGACGTCAAATAGAAACGACTCAGTTCAATATGTTCAATTGACACACTAGGTAGTCGACTGACCTCACCGTGCAAACAAAGAGCACAAATTCACAACAAAATTCCCAATCTTGATGCAGAAGAAGAAGGTTGTCTTTGGGGCGCAGACTAAAAGTGTGGGGAAGCACATGGCCGAGATAAGAAACGATGAATCAGCCGGGTTATGTTATAATCCGATATCGACCGGCATACTGCGGGAAGCCAGGATTTCCCGCGAAAAGCCGCTGCATGTCACGTGAGACCACATCTTCAACGTCATAGCTCCCACCCGGGCAGTTCTTTGGATGTACATTGGTCCCCTGAGCTGCGTTTTGATAGCATATTTGGAGGAGTTACTTTCTAGGTTACACATTAAAGTAGGACTTTGAAGCACTTGTGTTCTACTTTGTTTCCCGATATGGCCAAATCTCTCATCGATAGGCACCCGCTTCAGTGGATGCAGAGCCCTTCACGGGGCTTGTCAGCTGTGGTTCATGTACGTACCGTGGTCCTTTCACTCTACAGTTCGGTCCAGAACTAAAGGGGTTGCTTTTCAGTTGGCCGGACTTTCGAGCTTTTTGTGGTCATTCAAATAGTATGGATCCTCTATCAAACTGTACTTTTGAGGGTTTGCTGACATTCTTGAAGCATGCACGAAAACCCTAACCATGCGTAAGCCCCTGTCTAATTTCTATATTGGAAACCACGCTCAACTTTATATTTGACAGTAATGAAGCATATGGTTGGCATTTTCAATATCTGACCGTGATTGGCCTATCGTTGTCAACACTCACCTTTACGGTCGCACTACTAGCGGATATTACCTCGTCCCGGCGACTGTTCCTGATCAAAAACATACTATCGATATGCAGTGCCCCCCTCGAGGTTGTGATCAGTGTTTTGTACTGGGGTCTTCGTTTGGTAAGAAATTCGATGAGATGCCCAATTTGGAGTTCTCTCTAACCCAAGTATAGATTGATGAGCGCCTGGTGATTCCCGAAGATCTTTTCATACCCCTTCATGCCGGTACGTCTGTGAAAAGTATATCTTGGGAGGCCCCTAATAACACAATAATAGATATCAGCTTTCACGCAGCACCGTCGGTGGTGATGTTGATTGACCTGCTGCTCCTATCCCCACCCTGGACAATCACCGTACTCCCCGCACTGGGGTTGTCTAGCACTATCGCCTTCGGCTACTGGTTCTGGATTGAGCAATGCTTCTCCCAAAATGGATGGTTTGTATATGACCTAGTGTTTCCAACGTCACTCGCTAATTAGTCTAGGTACCCATATCCTATCTTCGAAGCACTGCCCACATCAGGCCGTATTGGCCTATTTACTCTCAGTGCCCTCATCATGACACTGAGTACCATTACTCTTAAGTGGCTCCATGGACGCGTCAATGGATTTGGCAACCCCATGAAGCCGGAATCCCGTCCGGGCGATATTAAGCGGGAGAATGGTCTGTAGGCGCATGGATCGGTATCGCAACAATGCTTTCATATTGATCAGGCTCAATTGGCGTCTTATCTTTAAGGTGATTTATAATCCCGAGGTAGCTATAAGAAGGAAATTCGGGCATATTGCATTGATCATAAGCGTCTTGGTTATTGCACTTTTTTTCGGGGTACATGTAAATTTTTCACCTCACAATATCTCAAATGCAAACTCTGGCTACGCTACTATCAAGATCCAAATTAGAACTCAAGAGGCGAGTTACAACGAGCGGTCCAACAAAAACAAATGAACATGAATATGCTGCCATGAGCTCAATTGCACAGGTGAGAAATCTGTTCGACCACCCAAATATTTTGGACAGGGAATGTTCCAACAATTAGTCTTTTTTGAACTATCGTTTGTTCCACGAGGCGCCTATTGCAAATCAGGGTACACTAAATTAGCTCTAAATTACAGTCGCAGTTTAGGTACCCGTGCGCTGCTGACTGAACTCGGTTCTGTGCGATGATCACCCCATACAGCGTCATGAAAGCTGTGCGCACAATGGATGCGAGGCTTAGCGTGACTGACAAGGAAAAGCTGGCACTCTTAGTATCCCCTTACTATGGAGTATTTTGTATAGTTGTATGTTCATTGGGCCGAGTTGTTCGGGGCTGCGGAGCAAGGCCGCTGGCGAGATCAATGCCGAGACAATCCTTCCACTCTGCCGAGTCCACTACCGTCCAATAAAAACATGGAGAAAAGGCCATCATCTTTAGTGGATCCAGAAGACTACATGATAAATGGCTAGATAGTTGAGGCGTTAACCGCGCCACTTTCGACTAGCTTCGGACTTTGGAAGATCAACCTTCATTCTGGTCTCGTCGGCCGACACCACCAATGTGTTCTCGGCCGAGTACACATAGTAACGACATACATTTCTGAGCGAAACCGAGGTCTCTCGTGTTAATCAAAGGAGCGGGCCGTTGTGGACTTGGCGATTCATACATGAGATGGGAACAGGAAAGCTTCGCCCAGTGGAGCCCGGGGTATATGCGGGGGATACCCTAATTTTCCCCAGATGCCCAGACTCGGCCAATTCAACCAATAGATCATACATCCATAGTAGTATACTAAACTCTAGGGGTTTAAACCAGATACCCTACAATGATGCTGACCTTTTGTTTTCCTATGCAAACCCTCTTTATTACCCGATTTGACTCTCTACACGCAGATCATGCCCGAACCACTCAAATCCATGCCGATCAACCCGTGGCGTCAGCATCCAGATCCAAGCCAATGCTGCAATTCCTGCGCGCGGCCTAGGACACGGGCCAGGGTGTAGCCACCATACTGTCATTTAGCTGGACCCTAGCACCAAATCTCACAGGTCCACCCGCCGAATTTAAGCGATCGCGTGTGTTGCCCCTCTTTACCAAGTGTTTGGTGGCTTTCGGATTCCTTGGGTTGGAGTTTTCTCTGTTTCTTCTTAAATAGCCCGCAGGTCGGCGAAAAGTAGTCGTACATTTCGGAGCATCCCCCCTGCCGATCTGCTCGATCTTGCATTATGGTTGATTCTTTTGAGAAACGAACTGAGTCCCGGTCTTCTGACCCCGAGAATATTCTTGATTCCAAGGATCCCCTTGCTGCTGCTGGATTTGAGGATCCCGATGCTGGATTGAGTGATGAAGAAAAGGCAGCAATTGTGTGTTATCCCTTGCTTTCACGTTCAATATCATTTGAAGCTACAATAACTAATTAAACAAACACAATAGGATCGTAAGCTACTATGGAAACTTGATCTCCGCCTCGTGCCATGGCTCAGTCTACTTTATCTCGTTTCGTTCCTTGATCGGTAAGCAAATCCATTATTCGCGGACTGCCGAGGAAATATCACGAACTAATCTTACCTTGTTCAAGCACAAATATCGGGAACGCAAAACTTGTCGGTCTTCAAACAGATCTGAACATGACAAATGCCCAATACAATGCCACCCTGACTATCTTTTTCGTCTCGTACTCCGTCTTCGAGCCCGCGACAAACGTCCTGCTCAAGCGGTTGCGGCCGAGTATATTTATCCCACTTATTATGATGGCATGGGTAAGTGAAACAGTACTTACTCCTTACTATCCTTCTAACCAATTCCAGGGAATTTGCATGACCTTCATGGGCTTCGTAAAAAACTACCACGGGCTAATGGCCGTCCGCTGGTTCCTTGGTCTATCAGAAGCCGGTCTATTCCCCGGAGTAGGCTATTTCCTCTCATGCTGGTATAAGCGCTCAGAATTTGGTGTGAGAATGGCAATTTTCTTCTCCGCGGCCGCGCTCGCAGGTTCCTTTGGCGGGTTGCTAGCAGCTGCCATTGCGAAGATGGACGGCGTGGCCGGTAAGCCAGGCTGGTCTTGGATTTTCATTCTGGAAGGCCTTCTTACGTTCATCATTGGTATTGCCTCGTTTTGGTGTGTCTATGACTTCCCTGATCAGGCGCGGTTCTTGTCGGATATCGATCGCAAGCGCGTTCTTAGGAGACTCGCTGCCGATCAGCAGTCGAGTGCTGAACATGAGGAGTTTAAGATGGAGTACTTTTGGTCGAGTCTGAAGGATTGGAAGACTTATACTGGGGCTGTGATTTACATGGGGGCTGATGGGTCGCTTTATGCGTTCTCGCTTTTCGTGCCTACTATTATTAGTGAATTAGTGAGTTGTCACATTGCGAAGTTGGGGATTGTTGAGCTAACATGGGTTTCTAGGGTAATTATTAATATTGGATGTTGTGCTCGGTATATCGCAGCTATTTACTGATTGCTTCTATAGGCTACAGCTCGATTCGTGCTCAGTTGTTAAGTGTACCGCCATATGCCGCCGCTGCCGTTTTGACAGTGACAGTTGGATTTATTGCAGACCGTACAAGACAGCGCGGTCTCTGCAATATCGCCGTTTCGTTCCTCGGTATGATAGGATTCGCTATGCTACTAGGCTGTGAGTCTGCCGGTGCCCGCTACGCAGGAACCTTCCTCGGGGCTATGGGCATCTACCCAGCCATCGCGAACACGATTTCATGGACTAGTAACAACACCGAAGGTAACTTTCACCCTAGATTCCGCGTTTATCTTGTACATATGACGAAAGCCAAGACTAACCCATTGCTGTCTAGGTGTATATAAACGAGGTGTCTCCCTTGGGTTTATCATCGGCTGGGGAAATCTCAACGGCATCGTCTCATCCAACATCTACCGCGATGATGACAAGCCGAAATACTACCCCGGTCATGGTGTAGTACTCGGCTACCTGGTCCTATTCCTCTTTGGTGGATCCGTAGTGCAGTACCTCTTGCTGCGACGCGAGAACGGCAAGCGCAGACGCGGCGAACGCGACTACTGGATCGAGGGCTTGGACCAGAATGAGATCGAGCTATTGGGTGACAAAAGACCGGATTTCATCTACACGCTGTGAGCAGCGGGGGGATAGCCGGATAGGCGTGGAAGGGAGAGCAGAGCTAGATCGAGATATGAGTGGGAAATGAACATACATCATCACGACCGTGATCTTAGTAGGTAGGTAGACAAGTCCAGGTTTATGCAAGACGTCTATAAGAGCCCGCTCATAGCTTCGTGCGAGAATCATCCCAATAATAGGAACCTTCAAATCCTCATGCCTCCTTCTCGTACCGATTAACAATGTCCTGTCCCTTCTTCGGGCCTCGCACAACATGTCGACTAGCCCAGCTAAGCACCTCCCCGGTATCAGGCTTAATGCGGAACGCATACGCCGTGCGATACATATCGTTGATACAGAGATGGTTACCTCTAGCATTGAGGACAGTAGTCTCATTGCCGGAGGTCAAGACAACGGGCGGTACAGGCGGCGCGACGAATTCACCGGGATCCTTCTGCGTAGACACTGACGCCGACTCCAGCAGCGAATCCGAACCCGACTCAAAGTCGAAGTCGTGGAATAGGTAGTCTGCTTCTTCCGGGCCCGGCGCGACTTTCACGAACCAGACGCTGACGCGCCCGCTGTCGCTGTCCTGGCGCCAGATGTACTTCTTTGTCCATCGTAGACCTGGTGGTAACGCGCCTGTACCGACATTGCTAGGTATCTCGCCTTCTTCGCAGTACAGCCAGTCGCGGTCGGTTGTGGTGGGGGGTTGTGCGGTGAAGGTTGCGGTCCCGCGGAGTTCGCCGTTGAGGTCGAGGGGGTTTTCACTCCGGAGGGTTCGGGTTAAGGTCCAACGGGTGTTGCTGAGGGAGGCTATTAGGGTTGAAAGGAGTTGACGGGAGGGCATTGTTGGCATGATTGCTGTAATTGGTAGAATGGAAGGGTTGTTGGAGAAGGGAATGCGGGGAGGAATAATAGGTGGAGTTGTCCAATCAATCGACGGGCTTTCCACTCGGACTAGCCCTGAGACTTGTATTGCTTGTTTTTCTTATTTGGTTGTATGTTGTACGTATTTTCGGAGTAGATCGCCTAAAATTGTCCATAGACTAATGAGAACCCCGCTAACCGGGGAAATGACCTAAAAGGGACATACAATTTCCTTTTACCTTCTGTAACTTGGAACATAAGATCGCATCGAATCAAGTCCACTAGCCATGTGGCTAAGACCTCTTTGCCTATTAGCTGTATTGTATCCACGGATGTTAATTGCAACTATGTTCTCTGACATGTGCAGTATATTCCATCTCAGGTTCTCTGTATGATACAAGGAATACACCTTTTTAGCGACCCGGTCAAGACATTAAGCCAATCGGCACCAATACATAATCAACGATTGAAATAGAATTTGCGGATTCATCTATATTATCCGCAGTATATAGAGTGGGGATATGCATAATAGACTCTCTACATGAGATAATGATATCAGATGTGTTCAATCTTGAACATCAAGATTTATATTGTACTCCGTCCAAGGGTGGGCAATCCAATGCCCACTTAACAAGACGTTGAAACGGATTCCGTGCCTCATTTCAACCGCCTCGACTGCCGATCGTGGTGGGCCCTTGTTTGGAGTTAATGAACTGGGTTGAGTTACAGATCAGTACAAAACAGATTCTGTAAGAAAATAGATAACTCAGTTCCTACATCCTGCATCGTACATAGCACATCGATGTACGGAGTATGGAATAGAATATAGATAGTAACTCCTTGCATGAAAGTATTGATCTTCAGCCAAGGCGATAGTCTAAAATAACCTTGAAAAAACGTGATAGTCAATCATTTACTGCATCCAGCGATGTAAGTTACCGATAGAAATTGACCAGGTGCTAGGAATTCAAGATCTGGCAGGTGTCAGAATGTTAAGAGGATCTCTCGGATCTCTCGAATGATCGGAATGTTGGGTATTTTCACGTTGGATGGGCCGTTTGCGGAGATTAACCAGACGCATGCGATTGTCAGGTACAGTACTACCGTACTACATACTACAGTACTACAGTACTACGATACTACAATACTACAATACTACAATACTACAATACTACAATACTACATTATTACATTCTATGCTACACACATTATACTACATATACATTATACTAACATAAAGTAATTAAAAAGAAATTGGAAATGAAAATAAAAATAAAAATAAAAATAAAAACCATTAAATACTCCTGTACTCCGTATTCCGTGCTCCGTACCCTACAGGGTAAAAGAAAAAGAAAAAACCAAATCCGGAATCGTTCGGCGACTAGACCCAAAAACCATCTCCTAGTTTTCTTGTCTTCTGGTCTTCTGGACTTCTGGACTTCTGGACTCTTCTTTCTCTTCTATGCAACGATGGACTAAGAGATCCTATCCGAACATCAACTCGAGCCTCACGGCTCTCACTACATTCGCTACTCACCCCTCATTAAAACAGAACTCCAAACATCAACTCTCACAATGTCACTCACTACGCGCCTTCCATTCCTCTTCCTCGCCCTTATCGCCCTCACAATCTCAGCCCTAGCCGCCGACAGTATCCTCCCCACATCAGCCTCCAGTACATTCCCGCAGTGTGGTCTGACCTGCAGCACCCTGACAACCGCCCAGACGTCCTGCGAAGCAGCTGACGCCTCAACCTGGACCTCATGTTTCTGCCAGTCATCCCTGCTCACCGGCCTTAAAACCTCCGGCAGCATCTGCTCCACCTGCAGCGCGGCCGACCAAGCCACGCTCTCAACCTGGTACAATAACTACTGCAACTCCGGCGGCAAGGATACATCCAACACCGCTACAACAACCTCAGCAGCCGCAGGCGCTACATCTGGTTCCAGTTCAAGCGCAGCCACAAATAAATCCGGCACTACTACAGAGGAGAATAAGTCATGGTACGTTTGATTCCAACACCGCGGCGCAAATGGGAATCGAGACTACATCCACACCCAAGACCAATCGCTAACAAAGTTCCCCTCCAAAAGGTGGAGTACTCACTACCGTTGGGTCATCATGCTCATCGTGTTGGTCATCGGATTCAGCGCCATCGCCGTACTCGGCGTATGGTTCAAACGTCGCTACGACGCTAAACGGCCCAATCTCTACCACGGCGGTGGCAGCAGCTTGCTGAGCACAGCTTCCCCGCCCGTTCCGCCCAATGCCGCCTGGACCGGCGCCCCGCCGGTGCCTGTGCAGACCGCCGGCCTCGGTGCTGACTCCCTAGCTAGTAGCTCGCGCTCTACAATGGCCAAGACTGGCACTCCTGTCCCCGGGGCTCGGACGCGACTGACGAAGGTCGAACAGGGCTCTGGGGATGTGGAGATTCGGCAGGTCTAGAGCCTGTTTTGGTACTATCTTGTTTTGGATCTTTGGGTTGCTTATGTCCCCAAATTCCGGTTTTATTTGCAATGCGCTACTTCTATACCATACTACCTAGTTATGGTTGCATTTCTTGGTGTTTGGTACGGATAATGGGCTTCACGCTGTGTTTTTCTTCTTGTTGGTCTTGCGCCTCTTTTCCCGCTCTTTCCATCCCTTTTCCTTACCTTGTTCTCGCGGGCTTTGGCCTAAAATATGGCGGAGTGGATTTCTGCTGACGACTGTGTTCATTCTCTTTTTACCCTCATATTCGCCATTTCTTTTCAATATGTTTGAACAGGTGACAGAGTACATAGTACAACGCGTGCGCGCATTTCATGATTCCTTATACACATCTTTTGTAATACCTCCTGATCCAACCCGAGGCTGGTGTATCACGAGATACTAATACTAACAACCTTAATATCAACTTCCGGTTTCTCCTTATGCGTCCGCACATTCTCGATCTTATGCACGATATCCAAGCCCTGCACTGCACGCCCAAAGATAGTGTGCTTATTATCCAACCACGGCGTCTTCTCCGTCGTAATGAAGAACTGACTAGCATTTGTATTGGGTCCGGCGTTCGCCATCGACAGTGTATACGGCTTATCGTGCTTGAGAACGGAGAACTCATCTGCGAATTCCCCGCCCCAGATAGACTCACCACCCGTCCCGTCACCTTGCGGGTCACCACCTTGGATCATGAATTTGCGGATCACACGGTGGAAGATTGTGTTATTGTAATAGCCATTCCGGGCATGTGTGACGAAGTTCTCCACGGCCCGTGGTGCAGCCGAGGGATACAAGCGCAGGTGGATGTCACCCAAGGTTGTGTGCAGGATTGCAGCAGTGCCGGTCTCAGCGGCTTTAGTAGTTGCCGTACCGGCGCCAGCCGCTGCCTGGGTTGGCTTCTCGTTTTGAACGTCGCGGGTGGATTTCGAAATCTCTGTTTCGTTCGTGAACATGTAAAAGCGCACCTTGGCAAAGCCGGTGCAGAGGAGGATCGGGTCGCGTTCTTCGGCTTCTTGGAGGAGCGGATTGCTACTGGCTGCCATTGAGACGGTTACGACGCCTTTGCGTTGCGGTTGGCCTTGGTACAATGCGAGGTTGAGGGCTCGGAATGGCTCTTCGCGGCCGTAGACGCGCACTACCCGGTTTGTGTAGGTGTTGATACATTTCACGCCGTAAAGAGAGCCGTAGAGGATGAAGTGACCAGATTCGTCGAACCAAACGTTTACTTTGTTGCGCGTGGCTTCGCTTTCGAGTTCGCGCTCAACACCTAGGCGGCGCCCGAACTCTACTTCGTCAAGTTCGTACGGTGCTGTTCCCGCTTGCTGCATCTCCGTGATGGTGGTTATTGATTCGTCGTATGTGCGGTAGAGCTTTCCGGTTGCGAAGTCGAATACTCGGATTTGTCGGTCTGGGAAGGAAACCGTGGCGAAGTGCTCGCCGGTCGGGGAGATTGTGATGGATGTCGGGACGGATTTGGCTTTCTTAAATGCGAAGAGATTTGTTGAGGATTTGAGCTCGAAGACATTGTCAGGTTTCTCGAAAGATCCGTCTCCGGCTCTCCAGTATTCGATCATTCCTGATTCATCGGCGGAGACGACGCAGTCGAAGGCGTTGTTGAATGCGAGTGAGACCACCGGGCTACGGTGGATCGACTTCAAAGTGTGCAATGGCTGGGGATTTTCGCCACGTCCGTCGAATACTTGAATCGTATTACTTGACTCGTCTGTCACGGCTAGCAGGGGGAGCGAGGCCCCGCGCGGGTGTACCCAGCAAACACATCGAGGCACGAAGTCTAGGGTATACATCGCCAAGAGATCTGTTAATGTTAGCAAGTCACTAAGCCCACGAGAGTCACACATTCCGAGCCTACCAAATGTAATAACATCAAAGATCTTCACCGTCTTATCCAGTCCTGCTGTCGCGAAACTGCGGCCGTCCGCACTGACAGTTACGCCCCGAATCTCGCCTGGGTGAGCAAGGAACTCCTTCACGAACTCGATGCCTTCCGCCATCTTCTTCCAGAACTTAACAAATCCATCGACGGAGGAAGTGATCACAAAGTCCGTATAGGGCGCAACAGTCACAAACGACAATTGGTCCTTGTGCATAAGCGACTTGGAGTACCGTGCGGAGACTGGTAGCGCATTGATGTAGACTTTCTCAAAGGGAAGCTTGCGTCGCTTCTTCTTGGGGGCAACCTCCGAGGGCAGCGCAGGGCCAAAATCGTCGTCGGAAGAGTCATCACCTAGCAATCGCGTAGAGTTAGTATCTATTACGTTCCGTTCGAGGGAGCGGTCTGGATGGTGTTCACGATGCAGGGGACTCACTATTCTCAGCCTCGACCGCAGAGTGAGGCCGCTTGTTCGCGGGAGCCTGAGCGAGTTCACCGGAGTCAGCCATTGTCGATATTGACAGGAACAAGGTCAATTCCAGCGAAAGGGATCGTCACGACAGAAAGGAAACGTCGAGAGGCATCGCGGGCGGTGATGGAGCGCAGCCAATCAGAAGCTCGGGCCAATCGTGCGGCAACTTTTCTCCTTTCCCACCCCACTGTTGACAGGAGAAGTCGATTCAACCTCTCCAGCAAGACATTTGATCTTTGGTCGATTGCCTTATTCAGCTGGTCATCATGGTATGCTATTCCCAAGTTGGCCCGCGAGAGCGTGGAAAATATGTGTTCGCACTGGCTCACCTCTACCCCTCCTAGGCATCTTTCGGCAATCCCACACAGATCTTTGGTGACGATGTCATTGAAGAGAAGGGCGAGAATGCCCGTCTCTCAGCCTTCGTCGGTGCTATCGCCGTCGGAGACCTCGTGAAGAGTACCCTTGGTCCCAAGGGAATGGACAAAATCCTACAATCTGCGTACGTGGGGGAGTGATTGATAATCCTACGTGGTGATATGACCGCGGAAATGCTGACATGGCTGTTCTCGCAGATCTACAGGAGAAATCCTGGTGACGAACGACGGTGCTACGATTCTTAAGTCCATCGCTTTGGATAACGCCGCGGCTAAGGTTTTGGTCAACATCTCTAAGGTTCAGGACGACGAGGTTGGTGATGGAACCACATCGGTCACCGTTTTGGCCGCCGAGTTGCTGCGTGAGGCCGAACAGCTTGTTGCCAAGAAGATTCACCCCCAGACTATCATCGAGGGTTACCGGATAGCTAGCAAGGCTGCCCTCGCCGCTCTCGAGGCTACCGCGGTCGACCGCAGCCAGGACCCCGAGGCTTTCCGCAAGGACTTGCACGCCATTGCCCGCACAACACTCAGCTCGAAGGTTCTTTCCCAAGACCGGGACCAATTCGCCAAGTTGGCTTGTGATGCCGTGCTTCGCCTCAAGGGATCCACCGATCTTTCCCACATCCAGATTATTAAGAAGGCCGGTGGAAAGCTGAGCGATTCATACCTCGATGAGGGTTTCATTATGGACAAGAAGGTCGGTGTCAACCAGCCCAAGCGGTTGGAGAACGCCAAGATCCTGGTTGCCAACACGGCAATGGACACAGATAAGGTCAAGATTTTCGGTGCGCGAGTCAAGGTCGAATCGACCGGCAAGCTCGCCGAGTTGGAGAAGGCAGAGCGCGAGAAGATGCGCCAAAAGGTTGAGCGTATCAAGGCTCACGGTATTAACTGCTTCGTTAACCGTCAGCTCATCTACAACTGGCCCGAGCAGCTGTTCACCGAGGCCGGTATCATGTCCATTGAGCACGCCGATTTCGACGGCATCGAGCGCCTGGCCCTTGTTACCGGCGGTGAGATCGCTTCCACTTTCGACCACCCCGACCAGGTTAAGCTGGGTGGATGTGACCTGATTGAGGAAGTGATTATTGGTGAGGACACCTTGATCAAGTTCTCTGGTGTGGCCGCTGGTCAGGCCTGTACTATTGTGCTGCGCGGTGCCACCGAGCAGCTTCTCGATGAGGCCGAGCGTTCGCTCCACGACGCTCTGGCCGTCCTCTCGCAGACTGTTAAGGATCCCCGTGTGACACTTGGCGGTGGCTCTGCCGAGATGGTGATGTCCAAGGCCGTGGAACAGGCGGCTCAGAACACGACCGGCAAGAAGCAGCTTGCTGTCGACTCTTTCTCTCACGCTCTGAAGCAGCTGCCTACCATTCTGGCCGACAACGCCGGTCTGGACTCTAGCGATCTGGTGACTCGTCTGCGTTCTGCCATCAACAACGGTATGACCAGCTCTGGTCTTGATCTGTTGACGCCCGGTGGTGGTATTGCGGATATGCGTGAGCTTGGTGTGGTGGAGGCTTATAAGTTGAAGAAGGCGGTGGTTTCGTCTGCCTCAGAGGCAGCCGAGGTATGTACTTCACTATTTTTGATTCTTGATATTCAATTTGGAACACGCGCTGACTTTGTTTTAGCTTCTCCTGCGGGTGGACAACATCATCCGTGCGGCTCCCCGCCAACGCAACCGGATGTAATGGACACGATTGTGATGACATGGATGAATTCATCTCTGTACTCTTTCTATGAAGGAATTAAAAAATGTGCAATAGAAGTTCAACTAAGTACATGATCTATCCATCTAACCGTTTGTGTAGTCTGCCAAGTAGATATATGGTCCACCATCAGCTGCATCCTGCGGTATCGGTTACCCTGTATATAGCCCCTAGCCTCGAAGTCATTGTATAGTTCAACAAATGTACTAGGTGTACATAGTCTTGAGTTTTCTTCTGGGGTCTGGATCCCCAGGCAAAAGAATCGGGTGCGAAGACCCGTTATTAGACTTAGTTTGTCTATCAGGACTTGAATCTGTAGAGTTGTTTATCCAATTTCAATCATTATAATGCATGAGGTTGTTGCTTTACCTTAATGTTAACTATAGGAGTTCCTACAAGGTAACTAGATAGTTTATGTAACCATGTCTAGAATGACTTGAGTGGGACAGCCCCTTAGTACCTGAACAATAAGGCATCAACTTCTCCCAAAGCGGGAGACTGCCGGAAGCGGCCACTGAGTTTGAAAGCTTAGCGTAGCCAAGGAGCCAAGGCACAGCCAAGGCAGCAGGATAGACGTATTCAGGGTACTCCATATGTAGTTTTTGATTCTGTATAGTGATATAGTATTCTCATCGGAGCAAAATATAGTAACAATTATAATATACTCCGCACATCATAGGTTCTTAGATTCTGATATGACGATCACATTCCCATCTCGTGGATCATAAGTGGGCAACAGACCAGATCGGCATTGCCTAGACAATATATGGTGTACTTTGTAGGTATAGAAGTTATACTAAGATCAATGCAGATATATCAAGGGGGGTGTCTCAGTGCTATGCCGATGTTTCATTTCCCTACTGCAGGGCTAGATTTGCCGCTAGGAACTGAGTCTAACCGTCATCGCTTTATTTTTAGGGGCAATAGATTAAGCAATCTAGCAATCTAGAAATGCAATACGGAGTACTCTAGCTTTAAAAGAAGAAAAAAAAAAAATCTAGATTCACTATTAAAAAATATATAGAATATCATAGTCATATGCAAATGCAAATGCGCTAAATTAGCTTAACATTCTTAGACGGAGACAGCCCACTGTACCAGGGACTGTAACTCCCCCGGTTGCCGGTTACCCCCAGACCCCCATCATCTTTTCTTAGCCACCACTCTACCTTCTCTCCAAACTTCTATTCCCGTTCTCCAACTCCCTTATGCCGCTGGCTCTTACGCTCGTTTGAGATTCTACACATGATTTTGTCCAAGTGGCTGGCCACTCTGCTGGGCGGCGCGTTCGCCGTCCAGGGTGCCCTCGCTATCGAGTTGAACATCGATGACGAGAGTACGTTCCCCCCCGTCGATCGCATTCGTTGTCTAATCAAGTGCTTCTCTTAGGCTCTCTCAAAAGCGCGGCCAAAACGGTCGCCACCACCATGATGAAGTACTACGATTCTCGCGAGTCCAAGGACATCCCCGGCAAATTCGATGGCACTTGGTGGGAGGGCGGTTCTATGTTCATGACCCTTATCCTGTACTGGTTCGTAACCGGTGATACCCAGTTCAACGACGCTGTTCAAGAAGGAATGTACTTCCAGAAGGGCGACGACAATTTTTTCCCCAGCAACTACAGTCAGTACCTGGGAAACGACGATCAAGTCTTTTGGGGTCTCGCTGCTATTACCGCCGCGGAATTCAACTACCCCGAAAGAGACGGCGAACCCTCCTGGGTATCCCTCGCACAGGGTGTCTTCAACACCCAGTACCCCCGCTGGGATACCAGTAGCTGCCACGGTGGTATGCGCTGGCAGATTTGGCCGTACCAAGACGGTTACCTGACAAAGAACGCGATTTCAAACGGAGGACTCTTCCAACTTTCGGCCCGCCTCGCCCTTTACACTGGAAACAAGACATATGCCGACTGGGCGGAGCGCATTTGGGATTGGAGCGCTACAACCCCGCTGCTTAAGCAGAAGAACTGGAACATCGCCGACACCACCACCTGCGGCACGCAGTGCACGGATCATGGCGATTTCCAATGGACCTACAACTACGCCACCTATATCAGTGGTGCTGCCTATATGCACAACTACGTATGTCCTTCTGTTCTGGCAAATGATCGTTGATACTAACTTCAGACTAGACTAATGGCACTGAAACAAAATGGAAAGAGGGTGTTGAGGGTCTCATCAAGACCTCTCAGCAGTTCTACCCGACCACGGGATTTAATGGAGCCGGCGGTCAAATTCTAGCGGATATCACCTGCGAATCTGGCGGTAACTGCGACCGCAACCAGATCACCTTCAAGGCCTACTTTAGCAACTGGCTTGGAATGTTGACTACAATCGTCCCTGGCACCTCTGACCTGATCTTCCCCCAGCTGAAAACCTCGGCCCAAGCCGCTGCAAAGCAATGCTCGGGTGGCGACGACGGTACATATTGCGGTACTCGCTGGTGGAAGCAAGCCACTTGGGATGGGACCAAAGGTCTGGAGCAACAGATGTCTGTGTTAGGTGTCCTGTCTGCCAATCTGATTCCATTCGTGAACAAGGCCCCGGTGACTTTATCCTCGGGTGGAACCTCCAAGAGTAACCCGAATGCCGGCACCAATACGTCAGACAACAAAGTCCCTGTACTGAACACCATCGGTACCGGTGACCGTGCAGGTGCAGGCGTCTTGACGGTCATCTTTGTCAGCGGTTGGGCTATTGCCGTGACCTGGATGATCCGCGGCGGCTAAGGTCATCTCCCGTTTCATATCTACCTCTATCTTTCTTGGGATCATACGTGATCCCTTTTTTTTTTTTTGTTTTATAATCCCTTTCTTTCTACAAGCTTCTGTGGCAACATCCTCCTATATCTGTATCTATCTTGATTTTTCTTGTGTTTCCCTTCTTTTTTTTACTCTTTTCCCCTCCCCTTCACTGACACTTCCGGCATGTACTGCACGAGGACGGGGTTGTGGCGTTGGATGTGGTGTTTTGATCTACATAGTTCTTTTTTTAAAAAAAAAATTTGAAAAAATTTGGTGATAATGGACATTGATTTTCTTTCTCCTTCATAGTGTGTTGTGTTGCCCTTGATTGGTCTTACCCCTGACACCAGGCAGAGTACTTGACCCACCCTTCTGAAAGGCTGGGGGTTCAGTCTTTATGATCAGCATTGAAAGATCCACTGTGAAGGACTCGTCTAAAGTGATCAATCATGATGTGACTAGAGAATGTCCAAGGATGACTGTGTAGTATTATATAACATACCTAGGTAGAGGGGTGGGTACATTAGGTTATATGTCTACTCCGTACAAGCATCTATAATTATGTTCTAACTACTCTAACTAGTTCACTATGTAAATATAGATATATGCAGGGAGTAGTATATTAAGGGGATAAGGGATAAGACACTCTCGAATGTTCTTATTGTTCTAGGCTATGCTGTATTCAGTGTAGATCGAAGGCGTGCGTGGACTGAAGTACCATACCTTGACATTACAGCTGCGGAGGCGCGAAAAACCGGTCACAGACTGTAATGTACACGTGTATTACACACAATGTCTCTGCCTGCACATATGCTCTCCAGTCTCACCTTTCCCATCTCTTGCATTCTACATTCTCTCCATCTCTTCATCTTGCATTATTATCAGACTACAGGTGAATTTCCTCCTGTTTTCCACTTTGAATCATTTGTGGGTTGGGGGATGATCCACCATCCGGATTCTCGACTCACTCCACACTTTCACTCGAACCGTTAAACCTTTCTCCATTCAACATCGGCCCATGCGACGCCCTCCGCTACCTCCTTCGTTCCTTCGATCGTTCACCTACCCTTCAATCTTTGTGCTGACAGCTCCACAATGCGGTGGCGGCTGCCGGGCGTCCGTTCGACACTGCCCGCCAGTGTCGCACTACTCCTTCTCCCAACTCTGGTCGCTCCGCTGCAGCAATCAGACGCCCATGACCCTATTTCTCGAGTCTCCGTGCCACTAGCACAAGAGTCATCAAAACAACATGCAGCCCATGTGGCCGCACCATTCATCGTGAAACCCAACGATGCGAGCGCCCTTGCTACTCTGGCTCTGGCAGGCTCCGGCCGTGCCGTTCGAGCCCCTCCTGTCCAAGCCAGCAGCACCACTGCGGGCTTGGCTTCGCCGCTTCACGCGCGGTCCTTGCAGGACTGGGAGGTTGAGGATTTTGTGCTGCTGGCGACCGTCGACGGAACAATTCACGCCCGTGATCGCAAGACCGGGACTGCTCGCTGGGCCCTCGAGGTCCCGAGTAGTCCTGTGGTCGAAAGCACATACCACAGAGCGAATCGTTCCAGTTTTGACGATACACAACCCGAAGACGACTTTTTATGGATCGTTGAACCGAGCCAAGATGGCAGCCTATATATCTACAGCCCCGCCCCAGACGCCGGCTTGCAAAAGCTCGGATTAACCGTGAAGCAGCTTGTTGACGAAACCCCTTATTCCGGCACTGAGCCCGCTGTGACTTATACTGCCCGGAAAGAAACTACATTGTACACCATTGATGCCCGGACTGGCAGCATTTTGCGAGTGTTTAGTTCCCGTGGTCCGATTACCGCTGCACCGGAATGCCGGAAGGTGAACGGAGAAGATGTGGACTCCGATGAGTGCGAGTCGACATCTGGTACTTTGGTTCTCGGTCGAGTTGAATATGCCGTCGCCATACAAAATACGGAGACGGGAGATCCAGTTTGCACCTTGAAATATTCCGAGTGGGCACCGAACAACCGTGATATGGACCTACAGAGCCAGTACTACAAGACAATGGATGAAAGCCACATTTATAGTATGCATGATGGTGTTGTGCTGGGATTCGATCACTCACGCATGGATCGCCCCCGCTATACCCAGCGCTTTTCATCTCCTGTGGCGCGAGTCTTTGACGTGGTTCGTCCTGCCAACAAAGATGCACCAGATGCCTCGACCCCGCTGGTCCTGCTCTCACAACCTCTTCAGCCACCGGATCCGGATTATGGATCCCTTGATGATGAAAGGGACATGCGTGTATTCATCGATTGCACTGAGGCAGGGGGCTGGTACGCCTTTTCAGAGGAAACCTATCCCCTGGCCACCGGCCGCGCCCCAATGGCTCAATGCTATGACAAAGACTTCTTCCACCAGGGGCAAGCACTGATGAGCCTGTCTGCCCGTCAGCAGCGGAATGCGTTGGCCGGTGTTCACTCTCTCACTGGCCCTCGGATCATCCGTCCGCATATTCCTAGAATCGCTGGGCCATCTACTTCTGACCTTTCAAATGACACACCACGAGATATCCTTCGCAGTCCTTCTGAACTGGCGTTGCCTCCCGCCTTGCGAAATAGCGCCATCATTCGCAAGAGCTGGGACAATGCTTTGGATATTGTCGTAACGTTGATTTTACTGTTCATCTGCACATTCATCTACTTCAACTCGCACCACCTTCGCGATTTGGCCAAGCAAAAATTGGACATCAAGAACATCATCAACTCAAGTGATAAGCCTTCTCTCTCTGCCCCTTCCACGCCTGTTGTCGGGGGTGCCCCGGATATCAAGCGTTCATCTACGCCAACCCAACAAGTTCCTAATGTTACGGTAAGTTTAGACTTGGATGATACGTCACCAGATGGTGGATCAACTCCGCGTGCCTCGCGAGACTACGCCCCAGACTCCACCCCGCGGGTGCAGATTCGTGAGCCGTCACGTGGGCCTGATGATGACGACGCCGACGAGGCTGGAAAGCCAAAGAAAAAGCCCCGCGCTCGTGGCTCTCGGGGGGGAAAGTCCCACCGCCGTCGCAAGAAGCCTGGCAGTGAAGGTGATAGCCCTGAGGGAGCTGATCAGGTCGTGGAGCAGGTCAATAACCTAGCCCCCCAGCCTCGACTTGAGCACGATGTTCAGATGGTCCGAACAATTTCGAGCGAGATTATCGAGATGGATGGCGTTGTTCGTATCGGCCGGCTTCAGGTTTTCACTGATGTTGTCCTTGGACATGGTAGCCATGGCACCGTGGTTTACCGCGGTTCGTTCGATGGAAGAGACGTCGCGGTCAAGCGTATGTTAATGGAATTCTATGACATTGCATCCCACGAGGTGGGCCTATTGCAGGAAAGTGATGACCATCATAACGTGATCCGATACTTCTGTCGCGAGCAAGCCACCGGGTTCTTGTATATCGGCCTCGAGCTTTGCCCAGCATCTCTTCAGGATGTGATCGAGCGCCCCGCTAGCTTCCCGGAACTAGTCCAAACTGGCTTAGATCTGCCCGACGTACTACGGCAGATCACCCAGGGTGTCCGTTACCTGCACTCTTTGAAGATCGTCCATCGTGATTTGAAGCCGCAGAACATTCTCGTCGCTATGCCGCGTGGCCGCAGTGTTTCGCGGTCATTGCGGCTCCTTATCTCTGATTTTGGCCTGTGCAAGAAACTTGAAGACAACCAAAGCTCGTTCCGGGCAACCACTGCCCACGCCGCTGGAACTTCCGGCTGGCGTGCCCCTGAACTCCTGGTCGATGATGACGGTCCTATGTCTCTCGCATCGCAACACACCGAATCCTCGGAGCCCGCTGTGGTGGACCCGCAGACAAACCGCCGCGCTACTAGGGCCATTGACATCTTCTCACTGGGTTGTGTGTTCTACTACGTCTTGACCCGTGGCAGCCATCCATTCGACAAGAATGGCAAGTTTATGCGCGAGGCAAACATCGTCAAGGGCCACTTCGATTTGGAGGAATTAAATCGCCTAGGCGACTATGCCTTCGAGGCGGATGATCTCATTCGCTCGATGCTGTCTCTAGACCCTCGCCAACGGTAAGCATCCTTCTTTGCAGAAAGACATTCAACTTACTGACATGAATTCCTAGTCCTGACGCAAGCGCTGTATTGATGCACCCATTCTTCTGGCCCCCATCAGACCGCCTGGCCTTCCTCTGCGATGTATCCGACCACTTCGAATTCGAGCCTCGCGAGCCCCCATCAGACTCGCTGCTTTGCCTGGAATCAGTGGCTGAGCGGGTAATGGGTCCTGAAATGGATTTCCTGCGCTCATTGCCGCGAGACTTCAAAGACAATCTCGGCAAGCAGCGCAAGTACACCGGAGGGCGAATGCTGGATCTCTTGAGGGCTCTCCGCAACAAGCGCAATCACTACAATGACATGCCTGATCATCTTAAGGACAACATTGGCGGCTTGCCCGAGGGATATCTCAATTTCTGGACATACAGGTTCCCCAGCTTGTTGATGAGCTGTCATGCGGTCGTTGTAGAGCTGGATTTGACTCGCAATGATCGCTTCAGGAGGTATTTTGTGCCACCCGAATAGATTTGTGCCCATGGACATTATTTAGAAGGCATATATATAAAAAAAAATACTCAAAAAGCATTTATCTTATCTGTATATTGAAGGTTTCTGAGGCTAGCAATGATCTTCTGCATTTTATAGAACTGTCCAGGAATCCGGGAACATCAGTCCATTTTCATAAGATCCAAGCAGGAATAAAACAGCATGAATGAATTCTTTTCTTATCCTCACTTAACTTAGCAGAAGTGTCTTATACATGGACACCGGCAGATAAGTGGATCGCCGACGTGATTACTTCGCGCCAGTTTCTTCCGCGTTCTGCACTGGTTTTTTTTTCTCCCCACTCACCCTGCACCATTCCATTTGGTGTTTGGCACCTTGTCTGTTTGACAAGACATGCGTGTCTGATAAATTCATATTTCTTAATTCCCTCCCCACCAATAATTACCGCTCCACGCCAGCTCTACCGGTTTTTACTAGCGCCTACCCTCACCTCAACTTCCTCCCACGCGTCATTGCTCGATCCAATTAAAGCCATCGGCTGCATGCGCTTTTACTGCATATTTTATTATTTGACACAATGGTGTTCCTCCGACTTTCAATCAAAGTCTACCCGCGGGAGCAGCTGAGTTCGAACTCGAGCTCCAGCTGGGGCAGGACCTTACTCGGCGGGCGAAAGACCACCAACGATGACTCCAGCCAGGGATCGGCAGTCTCGACGACATTGAAGAAACCTGGTGTCTTCTTGCTTGTCCTTGAGCACCCCGAAGAGGTTTCGCTTGGTGGTCTCGCGGGCATGATTCAAGAACATTGGGCAAAGCTTCACCCAGAGTTGGAGTGAGTATTCATATACTGGACGGATGAGAAACCGACCTCTTCCAGGGTACTGTGATTACTAACTCCGTTCATTAATAGACCGCTTGCGATCAAGAAAATCCTCGACGATACGAAGGAGGACCTCGATCTTTATCCCGACCTGACTGTTGCTGATGTTTGGGTTGACTATGGAAAAGCCCGCACCGATGGCCTTGACCAACGAGGCTCCGTTCGTGTTCTCCAAAAGCCTACCACGGCCGCCCCGGAGCGATTCCCCTCTGTCGATCAGGATTGGGATGCTGCTATCATTGCCTACGAGCGCAAACGTGCTATGAAGGATAAAAAGGAAGAAATGGAGACCCAATTCCCTGCGATTCAAGAAGAAGATGAAGAGAGTAGCGCCCAATCTGTGCGTAGTCACTCTCGATCTATTTCTCAGTCTCACATCCAATGGGAACATTCGCCTGAATCGCCCCAGCATACCAATAATGACCCTCATGTCTCTGCTCGGAAGTCACCAATCGAGCACCGCCATCGTGATTTACCTCTCTCTTCTGTTGAAATTCGCGATCCTGTCAACACTTTCCCACCAGTGAAGTCTACAGGCCCTACAATTGCTGGGACGCCGCCTCCCAGGCGTGAAAGTGAGGAGCTCGGCGAATCTCCATCACCAGCCGAGCGACGAGCATCCAGCATCAGGTCCCAACCGACACCCGCATCTGTAGCTGCCGATTCACCGGGACCGCAGTCTGAGCCGCATAAGCTCGTAAAGCTACCCATTGCGAGCAGTACAGCTAAACGAACAATTACGCAAATGCCAGATGACGCTGAATCCCCACCTATGTCGCCTGCGCCCAAACATATCATTCCCCACCAACAGACGCAATCTACTGAGGAGGCTGCTGCGTGCTCAGGCGATATCGAACCAGAGTCTGCTCCACAACGTATCGTGAAAATACCATTCAAGTCGGGCATGACGAATGGAGTTAACGGACAAGGACACCTGGCGGCAGTGGCTGCTAATATTGTATCTCAATCCCCGCAGAAAAAGCAAGCGGAAACAATAATCGGGATCTCCAGTGAGGAGTCGAGCGAAGAGGAAACCGACAGCGAGGACGACGAGGTTGAAGCGGAGAAGAAGCACGCTAAGCGGGATCAAAGAAAAACAGAAGATCAGACTGGTTCTGACAACTCTGACGGCTCTGACTCTGACTCTGACTCTGAATCCGAGTCTGAGTCTGAGTCCGAATCGGACTCCGAGGCCAGCGAAGAGAATGGACCCAAGGATGAGCCCATCACGCCTCGAATTGATCACTCGATTCCCATTACTGGGGATGTAATTGATCTAGAGGGCGATTTACAGATGGATGGGCCTATTGTAACTAGGAGCTCCCAGTCAGATCACTCGCGTCTTTCGATGTTGAAAACAAACGGTATAACCCATGAGACTCAATCACGCAAGCGGAAGCAGGCCTCCGAAGAACCCACGTCAGTCAAAAAAGCTCGTCAGGGACAGGCCCATCCCTCAACCCGCCCCCCATCTACCCCTCCTCGGTCGGTGCCTGCAGTCGTTGTGCCATCTCAACAGACTCGGCAGTCCATATCGAAGTCGCCATCTGCTCAGACGAGCCCAGTGCGAAAACGAGTCCGTGCACCTTCCTTCTCGAGCCCAGCTCGACAAGCCAGTGTTCGAGAGGAGAACGAAGCGCCCCCCAAACCTTCTCAGTTTGGAATTGGTTTGGGGATTACAAAGAGCCCTCCTAGCAAGCAGCCCGTCAGGTTGAATCCTTCGCAAGAATCCGAGGTAGCATCCACCCAGGACTCCTTTGGTGCACCGCTTTTCCCAACTAGCAACGTGAATCTTGCCGATACGCCTTCTCTTACTTATGTAAACAAACAAACTCCTGCGATTGACAAAACGAAAAAGCTGCAATCCGCTATCCGTGCCAAGGATTCCCCGGCAACCGAGAGGCGATCCGTGTCTTTCGCTGAGGGAGAGAGCCTTGCTTCTAGCTTGGATCCCGCTCCACGCTCCACCCCGCGCAATACTGTGATTAGCAATTCTGCCCCTGCCACAAACACTATCCAGGGGACGCCTTCGAGCGCAACCCCACGAAAGGCCACGTCCAAGGCCAGGCCCGCTCAGCAGCCGCCCACCTCCGCTGTCAAATCCACCCTGGGAACGCCTTCAACATCCACGTCTAGCAAAACCACGCCTAAAGCAAGGGTCAATAAGCAAACACCTAAATCTACTTCCGAAAATGCTCAGGCAACACCATCCAGTAGTCAAGTGGTCTATCCACCTGGCTTTGATATCGAACAGTTGACCCAGCAAGTTGAGACTGAACAGAAGACGAAGGCACAGGCTAAGCTGGACGAGAAAGCACAAAGGAGCAAGGAAGCCGCTGAGAGGTCCGAGATAGAACACAAGCTCCGGGAAAGCTATGATCCCCAGCTTACGATCATTTTAACTGAGATGAAAACCCTATTGAACAAATTGGCCAACTCTAAGCTCGATTACAGCAAGCGAAAGCCGCTCCGCGTCAAGCTTGAAGCCTTGCGCAACGATCTGAAAGTCTGTGAACAGAGGCTGGAGGCGCAAAGGTCCACCCCTCGGGAACCTGTTGCAAAGGCACCAAAGCCAACCCTCAAGGACATGCTGAGCAGCCAGAAGCAGGAACTAGCTGCTAAGCTACGACCTGAACCCAAGTCTGCCCCACCTCCCCGCTCCGATGTGTACGAAGTTCCCAGCTCCGGTGAGTCTGAGTCTGAGTCTGAGTCTGACTCAGACTCAGACTCCAGCAGTGACGATGGTAGCAAGAGTGAGAGTGACTCGGGCGACATCATGCCCAATGGCCAGTCAGTCAAACTACGCAAGCCCTGGGCTCAACGATCCAAATAACATGCACGTTTTGCTTTTTAAGATATCCTATTTTTTTCATGCATACGATGCGTTCCTTTGTTATCTCTATCAACATCGACATGATCCTGTACAGTGTTTTCCACCAGTGTATGATATTAAACCAATGCTGAATACGAAGTTTAATTTCCATGAGAAAAAGTGCGGTTAAATCCAGTTGAGACCAGAGACAGCTAACTTCTGTATAGAATGTTGAATTTGTATATTTCTGTAAAATGTACATCTCAACTCTTATGTTGGTATTTGCATATATGTCTCGGCTGTTGCGTGGTAATAGCCGGCCTTAAGTTCCGGCTCGGGCATGTGTTCTGAAAAACTATAGGACCAACAATCCGATGACCATTCATGGCAATTCCATAGCTTTCCAGCCACTCGGTTATGGGGCGATTCTATCTGATGGCATCATCTTGATATTATTTTGCCATTGCTCCAATTGTGGCATAGCTCCATCTTCAACAATTGGAGCGAACGGTTACACATCGCCAGCATCAACAGTTAGTCGATCAGTCCCCTGAATACATACTCATTCCAACCATTCATTTGCGTTGGTGATCGATAAACTACCCAAAACAATGGCGGCCGTAATGCCCAGGTAAGTATCGCCACCGCACACTGCCAGTCTCTCAATCTAATATAACGCAGCATGGGATACGCGCCGCATCCCAACGAAATGATGAAGGCAGCGCAGTGGATGGGCACACGAACAGTTGAAGTGGGAGTCGTACCCAAGCCCAAGATCACCGAGCCCGAAGACGCCATCGTCCAAATAACCCACTGCACAATCTCCGGTTCAGACATCCACCTATACGAAGGCGAGCTCAAAGACGCAATGCAAAAAGGCGACATCCTCGGCCAAGAAGCAATCGGTCTTGTTGAAGAAGTCGGATCGAATGTCAAATCCCTCAAACCCGGTGATCGGGTCATCATCCTACCCGTCATTTCATGTGGCAACTGCGATTATTGCCAACGACAGGAGTATTCACTCTGTGACAACACAAACCCATCCAAGGAAATGGAAGCCGCGTACGGACACCGGCTCAGCGGGAAGCTGGGATACAGTCGGTTTTGTGGTGGGTATCCAGGTGACCAGGCGGAATACTGCCGCGTGCCGCATGCGGACTTGTCGTGTGTCAAGGCGCCGGAAGATATCGATGCGCGGAAATTACTAGGCCTGACGAACGTCGTTACTACCGCTTGGCATGCGCTGGAGTTGGCTGGCATGCAGGAGGGTGATGTGCTGGGTGTATGGGGTTGTGGGCCTATTGGTCTTACTGTGCAGCGACTGGCGAAGCTCCGTGGGGCGAAGAAGATCTATGCTATAGATAAGGATACACAGCGACTACGGATTGCCGAGGGTTTTGGAATGACTCCTGTTGATGTGGATGCCCATCCTGATGTGGCGGAGTACATTCTGTCAATTGAGGACCATGGCCTTGATCGGTCTATTGAGGCGAGCGGGTACCATAGTTCGCAGGAAGCTGAGTATCCCGCTATGCAGGCGATTGGGCTCGAAAGGGATAGTAGTGATACATTATTGGCGATCATGAAGGCAACCCGTAAGGGTGGTAATGTGGCATTGGTTGGGGATTTCTTCTTCACCACACAGAACTTCCCGATTGGGCCTTTGATGCAGAAAGCGCTGACAGTGCGCGGTGGTCAAACGTGGCCACAAAAGGTAGGTTGGATTCTTTTCTTTCTTTCAAATTGAATTGATAGCTTACCATATGCAGTATTATCCGTTCTTGATGGATATGGTGGTGCAAGGAAAACTCGATCCATCATGGATGTTCACGTATGTGGATGACTTCGAGAACATTCCGGACATGTACCAGAAGCTCTCGCATCATGAGGTTCCAGGCAGACTAAAAGTGTGTTTAGTGACAGCCTTTGGACGCAGCCAACAGATGCAATCCTACAGCGACCTGCCCGTCCGTCGCTCGAGTGTTGATTCTGATATTGAGTAGTCAGCATAGTCAGCAAAATCCCTTGGAAAACCTTAAGAAGCTCTCGATATAAATAGCCGTCTCCCCCGCAAAAATTAGCAACTCCACAATTCTTCATCATGTTCCCCCCACCACCTATTGCGCTTGATTGGAATAACCTGGGATTTAAAGTCCGGGATGGTGAGCGATTGCCCTTTAGTAAACCATAGTCGATTCTCATTGATAGCAGGCAATGGCCATGTCGAAATTCACTACTCCCATAGCGGTGAGAACAAATGGTCGGCACCGCAATTCGTCGCTTCGCCCTTTATACCAGTGCATGGGATGGCGCCGGGCCTAAACTACGGTCAGCAAGTCTACGAAGGTCTCAAAGCGTTCCGCCACCCAGCCAACGACAAAATAACCATCTTCCGCCCCGACCGTAACGCCAAACGCATGCAGTACTCCGCCGAAGTAGTCTCCATCCCACCCGTTCCAGAGGATTTGTTCATCGAGTGCGTACGGTTAGCAGTCGGTGTAAATGCCGAGTATGTACCACCGCACGACTCCGGCGCCGCGATGTATATCCGACCCATGCTCTTCGGCTCCTCTGCACAGTTGGGACTGAGCCCGCCGGATGGGTACACACTGGCAGTATTTGCTATGCCGACTGGCGTGTACCACGGGGCTAGCGCAGTTGATGCGCTAATTTTGGAGGACTTTGATCGCTGTGCACCGCATGGAACCGGGGCTGCCAAGGTTGGTGGAAACTATGCGCCTGTGTTGCGGCACAGTGACCGGGCACGGCGCGAAGGGTTTGGGATTACCCTTCACTTGGATAGTGCGACTCGCACTGAAGTTGATGAGTTCTCGACTTCTGCTTTCATTGGAGTGAAGCGTGACGGAGATCAGATCACTGTGGTCCAGCCCGATAGCCGGAATGCGATTGACTCGGTTACGGCGGCGTCGGTGTTGGAAATTGCCCGGACGTTGGGGTATCGGGTGGAGAAGAGGCGGGTTGCTTATGAGGAGCTGCGTGAGTTCGATGAGGTTATTGCTGCTGGTACGGCGGCGGCGTTGGTGCCGGTGGGTAGTATTACGATGCAGTCCCGTGGGGATAAGTTCGAGTACCGTTGCGGGGCTCAGAAGGAGGGTGGTGAGGTTTGCATTAAGTTGGTGCAGACGCTTCGTGGTATACAATCTGGAACTGTCGAAGATACCTTGGGTTGGAACTATGAGGTGCAGGCACCGCCGAAGGGATGGACACAGCAAGGGGAGGAGGAGATTGAGCTGAGTGGTGCCAATGTCCCATAAACAGTTAAAGGGCTGGCAGGGGGTCCCCAACTAAAATATGTCTCCAATTTCGGTATTGTTCGTTAAAAATAAATACACATATCGAGTTTCCACAACCCGAACGAGATACATACATATACACATTCTCCTAGGCTATGGTTGGGCCATTCCTCCCTGGATAATGAACCAACACTGTTTAAGAACCGTCCTTTCTTATTCTGGCTTGCGAGATATACTCCCTAAGCTTTGCAGGAATGACCGTCTGCGTGTGCCTGGTAGTATAGTCCCTGTGTCACTCGGTATATATATAGATATAAATGTGTATAACAGTAAAAATATCATTGCTTAATTAAACCATGCCTGATGGAAGAATTGAGGTCGAAAGGCATTTTGACAATGTTAAGCAAGCATGATTCAAGAATAGCCTCTTTCGGTACGGAAGGATTACGGAAGTATCGATTCCGATATACTTCGATAAACTCATTCAGATCCTTCTCATCTGCTTTCAGCTTCAGATCACGTGTAATTATTTTACACAAAGTCTGTGCATCGCCTGGGAGGTAACTGTCACTTATAATAGACATTGACTGAACAAAGTACGGCACAAAGCTCCGCATTGTTTTGCCAAGGTAGGCTCTGTCGTTGAGACTGCAAAGTGCACGGTCACTTCTGCCATATACCATTACTGTTCTGAGAAAACATCAGTGGGAATTATATGGAGGGCGGACTGGAAGGTGAAATATAAAAACAATTCGTACAGGTAAAGAACATCGTCCTGCGATTTTGAGGAAAAGCCGACTTGATCGCTAGATAAGAAGCAGACCCATGTTAGTTATTAGCCTAACCATTAGTTATTTCTAACCATTATATCTAAATAACTTACGTAGGGATTTCTCCCATAATAAGGGTGGGAATGGAAACGTTTTTCAAAAGCGGTTCAGTGAAGTCCCGAGCAGGAACAAACTTATTAGGTTGGCCATCAACGAGAGTACAGACTCCATTGCTGAACGAATACTTCGTAGAGGAATTATCGACGTTATCGCCGTATAATCTACCCGTTTTGTCAGTACTTCCTGTGTACAACATAAAGAACCATGAACCATTTACGTACATGTTGCCTCGTCCAGTGAAAACCACAATTTTTGCATCCACAGTCACCTCATCAGAGAAAGAGCCAATTTCATGGTTCCCATGGATGAAAATATAACGCATTGAACCTTTTCCGCCAGATCTATAAAGAAGCATTTCCGAAGTGGCTTGGAAAATACCCGTGAGGCACAAGTTTATGATGTGAGCACATCGGCTTTATCGCGATGGCAATGAGGCAGCTGTGCCCATTTGTACACAGCGGTGGGGATAATACAGTATGGTGGCATGCTGTTTTGTGTCTCCGATATATGTTGTATATAATGCCCTCAATTCGCTATTAGATCGCAGGATATCCGTACGCGCTTCTTACTGTTTATAAAGCTACCTCTTAATACAAGCCCTTCTAAACATGCTTTCACGTTCAGAATGTATGGTATTACGGACATGCTAGTCACCAATCAATGTGGAGACCGCAACTTACTGGTGGGCCAGAGCCAACCGATCACTATGGTCACGTGAAACATCCAATACCCGGAGTGTCTGACAGCCCTGGTATTCAGCTCAAGGAGAAACACGATCATGCTCAGGGAGCAGGGGCATGATTTACCCTAAGCAGACCCAACTGATAGAGGTTGTTCTCTATGTAGGTACATAGAACCCCTATTTCACGTTACGGCATCGACCATATATATAGATGCCATTGCAAACATTACAAAATACCGGGGCTAGGCTCTGGAGATAGCCCCCCTAATCACCGATAGCTCCAACTATTTACGCGTCGGGATCGGGATGTACAGTCCGTGGATCCACGTGGACCCAATTTTCGATGCAAAACTCAGAGATTTAAAATTGGATTGTTCTAAGGCAGCAATATCCAATGTGTCATCGTTAATACATGTAGATCTTCGCTAGGGATTTCCTGAGGCTGAACGGAGGTGCGGGTAGTAACTCGTGAACATTCGACGGCCACGCAGTATGATATAACCAAACCTCCTTTTTTATATCCCTTTTTTATATCCTTCATGTATTCTTATATAAATATCGATCAGATTGGAATGGTTAAACTAATAATAGATTGCTACCTATACGTACGTATCCGAATACCTAATAAAGTAATATACTTCCGGTCGGTGAAGCGGGGTCCGTTCCTCCGTTATACATACGAAAGCCTCTACCCCGATGAAGCAAATACGGATAACTCCGGTCACTGTGTTGTCCGTCCCCCGATGATGATTTTCATTAAAAGGGTCGGGCTCGCCCGATGCCTGTTCGAAGAGGTGAGACTTTTACGAATTTACACAGACTAGTCCACTCCTCGCTATGGAGAAGGACTACGATGAGCCCGAGTTCGCCCCAATCACAGGGCGAAGTGCAACAGTACTAGAAGAGCGAGAACAACAAACATTGACTCGTATTGCCTCCAGCAAACTCGGCCAACAACTTTCAAGATCTGCTAGCAAGAAAGGTGTCCCTCCCCACCTCGATCCTACCAACCCCCAGTTTGATCATCGCCAATGGGCGCAAATGGTGTTGGACCAGGCCACCGATTCAGGTATTGATATCCCCGACCAAGGCGTGGTCTTCTCCAATCTATGCGTCAGCGGTTCTGGCTCCGCTCTACAATACCAGGAAACCCTCGTTTCCAGTTTGAAAGTGCCCTTCCGAGCTGCGACAAGAGCCTTGACGGGGCGAACCTCACCACCAAGACAAATCCTCCGCAGCTTCGATGGCTTACTCCAGGGAGGAGAACTTCTTCTTGTTCTGGGTCGACCCGGTAGTGGATGTACGACATTCCTGAAGACTATCTGCGGACACCTTGGGGGGTTGACCGTGGAGCCCGAAAGCACACTTCACTACAAAGGAGTCGCATTTGACCATATGATCAAACATCACCGAGGAGAGGTCGCATACAACAAGGAGGTCGACCTACATTTCCCCCACTTGACCGTGGGCCAGACCCTCACATTCGCCGCCCATGCTCGTGCACCCCAACAACGTGTGGAAGGTGTGACCCGTGATGAATACGTTGAGACAATCACTCAGGTGGTCCTGTCCGTCTTTGGATTGTCCCACACCTACAACACCAAGGTGGGCAGCGAGTTTATACGGGGTGTCAGTGGAGGCGAAAGAAAGCGAGTCAGTATTGCCGAGATGTTTCTGGCTCGCTGTCGCATCGGAGCATGGGACAACAGCACCCGTGGCCTAGATGCCGCATCCGCTCTAAAATTTGTGAAATCAATTCGTCTTTCAGCTGATATGGGCCAATCCTGCCATGCTATTGCAGCCTACCAAGCGTCGCAGTCAATGTATGATCTTTTCGACAAGGTGGTCCTTCTATACGAGGGATATCAGATCTACTATGGACCCAGGGAGCGTGCAGTATCCTATTTCCAAGACATGGGCTGGGAGAGACCCGAGCGCCAAGTCAGCGGTGACTTCTTGACTGCTCTCACTAACCCAGCAGAACGCACGGCGCGGCCTGGCATGGAGAGCAAGGTTCCCCGCACTGCGAAGGAGTTTTCCGAGTATTGGAAAAAGAGCCCGGAGTATCAGCTCTTGCACAAGGATATTTCCAACTTCGAAAGTGAATATCCGCCAAATGGAGACGACGCAAAACGGCTCATGGAAAGCCACAAAGACCGGCAAGCCCGCCACACTCGAACTCGCAGCCCGTTCCTGCTTTCCATCCCTATGCAGGTGCGGCTTTGCATGCACAGAGCCTACCAGCGAATGCTCCAAGATCTCCCAACAGCCATGGCACCAGTGATTGTTCAGATAGTTCTATCTCTGATCATTGGATCCATCTTCTACAATACCCCGGACTCGCCCAGTTACTTCTTTCAAAAGGGCGCAGTGATGTACTTCGCTGTGCTTATGAACGCTCTACTTACGATCAACGAAATCCTTCAACTCTATGCTCAGCGCCCTGTTGTCGAAAAGCAAGCTGGATATGCATTTGTGCACCCGTTCACCGAAGCACTAGCCAGCCTTGTCGTTGATCTACCGATCAAGATAATACGAATCTCAATTTTCACAGTTGTCCTCTACTTCATGGCAAACCTGCGCCGCGAAGCGGGAGCTTTCTTCACCCATTACCTTTTCTTGCTCACTGCAGTCCTGGCCATGTCTGGCCTGTTCCGCAGTGTCGGTGCATTGACTAGAACTGCTGGACAGGCTATGGCGATTGCTGGTGTGCTTGTGCTCTGCATTGTCGTTTATACCGGATTTACTTTGCCACAGCCGTACATGCATCCGTGGCTTTCGTGGATCCGGTGGATCAACCCGATCTACTATACGTTTGAAGCACTCGTGGCGAACGAATTCCATGGCCGAACATTTGACTGTTCCTCGTTCATTCCAAGTTATGGAACTGGCACGTCATTTATCTGCTCTACCGTCGGTGCAGTCGCCGGTCAGCGAACTGTATCTGGGGATGCTTTCATCGAGAAGAACTACGAGTACAAGCACTCTCATCTGTGGCGGAACTACGGAATTCTCATCGCCTTTTTCATAGCCCTCAATGCGCTCTACCTGACTGCTACAGAGTACATTACTGATGACAAGTCAAAGGCCGAGGCCTTGGTCTTCCGCCCCGGACATGCACCAAAGTATCTCCAGGACGGCCACAACATCGAGCTTGGAAGAGAGGAGGTCAACAAGCTGGAGCTGCAGAGAACCAGTGACACCATCCGCCTTCCTGAGCAAAAGGACATTCTCTCATGGAACTCTCTCAACTACGACATCCCCGTGAAGGAGGGCACCCGGCGACTCTTGGATAACATCAATGGCTGGGTTAAGCCTGGTAGCCTGACTGCCTTGATGGGTGTTTCTGGAGCCGGAAAGACAACACTTCTTGATGTTCTTGCACAGAGAGTCTCCATTGGTGTTGTCTCTGGTGATATCTTCGTGAACGGAAAGGGTCTTGCGGCGAATTTCCCCCGTCGGACTGGATACGTGCAACAGCAAGATCTTCATCTTGACAGCACCACTGTGAGAGAAGCTTTGCGTTTCAGTGCGATGCTTCGTCAGCCCCAAAGGGTTACCAAGCAGGAGAAATATGAGTACGTGGAACAAGTCATCCAAGTCCTAGGCATGGAAGATTTCGCCGAGGCGGTGGTTGGAAGCCTCGGAGAGGGTCTCAACGTCGAACAAAGGAAGCTGCTTAGTATTGGTGTCGAACTTGCTGCAAAGCCTACCCTGCTTATCTTCCTCGACGAACCTACTAGCGGCCTCGACTCCCAAAGCTCTTGGACTATCTGTCAGTTCCTCAGAAGACTTGCAGACCACGGCCAGGCTGTCCTCGCGACAATCCACCAGCCTAGCGCGCAGTTGTTCCAAACCTTCGATCGTTTGCTCTTCCTTGCCAAGGGAGGAAAAACTGTCTACTTTGGCGATATCGGAAGCCAATCCTCCACTCTTCTGAAATACTTCGAGAACAATGGCGCTCGACCATGTGAGCAACTCGAGAACCCCGCTGAGTACATCCTGGAAATGGTTGCCGGCGATTCTTGCTCAATAGACTGGGTTGAAGCCTGGAACAAGAGTCCAGAGTATGAAGAGGTACATGCTGAGGTCGAACGACTTCATCACGCCCACAAACCGGCTATTCCTCGACCTTCCCTAGACGAGTCTGAGTCTGACGACGACAACTCCGAGTTCGCCATGCCACTCAGTAGCCAGTTGTACTATGTCCTTGGACGAGTCTTCCAACAGTATTACCGTCAGCCAGAATACGTCTACTCCAAGTTCATTTTGGGCATTGTATCTGGTTTATTCATCGGCTTCTCATTCTGGAAAGCAGATAACAGCCAACAAGGCTTCCAAAATGTGCTTTTCAGTATTTTCCTGCTGTGCACAATTTTCAACACTCTTGTCAACCAGATCATGCCCAAATTTGTCGTCCAGCGCTCCCTCTACGAAGTCCGTGAACGCCCATCCCGCATCTACTCCTGGAAAGTTTTCATTATATCCCAAATGTTTGTCGAAATCCCCTTCCAAGTCTGCCTCGGCATCTGCTCCTGGGCCTGCTTCTACTGGTCCGTCTTCGGCGCCGACCAAGACTCCGAGCGCCGCTCCCTGATCATGCTCTTCATCGTCCAATTCTACATATACGCCGCAAGTATGGCACAGCTAGTCGCCTGTGCAATCCCGGAGCCCGCACTCGCAGCTCTGCTCGCCACGCTGATGTTCGGTCTTTCCTTTATCTTCAATGGTGTAATGCAACCACCCGATGATCTCCCCCGCTTCTGGATCTTCATGTACCGCGTCTCGCCATTCACATACTACATCGGCGGTATCGGAGCTACAGCGCTCCATGGCCGCCCGGTGGAGTGTACTGATGCGGAGATGAGTGTCTTTGATCCGCCTGCTGGTCAGACCTGCATCCAGTATATGGAGAAGTTCCTCGCGACTGCACCCGGAACACTTGCTAATTACAATGCTACGTCCAGTTGTGAGTACTGCTCTCTCAGTTCGGCAGATCAGTATCTCGCTGCGAGGAAGATTGAGTGGGGTGATCGCTGGAGAAACTATGGAATCTTCTGGTGCTATTTCATTTTCAATGTCTTTGCTGCTATCTCGCTCTATTACCTATTCCGGGTGCGGAGCTCTAAGGCTAAGACAAAGAAGGCTTAGTGAGTTCAGTTGGTAGAGGGTTGTCAGTATGTTTTGCATTTCACTTGGTCTTCTTTGGTCCCACTATATGAGATGCTTGTTCTTGTACATTTACGTACATTTACTGCATATCTTGATACCTGGCGTGTTTATACATAGGTGCCGATAAAAGGCATTGCCTGGAGTAATTTAATCAAACATCTCATCTTCTTCTTTTGCTTTGTTCATTCGCAACACGTATGACTAGTAGACATCGTTCTTTGTTACTTTTCTTCATGTCTGGAAGTCATATAGAATTTACCCATTCAGCAACAAAAATATTGACTCAACCTTGTTTCTTTTTAGATAAAATACCTCATTGTGGAAAATTCGCAAGTCCTAAGTTCCTTATTTCCTTCTTTCATACCCAATATCTTTGGTTCTTTCTCCTGTTCTGTGAAGTCCAACGGGAGCCATTCATTCCGTATCTCAGATGGTCAATATATATTAGTTATCTCCTCCATGTCCTTCTGAATCCATCACTCCAGCATTAAACAGTTCACAGTTCTACCATTCTCAACCAGATCGCCATCCTTCTAGACTTTGATCAGTCAACCTAGTCAAAATGGACGAGCATTGCGTCCCCCGAACCCTAATCCCCGAGCGTCTCTACCGGGTCCAGCATGACAGATCCTTCACAAAGGACGTGGAGACAGGGCTAGTTGCATCCGACATGAAAACCTTCACCGATGACACAGGTGAATTTGCGGTTGCCGTTGAGTCCCACATAAACGGGATCAAGGAGGAAGATGGAAGCATATTCATCTCGGCTTTCGCCAGCAAGGCTCAGGCCGAAGACTGGATGTGTCGCAAATGGCGTTCGTATAGTGAAGGTGCTCAAATCCTGGAGATTGAAACCAGTCATCTTGGCCACGGGTATGTGTACCGCGCTGGTGAAGTGGCTCACGCTCTCGAGGTGAACGTCTCAGAGACGACGTACGAAGACCTTCACAATGAGTATTTGATCCTGCACATTGTTCCTGCTCGCGCTATCATCGCTCGGCGCGCCCGGATGGTAACGCACGGATTGGAAAACAAGGATTCTACAGGAAACAACAGCTCAAATGCGACGATGACAGAAAGGCAATCACCTGTATCGATGGTCCAACCACCCGGGCAGCCGAGTACATGGGGAGGAGTTGCATTGTCCAAGTCAGTACGTCAAATCCGGGGGTGAATCTGAATATTTCCACTCTCCGCCTGGATCGGTCTCTTAAATGCCCGTTCGCAAGGAGCCTTCTCTTCCGGCTCGCCATCTATGAGTTAAGTGGCTCTACGTCCCAGTCACCAAACTCTGAGGTGACTCATAGAAGGTCGTTAGTTTCCTTTTCAAGAGTTGTATTTCGGTGTTATCTTTAATCTGCTCTACATTTAGTTTGTATTGTTCTGGTTCTTTAAATCCCAGATAGACTGAATTCACAGATCAAGACATATCTTATAGTTTATCATTTCATTGCATTTAACTTCAAAAACAGAGAAATCTAACTTGTGATCACGAAATTTGAGTATGTAATCTAACATATCTTGCACTCAAGGCATTGGAAAGTATGAGGTTTACCCACAGGCTTTATGGGAGCATATGAGAGAGCGAGGAGAAATATGTTGTGCTTCAAGGTGTCGCATTACAGACTCTTTCGTGGAAAGGAGCTGCTCCCAATTTCTCCTTTCACAGGTGAAAGAATATGCGGCACTGGACGAGAGGGTGCTGAATCGACACTCTCTAATCAGGGTCTAATTAAACCTTCTTGACAAGCACCCCTTGAATCCGAGGCAGCAAACTAAACGGTTCTTCCGGTTCTTCGATCTCGTGTGGATTTTCCCACTCTCCGCTGTTGAGAATGTCCGCCAACACATTCCGGGTCAAATCACATCCGACAAATGTACTCCAGACAGGATTCCAGCAAGCTAAGATTTCTTCACGTTAGCCAGTCACCCAGAAGAGAAGAAAAGAAGAACGGTTGGCAAAAGATGGACATGCCTTGTGCCACACTTGTCAAGCGGTTTCGACTCCATCCGTGTTCCCAGAATATAAACTTGCCACCAGGTTTGAGCAGCTTCCACACCTCCTTCATCACGTTCTTTGGATCCTTTACAGCACATAGGACCTGGATGCATAGCACGGCGTCCAAGCTCCCCTCCGTGATTCCCTCTTCCCTCAGCACATCGCTATCTTCAACGCCACACACTATCACCTTATATTTATCCCGCAGGTTATTCTTGTCCAATTTGGCATTTATGTCGTCTTCAAAGTGGGGATTAGGTTCAATGCCGTAGACATGTTTGATAAGAGAGGTATCATAACGATGAATCTGATTGCCTGGCCCAGGGCCCAGTTCGAGAACAACGCCACCAGCGGCTTGTACGAGCGAGGGAACAATGGTTGTGTCTTCGTAAGCGATAAAACCGTCAGCTGCGTATTATGGTTAGTCTACTACGTATACGAGTTAAGTGGAGGGGTATGGTGAGTGGGTTAGGTTACAGGCTATACTGAGCAACTTGGCTGAAGCGGCATCTCGAATTTGTCCTGGGCGGCCAAGTGCCGCGAGACCGTCTCGACGAATTGCTTGTGTCAAAGCTTCCCAGTGGACTGTAGGGGAGGAGTGATTAGTAGGGTTGTGGAAATTGGCGGGGTAACAAGGACTTACGACAAATAGACAACCAGATCAGGCCCCATGGACGGAGAATGGAAGCAAGACGGCCAGGTTTGGAAGCCATGGCTATCTACCCGAGACGGTTATAAATGATGTCGAATGTCTTTGAAAAAGAAAATGCCCAAAGGCTAAAGGGAGCGGCCAAGATGTTAGAATAGGGAGGAAATACGTATTGGGGAGAAAATGGAAGTTGGATGTTGGGCGAGTCGAATGTTATAGTCACCGCATTGCCCTAGTATCAATCAATACTAGTTTAGCTCTAGTCTACGGCTTAGGGCTCATGTAGTGTACGGGGGCCGAAAGTATCCACAGTGGACGGCGTCGAATAGATAGACAGGCTTGCACCTCGATGACCTGCTAATCAGGGCTTATGGCGTAATCTCACCCTATTACAGAGATAGTGAGCTTAGCGAAAAAGCCCAAATGGAGTGGAACTACGCTTAGCTTTGGGGCTAAGTGTGATCTCCTATGAAAATCCTTATCGAGGTCGGGGCAACGTCCGACCTAGAAGGTTGAAAACGTTCATTCTCAACATGTACCTGAAGACGAAAGACCATTCTTTAAAAAACAGTTTAATCCTGAGAAGGTACAATATGCTTCAGAGCAACGATCGAGCCCATGTGTGAACCGAGTTTCCTAAGTACTTTGTGTTGCTTTTCGGCGCGAGTGATACATAAAGTATAAAGTAAGGGATGAGTGAAACGCATTCGAAATAAGATACATCCGTAAATTTAAGGGCAACAAACATATATTGAACATAAAGAGGGAGAAGGAAACTTCGACTCGAACCGGCCTCTTGATATCAATTAGTGCTCACATATGCAAAGTTTTACGAAGCAAGACACCTCCGGTCAATTTTCCGCTCGTTCAGTGGGTAAAACAATTTGATTGGCAGTTTGAGATGATGCAGAGAAGGGATGCCAGAAAAATCGTGGTTAGTATGTCAGAAATCCGGAAGTTGACGTGAGGCACATCTCGGAATTGCCCCAGATACGGCGCAAAGATAGACATTTCTATGACCGAGAAAATATAAATTGGTTAGGCCAAGGAATACTACGTTGCAGGAATGACAGGCTTTATATATATTCTCCGCAAACAAGGTAGAAATATATGTTAATACAAAGTACATCCCAGCAAGCTATATAACAAATACATTATAGAATTGGTGAGAGACAGATGTTAGATAGATAATCAGATGTCAGATAACGACTGTACTCTGTGGAGTTGTGTCTGGGGAAGGTAATCTGGGGTAGATCATCTGCCTTTCGCGCCTAGAAAGGCCCGAGCTGTCAACATCACCACGTGGGAACTTTAAAAAAAAAGCGGAGATTAGCAGATGATCTTTATTATTTACAGGGTAACGTTGTACACTATGCAGATACAGTAACATACTGGAGGAATGTGGTAGATGTCTTATCCTAGGCCGTATGCGGCGATTCTTTGATTCCCCAATAAGCGAAGCCCAGGAAAATGACTTCTGATTTAACGGAATCCGTCTAATCGCTCTAATTTGACTTTTGACCAATCCAAGTTGAGATTAGCGAGGCCAAGCCGTTAAAGGATCCATGGCACTGGAAATCTTATTGGCCCCTCGTATTAGCGCAGGCTGACCCTCACTTTCATTCATCTCCTCCACATCTTGACTTATAAAACCCGCTTGTTCTCTGTGCCGAAGCTGGACATTATCTAGTATGGCGACTAACGCGACCGCCACGGCTACGGCCAACAGCACTAACGTAGTCAGTCCGCAGGGTGGCATCCTCGAAGGTGGCAACCCAACCGATTATGACTCTAAGAACCCACTGGTGTTGTTTATTATCCAGGTAGCTATGTCGCCATCCCAAACAACGGTGATTTGACTGACAAACAGGCCGTCATAATTATCGTGCTATGTCGCCTGATCCACTGGCCCCTCTCGAAGCTTCGACAGCCCCGAGTCATCGCTGAGGTTATCGGGGGAATTGTTCTGGGCCCATCGGTGATGGGTCGCATCCCCGGATTTACCGACGCCATTTTCCCGACCGCCAGCATCCCTAGCCTCAATGTAGTCGCCAATCTGGGCCTGGTACTCTTCCTATTCTTGGTCGGTCTGGAGACCGACCTCCGCTTCCTGATCAGTAATTGGCGGGTCGCTTTGAGCGTGTCTGCTGCGGGCATGATCTTGCCATTCGGGTTGGGCTGTGCCATCTCGTATGGTCTCTATCACTCGTTCCACGATGACCCTGGTACCAAGCCCATCGCCTTCGGTACCTATCTCCTGTTCATCGGTATCGCCATGGCCATCACGGCCTTCCCCGTGCTGTGCCGTATCCTCACGGAGCTGAAGCTGCTCTCAACCCGGGTCGGTGTTATTGTGCTGTCCGCCGGTGTTGGTAATGATGTGGTGGGCTGGATCCTGCTTGCACTGTGTGTCGCTCTTGTCAACGCGGGCAGTGGCATCACGGCTCTGTGGGTGCTGTTAGTCTGCGTGGCCTACATGTTATTTTTGACTTTTGCTTTCCGCCCGCTGTTCTTGCGCTTCCTCGAGAAAACGGGTAGCCTGCAAAAAGGGCCCAGTCAATCGGTGGTCGCCCTCACATTACTCATTGCTCTGGCTTCAGCCTTCTTCACTCAGGTTATCGGTGTTCACGCCATTTTTGGAGGCTTTGTTATTGGCTTGATCTGCCCCCACGAAGGCGGGTTTGCCATCAAGATTACCGAGAAAGTTGAGGACTTGGTCGCTGTCATTTTCCTGCCACTTTATTTCACCCTGTCCGGTCTGAGTACCAACCTGGGCCTCCTTGACTCTGGAATCGTCTGGGGTTATGTGGTTGGTGTAATTGCCATCGCGTTCATTGCGAAGGTCACCGGAGGTGCTGTTGCGTCGCGGCTCTGTGGCCTACTATGGCGTGAAAGCTTTTCGATCGGTGTGTTGATGAGTTGCAAGGGTTTGGTGGAATTAATTGTGCTGGTAAGTACCGACGCCAGACGAAGTTCCCCGATGGTGAATGTAAGCTAATTCATTTATTACAGAACATTGGCCTCCAAGCCAAGATTTTGAGCACTCGCACGTTTACAATTTTCGTTGTGATGGCCTTGGTCACTACATTCCTTACTACTCCCTTGACTACCCTGCTATATCCAACATGGTACCAGGTCAAGGTCGAGAGATGGAGACGCGGGGAAATTGACTGGGAAGGCAACCCTGTCCAGCACGATAACCGCAATGACAGCGTCGCCATTGCCAAGGACCAGTTGAAGACCGTCCCAGTACGCAAGCTCCTTGTCTATCTTCGTCTCGATGGTCTTTCAGGTGTCTGTACTGTAGCCGCCCTCCTCAGTCCAAAGCGACCTGCATCCGTGTCATCACGCATTCATCCAGCAAAGATACCAAAGCAAACCGAGGAAAATGTTGAAGATCCTATTACCTTAGAAGAGGATGACAACACGGCACTCAAGGTGCACGGTGTAAGGCTAATGGAATTGACCGACCGTGATTCCAGTGTCATGAAGGTTGCTGCTGCGGGTGAACATGCGCTGTGGGATCCGGTGGTCAACACCTTCCGCGCTTTCGGAGACTGGCACGATCTCTCGCTCATGGCCGGTGTATCAGTTGTTCCCGAGCACTCTTACGCAGATACTGTCATTGGAATGGCGCAACAGGATACCGCAGATATGCTCCTTCTCCCCTGGAGCGAGACCGGAACACTGGCCGACCACCACAACGCGCTAGAGATCGATGACACGAATCGTTTCTCCAACGGCGCCTACACAAGCTTCGTTTCTGACATCCTAGAGCGGGTCCCCGGCCATGTCGGCATCCTAATCGAATATAGTTCGGTCTCGGCCTCATCAAAGCGACCTGTGGTCTCCCGCAGCGCTAGCGGTATGAGCCTCCAGGGCTCCCTCTTCGCCCGCCAGCCAACCGGCAGCCGCTCCCACCATATTGTCCTTCCATTCTTTGGCGGCGATGATGACCGCTTCGCTCTTCGGCTGGTCATGCAGCTCGCTCAGAATGACCAGGTCACTGCGACTGTTATTCAAATTGGCGGACTGGGCAGTGATGGGAGCAAAACAGGGGTGTCGACTGCAGTCTCTGCCTCGACCTCAAGTGCGGTCCCCGCGTCCAGCTCTCAATCCGACATGGTCTTCTTCGAGACACTCCGTGATTCAGTGCCAGAGGAACTCCAAGAGCGCGTCGTCTTCCACCAACCAGCTGCGAACGAGACCATCACCGATGCAGTTCAAATGGCTGTTGTTTCTGTGCGAGAAGAACTTAACCAGACATCCAACAAGGCGAACAATATTGTCATCGTTGGTCGTCGTAGTATTTCTTCTGAGATTGAGCTGGGTCTTTCGGACGACGGCATTGGCTATGATACCCGCCGGGCTCTGGGAGCTGTCGGTACTGCAATGGTTCAGCCCGAGAGTAAGATTTATGGCAGTGTATTGGTGCTGCAGGCTGGTACTGACACTGGGTTGGCTGATTACTATCGCTGAACATACTTTGAGATGTCGTTTGGGGCCACTGTGAATAATTTTGATGCATATTTGGGAGAGTTAATTTTCTCGTATGAACATTTTGGAACATCCCATACATATATAAAGCAATCAAGATTATCAACACATACGTTGCCAGTATGTGCCGGATTTTAGGCCATTGCGATCTTTTCCAGGGTGCCGCTTTATGAGGCACCAGGCTATCTGACAACACAGGGTGATTACTCAGTGACCGCGCTGTCTACAATGCCTTCGAGCATGCCAGTATGGGAATCATAACCGGAAACTGTGTGATCTAAACTACGTGCGTAGCTCCAAAGAGAATCTATTGATGCAGCTGCCATGCTGTGGACCTTGAACTCCGATCTTATCCCCCAGGAGCAGAAGAAACAAGCGAGCGGGAAAAGTGGACTTTGTAACTAGTTAACATTTTATGAGACATGTCATAAAATTGAATGTCTTTGACAAGTCGACCGTGGAAAGGATAGTTCACGGCATCAACAGGATAAGTAAACGATATCATTTAAATGAGCTTTAGGTATGTCTTATCTCCCTTTTCTCTTCCAGCTTTGATCTATTTTGAACGAGCGACATGGCTTCTATAGAGACTTTTTACAGCAAACTCTGTACAAAATTAGAAATGATTGATTTGCGCTAAGGGCTTGACAGTGGTACCAGGAAAGAGTTATTCGGTGTGCTTCGGTCAAGCCGAGTTCAAAAATGGCTGGATATGATAAACAGAAAACATAAAAAAAGGGTATAAAACAAACAACCTGCCCTACCATTCATGCCTTTGATTTCAGCTAGGAGGATAGTTAACTTCGACCTAAGCGTGAAAGAAACCAACCAAGGCAGGCTGTCATGGATTCTGAAGAACACGAGATGAAGTAGATCTTGAATGACCGGAGCTCCTCCTTTCCCAGAACCACGGCAGACTGTACTGTCGATCCTCCCGCATCGGCGACTCCAAATCCACCGGCCGATCCCTATCCGACGGCAACGAGCTGGTCTCATTGATCTCCTGCCCACTGGAGTGCATATGCTGACTATCCGTGCCACCGCGCGCAATCACGATCAGCTTACCAAGGATAGCATATTCGAGCTTCAACTTCATACTGTAAGCGACAGGTTTGAACATAACCTGCACGGCATAATAGCCGACATATTCGATGGCGACGACTGAGACATCCAAGACCAGAATGAGGATATTGATAACCAGCAACTGGTTCAGAATCCCCTGTGGACGACCTTCAGGTCTGAGGCGAAGCAATTTGACCGTTTCCCAGACGTAGATGGTGGAAATGATCAATTCCTGCACACAGAACCAGACCAACTGAACACGCTCCATGATATCGTACGCGCGGGCCCATTGACTCTCCGGGTGCGCAACGGTCCCGTACAAAAATACCGTAGTCGGGACATGGAGTATCACAGCATCGATACAGATCATCCACAACACACCGCGCAGTAGCTTCCTATTCTGTAGCACGAGATGCAGCCGTGACCACAGTACAAAGGACTGGCCGGTGATCATACCGTACCAGCCAAGCACGACGAAGGTCACGCATAGCCATGGCGTAACGCCCGTCGGGAAGAAGAGAAGGACGAAGCCGAGACAGTACGGGATGATGCAGATGGAGGCGATGAGTAGACTCCAGAAGTAGTATCCGTTCCAGCGTTTAAAGGAGAAGAAACAGAGGATGATGAGCTCGATGGCGTTGTACCAGGCTAGCGCGGCAAAGGCGGCGAATATGCCAGCGCGGGTTATATCGGATGCGCCGTAGCTGTGCATAAAGGAGGTTGCAACGCTGCTGGCGTTTTCGGTGGCCATTGACGGTAGAAGGACATTGCTGGTTGTGCTCTGGGGTAGTAGATTGATGGATATAGACAGGAGTGGGTTGATGATAGGAAGGGTTTTGGTAAGGAAGAAATTAATCAATTTCTGCAGTGCCGAGTTGGATGTTTTAAAGTTCGCTCAAGATCTGCGCCTGGGGAAGTGGCGGGAAGAGCTTAGACGATATCGGCGAACAGAGCGTATAGCGCACCTGATTCCATGACAGCTCGGGTTTGTGAGGGAAAGTGAAAATCGACTGGTCGAGAGAGTCGGGGAAGTTTCCGGGTCACGGATTCAAGTTCGGGATATTGGTAACCCTGGAACTCCAGATGGGATAGTCATCAAATAAGTATGAGTTCAACTCCCTTTTATTCCCCTGATCTTCTTATTGAGTGGATTTCTGTTTTCGGTTGTCGATCCCCCTTGCTTCGATGGGGTATTTGAGAAATATACTATCCGAGGGGGAGAGTAGATGATAAGGTGTGTCTACCAAGAGACAAGGTATGTGCTCTCAGGATAAAAGCGATATAAGTATCCATCTTTGAATTCCACGTATTTCCCTTGGAAATACCAAGGGAAATAATCGGACTCGGAATACGAGGTTGTTCACATCTGGCACCTGATTGGTCCCAAGCTGAACGGCAGATCTGCCACACTATGTAGGCCAAGCTTGCTTATTGGCAAGAAACCGGAGAGGCACTAATTAAACTGCCCAGGTGGTATCACTGACATACTTTATTACCACTCTGTAGCATCACTGGCGTTATTGACATGCCAGATAAAAAATATAAAAAAAAGAGCATCAAAGCAGGTCCAGATCACTCGCGGACGTTGACAGGAACGCGATCGCGACCAGAGATCGGACTCTGACGTCACCTAATCTGAATCCGATCTCGATCTCCCCGGATCGAATGTTGGAGGATTTCCTTTTAATTCCCCCTTTCCCTGTTCTTCTCAGTAATGCATAATCTCCTTCTGTGCTTTTATCGATCAATCCCACGCGTGTCTTCTTCCAACCAATTGCAAGCCCAACTTCGCAGCTTATCAACTATGCCACCCAAGAGGAAGGCCACCGCACCGGCAGCTGAACAGCCTAATGGCTCACCCCCTAGTAAAAAGGGCCGTCCCGACTTGAACCAACCTCATCCAAACGCGAAGCAAACTGAAGAGTTCGGCATAGTCCTACGCCAATTCTATCCACCGGAGATGAGCAACGAGCGGTGCCAAGCATACACCGATGGCGAGCTGGAACGCCCAATTGAAACACTACAGAAAGCTTGCCGGGAAACCGCCGAGAAGCGCCGGTCAGTCAGCGTGGGTAGTGCTGTGATACATTGGTTCAAGAGCGATCTGCGGCTGCATGACAACAGGGCATTGCACGCGGCCTACCAATTTGCGAAAGAGAACCAGGTGCCGTTGATCGGTCTTTACATCGTCTCGCCTGAAGATTGGTCTGCCCATTTGACTAGCCCCGCCCGAGTGGACTTCACCCTGCGCACTCTCAAGCGATTGCAACAGGACCTGGGGGAACTAGATATCCCTCTGCATATGGAAACACAGGAGAAACGGAAGTCGATCTCGAACCGGGTTGTGGAATTGTGTCAACAGTGGGGTGTGAAGAACCTATATGCAAATCTTGAGTATGAGGTAGACGAACTACGGCGCGAAGCCAGGCTTGTTAGACTCTGCGCAGAGAGCGATATTAATTTCACCCCCATTCATGATACATGCGTGGTCACTCCGGGGGCGCTGGCTAGCCAGCAAGGGAAACAATATTCTGTTTATACTCCATGGTATCGCTCTTGGTTGGCCTTTCTGAAAGAGAACCCGGATTACCTCGAGGTCTCTGAGGAACCCGGGTCAAATCCAGGGAATTCGCGCGAACAATTCAAGGATCTGTTTGATTGCAAGGTGCCAGCCGCTCCTAAAACCCACACACTGTCGGACGAAGATCAGAAACGCTTCGAGGGGCTTTACCCAGCTGGAGAGCATGAAGCTCTCCAGCGATTGGACAGCTTCCTCGAGGAGAAAGGTAAGAAGTATGAGGAGTTGCGGAGCATGTTGTCTGGTGAGAATACTTCGGTGTTGAGTCCTTACTTTGCATGCGGAGCCCTCAGCGCAAGGACTGCTGTCGTGACAGCGAAGAGAACCAACAAAGGCCATCTTGATCGATATGACCCTGGATACATGACTTGGATCAGCGAGTTGGCCTGGCGTGACTTTTACAAGCATGTCCTGGTAAACTGGCCCTTCATCTGGCAAGTTTTCGTCCTTTCCTACAACGGGTGTCCCTTTCTAATGCATGGTCCTCTTGTAGTATGAACAAGTGCTTTAAACCCGAGCATACCAACATTGAATGGGAGTACGATAAGGACCAATTTCAAGCGTGGTGCGAGGGCAAGACAGGCTTCCCGATCGTTGACGCAGCAATGCGCCAGCTCCGTCACTGCGCGTGGATGCACAATCGCACTCGCATGGTTGTCTCATCGTTCCTTACCAAGGACTTGATGCTAGATTGGCGCCGCGGCGAGCGCTACTTCATGGAGAATCTAATTGATGGCGATTTCGCGTCTAATCATGGCGGGTGGGGATTTGGGTCTAGTACTGGGGTAGATCCGCAGCCATATTTCCGCATCTTCAATCCTCTTCGCCAGAGTGAGCGATTTGACCCGGAGGGGGAGTATATTCGCCACTGGGTGCCGGAACTGCGCGAGGTGTCTGGCAAAGCCATCCACGAACCTTATGCGAAAGGGGCGGCAGCTATTGCGCAGAAGAATGGTTACCCCAAGCCCATTGTGGACCATGCAGAGAGTCGAGATCGAGCGTTGGAGCGGTTTAAGAGTGCACTTCAGAAATAAGGAATGTAAATGTTGAGACTTGTGATTTATTGGTGTGGTTAGTCTTGCCGTTTCCAGATTAGCGCCCTAATAAGGGACTATGATAATATTCTAGTCAATGATGATAGATCTTTGAACGCTAGGAAAGAAGCCCAACGACGATTTTTCCGCACCCTTGAGGACTCTAGAGCTCTTTCTCCTGGGGGTGGAATCAATAAGCCCGTGTGGACTGCCAGATTTGAAAGACGGTCCCCTGTTCCTGCAGTTGAAGTCGACACGTATGAAGTTAAATTCAGTGGCCCTGTTGTTGATGAACTCACAGAACATCAACTTCTATTGCTATGTCCCGAATCTCTAGCATATGCACTGAAACACAAGCAATGGAGTGAGCCTCATTGAATGTATCCGATAACAAGTTCCTTCTAACTCCTGTCTACAGTCCTGATCTCATTCGATCACGTTCAAGAATCCGTTGTTTCATAGGGTTAAATTCAAGAGTGAAGATTTGTTTTATAGATATAGGGAGGCACCTGGGCAGGACGAGAGGATGACTAATAGTACTGAATGGGTGCAGAATAAGGGGATCAAGCGGCGACTCGCTATCTAACATTAATAGAGGCTGTCATTTTCGTCGATTTTCACAGGTTCCTTTGTTATCGTAAATAATAATGAAGCACATCATGGTCAGTGTTGATCAGATGAGATGTCCTTCTGTCCAAAGTCAAATTCAAAAGTTGGAGAAATTGCACGCCAAGTGGAATTGCGGGTGAGACATTAGTAGTGCCTTTTTCCCCGCAACATTCTGCTGTTCTCTTCGGCTTCTTTTTATTTTTACACTGGATCTCGCCAATGACGCCCCGAAATGGAGTCCCAGGGTGATCAGCCATCTCCGGGTCCCGACTCGCTCGAGGTCGAGGTTGAGCTAGCAAACGGCAAGCGACGATGGCGCCGAAACAGAGTCGCCTGCGACTCCTGCCATACTCGCCGTGTACGATGCGACCGTGCTTTCCCCTGCTCGAGATGTCTGCGCGGTGATATAAGCTGCCAATTTACCCGCGAGCGCCGGAAACGAGGACGCATTGCGAGATCCAAGCCGAAAAATGGAGGTGCGAATGCCGAGGATGAGGCAGCGCAGGACCCCACCGAGGGGAAGCAGGTCGATGGGGAATACAACCGAGAGTCGCAGTCGCAGCAGGTGCTGTCGCCGGTTAACAATAATTCTCCTGCATCGACCTTCCAGCAGCGATCGCCGGCAACAAATGAGATCAGCGCCGCCTCGGCGCCCAGCGTTGACGGCCTTCGGTCTGTGCCGGATCGTCCACAGCCACAGCGGGCAGGGCCTGCCGCGAATATCACAGAGGAATGGCTGTCAGCGGCGCATCTATCGCCAGACTCGTATGATCTGCTTGCAGGCACAGGCGGTAGCGACGCGCCTCTGCCCCGGTTGATGGACATTTGGAATCCAGTTGATTTCGCTGGCCACCATCCGGTCCAGCGTGCTCCTCCCATACCGTCTGTGTCGGGGGCGAACTTTCCGAGGCAGAGACAGCAATCAACCACCCGGTCCCCATTGAAGTATCCTGTCTTGGAACCTCTCATGCCTTTTCTCGAATCGAATCTCCCGCGGCGACTAGTGTGCGATCTGCTTGAATTGTACTTTACCAGTGCTTTCTCAACCCATATGCATCCTGTGTGCCATCATATTCATTGCTATGTCCTTCGAAAGTCCTCTTTTCTAAGTACGGACCGGCCTCGGCCCACTAGTCCTGCATTGCTGGCAAGTATGCTTTGGGTGGCTGCTGTGGATGATCGGGCCTTCTCTTTATCCATCTCACCATTACAGCGAAGGAAGATATGCCAATTCCTCTGTGCGTTGATTATTCGCTTACTGCGACCTTTGATACATGTCTCGTTCAAAGACCAAGATCCATCGCCCGCCGAAAACGCGACCGCTCACGAATTTTCAGCCGGCGCCCACCACCCATTCGAAGGAGTCGGTGATGATAAAGGGCTAGTAGGACCTGCTGGGTCTTTAGATGATGTCATTACATATATTCATGTGGCCTCGATTATCTCGTCTAGTGAACAAAAGGCTGCAAGTATGAGATGGTTCGTTGTACCCCTGTTCCTATCCCCTGTCCACTCCACTAATTTTACTCTAGGTGGCATGCAGCCTTCACACTAGCTCGAGAACTTAAATTGAACCAGGAGATGGAAATCACACCCAATATCGACAGCATGAGCGATGGCTCAAGTCCATCATTCGGCTACGGTCTAGGCGGATGGCCTGGTTCCCCAGGGGGCCTGGGTTTGGACTATTCGAACAGTTCTCGCTCAAGTCTGAATTGCGTATGCGACAAGAACCACGATTTGCATAATGGTCCTATTACAGAAGAGCACCGTGAAGAGCGGCGCAGAACATGGTGGCTGTTATATATTATGGACCGCCATCTCGCATTGTGCTATAATCGTCCGCTGGCCCTACTCGATGCCGAGAGCGAGGACTTGTTGCTTCCACTAGATGAAAGTTCATGGCAAGCTGGAATCATTCACAGCAATAGTCCTCGTCCTGATGGGCCTCAGTGCCCCCGGTCGGGCGACCAAAATAAACGTCGCATTTTCCCCAACTTCATCTGCCACGACCACTCCATTCTTGGCTTTTTCCTCCCTCTCATGACGATCACTGGCGAACTGATCGATCTCAACCAGGCGCGAAACCACCCTACTCTTGGTGTCAGGCTCCAAGGAAAAGAAGCATGGGAGGTACATGTGTCAGAAGTCCTACGCCAACTTGAGATCTACAAAGCTAGTCTCACAACTTTTGCGGCGGCGACAGCGGCAGACCCAGCTGCCTCATCGACGACTGCGTACACCCACAAACCAGAACCTGTCGATCCACAATTGTCTCAGGCCTATTCTTGGCATACTCAAACGGTCATTGCCTATTCCTCCTACCTCACTCACGTCCTCCATATCCTACTTGTCGGAAAATGGGACCCTGTCTCACTGATCGAAGACAAAGACTTCTGGACATCGTCCCCGGCCTTTGCATCGACCATCTCACACGCACTTGAAGCCGCCGATTCCGTACAACAAATCCTCCGCTTCGACCCCGACGTTAGTTTTATGCCTTACTTCTTTGGCATCCAGCTGCTGCAAGGCAGTTTCCTCCTTTTGCTTATCGTAGAGCGCTTGCAAAAGGAAGCAGGCGAGGGCATACTCAACGCCTGCGAGACCATGATCCGAGCGACGGAATCGTGTGTCGTCACCCTCAATACGGAATATCAGCGCAGCTTCCGGCAAGTGATGCGTTCTGCGGTCGCGCAGGCTCGGGGTCGCCCGGTTAACCCGAGTGAAATTCGGCATCGCCGAAAAGCAGTTCTCGCGCTTTACCGCTGGACACGGAAGGGGACTGGCTTAGCCCTGTAAATACCCCACAAGCAGAAGCAGGTCCAGCCAGGATTTCTTTGTTCCTGTCGATCCCTGCGCGCTACGGAGCTAAACCACGCGTTCTCCTGCGGGTTTTCGTACCTGAGGGGAGCGGTGGGAACCCTTTTCCCCCCTGGTCGATCTTCATAATCCTGGGGTTGACTAAATGCTACGTCTATACGATTGCTCCTTGTATAGTTCTGGAGTGGCGCTTTGGATATTGGCGTCTCACTCGGTGAAAGCTTCTTTCCTATGTATTATTCAAGACGGATAATTCTGCAAGTGTATATAATTTACCCATAAGGGCATCTCGGTCTATTCTTCCATGGCATCAACAGTATCTTCCCCACAAACCTTCATCCAATCTATACCAAAGTATAAAATGAAACAAGCCCAATATCACCCCCCGTTCTCCTTTTGGTTCTTCATCTCTCAAGCCTCTTCAAATTTACCCGATCAACGGCGGGGTCTCGATTAAATTCTCGATGCCGAGGTACCGGAATTCACCGATTGGCTAAGGATCTTCCCCGAATGCACGGGCTCGACCGTAAAATCCGGGGAAATCGGTTAATTGAACAATTTCAAGAGATCATGCGGTCTCCGGGAATATTTACCGTTGGAGCTTCGGGACCCCAGGTTCTCCGCAACTCCACAGCTCCTCAGCATGGTTTGATCTTTTGAATTGGACTTTTTTTTGGTTTAAATAAGTCCAGCATGACCCCGGTTTTGCGGGGAATTACATCTTTTGCTTTTTTTTCTTATGCTGGTAGCAAGGTCTCACGAAAATAACAAATATCTAGAGATTCAACTGCAAGCTTCAACAAGAGCTTTGCTCCTTGATTTGTGCTTTGTTCCCTCTACTTGCGCCATCATTTGAGCGTGTCACAGATACAGCACATTCACCATGACTGAAGCTCAGCTCCCATACGAGATTACCTCCTGGCCCATGGAGAGTCTCGTTGATTCACATATGGGGCAACACGATGGGCTCAGCCCGCACCCTTTCATTGCCAGCGACTTTCCTCTGCCAATGCAGGAGGAACTGGACCCCTCTTGGACTGCCGAGCAGTTCAACTGGGTGAATGAATACCCGGTTAAATCGACCGCACTTCAGCCATATCCGCAAATGTGGTATGATGCCGGTCTAGTGAGGGAGGAGTGTGGAGGCAAGAAAACCGACCCTACAAGGTAAATTTTACCCTAGCCCTTGCTCAGAAACCCCCAAACTAGCGAGAAACAAAAAAAAAAGAAGAGCGCAGCTAGAACCAAGTAACTGACATGTGCAACTAGTTTCTCCCTCCACCAATCAACCCCATTCCAAGCCACCGAGAATCCACCGATCCATCCCCGCCCCGATCTCCAACTTGCCACGCAAAGAGCCCTCTTCATGACTCCCACCCCGAATACCCTCGCCTTCCCTTTCCCTGGATCACCAACCTCAGATCCCAACGCATCCCCAGAACCAAGCCATGCTTCATCAAGCGGGTGGGAAGGCGAAGCCGATCACGAAGATGCCCAGTACATGCAATTCGATTTCGGGCCGTCGGATTTCGGGGCCTCGGCACTTGACCCCCAGTATCAGGCTCACAATCAGACCCACAGTTTCAGCTCCCCCTCCCCGCACCGCCGACAATCACGAATAGACGAGGAGTGTCTCACACCACTCGAGATGCCGGATGGGAGTACCCGCATGACATCAAATTGGCTGCCCGTTGACCCTGACGCGGGGTTTGCGATTGGTTCTTCCATGATGATGAATGAGGATCTAGCGTTCCAGGATATGGAGCATGCTTTCTTTCCGTCACTGCCCCGGGCTTGGTCATACGAGCGATGAGAGTGGGTGGTGACGCATAATTGTTTCGCTATTTGAGACAATTTGCGGAACTATTAACCCCCTCTCCCGAGGCTCTTCTACTCCGGCTTCTAGTGCCGTAGTGCCGGCTGCGCTATACCGAGAGCCGTCATTGTGCCATGCCGCCGGCATGCACGGTCTCAGCGCTATTGGCGGGGTTATTATCCCCGCCATGACCCCCCACATCCCTCGCCTTAGGAATTATAGCTCGGATTCTTGTGTCAGGTCGGGAATACGAGTGCGCGGGACGTGAACCGAATTTAATTTCGAAAAAGTCATCGTTTTACATGGATGAAGAGCATCACGGGCGAGGATGGAATCGCGCCAAGAGCGGAGACCACCCGCCTGGCCCTAGTTTCTACACCGTGAACCGGCCATGAAATGATGTTGTGCAAACGGCATATCCTGATATTCATGTTCGGGCAGATGCTACCTCACAAAGGTTTTTCATGAGCATATAGAAACACTACAATACAAACTTGTTGACAAAGCAAAGGTGGAAATGCCACGCAATTTGATCGATGTATTGATGTTATGCCCGGCCGCAAAGGGTTCTTTTCGATCTTCCAAGGTCGTTGCATCTGAGAATAGACGTCCAAATATCTATATATAGTGGTTTTGGTTTGCATGCGATATCCTCCCAGATCAATACCAGAAATATATCAAATAACCAAAGGCCCACTCACTCCAAGATTGAATGAGACCTATTTATATCTGACTCCAATCCAACCACACAGTAATGCTCTCTAGCTCTTCCCGATGTTCCATGTAATAAGCCTGTCCCAGCATATGAAGCTTGCGCCGATCTGTCTTTTTAGATTTGGTGCGCGGGACTCTGTCAATAAGGATATACAGCGCAGGAACATAGTACTTCGGCAAATTCTGGCGAACCGCATCGCTCAGCGACTGGGTAAGTGCGTGGACAGCGTGCCTGTCGCTGATCGGCCGGAATTCCATTTCTTCAACCGGACCACTCTCCATGTTCATGGGGTTATTCGTCAAGTATAAGTAAACCCCAAGAATCGGATCGCCCTGGCCGTCGACAGCGCCGAGAATGTCCACGATAGCGGCATCGCCGGTGGACAAATTGCGTCGGAGCACGTACTCCACTTGGCCGGCTTCGACGCGCGCTCCGTCGAGCTTGAGCATACTATCCTTGCGGCCCATCAGCTCGATTGTGCCATCATGGTTGTACCGGCCTAGATCTCCAGAGCGATATAGACGGTGATGTGGTCTCTCGTTATGCAGCTGCGCCATCCAAATAGGCGGCGTGGCGAGGAAGTTCTCCGATTTTCCAGAGACATGGTCTAGATAACCCTTGGAAAGATGGGGGCCCTCGATGAGAAGTTCGCCGATGGCTCCGACGGGCATCAGTTGGTCGGGGTTATCGGGACTGACGATCCAAATTGCACCGGTAGCAGGACGACCGACGACTGACCCGCGACCCATCTGGAGATTGCGATTATATGCGCAGAGAGAAGCTATCTCGCCCATGCCGTATTGATTTACCACCTGCACGCGGCCCAGCCATTTCGCCAGTACCGCGTCTGAGACTGGCTCGCCGCCAATACACATCGTCTCCAAAGTGGGGACGTAGTCCGGTTCCATGTCAATGGCAACGGAGGGTGTGATAAACATTATGTTCCCCCCCAGATCGTTCATGTCGTGCATCAGAGCTTCCATCGTCAGAGACCTAGTGGGAACGCAGCAACATCCACCAGCCATCAGAGGCGCCAGGAAGTCATTGTTGCTGATGTCGAAGGTGTACGAATCGAATTGGAACATCCGGCTATGTGGTCCCATGTCCATGACACGGATGTAATCTGTTAATGCGGAAGCATAGCTACGGTGCTCTTGGATGATTCCCTTTGGTTTTCCCGTGCTGCCGGATGTGAAGAGCACAACGCAAGGGTCAGTGGGTGTGACTGTTGAGCAAGGGATCGAATTCTTCAATGACAAACTCGACAACGAAGTTTCGCTGACCTCGAAGAGTGTTTCGACCCGACCGGCAAATCTTTCTTTGTATCCGGCTGAGGTGAGCATTATTTTTATCTGGGTGCGTTCGAGGGCGGATGCAAGATATGGCGGTGGATCATTCCCATCAACGCAGATGTACGCACCACCAGCCATGAGGACAGCCAATCGGGCCACAATAGCCCAGGTGGATTTGTAGAAGGCACATGCCACATAGATATTCGGTCCGACACCTTGTCCCACTAGCCAATGTGCCAATCGGGAGGTCAATTCCTCGAGTTGACGATATGTCAGATCGCCATCCCAGGAGCGAACGGCGGGAGCATCGGGTGTTGTCTTCGCGTGTTGTAAACAAAGGTCATGCAGCAGGGCATCATGGGCAGGCTCGATGGTTGCAGTGAATTGGGTGATCTGGTCACGATCTTGCCCCGAGCACAACTCGAGGGTACCGATGCTCTGTGTAAATGAGCCATCAATGGATGAGAGGGCCTGGTTGAAGCTGTTCAAGAGGCTTGTAGCCAGTGGCAGTCCAATCCCAGTGTTTCCAACATCCAATCTGGCGTGTAACCTATAGTCGGAGGTATGGTGTATTGAAAGTCGGAGACCGGCGAACATCGAGTGAACCTCCGATGGCTCTTTCGCCGGTATGCCACAGCAGACCTGGCAATGCCCGACGCATGCATCCTGACCGGGCAGAATGCGCTCCACCGGTTGCTTCTGGTAGACGATTGTCACATTGAAGCCGGGATTATCACCAGCCTGGCCGTTGTGGACATTCTCCGTAACTTCGATCTGGGATATTGGACCCAATGCTTCAATGCTCTCGCGGAACAGATCTCTCACGGTATCATGAGGATCTACGTGAATCTGGACGGTCGGCTTCGAGTAGCCATGAGCTGCCTCGCCTATGTAGCATTCACCATTCAGATAGTCTTGACTAATGTATAGCGTTGTCGAACAGGAAAATGCTCTGATAGTAGTAACCCAGGCCAATTGGAGTAGTCGCTGGATATGAATATCCGGATGTTCCTCTTGCGCGGGCGAGAGAGGGTTGAGGGCATCGGCGAGGTGCAGGAGTCGCCAGGGACGCACCTTCAGGGTCAGGTCAACTCCATTTGTAAAAGTACTATTGAGTGATACTTTCAATGGAGCAGTACTGGGCTGGGAAACAATAATTGTGGGTTCTAACAGGACAGGAGCCATGATGAAGATGAATAGTAACTAGTGCGGAGAAATAAAGTATCGCAGTCTTAGATTAGGGATTTACCTGGACTAAATGTACGGCAACTTGCACAGGGAACAGGCATACACAAGCTGTCTCATTTTGAACATATCCCTTGGCACTGATCCCTTTGTTGAACCAAGTGGGCAGTCAATAAGACCTCGTTATTGACGGCAGGGGGATTCATTGAGCAAATCATAGCCATAGTTCGGCATGTGTGGAAAATTGTAGGATGCACTCCGTACAGCGCCATCACTTCGTACTCACGGAATGTTTATTGTGAGAGGTCATTCTATTGGAAAATGGGCTGGCTCAGCGTCCGACCTAGCATAGCGAGCAATTTGTGCCGAGCGCAGAGGGCTCTCTGCGAATAAGAAAGGTCCAGGTGAGACGGACATCAAAAAAAAGGAAAGGGCTATGAACACGGTCTGACCAATCCAACATCGGAGATCAGCACCGACCTGCATTGTATTTTGGCAGTCTTGAATGGTCAGCCGTGGAGTAGCAGTAGTACGAAGACTCCAGCTGCAGATGGAGTCAATGTACTCCGTACTCCGTAAGATATTATGTGAGAAGGGAATTTAATAGGCACGTCTAGCCCGTTCTGATGAATTATATTCATTTAATTGACTCAATTTACAAGAAATACCCATGTCCCAGATTAGACATTCTGCATGATTCCAGGTCGAACACCCTCAAGGATCGACGACAACTCGGCCCATAGTTTCTCACGGGCTTGACGCCCCTCGTCACTGCGCACAAAAGGCGAAAGCATAATGTTCTTCACATATCCATCAGTCATATATGCGCCGTGGCTTTCAAGTCCAGCTGCAGCGCCTGCCACTAGCGTTCGAGATCCAACCTCGGTCGATCGCGCCAATATCATTTTGATCACTGCGAACTTAAAACCACCCTCTCTCCCCAGCTGTGAGTGACAGAGACCAGGATTGAGCATGTTGATGATCACCTCTGATCCACGCACCCGTCCTGCTAGTTCCTGCACAAGCAGCACTTGGAGCAGCTTCGATAATGGGTACCGCTCGCCCATTTTGGCTTTTGTTTGGTCGCTAACGACTTTCATGGGCGCGTCTTCCTTCCATTCTGTGAAATCCACCCATGCATGTACCTCGCTCACAACGAAGGTAAGTCGGGGTGTATGCGATGGGTTCCTTTGTCGCGTGGCCTTCAGGATTGGCAGGAGAAGAAGGCCGAGGAGTAGAGTGTTGATGACATTGACAGTGACACTTCGCTCATATCCTTCGGCAGTGCTGAACTCCGTTGTGGCAATTGCTGCATTGAGGATGGCTACGTCGAGCTTGGGGAGTTTCGAGATACGTTCGCCAAAGGCAAGGACCGAGGCGTTGGAGGCTAGGTCGATCTCCCACACTTCACAGACGCCCGGGCGGCCTGTAGATTTCTCAATGGCGGCTTTGGCCTCTTTGCCTGCAGTCACATTTCGAACACCAAGAATCACTCGAGCGGCGCCTAGTCGCGTGATGTGACGTGCAGCTTCCATGCCTAAGCCGACATTGGCGCCGGTGATGAGCACCGTTTGATCGGCGAAAGACTGTTTCGGATATTTGGGAGTAACGAAGAATTGCGAGTAAAGGAAACCCATGATGAATATTCAAATCGATGATCGAAGACAAAAAGAAGAACAGAAAAAAAAAAAAGAGCTTGAAACGACGATATTTAAGGCAGAGAAGGGCAACGTCATGCCTAGCTGGAGATTAGAGCGGGGTTTAAGCTCATCTCGGAATTAGGATTAGGGTGTTCTTATCACCGAATATATATCTCGGACATGGACAATATGTCCATGATACAAGTTTCACTAGACACGGTAGGCATGAATGCTAATGGCGATGGGACGCCATCACATGAGAGTGCTAATTAGGCTGATTGTGCTAATTAGGGTCCATCGGCTCTTACCTACCTTGGCTTAAAAGTTCATGAGATGCCCCTTTAGAAAACAGAGGCAGCATATAGATGAACGCAATCCAACAATTCCATAGTCGAAATGTCTTTTTATCCCCTTGAACCGAACGAACTACTAGAGTCCGCAAGGCCACCAGAAAAGCCAATGCGATGCTGATAGTAAGCCAAACAGATGACACACCCCAGAACATCGGACACCATATTCCCCAACCGACCATGGGTATAGCAATAGTCCACCGCGCCGCAGTATCACCCCATACCAGAGGCACTGTTCGCCGACCGCGTTTAGCATCCCCGGGTTGATCGGACATGTCCTGCAATTGGACGGTGGAGAAAATAACCCCGATGATGACAAGAAGCCACCGTCCCAGCCACCCAAGCGGGTGAAGAGGGAGCAAAGAGCCGCCCAAGGCCACTTCCATCGCCCCCGATGCGAAGCAGGTATACCCCAGTCCGTTAATAATATTCCGAATGACCGGGTTCCTGTCCGCGCCACCCCAGTTATTGTACCACACCCCTAACCATATCAAAGTCACAGAATGTCGGACTCCCCCGGAGAATGTAAGACTATATATCGGGGCGAATAGATATAGAAGGATCATTATTCGCGTGCCCCACTTGTGAGAAATCCGGCCCCGAGGAAAGGGGCGCCATGGCTTGTTCAAACCGTCCTCGGCAATGGCTTTTTCGCCCCTTTGGTTGTTGATGGCGAATGGGATCAAGTTGACCAGAATCCATGATAATGCCGCGAGAGTTCTTCCAATCGACTTTGGAGTATCGCTTATGGTTTGGGGAGGGGACAAAGCTCCTGAAACTTGCGGGTCGTATTTTGACACGGCCCAGGCGTTTGTGATTCCGAAAATGGTACTTGGTGCCACAATAGTTTTTAAATCGCTGAAGACGAACAGCCAGAAGGTATACGACTGGTACCACAGAGTTTTCAATGCGCTTTGGATAATTGAGAGACATCGGTTCATGACTGAAGAGTATTGATGGTCCAATCGAAGTTGATGGTATATGGTATGGTGAGTTGGGGATTTACATCACACACACGGTTGAATTTGAGCCTTAGGGTCAGCCTTTTGGGAATGAATGAAGAACGAAGGAAGAACGAACGGTTAAATGAGAGCACAATAGAAAGCAGAAGGTTGTAGACTTTAAAATATCTCGGACAAGGCATCAAACCAAGCTAAATAGTTGAGCAGTTTCTGGGGTGAACCATTGGCACGTTAGGTTACCTAGATATCCAAAATGACCGAGTTTAGGTCCATATCCTCCGATGGCTTTGAATGACGAGTGTTGTCCAACGTCGCCTTTTCGTCTCTCCTTCACAGTGACGTTGAATGATACAAAGCACATAGGAGTCGTCCCACTTTGAGCCTCGAAATAGCCATTGCTATTGTCCTAAAATATTCGTTTTGATCATCATCATCATGTTAGCTCCAGGGGTAGTTGCAATTATTGCAGGCCTACTGGCCCATCGACTGGTCTTTATTCACGGGGAATGGCATCTGAAAGGCCCTAGGGTTGTCGTTCTCCATCTTCTTTCTAGCTGTCTATTATGGACAAAGCATTTATTTGGCCGTGGAAGCACCCAAGCCGGCTTGGTTGAGACAATATACTTGGCGACATGCTATCTCTCATCACTATTCATAAGCATTGCAGTATACCGGCTGATGTTTCATCGATTGAAACACTTTCCCGGTCCAAAATTAGCTGCAGTGACCAAATTATGGCATGTTTGGAAATGCCGTAATTCGCGTGGACATCTCGTCTTGCAGGCCTGGCACGAAAAATATGGGGAGTTTGTACGAACCGGTAAGATATATCCCAATCAAGTAGAACTCCCTGATAACATTGAGCTTATATACTCAGGTCCTGCCGAAATCACCATATTCCACCCCGAGGCCTATGAGGCCATGGATGGTCCAGACAATGATAACACGCGCTCTGATTGGTACGACCTTCTGTATCCCCGGATATCCTCAATCTTCACTCGCGACCGTCAGTTGCACCATGAACGGCGGAAAATGTGGGAGCAAGCACTGAGCAGAAAAGGTCTGGTGGATCGAATTACTCACATACATTAAGCACTGACACAGTCGTTCAGCATTGCTCCAGTATCATCGGCGAATGGTGGAAAAGGTACGAACACTGCAAAGCCTAGTTGCTTTGGGGAAATCAAGCCCTATTCTCATCAATGACCTAATGTATTTCTTCGCTTTTGATTCGATGGGAGAATTTGCTTTCAGCGAGGATTTCGGAATGATGAGTAGTAAGAGGTGGCATTCGTCGATAGCGATGCTGCGTTCGGCACTCACGTTGCTAGGCCCGTTTAGTCCTGCAATATGGATCCCGAGACTGGGGTTTGCATTTATTCCGTCGCTGTGGAAGGTCCGGCACTGGTTTCAAATGCTTGAATTTTGTGATCAATGCATGGCTCGGCGGATGAAGGTAGTGGAAAACATACGGGCAATGGATCTCCTGGCTAATATAGAGCTAGAAAACACTCCCAGATCGTGATATCGCATCTTGGTTTATTGAGGACCACGTCAAACGCGGATTAGACCCCTCGCGGGCACGGTGGTTGAGCGGCGACACTGCAACGCTGGTTGTAGCCGGAAGGTCAGTATGCCTGGATATCATGTGGCAATGTACTGATAGTCGTAGCGACACCACTGCTCCAAGCCTGACCCTTCTCTTCTATTTCCTCGCTCGATACCCCACGCATGCTGAGAAGATATATGAAGAGATCCACGGGGTTGATAGGGATAGTCCAGCTGCCTTAGCCACCTTGCCTCATTTGACGGGGACTATAAACGAAACAATGCGATTACTTCCAGCAGTACTAACCTTCAGCTCTCGGGTAACTCCACCACAAGGACTAATGATAGATGGCACGTTTATCCCAGGAAATACCAAAATATGTGCGCCACGCTACACAATTGGTCGACGTGAGAAACTCCTTATCTCCTCTTCGGCCAGAAAGACTAAAATAAACCTCAGTTGAGACGGCATATGCCCATCCCCATGAGTTTATTCCCGAGCGGTGGTACAGCCAACCGGAGCTAATCAAGGATAAACGGGCATTTGCTCCTTTTGGCGTCGGTAAGCTACAACCCTACCATTGACCCGTGTTGTCAGATCTCCCATGTGGCTGGCTGGGTTGCACAAGGATAACAAGAGGCTCGTGTCCTGATAATTTGTTTCAACAGGGCGTACAAGCTGTGTTGGTCGTCATTTAGCTCTTGCACAAATCCGACTCGTAGCTGCTGCCTTGGTGTTCCACTATCGGATCAAATTTGCACCTGGTGAGAATAATGGCAAAGCTGTGGAACGAGATATGAAGGACCAATTGACTGCGCAGCCTGGTGCATGTCGGCTTGTGTTCCAAAGTCGGGTATAGGCAAGGTGAACTGAGGTTGGGCCAAGTGTGGAGATAATATGAGTAACAATCGTTCTTCGTTGATTTCAGTTGACTTCTTTCTTTTTAATATCCGCGCGAGAAGCGTTGAACTAGATACAACATGCAGACAATATCTGCTCACTCTTCCTCCTCGGGCCGAAATCCCCAGGCAATGTGGATGTCAAATGTAACATAACAACCAGATTGAATATCCGCATAAGCCTTCTGCTCCAGATCCTCAATCTTCCGCATGGTCAGCGCCCCCTGTGATCCTCTAGCAGAATGAAGCCGCGCCCACGCGAACATAGCCCTCATCCCATTTGTAGCCAAGCGCTCACGTGTGTCATACACCCGATCCGCAGAAACAGCCTCATTATGGACATCTACAAGACCAACAGCGCGCATGTCGGTCGCCAATCGATTCCAGCCATACTCGAAGCGGGATTTCATGGCAGTCAGGAACATTAATCCGATGGTACTAGCCGCGTCGGTCGTAGAATCAGGTCTACCGGGAAGGTGGCGAACGCTAGTAAAGTCGCACTCTTCCCATTGCATAACACCACCAGGCTTTAGAAGCTTAGCAAGGTTGCGAACAACTCTCTCCCATTCGGATGAAGTCAACCCGGCGGCAATCAGTCGAATGTGCACGAGATCATACTGTCCGTAGAGGCTGACGGGAACATCCTTGCGGGCATCGAGAAGGTGCAGAGTCACGTTTTTGGGGAGGGTTCTGGCGGGTGGAAAGAGCGAAGTTGATATGTCATAGCCGTGTAAGATTGCGTCGGGCCAGTCGTGGGCGAGGTCGCGCAGGAAGGCTGCAGTGCCGGTGGCGATGTCAGCAACTCGTGCGTGGGTATGCATTTTGTCTCGAACGGAGGGGTGCAGCAGGTAGCCGATGTTTCTGTGTCAGCAGGGATTAGTATGGTATGCTTGTCGGCTGCTTGGCAACACAGGGCTTGGCGGGGTGTTCTTACTCGGTGAGGAGCTTGAATTGTTCGTCGAGTCTATTGAGGTGATATCAGTATTTGGTGTTTTCATTGGCTATTGGTGAGTTCTTACCTTTGCGCCTCGGTGGAATCTCGTTGCATATTCTCCGCGTATGTATCCCTGAAGAAAGACATTTTCAAGGATGTACTTTAATTCAAACGGATGAAGGTCGATGTCTCGGATTGTACAGAGAGAGGATGCAGGAGGCTGCAGGTTGATGGGAAGGATATGAACTTCGATGTTGTGAATGACCCGGTCAGTCTAATCGCTGCCTCACGACAACCTTGGACGTTTGTCTTTCACTGCAGTCACCAGGGCCTCAATTCGGTACTTTTCCCAGCTGAAACTCTGCTGATGTGCAAATTGGAGAGAGTCGCGGTCAAGGTTTTCACGTTGTACGAAATGAAGTCTGCAGTGTTCATGGACACTTTCCGTATCAGAAACTATTTGCACATGCCGTTGGAAATGAAATGCGTCTCTTGAATTTGTAGAAAGCCATTGTTTCTCTCGACCCACCACTTCTGCAATTAAGCTACATACTTATATACTGTCGAATAACATTGTTTTATACTGTCAGACCTCGTCATTGCTGACTCTCTCGAATATGATCCACTTGAATCATCGGTCTCCAGTTCTGATAGTGTGGAGTTTGATATTTTTCTTCCTTGCTGCAGTAGCTGTTGCACTTCGAGTTGCTTCTATACGTATACGACGTCGGGACCTGAAAAGTCATGATTATCTTGTTTTCTTCTCATTAGTAAGTTTGACTGGACGACAAGGTCTTCAGCCTGCTGATGATAACGCTAGATGCTATTGACTGGCTATGTGGTGGACATGCTGATAGGTGAGCTGATCCAACTCTCTCCGAGGCAAACAGAGCTAAGGTTCCATACTAGGGGCTACCACTGCCGGCTATGGTGGACATACGGCGACCATGGCTGCGCGGAACCCAGGAGAGTTGGTTAGCGCATTAAAGGTATTTGGTCTATTTTCTTGGCCATTTATGGGAGACACTAACCCAGTTAGATATTCTGGGCATCTGAATGGATGTGGGCAACCTCTACGGTTTGCTTTAGACTCGCAATACTCCTTTTATATATGGAGATCTTCCCAGGAAATCAGAAATTCTTCTGGTGCGCAACTAGTGTGGGATGTCTTGTCTTCCTATACTGGGTATCTGCGATCTTGACCATCGCTTTGCTCTGTCGTCCAGTGGCCTATAACTGGAATCGCACTATTTCAGGGAGCTGTGGGGATGTTCTGAAGATACAGTATGCATCTGCAGGGTTCAACATGGGGATTGATTTGGGAGTCGTGCTACTACCGCTCCCTATTGTTTGGCGACTACAAATGTCGAGTCGCAAAAAGATTGGCGTCACTGCATCGTTCGCGATAGGCATTCTGTAAGTGCCCTGCGAGCTCAGTCCATATTTAGTTGCTGACCGCTAGTAGAACGGCCGGTATCAATCTGGGCCGCATTATTCAGACCAAGCTGTGTCCAGCCGACGACCTAATCTACTGCCTAAGAGACTCCTCTATTTTTATCATGGCCGAGATGACGGCAGGAATCTTGGTGGCCTGTGTTCCAACGTTTGGGCCCTTACTGTTTCGCGGGAGAACGGTACATTCAGCGCAACCACGCGATTTGCCGACAATTGGGTCAGCTCAGCTACGCCGTCGACCCGCAAAATTAGATTCTCTCCTTTCCACGCTCGATCGGAGTCACAATGATGAAGAGCGAGGCCACAAGGAAGTGGAGCCCATGGGTGCCCCCACAGCACATGCCGGGGTTAGGGACGAAAATGAAGCTCCAGGGACTGGTATTTTGGTGACGCGAGACCTTGACGTTCATAGTTTGAATGTGCTCCCTCGAGCGTCCGAGACCTCTACTGTTTGAAAGAGAGTGTATTCAGAGTGGGATGGTCAAAAACATCCTTGAAATGCACGTTCCTGTCTTCCCGGGAGATCTACACGGCTCCACAGTCAGGAACTATACTTTTATCTAACTCCCAACCCTGACAACGCACCAGGATATGTGTGCTTATGCTCCGTAATGCATGTCAGATTCGTACCACCTTGGGTGAGTCCGAGCCGTTTGTATTGCTCGTTTGATGGTTGGAATTAGTTCTGCAAAAATACATAATTGAGAGAGAGAGATAAACCAATTGGATGAGATCTGTTCGTCAAAGATAACAGTCAGAATATATATAGTCTCATTAAATTATTTTCCTTTGTTGTCAGGCATCAACACAATATAAGGGTGCCAGACCACGTGCGGGGAACCTTGACATTCCTTGACACCCCAACTCTTCCTCCTTCACAACTCACTATGGTTTCCAAGTCCTTTGCGGTTGTGGTCTGCCATGGCTCCTACCATACCCCAGCTCCATACCAAGCTCTTGTTGATGGCTTAACTGCGAAGGGAATCGAAGTCTATTGTCCCCAACGGCCCACTTGTGATCTCAGTCAGCTCAATGTCGGCAACCCCAACAACCCTGATTTCGATCGCAAGGCTCCCCCGGGTGGCTACCCACTTCCCGCAGACGACGCGTCAGAGATTGGACTGCTTCTTGACAAGTTGATTGCACAGGGAAAGTCGGTACTGCTTGCAGGACACTCTTCCGGTGGTTGGGTCGCCGCTGAGGCTGCACAATCTTCTCGCCAAGCTCATGTCCGCGCAAAGGAAGGAAAGACCGGTGGTGTCATTGGGATATTCTTCATCGGGGCATTCATTATTCCGCAGGGCCAATCAGTGCACTCATTCTTTCAGCCTCCGGACGGCAAAGTTGTTGTGCCTCCGTTTATGCGATTCCATGTGAGTTGATCAGTACACCAACCTATGTTTGTAGATACTGACCGGTAATAACAGAAACATGGTGTCAATGGGCTTGGAACTATGGTTGACCCTGAACAATACCTGTTCAACGACCTTGACGCAGAGACTGCGAAGAAGTGGACATCCACGTTGACAGCGGCCCCCGTTATGAACAGTCCTCTGACCCATAATCCTTATGATGTGCTCCCATGTGCCTATCTCGTGTTAGAAAAGGACCGTACATTGCCGAAGGAGTATCAAGAGGGAATGGCGGCGAGCCAGAGTAAGCCATTCACGATCTACCATGCACCCTGCGGTCACTCGCCGCACCTTAGTTGGACCAATGAGCTCGTTGTGAAGATTGAGGAATTTGGAAACCAGGTTCTAGCTGAAAGCAGCACAGCAGATTAAGTGATATCCAGAAATCAATCTCTCTTGAAAATATATAAAGAGCAACTATGAGTTACACTCGAAAAATCTCAATGTTTGACAAATCAAACGGGAAGGTGGTGGTTTGTGCAACGCGCCTTCCATTTGAGGTCAAACGCCCTTCCCTTTCCACTTTCTCATTTTTTCGATTCTCCAACCTTCTCAACCCTTTTTAATCTATCACATATCTTCTTTCATTCAGCCATGGATACCCCTCACTATGTATTCGGTGCTCAAGGATTCGGTGTCGCCTGGACAGCTGACAATATGGACCACTTGATGAATAGTCTCACAGAGGCTGGAATCCATCAATTTGATACGGCTGCCCTGTATCCTGCTACAAATCCGGGTGAATCCGAGGAACTCCTCGGTAAAAGGAAGCCAGACAATGCAATCATCGACACGAAGGTTTTATTCATTGGCGATGACTCCTTGTCCTTCAAGAACATGGGAGCCTCTATCATGGCCAGTTTGGAGCGGTTGAAGGTCAAGAAAGTAAGTAAAAGGCACACACTGGCTATGTAAATAGGGCTAATATGGCTATTCATAGATCCACACACTCTACGCTCATGCCCCGGACCGCAAGACCCCGATTCCTCTACAAGCCGTACACTTCGACCATTACTATCGTCGAGGGTACTTTGAAAAGTTGGGTCTATCCAACTACAGTCCATCTGCGATCCGTGCCTGGATGGAAGTCGCAGAGGAGCAAAACCTCATTATGCCTTCAGTCTACCAAGGCCAGTACAATGTCTTCTGCCGAGGCTACGAGGACGAACTTTTCCCAGTACTTCGCGAGTTCGGTATTGACTTCGAGGCAACCTCGCCATTGGCTGGTGGATTCCTCACCGGAAAGCTTTCCTATTCTCCATCGCCTGAACAGTTGGAGGGTACCCGTTTCGAGGTCGGAGAGGGTAATATGCTCGGTGCAGTTTACCGCATGTGGTACGATCAGCCCCTCTATCACCAATCTATGAAGGCTCTGGACAATATTGGTAACAGGCTGGGGACTACGGGGGCTCAATGTGCCCTACGCTGGTTGCTTTTCCATTCCAACCTCAAGGATCCCGACCGAATTGTCATCGGACCAAGCACTCTGAAGCAGCTTCAAGACTATGTTGATGCTCGGAAGGCCGGACCACTTCCAGCCAACGTAGCAGGCGAGATTAGCGCACTTTGGCGGACTCTGGAGGGAATTGCGGCAACGATCATTGAGAAGGGATGGTGGTCCCTGTGATTGATCATGATCAAATTGCTTATGAAATGAAACTCCAATGGATGACGGGTCATGTATTCATCAGCGGTCGCCAGGCTGGACCATAAGTATGCACTCATCTAGTTAAGCCTTAAGCGCCCAGAGACACACAAACTACATGCAATGGCGTCTCCTTGTTCTTCATCCCACGTATTTCTCCTGCGGCATCATTCGGTCTGGTAATCTTGCGATTTACACAACCGGCCATTGTCTGTAACTCTCCAAGCATCGCTGCCTACAGCCTTGAAAGCGTAGAACCTATTATCAGGATCATACTTTCTCTTAATCGTTAGTAAATTGTCATAGTTATCCCCATAAAATGCCTGTTGCCAATCTATTTGATTTGGATCAGCTTCATTCAAATATGCACCACTTCCAGGTGTCAACTCTTCCAGTGTAGGCATAAGAACATCGGTAATGACCTTCTGGGGAGCGATATTGCTTTCGAAGTCAGTATAGTTGAACATCCTGCATCAAGATTAATAAACGCCTGCATAGCTCTGGTGGAAAATCCTGGAGAAGACTCACGCTCCGATTACAATATCCATCAACGCGTCTCGCCAGGCTGGGTTGACACTGTTGTCGGGATATGCAACTCGAGATGAGTTGACCATAACTCCTGAAATCAGGAATCCACCGTTTCCTTCGACAATATTACGCAAGACGGTGGTTAGATCAGCCAAGTTCTCCTCGACCACGGATCTTGGAATCAGGCGACCTCCAGCAAGTTGATCCGTTATGTTGTCCGGTGGGCTCATTGTCTGGTAGGCATCGTGGTATGTCGGGAAATCGTCCACGTAATACGCTGTTCACCCCACTGTCAGTGTTCGCTGCAACTTGATGTAATCTTTCTGCTTACTGTACTGTATGTCGTTCTGTTCAAGAAATGCAATTAAAGGAGCAAAAAGAGAATTGAAAATTGTCGCTGTGCCGCCCGGAATGGTAGTAGGCGTCGTTGATAGGGTGTTGTTGGTTAACCACCAAACACTGGCCCCTCCAGTATCCGCGATCGAGGGAAGAATCGATATAAACATGCTGACTGCTGCAAAGAATTTATCTCGCGATACACCGGTGTCGGAGAATGAAAAGTTACCAGATGCCGTCGGCAGCTCAGGGTAAGCTTTGCTCGTCATCGACACGACAACACCGTACGTGCCTCCACCTCCACCTGACAGTGCCCAGTAGAGATCTGGATAGTTTGTTGGGGATGCGGTCACTAGCTTCCCATTTGCGAGAACAACCTCCCATTCCAGTACCTGATCAGCAGCAAGGCCCACATGGGACACCAGTTGGCCATGTCCGCCGCCTTGGGAATACCCCCCTGCCAGTCCAACTGTTGGACAATTGCCGCCCACGACAACAAGTCCAGCTTTATATGCCGCGTCGCTAGCTTCAAATGATTGAACCCCAGCTCCCATCTTCATGGCTTTGCCGGAATAGTGTGACGAGATGTAGTCCACGACAGAAATATCTTTCATGTGATGCACCCAAATCGCTAGCCCTCCAGCTCCAGTGGACTTCCCAAGTAAGTCATGTCCAGTATTACGGATGACAAGGCGAATGTTGTGTTGAGCTGCAAAATTGATTGTGTTCTGCACGTGTGGGGCATCTGTCGCGTTCACGGCGTACTGGACGTAGTTCCCGATCGTACAAGGAGAGGTCTTCGACGAGAAGGGATTGCAGCTTAGGTTCGTGAACCTGGTCGCCATAATTGATGAGGAGCTCTCATAGTGCGTTTTTGGGAAACCCCAGTTGGACTGGAGTTGTACGCATTGTGGTTGATCGTACGGCATGAACGAGTCGAGGTGACAGACGCTGGCGATCGGGACAGTCGCAATCAAATTCCCATTCACGGTTTTGTTGAATCGGGCCCATTGGTTATCTTCAGGCCAACAAGGGTCTTGCGGCATACAACGGCAGGCAGGGGAATTTGTGTGGTTCGCAATTGAAACCCCACAGACCACAGTTGCGACAGACAGGACAGCTAGGCAGAGCTGCCTCCATGAGAGACAGTGGTTGGTCATTGTGGTACTCGGACTTAGGCTCACTTCATGTTCCTGCGAGTAGACAGCTTATATAACAGTACCAAAGGCATAGCCTTGAGAATGTGGCATTCTTTGCAACTAAACTCAGCCTCGCGTTCAAAACAGCGCGTACTGCATATAAGACCCTGATATATGCCGAAATAATCACATCACTTTGGCCCCTGCATATGTAGCTGTGATCGCAACTCTGACTCAGAGCCGAGTGAGGTAGAGGCTTTTGTTGGGAATCCGAGGAGCAATACTCTCGGCTGCTCATCTTAGGTACCAGCGTGAGAAAAGCGGCTCCTGTCAGTGTTAGGCTGTCTAAGATTGGTGTAACCATTATGCACAAGAGTGACACGTACTACCTTCAGATATGAGTAGAGGCGAGTGCTCCTTTTTAATGTAAAGTTTATTCGATAAGTGAAATATTGGGCGTCCTGCTTAGTATGTATCTTTGTCAAGTCCAGTCTACCACGGTGTATTGCAGCTTACGCCATGGGATCTCTAGCGGAATTCAGGGATTTTGGAAGGATAGCTCTATGCGACTAGGGCGGCTTCTTCTGAGTGGCGGTATTGTATTTTCTGATTATGAGGAGGCGGCCGCTATTCTGTCTCTGGGGACACGTCGCTAGATCACAAAAAGAACCGAAAAAGTTGTGTAAGATCAGACTGTATGGGTTAGGCTATACAGGCTTGCTTTAGAACCGATAGGGGAATAATACAGGCACATAATCACAAAACAGGGCTGGTGTAAACCTCAATAGAAGCTTTTTCCACGGTATTGCGCCAGCCAGGAAAGCGCGCCCGAGGCACAATCGAAATCCGATCACCCGCTTGAAGACTTTCCATCCAGCAGTGTTTATGATCCCTCCGATACGTAATCTGGTGGTTCATGGCTTCGCGTCCCGCGTGGACATTGGTCGCCAAACGTAGATCTTCATCTTTGGAAATATCATCTCGTCCTGGTGGTCTTTCGATACCGAGATCGAACCACGTCCAAGAGTTTCTGAATGTGCCATGATCCTCGCGATAACTGCTCCATCCTTGATCATGGCTCCAGATGTTGATTTTGATCTCTTGAACGGGAAATCGTTCCCCTTGGATGGGCTCAGATGTCAAATATGGGATTCGATCACGACAGTCATTTTCATTATAATCCAGGCTGTCTTCTCTGTAGACAGCAGATAACACCCAATGCTCTGCGAATTCTAGAATCTCCAGGACGAGTTCAGATGGCAGCTTTTGTCGGAGAATGTTGAAGCTCTCAACGGCATCTGCTGAGTTTCTTGGATAGTACATTTGATTTTCTTCATGGGAGGCTGAAGGTTCATTTCGAATAGAGTCGACATCCTCAGATGTGGAATACGAGGATCCCATGGCGACAAGAAGAGGTGACGTTGTTAGGCTGTTTGGCTGGGGTGTGTGCCCGATGAGCTCGGCCACTCGTGGCTTGGCATCGCGATCGAAGTGTGGCTATGCAGGATCACGGGGCACAGTTCTTTGTAGACCTTCGCAAAGCCCAGGAAGCCCATAGCCCAACCCAACCCACCCACAAATGGGCTGGGCTTTGGGCCCTTGGGCCCATTAGGCCCAGTTAACACTCAACAATGCAAACATTTTGAAAAGTTAATTACCTTATGTTTAGATCCCATTTCTAGCCCGTATATCGGGGTAATATTTTATTGTTTCAATTAGTAGTTAGTTACATAATTAATAGTTAGTTAAATTTATATATCACGTTAAAACTCGCGAGAAAACGCGTTATCTAAATAAGTTCTAAATTAAGAGATTCACTGAAAAGGTGGTTATACTCCTATATGAATCCCAAACATATATCTATCTATCCAACATCGAAACATTAATATTAACCTTTTTTTGCCACATGTCGCCCTCCACTAGTTAGATTTTGTTTAAAATTGAAACATATATATATATATATATAGCTATTATAATTCCATATTCCAAATTTGAACTCTTTACACTTAGTAGAAGGTTAGAATATAACTAGCGATTACAAGACGCTGGTTTGTAAGCGTCAATACCCCCTTAATACGCTACGATGGGCTATCATAGGCCTTCCATCGATAGCCCGTTATAGCCCATACCCCACTACTAGTTGGGCCTTGGCCCCCATTTATGGGATCTACAGAGGTCTAGTCCTTTGTTTAGATCTCAAATAGTTAACTACGTATTTAAATCTGAGCAAAGAAAACACATTTTGATGGTATTACAAGTTATAAATACTCAAAAAAAGTAACATGATACTAGGTTTGTAAATTCATACGCAGTGGTATGTATCTCTGGTCATCGGACATTTTAGGGCCCATGGGCTTCCTATGTATCGCAACCTGTACTAAATATTTACATAAAACATGCCTAGTATTTACGGCAACTCAAGACAAAATTATTGAAAGGCGAGGAAGAATCTTATTTATCAATTTGTCAACGAGGCTACCGAATCCTACTCTGCTCCAAAAAGCGTTTCAATCAAGCGCTTGCACAACCTGCGCCCAGTCCCCAAATCCATAAGTTCCTGGGACGCTTTCACCATCGAATAGACTTGCCAAAACCACTCGATCAGATTGCCCGCCCTCCCACGGCTCTCTGCCATGCTGCGCAATGATGTTATCGTAAACCAACACATCACCTTCCTGCCAACGATGCAGAACCCGAATCTCATCCGTGATCTTCGCCAGGTGTGCAAGATACCTGTCAGGAATGAGAGTCCCATCCCCAAAGAGCTGTTGTGTGACCTTCTTGCGCGCCTCGGCGTCAAACTGCGTACGTTTCCAATACGCCGCCAACCCAGTGAAGAGAGTAGGCAGGTTTGTACCGGGCTGCGTTCGGACGACAGGTAGCCGGTGCGTCAAGACAAGGCCATCATCAGTCCACTCCCATGTCGTATGCTCTCCTCTGCCGTAGCGGGAAATCTGAGCCTCGATCTTGCGGCGTTTCGTCTCTTCGTCATCACCATCTTGAATTTCCTTGCCAAAGGCCTGTTTCAGTGTGGATCCCCCTTCGTACTGCTTCTCCACTTTGTAGGTCACTTTACTCAGAATTCCCTTCTCTGTCAGTTCAGCGATAAATTCTGGGATCTCTTGCTGTGCACGGTTGAACAATTCCAACGAAGAAGATATCGGTGATTCCCCGCCCTTCGAGGGCGCATGATGGCCATAGAAAAAGATATACTCGGGCGCATGTGGGACTTGCGGCGACTCGTTGTGGCTGTATATCAGGACCTCCTTGGGCGCTTCATTGGCGGGCGCAACATTTGGCGCAAGGAGTGGTCTGTCGACTACGATGCCAATAATCTCATGGGGCTTGTAGCCGAATGCATGTGCGAATTTGCTGAATTCCTCTGCATTGTGGATTGGTAGGTTGCGGAACAGCAGCGTGCCATGCCTCGAGAGTTTCTTGGTCAAACTGCCGTCTTTTTCTTGGAGAGTCTTGATTGTCTCTACCACATCGTCGAAAGTTGCCTTGGCGTCAGCCTTGGCGGGTCGCAGTGCAAGCGGGATAACCGTGTTCTTGGGGTGCGGAGGTCCCAGGATACGTTGGTTTGAAGTTGGGAGGTCGAAGGACTCGAATGTGACGATAGGGCTCTCTAAGTGAAGCTTCTCGATTTGTAGCTCTTCGGTGGTTGTTGTCATGTTTGCTCAATGTAAATATGAGATTGTAGGCGATTGAGCTACAGCAGTCAAGCGCATGCCGTACATTTGTAGTTGAGAACACGACCCCTCACGACTGCCGAGATGGCGGAATATCATTGGATCGCCTTGACATGATTCGTGATACAAGACATCTTTCAAGCCCATTGTGGTCTCACCATCAATTGCCGAGCGATGGTGCGATTATGCCATGCGCTTATAATTTTGCGTGCTTGTCTGGGCATCGTCCCGATAACGGGGTATACGAGAAGTCTCTCCGATCATATAAAATAGACTTACTGGGTCTTGTGCATGACAGGAATCACATCTGCAGTGATTTACTCATCTGCACTTGCACACTATAACCATGTCGTCATTAGAACAGTCCGAAGCCAAAGGAAATGTGTCAACGACCGTGGAAAGCCAAGATGAGCACCCACCACCTCGTCCCAGGTTCTTTTACAGTACACTTTTTCAAATCCTCGTTGTAGGATTATGTGCATTTTGTGCTCCAGGAATATGGAGTGCAATGAACGGTTTAGGCGTGGGCGGATCCCAGAGCCCGGATTTGGTCAACACGGCCAACGCTCTACTATACGCCTTGATGACACTGACCTGTTTCGCGGGTCCACTCATCACAAACGCGATCGGCTTCCGCTGGACCCTGACTTTGGGATCACTTGGATACCCGCTATACGCAGCGGGGTTGTATTTGAACAACCGCACTGGGGCAACATGGCTTGTGTATCTCGGGTGTGTCACTTGCGGCATCAGTGCTGGTTTCTTTTGGAGTGTTGAGGGTGCCGTCGCCACAGGGTATCCCGAGCAGCACAAGCGTGGTCGCTACATTGCAACTTGGTTTACGTTCCGCAATTTTGGCAACATCATTGGTGGTGCCGTCTCTTTGGCGATAAATCACAGGGTCAACCAGCGCGGCCAGGTTGGTTATCAGACATATCTCGCTTTCATCGCCATCCAGTGTCTTGGGCTGATCATCGGGCCTCTCTTGTCAAACCCAGAGAAAGTTCAGCGAGACGATGGGACGCGTATCGAGGCTCCCCGTGGCATTCACTGGCGTGAGGAGCTCCGTGAGATGTGGCGGCTGGCAAGGAGTAGATCGATCTTGCTCCTTGTTCCGCTATTCTGGTATTTTGGGTGGATACAGGCATACCCTGGCACATATCTCGCGACCTATTTCACCGTTCGCGCACGCGCACTCGGAAGTTTCATGTCTGCGGTTGTTGGAACGCTGGCGACTTGGTTGGGTGGGTCGTTGGTGGATCTGCCTTGGTTGAAAAATCGTAAGCATAGAGCAATTGTCACATTCATTGTTATTGCACTCATGAACAGTGCGACATGGATCTGGGCGGTCATTATTCAGAACGAGTACCGACACACCAACCCCGTATTGGACTGGGGCAATCAACGCTCCTTCGGTCGTGGCTTTGGCCTGTATCTGTTTGAACGCATCAGTCTCGGCTTAGTCGAGAATTATATTTACTGGTGTATTGGGAATTTGTCGGACTCGCCCGGCGATCAAATTCGATACAGTTCATTGCTTCGGGGGATCGAAACCGCTGCAGTTGCAGTTGGATTTGGCGTTCAAGCGGTGCCGACAGCGTTGATTGCGACAGCAAGTATCAATCTCGGCCTGTGGTTCATCGCCTTACCTTTCAGCTATTATGCGACTCTCCAAGTCGTTCGGAAATTCGAATTGTTGGAGAGAGGAAAGCAGACTCCGGATGGAGGCGACCGAGTGACTGAACAGGACACGGTTGAACAATAAATGCTACCTTCTTAAGCTTGGTCTGAGTGGTATTTATGTACCTTTTTTCAAAATATATATATCTAAAGTTTTAAAGAGTTCATCGCATTATTAGGCCAAATTATACATATTGCTCTCGCTGTCATATTTTCCAAAATGGGGGCTTAACTATTATAACATCGGTTAGGTAGTACTATAGAGCGCTATAATAGTGTCTGTCTCGCTGGTTTCGAGGTGTGATCTCACTTGAACATGAATCTCGTTGGAGCTATTGTTTATAGGCAAGATACTGGAGTCCAGTCTGTTAAAGTCAATCTCACAAGCCTGTTCTCTGAGATTTTCCGTGATCGGATCTCGACTACTCATGTCTGCTGCGGCTGCGATGTACAACTTATTGCTCGGCGTGATCGTGTGCCGTTCATTCAGGAGAGGTGTGAATAGCGCTGATGGACCGATGTCTTCGGTCAATGGAGCAGAAACACCCAATCCAAGCACAAATCGACCTGCGCACACCGAACGAAAAAGTCAACACCGTGCCCTACATGTCTTGACGGGTAGGGCCTTTTGAAAAGAATATGCGGAACGCTTGCTCACCTGGAACTGCCTGCTTGGCTGTGAAATCCTTTTTTGTTCTAACGCAGAAGGAACCCAGAACCCCTGAAGGCGTTGGTGGAGATGCCTGGGAAAATATTAGAGACGAATAAGGGATATGATAACCATATCGCATGTTGTTCCGTATATCATCAGTGTTCCATCATCCACTCGGGTACCCAATTTCACAGGCAGATTACCCAACACTTCGAGTTGCAGCGAGTCATGTTTACTTCGCCAGTCGACGGTTTTACATATTGCGAAGAGGGATTTACTATGCATAATGAAGTAAGCTTGGCCTCCGTCACCAGCGACTTCGCGGAGAACAAGGGGCTTGATGTTGCAGTTCTGGGTAAAGGCGGGTACCGGACTATGTATATGGACCTACGTAACGTAGGTGGTATAGTTATACATAGATATAACTACTAGTACTAGTACCTTTAGACCTATATAAGTAGGTATATTTCACCCCCGGGGCCCTGGTGCTCCGGAACACAAGTCCTCAGCCATGGAATCAAAGTGAATAGTACCTAGATAATCTTTTGCCGGCAGTAATGTAATAGCCAATAGTCCTTCGTCGCCCGTAACCACCCTACAAGGGTGCTGACTCTATCGTATCTCGTTTTTTTGTTCGTTCGGATTTATTATGTCATTAATCTAATTTGACACATGAAATGTATATAAATATAGAGAAATAGATCAGTAGTCATAAAGCTTTTTCCCAACCATCGCAATACCGTTCATATTTTTTGTTTTTCAGTTTTTCTATCAATCTGACGGAACAATGTCCGGCTATAGATCTGATGTCGTTAGGAGATTTTTCAACATCACGCACTGAATCAACGAAAAGGCCTATCCCAGGGTTCTTTTGCATTTCTTCGGTGTATTTGGGTCATCTTATATCGTTCCAACTAGCGCAGAGGCACTAACGGATGTTCTTTCTACCCGCGCATATGATTACGAGAAGGCGGGTTCATTCAAAAGATACACGACCCGCTTCTGGGGCCAAGGAATCGTATCACAAGAGCAGGAGGAGCACAAGAGGAACCGAAAGAATTATCTTCCGGTTTTCAATCAAACGAATATTACCAAGCTTAAACCCGTCTTGTTCGCCAAATCAATGCAATTCGTCGACCGCATTTTGGAACTTTGTGCTACCGATGATACCAAACATAAGGCCAAACACAATTATACCATTGTTCCCATTACCAAGGTAACTGCCATGGTTTCACTAGATGTCACTGGCATAATCGCACTTGGAACCGATTTCGAAATCATCGTTGGCAAGAATCACGAAATTGTTGAGGCACATGAGATGCTATTCTCTAACAGCAAGGATAAAAGATTGCTATTCTTGCTGTATAACATTGCTCCACAATGGGTTCTCGATCTACTACGCATTCCTGTTGCGAACAAGATGGACCACGCACATAATATTCTGGCCAACATTTGTCGGCAGATTCTTCGAGAACGCGTGGGATAGCCTGGAAAGAGCGAAGCGGAACCGCTTGATTTCGTGGAGAATCTTGGTCGATCCAACCTTTCTGACGAAACAAACGCCATTGCACAGCTCGTTGTCATTGTAGGTGGCGGGTAAGTTTATTTTCCAGCTACTGGACTACTGAAAAGAAATTCGAAATCCTAATTGCTTACAGATACGAAAGCATTGGCAGCACTCTCGCCTGGGTAGTATACTGTCTTGCTCGCCATCCAGAAGCTCAAGAGGATCTACGGAAAGAACTGGCTGAATTCTGTGATAGCCTAGGGAATCTAAAAGCAGACGCTGAGTATGATAAATTACCAGTGCTGAATGCAGTGGTAATGGAAGCAACCCGGCTTTATCCCGCATTCACACTGTTATTTCGGAAGGCCATTCGCGATACAATGATTGGAGAGCAGCCTATACGAAAAGGGACCTTTGTTGGGATGTGTCCCCGAGCCATCAACTATGCTCATCACCTCTGGGGTCCTGATGCAGCAAAGTTTATTCCAGGATGATGGATTGATCGATCAGACCCGAACAGTCCTAAACCAGATCCGTTGGGCGGCGCTTCTGCGTCAATATGTATGCTCTCGTACTCTTATGGGACGAGGACTGCGTTGGACGCGAGTTAGCATTGGCTCAGATGAAACGGCGGATTGCTTTGATATTGGCACGATTCAACGTTGAGCCGGTGGACGATTGTGATCCCCGTCCATCTGGGTTATTTGCTACCGGCCCACCATCTGATCTCTTAGTTCGGTTCACAAAGTTGACTGTTTGATATTCATTGCTACATGACAGTTACAAATCGAGATGTATATATGAAGTACGTTGAGTGGTAGTCCTTTGTTGTAGGTTAAGAAAGAATACAAAGATGGTAAAACTTCAATTATTACAACCGTAAAATCAAAACATTTACCTTTTGACTAACAGCCAGTCAATTTTGCTAGTGCCTTTGTCAAAGCGAGATGATATAATATGGTCCCACCATATTCGATCAAGTATATGGGACTAGTTATGCAGCAATGTCATTCAGCCAGACTTTTTTTGATTACCGAGCCAACTAAATTTCTCCTTTTGATCTAACAGTGTCATTAATTATATCCTTGCGTTATACTAAGCCCTACCTGGTGCTATATTCTATAAATGCTCAATAGAAATAAGTCTTTATTTATGTACTATATGCACCTAGTCTCTTCCAGGAATCAAGAAAGGTCTTCGAACCTGTAGAGCCAATTGATAATTCTAATGTTCCACCGCCCGCTTTTTTAATCTCATAGTTGAGACGTGATAGGGCTAGATGTAATACATGCTTCCCTTTTTCTCATGCAACTTTCCCCGATACTGTCGTAGCTATACGATCCGCTAGTTATTTTTCTCTCACATGTACCATATTTCTTTTAATCCTAAGATTGTTTTGTTTTCTGTCATCAAATTATTTCAATATGGAACAAGTGAATATTAGACAAAACAGTGTTCGCTAGTTTGTAGCACATTCGAGTAAAAGAGGCAAGAAGGCTATGGAATATTCAAATTAGGATAGTCATAACAGGCTTGAATCTCTTCAACGATTACTGAAGAATAGACATTATACTATAAAGGACTCGGCTATAAAGAAGATACAGGCTAGTATGACAAGAATAGGATATGGGCCGTGGGGTGGAACTAGGAAGTATCCGATTGCCCGGTCTAACTCCACGCTGTTAAGATTACTATAAGGACTAAAATCGACCTTGTCAACCATATCCTAATGAGAGGACATAATTAGCAGCTCTTTCTTATAACTGCAACATACGATGACTAGTCACTCGGGTTGGTTTCCCTTTTGAATTTTACACGTAGTACGGACATCAATGGGACTTCTTCGTTTATTCAGTAGGCCTTGCGCACAATAGTTGAGCTACTGGTCAACAGCCACGGTGGTGTAATGGTAATATTGGTGACAAAAAAAAGTGACATATCCTTATTCCGTTCTGTGGCACTTGTGCCCATTCTGTCTTATTAATAAACTCTTATCAAATACCGTCACGACCTCTGCAGTAGTTTGGGGAGCCCAAAGCCTGGGGCTATTGGCTTTCCTATAACAACTCATGAATGCAATTGTCTTCATGCGATGAATCCTTTTTTTGTTTCTTGGCTAAGGGCCATTACAAGATCGTAACGTACTGTTGGCACAGCGATAATGCCAAGATGCCGAGTCGGCTATATGAAAACAACGTAGATAGTATATATTCGACCCAACCGAGAAGCTTCTCCAAAACATTCGAAATAATTGCAACCATGTACCGGTCACAACTCCAACATGCTCTACGGTCGCAACGGCCTACACTTTTGCGAGGTTCATGTCGGGCTGGAATGTCCCCTCGAGCTCGCGCGGCATTCTCCACCTCAGGCCGGCGTGCCATTATGGGGATGACCGGCTTTACCGAAGAGCAGCTTACAGTCCGTGAAGCGATCTCGCATATATGTTCAAAATTCCCGAATACATATTGGCAGGAGCGTGATCAACAAGAAAAAGATCCAAAGGAATTCCATGCTGCATTGGCTAAGGATGGATGGCTTGGCATTGCTTTGCCCGAATCCCTCGGCGGCGCTGGTCTAGGTACAGTTGCGTAGACGTTTTATTCTCATGCAGATCGCTGACTTTCTCTCAGGTATCTCTGAGGCTACAATGATGATGCAGACCATTACACAATCCGGCGCAGGTATGGCCGGTGCCCAGGCTATTCACGCGAACGTTTATGCGACACAGCCATTGGCTAAGTTCGGCACTAAGGAACAGCTGGAGACGACCATTCCAAATATTATCAACGGGACATGGCGCACATGTTTTGGTGTCACCGAGCCAAACACTGGCCTTGAGACACTCAAGCTCACGACCTTGGCTAGAAAAACCAATGACGGATATTCGGTCACCGGCCAGAAGATCTGGATTACATGCGCGCAAGTGGCGTCAAAGATGATCCTTCTCGCCCGAACTACGCCTCTTGAAGAAGTCAAGAAGACCAGTGAGGGACTCTCTTTGTTTTGTATCGATATCGACCGTGAGAACCCTGGTTTGGATCTGCGCAAGATCAAGAAGATGGGTGGACGCGCTGTGGATGCGAACGAGGTCTTCTTTGATAACTATAAGATTCCGGCGAACACGTTAGTTGGTGAGGAGAACCAAGGCTTCAAGATCATCCTCCATGGCATGAACGCGGAGCGATGCCTTCTAGCCGGTGAAGCACTTGGTCTTGGTTATGCCGCTCTTGAAAAGGCCTCGCAGTACGCCAAGGACCGGGTTGTCTTCGGGCGGCCAATTGGCCAGAACCAGGGTGTAGCACATCCATTGGCCGATGCATTCATGAGGCTGGAGGCAGCGAAGCTGGCTACCTACCACGCAGCGCGTCTGTATGATACCAACGATGGATCTGTGCCCTTCCATGAAATCGGTGTCGCGTGTAACAGTGCCAAGTATTTGGCTGCGGAGGCTGCTTTCACGGCGTGTGAGCGGGCAGTTCTGGCACATGGTGGTATGGGATATGCGGTTGAGTATGACGTGGAACGATATATGCGTGAATGTTTCGTACCTCGCATTGCCCCTGTGAGCCGGGAGATGATCTTGAATTATGTGAGCGAGAAGGTTCTTGACTTACCTAGAAGCTACTAGATACTATGTACAAGAAATGAGCATAGAATCAAATACACTCAACAGCCAGATGAGAAGAAGTAGGGGCTGTGTTTATTTCTAGGGGTTTGAATTCCTCTTCGATGTGAGATATTCTGGCTTTTTATGGATTTTATGTTTTGTGTGGTTTTGCCAGGGATTGGTTGATCTAGAGCTCGGTATAACTATGCTTCGACGAGTCTTATTAGCATCTTCGTGTCAAAATCAGAGGTATGCCACCGATTGGAAATCCCAGCGTCCTCCGGGAAAATGGCGCGGTATAGGAGTCCCAAAGCGAGCGGAGCATCCGCAGCGGTGGATTCAAGATTTGTTCTCACTGCCGAGAGGCATTCAAATAGTGAGCGCTAGACGCTATTCTTTCCTGGTGAATATCCGTTGTCAATGCTTCTACTCGCCATGCTATTCAAATCGCTGGGATGGCATTCTCTGGGGCCAGGCCAACAATTCACTTCGTTAACTATAATCTTCAATGTTCATGTTGGTCAATGCTTTAGTGCATATAGAAGGCGTGAGTCATATATGGAGGCAACCTGAGAAGCTCCTATTGCACGCAAATATGATAAGTTGATTTGCACATTCCCCCAGTAATGGGCTGACAACGGCACGTACCCAATTGGCGGGGAGGTTCTGCCCTTCTCCGGTGCGATTGTCGGAGTGGCCGACCCACTCACTCCCTTGAGCTTCCGCCTTTTATTTCTTGTCCCCCTCTCTTCTCCAGACTTTCAATTGTATTGCTCTATTTGGTGATTTTGGGATAATATCCATTTCATCATGCTTCCTCAGACTCGGGCCCGTGTGCCCGCCGCTCTCCGGAGCTTGTCCCGGGCTAACCCTGTGTAAGTTGATTCAATCGTGTTTTGAGTCAATTGCTTCTCTGGTTACTTAACTTCTTTTTTTCTCTTTAGTCGGTCTCTCTCAACCACTCTCCCTCGTTTCCAGGATGACAAGGCGCTCAACAAGGTCTCCCGCAACATCACCCAACCCAAGTCACAGGGTGCCTCCCAGGCAATGCTGTACGCAGTCGGTTTGAAAGAGGAGGACATGAACAAGGCCCAGGTCGGAATTTCGTCAGTGTGGTTCAACGGCAACCCTTGCAACATGCATTTGCTTGACCTGAACAACAAGGTCCGCCAGGGTGTCCAGGATCAGGACTTGATTGGCTTCCAGTTCAACACCGTTGGTGTCAGTGATGCTATCAGTATGGGTACCACCGGTATGCGTTACTCTTTGCAGAGTCGTGACCTTATTGCCGATTCCGTCGAGACCGTGATGGGTGGACAGTGGTACGATGCCAACATCAGTATTCCCGGCTGTGACAAGAACATGCCCGGTGTTCTGATGGCTATGGGTCGTATCAACCGCCCCAGTCTGATGGTGTACGGTGGATCCATCAAGCCCGGCTGTGCTGCTACCCAGAACAACGCCGATATCGATATTGTGTCTGCTTTCCAGGCCTACGGTCAATTCCTTACCAAGGAGATCACAGAGCCCCAGCGCTTTGACGTCATCCGCCACGCCTGCCCAGGCGAGGGAGCTTGTGGTGGTATGTACACTGCCAACACCATGGCTTCCGCCATTGAGACCATGGGTATGACCCTACCCGGCTCCTCTTCCAACCCGGCCAACTCCCAGGCCAAGTACGTTGAGTGTCTCGCGGCTGGTGGTGCCATCAAGAGGCTGCTCGCTGAGGACATTCGCCCTCGCGATATTCTCACTCGTCAGGCCTTTGAGAACGCCATGGTTGTTGTCAACATCACCGGTGGCTCTACCAACGCTGTGCTGCACTTGATTGCCATCGCCGACTCAGTCGGCATCAAGCTCACCATTGATGACTTCCAAGCCGTGTCCGACCGGATTCCTTTCCTGGCTGATCTCAAGCCCTCCGGCAAGTACGTCATGGCCGATCTGCACGCCGTCGGTGGTACCCCCGCACTCCTGAAGCTGCTCCTCAAGGAGGGTCTTATTGATGGCTCTGGTATGACTGTTACTGGTGAGACCATGGCTCAGAACCTGGAGAAGCTCCCCGGCTTCCCCGACGACCAGAAGATCATCCGCCCCTTCTCCAACCCTATCAAGGAGACTGGTCACATTCAGATCCTCCGTGGCTCTCTGGCCCCGGGTGGTAGTGTCGGCAAGATTACCGGTAAGGAGGGCATGTCCTTCACCGGAAAGGCTCGTGTGTTCGATAGTGAGGATGACTTCATCGCCGCTCTGGAGCGTGGAGAAATTAAGAAGGAGGAGAAGACCGTTGTTGTCATTCGCTACTGCGGTCCTAAGGGTGGCCCTGGAATGCCTGGTATGTGCAAAAAAGTCTACGTGATGGCTGACCATAATGCTAACATTTTTATAGAAATGCTCAAGCCCTCTAGTGCCCTCATGGGTTACGGTCTCGGTAACTCGTGTGCCCTCATCACTGACGGTCGTTTCTCCGGCGGTTCTCACGGTTTCTTGATCGGTCACATTGTCCCTGAGGCTGCCGTCGGTGGTCCCATCGGTCTTGTCAACGACGGTGATGTCATTACCATCGATGCCGACAAGCGCCTTCTTGATGTCGAACTCTCCGATGCTGAGTTCGCCGACCGCAAGCAGAAGTGGGAAGCCCGCAAGGATGCTGGCGATCTCCCCGAGACTGGTCTTACCATGCGTGGTACTCTGGGCAAATATGCCAGAACCGTCCAGAATGCCAGCCTGGGTTGTATCACTGATGCTGTAGAGTAAAATCTTTCCTTGATTTTCTTTTTTATTTGGTCTCGGGTCCTGTCTGAAATACAAAAGCGATTCCCCGTTATGGAGCCTGTGTTATATATGATATCATTTTGAATATTACTTTCTTGTTCATTCCGATTACTTTCGGCAATTCCATTATATTAGGCTCTTGTTTTCTACATCATACCTTGGCAGCTAGAAAGGATACGGTTATCATCGTCATTCTCGTTGACTTCTTCAATCAGAATGACTAATGTGCGCCTGTCGTCGCTCTTCAATGGCGAGACGATTGATCATTCTCTCTATTCTCTCGAGAGCCTGAAGGTCTTTCGCAGTGGCCCAAGACTCATGTACCAAGTATCGGATGGCCGTCTGCATCCCAATAACTGCATCTACAGCAGGAGGTACGAGTTGCTCGGGCGGGATGGACACAATGGTGTCGTCCAGTTGCTGTAAAGTAGGTTCACCTTCAACGATAAACCCGGCAACATTTGGTACACTCTCGAAATCTTCGTCCACAGGATGAGTGAAGTTTTCAAGGCTGGTGACCGTTCGACCATCAGGATTGTGTCGTGTGACTGTCTCGTAGAGATTCGTCAGATCCGGTGATTTTGGAGCAGTGATGAACTCAATCTGCGGGTCCATTAAACTGCTCTTCCGAAAAGCTCTGTAAATAATCGCGCTTGCAACGTCGTGACGCCAGCTCCGGGTGGTCCAAGATAAAGTGTGATAAAGACTCATCGTGTGGACTGGATTTTGGGGCAATTCCATACCAGCCACAATGTACGCAAGCCATTGCCTGCGATAGTAGTGTTTCAGAGTCTGAGAAATTCCCAAGTTGATCGGCTGTTGCTCATTCGATGTGTGAGTTTGAGTGGGAAACAGTTGGACATGCACATTCGGAGGCGGTGGCGTAGCCTCAATGGCAGCTTGGTGGTCTGGATGATTGTCCAGCAGAAGCAAAACCCTGCGCTCCCCTACATGGTCGTAGAAGAAGAGAAGCCACTCTTGCATGATCGATTGCGTCAGCCAGGCCTGCCGGTGATATCGCCAATGGCAGTCCATGGCTTTGAGATTCGCCTTGCGAAGCGCCTCTGGTGTATGCGTATGTCCGATGAACCAAAGGGGTAACCGATCTGACCCAGTGCTGTTTGTACAGAGCATGAGGCAGACGCGGGAATTTTCCCTATTTGTTGTCAATTGGTCTTGAGCGGGGGAAGCGCCGAATGGAGGCTTCCGCCAGAAAAGGCCAGTCTCGTCCATGTTGTAGATATCGTCCTCTGGGAATTCACCGCATAGCGTTTTCATTGCTCTCATTTCCTTGCGACCGGTTTGGGGTGGGGGCAATGGCATGCCATCTTGGCGATCATGGACTTGGGTGGCATATCGTTTCTTAAACCTATTCAACCACCCATTGCTAAAGTGAGGAAGTGGTAGAGTCTGGTATTCCGGAATTTGATTCCAGATTTCACGTGCTCTGGTAATAATAACATCGGCCGTGGGTGTGGATTCTTGGCTTGCGAGCCATTCATAAAGTGGTGTTTCCAAGAGGGGCCATTGCGGTGCCAGTTGACGTCTTAAAGTGGATGCCGGACCAGCATCGAGGTGGCCGAACTTACTGGAGAGAATAGATGAGATGGTCGATTGGGAGAGGCTTCGTCCATAGGTTCGTTCAAACCAAGCAGAACATTGGGATTGCGATGGACGGGGGTTTTGACTTTGTGCCCAAACTCGAAGAGCTTGTTTTTGGGTCCCCGAAATTCCCAAAGCTGGACGTTTCGGTGGTGTAGACATGATAGAGGGCAATTCACTTGGGAAATAATTTTCGGGCGCATGGGGAAGTCGGCTAATCAATATTACCGTAATTACGATAGGTCTCGATACACATGATACGCAATCTACAACCTTCGACGTAGTGGTAACTGTGTTATACCCGGTTTTATTACAATTATCGTCTATTCAGCACAGGTCGATATTCCCTCCACTGAACTACGGTGACCGCGAGGCCCAGCAATACGGGAGATATGGGCAAGTGAAGAATCGGGTGTAAGGCTGGCTTACCCATTCAGGAATTAAAGTATCAACAAATCAAAATAAATTAATATACCAGGCAACGAATCCCAGGTATCAAGTATATTTATACATATATAAAGAAGGTAGACCCATTCACACATGGAAAACAATTGAACGGCCAACACCACAACCCCCAAAAGATCCAAAGACGTCACTGAGGCCCGCCTCGACTCGACACGGAACTCCCCATCCCAGCCCTATCTCAAAAGGTTTGACACCTGTTTAGGAACGATAACCTGGAGTACTGCCTGGTGCCTCCCAGATAATGGGATGCCCCTCCAGCTCTGTGGCCATCCCGCTTGCACGGGGCCGTTGAGGAGGCTCATTCCAGCTCCAGTGGCCCTGCTGCGCTGACGGAGAACCGGCACCGGAGGGAACTCCCACCCCAGGTGACAAGGTGCGTACATTCGGATCCGGACTAGAGACGGCGGTGACATCGCTATGGGTTGGTCTGTGGTTAGGGACACTACTACCTCCAGCTTCACTTTTCCCGTTGCCGTATCCCTCACCATGGTTGAACATTGCCCAGCGTGCAGTTCTCTCCGTGCGCCCATCTTCCGAGGACATCCACTGCGAATACACGCGGTTGCGACCGAGAACGAAGAACAATGCCACCAATATGGCCACAAAGACCACACTTGCAACGGCGATACCTGCAATGGCCCCCGAGCTGAGCCCATGCTTACTGTCAGAAGAGCTACCATCGCCGCTTGTGTCGTTACCGTTGGAACCGCTGCCGTCGCCTTCGGCAGGCATGGACTGGCCTGGGACTAGCATATAAGGGTATTTCAGAGCTTTTTCGTATTGTGTTTCCCATGTCTGGCTTGTGTTCTGTGGGTCCAATAGTCAGCGTGAATCCGCCCTCGGGGGCAACCGAGAGTCATACCTCGTTGATCACTCCGACCATTCCATTCTTCAAACATGAATCTATAGCAGTGCAATAGAAGAATGTGGGCTAACCATTGTTAGATTCAATCCAAGGTTGTGGGCCTGCGGTCGGAGTATATGCATACCTTGGTATCGTTGACTCGCAAGGACCAAGTCGGGGCCTGCATTGCATATATTAGCCGCGTTGTTTTGATCAAGATTTTGTTTTGCTTCTCAGATTTATTATACTCACTGGTCCGACGAGTTGCCCATCCTGCTCATTGAAATCCACAAAGGCCCCGGAGTAGAAGATGTTTCCGCTTGCTGGTACACAAGGAGCGAGATAATCTGCTTTCACGACAGAATGGTTTGTTGGGTAAAATTCGAAGACGACAATATCGCCCATATTGGCCGTGATATTGGCTGGAACAAATTGATGCGGATTTGTCTTAGGTCCCACCTGGATTGTGTGGGTGCTGATACTCGTCGAGGAGGAGGTCGGGGTGGCGACAGTTGCAGCTCTTGAAGAGCCGGCAGCCACTGTCATGGTCGCCAAAGCTAACCATACCAGTGGCCAAGTTATTCGACTCATAAACATCATGTACAGGGGAGGGCTGACGGTCCGTCAACACAATATGCACACCGCAATCTAGTGATTTGCGATTTTCCACTGTAGGAGAAAATGGCGACGAGGGTGAGAAAAGAGGACTAGGCTAGAAGACAAAGAATTCAAATTCCAAAGCCAGGACTTGGACAAGGATGAGTAGCATTTCGAATGCTTTTGGGCTGAGCACACTGCACAATGGACCATGGACGGCTTCTGATAGGAAGAGTGACCTCGTCTACAGTAGTTACTGGGCTAGTACTCCGTATGTAGATCGACTTCCTAATTTACTATTTGCCTAGCGCATAGCGCGCATGAAAAGGGTACCTTTACTATTAAAGGTGTAGCATTTCTCTACCAGATCCAAACCTTTCCTTTTGTCTCCCCAAAGACTCCCGTACATCACTCTAAGCACTATGTAGAAACACCCACTGCTCTCTTCAGCTCGCATTAATGGAACACTAACCATGCTAATAGGTGGTACAGGATTTGCTACGGTCAGCAAAGCCAAGGCTTGCATGGACGAATCCTCTCGTGCACCCCTCAGGCCGTCACCCTACCACGTCTTCCCCTCGGGCCTCTTTGTTCCATTTAAAGATGTTTCTGCGCCTCAAAGACTTGAGCCTGACAGATTTATTTTAAATTTTGGCTTTGGTTCTTCAAAGAATTTGAAACGGTGCTCAAACATGATTTGCAGTGCGGTCGCAAGAAAACTTGATATTACATCTACATGACTCGAGAATCCTCGTGTCACACGAAGTACAGAGAATCCAGACCACTCTGTTGAATTTAATATATTTTACTTAACGATTATTATGACACCCCCGAGACCATTGGCATCGTATCGGCATCCCTTGCTCGAAATAGTCTTGGCATTGTCTGTATAGGGCTAGCCCACGTTGCATTGTGAGGCTGAGAGACTGCCACGATCTGGTCAATGATCAACGCCAAGACTCGGATAGCTGTTGGTTGGAATAAAATCGATGTATATGATTCGAGGGCTTATTAGGTCAATGTTGTTGCGAAGGATTTCTTTTCAATCTCTGCCGTTCCCATGACGCCTTTGTCTCAGCATCCAATGCCAGTTTCAGATTCCTTTGTTATTTAGCCTATAACTAGAAGTTTGGATTGTTAGGTTAATAACCGCACATTCAACGTTACTTTTCGAACTATGGATGAGTTCTAATAAGCTCATGTAATCACTTTACTACGTTTCATTCCAATAGAATTTTGGACTGCTTTGATCAGTGATAACGTTTGATTGCAATGAGTTCAGGGAGCTTTAATATCTGAGATTTTCGCAACATCAAGGGCTAAGAGCTTAGCTCCATTTCTCTATGATTTACGCATCACGAAAAAGCGCCTGTTCTATTAGCCGCGCTTGGTTATTCAGACTTCTTTGTTCGTCCCGCTAATTTTCTTTCATCGTCGATGTTTTAAATTTTGATAAAATCCTACACCCTGACTACTATTATCCTTATGTCTAGGACTGAAGTGGCAGGTTGTTCAAGAACATTATATTGTGAAAATCTACTACCAGATTCCAATTGAATACTAAACATGCAATTTCCAGAGTTGCTAGATAAACGCTGTATACAAGCATGCAATCACTCTTCACTCTTCTACTCTAATAACAAGCTTATCAGCCCGTGGCTTTCTAGTCTAACTCGCTTGCTATGCAAATATTAGCCCAAATCGTGTCGATCTAGACAATACTAGTACTTTGACTCTAAAGATACAGCTGTATATAGCAATGAGAGCGGCCTCGGGCAAGATTGCTATAATCAAAAGGGTGGCCATTGTTTCTTCACAAATTTATACTGGATGTATCGGATAGTTGCATCGGCGAAGCGAAATATCACAAAGACTCCTACCAAGCAGAGACAACCTGGCACCTAAAAAAGACGGTCACCCTACTTCCGGTGGCTTCCGATATCGGCCCAACTATTATTAGAATGAAGATAATCGGCTGAGAAAGACCATAATGACATTGTCTCTGTACAATATACTCGTAATCGGAGTTCCGTCAAAACACGGAGTTATCAGACAGGCCAGGTGAAAACCTTATAAGAATACGAGCTATACTGTAAATCCACGACTAGCACTGATAGTTCGGAATTGGACAAATCTGTTTTAGTGTGACTTGTCGGCTTGCCAGCCGTCGCTCCCGTTGATGGGTACTGCAATTGATAGCGGGTGATGTTGAACAATCCGCTACGCTTAGCTACACTGGTTAGTGATAGCAAAGTCGCACGTAAAGTCTTCGTTGAAGAATCTGCTTTTCGCGTATGAGGGTCAAAATTGTTTTATGCCATATGTGCTTCCCCGCCACTTGGACTTTTGTGAAACCCTATATGGTCTGTAAAGGGGGTGGCCGTCAGCGCTAAAAGCCACCGGTGTCTCATACCAAGCTTAGAACGCCGATCAAAAATTTGGCGCATATTCAAGCAATCTGGCGTTTGGAAATGATACATACACACTTGCCTTACCTAACGAAACGCTCGAGCTAAGTGATGAATACTTGGTCTTTGAGTGTGCATAATCTATCTCTTCAACAGAGTCCATGGTCTTATTTAAAAACAGCCATTAGAACTTTAGGGCTCAATGGCCCGGGCTCCAAGACACAGAATGAACTAGGAGGCTTAGCATCGGAGATCTCGTCTAATTTAGGTACGTAATGCGTCCCGTGCCGTCAGTCGAATTTCGGGCACATACTGACGTGAATCTCCACACTCTCCTTATTTATGATCGGCTTAAGATGTACAAAGTAGAGTAAGACCAAGATCTGCGACCCTGCCTTCAGCTGTGGTCCAATAGTCCAATACTAGTTCAACAAGCGTGCTACAAATATAGTATAATTGCCGCGACTTCAGCTCTCCCCTTCCTAGCCATACAATATACAATAATGATCAATTGCAGCACATGCTAACAAAAACCCGGCTTATTGATCCTGAATCTGGACTAGTGGAGCATTTTTAGAGCTTGATATCTCCCTTTGATCTAGCGCATTCTTTAAGTAGTGTCCATCCCTGCCCATGAGTCTAACACTATACCAAACATCCAATATCACTGGTGTATTTCATACGTTACCCTCATTTAGCAACGAATATTGCTGCGTGAAGTATGCTGGACGTTGGTACATCGATACGAATATTGCCACTGTTGTTTTCGTCCATGAATAGTTGAACATTGATATGTACGTAATCAAATTGAGGGTTTTGGTTATTAAACCCGGTAGTTTCATTTAAATATTGTTGATCTTCATTCCATTCCATTTGTCCGGACCAAATTGGGGCCCATACTGGCGCCGATCTGTCGAGGTCTGGAGTCCGTCGGCTTTCTTGGCGATGAAAAAAATCGACATCCGATCTGATCCTCAGCATCCAACTGTACAGGAACTACCGAGGGATTCCCTAACCATGGTTCTAGGTGGGAACATTCAATCTCTTTCTTGCAATTATGTGGTTGCCGTCGCATGGCCCTCCTCCCAGAACCCATCGCGGAAATATTCTGGAAAAGGGTACCCGCTTCGGCGCTCACCGGAATCAGCCCTGGAGGGCTCGTTTCACTTGAACCAGCTTTGAGAGCGGAGTATTTCCTTGTTTTCCAATCATGATCGTCGACTTATGTTTGCCAATCGAGATCTACTATACCTAGGAAGTAATTCCCGCCGCCATAGTTCGAAGTAGTTAAGCTTAATGTCCAAGGAGTGTCCACGCTACTGAGTCGGGGCCATTCGTATCAAAGTTAGAACAAAACCCGCTACTGCCCAGGGGGAAAAATCCTCCCCCTCTTATTTCCTTCAACGTTGTTTTTGAACACGTCTGTTACTATCATGAGGGTTCATTTATTCCTTTTCGCCCTTGTAGCTCTGCTTACAGTGGGGATTCATGCAGCAGACTGGAATACAACTGTCTTCCCATCTTGCACGGTACGTACGTCTCCCAAACGCAGTTGTATTTATTGCTAATGAGCATGTGCTAGATCACTTGTGACAAACAGTTATTCTCTGATTGCTCACTGAGCAAAAATACATCATGCTTCTGTGCTAGTAGCTCTCGTACCACAGCCCTTTTGGGTTGCGCTGAAAGTAACTGCACGTCAAAGGAATTCTTCAGTACGTCCCTATCGTGATTGATATGATTGATATTCCAAGTCTACTCTAACTCTGCTAGCTACAAAACGTCTCTATGAAAAAGAATGTAATATAACACCGCACAAAGGCCCCGCGGTGGTAAACGCCTCGACTCTAATCCCTTTTATTCTTGCGTCGTTTTTCTTCGTCATGAGAATGATCGCCAAGTTCGGCGGCCTCGCTGGCGGATGGGGTTGGGATGACTACACAATAATTGTCTCATATGTCAGTGTCACTTCTTGATGTTCTCTTGCCCGGTATTAACAGCCTTGCAGGTCATAGGAGCTGCGATATATGTTCTGGATATCTACAGTAAGCCGGCACTATTGGTCATCCATATCACCGGATTTTACAAGAAAAAAGAACTAACAAATCAGTGATCCGAAATGGCTTCGGACGAAATATCTGGGACGTCCCTTTTCCCTCAATCACCAAGTTCTACCAGGTTCGGCCCCCTCTCCAAGGCTCAGTTCTAATCTAACAAGAACAGTATTTCCAAGCTATGGCCGTTATGTATAAGGTGCAAATTTCCCTCGCAAAGATCTCCGTGTGCCTCTTTCTACTCCGCATCTTCCAAGCAGGCACATTCCGCTATTTAGCATATGCGCTCATCGGTACCAACGCCGCGATCGGTATCACCTGGGCTTCAGTGGATGCCTTCCGTTGCTTGCCAACACGGCTAACATGGGTTGGCTGGATGCACGAGGAACCTGGACATTGCCTCAATTTTATCGACGCGGTTCTTGTTAACTGTCTGGTGAACATCTTTGTCGACGTCATCTTGATCGTCATGCCGGTGTATGAGGTGATCAAGTTGCAGTTGCCTCTGCGAAAGAAGCTAACTGTGGCGGCGATGTTTATCGTGGGCTCTGTGTATGTACTCGCTAGCTTGGCTTTGTTTTCAGTTACTTGTCACTAACCAAACTCTCAGTCTAACAATCATCGCGATAATCCGAGTCGTCGTCTTCTGGACCAACCGCTGGGGCGCCAATGAGACTCTCGGTCTATACCCCCTCATGCACTGGTCCGTCATCGAATCTCAGATCTCTGTTATGTGCGCTTGCCTACCTGCATTCAGAGCTCTCCTCGGCCGATGGTTCCCCCGATTCCTAGGGGGATCATCGAACCGAACGAATCCATCTAACATGGCTGAGTACTACAACAAAATGCCCACGGGTAACAGCAATATAAACAAGTCTGTGACCTACTCGGTGAATTATGAGTCTCGGTCGCCAGCGAATAGTGATGTGGAGCTGGTGGATATGCCGAAACGTGGGCAATGATGGATGAATTTGCACTTTTACATGTTCTATATCTACATATTCATTGTAGATGAGATCTAATTTAATACATGGACACTAGATTCTTTGAAACATCAACTGATCTTATAATAAGCTAGGCTCTACATTGTACATATCATGACCGAAAGATGGCGTGCGACTCCGTATTTCCTCATACACATAGCCCATCTTCCGCGGCACGAAATTCATTTGCAAGTATTTTCTGTTATTCAGCTAGGCTCTATAAAGTTGCCTCAACTTCCTGGGTTTCCCAAGTAGTAAATTTCCCCACAAATTTTATAGCTCAGCCGCGACAGCAAAGCCTTAACAATGAGGAGTCATGTTCCGTATATTAGAAATAGTTGGATGTCATCATCGAACAATCAGATGAAGTCTATCCACTTCTACGACGAGTCTGGATGCAGCACATTTGCATAAAACCTCGCTGGACTTACGACCCATTTACAGTGACGGATCAAAGCAAGATTTCCATCGAGGATGATAGCCGTATGCCAAATAGAATTAGGTCATTATGAATCCCAGAACACAAGCTGTTCAATCGCTATCTGCTAGAGCACCAGGCTTCCTCGGAGTATCATGACAATGCGGATCCAGATTGTGGAATTCGGTGTGTATTCTTCTTGCCTTGCTTCGATCCTCTCTGCTGTTAGACTATGAGAAAACTACATCAAACGAAGTAACATAAAGTGGGCCAAGAAAGATATGCTAATAAAAATAACAATCCCCTCGAGACTGGAACTAGTACCCGCGCGTACACGGTTTGACAGGCGTTTGCTATGCGACAAACAAAACCTGTCTGCCCACATCCCTCATTCTCTTTCCATTTTACACCTCTCTCCTCTCTGCAAGACATCTCTAATCCTTTCGTATCATCCTGCTTCTTACCAATTGATTCATCACACGGTCTTTGTTATCCATATCTCCTCATCCGGTTCTATGTCGTCAAGTGAAGATGTACGAACGTGGCACCTATGACTTCGAGTTCCGCTACCGTGAGGACTGCGCTGCTCACGTGGACCCATACGACCATTGGGTAAAATGTGAGACTTGCCCTCGATATTTTCAGACTGAACGTAGCTGCGAGCAGCACATGGATGCGCTTGACCACCGGGCACCAGTCTTTGAATGTGAGACCTGTATCCGTACCTTCTCTTCGCAGGTTGCTGCCAATCAGCATATGAATGCCAAGGACCATTGGAAGCCAACAGTTTCCTGCGAGACGTGTTCCCAAATGTTCCATACCGATGAAGCTGCGAACCAGCATATGGAGGCACAGGGACACTACCAGAACTACTGCCCTGGGTGCGATCGGCGCTTCATGAACGAGAACTGTCTTCGCCAGGTACGAGAACCAAGCCGATCTCAGGGAGATTCCCGGCCCTTAGGCTCTGGTTGGTCGTAGGATTTTGACTAATTTGTGTCCGTCTTATCTACGAATAGCACTTGAACTCGAAGATTCATCGGGGCACTGAGATCGTGTGCCCATTTTGCAACGCTCACTTTGTCACTGCAAGTGGCGTCACTCATCACGTCGAATATGGTACCTGCCCGAAGGCTGCCCAGTGGAACCGAGAGACAATTCACCACATGCTCCAACGCCTCGACCCTAACGGGCTTGTCACAAATAAGCAGATTGGATGGCGCGATGACCAGAACGTACACTACTATGCCACGAATCTCGCCTTTGATGGTACAAGCTGGGTGTGCTACCTGTGCCAAAGGGGTTTCAACTCGATGACCGGTCTGAACTCGCATCTCAACTCGCCATTCCACAAGGAGAAGCTCTACCATTGCCTCAATTGGCGTGGTGGGTGCGATAAAGAGTTTGTCTCTCTCGGTGCTTTGTTCAATCACTTGGAGAGTGAGTCGTGTGGATACATCCGGTTCGGGGACGTCCAAAGAGTCCATCGACGACTGAACGACGCTATTCTTAACCGCAAGGTGATCACTTCGCTCTGAGATCTCAACGATAAAGTTTGCTTGGGAGGAAACCACACGGTGACTGTTTACTTGAGGTCAGCAATGAACGTTATGGAAGAAAGGTCTAGTAGCTTACCAAGATTGTCCCATACTCTTAGTGTCATACTCATTATCTTGCAGTTTCTATTGAATTAAATTAAAAAATCTATCTTCTCTCCATCTGGTGTTGGTTGACATGTTCAATCCCTCGAAGCGTATTTCAAAAGGACACGATGGAGCACTCGAATAAGAGACCCTTATTCATGTCCAAGTAATCCCCTATCTTCGTTGATCAAACCTGGCGTCACAGATAGTGATCTCGGGGAACTGACCATACCGTACTCAACTGGTAATATTGTCACGTATCTATTGGCGCTAAAAGGGGCCAAAAGTTACCTTTTCCTTATGGGCACCACTGAAATACCAATACCTCACCCTTACCTCCCCACTCCGATATCGTTCCCTCCCGAGGTCTCAGGTCTCTCCTTTACCCCGGATATCCCCCTCCTCCCCGGCCCACCATGAAGCCGACGGACAAGCATTTCCGCTGTGATGTCTGTCAACGTGCATTCACGCGCATTGATCACCTCAAACGCCACCATTTGCGACGTATGCCCCGTCCTGCAGCTACCCATGCCACTTACTGAACCTCAACAGATTCGGGCCAGAAACCATATTCCTGTATATTCTGCAATACCTCGTTCGCGCGTTGGTTAGATAAGCCAAGACAATCTATAATACTACCTCTGGATTCTGACATGAATTTAGTGACAATTTACGCGTCCATTACACCGATTGCGCCAGGCGTGAAGGTCGCGAAATTCCGGAGACGGGTCAGAGGGGTAGGCGGCGACATGCCTGTCAATCGGTTAGTCCGCGACTAGATCGCATGAAACTTCACCATAGGAACTGACTTTTGTTGTGGTCGAAATAGTGTACCGCGATGAAACTGCGGTGCGATGGAAGAAGCCCTTGCGGATCGTGTCAGAAAAGAAACTTGATGTGCAACAACGAGCGAACGGCAGGTGCGAGCCACCTCGGGATCGAAGAAGGTACAACAAGCTTTGAGTCAACTTGGATGCAATGGAAGTCTCATACAAACCATATAGAAGTATCGATGAAACCCGAAATCTGTGAAGAGCCATCATCCGACCGAGGATCGATCAAGTTCCTACTTAATGGTGGCACCGATAGCTTCACAGAAAACTTTCGACTTCCCCCACACAGCGATCGTACGCGCAGCCTCAACTATCATAATACAAATGGCCTCGAGCAATCGCAAGGCACAGGGTTTCCATACAACATCGATACCGCTCGGCCGGAATACGGCTCTGGCTTCATTGACTCCGACTCTGCCGCGCCGCCATTCTTCCAAGATACGTTCCTGAATTTTCTCCACCGCCCTTTTGGTGATGGACCGAAGCCCACGCAGAATCCTTATCATGCCGATGAACTGAGCTCCCAGTCCGCCATCCCTTCAGGGCAGCATCCTACTACATTGCCCGGAGATCCACCGACCTTTGAACCGGAGCGACCATTCGCGACGACATTAATTCATTTAATATTAACACAAGCGTGGCAGGTCCCGCTTGACTCTACAGCGCAGGACGAGGTATCTGCGAATCTCAACTTTCTATTGACCACTGCGCGCATACGAAAATACATTACGCTCTATTTCAAATACTGGCAACCCAGTTGTGCCATACTTCCTATGTCCTTTGATCCGGAGACAGTTCCCCCACCGCTCTTAGCTGCGGTAGTCTTTATGGGCGCAATGTACAGTAGCGACCAGAGGGAAGTATACATCGCGAAGAGAGTGCTAGATTTTGCAGAGCTCTTTATCTTTGCGAGCGATGTTTTCTCGGCAGAGAGTGAAATCGGCGGCACGTTCTCAGGCAGCCGGTGTTTTGGCGAACAAAACTGTGATTGGGATTGGTTCAGGAAATTGCAGGCCGGGGTTATCATCAACATTGTCCAATACTGGGCAGGAAGCCGTTTGTCTCGAACCCGCGTGATGGAAAGTCGATTCGGTGAGGTTGTGAAGATTGCTCGCCGGATTGAGCTTGTCAAAGCCCGTCACCTTCCCGATGACCAGGTTCTGGAGCACTTGTGGATACAAAAAGAGAGTCAGATTAGGTATTTATCTTCCTCCATTCCAACCTTGGAACGTTCTTCGGTCTCCCTTAACTAATATTAACAGAACTATTTCTATAATTTCGCTGCTCGATTGCGCATTCTTCTTCTTTCAGAACTTCCCGTGTCGCCTGACACACACTGAAATGGAATGCGATCTGCCCTGCGATGAATCGCTTTTCTTCTCCGAGCATCCGTTCGCGGAGCCAAACTTTCGCTTTTCACGCGGCCTTACGGTTTCACAAGCCTTCAAAAATTTGTTCGACGAAGCACCTGAGTCGAATCCGATGGACCTCACTGCTTTGGACATGTTTATCTTGATTCATAGTATGTCCGCCAAAAGTTTTCTTTTGGATTTTGCACCAGCTGACTCCATGTTTAGTTTTATTCACATTTATTAACACCCATATGACACTGCTTGGTTGTTCCATGCGCATGGGCTATTTCAAGAATCCCAGGGAAAGTGTCGGAGTTGACACAAAAGACACCACGATTCCTGAAGATTCTATCCTCATTGCCATCCAGAATGCTCTATCCCGCTGGCGTGACTACTGGATCGCACTGCGCAATGGAGTAACAAGTGATGAATGGGCGTCAATGGGGTTCTATAAGAATGGATATAACTTTTGGCTGGTATCACAACTGCTGGTCACCAGAAAGGATGCCGTGGATGTGGTGATGCAGATGGAAGTACATTGCGAGGATAAATTGGAGAAGCTCAAGGTGTTGCTTCTTGATGACCAGGAAGATGCATAATTACCGTGACAGAACCGAAGATGTTTGTAAAGCAGGTAGACTCTGTTAGATGGGCTGAGACGTTCGGGACTTACACTTGAATTTACAAGTGGGGCTGTGATAACTTGGCCTCTATAGTCTGGGAGAACTTTTCGACATTTTGCGCATTGTACTGTTTATCCTACATGATGAATCCTCGCTGTGAATGATACCCACCATTGTCTTCCTATATCTACACAAATTATGGCAGGTAAATGGACAATCGGACACCAATGTGCTATGTTGACTCGACCTAGTATTTGCCAAACCTTCCAGGGCAATTTTAGCTTCTATTTCACCCTTGCCTCCTGCTGTTTCTGTATACACGGAGAAATGCAATGGCCAATCAAGACCTGGCAGCAGGACCTCGGGAATTGTGCCCGATTATTCAAGATCCTCCGAACATGTGGAGCTGAAAGAGCTTCGACACATCACATCAATCTTTACGGAGTATTCCATGCGTAACTCCAGACCAATTAATTCGTGATATAGCCTTTTTTCTTGTTTTGCCACTCATCAAGACGTTTACCTAATTTTGTGTAGATTCCGACGGGGAAACATGAGGTTGTGTGTAAGAAATATTTATAGGCCGGGGGTGTTGTGGATTTAGTGAAATTGTGTATGAATTGAATAACTAGTAGTCAAGGTCAATGACTGTGTCTATTCTGTATGTTGTACGTACTTATAGCGTGGCGACACCTGATGTTGATGTTACAACACTACATACTGTGGTGAGGAAATATGCTCCTCACTACGCACTTGCCCTTGCCTCTTCTTCTTTTACCATGTGTTGTTATGTAAGCATTGAGATTATGAGGTTAACTACAAGTAGCAGATAGATACAGATTGAGAATCCACACTCCTACACCTCTCTGAATCCACTTCCAGGGCAGTGCACCTGGGTTCCCATGTATGCAAGTCGGGTATGAAGCTGAACTACGAGTGCTGAATCGACCCGTATGCCGCAGAGCATACAGCCTTGAGTATCTTCTCCCATACCAGACTACTACCAATCAGAATTATCTGCAATGCAACACAAAGTGAATGTGAGATTGAGCTCTGCAGAGTACCCTAGCATTAGTGCTCTCAATATCGCGAAAGATCGACGCGGGAGCAGCCGGAAGGACAGAAACCAAGGGACACTCTACGTGGCTGAGATGCGAGCAAATACTATTCTGCACGAAAGCACTAGTGCCCCCACAAAGCCAAGGAGTCTCCAATTGAGAGACACTTGGCGTTCAAAGGATTACTTACCGAAGGCGTGATTGATAAAGGTATGAAGTTCTAGATATTCCTTTCAAAGCTTCACTTCTGATGCTTCCCCAGATGAATTGCTAGTAAAGGTATTCTCCACATCCGGGGCATCACTCCAAAGTCCAGCTGTAAGATATCCCGATCCCTGACAATCTATGGCGATCTTGTTGATCCCGACGATCTCTTCAGCCACCGCAGCTGGAGATGAACGAACTCCACTAGGGTCCCCACACTTCTGCTCCTGTTTGAGCTGTTTTATTGCGCTCCACTCTGTAAGACATGGGCAACATTGCGGACTATAAATGGCCTTGTCCGGCGCTGCCTGGTGCTTTTGTAGTAACTGAGTAGTCGCGTCTATCCTTCACCATGGTCTTCAAGGCAACACTCGCATCCGCTTTTGTCTCCCTCCTGGCATGTGCCAGCGCTGTGGAAGTTCCCAAGACCGATTACGATGTCATCGTGGTCGGCGGTGGTCCCGCGGGTCTCAGTGCACTCAGTGGTGTCTCTCGTGTCCGCCGAACTGCTCTCTTGATTGATAGCCAGGAGTACCGCAATGCTCCGACCCGGGAGATGCACGACGTCATTGGCTTCGACGGTGAGATTGGATCCTAGCTCTATCCCAACACAAAGTTTCTTGCCTAACATATTTCACCCTCATCAGGTACCCCACCGGCTACTTTCAGAGGTCTGGCTCTCCAGCAGATCAAGAAGTATCCAACTGCTCACTTCGCCAACGAAACTGTGGAATCAATCGTTCCGTTCGGAAAGGGAGACTTCTCTGCCTTCACCGTGACCGACAGCAAGGGCAAGAACTACACTGCCCGTAAGATCGTGCTCGGTACCGGTGTCCGTGACGTTCTGCCCTCGACTCCTGGCCTTCGGGAGGGATGGGGCCACGGCATCTTCTGGTGCCCGTGGTGCGATGGCTACGAACACAGGGACCAGCCATTTGGAATGATCGGAGATATCACCGATATGCTGAGCAACGTGTTGGAGACCCACACTCTCTACACCGATATCGTTGCATTCGTGAACGGCTCGCAAACTGCTGATGGTGAGGCCCGGGCAACGGCCAAGGTCGAAGACTGGAAGGAACAACTTGCCGCCTGGAACACTACCATTGATAACCGCACAATCTCTTCCATTGAGCGCCTTGAGGATGGTGGGGACAACAGAGGCGAAAACGGTGACCAGCAGTTTGACAAGTTCCGCCTTCACTTCACTACCGGAAAGCCTGTTGACCGGAATGCTATCATTATCAACGTCCCAACTGTTCAGACCTCGACACTTCCAGCCAAGATGAACCTGAGCATCGTCAGTGACAAGATCAATGTTACCAGCGGAATGCGTACCAGTGAGACCGGTGTCTTTGCCGTTGGCGATGCCAACAGCGATGGCAGCACCAATGTGCCACATGCGATGTTCTCTGGCAAGAAGGCCGCTGTCTATCTGCACGGTATGCTCTCTTCCATTTGTTGATACTAGATAGATGACTAACAGTATTTGATTATAGTGGAATTGTCTCGTGAGGAGTCGAAATCCAAGGTCTCGAAGCGTACTGGACTCTCTCACCGTGAGCTCGAGAAGGAGGCCATTCGTGCAATTGGCAACGACCTGGACGATGTATGGAAGCGTGCTCAGAAGTAATGGGTTCTTTTTAAAGTTGTGCCGTTTACATAGTCAATTAGCTGGAGGGCTATTCCTAATAGTAATTAATGGTCTACCTACCACCTCTGATCTTGTTGTATTCATTCGAGCTTGTTACCCCCAAATCTAAGATGGTTTGTAACCCTTTTAGCATTTCTAGTAGTTAAATTTCATGGTTTAGTTTATTTCCAAGTACGAAAGTAGGTCAGAGCCAACTAGTTAGACGTACAGCTGACGTGCTAAATTGCGGGCTAATATGGGATATAGACGAGCATAGGCACAATCACTTGAGAAGCGTGCGTCGTACTTATTGGTCACCGACTGCTAGATATTTCCAACTGCTATGTCTAATTGTCTTCCAAAAGAAAAACAGCATGGGTGGAATACAGAAGCAGGCTTCAGGTCCTGAAAAGTGACATTCACTCTCGGGGAAAACATATCATTCAATTCACCATCTCCACGAGATGGGAACTTGTAAAGTAAAATAAAGCAAGACAAAGTCAAATGTATTTAATTTGGATTCGTGCCTTTACCCAATCCATCATTCGTCTACCTCACTAGGGAGGAGCTTAGAAAGAAATTTCTTCCTCCCTTTTCCGATAGCCATTCTAGTAAATCCTTCTGTCCCCACTATGTCATCAATCAAATTTGGATGAAACATCTATCACCGTGCCACGCATATATACAACCGTATTCTAAAAATGAGGGATGATCTCATCGCTTGGCAGGGTTGCGTGCTAGAAAAGAACCCCCATGATCGAATCAATTCAAGCTCAGAGAGAGAAAAGGAGAGCTACAATGAGGAAATACAAGCGGTTTCTTTAGCCACTATTGCGTACCTACCTACATGAGGCTTTATGGTACATATTATATCTATCATACTATTATAGTAATATAGACAGTACTATCATAATATATAAATCCCACGTTTGCACACGTATCAGGACAAAATACCCAGCGGTACCCAGATATATATAATACACAGTAATTGAGGCAATATGTTATCGTTCTTCAAATAAAATGACAATTAGCGTGTGTGGTGTTTGCTTAGAATAGCTCTCATCGCTAGCGTATAGTTCGGCATACCTCGATATGCAGCTGACTAGCTAGCCATTGTAGGTGTCCCATTTGGAGGGCTTCAATTGAATGTACAACTTTGAATACACACACTTACACATCGGTTGCATTACATATATTTTCACTGTAATGTACTACAGATGCATGCGGGAAACGCTGTCATATGTCGTATGCCTCGAGATAGTTTGTAATTTGTGTGGAAGGATTGAATAAGTTGGGAGGGAGGAGAGAAACCCTAAGTTTTCCAGAAACAAGTCTCTACTGTCGAACAGGTGTAGGCTGTGCTGTAGCCTCTTGGGGCAACTCACATATCATGTCACGAAGATTGTCAATGACTTCGGGCAAATTGCAGGGTAACTTGTGCGCGATAACAAATTGATAAAGGGCAAAAGCGGCTGAGAATGACGAACTGTAGCTGATGCTTGCAGCTTGCAGCCTGCAGCTTGCAGATCGCATATATGTGGTGTCGGCGGGAGGGAAAATGGCCATCTGTATCGAAACATCATGATTGATTGTTCTATTTGCCAACAAGACTCTAAATATTGTTTTCTGGGCTACCTGATCTAGCTAGAGGAAGCACATTTCACATCCAGCAAACTGTTATCAACCTAGAGATGGAGGAAATAAGTCAGTAAATGTGTTGTCAACACTGCAACAATTTTCAAGATAAACCCACATTTGTGCATGTGAACTGATCATCCCCATCGGGGCTAACGACATCAATATTACTGGCGTTGATATTTGAGCAAACCTATACAAGTCAGTTGGTGAGTTATATTCTGTGGTGTTCAAGGACCTACATCGGGACTTGAGCAGACAATCGTTCCAACATAAGGGTCACGTTTACCGGAGGTGACACCGTTGAAATTCTTGAAGACAATGTCTTCGATGGCAAGTTTGCTCTGTGTGATGTATATGTTAGTTAGCCTCCGGCAACCAGAAACAAGTGATAGTGACGCTATCAAAGTGGAATGAAAGTAGATAGTGACAAAATGAGATTGATGGATACGTACGGGGAACTCGTTGCAGAGTGTCAAATTTTTCTGGCCATAGCACTGGGTCACTTCGATGGCATAGTCGACATTGTCAATAGTCATGCCGTCGTAGGTAATGTTCTTCACCAGGCCCGATCCGCCGCCTCCCTGGAGATCGGTAGAGAGCGCAGCGGAAGCCCCAGGCCAAACTTTGATACGCGCACCATCCTTCATAATATTGTTAGAAACATAATTATCTCACCCGCGGCACTAAACTTACCGATGCGTTGAACATGGAAATATTATACACGAGCACGTTCTGCACAATATCAACTTCGCCCGGGTATTGGCCTAAAGAGCCAACAGAGATACCGTGGGAGCCGTTGCAATGAAGGTTCTGAACCAAAATGTCGGTAACATTGGGCTTGAATGAGACACAATCTTTGACATGGTTAGCAAAGGACGATCGGGTCAAATCTTTCAAGGGAACCGTACCATCTCCATTGTTGATCACAGAGTTCTGGATAACAATATTCGTCGAACGATAAAGGTCCCTATTGGAGGTGTTAGTTAACTGCAGCTAGCTTCTCTTTTAATGCAAATGAACTTACCATCCATCGGTGTTCTTAGCCTCATGCGCACTGCTGCTGAACCCACTGATATCAATTCCGTCAAAGAGGACGTTGGATGAGTTTGCCACGAAGTGATACCACTGAGGTGAGTAACGAAGGTTGAGAGGTCCAATAGTACCTCCATTTAGCCCAATTATACCCACCAGAATTGGCCGCAGTATGAGGGCATCCTTTGCATATAAGTCATACCAGACCTGACCGTTACCATCCAGGGTGCCCTCGCCGTAGAGATTGACATCCTCACCACCGAGCTGGAAGAACGTTGTGGCGTTTTGGTAGACCTGGCTGAAAGCATTTGCTTGCCAGTAATCCGTGTCATTGCTAAATTGAACATGACCCTGGATTTCTATTACAGCTTGCGTAAGTACTCACTCGTCTCGTATCGAACTCCAACGCGCATTGCATACCGAGATCCACATGCTTCAAGAAAGTCATGTCAAGTGCTTTTCCAATCGTATATGTCTTGCCCGCATCAAAAATGACCTTTCCTCCGTTGTTGCATTTCTTCAATGCGGTAAGAACATTGGCTGAATCGTCGTGTCCATTGCCATGGTTGGCTACATGACAGGTGCGAGTCCTGGCATGGCTGACCGGAAGGGGCTTGAATGAATGGTTTGGGTGGCACGCCTCGCTTCGAGAGTATTCCTTAGCCTCAACTGTGGTGCTGATTGACAACAAAAACCCCAAGGCCTGGGTCAAAGTATTTGAAATCTTCATCGTTGGTGTCAAGATAATCTAGGGGCTCTTAGTGGGATTGGCAATCTTCTTGGCTAAAGATAGGGTTTGGGAACTTCCAAGACAGCTTATATATAGTCTCGCCATTGACAATTTTTTTCCTCTGTTACTCCGATCTAGCTCGACCGGGATCAACGCTAAGCAGCGCCCTTGGCGGTCAGGAGATGGGGTAACCCCATCTCGTTCAATTTGCTCCGGGGAAACGAGCTAATGACTCCGCAATGTGTGGAGAAACCGGGGCATGGTCATGGCTTGTATGGTGAGTTTCCGTCTCGTCGAAGAGCAGACCGGGGATAAACTGACTGGCGTTACATGAGGGTGGTCCCCAAGCAAGTCTGATAGGAGGAATATCTGGCGCGATTTCCCCGATTGGGAGGAAAATCCCGGATAAATTGGGCAGAGCCAGTAGAGCCCCTAAATCCAATGTATTTCAAATGAATATAGATGCCGTCCGGCTTTCTTAATAGCAACGACTAATCAGAGGATAGTTAGGTTTACAAGCAAAATGCTACTAAAAATTCTTCGGAGTTTCTTGGCCACGTCTCGCAGAAGGAACAGTAACCAATCACTTTAAAACATGCTTTATATGTACAACAGCTGTCCAATAAAGGAGCAGATTCTAAGCCCGGGGGAGATGAAACAACCATTATCTCCAACGAGCGAGCTCACTCAACCCCGAAATCCTCCTAAACACCCACCTCAGCGCAGGTAAGATGTCCCTGTAGATACTGGTCTAGATGTATTCAGGAACACGCTTCCATGCCCCCTTACCGCCAACGCAGAATCCATTTCACATCTAAGTCGACTTCTCAACAGCCTTCTTCACAACGCCCTCGGCCGCACCGGCGGTGGCCTTAACGGAGTCAACAGCCTCATGCTCGATCTCCTTGGCGGCTTCGATAGTTGAATCAGACTGGCTGCGCTGCCAAAGGAAGATACGAGTCACCTGAACAGCACCCACACATCCGAGGAAGAAGTTCACAGCGGCGAGCCTATAGAATTATATCGTGTTAGCATTGGTGCCCGGCGGATCTGCTATCGGGTTCCACGTACAGAACGTTACGGGGCTTGATGATCATGCACCAGCGAGTCCAGATGGCACCAGTACCCATCAGAGCAGCGTTCTGGGTGAGGGAGAGCTTCTCGGCGGGACGAGCGAAGTCGGAGATACCGGCGATGACCAGACACCACTGTTGTAGGGATATATGTTAGCCATGATGCTCAGCAAGTGTATGGAAAATGCTCGCAGGATATAGCGGCGTTTGATAGAGATATTGTATCCGGAAGGGTGGTTCAGGGTATAGACAGCATATCAAATAAGGAAATCGGGATATCGTACCTTCATAACAGGGGCCCTGCAAAACAGAAGTTAGCGTCAATTCGTAGTAGCAATAAGACAAGAGAAGCAGCATGCTTAGAATCCTTACCAGAAGTGGACAGTCTTCATACCAACAGGGCTGTTCCATAGGCGCTGGAAGGCATTTTGCTGCTCACCAGCACCGGCTTCGGAGCTCTGCCAGCGGAAGCCCTGGGCACCCGGCCTGCGGAAGGGCGCGGAGGCATTGCGGAATGCAAAGCGAGCATTGTTCACGAAGCGGAAACCCACGCGAGACGACATGGTGATAGCTGGGATGGTGGTTCTAGTGAGAGGGAAGATGGATGGTCGTCCGGTGATCGGTGGAAGGGGGAGTTTTCCGTTGGGGAGGCTAGATAGGGCAATTAACCACCACAACCGCAGGCAGATGAAAATATAGTTTATAGAAGACAAAAGGGCTACTCTCAAGTAATGAGTATATTCTACTCCAATTAATTATCCCTCACTTACTATCTCTCTTGCGCTGTCGCTACCTATGACGCTTCAGATGTTGAAGCTGACATAAGCATATTGCGCTAGTTGATATTGGGACTAGCGGGATTATGGCTCTGCGCAGCGAATCAACGCCGTCGTGAATAATGCACTGCATCGCAGACTGTCTAGCAAGTCAATTCCACTGTTCCCACGCTCATCCTCCCGTGGCTCATCCGAGACCTCTATTTCCCTAATCCTTACATCTGCTTGATAATCTTGCCACCATGTCTGGCAAGTACGTTTTCACTCAAGGCCTGAAGGAGCTCCGCTTCCTCTTCTGCCAGACCTCCGAAGCGAGCGCGGCCACAAGGTGTGTACACCCTGACCCAAGGCGAATTGAGGTTCAGCCCACTGATTGACCTTCTTCTGTGCCTATAGGTCTTTCCTGAACCGCGCCTACCCGACTATGAAGAAGCACAACCCCCAGACTCCCATCATGATGCGCGAGGCCGCGGGCACCCAGCCTCGAGTCTATGCCCGATATGGTATGACAGGACACCTACAAGCCCATTGTGTGAGCTTTTTTTTATAAGCGAGTCAAGCTAACGCGATCGGTTTCTCTCAATAGCTTTCGGCAAGGAGAAGCAGGAAGCGTTGTCCGGTAAATATCCCCCACCAACCATAGTTTTGCATCAAGTTCCAATACTAATTGATGTTTTTAGGCCTGTCGGACTCCCAGATCGAAGAGCGCATTACACAGTTGGTGAAGCAGCAGCTATAGCTTCTTTTTGTTTTCCCTGCAGATATATTTTATGCCCCCGCGTTCCCACCATTCTACACCCATCTTCTGTACCTATAGATGAAATCGAAGCTCATATCCAAAAAAAATCCAATTCAATTACTTCCAGTGATGACTTGATGCTATCTCTCATAACGTGCTACTAGCATTGCCAACCTCGCCAAACCGATACTGCGCCCAGCTCATACTCCCCTCGGGGTATGTCCAGATCCTCTTACCCAGATCCTCACCCGCAGCACCAGCCCCAATATGAATAGGCAGCAGATGCTCAAATGAAGGATGAGCCTGGCGTGCATCTGGTCTCTTCAACAGCTCAGCCATGGCCTTCTGCCGTTCAGCCGGCGCAGTCGTCACAGCATCCTTGAGCGCCTTGTCAAAGCTAACAGCATACGGCATCGGGGTCGAACTGCCAAAAGCAAATCGCAGATCGCGGAGGTTATGCACAGCCATCCCGGACACGATGATCAGAATGTTCTGCTCGCGAAGCCTCGCGACTGCCTGTCCGAGGCGGTAGTGTTGGTCTGGGTCTTCGGTGTGGAAGAGCGAGACTTGTACAATGGGAACTTCCAGTGGGTTTGAGTCTGGCTCGAAGGCTGTGTTGTCCTCGTCAGCATTGGATCATCGTTTTGATGCAAACTGTCACATACCGCACTTGAAGCTAACCCAGACACCGTGGTCGAGTCCGCGCTTCACGCCCTCGGCCGGGATATCGGCTTCTTTCAACAACCTCAGCACTTCATTCGCTACCTCCTTGCTACCCACGTGTGGGTACTTCTCTTTATAGTAATGGCTTGGGAAGCCACCGAAGCTAAATCCAATCAGTAAGGAATTTGCAAGATAGCGGCTGGGATTTTGATATGAAACATACTCATAGATCAAATCAGTCTTCTCGACTGTATTCACCTGGATCGTATCTCGACCGGCTTGCCAATGCGCCGAGAATACCACCACAGCCTTCGGCTTGACCTTGGTGGTTATCTCGCGCCCGATTTCACCGAGCTTGCGGTAAGCTGGGTGGTCGGGGTCGTACATGATGTTTGGCTAGTGGGTATCATATCAGCATTTAGTCTATAGTAAGAACCAGGATATAGGTAACTCACCCCGCCATGGCTGAGGAAGTAAACGGGTGTCTTCATGCTGGGTTGTAGGTGATCGCTGGTGAAGGTGTTGGATTGTCCCTTCAGCGTCGCAGCTGCTGCAGCAGATGCTGAAGCTGATAGAGGTTCTGCCGCTGAGCGCGCGGAAGATCCGAAAAGGCGTCGGAGACCGAACAGATTGGCGGTGTCTCCCCAGAAGAGGGTAATAAGTACAGCCGCGAGGACGGTCAAAAGAGAGATGATAGTGATTTTGTGTCCGCTGAATAAATTTGGTGTTCGTGTTTCCGTGTCGTTATGTCGGTTTGGTTCTGAAGACATATATAGGTTGTTGAGGATGGAGCTGGCAATGTACTACTCAAAACCTAACGAATAGCAGTTTTATATCTAAATGTAAAGACAAAAATAGCTCGAGAACCTACCGTAGAACTAGAGCTGATTAATTAGATGTTTTGGAAGCGACGAGAGCCGATTATAAGGCTGAGCATTGGAAATTCAATCCATAAGCTGTGTGTCAGTGCGGAATTCACCTGCTGACAATTCATATATCCGCCTATAGCATTGGCTCGGATTTACGGATATCCTACATATAACATTGTGCGTATTAAAGTCGTTCAGCAATCTATCCATGTATACAAACACTACAACCAGTTCGGGGATATCGGCTCCATCGTGTCCGTTCCAGTCATGCACATCCAATTCGTAAAAAAAATAAAAAAAAAGAATAAGAATAAAATGGGGGAGGAAAGAAGAGCAATGCGAATCATGAAAGGGAATTGAAGGATAAGAAATAAAAAAAATAAGAAATAAAGTAATCAGTAGAAGAGAAGCGTTCTTGACCGGGGTGAATACATCAAGTGCCGGTGATCATCAGGGGAAATGCATACATGCAAGCCACATCTAAAGCGTGGCAAATCACAAAAGGATGAAAGGATGAAAATATCCAATTACATGAGGACGCAGTCCCCATCACTCTGCTTGTTAACGGCCGAGCGTGAGAGACGAGTCTTTTGCATTCGGCTTCCACCCTTCTTAAGGTCTTCAAGACGCTCACGAGCCTTGGGGAATCCTTGGGCTAAAAAGTAAAAAGGTTAGCTGGGGTTGAAGCGACAAACAGTCAAAGGGAAGTCGACTCACCAGCTGCACGCCAGTACCATCTCTTTGCGTCGTCTAGATTGGCAGCAGAGCCGATTCCGACCTCGGTGAAATACCCCATAGCATATTCTGCCTTGGCAAGACCTGCGGTGGCAGCCTTACGAGCCCACAGATAGGCCTCCGTGTCATTCTGCGATAAAATGCCCTCTGATCCGGTGAGATACCAGCCACTAAGGGCAAGTTCACTCTGGTGTTCACCCTGGGCCGCGGCACGGGTGTACCAGATTATACTCGTGCGGTTGTCAACGGGGCATCCCATGAGGCCGTATTCGTAGGCAGTACCAAGTTTGAATTCAGAGAACTTGTAGCCCAGTTCGGCAGCTTGGTGGAATAGCTGGGAGGCATACTGCTCGTCGCGGACGATGATGTCATTGCCGCCGGCGTTCTGATACATGAGGGCAAGCTCGTGGAGAGCATGCGGATTTTCCTCGTCTGCACGGTCAGCCGCCCGCTTGAGCCATGATACACCCTCCCGGGGGTTCCGAGGTTGACCAAGTAGTCCCTTTAGATTAATCATTCCCATTTTGTACATGGCGGGTGTATCACCGAGTGCAGCGGCACGCTTGTACCATTGAACCGCCTTAAATGGATCACGTTTGGTACCGCCACCTTCCTCCTGGCCAATCTCGCAGCATACGGCCACACGGTATGCAGACTGTGCGTGACCTTGTTTCGCAGCAGAGTGGTATAATGAGAAGGCTTCTTTGGGGTCGACTTCCAGTCCCATTAGACCCTCGCCGTGGCAGTCAGCCAGGAAAAACTGGGCTTCAGAGTATCCGGCTGTAACCAGCTTTTTGAGAATCTTGTGCGCATCCATCACGTACTTCTCCTTGGCCTTGGCTTTGGTTTTCGGGTCGAGTCTGCTGTTGTCCCCTACTAGAACTGTGGATGCCTCGGCCAGCTTTTTGGCGAGTAGAAGTTGAGTCTTGTGGTCAGAAGGATTGCCTCGCGCCTGCTGTTGCAGCCGCTGTATTTCTTCAATCGTGACCGGCGCCTGAGCCGCTCCACCGGGCACCATCATTGGCTGTGGAGCAGCGGGGGCTGGGACGGTTTCAGGAGCGTTGTACTGCCGAACCGGCGCAGGTTTTGACCCTTGATCATGGCCGGGGCGGAACGGGGCTGGATGGTGAGGAAGAGCGTCAGGATTTTGGTGAGGGTCTGACATATCCGCCTGGTCGTGGGGATAGCCTGGCTGGTTGGTCTGGACCGGGGAGGGGCCATGCGCATAACCGGCGTACTCTTCGTAGCCATTCGACGCATACCCAGCAGGGTTTGAGTGGTCGAAAGCGGGAGCAAGGGAAGACTCTCCAGGAATGCCAAACTGAAATCCCGCATTCTCAAACTGATTGGCTCCCTCTGCTTGTTGGAAATTTGGTTGAGATTGGGAGTGCACAGCCTCCACCCCGTTGGGAGGATACGAGTAGTCCCCAGGTGAAGAATTCGGACCATGAACTGGTCTCTTAACCGGTGTTGTTTCCAGGCCCATCTCATCAATCGGGGCGTGATGCTGAGGGTCTGGCATGGCATCGAAATTAGGCATATCGGGTTCATCGGCAGCAGCACCACTGGAGTCATAATAGCTGTCCAGAAATTCCTTGGGCGCATATGAAACACGATTGGCGGGCTCTGGGGGGATCATTAATCCAGCCGGGGGGATGATTAGGCCTGGGTCTATATCGTTGGGGGCACGAGATCGTGGGGGTCGCATGCTTCCAGCAGTATTAGGACGCATAGGAGGTTCGCCTACAAAATTCGCTGGGTAATCTGTTTCTTGGTAGGTCGATTGGCCTGGGTAGAGCGGTGCGGCTGGCGCGAGTGGTGCGCCTGGGGCGAGCGGCATCGTTGCGCTTCTTGGTGGCGGAGGCATAGACGAGCCCATGGAGTCTAGATAGTCTCTATCAGGTCGATCTGTTCTGCCTGAGCTAGCAGCTCGCACTGGACCCATTGGATAGCCACCTCGGCCCCGTCCTGGTGGAGGTCCGCGTGAAGGTGGCTGTCGCATGTCTGGTCTTCTTCCGTTAGAATTTGAAGTGTGCGGCCTAGGCGGGCCCCTGCCATTAATGTCCATTGCAGCCATATCTTGTTCTAGCCCTCGCGGTGGCGGACCGCGCCGATCCCGAGGGTCTCGAGGGTCTCTAGGACCTCGTGGGTCTCGTGGGTCTCTAGGACCTCTAGGGTCTCGGGGGTCTCGCGGGGCCCTCGGATCTCTTGGGTCCCGATTTGGAAAGGAGGGAAAGGGATTGTCGAATGTACCGCCGGGAGGTGGGCGCGCACCAGCTTGAAGTCGGTTAGTAGGCACTTTGCGGTCGCTGTCTGAATTCACATACGTGTTCTTGACCGCGATTGCGGTGGTAGTCTTCCACCGGGAGCAGGAGGATAGCCACGGCGGTCATCGTATCCAGGGCCTGGAGGTCGCCCATTTCCCGGGCCTGGTGGACCGGGTGGGCGCATCGAGCGTGGCTGAGATTGCGTAGCAGCATATGGTTGAGAACCGGAGGAGCTAGACTGGTAACTATATGCCGCATCGTCGTAGCCAGGGTCAGCCTGCTGGTAGCTACGGCTACTCATGCCACCGTCGCTGTATCCTCCTTGGGATCCATCTTGCGAATACCCTCCTGGCGATGTCACAGAACGCGGAGGGGGGTTATTGTATTGTCGCAAAGGCGGCGGCCTCTGCGCTTGATGTTGCTGGGGGTATGACATGGCGCAAGCCGATAAGCGTACTATACAGCGGTGATTCGAGTAGGTTTCGGGGGTGGTTCACGGTGCAAATCTTGTGGGTAGTCGCATGCAAGGAGGGGACAATTCGGTAAACCCCAAGGCTCCAGGGCTGCAATTCAGAATTAGCTCATTCATTTCACGGTCCATGGATATCCTGAGAAGGCAACCGGCCGGACTCCACACCGATCCTTACCTCGCGCAATGCCAAATCGCAGTGAGCAACGAGCCTGTCGCAAGCTGATCAAGCACCTGAGGGGGTCAGGAGCCACACCGGCCTATAGTAAATACAAGAAGTTCAAAGTAAATCAAGCGGGGGGCAGAATGATTTAGGGGCGGTCGGAGCAGGTGACCTTTAAATTAAACAGTTGACCCACACCGAGAGGCACTTTTCATAATTTTTTCTATTCTTTTCATGCTTTTCATGCATTTTATTCCCTTTTTTAAAAATATGGGTATCCAATCTCCTTTTGTGCCTTTTAGACTAACTACATTTGGTTTATTTTCTGAGTGGACTTGAATGGAAATCCAGTGCCGTCGATAGATTCTCTTATTATATTTCCATTCAAGACATACTTTGTTTATCGGCAACATACTCTTTCTTGAATACTTTGATACAATTTATAGTTCAATGTTATTATGCAGGTGTGTCATTGTATATGAAGGTACAGCCCCGTGGAAATTAATCCCACCCGGTGCCTGACGATCAGGGGGGGTTCGAAGCTGGGGCCCGGGTCCTGCAGACTTTCTCATCCCAAAATTTCAACGTCGACGGGACTTTGTTGGCATCCACTTGTGCTTCCCTAGTGATTATAGTCCGTAATACCGGCCATTCTGCCATTCTGCCATCCAACCCCATGAAGCTAGAAGGTCAAACAATGATGACTAAAGCAGACCCTGTGCCCACCCGTGGACCCGTGGAATGCAATCGGGCACCCCTGGAGGGCTGCCCAAAGTTGTAAAAGTAGTTCGGAGGTATGGACTTTGTAAGTAGGTGGGTAGTATAGGAGAACATGACAGACTCCACCTCTGTCTCGGAACACTTCCATAAGGACGTCACGTCACGTTCAATAAAAAAGTGACAAAGGTGAAAGTGTGGGGGAGAAACCTTGGAACACGAAAACGTGAGACATGCTCGATCGGGCAAAGCGTGCTGCGCCACATAGGCTGCGCCACGCCGCCTCCAACAGCAAATGAGAGCCGCGATGATGTTGATGATCTTCATCGGTCTCAGCATCTCTAGTTATATCTTCCCGAGTCATCCGAGAAAACACATCGTCATACCGAAAGCCTTAAATCGGTAATCAACATCCGACCTTCGGATTCACCATGTCTCGCGCCGGGTTATGGGCGAAGACCATAGCCGGGTAAGTGATACACGCCTCTGCACCGTGCCAAAGACTCGCGCTCACATTCGGTTCTCACCATAGTGGTCTCCTCATGGTCGTCGGTGGCCCCGCTTTTGTCGAATACCTCCGACCCTCCGACGAAGAGCTTAGGAAGCGATACAACCCGGATCTGCAGAAGCGCAGCGCCGAACAGGGGAACCGCAAGGCGCAGGAATTCGACGACTACGTCAGTAAGCTGAAGGAGTGGTCCAAGTCCGATAAGTCCAGTATGTCATGCACTTGCAATTTACCATGGAAATGATTATCTCCCGCGAAATCGGGTTCGCTCAGGCCTGAAAATGCATCAGTGGCTAATGGTCGTGACTCGAATTTTTCTAGTCTGGTACGCCGCTCAAGAAGAATTGGACCAGAAGCGAGCAGTGTTGGAGGCACAACGCGCACAGCAGAAGGAACAAACACGGACACAACAGGAGGAGATGCGCAAGGAGATGCTGGGTGAAAAATGATCTCCCGAGTAAAACCATCCCCCCTCGACCATTTATATGTGATCATGCTGTGCCCGCACACAGAATTTGATCTATCTACATCTCCAGCCCTCCGCCTCTCCTGCTACTGACTCAATCGCCCCTCCCACAATTGTTCTTTCTCATCCCGGGGCTTCGAGAGCCCGAAGTTTCTGCACTATCTGCAATCTTGGATATCCCTGGGTATATGTCATGATTTTTATTGGCTGTACGATACGTTTGCGACTCTTCCCTCATCTTTGCATCTACTGCCTCAATATTGGAGGCTTATATCAATGTACAACTACCGACATCCCCAAGTGTGCTTCTTCAATACCATACCATGTTCTAAAAGCAAATCTCGTTCCGCCTACTGCAATTGCACGCGTATATCTACACATTAGCATTTCAGGGTTTTCTCTATATCTACGCTAGATTGGCTAGGTGCTAGAATAAATGGGCGCATCTGCAGCGGGTGGACCACACCGCCTGCTTGGCTACCTCGTCGGGTGCAGAGGATGGCGAATCCTCTTGGAGGTTATCAACATAGCTCCATTAGCTAGTGAGTTTGTCATTATCAGCTGCACAGGTCGTGTTTTACATCTAAGAGTTGACAGAACTATATACATTTATGTCGGTATTGAAACCTCTCCACAATTTATGTAGAATGCCACTCACCCATGAACCCACCACCTAGAACACAGGCTTGCTAGTCGGTCAATAAGCTAGGACATTAAATAGAATTTATCAGGGCTCCGGGATCATCTTTGGTGTTTGGGGGAAATATCCCCTAGCCCTAGGGGCCAAAATCGCTGCCTAATACATGTGAATAAATTGGTTTGATAGTCTTCTTCCTCCCTGTCGCGGGGGTTACGGGGTTGTTGGCCACCTTGGTAGAATATGTGCACAGATATATATTCTACAACGAAAACATGCTGCTCAATGTCGCGAGAAATGTGTAGATCTCATGGAGCATAAAATGCTTCTTTGTTCTGTTTTTCCCTCGAAGTACAAGATTGCCACGAAATATTTGTAGAAAATCTTTCGCGCATGAACGCAATGGCACCAACACATATGTAGGTATCAAAACCGCAGCCATCTGCTCGCCGATCCCAGTAGTGCTCTTGTAGTTTGTATTATCGGTCTAGATCAACCTTAAATTCGTCTATAGGACTAATCCTATCCCATCCAGAATGATTATTAGCTATGCAATTGAGCGATGGAAGAGGAACCCATCCAGCCAAACTACGCAGTATTGTTGGCTTTTAGGGCATGCCAGACTGGGATCTTTGAATTGCATTGTTATGTACCCCAAAAGTGGATTCGGGTTGGAATTGTTAATGCTGCTTTTGCGTGGATTGTTTCTGTTTTGACAACTGATATCTAGACCAGATAATAGCAGCAAGTAGTATTATGAAACCCATGATCAAGGTATACCCCCAAAGGCTATTTTCAATGTTCTCACTCTGATCATGACCAAGTCATAGACCAGCAGAAGCATTGCCCTCTCCTCCAGCGGCGAGGGACTTCTCAATGAAGTTCTCTAGGGCATCAATTTCCTCGGGGGTCGCGGAGTGACCAAGATTTCTGTATGGGAATATCAAGTTAGTGAACCACCACAAACCGGAACAACAGCGGGCCAAAAAACATACTCGTATTGGTTGAAGGAAACATTCTCTAGGCCAAGCTCCTTAAGTTTAGCCACTGAGCCCTTCCCAAAGGCGAATGGAACAACGTTATCCTCGAGACCGTGGGCAAGGAAGAACGGCGTCTTCTTGTTGACCCACTCTTCGGGCATGTAGTTCTTAATCCGGTCGCTCAATAGCAGGTAGGACGACATCCCAAAGACACCGCCGAGCTTTTCCTTGTTAGTCACACCGGTGAACAGGGAAATCGCACCGCCCTGGGAGAACCCGCCCAGGATGATACGTGAGGCCTTGATGTTCTTTTGCATCTCTTGCTCGATGAGGGTATTGAAGTAGTCGCGGGAGCGGACAATTCCTCGTTCATCCTGGGTGCGGAGGGCTTCTTCGAAGTCCAACTAGATAGAGGGAGACGAAGGTTAGCGCTGTGAGTTTATTCGGGGTTTTTGGGAATGAACTCACGTCACCGCCAAGCTTGGTGATGTCGTACCATCCGGGCATGCTCATACCGTAGTTCTAATCGAGAGTTCGTCAATCAATTTTAAACTGAGGATAGGTATGAGTCTCACATACAACTGTGATCGGGATGTCGGGCGCATTGGGAAAGATGAAGGCCACCTCGTCGAACTTGCCGCGGCGGCGCCATGTCTGGGCAAGGGACACCCTGTTGGATTTTGATGGTCAGAAGCGAGGCTCACGAGTTTAAACCGGGTAATTGATGGAAATTTCCATACCATCCGGCGCCACTGTATTCAAATACTGTCAGACTCGATACTATCGTCTTATCTTCTGGCGATACACTTACCTGTCTCCCAACCCGTGGGCCATGATAACAGTAGCGGTGTGCTTCGTGAGCGCCGGAACAATGTACGGACCACGCGTCATCTTGAAAGTCGATATATGGTATGAGATGTACAAAGAAGTTTGGGTTAAAGGGAACTGGAGAGATTTCTCGAACTGTTGTTTCCCCACGTTTCTGCCGCCGACGTTATCGCCCTCTTACCGCCCATTTGATAACAGCATCCAAGATGACCTCGGGAATCCCAGCCTTGGAGGGCTCATCCATTGCATTATTAAACATTATAAAAGCTTGACTTAAGTGCTAATGAGCCCCAGTGATTACACCACTTCGATAGAGTATAACTCTTGCTTAGTCGACTCAACGACCTCATTCAAGAGATCAGCCTCCACAACCCCCTGTTGCCAAGAGACAGCTAGCACCAAACACCCATCTCCCCCAGTGACAGCTGACACCTCAATGGCATTACCCATCACACTAGCACACTGCGAAAAGACCATCCCTTTGATGGATGGCAGGTCGGAATTGGTTTGCGGGTCCAAAACACCGATATTTGACACCTCAAAGCTCTTATCGCGGTCTTTGCCAACTTTAGACAAACACAGTTCCTCCTGAAAATTATCGACAAATTGTAGTAGGCTCGTGCTAGCATTCTTCCCTTCCATTTCCAAGACAGACTGAATCGTCTTACGGGATCGTCTAGCCTCTGCCCACGGGAAGGAACCGTCGGACGGAGCGACTGTATCCCGGGAATATGTCTCTTCGTAGTCCTGGACCCAGACGCCGATTGACTCATCAGTGATAATATCTGGCAGCCAGCGCCGGCTTGACAGTGCACCGGTGCAGGCGAGTCGCGTGAACTCAGGCGGGATATGTGCGAAGATGGAGCGAGCAACGATTGTCTGCAGAAGTGCAGTGATCGTCGTACCCTCTTGTCGACATCTGTCTCTTATTGCACCGACGACTAGTTTGGAGAATGGCACGAGCCGTAGGCGGGTTTGAGAGGGGACTATGACCTTGGAGCCGGTCCATAGACCCGTGGGTCGTTGGGAGTAGATTTTAGCTTGGAATATTTTCTTGGCAAGATAGAATAAGGAAAGAGACATTGGATGCACAAGCTCGATGTTTGGCAAGAGAGGGAGCTGCGGTGACTTGATAATGGATTTAGTCTGATCAGAGGAGTCCATTGCCCCCAGGGCTCGTAGGAAGGTCTGGTGAAAGGCTTTTCCGGAGGTTCCATCGCCAATGGCGTGATGATATACAAACGCCGCAGTAAATTGCCGCTCATCCTCCACATCTAAAAGGACACAGACTCTCCAGAAGGGGTTTGGAGCCCTGAAAGGAGTGTTGTGTTGGGTTGCAAGCAAGGTTTGCAAGTCAAGATCTGGAGTAGGCTCGCCATCGGCTTCGGTAGCTAACAAGCCTGGTTTCCTGTCCTGGAAAGATACAACTTGGTCAAGATCAATTTCTGGCAGCCGCACGAAATAGGGGTCTTGTGTGTGGTCGTCTGCCACGATGGCGGATAGCGACGGATGTTGAGCTATTGCAGCCTCGCATGCCTGATAGACATAGTCTTTGACAGGAAGCACAAATGAATCTGGTAGGAAATAAGTTGCTGATACAGCAACATTTAAATAAAACCCGACCTGGTGGCGCGACGTTGAATATTGTTCCAATCGACCTGACTGGGGTCAGGCATTGTTGACTTTCGGAAAAGGTTCCCGACTGTTTTTGACAAGGATCTACTTACCAACAGGACGTAGTGTCTCGAGGTTCTCCATGATAGGATATAGCCTGCGCCCTGAAGAAAGAAGAAGAAGAAAAAAAAAATCTCTCTTGCTTGTTGGATGCCTAGAATGCTCGGAGACTAGCCCCTGATCTTTTTCCTAATTGCTTGTCAATCTACCCGCACACGTGACACTCTACTATGTATCAAGAAGGCATTTCTCTGCTGCTGTAAATGGCCACAATGGAATAGCGGAGTATATAGATACTTTTCAGTTTGCCAAAGTACCAGCTTCGCGAATGGCCACCTTATTCGACCTGCAAGATCGTTGAAGAATCAGCAAAGCATTGTTCGTTCCTATATAAAAGTGAAGAGATATGGATAAAAAAAGCAACTGCGATAGCAATTACCCTATAATGCCAGTCAAATTATTAACTGGGTTTCTGGTTAGGCAAAAGGATATTGCGTTGGAGTCAGTTTTATCGGAGAAAATTCAGTTTCTTCAAATGAGTGCAGTCTGAGGGTTGACCTGGTATGGAGTTGCTTCGCAAAATGTCTCACGGGTACCTACGAGACTAGCTAGGTAGGGTGGTAGCTGGAATACTGATTTGGTGGCTAGGGCGGTTATAACATAGCAAGAAACACACTGTTGATTGTTCTGTTATGAGCGAAGATATCATTGTTCATTATGCATCGCCAAACCCCGAGACCAAAGACAAATAGAGCAAGAAATCGAATAATCTGATTTTACAGCACAGTGATGCCACCGACGAGAGCAGCGCCAAGAACTCCCCAAGCGGCGGTTTGCATCGGCACAGCAACACCCTTGGAGGTGGAGGTGGAAGTGGAAGTAGAAGTGGAAGTGGACGAAGAGGATCCGCTCTGCGCTTGACCCCCAGAAGTAGACTCGTTGGCATTGCGTGAAGCAGAAGCACCGGTGAAAGTGGTGGCAGCGAGGTTGGTGTTATTGGTACAGGCAGATGGTGTCTGGTATGTGACGTCGGAAGAGAATTGGATATCGGCGCACTGTATTGCATTAGTATAGCACCATTAAGAGCCAAAATGGACGAAAGAGAAGTGAACATACAGCGTAGAGACCACCGCTCGGGTCACCGTTGGTCTGTACCTGAAGGGTAGCATTCATTCCATCGGTGAAATTACGCCCGATCAACTTCTGGTTGATCTCGACGTGAGGAAGGCAGAATTCGCCAAGGCCTTTGACCTGGAAAGTGGGCGAGAGGACGATGTTGAAGTTGTCTCCCGGATCGCTACCCAGAGAAAGAAGGACCTCGACGGCAGTCTGCGAATGGTGCATCTCAAGAGCGACGGGAAATGAGCCACCGGACAGAGGTAACTTGGTACGATTAGAGGACTGGCTCATTCCACCGCAGGGGAAATTGGGCATGGTATCCTCGTCGAAGCCACGAGAGGTGGGATACATCAGCTTGAAGTGTGCGGAAGCCAATGGCACGATGGCCGTGAAGGCGAGAAGAGAGAACTTCATTGTGAGTATGTTGTTGGAGGGTTGAAAAATGAAGAGAGGGATAAAGTGTAGGAATTTAGTTGGATAGGAACTAGTGTACTATAGAAAAAGTGGGAGAACCCAGCTCTTTGAAGTCTTCTATACGAGCTCTGCATATACAAGGTGAGGGAGTTAGCGGGGCCTGAAAAGGAAACAGGGTCCGCCCGTGAAGCCCCGTGGGATCCGAAATGTCGGCAATCATGACCTTTTCCCCTTTGAGATTGTGCATACTTTGGAATCTTCCGACAGCGTTATCCTGTTCCATGAAGTGATCATTGGAATCTACATTTCTCTTCCCGATGCTTCTTTGCCACGCTATACCTGGGAATTACACGTTCGGATCTAAAGATACTGTAACACACATTCCTCTTTCTCGACAATAAGTTATATCTCAGACCATACTCCAATAATAGCATGGACCTGCTGTTTTGGTAGCTCAGACCATACTTGCTCAGAAGTAAATTAAGCCTTACACTAGCGCTAGGAGTGGATATTACCCGATGGTCTAGTCCAAATATGGTTAGTAAATTAGCTCAATTGCGCGCGCAAGGCTTAGTCATAGGGTTGCATGCAGCTGTGGGCCGCTGAGAGCCGGAGATAGCGATGAAGAATTCAGTGGAATGAGATTTATGACAAGAACGATTCAAACTCAGGTCAATTTGCATCATTTTACCCCCAATTCATTATTCCCTAACGCCAGGCAGATGCTCAAGGTCATGAAAAACATCAACATGCACAACATGTGTCAAGAGAAAAGTCAAAGCTAAAATGCTCAATGTCCGTGCTCATTAGTTTGAATAAAACGGCCGACCGCCAATTCCCCGAGGAAAGCGCCCCCAAGCACCGAGCAGAAATAGCCGATGTTCATAGTCATGACAGCTAGCATGCTATATATGATATTAGCATTCATCCAATCTATGCTAGTAGATATTAGAACATACAGTAGGTATGATATGCCCACAATACATAGAAACAGTAGTGCTCGTGGTAGATCAACGCTAAATCGCCAGGGAATTGGCCCACGATTGATGTTGTGCACAACTTTGACTGACTCCTCAACGCCTTGCGCGGTGATGAGTGATGCGAGTTTTGCATCCGGGTCGGAGTCGATGTTGCCAGCTTCGCTGCTTTTGCCAGCCACAGTGACATATCGTCGGTTGAGATGTGTGGCGAGCCAGTGGCGCTCCATGGTTGCTTTGAAAGCGATGAGGCACCGGTCGATGATGGCGAGAATAATTAAAAAAATACATGTGCCTGCAAAGCTACCCGAGGATGAAGGAGTCCAAGCATTGGAGAAAAGTGGCGTATCGTGAGTATTTTTGAATACCATATCCATGCTCATAGAGCTTGAAGAGCTCATACTGTGCGAGCTAGAGCTGGTGCTGCTCATATCCATGCCTTCCATGATTGAGGGAGAGAGAATTTGAGAATGAACGGAATATAAGAGGAAGATAAGAAAAGTAAATAACCTTTGATGAAGTTTACACGACGTAACGACGCATCGACGCATTGACGCATTGGACCAAAACGGTGCGCACATGGTGGACCCACCTTTATCCAGTGGGGGTGAGCATGGTTGAGCATAATATTGGTAATCTGCCCTGTCATTGGTGATTTTGTATGACTTCGTACACCTGGAGTGGTTTGTAGGCTTCATATCTCATTCTTCTACAACCCCAAGATGTCCATGTCAATGGGTGACATGCCTGCGGGCTCAATGTCCATGGGCGATGGCGTTCCAAGTCTGTTCACCTTACAGAAGATGTACTGGGCTGTTGTGGGAAGTGTAATCGGGGCAGCAACTCTTGTTAACGTGCTGGATCGCGTTATTGCTAGCCATCGGTATGGTTAATCTTCAGGGACATCCACTGATCTTAACTAACAAGAATCAGCTTGCGAGATTCTTCACTCACCCCCGCCAAACCAAAATCACTCTTCTTCAATCTCTACGCCACCATCACAGCAACAGCCCGCGAAGTCAGTTATGCAACTCCACAACCGCTTCAACTCAGAGGATTGACCATCCATTTCCCGCCACTTGGCCCCGTCCTCATCATGCTAGCCAACCTAATAGTAGTCATGGTCCTTTGTTTCTACAAGCTAAACACATTGGATCCATGGGCATGGGAGAACATTGGCTACCGGACTGGTTTCATCGCGATTTGCCAGCTGCCACTGATCTTCTTGCTGGCAGGCAGACAGAACATTATTGGGTTCTTGGCAGGAATGAGCTACGTCAGTCTGAACTGGTACCATCGCTGGGTCGCGCGAACACTGTGGTTGACTACCACCATCCATATGGGATTCTGGTTCCGCGATTGGGGTCGTTGGAATTATATCACCTACCAGCTTTATAATGATCCATTGACGAAGCGTGGATTTGCCGCTTGGGTTATCCTGACCTTTATTGTGATCACTTCCTTCGCTCCAATTCGTCGGCTCAGTTATGAGTTCTTTGTTATCCAGCATCTAGTCACCTTTCTTGGCTTTATTGTTGCTGTGTGGATGCATGCGCCTGATGAAGTCAAGACATGGGTATGGATCCCGATTGGGTTGGTGGTCTTCGATAGGGTTGCGCGCTACACCTGGGGTGCATATGCAAACTTGGCCATTTTCCACCGAAAGAATACATCCAATGCTCTCTGGGCACACTCAGCTACGTTTACTCCGCTACCTGGAAATGTCACTTGCGTCACTATCGAAAACCCCGGTATCAGGTGGGAACCCGGTCAGCATGTCTTCCTCACTTGTCACTCTGTCGTCCCATTACAATGTCACCCATTCACTATCGCATCGATCCCGGAAGATAATAAGATGAAATTCTTTATCCGAGCTGAGAATGGCGGAACAAGACGTTTCTTTCGATACGCGTCAAACAGCGATAGTCTATTAGGGAATGGACAAGTGATGTCTGGTAAGACAGTTTTTATCGAAGGGCCATATGGAAGCATCAGGCCCTTGCGTCAGTTCGACAGTGTTATACTGCTGGCAGGTGGCATGGGTGCGACATTCACGATACCTCTTCTGCGGGACGTTGTCTCAGCATGGAAGATGGATAGCAACGACAGCACGCAGATACCCGCTCGGATCGCTCGCTTGACAGCTACCAAGCGGTTGCGTTTTGTCTGGGTAATCAAATCACGTTCTCAACTGACTTACTTCGACTCCGAACTGCAGTCTCTGCTGACAGACGTGAATGAATGTCGAGGCACACGTTCAAATTTCGAGAAGGAGATTGAAGTTAGCATTTATGTCACATGCGATGAGAAGCTAGATCCGCCTTTCTCTGTCTCACTGCCATTGCAGACACAGTCTCCTCCTGAACTGGAGACATTTACACAAGACGAGATCAAGAACATCTCCGAGAAAGACAATATCTCGATTCATTCTGTCTCTTCCAAGTCAACATCGACTCCGGGCCCCGTGGCAACAGGCAGAGGGTGTCTCCCTGGTGGAGGCTGTTGCTGCACTACCCAAATCGAAGACGAGGAAATTAGCACCACTTGCGCCTGTACTTGCTCTGGCCCAGCGCCTGTTCAGTCCGACAAGGCTGCCCCGGATGCAAAGTCCCATCGGTCTGAAGACCCCACAAGGAAAACAATAATTTCTCCCAATATTGTCTCTGGTCGTCCAACACCACGAACTATTATCCGCAAGGTCCTAGAGAAAGCCGAAGGAGAAAGTGCCGTTGTTGTGTGCGGACCTCGCGGCCTAGCAGACGATGTCCGCCGTAGCGTGGTTTCTCTAAGCGATGAACGAGCTGTGCACAAGGGAACTGGCGCGCAGGGGATCTACTTGCATGTTGAGAACTTTGGTTTATGAACGGAGGAACTACAACCTAGAGTTTGTTTGTGTATTGTCTGGGTATGTTTGTCTCCATGCCTAATTGAGACTATAGCCTGGCGCTAATCAGTATACGCAGAGATGGATAAAGGCATCTGCTAAAGGTGAGAGTCTGTCTGATACTCGCCTCCAGCGAGCGAGGTACAATACCGCGCAACCCCCAAATCCGGCGCCCTCCCCAACAGCCTGTGTGCTTGACCACGTTGGATACATCATTTGACTGTACGGGGACAGTTAATGAAGGAGTAAGAAGCTGTGCTGCGAAGCTAGAGTCCGAGGTATTAAGCCATGTTCAAAGTCCTTCTCAAAATGTAGAGTTGGATGGACATAGGGATGCCATCACTCTCCGTTAGGTGCCAGACGCCAGATCATAGAAAATTTAGTATCCTCCATGGTATTTCTCAACCTAGTACTCCGTAGCATATGCTCAAAAGAGAAGACCAAAGTGTAGTTGACTCATTCCAACCTTGGAAGGTTCGGACCATAGCCCGAGACGACCCGAGCCAGCACATGACATCATCCAGGAACTGCCGCCCAAGCTAACTCCAACTCTTCCAACTTCTTCCATTCCACCTGTCTCTATCACCACAACACCTTCAATTACGAATATCTAAACCGCCAAGATGTTCCGCTTCGTAAGTTCACCTATCCCATCTCCCAACCCCACCAATTCATCCTCTCCCAGCTCCCAAGCAACCATCTAACATATAAACAGAGCAAAACCCTCGACCCAATCACTCTCTTCCACTCCCCCTCCATCCAAGCATCCACTAGAACCCTCAACATCCTGAAGCAAGCCTCCTCGACTGCTAGCGAAACCGCCACAGAAGACCAGGCTAGCGACCACTCCACCCACGCAAAGCAACAGCGCGGCGAATTCGAGCTGGAGGTTACCACTTCGCCCCCGACAACAGACCAGCTTCGCAGTATCCTCGACTACATCTCGCCCGTCAGCGGTGTCGGTGGCCCGGGTGATAAGGTGACTTATGGTGTTGCGGAGCTGGTGAAGGGCGCCCGCGATGCGGAGGACGCGTTGAAGAAGTTCAAGGAGGATAATGAGAAGTTCGTGAGGCCAATTGTATGTTCCCCCTTTTCCCTACCTTACTTCCATTGCCGTGTGGGAGATTGTTTGGATTAGGATTAGTTTTACTAATTATCTAATCTACAGACCGTTGACTGGGTCAATGGCCGCGCTGTCATTGGAGACAACGAGTCCGAGATCCTGCGCATGGTGCGCCAACTTCCTGCAAACTAAAAAGGTCGATGATTTATTGCGAGAGGATGTATGCGCTACGTATAATCTACTCGGCATTTAATCACGAACGAACTCAAACTCATATTTCATATTCTATACAATGAAACCATATTACTAGCAGAAGACAGGAACTGCGCCATTTTTGGTCTATGGCTGTATCATACAAGAATCAATTTCACAACTCCACCCGCATAATAAAACTAGAACGAGTCAAGAAACCGTATCGCGCTGCAAGGTGCAAGTTGAAAATGAAGTTGAGGTTAAAACAGAAAGAAGAAAAAAGACGAAAAAAGATGACCCATTAAACTCAATACTGGGACATCTGGCACAAGGAAACCAAGATCCAGCTCGGAGTCCCGCAACGCGCCAGCGGAACCTAAGAAGAAAAAAAGGTTGACTGAATATGGTTGAAATGTGGATTTGGTCAGGAACCTAGAACATCGTCCCGAATGTGCCGTCTGTCGCGATAGGCTTCCGTGGCGAGCTGCTGCGGCCGTTGCTGTCGGCGGTGGGTTTGCGGTGACTAGGGTGGTCAGTAAGAGAACTATCGTACGAAGAAAAGCCATTCAGCTTAGATTCGAGCCGAACATACCGGAAAGTAAACCCGACGAACAAGCCCTTGCCCATCTTATCATCGCGATCGGCCATATCCTCCAGCGCGCGCTGCTTATCATGGACCTCCTTGTACTTAGCCATATCTGCCTCGTTGCTGAAATCATCGAAGTACCCAGCATCAGTCTCGGAATCAAGTTCAGGCACGAACGGAGCCCGTTGATCACGCAGACTCTCGAAGTCGACCTCGGCGAAATAGTCATGTGAATGGATTTCTTTGATATTCTTGAACCGCTGCTCCTTCCCAGCAACCAGCTTCGTGATGAGATCCCACGTCCGCCGTGACAAGAAGTAGTTCGGGTCTTCGTAGACGGGCTTCCGCAACACCTTTTGCCAGCGCTTCAGGTTCTGCCATGTCTCTTCGACTGTCGCGCCTGCAAAGGGCGGGTAACCTGCCAATGCCTCGAACAGCATACATCCCAAGCTCCAGTAGTCCACAGTGAAATCGTATTGGTCGCCCTTGAGAACTTCCGGCGCCATGTAATCCGGCGATCCGACAATCGACTTGGCGTAGTTAACTTCCCGCTGGCGCAAAGACTGGTATCCTTGTCGTCGTTCGGCCATTGTACGTTGTTCCATGGGGCGACCGAAGGGAACGGGAGTGTTCCCGACTTCCTCAAGCTTAACGCGCATTGACTCGATCTTGCCCGGGCTCAGCATACCAGCCGCCAGACCGAAATCAGTCAGCTTGACATGGCCCGTGGAATCGATCAGGAAATTCTCGGGCTTCAAATCACGGTGAATATACCCCAGCACATGGAGCGCGTCAATGCAGCTGAACATTTCGGCAATGTAGAAGCGGGCGTGACGATTATGGAGAACACCGGTATTATTCAGTAGTGTGCGGAAGTCTCCACCAGGAACATACTCCATGGCCAAGTAGATCTGGGTATCATCCTGGAAGGCATAGAGCAGCTTGACTAGCCACTCGCTCTTGGCGGCAGTGAGGATGTCGCGCTCGGTTAGGATATGCCGAATCTCATCCAGTTTGAACAGCAACTTTTTGCTCATGACTTTCAACGCGCACACTTCACGCGTATCCTTCTTTTGTGCCAGATACACTTGTCCATATCCACCCTGACCAACCTGAGTCAGAATCTGGAAGTCGCCCTGGCGGAGGCGTGTGCGACGCTTTCTGAGGTGTGCGCGCTCGCGACCGAGATATTTTAGGAGGGCTGGTTCGTGCTCTTCGTCAGGGGTAGCAGGGGGGTCGGGGTAGGCGGCTTTGAATTGTGAGTGGCGGGTTTGGCGATTGTGAACGTAGCTGAGGAGATCGAAGTAATGGTCAAGGAAGTCTGTCGAGCATAAGTCAGTCAATTTATCTTAGATGGTTGGTCCGGGCAGCGACTTACAGAGTTGGGTCACATTGACGAGGCGCTTCACTTTGGGTTGGGCGAGCTTCTCCATTTCCTCGGGGGTCAGGCCGCGCATCTGGACCTGGCGTCTGGTCGTCTCATCGCGTGGTTGGTATGGCTCTTGACGTGAAAGTGCAGCAGCAGTTGGGGTTGATCCCAGGTCCTTCGTTAGGCGTGTTGGGTTGGGGGGTGTGTTCTCCTTGTTGGCCCTACGCGTTGGGCTCGAAGGGGTTTGGTGGATAACGCTCTCGTTGAAGTCTTCGCCACTCTTGCCTGCGGAGAACATTGGATGATTGTAATGGTTGTATGTCGATTTGGAGGGAGAAGTGGGAGTCAACTTCATCGCCTTGTCGAAGACATTGGGTAGATCGAGTGCGCCCGGAGGCAATCTTGACTTGCTGGGGCTACCCTGGGGGGTCTGTGGGGGACTGGTAAAGCCATCGGCAGGAGTAGAGGGGCGATCGAATTGACCACGAGTATGTAGCAGTGGTGGTGGATTAGGGAGTCGTAGACCAAGATGGTCCTCTGAAATAATAGCCATGGTGTTGATGGAGGAGCGATAGAGGGGTTGGTTGTGACCCCTGTGATAAGGCCGGAACTAATTGGCACTAGCCCAAGAACAAAGGCAAAGTGACTGAATATGTTTTTCTCTTGTACAGAGAGAGGGGAGAAAAAAAAAAAAAGGAAAAGAAACTGCCTTTGTCTCAGGAGATATTGAAGGTTTATGTTTATTATTTCAAAGTCGATCCCTCTCCACCAAGATCGAACGGATCTTGATTCTTTCAATTCGACAATCCACACTCCATCCCGATATCCCCTCCCTTCCTCACAGAGTTGCTGTAGCAACTCTCCCCACGTCATACACACTGGTTTACACACACTTTAAAACCCAGCAGAGTGGGTGAGTTTATCGAGGCGAGCTGAACATCATCCCCACTTCCAATCGCTAATTGTGCTTTGACTTTTCCTTTCAAGTGGGATCAACTCTGGATGGAGTCGAACATGAAACCGCCACTGGTGGATGTGTTCGGGGACTCTGTTTTTGACTTTTGCATAACCCATGAGACTAATGTCGTACATCCAAGTTCGTGTTCGGGGAATAAGCAATAATTATCCGGTCAATACTGTATGTACGTACTCCGTATAAGTAATCCATAGTAAGGGTTCTGCAATCACATGTGGAATTCTTGAGGTTATCGCAAGGGATATAAGCAAACTACCAATTCGGGAATAGCTTGCTTAACACAACTGGGTTGTTCCATGGATTGGAGGCACGGGGACCCCGATAATTGGCAATTTCAACCATGGATCCAAGAAATTTAATATGAAAACAATTTAATTTCGGTGTATTTATCTTATTATTCTATTATTCACGCAGCACCCTGCTTCCGTTGGCCAGTCTACATTTCGTTAGTCTCACCCTTGAATAGAATTTCGGAATTCAGCCCTGGATACGGAATACCCACATAGAACGCCAGCCCATAATCATCCGTTGTAAAGGTGATTGTAGCCCCCTTGGGAAAATAAAACACATCGCCCGGAGTCGCCGTGACCTTCTGGCCCGTCTCATCGGCAATCTCAAACTTACCCTCGACGATAATCTTCATTTCGTCGTAGGTGTAGGTGTAGACGAGGGGTGTGCCCTTCTCCAGTCGGTAAAAGCCGCATGACATGGGCTTGTCCGGGTTCTCGTTCTCACTGTATTATATTAGCAAAATTGCCTACCTAGGTACCTAACACACTATGTATCAGCCCTACCTTGACTGCACATCCCCCAAAAAGGCGTTCTCATTTGCGATAAGCGGCGGCTTGAAGGTAGATTGCGCCTTGGCGTGGTACGTGAAGGGAAGTGCCATGGTTGGTGGAAGCAGTGTATCTATGAGGGCCAATGTAATGTGGAAATAAATCGATATTCTACTTGGTTCTCGGGGGCTACCTCTGCTTTATACTGACGTTGCCGCAGTTCTACCATTGTATGAAATGAGGGGATACCCTTCAACAAGAAAGACTTTCTCAAACTTAGGGCAACTAAATCCAGACAAAAAGCGAGAGTCGGATCTGATGTCCTGACTAGGCAGTCCGACAGAGAACTGGTTGCGAGAAGTTATGGAGAGAATGAGGGGCTTAAGGGTGATGAGGGGAAACTTGAATCTTGAGATAAAGACCTGAAATGGTCGCGTGGGGAGACTGTTATCAATGGAGAGAAAACTACCGACAACTTTTGACGGCATTGCTCCGATCTCATAGACTATGAGCCCACTTCGCGTGATAAGATTGCATAGTTGAGTACTTGGTACATGGATATGCAGATGATACTGAGGCGGGAGGATTCCTTTACTTGATGCGGTTAGCCCTTCCCCATCACATCAACCCCGGAACTACAATCACTGGCTTTTGGTGCTTGGCATAATATGTTCCTAATAAAAAAGATGCTACGGACAAAACCCCCAAGATGTTCGAACTTCAAGATACGGGAAATAATAATTGGTCGATTGTGCAGGGCAGTGGTATACTATAGTAATGCCAAAAGGTAAAAGTAATTCAAGCCCAAATGCCCAACCCATCTACACACGACAATTTCTCTAACTATAACCCTAGCTCTGATGCTAGTTCGGCCCCGGTCCTCACAGATTTATACTGATGGTTTATGGGGTGTCCCCGTCAATATCAACTTGGACGACAAGGGCGAGAGAATGGGTTGTATCTACGGCTCACAATCTACCAGATATGGATCTAGTAGAAGCCCGTGTCCGTCATTTTATTTTCAGTTCTAGGCCCAACAGTAGTGAGCTCACTGGCGGGAAGATCAAAATGACCATCGCGTATAGTAAGCCACGCAATCTGTTACCTTGATATCGGATATCCATGCTGATCTTGTTTCATTAGTGAAGCATAACATTGAACAGCATGTCCGAGGTATCGGCCGGCCGTTTTGATATAACCGGTTTCATCTGTGTTGCACGGTTCCTGGAGAAAGTACCGGACTCCAAGGAATAATTGATTTTGATCGTACCCAGACGGCGGTAATTAAGACATTCCATTCTCCAACGTATCGGAAAACCTGAGAGATATTATGCGAGGCATGCTTTCTCGGCGATGTAGGTAGCATAAATTGTAGCAGAGTTTGAATAGGTGACCCCGTACAAGCCCCATTTCCAGTCATTCGAAAACTGGCAATCATTCGATAATAACAGAGTCTGGGTAGAAACTGTTTATTGCCTAGGTAAGGTCAGGCTGTTTGTCTCATTAATGGAATTACACGGCTCACATTGAAGATATTGTCACCTCTATTCACTGTACAGATTTCTTTCCCAACCTTTTGGGTATCTTTCCCTCAGGGTTTTATAAGAATATAAAATCCGAGAATTGACAATGCTAAATGAAAAATAATAAGAATAGTCTCGAGAGATGCTTGGGAATGTTTATTTGCTTGGGAGCCCAGAGTGGAGCATCGTTTGTACATTGATGTAACTACCTAATGCATACTGGCAACTCGCTGTAGCCAAATGACATATACCGACACTTGGCCCCGTAGGAATAGAATGCAAGCCGGCTCTGGTGGAAGAGGAAAGTCTCGATGTGGTTCTCATCCTCTGTCTCAGGTACATTACTCGGACGGAAAATAAATCTACGTTGCTTGGCAGGAGGCTTGACCTTTTCCTTATGTGCAAACCGAAATTGGTAAAAGTCAAAAGCCCAATTGCCCCATGACTTGTGCAATTAAGCTGTCCCGAGTCTAGGTCTAGAGCTACGAATTTGACTAATATCGGTATCGGTGGAGTGGCGGATGCGGCTATATCTCCGACGATGCCGACGATCCTATGGATAAATACTTAGGTCCATCTCCAACAAGTTGAATCTGGCTCCATATCTTTCAACACAATTGGTATTCCACATTTTGCAATTTCGAAGCCACTTCGCCGATAACCCAGCACTCTCTTCTCATTTTCAAACCAAGATGCCGTTGACAATCCACCACCTTGGCCGCTCACAATCAGAGCGCATCGTCTGGCTCGCAGAAGAACTTGGCATCAAGTATGACTTTGTCTTCCACAAGCGTGACCCTATCCTGGCTCCGCAGTCAATCAAAGAACTGCATCCTTCCGGCACCGCACCGGTGATAGAAGATGACAACTCCCCCTTTACGAAAAACAAGGTCGTTCTCGCTGAATCAGGCGCTATCATTGACTACATTATTGCCGCCTACGGGGAGGGCCGTTTCGCTCGCACACCGAAGGACGGTGAGGAATACATCCAATTCCTGGAGTGGTACCATTGGGCAAATGCCTCCTTGCAGCCAGCCTTGTTCCGTGTGCTGATGAACAGGCGCTTGAGCAACGATCCAGAGGCAGCTCACGTCAAGTTGGGTAATGCCAAACTAGAGGGTGCGCTCTCAATGATTGAGGCAAGACTCGGTGAAACCGGATCCTACTTGGTTGGGAATGACGTCACCGCAGCGGATATCATGGCGATCTGTACTCTCACCACCATGAGAGGGTTCTGCCCCATTGAATTTGATGAGCAAAAGCATAAGAACATTCTGGCGTATCTGAAACGTGTTGGTGACCGGCCTGCCTATCAAAAGGCTATGAAGGTTTGTGAGGGAGAAGATTTCGTGCCTATTCTTGGTGCAAAGGCTGAGCAGTTTGTATTCCCTTATTGAGGTGGGCCCGGATATTATGCACTGATTGTAAATCATCCTGTACATAAATAATGTGAACTTCTAGAACTACCAACTTACAAATCAGCCATAAACAAGTAGGGTGGGGTGGGCCTCCCATGAAGTAATTCTCGCATACAGCTTGGGAATCTTCAAAGCTGAATAATGTTTCACACAAGATAGTCTCTAGGTCAACTTTCTTCTCAGATCAGAATTTGTAAAGGTTCTGCTGGTCGATATTAGTGCCAACGGTAATTCCCCGAAAGCAGCATTGGCACGCCAAAGACACACTTGGGTAGATTGTCCTGATATGACATTGTTTATCAGGACTGTAATATATCGTATCAAGGAATGGATCAATACCGAACCAACACAAGAATATGACTGAGGACGTAGTTCCTTTGCGCGTAAGGGAGGACAGACTCATTAGGTATCATCTGAGACTGCTGCTGCTGTGGGAATCAGAGAATCGTCTCTCCGAAAACATAGGCTCCTGGCATGTTTACATTTTCGCAGTAGGGACAATGTAGGATAAGGCCTTGCTGAGTAACGCCTACGAAGGCAGATGTGGCTTACTGCTTGCGTTGGATGATTAGGGTTGGTAGGTGCCGAGCTAGGTATTCCGGGCACAGCGACGCACTCAACACTGACACGGGTAGTAAAGATAATGTGCAAGTTGCGTCGGACGTTGGTTAAGCTGGTTATGTTTCCGCATTACTGGAAATTCAATTTGGGTGGTCGTGGGGTTGCTGTGGGTGGTTGCTTGAGGGCTTCTGGAATAGGGGTATCGCGCATTGGAAAGTTGAATGAAAGCGTTGGAGCCAAGTAAACCACGACCATGGTGGACATATTAGTTCCTAGATCAACCATAGTTTGTAGTCAGAGAGTATGTCACAGTTGCAGAAAAAGAAATCTCAATCGAAAAAAAGTCACATCGTTGTCATCGCTCATCAACGAGAGAACAACAGATCCCATCCCTAGACGCCGCGCTGATTTGAGGCAACACCAGGTCAGGGCTGCAAAATACAATTTCAACCAATTTCAACCACAACAAAAAGCAAATGAGAGCCACAACAATGGGAACATAAAAACAAAACTCAGGGAAGGAACAAGAACTCGGGCTGCCTGCTTGGTTAGCCGTCATGTTAGTACAGCAGGCTGGGACGCCAAGAACTTTGAATTCTTTTCAGTCGACTCCCAAACTTGCAACCAAGTTTTTGGCTATTTCTGTCAAGCTAACCAAGGAAAACTATGGATTGAAGAGTTAGCACTTGGATGAAATAGTCTGACAGCTGTCGAACTCACCTTCCCATCCCCACTCAGCCATGACATTCACCCAGTGTAATCTGCCACGCACAGTTCTTTCAAATTCAATATTTTCAAGCGACGCGAGTGCGGAACCCCGTCGCGCAAACCTCGATGTAGACTGCCCTGGTCTTCCTCCTGTTGGGCCCTTGTGGGAACCATTGAGACTGTATTTGCGGAAATCGGTGGGTAATGATGAGCTCATTTTCTCCCTGTCTCCAGATGAAAAACTCTCGCCACTACGCGAACTAGTCATTTCACGCTCTCTCCTCGCATTCATTGCGTCGCGGCGCTTCCAGACTTCCTTCAACACCTCCAGACAGCGGTCTACACCACCTAGCATCAAGCGGGACTGAATTGTGGTCCATCGATCCAAGACCCATTTTCGGTCATCGTCAGTGTCAACCTCAGATCCAGCTGCTAGAAGAGGGAACATCTGTATGATAGTAGTCCTGGAGGTATAGGGAACAGTGGCAAGCAAGATTAGGACCCTCTTTGCTAATTCATCAGCCGGCTCAGAGGGTATCTCTGGAACGGCCTGATGCAGGTACAGCAATGTAGCACAGCGATAGGCATGTGCAACTTGAATGCTATGCTGAACTTCGGAATTGGGGTCATCTGGTGGCTCAAACCATTGCGGTGGCTCCCATTCCTCGACAAGAGCTTTGAGTTCCATAGCTTGGGCCACAACCGATACCGTGTTTGACGAGCTCTTCCGCACTTGCTGGATCAACTTCGCCACTCGACTCATAAGAGGATATAGAGTAGTTGCACAGCCCATCAACGGATCAATATCATGGACTGTGTCACTCGGAAGCTCGAAGATTGAGGAATCCCAGTTCTGAGGACCGCACTCATCCAAAGAAGTTAGTCGCGCAATCACGTCCATATATGACCATGTGTTATAGAGGAACCGGATGCGATCCAGCTCCTCATCGCTAACAACCCCTTGCATCCCAGCTGCGATCACCTGGCACATTAATGTTTTTGCGCCTCGCAAATGTTGAATGCATGTGCTAGTGTGTTGGTCCCAGGTATCGGCGAATGCCAAAGCCAGACTAGTTGCCAGGGCAGCATCAGCTCTCATATTCTGAATCTGTCCAACTAGACCAGATATACTCTGGCGCATGTGCTTTGCTCCTTGGACCCGAAGATGGGGGCTTTGCTTGCCCGAGTGGAAAGCCGTCAGAGCAAAGATGGCATGGCGAAGTGCAGGCGTGTCTTTTGCTAACGGCCAAATGAGTGTTCGCCACGGATTCTCTAATGCACCATCTTTGATAGATAAAATTCCACATGTGAGCTTATCAAACCGCAACACGAGCATTTCTGGACTTTCCGGTGGTAGAGATGGGTTGTCTAACATTCTTGGAGGGCCGAGGGTGAAAGAATCTGTGTCTGGCAAGGTGAAGTTCCAAGGTCCCAGTCCTGGATCCGACTTCCGAATAATCTCCTCAATATCATCATTTTCATCCTCCAATAGCTGAGAGAAGCTCAACTTCGATGCATCTGGATCTGGCTGCGCCGCACCAAAAGCGATATGTCCAGCAGGATCAGTGTTGACATCAGGAACCAGTGAGTTTGCGAGCGACAGAGAATCTTGAAACGGCTCCAAAAAGGATAGGAAATTGAAAGGGGGAGAGTCAGCGGACAATGACACGTTAATTTCAAGGGGAGGCGCGGTGCACTCGGCCATAGAAACATCCTCTCGCGTGACAGGCAGATCTTCAAGGGAACGTGCTTCAGTAGATATAAAGCTATTGATACTAATGGGCGAGCTGTGCGAAGGAGTGTCTGGAGGCGAACGAGAGCCATCAAACTTATGGGACTGTATGCGAATCGGTGATGCTGATTGTTCAGTCGTTGGAGGAGTAGGAAAGGTCTGGCCAGTATTGCCGATAGGCGGAGCTTTATGAGACGAAGAGTTTGCTAAAGAAGATTTATGAGTATATCATATCTAGCCTAACCCGCACAGCACTCGTGACTTACCTTTCTTGGCTTTGGTCACTGTAGGCCGCCCAGAAGCCAAGTTGATCTCTTCGAATGGTCGCCATTTGAAGTCTTTCTTGTATCCTCCACATTGGACCTTTCGTCTTTCGCACTGGTGACATGATGGCTTGACTTCGTCGCACTTCAACCGCTTTGCTTTGCAGGTGATGCAACCTATAAAAGTAGAAACTCAAGGTCAATGTTGTGGACAATATGATGAAGTGACCGTTTGCATTATTTCTGCTTCACTGGTTCTTGCTTCACCGATATAAATATGTAGCTTCACATTATTTCAACTTACCATTCCGACTTTTTGTCTGCTTTGGCTTTTGTGTCACAAGGTTTCCCCGCGCTGATGCCGGGTTGTCGGGCGGATCTAAAATCGATGGGATTTTGATGCTTTCCATACCAAGTCGATGTTGAAACCCATTCACACGGAAGAAAACGAGATATACAGAAAGACGGGGATAAAAACAGGGAGATAAGAGGCGATGACAGCGAATGGTAAATGTAAAGATAGGGAATCCTACGGAGAGGAGATGATAAGCCCATGCGGGGGTGCCGATCTTGGAGAATGTGCTGTGTTTTCCATTGCAATCTCAACCAGGTCGGGCGTCGGCCATATCTGATTTAATTTTACAATCTGCCGAAGTAAAGAAGATTGTGTGTAATTCTAACCACAGCCCTAGAGTAGCTCCTAGTGGACATATGTGGGTATCAATGATTGTAAACAATAACAACACCGTGCGGGGATGATTTCTCCAACGGCACTACTAGTACATTAGGACTACGGACACAACCAGCTACGATGAAAATATCATTTACAAGAAAACAAAAACGAAGGGAACGATCTTTGATTAAAAAAAAAGAAGACAAACAGCGGCTGATACCCCCAGCAAGTGAGGGGGCAGCCAACCAGTCTTCACGGACGCAACTAGTACCGTTGTCGGTACTTGTTGGTGACGGGGGCGGCCACAGGGGGAGAGGGGAGCACCACGGGGAGGGAGGGAGGCACCATAGGGAGGGAGGGAGGCACAGTCATGGGAGCAGGGGGGGCGGAGGCGGACATGGCCCCAAGCTCCGCACAGACATCCATGTCCGGAGAGATGTCACGGATCATGTTGTCCATGTAGACACCGGAGACAGACACAAATTCAATGCCATCCATGGGCAGCACATCCTCGAAGTCCTCCTCAACGGGCGAAGGAGGATACTCGACATCCTCCATTCGCAGGGGGATGTCGTGGTCGTTGTCGGCTGCGGGCTGTAGCCGGCCGGCGGGGATGTAGGAGCTGTAGGGCTCGAGGTGAGCCCACAGACGGCGGACGAGGGGCTTCCACTCGTCGCCGACCCCGAGGTTTTGGTGGAGGGCCACAGACGCGGCCAGGGGGCGGGAGTGGAGGAGGTCGAGGATGTCGGAGATGTTGGTGGGCACTTGGGCTAACCGCAGATTAGTATTGCTCCTTCCGTCAATGTTTGGAGATGGGTACTTACCAGGGTGTGGCATCCCTGCCCAATGCAAGCCGAACCACGCAAACTCGGGAGCGAGGACGACACGTAGGAAGTAGGCTTTGGGGGAGCCGGGCCCCACGACAATGACCATGTTGCAAAGGAGCTCGGTCAGCTCCCAGGTCAGGACAGACATGTCGGGCTCGGAGCCCGCAGCAAACAGCTGGTCGAACAGGGACATCTCGTCCCACCTCAGAAGAGGACCAGCCAGGTACTCGCCAGCAAGTACCTGGAGGCCGCTCTTTGAGAACGGAGCCATGGTGTCCAGCACCATTTTTGAAAAAAAAAAAAAGAAAGAAAAGAAAAGAAAACAATAAACGAGCCCGGGGGGGGGGGGGGGGGGGGGCAGAGTGATGAGATTTACAGAGAAAACAAGAGATCAAACCAAAGGATTTTTACAAGACTTTATATGTGGCTAAGGAATACTGAGGCTATTGATAGACGGCTTGAATAAAGCTTAACATTGCCTCAAATGTGAATGTCTCTGGTGTATGAGATGTATTGAGTGAGGCCTCGAGCAATTCTCTCAATGCGTCTGTTTGTTGTTGAACAATAGAGATTTGAATAGCCATATAATTCAGCAGAGACTTTGAATAACATTGTTCAATTGATTCGCCTATCAATGTGAGACCCCATACCTGTGCGTGATGGAGTATGTATGTATATTATTGATCACTTTGTTTGAAAAGTGAACTGAATTATTGGAATTGGTTATTCCCAGTGAACGTTGGAATTGTTAGATGGCTTGGCTGAAGTAGGTAGTGCAGTGCAGTGTAGTGTAGTGCAGTGTGGTTTGTTGTACAATTGGTCCAATGGTATGGGCATTAGAAAGACTGAAGCGAACTGTCGTTGAAATGAGGCCGAAGTGCAGGCAATGTAAGGCTCAAGTAAGAGTGATATCAATTGAAATTGATGGATACTAAGGTCAGAATAGAGGCGGCGGTAAGGGATGTCCCGAATACTGGTGATGAAACTATGGCCTCGATGCCATTCTTAACCAAGAGGCACTTGCAAGGTTACCATGAGCTCGTAGAACTCAATAATTTCAACCTTCGTTACCACCACACCGATGAAAGATTAGTTCCAAACAACACCATTGTTCACTCAGAATAGTAGTATCTCTTTGCATATTCATCATCAAGTGCTATCCTAGGAAACGTGTACTATTGTGGGGAAAATACAGCCTATTTTACCACTAGACCATAACAAAAAACCTCGGTTCCTGTTTAGGGCCTAGGGGGGCCATATTCCCGTCTGACAACTATCAATAAACACCGGAGATTCGGGGTTCTACTTGTAGCGTAGGAGAACGTGAGGAATCCGAGGTTACTTATAGACAAGTCTGACCTTGCACACAAGTGAAATGGGCCAATCCAACATATGCCAATAAGGACCTTTTCACTTGTTTTCGAGGGCACATGAGATCGTAGATATTGGGAGCACACTATCCACAACCATCTCGGCCGCTAACCCACACTCTCGGATAATATATTCAGATTTAAGAGGACTATCGAGGCCAAAGAAAAGCTTGAGAGAAAGAGACTGCACATAGGCAAAGGCAAATGAATATTATATATGAAGTAACTATGTGGTGCCAAGTTGTAGTCTACGTAGTCCCGAGGTCCGCCCATAAGCGGGCGGGCCGTAGGATTGGATTAGTCATGCAGCGAATTTCGGAGGTCCGGAGTCAGTGGCGGGGAAACCCCAGATGTTCACGGCCCGAGGTCAAGCGGAGCCCTTGTTTTTATTTCTCAACTTCTTTTCTTTTGCTTTCTTTTGTTTCAATTCACCAATTATCTGTTGGTTTTCTACTTATACCGTCAGCTATGTTTCGTTCGATACGACGTTTGCCTCGACGCGCCCCCGTTGTGTCCACTGTTTCTTCGCGTTCATTGCGGCCTTTCACTAGCGGTTATACTCGGATGACGACGCCTGTTCAGCACCCCGTATCCACCACTCTCCCCTCAGACGCATACCAGCTGCTGTCCACACAAGAGAAAGCAGGCGAATCTGAAGATGCGCTTTACGACCAACAGCTTCGTGATGTGGAATCGTGGTGGAATTCGCCTCGCTACGAAGGCATCAAGCGCCCTTACACGGCGGCAGATGTCGTGAGCAAGCGCGGCTCCTTGCAACAAACGTACCCCAGTTCTTTGATGGCGCGGAAGCTTTTTAATCTTCTCAATGAGCGAGCGGCTGCTGGTCAGCCCGTTCATACCAGTGAGTCCTTGACCGGCTGAGCTACAACTGTGACAAATCTGACCTTGGTTCTGCACACAAGTGGGAGCTATCGACCCTGTCCAAATGACGCAACAAGCCCCCAACCAAGAAGTTCTGTATGTCTCGGGCTGGGCTTGCTCTTCACTTTTGACAAGTACCAACGAAGTATCCCCCGATTTCGGCGATTACCCCTACAATACCGTCCCGAACCAGGTCCAGCGTCTGTTCAAGGCCCAGTCTATGCATGACCGGAAACAGTGGGACACGAGACGAAAGATGACCCCGGAGCAGCGAAAGGCTACGCCTTATACTGACTATATGCGACCAATCGTTGCTGACGGTGATACCGGGTACGTCAATAAGTAAGATTGGATGCACGAAGTATTACTAATTATCTCGGTGCAGCCATGGTGGCTTATCGGCTGTTCTAAAACTTGCCAAGTTATTTGCAGAGAATGGTGCCGCGGCCGTTCATTTTGAAGATCAATTGCACGGTGGAAAGAAGTGCGGCCATCTAGCAGGCAAAGTGATCGTCCCAATAGGTGAACACATCAACCGACTGGTAGCAGCTCGATTCCAGTGGGATATGATGGGATGTGAGAACCTGGTTATTGCCCGAACAGACTCTGAGAGTGGTCGACTCATCAGCAGCGCCATCGATGTTCGTGACCACGAATTCATCCTTGGTATCACGGAAGACGTGGAACCTTTGGCCGAAACCCTCCAAGCTATGGAAAGGGAGGGTGCCTCGCCTAAAGAAATCGACGCATTTGAGCTTGACTGGGTCAAGAGGCACAAGCTTGTTACATTCGACGAAGGTATGTTCATTGGTTCTGTGTCAAACGATCCCATTTACTAACAATTTGTAGCCGTCGATGCTCATCTTGAGTCAGAGGGCGCTCCCCAGTCATCTCGGGATGCGTACAAGGCCTTTGTTAAGAAGAATCCCGATCTTTCTTTCTCTCGTCGCCGTGCTCTGGCAAACGATTACACCAAAACACCTGTTGTGTGGTCATGTGATAGCCCGCGCACTCGCGAGGGATTCTACCACTACTCCGCAGGGTTCCCTGCTGCGACCAAGCGCGCGAAGGAGTTTGCACCTTACGCAGATCTTCTCTGGGTTGAAACTGGTGACCCAGATGTCGAGAAAGCCGGAACACTCGCCGGCGAAGTGCGGGCCGCTTACCCAGGCAAGAAGCTTGTCTACAATCTTAGCCCTTCATTTAACTGGATGGGACAAGGATTTGATGAGGCTTCCCTCAAGTCCTTCGTCTGGGATATTGCCAAGCAAGGGTAAGCTTAAAACTGCATCTATCCCGCTTCGATCCACTAACTTCTTTCAGATTTGTCCTGCAACTCATTTCCCTGGCTGGTCTGCACACAAATGCCACCATCACGACCGAACTTTCCCGTGCATTCAAGGATGAGGGTATGTTGGCTTACGTCCGTCTTGTCCAGTCCCGCGAGAAGGAGCTCGGTGTGGATGTTCTCACCCACCAGAAGTGGAGTGGCGCACCTTACATGGATGGAATAATGGGTGCTATCCAGAGTGGAAGTAGTAACAGCAGGAGCATGGGTGAGGGTAACACAGAAACGGGTAGGTCATCTTAGACAAATTTTAGAATTCATCAAATTGCTAACCACAACTCTTAGGATTCTAATTCCGATTCAAAAGCTATGTACTGGCAACTGCTTGGTTGTAATTGGGGACTATTTGATATTGAGATATATATGGGAACAGATGCCACATGACGTGCAAATGTGTTAACTTCTCTTTTTCATTTATCTTGCAATACATCTTTAGAACTTTATATTCACTAATCCTCCAATGACATGACTTGGTAGATTGAGGTGCAAATACCTTTTGGTTTCACGGTCCTGTACCAATCATAGAAGGCGTTTATGGCTCTATTCACAGCCACAACTAACAGGGAATAGTCTCCGATGTCTTAGGCTTAGAGAACCTATTTCCCCCCCCCCCCAAATCTCAATCCAAGAGCAGTAATATTGAGTTAAAAACATCGACTAGTGTTCAAGTTTCGAGCCAGCCCAACCAATTCACCCTTAAAAACTTTTTTGAGCAAAAATATTGTCCCAATCAATCCACACCAATTGTGAGATCCGTAGTTTACTTGCATACTCCCTGATTCTCGTGAGCAAGTTGCTGCATGACAGGTTAGTCTTTGAAGCCACGATATTTTCGGTAGAAGATAAGGCCTACCAAGCAGAAGCCACTGGCACAGTTTCCTGAGCTGCCATCGGCTTTGCAAGGGGAACCGACGCCAATCTAAAGATTGTTTAGCTTCAATGGACTTGGTGTTCAGGTTTTCAAAATTACCAAAGCAGGGTCCTTGTCTGCAGCCAAAGCAGAGCCAATAATGGCCATAAAGGCGATGAAGGTGAAATGCATATTAAAATTGGAGGGACTATGTCTCAGTTTTGGAAATGCCAGCTGTGAAATGGTATTAGAGGGATGAGTGTAATTCAAGGTCAGCCGGCTGATAGTATTTATATTTCTCTAGGAGCCGTTGTATGAATCTCTAGTCTTGATCGTGTTGTAGAGTGGACATTGGGAGAAAAGGCTTGGTTAGGTACATTTTTTGAAGAATCAACTTCCTATCTGCATATAACGAAACGGCTAGATTAAGGAACAACCTCTAGAAAGGGGTTCGCTTTCTTGTTACATTTTAAACGTTTGTAGAATATGTGCTTCTTGTTGAAAATCGGTCCATGCTGTACTCCAGACGCGCCACGGTTGAGTACGGAATTCTCATCTGCGTACAGCTTTTTTTTATCGAGCTACTGAATATACTATTCTCTTACCTGAACCTTTGGCGTGGCGTTTGTAACCACCGTATTTGTGGAGAGGTATTTGGATAGCTCGGACAATTTGATTGAGTAGCCTTTTGATTTAGCCCATATGGGTACTTGGGTCTAAAAATGGGCTGAACTTGCTTGTTCCTCATTAAAGCCTGTAGACTTGGGACACAAAGAAACGAGAGAGCGAGGATTGCTGCGAGAGGGATAATGCCTCCAATGACCGTGCAATGTAGTAGGATACTCGGGCTTCTCGGTACAAATGCGAATATCGCAAGATTGTCAAAGTCTGAACAAACAAGGATAAGTATGCAGTCTATTACCTTATCGCATATTACATGTCCCGATTCCACTACACGGTTCTTAACGGTTGCTGTTCAGGCTTATGCTCTACACTTAGGCGCATCAAGAAGTGAGCTGGAAATTAACCGGGCTTACATGATTTAGACTATACAAGCTTGAGAGGAATCAACTGAAGTTCGGGCTTGGATTCTGGCAATTTAGATAACAGGCTTTTCCTGCAGATCAAACAGCGACTCAATGGGAGACTGCTGATGCATATTATACCTTGATTATAGACTACTTGGTTTTTTTTTTGTTGCTTATAGTTTGAGACTTAGCGTCAATGGAGTACGCCTTAGGCCATTCGATTCAAGGCATATAGAGGGAACATTATCGTCGAGGTAGGGCACTGGTTACAACCACCCTGTTAAGGTGATCATATGAATTGAGTCCTGACGGGAAAACCAGAACATGGCCTGTGGTATTGGGAAGGAAAGAGGCAATTTATTATTTTATAAAGATTGGTGACAAGAAATTAAAAACAGTTCAGAACCTAATTGTACATTTTATAGTCCCCCTCCCCCCCCCCCCAACTTCAAAGGTATCACATGATAAAAAACTGTCGAATGTCGAATGCATAGATCAACAAAATGGTAGAAAATGAAAATGAAAATGACAAGTCATCAATCTAACAAGAGCCTTGAGTAGAGAGACAGTCACTCCGGAGGTCATCAAAACCCGATGAACACGGCAGAGGCAAACAGAGTTGAAAGAAGCATCACAGCCTTCAAGCTAGTATAGGCCTTAGGCAAAGAGGTATCCGCCCCAGAGGTACTTGTGCTAGTTGCTGCGCTCTCCGTCGAGGTACCTGATGATGACTTGTCGGAAGATGATTTCGTAGATGTTTCCGTTGAAGTCGGGTATGAAGTCCCCGTTGCAGTGGCATTAGCAGCTCCGGTGCACCACACGTCCTTCCAGGCTACACCCGCGTTGTAGAGGCACTTAGTGAGGTCGTCGACTGATTGATCGACAGCCGGGGCATAGATAGCACAGTCACTATCATAGGCAGTCACCCCTGCGGGTTTCGCGCATTTTGAAAGGAATCCTTTGTACTTGTCGTTATTGGGAACTCCACATGATGCATCTTTGATGGGGATTTCGTACTGGGCTGAGGTCCCACAGCCTGTGCTAGTTGCCAAGGCTCCAGTCGTAGTTGTAGTTGACATGATTTTGAGCTTTGAAGCAATGAAAAATTAGAGAGAGAAAAGGTTTGGAGAGATGATTTTTATTTTTTGATCTAATCGAAGGATTTGCTATAGAGTGGTTCATATGAGCTTTTATAGCCGCTTGGCCCCTTTTTATAGACGATTCGTTCATTGAACCACCAAGCCCAGAATATTTCCGGCTATTTTTAGTCGGTATTGTTGGTCTTATCCAGGTTTACATGAAACTGCCAAGGTGTGACGCGAATTGGTAAATAACGTATGTTCCGTGTTGTCAGATAAATAAAAACCAGGTAAACCATTATACCGAGTATAAGCCTCTTGACTCTCCTGATCTGAGTCCATAGTGGGTCAGGCTGAGTTGGGCTGAGATGGGCTGAGCTCTTGGTGTTCGGGAGGCCCGGCAAACGGTAGTGAGTTTTCAGCCCGTAGATCGCAGGGCATCAGATGGATTTTCAGCATACCTCTTGTTTGTAAGTAACATGGTTGGAAAAAAAAAATTTTTGAATTTTCGAATCGCAGATGTTGTCGACAATTTTTGAATTTTCGGGGTTTCATTGCCATTTCCGCTAGATCAATACATTTTTGTCCCATGCTATGTGTGTGTTCGGCATTTTGGATTCCAAGTAAAAGGCACAGACTTAAGATTAGGACTCCCATGTTTCAAACGGCACTCAGTTCGATCATTTGTTCCGGTCCCCTGCAGAAGATGCGCCTCCTATGACCCTATATTTGGCTTTGAGCGGGGTCATCAAGTAAATGAAATTCTTCAACAGCTATTGAACATGAAGCATAACTACGAAAGCCGACGAAGATATAGCGAAGACTATAGGTAAGGAGTTAGGTAAAGCTAAAAGACAGACAAAAAAGGCTGCACAAAGAGATATCTGAAACGATGAGAGATCAAGCAAAGGAAGAGATTGCAAATACACCCAAAATCAACCATCAACTATATGCTTTAATGGATGGGGTTGGGCCCATAACGTAGACGGGAAATTCGAGTTCTCGGATGACTGTCTGAAGCTGAACCAAAAAGTTCTTATTAGCCATGATCAACATAATCAAGGAGGACCAAATTCTTCTCCTTATTTACCTTGGATTCTCCGACAAGAAAAGCAAGCCTTAGATTGAGCTTGTACATTCTCTTGATGTTGCACACTTCGAAACTCGAAGTGACCTCCGGGGGCAGTCGGTTGTTGGCCCATATGACATCCCTTAAACCGACCGTTGTGTCCGTGGGTGCATCTGCAAGACCTATCGGATAGTTTATATTGGCCATACTTTGCACGATCCACGTGCTAGTAGACGACTCTGTGGTCCCTTGTACTTTCACTTGTGTCGTTTCGACCAGCATGGTTTGAAATGCACTCAGGAATACTTGGCACTGCGAATCCCCAAGCTTTGTGATTTTTATACTCAAAGGGATTGAGTGACCTAGATGGAGGCAAGGTCCGTTCTGAAGCTCGGTGTCGACTCTGAAGGATAAAGGTGAATCGCTGTCGAGGATGTGTGGGTTGATGCTGATGTAGCATTGCTGCTTGAACGGTTTTTGGTTCGGTATCGGGTCTGCAAATGAATGGAATGGAATATTTCGAGTCTTGATATTGATCAGCCATGAGTTGAATGCAATTCTTGTTGCTCAGCAATCGCTGAAGCGGGCAGTTGCTTACCTGTTTCACTGTACTTTGGCCAGTAACTACCACAGTCAGAGAATATTGAATCTCAGCCAGTGACTCCGAGTCCCCTGTTGAGGGCGGAGTCTTCCTCAACAGGTGGGATTTCTTTTGGGGCCAACACGGAATGTTTGTACACGTAATTTGTGGTCTGTTTGACCAGTGACCGGTTTTGTAGCATTCGGTCACTTCGGGAATCTGAACAAATGCAAAATATTTCGTAAGGTACAGCTAGGCATCACTGACTTGAATTTTGATTGGTACTGACCATGATAGAGAATCGGAGAACATGATTTCCGCTCCCGATAGTTACACGGGAGGTGTTTGGATCATGCATCAAATGCTCTGAAGGAAACAGGCGGTGAGACTTCTTGAACAGCTGAAAGTTGCGAGTGTTAATGAAAATAATCAAAATGCAATGGTCGACTAGCGCAGCCATTTTGGCACATACATCATGGGTTTCTGTGCGTCTGCTTTGAGTGAGCCGGGATGTTGCTGTTCCCGACAAGTTTAGGACAATTGTTGACAAGTCGGCCGGCGACTCGGTATGCAATATTACCTCGCCCGATACAGTATCTTGATGGGTATAGGCTGAATCTGTCTCGTCCAGTCTCAACTCCACTGTCATCGGTGACTGGGAGAGCCCAAGTGAGCTCATTGTGAACAGCATGGGGGAAATCCGTTAAGGGGGGTGTTATGTTGGAAAAGGTATAAGCAGCTCTCGTACTTATTCTTAAAAGGGTTCAATCTTGCCATTAAAAACTCTCAAGGTATATAATAAAACTTCTGCATGTCTCACTTCAAAGTGACCCCAGATCTCGGCACAATCAGAATTTTGTGCCTCGTGGGATTTCACGTAATTTGGGTTATTTTTAGTCGGTTAGCAAGGCGATTAAAAAGATGAACCATGCCCAGGTGTACAACTAATTTACCTACCCGTCCACGGGTACTACCGCCCTCCGCCCCTATACCTTTACCAGGTATGGGTCTGTCCCAGAATACAGAAAATTCCCACAAAACGGGAATTCTAAGAAATTAGGTACCTTTTAAATGGAATGCCCATACAAAAGGCACTTAAGCATAGTATGTTTATGATTGGAATTTCTCCAGTCCTGGGAACACTTAGGGGGTATATACAGAGTGAGTAGTGCGTACACATTATAAAGGAAGTATCTTTCTATTTAGTAATAGCACTAAGAAGAAATATCACGTATTCTCTAAGTGTCAGAACATCTGTTTCCCTATACGTCTGTTATGTATGGTGCTTTTTAAATATAGTCTCTATTCCTCTACATTAGATACCTAAAATCAATCTTATTAACAAATCAATTAAACCAGACTTCTATTATCTATTAATACTCTTATTTACCACTTAGATAGCAGGCCAATTGAGAAAAGAAGGTGTTGGGTATATGTACCTTTTGTATGAACATGCGATATAAAAGATGCCTAATTTTTACAATTTCTGTTTAGTGGGACAGACCCAACCTGAGTAAGGTTGGGCTGGCAAGACGGCTATTGGCTGGTTGAAAAGAATAAGGGTGTTTTAGCCTCACGCTAAGGAGTAGGGTTTGTTATATGATTGGTTACTCGCTTTAACAAAGATGTGGGGTCCCGTCTTAAAATAGTCGCCTATACAAAGTTAATTCAGTTAGAGCGAGGTGAAGCTAGCTTGTTATTCTTTCACTTTAGGGGGAGAGAGAGAGAGAGAGGAAGAACACTCAGTCCTTTACAACTTCAATTCCATGCCAAATCTGGTCGGCATATCTGTGCAGCCTGTCATACCTGAATCAATTTGAACCGGCTTGGCATCAGGGATTCTAGGGATTGCATTTCGGACTTTCAGCTTACACACTCCCAGCACTTGTTCTATATTGGGTCCAGACTGTTATATGATGGATCCCTTTAATCGACCTTACTCATTTCACTATGCACCACAAGGTGATGAAAGCGACGACCTGAGTGATGGTCATTCCCCTCGGGTAAGTATATACGAAGTGGAAATTACTTGAACTGTGGACATGCGGCAAACCGAACTGATCTGACATTCCCGGTCACTACCAGAATACTGAACTCCCAAATGAGCACTCCCTCTCCCTACTTCATCCAGCCCATTCTTCTGCCTTGGCCATCAGTCCCTTCGAAGATCCAGTTTCTTCGGGTGAAGTGACTCGTCGACTATACAACTCTTCATCTTCTGAGGTCAAAAGCCCGAGACCCGAGTCGATGGAATCGCTAGACCTCCCCGGTCAGATCAGATTACACAACTTTTCTAACCAAGGCTCCGCTGTTTCCTCCAGCAAAGAGTCGGGGCCACGACACAAAGGAAGCAGCATCCGTCGATATCCAACACGGCGAATTAAGTTGACGCAAGGCTCGGTCTTGAGTATCAACTATCCGGTACCAAGTCCTATACGCAATGCTATCCAGTCTGAGTATCGAGATGCGGAGGGAGAACTTTCTGAAGAATTCACGCAAATGAGATGTGAGTAGTCGCACCAATGTGCCAGTTGATTCGACCCCATCATGATAACCTGACATTTTTTTTCCCTTTCTTATTAGACACCGCCGCAACGTGTGATCCTGATGAATTCACGCTACGCAATGGTTACAATCTCCGTCCTTCGATGTATAATCGGCACACTGAACTTCTCATTGCCATCACATACTACAACGAGGATAAAGTACTGACCGCGCGAACCCTGCATGGGGTAATGCAAAATGTGCGAGATATCGTCAAACTGAAGAAGACAGAATTCTGGGACAGAGGTGGTCCCGCATGGCAGAAAATTGTCGTCTGTCTTGTCTTCGATGGCATGGATCCCTGCGATAAAAACACACTGGACGTTCTGGCAACCATTGGCGTTTTTCAAGATGGCGTGATGAAGCAAGATGTGGATGGAAGAGAAACGGTCGCTCACGTTGTTCGTTTTCCCACCTCACGATCCTTCTAGATTTCAATGCTTCGGGGTATGTTCAAATGCTGATAGTTCCTAGTTTGAGTATACCACACAGTTATCGGTTACTCCGAAACAAGAGCTTGTGCGCCCATACAAAGACGACCCTATGAATCTGCCCCCGGTACAGATGATGTTTTGCCTCAAGAAAAAGAACGCTAAGAAGATCAACTCACATCGATGGCTGTTCAATGCCTTCGGGCGTATTCTGAATCCTGAGATCTGCATCCTGATTGACGCGGGTACAAAGCCCGGAACGAAGTCTTTGCTAGCCCTATGGCAAGCTTTCTACAACGATAAGAACCTCGGCGGGGCCTGCGGTGAAATTCACGCGCTTCTGGGTCACCGGTGGAATAAGCTCCTCAATCCCTTGGTTGCAGCACAAAACTTCGAATACAAAATCTCGAATATCCTGGACAAACCCTTAGAGAGCAGTTTCGGCTATGTGAGTGTACTTCCGGGTGCTTTTTCTGCCTATCGATATCGTGCTATTATGGGCAGGCCTCTTGAGCAGTACTTTCATGGAGATCACACGCTAGCTCAAAAGCTCGGTAAGAAAGGAATTGATGGGATGAATATCTTCAAGAAGAACATGTTTCTTGCAGAAGATCGCATTCTTTGCTTCGAGCTAGTCGCCAAGGCCGGCAACCAGTGGCTACTCACATACGTGAAAGCGTCGAAGGGAGAAACAGACGTCCCGGAACGACCAGCAGAGTTCCTAAGTCAACGGCGGCGATGGCTGAATGGCTCTTTTGCAGCATCACTGTATTCAGTCATGCATTTCAACCGGATCTACAAAAGTGGGCATAGTATCATTCGGTTGATGTTGCTTCATATCCAACTGGTTTACAATATCTGCCAACTAGTCATGACATGGCTTTCACTTGGTAAGTTGATGGAGCTCTTTGGGCCTTGCATTAGTCCTATGCCAGACTACTAACATACCCTAGCATCCTACTGGCTCACAAGTTCCGTCATCTTGGACATTGTGGGAACACCAAGTGCGACCAACAAGAATAAAGGGTGGCCTTTTGGGAATGAGGCTACTCCGATTGTCAATAACATGTTGAAAATTGGTTATCTGACATTCCTTATGCTTCAATTTATCCTAGCGCTTGGAAATCGACCAAAGGGGTAAGTATCCCGGCTTAGAGATAGATATGTACTCCCTTTCGGTTTACAGCTAACATTCAATCACAGATCAAAATTTCTGTACACGCTCTCCTTCCTCTACTTTTCTGTTGTCCAGCTCTATCTCCTCATTTTGTCGTTCTATCTCGTTGCGCTGGCAATGACTCCCGAGAATCTCAGTTTTGATTCCAATCATGGCTTTTCGGCACTCATATCGGGCTTTATTTCCTCAACGGGTGGGCTGGTTCTAATTGCTCTGGTCTCAACATACGGGATCTACTTCCTTGCTAGTATACTCTACGCCGACCCTTGGCATATGATCACTTCATCTTGGGCCTATTTCCTCGGAATGCCATCTTCGATCAACGTTCTCATGGTCTATGCATTTTGCAATTGGCATGATGTCTCATGGGGCACAAAGGGATCCGACGCACCCGAAAAACTTCCATCGGCGCAAACCAAAAAGGAGGATGAAACACCTTTTGTTGAAGAACTAGACAAACCTCAAGTCGATATTGATGAGCAATTCGCATCCACTGTGAAGCGGGCCTTGACTCCCTGGCAAGAACCGATTGAGAACGAAGGAGTGGCCCTAGACGATTCATACAAAGCCTTCCGGACGAATCTAGTGTTGCTATGGACATTTAGTAATGGTCTTCTGGCGTTGTGTATCAACAACCTGAGCATCGACAGGCTTTGCCTAACGGTAAGTCGAGTTTGAGTTCCTTCTTTTATTGTTTACATGAACTAACCGACACAGTCGACATCTACACCTCGCACGGCGTGGTATTTCAAGATCATTCTGTGGGCCACTTCTGGTCTCTCAATTTTCCGATTCTTTGGGGCATTGTATTTCTTAGCGAAAACCGGAGTCTTGTGCTGCATTTCGAGGCGTTGAGTCAGATCTTGGACTTGTCTTGGAAGGCTCAAGATTATCCAAGATTTTACTTTCTCTTTTGCTTTTTCATTGTTAGATACCATGTGTCGTGATTAAGTTCAGAAACAACAATAATAATAAGCTCATGTTTCTATCCATGGGTGTCTTATGGATATCCATGGATTCAGTAGAGCAGAGTTTACATAGAGTTTACATAGAGTTTACGTAGAGTTTCTCTAGATTTTACCTTCAGGAAAGCAGTGCCAAGGGTTCTTAGCTTACAAATTTGTCCGAGGTCCCGCCGAGATTCCAAGAAGAGTCTCAAAAAGGGTCTCAGGTCAAAAAGGGTTTAATAATGGTTTACTACTCCCTCGTACTTCTGCTGTTTCATCACTTGTGTGACCGGCGAATAATGCGTTGCTACATATGCAGTACCTAAATATGATTATTTACGATGTATTTATCTCCTAGGGGTTTTTAAATACCTCTGAAGTATCCCAGAAGTACCCCTAAGTACCCCAGACTATTCGCCTCCGACGGTTCTAAAGACTCATTGGACAATATATTGGCGCCAAGAAATTTGCGATCCGCCTTGGAACCCATTTAATGCTGCCTATTCTTGCGCAGGAGGAAATTTTCTGATTCAGGGCACTTTCTGATTATTTTTAGGACCTCCCAGGCCTGGATTCACCAATATTTTGCTCCACTCTCGTAGAGTGATAATTCCTTCACATCAAAACAGTTGAAAACAAGTATGTCGACCGAGCTTTCACTCGAGAGACAGGTGCCTCAATTAGTGGTATGAGTCTCACCTGAAACAATTCCCAACATCACCCGGTACTAATGGCAATTGCAGTGTGACCTCTGTCATTCACGCAAGGTAATGACTCTTGGGGGCAAAATATGTATACATATTCAATTTGCAATTTGCTGAGCAGATACACAGGTTCGGTGTGATCGGCGCGATCCATGTGGCAATTGCCAGGATGCAGGCATCTCCTGTAATCGTCGGCGGGCTGTGAAGCGCAAATGTCTAAGTAGTCGCCCCCAGGGTGGTTACAGCCGCAGCTCTTCCCGCAGTTCCCGGCGAAGAGCGACACCTGATCATCAGGTTGATGGGAGTAACTCGACGAATGAAGTCTTACCCGTCGTTCGCTCTGTCCCAAGTCGTAATCTCAACGATCCACGTGGGCCCAAAACTGGGGTTGTGTATGATCCGGTCTATGATGCGCAAATGACGATTCAGTATCATCTATACCGTCTACCAGGTCTCAGTCTAGACCGACGCAGCGTGCTCGAAACAGCTTTATCTGTCATAAAAATATTATCCGACAATTCGAGGGCACTGGTACAAGACAGTCTTAACAATCGTCAAGAGGAAGTTTACTCTCGAAGTCCGTCTATTGAATTCCTTACCTGGATGTTGAAAGGTACACCGATGTTTAACTACCTCTATACGTTGCAAAATTGATGCTAATGATGAAACTCCACAGATATCCGGTCTAACAGATTTGGAACTTTCGTTATGGATTATTTCAGACATATATCAATTCCAAAATTGAAGCAGATGGGACTTTCACTTCTTCGCAACAAAATACCGACTCGCGAATCCATCATCTACACCGTTTGCGTCAATTCTGTTGCCTACAAGTTTATTTCTACGGTTATAAATCTTGAAGAAGACACCGATCTTGCCCTCGAGTTGAGGAAGAATGCCAAAGAGTATCTAGCATCAGCTCAGGCCGCATTGAAGCAGATCCCATTGCTGGTAGTACCATCTCTTGCGCTATTACAGGCAATCATATGTGGGGTAAGCCTCTAGATCCTGCTGTTGTATCCTTGCTCTACGGAACTAATCCTTGTTTAGATATTTCTTCACCAGGGGTCTGGAGACGTCGATTTAAGTGTGGAGCTCACTAAGGCCGCGTGTAACACCTGCATTGACTTGAATCTTCAAACAAAAGTACTATGTGGAACTGCAAGCGAGGAAGAGCTTTTCTGTTTCCTTTGGTGCTACACTATGGACAGAAACTATGCATTCAAGTCACGAACTTCACGCTGCCTTCTCGATGTTCAGCTACCCTCCACTTTCAACGATCTTTATCCAGCTTACCCCCCTATGGCCGAACATTTCTTGATTTACCTAGATCTTGCTCGGGTGCAGGATACGGTCGTTTCATATCTACCCGATAACTCATTGAATCACCACAATCCCTCCTTGATGTATGGTACTGGAGAATACATGCTGCTGCAGATGCAATATATCGAGCAAAGAATGAACAACGTGAGTCAGGAACATCCCTTTTCCTTTATGCACAATTTTCTAACCGATTGCAGATAGCTTTATTATCATCTGAGTGGAAGGGACTCGACTCCCAACCCGAAATGTCGGCCCTCAAGTTCGCCTATCAATCAGTCATGACCGGAATCCTATATCTCCTCCAATCCGATTCAGGCCAACCAACACGCTCAACCGAGAGCTACCTTCAATCAGCACGTGAGGAACTTTCAGCGCTTGTATCCATGTGTCACACGGCGGAGAAGCAAACCGCAGTCAACTTTTTGAACTGGTGAGTATCCAATACCAGTAGCGTATATTTCCAATTTTCACCTCTCTAATACGCACCTCAGGACTATTCTACTCTATCCAGCGACGGCATACCTAGTTCTATTCTGCAACGTCGTCGCGACATCCGATGTTGGCGATTTCAACCTCATGAAAGCTATCGCCGATTGTCTCACTCAAACTGGACTCAGCTACCCCCTTGTGCAATTACGAACACTGTACCAGAAATTCCTTGGTCTTTCTCAAGAGTTTTTCAACGATGAGCGCAATGCGCTTCAAAGGATCCCTTCACCTCGGTTGGGAAGTCCGCTGTCTAACCCGGTTGGGAACCCGTTTGCGCTTACGTGGGGTGAAGATGATTTGGTTTTCAACCAGTTTGTTTTCACTGGTGCAGAAAGCTTCTCTGGTATGTTCAGTATGCCGGATGTTGATCCATCTCTGCCGTATAGCTTTGATTGAACGAGTGTATAATACCTTGGGTTATGGTCTGTGGGTTTGGTATGGTGTTCCTGTATAAGTGGTATACACAAGGCTTTTATGAATAGAACATTAAATTAATTCTTCAATTTATATTAAAAAATGATGATCTACAACAAATTTCAATGAAATATTCGAGGTTATATTCCTGGTACGTACAGGTATATACCGTTGGCGTTAAGTACGGTCTGTACATGACAGCGGGTTATATATATGTATTCCGTTCTATATTATTCCAAACCGAACAACAGGTATCTTCATCATTTATCTCTCTGAGGTCGAATGTCTCTAGGAATACTTTAAACGATTAAATATGTATAGAGATAGTGACATCGCTGTTTTTATAGCTAGCGTACGATATATATGCAGTCACTAACATGATGTTTTGTATGAAGGTACCCCGAAACCGAAGAGAAATTAAACAAATCCAGAACACTCTTCATTCCTATCATTGAAAATGACTACATAGAAATAGTGCATATTAAATATGGATGGAAAGTTCACTCGAAAAAGAAGAGTCCGAATTGGAGATAGGGCATGAAAAGCCGAGATCAAGATAACAAGAAACATCTCAAAAGCTAGCAATACCTTACAAGGCCGACTATTTTAATATAGATAGCCATCAAAGAATTACATCAGAAGAAAAACCACAAAGGACACACGAAATAAAGAGCAGAGACATCGCAGAGCTCAAAATCAGCTTAATTGCAGCGGACACATCACATGGTAAACCAAGGTGTCAGATATACTCGTGGTTTGAAATCAAACAAAGACAGTCAGAAGGACAAAGTCGTGGTGGTGAGGAGAATTGAATCATAGAAACGTTGCGCCGCGTATCAAGAAATGGCAAAGTAGAAACACCGTTTTCCCATCACAAGGTGAGGTTGAAGTTAGAAAGACACGAACTCGCTGAATAACGGACAAGACATCATCGGTAGACAAGGGTATTGACCTAGTTGACACGGAACGAATCGAAGATGACTGCGTGACCAGTTAGTATGGAACAATGACAAAAGAAAGAATCGAAGGAGCGTACCTTCATGACCTCTGCGACAACCGCTGCCGATCCACATCAAGGTGTTCAAGAATGTGTATCGCTCATCGCCGGTCTCCATGGACAAATTGACTCGGTACTTGTAACTGCCGGGGTTGACACCATCTGCCATGTTGGCATCGATGACCTTCTCGAGAACATCCTTGGCGCCTGTCAACCATCCTTCTGTGCGCACAATGATAAATGCAGGTGGCTCATCGACAGTCTGAAGAATATAACTCGCACGAAGATTGGTAGTGGAATCTTTGGTGACGATCTGTGTATCTTGACCACCGGGCTGTTGTCGAACGTTAGACACTGGACAAGGAATAATTCGAGGTTGGATTTAGCCTTACCAGAACGATACCCTTGCCCCATCGGCCGGCCCATTGGCCGCCAATGAACGAGACCCACTCTCTTTGTCCCCAGACGCTGGGTCCAACAGATACCTTGGGGTTCATTTTGATGCTCATGCGGAAATCCAGCTCCAGCGACGGTGCGGGGATCTGAAGTGATCGGGCGACGTCACCCTCGGGGAATGTGTGGAGCAGATTGTTGGCGGGGATCGAGTCCTTCATTACGCTGAGATAGGTAGGGCATTCGAGCAGATGTTGTCGCTGGCGACTAGTGTTCTTCGCGCGAACTTGCTGGCAATAAATACATTGAACGGACAGGCACTATTCCGCACTGTTAGCTTGTATGTTCCAATGTATGTGGCCGTCGACTTGCTTCGCTGTACATACCTTGTCTTCTTCCTTTGCGCGGAACTCAACGAAAGCGGCGTGCACATCGTCTAGTGGGGGCGCGGGCAAGCTCGAATTTGTTGTTTTGGCCTTTGGCTTGGGAGTCGGACGAGAGGGCACGGCACTTGGCGGCGCGGACGGAGGACCGGTGGGCGGAACTGGGGTTGCCATTGCAGCACGGTTCTGGAGGGCCCCCAGCGGGGTCTGCAACGGGGTGGCATGAGGGTTGACACCATTGGTCATGAGGGTGCCATTGGGAGTTGGGATAGTACCAGGACCAGTTGGACCTGTTGGGGTGGCTGTCGGGCCATTGGGAGTTCCGGGGTAGCCATTGGGAGGACCGATTCCGTTAGGGGCGGCCTGGGCGGGCTGGGAAGGCTGAGGCGCGTTGGGGTGACCGCGCAGACCTGGACATTCAAGGAGATGTTGTTTCTGTCGCGAAGTGTTCTTTGCTCGAATTTGTTGGCAGTATATACACTGAACAGAGAGACACTAAACATGCACAAACCCCAAAACGGGTTTTCGTATGTTAGTGACGGAAGGTGAAATATTACGAAATACACAGTCACGCACCTTGTCATCTTCCTTGGCGCGAAACTCGACAAACGCCGCGTGTACCTCCTGGTCGACGGTGCGACCCATGACGAGAGGAGTAAGGGGAGTAACAGTATCCAGAATAATCAATAAAGAAAGTCGAAAAAAGAATGGGTAAGGGCGCGTATGAGGTTGTAAAGTTGGAGGGGTCAGGAAGAGAGGAAGAAAAGAAAATGGAAAGACGAAGACAGGAGAATACGCGGGTTACGCGCCCTGCGTAATTTGGAGCACTGCTTACGGTACGTGCCACTACCTGTACAGGAGGGTATATTACCTACCTATGTGTCTATATGTATATTTAATTGTCTATTAGTCTATCTCGGAAATCTCTCTAATTCTATTATAATGGGCACCGTTTTACTTATTTATTTCTTTGCTTTCACTTCGTCAATCACTTGCTACCATCCGTAGCTGGTATGGTCTAGGTCGAAACATCGGCCAATGGATGAGACCGACGGTCGGGACCCTAGTAATATGAAACATATGAGAAATACTTGATATAGCTGCCTAATAAAAAGCAATTCCAAAATAGACGCCTTAAATAATCCCTCTATTGACAGATAATCCGCTATAAACCATACTAAACATCCCTCATATAGTCCTAAGAGGTGTAAGCCTGTAACCCTATCAATCGCCGAGTCGGAGAATCCAGGGCAAACGAGGCACACTCGGATCAGAGACTGCTATGATTGGATTTGGTGGGGAAGACAATTCTCGTATGTGAATGTCACGCAATAAGCAGAAGCAAAAGGGCAGAGATAGTAACAAATATGAATACATCTCCATGGATATATGTATGGAAATGATTCTTGATACTTCCGTTATATACTACCGTATATACTTGTTCCGTTCATTTCCAGGGTTCGCGATCGAAACATCTTCGGGTATTATTACTATCCCGTATCCCATACACAATACTGTCTATGTTGTACGGCTTCAATTACAACATACAGGTTCCTGGTAAGATTGGGGTGTATATAAACGTTGAAAAATAAAGATAAACTGCATTGTAGATCCTTTTTGGTCTTTAGGTTCCCATACTTGCACCATATCACCATTCTCTCGCTTCTTCTCTCTTACTCTTCCCACGATAAAAAATCTTCTCCTGCGCATTCCGGTGATGTAATACGCACAGATCGCGTCAATAGGTTCAGTTCATATGCATCGTTATAGCCATCTCTTCGTTTTCGACGTTGTATTGCAGAAATGGGAACCAGTCGCATATGTTTGAGCAGGGCCCCTCATACCTTCCATTTGCATTTCAGCGCTTCGACAATCCACGATCATGTGCTCCTCGACGTTATACGTGCTCGTCATTTAGACCTAGTGCGCACGGTTCATGCTCAGGTTCCAGCTAGTCGCAGGGAAATATCGCCAAAGCGATAGCAGACTGCCCACTCGGTGCTCTCGTCGATGTACCCGTCTTGGTGGACATGCAATACACCCTTCGTCGCGAGAGTGAGAACGTTCATCAAAGCCTGAGTTGCGACAGCTCGCGTCGTGCTCCCAGAGGGAAGAAGACTTGCGAATGTGGTCTGACCGGGTCTAGGCGCGACCGGGCTGGACATGTTGGTATTCGGGCTTTGTGCGTTTCCTGCGTTGCCATCGTTAGCGGTACCCATATTGGTCTTCATGAACTCTATGAAATTCAAGCTTTCCCGATCAAGAGTTGACTTGGCACGTTCGAGAGCAGAGTGCTTGCTTGGCGAGAGTGTGCTGATATTCTCGCGGTCTGTCGCAAGCTCGCCTTCGAGATAACGGGTAAGATCTAGGTCGTCTCCGAAGTCACCCAGGAGCTCGAGGCTAAGTCGGTCTTGTCCCCCGAGATAGCTGCGCCCGGCAAGCGGACTGGCGCTGGTGAGACGGCTTCGGGGCTTACGTCCTTGAGAAGACTGCTCGCTGACACTGCCGAATCGATGTCTTTGCCGAGAGCTTTGAATAGAAGCGGTGATGTTCCACGGCATCTGGGACGAGTGGTCATCAATCAGACTCGAAGGGGCATCACGGCCGACTTCAACTTCCATGTTGAGGCGGTCGATGTTCTCACGGCTGAGATGCTCTGCTTGTTCGTCTCTCGCGCGTACACGACGTCCCTCTGATATTTCATCATCATTTGCGTTGCGCTTTCGCCCTTTTCGCTGAGGGTATCCACCAACAGCTTCAAACAGATCGTCGCCTGAGTATAGCTTGAGCGGATGAGGTTCACGGTCCATTCCCAGCCCGACTCCAACCGAGCCGATTCCCTGACCGAAAACCCAGAAAGCGGCGTTCTTCTTGGAAATGGTTGGGATCTTATTTTGCTGCTTTTGCTTCAGTGCTTGGATCATGTTCGTAACGTATTCATTGTTCCATTGGGCCAGCGTCATGTTTCGAAGCGCCGTGGTATCGTCCGAGATGATTTCCTTCGGATGCCTGACCCGGCGGGTCCTCATTGCTTCGATTTCAATTGTTTCCTCAACCCCATCCAAGCCTTCATTCGTCTGGAGAATTGTGGGACCTGCGGTCTGGGTATCGAGCTCCACCATGTCGTTGGTCTCAGCTACTCTAACTTCGTTGTCAATTTGCATCTAGCGAGCAGAGTCAGTAGACGTTCTTTATGTTGGTTTCAGCATGAATGTTTGGTACTTACCGAGTCTTCATCGAGCTGGCGTAGTTGGTCGTTTATCGGTCCTTCGCTTTCCCTCGGACCAACGGTGGACTTCCTTGCATGAGGGGACTTCTCTCTTGCACCGAGTTCGATGATATTGCCATCCTCGTCAAATTCGAAGTCGGGTTGAAGAAGTACGCCTTCTTCATTGCCTAACCCTAGCCCCGTCATGTTGCCGAAAGTATCTTTCTTCTGCGCAGACATATTGATCGCATCAATCCCTAGGATATTACCCTCTCCCAGGATATCATCCGATGGGAGATCAAGGTGCAGGCTTGAAAGTTGCGAAGTGTCAGACAAGCTATTACTGGGCGACTTGCTCCAGAGACCACGGAGTTGGCTCGAACTATCGTCCGTAGTGGCAGTGAAGTAGGACAAGTCAATCTCAAGACCTGGGAGAGCTGTCTCGGGCAGGAAAGATAGGTCATAAGGTAGGACCAGGTTGCTGGGCCTGGGATGGGGTTAGTATTCCACCAATATCCTGCAAACTGATACCACCAATCAGTGGAACTTACCTGGTCTGTCCGGCAGCGGGATCAAGTTCACTCCCCGGGGATGATCTTCAACTTGGAGACCATCTTGTCATGCATCGCCTGTGTGTCGAGAAGCGTGTACCCACACTGTTGATTATACACTCGAGAGACACCGTACCTAACACAGCCAAATCGTTAGCATACCTGTGGAGAAACTACTGAGCGACAGATCTTACAGCAAGCTCCCCTGCAATCGAAGGGCCATGGGTGCATCGGGATTGATGATAACTCGGCATGCATTGGGGACATCTACGTCCTGGATGGCTTTCCGGTTCAGTCTCCTAGCAACGGAGCGGGATCCCAGAGTTGCGACTAGCCTGTGGAGAGGTTATTATTAGTCCTGGCTGCGAATAGGTGGAAGCCCTGGGGTATTCTTACCATATTGTCGCGACACCATGCTCCGGCGAGGTGAGAACTAGAGTGCGAAAAGCAGGTGAGCGTTTGGTCTGAGATAACGATCGCTCTAGGGTCCTTTCAACTTACTTTCATGGCTGTAGAACATGGTTGCGGTGAAAGTAGACTCGAGGGCCTGAGGGTCACTCAAGTCTCTACGTGGCTTGGATTTTCAGATTCGGGTTAGGGGTGGTGTGAATTTTGACAGGATTGGGCGGAATGCTTTTCAGTGTGAGTGGACGTTGAAGAGGAAGATATCACAGCTGTTTGCCAGTGGGCCAGAGTAATGTGTTGGCGGTTCTGGGGTAGTCTTGGATGAAAGAGAGTGAAAGGTACGATGAAGGTGCCTTCGGTGAACATGGGTGATAAGATTACAAGAAAAAAGAGGATACAAGGAAGAGGGAGAAAGTAGAGGGTTGATGTGTGAGGGTGTGCAAGTCCCAGCCTGAGCACAAGACATTCGAGGCTGAGGTGAACAGATATTATGCATCCCAGCATATGGTCCACGCTAACAGCTACAGCACTGACGAGATCGGGTCAAAGTTTCCAATTAAGATATATTGTTTTATAATGACAGTCGCTTGAAATGCATCCCCATTTCCCATCGTCCAGTAAGTCAAATCGACTTGCGTATGGTCCTGGGATATGGAACAACTCGATGGGACTGGGTCAAAAACCAACATTAGAAGAAAGAAAGATTTACTTTTCTTGACTCTTTGAGAAACCATATACAGTCAGTTAAGCACAAGGGGATGAAAAACGATGAGCCGTCCGAAAGGAAAATTCTAGGGAAATGGACCAAGACCAACAGAAACCGCACTCTTTTAACACAAAAGTATAAGCGTAGACATAATCAACTATGGAAGATCTGAAAATAGATAGGAAGCACCCAGAAATCTCCAACCCAGAGCGATGTATAGGATGCACGGGGGGTATGAGACAAAAGACATGCAAGAACAACACACAAACAAAATCTGATAACTACTCGTCACTGGCTTCCAGTGTAAGCTTAGTCGAGAGGGATACCCTCGTACTCGGAGTAGCCCAGAGCCAAGTTCATGTTTTCTATTGAATTCGTTAGCGTCATGGCTGATGAAGTAGATGGCTTGAACACTTACGCAAGCACTGGGTGGCGGCACCCTTCAACAGGTTGTCAATGGTAGCGCAGACAACCACGCGCTCGCCGCTAGAGTGGACAGCAAATCCACCGATCTCGACACCGTGGCGGCCGGCAATGTCTTTGACAAGAGGGGCTTCGCCTACAATCTTGACGAGCTTCTCACCAGCGTAGCGATCCTGGTAGAGGTTACGAATATCGCGGGAGGTCATCTTCTGCTTCAGGGGAATGCTGATAGAGTGCTTCATATAAACGTTAGCAATTGTGAGGATCAATGAGCGGCTGGCAGGCACTTACGGAGATACCCTGGAACCAAACCGCGACGTGAGGAATGAACGCAATGCTGGTGCCCAGCTGTGCGCTGATCTCACGCTCGTGGATGTGGTCAGTCAGACTGTAGGGGATGAGGTTGTTGGTAAGGAACTGCACGTCATTCTTGGGGCTGGGCTTGGTACCCGCGCCGGAGTATCCAGAAACACCAAAGGTGGTGGGCTGGCCGCCAAGGAACGGAACAAGAGGAGCAATTCCAAGCTGGGCAGCGGTGGCGTAGCATCCGGGGTTGGCAATACGAGTAGCCCGGGCAATCTTGGACCGCTCAACCAGCTCTGGAAGACCGTATGTCCACTTGGGGTCGAAGCGGTAATCAGCGCTCAGGTCAACAATGACGTTACCAGTCTGGGAACCTTCGTCAACGGCATCAACGAAAGGCTTGCAGATACCGTTGGGCAGAGCCATGACCCAGCAGTCGATGTCGCCGTTGGCAGACATCTTGCGGACATCATCAGGACTGAGATTCTCGTAGATGATCTCGCGCTTCTCGTAGCCTTGGAGTTTCTTACCAGCCAGCTCGCGGGACGAGACGTGACGAAGATCCATGTTAGGGTGAGCATTCAGTAGGTTGATCAGGGCCTGACCGGTGTAGCCACGGGCACCAATGAGAGCAACTTTGGCGGGCTGGGTGTTAGAGATGTTCTTCTCACCAAGAGGAGGGTTAGGGTTGGTAGTGGCATAGGTGCGGAAAGAGTTCACGGCAACGGCGGGACGCCTGGCACGGGTCATGCGCAGAGCGTTGGTGGTGGTCGAGAACCCACGCTTCTGCTCGACAGAAGCACCGCTAGCGCCAAAGCCCTTGCCAATGTTGGCGGCAGCCTCAGCAGCGCGGTGAAGGCGCGCCTCGAGGTTAATGTCACCGAACATCTGGCGACCATGGGCGTTGAACTCCTGAACCAGCTGCTTGACTTCCTCGCCGTTCTCGGCACCGTACCAGAACAGGACCTGGCCGTCACGGCTCAAGCTGCCATCGGCCTTATCGAAGAACCAGGTCAGGTTCTCATCGTCCTCCTTGACAGTCCATGCCAGCTTGGGGAAGTCCTTCTTGATGCTGGAGAAAACGTTGTCGGCAACGTTAGTCAACCAACCAGACTTGGTGATAGTGAATGTAGCCAAGTGAGCCATTTGAGAGTTGGGCTGAGGGGGCAACACAACAGCCAGAGCTTCCATAGGCTCGTCGTAGTAAATCTTGAAGTCCTTCTCCTTCATGCCCTCGACGTAGCGGTCAACAACGGCACGGGCATCAAGACCCTCGCGATCACGGACCAACACCTCCTTCAGAGCCTTCATGTCTCCAAAGTCGGACAGAGAGGTCTTCACGTGGACCTTGTTACCGCGGCGGATCAGGGTACCAGCGCCGGAGTCGGTGAAGAGTTCCTTCTGGAGATCAGCAGGGTGAATGATGGCGACGCTAGACGAGCGAGGCAGATCGCTGAGGAGATCCTTCATCTCCTTGATCTTTAGGCGAGTGCCGTGGCGCACCCACCACTGACTCATCAGGTGGTCGTACTCCTCGTCAAGGTTGATAGCGGAGATCTTCTCACCGGTGTCGCCGTTGAACAAACCACCCTTCTCGGCCAGGTAGACGATCTTGAGAGGCTGCAAGGCACGAGCAAGCTCGCCGGCAGCCACATCCGCATTGACATTGAGCACCTGGCCATCGGGGGTCTCGGCCATGGAAGTCAGGATGGGCAGACACCCAGCGGCAATAGCCGACTCAATGGGTGCCTTGTCAACACCATTGATCTTACCGACCAGGTTGTACTTGGGCTTATCGAGGTAATCGGCCGAAAAGACGCCTGCGGTAATGGGACGGGCACGGATACCGATGCGCTCGAGTTCCTCAACCAGCTTCATGTTCTCCTCCAGGAAGAGTTTGCGGGCGAGGGCCAGGGTCTTACCGTCAGTCACTCGGATTCCATCTTCGAATTGGGGCTCAACGCCAGCCGCCTCCAGCATACGGTTAAGCTGGGGGCCGGCACCGTGGACGACGATCGGGTACAGACCGACATGGTTAAGGAATGCGAGTGCGGATGACAGGGTCTGGAGGTGCTCAGTGATAATAGCACCACCAACCTTAATCACGGCGAATTGCTGAGAGGACACGGAGGTGAAGTGTGACAGGTACTGCTGGACCTCGCGCTTAGACCCAATATTGCTCAACAGTTGCACGACGGTGCTGCGGGTGGAGGTCAGGTGAGGGTCCGTCGAACGGGAGTAGTTGCGAGTCTGGCGCAGGGAAGTGGCAGTCTTTGCAGCTGAGACTCGCAGAGGAGCAATCGGTGCGGAGAGGGAACGGAGGGGCTTGCACGAAGCTCTCCGCACAGCGGAGCGAAGGGACATCATCCTGGCAACGCACATGCGGCAGCCTCAATGGTCTCACGGTCGGCCCTGGGTGGGAGAGGCCCCAAATATGTATAAGTAGGTGGAAGGTAGGTGGAAGGTGAGAAAGTGTTGAGTCAAAAGAGATATTTTTCAGATCGGCCGGGCCTCGGAGCGATAACTTGGCCCAATGACGGGGAGAAGGCGGTGGACCCCCCTCTCTAGCGAGCGATTTATCTCCATCTTTTTCTTTTACGTGCGACATTTAATTCTTACTTGTTTTCATGAAGTGACCTATCATTCTTCTTCTTTTTTTTGTGTCAGATTTGAAATTTATATCTCATAGAGTAGTTTTCCTTGAGTGCTTTTCTTGAGTGCAAAATATTAAATTGTGTGGCGTTATAACCGGGACCAAAAAATTAAAAAAAAAACCATAAAAAAGAATCTTCGCACGCTTCCCTCGGATATCAACCTTGGGATCTCCTTGACTTCCCCAAGCGAGAGTATTACCTCCGAAGAAGCCCACTTCTTCTGCTCGGAGATCGTGAAACGTCATCCTGCTTGGGTTTAGTCTCAGTTATCTGATCCTATCCCTTCCTCTCACTCGTTGCTTTGGGTCACCGCTATCCACTTCCCTCCACCCTGGCTGGATCTAGCACTCTGCGCTTTCTGCCGACGGTATATACGAGGGCTTCTCCAAGTGGTCTAGTTGAGGGAATTGGTGGACACTTCTTTTCGTGCCAAGAGTTCCCAGTATTATCTGATTTTTTCTCACTCAACATCCTTCGGTAGATGAATTCCCGAAGCATTCAGGCAAGACTTGCCCTGCTGCACTCATATAGCAAGACCCACGGTGGGAACATTTGAATCAAATTAGATTAATAATGAGTAGACACCTGATGCACAAGGATTCGGACATGGAGTACATGGATACATCATGGGTTCCTTGCAGGATAATCTCATTGGCGAATTAGAACTTCACAGGCCAGATGGGTCTTGAACCACGTGGACTCCTGTGTCAGCAAATAATAACTGACCTAGAAAACTAGTTAACTGGTTAACTAGGTAGCTTTGTCTACATGTACAAAATAGGAATATAAAACATGTAGCTAGCTAACATTGGAGAGAAGACCATACAATCTACTGCCAGATTCAGTTGCCTTTCTTCCATCACCGTTTGTGCTCACTCATGCAAAGATCAAGACTCAATGGACGAGTGTGTATCCACAATAACGTTCTACACTAACTACATTTTATGTTGATCAGGTATCCCAGCAAGACTGGGCATTCAAAAAGGGAGTGTAAAGGCACAATAAGGGAGATTCATTGTAGTGAGAGAGCACCCGAATGGCAATGTGGTAAGCATACTTAAACACGGCGTCATGGAAGTAACATGTACATCTTCACCCGTCGACCGGGTCGCATGTAGCGACACAACCCAAAATCGGATGATCTCGTTTCGTTACATGGAAAAGTCAAAGAGGATTTGGTCATTGAAAACACGCCCAGAAAAAAACAGCAGGAGGTATTAGCGGCTGCGAAGAAAACGGAAAAGGCCACACGGCCCCAACAACAGTAAGCCCAGTAAAATTCAAGATCCCATGTCCAAAGAGAAGTCGTAAGTTGCGCACTGTTGAGGTGCTTAGTGCTTGGTGGCAACCACTGTGTGTGGTGTTAGTGGCGAGCTGAGAAGTATGAGAATGCTAAAAAGTGCTTACCAGACGGCACAATAATGACAATGAGAAGAACAATCACGCAGATGACCAGACACACGCGCATCTTCATGTCCTTCCACCACATGTCTTTGCGCACGCGATTGGCGCCTCGGCGGAAACCCTGGGCCGAGACGGCGAGGTTGTCGGTCTTGTCCTGGAGAGAATCTAAGTTCTCGCCACGTTGGGAGACCTTGTTGATGTTCTCGCGCATCACACCCACGGTATCATCAATTTGCTATAGAAGAAAGATACCACGTCAGCCCCATTTCGAGAATCAAGCGCTCCAGCCTTCGCATTCCGATAGACCAAAAAGACAACAAGCACGCCACATCCACCAGGTGATGTTTGTGTGTTTTCTCAATGGCTATGGTCGCTAGGAGTGAAGAGACCGTTGAAGATTAACTTACTGCTTGCAAAGCGGCGGTTCGCTGGTTGCCATTCTGACCGGTGGCAGCGGGGGTTCCAGCGGAGCCGGAGGGGATATAGGGGTCGTAGGGTTGTTCGGAGGCAGCCATTATGAAAGTCGTGAAAGAATTTGAGAAAACCTTAGATTTGGATTGGCCGGATATTGGGAGTGTCTAGACGACTCGCGGAAGCACTAGGGGTTGCGCTGTTTTGATGGGGAAGCGCAGCAAAGGGGGAGTCTGGGGGACTAAAATCGACGTAGATGGTGGGTACGGGGGAAGAGCTATTGTAGAATGATAAAGGTTGGGATGTAACGCAACGGCAAGTGACGGAGGAGGGAAAAGATTAGCGGTGTTGTCTGGAGTGAAGCTGACAAGGTGACTTGCCGCTGAGGCGGCTTTGCCCAGAGTCACGTGTTGTGGCGTTCTCAGTACAAAGCAGGCTCCCGGCTTTGGGTCTTGAAGGTTAATTATTTTCAAGTCTATGGCGATTGGCATTTATTGGTTGCGAGGGGCCATTTTCATTCTTAATTCGGCCCAGATAGCTTGGTGGTGTTCTTCCAAGTTTTAATGTTTAACACAAACTGGAATTTATTTACCGCAAACAGGCACAATATGGGAGTTACACCTTGAGATGTACAATAGTAGATAGTATTAGGTATCCCATACTTCGCATAAGTACATCCATGCCTTTGTATAATTTTCTCCGTGCATAAAATAGTGTGCCGAAGGACGTTGATTCTTATATGGCTGCCTATTGATATCAGTGCCAATAGAAGCGTGTTGCTCGAGGAACCGTGGACATGTGCTATTATTAGTAACCACTCGTATTAGGTAACATTTTCCGGACCCTTCCAACCGCTTCAGGTTGATTTGATGCCATTTCATATTAGGCGGCTGGCAACTCAATAGTCTTCTCTTTCACGAAAACCTTAGATTGTCTTCCAGCGTCTGTCGATCTTTGCCCGTTGTCGTGTACCAGGTTCTGGTGTTTTCATAACCCAGGCTTGAGCCTGATGCCCGATCTTTAGGGGAGAATGGCACTATAGAACCCGATCGGAATGGTGTTCAAGGACATGTCTCTCTTTGCCGGTCATCACATCCCAGAGCATGACAGTTTTCTCAGGCGAGGCTAGGGCTATCTGACCGCAGGGGGAGACGGCCAATGATGTAACCAAATTGGAATGGCCCTCGAGGGCCTGCAGTTCTGCACTCCAGTATTCCTCGAGCCTTGGTAATATGCATAGACAGTGGATCTCAACTCTGAACCTTTTCCATATGATAGGTTCACTGGAGTGAATACAAACCACTAGTAATAAAGTTGAAGTGGCGCAGCTTCAGCAATATGTCTGGTCTTTAAGACAACTCACCATGCATCATAGGCAAACTTGGGGACCTGGATGGCAGTCTCATCCACGGATCCATGGATGCTACCAATATTATTAGTGATGACAGTACCAAAATGCCGCGAAAACTTATTGTATGACCTCCTGTACTATATTGAGTTCCCTCGCAGTTTCTGAAATACCACCCAAAATGCTCCTTGACAAAGGCGTATATTGTCTCTATCAAATATGAATTTGGATAGCTTCGTTCTATATGACGTACCCAATAGCAACATCGACATCGCAAGAGGTGTCACAGCTCCCCTGCTGTTGTCTTACTTTCAAGGGTTCCTGGATGTTCAGCACCACACATACCTCGGCTGAGGTCTTTGTATCGATCACTCATCGATGCAATTCATCTTTAAACTTGGAACGACGTGCTTCCTTCTCACGAGCGGAAAAAAATTATCATGGCTGTTTTGTTCGTCCATCGGTCAAAGGCTTTGTGGAATAGGCCTATCAATTGATAGTCTTCTACTCATCTTCGCCGGCTGGTCCGTTGATCTAAAGCCCTTGCAGTCGTGTTAAGTTCCCAGTAATCATTCGAGTGGTTCCTCCTTTGGGAACAGATATGCCAATCTGATTCAAATCATCCGGGTCTAGAACAAGTATACCATTTTCTATTCGTACATAGTTTGAATAAATATCCTGCGGAACTGTCTTATTGGACACTTACCATGCACAGGCTGATTTTTTTTTTAACCAGACTCGCAATCCTCGATCCCCGTCCATCACCGAGTAGCTCCCTTATGGTCCGACCAGGCTGGCTGCGTTGGCGGCAATAGTACGTTGGCCATCACGCATGAGTCCAACACCTGCAATTTGTACATGCAGGATGATGTTTGTCTTTGCAGTGTTCATTCTTTCCACAATCCTGGCAAGATGTCTCTCATCTTGTGACCCACTGGTGAGTGAGTTGATGGGCAATATGGCGTGGAAGAGACTTCTTTCCTGAATCTAATCGTTCAAGAAGTGTGAGTAGCTCCCGTGACAGATTCTTCATTTTTTCCAACTCGGGTATCACGGCTGCTGTCTCAAGGCATCCCTCACTGTGAAAAACTCGTGTGACACTCTCGGTATGCTGTAACTGCTCATGGTGCTGTTTCAGTAAGCTAGATGAGTAGAGAGTCCTGAGTCGACTGGTGATATTAATTGGTGTTTCTAATAAGGCTAAGGCTTTAGCCGGTGATAGAGAGAGGGTTTTGATATTGTCATTAGCAAAATCACAGGGTGAACACTTCGCTAACTGACTATGATGCTGGTTTAAATACTGGGTATCCCAAGTAAACAAACAATAAGTGCTGATATAGCTCCGTAACGGATGATCTGCTAAAGAGATCTAGTGAGCGGTATAAATTCCACCACTCTAGACCAAGCCAACTCTAAAGAACGTCACTGTAGCTTCTTGTTGGACATTATGAGGGATTGATGAATTGGCGCAACCGGGAAATTAGAGGTATTAATTGTCGACCAGTTACGCTCAACCAAACAACTGATTCATTGCTCATGTGCTAAAAATCACACCTACCTACATAATTTACACGTTGAGCGTTATCATCCTACCGTTACGCGCTCATGCAATTTTCCTGGCCATTAAACTTAGACATGTGCGTAAGGAATTCACTGGACTGAAATGGGGGTTTGAGGACAGTTTTTCCTATTAGCCGCTGACTCCGCTGAAACAGAGTACATACATCACCTTAGTACCTATTATTTATGTCTATCAATTCTTCCTGGGCTATGATCCACTTTCATCCTGCTCAGACCTACCACAATCCCTACTTGGGCCACTGAGAGGCAACCAATATCAGCATAATTACTCTCAAAGGTGGTAGTAAGAAAGATCGAAGGCATTTATGTAAATCTTGTAGAGAAAGCGAAAGGAGGCAATATATAATACCAACCTTTAGCCGACATTGAGCCCCCCACAACCTTACGAGGTGGGAAAACACAGTTAGAGTTATAGAAGCGTATCACTTCCGTAGCTGGGGCATATAGAACCCTTGTATTCTCGAATTCCTGCCATCTCATTACCGCGCAACTACTCGCAGCTAACCTCTAACGGCCTTCGCAATAGCCTCCTTAATAACCCTAGTCATCTCCTCCGTATTCTTCATATCAAAGGGAACCATATGCTTAGAACCATGATCATAGAAAGTCGCCTTAGTGGGCTCACAAAGCTTAAATAAGTTCACGCCCTCAGAGAACAGCGTGTCCGCCTTGCCAACGATATTTGCCGTCGGAATGGTAATCGGATAAGTATCCGGCTGCGGCGCGATATGTTCCAGTCCGGAACTCTCCCACGGCGCCGCGCCACAGATAAACACCGCTGCGCGGAATAGCGACGGTTCAGCTGGGTATGTCTTGCTTTGGTGGATTAGAAGCGAGGCTGCTAGTGCCGCGCCTTGTGAGAAGCCTATCACCGCGTCGAATGGGCCTTCTTCTGCGATGAAGCGCTTGGTGTGATCGAAGGCTTCGAGGATACTGGAACCGGGTGAGAAACCTCGGGTGTAGTGGTTATAGAAGGGGCCGTCCACTATGCCTTCAAGTTCTAGATTGGAGTTGGGTTAGTAGATGGTTCATGCAGTTGATGGCTGCGTGTAGGGAGTAGAGCTTACCCTCTTCGACCTTGGCGTTTATCTTTCCGTTCATGAATGTGAATTGGTGACCGCTTTGTTCTAGTATGTGGCGGATGCCTCCAATTTGAATTTCGAAGATCTGTAACTGGTTAGTATTGTCTTTGTATGTTTGAATTGAGCGCATACCTCGCGATTTGTGCCGCCGCCATGTAAGCAAAGAAATCGCATTTTAGTGCTTTTGGATACCGTTTTCTAATGCTTGAAGTGTAGATTGTTTGATAAGGATGAGATTATAGTGAAACGGTTCAGAATTTCGTGTTGCAGCCGGATCACTTTCGAGGAAAAGGAAAAAGAAGAAAGTCTACAGGACAGGTGGCCAGGAAAAGGGAATCTCGAGAGGTACAAGGGGGATCAACCTGCGGGGGGACTTGCAGGGCTGGACTAGCTCGGTGATGAAATCGGCATCTGATGTGATGTATACCCAAGATCGACGGAGACACATACGAAGATCTATTGTTTCTTTATTACTTATGTACTCGTGTACTTACTAAGTTGAACATTCTTCAGATTAGTAGCTACTTTGAATACCAGATATAACCTCAGGTTACCACCTGGGCATCTGTGTAGAATCGATGTAGAAATGAAATCCCTGTCATGTGGACCAATAGGAAATAGGAAATCTTGATAAGATCATCTGGAAAAAGCCTTGGAAGCCTTCATATCTCTCACTCCTCCGTACACATGCGAAAAGAAGAAATGGTGTTCATTAGCCCCAAGCCACTGACCTCTGGCTACTTAATTCCCGCCCCTAAGCTAACCCGATTTCAACTTCCACAACCCCTCATAATCTTCAATCTAAGATGGATCTCCGTGATATTGTAGCCACTCGTGGCTTCGCGACCTATAGCTTGCGTCATCCTCGGGAGGCACTGTCGAGCTTTGGCCCGACTCTGAGTGAGGCCACCTTCGGCTATTTAGGGACATCGTTCCAGCCAGAGCGCGACATTCGCAGCCTGGACGGCAAGGTCGTCCTTGTGACAGGAGGTACGTATCTTCTTTCTATCTATCTACAGCTTCTAGAACGTTGACACTGCGATTGGTCCAGGCAATGCCGGACTAGGCAAAGAGACTATCCTCCAACTCGCCAAGCATCGCCCGTCGCGCATCTACATGGCCGCCCGTACCGAGAGCAAAGCGCGCGAAGCAATCGAATCGCTCCAAAGCCAGCTATCCTCCCCCGCCGATATCCGCTTCCTCGCGCTCGATCTATCTTCCTTTAAATCCATCCGCGCCGCCGCAGACAAGTTCCAGTCCGATAGCGACCGCCTAGATATCTTGATCCTAAATGCGGGCACGATGGGCAACCCGCCCACCACGACGGAGGAGGGCTTCGAGATCCAGCTCGGCACAAACCATATCGGTCACTTTCTGTTAACAAAACTACTTCTCCCTACCCTACAGAAAACCATTGATCTCCAGCGCGCTAAGGAGGAGGTGCCTGATGTCCGGGTCGTGACTGTCGGTTCGGTGGCTCACGCCGTTGGCCCCTCCACCTTTGAAGAAATTACATCTACTCCTGGCTTGCTCGCTTCTAGTACCTGGACGCGATACGGCGCTTCCAAGTCGGCTAATATCCTATTTGCATCCGAGCTGGCCCGCCGGCATCCTGATATTTTGTCTATTGCTGTGCACCCCGGTGCGGTTGATAGCGGGCTCTATGGACATACGAAGAGTCTCAACTCGGTGATGAACTATGGTGTCGCTGTTGCTGGCTCCATGTTCTTCCGGAGTGTCGCTAGTGGAGCCCTGAATTCTCTTTGGGCGGCTGGCACGCAAAGGGAAAATCTTATCAATGGAGCTTACTATACTCCCGTTGGGTACCGCAGCGGTGGCACTGCGCCTGTGCAGAACGCGCAACTAGCTCACAGGCTCTGGGATTGGACCGAGACTCAGATTTCGAAGCGAACATAAATGAACCCATCGAGGCATGTATAAATGTATGAAATGACTGGAATTTTACTAGCGATTTAGCTTGTTTCTGCTTTTGAAAATTCATATTACAATGCGCGTTATTATTATCCCGCTTGTAAGAAGCCGGGGGCATGGAGGCAAATGGCATCATGATGATTTTGATGTCGGTCATGCTGCCCTAGCCTCTAGATAGGTGCCCGCGCAGCTTGTTCATTCTAAACGATTGTCTTAGAATCAATCAAACTATCCCTTGAGCGGAGATTCAATCCCCCAACCCCGCGTCTTGCCAGACACTATCACTAGCATGGGCCACATCGTCGTGACCGGCGGCTCCGGCAAAGCAGGCCAATTCATCATCAAGGAGCTCCTCAACGCCGGACACACAATCCTGAACCTGGACCTAATGGCATTGGAACACCCAGACGTCCACACCCTGAAAACCGACCTTGCCGACAGCGGCCAAGTATTCAATGCCCTATCCGGCCAATGGACACTCCGCGAGCCCTTCCCGGAAGGCCTCCCGCCACGCCCAGACGCCGTAATCCACCTCGCAGGCTACGCGCGCAACATGCTCGTACCAGACAACGAGACCTTCCGCTCGAACACGCAGGGCACTTACAACATCGTCGAGGCGGGGTGCAAGCTAGGGATCCGGAAGATCATCATCGCTAGCAGCGTAACAGTGTACGGGGTATCTTTCGCGCAGGGCGATACCAACTTCCCCTCATTCCCGATCCACGAAGACCTGGACGTCAACCCGACGGATACGTACGCGATCGCGAAGCTGTGCGGTGAGCGCATTGCGCGGGGTTTTGCGGCGCGCTTCGGGGTGGATATCTACATCCTGCGCATTGGGCGTGTCATCGAGCCCGAGGAGTACAATCAAGATATCTTCTACAGCTATGTGCATGAGCCGACCATGTGGAAGGTGCATGGATGGTCGTACATTGATGCGCGGGATCTGGGAGGGATGTGTGAGGCGGCATTGCGGACTGATGGGCTTGGGTTTCAGGTCTTCAATGCTACTAATGATCATATTACCAATCTTAGTCCGACAAAGGACTTTTTGAAGTCGCAGTTCCCGGATATACCTATCACGCGCGAGATGGAGGAGTTTGAGGCGCCGTTTTCTAATGCGAAGATCAAGAAGCTTCTTAGATTTCAGGAGAAGCATCCTTGGCGTAAGTATTTTAGTAATTGGGAGAAGAAGCAGATTGAGATAGAGACGGAGAGGGTTAATGGTTAGTGGTTAGTGGTTAGGATGGGAATGAAACTGTGTCCATCGGTGATTCTGGTTTGGGGTATATACCAAGGTTATTCAGTATTGAAGGATCTTGAAACATATAAAAGTAATATCAACATAGATCGATGAAGTATGAAGTATATATCTCGATCTCCCCCTCGGCCCGATTAGGGTTTAGCCGAGCATCCAATATCCCACAATCCAACGCTGGCAACTTGACGAATAACCAAAATCACCAAAGAAGAACCTCGAATAGATTATATTACAATAGAATTAATTTATAAAACATATCAAAGTGTAGACATTAAACCAAAAAACAGCCCGTTAACCCAAATCGGCGTATTAGCGAATATTCTCAAACTCCCCACACAAAACTCTTGGGGATGCATCATCATTCCACCCACTTCCACTTCACGTTCCCTCTTACCATCTCCCCCTCAACTCTTTTTTAACGGTACGCCAAATTTATATGTAATTGTTGAAATACTTGAACAATTCTACATTTCTTCAAATTCTTGACACCGAATTACCAGCTAATCCCGCGCCAGGCGATCACCCCTCCAGACTTCATCATGGATCAGGCAAAGTTGGCTAGAATGCAGGCGAGCGTTCGCATCGGTACGTTTCTGCCTCTTTTCAAGGATTTTTGAGCTTGAGATATGATCTTGGTCATGACGCTCATGACGTGGAGCTGCAATAGCCCTGGAGCTTGATCATATTTCAAGGGTTCTGTCCAGGTGCAATTTATTTGCATGTTTTAAGTGGACCTTTGTGCCAAATATGATAGCTAACATGATTCTTCTTAACAGGGTATGTATTCTCAGTCCAGAATTGTTTTCATCCCGACCTCTCGATTCCCTATTAAGGAAATGAATTTTCGAACTGCAATACCCGGATTCGACACAGCCGATAGTCAGATTACGGATTTTCCATTCTCGAATCCATACGGCGCTATATCCCAAATATCGAAACCGAACATAGATATCGCATGGCTCGGGGAATCCAGTCTGACTCTCGGCCTTGTGAATCCTCGCATCCTTTCGATCTTTTCGGATCCCCATTTCACCCCCACCACCCGCATTCACCCACTCATCCACACCGAGCCAACCACATTTTTTTCGACCGTCAAATGTCCAACCAACTAACAAATTTTACAGTGGCAAGGGTACCCCCCGCCGCAAGGTCAAGAAGGTCGTCCGCAACTCCGGCGCCGATGACAAGAAGCTCCAGGCCGCTCTCAAGAAGCTGAACGTCCAGCCCATCCAGGGTATCGAGGAGGTCAACATGTTCAAGGAGGACGGCAACGTCATCCACTTCGCCAACCCCCGTGGTGAGTAGAAAACCACCCCGAGACCAACATTAGCCTTTGCAACACAAAAGAAGAACAAGAAGGAACAAAAAAAAGTCTAATCATTTCATCGCATTAGTCCACGGTGCCGTCCCCTCCAACACCTTCGCCCTGTACGGCAACGGCGAGGAGAAGGAGCTCACCGAGCTCGTCCCCAACATCCTCAACCAGCTCGGCCCCGACTCCCTCGCTTCCCTGCGCAAGCTCGCCGAGAGCTACCAGAACATGCAGAAGCAGCAGGGTGATAAGAAGGACGACGATGAGGATGATATCCCCGACCTCGTCGAGGGCGAGAACTTCGAGACTAAGGAATAAATACGCCTAGATGCGAACTAAATCGAGTCTTTAAAAAACTTTCGTCTATGATCAATGAAATCTAAGCTCCAGTTCGAGAGTTGTTTTTGTTGACTCTTTTTTTGTTTTCTCTCTTTTTCTGATTGCTGGTTCGTCTCTTCCTCGTGGGCAAGCTTGATGCATGGGTTTATAACGGGGGTTATTGATGCACCTGGCGATGGAAAGAGGGAGTCTTACTCCTAAGGGTTCGAGGATTTTATCCGAGTTGTTGAAGGAGAAGTATGAGGAATTGTACTTGTTACTGTTCTACGGTATATTCAATTTTGCGCGCAGTCCCTTGAAAGGACAGTTCATTATGTCTGCATCAGATGCAGCTATCGTACACATTATCCATTGATCAAAGGCCGAGCCATTTTACCACAAAGCCATTGACTCTCATGCCTTGCGCGACATGCGCAGTACTGTTGAGGACTGACCCCTCGAGCTTTGTAGCGATTCGGATTCTAGGTTGATCGCGCGCGAGACTTCGCAATTGTGGCGAACGATCCATGATGTAGTGAATTGTGAACAATAAAAGACGAAAAGGTATTCCATTTCCATAGTGCTCGATGGTCTTCAAGTCGCCTCAACTATCCTCCTTCAGTCCGCACATATCCGTTCTCAGGAAATAATCGAACGTATGCCAGAACCTCCAGTAAAGGCCGGATTTTTCCGAATCAAATGTGCCGTCCTCGCGGAGCAGCGGGCCCTCGCCCACGATGTCACCTGTAAACCAGCTCAGGATGGGAATTGAGCGGAGGATGCGCTCAGTCATGGTTGGCTGTGGAGGGAGTGCCTCAAGCATGGGGCGCAGCTTGGTACGGCGGACCGTTGGAATATGCGTCATGAATTCGTTGTCGTGGGTAGTTTCGGCCTGAGCGGGAGCTCGGCGCTGGTGGACTGAGGTGCGATCGTTACTGGACGAAGCTCCTGTCGTCCATGTGGACGCTGAAGTAGTTGTATTGAAACTGCCTTGCTGGAACGAGGGTGTGGCAGTGGCAGTTGCAGAGGTTGCAGTGGATGTAATTGTATCGTTGGAGGTACCAGCGATCGTCGAGGAGTCGACCGAGTGCCCTTCGTCCTCTGGCATATCCGGTACACTGGAAAGGTTATTCATGGCAAAGGACCGAGGCAATGTCATGCGGTCCTGGTCTTTGCTGGAGTTGGAGAGGAAGGCGGTCGAGTGCGAGGTGGTCAAGGTGCGTGGTGCTTTATTGCGAACCCGACTGCTCGCGGCAGAGTCTGCAGGGATTGGGGCGTCTTCGGCTGGGCCGTGGCCATTGTATAGCTCGCAGAAAACTAGGTGTCCATCGATTTCCTGTGGTGAATAGAAGCACGCGCGGTCTGCGGACTGGGTCGAGTCGTAGGTGACTTTGATCCAGTGGTAGCCACCGGCGTAGCGCTTCGACTTGCGATTCGCATCAGCTGACAAGTTCCGGATGACGACGTCGCTTCCGCTCAATAGCTGAGTGTAGTGGCTCGCTGAAGTCGGGTCGTTGCGAGGGTAATCTTCGCAGATCATACCCTGGGAGATGCGCTCGTATTTGTCGATCACCTTCCACTCGTTGTCCTTGTTTTTGTATCCGTAGAGTATGCATTCGGTAGCGACCTTTTCTGTTTGCTTCCGTTGGTTGTCAAGACTGGATGACGATGATGACTTGGGCAAGCCGTGTGCTTTCTCCTCGTCCTGCTGTTGCTGTGAAAATAGCCGACCGAACTCGGCGACATTGGGGTTCTCGCGCTTTGCTGGTGTTCCAGTCCGTGTTCGTGAGCGGGCATTATCGTATCGAGCATTTCTTCTCTTGCCAAAGGGTCCTGATTCTTCGGGTGGTCGTCGAGGGTTGCGAGATTCACTGGAAAACATTTGGTTAGCTTTGATAGGAGAGGATTTGTAAATCTCATCGAACATACTCTTTGTAAACATAACCCCAAGGGAGGAGGTTGCCATCCTCATCTCTGGCGCGTTCCTCCGGTGGGACGGAGTGATACTCCATGACGGTAGATGGGATGCGGTCAAGGGATTGGGTGAATATGGAGTGTCAAGAGATGCGAAGAAGTGAGAGCTCAATAAAGGGATGTTCTGCGAGATGAATGCACAAAAGGGTAAATTTGTCCGTCGGGCATCGAGGGATTCAAAACTTTTGGTAAACACTGGTTCGCCGGGATACGGTCACGTGGGGCCATATCTACTAGAAAAATCCAACTACGATTCTCCTTTTCTTCTGATTTTATTTCTCAGTTTATCTGATGATTGATTTGTGAGAGATAGCCTCACATTGAATAACCGAATCAGGTTCCTTGCAATGCAATTTTAATCTCAACCTTGACATCTCATCTAATATGTGAACTGCACAGACTATACTGAGTCAATCTTGATGCAAGAATGATATATGTCCAGCATCACCTGCCAATTCACACCGTTCTGCAAAATCCCCTACTTCTTGCCTTTGTTTACGAACATGTTTCAAAAACTGATTGAGAGGGCATGACTCCCCAGGACCTGACTTGCAGAAAGGCAATGGAGTGATCCGATCATTGATATTGATTCGGACGTACGGATCCTCGTAGTTTGGTGAGCAAGATAATCGTTCGAGTGTGACTCTTGCGCCCATGGGGAGAATGGGAGAAATGCGCCATTCACGATTTGCGGCAATATGGGTCGTGGGAAGAAGTTCCTTGTCGCCAGTGAATATCCCTAGTGCTGTGAGGAATGGGGCTATATCCCCATCGTGTACACTGTGCATCAAATTAGCAACAGTGCTCTTCATACGAGACGAATGATGAGCTAGGCTTACAAACTCAAGAATATGCTTCCAGCTATCGGTCCCTCGTAAAGTAGTCCAGTTGTTGCATTCAGCCAAAGCCATCCCATCGCACCGGCGTATGGGTTGCCTGGCCCTGCACGATAATAAAGTAGCAAATCACGAGCGTACTCGAAGTTATACCAGTCTTGCTTGGTAAACATTTCACACCATGGACTTGTTCCTCGCACCATAAGCTCGAACCCACACATCTCCTGCATACCATAGATTTCCTCATTGGAAATGTTGTTTAGACCGATATTGTTCTCGTGGATCAGACGGTTTGCAATTGCAGGAATGTAGGTTTCCTGGAACTGCACAAGCATTTCCAAACCATTGTCATGGCCCAGAATCGGATCTTCGAGATACCTGAGGCATGTATCACCTGGGGTCAAAGTGTCCGCGCCCCTTTCAAAAGATTCAGGAATAACCTGCAGCTGCGCTTTTCCGGAGCTCTCCCAGTCTAGACCAAAGAACCCGGAGGCGAAATGACGAGCTGTATCAATCACACGGCCCGAGTCACTTGCCCATAGACGCGTGCGGCTGTCTTTCGGGATCAGACTTTCATATCGTGTCCTGAATCTGACACCAGTCGTGAATGCTTCCAGCGTTCCAGCGTAAGGGCCTGTGCTGGTTAACTCCCCAAAGTCTCTTTCGGAGTTGTTTGAGAAATAGGTCCAGTCATTCAAGAATTCAAGTGAGCCATTGAGCGGTAGGCCTGTCTCTTGCACTCGCTTCAGAAACCGGAGATGTCCTGCCATTGGGAAACATTAAAATATGTTTATACTCTACCGATGGGTTGACCTACTACTCCCTGCAGAAGGTGTTGGATATCGTTCTCCATGGCGGGATAACTAGATTTCATTAGCAAAAGCGTAGTAAGAAATTGTTAGGGAACATACTAAATGCACCTGGTCCACTGAGCATCCCTGTGGGGGTTTTAGATTTGAAGCTGCACCTTCACCGGCGTTCTCAATCCAGGGCCCATTTCCTCCCAGATGGTGGATAACGTTCCATCCCTTCCTTGAAGACTGCTTTGGGCCTGCCACTTTAGACTGAGATAAAGGAAACCATGTTTTCCACCTCCCAAAATAGGGTGATTCAGATTGCCCTTCGAAGAGGGACGAAGACCGAGACCCTTGGTAAATGACAAGACCTAGGGTAACAATGAAGATAATTATTGAGATCTTTAATAAAGATCGAGTGAAAGGCATGGTTTGCTACAAACCATACCAAATCCAGGGAGATCAAGGTGTCGATGAATGAGTTGGCCCACGTTTTGAGGTTTGTGGACGTGCTTATGTCAATCCCTTTGTGCGGGCTGGGCATTCTCCAAGGAATTGAGGTCGAGACGATATAGATGCCTATATGTTTATAAATTTACACAGAATAAATATCAATAGTTCATTAAAAACATCACAGCATAATTCCTTTTTTAAAAATATATAAAAAACATAAAAAACATAAAAAAAAAGTAAAGAAATAGTATCTAGTTACATGATTCGAAAATTCACATCTATATCTTATTTCTCACATTGCCGCCTCAGCAGCGACACTGAATGCATGTACACTTCCTCATAGCTGGAAAGCCGAGGAGTCTGATGGCTCTTGCTCTCACTCTCCACTAGTTCATTGTCGGATGCGTTACCCCAGCCACCACCTCCGGGTCTAAAAAAGAATTGTTAGCATATATGTTCAGATGAACGAAGAAAAAGATGAATAACTCACGTATGAATCAGAATCCGCTCCCCAGGTTGGACCACGAGCTCCATCTTACCACCAATATTGATCACTCTCTCCGTTCCATCGAGCTCCTTCTTCATATAAAGATTCAAGCCTGCTTGCCCAGACTCGCCTCCTGCCAATCCATACGGACGATAGACGCGTCGTTCACTGGGCATAGACACCGAAAGAGGCATACGGAACTCCAGCTCACGGATAACACCGTCTCCACCGCGAAAACGACCAACGCCACCAGACCCATCTCGGATACAAAACCTGCGGAAGATAACCGGGTACCGCAGTTCGTAGACCTCAGCATCTGTAATGCGTGTATTTGTCACCAGACGTGCCATTCCAGGACGGTCCAGCACCGGAGCCGCCGCAGATTGTCTCACCAACACCGAATCTAGGCACTTCAACACCGGTCTTGGGGTCAACACCACCCATACCAAACGAGATGATGTTGCAGCAACCCTGGGAGGCAGCACAGGCGTTGAATGCACCCAGAACAACATCTGTGATACGCTGCGAGGTGATTGGATTACCGGCGCAGACAGCGGCATGGCCAGATGGATTGAGAAGCGTGCCGGAGGGGATTATCATATTGACCGGGCGAGACAGCCCTAGTTGAGAGGAATTTCAACATCAATTAGCGCCCGCAAACTGTAGACAATAGCGGAGTGGGCGATCGCTTTGGGGGCATTGAGGCAGTTGAATGTTTCCTGGCCCGTGCCTGTAAAGTCAAAGCTCAGAATCGATGCGGATTTCCAGCTTGATCTCGGTACCATCGTCCATGAAGTCAGAGAGTCGGAGAGGAACTCCCTTGTTCTTGTGGCTAATGGACTTGAGCAGTTCACGGACGGCGACCTCTGCGTTGCACTTGATTGCGTCCATGTAGAAGTGGACTACTCCCAATGTGTTCTCGATCACCAGAGCTTCCAGGAGCTGTGCACCCTTGTGATTTGCTGCAATGGCAGCCTTCAAATCCGAGACATTGTCGTTATATGTGCGGGTGCTACTGCAACCAGGGTGTGAAGCGGGCTCATCATATAGGAACCTTCAAACTATCTCCTCATAAAAGTGGCCGTCGAATACCACCTTAAAGCCCATTGTCATGGCACCTTCCTCGTACAGTATTTTGCTGTTCGAAGGCATAGATCCCGGGGCGATGCCGTCGATTTCAGCTGATTTTGGTTAGCATGACAAAACGAATGGTAAAGGGGAAGAGTTTCATGCTTACCATGGTGACCACGGGAGGCAACATAGAAGATAATGTTTTTGCCCTCGCCATCCCAGACTGGAGTGACAATAGTAATATCGGGAAGATGGGTTCCACCAGCAAGAGGATGGTTGGTGAGAATGTGATCGGCAAGCTTCAAATTGCCTCCGGGTTTCTCATGCTGATATCGGACAGCATACTCCATACCTGAAGAAGGAATTAGCATGGCATTCTCTTGGTCAACAAACAATCGATTCAAAATGGGGTCGACTTACTCCCTAGATGCACTGGCACATTTGGCGCATTCGCAACTAGACCTCTGCATAGCCCATCAATGGGCCCAGACCCCCGGCCCAAAGCCCAACCCATAGTGGGCTTTGGGTTGGGCCGGGCTTTGCCAGCCTAACCCACAGCCCATTAATGGGGGCCTATTAAAGCCCATCAAAAGCCCATTTCTATGCACAAATATAGTCTTGGCATATATAAAGTAGATGATTAATGGCTGTATTTTACGCAGGTACCAACCTATATCTTTAGTGTTATTATATTATCATAGTAAGAAGTAGGAATTAAGTGGATTTAATATTGATTTTAGCATCATAATACTATATTTCATCCAAAATTTCATATAAAATAACCCCAAAAAGATCCAATTTGACCATGGATTCGTACCTAGAAGGAATTACTAAGTATTAGTATAAAGAGATATATATTATCTATAGAGGATAAATACCACTTTCTATGGTCAATTATAGTAATACTTATAGTACCTCTACTTACTATATAAACCCCTAATAAAAATAAGTACCTCTTATAAAAAAGTAAAGCTTTAGAAAATCAATTTTAATTCTTATTTTTCGGCCTCCTAGTATGTAGTTATTACTTTCCTAGTATCTATTACTTAATATCTTATAAATAAAATAAAATCAATTAGTGGTAATTTCAATACCCCCAAAAAACAGGGGAAAAATGCATTAATTATATAGCTGCGATAAATTGGCATATTTGTATTGTTTGGTTAATAATGAGGGCCCTATGGGCTCGGTGGATGGGCCCAAAGCCCAACCCATTAGTGGGTTGGGTTGGGTTGGGCTATGGGCTTTATAGGCTATGCAGAGGTCTATTCGCAACCAATCTTTCATTGGGAGAGAACACAGCACAGGAGAAGTCAAGTCGCTCTTTAATGTTTGTTGAAACGGAAGTCTTTTGAAACATCCGACTCATCTGATCAGCAACAGACATGAAGCGATGACCAAAGATAGACAATCTGATAGGATCCACGACCGTTGCATTGGCAGTCTGCTTCTTAGAAGACTGAACATCCAAAATCACATGCCGGGATAAAATTGTAGCTGTAGCATTTGGCTCAACAACAATAGTTTGAGTTTTGTCAATGATCATAGCAGGACCGTCAAGACATACCTGGCTCCATGTTATCCAGGAAGAATACCGGCGTAGTGACTTCACCGACGCACGCCAGCAAAATACACAGAAGATGAATCATCCTGCTTCTCTGAGCCAACGGGCTGTTTGGTGACTGATTTGAGTTCTTTTTGAGGTGCCTCTGGTGTGATAGAGGTTGCCTTTCCAACGCCTCGGACTCGGATGTCTTCGACAAGGATATTGCGACCGGGGAATGTGAAAGAAAACTCGCGCTCGTGCTCTTTGACAAACTCAGAAATGAAGTCTCCATGTTCAGGATCGAGCACCATCAGCAAGTTGTCGGTACCCTGGTATCGCAGATTGAGGTAGATTTCATGCTGAATCTGAGTCTCATAATGCCGTCCGTGGTCAATGCGGTAGTGACTTTAGACTTCAACGCAGTGATATCCTCAGTGACGCTTTTCATAGCTGTCTGGTCCAGCACTCCTGATGCTGGCTCTTGGGGCTCGTGAACAACGTCTGCAAGAGCCATGCCGTAAGCGGAGAGAATAGACGAGAATCGATGGATGATGACAGTTTCAATAGACAACGAAAAGGCAATGGCACAAGCATGCTGTCCTCCAGCACCACCAAAGCTGGCCAAGTTATGCGCGGAAGTATCATACCCACGAGCCTCTGTGAGAGCTCGAATAGGCTTTGCCATAGACTCGTTGGCTACTTGGATAAAACCCAACGCGATCTCTTCTGGGGATTTGTTTTGTCCGGCCTCAGAATTGATCTGATCTGCAAGCTCCGTGAACTTCTTTCGGGTGATTTCGACATCGAGAGCTTCGTTCTCGTTCGGGCCGAAATCTTAGGGAAGTATGCTGGAAGAAGGCGACCAAGGAAAAGGTTGGCATCAGTCACAGTTAGAGGGCCTCCCTTGCGGTAACATGCTGGTCCTGGGTGAGCACTTGCAGACTCGGGGCCAACGGCAAACAATCCATGTCGCCAGAAAAGAATACTACCACCACCAGCGGCTACTGTGCTGATGTCTAATTGGGGTGCCTCACTGTCACGCCGGAGATAGTCTTCTCGAAGGTGTGTTCCAACTTTCCGTCATATCTGGGGACATCTGTGCTAGTACCGCCCATATCGAACCTAAAAAGTTAATTGATGATAACTTTATAAAATATGGTAAATTTCGACTCACTCGATGGCAGGACTTCCTATCCGTCTCATCGAAGGAAGTTTCTGCATAGCCCACAACGCCGCCTGCTAGGCCAGACATGATCACACGAAGACCAGTGAATCCATAGGGAGTAGCAAAATTCCTTTTTTGCATTCCGGGTAATTGTGAACATACTTTTCAAAATTTACCAACCCTCCATCACTCTTCATAAACTCGCAGTAGGTATCGGCAGAGCTGAGTCCGTCCTTAAATCCCGAGCGGAAGCCTTGAATATAATGTTGAATGGCTGGTGACAAGTATGCATCTGCAGTAGCTGAAGCACCGCGAGATGTCATCTTAATCATACGCAACAGTTGGCCGGAAAGGGAGATTTGGGTGAACCCGATTTCTTTTGCGATCTTCTGAATTGCAAGTTCATGGTCTTGGAATGTGTATGAGTGAACCAAACAGACCGCAGTTGAGCGATAGCCCTTCTCATAGAGCTGCTTAGGATTTTGTCTTGTGCCTCCTTCGTCAAGAGGTTCCAAGATATGAACCACTTCCCCACTAACACCCTTTTTCAAAGAGATATCTGACTCCAAGGACTTTTGCAGCCTCTCTTTGTCTGGGATGGGATTCTGCTGATAGTCCTCAATTGTGACACGCTCATCAATCTCGACAACGTCCTCATACAAAACATCAGGACGTTGGATGTTGAGCGCAAACAGCTTTGGGCAAGACTGAGTTCCAATACACAGGGCATCTTTGAAGCCCTTTGTGATCAAGAGCGCATGATGTTCTCCCATGCGCTCGAGCAAGGCGTTGGTGGCAACTGTTGTACCCATGCGGATACTGACATTGGAGAAATCGGCAGTAGTGAGATTTTGGTCGCGGGGGAAGGTCTTCCCTGTTTCTTACTCCAGAATACGCCGAATGCCCTCAATCGGAGCATCGGCGTAGTTGGCTGGATCTTGCGAAAGCAGTTTGACGACGATTTCCTCATCGCGACCATCAACAATGCCTAGACAGTCGGTGAAAGTACCACAACGGTCTGGAAGACATGTTAGGTATTTGCGATTTACTACATCATGTGAATTGTGAAATTGCAAGTCACTCACCGATGGCGATCTTGATGCTCGGAGCATCCAATTGAGCAGACATGATGTGCGATATGTTCAGATGCCCTGGGAATGCAGGGACCAAAGCCTTCCTTTATGGATCTCCATTGAGACTAATCAGCAGGTCGAAGCGAAGCAACTTGTCAAAAATCCAGCGCCACAATCTAATCAAATCGGTTGGTGAATACAGAGACAAAGCGGGGAGAGAAACGCGGAGATGCATCGCTTATCAGTCGCTCCGACCTTCCTGTCATACCCAAACCCTAATTCACCTTACTTTTCAGGATAACCAACTGAGTAACTCTCTTTCACATTCATTTATGCTCAGTTGAAGTATAAAACCATCCAAAATGTCTATCTCCTTCGTTTTCGGTGTGTAAATGTCCCTTTCTACCTGCTATATACGATCCTTTATTTCAATACAGATATGGCAGACGAAAAACAAGTCGCCCCTCCGGAGCCTCAACCTGCGCTTGATCAAGAAAAGACTCAAGCAGGAGACATACTTGAAGCCCAAAACTGAACCGATGGTAAAGATGTTGCCGCGCAATTCCTCGCTCGGCTTGACCCGGCCATTGCAGTGGAACCTGTTACCGAGACCGAAGCGCGCCGTGTGCTTTAGAAAATCGATCTGATCCTCATTCCTTTGATCATGGTTACAGTAGTTTTGGCTGCTATTGATAAAGTCATCATCTCGAACGCGGCCATCTATGGCATGAAGAAAGACACCCACTTGACTGGCGATGAGTACTCTTCGGTAGGCTCAATCTTCTACTTCGGATACCTCGCCTTTGAGTACCCTGCAGCGCTTCTCATTCAGCGACTTCCTGTGGCCAAGCTGTATGCTGGCATGGTCTTGGGATGAGCAATTCTGCTACTGTATACTGCTGTAACGCAGAACTTTGCTGGCTTGGCTACGGTGCGATTCTTGATGGGCATGACGGAAGCCGCCGTGTTCCCAATCTCCAGCATTTTAACGGTCATGTGGTAGAAGACCAAGTGAGCAGCCACTTCGTGCCGCGTTTTGATTTAACCAGCTCTCCTCCGTCTTCTCAGGCGTGGTCAGCTACGGAATCGGCCAAACAAACACGGCCTTGGCACCTTGGAGGTTGCTCTTCATTGTGTTGGGTGCATTCTCTGTCCTCTGGGCTGGTGTGTTGTACATATTCTTGCCCGATTTGCCCGTGCAATGCTGGTATTTCTCGGATCGCGAGAAATTCGTCTGCCTCGAGCGCGTTAAAGACAACAATACCGGCATGAAAGACAAAACCATCAAGTGGTACCAAGTGCGCGAGTGCTTAAGCGAACCCGAGACCTGGCTTCTGGCTCTCTTTTCGCTGGCTCAAAATGTACCCAATGGTGATCTGGTGACCTTTTCGGCTATTATTGTGACAGGTTTGGGCTATTCCCCATTGATCACAACCGTGTTGGGTATCCCACCGGTGTGCTTGCAATGATGTGGCAGATCCTGCTAGGCTTTATTTCTGCTAGCGTGCCCAACTCCCGTTGCAATATTATCGTCGTGGCCAATCCAGTCCCCATGGTCTGTGCCATCCTAATGTGGAAGCTGCCACGTGAGAATCAGCAAGGTCTTCTGGCAGCATACTATATCTTCTACGCCTATTGGGCACAATACGTGCTGTCGACTTCGCTTCAAATGGCTAACACCAGCGGTCATAGCAAGAAATTGGCCATGAACGCCATCTTCTTCTTGGCGTAGTTGATGTACAGCCCGCTCCCGTAGAAATCTCACATCACGCACTCACCTTTCTCATCCTGAACTCTCAATTGATTGCATTCTATCATTTTCTCCTAAACATAACCTGATACATACGACCATAGGGTGTGGAAAACAGGGCTTCCCGTCCGCTCAGCCGTACTTAAGCCACACGCCGGTGAGTTAGTAGTTGGGTGGGTGACCACCAGCGAATCCTCACTGTTGTATGTTTTTGGTTTTTTCAGGGGTTTTTCTTTTTCGTTCTTTGGAAAGTTCCTCTTGCCGCTCTACTCTTCAGCCCTGTATCGGAAACATCGTTGGTCCCCAGTGTTTCCGTTCCGATGATGCACCATCGTATTCGCGAGGATATGAGGACCTGCTGGGCTGTCTGGTTGTGGCTATAGTTGCCATTCTTTCCTATGGGGTTCTTTGCCGATGGGAAAACAACGGCCGTGACAAGGAAGCCCAGTCAAATGTAGAGAAATCGGAAGTTGTTGCATTCTCGGATCTGACCGATAAAGAAAAACGGTTTTTCCGGTATACTTATTAGAGTAGGGAGTGTGCGGACCTTGGGAGATGTGGGTTGTTGATATGGTTATGAATATAGTGACAAATGAGACGTTTGATTGGATATGTTATCTTTCGCATAGTTGTTACCTATATTAGAGTTAGTCTCTGTGTAGTTTAATTGTCAATCCCAAAGCCATGGAATCAACAAAGATTAAGCGCTTAGGCAATTTCTTAGTTGGGGAGATGTTGAGGTAAAAGAAGGTCGAAACGAGCTCTTTACTCGGAGAATCTCCGTCCCATAGCTTTGAGATCTTTATCGGAAGGTCACGAAGCAGGAGATTTCTACCCCGCACACGATGATATTCTCGAATATGCATATGATTGTGTGTGAGGAAGCTGGTAGCGAGATCAGATTTTCTGAAAGAAGACAGGACGGAGCGAAATGTCTCAATAAATATGGCTGCGCTGCCCTCAAAGTTTGAGCAGTTAAACCAAGTCACATAAGCAATTCAACTCACATAATGGACAAAGACACGCGAATCCTCATCGTTGGCGCCGGTTGCTTTGGCACTTCGACCGCATACCACCTTTCACAGCGCAACCCCCTCGTGCGAAGCAGCCTCCACCGATATCAGCAAGATTATCCGCAGCGACTACAACGAACCGTTATATGCACGTCTTGGAATTGAGTCTATTAAAGCATGGCGGTCATGGCCCCTGTTTTGTGGGCTCTACCATGTCCGCGGTTGATTCTCAGCGCCGCGAACCTGTCTCGGCCCTTTGTCGAGGGTTCGATTGAGACATGTAAGAGCGTTGGAGTACAGGGCCTTGAGAAGCTCACGCCGGACCAGATCCGTGCTCGCTTCTCTGTCGTCACGGGCAAGCTAGATGGGTGGAATATCAATGTGTGGAACCCAACAGCCGGCTGGGCAGCTGCTGGTACAGCTATCGAGCGGATGGCAGGGCGCTGCTCAGCAGAAGGGGGTGAAATACATTTCGGGGAAGACGAAGGGGAATGTGCAGCGAGTGCAAGGGAGTCGTCACAGCGGATGGCACGAGACACGAGGCGGATGTGGTCATTTTGGCCGCGGGAGCTTGGACACCTTCACTACTAGACGTAAAGGGCCAGTTAACTGCCAAGGGTCACAGTGTCGCTCATATCCAACTCACCCCTTCGGAAACGAAATACTATGCCTCGATGCCTATTATGGATAACCTCGAGCTGGGCTACTTCTTCCCACCTCAAGAAAATGGGATCTTCAAGATGGCCTTCCTCTCGAGATTGAAGCCCAGATGCATCGGAACCTGCGGCGTGTGCTGCCTGAGCGTGCAGACTGACCCTTATGCTATACACGGCTTTGCTGGGATGCTGATACAACTGATCGGCATTTCCTTGTCACCCCTCATCCTACCCATAAAAGACTTTCCCTGGCAACCAGTGGATCGGCACATGGATTTAAATTCCTTCCTGTTGTTGGAAAATATGTCGCAGATTTGCTTGAGGGGACTCTTGACCCAGAAATCGTGCGTCAATGGCAATGGAGGGCTGGACAAAAGAGCACCGCCAATAACCTAGCGCACTTGGATCCGGAAATGGAGTTGAGCGGCCTTACCGGGTGGAAGGGTAGACAGATACGTGAAAGAAGCCATGCTTCTAAACTATGATTTGTCCAGATAAAAGGTGCGAGATTGAATGAAGTCGGACAATTAGCACACAGTTTGGCTGCTGGTTATACAATTTGAGATCATCTCCCTAGATTATATACAAGAGAACATAGACAAAAGCCTTCATTACCACGTAGAAGCTCAAGTCAAGCTGAGCTTCCACCACCCAACATGACCATGGCATGCTCCCAGGAGAACCGGGTTTCTTGGAAAGGGTCTTTCTGCCGCTGTGTACTGAGCTTTTTCTGAAGTCTTCTTTCATCTTGCACCGACAGATCCCGCTGGCGCCAGACCATTTCGACAACTTCAATCGCAGGGGTAATGTTCTGAGGAACAGTGAGATGTTAGTCAACCAACAGGGAAAGAGATAGGAGAATATACATACCCCAAATCGACGAATATCCTCCAGCTCTTTAAACAACTGTAATACAGTGACTCTCTCCTCTTCCCTGCTAGCACAGCACCCTGCCAGGAAGAGATGCCATAAAGGTGTAACTGCAGTACGCAGCATATTTACCTTCTTTTCCAACATCAAGGTCAATATCCGTTCAACATAAACATTCTTCTCTTGAGATTCCACTGTCGGGATACCCGAGCGATTAATAGGTGCTTTGGTCGAACAGATCTCGTGCAGAAAAAGCCTGGCCCCAAGCCTGTTCGCTTCTGCAATTGCAGCACACTCCATACTAGGATCGATATTTTCTGTGGGTATCTTCTGTTGAAGGCTATCGAGGTCCGTCTCGAGTTGATGAACATCTTTACGGTTGATTTTTATGTTGCCATCCTCCCGAGCCCACGCTAGTTCTGCTACTTAATCGATCATCAGTAAGAGATTAGGGCTCAATCCCACGTACGGATCAATCGTGTCTGAACTTTCCAGTATACCGTCCGGCAGAAGAGGCGATATATGAGATGAGGGAGGGGTGACCCGAAACGCAGTGCGGGCTAGAACTAAATGAAAGGCGAAATATCGATTGAAGAAACTCACCAGATCTTGACTATGACATGAGCGACCGGGGCGTTCTTTTCGTGTCCGAATTAAATTTTGGAACCCGTTGAGATAGGTGACCCATCAAGGGCGACTGCTATCTGAGATCTGCAAGGGAATTAAGAGATTCTCATCGTCAAGGAAGCAAGGAGGATCCTACATCGAATCAGCATAACATCAAGACCAGACCGAGTATCTCATCCAACTCATTTTCCACCCAGTTGTCTCTATTCAATAGACTACGCAGGTGATTTAACGCCCGATGGTGATGCTCCAATGCCGGAAGCCGGTACCGCTGATCTGACAGCTTGAGGGTATTGGCTGCGATGGCTAGGGCGGCATGATATATCCCATCAGACTGCAGGGCCATGAGTAGTATGAGGTATCGATATGGATTGTAATGCGCATTATCGACGAGAGTTGAGCTGCTGCAGATGATGTGTTCGAAATAAGACATGAGCATAGGATCGCAATCTGATCGCTGGCCAGGAGAGATAGTATTCAGCCAAGGCGACAATGGGCTTGGTTGTGAAAATGGCTTCAAGTCTTTGTGATTGGGCTGGATACCGTCAAAATGGATCTGGAGATCGATCATAGTTGTGTTTCAAAACATCCAGGTCCGACCAGCGCCTATGTACTCCAGCTGTAGCGATAACCTATCATCCACTTGCTCCAGTGATTCCCTCTTTCGAGTATCTTTTCGTGCATCTTTTCGCTTGGACCATACCCCCGTTCTTCCATGGCAAACACCTCGGGCTAAAGATTCCTCATTCCAGACCAGACGGAGTCCGTATCCGCATGGGGCATTGTTACGGGTGCAACGACGGCAAATTGGATGGGTTTCCAATAAGTTTTCTTTTTAATTAGAACAGTGTTGCTGCAGTTTAATGGGAAATTACCATCGCATTTTGTGCGTCGTGCACGACATGTCCAACAGTCTGTACGAGCTCTTGAAATTGCAGTCATTCTTCGTTTAACCCCGCATGAGAGGATATTCCCCCTATATATTACGGGCCAAGGTCATAAGTATTCCCTTATTGGTATCCGTATCTCTTGATTCATTTTTATTTGCTGGGGATGTATATATCCACTTACGGCTTTATCTTTTTGATGAGGTACGGAGTAAAAGGGGCTTGGATTGGGGAATCGAGAATCTACCAAGGTAATAGGGCTAGACGTTATCACCCCAATTCCATGCAAATGTCCAGATCAGCCACATACAGATCTTCGATATGATCTAGGGAAAGGAAATCTTCTCTGCGTGAAGTCTTTTGGGCAACCACCACTTCGACATCACTCAAACCTGGCAACTTAATAAAACATCTCACCCCCAGGCTTATTTTGCGACGCAAATATAAGAATGCTATCTCAATTAATGTAAATTCAGGAGCATGCACGACACTGTTATGAAATAGTAAAATAAACTGCAGTCTTGGACAGGGGTCCTCGGTAAGTCGGATTCAACACTTGTGCATATAAACAACCCCACATGGAATCTTCCCTTCCTCCCAGCATCTCCACATCCCCCAAAGCTCACCATGGGTTTCAGCACTACGGCCGAGTTTAATCAGGTAAATATCGCCCATACGACTCAAACCCCTTGTTTACATTTTTCCAGGCGTATCAAAGTGTGCGGGGTGCTTTTGCATCTGGCACCACCAAGAATAAGGAATGGAGGCGCCGTCAACTGAAACGTGCTTGGTGGATGATTGAGGACAACAGAAAGCGCATCTGTGACGCCCTGTATACCGATCTACATAAACACTATCAAGAAGCCTACACTGGGGATTGTGGTAATACTCAGGCAGATATTCTACGCACTCTCAAAAAACTGGATGAGTGGACCAAGGATGAGAGACCGGAAAAGTCCGATCCTCTCAACTTCTTAGGAGGAACCACTGTCCGGAAGGAACCTCTTGGTGTGACTCTGATTATCGGTGCATGGAATTTCCCGGTTAGTCTGCTCTTGCAGCCAATGGTTGCCGCGATCGCTGCTGGATGTGCCGTCATTCTCAAACCCTCGGATGTGGCAAGTGCTACTCAAGATGTATTGATGGAAATTATCCCTCAATATATGGACCAAAGTGCGATCCGGTGTGTTTCCGCCGGTCCACGGGAGATGGGATACATTCTTGAACATCGCTTTGACCACATTTTCTACACTGGATCCCCCAATATTGCCAAGATCATCCATGCAGCAGCGGCAAAGCATCTGACCCCCGTCACACTCGAGTTGGGTGGTCAATGTCCTGCTATTGTTGCAGAGTCAGCGGATCTCGATCTCGCCGCAAAACACATTGCCGTTACCAAATTCATGAATGCTGGACAGGTAGGCTCACCACTTTTTACCCCCAGCCATCCAAAGCTAACCAATATCGACTCTGAACATAGGTTTGCTTGAATGTGAACCATGTCCTCGTCCACCCAAGCCTCCAAGAGCGCTTTGTCGCCGATTTGAGTCGACACTTTGACACGTTCCTAGGAGGCAAAGCCAACAACCCAGAGTATTATACACACATCATCAACGAGCGCAACTTCGACCGCCTTGACGGTCTACTCCAGAAGACCTCCGGAAAAATCATCTATGGTGGCCAGCGGGATCGTCAAAGTCTGTATTTCGCACCAACGATCGTCACCGGGGTCAACCCCGGCGATTCCCTTCTCTCCGAAGAGCTTTTCGGTCCAATTCTCCCCATTGTCGATGCAGACTTCGACACCGCTCTCTCTCGGACACGTGCGGGGGAACATCCACTCGCAATCTACGCCTTCACTACTCAAGCTGCCGAAAAGGCTCGCATCTTGAATGAAACCCAGTCCGGTGGCGTGACATTCAACGACTGCTGTCTCCATGTAGTCGGTCGCGATGTGCCATTCGGTGGTGTTGGGAACTCCGGTCAAGGGCGCTATCATGGCCCGCATGGTATCTTGACTTTCTCTCATCTCCGTACACACATCAATGCCGTGCCTTCGTGGTTGGAGGGGCTTCTTGCTGCCCGATATCCCCCGTACTCGGTTCAGAAGGCCCACAAGATGATGGCACCGGTCACCCCGCCTTTTGACCGGGACGGCAATGATACGACTTTCGCTGCTCGCTCGAAGTGGGCCTTTGGCTTTGGGGTTCTCGCGCTTTCTGCGTTGTTTGTGACTCAGCAGGATCAGATTGTCGCTTTCGGTTTTAAGTGGCTCAAGTAATTTTTGTGTCTTGTATATGTAGCAAATGGAACTAGTCTTATCTTGTCTGGCTTTTTTTTCCCCCTATTATTATCGGTGAAATCATCTCTTTGTTTCCACTTCTTTTGAGCGGGCAAGCTCTTGGAGATTCAGGGTGGGGTATGAATCGGCAATGAAGAGGAATTGCCGGATGCTCGTTTAAGATAAGAGCGACACTGTAGACACTGCCGTACACAAAGTCAACCGGCATATTCGGAGATCACGGCGAAATTGCCGGAGTCTATCTCAATGCCTATTATCATCAAGGTAAACTACATAGTAACAATTTAACAAAGTCAAAACGAGCTATGCCGAAAGCCAAATTGAAAATAGTATAAAGACGGTAAGGGCATAGTGGGAAGTAGAGTGAAATAAACTGGGCTTCTTTGCAAGCCACTTTTTGCCTGCCATTTCCATATCGGGACATCTCCGACACGTCATGAAGCTAGCACTAGTTCTTCTGGGATTCAATGTCGTCCACAATGCCGGGATTGTCTTTGCTGCTCCATTAGACAGCTGGTCATCCAGGTTCGGTGCGTCATCGCATGCGGTGGAAATGTTTAATACTGCCATAGAATGGAATGACAAGTACTGGGACGACGAGGCCGGCTATCTGATTACCTCAACCAGTAGTCCTGGACGCTATGATAGCCGGCACTCAGCCTGGTATGCACCTCAATTGCTAGCCAGGAATGGACCAGGTGATGTTGCAAAAGCCATCCGTATCTTCGACAATGTCATCTCTGGTCAATATCTTGATCCATCTAAACAGTGGTATGGGGATTATCAACAGGCGCCTTCAGAACCGGAGCCTGGGACGCTCAAATATCCGGACGATGGTCCATACAGCTCAGTAAGCCGATTATGCTTGGTCTAGTCCACGCGTTGTCCCTTCATGTGCTATTTTTCTAATATAATTTATCGTCAAGTGGGATCCAAATATTCGTGATTTCGTGGGCTGCGCCTGGATCGTGGCCTTGAATGATTATGGCCACCTGCTTCCAGCAGCGACGGTCTCCAAGGTGGAAAGGTCCTTGCACATCGCAGCCAAGGGCGATCTGTATCGTGTTGGAGGAGTTGATGGTGACAATTCTTACCCCTGTTACTCGAATCCCTGGTTGATGCGAACCATTCTCCAAAACTGGGTTGGTGCACGAGTCGGAGATGCAAACTTGACCAACGCTGGTGAAAACTTTGCACAGGAAATTTATGACCTCTGGAGTATGCACCACACATTGTCTGAATTTAATTCTCCCACGTACGCTGGCGTTGCCATGTGGGCACTGGCTCTCTGGAACCAGTATGGGACAAGTGACAGTTTGTTGAAGGAGTATGGCCCGGAAATGCTCAAATACAGTTGGAATGAACTTGCCCAGCTCTATAATGCAAATCTGAAGAATATTGCTGGGCCTTGGGATCGTTCATATGGCTACGATATGAAGGAGTATGCATCTCTTACTGGTGCTGTTATTTGGGGTGTTGTTGGCCGCGAACAGGCCCCTGTCCCTCAGCAGAAGCTCGGGATGTTTCATCAAGATGATTTTGCGTTTTACCCTCTATTCGCCCTGGCAATGCCGGAAATGGTAAAGTATCTGCCTGCAAAGGCAAAGGCAAATTTGCTCAAATTCCCTGGAGAGCATATGTATACTTCGCAGGCTTACTCACCGCCCTTCGACGCTTATCCTCGCAATATCACTGCTTGGATGTCCAAAGATGTGACCATTGGCGCAGAAACGGTTGCCGAGACAGTTGTCGGAGGTCCTAGTATCAACCCCAGTCAATTCAATCCTGCCGTCATTCAGTGGGCTATTGACGATCATAAAATTGGCTGCATTTCACACTGGGTCACCGAGTCGTCTATTCATGCTGTGGCCGCCGCTCGGTCTTTGAACATCTCATATCCAAATGCAACGTCTGCGCAAGGTCCGATTTCTTTCAACTTTTTGTTCAGTGGCCTCACCGCCAACAATGGGTTCAATGTAACTGGACTGGAAGGTCTACCTGGTTTAAACGTCAAGGTCTCGACAAACGCACAACCAGATTATACGATTACTTACAACACCGATCACTCCGTCAACGAATTCGTGTTTTACAACATCACTTATACGATGCCCGAGAATTTCACTGGGGTGCCGTTTGTGTCTCTTCGGGTAGTTTGAACGTGTATCTAACCAACATCGTACCCTCTGGTGTTCAATATCAGTATCGATTTTATGTGCTATATGATTCAGAAAGCGTATATACAGAATCACATGTCCTCTCAACTCTCGAGAAGCATACATTACTCGTCTTTTTTCTCTTCCTCGGACTGACCCTCTCCCTCAGTTGACTCCGATTGCGTCTGACGAAGCCAAAAGCGTGCAATTATACCACCCAAGAAGCGCTGATCAACCCACTTGACCAAACCATATAGGATCCAACCCCAGCCCCACAGAGATATGCCCATCATGCTTGTGACCAACAACACCGGACCAAGAATGAGCAACGACAGAACAGCCCAGAGCAGTATCGATACCGCAGCGAAGACAAACACGCCAGCCAAGAATACCAGTAGAGGAATCCCACAGCAAATCATCTGACAAACGATCAAGGTTGATGCGGCCGGCCGCTTCAATGCAGCTTCATACATCACAGCTTGACGGGGCGGAGGGAGGAGCCAGGCGACGAGACTCTGTATGCAGGACTCAAGGTAATCGAACGCTTGAGGGAACAGTGTAGAGAACCATGTTGTGATGGTGGACCATATTGATGAAAACGAGAGATTGTTGTCGATGCCCTCGCCTTTTGGGGGAGCATCGTCCGAGGGAAATTGACCAGGGATGACGGGGTCGGTTAGGTCTTTCGTCGTTCGGTTCAGCTTTTTTGGTGCGCTTTTCTTAACCACGCCGCTTGTTGTTGATTGGACTTTGTCGGCAGGAAGCTGCCCGGTCACACCGCTGGTGACATTATCGAGGGGCATTGTGAGGGCTATAGGTGTTTGTTTGCGATCAATAAGGGTGCAGAGATGAAGGCAAGCTTTGTTCCAGATTAGTTGACAAATACGGTGAAGAAACCTTGGAAGGAATAGATATTCGGAATATCTATATCAACGACTATATCAACGATCAGATCCGTAACATGACGTATGGGGCGTTCTGCCAACTGGTTTGCGCCGATATTAATTTTGCGTCACCGTTAGCCACAGAGATGGCATTTTATTCACCTAAGGCTACACAGCTCACATAGTTTACAGGAGTATTTGATTCATAGATAGAATAATTTTGTCGACTATTTCAGTGGGAAAATACGGTCAAAGGTGTAATCCAAAAGAACGCTTTGCTACGAAATCATTGGTCAGAAGTGCCATCGCGATCGTCAAACATCATGAAATCGGCATCGTCAACTTCATCTCCTACGACTCTCTTCCAAGCCTGTTTTACAAGGTCGAGGGTGTCGTCTTCGAATGCCAAGTCAAGGCTCGATGGAGGGAAAACGTAGAAGTTAGGACTTCCGTCCTCGGCAGTGAGATGCCGGGACTCACCATTGCCAAGACGACCGCTATGGGTGTATCGCAATGACCACAGCACGCTAGCCGAGAGACCCTCTGCCCGAATTAGTTTATCCATGGCAGACTCAATAAGCGCCTGACCTTCCGGCCCAGCTAGTGCCACACTGCAATAAATAACACCTGTGACAATTAATTAGCCACTTGAACGACAATATTGCTGACGAATCAAAATTTGAGGAGAGTGCTCGTGATCAGGTGAAAAGGTTTTCAACATAGCAAGTTCAGGCAATGTAGATAAGTTTTTGAAAAAAATCATCATGCGAGCGGTGTGGGGGAACATATCAGACAGGACCGCACAGGGTATGACTTACTCTGCTGGTGTGGACACTCGCCAGTATCGCTTGAATGAACCTGGAGATAGACCGGCGGGGATTTGGGGCTGCCCAACGTATCCCCTGGGAACATGAGAACTGCAGTTGCAGGTACAGGAGCACCTTCAACTGCAACAGGGAAAAGAGACGGGAAAGTAGCGGACACAACACTGATCGAGCGGGCAACCTCGACCAAGGGTGTCGAACTTTCATTGGAAGTATCCGACGTCTTTTTTGAGGTAAACAAATATTTCGACTGAACAGACCCTTCATTGCCTAGGTTCAATAGAAAAGGATGTTCGGAATGTTCAGAGCCTGTCCGCCATAAGCAATCATTAATCTGCGTGTCCAGGGCATACACGCCTCCTCCCACAGCGCATGCACGACAGGCAGCTTGTAGTATCTCAGCTCCACCACCATACTTAGCAATCACAGCTCCAAACCCAGGGCCAAGATGGCCAATGGATGACAGATGTCTTTGGATCCTAGGCACAGCATAGCTAGCGGGCGTAGCCTGCCGAGAAAGCTGTGACAGGGAGAGCGACAGCAAAGGATTGTGAAGTTCCTCCGGGACACTGAAATTGGAAGCCAGGTAGTCGTTCAAGGGCATTGACATATCTTCATCTTCATTTGAAGCTTCATCCGCATTGGATTTAGTGATATGACGCAATAACCGCATGAGGGTTCTCTTGGACTTCATGCTGATATGAGTTGCAGCAAACACATCCTCTCGGTTGCCAGGTACTCGGTAGAAACCCTTTTCCGCACCAAGCTCACCAGTTTTAGAATCCGGCTGTTCAGGTGCGTAAATCCACCAGCTACCAACAGCCATGAACTCCAACTGACGAAAGACCTTTGAGGATACGAGCGCTGACATTAGTTGAGAACGGGCATATAAAAGGTAAGGGGACAGGGACAGAGTGTAAGCACGGCTGGATGCAAGTTTGGGAGAGGTGCTTGTGTCCTCGACTAGAGAAGAAGCATCAAGTTTGAATATTGAGGCATCTTTGAACAGTGATGTACTTGGGTCTACTTGGCGATGTCATATTAGCCATGAAACAACCAGCCACACGCAAGAGATAACTCACTTTTATTGACTTTTTCTGCCCACTCTTGGGCCTCATCAAGACTGAAGGCTGCATCTGAACCACCATAATATTGGTTTGAGTCCATGTGAAGAACCTTCTTTCCAGATCGTGAGAGGGCCCTTGGGAGTGTGAGTGCTCAACTCACAACCACCCTAAGAGAGTCACTCACAGTGCCAGAAGGGACTGAGAGATCCCAGTCCCATCAATGACCACATCCCAAGTCGTGTCTGACAGAGTTTCCATGGTGTGTAAGATCGGGAACCAAGTCCTAGCTGCAGGTAAGTCCGAATATTACAGCCAAGTTTGGCAGCTCAAGCTGTAATGAAGTTGAGAAGTGGGATATTTAATGCAACTGAAGCATTCCCGGTCTTTCCATAAGCTTCGATGCAGGAAATCCCATCAACTTGAGGTTGTTGGGGGAAAGGAAAAGAAGAAAAGAAAAAATTGGAGAAAAACGCGGGAAGTGCGCGTGAAGGCGGTCACCCGGTCCCCACTTCAGTCAACAGCCCTGGAAGGACTTCGACAACAAAAATATTTAAAATCGACCTTGAAGGAATATTTATAAAGAAAACTATGATATTTTTGGTGAAATCAACTCAATTTCTCCTGAATGGAATAAATTATACGGAATTTTGAATATTGGAGCATGTGCTGCACGAGTCTTTCTCCGTTTCTCTTAGAGGTACCTGGTTACCTCCCGAGAATATATATGCTTCAGATTCGACTCTTATCAGTTTCCTTCTCTACGCCCCCATGAGCTTCATCTTTCTCTCCTGCCTCTCTTTCTGTTCCTCCATCTTCACCCAGCTTCACGTTCCTCAAGAACAACATCACAATAAGCATCAATGAAAGTGAAACAAGGCCTGCAATCGCAAGTAGTCTTTGCGACTCTCGGTAGCTGCGATTAATGGCATCCCGAGCTTCAGTACCGATGGCATATTTTCGAGCTACCACAATTGATCCGAAGATAGAACTGGTTTGATCCTTCAGTTCACTAGGAAGATATTGCTGCAACTTGTTTGGGAGAGTGTTTCGCCATATTGCCCCGGCGACGCTATTTGAAAGCATCGTTTAGATGGTAGTCAAATATAACACTGGGTGTGGCTGCTTACCTTGTGCCAATTGCACCACCAACACTCATCGATGCAAAGAATACTGCAGTAACAACGGAAACATCCTGCCGCGAGACGACGGCCTGAACTGAGACCTGTGCAGCCGTTTGGTAGAACCCACGACCAATACCAATCAATGATTTGGCTGCCACGAAAGATGCTTCATTTCCGCTGCGACCATCTCCCATGTCTACCAGATATAGAAGTACACCCATTCCAAGAACGCAGAGTGGAACGCCGATTAACACCCAGATTTGGGAGCGCTTGGTATATTTCATGAAGAAAGCCGCGAATATGCCGGCCACCTGAAAGGCCACACGGAGGGAGTTACTATATTCGATGTGAGTCTCGCGAGGAGGAAAAGGCAGCAGCGAACATAGCTAGTAAGAAAAGGGGTGGGGGATCGTACTCAATTCTGGTTGCAGGTCCCGGCGAGAAGTTCCCAGCTACCTGAAGGTAGCTTGTGAAGAAGACACTGAACACTGAATAATGAAAGAAATCCAATGCCCCAAGAAGACATGCAGCTGCCACTGTGCGGTTCTTGACCATACGATAAGGCACAAATGGTTTCTTCGCAAACCATGTGTCCCAACCTAAAAACGCTATTATGAAAACGACGCCTAGGACCAGCATAGCGATAAAAGACCCGTTGGTCCACGCGCCACTATTACTAGAGCCCGTCAAGGACAAAGGAACCAAAATGAGAGACAATCCAGCCACAAGGAGAACAGCGCCTGGCAAGTCAAGCTCAATCCAAAACAATCGGTACACCTTCTTCCACAAGGCATCGTTGGTTTTCCAGCCCAATGCCTCAGAGACAGATACCGGAGATGGTGCCCGACATTGATAAAACAGCATGGTACCGATCAATGGTAGTGATGCAACGGGCAAGATAATCGCCCACATGCCCCATCCCCACCGCCACGTTGAATGATCGAGGATGCGCTGAGCGACGATGGTACCAAGGTAAAGAGTGGGAATTGTAGTCAGAGAGTCAGGTAGCGTTGACCAGATACCGCGATTGACTAACGAGGTCATATCCGCCACAAAGATTTGTTGTGTGAGGGCAAATCCAGTCGATCCGATAGCGTCGAAGATACCGGCAACCTATGAAATACAACAATTATCAGCACGGGGTAAGTTACTTCGCGAATTAAGAGAGAAGGCCTCTTACTATGTATTGCCTAATGTTCGTGCAGGCTGCCCAAATGGCATAACCCAAAACAGACATCAGAATGGACAAGATGAACATTTCAGCCCTACCAAAAACCTAGCCATCATGGTAAGCAAGATAAAAACGTTGGAAGACTCGAGAATACTGACATCTCCCAACTTTGCAATAACGGGATAGGCGGAGATACGCGCAATGTTCATGACCACCCGGGCTGCGCTCATGGCAGAGTGCTGCTTGAAGGCACTCGTTGTGTATGCGGCATACACCTGGGTTGAATAATCGGCGAAATTGATAGCCAATGTACACAAAAACAGTCTGGCCAACTATTAGTAAATGAATCTGCTGTGTAATCTGTCTTCAAAGACACACCCTGTAAAGACAATGATCAAGCCTTGCTTGGTCCAGCTTTTTCGAAGCACATCAGCCCTATAGACTCCAGGTTGAAGGCTGGAAAGGCTTGGTTGCTTTTCGAGGTTTTCCTCCTGGTGAACATTCACAGCAGCTTGACTGCTCTCATTGTTTGATGGTGCCGTTGCAATGGACATGTCCCCTTGTTGCTTGGCCATGGCCGCAGTCTCATGTATTTACTGAGAGTATATACATTTCTTACCAAATGGATATAGAGATTATTTAAATAAAGTGCCTTAATCCTCGAAAGCAAAAGCGAAGCCGGATCTTGCCGCACTCTACACAGCACCACCTTCAAAAGTAGCAATAGCAGTAGCGATACGCCGAATAGCTGGAAAGGATTGGAAGACATAACTTGTTCGCCCCACACCGGCTTTCCTAGAAGAAGTAGGTAGCCCTCTTAAACCACGAATATTACCTAGGTATATAAAAAGTGGACTACAAGTGGAAACCAAACTTAATCTTATCAATCATATGCCAGAAAAGAAAAACGAACTCTGCCCGAAACAGGTAATTGAGACGAGGGGGACGCGTCCCCTCGTATTTTGTAAAATTGCCAAGATGGCCAAGATAGCCAAGGGTGTGTTAATATATCCACCGGGAGAGAATGGCCTCACTTTCGGAGTTAAGACAGAGTCGGGAAAGTAACCTTTGTTTGGAACGGAGGTTTTCCGATCAGATTTGGTCTTATGCAATTATATTGCCCCCACTTCGCAGTCATGGGGATTTGGGTCTTGTAATTTTTTCACCTAACAATGTTTCACCTAGCACTGTTAAACGGTTCCGAGGTAGCACAATTCGGTTATTCTTGCCGGATTAGCCAGGACAGGTGCTTCTTGAGTTTTAGCCTCATAGGGATTCGTTCTTCAAAGTAACCCGTTCTTTAGAACAATTGCTATGCCTCTCTTTCGAAATCACTCACGTTCTGAAGCACACAATGCAAGACCAGTGGACATTTGCACAGGCGGACTGCTATGTCCAAAATATGGCGAGCTGGCTCGTGGTAAACAAGCAGGACGAGAAATATCTTATCCAAGTTTCGTGGCCATTGGAATGGGAATCGACCGAAGATCAGCCAATCGTCAACAAAGCCAATGCAATGTAAGTGAAGATGCCATTGCGGATATATCATCGGCCAACACTTTTCAAACTATCTACAGATACATTGTGGATGGCAATGCAATGATGCTTTCAGCAACAGATATCGTCCGGCGGCGGCGAATGCGTAAACCGCAGGAAACATCGACAATAATCATTGGAATATCTTACCCATTGACGCGGTCTGTTTACAGCCCTCGTCGAAACCATGATTTAACTCCCCCCTGCGAGAATTATGACTCGCCCAAAACCCCGGATGGGAAGCCCAACCCTCAGGAGTATGGAGGTGCAGATGCTTTCCTCAATTTCATAACGAACACTGTTCACCTTTTTGTATTTTCGTCGATATTTCCTCGCGTATCAGTCTGTCAGTCTGCTCTGTTTGGACACTCTTTTGGGGCCATATTCGCCCTCCATGCACTCTATACAGCCCCCGCAAGCTTTGATGCTTATCTTGCTGCAAGTCCGTCAATTTGGTGGAACGATGGGTTGCTGTTGCAGGAAGAAGAGCAATTCTACAACATGCCAGAATCTCACCACCAGCCTAGAGTTTGGATGGCCTATGGATCACTTGAGCAGTCTCCCATACGTCAGAGAAACCAGTCTCTGGAGGAATATGAAAAACGGTTGGCAATAGCCAAGGAACGTCTAATGGGGGATAATTGCGACCAGATGTTTGTTCGACTTCTGCAGAGTGGACGGCTACGGTCAGTCGTACGAAGAAAATATGAAGATGAAGACCATGGCAGTGTCATTGCTGGAGCACTGAGCGGAGCTATCTTCTATTTCCTTGATCAAGATGAAGAATGAAGAATGAAGATCATGGTCGCAGCGACTTCTATTAGTGTGATCGAATCGCACATACGGGCGTGGAACTTCATTATTCGCTTTTCCTTTTGCTCTATCTTCTAGGTAGTCACTAACTAACGACAGAAGAGGATACATTGATGTAGGGTGAACTAATGAAGTAAAGCCAATCTGCAAAAATTATGCCGGGCGGAGGCTACAGATTACTCAGCAGTTCCAAAAGAGGTTAGGCTGCACCGCTATATGAACTGAAATTTCGGCAGAACACTTTTCTCTCTCCATACCACTCCCGGTGTTCTGCACAGAACGGGTTACTATACTATGGTAGCCTGGTCTTCATTGACGCTGTCCTTCACTGGACTTCGTTTGGGAGTGATAGATAAGATTTCTTGTCACTCTGTATCTGCTGCTCTTGATGGAGACATTTGATGGAAGCGGTTCGTTTTGTAGTGATACATCCATAATCTCATTATTAGAGTGGTACCTTGCTCTGCCACTCTGATATTGTAGTTTGTAGAGTCCAGAAGGCTTGCATAGAGCACCCTGAAACAACAGCAAGACAGATGCTGCCCCGGCATGACTTGGGCCGGGCGCGCCGAAGGTTGTTCCTGCAACCCGTATCGCAGATGGAATCTAAACTCCCCAAATTGGGCAACACCTTTTTTTTTTCCCCCGGGAGGAGATACTTGACGTGCATGATCATCCGCCATAATCCGATGGAACAAGCTGCACCGCACAACTCTCACTCTTGTGTGCCTGCTTCAACCACCCGAGCGCGAATGATCTTCAGCTCATCCACTGGCTTGTCCTCCGCACCGGTTTTGACCAGTCCCATACGCTGGATCACCCTCATGCCACTTTTCACCCTGCCGAAAATCGTGTGGTTCCCGTCCAGCCAGGGTGTTGGCGCAAGGGTGATGAAGAACTGACTACCATTGGTATTTGGCCCACTGTTCGCCATGCTCAGAATTCCAGCGCCGGTGTGTTTCAGCTCTCCACGAATCTCGTCCTCGAATTTCTCGCCGTAGATGGAGCTACCTCCTCGACCGGTGCCGGTGGGATCGCCGGTTTGGACCATGAAATCAGGAATAATGCGATGGAAGATGACATTGTTGTAGTAGCCGCGTTCGGCGAGGGTCGCAAAGTTCTTGCATGTCTGAAGAGCAAAAAATCAATGAGGATTCCCTAGAAGCTCTGCGAAAGGGCTCATACCTTGGGCGCATGGGTATTGTAAAGCTCCACGGAGAAGGAGCCCTGCGATGGGTTAGTGAGTGATCTTGAGAGAACAACGAAGCGCTAGTTACCATAGACGTGTCAAAAGCCACCTCGGTTGTCATGATGAAAATGCGAGTGTAGAATCGTGAATAAAAGAGCCGAAAAAACAGAGCCTAGAGTTGCAAGAAGCGGGATCAACCAACATTACGGAGGAGCTCAGCGACCATGTGAGTCTCAATTCCCATTGGGCCAATTTGTCTGGCAGAAAATCAGCACCGCCCTATCTATATGATTACAACAATTATCATAGTTCCAGAAAGGGAAAATACGGGAAATTGCATGCGGGTCATAATAAATGATAGAGAGACTTAGAGGATACATAGTTATATTATTTATGGTGTTATGGAACCAAGCTGACTATTGGTACGTGTAGTACTTGCAACCATTCACATCAGACTATCGAAGTATGATATAAATCATATCAAAAAGAGTAGCCTCTCACTCACACCTCTTATTTTATTCCTTGTCAATCACTTTTTTGTTTACCCTAGACTAGTGCGTCTAATCTCGTAGGAAACTCTACTATATATTTGGTAACTGAGCAATATTTATCATAAACCCTTGTGGGATACAGAGGGAGCGTAGCCCTCAAGGCGAGGCTTAGCAGCTTGAGATTGCTTGCTATAGTGTCAGCTATCTAATAATCTTCAAATTGCACAATCAAACATAGCATTTGAGGCTATGCATGGAAGGCCCAATTACTTTATCAAGGACTACCCCGAGGTTTCTCTCTTTCCCCACTTCCTCTCTTTCTTCTTCACAAAGTGCCGGATTGGCTCTCCACTGTGATTTTATACCGCCAACCGCAACAATACACAATCTTCCCACAGAGCTTATCTGGATGATTGCAGAGAACCTGGTCGTGGTCAGCTGCATGCGCCTACGCGAGTCCTGCGCCGATATGAACAATCGTATCTACTCAGCAACCCACAAGGAGCTAATCGGATTTGAGAGCACTCCATGCGGTTATGAAAGCGGCTTATTCGCCTGTGCTAGCCGCAATCGCCTGTTACCAAAGCCAATATTTGCCGACAATATGGCAGTGGGTAAAAGGGCGAAGAGAAGGGCTGGTTCAATTACCCGAATCTGCCTGGAGTGGAGAACAGCTATGAGATATGAGAAACAACACTGAGGATAATTGAATCTACAGAATTAGGCTGCAGGGATTTTGGAACTTAGAAATAAACTCGAGATGAATGATAATGTGAACAAACTACCTAAACCAGCCTTGGAGATTATGTAGATGTGAGCGGAAAGCGGTGAATTAAATTATACTGTGGTCACTAAGCCCCTCCGTGCACCAGGAAGCTTCCCTGTAAGGTTTAACAGGTTACCTTAAAGAATCACCCACACTACTAACCCTTTGTGGCCATTATGGTCTGATTCATTCTTTTTGTTTTGTTTATTGGCTTCAATCCACTGTCATTTGCTCTGTGCTTACAGTCTACAATTTTCTGTCCACCATGGCCGACGTTAGCCCTGTCGCCGAGCTTCTCGGACAAGCCCTCTACCACTTCGACAGTTTGAGGCCACTTCTTCCAACTTACGGACACCTAATTGTTTCCGCTCTTTTTCCAATTTGGATAGGCGCACATGCATCTTTGACAAGACCTTCCTCCGCCGCCAAACCTCCGAAGAAAAAAGCCGACAAGGACAAAGATGAATATGACACGGACGATGAAGAGGGACATGGCCCTTTGCAGAAGATGGAAGGGCTTGAGCCATCAGATGCCCTGGTATTCCCGTTGACTGCGGGGCTCACTCTCGGTGGCTTATACTTGGTGATCAAATGGCTGGAAGATCCAGCCATCTTGAACAAGATCCTTAGCTTCTACTTCTCTCAAATGGGACTCTTCTTTGCTTTTGCATTCCTGAAGGATGCGCTGTTGATGATTCGTTCTTTTATGTTTCCTAGATATTATCGTCAAAGTGGACAATTGTGGAAAGCGAAACAGTCCGAACGCCTTTTCATGGCATCTGAGGACCATCCAGCCAAGTCAAACTCCGTCCGGCATTCACCTCTTCCTGGGATTTTGGGCCAAGTGCCACTCCCAGGTATGGTACTAGGACTGCTTTGGAAGTGCCGAAATGTTTCTTACCAGCGTCTCAAGGTGCGAGCTCACGTACGTGGTTTATTTGACTTCAAATGCCTCGTTGGTCTCCTTGACATCATCAGCGGAGTCTTTGCATTATCCGCTGTAGGATACTTTGCATTTGTGGAAAACCCATGGTGGTTGACCAACTTCCTCGGTTTCTGCTTCTGCTATGGCACCCTCCAATTCATGTCTCCCTCCACGTTCTGGACAGGAACTCTCATCATGGGATCCTTATTTTTCTACGATATCTACTTTGTCTTCTTCACACCGTTGATGGTAACCGTTGCAACCAAGTTGGATGTACCTATCAAGCTCCTGTTCCCTCGCCCGCCCACCTCTCGCGATGCTCCTGGCTCCGTGCCATTGGCTATGCTTGGACTAGGCGACATTGTCATTCCGGGAATGATGGTTGGGCTGGCACTTCGCTTCGATCTATTCCTCTATTACCAGCGGAAAGGTGCTCAAATGGTACGTACTGCAGGGTCAGACCAGGCAACCGTCAAGCCTGAGTATCAGTCGGCAACTGGCGCTTGGGGAGAGCGGTTCTGGGCGCCGTCGGTCAAACCACCCCAGCCGGAACTTCAGCCTCCCTATCACGATGCCCGGCGTTTCCCAAAGATTTACTTCAAAGCTAGTATATTCGGTTATGTTGTTGGGATGGTTACCACCCTCCTTGCCATGCAATATTCGAATCATGCCCAACCAGCTCTTCTTTACCTGGTACCGGGCGTTCTAATATCGCTTTGGGGTACTGCACTTATTCGAGGAGAGGTTAACACAATGTGGGACTTCTCTGATGCCGAGGAGGTAGAAATTGAAGAGGAAAAGAAGCATGATGAAGCCGAGGACAAGCCTTCTGAAGATCAGAAGAGCCTCTTTTGGCGCATTTTCTCGGGTGATTACCTGCGTGCATCAAAAGACGAGAGCACAACACAGGACAAGAAAACCAAAGAAGAGAAAATCGATGACTCCAAATCCAAAAAGAAACCATCCGAAGAAGGCGGGCGTGATTCCAAAACGAAGAAGCCTAAAAAGGACCGTGACAGTTCGGACCTGATCTCCTTCTCCGTATCAATTCCTCGCAAGTCCAAACGTGAACCCCAGACAAGTTTGCCGACAACTTCCACAGAGGAAGAAGATGGAGAGGTGTCTGTTTCCAGGGATGTCAGCAGGGGCGACGAACCGCCATTGAAAAGAAGGCGACGCAGCATGATGAACAAGAAATCAGCAAATTAGCGATGTCCTCGATGGAGTCTGACAGAACAAATAGATTAGCTGAAATCGATCATTTTGTGGATCGTCAACATAGCTCTATTTAAAAGCAAAATGGCAAGATGTAATTGTAGTGGTATCATTCATTTGTATTGCATATCAATTCGATCAGCATTGATCTAGTATCCGCTTCATTTCATCCCATCTCTGAGCAGAAACATCCACAAGCTGGCGCAGATCATCACTGTCCACAGCCCAACCACCATGCTTCTCCATCTTCACAATGACCGTCTTCCCGTTCTCCTTATCAACAACAACAGAAGCCCGCTCTTGACTCAATCCCTCCTCGTATCCATCCGGATCCGCAAGGATCCACCTTTGCTGTGCACCCTTCTTCTGCTTCTGCTCTTCAGCATCGGGAATGACAACTGCCCTCCAACCAGCAGCAGCATCGCCCTCGAAAGAACAGAACGAGCTAGAAACAGGCAAACCACGCAGAGACAACTTTTGCGCATCGGCAACATCATCCGAGCAAAGGATCGTCTCATTATCGGCATCCCACCAGGCCTTGGGAAGCTTCGTGTCTCGAAGCGCAGCCAAAACAGAGGCCCAGGCCGCATCGAATGGGTTTCCAGCCATAGAAATGATCATGACATCAATGTAGAGCACCCAGAATGCCTTAATCTCCCGCTCAGGGCCTCCGCTCTCCTCTGTATCCACGTCCATCCCCTCGCCCGCATTGCGGAATTCTTCCGAGTCCAGATTCGGTGGCTGATACCAGATGCGCAAGTCGTCTGCCCGAACAAGACGGGTGTTGTGCAGGAGGGAAAGAATTTGGTGGGAGAGTGATTGAGCCAGCGCAGAAGGTGGTGCGCCGGGAGTAAAGCCTGGCGCGCAGCCAGTGCTGAGGGAAAGGTTGGGAACAAGTAGGTTCAGATCTTGGATGTGGCCTTGATCTTCCTCATCTTGGGACTCTGAGACTCCCGCCTCATTTGACTTGTCGAAACTTTGCTCCGATGAGGCCTGCACCACACTCCAGGAAGCGATGTCCTTAGTGTGTAGAATCTCTGCGCGAACGCCGCAGACAGCGGCTGTGTCGCCGATTCGTACGACTGCGCTGCCGTTTGTGTGAGTTAGAGAGCCAGCATTGGCAGATGTGACACGAAATTGTGAAGCGGCACGACCGTTCGCGCGGATTGAGGGCTGATTGCTCGCTGGTGGAGGAGAGAGGTGGGCGAGAAGGTAGGCGTGGGGTTGGAGGCGGGCGAACTGAGATGGTGGAAGGGATAATGACGGAGGAATCGGGTTGCTGGTAGTAGTGGAGGACGCCATGACTAAAGAGAATGTCTCTACTTGTGTCAAAGACTAATATGGAAATGATCGAAGACGCAGAAAAAGCCGCGAGCATGAGACGGCAGAATAATTTCCTATCGAAGGCGGTCGAAGCTGTCACTGATGCCCCAGGCAGAAACTGGAGTTATCTGCCAAGACTTTCACGAGGCTTTGCGTACACAACAGCGTCTCACAGCCCTGGGGGAACCACCTGATTTTCTAAGTATTTTTCATGTTGGAACATGTTGAAAGGTACACATTCCTGTATAACGAGGCTTCTGAGATTTTCTAAGGTTTCAAGGCTGGATATGACACGACAGTTGCCTGCTGTATACCGCGGGATGTGATCATTGCCGTTATGCAGGAACCGACGAAGGACCTTAGCTCCAAAGTCGAAATAACTACGTTAAGAATGTTGGAATGTTGGTTCCCTTGATTGTCTAGGTAAGCATGGTGCTATCTTACTGTGGAGGGCATCGTCCGAGAAACTACAGTTTACTACTAGTTGCTATTCGCTTCAGCTACTAAACCCCAATACATATACTTCGCATAGACAGCTTCTTTGACTTCGCATTATAGCCTTTTCATGGAGCCACAGACACTAACCTAGATACTCGAGCCTATTTATACATAGTTCCTGTGCGACGATTCCCGCAATATTGGCCGGCACGACCAGTCGGAGGTTATGAACTACCTTATAGTTGAATTATGATTGGATGGGTGTTTCGACATGAATATTAATGAGAGAATAATAAAGATAACCTGAGCGTTCTGCATCTTCTCCACCACGCTAATGCGGCTCGGTCACCCCCAGTCACTCTGCTGCTAATATCGCCGCCTGTGATTGGGCTTCAAAGCGCTAAACTATCACATATCACTGGGATATCCCTCCGCATGCACTCCGATCACTACCACTATGGCGATACGCCTGTACTTTAATCAACTGGTCTGCAATCGCCGTATTCGATTGGCTCAATGTCTGACCAGCCACAATCTTCCGCTGTTGGGCTTATGCTATCACATTGCCGAGACTGCAAGCTTGTGTGACTCCCCGCTTCCATTTTCCCATACTTTTAGACGGATGTTCACTCGAAATTTCCTTTTCCGCTTCTTGACTTTAATGAAATCAATATTGATGGGCCCAGTAGAGATATGAGCTCAATCCGACTATAGTACAAGAGAGGAAGCCTCTTGTGCGCGGGTGATACCTAAAGGTAGGTTACTCTGTGTAAGACTGCTTGCGACAGATCTAACCAGAAGAAATCACAGAGAACTATCACTGGTGTTGCTGACCAACGCACTTCAAAATGTTGAGCAACGTCGTTTCCATCGCCAAGCGCATCCATGTCCCGATCACGGCATCGACGACTGCGGCCGAGGCGGCCGAGATGCAGCGAGATCCATGGTCAAAGTCCGCGAAATATGGGGTAGGATTTGTCTATTTTGCCGTCGTACTGCTGATAATCACGACCTTCGTCCGATGCTGGCATAAATGGGGCGACAAGATGCGGATCGCCTTCTATAAAGAAAACCGACCAGAGATCTTTCGCGACGACTCAGTGCCAGACGAGTACGAGCTCCCGAGTGCAGGCACTGATGCTTCCAACGCCCAATTCTTCCCATCTCCGACCGCAGTATCCCCGCCTAAGAGGCAAGAATCGATTCTTGCTAGGATAGTTCCCTTGAACAAGGCAATTGCCTTTACGCGATGGATCTTCTACCGACCAGTCCCCGTACTGAGGATTGGGAAGATAGAGCTTGTTTTCCCGTCTTTGGGAGTTACGGCGATTGTCCTGATTGCATTTATATTCGTCACATTATACTGTTTCGTGCCACAGCCCTTATACTACTGGTCAATTGCGCTGGGGTCGCCGCCGCTGGCTATTCGGGCAGGCATGCTCGCAGTAGCTATGATCCCCTGGATTGTCGCACTCAGCACCAAGGCAAATTTTATCACTATGATGACTGGCCTTAGTCCTGAACGGCTGAATGGGCTGCACCGCTGGTCAGCCTATATCTGCCTCTTCCTCAGTTTGATTCACATGGTCCCATTTTACATCACTCCAATCTGGGAAGATGGCGCTCTGGTCAACTATAGCATAGGCATCCCACCGCACGCCTATGTGTATGGGACTGGAATTGCGGCGCTAGTTCCTCTGCTTGTGTTGTGTATCCATTCTCTTCCAATCTTTCGCAATTGGATGTATGAGCTTTTTGTCTTTGTTCATATCCCAGTCTCGTACATCTTTGTGGCGATGCTCTTCTGGCACACGAGGAACTATCTGTCATCATGGGCCTATCTTTTCACAACCCTTGCAATTTGGGTCATCTCCTATACCATCCGACTGTTCTACTTGAATTGGACACATCCTTTGCGTTCGTCATTTTTGATTGGAGAAGAGTCGGCCATAACCCTTCTTCCCAAAAATGCAATCAAGATAACCATTCCCACTAAGATGCGTTGGAGGCCCGGTCAGTATGTCTACCTGCGCCTGCCGAAGATTTCTGTGATTCAGAGCCACCCCTTCACCATTGCCTCTCTTTGCAGCGACGACTTCCCATCTGCATATGGCGAAAAGTATCGTGACATGACACTCGTTTTCCGGCCATTCCAAGGGTTCACACAAGAGGTGTTCCAGAAAGCGTTGGAACATGGCCCCTACAAACTATACAGCGCATTTGTAGAAGGGCCTTACGGTGGTATGCAGCGCGAGATGGCTGCCTTCGATGACGTGATCTTCTTTGCCGGAGGAAGTGGTATTACCGCCATTGCAAGCCAATTGCTTGACCTCATCAAGAAGATTCGAGATGGCAAGGCTATCACCAAGTCGGTCAAAGTCATTTGGGCGCTCAAGAGCCCCGAGACGATGGAATGGTTCCAAGAAGAACTACGAATCTGCCGTGACTACGCACCTTCGAACATCGTGAGCTGTCATTTCTTTCTCACCGGAGTGAAGCAGGATGATCAAGTTGGACGGGACATGGTACAGGAGAAGATATACGGCATGCTCCAGGGTATTGACAAACGGAACTCGGCTTATATACGCGATGAAGCTGCCGGCAACCCCGACATAGAAAAGGAACTGCGCCGTGAGAATGAAGACGGTATCGCTGCTCTTCCCAATGCGTACACGGCCACCCATGCGTCCAATACCCGCCAATACTACCAGCCTACTATGAACCCTTATAGTCCCGCTGCATCAAATGGTTATGGCACACCAAACTTCGGATTCGGCGCACCTCAATATGTGCCACAAAGGCCACCGCCGGCAGCAGCACCACGGTTTGCTTATTATCAGCCACGTGGACGCGATAACTGGCGGACTGATTACTTCCGCCCGAACATTACTGAGATGGTCAATGAGGTCTCCAAAACCTTTGGCCGCCGTGCGTGTGTTTTCGTCTGCGGTCCACCGAGCATGCGAGTTGAAGTCGCCAACACGGTAGCCAAACTGCAGATGCAGGTGATCATGGACTCATCAAGAGATGAGGTTTTTTTGCATGCCGAGAACTATAATATCTAATCTAGCGTTGCTGTCTTCTAATGATTCGATACCCATGACATCGCAGTTGTATCAATATTATGCCAGTTCTTCTAGTGCTCAACTTCCGCACGTAGGACTGTATATCGCGAGATCATTTCTCATATTCAAAATATCACCACATGCGCAATGTTAATCCAGTACATGCATTAATCTAAATCAGATGCATAAATAAATGCAAAGGGTATCCAAGGTATATCAGAAAGCCACACATGCAAAGCACATCTCACTCGACCTGGGGCTTATGACTGTCATCTTCAGCCTTTCGCTTGCGCGAAGGTGTGTCTTGCTTTTCAAAGACTTGCGACTCGTTCAAATACTGTATTCCATGGTCACCTTCTTCGCCATCCTCTGCCTCCACCTTCTCCCAGTCCTCGTCTTCTACTTCACCGGGAGAAGTTGTAGTCTGAGCATTTATTTCGGTCGGAGCATTTGTTTCATCTTCCTCATTCCAGTGCAAATCTAGTCGTACGATCTTCGCGCCCGACGGCTTCAGTCGCCGATAGTATTCGGCCACATCACCGTCAACCTTAAATCCACGCGCAATGTACCATTCCAACCCCTCCACGTTTGCCTCGTGAACATGTGCTGTAACAGAGCAGATATTATAGTGCCTGACGAGCTCGGACACCCGGTATGAGTCCTTGTCCTTGCGGTCCGGCGGCGACGCAAAGAGAAGCGAATTCAACAGTGATGCTGCCACCCCACTGCCTCGATATGGCGAGAGAAGATGTAGAGTCTGAATATAGAGATTTGTGGGACATCCGTTCCCTTGGATTTCAGTCTCTTTGTTTGAGTCCTCTTCCTGTCGGACTCTCTCTAGCCGACACCGAATGCCCCCGATCACTTTGTCCGTCCCGGCAGATGCGCCGGACCCCGGGGCTGCAGCAACAGGGTGGTCATGATAAATAGCAACTCTCGAAAGAGAAGCGATCACCGGATCGGTTATGATGGCTGTGTAGAACGAGTTTGGGTAGCGAATGGGAAGGAGTAAGCCCGTGATCCGCGTCAAGGAAGGGATATGCGCCGTGTTGACTTTCTCAATTGTTATATGGGGATGTGGAGTTGCCACACCAGCTAGAATACCATGAGGATATGGAACAAAGATTTCTTCTTTTGAGCGTTTCGGGCCAGGCGTGTTTGCGACGGCTGATTGAGGTGGTTGGACTGGAGGAGGGTGAATGGGAGGCCGCGCAGAGTGGCGGTTGGGAGGGGGAGGGGACAGCGAAGACGAAGAAGTCGATGGCCTTGTCTGATTCTTTGCAAACAGCTGGTATGCCATTTTTGGAGCAGAGTCAATGGTCGTTTGTGAAAGAGCAAGAAGAGAGGCAGCGAATGCGGAGATACGATAAGAGATAAGCACAGTGAACAACTTGCTCCAGCCTCATCCGTCTCTTCATCTACCCGAGTGATATTTCATTCGCATGCAAATAGACACCTCAATAGGTCAGTGCCCTATTTGCTGTCGATGCCTGTTCTCTATCGTATGCGTCGATAGAACACCTTCGTTGATTACATTGACTTCCCCTATTGTTCCTGGCTATTAATCCTACCACGCCCCCCATTATTGAAGCTCACTGACAATAAGCCTTATACTAGGCTATACAATCCAGCCGATCCCTATTGTCTTCTTTCTTCCTTTTGTTTTTGGCTTCTATGTTTTGGGCTTCTTCTCTTTTCTTCTCTCCTACACCCGTGCACCCATTGCGTCAACCCTGCATCGATTTCCAGTACATGGAGAACTAAACCTCGGACCTAGCGGTTCGGAGCACTCATTACCTGTGTCGCGGGCAGACACAGCCGTCGGTCAATCAGGACTGGACGAGAAATTTTCGGCGCATCCATCTCCGGCCGCAACCCGAAAATGGCCGACTCCAACAACAGTGGTGGTCGCAGGCCGACTTACCCTGCCGGAACGATCGCCAAAGTGGTATGGCTAGCCCTGACCAAACTTCGGGATTGTGCAATACGGGTTCTAATGACTTCTTGTCTAGGCTACCGACATCCTGAACGAAACATTCCAGAACATTATCCACGACCTGGTGGCCAAGGTTCACCGCGAAGAGAAGGTGGCGCGCATGCGGTCCGCAGTGGTTCTTGCCCGACAGAAGGCGGAGGAAGATGCAATCATGCCGGAGGAAGCACCCAGCAAGACATCTACCGATACAAAGAGAGAAATTGTTCTCGACACCAAGAAGCTTGCGGGTATGCGCATGGAGACGGATGCAGCCGTTTTCAACTGCGGAAAGGTCTTCCTCAAGGGCAATCCGATGCAAACCGTGAAGGAGCATGTGTGCCCAGATTGCCGCCTCCCAAAACTCATGTACCCGACCACCGGAGCTAATTCTTGCCCCCCTCCCGACCCCAACACCGAGTACTGTACAAATGTTCCCATGATCAATTCACAAGGTCATGACGTCCACGGCAAGCTCTTTGCAATCATGCCGAACCCCAAGAAAAAGAAGGGTGACCGTGACAGCACGATTCCTGAGATTCCGACCACCAAGTGCCCTATCTGTCCGCGCTACTTTGTCATGACTCGTCTCGCCCAACATCTTGAACGCTGCGTCTGCGGTGGTCGCAGCGGCGGTCGCAATAAGACTCCCACAGACAGTGGCGCTAGCAATGGCAATAGCCCCAGTTCATCGGCACCCAAGCGGCCTTATGCAGACGACGACGAAGAAAGTCCCAGCCCCACCAAGAAGAAGAAGCTGAATGGACCCAAGAAGGCCTCCACCACAAAGCCCGGGCCTAGTAAGCTCAAGCAATCATTCACGGTTGAGGACAACGACGACGACATCAAGAGCGAGAACGCCGACTAAGCTTCCATTTATTTTCTCATACCCTTTTTTCCTACCATGGTGTCCGCGGCGTTTGAGCTTTGTTTTGATGGGCTGGTTATGTCCCATGGCGTCTCTGGGTCTGGTTTGGTTTGGTCATGGTTTGACCTTTCCTTCGAATAAATCTGCATAGATGAATGATGATGAGGGGGGGGGGCTTTGTAGGATGTACATTACTTGATAACATGAAATACAACTGACCGAGGCACTGCAAGAAATATGCCACTGACTTGTGCTAATATCAATATTTTCTTTTGTCTCTTATTACTTCAAACTCATTGACTGGCCAAAAAGTCCATGATGTATAGAATAATAGCGAAATCATACGGGAACTGTCAACCACTCATACCGGGCTTGCCCTCGAAGTATATATATTAGCCTCAAGAACCACGGCAAAAGAAAGGACTGGACAAGGAGCAGATCTTATGCATGGGCGCAGGTGTAATCTTTCGTTCAAGTTCATTCGAACATAATATACAGCTCATTGAACAATGAATCACACCTTGCAAGGGATCTTCCTATGAGTAGGCTAAAGTCCTCCCGGTTCAATCCTGGAGTGAACTAGTTACCTGGTAATGGTTGGTATCCAAATTTAACAAGAGAAAATCTATCCACTGACATTAGATATGTGTATATTTATACAAGATTCAGGTTGAAGTTGATCTGGGCTTTGGTTGACGACCTTGTGCCTACGTACAACATAGGTTAGTTAGCCACCAGGCCAGCTGTCGATGCTTAATAAGTGCGGGGATCCGGCCTCGGGGGCATTTCATCTGTCATTCACTAACGCCTAAATGTCTAACATGGCTGATATCAAGGCATGGGCAGCTCCTCGTCTCTCCCAGCTTCTCCCGCTGGATCCAGATTCTCTTTCTCAGGTTATCGACTACGCCGTCAGCCTCTCGAGGGAGGCATGTGCCGATCACCTCAAAAACCTACTTGGCGACTCCCCGGCCGCCCTAGAATTCATCTCCTCGTTTAATTCACGCCGAGAACCCCAGCGACCACCCCAGAACCCTTCCACGCAAAGCAGAGATGCATCGAGATCAAGCGGAGGAGCCAAGAAGGGCAAGAAGAAGGCCCCGCTGCACACTGCTGGCCCACCACGTCGACCCGACAACTACGGCGATGTAGGAGGTGGCTACAAGAAAGCAGACGAAGAAGACTATATGTCTTCTCGAAAACCAGCTGCTTCCACTCTTGCACCATCGCCACATGGGTCCTCAGCCTCATCGCGCATCCCCTCCCCCTTACCCGTATCATCCCCGAAGCCACCACCATCTGCGAGTGGCCCTACAATCTCAGACATGTTACCGAATGTGCGATCAAAAGTGAGCAAGTCAACACGTCAAGGTGGTGGGGCGGGATCGTCTTCCAAGGGCAACACAGCTCTTACAACCAACGATATCTCCGACCTCACCGCAGCTATCGCCGCGCTGGAGGTATCGACGAATCCGAGTCTGGGGGAGAGACGCAACTGCACCTGCTATGGGTCACTGCACCCAGTATTTGATCCAGCACCCAATTGCCTCAACTGCGGGAAAATTATCTGCTCACTCGAGGGTCTACAGCCGTGTTCATTCTGCGGCACACCGCTCCTCTCCGCCGAAGAAGTGCAGGGTATGATTCGGGAACTACGGGCGGAGCGTGGGCAAGAGAAGATGCGCGTACATAACGAAGGTGTTCATCATGAAGGAGGTCCTAAACCTACTGCCGGGTCCGAACCTTCCAGCAAGCTGGATGCCGCGAAAGCACACAGGGACAAGCTGCTCCAGTTCCAAGCGCAAAATGCCCGCCGGACAAAGGTTGTTGATGAAACAGCAGATTTCGAGACCCCGAATGTCGCCTCAACCTTGTGGATGACACCAACACAACGAGCGCTAGCGCTCAAAAAGCAGCAGCGCATTCAGCGCGAGATGGACGAGAAGGCTCGTCCTGAGTGGGAGAGGAAAAAGACTGTGATGAGTCTTGATATTAAGGGTGGCAAGGTCCGCCGAGTCTATCATTCCGCACCGGCAGAACCAACCCCAGAGGCTAGTGAGCCTGACCCTGTTGATGAAGGAGGCGCGGAGGACAGCCCGCGAGGACAACATGCTTTCAGTCGAAACCCCCTTCTCGCAGCTGGTGGTCTTATGCGGCCTGTTTGGCGTGCCCCCGAGATAAAGCAGGCCGAACCAGCGGAGCAAACTGAACGAAAGCAGACTTGGCGACGTGTGCAAGATGACAACGACGACAACGAGCAATGGATTTTGGATGGAGGAATACATGGGCACATGACCTAAACATAATCTTACATCGATTCAACCGTAAGACCCAAAGCTTGAGTCTGAAAAACACCATTTCGGGCCATCTTCATAATTCTGAATCGACCAAGCCGGGGGGTACTCTATAGGCGCTATCACCGGCTTCATCGCCGATATCAGTGTAGCAGGAAAGCCTCACGCAAAAAAAAAAAAAAGAAAGAAAGAAAGAAAGAAAGAAAGAAAAGAAAAGAAAAGCGTGATCACTCTGTATCCCTGACTGTGTTTGGCGCATTCCTCCTAAGAAAAGGGCGGCATATTCGGAGCGGATGTCTGATTACTATTACCCGTTGCAAATCGGCTAATGACGGTGGTATTATCACAACCCAGGAGACAATCGAGCCGGATGCTGCTGTATGACTGATTAGGGAATGACGGCAGTCTGCCAAAAATAGAAAAGATCCATTCATCTATGTTGCATTTCTACATTATGTATAGAACTGACAATGAATCCCCACGATTTTTACAAGGCCTCGGATTGAAATGTTCATTTCTTTGTCTTGAGAACCTACCTACTGGAACCCCGAATCCCCACAAAAGTACCAAGCATGAAGTATGCTTCCCCGCGGATAGCATAAAGTTGATAATGCGTGGATATTTAAACATAACCAATCACCGCTCCAATGTATGGATCATCCCCAAACAACCGTCTATAACCGAGTCAAATAAAACCCTATCTGTAGTAGGAATCAGCAACCCTTAATTGGGGCTGTCCCATCAGCAAGACCTGTGTCGTAGTACGGATCCATCGTCATTGACTAGGAGGTTCGGTTGGGGGCGGATATCGGCGGCAGCTGGAGTATAAAGGAAGTTTGAGACAATATGATAACCTTGAAAGTACCTATTAGTATGTTGAGCCAATAAGTTGCTTCTTCATGATCATCTCGCAAAATGCTCGTTGAATCTGTGCTAGAGTGCTTTTCTCTACAGAGGGTTCTGGGAGGCTTGGTCGGCCTATTAGCTGTAGCGGTACGCATATTCCGTCCATTTGATACATTTTGATGCTCTCTATCACCCACTTCCAAGAAGTATCGTGTCCCACAAGTAGGCTAATCTAACTCATTCCAGACCTTCGCCTACGCCCTCTACAATCGCTTCATCCATCCGCTCCGCCGTATCAACGGCCCCCTCCTCGCATCTATCACACCCTGGGTCCAGCTTTACCATGGCCTGAAGGGCGACCGCCATCTCTGGCTGCACAAGCTGCACAGTCAATACGGGACACACGTGCGTGTTGCGCCTAATTTCATTTCTGTCAACTCTGACCGTGGATTGCACGATATCTACGGACACGGGAAACACCTTCAGAAGGCCAAATTCTACAATGCTTTCCCCGCCATTAAGGGCGTGTATAACACACACAACGCTATTGATAAAAGTATGCATGGTCGCAAAAGAAGAGTGCTTAGCCAGGCTTTCTCAGATAATGCTCTCAAGGGCATGGAGGATGTGATGCTCCTCCACGTGCGTCAGCTGTGTGCCGTCCTAGCTGGATATGATGGCGATTTCGAATCCCATGATCAGAAGGGCAATGTTAAGAACATGGGTGACTGGTTTAGTTATCTCTCGTACGATGTTATGGGCGAGCTCTGCTTCGGGAAGAGCTTTGACATGCTTATCTCTGAGAGTCGGAGATATAAAGTTGGGTTGGTAGATCGTGCTGCGAATAGGCACTATGTGGTAAGCATTTCTATTTTCTTCCATCGTTAGAGAACGCTTGTATCTGACTCGGCCATAGTGTGGACTTTGGATGCCTCTGGACACATGGGGTCTGGACCAGATATTCATCCGCAAGCTGACCCGCGACCGATGGAATTTCATTATGAATTCGCGCGTTGAAGCCAATGAGCGGGCCAAGGAGCGTACCCAGATTGGTCGGGACGCCAAGAAGGACTTCTTTTATTACCTGTTGAACGCGAAGGACCCAGAGACCGGCAATGGACTCAGCACGCCCGAGCTTTGGGGCGAGTCAAACGTCCTCATGATTGCGGGTAGCGACACAACCTCAACTACATTAGCAGCCACACTCTTCTACCTCGTTCGGAGACCAGATGCACTGGCCAAGCTGTGTGCGGAGGTTCGCGGCGCCTTCAATGAAGTTGAAGAGATCATTACCGGCAGCCAGCTCGGCGAACTGGTGTATCTCAAAGCATGCATCGACGAGGCGTTGCGTCTGGCCCCAGCCGTGCCCGGTGCGATTCCCCGCGAAGTGATGCAAGGCGGCGCCGTGGTCGATGGAGTCTTCTTACCAGCCGGCACAGACTGCGGCACGCCAACGTACTCCATCCACCGTCAAGAGCGATACTACCGGGAAGCAGGGACCTATATGCCGGAACGCTGGATTGAGGACGCCACCTGTATGGCTTCTGGAATGTCATGGCAGACGACCAAGGAGAGCATTGAGACTGCGCGGCATGCATTTTGCCCGTTTAGCATTGGACCCCGTGGATGTATTGGCAAGAGCATGGCTTTTATGGAGATGCGGCTGACACTGGCGCGGCTGGTGTTCCTCTTTGACATGTCATTGGCGGATCGTCAGGGTGAAGATGTGGGGGGGCACCTGGCGCTGACGGATCATTTCACCTCCGCGAAGAATGGACCGAATGTTGTGTTTCGACGAAGATAATTTAGTTTCAAGTTATTTCAGGCAGTTTATCATTCTGTATTCTAAAAGCGGTCATGCAGAAGATGTAAAAAATTTGAAACATCCAAGTGTCGCTTAATCTCTCAGCCTTACCCACACCCCCCTACCATCTCAACGTCTCAGGACACGGTTGCGCGCTTGGCATCTCTTCTCAATCATTTTATTTGTGTACATTCGAAGAATCATATTTGAATGGACCTGATTGAAGGGGCTTATCCATTATGACCTCGCCCCTGATCGTGACGTTCGTGCAGGCGACCATTTTGAATGCCATCTCCAACATCCTCGCGCAGCTGATTGATCAGCGCAACAACAAAGTAAGAGATACTACGGAGTATGTTTTAGGTATAAACATCGCAATTAACAACACATTAGGCTCCATTCACTCTGAACACACCGGCTCTTCTCCAATTTCTGGGCTATGGCCTCTTAATCGTGGCCCCCAATTTCTACTGGCAACGCGCCCTGGAAGCGCGTTATCCAGGATTTCCTACGCGTTCCGAGCTTTCAGGTGCATTCAGTGTTCGATCGCTGAAGTCTATCTTCTCACCCCGCTCATGGCTTTCCCTCTTCTCAAAATCTCGTGAGGATGATTCGCTCCCTAGCCACAAGGAGAAAGAGAAGCATGTCCGATGGGCAGCACGAGCGCAGAACTCCGGGCTCCGTAGCTTCTTCATGAAATTCTTCTTTGACCAGACGGCTGCCTCGATCGTGAATCTCGTGCTATTTGTGGTTCTCATCAATCTGCTGAAGGGAGAGACTATGGCAAAGTCGTGGGAATTGGTTGTTTTGGTAAGTTGCTCTGCTGTTGAACAATAGTGTTGAATACATGCTGACTTCTATAGGATTTCCGGCCTCTTATGAGTGCCCGTCTGAAGTATCGGCCTGTTGTTTCGGTCTTAATGTACACAGTCATTCCTGTGGACCGACGGGTGGTCTTTGGAAGTGCATGTGGGGTGATCTGGGGTGTGTATTTGAGCTTATATGCAGGCGTTTAGGTCCGTCGTTCTGCTGTCATTCTGCTTCTTTTCTGTTACTTCAGCGTTGTATTATCAAAGGGAATGTTATAATAATATGTCAAACTTTTACTTGTGAAAGCCAACTAATATAAAACCTGATTCAAAGTCAAAAGACTAAAATATTCATTTTCCTGCTGACATACTAAATCTACTGCAAATCTCTCTGCTGCTGATCTTTCATTTGTAAAGCTTTCCAAGGGTCCTGTCATTTGAAACATAAATTCTATCACAGAAAGCAATTATATTGACTGGGCTTTTTATCCGACATTAATATACGCACCAATTATCATAAACAATAGAAATGTGGGCACATGGCCCAGTACGATAATCCGTGGACCATCCCACAAAGAACAGAACTCCAAAAAGGAGAAGGGAGCGAAAATTAAGGATGTGCACGAAAAGAACTTCCCAGTCCGAATTTGAACCTCAAACAGCCGCCATCTCGATCTTCTTGCCCTTGACAGACAACCACTCAACGAAGATGGGTCCAACGAGCGACAACGCGCCCATGGCGACAGCGACGTAGAACGTATTCACAACAGCAGCGTTATAGGCAGTCAAGACACGGTGCAGTGCATCGCCACTAACAACGGTGCGGAGCATGGTAGCGCCAGCAGAGATGAGCTTCGGAGCATCCTCATTAGGTGCATACAGCGCCAAGTTCCGGACGAGCTGGTTCTGGAATACATTCTGTGCGACCGAGACGAAGATAGCGCCACCAAGAGTCTGGGCGAACATGACAATAGCCGTGCCACTGGGGATATCTGCGGGCTTAAGGGCAGTCTGGGCGACAATCATAGGCTGCTGCATGCCCAGACCCAGACCGATACCAAAGAGTGCCTGGTATCCGATCCACTTGGAGTGGTTTGAATCTGTCTCTAAGGTCGTCAGGAGTCCTGCGCCGATGGTCATGACGACGGAAGAGGCGATCATAAAGGGTGTGTAGTATCCACAGGCGGTGACGAGACCACCGGCCAGAATAGATACAACCACAACTGCGATGATCATGGGCAGGTTCATGATGCCTGATTTCAAGGCGGTTGCACCCTTGATTGATTGGAACCAGATAGGGAGCTAAGAGTGTTAGAGAGCTTTGATCGGTACGATTGGGAAGGGGAAATGTAGAAATGGGAAGGGTGCTCACATAAAATGTCAGGACAAAGAAAGCAGCGCCAAGAGCAAGGGCATACCATGCTGAGCCCCAAATGCTACGGTTCTTGATCAGGCGTGGCGGGACGGTTGCGCGGTCCCCGACCCAAATCTCGACGGCAATGAAGGCGAGACCGAGAACGCCAAAGACCACAAATAAGCCGATAATGCGTCCGCTGCTCCACGCGTACCTGGTGCCCCCCCACTGCAGGGCAAGCAACAAGCTGATGATAGCGGGCAGGAAAAAGAGGGAACCGATCAAGTCCAGCTCCTTGAGCTGTTCCTTCAGGGTGTTCTTCTTCAGGATGGCTTTGGGTGTTCGGAAGAAGCAAAGCACGAAGAAGAAAGTTACTCCTCCGAGGGGCAAGTTAATATAGAAACACCAACGCCAAGTGAGGTGGTCGGTGAAGGCGCCTCCCATACTGTCTGAAGTTAGCATAACTCGGTAATCAAGAAACACAAGGAACGTACAGAGGGCCAGCTACATTGGCAATGCCAAACATGGAGCCAATGAGACCCGTATACATAGGTCGCTTCACCAGGGGTACACTCTTGCTGATGATGAGGATAGAACCCGAGAAAAGACCAGCTGCCCCAAGCCCGGCGATTGCTCGGCCGCAGATGAGTCCAACAGAGGTGGGAGTGACAGCGCAAACCAGCGAACCGATCTCGAAAATGCAGAGCGCGGTGAGATAGATCCACTTGATCGAGTAGAATGTGTACAGTTTGCCGAACATCAGGGACACGGCGCATGTTGTCAGCAGATACGAACTTCCATACCACCCGACATCGTTGAGCGAGTTGAATTGATCAGTGATCTTGGGAATTGCTGTTGCAATAATCGTGTTGTCCTGGAGGATCGGTGTTAGCTGGATAAACCTATCAAGTAAAGCCACCTGACAGTGCATACCAATGCCACGCAAAACACACATAGACAGAGAGCAATACTGATCAGAGATAATCTCCATGCGTTTGGATATTCTTCTTCTTCTTCTTCTTCTTCTTCTTCTTCCTCCGGCGTTTCAGCATCACCGTCCTCTTTTTTATCTTCTTGTGTTGGCTTCTTGTCGAATGATTCATTGGGGACCAGCTCCTTGCTGGAGTCGTTATGAACAGGCGTTGGCGTGTCACGGCTCGCAAGTTCTTTTTCGATGCCATCAATGGGAGTTGAGTTTCTCCTCAAGGGCTCATCGACCAGAGTGCTCTCTTTCTCACTAGAGGGCTTCGAAATCTGACCTCCAGACTGGGATTGGGTGTCGTCATTGGGTGCCACGTTGCTGTGCTCAGTTTTGTCTTCAGTCTTATCTCCAGTCTTGTCTCCAGTCTTGTCTCCAGTCTTGTCTCCAGTCTTGTCTCCAGTCTTGTCTCCAGTCTTGTCTCCAGTCTTGTCTTCAGTCTTGTCTACAGGTACATCTGCCTCTTTGGGAGATTTGACTTTGAAGGCATCGAGGAAGCCCATAATGAACGAAAAAAAAGAAATACAGCAGTATTAAAAAAGTAAAAAAAAAGAGCCAGTAATGAGATTTAACGAAAGTTGGGACGAATGAACATAAACAGGAAAATAGAAGGACTTAAAGAGAAACAGGGAAAATAAGCCAAATGATTGACATTAGAAACACAACCAGTTCGTACAGGTCTCATCGGGAACCTTGCCTCTGAATATCTTGGGAGGGGGAACAGGGCCAATCGAGATTGCACGTAACCCTGCGATCATATCTCAGGAGTCCATGTGGTACATAAAGGCCTCCACTGAGCTGCATATCCTGCAGAAAGTTTTTTTTTTGCAGTCAGGCAGCGAAGTTTAGTTCTCAAGAAACGAACTAGTTAGTCTATTAGTTCGCAACAATTGACAATGCGGCTATGCAACTATGATTGGCCGCAGTAGTCCCGAACGTCGTGAGTTTTCAGAAAGGACAACGGAATTGTTCTCATCCGACAAGATCTGAGTCAAAATCCGCGCTTGAACGCGGACGAAATGTCGAGTTCGCTTTGCCCAGGAGGGACCGCAGTCAGGAGAATGCAAGGACCAGGGTGATCTATTATTCAATTGTTGCATGAACTTATGTAAAAGTCTTTATTTGCGATTGCGCGCCAATCAGCGATCAGGGGGATGTGAATAGTACGTCGCCCCTTACTCGGCATCCAACAGAGAGAAACATTGTCTCTGCTGCAACGGATTGTCATACACCGCTGTTGATAAAAACAGGGGGAAAGGATAAACATAGGATCCGAACAATTATGGAAGTGGAGAGACGAGCAAGTAGTTCCATGTGATTCTTGCGGAGTTTACAAATATCGTCGAAGAATAATCGATGGCTGAAGATGACAAGGATCTAACGGGATGGGGGTTAGTGCGGTTTGGAACCACGGAAGAAAGTCGGAGATTGGGGTTAAGCTTGTCTGAGTTCTTACTTAGGTTGCCTTATCTCCTTATCTTCATACTCACATTTATGAGGGAGAGAGAGAGTAAGGGAGAGAGAATAAAATAATTAACAGGTCATAAGGTACTTCTCCTATTCGTAGGGGAAATTGTACAGCTTTGGTAACAAGTTTCAAATATAGATTGCATGTTCCTAGTACAGCATTAGCATGGTCTCGGCTGATTTACACTGGCACTCCCATGATGAGTACTCAATGGTATCTATGAGGAAGTAAATAGCTGTCTTGAAGCCCTCATCTGAGTAGTCTTTGTACTCGAAACAGAGCAAGCTTGTTATTGCTAAGTTATATCGAACATAGTTATATTAAATATTGTTTCAGAACCTCTGAATTTCCAAAAGTTTCAAGGAATACCCGTACATGTCCACGGGGAGCGGCCGTGTTACAGGTGCCTACACACGGCAAACTACAACTACACATTTGGTGTAGTTAGTACAACATGCAGTATTAGCAGCATAGAGCTTGATTATGGTCAGTGATTAATTATTTTGTGTCTGTAGGACTTATAGATATTGAAATCGGAGATAGCATAGAGAGGGAGCTTTAATTCCGATCAATAGTTATTCATAGAACCCCCAAATGGATTGACGACAGCAGCTAGCTGTTCCCACCGATTTATTAACTCCGGGCTTCATTGATCATAAGGCAAGAAACCCAAGTATAAAAAGGGCACCTCAACCCACTAGAATACTTCATCCAACCACCACCAACCTGCACAACTACAAACAACACAATATATCAACCATACAATGGCCGAATTCTTTGCACCTGCTCCGGAGCCCGCCACCCCTCTGGGTCGGTACCGGGTCCTCTCCTCAACGGCAGGAGTCCGCGTCTCCCCCCTCCAGCTCGGAGCAATGTCCATCGGCGACGCATGGAATCAATTTATGGGTAGCATGAACAAAGAACAATCTTTCGCGCTACTCGACGCCTTCGTCGCCGCCGGTGGCAACTTCATCGACACATCAAACAACTACCAGTTCGAGCAATCCGAGGCCTGGATTGGCGAATGGATGGCCGCACGTAACAACCGTGACCGGATTGTGATAGCCACCAAGTTCACAACCGATTACCGCAGCTACGAAGCCGGGAAGGGCAATGTCCCTAACGCCTGCGGGAACCACAAGCGCAGCATGATCCTCAGCGTCCGCGACTCTCTCCGCAAGCTTCAAACCGACTTCATCGACGTTCTCTACCTCCATTGGTGGGACCACACCACCTCCATCGAAGAGATCATGGATTCCCTCCACATGCTCGTCGAGCAGGGCAAGGTCATGTACCTCGGGATCTCGGATACGCCCGCCTGGGTCGTTGCTGCGGCGAACACGTATGCGCGCGCGCACGGCAAGACGCCTTTCTCCATTTACCAGGGGCGGTGGAATGTGATGCGCCGGGACTTCGAGCGTGACATCCTGCCTATGGCGCGGAATTTCGGCATGGCGCTTGCGCCGTGGGATGTGCTTGGTGGTGGACATTTCCAAACTGCTAAGCAGATCGAGGAGCGGAAGAGGACGGGTGAGGGTCTGCGCAGTGTGATGGGTGCTGAGCAGACGGAAGAAGAGAGGATTATCTCCGAGGCGTTGGCCACTGTTGCTGCTGAGCATGAGGTTGAGTCAATTACTACTATTGCATTGGCTTATGTGCTCTGCAAGGCGCCAAATGTGTTCCCGCTTGTTGGAGGCCGCAAGATTGAGCATCTGCATGAGAATATTCAGGCTTTGTCGATTCGCCTTACAGCTAAGCAGATTGAATTTTTGGAGGCGGCGACTACTTTTGATATTGGGTTCCCCATGAACTTCATTGGGGAAGATCCGAGTACCAACGGTGGCAAGATGAACTTCCTGATGGGGTCGGCTGGTAATATTGATTTTGTGCAGGCAACTCGGGCTATTGGATATGAGCCTGGTAAATAGAGGATTTTGATCTGTTTCAGAAGTACATAATGTCAATAAGACTTATGTAAATATTGTTCTATTTATCCATACTGCGGTACATCTACTCGGAGAGATTGAATAAAAAGCAATGGAATTCTGAGATAAGAAATAGACAAGAAATGGAGATGACAATGGGCATAGAAGCCAGTTCAATGCAATGTACTGTTATCGCATGCCGTTCCACGCCTGGAAGGCCTCGAAGACGTCTCTGCATCTTCATATTGAAAATCCTGCTCCCAATATAGTGATATTGTAATGGAGAATGGATAAAATAATGGGGCATGATAATTGCAGATGCCCGCACCCGTAGGCAGGAAACTTCTGCGGGTTGGCAAGTTGACCATCAAGATCTGAATCTTGATTTCAACTGACAGTGTTGCCATGGGTTTGGATGGGCGAAATATAAGAGAATCTGGGTTGGGTATTTGTTTTCGGGGTTAACCGATTGTGGTAGACCTGAGATTTTGAGTGACATCAGGGAGGTCGACCAAGCCAGCTTTCAACTTGGCTGGGGGGAGAGGAGGATGGCCGCTGTAAAGGTGATGAAGACGAAGAGCTCTGACCAAAAAAAAAAAAGACATAAATGAAGGTAATCATAGTATAATTCAGTTCATTTATTTCTCGTGGGGAATTTCGAGGCCATTGTTCTTGTTAGCGACAAGCGCAATCAGAGCTGCGCCAACCCCGCTGCCATCCTTGGAAATACCAATGCGGATCTTCTTGTCGCCTGCAACTCCGACTTGGGGAACTTCGCGCAAAGCCTCACGCATATGCCGTTCAAAATCGGGGTAGAATTCAACAAGACTGCCATCGACACCAATGTCAATGATATCATCGGTCTCAAGCTTGTTGGTGTGCACGAGAATGGCAGCCAGCGGAACGGCGCTCAGGCGAGCGGCACGTTTTCCAATCGCGTGAACTATGATTTTCACAGCCTGGCACTCTTCAAAGCTGGGGTTCTCAATCTCGAGGTGATCCTTCAATGCGGTCTTCACATCCGCCAAATCCTTGCTGTTATCAACCTCGACTGAACTCAGCATGCTAGTGTCCAGACCCCATTGACGGAAGAGCATAGATCCTTCAGGAAGGATGACCTTAGAGTTCTTGTTGGCCTTGAACAATCCCAGGTCGTTGTCGCGGTGTAGAGACAAGAGTGCACGGCGCAGAATTTCGCCTAAGAACATGCCCGAAACACGCTTCTCGAACATCTGCACACCGGGGTTGTTGCTGTCAGCATCCAGCTCATCATCGAACACCGTGGTAGGGAGCACGCTCATGTGGTTATCGAAGCTACCCCACTCAGCGTTGATAATCATCTCGCCTGTGGAGTCGTCAAAGTGGGCATCCTTCATGTGCTGGAGCTTGGTGATGTTCTTAGTCTTCTCCACGTAAGCACCGTTGGTACCGGTTCCGAAAATGGCACCGAGGAAAGTGCCAGTCTCGCCTGGCGAGGTGTATGAGCGGGCCATGAGAGTACCAACAGTGTCGTTCACCAGTGCAGCCACACGCACTGGCAGGTTCAAATCATCAATGGCCGACTGAAGCAGCGCGCAAACATCGTGGCCAACCGCATCGGGGATGTTAAAGCCCTTGGTCCAACGGATCAGTGTTCCACGGTTGATACCACATTGGCGCACAGGGAAACTGAAGGTAAAGCCCAAATCGAACAAGTCCTCTTCGTTATAATCTTCCCGTCGGCGGAGCTGGTGGGCCTCGAAGTGCTCATTGTGGTGAATGCGAAGGAATGATTCGATTTGACGGGCCAAGAACAGGAAGAGATCCTTCGATGTGCCAGAGGCCATCAATTCCCGAGGAATTAGGATCTTGGATTGGGTGAGGGAGAAGGTAGTATCGCCGTGCAGGAGGACCGAGCACACACGGAAGTTAGTGCCACCGAGGTCGACAGCCAAGTAAAGGCCCTATAACAAGGAGAATCAGCGCGCAATTCCCGTTGTAATAGTCTGCCTTTCATACCTTTTCCGTGCCATTTGGCACAGCAGTCACGAAGGTAGGAATTTGGCTCAAGGTGGTGCCCTCTTTGGTCAAGCCCTCGTTGGACTGCTTAATGTACTCGGCAACCCCGCGTTGCACTTTCTCGGCGGGGTAGTCGAAGTCACGCGCAATGCGCGTGGCCTGGTCCAATAGTGAAGACATGGCGTAACAAGAAATGAGAGTAGCCGGTTGGGTAGAGACTTGAGATACCAGCTAAGAAAAGAATGGAAAAGAGTAGAGGAAGAAGAAGAAGTTAAGAAAGGGGGGAAAAAGCGGGAGAGTGGAAAGAAATAAGAAAGACACGAAACACATCTGGGGCAGAACCTCAAGGTGGGATGACTGAGGGCGGGATCCATGAGGATCCATGAGGTCAGTTTGGTACCTTGGCAGTACATAACCCACCGTAATAATATCTACTGTGAATGATGTATCAACGATGTACTCTTAGAGTATTGGAGGATTGCCGGGTTCACCGGCGATAAATCTTACTTTATTTTATATTGTATGAAATTGTACGCTTTCAAATTTCATTGTTTGAACTGTAGAGGAATAGGGAGAATCAACAAACATTGTTTTGTATATGATCTCATCTACCGAAAGCAGTACATTCCTAGGGCATTTGATTTTCTTTTTTTTCCATGACGCCATGAATGGCAGACATTTAAATTTTTGGTAGATTTAGGCAATTGTGGGGAGACATTGTCACTGGTTATTACTGGTCAATTCTTCTTGTCTGCATATTTTCCCCCGACTTCACCGGTGAGCGACACAGGTTAAGACCGGGGCAAGGGACGGAAATATACAAAATGCCACATCGGGGGATAACCCTGGTATTTCGCGCATCACCCCCAAATCATATGGGTATCCCTGCGTATGCTGATTGCGTGATTTGAAAATATTGACATTTGTATCACACTTATACACAGTACACCACATGTATCTACATATTGTGCGGAGTACATCAGGAGACGATCGGGATAGATCGGCCCCATCCCATTATACTCGGTCTCAAATGGCCGAATACACGGAATCCCGTGTGTGGGTGAAACCCCATGGAGAAATGATTGAGACATGTGGCTTTTCTCTTATTAATAAATATGTAGTTCCATGGTTATTCTTCTTTTCCTTCCCTCTACAATGGCCTACGTAAGACGCCTGCCTGCCTGCCTGCCTTTCAAGATGAAAATTGTTAATTGTCATAAACACCATCCCGTTTTAATGACTACTATGTATCACACCTAGGGAAGTTAAATTGGTTTGGAACAAGAGCAAAATAATATGACTGGTATTTGGAAGTAGCCCTGGAGGCCCGACATTTGGCACCCGTGAACCCCACAATTTGGCAATGTACCTAGGTATGAATTAGGGCTATCAACTTTTTGAGACTGATGAAACCTTAGTACATACAAACATACATACACACCTCAAGCTTCAGGCAATGGCCATGGTCACTAGTTACCTTGCTTGTATGGAGACTAAGCAGAACTAGCGTAGTAGTCAATCTTATTCTTTGTTTAAACGGCACATTGTTTTGTACAATGCTTTTCTTTCGCATATGATACATGTAAACTTGCCCTTTGCTACTAAATGCGCCAGAATATATCACCCAAATGTCTATATAGCAAAACATTCTGCGGAGGCTAAGCACACGGCGTTTGATTTACTGTGACATGGGCGTTGGCGTGAAAATCATGTCTACCATGACCCTTAGTCATGTCAGCCGCGTTTGAGCAATACACCTGTTAGATAGTTCCACGGGTATTCATTGAAGAATTGACTAAGGCTAGACTCATATCTGGAGACTCTTTTCAAGTCTTTTCAAAGTGGTGCTGTTGGATTCCGTCATATTTTTCTTTTTCAATACGTCATATCATTTGCAACCCTGCGTTTGGAATTTGGAGTTGTTGGCGCTAAGCCCTTCACTGTCGGTAGGTTAGTGTCAGTCTATTACTGTAGAATAAAGCCGTGATATCGCACGAATATCATATCGATATATATTAGTGGTCGACCGTCAGGATGCATGTTGAGACCAGCCGGCAACTGGCAACTTGCGCGGTCCGTGGATGACTAATATACCACGTGACCTCCAACATCCTCCGAACTGAACGGGTTGTGAGCGGCCATCTCGAACCATCACTGTCTTTCTATCTTCACAGGACTTGTCCTTTTTGCCGAAAAATGGGTGCTGGAAACTCTAAGCCTGAAGCTTCGGCTGGCTCACAACATGTGTTCTCCAGGTATTTGCTCTCCGAACTCGATTTTAGCTTCCGCGGCATTTGGTGCTTGACAGCGGAGAGAACGGGAACTACCTTCCAATTGGCGCCAATTGCGAAGGGCAGATGGTTCCTACAGATATAAATGGACCCTCAAGATTCTATCATCATTTGCGACACCGCGGAGCTCATCCAAACCATTCTACAGCCGACGCTAACCTAACCATGCACAGCAACTCTCCCGTCCAATTCTCCTCAAACCTAGTCGATGCACTCCAATCGACCTCAGAGGTGAGCATACCACAGCTATAAGCAGATCCCCAGCTCGATCCAGAAAAGCTCACAATCCACCAATCAAACAGACCGACTCCACCCGCGCCAAAGCCCTGGAATTGGAGATCCAAAACCGCGTCGCACAGGAACTGCAACGCCTCCGCGCACGCGAGCAGCAAACCCTCGCCGAGATCGAGAAGCGTATCTCCGAGTCCAAAGACACCACTTCCCTGCCCGTCACAGCAGCCACCGCGCCCCTCGCCCCCTCCACCTCGGGCTACCCAGCCGGCTCACTGAACTTGGACGCACCGCGGATTCCCTTCGCCGGCCGCCACCACGACCCCGTTCCCACAGTCGCCGCGCCGCAGGAGACCGCTGCCACCGCACAGCCCGTTGTTAAGCGCGATATCTCGCGCGACTCTGTAGCTGCCGAGATCGAGCAGTTGCGGAGTAAGCTTGATGGGCGGAGGAAGCTTGTGGAGCTCGACGATGGAGTTGCCAAGGCCCGCTCGGATGTTACTAGCTGCCTGCAGTTGAATGACCGTCGGCCGTTGAACTGCTGGGAGGAGGTCGACGCTTTCAAGCGTGAGGTTGCACGCATGGAGGCTGCTTTCGTGGATCGCATTGTGGGTTAGATTGGTTGGTTCGGGAATACAGCGGCTTGATGTAAAGTCTCTACGTTTTATGGGACCTGATTTTGGGCTGGGAGCTGCTGTACTGTATGTATAGAACGTGAATTTTCCTTTGTTCCATTTGTTTTCATCTGAATAGGATAGAGATAATCCATGGATGAGAGTGGATCTTCGTTTAACCCTTGGGAGGGCTAGTTTTTTTTTTTTTTTGGCTCGTAGAAATATATACAAAGTATCTAGTTAATGGGGCAGACAGTGTTTGGAACCACAATTGGGCATCTCCACTGCTGGGCAAGGGCTTAGATTTGATATCATACAAACTCCCACATCCCTAGTCGCCCACTCTTCTCCCCTGAGGCCCGAATAATACACATTCTCCTCTCAGAGGACTTGACGTTGGGAGCCAATACCTTCGAAAGCTGGATAGACCCAATGGCTGTCCCTTTGCCTTCGGAAAGATTGTAGTTCCCCGTAGTGACAAAACCAATCAGGTCATCTTCGGTGGGCACATCCAATGGCTCAGAGTTGGGCTCTCCGTCAGCAGATGAGATGAGAGCCTTAGCAAGAAGACGCCGAGCCTCTTCAGATTGGGGTGTAGTGTTTTCTGCTTTAGAGAGCTTCAGTTGACCAGGCTTGTTAGTGCCTGCTGAGCTAATATCGAGCCATTTCTGGCGTAGAGCTGGGTCTGTAGGAAGCCGGTAGATCCGCGCACGGGTTGTGGGTGTGCCTCGCGTGGTGAGAGAAAGATATACTGTGGCAAGGGTGGAAATATCGACGGATGTTTTGTCGAGCTTGTTCAGGCTTTGATAGGTATCGGCTGGGGGGAGACGGACATTGTGAATATTAAGGGGTGGGATGATGGGAGTAGAGGGGTCCTCTCTCTCAGCTCCTGTAGACTCGGTTGGCTTTTTGACCGAGCTTCCATCGGCGGGTTCTGTCGTAGGATCGTCGCGTTTCGGCCCTTGAATAAGCCTTTTCCAGTCACAGGCCCACCCGTGGCCTATCTCTCCCTTTGGATGACCATCACCCAACGAAATGTTATCGAACTCGGGGCGCCGCCCCTTAGGACGTCGCTCCCAATCACGTCGAGATTTCTCGGTCTCACGCTGGCCCCATTCCCAGCCAGCTCGTGTTCCCGGAAAATCTCCAGGGAACCAAGCCTCACCTGCTTCGAAAGAAAGTTGCTGTTGCTGCTTCAAACCACCAAGCAATGGGTTTCCTCCGCTAGATAGCGGGTAGAACATGATTGAATACCAAACCGGGACAACACATTTCCACGGTAATAATACGGTCCAGGACCCCGGGGCATTGCTACGTTTGGCCCGGGCTTGTGGCTTGTTTGCGAGTATCATGATCGGAATTTGAGGATCTGATGGTTGAGATGGCGGGTGTTCACCAGGACCGGCAAGAGTGCGGCGCCGGTTGATAGCCTTCTGGCTCGGGAGCTGACGAGACGCTGTTAACCGAGTGAATCGGTCAAATATCTTAGAGGGGCCTTGCGTTTTGTCCGGATGCCATGCGGAAAGTAAGATAGCAAGGTCATTCATGTGTGATTCATTGTCGGGGACGTGAAGTGTACGTGGCGGGAAGTGGAGGCGGGGATCAGAAATGGCAAAGGAGAGCAGGGCATTACGGGGTAGTGAGGACGGGTTCGACACCCCCAGAAGAGATGGCCAGACGGCTTCCGGGCTTTGTGCGGATGGACCATTACCATCCAGAATTGGTTTCAATGCCGCCAATAGGGCCTCGGTAGACCCTGGCCCTGTGATTTCAATACTGCCAATTTCGAATCGTAGGTCCTCGACCATAACAGGGGGGTTCTGCGATTTGGATAACCCGAGAACATCCGCCCACAGCTGGAGGAAAGCCGAAGGATGGACTCTGATCCAGAGTTTTCGGTGATCTTTCTTCGATGATTTGGGCTGAGGTTCGTCGGCATCAACCATCTCAACATCTTCCTGCTTAGCACACCATATCAATGTGACTGGTGCAGTTGGACGTTTCGGATGGTCATTTTCAAAAGTCCAGGCCTGTAGAGACCGAGTCCCGGCTCTCCATTTCTTCCCCTTGATGCCCCATGCATTGTCCCCGTTCACGCCCACTGCCGTTAGGACAGCCTGGATAGCTGGTTCCGTTCCTTCCAATTGAATAGTAGATATATAGCTCATATCCCACGCAACGGCACCCCGGGCGCCTCGAGCCCGGTGCGTAGGCCGATAGCTTTTCTCGGTGGGGGATAAAGGAACAGCAAAGCGCCAAATCGGGTCTTTAGTCGTCGCCATGTGAGCTCGCTTTGCATGATACAAATGAGTAGGTAGCCATGTCTTGCATTTCTGGCGCTTGCGGTACTTAGGCTCTGCCGGAGTAGGCCTCGACAGTTTGTTCTTCTTGATCTTGGGAACACGTGGTGCGATATCGAAGGCATGACTTCCCTCCTTCTCCAAGGAGGCTTGGTTCTCTTGGTCCCGATGTATCTTCGCGGCCGCTCGTCGGGCCTTGGTTTTCGAGTTGATAGCCTGTAGCCGCCGAGCGGTATCGAGTCGAATACGCATCATCTGGGATGGCTTGCGTCTGCGCGCTGTAACAGTAGGTGTGTTATCCTCGGCCATCTAACATTGATGAAATAGTGGGTTAGTCAAAAGCTATTGGGAAATTGTAGACCATTGTCAATAGGTACCTCTCGCTTCGCCCGAGCTCTCAACCTCCGCGGAACTCGTTTCACATTATGACTCGCCGTCCGCCGTCGTAGGGAGCGGGGAACTTTTTGGAAGGCTCGTGTCGTGAGCGCATTTTTCGACCGCTGCATCCCCTCCTCTAGAGCCTGGATCTCAAATGCCCGAGCTGCAGAGTAGGCGGCGACATCGAGCTCGCCTGTTGCGGAGAGGGCGGCGTCGGCCGACTGCACAGCCAAAGTGCGCGCATCAAAGGTTTTGGCGCGTTTGCGAGATGCCCCGGCTGGGCCATGCGGACCTGGCGGAGCAAAAGGTTTTCGCTTAGCGGAAGGGTTGGAGGCCATGGCTGCTGATTGAAGTTGTGTGCATCGACGTTTGAGAGTAAAAAAAGTTGTCGGCCTTGGCGCGTCATGATCGGCGACCCCAGGATGATCTTATTTATTACTCTTTTATTATTGGTATGGTATCTACTTTCTTGAATATTCTCTAATCACATTTTTGATTTGCTGTTCTCGTAATTCAGATATCTCCTATAAGTGAACAAATAATTCGCATAAATCGCAAAATTGGGTTATGCCTCACATTACCACTGCGACATGGTCTGTCATATACTTCTGGATGTCGCCCAAGAAACAGGCGGCCACAATCGAGACGCCACCGAATGCAATACTAACATAGTATACCCATTTATATCCTTCAGCATATGCAATCTGTCCAGCCCCTACCACCATTTGATATGCAGTCTCATTGCCAGCAATACCAGGGATTGTGCGCAGCTCGCCGAGCAATGAGGCACCTGTCAGCTCAATTGCTTCGCCAATCAGTTTGACATCGGTAATTTTGAGTTCCTTCATCATCACACCGCCGATGTAATGTGTTGCTGCGGGGACAAACTTCGAGATGAAGACATTGTAGTAGATAGTATAGCCGATGCCACCACCTACAACGCGAATAGAGAGGGTGAGTGCAGAGATAGTGGCGATCAGATCCTGGCGAAAGCCGATGTCAGTAGTCAAACCTCCTCCCTTGCAGCAAAAAAACAACTTACATCCGGGCAAATAATTGTGGTAATAATCGAGGCTGGCACCACAATACCTCCAATTCCAAGGCCAGCAAGGACGAGGATTCCCCAGAGCTGATACATATTATCGGTGCCACCGACAGACATAGCACCGCATCCTATTTTAGGGGAACAAATTAGCTTTTTAGGCACACTTATACCCACCAGGAAAACTCACCTGCAGTCATCATAACGCTACTGACGATCAAGAGCTCCTTGTTATGCCCACGAAGAACACTTAGAAGCGCAAGCACAATGCATGCCCCTGCCATGATTCCAAAGCCAATAGGGAGGCTGCGGACACCCACATCCACTGGGTCATGGCCGTAGACATTAAATGATTCTGTGGGCCAGAACATGAGCACGGAGAAGAAATTGGCACCGGAGATGAAGGTAATGACCAGGGTAAGACCTAGAATCCGAGGCTCTTGCTTGAGGCGAGATGGGAAAATGGGGTATTTGGCTCCATATATTTCCCAGAAAGCAAAAGCAACAAGCAGAAGGAATCCAATGATCAACGGTGCCAGGACATGGGCAGACGTCCATGGATACTATATCGATATGTCAGTAAGAAATAGCCCTGCACGGGAAATTTTCAAGCATACCATATATCCACCCCATTGCAGACCGGCCAAGAAGACAATCAGACCAGTGATGCTGAGCAAGCCACCAACAAAGTCGACTCGTCCAATTATCTCCTTTCGGCTCAAACCAGCTGAATTTACTCGTGGTGGAGGAAAGTAGAATAAAATCGTGATCAACAAACCAAAGGCGCTCCATGCAGCACAGAATGCACCAACATAGCGCCAATGGGTGTGATACGCGATAAGCTGAGCCCATAGCACGGACGGGCAGAATGGTGCGATGGTGAAGATAAGGATCGACACATAAAGTCCTCTCTTTCGAGTCGGCGCCATCTCGGAGGTTGCAGCCAGTGCTGTCAGTTCATTTATCCCAGCACCGGCGCCAGCGATGGCCATGCCCGCTGTGTAAATATTAGCCAATGCATACTTTGGTATCTGGGTAAACACAAACCGATGAAGCTGTTCATTGTGTGCACTGTACTGCAGATTATCATTCCGATAACTATCAAGGATGCTCCAATAATAGCGACTGGGCGGCGTCCAATTAAATCTGATAGAGATCCAACAAAAGGGCATACACCTGCAAGGCCGAGCAAGTTTGCAAGGACCTAAGCATATGCCCGTTAGTCATGGCCGTATACTTCAATGAATATAGACTCACAAACCAGACCCATCGGTCTGCTCCACCAATGTCTCCATAAACGTAGGGAGGGATGCCGCCTAGTGAAAAGGCATCAAAATTATATCATAGTTTTCACGTTGTTTTGACATACCAAACAGGTAGACTGGGATCTGACTTCCAGTCCACAAGAAAGCCATGGCAGTAAAGCCCATGAAGCGACGGAATGTCATCTTTCTAATGGTCAGTATTGTCGCCACCACAAATTGAACAACTGAATCCTACCGGGATATCCTTCTCGGACTCATGCATAGCTTCCTCTGAGCCCGGTTCAATCATTTCCTGGTGGCTATGCTGCGAAGTGTCACTATTTTCGTGATGTTGCATCACAGCCTTTTCGTCGACTGGCCGACTCGACTGAAGAATTGAGTCCGCCATGATGGTCGTGAGTAAAGGGCAGTGCAATTGTAAATAAGAGCAGTACAAATGGTGGATTGACCTTGGCCTTGACTCAAAAAAATTGGATGTAATTCAAATTTGACCGAAATGGTGACGAGGATTGAAAATTAAATCCAGAGTATAGAAGGAAAAAAAGGGAGAATATAAACTCACTTCAGGTAACTAAACCAGTCCCATATGTCATAGAGACGTCCATCTCACGGGGTGTAATGAATCAAAGTGGAGACAAGCTAATGCACGTTGAATCAGATAGCCGGGGCAGTAATGCTTGAAATCCAGAAAATACCGAGGCAGCTTGGCAATTCCCTCATACATAACGGTTGGTGATTCGAAGGTAAAGACACTAGGGGAAATGCGGGGGAGAAAACGCGGAGAAAGTGGATGCATCCAGTTGGTACACGAGCCTACTACCCCGGAGACCCCTGCCAGAACGGGGATCAGCCCCGAAACAATCAGAAAGGAGAGTTTGAGTATTGAATTTATCATATCGAATGTACAAGAGACGATTGTATCTGTTAGAAGTCATCAGATAACACATCCATGGATATTTGTACAGAGAATCTTTCATACATGAGGTCTGTTTTTCCCTTGCTAATTTGCGGCTTCTCAGTTAACTTCGTCCCAGGGGCCAAAAGGCCGGTGCTGAATTTATTATAACCTGGGCCGAAGCCTCGAAGAAGTCACACGATCGAAGAAAGCCGCGTATTCGTAGATATCAGGCCATCTAAAGAATAAAATGTAAATATTTCCATAGTTTAGTTTAGAAATATTCCCCAACCTTGTTCAGCTTGAGTGTTTTGGGAACAACGAAAAGTCCCGTCGCTTCAACACATAGCCGGCCTGCCATGTCACGGACCTCACACCTGGCGTATGCTTTAGTCTCCGTACTTCGTTCCTGATCTAGGGTGGTATGCAGGGTATAGAAATTGTCCGAGTGGACCGGCGCCCGGTAATTGAGCTCAAGGTTGGCAGTGACACCTGTTCGCGCTGGGAAATGCCGAATGGCTACGCGCCCCAGGTTCTCATCGATCACAGTGCCGAGCGCGCCCCCATGGACCATGGTTGGCCAACCTTCGAGGCCTGGTCCCAAGAAAACCACGCTGATGAGTTTCTTCTCTTTGTCATTCCAGAAAACTTTCTGTCAAAAAAGAGAATAGTTAGACAAAGCGGGATCACGAGGTTCGGCAGTCAAAAGGTTCGGCATTCACGTAAGATGGACATGCCTCGGACCCCAATGAGAAAACGAGAAACCAACCTGTAGTCCCAAGCCCCTACTGCCAGCCAAGGGGCCTGATGTCAGCCGATGGGGTTTGTGTTTATCCGAAAAGCTTTCATAGACATCCTTTTCCATGTAATCGGGGTTACGACGCAGTTCTTGCACAATGGGGAGTCCAATGTCGAACACGCGCTGGATTCCCTGAATCTCCAGTTGGTCTTCTAACGACCCAGGAGCCGGTGGCGCTGCAATTTTGTTGTCCAGCCATTTTCCTGCACCGACGCCAAGCGTTCCAAAGATGCCAGTATAGATTAGACGGCGCGTCCAACGCGATGGTTCTCGTGAGGTATTTGGAAGTGCCGCGGTGCTGACGCTTCGGACCGCTGGTCGCGAAAATCTTCGCGTCTGTATCGAAGTCTGGCGAAGGGCCAACTGAAGGATGTTGCGATAATGTATCATGGTGGTCACATACTTTGGAATTAGAATATTGATTCCATTGGAGCTTTGGACAATTCGGGCCGAGGCCCAGTCGGGTCACGTGTAAATATCCATTAGTCATTTACATATGTCTTCACCGGAAGAAAATCTAGAGATCCATGGGGACTACAGAGTGGAGATTATTGCAAGGCATAAGACAATCAATTGATAACATGTTAAAGCGTTGGAGACGAGCATTATTCATGTTCATCGTTTCTATTCATCTAGAGGCAACATTTGCAGATATCTTTCCCATGTGAATGGGGGCTAAGGCAAACCCATTTACTCGGATTTGGGCAGCTCAATCGCGCGGTAGAGGCAAATGAGGGCAGAGTGTGACTCGCCTAGAAATATCGTTAGCAATGACTCTTAGATCGTAGAATGCTGTTCACTTACCACCACCGGAAAGGGTCTCGATCTTCTGTGCCTCCACCTCAGTCACTGTGTCATCGTTGAACCACCACCACTTGTCGTCTGCTTCGCGGCGCTTGCTGCCTGTCTGGGGCTCATCCCGCTCCTGTTTCTTGACGTATGCCGTGTAGTGACCGCTGTCGGCGCTAGCACCCTGGTGCGTAATCACGGCACGAAGCTCATACAGACCAGACTGATTGGTCCCGCTGTCTCCAGCACCCCGTTGGTTGACAAGTTCTTGGAGCTCTTTCTTAGCAACGCGGATAGATTCCACTTTTTCTGCTTCGTAGTCGGCATCGGTTTTGAAAGTCTCCTCCATCTGGCTATCGCCATCCTTGTCGTTCACTTTAGACTTGTTCTCCTCGGCGGCCTTCTTCTTCTGCATTGGCTCCACGCTTTCACCCAGGTTGGTTTCTTTCTGCTGACGCTCTGCACGCTCTTCGGCAACTCTTTTCCGTTTCTGAGAACGTTCGACTTCCAGTTCCTCCTTTCGAATCTCGCGGACCTTGTCACGGATAGGGACGAGCTGCTTTCGGAGGTCCTCAGTACAAAACTCCACAACATCTAACTCAGCAGGAAATGTCACTTTGCGCATGATCTTAGCCTTCTTTTGTGTCTCCCGCTTCCAGTAAAACCGGACGAAATGGACTGTAAGGTATTTGGGCAGACGAGCAATGCGAGAACGCTTTTTGTACACAGAATTACGCTCCAAGAGAGGAGAGTTTTTCTCGATTTCCTCTTCGAGGCCGGCCAAAATTCCATCCTGTAGGTGGTTCGTTTCTTTTCCGATATGACAATCAAGTTTGTAGAAAACATCCGAACTTTGACTCGGTTGCTCGCCGAGCTCCTTGGCGGCAGGATCCTCGCACTCGGTGATAGATTCGAATTGGCCAGCGAGATATTTATCTACAAATGAGGTGGTGGTGGCAGACTCACCCTCGCCCTCAGTGATGGTCAATTTAGCCCGCAACTGGTTCAAGATCTGGGAGAAAGCCTCCTCGGCATCCTGTTGGGAGTATCCTTGTCCATTTCGGTCACGTTGGGCGAATTGAGGGAAGACGGTTCGGAGAGCATTGAGGAACATAAGTGGGGGAATGCCCTCTTGGGTCTCGGACATTTGCTTGAACAGATCTCGTAGAGAAGCAGCCAAATCCCGAGAACCTCCAAGTCCACCAATACCAAAGCTGCTGAGGTCTGACAGACTAGATTGTCCAGCTCCTCCACTTGGCCGATACCGCTGGAGCTCTTCCTGGAGCTCCGGGACACTCCGCAAGGTTTGTAGGGAAGAGTTGAGGTAGCATGTGTTTCCCAGGTTCTGCAAGCCGGCAGGGGTGGCACCCTCTTGTCGTGCGACCTCGGCCTCGGTCATGTCTTCCAGGAATTTGACGGTCTCCTTTGGCCGACCAAGGTCAGCGGAACCTTGACCTCCCGACGGGGTGCCCATCATCATGAACATCTGCCCGGGTTTGGCATTGAGTGCCGAAAGGGGTGTATCATCTTTAAGCTGGCCACCTTTGACCAAAACCTTTTGGCGGTCGGGTTCCACACCAGTCAAGGAAAATAGTTGGTACTTGAGTGTTTCGCCGTTCGACGTAGGATCTAGCTCGACTTCGTGGCGCTTGCCGGCATGTTTGACAATAACTGTGTATCTGTTAGTAGTGGCCCAGGGTCTGCCAATGCATCCATACATACTCGGTATAGCCGCCATTTTCAATAAGTTTTAGGGATGGATGATGTGAGAAGGATAAAACCTTTGAAAGAGCTTGCGATTGCTGGGGCAAATGGTAAACAGCCTGGGACGAGGAAGCGTGGGGGGGGGTCTCTCACCGCCCAACCACTATCATCACCGCCCACCCCGACGTCAACTCCTCTTCTGCCTAGGACAACCTGTTATCTAGAGAACTGCCTTCCTCGTTCACTGCTTTGGGACGAAGCGTCCTCACAACGGGCTAATTTCAATTTGTCTTCAATCAGCCCCTAACTATATTATCCTTCGTGGCGATTGCATCCTCGTGACCTCGACAAACACCCCTCATCATGGTGGGTACAGCTCCAATCAGCCAACTCATTCTATACTAATTGATTGTCAGAGTCAATCTCTCCGGCCCTACCTCCAGGCGTGAGTTTTGGCCTTCGACAATTCAGCGGCAAGCTTGCTCACACTTGCTTTACTAGTGTTCGGTCCTCTCTAACCGCAGCACTTACGATCTCCAACTTCGCTTCTCAGACATCCGAGCGGCAGTAAGTTGCCCACGGTGCAAACCTTAGACACAAAGGATGCTAATATACTTGGTTCCACCAGCAACTGCCCAGAAGTCGAAGCAAATTCTTCGCCCGAGATCCTACTGAACCCGTACGTCTGACCATCGTTTCTCCCCAGGTCGCATTGGACAAAAGTATTGATGGGGTTCCAGGCTGCACATCAGCAGGAATGAAAATGAGAAGGTCAAAATTGAGCCAAGCTACAATTCTGTGCGCATAAGTATCAGAATCAAGCAGGCAGATGAGATCGAGCACATTCTTGTTCACAAATTCACTCGGTTCCTCACCCAGCGAGCGGAATCGTTCTTCATTTTGCGCCGGAAGCCAGTCGAGGGATATGACATCAGTTTCCTCATCACGAACTTCCACACGGAAAAAATGCTTACACACAAGCTAATTGATTTCGTGATCGAATTCATGGAAGAGGTGGACAAGGAGATTTCGGAGATGAAGCTCTTCGTATGTGTGCGGATGCGTCGTTTTCGTCGCAATTTACTAACAGCTCACTAGTTGAATGCCCGTGCTCGATTTGTTGCCGAGTCTTTCCTGACACCGGTATGTTTTTATTCAGCTGTCTACCATTGACTCAATTGCTGACGATCATCTAGTTCGATTAAATTGCCTAGCGTTTTCTTGTTGATTCCGAATAATGAATGGCCCTGTGTTTCCCACTTTCAACTCTTGTACAGATAGCATAGGCTTGCATTGATTAAGAGAGAACCTTATCCTGATGTCCTGATGTCCGTCGATCGATGTTTTCTGGTCTGTGTTCAAGTCGTTTTTAGTAGAACAGTAGATGCCTTTCCACTGGCGTAGTGCCCATGCTAACCTGGTGTTCTCGTAAGGCCTGGTTCCTCTTCATCAAGACAAGCTACCTCAGTGGCGCTACACAGCAGTAAACGAAGAAGAGGGAAAAAAGAAACTACACTAGAGAGAAAAGGTATCTTAACAACAGTAGTACAATGCCAATCTTCAGGAACTCATGCTCGGACACATTTTAAACTAACAAATGTCTACAGTTTAGATCGAAGTCTATTTACAAAGCAATCATTCGTAATCCAAACATAAAGTCGAGAATATCAGCATAAACAAAAATAGGGAGTTGGGAAGACTTGTATCTTGAATTGGGAGGAGTGCGTGGATAATAAACATTATATGGGTGAAGTGCGTGGGAAAAGTAGAGGTGCGGCACATTAGTGCGTGGCGGAATATTGTTTGCATTGAAGCTAGGCGCAATGGAAATATTTACGAGGAAGGCGTGGAATATTGGTTGGTGCGGACCAGGTGCGTGGAAACAAGGAATAGTCACAAATCTGAGTGCGTCGCGATAAATGCGTATCTCAAGGTGACTCGGACAGTGTAGGGTATAGAGTGTACAGAGGCCTTGAGGTTCGTTGGTTTTTTTTGAAGATATCGACATATATGGTACTTCAACTCACTATGTTTAATTTAAAAAAATATCTAAAAGATGCTATATCATATAAATTGATTGAGAAAAGCAAGATCAGAACTTGATAATTTTATAGTACACATGCAACAATCCAGCAGCTCAACTAGAACCCGAACAATCCATCAACACTCAAGTACCTTCCTACCTTGACGGACTCGTAAACGCGCGTTGAGCTCAATTCCATATAAATAGCCTGCTGCTATCCCCACGCACTCTGCCGCGAAAATATTTTTTGTTGCCACGCACGATCTATTTCCCCAAACTTGATATTGCTAGCCCTAACATGAGTGAACAATCCGGGCGTATGCCCAAGCTTGATGGATGCATTAGAATTCTGGCAACTGATCTTGATTTACTGGGTCTCAGTGAGGAACGTGAGGAGCTACAGACTGTGATTGACTCTAACAGTCGCAAACACTCATCCTCTGGGATTGCCTCTGGTTCTTCTCATAGGGAATTATCCTCTAATTCTGCGTCCGGCCTCCAGTCTTCCAGTCAGGTTTCTTCTCAGGCTTCTTCTGTAGTCTCTACCTTCCCATATCAGCTTCCCCTTTCTTCAACCCCATCCTCTGTTATCTCTTCCCATCACCAAAGTTCTTCTTCGTCCACCATCCGTCCTCCTAAAAGCCATCTTGACTTGGGACCTGGATACTATTCCGGATTTTTTGAATTTGTGCCCCCCCAAGTCCGTCCTCCTCCTGGCCTGAAGCCCCGATTCAATCAGTATCCCTTTGAGACCATACCTCAAGTCGACCACAATCCTGTGGGCTTTGCTGATCAGTTCAACTCCGGTAAGCATCATCTTGCTCCCCTTTGTCGTGATCGGTCGATCAACTGTACTATCACCATTATGACTGTTTGAACCTCACTGACAGAAACCTTACTACAGCAGACGTCTTCGTATCCAACCCTCGTCCATCCAACCCCACCGACATGGGTTGGCCCTTCGACCTGAGTGGAGTCCCCCATTATGCGGATTTCGAGCGTTTTGAAAATGCCTCGATTGAAGAGCTCCTTCAACCGAGTTCTATTCCATTCGGCAGTGTCGCCGAGATGCACCCACCTGCTCGCAATGGTGTTGTGATGATTTCTAACGTGTGTTTTTATTTCACCATATTCTTCCTGTTGACTGCTTATTTGTTTAATATTCCGTTGCTAATGATTATGATACTCAGATTCCGTACACTGTGACTCGCCAGGAGGTGGCCTCGTTCCTTGGACGCAGTGCTAATCTGCTCCCATCCACTGAAGGATGTCCAATCCATATTATCATGGAACGGTCTACTGGCAAGACCATGGACTGCTATGTTGAATTTGCAACAATGGAGGATGCTCAGGATACCGTCGAACGAATCAATCGCGCCTATGATGCTGGCAGCGCTCCCCGTATGGGCAGTCGTCACGTTGACCTAGAGCTCAGCACCCCGGCCAAGTTGCTCAAGGCTACTTTTCCCCGGGCAAAGTGCATTTCATGGGAAGATGGGAACCCTGTTCAGCTTGTTAACAAAGACAGTTGGTCCACTGGTTTTGATGGTTTCCTCACTGACGAAGAATTGTTTTGCCTTACTCGTCACGCAGAACAACCTCATCGTGTATGTCTGAATTCTCGTTTATCTTCGTTTTCATGTCACTAATCATTTAACACATTGCAGAGTGCATTTGCAAGCAAGGTTCCTCAGCGTTGCTACGAATCGTTCATCAGCACCATCTGGAAAGTAAGTCAACCCTTGTCCTGCATCTTCGTTTGCTCTTCCATGTCGTACTTACATTCTTTGTCTTATGATATAGTTTCCATGGCACGCAACTCATCTTTACACTGTGCACCACCGTAATGCTCTTTTCAAGACTCTTGGTACCTTGATCAGGGCTTTGGTCGAGCGTATGCAGAAGACAAACACCGTCGGTTTGGATATCCGCCTTCTCAACGAGTTGGTTCGCGCAGGAATCAGTTGCCCTGCTTTCAATCCTCGCATGAAGTATTGTTTTGCTTGGTGGTCAAAGGATCAGAGAGGAATTGAGTTATTGGACCATGACTGGTGCCTTTATTTCCCATTCGACACTCTCAACTATGTTCCTGGACACATTTCTGCTGCTAACCAGGTACGAAAGATGGTTGAGATATTATCTTCTTTTTGAAAGACCGCTAATCCATTCTCCAATCGGTACAGTATTATTCCTACGTCATGTCCAACGGTGCTGTTTTGCGTACCGAGAACGATGGTCTAATCAACAAGCATACTCACCCTGAGATCGAGCGAATCTTTGGAAGGTTCTGGTTTGAGTGGGACGACGACGTTGCCCGTAACAAGGTTTTCAAAGATGCAATTATCTACGAAGCTGGTGTTCTTCGGAAGTTCATCATCACTGGATTCCAGCAGCTTCACAGAAGACAATCTAGCGTCTCAACCATTGGCACTGCTCCTGGCTCGTCACCCACCCACAGTATCGCCTCAGTTGACAGCCAGCGTACTATTTCGGTATCTCACAATCCCTCGGTGAATCCCGGCCCTACCTATCAGGAAAGCTCGACCGTTTCAGCCCCCAACAACATGGCTAGCAGCCTCCCTGAGCATGGTAACACTTTGAACGTCCTTGGTAACCCCCGTGGTAGCTCCCAGCGACTTAATGCTGACCAATATCTGCTGGACACCCCTACCCATCGGCCTCTTGCATCGGCTCCTCTCTACCGTCCGCCACACCAACGACCTGCCGATCCAACCAAGCCCTGCAACCAGTCTGTTAGCTGGCGGATGCCTCAAACCCAGGAAGCACATGCGGCTGGCCCAACTCAGAGCCAGGCTGCGATTCGGCCTGTGTACCGTGCTCCGCACCCGGCTGCGCAGAACGTTCGGTCGTCCTCTGACCCATTCGGCCCGGTCCCTTCGATTGCCCCCCCTGGCCACCGCTCTCGCTCCGATGTCACCCGTCTGTCAAACATCGATCCCCGCGCGTTTGATGAGATCCGAGCTGCCGGTCGCAGTCCCCGGCCCGCAAAGAAGTAATCGGACACAGTAGATACCCTGGACCAGTACTTCTCGGTTAGGGAGTGCTGGTCTATCAGCATGGTAATGGTCTTGAGCTTCACAAGCTTTTCTTTTTTTTTTCCTGGTCATTCCCTTGCCCAGTCTTTTCTGCGTGGATGTATGGAGACGTCCACCAGCTCTATCCAACAAACCCTTGTCTCCCTAGCGCTTGCGCCATTTGCTTTTCTGTTTTTCTGCTTTTTTTGTTTTCTTTTTTACTCCAGCGAGATCGAATATTCGTAGCTGCTGCCTTCGGGAGGTGCTTGGCCTGTTTGGGATATCTCCCTGTGACAGAAACTCATTTGAGTTTCATTTTTTGCTAGGTCTTATGTCACTTCTCAATTAGTTGACAAGCTAGCTTGCGTTTGCTTTTACTTCTTGCGTTCTTGTTCTTTTTGCTTCTAGTAGATTTTCTTTAGGCGGGCGTTGCTTTTGTTTGTAGATTATGTAGGCCATGCGGTAACCTGCATATAGTAGAACACTAATGTAAGACTGATCAAGATTAGGTAGTAGGACACCAAGGTAAAATTTATAAGGAGTACTCTTTCAGATCTCTTTGTTTTCGGGAGACTGCCGAAGTAGAAACAGTACTTTACTAGTTCTGACTTCCCACTCAATGTCTCTCTTTTGAGGACATTCGTGTCTTCTTTCTGAGGTATTGTGCTCTTGGTTTACCCTCTGGCTCTTGATTTGATCTTGGAGCTATGAATTTATCACATAAGAATCCGATCACTCATTACGGTCGGTCCTGACGACACACCTACCAACACTTGCCGGTGAACCTCAAAAGATACATTTGTGACCAAGCTGTGGGACCTCGGGAGGGCATACCTCAGCTGCTATCAGCAGAGTTCTCATTATCATGACAGCAAATCCTGGATCCTTGATATATAAAAAAAAAGCTAAACAAGTACGGGCTGCAGTACTGTTGAGGAGAAACACGGCCGAAACAAGAAAAAAGTCTAGGCGTGAGAGAGTATGACTGCCACTCAGTCAAAGGCCTAGATCGGAACCAGCTGGGTTTTTTGGGAGATTACGTTGGACTAGTAGTGATGTCGAGAGACAGGCAACCCTTCCCGCTGCAATATATAACCGCTTCCTTAAAATTAACGAGATGCACCGAGATACTCATGAATAGGAGCATGCTAGATCGAGCACATGGTCTTCATCTGTTTCAGGTAGTTTACCACCAATATATCCCATGCAAAGGGGCCCTACAATTCTACATAGCCAAATTCATGGGACCAGACCTTGGAAGAAGACCCGAGAGACATACCAGGGTGTCCCGCATGAGACAATATGGGACAGCATACAAGTGTGTTGGGGGCTGTCAGCGAAGTCAATAACCTCCTGCCCCACGAAGACAGTAATATGCTGGGCACAACTATTACTAGTAATGGCCAGCCTAAAACGACCACCGAGATGGGTATATGTGTATATAAATATATATATTGTTTAGACTAGAGAGCTGTTTCAATCGCTTTTCAACTGACATTACCGTATTGATATCTGTCAAAGTATAAATACATGTACGTCTTGAGGAGGGGGTGGAAAAAAAAAACGTAAGGGCGCCAATACCCAAAGCGGAGCCATTTATTACAGCCGGTTTATAAGGCATGCGGGCCCTTTTGGTTTTCGATTTCGATTCATCACTTTTTATCTTCATCTACAAGTATTTTGTTTCTCTTTTGCTTTGCTCGATTTTCAGATATCAGAATTTTTTAAAGACCCCTCAAAACATAGAAGAGGGGAGGAAAAGACCGCTAAGTTCCCTCATTTTCATTTGATTCATCTAAATATGCCTCGACGGTCATCTCGGCCTGATCCTGCGTCGCCTGATGCGCCTATGGCGTCAAAGCGACGCGCTTCAGCCAGACTGTCCGCCGCCGAACCGGGAGTCAAACGGGTCAAGTCAAACGTCGACCTGTCCCTCCGCCAGGCAAAGTCCACGACCAGCAAGAGCAAGTACTTCGAGCCAGAAGACTCCGACGAGCCCGACTCAGAGTCCGATGCCTCTGTGGGAGAATCCGCTGGCTCTGTGTATGAGGAAGCAAAGGAGGAATCCCCCGCCGACGAAGCGGAGCCGGAAGAACTCTCCGACACCGACGAGGACGCCAAGAAGAAACCCAACGTGAGAGGAAAGCAACGACAGAGTACCAGCAGCGGAAGTGACCTTGTGAAGGGCAAGGAGCTCTGGCGCGAAGGTGTCAGAGTGGGCCTGGAGCCCGGGCAAGAAGTTGTCATTGCAAAGCCCAAGGCTCGAGACGCGGGGAAGACCCCGTACCAGGATGAGACGCTGCACCCCAATACCAAGCTGTTTTTGATCGATATAGCTAGCAACAATGACCGTCAATGGCTCAAAGGTAGGAAGCGCACACGTACCCCGGTTATCGACTTGCTGGCTGACTTGCGCAGCGCATGATCCGGATTATCGCGCAGCAAAGAAGGACTTTGAGTCGTTCGTTGACTCCCTCACGCCGAAGATTGCGGAGGTAGATGCTACCGTCCCCGAACTTCCTGTGAAGGACCTGGTAGGCTTGCGAATACTCCTGTTTTTTTTTTCTTATTTTTATTTTTTTTTTGTCACCACTCACAAACTTTTGTCCCAGGTATTCCGCATCCACAGGGATGTTCGCTTCAGCAAGAATCCACTTCCGTACAAGGTAGGCTATCTTCTCCTCCGGGTCCCTGTCGCTATGGCCTGTCGCATGTGTTCGTATGTGGCGGGTGGGCGTGTGGTACTGTGTGCTCGTTAGCGGTGCTTGTGCTGATTCCAAATGTATAGACGCATTTCTCTGCTGCCTGGTAAGTGTTAATGTTCAATGCCCCTCTTTTCTTTTGAAGAGACAAGTCACTGACTATGATGCAGGTCTAGAACTGGTAAGAAGGGCCCGTACGCAGCGTACTATGTACACTTCCAGCCAGGCTCTTGTTTTGTTGGTATGTTGTCCCCCAGCTGGTTCCCACTATAGCCATCGCTATCTTGCCTCTCATTGTGTGATCTTCATCCATTGCGGCTAATACCGCGCTGTGTATAGGCTGCGGACTGTGGAACCCCGAGTCAGAGCCACTTGCACTGCTGCGGGAGGACATCGACGATAACTCGGCTGTCTTGAAGGAGATACTCCGGGCGCCGGAGATGCGTCGTGAGTTTCTGAAGGGAGCGTCCGACGATGACGATGCGGTTGTGGATGCTTTTACGCATCACAATAGGGAGTCTGCCCTCAAGACAAAACCCAAGGTAAGAAGCGTCCTGTTCTCTATTCCCGCTCACCACAATATGAAGTATATTGCCCATTGAGACACATTTTATTCCTTCCCGTTATCATCTTGTGGTTCGGTTGCATTGTCAGCTGTTTGTTTATTTATGGGCTGGGACACGAAGGTCTTCCGAGGCAAGGGGCACAAGGTTCGCCATCGAGGTTGCATCCATTGTCCGACCGAGATTGGTCTTGAAAATGGAATCTACTTCCATATTCATGAGTACCATCTTCAAGACTTGATTCCCAGGTGGAAATGGCCTAATGGGATCATGGAGACCAGATCTTGTGGTTGACAAGGAAATGCCTTGGTCGGGCTGCTGGATGCGACCACGGCTCCTCACCCGGCCAGCGACGAAAGAAACCTGGCACATGACGATTCGAGAGAATCTAAGAGTTCCAAGCGTTCCAAATGCTTCATGTGCTTTAAACCATCAGATGAAAGAGATGTGGAAGCCACGCGCACGGTGGTACGGGAAAGGCCAACCCGTGTTTTTAGGCCAAATTTCCCGAACCGCAGCCATGGAACCTAGGAAAGCAATTTCCAAGGCTCGCAGTCTGATCTCAATGGGGGAATCGACTTGCTGGAATGGGATTTGTTCTCGCGCCGTCGAGTTTGGTTCCATGGTTCACACTCGCGCCAGGCTCCACGCCTGATCCATGGGATTTCCAACCTTGGAAGGTTACCGCTGACACACCTTCTAGGGTTACGAGGCAGATAACAAGAACATCAAATTACTTCGACTACGCAGTTTCACTATTGGAAAGCCCATTCCAGATGATGAACTCACTGGAGACGATGCTCAAGAGAAGATTGCTAGTTTGGTTGGGGTCATGGAGCCTTTCGTAAGCCCTTTTCCAATCTATTGATTCCCTTTCCCGCCAGTTTTCTCCCCTCCTAACTAGTCTGCTTTCCCTTCTGAGCTAGCCATTTTGGCGGTGTTAGCCGTCCCTTTTACCCACCCAAATCAGCACTGTCACTATGGTTTTTTTTTTTTTTTTTTTTTTTTTCTTGTCCTTCCCGCTTTGACAAGATAGGGTGTTCAGACAATAACCTTCATGTTGCATACTTGTATTGCTGACCGCTGACCGCTTCTCATTTCTCGAACAGGTGACGTATCTCAACAGTGTAGTGATGCCCGATCAGTGACATGATTGGGGAGAGCCACCTGCGCCTATTTGGCATTGGACGGGAGGGGGAGAGAGATCAATCTGTTCCGGTTTACCTTTGACCTTTTACTTCTGGGTGTGTGGTAGTTGTGGTATGAAGTTTGTTCGTATTTGTTACCGTTGAATTTCTCTCATTTTATTTTTCTCATTTAACATCTGCCTTTGCTCGGGTCTTTTGTCTTGCTACTCCTCGACTTGAAACCGGGATCCCATCCCCCACCTTGACGCCTCCTGCACATAGCTTCTTTCGTCGGTCCCCGCTGCGTTTCCTGGGTTTCTACTGCAGGCCTAACACTGGCGCGGGGCCAAATAACGTACCTAACACTTGCTCTGCAGTCATATCACCTCTAGTTGCTGCACACTGCATAGGCCTACAGTACGCGGGCAATGCTCCAAATTGAGACATTACTACTGCTTTTCCCCTCAACATGACACATATTCTAGACACTTCGACGCAATCCTTCTACCCGTGTCAGCACCCAATGGCTGTGAAGCCCCTCGCATGCAATATGCAGTTTAACCTTTTTGCAATCTACCACTCCTCCCAGACCAAAATTCGAATGTACGACATAAGTTGAGCAAACAAAAGAACACAGAAAATTTCAAAATTAAATGAAACAACCAGTTGACGCGCATGATATCGCCACCGCAAGCGCCCGCGTTCGGCCCGTTGTCGGGCATGCCCGCTAGGCTAAACTTGGGCCTGCAGGCAATGTGGATTGAGGCCCGGATAGTTTTACTCCGCCGTCCCAAATTTTGGAATTTGAGATGAGCACCTTCCTTCTCTGGAATGGACTCCATTTATTTGACTGGATGGTATTGTTTTGTTTCTTCGTAGTGCATCCTGCATGTGTTTGGTACGCATTGCGGAGTTTAGGTTCTCGGTCAATACTGTTCATTTTGGTCATTTTGGTCAGGGTCCACGGGGATCAGCCTAGCATGTCTTGGTCATGTATCAACTCGACACTCTTTCTGCAATGCAGATAATTGGGCAGCTGTATCCCAGGCTGTGTTCTGTGTACTAGTATATTTATTGCCATGGTCTTATGAAAAGACTACTGTTATTCCCACTGGTATCGGGAACTGGGCCCCGAAGAACCCGGTCATGTTGTTGCTTGCACGTCGCAAAGAGATCCTCAATAATATTCGATAAACCAATATGAGGATTTACAAAATTCCACACAGCAGAGAGTGAGTTCAGAAATGAAGTTTTGTAAACTCTTGGAACACAAAGGTCAAAGGTCAAAGGCGGTAGCTTTGGGTAAGTCACAGCATACACAGAGACTAGAATATACTAAAGTATTGCGATGTATAAATTGTTTCTTTGATTTTCTCCAGCATATTGAGGGCTATGAGCTCGGGGTTCACGACTACCATAGGTCTATAATCCATCTCTATGAGCACCGGTGCTAATTATATTCATCAATGTTCCCTAGGTATACCTCCCGGATAAAAGTCTGCATTCCCAACCCATATCGAATATTATACTGGATCAGTGTTGATAAGCTACTAGGTATACACTTAATGTTAAGTGTTTAGGGTAGAAATAACCACATGTCAATTTGTCGTGTTTGTTCAGCCATGGTGCATCGACAGACATGATGTTCGCAACGGCCAATCAACTCAAACCCAGGGATCAAGGTAGAAGCCTGGGCGTGCGAGGATCGACCTTTAAAACCTTGAGAGAGTCAGTCAATTTTATGAGGCACCTGCAGATGTAGGTTGGTGATACCGATACCCTAGCTGCATTTGTATGCAGATCACAGCACATAATCCAATCTAACCAAAAGCACCTAGTTAGTTTTAAATGCGAAAAGTCTAAGCAAGCCCAAAGAAGCAAAAGGTACTTGAAAAAGCAAAAAAAAAGGAATCGGTTAAGCCGCACATTAAATAAATATGTCAAAGTCACTAGCCCCACGCACGATCCCGAGAAACCACTTGGCAAGCAGCATCTAGAAAAAGCAAGGTGAGATTGACTCGCTTTGTCTCCCGAATGGCGCCCGAATAGAGTTGGGGAGGTCTAGCGTGCAGCATGGAGGTCCCAGCCTTGGTCTCACCTGTGTGACTGACGAGATATACAACCGAGATGATGGCAAGCACCAATCAAATACGACCATTACGCGAATCGCATAAAAACAAAAACAAAAAAACATAAGAAACTTGCTCAGAGAAAGATCGGAGTAAAGAAAGATCAAAGGGTCGGCTAATAATGACTTGCCGATCTCACATATACTTTTTCCAGGATCAGGTAGTCATCAGGCATCTCTCATCACACGACCTGCACGTTCGAGTTCGTTGTACACCGACTTTGAAAGCACTGCCTCGTTCCGGCTGAGTGCAGCAAAAGACCCTCGCCACGTCAGATCCCCAAGCACAGACCTTAGCATCCCTATTATTTTGATCCATTACTATATTGGTGCATATGGTGTTCCCGTGACTGTAACGACATGCGGGCTGCGCCTATTAGTGCCCGACCCGTCTCCATCCTTGCTGATAGACGCGCTCCCGTGTGGGTGGGTTTTATGGCTAATAGAAACCTTGGAATTGTCACGAATACAAGGAAAATTTAAAAAAGAAATTAAGGAATTTTAAATTTTACACTAAATGCAAAGTTGAAACAAGAAAAAGTACAAAATATTATATATTGTAAATAATAATATAAATTTACGTCGCAGTCTGCAAAAAGGCCCGGTCGGAATGGGTCCCCCTAGCGTTGGGCTTTCAGTTTCAACAAGTAGCGCTCAGTCCCTGTCGGAAGGGCTAGTTTTGAGGACAGCTAGCGCGTCTCCAGGACAAACATCATCGAGTGGCCAGCATCTTTGGATCGGGTGGATCTTAGAGAGTCTCCGGAGAGTACGCTAAAGTAAAAGGACAAAGCTGAACAGGCCACGCCTGAAAGTGGGGAACGGAAAGACGCGGACGGCAATGCAGTCGATTGGGTTCGAAAAACGTGGCCTGAAAGGATTGTCGTATCTTGGTACTCCATTTTACGCCGTTTTACTCCGTTTTACCAGAGGGTACTATATTTATGAAAACGGAAGTCTCAACCGAACACTATATATTTCTACCTATTTTTTAGCAGTACTCCTATACTCATATCATGCATATGTAATCATCTAGGATAACTACATAGATATTGCTTGAGATGATAGACCAGACTATACATGTGTTATTGAGAAACAGACAAATACTGTACTGTAACAACGAAGGTATTTTTGCCAGATGGCACACATGCATAGATCGGCGGGAAGGCCGGAGCGGCCCGTGGGACAAGTACCCCGAAACCTGATTGATTAATCATGCGCAATAGTACTCGTATTATTACAATTTACTCGACACACACATATATTATTCAATCCATGGTTACGAGAGTGGGCTTGTTTTCCTTTCTCCGTCGCTCGGACTATCTACTATTATTCATATTATATCTCAACCCCACATTCCCTGTATATTGTAGATTACTTGGACTGAAAACTCACCAGGGATTGGCGGTGACGGGGGGGCGTACGCTAAACAGGCCCCCGTACAACGTGGTTGTGGCTCTTGGACAAGGAACCCGCCCTGTCAGCGAAGCGCTAATGCAGGTTACCTTGGCTCATGATGGGCTTTCCGGATCCAGTGCTACAGCCCTGGGAACTTAGGGCACTCCACCCACTTTCTCCCTCTCTCTCTTTCCCTCCAGAGTCTGGCTCGTTTCAGTCATGAAAGAATGGGATCCGCTCTGGCCACACTTCTTCTTCGCAGAGACTTCGCGCCATACTTCCATACCCAATTTTTATCTTCCTATGGATGCTCCATTCGTATTGAAGAGTGGCGAGTGGTCCGGCTGAACCCCACTCCCTCAGCTGAAGTCTGATCGCCACACTTTCACCGCTTGAATTTTTCTTTCATAGTACCTACATGCAGTAGTTCCACGTACTTTGATAGACTAGGTTAAGGCAAGAAACACCACAATAATATACATAATAATATCACTAAATGGTTGGTTTCGAAAAAAAAAAAAAAAAATACAATTCAGCCAACCTCAATGTGCATGGAATGTGTCGCCCCGACCCGAGCCCATCGCCATGGAAAATGATCCTGGTTCCGCGGGGCCGGTTGCGGTTGTGCGACTACGGTCCGAGGCGGTCGTTCGTCCATGGACGGGTTACGCAGCAAGGGTCACTCGGAGGAATTGACGTGCATGGATTGATCCATGTAAATGAGAGGTCACCTGCCACATTATTGATGATGTCAACTTTGACAGTTGAAATAATCTTTCCGATCATGTCGAGCTTTTTCTATTATTCTATAGGTATATTGTTCGGTAACACTGGAGAGTGGCGAAAACGTGGAAAGTTACTCTCGGGCGCTACTGTTAGTTGAAAAAAAAAAGAAAGAAAGAAAGAAAAGAAAGAAAAATACAAAATAAAACCAGAAAATAAAAGCGGTCGCCGTTCTCGGCTTCATGGCAACGGAAATCTGGTACCCTAGATTGAAATCCATGGTTCAAAGCCTTGTCTCCCATGTTTCGCTTGACGAAATGAAATCGTAAGGTAAGGTCATGCTACTCGATGTATCGATGCATGTCTACATACAAATCTGTTACATACAATCCGTCCACGGGCGTATAGATACACTGTACAGTAATCCCCCCTCCATGTCTATGGGTCACTGGCGCCGCTTTAGCCCGCGCTGCCCGGGCTCCACCCCGTTCTCTAAAAATTCCCCTGTGCTTTTCCAATCAAAAAATTCATTTCCTTTTATTTCCTTTATTCTCTGCCCATTCCGATCTGAGCTTCTTTTTCTTCTTCCCTTCTCTGCTTATCTTGTCGTGGGGTTTTCACTTCCTTATACCTGCTCACGTCATAATCACCGAGGCTCTCTTTTTTTCTGTTTTTTTTTTTTCTTTTTTTTTTCCCGTCTGCTTCCCTATTTCCTATTTCCTTTTTCTGTTTCTGTTCTTTTCGGGATCTTCCTGCATCTGCCCTTCTTCCCCTTCCCCTGCGTGACTGCGCTATGCTCACTTTGTCCGTGTGATTCGATCTCCCTTTTTCAATAACTCGACGTCAGATCCCTGCATCCTTCATCATCCCCTCTTACTCTTCCCCCAGCAATACAAATGTCGGGCAATCCCAACGATCACGACCCTAATCGTCAGGGTGACCCGAATCGCCAGGATCCTCGAGACCCAAGAGATCCTAGAGATTCAAGAGATCCTAGGGACCCTAGAGCCACCCAGTGGAACAATCCGGATGATCAGGCTTCCTACCCAGTATGTGCTGCCTTGGAGCCAGTTCATAGCACTGTGACTTTGTGGTGGCTCCGGTTGCTGATATCTTCATAGTATCCGCCGACTTCCTACCCTCCGCCACCTGACCAGGACCGTGCCTACCAATATCCCCCTCCCGCACAATACGCGTCATCGCAGTATCCCCCTCCTCCGCAGTACGCCCCATCACAATATCCCCCGGCGCAGTATCCAGATCCAAGATATCCGCATCCGCAGGCCATGAACGCTATCCACGGAGCGCAAGATCCCTATCGTCTCCCACCTCCGCCTGGCCCTTATCGCGCCGATGCATATGGACCCCAAGCAGGACAAGGGCCTTACCAGGCAGCAGCTCCGCGACAGCGGACGGCCATTGCATGCCGGTACTGTCGGCGCCGGAAGGTACGGGGGAGATCTCTCCCTATCTACGAGTTACCACACGCTAATTTTTACCCGATAGATTCGTTGCTCGGGATTCGAGACCTCGGCAGATGGACGATGCAGCAACTGCGTTCGGTTCAACCAAGACTGCATGTTCACTCCGGTCTCTTCGCAAACCCAAGCCTTTGTGCCCGCGCACACCGCCTACCCTCATCTACGACCTGGACAGAATGGACCAGGACCAGGGGGCCGTGGTGGACCGCCTGTCCTGTACGGCGCTCACGGACAGCCTCTGCCTCCTCAACAGCAGCCACAGGGCCCCGAGACCACCTTGCCGCCGCCTCAAGGGATGTACTATCAGAACGGACGACCTCCCATGGACGGTGCCCCGCTTCCCCTTGCGTCAACCATGCCCGATCCGGTAAGGCCGACATTCCCCCTCTGGTAAGAGGAGACAGGGAGAGAGATCTAAGCTGATACTTTGATGCGCAGAGACACCGTCGAGGCTCCAACTCGGGATTCGAGTACCCAGATCCAACCAATCTGGCTCCCGTGACGCCCGCTGGGTCTGCTCCAGGATACCAAACTCACACTACGGCCAGCCCTTACGCATATCCCCCTCCGCCTGCCCACGATCGACGCACCTCGCCGCCATCGGCTTATAACTACGATGCACGCCCCTCCTCCTCACCTCACGGCTCGCCCTTCCCACCTATGCAGGCCCACCAGGCGCCTATGACTCCGCACCAGGGCAGCGTGCCCCCGGTTTCGGCTCAGCAGGGCAGCGCATCACTCAAGTCAAGTGGTACCCCTCAGCCAGGGGGTATGACGCCGCCGCCAACCTCTACTCCCGGTGGCTCGCAACGAGGTGGATTGAACGTGCGCGATATGCTGAACCCCGGTGATTCCCAAGGCCGCTCTAGCACCGATAGCGACATGCTCAATGCGTTGAATCGCCGAGGCCCGCAATAGTAATTTCTATGTTGCTATTCGATATCCTAGTGGAAACTAGGAGGCGCATGAAGAATGCGATGCGGGACCGGTGAGGAATGAGTACCATTCGGAATGGACCGTGTGCTGGCCACACGATTCGAGAGCCATGTGTCGGGTGCTGGAATTTGGAAGGAAGATTTTGAGGTCTCGTCGGACCGTTGTGGGTCCGACATTAGGCCACAGGGGGAGTCTCGGGATGACATTCCAGACAATGACGAGTACCTAGACGATAAACGCGACAAGAACGTCACTCTCTGATCTATTACAAGGTCACAAAACGCGAACCCACGAGCTTCACGAGCACGAATTTGAACTTGATACTGAGACTTCCAGACTTATGGGCTCTGGTTTTATCGGCATATGAATTTTTTACTTCCATATCTTTTATTTTTTTTTTACCTTTCTCGGCTTCGGTACCTCAATAATCGCAAATCCAAGTATTGGATTTGTTCAGAGAGTGGTTTGGCATGGTTTCCAGTGTGCAGTTCATATGCTGGTTTCAATTGGTTCAACCCATATCTCATGAGGGTCTAGCATGAATGCATTCTGGACTATTACCATCAGATCATGCTCCGGCTATTTTTCCCGTGGAATTCATTTCCTAGCTACAGGGCCGCAGACATTGTCCGCATTATTATTTGAATTTCGGGTGGCTATTTGTTTTTTTTTGGCAATTTGTCTCGTTTTTCACCCATCGCGTTTTTGCACTGTTGTCGGCTTTCGTGCTTCCGTCGGGTTTTCATTCCATTTTACATTACTGGGAAGGCATTCGTCTATTTACTACCCTTTTACATCTTCTACGATGTATGTGTGGCGATCTGTTTTTCACCTACGCGACTAAAAGACGTGGGTCGGCTATGTCATCTTTTTCCTTTGCCTTGATTATTATCGTTGGAGCTATTTTCATCTTTTTATATTTATTTCTGATTTTCTTACCGTTGTCTGTCTTTTCGTTGTCTGTCTTTTCGTTGTCTGTCTTTTCGTTGTCTGTCTTTTCGTTATCAAGTATCTGCTTATACTTATATCCGGAGGTTGTTTGATCACTCTTTCTGCTATTCAGTTATTGCCGCATGCTATTCCACTTTCCGTTGGGATCTTGTATCTCTGAGCGCTTTCTGATGAAATTCTATTATGCGAATTATACCGAGTATTCCTCCCTGGCTCTACATATCCAACAGATCCGATCCGATCCGGACTGGGGCATTCTTAGTCTTCTCTCTAATCCGAGGCATTTGCCCTTGCCACTTATCCTCTCTTCTTATCGAGAGTGGAGAGTGCAGAGGGGTCCGGTGGTTTCTCGGTCTCAGATAACGGGACTATTGACTTTATAGTTTGTCCCTGTGAAGGGGGAATCTTGGCTGCATAATGGAGCTCGGGTATTGCATCCTTTTCATGCTACATCATGCACCTACCCTATCCAGCATGCTGCCTATATTACATATGTGCGTATATGCAGTGTAGACCGGGTAGGGGCAGACGCACCCATGTAGGCCCCTATGTGAAGACCTGCCACGTGACTTACCCTAATCGGGACAGACGATTTGGGCCTACCGACATAGGTAGCTATACATAGGCCTTGACAAGTCCTACAGCACCTATGCAATTTTTTAGTTCGGTACTGTAGCGCCGGGTTCCAGCTCGGGGATACTCAAAAAGAAGTTCCGGGATACTCGAAATCACTTGATTATATAACCACAGGAATAATAACGTAACTATTTCGTATGCGAGCCTTAGAACACCATAGTAAATGCGATAAATTATAACATGATATTTTAACAACCAGCGCTTTTATTTAATTTATTACTCGCCAATAGCAATTAACAAGCACTTTTAGTAACTAACTGGTTATCATATATCAATTTTAGATAAATTGAGTATCTATATTATTATGGTATCGGAAAATATATCGCTGAACTCTAGAATATATATCTCAGTCACTAATTTATTAAGTCCCCCTAAACTCTAACTAATACGTAGCTAGATATCATATAAAAAGTATTAGGCTATAAAGAGAAGCTCATATCAATAACCATTATTAAAATATCATGTTATAATTTATCGCTTTTACTATATATTCTCGGGTGCGCTGCTTACGGGTATATACTACTTAAGGGGTGAAATACGTTATTGTTGAGATTAAAAAATAGCTGGTTATCTAAGCGAAATCTGCGTGTCTCCGAGGTATTTTCTGAGTATCCCCGAGCTGGGCGAACTGGTGGCCTAGCTGACCTAATTGGCGATTCATTTGAATCACATGACTACTATTATACAGGGAGGCTCCTTTCTCGTAGTCGCGAGGCACTTATTTCGGGTGGAAGATTGAAATTCCTGAATTACCCAGGTAGCTCTCCACAAAGCCCATAAATAGGCCCGGACCCTGGGCCCAAAGCCCAACCTAACCAATAGCCCATCCGTAGGGGCCTATTATAGCCTATTAAGGGAGTCTTGGCGCTTATAATCATAATCGCTATATTCTAATCATCTAGGAGAAACTACTTACCTTCTACTAATCGTCTTGAGCTTAAATTTGGAATTTAGGATTCTAATAGCTATATAAGTATATATTTTAATTTCGAATAAAATCCGACCGGTAGAGGTCGAGATACCGCGAAAAAGGTTAATATTAACATTTTAATACTAGATATATATTTAGGATTTATATAGGAGTACTATTACTTTCTAAGTAAACTTCTATAATTTATAAATTATCTAAAGAACGCGTTATCTCGCGTTTTTAAACGTGATATATAGACCTAACTAATAAATGATTTCGAATCGATTAAAATAATAAAAATATTACCTCGGGATAAAGGCCAGAAACGGGGCCTAAATATAGGGTAATTACAAAGTCACTTTTTCAGGATATTTGTATTGTTTAGGGCCTATTGAGTCCCTATTAAAGCCTAATAGACCCTTACCCCGGGCCCAAAACCCAGCCCATTAGTGGATTGTGGCGGGTTGGCTTTGAGCTTTGTGGGCTTTGCGGAGGTCTATACCTAGGTATCACTATCTCTCAGGGTTGAAAGTTCGGTTAATCCTAGATTTATCGTTAAGAAATAGTTAAAACTTAGTGTTGCATTTGCTTGCTATAGTGCTTCTTTTCCATACATTCTGACCTGCTCTTGTCAATATAGGCCTTCCATATAGGGTCTGCTTTCAAACCTTTCCCCATTTTTGTTTCTAATCCAGGAAGACCCTATATCCTTCTGGTCTTCTGTCTTTAAAAACAGACCAGCAGATCCATAGCGGATGGCGGATTCTTGAACCACAAGGGCATATCCTTTGCTCAATAGGTACATCTTTGGTTGGTTTTGCTTCTTCATGACCTTGCCAGGTTCAAAAACAACGCCTTCGAGATGCCCCTTCATACATGTTGCTTGCCATATGTGACATCTAAATTCCTTTTGTATTGGACGATGAAATCTGCGATCATTGTTTCTGGACGCATCTCTATACTCAGCACCCAAAGGTTATAAAAGTCAGGTAATATAACCAATATAGGATCTAGGAATTGGTCAATAGCAGCTGCTTCGGTTGCTTCATGGATTTCTGCTTTTCCACACTCGTTTCGTGTGAGCTCCCAGTTCAACAGCCATATGTTGATGTCGGTGTTTTTATCTAATTTTCGGTCTAAATTTCTCCATTTCGAGTGCATTCGCGCTTTGTATATAGAGTCGCTTCAAATTTCGAAGCAGTGTCCAGGGTTCGTCGTCGGTGATCACTAGAGTTTGGTATATTATATAGATGATGCTTCTGATGGCAGATGCCACATAACTAACCTATTAGACAGCTCTTCTTCTATCCTCAACGGAAGTGTTCCATTGCTCCGTTTTATATGTTAAGGATTTTATCCCAGTTGGCTTCGTCATCTTCGCTTGTTCAACAGTCGGAGGTTTTTTTGTAGTCTCTATAAGGATAGGTTGTACTACAAGTGTTGGGCCACAGTACTCGCAAACCTCTAGTTAATTTGTAATTCCTTTAATATAAGAGAACCAGGCATTCCAATTCGATATACCCTTTAGTATAACGTGAGGAAATGAGGTCGCGGAGAGGTTGAATTCTGACATAGTCGTTGTAGTAGACAGAATTCTGATTCTTGAATTTAGGGGTTGTTTCGTTGACGGGGTTCGAATTTAGCTTCAAAATCAGCCATTTGATGACAGGAAGCTTCGAATTCGTCGAGGACAGGGTGCTTATTAACAAATGAAAAGGCTTATTTGAACAATTCCGGGCTCATAACTGACAGAAATCTGACTGTACGACAGTATATGGTATTTTCAGTGGTATGCAACTCTCTAACTAGCAATAATGACACGAATCCGCTAGGTATTTGACAATCTGTGTGGACATAAGCTGACTAAATAAGATGCACTTTTGTATAGGACCGCCGGTACGGCGGTCCGATGATATTCCGGGTGAAATACCCTGCATTCAACGATGTACTTCAGCCAGGTATTGAACCGTAGTATTCGACAATAAATTAAGAAGATAGGTAGGTAGGTCGTTACCTACCTGGCTCGAGAGTCACATTTGTACATACCACTGAATTGTACCATATACCGTTGTACTACACATTTCTGTTAGATGATTGGCCGGGCTGTAAATTCCGGATCCCTTTGATTACGACCATCCAAACCTTAAATGGCGGCACGTAGCGATTCAGCTCCACAGAATACCGCCCCTGGCCGTTATACACCTGCGTACCCGAGTCTCAAGGGGATTGGGCATACCCCCGATTCTAAATTCCGAGCTCACGTTTTTACCGCCTAAATCCTTTCTGGTAGATAGGATTTAAATCGTAGCTAATATACCTTGAGAAAGTGGGATATCAAAGGAGGATGAATTGTCAGCTTAGGCTACTTCTATTCTTCTGCCGTTCTTATACCTCGAATCAATGGATATGTAGGGAGACTGAATGTTCGCAAAAAGGAACCATAGATAAAAAGCAAAATCGCGCACTTGTACTCCATAAGAACAATGCAATCCTTGTCGACGATCTTACATAACCCGTCGTTTTGTGTTTGCCTTATTTCAAAACACCAGCCAAGGCTAAGTTTAGTGAATGGTACGCGTTTATTCTCATATGTGCTCTACCACAAACAAATATCCAGTCTATGCAGATCAAAATACGTAAAATTATTGTTTATCCAAGCTGCGCTTTATCATTCGGACTTTGTCATACTTACTGGCTCGCATTGTCCAACCCCTAGACTTCATATGAGGACTTCTACTTGAGGTATGTCCTGGGGTATGAAGATCACAACAAAGAAAAATAGAAAACAAACAAAAAAATCTTAGAAATATTTGAAATGCAACATACAGACAGTTATTTAAGAAAGGCCATAGTAGCCTTACTGAGGTGTGACCCGCTGTTCATGATGATTTAACTTTCGCCCGTGATATAAGCTTTTAATGCTTCCACTATCTACTGTTCGGGCACCAAGTCCTTTCACTTATTTGTTTGATACTTTGAGACCATGTCTTCCATCATTGGGCAGGGTATAGCCGGTCATTTGAATGCGGACTGGAAGCCAAGTCAGCCTTCTGCAGCACCAGCACCAGCACGCCGCAAAGATTTAGATAACAACAACATAGGAACGGTTACTGGACAGCAGGGTGCTTGGCAGGCAACGCAAGATGCCAGAAACACCCCAAGCCAGCAATCTCCTTCCGACAAGCAAGCTCCCTCCAACACTCAGGATGATGGCCAATATCACCCAAACCAACCCAAGCCCCAGGCATCACAACTTGCCAAAGCTCCAGATGCTGCGAACCAAGAAACAACTCTGGGACAGCAAGCTTCTTCGCTGACACCACAAAATCGTGCAAGTCAGCAATTGTCTCCAAACAACCAAGCACCCTCCAACACTCAGGATGATGGCCAGTATCACCCAAGCCAGCAATTATCTTCAAACAAGCAAGCAGCACCGATCACTCAGGATGATGGCCTATATCACCCGAACTCAGCCGGGGGCAACGAGAGCTCTTCTACTTTAAGTAACGGCCAATACAATCCGAAGCAGCAACCGGCAGAAGGCCATCCTCAGATGAATCAAGCATCCACCGCAACACAACACGGATCAAGCACAAACGCATACGACAGCCAGCAATTAGGCTGGAGTCAAGTTGCCCCAGAAAGCGGAAGTTGGAATTCAGTGGTCGATGCTACCCAGTCGCCTACCCCCACTCAGCTACACCCTACCGGCCATGGAACATCAACAACTGCTCCTCCAATACCCACAAATTCAGAATCAGATTCATCTGCCAGTTCACCCGCCGCACGTGCGGGCATTGCTCTGTCGGTCTGTGCTGCTGTAGCACTCATTGCGCTTCTGATTTTGTTCCCACTTTGTAAGCGACGCAAGCGCCTCCAAAAAGTACTTGGCGATAGCCAAAAAGAAGCTACCGCGCATGACCCTCCTCTACACGGAGCTGCCCAGCCTCTCCATGAGTGCATCTCAAAATTTTACAGCCACAGTGCTCGACTCGTTTTTTCAACGACAGCTTTCATGAGACTCAAGCGGCAAACTTCAAACCCTGCCCCGTATTTTGGTGACACCCATGTTCGCAGTGAGACAAACAACAATGCCATTGTTCCACATAAGTCTCCTCGAATTGAGATTTGCCCTGCGCCCCAAGACTCACCACCTGCCTCGGTTTCTTCTTGGGAGACAGAACTGTCTAAATCGCATTCCAACAGTTCCTTGGCACCGTCAGAAGCCGCAAGCCTACAAACGGGAAGTCCCAATCCCGACCATGTAAATGGCCTAGGGACACTGGAGAACCTGAGCGTGGGAAACCTCGTCGCTGTCAATCCACTAATGAAAAATATTTATACCGTGGAAATGGATTATAGCTCTAGAAGAGCTGGCCAGCTTGACCTTCAAGTCGGCCAACGTTTGTGCATAATGCAGGCATTTGACAATGGATGGGTATGTTATCCCTTTCTGGACCCGTAATAAACAATACTAAGTACTAATAATCACCGACATAGGCAATGGGAGTTCGCCTCGACTGTCCTGAAGGAGGATTAGTGCCCCGCTCTCATCTCTCTGTTGAACCTGAAAACCAACCTATTCGATGTGCTGGCGAGCAGAGGAAATCAAACCGATACTCTCTTAATGAACGAGCTTTTAGTTTGGGCTCGCGCTTTTATTCTTTGTTTCATTCCTCGGCGCAAGATCCACATTCCTCCCCTGTTTAGCCCATCCCACGGCGGCGTAACTTGGGTTGACACAACGGAAGTTTACCGCATGTGCTTGTTTCCTTTCTTGTTGATAGATTTATTTGCCCTATATAGCTCGGTTTTTAAATACACTGCTACGCAGGAGTCCTCTTTTGCCCGCCGAAAACTGGAAACTAACGATCGATTTATGAAGCTCTCAAAGTGGGCTCGAATATAATTATTCACGAACGTAGAGTATGCAACAGCTTGTGCTTGTGCAATAAAAATTGGCGTTGTGATAAAAGGTAGGTAGTATAGATTGTGTGATAGTGGGCCTATTGTAGGATATAACTGCCTAGGTGATGACCTAGATGATCAAGTCAGGGTACTTGGGGATGTGCTCAGTTTTAATGATAAAAAGCCATAATATGCTGTGAGTACTAAACGGGTGCTAGACATTATTCGATACTTTTACAAATGTGGGCGAGAAATTATGACCATTAGGAACGTAATGGAATTTTTTTAATAAAATGTGGGAGTGTACAGCCTTAACAGCATCAAACTTGATTCCCCCTTTTGAATAGACGTAGGCAAAGCCAAAAAAATCGTAATCTAGACATGCAGTCCCTCGTGCCCTTTACCACAACACTTATCAGAGACTTACCAGTATTGTTGGGGTCCGGGACCCATTGTGTTGAATCGCAAATGAAGTAGTACCGGAAATTCTTCATTTTGGTCATTAGACCGTTGTTGATAAGTGTAGCAAGTTCTGGTGATAATTGCCTGTTTTAGCTACTATGCACCGTATGTTCAAATATTATGACCTACGTTCGCGTGCCAGTCCTCCTTCCTTGGCAGGCCTGTTCCAAGCGAATGGACCATAAAGTACCATGAAAATATTAATAATGCGCCTATCCTGGCTATTCAAAACCGGAACATCATTGTTAAGATAGTGACCGATTATCTGCACGGTAGATTCAGCGACCTTCATCGCAGTTCTGCTTTAGTTGTACCATTGCTGTTAGCAATACCGGGAATGTTATGCTTTATAATACCTCCAGGGCCTCATGAAGAATCGTGCACCAAGAATTCTGTTATTCCAAGACTGGGTAGTAACATCAGCTGTTTGGCAAGAGCTGTGTACTGGAATGTTAGGAAAATCTGTAAGCTCTTCGAATCGACGTCATAACATGGGCATTTGATGGAAACGGCGACTTCGTGATAATTCCATGGGAGGAGCGAAAGAGTCCGAATCACAATGTTATAGAGGAACCGGATACCCGACCGAATGGTACCTTCCTTGTCCTGCACAAATCATTGCCATAGTGACGCTTTGTAAGTTCTAAAAGTAACACCAAAGAACCTCACACACAACTCAGAGAATCTTGAGACTGCTAGTGATGGCTACCTATTTAGTATGGCTTGTCATACCTCATCTTGGTCTGTTCTTACCTCCTTTGTTCTGATGTCAGTAATACACTTTTGAACATTTTATGGAAATGTGTTTTAGAATTCTTTTTGGAGTAGTTTGGTACTTTTTGACTCCAGTGCAAGCCTCTTCGGGCATTTTAGCACAAACCCGTTGCCTTCATAATGATATACTTACTGTTCAGATGGCGTTCAATCTGAGGTTTCGTTGGCAGGAATGGGTTTTCACCGTCACATGGAAGAGCGTTCATTGAAATGGCAGAATAACAATAGTTATTCTCGGTAATGTCATCCCGAAATTTTTGGTTGTTTGTCAATGGACCGGGATAGGTATGGAGATGCATGGTTGAGAGAGGATTTAGAAGAGTTGACTTTTGAAGACATGGCTTGGATACGAATTGACTACGCCAGTACTGCACATATGTGGGGGTCATTCATAGTGCAGGGTTTATCAGCCTCAGTAAGTATATGTGGCACGCCGAGATGTCACCCCCTCTCGGCCTTTGCATAGCCAGAACTTAATAACCACTTGGGCAAACACCGAGACTTAGTAAGGGTTTAAACACCCCGGGGCCTAGTTGATTAATCACGGGGTATATGAAACCTTCACTTCATTTCAAATGGAAACATACCCGCACACGTAAAAATCAGTTTAGAATTTGCATCGTCAATCTGCACATCAGTAGCATCTAGTAAATCTAGAGTTCACACCAGTATCAACTCAATCCCCAAATTGCGAGCTAAAATAACAAGAAGTCGGAATATAGTCCCTATTTCAAAAGCCGACTGGCAACTATGTTGTATTGCGTTCCTCTTAGATGAAGAGCAGCTCTACTCTAACTACCCAGTGCACCACATTGGAGGTTCGGGTAATGAGTACTATGCTACACTCGTCAAGCCCATGTCAGCGGAAGAACTTATTGCGCCTGGGAAGATCATCGCTGAAAGAGGGTCAAGGTTCTGGGCCCTATAGCAGATGGAATTTTTTTCAACATCATTTTTACTACACTGCAAACGCTAGGAGAAGAGATTATAAGTCAAGGGTCTCTTTTGGAGGTGGATGATAGATGCATCAACTAAAGAGGGGTAAGCTCACGGCATCCACGAACAAATGCGAACTTTTAAGAATGCGCAACAAGCTAAATTTATGTAGTATATTTGTGGGAACCGGTGATTGTCTCTCTATCCCGCCGTGATCTGGCATCGCAGAGCCATTGTAGAGGACGACATGAGATACTAGGGTTATACTATATAATGTGCAGGCGATCCGATGAGTGTGATCCCGAGCAGTGTCTAGGGCTTAGTTATATATGCTGTAGTTACAATCGGAGGTTCTGGTTGTTGCTATGATGTTCTAGCTGAGTGGTTAAATGCTCTTATCTAACCACGTAGGTGCAGCGGCCTGAGTTCCCGTCCGGATTACAACCCTGTTCCAACCATGTACTCGACTTAGTATTTGACAAGTTAGTTAACATCATCTCCACTTCAGACGCCGGCCGAATAAACGCCTTCCCTCGCCCTCAAACTGTATCTACAATTCTCCACCTCAGGCGACGATAACCGACGGATAGAGTCTGCGAGGTCAATTGCTATCCCTACACCGGAGAGTTTAGGACTCGAAACAATTTCTCTAGAGAACCACTAATCATAGGGCCCTATTTAATGGCGACTTAGAGCCCGCTCTACGTCAGCTCCATCGCTTTTTTTTTCACTCCTCGTTTTGTAGCTCTACTATTTCTTGCCGTATTTCTAGCATCAGCAGCCGCGAGATGGCACAGCTTGAAGACATTGGCGCTGTGGTCTCTCGTCGGGCACAGGATGCGGCTCAGGCAGGGTCTAAGAACCCAATGTGGGACGTGATGAGCAACCTATGGTGTCCATTGACAAACCCGGATGGGTATGTCAATGTTGGCGTGGCAGAAAATGTCCTCATGCACGATCAACTCCTGAGCTTCATTAACACGAAGCTCGACCTACCCCCTAAATACCTCACGTATAACGATGGAGGGTCCGGATCTTTGAGACTGAAGCGAGCCATATCCCACTTTCTCAATCGACATCTGCATCCAGTGATTCCTCTGGATCCTAGCCACCTCATCATTTCCAACGGTGTCTCCTCTGCAATTGAGCATATCTCGTCGGCATTTGCAGATCTTGGCGAAGGAATCCTCCTAGGGAAGCCGTTTTACGGCACTTTCATACCAGATATGTCGCTGCGACCTGGCACAACTGTGGTTCCTGTCAACTTTGGAAACTGCGACCCGTTCAGCATTGAGGCCGTGGCGAAGTATGAGCAAGCTTTGCTGGATTTTCAGCAGACAAAAGGACGAAAAGTAAAAGCACTGATGCTTTGCCACCCTCACAACCCTCTTGGACGTTGTTACCCCAGAGATGTGATCATTAAACTGATGCATCTTTGTCAGAAGTACAAGCTGCACCTCATCAGTGATGAAATCTATGCGCTTTCTGTTTGGGAAAATACAGTCGACAAGCATCTCCACCCAGTTACGTTTGAATCGGCTTTATCAATTGATCTGGCCGGTATTATTGATTCCCGGCTTGTTCATGTACTCTGGGGCATGAGCAAGGACTTTGGCGCAAATGGACTTCGACTTGGAGTTATCATCTCGCAAGCTAACGACGACCTTCATCAAGTATTGAAAGGAGTCTCAATATATTCCTACGCGTCTGGGGTTTCTGATCACTTAACTTCCCTTCTGCTGGAAGACTTTGAGTTTACCAATCAGTATATCCGGTATAATCGGAAGAAGCTGTCGGAGTCTCACGCATATGCTGTGGGGTACATCAGGCGTCACGACATTGAATATGCACAAGGCTGCAACGCTGCATTCTTCCTTTGGGTAAATCTTGGGAAGAAGTACCGCCAGCTCTATCCCGATGAAAGCAACAGTGAAGACGTTGACGATAAACTCGCAAAAGAAAGTATTTCTGGCTAGCGGCGCTCTGTTCGGGTCGGAGCGTGTTGGATGGTTCAGAATTGTGTTTTCTCAACCTCGCGAGTATTTGATTGAGGCTCTACGGAGGATGACAGATGCACTTGCACTTGAGGATTAGATCTTATCAATTGAGGACGTAGTAAAGTCATCTGACTTTTTTTTATCCACGAAAAGAAAGGCCATGTGATTTGAGCAGAAAATAATTAGAATATGAGAAAAGAATCTTGAGGTAATCATTTTGCGTTGAGTATTCGTCGGGGAAATAATGAAAGAGAAAGGATGAGGTTCGAAGTCTGCTTATCTGGAAATGTGGAAGCAACCTTTCGGCAGCTTGTGTCGAACAGGTAGCTCTAGTTATACAACACAAGATTTGGTACTTCAACGTCAGTTGATAGCCATACTTAGAATCGAATTATGTATAACCCCACGCTTCGAATGGTTTGCAATCACAATAACGCCACGGTGAAATCTCAAGCTTCATTTGGCATTCAGCATTCAATGAATTAGAAGTACACATGCAAACTACCACTAGGAGATAGTCTCTGTAATATTTTGTTTCAAGGCCTCATTCCTACACATCAGTGAGTGATTTTCGGATGAACAAAAGGTGACAACTAGCAAAATATATCCCCTACCTAGTTAATCATATGGCCCTTATTCCCAACCTCCTTGGGGATGTGTAAACTTTGACGAGCTTCATCGTTCATTTGGCTACGTCACAGTCATGATGCCTGGCCAACCATTTGTTCTGGTTTAAATTTAGCACTGCCCATCTCTGGACCGGGCATCATAGAAAGATAGTGTGCCACTGGGCCCACTTTCTCGGCTTTTGAGACGTGGTGTTATTTTCGACTTCATTTTACGACCAAACACCGATTCGCCGATGGAATTATCTCGACCAAGGAGGTTAGTCACACTCCTCTTTCCAGTCCAGAAACAAGGACCGACAATGACCGAAAGACAAGAGAAAATTAAAAAAAAAAAAAAAAAAATTAACAAGCAGTCCCTTCATAACGTTAAGGTCCTTGGCCTCGGTCCGAAGTCAAAATTACCTTCCCTGACGGAACCATACGTGGTATTCGGTGTTTGATGGGGAGTGGCGATAGCAGGATGGTGATCTGAGAATGGGAATGTAGGGAATCTGAGTCCTACGGTGTGTACCCCGCCTCGTACTCCATACTTGCGGTGCGTCAATACATATAAGTACGCTATGTCTCCTAACTGACCTACCGTCCGTTATCCTCTTACAATACTGAAGTCTGCGTTCAAAACAATCGAAGTTCCTCTGGTATAATGGCTGTAACTACTGGAGGCTGTCTATGTGGCGCATGCGCCTACTCATATGAAGGCAATCCCGCTGTTAGAGTATGTTGAGCCCTAGTATTCCCGGACACATGTCTCTCGTCTAATACCATTCAGGCTCTCTGTTACTGCGGCCCTTGTCGTAAAATATCCGGAGGAACGAACACTGTCAATGTTGGGGTCCCCGAGGCCAATTTTTCTGTCACTAAAGGGCACCCTAAATCATACGCAATGCAGCATCAGTGGGGATTTACACTGTCGATATTCTTTTGCCCTGAGTGCGCAACTGTGATGTGGAAAACAGCAACAGACGCAGGATTGCAAGGAATGAAGATCGTTCAGGCGGGGACGGTGTCGGATGTGTCTCAGCTAAATGAGAAAATCGATGCGGAGTTTTATTCGCCAGAGAGGCCGTCATGGTTAGCTCCTGTCGAAAATGCAGACCAGAGGGAGCAGTTCTGAATTCTAGCGAGAAGAACTGACAATAACTCTAAGCTAGGCCATATTAGCTTACCTCAAATTCATACTTCCTCCTAGAGGGGGCCAGAGAAACGCGTCTAAGCGAAACGAAAAGAAAAGTGTATTCACATTGTGAAATACATCATCGGGCCAAATGGTATAGTTATAGTTCCACATTGATACTTAGTGCTTGTAACCATAGTAAACTTGAATTTGGTAGATGTCTTAGAAACAAAGATATCAAACTGACAAAGACGGACATCAGACAGACAAAGACAGATATTAGACAAAGCACTCAGTCTGCCAACATCTAGCAGCTTCTGGGAAGATCTGAGAAAACAGTTTTAAGGAAATCCAGCTGTGCCGACATGTTCTCTTCAAATTCGTTGCCGAAGTACAAATCAAAATGCTCCGAATTTTTATGACGGCCAATGTCTTTGGTTCGCAGGCAGAGGCAAAAGCTTCAAGCTGCGAGGAAGTGGACACGGTGGCGTCCTTTTCTGCAACTACCATTAGAAGCGGCGTGGGGGAAATTCGATGGATGAATGCCTGCGGCTCGAAGATAGAAATGTTGAAAACGGATTGCAAAGTCACTTCCTTCTCCCATGGCTGCTCACGTCGAGCTAGTTCTTTCAAGTAAGGGGCCACATCAGGCTTTCCCATTAAGGCTCCCGAGTCGCCTCTCTCAGCAAACTCAGGTGTCTCCGCAATGACCTTGGTCATTGCGGGAGGGTGACCAGACTTGATACTTTTCCGGTCGGCGTACATGGCAGGAAAATAAGTCTGTAGAAAAGGGCCAATGGACTCGCCAGACACAAACGGAACCTGCACCACAACCGCGGCGATACGTTTGTCGAAAGCTGCAGCAAGGATACCAATGCCACCGCCCATGCTGCTACCCCAAAACACGATCTTGGTCGGTTCCACTTCCGGTAGTGAAGCCACATAATCAAAGGCATCAGCGTAGTCTAGTGCTTGCCTTGTAGGATCGGTTTCGTTGCGCGGAAAACCATCGCTTGAACCCCAGCTGCGGTGGTCATATATGAGCACTGCATATCCCGCGTCACGGAAACGCACAGCAAAGTCGGGGAGGAATTGCTCCTTGAGACCAGAAAACTACAAAAAACAATGTATTAGCCAAATTAACTTCGGAGGCAGGAACATTGAAGGAGAGGAATACCCCATGGGTCATGATAATGCACGGGATCTTTACAGCTCCAATAGGTGCATAGAACAATCCTCGTAACGTGACTCCGTCGACAGTACGAAACTCAACATCTCTTTGGACAGTTTGGGGAGGAGCCGTCTTAAGAAGTAGACAATAGTATAAGATTTTGTTGTAGTCAATAGTAGTAACACCTTCATGCGAATTGAGGCCACTTTATATGTGGTGGCTGCCGGCATTCTCCTTTGTTTTCGTAACAACGGCTATATCGGATAGACTCCATCCAAGCCCCAGGAATCACCTAGATTCCTCATCGGAGTTAAGCTGTTTATCAAAGCGCGAGATCCGTCCCAACGATTTACTCAACTATAACTCCACGAGCCATGGGGTCAAATACGTCATATTTTATGCTATTATGAAGTGGATACTAAGTATGAAATATGTCCACTGTAGTAATACGATCCGAAGTGCCTAGGGAATCCTAAACTAAGTAATCAGGTTACCGTGTAAACGCGATATTAGCCTAAGACTGTTTATGGGTGCTTTCCAAAGTCGGTCGAAGGTCGAATGTCAAAGCCGTATCAGTATCGTGGAATAGATGCCACATTCAACAGACCGACGGCCTTGACTTCCAGTTGTTGGGAGTAAACTGTGGTAGACAATATAATGAGGCTGGACTTATTTCACCTAGAGCTCGCAGGTACCTCATTGGATGGAATGATGCCTACCCACAAGCCGGAAGACAACCCACAAGCTGGAACAAAACCCACAAGCTGGAACAAAACCCACAACATCTGCCTGCCTTAGCTCAGTTATCTTCATATATTGCGCAACATGTCAGGCTTGTTAAGTAATTTAGCCGGATCCCGGTTTGAGTGTGAAACATGCGGGAAAACATACTCGAGTCGGAGTCATCTACGTCGTCACGAAACCACTCGTACAACACCCGCCTCCTTCTCTTGTCCGTGCACTAATTTTTGGCAGATACAGACTATCCTGCAATAACTTGCCCGTCCTGCTCTAAGACATTTGCCAGGAGGTAAGCTTCTCTACCATGATCTATTTCATCATTTCCTTAACCGAGGATAGGGATGTGGCTCGTCGGCATATGCAAAACTGTGGCAAGAGTGCTCAAGAATTCTATATACCAACTAAACAACGCGGGAAGAAACCCCATGCATGTAGCAATTGTGCACAGAAGAGGGTTTCATGTGACTCAGCTACACCATGCTCGCGATGCATGTCTCGCCGCCAGCAGTGCTCGTATCAGCAAATCAATGCCCGGGTATCGCCTACACGCACGACAGACGGGACCAGGCCGACCGGGATAACTTGGCTCCTGGATTTCACTGATCCATCTGCCTTTGGAACCTCTGAATCACTTGCAAGAGAGGTCTTTGTTGACAGTGAACTTTGCGACATGCTATGCCTCTCGATGTTAGGCTGGCCGGAGCCGACATTAGAGAACGAAGCCTCATGTGTAGCTTCGCTACCAGAGCTTTTCCCCGGCACCACTATGGAACTTTCAGAGGACTATCCATTGAAAACCATAAGCTCACCATTGCTCAGTAAGCAGGTCGAGGAGTTGGTTGTTCAACTATCGAAGACGCATCAAGTCATGGTATTACGTAACGCTACAAATGTGCCGGACTTTGATATCTCTCTAGCAAAGTCCGTCTTTACCGTTCCTAATCTCGAGTACTTTCTTGGCGTCTATGCCTATTCAATCAGGTCATATCATCCTATTCTTCATGTCCCGACCTTTCGCTATGAGCAAGTTTCGCTCCCTCTTTTACTGGCTATATTCCTCTTAGGGGCCCTTTTTTCTGCACCTATGGACCATGCCGTCTCAGCCCGCCATTTCTTCCACATTTCGGAGGAGTTTATCTTTGATCACCCAAATTTCAGACAGCTGCTCCTCGGAAGAAATACTCCTAAAGACCCGACAATCGAGTCTGTAGAGATTCTGCAGGCTGCCTTGACTATTCTCATCATCCAGAGTGGCATAAACGATCAGTTAACTCGTCGTCGAATTCGAGTGGAGAAGAATCCCCTTTTAAGTGCTGCGGTCCGATTGTCTGGCGTTCTCCGGATCAAGCATCGAATCTCCATAACTGATTACACTGCCAAGGATTGGACCCTATTTATTCAATACGAAACCTGCATCCGGTAACTGAGTTCAAAATCCGTCTACTGTTCTTAACTAATCAGAGACGCAGTCTAGCACATTGGACTCAGGTCTATGCTAGCCTTATGGCAGGCGCTCTCAACTGCAATCCACTAATTTCCGTGTCTGAAATGACTGGTGATATGCCATGCCGAGAGCAGTTCTTTGAAGCAGAGACAGCTCAAAAGTTTGAGCAATTATTGTCGTTAGAACCTACTGAGATTCAGTCTCAAGTATTAGCAGATTTTGTTTTCCTTCTGCTCTCAGATGCCTGCCCAGGACCAGAGGATAAATCTTTTAGCCGGATGACACCCAATGATTTGTTCATTGTTATTAGTGGTAAGGCACTGCCAATTCATACAGCTCGAGCCGACGCTTATACTGTATTTAGCTTTAGGTTTGATTGTGTCAGTTGCGAAGGCAAATTGCCTCACTTCCACATTTTCCAACGTCCTACACCGTGCTTGTCGGCGATGGAAAACACTTTGGGATATAGCGGTGGCAAAAGCTGAAGCGGATCCTACCACTCAGCGTGGATTCGCAAAGTATGCAATAGAACTATGGTGGTTTGCACTAGTAATCATAAGGGTAGCTCGTTCTGGGGATCGGACATCTGATTATATGAGCGGCATGACGGTCGACTCTTTAACAATGGTTAATAAGTTTCTATATCGATACAGAGGCTTGGAAAATTTAGCAGAAGAATTATAATAGCAAATTGCCTGCTCACCGCTACTACTACATACGTATGTCACGAATTTTTATACACCCCCGACAGTAATGTTCTGAGATGCTCCTAACTAGGGGGTGTTTTCCTTCATTTCACCTAATCTCAAATACCATCGACTGAAGTCTGAGCCTGACCGAAGCAACACCCCCTCCTCTCGCTGATTTAGATGATTTCAAAAAGCTGCTTACCGGCGTCTTTGTTTGGACCGTCCTTTCCCCCTGCCTTTACCCCCTACATGTCACCAGTAGTACGTGGACGTACTCTTCTTTGACTAGTTTACAGATGATTATCAATTATCTCCAAGCTAATTTAGTTTGAGATAGTTACAGACACGATAGTGAACAATCCACCACCGAAACCAGGGTTACCACGCACAGTCATTCTCCACGCATAGAACTGACGAGCAGCCCAGAATACAACAGATCAGACTATAGAATAAAGGATCTATAAATAAAAAAACCAACAAGTTGAACTCGCGGTAGAATCTTCCAATTCTCTTCCAAAATCAAAAAGGAACAGAAAAAAACACAACAGACTCACCAACAGAGTATTGACTTCGCTCCATCGTATTTGAGCAGCATCCAAGCCTCCAGCCTCCAGTCCCAGCCCTGAACCAATCACCTAGGTATCCACTCTTCCGCGCGTCCCGTCTTTATCGGTTCGAGGTCTCCCTTCTACTCTTTCCTACTTCCTCTTCAGGTCCCCCTTCTCTCTTCCCCGACGTCTAGTACATCATACAAATGCTACATGCTACATCCTACATACCATACTCACCTACATCTACGGACGAGCTATGGTACTCATGTCTACAACCATGAACTCTGAGAATGCAAGCACCTCCAGTTCCGACAAATTACTGTCTATCAGACAAGTGGAAGGAATGATTGCCGATGGACATTCAATCATTATACTAGGCCACAAAGTCCTTAATCTCGATGCGTGGATCAAGTATCACCCCGGAGGCAATATGTCAATCCAGCATATGATTGGAAAGGATGCCACCAGCGAAGTCACCGTGTCAGAATAGAACTCACTGCTCATAATTAAAGTTTTTATGCTGACTAGGGCTGGACAGATTCCACTCGGAAGAAACACGTAATAAAATGACTCGATTCTAAATTGGGAGTGTTCAGGGACACTGGGAGGACTTCGTTCCCCCTATCCAAGGAGGCCAATTTCGACATCACGCTGAATTAGATGCCAAGGAATGGAATAACAAAGGCGCCGGCCCTGTGTCACCATGCATCCCAGCCGAGATGGAGGTCAAGCGCCAAGCCCACGTAAATCCCATATTGCAACCAATCCCAGATTCGAGCAGCCAGAATGAACTCGCCTTTCTCGACAGTCTGTCAAAGGAAGAAATTGTACTTAATACCAGCAAGTACCCTGCACTAGATACGGACACCCAGCATGAGATTACCAAGAAATATCGCCGTCTCCACAACCAAATTTGGGCCGAGGGATTGTACAACTGCAACTATACCGCTTATGCCTGGGAGTTTTTCCGTTGCTCATTGCTGTTTGGTCTTACGCTATTTTTCCTTCACGCTGGGTGGTACTGCATGAGTGCCATGTGGCTTGGCTGGTTCTGGTCGCAGCTGGTTTTCGTTGCCCACGATGCCGGTCATATGGGTATCTCACACAGCTTCACAATTGATAGCATGATTGGCATGATTATCGCTGCCCCGATTGGGGGGCTTTCGCTTGGTTGGTGGAAGCATACGCACAATGTACACCACATTGTGACCAATGCCCCGGAACACGACCCTGATAACCAACACCTGCCTTTTTTTGCGGTGAATCACCGATTTCTTAGCAATCTGTTTTCGACTTATCATGGTCGATTTATGTCTTATGATGCCCTGAGCAAGCTTTTGGTCCCCTACCAGGCCTTTCTCTACTACCCGGTGTTGATGTTCGGCCGTTTCAACCTGTATGTTCAGTCATGGATTTTTCTTATCCAGGGCCAAGGGCCCCAGAAGGGTGCTGCATGGTGGCATCGGTGGTTTGAACTCGCGGGCAATTTGTTTTTCTGGTACTGGTTTGGTTATTTTGTCGTCTGCAAATCTATTCCCTCGGGCTGGGACCGATTCGCCTTGGTTATGGTCAGCCACATGGTTACCATGCCGCTGCATGTGCAGTTCACCTTATCTCACTTCGCCATGTCTACCGCTGATCTTGGCCCCACTGAATCATTTCCTCAAAAGATGCTGCGCACTACCATGGACATTGACTGTCCTGAATGGCTCGACTTTTTCCACGGAGGTCTTCAATTCCAGGCCATTCACCATTTGTTCCCGAGGATCCCGCGACATAATTTACGGAGAACCCAAAAGCCGGTGCTACAATTCTGCAAAGACGTCGGTATTCCTTATGCGCTGTATGGATTTGTAGGTGGCAATAAAAAGGTCCTAGGAAGCTTAGCCGAGGTGAGCCGGCAGGCGGCTATTCTAGCCGATTGCCAACGAACTATCTCCCAAAGGGGCGATCTTATCTACGGCCACTGATTTCATTTCCGCGGCCGTCGTGGATAGAATCTCGGTGAACCTGCATTGGGCGAGATCTTATACAGTATTAGATGTTAACACATTCGGTTCCTGTACTCAAATCAAACGAAGCAGTCTCTTCATTCAAGTTTATTGCGTGTAAATATAAAACTGGTATAGTTCCAGACGATACCTATTTCACACCTGCCATACACAAACCGAATAAAAGGAAACCCAAAAAAGGAACTGATCACTAGTTTTCGAGTCGACCAAACAAGTCATCTCTCTGCGCTCATCGTTTTAACCAGCCCAAAGAGTTAACTTGAAACTTGGGCTCTTCATTCTCTACTCTGTGTAACATACATGATGAGCGGGAGAAATGTAAAATCCCGAAACGCAATGGTGCCGTGCGAGCCAAAGACCCCGAGAAAGAGTTCAATTGGCGAGGGCCGACGGTCCTTGCCCATTCGTATTTTCTGGAACTGCAGATGATGAACATCGACATCGACGACCTTCCGGAGTCAAGTGGTGTGCAATGGGTGGCGACCAACTCAAATCAGCGGTAAGGTCGTAATCCCGAATAGGATACATGTATAGGAAAGGACTATGTCTCTGATGCGCTGTGGCACGTTTGGATGGGGCAGAAACTGGGTTAAATAAAATGTGGGGCTCAAGCCCTAACTAACGTATTTCACAAGCGAGCCGCCCACACAAGCGAGCCGCCCACCCCAACCAACCTACTAATTTCAATCATATATATGTCAACCATAACTCCATTAAATTGAATATACTAAAATAAATCTATCTAGCTGGGCATCTATTAAATCTATGCTCAGTTGATCTGCACCCACTACACCTTGGTGTAGCCCGCGTACGTGGTTCTAAAGCCGGTTCTTCATGTATGCCGGCACCGGCATGGGGTGCTTCATCTGCTTCCACTAGCTCAGGAATCAATTGAGAAGCTTCTTGTACTAAGAGGCCTTCTTCTGTAGGTATCTGCCTCCGGGATCTAGTACGCTTTTGCTTCTGCTTCTCGTTGGCGGCGCGTAATTCCTTGTTTTCTTTAGCGAGTAAGATAGCACCTTGCATTGTAAGACGGAAGCCTTTCACAAGCTGGTTTAATGCACGATCTGACGGGCTAGGCGGGCTTCGAGATCTTGTACGAAGTAAAGCTTTAATTGATGAAGCTTGTCGACGTAGGTCTTTCTCTGTAAAAGGGGTTTTTGGGGTAAAATTCCGGCTTGATTCACTACCCCGGCTGGTAGGGGGGGTCGGGGTTCGGAGCCGGATATTGAGCTTTGAAATCACTCGGTCGGGTCCAAATGGTACTAAACCGGCTGCTGCGAAGCTATTTTTAATCGTCTCCGATTTAAAAGCTTCAATTCGTGCGTGGGGGTATGCTTCGAGGAAGTCAAGTTTATCAATATAGTTGATCCTATTCCGCATCTTGATTTCAACCATCCGACCGTACGTACGTTTTAACACCGCAAAACAACCAATATCAAGAGGTTGTAAAAGATGAGATGAATGAGCTGGCATACAGATTGGTATCACCTTATTTTGCTCACAAAGTTCATCAAATTTAGGTGTTAAATGACTTCCGTGGCCGTCAAGTATTAAGAGCCGGTATACCCCCTTCGTACGTATAGTACTAGGAATAAAGAGCTTTTCAAGCCAACGAAGGCTAATTTCATCGGAAGTCCAGCCATTAGGACTAACTTCAAGACGCCAATCCTCCGGGAGGCCGTCGAACCATGATTCAATAAAGACTTTGCCTTTAAAGATTATACACGGAGGAAGCACCCATCCAGAAGCATTTATACATTCAATTGTAGTCACCCATTCACGATTTCCAGGTTGTAAAACCGGCCTCCGACCGTAGTATTCACTCCTCGTAATAACCTTTGTAGTTGCAGTTAATCCCATTGCGAAGCCGGTCTCGTCAAAGTTATAGATATCGTCGGAATCGATTCCATATTGAAGGATTGTCTTTTGAACCAGATTAAACCACTCCATAATGATTTTAGGATCTTCACATTTCGCACGCTCGTAGTTATACCGTTTCGAGAATTGGGAGGAGAGGAGAGGACGCCTTTTAACAAAGTTCGTAACCCAATTTTGGCCGACCGAAAGAACCGGGGTAGTTCCACGCTTTTGAAGAAGAAGATCGGCCATTTCTCGTACCATAGAGGGCCGGGGGGCTGCTCCACGTAGATCCATAGAGAGAATCCATTTTTCAAGAGAATCCTCTTCAATTTGGGTCAATTTAAATGAATTAGCGCGTGTAGTACTTCGTTGAGTACAGCCGGATAGGCGGTCGCGTAAGGTTGTACGTGGTATATCAAAGCGGCGTGCTATTTCACGAATTGAAGAGATTTCTCGATTCTTAAAAGCCTGGATAGCTAGTAAGATCCTACCCTCTTGCTCTATTGAATCTTTAGAGCTTCGGGATCGAATTGGTGGCATGGTAGGTGGTTGAATTGACTAAGTGCTAATCTATGGACGCGTTTTGGTTGGGGTGGGCGGCTCGCTTGTGTGGGCGGCTCGCTTGTGAAATACGTTAGTAGCTACGCGCTGACAGATCGATCCAGATGACCTTACTGCCGATAATTCTCGGGGACGGTATGGATGCAGCGGGAGCTCATTTATGAAGATATATTGGCTGTCTTTGACAGACCAAGGCAGTACTGACGAATATCCGTGATGTCCATGCCCTCCCGCTCCGTACCGCGCGTGGGGGAGTCAGGAACACACAGATACCTTTCAGATCGCGGGAGCAAGCAAACAACTCAATGGCCAAATCTAAAAGAGACAGGCGGTAAACAATAGAATATATCACGTGTAATGCCGAGAAAGAGCGGAGAAAACTTCACCCTTCGAATCATGTCCTCCGTCACTAATGTATTGTCGAATCTCAGCATCGGCCAGCTCCCTGAGAATGGGAGAATCACCGCCCAGTGGGGATGGACTGTTAGACACCAATCCATAGCATTGAGCGTTGAGGACCTCAGCATCAGCTGCACACCCCAATGCCCACAATTGTAGGTATATATAGGATCCTCGTGCGTGTACAGTATCTGTCACCTGCCGCCACGCGGCAATCTGCGCCTGGTTGTAGATACCAGGTACATTTGTGAACCCTGCCTGCGGAGAAATGGAAGTCGCTTCAGTAATGATCAAAGTACTGGGAACATCTGCTCGCTGCTCATAATATTCTTTGACCATAGGAAGAGGGACATGTGCACCGTCCGCTCGGAAACGGGTCATAGGCGCCATTACCATGCGATGGGACAGGTACATACGCCCAAGGTTTATTGTATCGAAGAGTTTAGATGTAGTCATTGTGCTGTGTTAGACGTGGCCGACGAATGGCTCCACGATCGACTCGAGACTCCAGGGGCTGGTGGCACGTGAAGGTTGCAAGCACTGAGTATGTGTTCGTCTTTCTTTCCCTTTCCGTTATTCTTCCGGTTGTAGAACGATACCGTATGCGTTAACTTATATAACCGGCAGTTGCGAATATTTGCAGCGACATTCATCGGCAGTTGCTACTAAGTCCCGAGTACTCCGGGATGCTGCCGCCTCGTCAGCTTGATCACTATCAGCTAATATGACGCTCACCGGGAGTATCCATCGCATCCGCTTAAGCATGCGCTTGCACAGAAGCACCAATTAGAAGTAAGCCTAGAATGATTCGGCCATTATGCCCGGTAAGCTCGGGTTCTGTAAGTCGAAGTTACCCCGGTTATGAGAAAAGAACTTCCCGCCCAACAGGCAAAACTGGGAGGAAAGGGCTATGCATCATTTTACATTTTGCCACGATGTCACCCACCTCTGTTTCAAATTGTGAATTACTCAATTTACGGAAAATGCCTCATTACTAATCACTGGTCTATGTAATTTCGGGCATGTGTTGTGTTTCTCGGTCTTAGGGTAGTCTATGCAGGTTACAGACCACCATATAGAGATCAAAGTGGTGAAAGGAACGAAACGAGCAAGAATTACGGCGGTCCGCTCCTTTCAGTCAGACTGAAAAGGCCGTAGTAACTCAACTCTCCAAATCCTGATAGGAATGTCTTCGGGTTGAAGCCCGCTTAAAGTCGCTCAAATCATACTGAACAACTACCGCTTGCATATGCTATCAATGCTATACGATGTACAACTGGGTGGAAATGTCAATGACTTCTATTGTACCCAAGGACAATACTAGTAAGATATCCACTCTCTCTGTCTCTCTATGCAAAGTCGCCACATCGCGGAGCTCGCGGTCTCTGAACTTTGTTCATTCGCCGAAAGCCTCACCCATACATCACCACTCAAACTCCGCCCACTACCCACCAAGCCGTGCATATATATAGTTGCTTTTCTCATTATCAGAAAGACATATTCCAATTCTTTATATAGTTATCACAACTAGCATATCGTCACTCCTAGCCGCCAAAATGGTCCTCACTGGAAGCTGCATGTGTGGTAAAATCAAGTACCAGGCCGATGGTATGCAAAATATCTCAACTACACCATTATAAAGTGCTAATCTCCTTGGTCATTTACAGCTGAGCCTGCCGTTAAAGCGGTCTGTCATTGTCTCAACTGCCAGAAGGTAAGCATAGAGAATCAACTGCCCAATCAACTGCCCTCCCTCGGAGTCAAATACTAACTGTGCTGTGTAGTTCAGCGGGTCTGCATTCACTACCAACTTTATCATCCCACGATCTTCCTTTAAGATCCTGTCTGGTAAGTGATATGCGCGTCATCTATGCAATCATTTAGTCAATTGGATTGACTTTACCATAGGTACCCCGAAATCTGGCGAGTATATGGCGGACTCGGGATATACATACCATACATTTTTCTGCGGGGACTGTGGATCCTCCCTCTACGGTCAACCTGACTCACTGCCAGAGATGATGTCTATCAAGGCCGGTTCACTCGACGACGGCGCAGCAAGGTTGGAGGGCGGAAAAATTGACGCGGAGGCATTCGTACAAAGACGCGTGGCTTATCTCGAGCCTCTTGAGGGTGCAAGCCAAGTCATCGGTATGATTCAGGCCTAATGTCATGATACGCCAGATTTTGCAGAGTTGCATTAGTTGATCTCCATATCAAACTATGTTAAGGCAGGTAGGATGTTACCAGGCCGTTTCACACTTTGTTGGTATCTAGGCGAGATTAAACAGTCAGGATCGGGAAAATTAAATACTATTCTTTACATAACAGAAGACTATATAACAGACCAATGAAAGCTGGTGGTCCTCATTTGGCCGAATATCCTCAAAGTTATCGTTAATCCAAGTTCGACAATGTTGCAGCCTCGGTATTGACTGTCTCCTTAAATCCTGGTCCACACAATAGAGCCCCTTCTAGAGTATCCGGAAAAACTGTATTTTATATAGTCTATCAACCAGCCACCCTCACTTCAAAAAAAAAAAAGAAAGACATTCCCAGAATATATGTTTTTTGAGTACTATTAAGATCCAACTTTCCACTGATGGGAGGAAGGATAACTCAAGAAGAAATCACAGGTGAGTTAAAAAAAAAGATCAAAAGGAGGGATGAAAAGGTTGAGCATTGATGGAGCGCCTGTAGTCATACGCAACTAGTTAGACTGCAACAGGTTAATTGAATTTTGATTGATTGATTAGTTGGCTGAGCATTTTTGTGAAGTCTAGATATTACTGTAAGTGACAATATCAAATATATAGTATAGGATGCACGGGTGGTGCGCTGTAGTCGAATAGCTCCTTCATATCCTGTTTCTTAGTTGCTAGTCTTGTTGAGGTAGAGAGAAGGGCCAAAATCCGACTAAATCTCCTTTGAACTAAGCTTCTCTCCACGTTAGGCGGATATTTTATAGCATTTTAGTACCATTCAATCTCTCATCCCCGCATTTACGATAGCGAAAGCGCAGAGTTGTTACATAAATATCAAAATTGGCGTGCGTATATTACATCGATTCATCTTACTCTTCCCACAGACAGCAACTTGTCCTATCGAGCGGCACGCAAAAACTTATGAAACACTCATGAATTCTGATTAGCTAATCACAAAGATAGAGAGAGGAAGGCTGACATTATATTGACATAGAGGATAGTACAATGCGTGGACAGGTACTAACACAGCTATTCCAATAGCATTACTTAAATACACGGATTTTTTTCCCTTCCAAGGTTCTATAATCTAGAACAGCGAGATGGGTGGGGTACAAATATCCGACTCGCCAAAATTAAGCATTATGCCAAGTTATTGAAGGCCAAAAACAGGAGAGCCAAAAACAGGAGATTAAGAGAGTAAAAAGCGAAAGATTGGAGGAACTGCTAGAATTGACGAACAAGGTACCCAGAAAAAAAACCCCACACAAGCCAAAACGCAATGGGCAATTAACATGGAGAGAAAGTGGGTGACAGACAAGAAATGATTGAAGGGAAAAATGAAATAAAACTATGGATGTGGCCTGTAATATCAAGCGTGTATGATTTCTGGGTCTTAGATGAGATGAAAACGAATGTGGATGTGAATGATCGGACAATATGAGATGCAAAGGAAGTGCTTTTGCAGGGCTGGAACGCAGCGTGCTATGATGTTTTGCGAGCGCAATGTTGAGAAATGAAAGACGATAGTTCGCTGACAGTATTTGAGAGGGATATGCTGCATGGTGAGATCGAGAGGAGATCAAGGAAATGGGTCGTGAAATAACTTATTTGCGGTTAGGAACAGAGTCCAGAACGCGCGACATCTTCTTTGCACGAGATGGGTCTTCAACAACCATGCCACGGCGCATTAGCGTGCTCTGCACAGTCTCAACGACTTTGTTGAAAGATGAAGCAGCCCCACGCTCCTGTTTGAAGCGGACCAAGCTGAGGTTGGCTTGGTGGCCGTGCTCAAGGACAGTGTAAAATTCAGCAGTGAACTCAACCTCTCGAAGATGGAGGACTAAAGGATGATTAGTATAAGGGTTAAATCGGATGAGATGAGTGACTTACAATTTGCTTCGCCGACACGACCATGAACAATGCTGTTGGCCTTGTCCAGATACACATCCTCCATACCGAAATCCCGCCACTCACGAAGGAGCTTATATAGTTCCTTGCGTCCCTTGACCTTCGATGTGTTCAGCGCAATAACTTGAGTAGCAGGCTTGATGTGGAAAACCCGGGCAAACCAGTTGTAGTTGGCGATTGAGCGACGCTTCTGGCTGAATGGGTTTGGCGGAGCGTCAGCTTCAGTCGAACTGTCGGTATCTGCGAACCCCTTGCACATCAGGGAAGAATGACGATTATCCTGTGTTGGCGTGGTTTGGATGTCTTTCTCCTGGTCTATCAATTGGTTAGAATGTTGGACAGAATTTGCGGAGGTTACACTCACTAGTAAAAGGTTCTTCTATATTTTGGGTGGACCTTTTTGTCAAGAGCTTCTTGAAAAACCCACCGCCAAAGCGATCCATAGATGTCTTTCGTCTTGGCACTCGCTCTGTGTTCTCTGCTTTGGGAAAAGAAGCGGGCTCGATGGTAATGGGATTGTGCACAGTCGTTCCTCCACTGGGCATAATGAGGTGGGTGTCCTTAGGTGGTAGAGCAGGGGGACTATTAGAGCCCTGAGCGCGATGCTTAAACCATGACCATTTCTTTCCTTCAGGAGTAGGGGATGTTGATTTCTTAGGGGACAGAGGAACTTCTTCAATGGGAGCCAGGCCACTAGGTTGACCAGCACGTCGAGAACCAATGGAAAAGTTCCGATCGCCACCCATAGAGTCACCCATAGCAAATTCATCAACATGTGGTGAAGCGAACTTGCTATAGTTCTTCTTCCGAATGGTCAGGGGCTTAACCTCCTCCATGGAGGGAAGTGAGCTGTGGGGAACCATCCGAATAGTTGCCTTAGCATCACCGCCCTGGGAGGTAGTGAGCGACGTCCGTGGCTTTTTCTGAGGTCGAGGGCTGGTTTCACTAGGTGCGCGGACAGGGCTTGCGCAATTCTCATTGGTAATATGAAGGAAGGGCTCATCCGGTGAAGTGACGAAAGGATCTTGCAAAGATGCTACATCCAGCTCTCTCTGTGTACCATTCTTGACCTGGTGTTCTTCAATCAAGCGAGTGAGATGAGTAATTACACCGGAAAGATAATTACCAACGTTGTCCTTTCGGCCACGGCTGTGCTCAATAAGCTTTTGACGTGTCTCGGTAAGCTCCTTGATATTGTAGGATCGAGATGACTCCTTGCCAGTGTTAGATACCGGGATTGTCGGAGTAGGATTAACTTGTTCGGGGCTTGCCATTGAGACTGGCGTCGCCGGTGTTTCGTATCCAGATCTACCGCTCGTGGTTCGAATGGTTCTAACAGAGCTTCCATTGAATGCCTCCTCGCAGATCTGGCTGAGCTCATGGGAGACTTTTCGGCTGTCCTCCCTCCATGTGTAGTCTGTTTCACGAACTTTTCTGACTTGCCCTAGGTTCTTGACCTTCGGACCATTCATTCGGACCACGGTTGGCTGGGCTGGTAGGGGCGGGCTGCTTGGCATGCCCGGAGGATCGAGGCCATCTGCCATAAGTTGCAAGCTGCAGGTGCTCGGTGACCGCTTAATCTCATTTTGCGGAATTGGTACAGCAATCTTTCTCTTCTTTGATTTGGCAGATCCATGAGATCGGTTGCGAGCGTGGTGGAAGGAAACATTGCGCCGATAGCTCATGGAGTGTGTCGACAACCCAGGAGCCCGGGAGCTAGAATGAGGTACCTTGGAAGAGACGAAAGACTTCATAGAGCTGGGCCCGTGCTTACGCTTCTGGAGGACAGTGAATGGTGATTCATCTGGCCCATCCGATCCCTCTGGCTCTTGCTCCTCCGCAATGGAAGGCGGAGGGTTCACTCTTGGCGACGACAGAATAGCTTGAGATTGCTCTGGCGACTCTCGATGGACAGTAATATTAGCATATTGTGCTTCCGACGATGTGCTACCGTGGTTGGGTGACCGGTATGGGTCATAGCTTGCTGTGGTACCGGAGGACATCGGTTCCTTGAAGGAACTGAGCCGACGAGGGAACTCTTTGACAGATGGGAACTGGGCGCGACGCTTGGAGTTACCTTGACCCGTCTGGCTGCGCCCTCGACGAACTCTACCACCTGGGCGGGAGATGTGGTGATAGTCACTAGCTGAGTACTCTAGAGGCTGTCCTTGGTAGTTCTCAAGCTGCTCATCACGAAATTTTGCCAAGGCGTTGTAGAACATCCGCTCATGGGTCGGTCTGGTGGCGGTCTGTTAGCGTAATGCGAGTCGTTCTGAAAATTAGCAGGCGGTACTTACTCGATACATAGAAGCCTTTGAATTAGGTCCTCGGCCTTAACATCATGCCATAAAGTCTGCAAATTGCGAAGGATATCGAGATCAATGTCCTGCTGACAGGACAGGGTTTGGCCGCAGTCCTTCACGGACAGGGCAGGAGGAGGACCGACGTAGTGATCAACCATGGCATTGTGAAGCTTTTCATATTTAGTTAACAATGGATGCAACCAAATGTTCTGCATGGATATCCGGTCCTCCGGGCGCTTTTGGAGGATACGCTGGATGAGATCGGCTGCTTCGTCGCTCAACTCGGGTGGAATTATGTAGTCCCCTTTCTTCACGAGCCGCAGGGTGCTTCCTAAATCACCTCCATCAAAAGGCAAGTAACCAGTCAAAAGGGCATACAGTATGATACCACAGCTCCACATATCAGCTCTGTCGCCACGATATTTCCTGCCATAAATGATTTCCGGTGCTGCATAATGAGGGCTACCACATGAAGTGTTCAGCCAGTGGCCTGCGGGTTGCAGTGCAGCCATACCAAAATCAGCAAGTTTCACATTATGATTCGCATCAAGCAAGATATTTTCGGGCTTCAAATCGCGATGACAGATATTGAAACGATGACAGTAGCCAAGGGCCGCAATGATCTGTCGGAATAGTCGCACGGCCTCTTCTTCCGGCAGTGGGCCATTGTTAGACACATAGTCGAACAACTCTCCACCTTCGACGTGTTCAAGGACAAGGTACCTAGCGACTAGGTTAGTTTATCTTCAGTTCCGAAGGTGGTGGGGACGAACAATTCTCCACGGTTTTCCCAGACATCATAGAGACTGATCACATTCGGATGTTCAATCAACTTCATGATGACCACTTCGCGTTCAATCCCACAGGGCATTTGTCGGGTCGCTGAATTGGTAGGGAAGTTTCCCATATTCCGGTCCATTGCCGCGATGCTCTCACTCTGAACCATAGCAGCTGACTTTTTTGAAACGATCTTGATAGCGGCCGTATGTCCGGTGACAGCATGTTTGGCTAGTCTAACCCTTCCAGTGGCCCCCTTCCCCAGTGTCCGTCCCAGCTGCCATGGTCCCACGTGTGTTTTTCTTTTCCCTTTGGTTGACAGGAGAGATGCCGCAGACATGATGGAGTTTCGGGCTGAGTCGGGCTGCAGGTCGGTAGCCACAGGTAGACGCTCATTTTCTTTGTTTCTTTGTGGGGTTGGGGTCATAGGAAAAGAAATCCGGTCAGGACTCTTCAGGTGCTCAGATTCCTCGATCCTCGGGCGCGGTGTCTCAACATTAGGCGACTTTGAGTGGTTGATTCGACTCGATACATCTCTCAAGGGCTGACGCCTCCGCTGAGGGTCATTGCCGTCCGACATTATCTGGTCCATGGGGGAGGTGGTCCAAGGCGTATTGGCGTATGTTTCCAAGTTTCCTTAAAATCGAGTGATTAGTTCTCAATCTGGACCCCATTAGCTGACCCTTCACTGTCAAAAATATCAGTAGCCAACCCACAGAAGATGAAATCAAATGCAAAAAGGGAAACCCCTTCCCAGTGTCAATAAAAAGAAGGTATGTGTAAAGATCGGCTCCAGACTTTTCTGGGAAAGAAAGAAGAGGAGAAATTAAAGAGTGACAAGGACTGATCAACACCACATGATAGACGGAGATGCAACGGGCAAAAAAGAAAGAAAAAAGAGAGAAGACCTCAAGAGACAAACCACAACTGACTGAAATCAAGATAAAAACACAAGACTGAGGGGAAAATATTGGAACTACCAATGTTCATGAAGGACAAGAGGTTGGCATGCATACTTCGGCTGGCCTGGAATGAGAGATACCTTCCTTCCCATCGGAATGTGCTTAGCATCCTCTATTGTTGTTTACTCTCTACGATGTACCTGTTAGACTCTATGTAGGCATGTTTGCCTGTTTATTGAGGGAATTGACCTATCGGCGTGACGAGGCAGAACCGTCCAAAGTTCCATGCCACTATTCACAATTCCCACCTCTCTCCCAGCACTGGCGCCTACATGAATCATTTCGTTTTTCCGTTTCTTTTTAACTTTCAGTTATTCCAGGTCCTGTCCTGTCCTAAATATATGTACATATTAACCGGTTTAAACTCGTGCAATTCTTTATTACCAACATCAATTGCGATCGAGGGGGAAGGTGGCATTCCCCCAAAGAAGGGGGGATAATAACAAATCAACTATCAACTCCAGGCCCACTCGCCACTTTATTTGTACAGGGGCCCTACCTAAGTATCTCTGTTGAGCATTCCATGCCCGTAAGCTTTTCATGTTCTAATATCCGGTTCTTGAGGTGAAATTAAGAATCCAATATCGCTCTTACTTGAAATTCATATCCACCATAGAGCTCTATAGTAATGGTGCATCACATCCTCAGGTCTAATTCAACTATTCAAATACATGACTATCCATCGTAATATCACCAATGCTGCTCACTAATAAGTACATCGTTCACGTTAACCTCATCTGCAAACCATCGTCCCTCGCCATTACCTTCAGGTCCGATCAGGACGTCATTTCCACTCATCATACGTTTACGCATCTTTCCGGCCTCATCAAAAGTCCAATCTTCCAATCCATAACACCTCTTCCAACGCATTCCATCTTCCACGTCCTGAAACTCATACCAAAACTGCACAGCAATGCGATCATCCTGGAAAGCGAAAAGCTCCTTCCGAAGTCGATAACCATGCTCACGTTTCCATTTCGCTTCCAAGAACGCCACGATTGACTCTGTCCCGGTAAAGAACGAGTCTCGAACACGCCAGATACATGTTGGGGTGTATGCCTGAGCGACTCGGGCAGGATCCCTAATCGTAGATGGTCAGAGCGGGCGATGGATTCACTACGTCATCTAATTTTGAAACTCAAAATAGCAACATTCATCTGAAGCACGCAAGATAGACCCTTCCCAGTTGAGGTATACTTGCATGTGTCCAGGACAATCCGCACAGACAAATAATACAAGTCGGCAAGAATGCAAGGGATGAAACTTTCAATGCCCTTTTTTCGAACACATGGTCTGCCAAGGGCCATAGAGATAAGAAACCGGACACGTACTTTGTATTCCACAGATCCTGCGCTGCTTTGACTTTCTGCTGTGCAGTCTCTTCGGTAAATGGCGGTTTGAGATCTGCCATGGAGGAAATATATGGAATCAAGTTTGTTTTTCGTTCGAATTGGTGAGGTTGAGAAGCTTAACCCCTTCCAAGCCGGACCCGCCTGACGCCACGTAGACAGCTTTAGTCATCTCCATAGAAGGCTGTACAGAAGTACAACGTCGTGGCTTTGTCTACTACATGAAGATCTGCTAAGGTTGTATGTGAAGATAATTGTATAAATAACTTTATAAACCAAATTTGGTTATAAGCAAAAATTATACGGTAATTTTACAAGCAAATTCCTGACCATATAACCGGCAGGCAAATATTATACTAAATCTTGCACTCTGAAATATATATAAACTTAACTCATTGTATCAAATATAGGTCTGTTCAATGAATAAATCGATTTATTTTAACTACTCATGCTTCAAACGTAGGATATCCACTGGACTGTTTTTATAATTCACGTTGGGGTTAGCAGATGTGAGAACTATATATTTGCCCCTACCGTAACAACAAGCCATCTCACCACTATGTCCAAAAATATTATAAATCTTGAACTAGATATTTGTTGAGGGTAGAAGCAATAAGTGCATATTATATACATGAATAATAGCCTAGACAGGTATTGTTTGATAACTGGTGACCTTATTTGTGATCGTTGAAGCTCTCTGTGTAGCACCAAGCCACAACAAGAACCAAGTTTGAACCACAATCCACAAAGGAGGAGCTTTTACCTTTTGGATCTATTGTGACTCTCTAACTGATGGCAGTCAATCCTTTATTGACGGAATTGATAGAAACAGGATTATGTATTGAGTTCCTCCATGGGTGTTGTCACCAAGTTCGGGGCTTTTGAGCTTACCAGAGGAGAAAATAAGAATGTCTTTGCGGATTTTCATGCTGTGAATTACGGTGGTTTTTATCGTAGAGGATCAATCGTGTTTCGATACGGCGATCATCTCTTGATAGTCATGACAGCCCCTTTGATTTCATTATAATGCCCCTAGGATGGGAGAGTGATGTGTCAAAAGAGTAGATGGGGAAAGGCAAGGCGGACCAAGTCGATGAACCATTCGTGATTATTGACAAAAAGGACGAGGAAGAAGTTGTACCTTAAGTATCTAGGTCACTGGGTGCCTGCTTTCTGGATTTTGAGGCTTTCTTGTGCAATGAAACTCTTTTTCCCCGAGTATAAATTGCCTGTTGTCCCCGAAGTTTACTATTACTTCATGCTAGTTCTGACCTTCTTCATAGCATGTAGTGAGTATAAAATACTGACAATATTGTATATATAGTCGATCTACATGATATCATAGCACAGAAGGGAATGGAAACCAAGTGGAAACTGATGATCTAGGGAGCGTTTATATTTGGAACAAAGATAGGGATTGTTCTCAATAATTAGGATTGTACATTCCTTACACAGAACTCTTTGTCTCATACAAGGCAAAGTTCAGGACGAAAGAAAACGGACTTCAATGTTATTCATTTCATTGAGGTCCACAGCTCTTTTGGAAATTCTACAACTATATAGGCTTTCTTCCAACCCCATATTCTATCACAGCCTTCTCCACCCAAGGCCAGTATCGCGAGTACTTACCCCAGAGCTCTACCATTTTCAACAAACCCATAATCCATCATGTGCAAAATGCGATATAAATGGTACCGTGGCCACTGCGGTATCAGTGGTTGTGGGCATATAGAAGCAGTGTGGATCGAGCGCTGTAAAGAAGCGAATGCCCGTGAGAGACGAGTACCTTGCCCTAATCCACGTCCCATCCTCCGTATCACCGAAGCTTTTGCGATGGGTCTTTGTCGTCCCTGTCTTGGTTGGGGCGTGTTAATTCCGGGAGCTCCCGAATTGGTCAACCCAGAGCGGGTCGATAGGCCTCGTCGGCAGCATCACAGTATTGACTCATTGACTTCATAGCTCGACTTCTAGCGACTAAAATGATTGATAAATAAGATGCAGCTGCCTTACTCTTGAAGAACAAACTAGATTTAAGTTGAATTTTGAAAGTTTGTATGTTTAGAAATAGTCCGATTGTACATCGTAGGTCTCGGTCGATGTCGAGGAGTCCAAGTCTGTTTCAGGGACCGGGAATTATTGGGTAATGATGAATATATCGAACTGTTGTTTTGGTCCTTGATGAAACCCCTTCACAGCTTAGACAAGGGTTGGGGTGAATTCTCCGGCACTTTCTGAACCTGCACTGCAGTTTGACCGCTCGCTGGCTCTAGGAGATCTACGACCAATGGCCCCACCAAAGACATCTTGGAGGTTGGTACCAAATCTGCCGATAGCAGTATAACCGAGGAGGATGTTTGTGGCACGCATTCGGCGAAGGAATTTGAGTTGATGCTGGTATAGCGAGAAAGGGGTATGGCCAAGGGGTCGGGGCCATGCAACTGGCTAATTTCAGATGAATCGCTATCCCTAGCCCCCGCTTCGATAACGACGAGCGACGAAGGATAAAACCCGGCATTCCTTGTGCGGATACCAGCGTTCTTTTTCCCCGCCAATGTGCTCACGTAGGCTATTTGGTCGACTTGTTGTCCCAGGAAAAATCGCACCCCTGCATCTTGTGCTGCACGATAGACCTATATTTCAACCGCATAGTCGTTAGTAGTTATTCTATTTTCCCTATTTCCCCCCCCCCCTTTTTTTTAAAAAAAAAGGAAAAAGGAAAATAAATGACTTTTAGGGGTACACTACATTTGTCAAATCTCCGAAAGGGATATAGTCATCTTTTGCGAACACCGAGACATTTGTGTAGCCTCGTAGAGAAAGATGCAGTGCTACCGAGAGGCCCAAGGCGCCAGCGCCGACGACAATAATCGAATCTGATGTGGAAACGCCCATAATGAAAGAAAATAAAAGTGCATTTGCTTATTTGTGGGTTATTGAGCTGATATAGTATTTCCCCCGCATCCACCCCCCAAAACAGTTATAATATGCGGAGTTGGAGAAGGGTTCCCCCAAGATAAGAGCTGAGGGGAAAACCTTTGATCGGGTGGACTCCCGGTGGTTTCTCCAATTCTATGTTTTCTAGAACTTGTATATTTATATATATAATTACTATCTGTCTCCTGTTTAAACTATGGATTGTATACTTACTTTGAACCTCGAGATTTTTAACCAAATCCATAAAGGTGCTGTGGACTCGAACATTCATTATAGCGATGTATCCAGCTATGGGGTACTTGAAGCAGAAGAAATAATCCAAATAAACATAGTTTTTGGAGAAAAAGTACTCTCACTCTTGGCCTTGAAATATCCTGGAAGTCAAGAAACTCATGGAGCTCATATGTGTTGTAAGTCGGATTCGATTCAAGCGGGGTATGGATTCTCCACACTCGGATGCATCCCCGATCTGCTTCAAAATTCAGAACTTGTTGCCTTCTGGTTTCGCTTCCTTTGAATAATCTACTTGTTTACTTGATTTGAACGTTAAATCATGGATACCCAAAACGGAACCCTTTGCATCCTAGGTTGTGGTAAGTGCGGAAACCCATAGGCAAAATACATTGACTAATACTTCTAGGAAACCTGGGCATTGCCATCCTAGACGGTTTGGTCAATGCACCAGCGGAAAAATCCAAAGATCTACCATTTACTCGATATATTGCATGCGTGCGCAGTGAAAACTCAGAGAAGAGATTGTCCGAGCGATTCGCCGAGGCCCTGGACAAAATACGCATTTCTCGCGGCAACAATGTACAAGCCGTACAAAACGCCGATGTCATTATTCTAGGCGCAGACCCCGCTGATATTGAGACCGTCCTGACGCAACAGGGGCTCCGCGACGCCTTGACCGACAAGCTTATCATCAGCATTGCCGCCGGCTGGACAAGACAAAAGCTCGAAGCTACAGTCTACGGCAGCGCGACCACTACCGATAACACAGCTGGCAGAGCCTGGGTGGTGCGCACATTGCCGAACATCGCAGCCCAAGTGTCTCAGTCACTTACGGCTATTGAAACATCGGAGCCTGCATTGCCCAGACAGTACCTCCAGATAACGACATCGATCTTCGAGCAAATTGGCAAGGCAGTACACGTTGATCCGAAGTTGATGAATGCTACTACCGCTGTCGGAGGCTCAACGCCCGCTTTCTTTGCTGTGATCTGCGATGCAATGATTGATGCCGCGGTGGCAGTTGGTATGCCACGGGACCTGGCTCACACCATGATCTTTCAGTCAATGCAAGGGACGGCAACCATGCTTCAGAGTGGCATCCACCCTGCCCTATTGAAGGATCAAGGAACATCCCCCGAGGGTTGCACGATTGGCGGGTTGATGGTCATGGAAGAGGCTGGTGTGCGTGGCCATGTTGGACGGGCGCTTCGGGAATCTGTTACTTTGGCTCGTTTGATGGAGACAACACCTCATGTTAATGATACAAGACATTGATCTGCTATTTGGGGAGTAAGCTGAGGGCAGCCTTCAATACCGTGCACATATTAAGCATTGTATCCAATAAGAAAAGAAACATTGTATTTGAAATCGCAATCCAGCAAATTTCGGCCCATCACAGATCTCCGTGAAGATACCAAGAGTATGCTCCCTGAAAAATTCACTAATTCCGTCCTCCCGGTAGCGCTTCAAAGCATTATGGAATATAAACCTTAGAACCTTCCAAATTAGATGTCGGTGATGACTCCTGACTTCTGACATCGGAGAATGTGACCGAATAACCACAGCCACTATAGCAAAAGAAAATTGACGGTTTCACCCTTCTCTATTCGTTGCAGCATCTGGTAATCCAAACTCTGTATGCAAATCTTCTGTGAGCTCCAGTTGCTTAATAGGTATACACAGAAGCAACCCGATACCACCAAACGGGATGGAAATCCACCAAACCCATCTCAAACTATCTTGATAAACACTGAGCACTTCCGCCATAAGGTTCGGAGTATTGTGCAAAGTCCGCATCAGCCCTTCGCTGGCCATGGCATATGCACCGCCATTAGCAAGCTTTGCGCGCAAAGACACATCACTGACGCGATACAACAGCTCCTGGACACGTGCGTTGAAGATAGTGGTTGGAGCAACAATACCCCATATGCAACCAAAGCTGCGCATAAATGCCCAGGTGGAGGTTGCAGTGGCCACGTCGGACTCGGCCAGAGATGCCTGAATCGGAGGTAGGGTACTAGAGAAGATCATGCCAGAACCAGCGCCGAAGAGTATCTGGAAGCCAGCCCAATCACGAGCAGGGGAATGGCCATCCAGGAGCGAGAAGAGGCCACTGGCGGTAGTGAGGAATATATACCCTAGGAAGTGGAAGATGCGGTATTTGCCAGTCATGGCGATGATAACTCCCGTGATGATGCCAAAAGGCGCAATTGCGGCAGTGATAGGAAGCACGTATAGCCCGGATTCCGTGGCAGTCGAGCCACGCATAGCCTGGAAGTAGACTGGCAGGAAATATCCGACCCAATATAGCAGGACAGACTGAATGAAAGCAATCCACAGTGCGCATGTCCCGGTTCCACTTGAGAACAGCCGGAGGGGAATCGAGGGCTCGGCACATAATCGTGACACCTGATGACCGTAGAAGAGAAACAGCCCCCCGATCCCTAGGATAAGAGGTAAGAGAACTCGCCACGAAGACCAGGCATACGTTGTTCCAGCCCAAGTCAAGGCGAGCAAAATTGAGATAATGGCAGTTGTAAGGATGGAATTACCAACGAGGTCCACACGCTTGAGCTGGTGCCACACGGTGCTATTGGTACGCGGGTGTGTGACTCGAAGGAACAGCACTAGCAGTAGAAGTGACACGGCACAAAGCGGTAGGTTGATGTAGAAGACCCAACGCCACGAGACATACTGGGCGAACGCGCCGCCTAAAACGGGGCCGATCACCGTTCCAACTGCCCACACGGCTGCCATGAGCGCGACATATTTACCTCGCTGGCGGAGGGGAACTAGGTCACAAATGACGATGTCCACGAGTGTGTTGATACCACCGCCACCAATGCCTTGGATTGTTCGTCCTGCAATAAGAAGTCCAGTGTTATTCGCACCACCGGCCATACCACTCCCCAAGGCAAATATGACAACCGAGATGATCAACATCCATCTCCGACCGAAGATGTTTGCGGTCTGACCAAACAGCGGCAGGACAACCGTCGATGATAGAATGTATGAATTTGTAATCCACATGTATAGCTCGCCGGCATTAACATCGAGGGCGATTGTGGGAAGGGCGGTTGAGAGAATGGATGTATCGAGGGCCGAAAGGAAAGTCGTCATGCATAGTGCTGGGAACACAGCCCAAAAGCGCCATGTCTTCTTTGGGATGAGACGATCACTATTAGATTGCGTTGGTGCTTCTCCGTGCTCTTGATGTTGTTCTTCTGCTGGTGCGCGAAGAGGCTGTTGCACATCAGGTTCGGTAGCCAGCGATGGCTTTTCCATGGCTTTTCCCTTGATGGTAAATCTACATCTGCCATGATATTAATATGTTGTGAAAACACAATGACATCAGGGCGTGATAAGATATTAGTATGGAGCTAGCACTTGAATTCCGAAACCCGCTCCCCAAACCCGATCCACGGGAGATTGCCGTTAATCTTTTTTCCAAAACAAGTTAGACGCACGTGGCATTCGGGCCCAGGGGCGATCTGCCAACGCTATTCTGCCTGACAGAATGACTAGCGGCACTAGGTCACCAATGATACCCCAGGACTAGCAGTCAGTATGGGTCTCAACAAGATGGCATCAGCGAGAGTACGAAAGTAGTGCAGGTACGGATTACGGAGATTTTGCTAATATTTGCTCGAAAGACTACGGCAGATTAACCCGAGATGTTGCCAATGCCCCCCTATCACATCAAAATTTGGCTGAACTTGTTAAAATCGCCTTCCTATTGTAATCTGCTTATCTATTTCCTAATGCATAGCACCTACGGAACTTCTTATGATAGATGACTAGTTACCGCCTCTGCTCTGATAGTTGACACGGATTTGAGGAGTATATCTGATTGGTGTTGGAGAGCTCTGTGTTTTTGGCCCATCTACATGTAGTATAAAATGTCCTGAATTGTTTGCTAACAAGTTATATAGAACATAAATCTGCATAGTATAATGTAATTCCAGTGCTTAGGAAAACCCCCGGATAAAAGCCCGATAGTAGCTATGGCCCATGGGATTAACACCGTGCTTATGAACGAAAACTCGGCCCGCAGCCACAAATCTGCAAATTTCAATATTGGTGATACAAGCACAGCTCAGGGATTTGGTCTTGCTAAACCTATCACGGATGCATGGACTACAGTTATCACAGCCGCAGACAGAGTGACATTTGAGACAGACTTTATCCTTAAGGATGGTGTCATCTGTATCTGTATCAGTCATGCGGTCCCAATATGGAGTTGAACGAGGAGTTTGCTCTACAAAGTAGACCTGGGAACAGGGAGAAATGAACCGGATTTCCAAGATTTTAGTAATGTTCAACTAGCACTTGAGACTCCAGGTCTTTTGGATACTGTGTAATTCCGAGAGAAATCAACAAGCGATATAGTACTTCGCGTCGATAACGTTGAGATTTAGCTCCCGAGGTTACTAACATGTATTTTTTTTAATTTTTAATATTAACTACTAATTATACTACTTATTAATAGGAATAAACCCAAAACTATTTAATACTACCCCTCGCTATAAACCAAATAGTTATTATTATAGGGTAGTTCTATATAACTTATATAGGTTACGTCGTTCTATATATTTATACTATTTACAGTCCTATTAGAGTCCTGTCAAAGTCCTATAGGAGCGGACTAGTATATCACTCCTATCTCTTAGCACTCCTATAGGGCTAAATGATAGGAGTTGGCAAGGTCTATAACTACCTAGCTAGATAGATGATTTTAGTGTATTTAATTTAATGGCGTTTTGGTTGAGATATGCGTATTTTAATTAGTAAGTTAGGTGGGTGGCCAGCCCGGTGGTATAGCCAGCTCGGTGGTGAAATACGTTAGTTAACTATTTATAAGTTATTAATAATATAGGGCCGGATGAGGGCGGGCTCTTACCTGTCCTCCGCCCTCTAAATGTTTCACCGTACACACTGCGCCTTAATGGCATTCCTAAAATCAAGAATAAGCACTTGCTTAAACCCTTAGTTACTATCATATTGGAGTATAAACTACCAAAATACCTTTAGGGGCTATAAAGGATAAAGAAGTCCTTTGTACGGGAAACGGGATCCCTCGACTGGCCATGTCGGAGATATTATGTGACCGGGTCGAGCGGGGTTCGGAACCATGGTGCACTATTATCTTATAATATGGAAGCCCCCTGGATCCCCGAGGTTTCTGACAAGAATTAGTCTTGGCACATAGAGACAATACAATCCACTCCTCTCCGCCCCATTGTATCTTACCTGGTTGATAGGCCCTACACCTGCACACTATATGTCTTTACAGAAGCGTAGAAACGTTCTTTAAATTGATATTCTTTTATATATTAATAATGTAGTGTCTAATTGGCCTATTGACTATTTGAGATTAATTGATATACTATATATTGGTGTAGAAATTGGTGGTTGTAGTAAAATGTATGAAAAGTTTTTCATTTGGGTGATCCCTTTCATATAGGTGGTGGACCCTCGCTTGCGAGGGTTAGCAGCAAAGTCAAATAGACACCAAGCAGCGTCAAGCTTTCAAGTGGCTTAACTCCAATCAAAAGCAATGCTTGCCTCCCGTCAATTTCTACCCCCCACCTGTCTGCAATAATGCCCGCATACAATTTTCATCGCCTGCCTCTGCAGCATAATGTAACGGTAGCCACCCTAGCCTGTCCACCGAACTCGGATCCGCATTATACCGAAGCAGCTCCCGCACGATGGCGTGGTGGCCGCGCTGGACGGCTGTATGCAGGACAGTGGAGCCAGCTCCGTCAATGGCGTTAGGATCGGCACCGTGGTCAAGAAGGAGGCGTACCGCCCAGAGATGACCGTGAGTGGCGGAAATATGAAGGGGAGTTGTCCAGATTTTAGACCTCACTCCAGTAGCGCGGGCCGTGTCATGATCTCCGTGTTGGCTTAGCGGCCGTGTGGTCGTGTTCGTGGACGAGATAATTGTTGCTCCCAAGTCCTGTTGTGGCAGGAATTGTGGTTTGGTGTGAGCGTAGCAGTTGGCACATAGGCTTGGGGCGACTATGGTTATGGTGTAGCGTTAGATTGGATATGTAGACAAGAGAGTTGCGGATAGACCACGTACCTTTGATCGAGTTGGTAGAAATTAACGTGTCCATGGTAAAAGGGGAGAGACTTGATTGGAATTGTTCAGGGGTTGTCGGGTCAACGTTGCTGTATTCTGAGGCGTGTGGTGAGAATTGGACGTCGGGAAACAAATTCTCTGCTGACTTGTGGTCCAAACTGTGCTCTAGATCGGACGCAAAAGCAGCTGGGAACGGCAGGTATTCCTGCTCGCTGCTCTTTAAAGAACTGCTACTTCGGTTTGCCGTCTGCCCTGGGTGGCTTCTCTGTTGAGGTGGGGATTTTGAGCTGCTGCATTCGCTATTTTCCAACCATGCCCCTGCTCCCTTCGTACTGATTTTTGTATTTTCACCTATCCCACATTAGCTGGATGGTCTCAGAGACTATAGTGCGTACTGTACGATGCTTCCGCTGCGCAATCCTATTCCTCTCCCTCCGCCGCTCTAGTGCTAATTTCTCTTCCATGAAGAACATACAGTGTATAGAAAGGCAAGAATAATCAAATGTTGGTCAGTCCTGAGTTTTGGCGTTCACGGTTTCGTACATGTAACATGAGGACATCAACCTTAATATATGGTTAGGTTACTTATATACTGTCAGCGTGGCGACTAGTCCCCTGATCTTCCGGGGCGGCAATCAGCTCAGGCGAGCCAAGGATGATGTTTGTTCAAGCTGGCCAATGACTACGAGTGTCATTAATCCCGCTTGACTCACTTTGGAGCATCCATGTCTTTTTGGTTTGTTAAGCACTCAACTATAGATCGCTGAACGCTTGGCAACTGCCAAATCTGCGTTATGCGAATCTAGAAAGCTAACCAAGCCGGACCCGATAATCATGAAGCTAGAAAGTCTAAAATTCTAGCACCTTTCGGTAGTTCAAAGAAGATGCTCCAAATTTCGAACGGCTAACAACGTATAGGGCTTGCTAGCACCATTCTCAGACTCTCCGACTGAAATATTACGGCAGTAACTCTCTGACACAGTTATTAGCAAATTACGTAAACTAAGTAAAGATGTAACCATGTGTCTGCAAGGGAATTCACCTGCATTTCAAATCGCGCTAATACCAAAATTAATGGGCAATAGACTTCTCGGCCTAGCCCACGTTTGCCCCCACCCTGTAATAACCCGACCCGACTCAATACCTAAAATTTCCCCGTAAATTTATCACATCTATTGTTCCTATAGTAATTTCTATACGCAATGCCCTGTGACGGTTGGGCCTAAATGCTGCAAGCGCTTGATGAAGTAGAGAGCCCATGATGGGGCGCCAAAACCCGGGCTGTGATGAGGTCTAGGCCAGCACGCCCCGGCCCGGCCCATAGTTAGCATTTTCAGGCTCGGAAAATTAATTAATAAACTGTGAGAAGGGCCGCGGGAGAATAGTTTGATAGACTAGACCATGTAATATATTGGGTACAGGGAACTGAATCCTGGACCGGCGATTATCCGCCTAGATTAAACGCTACTGACATCACAAACCGAGACTAAGATGTGCTTCATAAAAGCGAATTTTGGCTATGCTGATCCTTATGAAGCGAGGTGACGAAGGTAGAGGGCGAGAAAGTTAAACCACACGCCTAAGCATTCTGTAGATCCAAACTTTAATATAAAACATTGGATCCTCCGAAGAACCCCCGATGCTCGCTTAATTGGCCAAGAAAAGCCTCGGAAGGGCATAAGAAGCCCTGCAATAGTCAAATATAGCTGGGCCACTCACAGCCAATCAATCCACATGCAAAAATATGCAAGGTTGGAGACACTAGTCTGTTCTAGTCCCCCTATGGATTCGAGTCGTTGTTGGATCCAGACAGGCAAGAAGTGAAGAAGAGGTGGGGCTGGAAATCAGGATTTCCGTCCAATCCGGCGGGGGAGGCATGACCGACCACATGGCTACACTTGCAGCTGCGGAGAGATTGCGCTCGTTAAAGGATCTCACTGTTCCCTCTCTGTCCCAGATTTCCACTCGTATCCCCTATTCATACACACCCGTCCGACCATCATGCCCACAGATCCCAAATTGACAACCTGCACCATCAACTCTGCGAAGAGGTGCTGAAGGTGCGCTGGAAGGATCCTTGGCAACGAGTATCTAGACCGGGCTATGCACAACGCCAAGTCTTTTCGACAAGGGTTCATTAGCGAGTGGGCCTGGGCCAACATCTGGAGGCGACTCGGTTTCGATCGGAAGCAGGGTAGTATTCCGAGTACATGAAACAATATAGTCCTCGGAACCCTCTTACCAGTTTTAGAATACTGGATAACACTGGTTAACTGGTGATTTGTCGCATGTGGTAGAAGAGGGCATAACATTGGCCAGAAACCGTGGCCGAACTCGGCGATGCATACCCCAGCGCGATCAACAACGGCCTCGTAGAAATCGAGATCAAGGCGGCGGTACCGCAGGCAACTGTTTGGTGCGGTACGCCTCCTCATGTGGACGATAGGCTGGCCATGGAAATTATTACCAATGATATAGCGGAGAAGGGTAAGTACAAGCGAACTAAAGCCGAATCGGATGTCCTACATCGTCTATCTATATCGCGGTTTGGTTGGTATTCTCTCGTTGGTCTTTTGGGGGAGTACATAGGCTAGCAGACACTCTAAATAGTATTGAAATTTTTCTCTTCTGTGCACTCATAGTCAGATCGTCTAGTAAAACGGCTTTGGATACGCTTGAAGTGACAGATGGAGTTGTACTTCAACTTGGCATTTCCCTCCCGTGGACGGGAGTGATCCCGGACCCACCCTGGCCGGTGTGTCCACCGATGGACTGTGGTAGGCGGACTACGGGACCCCTATACCCGCCCACTGGACATCTGAAGGGTGCCTAAACCCGCCAAGCGATGTTGACATCTCTACGATCGATGGTTGTATTGGAGTTTAGGCATGACAACTTCCAGTTCTTCGAGCTAGACCGTGGTTATGACACATAAGTGGGTTTAGTTTCAGTGAGCTCAGCCACCTTCACGGGGCAGGCTGTCAATTAGGAAAAAAGACTTTTCTTACTAATGTGAAAGTAGTTTAAGATCCCCTGCGTGGAGAAGGCCAAGTTCGTCAAGTTGAGCGGATATCCCGGATTCAAGAGCCAAACTCCACAGGCGGGGATCGTTTCCTATATGTTTCTGACGAATGTAATTACCACTTTAAGCTGACAAAAGTACACGAGCAGACTCAAAGCTTCGGGTTCCGCTCCACAGCTGTTTCAGAGCGGTGACGGAAGATCTCAAGTGGGCCCGATGACCCAAAGTTAGGCTGCAGACAGGAATTGTCATCCGGTCAAAGGGGCGACACTGAATGAAGAAATTAGTCGCTTAAATTCAGCTTGTTTGCCTCATAAATATTTTTATATTTTTATGTCAAATAGAGAAGAGTTGCCAAAAAAAGCAGTGAGAAACCACCGTTGTGTATTTTTCCCGTGAATCAGAATCCCCATTGCAACCCGCATCCCAAGTCATATTGTATTCCTTTTGCAACCATGTCCGACAACCCGAAATTTGAGGAGCTGCACAAACAGCTCTTTGACGAAGGAGTCCAAGTGCGGAGAGCAGTCCTTGGAGATGAGTATGTCAATAACGCGCTGCAAAATGCCACATCATTCACGATGCCTGGACAGCAGCTCATCACGGAATGGGCATGGGGTACTGTCTGGAAACGCCCGGGTCTAGATCGAAAGCAGCGCAGCCTTCTAAGTAAGTCAAATTCCAGCATGACCATGAGATATGGAGAGTGAGAGACCGAGGTTGCTAATATCTACTGGGGACATTCTATAGATATTGGAATCATCATTGCCCAGAAAGCATGGCTTGAGCTGGCTTTGCACACCCGGGGTGCTATAAACAACGGCCTGACAGAGATAGAGATTAGAGAGGCTGTTCTGCAGGCAACGGTCTACTGTGGCACACCTGCCGGTGTCGAGGCAATGATGGTGACTGAGAAAACCATCAATGAGATGATAGAGAAAGGCGAATATAAGCGCCCGGAGGTCTAATTTGGTGGAAACCACCTCATCTTATCATTTTAAGATGGAAATGACAAGTAGCTTGGAATCTTCATATCATGTGTGCTTCGTTCTGATTTAATGCTTCCATACGAACAACATACCACCCACTGGAATACGCGACATTCGTACAGATAAAAAAAAAGAAAAGTCCCTTGTTTGGATACTACTCTGCTCTAGCCGCATCGATTGTCAAGAACAACTAAATTTCTGATTCCACATGCATAGTCTCGGCATTTGCGAATATAAACTAGAGTTATGTTGCCATCACTCCGTCATGTCTACTCAAATTACCCTGTCAATTATCACCTCGTAGCTAGAAGCTATGTCTCAAGGGAAGGGAGTTGAGATCGTCGATTCGCAGGCAGCTCGTCATTCGAATTATGAGACTATTCCTAAATAAACTCTGTCCAACAAGTCGTTTCCAAACTCTTGTAGAATATTGAGTTGCGTATGCATTTCGGGCCACCGGAAGGTTTTTGGCGTCTCGTACGGAGTACTTACCTTTGATCTGCACTTCCGATACCCACACTGTCATACTCTGTATGCATGGTCACTGTCTGCATGCAAGGTCATCGTTTGGTAGCTTCATATATCATTATTGTTGCGAGATAGAATCCACCTTTTGCCCTAATGCGAAACAATGCGGGCCCAAAAAACGAGATTCGCCATCTGATTTCGTGGCTCCGTTACCCCAAAGGTAGATTGAAGGAGTGTGGATCCTGATCATTGCCTTGAGATCTTCAGTTCTCCAACCCTCATGGTGTCAATTTGCCCAAAATTGGACGGGATCTCGAGGTGTTTCATCATCAGAGCAGCCTATTTGCTGCTCATGTTGCGGATTATCGGTCTAGAATGCTGCACATGTCACGGAAGGTACCGTCCCTTAGTGTTGTGTCTCAATGGCAAGACCGACGATGCCAGCTCAAGGAAAACCTCAGTTGATGATCTGGTGTACTGAGAGGATATAAAAAGGGCTGTTTATCTCCGCTGCATTATATTCAACAACCTTCCAACGGGCCTTCCTGAAAACAATCGAGTATACGAAGAGATTAAGCACCACGATACCTTAGTTCTGCTGTCTCGCCTTCGAAAGTTCTACATCATATTTATCTCATCTAAAAGAAAATCACAATGCCCTCCGCCGTTCAGCTTACTGAGATGCACACCCATGTTGCCATTGTCGGTGCCGGACCTCGAGGAACTAGCGCTCTGGAGCGTCTTTGTGCCTCAGCACCCGAGTTTCTTGCCCCAGGGGCACGACTGACAGTTCATATTGTTGATCCATCGTCCCCAGGCGCGGGTCGTGTCTGGCGTACAGAGCAGTCGGATCAACTTCTGATGAACACAGTCACCTCCCAGGTGACCTTGTTCACTGATGATAGTATTATCTGCTCAGGCCCAATTCGTCCAGGGCCAAGTCTCTACACCTGGGCCGCCGATAAGATCCCCGGCCTTGGACCTGATGATTATGGAACCCGTGCCCAGTACGGCCAATATCTCGAATGGATCTTCCAAGAGACTGTGCGACAAGCACCACCTCAAGTGCAGATTGAGGTGCATCCTGCTTTTGCTGTCCGCTTGGATGACACGTCCTATGGCCAGCAAACGCTCAAGCTGTCGAATGGCCGAACCCTTTCTGGCCTCGCAGCTGTCATTCTTGCGCAGGGCCATGTCCCGCTGCTACTGGACATTGAACAACGAAAACTCAATGCTTATGCAGAGCTAAATGGGCTTCATCATATTACGCCCTCCAACCCGGCGGATGTTGATCTTTCAGTTATTGCTCCTGGAGAGAACGTTTTCCTGCGTGGTCTTGGTCTCAACTTCTTCGATTACATGGCTTTGTTAACAACTTCCCGGGGTGGTAGCTTCTCGGAAACTCCTAACGGCTTGAAATATCACCCATCGGGCAATGAGCCTCGGATGATTGCCGGATCTCGTCGTGGCATTCCATACCACTCCCGTGGTGACAACGGCAAAGGGGCATACGGCCGCCACATGCCCCTCGTCTTCACCGAAGAAGTCATCAACGCTTTCCGCAAGCATTCTGATGCTGGACAAGCTCCAGACTTCCTCCAGGATATTTGGCCTCTCGTGTCCAAAGAAGTGGAAACTGTTTATTACTTGACTATGTTGAAACACGATGGGTTGGACCATACTGACTTCCAGAAGAGGTTCCTGGAAACTGAGCCAAAGAGTCCGGAGGAAGCGCAAGTTCTTCGTGACTTTGGTATCTCGGAAGAGAAGTGGTGGTCCTGGGAGCGTATCCAGCGCCCACAGGGCGACCGGGTCTTCAATACTACCACTGAGTGGCGTGAGTGGTTGATCGACTACCTTCGCGAAGATGCCAAGGAGGCCGCACTTGGAAATCTGAACGGTCCACTAAAGGCAGCTTTGGATGTTATGCGCGATCTGAGAAACGAACTCCGACTCATCGTGGATCACAATGGATTGACCGGCGCTTCTCATCGGGAGAACCTCGACCGCTGGTACACACCTCTCAATGCCTATTTGTCAATTGGACCTCCTCGTCAACGTATTGAGCAAATGATTGCGCTCATGGAGGCGGGAGTTTTGGAAGTCCTTGGTCCGCGTCCCCAAGCAAAGGCCCAGGATGAGGCTTGGCTGGTCCACTCGCCTGAGGTGCCAGGCGAGCCAATCCGTGTTACCACATTGATCGAAGCCCGCTTGCCAGAGCCAAAACTCCGAAACACGGGAGATGAGCTTCTTTCTCATTTGTTCAAGACTGGTCAATGCCGCGCTCATACAATTGACGGATACGAGACTGGTGGTCTTGATGTGACTCAAAGCCCATACCATCTCATTGACACCCATGGCCGTGTGCACCCAAAGCGATTTGCTGTCGGTGTTCCAACTGAAGGAGTTCACTGGGTGACCGCTGCTGGTGCCAGACCAGGTGTGAACTCAGTCACACTTTGTGACACTGACGCCGTTGCCCGCGCTGCTCTTAGCGCAGCAGCTATCGAGGCCAAGATCACTCAGACCAAGATTGATATGAAGACATTTCCCCATATTGAGGTTGCCAAGCTCCGTGTCCATGCTTGAAGCGAGTATGGTTATCATGTGCGGAGGTAAATAGAGAGGGAAAGTAACGAGAAAAGCGAGCATATCAGGAATATTATGGAATGGAAAGGGAGAATGTAAATCGCCATAAATTTTCGATTTGATATCTCTATTTGTTTGCAGTTCAAATCAATGTTTGATTTCTAAGAGATAGCCTGATCTTATGAATACTATATGCGTTATTTCTTCAAAAACATATATCCGCGTCTCGAATGTTGGATTCCCGTTCATATCATCAACTGAAGCCCTAAATTTGTAGTAATGCACAATAAGTATATAACCGGCCCCTATAATTTATTTATTTTTCAAAAAAATACGGACCCTCGCAAGCGACGGTCCGCCACCCATATAGAACATTTTTTTCTAAATTTTATATTTTCACTTTGATCATCTACCACGCCACCAACAATGCCTAAAACCAATAAAGATATAGAGAGATTGCTTCAGCTGGCAATAGACTCTCTCTAAGCAACCTAAGCCTAATGTTAGGAAGACTACAGGAGAATTCGCTGTTCCCTGTGGCCGCCTTCGTCGGCGCTAGTAAGGTAGAAAATCGTTTTTTCAACGGTACCTAATAACCGGAAGCTTAGTCCTATATATAACGATATAAGGAAAGGAAACTAGATTCTATTAAAGGTTTCCGCCTTAGCGCGGTTTGTATTGTTTGTTTAATTGATTATAATAGGATCATATAAAGGATCCTATCTCAGGGATTCCTTTCTTTCCTTTCCTTTACTCTCTATTCTTAGTATTCTCGTTAGAATACACTCTTTTATTTAAGAACTAGCACGTAACAAACGAAGTCTGATTTTATTAGAAGTCTAGCTATTAGGACTAACTTCGAAGCGTTAATCCTCCGGAAGGCCGTCGAACTATAATTTAATAAAGACTGTACCTTTAAAAATTATATATAGAGGAGGGGCTATCTAAAAGTATTCGTATATTTCACTACTATTACCTATTTATAATTTCTAGATTATAAAACCGGCCTCCGGCTATAATATTCTTTCCTTATAATAACCTTTATAGTTATAGTTAATCCTATTATTAAACCGATCTTATTAAAGTTATAGATATCGTCGGAATCGATTATAAATTAAAATACTATCTTTTAAACTAGATTAAACTACTCCCTGATAATTTTAAGAGTCTTTATATTTCGTACGCTTATAGTTATACCGTTTCGAGTATTAGGAAGAGAGGATAGGATACCGTTTTATAAATTTTATAACCTAGTTTTCGCCGATCGAAAGAACTGGGGTAGTTGTATGCGCCGCTTGGGGTGAAATACTTTAACTATACAACATAACTAGGTCATTCCAAAACCATTAGTAATCACTGATAAGCGAGGTTATTGGTCTGGTGTAGTATATCACGTGATTTAGGTGGATTCCCAGACCGATGAGTTTTTGGCACAGGGCGGTGACCTGTGCTCTCTGACCTTATCATCCCACCTTCTGCCTTAGAGATCAGGCACCAATAACATCATCCCCCACCTTGGTCCCTCATTTTGGGCCAATAAACAAAAATAGGACGCTTCTTCTAAGAACCCCCGAGAACGTGTAGGAACAGGAATACTAAATCCGAAGCAACACGTATCTTAATAACCGATAACCTACAATTATCCGGGCTGACTCATCCTCTGATCCGATTCGCCTGAATAATACAAATCAGATAACGCCCAGTCTCGCTCAGTCTCGGCCGTCTTTTCTTGATAATCCATGTGGTTCGGTATCTTTCTTCTTCGGATCACCTCACTTTCTGGTAAATCCAGGGCCAAGTCCCCACTTCGTCATAAATCCCGATGGGCCGATATGTGTAAGCGGTACTGTTAAATACCTACTACTCCAGCCCTTCTTCCCTTCCCCTCTTCTTCTCGTATCCACAATCTTAACTTCAATCTCTATCTCTCTCTCTCTCTCTCTCTCATCTTCAATAACTCACATACTCAAAATGGCTACTAAGGGTTTCAACGCTGGCGATGCCTTCCCCCAGGACGTGACCTTCTCGTAAGTTATTGAGTAGTTACCTCTTTTCAATTGTGTCCCAACTAACAGACAACAGTTACATCCCCTGGTCTGAGGAGGCTGGCGAGATCACCTCCTGCGGTATCCCCATCAACTACTACGCCTCTAAGGAGTGGGCTGACAAGAAGGTCATCCTCTTCGCTCTTCCCGGTACGTGACCGCTCTTTCAAATTTTTCAATTCACCCCCCCACCCTCGCCTCTTTCCCTGCCGCCCGCAAGGTCCTCACGCTGACCGCAACTCTGCTCTACAGGTGCTTTCACTCCCGTCTGCTCCGCCAACCACGTTCCCGAGTACATCCAGAAGCTCCCTGAGCTCCGCGCCAAGGGTGTTGACCAGGTCGCCGTCCTCGCCTACAACGATGCCTACGTCATGAGCGCCTGGGGCAAGGCCAACGGTGTCACCGGAGATGATATTGTATGTGATCCATTACCCCTCCATTCAACCTCTGCCAAATCCTCTTCCTCAACAAACAATGGACTCAATTAACTGACTTCCTTTTTTTTTTAGCTCTTCCTCTCCGACCCCGAGGCCAAGTTCTCCAAGAGCATCGGCTGGGCTGACGAGGAGGGCCGCACCTACCGCTACGTGATCATCATTGACCACGGTAAGGTCATCTACGCTGCCAAGGAGGCCGCCAAGAACAGCCTCGATCTCTCCAGCGCCGCGTCTGTCCTCAAGCAGCTGTAAATTCACTCGTTTGAAAATAGATTTGGGTAAATGGGCTGGCGCATTGTTTCATGGGTGATTGGGGAGTCGGACAGCGGTATTTGTATGCAAATATCCAGCCCGGTTTCTCCCCTCTGCCTTCCGGTTTTCCGAGTTTTTAGATCGCCCTGTTACTTGCTCTGTTGCCTGAAGAGTGAAATACATTTAATGAAGCCACGAGTTCATTCTGTCTATTCTTTGTTGTCTTTACCCGAGTAAATGGTAGTTGCCTTAAGGTTGATTTGTTGTACAGCCTAGGTACAGTCTTAGAACTATACCTCGTCGTTTTGATTGGTGCGCTGCTATTATATTGGACTAGTGCTGAAGGCCAGTGCCACTGTCCGTGCTCAACGCCTCAATGGAGATCTAGATCGTCAGCAAGTCGATTGCCAAGCATCCAAACTGCATAACAAACTGTAAGTGGTAACATATTCAGACATAATCAGTAGCTCCTAACAGAGTAGTCCACTATATTGTACTTCGTAGGCCTTGCATCGGAATAAATGAAGCCCGTGGTATACAGCCTACTTCACAATGGTCAATTATATGGATAGTGTCAATCGTTGAATTCCATGGATCAGATTATCCAATTAAGTTGTTAAAAGTTGAAAGTCCTTCCCAGAAAGCAATGGATATACGCAAACCCATAAAACACCGTTCAACACCAACCTCGAAAAATCAAGAGTTCCTCAACTTCGATGCCACGGTGACAGATTTATTCTTCTTCTGATCTTCTTTCGTCCGCAAGCCACGACTCAGCCCACCGCCGAGACCACGCGCTAGAGATGCAAACGGCGATGAATCCTGCCACACATCGAAATCGTGTTCGAGTTGGCCAACGCCCTTGGGGGACGGTGCCTCTTTTCGGGCGGGAGCCAAGGCAACGGGCTCAGATTGTCGGCGATGAGAGTGTTTCGCCTGTACAATACTGTGATGGGTAATGGGTGCATACTCTTTGGGGCCAGGAGATACTGGTTCCAGCAAAGGCATGGGGACATCAACGGCAATGTGCTCGGAACATTGGCAGCCGCATCCTGTTGGACAGGTTGGAAGGGAGTTGTGTTGATCTTGGTGGTCGAATGGGCTGTCGAATTTGTCGGCCGGGCGAAGGAACCACCGCTGATGGCAGTCGAAACAGCTCACATGCCCACAGCTCAGACAGGGAATCAGCATACCGTCGACCACCTCGCCGCAGATAACGCAAGGCAGTCTGGTTGGTAGTGGCTGCCGGGGTTTGCAGTTAGGGCATCGACGCCCTGATGGTTTGCGCCGGTGTCGCTTGGAGGGGGTATTCGGGACTATGGGTTCTTTGTTAAAGATGGAGAGTTGCAACGCGTGACCGCAACTGGCGCAATGGCGCTGGAAGTCAAGAGCTTTGGGGGTTGGCTCCAGCTGTGAGTCTTTCAACGCGGTCTCATCTGAGCCGGTACTGTTCCAGTAATGGCTTGAAGTCAAGTCGTCCACTCGATCAGCCACGGCTCCAATCTTTATCACTTCGCTTTGCTGAACGGGAAGATCCCAAATCGATAATAGATTGGCATAAGCAACGCGGTAAGACCGGTACAACAACTCCTCATCATCTCTGTCAAGAAAAGAGTCTTGCGCTGGTCCATCACTTTCAAATGCACTTTGGTTCTTGAATGTGACCTTGAATCTTGCAGGTGGTGGTGTAGGCTCAGGTGCGTGGTCGCTTTCAGTGTCGGATTGAGCTTGTGACTAGAGAGCAACTGAGGTTAGACAGCATTTCAAAATAGGATTGATACTACTCACCACTTGTCCGGTTGCCACACCCGGGCTGTTTTGAGGAGTCGGCTTTTTCTTTTCCATCCTGCTTGTCGGTGGGGACGCAGATGACGGTCCGAATGTGAATGAACGAGATAATGAGGACGCTAACACTGATCCAAATCCAGATCCACTTCGTGCCTGGGATTGCTGGTCAGGCGATGCAGCCATGGAGACATTGTGGCTCGGATGTTTTCGGTGGTCAGCAGCGATGCCTCTTGGACGGGACATGAATGGAGGCGTAGTGCCTGTGGAATATGGGGGAGTAGAATCGAGACGCCAGATCTCACTAGACGAGCGTGCTGATGTCTGGGGCGCGGGCATAGCCTGGACCTCTTTGAGGACAGACGAAGCTGCCGTCGCAACTGGTGGCTTGGTTGGAATTTTGGATGGGACAGGGGAGAAATCCAATGAGAAACCCTCTTTCCCGGGTGTCTTTTTAGCTTGCTGATTCTCTAAAAATCCCTCTTGGTTGGCTTCCAGTAGCACGCATGAGAGCATTGCCACCATTTGCACATCGCCAATGCGCTCAAAGTGTTCGAAGAGAGCAGGGACAAGCCAATGACTGCCAAGGGGGTGGTCGCCCCAGCGAATAATACTTCCCTTCAAGTCTCTATACAGCCCATCTCTTCCCAACCCACCAATTCCGCCCCCTTTTTCGTGTGTACGCTTTTGCAACAGCCCTGACTCAGGCAAAGTACCGGGACTTTTTCGGACATGCAACACTAACTTGATCAGACCCCAGATTTGGGCTAATTCGTAGCAGCCAGCGTCAAGGGCAACAGCCGCGTTATGGGCGCATACATCTGTTCCTTTGCCACAGATGCGATATTGACTCGCCAACTCCCGCTTGACGGGTAACATATCACTCAGGTTATGAATTGAAACGATATTCTGGAGTGCCTCTGATTTGACTGTGGCTCCACCTCCAGTCGATCGCTGAGAATTATCTGTTGATCGCGGTCGGTGGATGCCATAGCTGCCGGCACTGCGCCATGTCTGAGGTGCTGGGAAACGTGTTGGCAGCCCAGAAATAACGTCAGAGGAGCCCGAAGAGCTCGATGTGTCTGAGTATGACTCGTCCGAATCGTCCGAGGCACCATCATCTGTGCTTGTTATCGTTCCCATATCGCGTGGGCCGGGTGAGCTGGTATGTAACCGACCGAAGCCTTCAAAAACTTTATCGCCTCTAGACCAACGAGTCATCTCTTTGAAGCCCATGTTCTCAAACAACTCGGCTGATTTATCCTTCTTTGGTTTCGGCGGGAAGAAGCATATGAGGCGACCGTCATTAGCCCAAAGCGCTCCGCATACCTTGGCCACAGGCACCATGACGTTAGCATTGACAGGGCGGAGTAGTTCAGAACTCATCCCCAGCTCTTGGCTTTGGGTCATGCCGACTTCATCCTCGTCACTGGATTCCCCCTCTAGTTCACCGTTGATAGGCGACTTGAGGGTATCGCCAGTTTCACCCAATATCCACGCAATGCTGTCCTCCAGGCTGCTTTCGCCTAAAAGATACCGCACAGCACCTTCCAGGCACCCTCGATTTCGGGACATATAGGTTTCAGCAATTGTGCGTAGTTCAGCGGTAGTTTTCGCAGCCCACTCATCGGTGACAGCTGCCGTCTTTTGGAATGCAAAGGTTGGGATAGCAGTCTTGGGATAGCTCATTGGGAACTTGATATCGACTTTCAAGAACAAGGAGGCCCCATCGGCACCCCAGGGCCCGTTGAGAGAGATGGAAATCTTTCTTTGTCGGACATCAACTGAATCAAATGCCACCTTAGTGAACTTTTCACCGACCTGACTGATTTCATCTCCTAATGTCTCAATATCCCAGCCTGAGATTTTCACACCGCGCATCCAAGCAATTGGATTTGTGTCCGCTCTTAAATTTGACCTTGGTTGCATGCCAACTCGATCAACATGACCTCCCTTTATCCAACCCCGGGCGTGAGGAACAGTAATGGCGTTCATCCCAGTGCCTGCCGCAGTATTCTGGTTCTGATGCCCAACAGAGGACGCCACGTCAACGTCATCGAGATCCAAATCTGAATTCACATCGCGGAAACTCCGGTATATGGCACCAAGCCGTGTCACGGTTCGTGTGGAAATAAAGGACTTGCCCTTTTCATACCCCACGCGCGCCAGAATCTCAGGGTTAACTTTGTGCAAACGAAGCTCCCTGTCCGTTCCCCACGTAACAAGTTGATATTCGCGATGGTCAATGCCATCCGCTACCCCTCCACGCGGTCTCCACAAGAACTCTTTGACTTGTCCTTTGTGCCCGGGGAAGCTATGTACCAAAGGCAAGTCATCCTCTGGACTTGAGCCCTCTCCAGCTCGCCGGCTGTAAAGGTGAAGATCATTGTTGCCTCTCTGTGGCATTGCAAGCATACCCCATCCAAACGGTGTATTGCGTGCCCGCCACACGGGGAATGGCGTGTGAATCTGCTTCTCTGGGACATCTGAATCAGAGGTGTAGTCCCAAAACTTGATGGTTCTATCTAAAGAACATGTAACTAGAGCACCGCGTCGAACACGATTCCAGTCAACTCCATAGATCTTGGTGTTATGTGCTTCAATCGATTTAATTGGATATGCGCCCATGCGGTCATCCCAAATCCGAAGGAACCGGTCATGAGAGCTTGCAATGACATGAGGGTCTTGTCGATTCCATTTTACCTGAGTTGCACCAGTAAACCAATCCGAGAATGAAACCGCTGGCCGCGACGGAGTACGTAAATCCCAGCAGTGCACAAAGCTGTCCACGGAACAGGTCGCTAGGACATCTGGGTGGAAAGCTGAGAAATTGATATCGGTAATTGCTCGAGAGTGGGCGTGAAGCACAATTTCAATGGAGTTCTGCCATGTCTTCATGGCCAAATTCCAAACCAATGCTTTCTGGTTGGATGTACTAACAACCCACTGATCGCGTGCAGCGAATGGCGACCATTGGACATCAGCTACCTCCCATGGTGTGTGGTGAGGGAGATACCGCGGTGGAGAATATGGCGAGTCTAGGTCGATGACATGTAGACCCTCCTTGGACGCTAGAACGACATCCCGTCCACAGGGGGATATTGACATAGAACCTACCGGTTGCTCTACATGAAAGGAGCTGTCCTCTTCAAACGTCGGGCTCTCCATGGCCGACGTAAGTGGCCTCGGTTCCATCGAGCTAGACATGGTGACTGTGATTGCCGCTCTGTTTAATCTCCGGTGTTCGTCGGGCCGCGATCTTGCAGGAACCGGAAAGTCAAAGGTCTATCCATGCATATAACACAAGACCATATGTATTAGGTAGTTATGTACCTGTTCCCATTTTCCACAATGGCATCCGCTATTCTTGTTTCATGGTCGAAGATGACTGCTATATCATCGACATGTCGCGAAGACTGGAGAGTTGGGTTACGATAATGCGATAAGGACAAGGGCGGTGCTGTGGCTGTGGATGTGGCTGTCACTGCATGATTATGACATCACATGATCTCGTATACGGGACGCGAAACAACCCCGCCATGCAAGAGCCCCTCGGCCGGTTACGTCGAGATCTGGATCTGTTCTTTTTTTAGTTGACTTGCCCTTTACTTTTCTCTATTGGCTTTTTCCGATTACATATTGTGGCCCTACCCAACGTCCAAAGTGTGCGGGTTCCTGGTCTTTTTTTTAGGAATAGTCTCCTCGTCTGAAATTACTAAACCAGGTCTACACGCGTGTCGATAAGCCGGTTCGCCATGGCTTTACCCAAGAGAATCATTAAGGAGACAGAACGTCTGATGGCAGAGCCGTAAGCAGCTCATCTCGCTCAAAAAGTCCTTTGCATAGTAGCTAACATGTTGTGCTTGGGTTACAGTGTTCCAGGCATTAATGCTGTGCCCCATGACGATAACCTCCGCTATTTCGACGTCTCAATTCACGGACCTGCGCAATCTCCATACGAGGGTATGCTCGCGGTACCAAGATCCTTATGCCCAATTGAAGTACTAACCTACTTTCTGCAGGTGGTATCTTCCGACTTGAGCTCTTCCTGCCAGACGACTATCCTATGACCCCACCCAAAATCCGCTTCCTGACCAAGATCTACCACCCCAACATCGATCGTCTGGGTCGCATCTGTTTGGATGTCTTGAAGAGTAAGACCCAATACGATTTGTTCTCAAGCTGCGAATATCTAACCATGTTTTTTAGATAATTGGTCTCCAGCTCTCCAGATTCGTACCATTCTACTCTCGATTCAAGCACTGCTTGGAGCCCCGAATCCCGACGACCCGCTCGCCAATGACGTTGCTCAGAGATGGAAGGACGATGAACCTGCTGCGATCCAAACAGCAAAGGAGTGGACTCGGACACATGCTATGACCTAAGTCCGTTGGTGTTATGTGACCATGAAGTGCAGGACAACCCTTTCTATTTGTGATAGCAGGCATTGAATTCCAAGCGTTTGTTATTGGGCAACCTTGTTGCTTTGAGTAGGATTCCATTATCTGCTCCTCCCATTACCCTTGTCTCAAGTTATTCTAGCTTTTTCTAGAAGGCGTTGTAGAGAAACAACCTTGTCAGGCGCGTTTAGCTTTAATCATCCGTTCATACCAAACATAATCTAATGTAGTTCAGCCACTTACAGTCTCCGGATTGGACTGATTGTTAAGACTCACATCTGTTTGGCCCAGGATGATGTTAGGGATGTTGTATGTAAGAGCAAACCGATGTGTTTTTGGATGTTCCTTTTTAAATGTGTACCAAGATCGTGAAGGCTTGAACCAGCGTACAGAGCACATTTTAAGTATAACCAGGGGACTTGATCTATTCCTAATTTCCAACTCTGATAGAAACGGCCATTGAAGAAGAGATGTACTCCAACCGTGTATGTGTAGACTGAGTTCACATAATTGCATATGAGGATGGTGCTTGAGCCACTCCACCACGAAAAGCTTCCACCTGCATATGTGGTCCAGATTAAAAGGAAAATCGACTTCATCGAGGGCCAGGAGTAATCCGTCGACGAAAATTCCATGTTCCTTGCGTTTTGTCGTGGATTTCTCAGAAAAGGAAGGTGAATTTATGTAACTTCAAGTATTTTATCATTTCCACTTATAGCGATGTATAGTTGGAGGTAGAGACTAAATAATAAAATGCACGTTACGCAATTATCCCGATCAGAGATCGTAAGGTATTGGAAGAAAGAGGCATATCATGTGACCTTATCGATAAGTCGACCTGGAAAGGGCAGAGGCGGTCACGTGTCGCACTTTAGCGAGCGCCCGCACCACAATTGGGTCAGTAACATCACCGCGATCCACGATTTACGACAACCACTCAACGCCAACCGACCCCCGTCAGCGCATCTCCATCCGTCAAGATGCGTACTTACGACGACGCCTTCAGCGGCCAGAAGATCTACCCTGGCAAGGTGCGTTTGCAATTCCCGTCGTCGCTTTTGGGAGGAATTTGTGTGCGAGGGAGCAACGGCCTCACGGATTCGACATTCACACTTCGATATTTCAATACCGTCACAATTGTCGCTCTTCGTACTAGCCGAACCGCCGCACATGAATTCCGCCGTCCTTTTATTGCTGCTAGAAGCTAATCTTTGATCTTCAATGTTTTAGGGCAAGCTGTTCGTCCGTGGCGACAGCAAGATCTTCCGCTTCCAGCGTGGAAAGTCCGAGTCCCTTTTCCTTCAGCGCAAGAACCCCCGCCGCATCGCATGGACTGTTCTCTTCCGTCGCCAGCACCGCAAGGGTATCTCTGAGGTCGGTCGCCCCTCCCCTTGGATTATTGTTAGATTGTGTGGAGGCACAAAAGGCCGAATCGAATGGTGACGCAAACCATGAGACGGAGCAAGAGGAGGAATTATCACGTCACCATGACTCAGATCAAATAATGGAAAATGCGACTACAGATTACTGACCGGGTTATCTTTTTGGATATATAGGAGGTCGCCAAGAAGCGCACCCGCCGTGTTGTCAAGAACCAGCGTGCCATCGTTGGTGCTTCCCTCGATGTGATCAAGGAGCGCCGTTCCCAGCGCCCCGAGGCCCGTGAGGCTGCTCGCAAGCAGGCCATCAAGGACGCCAAGGAGAAGAAGGCTGCTTCCGCCAGCGCCAAGAAGGCTGAGAAGGCCAAGACCGCCGCCGCCAAGGGTGGTGCCCAGCGCATCCAGAGCAAGCAGGGTGCTAAGGGCTCTGCTCCCAAGGTCGCCGCCAAGTCCCGCTAAATTTCTTTATGAAATAGTTGGGAATGGAGGTGTTCGGATAGGAGCAGCGCTGTGACGGTTGCGATATGATGGAACTTACGGGCACCGGAGCTGGAGTACTGTCTGTGAGGACTGGCCTTGGGCCTTGACCTTGTTTCTGGAAATACTTTATGCAATACAATTTCATGCAGAAAAATGGGAACAAAGGAATCAAAAAATGAATCCCCATGCGAGTATTAAAATTATGTTCTTACCCAACCTCCAGCAATGGAACGTTTCTTGCTTTTCCCCCTGGGGATTCATGTCCACCAGACCTACTCATGAGTGGTTGGATATGTCCCAGTCGGTTATTGCCAACGAAGTAGTCCAGATTCGGGCCCCCGATCTATAATTGAATTTCATGTGTTGATTTGTTCTAAACCTTTGACGTTGAATTTACGAGATGGAACATTTTTTCTGGCATTTTCATGACCTAGACTGTTAAACTGAACTTTTCTATTCTGACTAGAGGATGATCTTCCAAATCGAATAATGATATATAATTGTCATGTCTCATGCACATCTATACTTAGACCATCTAGGTCTCCATCCCCGCGATGCATTGATTTCAAACTCTCGAAGAAGCAGAGACAATACAAACAACATCAATAGTGTTACAAGCTCAGATGGGATCGCCACAATGGCTGAAGCACCATCATCATGATCACGATTGGTAGACTAAGCACTTCCCACCCCTAGGATCTCAGGGTGCGCAATTGAGTTCCAATAGTGGAGGGTGGATGCAAAATCCTACAAATGCCCCAGTTGCTCCTTGTGATGTGCCGGAAGGCCATGCTAATCACGATTGACTAGGGCCAGGTGCAACCCAACCCCGTTCTCTCAAATGCAACAATTGTATGGTTTGCGCAAGTTTATCGTGAACAATGACGCCTCGCCAAATCCTCGCCGGACTAAGTGACCGAAATGATCCAAACGCTATATCAAACAACTGGCATGAACCAGGAGGGGAGGAAACAAGAATCAAGAAACGCTCAGTAATAATGCGCCATCTCGAGGCCAGCGCGCTTGAAGCCACACTTGACATAGAAACCCTCATTGACTTCGGAGCAGTCAAGAATGCTCTGTAAACGAGTCAGCAATGAACGATGACACAGAGGTATAAGAACACATACCTTGTAGCAGCCAACCTGAGCAGCAACAAAATCCAAAGCCTGGATAATTCTCAAGCCAAGCTTCTTGCCCTGCTGGTTCTTCTCAACGGCAATGTCTTCAATGTGACCAACCATACCGAGCGAATGAATGAACTTGCGCTCAACGATCAGACTGCCAGTTCCGACGACTCGGTCCGCACCATCGCAGATTACGAGCATGTAGTACTCATCATTGCGCGAGGTGATCCAATCGTACCGCTGGTTCCACGCTTCCTCAGTAATTTCGCCAACGGTTGTCAGCACGCGCAACACGTCCAGGTAGCCGCGGTTGTAGTCTGAGCGGCGCATGGGCCGGATGGTGTAGTCTGTTGGCAGGAGAGAGATCACTTCGGGGGAGATGAGGGTGGGGGGAAGAGGGGACCGTCGGTGACGGGATCGACTGCGGTGTCCACTGGTGTGACGGTTGAGCTCATGATTGGCTTCGTGGCTTCGGGGATTGTGTTGCTTGCAAGGGCGTGTGCGGTCATTTTGGTGGTTAGAGTGAGAGTGTTGAAGAGATTGAGGGTCGAGTGCGGGTTGTTTATCAGGGGCCGGGGGTCGCAAGGGAGATCGGCGGACTTGGATTTGGTAAGTCAATTTGTTTTGGGTGAACTTTAATATATAATTGAGGAGTAATACAAGAGTTTCGATGCAGAAAAGAAGAAATTTTCAAGTTGAGAAATAAGTACTTGACTTTGAAGGGTTCAGGTACGGCCCTGCAGGTGAGACACCGCCACTAAGGGGGGCTTTTCTATAAATACTCTCCATACCAAGGGACGACTAGTGGATTCTTTTTTTGTTTCTCACGGGCCTTTTCTCAGTATAATCTGCTTATTTTGCATTGGAAAACCTAAGGCTATTGAAATATACATATTTATATTAGAATGATCTCAACAACTCCAATTCGCAAGTGTTCTTGATCGGCTTGGCGGTCGAAGATGCTATTTATAACACCAAAAGAAGTTAGGATCTACAGCATATCTACAACATAACACAAGGTGATTAAATATAATATTCTTTTCATTGTACATATCCTATCGGAAATGGTCTATAATATCACAGGACAGCATTGCTGTTCATCTATTTCAACTCCTTGGGAGCCAGCATCAGCTCGGGGCGGACATACTGGTCGAACTCCTCCGAGGTGAGAGCCTTGAGCTCCATAGCGCTCTCCTTCAGGGTAAGGTTCTTCTTGTGAGCGTTCTTGGCCACCTTGGAAGCCATGTCGTAACCAATGACAGGGTTCAGGCAAGTCACGAGCATCAGACTATCATACAGTTAGAATTTGCCATCAAAAAGTAAGGGGAGAGTTAAGCACATACCTCTCGTTAAGAAGGGAGTTAATCCGTGACTCGTTAGCCTCCAGACCCTCCACCAGGTGGGAACGGAAGCTGTTCATGCCATCAGAGAGGATGCGCACGCTGTGGAGCAGGTTGGCGATCATCACGGGCTTGAAGACGTTAAGCTCGAACTGGCCGTTCATGCCACCGATGGTGGCAGCGACATGGTTACCCATAACCTGAGCGCAGACCATGGTGAGGGACTCGCACTGGGTGGGGTTGACCTTTCCGGGCATGATAGAAGAGCCGGGCTCGTTCTCGGGCAGGCTCAGCTCGCCCAGGCCGCAGCGAGGGCCGGAGCCCAGGTAGCGCACATCCTGGGCGATCTTGAACAGGGAGGCGGCCAGGGTGTTCAGGGAGCCGGAGGCCTCGATGATAGAATCGTGGGCAGCCAGAACCTCGAACTTGTTGGGGGCGGTCTTGAACTCGGTGCCGGTCAGCTTGGTGATCTCGGCAGCGACAGCCTCGTCGAAGCCCTTGAAGGTGTTGAGACCAGTGCCGACAGCGGTACCACCCTGAGCCAAGAAGCGCAGGTGGGGAATAGTAGCCTCGACACGCTCGATGTTACGGTCGAGCTGGGCGACGTAACCAGAGAACTCCTGGCCAAGAGTAAGAGGAGTGGCATCCTGCAAGTGGGTACGGCCAATCTTGATGATGTGCTCGAACTTGTCCACCTTCACCTGGAGGGCATCGCGGAGGCCCTTGAGCGAAGGCAGAAGAGACTGCTCGAGCTCGATAACGGCAGCGATGTGCATAACGGTGGGGAAGGAGTCGTTGGAGGAGGCGGACATGTTAACGTGGTCGTTGGGGTGAACAGGCTTCTTGGATCCCATGGTACCACCGAGGATCTCGATGGCACGGTTGGAGATGACCTCGTTAGAGTTCATGTTGGACTGGGTGCCGGAACCAGTCTGCCAGACGACCAAAGGGAAGTGGTCCAGCAGCTTACCCTCGGCGACCTCAGCGGCGGCCTGCTTGATAGCCTCACCAATCTTGGGGTCTGATACAAGTCAATAACCTAGCGGATATCTAATTTCCGCGAAAGCTTCACATACCGAGGCCGTACTTCATGTTCACTTCAGCAGCAGCACCCTTCAGGATACCGAAGGCCTTGACCACCGGGGCGGGCATGCGGTCCTGGGGCTGGTTGATGTCGAAGTTGCCGAGAGAGCTGTATCCATCAGCGACCTCATTCTTGTTTTCCATTGTAACGTATTGATTCGACGGGGCGTCTTACCGCTGGGTTTGCGCACCCCAGTATTTGTCTCCAGGGACCTGTTGAGGAAATCATTAGCTCTATACGGCACCATTGCTGTGTCAATAATCACTCACCTGGATTTCACCAAAGGCATCGCTCTCGGTACGAGCGTTAACAGACTAGATCACATCAGTTTATCGGAATTTGTTTGTCCGCCGCGCTCCCAAGACAGCATACCATTTTCACGGTAGTTCCAAAGGCTCGCTTGTTGGAGAAAGTGTTCAAAGATTGAAGGCGGGGGAACTGAGCAAATTGACGGGTATTAGAGCTCAGAGACCGGGTAGCAAAGGGCGACAAAACGGTGCGAGCTGCGGGGGTGGCTCTGGCCGCACATGTCAAGGTGGCCATAGAGCGCACCGCGGCTCGGGAGGAAGTGGGATTCATTGTGCGACAATTGGGTTGTACCAAAGAAGGTATACAAAGGCTCACACCAAGCTTCTGAGGCTTCAATGGGAAGTGAAATCAAGGGTCTCCTTTAAAAGAAAAGTCTCAAATTGAGGTCAGCTCAACTCTCCGAGTCCCCTGCCGAAATTTCCCGGTATCGGCAGGACCAAAGGGAGACGGGTTGTTCGGCAGTGATTCGTGTAATATTTGGTAATATTCGGTAATATTTGGTAATATCCGGTTTCCGTACTCTGTACTCTAGTGATTATTTATTGACAGGTTGAACTTTCATCCCTTGAAGCTGCCGCTTCATTGTCGCAATCACCTTTTCATTATATCGCTGACCTCCCTCCAGAATTCCATCAAGTCCAGCGACCAAATGTGGAGCACCTGCAATTCGGTCTATCTCTACAGATACCCCAGCAGCTTGAAGCTTAGCTGCATACGCTTCTCCTTCATCGCGCAGCGGATCCAATTCCGCCGTAGACACCAACGCAGGGGCCAAGTTCTGGAAGGTTGGTGCGAGAATGGGTGATATCTTCCAATCCTATGCAAATTAGCATCATATTTGCAATTATTTCATGTTCGAACTTACCTCGTTTGACTCCGCCGGTCGAGGAACTCCTAGAAATTGTCGATGGAAATATGCCATACGCGCTGCTGGTAGCGCTGGCGCAAACTCCATCTCCCGGTATGATTCGTAGGGACAACCTTCGCGGTCAAACTCACCTTCAGGGGTGAAGACACGGTGCAAGTCTGTCACCGGCACAGTCAAGATTTGCAAACGCAGAGGAATGTTTGCATCACGGCAAAGATGGCTGATGACGGCCGAAAGTTGACCTCCAGCCGACGCACCTCCCACTGCGAACCTATCAGGATCTAGATGGAACTCAGTCGCTTTGTGGGAGCGAATCTAGACGTTTCCTCGTCAGTACTTGGTTCTCATGCAAAGTGGTCCTAACCTCGGAGATTCCTACCCAATTGAAAGCAGTCCAACAATCATTCACAGGAATGGGATATTTATGCTCGGGAGCCAGTCGGTAATCCACGTCAAATGCGACAAGGTCCCCATCAAGACCATGGACAACTCTCTTGCAGAAATCGTGGTCGTAGGCTAGTCCACCAAACACCCACCCACCACCATGGAAGTTGACATAGGCTGCCCTCCTCTTCGGCTGACCCTGGTCATCAAGCTGGGGTGCTGGCTCAAATATTCGTATGGTAATTTCACCGCCATCGACAGGACATTTCTGTTCTGTGATGCGGAAAATATCAGGGCCGGGAGCTCGGCCATAGGAAATGGTATAACGAGCAGGGTTCTTGCGGAACTCTTCAATCGGGATCTCATGCGTATGGAGTCGCCCTGCATTGAATGCATTATAGTATGCGACGTATACTGGATCATACCGAGGGAGCAGCTCCGGGGGGATGCTATTGTGAAGTGGCTGGACGATGGTTGGAACCCGAAACTTTTGCAATGCAGGATTACCACCTGCTACGGGTTGAGAGGGCATATTAGAATCCAAAAAAAAAATCAACACTGCCTGATTTACTTAATAGATTGTTTAAACGATAGGGCACGGAAGAGGATGTGGTTAAGAGCAGGCATCGAAGTCCATGTAGTACAGACTGCGGGGTCATTTGGACACATATAAATGTACACACTTGTATGGATGTGCCAACTTCGGTCTATATCCCATAGGTAAGGTATGCACATAATGTCCGTGTCAGAATCTTCCAAGTTGTTTGTGTAGCAAAATCCCGAGTTCAAGTGTATTTATCTTCCTCGGCTGCAACTCAATATATGTCAAATAATAGATTGAAATAGTAGCTCGACAAAACCTGACAAGTGATGGCTAGCCAAATAGGCTTTCCTTTTGATATCCTGGGTTTTACCCTGTTCAAGTACATTTCCTAGGTGTTCACCTTATAACCGGACAGATGAAGCATACCATACAATAAAGGATCTAGCCGTGACTAGGCTTTTCTATATTGGAATATTGATAGGAGCATTACAAATGTTTATCTAGAGATCCAAAAGGAGAATAATAAGAGCCATACAAAACAATCCATAGATGTTGTTGTAGAACAAGTTAAGAATGGAAAGTAGATGTCATCTTGTATCGATATATATCTCCGTCCACTATATATCGTTGCGCAGCCGCCCCTTCCAAGTATTCCCAATAACACACCACGAGCTATCACCATCCCACCTTGAATAGAGTGCTACACAAGCAAAACTCACATTTGTCCTTTTGAGAAGCGTTTATAATGCGCGTCAGCAGACATTGGATGACGTTTCTTGCTGATGTTTAGAGTTTAATCCTCCAAGATGAGGTCAATAACCCATCTCAAAGGCTGCTCATCAACCAGCACATGCCTAAACTAGAAGGTTATTGACGGCTATCTTTTTATTTAAATCAAACGAAGATGAAGGCATTGCAAGTTGCATTCCTTCCAAGCAACCCCCTAGAATCCGCTACTAAGCGGGACTTTCCGCGGGGCAAAATGACGGCGATATCGGGTTGACTCAGCGGGCAATTCCAAAGTTTTGATCTTTACTGACTTATATTCGCCGCGGACTCGCCACATTTTGCCTAAAAGTAATCACAGGAATCCCAATTGCAGCGTACATACATCACAATGAGCAAAATCGACACCCGTCTGAACGTCTCCCCGGTGCCTCCGGACGAGATCTTTGCCCTGAACGGGGCCTACGCAGTCGATCCCCACCCGCAGAAGGTTAGCTTGGGCGTGGGTGTCTACCGGACAGACGATGGAAAGCCATGGCCCCTTCCCGTCGTGCAAAAGGCTGAGAAGGAGCTGGTGGTAGACGACGACCTCTTCCGCCACGAATACACTGCGATCGAGGGCGATGTGCCTTTCCTGAAGATCGCGCGGGATCTAATGTTCGGATTCGAGGGTAAGCAGGGCGAGGAGGAGGCAAAGGCACGCATTGGTTCCGTGCAGACCGTCGCTGGTACCGGTGCTAATCATCTCGGCGCCCTGTTCCTTGCCCACCACATGAAGCCTCCCACTGTGTGGCTGTCCAACCCATCTTGGGCCAACCACCAGACCATTTGGGAGCTGGCCGGCGTGCCCCGCAAGACATACCCGTACTACCATGCTGCAACCCGGTCCTTCGACTTCGAGGGCATGATGTCATCCCTTGAGTCCGAGGCACAGGAGGGCGATGTTGTGCTGCTGCACGCCTGCGCGCACAACCCCACCGGCCTGGATCCCAACAAGGAGCAGTGGGTTGCCATTGCTGACCTTTGCGAGCGCAAGAAGCTCTTCCCCTTTTTCGACTCGGCCTACCAGGGCTTCGCCTCGGGCTCTGTCGAGGAGGACGCTTGGGCCGTCCGTTACTTCTTCAACAACAAGCCAGACATGGAGATGTGTGTGGCACAGAGCTTCTCCAAGAACTTCGGTCTGTACGGCCAGCGTGTTGGTGCATTCCACTACTGCACTAACCGCGCCTCAACCACCATACGCGACATCGTTGTGAACAACCTATGCCACCTGATCCGCGGCGAGTTCTCCATGGGCCCCCGTGTTGGCTGCAGCATCGTCAAGAAGGTCCTTACTAGCGATGAGCTTACTGCCGACTGGCACCAGGACTTGCAGGTTATGAGCTCGCGCATCAAGGCCATGCGTAAGGCTCTATACAGTGAGCTGGTTCGTCTGCAGACCCCCGGCACTTGGGAGCACATCATCCAGCAGGTAAGCTATCTGGATTTTACTATATGTCTAACATACTATGTACTAATTCTTTATTAGAACGGCATGTTCTCCTACACCGGTCTTTCCCCCAAGCAAGTCTACGCCTTGAAGGACAAATACCACATTTACCTGCTCAAGTCCGGCCGAGCATCTATCAGCGGCCGTAAGAACCCCAAATCATGCCTACTCATAAACTCGAGCTGACATTGTGCACAGTGAGCCAAAAGAACGTCGCCTATGTCGCACAGGCGATTGACGATGTTATTCGCAACGAAAACTAAATTCGAAACGAGTCCAAACTGGATTTGTTCTAAACTTCATTTTCTTTGGGTTGCCTCGATATGCATTTTGGTCTCTCAAAAGGTGCTGAGATTTTTTTGCCGACTACTACTGATTTTGCATCTGGCGGGCCCGTCTGATTTACGACGTTTCATAATAGAATTTCAATTTAGAGACCCATAGCCATACGTGCAGTTTTGATGTTATTACCTACAATATACTCATTTAGGTAGTCTCCAAACTTCTATCTAGGCAAACCGAATCAATCGAGTCAATGAGCAAGGCTGCATTAGGAAAATAAAATTGCATACTGTACATAACAGCAAACACGAAACATGGGAAAGAAAAATGAGAACTCAAAAGTCGGAGTACGGTCGTAAGAATCCTATGGTTTGTCCGCTTAAGTGAAGAGACATGCCACTAACCACAACAAGGTAAAACTGTACTAGATAAAGCCATAGACGCTGGTCGACAAGGGGAACAAAAGCAGGGTAGGGATGTCAAGAGAGGGACCGCAAAGCAAGTACAGAGCAGGATAGATCATCAGAGAGCCATTCAGAGAGGCACTTCGTTGAAGTCACCCTCGCCCTCTTTGCCTTTGCCCTTTGCGCCTCCGAGATTTGTTGACTCGGAGTCATCCTCGGGCCTGTTCTGTGGAAGTGTGTGTTCTTTCTCTGTCCCTTCATTGCTCTCCTCTGCGGCTTCGGCTTCAGACTCCTCATTCTTCGCCTCTGGAATAGGTGCCGCTTCCGCCTCACCATTCCGAACAGGCTCAATTGAATCACCGGCTTCATCTTTGGGCGGGGGCGGAGGAGGCGGGAGGTCATCTTCCCCATCTTGTGATTCAACCTCTTGTGTCTGCGTCTGCGCCTGGGGTTGGCTACTCGTCTCACCCCCAGGGAATGGGGTCAGAGGAGGCTCCTCAGGCACCTGCTCTGGCGCAGGGCTTCGTTGGGGCTGAGCGCTGAGTCTTCCTTGGTTGGCACTTGTCGCAGTCGAAAGAGTAGAAGTGGTACGCTGGTGGGACGAGCCGTGGATCACGCCCAGTTGACGGGCCTTGGGGTCTGCATTGAGATAGTAACCACGCACACCGGCAATGGTCCCCTCTGTCTCACAAGCATCCACCCACTCCGGCACCACGACAGGAATGTTCATCTCCACAGCTTTCTCCCACTGCGCGCCTCGTCCTTCTGTGCAGACGAAGTGAGTGGTGTCGATACGGACCGAGTCGATCATCTTGCCTCCAATGCGGTCCAATGCAGCACCGAGAGCCTCCTTCTGCTGCGGATCGAGGACACCCGTTGTGACAGTGATACCCGAGAGATCGGTCATTTTATGTGTGCGACACGTCAGCTTCTCCGACTGGTAGGTGCCAGCGGTGGTCCGTAGGACCAGATGAAAAGAGTACTCGGAGTGAATGGCCAGACCGCTAATTTTTGTGCTGCGTGTCTCAAGCGGGCGGGGTATGGAGCCGGCCTTGGAGCCATTGCGGTAGAGGGAGAGCGATTTCAGGGATGCAGTGGCTAGGTCGATTGGGTCCCACTCGAGAACGAGCGAGGTCTGGGTTGCATTTCGCAGGCGCAGAACCGGTGGCGATGGGGCCTTGACACCATAGGTATTTAGGATTCGCTTCTGGAGGGATTGGAAAGCAGATGCGCTCGCTGCTTCGGCGGCATGGTTGCGCGAAACAGTGATATCGACAATGCTGCCTGAGCTAATGTTGTTTGGGAGGAGGACTGAGGGGAATTCAATCTGCGCGGAAATTTGTCAGTAAGATGCGTCTGTCTGTTATTGATGTTCCGTGGCATTGCATGTCGTCGGTGCCTGGGGAGTAGGGAGTAGGCGACCAGGGGTTTGAGCTTACGAGTCGATTGTCTTGGGTGAGGAGCACTGCGACACCCGCGTCTACCTTGCCAACTGTCAAAGAAACTAGCATAGCGAGGATTGAAGAGGGGGAGGTTTTGGATAAGTGGTGGTGGTTGTCAAGTGAGTCTTTAGCCTAGACCCCCCGGTCGTTGATTCCGCCAGATCGGCATTTAGCGAGAGATGTACGGGACTAAGATACTCGCGCTTCCATATTTACTTCGGTACCTCGAAGTCAACAACGAACAATTATTTTCAAACTGGAGGGTATAATGAATGAAATGAATAAGAGTTGAGATAGCTTGAATCTCAGATGCAAACTAATTTTCCCCAAACGCCATAACCGCAATGTCGCCCAGATGATGTACAGCACTATAGTCCAACAGTCGACTGCTAGTATGATACAAGTTGTTATGATAATATACATTGAATTTTACGGCATCGCATGATGTCCCCAGTTTTCCCGGGATTCACCTTTTGAGTGTGGCTCATCGACGATAGGTCCTTTCCGTAGTGATTCATGTTTCAGAAGCAAGGATATTAGATGATTTGCATCCTTCTGGACCGCCTCGAAGTCCTGTGCCACACACGACGGTTGAATGTAAATGTCCATGGTTCCTGACAAATTTCTCTTTCGCAAAGGAGACTCAGAAACGAGCGGTTTCCCTAGCTTATCCAATCCTTGCCGCCTCAGAGCTTGCTCGATAGCAATTCGCACTCGGCGCGCGCACCAGGAGCGAACCACCCGCTTACTTTGCTGGAGCGACGACACCGAAACTCGCCACCATAATGTGTTTCTGTCACGATGTCCGCAGAGATCGACAATTTTGGGCCGGATCGGATGGGTAGGGGAATTCACATAGCGTGCGGCAACAGGAGGGGTGTTGCATTTGGGCCAATATCGAAGCACCAGACTGCTTGTAGATGTGCCAAACTTCGTCGCCATAATAAAAGAAAAGGGTTATCGGTAGTTGTGAAGGTATGGTGGTTTGGATTGTGAAATATAAGGAGAGTCGCAGCACATTGATATCATGTCAGAATTGAACTCCACAAAATATTCAACAGAGCTGGCGAGCGCTTATGGACACTTCGGAGGGACAATGGGAGATTCAGGATACAGCTTCAGAGATATATCATCGAGTCAACAAGAAAAGTTTCACGAATGTATTGTGAATGTACTCGGGAGACGCCAAATCTTCGGAGATTGCGTGGATAAAGCAGTCTCGTGCTTGCTTGTCAGGATAGCCGCACGGAGGGCAAGAAAGCTTTAATTGAACTGAATACTCAGACTCTTAGCAGGTCTGACAGCACCATGTATTGCAAGGCCTCAAGGAATTCGGTAGACATGTCCCGGCAAACTTTCAAGCTTGACATTGTTTCTTCCTCGCCACTCTTTTTCTGCCAATCGAATAGCAGGCGGTCAAATACCCCGAAATAAGGCATTCAGGCATAGATTTACAGTAAGCGGGGGCGAAATCGCCGACGGCACTGGGCAGCCAGTGCCTGATTACATAAGAAAAAAGATTTGAATACCGTGCACAGAACCCCCACCTCCTTCTTTCTTCCACTCTCCCTTCCCTAATCAACCTCGATTAGGCCTCTTCAGATCTTTATTGATCTACAGAAAAAAATCTGCAACAGAGAGACTTGACCCCGGTGAAGGTCATCAAAAACCGCTATGCCCAAGAACAAGGGAAAGGTAAGCGCGCAAAATATCCAGCCCCTCCTGTTGATGATAATTTCCTCGCCACATCCCTCATCTCCCACTCAAGGGTAGCCACCTACACTCGAGTGACTTTTTGGACTCGTGGAAGAATTTTCTATTTTAAGCCACCGATATTATTTCATGTGACACATTCTAACAACCAAGTATAGGGCGGTAAGAACCGTCGTCGCGGCAAGAACGAGAACGACAATGAGAAGCGTGAACTCGTCTTCAAGGAGGAGGGCCAAGAGTATGCCCAGGTCGTGAAGATGCTGGGCAACGGTCGCCTAGAGGCACTCTGCTTCGACGGCGAGAAGCGTCTAGCTCACATTCGTGGCAAGCTCCGCAAGAAGGTCTGGATCAACCAGGGTGATATCATTCTTCTCTCGCTCCGTGACTACCAGGACGAGAAAGGTGATGTTATCATGAAGTACACTGCCGACGAGGCCCGTTCCCTTAAGGCCTACGGCGAGCTACCCGAGCACGCCAAGATCAACGAGACCGATACCTACGGTGGTGAAGGCTTGGACGACAACGTCGAGTTCGACGAGGACCGCGAAAGCGAGGACGAGAAGGAGATCGATGTCGACGAGCTCTAAGCTCATCCCTTGCTACCCCCAGAGTTCGATGCTCTGCCCTGCAAGAATACCCCGGATATATCCCCCTCGGTATTCTCCATGTTCGCCAAATTCCTTTTCTCCTACTCGCCACCGTTGGCATAGTGCCGTCGCGCTCATATGCTCCGAAACTGCCTTTGACTCCTTGCCACGCGAGGCACTTTCAACCTCCGATTCCTTCTGTACATTCGTTCGAACGGACCAAGAGCATCAACCACCTCCTCAGCCTACGACGCTGCTCATCACCTCGGCTTGCATGACGATAGGGACATCCCTTCATTTTGGCGCTACTGCGACAACCTTCACGGGCTTGAAGCCATCGAACAGAGGACCCTCGGTGTTTGTCCATTGGCGATTTTGGATCTTCCCAAGGTTGATCGATCCTCGATACCATTTTCGTCCTTTTTGCAAATATCTTGGGATCATGACAGAGACTAAAAATGATTGCTTCGCACACATAATGAACCTGTGTGCTTGTTTTCCTGCATTGCATTGTATGCGGTGTGTTCACTCTGCTCAGCCTCACTTGCTTTTCTTTTCGTTCTTTTATGATAGTCATGAAAAGGGCCACGAGAATTGAAAACATTATTCTTATACTTGCTCCTTTCCAAGATTGTAGACTGATTTAAAGAAGTAATCAGCCACATCAAGTGGATTGTCATAACTAAACTCCAGTCAATTTCAGCCCATGTTATGTACAGGCGAGGTAGTTATATCCTAGATGTGTTTACGTACAATCTCTACAACTATTCTATGTATGTTCTTCTGCTGAAATATCAATCAGATCAAGAATCCAAACTGCCCTTCCCCTTAGTCGATCCCTCTACACACTGCCCATTCCCAAACATAGTCTTTGCCGCAGCCTGCCATACGGTCTCCCGTGTCAAATAATTATCCAGAGTATAGAAAAGACGACATTCAGCAGCCTCATAGACAAACTGCAGCGGTGTCTGGCCGTCTTCCGGGTCATACTCGTTTCGCAGATTCAGGTTGCCACTCCACTGGAGCGACGCCGTCGTGCTCGGGCTGGACTCATTGAATGCCTTCCACTCAGCAGATGTCAGGAGTGGCGATCCACGGTTAGCCGAGTCTCTAATCAGCCCATTTGCTTGCTCGATATAGCCGTTGATATAGTTGATACTGAGTGACTGGCCGCCCTTGACACCACCGACGCCCTGCATGGGTGCCTTTTGGGGACGGCCGCCGAATGTGATTGTGCGGACGCCCTGGCGTTTCATCAGCTTGACGAAGAACGCGCAAGTTGAGACACAGTCGCCGTCTGTGATCTGTCATTGGAGATTGTGTCAGTCAGTCTTCTCTTTTCTGTATCCTTCCGTGGAAAACGATCACTTACAATAGCGATGTTATCCGCCGAGAATAATGGTTTGCTTGGATTCAACGGAACTGGCCCGTATCCGTTGATGGGAAAGTTCTTCGAAGAGGTGGAGGTGTAGTTGAAGTTGGCTAGTAGGCTAGAAGCAGAGCTCCGCAGATTCTCATGCGGCCCGTAGAGATCTTCCCACGAGCTGAAGTTGGTTTTCTGGTCAGGCCGAACCATTTGCCGATAAGCAAAAACATTGCTTGTGTCCGTACTGTTGTCGCGCGAGTATGCTTTTGTGAGGTATTTGGCTGCATCATGTGCTCGGAACCTTGTCGCTGTGTACGGGACAGCATTGGGGAAGAAGATACGGGACAGGTCGATGCCAATAGACATATATCCACCGGGGTTGGATGAGAGGTCAATCAAGACATTCTTCTTTCCAGATTCAGTGCTGTTTTGCAAAAAGTCAACCGCAATCTTAGCGACCTCTGGTGCGCTGGATGAGAACGTGGGCAAAAATATGATTGCTGTGTCCTCCAGCCCTGGTAATTTGGAGTAATATCCAGCAATTGAGTTAGCCGAGTTGCGCCAGGTAGTGGTGGGGAATCCCGCTATCTCAGAGGAGGCCTTTTCGGCACCGGATGGGCTGCTCGAAGCTGCAGACAGGTCTCGAGGAAGACACTCTATCTCGTAGAGATGCGTGCCATTTTGATAAGAAAAGAACTTTTCGCTCGGTGTGGCTGTTTTCTGAATAGTCTTTTCAGTGCCATTTCCAAACTTGAGGGACAGCTGAGCGCCATCAGTCCAGTCTCCAATGGAAGCCCAGATTCCATTCACACTAGTCGGAGTGTTGGTGACACTGCGGGCTGGCGCCGGAAATACTCGATTGTACCTGCGACAGTTAGTATGATTCAATACCGAAGTTGCAGAAGGCTACCTACTGTGCATCACGATCCTGGAGGTTCTGATCATTGGCATATGATTCAAGGTACGTAGCCACGTTAGTGCCATTGATGGAAACCAGAGGCGAGATGGCGTCTGGGTCGACCTTTTGTAGTTTTGCATCATCTGACATGTTAGTTCAATGTTTTGATACAGATGTAGAGCCTAACATACCTAAAGCGTACACTTGGGGAAGTGCGAGCCCATCTGTTGAGATTGACACTAGAGGCATATCGATTTGATATGTGAAGATTGACTGCGAGCATAACTGGAAAGCTAGGTGACCATCATGGGCTGTTTTGACAAGGTGGTTGATTTCCAAGTCCATCTCAAATTGGCTGGTATAGCTGTTGCTTTTGGCCCTGCCCATAATTGTATCAATTTCCCTCATGATATCCGTGGAGGGCATGGTATACCCCGATGGGGGATCTAGCAATACAAGTTAGCCAGGATAAAAGACTCTCATTTGAATTGACATCACTTACCCTTCAAAATATCGATAGTCGACTGGAACTCGAGGATCTTGCGCACCTGAATAAGGAAATCAACGGCGCGATCCGAGTCAAAGGGCATAGATAGCAGACATTGATGTGCCAGATCATGAGGTACAATGGCATTTGCTGCGACCGTCAGTGACCACCTAATTGATGATTTCGAGTTCATGACGTACTCTGGTCTTGATTGGCGTCTTCCACCAACTTGCTAACCTGAGCACACGGCTCAATATTGCGTATACTCCTGGTGGCACCGACAACAGCCGCCAAAGCGACCGGAGTCAACACAGTCTTTAGATGCATGGTGATAAGTTGAGGACGTCAGGAGTCTGCCATAATATTTCTGGCCTTAAAGAGACCCATTACTATCTCCACTCTTTCTCAGGGGTCCTTGCTTCGGCTGTCGACTGGGGGGTTCTGTTTTTAGCTGATCTGCACGATCGTCGCCAAGACGGAAAGTTGTCTGATGGGGTAGACCAGGTTCAAATGTTCAAATTGATTGAGAGTCTAGAACTCGGATGTCTCGGCTGCTTACTACTTTTTATTTTCTTTTTTTTCTGGCTGATTTGGCTGATTTGGCTGATTTGGCTGATTTGAGCAAAATATGAACATGTGATGGGATGATGTAGTTGTGTTTGTTACACATTACCGCATTTGTTGATGTATACACACCTGGGCAGCCTTTTTGTGAACTTATTATTTGTATCGAACTCATGATTGGATTAAAACTGCACTGGAGACTTCAGATCGGAACCCCCACTAATCAAATACGCTTCTCTGGAAGAAAGCAACGATCTTACGTGCAGCTTCTGTGCCAACCAGTGGATCCAGCTGCTCGACATCCATGTTGGCGATATCACTAATATTGTCCGTTTCGATGATCAGCCGCTCTAGAGCTTGGGGTGTAACACCCGGAACAGCTCGCAACATGTCCTGTGGAAGAAGATTGAAGGTACGGTGCTCAATCCCAGCGGCAGCCATGACGTCGGCAGAGCCAGACGAATTAGATATATCAATATCAAGGCCGAGCTGAACTGCACGGAGTGGGTCCGGCTCCTGGGCGTTCTTTTTAAGCTCTGCAAAAATCTCAGCTGTCTGGTAAGGGGATGAAGACCAGACGATCTTTAGGCGTGGGAAGGCGAGAGTGAGGAGCACAAGTAAATGCTGAGCGGACTTTGGATTAGACGGATTGGCAAGCGAGCTGCTGCTAGTGCTGGTTGCAGTGCCAGAAGATGAGAAACCGTAGTCTGTCATAAACGTGGGCCCTGTTGGAACGGAGGCGAAAGCATCAAAAGTGAAAGATTTGTTTTGATCGAACTCGATCAATAGTAACGGGCTCTTGTAATGCTGCAACATGGTCTCGGCCTGGTTGTAGAGGCGGCCGTTCTTGAGCGAGCTTATGAGATCACGGATCGATTTCCTTTCGACACAAATGTCTGGAGTGAGAATGTAGTCACCCACAGTGAGCTGACAGGGAATCACAATCATGTTGTTTCCATGTAATAGAGATGGTAGAGCACTTCGGAATTCCCGCACATCAACTACAACCCGAGGAGGGGATGCTGTAGCTGCCAGTCGTCCTCCTCCAGCAATACGAGTGTTGACTGTCCGGAGGAATTGCTCCTGGGGGTCTTCAGCCTTTTTGTCATGCGTCAAGGTGACTGCCATGTTCTGAAAATCATGTTAGCTAGTAGTTTGAGGTGTGTAGCTGGGTAGCTTACCCCCTTCTCTTTGATCAGCTTTGTGAATGAGTCTTTCTCTCGTCGGACAGCACTCAGATACCGCTGTTCCTCGACAGAGCCACCATAATACATGAAATAAACCTTCACGTTTCGCCCCGAATGGGAACTGCGATATACCTCAACCCTTCGAATGAATGCGGGGTCGGGTTCGTACATGATAATGTATCGCGGACGTGCCTCCTCAAGTATGTGCTCATCCATGTCACCGTCGTAAGGGTGTATCATGACCAGATCGTTCATATCATACAATTCGTAGAAATCTTCCATATCCTCTAGTTCGTCGACAATAACCTCCTCTTTCTGCATTTCTTCCACTTCGGTAGGTTGAATCTCGCCTAGCAAGCTGACGACCTGACCGGGCAATTCGACGTCGGTTTGGACACTGCTATTTGGCACACGACCTGCAGCAGAGGTGACCGCGCCGCCGCCACGTACTCGACGACGTTTGTTTGGGGGAGGCCGTCCTTGATGCGCACCCTGGGCCGCTGATGACTCAGAAGGATTTCCAGATCTTTCACCCTGTACTGACTGGGACAAATTTTTGTTGATATTTGAGAGAGACCTCTTCCAATTGAGGTAGTCTCGCAGCCGACGCCGCATCATAAGCTCCGCAGAAGGCTTGTCCTCGCTAGGATCATCATCTTTGGATTCTGACCCTTGAGCAATTTTGGAGTGCATAGTGCCAATATACTCGCGAAGCTGGCGGCATATTCGTTGATCACTACACATAATCAATATGGTGCTATTTGATTGATCCATTCTTGCAGGATGTAGGTAAGCATCGTGTTCGATTTCGGCAAGGACATCTGATAGGACACTCCACTTTGGCAGTTCCTCTAGAGCCGGGTTCAACTCAGAAGAAAATGTAGTCGAAGATGAAAGGCGGGTTAGTTCGTTGTTCAATTTGCCTTCGTAGACTCGTGATTTGGCGGTCTGGAAAAGAACATGGGCAGCATCGAGGAAAAGCCACGGAGAGTAATTATGTCTGTTGGAGCCGGGAGGCGGAGCATGCGCAGACACGATAGTATCGAGGTACTTGACAAAAGATACCGCATCGTAGCTGAGTAAAGCACTGCAGAGCTGTCAGTATAAATAAACAGAAAGACATTTGGGACACACACTGAAGGACTTCTCGTAGGTTTGTCAAATCACTGACAATTTGTCTTGTCCTGAAGCTCACACGATGCCAGATTGGGTCTAGTTGACGTCTGATAATCATATCAAAATTCCTGTGCAAAGCGCTGTCCAACGTCCACTCTTCCATATCCAGCCCAGTGTTGCTTTTCCTGAGCTCAGTGATACTGATCTCTACGCATTCCAGAACAGCATTCTGAATTTCCCTCATTTTGTCGCTCATAGGAACTTCCAACTCGATCACTTCTGCCTTGCGATTTCCTTCTAGGGACTCAGCGACAGAAACATGGAATCTAGGCCACAGTGATGCCTTGCGTAGGAAAAGGTTGCGCAGCATATTAGCCAACGGGGCAAAGCCCATAGTAAATGGTTCTGGGGAGTCCGAGAATGCTTTCAAGAAGCCACGCTTGTTCGATTGCCGGTAGACCCGGACAATAAAAGCTTCGAGGGATGTCGCCAAGACCTTATCAGCATGTAAAATGACCATCCCAGTGACCTTCTCGGGATCAAGAAGTTCTAGAAAGATCAACGAGTGTCTTGAGCCATTATACTAAAACATACATACTCGATAACAAGTCCACAACCAATATTCTGGATGTCACACTCAGAATACCTCCTTCGCTATACATTCTCTCTCTGGCAATTTGTCAATACGCCGCAGTCGACATGGTGGAGACGAGAAACCCACCGCATCGGCACCGTAGCTTTCTCGGTATTGATCACTTTCAACCCCCTAGCAAGAGGAGACTTGCTGGTAGCATAATGTTCCGCCAATGCTGGTTTGAGAATCCATCAGCTTCTAATACGAGCGTCCGATTTAGGATGTACACCAATCCACATACCCTCTCCGATCCATTCATTCTCGCGTTCATCTGCACCCACCACCAGGACAAGATTGTTTCCCGCCGCATCGTAGAAATGGAGGAGATTTGTTATTAGGTGTAGAAGCCCCAGGCCTCGTGCAAGGATGACTAGCTCATCTTCGGCGCGTAGTTCGGTGAAGAGCTCCTGCTGGTATTGCTTAATGGGGGTTAGTGGTAAGCCTATTCCGAGATGGTGGAACACATACCAGTGGTAGAGACAGCTTCACCGGCACATTGGACCGTTCTGGAGGCATTGGGAGCACTTCCTAACGCGTTGAGGAGTGAGGTGCCCAGTCAATGAGATGTCGCGTGATCACGTGTACGAAGATGTATGACGTAATAAATCGATTAACCCGGCCTCAAGAGATTCTTGGTTGGGAGTAGATGCAGCCTCCAAAGAAAAGAAGCTGAATTCCAAAAAAGGACATTTTTCTATTTTGTGTCTGCTTTGTTTTATAATTATTAGGCAGCTAGGTACTCTCCGTATTGTACGTATTCTAGACCTAGTTTGGGTTATGACCCGCTATAGACATACTCGACTTGGGCAATTGCCTGGAATGGCGGGAACTGCTATTAAACGAAATACAGATAGGTAAAAAATTGTTGATCAATGGCCTCTCAGTTGGACGACTTGTTCAGTTCCTTCGCACGTGCTTCGAGCTCCTCTTTCGAAGCCTTGGGAGGCATATCTACAAAGTGTCAGTCGTGGGCCTGTGTAGGTCTGGTAGCCAACTTACTGTCTGGAATCTGAGGTCCCTTCGATAAGAAGTCCGCTGCAGTCGCTTTCTGGGGCTGTTGCCCTGGCTTATCCTCAGCCTTATTGCCTCCATTTTGGGACGCAGATGGGAAGTCCGACGACTCGGGGATGACCGGCATTTTGAAGATATAGAAGAGTTTCTTGTTGCGTTGTCACTAGCCAGTACCTTATTTGCTGGTAGATAGATGAAATAAATCTGGTGATTTGTTGATGGTGAGTGAGAGAAATAGGTCTCGAAGGTTGGTTGGATGTCTGATTTATAGATCCTTAGCGGGATGACGTCGGTGGTCAGATTGCAACAAATAGCATGATACAAGTTAGAAGTTGCCTAAACATCGCTTTTCCATAAAGAACCTTGGAAACAAGAACAAAATGCAATTGTATCTCTAATTTTTTTTGGTTATTTTTAGTAGGTACTACAGGGTGCAAGGAGCACAACTTTGGGGTATGTCGTAGAGTAGCTATGATTTGATTAAAATGCTAGTCATGATATTAATATCATGGATTTACAAGCACGAGGCAATGGCTTTTGCCTTAAGTAAATACTAGCTTTTTACCTAGTTGCGACAATGATCCATACATACATAGTCAATATAGGTATGTAAGTATTACTAGTCGAAAAAATACATATTCTTCTTAACACATTTATATATTTACCTAATGATCCATGGTCACATACACCACATAGTCTAGAAATGAAGTGAGGTTATCTTTGAATAGTTCCTTGTATGAAAGACATAGCACACACTGAAATGGGCACGATAAACCGCATTTCGCAATCTCATCACTTGTGAAGAGCATGTCAACAATATTCTGTTAATTTGTATTTTCAGGATGGTTGATTCCGGATTTAAGATATCAAAATATCCAACAGGAAAAATCCCTAAGTACATATGTTTGTAGTGACCACTTTGAATAGTACAAGAAATGTACCACGTGCCGGTATGGCGGTGCTGCGGTAGGCCTAGGTCACTCCGGTGTATATTGGGTCCGCCCCGCCTACGTCTTCTCACCTCCGGTTCATCCTCTCCAACTCTCAAGGCAACCGCCGGTCGGCTCCTCTCTATAACACCTCGGCCTTCGAATCTAATCAATTGAGAAAGAAACCCTGTACCTTCCACCACTACCGTATCAGTCGGTGTGTTGAGGGCGCCAGTTCATCCTTCGAAGTCACCTGCACGGCTGCAATGTGTGCTCTACTCACGTAACCACCCTTCGAACTATCACCTACCTTTCCCCTCTCCATTTTGTGGGGAAACACCTCGATTCACCATGCCCTCCATTCTCAGTGACGCCGACAAGGAAACTGTTAAGCGGAATGTCCCCAAACCCGCCAACAAGATCCTCGCCGTAGCTGTCGCGCGACTCTACGTCGCCTACCCGGATGGACAGAAATGGACATATACCGGAATTCAAGGGGCTGTTGTCCTCTGCAATGACCTTGTGGGAAGGACTTTTTGGCTTAAAATAGTCGATGTCTCGGTAGGCTGTCCACACTGGTGTTGGAGATAAGAGTAAAAGTGCTGACAATGCTTTATGCAGCCCGCTGGTAGGGGTGTGATCTGGGATCAGGAGATCTATGACAACTTCGCTTACAACCAGGACCGAACCTTCTTTCATACATTCGAGCTCGAAGCCTGCCCCGCCGGCCTGTCCTTTGTCGACGAGAAGGAGGCCAAGACCTTTATCAAGAAGGTGCATGAGCGGGAGAAACATGCAAGTAAAGAGACCACCAAGACTCCTTTCACATCTACTCGAGGCCAGGGACCTGCTCCTGTTACCAATGGGAAAGTAGGACGGTCTTTGTTTGGCAGCTTGTTGCATCGATCGAACCCGGCTCCGAGTACACCAGCACCGACAGCCCCTGCGCCTTCGATACAGGTTGCTCCTCCTCCGATGTTGTCCCCAAGCCCGCCGCCAGCTAAGCCAGATTTACCATTTGATACGAGTGACCCCTCTTGGAAAGGACTGCTAGATGAGCTTAAGGGGATGGGAATTACCGAAGACCAAATTGCCGAGAATTCTGATTTCATCAAAGCTTGGATTGACCAGAAACAGGCAGCGGCGGCCGAGTCTGCTCCTGCTGAGGATCATAATAAGCCAAAGGCTGCCCCTCCACCGCCACCTTCTGCACCTCCCGCTCCGAGAGTAACCTCGATCAGTCCCCAAGACACGGGTTCCAGCTCGACAAGCAGACGGGGACCGCCGCCGCCGCCGCCGTCACGGAAAACACGTTCTGAAGCACCAGAAGAATCGGTTTCCCTCCCCCCTCGTGAGCCATCCCCGCCTGCGCGACGATTCAATGCGCCGCCTCCATTTGCAGACGCAGGGAAATTCGCAGAGCCCGCTGGCCCTGTACCTCCTCGGCGTCCACGCGCAATTTCGAACGTCAATGCTGGGCCTCCACCGCCCCCACGACCACCAAAGACACCGATGGACGATAGCCAATATAATCAATCGAGTCAATCTCGATTTGGGGTACCACCGCCTTTCTCTGGTGACCGCAAGGTGTCTGCGCCACCGGCACCCCCCAGCCGTAGCCCTGCACCAGGTGGCCCTCCCCCTCCGCCGCCTCGCACAGCAAGCCCAGCAGCACCACCCCAACTGCCCCCCAAAGTGCCGTCCATGACCACTGCAACGGGACCTCCTCCTCCACCCGCCAGAGGCCCTATTTCACCCCCACTTCCACCCCCACCAGCGCCTCGACCTGTGCCAGCTGCACCGTCTTCTCCTGCGGCAGCTCCTCCCCCTCCTCCTCCACCAAGAGGACCAGTTTCGCCTCCCCCTGCCCCGCCCTCGGCACCTACGTATTCTCCTAGCATTCCTCCTCCACCGCCTCCGCCGCCTAGCTCTGCAGCACCCGGTGGCCCCCCACCCCCTCCGCCTCCGGGCCGTGGTGGCCCCTCAATGCCTCCCCCTCCCCCTCCGGCGCCTGTTTCGGGGGCACCAGGTGGACCGCCACCGCCACCTCCACCACCTGGGGCACCTGGAGGTGGTGCTCCTCCTCCACCTCCACCCCCTGGTGGTGCTGCGCCACCATTGCCAAAGCCAACTGGTGGGCACACCGATCTGCTAGCGTCCATTCGAGCCTCCGGTGGCCATGGAGGCGGAGGCTTGCGCAAGGTCAAGGATACGGAAAAGAAAGATCGAAGTCAAGCTATGGTACCCGGTGGTGCTAACGAGTCGTCGGCTACAAGCCCCAATGCAGGAGGAGCCCCGCAAGGTGGTTTGGCCGGCGCATTGCAAGATGCTCTCAACAAGCGAAAACAGAGAGTCAGTGGAAGTGGTATGTCAATTCCAACACGTAAACGCGGATCTGTGTGCTAACTATGTTGGTAGATGACGAGAAAGACAACGACGACGATTGGTGAGCGGTTAGTTTTCGGTGGGATTGTTCAAGTATTTCAAGATACCAATGGCTTTTGCGCATTCTTGCGAGCATTGAGCATTCTGTTTCTTGGTCCAGCGTTTTGCCTAAAAGTTTGGTTTCAAGTGTCAACAAAAGAGGGGCAATGCACTTTGTATATAGCTTTCAATGGTAGATGCAGTGGATGTGAGAGATAGTCCCAGTATGAGGAAGTAGATATGTCTTTTTATTCTCTTTCTTTTAGTCCAATCTTCTAATGCTATGGCCAAGTGGAGTTTAGCTTACACCGCCATAAATGATAGGCCCATTTACCAGGGCTGCGCTTAACTTTTACTATCATCTCCAAGACTACCTACAAAGTAAAGCCTGGTCCATCTTTTGTCCATCTCCTGTATCATAGTCACTAATTTCGAATTTTGCTTCAAAAAATCCCTTTTCATCTGAGATGAAGCCTGATCCTCCATCTCTTGGGTCTTTGCCTGTTGAAATTCTGTGCTCTATCTTCCGTCTCTTGGACCCCATTGGCCTCATATCCACCAGCCAAACCAACTCCAAATTCCGCACAGTGGTTCAACCACAGCGAGCTCATCTACTGGAGAGATTGCTTGAACTTGAATGCCAAGAAGAAATCGGAGGAGTCACGCCCGTCTTTCGATCGAGGGACAACCATCTTGACCCTGACTTCACGTCCAAAGAATGGTATTATGCGCGTTGGGCATGTGGTGTCTGTCTCCATATGCTTCCACATACAGCCTTTGACAACCATTATATTCTACGACTGCAGTACCGCAAGCCATTGCCAGGATCTGCAGCAGCGAGTTCTTACACGAGCTGGGAGCCAACAAGAGAAGGGAAACCCCGCAAACAGTACCATCCACACAAACAATCCAACTCCAAGGATGAGGACCGGAAAATACGGCGTCGATATTATCTCGCCTCCAAGTGCAATACATTAAGATCGAACCATCCCGTGCACGATAGGGCTGCAAGATTGGCCAGCTTCCAGGACAGCGGGATGATCACATTCCAAGGCTTTAGTCTGGATGAATACTGTAGTATTACACAAGAGGAAGAGCAGGTTCTTCTAGACCACGAAGCACGCCTCATTGAGAGAGAGCGCTGCGGCTTCAAGCGGCACCTGCGCAAGTGCAACGAATGTCGTTTCCGGCGTGGTGAACTTTCATCTATTGTGCAGCGAGGCACAGACAAGGTGCCTATAGTGCCGAGCCGTCGCCTACCATTTTCCAGTGCCTTGGACCGATCTTTCCCAGGTTTTTCTGCCATAATGAGAAGAAGTGTGAGCCCGACCGCGAATGCCCCAGTTCAATGCGTGTACCGCAATGACGTTTTTTATTCTCTCTGGACTATGTATATGTTGCGATGCCCTGGATGTTCGCGCTGGCAGGAAATGCGCGCGTTTCGTCTGGGTGCCACTTTCAATCACTGGATACCTACCACCAACCCTGCCTCGGACTTCAAAAACTGGGACGAAACCAAAATCACCGGGAGGTTCATTGATGGTTTGTCCTGTAACCATTGTTTTGCTAGATATCAGGGGCGCGAAAAGCTTCGTGAAATACTTGTGAGATGGTTGGACTGCTGCTTGGATAACGAGCGACGGCGGCTAGGATATCTGCTTTTGGGTGGCTGGGAGAGGTTGTTAAGACGATACCAGCGACTTGAGCAGGTAAGAGACATCATTGAGGTTAGAAATGTCGTTTTGGGCATTCAGCCTGTCGTTGCAAAGGTTCAGAAAGATCATGATTATCTCAGAATTGGCCTCGCCGATATCTTGACGTTGAGGCGGGGCTTTCATGAGTGGGTTACCGTGTGGGAGAACTTAGACTCCGAAACTCGAAGCCATTTGGAACACAACCCTTGGGATGAAATATGGTTTCACAACAATGAGGTGATTGAGGCACACTTGATTTGGGTGATTCAATGCAAAAGGGAAATAATGGAGAAGGACAAGGATGATGACCTGGTTGGCTGGGCACTGAGCCGACAAGGAAATGCTTTAACTTAAGCAGTTGGTAGCATTTCAATACGTAGATAGAATTGGTATTTCAAATCACAGAGTACAAGACATTTGAGTGTTTTTATATTGATTGTATACTCCGTTACATCCTGATTTATCGGGTCAACATTGTTCCGGGCAACGGAAAAAAGCGTATCTGATCTGATCGGGAGAACTTGCATACAGCTGCGTCGATAATCCAGAGACATGCTGTCTCCGAGGCTGTCTGCGCCTTCTGCCTCTTTATTGCGCTTTCTACGATCACAGTCTGGGTTCTCTGCCGCACTATCAGCATGCGCTTATCCGAAGCGTCTTGCCAGCCGCAATAAAGGCTTCTCGACAGGACCATCCCCGAAACTCTCGAGCTGGACGCGTCTCGATGTTCCCCATGGCCCCGCAACACTTGATACCACGATTTCCAGCAATAAACATGGGAAACCGAACCCCACTAGAGCAACAGTGTTCCCGGCATTGGTGCCCAAGCAGATGAATTTCTCGCGTCATGCGTCAACCAAAAGCCGACCCTTTCTCCGACGGCTTTTCGATCTCAAGCGGAATAAAGCCTGCGACTACAAGAATCAGGGCCCGACTAACCCTGGACTTATGGACGAAGGGACGGAGGGGATGTTTAATATTGGCCGCAGCCTATCAGCTAAGGCGTCAAATGAACTGCGAATTCGATGTACGGAGTTTGATATCAATGGAGACGTCACCCTCGTGAACGGAGAGTTCCGGAAGCAGGAGCTGATTGCCAAGGTTGGTAAAGAGGACTCGAGTTTGAGGGTTTAACATTTGCTAACAGATGAATCACGATACAGTATGGCCTTCTTCCTCGAGATCTACGCAAGATTGATTCGTCGACTCTCCCTCATATCCTAGTGCGACCTAGGGCAATCCTCATAAATCTCTTGCATTTGCGAGTGCTCATTAAAGCGGATCGGGTACTCGTATTCGACGCATACGGATCAACAGACTCATACATGCAATCGCTGTTTATCTACGATCTAGAAGGAAAGCTTCGCCAGAGACAATCCCAGGGTGCCGCTCAGCCTAGTCAATCACTGCCGTACGAGTTTCGCGCGCTGGAAGCCGTTCTCATTAGTGTCACGAGTGGACTGGAGGAGGAGTTTAATGGAGTGAGAGATCCCGTCGTGCGAGTTCTTCGTGCGCTCGAGGAGGACATTGACCGAGATAAGCTCCGGCACCTCTTGATCTACTCCAAGAAACTAGGTACATTTGAGCAGAAAGCTCGCCTGGTACGAGATGCCATTGATGATCTGCTGGAGGCCGATGATGACTTGGCAGCGATGTACTTATCTGAGAGATCAGTCGGAAAAGAGCGAGAAGAGGATGACCATCAAGAAGTGGAAATGCTTCTGGAGTCATACCACAAAGTGTGCGATGAGATTGTTCAGGCCAGTGGCAATTTGGTGACGAATATTCGCAATACGGAAGAAGTGTAAGTTTGATCGTTCATTATATGCGAAAGGCACCTCTAACACAACTCAGAGTCAAAGCTATTCTCGACGCCAACCGCAACTCGCTCATGCTCATGGATCTCAAATTTAGCATTGGGACACTCGGCCTCGCAACAGGGACATTATTCTCTGCTCTCTACGGCATGAACTTGAAGAATTTCATTGAAGAATCAGACTTTGGTTTCGGAGGTGTCTCCGTGGTCTGCTTTGCTCTGACTGGGCTAGTTTGTGTCTACGGCCTCTCCAAACTGCGCAAGCTTCAACGGGTCCGCATGTGGGGTGAATCCGGCGTAGGAGGCTCTACTTTTGCCCCCCTGTCCCCAAAGCGCAGCGCACTCGGTGGGAATCGCAATAACTGGCGCGCCGATTCAATCGAACCGGTCTGGGGCAGTCTCCCAGGGGAAGGCCGATCTGAGCGCATGAGACGCCTCAAAGAGAATTCAGCTATGGCTGCCGCACAAGCTGCATCGAGAAACTTAAAATCGACATCTGCCAATTCCCAGGCTGCTATGCAGGCATCAGCTACGGCTTCTAAAAATGCTCGTGCGGGAAATGGCAACGGTGATGGAAAAGAGACCGTTTGCCCTGAAGGTTCAACCTAATGCATGATGCGCAGTGATTAAAGTATGCCTGACGGTTTGATTGCCTCAATGAGAGCCTGGGCGTTTTGATTTGGATCTTCAACTAATAGCAACGGAGTTGGAGAGGTCTGTAACATTATTGTACATTAACAAACTCCTTTCTCTATCCCCCCACTCTATAGTTTATATTTTGTCTATGAATAGATCTAGAGCATATCTGATGAAATATCAATACGATTCGTCTCGCTATGTGAATTATCATTTTCCTTCAAAAGGACCGTCCTATCTCATTGGAGCCATGTAGTAGTTGCTGATCTCCCTGGTAATCTTTAACCTATAAAGATTTTCATGCATGCCCTATCAACACCCATGTGCTTAGCCCCCGCGTACATGATTCGGAGCCAAAAGATAGGCCTTTTAGTGTTAAACACCACGATTTTGTGCCAGTGGGTTTTTAGAACCTCGATGTGGTCTTCCAGCCTATCATTAGTCCTTTATCGTCAACCTATGAATGCTATTGACAGATGGTTAGTTTTATTTGGGTATCTTTATCTAACTTGGTGCATTGTCCCCTGTCCCCGGTGAAGGCTCTTCGTCCGTTCAACCCAGAGCTTAGCAGCTACCTGAATGCCACCATCCTTGGAGCATTCACGCTCAACCACTTCTATGATATTCTTCAAGACTGCATCCCCTGGGTCTCGGTTTGTTAGAGAATCCGTAGAACCCGAGTTCTTTAGCCACTCCCTTGTGACCTGCTGTCGACCTCCAATCAACGCCATGTTTATCGCACCAGGAGTACGTAACCATGCCTTCTCAACACTGAACCCGATTTCCTCGGCAATGCTCACTGTTTTTGCAGCGAGAGATCCAATCATTGAATTCAGAAACCCGCTCTCGGTCTTCTCTTCGATCTTGATCGCACGAAGTGCCCTCAAATCCCCAGACGCCGGCTGTAGATTCTGCTCCATGGCATCATCAACTTTCCATGCGGCAGTATTTCCATTCGCACTCTTCTGTATTGGAGCGCCCTCTTTTGGCGGAGGATAGCGATACGAAGAACCAGCAAGTGAACGAGAACAGCACGGGACCACAAAGAATGGCAATGGCGACGAGGGACTTGATAGGGCAGCCATTATAGGAGTCCATACGGTGAGCTCATCTGCGTGGTCGGATATGATAAATGTATTTTCTGCGAAATCGCCTGTGTGTATCTCCACGCCAATCTTTTGCAAGTCCAGTACATCCACAAAAGGCCGAGGGATAAAGATTCTCTCTTCCAGGCATTCCTGTATCTCGGCTGGGAATGTCTCCCAGGATTTTCGACGGCAGGCGTCAAAGCCTAAACCCTTGTATCCTTCCATGAGGAGTACGTACACGAGAATACCATTCCCACAAGCCAGGTCCACGAACCCTGGGAACGGCACTGCGTCTCTCAATGACTGATCTTGTTCTGTTGCTGGTATAGCGCCGTACATGCTCCTCCACGTTTCAATCAGGCATGCAGCAAGAGACAGCTGCTCAAGGACTTGGTTGGGTGATTCAAGTTGTTCAACCCAATTCTGGCTCAGCTTTTCTGCATACTGGAGTTTCAGCCGAGTGTATGTGTTTCGAATGAGATGTGCTGAGACAATGTCCCCATCTTGATTATCTCGCTCAACCCAATCCAGGCTCACATTCCTCGACGTGAGTCGGTGTTCCATGTCGGTGATGTGGATGAACGTGAGCGTGGATGAGTTTGCCTGGCAGAATACTCGACAACTTGGCCTTCCCACTTGATGCAAAGAGTACAAACAAAGCGGAGAGAAAGGCGGTAGACTTCTATAAAAGCATTAGATGGGAGGCCAGAGAGAGGGCAACTGAGTGGTCTATACATACTCTGTAGTTAAATGGGTATCCTAGGCCTGGGTGGTCAACATAGCCTTAACGTCAGTCATAACAAGCGATAGAGGACCATGGTCATATGGCCAAGTTGTGTACCAGATTAGTTGATTGGAACAAAACAGAACCTTGAGGCCTACCATAGATGTATGTAAAATATCCTGTAAGACAAAGTGTATTCACATAGTCCACAACCCCCAATGTGCAAGAGTCATAACTACATGCTGAAAAGGTGCTATAAACACCTAAACCTCATAGAAGAGAAAGACAATACGTTCTCCAACTCAATTTCTCTCAGTTCGCATACACCGCTAAGCCAAAAAAGAGAGAGGAAAAAATTATCAACCTACACCAAGTCCAAAATGAAGCTGATCTAACATCCCCTCCTTGCCCTAACTCTCCTCCTCCCAGCAACCATAGCTGGCCTCCCCACCTCACGCCCTCCTACCGAAGAACTCCAAGCTCACAGACCCCACTGGGCCTTTGACCTGTTTTAGAACAAGTACTGCGTCGGCACTACGGTCACCTACGCGCCCATCTCATGGAAGAAGACAGCTCAAAGTTTTGAGGTGTCTTGTCAGTGGTAACTTGATATCCCTTTTTTTTTTTTTTTTTGGTGGGGGTGGGGTGGGCTATTCGGCATGCTAAGAGGGTTAGACCAGAAGGAAAGATTTGTTTTAAATGTTTAATTTACTAAAAAGCCAAGCCGAATAGTTGAAGATCAACTGCTGATCTTTTGTAACTTCAATGTATGGTAGAAAAAGGGTGATAAGCCTGTTATCGGGGGTCCACCATGACGCAAATGAGAGAGCCCTGGCCCTGAACTTGTACTTGAACCGGATTCTCTTTTCTTTCTCGTTTTCTTCCTTTTCATTATATTCACTATATTCAATTCAAATACATACAATGGCTCCTCGATGCTTTATCATCCGCCACGGCGAGACAGAATGGTCGCTTAATGGCCGACACACCGGTCTCACCGATCTGCCACTGACAGCCAATGGAGAGAAGCGCATTCAAGCAACAGGCAAAGCCCTCGTCGGAAACGACAGACTCGTTGTTCCCAAGAAGCTTGTTCATGTGTAAGATATACCTCGTCTACACTACTGACACTATTCCACTCCGAAGGTATCTAACACGCTGTTCTAGCTTTGTCTCACCCCGCACCCGGGCCCAGCGCACCCTAGAGCTCCTCGAGCTTGGCTGTCGGGGACGAATGCCTTGGAGCGAACAGGGGAAGCCCGAACACAGTGAAGCGATCCGGACCGAGGCTGAGGTTGAGGTTACGGAGGCGATTAGAGAGTGGGATTACGGGGACTATGAGGGGTTGACAAGCAAGCAGATCCGCGAGCAGCGGGCTGAGAGGGGCGAGGGGCCGTGGAATATTTGGACAGATGGGTGTCCCGGTGGAGAGTAAGTACTTCTTTTCTTCTTTATCTTATGATTCTAGGGCTTGATTCCCGCTAAGCGTTAAACATTGCCATGGTGTCGCCTTCCCATGCTAACATTCATTCCCCCTCCTGCCAGATCCCCTGAGGATGTCATTCGCCGCCTCGATGCTCTGATCGATGAGATTAAGAACAAATACCAGCGTCCCTGCTTCGAGAACCCGGATGAACCCAAGGGCGATGTTCTTGTCGTTGCCCACGGCCATATCCTACGTGCCTTCGCCATGCGCTGGACTGGAAAGCCGTTGACGGAAACATCACTGATTCTCGAGGCTGGTGGTATAGGAACACTCAGGTAAGGCTCGGACTTGAAGCAGAGACAACTTCCTCTTCTGCCGTAGTTTTAAGGAGCACAGCTAACATGATTGGGAAATAGCTATGAACACCATAGCATCGATGAGCCAGCGATCATTCTCGGTGGTCAATTCGTGGTGGAATGAGATGACATGTCGGTTAGATAGAGGAAACACGGGAGAAAGGAGGTCATATCTCTGCTGTTAGACATTGGACATATGTTAGCATAAGTCATGGAAATCACCACCCACAGCCTATTGTATAGCACCGCAACACAATCATGACCAGTCCGACTCACCATATCATATCAAATCAATACTCGATCATTGATAGTTCATCAATTCAATCCTCATCACTCTCCTCCCTCTTGATTTCCCCTTCCTGGGAATCAGCCTTCTTATCTTTGTCCGCATTTCCCTTTACCCCCTCCTCTCCCAGAATCTTCGCAGACCCCATGAACAGCGCCCCAGAATATCCACCTAGGAAGCGCATGTCCCCCGCCTGTACGGCGGTCATGCGAAGTAGGTTCTCTGTGTCGGCGAGGTTGGCGTTGAGCTGTGCGAGCTGAGAATGGAGGTGGGCATATTGCCGCGATTTGGCAGCGGACATAGAAGGGGTCGAGGAATTGGAGTTGTAATTGGGGGTGTATGTGGTGTTTGGGTTGGTATTGAATGTGTGGGTTGCTGTTGTGTTGTAGTTGCCGCTTCCTGGGAGGGTGGAGCGGGAGTAGGTGGTGTTTGATTCTTGGCGGCGGTGGATTGGAGGTGGCATTTTGAGTATGATTTGTTTTTGAACCCGACTTAAGTGGGGGGGATGGTTTTGGATTCGGGATGTGGTTTTGCTTGTGTACAGGCTGAGTTCTGTCTGAGGTTCCAAGATTGTGTTAGTTGTTGACATTACTTGACCGCGGGATTGTTTACTATCAGACGATCACGTGCTGATACAGATACTCTCTATTTTATACTTCGAACAGAACGTCCATGTGCATTCGAATTTATCTTATTTATTTGACTAACACGTACTTAGACTATCATAAACTGTAGCAAGCTCGATAATATAACGGAAAGGCCTATGAATTCATGTGCTCTTGGGAGGAATAAGATGATGTTCAAAAGACACAGCGAATCTGACAACTGCAGTGCACCATGTATTAATTTTCTCTGCAAAGCGCGAACCCAGCAAGCAGATCAACACAACTCAATGAACCGAATAAATTCACCCTCCCACTCTTTTGGAATGCGCCAGAGACCAGACCAGACCACACCACAATAAAAGACGAGGCTGGTTGATGAGACAAGAAAAAGACATGGCAAATGAAGGAAATACCCAGGGGGAGCGAATGGTGATAAAACAGACAAAATGAAGACAATAGGCGTATACTAGTCTAGATGGGAGGGGAAAGGAATGCGCCAGCTGGTATTATACAGTCATGCAGAGAGATGAAAAGGCGGACAGGAGAGCCGACAACGACGCTATATCGACATGCTGTAAAGATGAAAAAGGTGGAAGAGAAACAACAAGGATAAGGATGTCCAGTTTAGGCTCGCGTAGTGGCCTCATTAAAAATCGATAATGCCACGAAACAGGATGAGTATCGATGCAGAGCAAATCACACAAAAAAAAGACAAAACTCGCACGCACACCTCGTTATCCCAACCACACTCCGAAACAGAAAACAAAAAAAAAGAGCAACGAATACCCCTATGTCCCTCATGTATATGTAAAGAAGCAAACAGCAGAGTATTAACCTGTGCTTCGAGAGCACGGGACCGAAGAATAAAGTCCCCGCATAATGACACCATGATGCAAAAAAGGTCCAAACATGACCAATTTTCGGCGGACGACGATCGTCCAAGCCGAGGAAGAATGCAATGCCGAAAAGGGAATTCAATCATGGAACGCCAGTCAGCCATTGGGAAAAGCGGACGGAGAAGGGTCTTCTTAGCGAACGGGCGCCGCGACCCCTTGACCGCCGAGGCTTACCTGACTGCTGTGAGATGAGGGTTCGGAATCAATATTTGCACTGGCTCCACTATCACCACTCCCCGCGCTGGCGCTCGCACTTCCGGTCAGATTCTGGTTCTTGGGAGGACCCTTAGCGGGGAACGCGTTGCTCACCCCATAGTGTTGCTCAACTTGCTGCGGCCCAGCCGCGTTTCCTTGTCCCGGAGGGTACCGCGACACCGGCGTACGCATGTTACCAGGAGGTGACGGCTGGCCATTGTGAGGTCCACCAGGGGGGCCGAGACTGTGTTCACGCGCAATTGGAGGGCGGCCCATCCGGGGGCCTCCTGGGCCAGGGGGTCCCGGGGGTCCGCCGAAGGGAATTACAGGAGTCTGGCTGTTTCGCCGGCTCTGTGGGAAGGGTCGAGGTGGATAGTCGCCCATATGGCTAGCTGTTAAAGAATTGGCTCGAGAATCCGCGTGCATCTGGTTTCGGTCAACGGCTCCATATCTGTTGGAGGAGTAGCTCATCATGGGATTATCCATGAGGGAATCATGGAGACCCGGGATTTCTTGCATCACCCGGTCGCTCGCGCGTTTTCTGCCAAAGTAGCGGAAAGCCGATGAAGGGCGGTTGCCTCCAGAGGGAGGGGCTACACCGAATTCGGGGTTTTTACGGAACTGGCTGTGGTTGGGGCCCTTGCGCCCTCGGCGGGAAGTCATGCTCATCATGTCGACACTGTCAGGGTCAATGTGGGGAATCCCCATATTATTCATTGGGTCGAAGTAATCCTCGTCTTCTTCATCAAAGGCCGTAGCAGGGCGGGAGGGAGTCGGTCCACGACGTCCTGGGCCAGGAGGCCCCCGACGCATGCCCATCTCCTGTTCACGCAGCTGTAGTTCACGTTGACGAAGAGCCAGCTCGCGCTCCCGTAATGTCAATTCAGGAGGGCCAGGTGCTGGCTCGGGGTACCCATTTCCATTCTGAGGCGGTATAGTCGGTTCGCCCTGTTCATCATAGACAACCAGATGGCTGAATTCTTCAAGTCCCTCCAATGATGGGTCGCGTTGAACTCGGTTGGGGGGTGGCATCGGCATCGGTCCACCTGGGCCTCTCGGCATCATACCAGGGGGTGGACCTCGTCTTTGTTGCGGGGGCATGCTCATTCCCGAGGGTGTTCGGCTTCCACGCATGGATTGCGGGGCACCATTCGTCATGGGTCGTTGCTGTGGAGGCGCGGAAGACAATCGAGGAGGCGGCTGATTCATGACGGATGCAGGTGGGGACTCCTGTCGGGACTTGTTCTGGTTTGCGATATTGACGTGATGTAGCATTGCATACATTGTTTCGATTCGGGGAATGCGAACGTTGGATTCGATTGCCAACTTGATTGGTGACCCTAGGAAAGTCTCAACCTCCATGGGGCGTCGACCTTGGAAATCTGAGTACATTGTAGTCGGAGGGTCCAACGCAATCATTTTTTGGACCGTCTTATCCCGGAAATCGCTGGGGAATGAGCAACCTTGTGCAGAGGCGAGCTCCATCATCTCGTCAATGATGCCCATTACCAGTGGACGAACACCGGTTTTTTCGAGGAGTTGTGTATGATTCGGGGTGTCGAACACGACACTTGCAGGATGGAACGCGATCGGGCTGGGAGACGTTTAGCATGCAAATTCCGAATCCAAGCGAATCCGAAGAAACTCACCCTATCATACGGTCGAACTGCTCCTGTCTGATATTATCCGAAACCTTGCAGTCGACCTGCCCAGAGTTCAAAGTCATTGCCAATGCCGCCGCCATGTCATTCTGGATTGAGGTCGGGATGGAGGAAGATTTGTTGGTTGTGCCCACGTGAATCTCGCTCGAGCTCAGATGTTCGAACTCGCTAGGGCCCGTTTGGGAGATCTCCACGTTGGAAACGAGAGAAAGGATAACGTTGGTGGGGTATCTTTGCTCAAGATGGGCTTCAATGCCGAGAGTATTTGTTGTATTCACCAGAATACAAGTGTGCTGTGGAGTGACAACGGATTCAATCACGGAGGCAAGATCGTAGACATCTGGCAGGGCTTTCACGCAGAGGATGACATAGTCGTAGGCATTTTCACGGGATGAAGCTTCTTCGGGAGCACGAACAACTAGAAAGCGGGACAGGTCAGCCGGGGCTCTGACCAGGGCTCAAGCCAAGTGGTGATATTAAAATCTCACCATGTCGGGGTTTGAATCGTTCGTTGCCGAATGCTTTTGATCTGCGGAGGGGATTAGCCAACTGGCTGTGACACAAGAACCTGGATACATACTTAAATGAGACACCGTATTGAGACACGGCGTCAAATCCAGATTTCCAGACTAGCGTAACGTCGCAGGAGGTTGTCGCCTGAAGTCGCCATGAGAGGAAGGCAGAGATCGCATTGCCACCGACTACACAGACCTTGATTAGATGACGAACCATCTTTTCGTGATACCCCAGACGTTAATATCTAGGTTGAAGTTGAACTCACCGGACAGAATGCGCAGACGTGGAGGAGGAGCCATCTCTCAGATCTGGAAGGAACTGGGCGGGAAAGTCCCAGGTCAAAAGGTACAAGTTCCCTATAACACGAGAAAACGAGAGAATGGAAGGAAAAAAGAGAGAGTGGGTGAAGGATAGGGAGGGAAGAGAAAATGGGGGACAAAAAAAAAAGGGAAGGAGAGTTGTAATCAGGAAGGATGAAATTCGAATGGAAGTTTAGACCCGGGGGGGCAAAGCAGGAAAAGACAGGGTTGTCCAAGTTTCTTTTTTGCCGTGTCAGTTATCTTCTCTCTATTTCTCTCTCTTGACTTCACGCTTTAGGACAAGAAAAAAAAAGAGAAGGTAAAAAACGATCGAATGCGATCGGTCAACAAAATATCTTTTTCTTTTTCTCCTTGATACTTGCAAGCCTTCAATGATCGTGGATCCCCCTCAGTCCGGAAACGGAAATCAAGGAGCGATAAGAATTATTTTGACGGAATAGAGATGGATGCAGATGTTCTTGATCTTATTGTCTTATTGATCTTGTTGATCTTTCTTCATGTTACTCTCTTTCCGTCTATTTTGGTCGATACACACTGTTGGGACCCATTCTACTATACAACAAAGAGTCTAGCCTTCATATCATCTGGCCATGCGGCTCTCCAATACACAGAACAATGAAGATTGGGATTTTTCTTATATAACTAGGTACTGTATAGTAAATATTTCAACATTCATGTAGTTAGATAAATCTGCAGTTCAATTATAGCAGTTATATTTATGATAAATGTATACAGTTGAGAGTTGGGTATGTACTCTGTACATATTGATCCTTGATAAGTCTGATGCTATATTTAACTTCCAAAGTTAATTTCTTTTTTTTTTTCGATACAGACCAATACTGTAATTTTCAAATTTGACTTTGCTGGCCCACAAACGTTCTCTTCGATCTGCTTCTGGCCTTAAATTTATTTTTTTTTCTTTTTTTTTTTCCTTCTCGCACATATGTGTTCTTTTTTGAAGTCTTTCGTTCTGGGGGATTATACTCGAACGACGCGTTGTATGCCGCGTCCCTGGTCTCGTCATCTACCTCCACTCTAAAAACCCACAGCCTATGTTGTATATACTCCGTATCTCGGAACCGACGTTAGGCATGGTACTCCGTAGATAATATGGAGACCTGTCAACGAAAGAATATCCTATAATCGGGAATCCCAAGTACTTTTGTTCCTGGACAAATTGTGGTCTTAATCTTCCAGTATAGTTCCCATTTACAAAATAAACAGCAACTTATATCTCCGGTTACTAAGATCAAAACAATGTATCGGGCACATTCTTTGAACCGGTCCAAGGGATAGGTCTGGTTCGGCTCCGAAATCCCATACATGGCATCAAGTGTGCATGTATATGGTACCTGAGTCGGTACCTGGGGTGGTTCACACCACATGCATATGAACGCATCAATTTTGTATCCTTGATCGACATTCAATTGATAACTAGACTGGTGTACCACAGAAAGTAGCCACCGGGCATTGTACATCGCATGTTGTACGACTTGGAACAACGGTAAGAGGGGTTGGATATCCCCTCTTCCTCCCCGCCGCGACATTCTCTTGAACCTTGGAAAGAATGTTGTATTTCTGGAGGTTATCGTGATACAAAAGAGTGAAAAAGGGTACCGACCCCGATACTGAGGTAAATATTTAGATCTTCGAATCTTTGGGTCATTTTGGACTCGTTCGAACTACCCAACTTGGGAGGGTAGCTCACCAATCCGGCATAAAAGACAGTCGGAGAGAATTACAAGGGATGTTCAAGATCAACCGCCCGCATGCCTTGGAAGGGGGAGGCGGTGTTGATAATCCCGGCATACCAAAGTAGTGATCGACACGCGTGCCGAAGCAATGATGCTTGCAGCTTGTCCGCATCAAGGGATCGATCCCAAGATTCTTTTTGATATCGGGGGATTTTTTTTTTCTGGTTCATTCAATCTGATAATAACATTAAAAAAAATAGTCCTGGTATTTTATGGCATGTTCAAAAGAGTATGAAACGCAACCAATGGCTGCAATAGCTGCAATAGCTGCAATGTGTCCCTACTGTTCCAGACCAACATAAAAGGGCTAGAATATGGATCAGTCACATCTCCTGTTGGCTGGGGTCTATCACTTGGAACCAGTCCAGATCTCTGGGGGAGTATGCAACGTAATAATACGGCAAATCTGCATGTGCACAAATAATACCCCGTTGTGCAGGTGGAACCACAATGATGACAATACATTCGACACCTCTCTTCTCTCGGAGCCGGGAATAGACGGAACAGACTAGATAGCATTGTACATTCTATGCTGTACGGAGTATTTCGCGCAAGATAGACACATTCAAACGCCGATATGTGGCCATGCCGACAGGTGGCAGGGGTACGAACCACGTTTGCGGAGACCCAGAAACAGATCTTCAATATCAGAGCATCATATATAACTTTGTTGCTCTCCCTCAGCCACAATCGATCTTGGCTTCGAATGATTTTATTTAGGGGAAAGCCACAGATGTCATGACATCGTAGCCTCGAATATCGTAATTTGGCCTTAAATTGGACTGGATACTTCGCATATACAACATATGTATACGGAGTATGAGTACCATATTACGTACCATGTTTACCATGTTTACCATTTTTTACCATTTTTTACCATATATTAATCAATCTCGAATGCAAGCCTCGTTCCACTGAAACCAATTTAATCTTACAGGGGCCCTGAGTGGCCCTTATGTTGTAGGTGCGGTTATGGTCGAATTTCCTCGGAACCTGGCGGATGTAAAATAAAAAAGGAGAGAAAAGTGTGATTGGAATTGTGAATCGTACAGAAAATACTCCGTACTAAGAGGGTCCCTCGATCGTATCAGTGCACAGTCATTGGCCTATCATAATTTCTGATCGACTTCGTCTCACGCTATTGCTCGTTGTGCCTACAACATAGTTGATTGGGTTAGCGTGGTTGAGATAAACGGAGCTATGTATTTCGTACTACGAAGTCGAATAATGTGGATATTGTAGCTACTTCGTATGTGTTCCGTGCATTGTAGCTATGTACTTCGTACTTGGTTACGAATATGAAGCATTTTCAAACCATGGGCGAACGCCGCAGACTCTGCACATCTTCGTATGAGATAGAGCCATTCACAACAGCCGACACTAGAACGAGACAGCCCCCTGGTGAACAGTGGAGTGAAAATCTGAGACAAGGTTTGGAGGGTGTTTGGCCTGTCTCTCTGCCTTATTTTCTTAATGCGCTACCTAGTTAGTGCCTTTCCATCTTCTGGTGCTTTGGGCTAAGCCACTTTTTGGGGTTTGACTTGGATTTTCGCCTCGAACAGGGTAATGCATTAGGTAACTGTATTTTATATTTTAGGTCTTCTTTTATTTTCTATGCTTTATTTATGCTTGATAACTTTCTTTCGACCTAGGGTGGTTTCGAGGTGTGCAGTCCACGGCCATATATATATCTCCTAGATATATATACACTGCACTGTAATCCAAAGTAGGAACTTTTAATTATTGACAATCATATGGGATGATCTATTTGCATTCATATCTTGCTACATATGTTTTCGCCCCTCGCTCCCTGCCCCCTCCCAATATCCTTGTGGTGCGTTCAGCTTGACAGTTGTCATGATTTCCCTGCAGCATGCAGGGGAAACTGTTATTTTGTAAATTTATGACCAGCTGATACAGATACTGAGCTTATTGCAAATCAAACAGCCTTATATACCTTGGGTGGTCGTATTTAATTTGAATCGGCAGATATCCTAAGCATTAAGCACACATATTTTGTCCTGGTTGACATGTGCTTCGAATCTGTCAAAATCATATCACTGCTACAAGGATCGGATAAAGGATGATCAAAGTTGCTACGAAGGATCTTTCCAAGTAAGATTGGAACTCGGACCAGGGCCTACATCCACCCAGCTCGTAGATACATTGCGTGGCGGGGATTTATTCTCGGGCTCCTAGAGTTACAGGTGGACCGGCTCCGACGGATATGGGCAAACCATGAGGAGAACAGATGATTGGAGATTGAGTTCCGGTGTCTATATCCACTCTGGCTGGATCGGACTTGGTAGGATCTTTGGGTCGTCTGGTTGAAACCATGACCGCAGGGCGGTGCATATTTCTATCTGATTGTCTTCGGGTTTGACTTGTCTCGCAGACGTCGATAACTATGACATCGCAACTCCACATTGAGATTCCAAGATTCCCATCAGGATACGGTCATGATACGTTTGAACAGTCGTGCGGGGCTAACCCATTCTTGCTTCCATTTCTGTTTTCGAATACATGGAAGGGTTGTGCCTCACTTCAATGCCAGGGGAGGGCAGAGGCAGCGCCCAACGGCGGAGAAAAACATATCAAAACCCGAGCTAGTGCGCCATAACAATTGAAAAGAGGAAAAGAAATTTCAAATCAACAAAGTTTTACACCTAGACATGCCTAAGCCATGTAGGTGGTGGAGTCAACACCAGCCTCGGGGTACTCACTGCGTACATGGTTAGTATTTTGGCAAAGGGCATTGTAATTTCGAATCGAAGGAAACTTACGGGAGGGCAACCTCAAAGCGCTTCTCAATCTCCTTGAGGACCTTCTCGTCATCCTCGTTGCTGACGAAGGAGATAGAAAGACCCTTGGTACCGAAACGACCGGCACGACCAACACGGTGCAGGTAAGAGTCAGCGTCGGCAGGGAGATCGTAGTTGATGGCGAGGTTGATGCGCTCGATATCAATACCACGGCCGAAGACATCAGTGGCAACACAGATGCGCTTGTTGAACTCCTTGAACTCCTTGTAGCGCTTGATACTAGATGGAGGTCAGCAAATTGCCCCAGCCAATGCCAAACTCGGATAGACTTACCGCTCCTCCTGGCTGACACCAGAGTGAACTGCGATACTGGGGAAGTTGCACTCGCGCAACAGCTTGTCTAGCTCGTTGGCACGTTGGGTGCTCTTGACGAAGATGATGACCTGATTGAACTCGAGGTTGTCCAAAAGCTCATTCAGCTTGCGGTTCTTCTCCTTCTCGTCGAGCTTGATGTAGTACTGTTGCAAGCCGTGGAGGGTGAGCTTGGTATCATCATCGACATAGACCTCCAGCGGGTTGCGCATGAACTTCTTGCAGATGGGACGAATCTCCTGGGAGAGGGTGGCACTGAACATCATGACCTGCTTGTCGGCGGGAGTTGCACGGAAAATTTCCTGGACATCACGGCGCATGTCTGAGGGGAGGTGTTAGTGGGAAGTGATAATCGAGTCGTATCTCGCAGGCACGTACCAATTTGGTCAAGCATCTTGTCACACTCGTCGAGAACAAAGGCCTTCACGTTGCGCAGGGACAATTTCTTGTCACGGACCAGCGCGTTAAGACGACCGGGAGTGGCAACAACAATGTTGGGGTGGGTCTCTTTGTTGGACAGGATTTCGACATCCTTCTGGATCGGGGTACCACCGTAGAAGACCGCGGTCTTAACGTCGGGCAAGTACTTCGAGAAACGGGCGTACTCGTTCTTGATCTGATAAGCAAGCTCACGGGTGTGGCACATAACCAGGATCTGGCACTCGCCAGGAACGGGCTCCAATTGATGAAGGGTGGTGAGAACGAAGACCGCGGTCTTACCGAGACCGGACTTGGCCTGGCAAAGAACATCGACGTTCAAAATGGAAGTCGGAATGCAAACTTGCTGGACTGTTGGAAGGCGGAGCCGAAGTTAGATTGGGTTCGACGAAAGAAGAAGCAAAAAAAAAATCCGTCTCGCAATGTCCATCCATCCCCCAACAACATCAAATTGATGCATGGGCAGTCATCTTCCACCGCTTGATCAAACCACCATGACTGCACGTCACATTCAAAGCCATGCTTTTTGTGGATATCTTATCATATTCTGCAGACAACATGAGGTGCGCCTCACAAGGAGAAAAACGTGATAGATATCACAGTCTTCCACCGCGTGCGCCAATCTCCACGGAGTACGTGGGTGTTGGGAACGGGGGCCCAGGCTGAGCGCAAGAGCGCCATAGGACCAAACGCGTATATACTGTAAAAAGATATTGTCCTTTTCAGGAGCAATAATCCTCATGCCGTCTGCAGATTCGAAACACGACTGATTGCCAAATACCGACGGAAGAATCTTCCCGCGAGGATGGACGGACGTTGGAGATTGGACAAATGGAGGAACGCTTGTGGGAATAATGAGTTAGACTAACCCTCCGATGGATGTTCGAAGCCGCAGTCGGTGATGGCGCGCAGAAGTTCACCCTTCAGCAGGAAGTCGCGGAAACCGGTGGAGTGGATACCGACGTAGCTGCCCTTCTTGTCGGGACGGCCGCCGGTTACAGTCAAGTCACCCTGCTTGTCGGCATCGCCATTGGTGGCTGCAGGCGCAGCAGTGGTGGCTGGTGCTGTGGTGGTCTGAAGCTCCTCATCAGAGTAGTCGATAAGATCTTCCTCGTGAGACATGGCGACGTAAATAGGTGAGTTTTGAGGGGAAGAGGTAAAAGTATTGGGAGAGAGATGATGATGATGTGGGGTTGAAGTGAAAAGAAGACAAGGGTAGTAAGGAGAAAAGTATGGACCGCGGGAATGTGGCAGGTCTCGATAGACAAAGGTGTAGGGGAAGAAGTCAAGGCGGTAGGACGAAGACCTCACCAAGGGAAAATCACGTGATTATTCAGCCTCACCGCTTTTGGTTTAGCGTCAATCGGGAAGCTTTTCTCGAATTGCAGGTTGCAGCAAACAACCTTCAGATCCACTTGCTTGTTGATCTGTCGAATTTTCGAGAATGGCAAAAGCCAAAGGAAAGAAGGAAGCCAAAAACTCCAAGAACTCACAGAGCCATATTCGAGCACGGCTAGATTACCTACACCAAGCCGCCGCATATTTCCAGAGCAAATCTACACTCGTCAAGACCGCCGAAGTTCACAACAATGAACACACCTCAGTTGCTGGTCATGTTGATCCAGAGGACAATGGCCACACAGTAGATACGCAACAACAAGTCTGCTCTGTGAATCAAAAGAAGACTCAAGAGCCATCAAGAAACCTCTCAAGGGTATGTGTATCACAACTACGTGCCGTTGCAATGAAGACGCAAATTCGGCTGCCGGTCACACTGAAGAGATCAGTTTGTAAGCGCTGTGACACGATCCTGATTCCGGGAGTGACTTGTTCGCATGAAACCAAAAATGCAAGTCGCGGCGGCAAGAAGCCATGGGCCAATGTACTGGTCGTCCGGTGCCTCTCATGCGGGACTGAAAAGCGATTTCCTCAGACGGAGAAACGTGGGAAAAAGCTCGTTGAGCGCCGCAAGGGGAAAGACTCGGCCTTGCTACTTGATATGAATGCACTAGAAATGGATACCTCAGCGGCGTCGCAAGGAGAAACAGTCCAATTATGTGAAGAGAATGTGCCAATGTTGGATGCTGCAGATGTCCCAGTGACGTGAATCGCACCCGCCAAATTCATCTATTACGCGTGGGGTCACGTTCCTATGTTGAACCTTACACCCTGCGCATTCCCCCATGTCCCGCAGAACACGAAACTGGTGCGGTCGCACTTTCAAACTGCGCGCTTCCACAGGCCAGTGCACACGCGTTTGCCATATCCACGACGTGATCAAGGCGCCCTAGTGAAGAGCCTGTCGACCGCGCTTTTAGTGGGCTTTTACAATGAGATATCAGCTACAATGACCAGGGGTGTCCATCAAATCAGAGCAATTATGTCCACCCTCATCGCCGGAAGAAGTCTCAGACCCCGTGAGTAGCCTCAATATATCCTCAGCGACCGCACCCACAAGGCCGACATGCATGATATTCAAATCCAGCCCCTGCCTGGTATTTCAAGGTTTGTCAACCTTGGGGGACCAAATTCAATGCGGCGCACGATTCAATCATTTTGAAGAAACTGTTCCCAATTGTATTGCAGAACACCATAAGCCAAGCTATAACCATCCCAACGATGGACATGGGCCAATATCAACGCTAAAAAAAAGAAGAAAAAAAAAAGAAAACCCAGAGCAATGTACACGCAACATGCAGAGAGGGGAATCAAAACAGGGGAAATAGCAGAAGCATCAAATCAAAAAAGAAGATACAAAGACGGGTCGTGTTTATGCGCTTCAAATCACATCAAAAATCCTTCATGATAGTCATCAAATCTCATGGATTTCCAGTACCGGGTGGGAACCGAGTTGCCATGGCCCTCGTGGGTGGAGCTCAAGCAGTCGTGGAAATACCGCAGTCCTTCCGAGGTCGCATGCTCAACACCGGTGTCTCGCCTCGATCGCGCCGCGAGGCATGCAGTTCTTACCGCCAATTGTGTCATAAAGCAGATCTCCAGGCCAATGAAATGTGACATACATGAATACGGTGGCTGACGCGCATTCAAAGAAAAGGGTCCGTGAGGACACATTCGATATCTAGTTTTTTTGTTTGTTTTTGTTCTGTCGGCTTTGGTATGTTCTGGTTTGGGTACTTGTGTGGAGAAATATAGGTGTGCATCGGTCGAACCATCCAGTGGTCGAGTAAAAGTGAGATGTGCAAAACGCATGACCGTAAACGGTCTTTCGGGGCGCTTGAAGACAGGTGTGGATTTGGAAGTATATGGTGGGGTTGTATATGGGAAGGTATCATCGTCGGCGCCGAGAACTCTGGTCAATGCGGTGGTCTAGGTTCTCGATTCGGCCACGGAATGACCTGACGATATCGCGGATATGAGCGATCTTCGCCAAGTCATTGTCCAACTCGTCGATAGAAGCCAGGATTTCACGGGTGCGGGCGATTTCGGCATCGGCATTGCGAATGACGTTTCCCGCGCGGTCGTAGGTGTTTTGGATGGAGCGCTGCATTTGATCCTCGAGCTAGCAAGGATGTCTCATGTTAGAACTAAAACAACGAAATGTGATTTCCCGATAGTGTGGACATGCGGCCAAGAACCGCTGGGGAAACATACATATTCGATCCGCTGACTGATCTGAGCCTGCAAGCTGTCTAGCTGGTGCGATAGTGCGCGGAGGCTCATAGGGTCCAGCAGCAAACGGCCCTGGCTGCTGGCAGCGCTGGTTGCCCGCGAGCTGGAATTGCTGGTTCTTCCGGTGCCTCTGCCCCTGGCCACCCCATTGCCAGCATGGCCGCCCTGCAAGGCAATTTGCTGTTGCTGTCGGAGGATCTGGATCTCGGAGGAGGTGAGGCCAAGCGAAGTGTCGGGAATCGAGGCTGAGACGGACATTTGGTCCCGGCAGAGACATGCTCCGACCGCGACAGTCTACGAGGCGCCGATCAAACTCGATGTGAGACCAAACGGACCACAGGTCATGATGGAGGATGGAAGGTGTGGAGAGGAAAGGTTGCGATATACTCCAGTCAGATTGGGAAATGCGACTATTGAAGGTTAAAGAGGGGAGGGGAGCTTCTTTTTTTTCCCTCACGAGGAGAAATCAAAAAGGAAAAAGAGGCGGAAAAAGAAGGCGTGAGCCACTGAGAGTTTGGCGGCAACTAAACAGCGCGTGGCCCCAGGGAAGCCAGTACACTCCCCGATGAAGAGGCTAGTGAGATTTCTCTTTTATATATTCTGGAGCACAGGCTCAGGCGGAAATATGATACCTCGGACCTCCCATAAAGAGGGGCTTGAAGATGGAACGAAAATCCCCCAAAAAAGCAATATTCAGTGGGTGATGTATTTCTTGTTTTGATGTTTTAGAGGCTTCATTCCTTAAATTTTTTTGGGTTTCGTCCTTAAGTACTTCTTCAATGGTTTTTTTTTCATATTGGATATTGCGAAGCTACCTAGGTCGATGCTGGGCTCTGCACCTATCTCGATGAGGGAGAATCAAGAGGCTCTGCAGTATGCGTACTAGAAATATAAGAGAATCAAGAGCAATAGTGAATAGTATACATGTATATGCAATGATAATATTAATCATATTAAAGCTCTCCGAAATATACCTAGGTATAAATCAACTTAACTAGATGTACTCCGTACTATGTACAATGTCGTAGTTCCAATTCCGAACCATGGTAGCTCCCTCTCCACTCTTCCACACTTTTCTCTACGGAGAACGGCAGTCACCAGGTGAAACTTAACTTTGATTGGGCTCATGTATACACCGCCCTTCTCTCCGCTTTTACCATCTATATGCGACTGAAGTGGTTTTTTTGCCAGCCAAAAATATCGAGGGCTTAAACCTTGGAACTCTGCCGTCGATGTACCGCTCTGTACTTCAATTCCAACTTCAACTTCGACCTCAACTTCTTTACTCAGCCGCTACTATCACATCCAACCTTACCTGACTATATTGTGAGACTGAAACCGGCAATTTTACCTGACACACCTCGCATTCGGCCTATGAGCGTCACCCAATCCCAATCCCGGATACCTGCAGTCTCGACCTGACGGCCCGACGCGATCAACCCAGTCGAGGCGACCTAACGCACTACTTACCTGTTATTCCGTGAGACACACAACCTAGCTATCCTCATTGCACGCTTTGTTTTCTAGTCTGCGCCTTGCATTCTTGTTTCCAACCATATCCTTCACGTGCGGCAATTTCTACAGAACCCGGACGTTTGTGCCGGTACCTAATTTACGATCTCTGGAATTAATTCGACAAGTGCCCGAGGGATTTATTACCGGCTTTCGCAGCTAGGTTACGCCACACCGATAATTACGAACCACCCACACACCAACCCCAACACCGACACGACGTCATGGCAAAAGACAAAGAGCGCTCGGTCAACCCTGCCGCAGCGCAGCGGAAACTTGACAAACAAAAAGAGTTGAAGAAAGGCAAATCAGAGGCATTGGCGCGCCGGAACGAGAAACTTGCGCGCCGCAACCCAGATCGAATTCAGCGCCAGATCAACAGCTTCAAAGAAGCCGAGGAATCAGGACAACAACTACGGCCGCGAGATAAGGAGCTCCTTGAAGCGCTGGAGAAGGATTTGAGAGGCGTTTTGAAGGCTCGTGAAGCTCTTGGCGACAAGGCACCCCGGTTCGATCACGGCGGCAGAGGAGGCCATCACCCTGATGGTACTAGACGAGGTGGTGGCGATGGTGTGCTTGGGAAGCGAAGGCGAGGCTCGGATGAAACACGAATGCCTCGCGACAGTGACAGCAGCGACACGGATGAGGATGTACGAAGGATACCCATGCCACGGGATACACCGCCACCGATTCCGCGCCAGCACCAGCGCAGACGGGATGTAAATGTGCCTTCAGAACAGAACGTTGAGCGCAGTGGTCCTCACCCGCTGCCATCTCGTCCAACGGCGGTTCCAGCGGCCAGGACAGTTTACGAGGCGAAGCCTCAAATTCGGGACCTGCGGCAGGAGGCAACTAAGAAGTTCGTTCCGGCTGCAGTCAGGATGAAACAGCAGTCAATTAAGGGACAGGGAAAGTTGTTGGAACCGGAAGAGATGGACAAGCTTGAGAAAGCTGGGTATAATGCCGGCCCCGCCCCGGAAGCACAGGCTAGCGATTCGCCACAGGAGGATTGGATGTTAACGTTAGAAGAAGAGGAGCGGCGTTTTAACCAGGAGAGTAAGTCTGTTCAGATAGAAGAGGTCGAAGATGAGGAGGCGTGGGCTTAATGTCCGACCCTTTGAATAAAAAGTTTCACTAAATGCAATGCACCTATCTGGTACAGATTTCGATTATATGTGCATAGTTGTGTATTTCTTGTACAGTCCGAAAGAGTATTTAAGTGTACCGGTTATGCATCTTAGGGCTAACACTACGGATGACTCGACTAGCATCTAAAAGTCTGGAATGCACAAAATACGTTTGTGTATGAAAATGGGCATGTGCAGCCAACGTTGAAGCATTATAGTACCAGAGCTCCGAACACTTCCTGAAACACCAAAGTGCAATGGGCATGGAGATCGTGGTTGCGGAGAAAGATTATCCAAACGAGAAGTAGGGTGAAGGACTCCTGGGGAGGGTCCAACGTAACCACAAGCAACATATTTGCAACGGACAAGGATACGGCGAGTAATAAATTAAGGGTTTAGAGAAACAGTAAGCAAAATACAAAAATCCAACAGTGAATGCATGGCTAATGCAAATAAATGTACAAGAGGACTGAATCATCTCCTTTGAAGGAAGGGGGCGTGACGGCATAAACAACAAAAGAAAAGTAGTAAAGAGTCCAGTCGTGGAGGTAAGTGTGTAGCCAACGAAGGCAAAGAGCCATGGACAAGCCATGGACATGTGTATCAAACTCCGTGTCTTGCATGTGGCAAGGATGCTCCGAAAACATTAGGGCCAACTCCGTGACATAATGGGAAAGTATGGGCAAGAAGCGAAGTGCGAAACCTGAAAACGGTGGGAAATAAGGGAAACTGAGGGTTTCCAAGGAAACCAAATCATCGAAATCTGATCCAGAGAACAGAACAAGAAAGGAAGAAAAAAAAGAAACACCTCCAATCCAAAACAAAGTCCATCCACGCCAGACCAAGACGCCATAAAAATCCAAACCGGAATCAAACTGAAAGAACAAAGTAAATGCCAAATCTGATCTTTGTGAAAGTCTATCGCAGGTTGCGGATAACCTTCTTGCCACGGGCAAGGAAGGGGCTAGGCATCTCATCCAGTTCAGGGTTCCAGATAGCAGGAGCATCACGTTCAGAGCATTTCACGCTCATAGTGGGACCGCCAGCGCGCGAGTCACTGGCACAACGCTTGACTTCATCCATCGGACGGCCTCCAGCTCTCGCCTGTGCGAGTTCGACTAGAGTGCGGCCACCCATGTTGCGTTGCATAACAGCCTTGAACATTTCTTCGCCGCCACCCCCATTCTTGGCGGGGGGAGGTTGCTGCTTCGAGGCACTCTTGCGAGTTGGTGAGGTGCTCGCATCGGCGGCGAGGTTGGCAGATGATGGGATTTTAGTTAGACGGCGGTGGGGAGATCTAGCTCTGCTCTCACTTGCACTGCGCTCTTCGGATTGGGAAGCCGATGCACTCGTAGATTGAGGAAGCCGAGTACCACTAGAAGGAAATAGAGAGGGTTGGGTGGTAAGTTTCTGCATAAGAGCTGCGGTGTTTTGGCGAAGAAGAGGTCGCCGAGGCGCCTTCAACGGGTCGGGCTTCACCTTGGGCCGAGTTGGGGAGGGTAAGTCCGGCGTGTCGTCCTCGTCATCGGAGTACGCTAGGGTGGGCTCCCACTTAGCCTTGTTCCGCTCGGCCTCTGCAAAGATGTTGCGAGCACCTCCTTGGGCGGAAGTGCGGCGAGGGGATAGGGAAAGCGAAGCGATTGAAATAGGTGACGGCTCGGCCATTTGAACATCCACCGGTGAATCAACAACGGTTTTGGAACGACAAAATGGCGTCCGGGTCTCTTTCTTTGGCTGCTTTCGGGTATTTGATGGAGGAGAGCCCAGAGACAGCTGGCTGATGTCGGCGCTGGATGAGGGGGTAGTATCGCTGTCGTCTGTCATGTTGGCAGAAGACCGAGAAGACCGCCAACCTTGATTGCTGGATCGAGAGGACCCAGAGCCATGGGTACTCGTACGAAATACATCATCTCGGGAGGTGTTGCTATTAGAAGTGTTGTGCTTGTACTTCTTCACCTCAATGGCAACCCTCTCTTGTACTTCAGACTCAAATCGCTTGCGGAGTCGGTCAAGTTCGCTTTGCACCTGGCGGTCAATTTCCAAGCGTGCTTTGACCTCCCACTCTCGTCGGACAATGTTTTCAATTTCAGCCTTGATATGTTGCTTTTCTGATTCTCTCTTGGCGAGATTCTGTTCCATCTCGCGGACTTTATGGACAGCAACCTCCTCACGTCGGCGTAGGGTCTTTCCGAGGTCAACAACCTCTTTCTCCTTGCGCATCAAGCGAATGATAGGAAGATGAATTAGAGCGGAAGTATCGGGGCGGTGATCGGGATTGACCCGTAGACAGCTTCCAATAACGTTCTTGAGCTCTGGTGAATAGTAATCAGGCAAGGGAGCGAATTTTCCCTCGCGAATTTTTTGAACTAGTTGAATATGGGTGCGAGCGTTGAAAGGGGGCTCTTTCTGACAGAGCTCGTACATGATGCAGCCAACCGCCCAAATATCGGAGCGCAGGGTGTATTTTTCAGCTGCACAAATTTCCGGTGACATGTAGAAAGGTGTGCCAACATAAGTAGATGCGAAATCGTGCGATTGCATTTGCTTGGACAAACCGAAATCGCCCAGCTTTACGGTGTTGTCGCTGCCGAGGAAGATGTTCTCGGGCTTCAGGTCGCGATGCAAGATAGTGACTTGCCCCTGTTTTCCTTTGAGACCAGATGGTTTGGGAGCTGGGCCCAGAATGTTTGATCCGACCTCGGCGGGATCGGAGCCGTAGTGACACCGGAACAAAGCAGTGACAAGCTGGGAGAGAATGCGCCAAACAAACTCCTCTTCGGCGTACTTGTTGGCCTTCTTCAAGTTCTTGATGACCATGCCTAGATCTCCGCCACCACAGTACTCCATATAGAGGTACAGGTCCTGGCTGGCCTTGAGATGTTCTCGGTGGTAGTATGCGACGATGTTTGGGTGACGAAGCGAACTCAAAATGTTGAATTCGGCGGTGAGCTGTTCGCGTTCTTTCTGCGACATTTTGATGTAGTTGATTTCCTTGCGGCATAATATCTATAGGAGCAGGTGGAGGTTAGTTCCGGTTGCAAGATGCCAACAATGCACTACACTTACGAATCCATCTGACTTCCGCTTGACTTTGCGAATGATCCCGAAGGAACCGCAACCTGAATGAATACATAAGATTAGTTTTGACCATATAGAATATAAATTGGGTGACAAAAGCGCAGAACTTACCAATTTTGTCCAAAATCTCATACTTATCGGCCTCAGCCAAAGCAATCGCCATGGCTACAGATTGCTGTAGAGTTTAGGACAATAAGGTGAAGACGAAACAGAAGGATGAGAGTCAATGATGCATGAACGGTGCGAGACAAGATCCTGTGTTAGTAAAAAAAAAGAGTCGAACTGCAGATTTGAAGATTTGAAGAAGAGTCAAGGCAATATGAATTGGAGCTTTGAAGATGGGTGTTTGGGGGATCGTTGCTATGCAACGGTTGATTATGACGCTTTCCCAAACCTAGCAGGCGGTGGGGGAGGTCGATCAAACGGTCGGAAGGAGACAAAACAGCTTTGTTCAATTACGATTGTTATAGTTCAATGGCGTGTTACTATGTATACTTGAATATATCTCTCTATACTTCAAGCCTCCAAATACCTCGACATCACTATATTCACTCCCCCAAACCTATACAATATAGGACACCCCTTAATTTAGACTTCTCATTTGAATACTCACGTGATTCTTATCGATAAGCCTGTTTCCCCCCCGCCGTTTGCCGCTTGCCCTCATCCCACTTCGACCTGTTGTTTCTGGCAACCTGCATGATGGACGAGCCAACTGTGCTACGGAAGGACCAGCTGGAGATCAGCTTAGTCAATGAGAAGAAGTTGATTAAGGAGGGCACTATTAAGGATGATAACCCTTTAGATCTCAGTGAGGCATTCCGCGAACTATGCAGCGCATGTCGTCGGGGCGATCTGAAAGTCTGTCAGGAGAAAATCACCGAAGGCGTCAATGTTAATGCTCGTGATCCCTATGATTACACGCCATTGATCCTGGTGAGTACAATAAATTGATAAATCGGCTGTGTCAATCCCGCGTACCACATAATAACCATGAACTGGTAGGCGAGTCTCTGTGGTCATTATGAAGCTGTGCAACTTCTTCTCGAGTCCGGTGCGCTCTGTGAGCGAGACACATTTCAAGGTGAAAGGTAAATAGCAATTGGTTCTCTATAGAGTGACTATAATTAACGATGGTGGTTCTATAGATGTCTCTATAATGCCCTAAACGACCGGATACGAAACCTCCTCCTTGAGTATGATTATTCCAAGTCCACGGATCCCCTCCAGCCGCTAGCCGCGCATATAACTTCGCTTCTCACCCGCGAGTCTCCATTAACGTCAGATATTGTTGTGACTGCATCCGACGAATCGCTTCACCTCCACAAATTTATCCTCGCGGCACGCTCCCCATATTTCTATGGTAAACTAGCCGTGGCACCAGACTCTGCAACATGGAATCTCCCGAGCACCATTCCACCGGAGGCATTCGGTGCTGCTATCAAATACCTGTACTTTGGGGAGGCTCCTCGGGACCTAAGAAGTGGACCAGGGACAGGCTTCACGGAATCCGAGACTTTTGCAGGGGTAGATAGAATCTCCAAGTACTTGGAGATCCCCAATCTTCTAGACAGTATCCTTGATAGCGGGGATAGGAGACGTGCCAGACAAAGAAGAACCGACGATATTTCCAAGGGCCGAGATCAAATGGAACAGTGGTTCCAGGAGAATATTCTGGGGAACAAGCTCGAGGTGGAAACTTCGAAAGTGAGCGAAGTGAAGTGGGGTCGAAGCAATGCAATCTTTGCTGATGTTCTTCTGAGGGCGGATGAACTCCCTGAGGAAGAAGAGGAAGCAGAAGTTGACACACCGGAGCTCAGCCCTATCTCTACCGCAAACGAGAAGACTCTTGAGGCACCGAAATCCATCATCTTCCCATGCCATCGAGCAATGCTTTTGCGATCTGAGTTTTTCCAGGCAATGTTCACATCCACGTTTCGCGAAGCTTACCTCAATGAGACTCTGACCATCATCGACGTCAACTGTTCGCCCGAGGTCTTGGAAATTATTCTTACATTCTTATACACCGAAAGAGCCGATTTCCCTTTAGAAATCGCTGTCGATGTCCTATTCGCCGCAGATATGCTCTTCATCGAGAAACTGAAGACAAAGGCTGCCGTGGTCATCAGCACCCTTGGCAGTGCTGGAATGTCTCAGACTGAGGCTGCGAAAACTCGAGGTACGGCGCACGAAGATGACATTGACATTTACTCGATCGTTCGGGCTGCGTGGTTGACGCGCGTGCAACGATTGGAAGAATTCGCTGCTCGATATCTTGCATATCGACTGGAAGCACATATAGATAGCCTAGAATTTGCAGAGTTGATTCAGGAATCAGCATCTCGTATCAAGGCGAGACAGGAAACTGATTCCATTGAAATGCTGGATGACATCCGGTTCTACCTTGGAGAGCGCTTTAGATTGAGATTCGATGAGGCTGGTCTGGATGAGATGATGGAAGAAAAAGAGCTACTGGAATATCTAGAAGAAGACGAGCAGCCCGAAAACGTTATAAATCTCACAGAACGTGTGAAGACCCTGGATGTTTCCGAGGATATCCCCAGTCAAGGGCAGGAGCCGCCAGTCCATGCCTCCGTGATTCGAACTCTGGACGGCGCGGTTGTCGAGGATGAATTCTCAGAAGATGCGATGAACTATGAGATCTTGCTCGAGAAGCTGGATAATTTGCTGGAGCGACTCAACCTCGAGGCTTAGGCAATTGAGATTTCGCCACTGGCTTCGATATCAGTCGACCAACGGCGTCCCCCTGGCTTCATCGGGCTGTCCTAGTGGCTTCTGGGCTGTTGCTTTATAAAGGGACCGAGCTCGAGGCCATAGCGTCTGAAAATTGGAAGGCGCTCCTGTGATGAACTTCAATATATATTCAGCTCGCTGGTGGAATCTTTCTGGTGACAAACACATTGCAGACTCCGGGTAGGAGGGAAATATATATAGTTTGTCTATAGATAAAAGAAGTAGTAGATGATTTCAATAACACTCGAATTTATGTACATGAAAACACCGATAATACTCGGTGACAAGCTGTCAAATTCATTTATAGAAGCGAGTCCAATATTTCTAGACTTTGCAGGCCATGGTTGGATTGCCTGGATGCGATACTCGAAGATCACCATCAAGTGCGCTTTGTGTGGTAGGAAGTTTGTTGCGTAACTAGTGGGTATCAAGACCATGTCGGACCTAGTTGATAGCCGCCACCTTGTATCTGAATGGAAAACGGTGCGCGGTCCTTCGGAGGACCAGAGCGTGCTAGTTGCATCGTGGGTTGGTTCGCATTAAACGGTAGTTGTAAGTCTGTTACCTCCATTTGGCAAAGAATCCGTAGTGCTCATCGACCTCCACTCGGTTGATCTTGATCATCACCACCGATGCCTTTCTGCTGCTTCTCGAGCATCCTTGCATCCAAGTCTCGTATCTGGTTTTCAATTATGCCTCTCCGAGCGACCAAGTTGGAGCGCATACCCTGGAGGGCTTTGGTTTGCTCATCGAACGTCGATTCTTGCCGTTGCTTTGCTGTCTATATCGTATAAATTGTTAAATCTGAAATGGGATTCAATGACAGGACTGCAAATAAACGGATAACTTCGGTCTAGATAGATTCGCTCATACCTCGGCAATTTCTTGATTTGTTTTAAGACCAGCTCCATAAAGAGTGCCGGTGATAGTGATAGAAACGACCGCAGTAGTTAAAATCAACCGCTTGATATTCGGAGGAGTCATGGTGAGTGCTATACAAAGTCGAAGCTGTTTGGTCGCAACTAATTGGCCATTTCGAGGCTCTCACCGCCTACCTAAACCGGAGTTTCTATTGATCGCGGACGCGTTCCCCTCGCGTCTGACTTGAACAAAGAACGGCCGGACAAAGCGAATTTCACAGACAGCCCATGAGGCTCCCTCTGCATCTACTCGAGGGTTTCGACCAACATGGCGTCACCCAGTATTCCTCGTCGTCGACCTCACAGCGAGGATGAAGAAGGCGAAGACCCTACGTTTACTCCCCCAGCCCAACCCTCAAATCACAAACGCCCCCGCTTGAACCCCGCTGATAGCGATGACGGATCGGAGCCTGAAGACGAGAGCGAGGGTGGAAGCGAAGCAGAGAGCGATGAGGATAGCGCTAGATCTGAATCACCAGAAGCAGTTTCTCAGGCCTCGCGTGCGATAGCCCACAATGGCCTTGGCCCTGGAGGCTATAAGCCGGGTGCGATCGTGCGGATCAAGGTGACAAACTTCGTGACCTACACGTCCGCAGTGTTTTATCCTGGACCAAAACTCAACATGGTCATTGGTCCAAATGGAACGGGTAAAAGCACCCTGGTCTGTGCCATCTGCTTAGGCCTGGGATGGGGACCTCAGGTACGACTCGGACTATATCGTGCACATCCACCCTATACTGACATTTATCTGATTTCTAGCATCTTGGACGTGCCAAAGACCTGGGCGAGTTTGTGAAGCATGGGGCTCGAGAGGCTGTAATTGAGATTGAGCTATGCGGACCGCCCAAGAATAGAGAAAATTCCATCATCCAGCGAATCATCAAGCGCGATGGCAATAAGAGCTCATTCATACTCGACGGAGTCCCTGCTTCTAAGAACGAGGTGTTGAAACTGGCTCAGTCGTTCGCCATCCAGGTAGACAATCTTTGCCAGTTCCTTCCTCAGGATAAAGTTGCTGAGTTTGCTGCACTTACACCGGTCGAACTTCTTCATTCCACCCAAAGAGCAGCAGCTGGCCCGGAAATGACCCAGTGGCATGAGGCCCTAAAGAGACTAAGAGCCGAGCAGAAGAAACTTGAGACGGCTAACCGTGACGACAAGGAAACGCTAGAAAACATGGAAAATCGCCAAGAGATGCAAAGAGCTGATGTCGAAAGAATGCGCCAGAGAGCCGTGATCAAGCGGAAAATTGAAATCCTTGAGCGTTGCCGTCCAATTGTGGAGTACAAGGAACATCACAATGCCGTCGAAGCCTTGAAGGTTACAAAAGCCGAAGTCGAGCGAGAATATCGTCGGGTCCAAGCTGAAAACGAGCCTATTTTGCGCGCAGTCAACGCCAAAGAGGCCTATATAGCACGATTAAACGGCGTGAAAGACGACCGAAAGGATTCTGTCGACGAGGCATCCAGGGTGGCCACTACACGCGGCCAAAAAATCGACGAATTTGAGAACAGGATCAAGGACCTCAATGATCAGATTGAGGCAGAAAAAAAGAGCGGTCAAAGGCACAAGTCCGAAGCAGCATCGGCTCAGCAAGCTATCAACAGACTTCGACGCCAACAAGAAGAGGAGGCTGTGGAGTTCGATCCAGAATTCTACAACGAGACTTTGGTAGGAAACCCTATATTCTCCATTATTTGGACTAGTATTCTTATCACAAAATTAGAGAGAGAAACGGCTCGAAAAACGCGAGCTTGAGATCAAGGCCAGAGAAATCCAAGACAAGCGGCAGCCCCTTCAAGAGCAACAACAGCAAGTGCAAAGGAGTATCCAACAGGCCGAGCGCCAGCTGAGCAGCTTGGACTCAGCCTCCGGCCAACAAGAACTCAAGTTGCAGAAAGCATCTTTCGATACGCTCAAGGCCTATAGGTGGCTTCTTGAGAACCAAAACAAGTTTGAGAAAGAAGTATTTGGCCCTCCAATCGTTACATGCTCAATCACCGACCCCAAATTTGCCGATGCTGTCGAGTCTTTATTCCAGAAGACAGACTTCACATCGTTCACTGTGCAGACCAAGAATGATTTCCGCACCTTGCAACTTGCGATTAACCAAACCTTGAGACTCCATGATATTAGCATCCGCACCTGCTCGCTGTCATTGGATACTATGAGGGCTCCAATGCCTAACGATCAACTTGTCCGATTGGGATTCGATGGTTGGGCAAGGGATTTTCTGGTCGGGCCCGATCCTGTCATTGCCATGCTGTGCAGTGAGAAGAACCTACACTCGACTCCTATCGGACTTAGTGAAATCTCAAATGAAGTATTTGCCCGTTTGGAGGAGGGTCTGATGAGCTCCTGGGTATCTGGGAAAAGAAGCTATCAGGTGACTCGACGTAAAGAGTATGGACCTGGTGCCACGTCTACCCGGGTTCGAGAGATCAAGCCTGCTCAGGTGTGGACTGCACAGCCAGTGGACCTTTCTCTTAAGCGTGAACATCAAGAGAACATCACGTTATGGAATGAACAGCTGCAAGACATCAAGGACAAGCTTGAGTCTGAGAAGGCTGCCGTGTTAAAGATACGCGAAGAACACGAGCAGGCCGAGCGAGAAATGGTAATTTCCGTATCTCTCTTGCTTTCGTCGCACCTCATACTAATTTGTGCTACAGAAAGACATCGAGAAAGAAAAGAGCGCAAAACAGACAGCTCACACTCAATACCGAGCAATCCCAGAGAAGATCTGTAAGTTCTATTTCTTATTCTTCTGCCATCTGGCACTTGTCTAACAGCTTGCAGCTCAACAAGAGGCCAAATTGCAAAACATTACATCGATGTTTGAAGGGGTCCGAGAGAGAGTTCGTGAGATTCGCAACCAGCAGGACGAATTTGCAATTCAAAAGGCCGAGGCCGCTGTCGAATATGCCGTAAGTTCACTACTGACATGTCCGTCTACTTTCATCTGACGTGATTTAGGATGCTGTCGAATTGTTCCGCCAAGCTTATGAGGAGCTCATCAAAGTCGAGGTCCTATTTTTGGAGGCGACTTCCGACCTTCAGACCCTGCGGCATCGCAACATTGATAGTACGAAATTACTAGAAGCAAAGAGGCGAGAGGCACAGGAAGCTACAGTTAAATTGAGGGAATCCAAAGTGAAGGCCAGAGCAGTTTTGCAAAAAGCTCAGCAAATCAGCCGAGAACTACACGACCAACCCGACGCACAAGCTCTACTTGAAGAACTCGACGATCATGACATGGATAAACTCGAAGCCGACATTGACTCTGAAAAGGCCCGACTGGAACTCACCCATGGTGGCAGTAGTCACATGATCAAGGAGTTCGAAGACCGTGAAAAATCCATTGAGAAGTTGCGCTCTAAACTCGCCGACTTCCTGAACAAACTTACGGAACTTGGCAACGCGATCGCAGATATCCGCAAGGACTGGGAGCCCAGGTTGGAAGCGCTCATCGAGAAGATCAGCGATGCCTTCTCGGATTCTTTCCGCCGCATCGGATGTGCTGGCCAGGTCACCTTGGGCAAAGCAGAAGGTGAAGCTGGGCCCAACGGGGAGCCTGGTGCTAGCGAATTTGCGGATTGGTCGATCGTGATTCATGTCCAGTTCCGTGAGGGCGCCGGGCTGTCGGTCTTGGATTCACATCGCCAGTCTGGTGGTGAGCGAGCCGTGAGTACCATCTTCTATCTTATGGCACTCCAGTCGCTCTCGGCCTCACCCTTCCGCGTGGTCGATGAGATCAATCAAGGCATGGACCCGCGAAACGAGCGCATGGTTCATGGACGCCTGGTAGACATTGCCTGTGCCTCGGGCGAGACCGAGGATACCGACGAGAATGGCAACCCCATCGGCGGCGGTGGGGGTGGCCAATATTTCCTTATTACACCGAAGCTGCTTGAACAACTGTCCTACAAGCCGGGTATGCGCGTGCTTTGCATCTACAGTGGGGAGCATATGCCGGAAGATTATGACAAGACCGAATTCAAGAAGGCAATTCGAAACATGAGGGCAGTGGCCGCCAGTGCGATTACCAGTGGGCCATCTGAAGTCATGCAAAGCAGTGGCCAAGTGGATGTCTATGCCTAACGAAGTTCTTGGGGGTTCAGTTTATTTCTCCAGTTGCGATACCCAATACCGTTTAACCGTTTAACCGGATTTTAGCCTTCCGGATGAACATCGGGCAGGCTACATAAGTACATAGATTTCTGGTTTCAGTTCAGAGAAAAAGGAGTCTAATAATGGTCGGCCTTTTTTTTTTTCCTTCTATGATATGTTGTTAGGTACTTGATAAAAGATCAGAACATATGAATAAATCACACTTCTCCCAGACGTGGGTCAAGCACTCGCACAGACACGGAGTGGCCGATCATGCATATGGGGCCAAAAGGGAGCCGCAGTGGACTTGAGTGGAATTTTCCCAGGTCAAAGAGGTCAAAGAGGTCGAGGTCAAAGAGGTCGAGGGTCAAACACAACCATTTCCGTTTTTCTTCCGGGGTTTACCTCGCAAGTTCGAAAAAACAAAAAAAAAAAAAAAAAAAAAAAAGGGACTCTCAGTCATGCCTGGATCGGACGATTTGACCGAAAAAGAAATAGATCGCTTTACGAAAAGAAAACCAAAACCTGTTCTTCGTAAAGAGAGAGCTCAGATCGACATTTGCGGTCGATCACCGGAGGATTGCACACCAATGGGCTATGCATTCCTTTCGCTAAGATCAACTCTAATACATTTCAACTGTTTTTATTCTTTACTCTTTTCCTATCCCCTATCGAGATGGCCATGCATATTACTGCACGGGGTTGATCGACGCTGCTTTTTGGTCGATTGGTTCGATATTCTACGATGCAATGTTGTCATATATGTCTCATGAAGATGTGTATCATTTTTCATTTTCTATTTTCCTTTCTTTTTCTTTTGGTCACTTGTCACGTCAAACCCCTAATATGTCACTCCCCCTACAAAGACGATACGGAGTACATCACATTTCAATACCAAACCAGGTGATGCATCATAGCGCTTGGAATCCTGCACGGCCCCCAAAAGTCAGATCCACGCATTGGTCACTCTGTTGCTTGATCCTTTCCAACGGCCCCCAATAACGTGGCTTGAGGTCTTACCCCATAGAGGTCAAAAGAAAAAATGTCCAAACAGCCCATATATTGTATATATTGTACAAAGTAAAGTGCCACGGACAGTGCCACGGACAGTGCCACGGACAGTGAGACTTCAGTAGCATCGCAGGGTCACACAATCTCGGCCACACCCGGCATATTCAGATCTGGACGGCCTGATGACTTGGAAATTTGTATATTGCAGACTGCCTATGCAGCCTGGACATATTATTGAGAACTTGTACCTTGTACCTTGTCCTTGTACCTTGTAACTGCATATAATAGAGGATGTACGGAGTACAATGCAAGCCCTTTTTCCACTTTCTACTTGTTTTGAGGGCTCCGATCCTGTAATGTGGCGCAGGACAATACCAAGAATATGGGACCTAAGCCAGGCCTGTATCCAATAATACATGCTACCTAAATGCATATGGAGACCCAATGGATGGCGTGGCGAGGTGAACTAGACAAGGGTGTATAACCGCCAACAAAACCCCAGGGCACCGGGCACCCCCCCTCCCAAAAAAGTAAAAGCCTGGAATGCAACGGTAGGATGATCTACTACTTTAGTCACTCACAGACTTCTGTCTACCAATCCAATGGCACACGGAGTAATGCTTTAATAATAATGAGCTCAAAAATACATACCTCTCCTACCCAATCCCCGCACAAGGGAAGAAGCAATTGCCGGCATAAAACAACACCATGAAAATCACACGTCGATCACCCAAGATCTACCATTAGCGTCCACACCACAACGTATGCACTACAACGTACGTTCCATGCTGTACAAGGTTCACATTGGGATTGCCTCTCTGACAGGGATGACTCAGGGATTGTCTTCTCCGCGACCCAATTAGTGACCGAATTAATGACCGAATTAGTAACGGAGTCCCGGCTCGATAATCACAATTGTACAGTCCAAACTCTATATATATGTACCCTGCAAATATATATGTAGACAATCAAGGACAGGGCTGTGTGTTAGACTTCTTATTGGCAAATTACATTGCAGTAGCATTACATCCTAGTGAGGCGATCAATGCGATGGGCATTGGGTCACGTATGTATATTGTTACCATCGACATGTGCCTGGGAGGCTGGGTATGATCGGACCCTCCCCTCCCCTCCCCCAGTGTGTGTACGGAGGATGTCCGGAGTTGCTTGCATACTTGCGCATATGTGGTGGATCCCGCGGAATCACATAATCTTGAGTCATCGGGTTGGATATCTCAACGGTTACAACAATGAATTCTTCCGAACAAATACCCGAAACCAACCCCGAAGGATCAGAGTGGGAAAATAGAAAGCTAAAGGAAGAGGGTGGAAGTATGGTACCCGAATAGGCAGGAACTTAATCAAAGTAATCAAAAGACTAAACTTTATTCCTTTTTGCTTCAGAGTCTTATGGAGTATGTGCTCCATAGGGAGTACATGTACGGGGTACGGAGTACGTAGGTTGAATGTAGGCGAGGACCGAGGCAACAGTCAATATGTTCGAGTTAATGAAACCGACTATCGAGGACTATCAGACAATTCCGTCGACTATGCGCGGGTATATGGCTTCATTTGGATATGGCTCATGAGTTTAGCGCAGGGATGTTTTTCGGGTGTTTCACAGCTCCAGTGGAGCGAACAGAGCGCAGAGCGCGGGTATCCAGATACATACGGAGTACTGTAGCAGAGACATAGACTCATCGGGTGTCAAAAGTAGTCTGGATCTACCGATGCGATGCGCTGAGAATGGGTGTGAAAGTGAAAGGGGGAGCATAACTTGGATCTACGATCATGACCGTGGTTCGGTATCACCTCCCTAAAATAGCCATCAAGCGCATGGGCGCAGCTCCATGATTACTCTATTATTGCTCCATGTTCCCCGTTTTTCTTTTTCCAAGGCAAAATTATGGAACCCACGACATGGTCAGTTCGCAGGTTTGGAGCTAGAAACAGAGAAGTGTAACCCGATGCTAGGGGCCCCACGGCCGATCACACGGGGGTTATACCGAGGCGGGAAACTGTACGCCCGGTAGGATGCCGGTAAGGTCTCTAATTTTTTGGTGATCGCCCTTAACGAACAGGTCATTGTTTCACACACTTAAGACATGTCGGGTTCCAACCGTCTCTCGCCTAATACCCTTTCCGGCGATACTCCGTACACCTAGCTGGGACTAGTACGCTTCGGTAGGATTGTACCGTAGCCCTGATTCCAGATTAAGTGTTTTTCCTCGGGCCCGACTCCGTGAAAGCAGCCCCCTTTTTGCTAGATCCACCTCTTTCGACCCGAACATATACATACTCCGTATATTGTAGGTGATCGCTGTCGATCATCCCTCGTTTGACATCTAGTTATATACATAGTAGAATAACCAAGGGTCTTTATTTTTACTTTTTGGCATTGATGTTCTATTATTACTTTCCCCCTGATTTTTAGTGCCCTGGGTGCGGATACGGAGGCGGATGCGGCTGGCTATACGGCAGATACGCTGATGAGAATCTACGGTGTAGAAATGAACCTTTTCTCATTTTTTGGGGGCTGGAAAAGGATCAAAGACGGTCCGATATTGGATCCTGAAGGAGCAATCCATCCTTTAATAAAATGAATAAAAAGTAAAAAGTTTCCACAGCAGCAATATTACTCCGTGTGGCCATTAACCGGGCCAAACAAGGAAATTCATGACGAGTTGAAGACATCATCAGATCAGCCCTGGAGGTATCTCATCTAAATCTAGATTCCAACCAATATTCCGATAACATGCGTTCTACTCTGTAGTATGCAGTAGGTTCTATAAACCAGGGGTGAAATACGAGTTAACGCATAACAATATCGACATTACGTGGAGGACCGCATCGGAGACACTCCCTAAACAGTCATCGCTTAGCGATGGCGGGCGATCATTGGATGAGTCAGCAGGAGCTATGGCCATCGGTTACCTATGTATAATTGTATCCCCCTGAAGTTGGATCTTCGTTAGTTAATCCACCAATCATTTCCGAATAGGAAGGAGGTTATGTGGCAGAATTATCCATATAACATATTGTAGGTATTGGACTCCGTAGACTTTTATACATGCAGCTATGGCGGATGAACCTTGAAATTATCCGCTTGGCAATGAGGATGGAAATGAAAGGAGTCATTTCGACACGGTCATATTAATGGGAATCTAATTATCAATAATTCAATACCTGCATAAATAGCATGTAACATGTACACTACTGCAGTCTTCGTCGCGGGAAGATCCCATGTGGATATTCTAGTGATCGGACGTAGACAGGTGCATCGGATTGAATGCCCGATTAGGGCTTGCTGCCACGTGAAATGGAGACAAATAAAAAAAAAAGAAAGTGCATATTGTATGCGTGGCACTTGCATTACCAAGCGCGCCCACCGTCCAATAGAAGCACCTTCCCAAATAGTACAAGCGTAAGATCGGATCTACCAATCCCCGATCGGTGTGCACCAAACTTGGCGGTTTAGAATTCATAGTGGTCTCCGTATCCACACAGATTTAGGTAATTAAAATTCCACGGGTTACAACCTTGGAATAGGTTTAGGTATGTTCGAACGAAAACCACTTTAACTTTGGGAATTCCCTCAAGGTTAACGCTTGGGGGATTTAATTTTAATTATAGTTTGGGATTTCCCTTGATGAAACACAACACGATGTGATATGTGATACAGCAGATACAATGCGCATGGATATGCAAGTGCCATGTGTTCAACCATTCCGCAAGGCAACCAGTATTCTGCAGTGGACATCGTATTGAATATGCATTGTAGGGGGTATATGATATTATATAATAGATCACATCTGCGAAGATCCAAGTTCCTCGCGTGGCTGGACATGTTCCGCCCCACTGATTTGCAACCATTAACTCGACCTGGACAAGCCTGTGTGTTCGGGAAGAAAGGGGTGAGACAGTCGCGTGGCATGGGCCCAGTGCCCCAGGATCAAGAAACGATCAGCGATCACGGCTGAATCCGCTACATACCCGGATCTATGACCTAAAGAGGATAGCTCGATCACCTTCAATATGATGTTCCTCGGTCAGATCGACCATCTGGGCAGACTATTGATTGTTGACTGGAAAAATAGAATGTGTGCGTGGCTTGGGGATAAATATAGTGAAATGGAAGGGGCAAAAATAACTCTTCGTTTAGTATTCGAATAAAAAAAGCCTAAACGTAAACGTAAAGCGTAAAATCGCACCCATGGGACGAGGCTCGAGACTCGAGCGGACCACACTTCTCCCGGTTTCATGGCAGAAAAAAAAAGGAAAAAAAAAGCAAAAATAGGCTTCCGAGCGTGAAGCTTCTCAGAATGAAGATCTTTAAAATGTACTTCCTATATGACACCCGTGGACTGCTCATGACTTAAATGACTTTGTGAGGTGAATATGAAGGGTCAAATATCCATTTACCCTGAGGCGAACCAAGGGAGGCCCAATCAATGACCGCGGAATACAAAGGCCGGGACCAGTCTCAGTTGAGGATAGGCGATCCGAACCAAGTGCCGACAAGGGGGGGGATCATCCGTAGGCCCGGGACGATCCTAACGCTCGAGCCATTTTTGAATAGTAATAATAAATCGAATAATTATGTTGTTGTATAAGGATTTTGTCGGGTGAGATACGGAGTATAGAAGTGAGTTATGAATCAAAATGAACATATATGTATGTATAATCGATATATCCAATTGCCATCTACTTTATTTTGTGCAGTCCGTTCCCTGATATTATCTCCGTCACCGGCGATCTCTGATAAAGGGCTAAATAGTGGAGCTCGCTTCCACGAGGCCGGGACAAATCCACCCCTAACGGCCAATCCCTAGTCGCGCCTGTGCAGAAATCGTGCACGGCCGAAGATAATGAGAGGTAAACTGGTAATAGGAGTAATGTTCCAGAACGCCGATCGTGTCAATATGTAACTCGTTTTTCGCAGGTAGCTACAGTTCAGTTCCACGGTTTTTAAGGAATGATCTTCAGGAGCGAGGTCTAGGATCGACTCTAGGCCTTTTCGCCTTCTCAAGTTAGTATTAGTATAGGGTTTCAAATGCCAGAGCAATCTTCCCTTTCCTCCATTGCCAACTCAGATCCACGATTGGACAGCGACTAGATAGTACGCCGTAGATTAACTGGATATTGTATATGTATCATGCACCAGAGTGGGAGGGAAAACAAGTTTTTTTTCCATGTATGATATACCTATATACATCCATGTACTCTGCTCACTGTGCCTGTAAGGTTTGTGTAAGCGAGTTCAGTGCCATGGATTAATAATTGTTTCAGGCATTCCTATGGTTTCGCCCCAAGCGCTTAAAGCCGCCCTTGGTGATGACAACCCGGGATGAATTGCAGCGGTGATGGTAATTAATAGATTAAATTAAATTTCACAGTACAGACCCAACCCACGGAACCATGGAACGCACGAATGGAGTACCCTGGCTGACGTATAAGCAGCGCAGGTGTCAATACGATTCCAAGGTTCCGGAGCTGTGGCCCAAACAGGACTAGTGCCATCCCTTTGTGACCTTCCCTTTTCGCTCGCGCCGTTTTACTCCATAGCCACGCGACAAAATGATCTCCTGAACCGTCCACGGTATCCCCCGGGTTTTACACCTATATTATTGTATCATTATCATAGTTTGAAGGGAGACACAACGAGAATGATTATATCAATGTCTATCCCCTATACAACCGTTCATCTTTCATCACTGTCTCAGATCAACAGATCCGTGATCGATCAACCGTTTATGGGGTGGCTTGCGATATGTGACAGGTCTAGCAGGATCTGCACTAACCGTAGCCGAGGTGCAATCGTCCAACGGGGTTTTTACGCCTCCCAATTTGGGTTTAGGGTGCTGCACATCCCACAAGGCTGGAAGGTCGGGGCTTCTATCTTCGCGTGGGTGAATCGTCATTCCCCCCACGTTAATCTCCGAAAAGAAATATTTATTATTTATTTTGCTTAGATTAATTTTAAATTGAATTTTATTAAACCTAAATTAGGAAAAATCAATTAAATTAAGCTTTGGAGCCAACTGCGTCTCATTAAAAATAATTAAAAAAAGGGAAAATACAATTTAAATAAAATAAAATAAAATAAAAAGAATAATGAAAAATGTTGTAACGAAAATCGTAATTTTGCCTGTGCCGGCGATCATTCAAAGCCGCCCGCCTGCTTTCTAGGTATAAACCTCGTGGCATCCCCCACTCGCTGAACAAAGCCGAACTCGAAACGAACCTGGATCAAACCTCTCCAACACATCTCCTTCATAATGGATCTCGCGAATCTCCTCTCTCACAGCACGGCTGTCAAGCCGGTATATACTCCTCTCGAGTCCAGCTACTATAAGCGCTCGCCGCCTCTGTCGCCGCCAGCTGAAGAGCCTAAGGTCTCATTGCCCTCAATCTCATCTCTCTTTGAGGGTGCCGATAGTGCTCAGCACTCAGCTAGTGAGTACTTCCAACTATACTACAGTCCCATAACATCCTCGCTAACCCCATACCTCCCAGAGCGCCAACGTCTCTCACCATCTATCGGTGAGCGCCACGTTCGGGTCCAGTCCTACGAGCTGCCCCCAACACCACCTCTGCGCCCCGGCTCCGGCCACGCCCATCGCCGCACATCTCCCGTGGAGTCGCTCTCTCACAAGGAAGCGCACCACCATCACCTACACCGTTCCTCTATCTCCAGCAACGGCTCCATCCACACCCCCCGCAACACAGCACCATACGCTTCGCCCGCGCCCAGCGTTTCATCTTACACATCTCCCATCGACACTCCCCAACAGCCAATGTATTACCCACGCCCACCAACCACATCCTCTTTCCAGCCCTCGACACCAGCATCAGCTCCCCAGATGCCCACTGTCCAGGTCCAGACGCAGCAGCCGCACTCCCACTCGTCTTCGGCTCTCATCTCTCCCGTCACCCCGGCCTGGCAACACCACCACTACTTCCCGCCTTCTACCTCAACCCCGTACCAGCAGAACCACGACCGCTATATCTGCCGTACCTGCCACAAGGCTTTCTCGCGCCCTTCTTCCCTGCGCATCCACTCCCACTCCCACACTGGCGAGAAGCCCTTCCGCTGTACGCATGCTGGATGCGGTAAGGCTTTCTCTGTCCGCAGCAATATGAAGCGCCATGAGCGTGGCTGCCACTCTGGTCGCCCAGGCCCTGCTTCTGCTGCTACTGCACTTGTTGTATAAGCCGTGGTGGATTTGTTGTCTCGGTATTATTCTGATTCTTGTCATTATTTTTTGTAGAGGGTGTTTTTTCTTTTGTCAGGTGGGGATTTCTTTTGTTTGGCGTTGTGTGTGATGCCGTGATACCCTGGATCTTGGTTTTGATTCTTTCTATCGCATTCCCGTTTGGTTTAGATGGGTCGGTTCTATACACTATAAAATAACGATTCTCAATGTACATTCTATGATGAAGACTATTTATTCTCCCTGTTCGGTTATCCTGTAGCGGTCTTCGTACTGCTCATAGTTTTGTTCTTTAGTAGCCACAAATTGTTGCCCCTCGCCGAGGCGCCCAGTGCTTCTCGTTCGGACTGCTTAAATCATGAAAGGAGCTCAGGACATTAACCTTTTCACAGTCATTCTTATCTACCTATGCCCTAGATTTATGCATCATCACATCATTACCAACATAACCTTGGAAGTAATCCCGAATAACTAAAGAAAGAGAAATGTATCTGCCCAATAAAACCCGCCAGTAAACGCCAATCCAAAAGAATATAGAACATAAGCTCTTAAATACCCAAACCCTTCCAAAGTCTACTCATCCAAAACCCCCCTCACCAACGCAGCAAGACTAGTTTCATACCGCGCAGGATTATGATCACTCAACATGCCACCAGCAAAGCGCAGCTCACCAAACCAAGCGTCAATATCCCGAATGAACCGTATCTGCACGCGAGTCGCAGGTCTCCCAAGACGCGGATACCCATCGACCCCGAGCTCTGGTGCCGTAAACGCATCCCGCTGTAGAACCCGCATCGTCTCAACGACAAAAACCTCACCGGGCGGCATGAGTTTTGGCGCACGCATCTCATCCCGTAGCAGTTTCAACGTCTTCCAGGCCCAGGCGTCTTCACCGACGCCGTCGCCCGCATTGACGACCAGCGGAGGCTGGTTGACGTAGAATTTGTGGATGATGCTTTGGCGGAGGGAATCGCTGACCCGTTGGCGGATGTGTGCTTTGGCACCTGTGGTGTCGTCTTTGAAGGATAGTGACGCTGTGTGCATGTCGTGTAGGATGCCTAGCGACAAGCTGGGGACTATGTCTGAGCCATTGACGATTGTTGTTATTAGGCCTCGCGTGGCGAGGCGGAGGAAGGGGGACATCACGGCTGGCGGGCCGTAGGCATAGACATGGATTGGGCGGTTCGCTGGAAGGGTATAGGTTGGTGGGCTGGGGTCTAGGGCATTGATATTGGGGTTTCTATCTGCGGTCAAGAGACGGGGACGAGTGGCGGGCTGGTATGAGGCTGTTACGAACGATGTACCTGTTGTGGAAGGGTTGGGTTCTGAAATCATCGTTGCGAGAAGGGCTGCGACGCCCCCGCCGAGTGAATGCCCGCATAGGACTATGCCGTAGTCTTGGAATTCTTCTAGTGCCGCGCGCAGGGTGATCATAACTCGACCGCCGCCGCCCTCTAGGAGCCGCTTGGCTGAGGCGTGCATGCCTTTGTGCACCTTCCAGCTTTTGCCTTGCCATTCGAGGTCGTCGTAATCACAAGTCATGTCTGTGAGGATGTCCTCGAAGCCCCAAGTTCCTCGTAGAGTCAGAACCACGGCTTTGGAGTCATGGTCGATGGAAAGATAGTGGACTAGTGGGAAGCCCGTCTCTGTCTCACCAGCTGCGTTCGAGCCACCAGCTGGATCGACGAATGACGATAGGAGGATGGTGGACGGTGGCAGACCTGCATTCTCTGAGAACGCACTGTGCTCGTGGCCGTCTGACTTCGTACTAGGTATATTCTTCGAGCCACTAGGAACACCCATGACCTTGAGCGCATTCGAGCCATATGAGGCAGAGGAGAACCGACAGAACCGGCGAATGTTTTGCACAAAGTGTCTCTTTGGAAAGATACCGGGAACAAAGCCATCACGATTGAGCGCCTGGATGGTTTCCATATCTTCATACGCACTCTTGCGAGGCCGATGCGCAAGCAGCAGCGACGTCTCAGACCCTGCAGTTGCTAAGGAATACAGGCTGGGGGTGTATGATTGGGATCTGCGATGCATAGCTGACGAGCTGGGGCGGTTATCATTTGCAGACAAAGTCCCCTCTGCTTCCGATCTTGTGACAGACATGGAGCTGCTGCTGCGAACATGAGTCTGGACTGCGGCAGGCGATCCAGAACGCGTACCAGCACCACGGCGTGAGAGGAATGTGTCGGTTTGAGTGAGAAGCGACTTCTGGCTCTCCTCTCGCACCGCATAATGCCCCCCTTGCGAGCCCGTAGAAACTTGCCTTTCGTGAGATGAGGCGTTTTTTGTTTGCGACTGTGGTGACTGTCTTTGGGGAGAGTTTGGGAAGGGCGACCTTCGTAAACCCCGGTTGGGAACAGGGGTTATCGGTCGATAGTTCAGAGGTTCAGTTTGTCTCTTCTTGAGAGCAGGTCTGCTGGAGGTCTCTCGCGCAGTCGCTTCCTTCACAGACGCTGTTCCTTTTGTAGGCCTGGGAGGTAGACGAGGACTCGTCATCCCCGAGGGCCCGGATGAGGCTATAGGTTGCTTCTTTCCCGGTGGCCGCTTGGCCTCATTCCTTTCCAGAACAGCTGGCTTAACCTTTTGTGCGAATTTCGTGAATGTGCCTTTGCTAGGTGCAGACTTAGGAGATTCATTCTGTAAATTGGGAGTTGTTCCACGGCGCTTGGGAGCAATGCCCTGTGTGGCATCAGGATGTAAATGCGACTGATCATAATGGGGCTTCATCGGACTATTGAACAATGGGTTGTCCGGCAATGCCCGTTTATGATGATCAGGCTCAGGTAGAGCAAGATTTCCAGAGCCGTCATACGGTCGCAGCTGAGTGCTCTGGGATTTGTTGAAGGCTGTCCTAAACACCACCGTATGCTTGGGAAACCGCCGCTGGTTGTCGGTCGTATTGGTATCTCCACAATCATGATCATGGTGGAATCTCTCCTCTATCATTTTCGTTCCAGGCGGGGCGGCGATCTCTGCCATATCATCATCGTAGACATCGACTGTGATCGTTCGTGCCGTCAGGATTTCCGATCTGATAGATGCGTGGCAGCCCTGAGGAAGTTGGCTCATGATATAAGCGCGGATATCCTCATCGGACACTTGCTGCTGACCATCCAACGGAATAGAGAGACGATGCCCAAACGGATCAGACATGCTCGACCGTTTGACTACATCAAAGGCTTCATCGCCATTTCCAGGCATCACGAAGGAAGCACTGCCAGGCTCCACCAACTCTTCATTATTGCGATCGGGGAATTGCAGTCGATGGGACCCGATCACGTCCGCTCTTGCGCCGTTGTCCAGGATGACAACATCCCAAACAATCTCATCCCCGCCATTCTGTCGTAGATGCCTTTCAGTATTCTTCTTACCCCAACGCTGCAATAGCGCGAAACCTAGAGAGCCAATGAGGAGGTCTCCGACACCGATATTCTGGGTACTTGCGCCAGGTTCAACGGATCTAAACTCACGTCGAATCAGCGTGATAATAGCCGCAATGGCCCTCGAAGACTCGGTGGATCCAAGAATGGCATCCAAAGTAGACAGAAGTGCCTGTGAGAGATTTGCAACCGAAGACAATGTGGCCGAGGAGAAATGAAATGTCGCAGCAGCGAAGAAAGATGCCGAGGTCACCGTCGTGTGGAGTGTCGCCAACTAGGGGGGTGTTAATCGAGACTAAGTCGACGGACCTGCAGGGTTTAGGAACATACACTTCGCTCGAGGAGAGACTCCGCTTCTGTCCTACCGTGTTCATCCCCACTACGAATCGCGACATCTCGTCCTGCCCTCGTCAAGATCCCCTCGACCAAAGCCCGGCTCAGTTCCAAGCCGGTTAAAGTCGTGGCTCGCGCACCATCCAGGGCTGCCCCGCCAAAGAATGTGCCCACTCTCAAAGATAGTGAGCTTGACTGGGCAATCAAAGATATCAATGACGCGATCGGTCGTGGGAGAAGAGTCGATCCTGAGGCTGGAGCGTGAGGGTGTGCATGGTCGAGATTCATTTCGACATCACGTTTTCCCGGGTCATTGGACCTTTTAAACATTTTTAAACATATCAAGAATAAGAATACATATATATAAATATATATTCAAACCATGAAGATTTTACATTTACAGTCCAAGGTTGTGTATAAGCCAGTTGATATCCCAACTATTGAAGATCGGCCATTCACATGTGATCGACTCCCAACATTTTCTATACACGTCCGTTCCTCTCTCTACGCTCTACATCATCGCTTTCACGTCACCTCCGTACTGCACCTTGCGAATCTGATTTCTGTCGCAATCTTTCACCGTCCGGATTCCCGATAGGCCCATGTTCTGCCACAAATCGGTCAAAAGACCCTTGAGAACCTGTCTGGCCCCATCTCGGCCCTGAATGCTCAATCCGTAAATCACCGGTCGACCAACAAGAACTGCTTTGGCTCCCAAACACAGTGCCTTAATCACATCCGAACCTGTCCGAATCCCGGAGTCAAAAAGTACCGTCATCTTGTCCCCGACTGCATCGACTATCTCCGGAAGAACGTCCAGGGACCCGATAGCGCCATCGACTTGACGGCCTGGACGAAAATTATTAGAGAAGGGCATGGAAAAAACCCCTCAGGCTAAAGAACCACTTACCACCATGATTTGATACCACAATCCCATCACACCCATATTTCAGCGCTAGCCTCGCATCATCCACATGCTGAATTCCCTTCAAGACAATCGGTCCATCCCAATTATTCCGCAGGAAACCCAAATCCTCCCACGAATGCGGACTTCCAGCGAAAATGTCACCGATCCACGCCCGCGAAGCACCAATGATATTTTCCTCAACCTTCGATCCAGTCTCCTTCTCGAACTTTGCGCGGAAAACAGGATCGCTAAACCCGACCTGATTCCCCACCCCCTTGATAAAGGGTACATAAGCGTTATCCAAATCAGCCGGTCGCCACGCTAGCGACCAGGTATCCAAGGTAACGACCAGAACCGAGAACCCGTTCTCTTTCGCCCGCTTTAGTAGCGACAGCGTAACATCGTTGTCCCTCGGCCAGTACAGCTGATACCATCGCTTCCCGTCCTTGTTGGCGGTCGCAACATCTTCAATCGAGCTAGTGCTCGCCGTGCTCATTGTATACGGCACCCCGACTTCCTCGCATACTTCTGCGAGACCTGTCTCCTTGTCTTCGTGGAAGATACCCTGTACGCCGACCGGTGCCACAATAAGGGGATTATCGTATTTCTGACCGAAGAGCTCAACCGAAACGTCTTGCTCGGGTGTCTAGGTATGTCATCAGTAAGCGAGAACGTACTCGTAGTTCATTGTATATTGCCCCAACTCACATTTCGCATCATCCGGGGGATTCTATCGGCATCTGTTAGTTTCTGAGTATCGTTGTGAGAATCTAGAACCCTACAGCTTCCACTGCCGAAATGCTAGCCGGTTACTATCCATTGTCGCTTTCTCGCCTGCTCCGCCGGCGACATAATTGAATGCGCGAACGCCTAGAGACTCTCGAGCTTGCTCCTCTAGCTTGCGGGGGTCGGTAGTCACACCGGGCAGGATGTCCATCAGGGCACCCTTGCCGTAGATCTCCGTTTGATAGCTGCCGTAGTTGTCAGACATTGTAAATCGTTGTAAATCGTTGGTAGTTGGAAGGTTACAGAATTCAAGTCCAAAGCTGGGGGGACAGCTAAGCCTCGGTGTGAAATGCGGAGGTGGATTGTACCGAGGTTACGTAGATTCATACTAGCTTTATGCATTAACGTGTTGCCCAAAATATCCTGTTTCATAGAGTATCCTTGCGTAATACGTAGAAAGTGAAATGAATTATAGCTTTTAAGCCATCCATACTTTATCCAGTAGCATAACTACTCCGAGCTCTAAGTCGCTCACCATATCTCCAAAGAACAATAGGTACTGGGCAGCCCATAACAACAGCAACAAGAGCAAGCATCGTAGTCCCCCATCCATAACCCAACGACTGATACATCCTTGGACCGAATAGAGGAAATCCAAACCCCGTCAGTCCACGAAGAATGTAAACAGCACCCGTCGCACTAGCCGCATACAAAGTAAAAGCCTCATACAGATATGCACTAGTACATTGGAACAGAATCATCGCAGCGCCGGCGAACAGCCCGATGCCAAGATCAGGCACAATCCAATGTGTGACGGCCTGCGCTCCCCATCCGTACCACAGCAGACCGACTGGGGCAAGGATCGAAGCGGGGAACATGAGAACTACTCTGAATTCTGGTTTGCCATTGTCGTCATGCTTCTTCTTCAGGGCTCGGTAAATTGGATCCGCGAGGAACCCGCATACCTGCGAGCCGAGGAAATATCCGATTCCCAGTGCGAGGTAGTTTAGACTAGCTGGGCCGGCGGGCTGGTGGTATTTCTCTTCCCACAAAGTTGTGAATGTTGAGAGTACAAGGTACATCAGCCCATATAGATAGGCGTAAAAGATGGCTAGGATTTGAACGATGGGCTGCACTCTTAAGAGCTGCAGCGGTCGGAGAAGAGAGTTGCGGTATAACTGGCCGACAGTCTGGTCGGGTTTCTCGTAAGGTGTCTTCAGTAGGGGAGAGTTTGTCGAAGCCGTTTTCAACATCTTCGCTTTTCTCCTCGCAAGGATGACGGGTGGATATGTCTCCTCCATAACAAGTAAACCAAGCACGATCAAGGCCCCGTCAAAGATAGACGTTGCCCAGAATGCCCAGCGCCATGTCGTGTATTGGGTGATAAACCCTCCAACGACAGCGCCCAGAGAAGGTCCAAAGACAGGCCCAAGATTGTAGATGGCAATAACCCAGCCGCGCTCTTCTTTGGGAAAACAGTCGCTAATGATGCCCGCACCCACCTATGTTTGGTGCATTAGAGCATGACCTAGGCGTAGAGGAAGGGGGATACTCACAACCAGTCCACCGGCGCCTCCAATGCCACTGAGTAGACGAGAAGCGAGTAACTCACCTTTATTTCGAGCGAACCCACATACCAGGTTAAAGATCAGGTAGAAAGAATTCCCCGAGTGCAAGACTGCGGCTCTTCCAAATATCTCGCTCAATGGGCCGAGTATCAAAGGGCCAAGACAGTAGGTCAGGACGAAGGTTGAGAGGACTAGGACTGCTTCTAGTGAGCTGCCCATGTACAGTTCGTCTTTGATGGTGCTCAACTCGGGCGCGACAATTGACGAAGACAGTGGCATTAAAAACACGGAAAGAGAGACAACAAGTGTTATGCTCCATTTCTTTGATCCGGGCCAGTTCAATGGGTTTCCGGGGTCGTTTCCTTCAAAGTCAATGGTCAAGGATTGGTGGCTTTGTCGTATCTCGGCGGTTTCTTGGAGAGCATTTTCTGTGATTGCGGGTTTGTTGTTGATTCCATCATAGACTCGAGGATCGCCATTTGAAATTAGTTGGCCCATAGTCTCAGACAATAAAGATATTGGAAAGATAGCAATGTTGAAGGGTATATTCCATCAAATCGAGCCACGATGGAAGTTAGGGTGTCCATCCTTGCCTGATTTGATACCAGACCAATTAAGCGTTTGCGACAGGGCTGTCCCATTGCGTGATAGGCTACCTATGTAGATAGAAGATTCCGAGTGAGTCATACTAGTGCAAACATTGCGAAGCCGGATCTGCAGCAAACCCCGCACCTTTCAGTGTCTGGCATTTTTGCATGAGTAGGCATTTTGGGCTTGAGAAGTTGGCGTCCACAGGTAAGTATTGAATGGAGGGGACGATCTTGGCCGGCTCTAGCGGCTTCGACCCAACTGTTCAAACCAGGTAAAGGAGACCAGTTTAGTTCCGGCCTTTGATTAATTAAATAAGTTGAATGCTAATCACAAGGAATTGCATTTAATCCGAAGAATCAAGAACATTGGTGGGTATCTCAAACAAAAAAAAAAGACACAAACGCCCGTGTCAACGAAAATGATCTTCCCTCTACGAGAGAGAATCACGCCGAGCTCCAGATCTTGATAGTCATGTCATCAGACGTGTAGACCACCATTTTCTCGTCGTGCGACAAAGTAATGGCCCGAACCCACCCCGAATAGCCCGTTAAGACACGGACGCACGCAAACCCTAATGGCACAGCCCATACACGGATGGTTAAGTCGTCGGCCGCTGATGCCACCAGGTTCCCATCACTAGAAAATGCGATCACGCGCAGAGGCCCAGAGTGTCCCTGGAGGACATTGAGCAAGGCGCCAGAAGTAGTATTCCAGATGCGCAGGTCTTTGTCCTGCGACCCCGACGCCAGCAACTTCCCATCAGGAGAGAAGCAGACAGCCCTGATTGAGGATTCATGGGAAATTAGTCGATGGATTTCATTGCCGGTGGTTGTGTCCCAGAGGCGAATCGTATTGTCGTCCGAGGTTGAAGCGAGAGTCTTCCCGTCAGGCGAAAAGGCCACAGCGCGTACCCAGCCCGAGTGCTCATTGAGGGTTTTGAGCAGCGAACCAGAGCTCACATTCCACAATCGTACGGTAAAATCATCTGAGGCCGAAGCGATGGTTCTTCCATCGGGGGAAAATTCCACCGCTCGCACTCTGCCGGTGTGGCCCTGCAGCATGCGGTAGGTGAACCCGTTGTTCACGTCGCTGATGCGAATAGTCATATCATCGGAGGCAGTGGCCAAGAATCGGCCCGTGGGGGAAAATCGCACACAGCGCACCCAGTTGGAATGGCCGTTGTCTTTTGCGGTGCCCCGCTGGAGACCGGTGTTGGCGTTCCATAGACGGATCATCATGTCATTGGAGACAGAGGCGAGGATTTCACCATTGGCGGAAAGGGCCACGTCCCAAATGAAGCCAGTATGGCCATCAAGTGTTTTGGATGAGGTTACCTTCCCAAAGGAAGGAGTGACTAGATCCGCCATTGGTTGAAGCGGTACTTTTTGATTTTGATGGGTTTTGATTGTGCGAGACCCAGAAGAACAGAAAGAGAGGATGCCGTTGCTCCAGACCTCTTCGTACGGCAGAGAAAGGAAAGCAAACGTTTGAACAGCTAATTCAGGAGTCGTTTGGGAAACTCTATAAAACGAGTTGACGTGCAGGATTTCTCATAATGAGAAGTGAAATCATGAGAGATGTGCGTCCGTCAGCAGTGCATTGCGGGGTGAACAGAATTGCAGGGGGAAAAAGTTCCGTTCATGGCAGATATCAATCCTAATTGAATATGGTGCAGAAAGAGTAAGAAAGTAATAGTTCCTCTTTGCAGCAAATAATAGGCACAAATAGGCAAAAATGACAGCCCCGGGGCCGGATTTTCTAATTAGGTAAGCTGGCTAGGCCGGTCCATTGTGATCTGGTGACCTTCCTATTTTGCTCTGTCAATGTAGACTTTTGATACCTTCCAGAAAAGGCACTTGTTATAATATGTCCTACGGAGATCTCTAGACTAGTGGCTTGCTATGTTTGACTTGACTGTGTATTGGCAGGCTCTGCATGTTCGCAGGCATCGTCTTACATCATCCTATGCAACTTCAAGGTCTACATATATATGTATACTCAGGACTACCATGGTACCTTATGAATTGGTTGAATATCTCCATGTTAAAATTATGATGTAATTTTTTTAAACATAATCCGAAGAAATAGGAGAAACAAAACTGCCTATGTACATAGGCACTTCATAGGCACTTCTCTTATCAATCGGCTGCCAAGGTCCCGACGTCCTTATCCAACCTCTTGGCGCTTGGCAACTTTAATTCTTCCTTTTCGCTTTTGGCTTTTTGCCTGAGATTGTTCCCTTAGCCTTGAGACATAATTGAAGTGACCTCCGGAAACACCTAGGCCCAGGGGCCGAGTCCATTCGTCCTCTTTTATTCTTTCTATCTGATATTTGGCTTCTCACCATGGGCCATGCTGAGCCTGACCCCGGTTCACCTAATGACCAAAATGTGCCGGATGAAATCAACTTAGGGCCAACTCTTCACGAGCAACAGATCGAGAAGACTCTGATTAGAAAGATTGACCTGCATATCCTTCCTGTTGTGGTGTTGTTGTATCTCTTCAGTTTCCTAGATCGAGGTACGTGGGGGTGGGGTGCCTGACTCATCCCTTTGCGCTTGCAACTGACATTGGCTGACTTGAATATGCAGTCAATATTGGAAATGCACGATTATACGGTTTGGAAGAGGACTTGGGACTCGTTGGCAACCAGTATCAAGTCTCCGTGTCTATCCTTTTTGTGACCTACTGTGTATGTATATCACGCAATTCAGTCACCGCACGGACGCTAACCCTAATGTTTAGTTCTTCGAGGTCCCTTCAAATCTGGTACTGAAGAAACTAAGGCCATCTCGGTATATAGCCACAATCTCAGTGATGTGGGGTATCGTTGCAACCCTCACAGGAATCACTCAGAATTATGGCGGCTTGGTTGCCTGCCGAATCCTTCTTGGAGTCGTAGAAGCAGGACTTTTCCCAGGCTTTATAACCTACCTCACTATTTTCTATAGCAAACGCGAGATTGCCTTGCGAACAAGTTACCTGTTTAGCAGTGCTGCTATTGCCGGAGCCTTTGGCGGGTTACTGGCTTACGGCATTGGGTTTATGGACGGCATCTGTGGATTGAGAGGCTGGCGCTGGATCATGATCATCGAGGGAATCCCGACAGTTCTACTTGGAGTGGTAACCTGGTTCGCCTTGGCAGATGACCCGGATACAGCTTACTATCTCAACAAAGAGGAGCGGGCGCTTGTTGCCCTCCGCCGGAGTCGTTATATCGGCCAGACAGAGTCTGCGCAGAAGTTCCACTGGGCGGATGTGAAAGAGGGCGTCTTAGACTGGAAGATCTGGGCGTTCTCCTTTGGTCAGTTTGGTATCGATACCATGCTCTATGGATATAGCACCTTCCTACCTACTATTATCAAAGGCATGGGCAACTGGACCACCGCCGAGGTCCAGGCATTGACAATCCCTTGCTATGGACTGGGTGCCATCGCCTATTTGGGCGTTGCCTGGTTGAGCGATCGAACCCAACACCGTGCATTTTTCATATGTCTCTTCTGCACTATCTCAGTTGTTGGCTATGGCATCTTGATTTCAGACTCATCCTCGGGTGTTCATTACTTCGGTGCCTTGATGGTTGCTCTGGGGCTTTACGTTGCTGTTGGTTTACCTCTCGCCTGGTTGCCTACAAACCTGCCACGATACGCAAAACGCACCTACGCAACCGGCCTGCAGCTTACGTTTGGAAACATCAGCGGAGTCATGTCTCCTTTCTTGTATCCCAATTCCGAAGGCCCGCGCTTTGTCCGTGGTAACGCTGTCACTTTAGGTATGGTGGCATTTGCGGGTCTCGTGTACGGTTTCATGTGGATTTCCTATCGTTTTATCAACAAACGCAGAGCCCAGGGTCTGGAGGATGAGAAAATATCGTCGCTGTCGGAGCAGGATATCCAGGAAATGGGTGATCGAAACCCCAGGTTCTTGTACAGCATTTAAATACATAATCCGAACTATCTCCTTGTTTGTGAATGTGTCTTTTCTTTCGGATGATGTCTTTTGAGGTGTATATGAAGATGGTAAAAAAAGCATATACTTTGTGCAAGAGACCTTTGATGCATACGGGGCATATACAACACTCTTCGGCCCCCAAGCCGTCATAGCTCAATGTTTACAAATTTCGGTAATATATGGGAGCTGGTGTCATTTACGCATCGAACTCCTTATTCACTGCAGGGTTGCAATGGAGCTCTGCGAATAGCCAGTAGAACGTGATCCCAAATACGGATTTGAAGCTTGAAGGAGGAAGAGTTGGGGGCGGGCGGGGAGGCTTATACTCCCAGGTGGGCACTCCACATGATTTCAATTTCCAGATTGGGCTACCGCTCTGAACCATGGAAGGAACAACCATAAGCCCCGAAGGCGACGCCTCCAAAAATGATGATGTCATTCCCAACTGGGATATAAGTCCGGGGTAAACTCCTAAATCTACAAACGTCAATCTCTCCGCCCTGAACTTCGCATCACAGATCCATCGACCTGATAGCAACCACAATCGAAAACCATGAAGAACTTCACGCCCCTGAATCGAGCAATTCAAGCAGCCACCACTACCTACCCCATACACTCACATCCCCTTCGCAGCACGTGTTATATCCAAGCACAGAAAAGACCTCAGACAGAGGAGCGCATCCTAGAAAGGTGTATTCTTAACCCCGAACGAGCAGAAACCTGCCAATCAGGCACAGACGACGAGGTCGGGCGACACAAATCTCCATACGACCCGTCCAAAACAGCACCTGAGAAGGAGCACCTCGCACTGGAGGAAGAATACAGACTGGAAGGGGATACCGTTCATGACCCGCTTTTTTTTAGTCCTGCAAATAGGGATGTCAGTCAACTTCTGGATCCGATGGCTGGCACCATTCGTGGTTTGCAACACCTAAGGAGTGTCAAGGGCTGGACTAGAAAGCGGAAGGAGGCACTTCTAAGGACGGCGCCATACAAGATGAGGAAATATGAGAATGTATTCTTTGAGCTTAGGAAGCCTCATGAAAAGGTTGGTTTCAAGGTTGATATGATTGGCTTTCTTTGAAGCTGGCTGACTTGGTTATAGAAGGGTTGAGTCTACCGGTTCAGCAGAATGTTTCCCACTCTTGTCCATTGATAGTTATCAAATTGAGATCAATGACATTTGCAAATGTGCTCTGATCGGTTCTTGTAGATCTTCCTCACATAAGATGTTGAATCCACGTCTGGGGAAAGTTCAGCTTAGCCCAACCAAGACCCTATATTCGTTCTCGAATGTCATGCTGATTCTTTCTGTCCGCTCTTTACTATTATAGTTGGATACAGTCGAAAATGTCTGGAAAATACGAGCTACAATGTACGTAAGCATAATCATAGGATACTGTTCTGCATGGTCATTAGTTGATGTGTTGCCGGCAGTGGCAAGAGAAGAAAGCTTACGACCAGGGAAAATTCTAGGACCCTTGTTAAAATGACGATGGCGGTTGGAGCGAGTCTCTCCTATCATACCAATTGCCTGACCAAGAGCGGCAGGCTTTAATACCATCGCAGACTGCATAGGCGTTGACGGGGTTACTCTCTCATCTTCCAGTCGCAGATGGTGCTATTTCGTGGATTAGATATATGTTATCCTCACAAAGACCAGAGAAAGCCATTGGGTCATCGTGACCCTAAGCCGTATATATGGGAACTGGGTTTCCAAATCATTTCTATCTGGGCTATGACTACTATCGCCATTACTTTCCTATGGTGGCCCTTAGGTGGTATCTATAAGGAACTCGAGCCTTGGCTTAAAGGGGGCTTCAAAGTCAAACGACTACTTACCATTGAAAATTGTTTTCAAACATTCGCAAATATGCTCGTCTGAAAAATCAGGCCAATAGAAACTCATCCTGAATGTCAAAAAGTAGCCATGCAGTCTCATGCAGTCTGGTTGACTCGTGCAGATTGAGAAAATAACCCCAAATAAGCAAGCAGTTCATGGCCTCGTGACAAGATCTGTCTGCAGCATTATAATATGTGTGGATTGTACTTGCATCAGCACTGGTGGTAGTAAATATAATAATCATCACCGTGCAGTCTTGAATAATATGCCGACATATCGTCGGCCCCGAGGTACTGTCGTGACGATTGCTTCTATTTACTAGAATCTGCTCAATTTTGGTATTACTCGGACCGAGACAATGCATGCATGGGGTCCTTTTGGACTTTTCACTGCGTTTACGGGATGTGCCACTGTATGGGAACTGAATGATGCAACATTGGAAGTATGTTAATAGTTCCGGTCTCTCGGCTTATCATTCCCAGAAACAACGCTCGAACAAGAGTCATATGATAAAAAGGAGAACGGGTCTATTTTACCGAACAAAAGTCCACAATCAGATCATGACCCATGACACGTCCCTCCGTCTTACTGCAGAGCCTTTTTTATAATTATCTATTTCAATCGCACAATTTGCGCTACTGAAATCCTAGATCAAGGCTTCCATTGATTCCAGCTGACAGCCATTATATGTCGCCTTGTGCTGATACCACGCAAGAACCTGACCTGTAAGGTGTGTGCTTCCCAGCATTTGAATTAGCTCTTAACATAATGGCGATGAGATATCGCGATGCAGCGAGGAAGCAAACGTATATTCAACATCAGTCTTGTAGAACCCCGGTACTCGACCTAGAATGACAGTACTGTGTAATAGTTCTGTCGTTTTGTAAGTATATCTCGGCAACCTATCACAACATCTTCGAACTCACTACGACAGAATAAATCAAGATAAAGGATGCGATCTGCTTTCCTTCCCGATATCTTAGGAAGTGCACAGTGTTGTTTCATGGATACTCCGCGCTCGCTTAGATATCCTTCAACATCTCGACAGTCGAACCATTGACCCCCAAGCCCAAATGTCTTAAGTACTTTCTGTTGATGAAAGTCTGTATCCCCATCCAAGGACCTATCAGCTATCGCCATGCTTCCAAGAACACGCCTTGTAATCCGGCGATTCGGAGGGTAAATTGCATTTCCAAATTCGTCTTTGGGCGGGGAGTGTGTCCCTCCTGGTCTATTTGTAGAGCCAGGCCGTAGTAATAATTTCCGAGAAGCCACATATTCACAGGTACCAGGTGGTGGATTGTGATTTGCCATTTCAGATGCAGCTGGGCTCTTCCCTGGATTTTCTGACTGCGGTAGAAAAATTGCTGCACGCAGCTTATTAAGTCGCTCATATATTGCTGGACGACTGACAGAGGCATCGGCATCGTTCTCAAGGTTGGCAAATGCGTCTCGGATCTTCTCAATCTGAGCTTCTAGTTCGGATACTCGCACAGTTGCATTATGAAGAATCACCTTCTGCTTCGCCCTGTGTACTTTTTGAGCCTGTCGGAGTTGGTTTCTCCGCTCCTACTGAGTTTTAACTATAGCCCGTTCCAAAGAATTAAGTGAACACAAACAATTCTGACCTGGGATAAAACAGAAGCACCTGGTGCATCTAGCCGCTGTCTACCCGGGCGTTTAGAACGTAGTGGATATTTTCCTCTATCCACTGAAACGCTATCCTCCGGATTAGCTACAGAGTTCTCACCAAACATTTCGGTGTCATGGGTTAATGGCCTTGTATGTTTCTTCATGGCAAGGGTACAAGGTGGTGTCTTCGAGAGCAATAGTGTAACGATTCTTCCCACAACAGAATCAGAGTCGTATGTTGAATCCTATGGGTGGTGTGCTGGTGTGCCGATATTTCTATGATATCCTAATCACTCGACGGCCTCGGCTCTCATTGCGTTGGGTTAGCCGTGTGGGTCACGCCAAATCCTCAACTCTTCAGATCATTCATTTCTTTTTCGACATCCGAGGAAATATTTTGGTCCAAAAATGGTAGTAAAATGTAATTGGCCAAAAGACCACTATCTCTGCCCCTTATTCATATATCTTAGGACTAATATATGTACCAGAAGTTTCATAAAACATGTCATAATGCAACGGCCGCATTTATCAATGATATAAGAATAGAGGGAAAGCAGAAGGTGATTTCCAATTACTATGGAGAGTCCTGCTATATTCCGGAGAGAGGCACTGAATGAGAGATAAAGATACGGAAACTAGCTGAACTTTCAGATAGATAGCAAAATACAGAGAACCGATGGCCTGAGGTAAATTACAGGGAAACAAGCATGACTTGAAATGCTAAGGCCTATGCCCAACCAGGCCAAGGCGGATGTAGGCCAGCAAGATAAGGTATATTGACAGAAATCTGGTGTACGAACAATGTATGGTATGAATGACCGATGTTGAGAACTCTAAAAATGACAAAACCTTTTTCAACAATCTATGCGGACATCGATGACTAACTGTAATATGCACTTTGTATGGTATCTGGTAAGATACCCTGTTTTCACCATGTACTCGACTTGGTATTCGACATATATCGCAAGAAACGGCTCTCTGCTATCTCCATAACAGATCGGTATATCTTCCAAGCGCCGTATGAATCTCGCCCTCGAAGCAGTTGTTGACGCCGTCCCACCCCATTTTCAATTGGGCAACTTCCAAATCCCTTTTGCGTCTTGCCTCAATTTCTCGCCAGACTAAACGAGAAGGATTTGTTTGGTCAGACCCAGTGGGGTCAGAGCCCATCTCGGCATCTGTAGACGGAAGCAGGCCACATTCCTTTAGCATATTTTCTGGGGCGAATGTCTTCCTTCCTTGCTTGAACACGTATCGGGACACTGCAGATGCGAATACGCTTCGGCGCTTCTTTTCTTGCATCACCCCGTCTCCACGCTCCCTCGAACGAGATGGTATCTCGACACTATCTTTTTGGAGGCAGAATTGTTTTGGTCGATAGGCGCCTCGGACGACAAAATGCGTCACGATATAGATCCATTTCTCATCCCAACTCAGAACACGCGACCAAACTTCAAACGGTTGATATGGTTTGATCTCTCTGTGGAAAACACACTGTACGCCACTTAAGATCATGGTTGCAGTATTTTGCGTTGGACGGAACGACAGGCGCTGGCTGAATAGGAGAAGACTAAGATTGCCCCGCGAGATATCCATGTCGGTGAAGTATGTCGAATTGGATTTGTGAATATTGTAATCGCATTCGCTCACGGGCGATCTTGTACGGTGAATGGCGGGGAGGAAGAGACATTCTGGGCTCAGCTGGTCGATAGTGACAGGGGTGATGAAGAGTCGAGTCAAAAGCGTTCGGACAAATCGGAACTGTGCATAATTTGTTAGTGACGTGATTTTTATGGGTTCGGTTATAGCAAAATACTCACATGCCATACCCATGGCAGGTTCTTATATGCAAGTAGTAAAATCACTAGAACTGCGATAACCGTTGGCGTATCAAGCGCGAAGTTGGCCATTTTATTTTCCGAAATCCCAGTGGATGGGGACGACTGGAGACAAGAACACACAAAGTCCAGGAAAGGGATCCTATCTTTTATAATAAGAATTATAATCCCAGGTTCGCTTTGTTGGGAGTATCCCCAACGTACGGGTCTTGATGTCGTTGATTAGAATATCTCGGCATTCTGATTTATGCCCCACACGGGCACTCCGGAATATAAGTAGTATTCAATTTGCAAGCAAACAGCCTTATATTATGATCATTTATCCTTCTTTCTCTATTTTGTCTCCGGTCTCACTGCCATCATGTTTAAGACGGTCCCGGTTTTTTAACACCCACCAACTTGCATATCTTGCCGTGGGTTTCTCTGTAATCTATATTCTAGCAGTAAGAAAATATCGTTACCAACGTGCCCGTTCTGTTGAAACAAAATATTACCGAAATGGACGTCCATTATCGGAGATGACTGTCATCGAAGCCCATGAGGTGGTGCGCAATCTATACAGCCAACTTCTGGATTGCCCATCCTTGGTATGTGAAGCCAACCTTTTCTAATCGGTGGAGCTTCAAGGCAATTTTGCCGTGGATAACTGGCGGACCTTCTCTGACAGTCTGGGGTCTATGGCGAGCAGACGGATATGACCTGAGAACTATTGGCCCCACTGCCCAGGAGAAACGCGGAGTGGATGAAATGGAGGACATATCCACAGAATTAAAGAAGCAAGGATATGCTGGTGGATGCCCGTTTCATTCCTAACTACCAGGTCCTATATCTCTCTTCTCTCGCATATTACATTTTTTTATCAAAGTAGGTTTGTGGTATGGACAGTCTCCAATATACAAGAGATCTCATCAAGGTTAGGATAGCCCCGTATGCGTTGTGGGCATTCGACATGTCCGGATCAGGAGCTGTGCTCGCCAACAAGCGTATGTTGGGGAATCCATTGTCTTATTTCTATGATAGGATCCGCACATCAAGGGAAGGCTGGTTAGGTACATTTGATCCAAAGTAACATAAGCATGAATTCAGACTCCAATTGGGACAGAAGAAAGAACTTGTGACGCATATGTCTCATAACAGAAGACACCCAAAGCCACACCAGCAAAGAAGTCCGTGAAAATCGTCAAAAACCAGAACCATGGAATTTGAGGAACTCCTCCAAAGAAGTGAGCTGGCGTGCGGACGCCCAGGCTTGCGTAGCTGCCAAGATACAGAATCGATTTTCGATATTTACCAGACATGTACAGTCTGTATCCATAAAACCCGCAAAACGTGTGAAATGGATAGGAAATGAGTATTCCAATGCGATATGCTTTGGGGCTTTCATAGATGAAAGGAACTGGAGGATAGTCTGCGGCCTGAGTGTAATTGTGCGCGTAGTGAATGGTGGTTGTAAGCATCAAATAGAAAAGGAGCATTCGCAAGCGAGGCAGTTCTGTAGATGGTGTAAAGGTCTCCCGAGGCATGGTTGTTGGTCCAAATTGTTTGCGAGAGATGTCGGTTTCAAGCGAGACGAATAAGCGTACTGAGGATGCAAAAGCCAATAAGTTTTACGGGCGACAGAGAATATAAAACTTGGTTCAAGCCAGTAAATAATATTTTCACAGGCACTCCAAGTAATATGCTCTTCGGTCTCACCACTGAGGGAAACCGAGGTATTAGAATATCTTTATCTTCCGAGGGTGATGACCTAGTTATTGTAATCAAGAAATACCTCGGTGAATTTGATCATTCAGTGACCTGCCTTTGCAACATGTAGGCTATACTGGGAATGGGCCTCAGGCAGTTTGTCAGAGGGCCTTATTGCAGTGTCCGCACAATAGACACAATAAAAATATGATCAATGAGCACTGAACTTGCCGAAACTCTACCAGTTGGATCATTTTAGCGAACCTAACGCGCATTACGATAGCGTCGATTTTGGCTAGTTTTCAATAACTCCCGTAGATCATTTCATGATTACAATAGCAAGGGTTGAGAAAATAGTCGCGAAGCCTTTGAAGGTTCATTGCTACCTCGGCATATTCATGATTCGTGACTCTTCCCTATTTAAAGAGCATAAATGTTTCAAATTATGGATAGATTCATATTTGGTTTATATTGTTGTTTCAAGCCCTCAAACATGTCATAGACAGCCAATGGACGTCTCCGACATTACCCTCAACCGCCAAATTGGCGTTAAAGCTATACGGCCTGGCTGCTATCGCTCTGTTGTCAATCCGACACGAATGGGCAAGCTCTCATCGACTGCATTCGGAGGGAATTTGTTGGCAATTGCGGTGAATTCTACATACCAGACTGTCTCACATCTTCATCACTTATATTCCATTTGTGGGCACTTCCTCCGTCCTGCCACAACAGACCGCAAATTGATTTGCGAGGTGCAAAATGTACGGGATACCAGGAGCTTCCAGACGCGAGTCGTAAGAGTCAGCCAGGAAGCGGATGATGGTTCGATGAGAGCATGCCTCGTCGCATCGGCCGATTTCCATGTCGAGGAACCTGCATCTATGGTCGCATACAGCGTTCTCCCCCAAGCTAGCAGTTCTGTGACTCCAGTGTCGGACAATACGAAGAATTCTGCGCCCCATGGGTATGGCCTTTACAAGTATATCGAGAAATTCACGGATGTTCAACCAATCTTCCTTCAAGGCGATACAGATCGAATTCCAGAGACCGCTCCGTCAGTGGTATCCAGCGAAAGATTTCGAGTGCGTGGTCCGCTAGAAAGTCAGGCTGAAGAGCTGTCCGCTCTTGCTTTCTACATGGATCGAGGTCTTGCGTACATCCCTGCGGGTCATAGCGGGTACGAGTTGCTAGATGCAAGTGCTTGTGCCACTTTAGATTTTGCTCTACGGATATTCAGGCCACAAATTACCCTAAAGAATTGGCATATCTCAGAACAGCGAACTGCTGTTGCAAACAATGCCAGGGCTTTTAGTGAGGGGCAAGTGTGGGACGAGAATGGTATTCTCATTGCCAGCATGACCCAGCAAACTATGCTGCGCCCTAAACCTGGGTTTATACCACGGATCTGATTGATAATTCTATTCGCTCGTCATCCTTCTAGTCTGGTTAGACATTGTTGTAATTCAGAAGATTGAATTTCTTTTTTTTTTTTTTTTCCACTATTCTGAGGGAAACATAAGGCTACATGTATATACGACGAGAAGATCAAGTTGATTTCCAACGAGCTTGGTTTTTGTATGCACATTTCGGGATTAACTCGAGTTCTCAACATCGGTCATTTCTACTATACATTGTCCGTACACCAGATTTCTGTCAAGTTGTTCCCCTGTAGAATGGGATCGGGCCAAGCATTGGCCCCAGGAGGTCGCCGAATTAGTGGGCCACTCCCAACACGCTGGATTTCGGCATTTCAGCCGTCTCATTTACTATACATCCCAACAACGTAGGGTCTAAATAAATTCAAAAAGATCGCCGATCACGGGATGTGAGGTAGACTCAATGAAGGTGTGTTTTAACTCCGAAAGATATCCGACTGATCCGTAGGCTCGCATAAATATTTTGATACTCTTTGTATAGATTGCTACACATATCACCTTGCGATTAAGCCCAAGGTCCCCTTTGAAAAAATCAGGATATAATGTCCGAGCCAATGGAGCAGTCGCGAACTGATACCATTGTATCAGACTGGGCCAATGATCCTGATAATGCAAAGAATTGGCCGACAGCCAAAAAGCTTTACAACACTGCTGTGCCTGCCTTACTATGTTTTTTGATGTAGGCAAGCATTCTGTCATGTATATGATGATCCTGCTGATATAAGAGGCATTTCACAGATCATTCGGGCTGGCGATTTATTCGCCATCTCATGAAAGCGCCCAAGAGGATTTCCACACTAGCACCACTCTCGCCCTGCTCCCCTTCACACTATACGTCTACGGTCTCGCATTTGGTCCAGCAGTCTCGGCGCCGCTAAGTGAAACATTTGGTCGAAAATTTATCTATGTCTTTGTGACCCCGATCGCGTTGCTGTTTATTCTGGGCGGCAGTTTTGCGAAGAACCTTGCGGCTCTTGCCATCTGCCGGCTATTGGCCGGTATCACGATCTCTGCGCCGCTGGCTGTTGGTGCAGGGACTATAATGGACATGTGGACTGGGGTAGACACAAATCGCGGCGTGGTCTTGATCATGACTATTGCATTCCTGGGGCCAGCGCTTGGCGAACTGGTAGGTGGCTGGATCGCCCAATACAAAAGCTGGCAATGGTCGCTGTGGACTACCTTGTTCCTTGGTGCAGGTGTCTGGATATTCGCGCTGGGAGCCCAGGAGACTTATGCGGGTCCTGTGATGCGTCGCAAGGCTAAGAATCTTGGATTGCCCATACCGCCGGCCCCTATCCCAACTGGCCTAGCTGGAGTCCGTTTTGTGGCCACAGTCACACTAGTAAGGCCGCTATACATGCTTATACGCGAGCCTATTGTGACACTTTGCTCACTCTACTCGTCTCTGAACTTCTCTATACTGTTTTGCTTTTTAGCATGTATTCCGCTGATTTTCAGCACCACGTACAACTTTACGCCCGGAGAAAGTGGGCTGGTGTTGATTGGAATCGCTGTGGGATGCGTTCTTGGAGGTATAGTTTTGATCCTCCTTGATTCTTATACTCTGAAGCGACATCTTTTCAAGTGCAAGAACGTCGCACCACCACCAGAGCGAATGCTGTGGGGCGCAATGATAGGAGGTCCTCTGATGGCGGCTTCATTGTTCTGGTTTGCGTGGACTGCCCGGCCAGGGATCCATTGGATTAGTAGCATTGTAGCGACAGGTCTGTTTGGTTTCTCAAACATTCTGGTTTTTGTGAGTTGGCTACCCATTCGCATTGATTACTACAGCTTTCCTGACGATGCCATTACTAGGTTTCGACAATGCTTTACTTGACCAATGTATACGGTGCCAAATACGGAGCATCGGCGCTGGCAGCCAATGGGCTACTGCGATACCTCGTCGGTGGCTCATTTCCCTTGTTCACAATTCCAAGTATGTCGCCCGTGTGCTTTTCTTTGAGCATCTTTCTCATACAATTCTTAGTGTACAGGAATCTTGGTTACCCCTGGGCCACGAGCTTGCTTGGGTTTCTGGCAGTCGCGTTCGCCTTTTTACCGTGGATATTCTATATACTCGGCAGCAGGGTCCGTCAGTCTAGTGCTTACATTCAATGAGACTTGCACATATTGAGGGAAGGGTCCTTCGCCATACACTCACACATGTGCCTTAGGCGCGTAATTTTATTGAACGAACATTGATGGCCAATCTTGGGAATAAAAATCAATATAACCTTCTTATTGGCTAACCACGCTTTTCCCTGTTGCTTTGCTCCCAGACCTTGGGTGGACTTGGTATTAAGAGTATTTTCAAATCTAACCGACTCTCTGTGAATATAGAAACTTGCACCATATCCTGAGACAATCCTGCATCGCCGCTTGTAGAATTGGAGCTAGAAAAATAGTTTCCTTTGAATACACTTTTTTTGAAACAGCTTTACGGACTTAATATGATATAAATTAATAATTGATCAAGACGTTACATTTCGACTGATGGTTGGTTGATGTCATTTCATTCGCCTAGAGCACTTCAAATGGTAAGTAAATATGCAGGAGTGAACGACTGACTAGTCTGTTGAGATTCATATAGCTGACTCCAAATTGGTTCTATATTGCAAGCCAATTAGGCCATTCCACAAATCAGACAGCCCCATAGACCCATACGACTTAAGGATGCCCTCACTGTACTAGCAATGCCAAGTTCGCCGACTAGTGGGTCGGATCCACGGCATTCTCGGCGTCCACAGGTGCATCGCCTCTAGGCTTGTAACTTCACCAGCAAAGTTGGGATTTCTAATATTATAGACTTCAAATATTTGCGGTTTTTACAGTGAGGTAATGTGATGGTATTTTGCTAGCTAAGTGAGGGAATTATCGTGGGAAGGGAAGCGATCACTTTTTGAGGACAGGGATAAACATAGATCCAACGAGTTCGTAGCCTGCCTCTGCTGAGGCCGTCTCAACCTCGCGTGTGGTGGCTCGGAGATTTTCCACAGAAGAGGCTGCAATGTTCCATATTCTGCCCATCGTTTTGAGAACACCTATGTTCAACGCCAAATATGAGTAATGCTTCCCGAATGGCTGCCCGATAGGGGCAGACAAAACAGTCACCTGAATGATAGAGCTAAGGACGAGAGTGCAAGCAAAAAAGGGAGAATTACTCGTCACAGACGTAGAAAGGGAAGCGAGCTTGGACAGTTCGACGGCTGCGTTGACAATTTTGGCTGTGTGCATTTGTGGATTCGGCGACGGTGATGATATAGGTGGAGGTCTGGAACAAAACACCTCGCCGGTATTTGGGAGGAAGGAGACTAGGAAGGACTTCGAGAAATGAAGGTAAATAGAGGCGCAATGCATGATCATAGCCGACTGGAAATCAATTTGATTCACTTTTCCATCCATCTGGAGAATAGTGCTGCGGTCGCTGGGCCATCGGTGGAACCAAGCCGAGATCATTGAGTCTAGTATTTCCAACGTGTCTTCAGAAGCATGTGTCTCGCAGGCGATGAGGCAGTGTCGGAGAATGAATGTCGCCTCGACACGATAAGCAAGTGCTGAGATGCGATCATCATCAGAGAATGCCCGGTGGCCTAGGTCCTTCGCGGATATGGAGAAGACCCCAGAGTGACCGCCCACAAACTTCTCATCCTCAGATGGAAGAGACACGTCAGGCGTTCCTATGCTGAATTGTAAAGTGCCTCCAACTTGCACAGCAGCGAGAAGAGTGTCCACGATGAAACTCTCCCACAATGTCCGCCTCATGCTCTCTGCACGAGCGGTGCTCTGCACCTCCACAGTATCCGAGAGCTCTCGGCAATGGAGTCCGAGCCTGAGGCTACAGTCAATAGCAAAACCTGCGCATTTCTTTGCGCATTCGGGGGCTTTACGGCCATGGAATAGGATACTCAAAAGAACATATGCTTGCACTTTTTCCAACGCCAATTCAGCGTTGTCGGTGGCCGTCCAAAGGTCGTTCGAGCACTCAAGAGTTTGACCAGCCGAAACATGATGCAATCCAATGAACTCGACGATGTTCACGAGATACTGAGGTGGTGAAGACATAACCCAGAGATCAAAGGGTGGGAGTATTGGATGCGCAGGGTAAAAGTACTCGTAGAATACTTTTATCAAATGGATTCTCATTTGTGGTAAACCCTGTGGAGACTCTGTCATGTATGATGGAGAAAGGTCGCTCGAAGCCATGAGGGATAATGAGGCATCAGGGAGAAAGGAAGTTTCTTCAACGCTCGGGATGTACCACGTATCGAGGCACGGAAATTGACTCGGTTGTCCTCTCCGCCCGCGACGTGATGGAACGAAGTGACAAAAGAGTGACAGAGCGCGACACCGGTCACATCCCTCCGGCTTGCCATCACATTTGAGATGTTTCTCGCGACAATTAAGACACGCAACTGATGCAGTTGCACTTGTGCTTGTCTGGTTGGGGGGATCCATTTGGGTAGTGTTAGTAAATGTTAGTAAAGAGAAAACGCTGGCTCCATGTGAGATCTAGGGCTAATCCACAAGTGGCAAAAGTGGCTTGCGGAAACGGGGGTACGTGGTGAAGCTATGGCAAAGAATTACATGAAATTTTAGAGACTTAATGCAAAGCCTACCCCACATATATAACAATGAAGTACTGAAGTATAAAGACATTCAGCTTAATTTGTATCTGTATATCTCCGACGCATCATATGAGCCCCAGGGCCCCGGTTAGATGGACCCGGGACGGACGGCCCGGTGGGCACCTACCTGGGCAATCTCGGATGTCCCAAGACTACAGCCCATCTATACCTAGGTACACCCTACACAACCAGCATAAAGTACAATACGTTGATATTGTGTGCTATATATAACCCTCTATAGGTGGAAGGAGAGGAAGACTGTAAGAGGCATAGCATAACCGGGCGTGGGCTTTTAATTTGCAGTGTTTTCCAGCTTTCCTCAACTAGATCAATTTATGTGGATCTGTAGCCGAGCATATGTAATCTGTTTGTAAATGACCCCAAAAGGATTTAAAAGGTAGATAAGGTGATTCTAATTTTAGGCGTTCAGTGCTGCTTTTGGGGCCAACTAATTGTAAGTTGAGTGATGTGTGTCATATGATCACTTCCAAAGGCATCTACAGTGCTACGTGGCTCAAATCAATGCTGACATTCAAGATGGCCTTATAATCTAGTACCATTTGTGGGTTTGTGTGGGTTCTCTTTGTCTAGTTTGGTGTCAACCTCTTGCTCTACTAAGCTTCAAAGTCTCGCCATTCATAACTATGTCCAACATATGCAGAAGCTGATTCTTAGTCTAGATTAACAAGTTGGCGGCCTTTGGACTACGCCCTTGATCCATGCTTCGCTTCCTGGGACCTCTTTGGCTCATACTCCTGGAGGTCACCCAAACAGGGTGCCACAAATAGACTACGATTGAAAATGCCCTTCAGTGTGAAGAGCGATACCAAAATCCAGAGCAATAGAACACAAACAGATAGTACCTAGGATGATTTAGCCATTTGACAATGAAATAATTGCGTGAGAATAGCTTACTGTTCCCAGAACTCTGAAGAACCTGGACGGCATTTCTTGGCCCAGTTGGTTGGTGCAAGTTGTAAAGACGCCGAGCGGGAAGGTGAATGCCCACCATCCGAGGTTGAATGGAAGTTTCTTCGACCGAATAATAGCTGCCACTGCAAAGAACAGCCATATACAACCAAATGACCACAAGAGAAGACCCATTAGGAAGCCGATGTCGTATAACGTATTGCCTGATCCGGATCTCAACGTTCCTGTAAGTGGGAAAACCTTTTGTGCAGCCGCCCCCAACTTTTGAATTCTTTGCAGAAAAAAATAAGGTATTAGTGCGAGACTTGCACACACCGGTCATTCGAAAGGTACTCACCCAAATCCCCCTTGGCCAAGAGGGCCGAGAGGCAAGAATGTGCTAACAATCACTGCTTTCTGTGGTAGTTTGTATAGCATGAGGCGCATCAAATAAATGACAATGATCATCATTGCCAGGGGTACTCCAATACCCCATAACACATAACTCACGATGATAGTTCCTAGAGCATACTGAGGATCTGGGAGTAGATCAGCCACAATAGATCCCGATGCCGCTGCAACGACACAAGACACAATGGGAAGCAGCCAAGCGGCACCCATCGCCTGTAGCTTGCTGTCAGACGTCCGAGTCATCCTGGAACGCGAGTCAGTCTTGATAACACCTTAAAGAGAAGGATTTGCATGTCCATACATAATAAATGGTATCCCGAAGCATGTCACAATAGATACAACAACATCTGCAACCCACAGAGCCCAGGCAAAGTAAGCAGCCCAGTCTCCCCAGACTGGTATACAGACATAGCAAATCATATTGATTATGGTGGCAAATCCCATAGGGAGAGTTCCAAGGAAAAGGGATTGCGTGGGATGGGTCACCATGAGGTAGAATATCTTCGGGTAGAGGACATATCGCAAGATGGTGATGTTGAAGAAAATAACGAAAAGTAGTATATTCAAACAAAATATCGCCACTGATATCCAGTATAACCATTTGCCATTATAGGGTAAAGTGTGGAGCAGAATAGAAGTGATCCCGGTGCCCATATTGACCGAGAACCAACTTAAGCACGAAGAGTTAGCAAAAGTCGACAACCTACACTCGAGACACCTACGCCGGTGTGAAATTCCGCACGAGATGCCGCCAGCCACCGTTATGTTTCGACTGGTTTGTGTAATAATCTGCATTATTACGTTCCGGTGGCTCTGATATCCCATTGATGTTGGCCTCGTTGCCGCCAGATAAGACCTCGTTCTGATTGTCTCGTGGCGACATCATGCCAAGATGAGTTTAAGTCAGTTTCCGAGATATTGATTTTTTTGAGCGGTCGGCAAGAAGAAAAATCCAATTGAGATTGATAAAGGTTGTCACCAATTCAAATCGTTTAGACGAAGCAGAAAATAGAAGTTCAAGAACACGGATCAAAGCAGCTTTTTGAGAACTTGAGAGTCAATTTCGATGGTGCTATCCCCCTGGTCCAAGGCTAAAAATAATTCACACTATGTTGATGATTCATATATGATGATTCATAGTTCAGCCTTGAACGGTGTTTGGTATGTCGGGGAACCCGGGGACCGAGTGGGTGCCGATCCTGCATGTAACCAATTAGAGACAGGTCATCATTGCCCGGATTTTTATACCCCGGGGCTATCATGAGCTTAATCATCATTAGAATGCCAGGGAGATTTGGTAGCTTCAATATCAGTACCTTCAACATAACAAGTAATCAAGGAGGGGTTTATGATTACCATGGCATTAACCAAACATTAAGGCCCCAGGGTAAAATGTAAGAGACGGTCAAGCTGCCCTCGCAATGTAGCCTTTGCAGTTCCGGAGACTTATTGATCTGATTATTCATACCACCCAGGTTAGTGATGATAATTCGATTTCCTCCTCTGATCATTCATTTGACCTAGTTCCACATTTATTGCATTAAGGGCCCGGTGGGCTGCCCAGGCCAAAGAAAGCCCACCGGCCCACTCACGTATGGCCTCGACAGCATCCCCAATATCTCTCACAAAACCAGCGGATTCTCCCGTGTACTAGCAAGTTCAAACTTCCATGATTATTAGACACTAAATCTTATGTAGGCCTTTTAAAATATAGCCTACTAGATACCTAATCTCTACTCTAGGTATTATTTTGTATAATTATATGTTTTTTTTAGAATTCCAGAATACTCAGCTAGATTAGAGGATTTGCAGCCCTTTTTTCAGTTATGGTTTCAGTAAAACACATGTTATCCAACATCCTATCACTTAGAAGGGTTATTCGTCCTAAAATCTTTAAAGCACCAACTTAATAATATGTTTTAGCTAGCCATAAACAATGTGAATCACGAAACAATCTAAATAAAGATATTTTAAGTTCTTCCGCAAGATATAAGATATCTAACATTTTCATTAATCTTTTCAGGCACATGGACTACCGAAACCTCTCCAATTCGAGTATGCCTGGCTGACATTGAAATGCTCGTCAATAAGTCAAGTTGTTGCCGAGGGATGACAGCAAGTATCGATGATTTGAAACACTCGTGGGATCCATTATTACGCGGTGGGATTGGGTGGGATTGGGTGGGATGAATTGTGAAATATTGGGATGATGACTGTGAAAGATGAGCCTTGGAGCGCTGTATTTCAAACCTATTGTTGATGCGAAGGCTTTATATTGATGTTTTACATTGCTCTCCACTGTTCATTTATCATCAAGGATGTACTTGAAGGAGTTGACACATATGTGACGGTTTGTCATGTCCTCCATGGTGGGATCAAGAATGGGTCCAGGAATGGCAAACTATATAAGTCTCCAAAAACACTGCTGTTCTACATTTTACATCACCATTTTCCAGTTATTCATTGTATCAATTCAATCTCTCTAAGTAAACAAAAACCCCCCATCAATCAAACGGCGTTATGTCCACATTCAAAGGCAATGTTTCCATCACCCACATCACGACTGCCACGGCGATCATCAACATTGACGGTGTGCGGTTCCTCACCGATCCTGTATTCTGTCCTGCGGGCTCTGAATACATCTACGACGGCTGGTCCAAGGCCTCCAACCTTGTGGAGTTCGGCTTCAAGGGTCAGCCTCCAGCAACGACTCTACGCAGCTTCGAAGGGCCAGCCCTCGAATTGCACGACATCCCACCCATCGATGCGGTCTTGCTGAGCCACGAAGACCACATCGACAATCTCGATCCTCTGGGCCGCCAGTTACTCGACGGCCGCCATGTCTTCACCACACCTGATGGCGCGCACAACCTCCAGCCACGCCCTGGCGTCATCGGCCTTCGCCCTTGGCAAACCGTCTCCGCAAGACTTGGAGGCAAAGACTTCCGCATTACCGGCACCCCATGCAAGCACTTCCCCGGTGGAGAGGTGACGGGATTCATTGTCGAGTGCGACACCTTCGGCATTAACGAGGCCGGTCTACCCAATGTGGTGTACTTCTCTGGAGATACCGTGTGGATCGATGAGTTGGCGCAGATCAAGAACAAGTGGCATGTTTCCGTTGCAGTCTTGAATCTAGGAAATGCGCTTTTCGAGCACCCTAACGGTATTCTGCAAATTACTCTCGATGGTAAGCAAGCTGCTCATTTGATGCGCGTGCTAAATGTTGATCGAATGGTTCCTATCCACTTTGAGTCATGGGAACATTTCACTGAGCATAAAGCGGATCTGGCGGTGGTCTTTGACGAGGAAAAGGTGTCGCATAAGGTTTGCTGGCTTAATCCTGGCGAGGAAATCCCGGTGGTGGTGGGCTGAGTGTGAAGGTGGATGTTCTTTGCAGCATCAAGTATGACCAATCAAAGATTACATACATATGTATGTAGGAAAAAAGTCCATTATCTGCTTGACGACTTTGTTTGGTAGCTCCAGGCCCATCATGGAGATAGCACCTGTAGTAGGTTGTTCGCTCCTTCTTTTTCTCTCCTTACTTTTTCTCCACGGAGATCATTCATTGTGCATCACTACCTTTCCGAAGATCAATGCGCCTATTTAACAACCAGGATGCCGATCAATGCGCCAAAGGGTCGACTGCTATGATGAAGAGTCATGGAAGACTTGCGAAGTGATGGTGTCTTTGACCGCCGTTCTTTTTCCTCGATAGTTATTATATAGTATTCATTGAAATTTCGCTCTCGTTTATATATCAAGTATCTCAATGATTAAAAATAAATTCTCTCAAATTACAACTTCCATCGGCAAGCTACTGCTTGAACACAGGGATTAAGATGGCCAGCCTTGGCAGCTTTTAGCCCCTCCAATTTCAATATCTGCTAATTTTATCCTGTCACTTCCGTTTCAATTCGACAGCTCGCAGTCGTGGCTTTCATAATATCATGGCTCTCCTTGGCTTGCCAAACGAAATCCTGATAGCCATTGTAGACCATTTGAGGTAATTGAATGACATCAATGCTTTTGCCCAAACAAATCATCGTTGCTATGCCGTGCTCAACCAGCAACTCTATATCTATGCTACTATAAAGGCCGACAAACTTGGGTTCCTCTGGGCCGTGGAAAACGAGCGATCGAAAACCGTGCAGAACTTTCTCGAGGTGGGCGCTATCACTGGCTCTGACGCTGCGAATACTATGCAGACTGGAGTATGGTCATGCTAGAGAGTACGCACTTCTGCCGTCGCACATCGTTGACTGGGCGGACGGCTACACAATTCGTCACCAAAACAGATGGCGATACAACCGGTACCCTGGTGACTGGGATGGCGGTGAGTCTCACGATTGCGAAAATGTAGTGGAATGGCTCCTAGAAGGGGAATCGAAGGTGGATTCTAGAGACTCTCTTGGTCGCACTGTGCTGCATCAAGCAGCATTCCAGAACTGTGAGCGGACAATCAGACTCCTCCTCAATCGAGGAGCTGACCCCATGTCGAGAGATTCATTTGGTCAAACTCCACTTCACATGGCATGTGCTCCTTTCTGTGACGTTGCCGAAGATGCGTTTGAGATCCTGCTTGAAGCCGGCTCTGATCCTGATTCGAAAGACAGCAACGGTGAAACGCCTCTACATATGGCTGCACGAGCCGGATTTTCATGGGGAGTCCATATGCTGGCGGCGGGTGGCCTGACGGATTTTATTGCAAAGAATAATGATGGCAATACAGCATTGCACCTAGCAGTGCTGAGTGGGCCTGAAGAGATGGCCGATGAAACGATCAAGGAGTTACGTAAAGCCGGCATGGATTCCAGCTTGGTAAACAACGATGGTCAAAGTGCTCTGGATCTAGCGCGGGAACTAGGCGAGGAAGAAACAGTGACTGTTATCTTGCGAGTTATCTGAAGAATCAGATGAAACCGAATCCTCGTACAGGCCAATTTATACCTAGGTACCTTCTAGAAAGCCTTGGATGTGGGCCGTTCTGAGCTTAGAAGTAACTTATTGGCCACGAACATTCTATTTTACAATTATAGAACATTGGAAGAACTATGCTATTCAGGTGGCAAAATTCCCAGGCACTTGAGGATTCAGTAGGTTCCAGTGGCGGTAAGATACATATATTGTGATGATGAGCATTGTGCTCGGAAATGAGTCTAGACGTGACCCAGGGATCTCGAATATTTAGATGGATGGTAGAAGGTCCCTTCTACTTTGTATACATATAATATGAAGGAAAATATCAGAGGCGTATTACCAAACCCAATATGGCAAAACTCGACGCAAAAAAAAAGCACTAAATGCTCTTTTTACAGCACAGACTATGGTAAGACCCTTGGGCACAGAATCCCCCTTTTTGACGCTGTGACAGCAACGCCAAGACGACCATTCAAGCTTAAAATGCTATCGAAATGACCGGTATATTTTGCATTATGTAAGCAGTTGTTTCGTGCAACCACATTGTGTTAGTTATGCCCCAGGGGATTCGTAAGTGCTGACATGGCTTTTTTAATCTGATACACTGGGCACACATGTAAAGAGGTATGATAGGAGTACCTAGGTTCCCCTTGGAGGCTTGTATAAGCAACCCTGACAAGACGCGTGCCCTTATTAGTACGTAACTATTCGTACCGTAGTAAATGCCATGGCTATAGGCCTAGACAGAAGTGGATGATTCTCCACAGTTCAGGTACCTTCACTATTGTACGGAGTACGTCGATGTACCAAGTACTCCCGTATATACATTGATGTACTCCGCACATTGTAACTGAGACAGTGTATAGTCTCCGGGAACCTTCAATCAAATTCATATATCCCCCGTACATTATATAATATACATCATATATAGAATGATGAAACAAGATCAAAACAGAGATTACCGAGAGACCATTTTAAATGTTGTCGATCCCGGCCCACCTGGCTGTGAGGAAATCCATGGGCGAGGAAATGCTATCGCCACTTAAAATACGTGACCCGATAAGCTTCATTTCAGGGTCCCCTTTTTTTTCTCCACAGGAACTTCTCGTCTGATGTAAAGATATCTGTGCAAATTGCGGAGCAGCCTCGAGTTATAGGAATGTCTCATGAAATGTTGTAGATTAGTTGAATATCCACCTGTACATTACATATTACATATGGGATACCAATCCCGGCATTACAGATGGTAGGACGTCGTCAATAAGGACGCGTGTCGGTGGGGGGGCGTTGGCCTCATTTGCCCCTCCGGCTAATTTTGACTGGTTGACGCGGCTGGGTGCCAGGGCGATCGTCTTTGATCATTTCCGCTCTCTTTGCCTCTAAGAGCACAATTGTTGTACATCTGTCCTTTCCGTTATGGTTATGTTGATACTGGCTACTCCGTACGGAGTCTCCGTACTCTATCCAGGGTCATCGTTCATAACTAGTGCTCCGTACAACTTTTTACCCAAACCTTTTCCAAGGTCCCACACTTTACTTGATGGCCCAAGCGCCAACTTGATAACAGTGACGTGATCTCCTGTTGTATGTACGTTATTATATTCACATCATGATGGGATCTCGGGATGGGAACGGATGTTTTTGGTCGCTTATATTGTCCGAGATTGCTAAGTGGTTGAGGCTCAGACAGGCGCAGTCAGCTAGGTGCAGTTAGCCAGGTGCAATACGCCGACGAATTCGGATACATAACATATCTATACATAGTAATATCTATATGCAGATACAAGTACGGAGTACTCAGTTATTCCGTACAACATACAGATAGAAACGCTAGGGAGAGGGTAATCGGGGTTATAACTAGACTGATTTTCTGGCCTATCATACCATTCATTTATGCCCAAACAGCGGATCGGCATCTTCACGCGAGCCTGCATCCAAATATGTGTCGCTGCAAACGGTCTTCTCGATCTTGAAGATACTTGAAACATGCTTATTTTAGAGTACCAAGGGCCAGATGACCATTTCTGACGTGGACAACCACACCTGTGCCCGGGTTAGACAAAAACATTATTGTTGTGCTCGAGACAGGGAAAAGGGAAACGGGAAAAAAAAAACACCAATGCCGATCATCAGTTTCATGGCGGAGTATTCCACTAAATCTGGGAGGGGATGAGCACCCCCCAGCCAAGAGCATTCCTTTTTTCGTCATGATCAACACTTAAAGTCAACAGGTAAGATGAAGCAAAGGGAAACAAAGGATAAGCCATATTTCATTTGAGATGGTCCTGTCGAAGACCCCCGTTCCTGCATCCCAACTTGGCATCAACACCGCAACCGGGGGATGAATACCAAGATGCAATATTTATCCAGCTACAATATGTTCTGATATCACTGAAGACAGCATATCAAATGAAAACCGGTGGTGCGAACGTCAATTATGTACGCATGTACATCGATGTAGAAAACGGATAGAAAAAAGAAGTAAAAAGAAGTTTAAAAAAAGGGCCTAAATGATATATTACGGTAATACCCATACACAGCTAACCCTGTCCTGTTAATTGCTTCGGCGGTCTCCCTTTTTCTTTCCTCCTACAACACCTTCACGACACAATACTCCAAGCTCTCATCGACTTTTCACTCGGACTGGGCACATCGTCCAGCCGCGTTAGTCTTGCCTCTATATTCTCTTCCAACCCTCATACCTTCCCCCTTGACAAACGCTCCCCCCTTTAGACCGTGTCGCAGGTCCCGACGCTGCCAGCCTCTCGTTGAAATATCTCGGCACTTTATTTGCCTGTCACTCTTTAATCCACTCTTGGAACACTCGTTTATTTGACTCTTCCCTCAAGTTGGAATTGGGTCTTGCTACCGGCTTTTGCTGCACGCTATTTCCGGGAAACGACACCTCACACGCCGAACCCGTAACTTTTAATTCCAGGGTTCATCTACCCCGATTTCGTCTCGCTTCTTCTATTTACATGTTTGAAAAGTCATCATTTAACACTGGGAAAGCCAAAATGCCGCTATTTCGGATCAAGACGGTATTTCCGTTGGTCGCTCTAGTGACCATCGGAATATTCTTCTTTTGCATGGAACGCTACGACCGCTCAGCTTTCCTTCGTTTCAAGCACCCAATTGATCGGGCCTCCTTCGGTGGAAACAAACATCCTCAAGCACAAACGCCGGCACAATCTGATTCGCAGCAGCCGACTAGCAACACCTGTGAGGCTGATCCGAAATTGGCCGCCCCCCTACCCTTCCCTGAATGGCTCCCACGCAAGAACTACACTCGCGCTTATTTCCGTCCTCGTCATGTGAACCCTCGCACCGAATTCCACACTTTAGAGGAAATCGAAAAGCCTGTGCTCCCGCCTATGGTTGTCATGGAGCGCGGTATGGTCGTGTCTCCCGAGAACAAGCCGGAAAACTTTGTCTGCCCTGAGATCATCGATGTCGATGTGGCCGCCGATGACGATGTCGAGGAGACATCCAAGCTTCTGTTTGGTCTAGCCACTACCGTCGACCGTCTGGACCGCCTACTCCCCTCCCTGCTTTACTCCTACGGAAACACCAAGGCCGGTTTGATTGTTCTGGTCCCTGAGTCTGACGACGACCTGGAGAAGCAAGAGACCTACTTCCGCAACCGCGGTCTGGACTTGACTCTCAAGGCCTCTCCCCTCGACTTCACTGCCCGTTACTTCGGTATGGTCGAGGCATTCACCGAACACATTCGCAAGCACCGTCCGCACACTACCTGGGTTGGATTCAGTGACGACGATACCTTCTTCCTATCGCTCCCCACTATCGCCGAGGAGCTGAAGCTCTTTGATGAGAGCAAGAAGCACTACATTGGATCTTTGTCTGAGGCCAGCTGGCAGGTGGATACTTTCGGCCACATTGCTTTCGGTGGTGCCGGTGTGTTTGTCTCGAAGCCTCTTTTGGATGTCCTGATGAAGCACTATGACGAGTGCCAGTCCTGGGGCGAGCAGCCCGGTGACCAGAAGCTTGGCCAGTGTATCCAGCGCTTCGGTGACACCCCCCTTACCCTGTGGCCTTCGCTCTACCAGATGGACATGGCAGACCCCGTGGACGGTGTTTACGAGTCCGGTCGCAAGATCGAATCCATGCACCACTGGAACAGCTGGTACAGCAAGGATGTGGTCAAGATGACCACCGTTGCTGCTGCCGCAGGCCGCAAGTCTGTTCTCCGTCGCTGGGTCTTTGATCAAGAGGAAACTGTGAACAGCGCTACTGGCGAGACTCTCCGTCATTTCTGGGTCATGACGAACGGCTACTCGCTGGTGAAGTACACATACGGCGAGCATGTGCCGGATGATGCTATCAACTTCGATGCTACCGAAAAGACCTGGCCCGAAGACCCCCGCGGCTATGAAGACCGCTTGGGTCCCCTGCGTCCCGCAGAGGAAGACGGTGTTGCTAAGGATCGGTGGTTGCTCCGCGATGCATTCGTGGTTGGTGAGAACGTGCACCAATTCTATGTTCGCGAAGAAGATGAGGGCCACAGCGTAATTGAAATCGTCTGGCTCGGTCCCAAGGGCGGCGGTGGCGGTGGTGTGAGTGACCATTATCTTCGCGGCACTTACCAGCAATAAAATTGCACTGCTACTACTTGAGGCTGGTCCTTGGGACTGTTGTTCGTACCTCTTCACTTCGTTGCACATGATTCGGCTCTTTATTTTCTAAAATATTACACATCATCCTTTTGCTCCTTTTTTTCCGACCTCACGACACCAGCCCAATATGATTACAAGTCGACCAACCCAACAGCCCCTTTTTTTTCCGGATGAGACTCGTGATCGTGACTTGCCCTCCGCGTCCTCCAGTTTCTGTTTCATTTATCCGGCGTTGCATTGGCGGAGTCCAGTACGGTTCAGGAACCTGGTGGCTTTGCATGCTCCCTCTATATCCTGAATCCTGACGGTGTATTCCAATTTTTGAAATGTTCAGTGGCTTTTTTTTTACCGTCTTCTTCCCAATCCTTGAACCCATGCAGGGCCCTGGCCGAGACTTGCCACGCCTAATCGGTTTGGCCTTTCTCTTATCTTTGCTTGTTTCCTTCTTTTTTTTTTTCTCCATGTCTTCCGTGCTCTTAAGTGCGCTTTGGAGAAAAGCCACTTTTTGCCCTATGCCTTGCATACTTTTTGTAAAAATAGACTTGACAGCAGATCCATTTTGGGGTCTCCGTTGGTGATTAGCGTTGAACTTTTGTTCGTTATGTGAAGAATATGATCAGTTTTCGTGAATTCGGTGTTGTGTAGGGTATTCTGTAGCTATTCCATATGCAGGAAGGAATCCTGGATGGACTGTACTGCATCGGGTCTAGGGCTTCTCGGATCGGCCCGTTGATCGGCTTTGGTTGCTTATTGTTGCTATGTGGGCTTGGTGGGATGCGTTATTTTCTTTACACAAACAGTCCACGGCGGTCGATTTTTGCACTCGAGCTCCCGATGTAATAGGGAACTTAAGGAACCCCCGTCACCATTTGGTAACTCCGCGTGGTAGCCACCTGAGTGTGAGCGGCAATGAATGTTGTGACTCTATCTCTATGCTTCAACTAGTGAGAAGAAATGGTAGAATTGCACTTCGGAAATGTGGGAATAATAATAGGAGTAATAATAGAAGAAGCAGGGAACAAGCCCTGACTTGCTACAGACCTACTAACCGAGTCACTCTAATTGGTGTGAATCCTGGTAAATATATGGAGTACGTCTGTGAGACACCAAGATATGTCTAGATGCTCTACGAGTTCCATGCAAGGCATGCATGTGTATGTACGGAGTAAGGGGATGTAAGATACCTGGGGGTTATTGTGTCGAGACTGTGGCTTTCCTTGTACTTCATACTTTGCTGTGCAATGATGAATGTGAGGTTGGTTCTTGTGGTTGCAATCAGAAAGGAATGGGAATGGCTATAGGAAAGATAAGAGAGTGACGACAAGGGGGATGGCCTTTGGAGCTATTTACGAGATACTCTTGACTGCAGCCATGTGAGTATGTTGTGTACAGGGCCATTATTCCGTGCCCCAAAGCAGGTGCGACCCGCGCTTGTGTGATGCGAGCTCGGTTTTATTCTTATTTTTATATTCGACTTTGTAGATGTAACCTCGAAATAGGATGTTTCTATGATATATACAACATAGGGTCTTGATAGAAAATAAGGGATGATCATAGGCATGTTTAAAGATGGAGTAGCCAATCATATAGCGGCGGGAAATTCTGCCCCGTCAAAGCATGTAAGAGAGAATGGAGTACTAAGTATAGAAATGCACATTATATATAATTTTTATTTTATTTTTCCGTATTTCTTGAAATTAAAATCAAGAGAAATAACACAAGCCTGAGAAATCAGCAATATTCCTGGAATCGGCAACAAAGGGAAAGTCCAGACCAGAGGGGAAAAGGGCAAAAAAGGACGAACGGGGGGACCGAAGGTGGGACCAGCCAATGAGCGATCAAAGCCAAGAACCGTGTCTGGCCCAAAGGAGGCGAATACAACTCAATTACAAGTCAATACTGTCGTAAAGGTAGAAGTACTTTTTGACCGATATTAATTCTACTAGTATATGAAGTACCCTAACTTATCTCACCTTACAGACTGTACTAATACACCTTCTACACGTGATTTACGTAACAGACCGCCTGCCCATCGCAACTCGCACTTTGCCTTCTTCGCTCTCCCCCCCCATCGATTCCCCCATTCCCTTTCTCTCACATCCCATAAACGCGTTACTCGATTGGGTCATCTCTTGCTTTCCCCTTTCGGTATCCCCCCCTCAAGTCATAACTACCACCCCCCCAATATTAAAACTCTTTTGTTCTTCTTTATTGTCAATATGTCTGCGGTTCTAGACGAAAAGCTTTCTCCCGGTCATGATGACCTTCCCGGCAACGGCGCCGATGCCCGTGGCACCAAGCGCAACCGCATGAGCGCCGATGATGAAGATGATGATGATGACAAGCCCGGCCGTGAGCGTCGCAAGATCGAGATCAAGTTTATTCAGGATAAGTCGCGTCGGCATATTACTTTCTCCAAGCGGAAGGCCGGTATCATGAAGAAGGTGCGTCGCGTCCCGAGGCCCCCTCCGCATCAGTTTCCTGATCGAGGGTCCTTCCTCTTATCATTTGATCGATTGACACTTTTGCTAACCATAATGGTTTCATATAGGCTTATGAACTCTCTGTCTTGACTGGCACTCAAGTTCTCCTGCTGGTCGTCTCCGAAACCGGCCTTGTCTACACCTTTACTACCCCCAAACTTCAGCCGCTGGTCACCAAGGCCGAGGGCAAGAACCTGATTCAGGTAAGCTACGGTCTGCTTCAATGATTCTCTTTCATCCAACCATTAACACACTGACAGGCATGTCTGAACGCTCCCGACCCAGCCGCCAGTGAGAATGGTGTCGACGCCCCCGATGTCGCCCCCGAGGCCCCCGAAGATGTGGCTCACAACAACGTCAACGCGCCCCAGGGGAATATGCGTCCTGGTATTCACCCTGGCTACATGACCAACGAGCAACAGCAGCAGATGGCGTACTACCAGAACCTCCAGCAGCAGCAACAGCAGGCTGGTGGTCAGTACCCCATGCCGGTCGGCGGTCGCATGCCACCCCAGCACCAACCCACTGCTTAAATGGCTTAAATTATGATCTGATCTGTGGGGTCCTTCTTACTCAAGGTCCCCGATGCTGCGTCTTCTTCTCTGTTCTTTCCTCCCTGCGCCTCGATCTCGCGTTCATTTGATACCCGTCTCCCTCTGCCGATCCATCATCCCACTCTTCCCTCGGAAATGGTCGCGCTGTATCTGCATGCGCCATTCTCCAGGGCACTCTCGTGAGACTATTTGTAAATTGTCAAGCACCGCGCTGGAATCCCCTTCCGGTCTCTCTTTGATGATACTGGATCTGGTTTTTTTCCTTTTGATGTTGCTTTCTATCTCGGAAAAAAAAGGAGAACCCCGATTTGTTGAGAACTATGGCTTTCCAATAACCCCCAAAAAAAACTTACCCAAAAAAAATGACCGTCACAAACGAAACCAACTTCAAGAAAAGAGAAAGAGAGCGCAAGCAGGCAAATCTGGGCTTCATCACTAATTTGGCTTTTGTTTTCCCCCCTCTACCTAGACAATGGCGGAGGATGGAGGTGTTCGTGGTGCATTGAAACTCTTCGGCGAAGTGGCTTTTCCTCTGTAGTCTTTTTTTGCTTTTTTAGTCTTTTAACTATTTCCTTGGCCACTGATTATGTTATTTTCCTCATTGTCTAATCTCAAACTGTGTGTTAATTGTTTCTGTTGATTCCACGCCGTGGGGGTCTGTCTTGGTTATGACGGATTCTCAATGCCATTTGATTCGCCGCTATGGCTCTGGCTGGGTTACATTATGTATGGTATGGAGCAATCGGATTCTGTTCCTTCGGACTGTCTTGTTGCCTGTAGTCGTGATGGTCTATGAGTAGTAGACTTGGGTTCTGAACTATATCCACGTACCTACTTAGTGCATGAGATCCTACTACGATGTACAGCTTGAGGGGACAGCAAATCCACTAACAAGGCATATTCTCGCTTTCTGTGTATTTATTAAGCTATGTAGTCTCGAAGCACGTTTCTCTAGACGTTCGAGATATTCAAAGTCCAGCTTGAACAATCTGGAAATGTTAGGGTTACTAAACGATTTATCAGATATATGTTCCTAACTTTCCACGTTCAATGATATTCAATTTATTTTTATATTCTGCACGACTACTAGTACCTTATTCTAAATGTGACTGGTTTACTTCCAAACTGAAGAGATGTATACCTTGGCATGCATGGAGAGAGCGTAAGTTCGCTGACCTGCATATCAGAGGTCAATGCCACACTAAATGAACTTTCGGCAGACACTGACTGTTTGCTTAGGGCTTTTGTATTATTATCATAACGGAGTACATACTCCAGGGCTAGGTAGTTGGGTAATTAATATTTCCTATGGTGTGTAGTTGAGATTATATATAGAGCATGGGTACATTATATCAAGGTCTTGTATTCATTCGTGCAGAGCTATATAATCGATCGAGTGGTATCATATCATAGTATCTTGACAGTAGATCGCAGGACACAAAAGGGAGATTGGGATTGGTCGTTTCTCGACCGGGAGCTAGGAGCGACGGAAGCAACACGAGTGGGTTGCGCGTGGTATGTCCAAGGAAGAGAGACTACTGTACATGGGCATTGACAAGGCGAGAAGCAAAGAAAAATCTTGAGTGGCAGTGTCCTGCGGGTAGGGAATTGACGGGTCGGAGCAAATTTAGGTGTTATGTGGAGGTCGTTGGGGAAAGAGTATAGGAAAGAGTATGTAAAAGTGTCATGGGGATGACGATGGCTGAAGGGTGTCAGACTCAGGAACCGGGTTTCCCTGTGTATAACGCGTTCGTGGAAGGCGGATGTTAGAGTGTGGGAGTAGGGACGAGGAAGAGCCATCTTCCGGGTCAATCTCAACTTGACCGCCCGCCCGCGGGCTGCTCCATCGAGAGAGATATTGTCTCCCAAACATCCAGGCATCTGCCAGAGCCTTCCTTGAGCCCAACAGAAGACTAAACCTGGTGCCAGACGCATGAAGGGCAGGGACGTCGTCCTGCCAGTGGTTATCATCGCCATCATCTTGGATGGTTCCGTACCCACCGACTTCTTGGTTAGACGACGATGTAAACGGATCTTCCGTCGCCCGCCGTTTACGATGGGCGGCGGATAACCCACCCTGAGCTGCTGAGGTGCGACGCCATGGGTTCTCATGCAGTGATCCCTGGACTCGGCGAGATACCCTTTCGCGATCATGTGCCGTAGCGCCGATCGTCGAGTGTCGTGTCAAACCCCGCAACGGACCGTTTAAAGTTGCGCTGCCACTGACGCTGCGTAGGCGATCTTTCGATGATCGTCTCTGTCCCTCAGTGGACTCATAGTCCGAATCATCGAGTTCAGCCCAAATGGATGCGGGATTTAGATCGGCAGAGTCACGATCAAAATGTAAATCGGGTGGTAAGCTTGGAGCTCTTCCCCGCTGATATGAAAGATGTCGAGTATGGGTCTTCGGGTTCAGAAGTGGCGCGCATTCTCCAATCAGTGGTTCCTCATCCTGGCCATGCAGCAACCCAGATGATGTCGGAGAGTGCTCCTCCACGATTGCCATACCCGGCCCAAGTCCAGTCTGCGTGGAACCCACGGTGGTGACAGCGGCGTGAGTATCAATATCCTCAAGTCGCCAGGACAGGCACAAAACACCACCCAGGAGAACCATTGTTCCTAGAGCGATGAGACCGGCGTGGAAGCCCGCCAGTTGAGACACTTGCCGGAAGTAGATCAGGCCGTCCATGATGGCAATGATGTTGTAGATGCAGAACACAAAAGGATATAGCACACTAGTACTACACAGCTTTAGCCCACGATGAAGATAGAACAGCTGTGTGAGCGCTAGGAAGATCATCCCTAGTAGAATAACCCATGATTGCCAACGATTGAACTGGTTCACACGGTCTACCACTGTGCGCACGAGAAGCTCCACTGCCGACTTTGCTAGTAAAAGAGAGTGAGCGGACAATATCCCACTGACAAATCCATAACTCATGCCCCGGATCAACCTCATTCGGCTTTGCAGTCGCAGCAAATGTGGCGAAAAATGACCGGAGGCCGAGGGTTTCGCGCGCGAGGACGGCAGGAAGCGTTCCAGCATTTTGATACCTACAAGTACCACAACAACAAGCAGGGTGGTGGTACCCATCCAGAGAAGAAAGGGTCGTCGCTGGAGGAGCTCCAGGAGCTGATCTAATGTATGTGCGGGTTCCCCGATGGCGCCGAAGGTCGCAATCAACAACGCGCCGATGCAGACGAGAATCGTGCCTGCAAGAGAATATCGGGTAAAGGGTTCACCGAGGATGAGGGTCGCAAATATAGTATTGAACACTAGCCCGGACTATTCGGCATTCCTATCAGCAACTGATCTCCGCCGTGCATGGAGGGGGAACTACTGACCGCTTGGAGCGCCGAGAGAACTGGTAGTGGGAGTGTGGTGATTTGGATAGTACTCCCAACAATATTAGAAATCACAAACATCCCCATACCTACTTGCCATCGTCGGCGCTTGTAAGGGGGTCTGCGCACATCGTAGGGGTGTTTCTCGTCCTCGAGCAAATGGGACTTGCGCTGAAGCGTCAGCCCGATAGCCTGAAGGCTAGTTGAGATCAGGCCAACGATGACACCAACCTGATGTCTGCATTAGTTTTTGATCTTGTCTTGCAGTATATCGTGATTTCCATGATCTTACCGCAACACTTCCCTCCGGCGACAAGTCACCTAGATTGCCCATGTTGTGTATCGTGCATTGGTAGGGTCGAAGGACCGTTGGGAGAGGCGCATCAAGTGGAAGAAACTACCGGAGTAAATAAGCCATAACTCAGATAAAACAATAGGGAATGACAGGATCACGCTGAAATGGTAAGTTGTCGAGGGGAGTGCGGAGGATCTGGATGCGGAACGCCAAGGCAACGCAATCCGAGCTTAGTTGGACACAACATCCTTTCCCTCTTCCCCACGTCATTCCGCCCCCAGCAAGCTATACAGCACTGAACCGCCAAAATGTCACAAAGCCATGCTCTTTCAGATGATCAGGTATGTTCGCCGTTTACTCTAGGTCTTGGGAAGGTTGAGTTGGACTGATGGCCATCGAATCCAGGTCGCGGGCGAGCTCCGCAAGATGACCGCCTTCATCAAGCAGGAAGCCCTTGAGAAGGCCCGAGAGATCCAGTTGAAGGCCGACGAAGAATTTGCGATCGAAAAGTCCAAGCTGGTGCGCCAGGAAACTGCGGCTATCGATACCCTCTACGAGAAGAAGTTCAAGCAGGCCGCCATGTCCCAGCAGATCACCCGGTCCACACTCGCCAACAAGACCCGACTCCGCGTGCTCGGTGGCCGTCAGGAGCTGCTCGATGAGCTGTTCCAGAATGCCCGTGAGAAGGTTTCCAAGGTGGCTGCCGACGATGAGAAGAAGTACCAGGCCATGCTCAAGGGGCTGGTCCTCGAGGGCCTGTATTATCTGAACGAGGATAACGTTGCAATTCGCTCGCGGAAGAAGGACTTCGATGTTACCAAGAAGGCTATTGAGGAAGCGACTAAGGAGTACAAGGATAATGTTGGCTCGGAGGTGACCGTGACCTTGGACGAGTCGGAGCCGTTGCCAGAGGGATCGTGAGTTTATTCACTCCCCCTCCCAGTATACGCCAAGGAGACTAACTAGGTTGCAGTGCTGGTGGTGTGTTTATTGTCGGCGGGCAAGGCAAGATCGAGATCAACAACACTTTTGAGGAGCGTCTGCGCCTGCTGGAAATTGATGCTCTCCCTGCAGTCCGAGAGACGCTCTTCGGCAAGAACCAGAACCGGAAATTCTACGACTAAGTGTGTCTTACTTGTTCTATCTTGGGTTTCACGTTTGCGACTGCTGTATTTCGTGTGTTATAGTTCGGGTAATCTTTGCCTCTCTTGGCCATCTTCATAGACAGAGGGGGTTTCTTTGCACATTTAAACTCTGATCTGGAATATGATCGAACTCTTTTAGCGATCATTTTCATTCCATGTTCTTGAATCCTGTTCTTGAATCCTGGCTACACTGGTATTCTGTAAAAAAAAAAAAAAAACGCTCGGTGGAATAATGTCGCTCCTGAGGGCATGTTCGTAAGGGTCGTAAGTCATAGTGGTTGGTAGTAGAGGGGAAAGCTGGGTATTTCAACATCTCGACCCATTCGTACAGTACTTCTGTTTCTTCAGGTAAACGAAGATCTTAGGACTGAAACAGCTAATGTGGTCAGGATACTTGATCATGCGCGCGTATGGGAATCTCTGTGCCACCATTATCCGCGTCGCCTGGCGCCGCAGACGGATTCGTTTCTTGCCTGGATTCGGGATTTTGCTTTCCAGCAGCAACCGCAGCAAAGTTGCTGAAATGGCTCCGAATATTACCGTCTCTCCCCCTTACATGTGACTCGAAAATGGTGGTTTTCGGTGGTGGCTTCGACCGAACTGAATAGACAATCCGGTAATGCAAGGCCTCGAGTTCACTTTTTGCCACCGTCCGTGTCACATGCGATGCACCGGAATCCTGAATAGAGCAGAATATCATCTTGATTTGAGCTGCCAGCCTGTCGATGGCGAAGTCGTAGTCTTTCTCGGCTTGAGTACTGCTGAAATTTAAATCCAGCGCAGACGAATCAATCGCGACGTTGAGAAGAGAAGTGAGCGAGGTTAATTCCCTCCAGTCGTAGTCAGCTATACCCTTGAATCGCTTGACTTGGAAACGCTTATCGCGGAGCAGTAACAGTGTGATACGTTTGATATCAAGCAACTTTTCAGGGGGCTCGGTGAGAGGACTAGGTCTCTGTAGCAGAAATGCAACGGCCAGGCGACATCGTATCAGTGCAAACCATGGAGATGTGGGCAAGATATGATGCACAATTTGACTCTGGATGCAAACATCGTGTACTGTGGCGTGGAAAGTGGCGCAGACTCGTCGCAACTGGTATCGTTAGCTTCGGACGTGATAAAACATATAGAAGAATACTCACCGAATCTTCGCCACTGGTTTCATGGAAGTTCTCAGGATCCAACACAGCGTTGATGGTCCACTGGAGCTCTGAAGATACCATAGCATCTGCTGTTAATGAAACATCAAGAGTAAGACGTAGCAGCATGAGCACTACATGCTCTTGAGTGTCTTCTGCCAATCTACAAATTTGTAAGCCTTGCATTGTCAAAGTTTGGGGAGTGAAAACTTACAAGCCAGCAGTTTCTCTGAGTAATCGCAGGACTGAAACAAAGGCACTGCGGTCTTTCAACGCAGAGTCCGGAGTAATATCTGACAGCGTTTGTTAGCAAAACACGGGGCCAAAGCAAGACAGTCAAATCATACATCGGGAAGGAACTGGTATAACCTTCTCGGAAGGATCCAAAGCCTGGCTCCGAGCACCTAATCGAGAGAAAAGGTCATTGATATCGACTGGACGGATGAGTAACTTTAGGCGCTTCACATCCATATTCTTATATTCAGTTAGTAAATAACAAAGGAAGTTTGATACAAGAGCATTTACAAACCTTAATGATTCGGTAATAAGCATTGCTCAACTCATCTCGACGTTCATAGGGTACTGGAAGATATGTCAGCTTCGTGTCAATGGGTAAAAGATGATATAAGACATACTGGAACGAAATATCCACAGAACGAATTCGTCCGGCAAAAGTCCTTTGGACAAAGCCATCTGAATAAATTCGCCCGACATGAATTGGCGCTCGCGAGTGTCGGATTCTGCAAATCGGTCAGCACGAATAAAATGAAACAATGAGTTGCTTGAAGCATACCTCTTAATATATCCATACTCGTCCCAGGTGCGAACAGATCCTGTGGAAATTGGGGGGCCGGCGGCAATGTTTGTGTGCAATCAAAAAATGGCCAGGCGCGGCCGTGGTCAAGAGCATCGGTTCTTCTAATAGCACCTATTAGACGTTGACCCCCAACGCCGTCTTCATTCTGGCCAAGCGCCGATATCAACATCGTTTCATTCAGGGCGGTACCGGACGGGTCGCTTGAGGGCTCCTTGCTGTCCGATTGCTTCTGCACATAATTGGCTCTCGCCCGAGCGACGCTGGCTTCAACTTCGTTATCATCCACTGCATCGTGAACAAGAGAGTCAATGTTGTGTTTGTATTTCTTTGGCGATGATACCTTGGTAAATTTGGCCGGTGTGAACTCGTCCTTCTTGGACTTTGGAGCGAAAAGATTCTTTGGGTCCTCCAATGAGCATATCGAGTCTGTGTCTTCTCCATCAGAGCTAATGACCACCTCCCTGCCATCCTTCATGATGCGCTGAGATCCGTTGAGGCTCTCGTTCAAAGACGAGAGCCCGGTGGCCGAGTCAATGCTTTGGAAACTTTGATGCACCGTGGAGGGCTGAATGAAGGTATCCTGAGTTGACAGATATAGCGCCGCGTTCAAGTGGGCTTCAGCATCTTGTTCAGATTCTGGTGATATCTGATCGAATACAAAAGAAGAGGGGGGTTCGGTGAGGGGTGAAGGTTCGGTTGTGAGTTCATCGCTTTCATTCTTCTCAGGTGTTCTGTCCGAATTGACAGTAGTAAATGCAGGCCTATTAAACCATAGATCCTTTATCGTCCGCATGATGGGGGATGTCGAGGATTTTTCTTTAAAAAGAAAGAGGCATATCGCGTCGCCGAACGCGCCGATTCGGCGCGATGTCACATGAGCGTTGCTGACTCATCTAGTTTTCTTTGTTTCCCAGGAAGTTGCCTAGGTGGAACCTGGATGGGGCAATAAACATTCCCTGAGACCGGAACTCATAGATCAAATTTAGATTGAATTGATATGTACTTTGTACATTGGGAGTACATACTTCGTACTACCTAAAACATATTTAACTACAAAATATGTTATATGCTATATTGTATACTGTAGATCTGACAGCCACATTTCTGGTGGCGTCGATCTGCGGGCTGATCCGGTCTACTGTTCATTAATGTATCACTCCGTTCTCCGTACTCCATTTCATCCATGAATACTCCGTACTCCATACTAATTGTCAGAGGATAAATCTCATTTGATCAATTAATCTTGCGATGGAAGTCGCTGATTCTTTGCGATTTTTTCATTTTAGTAGGGTAAAAAACCCCAATTAAGTTTAACCAAAGCGATTATACGCTACATTGGGCCCACTAGTATAGTTCGTGGTCGGGCTAACGACATCTAAGATTGTATGTTTTATACTATTGTATCAGCAAACTATTCGAATGTTGCACTGTATACAAAGTGCTATATGTGCTTTTGCTTTAGGCCCTTGCCTTGAGATCTGTACCTTGAGCTTTTGAGTAACACACCTGTCAGACATGGGCATTTTGTTAGGCTACTCCATAGAAAGGGGGAACGAGTCCCGGGCAACCCGCAAACCCTACTCCATACGAGGACGATGATCATCGGGCCAGGTTCAGGAGTATTCTCCTGAAGCCAAGATTTTTTTTTTTTCCTTTTTTCTTTTCTGCCAAGAAACAAGGAGCCAGGATGCATGCTCTTGCGACATAAAAAATTAAAAATTAATACACGCGACATAAAAAAACGGGTCCAATGAGATTTTGACCCATATGGATATGAGCTTTGGGAATTTGGCAGATGCTACCTAGAACATACCTATCAGGGAGAAAAATAAGAAAGCTGACTCAGGTGGACCGGGAAGCTCGTGCCGTGTCGGTGGTTTCAGGATCGATGCTCCGACCCCGAATTCTGGGTCCTCTGATATCATTAGGGAAGTTAGAAAAAAAGGAAATCCCATTGTGCGCGTATTGTAGAATATGACCATATATATATTTATTACACATACCAAGATAGAAAACTCATTTATACAAGAATACGGGATATTTACATAGATATCACAGATATACAGTAGAAAACTTGCAAAATGACAAAAGGCCAGCTGTTAAATTAATACTTGATAGTGGGGGCGAAGAAACAACAGCTGTGGGCCAATAACCGTTACTCCAGAGTCTGCTACGGAGTACGGATCAAACGGATACCGAGGACTTCTTTGTAGTGAAGAACTGGGGGAACATCCAGATTCCGTACGGGAGGTAATCCCACGTTAAGCCTAGTTGTAAGCGATCATAATGCTGACAGTGGCAGTACCCCTCTGCTCTGCGCACTAGTGAAAGTCCGAAATAAATCAGAATTCATTTTACTACCAGTACTCCGTATCGTTTATCAAGGATATCAATACTCCATGCTCCGTACTATGTATATCAATTTTTTCCGTCCCAGAGTTCAAGTGCCGAGTACCCCGATTGCCACAGTCAGAAATTTAGAAGGGGGGCCGGAACGGGGCTGGACATTATAATTACCGGACTTTACGTGTATTGCCCGTGAGTCCGAGATTGTGTACATGGGTAAGCCTATCAACTCTAGTTGATATATAGCCTGCTGGGAACATTTAAACAATGAAGATGCCTAAAGATGCCTAGAACAGGAGAAAGAGGCAGTGTAAAACACAATCAAAACCATATTATACCAAATTATACGAATATAACAGTTGACGCGTGTAAAAGTCTCCTGCCAAGTCCACTTTGAATGACAAAGCAATGGTATTTTGACCCGGCCCCATCGGTAAGCATCCACGGACGGGTGGTAACAATATTACATACTCTCCCGTACGGAGATCCATAGGGTAAGCTCAGGTGGCTACTCCATCTCTCTCTCTCACCCCTCGAAACACAAAATCACCACTTTGGTGCTTCTTCTCTTCCTTTTTTTCACTTTAATATTTTGAATGGCCCCCTGTGGGTGCGCCCTATAACCCCTCGGCTTTCGCATTGCAATCATATCCCATCACAATCAGCCGCGGAAACCCTGTCTTGAATAGTTTTGGATGATTCCTCGAAACTCATCAACCAGAACATCTTCAACACGCGCACCTAGAACCCCTGATTTGCTCGAGACTGGCGTCGCCCATGAGATTGTGTTTACCTCGCCCTCAACCCCTGTGAACGCCCCTAGACCGGCAGTCTTTCTCTGCGCCAACCGCTGTCGGATTCCGGCCATCCAAACCGGATGCTTGTCAGCTACCAATAATCAAAGTTTCTGTCAAGTTTTATGCCCTTTTCGGGCGCACCAATAGCGTAGATGGCTTCCGTGCGCTTCCCTGGGAACAATGGGGAGGACAACAACGAGCAAGGTGGTGAGATCGGGGAGGTCAGCAGCAACGTCTCCAAGCCAACGAAACGACAAAGATGGGCTACCACGCGAGCTCCTGGAGCTGGAGGCATCAAGAAACGTGTTTCCATTATTGATCGCTTCCATAAACGGTCAGATATGAGAGACGAAAAACGAAAGTCGACCAATACAAGCATATCAGCCAATAGCGGACGCGAGACCCCGCAAGAAGGACCAAATCGGAGAATATACTTCAGCATTCCCATTCCGGAAACTGAACGAGACGAGGACGGTCATTTGCGCATCACGTATCCCAGAAACAAAATCCGCACTGCCAAGTATACAGCGCTCACCTTTGTTCCCTACAACATCTGGCTACAGTTTCACAACATCGCGAACATCTATTTCTTGTTCGTCATCATCCTCAATGTAAGCAGTGACATTTGTTTCCCTGGCTTCAATCCCAATTAGCATTGGCTGATAAAATTCTAGTTCTTTCCAATTTTCGGTGCCAACAATCCCGGTCTGAACGCCGTTCCTCTAATCGTCATTATTGTCGTGACCGCTATCAAAGACGCCATTGAAGATTGGGGGCGCACAGTCTCTGATAATCAAGTGAATAATTCTCCGGTTTACAGACTGATCGAATGGAACAATGTCAATTCGACAGAAGAAAACATTGATCTATGGCGTCGTATCAAGAAGGCTTCCACCAGGGGCTTGATTGCCGCGTATAAGTGGATTGCTTCCATCTTTCAGAAGAAAGAGCAAGGTGGAGACGACGACCAAGGGCAAAGAAGAGGCTCATTTTTGAGTACAGCCGATCCTCGGGCGTCAATCTATACGCAGCGCAACTCCATAGTCCCAGAAGACGTCGCCATCCCGATGACCGACGTTCCATCGCCTCAGCCCGAAGCTCGCGAAGATTGGCCGATGATGAGCAAACCCGAAAACAAGTATCTGTCGCCGAACAGCGCAGCTCGACAGAGCGTCGTGGAGCCTACGCCGGATAAGAAACATGGAACCGTCCTGGACGTATCCAAGCAGACACCCGGCAAGGCCCGATTTAAGCGAGAGCAGTGGAAAAGCCTGCAAGTTGGCGACTTTGTCCGATTGTACAACGAAGATCCGATTCCAGCCGATATCGTGATTCTGTCCACTTCTGACCCGGATGGCGCCTGTTATGTCGAAACGAAAGGCCTAGATGGAGAGACTAACTTGAAGGTCCGCCAAGCTCTCCACTGTGGCCGGCAAGTTCGACACGCCAGAGACTGCGAAAAGGCTGAATTTGTGATCGAAAGTGAGGCCCCGCATCCCAATCTGTACTCTTACAATGGTGCCGTGCGTTGGGACCAGCGCGACCCAAATTTCCCCGAAGCTCCCCGGAAGGAGATGGTTGAGCCCATCTCTATCAACAACATCTTGCTTCGTGGTTGCAATTTGAAGAGTACCGAATGGGTTCTAGGTGTTGTCCTCTTCACCGGCGGAGAGAGCAAGATCATGCTTAATTCCGGCGCGACCCCAGCAAAACGACCTCGTATGGCAAAGGCTCTCAACTGGAACGTCATTTACAACTTTGTCATCTTGTTCTTCATGTGTCTTGTCGCAGGTATTGTGAATGGAGTCGCATGGGCCGCGCCAGACAAATCTCTAGACTACTTTGACTTTGGGTCCTATGGAGGCACACCACCGGTAACTGGTATTGTCACTTTCTGGACCGCTGTCATCCTGTTCCAGAACTTGGTGCCCATTTCGCTTTACATTTCTCTTGAAATTGTTCGGACCATCCAGGCGGTTTTCATCCACCGCGATCTTTACATGTATTACGAGAGACTAGGGATCTATTGTGTGCCCAAGTCTTGGAACATTTCAGACGACGTCGGTCAAGTCGAGTACATCTTTTCTGACAAAACTGGTACCTTGACCCAAAACATGATGGAGTTCAAAAAATGTACGGTCAACGGCCTGGCATATGGAGAGGCTTACACGGAAGCTCAGATCGGCATGCGGCGTCGCGAGGGAGCCGATGCCGATGCAGAAGCAGCAGTGGCTCGGAAGCAAATTGCTGCTGATGCGCAGCGAATGCTGGATCTGTTACGTGGCATCCACGACAACCCTTACCTGCATGACGACCAGCTGACGTTCATTGCGCCGAAATTTGTGGCTGACTTGGGAGGAAAATCCGGAGACCGGCAGAAGCACTGTACAGAGGACTTCATGCTGGCCCTTGCCTTGTGTCATACCGTTATTACCGAGCATACTCCTGGAGATCCCCCTCAAATTGAATTCAGGGCCCAGTCTCCCGACGAGACAGCGTTGGTCAGCACTGCTCGAGATTGCGGATTCACTGTTTTGGGCCGAGCCGGTGACGATCTTCTCCTGAACGTTATGGGCGAGGAACGCACATATACAGTTTTGAACACCCTTGAATTCAACTCATCCAGAAAACGAATGAGTGCAATCATCCGAATGCCTGATGGTACGATTCGTTTGTTCTGCAAGGGTGCGGACAGTATCATTTACTCTCGTCTAGCTCGTGGCAAGCAACAGGAGCTTCGTCGACAAACTGCAGAGCACCTGGAGGAGTTCGCCAGGGAAGGCCTCCGGACCTTGTGTATTGCCGACCGACTGCTTAGTGAGGATGAATACTACTCATGGGCTAGGGAACATGATATTGCTGCCGCTGCCATCACGGACCGTGAGGAGAAACTAGAGAAGGTTTCTAGCGAGATTGAACAGGAGCTCATGCTTATTGGTGGCACTGCCATTGAGGACAGACTTCAGGATGGCGTGCCCGACACAATCCAGCTTCTTGCGGACGCTGGTATCAAACTTTGGGTCCTTACTGGCGACAAGGTTGAGACCGCCATCAACATTGGGTTTTCTTGCAACCTCCTCAATAATAACATGGAGCTGATTGTGTTGAACATTCCCGAGACTGAACACCAGCAGGCCTCTGACGAACTCGACAAGCATTTGCAAACTTTCGGGTTGACCGGTTCCGACGAGGAACTTCTTGCTGCCCGTGCTGATCATTCGCCGCCTCAGGCTACGCATGCCGTGGTCGTTGATGGTGAAACCCTCAAGCTGATGTTATCCGATGACTTGAAGCAAAAATTCCTTCTGCTGTGTAAGCAGTGCAAAGCCGTTCTTTGCTGCCGCGTCAGTCCCGCACAGAAGGCCGCTGTCGTGAACATGGTCAAAAACGGACTGAACATCATGGCTCTTTCCATTGGCGATGGCGCGAACGATGTGGCTATGATCCAAGAGGCTGACGTCGGTGTCGGTATTGCTGGCGAAGAAGGTAGACAAGCCGTTATGTCTTCCGATTATGCGATTGGCCAGTTCCGGTATCTCCAGCGCCTCCTTTTGGTGCATGGGAGATGGTCTTACCGTCGGCTCGGCGAATGTACGGCCAACTTCTTCTACAAGGTATGTGGTGTTGGTACTGGATATCATATTGTATTATCACTGACTTCTCCTAGAATCTTGTGTGGACGTTCGCTCTGTTCTGGTACTGTATCTACAACGACTTTGATTGCTCCTATCTCTTCGACTATACCTATATTGTGTTGGTCAACCTCGCCTTCACTTCATTGCCTGTGATCTTCATGGGTATCTTCGATCAGGACGTGGACGATAAGGTCTCTCTTGCCGTACCTCAGTTGTATATGAGAGGTATCGAGCGCAAGGAATGGTCGCAACTTAAGTTCTGGTACTTGAACCCTTCGCCCCAAATCTTGAGGTGTGTTGAGATATACTAACTTGAACAGGTTGTATATGGCCGATGGCATGTACCAGTCAATCATCTGTTTCTTCATGCCTTACCTCCTATACGCGCCGGCAAACTTCGTCAACGAATCTGGACGGAATGTCAACGACCGAGCTCGTATCGGAATCCTCGTCGCATCCTGTGCCGTGCTTTCTAGCAATCTCTACATTATGATGAATACTTACCGGTGGGATTGGTTCACTTCTCTCATTAATGCCATCAGCAGTCTTCTCATCTTCTTGTGGACCGGCATTTACACCTCGTTCACTTCCTCTGGTCAATTCTTCCATGGCGCTGCTGAAGTTTATGGATCATTGAGTTACTGGATCGTGCTTCTGATGACTGTTGTGATTTGCTTGCTTCCCCGTTTCACGTACAACTCCGTCCAGAAGGTGTTTTTCCCGCTTGATGTCGACATCATCCGCGAGCTAGTGACTCTGGGCAAATTCAAGTATCTTGATGCCATAGATGATCCCCCGCTGCCCCCAAAAGAGGGCAGCCCGAAGCCCGCGGCTCGCAGTGATGAATCGGCCACCTCTTCGGAAATTGTGAAGCCAGTGCAGCCCGCTATGAAGCAGGACACTACCGTTCTTGATGAGGAGCGGCCCTTCTATGCTCCATCCGTGGCCCCAACTGCAAACACCCACAACCCCCGCAGTCAAAACGGCAGTAACGGCACCAATTACACCGCCAGTCTTGACCAGTATCCACGACCACAGTCCGTGGACTATGTTCGCCGATCTCACGACCGGACACGGCATTCGTTTGACCGGAGTCGACCGAGCTTCGAGCAAAGCAATGACTTTACCTCCGCTGCCATGCTTTCCCGGGTGGAATCGTCGCAAACGTCGCAAACACCACACCATAAACATGAAGACCCGTTCCGGACTCCTGATGATCCTCCTGTACATAATGTGATATAGAGGAGCGCATCTTGTGTTGCATTGAGCCTGATGACCCGTCACTGATGACTTTACCCGCATCACACCGTCTGGTTTATTCCTTGTGATTTCTCCTCGCCATCCCTATTTTGACGAGCAATATGCTGTGGTGTTTTTATTTTTGAGAGCCTTTTATATTCCCTGATAGAAAGCAGGCGTTCTGGTTTACTCCTTTACTCGGTCGGATGCTTAGCGCGATCTTCGTTTTTATCCCCTTCACTCTTACCATTTTCCTTGTTAACCGCTGCCTCGATTGTTTTCCTTGTATGGTTCCGATGCATGCTCTACACTGGCCTGTTTTTCCCTTGTACAAAAGCGTTTCTGTCCCTGCAAAGTGCATGACACCCGCGTTTGAAAGGTTTCCTGTTGTCTGTTTCCCATCTGGATGTTATATCTTGTCGGATGATCTCTTTGCTTTTGTTGTTGTTCATGTGTTTTGTTTGTTTCCGCCATCAAAAAGGACAAGCGGGCATACGGGGTCGCATTCATGTATTCTATTCAATGCCCTCAGCGAGGAAATTACTTAATGTGGCCATTTAACGTTCCTACTGCACAGTTCTAAACTTTCCAAAGGGTAGATCCTTGAGAAAATCTGCCCCATTTTGTAGCCTTATATTATATCAATATCATGACATCCAAGGTTCCAAATAGTGTCCCAGTTGGGTAAAATAGAGCGCGTCTACGCGTTAACAGAACTTCACCGCCCAGATAATCTGCCAATGGCACTTCGGCATCCCACGTTTGCTCTGGGGATTTTTGTTCGCCATCCTCTCTTCCTCATTTGCTTGGGCTAAACATAGAGTCTCGTTCTTTGAGGCACAAGGTGCTTTCAATCTTTTCGCCGATCCATCGTCTCTTCCATCGCCGAAGTATCAGCATATCGTGGTCAAATACGACATTCGGTTGCACGGCCACTCGCTACTAACAACATTACTTTGTCCTTCGCTTGAGCCTCCTGTCACTTAATTTGATTCTCTCATCAGCAGTTGAGCCAACACAGGCGGAATCACTTCGAAATCAGTGTTACCTCTCGGCAAAACGATGTTCTAGCTGGTCTGCCCATGGGATGAAGGAAATGCACCGTACTCTGTTTTTTCAATACAACTATCTCCACAATTCGAGACTATAGTCGTCATGGAGTTTCTGGCTGCGATTAGGTAGGCCTCAGAAAGTATATCGACACATATGAGCTGGAACTAACCGGATTGCGTGTTGTACAGAGAACTCAAGGCCCTCCCGGAAGCCACCCACCTCTTCTGCCCCCGGAAAGACGACGATGACCATGGACGCTATGAAGACTTAGAGCAAGTGGATGAAGCGGGGAAGGCTATCAAGGATATTGTGACCGAAGCAACGGCTCGAAGAGAGAGTTTTCTGTCGTCCATGCGCATCCTGGCATACCATAAGGATGGCGTAGAGGACGATCAGAACTGGGTCCTGGGCAAACTAGACGAGTCGCTGGAGAAATGTGATCTATGCATCAAGCATTATTACATCGGCAAGATCTGGCTCATGGACCTGCTAAAGGAGGAGAACTACCACGAAGATGATATTGAGGCATTCGCCCAGAGAATCGACGAGTGGGACATTCGGCGAATCACTCGCAACTTGACAACCGCCACAACACAGTTGAAGCAAATCCCATTGGAAAAAATTGGCTTGGATGTCTTGGACAGGGCTGCGTTGCTGTCAATCTTTGAGACACTAAGCTGTGAAGCCATGCTGCGCAACGAAAGCCTCTTGCAGGAATATTTCGATGAGCCATTCAAGCTCATTCAAACAAAACGAAGCTTAAAAGTTTCAGATTACATTCCTGCAGTCTCTCGCTTTCTTTTCGATGCTAATCAATTCCGAAGCTTTTGGGCTATTCAGTCATGGACACGATACGCGCGGCCTCCTACTACTCAAGAATTTGAATGGGCAGTACGCGATGGTTTGTTGATGGGCCTACGAGCTGCGTCACAACAGCCACCGCAATTTGCAGTCATTCAGAGGTTGTGGCGAGGCATGCAGCTCGTCGTCCGAAAGCTGGACAAAGAACAGATTACACATCAGCTTCGAGGGTTGGAAATAGACCCTTGCCGTCTCTCTGTGGATCATCTGGCCATACCTGCACCGGGCTTGCGATTTCTTCTCAACACCATCCAACTATTCCTTCAGAAAGCTCCGGTTGACTTCTGGGATGCTATGCAAACCATTTCCCCTCGAGCAATCATGGAGCAAACATTTTACAACACACAATTTAATGCATTTCTATTAGGAACCTCCGAGGGTGAGCCTTTTGAGAAGTCCGCATTGAAAGATATGCTCTCCTGGATCAATCCCTTCCTCGGCTCACTGAAGGGTGCCCACCAACCGTCTGCCTGTCGGTTCTTGACATTGCAGTTACTTAACCGCCTTCAAGATACCCAATATCCTAATTTAACACGGTATCACTGCTTCGATATTGGCTTGGCCAGCCTGCTTCAAACACTACGCCGCTTCACGGAAAATGAGTCTTCCCGGGGTACAGTTACTCGGATCGTGTTGGCAGAGACAATGGGAGTGGTTGGTGACACAATCGGCGTAATCATCAACCCCCCGACTTTTGACGTTGAGAGAAGTCGCCAGGAGAATATTCTCACGCAGTGCATGGAAGTTGTACGCAACACCTTGGCATTGGAGTGTCAGTCACTGAAGACCGATTATGAGGCACTTCTGAAGGACGGTACCCTCGCACACGGGGTATCTACCTACTCTGCACCCATATGGGATGCCGTCATTAAGCACCTTCACCGGGATAACCTCCCGCTCTCAAGTTCAGCCCTCCTTGGAATCTTACCCCTGGTTGGGTTGGAGATGTTTCCCACGAAAGGAGAAGGGAACAAGGAGAAGACCCACTTCAACATGATTTATGGCCATCTAACCAACCTCTCATGTCGAATCATCGGGCGTCTCGCAGACTTTCCACCTGAGCACCTTGAGACGTTGTTCCGAAGTCAGGATACTAGTAGCGCTGTGATTTCGGCTCTGTTTGCCGCCGACTATGACACCTACACAGCTGCGGTTGATCTGATTAAGGCTGTCAGCGGCCAATCGGCTCGACGAGACGCCATTTCTCACCTCCTTCAATCTTCGTTCACGACCACGATCTACGGCCTCAGTTGGTCATTCCGTCGAATCTCTAACATGAAGACTTTTGCGCCCGCCCCAAGAATGCTTTACACAGGTACAGACATCGTAGAGATATTATGTGACAGTCAAACCGGTATGCTGCGAACTCGTAATCTCGCTGATCGCCGGGAGGTCATGTCGCTGCAGAAACTCTGGGAGTATCTGTGGCTGGCATTGACTACGATCTTCGATGAGACTGAGGCATGGCACCTTCGGGGTAATGATAAGGCTGTCATGCTTGAATTTTGCCGTGACACGATCCAGTTCGCCGACCTTCTCTTTGATCAGTATGGTGTGTTCTTGGGAGCTGTAGGGAATGCGGATCCGGGGCAGACCTCTGCATCCGAGAATTTCCTCAAGTCACCAACTGCCACAATGAGTGCCATGGTAAAATGGCTTAGGTTGAAGGATGAGTTCCTGGCAACTACTCTCGTAGGGTTGGTGGCAAAGCTTTTACGCAGGTTGGGTGGGATGAATGTGACCACTGTGAAGCCAGATGCATTGAGCTTTATCGAGGGGGTTGCTGTCAATGGCACAATCAAAACAATACTCAACCAACGTGAAAAGGCAGAATTAGTCCGCTCATTGGAGGCTTACTATAAGAAACCCGTCGTCACTGCCTCAACTGCTTCTCTCAAGAAACAGTCTTCGATCACCGCTTTTGCCAAACCCTCTGATATCTCGAGCACCTCCTCTCGTATAGCCAGTGATGATGACTTTGATGATGATACTTTGAACGACCAAACTCTTCTTGAACTGTCTTCTTCTGTCGAATTCAACAAAGCCCGCCTCGCAACCCAGGCCAAACGGGAGGCTGAAAAGGCTGCCAAAATGCGATCCTCAACAACAGCTGTCAAGAATCGTCCGGAGATTTTCCGTCCGAACATGTTCCCCAAGTCAGCTCCCCCTGTACGAACCAACGATAACACCAGCCACGTCCTATCTTTCCGTGAGAAACGCGAACGGGAAAGGGAGGCCAAGAAGAAGCGTGATCAGCTTGAGCTCGCCAGACTCAAGAAGAACATGCCCGCCTATGGCGTTGGGGAGCAAACAGCTGAACAGGGCTCAGGCCTGAAAGGTATTGGTATCAAGGGTAAAGATCATACAACCCCCGCAGATAGCATGATGGTCTCCTCTGGTGATGAGTCTGGTTCTGAGAGTGAAGATGAATTAGACAAGGAACTCTTTGGTGCCAAACCGAAGAAACCCGATGCTGTCGCGGCCTACGAATTGAGCAAGAAACAATCCCTTCAACAACAACCCGTCAAAAAAGTCAAGCGTCATCGGTCTGTCCGGGACATGCGAGCTCGCCTGGCTCCAGATCTGGGCTCTCTTCATCACTCAATCCTCTCCTGGGACTTTTTCGCAACCGGCGATCTTCCTCCTACCTCGGACCGCACCGATTATTCCCTGGTCTCAAACACGTTCCGCACACCCGATGACTACCAAAGTACATTCGAACCTTTGTTGATTCTTGAGGCGTGGCAAGGTTTCCAACAGGCGAAGGACGAAGGTTCTTTCCGACCCTTCGAAGTCAAAGTCATGACCCGATTGGCTGTCGACTCGTGGATCGAATTCAGCACCCAGCCGCTTGGTCTTCTTCCCAAGGACTTCAGCATGGGCGAAGGTGACTTGGTCTTGTTCTCCAACTCGCCCAACCTCACAAGCGACCCGAGTACGCCCCATGTTCTCGCACGTGTATGTGGTGTCAATCGGAAAAACAAAAAGATGGAGGTCACATATCGGGTCAATCCTGGGAGTAGCAAGTTCCTGTCTTCTTTTGGGCCGGGAACTGAGGCCTGGGGTGCTAAGATCACTTCTTTGACCCCGGTGGAGCGTGAATACGGTGCCCTGATGGCGTTGCAGTACTATGATCTGTGTGAAGAGATCGTCTTGGCTAAGCCTTCCCCTCTTCTTACTTATTCGGACACAAGACTGCAGCCCATCATGGATAATTACTCCATCAATCGTGCCCAGGCAAAAGCCATCAAGTCAGCTGTTGACAACGACGCATTTACTCTCATCCAAGGTCCTCCTGGTTCGGGAAAGACCAAAACCATCGTCGCCCTTGTCGGAAGCCTCCTAAGCGACGTGCTTGGAAAACAGGTGGTCAAAGTTAATGGTGCTCCTGCTGCAAGAAATGCCGTCTCAAAGAAACTTCTCCTGTGTGCGCCTAGTAACGCCGCTGTCGACGAGTTAGTCATGCGATTAAAGGACGGTGTGAAGACGACTCATGGCCGGCAAGAAAAAGTCTCTGTCCTTCGTCTAGGAAGAAGCGACGCAATCAACACCAAGGTGTTGGATGTTACCCTCGATGAGATGGTCAATGCCCGTCTGAACCAGGATCCCAGCAAAGGAAACGGTGTCGACTTGCAGAAGCTCTATGAAGAGCATAAGACGACTGATGTGGTATTCAAAGAGCTTCGTGGACAGCTTGATGAAGCACGAGCAAAGGGATTACCTCCTCCGGAAGAGCTGGAGCGCGAGTTTGACTTGATGAAAAAGAAGCGATCTCAACTGAGCACGTCCATTGATAAAGCGCGTGATCAGAACCATACGCTGGCCCGTAATGCTGATATGCATAAACGGCGGATCCAAGAACAAATCATCAACGAATCTCATGTCATCTGCACTACTCTCAGTGGTTCTGGGCATGAAATTTTCCAGGGTATGAATGTCGAGTTTGAAACCGTCATCATCGATGAAGCGGCGCAGTGTATTGAACTCAGTGCTCTGATCCCGCTGAAGTACGGGTGCTCGAAATGTGTTCTTGTGGGTGATCCCAAACAGTTGCCTCCAACCGTTCTATCAAAAATGGCCTCCAAGTTTCAGTATGAACAGAGTTTGTTCGTCCGTATGCAGAAGAATCACCCTCAAGACGTGCACCTGCTGGATATCCAGTACCGTATGCATCCAGCGATCAGTAATTTCCCCAGTGTGACGTTCTATGATGGCAAGTTGCAGGATGGACCGGACATGGCTAAGCTTCGCGAGCGTCCCTGGCATCAAAGCGAGCTTCTGAGTCCGTACCGATTTTTCGATGTTCAGGGCATGCACTCATCTGCCGCTAGAGGCCATTCTTTGGTCAATTACGCGGAGTTACAAGTGGCCATGCAACTGTATGATCGTTTGATCACAGATGTCAAAGAATACGACTTTGCCGGCAAGATTGGCATCATCACTCCTTACAAGGGCCAACTGAGAGAGCTCAAGAACCAGTTTACCCAACGATATGGCGAAGACATTCTGAAGAAGGTTGATTTCAATACGACTGATGCTTTCCAAGGCAGAGAAAGTGAAGTCATTATCTTCTCATGTGTGCGAGCATCCAACAAGGGTATCGGTTTCTTGGCTGATATCCGCCGTATGAACGTCGGCCTCACCCGTGCCAAGTCATCACTTTGGGTTCTGGGTAACTCGCAGTCCCTAGAACAGGGCCAGTTTTGGAATGGTCTCATCAAGAATGCGCGGGAGCGGAATGTCTACACGGAGGGTGATATTATGAAGATCCTACAGAAGCCGCAGTTCACTGGCTACAAAGAAATTAAAATGGTCGACCTTGACACCGAGGAAACCCCAGACTCTCCCGACTATGAACCCCCTGCACCATCAATCTCTCGCCCTTCATCGGCCTCTATTGGCCTTGACTCGCGCTCCGTCTCTGTCTCTACCCCTACGCACGGCACACCTCCAATTCCACGACCTGATGGACCTTCTGGGGGAAGCAAGGGCCTAGACCCGACGAAAATGTGTGGGATCTGTGGAAGCGCGGACCACTTCACTCACAACTGCGACAATGACGAGGCGAAGGAAAATGCTCGAGGAACCTGTTTCCGCTGCGGCCAGCCTGGTCACACCAAGGTTGCCTGCCGTGCTGAACGATGCCTTGCATGCGGCGAATGTGGGCATTTATCCAACAACTGCAAGTCCTCAAAAGTTCTTTCAAAGTTTGAGAAATCTCGCCTTGAGAGGGACGAGTTTAACCTCAAGCAACGTCAAGATTCATTCACTGAGCGTCAGCGACAGCGGCAACTGGGAGGACACGACCCCAAAATCCCGGTTGTTCAAGCCACAAATTCAAACCCGCCAACGAACCCTGTTGATAATTCTGCGAAGAGAAAACGTGAAGGCTCTGCCTCTAATGGACCACAAGCGCAACGTCCTCGTACCGGGCAGACACATCCCCCAATCAATACTCCAAGGGGCCCCTTGGGTAGTTCCGATCCCGGTCTATCTGGCCCTGTTGCTCGTGGTTCGAATGTCTCAAGAGTCGGTGGCCACCCAGGTCTTTCTGGTCCCCCTCGCGCCAACCCAGTGGCCAATGCTCGCAATGGTTACAAGGGCCCGCCAACCAACGGCCCACCAGGAGTGAGTTTTCCTGTTCACTACATCAACTTACTGGCTTTCATTTATACTAATAGTTTCTTAGGGTCTCATCACCCCTTCTCGCGATGGCCAGGCGTATCCGACCGAAAATGACCCGACAAGGGCTCCACCGACGAGACCAGGAGCAGGTGTAAGCATCATGTTCTTGGGTGACTGTCCCGGTAATTACTTATGCTGATATATTATCAATCTAGGCTCCCAACAAAGGTGCTCCTAAGCCTCGACCCCCGATGGCACGCAAAAAGAAGGAGACAGACCCTTTCATCCGGCCCAAGCCGAAGCGCAAGTAAGCGCCGCAACGTCAATCCCGATGTACATGCCGGCATCCACATGATACCATATCATATGTCTGTCACGTAGTTAATCCAATATTCTCAAATACCAATGATGAATATCATTTTGACATGTATATTCCTTTTATCTTTTCAGCGGTACACTGCTACCCACATTCGGGCCCTCTCACCACTTTCACCATATCATCAAATCCTTCCCTTAATATGCCTTCAGAAAGAGATACCTCTTTGTCATTTACGGAACCTTGGAACTATATCTAGATTATGGTGTTTCCAAGGCATAGATCATCCGCTTATACGGCCTTTATCCTTGACGACGATAGGGTGTGGTTAGCTCGAACAATCAAATCTTTTTTTATTTTGTGTGCATTTTTATGACATCTTTTATAGGGTCTTTTCGGGTGTCTACCTTACTGTATGGCCAAGAAAAACCGGCTATACTTGGATGCGGAGACTGAAGGAAAATCAGTGGCGCCACTGGCGGCTAGAGACCACCGCAAACAGGTGACCCCATCAGATAAGATTTCCATCAGCTGATCCATGGATGTTCTCCGCACTTCCAGTTTCCCTCTGCTTTCCTTCTTCTTTGCTCCTCTGAACGTCTAAAGTTTAATTCAATGCCAACTCGTCTATCTGGTTAACATGATGGTCTCTCGTTCGGCCTCCATCCTCACTGGTGCTCTCGCACTACTTTTACCCCTCACGGCCCACGGCTTTGTTGTCCCACCTCTGGACAATCTCCAGGCCTTTCTCGGACAACCAAATAGTTTGAATCCCGGCCCAGACTCTAATAACGTTGAAGATGAAAGTGCCTTAAACCGCCCGTCATGGTTTACCTCGACTTTGATGGCCCGCCGCCTGCTTGCTCTATCGCCCTCTGGCGTCATCTCCACCAACTTCCCAGAATCCCTTCCACCCTCCGCACATGTCCCGTCGGATATGGCCGGCCTCTCGATCGCACTCCGCGAGTACATTGCCGATTGTGATGGGTCCCTGCCATCGGATCTATCTCATGATGATAACGGCGATCCAACAATTCTCGGCCTGCGCATAGGAACCACTTTTAAGAACATTGCAGCGGGATCTAATCTCAGTCTCCAGTTGGACTGGTGGGATCATCTCAATGAGGCCGGTCCAGTCTACCCTGGTCTTCCTCTCAGCCCGGCTGCTCTGCCTCGCGTCACCCTCTTCGGATACTTGGATAACCTCCCGTCCCCGCTTCCCGATGACGCAGCTGCAGCCCTCGAGAAGTGTTTCCTCGAGCCTCATCCTGATGCAAAAGTCTGGCTACCTGGTGCTTCTTACTCGCCTCATGCGAGTTTCTGGGCCCGGCTGGTGGTCACCCATGCGTACTGGATTGGTGGATTTGGCGACGTGCAGCAGATTGGGTGGATCAATCTCACTGAGTGGCAGGGGATCCGACCGCACGGCAGTGTAGAGGGCGTCGGTGATGGAAGAGGGTGGCAGGATGTTCGTTTGCCGGGTGAGAAACAGTAGAGTACGTAGGTACTTCCATAGGAATCGCCCAATGGCCGAGGGCTCGCAGTGACGATCGCATTAGTTTTCTTTTTTGCATTAGACCTGCGCATGCAGCATGGATAGCAATTAAGCATATCTCTATATCTCTACGCGTTAAGGTTTATGAGGTACTTTTGAGCTCTCCGTTCTCATTCGCCCCTTTGGTCTTATCTACATAATGTAGGCTTATCATTCTTATCAACCATCCTTGTCGTGCACGGGACACCAGTCGGCGGCAAATCTGGGGAATAAGAAGACATTGGACCGGCTTTTTTTTTGATTCCATTGTCTTATGTTTCATATTATTGAGCTGTTCCGCCCCTTACATTGTGGTGTTACATCAATATATACACCGAAAGGACCGGGGCTTGAACCCTCCTTATCTTTAGAACATCCGTGGATCCACCTCACCGATTACATCTTCGACCATGAAGCTACGCATCTCTAGGCCGCGTATGAAGGTCTCGCAGGGCGAGTCTGAATTTGCAGCAGGCAATGCACGGTGGACAAACCGTGATCTCGACCCGATTGCCAAACATGGCCGCAAATGGGGTATATCCAGTATAATAGGTGCGGTACTTGTGCTTATCTTTGCAAATACCAGGCTAGGACTAATAGAACATGCTATCTATTAGCTTACTGGATCTCCGATGCTTTGAACGCAGCGACCTGGCAATTCGCCAGTAGTATGCTTGCCGTCGGCCTCACCTATCGTGAAGCTCTGGGCATCGTCGCCTTATCCTTCTTCATTATATCATGGGTCATTGCTGCAAACGGTACTGTGGGCGCCATATACCACGTTCCATTCCCCGTGATTGCTCGTGCTAGCTGGGGCTTTTGGGGCTCATACATCGCCATCATTTCACGAGTCGTCCTTGCTGTCTTTTGGTTTGCTATCCAGAATGTTAACGGCGGAAATGCTGTGCGTGTCATGATTGGAGCAATATGGCCAAGCTATTTGGATCTTCCAAACGGTATTCCCGAGTCACAGGGAATCACGACTGGTGGTATGGTCGGGTTTCTGATCTTCTGGTTGATCCAGGTTCCGTTCCTCTGTATGCATCCAAACAAGCTGCGCTGGTTATTCACGATCAAATCGATTTTGGTTCCCATCGCTTGGATCGCTATCTTGATATGGTCGTTTGTCACTGTGAAAGGCGGTGGTAGCGTATTCGCAAAGCAGGCTCCAACCGTCTCCGGGTCCAAGTATAGCTGGCTGTTCTTGGCCAATATGACATCGGTCCTAGGAAATTATGCGACGTTAACTGTAAATATGGTAGGTATTTTTGATGCTGCCATACTAACAACTGTCGCAAAAGCTAACCGTCATCAGTCTGACTTCTCCCGCTACTCCCGGATCAGTCCCCGCTGGCAGCTCCTTTATATCCCCATGCTACCTATTGTATTCACTTTCTTCGCCTTTATTGGAATTGCTGCCTCATCCGCCGGCCAAGTTCACTATAATCTCTCGTCTATTCCCTGGGATCCAACGGTTTTGATCAGCTACTGGCCCAACCGAGCGTGTCGCTTTTTCGGCGCAGCTTCCTTCGCACTGGCCTCCCTGGGCGTGAACATCTCGGCCAATTCTCTTTCAGCCGCTAACGATTTTACCGCATTGGCACCACGGTATATCAATATCCGGCGCGGGCAGATCCTATGCGCCTTGTTGTCGTGGTGTCTTGTTCCTTGGAAAATCCTCGCATCAGCAAGCAACTTCCTTTCTTTCATGTCTGCATACGCGATCTTCCTTGGTCCTATTGCTGCAATTATGATGTTTGATTTCTGGGTTGTCAACCGTTGTCGATATGACGCCCTGGCTCTATACCAGCCCAGCAACCCGACATATCGCTATACATTCTCCATCCCGGGCTTCGCGGGCAAGAGTATCTCTGGCATAAACTGGCGTGCTGTGTTGTCTTTTATTATTGGTGTTGTGCCATGTCTTCCCGGACTAATCAATTCTGTGAACTCTCATATCCATGTTGGCTCCGGTGTACATCCGTATGAGTTTGGATGGTTGTTGGGCTTTGTTGCCACATCTATTGCCTATATGCTGTTATCATGGCTGTTTCCTGCACAAGAGACTCGGATTGACCGCGCTGTGCTACCTGATGAGATATATGATAGAGGTACGGTGGTCGAAGGAATGGAAGCAGATGACCCAGATAGGAAGGACGTGGTTCCTGATACACAGGAGAAACATATGGATGTGGAAAAGGCTATCTAGGCTTTATCTGGTATTGATGTGAATCTTTTGTTCTATACTGAGTGGCATGTAGATGTCTCTGTTAATATTCAAGTGGCCAATTTCAGAAATAAGTCAACCCCTTAAGTGGCCTTTTTATCCTTAAAAACGTAGGGCTCTACGAACTTGAATATCCATTTGGCCCCGATATAATGCGGTCGAACGTTATGTTCAATCATACTATGCTGCAGGAATTATTATATCTTTTCTAGTATTAGGGCAGTATTCCCCAGACTTAGCCTCAAGTGTAGCGACGTGACCGGCATGCAGCCCCTCCATGATAGCCAGATGAAGAAGCACTTAGCTTCGAAGGCCGAAATGATGACCAGTGAATGACCAGCACGTCCGCAAAAGAGTCGAGTAGTGATGAAGTTGATCCCGAAGCTTTTTCTCCGGCATGTGTTTTCATGTATTGTTATATAGTATCCATTGAGATTGTACACTAAGACAGGGGATTACCTTCGCTTCGCTTCAGAGAAATTCATTAATACCATACCGCTCCATCGGCTCCATTAGTAAAAGAAGTGATATCATCTCAAGGAGTTTATTCTCCGTCTCATTCGAATCAGTTAGGCTTAACACCAACCTCCAGGTCAGCCAGAGTTCCGGTGGAGGCGAGTTTCCGAACAGATTTTGCTCCGTCGGAGCTATTAGTTCTAAAGTGACGTTTTAATGCTAACAATTTTCGAACCCACTAAGAATACAACACCCCATACTAGCCCAGCAACCCGACATATCGCTATACATTCTCCATCCCGGGCTTCGCGGGCAAGAGTATGTCTGGCATAAACTGGCGCGCCGTGATGTCTTTTATTATTGGTGTTGTGCCAAGCCTTTCCGTTGTATTTGAGATTATGTTAAAGCCTTGATCGATATCTTTTCTAATGTCCTTTTCCCAAGTCAGTGTTATAACTAGGGGGATGCAAATGAAGAGCAGCGTAATGTAGAGTATGTCATTTGACTTCTCAGGACGTCCGATCAAGGCGGAAGGAAGACCTTGTTAGCTTCCACGTTATGCTATTCATTAGTATTGGGTTGGGTTTAAAATTAGTTGCAGACAGACATGGGACTTTTGTCTGCATATGCTCGAGCACCCCAGAATTGTAATAAATGGATACAGCTTGCAAAAGCGAAGCTGTGACCAATATGTGCTGTGCATAAGCTCCACTCTATACTTAGAAACCAGGGGCTAATACCCGCCACTCGCTCGGGAATCCCCCACAGCCACATCCAAGGTCCACAGCCACATACAGCGCCACCGTCGACGCCTGAATGACTCACAGCGGAACCATGGGTTCCAGTGCAATGGTTGCACGGTCAGACCCTGTCATGTGCACATCTGGGCAGTTGCCTGGGCGCTTAGGAATACGAGGAGGGGGCCGATATCGCTCTTGAGCTGTATTTGGATTGACTATCCTATCCGAGGGTTTCTCGCCCTCGGGAATGGTAGATATACCATCCCCTAGATGGATGAGTTGATACAGGTATAATCAGGGCAGACGCCCACTTTCCATCCCCCAAAGTAACCAGAGTAAATAAAGACCATAACCGTCCCATGCCGACCACACTCCGTTCGCAACCACACAAGTAGATAAAAGAAAGGGGAAAAAGTGAGAGAACAGATGCACGATGCAAGTAGAAGACATGCCAGTCATCACCACATCGTACACACCGTGGGAATCAAACGCCCAAGTCCCAATACGTACGACCGAGTGCCCGAGAATAGGGGTATGTACAACGGGGTCGGCTCGTCGTAGGGAAAACAAAAAACAGAACGACGGACTTTTTCTTTTTTTGCCTCGCACAAAGGAAATAAGAAAAAAAGGAAATCCGCTAATAAATCGTAAGTTAATTCAAGTACTCCGCAACACGGAGGCTCGGGTTCAACGCGATCTTGCGTGCTTCACTGCCACAGCAGGCACGTTTCATGCCTGCTGGTCCAGAGACTGGGCCAGTCTGCATAGGGGTCATGGAGGACCCATGTTGCGTCATGAACGAGCGTGGGAACTTTCCATCAGGCAACACGGATTGGTCTCCGGAGGCGCCGAGGTTGATCAGATGGCGCACATGGTTTTGGAGCAAGAGATCGTCGGATCCAGTACGTCCACGTTTTCGGCACTGGCGCCGTTCGGGCGTCGCGCCAGAAAGCTCGCAGAGACTCTGAGCAGCTTCGCTCAGGCTGGAATCCAGGGGGAAATTAGACAGGTCTGGGACCGAAGAACCCATGGAACTAGGATATTCAGGAGAGCCGTAGACACCGACCAGACAACTCTCATCAATCGGAGAGGCAATGGCCAGAGTCTTCCGGGACTCCTTGAGGGAGTTGCTTGTGCAGCGCAATGTGGCCTTAACAGCCAGACGAGCTGGCGCCGAGCCAGAAGTACCCGAGGCGTTAGACGAGACTGATGACGACCGCGACGAGCGGGACGACAGAGTAGAGACATCCGAAACCATCGAGTCAGGCGACGATGCCGAGGAGGTCGAGCGAGCCAAAGATGACCGACGAGCCGCAGCCGGGTAACCATCGTACGACTGAGTCCGAGGGCAGAATGACAGGGGCGGGCGCTGATCGAGTGTTGATCGCGCCATGCACGCATTCTGCGCCTGAGACATAGCCGTACATATGGATGGGCGACGGGGGTTGTAAGCAGCCAAACTCGCAGCAGGAGTGGAGGACACTTGAGATTGGGGGGTCATCTGTGGCGTGGGAAGCATCAGAGGCCGTGGAACACTGGGCAAAGCCAAGTTGGCAAAATCCATGCGCGGAGTCGGCTCCAGGGTTCGCGGAAGAGTCCGAGCGTAAGTCGGAGTTTGTTCGCACGGCAAGGAGCGTACCGACTCGTTGCTTGGCAGACTACGAGGCGAGAGGTATTCTGACAGACCGAGATCCATCCCACCCATCGCCGAAACTGGGGTCATGGGCTCTGACTCTACGAGGTCCAGTTCAGGAGTGAGTCTGGGTAGGACAGTCTGCCAGCACTGACCTTTAGCAACCGGGGGTCCACCGGCACCAGGGGTCAGCTTCAAGACCAAGTCAGTCCAACGCTGAAAGGTTGCCTCATCGATGTGCAGGCGCCATCCGACAGCCTTGAGGAACATAAGCTCATTCTGGTTAATCTCAAGAGTATTAAGGCCAGAAATCTTGCTCCAGGCACGAGCGGAGTAGTTGCGATCCTGCAGATACTTTGAAGCGAGAATCAGCGCTGCTAGGAACATCCGACGTCCACACTGCATCGCCCGCAAAGGCGACTGATCGCGAGGCTGCTCCTTAGTGAAGTCATGCGTGGGCACGTGGGGCTTGATTTTAATCAAATAATACAAGGCCACCTGCAAGGTACTGTAGCTAGTACGCGAGCGGCGGAGTGTCTCCTGGATAAAAGTGCGGAGAGGAAGAACCCCTTTGGATCCGGTCGCGGCATCACTACGGGATGCCGCGGCGGAAAGGGGCCAAATGGTCTCAACAATCTGTGATGCGGTGTCTTAAAGGAGGGGGAATATTATTTAGCCGGGCGTACAAAACGTACTTGAGGAGTCCTTTTTCAAGACTTACCGACGAGGTTGTCGACGAAGTTCACCTTCCGTTCCGACTGCCGTAGCAGACATGGCGGAGGGCGCGCACTGGGAGCGCTAGAAGAATAACTGTTAGTGCGCCGAGGATGCGTTCGCAGCTCGGATGGCACTACACCGTCCACCTTGGAAGCAGGTCCCTTGGCAAAAGCCCGGGGGCATGCTCCGTTCGGATTTCTTCCCGCCAACTGGCTATTACTCTCATTCTCCCAAATCACGTCAACCGGGTTGGTCGATGTCGATGATATCGAGCTCTGCGAGGAAACGCAATCGAGAGAGAATACAGATGAGGAAGATGAGGAGGCGGAGGAGGAGATCGAGGATGCATAGGGGTGAGCATGGTGGGACGCTGTCAATTGAGAACTTGGGTTTGAGAGGTTCAACCCCAAGACGTCCATCCCTGGCATATCCGGGAGTACTGTGGAGTTCATATAGGGCGTTTGTGTGAACAAATGTTCAAATGAAGACAGTCGGATAAAAGCGAGATGGTCCGATTTTTGGAACCGTAAGTGTCAAGATACCGTTAAGCAGGGAACCGGGAACGAGAGCCGAGGAGACAGAAGCCGTCTTTGCGACGAAGGCGACGGCAGACCTTTAAATGTAGAGAGCCAGGTTGGTAACCAGACGTAGAAAAATAAGCGGAACCGCCGGGTGTAGCGGTTAAAAAATGAGGTTAAAGGGGAAACAATCAACTATAAAAACAAGAAAAGGAAAACGTATTCACGATCCGATCAACCAAGTGCTTCTGATATAAGAACCAAAGCAGGGGCACGTGGCGGGAATGACTCTTTCCGATGAGTAGTATTAGATGGAGCCAGAGACGGTGACGATGCGGAGGTCGGTAACAGCAACACAGGCGATCGGAACGGATGAATCAATAAGGTACATTTTGAAATGAGTCGTGTGATGGAAAAGGAGTTATATCAAGGCACCCAACGGACCGTGGACAGGCAGAACCACACTGGTGGCTGTCTGTACAAGGCAGTCGCTGAAGCGGCTAGGCAGAGAGGGAGGCGAGAGTCGGGAGGGGGGATGAGGCTGAAGGGAGGCGAGATGGAGATGTTAGAGTCAGAGAATAGAAGGGAAGGGGACTTTTATGGAACAACTTTACCTATGACTCTTTTTTCTTTAAAATGGAGTTTGACTAAGACGATGGGGGGGCAAAAAATGGGAAGGGGGAAAAGAAAGTCACACTGTGGCGAAGAAGTGGGTGGCGGGTTAGGAAGATGCCGGGAGGCGCAGGGACCACACGTATATAGAAATAGAATATAGTCAAATATTCTACTTCTTTATAATCTGATAGAATCTCCTGTATAATCAAGAGAGGAACATTCTGAGATGGGTGAGAGGGGGAAAACCCGGATGCGGCGAAGAGACTCCGAGATAGGAGGGCAGAAGGGGAGGAGGAGAGAGGCCTTGGAGTGGTACAACGGTGACTCACGCTTCTATCACCTTTTTTTTATACTATTACATGCTATTACATGCTATTATATCTATTATATCTATTTTATTTTATCAGATAGTCTAATATCTTCTATCTTGTATACATATATTCCATATCTATTATCATGCCAATCTTGGGTTTCGTCTTATAACATGCTTATTATCTACACATAAAAAGGACCTATTAACGAGAATGGACTTCACCATGCAGTGGCACCTTAGGTTTGTGTAGCCACTCATAGTGTGATGAATTTGGATTTAAAGTAAAAGAAAAAATACCATATTAACAAATCAGCAAAAAGGGAAATGTTCAATCTTCAGAAAGGTTCATAATACACCACAATGGCTATAAAATCCATCCAGTCTGAAGGCTCTGTTCCTAAGTTCCACTGAGTCATAAAGCCGCTTGCCACGCTGTCTTCGCACCTTGGCCAATCTACGCGCGGCTGTTAGGCTGCGATCCACTATCATTCCCATTATTCCATAATTATCTCTATGCTTATTGGCTGATGTGGTGATCGGCGTCGCTGGTTGGGGTTGCCTGCAGCCTTCCAGATGGAGCTGGGGAACCTCGGAAGTGAACTCATATGACTTCATGGTGGGAACTTAGGCTGAAAACAAAGAAATGTGTTACAAGGTTAGGCTTCAGGGTGGTGTGTGGATGATTGAAAGTTCAAATATTCGTGCCCTAGAGATCACCATTACAGGGCAGCCAAGTGGCAAAATATGCAGTCGGTTGTAGTTGTAGTGGGAGAAAAACACAAATTTAAGAAAAAAAAATTTCATAGCATGTAGTCCTGATAAAAAATATATCAAGATAACCCAAGTATACTGTCCAACGATGTACACAAACTATCTACAACTACAAGGATCCAAGCACCTCTTGCAACACCTCTACCAGCCCCCGTACTTCAGCCTCTGTCCTTGTTAGTGTCGAACAAATCCAATCGAAATATATCCACTCACCGGTGTTATAGTGCAGGAAACTGACCCGCACCACCCCGTCCTCCACATTTTCCAATCCGCACACGTCGGCCAGTAGCCGGTGGCTGTACATATGACCACTGCGGAACCCAAAGGCCGATCGACGCTCAACCTCCTCCACAAGGCGCTGACTGCCCACTCCTTGTACAACGAAACTAATAACCGGCACGCGGAGCTCCTTGCTGGCTGAAGGTTCACCGATAATATCAACCCGGCTATTAGAAACTAGGAAATCTAGTAGAATCTGTTGCAGCTGCTCCTCATGGTCGGCCATCTGGGCCCAGGCCATGCTAGGGTCGGAGCCAAAGTACTCCACAACCTGGGGAATACTCTGTGTAAGCTCATAATTAGCCGATGCGAGATTGAGCTTCAGGTCTAGCGTATCTGTAGGCTTAAAGAAATGCCCCAGCGACTGGATCTGGTCGTGAACGCGTGATGAGGCATATAGTTGCGCCAAGTGTGGTCCATACACCTTGTACCAGGAGAATGCCTAGTGGGGATGAGATCAGCAATGAACCAGTCATGCAAAAGCTTGGGTTGCAATTTACGTAGAAATCCACGTCCAACGCCTTCACGTCGACCTGACGATGCGGAGCTAGAGCCACTCCATCCACACACAGTAGTGCCTGTATAAGTTCGTGTCAGCCACGAGCCGAAACCAGTAGACTTTATAATTACTCACACGAGGATAAACATGAACAATGTCTGCAATCTTTCGGATGGGGCTGATGGTGCCAGTGATATTGGAAGCATGAGGACATGCTACAAGTCTGGTCTTATCGGAGAGTAGGGACTTCAACTCAGATGGATCGCACACTGGGTTCTTTGGGTTGGAAGCAGCCCACCACTTTACGGTCAAACCCAACCTCTCTGCTATATGGACCCACGGGGAGGTATTGGCCTCGTGGTTAAGTTTGGATAGGACCAGTTCATCACCAGGTTGGAATTTGAGCGCCGTAGAGAGATTGTGCAGTAGCTGGGTAGTTGAGATACCGATGCTAATCTGTTTCCGATTTCATGCATTAGCACCCGAAATTTGGGCAGTTCTGATACTTCTTGGAGGGTAATGGATTATAGTGCATATACCTCCTCCGGCGCGGCATTGGTGAACCCAGCAGCCGCTTTGTACGCATTGTCGTATGCATTAGTCGAAGTCTGTGAGACTTTGTAACTGGCTCCGAGCTGGACATTCGTGTTCAGCAGATAATAACGGATGCTATGGCCGCGTCAGTACATATATATATATATAGTAATCTACAATGGGATCGATTAAACTAACGAGTCGGCCACAGTATCGAGAACCTGACTTCCGCCTGTAGTTAAACAATCAGCATGTATCTCAAAGCTATCGTGGCCCGCAAATGGAGGCTCGTCTCACCAGCATTATCCATATACACTTGCTTCTGCTGCAGTGCAGGGAAGCGAGAGCGAGCTGCCGAAACATCGAGAGCAGAAGCCATTTTGAATATTATCAAATTCACTTGATATAGCTAGATGATAGATGTGCTTTTTTGGTGTGAGGATTGCAAGATACGAAGGATATCTGTCCACTTGATGATTGTCTCGCCCGCTGAGAGGGGTAAACAGTGGAGCTGTAAACGGATTTCTCCGGTCTCCAGCTACGTTGTACTTCGATTTCATTCCGTCTCAAGGACCTGGTAAGGGACATGGCGGCTCTACATCATAGAGCTTGCGATCGACAGATCTATATGAAAAGAAACAGTAGGTTGCTTCACTCAAACAACCACCCACGTTGCCTGTAGTACGATCCCTCCCTATAAAGCAATGGAACACAGCAATTTGGTAGAACTGAACAGATAGACGCCTATCTCTTGACAACCCATACATAGGCAGTCCTACACATAGCCATGACATGGAAAACATGAATTAAATGCGAAGATTTTGCTTCCATCGGGTATATGTATGAAATCCAAAGCCAACAAAACAAACCCCCGTAAACACACACCAAGAAAGAAAATCCCGAAAGAACCACACAAGAGAAGCCATATTCACAATATAGAACCATAATTCCACTACCGAGAGCGTGGGCCCGCCGCCCCAGGTCCTCCACTGGGGTAGGCATCATGTACGACACAAAGAAGGTACTTCCGATCTGGCACGACAACGATCTCATGTTTCTTTGTGCGCATTCGAAGCAGCTTCACTTCCCCATCCTCATCTCGATCGACATCCTCGCCGTCCCGGTCTTCCTCGCGTGCTGTGCCCGTCTCGTTCCCGTGGTCGTAGTTAACATCCCAATGGCTGTCGCTGGGTCGCTGTACTGGGAGCGTGGGCCGCGATAGCGAGACACCAAGTGCCTCGGCACTAGAGACATAAGCGAAGATGTGGGCGGCTAGTGTCTCGGCTTGCGAGGGTTGGTAGGGCTGTGGCACGGTAGGCGAGGTAGGGGACGGGTCTGTGGGCTGGGCAGCGGAGAGAGGGTTCGGGTCGGTTGTGGATGGGGTGATTTGTGCGGTGCGAGAGCTTCCGTTTTCTTCAGTCATTTGTGCTAGCTGTCCTGTGCTTTGGATGATTGACCCGTCTTTGCGGGAGAGAATCAAGGTGGATTGCACGCCCGGGCGCGATGTGAGGTGTGAGAGCAACGCAGTGACATGTTGGGGGACCTGCTGTGTGCGCTTTAGGGTTTGTTAGTCTAGTTCAGCGCCTTTGGAGGAGAGGCTGCACGTACTTGTCCTGAGTTCGCCATGATTTGGGGGTTCCGCGGGGAATGTGAAAAGTGTTGGTATGCGGTGTGGGAGGTTATGGTTAGGGATGGGTTAGACGAGCGCTGAGTATCTCATGTCTCTTTGTAATTGCTGTTTCCGCTATGTACTTTCCTTCAGCCAGAATGATTGAAGCGCATGGAGTTCAAAAAGTTGACCAGGTGCACTTGGGCGTCTCCAAAACAAATGACTAAGCATTTGGATGGACACAAAAACATCCATGGATGGTAGATAAAATCACCCTGTAGAGACCTCTAAAGTTCTTCAGAGACTGGCAAAATAACAAATTTCAATCGATAACTCCATTTCTATCATTAAAGATCTGCCAAGTAGTTTCGATTATGTGAGAGCTTCGTACAGTGAACTACGTTAACCTCGACTCGGAACTATATAGATCTGATTTATTGTTGCTTGCAGTGATATATAACGTGACACTCAGCGTAATAATATAAATTGAAAAAGAAAATCAAGAGTTCAAACAGGATGGTATCATAGAAAATATAAGCCAAGATAGACAGGACCGGGATATGTAGAACTAGAAGCCAAAAGATCATCACAAGCCAATAGATGAGTAACCTCGTTCCGTCAGAAGCAATGAAGTTGTAAGAGAAATATAAGGAAAGAAATAAAAGATCGTTATTATCGTTTGCGGGCAATTCGGGTTCCACTCAAACCGGACTTGTCCGACAGCCAACCAGACTCGATGTCTTCGATCATGTTGTCCAGCTGTTTGACATTTGGTCTGGTATCTCGGTAGGAGCTTGAAGCCTCAAATCCACTGTGCTCACTGCTGTAGGAAGAGCTGACCCAGCTATCAGGTCGTGATGAATGGCGGCCGGGGTATTGGTGTGTAAAGGGAGCGTGTGAGGGGCCGGATGAGAGGTTCGGGTCGAGATTGAGACCCTCGAGAGGATTCTTGACGCCAGCATTGAGCGCCGCCATAAGAGCAGCTTGTAAAATCTGGTTCTGGCGTTCCAGATTCGCGACCCGGTCTTCGAGGTAGTGATCCATTTGAGGAGCGCGGGTGTGTCGACTACTTTGAGACTCCCTGGATCTGTGGGTTGATTGGGAATATTGTGACTGAGGAGACGAAGTCTTATGGGTGCTGCGGCTTTGAGGTGTCATAGGGCGCGCGGGATTGGGGTAACGAAGTCGATTGCGGGAGGGCATCTGCCGCGGATCCCTTGTCTCGTATCCTCGATGTGTTGGCTGGAGGTGGTGGTAATTGTCGGCCTCCCGGCGCGAATGTTTGGTGTCTATCCCTGGACCAAAGACCTCATCGTCTGATGATGGAAGCGGAGACTCTGGGCGAGACTCAGGGCGACTTTGTTGGTATGTTTCGGGGAAACTCTCATGTCGAAGGCTGCTCCCTGAACTGTCGCTCCGGGACAAGGTCGAACCTCGGTAGGGCCCCGGTAGAGGATGCGCCTCTATGTTCCTCATCGGTGGCGGAATAGCCACATTAGGCGCAATGTAGTTGCGCTGACCAACTTTTCTCCCAGGAGGCGGAGGAGGTGGGTGCTGAGGTGGAGCTGATGGGAGTGATGCAGTGGGCGGCGGCGATGGCAGACCAAATGGAAGGTTGTTTCGACTCACTTGGGAATTGATCTGAAGCTCCTTCAGAGCAGCACGTTTGCCATTGGATTTTGTAGGGAGAGAGTGTCCTAGGACAGGAGAGTCAGCCAAAGGCTGCCCCTCTGAGACCTTTTCATCACATTGACTTGAAGGGCTTTCGGGGAGTTCTTGCATTCGAGGGATGCGCACGCTTGACACACGCCCTCTCGGAGTGCAATGTTCCGGGGTTGGCTGGTAGTGTTCCGAAAGCGAAGTGGTAATCAGGCTTTCCTCGTCTTCGGCTACTGAATCTCCAGCGTCAACGCTGCCAAGAGCGGTTACCGGGCGTGAGCCAAGGGCGCAAGGATTGTCCACAGCGGATTTAATCTCGTGCTCTTCAACAAGTGTGGCCGACGGGGAATTCAGAATGGAAGACAATGGCTCAGAATCAATCGCTCGAATAGACTGAGCGTTACCGTCCTGAATAATCGGCGAGCATTTAGCTTTGGGCAGTGATGGCAGAGGCCTTGTAGGTGCTGGGAGAGGAAATGCCTGCAATGTGCCTAGACACAATGAGAGCGGTCGAATTTTGGTCTCATCTTGCGAGGTAGAATTCTCTGGGGCTTTTTCCGTAGATAGCGCAGCGGCAGAAGAGCTCGTAGAAGGCGTAAGGGCACCTGAGCACTTTGGTTCTGCCTTGCTGACTGGAGCATCTATAAGACCATCGGATGGTTTTTTTGCTTCATCTGAAACTTCGGGTACATTGTCAGAAGGCCCAGTTCGTGAGCTGGATGCCGGAGATGCGGGTGATGCTGTGGTATTTTCGATCGTTTGATACCGAGGAATTGATGAGTTTCTCCAAGCATCCTTGCTAGATTTGCGAGGAGGGGCAACATCAGGGAAAAGTTTCAAGGTAGGCGACAAGGGTGTCACATTGCGAAGAGAAGACTGTTCTGGCTGGGTTCGCTTTCGGTTATCAATGGACGACCGGGGTTGTGACTGTGTCCCATTCAAACCCACGGATGCGTTGGTGGTGACTCGTGAGACAGGGTCGGCACGGATATCCGATTCCGCAGAGCTAGATGGCCGTTGGATTTGCTCATCAATTGACTCGTTCTTATAAGAATGACTGGTAGGAGCTAACGAGGAAGCTGGCCGGGTGATATTTTGAGAGTTGAGGTCTGCCATAGAACCTGACGTTGGGATAGCTGGTGGGGATTGGGGGGTGGAGTGATCGGTTGACTGGTACGGCGGCGGCATAGAATCGTCGAAATCGGAAGTGAGCGAGACTGCGACATCGACCATTGAGCCAAAGTCATCAAGATTCAGAGAGCCCAAGCGACGTCTTGTTTCAGTTGGTCGTATGTCGGTATCGACTTTGGCTTGCAGCCATGGCTGTCCAATGGTTTCTACATCTTTCTTTGATCTGGAAAGAGATCGAGAGAGAGACAGTGAAAGGCTTTCTTTTGATCGTTTTGCCTCCTTTTGTCCCTTTGACTCCTTGGGTAAAGCCGACGCTGGAATAAGATATCCTCCCCTTGTTAGTGCTTCGATCTGGCGCCGTTGGTCTTCTTCCTTTGACCTGGGCGATGATTCCTTTTTTTGGCGTTGGCCAAACTGCAAGAGGCGACGACGAAATGGCTTCACATCCTGCTTTGGATCTGGTTTCGATTCAGGCTTTGATTCCTTAGGCGAAATAGGAATCGGGAGTGCAGTGGTTGTATCGGAAGGACTCGAGGGTTGAGGTTGAGAGGGAGCGCGAGAGCGTGGACGAGGTTGAGATGGAGGCGAGGTCTGAGAGGGCATGTTTTGAGTCTGGAAGAATCGAACCATGTCCACTAGGTTTTCATTTCTACCAGCTCTTTCAGCGGTACCTGCTGATCGGGCTTCTGGTCGTGGAGCACTCCCGCCTCGAGGCCTAGGGGTAACCAGAGGCTGAGGTGGTGGCCCAGTCTTTGTGGACGTCATATTGGGGAGCCTGCGTTTCGAGGGAGGATCAGGTCGATAAGTCCGAACAATTGGGCTTGGTGCGACGGCGTAGTCATGCAGTGGATCAGACTGATTCATAGGGAGACGGAGCATCAAGTACTGGCTGACTTTGCAATCCGACGGTTCCCGGATGTCGACATAAAAATGCAGGGTGTTCAATGGGTAAAGCAACAGACAATGCTATATTTCCCAAGTTAGAAGACGAACCGAGGCACTGGCTCGGGAGCAAGACATGCTCACCTGCTCAAGAGGGCCAACACGATAGGGGGCTGACTGGTTATATGGACGCGCGAGGAATATGATACGTCGACACAAGCTGACACCACTATATACGGGGGGGGTGTCAATATGTACAAAGTCGACCAGAATTGGCAAGATGGCGTTCTATGTGAGAATCAAGAGCGAACAAAAGTCGAAACTGCGAGACGGAAATAGAGAGAGTTTAATAGGATCCCAGGTGAGCTGTCGTATCCTTACTTGGAGGGGATCCTTGAACTAGGACACAGGAGTAGTCTGGGGGGGACCCCTCTCGGCTGGAAAGGCACAGATATACAGGTTGAGGCTAAAACGGTAGTACGAATCTGAAGGACAGGTCCTGCAGATAATGAAGACGGGTTCATCCAAAGGAATTCGTCCAAGCAAGGCCCTTGTGGAGAACCTTTCACTCTGGACAACTCTAACCGTCAAACACGCTGTGGCACTTGCGATGTATAGTTTTGGATCGGGAAGGCAATATGACACAGCAAACTCGCTAATGCAGCTGCATGTTGCCGCCTGGAAGTCGATACTTTTATTTCATTGTGTTTATTTTTCCAGGGACAGTGCTGGCCAACCACAGACCAATCATCAATTGAACTGTTCTTCTTTAATTGGATTTCTCCTTGTTCCCCTTAGATATGACTGCAAGGGGCCCCGGGGGAAGAGAGAAAACGTCAGGCCGCCCTGTACTCCGTATTCCGTACTCCGCACCAGATGTGAGGTATCAAATTCAGAATATGTCAAGTCAAACACTTAACTTAGCGTGATATTCCCGGATAAAGCAAGACCTCAAATCGGACCTTTGCAGATCCGAGGTTTTAGGGATCCTCCAGACGGGTAGAGACAGTCGATCATGGTCGATCCTGAGATAAAAGTACATGTAGATCGGGGAAATGAGAGGGTGAGATAGCTCACACTCAACCCTTGAACTATTGGAAATAAATAAGGTGATAGTCAATAACATAATATATTTAATTTAAAATCATTTGAATGATTTGAGTAATATATTAATATATCAATATATCAATATATCAATATATCAATATATCAATATGCACATATCGGTACATAGGCACAGTACAAGTCATCGGTGGATCTTCATGGACTAATAGTTATCACTAGTTATTGATCTATACCATTTCGACTTTGGTAATCAAGAGAAAGTTCTTAGGGCAAACCTTGGATGTGAGACTCATTCAATTAGAAGAGATAGGATTCTGGAATGAATCATAAATCGAACTTTTATCATTATCCCTTGCCTTGATCCCTCCCACACATTACATTACCTACATGGGTAGTGGTAGTACTCCGTACACCATATTCCTCTCTATGATTTTCCTGCGTTAATCTCCGAAAAAAAAAACGCTCTTCTTCACAGTCCCCAGTTTCCCGAATCCTTAAAAATTAAAGAATAAAAAAATAAAAAGAAGTGCCAGACCCACGCTACAAGACATGTCAAGTCTTTCCCCTCTTTGTCTCAAATGTGTAAAAAAGATATCCACTTCCAAGAACACAAAGAAACGGTAGGCGAATAAGAGACAGACCTAGGTATTGCGCAACATACATAGCACAAGCATGTTCCAAGGCTTTTTTACTTTTAGCCTTTGGGCTGGAATCGGGAATTGACTCGGAGTACTATGTTGTACATGTTCCACATTCTAAATTGGTTGTAGCCTGTCCGATAATAAATCTACAAACTTAAATGTTTGCCTTTTTAGGGGTTGCCAACAAATAGAACTCCAACTCCAATGGTCCAGTTCTCTGTTCCCAGGAGATTTCTTTAGAAGAATGAACTTTTTTGGATAATGTTAGATTATTTTGCTCGTGATTTTCTGGCATACAGGGATTAATGACTAAAATCGATGTTCTATGAAAAGATATATGAGGCTCCAGCTTAGGGCTTTGGCTCGAGACCTTGATATTGTATATATCTTGCTTTTACCTGCTGCAAGGGCGTAAAGCCCACGACCACCCCGGCCGAAGGGGCGTACCGATGGGTCTATTCGGCGGTGGTTGCAGTTGTCGCGGGGCGAGACCGTCGCTGTAAAGATAGATGCCCTGGTATTGATGTCCGAGCTGGCTTGGATCGGATGCGTGCTCCACTGGTGGCTTTGTAGGTAAAAGCCCAGAAAAAAAGCGCTAGGCCCAAGTCTAGGTCATGGTACCATTCTATTGGATGGTTTTGGTTCTGCTCATAAACCTTGCCTGAACAAATTCATGGGCCCGGTCCGTATGCAATCGCTTCTTTTAACACCTTGCTCACACCGGATGATGCACGGCCCAGTTCGCCACCTTCCTCTCTGGCGCTCTTGATTCCACGCTCGATTGCTGGCTGGAAACGAGTCGAGAACACGCGGTACCTGTCCTCACGGGTTTCGTACATTTCCCCTTCCTCGTCGCGCGGCTTCCCAAACAGATTCAAATATGCGAATGGGGTAGATGAGTCTGAGATCATGTGCTGAGCGGTCTGGCAAAGAGGGAACGGCCAGTCGGTACTCTCGTCATCATCACCAGACATCTCACTATCGACACCGCCGATAGAAGGTTTCCCGATCCCCGCATCCAAAAACATCGCCAAAGCCCCAAGCGTTTTGACCATGGGCTTACCCTGGCTACCAGGCTTCCCAAATGAAGCCCGGCTTGAGGACCACCGTGATGATTCTTCGGTGTGCCAGCCCAGCACAGACAAGAAGCAGTTGAGTGTTTTGATCCATCCTCCCGCGCAGGAAACTGTTGATTCCCCCGCTGCCTCGACCATCCATGATAGAATCTCCACAGCAGAACTACGGATGTCCGCTGCAAGATGGGTCATTCCTGCGCGAACGTAGGGAAGGAGTTGCGCCACATGGTCTTCGACATCGCCCGGTGGCAGGGTCCGCAAGAGCTTAAGAAGCTGGGTCCGTACGCTGGTGGTTCCATCGAGGATGAGCGGCAGTAGAGATGGTAGAATGACGCTCACTGGTTGGGGCAGAGGCGAGTTTACTGGTCGAGAGGATATCGTGGTAGTCAGATAAGCGAGCGAGTCGCGTCGTTGGCTGTCGGACTTGGCGGAGAGGAGAGATAGGTTATGCGTGAATGTGGCATTTGAAGTTGGGGCGGAGAGGTGGAGGGATTGTTGTGTGAGGACAATTGCTAGTAATTGTGAGCATAACATCACGTCAAGCAGCCCGGAAAAATGCACATACACTTCGATTTGAAACTGGTATCGGTGTAGTTGTCGGGCTTCGCTTTAGTTTTCCCAACCTTGAGTTTAGGTTTCTGCAGAGGTCAGTAGGTTGGACAAAAGAAACGGGGGTTTGCAGTTCTAACCTGGAAGTCCTTTTGCTTATCCTTCTTTCTTTTAGAGCTGGACCCCATGGCTGTGCAAAGTCAATTGATTGTTGAAGATGGATGGCTGTCGGTGATTCTTTTTTTGCTCTCATTATCACACGTGATTTATCAGTTGGTGCCTAAGGCATACATATCTCCCCAAACGGGAAGTATATCGTGATATTCTGCAAAATATTGGGTTTGCAATTCATTGAGAGCCACCTATGTTCTATAACACCATTATTATATAAATTCCATGTAGACTTTAGACAAACGATGTTAATGTCTGCAAGTATATTCAATTCAACGATGCGAATCCGCCACAAGATTCAGAAAATTTGCCATGGCTAGAAGTAGTCCACCCTCGGTATAATGAGGAAGGGCTGTTACTAGACGTTCATCGGAGTTTGATCAATAATTTGATAGAATAAACGGATAGGAGAAGGAACGATGCAATAGACCTTCTTAATCGATGTATAAACATCTCACGTGAAATTCCATTCTATATAATAGTCGTCTGTAATTAATCAGCTTCCGAGAGGAATTCAGCTCCCACCTTAATACTCTGGTTAGTTATACCAAAATATGGAATGATTGCCACAATGAGCAACTAACCACGATTCCCTCCTCCAATGGCCTCAGCCACCTTCTCCTGCGCCGACTGCAGCAAAGACTTATCCCTCTCCAGCCCATAATCTCGCTCTTCTCTGGCACCACCCTGGCCGAATTGCCAGATATTATCGGGTGTATCTGACAAGCGACGAGATGTCGCCTTCATGTCTCCTGCAGAACGCAATCGGTCTATTTAGCTGGTACTCAAAGAAGCAACCCGGGGTCCGACTCCAGATCGGACGTCACTCGACATAGACACAAAACCCATGTGCTGTCCTCGCTGGAAATACGCACCAGGTTGGAGCTGTTCAGCTATCTTCTCGCGTGCGTTACTGGCAGACTCATGGACGCGGCCAGTGACCCTATCTGTGGTGTTCGTTTTAGTAGTGAATTGTTCGGAGGCTTCTGCTATGTGTGAGTTGGGTTCTGCATGATTGACGGAAACCCACGAGATGGCTACTCACCGTCTGTGTTAGACATGTTGCCCTGTTGAAAAGAATCAGCTTTGCCATGTTAATGTGTAAATATGTTGATATTGACCGAAAGAGGTTCCATACTGTCTTTCCAGCTATCTTGATGTTAGTTTGATTGCTGGTTAATACACTGAGATATGACTTGGATTTGTATGGCATAAAAGTAATTTATTTCTCAAGTAGTACTGCCCGACTATTCGTCGATATGACGTGGATTGTTTCCCACCCGGCTTAATGTCCGGGGTTGAAGCTAGTTGTGAGATCATTCTTCGCTCAGCCTGTAGCTGATGGAAAGAAAGTAGCACTTAGGGCTCAATTACACCCAAAGGGTGATAAGCTCAACATCGGAAGGAAATGAATTGGAGAAAATCATGATCATATTGAAGTCCAGGTCTAAAAGTAATCACGCAAGGATAACATGATCCATTAATCAAAGCCTGCTCAGCAGAAGTTCAAGGATAAATGAGTAAAATAATATCGAGAAAAAAAAGGAAAAAAAAACAAAGACGGAGAGAGATGCGCACTTCTGCCCGGCTCCGAGCTGCGAGACAACAAAGGAAACAAAAAAGAAAACATAAAAGAAAACATAATAAGCAGCTCGGGTCCCGGACAGACGCGGTTGTATCAATCAAATCAACAAAAAAAAGCAAAAAGCACACGTGACATATAGTAATCAGGAAAGACATTGCAGTTTAATAAAGGAGCCACGACCGCCGAGGACATAAGTCGTGTAATACGTGAGATTATAGTGGTGGCTAGGCCCTGTCACACATCGGCAAAACTCAGCAAAGAAAAGGACCATGGGGCAGAAGTCGACTACAGACTCATTGTCAGCCACTCCCATTCCTGGCTGGCACCCTGCCCACCGGCGATACTGTGGTTCGCTGGGTTTGCGGCGGCGGGTGGTGCCATCGCCGGAGCTAATGGCACGACTTTGGACCGGCTGGCGGGAGTAGTTGACTTAGGGCTGTCGTCTGCGTCTGGGTCGGACCCAGTTGGTGCTTTCTCGAGTCTGCGCTGCCGTCTGGGTGCCACTTGCACACCAGCACGGGCCTGAGCGACGCCAGCTGGGGGACCGGACTTGGGTGGGGCAGCAGCAATTGGCACAACACCGGGTTTCCCCAATGTGCTGGATCCATTGATTGAGGGTGGTGACTCAGAAGTGTTCATGCGGGATGAAATTGATGTAGATGGGGCATGTTGAATGGAGTTTTTGCGGGAAGATTTCTTAGATGACCGGGAAGTGCCAACAGCAAGGGTGTTGGCGCTGCTACGGTTTCGCTTCTTGATCACATCAGTCTTGAGCGAAAGTGGCCGGACAACGCCATGGAGTTTCAGGAACAGGCCACATGCATTGCAAAGAGGCTGGCCCTCCGGATTACGCCTCCAAAGAGGGGTGGTCTGGGTGAAACAGTTGGTACAGGTGGTCGGTCCCGCGTTCGGGTCACCGTTTTTCGACCCACCAGGGCTGCCTGGTCGGGACGGTACCGCACTGCTGAGACCGGACTCTGGGGGCGTGCTTGGCGAGGGGTGGTTTGTCGGAGGCCCGCTGGCCGAGCCATTCAAGCTCTGACGGAGCAGTGCAGCAGCATTGGGGGTCGATGCTGTGCGAGGGACCTTCCCGTAGCGACGAGGATCCTGGTTTTGGTTGCGAACCTCGCTGACCGAAGCAGCGGATCCGTGCCCGCGGCCAAGAGTGCCCCCCTGGTTCCATTCAGATGGGCCATCTATCATGTCTGTGGATCCTATCGTAACATGTTTGCGGTGCTGAGCACTGAAGCCTGGGAGCGACTGTATTGATCCGGGGAAACCTCCGTCCCAATGAAGACCGGCGCTTATCTCACCAGACTCATCCAGAGAGGCAAAGTCATTTGGCATGGTAATGCCTCCGCGTTCACCGAAGTTGCCATCTTCATCCTCATTATCTGAATCACCGCCAAAGGTAAACATGCTGCTGGCAGGCGCCGTTGTGGAGAACTCGCCGTGCCCAAGCACCTGTGACGGGTTGATATGCTGCGGTTGTGGCACCGAAAACCCAGACGCATGAGTAGTTGGTGGCCCTGTAACTGCGTTGCCTGAGTGAGATTCGCCGTTGGACATGTTGTACATGTAACGTGGCTGCAGTGAAGCAGACAGGTTCGACTGACGCTGTTGGATATAATTAGGAATGCGGCGTTGGGTGTGGGATTCAGCGGACGGCGCATCAGAAAAGAATATCGACTGCTCCCCTTCATAAATCGGTTGCGGGGTCGACACAGTAGACTGATAGCCAGAAGGCGGGGGCGAGAAGAACTCGGTTGAGTTAAGTGATGAGGCGAGCGGCGTCTGGGCATATAGACTGGAGAAAGGATTTCCTGCAGTCATTGGAGAATCTGATGGTGAAAAATGGAAATTTTGCTGATAAGGCCCGGCCGAACTGATCCCGTGGTCTTCGCTGATGCCATACGTATCCAATCCATATGGAATGTTAGAGTGCGTGTGATGGTGCTGAGGTCTGCGCGGGCCCACCGTGCCATTGCCGGAGAGAGCAAAGGCAGAAGGTGGATGATCGAGCGAGTAATCTGGCATCGCCGCTGAGAGTTCCGAGTGCTGCGCCATCATAGCGTTGGACACCGGGGGAACCTGGGGTGAGGCATCGGCAGGCCGCTTCCGGGTTGAAACAGACAGACCGGCGAAGAACTGCCGCTCGTCGACGCTCGTTTTACGAACCCGACGGGCGACGTATCCAAACTCGGAGTTTGTTCGCTGATCCTGGGGTGGGTGGGGGAATGAGGCGGCGGTGGACGAATCCATCATCGCATGGTCCTTGCGCGATTTGATAGGAATTGATCCAGTCGGCGTTGCTGTGAAGTGTCGATCGACAGGAGGATGCGAGGAGTTCTCGGCTGGCGAATCAAAGGGAACGATGAAGTCATCCAGATTCATTGGATCCGAAGTGGTATCAAGGTTCATGTCGTGCGAAGCATCGGGACCACTCGGCGATACTTCGTCGGACAAGCGCATCTGCGCGATGCCGCTCGGTGCCGGGCTTAGAGTTTCCGAGGCACTGTTCCGACATTAGTAAATCAGCTAGATGCTTTTTGAGATTCGCCGGAGTGTTTCTTACCGAGCCTGCTGCTCTCGTTCCTTGCGCTTGAGATTCATAGCCATCATTCGCCATGTCAGATTCTCCATGCGCTCTTGGTTGGGCAACTGAGACTTTGTCCTGGTATAGAGTTTCCAAATCTGAGCAGCCAGCGGATCTTTCCTTTGCATCTCATCGGGGTTGTCACCACGCGATGCACCGTTCGTCCATTCGGGAAAGATGGAGTTGCCGAGGACGCCATCATTGGCGTTGGAGGAACCAGAGGGACTGAATGGAGTGTCAAAGGAGAAGTCGTCGGACATCATGTGAGAATCAGCGTCGAAGTCGGGAAAGGCCATAGGCTGGGAAGGCCGGGCTCCCCCATGCCCTCCATGATGTATCCCCTCCATAATCTCCGATGGAGAGGGTTTCGATGAGAGAGGAGAGGTAATTCAAAGAAAGGCGACCGCGGTGGGGGGAGGGGATGAACGGCCAAAAAAAAGGTGGGTTGAATTGAAATTCCCCCGTACCCGCCGTAAACGAGAAGACCCTTGCCGGAAGTTGATGATCGAATGCAGCCAAGCGAGCGACGATTGGCAGGATTCAGCCAACGACCAGGGTCTGTCAACGCAAAACGCCTATTAGCACGGAACGGATCTTATGATAATAATATATGATAATAAGATAATTAAGCTGACGACTGGGACGAAACGAACACACGATGGATCTGGAGACCACCACCCAGCCTCGACGCCTCTTGGGATTTCCTGATGAGTCGTGGAGGGGGGGCTAGACCCTCCAGACGCTCATGCCCCGAGAAGATCTATCTTTTGAAGGAAGGTAAAATCCTTCCGAGTATGACAAAAGGAAAGATGAGAATAAAAGTGGCAAGAGATGAAAGATGAAAGATGGAGAGGAGAGAAGGGAATTGTGTGGGAAAGACGGGGAAAGGGCAGTTTTGGTTTACTGCCGACCAATGACAATAACCAAGTATAAGTTAGAATCAAAGACGTACTCCGTACTTAATTGTAGATATTGTAGATATTCAAAAAAAAGAACAGAAATAAACCAAGCAAAGAGGGAAAGAAGAATAATATCTAAACAGCCAAAGAGGGCCCAGAGTGACGCTGAACAAGGTGGACTTGTAATTTATGTAATATATATGTAACCAGATGTACCAGTATTACTGTCACGGGAAAATGACCGATTTACGGCGCTTCGCTCGATTCCCAAGATTTTGTTGTGCCACTCCCGTCTGCTTTAAAGCCGATTACTTTTTTTTTTTTTTTTTTCTCTCTATTTTGCTTCCTGCATATAGTACATCCAACATATGTAGACTATTTCCTCCAATCAAATTTGTATCAAGAGACAGAGTACTTCGGTATTATCGGATCTAGAAGGTCATCTTTTCTTTCTCTGCATACTCGCACGGCCCCAGTGGTTGTTGTTTTTTTTTTGTTCTTTTGTTTAAAACATATCATATCGTTTGACATTGGTATTGCTTTTTCGAGTATAGATGTGACCGGCATCTCAAATAATCATCGGCCCGAGCAGTCGCAAGCTCCGTACTAAAGTTGAAACTAATGTACCTTGCCCGCTCATATGAGTCGGGACCGGTCTAAACGCAGGTACTATCAATTCTTATGGATAATTGGAAACAGTCGCACCAAGCTTGAGAAGACAGAACATGGCACCTCCCAAAGGCATCATGTTCCTTAGCGTCTTGGAGAGAGTCCAGATGCAGACCAAGTGGGTACTGTTCGTTAATGGTGGAGTACACATCCCGGTCCAGTCAGAGAGGTCTCGTGGGTTGAAAGCCAACGTAGTCATCCATCCCGTCTCGAGATATCAATCGCTTATACTCTTTGAGATGTTTCAGATCAATGAGGGCAGCTCTTCGCGGGGTACCCGTGAATAATTTGCAGGGAGAAAATGCACCATCAGATGTATTGATATTGAAGTTTATAGTCAATGCTCTTAGCGGGGCGGAATGATAGGAAACCGAGTAACGCATGGATCCTCAAAAGATAAGAAATGTTCTATGGGTCTTCTCTTCTCTCTTTTTTTTTTTTTTTGCTTTCCTATTCTTGAATAGGAAAAAAGATGAATTGCTGTTTTTTTTTCCACAGCGTGAGTAGATACTGTTATATCTCGGATATATTCAAAAATATGCGATCATATAGAATATAGAACCAGCAATAAATATCACCTCACTACGATCATATAGCAATGGAGTGAAGACTCACCGAGAGGCTCAGAAAGAGATCCCTATATTACCCGATAACGGTACCATCCGTGTATGGAGAGGACATACAGGACGGCCTGTCACGGAATTTCCCCGATATTCGCCCCAAACGAGGTAAAGTACCCAAGTAAAAAAAAAAAGAAGGCAACCGACAACTTCGAAAATCAATCTTCATTGGCATCTGCCACCTTCGCGGGGGATCCTGAGGTGGACTTCCGTACCGGTTAATATCCCTGCTCCTCTTCGATTTTCTTTTCAGTTTGCCACTGGTGGCGGCACTAAGGCGGGGTTAAGGAACAACTCCGGTCATTCTCATGAAGTTAGAGATCGAAGTATCCCGTGTCGTTTTGATATCAATTGTCCCCAGGAGCCTGGTCGACTCATGTGGGGACGGGGACACGGATCGGGATACGGAGCAGGCACGCGAGGCATAAATGAACAAGGTGATCCAATGACACCCTGGGAGTAATCAGCTCCAGTATGGTAGTCCTGGAGACTTGTTTTTTTTTTGGCCCCACGACCCACCACAAGTCGGGGAATCCAAGATAAGAAGTGCTGATAGCAATGTAATTAGAATGTAATTAACCATGGTCATCCTAACAGAATGCAACTCGGTGGAACTTCGGACCTTATCTCTTTGTTAGCATAACCCGTAAAGTACTTCGTACACCAGGTCATCCGTGTTGTCTAATCCAATTGTCAAATCCATTTGGATCAGGGATGTGAGTGGGGGAAATCACTGTCTCAGGCACCCGAGTAAACCCGAATATGTATGTCGCGGGGCAAAGAGCACTGGGCAATTATTGTCGAGGCACAGAGGTGGGCCGTGGCGCCTGCACATTCAGCCCGCAACGCCAATCTGACTGGTACTTTGGTCATGGTCTTCGCAGAGTGCAGTGAGGGGTTGAAGGGTCCTTTTTTTTTTCCTGTGCGGTTCTTGCGGTTACGCGAGAAAATCTTTTAGAAGGTCGAGGCATTTTAACTGATCCCATATGAAGCAGCATCTGCCTATGGGCGAAGAGCGTAGAGACAGAAGACCAACTTTGCGCATATGTAACGAAACCAAGTATTGATTTCCTTCTGGGTGAACCAAGTCGACATAGGTGACATATTTGATCGAGTTGACCGGGTTGGCACCGAAGTGAAGCCGAAGTCAAAAGGGAAACACCAGGGACAATGCACTATATATACGTTGCACTCAAGCAACCCAAGAAAATTGACGCCTTGCCGTGTGGTTATCCACCAAGACCGTCTCGATAAGACGTGACGCTACCTAAGGGGCTAAACAATGTGCTCACTGATATCGCAACCAACAGGGAGAATCCTAGGTATCTCCAAAGAAAATTCAACCTGCAGAAAGAGAGATAAGACCCCTGCCTGACACAATGATGCGTTATCATTGGATCTATCCCCTACACCGCCATCATACTACCACTCTACTATCTCCAGATTTCAACCCCAGAGTTTCACTTCCCATCGGATCTCCGGGGGATCCTCCAATGCGGATCCCAAGGCGTCAATTGCTACGATGTAAATGGACAATGGACCCTTATCTCCTATGTCTTCTAGGGCTCCTTGTCTGTGAGATAAAGATGGCGATATCTCTGATGTGACTGATCTTCGAAATTTCTGATTGCGTCTCACACCGATATGGGAATGACCAGATTATTGGTGCAATATGGGATATCAACACTGACGCGACGCCATTAGTAGATCACGCAACAGAAAATCGAAGATTACAATCTCCGTGGAGGAAACCGAATGTCAGAATGCTCTTGTTTATCTTGCCAATCACTTCTTCATTCTATCTTCATGCAAGGGCCCGACTAACTCGGGTTCGCGAGATCGTTAATGTACAAATCACCGCTGGCTATTTGTTATCAGAATTTCTCGCGGTTTTCTATCTGCTTATTATCTATCTGCCTGTATGTGTCAAGGAGTCTGTTATCACGAACTCAGATAGCCTTGAGTCTAGAGTCAATTACCATTTATATTCATGTACGGAGTATCCAGGGACATAAATTGTCCTCACAACCCCAATGCTTTTCACAGGTATCGAGTATTCAATTGGCTTCTCTCGACTAATGACTAGCCTTACTCGGCTTTTGTGCGGGTTTCCAGTTTGGGAACAGGAAGGATCCCGGACCAATAGACGTCGAGAACAAGTCAAGGTCCTGGGCTGTTGTTCATTTCTTTGCATGTGAGCTATTATGCACCGCTCATCCTCAGCTATGCCACAACTATTCGATGCGAGCAAGAATACCATTCTTCGTACGGAGTACTCCGTGCTACTATTGTCTACAATTCGCCTTTGGCAAAGCAAGGGTGCACCGTACATGTACAGTTCTGTAAGCAGGAAACGGGAAACTTATATCATATTTACAGTTACGGCTCTTATAGTACATTGAGAATAGACAATCAAGAACTCCGGAGAGAAAGCCAAGGTATTATAAATATAAATAAAGATATAGATATAGATATAGATAGAGATATAGATATGCAATGTAGGCTTGTGCAATATTTGCAACTGAAGTATTTCAAGCACAAATTAGGTACGTGCTTTGGAGACCCAGAGGGGACAAGATCGGAGCCCAGGAGCAGAGGAATAGAACGAGGTGGTCGAGACTACTCCGATCTACGATTGCAATATGGTATAGCAACCCTTCAATCGATATTCTATCTTGGTCGTTGGGCTGGTCCATATCTGTCTCACATGCGGGAGTTTCATCTTCCTAATGACACAGAAGCCGCAGAAATGATAAGGGTATCATGTATTGACGAAATAACACATAAATCTTCGATGAGAATAAAGGGGAATGAGAAAGAAAAAGTCTATAAGGGTGACCCAAAGAAAAGCTCCAACATATGAGGGGAAATGACACTCCAATCCAGACAACCACCAACCAGAAAAAAAAGTCCCCGCGCATACAACTGGGGGAGAAATGCCACCAAATGAGATAGAGAGAAACACGCAAAAAGCAGACCGAGTTTGAAAAGAACCCGAAGAGATGGAGGGGGAATGAAAAGGTGGGGACTATGCCATGATAGAAAACGAAAAGACAAGAAACAATGGGAAAGAAAAGCCACCCGGAAACCCTTGCGCCCGCTAATGACCAGCTGCAAAGCAGACCCGCCACGGTATATGAGGATGAGGTGAAAATATAGAAAATGAAATGCCAATTGGAGGTAAAAGGTATGTGTATGTCCCTCGGGGTATTAGAAATGAAACAGGCCGTCTAGGAATGTGATGTGCAACGTGATAAAACTCGGACTCGAAGAAATGCGAAAAGGGTAAGCGTGGCAGAGGTAGAAAGAATATGGCGAAGAAATGAAAAGAAAGGATTTCATGGGTTCGGTGACCGTGAGGGGCCTCCGGGGTGTCCCATCGAAGCAGGATTAGGTGGGTATACATGTTGTGGAACTGCTTCGGCGGGGTACATAGGATATGGCACCACGCCCATTCCGGACATGGCACTCATATCCTGCCATTGTGGGTAATTCATTCCTGGTGGGTATGAGACCGACCCCGGTGTATGCATCTCAGGCGTTCCTGGCGAGCCTTGTGGGGCCATGGAACTCGTGGCAGACAGGGATTGTGCGGGTGTGGTCATTCTCCGTTTGAGCTCCGTGGGCATTTGTGGGTGAAATTGATTAGGGTATGATGAGCCCATTTCCTGTCCAGGGTAGCTCATGGTTCGTGGTGGTGGCGGCGGGACCTGCCAAACTGTTCCATCTGGCTGCATAGCGTATGCCGTCTGGCCCATAGGTTGCGATGAGCCTCCCATTGAAGATGCTGCAGATATTGGCGAAGGGGGTGGCAGGCCTGAGTGTATGCTCCCGGGATTCCATAAGTTGGGTGACATATTCATCATCTGACCCTTTCCGGCTGCCATCGTATTCAACAGCTGTGGGTCTGCTATTGTGGTAAATTCGTCCCACGCGACTCCGGGGTCAATTGGTTGATGCCCAGCAAAGTCTCCTGGTCCCATGGGTCGGTCTAGTTCGGATCAATCAGTCAACGAATGCGTCTGGATTGCAGTGCAGAGACAATTGTTTAAACCTACCTGGTGTTAGACTCATGCTGGCTTGAACCATTCCGACGTTGTACGTTGACATGTCCTGCGCGGACGAGGTGCTCATTGGCATAGCCTGGTAGGGGTAGAAAGTCTCGGCGTGGTCGGCCATCAAATTAGTCGGAGAGGAAGCAATTGGTGTGGTGTTTGAGCGCTCGGTTGATGGTGTCTCCAGTCTCGAATTTGGTCGTGATTTCTTTTCAATCGGTGGTTGCTGGTCCACTGGAAAAAACTGACAGTCCTTTCGCAATCGAATGCAGTTTTCACATCGTCCTTCCGTATCATCTGTCGCTACAAGACATCGGATCTTTCGTCGTCGACAGTGCACTGTAAAGGTATAAGTAACATGGTCACATGCGAATACCCCATTCTCGAAAGGAGAGTTTGTCTATTTCCTGCTGATCGACGGACAGAGAAAGGCGACAAGCAAAAAGGGCGATGAAGTGCTTGGGATGTATTACTGACCGCATGCGACAGAGGTTCGATGATATCCTAACTTATTACGCTTCTTGTCATTTGCGTCCATGGCGCTTTGTGAATTTGCTGTCGATGCCATATGGTCGACAGCTATGGGCATAGCTCCCACGAGCACGGTTGTTTCACGATGTCGGTCGAAGGAACATCAAAGGCCCTGGCGAAGTGAAAGGCGTGCTTTATGAAGCAGCTGGGTGAGAGTACCTCGAGGCGTAATCAAAGGTGAATGCGATAGGAATCCGCGCAAGGCCATACAGACACCGCAGAGAGAATATGACCGAGTGCCTCCAGAGAATGACGCTGCTTCAATTCCCGAGTTCTGGTCCACATGCGTCACACTGGACCAGGTATGATATTGCGCGCGTTTCAGAGCGAGAATGTTGGGAGTATGTTAGGGCCCGCCGTGTCTCAAAGTATAGAGGTAATCTTGCAATAGAATGGTCGAGGATAAATTGGATTCCAGGTTCCGGGTCCCCAAGTTTCCCAGTCCAGTAATTGCGAATTAATCAATGATAATTATAGTAAAGTGTTCGTGGAATGCCGGGGATTTGGAGGGGGTTAGGGCCTAGAAGTTTATTGTAGCCCAGTTTGAGATCGAGGAAGAAACCACACCAGGGGCACAAGTCAAACGATAATAACCCAAAAGAGATTAGTAAGAGAAGGAAGAAGGGAAAAAAAGAAAAGAAAAACAGGGTATTCAAAGGAGCGAATATGAAGTGAACGGTGTAAAAAGAAGAAGAGCAGATCGAACATGGTAGGTATAGTCCAACAGGTAGAAGCTAATCGCGGGGTGAAACGCCTAAAGGTCTTTTGTTTTGTTTTATTTTATTATATTTTTTTTAAAAGAGAGTTTTTTTTTTATTAGAGATTTTTGATTTAATTTAATTTTCGCAAGTATGTATATCACGCCGTACGTGGAACAAGGTGGCTCTCATACCAACTAAGACTAACACGGATGTATCGATTTAGCCCAAATAAACTGCAGGTCATTGTCAATGGATGATCAGTTCAGGGGTCCGCGGACAACTTCCCTTAATGCTCTAGATTTACTACGTAGCGCATCGCAGACTTTACTGGCGCTTAGGATGGAGAATATTTCTTATTTTCTACAAGGTTTTCCCTTTTTTGTTCTTTTTTTTCTGGGCATCTCTTTTTTTTTGACATATGTAATTCCCTTTTTTTAAAAAATCCTGTCACTGTCACATTGGTCCTCGGTTGATTAGGTAACTTGCCAATGCCCCTGATTGCGTACTATAGACCCGGTTCTTCAAATGACGCAGAACCGAGGAACCATGGTCTGGGAGCCCTGACAACAGTGGGGATGTGTGGATGTTGGAGGCCGTTCGAGATATACAATACCAGTTAGGCTTAGGGCCAACAAGGATACCTGTCAATCATCGATGAACTGGGGAATATATCCTTCAAGTCCCAAATAAGTGATTGGTGACGCGAGCTTAGGTCGGCACCCGGAGCCAATAGGCTTGTTGATTTGAGGGTCCATCAAGAAGAACCTTCTGTCTCTGGTCATTTTAAAGGCTGATGATCCCTATAAACTTAGAGGGTTTCTCGAAGGAGAGCTGTGTAGTTCGATATCAACCACATGGCCTTCTGGAAGACTAGAAATTCTACTACCCAATTTTTTACTTCGTAAAATTTATTAACATTATGTGAACTGAAACGAACCATCGGGTAAGTTGTGCTAAAAACAGATTCAGGGTCCACGGTCAATGTGTATCAGGTTATTTTATTGTTTTAAATCCTGTTTGTTTTCTTTTTTTTAGTTTGTCTCAATGTAACGTTTATTTTCCTTTAAAAAAAAAAAAAAAAATTAATGAGTGGTTTCGGTTTTGCCCCTTTTCTGGTAGCTTTAAATTCTTATTTGGGCCATATTTACCTGGGAAAAAAAAAAGAAGGAAAAAAGAAGAAGAAAAGAAAACCGTCAAAAGAGCCATGGGAATAGTGGACCAATCAATGATCACGGACCTTTCTTCATGGATCCAACCACAATGTACCTTGGATGAGACGTCTCTGCCTAATCATATACCAAACGCTAATAGGACAATTTCACTGTTTCATCGTTTATGATGGCGTATCTGGGGACAATTTCTAGAAACACGTACGTGGCCCTTAAGATTTGATTCCATTCTAATAAAATATAGCATTGTACTTTGAAAGCCAATCGGTAGACATCAGTCTGCATCTACACAGCCCTGAACTACACCCAAGTAGGATAACAGTCCGAAAGCCTTAAAAAACCCACTGTGTATTCCGTACTCCGTATGGAGGACAACATAGGGTAACATAGTGCGAAAGTGCAAGCGATCTCACAAACTCTGCGTGGGGCAGGTCAAGGTTTAATTAAGGATCGTCTTGAATGTGGTAGCGTGTTACAGGTCGGTCTTGGCATTCGTATGGGGCTCATCTCGGGGGTTTTTCCTTCTGTCTCAGCTTCCATGGACTAATGGAATGGAAGGTTCTATTGAATGGAGAAATCACGGGGAATTGGTGCTTATTCTCCTCCGTATAAAGTATAATCTGCTTGTTGCAACAGATGAGAGGGGGAGAGAGAAAAAGGGGGTGGCTATTACCGACTCCCACCGGTTAAACCAAAAAGGAAAACGTGTCAAATATGGCGTGGCTTGGAGAATACTGTTCTGGTACGAAGTGGGCTGGAGTGTACGATGATCTTCATACTGTTGTATGGTGTATCACGTCAACAAAACCCCTCAAGGCCAATAAACGCCACCGATCACCGTATAGAGTACTCCGTACTCTCTCGCGCTCTCCAAGCCACCTTACAACGTGATGTGTACAACCTACCAGGAGAGTCTAATGTCTAATGTATAATGTACAATATATATGCTGTATCTTCGAACTTTTAAGCCTGAGGGGATGGTTCCACCGCCATTTTGCGAAGCAAAACGACACATTGTACATACTGCCCACGCTCTGGCCCCGCAATTTAACACACTCTGGTCGAAGATCGACGAGCACGGGTGTTGAGAAATGTACAAGAGCCGATACTATTGGGTCTCACAACGGAGAGTCTTTGGAGTTGGAATTCTTGTGTAGCTGAACAATCAGCACATGTATCATGACGCAGCGAATGTTCAGTACGATAGATCTCGTGGTGCGAGTTAAGCGACTCTACCATAAAATCAATATATGTACGAGTGTACATAAGTGTACATAATATACGTATATCTCCAACATAAATATACGTATTGTACATTGTACAACATAGCATAAAGGTCCGTAATCGTGTTTTCACATTGGGAAGATTTGAACAATTAGGTAAAGCCCAACGGGCGTCGCGTCGTTGTCGATCGGCCAATTGTTTAAACTGAAACAAGGGTCCAGGAGTCCAGGGCTGAGCCAGATCTTGTTAATCTTAGCCAAGAATACACTCAGGGTGGGTAGATAGTAGAATAATCTTTACATTCTAAGATGTCGCTTAACCATGTCTATACTAGTCTACTTAGGTACATATTAAATGTTGTAGTTTCATTGTAATTCCAGAAATGCCCCTAACTATTCCCTTCTGGGATTAATAGGCAAAGCCCCTGCCAATCCCCAACTGCCGAGCTCCGCAGTGGCGTGCAGGTATACCCTATGAGGTATGAGGCATGCTATGATGGCCATTCTTTGGGAAGCTGCTTATCCGATGGGGGGTGTTTCCTAGGATGGTCTGTCGCGTGGCATACTTTCGGAGTTGGTGCTATTTTGGAATGTCTACTCCGTACAACGTACGCCCTGCAACTCCTAGGAAGTTTCGGTAAGGCTTAATTTGTCCAAGAGACTCTCCATGTGCATGATTATGCAGATGATACGATCTAATATGAATAACTCTGCATAGGATGGGAATATGATCCAGGCAATATAATACAATTAGGGTTATACCGCTAATCCGGGAATATACTTCTACGAGTACGGAGTATAATATATATAGTAACAGAACTCCGGACGGAGTAGACGGAGGTACCATAAATTGTGAGATCGGAGATCTCCCTGTGGACCAGCAATGCAGGGACCTTACTGGTCTTTCAGTTTTGGTCCGGTTGTTTCACCATCCTCGGGGCCCTTGACTTCATTCGGTCGTCGGCTCCCTCAAGGGGGAGGGTCACCCTTTTTAACCTGCAACCTGCCTTACGCGTCCTCCCAAGGAAAAAAAAAACCATTCCTCTCTCCCTTTTGCCCCTATCATGATTTGTGTTTATATTTTATTATTTTAATTTTTGGTTTTCAGCTGAAGGAGAAGGGGAAGGTGGTATTCACTATGTTGTATTTTCTAGCTGGCGTTCTCCGATAACGAGGGCTTTTCACCCCCGTCTTGAGAGGCTTGGATTTCTCCCTCCCCCATGGCTTCTCCGGAGAAAAGCCGTTGAAGCCACCAAAGGCTTTTTTTTTTCCCAGTCCCAAAAAGGGGCCAATATCCGCAGACTTATTCCTATATTGTACTCAATCATGGAATGCCCCGGTTTGCGCCATTATGGCCGTTTCGTGTTTCGGACTCATTTACTTCGTCCAGGCCCTCCAAACTCCCAAACTCGGCCTCCAGAAATAGCAGCTTGCGGGACCTCATTCGCTTACACGCACTACAACCATTACATCAATCGCTCTCGCTTGCCTTATTGAACACGCGACACAACATGTCACACGAGTTCCTCCGAACCGACTTATGATTGCATGGCACCCAACAGCAGCACACCACGCCCGAGCGAATGTTTCCCTGTCTCGGTTACCCCGCGCATCGATGACAATAATCTCCGGGCTTTGCGACGATGTCGATTGCGGTGCCGGGGTAGAGGAAAGGGAGTCCAACGAAACATACTTGTATCGATAAGAGCTGTGCAGAGGATGGCCTGGTAGACGTGTGTACTTGGACATGGGTCTCGTAGGCTGCTGGTTCTCATTTTCCTCGCGGTCGGCTGACTTGTGAGAGACGACCCCCAACGGTGGACAGCACTCATGGGCGGAGATAAAGCGCACATTATACTTTAGGGGAAAACAAACCGTAGTCGAAACTCCAGCATCTGTGCGTTCGATCGAGAACGACATGGATGTCTCAGCAGTTGTAATGCCGTTGCTATTGGGAGGCCTGTGATCATTGATAGACAGGGTCAACCCTTGAATATTGACACTGGGTGTTGTACTTGGCTCTGGATTCTCCGTTGGGAGCGTAAAGGCCTCTGCTGTGATATCTCCCATGCCTAGCGGTGTCGATTCCATCATAAGCTTGGCTCCCTGCTTGATTCGAGGCCTTCTTGAGATCTGCGGAACTTCTTCCACTGGGAGTTCAAGCCATCCACACTTGAATAGTTCCCGTGTAATCTCGTCGCGGGGCACCATGTCACTGCTGATCCACCCCATGCACGTCTTAGCTCCCTTTGAACTAGACAAGACACGTCCGGCTACGCATGCTTTACTCCACCAACTCCGTTCGCCATAAACGAATCCTCCATAGAGGTTCGCAATTGAGCCCAGTTGATCCAGTGCATCTGCGTCGTTCTCAAGCAGCGTCGCCATGAGAAGGTGACTAATCGCCTCTCCTGGTATCACGAACCCGGAGAGCAAGGAGCGCGAGATCCAGCCTAAATTTTTAGACTGTGGATCGCCAGAGCTACAAAGCTTGACGCTTCGCCGGCAGGGATTTCGTGTGTACATGTCCTCCTTGGCCAGTAACATCTCCTTGGATATTTTTTCCCGTCCCCACCTGTCATTAACGACTAAGGCTGGTAGAACCGGATTGTTAGGGTCTCCAAGTTTGAGTGCCATGGTTGCTCTCAGTGCAGCCAATTTTGGCCACCCGATGTTTTCTGCAAAGACATATAGACCCTCCAGTTGCTGCCGAACGTGCGAAGAGCTCAGTTCGCAGTCCCAGGCAGACTGTAGATCCGCAACAGGGGGCTCGCCACGCCGAGTGATGTTTTCAAGCAGTGAAAAACGATGGCTTTTCTCATGAGACTTGGTGGCCATGGGGTTTGATTGTGACCCACCCGGAGATGGCCCTGATTGTGGCGACGGGCAAGTGATATCAAGGCTGTTGAGGAACCGACGCACAACAACCAGATCCCAATTCAGCTTGCCTTCTCGCAATTTCTCGAATTGTACAAGTTCATGGATCGTGATATGACCACCTTGTGGATCATGCAACATGCCAACTCGAACGAAGCCATCCAAGCGGAGCAGCAATTCAGCAGAGAGGAGCAGCTGGATCAGCAACCACTTTCGCTCCATCCCAGACTTGATCAAAACATCCCGCGGTACTTTCTCATTACTTGAATTAGGGTCTAGACAGTCCCCATCGCCATGCAAGGACGCCTCCCATAGTACCTGTCCTGCCCGGAAGCGCCATTCGGGGAGACTGAAATTGATCCATGCTCCGGGGGTGGCCAGCACGATTGCCAAAGTTTTGATTTGGGATTTGACGCTTTTTGGATGACCCTCTATGATGTCGGTATGTGGAGGGCGAGGGTGAAGGAATTGCGTGTGTAAAATGTCGTGCAACTCACGCGGACTTTCAATATCTAAAATTGTCTTCGCCGATCCCTCTGTGAGCGTATCATGTCGGAACCTGCGTAAATGTTCTAAGCGTTGCACCAGAGATCGCAGGTTGATATCTCGTACTCCAATGCGCCTCCAGGCCTCGGGGCCTTCGCAGATGAGCCTATGCCGATTATACACGGCACCACTTTGGCATTGTGAATACGACTTATCATATCCCTCCATTAAATGGAACGCCTCCGTTGCCGCCATGGTTGAGACTTGTTGTAAATATGGAGGTTTCCTTGGGGTTTCGGGGCCGATGTATCGGATCGTGTCAGCCACAGGTAATTCAAGAAAGTGCCGGAAACCGACAGTGCCCGGTTCTTTGCCATTATTGGACAGCATGTTGGGTACTTCGAAGATCCCAACGTCGAACGTTGCCCTGTTGCTAGCGCCTGTTCGGCGCCAGTCGAGGACTCCAGTCGGAACGCCGCCTTTGACGGCCCAGTCGTCTGGGAGCGGCAGATGAGCGTGAAGTGTGCTCAAAGTAAAGGACGCATGGGGTAACGGCTTGCGATCCCACATATGTTGGATTACCGCATTCTGCTCATCCCAGGGGAAGATCACCTGGGGATACCATCGACCATGTTTGCCTTTCTCCAGAAGGAAGTGAGGTGCCCCAGACAACATTGCCTGGATGTCTTTCGTTGTAGGTTTTGATTCTTCTCGTCGGCTAGGGTTAGCGCCAAGCGAATTTTCTTTTGGTTCGCTCGCCAATTTTAATCTGTAATCGAGAAAATCATAGATATTTCCAGGTTGTGCTGGCTCGGAGTATTCCCCTGCTGCGGGCGAGTCACACTTGGGGGAGCCATGGGGATCTTTGCCGTCATCTCGTCGGCCACTACTTCCTCTTCGTAACTTGGGCAGCGGGCTCGTCTCAGTTGAAGGTGACTGTTCTTTTTCCTTTCTCGTCGTGAGCTAGCTGTCATAATGACAAAATAGACACTCTTACTTGTGTTGTTGTTGGAGAATCTGAACTACTGCCGCGCCTTCGGAATAGGCTTCGGAATCCCCCGTCGTCATTATGGTCATCTTGGTGATCGCTGGGAACATGGCGATGCGATGATGATCGTTTGAGTGTGTCGAATTCATCGCGAGTAGTAGTAACTGCGTCTGCGTCCGAGGAACGACGTCGGCCAAGTAGGAAAGACATCGGAACCCGCGAGGATGCAATTATTGCATCTTCTAATTAAATACAATGCCTTAGGAAAACACAAGAAGTAAGAAGTAAGAAATAAGAAATAAGAACTATATGCGGAGTGCTGATCTCGGCTCCTCGGCTCGTGGGATAACCCTGGAAGCGGCAATGCGGCAAGTAGGTGACACCGAGCTTTTTCCGTAAACAGACGATGTTATGAATTAATAAATCCCTGAATCAGAGTGTAAAAATAAAGAAATAAAGGAACGGGGAGGTTAGGGAGGTTAACCTGAAATTTGAAAAGTGATGACGTCTTGCGGGCAAGAGCGGCGAGCATCACACCATCTTCCTACAAAGTACCTCTTTTTAAAGGACAAAAAAATGTTTATATACTGCTCAGTATCTGACTTCAAGCAAAAATGATATAAAGAACCTTGAAAATGGATCAAGCTCCAGGGCCTATCCTTGTTTGGGATATACCAGAAGAACTTTATGTGGAAGATATTTTTTGGTTTGTCCATGTAGGACTGATACATCATTTCTCTCATTCTCTTATTAGGGAGTCTAGTTCTCGTAGTATCATCAAACATCCGCGGTAAGAAACTCCCCGTCGATTGTGCCCTTTTTTGTTTTGTTTACGAGTGCTGGTGCAAGAATTCGAGAACGGTCTTGTATCCGCGCTCATACTCCTTGCGCACCTCGGCGTTCTCCAGGTCCGATCGCGCAGCCATCCAGCCGTGGATCTGAGTTGGGAAAGTCTCGACGTATTTGGGGACCTTCAAGTTGGCCTCAAAGTCCTTGACGTCTTGGGCAGGCTCGTCTTTTGAGGCGAGCAACGCCATGGGGATGTTCACGGCCTTTGCATCATTGGCATCGACCATAGCCGGGTGGCACTGCACGGCGGCCTTGAATAGCTTGTTATCAGCGCCGGAAGACAGGGAGGCGATCTTGCCGCCCCAGCAGAAGCCCAGGATCGACCAAGATTCGAAGTTGCCGCCAGGGGCTAGCTTGTTGCCTTCGGCGACGACATTGGGGATCTTGGAGAGAGTTTGGGGAGGCGCGGCCTTAGTCGAGAAGAAGTGGCCCAGCTTCTCCTTGTGCTCCTCGGTGGTGGGGGGGTACCACGAGATGTCGGCGGGGCTACCCTCGAAGAAGTCGGGAATGAAGACGCGGTATTTTTGGTCGGTCGACGTAGCGAGAATGTCGGCACCTTGGACGGTCTGGTCGAAGAAGCCGAAGATGTCTGTAGATCATGCAATTGCATCAGTGAATTGTCGGTTTGTAGGTGAGGTTCATTGACTGACCAAATATGACCAGGATAGCCTTGGTAGCTGATTCCGGGCCGGTCACGTCTAGAAGTGATCTCATTAGCTCAATTTATAAGGGTTCAGGGAAAGTAAGAACTAACAGGTCTTCAGGCCATTGATGGTCTTGTATTCTCCCTTGGGTTGGTAGCCCTTGGACACAACAGGGGGGATTCTGTCCACGGTGATAGTCAGCGACGCACAATTGAAACATCGCAGAATTCAATGGTTCTGAGGATCACGAACGAGCAACAGGCTTTGCTGATTCCAGACATGGTTTTAGAGATGTGATGGAAGGGAGGTGTGTTTAAGGTGGTGTTTGGTTGCAAGCAACGGTCTTCGGAAAGTCAGAAATGGCCAGTATTTCATTTAGGGGTAATTGGGGCTGAAGAAGAACATACAAGCTGCAATTTAATTCTGAATTAAAAGCGAAGTTGAAAGGGGCCGAGGTAGAAAGGAAACTCGAAATGCAAAGAGGAAGAACATTGAAAGTGCTGTACCCCGCCGTTCGACGTCATCGGAGCAACACTCGGCAATTCAAGGAGATACAGCCCGGTGCAACTGGGAAATCCAAAGGCTATTTAGCTCGTCTTCTTTTGAGTTATCTTCGGTTTCTTAGTAGCTTGATTCCGGAAACTGATCTATCTGGTCTGTTTGATCGGCTTTTGACGCGATCGGGTAATCTATAACTATGGGATATATATCTCAAAGGTTATACATAGCAAAATCTCCCAACACAAAGTATGCTTTTTTACCGTCTTCGTGTATAAAAATGACATGACAAGGCCGCACGAGCTGCCGACTATTCTTGTATATATAACGGCTCACCACAACCGAGGTTATATGTCATTTATCTATCAACCTGAGGAGACAAATAGGTAGCACAAACGATATGCAATGGAACTTGAATTACACATTCTATTTAGGTAACAAGCTCGGAAAGCTGAGGGGTACTGGTGAACCTGTGTAGTGAAAGACTCACAGAATTTGATGCTATTTCCTGCAGTGAGAAGAAGTATCACAAATATCACCGGGCCTTGATGAGACCGTTTCATTTATGCACCTAGGGGTTTTACTGCAGATACCATCATACCGGACACCTAGCTTCATGAGCTTGATGAGAGCCCGAGGGTGATATAGCCAGCAAACCAAATCGAGCAAAATTTCATGATAAATAGACACGATGCGAGAGAAAGTTGACCTCTCTTCCTAATTCTTCCACTCAAGGTAATACAATGCAAGCAGATCCACTGTTAGAATCTTGCTGCAAGGGAGGATCGTACAGCGACCGAAAGATACCCGTGGGGCAGTTCTCATCGAGAGGCGAAAAAAGAAAAAGAAAAAAGAAAATTCCAAAAATATAAAAGCCGAGACAGAGGCTCTAGGTTTCTGATAAACCCAAATGATTCTAGACCTTGGAACAGGAGAGATCTGTGCTCGATTATCCTTGGGCTTGAGACCCATATATTATCGATATATGTACAGAATGGTCCACATTGGAAAAAGATGACAAAATGTGGGCTCTGACCTCGGGAAATCCACCAAGACCGGGACATGCCCACCGGCCCCTGCACGAAACTCATGGCCGCAGATCTCCCGGGTGAGAAAAATAGTCAACCTTCCACGAAACGCCATTCCCGAGGACGATCGTGAACGCCAACCGTGAGCCTCACCGAAGCCACCACCGGCAAGAGCCGATGCAGGCGACACTAAGGCGTTCAAGACCAGCCAGGTGGATCCTTGCGCGCTGTCACATCTGGACCGTAGGAGCTGCCTTGCATGAGAGGAGCAACTAATCGGCTGCGAACCGTAACATAGTGTCCAGGGATTGCGCCTGCGATCTAGAAAGGCTGTGCGAGGTCGATCAATCGGGAACCCAGCATAGGAGAGGGGCCATAGATTGACGATCAACTGATCGTCGCCGATATGGACCTTTCTGGGTAGGCGATGTGCGGCTACAGACGCGGAGGAATATGGGCGCGATCGAATTGCCGACTTCAATTCGCGATCCAAGACAAATGGGTGTCTAGTGAATGTCAGTATACTGCATAGAATGTATAGAATGTACAATACATAATATTGGAGAAATGCCTTGTCTGTCACTAGGCACAACTAAGGTAGAGGTATGCAGTTCTCAAGAATGTGACTCGGCTACCTCTCGCATGTCTTAGACTTCCCCCCTTTCTTTCTTTTTCCTTTCCCCCCTTTCTCCTATTTCTTCCTTTTTTGTTTTCTGAGAGCGCTGCAGGTTCAAAGCCGAACTTGCTACGGAGTACCAAATACGGGGGAAATGCGGACCGGATGGTAATATTAAATTCCATGCGCCAGTAGACATGTCTAAGCTGTGCCAAGGAACTCCAGCTATCCGAACATCCTATGCATAGATGGAGTCACCAGCCTCTAGTATTCGGCACATATTTTCAAACCATGTGATTGTTAGTTCGCGGCAGATCAGCTCTGTCAAGTTTTATATTTGGTTTAGCCATGTACAGGGTAGTACTTCGTACACACTACATTGATAAACATCGATCGACAGGGCATGCCCTTCCCCTTTTCGCCCTACATAAGCATCTGCCACGTCTGTGCAGAAGGCAACGGAAGAGATGCCTTCGTTGATTGATTGGAGGATAAGACACCTGTCGGGACCAAAGCGAGGTTCTCGTGTGGAGTGCTTGAGACCCCATTTATTGGCATTCCGCCACCCAACTTGATACAATAGATTTAGATTGCAGGGAAATAGGGAAACCCGACGGAGTGGATGCTGGAGGCGATTGGCTTTCGGGGAGTGAGAGAATAACGGGTAAAGTGTTAAGTTGACCTTTTAAGGTCCGAGTCAACCTTGGAAAGTAACAAAAGTGAAAAGAGGAAACGAAACAAGCTACCATGGCCGGTGAACCCGGGGGACCAATTAAACCGATCTTCTATGTTGGCTATTATTGGCTAAAAAGGAAAAAAAAAAGGGAGTGCAGATGACCATCAGAGACATAGATTATAGGTCTCTAGGAACTACGGAGTACTCCGTAGAACTCCGTAGCATGGTCTACAATATACCTATGGTCTAAGTAGTCCGTAGGTTGTATATTATAGAGAAAATGAAATATGCTAACACAAAGCATCACATAATTTTAAAAAAAAGAGAAGACTAACTAAATTGCGCGATCATGCTTTTGACTAGCGAATGGCCAGCGAGACAGCTCGCTTCCCTCTGCCTTCTCTATGGTCTTCTCGTATTCTGGCCATTCCGGTCTTGTCCGTGCGTTGACATCTTGGTCTCCTTATTGGACAGGAATCCTACCGTGATTGTAGAAAAAAAAAGTATGGATCCATTTTACTGATATTTCCTTTTTTTTTTGGAAGCCCAAAAAAAAAAAGGGAAATTTCTTTCTTTTCTCTCAATAGCCGGGTCCATTCTTGTTAGCACAGTTTCTCTCCGGAGTCCCTACACTAGCGTCCTTTTTTTTTTTTTCACGCGATCAGTCCGGACGCAAGGGACTCCCCTCGAGGAAGAAGGGTCTTTTTTTTTCTCTTTCTCTCTTTCCTTGTTCTATAGAATAGGTACTCTATATACAACATACATACTTTAGGTATGTATTATGTTATTTTTGAATATACATAGTGTTAATATCAGATACATAAAAGGAAATAAGAACCTAACCAGTTCATATATCCGTTTGATATCCATATCAAAATGAAAGGAAAAACCCCCCAATCCCTTAATAAAGTCAACAATTTAGAACAGCCAACCGGGCGACTTGTTTCTTTAGCTGTCAACCACGTTCTCTTGCTGACACCCCTCTCTGTTTTTCGCCTTTTTCGCCCTTTTTCGCCCTTTTTCGCCCTTTTTCGCCCTTTTTCGCCCTTTTTTTTTTTTCTCTCCCTCGGTTCTTTTAATATGTGACTCTTGTTTTATTATACCATTCCGTTCCCCACGGTGGCCACCTGGCTAGACCCGTGTCGACTCCATTCCCGGAAGAGGAAAAAAATCAATCTTATTTACTTTTTTGCTTTATATTATAACTCCTGACTCTCTTATAACACCTCCCCCGCGCTTGCTATCGCCTCCAAACGCCACGGTCCTTTGCTTGCCCACCCCCCACATCTCTCTTCCTCTCAGCTTCACTTCTTAGTGTTTCAACTTCTTAACTCTCATTTCTCCCCGAGACCATGTACTACACGCGCTTTCGTCGACCGTGACAACTTCACCATTATTCTTTTTCTTTTTTTTCCTCCCTATTTTTGCTAGTTCCAATTTTCGAGAGTTCTCTAGTCCTTCCAGAAATTCCCCTATTTCTCGGAACCTGAGTCCCTCGACTCTCTCTATATTCCGATCGCGAGCCCCAGCGATCGACGATCGCCCCTCCTGGATTCTACCAGCCCTTCCGGGGGCGTACCTGGCGATCGAGATTGGGCTTTGAGCGGATCCTCTTTCGGCCAACTCACCAACGTCAACGACCCCGATTTCTACGTAGGAGTGAGGGATCCATCCGCCAATCTGGCGACCCTAGCAGTGCCGGCGGGAATGGGGACAGCGTTAGACGCGCTGTCAGCCCCGCCGTTGAACATTCGTCGTCCAGCGGCCCCGACATTACCCAGCTTTGAGCTTCCACCACCACCGTTCACGTTGGGTGCGGCCCCGGCAGCTCCCAAGTACGGAAATCCCACCCACCCCCCAGTCTCCCACGCGCCCGTGAATGTGAGCGTGGGGAACCTACTAACGCCACCCGCCACGATTCAAACCGGGGAGCAAGCCACACCCCAACCCTTGGCGCCATCAACAGGCGCCTCCTCCGAGCTACCGCCAGCATATTGGCCAGGGGCCAATCCATACGGACAGTCCTGGGGATCCGGGGTAAATCAATACTCAGCTCGCAGTTCCTTTTCACCATCCGGTATGCAGCGCTCATCGGTAATATCACCGCCGACGACGGATGGGTTGCCGCACCCATATGAAGCCCCGACATTATCTTACCAAGCCTTACCCGCCCCATCATCCCTGCCTCCCTCCGCTTCACAACCTGCCATGACCATGTACCATGGGGGACCCGCCACATCCCCCGCTCCATTACCCTCCAACGATCCATATGCCCCCAAACACCACCATATGTATGCCGCTTCTCCTCCCATGCACAGTCCCCACCAGGCCGGCTTCTCTCCCATGTATGGCCCCGCAGGGCTTGGCATCCACCCTCCAGGCCGAATGCCGGTTCATAGTCCACCAGCCGGACAGCCACCGTTGGGATATCCCCGCCAGCCGTGGCCCTCATATTCTCTCCCAGCGATGAACGGCCCCGTCATGACCAACGTACACAGCCCCGGTGGGCCCATGTCGATGATGGGTGGGATGCAACCTGGGCTTCTCCCGGGATTCAACAGTGGACATGTCGCCAGCTCTCAACATCTATATGGGGGCCATCCGCCACCGCACGGCATGTCTGCCCCCGCGGCGGACCGACCTTTCAAATGCGACCAATGCCCCCAGAGTTTCAACCGCAATCACGATCTCAAGCGCCATAAACGTATTCATTTAGCCGTGAAGCCTTTCCCCTGCTCGCACTGTGACAAGAGCTTCTCGCGCAAGGATGCTCTTAAGGTATGTATCTGCGATCACTGTGTAACAATTGCCACATACTGACTTTTGCGGATAGCGACATATCCTTGTGAAAGGCTGCGGGAAGGACGGCGATTCGGATGCGAACAGCAACCAAACTGGGGCTGATATCAAGGGCGAAGGGCGGAGTGAAGACGGCAGCCCCCTCCTCAATGGACGAGTTTGAACTGTGTTCCAGTCTTCCCGCTTGTGGCACTTTTCGTCCTTGCGACGTAACTCCCGAACGTTCATCCGCATATTTATAGGGATGAAGTTTGAAGACATTGTATGTATCTACCAAGGCATTGGGAGTCGGGGTTCCTATCGGATTTTACTTTGATTTATATTACTTTTTTTTCGAGCTTTGGCGAATGGTTTGTGACTTGGGCATCATGGGAAGGTCTGATCTTTGCTTTTTTTTATTATCCGGATTTGTGTTTACTATATGTGCTTATCGGACTCATGCGTGACGTGTGTACCTATCCTGCTTCTCTGTGATTTAAAGCGATTAAGCGAACTGTTAATGGGATGGGCAACGTCGGTATATAAACACCCCTTCAATTATGATATGGAACATATTCCGAGGAACTGCAATCGAAGTACATTAATCGTCTTAATTTCTATACTAAAAGAGCTTCCAAGCCACATTTTGTTACTCCACAATTATTGGCTACCTATCTACCTATTGACGCTTGATACGGGGGTGTTCGTCAGACCGATGGCTGATTTGGCTGAACCCCGTTCTCAGCCACGTACCAGGTAGCCACATGGCTGTCTTATTCTAATTAAACAACGGGTAATCGGTGAATCCAAGTATGTAGGTATGTTTGTATCTATTGGGGTGGATCTTATGACCTATTTTTGTGTTCTCGGGAAAATGTTATAGATCCCCATTGTAATACGAAATAGGTATCATTGTGTTGGCCCATCACGAAACTAAGGAACGAGCCTCCAACCAAGTAGATGATCGGTCATCTCTCTTTGATCTAGGATGGAAAGTATAAAAAATTATACTTTGATTCAATTCTCCGCAGGTTCCCGGTACATCCTCCCCCTTTTATTATATATCTGTTGGATGACCGAATCCCCCATGGGTCGGCTCGGTTACATCCTGACACCTTATGCAAGTCAGATATATCTTACTTCATTTTTCTCTTCTGCCCCTCCATTCTGATCGATAGTGGACGCACCCCATACTTTCTCCGTTTGAGACCCATCATTGAGCAGCATTTTCTAGATGTATTCCATCATGCTTCCACAGCTCTTGATATATGCTCTGCTAGCACAACAGGCTCTAGCATTTCCTAGTCAACATAGGCCCAACGAGACACCCTTATCATATCCCCTCCGTGTTAGCAGGGACACAAGTAAGGGAAGTTACAAGATCCCCAGCGCCGTACAAAACGGAACCAGCAAGGCTCAGTTTGAGATCCCAACGCCAGCAACCACTCTTAACGTAGAGACCATCTTCCGCCTAGATGCACCTCAGATAGATCTAATCAATAGCTCCGTGTTTGACTGGTGGTATTTCGATGCCGTCTCGGAGACCAACCCAGATGATTCCCTGGTCGTCACATTCTTCTCCTCATCCGCGGAAGCATTTCCATTCCTCGACCCGAATGAAACCTCCGTGCTCAACGTTTGGTTATGGGCTTCGTTCGCCAATGGAACCGTCTTTGCCGACTCCGTCCCGGCAACTGTGGCAACTGTGACTGGCGCAGACGGCGCGGGAACTAATAGCTCTGGCGAGTGGTCCTCCACAGGCTTTAGCTGGGCGGCTCTCGCAGAAGATCTATCCCAGTATGAGATTATCATCGCATCTCAGAAGCTCCAGGTCGAAGGCCGACTTACCCTGACTTCGGTAAGCAGCGATTCGAATAGCAGGAACAGACAGCCTTGCTAAATTTACCAAACAGCAAGTACCGCGTCATCTGCCTTGTGGAGTTCAAGCGGAGCGGACCGTACTTGAGATTGCGCCTCATATGGGATGGGTCAATCTGATACTCGACGCCGTGGGCGAGGTTGACATGAAGATCCGTGGGTCGACACTGAAGTTCCGAGGGCCTGGGTATCATGACAAAGTAAGGGACAGCTGGACAGGAAAATTGAGAACACTCAGCTGACCAAGTCCATAGAATTGGTCTGATCAACCCTTTGTGGATTCTGTCCACAGCTGGTACTGGGGCCACGGCCGTCTAGGGCCGTACTCGATTGTATGGTTCAGTTACCTTGCCATTGATGACCCAACCAACACCACATATGTGAGCAGTTACGTTGCCAAAGATGGGAAGGTGCTTGTATCGGCCTGTGAACCCTCTATTCTCACCGTAAGGCCGATCGGTAGTCCCGGGACTACTGGTGGGCGATATCCGCCACGCGTGGGTGATCTACCGGAAGGATTCCGATTGGAACATGACCTCGGAGAGGGAAGTGGTCAGTTGAAAGTTAATGTGTCGGTGAGGATGGTGGTCGCTGGGAATGGAAAAGATTATATGAGATGGACAGGAGACATGGTTGGCGAGGTAATTGAGTCGGAGAGCCGACGACCACAAGAGGCCGGTGGTGGTAGTGGCCCTAAAAAGGACATGAGAGAACGTGCCGAACAATCATCTTCATCTCTCGTTGGTGTTGCGGTCTTTGAGCAATTCGTTATGGTGGAATAGAGGATTCCGAAGACGAGCATTATCAAATGAAGTTAATGATATGTTTATATTCTATACTCACATATAGTATATAGAAAAACACCATTCTTGGATAGTTCCCAACTTATGTAAAAGAAAGAAATGGGAATATAACGGAGATAATCGGGCAACGCGCGAACGGAAATGGGAAGACACAATAATATATTGCAGACAACATGAGACGAAAGAAAATGACGACCCCCGAAACATTACTGGGTACTTTGCTTCGACTTCCACTCTTCGACCAGACCTCGGTAATCCTCAACACCATATGGCTGGAAGCACCTGGCCAACAAGCCGTGCTTGCGCTGTGGTGACAGGCCCAGTTCTCCCAGCATCAGATCAACATATGGGATGGCGTCAAACACGAAGTCGGGGTTCCGCCGCCCGAATCCTCCCGGGTAGCGATATTTGCCAAATTCGGTAAAGAGAGCTGTCTCCCAGGCGAGGTCGATTTCTGATGTGTCTTCCGTCTTGAGGTCAGACGCAGCACGCACAGCGAGTGGGCAGATTTCGCGTGTAGCCGGAGTCAGATCGCCCTTGAAATAAGCCGAAATCCACAGCGCCTGGGTCTGGGCAATTAGGGTGGTGTTGATGGTCATGGTGATACCCATGAATGCTAGAGAGCGTTCCTTTACCAGCGAAAGTGGGACCATAAACTTTGCCAGCCGGAAGGGGTGCGGCACAGCCGCCTCGGACTGCTTGTTTAACGGGGTGTAGTTGGGGTTCGGGTTAGGTTGATCACGCAGCCGGGGGAACCGGCGTAAAATCTCTTCGTCTGCCTCTTTCACCAGGTTTTCGTTTAGCGGATCCACACTCCAAGGGAATCCCAACTCCCGGTCAATGCCTTCTGGCAGGAACTTGAGGTTTGGAGTGCAACGCCAGCCGGTAGAGCAGATAAGCGCTGAAGATGGCAGCGCCTCACCTGAGGACAGATGAACAGTGTGATCCGAGAGACGATCTAGATCAGCGATATGCACCTTGATAGTGCCATCCTTGACAAAATCGAAGAAATTGGTCGGATAATTGAGGATGCTGAGCGAGGAAGCGATCCAGAATGGGCCCACCCAAGGCTTCAGCTTTTTCGTTTCCGGGTGCTTATCGTACTCATTCAACTGCACGACATCATCGGCTAAAATAGCCCAGAACGCGTCCACGATCTTACGACCCAGCCAGGTACCATGCAAGAAGCTGCGAACACCAGTATACCCATCGGCCTCTCCCCAGATACATGGACTGAACCAGGTCAGCAGGCGCGTTGTGACCAGCTTTTCCAGCCACTTTTTCAAGGGTGTCACATAGGGAGGGGCCATCCAAACAGGTCCATGGCCTGACTCACGAATGATCCAGTCTACTTTCATACCCGCCGTTGCGCAGGCATAGGCCGCATCCCAGGCCGACTTGGTCCCGCCAAAAATGGTTGCGCGCTCTCCAGACTGCAGTACTGCACCTTGATGCTGTAGCAGATCGCGACAGTGGAAAAGTGGCGCACCAAAAGACTCCTGTCCCTCGAACGTAGGCAGATATGCCTGGGATGTGATACCGGTGGCCACAATCATCTTCTTCGTATCGATTGTTGTCGTATCCGCTCCGTGCGACACGCTCAACTGCCATGTTCCGTCCGAGGTGTGTCGCGCGCTTTCAACATGGTGTTCCAGTCGAACGCAATCGGAAAAGCTAAAGTGTTGCACATATGCCTCCATGTATTTTTGAATTACATGGCCTGGAATATGCTGTCCAGGCTTGATACCAAAAGTCGCTTCGTCCATAGGGAAGTCGCTATACTCATACGTGCCCAGCATATTGTTCGACTTGAGGCCTTTGTACAAACGATGCTTAGCCCATACTCCGCCAATAGAGCTAGCAGTTTCCAGCAAGAGCACATTGTGGCCGGGATTGACCTCGCGGTAGGTCTTGACGGCGGAGAGCCCGCTCCAACCTATTAGTAGCCAACGTCAGGGAGATAGCTTGCGACGGCGAAGACTCGACTTACCTGCGCCTACCACCACAAGATCCACGGACTCCATTTTTTGAACAGTCCCTTGCTTTCGTCTTTTTTCTTCTTTTCTTGGAGTAGAAAATAACCGATTGCGCGCCCAGGATTAATGCACGAATTGATGTACAAGCAAACAAACACAAGTCCAGATTACGGGAAACGAAGGAATGAGCGACAACTAAAAGTATTAGCGTCGAATACTAGTAGCTTTTTGAGGGGTTTTTAATTTCAGCCCTTGCTGTTGCAGGGCACCCGGGAGGATGGAATGGTGGGACTATTAAATTAGCTTAGAAAAACTCACATTTGACAGTTTTAGTAAAGTTCAGCATACATTTCCTGAGACAGACATCATGGAATTACATACATTGAAGAACCCAAGACATTTGAAAGACCGAAGACCTTACGGAATAGATGATCCTTTAATGGTATTATTATGGCTCACGAACTACCCCTTGATCTATCTGGGTACCGGACTACTGCTTGGCATGCACTTACTTTGTACTCCGTTTGGAGTACGGAGTAGACCCTTCAGTGCCCCCAGGAGCTTTTTCTACAACATACAACATCGAGAGGATTCAGATCAGCACTGAATAAATTTTTTTTTTTTTTTTTTCTTCGCTCCGTCGTTTGAACCATTTTAGCCCCGCTGTCAAAGCGTGGCCAGGCCCGAGATCGTCAGTTCTTCTAATCTTAGGTATTTCATCTCATCAGCGAGGTGTGAACAATAATACTCCACTGTTATTTTAGATACTTTGGACTAGCTGGCGTTTGGATTTACCAATTTTGGGCCAAAAAAAAAGAAAACAAAAGTCGGGACCAACAATATGCAGGTTGCCATTCCTCGGTTGGTATCTCATTTCGACTATTGGACACTGTCCAATGAAACTGTTTGATCTCATGCAAAATTATTTGACACGGATACGAGTACAAGGCTCACAGTTGCCGCGACTTTGAAAATTGAGGAGAAACCGAACTGCCCGTTACATCTTCGTATATGACCCGCTTTTTTTGATCCACCAAGTGGTTGGCAGTGGGAATTTAACGCTGTTGTGAACAAGGTTTTACCTTTGAAACATGGCATGTTTATCAAGGGGCTACGTACACACAAGGTTAAGGTTGATAGCGTAAATGGAGGCTGTCAATCCCCTAATTCGGACCGAAACCCGCGGCCTAACTCAGTACTTGTGATATCTCCTGGACTCGTTCGGCGCGTTACCTAAGAAAACGGCGTCGATCGGTTATTGGTAATCATACAATTGGCCGGAGCGTCTGATAGCTGGTCCCAAATGTTCCGTTACCTACATATCCTCGGAGTAATATATGGCCTGATCAGCAATCAAACCAACCCAAAAGAGAATATGGATCAGACACATTGATACATACCTGCCCTTGCTACAACATTGTATGGCTTGTTCCCCATAATTGGTTAAAATACGCAAGCTTTATGCAACTGCACTACTCCGTAAGTCTGTCTTTGAGATGGTCCGTTTGCGCGTCATAGATCGTAAGAGAGATCCCTGCTAGCATTGCGGTCCATTGCTGCTTCTCAAAATTGGCCTAGTTGATGTTGTGCCTGGTTGTGGTACGTTGTGTGTAACCGAAATGAACCTTAGGTTAGACAAAAGTGAGTTCTATCAGGGTACTTCGTATTGGATCAAAAACTTGCTCATTACTCCGATCATTCCCGCAATGGGGAATGATCGATGGACTGACGGGAGATGTGGACCCTTTGACTACCAATTTACACTTCCAGGAACCAGTAATCTTAGAGTGGAACAAACGATCCTCTCGACCTTAAAACTGCTCCCCGGCCCGTTGAAGGATCCATATTCCGCGCCCAGCACCAAAGATAGTCTATCGCTGTCCAATAAGACTTGTGGATGTCGCCACTCTTCCGTGGGGAGTCTCGAACCTGTCATCAATTCTCTTCACCTTCGGAAGTATCTCCGTAATAGACGGGACTTGCGGTTTAGCCAATGTGGGCCACAATAAGTAACTAAGTAGGCACGGCCAACAGACCTTTGAGATCGATCCTGTCCTTGCTTTTTCTTTTCTTTGTTGGTGTTGATAAGTCGACTAAGGAGCGGGCTTGGTTCTTTATCCGGTCTGATTCCAATAGCAACGAGCAAGACCAAGGGAAATTATTGAGATACTGCCTTCTGCCGCTCGTTTCCCCCCTGGGTGCAATTTGACTTTCTCTCCCTTTATCTAAATACACACCCTGAGTTGAATGGTTTTTTCCCCTTAGTTTTGATGGCATATACCACAAATATATCACCGCAACTCGTCAACTATGGATGGGTTTAATACCGAAGCATTCACTTTGTTGGGGGTAGCCATTGTCATCATTGGCCTACGAACGACCGCAAGATGGATTATGGTTGGCCCAAGAGGGTTCCAAGCTGATGATTATCTAATGATAGTGGCATGTGTGAGTTGAATTGGAACCTGTGGACTCTTTGCTTTCATCCCGCTAATCAATATGGGTATAGGTGGTGTATGGGCTGGAAACCGGTGCTGCGTACATGGTCGGCGCGTGGTTCATGGGCCTTGCCAATAATTCGATGACGGATGAACAACGAAAAAGTTTGTCGCCTGATTCGGAAGAGTATCGTTTGCGTGTGGGTGGCTCCAAGGTCCAGGTCGCCGGCTGGTCATTATACACTCTGTTATTATGGTTGCTGAAAACATGCATGGCCATTTTCTACTCTCGATTGACGTGGGTTTTCATTCTGTTACATCTATTTCGTTCTCTGTTACTGATGTGTATCTTACTATCTAGTGCAGGCTTAGTGAATATGCGAATCCGAATCCACATCGCCTACGTTCTGATCGCCATAACGTATATTGCTACAATCTGCTCGATTCTCTTCGGATGTCATCCAATGGAGAAAAATTGGCAAATAGACCCAAACCCTGGGAGTACGTCATACCTTATTGACATGTTACCTTGAGAGACTGTGCCTCTGATTATTGTTAGATTACTGTCAGCCCGCCGTGTCCAAGATCGACATCTATGTCACTGTGGTACTTAATGTCGCGACCGACCTCTATCTGCTTAGTATTCCAGCTCCGGTAAGCCTCTCTCTAAACATTTGGGTGCATTGCCACTAACAATAACTGCATCAAGATGCTTGTCAAAGCGCGACTAAAATGGCGGGAAAAACTCGAGCTCCTGATTCTTTTCAGCGGTGGTTTATTTGTGATGATGGCTGGTATTCTGCGTTGTGTCCTCATCTTAACAGTAAGTCGTATTGAGAGTCACTTGATGAAATAACAAAAAAATCTAATAGTTCATTAGGCTGGTGCAAATGGGGCTCAACAAGCTGGCAGCTGGGCCTGCCGCGAGACTTTTGTCGCCGTCGTCATCGGAAATATTCCCATGATATACCCGTTGGTAAGACGGTTCACAAAGCGTGCTGGTCTATACATTTCATCAAAGGGTGGCTCAGAGAGCTACCCTGGATACCCTCTATCAGATGCCGACACTGGCGGCGGCGGGTATTCCAGACGCAAGAAGTTCCGCCATCCGCTATCGATTCCTGCAGACACCCAATGGAATACAATCAGCGACGAGCAAATGATCTTACCTACCTCACGACAACAACCGCCCACATGCACCGCTGGCGACGGCGACTGGGATTCCCACAGCCAAGGTAGCCAGAATGGAATAAAGGTTGTCCATGAAACAATTATTCACAGCACCGAGAAGTCTCCTCGGCTATAGTACGAAGATTTTCAATTTAAAAATCTTGCAGACGCTTTTCATTTCTCTCATTTTGTTGACCATGTGGATATTTGAGCGTTGGCATGTCTTTTCATTTGATTTACTTCTGTTGTGTATATTCTTATACCCCTTTTCGCCTTTCCTCTCGGCTTTCGTCCATTTTACTTTTCTTACGAATCCAAAACTACATCACGGAGAACTACATCTAGTTTCATCCAAGAAATTCGCAATCTCACAAAATAATATTTAAACTTGTTTCCAGATCCACATATTGTGAGACCGATTGTGATTTGAACACATTCTAACCCATGCATATTGTTACACAAAACTTGGTTTCAACTGAGTGGATGCAAATTTCCATTCACTTGCTGTAGCAATTTTGTAGAGCCTTGTATCAAGGGGTAGGAATTTGAAACGGATCGAAGGTATGCAAGGAAGATATTTACTGAGGGCGAAGCAAAAAGGAGATACCATGGACGTTGACTACCTAGGAAGGAGGAAACTAGATCTATAGCGAACGAATAGGAGGTGTTGACAGCTCGGTAGTGATGCAAGTGATGCGGTGGGCTTCTATCTATGCAAGGTGATGGATGGATTGGCTGAGATGAGACCACTAGGCGGGTCCCCATGGGACTGCTTTCTGCAAGCCCTGAAATGTTTCAAGGATACTTGTGTTTTGTTTTTCTCTCTTGTCTTCCCTCTGACTTACTATCTCCCTCTATAACGGGACATAGTCTATCTCAGACCTGCAAATTTAACCTCCGGAAATTTTGTCTCACCACGTACATAGTGCCACCTGTAAAGGGGCTTGTGGAACAATGAGCGTTGACATAAATATGTTGGAAATGTGAGTGTGTGACAGAACCTGCATTGGAGTACTTCAATGTTCCCGTAATTTTATAGTAGTATCATCGAACTCTATGATGATCCAAGATATTGGAACCTTCCCTAAGGCTGCATTTCGTGAGTTATTGATGCGTAGTTACATCGCGCATTATCTGCGGAAGGCAAAAGGATATGGAGCAAGTCAGTAAAATGCAGGCCCCAATGGGTAACAGGAAGACATCGACTAGTATATATCTATGTACATAGGTACTAGTATATATGTTCAGGGCAGTCCCCAGTTTGAAAGAAGGCATTTAAGTATATTGAATCTACTATTTGGAATTATTGTAGTATCTCTCTATAGGACGGATGCATGTGATGTGTGTTGTATAGCAGTCAGAAGTTCTGGCTCGATGAGTCTCCACCCAGTAGACGGAAAGGGCCCGGCTATGATTTATTATAACGCGTATCGGAAAAAGGGATTCTGCTTGTCGGTCAGATCGTCAAATGCAATCTTGTCTCGCTGCACCTCATCTAATTCCAATGATTCCCGAATTCGGTTTTCCCGCCGAAGGACGAAATATAACACGACTGCGGCAGCAATTGTGATACAGTAGCTATGCTTCGTTAGATCGTCCCGAGGAAAGTAAATTAGATATAGGCTTACCAGATGATCATGCCAGTCCACAATTCTGGATAATGTTGTGACTTAGTGTTGCTTTTCACAAGCTGCGGTCCGATGATGTTGCCGACAGTGTAAGCCACAAACACGGTTGCTGCCATAACGGTCTTCTTCGTGGCTCCAGCGACGTTGCTAGCTCCAATTGTGATGATCAAGCTGACCACTGGCCCAAAGAAGCCGGTGAGCGCATAGCCGACGACTGGGGTAACTGGATGATATCCCCAGTGGGATTTCCAAATCATCACACAGCCAGCAATGACAGGTAGGCAGCAGGTAATGAGCAAGGGTATGCGGGTGTTGGGGACAATGGTAGGAATATAACCACAAAGAGGAATGAAGATGACACAAATGGCGCCAACGGGAAACTGGAATAGAATTGAATGAAGGGTATCATAGCCGAAGGTGGACACAATCAACGGCCCAAAGCCCGAGATAGCACCATTTATAGTGTATCTAGATATAGATATGTTAACATCGAGAACTGTATGGTGTCTAATACCATAAACCACACAACAAGAGAGAATACTCACGCTGCCGCCATCATGATAGCCACCAGATAGATCTTAATGTCCATAAAAGACTCTTTGATTTGATCGAACTTGATCTTCTGGCACCGAACACCAGTTTGACCCTTGCGTAGTCTCTCTACAGCAACTCTTCGTTCTTCCGGGGTTAGGAACCAGGCAGAAACTGGAGAATTAGGCATGGTGCAACACCAGAGGCCAAACAAGAAGGTCAAGGCACCAGCCAGAATATAGATATACTGCCATCTTTTCAATGACCCAGCTGTGATTTGACCAAACCCATAGTTCAGCGCGCCACCGATGATAGTGAACCAACCGGTGCCAGAGAACCACCATGCCTGTCGTAGAGTCTGCTCCTCTTGTGTATACCATCCGCTGACGATGGTCATAAATCCGGTAGGAATAACACTTTCAATGAAACCTATCTTTTATTAGACAAGAGACTAACAAGGGAAATTAGAGCTGAATTTACCAAGGAAGAATCTTTGCACAAAAAGGCCTTGCCAGGTTGTCACGCCAGCGGTGGCGGCACAGACAATGGCCCATATCAGAACAACTGGACCGAGGACAGTTCGAGTATTGAATCTTTGCAAGATGAATGTCATTGGATAGAGACCAGCAAGCATCCCGAAATAAAAGATTGACGTTGCCCAGCTGAGGCGTGAAGTATCAACAGATGGAGGAGAAGTGGAATAGTCTTTCACTAGCAATCCCAAATCGGTCGTCATGCCAAAGAGCGTGGCGCTACCTAAGATAGCCTATAGAGAGATCAGTATATGTTGGCTAATAAAGAAATCGGCGCAGTCATCAAACCTTGTCATAGTACACCATGCCATAGCCTGTGTTTGAGTTAGTCAACAATTTAGGTCACAGGTATGAAGGATAACTAACCTATAAGCATGGCAGGCATCAAATACAGATCGATCTTTCGTAGAACTCGTTTTTCCACCACCGGATCAATTTCTTGGGCGAACTCGCTCACCACCGCCAACGCTGCATCTTTGTTGGATGAGACATGGGGCAATTCGGCGGCGCTTGTTATGCCATGGACCTGAATCATCTTCTCACACCAAAACGACTCTCCTGAACGTCACAGAGACCGAAAAGTTATGTATCTTAGCACTTTGAGATATGAGCAATTAACAAGTGCGAGATGAGAGAAAATTTGTTTTTTAGACTTCGTACCTTCCAAATTGGGATGCCCGATATCGCGTGGCTGTATCTTACCGCCTTTTGATTATGGCAGAACTAGCCATCGGAGAAAGCGCCCTTCCGCGGAGACAAATCACTTGCCCAGATGGTAGGACGGAATACTATTATTGCTATTATTATCATTGGATTGAAGGCCTCTTCTAAATGTGCTCTCAATTAGATGACACAGATCTCATCGACAGTCCTCGAAACCATGATTGTAAGAGCTTTATTTACAAAGTCCATGTCCTACCTTAAACCCGACACAGTTTCCGACGAGGTCCAGTATTGATATAGGTATCGCCAGTCATTGCTGAAGAGCGAGTTGAAAAAAGAGTTGAAAAGATCTTCTCCGAAACCAGCTTGGATGCAACGTGAGATGGATGATTTCCTATATCTAGCCACATAGAAAGCCGCGCCTGCGTACTATGGAAAGCTAAGGGTCTATTCTATAATCCAAACGGGAACTCAGGCTGCACCTATATGATTACATAATAACATTTAACCACTCGGCTAAAAGATCATCGCGATCGGAATCTCCGATTGTAACTGTAGCGGCATATGTACTCGGCCCTAGATTCTGCTCGGGACCACAATTCCCTACGGTAACTGACACGTGACTTTATACTTTTACGGCTATTTTGGTGGGAGCTGAGCTGAGCAAGCCTGAGCGTATGATGTCATCAACTTTCAGCCCTCGAAAGTCTTAGGTTGACCAAGCCCCTGGCAAGGCCATGGGATAAACAAGTCTGGAAAGATTGGGACTTTGCCCAAGAAACTCTTTGCATCGAGGTTATAATCACGAGGAAGTCCGGCGGAAAAAGGCCGTGATATTACTTCGAAATCATCATCGACAAGGAGGGCCCACTCGATTGCATCACAGATCGTCTTGTTGCCGATTAGAAACTCTTTTTTTTCCGGCTAAACCTGGTAGTCTCGCACGGTTTGATCGCTTCTCGGTGGGAAACATGCGTAGTGACGTATTAGAGCAGTCGCCTATAAAGCAGACTCGTGGGCTGATAAGTGTTTAACACCCGAATGCTTCCTCAATAAATTCCAAATTTCACGAAACTGTATTTTGAATCAATATTTCCCACAATGGCAATCAAATTCACCGTCTACAGGGGCTCCAAAGATGGAATCAAACAGGTTGAGACCGAGCGGGATGACCTCAAGCGAGACGAGGTCCTAGTGCGAACCACGCATTCAGGAGTGTGCGGCACAGACGTTCATTACCAGTCAGTTGACATGAGCCTTGGCCATGAGGGAACGGGTGTCGTGGAAGCAACTGGTCCAGATGCGAAGATTTTGAAGAAGGGCGATCGTGTGGGCTGGGGTTATGAACATGACTGCTGTGGCTTCTGCAAACAATGCCTCACTGGGTGGGAGACATTGTGTAAGGAGCGAAAAATGTACGGCTTGGCCGATCTCGATCAGGGATCTTTCGGCAGCCATGCCGTCTGGCGTGAAGCCTTTTTGTTCAAGATTCCCGACAACATGAGCAATGAAGATGCAGGACCTCTGATGTGTGGTGGATCAACTGTTTTCAACGCCCTCCATGTCGCTCAAGTTCGTTCGACCGCTCGCGTTGGTATCGTTGGAGTGGGGGGTCTGGGGCATCTGGCTATCCAGTTCGCCGCAAAGATGGGCTGTCAAGTTGTGGTGTTCTCCGGCACAGACAGCAAGAAGGAGGAGGCGACGAAGCTGGGAGCCGGTGAGTTCTATGCGATCAAGGGTGTGAAGGAGTTGAAGATCAAGGCTCCTCTCGATCACCTTATTGTGACGACCAGCAGTCAGCCGGATTGGCCACTCTACTTAAATGTCATGTCCCCCGGTGGTATCATTTCACCTCTGTCCGTCGATTCAAACGATCTCAAAATCCCATATATGCCGCTGCTCTTGAATGGCCTTCGGATTCAAGGAGGCATCGTGGGTTCGAGACAGGTCCACAGAGATATGCTTGAATTTGCCTCATTCCACAACATCAAGCCTGTCAAGATGACGTTCCCTTTGACATTGGATGGCGTCAAAGAAAGCCTGAAGACATTGGAAGACGGAAAAATGCGTTACCGTGGCGTTTTGGTGGCACCCTAGAATGTTGACATGCGGAAAAAAAAGCCAATTGGGTGTTTCTGATCCAAGTGAATAATCTGGAAGTCCAAGTCTACATATAAAAACAGTCAGAATGGATGCAAATGATGTAGTGTTCATGAATTTGAAGTTGTTCATTCTTGCTCGCGCATAGTTAGCATGTGTATGAGAAAAAAGTAGAAAAGCGAAAGAGCAAAGGTCTTGGGACACAGCAGAGTTCAGCGAGAGAAGTAGGACTGCGGGGAGGGAAGAGGGAGGAGCTAACAGAGAGGCTCTGTATCTACCGAGATGGTTTGTCTGAGAGGGTTTTATTACCTATTGATACTCAGAAACCAATGGTGGATTGATGTTCCACCACAAGTAGATGCGGAAACGGAACCTACATAGAAATGGGAAAGGCGTGGTTTATATTCAACAGCCGGAAGGCGAGGACCTTGATAGAAGGTGGATGGAGCCATCGACGTCAACCGCTTGGCAACTAATGCGACTTCCGATTTTTAGAGTGAATTTTCGCAAACATGTCTATTTGGATACAAAGCCATCCCATAGGGGCCAACTTCTAGACGCAACCTGCAATGGAACCAGCTCAAAGGCGCCCTTGAATTGGTTTATCTTCCCCATCCCGAATATCGGCAGGGGGCAAGCGAGGCTCAGGCAACCCCAAGTCGCTTGCAACCTCTCGGGCCGCCCAGAGTCCTGTCACGAATGCGAGAGCTAGACCCCCAGCGTATCCGAGATTACTGAAGCCGCCAGCATCGACACCCGCGACGAGCAAACCTGGAATTCTGGATTTATCCGGGGTCAAGGCGTGCCCTTTCGCATCGATCGCAATACCGCCGTAGGTGAATGTGATACTATCGAACGTTAGATAGGAGAATTGGAGCGTGCAAGAAATAACCTACGACGGCTGGACCTCCATGGCATAGAATGGACCTTCCCCATCCACCAAGGGTGTAGGGGGCGAACCGGCACGACCGATAGGTGCGTCAAGGGAAATGCTCTTGTCTCCTAAACGCACTACTCGATCATACTCCTCGATAGTACGCCTTGCTTGTACATCATTCACACCCCACGCGTGAAGAATATCCGTCAGACCATCCAATGTTGACACACTTCCAACATTACAGCCATGTTTGCGGGCTTTCTGCAGACGATCGATATCCCCTGCATTAGGGAACAACGCAGTAACGCAGTGTTTGAGTCGAGTTTTCTCGCTAGAATAAGAAGTCGATTGTCAGAGTATCGCCCCAATCCCCTCTTTTTAGGAACTAACATACTTGAACAATATGAACCCGCGACGCTTTGGCTGTTTGGCGAGATACTGATTGATGATCTCGTCACCTGTAGTCTCATCGGCAAATCGCTGACCTGCTTCATTTAGCAGTAGGCAATATTTGCTTTCTGCGGCTTGATTAGAGATAAACGCGGAGTCGATAAGGACTTGCTCTTACGGTATTGTGCGAGTGGAAGATAGTCTTTTGGGTCCACGTCTTCAGCTCGAAGTGGAGCTGCCAGAAGATGACCATAGTAGGTATTCATTCCTCTACTGGTTCCCGCACCAGATTCAATGGCCAACTTGAGTCCATCTCCCACTGATCCAGGATTGGAGCGCACAAAGATATTGTCTCCGCCTTGTCCCAGATATTTGGATCTCATCCCTGGAGAACCCTGGAAGCCCCCCGTAGCCAAAACTACCACTTTGGCTTTGACTTTGTAATATGTAGTTGGCGAATTGGGAGAGTTTCTGCAAATGACAGCGCCAATTATGCTCGATCCTGAAACCCCGGGCTCTTTCTGAATCAACTTGGCCACCGACGTGTTGGTGAAAATATCGGAATTTGTTTTGCTAGACTGAATGCGCTGTCGATGGAGGTTATGAAGGCGTGGGATCTTAATTGGAAATCCAATACCTATGACTTGTCAGGTTAACCGTTCAAATTCTTTTTCCTAGTCTTACCGATTGTCATGATACCGTCGAACCGGTCTGCTGTTGGCACCTCATTTTCACGCATCCACTGTACAGCAGGTAGATAGTCGCTTAACCAGGCCTTCTGCAATACTGGATCTCCTTCTGGGACCCAGTTTCTCAGCTTGTTATATGTTTGTGGGGCCCAGCTATCCGGTGATGGTATTAACGACTTCGTTTGTCCGGAAGATTAATTCCACCACTTACAACATTCCTGCCGAATAATTTGAAGAGCCACCAACATCCGCTTGCTTCTCGACGACCAGTACTTTGGCTCCTGCTTCCACCGCAAAAGCAGCGCATGCCAATCCAGACATACCTCCTCCGCAGACGAGAACATCGACCTCGATAGTCTTCATTGTGGGTATGGTTGGTGTCAGACCAGAAACGTAAGGAGATGAAATAATTATTTCTTTAAATCCCGTCGAAGAGAGTCATTAATATTTAACATAATGATTATATTGGATATTGATACGGACCTATAGATGCCTCGGTGCCGGCGAATAAATTAAGTGGCCGGGTGGACACCTGCGCCTTCATATGGCGGCTGAATGTAATTCCATGGATTAAACGCCCATGAGTGAGCTCCAACCAGGAAATTTTGGTCTGTGGTTCACCTTGGTTTTCCCCCGTTCCATCAGGGTAGTGTTTGGGGAGGGTCGCACCACCTTTTTTTTTTTGTTTATACGGCAAATTTATAGAATTTGTACTAGAGTGAACTTCTTCTCAAAGCATTCGATGTATCGATGGTTTGCATATGCTATACGGCAATATTGTGCTATCCTGATTTCGGAGTTTCTACTGCAGATGATTTCAAGGTCGCTATTTTTACATAGCGTTCAATATTCTCATAACTACCTATTGGTATGCCGATCAAGCCCATACCGGAAGGATATTTCTCGCCATGAAGTCACTCCTCTTTTATCCCAGTTGTTGGGTACTCCATGGGCAAGCTAAAAGTTAGGACACGAAGTGGTTCCCATTGAGTATCACACTCACGAAGGGCGCGAGTCCTACATATCAGTATGAAATACTTCCATAACACCCATCCAGTGTATCCCAGGTCAAACACATCCTACGCGACCTCGAGTACAGGAAACGCACAACTCAACTGAAAATAAGTAATTTGATTTGGCGTGATAGTTCGTTTCATTTTGTCTAAGGGTGGACGTAGATTTGCCAGGCCGCCTGGCCGAGGAGCCACAGCACTGAATGGATTGCCTGCGTCTTTGGTAGAAACATTGAAGATATCAAGACAGTAACGAACATTGGGAAGATCAACAAGCTTGTTGATCTCATGAATTTGCTACTAAGTGTTGAGGTGGGTTCCCCAGGCGGGCGCTTCATATCCGACTTGCAAATAGTATTTTTGGACAAGGAGACCTAATCGCTTTATGTTGGCGGCAATTGTGGTTATCTCTGGCGTAATTCTCATAGGATCGACAGGGTTGAGGCAAGATGTGATCTATAGTCAAATGCGAGGCCATTCTGCCGAAACTCCGAAATCAAACTATCAGTGGATGCATACTTGAAAGATTGGAATTCGTATTAATCGACACAGCTCAAACCAGAGGTCCGCCTCTGGACGAGAGCCAACTTCGGCTACGTAATAAGTCCATCATATGCGCCAAATAGGTTGAGTGCAACCAAAGCTCAAGATAACTCTTGCGCTTTTTTTTATCAACATCAGCAGCGGCTCGCACAGGCGGGAAGCTCGAGGAGACATGTGCTGCAAGACACTCGATCGCAATCCCCACTCCGTCGAATCCGGGTAATTTGAAACGATTGTGCCAGCCCGTGGATTTAGACAATGCAGCATGGTATTTGGTATCTGAACAGAGTAGGGTTGTAACTGGAACGACATTGGAGGTAGATGGAGGTCGAGGCGTGTAGAGCTGCAATCTCATAGCTGAAAATTTCCCCGCAGTTTTGAAATTCCGGGGAGATTTTGATATTTACCCACTCTTTCTCTCTCCTCTTAAGTCAATCTATATATTTCGATTGATTACTTCGATATATTATTATTTTGATTCCTAGAGCTCCCATGTCATCATATTCTGGGGATGATAACCGATCTGGCCAAACTCGCCCCGTCAGTGCGGCCGCGTGTGAGGCATGTCGGACAATGAAGGTATAGCCTCCAATCCTGAACCCCAAGTGATACATACTAAAAAAACCTTGTAGATGAGATGCATCCGACGACAAAGGGAGCAACAGGAGGATAACTCGACAGAACCATGCCAACGATGTAAGCGCACCAACCGCGAGTGCAATATACCAGAGCCGAGAAAACTTGGGAGAAAGCGTGGTGCAACAGGTCGCTATCAAGGATTTGAAAAAGCCTATCGAAAAATGCAGTCGGAATTAAAGAAGGCGAAAACCTTACATACGGGCGAGAATGATGAAATGGACAATTTCGTCGCAAGCGAAGAGCCAATTCTAGACCTCTTATTCTCCAACCACCCAACTGAAACAACCATCTCCGCCCAAAGATTACCGCAGTTAGGATCTGAAGGCTCTTGCATCCCATGCTCTAACTCGAATGTGCCAACTGTACAAGTTGATGAGCCGTTAGAAAGTCCTGTCTCCCCTGTATTCCGCAGCGGCGAACTCTCCCAATCCAACAGCGAACCAATCAGTAATCCTTTGGCCTTGCTGGCAGATGCCTCCTCCGCCGCCCAAGCCTTGGAGCTGCACTCGATACCTGCCCATATTTCACCGGAAACGAATAAACCATCTTCTGTGGCGGACGAGTCCGCCAGCGAGTCAATCGGTCGTCAACTACTTCATCGGCCAGGTTACGTGTCACTTGGCTTAAAACTGGGCAGGGATACTCTCGAAGCAGGAATCGATACCCTGGTCGGTCCTTGCGAGTACCCATATCGTTACTCGAACTATTTCAAATCGTCCCCACAGGTGCCTCTACGCGATGTTGGCCCCGATGTTGACCCGGTGGACCTTGGTCTAGTGACCATGGATGAGGCCTGTTATCTGTTTCCAGTGTAAGCCAAGATATCAGCTGCTCTGACGATTTACATGCACTAATCAATTTAGATATTTCGTCCGCTTGCATCCAGTCAATGGAATCCTAGACCCGATGCTTCACACTCCGGATTTCGTGCGTTCACGATCGGCTCTTTTGTTCACCTGGATACTGGCCATAACTGCGCAATTCGATCATGGGTCAGCACCAGTCGCTAAACGATTACGCCTTCATGGCGAAAAGCTCTCAAAACACGTTCATACCTGTGGATATAAATCGGTTGAAATCGTTCAAGGCTACTATATCTCATTATTATCAGCCACTCCCGCAGAGTCACTGGTACACGAGCGTTCGTGGCTTTACACAATGTACGCCTTTGGTGTAGCAGCCGAGCTGGGTCTAGACCAAGATTCCCATGCCAAAGATGCGACCCCTCTGGACTCGATCAATGCTTCCTATTCTAGAACCCAGGACGCAGCTCCAATATCACTCCCGGAAAATGATTCGTCAGGTTTATTACTGGGGTATCCTTCGAAAGACTCGACCGACAATCAGCGCATGGCGCGAAACCGTGAGAGAACCTGGCTGCGGATTTTACTATGGGAACGGGCGAACAGCGCAGCCTGTGGTAGAATACACACTTTCCCGGAAACCGACTTGACACAAAGCATCAACAGTTGGTGGCTCCACGATCTGGCGGACCCCACAGACAAGCACACATGTTCGTTTATCACCCTGCGACGCATTTTAGCTTCACTACAAAACGAACTAAGAAATCAAGCTCGTTTAACACACGTTGATCCCCATTGGGTGCGAGAAATGGTTGATACAAGTCTAAGACCCTGGCGTGACCGTTGGCTATCACATCCAATGCCCAATTTAATCACATCGCCGTCTGAAAAGCTGTCTAACATTTTCCTTCATTATGTTTATCTCCACGGAAGGCTTTGGACCTTGTCATTTGCCCTTCACGGTTCCATATGTGGGGACCAAAATATGGATGCAATCCGAGCGGATTGCTTTGAGGCTGCAGTCAATTCTTGCGAGCTCGCCGTGCGCGATTTGCATAATATTGGGGAGCCGTTATATTGCATGTTGGCTCCGACTTGGGCTATGATAGCCTATGCCGCGGTGTTGGCTTTGAAGCTATTCCCTACCTTGTATGGGTCCCGGGCCGGAAATGACGTGGAGCTTCTTGCTCTACTTGGCCAAGTTGCCATTCAATTAGAGCGTGCAGGTACAACCCCGTCGCATCGATTTGGAATTGCTGCATTACTTGGACAGCACCTCATGATGATCCTAAGAGCTAGAACAGCGGGGCTGAAATACTCAAATCAACCTGGCCAGACTAGAACAGATGCGACCTACACCAGCATGGGTTTTGATGACGGAGCGAGACAATTTATGCCCCAGCAATCCCCCAATTTGAAGCCATACGAGGCTCTCATCTCCGATCACGATCCGTTCTTGACTACAGCTTCAATGTCTACTCAGGGGGATTTAACTGGTGAGGGATTTGCTGAATTCTTCCGGGAAATGTTCGGGCCTGGATTTGGAGATGTCTTTTGACAAATTTAGCCGAAAGGAAACTTGAGGGTAGCTTTTATTCATGAAATTCTAGCGTCTAATGACCACCATACGTCTCTTCCTTTCATACATTCTTTATTGCCCAGCTAAATTAGCATTGGTTTTACAAGAGCCTTTGTGAATTAGATGCGCTTTCGTGTGTTTTTCCTATTAGTATGAATCAATCGATATTGAGATCCTTTGGTTTGTTTTCTAATAAAAGCCGTACGAATTAATATATATGATCGGCTACCGTCCCCCGTCGGTGCATTAAAGAATGCACCGGTTTATGGAGGTGGCGTGAAGTGGCGTCAACAGCTCGGGTATTCGATCATCCCTTTGTTGTATTAATGGAACTAATAACCCCAAAGTGGGGGGATACAAGCTACCAAACCTGAAATTATGACAGTTTCTTGGCCTCCGTCTAAAGCCAATCCATTGGGTATCGCCACGTTGTCCCTTGGCAACTGGCGAGAGCATCGTTTAGAACCACGACTGAAAGCCGCGGCGAAATCAGGATATCAATGGATCGACCTGTTTGACGAGTGTTGGGCTGCATACCTGGAAGAACATGGACTGCCGGGAGACCAACTTTGGGAACCGACCGTAGAGAATCTGCAGGTTGCTCGAAAATTGGCTCGTGTTGTCAAATCCTTAGGAATGCGGGTTGCTTGCACTCAGCCTCTTCGGAAAATTGAGGGAATCAAAGATCCAGCTGAACGCCAGGCTGCCTTCGATCTAGTTGCCAAGTGAGATATATACCTACCTCGATGAAGAAATAGCGGTAACTCGGTCATGAAAGTCCATACTAACTTACTATCATAGACGATTTCCATTCATGCGCGCCTTTGATACTGATCTTGTTTTTATGTGTGCGAATATCCGCACAGACGAGGGAGTGACATCTGATCTCAAGACGGTAGCGAGGGACCTCGCGGAACTGGGCGACATAGCGGCTGCTTACGCAAAGGCTGATGGTGGGCGCATGTTAAAAATTGGGTACGAGGGCCTATCTTGGGCAACTCGAAATACATGGTCGGCCTCATGGGAAGCTGTGCGATTTGCCAATCGCCCTAACGTTGGACTGATCGTGGATGCCTTCAATATCCTCGCCGTCGAGTTTGCTGATCCGTACAATGTTGCTGGCCACGGGCGGATCTACCCAACCTTGGAGGAATCTCTGGATGTTCTTACCGGATCACTCACATCATTGGTGTCGACGGTACCGGGTGATCGGATATTTTTCTTCCAGTGCGGCGATGCGGAGTTGATGAACCCAACAACTTTCCTCCCTCCAACTGACCCAGAAACACCAGCACTGCTCCCATGGTCGCGGAGTCATCGGTTATATCCTCTTGAGAAGTCTAGAGGTGCGTATATGCCGGTTGAGCTTGTCGCGGCTGCTGTGCTTGCCACCGGGTACCAGGGCCCAGTCTCGCTTGAGGTGTTCAATGCATCACTGAACCAACCAGGACAAATGGTTCCGGCAGAACATGCTTCCAGGGGAATCAATGGTCTTCGCCTCTTGTATGAAACTGCAAAGTCCATTCCAGCATTTTGGCAAAGCCATGGTGAACGTAAGAATGCTATCGCACAAGTAGTGCGTCGGCTCCAGTCGGATGAACACAAGCATAAGCTATGAATAATATGTATATTTTGATCACTACCGAATCCGAAAGTAATCAATTATATCTATCTATGGATTGGACTTGAAAGCCCTCTTTTGCTCTAGCATCACTGTTACGTCCAATTGAGTGAAACTATATATATTTGGAATCAATAGATGAAGTCAGGAATATTTACGTCCAGTGGGAATCGCATCTTGTATGAAAAATTGAAGAATTGAAGAATTGATATCAATGCTACATTCCCACTGGAGCTCGGCGTCTTCCGCAAGGTCCCCCTTCATCTTATCTGCCCCGCATGCCCAGGTGATCACCTCATATTAATCAGCTTGACGTGGACATTAACCCATTCACCCCGCCATTTCCAAAACCGCAACTTTTCTTCAATCTCTCTATCTCTTCTTTAATAACCATATTTATCTCAATATGACTACACTCAAGTCCGGCGACTCGTTCCCTAGCGACGTGGTCTTCCAGTGTGTAAACCCCCGGCCCCCCCGCAAAGAATGACGCTGATCTCTCTCCAGGTACATTCCATGGAACGAGGAAAGTGGTGAGATTACCTCTTGCGGCATCCCCATCAACTACAATGCCTCACAGGAGTGGGCCAACAAGAAGGTCGTCTTGTTCTCCGTTCCCGGTAAGTTTGTGTTGATGCCACCCCCTAGCTAAAGACACAATACTAACATGTGAACCAAGGTGCATTCACCCCGACCTGTTCCGTCAACCACGTGCCAGGATATATCCAGAACCTTCCCAAGCTCCGCGAGAAGGGAGTTGACATTGTTGCCGTCCTTGCTTTCAATGATCCGTTCGTGATGAGTGCCTGGGGCAAGGCGAATGCAGTTCGCGGGGATGATATTGTGAGCACAACCCCATTTTACACGTTTCTATGGCTAGTATTGATTTGTATGGATAGCTTTTCCTCTCGGATCCCGATGCCAAGTTCTCCAAGAGCATTGGCTGGGCTGATGAGGCGTCGGGCCGTACAGGCCGTTATGCGATCGTTATCGATCACGGTAAGGTCAGCTATGCCCAAATCGAGACCGAGAGAGGTGTTGTCAAGGTATGTAATTTCCTCATTCGTCCTTCATTCCCGCTCCTTCTGGTGGCTAACTGCTCAATCTGTCTATAGAAATCCGGCGCTGATGCGGTTCTTGCTTCCCTTTAAAGTACACGAGATATAGAATACCCTCTTGAGCACTTCAAATTCAATTCCAAATGTCATTTAGATGCATGTTTCTTTGTGAAATACGGGTCTTCCTACGGAGGTACACAAGGTGCAGCTTCAATCACATCTACGGTCTGAGTCAGTGTACTCCGTTAAGAATGATTCCATAATACCTATCCAGAACTTGAATTGAAAATGAAGAGTGGGAGGTCTATTCAATCATCTAAGAAGATCCAAATCTAGCGAGAAACAATTGTGAAGAATCCAAAGGTAGATCTATATAATGCAAAGCTTTCAGGTGGTATCGTCAAATCAAATGCTGGGAAATGCAAGCCTGAAGGTTGCTAACCAATGGGGAGAATCAAATATGCGACAAAGCACGGTCGTGAAGATGCAACTCCAACCCAGCATTGACACAGTCTATATGCAAAGGCTCGGCAGCTTGATATATTTTGTCTTTCATCACAGCTTCAAGTACGTCGGGTCCGGAGCTGGCAACCTCACCATCGTCATCCGACGGGACGTTTTGGAACGCACCCTCGATATCGACACGCTTGAGGTTAGGGAAACGAGTCCGACGACTTTTTATCACGGGTTGTAATTGGGCAACCAACATTCCCAGATATCTCTCCTCACATCCTTCAATGTAAAGGGTCTCAAGCGACGATGGGAGACATTCCATGAGAGGTGTGGTCGGTTCGTTCTGGTATCGAATATCCAAAAGATTTGGCAGTCTCACGCGCACTTCTTTCAAGGCAGTGAAATCAACAAGGGAACCAAACCACTCGTCGTGGGATTGGTTCAACCCAGCAGCGGTGAACGGGTAGTGGCTGCCATAGTGGTCCAGCCACAGGGTTTGCAGGCTCCTTTTGCTATGGGTCAGAGAGCGATAGAAGGCGGATGGCTGGTAGCCATGCGAAAGAACATGCGAGTCCGAGTGCTGGTATTTGAATGACTTCAGGTCGGCGCATGAGCTAACCAACCTCTCCATGCCATGGTTCCCACTACTTGCACGCAAATCGATATCGGTGATCGAGGAGAATCCAAAGCGTGGCTTCTCATCATCCGTTGGTTCCTCAGAGAGTGGAGTGGCGGAGCTAGGGTCCACTACCGAGTTGGCTGTGATAGCACGAACAGATGGCAGTTGGAAAAATGGTAGGAGCAATGTTGATGATGGTTGAGTCTCAGCTCTAGCATCATCCAGGTTCTCGCTGTGATCGAGATCTTCCCGATGATGCAATGAGACCTCACGCAGGTGCCGGAAGGCTGGTTGGACGGAAAATGGCTGTTTGCAATCCACGGCCCTTTGCATGATCCGGTCCAAATATGGAGAGTTTGTCGTATAGGCCAGTGAAAGTTTCCTGAGCTGACTCAACAATGGGAGAATGAGCGCCACCCAGGCGTCAGCAATGCCTTGTTCGAGGCGCTGGGCCCATTGATCACTTTCCAGCGTTGAACATGATACATCATCCAGCCATGCCCTCAAAGATGTCGAAGTCTGAATTTGGTTGCGGTCGTCGTCCGATACGCTTTTCGCATGCCAGTCTGTTAGGTCTAGCTCCCGAACGGCCCGCGCCAGCGCAGGTCGTTTCAGTATGGCGTGCAGGAACGAATTTGCATCTTGCCAATGGTTGATAGACACCTTTCGATATACCAGTGGGAGGAAAAGATCGTGGAAGTGATGGGAGACAAAGATAAGGTTCCGTCGGTCTTCTTTTTGTTCCAGTTGCTCTCCTATCAAGAGAAATACGTCATTGGGCAGCGCCAGCTTCATGATAGCACATTCGAATAACAACAAATCAAGCCAAACAATGATAATAATGAAAGAGACCACAAAATCAGATCAAATGAAAGTAGTTAAGATCAAAAGATCAAATTTCGCAGATTTGGCCACTGGAAGATCAAACTTTGATCCGATCCAGCCAATGTTGGCGCCCCGGTGGATCTATACCCGGACACCCTGAGAGGCTGTCAATTGTTCGTTTCCACTTTGGAAAAATTTCAAAATTTCATCCTAAACCCGCGACAATTGCGTTTGTCTGGTTTACCGCTTTCTCGGATTCTAATTCCGATATTCATAATTATGGAAATGATTGTATCCAGTTATTTGCGGAATCTCCCGAACTTACATGTGGATAGGTGGGGGTGTTTAGGCCTGAGGGGCAGAGATTGACAGTTGAAGAGCCATTTAGGTGCATATGCAGTTATTGCGACGATACTCCGCGGTGAATATAGGGTCCGAGAGTCGTAGAGTCATGACGTTATCTGGTACAGATACTTATCCTTTACATCGCTTCAAAGCGATAAAAGTCCACTGAGAACAGCAAGGACGAGATTAAATGGATATCGAGTAGCATGAGAATACAAAAACCGACGATAACGAAGGTGGATCAGTTTGAGTGGGCTTGCGGGAGGTGATAGTGGAGCGAGAGAGCTGGAGATCGACCTGAGACATGGGACAACGTTGGACTTGGATGCACCTGCAAGAGCAAGACCAGTGCAAATTGTCGAAATCCTAGGGTGTCTCAGACTATACCATGTTAGCGACAAATTTGGCACGCAATTACTATCAACGCACGGTGCCCAGTGTACCTCACTAGCTTCGTTGATCAATGGACCATTTCTCGGAGATTTCAACGTTAATATCCGCTCCCGCAGATACCGCCAGTTTCATCGATGACCGTCCAACTTAGACACGTGGCTTCGATCAGTGTACTATGAGTCCATATAGGATTCGTAGTGGATATACCGCGCACCCGTACCCTTTTGCCAAATTCGCGCCAGCAAAGGGCTTTAGATTGCATCTACCATGGAATGGCCAATACATAGGTAGCAATTTTTTATTGGAACTTCACAATTTCGCCATACCCCAGTCTTTTGAGACTTAAAAGGCCTCACCCGTATAGCGAAACTAGCTGAACCTATCTCTTAACACAAATTAGTATTATTTAGTTTTAGCACTCCGGTAGGCTTAATAGTTAAACATATTACCCCCCGAGGTAAGGAGATCGTCTAAATCTTTATTAGTAACCCGATTCTTATATACTAGTTAAGGATATTACTTTAGGCCGTTACTCTCTTAATTTATTATTATACCCCCGGCCTACTATAAGTGGAGATAGCGTAATGATTATTCTAGGCTTATACTAATAATTAGGCCTTAACAAGTCCCGCATGCCTCTGTTACTACAAGGCTATATGACTCTAATAAATATGATATTCTTTTCACAGATATAGGAAATATAGCCCATTCTGGTTATAGGGAGAGATCAGAGTCCAGTATATCAAAATAGCGATTCATTTCACATAGCGATAAAACAAGTGCTTCCGCGGCAATTTTTCCTATCTTCATGACGTTTTGAGAAAATTCGCCTTGATAGCAGTCATAAAGCCAAGCACTCGCTCACGATTCGGCAAGCCGCTGTAAAGATACCATTCCCGATCAGAAACAAGACCCATCAAATCAAGCCGTAGGGCCTGCCAATCGATTGAATGGTTGGATTCCCGGAATGAGATCAACTCAATGAATATATCCTCTTTCAACCGCCTCTTCCAAAACCAATCAGGCAAAGTCCAGTGCCACGCAGAAAGCATATTCCGTGTGTTCTTCACATCCGCCGGTGTATAGTCGATCGGGCAAGTCCACTCGGCAATCATAATTGCGACTTCCAATGGTATTGGACTGCACCTGGACCGTATGCATTTATCCTTGGTCTTTGTTGCGCTGTTAATTGCCTTTTGGATTGCTTTTCGAACCTCAGGCACTATGAAAGGATTCTTGTAGATATCGCATCCATGCTCGAACCCCGGATGAACACCAATTGAGCCATGATGCTTCCATGATCTGAGCGAATAATCATAAATTCCCCATTCTTCATGGTCACGCCAGTATTTTCGGGCAGCACGAACGAATTTCTCGAATTTCTTTTCAACCAACGTTGTTGGAATAATGTGGTTGAGAAGAGCCCAGCAGTGGGCATGGACAACGAATCCGACATTTTGGCCTTTGAAACGATTCAGTTGTCTTTTGATGCTTGCTGCATAGAACTGAACGAAGGTACCACTATAGTATTGGGGATTTTTTGTTCTCCCACCGATTCGCGCTATGCCGCGGTCTTTTGGAATGAAGTAAGGATCAGTATAATGTTCTCCAGTTACAGTGATTCCACTCAGAAAGTACTTGGTATTAGGCCCTTTGATTACTGGCTCGGTTAGTATGAACTGGACCCAGAACGCTTTGATAAGACTCACTAGCTCGACACGTACACGACCACATGCTGGGATACTTCGCGAAATCTACCTCTTCGACCTCCTTTGATGGGACCATCACATGCTCCAGTTTGTCTTTCTTGTAATGTTTCCACTGATTCTCTCTGAACAAGACACCGGAACAGGTTGGATTCACCCTTTGGGAGTAAATCATACTGGAAATCTCCAACCCGCATAGAAGGCAATTTGGGGATGGATTGACACCCGAAACAGTGGCCATGGATAGTGTTTAGTTGATATAATCATAATCATGAATAATTATATCGAGTCGACAAAAATATCTATGCTACATATTCAAGCTAAAATGAAAATGATGTAACAATGAAGGCTTGACTTACGCGATGCTTTCATTTCGATTTAGTATATATAGTTTGCCTTTCGGAACAGGTGTCAGGTGAACATTCTATAATTTGAGACGATGTCTTAGTTTGATGGGACCTATCCTATTCAATATAGTGCTCAAGCATGCCGCACACGTTTGCTAAACACTGATAAGGTATGGCCATACAAAATTATGCGACAAGGAATTTGGAATCTTCTTATTTCCGTCTATAGTTCTTTTTAGTTATCTTCTCTGTTGTGCCTATAGTGTTTGCACCACTACTCCTACCCTAGTACTAGTTCCCTGTCAATGGATGATTATATCATCCGTATAGGAAGTCGAACTTTACCATATTTTATACCATATAAATGAGGGAAGGCTATGCCACACAGTCCTTACTTATTGTCACAAGAAACGATATTCCGCTAGGCCCAATGACTTCATTCAGTTTGCTAAAACTTCATATGGAGAAATTAAAATCGCTTATGCTCTGGGGTAGGATACAGTAATTGAGTGCATGCTGGAATAAAGACAAGGGGCACACAAATCTGGTTTCAAGGTAGATATCTTGGGTGGAATTTTCGATATCGAAAGGGATATGAAGTATGCGGCACGACTATACAAGCCTTACTATTGTGAATCAGATGTCCGTATACTTATCAAGCTTAACTCTTCTAAACATAATTCAAGTTTGATATGGGGGAAATAGTTAACATAGTGGATTTTTAGACCCGTCCTCTACGATAGGGAAACTCCTATGACCAAAGGCCGCAGCCAGTGCTCCACATAATATTCAGGGATTTAGGTAACGCAACAGGAGTCTCGGAGGCAGATATGGGCTTGCAAAGAAAGAAGTGGTGGGAGCCTAATCAATGGGCCATTGAGCGATTGGGATATGTTCAATTGATCCCGGAAGCAGCCTTATTGATCGATATAAATATATGCAATTGATCATGGTGGTAGCCTACTAAGTGAAGTGTAAGTTAAAATATTTAAAGGGCAACTAAACCAATTAACATGGAATTTTCCTTTCCTTTTTTCCTTAAGCACTGCCCTTATTATGCCGCAGGTCAGCCAAACTGGAACCAATCTACTTCATGTCAGTCACTAACCCTCCTTAGGTTTTTGAGGTCCATGCCATCAAACAGGAAATAAAGCGCATTGACCGGGCTGGTCCCGAATGCGTTGCCTATGGCGTATGGAATGCGATATTGTCCTGGCAGTTTCCCGTCGTTGATGGCTATATCACAAGACCGCAGGATAAGCACACGTTGCAAGCAGGAAGAAAAGGGTATTCTGATTTGCATACCTTTCACTATCGAGACCGCGAGGGAAAGGCCACTAAGTTCTTGATCACTCTATGCAAGAGGAAGGGCCTGGAAGGCAGGAAATCTGTTTGGGACGAAGGGGCTCGGCAGTTGAAAGAGTATCTCAGTGCAAACCCTAAGACCCGTTCTGTACACAGACGGACCCCTGTTTATGGTATTATTACCGTGGGGAAATTGATGCGGGTGTATAAGTACTCGGATGTGAGAAAGGATATTGTTGACTGGGCTCCGCGTGGTGTTGAAAAGGGAGTTGCCTTCGATATTTCAGATGAAGAGCATCAGCCTAAAATTGCGAAAATCCTTGATCATGTCAGGGACAACCATTGAGCCCTAGAGGTGTCATTGTGGCCGGATCCACCCCCATCTCTTTTCAGTGATGAAAGTACGTCAGTCTTGATCCCTAGACCTCGAAGGGATTACTCCATTCAGAAATTCAGCGTGAAAACACAGCACAGAAGATATATTCATCCCTCCAAAATAGAATATAGTCAGTACAATCGGGAGAGATAGGTGTCCAGCGTAGGGTCGAGACAACATCGGGAATTATATGGAAATTATAAGCTCAGAATACAACAAAGCGGGCTTTGTGGTCAATTCAAACTGGTGGCAACACCTGGGGCAGCGGTTGTAGCCGATGTGCCATGGACATCTATGAGCCACAATTGGAGAGCAGAAGTCACAACAACAATCTCCCAATTTTCTCCCATGGTACCAGTCAACCCAGCGCCCATGAAGGCGAATCGAAACCCTTTGGTCATGCTCCAAGAAGCGTTGTGTGCGATGAGAGCCACAATCTCTAACCCGTCGCTTGTATAACCCCGGTCGCGGTCCTTTCTGCTCCCGGCTACATTCTTCACCGGTCCTGTCAACCGCACCAACTTCCAGCCATATGAAAAACCGACAAGTTCTTTGATTTCATTGCCATGGCTCTTACGCCACTCAAATTTCTCCGGTGTTGTTCCTTTCGGACCCACGGATATTTCGAACATGTGGCTAGGTGAAAAATGCTTTAACGATCCGCCGGGAACGACCTGTTCCACGATGGAGTCTTGATGTTGAGACCCTGGACGAGGTGGGAGTGTGATTGCGACGGGTCTACTCCTTCCCCACCTGTCACCCTGAGCCGTTGCCATTACCGGGTGCCTGTTAGTTGGACCATCGTGTAACACGATCGTGGCTTTGTTATTGAAAACTGTCGCGGGGGTTGATACCGCGTATAGCTTTTCGTCCGCGGTCGGCCCAAGGTGGAATGTGGTTGTAAATTTCCATTGAAAGTATCCGTTCATGGCGGACGGAAATTTGGCCGTTGCTGATGTACTGGTAGATTCACGTGCAGTATAGGACGGTATCTCATATTGGGGGGCTTGAGCCGCAGACTGCGGGTCGTGCTCTGTGTAAGGTGGTGGTAAGCCGTCGAGTGGATCACTTGGGTTCGAAAGAGACGGTAAATCGGTCGCTGTGCCCATTACGTGAAATTCGCGGAGAGAAGGGGGGAAATGAAGATGAGAATTCGCGGGATGTTGTCCCCCCACATTTTGACCCCCAACGCCACAGGCGTCAGACTCTTCCCGATATTGTCCTAAGGGATCACTTTTCAAATCCGGCGTTATTTTTGCTAATCGTGAAATTTATATTCTCCATGTATTAGCGACGGGGTTAGGGAGAGTACCAGAAAAGAGTTTCGTTTTACAGCGACTCGATGCTACCTGACCGGTAGCTTCAACTCGATGTTTTCCTGCATCCATGGATATGGCCATTATGTGCTTGTCAAGTATTTTACTTTGATTGGAAACCTCGAAAGTTCAATGTTGCGTTCGTTAGGTGAAGACCATTCACTATTTCTCTTGAACAACCATGTCTTCTAGAGACAAAATGTGTAAAAAAAATCCTTTGTAGCGGGGATTTGGACTCAATGGAGCTTCCATGTACACCTGACATATTTACCTGGAAGCATTGACCCAGAAGTATCATGTGCAGGCATTTTGCGGGGAAGTCTTGTACAAATTTTACAATAATATATCCGATATTGGGACCATGACACCGCTGGTTAGATGTCGTATTTGACCCCAGAGCCAAAGGATGTCTTATGATTCATTCCTTCAAAATTGATCTACACAGGAAATATCCGACCATGAAGTAAGCAAGGGCTGGTTCCCAAGGTTACATCCAACGTCCAGGATACGATCAAATAATTGGTTTCATGGATATTGTAACCAGTCAGTTGTGAAGTTATGGATCAACCTATGAGTGCACGGAGGACATGAGACACAAATAAAACTCGATTTATGGAAGACCCACGAGAATTTACGAGTTTCGGTAACCTCAACGCCGAAAGCCGAAAGCTACGAGGAGGGTAGACCTATAGGTAATGACCAAGGTTAGTACAACTATCTAAGCCCGTGCATAATGGACTCACTTTTGTCTGTGCGTCTATACTCCGTATTGAGCCACCAGCTATCACAGGCTTACCTCCGCGGTTTAGTCTATTCGGAGTATTGCTTGGCGGCTGTCACAATTCGTTCCGGAGTATCTATTCCCAGTGGCTATAGCGCACAACACCGGTCTTACTAGACAAGGAACCATAACCCTCACATAAGATAAATGCACTGCTGTTAGTGTGATCGTCAAAGTGCAGCCTTGCAAAGCTTGTGAAGTCTAAAGAGCCGTAAAGCATCGATCACACTGGGTTAGTTCTGATCTCGTTAATCCGTACTCTCTCAATAGAGGATTGCTAGTGCGAGTGGCAAGGTCTTCCAGGACAAAAGAAGCAATGGTAAAGATGGAACTAGAGGAGTGCCATAGGCATAGTGGCGTCAATTATTTGCGAGGCTTGGGGCACGGCCCCAGATGAAGCTAGCAAATTTCAGGGGAAGACTCAAGCGGTTGGTTAAATACATTTTGTCGGGCCGGTTGTTCACAATCTGGACTGCATGGATTCTCAGCCTTGGAGCAACGCTGAAAGTTGCAAATATGGTGGATCACATTTCAGTACCAGCTAGTAAGCGAGTCGGAATCAGTTGTAAGGGGCACAGGGCGGGAAATGGTAACATGAAGCATACACCTCGGGCCGTTGATTTTATTTGATCTGTTCGACTCGGCAGGGAAATTACCCTAGCCATATTTTGAGACCAGGGATGCCTGGTATCGCGGTGTGTTGTTAATCTGGTAAGAGGGGGAGGCAGGTGAAATTAATTCATTTCATTGTTCCCGATAGCTCCTACAAGGGGTTCCTCCTACGTTGTTGATGGCGGTGGTAGGATGAAGAAATCAAGTTTTAAACGGCCTTATTTTGGTGGTCAGCAATTGACGTGAGCAAACAACCCCTTTGTTTCTTACGTTTACTCTGAGAGCGAAATTTTGGTGTGGCATGTTTGAACCTGGTAAGTGTAGCCTTGATGGCCCACCTGGCGCCTTAATTTCCGGCCTTCACAAGGTGTGTACTCAATCATCCAGCCCCAACCGCAATATAGCGCTTTACAGGTATGCCAAGATATAGCTATAGGGCCACCTAGGGTTTGGCATGGGGGTTTGACTCGACAAAACCCCTAGGTAGAAATGACTCAGGGGTGGTACACCAGTCAGTTAGTATTGGAACTTACTTCCAGAGTGTCGTGTGCTAGTCAGGTTGTACCATGGACATGAGTGTTTCTTGGTCGGACAGCCAGGCCCCGAAGGCGTTGTCTCATGAATTTGCCGCGTTACCGAATCATAACGGGAGAGGCGTGTTGCCAAGAAGAACTGACCGCCATCCGTCTCGCGATGGCGTCCACGGGTCCTAAGTAATTCAAGCCTCTTGTGAGCCACGATTACGACTTCGAAATTAATACAGAGCAGCCGTCGTCCCTCATTATGATGATGCTTGGTTATTGGTCTTGGTGTAAAGTTAGTTTGTATTTTACCTTTTTCTCTGTTTCGTCGACAAAGGAGGGGGGAACCAGCCATAAACCTCCCTTCCCCCAAGACCCTTGAACAAAATAGGCAAATGTCCGACATGCGATGATACCATGTGGCTTGAGGCGACGCATGGAGTTACATACACTAGGGGGCTGGCTGTGTATCTGACCACAAAACTAATTTGATATTCAGCTGGTGATTGGTGACTTGATAGCTTCCAAGGTTCCAAGGTTGGCTTTGACAGTGTCATATGGAAATGGAAAATCCAGATTCTCTTAGTATCTACTATAAAGTTTTGCTGGGTTGTCCGGACGGAGTCTCCGTACGGAGTACTAGTTTATACATCCGTTTATAGTAGCGATGGACCTATAATGCAGGTATTCCGGGGAACCCCAGATACGCATCTCCCCCGCATCTCCACACCTCCGCGTGTTTTCCTTTATGGTTTTTGGGTTTACGCCTGGGCGTTTTGTTAGTTTACTGTTTTACTGTTTTAATGGTTTTGTATTTTCTTTCGGCTTTCTATCTTTAAAATCCCACCCCCTTGCTCCTCGTTTCGTTCTTTCTTCTTTCTTTCTTTCTTCCTCCATCTTTGACCTGATTCCTCTGTGGAACTTCATCATGGGGTACAAGATAACTAACATATATTCCATCACCACGGTGGCCGTCATTGGCGGCGCACTATTCGGTTTTGATATCGCTTCTATGTCCGCCATGTAAGACTTCTCGTCCCTTGACGAGGTCAAGGTGAGGGATGATGATCGCTGACTATCTCTCGCAGTCTTGGCACACAACAGTACAAGTGTTTCTTCAACCAAAATGGCACCAACGACGTGGGGCTATGTGGTGGCCCTACCTCTGCCAACCAGGGAGGTATCTCAGCAGCCATGCCTGGTGGTTCCTGGGTTGGTGCTCTAGCTTCCGGTTTCGTGACTGACTATCTGGGTCGCCGTGGGGCCATTCAGTCTGGCTCGGTGATCTGGTGCATTGGTAGCGCCATTGTGTGTTCATCTTTTGGAATAGCCCAGCTTGTCGTTGGCCGCTTCATCAACGGTGTTTCCGTTGGTATCCTCAGCGCCCAAGTCCCCGTCTATGTCGCCGAGTTAGCCCAGCCCAGTAAGCGTGGCCAGGTCGTGGGGGCACAACAGTGGGCGATTACATGGGGTATCTTGATCATGTTCTACGTCTCGTATGGTTGTAGTTTCATCAAAGGTCCCGCTGCGTGGCGCACTCCATGGGGTTTGCAGATGGTTCCCGCCGCGCTGCTTTTTGGATTCGTCTTCTTGTTGCCGGAGAGTCCTCGTTGGCTGGCCAAGAAGGATCGCTGGGACGAGGCTCACGAGGTTTTGGCTTCGGTTCACGCCAAAGGTGACCGAAATGCGCCCTTCGTGCAGTCAGAGCTACAAGAAATCCGTGAAATGGTCGAGTTTGAGCGCCAAAACAAAGATGCCTCATACCTCGACCTTTTCAAGGGTCCTATGCTCTACCGAACCCACCTCGGTATGTTCACTCAGATTTGGTCGCAGCTCACTGGTATGAATGTCATGATGCTTTATATTACATACGTCTTTGGTATGGCCGGGCTCACTGGAAATTCGAACCTTGTCGCATCCTCGATTCAGTACGTCATCAACGTGGTGGTGACTATTCTAGCTTTGCTCTTCATTGATCGTTGGGGCCGTCGAACTCCACTTTTGGTTGGTTCTACCCTCATGATGGTGTTCATGTTTGCCAACGCTGGAATCATGGCATCGTACGGCAAGCCAGCTCCACCGGGTGGTCTTCACCATACACCCGAACAGTCGTGGGATCTCTCCGACGCCCCCCAGGCCGCCAAGGGAGTGATCGCTTGCACGTATCTTTTCGTCGCCAGTTACGCCCCAACTTGGGGTCCTGTCAGCTGGATCTACCCACCTGAGCTCTACCCCCTTCGCCTGCGTGGCAAGGCTGTTGCACTCTCAACATCCTCTAACTGGATTTTCAACTTTGCCCTATCATACTTTGTCCCTCCCGCTTTTGAAAACATCAAATGGAAGGTTTATATTGTCTTTGGAGTGTTTTGCTTCTCAATGACGATTCATGTTTTCTTTGCGTTCCCCGAAACTGCTGGCAAAACTCTGGAGGAGGTCGAAACCATGTTTACCACCCCTGGTCTTAAGCCCTGGAAGACCACTGTGCAGTACCATCATGTTCGCAGGCTTGAGCAGGGAGAGATTCGGTCAGACAAGATCACCGATCTTCACGCAGAGGAAGGAACCGCCCAACCTCCCAAGTCCAGTGAGAAAGAGACCACAGTTTCACAGGTTGAATAGATACTCGGGGCCTCTATGACACGGCAAAGCTGGAACCAGAGCCAGTACGTTGCCACCCGCCACATGCGCCTTTTTCATTGCCTATATGGACCTACGCTTTACCCATAGGATGGGTTGCTTTTTATCTCTCCGAGTTTTGGGGCTATTACCCCCTCGATTTCTTAATCACGACTTAACTGCGAAATACCAACGGGATCCCAATCCCTCTTGCTTTTGGTTGTTCTCAAATTGTAATTTGTATATATCAGATGGATTAATCATGGATTAATCCTAGTCTCAATACCATATTCTCCAACCATTGTAAATCCTCTTCACTAGCGGCTTCTTGTTTTTGATTTCGTTCAGTTTGTACTATTTCCCTGCATCAAGAGTTTTGATCGCAGGTTGCTGGTATGTCACTAGGTCAAAAAGGAAGGCGATGAGGCTGTATGTAATTTCTACAGATTGTTCTTTGCACCACCCCTGTCTAACGGATATCCAACATCAGGTAATATCAAAGCCACGTCTTATTTTTTATGATGCAAATTTACCATAAATTCATAATGACACGTGACTTGTAAAAAAAATGTAAGGGGCGAGCTGACCATGAGCTGTTAGAAGCACCCAAGCCTGCTGAGGACAGCATTTACTCATTATCCAAACCAGGGCAATGCTCGCTGGTTTTCGCAGTTATTTCCTTGTAAGGGCCTGGGAGGGTCCAGATGATGTCGAAACTATATAAATGTTAGAAAAGATCGAGCGAAAACTATGACACGAGGGTTGAGGACTAACCTATCGTCCGGATAAGAAGGTGCATGCTTGACTCCCAGTGCTTCCGCAATATCGGTCAATGCATCGTGCTCCCAGCAAATCAGTATATTGGCCAATCCCTTTCCATCGTATCCAGCAACCACATCCTTGACACAATCTGGGTCATCTCGATCGCAAGACGTATCAACAGTGAGGCCGAGATCTTTAGCCAGCGGCTCAACGGTATCATAGGGACGAGCGCGTTTGCCATCTATGCCGTTCACGTTAGCCTCGGTCTAGTCTATGATACTGCGCACCGAAGCCGCACAGGGACATGGTGTGATCATACTGCTCTTGGGCGTTTGTGCCATAATGTGGGTGATGTTGTACTTAGAATTCTTGCCGAAAACTTCGCGAAGGCATTGTGCACGTTCGAGCCCTTGTGCATTTAGTCCATTTCCTCCACCACTGGGCTTCTCTCCATGTCGAATGAGGTAGACTGTGGGGTCGCGTGCTGCAACAAGAGAAGCAATGGCCAGTATACCGTAAGGTAAAAACCCGAGCATGATGCCGAAATTGGAAATGGTAGAAAGAGGGATATTTACCTCACAGTAACCTTGAGAGCAACAAACTTATATATGAGACAGTCTAATCTCAGGCATAATAATAGAACTTAGCCAACCATTTTCGTGATCGATAACCCATGAAACGTTCTTGGTATGCGATTGGCTGATGGTGGGGACTAGGCCTTATGGGGGAAATGAGCCTGCCTGGCCCCAGATGTGGGCCAATACTCGGACAGTCAGAGTAGCATCGAACTGATGCTTCACTGACTGCAAGTGGAAACTCCTATTTTCCGTTGTATATTGCGTCTTGCGTCTTGCATTCATTCAAGGAAACGATAAGCAACAACATCATACCGAAATGGACATCGCAGTCCGCCCGCGCTTCCCGCCTCCCCCGGTTTCCTCTGAAAGCTGCAAGCATTCCAAACTAAGGAAATGGTTGAATATACATCTAGCATATCCGTTGACATCCAGTTCTGGTATTTTGTCTATTTGAGCACGTGAATAGAGGGGTTTCTAAAGAGTTTCATGTTCTTCTCACTGATTGTACTTTTGGTCCACACGTAGAGAACCTGCCACGCAAAAAAGCTTTACAAAACACATAAGTCGAAGAGACATGGCAAGGTCCGAGGATTAGATATATGTGCTCTCCTGCTAATTTGACAGTGGGTCTCACATATATAGAAACACTGTATTGTGGCAGACAAGAGTACGTAGATCCGGCAGTGACGCTTGGCAGGTACCACCAACACAGGATTGGCCGGCAGAGTTAAGTCAGTGCAGCACTTAGATTGTGGAGAGAAATAATGAGCGATATGATAACGATGTACTATGGAATTTCGAGCTGAATGGAATAATAACAAATATACTAAAAGTTTTGCTGAAGATGATCTGGAAAAGGTTGTAGTGTACTCGAAACAGAGAAGAAGAATAAATCGGAACCGGAATCAGCGAAGAAAGCGTCGACTCAAAAGGGCTATATACTATGTAGCAATATGTACCGGATTTTTAGGCCGCGGATACGAATTCCCCGATTGGGATGCCGCCGCTTTATGGAGGCGCTTGAGATCTTGCTCACTGCCTCAAAGCACAGGGGAATTATTGAGTGACCCCCTGGGAATTTAATTCTACCTAGCAAGCAGCCAGTTGATAGTTACTTAACTGGTGATGGTCAGGGTATGCTTAACAACATCAGAATTTGGTGAGTACTCCCGAGGTCAGATCGTGCTTAGTGAACGCTTTGGCTGAAGTCATGCTCACTAAGTTCGGCATTGCCCCAGTCTCTATATCCATGAAATTTGCCATATGCAGAACGTTTTCTCGTGGCGACGTAGCTGAAGGTCTTCCAGTCTGCCTTCAACTGCCCGATTCAGCCTTTTAAACCCTTGACAAAAGGTACGATTCCAAATTGAAAGTCCGAACAGATTTTTATGCTAAGATTAACGTTACCGCCGTATGATAAGATGTATCTCTATCCTCATTAGTGGAGGCCATGCGATCAAGGGACATCATAATTATATCATAACGGCGAACAAGTCAAACGATGAGCAGTGACGGAGAAATGAATATGTGGCAACCCGCTGATGATTGAAACATTTAAGTAGATGTATTATCTGTCGAAGATAGACTTAGACTTCATTAAACGATCACTCACCAAAAACAATCACATAGACCAATATGCCGACCGAAGAAAGACTCAACGAGATGCGTGGCTACAAGGCGTAAATATTACATTCTGGTCCATAAAAGCTCGTGAGCGTATCTAATGCCTAATTATATCTTTTACAGCGCGCTGAGAAACCCGAAAGTTGGACAAGAGGCGAAGCAAAATGCACAAGCCATGCTTAATGAGCTTGGCGGTGATCAGCCTCGCGAGGAACTACATAAGGCCAGAGGTGATCAAAACAAAGACCCGGTGAGGGTCTCGGCTGGACTTAAAGCGTGAGTATGACCTTAACGGAAACTCTTGGATATTTACTGATTGGCCCATGTAGCGCGCAGCATAATCCTATCGTGACAGAGGGCGGGAAGCAGAGAGCTGCTAAGAAGATGGAGCAGAGAGGTGCTCCGGAGGAGTAGACACCTGTGTGGTTACTTGCTGTAACTACACTTCCATGATAGTATATGGGCGCGGCACTTGTTGATATCTCCGAACCCATAGTATCAGACCCCCAGTCTGACTTTTCGGTGTCTCATAGTTCAACAGCTTCCGATACATAACTATAATGCTCCATGATCTCATATGAACCCATAGATTCGCTATAAGTCTAGGAACTCGCCATTTACATATCACAGGGGTCACATCAAGCCCGGTACGACCAGCCAATAAATGAATTCGCTACGAAAGTGTATAGCGGCTCGCAGACGGCTTGTGTGTTGTAAGTTTTTGCGGGCCCGTGGGCTTAGTTGGTCATTAAAAAGCGGCTAGGGGTGAGCACCAAAACGGAAAGGTAAAGCCATGTCATGCAATTTGGGTGCATTAACTGTCTAGGATGTCCAGTAGAACTTCGATCTTGCCACACTGGGCAACCCGTGGCTGCAATATATACCTCTCCCTTCCTACGTACGATAGACGAGGCTCACTCAAAGTTTAGCCGTCGCTGCCCCTAATCCATCTGCCGCTCTTCGTAGAGACTTCCAGTACTTGTCCTTTCGCTGGAGAATCTCGAATCCTTGTTCTGCCCATCGATCTTCCCAAGGAGGGAGTGAGTAACCATCCGTTCCAGGTGCTGGGGGTCCGGCCAAATCCGTTAAGAAACCGAAATATTCCTTAAAGTCAGGCTTGATTTCGTGAAACAGAGCTGTATGGCCTTTGTATTGAAGTCTTTGGACCTCCCAAAGATCTTGCTCTTGTGGTGTTGGTAAGAGCGCTGCATTCCTTCCGGCGAAATATCGGGCAACGGCAACGGCCTGATATTCATAAACCCGGAAGCTGATCGCAGCGCGGACCTGGCCGACCAGAGCCAAAGATGGATCCCCAATTTTGAAAATGTGCTGGTAAAACCCTGCTACCCGGTTGTTGGGGGTCACGGGGTTTGGGACAATGAATGGATAGGACAGTTTGTACCCAGTGGCGAAAATGATCTTGTCCACACCCTCCAAAAGGCTGTTGTCGGAAAAGACAACGTTTATCCCTTTCTCTGTTGCTTGGATCTCTTTGATTGTTGGCCTAGCATTGACATTAGGTAGATCCCATGCGGATTGCAGTGCCTCGTTCTTCCCTCTTTGGGATAGCTCGAGGGGGCCTTTCACAATGGCATGTAAATCTGCCACAAGATCTGCCGATGAGACACTGCCTCCAACGACTACCACACGCTTGTCCACATAATCGTCTGCCTTTCGGAATGCCTTCGAATGCTCAAATGCAGTAGGATAGCGCGCGAAGGCAGCATCTAGCCCTGGAACAAAAGGAACAAAAGGAACACTGTAATGCCCCGATGCAACGATCACAGCATCGAATTGTTCTTCCCACCAATAGTCCTTGGAAGTGTTACCATCCCCGTGGCCGGACTGACGAAGTACTAAGGTCCATTTTCCGTCCCGCTTTTCAACTTTTTCCACTGTTGTATTGAGCGAGGCAAGATGAAGATAGTCTTGGAATATGTCTTCCAAGTATTTTCTCACCACCCGAAATGGCCGGGTTGGGTTGGACTGCCCTAAGTGTCTGGTTGACGATGCCGAATTTATCTCAGGAAAGGGAGTGTGCGTGAAAGCCATGGCTTTGGCGCCGACATTACTGTCAAGACCATCGTAAATGCCTGTGCGAGACGTTACGTCTTCAGGGGAAGGAGATTTGAGCAGCGGAAGACGACTTGGGATTTCGTTGTCTTGTTCGCTGGAGGAGTCCTGGGATGGAAACAGATCAGGAACCTCATCGTATTGCCAGATTCCCCCAATGTGGCCCCGTCGCTCGAATAGACGTATCGTCTGGAAAATCTTCTCTTCTTGCAAGGCTTTGACGGCAGAAATGCCAGACGGACCAGCACCGATCACAGCAACGCTTTGATACCGGGGTGCCATGACAAGCAGTCGTCTCGTGGGTGGTTTTGGAAAGTGAAGAATATGTTCAAAAAAATATCTTGCCGTCTGAGAAATATCATCCATAGGATGCGAGCCTCTTTTAAATCGGGGCTGTATTCTTATCAATGAACGAGATAGTATACAAAAGTAAGCGATGATGTCAAAATACTCCACCTTGTCGGAATTTCAGCTAAGTACGTGATGGGTCAATATTGCTTAACACCAGCTGGGAGGGGGAATTATCATTGGGAATAACCTGCAAGATGTATTTAGGCTGGCATTGACGCAATTTGAGGTTGAGATGGTTATATTTTCGATCCAATTAACATCTGGCATCCTGGTGATATGGGTATCTTTTGGTGTATATAAATTCAACGTTGCTGGACGAAATCTCCACCAAGGTACGGAGTAGATTGGCAAACAACAGTGGGGCTGCATTGCGAATCTGTAGGGGAAGTTGCATCGAATTTGAGACTTCATGGTATAAGAGATGTTTCAAGGTTCATTTGACAGCACACTCCCATTCCAGTTCACTTGGTTCTTTCCAATAGTTTGTGTCACTTAGTGTAAAGCCAAGTTTTTGCAACAGATTTCCACTTCTGCTGTTATCTCTCTCTGTCTCGGCAATGAATCTTTTGACCCCTCTTTCATCCACAGACCACCGCATAATGGCCTTCGACGCTTCCTGCGCAATTCCTTGTCCCCAGAATTTTGGCGAGACACCGTACCGCAGCTCAATCATTTCGACCCATGATGGCAGCGCATGATCTCCAGGCTCTCGTGGCGGCATCGAAGTTGTCGTCGCATCACGGAGGCCTGCATAGCCCACCCACTCAGAGGCAGCGATATGGATATTATTCAGTCCCGCAACCCGAACGTAGTCATCGCCTTTGAGTGTGACGAAACTATCATTTTGTGTGGGGTGATTATCTGGCTCGAATGTGGATGGTCCGCGCAACCCCACAGCAAAATCACCCAAACCGCGCCTTTGCCAACAACGTTCAATATCACGTGTCTGAATGCCATCGCGCGTCTCCTCATCGCTCCATACCCTGGCTGGAAAGTGATGCCCGAAACCCATTTGGCAGAAGTCCACATTTGCATGCAAGTCGGAATAAAGCGCCCGGTATGATTTGAAGGAGACTGCTGTTGGGGTGGGAACAATAATCAATCGAGGTGTGAGAATAGCGAATTGTTCAACAGACTCTCCGTTATTCGAACCCATTTTGCAAATGATCGGACTCCAAAGGTAAATTGAATAAAGTAACAGGATCTGGACTGTATGCTTGGCGGAAAGGAAAAAGAAAAGCAAGGGTTCCATACAGGTCACGTGTATTGGTTTGATATTCCCCGTCGTGTGATTCTCTCCGATGCGTTGACTGCTAGGAAGCTAGGAATGGTTGGATTCCAGATGCCAAAAAAAACAAAGTCCCTAATCCTGTGTTATTCCTCGCAACGAGACTAAGACACAGCCGATAGTTAGCAGTGTCTTTTTTTCCTGAATAAGAACCGATCACCAAATAACCGCATCTTTAAATCTACTCTTGAATCCAGTCAACTTCGGCTATAGTTGACTATAACATAGTGGCTTGATTACAAACTCTAGCCTAATAAGGTACCTTAGTAAGACGGGATGGTAGTTTGGAAACATTGGTCGATTTTAGGTGCCAGCTTTCTCGCGTTATGCAGTGAGTGATATTCGCCATCTAAGATGGCGACCAAGATGGCCCATCTTGGTCCGTACAACATGAGTGTGGGCATGTCAAAACTATAACACTAATCTCGACGACAGGCTTGGCCCATAGGTTCCGATATAAAGCCATCAGTCAGATACTGATAGAGGAAAGGCGGACTTGAATTATGTCTAGTGGCGGCATTTATGCCCAGCCTTCGCCTTATAACTCACCTAACTGGTAGATTTTCAGGCTTCATACGGAGTACTTGGAGTACTTATTATAGTAATACTTCTCTTCGGTGTTTTTCCAATGTAGTCAGCATCATTACCACGAGCGAATTACCACGGTGAGACATTGTCCTACATCTTCAATCCTTGCTCCTGCGAAGGGGTCCAATATCCCTTTCTCTCAGGCTCCACCTAGCCAACTTGATATAACCTAGACATTCCATTAATGTCCAGAGTAACAATTTGATAGGTAGTCATGACGGAAGGTCGTCTAACCCGCTCAGAATCGATTGAGCAAGCAACCTCTCTCCCCCCGGTAATGTGGAAAAGTCACAAAGCGCCATAATTGAAATTGATATTAATGCACAAAATGACAGGTTCCCTCTTCCCACGGAGGACGAGAGTCAGACGTTGCGCCGAGTCGCAGGGACTGTGCCTCTTATCTCCTTCTCACTCTGTCTGGTCGAGTTCGCCGAACGTGCATCCTACTATGGAGCCAATACAGTATTTTCTAACTTTATACAATTTCCGCTTCCTGAAGGTACGTGATTACGTTTTGAATATGTTGTTTGCTCGCCGTTGACCACCCGATTTTAGGTGGCACTGGAGTCGGCGCTACCCCACGGGGAACCCAAGCCACTGCGGGGGCTTTGGGCATGGGGCTTCAAGCAAGCTCTGCATTGACCTTGTTGTTTGTCTTCTTGTCATATGTGATTCCAATATTCGGTGGATGGTGGGCAGATGTCCATGTAGGCCGGTACACGGCGATCATGGTAGGTGTGGTCATCTGTGGCGTCGCCCATATCATCCAAATCATCGGTGCTATTCCCTCTGTTCTTCAGAAGGGCTCATCTAATGCTGCTCCCCCTTTCATCCTTGGCCTGCTGATATTGGCTATTGGCGCTGGGATCTTCAAACCAATGTTTCCCCTATGGTTCTAGACCAAGTTCGCCAGACGAAAGCCTACACTAAACAAACTTAAGTCCGGTGAAAAGGTCATCGTCGATCCAGATGCCACGCGCACAAGAATTATGTTGATTTTTTACGGCTTTCTAAACGTCGGTGCTCTCTTCATGCTTGCTACTACATATGCTGAGAAGTATGTTGGGTTCTGGCTGTCGTTTCTGTTGACTGGAATCATTTACTTGTTACTCCCGATTCTACTTTTAACAGTTCGCAATAGAATACACAAGGAGCTACCTAGCGGGGGACATGAGCTCGCACAAGCGTTCAAGATCACAACGATCGCGCTCAAGCAAAACAAATTTCGAGTATGGAGTACGAAGTTCTGGGATGCAGCAAACCCCGATACCCTGCGTAGTAAGGGAATCACAGTGGACTGGACAAGGGATGCGGTGAATGATATTGCAAGGACTCTCGGTAAGTTTACCAAGCCATACTATGCTTGTTTGCACTTTTTGATTTTGCACACGCCTCTATTGCAGTACTGCGGTGTTCGATCTTTCCACTTCTGATACCGTCCCTGACCCCATTTTTAAAAATAGGCGCGTGCGATGTGTTTTTGTTTTTCCCCGTCTGGAACCTCAATGTTGGTGGTATTGGCTCAGTTGGAACGAACCAAGGCGCGGCCATGATCACAAACGGGGTCCCCAATGATGTTCTGAGCAACTTCAGCCCACTGACGATCATTGTTGCGATTCCGCTCTTGACCTTCGTGATTTACCCGAGTTTTGACCGTTATAGAATTCACATGGAACCTATCACCCGTCTCACGTTGGGGTTTTTCTTGGCGATGGTTTCCAGCATTGTAGGGACTATAGTGCAATGGAGAGTATACGAGCTATCGCCATGCGGATATTACGCATCAACGTGCGACACGGTTGCTCCTATCAGTATTTGGTGGCAGGCTCCAACTATTGCTCTTGGGGCATTAAGCGAGTGTTTTTGTAATGTTACCGCATACGAACTGGCATATGCACGATCACCTCCAAGTATGAAAGGCTTGGTTGTGACAGTCTTCCTGTTTATAAAGCTTCTCTCGAGTGCATTTGGTGAATCTTGATTCCAGTCACGAAAGACCCCTTTTTGTTATGGATTTAGGGGGCGCCGGTAGTTGCCCTAGCTCTGCAAACAATCATTTTGTGGGTGAGGTTCAGAAGGCTCAACAATACCATGCATGGAACAGATGATCCCCATCGCTCTGAGGATGGGATGAAAAGCAATGGAAAGATGCCGATAGGAAATACGGCGAATATTTGACCTTTGGGACTTAATATCTCATGGGTTTGTCGTGATGTGAACAATTTCAGATTTTGAAGCTCTTGCTGTCTCGTCCCCAGATGAGATGGTTCCTCCCTCGAGATACCTCTCTTAAGTCTCCATGGGTAGCGGGTCATATCATATCATTATTTCCCTCACACTCTCTAATCACTATAAATGCGTACAATGGTGTGTTCCCAACCTTCAGCCCCCATTGTCAAAACATAGTCAGTCGGTTCCTAGGGCGTAGCTTTCCATGTCCTGGACTAGGATTAGATAGTGGATTAACTATTACTACACGTCTTCTGAGTAAGCGAAATATGACTTAAAGATAACACAAATACACACATGTGATCGCTAAATGAATGTAGGCAGTCCAGGCAGTTTTACATCAGGGATCATGTGGAATGTGACGAGGAAATCCGCGCTCAACTGGGATCGTACAGCGAATAGAATGACACTAAACTAAGTTTCATGCATTTAACATGTGTTGAAACAGCTGCTGTAACGTATCATTCTCAAGTAGGATATGAGATTACTTCGAGCACCAATATGGCACACTAAACACGCAATCAGCAGTGGAATGCAAGTTTAAACAAGGTAAAAGATAAGGATTTAGAACTGCAAAATATAATTCTATATCGGGCGAACGCACATGTAATTCGGGTTGTTGCGTCAGGTGGGATGCTGATATTATTCAACCACATGCAAATATCGGAGCGTCTTCATGTGACCCCGAGTATTTCCCGAAGAAATTAAGGCGGTGTTTTAATGCCATCACGTGCATCCGTGCATCGGTCTCCCTCCCGAGTTGTTGAAAACTTAACTTTAAATAAGGTACGGAGGATGGAGTATTGAAAGAAGCGACTTAAACCCCAGCGATTGCCTGCCCTCGGGGCTCATACGCAATATGGACATTCTATAATTATCTCGTCCGGGTTTTACATATCAGAGCTGCGCAATACGAATCATTCAATTAAAAATATCGAGAGAAAAAAAACCAATTAGGCGAAATGACACGTTGCTTTTGATAGCTTTCCGATTGGGCAAATGTTAGGAATGAGAGGTCATGGCGAATCGTGATGATTGAATATTACACTTCATTCAAGCCAAGATCAGTATCAATCAGAGAACGCGTATGGAGTATATTACGGCCACGTAGGTACGAAGTCCGGAGTTGTGCAACGTTATCCGAAAATAAGCTTAAAATAGAGTCCAAAGCAATTCCTCCAATGGCCAAAATTGCTGGTCATCACCCCCTGGTAAACAATGGAGCACATTTGCTGAAAGATCCTGGGTTATCTTGATTTATTATTTTCAGGCAAAGTCGTGTCTTACGATCAAAAAGCGCTTACTCCGAATGGGGTACGTTTTTCACAATTGAGGGCAGTGCTCTTGCCCCTGCCCCTGACAGAGCCAGTAGGACAACGGGATAACCGCCAAGCCGTTTATTAACTTTTTCCTCAACCTTTGCTTCTTAGTGGATCCTTAGATTCTCCCGAGGTCGAAAAGGGGGTGGTGTACGAGACTTCCCGCGGTGTGGATAGCCTTCGAAGGCAAACACCGAAATATCCAGCTAGTGCCCTAATAGCTTCCATAGATTTCGCCGTAGAATGTAGTAGTATCATATATCAGATTCAAAGGGGTGGCTTTATTTCGGTAATTAATTGTGTCGGCTACTGAAAATAGTGCCAATGGACTAAAATTCCGTTGGGCCCCAGAAACGTTGAAAAAGAAAAAAAAAAGGAAGAGGCTAGTGCAATGTGAATCCGTGGAACAAGCGCGTCCCACCCGTTAGGCGATTGTCCAATCAAAAGGCTTTGCTCCTGTCAGTGCGCCGAATTTGACAGTGTTCTGGAAAAGAATTGGAAAAAGGGGATTGGTCAATGGTTTTTTGAGTTCCGACAATCTAGAGCTCGTTTCTTTGGGGCCTAGGGGATACTTTATGGGGGCGAAGGGGGCAGAAGCAAAAAAAAAGAAAGAAAAAAAAAAAAAAAATAGAGAAATAAAACTACCCTCAGTCCTCTAAACATTTTCTTATCTCTGTCATCTCCAATACACTACTTCAAAATGGCTGTAACACAAAGGCAGCCTGTCAAACAGGCAGAACAGGTACGGGATATCTCCCAAATCACTCAATAAACAATGCGCATGTACTAATATTCTGCTTCTACAGCAAACCGACGTTCCCAGCTTGCAAGCCCTCAAAGATGCAATCCCGAAGGAATGTTTCGAATCATCCCTCACGACCTCCCTCCTCTACCTCGCTCGGGATATCATCTATTGTGCAGCTCTGATTTACGCTGCCCTTCACATTCATCTCCTCCCTTCTCTGCCTATGCGAGTTGTTGCCTGGGCTGTGTATGGGTTCTTCCAGGGCTGTGTTGGCACAGGACTATGGATTCTTGCTCACGAATGTGGCCACGGCGCCTTCTCGAAGCACCAAGGTATCAATGATTTCATTGGCTGGGCTACACACTCCTTCCTCATGGTCCCATACTTCTCATGGAAGATTACCCACGCTCGCCACCATCGCTACACCGGCCACATGGAGAAGGACACCGTCTTTGTCCCCTGGACCGAGGATGATTTGGCCTCGAAGAGAAATGTCAGCATTGAGCAGTTGAAGCACCTCGCCGAGGAGACACCCATTGTCTCCTTTATCCAGCTCATCGGACACCAATTGTTGGGATGGCAGATGTATCTCTTCCTGAATGTGACTGCTGGTACTAAGAGTGGCCCTGAAGGATGTGAGAAGGTGAAGTTTGAAAGCCACTACAACCCATCGAGTTCAATCTTCACGGCCGCCCAGTGGAAGCTTATTGCCTACTCCGACATTGGCTTGCTGATCATGGGCTCTATCGTCTGGTACACTGGAACTATCATCGGAGCGTGGAATGTCTTCTTCCTCTACGTGGTCCCCTATCTCTGGGTTCACCACTGGCTGAGTACGTCTTTCATTCCCATCTTACCCAAGACTCTAGAATAAGAACTAACCGAATCGACAGTTGCCATCACATACCTTCAACACACCCACCCCGAGGTTGCTCACTACACCGCGGAAGCCTGGACTTACACCAAGGGAGCACTGGCCACCATTGACCGCACAACCGGCTTCATTGGCCGTCACTTCTTCCACGAAATCATTGACTACCATGTGGTCCACCACCTCTTCAGCCGCATTCCATTCTACAACGCAGAGAAAGCCACCAAGGCCATCCAGCCTATGCTCGGTGAAAACTACCACGAGGAGAAAGAAGAGAGCTTCCTGTACTCCTTGATGATTACATTCCGCAAGTGCATCTATGTCTCGGAGAGCAAGGGACGTGCCAGTGGACAACCTGGTGTTCTGCACTTCGTTCTCTCGGATGAGAGCAAATGAGAATGGTACTGTCAGGTATCATAGACAGCCCTTTCATAAAATCATAGACTAGATTTCGGTTATAGATTTTGGTTATACCACCCCAAGGTTGTGCAAACAACGATATATTTCTCTGTTGTGTCTAACTCCTGATATGCATGATTTGCAATTAGATATAAGGCTAAATTATTGCGTGAACATAAAACATCTGACGAGAGCAAACCTATGGAAGTTATTGGTCACAATCAATCTCCTCATATCCCCGTAATAGACGGGTGTCCACTGCCCGTCCCCGTAAGAACCAAAAATTGAATGTTTTAGTCGGGTATCTAATCCATTATATCCACACAGATCCAGTCTTGCATAAAATCAAGAGGCGGCAAGTTGTAAGTTGTATGTGATGCACGTAGATGTCTGCACGACTAAGGAGAAAGTGATTAACAGAAGTGTCAAATATGTTGTTGATGACGATCTAACTACTGCCATGGAGCTCTCTAAATAGCTTCATGGGGACAAAGGGACTAAGGCCTGAAAGCTACAAAAGGGGTAAAGTGAGGTCCGACAACCTGCATCTAACTGTGTCATGTAGTCCAGGTTAGTCAAACGGGTTTCAGATGTCGTTGGCGCGTGATGAGTGTCAGTATATGGTTCGTGAGCTTTGACTAGGAGTTAGGTGAGTCGATCAAACGCAGCGTAGAAACGTCAAGATCCGACCAAGGCGGTTCAGTGTATCTAGGGTTGCTTTTATACCATCGACGAACCGAGACTCGGTAGCATCTCCCGCAGTGATAGAAGTGAATATCTTGATGTTGTGTTGAGGCTGAGAATAAGGCTTGCTGCGATTGCAATCCCTGGAAGTTATGGTAGGCTGAGTTGCGTCAATGATGGCTAGCTTAGCGTAGGAACTGTTAAGTGGGTGGGTGAGTGCAACTCTAAGATTTATAGGCCAAGAGGTAAAATGAGCCTCGTCAACAAGAGTGGAAACGACTTCCAAAAGTTTTCAGGTGACGAATCGACGAGGAAAACACTATGCCTTGATTGTGAAAGTAGATACGGGTATCAATAGTAGAGAATCGTGTGACGTCGGAATGGAGACTCAACAGTGTATGACGCGAAACTTAGACGGGGCTTGATATACGGTACCTATTCATGCTGACCGGTGACGTTGATACCCAAGTGCTTGCTAAACTGGGCGGCGGATGTTGGGAGAGGTTCAGATCCCATCACTACGCGATGAGACGAGCTTGTAAGTATTCGACCCCGAGGCCCAAGAAGTAGCTAGTACAGGAACATTATATATCGTGTTGAGAGACGTAAAAGATCAGCCATGATGATTTGTGGTGTGGGGTGGATCGATCATCGATGGAAAATGAGGTCGTGAGATGCCATCTACTACGAGGTGTGATTTCTCAGTAATAAAGGCGTATAATGTGAAGTTGATTTTCACTATGATCTAGGGAGCCGTTTAGGGGAGGCCTTACTGGTAGTTGCTGTGAAACGTGAGTTTGGCAATAGCAAGGACTGTGACAGCGAGGCTGAGAGAGAAGAGCAATATAATTGATACTGAGTATATACGCATGTATTCAGTATTTCGAATAGACACCAAAATGGGAGAATGGACAAGCCAAAGAAGACGAACCGATTAACGCAGTAGGTGGTAAGTAGTGTATATTTCAACAAAGCAAACGAAGCTTTACTTGTCAGTTTCTAGGGCTCGTGTACATGCCTATTTGAATAGGTGACGTAAAAATAAACAAGGCCAAGTCACACATCAAAATCGCTCTTTCTCCTCCCCTCCCGCTGCCAAACAACCCACCCCAAGGTAACTATCAACTTCAGACCCATAGCAAGCCATATACTAGACGCCATAGTCGTGGTCTTAGTAAGCCCTCCCGCGGTCATGGCGCCCAGAAATAATGCGAGAAAAGCCCCTACTCGACGGTTGCGCTTCGGGTTGAGCTTTGCAGTCAGCTTTGGATCGACAAGCAGATCGCATAGCATAGCCGTCACAACAACAGTTGGGATTTCATCTAGGGCCAGGACCCGGGAGGCACAGATCTGGCCTCCTGCTTGGAAAGCTAGAAGTGATATTGCTAGGACTTGGATCCATTCAATCGGAGCTCGAGGGTCCTCGGGCTTCGGGGTGATGACCTCCAGCTCGATAAGAACTGCTGTCGCCAAAAGGGCAATAGTCTGAATGCTAAACGAGATCATCATAGTTGAGCGGCGCCGTGGCCCCAAGAACCGATGCATGTGGATGAAGATAAGATTGCTCGCAACGAAGACGGTCAGGGCGATGAGGGACTTCGCCCAAAGATATGCTGGGGTTGCAGGCTGGCCGGAGGCACCTAAGGCTAAGAAGATGGTATTTCCTATGACATTTATCATTAGCCCTATGTGATTTGCGCTACGGGAATAAATTGTACGGTAACTATAAACTTTACATACCTGTTTGCATACTTGAAAAGCTGCCCCATGCATTAAATGATAGCCCATCCACCAATCCACCAACGAACCCGCATATTATAAGAGGAATATCGGTATATGTGGTGTCTATGTCTGCTCGGAAGTGGCGGGAAATAGTTGAGCACACCGTGTTGTCTTCTGGTATCTGGTTGCCGGAGACAGACACTGTTGTGCTGTCCCCAGAAGACCACATGCCCGGTGTATACCTGATTTCCTCATTGGGTCGCCCCAAGCGAAAACTCTCGGTTTTTAACTCGTTCTGGGATATGGAACGGTTATCGGGGATGTTGGGGGCTGTTGTGAGTGGCTCGATATATCCCGACGGGGAAGGGGGCCGGTGGTGCATGTTCGGATTATTGTAAATGTGTGTATATTATTCAAAGTCGGATAAGCTGATTATGAATAGAATCAAGCCTGGAAGGTTCCACTTTGGCAGTGCCAATATTGAAAGAAATAGACGGCCAAAATAGACCTAACGGAGACACCCTTCTTTAATACTGATCCATTTTTCGTATCCATTCCGATCCTCTCCATGAAAGGAATAAGCTGAATCCTCGCCAAGAGAGATAAGAAAACACGCTGATGACGTGAAACATTGATGCTTGCCGCATCCCTACGCCTCGTGTATGTGTTACGGAGTACACCGCCGAGGGGTATAGTCTAGATCTACTATATACGGTTCTTCATTCTACATACACTCTGCGCATGCAGGCACTATACCGTTGATTATAGGTATAATTAGACCACATTATATGGGGAATCTTCATACAAATACTCGCCCAATATGAATACCCATCCTGAAATGAGTTGATCTCACAGATCCCATCTTAGCGGAATCTAGGCATTATCTTGGCGCTATAATTATCTTCGCTGCATGCGTAATTCATCCCCAGGCCCCATTAGAAATCAAACTATAATACGGCCTCGGAAGCTGAGGATTCAGCATTTACCTTGGGTGGGCGGGATCCGTCAAGACCCGGTCCTTAGGCTTCTTCGTTCCCAGGGAGCAATCCGCAGGATTTCCTCACATTGTTTCTTGGCAGCATGGTTATACGTTGAGGCACTCATTGGCTAACTATATCTCGCAGAATTAGTACGCGGCAATCGACTGAATTCAAACTTGGAATCATTGTGACCTGTCATCATGTCATTTAGACTTGCCCGCCGATATGTTTATCGGATTTATATGCAATCTCCTGGGCTCAGATGGCGTCTTAGAGAGTATGTATCGCCTGCTCTGGCCCCTGAAAACGTCAAAGGTAGAGTTTATTTGCCAAGGGATCGACGTATCCACCAACACTAGTCCGTTCATGGCCCCCAAAAGCACTGCAGTAAGACTAGTCGCCAAGAACGATCTCCATCAGCATCAATGGTTTACCACTAGTCTTATCTATGCATACCAACGGCTAGGTTCTGATAACACAGCCTCGAATACTAGATCTTGGCGTTCATTAGGTTGACTGTGTTCATTAGAGAGCAGTTTGCGCACCGAGTTCCGCTGACGGATCAAATCTTGGCATATAGGTATTGGAATGGATGTGTAAGTTGCACGAATCTATGCCCAACTCGGAAATGAGTACACAGTAGCGAATACAATGGGGACTTTTATGGCCACCGGAAGTTGAGATTTCGGGGGAAAGGGGATAAAAACTGTTGTTTGGGCTCAATAGCAAGGTAGTTGAATATTTCTACCCGAAAAAGCAATACTATATGCCAAGGTGTGAGAAATTGTGTTTCTTCCCATGATGTTGTTATCTTCAAACTAGCCAAGGTCGATCGCTCCATGAAGCGGCCGGCAAGACGTGATCATGCCAAGGGATGTCTTTGATTCACCTCCAATTGGCCAGCCCGCCGACTGGGCAGTGTTTCAGCTCGAAACCATGTTTAACCGTTCTCCCTGCTGTGTGTGTGACATCACCACCTGATCATCGTAGAACAAGGATGTAATTGAATACTGCAATTGCTGCCATGTGGATATTACTGTAAGTATAAGACTCCTTTCGATGCTCGAATCAGATCCCCGCGATCTACTCGAAAGTTTCATCGCATCGAGATGTAACTATGTAGGTTCGTTAGATGCAACATATTGTAACATACTGTAACACACAAGAGGTATAGCTAGGTGTATAGTTTAGCTCATTGTCTTGGTATTCACCGTCTTCGAAGGATAAGACCCGGTAAGGGTGAAGGATTAAGTGGGGATGCAAATGTCAATGCCACGTTGAGGCTTTCCGCCAGTTGGATGTTGTCACGGCTCTGTGTCAACCTTCTTATCTTGGAATGAGATTCTAACCTTAAGCATCCGAAATGATTTTGCCGGGGTACCCCAACCTCCACTCATTGAGCTGCGCCACTCTGAGAAGGGCCCTCGGCGTGGGGTGAATGTCGATCCTTGTCGATCCTTGTCTATTATTCCTGATGCCTTGGATATACACTTTCCGCCCTTGCTGGAAATAAGAGTCCGCCCACAAAGGGATACTAGTAATAGTCTTCGCCAAGATATTGCGCCAGTTGATTAATGATTTCCAAACTCTAGATCTCGGAGGAATCATCGGGGAAATGCTTGCATTGCATACAATCCTTTTTCGTGTCGGCCCTGCGTGGTGTCTAGACCCAGCTTTAGTTTTCGCCGCATAAATAAATTACCGACTGACGCCTAACCAAAATGAAAACGGGCCTAAAGATGATGTGGAAAGTGGTCCATCGGTGACCCGAGGGGTTCATAGATCATGCGGATCTCACGCAAAAATAAAACCATAGCTGGCAACGTGTGAGATCCTCTAATGGTTTCTGCCGCTAGCTCCATGTATACACACCACCAGACTAACTAGGAGATCAATATTTCGTGCAGATAAATTCATTATTTTAATCCAGTTTTCACTAGAATGTTCCAGTCATTACTTAGCCAAAAGTCTACCGTATCGAATGGCCCAGTTTTGTTCAAATACTTTGATCGACTGGGGTGGCGTTACAGACTGGTCGTCCTAGCAGGCTCTCGGACTGCAATCGTCCGATAAGTTTCAATAGAATCCCTCACCCCACAAGTTTTCGTCGCATAGGGTGATACAACTTGGCAATCTTGAAAGTCCATGAAGGCTAGGTTCGGTGGGGTATCTTCGTACATAGTTCCTATGTTACTTCGTTGATGTATTGCAATTGCTCGTCTATCATGAAAGGGGCTTTATAGTATGCTCGGGAAATGCATCTGGTGACGAGTTGTAGTTATTTGGACTGTTTGTTAGGTGAGGCTCTTCTCCGTTTGGTGTTGATATCGATGGCTTCCAAGGCATCTCTCCTCTCAACGGATGATGAACGCACGCTCATAGGGTGACTCTGTTCATATATCTCGTTCAGTATTCCAGTTACCGTGGTATAGTCCACAGACGTCGATATCAAAAGATATGCCCTTACGCACCGAATGAACGCGTTTTGTCAACTCGTTAGGTAGTTGGGTTTGGACGAGATTAAGTAATTGTAGGCTTTAGCCAGGCGCGCCGGTACAAATGTCACATACTGGCCCAGATTCACTCGTGCCGTGCTAGAAATAGACAGCCACTTGGTTCCTCTTGAAGACAGTGATGTGTAAGGAGCTCATGAACTAGTATGTACTGCATTCGCCCGTTGCCTTGTTGGGATACTCTTGTCGGTTGAGATCTTTGACCCAATAAGTTGCGATCATATTTGTATAATAGTATAGTGATAGTCAATAACAAGGTATATTGTGGCTCTTGCGTCGGCTTGACCGGCTTCAAGTGTGCAGACTTGGCTGTTTATTAAGAGTTGTTCGGTAGGATCGGGAGATATATTTAGTAGCAAGTTTTCCCACGGCCTAAGGTGGTGTCTGATTCTAGGGTCTAGGCCCGTTTTCACGTCTTTCTCATTATTATCTCTAAAGTTTGATTACTTGGCCTCACGGTCCGCAATTATTGGCCCTCAGTATCTCTATTCTAGTCGGAGATGAGGAGAGAACAGAATAGAAAGAACAAGGATCCAGGAAGATAATGACGTCTTTCCATTGCAATGGCGATGAGATACATACACATGCACAAATTATGTGATCGAAGGGAAGGGGGTATATGGCAAGCAAGACGGGAGACCTCGCAGGGAAAAAGGTAGACGGGGAAGGTCGGCCCGCAGAAGAAAACTACATCGACAATCATTGGAAAAGACACAAGCCCTTGGGATGGTAACCTTAAGCCACTCGATCCTTATCTTTCTGTTCCAGCTTTCCAACAAGCCGTTTCATACCCGTCCACTCATCCGCCGGTACTTCCTCCGGCAGCCCACAGAGACCCTTGCCAACTTCAAAGACCGTAACAACACCATTGAGGCCACCAGTTGCCAAGCGGCGTCCTTCACGCTCATCCCACGCAACCTTGTTAAGGCTTCGGGACATAATGTTGCCATGGGTATTGTCGACAACTTCACGCGCGACTGGCACTTCGGTATCTGAAGCGAGGTCCCAGACTTCGACGCTGCCGGCACCATCGACAAGAGAGAACACACCAGGTCGAGTTGGGTGCCAGCGGGCATCGTAGACGACATCGTCTCGGGTAATGTCGAGAATGGGTGAGACGACTTGGGATTGGGCCAGGCCAGATGTGGCAGAGGCGGTCGTCGCAGGTGGCCGCACACGCCAGAGTTTCACGCTCCAGTCCAGACTGGAGCTCAGCATAAGATCGCCAAGGTCTACGGGTCCACGACCGGGGTGGAATGCGGTAGACATGATTGGTGCCGTATGTCCCTTGTAAGCTAGGCGGTGGTCTGTGCCAGACTTGGCTCCAGCCCGATCGTACCGGTGACATGGGTAGATGACTCCCTCTTCAGTACCGACGATGAAGAACGTAGGATCAGTGTGAGGGAATGACATGGTTGTTGGAGCAAGATCCTCGGTCTTAGATGGGGGAGGTGTAGTCAGTTCCACACGATCTTGTGGGTAAGAGAGCATATCCATTGTCCAACCGCAGACCACACCGTCCGTGGAGGCGGTCATGATATTGTGTGCATTCTGTGTGCCAACAATCGAGATGCTGTAAACGGGATGGGCGTGTCCGCCACCTGATAGGGGGGTCTTTTGCACTGGAGAGCCTCCACCAGCGCGCGAGGAACGAGTGTCCCATACGAGCACCTGTCCCGAATAGGAGCCTCCAACAACAAGATTTGGATGGTAAGGAGAGAATTTCGCAGTAAGGATATCGGATGTCGAGTGGAACACGTATTCCGGACGAGTTTGCAAGTGCTGATTCCAGATCTGAACAAGACCGTCGGGTTCATGAGGAGCAGAAGTATTCTTGGTGTATGATGCAAGCAACAATTCAGGGAACTCGGGTCAACGTTAGCATGAGCCAAGGCACATTCATTGGAAGTAGAAAGCTTACCTTGGGAGAGAAGCTTAGATCACTGATAATGCGATTCTTGCTCCATCGCTCGTCCCAGAAATGGCACACTTCATGCACTCCTCTTCTTTTCTTGCCAGTCTCCTCATCTTCTTGCAGATGCCCATCAGTTCCACCCAACTCATAGTCTGCCAGTACATCGTAGTCTTCGTCCAAAGCCCGCTCGATGACCTTTGAAGAGCGCTCGACAAAGTCCAGGAAATCGTCCGAGGATGTAACTGCCTTCAGCTCGTCGTCATCGAGTTTGCGCAGAGGATACCGCAGCTTCGCGGATTGCGTAGCTGTGTCCTCATTATTATCGGTCTGATTGGTGGCTTGGAGCTCGTCCTCAATTTCCTTGCGAATCTTTTGTCGGATTTCCTCATCTCGCTCCCGGTCTCGTCGACTGAGACGCTTGCTCGACCGCGTAGTACTGGATGAGTCTTCATCGTCTGAAGCGACAGACTCTTCAGGGGTTTCGGGCTGGATATCTAATCCATCTGTTTGCACGGCCTTGCTATAGGTGACAACTTCTGGTTTGGGTGTGGATTTGTATTCGGGTTCAAGTTCAGGGGGCTGCGGAGCTTCCGTTGCAGAGGGGTTCCAAGGCTCATCTGTTGTCTGAACGGCAATGGACTGGGATTGTGGTCGCGATGGAGCTGCATATGTGTCTACATTCTCCCCGCTTAATTGGCTCGCGCTCAATACAGATGTTGGTCGACTTCCTCTCCGCGACTGGCTATCGGCGCCGTGGCTGAGGGAGGCCGACGCTGGGCGGTCGACCAAGCGAGAGATCAAATCATCGAGGTCGTGTCTGTTCTCTGAGCGGCTTGGAATAGGTGATATAATCTGGTAAATGTCGTTAGATTCGGATAAGCTCCGTAATTCATTCACATGCTGTGTTTACCTCTGAAGCATCCCCGACGCTTGTTCGGGAGGTGAATTCCTTCTGGCGCAGCTCGCGCTGCTTTTTGAGCTCGGCAAGCTTGGCCCGCTTCGCAAGGATCTCATCCTTACGCTGCTGCATTGACATCTTGTACAATCTTCAAAGGTTAGACTAGATGCGTCCGCGTTTAAGTGTAGTACTTCCACTGCGCGTATATTTACGGAGATGACTAAGCCCGTCTTCGGGAACTCTGGAGCGGTCCGGAAAAACTCGCGCGCGCAGAACATGAACTGAACCTCGCCATTTGACTAACCTGGAGATTCATTGCCATTGACGGTTGACACCTGTTGCACGGTCCCTCCTTCTTACACAATTAATTCCTTCATTTAATTCCCGTCTTCCGCAAACCTCGCAGAAATGGCTAGCCAGGGTGTCAATGTGAGTACCGGCTAAGGGTTACCCTCTCCCCCGACAGTTGTTGACCACGTCTCCAACCATACAGGTCCTCCGTTACTCGGCTCTCGTTGCCGGTCTCGTTTACGGTGTTTACCACCAGTCCTCCCTCAACTCGGTGACCAAGCGCGCAGAGATTGAGCACGAGTATGCTCGCAAGGAGCGCCTGATCGAGCAGGCCAAGGCCGAATACAAGAAGAAGACCCAGCCTCAGCAAGAGACCAAGACACAGACCAGCGGACGTACGTTTGATACCCCCCGATGATACAACTCAACAAATGCAACGACATCCGGAGCCGCCGCATCTTCAACAACCCAAGTGCTGACCAAAATTCCATAGTTATCACGAATTTCGAGGATCCCAAGTTCGACCTGGAGGCGTTCTTGAAGGCTAAGGCTGGAGAGTAAATGTGATGGATGGTATAGAGGAGGAATGCTACGCAATGATCTCTTTGCGGGAATCGCACCTCCCCCAGGGTATTAGACGCGTTTTGCTCAATTCCGCTCCATTTTATTGTACGATTGTTTGGGTTTAATCTGCCCCCCGAGCTGTGGCATTGCGAGCGCAAGATGGAATGATTTTTGTTTCTCATTTTTAGACGTTTTATCTGGGTCCTGTACATACCCTGGGCTGTCGTGCGCCTGTACACTACAGTTGGACCACAAGCAAGAGCAAAAGATCGTGTTATGCATTCCGGCGTTACCAATGGCCCAAGTACGTACAAGAGCAATCTTGGATTTGGTGGTCCTCGGTTCTCACATTTCCACAACCCGGACAGAGGATTTAGCCGTGTGAACCGTAGACCTCGGACAGAGGATCATATCTATTAAATAACTTGTATTCCTCGGTTTTTCAAGAAAATCTAACCCGCACGTGTTCCCAGCATTTCCATTGCCTTGCGAATCCCGTTGGAAAACTGAGGCTCCGCGGGCGATACGACGATAGGTTTGGGATGCAGCAGCTTTGATTCCGGATCCCATGTCCATCCACATTTCGTGAAATTTGATATTATGTTCGGATCATCCTGCTTAGCGAGCTGTTCGTCAAGACCAAGGTAGATAGCCGCTGTAGCTAGTCGTATGGCTTCGTAAGACCTGCTCACTGCGATCAAGGTCTTGTCTTGGAAGAAACCTAATTGTAGAACGATTGGTCAATTTAAGATCCTGCCGAAAGAAGAAGCTCATTGTCGTGAGAAACATACTCTCATATCTCCGAATCAGTGGCTGCAAAATGTCTGGCCATGGTAGCCCCCGGAGTACTTGGTAGACCTGGCCGTGTTGAGTCTGCCATACCGCTCGCAGTAAAGTCAAGCAGTTCTGTAGAGAAGAATCATGCTGGAGTAGGGTTTCAGGAATTCGTTTTGTCAAGGCACGAGCTTCAGATCTAGAACACAAGCTTCATTAGCAGTGTGACAACCGTCAATGGCACTCTCACTAAGTAACTAACACTTGGTCGGTAAGAAGATGGACGAGAAAGAAGCTCGAGTAGAACAGGCTCAATAATGTAGAGTCACCACTCCCTGTGTTAGAACTAATACCCCCAGTAGAAATGAGGCATGCTTGAAGTTCGTATCGCGATAGTGCTTCAAAGAGCTGTGACGGTGGAGCGTTGGAGGCCACCAGCTGTGAGAGCTGCTCCATAGTAAGCGGAGGCAGCTCCATTTGGGTATGTGAGGTGTAGGTAAACTGTAAGTGGCTCGTTCTGCTGTAAGAATACCGATGTACTCAACAGGAGTAAGTATATTGAGTGAAAAAGTTAGTCAAAAGAGCTCCAAGCAAAGATTATTGATGAGTCGTAGTATTGCGGGGAGCAATCGGAGGTGGCGCCTCTGGCCGGTGCCAAGACCTTCAGAAGTGACCACCTTGCGCAGCTCTTGCTCTTCCCATCTCTTCCCACGGCCCTCACCACTGGCATCTCAGCCCAATTCATTCCTTGATTTCATGTTTCTATTTTGATTTCTGACTCTGGACTTTGCTCCGTTTTCAAGGCCATCATGGCCCCGTCTTCGCTTGATGTTGTGCTGAAAGGCAGCTCCGGCCGGAACACGCGCGGTCTATTGCGGGTTATCATTCTTTGTACCATTGCCGCCGCCGCGGTGTCCAGCCGCTTGTTCAGTGTTATTAGTATGTCTCAATTGAGATCTTCAATGACCAGTGTGCTAACTATCTTCTAGGATTTGAAAGTATCATTCACGAATGTATGATTTCCCTGCGCTACTGCACTAGATGCGGTGGCCACCTCGACTGCCCCCGAACATACAAACAAGATATTGATACTGTCTTACTCTAGTCGATCCGTGGTTCAACTTCCGTGCGACAAAATACTTGGTCGAAAATGGCTTTTATAGCTTCTGGGATTGGTTTGATGACAGTAAGACCCCTTCCCCGTGATTGCACATCCTCCACATGATAGTATAAACGGCATTGTGCTGATGGAAATGCTCGTACTACAGGAACATGGCACCCTCTTGGTCGTGTTACTGGTGGTACATTGTACCCTGGCTTGATGGTGACCAGCGGCGTGATCTACCACATCCTTCGTCTCCTTACCATCCCCGTCGACATTCGAAACATATGTGTCATGCTCGCCCCTGGATTCTCTGGACTAACAGCCCTGGCGATGTATCTCCTGACCTCTGAGATGTCCGATTCTCCCTCCGCGGGTCTCCTGGCCGCTGCTTTCATGGGAATTACACCCGGTTACATCTCGCGGTCTGTGGCAGGCAGTTACGATAATGAAGCCATTGCCATTTTCCTATTGGTGTTCACATTCTACCTCTGGATTAAGGCCGTGAAGAACGGTTCGATCATGTGGGGAGCCTTGACTGCATTGTTCTATGGATACATGGTTTCTGCTTGGGGTGGATACGTTTTCATCACCAACCTGATCCCTCTCCATGTCTTTGTTCTTCTGTGCATGGGCCGATACAGCACCCGTGTCTATATTAGCTATACCACCTGGTATGCCCTGGGAACATTGGGAAGCATGCAGATCCCCTTCGTCGGTTTCCTGCCTATTCGCAATAGTGACCACATGTCTGCACTCGGTAAGACTTTTTGGATTCTGAGCCATACCGTTGTCTTATTCTAATTATTTGATAGGTGTCTTTGGATTGATCCAATTGGTGGCATTTGCCGAGTTCATTCGAGCCTACCTGCCCGGCAAGCAGTTCCAGAAGCTCCTCACCTCTATGGTCTTGCTTACGTTCGGCCTTGGATTTGGTGGTCTTATCCTGCTGTCGGTCTCTGGGGTCATTGCTCCCTGGAGTGGTCGTTTCTACTCTCTGTGGGATACTGGATATGCGAAGATTCATATCCCCATTATTGCCTCCGTCTCCGAACACCAGCCCACCGCCTGGCCAGCCTTCTTCTTTGACTTGAACTTCCTTATCTGGCTGTTCCCCGCTGGCGTGTTCATGTGCTTCCAGAAGCTCAAGGATGAGCATGTCTTTGTGGTCATCTACTCGGTCCTTGCTAGTTACTTTGCCGGCGTTATGGTCCGTCTGATGCTGACCTTGACCCCCATTGTGTGTGTTGCGGCTGCTCTGGCCTTGTCATGCATCCTCGATAACTTCCTGGTTGCATCGACCCCAAGCACTGAACCCAAGGCTAAGACCACTACTGATGATAAGTCACTCCGGTCAACTCGGAACCCTGTTGTCGGTATCTACTCCTGGTTCTCCAAGTCTGTCGTGGTATCCTCGGTCACTCTTTACCTGCTTCTGTTTGTTGCACACTGCACCTGGGTTACCTCCAACGCATACTCCTCCCCCTCTGTGGTTCTGGCCAGCAAGCTTCCTGACGGAAGCCAGTTCATCATCGATGACTACCGTGAGGCCTACTATTGGCTCCGCCAGAACACCCCGGACAATGCCAAGATCATGTCTTGGTGGGATTATGGATACCAAATTGGTGGTATGGCTGACCGTCCCACTCTGGTCGACAACAACACCTGGAACAACACCCACATTGCCACTGTTGGTAAGGCAATGAGTTCGCGCGAGGAGGTCAGCTACCCCATCCTGCGACAGCATGATGTCGACTACGTCCTGGTCGTGTTTGGTGGACTACTCGGCTACTCGGGTGACGACTTGAACAAGTTCCTCTGGATGGTTCGTATTGCCGAGGGTATCTGGCCAGACGAGGTGAAGGAGCGCGACTACTTCACCGCTCGCGGCGAGTACCGTGTTGACGAGGAGGCCACTCCCGCCATGAAGAACAGCTTGATGTAAGAACCCAACGTGTTGATTATCCATGCCACTGCTAACCCTATCAATAGGTACAAGATGTCTTATCACAACTACCAGTCGCTCTTCCCGGCTGGTCAGGCCATGGACCGTGTCCGTGGCACAAAACTACCCAAGGAAAGCCCTCAGCTTAACACACTGGAAGAGGCTTTCACCAGCGAGAACTGGATCGTTCGTCTCTACAAGGTCAAGGACTTGGATAACCTCGGCCGTGATCATAGCAGCGCTGTTGCCTTTGATAAGGGTCTCAAGCGCAAGCGTGCCATGAAGCACAAGGGTCCTCGTGTTCTGCGAACCGAGTAGAGATTTGTTTTCTAGATACATGTTGCATTTCTTGTCTTGTTTGCTGTTATGATTCGCTTTGGGATAGCAGACCATTTGTACTGTGCGTTCAAACCATACCGAATATACTCTAGGTCTAATTACCTAGAAATATATCAATGCCTTTCTTCTCGGAAGGCTATTGTATCACTCCGCCCGTCAACTTTAAATATGTAATATTAGCGATTCGATGTTAGAGTAGCGAGTAAATGCCGGGATATCTTCCTGAAGTTGGTAGGGCACATGGAAAGCACAGCGGGACGGTGTAAAGAATGATAGACATCCATAGCCCAAATTCATTGTACAACCTATATTCCAAGCCAATTTCTTATGTGCATGGCAGCACATATGCTGATATTATCGCTAATCCTACAGATCTGAAAAAACAAGATCTCCCTGAAGACTCCGAAACCCCAATTGCAGCGTCAACCCATCACCAAGTACTGGTCCGGTGGGTGTTGAGTGTGCTTCATTTCTTGTCCGCGGGGGCATCGGGGACCTTGACGTCGGCGAATTCTTCTTGGCCGACAGCCTTCAGGGTGTAGGTGTCTGAAAATTGAAGCAAGATCAGCATGTAATTCTGTCTCTTGTGAATCTTAAGCCCACATGGAGACTTCTCAGCGGGCAAGTTCTGGTGGCATGATGCGGTTCGGAGATAGGAAGAGGGTTGAAGCGGAACGGCTGTATGCGTCACAGGGTTTACTTACAGACTGCAATTGTAAATGCGAACAGTCCGAAGCCTGTGATGGTGTTCTTGAACAGATATGGGCGGCGGGCGCGCAGTAGGGCGGCACCAGCGCGGTAGTCCTTGCCGTAGTAAGTGGAGTTGAAGCTGTCACAGAGGCATGATGTTAGCAAAATGAGACCTTTACAAGTTCATATAGACTATGCATACATTCCGGTAGCCATGTTGAGAGTGTTTGTTAACTGAAACGTGAGAGACAAAGAAAGTTGAGGCCATACCAGGCAGACCCGGAGGAAAAGTCTTGGCGTCGGAGGCCCTAGACAACGTGATGCGAGTTTAGATGTTTGTATTGGGATTAGATCGGGAATTTCAATTGTAATTGAGACACTACGATACAAGTTTAACTCATTAAAGCATAGGGAGACTTTTAACATAGTGAATTGAGTGTTTTTATGTAGAGAGATACAGCTCTCATACATCGGAGTCTTTGTTGGCCGCCCTTTCAGGCTTTCGCAGCTTTTTGTCGCATCCTCGACGGTCACTTCTCAGTCGCCCTTCCTTCACCACCCATCGCATAACCACCTCTCCCCTCCAACCGCGGTGTTACTTTCCCTCTATTTCATTGTTCTGCGATCGCAACCCTAAGCTTATGCGCGTTGATTTTCCAACTGTATCCGTGTCCCCCGTACACCAACGTCCTCCCTTCCCCCAACACCTAGTTTCCCAACTCGAATCCGACACGACCGGCGCGTACCGGATACATTCCCATTAGAGCTACCATGGCTCAGCCGATGGACAATGTCGTCGACCAGGTCGCCCAGCTCAACGCTGCCCGCAGTCTCGTTCTCGGTGATGCTGCCTTCTACCCGCAGATCGTCAACGGCATCCTTCCTATCGTCGGAGCTAGTACACGGCTGGAGTTGCGAAGATGGGGTGCAAACTTCCTGGCAGAAACCTTTGCTAGCCCAATGTTAGCTGTTGCGCAGAAGGAGCAGCTGGCACCGAACGTCCTGCAGACAATCCGTGAGATTCTAGAGTTGCCAGAAACAGACACAGCAGTCCTACAGAGCTTAGTGCAGACTTCAGCTAGCTTGTATTCCCTCGTCTTCAGACATGTGTAGGTCATTATCCACCTTCTGTGCCTGCAATGCAGGATTGCGCTCCAAACGCAAACTTGGTGCAGGGCTAACAATACCGACAGAGTGAATCACCCACAGGATGGCAAGTCATGGGAGACAATGAGTGCAATTAAGCAGGATATACTTAGGCGAATGGACTCATTCCCATGCCCAGTTAAGCTGTGCTGTGCCAAGTTCATCCAGCGCGTGGTCCAGGTTCAGACGCCTGGATTGATCTCGGACCCCAGGGTATGTTTTGCGGGTTATAGATGCTTCGATATATTGGTACTAACTTCGATCAGCGACCTGAGCAGAATGAGACGTCTTTGGCAGTTGTTCCCCGAAACCATGCTGTTCTGTCAATACCAAACCTGGAAGCGGAATCCTCAGGTCTCCTCGATCGACTCCTCGGCGTTTTCCAAGAAGAGACTAGGTACGAGGATGAAACAACTTATTTTACAAGTTCGGGTGACGCTAACACAAGCCAGTGATGCTCTTCTTGTGAACGCAACCTTAAACTGCCTCGCACCTCTCATCCGCACACGCCAGTCTGTAGCAAACAAGATCATTAACGCAGTTTTGGAGTTTTATCCCACGAAGCACGTCCGCCCGCCATTTACTCCGACAATTCGCGTCAGCGTCAAGTCCATGGAGCGCACTGCTCGAGCTCTGCTGATCAATATCTTGAAAAAGTATGTTGTCATCCTGGTTGCAAAATATGTGGTTTGACCTAACTCTCATAGGAACCCGAACCACCCCCTGGCGGGTCGGATGCAAATGCACATTGAACGTCTAATGCAATCACGACTTGAGGCCACCGATGAAGCTTCGCGGAAACGAGGATTGCCAAATGAACCTACCGACGGGCTGGACAACGCTAAGCGGGCACGCCTTAATGCTTTGCCTCCTCCGATGCTTAAGATTCCTCCAATGGCACCAGGACCTGCAAGCTTTGACCGCCTCTTCACCTTGACCGAGGACATTGGGCTGTCCTCCTTCGACGTAAAACAGTTGCCAATTGATCTAGTCCTCAAGATTGTTGTACCTCTCTTGTCGCAGGTACATGACTCAACACTTGCACAAGCTGTTGACGTAAGTGCTATTATGAGAGTGAAGCTTTGTCCTCTGCTGACATGACCATAGGCCGTTCGTACTCGATATCAGACAATCACCAAAGATCAAACCTTGCAACGGCAGCAGCAACAGAGAGCAGCTGCCCAAGATGAGGATGATGACTATGAGCCCGAATACCAGCCCATGGACATAGCATCTGTTGTTTCAGAAGAGGCCAGTGCTGTTGCGGCGGAGGTCGCAGATCTACAACCAGAACTAGTCTCTTTGGGTCCTTTTGTCCTACCGCAACCACCTCCCTTGAGCGAAGAAGAGGCCGGGGAAATCGGACGGAGTGCTGTTGCCCGCGTGTTCGGGATGTTGAACGCAGCCGAAACATCACCTGCGTCTGCCAAGGGCCAACCCCAACAAAAGCTCGGATTCGCCAGGTTAGCAGGCAGTACATTTGACCGGGACGCATGGTCTGTTCTTCTTGCTCGGTTAGCTACACGGGCTCCTGCCGGTCTCGAAAATGACCAGCAAACCAAGGGAGACGCCGTACGTAGGCAAACAACTATTGCTGACTCGATTCGCGAGACCCTCTATCGCTTCATCTTGGAAGATTTCCGAGGACGACTTAACATTGCCATTATCTGGCTCAATGAAGAGTGGTATAATGACCGGATTCAAATGAAGAGCGCTGCCAATCAGCGTGATAACACCGAGGAAGACTTAGAACCGACTGTACCTCTTAATTACGATACCTGGGCTACCCGAATTTTGGATGGCTTCCTGGCTTATTTGGACTCTCGAGATATCAAGGTGCTGGTCCGATTTCTCAGTGAAGTCCCAGAGATTACGATTCCCATCACTCAGCGGGTGGCCAGCTTGGCCAAAGATCCGGAACGTGTGAACCTTTGCGTTCAATCATTGATGTATGTCATGGTCCGTTCTTTTCACTACCAAGAGCCCCCTTACTGACTTTCTTTTAGGTACCTTATTATGTTCCGACCTCCAGCACGAGAGATGTGCTTGAACACAGTAGAAGATGTCTACCAAACTTGTAAGTATCCTCTTCCCTTAATGTCCACTGGCGTTATATATCTAACATGCGACGAACAGACGAGGAATCCCGACCTGCTGCAGGCAAAGTCCTCACCAAGTGGCGCCCTCAAAGTACAGCTCTGGAAACAGCTGCAAATGATGCACCGGCATCATCAGAGGCAAAGCCTACTACTTCAGAGCCATAATCTTGATACTTGTCCTGCTCGATGGAAAGACGATGATAAGATGAGATGAGATCCTTCAATTTCCCGCAATTTTGAATGCTGGGGATTATCAGCTTCATTCTTCAGGCATTATTTTTTTTTATTGCACATGTCTTCGGTTTGGCACCTTTCAACCCCCATTTCATTATACCTCTTCTCTAGTGTGTTCATCTTATGGGTTTAATATTTGAACATGTGACATTCACGGGTGCCTCCAGCTCGCTCAATTTGTCTTTTTGAGAGGATGTAATGTAGTATATCCGTTCCATCCTCGATATGTTTCATCAAGGCATTTAGATTTATTCAATTGTAGGTACTGTACATATTCATCGCCTGGGCTTGATCTTGCAAAGACCATCTACCACCTGTATAGCATTCAGTAAATTCCCATGAAAGCGCTCTTTTAAACCCTAGGAAAAGCCTCTAGTTTGCTCGCTAGGAAGTTCTTTGTTATAAACGAAATAATATACATTTCTCTATTCTCAAAACAATTGTTGTTGTCTAAACCTGTTACTTAAACATGTGTCATCCATGCTGGAATCCTCTCAAACATTCCCTGTTGCCAAGGTCTCCGTCTTCGCTGGCCACTTCACCCTCCTCTCCGCGCGAACATAGAGGTTATTAGGCCGAATCAACTGGAACATGGGATCATACTCGATGGGCTCATTGCCCTCCCGAATGAACTTATACCGGAAGATGAGTTTCGGAATAAAAACCTTGATTTCCTGCAAGGCAAAGTTGAACCCAATGCACATGCGCGGGCCCATGGCGAATGGGATATACGCAGCCTTATGTCTGCCTTTGACCTCATCGGTGTCCCAGCGGTCAGGGTTAAACTGATTGGGATTATCCCACAGATCGGGGTTGTTGTGAATGTGGTGTAGCGCCGGAAGAATAACTGAGTCTTTAGGGATCTTATACCCTCCCGGAAGCACGAGGTCAACCTTGGCGGTTCGTCCCGGTTGGAAACTTGGGTTGTGGCGACGCTGGGTCTCCTTGATGTATTTATCAAGGAAATCTAGTCGGTCGGTGACATCCGCCGTGATCACAGTGTGCTCGTCGATGTCGTTGTCGATGAGCTCTTGGAGTAGCCTTTCTTGCATACCTGGGTAGGTGACAAGACCGTAGATGAGCCAAGATAGAAGGGAACTGGTGGTTGTAAATCCGGCTCCGGTTGCGACGACGAGAGCCCAAATCAAGCTTGATTCGGGTAGTTTCTCGCCTTTGTTGTCGGTTGCGCGGATGGCGTAGTCTAAAACGGTTTATTAGCGTCCACAGGTATGAGAGGCAGATTTGGTGGTATATGGTAGGCACTTACCGATCATATTAGATGCCTTCAGCGCTGCATCCTGCAGCGGTAGATCTTCAATACCACCACATGCAGCTTGTTGAATTGTTTCCCCCACGATATGTTCAACTCTGGCTTTAATGTCTCTGAGCCGCTTTGGATCACCGAATGGCAGTTTACCATACCAATCTCCTTTGGATGAGACTTTCTTATTCAGAGAAAGAACTCCTGCAATCAAATGCACCATCTCGTGCATCTGTGCGTCCCGACTCGAAAAATGTTGGAAATCTAAGCCAAGCGTGAGCTTGCCAACTGCTTGAGATCCGAGCTTCAGCATATACTGATAAACATTCCAGGCTTCACCCTGCTCATCAAATTCATCAAAGACCATGAAGGAATCCTCAACTGTCTTCTGCATTGTCGGCGCATAGTGACGAACAGCCTTAGGGCCGAGAGCTGGTGGCAAAAACTTGTGGGCAGCCTTCCACTCAGGAGTATCGGTATCTCCTAGGAAACACCAGCCTCCGGCTGTTTCAGAGGATAGAGTGGATGGGCCTCGTTGATCTTTTTTGTGAAAAAGTCAGACTCCGCAAAGACGATCGCGGAGATAGCTGGGTCATTTGTTTGATAAGTTGTGCGGCCTAGATTGGTTGTCTTAATGATCGGTCCGTATTGTTCGAAGAGACGCTGGTGGTTGCCAAGGTGGTCTGGGTAGACTTCGAAGAAATTTCCGACGTAGGGGAGACCCTTCGGGCCTGGAGGATCACGGACTGCGTTCCCATCGATGGTGATAGCGATGGGAGTGCCGGCCGAAGTGATTTCGGTAATCTCGTTCAGGTGGAGGTCTTGAGCTTGGAAATCGATACCTATCACACGCAAAGTCAACCATCAATATGCAGGATTGGAGAAACTGCTTCAAACATACCACTTGACTCGACGATTGCGAAGTGAGCTGCAATCAAGTCCTTGAGTCCACCCAAATCACTTTTGGGGTCGACATCGATGTTCCTGGCGGAGGAGACTGGCTCTCCAAGGAGATAGAATTGCTTTGCAGGCATTGTAATTAAGTTTTTGTGATTCTAACCAGTTCAATCCAGGAATTCAGACTTATATATCGTCTGCACAATGGTCATCAACAAAGATCCCGTTTCATAGTTCGGGATTCCGTTTCCTCGGGTTGTGGGTCAACATGCACTTTTCCGATTGGCTTAGATATACCTCGGAAGTGCCATGTTCCTTCGATCTTCAAGATAGCAGGATTTTCAGTAGACGAGGCATTATTCATCTTCGGAAATTATGTCCAATATACAATATACGTATCTACATAGATCTCCACTGTGGATCTAAGTACAATTTTCGAATTCAGGAGGATTTGAACACATCCCCTCCCATTGGCGTATTAATTGTCAGAAAATAGTTGGCCGCATATCCAGCGTGTATCATTAACGACACAGGACTTTAATAATCTGATTTATTTGGTTGGAGATGACGCAAAGGACGTTACAATTAAATATCACTCCGATGTCCTTTTGGGTGCTCTTTTTATAGATTTTGTCTTATCGGTATTAAATAGTGAATAATAGAATAAGTAGAGAGATCAGGCTTATTGACTCACTATATAAGGCGGTAAAAAGCATAACCCTTGTAGAGGACATTTTTGGTATAACAAGAGGCAAGAGACATGAAGCTTGAATATATAGATGGAGAAGAACCTGGGAGCTAGGGACTGGGATAATCGAAATAATCCAACGCCACAAATAGTAAAACACAAGCAGCCGAGTTATATATATCTTGAGATGAAACATTTCTCAAATACATCAAAATAGAAGAGCATTGCCTTCACAAACAGCTCTAATATACAGCAAAATCTATAAACATGGAACAAGTAGAGAATATATAATCGGAAACACTCTAGAAGCAGAAGATCTGGTCACTCATCTTTCCGACAGCGCCAGGAGCTTCAAAGCCTGCAGCTACCAAGGCCTTCTTCGAAGCATTCACCATGCCTGGTGGTCCACAAAGCATGATCTTTGTATTAGATGCTGGCCCAGGCAATCTTGCAGCCATGACATCTGGTGTAACATATCCCTTTCCATAAGCCCAATTGTCAGAAGGATGATCAAGCATATACCAGAGCTTGAAGTTCTTGGGATATCCTCGTGCAAAAGCTTCCAATTCACGACGGAGAAGAATATCTTCTTCGTTTCGGTTGGCGTAGATGAGGCTAATTTCGGTCGTATCCCGGTCATCCTCGCAAATCGCCCGAATAAGTTGGTACATCGGGGTGATTCCGGTTCCACCGGCGATCATACCAATTTTCTTGCAAAGGCCGCTGTGATATTTCATCCCGCCTTTCGGGCCTCGGAATTCCACTTTGTCGCCAACTTCCAAAGACTCTAGGTACTGTCCAGTGAGAATACCATCTGGGTAGCATTTGATGACCAGCTCCAGTTTTCCAAGATCCAGGTTATTGGATGTCGGGGTATAGGACCTTGAGACAGAGGAACCGTTGACCATAGCTTTGATAGCAACATGCTGTCCGATTGGGAGTCCAATTATGCCCTTTGGATTGGGCAGTTGAAAGACAAAGCGGTACACATTGGGCGATAGCTGAACCTTCTCAACGAGAGGAAGCTTTTTGTAGTTCTTGGGTTCTAGGAAGCCCTTCACAAGATGCGGGTCCTGCTTCTTCAATGTCGAGGCTTTCTTGTAGGGACGGTACTTTGTGAAACCCGACTCGACTTCGGTGAACTTTGAGAGTTTGACTCCTATGGCACCGCCAATCAACCCGCATACCAGAGTGGCAGCAGTGACTCCACTCAAAAATCCACCCTGCAGAAGGCTTGTGAATGGAATGCAAGCCTCTGATATTTGTAGGGAGGCCGGGGAGTGTTTTGCGAAGAAGTGGGTCAAGGCTCGCTGGTTCTTGGAAGAGATGTAAACCAGCGCAGCAGCAGCAAGCGTGGCAGTAATTGTAGTCGCAGCTTTGAGGCCCATGGATGACCTTTTGGGTGTCTCTTTACCGGAAGAGGTTTGCTTGATTACGCGAACGACCTTGGGTTGAACAAATTCGTGTGCATCCTTGACAGTACCGATTAAGTATGTCTCCAAAATCTCGCTTGCATCCTCTGAGTGACCGACATCCTCATATGCAGCTGTTGCATCTGTGCCGGCGACGTCTAGCAACACATCCGCACCGCCGGGATGGTCTCGCACATAGTCTGTGATATCGTATACTGGGCATGTTAGAAGATTGAACAAGACAGTTTGGGAAGGGAAAGATTACCTTTTCCATGAATGATGACAAAAAGATCGTTTTTCGTCTTGTGAGCTGCCACTTCGCTCGCATCGAATTCTTTCAAAGATGCCATTGTGTATGGATATGCAATATCAATGACGGTGTGTTTTTTTTTAACGCGACACTGAACTTGAGACAAATGCTTTATAATTGTAACGACTAAATGCGCTATTTATCTTTTCTATCCTATAAAGATTTTCTGATTAGCATTCAATTCCAAACAGGGGCATATAATTTCCGAGGTACACTTCCTCGGCATTGAGCTCCATAGTATCCATATTGTAATGGGCCCAAAGAAAACCTCGGGAGATCGTCTGGTCCAGATCAAGCATTTTCCCCCTGGTGCCTTAATGGCGCCTCCAAACTGTAGTTCCACATCTGCTCAAATCATTGAATTTGCCACGAATCCAAATGACCCGTTTGACAAAGAAAACTGTCTCGCTCCCACGGTCCGGGACGGGGTTTCCGAGGAACGAACCAGGATAGAGGATCCTCAGTATTATCTTTGTTGATGGGGCCGACGAACTGCCTTGATCTCTCTTCTGGGTTGAGTTGTGGATGACGGACTTCCGAGGGCTGTACGGAATAGCAATGACAATGGCAGTGGGACAACGGGACATAAAAGGAACCCCCCGCCACTGTGATCGAACCAATATACCACCAAATAGACTGATACAATTAACTTACAAACCACTTGCTTTATAGCATGTCATTGCACTGGGAACCTCCGCGAAACTACCGCAGCCGCCCTGTTGCCATCCTTGGCGCAGGTGTACTCGGTCGCCGAGTAGGTCTGTAACCCGTCCATCGTGTTATTCAAAAGATCAACGTTTTGACAAAATTCTGGCATTAGGATGTATCTGGGCTTCAGCCGGCTTCGACGTTAAGATTCGAGACCCCAGTGCGCAACAGCGAGCAGACGGAATTGCATACATTGAAGAAAATGTTCAATCATATTCCGCCAAAACCAACCAAGTCCCCGGATCGTTCGAAGCCGTCGAAGATATGAAACAAGCTGTTGAAAATGCCTGGCTTGTCATCGAAGCTGTTCCCGAGAAGCTCGACCTCAAGATCGCCACTTTCGTTGAACTGGAGGCCCTTACTCCGGAGGACTGCATCCTAGCCTCCAATTCATCCTCATACAAGACTTCCGAGATGATAAGTCAGGTCTCGGATTCCACTAAGACCCGTGCTCTGAACATGCACTATTATATGCCGCCGGCGTGTATGATTGTGGAGCTTATGACCGATGGATACACTTCCCCGGAGATATTCCCTTTTATGGTTGAGCGCTGCAAGGAGGCTGCAACAAATCCGTATGTCGCAAGAAAGGAGTCCACTGGGTTCATCTTCAATCGGTTGTGGGCTGCTGTGAAGCGGGAGGCCCTGACCATCCTGGCTGAGGGTGTTTCAGTTCCCGAGGAAATTGATTCGATGTGGCTTGAACTGTTTGTCAAAGGAGGAACTCTTCCCTGCCAGACAATGGACAGTAAGATCCTTACTCGCCTTCCCTGATTCTATGAGAATTCGTTCGCTGACAGAACATTGCCTAGATGTTGGCCTAGACACCGTTGCCTTCATTGAAGGCCATTACGTGGAGGAACGTGGACTCTCTCCCGAGAAGACCGTCAACTTTCTGAAGAGCAAATATCTGGACCATGGAAAACTGGGAACAAAATGCTCAAAGGGTGGTCTATATCCTGCTAGCGACCCAACTCCTGTCAAGGTCGATTCGAAGAAACCCGAAATTTTGGTGTTGGACCTCGGACTGTCAGCCGCCACACCCAGCATGACATCAGGAGAGATCCTCCGGGTTTCCGCAGACGGTAAGGTACAGAAATCGATTCTTAAAGACCAATCATTGCCGGATGGACTCGCTGTGGATTCGACCTCTGGCCGCATCTTCTGGACTTGCATGGGCGTTCCAGGAAAGCCTGATGGGGCCGTTTACTCCGCCAACGTGGATGGAACCGACATCAAAACACTTGTTGTCCCTGGAAATATAAATACACCAAAGCAACTGGCTATTGATCCCGTGGCGCAAACCGTGTACTTTTGTGACCGCGAAGGATGCCGAGTCTACCGTTGTGCCTTCGACGGCTCCGATCTGGAGGTTTTGATTGACAACACTGGCCGTGATCAGACCCCAGCGGAACGTGTCTCCAACTGGTGTGTGGGAGTTGCCGTGAGCCCAAGTCAAGGTAAATTCTATTGGACCCAGAAAGGACCCTCGAAGGGTGGTGAAGGTCGAATCATGTGCGCCAATATTACAACGCCTGAGGGTCAGTCAGCAGATGCTCGAGGTGATGCCCAATGCGTTCTGGCTGACCTTCCTGAGCCAATTGATCTTGAGATAGAAGAAGCTTCTCGCACACTTTACTGGACGGATCGTGGTGAAATACCGTGGGGCAACTCGCTGAATAGAGCTCGATTGGGTGAAGACGGCCTTCCTCTATCAACCAGTTCCCTGAGAGGATACGAGATCCTCACCAGGGGTTTAAATGAGGCGATTGGTCTGAAGTTGGATTCCATCAATTCTCATGTCTATCTCACGGATCTGGGAGGTTCCATCTACCGGTGCGACCTGGATGGTAACCACAAGGAGAAGGTTCTCTTCGATGACCACCGCGCATTTACTGGAATTACTCTCCTGTAGCCCTGAAGTACTATAAAGACTTTTTTTCTTTATTTGAAATGGATATATATTGTTTGAAGATTATTTTTAAAAATATACGTTTTACTCAGGACTAAAAATTTTCGGATGCCTCCGGCCAGAGAGATCCCTCAGGCATCCTGCGTGACAAGTCACCGTAGACAGATCTCTCTCATCTTCTATCTTCCTTTCTTCTCCGTCGTTATATCCCTTTCATGATGAATGTAGCATTTTTCTCCTTTTTCCCCCTTAAATTCTAGTCATATTCCTTAGAAGAATATTATCTCGGAACTGTCGGGAGTGCCGCGCCTCGGCTAGCTACCTCGGATGACCACCAAGGTTATAATACTTGACTACACTCGGCGACCCGACCTTCTCGGCAGACCGAAACATTAATACTTGGCAACCAGACTTATCATGTCTACACGCCGCTATCGATCGGCGGCTGCATGTCAAAATTGCCGTCAGCGTAAAGTCCGCTGTAGCGTGACGGTGACCGGTATCCCGTGTATAGGTTGTACGCAAGATGCCAGAGAATGTACCGTTCCACCGACAAAAACCCAAACGTGAGCCTTTCTTCCGGATTAATAGAAGCTTATCGCTAACATATATAGCATACGCGAGAGACATACACGTCGAACTGCGTCTGTCATCAGCAGCCCGCCTCACGCAGATTCCAATGGATTGATACCACAGTCTTCACTTCCACTCAATGCATTTCCGAATGTACCACCTTCGCATAATGTAGATCGCTCTGGAATAGCTGGTATGAGAAGTGTCTCTAATCCCCCGGATTATTCTCGGCGCCAGGATGAAGAACAGACTGGCGTTGAAATCGCGACCAAAGTCCTCGGGAAAGGCAAAAAAACCGGCCAAGCGCCATTCTACACTGGTGAGTAGTTTTCGTGCGAGTGCTGTTACTTGAAGCTGATCCCAGACTACAGGTGATTCGCCTGGGTTTGGCGCCGTCTTTGATATATGCTCGCCCCCAGGCCAACCTACACCAAGATATATCCTACTCACTTCCAAAACATCCGTTTCGTTATCCCCCGAGGATAAAGCGTATTTGCATTATAAGGGTGTCTTCAATATGCCCCGAAAAGAAACCTGCGATGAACTTCTGCGGGCATACTTTCATCATGTGCATCCCATTATGCCGGTGATTGACGCTACAACACTTCCACACCTCTATCCCAGCGGAGATGGTCACTCATACAATCTGATATTACTATGGAGCATTTTCTTTGCTGCTGCAAACGTGAATCCCATCTCCTCTGAGTTGAACTGCAATCTAGCTAACGCACATATAGTATCTTTCGGCTGATAGTTTCAAATCAGAGGGCTTTTCATCCAGGAAAGAGATGAAGGAATCCATGTACTCTCGTGCAAAGGTAACCAAGCTAGAAATTGATATACTCCCGGATCATGCTTGGCTAACGACCTGTTCTTAGTGCCTGCATCATAATGGGGGTGAGACAGACCACGCAGTCCTCCTTCAATCAGCACTTCTCTTAGGATTTTACCATTCTGAAGCTGATACCTACACCCAACCGTGGTTTTGGCTTGGTGTTGCCATTAGCCTTTGCCAAACAATGGGTCTGCATCGTTTCTCTGCTGGGGCCTGCGCAAATTCACCGATCACTGAACCACAAAAGCGTCTTTGGCGCCGCCTTTGGTGGACCTGTTTCTTTCGGGACCGTTGGTTAAGTCTCACAATGGGGCGTCCACTGAGAATCAATCTGAATGACTGTAACACCGTACCACCATCTCCAGATGATATGTTGAGTGATTTTGTCGGATTACCCGAAGCCATGTCGGCAACATATATCCCGAGCGACCTACCGCAGCTAGCAGACTATTGGGTGACAATGATTCAACTCACCCAGCTTTTAGGAGACACTCTCACCTTGTGCTACCAACCCTTTGGAATCAGTGGGTCTTTCCAGCAGGTTGAAGCCCTTGAGCAAAAGATTTTACGCTTTCAACTTCCCGAAAATCAGACGGAACAAAGTCCACTGGCAACATTTTACTTATATCATTTACAGCTTCATTATCAGTATGTTTTGACGCTCTATCCATCTATAACTGATCCTAACAGCCAAAAGAGCGTTCATAGTCACTTTTTACCGTCCTTTCATCACAAAGGCCCCGGAAGGGCTGCCCGCATCTCGCCAGGACACATGGCAAACTCACGTCCGAAATCAGATCAATATGGCTGCCTTACAGACCAATGCCATCCTTGATAATCTGGCACACGAGAGATTGTTGGCATTCTCGGCGCCTATGACGTGAGTGCGCAAATATTCTGCAAATGATATCTCCTCTGACAATAACTCCAGACCACCGCTATTAGTCCCAGCAATGCACATCCACCTCCTCAACTGCAAATCCCCCGATCCCGTTTCCCGACGTCTAGGTCTCAACAAAATTGAGGTGTGCATGATAGTCTTAGAACAGATGCAACACACCCACCCTTGCTCTTCAGTCTTCCGAGGTATCTTTCTCGGAGCCATTCGTTACATTTTCCCAAACTATGTGGCTCAAACAGTTCTCCCCGAGTTGGAATCTGAGTCCTCGCCACTGCAGGAAGTTTCGACGGATGATCCTATGGCAGGAATAACAATCGGCGAAGATGCGATTGATGCGCTGATGGATGAAGTGTCGATTTTCAATTTTTGGGAGTCCCTCAACAACATGCAAACTTAAGCTTCTATAAATATACATGAGCAGGTTTACACATCAAATTAAATAACAATGCATCCGCGAAACTAACTAGTATAAAATAAAACAGAATGAATCACGATGTACCCAAATTACATTATCGTCGTCTCAATATCAATAGCCACTCCCTGACAACCAAAGCATGATCACCAGTGAGTATTAAAGGTCGCCCAGGCCGGGTCAACACTCCACTCATCTGGATCCAACCGGGCAAGCTTCAAACATCCTCGAAAGTCAACCCGTCAATATTCTTAGCGCTGAATCTGCCCCTCAACTGCAAGGTCTCAATGGCGTCCATACACTGATTTCGAGCTGCTTTATGCAAAGGAGTTTCACGCAAGCATAAATCCTGAGCGTTGACTGACGCACCCTTGTCTAGGAGATTGAGTATAGCATCGACCCAATTTTTCGCTGCACATATGTGGAGGATTGAAATATCCCCAGCCATCAAAGCATCTCGATCAGCTCCGTGTTCCAGAATAATCTTCAACGTGCCTCCTCCATCAGTTCTTGTTGTGAAGTGAAGTGGAGAAGCCCCTAGAACCTTGGGATCGGTAACGGGAACGTCAAGTAGGGCTCCATGTGCGAAGAGGCAGAGCGGCCAAAGGTCAAGTGTCTGATTTTGTAGAGATGGTGCCTTGATATGGCTGAATCATAGACCGCTTTCGATACTATACCGCATACTGTAAATTGAAGCTATTCCTAGTTATCCATACCATATATAAGAATAGTTGGCTGGTTATACGGCCTTGTCATACATTTTTTACTTTATGTGTTTAGATATATTTTTGGCTGGTCTTTTTAGATGTCTTTTTAACTATATATAAAGGCGGTAAAAAAAAGAACACTTTATGAGAGACTTTGAAATCTCCATATTCCTCAAAATTGAAGTTATTCCCACCCTACAAATCATCAGTTTCTTCGAATCCCTAACATCGAAAACCGTCATGAACCGCGTATAATGCCTCCTTATATTAATGTCAAGAGATTTGGTCGGTCGCAATAGCTTCATCGCCAAGAAATAGGCGAATACGATGATTTATACGGTAGGAATAGCTTTATTCTTATGAACTAATAACTAACCACTTTTCTATAACTACAGTAAATTGTATATGTCTAACTAGTACTGAGGAATAACCGGGTTCACTAAGCTACTACTCCGTACTAATTGCGAAATAGTTCCTGGTAGCTCTTAGATTTGACCACTATTTCAAGCATGAACCTAGTCACTTATAAGGTACATCCATCGAGATTATCACGTGAAATCGACCCGACTACAAAGTAAGGCTAAGCAAATCAGTGAGGTGATCTTAGGACAAGATAAGCTCCACTTTGGATAGGGCTAGGGAAGGTGTGGCGCCACCATAGTTCCAAGGTTTAGCCCCGCTATATAAAGATCAGTCGAAGATGGATTCTTAGTGAATCTGCCAATCATGGCAAAGGAGTTGCCGAAATATCTGAGCCGATAAGATACATACTCATCCAACTAAGGGTGGAAGTGGTTCTAAAGGCCTTTGAAGCAATAAGAGTACAATCATAGATCAAATATCTAACAGGGAATAGTAAGAAGAGAAAGGGCTTGAAGACCTTATGATGTCAAATAAAGGCGTGGTATGTACATTAATGAGCACAAAACCGCCACAAAGTCCAGAGAACACTAGAGGAAGGGAGGAAAGAAAAAGAAACTCCAATGTAAAAGATGTTTCTCTACCGCAGGCAGTAGGCACGAAGAAACAAATCTAGACCCCATACACCCCGTCAGATGATAAGACAATAATAGCTTTAACCAAATTCCGTTCCATTCAAATAAAGTCTTCGAATCCAAAGTTAGAAGTAATGACAACGGGAGTATCCCACATGTGAACGCTATTGAAACTCAACAAACCCCCGGATTGGTATTCCATTCATGCAACCCAGGCGAAAATGACAGTCAAGATACATTTGCTGCTGGAGCAAGAGCTGGAGAGTAGAAAAACATAGGATTTATCACAGGAAAAGAGAAGTGCACAAGATGCATGAAAGAGGAGGGTAGGTGACTCTCGGGGTATTAAGGGGGGTGTTCACCAGTCATTTCAGAAAGAATCGCCGAAGGTAATCGATCATCGATTAGACAAGTGATTTGAACCAGACCCTGTGGAAATTCCTGATTGATGGGGGCGGTAATGTACCACATCAACAGGTTTAGACGGGAGGGATGGCGAGGTCTCCCGCTGGAGAGCGGCTGAAGGCTGAAACAAGCCTTGGCGGGTAGAAGGCGGAGAGAAGATGTGATTGTGGGATGGGGCTTCGGTAACAGGAGAACGGTGTTCGAGGGCATGGGGGAGATGCGGCTGTGATTTCCGCACATCCAAGGGAGATGAACTTAGTGACCGGAACCCAGATTTGCGATGATCGGCGTCATAATCTGGGTTGCGGAAGGGCCCTTGCGTTTGATGCCTTGGATCGTGCTCCATGCCGTAAGGTGTGTTGTTGGCTGATGAGTTGGCAGCAGAGGCATTCTCAGGAATGGTAGATGCAGATCCATTGGGTGCGTTGATGTCTACCATCCGCTTTTGAGCGGCTGGCGTTGCATATGATGAGGGTTGCGGGTGCTCAAATGTACGGCCTTGCTGTCGGGGTGGCTGCGAATTCTGTTGCTGTTGCTGCTGCTGATGGATGGGGTGTTGTGGGTTTGCCCAGGGTGTTTGTTCTAGGAATGCTTCTTCAGCGGCCGAACGAAAGGCGTTAGAAGACATGGTGGACATGGTGGTCCGTGGGGGTATTGTTGAGGAGTGCCGTGGTGCCGAAGCGCGAGATTCGATAGGAATCTATACCCTGCGGTCAGCAACTGACCAAATTTATGAACATGAATATGACTTACCCCCATCTTTTCAAGATCGTCATCCAGTTCGGCGGGCCGTGCACCAATCAAGGACGGGGCAGCCGGGAAGCCAACATACTTAGCGACACCGGCCATAATTGAAACCTCCTGGTTGTATGCGGTCTGATGTGCGATTTGCTGCGAGCGACGGGTGGGGAATGCGATGATGTGGTGCGGGCTAAGCTCATCTGTCTTGAAGCGATCATGCTGAATGGCATAGAACTGCTTGCTAACCGCACTTGAATGCCGCTCGCGCGCATCCCGAATCCGCTGGTAGTATGTGCTATGGGCCTGTGTTCGCTCGGCCAGGCCCTTGTGCATGAGTGACTTCATGCGGTATCGATACAAGTTTTGTTCGTATTTGATCTTGGCGTCCCGGTAACGTTGCACACACTCGATCTGCCGCAAGTACTCGGGATGCGTCGGGTTCGGACCGGTAAGCATCTCCAACTCGCGGTTGAGTTTGGATATCCGTTCGTCATAAATCCTATTATTGTGAGCAGCGAAGCATGTCAGAGATGAGGCGATTTCTTACTTGTCACGTAACGTTGCAAATTCTTTCTCCAGTGTCGCTAGTGAATCCATAGCAGACATCTTTTTCACAGCTGTACACGACGTCAGCGCCTGTCGTGCCCAAAGGGTCCATGAACGGGAAGACTTACACTCTTCGGCTCGAAGAACCGCCTCCGCGCCATCGGGCTCATCTCCTCGTTCCGTAGGCTCTTCGTCTTCTCCAAGAATCTCATCAGCAACATACTCTATTGTGGCCTCGACCCCAGCTTCCGCCTCCTCATCGGCGTCTTGGGTCCTTCTTCCTTTCCGCTTACCCTTTTTGCCCTTTTTGCCTTTGGAAGGCGGGGCTGGTAGGTCCGACTCAGGAACTTCATCAACCAGTATGCCATCATCATTGATATCCATGGGATTGCCGAGCGGCTCAGGTGAGAGGGGGGTATCATCGTCGATTGGGTCACTCAAATCACTCTTGATTGAGCTCCGGCGTTTCTTCATTGGCTCTTCGTCGCCCAACTCGGCGACAGTTTCGTGTTTTCGTTTCTTGTTGAGACTATCTGGGAGGTCGGAATCACCCAGGCCGCCCAGGTCTGGAATATCCTCGGTCAATCCGTTGTTTTTTGAAGACCGTCGCGGTTTGCTAGGAGAATCGTCCGCCACAAGTGCTTCATCGTCGACATCATCGAGTGTTGTAGATTGATGAAGCTTGCTAGGACTTGGTCCGGCACTAGCGGCACTCAACACGATGTCATGTTTCCGGATGTTGTGTGGAGAATCCTCGATGCGCTCGGTTTCGGCCTCCGAATCATTCTCCATTGGCTTGTCTGATTTGATCGGATCTTCGAAGTCGGACGGCTCGTTGTCCGAGACATCGTCGATCTCACTCAAACTACTTGAGCGTCCATCATCGTCCATGAGCGGGTCATCAAGAAAAGGGTTCCGCTCGCCATTGGGGAATGTGGACTCTGCCCCCGTTGTGGGACCAACGGAGGCCTGTTCTCTGCTCTCGGCTACCTCCATGGGACAATTATGCAGCTAAAAGAGCTGGCGCAACACAGTGCGAGTGAAGACAAGAAGGGTTCGGTTGAGGGTATTGGGTTGTTGATTGCTTGCAGCAAGGTTGAGATTCGCCGCAGGCGTGAGGAGAGAGGAGGGTCACCGATCCGCCAGATGGTGTTTCGATCGAGAATCTGGAGAAACCACGGATCGAATTAGCTCAATTGCCATGTCAACTCGGCAAAACTAATGGGAGACGGAGTTGGTGGGCAAACAGTGGTTGGTGGGTGTGAGAGATAAGTCAGCGCCTCCAGAAGGCGGTGCGGAGATTGATCATCGAACGCCCCAGAGTCGGTAACAATCACTCAGCGTGAAAAGTGGAGGCCGCGCAAAGCAAGTGTACCAACCACAGTAGTTCTAAAAGGCACGGAGACTCTCCCTTCTCACGAAAAATGACCAGATGAAACTTTGGAGTTGATGTAGAACCTTAAGCGACGTACCGTTTCAACAATGCGCCGGGAGCGACGCCGGTTATGAGCACAGCTGCTCGCGACCGAGCACGATTCCCAAAACCACCGCGTTCCTGGAACGCAAGTTATGGCCTAAGTCCAAGCCCACGCGTATCACCACTATTGTAACCCGTAAAAGCTTTCGGTCCGACGAATCCTGCGCAGACCGACACTGGAGGACGAGGGGAGGATGGCTAAGAAGCGGACAAGACGAGGGTACCGAGTCGCAGGGGGGTTGACGGCATGAAGAAGTGGCAAGGAATCGTAATAAAGACCAAACCAATGATCAAGGATGGGAAATCAGAGCCGAAAGAGGGGGTTTCAGCAGACAAAAGTAGCAGATCGCTCTGATGGGGTGCAGCAACAGAAGCGAGTGACCGCTGATTCTGCCGCGTTGCGTTCCGGCGAGGGCAAGGCTCACCGCCCGAAGAAAAAAGCAAACCACGTGAGACTGTATCTGACGTAGTTGGAATGAAATGGGCCATTTTGTATAATGATATGTTGATATTGCACATTTATGCCAGAGGGACGTGGAATGAATACAGAACAAAGAACACCTCCATTGATCTCATAATGTTAGACGGTGTATAAACGCATCATACATCCACAGCTTACCACCCAATCCTACACAAGAATCTCCCAACCTGGAATACATCGAGAGAGGGCAGTACTTCTAGACAAGAAGAGTAAGTAATACAGAGAGCCTGCATGGGTGATTTTCATGCATATCTATTATATACAATGTGCGATGTACCTTACATAGTAACCAGGAACATCTACCTACACTCAAATTGTACTATTAGTCATGTGATAAGCAGCTTTCCACGCCAAGACCCGATAAGCAGAAACTGGAGGGAAAAAAAAAAAGTCGGAGCTATCATCGGCGCAAGTGTCAATCGCAACAAAGCCACGTCTTGGTCACTCAATTTTAGATTATAATACAGACCAAACACATCAAAATGGGCAAAAGTTCAAAATCTTCATCCAAGACGGAGGAGAAGACCAGCAAGTCCGCTGGCACTCTTCCCTTCGGTGGTGCGTCTCTGGACCCGGCATTGTCCTCGCTTTTTGCGCAAAGTGTAAGTTTGTTTGATGTGCAATTAATGAATTCTAAACTGACATTTTATAGGCTGGTCCTGTGCAAGCCCCCGTGATCAAATATGCTGAGCCCATCCAACGGGCGAAAAAGGACGAAGATGGTGCTGCCGAAGAGGCAGAATCATCTGCATCAGGCGATGAAGTAATGGAGGACGCTGCCGAAGAAAGTGATTCTGAGGCCGCAAAGGAAGAAGAACAACCTACCGACACACAGAACCGGAAACGCAAGCGTGGCAGTGCCGGCGAGGAAGTCGAGGAGACATATATGCGTCGCATTGCAAAGGAGGAGGAGAAGGACGAGGAAAAGAGGAAGTCCGAGCAAGCTAAGCGCCAAAAGCAGACCGAACAAGAAGGTAGCGAAGATGACGAAGATGAGGAAGGCGAGGACTCCGATAAAGCATCGGCATCAGAAGACAGCGATGAGGAAGAGACCGCTCCTACGCCTATGCACGAGAGCTTGACTGGCTCCGCTAAGACCGACGAGATTGAGAAGTCCAACCGCACTGTCTTCCTAGGCAACGTCTCTACCGAGGCTATCAGGTCTAAGACCGCCAAGAAGACACTTCTCAGGCACCTGGCCTCTTTCTGCTCGACGCTTCCTGAATCCACCGGCCCACACAAGATCGAGTCGATCCGTTTCCGCTCTGTTGCATTCGCCAGCGGTGGTGGTATTCCCAAGCGTGCTTCCTTCGCGAAGCGCGAGATTCTCGATGAGACCACCCCCAGCACCAACGCATACGCTGTCTACACCACCCTCCTCGCCGCACGCAAAGCTCCCGCCGCTTTGAACGGCACTATTGTTTTAGACCGTCACTTGCGAGTTGATAGCCTTGCTCACCCAGCAGAAATTGACCACAAGCGCTGTGTCTTTGTCGGCAACCTGTCCTTCATTGACAGCGAGACCCCTGAGGAGGACGAGAAAACCGGCAAGAAGAAGAAGGTTCGCGCTCCCGCCGATATTGAGGAGGGCCTCTGGCGGGTTTTCAACGCCCACACTGGAGGTAAGGACAAGAAGGCCATCAAGAAGAACGTCGAGTTCGTGCGCGTGATTCGTGACAGCACCACTCGGGTTGGCAAAGGATTTGCCTATGTCCAGTTCTACGATGGCAATGGTGTTGAGGAGTCTCTTCCGCTCAATGGAAAGAACTTCCCGCCCATGCTACCCCGCAAGCTGCGTGTCACTCGGGCCCGCAAGGTCGCTAAGAAACGCGAACCCTCTGGTCCCGAGGCCAAGAAGTCTCGTGTAGACGAGGCCCAGAAGACGATGCAAGGACGTGCCAACAGACTATTGGGCCGAGCGGGTGCGGCTAAGGTGAAGGCCGATGCCAACAGTACCATTGCCGGCAACTCTTTCGTGTTTGAGGGTCACCGCGCTACCGAGGGATCATCCTCCATCAAGATGAAGCAAAAGAGCCGTGGCTCGAAGGCCAAGCGAGAAAGTAGAAGCAGCAAGCGGGCTGCCGCATACAAAGCTGCGGGTGGTAGACGGGGCTGAAAATAAAAGAAGCCATATTGTATCTCTTATGGGCGTTAGGAAAGGCATTTGAATATATTGTATGAAGAACACAAAATTCGAGACCAGACATGCATATCTTGAGCATCTACACATACTAATTTCCAGCCCTGGAAGATATATGTACCGCGCAGACGTGGTATTCAAGTAATATAGTATAAGTAACGTATTTGCCGGGCGAGCTGCGCAGTCCGGAACACAGTAAATGCGGTAAGTCACAACTTGATATCTTAACAACCACCATCTGATTTGGTTTGATTGTGAGTCGATAGCGGTTGATAAGATTTAATAATACTATATATAGATCTTGGAGAAAGTAGAAGGCTATATGATCATTATTTCGAAAATTACCGAAAATTACGTTGCAATATATATATCGCGATTATTAAGTCATGAATATTTTCCAAACTTCCTAGAGAGGCTATATCTCACCCAAAAAGCATTAGCATGGAAGGAAAAAGCCCCAATAGGCCACCTTTGTTGAGATATCAAGTTGTAATTTATCGAATTTACTATGTGTTCCGGGTTGCGCAGCTCGCCCGGGTGCGCAGCTCAACACGTTGACTTGAGACATTGACGTCATTGTCAACAAGATTGTTTCTATCTCTAGATTTACATATATAGACCACTAGAGTATTACAACTTGTTATTGTAGGGTCAAAGTTGAACAACTACCCAATCCCTAGGTATGCATAGAAATGCTATCTGGCTATAACACTGAAAAGGAGGATAAACATATAGAAAGAAACACGTGAAAAAAACCCACATAATAATACACACAAGAAAACGTATAAAAGACAAGCCTGATCATTCTCAAATATCCGAACGGCGCCGTTTACGGCCAGTAGAAGCCGCACATGAAGGGACAGGGCTGTCGGTCTCCTCTGATTCTTGAACGGGAGGCTGCCGCAAGAGTATGTCATCATTCACACACTTTAGATCAGACTCCACCTGTGTTTGAGTTCTGTTGACGACAAACTCAATTGAATTCTGCAACCACATCGACACCTCATTCCACTGTGAGTTCATGATGCATTGAAGACCGATGGACTTCAGCAAATAGGAGTAGAAGGAGAGGGGCTTCGTTTCTTCAGCCCTTTTTTCTGGTCCTCCAGAATGTTGATTATTGTTTCGTATTCAGTTGGCGGATCACGGGATTGAAGTATCTCTCTTGCTTCAAGCTCACTGCAGTACAACCGAGATTTGTAGGTCACACTTGATGTTGATTGACCTGACTTAGCTGAGCCGGGTAATGTTGTACGAGTGACATTTTCAAAGCTGACTGGCTGACGTTCTGGGGTGGTAGGAGTAATTAACACTTTCAGAGCGGATTTCATGGGCTTGGGGGTCTCAGGATCAGGCACTTCCGACATGATGAACGAGTTTTCTGTGGTTGGAATCTCGCTACTGTTCAGATAGCGGGCGAGAACAAAGTTCTCTCCGACCTCACTAGAACTTGATGAGTACGCTGTCATGGTGGGAAGGGCCAAGGGAAGGAGGGAAGGACTGAGGGAAGAAGGGAAAGATCTGACGGAGGGAAAGAGTTGAGCAAGATGAGTTTCAGGATAACAAGATGATGCTTTTAGATGGTTAATATTTTAGACTGAGTAAGCGAAGTCGGCCAATCCTAGGTAGGCTTTTGTCCGTGGCTCTGCATTTGCATATAAACTTTGTGTTAGAGTCTACAGAGTAGATGAGATCATGGAGCAGCACACTGTAATGTATTGTGGGTAGTTGTATGATGATAGTTGTACAGGAGGAAAGGTAGGAACTAGACTACTACAAATGTAGGGACACATCATATGACCAATGAGAGATCTCAACACCCCCCCACGATCATGGGCATATAGATCGCTTAAAAAAGCACCCCCCGCATTTCTTTCCTCCGAAAATGAAGCTATTCACAGTGCATATGCACTTCAAAAATCACTTCGTTGCATGTTGTTGTAGGCCTAGTTGATCGACGAAGCGACGAAAAGCGTTCGCTGCCGCTGCTTGCTGTTACGTAGCAATGTATTTGAATATAACCGAACTAGATAAAACCTCTTATCATAAAAAGTGGTATCGCACTGCGATATGCTTGGTTCGTATATAGTATTCGGGATTTTTTGTAAGTGCAATAGCACCTATATTGTCGGCATAAATGACAACCGGCTTGTCGAGCAATATATGCTTCGAATCATACATATAAAGCTCAGTAAGCAGCAAGATTAACCACGGTGCTTCTTAAACTGCAGTGCTTATACAAAGTACTTAGATATAGTTGACGAGAGAGCAACACAAGCTTGCTTTTTAGAGGCCTAGTAAAGAGATAGGACTACTTACTAGATAGAATACAAATCCAGATATCGACAATCCATTTATGGAATAGGGTCCAATATGATCTATATCACAGTAACTATACAATGGTAGTTACTAGGGATCATCTTTGTTAAACTAGATGCATAAATCAATTATGCCTACTAGGTAATAGAACAAGCGTTTGAGAGCTTGTTTATACTAGGGTCTAGGGTTTCTAGCATATCTTGCTAGCTGGATTGCAGCATATACAAGGTCACCTCGGGTGCCTACTATTAACCAGATCACCTTATTAACCTTCTCTTAGTAGACCTTACATTCAGTTGGTATAGCTGGTGTTATAGACGGATTAATAATCAATGGTTCCTTCTCATTGAACGGCGTAGAAACTAGCTTGTAGTTCTGTATCCCATATTATCGTAAGGGAGAGATAATAAACTTCCGTTAGGAGAGAGCAATAGTAGGTCCCCGGCGGAGTAGTTCTATCCCAATATCCCAAGATACTCGGCCACCGAACCTTTATCTGTAAGATTGAAATACTTAGAAAGCTCTTGAATGAAAGCATCAATTGCTCTCTTAGAGGGTGTGAGAATCAAGATATGATAGTAATAATCCTAGAGGGTAGTCAGCGATAACTAGATGGGACGTAGAGTTCCCTAGTTAAGGACCAAAGTTGGGATATAGATCCCGAAAGTGATTCCTAGGCAACTGGATATACCTAGAATAACAGCGACAATGACGTCGATGAAAGAAGGTAAGAAATCCCCTAGTTATGATAAAACTGATGATAGGGTAGATGGTAGAGATGCGCCGAGAGGTGATGAAAACTCTGCACAAGAGGTCACTATCTATGTAGATAGAGAGCAAATAGATACCATCTGATAAAACCCAAGGTGGCGACGCCCGGCAGAAATTTGTAGACACAGTCCCCAACGTAGGAGATACTGCTGAAACTCTGCCTGTCACCTTGCCAGGTCCTAGCTACGTAGCTATCGACCTGAAACTGAATTTGAAGGTATTCACATGTCCTGAATAGGCAATTCCCGGGGCTTGGCGGGATGTGAATGTCAACTTGAAATGGATCGTGCTAGGCGAGACACGACCCCTGTGCACCGTGTCGCACATTGAAAACCGAGGATATTGACAGATCGTTAGATCAGATCAATAACGAGCTCCCCGGGCTCATAACCTGTTAGAGTCTACAGAGTAGATGAGATCACTTTGACATGGACGATGTAAATATTCGGCAATCATGGTGGAGCATAGTGGAGCTATACCTTATCAAGTAATATGATAGGTTTAGGTGTCATGGTCACGTGATCTGGGCCCCTCAGTGAGATCCTGGAAGGACTAGGCTGCGCCAAAACCGGGTGTTAGGGACTACCTAGTCCATCGACTGATCAATCACATGTACATGTTCTCTTCCAACAATCGATTATTTACTCTCTTTAAATGGAACTCTACTTTGAAATTCTTTCAGCAACCTTGGAAAGTCTAGCCCCACCGGTCCAAAGTCAACCACTTTCATACCTCGTCCATATGGTATGCGGGGGTGAGGTGTACGAACGATTCGACAAGAAAAAAAAGCTAAAGCAGTAACTCCCGAGGCCGGGTAGTGCAGGGCGAAAAGAAAGTTCGTACGCATCGTATTTGACTGGTTGTATGTGTGGTGGCGCCATTGCCTAAGCCGAATCATCAACTTCACTGCAAAGTCCAACGGTGACGTCTATACGTGTCCAGGTGTCACCAACCCTTTTTTCAAATCAGCACCTAAAAACCCCTTTACTACCATCATGTTGCCTTTCGGAGCTCGCCCGGGAAACCTGCGCCGGTCCCGTGCCCGACCCTCTGCAAATACGAACGGCAAGGATTCTGATGGGTCGGATGAGTGTATTGCAGATCCAGAACCTCAAATGTTCAATCCCACCTTAGCGGATGTACTCGATGTTCGGACTTTGTTGCAGTGGAAGCTCCCACGCGGTCTTCCCGAAGAGCTCATCGATATGATCGTCGATGCTGCGGAATATTGGCCTTCGATAGAGCAGAAAATGCAAACTCAGCGGATCATTCAGAAAGACTGTGATCAAGTTTTGCTAAAAACAGTTCCTCTCTGCTATGATCGGAATGTATATCTATCTATTCTCAAGTTAGTTGATGAGCCCATGCTGATAATCTGTTTCTGTTAGAGCTTAGAGCATGAACCGAGTCCCACCCCATTACGCCATCGCGGAGCACACCCTTGTCGCAAGATAGTCTTCAATATCTCATCTCACGACCAAGGTGGCGGGCGACGCCGCGACAACATGTATGAGTTTTCATGGACTTGGTTTGACGTTGAAGTGATTCATAACGCCCATACAAGGAACATGTATGTCAATGGAATCGAGCAAGAGATTCTCGACAATGAGCGTGGACAAGTCCGAAAACACTATACCGAGGCGGATGCGCTGTTGTTGCCCCGTGACAACAAATTGCAAGCGAATGGAGCCCACGTGAGCGATATGCAGCACAATAAAATTGTTTGGGACTATCGAGACGATATCCAGGCGGACTCGCCCGAAGCATTTGAGATTGAGAGGAATTTGGGTCGTGGCCGGCTTACTCTTGATGGTCATGGAGTGCGTGAGTTGGAGGTTGGCGATTCGATTGCCGTTTGGGCCCGGGCAAGATTTCCTGGCTGGTCAAATGAAGTGTATCGAGCGAGTGTGAGGATATACTGGGTTGTATGAGGTAACAGCGGTTGGACCAAGAACAACTAGAGACCTGTAGATATGGATCTTGTTTGGTATTGGGGATTCGATTTATACGAGTACTAAATGACCTGTTAGAAGAATGTCTTATACCCCATCTTATCTTTCAGATCTATACGGAGTAGTAGAATCCATACTCCGTACAACAGCCCTGGACGATTGTACATTGTACATTGTGTACTTGCTAAGCGTTGATTGGTTTCGCAGCCCAAAATCAATCACGCCATCTCTGCCAAGACTGTCTGATCGACGCCAAAACAACACAATATAAAGCCAACGGTCTCCTCGAACCGCTTTCGTGGTTTTTTTTTCCCCTTTTCCCAAATGCCAGTCATCATGCAGCCCAACCGTGGACTTGCAACATTTTTACCTATGCCATGAAAATGGTGTTTATCCTATAAGTACCTCCTCACATACTAACATGGATCGTGCCGACGGGAAGCGCACAGTGGGGATCAATCGCCGATTGAAAGTCACCGAATGAGTCACCGAATGAGTCGCCGTCTAAACCTTCCACCGCCAAATATGAAGCAGCCAATTTTTAGCTTGAAGATCCCCACATGCGGGACAGAATGCATTGGCCAATACATGTCGATAGAACGCCGACCCATATCGTCCGAGAGCTACACATGTGTCATGGGATATTGGGGGAAACCTTTTACCTGGAGAATAATGAAGGTTCCCGCTCTATAGCGAGGTCCTGACTGGACGATGGTTGCGTTATCTGCATGAAGGTACTCGCGATCCAAACACTACGTACCTGTATACGCATTCCATCGCCGATGATGTCGTTCCCTGGGTCTTGGCCCCCTTTTTAAACCCCGTCACAATCCCCGTCGGTATATCTGTTGTGATCTATTTAGTTACTTTAATAAACGCCGGTTTACAACACTTTTCATTCTACATTTTTCAATCGTTCCTATTCTTGCTTTTCTATTCTTACTCCCATATTCCAACCATCGCAACCCTCAACATGGCTACTCGGAAATGCGCGGCGGTCGTCGTAGGAGCCGGTCCAGCTGGAGTTGCCGTCATGGGAAACTTGTTGGAGCGCCAGCTGGGTGCAATCACATGGATTGATCCTTCGTTTGAGGCCGGGAGAGTCCACAGCAAGTATCGCGAAGTTCCCAGGTTTGTACCCGATCCTTAACAAGTAAACACAAGCCGGAGGATACTAACGAGATACCTCTAGCAACACCAAGGTTTCATTATTCCAAGCATTCGCACAAGCCACACAACCTTTCCAGAAAGTGATCGATAATACAAAATCACCTAATGCATTCACCAAATTGGCCAAACTTGATCAAGAATCTACCTGCACCCTTGGTTTTGCAGCGGATATGGTGCGTGGCCTGACGGACGGTCTTATGAAGATGGAGGAAGTATATGCATGCCGCGGCTTTGTCAAATCAGCCAACCTGAACGAAACGGTTAGTGATTTTATTGTACATCTACTTCTTGATCACACACGAATACTAACTATGACATGATAATCCAGACCTCCAGCTGGACCATTTCCATCAAACAGAATTCAAGCGAAGATCTTGAAACCGTCGAGACTACCCGCCTGATCCTCTGCACTGGCTCCTTCCCCACAGCAGCCCCCATCCCCGTCCCGGGACTGGCCATCCAGCGCTTGGACCTCGACGTAGTCCTCAAGCCCACCGAGCTAGCAACTACAGTCCCCTCAGACAGGCCCATCTCCGTCGCCATCGTCGGCGCATCTCACAGCGCCATTCTCGCCATTCTGAACCTCACCAGGCTCGCCCAAACCTCCCACCCTCTGCTGCGCATTAGCTGGTTCACCCGCCACCCCCTCCGCTACGCAGAGTACAAAGACGGTTGGGTACTGCGCGATAACACCGGTCTCAAAGGCTTGGCTGCGGAATTCGCTCGCTCCGAGCTAGAAGATGAGAAGCTTGCTACTTCGCGCGCTGGTCAGGTTCTGACCAAGATTGACTGCGCTGGTGGCCAGGAGATCGAGTCTGCTCAGTACCATAAGTACTTGCCCGCATGTGACTATCTTGTCCAGGCGGTTGGGTATACCCGTGCTTCGCTCCCTGAGCTCTCGAAGAATGGTGCGCCTCTTCTTATGAGCTTCGATCATGATAGTGGCATGTTCCACGAGCTCGGTCGTTCATCTGTTATCCCCGGACTGTTCGGTGCCGGTATTGCGTTCCCCGAGCGGGTCGTGGACCCACATGGCAATGAGGAGTACGCGGTTGGGTTCTGGAAGTTCATGAAGTTCCTAAAGCGGGTTGTCCCGTCCTGGGTTGCATGATTGTTTCTTCTCTTGCTTTGCTTTTGTAGATTTTATGCTTTTCTTGTCGTCTTACAGGACACTGATCACGGTGTCCATGCATTGTCTAGCGGGCTATGATTCCCACGTTTGATACCGATATCTATGGAGTAACTGGCGTTGTTCCGGGCGGTTTCGGAGCCTTTTTTTACTATAATTTTATAGCTGCTCTGCAGGCTACAATTCAGAAGAGCATCGTTCTTTTCCCTTCGAATTGATCGCATTCGCAAAATGTCGTAGTCATTCATCACCAGTCAGCAGACCATAATCCAAGTACTTCCAGTAGTATCAGCTTGAGCATTTGTGTATCCGGACTTCTACATCCGAAGTATATTGACGCAACGGATGGGCAAATAGCCAAACAGTGGGCAACTTGTAGAGTTTTGGTCGTTGTATACTATAGATGTCTATGTTTAGTACTGTAAAGGCCAAAGACATAAGCAAGCAACTTGTGCATCGAATTATTCTTCATCTGGATACTTTATCCAGTCCAACGTTACCCCCAGTTAGTCTAAAGGAGACATGCAACATATAAGTCGTCAACGCCACGCACAATCCCATAGCCCGGTCATATCACATCATGAAATACCATAGAAACATCAATTTTCCCTCCCCTCCACCTACCAGCACAGTTCGACGCATACTTCTTGTTCCACCAAGTTACAACATAACAACTGCAAAAACACCAGCGACAACAACGCCAAGGCCACCATTCCTCACAGCCCCAGCACCACTATCAGCAGTCTGCGTCGCAAACGCTTCATCAGTACCCGTAGCCGTGGCACGGTATTCACTCTGACTAGCAACAGCCTTGCGGTCATACCCAGTGGCGGTAACGGTGTAAGTACTGGAGGCCTGGGACCAAGTGAGAACCGTACCACTAGGAGGCGCCGTAACCGTACCGCCAACCTCGTATAGGGTCGAAGTGCCGTTATTGGGGAAATCGCCGGGCTTGTAGAACTTGTCTGCATCTGTGAAACCCAGGTCCTTGCACTTCGCATCCTGGAGGGTCGAGTCGCACGATGACCATGTCCAATTCGGCAGGGAGGTGTATAGATTCGGTAGATCGGAGGGGAAGAAGAGTCTCCACAGGTCCGCGCCGGCGAGAGTGGGTTCGGTGTGGGGGCAGATATCCCAGGATCTGTGGTTCGGGGGGCTTAGTTAGTGTGTTGGAAGGAAGGGTTGCGGTTTGGTGTGCTTCACGTACGCGGAGATACTAGCGCTGGCTCCGCAGCAGGCACAGTCCGAGGCACGGTTGGCAATGTCGAGACCGTTGTTTAGGTCCGACAGATCTGGGATGCTGCCGATGTCCCCGCTGATTTTGTCGGTGACATCGCGCATACAATTGATCTGCTGGTCACGCGATGATAGGGTTGTTTGGGTGACCTTGGCTAAATCGCAGGAGCAGCGGTTTGGCGCGTTGTCTGGAGGTGGCCAGAAGGGGATTGGTTCTTTGGCGCTGGGGCAGACCGCGAAGTATTGCTGCACGAAGAGCTGGTATTTGCAGGAGTAGACCTGACAAGCAAAATATTGTTAGCATGGGTTTATGATAGTCATTCATTGGGTATTCGTTGAAATAAAAAAGGTATATAAAAATCATACCTGGTTCCAGCATGACTCCGCCATGCAGTTAATATACTGTTGGTGGGAGTCGCAGCCACAGTCCACGACACAGTTACCATTGCCGTTGCAGCCTCGGATGCAGGAACTCCACTTGTCCGCGACATCCCTGTTGCACTTTGAGTACTCGGATGTGGAGGCGCAGTCTTTCGCGGTGATGTTTGTCTGGGCAGTGGCCAGGCCAGAGAGCGCCACGACGGTCGCAGCCGACGCAAGAAGGAATTTGGATAACATAGTGGATCCCGTTCTCGTTGGATAGGACTTAACCAAAATTGATGTATCTGAAGAATGGGTCTCTTCTCTGACTTGAGCTTTCAATGGCACTACTGAGCAAGCAAGAAACCCCCAATCCCCGGGAAGGATGCCACAGTACCTTTATAAGAAGCGAATTATGCAGCACAGCCCAGATTCGTTCAAAGCAAAATCTGTTCATGGGATCTCGGGTCCTCGGGTCCATCAATGGGCCCTGCTGCAAGCTAGGGGTTCAATCGTTGCAAACCTAGCTGTCATGTCACCGTTCTCAGCAACCAACCAATGACCTATGGCACAGCGTACTAATGTGACACAAAAGAGTAAGCTGAGCCATTCACATTTCAAAGGAAAGTGGATGACGAAGACCCCAGTTTCTGCATGTCTTCTGCATCTATTGCATATAGGCAATCACATTTTTCTTTGGCGAAGGGTATTAGCGATTGATAGATCAGAGATCAGATCCAGAATCCGCCCTATGAAGTGAGCGAATGGGACTGTATGTTTCGGGATTTCCACCAAAGCCCTGCATCAAGCTAGGAGCCTTGCTTCCTCTGCAGACACGAGATGGAGCGGAGTGTTCCTGCGATCATAGATTTATGAAGACCCTTGCTTGGAATTGAGCTGTTGATGACGATATCAAGGTACTATTATTAAACCTAGGCATGAGCGCTGTAGTTATTTTGCTTTGGGGGGCTCCCATGTTGTTCATGCGGTGTGTCAAGAGACATGCATTGGATTGATGTTTTTTTATGCCAGGGTTGGGGCTTCATAGCGCGGGTGCCTAGCATACATAGCGGAACCCTAGAAAGTACGGAGGATCTAAATCTTGGAAGCACATGATATGGTAGTCCAGATAACAATGACATCGTCCACGGAGACTTGAAACGTCGAGTCGTTCAGCAGATTGAGATTTCATCGTAGAGGGGACCTGGCACCTGGCACCTGGTGCATGTGTGAGTGGTCACGAGTCAGGCACAGGGCCAAGTCGGACAAGCCAAGACCTGGTCAAGATGATTTTGTATCATAATGACTATGTCTGAGTATGGAGTGTTATGTACCTATCGAGGTACATACATATGGTGCTCATGTCATGTAGTGAACCTTGCAAGTACTATACGAGCTCGCATTCCCATAATCGACTTACACGCGGAGATCGACCCGGGACTTGCATTTAAGTAAAATCGCAAAATTAGAAAGATTAGAAAGATTAGAAAAATTAGAAAAATTACATTACAATAGAATTACATTCTAAAATCACAGTGACTAGTCAAAACTAGTCAAAAAAAAAAAAAAAAAAAAAAACCAGAACTTATAAGACGTCAAATCTCCCATCCCTCCAATGTTGTGGAGAAGAGAAAATCCTTACTGGGAAGGGAAATTTGCTTGTTTCCAAGCCTTAAGGCCTTCTCCACCGGTCGATCATTATTTATGTACGGACATACTTCGTACGGAGTACTTTAGAGAGGACCCCTTACTGAGTTGATACGGCACTTTAGTCAGAATAAATGAAAGTCAATCTCTGTAAAGTACAATAGTCCCAGACTAGTCACTTCAAGAGATTTTGTAATTTCAGGACCTTTCGAGAGTAATATATTAGCGAGATTAGACTACAATTAAAACAGTGGACGCGGGACTATCCAAATTAATTATCTCCCCCACTATCCGTTTTAACAGATTTGTTCGAATATATTCAATCAGAGAATACACAATTATAGGAATTAGATTGTAGGGAGTATACAGTCATTAACGCTGGCCACACAAATAGTATAAGAATCAAATAACAACAAAGCCACAATCCCGACCGTAGTCAAAAGAACGGGTGTTTTGGACAGCTGCACCCTAAAAAAGGGACAGGCAATAACACAAATTAATTGGCTGTTTCAAGATACAGCCAATCAGAGAATTGAAGAGAGAAAAAAAAAATATGTATATATCAATAAAGCATGCCAACGTGACTTTCGAAGGTCTCGTTCGTGACGTGTGTATCCACAGTAATTTACAGCATCAGAGCACCGGCAACGATGGCAAGCATGCCACCGGAGACACGGTTGGCAAAGCCAGCGTTGGTGGTGGGCACGGCGCTCTGAGCGGCCGAGGAGCTGGCGCTAGTCGAGGTGGACTCAGCAGTGCTGGAGCTCTCAGAGGTAGAGGTAGCAGAGGCGGAGGTGCTAGCGACAGTGCTGGAAGCAGTGGTCAGAGTGGTGGAGCCGGTGATGGTGGCCGAAGAGCTCGAGGCCGAGGTCTCCGAAGTGCTAGTGCCGGTGCTAGTGCTAGTGTTGGTGCGAGTAGCCGAGGTAGATGACTCGGTGGAGGACTCAGTAGAAGTAGACGTGGAGGTTGAGCTAGCACTGGAAGAAGAGACGGAGACGGTAGCGCCATCGACAGTGAAACGGCCAATGTAGTTGTAGTCGTTGCTATCATTGTCCGAGACGATCCTAATGGTGTAATCGGGCTCGGCGGCCAGCTTGGAAGGCACATTCCATGTGTAGCTGCCATCGTTGGCGAGGTTGGCTGGGACAGTTAGTATCTTATCGGAATATTTGAGTCATTCGGATGTATCGCTTACAGGCAATGACAGTGCCGGCGTTGCCGCTGAGTACGGCTCCCCACTGCAGGATCAAGCTAACAGTGCCGGTGGTGGTAGGCTCCCACTTCAGGGCGGTAGACTCGCCAGTCTTGAAGGTGTAGCCATCGGTGGGAATGCTAAAGGGGTTAGCCTTGCTGTTCGCTGAGACGACAGCGGCCATGGCGGCGATAGCGAGGGACGTAAAGAAGCGCATTATGGCTAGTATGTATATATACGGTTGGGAATAACGATAGAATGTCCAAGTGAGGGATTCGGATTAAAAGAGTGAAATCACAAAAGCCTTAAAAGGAGTGGAAGGCGTGTAAAGAGGCAAAAACAGGAAGAAAGACCGGACACCCGGGATATCTTTAGTGTTCGCTTTATAACTAAGAGGGCATGTGCCCCATGATAAGGAGCTAGGCACAGCCCGGTAGAGTCCAAGGAAAGAGAAAAACAAATACAAAGGAAGCAAGGCGAGTGATTGGCCATTGTACATGGAGAGGGTCCGCGAGGGCCCGAAAGCGAGAAAAAAGGGAAAAGTTGAAAGCGTGGCGGTGATCCACGAGTTCTTTGGACCACTAACGGGCATCGTTGCCTCGCTTGGCAGGGAATGACCTCCTTTGACTGGTCTGAACCGGATGTGACCTTAAATGACTATATCCACTTTGGTCGGCTATAGTCACTTCGTCTCCGGAGCTAACTTGCTATTTTAGAGAAAATCCGAGATTTTACCGTTTAGGTACTGAGTAGATAATTTTAGATCTTATTATCGAAAGGATTATTTGGTTGAAAAGTAAGGAAAAGAATTCGAATTACTTTGTACATATGCTTGGATGTATTTATTTATTTTTTTTTCTCTTTGTCGCGTACTCTCGGAGCCACGCGATTGAGGTTCGGTTATTCGTCACAAGTTGGAAATCAGGCCAGAGCCCCCTACGCCTCCGAGCTAGGACCTTTTTTTTTTTTTTCACTTCCTTGCGCATGAATGTTTCGTAGTTCGTCCAGTTCTGACGCTAATTCATTGGGGTATCATGTGGGGCAACCTTGGAAGTCTTCCTCAATCTAGCATATTGTTCTGACCTAGCCATGCGATCACTTCCATTGCCCGGCGGTCATCGTCTTGCGTCTGTCGGTCCAGCAACTAATCCATGTCAGTACAATTTCAATAGGAGCCGCAAAATCAATAAAATGGGGCACTCACAGCTTGATAAAGTCCCTTGCGTTTCGTCTCTTTCTCCTTCTTTTCAATAGGCTTTGTCTTCGCCTTCGAGGTTCGTTCAGAGTCAATTTCATGAAGGAATTTACACTGGTCGCCACGGTTACAGTGTCCATTACGTGCAAAATAACGGCAAACAGTCTTTTTGCCTTCGCGGGGTGGTGGCGGCACTCGCTCTGGTCCCGTGCGACGTGAGGTTACTTGCTCTGGCGCGGAGTCATCACTGCCAGAGTCGGAGTCGGAATCTGAGCCAGAAGCACTCGAGGAGGTCCAATCACTGGCCCCATGATCAGATGCGAGCTCCATGCCATCCAAGCCATGGTCGGTGGGGTGCTCAGTCTTGATTGTGTGCTCGGGATTGGAGGACTTGGGCAAGACCTCGGGATCTCTCTGTGCCTCTGTCGCGTGGGAAGCGGGGACGGCTGGTTGAGCTGGCTCTGGAACTGGGTCATGACGCTCGGCTTTTACTGTTCCCTCTGGCACCGTAGTTTCGGGTTCAGTCTTAATGGCTGGCTCCGGTACTGCATTTTCAGGTTCGGTTTTGAGGGCTGGCCCTGAGTCTGGCATCACGTTTGCAAGTTCAGTTTTGATAACCGGGGCTGGCGCAAGGTCTTGGTGTCTGGGTGTGATACCCGTATCTTCGTCTTGAGAGTCTGCATTTAGACTCAATGCCTCCTTCTGTAGAGCTTCCATTCGGAGACGAGCAGCTTCGGTCTCGGCCATAGCTTTTTGGATTCGTTTCTCCTCTCGTTCAAGGTTGCGCCGAATCTTCTCCCTGCGCTGCGCATTTGTCGTTGCATCTGCAGTAGGATCTATCTTGTGTTCGTTTTGCTTTTGTATATGTTCCTTGCGCTTTTCTTGCTGCTCTTTTTGCTTTTGTTGACGGATTGCCTCGCGAGCGGCCTTTGCCTCCTCCATCGACTTCTTCTTTTCTTCAACCCGAGCTTGAGTGGGGAACTTCTTCCTCCGCTCTGCAATCCAAGCGGCGATATCGGACGGTGTTTGCAACGTAGACGTTTTTCCTTTGTATGAGACCTGAAGTGGTGTTGCGTCAGATCCACCTTGCGCCAGCTTCGATTCTTCGTCTTCATCAGCCTCTTCTTCGCTTGACTCATGATCCTCGGTATTAGGGGTCAGTCCAAGTTGGTTGTGCTTCCTTTTTCTCTTCTTTGCCTTTCTGTTGGATGTGGAGTCTACGGCGGGTGGTGGTTTCGAGGGCAGAGGGTTGCCGAAGCTTGGGACGGCAGGCGCCGCGGGAGTTCGAGGTGCAGTTGATTGAGGTTTGTTGAATGCGGATGAGTGATCCCGCTTCTGATTATGCTTGGGTTTCGGACCCTGGTTGCCATGCGCATGAGTAGGTCGTGGCCCTCGTGCGTGCCCCGGTTGAGCCCCCATGTATGGCGCTGCGCCTTGCATCTCATTGTGCCATGGCATGGGGGGCAGCATTGCCTGATTGTTTGGTTGCTGGCCATGGGGAGGTGCTGGTAAACCTTGCATGTACGTCGGAGTTGCGGGTGGGTAAGGTGTGGAAAGGTTGGGCGTATTGTAGTGCTGATAGTTACCCGGAGCTACCGACTGGGGATATTGTTGAGAGGGGAATGGGGGTAGATTTTGAGAATTCTGAAAGGCCGGCGTTTGTCCATGATGATAGGCCTGGGGAGGCATATAAGGTGCTGTGGGAAGTGGTTGAGGATATCCGCCATACATTGGTTGCGCGTAGTTGAACCCTGTAGGGGGAAGATATGATGGCGTTCGTCCACTTTCTGCATGATTTCCTCCCCGGCCTCGGTTGCCATGTCCTCTTCCACGTCCCCTCTGACCTCCGCCATGCCCACCGCGTCCACCCCAATTCTGTCCATGGTGAGTCGGGTGAGCCGGCGCCTGGTTAGTTGCCGGCGGGGGAGGCGGGGGAGGCGGGAAAGAAAATCCCTGCGAGCTCATGACTAGAGCCTTTGGGTTTGCTGGAGACTCCAGCACAAACACAAGAATAATCTCGTAAACTTAGCGTATTTGCGGAGTCAAGGTTGAGATTGAAAGCTTCCGTTCCGTGGTCACGTGCGAGCGGGATTCTAGGCGGAGCACGAAGAATCTCAGAAGGGTTTTTGATTGCTTCAATTGACAATGGTAAAACAGGAAAAGATATTTGCACCTATTCACTTCGTCTCTGCCTAGTCAGATCACTCTCCTAGTTGCACCTTCCCTACCGTCGCCATGTTTATCCTAGTAAGTTTAAAACAGTCATATATAAAAAACTTTTTCTAACGTTACCAGACCACCATATCGGACTTGATTCAGATCTCGCCCGAGGATTTCTCCAAGTTCAGTGCAGTTGCGCTTGAAGACAACATCAATGCAAAATACGCCAATAAAGTGCGCTATTCAAACTTCTTCCTTCCACGTCCTTAATGCTTATTCTGCCCTTCAGGTCATTCAAAAAATCGGCCTTTGCATCAGCTTCTATGACCTACTTGAATCTTCTGATGGCCTGATTGGTCATGGAACCGGCTTGGTTAATGTCAATGGTAGATGATCCGAGCCCTTTCTTGAGTCTGAGATCTTTACTGACCATTACACAGTAAAATTTCGCATGATTGTTTTCCGACCCTTCAAAGGGGAGATCATGCTGGGGAAAATTGCTAGTGGCACAGAACACGGAATCAAGAGTGCGTTCCCAATACGAAGACTCAGTGCGTGTCAAAGGCTAACACATTCCAGTTGGCCTTGAATTTTTCAATGACATTCTGATCCCTCCCCAAATGCTGATGGAAAAGTCCCGATTGTGAGCTGGTCCTAGCCTCATGTCAAATCTGAAATGCTAATGTGTCTTGCAGTGACTATGCTGAGCAGGTGTGGATCTGGGAGAGTGAAGGGGGGACAGAATTCTTCTTCGATGTAGGAGAAGTTGTACGATTCCGAGTCGAATCAGAAGAGTGGCATGATCAAATCCCCAGTGCACCAGATGTTGCGGATGAAACTCCACAGGACAGGCGCCCTCCGTATTCTATTCTTGTTGGTCTCTCTATATCGGTCTTGTTAGCTCTCACTGACCATCTTCTAGGGCTCGATGCAAATGGGTGGAACTGGGCCCATCACTTGGTGGTAGGCCGCTGCCGACATACTGCCATTTGATGTCACATTAGACTGTCTTCTTGTTGGCCTATCGTGGCCCGTTCTCAGCGCCGATAAAATTTCTTTTAGAGTCAGACCAGATACCCATACGAATCAATGCCAATGAATATAGAGATAACTGAGTGACATATTGTAATGAGCGCCAACTGACAGTGTAAAATCGCCCAATAGGAGACACAGCTAAGCAACAAAGTAATCTAAATTCAACGTAAATAAATCCCCGCATCTACACTTTTCCTGAAAGATAACGTACAGAAGATACGATGTACAGAGCAAAGGTATAACATATATAGTATGGATCACCAATTAGGAGATCTGCAATGCGGCAAGTTCCGAACACTCCGATACTCCGAGTCATCGGGGTATCCCAATGGTTCTCCGAGCAGAATTGCCGGCTGGCGGTGGAGTTCCGCTGGTCTCTCGTCCAGTCGCAATCGCGCGATCCATCGTCATCTGCGCCCCAGGGGTTGGTAGTATGTAAAAGATTCTCTGGAAGAATTTTTTTTTTTCGGTTGAATTTTTCAGCACGAAAACATCCAAAAGCAGACATTAAAACTGGATTTCGCCATCTCCCTTGATTATCAATCAGATTCGCAATCCGAGTCTCTTTCCGGTTTCAGACAATCCAGTCATATGTTGTACAAAGAAGCGGTGATCTCATCTTATCGATAAACATATAACCTACCCCTCGCCTCTCTCAATTGCCCTAAAAATCATCTTCTTTCTATACACAATGGGCTCCACGGAAAACGGACACACTGACCGCGGTTTTGGGACACTGGCTGTCCACGCTGGCTCGCCCCATGACCCGGTGACTGGCGCTGTTATTGCACCGGTAAGCTCATCAATCTAGGGACAATACAAAGACGGTACTAACAATGCGTTGACTAGATCTCTCTGTCGACCACATATGCCCAGACTAGCGTGGGAAACCCCGTTGGCCTGTACGAGTACACACGGAGCTCCAACCCCAACCGGTTAGTTTATTAGTCCAGAAGTTGGACATATTGATCAGGTGGACTGATCCCCGCAGTGATAACTTCGAGCAAGCCGTTGCCGCTCTCGAGCACGCCAAGTACGCTCTTGCCTTCTCTTCCGGCTCCGCCGCTACTGCCAATATCCTCCAATCCCTTGCTGCTGGCTCCCACGTCGTTTCGGTCTCCGATGTTTACGGTGGTACCCACCGATACTTCACCAAGGTTGCTTCGGCGCACGGTGTCCAGGTCACCTTCACCCCCTCTATTGAGGTGGATGTGGAGCAATTGATCCGCCCCGAGACTAAGCTCATTTGGATCGAGACCCCCTCCAACCCGACTCTTGGTTTGGTGGATATCCGGGCTGTTGCCACCGTTGCCCACCAGCACGGTATCCAGGTCGTTGTCGATAACACTTTCATGAGTCCCTACGTGCAGAACCCATTGGACCACGGTGCCGATATTGTTGTGCACTCCGTGACCAAGTACATTAACGGCCACTCCGTAAGTTCTTACTTTCAATCTAGATTTAGCAGCATTTAGCTAACCCTAATTTAGGATGTCCTGATGGGCGTGGCTGCTTTCAGCTCTGAGGCCCTCAAGGAGCGCCTTGGCTTCCTCCAGAACGCCATCGGTGCCGTCCCATCTGCATTCGACTGCTGGCTCGCTCACCGCGGTCTTAAGACCCTGCACCTGCGCGCGCGCGAGGCCACCAAGAACGCCACTGTCATCGCTAAGGCCCTTGAGTCCTCTCCTCACGTCATTTCCGTGAACTACCCCGGCATTGACTCCCACCCCCACCGTGCTATTGCCCTCAAGCAGCACCGTGATGGTATGGGCGGTGGTATGCTCAGCTTCCGTATCAAGGGTGGCCAGCAGGCCGCACATGATTTCTGCAAGTTTACTAAGGTTTTCACCCTCGCCGAGAGTCTCGGAGGTGTTGAAAGTCTGTGCGAGGTGCCCTCCAGCATGACCCACGCTGGCATCCCCAAGGAACAGCGCGAGGCCGCCGGTGTCTTCGATGACCTTGTGCGCATGAGCTGTGGTATTGAAGACTCCGTGGACCTCCACGCTGATGTGATGCAGGCTCTCAGCCTGGCTGCTGCGACCCAGAAGGCTTAAACACAGCTCATGTCTTCTGTTTGCATTTAAAATATTAGAATAGACAGCGTCAGTTTCTAATCACTTGGATATGACATTACGAAATATAGAATCACTAAATCATAAATTTACCATTACTACTGCCCGACCCTAAGACTTCCAAAATAGTGTTTGAATTGATCATCGAGGTTGTATACTCGTATTCTGCCTAAGGCAGATACCCGCTTAGTCATCGTTCCACCCACTGCAATTTTTTGTATGGATATCAGATCACAGCGTCTCTGAAGAAAAGCCCTGGAACCGAATTACTGTTTAATCAGTTGCTCCTCGCATCTAAATATACTGTTTTTGTCCAGGCTAGTACAAATTGTCGGCAACCTGCAATTCCGAAAAATTCTCATCATCCGCAACATCGGGGCCACTTCAGGCAACCCACCTACACAGGACTAAGTGTCTTGGAAGAAAAGTTGGCCTCTTATAAAAGTGAAAATGGCCTTCAGCTTCGGATTCTCGGGGGATGATATCGACATTGATGATTCGGAGATCAATAATGATTTCTCCGATGTGCCCTCCCAGCAAGCCGTTGGCAATTCTCTTCCTGAGCTTGTGAAAGCGGTTAAGCATGATATGAATGAATGGGTAAGTGATCAAGCAAGATATTTTATTTTCAATTATGCGTATTATGCTTTTGTCATGAATGTTTTGAGCTGGCAAGTATATTCTAAATCCCCAATTCGGGCATATGAGATACTGCCCTCTATCATCGACAAGAGCACGGAAACATGAATTCACTACTTTGGAATGCATGATACTTGTTCAAGAGAGCTCCAAACTAACCAACATGACAGCTCTCAATTCTTCCCTCTCAAATCTTCTACAATAAGCTCGCAATCAGCGATACGCCTCTGGCCGTCGCTCGTCGAGAGATCTTTGATATTCGCACCCAGCTCATGGCTGAAGATAGCGCAGGTCACGATAATGAAGAACTTATTGCCGGCATTGAAAAGGGCGACATCACGCCCAATTTCTATGAAGGCGGCTTCAAAACCTGGGAATGTGCCTTGGATCTAGCCAAGCTCTCCCTCAACGATGACATTCTTAATGAATCCTCCGATAGCCCGACGGACATTCATATAATTGAGGTTCGTAATCACCCGTCTTGTGGAAGCTTTTCCCAAGACCTACCTGGAGCGAGGGCTAATACGAACGAACAGCTTGGTGCAGGCACTGCAGTCCCATCGTTGACGCTATTCGCCCGTCTTCTCAACCAAGCCGAGCTCGGTCAGAGTCAAAGAAAGACACTCTTCACGTTCGCAGACTACAACTCGGACGTGCTCCGTCTTGTCACGCTCCCGAATCTTCTTTTGACATGGCACAACAGCCGCTCCCAAACGGCTGTCTCAGTCGCCTCAACTGCGCCAGACCAGGACGAGGAGTTGGACATCACGCCTGAGCTGGTTCAAGAATTTAAAGATGATCTTGCTCGGCGTGGGATTTCGGTTGATTTCGTTTCAGGTGCTTGGTCGCCCGAGTTTGTGGATCTGGTCTTCTCGTCCGGCGATAGTGCTCGCAAGACTCTAGTTCTTGCTAGTGAGACCATTTACTCTCCCGCATCGCTGGCGGCGTTTTCAGAGACGCTTTTGGCGCTGCTGCGCCGCTCGAACACCGTATCGGCGAAAACTCGGGCTCTCGTCGCGGCGAAGAAGGTTTATTTCGGAGTTGGTGGTGGTGTTGATGAATTCCTTGCTGTGCTGGGTAATGTCTGTGCCAATGAGCTGGACGTGCAGCAGAAACTGAACGTTCAATCTGAGGGTGTGGGCCGAGTAGTTTTGGAGGTTGTGCCCTCAAGTGGGCCCTAGAGTGAATTCAATAATAAAACGAACATCCAATCTCTCCATTCAACGAATATTCAGCAAGGATCTAGGAGTTAGGTTCAAAGAAACAAAAGAAAATCCAATTATCAGGTGCTGGATTGAACGTCAAGTCCCAACGTATATGTACATGATTTTTCCTCCACACATGTCTAGTCGACCAAAGAAAAAAGATAACCCCATTTACTCGTAGATCGACACAACCTTGCCGTCCTTCATCCGCGCAACCCGGGACTCCTCAGCCTCCTGGTTCTTGCGCTGGTAGTGAGCCACGACATGGCTCAGGTCGGCCTGCGAACCAGGCGAGACGTTGTATGGAGAGCCGGAGTTCATCATACTAGACAAAAGGGAAAAAGGTACAATTAGCACAACAAGAAAGAAAAGCATTTCCGGAGCAACCAGATCACATACTCGGGCTGTCTGAGGCTAAAAGCCTCGGCTGGACCCTGACTGCCGAGCAAGTGGCGGTCAGCAGCAACCTTCTCCATGATAGCGGTGTGGATAGCGTTGCGTTGCTCGAAGACCTCCTGAGAAGGAGTCCACTTCTCGATGAGGTCGGAGATCCAAGAGGGCGAGTCGGATTCCTCGTTTGACTTGCTAACGTTATAGAGGATGAAGGCGGAGGCGATGGAGCCACAGGTGACGTAGAAGCTGCGCTGTTAAGTGGACATGAAAGGGTTAGCCAGGTGGTCGTGGGCCATTGAGACATTTCTTTGCCCTGCTACCAGACTCGGGTCCGGTCGCGGTCGGCGGGGAGAGGAGCTTACGCCGAAGCTTTCGTTCACGGGCTCATGGGCAGCGTGAGAGCCCCAGCGGCGCTGGGTACGCAGCAACTGCCGCGTCGAAAGAGCAGATCGTCTGGCAGCGAACATTGTGTAGAGGGAAGCAATTGGTGATGATCGATGACCCTTTGGGGAGCGATGATAGGGCGAGATGGAAAGCGAAAGTCGATGACACGTGATGTCCGTATTGGGTTTAGGGCAATCCTCTATTCTGGTAACTCGTGGACAACATCTCGAGTTATTAACTAAGTTAGTTAATAGTTTGTTACATGTAATCTATTATTATATATTATATGGGATGATAGTTGGATAGAATTATGTTTTTGAACTAGAATTGATTCGATATTTTTGTTCTCATATATCTTTTGGAGATTAGAAGGTCAACCCATGCATACAATTTAGTATCACACTGCAAGACTATAATTAATAGCGACTGTAGTACTACTCTGCACGATGTACAATGTACAATGTACAGATAAAAATAAAAATCCAAAATTAAAGTGCAGCCCGATCTACTTGACATACAAAGTAGACAATCATATTATGTCAATATACTGATATGTCAAAAACCTCATCTAGTAATATGTGTTGTCCGATACCAGCCTCACTATTTGTCAAGGCTAACCACACTAATTGAGCGAGATACATCCTTTCGACATATCGCCTCATTTTAATTCTGACATATTAGTGCCTGGCTCTCAATTGAACATGTCAGTCAAGTTTTCCCCACTAATGCCTTGAATCGCCCGAACCCACAGTTTGATGCCCAATGTCATGGCGTCTCCCAACTGGTCTCGCTTCGGTTCAGAATGGAATATGGGTGGATTCGGATCTTCTCTGTGCCCTCAATTATTCGATAATCCCTGGTTCTCGCGTCTAATTGATGGCCCTCTCGCACATTGGGGGTTGTGGATGGGTATCAACACACTAAGGGTCGGTCCGCTATTGTGCCCAGACAACGTTGGGATACTAATTTTTGAGAGATATTTTTTGAATTTCTTTCGGGTTCAACTTTTTCTTTCCTTTTTTAATTTCCTAGGTCATTTGGTCTTATCCCAAAAATATCTACATTGTTTTCGCGGATCTTCATTCGTGCCCACTCTCACAGTCAGAGAGAGGCTTCAGGTCTCTGCCCGATCAAAGTCACTTTGGCTTACGCTTTCTAAATATTCTAAAGTATTAATACTTCTCAACTATAGTCGACTTTTGGGCTATATCTTGAGGCATCGCCACAGGGCTGGTTGCAAATGTACAGTGCAGTCATCCCCATATGATCGGAACTATCACTCATGCTACATTTAGTACATTGATCCTATTGGTAACACGTCTCTCAGAGGCAAGAAGACTTGGGCACGCATCACTCTACCGCAATGGCCGCGGGCAGCAAGAAGGCTAAGGCCAAAGACAAGAATGGCAAGGCATCCACCAAGAAGGTTAAGAAGGGGAAGAGCCCAGAGGTCACAGAGACTCAGACAACTACGACAACTCCTGCTCCTGGCAGCCCTGAACTCACGGCGCAGGAACCAGAGCAAGTAAAAGACCAATCTGTTGTTGACAATACAGATATCGAAGTAAAGACACCACTTCCTGTATCAGCATACGAGGTATTCGACGACGAGGCTACACCTCAAGACAGTTCCAACCCTGTCGCAGAACAAGAAGTACCTGTACTCGACAACCCCGTATCAACATACGAGGTATTTGACGACGAGGCTACACCTCAAGACAGTTCCAACCCTGTCGCAGAACAAGAAGTACCTGTACTCGACAACCCCGTATCAACATACGAGGTATTTGACGACGAGGTTACACCTCAAGACAGTTCCAACCCTGTCACAGAACAAGAAGTACCTGTACTCGACAATCCTGTATCAACACCCGAACTACTTGACGACAACACTACACCACAAGACGTCCCCGACCCTGTCGCGAATCCAAAATCACCTGTACTCAACCCCCCCGTATCATCATACGAGGTGTTTGACGACGAAACTACACCCCAAGACATCCCCGACCCCGTCGTGGATCAATCATCACCTGTAGTCGACAAGCCTGTTGACGAAACACTACCCTTGGACGCACCACCCTTGGACGCACCACTCTTGGACGAGCCAAGCTCTACTCAGCCTCCAACCGAGAACTCTGGAAACAAAGAGCCGCCCGTGGAAGAAGCAAGCTCGGCTCAGCCTCCTGTCGAGGACACTGAGATTAAAGAGCCACCCGTGGAAGAAGCAAGCTCGGCTCAGCCTCCCGTCGAAGACACTGAGATTAAAGAGCCGCCCGTGGAAGAAGCAAGTTTGGTTCAGCCTTCCACCGAGGACTCAGAAGCAAAGGAGCTATTGAATGACCATACCAAGCAAGATCAACCCAGTCAAGTCGAACACTCTGAGAAGACTGTAGTCTCATCACCACCTGCTGATCCATTTTCTCCTGTGGCCGCTTGTGTGCCCTTGCCTTCACCATCCTTGACTGAAGCACGGTATATGTCAAGTCCTTCCCAGGATAACCAACTTTATTACGCTGGACAATCAGCGTATTCCCCTTACGCTTCACCCGTCCCCTACTCGGCGCCAGCACCTTACGCGTCACCAAGCGCCTACGCTTCGCCAAACCCATACGCTTCGCCAGTACCGTACGCTGCCTCCCCGGTGCCGTACGCTTCGCCAAACGCCTACTCCTCTCCAGTACCCTACGCATCACCTGCGCTCCACGCCCCGGTACCGTACGCTGGTTCCCAGGTGCCTTACACTTCATCTACACCTTACGCTGGTTCTCCAGTACCTTACAGCTTACCGGGACCCTACGCTGGCTCTCCGGTGCCTCACGCCTCACCAGTAGCTCATACTGCGTCACCGGTGCCCAAAGTCAGCAGCCCTCTTGCACGTTCTCATTACCCTCAAATGTCTCCAACTATATCACCAACTGCAACTCCCCCACCTCAGAATCCACCAGCTGCACCGATGGCTCCTTCAGAAGCATCGCCCATGGCCCAAAATGGACATGGACCGTATCCTCTCCAATCTCCTGTCATGAGCTCTGCTGGAATGGTACCTCCTTATGGGCATTATTCTCCTCATCATCAATCGGAGGCCCATTATATGAACCGGAGCTACAGCATCCCAGATCCATCATATTCAGCATCATACCAGGCCCTTCAAAACCTGTCCATGGCAAATGGCCATTCTCTTGAGAATGGGTCTCCCCCAGAAAATGACAGTGAGCACATTGAGCTTCTTCAACGTATCCAGTCAGCCATTCCAGACATCAACCGTCTTCTTCATGGGTTCCGCAACACCCACAGCAAGCTATCGAACCGGGAGGCTGAGATGAGACACATTGGAAGCCAGCACGACCAAGCTTTGATGCACAAGGACTACTACATTGAAGCTCTGCAAGCTCAAATGAAGAAGACTGCCAATGAAAGCGCTGAAGAAGACGCTAAGTTGAAGCATACCATCAGTGAACTGCGTCTCGAACTCGGAGATCTGCAAGAGAAGCAGAAGGACCTTGAAGATGGCCTAGCTGTCCACCAGAAGTCCAACGAGGAGCTTTCTGAAACTAAGGTCGAACTTGAGGGACAAATCAATAAACTCAATGAAAGCATCGAGGAGTCAAAGGAAGCCCACGAGAAAGAGTTGCAGGCCCAGAAGGAGGCACAGGAAAAGGCTCTTGTGGCACAGAAGGAAGAGCTCACTGAATTGTTTGAGGAGATCAAGGCCGAGGATGAGAAATCGGCAGCCGAGAATCTGGAGACTCGCGAGCGCGAACTTCGCAGTGCACACGAAGCCAGCCAAGGCGAATGGGAGAAAGAGAAGGCCCAATTGCAGGAATCCTTTGAAACCCAACGCACCGAGCTGGAGGCCACCAAAACCGAAGTGACATCCCAGATCGCTGCTTTGGAATCCAAAGAGACCGAGTTGCAAGCCCGACTCACCGAACTCGCATCGACACGTGAGGAACTGGCAGCCAAGCTAGCAGAGCTGGAAGAAACCCACCAGAAGAACGCCCAAGAGTCGGAAGAACTTCGACAAGGCCATGCTAATGAATTGGACTCCTTGCGACAATCCCACGACGAACAACTCGCTGCTGCTGCCAAAGAATTGGACGAAAAGATCGCAGCCCTGGAAGCTCACTTCAATGAGAAAGAGCAGGTTTGGACCTCGGAGCGCGCTGCCTTGGAGCAGCAACTCTCCGAGAAAAATAGCGAACTTTCCAGTGCTGAGCGAGAGAAGGAGAGGTTGGAAGGAGACAATATTGTCAAGGAGCAGCACCTTCAGCGTGCGGTGGAGGGCATGCGACTGACTATCGATAACTTGGGCTCGGATTGCGACAGGCTGAGAAAGACACTGTCCAGCCTGGGAGAGGCCACTGACCTCAGGAACACCAAGGGCGATCAATTCTTGTAAGTGAGCCTTTGATGCCCTATGGATTTACGATTTTGTTTCTTTTTGTTTCTTCTTCTTCTTTTTTTGGTTTTCGTCTTTCGAAAGACAAGTCATTCATTCTCGATATTTCCTTTGTTTGAACTGCATCAGTGCACAGCGGACATACATTCTCTTATAGACTCATGTTGATAACGATAAATGGACACGATCTAATAAACACTTTCATCTTTAGCTTGGACTGCTTCACAGAGCTCTCACAGCTCATCCACAATCTATCCAAAGAGCATTTCGGATATCTCCCCATCGATCCCCCAAAAGACATCCTTTCCAAGATTCCATCCGAACTTCCACCTTTCCTTGACAATACCCCAGCCTCTCGCGAACTCCGCTGTGCCTACATCCAGCACATCATCTCAAAAACCTTAACCTTCCGAGTCTTCCAACCCTTCCTCTTCACCCTGGGCCGACGATACGACAAAGCGGACACCTTCTTCCAGATGCTATCCATGGATATCCGACGCAAGTCCGTCCGGCGCGAGGCTTTCTGGCGCCAGCAAACGCTGAAAGCAGCCTACACGACCTCAGATGCCAAACAGTCAATCAACGTAGCCGCAGCAGTCATCGTCGACGAAATCATCGACCACATCAAGCACTTCGCCGATCCCAAGCACCTCGACTCCCTCCTAATCGGCGTCCGAAAGATCGTCAAACTCGCCGCCGAGACATGGAGACACGCACGCGTTGAACGCGAGCTCGTCCTCGCCAGTTTCCCCGCCCCAGACGCAGAGAGCGTCTCGAATGAGGGCTGGGTGGAGTATGCTGCCAACAAGGATCAGAAACACACCGCGTCAAACGAGCCTACTCGCCATGTCGTGCTGCGCACCTTCCCGCGTATTACGCGCGAGGCTGCTCATGAGGACTTCGCTAGCGATGAAGAGAAAGCTACTCCGTGTGTTTACTCGCAGGGTGTTGTGCTGTACTCCGATTCACCGGTTATTATGGGTCGGCTTCAGGAGTTTGCCAAGAAGTCAAATGACTCGCTGGTCACTGATTCGCCTCCTAAGACGCCCTTGGGCGCTAAGGGAAGCGAGAAGTTGTCGCCGATTGATGTTTCCTCTCCGAAGGTTATGACTGTTCGGTCGGCTCCTACGAGTCCAGGTGGGAAGGGTCAGTTTATGAGGACGTGATTTTGGTTTTGGTGACTTCGATGTATTGTTTCTATAGCGGCTGCGCCATTCTTTCATTTGTTTTTTCTTATGTTGTTCCTTTGTCTGTTCATCTTTTGTTTTACCGCCCATCTGTTGTGAGATTTTATTGGGAACGTTTCAGCGGATTTGGATTTGATTCTTCTTATGTTGTCTTTATGTTTGAGTATTTATAGCTTTGTTTGAAGATTGTATGTAAACAGCAACAATGTTAGCGAGTTAGAGAGAGAATAAGACCACTTTGTACCTGCATCACGGTTTCTAGCTAGCTATAAAACCAATTAAATTTATAAGCGATATATTATTTAGAGATAGTAAGGATAGGAAAAGGTTTAAGGGTTATATTTATAAGCTAACGTATTTCACCACCGAGTGGCCCACCCCAAAACACCATAGTAAATGCGATATTTTACAACCTCATATAGCAACAACCACGTTATTATTTGATTCTATTATCACTCGATAGCTTTTGATAAGGATTTCAAACACTATATATCAATTTTAAGAGAATCGAACAACTATATTATCACGGTATCAAAAATTACGTTACTGAAAGCTAGAATCAAATATAGCGTAAACCTAAAGTCATAAATATTTTCTAAACTCCCTAGAGAAGCTAGATATCACCTAAAAAGGTATTTAGCTATAAGGAAAGCTCTATATAGACTATCGTTGTTGAGATATCAAGTTATAATTTATCGCATTTACTATGGTGTTTTGGGGTGGGCCACTCGGTGGTGAAAGAGGTTATATCGCGGCCTAATTAATTAGAAAGCGACGAAATAGAAGATAGTAACTATATCGACTACCGAGGTAGAGCTTCTAGCTCTAGCCGAAGTAGGTAAAACGATATAACTAACATATTCGGTAACCACTGTAAGCAAGCCGCCAGCTTCAAAACACATAGTAAATGGGACAAATTACAACTTGATATCTCAACCACCAAAGTATAATTTTAGTTCTATTATTATTCGATAGGTATTGATAAGCATTTCTAGTAGTATATCACAGATTCGAATAAATCAAAACCCTAGATTAGTATGGTATCGAAAATTACATCTCTAAATTCGAAAAGTATATATATCTTAGTCATTAATTTATTTAATTTCCCTAAACTCCAACAAGTGGCTAGATATCATATAAAAAGCATTAGAATATAAGAAAAAGCTCATATAGTCAACCGTTGTTGTAATATCATATTGCAATTTATCGCATTTACTAGTTACTAGTAGCGCCGAGTCCTGAACGTATTCCACATGCGAGTTGCGCAGCCCGATACATATAGTAAATGCGATAAATTACAACCGGATGTCTCAACAGTACTTACCTATGTGAACTTCTGTTATAGCCTTATGCTTTTTATATAATAACTTGATTCTCTAGGACGTTTAAAAAAATAATCACGCCTTTAGGATTACGATATATATTTCCCGGTTCGAGCTGCGTAATTTTCAATACAACAATAATGCCGCTTTTCAATTTCCTTAAAACTCGTATTTCTCGCTCTCGTATTTCTTGCTTAAAAGACTTATCAATAGCTATCGGCAAATAAACATATAATAGAAAGGCGTTGGTTGTTGAAATGTAAGTGTAGCATACATCGCATTTACTACCACACGCATTCCACTATTCTTTTTACCTACAAACCATTTCAGCTTCAACTCCATAGTTTTAGTAATTCAAACATGTAGTACATACGATCGTAGATTGTGGACATTTATCTTCCCTGAACACTCTCTATAAATAAATCTATTGTGGAAAATGGCATGTATTTAATCACAGGCCACTGATATGTCCTTGCAGTGTGTCCCCGCAAACCCCGAAAAAGCCATTGGTATGATACTCGACTGCGGCGTACTCTTCTGCTCTAATGAATAGACCGGCCTAGCCACTCAAGGGACCCCCATGAGTGCGCATGTTCTATACCGAGAACCGCTTTACGACCCTTGAAGGTCAGGCGGAAGACTGCTTCGGCTTTCGCGTAGTCTTTGTGGTAATAGAGAGCACGGCCTAGCCATTCAAAGGAGGTGAGTGTTTCCTCATTATCCATACCAAGGACCATTTTACGACCCTCGGCAGCCTGACGAAAGGCTTCTTCGGCTTTGGCGTAGTCTTCGTGATAATAAAGAGCTCGGCCTAGCCACTCAAGAGAGTAGAGTGTGCTTTCATGTTGTTCGCCGAGAACCATTTTACGACCCTCAACAGCCTCGCGTAGGGCTGCCTCGGCTTTTGGATAGTCTTCGTGCCAATAGTGAGCCCGGCCCAGCCAGTTAAGCGAGGTGAGCGTGTTTTCACTGTGTTTGCCGAGGACCATTTTACGGCTCTCAGCAGCCTCGTGGAAGGCTGCTACTGCTTTGGCGTAATCTTCAAGAAAATATAGAGACTTTCCCAGCCACTCAAGAGTGGTGAGTGTGTGTTCATGGGCTGTGCCAAGAGTCTCTGTACGACCCTCAAAGGCGCGGCGGAGGGTTTCTTCGGCTTCGATATATTTGTGCTGCTCACATAAAGTTTCGCCTAGTTCACTAAGTCTTATAAAAGTGTCTTCAACGCTAGGAGCAGGATTTATATGTCGTTGCTTCAGCCAGTCGCTCTCGAGAACCCCCCGAGCGGATAATCTGGACGAAGCATCTGGGGCCATCGTGGCTCTCATGAATTTTCGAGACTCCTCACTGAGCGTTTGAGCGATTGGTGAGGTAGGGAATGGAAGTTCTCCTCCGCGGACATACTTCGGCAACCCGTGTGGATCTTTCAACGTGAATGGGAATTCGTGGAAAAGGATGTAGAATACCATCACGCCGAGAGACCAAATATCAACCTTTGTCGAGTATCGAAAAACCGCACTGGTCTCATCTACTCTAGGGGGGTAGATCATTTGCACCTCTGGCGCAAGGAATAACCGTGTTCCCACCATCGACCGAAGGCTGCTATTTTCTTTGACACGTTTGCTGAAGCCGAAGTCGCCAATTTTGACCCACCACTTAGGCCCTGGTTTCACTATAAATATATTCTAGTTTCGTTAGCTAAACACGTCTCTTTCGGCCTGAGATAGAACTTATTCACCTGTGGCTTAAGATCACGATGCACAAATCCATTCTCATGTAATTCCTGAAGACCCTCTGCAATCTGAAATGTAATTTCACGGGCCTCAATTTCAGGTAACGGCATTTTCAAGCAAGAGCCCAGGTCACCACGCTGGAGATACTCCATGACAATGAAAACAGAATCATCATTTTCATACCAGCCAAAGTATTCAACAAACAACCCATGGTACTAAAGAATTAGCGAAAATTGAAGAGACAGTTTAGTGGAACATACTTTTCGTTGCGAAAATTTCGCGATGGCCTCTAATTCTTTAAAGAAGTCGATGCCGTCAGAAGACAAGCTTTTTCTGCTGATCTTTTTCACAGCCTGTAGCTCGCCCTGATCCTCACTTGTCAAGCACTTGTGTGCCCAAATACTTCCATATGATCCACTGCCCACTGGCTTCTCTTCTTTCCAAACCTCCTTTTTCTCCTCTCGTCTCACGATTCGGCGTCTGGAATCGCTCGACTGAAAGGTGAAGCGATAGACCAAATCGGATTTGAACTCCACCCGAAACTTGGTATCGGTCACCAAGTCTGTGAGAGCTGACTCCATGTTGGAATATGGACGGGCAGCAGACGTATACAACATATAAATCGACGGGTTACCCTGAGAGAATGTCCAGGTGCTGTGCGGCTGAGATGAGTAAAAACCGCCAAGCACTTGGAAAGGAACCATTGGGTCGCTCTCGGTCAGCTCCACCTCCACCCGTCCTCCCACCCGTCCTCCCACCCCGCGATTAGCTTTGAATTCGTTTGCCTGCTGGGTTGAACTTTCTTCATCTCGAAGCCCATAAAGGAGCAATGGAGCCTGTTTCTCTCGCATTTGCTGCTTGTTCCATGGTGGATCTTTGCATTAAGTATGTCTCCATCCTCGAGCAAAGTCTCAAAGGCCCATACTTGAAACGTTTGTTCCGACTGACCTGTTAAATAGATGTGGGAAGGTTCTTTACTCGCGCTGCCAGGCGTATAGAGAAGCCGAACGCGAAGTCGCAAATGCTATTATCTACATTGAGGGCTATTGGCTGAAGATTGAGGATCAAGTCACCACCCTACGCGAGATATGGCATGGGCTAGACGAACGTCTCCAAGTCCATCAAAATTATGTCCTGCAAACGCTGCAGGAAATTCTAGAAAGCGCAGTACACACATTGGACAATCTCTTTTGGGAACCCGATAGCACGTCGAAAATCGAGAATCTCGTTGCAAAGCAGGGGCAAATCAAGCGACTCAAATATGTGGCTCGTGGAAAGAGATCTCTAGAGCGTGTTATCGAGCAACTTGGACGTTGGAATCGACAGTTTGACCCCTCCTGGATCTTGCTATCCCGTATTTCTCTACCGGTCATTCAAGAACAGCTGGCGAAGAAAGAACAGAGTGGTGTCAAGTCCATAACCCCTATTCGAGAGCTCCGTGAAGCCCACGAAAAAAGCAAAATACCATCTCATGATTCCTCCACATCAATTTTTCTTGATGAAAATTATACGATCACCGATATAGAAGAAATCCCATTAACTACCGCCTCAACCGGATTGGCACCAAATGGCATGGTTGTGATAATCGACAAACACACGATACGTGAAAATGCCGAATTCAAAGCTATCAAAAAGGACATCCGAGATCTAGCTACAATCCTGTCAAAGGCCGATCCTGCATTTTCTTCATTGCTGCCTTGTCAAGGTGTCATCGTTGCGAAAGATCAAGCCTACTTTCGCATTATCTTCAGCATACCAGAAGAGTTGACATTCGATCGTCCCTGTAGCCTTCGGTCTTTGCTTGTGACCACCGAAGCCTACTCTCTTAATGAACGATTGCATATAGGCACATCACTGGCTCGATCTGTTGTCTTTCTCCATGCTTCTCGGATCGTACACAAAAGCATCTCGCCAGAGAACATCATCATACTCCCCTCGGCTGCGGGTGCTCTGGAAACACCGCTACTAGTTGGATTTGAGCGCTTCCGTTTCAATGAGCAGCGAACTAACATGGCAGGCGATAATCTCTGGGAAAAGAATTTGTATCGGCATCCCGCACGACAGGGCCTTCACCCTGAAGAAATCTACGACATGCGTCATGATATTTACAGCACCGGGGTTTGTTTACTTGAACTCGGGCTGGGGAGCTCATTTGTAAATTACTCGGACGATCAAAAAATTCCCAGCGCAAGACTTCCAATCGCGGATATGTTAGCTGCGAAGAACAAGCGGAAAGCGGCAGTGGAGATCAAATCTGTGTTGATCAACTTGGCCAAATCCTATCTACCCCAGCAAATGGGTAGGATTTATACGGATACGGTTATCGCATGTTTAACATGCCTTGACCCCAGCAGTCCGCTTTTCAAAGACGAAAGTGAATTTGAGGATGAGGATGGTATTCTCGTTGGGGTGCGTTATATTGAGAAGGTAAGTTCATCATGAAGGAAAAACATCATCTATCACTAACGGAGTGGCATAGATCTTGTTTGAATTAGAAAAGATCCGAGTCTAGAACCAGTCGCCCAATCGAACTTGTTAATTCAGAGACTTAAAAAGAAGCAAAAAAGGGAGAAACACACAGTATTCGGACTGAGGCTCATGAGGAAGAAGCTTGGGTGAAGACTTCTCTTGATAATTCATTTCGATACCGATTCTAGTACATCCGACCGTTGAAAACAGGGCTTCCCGTCCGCTCAGCCGTACTTACCAGCAAGACAAGAGATAGAGAGTCTAGGAAGACTTAGAGGAAGCCTAGACTCTCTAATCAAATGCCGCAAACTTCTTGACTGAAACGGACCAGTGGGTACTATGCCTATGTACTAGTCCGGTTTTGTGCATTATACTTGCTGGCCCTTTCGACCGGGAGTATCAATCTGCATGGCATGGCCTAACCAAATACGAGAAGAGGAAAAAAAAGTATCAAGTGTTAAGCAGGATAATTCTTTTCTACAGCCACCGCTCTTTTTTCGACGACTGGAGAGTCCGTTACCCCAAGGTAGAGAAACGAGTAACAGCTGGCCAATGACATGATTACGTTGTAATAGGAATATAAATATAAATAATTGGCTTTTAGTTACTCCTTTCTCCACCTTGGGGTAACGGAGTCCTTATTAGTTTGTGATGATGGTATAGATGCCCGATGTTGACAACTCTAACTAAAATGACAAAACCAGCTATTTCAACAATCTATGCGGACCTCGATGACTAACTGTATAATACCCTGGTTTCTATATGTATTTGGACTTGGTATTCGACAAGTCTCAGCGCATACTAGATAGTTCTCTTCCTCTCCTTGCGCAATTCAGAGATTTCCAGTGCACACCTATCTTTACAGTAGTCCTACTGGCCTTATCTCCAACACAACCATACTCTAACGCAACTTTGCCGGGGAACAGAAAGCACCCTAAATGATTCCCTATAGGAAGATATATCTTTTAGACGACTTCTAAATTTTATTAAGAAATCGAAAACTCTGGTCTTCTATATAAGGCTTACTATAAACCAAATAGAGGGTAACACCAGTTTTATATCTATCTGTAACCCTATCATAATTTACTTGTTCATCCATTTCGGCACGGTTATGTATTCCATTCTGGTAAGCTATATCACAAAGGGGAGCAATGCATCGCCAGCGGCATGCATCCCCTAAATGAGTTGAATGAAGCTATTTGGCAATGAACGAAACCAGAGATTGAAGAGTCCAACTGATACCCGCGCAGATCCATCCCCCAGCACAGCATTCAGAATTTCAGACATCTCACCTCTTAAATCTGGCTAACATGGTCAGCGACAGCGCACTTCCAGTCGTCAGTGCCATAGTAGATGGTGTATTCGTCATCGGGAGAGGGACCGGAAGACAGCTTCTGGCCATATTGCCAGAAGAGATCAGCAGCGTTGGTAGTCAGGGCAGTCTTCTGCCACTTCACCGAGGCGGAGCAGTGGTCGTTCTTGATGCCATATTCCTCGAACAGGCAAGGCTTTCCAGCCTTATCGCAGATCTTGGCATGGGCCTCGATCCACTCATTGCCCCAGGAGTTATCCTTGATACCCCCTAGGATGGGTTAGTGTGCTGTGTGTTTAGGATTCTCAGAGGCAATTCTTACAGTCGGCCACGTAGAGGTGGTACACTCCAAAGTCAATATCCGGGGCGGCAAGGTTCTTGGCGAAGTCGCTGCCTTCGGAGGTACCGTAAGGGTAAGAGCCATCCGATCCGACAGTTAGGCCCATGCCCTCTATATCACTGGGTTAGAACATATTAACGGTTTTGTACATATTGAGGACACGAACCTTCACCGGTAGTAACCATGTGGTTAGAATCGAGGGACTTGATGTAGGCGGAAGTCTTAGCTACCCAGTTGGCGATGATGTCGGTCTTGCAGCCCGAGCAGCGAGGCTCATTAGCCAACTCCCATGCAAAGACAGCAGAGGAAGTCTTGTAGCGAGAGACAACGGCCTTGATGTACGCCTGGTACACACTCTGGATCTTCGCATTGGTGTACCATTCCGTCTTGCTGCCACCATAGGCATTGACGTAGGCATCCATGCCACCATAATCATCCCAATAATTCACAAAAGGAATGATAAGCTTGATGCCGTATTTCTCGGCAGCGGAGACAACGTAATCAAGACGCTTCAGACCGTCAGCACCGGTGTTGATAGTAGTAGTACCTTTGGCCTTGTCGTGGAGCTGGAAGTAGACAGTCCCAGCCTCCGGGGCGGTGTTCACATCGTTGAAACCCCAAACTCGGAGAATCTTGAGACCGGACTCCTTCAGGTTTTTGAAGACGGAGTCAACATCCGCATCGTTGGTCTGGAATGGCAGCCAGTACGAGTTCGTTCCAGCGAAGTACTTGGTCTCGCCGTCAATGTTGAACTTGCTACCATCCACCTTGGCAAAAGAGCCGGTGCCAGTGGCGCGAGGAGTGCCTAGAGGGGTGGATGAAATTGTAGACGAAGCTGGAGACACGGTAGGTGTAGGCTGTCCGGTTATAGAAACAGCAGTCGAGAAAGTTGTTCCTGCGGCCGAGCTAAGCGCTGAAGCTGCTCCTACCGCAGATAGAATAGCAAGGGAAGACACGGAACGCATTCTGTGTTACAAAAGAGTGACGAGGAGTGAAAAGGTTGTAGAGAATGTTGTTGATCTGGATATGACTGGAATTGAAGGCATTGCGAGCTCCTTTATATCTCCAGACGGAGACTATCCTTTCGTTGATCTCTACTCAAGGTTCACAAGGCCCCCTTGAAACTCTAGGTCAATAATTTTTCAAACGAGAATCATTGTGACAACTTGTCGAAAAGAATACGGAGTATCGAATAGCACATGCAATATTCAATATACGAAGTATAGATCGACAGTTATGGCCCGGGATTATCGGGGGTTTCAACTTATGCGCTGACATTGTTCTATGAATCCCGCCCCACTGTAGATGGATTCGTACTAGCTAGTGTTAGTCCTTGAAGGAAATTAATTTAAACAGTCAAACCCACTTCAACCCTACTCGGGTCGATGAAGGCGGAGCTCCTGAGATTCTAAACACACACCCGTGCCGGATCGGGTAATTTCCGTCTAACGGGGCGTAAATCGAAATGAACCGGAAGCTTAAACGGGAGTTTTGAACGTGAAAATCACAGATCTAAACCTCAACGGTCAATCTTTGAAGTCGTTAACTGAATTCCTGACTCCCGGGACCCCTGTCAGCGCATGAAAAGGAATGCGGACCCTCCGTACGGCAAGAAATTCCCCCGGATTACCGCTCAAGGCGTTGAAGGCGTTGCGGAATGCGGGGTGCATTATTCTGAAGATTTTTTTTTTTAAAATATCCTTCATAACATTGTACGTAGAGAACAATATTGATTTCCAGCCTCTTGAGATTTTTAAGGAGTGGATATAGGGTTTGAGACATCCTCGTGAAGTCAAACACCGAACTTTGGTGCGAGAGACCCCACCGGCTGTTTAAATTCCAATCTAGAATCAGACAACGTTCTATAATTTAATCGGGCTGGTCGGATATCAGGTATTGTCTCAAATAGACACTTATATTTTAAGATTATGGGGAGTGGTAGAGTAATCACACTAGTCAAGAAAGCCACATGGTTAAAAATCTCGATTTGGCCACAGATAAGGAGGGAAATGGTCTGATTGCTGTAGAATATCACGGCCATATTGGGTGGCATTGGGTGGTATCAATGCCGAAGAAACCCCACGATGCTGACCCTCGATGCTGACCCTCAAGGCGAGCAACAACAATGTGGAAATTGAGCAATTCGTGTAATCAAAAAAAGTCTCACTTTCCGGGCTTGGAGTTATACTCAGGTTCAATAAATTATATCGAGCTTCGCGAGTATAAAACCTCTCGACCTAGCCTCGTTTTTGGATACTTCATTCAAGCGATCAGTCTCTCATTCTTTTTTTTTTAACTCATTCTTTGCTTCTCACGTTCTTTACTTCTCTCATTTACATTACCATCTTCCAGTTCAAGATGAAGTTCTCCCTTTCGTGTGTTGCTGCTTTCTTCGCGGCTACGGTGCTGGCCACCCCGATCCCCAACGATGCGCTCGCCAAGCGAGATGATCGTGGTCACTACTCTGTCCCTGGCCTCGGATGGCGCAAGAAGGCGATTCTCGATGCTGGTGGCAACACTCTTGATATTGCCATTGCCATGCTTGAGATGTAAGATTTCAACCATAGCATACCACTATATAATATTGACAGTCAATCATAGTGCGGATATGAACACCGGCCACTATCCCTATGGTGACGCCAAGACCTACGACGCATCGAATTTTGGTCTGTTCAAGCAGAACTGGGGTCTGCTCCGCGTCTGTGCCTCGCGCTACGGCTTTGTTGGAAAGTCCGAGTCGCAGTGGAATGATGGAGCGGTTCTCAAGTGAGAAAACCCTAGATGATATAATGATTTGAATGACAACTTACCTTCCGAAAGCTCCAATGTGCATGCCGACGTCGCCTCCCGCTGGGACTGCCAGAACCACTACGGCTACGACAAGTGGTTTGCTGGCCACCGTAACGGTGCTAGTGGACTGGAAAACCCTTACACCCAGGATATCCAGAGTGAGTTTTCAAAGATATGGCTACAATTGTGATAGCGACGCTGACCCCTTCGCAGACTACAAGTCGGCTGTCCAGTGGATTCAGAAGCAGATCGACAGCAATGAGTCCTACAAGACGGACGATACTCGCTTCTGGGTTAGCGTTGTCGCCATCTAGGCAAGATGCGGATTTGAGCCCTCCGCACCTTTGGATTCTATCTACAGTCTTCGCTCGCATGATGGATCTGAATCTGGTTGCGTTGACCCATCCAAAATTGTAAGTAATATGGCTGTTACCTAGTTCTTTTGTGATCGAACAACACCACAACGCTATATGAGGGTGGATTTGGCGCGGAGAATGGCCTACTTAGAGTGTATAAATAGAAAACTATGTAGTTATCAAATGTTATTCTTGGTACCGATATATGTCTTCTCCGTCTTTATGGCACCCAATGGGGGGGCTTTCTCATCGGATTCTCAAGTTGAAAGTTGACCACATTGTGACATGAGCAAAATATTCAACAGTCAGTATTGTAGATTCCATAATAATAGGAGCGCATGACACTTGTGCACGAAGAATATAGTTTTCTATATCTAGTAGCGAGGCTCTACAGTATTGGATTCATCATTAAACCAATGATAGGCGACAGAAGAAAGAAAGATAAAGAAAATAGGATCAAATGTATATGTATATATAAAGGAATATAGGATTAAAAGGAAAAGAAGGAATCGAATATTCGGAAGAAGTGCTGATATATATAGTTAACGAACTCCGCCTCCACTTGTAACATATAGGTTGAAATTTGATGTACTCTTCCGCTTGAGGGCTCTGGTTAGATGAGTCTGATCGGTACGATATCCTCATCTCATACACCGAGGATATGTTTGCGAAAATATGTACATTAAAACTATAGATCTGACACTATGTAAGATGAGGTAGATGTAAAAGCAGCCTGTACAATGTGCGTAAATGGGTATCAAAAGGGAATGACTAGAGCTTTGCCTCAGTTCCAATTGCATTCCGGCGCATTTGCCGGGACGATACATCGGCAGGCACCGGAGCCGCGGCATTTTGGAACAGCTTTCGCCCAACAAGATCAGACATGGTAAGAACGCGCGAGGAAACAGTTGCACCATCCCGACGGTTTTTGCTGTGAAAGGTTAGTCGTATACTGGCGGAAATGGTGTGATTAGAATGGACTCACCCCTCGCGACGGGACTGTGCAATCAATTCAACAAAGTCCCACAGTCGACCACCAGCCATAACCTTCCCAGTATTCTCGTCACGCCGGGGTGCCCATTCAGGAGCCAGCCTGAGAGATGGACCGGCACGCGATCCTTTGTTCTTCGCAACCAGGATAATCCCCTCTTCTTCAAATCGTTGGTAAGAATTCTTGAGGGTCTCTTTGTTGACAGCCTCGAAGTAGGAGAGGTCACCTTGGTGGTATAACGTTTTACCGAGCTGCGTATGTGAATATTAATGAAATGGTCGGTATCGGCCGGGGGAAGAAAAACTCACAACCTGAGCACTATCTTGTGCTTTCTTAGAGTCGATCCAAACTTCCTTCGGTCCATCGAGAGGCGGCGTCAGCCCAAGAAGGGACACCGAGCCAAGCCAAGACGCCTCGATGAAAGGCCAGATAAGGAAGCAGTAGAAGTCATAGTTCTCGCGACCGCATAGTCGCTCTGACTCGCTCAATTCAACGTAAACTGGTGTCTCAGACTCGTCACGGGTGATTTTGATCACATCATCCTTCTCCAGCCCACGCAAAGTTTTATCAAAGTTGTGAGCCAAGCCCTCAGGCGGGAAAATGAATTCACCGCGGAAAAGCTGAGATAGAAATGAGACCTGTTTCTTTAAATCCTCATAGGTAATTCTTTGATTGGCAGGTCCGCCACCTTGCTTGATCTTTGTGTACATAGCCACCGACACCAGCGCTTCAGTGATAAAAAGGTGAATGAGCATGTTCCGGTAAAAGGAAAGTTGGAAACGATCCACCGCATAGTATGTTGGCTCGACTAGACCTGAAACCACACCGACGAGTTTGGGTCCTAGGACTTCTAGCGCACGGTCGACAACTGTCTCCGTTGGCGAGTGATAGAAATGTGCGACCCTGCCACCTTTGGCTCGCACCCGGTCGCAGAGCCAGTCCAATCGGCGTACTAATTCAGCCTTTCCGACTCCCCGACCGCGTAAAGTCAAGAGCACCGTTCCCACAAGGGCGGTTGGCATCATCACAGACACGTCGTTGATATCGGACAGAACCCGATAACCGAATGTTCTTAGAATGCGTCCTCGATCAGTATAGCTAAGTTTGTTATTGATATCGGTTCTGGGGCGATCTAGTCGCGTAAGCTGCTGGCCAATGAAATCTCGAAGACTCCAAGGCTCGTGGAAACGAACATCCACCCGGCCTAGCTTTAGGGACAAAACCGAGGATGAAGAAATGAAATCAGCCAAGTTCTCCTTTGCTTTCGGTTGGCCAAGAAGCTCGCTGATATATGACCTAGAGAATGGGTCAATGCCAGTGTTCATCGAAAGGGTTAGAGTGCCAGCGGGGTGTCATACTCAGTCTCAATGACCTTGTCGTATTGAGTGCTGACGGGACAGATGATGAGGTCTTCAACTCGACCTGATAGTATACTGTCCATAATGAAACTCAATATTCCAAACTTAGGTGAAAGCAGTTTTCCAGTTCTGGACCGACCGCCTTCAATGAAGCATTGAAAGTTGAAGCCTTGTTGAAGGAGAGTATCGATATAAGCTTGCACGACAGTATTGTACAAGGGATCGTTTCCAAAGCTGCGTCGAATCCACATAGCGCCTACACAAGGTCAGTAATAGCTAAAAGCTAATAAGAGATAGACTTGCAACCGACCTGCATGTTGTAAGAAGGCGCCCAGCAACGGGATATTGAGATTGTCACCCGCGACGATGACTGGCAAAGAAATTCCGAGACGGTAACAGATAAGCTGCAGGGAGACATAGTCCACATGGGACTTGTGACAAGGCAGGAAAACAATCGACTGCTTCTTCTTGGCAGCAGTTTCGGCTACAGATCTTAAACGTAAGACTTCTTCGCTAGATACGTGGATGCCTAAGGTGAAGTATCGTTTAGCATCGACTCGTGATAGAAGTATAGCAGAGGAAGTTTACCTTGATGGTACGCGCGAGTCAAGAGCTGTGTGCACATATAATAAGCACTCCGAATAAAAGTTTTGCTTTCCATCTTGCAAATCATGTTTTCCATCATTGTATCCACAACTTCCCGAAGATTACCTTCAATCTCAGCCCGGCGACGGGCCCGTTTGTCGTCCAGTGTTATACCTTCATTGATTGCCAGCAATCCTTCCTTCTCTTCGACCACGAGTCGACCATTCGCTAATTCAGTGATCTTATTTTGTAGAAGCAGGCTGCCCAATATGGAGGTCTTCATCCTTTCGGAGAAGCCTGAATAGAAGATCGGTTGGCCGATAGGTTCGTCATATGCACGCCAGCCCGTGCCGGACATGTAGAGGCTCACTTCGCGGAGAAAGTCGAAGGGGTTCTCTCGAAATCGCGCCATATGACGGACAAGGTTGCGTTCGGTGATTTGTTCATCTTGGGTTTCCGGACCTCCAGTGAAGCCTGACGGGTGGATTGTCAACTGTGAGTTGATAATTTCCAGATCTGGTGCCGAGTGGTCATCGGCAATAGCCGACTTGCGAGACGGCATTTTAGAAGGGGGCAGGGCGAGAATGATTATACTTCGGGTCAGCTCACGAAAACAAGGCTAGGTCCATGGAAGAAAAGGAGAAGAGGAATTTGATGGGAAGCTCAAAAGCGAGGAGGTGCGGGACCGAATCATAGCTTGAACACCCTCCAAGCTCTCAAGCGCCAACCAAACGGTAGATCGCCCCCCGGATGTTTTTCGGATTTCCCCAGGAATGGGCCGAGGCAGGTCACGTGTTCTTGGCTGAGCTGTGCCCGGAGCTCTCATCCCACGTTCCTCAGATGTTGACGTGCATCTTGCATTGAGCTTATCCATCATCTTTAGACAAGATGTCTCGCTTGGTCAATGGAGTGAGGTCGTTTTCGAGTATGTCTCTTTTGTGGAAATTTCTAGCTCCAGATAAGCTCACTTTATCCCAGCGACGGCGTCATCCCTCTTTGCCGACGCGACCGCGGCTTCGCAATCTGTTCGCCAACCATCTAGCTTTCAAGTCTTCCGCGATGTTCCTTCAATCCGGGGGCTCCGGCGCCAATTATTGCAGAATGACCGGAGTGTAGGCTTTGTCCCTACCATGGGTGCACTCCATGAGGGTCATCTCTCTCTAATTCGACAAGCTGCTCGCGAGAATACAGACATTTTCGTCAGCATTTTCGTCAATCCCACACAATTCGGAGTCACGGAAGATTTGTCCAGCTATCCCCGCACCTGGGATACGGATGTTGAGAAATTGGCAAAACTGAATGAGGAGCTCGAGCGGTTGGGAGAAAATAGTGCAAGTGCCGGGCGCATCACTGCCATTTTCGCACCGACCTCAAAGGTCATGTACCCCGGTCTACCCCCTTCATCAGAGGTTGATGGATACGGCTCGTTTGTCACAATTACCCCTCTATCCACTAAACTGGAGGGCGGTTCGCGTCCGGTATTCTTTCGGGGCGTGGCGACAGTTTGCATGAAGCTCTTCAACATCACAACCCCCGATCGTGTGTACTTTGGCCAGAAGGATGTGCAGCAAACCGTGGTAATCAAGCGTATGATAGAGGATTTCCACGTTGGCACCGAATTGCGAATAATTGAAACTACGCGTGAACATGACGGGCTGGCACTGAGCTCGCGGAACGTCTACCTGGGCGACCGGAGACGAACTATCGGCCTCACTATCTACAAAGCGCTGAAAGCCGCCGAAGAAGCATATCTGGGCGGCAAGAACAGCCGGGTAGATATCATTGGGGCTGCTCGTGAGGTAACGGATTCTGTCCTATCTGCACAACAATCCCTCTCGCCATCCGAGAGAGCACTTTACGAGGTTGACTACATTTCTCTCGCCGATCCTGACACCCTTGACGAGCTGGAAGTCGTCGACCCAGCTAAGGGCGCCGTTCTGAGTACCGCATTCAAGATGGCACCGCTGGAAGAGTCCAAACCAGGCGAAGACTGTGGCTTGGGAGATGGCAAGGTCCCTGTGCGACTGATTGACAACCTCATTTTCGGTCCTCGTGCTTGATACCATATCAAATACGCAGTAATGAACATCTAACACTTTAGCATAGCACGGTTTGCAAGCAAGCCATTTACATACATACCTCAAAAACATTCTCCAAAAGCAAGATAGACGTCAAATATTCAACTATATCTCTCAATTTACGTTTCCAGTTCAATGTAAACAAAGTAGGGCAAATCCTTAGGGCGGAGAAAATTTGCCTGAGAGCCTGGAAGTCTTGGCGCCGAAAAAAAGTCTCGAAAGCTTTTGGATCGCCGGTCCAACAAAAACTTTCACAACTCCCCTCCATTTTCACCGGGGATCACCATCTTTCAAAATGGCGGACGACGGAATGCTTATGAACTTTAGTATTGGTGACAGTGTCATCAAACCTGAAGCGAAGTTCAAAGGAGGCACATGGCGAGACCGACTGACCGCAAAGAAGCGCTCAGCCCACCGAGTATCCGAGAAAGAACCCCGAGATGGAGAAGCAGCTGCGCGCAATGCGGCATCCAAGAACCCGAACCAGATTCAACTCGGTACACGGCCCGTGAAAAGACAAAGGACTGAAGACACAGACTCGTTCAATCGCCCTAGCGCCCCGCGCTCTGGTGGTGATCGACGACCACAGCAACATCCACGGGACCCCCGCCAGTTCATTTCCTCGCTCTTTAGTAGCAACCCCGAAGCGCGCAATCCCGAAGAACCCAAGGAGGAGAGAGATGCAGAAGATGCGAAACCGACTAATGCGCCGCTGATCGACGGGCTGGATACCTTTACGAATCTGGGCCTGTCTCCTAATCTCGCGGCGCATCTGCTGACGAAGCTCGAGCTCAAGGCGCCGACGGCTATCCAGACAAGCTCAATTACACAATTGCTTAAGGAGGAAAGCGATGCTTTCATCCAGGCCGAAACTGGTTCCGGAAAGACTCTGGCTTATCTTCTGCCGCTGGTGCAGCGGATTATGGATCTCTCCAAAGCGAAGAACGAACATACCGATACCCAAGTCCACCGAGACAGTGGATTGTTTGCTATTATTTTGGCACCCACCCGTGAACTGTGCAAGCAGATATCTGTCGTGTTGGAGAACATCCTGCGCTGCGCGAACTGGATTGTGTGTGGAACGGTAATTGGTGGAGAGAAGAAAAAGTCAGAGAAGGCACGACTGAGAAAAGGATTAAACATTCTTGTCGCAACACCCGGTCGATTGGTAGACCATCTTGACAATACGGAAGCGTTGGACGTCAGCAATGTGCGGTGGCTCGTGCTTGACGAAGGTGATCGCTTGATGGACATGGGCTTCGAGGAGGAATTGCAAGGCATTGTCAAGAAACTTGATGCTAGACAACGGCCGAGTCGCGTTCCCGGTGTGCCTACACGCAGGACGACAATTCTGTGCTCTGCTACGCTGAAGATGAATGTCCAAAAGTTGGGAGAAATCAGTTTGAAGGATGCGGTACACATTAAGGCCGACCCGTCCGACGAGGATGATGAGAAGTCAAATAAGGAGGAGGAAGAGTCATTCCGCGTCCCCGCTCAGCTCAAGCAATCGTACGCGATTGTTCCAGCTAAACTACGCCTAGTCTCATTAACAGCCTACTTGAAGAGGACGTTCATGCGGAAGGGATCAGTGATGAAGGCGATTGTTTTCATGTCTTGCGCCGACGTGGTCGATTTCCATTTCGAGCTATTCTCAAGGAATCAAGACCGCGAGCAACAAAGGAAGAGCGACGAAGAAGAAAAGGATGGAAAGGATGAGAAAGACGAAAAAGATGAAAAAGACGAAGAAAAGAAAAAACTGTCAGCCCACGGCACTATTGCTCCTGGTAGAGCCTTTTCGACCCCGACGAATCCGGTCCTCTTGCATCGACTGCACGGCTCTCTTCCCCAGAATGTTCGAACCGCTACCCTCGGCTCCTTCTCTCGCAGTACCGAGGCCTGTGTCATGATCTGTACTGATGTGGCTTCGCGTGGCCTGGATTTGCCGAACGTGGACTTGGTTGTCGAATATGATCCGGCCTTCAGCTCTGATGACCACACCCATCGTATTGGTCGTACTGCCCGTGTGGGACGAGACGGCCGTGCCCTCATCTTCCTCCAGCCTGGCTGCGAGGAAAACTATGTCGAAATCCTAAAGCGCGGCTACCGCGATGGAGGAAAAGCGCTTACCCGCACTGATGCAAACGAGATTCTCAAGCGTGGCTTTGGCGGCAACGACAACAAAAAGAAGAACTGGGAGGAGAAGACAACCGATTGGCAGATAGACGTGGAGCGTTGGGCACTTGATAACCCAGAGTATTTGGAAATGGCTCGACGGGCGTTCCAGTCTCATGTCCGAGCCTACGCAACCCATACCTCAGCTGAACGGAGCATGTTCGACATTAAGGAACTCCACTTGGGTCATCTTGCGAAGAGCTTCGCCCTGCGCGACCGACCAGGCAAAATCAACGTCCCTGGTCTGCGACCTGGACAAGAGGACACCAAGAAGGATTTCAAGGCAGCGCGAAACGGTGTTGCAGGCAACAAGAGAAAAGCTGAGGAGGCTCCATCTGCCACAAATGTTACGGACGAGGCTGCTCGCAAGATGAGAGCCAAGATGAGGGAGCATATGTCTGGAGCCAACGAGTTCAACTTGGCTTGATCTATTGCTCTGTAGACTCCTTCAAAAAAGCATGGTCGCATGGTTGTTTTGTAGCATTAGCATTTATCTCAGTAGATATCCCATAATGAAATCTTCCCGTCCTTGGACCCAGCCGCTAGCCAATGAGTTTGTTGTACTTTTTGATCCCGTTGTTGCTGCACTTTTGCAAGAGAGTAGTCGCGTCCGTCGACGGCCGTCTCTCCTGCTGCGCCCTGGTCGGCATCTCGGGGTTCTTGCTTTGCAGACTCAGCCAATGAAGACACCAACGAAGACCTGTTTTCAGTTTCCCCGAACGCTATAGAATAACAACCATCCTTATGCCACTTCAGCACAGCCAGCTCTTTCATGGTTTTGCCAGAGTACACCCGGATCCTGCTGTCCCAGCCAGCAGTAGCAAATATCTTCCCATCCGATCGTATCTGTAGACCTTGCTGGCCCGAATGCTTTGTGTTGACAGTCTTCAAGGGAGATTCTTCTTTGTAGCCAGCGGTAGGGATATGACCTGCAGACCCTATGCTGGGGATGGGATGCTTGACGATCAGAGCATCCGCAGAGGAAGAGATGAAGTACCCATGGGAAGGGGCGATATCTAAAGAAAGAACCGGCTGGGAATGAGGGCGGCCAGCATAAAGCTTATCCCATTTCAAAGGGTTGTTGCTTATATACTCACGCTCAAAACTGGCCGAAGTGAGAGCTCCACGATGAACGAAGACCATTACATGGCCATCTTCATATGCAGATGCGATGAAGAGATCACCAGAAGGTGACACAATGAGATTTACAGCCATCAACATTCCAGTTTTGGTCAATTGGTCGGAAGGAATAGTACTGATTCTGCGCTCAGATGGTAGGTGGAAGATATCGACTCCACCAGAGTCCAAGGCATTGGGTACTGCAAAGAGAGTGCTCTCTGGTCTTCCAGATTGGGATGGAAGCCCAGGAAGCCCATCCGAATTCACAAATGCCATTGAGAATGCGCAGAAATTGAGCGCATTCACGGGCAAGGAATGGAGTAACCACGGCTGGGATTTACTTCCTGCCAATGCGGACTCTGGCGCATCCACTGGAAGCGTTTTATCGAGGAAAGATTCATCCTCCGGTCGAAGCTTCCACACACATAGATTGTGGTCGCGGCCATGTCTATTGCAGATGTTAGTGGGATGGCCGATATCCCCAGGGCTAGATCGGGGTGGATGAATCATCATACGTGTAAATCTCGGTTGCACCCGAGCCAACATTAAAGCCTCTGGCCTCCAAAATGGCTCCCTCGTGGGCCTTCCACGCCGTCACAGGGCGTTTGGTGACCAGGTCCCAAACAACGATCCAGCCATTAGCGTCGCCGGATACAAGCCGTAAATTCTGGCTGTAGATGTGCAAGGCATGAATGGGAGAAGCATGTCCACGAAGGATGTATATTGGGGTAGCTAGAGATTGAGCTTGAACTGATTTGGTGTCCATCCTAAATGCCTTGTGGTTGTTGCTTGCTGATATCGATCTTCTATCCTGTACCGGCAGAGATGCCTTGTGGAACTGCCTGCTTACACCGCCACACTTGAGCCTCACCCAGGGGTGTGATCCATTTTAGAGTCTATTTTTAGATCTTTATGGTTTGCATGGCCGTCACTAACAGAATATAAAGCAAAAAGGGTTCAAATTTAAAAATGGAGCAAGAAAACGCGCTCGCCAACAAGTTTTGAAATTGTGGCCTGAGGCGACAAACGACATACGCGGTCGGTCACTTGCCGCTTTAGTCACACCTTGCCGCTTTTTGATCACTGGTCCTGTAGTATGTAATTCACACTGCAATACTTCAACAAGGATAGTATCAAAATCTGACCATGTAGTAGCCCTGCAGTGTGAGAGATGAATATGTAATCATTCACAATACGGACTCTGATGTATACTGACTGGTGTACGAACAATGTATGGTATAGATGCCAATGTTGATAGCTCTAACTAAAATGACAAAACCCGCTATTTCAACAATCTGTGTGGACCGACGCATCCCATTCGATGCTAACTGTAATATACACTTTTGAATGGTATGCCTGGTAGCTAATGTCACATGATGTTTCCGGTATAATACCTGGTTTCTACCATGTATTCGGACTTAGTATTCGACATATACTACTACTGGATTTATCCAGTATTCTATAAACCACGCAATTTACACAGTATGGCCGATATTAGTATTTCAACGAGTAGGAAAACTTGCGTCTCCTAGATAGACAAGCCTGAACTAAAGAAAGGAAGTTCGACAGACATGAAGTAAAAGAAAGGGCTTGAAAGCCTAGGTATGATGTAGAAAGAGCAGACTTTTATGTAAAGAATCCTTGCTTCGCTTAGTATAGTGAATCTAATAATATTAGTATCGTACGAGGCACAGAGCTTTCTATATCTACACACACACAAGTCTACAACATCCCAATAGAATATAACTATCCCACAGAGTAACTGGTGAAGATAACTATATATGTAGCTTCTGAAGGCATATTCAACCGCTCATGTATTGGAGACTTCGATTCCTAATAGGACCGGATAGGAAAATAAGATCCCGGAAATCGCATCAACTATGAGCGCAACTGTTGTCAATCGATTCGTCGAACTTGGGAACAGACTCCGAGGTCCCTCGTATGCCATCACCATTCCTTGGACCGTCAATGGACACTTTACCAGCTCCTGAGGTCATAGTCGAAAGTTCATTCTCCTTGGTCCATCAACACCTGTCCAATCAAACTCGGGTTTTATCCAGTGAATCCAGCTGTGGCGAAGGACACGAAGAAATATTGGATCCTACAGCCCAGTTCCTTCTAATAGGACGCTGGTAATATTGGTGCTCAGAGATCATTTTATATTTTTGCTTTCTACTCCATCTAGACAAACAAAGCCTTTACCAACAAGTCTTAGTATATAGCATTTCCGATACTATTAACTTTTCTATAAACCCGTGTCCCTCTCTAGAACAGAATATAAAGATTACCTACCTGTTGACTTTGCAAAGAGCATTAATATCTACATATCTACAGAATACAGTAGAGCGCACTGTCTCGATATTTTATATGCTTTCAACAGGAATATATTCTGTAGTTTAACACTATCGCAGAGTAAGGTAATCCAGTTTTGGTGTCCCGTACAAATTGATAAATAACGATTGCAAATCACTCAAGTCCAGCCGGGAGGTCACTTTCATCTGGCCCCTCATTGTACTTGTTCGCGGTTCTAGGCTTTGTATGACGGACACGATCTCCCCTCATGATATTAGACTTGTTGATCGCCTCCCTTTCGTCCTCCTCTAGACCCTCTGAGTTAGTTGCCTGATACTTTAGAATTCACATCGGGGAATAACATGGACTTACCAAGCTGCTGATCAGAATTGGAATAGGGAGGTTGCATTGGATCTTCAAATGACTGTTCATCTTCTTGAACGGGGACTTGATCTCTCAAGTTTGACTTGGGCTCTATGGCATAGGAATTCTCTGTGAAGTCCTCGGTCACGGGCGAAGGGTCGTTTTCTCTCTCGTAATTATCTTCTGCGGCTCTTTCGGTAGGGTTCGACATGTTGTAATCTGAGTGACTTGTGTCCAACGTTTCAACGTAATACACCCGGAAAGGAGATAGAGGCGTCCTTAAAATATACCAGTTGTTAGAAGAATCTAAAACCTCTTATTCAGACCATTCATTACAAAGTCAGAGCTTGGCCGTGCTACTTATTGTCCAATGTTCTGACGTATGGAGTATGTAATTCACAGTTTATGGCAAACATACGTCGCTATGATCAATTGTTCAAATTATTAACTAGCTAGATATATGAAGTCATTAGCCACGAGGTATTGACTATTGTGGCAAAGTATCGGGGTTCAATCGAATTGTGAGGCTCGACTAGAAGTCGCGAGAATGTGGCCACCCAATGAACCAAAGTCAGCGCCTGGTCATCATCTTCGACTCCATCAAAGACCGGTACTCTGTTTGAGTATACGAGCTAGTAATGCATGGACGATATACTCGGATTTAACCAATGAAAGTGCAACACAAGTTTGCTTAGAATCTCAGGAAATAGGACTGTCGGCAAAGTGAAAGGCAAAACTAGAAATTGAAAATCCACTTGAGGAGTGCAGACTAATATGATAAGTATTTCAGTATCATACCGGAGGAAGTTGTTAGTCAAACGGAATGCATTAGTCAATGGTACCCAGCAGGTAGCGAACCAGACGTTTGAGGACCTGTTCATATTAGGTCCCGGGGTTGCGGGCGTACTTTGCTAACTGAATAGCTGCATAAGAGATATCAATCACCTCGTGTCCCAAGAATCAACCAAACGGCTTTCCCGACCTTTTCTTGTCAGATTTTGAAATCCGCAGCTGATGCAGTCTTGGTGGAAGAAACCAGCGGTTAAACGGGGTAGCAACTGGCTTGAAATTCCGCATGCCATACTGATGAAGAGCAGTGACAAACTTCTCCCGAGATAGCCAAACTAAAGATCAATACATATTCAATACTACATAGTCCTTATAATACTGTGTCCTACTAGCCCTGGGGTGGACGGGGGGTTTAAAAGTCTTTATGTAAAATAAGGGTGACCAATGAGAGGACTAAGTAGTAGTGGAGGATCCATCCATAGCTCTTTCCCATGGCATATACTCCAGATAACGGGTAACATAGTCTATTACTATAAATAATTCATGAGCGTGATATGCGAGACATCATAATCAGCCCTTTTCTCTCCGTATATTTCGCCGAATCCAGATCTTTCGGAAGAAGATCCTCATCTCCATTTGCGATAAGAGCTTCAACAAGAGTCGCCCTCCCCGCGTGCGTAAACCCAAGACGCCGGTACAATTCCACCGTAACATCATTCCCCGCCTTGACGATGAGCCGCACTTGGACTTGACGAGGAAGTGATCGGTATGAACCGAGATGATTAATAGCCTCCTGGCACAATTTGCCTCCAAGTCCGCGGCCGCGATGTTCCGGAAGCGTAAACAAGCTCAGCATCTGCCATCGCTCTTCCTCTTCGTCGGACTTCTGTGGTGGTTGGCCAGCTTCCAGAGGTAACTCAAAATCATCCCTGGATGAAGGTCCTCGCAGAGTTACCTGGCCGATCCATTGGGTGTTATCGGGAGACAACGGATTAAGATTGACTGGTGTTGCGGCACAGATAAAGAGTTCTCGATCGGGAAGAGTGAGACGATCTATCCAGTCGGCATCGGCGAAGGCCGCTTCGATATCATAAGTAGATGAGAAAGAATCGGGTGAAGTCTTCAACGCCTTTAACCGTAGGTCTCGATATTTTTGAGCGGAGACATCGATTTCGTCTGTCTTAGAGACCCGGAAGAATGAGTAGGTATAGTTGGAAGCCATGGAAAGGACTTGAAATCAGGTTGTGCATTTCATCACAGTATAGTACTGCTTGAGTATTTATCTGTTATAATTTTGTGACTCAGATGGGGCAAGCTACGGCCAACTTGAAATTGGCCGATATCCATCGCTCACCGGGGGGACCGATCCACTTTTCTAGGTTCTAAATCTCCACTATCGGCGTTATAGAGTATGCCCTACCATCCGATACTGAAGCTGATTATGCTAATTAGCTAGCGAATAGTCCTGAACAAAGCCCTGGCCCAGATTTATTGCGGATTTGGTCGTCCATCCCTTGAGAGTAGACATAGGAGAATCGGTGCCTATGAGCTCTTGGGAACTGGCAATATGGGATGCGACATGTGAAGATGAATACGGAGAAAAAAAGATGAAGCAATAGTTTGGTGGTCTTTAATTTCAACCACAGATCGGTGGTATTCTCCGGATTGATCGGCCGAGAAAGAATAATCCATGGATATTCATAGGGTATAAGCACTGTGGACGTGAAACTAGGTGATAATAATTCATGATTCGTCAAAATGTCCAAAGCATCAAATCAGATCAGATCAAATGTCCCATAGTGATACTGATTTAGTGCATGTTGGTGATGAGGTGGCACATAATATGCTTGATACGGGTGGTTCTCCAATGAGAAGTCACCGGCAGTCAACAAAGGATTGTGCGGGCTTGGAGATGAGCCTGAGTGATTGGAGATTGATAGAGATGGGTCTAATTCATAGAAGTGATTGTGCATTTGGGCTGGCGTTACCGTGTGTGGGTGAGCATCGGGCCAGCTCCAAACTTGTTTGAGATCGTTTTTGATTGGTTCAGCACTGCTGCCAGTCACTTTAGTGATGGTATCGAAAATGCCGAGCACCTCCTCTTGCGCTTCTCGTGTGTCTAAGCACTCTGCGGCAAGTACAAGGAAGTACAGGGATGTATCGGCCACACCTCTGTTCAACTGATCAGACACAGATATTTCTGGAATTTTGGTCATGGGTTTGTACTGACTGGTTTGTAGTTTGGGCAATAAGACCGCACATTTCGTGTGCATGGCTGCGTTGCATTTTCCGCATATTTTCATCGAACTCCGACTGGAAAGGGTGTGATTTCGCTAACAAAATACGACTGGCGTGGTAGAATAATCGAGAAACAATAGCAGATCGATTGGCAAGCCTGAAAATATGAGTTGACGAACGGGACGGGGTGAATGAAAGATAATAGAGGACATACCAAACTTCAGGAAAGACCGAGTTGGAACTTGTTTGCCATGGCTGCAGATGACCGAGGGGCACAAGGGATCTAGGGATAGATTTCGCCCATTGCTCACACCACCTGTTGTGAGTGATCCAATCCTGATCATTGGGCTGGATGGCCCGCGCCGCATCGTCACTTAAACCGTGAGATGAGCGCGAAGACGCCTGGAAGGTCATGACTCTCGCGAAAATGTAAAGTATCCGATGATGCCATAGATCTTGATTTCCCCCATTGGTGGCCTGTGAATGATCCATGTCCATGTTGACCCCCCAAGTATCTGGATCCCAAGACAATGTCCAATTATATCGCATACAGTTCAGGAGCTCTGCACTGACGCTGATCCTGAAACATGCTCCACCTAGCCCAGGGGTTTTGGCAGTCCAGCCACATTCTCGGATCAAAGCTCGGGAGCCTGCACTGTGGTCTCCATTGTGCCTTGATCGGGTTTGCATGGTTTCGGAGAAACCGAGGGCAAGTGCTGCTGTTGCGCAGAGTACAGAGTCACGGTTAGGATCATGGATTGCATTCAGAAGATCCCGAGTAGCCGCGTCATAATAATGTGCCGTTTTTTCATCTCCATAAGAAGGGTCTACAAAAGAACGATGTCTAGCACCACACGCGAGAAACGCATTTAGCAATATGGGCTCGCCAATGGCAAAACCAGGAAGAATGTGGGAAAACTGCGTTTTGTGAGCAAACTATAAGGATTGAGAGTGAGGAATGTTACCCACATGGTTCATTTCATCCATTATGTCCATCCGGGGACCAACGTCTTCCATGAAAGTTCTGAGAAGAGAGACCTGTTCTGGGTCAGTGAGAAAAGCATGGTATTCATGTTTTCCAGCCAGTTTCCGCGCGAAATGGGACGTTCCATGCGGAAGAAGTTCATCTCCTGGTACCAAGTGAGACTGGTGCCAGGTATCAGTCCCAACGAAATCCGCTGCATTTGGATGGGGGACATCAAAGCTCAGTGGGTCAAACGAATGTGCCACGGATTGAAAGAGATTTGTCAAATCATCATCTCCCATAAAGTCAAAGTCATGGTGTGATTGTCTGCTCTCTTGCACAGGACTCTCCGGCTGGACAGGCGGGTATGTCTCGAATCCTCCCACATATAGAGACGCGATCAAGCGCGAGTCGTCTCGAAATGTCACTTTCGATCCGGGGGGGCGAGCGATGGTGTGTGGAGGTGCCACAGTTTGAGTGTCAATGAAATTGAGACGGACCCCACGCCGACAGACGCGATCCGACTTGCGACAATTGAGACATCGTCCCACGGCTTCGTCGCATTTCAAATGTCTTTGACGACAAGTGAGACAGCCTGTGCGCACCCTCCTAGCTTTTGTATCTGGCGCATCTGAGGATTTCTTGCGACTGGACCGGGGTCGGGGTGTGCTTTGTGAATCGCTTGCCTGGCTCTTCGGAGTGGATGTCCTCGTGCTGACATTGGGCGACTGCGGCTGCGCCTTCGCTACTTTTCGAAGGTTCATTTTGCCCCTGAGCTGCTATCTTGGTTTTATAACGCGACTATACTTCTAATCTCCGGCGCCAACTGGAATCCCAACCGATAGATGTTTCCCGAATACACAAGATGCCGTTGTAGGTTCTACCCAGATGGCCATGTTCGTTGTCGACGGTTCTGATAGGAGAAGTTTCAAAATTATATCCAGCTAGAGAAAAGAGGATTGCGACCGTCTTTGGGATTGGTATTCAAGTGTAGCTTTGAATCCAACTACCAGGCGGCGGCTCAGGAGGGGTAGGAAAAGAAGGAACCGGGAATAATTCTGGAGGGCGAAAAGAGGTCAGCTGAGGATTATCTTCCGAAAGCGAAAGCACCGAATGAATATACTCACTAGCCCCTTGCTTGGCCACACAGACGTCTCGAAGTTGCGGAGAAGTGGGTGGATGTTAAGTTAAAGATCGAGTCAAGAAAAAAAAAGGTGGGCCGCTTTGCCAAGATCTCCGGTATAGGAGTACGAGGTGGATAGTAATGCACAAGTATTTATTCACATCAACTAAAGAAGATACATATGTACAATCAAGACAAAGTACTCAAGTACTTGTCACACAGGTTATCCGTGACAGGCTGAAATTTGCAGCCAATATATATTGCCCGGTGTCAAAACACTGAACCGTCCCAGAGACACTGTCTAGGCTTTTCTTCCCAATCGCGGTAGCTGGACTCGGCCCAGCAATATCAACACAATGACTCCCCAGAGGGCCGCAGATATGAAGGTTAGTTGAAGAGCCGCGGAATATGACGTGGTGACTGAGTTGTTATTAGTAAGGCCAAAGCAAGCCGACATTCCAAAGAAATAGAACACACCTTCTCGCCGATGGATTGGATCCAAATGAGTAATCGTATCGACGGATTTGCGGACAAGTGCAATAATGTGGTTCTTCTCAATACCAGTGACGTTGTTGTTAAGGTGGTATATAAGACTATTCTGGAATATCCAGCTGCTGACAGCCACACCCATCACGGCGCCAAGGCTTCTCCACAGCCCCAGAGTGGTTGTTGCGACAGCCTGATCTTGTTTCTCACTAGTTGCGAGAATGCTTACCATCAGGGCGGGAAATGCGAATCCCTGGCCTAGACTAGAAAATGAGATGCAGATCATGGAGAGTGGTTGAGAGGTGTCAATGCCCATGGATGCAGCTGCAAATCCACCTATCACCATGAAGAATATACCGATAATGACGAAAGGTTTGAGACGTCTGGTCCAGTTAATCATGAACCCGGTGCCCACACTGGAGACAGTGACAGCTATGGAGGAAGCCAGAAGGCGTAGACCAGAATCAGTCGGGCTGCTCAGCTTCACGGCCTGAAAATACAGCGGAGCATTGAACAGCATGGTGTGTAAAGACATGGAGGCAAAGAAATTGCCAAAGATAATACTGGCTCGAGGGTTCTTTGACATGAGCTCAATGGGTAGCACGGGTCGTGGGACGTACTGCTCGTAGCGCACCAAGATAACCCCTAGGACTAACGATGACACCAGTGAGATGATAATGAGCGGATGGCCCCAAGGATAGACATTCCCTCCAAAGTTCAGACCGAGGATCAAGAGAGTCACACACATAATCAAGATGGTCGATCCCAATAGATCAATACTCCGGACTAACTGCCAGACTTTCATGCGCTCCATTCCAGTGTGTTTAATGCCAAGGTCTGCCGGGACTGTCCAAGCGGCTGCGATAAAGTAAACGAAGATGAAAGGCAGTTGGATGAAAAACGCACCCCGCCAGCCGATATGATCACACAGGTAGCCCCCAAAAGCAAGGCCGAGGCTACCGCCGATGCCGAGACACAGGTTGATATATGATTGGTAGACCCCGCGATACTCGAGATGTACCAAGTCACTCGAGATGATCTGACCGATGGAGAAGACGCCGCCCGCACCAAGCCCACAGAAAGCGCGAGCAGCAATAAATCCGCCGATACTTTGCGCCAAGCCACAACCTGCTGTCGTGAAGAAGAACATGGCTATAGAGAAGAGATATACAGGCTTGCGGCCAAATGCGTCAGAAATGCGTCCAAAGAGAGGCATAAATGCGGTCGAGGTTAACAAGAAGGCCGTCGATAGCCAGGAGGCTGAGTTGGCTGCATTGAAATAGGAAGTGATGACTGGATGGCTGGAGGCCATGAGGGTCGAGTCAAAGAAGCCGATCATGTAGCCGATCATAATGCCGCCGAAGATGATCCAGAACCTTGTCGGCGAGACATCAATGAACCTCGAGGCGTAATCCTTTTCATCTTGAGTTGAGATTCTCGGCTCTTGGCTGGGAAAGCCAGCCCCAGAACCCGCCCCGACATCGAGCCCTTCGGATGCAGAGCTTGCACTGGATATATAGCGATTGTGAGTTTCTTCATCCGTATCTGTGGATGAGCGGGCTGATTCAACATCCGTTGCAGAATACGAGACATCATGGTGACCCGTCCTCTGGTGGATAGAATTATTGCGTAGGAGTGGGGTGGCCTCGGAGGGGCAAAAATGAACTGATTGTCCCTCGCAGTCGCCAGTGATGGGCATCTTTTTTTTTAAAAAAAAAATTTAAAACCAAATGTATGAAAATAAGTTATTGCATAAGAACGAAGATTCTGCAAGCACGCAATGTAAGTACAGAAAACGCCATCAACGACTTAAGGGCGTTGGGAGCAGTGGTGACACAAAAAAAAAAGAAAGAGAGAAAGAAAAATACGAGCCTAGGGAAATAGGATGTTTATATCAACGCTAGGACTGCAAGACCCTATTTGATGCAGCACAACACCAATTGCCGAGAGACAAAAAAAAGGTGCAGTCCATAGATGTTTGACGCATCGGGAATAGCGTGGTTTGTCAACGGGGTCCGATCTCGGGAAACGATAAGAAGATAGGGAACATTGTATCCAGCGCTCAGGTGGGCAACTATTTTCAACTATGTATCTTTGTTTCACAACTGTATTACGTTGCCTGCAGCTTCAGATCATTTCGAATAATGCATTCCCCGCTCCGCATAGCCGTCTTGGAATGCGATACCCCGCTTGACAACATCAACCGCCGTTATAATGGTTATGGCGGGGTATTCCGCGTATTCCTCAAAGCTAGTGTCAATGCCTTGAACCAGCCCGAGAAACTCGATCCAGAAACGGGGCTAGAAATCACGGCTTGGGATATAGTCAATGACGACAAATACCCGAAGCTGGAAGACGTGGATGCCGTGCTTCTAACAGGATCGAGTGAGTGTTGACTCAGTAGACTCAGAGTCTCGAATGCAGACACTAATTACAGTGACCTTAAACCAGAACACAACTCCTTTGAAGACATCCCCTGGATGAACCGCCTCGTGGAATTCACTCAACAAGTTCTCGCGCAGGATCGGGTCCGTCTACTCGGAATCTGCTTCGGACACCAAATCGTTGGCCGCGCATTAAATACCAAGGTCGGACGAAGCGACCAAGGTTGGGAGATTGCGGTGTGTGATATGGATTTAACTGATGAGGGCAAGGAGTTGTTTGGGCGGGATAAGATCGTAAGTTTCCTACGCCTGCGCCTCGTTTAACGAAAGGCTGTATACCCCATGCAGCCGAGTACACCTGATATGCAGACAGCTGACCTATTTACCGCAAATAGCGCATCCAGCAAATGCACCAGGATATTGTCTATAATTATCCCCCGAACGTGATTCCTCTGGGCTCATCCCCGCGCTGCGCTGTGCAAGGTATGTATGCGCCGCGCCGCTTTATCACCCTTCAGGGCCATCCTGAATTTACGGGGGACATTACCACGGAGGTTATCCAGAGACGGGCCGACAGTGGTATATTTAAGGGAGACCAAGCTCAAGATGCTTTGAGCAGAGCTAATAATGAACATGATGGTATCACCATTGGGGTGGCGTTCCTGAAGTTCCTACTGGAGGATTGAGCAAGAATAAATTTCCGAAGCGACGCAAGCGAATTGCATTAGATTTGGCTGGCTATCTTCAGGTTATGGCGAGTTTTGGTCAGTGCTCTTTAAACTAGTACGAAATAGATCAATCTTCATGTACATGAGACGCATTGCAATATCTGACATGTCATTAGACAACGAAGGGCTCTCAATACCTACATAACGTTAGGCAATTAAATACTACTTGGGAACGAGGTTTGTATTGCAGTAATTGAGAGACCAGACTGGTAAATAGAGTACAGGTCACCCAACTAGGAGCTCTACCCTGTTAACTATGGAGATAACTGAATGAGGATGACTGACAGGGTCATGTCAGAAAGCGGGTGTGAAATTCCATGGTAATATAAGAATACAAGTCACACTAGGTCGCTGCCAGCGCTGGATCATGGGTCAAGGCCCAGACTGGAAAAAGAGAGCCAAAAAAAAAGAGCTAAAGCTAATGACTCTAGAAAACAGTGGGAGAAAGAAACCCTGGTATCGTTGTAAACAAGGTCATTGAGGACTGCCCCAGGCAAAATCCTCATGCGAGTTCATAATCACAAAACGCCTCCTTCCGCAAGCCCATAGGCTGCGAGCCCCGCAGGGCGATGCAATATGCAAACCCAAGTAAGAAACCAATCGCTTCATCACTAACGCCTTTTTTTTTTCCAATGCAAGAGAAAGCGCTAAAGTTGCTCAAAGGTCTAATCGGAGATTGGAGACAAGGAAGAAAAATAATAAAAAAATCAGGTCGGACGCGGGCGGGAAAGTCGCCTACTGCGACGACATTTCTTTTCGTCCATGTCCGATTGTTCCGGGGTAGTGTTACCCGGTAGAGGGGGGTCTGTGGCCTGACAGTCTTCTGCGTCGGAGTTCATCTATTAAATAAAAAGTTAGCAAATATCCCATCTGAAGGAAACTATTGGTTGGAGAACTGACTCGAAGATTCAAGGAGACAACCTCGTCGTGTTCATCCCTGAAAGAGATACCAACGCCCAAGGTAAGATTGGAGACGAGACGTTTTTTAGGTCGGGTTCGTCGTGCGGGACGAGGATCTTCGGAATCGTCGCTATCCTCCGCAGACCGCTTGCTACCCGTACTGAATGGAGAAGAAGAGCGCGAAGCCTGCAAGCTTGGTTTTATGGGTATGCCGGGGGCAGCTTTCTTATCAAATGGAACGTCGGTCTTCTCGTCTAAAAGCGCGGCGAAGGCGCGGTCAATGTCGCCACGACATCTCTGGAGCATGTCGACAATTGTCTCTCGGTCATATCGGCCCCCCAATCCTTCCTGAATGGATTTGATATCCCAGGGGGGATAGAGGTCAACAGCAAGGCCAGCATCGTTGGTTGTATAACCACTGCCAGCTTTTTCTTCTGGTGAAGTGAATTGTTCGGGATCTATGTTGGATTTGGAGGCTAGAATGACCTCGGGCTTGATACCTTCCTTGATAGGTTGGAAAGGCTTCGGCTTGGTAAGCAGTCCTTCATGCTCACCCTCGATACCCCGCACTGAAGAGTAATGTTTGAAGTCCTGTGGCAATTAGTGGGGCTCGATGATATGCATGATACGCATGACAGCAAGACACTTACATGGAAGGCTACGTGCAGAAGATCCCGAGGTTGCGTTGGGAGGGCATTGACATCCTGGAACACCGAAACACCATCCATGGTGTATACATTCAAGTCGACCTTGAAGGCCTGACAGAATGCCTGAAGATGCTCGGAACTGCCCCATTCCCCATTCTTGCGGGTGGTAGCAATCATTTCCTGGAACCGCCGTTCCATGTCTTCCTGGGACGGAGCGGAGACATCGGCAGAGCGAGTAGCATACGCAGATGCAGCCGCACGTTTAGGCCGGCGGCGCTCCCCACCTTCAGCAACGACAAATTGCATGAAGTAATCTTTATTGGAAGCCATGTGATTGGCCAGAAGCTGGCGGATTTCGTCTGCATGGTGGGTGTCGCCATACAGTTGGTCGGAGAGGGAGTAGTAGAGACAATTACCTAGCATTGGACGCGTCAGAATAGGTAAAAAAAACGTGACGCAGCTTCGAAATGCTAATATGGAGCTCTGAAAGCATGTGGCAGGTGTAATTGGCTTACCGTCTCCCTCGGTTGGTAATGCATAAAGGCCTCTCTCTTGAAGAGAGGCCATTTCTAAGCTCGCATGGTGTATGGGCTTGGCTTGTTTACCAGCCTGTTGGTCCTGCAACAGGCGAGGAATAGTCGGTGGGGAAGAGGTTGGAGAAAGGGGGATTGGAGGAAGAGATGCGCCTAACGACGCAGGCACCTCGAGGGTGGGATCGTGAGAATCAGACCCCGTAAGTATGGGCACGATTCTGCCACCATTAGTGAGGAGTGACATATTGAAGATGAGACTCGAATAAAAGTCGGCATTTATGGGAGTGTAGACCAGTAGACAAATAGACCAATAGAGAAGTGAGAGGAAATTGAGAAAATTGGGAGATTGAGGTTATTGATCTAAGAATGGCAAACAAAAGGAGCCCGCAGAGTGAATTCGGGCCCTGCGGGTGGTTTGAAAAAGGAAATTGTTCGGACCTCCAATGCCCATTTGACTACCGGGACGAGGCGGTGAACTCTGGTGCTCGGTGATTGGCCACGGCGTGGACGTTTGCCCACTATGACATCGCCCAGTTTTCTTTGTATAGAAAGCTTTTACGGCATTCAGTTCTATATTTAGTAGATGAAAAGTTCTGCTAGGGATTCTGACTCAAAAATGTTCCAAAGAAGTGTGATTTACGGTGAAGTGAACGTCAATTGAGGTAATCGAAGAGCCCTGGAGGGATCAAATGTGATCGATAACGTTGAATTCGGAGTGGAGTCCGGAGAGATGGGGCGGGACTTTACGGAGCTCCTTGCTGGGGGGTCCAAGTGAAATCAGATAATTGAAGACTGAATCAGGGATTCAAGAGACTTGAAAAACAAAAGCATTGAGGTATGTATCAAAATCTTTATATATTTGTTACAATGGCTTCCAATCCTTTAACCAGAAGTACGCATCACCTCCGCATAAGTGCGGAGTTGTATTTTAAAACTTTGACCGTGTACTGAATATCCACCCATGTCTCCACAAAAAATCTCTAGCGCGTTTATTTCTTTTTTTCGGAGGTATTGGATTGGCTCAAGCTTTACACCGCCGCGGCAGGATTCCCATAATAGGCCAAGTACAAAGTAAGGTAATCAAGCCCTTACCATACCTTACCAGACCCTTATCGGTTAAATGAGCGAGATAACTGAACGCCCCCTCACCCCGCTCGTGGCCCTGGAGCTCACACATTTAAGGACAACGGGCCCCTTTTGTGTCATTGTGCATATATCTGGGTTGGAACTTCCAGGAGCTTAAAGTGCCCATTATGACGAATAACATTGTAGTTCTGGGGTTAGTCCCCTGAGCTCCGAGGTTCTCTAGCTTCACCCCTGCAGGAACTCCACTAACAGATGTAATAGTGCTGGTGTGTCTGGTTTGACCACCGCATACCTGCTGTCACAAGACCCTTCCAATAAGATCACTGTGCTGGCAAAACATATGCCTGGAGATTATGATATTGAATATGCGTCGCCATGGGCTGGTGCCAACTATATGCCGTATGATTGACTGAAACTGGCTCCTCGATAAAGTTCTGATTAAGTGAATCTTCTATAGGGTGGGAAAGGAGGGAAGTGCTCATCACAAATGGGAGCTCGATACCTGGCCGGCATTGAAAGAAATCACAGAGAAGTACCCAGAGGCCGGTATCCACTTCCGAGGTATGGTCTCCCCCCAGAACCTGATCAGCATCCGATCCTCTAATAAAATCCAGGCACCCTAATCTACAACCGAAAGAAGGATCAAGAAACAGATACCGGAAAGTGGTTCTCGGAATTGACGCAGCCAAACCCGTGGTATAAAGACGTCGTGCCTGATGTATGTTTTAACCGTGAGATGGTGTCACCGAATGACTATCTACAAACTAACGCGATGATTCTAGTTCAAAAGCGTCCCCTCTAATCAATTAGCCCCCGGAGTGGACAATGGCCAGGAGTTCACATCTGTTTGCATCAACACCGCTGTCTACCTGCCGTGGTTGGTCGGTCAGTGCGTCAAGAACGGCGCCGTCTTTGAGCGAGCTGTCTTTAAGCATATCGCCGATGCGGCCAACGCCCACCACACCGGACAGAAAGCTGACGTGGTGATCAATTGCACCGGTCTATCATCCAAGACGCTCGGCGGTGTTCTCGATGACAAGATGTATCCTGCTCGTGGTCAGATTGTCGTGGTCCGCAACGACCCCGGTCCCATGATGTCGACATCCGGAACTGACGACGGAGAAGATGAGGCGTTGTACATTATGACTCGCGCTGCAGGTAAGATCTTATATGCCGGTTGTACTCTTGGGTCATTAGCTTATTGCTTCTAGGTGGTGGCACGATCCTCGGTGGCTCTTATCAAAAGCACAACTGGAGTGGAATCCCGGATATGAACCTTGCCAATCGCATCATGAAGCGTTGCATCGATGTCTGCCCCAGCCTCGTCAAGGAGGGACAGGGAATTGAGGGGTTAGACATTATTCGTCACGGCGTTGGCCTCCGACCACTGAGAGAAGGTGGCACTCGAATTGAAAAAGACAAGGTCGATGGTGTGGCAATCGTTCACAATTACGGCCATGGAGGATTTGGTTATCAGGCCTCCTTCGGCTGTGCATATTCCGCTGTGTCTTTGGTCAAGGAGATCCTGCAGAACAAATCTCGTGCTAAGCTGTGAGGAACTGCATTGTATAGAGCAATTGTTATAAACTAGTAGCAATTCCACATGTATATATTGCGAAGTTTGGTAGGCCCATGTATGCCATTGTGACGTCAATTGATAATTGTGTAAGGATTCGGTTTGGGACTCAGCAGGAGCATCATTCACTTCCATCCATAATCATTCCATCAATTGCTCCATGATGCCAGCACATGGGACTAAAGAAACACCCCACAAAATTATCAAAGTACTGAACGAGTTCGGTAGATCTCCTCTACATGGCACAGTACTTGCCGACTCAAAGTCGCTAAATGCCAGCCCCGAGATACTCTTGGCGATGGCTCTAGACGCTCTGATCAAAGCAAAGCCAATCTCTCATGAGTTGACACAAAAAACTATCAAAAGGCTAATCGAAGCCGAGTACCATGACATCGACGTACTTTCCCAGACTACGTGGGAAGATCGAACAATGATTTTGCTAGAAGGGGGTTACAACCGGTATCGAGAGCAGGGGGCTACCAATCTTGGTGAGCTCGCGAAGCTGGTTGCTGAAAGATACGGTACGTTTTCACTCTATCGGATTTGAATCTGCGATGTTATATTGCACGTGGAAGCAAACCCTAACGTTGGATGAATACAGACGGGGATTTGAACAATCTTCTCAAGCTGGCAGACGGAAAACCCCACAAAGTCAGGATATTAATGAAGGAGATCAGAGGCATGGGTGACTTGGGAGTGGAGGTATTTTTCAACAACGTTCAAGGCATATGGCCAAGCATTGCTCCTTCTGTCGATTCACGGAGCTTGAAGACCGCAGACGAGATCGGAATTGGAACTGATTTGGATGAAATATATAATGCACTAGAGCAGGACCCAATGCGCATGAGTTATTTCGCTAATGGCCTCTCTGAGGTTCGGTTGGAGAAAAGGCAGGAAGTGATTGGGAAAGTTTAAAAATGGACAACAGCCACATAGATGGCGATGAACGGGATATTAGCAACGTATGTTAGCAAGAAGAATGACAGAACTACCGGTTTGCTTCCTCACGTACACATATGCTAGCTCTTGACCTACGTGATCTCCCCCAGTCGACCCATTTCCCAGAAGCTCGCGGCGAAAAAACGGCAATGTTACCTTTGACATTTTTGTTCCGAAAGCATCAATAACACCTCAACTAGGTAGCTTCAAAAGCAAACACATAAATCACCGAGAGATGATTTACCTGCTTTTCGGATTTGGGGCTAAATGAACCATCTTTTTGAAGTCAGCAACCATATTCAACAGAAATTGGATAAACATGCAGCCACTTACCACTGGAACTATGGCCGACACACTCAGAAACCCCAACATGGCGGTGCATCCAGTCCATCCCAAATTTTCAAACGCAAGCTCTGAGAGCAATGGGCCGAGGACAGTACCAGCGCCAAATGCTGCGTCAAGGAGCATATAAGCCTCGGTGACTGCACTCTTATCGCCATATATATCAGGCTGCTCCTCTTGCAAAGTATTCACAACGCGAGGAATTTCCGCCACTAACGGGGTCAGCGATGTGTTTAGCCCTATCCCTGTTCATTGTGAGCAAATCAGTGGTAAATTTGACGTTAATGGAACTGAGACCAGAGCTTACCAACAAAAGATAATAGTACACACGCCATAACCTTATTTGTAGTATTGTTATGTTTTATCAGGGCGAGAAGAGCGACTGCGATGGCTGCCAACGTAAAACCGAGACCGGAGATCAATCGGACACCGTATTTGTCTGAGATCATTCCAACAAATGGACCTATCAATGATGGAATGGTCAAATTTAAAAACATGGCCCCCGTAGCGCTGGAAAACCAGTGAAAGGTCTGCTTGATAAAAATCGGGAGGATGGCGTCCATGGCGCTCACTAAGATTGTGTTAATGAGGCATCCATATAACGCAGCAAATATGCGATGATTTCGAAGAAAGCCTCCGACAATAGTCCACCAAGAAGGATCTTTCACAACCACAGATGAGGTATCGCGGCAGTGTGAAAGGAGCGGTGTGGTGACAGTTAAGTCGCCTTCTTCGACAGTTGACAATCGCCGTTTTCCATTTGAAATTGCGCTCTTCGGCGAGCTTCCATTCGGAAGGGAGGAACTCTTAGTGGAATCATTGTGCCCTCTATACTTTGCAGCAGTCTTCCTGTCGATCATGAGCAAAATGAGGACCAAATTGATGAGAACTACGCCAAGACCCATGATGAAGACAGGATAGAACCCTGATTTTTCATATACAATTCCTCCGAGAATAGGTGATACGAGCACGCCAAAATTCATGCCCGAGAGTCCGAAGCCAATCCAGGGTCCCAGCTCGTGCGACTCGATCGTGTCCACCAACAGCGTTAATCCAGCAGTGTAGACAACACCCGCAGATAGACCCTGGAAAATCCTTGCCACAATGATCACCCATGGCTTAATTCCAAGCATAAACGCAAGGGTGGCACCGAATGCGCAAGAAAGGCCACCCAGAAATGGTGTTTGGCGCCTCTTGCATTTTCCAACAACCCAGCCTGCTATCGGGGCTCCAAGTACCATCGCGAGACCAAAAACGGCCAAAGAAGTTGATGTCCAAAATGGGACGTCAGCCTCTGGCACTCCAGACCGAACCGTTAACGAGAAAGGAAGCACGGATACGATCTAGAAGAGAGCCCGTAGGGTCAGTAGTGCCATTTGACAGTTAAGATTAGAAACACATACGATCCCGTAAAGGAATCCATCAGTGAAGGTGGTCGAGAATACAGCAAGGCCGATCAGTTGCTTGGATGAGCGCAGATTGAAAAGCCACGGTTTTCTTGATATGATATCCTCCATGATAATTTGGTGATAACAAACAAGACTCACACTGAATCTTGATTTGATTTCCCCCGCGATGTCCCCTCGTAACAGATAACAATAATCCTTTAATGGGAAAACACAGGTGTGTGGAAAGCTAAGTCCAAGGTGAAGATGTAAGGGGGAAGGTGCAATCAAGATAGAATTTGGAGCAGTGTACTTTTGTATCAAGGCTATATGAACTATAATTAAATTGAGTAATACTGTCAGCGATGAGCAGGTTTTAATATAAACAGACTTGGTCTCTTGAAATATTGGTAATTTGGTCCGAGATCCAGCCAGTTATTCTCTGTATATTGCTCTAGTCCGTAGACCTGCATGGAGGGATGATGCATGCACGTTATCTGCATGATTTATTGACGATTAACACAACTGATTGGGCCAATTATTATAGATTTGGTCGAATTATCCACCAGGATCGGAAGTGGCACCAGCTGAATTATTGCTTGGGGGGGTGCTGGACGTGTGGAATATTTTTAGGGCCCTTCAAAGTGGTTACGTGTCGGTTTAATTGGAACTCATTGCCTACAACTTCTTGAATTGGCACAGTAGTTAATTAAGCATATCTGGGTATGTATATAGGTGTCTTTGAGTGTTTATTATTCATCTAAATTCTGAGCTGCTATATCACCTATCAAGTTCGACACAGAGAATTAATGAGATACAGACCCCAGTGAACAATCAAACAACTCTAACTCTGAATCTGCACGTGTACATTTTCCCGAGGTAAATAGAGAGATATAGTTTGTCATTTGACGCTTGACCTTTTTCTTATTGGTAGAGATAATGAAAAGCAGTAACTTGGTCAGACATATAAATCACGGCATCAAAAGGTATCATATTCAAAATTTGACACAAACAGTAATCTACCATAGAGATGTTGAATCAATACTTACTGCTAGGAACACAATTTATAAACCAGGTATTCTTAGCCATACTAACTAGCTTAGTGTAGAGGCAGAAAGCACACTACATCACGAGGGGTTTGAAGCGCTTGATATAGTCATATCTCAAGCATTCTGGTCAAGTCCTTTCGTATGCTATACCTGAATTTTCACCTTGTAAACCAGGCATCCCTTTAATCAACCTTAACTAGTTAACTAGTACATATAGTAGACACATAGACATGTGGTTTTTGTAGGCTTCAACTTTCAGTTTTCTCTCTCTCTCTTCCTGCCTATAATTATATCTGTACTTCTACAATGTCTTACTAAGACGGTTATAATAAATGCTCTATCTTAGAGGTACCGACCTTAGCATGTATTATAAATTTCTACCCGACGATCGAGAGATCAATGGTAGCTAAGTGAAGACCTGCTAAGTGAAGACCTGTAGCCCTACGCCAAGGAAGCACTATTCTATATACAGAATAGTGTATGCACTGGCCAGCGCCAGATCACGTGAGCTACCAATTGTCTTGGCAGACCCGCTGGTTGCGACAGCGCAGCAGCTGTCGGCACCCTCATTTCCACTTTCCCCCTGTTCTGCTTCATTCAAACCCTGGCAAGCTCTTTGATCAAACGCTTGTTGTTTATTAAAGCTTCCCTAAGAACCGTTGTTTCATCTTAAAGGTAGGTTTCCTTTTATCATAGAACTAGGAAACTGGGGTCCGGCCTGGCGAACTTCAGCGAACCTAACTTCCATCTTCATTTGAGCGATTGGCGAGACCAAGCGTCATCGTATTCGTATCATAAGCTAACAGAGCACTATCGAAGACCCAATTTAGTTACTCGACACCAATTCTTTGTCAAAACTCTGCAGCCTAACGACTCGCCCTCCACATTGATTCGCGAGCAACCTTGAAGATCACTTCCATCTCATAAACCCTTCAACGAAACTATCGCAATGGATTTCACAAACATCTTGTATGTTAGCTCTTCCTGGATATATTTGTGCCAGTACTGATCCAATGCAGCCGTCTTGTCAACATCGCCGTGGGCGTGTTTATGGTGCTCGGTGGCATCAGTAACTTCTTCACCGGCACCTGGAGTTCATTCATCCTCGGCGCATATGCGGTCGTCTTCGGTCTCGGTAGGTCCCGACGCTCATTTGAACTCACAACGCCAATAGCCAATGCTAACATTATCTTAGTCGTCGGCGGACTGGAGTTCCTCCCCCATGTTCCGGACTACGCGTACCGTTATGCGTCGTTCCTCTTCTCCTTCCTGGGCCGTGGTGTCTGTAAGTTATATCTTTGCACGCTCCTAGATCAGAAGGAATTCGGTGGCTAATCACTTCCGTCAACAGTCTACATCTTCATCGGTTCCATTCTGCTGCACGACCACGTGCTGCGCATCATTGATGGTTCGCTGATTGCCTTCATCGGTCTCGGATACGTCGCCCTCGAGTTCATTCCTTCTATCGAGCCCCCCTCGAACATGCGCGAATCCGACCAGGGCTGGGGTGCCGAGCAGGTCTAAATTGCCTAGGCGGTGACAATTATTTCCTGTCGCGTTGGCACTGTGATGGATACTGTTTGATCAGGCGGTTCCCTCCAGCATGCGGTATGTGATGTTCGATGAGCACAATGACCTTGGGACGCCCTTGAGTCTGAATTTGATCGGTGAGGGATGTCATTATAAAGGGAATTTGAAGAGGAGAATGGGACAGTTTTGCTGGATTGGTATTTTTGGTTGATACCAGCGTAAAGGGACAGAGAGACACCTGTACTATATTGACGTGGTGAGCTAGCATTGTCTAGCAGCATTGGCATGCTCTAATGATTTATTGATTTCTTATTACAGTAATCCGGTGAGAGATCATCTGATAATCAAGGAGCTAGTGCAGGGACTTAGCGCCAAGACTTCCATGTACTACTCAGTATTGTATGTGTACGGAGTCTGTACTTTTGTCTCCGTACAATGTACAACGGTGTACGTTACAGTTCGAAAGTACAGCGTGGCCATATCGCTTCGGCTTGTTCCATCTCCGAGAAACCAATCGGAATAGCCAGAGAGTTGATGACAGGATTAATCATCTATTTTGAACCAATCACTTCCATTATATATTTGATTGCCTACCATTGCCCCACTCTAACCTCAGTTAGGGAAGGTGTAATTCCCATCTTCCCACTTTTTTCCTTTCTTTTTCCACCTTTTCCATCTTTTCCACTGTTTTTTCACTTTCCAACTAAACTTCATCAGGCCATAGGTGGAGTCTGCAATGTAATGGGGGACATAGAATCATGCAGAATCACCAGAGATTTCCCGCTGGATTAGTAGAAGAAGAAGTAGAGAAGAGAAAAGAAAGAAAAAACCGAATAAGAATGATTAGATGAGATTGATGCGATCCTTCGGCAAACGGTACAGATTAAGTGATAGATTGATATGCCGTCGATCCCCCCTTCCACTTAGATCGATAAACCCCAATCCCTTTTTTGGCGATAAGCAATACTCGGTCTCGCCTCTTTGTCCTATTTCTCTCATCTCTTTCCTTTTCATCTTTCCTTCGGATTTCTGAATTGTCTTTGATACCTCTTGCCACCTGTACCCTCCAATACTTGTCCCCCCCCCTTATCGTCTTCATCACATCTTGTGTGCCCACTTTGCCTAGTCCTTAACGCGGAGTGATCACCATCTTGCAGCTCCCTAGCCTGTCGACCAATCCCTGCCTTGCTGTTCGTCCTTTTGCATCTGGCCCTCGTCCCCGAACGAAACTGTCCCCCACGATCGCCTGCTAGTCAGACCAGACCTTGTGGTGTGCTGTCAAATATCGCAATCACTATCACCTGACTGTTCCACGCCGTTGGGTCGCCACTGTTCCATACGAGCCGGTTACTATCTTTGGTGGCGGGTCGACTCATTTAATCTACTCGACACTGGATTTCCTGATTCCTGTGTGGCGGCATCCATATTCACTTCTTTCCGACCACGATCCCGAGTCATCGTCCGCCCTGCGATTCCCCCGATCCTGCAGCGTCGTGGCTGCATATCTTCCTGCTGGACTGACTTTCCCATCTTTCTCCAACCCGTCAGCTTGACCGACATTTGATTTTTGAGTGATACGGTGCATTCCGCTCTCGACTGTGGTGTGACATCGCCCTCACATCTTAGGATTTTCACTCTCCCTTTCCCTTCCGTCGTTTCGTTCCCATTCGACCCTCCCGCTCTAAGAATCACAACGGCTGAAGGATTCCTGGCCCGAATCTACGCTTGTAATGTTAGCGTCCATCCCACAAATGGAAGCGCTTCACTCTTTGCCTCGGAATCAGGACGTTCCAATGCGACAACCGTCAGCGGAAGATTTGGATGCTGCGCAGCAGTTGATATCCTCCGCGCAGGCAGGTCGTGAACATTTAGCAGATCACTATCGGGAGGATGGCATGGTACAAGGATCTGGTCAACCGGGAACAAATCAATGGATTGGACACAATGACATCCCGAGCGAAAAAACATCCCCTGGCAGCCAAAAAGACACAACATTCCTGGGGCATTCATGCAGGTGAGTCTCGACTGGGTGGCCTCCATTGATAGTTAGGTTATAAGGGCTGACCCCATCTCTTCTTTTCAGCAATTGTGGCACAAAAAGCACTCCTCTCTGGCGTCGTTCTCCTACGGGAGCGATGATCTGTAACGCCTGCGGTCTCTACCTCAAAGCTCGCAATGTCGCCCGTCCCACGAAACGGAATCGGATGCAATCAGAAGGGGCGGAAAAACCACCGGTTCCTGCGACCTCTCACTGTGGTGGTTCTTCAGAAGGCGGTGGCTGCAAGGGGTCATGCCCTGGTGGTGGGAGTTGTAATGGCACCGGTGGTGCAGAAGGATGCGATGGATGCCCGGCATACAACAACCGGATATACAAGTCTGCTCCCCGAGGAGCGACTGCCATCCAGTCCTCGTGGGGCCGCCATTCAGCGCAAGAGCTTGAGCCTGTGACGCAAGAGGAGCCACCGGCAAAGATCCCTGCTCCTGCTGATGGCCCCAATACCTTGGTTGCATGTCAAAATTGCGGCACAACCGTGACTCCTCTGTGGCGACGCGATGAACAGGGCCACCCCATCTGCAACGCTTGTGGTAAGTCTGGATTGAGTATAGATTTGATGACATGATCTCTAACACAATGTAGGGTTGTACTATAAGCTCCACGGATGCTATCGCCCCACCAACATGAAAAAGTCCATCATCAAACGTCGCAAACGTGTTGTTCCCGCCCTGCGGGATCAGTCCCCCACCGCTGCTACCCTTTCTTCCAATGGCTCATCGGCATCCCCGGAGGCATCACCTGCCGCTCTGGCGCATGGCCATGACGATCACTATCGATATATGAGCAGTGAGCCTGTGGATCACTACCACATGATGCCTGGAAAAACTGAAGACGCACCTCGACCCTTGCCGTTTGCGCCACCCCCGGTTGATTTTACCGGTTACAATGGTTCATCCGTGCCCCTTGCACATGGTCTCTCCATCTCCCACGGCCTACCCAAACCCTTGGGAGTGGAGCGACTAGGACATTCACCCGTGTCTCAGTACGGGCGGCGGTCCGCCTCTCCAAATACCCTCAACCTTCCCAAAAAACGAACATTGGCGGAGACCGCGACAGAGGCACTACCGGCCCCCTCTACATTGGAAGCTGGATCAAATCAACTGCCTCCCATTATGTCTTCGGCCAATCCTACACCCCCCGGCCGTCTCAGCTCAATCTCGTCCATTTTAAACCAATCAGATGTTCGGGGCGAGCCTCGCCCGGATACCAATCTGGGACGTCCACCTCCTATTCACCATTCTATCTCCCCTTCGCCCCACTCGCCGCAGCCCTTGCCTGGCCTTGCGTCTCTCGGAGACTCGGTTGATCGCCGTGCCCGACTTGAACGCGAGGCTGAGCAGATGCGCGAGATGCTCAGGGCAAAGGAGCGCGAGCTGGCAGAAATGAGACGATAGACTCAATGCCTGCCTAAGTTGTGACGAAAATAATGATATTCGGATAATGTTTTGCAAACCGGTGTTTCTCGTGAGATAATGGCGCACAAAGATACCACTCACGTTCCTGGGATATCTTGTCCCTGGCTGTGTTATTATTATTTTTTTTTAAAAATCGTGTTAAATGAATTGTATTTTATAATGTGCCGTTGCTATCTATTTAATTTTAACGTGTTCCTCGATGTTAATTCCTGAGGACCGATGTCATAATGACTTCTAACACCCAAATCCAACCTCGACCAACTCAATTGGAAACAGATTAAATTCGCTTTAAAATACCAATTTTAATTCTTCAAACTGACCACTCTCTACAATGTCCACCCTAAAAGAATTCACTCTGACCTTCACAGGCGATGTTATGCTCGGCCGCCTGCTTGATCAACTAATGCCAGAGCACGTCCCCAACCAGCACGATGAGCGCATCGCCACAACCTTCATAGAAGCCCATCCAACTCTCCTCTCAAAAGGAAATTACACACCCTCGTCTCCATGGGGAACAACCCTCCCCCTCCTCCACTCCTCTACTTTAGCATGTATCAACCTCGAAACTGCCGTGACAACAGCCCCAATCCCGTGGCCCAACAAGGTATTCAACTACCGCATGCACCCAGCAAACCTAGGTCCCATTCTGCATGCTGGCGGCATCGACTACGCCAGTCTTGCAAACAACCATACCCTGGATTTCGACACCGAGGGTCTTACAGAGACTGTGCAAACACTGCAACAGGCGAACGTCACTTACGCGGGGGCGGGTGAAACAGTCAACGATGCACGCAAGCCTGCTGTACTACATTTACCCAGGGCGTCAGAGCCCATAGACGAAGGCAAACAACAGCGCCACACGGTCCATATTTACTCGGCCTCTGACCACCCGCGCGTGTGGGCCAGCGTGCCGGGATTCAATCTGTTCGATTACACGCGCGATACGCGCGCTCGACTGCGTGAAATGCTCGTTGATGCCGAGGAGACCAAGCCTGCGTTGAAGATCTTTTCGGTTCACTGGGGGCCGAATTATGCTTGGCAGCCCGATGGACGGATTACGTCTCTTGCGCATTTCTTGATCGATGAGTGTGCAGTGGATATTGTCCATGGGCACTCGTCGCATCATGTTCAGGGTGTGGAGGTTTATCACGGGAAGCTTGTTATCTACGGGTGTGGGGACTTTGTGGATGATTATGCTCTGAATGAGGAGTATAGGAATGACCTCGGGGCTTTGTGGAGGGTTGTTGTTCGGGAGAAAAGTGGTGGTGGACCTGGATTAGAGAGATTGGAGATCTTCCCTACACGGGTTGAGAGGTTTAGGGCTGTTTTGTTGGATTCTAGAGATGCGGATCATGTCTGGGTTAGGCAGAGGGTTCGTGAGCTCAGTGGGGAGTTGGGAACAATTGTCAAGGCGGGGCTGGGGGAGAAAGGGGAGATCATTGTTCAGTTGTCTGGAGAGTAGATATCTCCGAGTATGTACTTTGTAGTTAGTGAATCTGAGATCATATGCTTCGAGTGTCCACCATGCGAAACACACTATGTATTGCATATGAGATACATGGTCAAGAGATGGGCAGTTCGTCAAATGGTTCTCCAGATCTCTGGGATTTCCAACCTCGCAGAAATGAGTATGCAATGAATCTGTAAGATAGATTTCGGCTGGCTAACTTCATATATTTTTCATTCTATTGAATCATATGTTATAGATATAGAAAATCCGGTTTGCACATCAAACACCACTTTTACATATTCCATCGCCCGAAGAAAGAACCGGTCAATAGCACACGAGCTGTTATTTACACACCTACCATGTTATTCAATGTACCAAGGTCCCTGAAAATCCGGTCTGTTGCCATACAAATTCCAGCCTGAGCTTGAGTGACCAGAATGACAAGACAGACCAGAGCTGAAAACTAAGTTGTATACAGACTATTTAGGCACCACATTACCCCCTCGGGGCAAATGTTCTATTTGCCTTGAAGAGCTGAGACTGACAGTCGTCTTTCGCTAGCTGCCTTGTAGCTATGCCATCCATAAACCCTGCGGAGACACCTGGCTTTGTATTGGCGATGCCAGATGCCTCCTATATTACCAGAGGTTCTATGATCTGCGAAAGCCACGGGTTCTAGCTGTGAAGGAAGCGCGGTCTGTGGGTCATGGACCAAGTTCGCGGCTTATAGGTCACAATTCAGTGCACCCGTTCCAGATCGTGAGAGCTTGGCTTAGGAGAAAGTTATCTGAGAATACCGGCCTTCGGTTCCCGTGGTGGGAGTTGACACTTTTCTTGCAAATGCTGGATTCTTTCAAATGGAATTCGCGTGTGGGAGGCTCTTAGATTGCCCCTAGTTTATCCGAGCATTCGTTCTTCTTGATGCCTCTCTCTATCTCATAAGTCCTCTACGATCCACCAATTCCAAGGCATGAAAGCGCTTGAGTTCTATTCTAACGTTTCCATACTGTTGGAAGTTCAACTTGAACTTTCGTTATTCATTTCGACTTGTCTGCGCTAGATAACGGCAATATCCTGACTTCCTACTAAGCTCTATGGGACACTCAATATCTGGATATCAATCGATAGAAGGACCTATCGGCTCGCTGCTTGGCGGAGTGATTTTTGCAGATTCCCATATTTTCTAGGGCAGCCCTATTCTTCAAGTACTCTCGACCGCATCTAACCGAAGACTGATACACTTTTGCAACATAATGTATTTGGCAAATACATGAATTAGCCCGTCGCCTATGTCTCTGCCTGATGGGAAAAGCGACAGCCAGTCTCCCCACATAGACAGTTCTTCTTCAGCTTCCCCCAGTAGGAATCCGAATAATCGACCGTAATCTCACTTCCGGCGGTCACTCCGCGAGAGACCACGAGTATGCGTTCTATTCCGCGCCAGTAGAACTTCTGAAACTGGCTATTGGGGCGACATGAGTGATTAATGAAGCGAGTAAAATTGCCCACTTGGCCTTGGAAGACCTGATATGGTCGTTCTAGGCTTCCGCCAATCATCACGTCCAGACCTTCAATCCCTTGAGTGACAAGACCGACAAACTCTGCAATAGCTGTGCCTCGGTCAAATTGCTTCTAAACATTAGTGATCACTATATTAAGGGCGGTTGGCAGAGACAGGATGGGGTATTTGCATGCAACGTACACAGCGGGCGATCACCCCGTTATTCTTCCCACTAGCTGTGTTATACAACTGGACAGGAGGGGGATAACGAACACCACCAAACAATGCCGAGAAGCAATAACAGTGATTGGAGATCACATCATCGGTCTGCTGTTCCTTGCACAGTTGGCAAGTATTAGGATCAATTTCCTGCCCGCGTCGAGGGTCATCTCCACCGAACACATTATGGTCGATCACGCAGTCGATCACGAACTGATAATTGAAGCCGTTTGGTAATGTTAGGTGGGGGTAGGTGGTTTTAAGCGGCAATGCTGGCCCAGTATCTAGCGTGACCCATTCATGAGGATGACCAGAGTATCGACAAGACCCATTTTGGCTAACAACTCGGAGAAGGTCTCGCCAACCAGGGTGGAGAGTATCTGCGGCGACTTCAAGGCTAGAAGCAATGTGGCGCAACCGAGACATGAGTCCGTTATCAAAGCCTATCCTATATTTGCACACGCGGTAAATACCGGATCCAGCAAATATTAGGCTAGCCCAACCCCCGGAATCTTTGATTTCTTTGTAGCCACGCCAAACCGCCCTTGAGAATAATCAACAATGAGTTCTAACGGGCAGAAATAAGGAAGGGGCGGCTGAACTATAGACGAAAAGAATGGCTTACATCCTGTTTCTGAGCTCCTTTTCATGCCATGTTAATGTGCTGCAGGCTTCTTTTAGAGCTGCCATTCGAGCTTCGGCGTTCGTGTAGCTTGGGCATTCGAGACGAATTGATGAAATCCGAGCTTCATAGCATTCCACCCAGTATGCTTGCACTACTATTTCCAGAGCCCGTGATGACTGGCTCTGGTCATATTGTTTCTTGCACAAACAATTGATAGCCCGAAAAACCTATAAGCATCGCTATTAGGTTATCATAAGCCCGCTGCCCTCGTGGAAAGAATTGACACGTACTGCCTGACTGACACCAGTTCCAAGGCTAAATTCCGGTCTACGGTCCTGCATAATATTCAGCGATGGTAGATCTGACTGGCGTAGACTCAATGGAAAACGCACCGGAAATGAGACACTCAAAGTGATAGGGGAATGCACCTGCCGCCATATCCCCGCGATAAATTTATCTATAGAAGAGGGCTGTAGGGTGGGAACAGCTGCGTCCTTCGTGGGCTTCTTGCGCTGAGGAAAGCGGGTATCGCTGTGAAATTGCCGAGCTGACGGTTCGATTCTTACGTTGGACGGCCGTAGACGAGTTCCGGCGCCTGCATCGCTATCTGACCCTGAATCCTCTGTCTCCACTGCTATGGCAGATGATTTTGACGGTCGTAGCCCACTGACGGTCTTATGCCTGGGATTGTCAAAACCATCCTTGGATGTGGACTGGGAGGTCATTGGATACCCATGGTCAGATTGTAAATCGGACTTTGACTATTCCAAAGATCTCCGTTTCAGTGGCTGATAGTCTCTAATCCATCGTAACCCGCTAAACTTACCGATACTGGGGACATCAAAAAGGCAACCTGGCCCGGCGTTGTAGTCACGGTCTGGTTGTTTTCCACGTTCAGCCATCCCTAGAAATAGTGTTATTGATGTAGGTAAGGCTTCGTCCAAAAGTTTTGAAAATCATTTCATACCAGAGGTAGCGAATTGTCATTCTTAGTGGTTATTTTCGGTTCAAGACTGTTCGAAGCGCATACTACTGCGTCAATACGCAGGCGGACACCATCGTGCGGGCCGAAAGAGGCCAGTGTGGAGGCGAGCTGGCTAGTGAATTCTGTATTCTCGAACAGATCTGATAACTTTTTAACGACCGGGTGGTGCACGATCGGATGCATCGTCAGTAAGTTGGTTGTTACCTAACGGGACCAGGGGCAGTCGCCCGTACCCATAAATTAATTCTGCCCGGGCAGAATTAGATGACTCAGTCGGTTCCAAAACCCTGAAGAATCCAGGCTTGGCTTGGCACGACCTCACGGTGACGTGATGGTGGGCTTTTGGATCTTTCGCTCTTTCATAGAAAACAGATATATCTGTGCTGTTGGGAAGGCGAGAAAAACATATGCAGTACCGGCCAGCGAGCTAAGTCGGACGATACATCATCGAGCGGTGCTGGTCAATCTGGATAGTAGAAATTTCTATCTAGCAAAAGAAGGGGCTTGGAATGCTGGGTATGCTAGTATAGTCCCACACACCAAGAACAGATGACATGAGCTTTAAAACCTGAGACCCGGATGGATTTGGTTAGGGCATGTTTGGTTGGGGCAATCAGACTAGCAACTAGCACACCACTCCTAGTAGGATCTTATTATTATATAACCGCCCCTCCTCCTCGCTGCCACCATCATTCTCTTCGTTCCACTCTCTTATTCATAGTATCCGTGAGCGGCTGTCTACAATGCCGATATCCGAGCATCCTGAGGCGCCCTCTCCGCCTCCGCCGAGAGATGAGTTAGACGCTTCCTATACATATGACAACCTCACGGGGTGGAAGAGAATGCGTATCCTTCGAATCGGAAGGGGGATGTATCACGATGTCCGGAGGCGTCTTCCCTATTACTGGAGTGATATCCGCGATGCGTGGACGTATAGAACTGTCGCCAGTATCATTCGCATGTACTTTGTGAAGTGGGTTACATTAGCCCGCGACCAAACTCAAGGCTAATACATGTTCCCTAGTATGCTCCCGGCCATAGCGTATGCACTAGATATGCATCGGAGGACTGGGCAGTTTTATGGCATCAACGAAGCGCTCTTCTCATCCGCCCTAGCGGCGATGGTATTCAGCATCCTTGCAGTGCAACCTCTCACCATCGTCGGTATTACGGGGTTGATTTCTCTATTCAACTACACCATATATGACATTATAAAGATCTACGACTCCTCTATATACCCCCAATTTATGTGTTGGGTAGGTATCTGGGGCGCCATATTCCACTGGATTGTTGCTTTGTGCAACATGTGTGACTACATGCGCTACGCCACGGATTTCTCGAGCGAAACGTTCGGCTTTTATGTCGGAACCATCTATATCAGTCAGTCGTGCTTCCGAAATACTACCTTCTCAATGCCAAAAGAACAATAACTAACTCGGAGGCTAGGCAAGGGTGTGGAGGAACTCATCAGCGAGTTCACTAGCAAGGGGTATGCCGCTGGGTTTATGAGTTGCGTGATCGCAATACTCTATTTCCTAACGATCTACACCCTGGAGACCATTGGGTCGAGTACCGTCTGGATGCCTGCCTTTCGGGGTTTGCTGGCTGATTATGCATACGTGGTACGGGTAGTCCAATTACGCTAGAATACCATTCAGAATAACTTACGCTCTTTCTTGTCTCTTCTATACAGATCGGAACGATTTTCTGGGTGGGATTTTCGCACATCCCCGGTCCTCTCAAAGCTGTGGATATATCCCGTGTCCCCACCAGCAAAGCCTTTTACCCGACGCAGCCGCGAGGCTGGCTGATTCACTTTTGGGAACTGGACGCTAAATGGATTTTCGTGGCGCTGCCATTTGGATTTCTGATCTTGTTGCTCTTCTATTATGATCATGTATGAAGCCCTATCCGGGGAATGGAGTAATACTCCTAGCTACGCCGCTAACTTTGTAGCTAGAACGTCAGTAGCCTGACAGCACAAGCGCGGCAATTTCCACTAAACAAGCCTGCTGGGTTCCATTGGGACTTTTTTCTTCTCGGATGTACCACCTTTATTTCGGGTATCATTGGTATTCCTTTCCCTAACGGGTTGGTTCCACAGGTATGAAAGCCAACACGAGTCTTCGACCTTGTTCTGAAAGCGTTAATAACCCATAATAGGCACCCGTACACACAGATTCATTGACAGTATATGAAACGGATGTCCTCATTGTGCCAACTGAGGAAGGAGAGGGCGCCGAGATCCGCCGTCCGATAGTCAAGGCAACTGCGGTGGTAGAACAACGCATCTCGCATTTCGTCATGGGGCTGGCTATTATTGGCACTATGACGGGTCCCCTCCTAGTTGTTCTCCACACTATGCCTGCTGCGGTGTTCGCAGGCGTATTTTTCATTGTGGGATGGGGTTCTGTTGGATCTAGCGGCATCATGCAGAAAACGGTTCACTTAATGCTAGAGGACCGTTTTGTGCAACGTGACGAACCTCTTTTGAAAGTGCAGAACCGCAAGGTCCTGCTATGGATTGTGTGTCAGCTCATTGGAGTTGCGGCCTGCGTCGCCATCTCCGAGACAATCGCTGCTATTGGTATCCTCTTTCCTCCCGTCTGGCTTTATCAAAGCGATTAACAGGTTTCCAATTCCAGGGTTTCCCGTGTTGATAATCGCTTTGATCCCATTTCGGGTGTGGATCATTCCTAAATGGTTTTCCGGGGATGAAATAGGGGTACTGGATGATATGACGGCCAACAATGAAGCCGTTCTAGCCAGCCTTGGTGGACCACCCAGATTCCCAGGAGTGGAGCGTCTTCAGGACTGCGGGATTGAGCGCCGGTACTCGGAGCAGAAGAGGGGAATCAGTAGGCAACGAGCCGGCAGTTTACATCGTTGAGGCGACGCCAATTTCCCGGGAACTGAGGACTCGCTGAGCCTTGTACGTGTTGAAGCTCTTCTCTAACGGATGTGGACAAGGGAGCGTTGCCGCTGCGAGGTATGCACATCTTCCAACCAGACTTTTGGAGAAGTACCACTCTGAGCACAATACAAAGAGGACAACATTTTGGTGGTCTTGATTAATGGCTAGACATAGAGCATTCTTGCCTGTAGGGGCTGAAAACCAGCCCCTTTACTGTGCTGGATTCGTTCGTATTTTGCCTCGGGTGAGATTGGCAAACAGACCCCAATCAGGCATTTAAACCAAAAGTCATCTCATGATTGTAATATCAATTATTTAGTCGACATGTGATAGAAAGGACATTGGATAAAGGATGACCTAAGAATGAAAACAAAGAGTACTATAGATGATACTGAAAAGCGGCCCGTCTAGTGGCTACATCTTTGCATAGTTATCATTAGACCTTAGTAGTTAGTTGAAAACGATGCCGATTGCCGCAGAATCGGATAGAACAGGAGAATTTTATATCAAATAGAGGGAAATATCCAAGGCGTAATCTAAGGCATCTATCTCTATATAAATCAAAGGAATATCTAAATCAAGTAACGTGCTCCTTCTCCTCCTCCTTCGGAATTCTGACCCAAACAATTGTAACCAACGCAGCGAGCAACTGCGCCGCAAGGGCAAACCACCAAATAGCATGCAGTCCATCAAGACCAATCTCCCCAGACGGGCCTCTATCAACACGGGTCCCAATAGCATCAGCAACACTTGTCATAATTGCCGACGAAAGATTCTGGTTCGTAACCAACAAAGCACCCGCACTTCCCTGATAGGACCGTTCAACATTACTAGTAATGAAAATCGAAGCCGCTGCAAAAGCAAGATCAGGCCCGAATGTTACCAGTGAAATACCCGGGAACGAAAGCGCCCAGTAACTTGTGTTGGCAGTCTGTGGCAGGAAAAATGCCGGTCCAAGAGTGAAGGCTAGCATGGATACCGCATAAATATAGTGACCTGGGACGAGGTGCAGAGTGCGGGCGACGATCACGGTCGCTAGGACACCGACTAGCGCATTGGGGATGTGATATAGCGCGACAGCAATGGGGCTAGCGTGTTGGATACGTAGCCAGAACTGAATAGCATAGAACTGCCAGCAGCCGAAGAAGGACCCGAAGCCAAGGAAGTATGCGATCATCAATGGAGTGAAGCCCGGTGTGCGCCAGAGACGGTTGGGGATGAGAGGGCGAACAGCGCTGCGCTCGGCGAAGAAGAGCCCGACAAAGAGGCCAAAGCTAACGATGATTAAAACGTATGTGTAGGAGGCCCAAGATGCGACCGGACCCTGCGTTAGTCCGAACAAGAGGCACACACAACCGCCGGCCGCGCAGAAGCCGCCGATGTAGTCGAATTGCTTCATCGACGGGGCTTCCTTACCGGAGACATCGGCGATAGGTCGGAGAGGTGGTATGGCGAACCAAGCCGCCGCACACAACAACACACAGATAATGGCGTTTGAGCCGAAGATCCACGGGAGGTGTTGGTACAAGGCTCCACCCTGGATTGCGCCGAGGGAGAACCCGAACGGGGCGGTAGCGGCCATTGCTGAGAATACGCGGTTCTTGCGAATACCTGGTGTGTAGACACGGCCGAGGATGCTCATGCTGCCTGAGACGAGGACGCCGATGGCGAGACCCTGCATAGCGCGCATGACGAAGAACAGCACGTAGCGGGATGGGTGGAGGGTGAATGCGCCGATTAAGTTCCACACGGCGAGCCAGGCGAAGGCTCCGACCATGAGGAGTTTTGGTGGCATTAGGTCTGTTAGCGAGCCGGAGATAATTACCGACAAGCCGTTCGCTGTGTTGAAGGCGCCGACGACCCAGGGGAGCTGGGTGTTGGTGATACCGAGGGCTGTTTTGATTTGTTCCTGAGGGGCAAGCATGTCGCCTAACAGGAAAGAGAAGAGCATTAGGCCAGCTGAGCAGACGAAGATTAGAGTGAGCTCGGCTGTGAAGCTTGAGAGCTCGGGCGGGATGCCTTGTTTGCTACGGGTCGGGGATCCCGATTCTTCGTCGGAGCTGTCGGGATAAGAACGGGATGCCGAGTCTGCGTGTTTTCTGTTTTTCATTTTGTTTGTTGTATCGAGCGCATAGCTCTCGTTGATTCCACGGTTTATGTCATTGATAGAGAGGTCTTGGAGAGCAACTTTATCCACGATCTTGTGGCCCATCAGTGGATCGGGGGTTTGCGCCCCGGTCGCTGGTGTTGAGTATGTTCTTGTGTAGGACATTGAAGACCGGCTGGATACTGGCGCTGAGTCTCCATCTTGACCTTGTGGAGGGACAAGATCTAGATCCTGAGGCCCATTGGCACGGGGGTCTGCACCCGCGTGCGGTTCAAATGACATAGTCAATTTGACAGAGACACGACAGATTCAAGGTCGTTATGGACAATCTTTGGGGAGAGTTGAATGAAAAAAAAAAAAAAGAATTATTGAGAGGATGGCGAAAAGCGGCTAAATGATAAGATGTGAGTGGAGTTGGAGTTTTTTTATCCACAAAAAATAAGGCCAGGCATCTATCTATGTATACTATGTAGTTAGATACTTTTTACTACAAGGTACGATATTGTTGTATAACGTCTATGTACAACGTACCTCCTGCATATTATTTACAACGTGCTCATCCGTCCCCCTTGCGGAAGCTTGCGTATACTCTTAAATAGTGGATCTAGTTTGTCTTCAGGAACAAGTATGCCTATAGTCATAACGAGAGTTTCCTTCCCAAGCACCCTGATTTAGAGACGGCGACCCCCATACTGAACCCCGAGATTGTTCGCTTCTCTTTGGAAGCAGTGGAAAAAAAGGCAATAAACATGGCAATCGTTTACATGGTACATGAGAGCAGTCGACCTACTCCCGACATTATCGCTTGGAATGCTACTAGGGAATGAATTGCGAGTCAAATGTATATCAATGTTGTCAGCCTTGTTATGATCGTCAATGATTGACACGATAATTTGATGCCCAATATCTTCCATCGAGATTTTCATCCAATTGGATGCACGGCATGGCGGAATCCGATTTCCGAAGCCGAAGGGACGCAACGGGACCTTGCATCAGGCTAATATTCAGTTATTGTCAGACCGCTATTCCTGTGTGATGATCATCGAGGTTTCTTCTGATCTACACTTGATCTTCAGGGTCTCAAACTATGAACCTGGATGTTCGACTAAGCTTTGTTGATCACGATAACCCTACATGCACACGACGTCATATCAGGCACGTCCTTCCCTTGCTGAGAGGTAGGGTTTAGTTACGCAGTCCGACCTACTAATATTGAGATTTGCACAATTGTGTGGAGATTGAAAATCTAAGTCATTGTTCTTTCATTCGTGATGCTAAATCAATATGCAAGTATCTTTATATGCTTATTTTCCGAACACCTTGTAGCGGCCCTCAATAGGAGCGAAGGCCTTCTCACCGGGCTCAGAGTTGGGAGTACCGAAGACCAGCTGGGCATCCAACTTCCACGAAGCGGGGATGTTCCAGGTCTTGGCGATCTGCTCATCGATGAGGGGGCTGTAGTGCTGAAGGTTGGCACCGAAGCCCTCAGACTGAAGGGCAGTCCAGACTTGAACGATAGTTAGTTTCAAATTGCTTATTTCCGACTAAAGGCCTAAGAACAACACATACCGAGGTACTGAGACATAGCATTCGACTCCAGGGCGAAGGGGTCGAACTTGTCAGCGTAGATAGCGAACTTCTCCTTGATAGGAGCGAGAGACTCATAGTCGACAAAGAAGAGGACCTAGATTAATGGGTAAGCCGATGATTCGTCATTTTAACACAAAATGAAGTCATGTCGGAGAAGGAAAACGCACAGTTCCATAAGCAGCGCGGAATGAGTTCAGCTTGGGCTTGGTAGAAGTCTCGAACTGTTCCTTAGGAACGTGGCCAGCGGCGACCAGACCCTCCAAGGCATTAATGGCGATATCCCACACCTTCTTGTGCTCCTCCTTGAGCAGGAGGACAACACGGGAGGTCTGGGTGTTGAAGGAGCTGGGAACGTGGAGGACGGAGTCCTGAACAATGCGGTCGATGACATCGTCAGAGACGGGGCTCTCGCCCTTGAGGTCGTAGTAGGTGCGGCGAGACTTGACCAAGTCCAAAAGATTGGAGGTAGCCGCGTTCTTGAATTCGGGTTGAGTGGAGCCCATTGTGAAGGTGTTGAGAGGAGACAGTTGGATGATTAGTTGTGGAGTAAAGTGGTATAGAGCAATTCCAAGAAGGAGAAACAATAGGTGGATTGGGATGGGGTTCTTATACATGATGTGGATTGCGAATCCATGAATCGCGAGAGCGCCATAAATTCTTTTTCTATCGCTACCTCCATCCCACCATCCTTAGGGCCCCATATCTCAAGGTCACTTTCAGCCAATCACCGTGTAATATAACCTCGCACACGGAATCAAACGGCCTCCGAGCCCCGCTGAAAATTCATGTAAGCGGAGGAAAGGGCCACAATTAATCAGCACCGGGGTTATTTTACTAAGTCAGTTATTATCAATGCGTTACCAAGCATTGTTCTATTTATATCCTGACAAATCAGCACGGAATTTATTCCTAGGTACAATACATTGTAAACCAATCAAATTTCAGATTCGAACTATTCTGTCCCTGAATCCACCCTATCTCACCATAGGTTCAAATTTTGATATAGCTGAGAAACAAACTGCAAATCCATTTTGGTCAAAACCATCCAAACCCTTAGTTCACACCTCAAGTTCAAATCCAGAACATAGCACTAGCTACGATACCACACATCAACACGACGGGCGCAACCTTCTTGCCTCCGTGGTTTTTTATCGCCATTGGAATAGTGACGGTGGCAATAGGGGTCTGGTTTTGTCCGCAGTCACATTTACAGTGACATGGAATAGAGCTGGCAAGAACGGTTACCGTCACCATCGTGCCATTCTTGTCAGCCGGCGAAGTTCCACTGCCGAAATAAGTTGGGACACCAGTTGTCATGGCTGTCGAATTCAGGAACCCAACTGAGCCGGAGCCAAGGGCAGTAGTGGTCGCGGTCGCGGTCACAGGCGCAATCAAACTCACGTCACTAGTTGAAACATGAGAACTGTCAGAAGCTTTAGTTTCAGTCGCGGTAAAAGGCGCGGGGAAGTCTCCAGTATCTGTCACGATCAAAATTGCCGGGAAAATCCCGAGAGTGGAATCATCGCCCGTGGCTGGGACAAGCACTGTGGCCGAGGTGACAGTACTAGTTTCATGTAAGGATTTTGTTTCTGTGCAAGACGCGCCTGTAGGTGTCGGAGAGCCCATAAGCGTGCAACCTGAGGTGAAGTCAAATCTGTAGCCGTTGGCAACCATGTCATATGCTATATCTACAAGTCAGTATCATGTCCTGTCTGGGAGGCGGTGGGGCTCCTATATTCTTACTGCTAGGTCCATAGATGACAGTCAGATCTGGCGTAAATCTGTAGCAGGTTGTTTGGTCCGACAGACAGTTGATTCCGTAGGTTGTTGTTGCGTCTTTCTGTGTTGTTGTTAGTGATTAATTACAGGAGAAGCAGACGAGATACATACAGCGCCTATCACCTTGCCTCCATAGCCGTGGAAGTAATCAGGTGCATCTGTGACCCATGGAATCGTCTGTATGATGTTAGTTTTCTGGGTATCTTGGTGACTTTGTAGGAGGTAAACAAACAATTGTCGCGTCTTCGTGGGCAAACCCGAGAGCAGCCCAGCAGAGTTGGATCACCAACGCGAGGAGATATCTGAATGACATCCTGTAGATTACCGAGGAGAGCTTGAGAAGAGTTTCTTGGAGAAGGGAATTTTCAGCAGAAGAGATATTCTGAGACGCGAGGGTTTTGGAATGAAGTTTTGAAATGAGAAGCCATGTAGATCAGAAACAATGTAGTATAAACAATCGAACAATGTGAATGGAAAGAACAATAGACCGAATGATTGGAAAGAGCGAATCACAGTTAGATGCCTGGCCAGTAAGGCGTACATTAGTTAACTAGTTTAGTATAACTGGTTATAGTACATAGTAACCCTGAAGAGTTCTAGGAAAGAGGCCTTGACATTACTTTTGTCTATGCAAAACAGCCCATTCCTGCTTAACTGAAATCCCCCAACCTCCTTTTTGCGTCTGATCCATATCTCTGCTCTCCCCCGCCTCAAGAGAATCTTCGCTCCCTCGACGAATCTCTCTAGTCTCTGTGGGGTTTTGGACTGCGACGCCGACCTTATGCTTTGGCCCAACCGGCCGCAAACACAGCTCACTCGAGTCATCTTTAAGCGGCTGGAACTCGTCATCACCAGTAGACCTAGATCTTCCAGATGGGGGAGAAGACTTATTTGATGGACGAGCTGTCACCTCAGGTGTGTATTTTGAACGTCCCAGGAGGGGGCGCATCATAGGAACCGAAGCAAGGATAACGGCGAGACAGGGCTCCAGGCCACTGAAAATGTTGGCATGGGGAATCGAGTACGTAATGTCGGCGAAGTCCATTGTGGAGAGTATGGAGATACGAAGAATGCTGATGATGCATGTGCTATACTCCAGATTAGCAAAGACCCTTTCGTGTTTGGCTTTACACCGGTTGCCGTGCAGATCTTACACTGCTCCCAGGCCGAAGATAGTGATGAATGTCACTTTCTTATACGTGGCCATTTGCAGACTATACAGCAGAGGCATAGGTGTCACCAGCACAACAACATCGGTGAGGAGATTTATGACTCCCGTCACCGTGAAGGAGGTAACCTGGTTTCCACACGATCCCCCAGGAATAGTCTGGTCCCAGTTGTATGCAAACGGCCGACATATCAGACACCCGGCCAGTATTGTTCCAATAGTCCAGGCTACAATCACACTCATTGTTGTCCAGCAAATCCGCACGACCCAAGTGACGGGGAAGAGACTAAGATATAAGGACAAGATGGAGATTTTCGTACAGCTGAGACTCAGAACCCAAAGAAATTGCAATGGGACAATCAGCTGGAGGAGTTTGGTGATAGGGCCAAGTCCATACTTGGCTGCAATTGTAGTGACATGATCATAACCGATGCCCGCTTGTATCACGCCGGTGATGCTGATGGACTGGAGGCCGACGGCAAAGATCTGTATTTGTTAGTAAAGATTTCGACTTGGTTAGGAAAATACTCACAACGGCAGCAATTATGAAATAGTCACTTGTGATCCATCTCTTATCTGCAAGATGGTGAGCTAGAAGTCGCAGGCATACTGCTACCACTGCTAGGATGGAGAAAGAGATAGCTACGCCCAAGACCTGCCTTTGGGCTGGCGTCTCTATAGGAAATGTAACAACCATCTTCCATCTCGCAGGTGGGGAAAGAAAACAATCTAAATCAATCCGGGGACAATATTAAATAGGGAGTTTGAAACCAATACACATGGCGCTAGCACGGCATCTCAAAGCTAGCCCGGGGGTCGAAATCCTGAAGCGCACCAGGGGCAATGTCTGTTCAGCCCCCAATCTTTAGCAGTAATAATGCACGGAGGACATCTTGAGGGAATATGTGATAGTGAGCAAGAACCAGTCACATGGCGAATTCTTCTGCACAAATTTGCAGTTCAAATTAAGTGGAGGTTGGAAGGCCCAGCATATCCAGATTAACAACAGTATTATTATCGAGTCTAATGAAAAACAATTTGATTCTTCTGCATATGACAGGGAAACGTCTCCTCATTATTAGGACGCCGATTGGTGCACCAAGTGCCGCTTGTGCACTAATAAGGAATCCGTCTATAGTCCGGTATTTTAGTAGCGTGTTTGAGAACAAACCATTGGCCTAGCATAAGTAATCGAGCTTGGCGCAGTAACCGAATTATGTATCATGTTTGCGCTATGTAAAACTGCTTCCCCCTTTCCTCCGCAGTGCATCTGATATGTCAAACGTGGTTTTCACCCCTGTATTTCTGTGATATGGCTGCTACTCTTATTGTTGAGGTGACGGTCGCGGTCGCGATAGGTCTATTGACACTGCTCTACATTGTCATAGGAAAAACGAAGGAAGAAAAGAAACCTCTCCTCAAGCTTCCCCTCATCGGTGACCTCCATAGCTCCCCCATTGTGAAACCGCTTTTGAACTGGGACTCATGGACAAGGGAAAATGGCCCCATTGCGGTACCGAAGCTCTTTGGGCTCATACCCATTGTAGTGTTGAATTCATATGAGGCTGTGACCGAGTTGTTCAGCCGCCGCAGCCAGTGGTACAGCAATCGTCCGCCCTCTGTCAGCATGGAAATGATCACAGGGGCTGAGCCTGGGCAGTCGAAGTTTACTCTGATGCACGATTACGACGATCACCTCAAGTTCCACCACCGCATCCTGGCCCCCAGTCTGGGCGCTCTAGCCGCCCCACAGTATCACCCCTTAATGGAGCTCGAGTCTAAACAGCTATTATTCGATCTCTTAAATGCTGCACAGCAGTCTTCCCGAGGAATCAGCACAGGAACCATCTATCCACTTCTTGAGCGCACTCAATCGAGTGTTATACTTGCTCTGCATTATGGCTTGCGCATCCCAAGTTTTGAAGAACACATCTTGCATGAGATCATTGACATCCAGACCCAAGTAACCCACCTCGCTGCAAACCCCGGCCTTCCAGATATTATCCCGCCTCTGCGCCACCTGCCCGCATTTTTGTCACCCTGGAAACGTGCGGCTGACAAGCTGTACGCCACACAGGTGGACCTCTACATGCGGCTGTTCCGGCACGGGAGGGACTCGGCAGGCTGGAACTCTACCAAGCAGGCCATCGCTACAGCGGAGAAGTACTCTGAAGATGGTGTCCCCGACCTCGATCTCGCTTTTACTCTCGCGACCTCTATCCAGGGAGGTATGGAGACTTCACCGCGGCAGCTACTGTGGTTGTTCATTGCAGCGTTGCACCAACCGTCCTTTATGTCACGGGCGCACGCCTTGCTTGACGAGGTCGTCGGGCGTGACCGGCTACCACAGTTCTCGGACCGCGCAGAGCTCGCTTTTATTGACGCTATTATGCATGAACTTTTCCGTTGGCGGCCTATCTCGCCGGGATCAATTCCCCGCAGGGCGGACCGGGATGACGAGTTCAATGGTGTCAAGATTAAAAGGGGAGTCACTCTCATGGCCAATGCCTGGGCCATCGGTCGAGACGAAAAAGTCTTTGATCCCGCCCTGGGAGACCCTCAGGAGTTCGTGCCTGAGCGGTGGCTCCGGCGGGATGATGGCGGAGAGGAAAGACTGCGAACGGACCTTCCGTTGCCTGTCTTCGGGCAAGGCCGCCGAATCTGCCAAGGAAAGAAGGTTGCTACGGATGGATCTTTCATGCATGTTGCTTGTCTGCTGTGGGCGTTTGATATCGAGCCCGCGGATGGAGAAGAGGTGGATCCATGGGCGATGGTCGTGGCAGGATTCATGACAATGCCGAGGGAGCTCAAATTTAAACTCCGGCCCAGGGGCGACTGGGTACTGGATGTTATTAAGAAAGAGTGGGAGACGGCGGAGAAAAGTCTCGGAAAGGTTATGGGAACTAGTGTTGATGTTGAAGATAAATGATAGGATGTTAAACGAACGTGTGATGTTACAATTATATATATCCGAATTCACCCTGCAGTACGGGCGTACAGATAGCTTTTTCCAGCGCGTGTGGACTATTACAGATTAGACAACCCAGATACCTTTACGGCAAGGTCTCGATTCGGGAATACAAGGCTATCTCTTGTCGTTCGGGATTGGAAACCACACGTCGGGCCGAGTTTGCACCAACCTTGGGAACCTTCCAAGGTTGGAGGATCGTCCCTTGAATCATCCCTGTCTTCTGTAGTGTGCATGCTAGTCCTTATTTATCCTCTCTTCGAACTTCCGCGACAAGTTCGAGCTCATGATCACTGCTACGTTCATCGTTTCCATCATCGCGCTTCGTCTTTATACCTTGCCAGGCGCACAGCACCGCGCCTAGACTCGAGACCGTTCCCAGTATAAGCCCAACACGGAAAATGTCTTTGGTCGCCACGGGATAGACCGCCCGCATTTCTGGAGACGAGCCCATCGATACAACTTTCAGAACATATTTTAGGATCAGGTTTAGGGCCAGTGCTTTTATTGCCTTGCTAATGTTTTCCAGGAAAACTGCCTGCGCAACGGATATGAAGAGGGCTCGCCGAGCATCTGCGCGAACAGGACCAGGTCGATACCGGTTGCAACATCATTTTCAGGAAGCGTCCTTCTGTACGCTCTAAGCTTTGGGATTAGATGTCACGCAGTCAACCGCCATCTGGACCTCATGGAAGGCAAAGAGAACAGTGGACAACTTTATCAAAATGGTGATTAAGAAGTTATGAGACGACGAAACCCTTCGACACGAGCTACCTCACTTCAATGATAGTAGAAAAGCCTTTCAGGTTGGGCTAGGTTAAGATATATGGGTGGAAACTCTTATTTTTTCAATACTCGGGAGAAACGGCCCCTTTGCTCTGCTAGAGTAGAAAGTAGGCCAGACTGGCTCACATACATTTATCACATTTCCAGGATCTCTGAACTGTGTTTCCTTCGTTTACAGAAGCTTCCAACAAAAATCCTATCTAATCGTCCAGGCCGAAGAAACCTGATTGATACCAACCTTGACATGCTGGGTGTCTCCTCCCACGGAGAAGATCTGAGCATAAGTCGCATTATTGCTCGGGAATATTTGAGCGGTGATTGTAGTTTCGCCCTGGCCTCCGAAGACTTCGACACTGGACCAGTCTACATAAATACGCATGTTGATTTTGCCCTTGGCATCAGCAGCTAGTGGAGCGTAATAAGTGTCTGCGAATGTGTCGTCGAATGAAACATTACCAGATTGGGTCCGGTCGATGAAGAGCCTTTTGGTTGAGAAGTCATAGCCGACTCTTGTCTGTTCCTTGAGGTCTGGAGTAGCCCGAACAATAATTCCGAACTGAGAAGATCCTGATACGGCTGGTGCCCGGTCAGAGAAACTTAATTCAACCTGCAGCGCCTTTCCAACATCACCTAGTGATTTCGTCCCTCCAGTGACGGAAGACCATGACTGGTCAAGGCCTTTGTGGCTCACGAGGGAGCCCCAATTTTCCGTGGGATCCTGTACGAGGGTAGCCTTTCCGTTAATCCTCTTGAGAGAGAATTTACGGGGAGTTGACATGGCACCGCACCAAGGGTCAGTAGGGATCAGTGAAGCGTATTGCCAATTATTCATCCACCCAATAGCAACATGCTCATCCGAAGGTAGTCCATTGTAGACCTGGGCTGCGTAGAAGTCTGGCCCCCAGTCCACCCAGTTGGCTACTTGGCTTGGCGCCGATGAGTTTGAAAAGGAAGTTTGGTCGACACTGATACTGTCGGTGTCTGCGATGAAGGTGGTTCCATCGAAGTTTCCAACGACATACTGAGTACCTGAGCCGATGGTTCCAGGGGGCCCACCAGGATTGAGTCCCACCATTACAACCCATTTCACATTGGCATCATTTCCATCGACAGGGAGTGGGAAGAGATTCGGGCACTCCCACGCACCGCCGACAGCATTCACGGGCCCGAACTCACTAGCAACAGCCCAGTCCTTAAGGTCTTTTGATGTGTAAATCAGAAGCTTGTGAAGCACTGGCAAAGACAGGACAGCAATCCATTTCTTTGTCGGTTTGTGCCAAAAGATATAGGGGTCACGGAAGTTGAGAGACTGATCTGAATATGCGGTAGGTGGGTCCAGAATGACCGGGTTCACTGCATCATACGTGGTCCAGGTCATGCCGTCGTCAAGGCTGTATGCAATTGACTGAGATTGCTGGTTTTTTTGGACCTTCTTTCCACTTGGCAGAGTCTGTGCATATTTATACTAAATAATAAAATGTGTCAATTGCATCAAAACAGGAAGTAGATGGCATTTAAAGAACCTACATTAGAAGTATACATGGCAACCAAGGGAATCTTTCCATTGTGACCAAAGCCACTTGTATTGTCAACATCAGCCACGGCAGATCCGGACCAGAACAGCTCCGTGACGTTGGTAGGGTATCCGCGGGCGAGGAGGGCGATGGGCTGTTGCTCCCAGTGGGTTAAGTCCGAACTGGTGGCATGGCCCCATGACGTAGCCGACCCGTTTGGATCATACTGATAAAACAGGTGGTAGATACCTTTGTAATACAAGAGGCCATTAGGGTCGTTCATGAAGTGTTTCGGAGGCGTAAAGTGATACTGGGGACGGTAAAGCTCAGTGTAGGTAGGATTCTGCGCAGATACCGCCTGGAATACGCCGAGTCCTTGAAGGAGGGCCATAAGGATAACAATCATGACGAGGTGTTAGAAGATGCAGGGGTTCTGGTGGTAAAATAATTAGCAAATAAAAGGCTGGATGCTGGCAAAATGCAGCGACGACATGGTCCCTTTTATATGCTACTGATCATTAAAGCTTTCCCCCTCACTCTCGTCCCCGTATGCCCTGTATTCCCTAAATACTTGGTGACGTGGTTAAGGCTCTAGATACTATACCTACACAGCACACCGGGTTTCGTTTCTTAAGGGAAATACAACGATAATTACGGCAGGGTAATTTGAAAATCCGTCGCTAAGGCCTCGGAAGGTCCACCTTCGTTCATAACCCAAAGCTAGTATTTTCTAAAGTGCTGGTTTCGGTCCATAGGCGTGATTTCGCTCGAGGGATCACGGAAGGGTCCCCAACCTCCGTGATGGTTTCTCATTTTCCTTGTATTATTATTGATACTTCATGTCTGCTATGTGTGGGCTCTCCAAATATTTGCCCATCCTGTTAACTCTAACTCCTAAAAGGATCGTGATGGGCTGGACATTCACGAGCCTCTCTTCAAAAACGCGGCCAATCCACCTACACTGGACCCATGAAAACTTACCCCAATGCAGATCCCACTTCTATCTTTTGGCAGATCGTGGACAATATGAGTCCAGAAATCAGAATATTGATCGTCTTTAACTCCTTGACTAAAGCGGTATATTCTGTTTCGGGCATTTTGTTACCCCGCATACTCCGGTGCCGGGCTCCCGATCGGTGGCCAAGACGGATTTTCAACGGGATTTATTGCGGTATCTTCCTAATTAGGACGTAATACCCGCCTAGGCCCGAAGGGGTGAAGGTCGCGAGGTTGGTGTGGCCGTGACCGAAGTGTGACAAGTCGATACCTGACATCCAGACCAGGGGCAGTCCACCGCTGACCGATGACAACCAACGTCAGCCAGCTATGGGCCCGGAGACTCATCTAATGAGCTGTATCAGTTAAATTATCTCAAGATGTCTTCGAACGATCTATCAGCCTCAAGGATCTCACTCAAGGATCTCAATCACCGCGACCCGCTCTGATGATTGGTCGCTGAGGTTCAACCTCATTAAGGTTAATGCTCAGAATAAATGCATATGGGGTTATATTAATTCTAGTCTCGAGCACGAACAAAGCCTGAACACCCAAAACGATCAATCGACGTTCTCAATAGAGAGTTGATCACACCCCAGAACAATGTCAGTTGTAAGGACTATGAACTACTGGGAGTGCTTCGGAACCTGCGGGTATCTCTAAAACCTCTAGAACCTCTGAGCCTTCCAGCACGTCGAAACCGACCACCAGAAGCACCAGCAGTGTGGCTTCGTCGCCTAGTCCGGAAAAGAATACATCATATACTTCATCTGACTATGCCAAGAGCGGTGACCACTATGTTCACCATGATCCAGTCTTGGCCCAAACTGTTCACTGATCACCGCACTTATCTAGTGGCAATATTCTGGGCCTCGACCTGTTCCGTAAGTCCTCCAAAACATCTTTCATCTCTAGGGTCTAAAACTCTTATGCAGAGGTCTTCTGACTATTCGTGGAAAAACGAGGCCGAGGATTCATTGTTCAACCAACTGGACAATAGTGATCTCGAGGAGTTGACCACCTACTCGAAGTCAATTGGAGCTGACAATGAGTTCATTACATAAACTATGCCAATAGCAACCAAAATCGTCTGTCCACTTACGGCCCCGAGAACGTAGAGTTTATTAGGACTGTTGCTAAAAAGTACGACCAAACCGGTGTTTTCCAGAAGCCAGGTGCCCGGTGAGTTCAAGATCAGCACTGTGGTCAATGAGCAGGAAATTGGGGAGGGATCGGGGAATTCGAGAGTATTTTGTCAATTTTCTACGACTTACACTTAACACATGCAATATAAGAAGCAGCAGTCTACAGCGTAAAAAGCCTGCATTAATCCCCACTATACTCACGCTTCCGCTGGGCGCCTCTTCCTATCAATCGAGGAACCATTAGGTGGGTTCACATCCCGTATCTTCACTTTAATCCCTGCGCGCATATGTGGCAGTCCATTATGTCGATCTTGCCAAGCCTCGGTAAACAATGGCTATGCGGAGCCGAAGGATCGTGGGCGCAGTAGGGTACCTGCAATAGGAATATCCGAAATTGCTATGTGGAGCTTATCCCAGACCAGGAACTGATAGTAAAGATCCATAAGCGGGTGGCACACACCATCGTGTAGCATCTGCGACTCAGATTTTACTATCTTGGCCCTGAGCCACGATTAGTGGCCAATGACAGCGGACCTATGCAAGAATCGAATGCGATGCACTATTGGCGAATGGATAATCTTATTCACAAGTAACTTTTATCTATATGAGCCGTTCTATTGAGAATTGACCATGCTATTTCAGACTTTTGCTGGTAACGATTGTCACCTCTGCACTAGTGGTTGCGAAATTGAGTCTCGTTTCCCTCTACCATAGAATCACGGAAAGCATGAGGCTTACAATTGGGCACTTCACATCATATCGGCTCTCATATACGGGTAAAGCCTTGCCCTTACACTTGCATTGACTTCCGCATGCAATCTTGTCGTAGCGACCTGGGATTTGAGCGTCACAGAGGGAACATGCATCAGCCGCGAGGCCTTGTACATCGCAACCGGATGGATATCGTCGCATATTTAGCATTGAGCCTTCCCTCTATCCTGTTAGTGGTAAGCCTTCAGCTTACTCCTTGGAGCAACGCTAGTTCTCTTCCTGGATGCCTCGATATCACTCATGATCCGGCCTATCCACAGCTCTGGCTGTGAATATTTCCCAACCTTGGCGATATGTGTTTTGAGCTAACCAGAATACCTTTCTCCAGTAACGTGGAAGCAAATCCGATCGATGTCCGTCTATACATCACGCCCTTGGATGGAGGGATGGGTGAGATAGGTAGCAGTGCATGCCGCTATTTCACACACAATTCGCGCGGTGCTTCTTCCAACCGTTTCAAGATGACAGGATCTCATCAACGGCGTGATATCGCACATATAGAAAACCGCTAGATTGTGTGTAGCCGACTGCGCATAATCAAATAGGTTCAATGGAAAATGACGGAGGCGCGGGTGGATGAAGATTCTGGTGGTTTTACCGGGCGAAAGCCTGCCCGGATACTAAGCCTTGGGGGGGGGGGGTTGTGAATTTTAGAATTGTTTAGGCCTTTTGGGGTGCCTCAGGTGCCTAAAATGCAAGAGAGCATCCTATAAATGTTGGTGGGTAGGGTCTTCTTTATGGTCGCTGTCGAATGATCGGCGTGGAGGGGACGATGTTTCGATATTAATATGAATGGGTTATTATTTGGTGGTAAAAAACCTGGGAATGAAAAAAGTGCAGATATCAATTGATTCATTGAGTCCGGGAATCGAACGCCTAGCTTCGGGATCAAGATATTCATTCTGCTGTCGTTCCTTCCTAAACTGTGTGTCTGAATAGCTTCATATTTTGACTGTATATGTATGTACTCTCCAGGCAAATTGATTATCAACCACCACCAACAGGTATTCAAATTAGTTTCAAACTTAATAGGCAGCTTGCTGACCTTCTCTAGACTTTCCCTTTGGTTTTTTACCCTATCACATCGCCGCCAAGGCAGGAAATTTACGTTCTAATATTCTCTAGTGACATCTCTCTTAAGTTTTCATCCTATATGTGGAAGACAACGACTAATATTTCAACCAGCCCCCCCCCCCAGTGGCCCAGCGGTATTATGGCCGGGGCATCCCACACCAGGATGTCGCAACGGGTTTTACTCGCTCCCCACTGTCGGTTGGACTCCTATATGCTGAAGCTCTCCCGAAGCACTACACTAGGCAAACCCCCCGCGGAAGGGTATAGTCCCCCGTTACTTAGGGGGGGAGGCCGTAGTTAGTACGGTGAGTGGAGATATATAGGGGAATGGCCGGAGGAGAGGACCATGGACATTGAGAGACCAGACTCTGTCCATACCCTCCTGAGGTCTAGGAACGGTCTAGATTAATGGGGACCTTTTTTTTGATGTTATTCAACTTTTACCGTACCTTCCTTTTTTTCCACCTTGATGATGTCTCTTCCAAGGCTCTGTTTTTGTCTTGACGCTATCTATCACATCTTGGTTTAAGGTCCCCCCTCTCGCCCGCTGTTCCATCCGTGAAGCTAAGCTGTTTACCTTCCTCCCACCCTGACGTTCAATCTCATCATTATTGCCCAACAATGTTCATTTTTCTTCCTTCCCAACATCGTCTCCATCTTGATGCTCCGAGTCGTGCTTTTCCCGCCAGTGGACTTCGGGAGGTGTGTTGTTCAGCTCCATATTCATCTTTCTCCTCTATCGTGAATGGACCTCGGGCTTTCCAAGGTCCTTTATCTTCCTCCTCACTGTACAAATTTGTGATGTTTTCTGGGTGTTGAGCGCTGCTTACTTCCGTTCCAGTTCCCATATTTCCTTTGCATGCTGATGCTATATTCCCGGGTATTCGCTCTCGTCTCCATTTCCAGTATAGCTCGCCGTTCAACCATTGTCACTATTCCCCGCACGCGCTACATGCTATAGGTCCCACAAGCAAAGAGTACGCCACATGATTTAATGTTTAATCATTCCTTGCCGCTTGCCCCTGAGGGACCACGGCGCTGATATATATAGCGAGGACTGTTTGATTGAATAGTTCACACGGATGGACCTCGGCAATTTTCTGATTGGTAGAAATTCTACATCCACATACTTCGATTCCACGGCAGTCAACGCTTTGATCACACATAGCAGCGATAACTGCATGAACTCAGCTTGGGAACTTATGCCTGGCCAAGGCATAGATATGAGTGAACTTTCCTATCTTCAAGAGCGATGTTCACAATATTACCCAGTCGAAAAGCTACAGACGCATCCAATGTAATGCCAGAATGGCCGAGAGTCTTTGCAACTTTAACAGTGAGTTTCAAAGACTGGATGGGCAGCTCCGGAACCCAAAAAGTCTCTCAGGTCGGCTGAACGTCGACAGGCTACAAGGAATCGGTTACCAGGATCTAGGTGGTGCAACATTATATCTCAGAAATATACGTTTGTGCTGAGGCTAGCAATCTGTTTACGTGTTAGAGGATGTCCCAGTACCATGGGCGCGGAGGACTCGATGTCGTGATTCGTGATTGGAGGATTCTTTGTGAGGAGACTTTCTATGTCATACGTGGTAGACCCAAGCCTAAAGTGGACTCCACGCGGTGTATAGTATCCAATCAGCATGCGGCCCAGCCTACCGGACGAGTTCTGAACTATACCAGCTGCCACCTGGCTCGGATTCGACTGTACGGCCGGGGCTGCGATCACCGCAGATACGAGTGACACCCACATGGCCGATAGATTGCTTGGGCATCTACGGTCTACTGTTTAGAGATACTCGGTCGATAGGCAAAATGGCTCTCGTGATCGGATGTGTCACATCTCATGGTATATAGCTAGGAAGTATGATATTTTTGCAAATCTACCTGAATGAATGACTTTAATTCTAAACTCACCGAAGAACTACAATTTGACATTTAGTCCACTCCGGTAGAAATGTGGATTAGGATGAAGAAATTGGCCGAGTCGCCGTCGGCTTTGCGACGAATGGTCAGCTCCAAACGGAAATATGTATTCAAGGAATGTCATGGTAGGCCAAGCAAGGTGAGAATTTTCAGGCCAAAGGGAATAGAAACCATGGTGATATATACATTACAAGTTCAAGCTTTGATCCATCGAATGTTCAGTAGACGTAACGGAAGGAAGGGTTCTCCTTGTCAGTGAGCCCAGACCATTTGGTTTCGTCGACGCCGTTCTCATCAACGCGCTTTGTCTGGTCTCTTTGACGGTTTTGCCACTTGTAATAGATGAAGAGCACCACAGATAGTACAGCCGCCGCAGCCTGCGTTGCAAGAACAGCAATCTTGGCCGGTTGGTATTGCGGTGCATCGCGTGCCTGGAATGTTTGTGGGCCAATGATGTTTCCGACCGAAAAGGAACCAGCAACAAGAGCACTAGCAAATGCACGCTTGGTATGTCCAGCGCAGTTGGCCATGGTCCACTGGTATAGAATGGGAAGAGTTGCTACAATTGCGTTGACAAGATAAATGCCGATCAGGACACCGGCCTTGTTGGTTTTAGGCAAGAAGGATAGTAATGCTCCGCCGATGATTCCAGGAATGGTACAGAGTACATTCCAGGCCCAGCGATTGGAAGTTTTCCGGATACCAAAACCCACGAGAAGGGTGAAAAATATACTAACAATGCCGCCAGGTGTATTGAGAAGGGCTGAGATGGGACCCGAAAAACCAAATCCGGCAATTAAAGTCGAGGAATATGTCGTCACCACACCACTTGACACGGATATCTATTCAACATTGGTCAATAAAACTGCAGGGGATATTTGAAGCAAGGGGTGACCGTCGGAATGTGAGACACACCAGAATTGTTATCACAGTCAGGAGCCAAAGCTGAATATCGAGGACGGCCTCCCAAATTTGTTTCAGGTTCAAAGTTGTGCTCCATACTCCAGTCTGGTTTTCACTGACGTGTTGAAGGAGGGCCACCTTTTCGCTATCTGACAACCAGGGTGCCTTCATCGGTGTATCCGGAAGGAAGAAAAATGTGAGACCACCAACAACAGATGTCACCAATCCGAGAACAAGAAACATAATCCGCCAACCTTCTAGTGACGCATGATGCACATGCTGGAATCCAAAAGATATGAGACCTCCAATTATCTGAGCCACACCAAGACCCATATACCATATAGTGAATCGAGGAGCTTGTTCGCTTTTTGTGTAGTACTGGCTGCTAATAAGCATCAAGGATGGTCCCACTGTCGCTTCAAAAATTCCCAGGAAAATGCGTGCTGCCAGCAGGCTCTGATATCCTCGGGCACCAGCGGAGGCGGCAGCCGCGACTCCCCAGAGGAAAACATTTCCGCCGAGCCATTTGGCAGCCGGTACTTTTTGTAAGAAGTATACTGTAAATCGAGGCTTAACAATGATACTCGAAGAAAATTCTGCCGGGGGGATGGATAAAAAATACTCACCATTAGGTACCTCCGCGATCAAGTAGGCAATGAAGACCCATGTGGCAACGTTGGAGAACTCATTGCCGACGAGTCCCAAGTCTTTTTTGATACCCATAACAGCTGCATACTGTATACATCCTTGCATTAACAACATGGCTTATACGGCTGAATTGACAGTCAGACTCACGTTCAGCATGACCTTGTCCAAAAACTGCAGGACATAGCAGCAAAACATATAAGGCATCAAACGTCGATCAATCTTACGACGTAAAGCGCTCAGATCAACCTGAGAGTCAAGCGCCCCATTTTGATGGTCCTTGAGATATACCACAGCATCATCAACTTGATTTGTAGGAGTTTGTGGTCCTATCTCGGATTGGATTTCACCCATCGCGGCTGGGAACAATAGGGAAACAGACAAGGAACAGCGTAGCCAGTCCAGTAGAGAGGTTGTGAAGCAAAAGAAGCAAGGAAAGTTAAGGAAAAAGGTTAGTGGAAAAAAAATAACTAGTGGGAAACACAGATGATTCATGCGACAAAAGCATAAATAACGTCGCAACCATCGTGGAGATCGCGTGGCTACACGAAGTCCCACCTGGCAACGAATTAGAATCGTTATTCCAAGACGCTAGAACCTTTCCTTGTTGGGAAGTGAAGTTTACATATGAAAGGGATGAGCTAAATATCAATAATATTGCAGCAATAATCTTGACAAACCTTGAAAGACCGGGAAAGTACGGAGTCCGGTGTGTGAGGAGCATAAAGTACGACATACATGACCGGCAATAATCGGTGCTATTTCAAAACAGGAAAGTGCTGTGGGGCAAGCATTTTTGGTGTTTTTTATATATTTTTATATATTTTTATATATATTATTTCATAATAATAATTCTTATGCATAAAAGAAATCCCTGTTTTGATTTCTTTACCCATGTAGACGCTTGATTATGTTCTCGCTTATACTCTTCCCCTTACCCCTTCGCACCCTTTCTCCCTAATAATGGGCTGGGTACACAATGCGTCGCCCGAGGTGGAAGCTGCCTCGCAGTATCCTCTCATTTTGGGTGTATGTTTGAGTCTTACCATCTTAATGGTTTTCACAGTTTCCCTGAGACTTTTCCTTCGAGCGCGAGCCAGTCGATGGGCAGCAGCAGACTATGTGATGGTTGTTAGCATGGTAAGTTAATCTGCATCTGATACAGGGGATGGGACGACTAATTCTCGAGCAGGCATTTGCTGTTATATACAGTGCACTCTGTATTTCTCGTGGGCATCGCCAGCTCTCCCCGTAGCCGCATGAAACTTACAGTCGCAGAGAGTCGATATGGACTAGGATTGCCGTTGAAGCAACGGCCACCAGCAAATTATCTAACATATTCTAAGGTCAATATCCTTTTTTTGCATTTTAGTTTGACGCTTTGTGGTTACATTCTATTGGCAAACTGACCAAAAGGCAAATAGCTCAACTATGCAGGACGGCCCTTTTACCAGGTTGGCATCGCGGGGTTCAAGGCTTCGCTTTGCCTGAGCTATCTACGATTGATATCTGGAACATCAAAGCGTGGTTACCGAATAGTGATCTGGATTGTTATTGCAGCATCTACGTTGGGTCATATCGCCGGTGCTCTTAGCTTGATCTTCAATTGCACTCCGGTACGCAGAGTCACTCCCTACAACGGCCACATGCGACCACAATCTGACAAGGATTCACCTACAATAGGTTCGACGATCATGGAACAATCATGTGCCGGGTACATGCCTCCCCGTGGGAGGCCTATTCTACGGTCTCGCAATCTACACCATCATCACAGATGTGACCATTATCGTGCTTCCCATTCCATTGCTCCTTGGACTTAATATAAAAGTCGCACAAAAGGCTGGCGTTGTGTGCCTTTTCCTCCTTGGCCTCTTCACCACGGTTTGCTCTATCATGCGGCTAACTCAGATTCAACGTGTGGCTTTCGGAGATGGAAACTCCACAATGCTTGTGTTGTGGGGAACGATTGAGTTCAACGTGGGCGTAAGTGGAATGACAAGTTTTGTCCGAGATATAATGGCTGATTTGTCCGTGTTAGAACATCGTCACTTGCATTCCATACCTGGCGCCTCTACTGAAGGGCCTCGTGCGCGGAATCGCTTCGACTGGTGACAAATCAAAGCAGTATTATTATGATAGTCAAGGCAGAAGCTACTTGATGGATAATTGGTCCAAAGATCAGAATTCCCAAATGCGGTCAACTGCTTCCGGCCAAAGACAGCCAAAACGAACACCGAGTGAAGAGCTCATTTTGGCCACTCAGGAGCCCGAGCATGGGGGTATCGAGAAGACAGTAGAGTATAGAGTTTCTTCAGAAGGCAGGCCAACCAAATAGGAAGTTTAGTGACCCGCCAACTAACTGGCGCGAGTTTTGGCTTGTGTATGGAGTCTATACTTTTCATTCATCCAGTTCCCAATTATTTAGAAATTGTATTAATCCTTTTTCGCGTTTTTTCCTTTCTTTTTTCCCCTCTTTTTTTCCTCTTTTTTTCCTGTTTTCTTCATGCTTACCCCCCTCTACTCCGTACCCCTGCACCCCTTACCTTTTGTGGCGTTTGAGTTCATGGCAATAATATTTTTGTGGTTGCAACATCCAAAAAACAGCAAGTTCGAGCTCTACTAATAGCGAAAATGGTCGGCCGACTTCCGGAATCTGCGATATTGAATCTCGGCATGATAGGCTATGGGGGTGTTTTCTTTTTGAAGACAGTCTGATTCAACTTGGTTGGCCGAATCTTGGCCCAGACGGGATCCACCGGATCAACCCGCTCGGCGGCAGTGGACCCCCGTCCGCGTGCACTCAGAATGTCCTCTGTACATATGTACAATGCGGCAAATGCGTCTGCGATAGGATGAGATCGAGTCCGGGATGCACTGGTTGTAATCAAAATGTAACTTCGTTAATCTAAGTCTGGCTAGTACAAAGCAATGGTCTCAGCCCTTGATTTATTCACAAACTCAAATTATATAGCTTCAATTTTAATGGTTAGCTCCCGAATGGCTCGAATACGGAAGCCGGGCTTGGGAAAGCGGTACCCTGCCTATCTTCCAATCAACATCCATCCTCATGACCTGACTCCAATCAACATGATTCTGCTGTAACATGGCCCAAGCCGTCCCAAGGAACAGTCTGGCCTTTATTAAATCTTATTTTAAATGGATCTTTTTAATCCTTCCAGTCCTTTCGGGTTAGGTAGCCCACTAGAAGGATTACGGATTATTTCCGTATTGAAGTCTGCACGACTCCCAACAGAAATTGGTCTAGGTGGCATGACTAATTGTGTGATTTGGCACAGAGTTAACCCACAAGCGGGGTGAGACATGGTCTGAGTTGTATTTCATATAGATTGAGGCAATCAAGCTGGACTGTGTTACTTGAACTGCGCACCATACTTTGTTCACCATGTCTGATTCTCCAATTCTGATTATCGGCGCAGGTATCAGTGGCCTCGTACTGGCCCAATACCTTCAGCGACATGATGTTCCGTTCAGGATCTTCGATCGAGACTCCGCAATTGATGCCCGAAGTGGTGGATGGGGTCTGACACTGCATTGGTCACTCCCTGCCCTGCGTGATTTATTGCCAGAACACCTCGTTGAGCGGTTCCCTGAAACATTTGTCAACAAAGAAGCGTCTGCCCGAGGCGATGTCGGTCGCTTCCAATTTTTTGACCTTAAGTCGGGAGACGCATTATACAATATTCCTGCCGCGGAGCGCATTCGCGTCAGTCGTGTTCGCCTGCGACAGTTACTGACAACCGGCGTGGATGTTGAAGTAAGTTGTAATATTGTCGTCTTTAGAATAATCTGATAGGCGCTAACGTCGATTAGTGGAACAAAAACCTTCGTAGTATCGAGTCTACAGCCGATGAAATCACCGCGAGTTTTGAGGATGGTACATCTTACACCGGGCGGCTACTGGTCGCATGCGACGGTTCACGGTCGCGCACACGCGAGATTCTTTACCCAGGTTTACAGATGAACCAGTTACCAGTGCAGCTTCTAGGTGCATCGACACTATACAGCGCGGAGGAGCTAGGCGGCATTGAGTCAATCGACCCTTTCATATTCCAAGGCTCTCACCCTGAGTCCAACGTCTTCCTATTCTTCAGTTGTGAGTTCGACTAATCCTCTGCTCTCCTTTACAGGTTACTGATGTCTTTAGTTCTGGATACCCCGAACAACTTCGAGAATAGTAGCAAGGACCGTTACCACTGTCAAATCATCACCTCCTGGGCAGATTCGAAGGAAATTCCTGTCCCAGACGCGAACGCCGAGCGGATCACGTTGATGAAGAAGTTGACTGATAATTGGTCGGAACCATTCCGCTCACTGGTACACAAGCTTCCCGACGACGTGGAAGTGCGCTCGATTCGCATCGAAGATTGGATGTTCAGCCCGGGCAGGGCACACGCGCATCCCCGGGCGGTATTGATGGGTGACTCGGCTCACACAATGACTATGTGTATGTGATTCTTTCAATCATTATTACGTGGCCGTGGTAGTATCTCTAACCTCAACCAGTCCGCGGAGAAGGCGCCAACAACGCGATCGTCGATGTGTTGGATCTCGTGAAGCGTGTTGATATGCGCCAGCCAAGGTATGAATCTAACTACCTTCCAACTCTCTTTGATTAGGTTCAAACTAATGATCGCTATTTCAATCACCAGGTCCTTCGATTCCGAAGCCTTGTTATCCTCCCTTGCGGCATATGAAAATGATGTCTTCTCACGAGCTGAGCCTAGCTTCCTCAACTCCAGACAGGCATGTTTAGATGCTCATGACTTTTCTAAAATTAAAGGAAGTCCACTGGTTGGGTTACGAGATTTGAAGAAATCCGGCTGAAGTTACTAAGATCTGTCACATGTGATTGTATAGAAACTGCGAAATTTCCCGCCCGAGGAAATATTTCAAGTGAAAACGGGATAAATTATACCAGAATAGAGTAATCCCAATATCAACTAGCTGTTGAGATTAAGACCTCGGGATATCATGGGTGTTGGTAGTTGCTCAGATCGATCCAAGTGCTTATCAGTGCCAAGTCCCCGAGCCAGTCTCACTCCCGGCCCCGACCTCCACACATTCCATTTCTCCCGGTACCAGCGGAAAATCCAGGCCTGGAGTTATCAACTCAAATTGAGAAGAAAAGGCCATTCAAATGCAAGGCTGACGGGCAATGAACCACACCGCGTCAAATCAAGCGGCTACGGTGCGCGTATCGCAGCGTCAACCGCAAGCCTGCCGAGGTAAATGGCGAACTTGTGCTGCGGAAATTGTAAGCGACTGACATGATGCAGAATGCACGAAGCGCAAACGCAAATGCGACAAACAAAACCCCTGCTCGAGATGTAAACGCTTAAATCTGAAGTGCTCAATAGAAGTCGTCCAGCTTAGACGCAACGCTGTGCAGCATGGGTCAGAAATTCGGTTTTTACGTTCGCTTTTGGTAGACATTGAATCGTCTCCACCTGATCCAGTACTCCATGTCGTTGAAAAGATCAAAAATCGAATATTTCGGCTGGAGACCGGCCAGGATCCTACAGAATCAGATGTATCCAACACCACTTCGGCGCAAGAGGAATTAAGTACAACTGAGGACCGTGCACCTAGCAAAGTGTCGCTCGGTTCAAATGAAAACACCTCTCATCAAATTGACTCATCGCTTCTCACGGCCATTGAACATCTTGCTTGGGGTCGTAATTCCGCTGGATGCTTCCCTCACAGGACGTGCTCATGCCAGTATCGCAAAGATGGATTCCAATCGCTATCAGGCCCTTCCCCAGTCAATGGACCTAATCTGGGCCTGAACTCCTCTTTTCCCAGCACTCCGGACGCCCGGAAGCTGATCAAGTTCCATATATGCAATGTAGCCTGGCATCATAATTGCATCCATGGTCCAACATTTCTCGAGCAATGCGAGTTATTCTGGGAGACTGGGAGATTTGATGACCCTCTATGGCAAGCGCTGTACTTTTCTGTCTTGAGTGCCACCGTCGGTTCAATTCAAGATAGTACGAAAGTAAGAGAACTTGTTGATGTCGACCTACAGGCAATACCATCAACACAACAGCTGTTCTCTGCTATGGTCCAAACACTCTACAACTCACATTTTCTCAGCAATCTCTCCGTATACTCTGTTCAAGCAATCGTCATATCGACGGAGGTCGCTCATAATCTTGGTTTAAGTCAACTGAACGCGACTTTATTCAATGCCGCAGTGCGCATTGCTGAGTGCCTTGGGATCCACAAGATTCAGGATCAATCAATAAAACCTGCTCAAAACAAAGATGAATGGGATGAGAAGGTGGAACGAGAAGTGGGAAAGAGAGTATGGTGCCAAATGATCATCCAAGACCATTTCGCCATTCCTTTTACCGACACCTACAGCATCTCTCCGATGCATTTCTCGACAGGTCCCCCAATGAACGCAGATGACTATGACTTGACGGATATGCCTATCACATCTCCCACCATAAGCACGTACATCCGTGTGCTCGTAAATTTGGCAGAATTGATGCCCGGTCTGGTTGACGGATTAGGTCCAATGAAATCCAGAAGGCCTATTCGAGAGCAATACCAACATATTCTGCATATAGACCAGAAAATGAGAGGCATTGTGAAAAACATACCCTCTTTCCTCCTACGCGCCGATAAGACCAAGGAAGCACAAATTCCATGGCTTGCTATCGCTCGACGAAGTCTCGCTATCACTGCAGCCGAGAAGATTATCATGATCCATCGGCCGTTTCTCTTCCGCTCTTTCAATAATCAGACATATATCTACTCAAGACGTACTTGTGTTGCCGCTGCAATGACAATTTTGCGAGAACACGAGGTAATAATAAGAGAAGGGGATATCTCGATATGGACCCATACAGCCTTTGTGATTACCGCTGCGGTCATTATGTGCTTTGAGGTTAATGCAACTGCAGAGAACCAAGTCGCTATCGCCCAAACCCACAAGGATGCAATAGTCGCAGCTCGCACCCGCCTTGCTGACCGAACTAATGACGTGCTTGCTCAGCGAGGTGTTGCGTTGATCGATGCTATCTTTACTGCAGACATAACCTCAGACTCTGCAGGACTTGGCAAGAAAATGATTGATTTTGGTCAAATTCTGGCCAAGTTCTCAACTTTTACAAGAATGAACTTAGGTCCTGACACCCCGGACACATCTGCTGGCCGGTTCTCGAATGCTGATCCTCAAGATGTGATCGGTGCCCATTTTAACGAAATGCAACCGGCTTGGGATACAGCGGAAGACATCGATTTCGATGCATGGTTCAATGAGACGTTCCACACTCTACATGACCCACTTCAGTTTTAAGACGAGCGAAAATTTACAATCGCTCAAAGCGACTCCTTCAGTGAGCAATTCCAGCCATTGCGATATCTTTAATTAATTCCCTCACATAACCTGTGTCGTTCACTCCCTCGTAATCCCAGAAGGGCTTGGGGGAGTTGTGCTTGTCATTGTGCACTGCCAGAGCAACCTCCTCCTGGTCCTGGTCCTTGTACTTGGCCAATTGGCCAGTAATACTGTGCATTACACCTCTGTTGTGGAAAATGACCACATCACCCTCTTGCCAATGGTGGGCATAGATGTTCTCAGTAGCATATATCTTACTCTGCGTCTTGTATACCACTTCTCTAACCTTCTGAACATCATCCATCACCGTGATCTCGCCTGTCGCTGGGTTCCGCGTGGTGAGCTTGTAAACGCAACAACCATGCACCTGTAAGAATGGCCGGTCGGGATTGAGCGGGTTTCGCCATACCATCTGATAAACGTTGTGACCCGATACACTTTTCTATTGTATGAAGTCGGAAAGGCAACTTACTGGGTGCTCGGCGACTTTGTCCCACGCCCATTCTGACAAATTTTCCACTGTTACCTCCCGTCCAAAATTGAGGATCGTCAGACCATCTTCGGAGGCTTTGCATTGGCGGATATACTCATATGCTTGAGGAGCATAGGTGACTGTGGTATTGAGAGCGAACTCTTGTTCCTCTGGCGTCAACAGAGAATATACACGAGCGCCGGAAAAGACTATGCTGAGGTCAGTGGTCGGACCTATCTGCGTTTATTCGGTTTACTCACAAGCCGTGGCTCCAGCACTGATGGTCTTCTCTTTCCCATCAGGAAACTTGATCTTCTGATCAGGTGTATTGGGGATACAGATTGAGTGCAGGATAGTCACTTCACCTGACAGACGCTCATAGAAAGGGGTATCCATGTGCCAGCGGTATGGGCGGGTATAGCCGTCATCTAGTTACTCTTGACTGAGAGGCTACTCGTGAAACAAGGTATGATCCTGTCTCGCTGGTCAGCCAAACAAAAGTTTGGAATGTCGACCAGACGGGGGTTACGAACAAGATGCACCACCTCCAACTCCTTTAGACCCTCATAATCCTGGAATTTCCCCGAGCCAATGATTCCAACCTGGGAGGCTCTGGGGATCCTCCCTGCTTTGTAGGCAGATAATATGTTCTTCAGGTCGCTCACAGCTTTCTCTCCGGCTGAATGGATGTCAGATGCATTAGGATCGAAAATCTTAGCGAGCTTCGGCAAGACGGTAGGGTCAATGCCTTTTTGGTTCCTTATGACAACGACTTGATTCTCGAAAAGAGCTTTTCGGAGAGTATCCTTATCGTTGTCGGTTAAGCGGTCCAAATCCAGCATGGCCATTCCTGGAGGCAGTTGGATTTCCGCGCCAGTGGCGGGGCTTTGTCTGATTTCACCAGTCAGGAGATTGAAGGTCAGACTTGTTAATTCAGGCATTGTGCACTTCGAATGAATTTTTAAAGTCTTTTCAACTGGTAATATTGGATATACTCTCATCGTGGAGTATAACGCAGCCTTTAAGCAGAGACGAGAATGGAGCAGAGCGGACGAGGTCACCGATTTGTACCACCATTCTTGATAAGACCAATATCTCAAATCTGTCTAGTCCCAGCATAACCCCTTTTGTATCATCATCTCGATGAAGCATAATGCTGGGAACCTACCTGGGTGTCTCCGTAGACGGGTGAGCTGCGGGAGCTCACCCACACCGTCCTGATTGGCCCTCGTGGTACTATGGCATATACAGTCGCTCCACGGTAGCATTCATATTGGACCCATCCTTATATTTATTTCAGCCGCTTTATTCGCAATGGCTACCATGACCTTTTCTTGCAAGTCTGTTACCAAGCCCGATGATTCTCAGGTAGACTTTGGGGCTGAACTCATCGGCTTCGATGTTGAAACAATGACAGGTAAGCAATGTCCGAAGCAACATTATTGGGTTTAAATTCTAATTATTATCAGATGGTGATTTTGATTTTCTCCGTCGCGCATTGTATGAGAATCAAATCGTCGTAATCAAAAACCAAGGCAAACTCTCCCCACGTGCCCAGTGCGAACTCACCCGACGCTTCGATCCTGTTGCCGGTGTCTATAGTCATGGGAAATCAATTGACAAGCGCAGTGTTCTCCATGCCGACTTGACAACAATTCCTCATCAGCCGCAAGTCCAAGTTATCGGCAATGGCTTCGTCGAAGAGTATGAGGGACTCTCAAACATCCGCCTGAAACACCCACACCACAAGACATTCCACAAGAACCCCATCTCGTCCGAAGAAGACTATGATTATACACACTTCTACCGCTGGCATATTGATTCTGCCATGTACAATCTCGATCCGCCTTTGGTTACCACGTTGCTGACTGTCAAAGTCCCCGAGGGCCGCCGCCCAATCTGCCGTTATGACGATGGCACGGACACCACACTTGACGTTCCTCTTGGCACAACGGCATTCTTCAGTGGATTCTGCCTTTACGATGTGCTTTCAGAGGAAGATAAACATTTTGTCTGCACCAGCAAGGCTGAACATGCACCTCATCCATAAATCTAGATGAGCAACGCCAAGCCACGCTCCAATGGCTTGGGAATTATATCAGAAGGATTGGAGCTTGTCTAAGACCAGTTGCCTCCTTTTGAACCTTCTAAAATCAAGGTATATCCTATAGCTTGGAAGAATCCCGTCACTGGCAAGATTGCAATGACGGTTTACCCAACTTGTGTGCAGAAAATCCATCTTGAGAACGGGCAGGTACTTGACAATCCCGCGGAGATTCGAGAACGGCTATACAAGATGCAAAGACCGGCCATTGATCCTTGCTATTTGTATACCCATGACTGGGAGGAGGGTGATCTAGTGCCTTTCAACAACCATGGCGTGATGCATTTGATTGTTGGTTCTTTCGAAGAAAATGAAGTGCGGGTGTTCAGACAATGTAATATGGCAGCCAGTCGACCTCCATTGGCACCGAAAGACACTGTGTCTAATTTTTAGTACATTAATGAAGATAAATACATCCAGGCGGTTCTGATTTACTATAATATTAAACTCCCCGTCCCCAAGCTAGCAATTAGTTCGTCATCATGCTTCTCGCACACTTTACTTATAGTGAGAGCCTCGATGTTGAGGACCCGGAAGACCACCAACAAGCTGGTGGGCGAGACAACCTTGGGCCACTAGCCCATTTTGAATAAATACATTTCATTTTGAATAGATACATTTGGGAATTTTTTCACTCTCCATTGCTATCGAATGTTAGCATTGCATTCATCTTATGTCACGGGATCCCCGCCACTCCCGTAGACACAACGCACTGTTGAGATGGGGGCATGTTCAGGTGCAACACTGGATCATATTATTAACAAACACATCAAGCACATTGAGTTTGCGCTTATGCAGGTTGTGGGTATTCCCGCAGACCAGCCATGTGTCCCCTGCCAGCGGGGCCATCACCTGTGCGGTTCTTGAGAGTAACTCAGACCTGACTGCATGCGCACGATGTTGCTTTGGGAAGCAACGACATAAGGTGCACTCATTACAAGTCACCTTCTTCGGAAAACACAGGAAGCAAACGCCGAGACCGCGAAATTGAAGATCGAGAGAATATTGACTGGCTCCAGAAGTGAATCACCGAAATCAATGTAGCCCTTGATGAAACCAGGCAAACGATTAAAGTTCTACGCGAGGCTACTCAGCGCAACATGGCTGCCGATGAGACCCATCAAACGAGGAAGGTGCTCGCCGAGACTGTACAGCTCCATAATCGGCAAGTTTCCCTGGCTCGGGCCGATAATGAGTTGTTTCACAGGTGAAACCAGGAGATCTGCCGCCTAATTCACGACGCTGGACAGCTCCAATGAGAGGATGATGAGGCTGCGACACCGATTGACCCCCACGGCCATAGCCTTGGCCGCGGCCGTCGCTAAGCGGTGCCAGATTGTTTGGCCAAATTTTTGTTCTCGATGTTTCCCTTCTCAGAGCACTGCTCAACACACCAAAAGGATAAGTTGGTGGTTAGCGTAAGGTGTATTGAACTCTTTTTTTTCGTACTAGATAATTAGTATCAGATCACTAACTAGAGCGGGATGTTGTCTTAAGTTGCTAAGATCGAACTTTGTGAGACTTTCTAGATTAGACCATCCGTAAAAAATAAGTCACTATCGGAAAAAGTACTGTATTTGCCTCCAGGATTACTCCGAATGGAAATGGAAAAGCTGGCGAGAGTGGGTGAATCACCTCTAATCGCGCCATCACCGCACCGGCCGCTTCATTTAGGTTATGTCCGCTGCAGCACGATGCAGCACTCTGAATTCGGAGCTAGGAACCGAATTTTATACTAAATTAAGATATTTATATTCAACGGTTTAAAGTAAAATGTAAGTATCTAGAAGTTGCTACAATCTTACAAACAAATGCTCTTCTGTTATCACGTCTTCGGAATATCGTGCCCCCCTCCCCCCTTCACCTCCTCAAACATGATGCATGATGCATGATAACATGACTTATTCATTTATATTGAACCATGGGGAGGCACTTAAATGTCTCCAATACTCCAATAATGAGACCTTTTTCTAGAAATCGAATTAGCCGCTAATTCATTGCTTTGATTGGTCTGGGTTCGAATCCTGAAGGTCGAAGTTGGAGGCAAATGCACTAAGAGATAAGCTCATCAAGCCGCCTCGGCACGCCATTCACCATTTAAGCAGCCGCTACCGAAGTCACCCCGAAGATGTGCCCTTTGTACTTGGCATGTGTGGCCTAAAATTGTAAAACGCCGTTCATATGATCCTTTTTAGCCTTTTTTTGGGCGATGCTATTCCTTCTTTGCCACGCTCTTACTACTTAAAATTGCACTACCTCACAGGCGATTTAAGAATATCCTCGACGTATAAGATAACCCCCACTTATGTGAACGCGTCGTATGCCCGCGCGGGGTTGCATACGGTTAGATAATGTTAGATAGACACCTGGGGAGAATATTGATCCTCAGCCAATTATTTGCCAATGTAGCTTTGTTGCAGGGATATATATCGGTAGCGTAATAAATACTGTAAACAGTTAAAATTATATGCGACATCCCCAAACACACCGTAAACAATCTAGTAGGTCGCCCGATCTATTATCTAGTCTTGCTGGTGTGCGTCAGCAGGTGTTCATAGCTCAACCGGTCAGACTACCCAAGTTAGTATGAAGCCATATGGATTTAGACTAACTTTCAAGCTTTGGCGTATTTGTATGTCGGAGGGAACTTGTTGCCATTCTGGGTGGATCTATCGTGACCGTCGGATGCTGGCTTGGCCCAAGCCACGCGAGAAAAAAAGGACCAGCTGCAAACTGATATTAAGAACCCGGCTTCCGGTGTTTTTTCTATATCTCATCCCATTCCTTTTATTTTTCCGTGCTCCAGCCTAAAATTAATCCAGATATGGCGAGTTCCAAGGATCCCACTAAAGATCCAAATATAACAGAGGCGCCGGCGGTAGCGACAGATCTCGAATCTGAACACACCAGTCAAGATCCAAAAGAATGGCTGTACAAATCGGACAGAGCAGAACTCACAGAGCTCACGCCAGTCGAAGCGTTCAAATGGAGTGTGGAGGGAGACCAGTCGCCTTGTAGGCTGACCTACATATCCCAACTCACAACAGCTGATGTTAATATTTCTTAGTCCCAGAGGTTGCGGCCTGTGTGTCCAACAAAGATGATCCCACAATAGCCTGCAACAGTAAGTTATTGATATTTCCTGTTAAGGGGCCGAATTAACTCTCCATTACAGCTGTTCGCGCCTGGATATTGATGACTGTCTTTGTTATACTTTTCTCCGGAGTTAATCAATTCTTCGGCCTACGATATGTATGTTTCAGGTCTCTCCAATTGGTATTTACATATTTACTAATATCTACTAGCCTTCCCTCACAATAGGCTACGTCGTCGCTCAAATTCTCGTTTTCCCAATTGGCCGAGCATGGGAAAAGCTTCCGAGATGGAGGGTCCCTCTAGGAAAACTTACATTCGATGTCAACCCAGGAAAATTCACCATCAAGGAGCACGCCTTCATTGTTATTGTGAGCAAGAGCCAAGCTTTGGTTTTGTGGGAGTTCTATCGTGAATTGCATCTAACATACCAAAACAGTGCGTCAATATTAGCGCCACCACTGCTTATGCCCAAGGTGCCTTGGTAGCAATTGTCAGTCCTGTATATTGGAACCGCGACCTCGGACCAGGGTTCTCATTCTTATACCTTTTGACGACTCAGATGATCGGGTAAGTGGATTCTGGTTTTTCCATTTTATGTAGTCGCTGATCTTTCTTAGATTTGGTCTTACAGGTCTTGCCCGCCGTTGGATTGTGTACCCTGCTGCCTTGGTCTGGCCTACTTCCCTGTCATCCACTGTTCTTTTTCAGGCGCTACATGATCCTGAAAGCCGTACGCCAGCCAATGGTTGGACTATTACGCGGTATCGCTTCTTTGGCTACGTGACGTTATTCGCATTTGTTCTATTCTGGTTCCCGGACTACATTTGGACAAGCTTGAGCACTTTCGCTTTTGTGACGTGGATTGCTCCTAACAATCAGAAGGTCAACACGATTTTCGGAGTGAGTTTGCAGAAATTCTCAGTCTCTACACGAAATTAACCCCATTTTGCTTAGATGAATTCCGGATTAGGTCTGATACCTATCAGCATTGACTGGACGCAAATCAACTACGCTGGTTTCCCCCTCACGACTCCCTTCTACATCACATGCAATGCCTTTGCTGTCGTTGTGTTTTTTTACCTTTTCTTATCGCCCATTCTATACTACACTAATGTGTGGTATAGCGCATAGTAAGTTTCCAGTCTGGTGGGAGGGAATTTCCAATATGCTGACGATCTAGCCTTCCTCTCCTCTCCTCTGGCACCTTCGATAACACAGGAAGCTCCTACAATGTAACTCGTGTGCTCGACTCGGCTTTAAACTTCAGCGAGAGCAAGTACAAGGAGTACTCTCCCATGTATATCTCAATGTCTTATTCCCTCACCTATGGACTATCTTTCGCTGCGGTTACCGCAATCGTTGTCCACACCTACCTTTACAATGGAACTGAAATTTGGGCGAGGCTTAAGAATGCACAACATGGAGGTGAAGATGTTCATCGCCGACTGATGCGCCAATATAAAGAGGTCCCAGAATGGTGGTACGGAGTTCTCACGGTGGTCGTGCTGGGACTTGGTATTTTGACGACCAAGTACTGGGACACTGAACTGCCAGTTTGGGGCTTCATCGTGGTTTGCTTCGGATTGGCAGTACTTCTCATTGTCCCTGAGGGTATTCTGCAAGGAACGACAAACCAGCGCGTGTTCCTCAATATCATTACGGAGATGATCGCCGGATACGCCTGGCCCGGAAAGCCCATCGCTAATCTAATGGTAAAATGCTATGGTTATAATGCAGTCAAACACGGCATGGATTTTGCTCAGGATTTGAAGCTCGGGCAATACATGGTATGCTCCATTTCCCCTCTGCTACTCGACTTTTACTAATTATTTAGAAAATCCCTCCCCGTGTTCTATTCTTTGGCCAGATATATGCTAGTATTCTAGCGACAGCAACTCAGACTGGAGGTATGATGTTTTGTCAAATCTGTATTGCGATTTTAAGCTGACGAAAGCAGTCTTGCGATGGATGATGGGGCACATTGATAACCTTTGCGAACCAAAAAACAAGGAACGTTTCACATGCAACGGTGCCAAAGTGATGTACAACGCTTCCCTAATTTGGGGCCACCATTGGTCCCCAGCGGATGTTCCAGTCCGGACAGGTGTACAATGGCCTTGTCTACTTCTTCCTCATTGGGGTGAGTCTTCAAACGCCTTGATTAGATGTTGCTTTACTGACTCTCCAGCCCGTCGTTACTGTAATTGTGTACTTTATCTACCGGCGCTACCCCAATAGCTGGGTTCGCTATATCAACGTTCCGATCTTCTTCAACGCGGCAGGCAACATTCCTCCTGCAAACACCAGTATGTCCCGCGAAACATTCCTGATGGAGTTATTCTAATCTAATCAAACAGCCCAATACTCCCTGTGGTTCATCGTTGGCTTTATCTTCAATTACCTGATCCGCAAACGTGCATTTGACTGGTGGAAGCGTTACAACTGTGAGATCCTACTTGCCCAAGTTTCCCCTTGTGAGAACAAGTCACTAATTCACGATGTGCATAGATTTGCTCCAAGCTGCCATGGATACCGGCACTGCTATCGCAACGATCATCATTTTCTTCGCGCTAGGCTACCACTCTATCACTTTCAACTGGTGGGGAAACACAGTGGGATCTAATACGTACGATGCGAAGTCCGTCCCTTGGTTGACTGTTCCCAAGGGAAGCTTTTTCGGAAAGGGTCCTGGCGAGTTTTGATTGAAGACTTATATATGATTGAATCCTTTTCAAGGCACGCTTAGCGCTAGAAGACTATGTTCATACTCCCAAGAGATCGAAACATAGAAGGTTCAAGCACGAATGCCTAATTTACTCCCACCTTTTTCAAAGGTAGTTGTTTTTCACTCCATTAAAAAGCTAGAAACAAACACATTCTCCTAAAAGTCTTCAGTTGACCGAGAGCTTTATCTCACCGTTCTAGGTCTCTACTATATTTACGAGAAGCAGACAGGTAACTACTCCCAACGGCAATCTACCATTCTTCTACTTCAATGGTTAAGACATAACCTTCGTGCTTTAGTTGCATATGGTTAATTAATGATACCAAGTGAGCCCAACTATGGATGGATGGACAGAAGCACGGAGAGGATCTGCAGATGGAGAATTAAGCAAACATAGTAACTACTTGATGGACATATTTTTGTAATCAACCCCGGACTCGGGCCCATCTCTTTTTTTTTTTTTTTCCTAATATAATCAATTAATAACCATAGATATAATTCTAGACATATATTGCTTTCTCGATATCATTTTCCGTAAACACACACATAACTATACAATAGGATTAATCCCACTGAAGCCCCAGGGATATCCGTGGGATAATCTTCATTTTTCTATGTCTTGTATCATTCATGTCTTATAAAATTCCCTGTCATTCCATATTATGATAGATTTTGCACGAGATTCTTGGCTTATAGCGAAAGCTCACAGCCATTATAATAACACCCGCATGTTTAGAAATCCCACTACTAGTGGGCTCTTTACATTTTAGAGAAAGCCGAGTACTATTAGCTAGTAACGTAAGAAACAAGAACTTTAAAACAATAATATAATAATATAATACATCCGGTGTCCTGAGCATTTGCTTTGACAATTATATAATCAACACCCAAGGTTTCCGAGGTACAAGGTTCAAAGTTCCCCGGAATCCGTTTGTTGTTTATCTTAACGTCTGAGATGCTTAGGAGCAAGGTCTTCTAATAGAATTCCGGGAATTCTCGAGTGCTTTACGGAGTATTAAGTCATTTAATATACAGCACCTTAATGTTAACTCGAAGTTCCGAGGAAATATCTAGCGGGTCGAGCGCGTGCCAAGCCAAGAGTATATGCTTTGGATATTGAAGTCTTGCTCAGATTTCGAAGGGAACAAGATTTTGGGCGTAAACCTAAAATATTGCAAGGTTTTCTTTTTGGTTTTTCTTCAACGGACACGGAACATTACCGAGTGTCGAGCCAATGGTGCGGGATTCTAGATAGAAGTTGCTCATATGGCCCGGGAAACGCGCAATTGCGGCGATGATGTCGTGATTCACAGATGACCCCACCCGCATCGCTTGAACCACCCAACGCTCTACGGCACTCATACTAGAAACAGTGCACTATGTGTTTGGATAGAATATAGCATGGGGAACAATGCATGTTAAGTTACCTACTCGAAACACACAAGTTGCCAATCAAGGTACTCATCGACATATTAGATTTCACTTGCACGCCTGTTAGAACCAAGCATTCTATCACTTTGCAGAAATACCCCCCTTCGAGCTTAGCCTGAATCTTATATCTCCACTTTGTCCATATAACCTTCCCTGCTAGGTTGCGTGGGCCGTGGCTTCTATTATTATTATGCGATTATCCACCTGGACTGTGCCGCCAGTTAAGCGTGCGGTTTATAAAACCCTGCCTCTTCCTGTCTTTGCATTCGTCTTTCATCCACGGAGCTTGAGAGACCGAGTAAAATCGACAGAATGGCCTCGCAAAAAGACTTTGAAGTAATGGTATCGCCTCCTGTTTCATCAACTACTTCATCAGAACGGGATGAGAACTACGAGTTTTATAAACAGCATCAAGGCCTTGAATACACAGCAGAGGAAGCCAAAAGAGTTCTGCGCAAAATTGATATACGCCTTATTCCCATACTGTTCTTAATCTACATGCTGCAGGTGAGAATATTGTGTGCCTCGCTCATTGAAATTCGAGGACTAATCCTATACAGTATCTGGACAAGAACAGCATCAACTTTGCCTCTGTCTATGGCTTAAAACAAGGTACACACTTAAAGGGACAACAATATTCATGGCTCAGTAAGCTTCCAATTGCGAGAACTTATAATGCAAGTCACTAATCCCATCAGGCTCCATTTTCTACTTCGGATATCTCATTGCACAATGGCCTGCAGGGTTAGCATTGCAAAAGCTGCCCGTCGGTAAATTCCTTGCCGTTACCACATTAGGTAAGAGATGACCCATGGAAACTCAGAATGTGGGTTCAATACTGGAACCGTGCTAAGAGGAATAGTATGGGGTGGTTTGCTCATGACGACACCTGCATGCTATAACTTTGCTGGAATCGCAATCAACCGCTTCCTTTTAGGAATGGTCGAAGCAGTTGTAACTCCTGGATTTGTTCTTATGACTGGCATGTGGTACACATCTGAAGAACAACCCCTGCGACTAGAGGCATGGTACTGCACCAATGGTATCGCGACAATGTTCGGAGGGTAAGTGACGAGCAACTACCCAGATTATATTGAAGATAAAATTCGAAACTAATCAAATATAGTCTTATTGGCTATGCGGTCGGACATATCACCACTGGACTTCCACGATGGATGTACGTCTTCCTTATTTTTGGAGCTTTCTCCATCGCGGTAGGAGTTCTTGCCCTGGTCTTTCTCCCTGACCTTCCGTCAACTGCCAAATTCCTCAGCGAGCGTGAGCGAGCGATAGCTGTTGAGCGTGTCGCTATCAACCGACAAGGTGTCAAGAGCAGTCAGTTCAAATGGTATCAGGTTCGACAAGCGGCCGAAGACCCGAAGACCTGGCTTTTGTTCGTCATGGCTATTGGTGCGCAAGTCCCGAACTCAGCATTAACGAGTGTATGTCTTCCGTTAATTACCAGTTGGATGTGAGCAAAACTAATAACCAAAACAGTTTACTTCCATCATCGTCGGCACTTTCGGATTTGATACGCTTGGAACTCAATATCTACAAATCCCCGGCGGTGCTGTTCAGTTTATCACTCTTCTTCTGGGAGGTTATATCGCAACAAAGTTCGACGGTAAATTTCATTCACGGTTTGCATGCATGATCTTTGCTTGCACGGTCTGTATTATTGGATCGGGTCTTCTTGTCGGACTACCGGACACCAACAAATGGGGCCGCCTTGTCGCACTCTGGCTATGCTATTTCCAAGGTTTGGGATTCAGCATGAGTCTGACAATCGTTAGCTCTAACATTGCTGGATACACTAAGAAGCAAGTCACCGGTGCCCTGTTGTTCACTGGATACTGCGTGGGAAATATCATTGGACCTCAAACTTTCAAGTCCAGCGAGGCCCCTGGGTACAAAAGTGCCTACATTGCGTATGCTGCCGTTCGTCTTTATATAAAGCTTTCAATTGACTGACAATTTCTACAGGATGCTCGCTGGCTATGCAGTAAAGCTGGCCTGCATTGTCGCTTTATACATCTACATGTACCTCGAGAACAAGCGTCGAGACCGCGAAGCAATCGATGGCCAGGAGGTTGAGGCAGAAGGTGTTGAAAATGGCATGCTGGTGAGTTTTGAGTTCCATGGAGCCTTGAGATAAGCTAACTCATATTCACCAAGGATAAAACGGAGATCGACAACAAAGGGTTTAGATACGTTCTGTAAAAAAGACTACGTTTGGCTTCAAAAGTTTTATTGCTCGCTTCAACGTTATTAATCGTCAAAATAGTCGAAATTAGATAGAAATTTCACCCCTTTCGGCATTCTAACGATGGTTCTGGCCTTTGTCTTTGTGGTCAGCAGTGGAAACCAAATCCCATCCATGGAGACATCTAAATTGTCCTACGTTAGGTGGTTACTAGCACTGGGCTGGAGGTTTCAGTATATAGTATAAGATGACTACCAATGCATCTTTTGATCCAGGATTTTCATTCTTCCGGGGCTATCTGCTTAGGTTTATCTAATGCCTTAAAGCCCTCTTCATATATAATAATATTGACTTAGAACATAAATAACTGAACACCTCACTAATAGTTGAAGTATTCGCTATATATAGTCCACGGCCATTTAATTGCAACGCCGTGCTCTAGCTAGACTTGGTGTACCCAAGAATATGTTTGCCAACATACGGTGGCTATAGATCGGATGGCACACGTTAGATTAATGTTTGTCTGGAGGCAAGAACGTCCTCGATGCCCTTCCTATTTGGGGGTTTACTTCGATATAAAAGGCGTCCTCAGCAATTGTCTCTATTTACTTCTTCCATCAAACCCTTCACCATTTCATCAAAGATCTATCCTCATCTACCATCTCATTAAGGATTTATCTTCATCTATCATCCCACGTATCTCATCCTTATTTTGATTCGTCGGTTACCCCAGTCAGATGGGAGAGACTATTATGGTACTTGGCCCCTTTTTTAATTGGTCTATTCGTTCAAAGAACCAGTTACTAACAATGACTTACACTATATAGACTGATCAATACGCACACCCCCTTGTGTGCCAAAATTTCGACTGGTGGGAGGATGTGGAAAACGAAATCGCTATGCAGATTAAAGCTGTTTCTCCCAGCCCCAGCACAGCCCCTAAACTAGTATTTATCCCCACTTCTATCTCATACACCTACTTAAGACTTTATATACTTACAGTTGCTGCACTATTAAGGAGAATGAATATGCGTGTCTTCTTGTGCGCCAGCAGTTTGACTGGCGGGAGGACGTCGAGAACAACACTGTCATGAAGACTAAATTCATCCCTTCAACCTCCTCAGTCCCTATCACGACCCCCAAAATGGTATTTATCCCCGCTTTTATCTCACGTGCCTATATAAGACATTATATACTGACGATTGTCTCACTATTTAGGACGATAAATACGCTCGCCTTCCTGCTCGTGAACACTTCAACTGGTGGGAGGAAGTCGAGAATGGCATTACCAAGAATACGAAAGTACTCGCTGTCGACACTAACATCCCCCTTACGGACACTGAGCACCTGGCTACAGCTTGCACTGGCCCTGCCTCTGCCAGCGCTTCCAGTAACCTGGTATCTATCCCCACTTCCATATTGCATAGTTGACTCAAACCCTTTTGAAACTAAAAATACCTACACTATATAGGATGACAAGTATGCCCAACCTTCTGTTCGCGAATATCGCGACCCGCTAGATGATGTTGAGAATGACGCTGCCATGAAGACCAAATCCTTTGCTATGGACACGGAAACTCACATTACGGACACCGGGCACATGGATACATCTTCCACCGAACCTACTACCACAAACAAACTGGTATCTATCTCCACTTCCTGCTCGCCTATCTCTTTTGAATTAGATAACAACGGTGTATACACTGTAGGACGATGAGGATGCCCGGTCTCCTGTTTGCTACGACTGCTCGAAAGATGTTGAGAATAATATCACCGTGGACACCGAAGACCTGGCAGTCATTTCCACCAGACCTACCACCGCTGGCAACCTGGTATCTATCTTTACCCTCACCTCACGTATCTGTGTTAGACCTCAGAGACTAATAATGGGTCCACTATAGAATGACAACTCTGCCCAACTTCTAAGTGAACATGACAACTGGCCGTATGATACCACAAACGACATCGCCATAGATAACGAAGACCTGGCTGTCCAAAACGAGCTTCTCTCCACAATGAACTCCCCTACTAGCGAACATGAGAACTGGCCAGAGGATACTGAGAGTGATATTTTCATGGGTACCGAAGATCTCGCTGCCAACAGCGAGCTTCATGCTACAGCCAACGACCCTGTCACAGCCGTTGAATTGGTATTTATTCCCACTACTAGATCCCCTACCTCTTTGAGACCTTATAGCTGATTGCGATTAGACTATACAGGGAGATACATATGCTCAAATCTCACACCCGGAGACATCCAATTTGGCCCACGATATTGAGATTACCCTCGCCATAGACCATCGCCTTGAGATAAACACCGTTACCACGGTTTCCAATGAGTTCATCGACGAGTATGAGTATCGGGCCTTGATTGGTAGGGGGGATCCCGTCATCCATCATTGGAACTGGTTTGGATGGCCGGTATATGGACCAACCACAACCTCGCCGGTGGTTTCCTTGGCATTTATGCAGGCTGAGCCAAAGGTACCACAGGGAAGGGATCGGCTCCGTGTGGTTTCCATTATGAACCGCGCTATTCATCAAATTGATCCTGTCATTTTGAGAGTCAACAGGGGAAACGAAGCAGTTCTGCAAATGCATGGGTCTGCACTGATTGAGGCGTGCAATGACCATACCTACAATCACTATTCCCTCCACGGGAACTGGATGAATGATGATTTCGCGATGCGGCGAATGATCGTTCCAGATGTTTCAGGGAAACCATTACTACATGCAATCAGCGATGGACAATTTGCAATTGGAAATGGTATTTTTGAAAATGGACCCCTTCTTTCTCGAAATGAGTGGATGGATTGGCAAGACCAACTGGTTGCTGCCACTAAGGAGCCCAGTCGATCCCCTCGGAAAATGACCTGGAAGCCATTGCCTTCAAATCTCAAGGTCATGTCTATGGCATACGAGCAGCTTCCCCTGATCCAGATTCTCACTTACTCCTTTGTGCCACTTGAGATCCTAAGCAACGTGATCCAAAAGGCTGGGGTCGTCCCAAAGAAAATGGTTCCCACATCCATTTCTTCCCCAATTGGAATTATGGAAACCGTGACCAGGAAGGCTTGGTCTGGCCGCAAGAGTATTCCTGATACACACTTGGCTATCCGACCTGGGATCATGGGCGATCTCATCAAGAAGGCTTGGGCTACTGCATGTGATTCCCTTCGCAAATCCTTTGTTTTCCCCCTTGTAATCATCGGCGCAATCTTGAAGAAGTCTTGGCCTATGATAAAAGCCGTTTTCAATGCCCACAAGGTTTTATTCGAGATTCTTTCAATGTTGTCAAACTAAAGTAACTTTTATTTTGATTGAGTTTCAGTTTATTCTAACAATATGATCACTTTAGGACTATTGTCTTTTTTACGGTCGATTTACTTTTTCGATTTCTTTCATAGGATTGGACTTATCTTTGGGGGATAGATACTTGGGCATTTAACTTTTGTTCAAAATTGATTGTCACTCACAGTTGACCTTTTGGTGAGACCATTCTCAGACTCAGTTCATTACACTTTAACGTTTCTTTGCCTCTTGAAAAAGAGATAAAAAAGAAATGATTGTTCATATTTCAATCTTTGCTTCTCCCTGTAGGTTTGTGATGTACATTGTTTATACTCCAACAAAGATATAGGATACCATATGATACATTAGACCCATAGTTTCATCTCTGAGCCAAACGTGCCCCAGATACAGACACGGATCTATTCGAAGGTTCAGTAGAATAATTTTTAAGACCAATTAAGAGACGTCTGACCCGTCTACTAAACGTCGTTCGTAGATCAGCCAATCTACCGTTCTATCACCATACATTTAGCCGTCGTAGCCCACCATTATGAGATCGTCGATTCCCTTCTAGTCGATCTTAGGCTCAGGCACTGAGAAAGCTGCTAGGCAGGAAGACGGAATGACGGTTGCGCTCCCAGCTATTCTCTCTCCGCCATGATGCAGCCCACAGCCAGTCCTAACCGTCATCGGGACGACTCCCTAGCCACGCCCCATCCCCCTCGGCACGGACTAACAGCATTGCCACTATAGCCGGAATATTGAACCAAATAATCAAATCTTCTGCCGTATTCTTGAAGTCAGCGGCCAAGAATCTTGTGGCCAAAATCAACTAAAAAGAGCGGCTACAAGTCGCTACAAGCCATAGGCCTATGAACACCCACTTCAATACACTTAAGGCCCATCTTCGGGGGATGCACCGTATAATCATGGCACGGGGGTTGGTGTCAGGTTTTCCGGGGCCAATACCTCCAACTTTCTTCATACCAGTCTTCGGTATTTCGTTGTTTTCATGGGGCTCTTATAAATTGATTCTACGCCTGTGCAATGGGAGTGGGTCTATAATATATGCACCATAATGAGGATGTTACAATGTCATACCGTGATATCACCGCTGAAATACGGCTTTGTGGCCTAAGGCAACCATCGTCAGGACCTAGATATATAGACCGCTAGATCTCTCCCTCTTTCTCCATATTTCCCCTCTCTACGTTTCCGTAAACGCTCCCCCCTTTATAAACATACATTACTTTCTCTTAGCAGATTTTTTATTACATTATACTTTCATATACAACGCCATACCCAGCAGATAAAGACCGTTAGAATATATTAACACACGAACCTCAACGACTGCTTTCCTTTAGAAATCAACTTGGCTATCAATTTTCACGGCTTTTAACTGCCAGGATAGTATGTCTTCCTAAATTAGCATATATTTTTTTTAAAGAAGCTAGAAGACTAATCGTGGCTAATGTTTTGAGATGGTCTATACACACCTTTGATGTCATAAACCGGGTGCTGGCGTGATGTTGTCCCGTTCGGGAAGGTTGTGCACAGGTGAAACCTTATAAACGAATTGAGAACATAGACTGCACGTCTGTAGGCTATGGGCTTTCACACAGAGCCCTATACATCCCCTACCACTAGGGCAAGCGCTCAATGAGTGCTATTCCATCGAGTCCTACAGCCAGTCAAGGTACTGGACTCGGTTACTTTCCCATATCTCTTTGGGCCTTTGGGGCCGGTCTAGGTACTGGAACCATTTCAAACTCCTCAGTCAAGGTACCAGAACTAATCATCGTGGACATTCGCCAGTCGAACCCCCCACCCACATCACCAAATCGAACAGTTCCGCGGTGCCAGATGAGACAGATAAGTACAGCTCATTGACTGGCAAAGAAGATAATGCCACCCATCACTAGAACTGGTTTAGATGGCCGGTATATGCACCAACTGCAGCTCTACCAGCGATTTTGTTTACACTCGTGCACGCTCAACCAAAATCAATGATATTGGCAGATATTTACAATCAGTGCCTGCTTAGTGAACGTGTTCTGCCGGGTACAGACAAGGCTCAGATAAAACAAGAGGCGTTGGATAACAAGGCTAACAACACAGTGGCCAGGTGCTAGCTCTACCACGTGCTCATGTCGACGAAATGCGCCGCTATGGGGAACAAAGTGTCAAGATCTAAGTTTGTTTCAAGTTCTATTCTACCCATGAAAACTGGATAGAAGAAAGACTCAAAAACGCGAGCGAGACCTATCTCATTATCTTAAAACCGTTTTTTCAAAAAGGCGGGTTCTACCGTGTATGCAATTTGAAAATGGTGGCTCATGATTAAAGTCTGCATTGAGCCTACCGAATTGTATCAAACTATCGCTTGAGCCACAATGCTACTAGCGGCATTCCTGCTAAGCCTAGAAGGCCGCCTATCAAGTATGTATTGATATATACCCAGTTACTTACCTTATAAGACTTGAACTTTGACACCTGTACGCACTCTACCCATATACTTGATGTTAAGTGAAGTAATGGTAATTTATTGGATAGAGATGCATACATTTTAACAGTATCTCGCGGCTATCACGCGCAGATACAATGACAATTCACCACTTTAAAACTAGTACAAAGGAAAATAAAATCAAGGAATGATAGGCTTTCAAGTGTCATTGAGATATGAAAGTAGCACAAAACAAAGTTGGTAGATAGAAGAAATGTAACAGATAAATTGAGAATAACCCCATCTTTTTTGATACACATCAAATTCCAAAAATCAATGCCATCTAGGTATGCCAAACCCCCCCCCCCCAAAAAATGTAAGCTTAGTCTGCTCTCACGCAAAGAGTGCGATAACTAAAAGTGAAACTGGACGCAATCCGAAGTGAATCCAGTCTAAAGCCAATCCAATAAGATTCAAAATTACACAGAAAGCATGAGCAAAGCACAAACGATGCATCAGACAGAGAATAGACAAATGCCTAACTGAACTTACCTTTCAATGATATGAGCGCTGATACCAGTCCCTGACAAGCCTTTGCAAATGCGTACTTGATTCCCCTACGACGATTAAAAACAGGAGTTGGGAAAGAAAAATACTCTTCAGGTGGTGTCCCAACAATACAAGTCGTTATCTTGCGAGGTGGCTTCTTTGTTTCCTTGGTGGTCTCTGGCTGCGGTACATTGGGGGTTATCTCTGGTAAGATGGATTCGTATTGGCTCAAAGGTGAAGGCTTCGGCTCCCAAGTCGGCCTCCGCGGAAGCCCACCCCAAGAGTCATCACAGGCTTGGTTCCGAGACTCTGCCCACTGGGACACTGATCGAATAGCACTGGACTCCACGAAGCCATTTCCAATGGCCAAATCTGGGGCATCGTAAGTCCGCACATCGCCAAAATCGATCGTAGTTTCATCGCTCGGATCTTCCGGATCATCCATCCATCTCCCATGGGGAGAATAATACTTGAAGACACGTCCAGTGGATGCACGTACAAGCTCTGATCCCCGGAGCTCGAACAACGCATTGTCGGTGCCATCCAGAAGTACAAGAATAGGGTCTACGTAGTCTCCCGCTCGGTTCAGAAGTGATAGAATTCTCCAGGTGGCGCTTCCTTGGGGATTCTTAGGGTTCGCTAATATTATGGCAAGCGAATCACTGGGGGAAGTTGCGCTATGGGTGTAAGCTCGCACTCCCATCCAGTTGAAATGATGAATTTCCTCGTCGGCTTCCATCCAGGCTTGACGGTCAGCAAAGATGTCATTGACAGACTGCTGTGCAATCGAATAGACTTCGGATTCGGCGTTGGGTATCAATCGCTCCCGACGAAACCCGTCTTTGGGGAATGGCTCCTCGTAACACGAAGATGCACTAGTGGTCTCATTGAACTCAGTCTGGGTTTCTTCGGGTGAGCTTGAGGTGGAATCTGTAGTTCCATGAGCCCAGCCCCACAGCTCATCCCACACCTCTTCGTATAGGGTTGAACAGGATGGCTGGAATTGGGGGGTGGGAACATGGTTGGGGGTCGGGAAACATTCATCATACCAGGCAGGCTTGGGCACACGGTAATCAATAGGCTTCGACATGGCCATAGGTAGATTAGCCTTAGCTACAGTGTCTTCAACATCTTCAGCCCAGTCAAAGTTAGTCCGGCGAAGAAGGTTGTCCAAGGAAGCATTCTGGGTTGAAAAGCATTCATGTAAGCTTCTATCAGGTTTTGACACAATGTTCAGAGGAGCTATATAACAAACCTTATCAGGGGAAGACATGATGATAGGATTGTAATATTCGATAGATTTCAATGTTAAAGGTATCAAGATTGAGATGATATGTTGAATATGCGTACGTGAAGTTAAAGTTAGAAAGCAAGCAAGATTTTATCTAGGAAGAGGTGGTAAGTTACCGTGGTGTTTTTGCTGTGCTGAATATAGAAGGAACGCGCTCCTTTGCTCTTTCTGTCTAAAAAAAAGAACCACAGGAGGATTTAAGGGAATGCGCCGAGACGATGATTTCTATACACTGCTATATGGGTATACCCAACGCTATTTATCAAATGAATTGGGGGCAGTGACTGATCTTTAGAAATATTAATCGATGTCCTCCAAAGGAATATAGACAATGGCATTCATTTGATCTTTGTCCAGCTACAACGAGTCTTGTGTTATTGATCATAATGGTGCACTTAGCTCTTTGTCAAGTTGAAGACGACCATCCCATTTAGGGCATTTTCCTTCAAAGAGAAACCATCTCTTTGACCGATTCCAACGAGACAAGAAGCTTTGTCTCTCATTTCGGTCTGAATCGTGTACAAAGAATTTAATGACATGCATTCAGAGACAAACTCCATTTTGTGCATTGGCTCCGAATAATCGTGCCAAGCGCCCAATATATCCTCGCTATTTTGATGAGATCCACCAGATAGCAAATTGCAAAAATTAGGTATCGTTTGTAGGGCAATCCAATACAAAAGGTGCATAAATATAAAATGAGCATAACATCAAGTTCCTTAACTCTTAAACGAGCTAAAGGGAAAATAAAAAACTACATTATAATGTATGTCTAGTTCAATGGATATATTGCTAGAATTGATTCTGGATATATGATATAAATGCCAAAGAGGACCTTGAAAAGCATTCATGTTAAAAGTTTAACCATTCTCTTGCTCAAAGCATACTTGATAATTCTGATGACTATGTTGTGTTTTAAACGAGATAACGGTAGTAGATGAAATGGAACAACCTATGTAAGGCGCCACTCACCCGGCTAATATTCCTATATAGGGTTAATTATAATGTTCAGCACCTAATCCTATCGACATGGACGATAATGACCCTTTAGTCATCGAAACCGACTAAGTGGGTATGTATACTTTTTTTTGCCTTCTTTCCCCCTGCCCAGTTACCCAACTACTCAGCTATGTACAGCACCTAAGCAAAAGCTTGCACTTTAGGGTGCTACCTACTCGTGGACCATAATGGGTGGCTTACCGATGTTCTGCAAGAGGGGTAAAATTACTCTTATTGTCATAGTGGTTCGATTCATCAGCCGTAGAGCCAATCAACACAACCAATGGGTTGGGCGTTGGCAGGATTACTGTATCGAGATAAGGAATCGGCTTTCTCGCCGCGAGGCTGCGTTGTATGTGATTACATAACACGAGATGACGCCAGAGTCCCCGCACTCGTTCGTGATCATTCTATTTATTTTGGGTTCTCCGTTTCATTCCTCCTTGAAAAGTAGAGACTTAGACCCATGATCCATTTACGAGCTTGCATCAGATCAATTGGACACCTTCGGCGACTCTCACACCCCTCCGCATCCCCAGCTCTCTCCGCAAACTCCTCCTTCCCTCCCGCAGCCCTACGAACTTCTATCCGACGCACCATGGCTTCCGCAGTGGCAAAGCGTCTCGAAGGCAAGACTATCATCGTTACCGGTGCCTCATCTGGCATTGGAAAGAGCACTGCCAAGGAATTCGCCCGCACATCGCCCAAGAACCTGAAGTTGATCCTTACCGCGCGCCGCATCGACACATTGAAGGAGGTCGCGGCTGAGATCACACAGGAGGTTGGCGACGGTGTCCAAGTTCTTCCCGTTAAGCTGGATGTCAGCAACCCAGAGGAAGTCAGCAACTTTGTTTCCTCCCTGCCAGAGGAGTTCAGGGAGATTGATGTTCTTGTTAACAATGCGTGAGTCATACACATCAAGCTAAACTTATCAGTAACACGATTGATACTGACATCCACGGTGCAGTGGCTTGGTCAAGGGTGTCGCACAGGCACCTGAAATCGCTGCCGAGGATATCAAGGTCATGTTTGACACCAACGTCACCGGTCTCATTAACATGACCCAGGCCATCTTACCCATCTTCAAGAAGCGCTCTGAGGGCGGCCGTGGTGATATTATCAACATTGGCAGTATCGCTGGTCGCGAGCCTTACTCTGGCGGCAGCATTTACTGCGCCACCAAGGCGGCTGTCCGCTCCTTCACTGACGCGTTGAGAAAGGAGCTCATCGCCACGAGAATTCGTGTTATTGAAATCGATCCTGGTCAAGTTGAGACGGTATGGTCATTGTATATTATTATATTCGTCTTTTGTATGAAGCTAATACATGCGATTAGGAGTTCTCCGTTGTGCGATTTGGTGGAGACAAGGCCAAGGCTGATGCCGTCTACAAGTAAGTCGTGCCAAAAAGCCGGAAAAAACACAATATAATTAACCGTTCGCAGGGGCGTCGAGCCATTGACCGGTGATGACATCGCTGAGGTTGTTGTCTTTGCGGCTGGTCGTCGTGAGAATGTTGTGATCGCCGATACCCTAGTCTTCCCTAGCCACCAAGTAAGTTTTTTTTTGCGGTTAAGATTCTTGTGGACAGGTTCTAACTATTCTATAGGCTGCGGCTGGTGTCATGCACCGCAAGTCTTAACTTATACGACCGAATAGATATGAGAGGAGGTTTAGATAGCGCTCATTGTACATGTTTCAAGGTCACACACGTTGTGTGGCGTAAATACGAAGCACATATTCGACCGCCAGAAATATGGATTCAAATCAGGTCCGTAAGACCGAAATAAAGAATAAATTATCACGCTTCGTATATTGCATAGTATAAATGAGAAAAGTACATGTATATCAATGAGGCAGAGAGGCGTTTACCGAGCCACGACTATTGGCATCAACGCTCATTTCAAAAAAAGAAAATGTCCCGATAATCAGAGAACAACAAGGGCCAGTGCAGCTGCAACACCACCGGCAGCCCAGCGCGCGTTTCCAGTAATCATGGGCATAGCGGCATTACCAGACTCAGTATGGCTGGTGGCAGCAGCACTGCTGCTATCCGAGGACGCGCCAGCAGTGCTAGTACCAGTGCTAGTGCTTGTGCCAGTAGCGGTGCTGTCAGAAGTAGAAGCGGAGGTGGACAAAGTAGCAGCGCTAGTAGAGGTGGCGGTAGAAGCCGAAGCCGAGGCACCAGTGGTGGCGGAAGCGCTGTCTGTTCCAGTTGCGGTGATAGTCACGGGCATCAATGCGCCACCGGGAATTTCAGAGATAGCAACGGCCGAGTTCCAGCTGGAGGTCGTGCCATGCTCGTCGAAGGTTGCGCCGCACCTCGCGCTGGTGGCATCATACTTGCAGCTCTCAGCGATGGTGCTGTTTCGGGAAAGGATCAGCTATGACTGTGGGGGATATAATTGGATTCCTTGTAGGGCTAGAAACTCACACATCATCCATGCCGTATGACAGGCTAACGGTTGAAGAGCCTTGGGCCACGGTCATGCCAGCGGGTGGAAGGCCGCATTCGTCGGAATCAACGTCGGCAGCACACTTGATCAGATATTTGGTCATGGAGCCGCTCTGGCACAATCCACATTAGTTTTCTCTGCTAAATCAACGGAGGGGTGATTGCGCATACAGTTCCAACGACCTTGCCCTCAATTCGTTGCGCGTCGAATCCAGGCAGGAAAAGAGTGACTGTTTCGGCAGCGATGGCGGTAGTGGCACCGGCCAAGAGAGCGAAAGATTGGATACGCATGTTGTATTAAATAATTAACGAATGTAATAGTCAAACGAGCGACAGAAATCGAAATTGTGAAAAGAAGATCAGAGGATAAATTTGAGGGATAGGGCGATATCGCCTTCATATAACCTTTAAGAATTTATTTCAGGGTCATAAGCAGTAAGCAAGCTAAGCAAGCTAAGCAGGCGAGAGCAGTCTAGAGCCGTTTTGGATAATGGATGGCCTTCAAACGGAGCCTGCCTATTGGTTATTTCAGTATACCCTAGTCGATTAATAGATTCCCTCTAGCCTATTCAGGTACTAGCGTAGTCCTAGTCCCTGCGAAAGTTATACCGCTATACCTAATTGGGATATTTGAACCCCTGGCTCTAGCCAAAAGAGCCCCGGGGCCAGACGAGCCAGACGTAAGGCATCTTAGAAGAAAATGGATCTATTGAACTCCCGGTTTCAACCCAATTTAAATGCCGGATAAGGGCCTATCGGGTTTTATCGAGACTTTGACCATAGTTTAGTCTCCTTTTGTGCTCTAGGTTTCCGCAAGATTGCTCTCTTCGGAGCTCTGAAAATAGCCAGAAAACGATACTGAAATCATAAGAAACACAAGATGTGCCTAATTAGGACTTGAAACTGGGCAGTTTCAATGCTAGCAATAAGACCGAAAATTTCCACTAAGCTAAGCCCTTACTGGAGGGGGCCGCCCTCAGCCTCAACCCCCGTTTTGTCACGGGTTTGACAGATTTCTTACAGAAAGTCAATGTTGACAGGTTGATAGCCATTTTGGCATTTTAGCACTTATCCAACATTCCCTGTGCGGGGACATTTTTATCAGATAAGATATTATTTGAATTTCGCCCTTCATGCGTGATTCTTCATCTGTCTGGATATATATATGTGGTGTCGCGGGCCAAGATATTCAAACAATAAACTCAACTAATAATTTGATTCCAGGTGACCATGCTTTTTCTACCATATTCTACTATAGCCCCAATTTTGTTTTGCTATTTTATTTTACTCATATCCGAGAGTCTCTGAGTCAACGTAAATAGCCCCCTCGAAATTCATATCTGAGCAGACCGGTGCAATTCTGTAATTTGACCCCGAGCTCCGCAAACATGGCCTTTCGAAGATAGTCCATGGACCCTGAGTTGCTACATTAAAGGTGGCTTGATTGATAGCCATGTGCCCGAAAGCCCCGCTAAGCCAGCAGGGTGGTTGGCTGAGCCTAATTGCCAAGCTTCAAAGGTAGTAATGCTAAGCGATTAGTTAATGTCCTTTTCTTCACGAGCCAACCATGCGTATCTCAACTAAGGTGCATAAGGTATTCGAGACAGGGTATCATGGTGGCTGATGCCGCAGGTGATCATTTTCCACCAAAGGTTCCAAGTTATCTCTCCCGAAGGATTCCCACGCTGCAACCTAATTCGAGTACAGTCGTTCACAATAACGGCTACACGAACGTAGCTCCTATATAGGCTCAGTTTTATGCATTCAACCCCCTTGGCAAGGCATATTTCTACCTTGGCATAAACTACAAAGAAAAGCTCCGACTCCTTCGATTCACTATAAAGGAGCGCCATATCCACAAAGGTCCACTAACACAACATCTAAGAAAGCGAAAAAGACCACAACTACCTGATATAGGAACTAATTTTCACGTCAATTAAGTGTCTTCCTACCAGCGCAATGACAGGAAAGATCGATGTCAACAATAAGGTCTATAAACTGGCCGCGATGCCCTTCATTTTAGAACGCAAGGGTGAATACGATGAAGCCATCACCGTCTACAAGAAAGCCATAACTGTTTTGGACGAAGCAACCAAATTATACAAGAAAGGAAATGTCCTCAAAATCAACAGAAAAATGTTTGAGAGACAGGTTCAAGTCCATCGAGAACGCCTAGCCTATCTCGAAGACCTAAAGAGCAAGGGCAGTTTTGACGGTATAATATTGCCTCCGACGATTTTGGATGCGATGGAGGAGATGGAAAATGAGGACGGAAAGACCTGGTCATTGACCCAGGTAAGCCACACACTCCCGGACATGGTGCGACTCCTCCAGGCCACTGATTCTTGCCAACTGCCAGATTCGCAAGGATATTAATACATTCCGCGGGGATGGTCCCAGTCAATCTACAAAGGATATCAGCGCAGCTCCAGCCCACATCCAACCATTCCTCAATGCCGATACCTCACAACGCCCTTTCTTCTCGCTGACCCTGTCTCCCGACGCGCCCACGGTCACTTATCGCATTACACATTCCTCGGAGCTTGTCAATCTGGGCATGCGCTCATATTGGTTTTTCGTCAAAGACGCGACCAACACACACGTCTTGTACGCCCTGCAGTTCGTCTGGAGCAACGAAGCACCCATCGTCGAGACGGTCCTCCGACGTGCCGGGGAATTCTTACCCCAAATTGGAGCGACGAGTGTGAGACTGCAGAAGACCAAAGGTGGTACTTTCAGGATGATAACACGGACAATCCCCGACATGGGCGCAATAACCGAGATTCCGGATGGAGAGATGCAGCGAAAGGATTGGTCGCCGCGACGGTTTGAGTATGGAGGGCGCAATTTCGTCTGGAAGAGTGCGGCAGCAGAGGGTAAGAAGGAGGGTGGAATGTTTGGGAGCTTTGGCATCGCTTGGGAAACTTTGTACGAAACTAAGCGTGTGTGGGCTAAAAGTGGAAGTAGGACTGGGAAGATGGAAGATGAAATTGTTGGTCCCAGGCTGTGCTGGGGAGAGAAGAAGGGCGGAAATGGTGCTGACCACAGTATTCACATGGTAGGTGGCTTGGACCTGTATTTCAGAGAGCATTTGCTCGCGGTCCAGTTGTCGAGGTTGGCTCGTGCCAGCTATCCCCCGCAAAAGGATACCAAGGGAATCGAAGCAGCATCAGCCGGTCTGGGTTGGCTTTCGATTGCTTCGGATTTGGCATAAAATCCTGGCGAAGGGCCTCGGATTCCTTTTTCGCTGTATATTTTTCTTCTTATGATACCGAGTTCTGCTTTTTAGTCGCAATGAAGAAACGAGTTAATATCATTTCGATGGGCCATCATCTGACTGTTGTCGACAGACTTTACGAGATCAACCATCCGGTGGTTGTTGAAGTTGCTCCAAGAAGTCTTTATCCAAATTTCCAGCGTAGAAGCCTAGATTTTGAGCGAAAAGGGGTTGTTGCCTACAAAAGGTCAGTAGGCAGAGGATATTTGAGAAAGAGACAACATACCTGTTCGTTGGAATGGAGGTGACCATTTCCTCGAACAGAGTATCGAATCCCTCGTTGTCTGCAAGTGTAACCCCAGCCGGTGATTGAAAAGTGGAAATAACACAAGAGTCAGGAATAGCATTCGCTGTAGCAATGGTGGAGTTTTCCGGTCGCGTTTCTAACATTTCCAAATCTGATGGCTGGACGAACCCATTGCAAGCAGGGTCCATTCCAGGATCCTCGACTCTTGCAGGTCGTATGCCATCTGACCTCTGGAGACTTTTCATCCCAGCCTCCAAATTCTGCAGGTACGGGCAAAGTCGGGTTTCGAGAGCCCGTTTCCCCTCGGAGTTAGGGTCGGAGTGGACTATATCAGAGCACTGCTGGCACCGAAGAGCAAAACAAGACAATAATGGTGACATTTGTAACGGTCCGGCTGTCTCCAGATATCGATCCAACAGACTAACACTAGATTGCACGAGGTTGACAACTAACTCCTTTCCGGTAATGTCAAGCGTTGGGATTCTTTTTAAGAAATCCAGCATCACAAAGGAACACGTGAGATGCAAAGTGAGTAATGGAGGAGTGATGTACTCTGGGCTTTTGCTATATGGGTACTTCTCAACAATCCTTTTCTGTTGGGCTTGCAGATTGGCTAGAAGCTCGCGCTGATCTGGGGGCGGCATATTGGTCAACATATACAATATTCGAGCCAGGTGCTTCATGAGCTGGCTGATATTATTAAAGATGCTCAATGCTCGCAGGGGTCCTTTTGGTGTGTTTCGGTATCCGCCTTCTGATGCTCGTAGAGATACCGACCATACATCCCATTCTTCTATGCTGTCTTCGTTGATCGGCTCTCCTTCCTGTTGCTCTTCCAATGACATGCAGGGTGCTTTGTGCAAAACTGCGGACAGAATGTTGTCAAGGAAAATACATCCATGGAAGGTGTTATGATATCGGCTGTTCTTAGAAGCTGTTGGCAACGTCGCCAGCATTCTGGAAGCCTGACCGGCAAGCCTCCACGATGTTTTGATGTCCCCTAGCTTAAGCTGTAGTAAAGCAAGGATAATAACAGCTTGGATGTGTCCTAGTTCCAGGTTCTTAGATTTTTGTGTCATGACTCGTGCGTAGATTGATTGTTGTATTTTCAAATGGCTTGGCTGTTGCCTTTGGTCTCCACCATCTTTTGTGGAAGATTCGTAAGCCACGACTGCCCAAAGAACTAAACTTGAACCATCACTTAGGCTGGCTTCAGGTTCAATACTTGTATGCATCGTCCGAAATAGATCATGGCGCTCTAGAATCGGGAACCAGCAGTGTGTATAGGTGAAATAATTTTCCAGCATGCTGAGTGTATCCACTGGGAACGGTAGATAAACGCAATCGATTTGAATCGTTCCAATATTTGGAATTCCTTGGTGCAGGGAGGGTTCATTCAGGCCAAAGGTTGCATGCTCAGTGCCAGCAGTAATGACGCTTGGTGTGTTGATCATCTCTAGGGTATCCCATTCTGATTCATCAGGACCGGTTATTGTTGAGACTTCTTGAGGATCATGATCAATCAATTTGGACAAATCTTTGGCCAGTCGAGACTGTCGCCAGACTGTTGCAGGATCTTTGGCAAGGAAGTGGTTATTATTTTGCGACTTGATCAAAAGATCATGCACTGTTCTCTCGCTATTTGGGACATGTTGCAAAACAAGCCCAAGGACTGTCTCCAAGCTTCGGACATATCCAGGGGGCAAGCCTCGTCGTCCACCGCCATTTTGATAACTGCAAGTACGATTTGCCGTGCGGCAGATGGAGCAAGCAGGTTGTTCCCCGTCACACTTGGACTTTCGCCGACGACATTGATCACATGCCCGGCAGATTCGTTGTCGCTTCGAAGGTCGAGTGTTAGGCATATGTGCTCGAGGATAAAATAAAACCCATCGGTTTTCGATTGTTCATGGTCATCTAAACTGATGTCGTCCGTGGTATCACGTGATCGGTATTGAATTTAACCGAAGCCGAACGACGGCGACATCATCCTCATCTTTGGATGAACAAATGGTTTCTTGAGAAGAAAGGAAACGCACCAAGGCTGAGTCCTTTTGAGATATACATGCTGGCAGGCAATATGTCAGAATCCCATCCGCCATCTCCCTCAAGTACACCTTGTCCAGATCACGAAGGTCCTGGCTGCCGACGATACAACGCCGATGCTACCATCTTGCTAGTTGGTTCTTTTGGAGCCGGCAAGAAAACCCTAGGTCTTATTGCCTCCGTTGCTCTCCGTCGACGGTTTATTGACTTCGATGAATTCTTTCGGGGCCAAATCCAGTATTCACCTCAAGAGTTTATTGCAAACCATGGATTCAAACGATATCGCGAGGTAGTGATAAAAGTGTCGCAAGATGTTCTCACAAAATACCAAACTGGTTGTGTCATATCTGGTCTTGGATTCGCAGCCAGTTCAGCTCAGCGGCAATTATTGGTGGCCTTTGCACAACACCATCCCATAGTGTATGTGCGCAGAAGCAAGGCAGATCTTCAACATTTTGTCGGAATCAACCCGGATACATTTGACCATATCTATGAATTAGAGAATCTCTTCTTCGAATCGTGTTCCAACTTTGACTTTTTCAACATCACGCAAGAGCCGAGTCACGAAGTCGAAAGTCAGATTCACGCATCACTCAAACTGAAGGAGCTTGAACGAATCTTTGTTGCCTTTCTACATCGCATATTTGGCAATCCACATAAGCAGATTGCCTCGGCTGATCCTTTTTCTGCGACTCATACATACGCCCTTGGGTTGTCCTTGAGCCAGCTTGAGACGGATCTAGACGCCGAAATTTTGGATGCAGGCGCTGATGCTATTTATCTCACATTGAATCATGAGGAATTCAGCCGTGAGGATATATTGATCAAACTGTCACGCTGTATGACGATTCTCAGGAAGAACACGCGTGTGCCAATAATTCTCGATGCACAAACAGATCCAGTGAATGACTCGAGCTACTTGAAATTCTTGGAAGCAGTAGCACTACGGGTAGCTCCTGATGCATTCACTTGTGTGCTCCGAAATAAGGACAGTATTCGGCGAATTTATGCCACGAAAGGCCATTCGAAAATGATTGCCGTACACCACCAAATGGGACCGCTAGGATTTGGAATGGCACCCTCTGAAATCCCGCGTATTCGTATGTGGTTCGAAGACTTTGGTTTCGAAGCTCTCCGCATTACCGGTCAACATGCGGTTCCAGAAGATGCACTCGCATGCGTTTCTTTTCGCGGAATGTTGACTAATGCCCTCAATATTCCAGTTATTGCATACAATACCGACCCTGAGGAGCGAGCTTCCATACTCCTGAACCCGACTTTATCTCCCATACGGGTTAGTCCTGGTCAAAACTCTATATCCTCTCTGCGAGACATGCAACATGCGCTAAGCTCTTTGTCTCTACATCCTAATAAGTTGTTTAAAATCGTGGGTCAAGATCTTCGCCATAGTCTGTCACCAGAAATGCACAATGCAGCCTACGCGGCCTGTGGTCTCCCGCATACGTATGAATACGATGAGATCCAAGGCTTCGACGAGATCGAAGCCATATTAAAAGCCCCATCCTTTGGTGGCTTTCTTGGTGGTTTGATCATTTCCCTGCCATTCAAAAATGATGTTTTACCCTTGCTCGACGACATCAGTCCCGACGCCAAAGACATCAACGCAGTAAATACTGTGGTATTGGAACACAAGGTCCAGCCGAACGGAGTGAGAACTCCCCTTTACCGTGGATACAACACAGACTACATCGGAATCAAAGATTGCGTCCACAGTCACCTGTCTCCAGCAAATGCCATTCGAGGTGGCAGTACGGCTCTGATCATAGGTGCTGGTGGAATGGCCCATGCTGCTGTGTACGCATGCTATCAATTAGGGGTTCGGCAGATATTCGTTTACAACAGAACTCTTTCGAACGCACAAAAGCTGGCCCGTTACTACAATGTATGGGCGAAATCCAAGGGCGACAAGATCTTCCATTTAGATGTCCTTGAGTCAATAGAGGACCCCTGGCCATCGGATTTTCGTCTTCCAACAATCGTGATTTCATGCATTCCTGGAAGGCATGTTGGCACTCAGTCGCCGGTCGTCTTCCAAGTTTCTGATACATGGCTCGAAAGTCCAACGGGAGGAGTGTTCGTTGAGGTAAGCTGTAATTGCCTCTCCCTAATCACATCAGTCAACTGACACTGTTATTAGGTTAGTTACGGTCCATGGAAGACCTCGTTGATGGAGCAGATGACTCCGTGGTCAATGAAAGGTTGGGTAATCGTTGATGGATTGAAGGTGCTTGTCAAACAGGGCATTACTCAATACGAGCTCTTTACCCAGAGACCAGCTCCAGTGCACGTCATGCGACGAGCCGTTCAAGAGGAGGCCATCAAAAAAGGGTATTTCCATATGTGGTAATTTGCCACTGATTGTCGGAGACTTGGTCAATTCGCTGGTCGACTTGACACCCAATCATAATTACATAAAGTTTTACCATAACACGGAGAAATATCTCATTAGATTAAATCGTAGAATATTCCTCCATGTTTACGGTTAAGATCTGAAGCGACAAGGACAAGACCTTAACCCACCCCACAACTGGGCGAGTGGATACATCTAGTTACATCGCCTCCGACTGTCTCAAGACATTGATTGTTCACGGCAATATCTCATCAACTCCAAGTCATTGGCAAGTTCAGATTCTCATACATACACCATGACCTACCAACCTGCTATTATGAGCGTCTCCTTGGGACGAGCTTGGCTCCATGATTTTGACTACAAGATGTGTCAAGCTTCAAAAGCAGGTTTCAAAGGAATAGAAATATTCTACGAAGACCTTGATTATTTCGCACGAGAGATTTCCAAAAATAACACACCGACGTCCGATCAACTGCTCCAAGCAGCAGATAATATTCAGTCAATCTGCCAAGCCCACACCCTTAATATCATCTCGCTGCAGCCGTTCCTCTTCTACGAGGGGCTCAAAGACCGCGAGCAGCATGCAAAGCTTATTGAAAAGATGAGACTTTGGCTCCTGCTTGCTAAGCGCTTAAAGACCAACACCATTCAAATCCCCGCGAATTTCCTCCCCGCAGACCAACTCACCGACGACATTGATGTTCTAGTTGCCGACCTGAGGCAACTGGCGGATATGGGTGCAACGGAAACTCCCCCTGTACGCTATGCGTATGAAAACCTCTGCTGGAGTACGATTAATGACACCTGGGAGAAAGTCTGGGATATCGTCAAGCGAGTTGATCGACCTAATTACGGCATCTGTCTTGACACCTTCAACATCGCGGGAAGGGTGTGGGCTGACCCCGCCTCACCGACTGGCAAGACAGTCAACGCGGATTCTGATTTGAAGGGGTCGCTTCAGCGGATGATGGTTGAGATTGATGTCGCAAAGGTCTTTTATCTTCAGGTTGTGGATGCAGAAAGGATGGAATCACCACTTGTTCCTGGTCATCCTTTCCACGTGGAAGGCCAGCCGGCGCGAATGAGCTGGTCGCGAAATGCGAGAGCTTACATGTATGAGGAGGACCGCGGAGTATACCTGCCAGTGGAGGATATTGCAAAAACCATTATATCGGGATTGGGATACAAAGGATGGGTCTCGATGGAGTTGTTTTCCAGAACGATGGCTGAAGAGGGTCAAAATGTACCCGATCAGCATGCGCAGAGGGGTATCGCATCTTGGAAGAAGCTACAGCAGAAGCTTGGGCTCCATTAATTTCCGTAATATTTGAAGAAAGCAAGGTTGCGCCCACAACATCAATGTTATTGATGGGATATATTCCCCTACATTCCTCACTCCTATACTTCTATCCCTTTTCCATCCAACCACTCTTTGGCAAGTCGATACAACAAATCATGTTTCTCCCCACAAATAGTTTCAGCATGTCGACGATGACCAGGCATATCCCTTAGCACTGTTACTCCCATGGTAAGCTCTTGGCAATATGCCAGACACTTATACCCCTCGGGATACGAGTTGAGCTTCTGCGCGTCAATATTGGGGAACTGATTCGGGATCACGGGCAGCAGCTTGTCCTTCTCGTACCAATGTCGCACGAACCGCGCACCCCAGCGGCCATCGACTTTTTCGAAGAAGAAACAAAAACGGCAGTCTGCCTCCGCATCCACTTCTATTCCGTCGATTGTGAATCGTTGCGTGATAGTGGCCTTCATCTTGGTAACGGCGCGACTGGCATCGGGGGTAATGTCGGTCGTTACGCCATGGCATCGGTGCATGATGAATGCTCCCTTGTCCATCCCCGCTTTGGAAGCTGCCATAAAGTCCAGGTACGAAACTCGGCCGGACCATGTGGTGTAGACATAGGCTCCTGGATGGAAGATTGACTCGAAATTCTCCCATTCACAAGCATCACTGGAGTTTTTAATCAGCTTAAAATCAGAAGTATATTCTTGTTGGTTGTCCTTACCGGTAGCAAGGCCATCCCTCGGCTAGCTCGCGGAGTTTCGCGCGCTCAAGAACCAGGTTGTCTGGCCCATTGTTGCGAAAGGCATGTTCGGGCCATGTCCCCTTGGGCAAGGAATGTAAGTTAGGCATGGTAAAATTGAGCTGGTGTTGATTGCTAGTTCAAAAGATTGCAACATACAAGTATACCCTTTTTGCGGGGTGCGTCAGGGCGGGTAATCATTTTGACGGTTGAATTCATTGCCGATCAAACTCCGATTATATACTTCTCAGAATTGGATGGACAAAATGTCTAGACAAAGTCAACTATTTTGATTTGGTAATCTTTTGTATAGAGAAAAACGGACGTAGCATTCATGTCGCATTCTATTTTCAGTAACTAGAAGTTGATTCCTTTGCTCTCTTCGGCTGCCTTGAGCAAGACATCCCATGCACCTTCCCGGTCCAGTTTCAGGATATATTCCTCCCCAGCCCACAAACGCCACTGCTCCTCAATTTGATACCCGATAACATGCGTCCCCTCCACACAAGGCCATTCCAGTTTCTCCCCCAGCTTGATCATCCTTGTTCTTCGTGGTTTGAAACACATGTCCAACAGAACACCCTTCTCCGGCCGCGACAGGAACGACTCGAGAATATTAGCTACTGTGAGCTCCGTCTCAGTCTGTGGCTCACAATCCGGCACTGTTCCAACAATGTAGTATGGGCTGGGTAGCTTCTTTGCCTGCTCGAGTGCTTTCACGTGGATGATCGTCGGGACCCGGGTCATCTTTTGCGTGTCGTGAATAAGATTGGCAACTTCCTGGTCGTCGCGATTTAAGACATAGATCGTTGGGCAATGCAAATGTATTGAAAGGGCATAGACAGCTGCACGGCTCGCACCTCCAGCTCCCACAATCAAGGCCGTGGCAAGTGAAGTCACCGATGGCCTCTCGTTCTCATTGCCTTTTTCTAAAAGACAACCCTTGATCCCACGCCAGTCTGTGTTGGTGCCACACATGAGCCGTGGGGTACCACTCTTGTAATAGACATTATTGCAGGCTCCGATCATGGTAGACAGTTCATCCAACTCGTCAACATGTTTCATGATCGAGTTCTTGTATGGCATGGTCACTACCAAGCCGGCTGCGGTCGGTGCCCTTGCAAGCTTGAGCAGGTCATCGATCGTGGGGCATTCAGTTGAGTGGAATGTCCATGGGAGACCGAGGGATTTCGCAATATAGTTGTGCATGCTATAGGCGATAGAGTGGGTGACACCCATTCCCACTAGGTGGAGGGTCATTTCATGGGATTGTGACTGCATCATTGTTGGCCAAGAGAAGATCAGACCTGAGAAAGACACAAATAATATTCTTTTGCGGTAATAACTAAAAAACCTAGGTTTCTACATTCGAACAGTGACATTTATGCGGATGTACGCTACCCGTGTTGCCGGCAATGGGCTCCACAGTCGATTAAATTCATAGCCGACGCGATGTATAGTTCGACATCTACGAATGTGAAAGGGTTTATAACACAGGGTGTAAATCAGCTTAATTATCTATATCAAGTACTTCAGGCTATCATGGCAAAGAATTTCCACATCTTCGGCAAAGGGATATCGTTCAGCGTTTCACACACCATCCACAACGCAGGCTTCCAGCACTATGGCCTCCCCTTTATATACACAATTCACGAGTCCGACAGCATTGATGGAGCCGCTGCATTGGTTGCAAGCGATCATTTTGGCGGGGCGAGTGTCACAATGCCACACAAGCTCCAAGTTCACAAGTTTTGCAACGAGCAAACCGAGACTGCTCGATTAATCGGCGCAATCAACACTCTTATTGTGAAAGAAAATGGGAACAAGCGTATAATCACCGGAGACAACACGGACTGGTCTGGCCTGTGCAGTATTGTGACTGCATACTCGACAAAAAGACAACACCAACTGAACACCGGACTGGTTATTGGAGCCGGGGGCGCATCAAGAGCCGCACTTTATGCTCTGCACAAATCTGGAGTGAAACGAATCTACCTGGTCAATCGAACCTTGGCCACCGCCGAGAAAGTCAAAGACGATTTCAAGTCCGTCTTTAAGATCAAGGTTGTCCCAAGTCTCCAAGATCTTCCAAAGAAGCCAGAAGTTATTATCGGTACTGTGCCCGCAGAGACTACTACAGAGCCTCAGTTCTCCTCGTTGTTTGGGGACCGGGGGTTGTGTGTCGATATGTCATACAAGCCGAGGCAGACACCGCTCTTGACGGCAGCACAACAGAATCAAGGGTGGGACACGGTTACGGGTGTCGAGGTACTGCTCGCACAGGCATTCGACCAGTTTCTACTCTGGACAGGTCTTGAGCCGCCGAGGGAGATTATGGCGGAGGCAATCGTGGCACTTGATAACCAGCGGTCTACTGTGGCTAAGACTGGTATGCTTTAGATTTGGAATTGAGTAAGCCAGATTAGGAAAAATTGACAGGTATAATATGCAATTGCTTGATTTTAAAACAAACAATAATACACTGATCAATTGACGCTCGACACGAGAAATCCCACTCGAATGATTGGATCATCTGGTTGAATAGATTGAGTGCTCGGCTATTTATTCCATTGCTTTTGTGTCAATCGATGTTCTCCCCACACTTAGATTGCCTGAGATAAGTGGATAACTCACGATGTGTCTTCCATTCTGGCAACCCACAAATTGTCGAAGATGCAATTGGCTTAGGTCTTTGATAAATACATCGCCCTTGGGACATTCGATTACCCCAATCGCGGATTTCCTGCTCTAGGATGGGCAGGTTATGACAATTCACTGGAAGCCATCCAGTAGCCGTAGGCTGGATCAGTAGAGCAAGGACATTCAAAACCCAGAACTTGCTATTGCTGCTTCTTCCAGGGCAGTTGAGACTGCTGTCGTAGGACCTTATTACTCTGTCGACGAATGGATGCAGGGGACGAGTGATATCGGCGATTCGGAATAAGCCCGTAAGAAGTGGAGTGTTGAAGATTCCACCGGTATACTCGTGCTCAGGTCTCAACCCAGATCCCGTGTCTACGACGTGGTATGCCATTCCTCCAACGGAATCCGAGTGGAGATACAGACCCCAGTAGAACTCATTGGGCTCGGGTGGTTCCTGCCGGCCTTGGAGAATGACATACAGTCCGCCAACTTTGAGATCTGCAAGAGACATTTGGAGATGACCGGCCGATGCTCGGGAACTTTAACCCTGGGCTTGTTGGCAGTTTGCTTAATCTGCTTGGGCGTTGGGTAGGCACGAGTTGGGTAGCGCTCATTTTATCTTCACAATGAATACAAATCATCGCGGTGATTTCTTAAGAGTCAGGGACTTCAATCTCGGACACATTGTGTTAATTGTTTCAGCTCATGTGCCCAGGAACTTGTACCCCCATAGCCTGTTGCACATCGAACGCGATTCGTGATGGCTTAGGTCCCAGGTCAAGTCAAGTGTGATTCGGTCTTTTTCTTTAGGTGACAAGTGAATCCGTGGTATATTTCCGGCTCTTTTTTTATCTCCTAAGCTAGCTACGATTCCGAGTTCGTCTTTATCTATCTGGTTGATATCAGCACGGAAGCACTCTCCGTGGGTTGTTCTCCACGTGTCTCGATTTCAAATTGCACTTGGCCGTTGGCATGAGAGATTTGGACTGTCGATCCTTCCACACTATGCAAGCCCGGGGGTTTGTTGGTTCTAGGGAGTAATTTTAGTATGTATCACGTTTGTGTGACTTGGCCAGCAGATTTGTCAGTAGATATTGGACAATGGCCACCAATAGTCTTTCCCATCACATCGCTTTGTGCGGCTCATTATCGGTCTTATCATCATCCCGTGGCAGTGCCTTCTAAGCGCTGCCTCGAAACACAGTCCCTCGTACTACTTGCCGGATGCCGACAGATGCATGGTCACCGGAGTCATGATCAATCATAGACCGTGCATCCGTTTGACAGATCATATCAGGATCAGCCCATATTGCAAACCAAACGGATGCAGCCTTACTGATTATCACATCACACCTAAGAATAATCTATGGAATACAATGCCGAAATTTAAATATCGACCAACTAAATAAGTGACCTCGGAATTTGATTCTCGGCTCCTTCCCTTGAGACATCTGTTCGAGTCGATAACGCATACCTGGGTAACACACCCCATGGAATTGAGTTCCGCTCATCCATGGGAAAGGAAAGTGACAGAGTGGCTAAGTCAAGACAGGCATCGCGCCCGGGGCAGAACCGTGGACGGAACATAAAATCACGCAATTTCTTCCAAGGTTTTCTTATCTTTAATGTTGTGACATCCGTAGAAGTCAAGAGTGTGAAAATATAGTAGGTGAAGCGTGTTAAGTGTTATAGACGATTCTCCACCTTGAGGTGATCCAACGCCCAAATGTGACTTTGCACACATCTGCGGGGTCGGATCCAAGTCCCAAGTCGCGGGGTTTGCGCCTGTCAGAGCTAATATAAGCAGTTCGTAAGCAGCCGCCAGCTTCATTAGGCCTAGGAGAACATCGAAGAAAAGAAGTGTGGGAAATGCTACGGATCAAGCTCCCGATCTGCAGCTATTGCCTCCGTGGAAGAAGAAAAAAAAAAAAAAAACGGCCTGACTTGGATCTTAGTAGGGCAATGGCGATCAAGGTGAAAAACCAGTTGATCGGCATCAAACACTCCGATGATTTATATATGATGGGGGTCCAAGAGCGGGACGTTGACAGGAATAGGAATTTTTCCGATGTATCCAATGATCAAAAGTGACAGAGGTGATTGTGTTGCGGCGGGATGATGCAATTATGCAAGGCGGGCGTCTACTGCAAGCCATCCAGGCGTATAAGAAAGTCATGAATATGCGGTGTCGAGGAAACCATACTGTTTGGTGCCCAACATCATTTGAATTGCTATCTGGAGGATTGCTCGTTATTTCCAAACTCAACCTATTGTACAATTGTATAATTGCACTATTCCACTCTTGCACAGCATAGGTGGACATTGGAGGCCAATGCCCCTAAAAGCGCCAAAGAGGGACCCATCTCCACCAGAACGGCAGATCCACTCTGGAGGGACGAACTGGCTGTACAGATGGTACATCTGTACTTCGTATTCGATAGACAATATAAAGGCAGGAATTGCCTACTTAGAGTAGATTACGAGTAAAAGGAGAAGGCATAAGATAATCTCCGCTATATATTGTTGTTAATTGCACGTTGCTTAATGGGGCCGTGGCTTAAGCCAATCAATTTCCTGGTAGAGATATGATTTAGTAGCGTACCAAAGTCATATATATTAGCGAATTGGCTCGAAAGGAGAAGTTGGTTTAGGGAAATAACAGGGCGACAACACTATTATATAGTTCAGGCTACAATAAAAATAAAAAAGCAAGCAAGTAATAAATAAAAAGAAGCATAGAAACATCAAAAAATGAAATTAAAAAAAGGAAAGTAAATATAAAATCTAGCATCATTCAATGGCGCGCATGTCCCCTTTTTCTGGCCCAATCACCAGTTTTCTCCCCACTATCTCCTGAATTTCCCTTTGCCCCTTCTTCCCCTTCTACTTTTTCTGTTTTCTTTAGAAAAGAAACAAGGTCTTGTTTTATTTTAAATCTTTTGTTTACCCCAGAACTTAAGATTTGAACTAAATAGGATATTCTCCACGAAAAGGAAGAAAAGAAGAACCTTGGAAGCTCGTGGTTTTCTCCATTTATTTCTTCCCGCCAGTTCCAACCTCCCGAACTCTCTCCCCCTAATTCTCCCTTTGTTTTTTTTTTTAGAAAAAAACAGGACTTGGAATTCCGCTTTAAATTGTTCGGCGATTCCTTTCTGACTTAATATCTTTTTTTCGTTTCATTATCTCGACCTGAACCTAACTCATAATGGCCTCAAAGGTGAGATTTATCCAATGTCCTTTCGAAGACTTGGTCTGAACATTCCCAATGGCTAACCCCATATTTACCAGTTCCTAAGAGAATACAAGCTGGTGGTTGTCGGTGGTGGTGGCGTCGGAAAGTCCTGCTTGACCATCCAGCTGATCCAGAGTCACTTCGTGGACGAGTACGACCCAACAATTGAAGGTGAGCACTTCGAAAGCACCCCCCAGTTTCATCAGCCGCGCGGATCGTGTCGCGTTTTCCCAGGGGTGTCGGACCCCTAGTTGAACAACAGCTGATTCGGAATCTTCTTCCGTCTACAGATTCCTACCGCAAGCAGTGTGTGATCGATGATGAAGTCGCTTTGTTGGATGTCCTGGATACAGCCGGCCAGGAGGAATACTCGGCTATGCGAGAACAATACATGCGAACTGGCGAGGGATTCCTGCTCATCTACTCCATTACCTCGCGCCAATCCTTCGAAGAAATCATGACCTTCCAACAGCAAATCCTGCGCGTCAAGGACAAGGATTACTTCCCCATCATTGTTGTTGCCAACAAGTGCGATTTGGAAAAGGAGCGTGTGGTCTCCGAGCAGGGTATGTTTCCATATGTTCTCATTTACATCCAACCACCCCTGGACTCTCTCCCTCCCCCCTTGAGTTCTTTCCTCGCAGCCTAAATCCAAATCCTCAACTCCGCTAACAATTCACCGCCTACAGAGGGCGAAGCGCTCGCCCGCCAGTTCGGCTGCAAGTTCATCGAAACATCCGCCAAGTCCCGCATCAACGTCGAGAACGCCTTCTACGACCTCGTCCGCGAGATCCGTCGCTACAACAAGGAAATGTCCTCGTACCCGTCCGGCTCCGGCGCGTTCGGCGCCCGCGCACCAGAGGGCAAGATGGACGTGAGCGAGCCGGGCGAGAGCGCCGGCTGCTGCTCGAAGTGCGTCATCATGTAAAAAAAAACAAAAAGCTCCCCCAACATCAAAATTATCCGAATCGCTGCGATGCCCTTGTCTCGATACAAACCCGAAATCCGAAATACGCAACACATACACATGTCGGGAAGAGTTACGGGAATGGATTTATATGTCCGAGTGGTGCACCCCTTGGAAAAGTTGGATATCTTGTTTTAATCTTTGAATGGCCTTAATCTGCAACCCCCGCCACTCAGATCACAGATGGGAAAATACGGAGACTGCAAACACGAAAGATTGCAAGCTCGAGAAACAGAAAACAACCAAACCAGAAAAAAATACCAAAGAAGAAGTGGCATTGTCGATTGTGTTACGGATGTTTGTGGGTTCTTCAACTCGCATTCTTGATGACTGCCGACCTTGACGCCCAACCTCGTCTCACGAAACATTTTGATTCCCCTTTTGTTGTCCGATTGCGTCTTTGTTTTAGTCCCCTTTTTTTATTATTGTCTTTTTATTGTTCAAGTCTTTGCGAAAGATTCCTGGTGTTTGTTATCTATCGCCTCCTATTATCATTATCCGTGTTGATCCCACGAGACGACACGGCTGTCAATATATGTTCTTTCAGGGCAAGGTGGATTCCTTGCGTTCCATCATTGCGGCGTTTACCCTTGTTCTTTAGTATGGTCGTCCTGGTATACTGGTTGTTCTATTTATCGTCGAGTGCTCTGCGTATGAATATGTATGCCCATCTATCCCCGATGGTGCAATCTATTCGGTCTGATCCCTACGGCTACTGCTTCAATATCAATGTTGGCAAAGGTTCCCTGCTTACAGACCTACTATGACAGCTCCTAGATCATAGGCTGCTCTTAATGCAGTTATCTCGCTTATAGCTTCGTGCGTTAATCTAGCCTGGTTTATAATAACATGTTTGACACTCTAGCTGAAATATGCATGTGGAATGGGTATGCTCTATATGCCGCGCGTAATTCAAGCGTAGCAGTTTACTCCCAGAATAACCTATGCGATAAACAAACTACTGGCTGTAGACATGCTCCGAGTCGGACGGAGGATCCAACTCATCCTCCTTAGCAACCCGCTTACCCTGCACATTCTCCTCAACCTCACTAGTCAACGACTCCATGTAAGCCTTATCCGCCCCGACCAATGTAACAGTATTACGCTTTTTGCCCCAACGCGGATAGCTGCCAACCTTGATCCCCCGAGGCCCAACCTTAGCCGCCAGCTCAGTCAGGTACGGCGCCACTGCACTCTCAGGCAACGGCGTACTGAACATCAAGCGGAATGTCCCCTTGCCTTCCGGGTCGGTCAAACGGGGAATAAGCGAGGGCTTCAAGCTCAGAAGCAAGCGCTCAAAGAGCCTCGGCACGCCGGGCAGGATGTGCACGTTGCCGTTCACCACTGCGATCGGCACCCACAGGTCGTCGGCGACAAACACAGCCTGTGACTCGGCGGGGAGCTTCGGGTCGAACGGCAGCTCGACCATGCGCAACTTGGCGGTCAGGCCTGGCGAAGGTGTATCCCAGTCGAAGTTGAGTTGCATAGGGTGGGGCTTGGAGAGGCGCTTCATGCGCTCGAAGGCCGGCTGGTGTAGTTTCAGCTTTAGGTCGAATGCCTTGGCGATTGCGGAGTATGTGATATCATCGTGTCTGTAAATGGGGCATATGTGTTAGCTGCGTGTTATACGAAGCACCCGCGTTGCTTGCGTTTTGTCGGTGTGTATGCGTTGCTCTTGGACGTTGGGAAACTAGGGACGAGGCTGTAACGCACGTGGGCCCGATGCCACCGCTGGTGACGACGAAGTCGTAGCGGGAGCTCATGCGTCGTACCGCTTCTATTATATCTTCTTCGTCATCGGGGATGACCTCGACTCGCTTCAGTTCGATGCCGAGCGAGAAGCAGAACTTGGCTAGGTACGGCGAATTGGTGTCGATGGTCTAAGGTTGGGTTGAAGTAACGTTAGAATCCTTGTTCTTTCCATGATGGAGCCTGAGGATATTTCAAATTACCTTTCCACCGAGAACCTCATCGCCAATGATGAGGCATGCTGCCGTGTGGATGGGCTTCGTGTGCGCGGCTGATGTCATCGCAGAAGGACCTGAGCGAGGGGCCAGGGACGGGGTCAAGAAGGAGGGGCTGGTGAGACGATAAGGACTAAATGGGCGTGATAAGTGTCGCGTCAGTAGATTCAGTCGGCTGAGCATAGAGATATATGTAGAGGAATGATTTGGTGTCTGGGTTGTTCAAAGCGTGCATGAAGTGAAGTGGGGGAACAGGGAAACTCCGCCCGCATTTCCACCGTCTGGCCTCACATTCCTACAGCCTTCTCCGTTTTTTCAAGTCGGAGATATCAAGTACCATCTTTATTCAGTGCATTATTAGCACTAGGCTCAGGACTTTTGTTTACTTGACTTCTCTGCGTGTCCCACGGTCGACGTCCAAATGGTGAGATGCCTCCCCGCACCAGGTTGATTGGCATAGGCCATGCGAACTGCTCGCGAGTTTCCCCCATCAAGTGCTGACTGCTGAGTTATGGTAGTCTGATTCACGACTATATTCGTTCTCTCCTGAGACCAAGGAGAAGCTGCGCAAGTTTCGTCTGGGCACATCCAGGGCCAAGGATGCACAAGCTATCATCTGTATGGGCCCCTAAATCTGCGCAATCCCACGTCTCCCGTGCGTTTCGACAGAAGCTGGGTTGTATAGCACGTACATAGTGCCAGAACAACCATAGCCATGTCGATATCATTTCCTGAATTTCAAGCTGACAAGTGGCGCGTGATAGATATTATTGATGCAAAGTCCCAGGAGATCCGGCCACAAGACGATGAAATTTACTCCAACATGGAAGATCTAGCCGATGATCTTCCCGAATCCTCGCCACGGTTCATTCTCCTCAGTCACCCCATGACCACCGTAAGTTGTCTATCAACAATGCAGGCTTGGTCTCCGTCGTATGACACACGTACTAATGAGATATGCACTCACAGAAAGACGGACGTCCCTCAGTCCCTTATGTTCTCCTCTACTGGCTCCCGGAAAACTGCAACCCGATGCAACGCATGTCGTATGCAAATGCAGTGGAGCTGATGCGCACCAGTGCTCAAGTCAACCGGGTGATTGAAGTGGAGGCCGATGAAGATATCATCAACATCAAGTCCAAACTGACCGGGTCGGACTAAACCGCCTCGGCTAGTGAATGCGTCTCTTGATTGGAGAGCATGTCTGTCGGTGGATTGATGAGCATATACCTGAGGCGTGGGATTTGTATAGAGGGCGTTTTGTTTTTCGGGTTTTGCGGATTGGCTGGATCCTATTGGCTTGTAATCGCCGCCCGTGCACACAGGCACTTCCGCGGGTGTTGAATGTACTTCTGGAATTCGAAATCTGACATGCACTTGGCTTCCCAGACTAGCCAAATTCCCGGGATCTCAAGCTGGTGTCGATCACACAAGAGCATGGTCCCTGAAACGGAACTTATGATCTATCAACCAGATGATTATCAACAGCGCAGTTCGTATACTCGAACTAGTGGTAGATCTCACGAGTTGTGTACTCTCAAATAAACCTGTTTGAAGAGAGTGGCCAAGGCGCATCATTCGGGCCGGCCTATGCTCACCTAGGCTCAATGGGCCGACGCTGCAGTTAATTAGCACTGTATGGCTCGGGGCTGGATAACAAAACCCTTATAATAGGTTTTTTCTTTTTTTTTTCTCTCTTACTATTGCCGTCCTTCATTCACGAATGGCCGGTTCTTCTAGCCAGAGGGGCGTGCCCTGCATCTCTCCAGCTAAGCCATCGATCGCCGCCAGCCACGGATGAAAAGCCAGGCCGATCGATGCAACTAGACCTAGTGCTCATCAAGGAATCAAGCCAGCTATCTCAGCACGAAAATCTTTTCAATCTCACAAGACTTTTGGGGGCCGATGATGATCTTCGTAGATGGTAATTCATACGCTCGTATGACTTCACTAGTCCCATCATGTATGTGGCTGTTGAAGAAGATTCCAGGGCTTCTGATGGATACAATTGGTGGCTTGTTCCTCTTTCTTGCAATGTGTTGGTTGAAGTGGACATGCAATATGCATCAGAGTGGTTGATTGGTCCCTCCATAAATGTGATCGCCCACTGCGAAGTGTTCTTACTCTCCACCGTTTGATAAACTCTGATTTTCTTGTTGAGCTGGAAGTTGGTCGGTTGGTTTGGGGCCTGTGTTACACAGGTTACAGGTTGGTCTAGAAGTTCATGGGGCCGATACTAGTCGAGATGTTGTTTACTACATGCGAAAAGTCAAAGATCCTTTACAATGTTTGCAGTTTGTAGATACATTGTACACCATATCGTGATACTAATGGCCATACAGTTCATGTTTGTTTTTATAGACCAATAGGATGTGCAAAGGGGCGAGAACACGACGATTTGTGCGATCTGGAATGGCGGTGGCAAAGCGGGCGTGTCACCCGCCTGTGGCTTTAACCCAGGGCCATTGCGCCGGGTCGAGTGATCATGCACGATAATTGGAACAGTGACATGTAGACTGTATAAAGTGAGGCGACAGGATATCTAAATAGCTTGGAAGAATATAATGTTTCAGAGCATTATTAGCATACATGAAGTGTAGAGTACTGTCTATGGCAGATGAGAGGCTAAAATTAGGGATTACAATGCTCAGGATACACCATACAGTATACATTGTATTTATGTATTTATGTACTTATGTATTGTTCCATTCTGCGTATCAAATTGTGCAGGTCTATACTTCCGTGTACATGGGAATGGGACGGGTCATTCATGCTTACTGCATGCAGAAGGCCCCCTGGGATACTCCAAGTCCAAGTATGTTCCAGATACGATATGTGATTGTATCCAAGTACATGTATTTACTAGATTAACAGATATAAAAACAGATATAAACACCGATGCCCAAGTGATATATACAGATATATACAGTATCTTATATCTTTCAACCTTGGAAGGCCAAGCCAGTACCAAGGATACAACCTACTACATACACCACCACGTCCCTGGGACTAGCGATCCGACCGCCAAATACTCCACTCTCGCCCGTCCCATTAGACCCACTTTAGCTAGGGAAATTCATTTCCGTTTGCTTTTGCTTTTTCCTTTTTCCCAAGGGGCTGGCTCTACAACATAGATTCTATAAGAAAATAATCTTATCCCGGGTTTCCCAGCTTGAGAAAGCCGTTTTAAGCCCACCTTCATTGCAGGGGTTCCAAACCTGATAAGGCTAAGGACAATTGACTAAATGCCCACTGAAGGACAAAGTTCGAAAATGAGATGATCAACGGCTGAGTTACGTTTGCTACTGCAGTAGTGCATATCCTCGGGTCGAAGTCACTTCCATTACAAAGTATTGTCAGCATTGTGCTTTTCTTTTCATTTGATGCATTTCATCACTTGCGGAGTAAATCGTAAATCGTCAGACGAACCACTCGTATTTATACTTTTGTACTTTGCGCTTTGGGATGCCCGTGTCATGCATCATGCATGGCCTCTTGTGGTCCAATCGTCGGGGAGATGCCCGTGTGTCAAAAGTTCTTTCTTTTGCCACCTTTCAGTACCGGAATGATTGCATAGCCTTCTGGATTATGCATGGACTTCTTCGATCCTAGGTAACAATACTTTAGTCAGCACTATAAACGTACACTATTGTACAGACAGAAAAGAAAAGGTACCCTATCAATGAAAATAATGAATTTTACCGAGTATATACGAGTACTTATCTCCAATCCAGTAACATCCAGTGACAATCCCTTTGTCCATGTTGTGTGATGTACATCGTACAAGTTACTAGAATACACAAAGGCCATGAAGAAAAGATCAAACTCTATCCATAAATAAATTCGGCATATCGACAGCCATTCAAATCCCGGCTTCGAAGGAACTGAATAACCTCGAAGAAATCAAAGACACGCTCATGACTCATGTGGCCCTCAACCATTTCATCCCCGATCCGCTCCCACTGATAGACCAATAAATTAGCTGTTTGTGGAAAGGCAGCCGGGATGGCGGGTGCTACCGTAGGGAGACCTGGAGCCAGATGTCACTCCTCTCCGGTGCCCCCGGCCCACCTGTGGGCTGGAGGCTTCATATGCCACGCCCTCGGTCAACCGCCGGGGATGGAACGCTACATAAAGGTACCAAGTACTTCCGTACTTTCTTACATTTGTACTGAATATGACGAAACATAAACGTTGCCCTGTGAAGGTAGTGTGAAGGTAGTTCAGGACGGAAGGCCAGACGAACCAATGACGTGCCAAGAAACAGGGGGCCCCATGTCAGATGCGCGCCAGGGGCCAGTTAAATGGCACGCTATTCTCGGATATGAGTTGTTATGGAGAAAATCTCCTGAAGCCGTAGAGAGTTTCGAGGCCAAAGCCATTTTCTTTTTTTTTTTACGGTGTTACCGGGTTGGAGGAGAAAGAGTGGGGATGCACATCAGAGACTAAATAGGACATGTCGGAGTTACCAGGGCTTTGTACCCAGTTATCATATGACCGTTACTTGATGATCGGTACCTCCCTATAATGGTTAGTATGGAGAAATACTTGTAGTCATGTATTTTTCCACTATACCCGGAGAAATAGCACTTTTATCGTCCAAAGAAATGACAAAAAACACATAAAAACACTTTTTTAAAGTAAAATAAAATCAAATTGATTCAATAGCATCCCAATCCATCCGAGTCCACAGGACCACAGTATCGGAATCCCCACGTCTGAGCTTTGGACTTTTTTTTTTATACAATTTGTTATACAATACCTCTTTTCGGTATTATAGTTTGATTCCTGACTCGATTCTCTATAATAATTGGGTTGTCCCTACTTTTCTCTCCTGTCAACTTCTGCACGGAAATCACACCTCCGGTCCACTTTGATATCCTTCACACTGGTCATATTTTGTGTGGAATGAATCCCGACACTCTGGATACCAGCAAAGCAATCGTCATTATATTCTAGTTCGATTGAATGATGGCTCAAGATGGTCGTTCCGAAGACAAGCCAGAGGGCTTCTCTAAATACCTTAAGCGTATGAAGACCGTCCTCCGTCCTCGGTCAATGTCCAAACGACAATCTATGACTCCTGGAGTAGCTGCTGCGACCGAAACTACGTACGATATACATGATTCTTCTACTTCGGCCCTATATACTAACTAGTATTGCCTAGATATAGTGCACCAGAGGCAATACCACCACCTGTAACATCGACACCGGAACCAGCTCCAGCTCCAGTACCAGTCCCAGCCCCAGCCCCAGCACCAGCCCAAGAGCTCAGCCAACCAGGTCCTGTCATGATCACCAACTACAGTACGACTCAGCACGAAAAGGCGCGTGCCCTCTTGGCCAAATATGGCCTGACTGTCGATACCAGCGACTGGAAGACACCCCCGGAGCTCCAGATAACCCGTGTAACGAAGCCAATCCGCATGCGAGTACGCCGTACCTGCCATCGCTGCGAGACAACCTTCGGCGCAGAGAAAGTGTGTGTTAACTGTCAGCACACCCGTTGCACAAAGTGTCCCAGACACCCAGCCGCCCGCAACCAGGATGGCGAGCCGTCAACCCGCAAGCCTAAGCTTCCAGAGACCTACGTCCACCAACCCCGTCTGTTCCCCAGGACCTCGCACCTCAAGCTCAGCACAACCAAGGAGATCTCGTTGAAGATGCCGTCGCCCACCGGCGGCCGGGATTTCGTCCAGCGGCCGGTGCGCCAGCGTGTCCACCGTTACTGTCACTTCTGCGCCTCGCTCTTTACCCCCGGCACCAAGGAATGCCCGAGTTGTAGCCATGTGCGCTGCAAGATATGCCCGCGGAACCCGGCTAAACTTGATAAATATCCTGATGGCTATGCGGGCGACGCCGATCCGCCAAAACCTAAACCCGAGCGCACGTTCAAAAAGCCTCGTCGCAGAGTCCACTATGTATGTCATGTCTGTGAGACTTGGTTCCAGGGTAATGCGAACACTTGCTTGAATTGCGGACAGGCGAAGTGTGATGAAACTAAACGAATTCCGTACGTGTGATATCAACCCTACAACATGTGTGGCTTGGGGATTTCTTACTAACATTCAATTTCTTTTCTTAGACCTAAGAAGGTCAAGCCAGAAACAAGCCCCGAGGTTCTTAGGAGTATTGAAGAGAAACTAGCAGCCATGGCGCTTGAACACAGACCAGACAGTGCTGAAGCGGCGGCTTGAGGTTAGAACACACACACATTACAGCCGACCAACACAATCCTTTATGATATACCCCGTTTACCACTGATTTTATCTCCCACGTTATTCATACTGTCTCAAACTCGATCCATCCTGATGATATGCTTTATTTTTATATGTTGGGGTCCTACCCAAGACAGAACAGAACATACGTAAAATACCCATGGGATCGATGGCATTAATTTCTGCACATCGAACGAACTCATTTCCCTGAACGGGGTCAGCTCCAGGACTCTGCACGGAACTAAACTACCAACACCCATCTTTCCAAATTTCTAGGTTACGCATCCCTGCGCATACGCCCTCAACACAGATCCAGATGGTGTGTACATTCCCAAAACACCCAGGGGCGGACGTGCATATCGTGTAATTACTACCCACTACTTTGTAAACATGCGGGACGTATGGCTTGACGTACACATGTAAGTAAGATACTACTTTCCGGGTTCGCAGCTGTCAGGAGATAAAACTCGGTGGCAAGGCCAAATACAGACAAACAAAAGACCGTCCACTTCGCCACAAAATTAGACTGCATCGCGCCCAGTTTCCGTTTCCCGGGATATTGGACGTCATTCCACACCGGACATGATTTCCAGCCAAAACAAAAGAACGATGCAGCAAACCCCTCCATAATCCCAACGGCGTTTATCCCTAGCCTACACGGCCCCTAGTCTAGTTCCATAATAATGTTCATACGTCATGCTACAATGTGGAGACATGCATGTGCAATTGCCTCGTCTAAATCGTGCATCATGTCTACTTTTTGCCTTCTATCGTCTATCTGGCACCCATCTCAATGATTCCAAATTTGTTCCACCCGGTTCCCCGGGCTAATCTTTACTGTCAAATTGGTGTGGGTTGCACAGCGCCACGGAAGGTGAGCACAAACCGGAACTCTTTCCGTCGACGCATTTCAGAGTAGTCTCGGCCGAAGAGGACTTACATCGTACCACATATGAAACGAATATACGGTTCTAACCTTGGAGTATCTAGCGTTGTAAATGACTTTGGGAAGGGTGGATAAGTGTGAGAAACACAGCCCGTTTGGACGGTCCGAGCCTTTATTGTTTTCTCTTTTTATACATAGACTGGACCCAGTTGAGAGTGGTGCATATATTTGACAGCGGGACAATTACCAAGCATTTGATACTCCGTTTTCCATGCAACGTTGCACTATTTAGTTTTCGTTGCCAGGATTGTTTTCCACAAGAGCGGAGTACTTAAGCCATGAAGTTAGACAATACATAATAGTGTATAGTGGGGCAAATGCGACGGAATATACGGAGTAGGGTGATGGGTATTGGCCTGGAAAAATCTCCCATAGCAGCTGATATCTTGATTTCCAGGACTCTTGAGTTCAATCAGACAGTTTCCTGTTGTATGGATCGGTGTACTCTGACTGGTGTGTAGGCTTGAAGGTTTGAAGAGGATTGATATTTCGTCGTATTTGACAAATTAACTAGCTTATCATTTGGTCAGGCTAGTTCTCTAAATGGTCCAGTTCGAGATCTATACGATATAGGGGTTTCTTTTTTTTCTTTTTTTCTTTTTCCCGCTAACAAAAGTACCATACCCCCTGTTACTTATCCATAATTCGGGAGATCCCCCGTCCTCACTATGGAGTACCAGCCACGGAGTAACCGAGTATGTAAACTACTGCAGGGAAATAACTGCATAGGGCATAAACCCGGAAGTCCGGATACGGAAGGGCTACCCGCTGTCACAACGCATTATCGTACAGAACATCCAGATTGTTGGGTTACGGGGTCTGCATTTTTCTCAAATCCCGAGGCCTAGACACAGTTTACTCATGTGTTCGGTCAAAAGTACCTGAAATTTATGCACGGAGGATAATACCGCCAATAAATCAGGGGGAGAAAGGTCGCTTCGGAGCAAGAGTGGGCAACCCGGCTCCATAGCGCTGGGAACTGAGCGGCTGGGTGAATGCGACCGAAAGGTGTCTTTTTTTTAAATAAAAAAAAAATTTAATAGTCGCTGGGGGCTGGAGACTAGAATCCATTCCAACGGTCAACTAACCCAATCAAGAAATTATTTCGGTCTTTTTGTTCATTGTTCCACTCCATAGTGGGTGGGAATACGCCAGCTGGCCGAGACCGGTCAGGCAAAAATGTTTTTGACACGCTGTCATTACTGAAAGATCCGAAATAACAGAATTTCTGCAGTTGTCAACACAGTAGTCACTACAGTTCGAAGTATATAAGCTACTGAATCTGGTAGATTGTGATCGACAGAGTATGTGAGAACAGGCTGCCATGTTGGAGTAACCGTTTGGCCCATTCAATATTCAATGAGGTTAGAACCTCTACTACATCTAGATCTTGGCACGTCAATAACCAGGATGTCGGATTGCACTATACCACTTTCTAATTTAGGGATAATGTGTAATGTGTCACATGGTGCATCGCCTATGGGTATTAATTAGTATTGAAGAGGACATCTGGACTCTTCCCAAAGGCCCCTGCTTCTATATTTGTCATATTTGATCTCGATGATACCGTCCACGGGTGGAAATAAAGATGATGCCTCTGTACGGAGTATGGAGTGTCCGCGACCGAACTGAACTGTCTTTACCAAAGCACCGGGTTGAAGAATTGGAGCTGTCGTGCCTTTAGAAGATTTGAACCACCAGTTTGAAGAATATATCTCCCTTAATCTACTTAAAGTTTATCTCCATGGGTCAAGGGGTTGATTTAAAGTAGACCCTCTTACCCAAAGAAGTGTAGTATGTAGTACACTCCTTGGGTTTAGTGGATTCGATTGTTTCTGCTAGTTTTACCCCTTGTCGAGGCTATCACTTATGCTTCTGTTTGCTATTCTGATGGGCAATCTCCATAGACGTACGCTCGGCTATCTTAATTTGAGGGATGTGATACATACAAATAGCCCCTGCCAAAAACAATATTTTTGTACCTTCCCGATTTGGAAGACTTGAGGGTGAAGCCAGGTGTTTTGTCTTGTTCGTATTAACTCCATACATACCATGGCTATAGATCATCTATAGAGATGGCCTCTTTTCTAACGAGGTGTCTATGTTAACACGCTACTTGCAAACGCGTTGAATTCCAGGTAACTTATTCCAATGTTCCAGATATGGACTATCCACAATAACTTTAGATTAATGCTAGACCTTGATCCTCCGACTTGGTTGCTCCGTCCCTGCAGACTTCTCAAAATCAATATCATTAACACGATCCACCCGACGACTCAAAGCCCGCCGAATAATCCAGTCCTTGCTATTGATTTCCTCTTCAGTCTCACCATCCTCCACAAAAGGGATCCGATCTGATCCTTCCAGCCGGCGCAACATCACACTATCCTCGGGTCGTGCAAAGTACACGAGACTGTACCGCGTCGACTCAGCCTGGAGCCCCGGTGGTGCCACAACCCGGTGAATGTTCGACCGAAATAACCCATTCGTAAACTTAACCATTGCATCCCCAAGGTTTACAATCGCATGACCAGGAAGTGGTCTGACATAGACCCATTCGGCATCGGCACCGGGCGGTAGCACTTGCAGTCCCCCCAGTCGGTTGAAAAGAACAGTCACGCTTCCGAAGTCGGTGTGCTGGCCCAGCGCCGTACGTCTGTCGTCTACTGGCTGTGGGGGGGCTTTGACGAATCGCACCTGGTCGCCGCTTACAGCTTGTTGTCGGTGTAAATTAGACAGTGTGTCTTTTGGTAGGGCAAGTTGGTCGTTCAGGATGTCCAGAATTAGGGTTACGATTGCATGTGACCTTCGCATAAATGATCCCATCCGGGCTCGGCTTTTATTCAGGGTCTCTGGTGCTGGCAGAGGATAACTGATGCCCATAATATCGTCTTTGGAAACCTGTAGATAGTTGTGTCAACTGCTGTGAAGGTCCAGGTGGATGTGCTCAGTGCTGACGTACATTGTAGAACTCATTCCGGTCTGGGTTCCCCTGTTTGTCAACCACCATAGCTCCATGCGCTTTGTATCCAAAGTACGAGTTCTGGCCGCTAAAATCATACTGATTCTTCTCCTCGAGGCTCAGCTCAAATAGTCTCTCGCCAACTTGGAACAGATTATCTGCGTCGCCGAGGAGCGATGAGCCTTGATCTGAGTCTGATAAATCGAGATAGAAGAACCCAATGTCTGTAGATGCTTGGAATAGCATTCTGTACTCTGTAGGGTCACCTGCTAGCAGCTTTCCCGATGACAGTCTAAGAAGGGGGGCTGTAGAGACATCATCTGGGAACGGTGGAATCTCTGGGAAGTTGTTGGGGATGTCCTTTTGCTCGGCCTGGGACTGCATGTTGGTATAAGCAAAATCAGGGGAGTCAATAGTAGACAATAACTATATCAAATTCTTTTTGGAGATGTGCTACCACACTTTTAACGTGTGGGAGGGGTATTGGTTCTACTATATATTGAGCTTGAGTCAAATACGTTATATGCGGGGAAGTATCAAAGAGCCGAGGCATGATCTAATCCCATTTACTGAGAGAGGGAGAGAGAGAGTGTGTGTAATATCCGGGAATAAATCAGAATATACAAAATAGGAAATCCGATTTGGATAATGTTCAAATAATGTATATAAAGTGGTTATTTATGCTGTTAATTTATAGGTGGTCTCCTTATCTTATCGGTGTGTGACATCAAATAATTTTTCTCCAACCTCCAACAACACATTCCACGAACCACCAACTCCCAGTCTACAAAAGCCACACCAAGATCCAAGATAACACAAAATGGCCTCCTCGCCAGCCCCGAAAACCCACATCGCGCACACCCTTCTCTCCCGCGCCCACTCCCCAGACAGCGCAACGCAACAATTCACTGAGCGCATCAAACAAAAACCACTCTTCCTCCGCGCAACCTCCCCCTCAGCATCCGACAACCGGTCCCGACGCCGCCTTCACCGCCTACGCAAGAAAGAATACTTCCTCCGACACCAGAAACCGCAACCGCTGTCAGCACGCGAAAAGCGCAAGTCAGGGCTGTACGACCTACCTAAGGAAGAATGTAAATACGCCATTTTCAAGGGCCTGCATGAGCTGTGGGTCGGATATATGCAGAAGATCCTGGATGTGAAGGCCGGAGCATGTGGCCATGTTTCGCCGGCCACGCATGGAAGTAAGCTGGTGAGTGCGGATTACCATGGGGCTGAGGTCGAGGTTGTCAGGAGTGGGTGTGCTGGGAGGGTTGGTACTAAGGGGATTGTGGTACGGGATACGAAGTTTACGTTCGTTATTGTTACCGAGAAGGATGAGATGAAGAGTGAGTTTTGACTCGTTGAGTGGGAAATGAAAGGGATCATGCTGACCTGGTTCTCTTTGTACAGCTATACCGAAAGAGCACACTATCTTCCGGTTCACGGTGCCCGTGCCAGCGCCATCTGAGGGTGCGCAAGATCAGCAGACTCAGTCTGATGCGAAAGCGCCCAAGCCGTTGGTTTTCGAGCTGCATGGAAACCAGTTCGAGAATCGGCCGGTGGACAGAGCTAATAAGAAGTTCAAGTGGAGGAACGTCGATTACATTTGAGACGGCGGTCATGCTGTCTGGTTCTCGTCAATTTACTACTGATGGAATTGACTGCTCAAACGTGAAGCGGCTTCTAGCGTTACAAGTACGCTCGGCTACCTGCGCCCCGGACTCCGAGTCTTTGACATTCCAGCTTCATACCGATACTTTGGATGCTCTATCAAAATAGACCCAGCCTTGCTTCGCCAAGCTCACTGCATGATACCACAGCGCGCAATGTAGCACCCTAACGCGAAAAGGCACACATCCCCTATCCAACAAAGGAAAGAGCGCCGAGCCCAAGATTTCAGCTCGAATAACCCATTAAGTCATCAGGGGGGGACTGTCAATTGGATAACGATGTTTATGAAGAAATTTTACGCTCTATCCCCAATAAGTTAACTAGAAATAGGCGAAACATACCATCTATAAGTGTAACATAATACTACAGATTTACTAGGACAATCAGTCTAATGTGTAAATATTCATTTGATGAATAATTTTCTGCGAGTGGCATCATGGTCATATGATATGCTATTTCCAGTTAGGCAATGCATGGATAGACTAGAGACATATCGACCCTTCTCAACCACATGTTGTTTGCCCTTCCAAGCCTCCTACCTAAGTCGCTAGAAGGCGAAGCCATGGTAGACCACCTTTGGGGCGGGGATATCATGGATCTTTGTTGATCGAGGATTATCCAAATCGCCGGGGTGGTTCTTTGCCTGGTTCAATGAAATCAGACACAGTTGGAAGTCGTGCATCTCGTACGAGGAACCCGAAGGCAGGCAAGAACGACTGGGTAGCGTGGTGCATGAGTTCCATGGAACTCTTGCGACGGCAAATCAAAGCTATAAGCTTGATAGATGGGAAATCAAAACAAATGAAGGGTATGAAACCCTTCATGTCCTTTCATATCTCACATTCCAGCCCACTCGAGACTGAAAGCCCGCACAGTATCCACACGATCAGCCTCCGAATCGACCTCATCGATTTCCTTCTGCGCTCCGCCAATCAAAAAACCCTTCTTTACACCAGTGCCCAGTCTGCCGCCGACAACGAGATCCATGAGATTGATATTCTGGTCCCAGTCGTAGGACACCACGAGGAAGTGCGAGTGGAAGCGCAGCGGATCACCCGGGTAAGCCATGTACTGGCACCCAAAGCGGAGGCCGGGGGAGAGGAAGTATCCTCTGGAGTGGAGGTGGGCGAAGAGAGGATATGAGGGTGGAACCACGGGTGCTTCAAGGTAGCTCGAGGGTGAAGGCGTGGGAAGAGGCGGGTAGGATGTTGCGGGGGTAATGGCCGTTGCGGCCTGAGAGGGTACACTCGTTGAGGGGGTGGATGGAGACGATGAGCGATCCTCTGTGTTGAAGAGGTCAACGATGGCAGCGTTCTTCGGCGACGGGGTGGAAGCAGCCTCATCAGGAACCGTAGGTGTCTGGGCGGCAGCCGCAGCATTGGCTTTGGCCTTGGCATTCGCTTTCTTTTCTTCTATTTTTTTCAAGGTCTGTTCTCGGTTGCGCTCTTTGCGATCCAACTGGATGCGCGAGACGTGCAGACCTTGGGATTCAAGGTCGCGCAAGTACCGCCTGCGATCTTCTTCTAAGAGGGTATTCATGCCGTCGTGTGCCTTGGCTTCGTCTACGATGCAAGCTACACCCTTGTCCACTAACAGCCGTGCCTCCTCGGGCATCAGCTGCAGAGGGAGACCCAGGAAGACATTCTGCTGAGGGATCTGCGGCAGCGTCCCGATGAGCACACCGCAGATGTGATGCTCACGTCGCAGGTATGTCACGGCGTCAATTGAGAACAACAGGTATCTACCGGATACATAGGAGATCGGAATGGGAAGGTCTGGTTGGAAGTCCATTTTTTCTTTTTTGATTTGAGATTTGTGGGATTTTCTTCTTTCAAAAATTCTGTGGCAAGGACAGTTAGCGTTTGTCCAATATGCAAATATGCAGGTTTCCAGCAAGGTAGATTTGAGTATCGCGATTCATTTTCCAGTACGTTTCTCAGCAAGCACTCAGTGACGTATCAAAGAGCTTCAGGGGATTGACAGATTGTAGTTAAATAATCATGCGAGATGGGAGGTTGATGGGAGACATGAGGGTGAAGCTTACCATTAAACAAGTATTAGAGTGTCGAGAACATAATCAAACACCTGGGATTGCTTTCTGATTTGACCAGTAAAGCCAGGGTTGATTGCAGAGGGAAAAGAAGAAGAGAAGAGCAAAAAGAAAAAAAGAAAAGGAAAAGCTGAGCATATACGCTAGCCCCCTTTAGGAATAGTCAATCTTGGCAAGGGAACTGCTGAGTATCACTGTGTTTATCATCTTCTTCATTGGCATTCGTTGAGTATTCTATATTTCTTCTTTTATACTGTGGCATCATGGGTTTCTTGCTACTGCTGTTCCTGGTATTCTTTGCACCCATGATACTCTTTGTCGGTCAGTATTGCGCAGCATCCGTTTTTAGTCCCGACCGCATTACTAACACCAAACAGCATGGCTTGCAGCTTCATCCTGCTTGGGGAACCGCCTCCGTTCTGTACGGCCAGGATTGGATGGATATGGAGCAAGCTACCTCCGCACAATGGCCAACTCGGGTCCAGCTATGTCCGAGCAGATCGAGATGGACGATATGCTAGCAGAACCAGGGACCCACCGACACTTCGAGGAGGATGATTGAGTCTAGGGACTCACACCAATCGTCAAGCATCTCAGAATTCAAGATCAGATTTCTTGGGCTTTCCGCCGGGGGCCGACGCATCTTGCGCCTCTGTGTCTCCTTCGGCTGGCGGCAGACTGAATGGTTTAATCTCGAATCGCCGGCGGCTCAGAATAAACGCCCAATCTTGTCCAACGTTTTGATCGCTTCCACCTCCACGCTCATGCAAAACTGGAAGCCGATGCGTCTTAAGCATACCCTGTGGTGGTTCTTCTTGTGCGGTCGCCGCTCCCGAGGTAGCCATGGCATCCGCGGAGTGCGGGAAGGGACAAAGCTCAATGACGCCGTCACTGAGCAGTTCGATCCAGCGAACCAACCCGGATGAGCGGGGGTAGAGAGACAGAGGCATGGTGATCATTGCGGTCACGCGGGCGCTGTGCGCACTCATCAGCGCCTTGAGGGCGTGGAAGAATTGGAGCACATGTTCGGGTTGGCAAGAGTTCGGCGGGTAAATTGTGGGGTTGAGCAGAGAAGGAATGACGATACGGTGGATTGTATTGGCGGTGCTGGATGTGATTGCGGTTTGGAGTCGTTTGAGGATAGCGAGGAATGGTGACTCTTTTGAGGGCGCAAGTGGGATGAAGGTCATATTTGTGATAGACGGATGGGTGAGACGTTTCGTGAGATCAAAGGCATGACAGAAAGCGGGCGCTTCTTTTGCTGCTGTATCCTGTTCCCCAGGATTAGTCGGGGCTATAATGATCAGCATATTGAAGCTAGAAGTATTTTTTTGTTTCAATACTCACCACCCCGCGAACCAGCGACTGCCCCAAACTCGCCCAATCGCTCGTATCGCCATGCAATTTTCATGCGATCATCCTTGCGCCTGTCGGATCTCTTCTCATCCAGGGACTCCGCCGAGCCGATCAGACCAGGCAAACTTCGGCCCCATTGCTCTGGAGCTCCAACCACATGAACCTTCTGCTCTTGGATTACACCTTCCGCCGCATAGTAACGTAGCAATGCGCCCGCAAAATCCGTAGTTCCATTTTCTTCAACCAACAGCAGCTTTCCCATTGGAAGTCCCGCATGGCCTGCAAGAAGATTATCTAGAGAGCGAGTCCCTGTCGAGGTTGTTGGCCGTCCATCATCGGGGGAGGGGCGAATGCCCGGCGTGCTTTCAGGCGCAGCCGGCTGTGCGGTAGCATTGGGAACAGCGTTGCGATCAACTCCAGGAGAAAGACCGATGTTTCGCTTGCGAAAGGACATGATGAATAAGTTCAAATGAAGTTAAAAAAAACCCCCCTAGTAAAGTTATAAGAAGCTGATATCAAACCAACGAAATCGTTATCGGCGGGGACCAAAAGGCGGCAGAAAAAAAAGCTTCAATTCTCCGATCAACCTCTCCACCTCCGACTCCAACTCTTCTCTTCACCACTCTCGCACCACCAACTAGCCATTGCGGGCTTTTGAACCTACGATAATTTGTGTGCGATCATTTGCGCATAATACGCTCTACCAAAACCCACATCTATAGCCCGAAAAACCAGCGGCCGCAACCTTCGTCATGTCCGACCCGCTCCTGTTCGAAGATACCTTCACGATCACCTCGATCAACGCCCAGAAGTATGACCGCGTCTCCCGTCTTACTTGCAACTCGAACGATGCCTCCCTCACTTTCACCCTGGACGTGAACACTGAGCTGTACCCATGTGCGGTCGGCGAGTCACTGTCCCTCGCTCTGGCCTCGACTCTCTCTCTTGACGGCAAGGAGGACACCCGCGCCAGTTGGAGGGAGGTCAGCATGGGTGACCAGACCTTGGCAGATGATTACGATTATGTTTGCCACGGCAAGGTGTACCGCTTTGAGGAGGGTGCCACTAAGGATACCATGTGAGTTTCGTTACTGATGTGTTAGTTCTTGCGGAAACTAACGTTTATATTTTCAGGGCTGTCTTTGTGTCCTTTGGAGGTCTGCTGCTCTACCTTGAGGGTCCCTACAAGAAGCTTGCTCCATTGAGAATCGATCACGTGTACTTGCTGCTTAAGAAATAGGCTTGTCATTGTTGGAACTCTTTTTTTGCTTACGACCTTGGCATAGGATGAGACGGATCTTGAATTGATCTTGAGGCAAAACCCAAATGGGGGAAAAGTCGGTGTATTTAAGCCGGACCGATGTTCATATCGTTCTTATGGGGTGCAGCGCAGGCGTTCTTTGCATTTTGATTTGGGAATACCAATAGATTATCATAACAAACATGATTTTCATGGGATTGATGAGATGAACCTTGATCGCTCGATAACCAAAACCCGTCCAGGGGCAGGTTAAACTCCGTATAGAGCTATAATTGGTGGTGGCAGCCGCACAGTGTGCCTTGATCTCTTTCCTGGCTGTACTATCAAGACTCGAGAGATCACTAATCGATTCGACTCTAGTAGCTCATTTTAATTCTTGTTCACGCTTATAGTAGATGGCAGTGTGTCTGTCACCATGCTTCCATCGAATCATTTGCTATATTGGGGTCACAAGTTTTACAAAGACTGCCTTATCGCGCAAATGGGAAAAGAACCCACGCGAATACAGATTTAAATGCGAGGTGGAGTTCATAGAGCTTATGTTCATGATATCTAAGAGATGTCTCAGGTTATCAAATAATCTACCTCGCACAATGCGAAGCAGTCGGGTACTCCAAACGACGATGCAATCTAGCAACAATCTGCAAGTAATCTGGCTCATTCTCCGGCGTCAGCAACCCATGTCTGACAAAGAAATCAACCATGATATTAGCACAATTGGGCTTGAACTCGCCACGCGCTAAAGCCGCCTTCACCTCCGGAACCGACATCAACTTGAATTCCTCAACCTCATTATCCCCAGGCTTCGGAATAGTCTCAGCATCAAGCCTTAGATCGTATATATACTCAACCTCAGGCTGAATGAGGCCCGTCTCGCCACCCGCGCGCACATCCCGCACATGCGAGTATGTAACACAGCCCGCGGAGAGAGTTGCAGCGCGCACTGCCGCTTCAGGCAAGGAAGCCTCTTCCATAGCTTCGCGGACGATACACTCAAACGGTGTCTCGCCGGTGCACATGCCGCCGGCGACGGTGTTATCAAGGAGACTTGGGTAGGTTTGCTTGTTCTTTGCGCGGCGCGGAACCCAAATCTTGTATCCAGATTCATCCTTCACGTAGCCTGTTAGGTGGGCGCCGTAGGAGACAATGCCGAAGAGCGGGGTTGCGGAGCGCTCCATCTCGAGTAGGAATTCTCCACCTGGGCCGTAGACTGCATAATTCTCATTGCGCCAGCCTTTCAGCACTTCGAATTTGTCTTGCTTCACGGCTTCAGCTATGTCGGCTGCGACGAGCTTGCTCCGGTGTGTCGGGGTGGCTCCTGCGGGTGCCACTAGCGTCACGGTTTGCGCGGTTGAGTCGATGGCCCAGCTTTTGTCCGACCAGGGGAACTTTTCAACGACAGCGTTGAGGATGTAGCCGAGTGTACAGTCGTATCCGGATACTTTGAATGCATGGTAGTTGTTCAGGTTCTCCGTGTATGCGGCGCGATCATCCTCGTAGTAGGGGAAGCTGCGGGGTGTAAGACGAAAACGCGAGTGGAGGGAGTAATCGAGTTGGAAAGCTTTACTTATCGCATTCGCCGACCAGGTCTAAATTTGATTTTGCCATATTCACTTCACTTCTGAATGCAGAAGCGGATCCCAATTGTGAAGTAGAAGTCGAGAGTTGATATACCAGACCTTTGTTTAGCCAAGCCAAACCCTTATCGGCTGACGATAAGGGCAGCCCCTCCTATGTCATTTCATCATCGAAAAACAGGACAAAGAGAAGCTTAAAGAAGCTTGAAGAACTGAACAAAGAATCTTGATCGCAGCTCAACTTGCCAATCTCCACTTCATCAGCTGCTTAAGCTGCTCCCAGCTCCTCCACCCCTACTACCACCCATCATGTTCTCCGTCGTGGTCCCAGGCCGCCCGTGCCTAACAGACATCGTCGCAATAGACAGCCAACCGAATGGCCAAGCAACAAAATTCGCCTTCACAATCCCACTCAGCACATCCCTCAGCGACATAGTCGTCTTCTTCCTACCAGGAACAACCCTCCCTTCAAATACCGGCGCCGCAATCTACGCCCAACTCCCAGACCAGAACACAGGCCAACCCTCCGGTTTCCGCTTCATCGGCGCATTGGCAAATGAAAAGCCTTCAGGCATCTTCACTGTACGCCCACCGGGCAGTACACCCCGCCGCTCAGAAGCCGAAGAAGAGGATGATATGCTCGACGAGGGCGGCGCGAACGGTGCTGCAACAGGCGTCTTGACACTGGGCATTTCGATCGAAGAAGCGCAAAATATCGCGCCGCAGCTTGCTGCGCTGGAAGCGGAGCGTCCTTCGGGTCAGATGTCTATGGCGCTGGTTCCACAGGCTGGCGGACAGAGACAGATCTCGACGAAGGTGCTGGCGCAGCGCATTATTGGCAATGCGTTTAATTTCCTCGCCAGCTTTGCAGAAAATGATAAGGGACAGGATGTTGTGCCGCTGAAGAGCTTCCATAATTGGTGGGCGAAGTTTGAGCGTCGCATTGAGGCTGATCCTACATTTTTGGAGCGTGAGGATCCTAATACGTGATATGTGGGATCTGCGCTCTATGGCATTTGAGCATTGGATTACCTGTTCTTTTGTTGGTTGGTCGGTGCTTCTTTTTAGATTGCATTTGTTCTCGACCCGCTTTCGGTGGGTGTGCAGCAATGAGTACAACATACATGACATCTCTTGCATGTATTGGTTAATGAGTCTCTTTCTTGATGTGTGACGATATTCTGCTTTTCTCTGTGACCTACTGGAGTTCATCTCTTAACAGGTATTATTTTGGCTTTTTATTGATAATAAGACTTAGAAAAGCTGAAAATGTACTACCAATCCACATGAAATATGAAACATGCATGCATTTGTATTGATATCATCTATGTACTTGTCAGAAAAAGTTATATATACAATCCTGGACCATTTTTGGTCTTCCCAACGTAAAATAAATAAGGAAAATGGACATAACAGAACACATGAACACCAGTCCCAATTCCTCGATGTATTCCACCCCGCGCCAGCCCTAAATGGGAAAAGAAACCAACCCACGAAACCAAAAAAGGAAAGGAAAAGACAAGAAATAATCAGTGTGCAGTCGATCCACGCGAAATATTTCGCAACGATGAATCAGCCCTCAAACGAATACTGGGCGCATAGCAAAGGCTATACAACTCGTCGACATAAGTCGCAGGCGTAGTTTCAGCACCACCGGCAACAACAGCCTTTGAGTCCCGGATACCGAGATTATTCTGATTTGACTTCTCATGAAGATGAGTAAAATCAACACGAACCTCCTTTCGAACAGTGATATCCCGCAACGCAGTCGCAGTATGATCCACAATCGATTCCTGAGAGTGTCGTGAGCCGGAGCCCGAATTCAAAGTCGGTGAGCTCTTGCGTGACGGCCACAGACGCAGAATGGCCATTTTAGCTGAGGAGGTGAGATCGTGATCGCTTGCGTTCGAGCCCGATTGCACGTCTGTGCAGAAGAGTTCTTGGCCCAGTTCGCGGGCGAAGTCATCATTGTCGCTGAAGGCTTCGTTTACTTGTTGCTGGACACGGAAGAGACGGAAGGGTGTGAAGGTGTAGTCTGGGTTGGAGATTTGTGTGTCGAGTGTGCCGACGACGCAGAAGGTTAGGAGGGTGCAGTTGTTTTGCAAGGCTGTTTCGGGGTTGGAGGGTCTGCTGCGGCAGGGAGCTGTTAATGGGCGGGAGGATAGTTGCGCTGCTCCGCGTATGTCTTCTGGGATGGTTTGCGAGAGGGAGATGATGGATTTGGTGAGGTGGCCACGGAAGTCGGATAGGTTGGGGAAGGCTTGCGCTGCAGCGGTTGATTGCAGGTATCGTATGCATGCGTCCATGGACCACCCTTCCATGTGGGAGATGAGTTCTAAGTGGTGGGCTTGGAGTTGCTTGATCGGGAGAGTGGCGGATGGGAGGGGGTTGCCGACGCCCTTTGAGGTGAGGATGTCGAAGTGATCGTGGATTGTTGGGCGCATCATGAAGGAGATGAGGTGCACTCCCTCGTCGAAGCCGCGATTTGAGCTTGCGTAGTCGCGCATATCGCGGAGGGACTCGGTTAGGTTTGCTTCGGGGACGTGAATGCGTCGGGAAAGCATTCCTGTGACATGCTCGATGGTTGCGAATCGGTATCCTTGAGATCCTAGACGTACTGCTTCATGCTTCTCTAGCTGGCGAACGGTGAACATTATCTGGCCCTTGCCAGTGCGGAGGGATGAGCGGCCCAGGGCTCTAGAAATTCGGGAGATGGGGATAGCAGTAGAGAGAACATCGTCGTAGAGTGTACCTAGGTCCTGGAGAGGCAGAGAAAGTTGATTGGAGAGCTCTTGGGCTGTAACACAGAAGAGTTGCTTGAACAAGGTATCAAAGTCAGTTTGCAACTCCGTGTCCTGGTCCATAATCACTCCTCGGGATAGCATGTGTTTCTCAATGGCACTTTCTTCGGAATTGAGGCGGTTTCGCATGAAGGGAACCAGATCTTTTACGACTGGCCAGTTCCGAGTTGCCCTAAACGCCCACAGGAACGTAGGGTGGGTGCGGGTGAGGTCGTCATCTTTGAATGTCTAGTTCGCAATTCATCAGTCAAGACTCCTGCTGTAATATAGGAGGCAAAATACATACCCTTCCGATATAATGATCGACAATCTTCCTTGTAGGAAGCATAGCCTGCGTCGTAACCATGATTCGTCCAGTGGGATCAAAGTAGGCACAGGCAAGAACAAGCTGATGGGCACGTGTCGTCGACTTTCTGCGATTTCGCCCAGCGACAATAGCGCACATTGACAACACCACACATGCAACACAAGCCTAGAGAGCTGTCAGTCTGCAAAATCCCCATGCCATCGAAGAAACCTCAAACATACCAGAACAGTACAGACAATAACAACCTGGCTCCTCGACAACTGAGTTCCCTTCATAACCCCGCGGTTGTGATCCAGATACATCGTTCCAGCAGTCGCAGTCCAATGCATGCCAGAGACAGCACCCGCCAATAAGCAAGCACAGATTCCTCGTCTCCACCAGCTATCAGTCCAAGACGCTCTCCAGCGGAAGAAGATGCCCAAAGCAGTAGTACTGGAGAAAATAGCGATGATCGCCGAGCCCACGACATTGGCGACATGGTAGGAGCACCTATAGTTCGAGATTCCGAGTTGACCGACGTAGTGCATCCCGCAGACAGAGCTACCAGTGAGCAATCCTCCAAGAAGGATACGAAGATAACCTGCCTTCTCCTCGACGCCCACGGCGTAGAAGGCAAATAGCAGTACTACCACGGGCAGCACGAAGGAGGTACCTGTGAAAGCGACATTGTACACGGCTTGCACCTCTGCCTCGCCCTCGCCCAGGACGATGGCGCGATTGCCGATAAAATGCATACACCAAATTCCTATGCCGCCCATTGTGATTGATGAAGTTAGGAGAAGGTACCTTTTTGTTATTTGTTTGATTAGTTTACATGTTTAAATGCCGGTGGGTAGAATAGAGTCTTAGGGCATACCAGTTGTATAGACCGGACCTCGATGTCCGCCGGTGGAGCAGCTCCAATGTGGTTGCGCATCCCATTGCACTGATCACATAAGAGAGGACGATGTACCCCGCCAGGTACGTGACACGCACTAGCGGTTCATTATCTGTCGTCGACATTGTGAAAGAGAGGAATAGGTGTTGGTATTCCGTTATTCGCACATTAGCGAGAAGGTAGGATGTATAGTTGGAGGGTACGATGGTCGAAGACGACGGTTCTAATCAATATAAACGTGACAACATGGAGAGATGGATGTTTGGTATCGGTGTAGAGAGCGAAAACGAAAGATACAAAAGATCACAAAGTCCAAATTAGTGGAACAGGGCCAGAGATAAACATCTTATAACAGCAGGGTACATCAGCCCAAGGTACATCAGCCCAAGCCCCGCATGTTATAGCTCCACGGTAGGGCAAAATCCTCCGATTCCACGTTAACAAATGAATTGATGTGTACCATGGCGCCCTAGTCCAATCTAGACGTGAACTCTACCAAATGGGTCATGCATTGGCCTGTAAGTGACCCTCCATACCCACAACTCGCGTGGCATATACTTATCAAAACACACACAAAGAGAAAAGAAAAAAGGTCAATGCCGAGGGCGATCCGTAAAAAAGTTCGAATTAAATTAATTTGATCCAATAGTACGGAATAAACTACAGGGGTCGCACGGCTTCAAGGCCTTTGGACGCGGATTTGGTATTGTAACCGACGCCTTCAACCCACTTCAATTCGCCGAGATCTAGATCGGATCGGTGCGGATAAGGAACTATGGGGGCTGAAGGGTTTCCTGGACGTATCAGAATCCTCTCACAACGCCAATGGCCCATGAGCATCGGACTTTAGTCATGTAGGAATATACTTTCCAAGTCTCGAGACAAGTCCAATAAGGGATAGTTTAAGGGAAAAGTACCTTTTGTACGGAGTCTCCGAGATTATTTTTTTTCTCTATACGGAGTACGGAGCGCGTACGGAGTACTCCGACAATATAAAGAAGTGTGGTTTAATCATTTAGATTAATTACTGGAGCCTTAAACCAACCTAATAAGCGAATTCAGCTGCACATCAGCTGCACATCAGCTGCGGGTCAAATCCCAGAGAAGAAAAAAAAAATACGGGCCCACTTTGAGGTCCTTTTAGATCTCTCTCTTCTAAGTTATACATACTCCGCACATACAGGGTAGGGCGTTCCTCCGGATATGCATGTTAAACATATTGATCAATCACATTAACCTTGTTAACACGAACACCAACATGAACGCCATGGAGAGCCCTAAATAAGAGCTCTCCGGAGTCCGGCATGTGCCCCTGGGTCACAGGGATTCAAGTGCAGGGTATATTGTACGAAAGTTGTGATTGAATGGCGCACCAATTATTAATTAAAAAATAAATTAACTGAAAAGTGGCCTCGGCAAAAATAGGAAAAGAGATCAAGAGTGGGCCTAAGGCCTTAAGGTCCCACATCCTTGATTATATAGATTAAATCCCAGATTTAAGTCGTAGCCCAAGCGCTTTTCTTATTTCTCTCTTTTTTCTCGGTGAATCATAGGAACTGAAGTAAAAGCAGGTTTGTCCAACAAAATTCTGATCGATCTGGTTTCTAAGTCCAGTCTTGTAGCGTCGGCTAATGAAGACACAATTTTGACTTGGGTTCGACGCCTCTTTGCCCACTTGTGAAGGTTTTTTTTGGTTTTTTTTTGGCACCTTGTATGTGGTGGATATGTTCTAAATGGCAACCTTGGTACTCCAAATATACTCGGTGTGAGTGGGATCTACCATTCTCTGTTAAGGCAAATGGACCGAAGGCACTAACGGCCGTCACTTGTCAATCGCGTGGCTATGATGCATACATAGGATATATCAGATGTGTTGCAAAAGTGAGGTTAGGTGCCTAGTCGTTTTAGTATGGCTTCGGGGATGTTCATACGCTAAACCGCTTGTGTAAGGTTTGATATAGATCAGTTCTGTTTCACTTCTTCCTCTTCGACTTTCTCTCTTTCTTCTTTATCTCGCTTACTTTGACTGAAATTACTTGATGAGAAAAGTTAAAAAGACAAAATCAAGACAGCTTCGTCACTGAACCATAGAACGCGCCCTACGTCGTATCAACTCCACTTCCAACGATGGCTACTTCTGCATCTTGGCCTGACGTTTCTTCCAGTCCTTCTTCAGCATAGACATATTCACTTCGTTCCACCACTCGCCATCCTTGGAAGTAGCATTCTTTCCTTTCCCCCTCTGTGTGAAACCCGATCTCGTCACACAGCTTGCCCATTCGCAAATTCCACGATGGAATCTTCATCTCCACCCGGTGTAGACCGGCACTGTTAAACGCCCAGCTCAAAGCCCAGTTGATTGCCTCCGTTTCATAATGCTGGTACCTCTTTAGGATGTCGATTCCCAACTTGGAGCATCGATGATGGGCCATTTCTCGGTGAGATGACTCCAAGAAAAGTGTATCAATAGGTGTATAGTACAAGCTCTCATCTTTACTGTAGATGATCACAAACAAATGTGATCTCCTCCGGAGGTGTTTGGCAATGCGGGTGGTGAAGTTGAAGTCCATCAGTCGTAGGGTTGATGCACACCAGTTGATGATCGAAGGACAATTTTGAATGCAATGGAAAACCTCCTCATCTTCTACGGGATTGTAGTTACAGAATTCCAGATTCTCGGAGCGGAACGCCTTCGGGGCGAGCGTTCTACCTTGGTCGTCCATACCACTCTCCAAATCAGTATCCATGCGTGAAGTGAGTGATTACTTGACGTTGAAGTGGGCTGGGGATGTGGATGGATACGGTAGATGGAGAGAAAGACGATGGAAAAGTACAACAACTCAGTTTATATAGGCAGCTATTGAATTGTTTGTCGTCTTGTAGACACAACTCCTTCTCTTAGCTCTTCACATCTCCGCCATGCAGTTGAAACTTCTAACATGCCTATGGCTGTCTCCCTGTCATGGTTATACTTAGGCATGGGTAAGTTTCTCCTGGCATTTTCGCTCTTGTATCTACGATATTCTCTCACTCGAACTTCCCTTTAACGATGTTGAAAATACATATTGTCAACATATGGAATCAATTAGATTTCGATAATCAATACTGCTTCGCTCGGACTCTAGTGGTCTGCATATTAAACATCAATGCTTTTTCTACAGTAGTTCTATCATAGTTCACGAAAACTGTGGGGAATTCCACTGCAGATTGCTGCACGTCATCTGTCGATCGGGCTGCATGAAGCCGTAGCACAGAACTTGTTCAAAATGTACACTTTCCTTTTCCAACTCAACCCTAAAGTCCTTGGTAACTCTTTTTTTCACTTCCGTAATTTTACTGTTGAAACAGCACGTATATTAGCCAACCTGACTTCCAAGCAAAGTCAAAGTCAAACACGCCATCAACAAGACAAAACCAAGCGAAGAGTCTACATCGCAAAGACACCAAAAGTTGTGGAATGGTATGTATTCAGTATTTATTTAGATCGCCCATCCCTCCAAAGAAAAAAAAGGATCAGAGATCAATGGTATGAACAAGCAAGACTCTCAGTTTTCAAATCTATGCAAGGATAGCCTTGAGGCCAGCCTGGATGGCAGGGGGGTTGGCACCCTTGACCTCCTGCTTGCGCTCACCACCGTTGTAGAAGTGGAAGGTAGGCATGGCAGAGACACCGTTGGAAGCGGCAACCTCGGCGAGGTCATCAACGTCGACCTTGTAGAACTGGACGTTGGTGTGGGCCTCGCTGAGCTTCTCGAGGGTAGGGGCAATGGCCTTGCAGGGACCGCACCAGACGGCGTGGAAGTCGACGACGACGGGGCCGGTGGCCTCAGTGACCTTGGTCTTGTACTCCTCGGCGCTAGAAAAGGAAGAGCGTTAGCTATTGTCTTTAATGTTTTGCGAAATGGCCAAGATAAATATGTAGGACATATTTTCAGGATCTAAACACAGATGCGAAAGCGGGGATATGAGAATAAAGTCGGACTTACGAGGTGATAGGAGTGACACCCATTTTGAGAGAAGAAGGCGTGAAGCGCGGGATAGGTGTGGAAGAAAAGGGTCGGAAAGCGTTACGCTGGATGGAAGTCGATCGGTTGAGTAGCGATGAAATTCCGGAGATGGTTCTAGGAGTAGAACGAAGAGATGAAGGCTTGAACTGGAGTGGATATAAGTATTTCAATTGGAGGGGTAGAGTGAGGGGCGCTGGGTTTTTATAAGGCCATGACGTTCCCAGCAGAGGCGATTAGGTAAGACGGGCTGAATAATGGATCGGAGCTGGTCCCGGTCCTGGAGGTCCGGAAGTCTCTGGAGCTTGCTGGGCGTTCGATTGGGATTTTTCCAAGGCTGGGAAGATTTCAATGGAGACTTACCATGTTGAGATTTGTCAGTACTTTCCGTATTCTTTCGCATCCGGTTGATATCAAATGTCGCTGGAGATCCAAGAGAGGTGAAGCTGACAGGGGATGACGTGCTCTCGACCTCGGGTCGCTTACGAATAAGATGGAGTCTGGAACTGTCAGCATTTCCCTGGTGGGCACACTACATACAACATACAACATACTAACTATATACTACATAAAATATGTAGTAGGTACTTCTCCCGCAAACCTCGTCAGGTTGTTTGTTAGCTGGAGGTGAGTTTTGCTTACTATGTTGTACAATTACGCTAAGAAAAGAGTTAGAGCGCGATTATATATAAACCTAGAACGGGCTAACTAGGACCTAAAAAGAACGGAGAGATCCTCACTATGCCTTGATATTTTACTTGTATAAGGTAGCAGACGGCAAATTGGCTTCCCAGAAATGGGCGCAAGTGAGGCCCTTCTAGGCTGTCGCTTTGCTGATTCTCATGCCACGCACCCCCTACTTCCACCCATGCCCAATCTCCGCCTAGTGCAGCAATAAGACACCCCTCGGGTTTTCTATCGTTCCTAAGGGCGTCGCGCCTGTATCTTTGGTCTCCACACCATACCCACCATAGAGCGGAAGGACTAAATTTACTACTATAACACCCTGTCTGCCAATGACAACATCAAAGCACAGCCAACGCCTTCGTTCCGTCTATATCTACCCGCGACTTCGGTGTACTCGATGAGTCGGGCGCTTGACACAGCGAACTATGCTAGGCAAACAGTGCCTATTGGTGGATTATCAGGCGACTAGGTGCATTTATGCATTCTCCGCTCTCTACTTCTTATGCCATGGGATTGTCCCACGTGACTTTACACGAGTCAGGCTGGTGCGGCTGAGCGAGAGGGGGCGTTGTCTTTGTTTTCGATAACAGTCCACGGGTGAAACTTCAATCCCGGCCGGGCTTTGGTCTAACCATGGCAAGAACAGAACTCGTGAATGATATGAGACTGGACGCCGAGGTTCACCCCGACGGCACCTCACACCCTACCTTTCAACCCGACTACGCCCAAGGAACCACTGGCAGATTGCGGCCGAAGGTCGAAGTCTGGAAGAGGGGGAAGATACTTGGTGCAGGGACATTCGGGACCGTCTGGAGTGAAAAATGCGTATCAAGTGAAGGTCCGGCTAGGGTGCGAGCTGTGAAGATGATCAAGTAGTCATCGGATCCTTCCAAACAGATCTACTGTGATCAAGAACTTGAAGCCATGGCGAAGTTTTCTCGGCCAAGAGTAGGTACTATACTCAAATCAATCCATTATATGGATGTTAATATCGATTAGTATTCAGGGTTATTCGTAGAATGCCTGGGGTGGTTCGAGGATCGGCAATTCATCTTCATTGCCATGGAACATACGGAGTTAGGAGATCTTCAACACCATCTCCGAGGCCCATTACCGGAAAACGAAGCACGGCAAATCTGTGCCCCAACTTCTACGGGGTATTCAATGCCTGCAAGACAATCAATTTGTCCATCGAGATCTCAAACCCGGGGTATGTTTCGTAGGACTGACTGGGTCAGATTAGGACGCAAATTAACTGGCTATATAAGACGTCTTGGTCGTGAATGAGGGGCCTAATTGGCACGTTAAAATTGGCGATTTCGGCGTCAGCAAACGGTACGAGGGCCGCCTTGCAATCGAAAGTGGGCACTCCGCTTTACCTGGCGCCCGAATTACTTAGATTATACCCTCCTGGTATGAGCTTGCAGAAACTGCGTCTCTACATACTCCGCGTTGATATTTGGTCACTGGGCGTGATGCTGTTCTATCTCCTTTGCCATGACTATCCATTCCCAAGCGACAACAGTCTCTCGTCATATGTCCGGACTTCCAACTTCCCGCCCTACCACACACTTCGGTCTGTTACCCAGGAGGGCCAAAGATTTCTTAAATGTCTTCTAGCTGCAGATGTAACAGTGCGGTTGTCAGCTAAAAAGCCCTCCAGGACGGATGGTTGAATTAACCATCCTTCAACCCGGTCTCAGGAATTTCGCGTATAGCTCTTTCTGACAGTTGGTTTCAAGTCCGATAGAAACTATTCACGAAGCTTCAAGAGGCTGGGGTGACGGAGAAGTTTCCTCCATAAAAGTTGACGACCACACAACTAGGGCCACCTATGGACCAAAGAGCAAAGCGACAGGCCTACAGAAGTCCAAATCTGCGAAACAGGCTCCAATCCCCGATATATTAGGTGAATCGCATACGGCTCATAACAAAGAGCTGTCACCACTGAGCCAAAAGCAGCATGTAGACGCTCATAAAATGCTCCAAACATGCTTTGGGTACCCATCACGAAGACACACTAGCTTCTCTTAGTTTATTGGGCGATGCTCTTGTTGGCCAGGAAAGTACACTGAAGCCGAAGCTATGTATCGAAACATATGGGTGAGACAAAGCCGAGCTCTTGGAGAGAAACATTCCCACACCCTCAGATCTCTATATATGCTAAGACGGCCAGAAGCGGACTTTGGACAGAAAGCTAGAGTACGAACGATGTATGGTATGGATGCCCGATGTTGAGAACTCTCACTAAAATGACAAAATCCGCTATTCCACAATCTGTGCGGACATCGATAACTAACTGTAATATATACTTTTGTATGGATGCTTGGTACCTAATGTCATATGTTTTCCGGGTATAATACCTGGTTTCTACTATATATTCGGACTTAGTATTCGATATACCCCCTAGTTTTTAAAGCCTATATTTCCCTAGCTTTAAGAGCCATTACTTCCTTTAATTTTAAGCCTTCTAATAGCCTGAATTCCTTTATTTTTATACTCTTTTTAAATAGCCTCTATTTCGCCGTCACGGATAAACTATGTGCGCTACTATATATATCAGTTGCTAGCGAAATCAGCTTCCTCCCGAAACATGGCCTTTCTATTCTCGGGCTTCTTTACAATTCCGACATCTTTATAGAGCGTCACATATTTATAGACTTGGACAGGTTATCAAAAGTAATAGGTGGGTGGTAGGACTAAGAAAACGGATATTTCTAGCCCCTCTAGATTTTATTATAGATGATTAGCAAATTAATTAGCACGAACTCGTTTGTCTTAGTTATTACTTGTAATATAACCTAATCGTGTGCTCCACACTGACAGGATTTTTGTCAACGGTGGTAAGTGCTATCAGGGAACTAGCCACCGTGTTCGTCATAATCTACCTGCCCAGTTTCAAGTATCAGCTTCGCTATCGCCTCATGCCCCGACTTTAGGGCAAGGGATAATGCTGTCCCGCTCAAACTTTTTTTGTTTACATTCACCTGGCCCGTCTCAAGCAAGAGCTTCACCACCGCCTCGTTTCCATTCTCTGCAGCCTCAGTCAATGGCGTGTATCCGTAGTAGCTAGTCACGTTCACATCCACCTGTCCAGTCTTGAGTAATAGTTTCACGACAGCCTCATTCCCACTTCCTGCAGCGCGGATGAATGGTGTGTAACCTTGCTCGTCCCTTGACTCTAGATCCACCCTCCCAGTGTCAAGTAGCAGTTTCACCACCGCCTCATGTCCACCTCCTGCGGCACCGGATAGTGGTGTGGAATCGAAGTTGTCCCTTGACTCCAAATCGACCTGCCCAGTTTCAAGTAACAGTTTCACCACCGCCTCATGCCCACCACTTGCAGCGTGGTCGAATGGTGTGCAGTTGAAATCGTCCCTTGACTCCAAATCGACCTGCCCAGTTTCAAGTAACAGTTTCACCACCGCCTCATGCCCACCCTTTGCGGCGTGGGCGAATGGTGTGTAGCTGAAATCGTCCCTTGACTCCAAATCTACCTGCCCAGTTTCAATCAACAGCTTCACCATCGCCTCATGTCCATATTCTGCGGCACGGGATAACGCTGTCCCCCGAGATTCGCCTCGGCGTCCTGCTGTCTGCTGAGGCAAATCTTTCGCCATTATGTTTGCCCCGGCCTGGATAGACCTTCGGGCTGTAGCAATTTTTCCATGTCGAGCAGCCCATAGCAGTGCCGAAGAATCGGAATTCTGAGAATTTCTTCGATATAAGTCGAGATTTAGGATGTCGTAGAATTGTTTGTTGGTTTGAGCTAATGAGTTAATATCTCTTTCTGCCTCTAGAAATGTCACTAATAATAGGAGTAATTCTGTTGGCAAATGGAGGAGAGACATTTTAGGAATTCGAGGGCCGTCGGAATGTTGGCTCCTTCATGCATGAATCATGGAAAGGGAGGGGAAATAATGCTTGAAAAATGGCTTTAGAAACTCTGTGCGTGCATTCTTAAGTGAGGAATATTTATTTGTTTTGTGGGTTGCGCCGGAGAAAGGGACTCCAGCGCGGGTAGATCAAGCCATTTCGCCAGATCTCTCCCCAAACTGCCAGAACATTCTGTGGATATTTACAGTATTTCACAATGATTCGTTAATCGCTGAAGTCTATATTGTAGTACGTTGCCAGACCCGATACGGCTAAATAGGGGTTGTTTACAAAGTAACCCAATGGGAACTAGCGTGGTTTCGGGTACGGGCCGAGAAACAAAGCGTGTATGTTAGAGGTTGGTGCGAGATAGAGAAACGGACCATTGTGTGATGTTCGATAGGATTGTGTTGAATTTTGAAGTTAGGGTCTCGGAGGAGCGAGCAATGGAGGATAGAGAATATAGGTAAAAGGGGGGGTTGCTTGATATCTAATCGAGGGGGGTACAATAATAGCTGTTTGGGTTGACTCAAATTGGGTGCTATTGCACTGCATGAGCTCGTACTCGACGTGGACTGCAGATCTTGGCATTGTACTAGTTCGCAAGGAATCAATTCTTCCTGACGGAGATAAAATGACCCATTTGCTAGTGCAGGCGATTTACGAAACGAATGAAGCGCGAGAGAGGATTCTGGTATGACTGCGGTGATACTACGGGGTTGTCCACCTTTATTAGGCGGTGATTTGACGCTGCCAAACACCCGTATATGAGAAGAGTTTCTCAGGGTGGTACTCTTGTGACAGCCAGCAGTCAAGGGTTACTGGGAAAGGTTTGGAGCAAGCCACCCGGAAACCCTCAGGTCTCTTCACGCCCTCGGCCTAATTCTTAATTCCCAGGGAAAGTACGCCGAGGCTGAGGTTGTATTTCGAAAGACCTAGAAAGGGCGTAGTGAAACCCTTGGTGCAAACGACGAAGATACACTGGAATCTCTGGATTACCTACACGATGTTCTTCGTTTCCCATTTACCAAAACGGCACGCGAGCCCAAGCGCGGTCTACGAGAAAGCCTGAGTTCATTCTTGAGATAGATAATGCAGCGTCATCTGGTCCGCAATGAAGAGTTCTCCTCTTCCAACGCGCCAACTATCATCCGCGGTGAAAAATACAATCCCCTCCGCTCGTTTCATCGAATGACATGCTGTATTGAATGGTTCAATTCATTTCCCTTTGGAAGCCATGTCGCGGATTGGAAATACGGGATATCAAATACTTGAATGACACTCCATACTTCCTTGACTGCCCCTCTTGGACGACCCTAGCTTAGTTGGCAACTTGAAAGTGTTGAGCTCTGGTCTGCCAGCAATATGTTACTCTTATTCTTGAGGGGTGGATAGAAGAGATGACTGGCAATCTCCCCCTTCCCAAATTTTCTATAGCTTTCCAGACCTGCAATTCATCTGATCTTGCCCATCTTCTTCTTTTCTCTTCTTTGCTCAACAAAAGGTATGCATGATGAAATGGAGAGAAGTCCTATGTTAGACGAGAGCACATACATTAATTCAGGGCGCCAGAATGAGCTTTTAGTCAATGATCAGCAAATCCTGGGAGGTGAGAATGTAATATAAAGAGTTGCGGACAGTGTTATTTATAGGTGGAGATATGAGATCCCATTGTTAGCCTGCATCCGGGACACACGACAGCAAAGTACATTTGGCAAGCAGTGCCTATGTTGTATTGATGGATAATCACGCGGCTATAGTAGCTGCATGAATAGGGCACTTGGCTCTCTGTATCATGTGATCCTCGACGTCTCAACCAAGTGCGGCTAAGCAAGAGCGCTATATCCCTCAAAAGAAATCATTAGCTTTATAAGCTTCATCGAATACTAAAGATCAAAGAGCATACCCCATTAGTGTACCATGAGCGGCTTAGAGATTGGGCTTGCTTTGCCCGGTGTCATTGATTTATGTCTAAAGTACGTGGCTATATATACAGGCTACTGCGCATCGCCCCGAGCTAATATCTTTCAGATACGGAAAGGTCATTGTGACCGTATACAAGGATTTCAAACACGCCAATGAAGAGGTTGAAGAGCGAAAACTTGCTATCGACGCTGCTTGGGCCAAAACATCAGAACAATTAGCCTTCTTACGTGGTGTGTGGGATAGACTGGGCGAGAACTACCGGGACCTCCAGAGCCGCATGCTTCGTCATTTCGAGAAAAAAAACTAGAGGCTGCCGTGAGAGAGCTCAGCAAACTTGACAATCAGGCCGCTAAGAGCGGGGGTCGGTTGCTAGACAAGTCAAAGGCAGCGAAATATGCTTTGTTGAAAAAGGAATCGCTCGATAGGGCAATACAGGATCTTCGAGTGTGGCAAAATGAGTTCGATACGACGTGGTACTTGGTTCTGCTAATAGCCGATGAGGCTATTGACACAGCGTTGGTCAAGCGCACAGGAACTGAGACGCTATCTACTGCTAGACATGTACGGAGTGCGCTACGGCCAGAGCCACAACGAGAAACTGCAGTTTTCCTTTCCGGAAGCAAGCTTCAGTCTGCTAGACGTTCTGACATTCTATATTCAACATCAGAAGTTGTCGAGATCGCGGGCGTCGGTACGTTTATCTTGGATTCTGCGGACTGTTCGTCTAGAAAAGACGATGCCACATTCTCAAAGAATGTCCGGAGCCTAGCTATGAGATTTCAACAGGTCGATGCGAATGGATTTCATCTCCTCGGGTGCCATGGTGTAGCTCGTATAACGGACCCAAACACTAAGCAGCTCCTCTCATTCGACTTCATCTTCAACTTCCCTAAAGGACGTCAGAAACCCCAGAGCCTTCGAAGCCACCTTCTCTCCTGAGCGACCCATTCTCTCAGTGATAGAATTAGTCTTGCTAAGCAGCTTGCCACGTCTATCAGCTATATCCATGTCCTGGAATTTGTGCACAAGAATATTCGCCCAGAGACTATTTTGATTTTCGAAGGCGTTGGATCTCATCTAGGTCCATTATACCTATTAGGATTCAGAGCATTTCGCTTGGCTGACAACAAAACATTACGATAGGGCAACTTTATTCGGTCTGAAAACATTTACCAACATCCTGATCGACAAGGGAGCAATCCTGGGGTAGACTATGTCATGCAGCATGATATATACAGCCTCGGAGTATGCCTCCTCGAGATTGGACTTTGGGATTCACTCGTGAGTAGCGAAGGAGACGCAAATATCTCGCTAGCTGGTGTCAACTGTGATCCTTCGGCCTTCAATAGACACAGTTCCCTTAAGGATCACTTTATGACGTTAGCGAAGGAACAGCTACCGATCAGGATGGGAGATATGTACACGCAGGTCGTTGTTAATTGTCTAACCTGCATGGATGAAACGAACGGAGATTTTGGCGATGAGAGCGAGTTTGAGGATGGTGACGGCATCCAGATTGGGGTTAAATACATTGAGAAGGTATAGTAGTGTCTATTCATTGCATGAATGTAATGGAATAAATCCAGCCGGACTAACGACTAAATAGATTCTTCTTTTGCTCAGTGAAATAACAGTCTAATTCTCTGAGAGGTCGCATATGTTACTAGCCTAAGCGCGTTATCAGCAGTGGAGGACAAATACAAGAGGAGAGGAGTTATTGCATTTGGATCTATATACATAGGTAGCGATCTTGTGGCTGCGTCATCAACTATCATAGAGGTCAATTGTTCACGGGTATCGTCGTCAAAAGTTTTAGAAACGGTGGATTATCCTTCTGTGTCCTAATTAAACTGTCAATATGCTTGCAGCTGTCAACACCATCAGTCTCCAGGATGAGAAATATCCCGATTGTTTTCGTCGAGCTGGGATACTGTCGGACTGTGCCTTTATAAATGCCGTCCATGTCCTCCGCTCTACAGAACGAGCTTAGATATAGATACGTCGTATAAGTATACATAATGGATCGAATGTCCGCAGACTCTCTTATACTGACAGTAATTGATAGACCAACTTCCCAAGTAGGAGCAGGAAAGTTTAACACTTCAAATTGTAAACCGGGATATTAGAAATACAAAAATCACCCCCTGGTCAGACGGGATGCCAGCAATGGCTGCTGGACTTTACTAAATACATTCAATCCATGAAAACCTCAAAAATATCATCATGACTAGATCTCAATGTAAGATAAACCCCGCTTGATTAGAAATTGAAATCAGTAAATTCCCAAAGGAATACATCTTATCGATACCAGCAATAGAAGGTAGATCAAAAGGGCCAGAAGTCAACTATGTGCAAGGAAGAAAAGCGCTCGAAGGGGAATAAGAATTTATCAACTTGGTTATGTATTCAACAACAGGGATAAGAAGGAATAGAATTTATGCATATGGTAAAGGTAAAAACATAGGGCGACGAGGGGGTATCAACAGATCGAAGGGGAACGACGAGCTCGCAAGGGGAATAATGGGATACAGGGCGATGCAGGGCGACGGGGGTTATCAGAATCGTACAGGTGGCCAGAGGATAAACCCAAGGCTCATGGGGGATATTTTGACAAAGGAAAGTGACAAAAGAAAGTGACAAAGGAAAGGTTCAAGGGACCTCAGTGGGAAATTGCGTCTTAGTCCTGGCGATGATCGATGGGCCAGTAGTACCCGTTTGCCATGCCATGACACCCAAATAAATGAGGTAATGGTAGATCCAGTTTGACTGGTGTTAAATGGAGATGGTGACCACTAATACCCAGTCTATTCGGCATAACCAATCTCGGCTTTCGCGCTGGGGATCCGCCGCAGTTCCGGAGTTGTCTCCTCCATGATGTAATCCTCTTCTGCGGAGATGGGGGTCAAAGAAGGGAATCCTCTAAGCAACCCTTGTGTAGACTTGGGACGGACCACCGGGTTCACCAGAACAGCACGGCGACCGACCTCGTTATGCCATCTTTCAGCGGGGTTGCTTGCCGAGCTGTCTGTGGCTTCCGGTTCGAGCTCCGGCTCACCAAGAACATTGCTACTAAGACGGCGGGACTCATCAAGTGATTCAACCTCTTCGGGGGCATCTGCGGGGGACTCCACCGAGTCTCGGCCAAATGAGTTCAAATTCGATCGAACAGGACTGCTGGGCTTTTGTGACATCCGACGGAAAAACTGACCGGACATCCAAGATCCCTCAGAATCGATTGAAGCCAAAGATTGGGAAAGTGGTACGTTATCGGCATCAATGTCCATACTATCTGAAGCCCATGACCGATGATGGCTTCGGTTCGGGTTTTTGATGTCCATGCCGGGGCTAGGTGTTGGTTCGTGCAAGAAAGTCTCATCCCTTTCGAGAGAGGACTCCAGAACTTCCTCCGGGATATCTGGCGACTGTAAGCGGGAATCAGGAGGCGACAGGGGTTCGTCGCCAAAGTGTTCAGTGAACTTGGATTGAGAGCGCTTCACGGTTCCCGTGGGCATTGGAATTCTCGGAGGGATGATTGAGGGCGGGGGAGGTGATGACTGGGTCTGAATTTTGTAGAACGATTCATGCGATGCGTTGGAAACTTCGGGGGTGGTGTCGTGGAATCGCTCTTTATATGTCCGCTTGAGACGAGAAGAACCACGCCGGAACAGAGAGGTGATAGTATTCCCCCGACGACCACTGGTGTCGGAAAGTCGGCGTTCTGAGTCAACCCCTCTAGAGATGTCCGATGCGGAGCTAGGCGCACAGATTTGTGACTGGCTTGGGCTATTTCGCCCATGTCGAAGTGACGAATGAGACGGAGAAAGGGTAGTCCGGGACATGGTAATATCATTTGATGGGGCGAAGCTAGGACGTTGAACCAATCTTCGCTCACGAACGGAACTATCATCGATGGTTCCAACTACGCGAGAGCTTTCCCTGGATTCGCGTCCAGTGTTCTCACTACCCTTGGAAGCTAGCGGCGGCCACGATTCATTCTCCGGTGCGACAGCCGTCGGTTCTTCAACATGAGGAACGATGGTCTCGTCGCTCAGGACAACGTCCTCAGGTTCGGCAACTTCAGCGACGGACGGTTCTGGTTGGGCGATTTCGGGTTCGGGTTGGGGCTCGGCGTGGGTGGCGGCCTGGAGTTTTTGTTCCTCCGCCTGCTGAGCATCAGCCCTCTCCTGCAGCTTACGCCGCAACCTTTCCTGGTCGTCGACCTGCTTCTTCTCCCGGCGGCGACGGTCGCGATCCAACAGCTCTCTCAAAGCCCCGGCATCTAAAGAATCAGCGAGCTCATTCACTCGTCGCTTAGAATAGTAGAAATCTTCCTCAGACATGGTCATAGCCTGGAGCCTCTCTCTCTCTTGCCGGCTAGAAGCGGGCGGGTTATTACTTCTGGCGGTCTGCAGGCGAGGGGCTTCGACGTAACGAACGACGGGGCGTGGGGTCAAGGCAGCAAAAGCGTTCACCTTGTAGGTGTATGGGTCGGAGATGTCAGACGTGGAGGAGGTGGCGGAGTCACGGATGGAGAGGCTGATGTCAGACATATACCGGTCGGCACGCCTACCATTTGCCTTTCGGCGGCGAGTTTCCAGTACATAATCAGTCGGTCGATGGGGGATATCGATGGGAGTGGACGAGAGCATACGGATCTCACGCTCGCGCATGATCTCGTTTGCCTTGCGCTTGCTCAGCTTGCGTCGTAATTTATTCGGGACATGTGCATTTTGGCTTGGTTTCCGCCTCAACAGCGAACCTGTTCTGGAGAGTGTATGGTCACGTGGCGGAGGGTCCCGTGGATGATCGGCAAGGCGGTCTAGTGATGAGATAGGTCGATTTGAAGGCACGAGGGCTGAGCTGCGCCGGCTGTCTGCAGCATCCGCTCGTGACGTGCGGTTGGTTTGGCGTTTGGATTGTTTGCGACCTAATGTGGGTTCCATGGTAGGCTCGACAAACGAGGAGTGAAGGTCGGCAGCTTCGGCACCGGTCACTTGGATGGTGTGCCGCTTGCTCTTGCGACTAAAGGGCCATATCGCCATGGCACTTTGGGGGCACAAGCCCAGGGACAAGTAGGATCAGTTATCGGTATCAGGTCGATGTGGTGACAGTTTGACTGGACCCATGGAGGGTGGAAAGGATAGTTGAATGAAGTGACTGGGAGTCAGGGTGATGACACAGGTGTCATGGACAGTGATAGAGGAAGGAAGTTGAAAAGGTAAAGTTCTATCAGAGGGAAAGAGAAAGGGAGAGAGAGAAAGGGAGAGAGAAAGAGGAAGAGGAAAGAGAAAGGAAGTGAAAATTGAAAAGGCAGAAAAAAAGAAAATAGGAAAGCCCAAAAGGAAATCAAGAAGAAATGGACCTTTTTTTTTTTTTTTTTTTTTTTGCCTGAAAAATAGAAAAACTTGGCATTTACTTTTTTTTTTTGTTTCTTCTATTCTATCCTATTGTATTATATTATGTATTATAATTATATATTATATTCCACCTATATCTAAAGTAATTGTTTACAGTTGCACGGGTACCTGGTACCTTGACCCTAAGTTTGTAAACTCTTCAAAAGTCTCTCGTCACACAGAGAGTCTAGATTTTTGGAAATTGGCAGTTGACCTGTGGGGGAAGAGAGAGATCCACTTAGGGTGGACTCCAGAATGACGCACTGTTTATAAATATTATAAATATCATCAACACTATAAATATACATCCCTTCGGTATATGATTGAATCCTCCATAATATTGGATGTATAATGTAGAATATGTATATATATTCAATACCTCTCGGAAATGAGTAATATTGACCTTTAACCCTGTACAACCTCCAATGCAGACCCTCGTGCCCTCTCACGCGGGAAAGCCAAGCCACCGTTTAAACGCCCGGTGGAGCCCTGTGTCCGTGGTAGCCCTTTCGTTGGGTTGACACGCGGGAAGTCGATCTTACCTAGGTATGCACTATTACCAATTTGCACCTATAGGATCGTCGATTTTGGGGAAGGTTCCTGTACTTTTCAAACTAGTTAGAGGAACCTGCAGGGACAGGAACGGTATGTAAATCAATAGTATTGTAAGGGGAAATGTATCGTGCCCATATTTGAATAGAGAAATGATCGGCGAATTTCGTTCATGGGGGGGGGATGTCTTAGTTCCCCTCTACAGAGTGCGAAGTATAGGATTACAATTTATTACCACTAATTCCCATTCTGATGCCTATTGTATATTTGATAGTATGTCTTATCTTGCCCTTTCTGCCTTGGTTCTATTCAATATCATTCATATTAAGGCGTCTAGCAAACCAGTACGACATACAGAGCATGATGCTAATTATATCCATTAGGAATCCAGCGGGTTGCAAGGTGTCAGCGCTATTATTTGATTTTGATTCAAGGTGGTTCAGATTAGATCCAGGGTGTTGTCTAGAGCCCCTCCTTGCCTCTATTACAGATCCTATATTCAATGTTACTATCCTCCGTACGGAGTACTGTATTCCCTATCGTTTCCACCTTATCTCCCTTGTACAGGTACTCCGTCCCTCTCCACAAATCATTGACGTTTACAATAACGTGGCTTTACAACATCAATACCACTCCACTTCCAGTCTCAGATTGTTCCACCGTGGTTCCTGCATTTTGATCGCAACGGTCGACCTCAGTTATCTCTGATCTAACAACGAAGAACGCTGTTCGGTCTTAGATGCCAAGAACAGCTCAGAGACAATGTCTAAAATCGGGTTTGGCGGGGTTTTTGAGCCACTAAATCTGCAAGGAGCAGACAGCCACCATCAAATTCCTGTATTTTATTTTTGATTTTCATGAAAACACACTTTGTGAGCTCATAAGCATTGAGAATGTTCGATGGCCCGATCGTATTCCCGATCTCATTCTTCAGTATTTCAATATCGAAACTTTCTACTTCGTACAGTATAGAGGTTTCTATACATTGCACTCTCAATTTAACATGACATCATAATTCCCATTCACGGGTCAATACCTATTTGTAGACCCTGGAAGGATCATAGCAAGCCATTGAGAATTCGCCACGAAGGCAACCGCCACCGCAACGTACCAAAATCAGCCAGGGCAACTCAGATCACAACCAATGACTTACACTTTCCAGAGTACACAGAACCCCAATTGGATCAAACCAACAAAAAAAGATAGTTGAGACAGAACCCTCCCAAAAAAATGCGCCTACCCGCCAATTCTAACCAAACGCCGAAAAATACAACATGCAGACCCGCATCCCATGCGACCACGGTGAGAGATAAAACGGCGAAATTCGATGAGATATCCAACCCTTGGACAACAAATGTGTGACTCAAGAATAGATATTCCCGCGATCCCCCCGACACTAACCAGATCCGCGTGGACCGGTGCAAGTATCATCATCACCGCCAACTGACATGGTCCTTCCTTCAGCCGTGTAAGAAACTTAGTTGCTCATGCGCTTCCTCAGTCGATTCGGCTCCCGCTCCAGGACGCTGTATTTGCGGCTCCCACGTCGGCTCAGAAGGCGCCTGATAGACCAGCCACTGTGGCAGTGGACATCGGATGTAGACCGCGGACCGGAACCCTGGATTTCGGATCGCAGGTGGAGCTTCTGGTCAGGCTGGGAGTCGGTCGTTGGGGATTGGGCATCCATGAGTTTTGTTGTTTGAGCACGTTGTCAAAGTAGGTGACGTGGGTGGTAGGGCGTTGAGGTGAGGAGCGGGGGTGGCTGGTGGCTGTCGGACGACAGTTGCGATTTCACAGGTGAATGCAGGTATAGTTTGTTTGAGGCAAGGTTGCTTTTGGCGTTTCATTCTCTCTGCTTTAGGTCGGAGGTGAGGTTGCTGGTTTGGTTAGGGACCAGAGAGCGGGGTTGGATCTTGTGGGGCATGACGAGATACTTTCGTTGATCTTTGATTTCTACGTATGTTGTAGACAAGTGAGGTAGACAAGTGACTTGGTATTCTCTTTCATTTACGGAGTAGGGCATTCAGGGTTCAGGGCGTTCGGTGAACATACAGCTGCGCCCTCATGTGGCCACTTGAAGGTTCCGGTTGTTCCAGGCGTTCGAGGCGATCAAGGCGGCTTAGACCTTATTTTTGCTCGGTGTCAAGTGACACAATGGTGATGCGGAGTTTGATGGTGATCCATTTCTGTTTCAAGATTTATGGCCTTGATCGAAATATACAGCCTTACCTATCGGCGACGATATATAATGAAGAACGGATCGAGAGAACCGTTATAATGAACATTGTATTGTGACAAGGTTCAAGGTTCCTCGATGTCAATACCTTCGTATTCAAGTTGAGTAAAGTTCATTAAACATGCATTTAGGCCCGCGTGATATGTTTTATGCGCAGTTCTATATCACTTGCTTGATATGCACCGAACTACAACATGGTAGAATAATGCATGATGTACTTGGGAAATGCAAGGTGAATAACTAATAGGACTGATAAAATCTTCAAATAACTTTAAACAGATCATACCCCAGATCCTAATTGGCGGAATATGCTCGGTTTGTGAATTCCTCCTGTCTTCATACCCAACATCCGTGATGGAGCTGGCGATCTATGACTCGAACAGGAAATCCTCAGCGTGTCACACACAGAAACCTAGAATTATTATTTCATAACCCGCAATATCGAGACAAAGACCGTGTGAAGTACAAAATAATCTTCTCTCAAGAACCCCTCATCTGCGTCCCATTATTCTCCGACAAGGGTTTTTAATCTCGTACTCGTATTGGATGGAAGGACCCGGGAGTGTGTGTGTGTGTGTGATTGTGTGAGTATTAGTATTTTTTTTTTTTTTTAAAAAAAAAAGAAGAAGTCTAGAATCTGTTTTGTCAAGTGTCGGTCTAGCTGTGTTAAGAATGTCTAGAGAGCATGAGATCTCATTGAATGAAGAGTCTTTCTTATCTTTCCATTTCCTATGTGATTTAACAGAGAGCCTGACCTGATTTCAAACCTCCTTACCTCCTTAAACCATCTACACCGCAGACAATACCTCCACTAGCAAAACGCTGGCATCATTTACTTGACCCCATTGTGGTCGCCTGACAGCCTGGACTCCTTTTCCATCACACATAAACGTCCTACTCGTCTTCACCGACTTTCTGATTGGAGTCCTTCAAACATGGTAGCCTTGTGGATATTCGTCGCTCTTGGTTACTTGCTGTTGTATGCGTTTGCTGTGATGCAAACGCAGGAATGGTGTGTTGTCATCAACCGCATTGCCAATTGAGCTTTTGCCATGATGTAATTGGCAAGGGAGACAAATGGGCTGCGCTGCCTCGGTTCAATTGTTGCCTTGTGATCAAACAATTCGTTTCATGCTCGGCTGCGGATTGACATTGTGCGGTTGAGGCTTGAATACCCGATCATGATTTATGATGCACGAGGTTTTTACGACTTATACTTTTGATAAAATGAAGAGGTGAAGAGATATGATTGCTGGGTACCTCAAGGCCCAGGGGCCTTGGACAAATAACCTATCTATGTACAGGGTAAACCCTTCTATGTTGGGGTGGTGGGGTTCCGGGGGGGGGGTTCCATACATGATGATGTTCAGCATATAAAACTGCAAAGGGGCTGCAACTAGAGGCTTTGACGATTACTGATGATGATGACTGCATGACTTTGATGGAAGGCGTTTGATACCATGGGAGACCAGACTACAATTCTGTACTTTGTTTAAAAGACTTGAGATTCACATTTTTTATTACTTTTTGCGTTCAATCAAGCCTCCCTCTTGTCAAGAAAAGATCCCCAAATTAAAAACCATTCCATGTCCATGTCCATCCATATCGAGGTGTTCGATGGCAGGAATAAGAAGGGGTGTGGTTTTCCCATGTCCCTGCAACTTGTGTTTGTGCTGCATAATGGAGATAATGTGATAGATATCCACATTAGATTTGGATGTGTGAAGAGGGGCAATCTCGTCTTGTTCGCTGGAGATGATTCTTCCACATGGTAGGGCCGTATGAAATGCATGTGTCACATTAAATTCATCCCCGCCATATCATCTTGATAAAACTTTTTGAGAAGTTGGGAAATCTACAGCAGAAAAGGCTGCTATGACATGTGTTCTCTTCAGAACCAGATTTTGATCAATTCCTCACTGACAGCACTGGGAGTCAAGACACCGCTATCTGTGATAAGTGCGGAGATCAGGTGAGGGGGAGTGAAATCAACAGAGTCGCAGAGTGGTAGCTTGATTGAAGTGTCTCCATTTGTGTCAGCGGCGGAGGACTGCTGCTTGCGCTCCTCTGCAAGGTCTTCCTCGGACTTGAACTCAAGAACTTGCTGCTCAATTGGCAGGTCGTATTGACCAAGAGGGTACAAGCGAACGAACTTGTGACTCTCTGCTACCACGTAGAATGGCTTGCCAATAGCCTTGGCAAGGAGACCGATCTGGTAGGTTCCCATGCGAGACACAATACCTCCATTCTCCACAACACCCTCCGCACCCACAATAACCATATCAGCCTTGCCGAGAGAATATGCCACCGCGGACTCGGGAATTGTTGAGACTGGCACACCCTTTGCTCTCAGAGCACGGACTGTTTCCATACCCTCCGGTTCTTCATTCGGGTGCTTGCAATCCCGGGAAGTCGAGGACAGAACATAGATAACGCGGAACCGCACAGCCGAAGGGCCACCTTCCTCATCTGCGGCTTTTTGCAATAGTGCTGCGACAGCTCGGGAGCCACCGTTTGTGAGGATGGTGCTGCCATCGCGAATGAAGCCACGCCCGAATGCTGCGATTTTGTCTCGGCTTTCCTTAGCGCGACGGATAAACAGCCGTCCGTTTGACAAGAGATGTGTGCGGATAGCCTTGAAATCTCCTGCGGGGCCCAGTTGTCCAGGGCGTTGTAGTGTGGTAATCAAGTATCGTTGGAAAAGATCGGTTCCGGCAGAGAGACCGATAGGGTTGGGAATGGATCGTTTCAGGTGCGCGGTAGATTTTTCGAGTAGATCTAAGGTCTCTGATATCGTTGAAGAGGCTGACTGTGTGAGAAGAAGGACGAGAGCTTCAATGGCCGCGATAGGCATCGTAAGGTCGGCATCGGATCGGAGGAGCTCATTGTAGGTTGCGACAATGCTGAAGGAACAGTGAGCAGATGCGAAGGGTCCAAGGGAGCGCGATTTACTTACTCAAATGGTTTGGCATCGGCCACAGCCGCATTTGAGGTGGTAGAAGCCATGCTGTTTGAGTGTCGAAGATACGAAAGTGAGAACAAAGCAATATAGAAGGAAGAGAAAGAGTCATGAATTCTATGTTTGTCTGGTTTGCATAATGCCCCTCCAGGCACTAACCCCGATCGGGCGGTGTGCGGGATTGTCTCCAAGTAAACAATCAACTCCGATCAACAACAATTAGCCTACCCACTTTGTCAATAAGCCCCTTGCCTGGTGACAGGTTCCCATAATATCATGTCGCGCAACTCTACTGCGATGGGGTATAACAGCCGTATGAGCCAGCAATTTCAAGGAAACCAGCACCACGGTCGAGGTCGCAAGAAGGAGGACGAGAATGACGCCCTCATGCGTCTGGTGAGCTTGATTTCTGCTCGAGCTTGCATCCGGTACTAATACAAAATAGCCCGACAAAGAGATTGCAGGATGTATCAACGATATCGGTATACCGTTCACCCTCGCCGACTTGGCTAAACCAAACGCCCAGCAAATCCAGATGGTGTTCGAATGGTTCGCAGAACTGCTCATGAACACGACCCGGGAGACAGTGGAGCCCGCGATGCATGCAGCTGCAGAAGATATATGCGGCGACTACCCTGATATAGTTCCCAATGACACCCGCAACCTCATGGGTTTCTTCATGATGCTCCGAAAGCTATTGGCGGAGGTATTTGCTCATCAATGACCACAAAAAACCCTGAAGAATATACTAATGTTTTGATACCGAATAGTGCGGTGTCAACGATTTCACCTTCACAGACCTGACCAAACCGACGCACGAGCGACTCGTCAAAATCTTCTCGTACTTGATCAACTTCGTTCGATTCCGGGAATCGCAAACACCTGTGATTGACGAGCACTTCAATAAGACGGAGAAAACGAAATCCCGCATTGACGAACTTCTTGCGGAAAATCAGGAAATGGAATTAAGACTGAGGGAGATGCGACAGGATCTCCAATCCAACGAAGCGCATGTGAGGGAGAAGGTTTCCCGAAACGATGCGCTCAAGGCGCGGCTATTGGAACTAGGCCGGGAGCAGTCGCGAGTCGCAGAGACACTCGATCGAGTTAAGACTGAAAGAGCTCGGCGGCAGCAGCAGTTGGAAGAGAAGACCGAACGAACCGTGCGTTCTCGACAAGAAGCGGAGAAACTACGGCCTTATGTGCTCGAGTCTCCGGCTACTCTCCAGTCCTCACTGGCTGAACTATCCGAGAATCTGATGCGTGAAAAAGCCTCCATTGATGCTATGGAGAGGCGGGCACGCGCATTGCAGACCTCGTCCGATACGTTCACGGTGGTTTCCAACGATGTCCAGGGATGTGTTAAATTGCTCGATGACATCTCAGCTGAAATGCAGAAAGAGGACGAAGAGGAGTCTCGTGCTGCTAGAACTACGGAGGCTATCTCGGACAGGGGGAACAGCGTCCGCGAGGTCGAGCAGACTGAGAAGCTCCTGCAGCGTCAACTAGCCCGTTGGATTGAGCGGATTGAGGCACTTCAGAAAAATGCACAGGAGAAAGCCGAACTTGCGCAGGCACGCATGGAAGAACTTCGAAATGTTCAAAAACAACTCCGCGAGGAACGTGCGGAGAAGCAACGCGATATGGAGCGGAGGCGTATTCGCATTGAACAGACAGAGAAGAAGGTATGTTTTACCCTGTGTCATAAGGATGAACCACTGCTAACCACTCTTTTTAGATGGTCGACTTGAAGGAGAACATCGAGACCGAGATTCAGTCAGCCCACGACCAGTACCTAAAGCTAGAGTCACATATCAAGCTGTACATGACAGAGATGGAGAAGTCTCTATGATCAATCAGTTGTCATTTATGTGCGAAACAGGAGTTCAGCGGTCAGCTATAGGATACCCGGACAGTACAAATCCATTCTTAGGAGTTTTATTATGTTACAATATCATGTCTGATTTCAGCATTAAGCGTGTTCCAGTTTTTTCCCGTTCAATGGTGGTCAAATTCAAACTCAAACCAACGTTCGGCAACCCGTTTCACGGTGACGCCTCGTCCACCCCAGGTACTTTGGTCCGATCGCATTCGAACTGACCCGTTCAGTAAAGGAACGTTCGCATCCCATAGCTTGCTTCCCCTAACGGCACTTGAAGGGTCCAGGGCATCCATGCACTCATAAAGTTGGAGATCCATCCCCGCTCTGGCGGAAGCCTCAACGACAGAGGCAAGTGTTCTCGAAAGTCCCTGTGCCGAGAACTCCGAAGTCGTAACATGCAAGGCTATCATATCAAGAACCGCAAGGAGTTGTCGGTCATTGGAAAGCGACCCGTCCTCAATAGTCACATCAACAGCAGGACCTAAAACGGCAAGGTATGCCCTAAGACTCTCTAAACTCGGGCAGAATGCCAGCCGGATTTTGCTAGATCTTGCAAGCAACCCGATGGTTTTTGTAAGTAGGCCATGGCCCGTGGCAGTGTCTGGGTCAGCGCGCTGTGAGCGAATGGCTGCTGCGAGTTGCACCATGAACTCGTCTCTGGTTGCACAGACAATGAGATGGGTATCTGAATTGCCTTCGAGTAGTTGCTGCAGGAGATCGGACACCAAGTCGCGGTGAGCGATCGTGAACGTTGGACTCATTACTTCAAATAGCTAGTTGTAGCTCCCACTTATTGCCCCTCCGAGATCATCAACGAGAAATCAATCATTTCATATTCAACTCATTATCCGTCAACCACAAAACCCCATGGTGGTCGTGAATCTTTCGTCAGGTGGTGTGTAAATAGTAGAATGTTGCAGATGTTGCAGGTCGAAGGCGGGCGAAGAATTGCGGCATCATCCACTTCACTTCCGCGGAGCTGCTCCGCCTTTCCTCCCCTCACCTCTCACCCATTTCCTCCGAGTCACCCAAAACCCTTGGACTGGGCGCTCAGAGACTGGAAAGATGGAAACAATTTCCAGGATATCCTCGATGCTGGAAACAGGTATGTCGGGTTGGGTTGCAATCCGCTTTATTCGGCCCGAACTGACCATGGAACGTCACTGTGCGCATAGCTCGAGAGCTCACATTAGAGGCTGCCCAGTCCGCTGCTATCAATCGGACCTCAAGCACCGACTATACCTCGCGAACATACAGCCCCGCGCACATCAAGAAGCTCCTTGATAGTCGCCATGAGCGGGAAGTTCTGGATGGAATGCGGAGGGTCATCTCGGTACGGGACCGTGAACAGGAACTATTGAAAACGCAATGGCTAACCCAATTTGTTCTTACAGTTGATGTACCGGTCCGAGCCCTCCCTTACTTTCTTTTCAGCGGTTGTCAAGAATGTGGCCAGCGCCAGCCTCGAAGTCAAGAAATTGGTCTACATCTACTTGGTCCATCATGCGGAGGCGGAGCCGGATCTGGCACTACTGTCCATCAACGCGATCCAGAAATCACTGACAGATTCAAGCCCACAGGTTCGAACAATGGCGCTTCGGACTATGTCGGGAATTCAGGTTCCGGTGATCAGCCAGATTGTGTCGCTGGCTATCAAGAGAGGATGTGGAGATATGAGTCCACACGTGCGCAAAGCGGCTGCTTTGGCTATTCCAAAGTGTTATCGTCTGGACCCGAACACGCTGCCACAACTGATGGGATATCTTGAGATACTTTTGGGTGATTCTCAATACTTCGTCGTCGGCCCCGCAGTCGCGGCATTCTTGGATTTGTGTCCGGAGGAGATTGACTTAATCCACAAGCACTATCGCAGCTTAGTCAAGAAGCTGGTTGATATGGATGAATGGGGCCAGCTAGCAACGCTGCGCCTGTTGACATTTTATGCGCGAAAGTGTTTCCCTCAACGAACTCAGAAGGTCAAGCACACAGCCCCGGCGGCATTCTATGACGATGAGAAGCAGCAACAGGATAACCAGGATGATGTCGAAGAGTACGAAGTTCCGGTAATGGATCCTGATCTTGAGCTTCTACTCCGGGCCTGCAAGGTTCTACTGCAGAGTCGAAACTCCGCCGTCATTGTCAGCGTTGTCCGTTGCTTCTTTTACCTTGCTCCATCAGAATATATTGCGACAGCAGTTGGTCCCCTTGTGGCTCTCTTACGAACCCCAGAGGACATGCAACTCATCGCCCTGTACAACATTGTTGCCGTTGCTCTAAGGGTTCCTAAGCCTTTCGCGAGATACACGGCCCATTTCCTTGTCCACGCCAACGACCCACCGCATATATGGCGCCTCAAACTGGAGGTATTAACTATCCTGTTCCCACATTGTGGAAAACACTGGAAGGGAGTCATAATCAGCGAACTAGAGCACTTTTCGAAAGGCACAGATCCTGAGCTAGTACGAGAGAGTGTACGAGCCATTGGGCGTTGCGCGCAAGCAGACACAAGTACCGCAAGCATGTGCCTACGGATACTTCTCGGCCAGATATCTAGTCCAGACGGCAACCTTGTGTCAGAGTCACTAACTGTCATCCGTCACTTGATCCAACAAGATCCAGCCTCACATAAAAATACTGTTCTCCAGCTTGTCAAGCACCTGGGCTCAACAACCCACCCAGACGCACGAGCTACCATTATCTGGCTGGTTGGCGAGTTCGCTGGAATTGATCCAGAGAACAATATTGCGCCTGATGTCCTCCGCATATTAATGAAAGGATTCGCAGATGAGATGGAAATTGTCAAACAGCAAATTGTTCTCCTTGGTGCTAAGGTGTATTTACACCATCTTTTGCAGAATCCACCAAAGGAACAGCCGGAACAAATTGCATCGCAGCCATTCCCTGAAGTTCCCGCCAAGTCCCAGCAAGAGTTCCACAACGAATGGACTGATAATGGGAACGATGAATCACAAGATGCCGAGCGAACTGAAGGAGAGGAGAGCCGCCAAGAAAATGACGGTGCTGAACCGAAGCAAACAGAAGAAGCAACCGAAGACCGTATTACGCTATTATGGAGGTATCTCCTCCTTCTCGCACGCTATGACACCTCTTACGACCTACGTGACCGGGCGCGTCTCTACAAGAGCCTCTTGGAAACACCCTCTTCCACCCAACTTGCCAACCTTCTCCTCCTGGCACCAAAGCCAGTACCCCATGCCCCCAGCCCATCCGAGACGCGCAAGGACCTGCTCATCGGCTCCGCTACTCTCGTCGTTGGCCCCGATGCTGGTTACCACGGACTTCGAGGCTACACGAATCTCCCAGACTGGGTTGAGCCTGGCCAGGAACCCAACCCCAGCCTCCGCACCGAAGATGTGAAACCAGACACATCTAGCAACACCACCTCCATGACTGCAGGTGACCGCCTTGACAAAGCACTGCGTGAACACAAAACCACTTCTATTCCAAGTCGGGCCCGAAACGGTCCAGCTATGCCTTTAGACCCGGCTGGGAAAAAGACTCTTGATCAGTGGCTACAAGAGGAGGAAGAGGAAACCGAGACAGAATCTGAAACGGATTCCGAGGAAGGCGAAACTGATTCAGAGGAAGAGGAGACGGACTCGGAAGAAGAGTCTGACTCAGAAGAGGAAGATGATGAGTCTGAAGAAGAGACTGATTCTGAAACAGAAGCTGTTCATAAAGAAGCACAGCAACTGCTTCGATAACTTGTTCGAATGATGGCCACATGTATAGACGCGGCTTGTTTGGACAACCTTTTGGGTATACCCCGAAAATACGAAATTTGAATTTGAAGGATTTTTTTTAGAGTAATTTTGGTTCATTGTATGGCCACTTAAAAGGTTGTTGAACAGAACTTGGTCTCAGGGTGCTACATAAGGACTCCAGTTCCACAGTTTATATGAGAACTTCGTTGTTACCTCTTCCTTCGTACTATCTGCCTACGCAGACATGCTCACTGCCCATGTGTCTAGGCAAAGGATCTTCTGTCAATAACGCGGGGAGAATCATCACGATGCCAAGCAGCGGCTAGTGAGCTTTATTACCGAAGGATAATCGCTTCATGTTGTCCCTCACCTTTGTTGCTTTTAACTGGCTATATCAACAAACTCCAACGCGGGAGGCTCGTTAACATAGGATCCAGCGAATTTAGCGCAGAGCCCGCTGACATCAAAACAGCCAAGGCGGAACGTGGGTTCTATATAAAGGTCTGGTCTCCCCGAACTCCCCGGACTGCCAGTTAAAAGCTGAGATATGTTATTTCATTACGTTTTCCTGCAGTGCTACCATACCTATCTGAGAGACATGGTTGCCTAGTCGGATATGGATTGTTTTCATACAACATTCCCCAAAGAAAATCGGCGAGGAATATACTACAAACATGGACATCTCCCGAGTTATCAAACCCTGGAAGCTCAACCTTCAAAGAACTTTGGTCTTTGTGAACGCCACCATTATTGATCCAACTGAGGGAAAGTTGATCCAGTATGCTACAGTCCGCATTTCAGAAGGCAAGATCATTCAAATCGCCACAGCCAACTCAACTACCGCTACAGGTGACCTTCCCGAAGAAAATGTGATTGACCTAAGCGGAAAATACCTGTGCCCAGGCCTAATCGATTGCCATGTCCACGTCGCAGTAGTTCCCGGTGAAGCCAATCTACGAGCCTACAAAGACATGAGCGAGCGGGTCAGTCTCCTGCGGCAGCCATACGTGCTCAAATCTATGCTAGACCGCGGCTTCACTTCAATCCGAGACTGTGGCGGCGCAAGTCTCGCAATCAAAGAAGCCGTCGAGGACGGTGTGATCCCAGGCCCTCGTCTCTTCATCGCTGGACACGCACTCTCCCAAACCGGTGGACATGGCGACTTGCGCGGATCCCACGATACCCAGCTCTGCTGTGGTGGCTCTATCTCCGGAATCAGCAGGATCGTCGATAGCCCAGCGGAGTGCTACAAGTATGCACGCGAGGAGCTGCGCCAGGGAGCGGACTTTATCAAGATCATGGGCGGAGGTGGCGTTGCTAGTCCCACCGACCGTATCGAACATGTGCAGTTCTCGGATGAAGAGATTAAGGCTATTGTCACTGTTGCACGGAACGCGGGTACATATGTTACGAGTCATAGCTACACACCGCAAGCGATTCAACAGGCTATCAAGCTTGGGGTGCGCGGTATCGAGCACGGGAACCTTATTGATTTTGAGACGGCGGAGATGATGGCTAAGATGGATGTTTTCTTGACTCCGACGCTCATTACGCATGTCATGTCTAAGCAGATGGATTTCCTGTCTGCTTATGGCGCTGCCAAGAACGAGGAGGTTCTTGACAAGGGATTGAAGTCTATGAAGATGGCTGTTGACATGGGGGTGACCGTCTGCTTTGGAACTGATCTTCTTGGTCCGATGCATTTTGCTCAGAGCAAGGAGTTCTCGGTGCGCAGTTCGGTTTTGACTCCATTGCAGATCCTGCGCAGTGCTACTGTCAACGCCGCTCGTCTTCTTATGCAGGAGGATAGGCTTGGTCAGGTTCATGAGGGATTTGTGGCAGACCTTTTGATCTTGAACAAAAACCCGCTGGAGGATATCACCATTCTGGATCGAGTGGAGCACATTCTGGCTGTGATCAAAGATGGAAGGGTTACCACTTCGCAGTGGGACAAAGTCAAGGTAGATGTTTGAGGTTTTTAAGACATTCAATTCAATTTTCGGTTCTATCAGACTGGAGACCTATGTATGGACACTTGAATGATGACGCTCAGCCCTAATACTCGGCACAGGCATAGGAAACGTTGCATCGCCATAGCCCAGGGGCTGTGTTGTTTCACTAATAAAGCTGCTCTACGGCCTGCTAGTGGGATTCGAGAGGACCAAACGTCTCGCTGCAAGAGTTCCCCCAGCGATCTGTTTTATGGTTAATGCCAAGACTGGGCTAAACCTAGTTGGGGTCGGTGCGGGGCGCTTCCCGAACTCCGCCCAAAACGCTAAAAGCGATGAGTGTCCTTCTTTTGTACATCATATACAGAAAGCACCAAAGCCATGAACACTTCGTGGTGAGCCTATAAGTCTGTGCATAGTGAAAATAGGTTTCAACAGAGAAATAACTCCCTCAACTAGATATCGAAAATCAAAGGTGCTCAACGGAAGCAAGTGCCCGATATTACTACACTGAATTTTCTGGATACTATGACTTGGACGCCAAAATTATATCTAAAATTATATTGTATAAGGCTCCGAATTGGGGGTAGTCAACTTAGGGGAATCTGTAGAGGGTTTTGGCCCAGATCGGTTCTCTTGTGTGTTAGAATGTTTGTCATCCTAGTCACGCGCTGAACTGGATAGTGTAAAACTACTAGCTGTAGCCAATTAACTTACCAGGGGTTATGTTCAATCGCTGGTAGACCGCAAATTGCTGGCCGGGGAGGCTGAGAAAAGTATTATGTCGTTCTGGTAGTTGGCCAGTTGGTCAATTGTGGGCTTTAAATTCAGGCGTCCAGGAACAAAAGCGGTGTGGGTATAACCGCTCTCATGTGCCTGAGCTCATCCCGCAATTCGGCTCTGATGTCGCCTCGATCTTTAATTCCAGAGCCTTCCCTCCGCACTTGAAACGAGGATTGGCTGCACTCAGGATGCTTGCTGCTGGATTGACGCACCCATCTCTTTTATTGTCGTCTTTTTAACCTTTCATCTCGACCTCGTCCTTCGTCCTTCGTCCTCTCGAATATTACTTTCCTTTAGCTCTCTACACTCGCCTATCTTGACACACCAACCAAGTACAGGGAGCTCTCCGTCATTTGTTAAGAAGTACTATCTCCAGGAGGAGTCGTTGTCCCTCGTTTGTCTTGAAGTCACTGTATCTGCATCTCACCACAATGCCTGGTCTACCGAGTAAGTGCATGGTTTTTTTTATTTTTTTTATTCCAGGATATAATTATCTCTGAAGTTATGCTAACCTGTTGCCTCATAGCAAATATCGACCTCGATGAGTGCATCGCCCGGCTCTACCGAAAAGAGCTACTCGCAGATTCGGTGATCGAGGCGATCTGCCTCAAAGCGAAGGAACTTTTGATGAAGGAAAGCAATGTCGTACATATTGCTGCTCCGGTCACTGTGGTCGGCGATATCCACGGCCAATTTTTTGATATGATCGAGATCTTCAAGATCGGCGGCTTCTGTCCGGATACCAATTACCTATTCCTCGGTTAGTCACACCCGGAGGACGCTCTGTTCAAGGATGAAAGCAGGCCTCGGCTTTGAACATATTGTTGCTCGCTTTTGTTGTGAAGTGTTTTCTGATAAGAGAATCGACAGGCGATTATGTCGACCGCGGCCTTTTTAGTGTTGAGACCATTTCACTTCTGGTGTGTCTCAAGTTGCGATATCCCCAACGAGTACACCTTATCCGCGGCAACCACGAGTCGCGCGGCGTCACCCAGTCATACGGTTTCTACACCGAGTGCGCCCGCAAATACGGTAATGCCAATGTCTGGCATTACTTCACCGACATGTTCGACTTTTTGACACTGAGTGTCGTGATTAATGACGAGATATTCTGTGTACATGGCGGCCTGTCACCTTCCATCCATTCAATCGACCAAATCAAGATTATCGACCGTTTCCGCGAGATCCCACACGAAGGCCCCATGGCCGATTTGGTCTGGTCCGACCCCGACACAGAACGCGACGAATTCTCACTCTCACCCCGCGGTGCTGGATACACTTTTGGAGCACAGGTTGTGCGGAAGTTCCTAGAGGTGAACAGCATGTCCCACATCCTGCGCGCACATCAACTATGCCAAGAAGGGTACCAGGTTCTTTACGATGACCGTCTGAGCACGGTCTGGAGTGCACCCAACTACTGCTACCGCTGTGGAAACTTGGCTAGTGTGCTCGAAGTGAGCGACTCTGGGGAGCGCTTCTTCAATATTTTTGACGCTGCACCCGAAAACGATGCCCACCGCCTTGAACAGCTGGGTCAGCAGCAGCAGCAGATCAAGGATGGCTCTAGCCCAATGGTCGACTACTTCTTGTGAATCTCTGCATCTTCTCATGATACCCATTGGTTACTGTTAATGTTTTGTTTGATGTCAATGTTCATGTATTTCAATTTCCTTTTTTTTTACCCCCCGCACTAGACAGGAGTTCGGATAAAGCTGTGCATTCACCAACAGCTAGATGTGCTACTTGGCATGTGAAATGAAAATACCATATACCAACAATTGAGACTCAGTATGACGCATAAATAATAAAACTGGGATCCAAAGCATCAGCCCAGTGGGACGCATCTCTAACAGTTTTGTCAAAGAAAGAAACTCATCACGCTTTGAAAACAAACGGCCGCTTAATAACTTAACGAGATAGCGCTCTCAACTCAAGTTTACCAGTCCTTGGCAATGTCGAAGGACCACTCGAACAGCAGGTGAGTGTGCTGGTCATCATCAACGAACTTCGAGACAGCGTTGTAGTGGCCACGGGCGATCATGCCAGACGGGGCCTCCTCCTCGTTAACTAGAAGGGATCAGTGTCAGTAAAAGCTAGATTTAAAAACCAGGAAACAGAAGCCAGTGTTAAATACTCACATTCCTTGGAGTAGTCAACCTTGGAGGTAGTGTTGGGTGCGTAGCTGCCCAACATCTCCTCGTCCTTGCTGACACGAATTCCCTTACGCTTGACAACCTGCAAGTACTTGAGGCCACTCAGGACTTCATGGTGGACCTGGAAGGTAACCTTGATGTGGAACTTAGAGCCCTCCTTGATCGTGAAAGGCTTATCCTTCAGGCTGTCAACAGAGCCCGGGGAGGACAGGTCGATAACAACATCCTCACGTCCATCGACTCGCAGAGCCAGAGACTTGATGATGCACTTGCGAGGGTCATTGGGATTGGCGATGGGTTCACCGGAGTTGAGACCCAAAGAGGCCTTCCAGCGGTTCATAGCTTCATCGTCCTTGTCTATTGCGGGGGAAATAATAGACGGTTAGCAGAGAAATAACCGAGGGCTAGACATTGCCAATGAATTGTAATTCGATCAACGCACCGAGCTGGTTGTACTCATCGAGGGTCTTCTTCTCTCCGACCTTGAAACCCTCGGTGGTGGTGGAAGCGAGCTCATCGTCGTGGTGGTCGGCCATTGTTTACAGATTTAGAAGGCGGGGGACACAGAACCAAGGATTGGAGTTTGGGGAAGTGATATCGTGAAAAAGGGGGGTTGATTGGGCAGTGAAGAAAAAGAAGAAACAAAGTCAAAACTCGAAACAATAAAGAAAAATCAAAAGGGCTAAAGCTCGAATCGTCTCCTGAGACCTTGGTGGGGGTGGAAAGGCGGTGGGAGAGGGGCGAGGCTATTCGGATTCCCACTTCTGTATGCACGTTTACGCACCGGTGATCCTGCACGGTTATATTTAACCGGAGTATTTACATCGCGTGGAATTTTATGGGCCACGTTTTGTTTTTTTACTGACAATGTATAGATTATAGATGTAGGGAATTGGAATGATCCCACACTATATAGACCCCAATTATGCCCCAACTCGGGGTGTGGGGGCCGATGACCATGCAACTAAACGTAGTTGCCCACGTTGATAAGAAATATACAATTGTTGTCGATTGTTGATTCCAATATTGCAGGATGTGAAAACATGCAAAGAGAATATAACGTGTATTGGTAGATGCGTATGTACACATATATTTCCAATATATATATCTATATTTATTCCGTGTGGAAAAGGGGGGATTTGTATAACGATTAGTAGCAATTCAATGCAGTATGTAGGTTCAGCATGTATATAATCATACTCATACAACATATATACTCAGAAGCACTATCCATAAGCATAGTAAACAAAGACACACTGGACTCTGTTAAGGATGAAGATCAAGTCCAAAGCCGGAAAGTGTTGGCCCGGAATGTCAAGGTCACGGGGCCAACAATTAAAATACATTGGGGTATATTGGATACTCTGTATCAATTCAATTAACCAACCAGAAACCTCAACTACCAAACATGACCATTTCTTTACCGGACCTTACCGGAACAAGTCAAGCTTCAGAACGACGCAATTATTCGCGACTCGCATCCTCTCATCTCTCCTGATTGTCTTCTTTATCTTGTCTTTTTTTTTTTTTTTTTTTTGGTCCTTATCAATCGTAATTTTGGTTGCACTTCTCTTTTGCCAAGATACAAGTTTTATCGGTGGTAATATTTGATTTGTGATTTTTGTCGCTTGACGCGCCTGCTACGTGGCCAACGTTGGCGCATCTTTCCCTCCAAGTCATCCGCAAGATCTTCATTTCCACTTCATTCGACATTCCCCCACCATGTCGCGAACACTTCCAAAACAGTTTAATCCGCTCATCACGATCGAGGTTGCTCCTACCTGTAAGTTCGAACACTGGCGCGTGGTGGCGCGACCGCGCGCATCGGCTATCTACCCGGCTCGTGCTCCCCCAATGCCTCGAGGCCATCGCTAACGATTTCGCGTTACCCTTGGTTACAGATAATGAGCTCCTTGCCCGCCGTCGTCTTGGACAAACCAACCTCTCCGTCAAGCCTGCTCAGATTGGCACCTCAAACGCAACCAAGCCCGAGAACCTGGGCGTGTTTGAGTATGCTCACCTCCGTGCTCCGCTGCCCAAGGACCTCGAGGGCTCTGAAATCTTCCCTCCCCACCCCCAACAACACCCAGATAGTTACTTTTTGATGGTGAGACCTCCCGTTTTATCTAATATTTGAAACCCAACGGTCACTGACTTCGGGCCTCATCGTTACAGCGCCGTAGTAAGGATGGCTTTGTTAGCGCGACTGGAATGTTCAAAATTGCATTCCCATGGGCGAAGGCCGACGAAGAGCGGACAGAGCGTGAGTATCTGAAAGCTCGCGAGTACACCAGCGAAGAGGAAGTTGCTGGCAATGTGTGGATCTCGCCGACATTTGGTATGTTCTGCCCAGGATGTTCTCTCTCCATCAAACAAATCCTGACTTTATACCTAGCCCTTGAGCTTTCCAAGGAATACCAAATGTACGACTGGGTGCGCGCACTGTTGGACCCAACGGACATTGCTCAAAGCCCTTCAAGCGCAAAGAAGCATATCACCCCCCCGCCGAAATTCGAAATTCCCTCCGATGAGCCGCCCGTGTCGCAGCGCAACCGCAGAGGTCGGTCCGCTTCTCCGAGCAAGAAGTTGTTGTCTCCTCGGAAGCCCCGCAGCACCCGCATCACTAAGGATGCTACTAGCACTCCGTCTACAAAGGCTGCAAACGCTAGCCTTCAGTCGGCATTAGATACAGCTTCAGCCCTTTCCGCCGCGATACCCGAGTTGCGCGCTGCGGATGGTGAAACAGAAATCACGTCAAGCAGATCTCCTGGAAAGAAGACCAGAGGGGGCATGGCACAAAGACTTGCTGCCGTGGAACCCGAAGAGGATACAAAGGAGGAGACCAAGGAGGAGACGAAAGAGGAAAAGAAAGAAAAGAAGAAGGCCGACAAGAAAGAGAAGAAGAAAGAAGAGATCAAGGAACAGGAGGAGACCGTCGAGGTATTGGTGGCTGACGATGTCACTGATGCTGTCAAGTCCACTCACACTACTGTTTCTCTGGATATGCCTATCAGTCTGCCGGAAGTGCCCTCTGCTGCGGAGACTGAAGAGATGATTGCCCAGGCCAAGGAGATGGTGGAAGAAGCCATCAAGGCGCAAGCCGAAAGCGCTACTGCCGAATCGACATCTGCCAAGATGACCATCAAGCGCAAGGCCGAGGAGGATGACGACGAAGAGACATCGGCTGAATCCTCCCAACGAGCCAAGAAAGCCAAGGTGCTCGAGAACAGACTCAAGCAGGAGCGTGTCCGCAACCGCTCTATCTTCGGTGTCTCCGTGGCCTTTGCTCTGGCGTAAGTCATTCTGTGCTATGAATATCCCGAATCAACGCTAACATCATATCTAGGGCTTCTATCCCATACTTTTTCTAAACAGGATGAGGTTTTGCGTGACAAAGTCCAGTCTGTTTGGAATTTTGGTCTCTTTTCGGCGTGTCTGTCGCTTGCGACAGCTCAGCTACCCAAATATTCACTTCTGATGCCAAATTCCCCTTGTCGTTATCATAAATATATTCCTCGCCGGCGATCCCGAGTGCCCTATGCCTGTTATTGACACCATTTTCTAATATTTTGCCCTCCCCCTCCCTCCCTCTCCCTGTGTTTTGCGCCAGACTTGGTTATTTGGATTGCCTCTTAGCTCATTTCATGCCCCTTACCCTTGTTCTCCTGATACCAACTCCCTCCCTCTCCCACTTTCTACTGCCCTGTGGTAGTTTCCCAAGTAGTCAAGGACGATTCGCTCAATGACAGTGATATGCTTTGATGTTACTAGTTTGTGTTTCCTGTAGGGTTATAATCTGTACATTGATCAATTGATAACAGAAACTTTTGAATATGCTGCTGGTGAGCATAGAGTAGTAGTATTGCTCAAAACATCAAACAATGTAGGATATACGACTAACTAGGGAAATGTGAATGTTATAGCAAAGTTCATTATCCTTTGGGTGTACATTGACACGAGCTACGTCTTAACAATATTTGTCTACATCGTCCGAGGTATTCACACCAACCAGCCAATGACGGCCAAGTAACGTTAATGCAAACATGCAAAACAATTATGCTGAAGCTCCGCACCCGATAACAATTCCAATACTTCTTTCACCCCATTCACCATTTGCACATATTCCGAGGCTTCTGAAATTGACTGATAACATGTCGCTCCCGGGTCTCGAGCTAACGCAGCCATCAGAGGAAAGATCGCAGGCACCAGCACCACCATCACAGATCAGCCTGACCCCAGGTTCGGAGTGGCGGTTCGAGGTCGCCTTTGGACATATTATCAAAGTAAAGGTATGTTATATTCTCTGATATGATTAGGATACTTCTGATTCAAGTTGTGCAGCTTCTCAATGGAACTGCCGAACTGTTCGGAACAGAGCTTGCCGAATCCCAAACCTACACTTTCACTGGCACAAAAGCGGCAATCTTCACATGGCATGGCTGCGCACTTGAAGTCATTGCGGTCGAGACAGCATCAACCACCTCTGATGGAGTCACCCCGATAGTCGGTCATGGTGCAGGAGGCTGCCAAAGCGAATACACGGCTGAGGAAACACCAATGGTAGAATATGCCAACGTCCACTTTGCGCTGGAGACAATGCGAGAAGAAGCTCAATCAATAGGCAAGGATGGTCCGCGGGTGCTCCTTCTCGGCTCCGAAAATACCGGAAAGACCAGTTTGGCTAAGATATTGACCGCCTATGCGACGAAGATCGGCCGTCAGCCGTTGGTCGTGAACCTCGACCCTACGGAGGGCATGCTCGGTGTCCCTGGTACACTGACTGCCACTGCCTTCCGTACCATTTTGGATGTCGAAGATGGCTGGGGAAGCAGTCCCATGTCCGGGCCCAGCCCCGTGCCTGTCAAGCTGCCGCTTGTGTATAGTTACCCGATGCAAAGCCCGCTCGATGGCGAAGGCGCCGTGTACCGACCTGTCGTCTCCCGTCTAGCTCTGTCTGTCACGGGGCGGATGGCCGAAGACGAAGATGCCCGCGAAACGGGAATTATCGTCGATACGCCCGGAATCCTGGGCACGGACAAGCCTGGCACAATGGAGTTGATCAACCACATTGTTACAGAGTTCTCAATTACAACAATCTTGGTACTAGGCTCGGAGCGCCTGTACAGCACCGTTGCTAGACAATATGACAACAAGCCCACCTCTAGCGCAACAGCCGCTGTCTTCGACGAGCACATCTCAGTCGTCAAGCTTTCCAAATCGGGTGGCTGTGCTGACCGCGACGACGCCTTCCGCAAGGCAACACGGGAGTCCCAAATCCGTTCCTACTTCTTCGGTAACCCTATCCCCTCCTCATCGCCATCTTCCGCCATTACTCTCTCTCCCCACGCACAGCAACTTGACTTCGCCTCCCTCTCCGTATACAACTACACCGTCTCCTCAGCAGATGATGAGGATGAAGACGAATACGACCCTTCCCAGCTGGGAACGGGCGACTCTTTCCTCCCCGGCGGTGGCGGCATGGATGACTACACACCGCAAGAAACAAAACAAGACCCGGACCGCGCTGCCCCCCTCCCTGGTGTGGTGGGCTCATTCTCAGAGTCCACTGAGAACGCGAATTCCAACGCCAACGCCAACAACGGCAGCATCGTCCCCTTGAAGAAGGTTCTTCCACCCGCTCCCTCCGCTCTGGCAAACACCCTCCTTGCAATCACTCATGCACCTACCACGGCATCCCCCGCCGAAGTCCGTGATGCGAGCATCATGGGCTTCTTGTATGTTGCCGATGTCGACGCGGATAAGGGCAAGATCCGTGTTCTTGCGCCTGTTGGTGGGAGAATGCCTCCACGCGCTATTATTTGGGCGAAGCGTTGGCCTGGGGAGTTGGTTGGATTGGTGGGATAGAGATCTTCTTTGCATTGCATTTTTTTTTCTTGCTCTCATTAAATATTTGCATCTACTCTTCGGATATGGAGTTGGGGGTTTATATTTCACTTAGCATGGGGTTGTGGCTCGTTATTACATACAATCATTCTACGGGTGTGCATTCAATGTGCATGTAGGCAATAATCTTGTACAATAGCGTGGATCTCCGTACATGGCGACATACTACTAAATGAAGCTACCCATGGGCTTCTGTTTTACTGAAGAGGTGGCTCTGTTGACCTTTTGGTGACACGAAGAAATAGCCCATCGAAATGTGGGAGTAATCTAGAAAAAGCAGACAAAAATGGACAAAACGCAGTTGAATGAGCCAAGTGGACCGGTTTTTGTTCTAAAATATATTTTTTCTTTTTTGTCTCCTTTTTATCCATGAGCAAAGCACCTTAACACCTGGAGGCTGGGCCTAACGAAAATGCCTTTGTTCTCTGTCATCCATAAACGGATATCCCCAGTCATTCCTGAAAATGGGACTCCACATACCTCCCAATACTGCCCTGCTCAAACCAGATGAGTGATATGCATCTTCCGGAGGGCTTACCCCAGTGGTGGCTTCCATCGTTCGGTAAGCTCGTTGTACCAGCCTTCAAGGGGGAGCACGCGTAGCGGTTCCTTTTCCAAGCTGGTCAGTTCATTATCGTACCGATTGGTTGCCTTATTCTTCAGAGAGTAGCTCATGTGAGAGCGTACCACGTCTTCGGACTTCAGCTTTGAGATGTCATGTAGTCTATCCACAAGTAGACATTTGTGTAATGGTTCACATTGGTAACTGATCTGACACCAGATGATCACCTCTAAAAGCGAGACCAATGCCCCACATCCTGCGTAACTAATGCACACCACTTAGGGCAGATGGGATAAGGACCTGACCTGTCCTTGATCGATCTTTCGGACAAGGTCGTGAGCTATGACCCTCGTTGATATCGGCTTGCCATTGAGGCGGGATTTGGGCTATTGTGTCTGATGGATGAAAGAAAGATAGACCAGAAATTGGTGATGACACGCCGGTCATTTTCACTTTCACTCCCAAGGGTTGGTGTTTTGAAGGCCTAGCCTTTGAAAAATAAGAACAGCACACCCCGGCTAGTCATATAGTTTCAATGATGTTGCAGTGAGCGAGTTGTGTAAATCCCAGGTCCATATCCGCTATCACCACCAACTGTCGTGCTCATGGAGCGAAAAAAAAGCCATTAAGGGGAAAAGAGCCTTGCCCAGGAAGTCGGACTGCCAGCTAAGAAACTGGTGTGCTCGCTGGCGAGTTTCGCTGCGAGCCATTCGCCTTTCTTGTATGCAGCTTAGCTGTGTCGCGAATGAAGCTCGCGGAGAGGAAACCATTCGTTCAAGTTTGGAGTGGTAGTTGATATGGTCGCACAGGGGATCAGATCCTGCCTTATAGGCAGGACTGAAGGGGTGTTCGTCGGTAGATTGGCAAATACACGTCAACATGGTTGTTAAGGAATCCTCCCTTCTTCGAAAAGGTAATGGAAGATCCAGAGGATAGATGGGTCCTAATGGAACTCGCTCAAGATAGCCCTAATTCTGGGTCAATCCCTTCACAATGTCTGGCAATATCTGTCTGGGGTATCCGTGGCGACGGGACCACATAGGGCCCAAGCCGGCTGGGACGAGATTGCGAGGATCTCTGTTCGGTGGAGTCCAAGTCATTCTTTTCTGGTTTCCCTCGAGATTTATATTGTGATCGTTTGATGGATCAGGGATTAGGCCGTTGAAGGGAGGATGAGAGGAAGTCAAAGAGACAATCAACGAAGGGCGATGGATAAATTCAGGAATACTGTTAAAATAAAGGGGAAGTCACAAATAGAGACCGTCCAAAGTGTCCACATGACAAGGGTAGATCTTTCTACTTGGAAAGAGCCTTCCAGTGTCTACATGAAGGAATGAGACAGCAACAATAGACTAAAACAATAGACTAAAACAATAGACTAAAACAATAGACTGCATTATCACATCCGACGGGAGCACCTAAGAGAATAGACCAACTATATAATGTCATTTTCTCCATCAAATAGTAGTCAACCAGAACCATTCGCCTTGACTACCGGCAACGATATTATCTAAACACTTGGACAGGTCAATCCAGAGTCAGTGGAAGAAGCAAATGTTAGGATAGTATAACAACCAGCTAGTATTTCGGACTTCAACACCGGATTCCGGCATGAAATTGGTATGAGTAATAGCAGGGCTATGTTCTACCTAAGTAGACTCCTATATATATGCTATGCTATGATAGTGACGCTAGTACCGTACAAAACAAAACTCCAATCATTGTACAACCCCAATTCTCCCAAGTATACATGCATTTACAGAAATCAAAGCACCTGAAACCATACAATCATAAAACATCACTCCCACCTCCTCCACTCATCAACAGCCTTCCTCATTTCCTCATCACAATCATACCCCTTCGACTGAGAAACCAGCAACTCCTCCCTCCGATCAAGGAACCGCCTCTCGGCCTCAACCCTCCTCTGCGCAACAGACTTCAACAACCCAAAATCATCCCTAAGAACCGCCTCCCGGAACTTCGCCCGCATACGCGGCGAGTACAGTTGACAACTCGCCTCACGAGTCCGACCAGGCCCGTCACCAGGCAAGATCCGCATCTTCGTCGTGATCATGCATGCAACAGGATGATTCGACCTCGCCAGCGGCCAAACAACCTCATCATAACAGTCTTCGCAGACACACAACTCCGGCAACGATGGGATAAAGTGCCACGTACTAAGAGCAGGCCGATCACGACGACAATCCCGCAGCACGACCTTGCGCCGCGCGTAGTTGAGGAACTCGCGCATATCCGGGCGGCGGGTGCGTGAGGAGTCCGATTCAGCTCGTGAAGCAGCTGCATCGAGGAGATCGATGAATTTCACGAATCGCGGACTCGACGTGACAAAGTCGCATACCCGCTCGGTGGGGTCTGGGCTTGGCTGGAAGGTCTCGCGGTGGCTGGGCATTAGGATGCGGATGTTGCGCGCGCAGCTGCTGCACACGTGGAAGCCTGGGAGGTCGTTGCCCGTTTCGGGGTCGTAGATGCGGTGCCAGCATTGTTCGGCGACGATGCGGCCGGGACAGGACCGGGTACCGGGTGGTGGACGGGTCATTTGGTACAGGAGCTCTAGGCTGTCGTGTTGCTTTTTTATCATCTGGGCCCAGGCGAGACGGGTCCATGCGTTGGCGAAGGCGCATCGAGTCTTTTGCCCGGCTGGCTTTGAGAGGCTTGGGATGAAGTAGTCTCGGTACCGGGAGTGTGCGATTTGACTCATGCAGGATGGGCAGATGTCTAGGTGAGTGAGGCCTTTCAGCGTATACCAATCTTGGTAGCCTGCTACGGCGATTGTTCGCGGGCATGGAGAGAGGCCCAGGCCTACTGAGCTGGGGCGCTGTGGAGATGTTGCCGGGGGTCGAGTGGGTGCGGGATGAGCCAGTGACCTGTCAGTGTTGAGTTGGATTGCGACTTGGGTTGATGTAGGCTTGATCATCTCCGGTGGTGGCCGTGATGGATGGCGAGAGCCAGACATCTCCCGGGTAGGTGGCATTGTCACCGATGTTGCGCGGGCACGTGAAGCCGGGGGCACTTCCTGTTGTGTTGGTTGGATCGGAACGCGCTGAGGCCCACGCGAAGGTGAATGCGAGGCTTGAGCAGGAGCAGGAGGCGGAGGGGGCAAAAAGATGTTGAGAGGATCCAGTTTGACAGGCTTCGCATTTGGCATTTGCCGTACCTCCGGGTCTGACATAGATCCCGACTCTCGCTGTTTTTGTCGCTGACGAAGCTTCTCCTCAATGCGTTCTGCAAGGGTGGGCCCATTCGGCAGAGCTGACACAGGGGCCGTGGGTACAGGCGCCTGTGGCTGGTGCGAAGGTGGTCTGTTGGATGTGGTGGCCGAATCGGACAAATACCCCGAGTTAGGCTCCCGTCGAAAGCGTTCTGGCATTGGTCGTGTTGTCGGAGGTGCATGTCTAGCACTGTTGGACCGACTAATGGAAGACTTGGGCGGGGGTAGGCAGGTCTTGTCATGCATGGGAGCTCGAGCACCACTGCGATCCGGTGCAATCAGCCCACGGGAGCCAGACGTGTTTTGCATTGGCGGCCTGTGTCTGTTGGAAGTGCCATCCCGGCTATGAGATGGCAGTTGGGTTTCCCGCTGTGTATTGAGCTCATGGGCAGGCTGTTGCTGGGCGAGAGGCCGAGGGGGTGGGCCGCGTGGTTGGCTTGCAGTTGAGGGCGGCGCACGTTTTGGCCTCTCATCCATCTCAAACCTGACGGTGTTCCGAAAGATCGGTTCCTGAGCAGGCGGTGTCATTGGCCCTGCACTTTCATCCGAAGACACACTCCCGAGCCCAGACACGCTGGGAACACTGGCAGGGGAGGTAGACGGCGGCGGGGGCGAATTGGCAGAGACTATGATGGGATACTGATCAACAGCCCCTCTTGTATGAACACCATCGACCCCCGGTTTATCTCCAAGCTTGGATAGACCGTTTAGCTCCTTCATGAGGGACTGGGGCTCTTCCTCAACGAAGGGCGCTGGAGGCCATTGCGATCGTGCTCGTCGCGAGCTCCGAGAGGGAGCCATCTTTAAAAAAGAAAAAAGAAAAAAAGAAGATTTGGCCAAACAGATAGTAGGGAATATGATTGTTTTGGGACGTTAACCTGGTGCGTTGACGTCTCGTGGAATAGCTCGAGAAATATGGTTCATAGTATAAATAGTCGGACTTGAAAAGTGAAAATTTGCAGGGAGCGGCAGAAAGCTATGGTACGTATGAAAGAGAGAGAGAAAAATTTTCATGAAAGTAGACAAAGATGCTCGCTTTAAAGTACGTGCGCAAGCCGGATGTACAAGGGTATATAAGCGTCGGTGGATGGCATCGGGCATCACCCCGAGAGAATAGACCTCTGATAGGCCATTTCAGTGATTGGGCAAGAGCAAAAATACAAACAAGAATAGCTTCAGGCTGACGAGGAATCACAAGGCAAGGATGGCAGGTGGAAACCGTGAACCAAATGGTCGAGTCACCGTCATCACCAAGGGGTGTGGCTATGGCAGCCTGTTGACTATTGGGCACGAAGTGGAACCTCCGGGTACTGCCGTTGCGTTTCAAGTCGATTTATTTAGAATTCAGATCCACTGGATCATATTGGGCAACAAATGAAAATCTCGAGGTTCCTCAGGGGCTGATGTTTAGGAAACTGGTCCTAAACTTGAAGTGACCGATTCAAAGGATAATGACCTGCGTTGTGTCTCCAGTGTATGGAGCGGGGGAGAGATATTCTCCAAGGTTTGATGAAGCGGCAGATGATACAAAGTCGGCGCTATATCCTGCAGAGCCAGGACCAACTGACATGCCGGCTCGTGGGTCGTGGGGGATTGGCCCCTCATGGGGCTCCGGGTGGCTTGCATGTTGATTTTGTAACGGACTGAAGCGCTAATACAGTAGATCCGACGAGGGGTTTTACCTGAGCGCCATAGATTTTCAGTCAGAGAAGGGGGGGCGTCGAACCTGTTAGATATCATTTGTTCCACTTGAAAAACACTGTGTTGCAGTGCTATGTTGCATGATATCAAGTATACCCTTGTTCCGACAGGAGAGGACCCGACGGAAATGGCGTCATATTTCTGCGAACACCTCGGAATATTCGAATAGTTGATATGTCAATGTTGGGCTTGGGAAGTATAAAGCACATTGTCAAATCTGAATACGGCACACTCCATATAGATAATAAGATTGGAGTCCGTTGATTTCAAAAAGAGAAGCGAAGGGAAAAGAAGAGTAACGCAACAATTCCGCCGGAGATTGCGGGGATCCGATGACAAATGTGAAGCCGATGGCCTTCATGTTCTCCAATATTCCCCCTCACCCCCAATCTACTTATTTATTATGTTTCGCTCTATTCTACGCAGTAGTTCTCGACTCACAGTACTTCGAAATCACATTTCCCCTCCACTCGTGAACCAATTCACTCCAATCCGCAATATGTCCGTCCCGACAACCATGAAGGCCGTAGTAGTCGAGCAGACCGGCGGGCCTGAAGTGCTCCAATTCAAGACCTCATACCCAGTCCCTACCCCAAAAGCAGGACAGCTGCTAGTACGCAACAACATCTCCGGTGTCAACTACATCGATACCTACTTCCGGACGGGCCTATACCCCGCGCCCAAGCCCGAGATCTTGGGCCGCGAGGGCGCTGGTGTTGTCGCTGCTGTCGGTCCCGGGACTTCTGGCTTCCAGGTCGGTGATCGAGTTGCATGGTTGTCTACTGGTGGGTATGCCGAGTACACTGCAGTGTCCACGGCCCAGACTGCGAAGATCCCCGAGGGGATCAGTGATGAGGATACCATGGCCTCATTCTTGAGCGGTTTGACGGTGCTTGCTTTCGCAAAGGAGACTTATCCCGTGCAGAAGGGCGATTGGGTTCTTCTCCATGCTGCAGCTGGCGGTGCTGGCTTCCTTATGACCCAGATCTTGAAGACTATGGGTGCCAATGTTATTGGTACCGCCGGCGGCGCAGAGAAGTGTGCGCTTGTGAAGAGCCTTGGTGCCGATGTGGTGATTGATTACCGTAGCGAGGAGGGTAAGGACTGGGTTAAAATTGTTAAGGAAGCTACTGGTGGTCGTGGTGTCGATGTTGTCTACGATTCTGTTGGCAAAGATACCTGGGAAGGAAGCTTGGAGGCTGTCAAGCGCAAGGGTACTATCGTCTGGTTTGGCAATGCTAGCGGGCCTGTACCCCCGCTTCCTCTTGCGTATGGACTTTCCCCCTCTGCACTGGACTTGGCTAGTGATACTCATGATATTTTAATAGGAAACTTACCCCCAAGTGCGTCAAGATTGCTCGCCCATCGCTCTTCGGATACATTCAGACCCGCGAAGAATTTGAATCATACACCAATGAGCTGTTCGGCCTACTGAAGTCAGGCCAGCTTAAGACCAAGATCCACAAAATATATCCACTGGAGGACATTGCTCAGGTGCACAAGGTATGTAGTCTCCGTCGTTCTTTGCATGGAATTCTAGTCATTACGTATTCTAACCCGCTCGATAGGATTTGGAAGGACGGAAGACCATGGGAAAGCCACTGCTGAGACCTTGAAGCAGGACCTGGCCTTTTAAAACAATATAAGCAGATTGTGATCTATTGATAATATAAAACTACGATGCAAGGATGTGAATATTCCTTAGATATCCATACGAATTTCATTTCTGGTTCTGCATTTGGTTAAAAACATATTTGAAAAAGCATTCCGGTAAATTTGCAGCAGACTGATCACGTAGTAAAACGATAGCTGCGCCTAGCGACCTTTCAATCGCTAGTTGTCTCCCTCCAGTGCACCCTTGATTTTCTCCCTTTCCTCAACAGCCTGCTTCTTCGAAGTCTGTGTCGGCCCCCGGCTGGGATGTCCCTTGGATTCCTGGGTCTCCGCAATAACTTGCTCCTTCGAAGTAGTCTGGGTTCCTCGGCTGTTCGTTGGTCCTTTACCGGGCTGTCCCTCAGGCTCCTTGCCCTTCGCAACCTTCTGCTCCGAAGTCCGGGTTCCGCGCTGGGCTTGTTCCTTTTCAAGCTGCCCCTTTTTCTCCTTAAGGAACTTGGCGATGACCTCCGGTGCGATAGCTGGCTTGATCTTTTCCGGGTTCTGGAAATGATTGATAGTCCGATCAAGGGTCTCCTTTGGAGTCTCAAAAAGGGGAATGTTGCGGGGCTCATTGCTAAGGCGTGTGCGGGACTGCTCTCCCTCAGTCGACTTTTCCTTACCTTTGCGCGGATTTGGATCCACCAAGCCCATCAAGTCTTTGGCTTCCTCCAGATCCCAGCCAAAGGCCTCAAGGGTATGAATCATTTGCCAGACGGCAACCATAGCATCATCACCCGGCTGAAGATTGAAGGTCAACTCGTGTGTCAGCATGTGCATAGCCCACTCGGCCGGGGTGGGCTCGGGAGGGCTCATGATGGACTCCTTTGCGCGGCGGCGTGCGACTTCCTCCTCGTCGGGGATGAAGTCAAGAGGTACGGGCTCGACGTAGTCCATAATCCAGTCGTTGTACATGAATTTGTAGAAGCTTGGCAGGACCGACAGGATTTCATCGAAGTAGTACTGTCCGAAGCTGGTCTCAAAGACGTCCGCGATAATCTTCATGCCGGGCAAGATATGGACAAACAATTCAGCTTCGACGAGGAATTCGAACTCGTAGGTCGGGGCTAAACCAGCATCCCAGTCAATCTTCTCCCAGGGAGCGAGGTCAAAGGGACCTCTGGCAGGATCACGGAATTCCTTGGCTCTAATCTTGCCAACTGGGCTGAGATCGGGGCACAGCTCATTGTAATAAGCGATGGTCTCCTCAGTAGGTTCCTCTACCGAGATGATCTCAAAGCCATCGATGTCTGGAACCTGCGTGGCTTCGGTCATGTTCATGTCAGCGAGAATCTTGAATTTGCGAGCAGTCCGATCATTTCCGGCAATTGCAATGGCATATTTAACGACCTTGCGAGCCATCTCGGTGGTGAAAATCTTTTGATCAGCGTATCGAACATTGGTCCATGCGTCGGGGTCATCAATATCCTCAAAGTAGTAGCCACCAAACAGCACGGAGCAGCCGCGGTTGAAGTCTCCGGGGCCTTGATGGTGAACGAGTTGCTGGTTCATCCACAACTCCTTGGCAGACCGATCACAAGTCTTTCGGGCTTCCTCGAGATCCCCTATCTGCTCGGGACAAACATCGTGGTAGAGCAGGTAAGTAAAGAAATTCTTCATAGTGTCAGTGCACACTTTGATCTCCTCCTCAGTGTCAGGATTGTAGTGGCCCATGTAGAACCCAGTCCTATGGACTCAGTTAGCATCTGTGACCTGAAATAAGCGCTCAGATCCTCTAAAACTCACAAGTAGCCAGTGGCAATATCGTTAAAGGAGATTGGGTATGGCTTTCCCTGCTTGGGAAAGATGGCCGTAGTGCAGCGAGCTTGCATTGCTTCTTCTTTGGTCATTTCCTTCAACTCCGAAGGAGTCACTCCCTGGGAATGATTGGGGCCCACGCTGACACCGCCGTACTGCAGGTACTTAAGGAAAACCTTGCGTCTGTAGGGTTCAAGGCGTCGCTTGTACAAGAAGCGCTTGATGCCCTCGTCAATTCGACTAGATAAGTCATGTTAGTCGATGTTGTTTAGTGTGTTGTATCATAATATTTGAGGATCTTACTCAAGAATTGGCAAGGCACTGTGATAAAGAGTTAGATACTGTCTCAGGTAGGGAGGTATAAAATGGACATACGGATCATAGATAGTCTTGTTCTCCTCAAACTCCTGTGGAGTCATTGGTGCATCGGCATAGAAGGGTTCGAATCCCGAGGGTGCGTTCTATGAAGACTGTTAGACAAAGTCCAAACGGGTGAACATCAGTAACACAGTCATACCTCTCCTCTCTGACTCTTGGGGCGCCTCTTGCTCTTCCTCTTTTTCTTTGAAGTACCAACGTCAAGTTCAACGTTTGCGAGAAACTTCTCCTCGCCAGGATCATGCTTGAATCCAATCTTGGGCTCGTTCTCCGAGACTGCACCGCCCTTCGCATGCAAAATGCCTGCGTTAGTTTCCGACTCTTTTGCAACGGCGGCAAAATCAATTACTTTCGGTAAAGTGCCTTCGAGGTGGTCCTCAGCTAGAACCTGCTTGTTAGTCTCCTGGTCCGAACTGACCAAAGCGTCCTCAACCTTTAAAATACTGTCAGCATAATTTCCTATTTGAGATACCAAATGTATTGGGATCTCGACAGAGTCAAAATACTCACATGGTGCTTAGTCTGGGATGCAGCGTCCGACTTCTTGAGCTCAGGCTTCGCAAGTGTGACCGGATCAATAAAATGAACACGGGAATGCTTAACCTGACACGATTTAGGGACCAATTCCGGAGAAGAAGCGACGGTGCCTTCCTTAATAGCTTCGCCATGCTCCTGGTCCGAGATGATGGGGCCAAGGTTAGCAGTGGCACCGTCATCAGTCAGGGCCTCAGTGGGCATAATGGACTCCTCAGAGACACTGAGATCCAGTGATTGGGTAGCGGTAGACATATTATCTTTGCCGGCAGGGTCAGGTTTATCATCCATGATGAATGATGGAACTAACAAAGTCGAAAAGCTGATGTTTCTATGTCGCGAGAAGTGAGGATAAACGTTGGAAGGGAGAAGGGCAGATCAAAGCAGAGAGACGAAACTCAATAGCAGGCGCCTGGCAATCAATGGGACTGCTTAGTCGTGATGTTTAGTCGTCCGCGCGGGTGATGCTTAGTCGTTCGTGATGCGATGAAACTAATACATAGATGAGATCAAACAATCACTTGGAACCCATGATTTATGCCTCTTTTCACTTCTAGAAGATGTTTTACATTATGATAGAATATGCTTTATTGCACTATATACATTAAACCGAGTTAGAAAGGAAAGAAAAGCCAAAAAATTGCGGCGTTGAATAACTGAGTTGTATAGATACTATGTAGTATAGATCGTATAGACCGTGTGGAGTCAGGGCCTAGAATGACATCGCCCCTTATCCCGCAATTGTGTGATCATGCCTGTCAGTTCTACACGGATCTCAGTTCTCATTCAGATGGCATATATTTGAATGATTCACCTCATCTGCATTCCGTTTGCCAAGTTCAAAGCTACATGTGGGTCTCCACACCTCAGAGCTACTCCAGTTTGGGTCATCCGGAATACACACCCCCTCGAGTCATAAAGTGACTATATCAAAATGTCCGCGAAACCAGAAAGTCGAAAGACACCACAACTAGGCAGCGAAGAGCTGATCCCCTTTGACCATGCTGCTGCCGGACAGTAAGTTTTCACACCCCCGCTCTCTTCCTGGCCCGACGTCCCGTGCGGATTAGCTCAACCAGGTGCGCGGAAGCAAACCACACTGGCGGGCTTGAGTACGATATTAGATCTACGAGGATGCTAACAGGATCTTTTTTATCCAGCGATGGCGTTCGCTGCACGCCTTCTGGCGTCTTGATCGCGAAACCATGCACGCGGCAGGAGGTAGAATTCTACGAATCCAGCGCGCTCCACCCTGCATTCCAGGAGTTCATGCCCCTCTACGTCGGATCCCTCTCATCCTCCGAGCAGCAGCAACCGCTGGCAATTGCTGCCGCCCGAGAATCTGGCGTTCTTCCCCTCCCCGACTCCGGCGTCGTATCCGCCGATTCCTCCCAACCGCCATCGCACACATCCGTCGCGCACGAAGACGGCGCTGTCCCCGCTAAGGAGGAAAAAACCTGGGTGCCCTCCGGGGGTAAGGAAATTGATACTGGCTTGTCGATCGTCCTAGAGAACATTGCCTGTGGGTTCCGTCGGCCCAACGTGCTGGATGTTAAGCTCGGCGCGCGTTTATGGGCTGACGATGCGCCGCTTGAGAAGCGGAAGAAGCTTGATGATGTCTCTAAGGAAACTACTAGCTCTAGCCTTGGATTTCGCATCGCGGGCATGAAAGTCTGGACTGGCCACCATGGGGAGACTGATGAGGGCGATCGGACAAATCCATATGCTACAAAGCACGAGGGTGCAGAGGGTGAAAAGGGCGAAGTTATCGAGAAGGATGGCTATCTGCGGTATGACAAGTGGTACGGCCGCTCTTTCAATGCGGATAATGTCAAGCAAGGCTTTGAAACTTTTCTTGCAGGCGCAAAGGCGGGCAAGATAGACCGATCAAAAACGGTTGCCCAGCGATTGGCGACAGAATTGAAAGATTTACAGCGGGTTATCGAATCCGAAGAAAGCCGGATGTACTCTGCGAGTGTTCTGGTGGTCTACGAAGGAGATATAGAAGCAATGGAGCTCGCAATCCAAGAGGAACAGAAAGCCCCGGAACCCCGTTCCCGGGAAGAAGAAGATGATGATGAAGACGACGAGGAATTCGAACTTCCTGAAGAAACCTTGGAGTTGGTCAATGTCCAGCTTGGTGACGGGATGCCTCAACAGGCTATCAATATCAGCATTGATCCCGAAACCATGCAAATGCCCGACGAGGACGATGACGAGGAGGATGACATTCCTAAAGTCCACGCTCTCCGCCTGATTGATTTTGCACATGCCAGTTGGACTCCTGGTCAGGGGCCTGATGAGAATCTTCTCAAGGGTGTGCGCAGCCTCGTCAAGGTCTTTGAGGAACTGGCACAGTGAAATAAATGGAGTATAGAATTGCATGCGCTCACAGTTGCTGGCGGCCGTTGGGTGCACTGCTACCTTGCTGTTTTTGTGTTGTTTCTTTTTATTTCAATTAGCCTACATGTGTAGATCATATCTTCATTTATCACTTAACTAATGTATTACGTTCATTCATTTAGTATTCGAGTGTCGGGGCGGCATATAAAATTGCTGACATAATCTAGCCGAGACTTCGGCATCGATCTTCAACATCGCGGAATCGCAGCTGCGGAAACCCTCAAGCCAAAATGTTCCCCACACGCGCCCTTTTCGGCCGGTCGGTCTGGAAAGGTGAGTCTTGTCAGATCTATAAAATCTGTATTCCAGTATAAATTCCCAAGAAATCACACACTAACACTTACAGCAGGCCCAAACATCGTCCCGTACGTGACATCCAATCCATGCTGAATAGAAATCAAACCCGCCCTACCTTCGAACTTAGAAGTTCTGACAATGGGACTATTCCATGCTAGAACTAAAAACTGACTCGATGACCCAAAACAGGCTCCCTCTCCCACGCGCCTTCCCCCCTCCAGCCAACACTCCTCCCATCCGCACCACGAAACGCGCAGCAACCATCCTCCCGAACTTTGTCGGTCTGCGCTTCGCTGTGCACAATGGCAAGACATACGTTGAGATCCAGGTGACAGAGGAGATGGTCGGACGGAAGCTTGGAGAATATGTTGCGTATGTATACATCTTTCTACGCCTGTTCAGCATGAACACGATGAGCAGGTCCGGGTGATGTGATTAGTTACTAACATTCTATTTGCCCTATAGGACCCGCAAGCGCTTCACATACAAACAGTCTAAGAACAAATAAATGATTCGCATAATCGCCTGGTGCAGACACCCCTTTGCGCTAGGAGAGATGCATTGCATCTCTTTATTTTGCCATACTATGTACAGATATATCGTTGGATCCCTTGTGACATTAGCTGCTTTTGGGTCGGAGTTTAATATACTTTTTCTTTGCTAGATGCAAACTGCCAATCGCAAAGTGTAATGCGACTTGTATACAATACGCAAATGTAGAACATACATAGAAAGGCAAGAAAGACAAATATGTCAATGCCCTGTTGACCACTAGTCCTAGTTCAGCATGCTGTGTTCTTACAGATTCTAATGTATATTTCCAAGCAACACATGGGAAATGTTTCATGTCATTCCATAACTAGTTCCTGTAGTATTGCATACATAGATACTAGTCTAAAAAATCATATAGTTCAAAAAAGAGAAAACGCCATCCATTGGATCCTCCCAGCCACCAGCCCAGACTAACAATGCAGCCATGATCCCAGGTCACTCAAGACCATTTGCACACCCAAACGCCATAAGCCCGAAGAATCGCAAAAGTCAAATGATAGGAAAAAGGTACAAATAAAAACCAGACACAAACGAGAAACCCCCCCGAAGACCAGTCTCCATCACCGCACTACCTGTAGAACTCGCCGCGCTTCACGCTAACTCCATATTCTGAAACTGCCATGCCAAGGTCTTCCATGGTCAACACCGTGCGTCCCTGACCAGAGCCACCAGAACCACCACCTCCGAATCCAGGCCGCTGAATACCGAGATGAGTGCCGGCTTTGTTACTCTTGCCACTATCACCGCCAGGAGCTGGGGCACCGCCAGCGCCAGCAGGAGCGCCGAGACCGGCTGCGGCTGCTAGACTGCCGATGGGGTTATTTGCAGAGGAGCTGTTTGAGGCGCGGATGCGGGCAAACTGGTACGAGTCCGCTGCGATGTCTGAGACGAATTTTTGGGCGGCGAGTGCCAGAAGGCGTGCTAGGTGAGGTGGGGTTTGGCCGGGCCCTGTGCCTGGAGGTGGGAGACCGGCGAGGGTGAGGTAGTGGGCTGTGACTGCATCGGGAATCTGGAGATCGAGGGGTCAGTTTTTCTTGCTTTTTCCTTGGTATTCTGGTGGATCTTGGGGTTTGTGTCATGAGGCTCTGCTTTCACATGTGCTTCGGCGAAATCTTGGGGTAGATCGATCGATGGTGGCGGGGGACGCCTTGGTCCACCGTATGACCAGGCGATGAGGGGAAGCTCAGAAAGATTACAGTTTTGTTTCAGAGATGACTTACGATTGGTGCATATTCGTCCATCTTGCCGAGGAACTCGCGCAAACTTGTTTCCTTCTTGGAGGGTTCTGGCGCGGGGGCCATGGGATCTTGGCCAGGCGCGCTGGCGTCCGCGTTCGCTCCGGTCTGAGTTTCGGTGTTCATATCGACGTCTTTTTCGATGGAAGCATCAAGATCAGGCTCGGTTTTGATGTTATCTTCAGATTCGGACGGAGGGGGATGCTCTTGTGATCCGTTCTGAGGTGTGGGTTGGGGAGGTTGCGATGTTTGAGAGTCGGCCATGTTGGGCAAATATCGGCAGAAACCCCCTGCAAGTATCCTTAACTTGAGACTGGGCTGCAGACTTCCAAATACAAGACCAATCAATGGCTACGGCGGTTATACGTTCGTTTATAGGGAGATTCAAAGTCACACGGGTAGTGCACGGGCCATCTGGTCCAGTGGACCTCGGGGGGCTTTTTTTCTACCTCAACTACCATACTTGTGTACGCATATATATTGGACTTGAATCTATCTACATCTCTAAGGGGTTTGTTTTCTTCATTATCATTCATTTTGACTTTATCACTATGTACTCATACATTTGGAATGCATTAAAAGCAATCGCCCAATCCCCGGCGCAATGTCGCAATCCTAATAGTAAAACAAATGTGGTTCCCGAAGGAACAAATATCACAATCCAGCCCTAGACTCCGAAACGAAATTGCAAATCCGAGGCTCTCATGACGAATCTTGCGGATGAAAAAGCTAAATCAACAAGATAAATGGTTGGATTAGACAATCCTCTACTATCCCAACTGCATATGAGGATCGATGTGGTCAGGAGTTGGCTGAGCATGCTGCTGAGGGTACTGACTTCCGTGTACCTCCTGGCTCAGAGTCTGCATGAGGTTCTGTTCTGCGGTTTGGTCAAACACGGATTGGCTGTTGGCATCCGGTGGAAGGCTAGGCGAGGCGGACATATCATGGCCCGACACGGGAGCCCCATGAGCTCCAGCAAGCGCCATCATACCCTTGATTCCTTCCACGTGAGCCTTGTCTTCTTCTCCCTGCTTCTTCTGTCTTTCGCGGGCTTCCCGCTTGGCTGCCTGGGCGGGAGCGCGAGTTTTCAATTCACCAGTGACGAACTTCAGGTAGTATGGTACCTCAATTCCACTCTTCAAGAAGAAAAGCTTCAAGTTGCGAGCCTTGTCCTTCAGCTGTACCTGGTTGCGATCTTTGAGTGCTTCGCTGATCGTTCCACCAGGTCCAAACATAGCAAGAATCTGACTCCAGTGGGGACCCTTAACGCGGTCCAAGCCGGCCATCAAGGCATTCTCTTCTTCGGTGGTCCAGGGTCGACGTTGGCTGGGAAGACCAGATTTACGGCTAGTCGGAGAAGACTTCGCGGATGCCGCCATTCGGGCGCGTTCGTAGAGAACTTGAGTAGGCTGTGACTGAGAGTAATGGGGAATCCCCGGCATGTATCCATGGTTGGAGGACATGCCATTCGCCCGGGCTTGCATAGCCTGCGCTGCATTGGGGTTATATTGCTGGAAGGTAGCCTGCAACGGGCTTTGCTGGAAAGTCAAGGGGGATGCCTGCTGTGTTTGATAACCTCCAGGGGGAGTGGGACTATGATGATATTGTTGGTGAGCTGGCTGCGGTTGTTGTGCAGCAGTGTAGCCGTGAAGATACTGGTTCTCGGATTGGCTTTGCTGCTGCGGCGGCTGCTGCTGTTGTGGTGGCGGCTGTTGCTGCTGTTGGTGCTGGGGTTGCTGCGGTAGAGGCGACGGACTAGCCTGAGACTGGGTCTGTTGGGGCTGTTGTTGATGCTGTTGTTGAGACTGCTGCTGAGACCGTCGGAGGCCATGGCCCTGTAGGGCAATCTGCGCAGCTCGGGCAGCACGCGCAACAAGGTCACCATGCATGTTTCGGTCCACCGGGACTTCAACTTGTTGATTGAGTGAGAATTGGCCCTGGTGGGTGGTGTTGGGTGACTCGTGAGCATCACCATTTGAACTCGAGGGCTGACGGCCTTTGACAGTTTTCTTTCCCTGGATTATATTAGCACAAGCACAACAATTGAGAAAATATAAAGGCAACAAACGAACCTGTTGGGTATTGATGGTGTCGAAGTTCTTTGAAATGTAGGAGCTAAGGTCTCGGAGGAAATCTTCCCAATGATACTTATCCGGCAGGGCATTTAACGCTTCCTCGTTGTTGATCTCATTGAGAAGGATGTCACGGCGAGAGGTGAGGCGGTTCACAAAATCTGTCTCGGATGGTGCCAGCTGCCGGGTACCAGGACGTCTCGCCAGCAAGCGCTGTTCCATGTCATCCGGGAACAGATTGTAGAGGAGCTGCGTACGGGTGAGAGACTTGTTATGCATGGCTGCGATGAAAGCCTGCGTCTTAAGTTCTAGGTACAAAGCACCTTGAACCTTAAGTAGACGACCACCTTCAGGGACAAACACATCTAGGAAATGATCATTGAGGTCCGCAAATCCAATCTCCTGAGATCCGAAGATGCTCGAGACAAAAGACGCTAGGTTCGCTTTGCGAATGACATCAATTTGAGAAGGGTCTGTGATTTCAAGGTCCGTAGGCTGAAGGAATGAATGCTTGACGGTGTAAACTCGCTTTGTGTGATCAAACAAGGAGCGCATGGTGGCATATGCTTGGCCGTTTTCGGAGTCAGGTTCGGATACCATAGCAGTGAGGTCTTGATAGGTGTTCTTGGAAAGGAACGACAAGATTTGCGTAGACTAGGAAGTGATGGGCAAATGTTAGGAGACAGAGATCACGTAAATAGTATCAATTGAACTCACGAGATTGTCTAGAATAGGGAGACTCTGAATCTTGAGGTGAGAGTTAGCCTTGAGGAAAGCAAAACCTCGGGCTCCCGGGAAATCATTCGTCGGTGGTATTTCCTGAGGTCCCATTGCGACAGTTTGCTCCTGGCGCTCTGTGTGATCCATGATCTCGGAAATGATTGTGGCAACGTCGGGATTAAGATCAGTATTACCGTCCTGGGTGGTCGTGACCCCGGTAGAGGTGACAGGGTTGTCGTGAGTGCCATGCTGAAGAGTTTGGTTTACACTATGGTCGGTTTGCTCAACGGTGTCAATAACGCCTTCACCGAGAGCTGATGCCAATTCTTCTTCAATTTTGTGACCAGGGCCATGCTGATCAGCCATCAAGATGACTTCGTCAGGCAGAGAAATATCACCGTCGGGGCCATCGCCTGTACGGCGCTTTTTGGCAGCCGGAGGTGAGCCATGTTCCTCATCATCGAGGGAGTGAGGCACTTTTTGGTCTATGATACGAATTTAAGTGGTAAGTATTGATTCCAAGATTATATTGAGCTTCATCGGTGGTGACGGTAATAGGGTATGGGTGGGAGGTGGTCGATGGCTGGTGAACGGGACGATCGGATGGGCGCTTGAAGAGAACACTTACCAATGTCACCTCCATCAGAGGGAAAAGGAGGAAAGTCAGATGTTTCCTGGCCATCGAATGATGGCCGCGCGCCTCGAGTCTCGACCATTTGGACGAAGCGCCTGCCTGGGGTCGGGGTATCAACTTCCGAGAGCAGAAATGAGGGCTTAGGGGTAGGGCGCATTTGTAGGGCTTGCGAAAGAAGGATGGAGGAGCGAAAAGATGATTTTTCTGCCGGGCGGTGAATGTTTAAAGGTGATGGGTGGAAGCGTACATATTAAAAAGTATGTGCGTGGAGATGAAAGTCAGAAAGGTAGATGGGGGGAGGGGGAAGGAAAGTTTGGTAGAAGGTGCGTGGTTGACTTGATAAAAGTGCGCTTGCTTTACGTCGTAATACACAAGTATCTACATCATTCGTATTCGTCATACTTTATAGAAATCTATAGAAAGGTACCATCATTAACTTATGTAGAATAGCTTAGCTGCATATCATCTTGTTTTAGTGCTTATAAGCCTGTCTTTTATTAAATAATATAGACCAACTGTTGAACCCGGGGAGACAATCTTATTTCTTATTAATTATCAGATCTATATATCCTCAAGCAAATTAGGGACATCTAGCAAAAGATTGTCAAACAAAGTAGGGATATTGATTTCTTTCAGTGGAACCTAATCCAAAAATCTGCTGCCAAAGGGACTCTAGTTTTAAAAGCGTCTAGCACTTCAAAGGGCGAAAAGACGAATCTGCCAATTTGATGAGGTAGGCTGAAACCCTGAATTTTAAGCATAGCTTCGAAATCTTTCCTAATCCAAATTTCATTGCTCAAGATTTTGTGCAAACTAATGGTTTTCGATTTCTTGTTACGAAGACATGCCCACTGTAAGTCCTCTCGGCGATTTTCAGTTTCATATCCGTATACTGGTGTTTTTGCCACACTCAACACTTTAGACGTTGCTCCAGTGTTTTTCCATGTATTGCCGTGCTGACATGGGAATAACAGTAGGGCATAGTCTGTTCACCACTGGCTGCAGAACTACCTCATCTTCTAGATCCCGGGTATAAGCTAGTTTGAACTCAGCCCACATCAACCCCATAAAGTCGTCCTGTGCGGTCTCTCCGAGCTTCATTTCAAGATGCCTAGGATTGACCACATCGACCTGGAACTTCTTTCCCGTGACGGCTTCTGCATGGGTCAACAGCTCGCCCATAGTGAGAGTATCTCCGACCATAGTCATGTCTTCCTCCCACTCTGGCAAGTCTAAAGACGCCGCCATGAAGCGACCCACGTCTCTCAGAGATGTCATGCTGATGCGCGGCCACCGGCCATCCTCAGTCTGAGGTAGCTCGGCAACTCCATTTCTCAGCCCAACTAGAAACGCTCCGGAGCCATCTTTCAGATCTCCTTGCCGCTGCAGACCCTCGCACGCTTCGTCTTCGCCAGCGGCGTAACCTTTCCCAGCTGCCAACTGTCGAAGCGTCGTTTCCTCATCACTGGTTGGCGATGGAATTGGATACATTCCGTGGCCAATGTAGTTCATGAAGGACCCAATGTTAAACTTGGCACACTCGATTTTGTCCTTGTTCTTCACGCACGCATCCCACACACCCTCATTCCCCCACTTTAGAACGGAGATGTTCTCCGACCCTATTGGCCCAAAGCCCCATTGTGTCGGCGCAAAGCGTTTGCAACCCGCTTTAACCGCGGCCTCCAGCAAGTTTATTTGTATTTTTGCCTGGGACCCATCCACAGCCGACATAACAGAAACAACGGTGTGGACACCGTTCAAAGCGGCTGCGAGGGAATCGACGGAATGATAATTTACCGCTTGAATCTGGACACGCGTTCCGTCTTTGTCGATGGCGCGGAGCCAGAGGGGAGCACTCAGGTTGCGTGAGAGAATCACTATGTTCCAGAAACTTTGCTCAGAAGAGATGATGGCAGTGATAATGGCACGGCCAAGGCTAGCAGATGTTCCTCCAGCAATGGCTAGGGTAGGCATGTTCAACTTCTCTGCGTTGGGAGTAGTATTTGATAAAGCAGAGGATACTGAAAACAGATTGTATAAAAGGTGCAGAGATATTATTTATAAAATGTAAGGAGGAGCGGATGTAGAGATTCCCGGGTCCCTTGTTCCATTTCCATACGCCGAGCCCGGAAGCCTAATCGTCGTTGAATTCTTGCCCACTCATCATTAGCCAACGGCTTGCTTGACCATTTAGGTGCATGGAAACAGGTCGTCGGACCCCGCGGGAGCCGCTGCCCAGACGAGAACTTCCCCACGTCCCAGTCCGTGTCAGCGGCCTGTGCTAATCCGCCCGCCGAACCCAGTCGCGCGAGCGGAGAGAGAATCTCATAACTAGGACCCAGTACCCGTGGACAATGATCTAATGAAATGAATGAGTGCAAATCAGACTATACAGACTATACCCAGAAACGATATCCTTGGTCTTAGCCTCCGTCTTTCCCTGCCTTTCAACAGCTCATTTATAGCCGAAAAAGCTCACAATGGCATCTGTGCTCCCCACAATTCCTCGCTATTTCTTCTGCTTCATCGAACCCACGCTGCTCATCCTTGCGTTCGCAACAACCTCCATGTTCCCATCGTACTACGTGTCCACCCAGTCAAAGCTCGCACCACTGCATCGTCTGCTGTCAACCGAACAAATCCTTTCATTCCAACTCAGCAATCTCTTCTTCTTGATTGCCGTCATTGAACTTTACATCTTCTTCTCAACGACGGATACCAAGGCAGTGCAAGCATTGATAACAGCCCTTTGGTGGGGCGACCTAGGACACTTAGGAGTTACGACGTGGTGTATGGGCGCTGCGGCACTGCGAAATCCACGATCTTGGAGCTTAGTGAACTGGGGAAATATTGCTATCCCTACGCTTTTGTTTACCATGAGATCACTTTATCTTGTCGGATTTTTCGACAGTGAACCATATGCAAAGCATGGCGAGTGGTCATAAGCACATGTAAAAATCCGACAGAGAAACATGTGCGAAGCTTTGGGCTCTGTTGTTTCGGTTCGTAGGCAAATACTGTAGAAAGATGACTAGATTTGATATATTAATTGACAATTTCGGCTTTCATGTCCCCATTCAGATACCACCATGCCTGCGCTACTTCTAAATCCAGATTCGAACTCTTGATTGGCACCATGATGTCTGCGCCCTTTCCATCTTTGACATATATAACACTATGCTCCTGTTTATGTGCAAAATTAGCCTCATCGTACTATTGGCAACAATTATAATAACGTAAATAACACGTTAGGAACTCACCGGGCCTAAGGTTAACTTCAACATGCCGTCAATCGCCTTAGGTTTGTACGGACGCAGCTTGGTCCCTTTGATCAATGCCAAAATATTCTCACACACAAGCTCAGCCTGTGCCATTGCGGTTCTCCCCATCTTTGGCCCTTCAGTCTCAGCGACATCGCCGAGAGCAAAAGTGTCCAGGTGAGCGTCACCGGCGAGCTGCAGAGTTTGTCGGACGAGTATGCGCCCTGTTGTCTTCGAGAAGTTTGATGGTATGAAAGAGGAGAGGAATTTCGTATTCGGCGTTGCGCCAACACATGGAATCTGTTCGCAGTGAGATAGTTAACAAAGGATGCGCCCGCGACTCGCAGTAACTGACGGAGGGAAATCTCACAACCAGATCAAACTCTGTTTCGCTACCATCCTGGAAGCCCAAAGCCACGCTTTTTGAATGCCGCCGTATACGGCTCCAGCTCCTGTATGCATTGACGATATATGCGGTCTTTCTTTCAGCATAACTTTGATGCCCATCTCGTCCAATTTTGCCTCTACAAAATTGCTCAGTCTCTTTCTAAACCTATTCAGTACCCTTTCCCTCGAATGTATCAGTGCAACCTCTTTTGCAGGAAATGCGCTTTTGATGTCGGCCGCTAGTTGCACTCCTACAGCTCCACCTCCCACGATTGCTATCCTTACTGCTTGTTGAATCTTCATCCTTAAGCTCCTTAGGTCCGCACAAGCCTCATCTTTATGGGGCGATGACATCTTCGCTGGCAAGGGCTGCTGTAAACCAGTAGCAATGGCCAAGTAGTCGAACGACAGCTTCTGTCCAGACTGTAACAGGATCTCTCTGTCAGTAACAGAGTTACTGTGTCCCTGAGTAATACCCAACTGCCCTCGGGTGCCCCCGGAAGGCATCGTTGTAGGGTATGAACGCCATTCTTTCCTCGCCTACAACCGAGTAGCGGGGGAAATTGAATGTGAAATTGAAATGCGAGTTCTTTTCCACGATCACTACGCGGAAACCGGAGGCAGCGTTTGGGAAAGCCGTTTTGCGAGCTGTAGGCCGGCGAAAGACCCTCCAATCACTACCACATTGCGGGTATCTGGAGAGGCGTGGTAGGTGAGCCGATGATGTAAGGCGCGGATTTGTTGGAAGCGATTGTGAAGATGGATTCAAATGCAACGGGTGCAAAGTTGGTAAAAATCCTAATGTATTCTGGAGCCATTGGGTTTCAGGCTAATAAATTGCACTGGTGAAGCACGAAAAAGAACAGTGTGTGAAGAATCAACTCTGGTTATCACAATAACCCCATTCCAGCTCTCCAAACTTAAGTTGAATACGAGCCCATTGCAATCTGCTTTTCAACCCCATGGTCCGCCATTCCTAGATGCAGAAAGCGGCATCGGAGTGAGCGGCCACGGGAAGACATACTTGGCGCCAGGACTCGGCCTCGGTGTTACAAGTATATCCGTATTGTTAAATGACGTAATCAATCTCGGCCTCTTGCCAACCCGAGACTGAAGCTCCGAATCCGCTCCCTTTCCTGCTTTGGCATCCATCCTATTGGCAGAACCAAGGATGGAAAAGTTAGCGGTACGGCAGGTTTTAGACGCCATCGCGCCAACCGGGTTTTTGCCTGGCAGAAAATTAGTAATAGTAATATCACTATAAAAGAGAGTGATGATCTTATCTTTGAATGGTTCTAGATTAATTTGAGGGGAAGCTGAGGAATCATGCAGGTCCCTAGGGCTGAGTATACAGGTGAGAGCAAGGCGGTAAAATAGGCGGTAAACAAATTATATGGGTTGGCGCAACGGCGTCTAAAACCTGCCGTAAGCGGGTCCCGCTCTCTGGAACTTCCGGTCCGAGACACTAAAACCCATGTGGGTTTGGCCGCCGAACGCAGTATCTATTTACCTACTCACGGCGGATCCGGTTGGGAGTCTTTGAGACTTTGGCTTGAGATGCCGTCATTCTTGCGAGGTTACCTATGCCGATATTTTGAATGGTCTGTGAACGCGGCGAAGAATACACCTGCAATTCTATAACAAAACTGATCAGGGACATCAGCTCTCATTTACACTTCTCAAATCATTTGAAACGTCTCGGCAAGACCCTGCATGAAATTGCGGCAATCATTCCTTGGGACGGCAAAATAAATCGTCGACTCTCGATCGAATTACAATATAACTAACTCTCAGAATACGGCTTGAGAAGCTGAATCGCTCGCTGTTGGAACAAGAATAACGCAAGGACTGCCAAAGCGAAATTCTTCTCAAGAAACTGATGAGGTCACCAACATTTACTCCGGATACTGCTTTTCGAGCACAATCTATCGTTTAAATATAATTCACATATCATAGTTACTGGGCCGGGCTGCGGCTTGTGCCCGCTCTCATTATTTCAGTCCTACGTTTGCAAATTAGGAATCATCATTTGGATAAAGAATATTCATATATTTGGTGCTTGTTTGTGCGGCGTATTCAGCCGTCGTTGTGTATTGAATTAAACCATTTGGTGAGGAGAAATGGTACTACCCAGAGTAAAAGGAATATTCTCCGTGCCCGTATCAGCTCATGTATTCTCAACATTCATTTTGATATCCGCAGGCATATCGGGGTGTGATGTGATCACATGACATATTGCCCGCCACCTAGTTAACAGCAAACGTTCCTTTTTTACCCTTGAGCCCTTTTGCGCCACTTCCATCACTTCACTACCAGTAGGGTATCTAGAAATTCGCGTCACCTAGCCCACCAAACTCAATTGGATGCATATAATGATGGAGCGACATCTGGAAGCTCATTGCCCCAGCCGAAAGCCACTACATAATGTCCAGCAGAATTCAAAGTCAAGTACGATTCAAGAAGAAGCTATCAACACAGAAGGGACAGCCAATGGGATTGGCTCGCAGAATATTTGGTCTTGCGCTGCGTGCAGGAGAAGAAAGGTTAAATGTACCGTCGACTACCCCAGTCCTATTTCCTATGCATTTCTTGAACCCTCTTGGCACAATCTCACATAATTTTGGACATATAGGCGACAGGATGAATCCTTGCAGTACCTGTGTTCGAACCAATATTGAGTGCGTGACATTTTCTTCTAGTACATCGTCCCGAAAGCCCCGTAAACGTCATGCAGACGACATTCTCGAGCGCCTGACACGGCTAGAAGATGTTATAGCTTCCGTGAAATTTCCGAAGCAGGGTGGTATCAAAGGAGGTGATTTGCCGTCGTTTCTAAAAGAGAATGACGAATCTGAATTATTTCGCCGGTGGCGAAAGGTGTCATACGGCTGCAGTTCGAGTTCAACCCCCTTGAGAGGGGATAAACATCATGGGCAAGTGCTATCAGGCGATGAGTGCGTGAACCCATGGCCAGAGTATGGGGTCGGCAAATTGGTGCCCAGTGAAGGGGGAAGTCGTTACATCAACAACAATTTCTGGATAAGTATAGACCAAGAGGTATGTCCTACGTGAAGCATGGTACAAAAACAATCGCAATTAACCACACGAAGGTTGAGGATCTCAAGAGCAGCTTGGTGGAGCTTTCTGACACCGAAGACGATCCGGCTTTCCCCTCAGCACTGCAAGACCCAACGCTTGGTCAGAGTTTTGTATTTGGCCATCCTTCTAGCAACGCCGAAATGGCGACACTGCATCCCCCTTATCAGTTAATACCATCCATGTGGAGCCTGTTCAAAACGAACGTCGATCCACTTGTGAAAGTACTTCATATCCCCACGATGGAGCCAAAAATATCAGAAGCGCAGGACCACTTGGGTAGCCTATCGAGAGGAACTGAAGTTTTGATGTTCGCTATTTATTACAGTACGAAGTTCCCCGTCGCGTAATCAGCCTCGGCTTTTTCCTACGTCCTAACCAATGACATGTAGGCGTCGTAACGTCTCTGACATCAAGGGACTGTATTGGAGAACTCGGTGAAACCAAAGCTGTCCTCTTGGCCCGGTACCGTTTCGCAATTGAAAACGCACTTACCCGTGCACGCTTCCTCGATACCGCTGACATAACTGTACTGCAAGCTTTCGTCATATTCCTCACTGTACATAGACGGGATGACGATGCAAAGATGGTATGGGCATTGACAGGCCTAGTGGTAAGGATCGCACGAATGATGGGAGTGCACAGAGATGGCGTTCACTTCCGTCTTGCTCCATTTGATGTTGAGATGAGAAGGAGATTATGGTGGCAGGTGTGCCTTTTAGATGCAAGGGCGTCGCAAGTCTCCCTTTCCCTCTATGATTATTAATTCCCAGCTAATCATGGTTATCATTTAGGGAAGATCATGGGTACGATGTCACTATTGCCGAGACTCAGTTTGATACCCAAATGCCTCTGAACGTCAACGACACCGACCTTGACCTTGACATGTCTGAACTTCCAGAATCTCGCAAAGGGTTCACTGATATGACCTTTTGTCTCGTTAGCTTCGAGCTCGCAAACGTTTTCAGGCGTATCGTTCACGTACCTTCACGTTCCGCACAGCCTAACTTCTCGTTCTCAGCGCTGGCTGACGAACAGAAGGAGGAATGGATTGCACAGTGCAGACAAAGGATGCAGGACACATATATCGCAAATGCCAACATAAGTTTGCCACCTGTCTGGGTCGCTGCAACGCTCACACGTCTTATCTTATCGAAAATGTCATTTATGGCATACCGCTCCTTTCAAGGGGTCGACGGCAGCGAAAGGTGGTCTCAGCAGATCAAGGATAAGCTCTTCCTTGCCTCAGTTGAGGTTGTCGAATACGCAAACCAACTTAACAACGATCCTCGTGCCCAAAAGTGGAGCTGGCTGTTCGGCACATACGTCGAATGGTACTCGATTACCTCACTGCTCTCCGAGTTATGCAAGAGTACTCAAGGTGAGCTTGTCGAGCGTGCCTGGAAGGCCATAGATGTACTGGTGGACACACAGGTTGGCGACGCACAAACAGACCCCCGGCGTGCATTTTTGCGGCGGCCGGTGAGGGGGCTGATGGTGAAGGCCATGATGGCAAGGGAGCAGGCCCTCATGGCTGAGCCTTGTCTATCTGTACCACGTTCTTCTAAGCCCTTTGCAGCCTATCCTGCAATAGATAAGTTGCTAGACTGGGCGAACCTCAGTCGCGCACTTTCTAGGCAAGTCCAGTCGCCGAATGCAAAAAATACCACGATGCACGATACGTTCGCACATTCTTCTCAACAGGATGTTAGTGGGCTGTTGGGTATGGGTTTCGACTGCCTTATGACAGACGATATTGATCCGCGGGTGCCTGTGTATGGACAACTGCAACCAGGTGCCTGGGTGGATGAGCAAGATAGCCGGCGGCTGGCGCATCAAGACACGACACAGGTAGTGCCAATTGGCGCGAATCATCAGCAAGATATTCTCAGTATGTGCGAGACAGGAAACGAGGACATTTGGACAGAAATATTACCGGGATATGAGACACACAACGGGGGTTTTTCATCAGCTATCGAATAGAAACCGGCTTCGATCGGTTGGACGTTCCACGGACCCTCAAGGAAGATGCACTACACCCGTTATCGTGTTTTATCCTGGATTTAAAGAACGATATTGCCCGACGATGCCGATCTTTTCAAGGCCTCCATTTACCCCAGAGAATCACGATCGACGATCTTCGCTTTTCACCTGACCCAGATCTCGTTGTGAAAATGGAACGATTGCGTGATCTACATCAAAACACTCGCTGCCTGGAGTCTTTCAGTCTAGCTTGTTTGGCTTGTTTTTTGTGACACATGTACCTGGTGCTCAATACTGCCACGGATTTTAACTTTTTTCCACAGTTGCCACTTCATTCCAGAGCTTACAGCGTGTGTCAGCGCGCGTCCCCTATCCCATCGTATTGCGCGACAAGCCTATTTCTAGATCATTTACTACTTAACCAAAATACGGACTAGTGTGGTTTCGGGTGCGAGCCGAGAAACAACGAATGCGTCTAGGGGGAAACTGTTTTCGACCCTCACTGTAAGAGCCCTTGTGTTGACGCGGTATAAGAAAGCCGGGGGGGGGGGATCTATGGTGCTGTCGGCCTGCAATGTTTCCTGTGGTTGAAAGCGAGAGAACATTGAACGGGCGGTGTTTAATGACAAAATCATATTACATTTAGTTATAATTACCGCTCAAGATTGTTGAAATAGCAGGGTTCCGTCATTTTAGTTAGAGTTCTCAATATCGGTCATCCATACCATACATTGTTCGTACACTAGCTTTCTGTCGATATACATATACTAGGAGTGCGTCAGATTTCGGTCTGTCAACTCTTGGCTTGGATTGGCTCGTGTGGGAGAAAAATAAGAAAATACTACCTACGTATGTAGATATCATCACATTTTCCTTATTTCTCGATTCAGAGAAACCTATGGTACCTTACGTATGTATGTGAATTGTAGGTCGGGTACCTCACCCAGGGCAGGAGGCTAGTGCCGTTTTAAGACTAGCGTATTTAAGTATATCTTCAGCAATTTGTTCACATCGGTGCCTACATGTAGGCTACTGGTAATTTGATGGAATTTTGTTATGTAGAAGGCATTCTATTACTCTCTGTACTATGATCTGTACTATGATCTTCAATTACTAGTGTATCACTTAGGCATCTATGTAGGGTGGTGTATATAAAATCCCGTCGACTCTCCCTGCCGGATAGTTTGTGCGCGTCATCAATTCTATGAATCCAATTGAGCTGTGATGGATATCGATACAAGAAACCCACCCTGGAAGATTCGGTCATGATACTTTCTGAATCTATAAATCGAATGAAGTTACCGCACTGAATAATATATATCCTGGTTGACTTATGAAATTGAGTCTTACCAACGTCCACTGGGTATTGTTAGCTCCCAAGGGGGTTTCAAATATCTTTTCAAGCCACCACATGCATGCCTTTTTTTTTTTAAAAAAAAAAAAAAAAAAGTTCGAAATTAATTTTCACGTATGCTTCATGTCGTCAAGATTCAGCTGTTCTCCACTATCCGAAGAACCCGAAAGCTTAAAGTGCCATCAGTTTTGACATCCACGAATAGAAAGCTGGCATGTCTACTTTCAGTAGTACCGGTCCCCGAAAGCGGATATCTCATCCTCTGGTTCACTAGTATATCCTGCCCTAACACTACCATACCATTCGAGGTCTGGACCACGGAGGTTCGAGTTTTCTCTACTAAAGAGGTTGCCCCCGTAGTTTGTAGAGAAAGTATTAAGTCAATTAAGCCTTGCTGTTCTTCGATGCTTGCAAGACCATCTTAATGTACGACCTATTCATCGCTCTCCTGGCCCTGCAGGGTTTGGCGGTTTCAGCCCAAGACTCCCAGTCCACCGAGAAAGTTTGGGGAGTTTTTGCATTTACTGTTCACGGAGACAGCAAGCCTGGTGCGCTCGCCAGCTCTCGGACCTTAACCGACTATGGAGCCAACGAACTCGCGGCAGCAGCCTCGAATTTCCGTTCTCGTTATGTATCTGGAGGCTCTGATACTGGAATCCAGAACATATCTCCAATCATTTTGGACTCAAATGATGTGGATGTACTCTCGGCAACGGACCAGAACATTGTTGGCTCCGCCCAAGCATTCATGCAAGGTCTATACCCACCACTCGGCTCAATGAATGTATCAGATACCCAGATTGCGAACGGATCGTTCGCACAGGCGCCATTGAACGGGTACCAATATCCTCGGATTGTCACCGTCGGCGAGGGAGACCCCCAGTCTATTTTGATTGAAGGTCACGCAATGTGTGCTATGTATGATGCCGCCGAGGGCGAATACCGCGGTAGCGACGAAGTCCAGGATATTACGCGAGATACAGAAGCCTTTTATAGGAAACTGTGGAAACTGGCATTGTCTGGAGTCTACGATGAATCATCCGCAACTTATACGAATGCCGTTTCAATCTCGGAATATTTGGATTATGAAGTTGTGCATAATGACACCTTGCTAGAGAGTCTGAATCACGCCGACATCCTTCGTGCCCGCTCGCTAGCGGACCAGTATGTGTGGAGCACAAACAGCCAACAATCATCTTCCAGAGGGTCTACGATCCGAGTAGTCAGTCCGATTGCAGGGCAGACATTGGCATCGAGCATTCTAGAAGCCTTCGATCTGAATATCCAGGAAAGTGGTACCCGACAGAAGATGACCCTGTTGTTCGGTGGTGATGAGCCAGCTGTTGCCCTGTCATCCCTGGTGGGACTCGCAAACCAGCATCAATCAAACTTCTTCTCCCGCCTGGTACGAGGTGGTTCGTTCGTTTTCGAGCTGTACAGCTTCGAGGACAGCAGCAACTTGTTTCCATCCTATCCTGGAATCGACAATTTGTATGTGAGATTCTTTCTTCACAACGGAACCGACAACACCACCGACTTCCAAGCGTATTCCCTCTTTGGGCACAGTCCCAGTCGTGCCTCAATCTCATATACCGAGTTCCACTCCTCGCTGGAGACATTTGCTGTGGCCTCAACTCAGGAATGGTGCCTCCGCTGTAACGCCGAAACTGTGTTTTGCAATGGAGTGTTAGACCAGGATGCATCTCAGCCAAAGAAAAACAAAGGGATGGCTCCCGCTGTAGCCGGAGTCATCGGTGCTGTCATAATGCTCGCTGTCCTTGGTCTCACAGCAGTTATTGTGTTCCTCATGTGTCGTGCTCGCAAGGGCAAAAATCCCAAGAAAGGAAGCTTGGGAGGGTTCAAGGGCCCTGGTAAACTTGCCAGTGATACCGATGTGTCGTTCAGTGATCCCATATGGAGAAATTCCAAGGCCGATGATACACAGCCATCCAGTGGTATCTCTGCCGGGGTTGGAGTTGCTGTACAGGGCCATGAACGCACTGGAAGCTGGGAGATGGGGCAGGGAAAAAAAGAGATTGAGAATATCCAGCCAGATGGCATGAAAGTGAGGTCGCCTTTTGAGGAGCATGATGAGGATTGGGGTATACACAGTGGTCTTCAACCTGTGAGAATCCGGGAGAGTGTATAGATCGTATTATGTCGTCGCCGAGAATTCGGATTATGTCGTGCCCGTAATTTTGAACCAAAGCCCATTGTCTTTCTTCAGACGTGTGTTCTACTTCCGCCTTCTCGAGCATCTTTCCTGTTTAGGGCTACTATGGTCAACATAAGACGCGTGCTGAATTGCAACAGGCGCGTCGAATATAGACCTCGTGACCCCCAATCTCTGAATAGCCTCGAACCCTCGTTCCTTCTCCATTGACTCTGCACCTTCCACCCGATCATTCTGATTTGTTATTTTTTCATCGAGTTTCATCCTTTCCTTTGTTCTCGACAAGTGGATATTGCATCTCAATGAAAATAATGAGATATACCATACCAACTTTGTTGGCACTGTGCCATGACACAGGTGTGCACTGCAAGTGGACCAGTGAAGCAAGACACTGTGAGTTTCCCTTTGTGACGATGCTCTTGATGATATTTCCCAAAGATGCAAATATTCGGTTGGGTTGCTGGTGTGAACTGGGTTCCAGTACATCAAGTAGAGCTGTCATGGTTCCCAGGGCCATCGACTCTGTATAACCCAATGAAAAGAACTTTGTTGACCATCAACATAGGCAGAAAAGTGCGTCCTGTTGGAAGCATGAAGCCTATCCTTTCAGAAAACCCGAGAAATCAACCGACTAGAGAGTCAGCCAGGTCATCGCGACCGAACAAAATTCCAGTATCGAAAGCCTCCAAGAATCGCCAGACTCGTATCAGCAAAAATCCCACTGAGCCTGTGTTCTCCACGAATGATGTAGGGTTTGCTCAATTTCTGAAAAAGCACACTTCCCCAAAACACCAGCGAGTCACGGCTGGGGGAAGAATCGTTCCAATGGAGCCACCAAGGCCACCCCGTCTTGGTGGCTCATCGCCTGCACAGATGGCTGCAATAAATGACAACGAATCGATTGTTCCACATGTCTTTGTTGGTGATCAACTTGTGACTGGTGGCCGCAACAGAACAACGCAACAGAAATTCATCATTCGTTCCACGGAGTCCGATAATAACCTGCGGGAGCAGTTGGCATGGCCTCTGCCGGTAAACGCATCCCAGTTCGCAACTCCCGTCGATTCACGGGATTTGAATGTTTCCCAAACAATGGGATCAGACATTCCATATGATGAATGGATTGAGCACCAACCGCTAGACGAAGTCGAACCAGAGTTCATTCAGCATACTCCAAATGCAGTGCAGCGCCATGAGCCTACCCACCAAGCTGAGGAGCGCCGGGGAGGATGGATTTTTATCGAGACTCAGATTAACTACGAAGAAGCTGCAATTGGGCAGATTGTGTCGTTCATGTCCCCGTTTGATCTTTTCCCGGGTGACGACTATTATGTTCGATATGTAAAACTGGCGTGGATGTGCGGCCCTGATGCCATGATTGAGGCAAAGACACGACTGAATAACAAACTCCGGAATCATGAAAGATATCTGGAGGAGGTCAACGAAGTTATCGCGTTGGACCCCCATATTTCACCTGGCGATCCTTGTTATAATTTGCGTGTTTACAACATCAACGAACGGGCAAGAGTACTCAACGCTCTTGATCAATATGATGACCTCATGGGCTGTGAAGGGGCAGCTGGCATGAACAATCCCAATGATCCAGGAGGTATTGCCATCCAGCCAGCCCATCCGAATCCCGCCCACATGCACTTACGACCCGGAAGAACGATCGATAGTGGTTCATATGATAAACTATCGACTGATGGCACCAGTGAGATTGAGCGTGCTAGCAACAATCGTGGAATCGATATTATTGACCCCGACACCGGTCATCCAATCCTATTCCAGAGACAACCATTAACAACAGCAAACAACAACCGCAATGGTACAGGCCGCACGAACGGGAACAACCCAAATCGTGATAACATGCAGATTGATGGAAGCTCAGAGTTGTTGATTCGTGATGATGTAAATGGAAATCGCAACAGAAACAGAAGAAACTCACTCTTCGATCACACTCAGGTTGATAGAAGATCGGAGTTATTTCATGATGGGAATGGGATAATCGGCAATTTGCCTATAGGAAGCAATGACCCGCTCTTTGACGGCAATAGCCGATTGGACGGTCTCTTTCCTCTTGGGATGGGTTCTGATGCGGAAAACAATGGAACCATATCATGGAACCCTCAGGAGACCTGGACAAAACGTCGTCCGAGAAACGAAAGTCGCATCAGCAGAACCCTCCCTCGGAACTTCGGTCGAAACATCGCCGATTTGAGACCGGCACTGCATTCCATTACTGAACTCGACCACGAGCACGCCATCGAACTAACTAGCACAGTTGCAAATAATGGGAATACATCAAACCTCGCGTTTAGTGTGTAAGTTACTTGCCCCAGGCTGGCATTTAGAAAATACTAACTCATAGCGCCGCAGAAATGAGGGTGAAGTGAACCACGGTACAACCCATAACGGGCTTCGTTATCTTCAGAATGAATGCCCTGTCGCATCAGTTTCGAGCAGTTCAGAGGATGAGCAACAGACGATGAGAGATTCTAGTCCCGGACCTGGACTTAATGAAGAGGTGCTCTCAGAGCTTTCCTTTGATCGGCAGCACAGAGGTACTGAGATGGTGGATTACCAGGTGTCTGTCATTCCACCCGACTTTTTCGATGTGTCTGTCGTAAACGTGGAGGGTGATCGGGAAGTGGAAGCATCTGATGGAAGGAGAGGATGCCACTCAGCCGAACAATTAGAGGATTCTATGCATCACAGGTAAGTCCCATCCAAACTCCATTGCTTGTGTGAGGAGCCAGGTTTGACATATGGAAGCCGCAGTGGAAACTTCACCTTGACAATGAACAGCCTCGGAGCGGATTACCCAGACGACATGTCGGATACACCTTTGTTGTCTCAGAATAGCCCATATGGCAGGTATAGCCCTTTGTCCCGGAATAGCCCGAGCAGGGTGATCTCCAGGTCAAGTGCCCGTCGTAGACACTATGTACCTGTGGGTGGTTCCAGCAGCCCTGGGTCTCGTATGATCACATCAAGTCTGAATGCCCGCCGAAGACATGACGCACGTGAAAATATCCGAAACGCTCGTTGCTCGCTCACAAATTCATCGAGATTGATTGATGACTTGAGAGACGAAGTACCCGCAACAACTGCTCTGGGTTTCGACGCGCCAGACAGTCAGCAAAACGCCAATTATTTGCCTGTGTATTCGATGCAGTTGATTGATGCTAGTGTCCGACATACTGCGCCTGCTATTGTGAACACCAGCAGAATCAATGTGCATGCTCTCCTTTGATACTATGCAACCATAGCGTTGGGCGCTGGGGATTTGAGCCCCGGCCTAGGTATGTGTTCCCGGAGTTGCCGAAGTGTTTCAGATTTCAAATGAGAGCAGAGAAGAGAAAAGCCATAAAAAAAAAGTACGGAAAACATGGACCCAGTTCGAGTCAAAGGAAACGATATTGAAGGGATTGAGACGAGAATCTGTACGATATTATTATGTATTAATATTCTTCCAATGGAATGAAGTGTATGCTTATCATGTGTATATTGTAGAGAGATGTACTTTGTACTTTGTACGTTGTAGTTATTTATATTTGGAATGTCGCCACTCAGTTCCTTAATTCCTTAATTCCGTATTTCCTTCAGTTATGCCTAAAATTCGTGGGGGCTAATGTAGAGTTATACTGAGATGACTTATTTCTAATTAGTATTTCTAAGCACTTCTATGCCTGTTTTCCTCTGCCCAGGCAGGTGTTCTGCTCTAGTTACTCAGCACCTCTGACATATGATGTAGATGGATATTTGTAGATAGACATTTGTCCACAAATGCCCACTACCCTGCAGGTGGATTGCCCTGCCCAGATTTCAGATGACTAAGCCTTGGCCTCCGCGTCCACGGGTCCTTCTCCACTCCAATTCCTCCTTACCTTCCTCTTTTTCCCACTGGTTTCTCAATTCTTGATTTCCATTCTTTACTTGTTCTGACATGTCGTGTTATCCATGAGCCTAGTTTCCGTGGCTTTTGTCGTTTCAGTTCTTTGGGTGGACAACCCCCGTTGTACCGCCTCTTACTAACAATTGCCCCCCCGCGCGATTATATCCCCAGCCGGTACTTGGCATTTTGAAGATTACCGCCCTTTCACACATCTCATACCTTGCTTTTGCACACTTCAAATCATCTTTTAGGTCTTAGGTGACTGTCATCTCGGTCTCGATTTTGATTTCGGCGACCCACCCAATATGACACAGCTCTTCGCCTCTAGTCCGTCTGCGGTGACAAATAATGAGAAGCGCGGGAATTTCCCCGCTCTCTCCCTTCCCTCGCGAAAACACTCCAACGAGTCTAGCCACTTGCCTACGAGGATCAAGAACTTTTTCCGTATCAACAGTTCAAGCAGCCACTCTCCCCAACCCAATGCCTCAGGAAGTACCGAACGCGAACGGGATAGCCATGGGGCGGCCAAGAACGAGAAGTCTGCTTTCCGGCAGTCTCGATTTCTGCCAGGCATAGGCCGCAATCGATCGACAACCGTTGCTAGTGAAGGCAACCCACTCGACGATGCGATGTCGCCTACCGCATCCGCCAACCCATACTTTGCCCACCAGGGCCAGCCAGCATTGCGACACCGCAATGATGGGTCAGTGCCATCCTCTCCCCCCGACACCCCTGAGCTGCAAGTCACGGGGGTCTCGGCGGTGGAACAGGCGACCACTGCGAACAAAGAGGAATTAGCGCGCAAGTTACGACGTGTGGCTTCTGCCCCGAATGCCCAAGGCCTATTCACAAGTGGTCAGGGTGACCGTCCTCAGACAGCGGAACTGGGCAAGGAGCCCCTGGTGGAACAGTCGGGCGGATCAATGGGCCTCGCAGATCTAAGCAACGACGAGTCGAATCTGGCGATACCTTCTTCACTCAGCTCAGATTTCGGCAGTAACGCTTCTTTCCGCCGCACCTATAGTTCGAACTCTATCAAAGTTCGAAATGTGGAGGTTGGCCCCGCCAGCTTCGATAAGATCAAGCTGATCGGCAAGGGTGATGTTGGCAAAGTTTATCTGGTGCGCGAGAAGAAATCGAGCCGTCTGTATGCCATGAAAGGTACGTTTTACTTATACACCGGTGACTGTCTGATGCTATATACTGACTTGCGGCTAGTTTTGAGCAAGAAGGAGATGATCAAACGGAACAAGATTAAACGGGCTTTGGCCGAACAAGAGATTCTGGCTACGAGCAACCACCCGTTCATTGTCACCCTATACCACTCCTTCCAATCAGAGGATTATCTGTATCTCTGCATGGAGTACTGCAGTGGTGGCGAGTTCTTCAGGAGTGTGTTTACCTTTCCGTCCTATCTTCAACATCATTTTCTAGAATTTATTGCTGACTTGTGCATCTCTAGCCCTGCAAACCCGCCCCGGCAAGAGTATTTCCGAGGATGCAGCTCGTTTTTACGCCGCAGAGGTTATTGCTGCGCTGGAATATCTCCATCTCATGGGTTTCATCTACCGTGACTTGAAACCCGAAAATATTCTTCTTCACCAGTCTGGTCATATCATGCTTTCTGATTTCGATTTGTCCAAGCAATCCGGACCCGGGGGTGCCCCAACCATGATTCCCGCACGAAGTGGTGGCAACTCCACCACAGGGTTGCCTACGATTGATACCAAGTCATGTATTGCCGATTTCCGAACAAATTCTTTCGTCGGGACGGAAGAGTATATTGCACCTGAGGTGATCAAGGGCTGCGGTCACACCAGTGCTGTTGATTGGTGGACCCTGGGCATTTTGATTTACGAAATGCTGTACGGCACTACTCCATTCAAAGGCAAGAACCGAAACGCGACGTTTGCCAGCATTCTGCGGGATGAGGTGAACTTCCCAGAGCACTCGGGTGTGCAGCAGACATCAAACCTGTGCAAGTCCCTGATCCGTAAACTGCTGATCAAGGATGAAACTAAGCGCCTAGGAGCCCGCGCTGGTGCCTCCGATGTCAAGACTCACCCCTTCTTCCGACAGACCCAATGGGCACTCATTCGTCACATGAAGCCACCTATGATTCCCCACCAGGGTCGTGCCGGCACGGATACGGTGAACTTCCGCAACGTCAAAGAGAGCGCTAGCGTAGATATTGGCGGCACCGATTCTACTAAGATGAAGGGTGTTCCAATGGATTCGGGCCTCGCGACTCCGAACGGCGAACTCAACGATCCCTTCGAGGAGTTCAACAGTGTCACCCTCCACCACGAGGGGGATATGTAAAGCCCAGATTTTTTTTTTTTTTCGTCACTTGTTTCTTTTATCCGATACACGAGGAAAACAGCCGTATGTGCGTCGGCTCGCTGACGACCATGATGCATTAACGACTGTATTTAGATGCTATTCTTCTTCCATTGCAATCCTCGCTGGGTGTATGGAGTGTTTCGGGACTTTTTTGTTGGTGGATCTACTCGAGCTTTTTTTCTTTTTCTTTTTCTTTTCGTCCCATCGTCATGTCTTATTGCTCGTCGATTGCTTTGCATATTGCATTTTTTTCATATCCTAAAGCCTTGGATCGCTCTCAGTTGCGTCTCCAATTCAGGCACAACATAGCATCGGCACCGAACTGTTGGAATTGCCACATGGTTTGTGTCACGACTTCTGAGCTGTTGGGGGGTTCTTTTTTGCACGTCTTCCTGAAAACTGTGCTATACATTTGCTCTTTCACACTACTTCGCAGCGGATGGCGTTATGGATTCACTTTTTCGGGTTACGTCTTCCACGTGACACCTGTATTGATCAACTGATTACTGCGTGCTGTTTTCAATCTCAAATTTATGTTTTCAAGATTACCCTTGCTGTGAAGCCATATGTACGAAACTCGATGCCATTTCAACATTTGGCCTTTGTCTCAATCTATTCGATGGTCTCTCCGTGTTGCCTAATTGTCCCATCTTAAGAAATGTGCCTACAATGTGTCATTTCGCACTGTAAACAGCCATAATTTATAGAAATGAGTGTTACAAAGCAGAAACAGTTAACGCATTTCACGACCGAGCCGCCCACCCCAAAACACATAGTAAACGCGATATTTTATAACCCTATATCTTAACAACCGCGCTTTTTATTGATTTCATTATATATCGATAGCTATTGATAAGGATTTTAAATACTATATATCAATATTAAGAAAATCGAAGAGGTACATTATTACGGTATTGAAAATTACAGTGTAAAAAGCCAGAATTATATATATATCGCAATCACAAGGTTCTATATATTTCCCAAACTCCCTAGAAAAGCTAGAAATTACGTAAAAAGCATTAGCCTATAATGAAATCTCTATATAAACTGCCGTTGTTGAGAAATCAAGCTGTAATTTATCGCATTTACTATGTGTTTTGGGGTGGGCGGCTCGGTGGTGAAATACGTTAGTTAATCGAAAAGGCATCTGTAAAGGCTAAAGCTAGATGTAAATGATTGGCAAATAGAGGTAAAATCTTCATATACTAAATAGAGCACAGTAGAGTCAAATTCAGATCTAGAGCAATGAATATTGGAAGGAGGGGGGGAAAACGATCTACAGAACATAGACGTTTCGCTTAAACGATACGAAATAAGATTATCAAAATTCGAAGCGATCCCAATTTGCAAAATAATACAAACTACATAATGGGTATCTCAAAAGCCAAAGAGCGAACGTCTTCAATGCATATGATGAGGATCCGCCGCACAAGCCTTCCGACACTCCTCCAAGAGTCTCGCCTGTCTGGCAACGTGCGCAAGTCGACCAATAACCTCCTTATTACCATCATAGAAGGTAAAAACAGCATATGGAATGTTCACATCCTCACAGAATTCCCGAACAAACTGCTGTGTCTTGCGCAGATTGTGCCGCGGGATACGAGGATACAAGTGGTGGATAGCCTGGAACTGAAGACCACCATGGAAAAAGTCCAACCAAGGCGGGCAGTCAACATCCATAGTAGTGCGGAGCATCTTCTGGGGGAAAGATTCCAGCGGGCCGAGATCAGCAGTGGACATAGCGTAGTGGGACAGCGTGATCTGCACATGCAGCGGCGAAGTCACCATATGCGAGATCAGAACGAAAACGACACGGTTAAACCAAGTCGGAATGCTACACCAGACAACGCCGTATCCGAACCAAATCCAGAAGAAGATGTGGCCGGCGAACTCGAACCAGCGGTGCCACCAGCCCGCGCCTTGTTTCGGTCCGCGTCCGACGATGATGTGCTCCCAGCTAAGGAAGTAGAGGTTGAAGCGGCCGAAAAGCAGAATGGGGTAGTATAGGTAGTGTTGGTATTTGACCGTGAACTTGGCCACTGCGTCGAATTCCATGATGCGGTCGTAGTAGGTGCTGCGGAGGGAGCTGAAGAAGCGGTGCGAGAGCGCGAAGAAGGGCATCAGTTCTATATCGGGGTCGTGCTCGGGGGCGTTGGTTACGATGTGGTGCACGTTGTGGCTGCGCTTCCACCAGCCTAGACTTAGGCCGCCTAGGTAATCGGCGATGATCATGCCGATGGTGGTGTCGATTTGATAGTTGTGCGTGATACCCATGTGGCCGGCATCATGGGCGGAGAAGACGAGTTGGTGCCAGAAACAGCCGAGGAAGAAAGCAGATGTGCAAAACCAGGACTGTTTGAGGAAGAAAATGAACAATCCAAAGAAGAGGGTGTAGCGAGAGATTTCAATGGCGTAGGCTGTGTAGTTGCAGTTGTATAGTCCTGCTTCACGGATGCGGTGGTGCAGCTCGCGGTATCTCTTTGTGATGTATTCTTGGTGTTCTGCGTCAAGAGGAGGATACTTGGATGTATCCAGCTCAATCTCCTCTTGAGTTCGAGCATCGATCACGTAGGCTCGTGATTTGGTGTCGGTTGGTGGAGGGACGGCGCTGACTGCCGAGGAGATTGTTGATACTGATAGCCTGCGTCTTAGGCCCAATCTGTCGTCTTCGGCTTCGAAGATGGGAGATGGTGGGGCCGAAATCTCGTCGCTCGATAGCTCTGAGCTCACCAGATCTTCTTCAACCAGCTCATTTTCGATCAATGGACGGAATTCGCCACCTTGAATGGGAGGAAGGAAGTTGGTCCAACGGCCCTCGATTCGGCCAATTTGAAATTTGTTCATGCGCTGACGGGCTTCCTGCGAATGGAGACTTTGAGAAGAGTATTAGTATCATGCGCACATAGAATTGAACAAGAATGGAGAGGTTTTGGGAGACTCACGCATTTACTTCGTCCGTGGCATCTTTGCCAATCATATGCTTGATGGCCATATCACCTCCGGGGTGATATTTGATCCATGAGTCGAGTCTGAGAACATTGCCGTCGACAATGATAATCAACTTGCCATCGGCAAGCATGCCTTCGATTTCACGTCGTGAGAAGACATTGTCCCTAGCCCTAATCGGGGTAGACATCTTACTCATCTGATAGAATTAACCAAAGAATCCGATGAGATATGACCGTTAGTTGTTTGAGTCGAAAGGTTGAACATAGAAGAAGGATATGGCGTTTGAGACAATTATAATAAACAATTCCTCGGGGACATGTCTTGTTTGCTTTTTTACTCGCATGATGAACTCATTAATCTATTAAGTTACCTAGACTTACATAACGCCGTAGCGCAAGACATCCCGTTCCTCTCGACCCAGGGGACTGACACAAAGGGGGCAGTGTAAATTGGACTGTCCAACCGAGTTGTGGACACGGGAGAACTCCATGGGGAATGAAGAGGGGAGGTCAAGGTGGGTAATGTGTTACAATTGGATAAAGAGGTGTGACAGGGCTGTGGGCACTGTGGCGAAGATAAAATATGGATGGTCCATACGCGTATCTCGTCAACTATACCATACTTTGTATGTCCCGTTTGATAAGTCGAGCTAAAACAAGCTTAAACCTTGGGTGCCCCTGTCGGAAATTGAAAGGTTAGATCTTCAGATCCCCTATCCCATTGTCGAAAACTCGACCCCACTACATATTCATACACTATCTACGGAGTAGCACTAAATGGAATCCACAGAGAACGTTCTCCCCCTAAAAATGAATTCCTTTATGTTTCCCCTGAAAAACTCAAAAGACCATTGTATTCAAAAGTGGCGATTCGTATTCGCAAGAAGATAAATCTGACTAACCTTTCTTGGCTATTGTACCTGACTTGGGCTAAAAGTGGAAAGCCTCTAACCATTTTTGGGAAAAACCTTGACACGTGTCCAACCCAAACCCTATCTTGGATAACTTTATTATTATTCGGGTCAAGGGACCAGGTCCCATAAATCTAGAAATGAAACGTCTGTGAACAGTCGAGACGAAAAAGAGATCTTCTATTTCTGCCCCTCTAGTACCGCTCGAGCCCCGCATCTGGGGCGACTGGCTAATACCGCCAATTTCCCTACTTAAGGGCACTTACGTATTCGCTTTCGTTTCTTTCTTCTACGTAAGGGAGTCGCCACTTGACCACTTGCATTGTGTCTTTCTCTCCTTTCTGGGTCATGTTGTCATGATCCACAATATGCGATAACGGTGAAGACCATTATTCCAGAGGGACATGATCATAATGTGGAAAACGCAAAGCCAAGGCTCATTTCCTACGCTAGAGTTAATCCGTTGTTAGGGCTGCAAATTCACACTGGGCTATATTAGTTGAATTGGCAATTTAAAATCAGTCACTCGACGCGACGATGTCAGAAACTATCCATGTAGAACTAGGCTTCCACGTAAATAAAGTAGAGGCGCAGGTGGCTCGTATGACTTGGACGCCGCGGTAAAGGACCTGCGCATTTCGCGGGGCAAGAACATTTTCTGGAGTCTGCCGCCTCCTAATAGACTTTTGGCATTGGGCTTTCAGGGGAACTAGTCCTAAAATCGCCTATGGTACTATGGTGCTATGTATCTTGTACGAGTACGGAGACCACAAGGCAGTTGCGATAAAGGATATCCACTTCTAAATGGGGAATTCTGGATCGGGAATGAGACAAAATATTTCTGAGTTCACATTCACACATAATAATCCTAACTACTGTATGTTGGATGAAGGATCTGTGATTTTCGCAATCAACCGTTTGACTTCAAGTGAAACTAGTCCATACCCACCAGTTAGGGAAATGATCTCGAAAATATCAATTTTAAAACTTCGCCTCAGGCAGAACTATAAATTCAGAACTTGATCCACTCGAGCACTTCACTAGCCCCAGTCGATATTTGGGAAGGCTTGCATCCTAGTCGAAAATTGGGTCGCTAGGACCGAATTGCGAGCTTTGTCCCTCAAGCTTCAACTAAATCGATTAGCCTGTGGGAATGCTCTGCCAATTTACGGCCAAGCCCTCTATCCATGGGATTATCGTTGATAGTAGGTGGGGGGAAGGAACTGCGACGGACTCCCGTCTGCTTCAGTCCTCAGTTCAGTTGTGGATATCTACAGCCAATCCAATCCCAGCTAGTGCCCACACTGTAACATATTGTTTTGCAACTGTGTCGATAGTTCTCGGGCCTCCAGAATATGCACTGCACATCAGGAGGATACAAGATGGTAATCATTGCTCTCAATAGAACAACTGTGTTTCAGGAACAAGTCGATCATTCGCTGGGGTTCTAAAAGCTTCTACGTTACTGGCTACTTAATCTACAATTGCTGCATGGAACTTGCGCTGCTAGTAGAGCTCTCTATCTCCGGACATCTGCTAGATACTCAATATAGATTTTATAGGGGGGTTCCTTTTCTCTCTTGTCAGGATGGGGAACGCAATAGGGGCGAATAGCGCACCACAACATTCGCCGTTACATTACGGAGTAGTTTGCGGACTGCGGTAATAATTGCACAAAGGGGCCCCCGGGAGTTGAGTTTTCGCTGAGACCCTCATCTAAGGTACGGAGTACTCCGTAGAACGCGCGGAGAGGCTGTCGCAGCTGGGAGAGTAACGCTAGCGCCTTCGTGGATACAACCAAGTAAGGCCACACGGTTTATCCGAGGCTGGTGTGGTTGGCTGCTCGCTCACAAGGCAGCTAGATTTAAATTCTGTATTCATTGTTGTTAAATGATTGCTCTCTACATGTATGGAGTACTCTGCACGGATACGAAGTTGTTGAGTACGGAGTACCCAATCCATTGTCCAATGTCTCTACTCTATTCCCGAAATAACTTATAAAAGTCCAATAGAACAAACTCCTTATAGAAATTATATTTCCGTTTAAAAATAGGAAGTGGGCTTGCTATTAAGCCAGCTGCCTAACTGCGTAACATCCTTGACTAGAACGGGGGTTCGCAACACCAAGGAACTGAGATTGTTCTTATTATAGCCGATCGGACAATTTTTTTAAATGAAAAAAAATAGTTCTCAGCTGAGGTATTCATAGGATATAATATGAGGCCATTTTTATAGTTTTAGACAATATTGAAGGAGTGAAATGTTATGTATTAATAGTACATGCGTTTTTTATGACACCTGTGTTAGTTGTTAGTGAGATGTTCCCAATAGACATCAAGCATGATTTTTTTTTGAAAAGTAGACCATGTAGAGATCGCCATAACCTCAAACATACAATATCAACCTATGGACTGACGTTGAAATAAGTTCTGAAGCATAAAACCCGCCCCAATAGATATCGGATCTCAGCGGAAGCTGGAGCTTGGGGAACGCGTCCTAGCGGAGCCGCATAACACACAACACGAAAACACACGTGCAGCTCTCACGGCTTTCGCAGCTCAACACTCACCTTCAAGAAAACTGCAAATCAATCCAAGAATTCTCTCCACAATGTCCGCCTTCGCACCCGAAGACTCAGACAATGATTACTCGTACGCTGAGGTCGACCCCGCGGAATCCTCCACCCCTCCAATCCCGCAATCAATGGGCGATACAGATGCCTCGCACAGCCGAGGCCACTCGAATAACCCCCTCTTGGGATCCGATAATTCCCTTGTATCAGATCTAGAGCAGGAAGTGCTGGAAGAATACGCTCGATTGCTGCGGAATGTCAACCAGGTACGTGCGAGAAGAGCTCGTTGGCCTTAATCTTTTCCTTCTGGGACAATCTAGATTCTTCACCGGAAAAAGATATAAACAATGTCCTATTGGATATTAAATGGGCTATGGATATTGATTATACTGGTTACTGATGAATGCCTCGCACATAGCTCTCCGACAAACTCGCCGACCTCGCCGGCTCCCCCGCTTCCATGCCCCTCGATGGTCTTCGTCTCCTTGAACGCAAGACTGCGACTGTATGCACCCTGCTCAAGGCCAGTGTGTATAGCATTGTCTTGCAGCAACAGATCTGGAATGAGAATGAAGAGCAACAGCAACAACAGCAGAATGAGGATCGGCATTTCCAGGACCACGAGTATCAGCATGGAGGATATGAGGGGGAGGGGGACATGACATTCCAATAAAGGAGGAAGGCATGAAAGATTGTCTATGAAGTTTGATGGTTCTTTTTTTTTGTTTACTCGCGTATTATACCCGGGGTGTTGTTTCCAAGTTTTGGGGTTGCCGTGAATCAGATGATGTTTATGCAAAAGAACCTTGTTGATATATGATTTTCCAGATATGCTATGAATAGCCCAGAATACTGGAGGATTGGAGAATTGATGACCCGTCATGTTTAACAACCAACTTATAGAAGTACATGCAAAAGACACAAGAGGAAAAGAGAAGCATTATATACACGCTGGGACAAAACAGCAAGCTAAGGCTATTGCAGGCCCTAAATCTTACCTGCGTAGTACACCTTGCGCACATCGACAATCTTCTTGCCGAGTGCGTAAGCAACCTGCTCAGGGTTACGCTGGCTCATGAGTGCCTCGTAGGCGGCCTTGACCGTGTTCATCTGGTTCCTTGAGCGACCAACTCGGGCGGACAGATCGTGAATTCCGCCAGCGCGGCACATCTCATAGATGAGATATTGGACACGGAGTCCGAAGCCTATTATTGTTAGCAAAAAGGAACACGCCTGGGGTGATGGATCGAGACATACCTGGTGGACGGTGCATCAGCTGCAACTCTGTCGCTCCGACCTTGCCCTTGACATCGCCATAGATGGTTCGGTTCTCGTAGCGGGGAATGGGCTGCATGTTGCGGATAGCACGGTATTGCGACTGAATCTTTGCATCTGAGGCTTCATCGGACTTGGCCTCACCGATACCGAGTAGACCATTGGCGTTACCGGCAATGGAAAGACGGTATGCACGGCGGACCTTTCCTAGTCGAGTCTGGTTGGTGACGCTGTGTGAAACGAGAGTCTTGGTGCGGAGACCCTTGACCTGGCTCTCCGTGTAGCCTGTAGCCAGGAGCAAGCTCTTCAGGGCATCTGTCATTTCCTCGGCCTCCGCTGACCGCTCCTTCTCGCCCTTCTCGGCGGCTGTCTTCTGCTCTTCTACGCGGGGCTCATCGATGGTCTCACCAGGTCCGAAGAGATCCGGAACAAGTGCGCTGTGCGGGGCCAGCTCGCTCTCTTCCTTGCCGTGGGTGACGCGCAGGTTGTCGGCGAACCTAACAAAGTCTGCACCTGTCGCGTTATCAGGCATCTCAGCGAAGAACTGGCCGAAGTCCTTCATGAAATCGTCCTCGCTCTTCAGCTTGAAATTGTAATCCGAGTTCGACTCCGGGGCGCGCTGGTGTCGATCAATGCCGGGCTCAATCACCGAGAAGTCGTCGATGTATTTGAATGACATGGGATCACTGCGCTCGTTCATCTGTTCTGCGAGATCCTTCGGGTCGATAGCGGCTTCGCCGGCTTCGATGGCGGCCATCTGTGCCTCCGAGTACTCCTTGGCGAGCTTGGCCTTCTGCTCTTCCGTGTAGGGCTTGTAATCATCCACCCGAGGAGCCTTAACATTGGGGAACTTGGGTTTCCGGTTCGAGAGAGGCGCGGGAGTAGGATGGAATTGGCGTCGAGGGACTCGCGTGCTTGGGCCGGCAGCACGAGTGAAGCTGCATAAAAGGCATCGTGCTGGCCGTGTGATGTTCATGATGACGGTGCAATGAGCTCCCCAGCCAACGATAGGCCGGTTAAGAGCTTTAAAAATAAAGAAAAAGGCGAAATGCGGAGACAATTGGGGGACGCAAAGGCAAAAGAGGCCAGTCGGAGGTGAAGCGTCGGGATGAATTTCTTTCTTGCGGGCGGTCAGTCCCCAACCAATCAACGACGCGTTAGATGCGTTTCTAATAAATTTCCCATTTGATGATTTTCGTTCCAGAAATTATTTTGCTGTCGCTTTCCAACTTATATGTTTGCAATACGGTCATCTGCTAGGCACTTGACTTCTTCTTTGTCTTCTCAGACACTAACGGCTCTTCAAGTGCGGCCAGCCTCCAAATTATATTATCAACGCCGTTCAACGAATGCGCCAGTCCCCGCAATAATGCAGAACGGTCCTAAGAAACACTTCGACGGCAAGCGCAAGAAGGCGAAGGTCGACAAGAACAACAAGAGCAGTGGACATGATGAGGTCCTGCTTTGCGATATCAACCAACTTCTGAAACGCAACGAGACCGAACAGGACGGCGACAGCGAGCCTCTGTCCCTTCCCGAGAAATTCACTGAGATTGATGTCAAGATTGTGGAGCTTTCCTCAACAGGTGATGGCCTAGCGCTCTCCGAGAATGGGAAATATGTCTATGTTGTTCCGTTCACGGTCCCCGGAGATACCGTGCGGGTCAAATTGGTCAAGCATTTCGAGCCATTGTCATACAGTTTGACCGATTTTGTGAAAGTGATCGAACCGGGCCCCCAGAGAAACGATGCGCTGATTGGATGCAAATACTTCGGAGAGTGTTCTGGGTGTCAGCTTCAGATGATGTCCTACGATGACCAGCTTGCTCACAAACGGCGCATTGTGGAGAAAGCATATGCCAATTTCTCTGGGTTGATCCCAGAGCTTGTTCCTACCATTGGAGAAACCTTTGCTTCGCCCATGCAATTTGGATATCGCACAAAACTCACGCCGCATTTCGCACATGGTGGCGCCGGCAAAGGCTCTAAGGAGGACAGCGAAAAACCGCAGGTCCCCCCTATTGGATTCACATACAAGAACCGACGACTAGATATGGACATCGAAGACTGTCCCCTGGGAACAGACATTGTGCGTCGCGGACTCACTAGTGAGAGAAAACGAGTTGCGGAGAACATCCGCTCTTACAAGCGGGGTGCTACTCTCCTGATGCGGGAGTCCACCGCACGTATCCCCAAGGACGCCGCGCCTACCGCCGAGGGAGAGACTCCCACTGTCGGCGGGATTGCCGCCACTCCCAACGCAGACACGGGCGATGTGATCCGCATTGAGCGCGAAAACTACATCGAAGAGAAGCGTTGCGTCACAGACAACAACGCCACATCTTTCGAGTACGTCGACGACTATATCTTCAGCAACAAAGCAGGTGCCTTCTTCCAAAACAACAACTCAATTTTGTCTGGCTTCACAGAGTATATCCGCTCGCAAGCTATCCCCGCGGGCAACGACCAAGATGCAAAGCCCATCAAGTACCTCTTGGACGCATATTCCGGCTCGGGCCTGTTTACAATTACCCTCTCCCCATTGTTCAAGTCCAGCCTCGGTGTCGATATTGGAGGTGATTCTATCGTTTCAGCACGTGAGAATGCTCGTGCAAACAATCTTCCAAACACGGGCTTCGCTGCTGCCGATGCTGCTACTCTCTTCAAGGACGTTCCGTACCCATCAGATCAGACATTGTTGGTTATTGACCCCCCTCGCAAGGGTTGTTCGGAAGACTTCCTGCGCCAGATGCTTGATTTCAAGCCGCGTCGTGTTGTCTATGTCAGCTGTAACGTCCATACCCAGGCTCGTGACGTTGCTGTTATGGTGCAGGGTGATGAGAAGCAGAATGTTCGCTATGAGATTGAGAGCGTCCGTGGCTTCGATTTCTTCCCTCAGACCGGTCATGTGGAGGGTGTGGCTATTTTGAACCGTACTTCTTTCCCTAACACTGAGACTGTTTGAGTGATGGGATGCCTGAAAAGTAATATTCTTGAGCCTTTTGTGGAATATATATTTGCCTGATATAGCATACTTCATGGCGTTCTTGGGGGGGGGGGAAATGTCAAAAAGCATGATGGCAATAGTGGATATGTACCCTTTTTAATACATTTTCATTTTCATTTTCGATTTTTCGCCTTAAGATATTCAGGCCATATATAGACTGCCAATTATCCCTACCTTATAAATTGGCATCGAGTCCACTGTAGTAAATGCCGATGAACACCGGCGCCAAGCCGTTTTGAGGTAAAAAGAAAATAGAGAATACCACCGAGGAAGAAAGAAAAGAGATAAACAAACTATGAACAAAAGGCTGAGCTACATCGATTGACAACTATCTAATGATAAGGTTCACTCATTTCCCCCCCTACGAGCTTCCTGGGCCACCAAGCAGCGCGAACCGCCGGACAATGCTGGGACCTATCTCGTCATACTCGGCCTTAGTGTGGCAGTAGCTCCGGAACTCAGGCGTCTGGCCCAGCAGACTACCTCCGAACCAGGGACCGTGGCGTTGGCGCTTGTGGGTGACAACAGCGACATCAAGACCACCACTCCGTGCGCCACCGCTACGAGCCTCGGAGGCACGGATTCGTGCATCCACTAAGTGACGAATGTCACGTTGTAGACGACGACCAAAGTCCTTGTACAGAGTAGAACCACCAGAGAGCACAATGTTCTTGTAGAGACCTCTTCGGACGTCAATGGGGGAGGACTGGATGACGCCGTCAACAACATTGGGAAGCGGGGTGAGGAAGTCGGACGAGTAGATTTCGGGGTTGAAGAAGATCTCCGGAGCGAGGAATCGTTCGTATCCAATATCGATGTTTATACTCCGCCCGTTTGGCGCACTGACGGTGTGCTTCAGGAAGCGATCTGGCTCGCGATCGTAACGTGCGAACTCCTTGACAATATCGGGGCTGACGTAACAGTACTCCTCCTTCACTTTCTCTGCTGTCTTCAAGCTGCTGTCGGGCTCTCCACGGTCACGTAGCAAGCTCTGCACGAAATATGTGATGTCTCGTCCGGCAATCGGGATACTCTTGATAGAGGACCCGATGACGTAGCCCTCGGCGACAGGGATAACGTGGGTAACACCGTCACCCGAGTCGATGACCGTTCCAGTCAAAGATCGGTCTGTCACCTTTGAGGATGTCCATGACGCAGCAAGGGCGAGCACTGCTTGAACAGCAATGTAAAGACCGGCACAGTTGAACGACTCGAACATGATTTCGGCGGTGTTCTCGCGGTTCTCGGGAGGGTTGAGAGGCTATAGTTCAGAAATGTTAGGTCTCATCATGATAAACGCAGCCCATTGGCGGCATGTGCAGTCGCCTTACAGGTTCAGTGAGTAGGAAGTAGTGGTCCTCGGGCTCCACGCGCAGATATTTGAAGATCGAGTTCGACCAGAATCGTTCCATGTGGTCCCAGTTCTCAATCTGTCCATGCCGGATCGGGTAGTTAACACCATATCCTGGGCCACTGCCCGCAGCCAGCGCTTCATCGCCGATAAAGAAATCCAGGTCCTCCGTGCCACGCTTCGCGGACAGGTTGGAGCTACCACTGCCAGCACCTAGGAATGAGGGCTTGTTTGCGACTGGGGGCCGGCCCCCGGAGCTTCCAGTACTTCCAGCACCGGCCTTGGTTGCAATTGCGGTCGGGAATACAAAAGAGGGGGAGTCGTTACCGGCGAAACCTGGAATAGTGGAGGCAGCATGTCAGCCTAATCTGTGATCGCGAGCTCCCTAACCACTAAAGACAGCACATACCAAGCTTGGAATAGCCAGTTCCACTAAAGAAAAGTTTAGAGTCAGCACCAGATATTCCTTTGATCCTTGCAGCTGTGAACTTACTTGTCCATGACAACGGCTGGTGTTTGGGACGCCATGGCGGGTGGTTGGGCCTAGGCACGATCACAATGTAGCAAGGAGTTGAAAGAAGTGTAGGCGATGTATAGAACGAGGCAATAAAGAGGGAATCGGCTGAATCTCAATTGGTAGCCGAAATCGCCCTAACTTCAAGAGACCAAGAGGACAGGCAGACAAGGCGGGGGGAGATGCAGTGCCCGGAGGTCAGATTACCTAAGGCGCCACACGTCAACCGGTGGACATCATGTGCCGGGAAGTATCAAAATATCCCCAGGGCTTCTTCAAAATAAGAAAAAGAAGCAAGCAACCACTGAAGGTATACCGCCTCAATGATGCTTATTCTACCTCCTTTCAGCTGAAATGTGAAACTTAACCAAAATGGCAAGAACGACCAGTGTTATGAGAACTCCCATAAATTTGCAATATTTTCTCACTGTCCATTCGCACATCCTCAATCCCTAACACTCTTATCCTTCCTCAGTCTTTTATTATTCCACCATTATCATTTCTGATGCGCGGGGCGCGTATAGTGCTGCCTTTCGTTTTCTGTATTCTTTTCTCACCTCGACACGGATGGTCTCGCCGTAGGCTCTTGTCTTCGCTCGCTTCACTCCCCGTGCCAAAGTCGGCCATAGCATTAGAGCATTGGTTCCCAGTGGTTCTTTAGCCTGAAAGTCCAGGTTGTCGCTCGTTCCAATTTGAAGCGCAGGACTCACAAAGCGCTACTGCATTTTCATCGGCCATCTGCCAGGGCATTGCAGACGCGTCCAAAAGTTGCCAGTTCACGCGCCACCTCCAGAACTTCACTTCGGCCTGGTCTCGTGGCAACCTGCATATTCTGGACGTACCTGAATCGGTATATCATCTTTGATATTCGGCCCCAATCGGCAACGCTTCCCTTGCGTCGAGATTCGAGCAACCCCAACCTGATACCTCGATCAATCGTGCACAATCCTGTGGTAGATCCAAAGTTGCACTCGCCGACCCGGTTATTATGTCGCAAACGTCCGGGAATGATGGCGTTTGTGCCATATTCATTCATGCCGGAGCTGGCTTCCACAGCCACGAGAATGAGCACAAGCATTTGAAGGCCTGTGAAGTGTCAGTCTCAGTCTTTGGTACATTTGGTGGTTACACAGTCTAACAAGTGAATTGAATTAGAGCTGCGCTCAAGGCCATGGCTTTCCTAAAAAGTGGTGGCACTGCCATTGACGCCGTCGAAGCAGCCCTGATGGTACTTGAGGATAACCCGATTACAAACGCAGGGTTTGGGAGCAACTTGAATGCAAAGGGGGTGGTGGAAGGTGATGCCTCGATTGTTGATCATCACGGGCTAAGTGGAGCGGTTGGAGCTGTGCCCAGTAAGTTTGGTGTGTCTCTTTTTCTCGGAAAGTCTTTGTCTAACATGTGAGCCTATTAGATATCAGGAATCCAATTATGCTTGCTCGGAAGGTTTATGACAAGTCCAATGTGCAGATGGGCATGTCAAGGGTGCCCCCGAACTTCTTGGTCGGAGAAGGTGCAAAAGACTTTGCATGGGAGCATGGCATGGTGATCATGCCCGAGGAAGCCTTGATCTCGCCCGTGGCGCTAGAGCGTTACAATGTATGGGCGGCAGAAGTCAATGATTATGAAAATGAAACCCGCGGCGAAATGATAGATCCCTGGATTCGCCGGCCCATGACTCCCCTTGACGCTCGCCTTGAACGTCTCGAGCGTGCTTCTCAGCCAGGAGCTCGTACTGTTAGCCATGCAGTTGACGAGGAAATTAGAACCCTGCCCGATCCAACCCCTTTTTCAGATATCAAGGGGCGTCCCGGAGTATCGCTGGAGCATCAGACGCAGAAAAAGGCCAAGCTCTCAACTTCGCACCTACCCGTGCAGCCTGTCTCACTTTTGTCACCATCTCGCGATGGTAGCCCAGATGCCGCCGATAGTGAACAAAACGAGGAGGATACGATCACAGACACCGTTGGTGCGATTGCCATTGACAAGTTTGGAAATATCGCAGCAGGCTCTTCTTCTGGTGGCATTGGCATGAAGCATCGAGGGCGGATTGGACCTGCTGCCCTTATTGGCATTGGCACCCATGTTATTCCGCAAGACCCGACTGATCCAGACGGAACCACATGTGCAGTCGTTACATCTGGGACTGGAGAGCTCATTGCCTCAACACTGGCGGCAAGCACCTGCGCGCAAAGAATGTACTACAGTCAGATGATGGGCGACAACGGCCTTTTCACCCAGGTGATGGAGGAAGAGGCTCTCAAAGCGTGGATGAAAAGGGAGTTTAACGGTGCGTTTTCCTTTTTTTTTCCCCCTCGCTGTAATTTTCCAACCACTGACACTTGTTTGCTGTTGTCTGTTAGAACACAGCGCCGTCAGTAACAGCATTCTCTTTGGGGCCCTCGGAGTGGTTGTCGTGAAGAAAAACAATTTCGGCATCGAACTCTACTTTGCTCACAACACCGACTCTTTCGTGAGTCTTTCGTTATTTTCACTACGCAGGGCTAGTTGCTAAACATATCTCACAGGCCATTGCCTCTATGTCCAGCAATTCGAACAAACCATCTTGTCTAATGTCGCGAGGCTCTCGAGGAACCGTTGCCCAGGGAGGTTGCCGAATCGGTTTTCCAGATTACTGTAAGTTTTACCAACATGAATATATAGGCTGTGAGTACTGACACGGTTAATTTAATCAGAATTGCAATGCACCCTGGATGAGAACTACAACATAGTTGTAGCGAAGCCTCTTTGCTCTGCCGACTTCTGGTCTGTTGGTACTCATTAATGGACGAGGTGGTTTTCGCCCTCAACCACCTGTATCTGCTTCGATCCGGCCCCTCCCCTTTGCGTTCTCTGCGCTGCTATACCCAATTTCCCGTTATGTTTCTTGGCCATGCAACACCGATGTTTCACTCACATAGGGACAGGGTGACTAAACCAGCGATTGCTTTAACTGGCTGTCTTTCTGTCCCTGGACAGTCTCCTTTGAGACCGGGCACCAACAATGTGATCAGAGTATGTTTCAAAAAGCCCCGGCGTTCCTCCTGTGTGTACCTATTCGTTTCACACTAGTAAAATGAGAAATGTCCCAAATTATTTCCTTGTAAACCAGCTACATGTAGTGTTGCTCATAGCACCACGCCAATATGTGTTCCAGGAGTAATGCCAACCCGCAGTTGATAAAGTCAGGTCCCACAATATGGGGGTTTACCCTAATGATATGACCTTCCGTGGAAGAGATATCAAGGACCTGGAGTAGGTGTTGACATGGGCGTCCCCGTCCCGGATGCTCCATTAACACGCTTCTTCTTCTTCTTCTTCCTTGGCAACAGAGCAGGCTTAGCATTACCTTCGATGTCCAGATGCGTGCCACAAGTCATGCAGTCATTCCCAGGGGGCGGCTCGCAGAAGATACTGAGACAAATGGAGCATACGAAGCCAACATCAACCACCCGGCGATGACAAAAGCAAGCAGCCCGGAAATCGACGTCCACCCGCGTAGGAAGAACCAAATGGCGACGCGAGCGCTGATCTGGCAAAAATGCCATCATCAGGTACTGCAGCAGGCCTCGCGGCTCGGCAAGAGCCATATAAACGCCCTTGGTAGCATCTGATGCCTGCTGCAGGAAAACCGCATCACCACTGAGCTTGCACACATCGATGGGGATGTTCAAGCGCTGGCAGGCGAATATGCTGTTCATGACAGAGATATATTGGTGTGCAGCGTCGGTAGAGCCGCTCACAGAAATGACCAAGATACGGCTCTGCAGCCGCTCGTCCTCGTTCGAGGCTGAGTATCGGTTCGTGGCTGTGCTTCCACCCCCGCCGTTGCCGTTGCCATTGCCATCGGCCGCTGCGTCATCGCCGTTGGCACCACCGTGCTCCTCCGCCCAGGCGAGCGTGCGTCGGTTTATGTGGCTCAGGGCGAGGGTTAGCGCGCCCGCTAGCATCGTGGACATATTGCCGCGCAGATCGTCGCCGGTGGTTGAGTCCATTAATTCTTTGAGGTTGCGGGTGACTTGTTCTTCGACGATGCGGAAAGGACGGTATTTGTTCGTTTCGGGGGGTTGGGCGTCGCTTGCGCCGTTCATTGCGACATCGCCGTCACGATCGGCGGTGCTGTTTCGGGGTGCATTGTGCGATGGGTAGAGCCATGCTGCTTTTTGGCTGTGTGATGCGACCACGGCGACTTCGTTGGCATAGTTGCAGGCTAGGTGGGCGTTGATGAAGACTAGGATGTTGGCGATTGCTTTGGAGAGTGGGAGGGAGTCTTCGAGGATGGCCCAGGCGTGTGGGTTTGTGTCGATGACTATGGTGAGCAGGGATGGGGAGAGGTCTAAATGGTGATCTGGTTAGCTAGTTGTTCGCCTGTTGCAGAGGGCAGGGAATATTGACCCGTAGCTCCCAACTCATAATGCTCCGAAGCATCTACGGAATTCATTGTGTTGAGATGAGGGATCAGTCGAGGCTGGTGTTCATTATTGTGAGCTGGAGATCTCTTAGACTGATGCCAAGCCGGTTCGACTGGAGTCCCGAGGGTGCTGTATATACAGCTAGGATTAGATTTGAAGTCTAAGCTCTATCTAGCAGCACTCGGCATGTTAGTTGAGGATATTGAAGCGATAAGCCAGTCACGGGGTGATAACGACTGCTATAGCTCCAGGAGGGTTGAACTGTTTCTTCTTTATGTCTTTCCAATATATATCACCAACCAACGTCCGGACGTGAGTTTCACATGTTCTACATCCGAACACTGATTTGACTCTTCGGGATCTTCATTTGACTCATAAGCAATTCGGAACCTAGACTGGGGACTGGGATCTAACACTCCAATCGGATTGACCCCCGCACCGGTGAAGTCTTGGGTGACTGGAATTACCTCGAATTTATGAGCATATTTTGTTGAGAGGTGTTCTCCTTTTTCGGTCGATTTGAAAGACAGGACATCGTATCTCTTGGCATAAACCTGGAACGCGCCAAGATGAGACTATTGCATGTGATGTGCGAATATCATTTAGTGGGTTCCAGCGCGGAATACTCTGTACTATGTACCTATAGGAATGGCTCCAGCAACACCGGAGTCCGCAGCAGATGTCTTCGGAGCCCTTGGAACATGACCTCCGAGGTTGTAACACAAAAATAAAGGACTAAGTTCATATGTAAGCTGAGTATATGCTTATCGACAACGTGATGGCGTTCATTGCTGTGGTTGGTGTCTTATCGGGCCAATTGATAATGGCGATTCGTGAAGGAAATGGGTGTAAGATCCGGAATATTACAATGATGTAAATGTACATCCCAGACGGTCCGGGGAAAAGGTATATGGTGTCATCTAAAGAATTCAACCGGGCCAACGCGGCAAACCGAAATAAAAAAAAAGATATATATATATATTATGCGTTTTCCGTCTTCCAAGACCTCCTTTTTCCTTTTTCCCCATAAAAAGCGGTTGTCTGTTCCCACCTTATCGCTCTTCTCTCTCCGCTCCACCCCTCATTCAGGAAAAAAAAAAAAAACGCTTCCCCATCATCCACTTTAATTTTATTGAACTACAACTGGACTCTACATTCCTGTTCTTCTCTCGTGCAACCCTGCAATGGTTCAAGCAACGGGCGAAGAGCGCGCTGTACACCTGGCCCGAGAGGCTGTCGAACTGGTCGACGCGGGCCACCGAGAGGTACGTGACCTATGCCTTGAACGCCCCCTCCCCCCGGAAGGTAGCCTGATACTGATATGGAGGTCATTCAATAGGCCGCTTCCAGGAATCTTAGAGAAGCCCTTTCAATCGCCCCCGAAAACACTCAAGTGAAAGCCGCCTTCCTGAAGATTCAGCACGAAGACAAAGACGGCCACCAGCTTCTCGATCTCTGCCGCCGATACACTACACAGAATGATGAAAGTGCAGGCAAAGAAGCTGCTACATATCTCCTAACGGATGGCCTGAAATCCCCGGAAAACGTTGCGTTGGAATGCCTCAAATTGTTGCTCGCACAGCGCCCGCACTCTCTATCGACGACACAGGATGAGATCATATCTGGGTTGGTGCGACAGAACGTCAGTGTTCGACAATACTTCTCTACACAGCTTCAGACTTCTGTCACAGCATTCTTCGATGAGATATATGATCGGGGTGATGGAGCAGCGGTGTGTCTGGATACGGTGGTGTTGGATCCCACCGTGTGGACATCGGAGGAAACACGATCCCACTGCGAGAGTGAACTCTTCCAGCTGTTCATTGCGAAGTTGATGGAATCGGGCCACGATCTCGATGGCCGCTCTTTAAAGGGAATCACTCGATTGCTCGCTGTCCACGCAGTTGAACTTGAACATTTGATCGACGATGAAGGGCTGGAGGTGATCCTCTCATCTTTGGACAACCGGTTGCCATTGGAAGTTCGGAGCCAGGCGACCCTGGCTACTGCGAAATATCTTGAGGTCGCTAAGGAGACGGGCGAGAAGAAGCTTTTGACACTGATTATGTCCATTCTTGGTAAAGGCCGTGTCAGCGATCTTATCGTTGCTTTCTCGGCGGTAGCCGCCATCTTCCCCGTGGCTCCCTCTGCAGCTGCCAATCTCTTCTTGTCGGAAGAATTCATGGCCTTCCTGCTCCCAATGGCGTCGCGAGACACCAAGAGCAAGAAGGTGGAAGTTCCCGTGTTGGAACTTCTTAATGCGGCTTGCATTAACCGTCCATGCCGCGAGACAGTCTCAAAGAAATTTGGGGAATGGTTGTCACACATCCTGACCAATGGAAGTGATAATTGCTCGGAATTGGCTGCAGTGGCCCTGGCAAAGATCCGGGCATCCGAGCCCGAGAAACCCTCTACTGGCAACGGTAAGGTCTTGGAACAAGACACCGAGACTGAACTAGTTCATCGATTCATGGGACTGATGTCTGAACAAAAGGTTGAACACAACTCCCACGCAATCGAAGGACTGGCTTATACTTCGGTGAAGCCGTCCGTCAAGGATCAACTTGCCAATGATCCTGTTTTCCTACGAAACTTCATTACGGCTATAAAACAGGTCACCAGCGACTCATCCGTACTCTATGGCGGCTTGATGGTAATTTTAAACCTGACCCAATTCTTACCCAACCTATCCGAAGAGCAAAAGAAGATGGCACAGCTGAAGGACTACGCGGACCCGTCTACCGGGAAGGTGAAGGCAGCACCAGAAATAGATATTCGAGATGAAGAGGAAGCTGTCCTGGCACGATGTGCCGCCGTTATCGATGCAGGCATCATGACTCTGCTCGTTGAGTGTGGCCGAAAATCTATGCCTTCCACCAATGAGGTTACGGTAAAGATTCTACTATCCTTGACCAGGCCTCAAAAGTCCCGTGGAACACTAGCCCAGCAAGGTGCGGTGAAGCTGTTACTTGGTTTTGCAGCCCCGAAGCAGAGTAGCTCTGGCCCTGTGACGAACGAAACGACACGCATCGCATCCCATGCGCTGGCCCGCATCCTCATCTCCGTTGATCCTTCACACGTTTTCCCATCATCTGGATTCCCTCAGGTTACATCCGCCGTCCGTCCCCTTCTCTCCCTCCTCCCATCGCCCGACACTGCCTCGTTCTCTGCCGACCAACCCCGCGACCTACTCCCAGTGTTTGAAAGTCTCCTAGCTCTGACGAACCTCGCTTCGTACCCGCATGACGACTCTGCACCCGAACTCACGGTCCGGGAAGGCTGGTCTGCAGTGGAAGATCTCCTTTTGTCCAGCAATGCTCGGGTTCAACGAGCTGCCTGCGAACTCGTTTGTAATCTGATGACTTGCGAGTCCGGTGTTATCAAGTTCGCGGATGGCTCCAAGCAAGCCGCCCAGCGCCTTCACATTCTGCTGGCTCTGACTGACGCCGATGACGCTCCGACGCGACGGGCTGCCGGTGGGGCTCTTGCGATGTTGACGGAGTTTGATGCTGCTATAGCAGCTGTCCTGGACCGACCACGGGGTGTTGAATTGCTGTTGGGATTGTGCCAGGAGGATGACGACGCTTTGGTTCACCGAGGTGTGGTCTGCGTACGCAACTTTACTTGCATTGCGACAGGTGACATCGGAACCCGTGCCAAAGCCGCCGTTTGCGCCGCAGGAGGAATTGCTGTTCTCACTGCGTGTCTTAAGAAGACAAAGAACCAAGCAGTGCTACAGGCTGGAGTAGAGGCCTTGAAGCCGCTGATCTAATGACAGCCATGACTGTTCCATGTCTTTCGTTTTTCACACAGACTCTTTCTTTTCTTTTTTTTTTTTTTTGCGTTTTTCATTTGCATGTGGCTTTGGGATGGACTGGCTGATCCAGTGGTGTTTTTTTTTGGAAGTTTTTTCTCTTATTTTCCATGCTTCTTTTTTATGAGTTTCCGAGATGACCTCCTGACCATGAGCACAGCGACGGATTTAGCGATTGCTTTTTTCTTAGGACGCCCAAGGGAGGCGTCCGATCTATGGAATTCGGCGCACAGAGTATAATGGGTGCATACTAGCTTTTGACATAGAATTATGAATGGCTCGGTCTCAACCCCCGACTTTTGACTTGAGCACCTGACTATCAATATAATTCCCAACTAGTGTCACCAAGCCTGTGGCGCTTCTAAGGTTCTATAGTGTAGGGTCACGGGGTCTCCTCGGTATTCCAAGGTTGGATCCTTGGAACTTTGAACCATTCAAGCTTCTAGGAACTTGACCAACATTCATGGATACATTCCAGTTATTTGATCCCTTTCTCGCTTGGAAAGTCACAGAACATCTTTTCAAATGGGGATCTGGGGTGCATCGGACAATGACTAGATGCCGATCCCGTGTGGTGCAGCATGTGGGGGCCAATTAGTGGGATCCTCTCCCTCCCATTCGTATGACGTGGGACGGAAAATCCACCCTCGTGAGCTACCGGAAGGCTTTTCCACACCGCAAATCTGAATCTGAAAGTGAAAGACAGTTAAATATAGTATAGTACTCCGTACCTGGATATATAATTATGGAAGGTTAGCTTGGCGGATATATATAAGACCGTACCGTGGAGAGGGCCCCCGTGGGTCGACAAATCAACTTCAGTCCAGCGCGCACACCTCCAACTGGTTCGCCTAAGCTTAACACATTCTTCTTACACTTCTTACTCTTTACTTGATCTCTCGACCTATCCTTATCCTTATTCTCTAGGTGTGCCAAGTATCCCTTCCATATCCCCGCTCCCAGACAAGTACAGTCAGGTGTTGGAGCTCTGTCTCTTTGTCTTTCTGTCCTTTTACCTTCCCACTTCCTCCCTATTCCATAACATACACATCTCGATGGCGTGGTTCATTTCCTACATTGCCTGCGTTCGCCCGCTCACCTGATCGCTTCCTCGTGACACTCAGGTTGAACTCGCCACGAATTCCCTCCGATTGGTGACCCCGGATACAGTTGGAAATTGCAGATAAAAGTGTGGATTTTGAAAGGATTGTGGTTTTGAACTGAATTCTAGCGGAATTATTGGTCTCGCCAGTATGAAGTTCGGCCGGAATTTGTCGCAATTCACGGTTCCCGAATGGAGCACCTCCTACATCAAGTACAAGGCCCTGAAGAAGCTTATCAAGTCTGCCGCTGAGCAGATCAAAGCGGGGCAAGATCCGGATTTGGCTGGTGAGTCTAATGCTTCGTTACCTTGGATTTTTTATTTTGAACCATTGGGCCCCCTTCTGACCAGGCCTTTCTGTTGTCGTTTATAGGTTTCTTCTATAACCTCGACCGTAATGTTGAAGATGTCGATTATTTTTACAACAAGAAATATGCCGAGTTCGCCCGCCGTTTGAAGCTGCTTGAGGAGCGCTATGGTTATTCCATGGAGGGTCGCCATCCTCTCGAACCTGAGGATCGACATGACCTGCGCGAGGCCCTTTTGGATCTGCGGTACCACTTGCGCCGCTTACAATGGTATGGTGAAGTCAATCGACGTGGCTTCGTCAAGATCACCAAGAAGTTGGACAAGAAGGTTGGTGCGCAGGCCCAGAAGCGTTATCTAGAGACAAAGGTCGACCCCACTCCGTTCGCCTCCAATGAACGCGTTTTCCAGTCTCAGGATCGCATCAATGCTTGGATGGCCATCATTACCGACCAGTCCAAGGTGGACGATAAGGTGTCTGATGACGCGAGCTCCACTCATTCTTCCCTTTCGTTGAAGCGTGGCTCAGCTAGGCCTTATCTCAACCTGCCCACCAGCATTGTCACCGCTGTGGATGACGCACTGCGCAAGGATGACACTCATGTCTTGCTCGAATTACTCGAGACCTTGAAGGTTACTGCAGATGAAGCGGGAGAGACGGTTTATCCTAGAGTTCTCAGAACCCTGATTCAGCGCTCTATCCTTCATCGTTCCCGGGCAGTTCTGACTCTTCTCCTGACCCGCGTGGACACCCTAGAAGAGGACGATGATATCAACAAACGTAACTGCCTTCACCGTGTGGTCATCTCCATCGGTCGTGAGCAGCCCACGACTGACTCCGAGCCGGCGGCGTCGATGGTGCTCAACTTCCCTCCGGAGACCACCCGCTATATTACACCCGCGGCGCCTCCGACCCTCCAACCGCCGCGTCCTGTGGTCAAAGAGGAGCACATGCCGCAGCAGCTGGCTCGCGACGATTCCGCTGTTACTCACTTCCAGTTCCTACTGGACTCGCTGCGCCCTGACCAGCGTGAGTCTTTGATGGCCAAAGACCTTTCTGGACGCACCCCATTGCACTACGCGGCCCAATATGGTTTCAAGGTCGTGTGTGAAGTGATCATTGAGCATCTCATAGAATGGGGCATGTTCGATGTCAGCGATGGAATCGACGGTCCTCTCTGGCAGGACAATGACGGCTGGGCTCCACTCCATTTGAGTGTTGTAGGTGGCCACCCAAAAACCACCCGGTTTCTCTTGGATGCCGAAAGGGAGAATGATCCCTCGCCGGAACGAAGTGCCATAAGAAAACAGGTTCCCAAGTCCAGTGCAGTATTGGCACTAGCGACCAAGGCCAACTTCATTGATATTGTGCAGCTTTTGGTGGATGCCGGCGTGGATATCAATTACCAGGATGAACAGGGTGAGACTGCCTTGCATGTTGCCGCCCGATTTTGCCATGACGAGTGTGCACAAATTCTGCTGGATGGCAGCGAAGACCAGAAGGCAGACACGGAATTGGCCGAGAACACATATGGCTGGACACCGCTCTTCATTGCCTGTGTGGACGGATGCCTGAGTGTGGCTAAAATGCTAGTTTCTGCCGGTGCAGACGTGGAGCGTTTCGATTCCTCTGGCTGGACAGCTAAGGAGCACGCGGCCCTCCGAGGCCATCTTGACATTGCTCGGTGCTTGGCAGAAGTTAGCCCCGGCCCTCCTGCCACTGAGCTCGATTTTTCATCGTCCACTCCAAACCTCCCTGGTTCCGAGTCCTCCTCGCCTCCGACTCAATCGTCCCTCACTGATCGCCGGTCAAATGCTCCAGGCCCAACTTCTGGGGGTTCTAGCGCACGGCCTACTGAACCCATTAAGACTTTTGGACACAGGTATCTCACCGATGAGAGCATGATCTTGGTCAGTCTTGGAACTATGGACATGCGCAAACCGCTTGAGACAGTCAGCCTTGACCGCATTCCCATGGAGAATGCACACGCCACCCAGCTAGACACATCTCTGTCGATGGTGATAACAGCTAGCGGTGCACACGGTGAGCCGGAGGTGATTGACTTGCCTGTGCAGGACAATATCTCCACTGAGCCAATTGTCTTCCACACTACCGATCCTAGCAAAGTGCGCCTACTTTTCGACCTTGTCCCCACCTACGCAGGTTCGAAGGAGAAGATCGTTGGCCGGGGTGTCGCTCTGCTTTCTAGCATCAAGCCCACTGTGGGATCGCACAGAATCAACCTCAAGGGTGATTCAACTGTTCCCATCGTTGCCGCGAATACCCTTGAGGTGATCGGGTCTGTGACATTCAACTTCCTCGTCATCACCCCCTTCCAGCACCCGAAAATGTCTATCGCTGGCAACCAGACCTACTGGCGCTCGATGAGCTCAACCATGGTCATTGGACATCGTGGGTTGGGTAAGAACATGGCCAGCCGCAATTCATTGCAGTTGGGCGAGAATACTGTGGAGTCCTTCATTGCCGCGGCCAACCTGGGTGCCTCATATGTTGAGTTCGATGTACAGCTCACGAAAGACCATGTGCCTGTCATCTACCACGACTTCCTAGTTAGCGAGACTGGTATCGATGCGCCTGTTCATACCATGACACTTGATCAATTCCTTGAGTTGGGCATCGGACGTTACCGTCATGCCTTGCCCGGATCTGTGAAAGCTGGCGAGGCATCTGGGGATGGTCCACGCCAGCGCTCAATGTCTGTGGGCGGCTCCGAGTACGACCCCGCCGAATTGACCGAGAAGATCAAACACACACGCGACTTCAAGAAGAAAGGATTCAAAGGTAACACCCGCGGCGAGCATATCCAGGCACCATTTGCCACGTTGGAGGAATTGTTTACAAAAATCCCGAAACCTGTTGGGTTTAACATCGAACTGAGTGAGTTACTAGCGCTTCCCAAAGAACAGCTATTCCGTCGATCTAACCAAGGTCGCTAGAATACCCCATGCTCCACGAGAGCGAGGAGGAAGAAATGGACACATACGCCATAGAACTAAACTCCTTCGTTGACACTATCCTAACGACGGTCTACGATCTGGGAGGCGGCCGCGACATGTTGTTCTCCAGCTTCAACCCAGATATCTGTCTGCTGTTGTCTTTCAAGCAGCCTTCCATCCCCGTTCTCTTCCTGAGCGACGCGGGTGCTTCTCCGGTCGGTGACATTCGTGCTAGCAGCTTGCAGGAGGCCATTCGGTTCGCCTCCCGGTGGAATCTCCTTGGAATTGTTACCCAGGCTGAACCACTAGTTCTCTGCCCCCGGCTGGTCCGTATTGTTAAGGAGTCGGGTCTTGTGTGTGTCTCCTATGGAACGCTCAACAATGACGGTAACAACGTCGACGTAAGTAGTTCTTTCTTCATTCCCTTTTCACATTCCCGGAAACCCCAACCAGCCATCTAACCGTGTTATTTGTATAGTACCAAGTCGCCGAAGGCATCGATGCCGTGATTGTCGACTCCGTGCTCGGCATCACCAACGGCCTCATTCAGCGCCAGGGCAAGAGCGACCGTACACCGGGCCCATCGCCCAATCCTTCGGCAGTCAGTGACCAGGCAGCTGACTCTGCCAAGGGCACTGTCACAGTCCCAATTCTTGAGCGGACGAACCAAAATAACCTCTCACCGGATATGATTCCTCCTGCTCTTTAAGAATTGCATTGTCTTGTATCATTGCATTCTCTCCTGGGAATTGTGATTTATCGTCATACGATGTCAATTGTTTGCATTCGGCTTTTACCAGCTTCAACAGCTATCAATACCAGTTTATTTTTGACTGTTTCTACTTGTGTCGATGGTATTCTGTGGTTTGCGTAGGATTCTGATTTTCTTTCTATTGGCGAGAAATATATAAGCATAGTATTCCAAGATTGCCTCTTACGCCTCTAATAGGTCTGTAGCCTCCTATTTGGAATTTGGCCAATGCACTTTCCCCAACTGGCGAGTCAAAGAAGAAATACTTGTATTCCTATTAACCTTTCAAACCTTCAAGTTCGTAGTTATGATATATATACATTTATAAAGATCTAAGATATTCTTTAATTAGATAAAATATACTACACCGGACTCAAAGCTATCCCCTCAACGAACGAGTGCAACTAGCTGTATCGCTGGCTCGATCTGTGGTCTTTCTCCATGCTTCTCGAATTGTGCACAACAATATATCCCCGGAGAATATCATCATACTTCACCCGGGTGTGGGCGTGCTTTGGACTCCGTTACAGGTGGGGTTTGAACGGTTCCCTTTTGATGAGCAACGGACAAATATGTTCAGTGATGATCTCTGGGAAAAGAATCTATATCGCTATCCCGTACGACAGAGTCCTCAACCAGAAGGGGTCTATAACATGCGGCATGATATCTACAGCACTGGGGTATGTTTGCTAGAGATCGGACTGTGGAGTTCATTTGTGAATTTATACGGATACTGTCATTAAGTGTTTGACCTGCCTTGACTCCGATAGTCTGCTTTTCCAGGACGAAAATGAATCCGAGGATGAGGATGGGATTTCAGTTGGCGCACCATATATTGAGAAGGTAAGTCCGTCATTGAAGATGGAAAGATTAACAATCACTAATTGTGGGGTGTAGATCTTGTTTGAAAGTTTGTAATAGTGAAGATTGTAGTTTAAATATGAACGAACATGATAGCGGCTTAACGAAAAAGACGCAACATTGTGAGAGCAATAGGGTATAGTGGCAGCCCAGGTATACAACAAAGAAAGCAAATCAACCAAAGATCATGTTGGTTTGGCCAATATCGCAGTCTTCGAGGTCAGGTGCGAGCAGCAAAGGCTATGATACTGTAAGCGCAGGAAGAGAAATGACCCATATATGGCTTACCATTGATAAGGGATCTCCGAAATGACCTTTTTGATGATCCTTCAGAAGAGGCCTGTACAGACTCGGTCTCATTTGTTGAGACCGACTCAGTTCGTGTATTCTTGGGGCGTGTTTTGAACCCCTTTTCGGAATTGCGAATAGGAGGGGGAGGAATGGCAAGATGCATTATGTATTCTTCGTCTGGATAATCAAGTGAAGACCTTTTGTGTTGAATTCTTGTCGGGTTAACAAGATAGATTTATATAGATTGTGAGGGGTGGTTTATGCTTATCTTAAGTGAGGAAACAGCCAGCGAGCCAGGTGCTTATCAGCCAATAATAGTGTTTCTGTAAAGATATCATCTTATCCTAAATCTTTAACTCTATGAATGTTGCTTCCAGGGTCAAGTTCATGTATACGTAAGAGTATAACGAAACCTAGAAAGGGTATGTAGTGTGTCGGGATATGTTTGAACAAAGTATGGCTTCCCATAAATAAGATACACCATTGCTTGAATCTATTAGAAAAGCAAAATATATTCAATATAGATAAATCGATCTATGGCTTTACTTGGCCTTCAGTTGCTCGTCTAACCACTCTTGTGTGATACTCTCAAAAGTGCGGAATTCAACCGTATCCCCCCATCCCCGAAGCCACCCCACAAACCGATCAACCATCCCTATCACATGGGTCATCCCACTTGTATCGGGGTGCATCAAGATGGGGAAGACAAAACTTCCATCCCCTCCATCAATATGGGCATTTTCCCACAGCCACAAGAACATGTCCTTCCATCTCTGCTCAACCACCCGAGCATCAACATGCCCGTGGCTGTTATCGAGATGTGGGAAGTATTGCAAGGCCATCATATCTTCATTATTCCAACCAGTAGGAATTTCCACAAGTGGATGGCCGGCGGGGTGGGCATCTGCTGCAGCAAGCGACGTGGGGCGCAACCAAGTGCTAGCCGGCTGGGAGAAATCCACTCGCTCGATTGGCGGATCGCTGGGTGTGAAATATGGCTGAGAGTCATGGTGGCTTAGAGAGGAGTCGTATAGGAATTCAAACTCTCTCAGAAGCTCGATTGTTGTCTCGCGGAGCTGGTACATGGGCGCGCGATAGCCTCGGACTCTTTTGCTAGTTAGCCGCTGCGACACTTCCATGCACTTCACTAGCACGTCGCGCTCTTGGGTCGGTGTCATTTGGTAGGCACCTTCGTGGGAATACCCATGAAGTCCGATCTCGGCGCCGGACTTGATAATCTCCCTAACGGTTGATTCGAAGGTTTCCATTGTGTGCCCGGGGATGAACCAAGTGACTTTGTCGGCTACTTGGTGTTTTTGTAACATGCGTAATATCCGGTTGGCACCAACTCGGCCGGCGAATATGCCTGTGCTGTAATCTGCTAAGTTGTTGTCTGGATGATCGCCTGTCCCCAAGAAGGCAGAGACGACGTCAAAGTCAAATGACATAGCAATTTTGACCTTGGGTGCTTGGGGCTGAGCGAGAGACTTTGGCAAATCTGGGTATTCTGAGCAACGGAGTTTTCATTTCTGTTCTTCTCGGTGCTTTTTACACTCGCGATGTCGCCGAGTGAAATGATGCCGCGGGTGGGTTTCAACGAAACAAGTATCGCTGTTGCCGCGACGATTGATTGAGTAGAGGCCTCGCGTGAGGTGCTAAGATCAAGAAAGTTGACGGAAGCATTTGGGTGAAGCCGTGAGACATCCCTTTGGAGCTTAGAAATAATAGGATCGAGCGAAACACCGAAGAGATCCTGATAACCGAGGACCCCAACAGAGAAACCGCTCCCTGATTGATTCTCATGGGACTTCGCCTTGTTGACCTGGAATTGATGCTGGAGAAATAACTTTGCGTGCACCAGCATTTTTTTCTGACAGCTCATTGGCGTGTGTCCTTGATCCCATTCACTCAACGGAATCTCCCAATTTGTGTCTTGCCCACAGGGCTCCTGAGTTCTAGCGTCGATAATAAAAACATCGACTTGATCACCGAGGGCCCCAAAAGCGGTATTTATCTGAGCCTGAGCTTTAGTCAAATTGCCCGATATCAGAGGATCTAGGTTGAGCGCGATAGTCTTGTTCCTGGAACCTTGACAGTTGTTAGGTTATATCTTTTTGTCCATCTAGAAGCCCACCTTACCTGAGCAACAAGCGCGGAAGGCCTCTGCAAATTGTGCAGAGACCCCTGTAATTATGACAGACTGGTTGCTAAGACAGGATGTCATGTTTGTAGAAGGTTCGTGGAATTTGAGAATGTCGCGTCTCATATTCTTCAAGATTGAACCCAAGGGTAAGCGGGATAGCTATGGCTTTATATTTGTGTATAACTTGGGGTATATGAACTTGATTGGGGCTGTCATAATAGGTTAGTTTTGCGGGGAAATATCAAAGGCCCGCGAGCATATTCAGGTGCGGTAACAGCCAGCGAGTAGAAGATCCGCTACTTCCGAGACTCTATGTCCAGACCACTCAACACGGGGGTTGCGATCAGGATAGGTGATTTGTCTCTATATCAGCTTGTTGCCACCAACATGATTGCACTCAGTAAGACTGTGAAATCCCCTATGGACTTCTGCTCGTGTCTTACCAATATAACCACTCGCCACATGGCAGGAGCGAGCGAAGACATATAGACTTCTTGTAGGTAGATGTGATATGCAATAAGGTATAACTAAATTGGCCAAAAGATAAAAGTGTGCCTAAGCCAATACTGTCGTCGAGCTTAATCGCATCCTGATTTTCTAGTAAGAGCCAGCGACCTGTTCTCACATATCGTGTATCTTGAAGAGACAAGGTTGCTCTTGCAATAGATCAAGGGAATCGTAAAGATAAACGAAAACCATAAATATGTCAAGATATTTCCGTCGAAAGATGTGAGTCATACACGTTTTGATTGCATTGCAATTCAGATCTACTGCCATAGCACAGTTTGAAATCAAAGAAGATGCTAGTGATCTCGAGTCTTCCATCCAAGGCTCGATGAAGGAGGGTACCGAGACTGCCATCACACCTGTACTCGCAAAGAGCTTTAATCTCTTCAGTGCTTGCGCTACTGGAGTCACTACAGGAAATGCTTGGGTAGTTCTGGGAGGCGGGATTGTAAGGACGAGATTCCTTGTCTAGGTTGTGCACTGCACTCCTAACGCATCTTAGATTGCCTCTCTATACAACGGTGGACCACCTGGTATAGTATACGAGTTGTAGGTCCCCACAGTTTACGGAGCTTTCTCGGAATTTGGTGCTAACTGCTAGAATAGCGCCAGTGCCTCCTTTTTCTATTGCTTCATTGCTGCATCGATTGCTGAGCTTGCTTCTGCCATTCCAGCATCTGGAGGTGTCTACCACTGGGCTACTATAGCCACCGGTCCTCGTTATGGCATATTGTGTGGCTGGTTCGCAGGGTGGCTGAATGGCCTTGCGTGGGCATTCGCCGTAGCAGGGAACTGTTCCATGACTGGAAGCATGATTGTCTATTCATACGCACTGTACCAACCAGACTTCACACCGCAGCGCTGGCATGTGTTTGTTTGCTATTTGATCATCTCCTGGCTGTGTTGTTTTACTGTGATGTTCTGCCAACGGGCTCTCCCGCTCATCAGCAGAATCGGATCTTTCTTCATCGTTGTTGGTTTTGTTATCACAGTCTTGGTATGTGCTATTATGCCGAGCAGGAATGGTGCAGGATATGCGTCAAATGACTTCGTGTGGAAAGACTGGAGCAACGTGACTGGTTACCCAGACGGATTCACATTCCTTGCAGGCATGTTGAACGGGGCATTCGCAATCGGTGCTATTGACTGTGTCACCCATATCGCAGAAGAGATTCCTGAGTATGTAATATGGCTCCTTCCCAGACGCTTCTTTTACTGATACTTCAACTAGTGCGAGACGGAATATTCCACGAGCACTTGCTTGCCAGGTGACCATCGGCTTTGCGACTGGCTTTTGTTATTTAGTCTCGATGTTCTATGCTGTCACCAACCTGCCGCTTATTGTGAACGCCGATTCTATCTCTCCGCTGGGTGATATATATTTGCAAGCAACTGGCTCTCGAGCAGGTGCAGTGGGGCTACTTACACTCACAATCGCCCCCATTTTCTGTGCAACAATAGGATGCTATATTACCACAGGAAGGACATTCTATGTCCTGGGTCGCGACGACGCAACGCCATTTTCCAAATACATCGGGGCCATCAGTCCGACATGGCATAGCCCATTATATGCAACTTTGGCATGTGGAGTGTTTTTGACATGCGTCGGAGCAATCTATGTGGGATCCTATACTGCCTTCGAGGCTTTTATCGGCTCGTTTGTGCTGCTGACGACGGCCTCTTACTTCCTCGCTATATTCCCACATTTGATGACTGGGCGCAAGTACATCCGCCCTGGTCCATTTTGGATGGGGAAGGTTGGCCCTGTTGTCAATGCTGTCGCATGCATGTACATTGCTGTCTCCTTTGTGATTTACTGCTTTCCCTATACCTTGCCGACATCCCCAGAAGACATGAATTACACCAGTGTGATCACATGTGGATTGACCTTGTTAGTAGCGCTGTGGTGGGTATTGCACGGAAGATGGACTTGCACGGAGATAGAATGGAACATTGAACCCTGATGTTTATCACTGGTTGGAAATAATATCCTGAAATAATAATAATTCATCCATATCTCCAGGCTAAACACACATCCCTTGTACCTAGTGCCCAAGTCATATCTCGCTGGCTCCTTCCCTTTCCAAATAGCCGAGCAGACCCCACTTACGAGGGTAAGATAAGATATGTATCGATAAGGCGTTGATAAGACGTCCCAAGGCCATCCCCAAATGTGTTGTATCATGAAATCAAAACATTTAGACCCCCCGCCTTCGGTGTGAGAGCCGATATCTCTGCACCATGATCCCCATCCCCTCGGCCCCTCGGCTATCCCTTGTAACTATTGGCCCTGACTGGCCCCGCACGTATCTCAAGTTAGCTCCACCATTGAGAAGTGCCGTTGAGCTTGACAAGGGTCTCGACCTCTTGCCTTGGCGTTACTCCAACTGCACACTAAGTGACGCTGTTCTGTCGATAGTCCCCCTCGCGACCATCGACGGCCCACTGTCATGGCTCATATTGAGAAACAGCCCTGTATCAAGGATACCATGGCTGGCCCGGTGAAAGCTCCTAGGAAACAAACCAAGCGTCTTCGCCAGACAAAGCAGAAGTCGGTCACATTCACAGGGTAATTAATACATCAGGTATATTCAACTGTACATATACTCTTGAAGCTGACAAGAACAGGTGCTGGACTTGCAGGTCTCGGAAGGTCAAATGTGACGAGCGTCAACGAAATGGATGTGGAGTCTGCCAGAAATCTGGCCTGGAATGCGCCGGCTACGGTGTAAATCTGTGCTGGATGACAGATAAGAAGCGAGATATTCAAGGCCTACGACGCAGGCAGATCAGACTAGGTGAGACTTGGCCCTCTTTCACAGCCCTATTCACTAAATACTAATTCTTAATTAGAACAATCCACCTCTCCTAGCATTTCGGATGACGAGATCAACCGAATTCTATCTTCCCTTGACACAATTTTAACACCATCGCGCACCGTCTGTATAGGACCTTTTGCAATATTCTCCAAATCAGAAGATGGCGATAATGAAGACCTTGAACTCCATGCTTCATTGGAGAATAGCCATCAGACACAGGGCTGTGATTCTGAGATCACTCCTAGTCAATGCGACCCAGTCGACCTGTCCAGTGGAACTTTTGAACTCATTCGGAATGATAATGACGTTCCTCATACAGAAACCTTCGAAATGGATTTCTCCTCAAACTGGGAGTCAGTGATAGCTATGATGCATACACCAAATTTTCCACCATTATCATGCTCAAGAGAAAGGCCGCTCACGATATATCCATCACCACATAGCGAACTTCCAATGCCTCTGTTCAAAGACCGCAAAACATCCGCGCTCATGTATCACTACAAAAACCATGTCGCTGAGCTCCTACAACCAGTCTTCCACCCGAGGAACCCTTGGCGCACAACATATCTCCCATTCGCTCTCGAGGGCTGCCCTGATTTATGTCTTGTCCAAAATTCGATGCCTTCCTCAGGCGTCTCAATGTCACTATTCCACAGTATATTATCATCGGCTGCATTCCACCTCCGGAATGTCATGGGTGGATCAAGAGAATACCACAACCTGGGTCTCCAGCACCGGGCTAAAGCTCTGCGGGCACTCAAGTTTGCACTCGTAGCGCCCAATAACTCCCACCAATATATCGTCTATCTCACAGCGATGCTCTCACTAGTCACGATCGATGTAGGTTGCTTTCACTCCATATTATGGAATAATATTGAATCTAACAAATTAGACTATGACGGGAGAAGATTCAGATTTTCCAATTCATCTGAAGGGTTGTCGCCAACTGCAAAGACCCGACCATGCCTCCTATGCGCTCAATGACTCCAGCCGGCAGGTCAGCAGTATTTGCCATTTTCTAAGTCTCTTGGCTCGAACAACGGCACACGAGCTAGAACCTAGACCCTGGGCAACAGAAGGTCCATTCTTTGAGGAGCCTTACTTCCACGCCGATGACACCAACATCCAATACATGTATGGGATCACCCCATATCTGGGAAATCTGTTACAAAAGACCTGTCAGGTGGCCGAGTATCTAGCTTTCCACCAGGATGGTGAAATACCAGCAGTTCTCCTTGAGGCATGCTCGGCATTATACGATGAAATCTTTTCGTGGGACATAGAGTCCGAGTCTTTCCATCTCATTACATTGGAGGAGCCGACTATGCTTGAGATAATACGTTGTCAAGCCCTAGCATTCCATAGCGCGATCGCAATCTTTTATTACCGAGCAATCGAAAACTCCAGTCCAGTGGACCTCCAAGAGCGAGTAAGAGCAATTTGGAAGTACCTCTCGCTAGCCGAAGACCTCAAAGACGCATACTCATATAGCAACAAACGCGCAGCTCCTATGTCCTGGCCAGCATTTATCGCTGCATGCGAGGCAACCGATCGACAGCCTTGGGTTACATGGTGGGAGCGAGTCCAGGGGTACTCGATGGGAAATTTCAAAAGACAGTGGAAGGTTATACAAGAAATTTGGAGTATCATGAATTCAGACGAGAATGTGGTTAACTGGAGGGATGCCCTCAAACAATCAGGCAAGTTGGTCTTGCCTATCTGAAAGTCTCATATAGCGTGATTCAGATATAGTTGAAATCTCAAAGTTTGGAACAAGACTTAAGACTCTTCTCACAACTCATCCTTTGCAGGCGGGGCCTTGGCCTTAGGACCTGTCTTCAACTTGGCCATGGATGCCAGAATATCAACGATCAAATCCGCAGCGGCGATTGAAGTAGTCTCAGCAACGGTATCATAAGGAGGGCTGACTTCCACCACATCGGCACCAACAAGGTTGACACCCTCGAGGCCTTTAATGAAGCGTTTCAACTCACGAGTGGTCCAGCCGCCCGATTCGGGAGTTCCGGTCGCAGGGGCAATGCTGGGATCGAGGACTGATTGAAGAAATTAGCCTCTGATGTGTCTTTAGCAGGGCAAAGGTCAAATCTTACCGTCAATATCAATGGAAAGATAAGTCGGAGTATCTCCGACAACCCTCCGAACTTTATCAATGATTCCCGACATGCCGATATCGTCAATCTCGTGGGCCTCGATAATCGTAAATCCAACATTCTGGTCGATCTCATAATCCTTAGGACTCTGTTGATTATCTTTGATTAGTATTAATTCCCGATCATAGACAAAGCACCACTCACGAAAAGCTTCGTCCTCAGACCTCCATGCACACTTGTGCCCTTGGCAATACAACCCTCCCGACTGGCATGCCAGAAGAAAGTTCCATGTGTGATCGCCGACTGGTTAGACGCGATTCCAGTGTAACCCTCATAGGGATCCCAAGTGTCGAGGTGCGAGTCTAAGTGAATAACAGAGATCGGCCCGTACACATGTTTCAACGAGCGCAAGATCGGCAAGACAATCGAGTGGTCTCCGCCCAGACTCACAATCCGAGGATGTTCCCATGAGCTCCCCTCGGACGTCGGGTGGTAGAGAACCTGTCTGTAGCCCTGCTCCATTTGCTTGAAAGCGTGCGCGGCGTCGAATGGGGTGATAGGGATATCTCCACAGTCAATCTTGTAAGGTATTAGCGACCCTGACATTGCTTTTCATAATTGTAATTGCGCTGCACTCACAATTTCAAGACCCTCATCATATGGGTCCACCTCCCACACGGTGTTATAGCTGCGACCCTTCTTTTCACGTGCCGATCCTGCGCGGATGCCTCGAGGCCCGAATCTTGCGCCGGGGCGGTATGAGGTTGAGGTGTCGTAGGGGAAGCCGAGAATGGCGATGTCGAGAGGCTTTTCCGAAGGTTAGATCTCTATGGAGGGATTGGGCAAAGATATCCTTCGGTTGCAACATACCTTATTGTGAGATGCTGCGAGACATCTTTGCCATTCCAAGTGGGCAAATGTGACGGGCTGAGAAAATGGGAGATCGACGTCAAGATCTATTGTCTGTTAAGGATGTTGATGTTAGGTTTGTATTGCGTGACTGACCTTCTATCGGGTGACTATATTCAGGGCCAACATTCAAAGCAATGGCGCCCTGCAGGAGAAGAGACAATGTGGAAGTTGTGAAGCGCATTTTGAAGATTATTCGAAAAGTTGTACATCTCGAGTGAAATTGGGGTGGCTGTTGGTGTTTTATAGCCTTAACTCTACACAGAATCAGCCATTCATTATCAAATCAAATACATCTGCAAGTGCTACGAATGCGATTAATGAGCAATGCTGTCTCGCAGACTCTTTCCACAACTATTCATGCGGGGACTGTTGCTTGACGCTAAGATAGCCAAGATAGTGACCGCGGGGCGGGTTATCGGGGGTGTCCTTCTATACTTTTATTTTACTGCGTACGAATAAATGTATTATTTAGTTGATCTTATACTTCCTCAGTGAACTTGTGTATTCAATCAATTCTAAGCGCGAATCTTTCGACCCTGTATATGCGGGCCGTTTGGAGATTATTAGGAATAGCAAAGCAACAAATTAACTGAGATTAGAACCTAGTATTTGAAATTCAATTGATAAAGTATAGGGCTAATGTATCATCCAATCTGTGAAACCCCCAAAATGCAATTCAAACTAAGCACATCGCATAACAACCACACTTGGATTGCTCAATGTGGTGTGAACGCAATCTGACACTCGTGTTCCTATCTCCATAATTAGCAACTCCTTGAGGAAAACATATTAACCGAACATACCCGCATTCGACTACAAGTGTCATCATAGAATACCTCATAGCGACCTGTGATACCAGGAGAGACGGTGCCAAAATCTCCCATTGGTGTTGTTCTGTATTTTCGATAAATGGCTGCGACCAAAGTAGTCATTTCTGCCATTGCCAGACTGTTCCCTGTTAGCCATCTGTCATAGTCAAAGCCGGAAGTCGTCTCTATGGAGAAGGAACGTACTGCATGCCAATACACATCCTTCCTCCACTGGAAAATGCCCAGAACCATTTCTTCATATCGGCCAAGTTTTCAGAAGGTTCCAACCAGCGACCAGGGTCGAATTTCGTGGGATTCTTGAAAACCTCAGGGTTGCGATGGAGAGAGTATGGGGCCATAGAAACCACCGTCCGGGGCGGAATCGTGTAGCCATCAATCGTGGCTGCCGTGGGAAGTGAGCGTGGTTCGGACCCAGGAAGAGGTGCGTAGAGCCGGAGTGTCTCTTTCAAAACTGCACCGAGGTAAGAGAGCTTGTCATTGCTTTCTACCTTGGGGATGCCATCCGAATTGAGCGCGTCTTCGGGGATATTGCGGACTTCCTCAATGAGTTTGTCTTGGAATTCTTTGTTTTCTGGCCGAGAAAGAGCCCAAATCAGGAACATCAGCGTGTCGCTGGTGGTGTCAATACCTGCCAAAAGATGGTCTGCACATTCTGATGCGATATCGAGATCATCTATTCCATTTGGCTTTTCGGAATGGTGGTGGCTCCACAGTCTGGAGATCAGGGCTGTTGCGCTCGCTTTCTCACTGGCAGAAGCACTGGCATATTTCCGAGTGGCTTCCATTGCGTGAAGTCTGATGCCGCTGTAAGTCGTTGGCAGTTGCATCGGGTACAACCATTTCGCAATACACCCACTGACCCCGGTCCTCGAGTAAAGCCATTCAGTGAAGTGAGGGAAATGAACTGCATACCACGATAGCTTGCGTCGGGCAGTATCGATGATATCTCCAATGAGCGCGCGATCTTGCCCCACCCCCTCGAGACATGAAGTCTTGCCGAAAGATCCATAAAGGAACTCGGTGATGGTGTCTAGGGAGAAATAATGCAAAGTAGAAAAGATCTCGCTTTTCCGTCCGTCGCTTTCCAAAAGGTCCATGTACAACTTAACCTTGTTCTCAACCATTTCGGCATTTTGTCCTTTGAGCATCACAGATTTGGCATAGGCGTGGGCAAAGAGCTTCTTCCTTTCTCCGTGCTCCTTTGCGGTCGCGAACGAAAACATGTTCCTTCGACCGTAAACCTCAAACATGTGGTAGAAGGCGGTGCGCTCAAAGCCACTTCCGGCACCGTAGATTGCACGCAAGGCCGAGATGCTGTTGAAGGTCACCTCACTGGGGCCGATACGAACGACCGGTCCATATTGCTGATGGAGAGCATTGATCTTTCGGGTGCGAGTTCCTTTGTAGTCCTCGTAGGCCAGTTTGAACTTGGTCAGGGCAAAAGACTTTGGACCGGGAATTCGCACCAGAGGGCTAAACAAAGTAGAGATAGAGAGGTGGTAGACAAGGAAGGCTACTATGAAAGCAGCGATCAGGATCCAAGCCATTGTGTTTCAACTTGTCAAGCAGTGACACCGAAGAACTAGGTGTAATAGGATACGGATACTTCACAATACATCAAGGATATCCATTTGTCTTTATAACAAATCAATGTGTGAATATTCCCAATCGTATAAGTTAGTGAGTCACTATCTCAAAATTCTTCGAAAACGGCAACCGACAGCGAGACTCGGTAGAGCGGGGTTCGATTCTTGGAAGATGGAGGTTGTGGAGAACGACGCTTCGGAGTCTAGAATATGTTAGCATATTCGATTTGTAGCATTTATATGTCCAATCGAATCATGTAGATTACCCTATACTATCCCTGACCTGCTAAAATTTTCCCCGTTCTTCGGAACAGACAACTTGAAGAATTATCGCCACCAAAATGTCAAAGTTATCCGTGCCACCTTTGGAATCGAGCCTGACCACACGCATCTCAATGCGATGGGGATCAGAAACACCCTTTGAAACAACAGACACATTGGTGATAACGGTTGGCGAATGGTACGTTGACCTGCGAGTCGATAAACAATCCGGTAAACTCGATTGGGCGCTCGCGGGAGAGTGTATCCAGGAAGGCAAAAGCCCACGTATGATCCCAATCAATTATTCCGACCCTGGATGGTACGCAACACATGACTGACATCCCACAGGGTGCGTGGTGTTCACGCATGAGATTGACTCCCACCACAATTTCAACATCAGCAACCCATGTCCTTTTATCCCGCTCCCCAATGGAGATGATCTGGAGACTGGGACCATGGCTCGACCAGATGTACCTGGAGAGCCGATGACGGATTATGAAGAGGTCTGGAGATACCTTCCGTTTCGCGAAGGGCCGGAAGGGCCAGGGCATGGCCGTTCGTGGATCTTGGAGTCTGATGAGGGCGTTCTAGGAGATGGTTACCACCAAATTACCAAGGCATTCCTGGCACAAATTGGAGGCTCGTATTTGGTCCTTCATCAGAAGCAAATCCATGTAGTTGGGCATACACCCCTTGGAGAACGGGTTGTCCAAATCACCGGAGAGGAGGTGAGCGCGCGAAGAGAAGAGTGGACCAATGGCCACTGGGAGGTAAAATATGCATTGGGTCCAGGCAGTGATGGCTTGCCATCAATGGCTAATGGGTTAGATGTTGAAATGGGGGGGCGTAAGAGTGGTGAAAAGGTCACCGTTGGAGGTTGGGACTTTACTGTGCGCGCATATGCTGCACATGCCGTAAGGAAAACGAGGGACCCTCATCTTTAGGCCGGACACAACGGGCTATTCTGTTTCCTGTCATAACCATTCAACAATACAGCATATTGCACCTCTATTCTGCACTACTTAAACTATAATGGTCGCAACTACCATCCGGTTAAATAATGATATTTATCTTCGGGATAATGTAATTAACACGGGAAATATAGATCGAAAATCTATACAAAAGCTTCACAACACTGTTGAGGCCGCCTACTAAAGTGCAACTGGAATGTGTTATTCAAACGTTCCCACTATGATCACCATGAATCATGGCTGCACGATCAAAATCTGTCAAATCAGTGCTATCAAACTTTCAGGCCGGCGCCTTCCGTTCGAAGAGGATATCAAGCTCCTCGAATGTCCTTCCCTTGGTTTCTGACAAGCACATAGATGCTCACTCAATCACCCCGATGCTGAGTCCGCCAAACAAAAATCCAATTTTGCCACCCCAATTCGCCTCATTGAGATTCAGGGGTGGTCATGTTAGGTGGTTATTCTGGCTCATCTGTACGCACAGTCCCATACATAGGAGATGGTGCTGAGATTCTGCCTGTCACCTTGGCAGGCCCTAGCAACGTTGCTATCGATCTGACATTTGAGGTTATTCGCAACTCCTGAATAGGAAATTCTCGAGACTTGACGAGATACGAATATCAACTTGATTTGGATGGACCGTGTTAGACGAGATATAAACCCTGTGCACCGTGTCGTATAGAAATCGAGGATATTGATAGATCGTGAGATCGGAATAACGAGCTCCCCGGGCTCATAACCTGTTAGAGTCTACAGAGTAGATGAGATCATGGAGCAGCACAATGTAGTGTATTGTGGTGGTGTTGGGCTGTGCAGATACATGTAGGCGGAAAGGGAGAGCTAGTCTATTACTATGGAACATGTTGCCTATATTCTTCACCAGGCCCTACTGGGACTGATTCCATCTCAAGAGGATTCTCCCATAACCTGAGCCCTCTCGAAAGGAGTCTCTTATTTTCTGCCTCCAAAGTGACCCATACTCTTGAAATGAGCTGGCTAAACATATTCTGTTGTCAACGTCATCTCATGGTACCACTTACAGGATACTCTCCGTAGCTCTATCATAGACACGAAAGCAGTCTTACATACCAGTACCACTCCTATTAGATTTCTCTAGGGGTGTCACGCATCTTATCTGCAGTGCGCTCTTATTTCAAGAGACATAGACCTATTAAAAGACCGAAAGGACTATCCCTTTAGAAGCCAAAGGCTTACAGGAGCTATTCCACGAAGGCGGTAGTGGAAAGGTGTTTCTGTCTCTGTATGCCCTCTCTTGAATCCTTTGCAGGCTCATGACAAGTTTCACGGAAGGTGGGGCCGTCTGTGATGGAAGTCTTGGGGCGGCCTCCGTCTTGTGCATATCACTGACCTAAGCAGAAGCAGATCCTATCAAGAGGAAATCAGTCTTGAGACGCCATATCCGAGAATGTACCGGTCTTAAGAATATCTTCGTATGACTGCCTTTTGAAGAGCGCAGGCCGCTTAGGAGCTGTGTCTCATAAGTCTCCCCTTGAGAAGATACCATTCTTGAGAATCCCCTCTCATGTCAGAGCTCCTACCGAGAAGATTGGCTTGTGTCATTAGAGTTCTTGGGATGGTAAATGGCTGAAGAGACGCCTCTAAAATAGCCCTGCCTCCTGAGAGATCTGTCATATCCCCGTATCACTCAAGACGTGGTTTAATAGTTAGAGATACCTAGAACTCACCCCCTGGCGGCCTTTACCCCGACTAGGAATAGCGGATAGCGTGTAAGTCACGATCTACGGCCGTTAAATACACACACACTCTCTCTATCCTATTGTGTAGGGAGATTTCTATTTCTGTTCATTTTTAGGCCAATTGACCGTGTTAAGGTCTACCCACTATCCTCTCCATCTGATTACCGCGGGGTTGTAAGGCCATCTCATATTCAGAAAATGAACTTCACATAGTGAATAGCCGCGCCAGACTTGATCCTCCATAAGCTATTCGGTATTCGGGGTTTATTACATCGGTGTTCGGCTGATATAAGAAAACAGTAGCCTAAATACTATAGTGCTTCTATTACGGTCCGCGGTTGAAACCCCGTTATTCCTCTAACTTAACATAGTGAACCGACATAAGATCGCATGATTAAGTTCAGCTGCGCCAGACTTGATCCTCCATAAGCTATTCGGTATTCGGGGCCTATTACATCGGTGTTCGGCAGATATGAGAAAACAGTAGCCTAAATACAATAGTGCTTCTATTGCGGGAACTTAAATATATTAGTTCTTCCGGGTCATGCCGAGAGGTTTCTGGTGCATATTGCGGTGGGGGAATAAACTCCCCACTATGCATTTGCCTTTTACCATTATTTCTTCTTTTTTTACCATGTGCTGTTATGTAAGCATTGAGATTATGAGGTTACAAGTAGAAGATAGATACAGATTGAGAATACACACTCCTACACCTCTCTGAATCCACTTCCAGGGCAGTGCACCTGGGTTCACTTGTATGCAAGTCGGGTATGAAGCTGAGCTACGAGCGCTGAATCGACCCGTATGCCGCAGAACATACGCCTTAAGCGTTCCCCTCTTCAATATATAACGCATATTACACGCAGTAAACTGTGAAAAGGCGGTAAGGAGAACGAGACGCTCTTCATCGTGCAGGACATGGCCAATGAAGATCAGTTAAGGTTCTTCACGACTAGTATAGTGGCGTTTCATTAATATTTAAACCCTAATACTTCAGCCATTGACCGCTTTTATATACCGACTACCTATTCCTACTACGCACACCCAGGACGCGCGCAGTATACGCTGATTATCGAGGTTACTACCCCTGTTCTCTCTGATATTTTATCTCTCGAATTCCATCTCTATACTATCTGTTATTCTGGCACGTGGTCTTAAGCTCGGTCCGAGCGCATATGTGAGCTAAAACATTTGGTTTTGAATATTATGGCAGAAAGCTGGTGTACGAACAATGTATGGTACGGATGACCGATGTTGACAACTCTAAAATGACAAAACCCGCTATTTCAACAATCTGTGCGGTAATGATGACTAAACGTAATATATGGTATGCCTGGTACTCGAAGTCACATAATGCTCATGGTATTATACCTGGTTTCTACCATGTATTCGGACTTGATATTCGACTATTATCAACGTTCTACCGGCAGGAATAGGTGGGTCTTGGACCTTGCGAGGCTAGCACTGGGGTTAAATATTTGACCCACACTCCGCAGCCCTCCGGTTTGAATAGAACTGATCTGCGGAAACCGGATTTCTATGATGGATAGAGAGATTAAAGACGAAGATATCTAGTATAAATAGGAGACTCTCTCGTATTTAAGCTCAATTTTACAAAAATCACACTCTCAGAAACAATTAAAGAAGCTGTTCTATACTTCCAAGATGAAGGTCTCACTCGTCAGTTTAATCGCACCTATGGTTGCTATACTAGCCTCGTGAGCTTCAATCCTATCCCATACATTATTGATATGTTTTAACAATACTTAGTACTGTTGTTGGTGAAAACCACCAATACTGTGCCTGTCAACAATCATCTGGCAGCTCTACCTTGGTGGACGGTAATACCCGTGAATGCTGTGCTGCTCAGGGCGGCTCCTTTCCTGGTAAGGAAGATCCGAATTTTAACATGACCACATGCTCCATATTAACTTCCTTTCTAGTCTACGAGGATGTATATAAACTAGGCGTTGAGGTCAGCTTCTCAGGCAATTATGTGAGTTATTTGTTCAGCCATCCCAGTTAGTGCTACATAGCTCACAGCATTTTCCGGGATAGTGTCATAAGACTTCCGGCGATATTCACGGCAAAGACTTCTACAGCTGCTGCGCTGGCAAATCAGGGTCTAGTGATTCTACCTGCTGGTGAAGCTCTCGTCGCAGAGCACTATTGGGGGAGGGGGGGGGGGTGGAGCGTGGTATCGTAGTTAGGCCAGGTGTTGTAGCAGGATATCCGTATGTTGAGGAACGTGGAGCAGTTACTTACAGCTGCGTCCTATTTGCTTTCCTCGTAATTACGGGGTTCCGAGACAACACTTTCAAGTCACTCTCGGATATCCCATGGGTCCTCTAAAACATGGAGAAATTGGTCCCATCCACATATCAACTATGGGCCAACTCTGCAGATGTGTATTCAACATATCCTCTGCCTACCATTCATTTTATCTACCATCAGTCAATCCATCCCGTTTTAGTTGGTTCCGCCTGATCCCTATTCGCCAGAGTGCATGTATACCAGATTTTGTCCGGGTTTCTAGAGTATAGAATGCTCTACGTGATCTAATGACAGATAAATCGGTTGGCTCTTAGTGGCCTATTTGTGTAGTGGAGGCGAATGTAGTGTGTCTGGTTTGGTATGTAATACGAGATAATTACTAGTGATATATCGACGTAAGTAAGGTTAAGCTTCTATCCGAAGCTAGTAAAGTAATTTTTATATTAACTTATCTGTATAGATAAGTATAGAATTGACTCAAACTATATATTCAGGATTACTATAAGAAAGTACCTAAAAATAGTTAATAGCGACTATAGAAAGCTTCAATAGCTATAGTAGTTTCGGATGATACTTGAAACGAATATTCGGAGATGTTAATATAACTAGAATAGTTAAATGTAACTATTATATCGATATACTCCTCGGAGTTCTAGTAAATTAAATTTTAATAGTTGAGATCGATAACGATATTAACTAGCAAGTAAGAATATAAGTAACGTAATGAGAAATAGACTAATAAAAAAAAAGGTAAAACTTAGAGTACTTTATCCTAATGTTTTGTATTACCGAATAAATTAAATCTATAACTAGGACCCGAATCTATATAACTAGCCTAAACGTAATAGGGTTAGACGCTACTTAAAATAAGTAAGATGAGCGTTATAAAACAAACTCTATTTTATATAGGATTCACTGATAGCGGAATTCCTTCTCACCCGGTACCCCATATGCCGTGTAGGGATTTAGCCGTAGATCAGTAGGAACGAAGTTACTGACATCACAGCTGCTCTAAGAGACGGGCAGGGCCCATCTTTTAAATTATTGAAAACCAGATAATAATAATGCGTAATTGAGTATAGGAATATGGAATCGCTGCGTATCCGTGAAAGATCGGAACTGGCTGAACACATATCCCTACAAAGCTACTGGGTTATCATCGACCAAATCGTGTATGATTTAGCATCCTTTGTTGAATTTCATCCGGGTGGACCGAGGATAAACCGTCAGCTCGCCGGAGAAAGCATCGTGCTCTTGAAGAATAACAGCGGAATTCTGCCTATTCCGTCTGACGAAATTGAAGAAATAGCCCTCCTCGGACCCAATTTAAAGAATGGAGCATACTGCGGCGGAGGAAGTGCTCAGCTTAATTCCTATTATGTGGTTACAAACTACCAAGGCATTGTTGACCGACTCACCAATAATGGACATCGCAAGGATATGAAAATAAATTACGAGGTTGGAGTCCATTCTTGGGGCTTCCTCCCATGACTTGGCCCCATTACTTGGCTCCCAAGGCACATCGCCAGAGGGTAGGGTGGGAGGACTTCGTATGTGTTTCTTTTCGGAGCCGCCGTCCAACCCGGACCGGGAGGTCGTCTATATCATGGATATCACGCACTCGACTTGGCAACTTGTGGGATACTCACATCCAAAGTTGGGACCGCAATTTTGGGCTGATGTTGAGGGAACATTCTGTGCTGACAAGACTGGTGACTATAAATGGAGTATCGCTTGTTGCGGCACGGCCAGTCTTTTCATTGACGGAATAATGATCATTGAAAACACTACCATTCAGCAGCCGGGGAATTCCTTCTTTAGAAGGGGATCTACGGAGAAGAAGGCTGTGACGTATATTGAAGAGGGTCAAAATTACCAAATCAAGCTTCAATTTGGAAGTCTTCCTACTTCCAAGATTTACAAGCAAGGTGTGGTGGCCTACGGTGCCGGAGCTGGCCGTATTGGCATTTGGCCAGTCTCAGACCCAGACAAGGCTATTTCTCGCGCAGCTGCCCTTGCCAGCAAGTGCAAATACACCATAGTGTTAGGACTTAACGTAAGGCCCCCGCGACACGAATCCAATAATATTTCCATCACGGTTGGCTGATATAGCATTCCAGAAAGAATTAGAGAGCGAGGGCTATGACAAATCGGCTTTGAATTTGCCTGAGACAACCGGTCGATTGATTGCCGCGGTGTTGGATGCTAACTCCGATGCAATTATTGTCACGCAGTCTGGTGCGCCAGTTAACGTGCAGCCTTGGGTCTCACAGACAACGACTCTTACTCACATGTGGGTGAGTAAACCCGAAATTTCCTGCATTTCCGCCTAACGCGAGCTTTAACGGCTAACCGTTGTCACAGTACGGTGGCAATGAAATGGGGTTCTATTTGGAGATATCAACCCCAGTGGCAAGCTTCCTCTTACTTTCCCCAATGCTATTGAAGATACGCCAGCTTTTCTGAACTTTGAAAGCGAGCGCGGACACACTGTTTATGGTGAGGGAGTATACATTGGCTATCGCTACTACGAAAAGTTAAAGAGAAGTGTCGCATTTCCATTTGGGTGAGTTTTACCAGATGAAGCATGCTTTCTCTCGGTCCTCCTGATTCTCCGCCCGTTTTACCAAATACTAATCAAGTCTCCTGTTGGCATTAATAGGCATGGGTTATCCTACACAGAATTTGAACTTTCCGAACTCTCTGTATCGCAGAAGGCAGTGGGTCTGTGCGTACACAATACAGGGTTGGTTACAGGAGCCACAGTCGTACAAGTCTACATATCTCCTTCCCCAGCGAATACTATTTCACGGCCAATGAAGGAGCTCAAGGGATTTGCCAAGGCCTTGAACCGAGCGAGTCCCAGGATGTTGACATTGAGCTTGACCGTCTGTCAACTTCATTCTGGGATGAGACTTTAGGTTGCTGGCTGAGTGAGAAGGGAATTTATGGTGTTCATGTGGGTCAAAGTAGCGCGGATATTGTTTTGTCTGGATCATTGGAGGTTAAGGAAACAACTACTTAGACCGGTCTTGATATCTAGAGTATACCATGGTTTGAAGTTAGAGCTGGCGAATAGTCAGTTTGGAGCTTCTTTATTATTATTATTCAGTCAAATTCCCCCGGATATTGGGTCAGTTGAATTCCCGGGATGAAACTAGGTTATAGCCAAAGGATACTATGCAAGGCTGAATGACGTAGGCGCTTGTAAATCGTCTTCGAAAACGAGAATTTTCATTGAATTGGATCATGAAGCTGATTCACCAATGCTCATTATGATAAAACCACCTATTCGCTCTTTTCCAGCGCCTCGCGTCTTCCAATACTCTTGGGGTCCAGATATGGCCTCTCTCCGAGGCCAACAGCGCGGTGTCCAGTGCGCGGGCCGAGTCCATCATAATCCCAGGTTGCTGCATGGTACACTGATCGGTTATCCCAGATAGCTATAACAACAGTCAGATACGGCAGTCAGATATTTTCACGGGGGGATCATACCAAGATCGTTCGGGTTCTCCCAGCGGTTGCGCACCTGCAGGTCGTGGTTCTCAACAACAAGAGACACGAACCAGTCAAGAAGATGACGGCTCTCCCCCTCGGAGACACCGTTAACCTTCTGTACGTGCGTGCCGACAGCGAAGACACTCTTCCAACCGGTGACAGGGTTGGTGCGGATGACAGGGTGCTCAGCAATGAGCTCCTCGCCAACGTTCTCGGGCGCGCCACGAGGACCAGGGTGGATGTTGAAATCGTTGCGCTTGGCAACTTCGTTGAAGCCGGGTTGCGCATATGTTGCGGTCAAGCCCTCCAAGAACTTCTGGTAAGGCTCGGAGATACGGTCGTAAACCTCGTAGCCTGAGGCCCACAGGGTGTCTAGAACAGGATTAGTGTTTCTGTACAATTTCATTGAATATGCAAAGAGGTCTTACCACCACCGGTTTTAGGAAGCTCTGTGAGACGCAAGAGAGTATAATCACTAGGAATGGGCTCAAAGGTGATGTCACTGTGCCACTCCCTGCGTGAGGTCTGCTTTCGCGAGTTCCTGTCCTTGTACAGCTTTTCCCGGCTTGCGGAGCTGATCACACTAATCTCATCGTCCTTGACGCTGTGTTCCCGACCCGAGTTTGCTACTGGGTGGATGTGCAGTCCGGATGTGCTTGGCTTGCCCGAGAGTTCACCAAGTCGCTGGACAAGCTCCTTTTGCAGTTCGTTGTCTAGACTATCCTGCTTACGGAAGAAGACTACTCCTCGTTGCGAGACTAAGATATCATGTCAGCTCTATATATCACGTACAATCACGGATATAACTCACTAGTCAGAGCAAGTTCCTGAATCAGATCATCGGAATTAGGGGCACGCAGGAAATCCTTCAAGTTGGCGTTGGGAAATTCACGTCCAATGACTGGAGTGACATCGAATGACTCGAAAGAATCGAGAGATCCATTGGACTTGATAGGCTCACGGGCGAGACCTGTCAGCGTAATCTTGTCCTCGACAATGGGAACCACTGTAGGTGCGGTTTCGGTGACGGCGGATGCCATAGTGAGGTTGTTGGAGACAGCAGTAATTGTTGGACGGCGTTGTTTGTTGATGCTGGAAGGTAAAAGATAGGACCATGCTGTCCATCTTATACTTTACGATATACTGGATGATGCCGGTTATCCGCTTGCGACATCTGTTCATTGTTGTGCCCAGGCCTCATTGTCGCAACCCCGCAGATCTGGAACATTGCTGTCGCACAGTTAGAGCGAAAGCACGTCTTGTATGTAGATCATCTCAATAGATAACAGTCAACTTGTGCTATCAAAGTTGAGATTCGTCATTTTCCCCAAGAATTGTCTGACCCCCCGCCTCTGGAAAACTCATCGTGATGGGATCATATCTATGGGAGGTTGCGCAACAGTTGATTACCAACGACACTATACCTACATGAGTTAGAGTCAGAGGTTGTGTTCAATCAGATTAATTCAAAAATAACTGCACTGCTCGCTTATTCCTCGGCTAGATGTATGCTGTATATTATTTTACATGCATGAGTTATGCTCAAGCACGCCATGAACAGTCCGACCAATCGCACGAATCAGGGAAGGGTATTATTTTAGATGAAAAGTTTGTTCATTGCTGTGATATCAAAACTATACGAAGTAACTTCCATGCACTAACGGGCCAAAATTCGGCTCCTATTCCTTCACGTGTAAATCTAGCAAAGGCCCAATGTTCGGATAGATAATCAATGAGCGAATCGGAAATCCAATCGCTTATTTCCTTCGTCCTTGGTGGTTGCCAAGTATTTCGTCTTCTCGTCGTCCGTCATAGCATTCCATTTCTTGTCGCGGCTTTGATTGCGCCAGACATAGTATACCTTGGTTAGCAAATATATGAAGATATTTGAGACACCGAGTCCCACTAAAACACCATTGCCTCTCCGGTAGCGGGGAGCGTCATCTGAGCTGAATTAGAATACCAGACAGAAGCGGAAAATTAAAGGAAGTTTAGGACCGACCAGCGCGATAAATATTAGAAGCAATAATTCCCGATGATTGGACACACATGTTATACATGGCAGCCGAGACCGTGCGGGATCGGACAGTGTTTGAGTTGCGGGAGTTCCAGTTAACTTGAATGGCATGCGCTGTGATTTTGTGAGCCAAGATACCAAATGTGTAATAGGTATGAATATGTGAGCGTACCATTTGGATATGCCAGTAGCACAGTCATAACTGCCCACACACCCCACTTGTTTGCAGTACTGATGTCGGCCACATATAAATAGATCAAGAAAGGAAGTATCCATATCTGCCCGATCACAGAGATCAAAGTTAATTGGCTTGTAATTTCCGAGACGTATGTGAGGAGTAGGAGGAAGATGATGGACAGCACTTCGCTAGGAATAACCAAGAGATTTGTCACGAAGGTGCCGAATCCGAGGCCCCTCAGAGTAAGAGTTAGATATTGCTTGGGGGGTACCACTGGTGTTTGGAAGGTAAGTCCGATGATGTATATCGGCCAGAGATCATAGTCCTTCAGACTCTTCCAAAGTAGTTTGGGCGTAATAGGCTCTCGATTGTGCATGGTTCCTTTACTTGGGTCATCACGAATTACTCGATTGACAATGATGGTTTCCTCCCTATAAATTCTATCAACGATGCAAACTTTTGCAAAAGAAAAGTGAGATGACTTACCGCGGAGTGAACCAGCCTGATTTACCCCGAGACCAATTCGCAGTTTGGCATGGTCCTGGTGGCATCAAAACATATGCAGATAGACCAAATAGAAGTGTCAGGAGGCCCTACTCTCGATGTGAGTAACACGTCCTTGAAAATTATATGGGATAACTACTCACCTCCAACAGGAACAGCCAGCGCCATCCCGATTGACCTTGGACACCACGAAGATGCAAAAATCCGAAAGCAAGAAATCCAGCAAGAATATCCGCAATGTTCATGGCCGTCCAAAAGAAGCCGAGTCGCAAAGACAGCTCATGATGTTTGTAGAAGTAGGATAGATACAATATCACCTTCCAGTCCGTCAGCAGTGACCGGGAGGGAGGACATGTGCAACTTACATCTGGGATAAATCCGCCTTGCAAGATACCAAGCAGGGCACGGCATAAAAGAAATGTTGTTCTTCCATTCAGTCCATACTGTGCCATAGCAACTGCAGACCAAAGAACCATTTGGGTCGGAATCCACCGATCAGGTCCAACCCATTTACTGACGAGTTGGGAAGGAAGCTCGGCGCAGAGGAATGAGAGCTTAAACACCGTATTTCCGAGATTATAGTCTAAAGAGATAATGCACTCTGGTTAGCCCTAGCATATCTTAAGATGAATGACAGAACCCTGATTCTTCATTTACCATTCGTGTTCATATTCAACTCGGGAAGCATGTTGTCGGTCAGAGCTTGGGATAGATTGGACCGATCTAACTCCAAACACATGAACATGAAGCAAGTAAATACCATAATACGAAGATCGATCTTTCGGATTAATTTGTATTCCTCGCTCCATGTCCATCGAGCAGATGGGTCGAATCGGTGAAGATTCTCCCAGTCGGCTCGGGGTTGATATTCCTTCGCGGTGTCAGGGTTGTCATAAACCGACGGTTGCGTCGCAACTGCTTCGGGGTTATAGCCTTTGCCCCGCTGAAACCAAAACCGACGTTCTTCTCCCGGATGACCCAATGGTGCAATGTCAAGACTGGTAGAAGAGTCTGTATCTGGCCCTCTGAGTACCGAGATGGACTCATTCGGGCCTTTCTTTGCGGTGTACACAGTGGACATCTTGGTGAGCCAAAGATTCTACAACCGAACCGTAAGATTTATTGAAATTTCCTTTCCACCTATGATAAATTTGGAAAATCTGGGCTCTTTTTATACATCCTGCAGCGACAATCTCATGGGGATATTTTCCCTGGAACATGCTTTCATTGATAAGAGATCACTTGGCACTGGCTTGCATCATGAAGCCAAGTATGGAGCAATTGTTCTATTGGTAGTGTTGTGAGAGATTCAGGTTTAGGGCCAAGACAAGTCAAGGTTTATCAGGAATGACATCTTGATGGCTGAATATCACATCATTCGATTGAAAAACCACCAAACCAAAAGTAGACTAGAATTGTGAATAAATCAATTACCGGGGCTCTGGAACAAATACATTTGCCGAGAAAAGCGCAAATTGTCAAATCTCTTTCAGTGAGGTTGTTTAGTTTTGCCTTTTTGACGCTGTCACGTAACCATGTAACCTCCGCCTCGATCCTCTCGACATAAAAGTCCCGACCTCGCCATTCGATCCCCTTTTTTTTACCTTCATCTCTCCCTCTAGTCCCTTTATTTGCACTTGTCGCTGTTCCTTTCGTTTTCTCGGAGATTTTGCTCGACCCGGCACCGAGATCATTCTGGCCATATCCCACATGCTTACATATATATTTTCCTATTTTTCTCTACCAACCAGCAGAGTTCCATTGATCAATTCCACTTATTTACCGTTCGATCGTACCATGGACTTCAGCGTAACGGTGCAAGTTTGCCACATCCTTAGCTGCGATGATAGATTTCACAAGGCCACACCAGTCATTGTCGTCTATGGCACTCCCGTCCGAGGCTGAAACCACAGGAGGAATATCTGGGAACGCCTCATAGGACTTAAAAAATCACTGTATGACATTGCGAGCCCTCGGGAGTTATGAAGAAATTCCCTGCAGATTCGGTGGTGATATAGGTCAAGGGGGGGGGGGGCAGTGTTATAGCCCTTGGGGTTCAAAACCCATCGCTTCCCCTGTCACCATCAGGTTCGGAAGATCCGACTCTGTTCTCCGTATCCACAAATGATGCAGACTTTGGATTTTGAAACAATGTGATATCACGTTCTCCGCAATTTACCAGTTGGTATTTACTGTCGTCTTGCTGGGTCCTTGCTGCGTATGGCCATGGCGATGGGATTGCACCACACTCCTGACCTTTTTCCAGTGCTGACCTGTACCATTCTAAAATCCGGCCCGAATCTGGGCGACAGTGCTAGAACTGACGTTACTGTCGTCGCTAGATGCCGCCATGCCCTTACTGTTCTCTCTGCAGGGCATTGACCGCAGGCGCCATAAAACCTGGATGACGGGCAATTTGACACCGAAACTGAGATGCTTCCCATCCCGCAATCGAGGAGGAAGCTTCTACGCGGTCCTTTTGGGGTCCCCCCCCGGTTTGTCACTGATTTGCTGGATGAAATGGCCAAGGCCTATCGAGTCTATAACCAAGTTAGCAACTAAACCAGCCCGTCCAACATGATCAAGTAATAACATGTCCGGGTTAACCGGGAATAACGTGAATGGCCCTCATGACGACTGTGAGCTGCAGACAACCATAAAACATGAACACAACCCGGCCTCGGTGTGTATAGATAGGGAAGTTCGGTCTTCTGTCTTGTCCCCGACGCTACTGAAGACACCCGGGTGGCCAGTTTTCTGAACAGTGAAAAACATCACCCATCTCAATATCATCTATCCATCTTCTTCCATCTACTATAGACAATATGGGCTCCTTTGCACTACGTGGCTATCGTTCCTCCCGACAGACCTTTTTCCGGAACTACGTCCCTCAGCATGCCCACAGTTTTCGCGGTGGAATGGGCGGCCTGCTCAAAGTCGCTCTCCTAGACACCTGCACCTACTTTGTCGCGAAGAAATTGCGGGGGATTGATTGAGCTAACAGATTCTCTAGCGTAAACCAATATCCTCCTCATGACTCCAATGGTGACTATTAGCCTGCCTCGCCAGTTTAAACAGGAAAATGCATTTTACCAGCCGAAGATTCTGGCATTACGTTAGGGCCATAAATCAAGCCACTTGTTATAAATTGTTGAAGTCTCATATAGATGGCCTTTCTTTCACCGGGAAGGTATCAATATCTTACCAACACCGTCTTCCTCTTCTCTGAAGCCTGATCACCAGGTCCATACTAGATAATGGTCAGTGTCGGAGCCTTCTGACCACCACCTCTCTAGTATGACACATTAGAAACGATATATTTTGTGCTATGTATGACTAGCGACAGATCTACCAACATGTTTCTCAGGGCAAATGTCATTCTAGCAATAAAGGTTATACATGGACAACTCTTTTACACAAAGTATACCTTTTTTACGGTCTTTGTATATACCTAAAATGACACCTACAAAGTCTTTTAAAAAAACGTGTTAAGGACTAGTAAATGACATAAGAAGGTAGCATAAGCGGCCGACTATTCTTGTTTGCAGTAATTTGGATTAAGCGTCAATAAATCATCTGATATTGCTCATCTGAATCGGGAAAATCTCCAAGGCTCGGGTATACCCGGGCGTGTCACATGGAACCCGGCAGCCCCATAAGCTGGGTTAGAATGACATCGAAACTTGAAGGGGAAAAGGTAGCATGAAAACCAATACCAAAACATCAATCGAACTATGACAGAACGTGCATTCGTATAAAAAAAAAAACAAAAAAAAAAAAGAGCGAAACGGGGAATAGAAATATGCAAGGAGTGAATCCCGGTTGTTTGTTCTACTTTATCCACGGATGTTCAAGGTGCTTACTCCGTATTCCGTACTCCGTACCGAGAAGGTCAATCTGAGTCCATTTACCGTAGTGGACGGAGTGGATCTCGTCTGAAGCAGGCCATTCACACAAGCTTTGAGAACCCTCGTAACCCGATAACCAGGAGCTTTATCTAAATACAGACACAAACCCGATACTACAACGTAGCTGCATAAAATTTAAAAATATGTAAGTAGTAACGGTCTAGTTAGTTACGGAGTACGATATGTGACATAAGAGAGCCACGGAAAATTAGTTCCGGGTCACGGCTGTGAATGGCGATCTCTGACCCCCGCTCGTATCCTGAATTAGCATGGGCGAAGCAATGTGGCTATGAGATATTAAAATACTCCTCCCCTGCCAAGAGCTAGAGAATGTACTCCGTATGTTCCTAAACTCTGTCGAAACCTGAATTTAGCCTTTGATTTGCCGGAGCGTTTACGTTGACATTATTGGTTTAATGTCGTGTCTAGTCGAATTTGAGGATTTCTCAACGGGCCTCAAAAATGCGACACAGGGGTCTCATCCTTTAATCTCGGATGATGTACGGATGAGCCAGGGCTGGAGTAGGGGCTTGATAAATGTGTAACCGGTGCATTTATGGTTACCTAGGGAATGAATTTACTAGTTACAGAGTGCTCTATACAAATGAGTGTTTCTGCCAAATGCATTCAAATGTATTTGAACGGAATGAACGGCCAAATCCAAGTACATTCGGTATGCACTGACCACGGCTTGAAGCATTTGTTCAGATGGGGCAGTAGAGAGAGGCTTGGCTAAGTTGGCAGGACACGCCCGAACAAAAGATTCCAAATAATTTTTGCCAACTGCCAAACATTACATAAGAAAGGGAGTGGCGTTGGTAATCGCACTGGTTATGCCCTACAAATTATATTGGTGTTGCAAGTACACCATAGGGAATGGATAGGCATCTGTATGGTATTGGCCCCCACGTGCTAAGACCCCAGCTTCACAATGTATTACTCCGTGCAATTTCCGTAGGTCTCGTTCCATCGGCAAAGCTATAATATCAGGGTTCTTCACCCCGTTACGGGTTGAAGAGAAAGGCGACAAAAACAAATATGCCCTGCAGAAAGTATGTAGGTAAAGGGGAAGTAAAAAGTGCGAGTTGTAGAAACTCCCGGATGTGTGCCCAAGCTTGGACTGGAGACTGGAAGCCATGAGACAAGGGAGATTGCCCATTGGCCAGGGCGTATATGCAGGTATGGATTCGACGCCAAGTGGGGTGAGGTGGGTCTCATCCGAGTGTGTTGAGCCTCTTTAGCGAGTAGAACGGGAGTCGATCAACCATTTCGGGTGCAGATCGACATCGGAATGTGTGCACCCGCATCCTTTTTATTTACTTTTTTTTTCTTTGTTAAACCTGGGTGTATATGAACCAATCACGGATTTTTCTTGGTGTTGGTTGCTCTGAATTTCAACTCAGCCTGCCCGGGTTGCTGTAACTATATCATGCCACTTGCCCTACATCGCAATGATCCACGTGCAATCTGCCAAAAATAATACTCTCATAGCCTGACATCTTTAACCCCAGGGTGATCAAGATCCTTATACCCGATGAGTGAGACGAGCGTACGGCAAACGCCCGGTGATGAGGGTTCATTTTTGATCGGCATCAAATCTATCATCAGGGCTACCGATCGCCCCACTGTCCAAACCAAACCCTCCCTTTAATCCCTGTAGTTTGGAGTGCAAGTTGGTCGTGTAAGTTTCCCAGCGGGTAAGACTCCATTCCCCGGATAAAAACTAGAGATAACCGTTTGAACATTGTAATAAAGGACTTCGAGGTGGCTGCATTGACCCATAAACGCCCTAGTGGGGCGTATCACAACCCAATAGGATGAAACTTTGTAAGATGTGCAGTTGAACTACGTGGGTGACCGATCCAGGAGGCTGAGGCTCTGATCGACTGGGAGATGATCCCCCGTCATTGTCGTAAAATCACCGGATGTGACTCCATTGGTTTTTGGCCCGAAAGATCCCCGCTAGGTGAAAATTATAATCACTAGGCGTTCTTTGGGTCGTTTCAGGCGTTTTTTGGACTGACTATTTAGTATTAGCTTGGCTCTTGATTATGTTATTAATTAGGCACCAGATCGGCATGCTGTAGGTTGAGGGTTTAGAGATACGACCGAGACCGTCCGACATACCCACTCCCCCATAGAGCTGTTGACACTAATAAAAAAAAAGGTCCTTATTAAACCGCTTTCCCCTGTTTCTTTCCCATCTATCTCTTTGTGTTATCTCCCCACTCGCGCTCGCACTATTTTTACAACGTCTAAACGTGCCGTGTAACTTCGTCCCGAATGGCATATTGAGCCGCATTACCCATACAGTATATTTCCGTCACATACCTACAATATGTCCGCATTCAACACCCCATATACCGACTCCATTCCGCCGTCATTTGACCTCGAATATGCTACTCCCGTGCCCTCAACACTCACCGACCACAACAATGCAAGCCAAGCGGAGTCGCATCTCAGTCCTCCTGTGAATATTTCTTCGCTCTCCCAAACAAACTCCCACCGAGTCAGCAAAGCTATGAAGGGCAAGCGAGTCCATGCATGCGAGCGCCCCGGATGTCCGAAGGTGAATGCCATTAGGATATTACCGATGGATCATTTTGCTTACCACCGTCATAATAGGTCTTTACCAGAGCCGAACACCGCAGACGACATGAGCTCAGCCACGAGCCTAGAAAGCAATATCCTTGCACATACGAAGGGTGCAAAAAGGCATTCCATCGCCCGGATTACTTGACTCAGCACCTGAGTCGGCAGTAGGTAACCCCTTAACGATTAAAAGAGATTGAATCCAAAGACTGACCTATAAAAGTGCGAATTCAGCACCAAAGGAAAATAAATCATACGCTCGAAGCGACACATCAAATCGTCGGTCAAGCCTACAACAACAGATGCAGTCGCAACCAGCCAACTCACCTCCTATTCCATTCCAAGCGGATCCTACCGACAATTATGCTGGCGTGTGGGGAAGCATGGATTCCTCCATGTCATGTCCCCAGTATGCCAGGGGCCAGAGCCAGTCTTCCGCATCCGTTGATGACCACCCATCGCCATATTCCTATACGAACGATATCTGCAGCTCGCCCGTCGCAAGCGACTCCTTTGCGAACCCCCAATACCCCACTACGGGCATGCCGGCGGAGATGGTGACTGCCATCGATCAATATCTGCGGAGCATCTTGAAGCCTGAAGCCTTTTCATCACCCCACCAGCAGATGAACCCCGCGATCTGGAACTCCGATATTGAGATCGATCCTACGTTGACAAAGATCGAGAGCCCAGTGAGTGGAATCCAGGAAACCATTCGCAACAGAAAGACAAATTCTAATACTTGTTTCAGGACCAACTACCACTCTATTCATGGCCTCCCCCCCACCACTTGCAATACGAGGATCATCCAGTGCAGATGAACCTCCCATCCGACAACCGCTGATAATTATTCGTACCAATGGTTGATACGCCTACTTTGGACTTCCGATTTACTTTAGCGTTTTCGTCTCTCTCTTACATTTTCTCACTTGCTCTTTTGCAACCTCCCTACGCTTTAAAGGATCATGATATCTTGATATCTTAATACCTAAGCTCCGTTTTTTGTTTTTGGGGGGGCCCGGGGGGGCGCATTTATACCATTCCTTTACTGATGATACCATGACAATCCGTCATTTTGACACAAATTTGTTTTAATTCAATTTGAACTGCTTTACATGGGGATCATGCGCAAAAGGGTGCATTATCTGTGTGCTTTTCTTTCTTTTTCTTTTCCAGAATCGCGATCATATCTGTGGAGATTGTCTTGTCATTAATTACTTACGATACCCATGAGAATCTAAACAACAATTCCCAGACTTTGTCACATGCATCGTCATAGTGTATACATTGATGTAGCCCACTCAAAAGTCTGGTTCACATGTTAGGCTGGTGGGAAAAAAAGGGTCCTGTGAAACGATCTGCAAGGCGTACAACCTTACAGCCTTAGAGATTGGATCTATCGACTGTTAGATGTACAACCGACATTCCTGAGCCCGTGGTATTGCGCCACCACGGGGTTGCCACATGACAGATTTTGATTGCCTCGAACCCTTCACGCGCCAGCTGTGATACCCCTTGCATGTGGATCTTTGTATTGGTTTTGGTGCCTCGAAAAGGCAGCCGGGCGAAGCGCCTGCTTGTGCCACCCAACAGCGCTTACCAACGAGTTGCGTCTTAGGACACCGCTCTATTCAAAGTATAATACCATATCTGCTTTTTCACGTTTTCCGAAAAGAATGTCGGGTGATTCTCAATCTCGTTTGTACTGCGTACCCTGTGCATGTCTCACGTTGAGAAAGCCACTTAAGTCATTGTATCACTACTTTTCTTAATTGTCAGGTAGGTTCGACTGCCGAAGTGTGGTATTCATAGATCCTAATCCGTCCAGACTTTGAAATTTTTGGTGCTTTTAATCGATTATGCGTCAAACACAATATGTCATAAATAGTCCCCCATTTCCACTTTCATCGGAAAATAAAAGGAAATTGCAATAGACTTGTTGACCGTAACGCTAGTAACCCTTCAGATACCTCTGTCGATAGCAGGTTGTATGAAAGGCGGATCGCCCGCACAGGCATCAAATCGAACCTCGGTCCAGATGCGGGAGCCTAAATTAAGTTCTCGGTTTAATTCTACCCGTTCAGTCCACGTGCGAAAGATTGACGCCGATCCTTCGTGGCTTCTAGGATAGGCGCCGTTTCCAAAGTGCGCTTTGACATTTTATCTCCCAGCCTTATGTTTGTCCCTGTGGGACCAAAAGTCAGGTACACGTGCACAAGGCTCAGAGCTCCGGTCCACATGACACAAGATTAATCATTACGCTATGAGTTGGGGGTCCAATAAGAAGTTGAATGTGCACCTTGAGTCACTAATATTTCCACTGATGGGTCTTTTGTCCCTTGTCAAGCCAACAAAGAGAGCAAATTAACACCTATACAGAATTATATACATCGGTAAGCTCCCAGTCAGGAAACACCTCCAAGCGGGTAAGCACTGCTTCACATAGTATGCTCCATAATAGGCCCATCATAGACCTTCCTCGCACGAGCATAGTAGTAGAAAAGACTGAGCATGATGGTACCCACAGTCCCAATGACACTGAAGTTCATGGTTTGGACAGTCACCACCCAAGCCGGTGGCCAGAAGCTAAAGAAGACAGCGATGGTCATATAAATCAAAGCCCAGGTGTTGATAAGAATACCCCAAATGCCTGGGATATGGAATGGGCCCCAGACGAGCTTCGCGCCGGCGGTGTTGATTATAGCGGAATCGCTGCTGCGAGCAGAGCTGATCCCGCCAGTGCAACGACGCCAGAGAAGAAGACTGCCAACCACCATGTACGACAGGTAGAGACCGGAGATCGACATGGAGCAGAGATCGTTGAAGGCGACAGGGGAGCCAATGTTGATGAGCGCGAGGAGGCTGGCGATCACGGATGTCATCAAAACGGAGTATAGGGGGACAGCAGAGCGTTCGGTGACCTGTGGTTTGACGATTAGCTGGAAGATCCTGATCAGGTTTAGGGTGTTGGGATAGCAACTTACCTGGCTCCACAATCGCCAGCCGGGAATTCCACGGTCTCTAGCAAAGGACCAAAACTGGCGCGAAGTGGACGCCAACATGCCGACTGATGTGGTGGCGCCCATGGTAGTAATGATCGAACCCATCGCTGCTGTTCCAGCTATGGATCCTGTCGCCTGTAAAAAGATTGCCAGGAAGGGGTACCCAGTGGGTGAGTTCAGGGCCGATCCAAGATCCCCGCTGCAGAACAGCATAGCGATCAACATGCCGAAACCCAGGGATCCGTTGATCAAGACACTCAGCATGATCGAAATTGGAACGGCAACCGCGGCATTTGTGATTTCTTCGGACATCTAGAGATTGAGGGTACAGATTAGTCCCAGCCTTGATGTTTAAGTAATTCTCAGGAGATGGATAGACGCACATGAACCGCGGCATCACCACCGGCAAACGAAAAGATACAGCCAGCCAGTCCAACAAAGAATGACAGTCCTTGGGATGGGAATTCCCCCATGTTGAGGAACTGGGTAAAGACCTCCTTGGAGGTTCCATGATCGGCCATGTAAGTCAAGGGGATGAGAATCGCGAAGAAGCCAAGTATGTGGAGGATCAAGATCATGCCCTCAAATCGAGGAAGAACCTTGCCGCCAATACTGTTGATGGCGATAGAAAATACCACGACCGCCCAGAATAAAAGCGTCCCATGCCATCTTTCAGGCTCATACTTACTGTTGGTGAGCACGATTAGGCCTTGAATCAAGGTGCCGACCAAATAGCATGAGGTTGCAAACGTGGCTTGCCACCCGATAACAGTAAGCCAACCTGTGAAATATATTAGCGTTAGTTTTACATAGATCCAGAGATTGTCTACTCACCTGTCAGGTAGCTCATGAGTTTCATGCACGATCGCGGTGCTAGCATGGATGTCCAATGGTACTGCCCTCCAGATGTCGGTGCCCTATTGACCGGGTTAGTTTTCATACCTCTAACACAGACATATTGTTCCATACATTGATGCCAACTCTGATAGAACCACAAAGGTACCTGCGACACCCGCCCAAACGAAAAGGAATCCATATACGGCTCCAGCTGGACCTCCACTGTGTAACTTCTATTAGTACTGCGGGGTTGATAACTTCTTCCCGTCTCTTACTTTTGGTATGCTTGCAAGAATAACCTATATCACATGCATTAGCTAACACTTTCCCAGGCTTATTTCTTATCGCCCAAAGCACTTACGTGACAATTCCCTCCCAAGTAATCAGAATTGTACAACTGAAACCCAGTATTGACATCACACCAAAATTGCGCTGTCGTTGTTAGTCCATATATGATACATATTGCCAAACAGCATCTAAAGCATACCTTCAAGACAGGACGTTTTCCCATGCGTGCGAGATTGGCATCATCAAGTTCCTTCCGTGATAATTGGCCAATCTCCTCTCCTCCCGCCGAAGACATTTGCTTCGAAAATTGAGACCGCATAATGGAGGTCAGTTTTCCGACAAGGCAAAGGCGAAAATTGACAGATCAAAGAAGAATAATCACATTATGCCACAGAAGTTCAAGGGGCAAAGAAAAAAATCAAAACTAGCGTCACCCAGCCTGAACATACTGGCATGTGGTTGGGGGATACGATTGGGCGCTAATGTAGCAAAAGGCAGGGGTTACACCAGGGCTAACCTTGGAAGGAACTTTAGCTTTGTGATGAATAACGTGTTGTGCCCAGGTGGACCATCGATATTGCCAATTTCTTTTGCTCTACAGGCCAACAATAACAAAATCTGTGTATTCTACTGGGTGCGCTAATTCACCCCCGAGGCTGAGCGGTAAATTTTGGAATTCCCCAAAGCGCAGAGTGGAAATAGATTAATTAATTGTGTTCGTATGGTCGTGCTACTGGATATTATGCTACTATATATTGTAGTGGATCTTTGGCATACACACTCCATACTTGCCATTCGTTCAAGACTACGGGAAAAACCCTCAATTTCTCGAACGATAAGTGGACCCAAGCATGCCTAGACCGGTTTTGAAGCGTTGAATCAATTTGTCCATCCTTCAGTCACTGTCCACGTCCGCGTCTCCATAATTATATTAGCCCGACTGGACTGGCTTTCGGCATCCCCGTCCGGGGCCGAGGTCACCATAGTCTGATTAGTCTCTTCGTTGGGCACTGAAACTAGTTCGTGAGTCTCACTTCGAGTATCCGCAGTGCGACGGAAGGTCTTGAATGTGGTCATGCCATATGTCTTGTGTTTGCTGCCGTCATTGTTGGAGCTCGTTATACCCAACCCCATTCCCGTGGACTGGAGACTATCCAAGAAAGGCTTGAATTGGGGAGAGCAGGCTGTAACGATGCTCACGCTTTGAGCCACTTGGGTAGAAACTGCGACGGCCCAGACATCATAGGTGAAATCGCCCTTGGAGGTCTGACTGGCATAAGCGAGTTGGAAAATAATCGCGATAATTACGCTGGGAGTGCCATCTTTGTTAGTGGCTTCTCTCACACGGAGTTTAGTCTTGACACCTACACGACTCGGATCAAGAATACACTGGACAAACCAGCCTTTCTGCTGAAATCGGTCTGGATACGAACGATAACCAACAGCGCCTGGCCTATTATTCCGCCCTCTGACAAGATGTTTGTGACGCCGAGATAATTCCACCACGCACTCTGGTACATGATCAGTGGTCACCCATTTCGGTCATTAAGGATGAACCAGCCACTCACTCGACGGAAACAAGTCCCACGTAGATAATTCCAGGTCTGTGGTAAATTACATTGAAATATCGCCGTAAGAATGCTGGCAATAGTCCACAGCCCAATCAATATTCCCAACACGAGGGCGAAGCGGCGATCCAAGGACGCGGGAGTCAAGTTGCGAATGAAGACCAAAAGCGATAGTTTGGAGAAGCAAATGCTGGCGATGAATAAGATGGTTGCGGAGTATTCGGCCTTCGTTTAATCCATTAGCAATATTTCAATAAAAGGCAATCCTCATCCATACCTTCATGACGCTTTCGATTTTGCGATCGGAAAGCATTTCAACATGCTGTCCCAGTCCATTCTCTGCGGCCACCGAGACAGAAATTGACTGTGCGATACAGAATACCAGAGATGCAGCTGCAAGGCCATCGTCAAATGTCCACTTCCGAAAAATGAAATATTTCGTCCCCAGGCGAGTCAGGACGCTAAGAATAGCCGTCACCAACATGAACCAGGTCATGACATTGACAGTAGGAGTCCAAGTGTTTTTCAACTCTGGGCTCATGGCGACAAGATTCAAGGATGCACAACAAGAAAGGCTCGAACCATGCGCATCTGGACACTTGGGCAATTATCGCATGTGTAATACTGTCAGCTCGAATCTAAGGATTTTCGTGGGGCCCGCAGGACCCCTCGTAGATCATAGTACAAAAGTTAATCCACATATAACTAGTCAATTAAACATCCTTGAACGGACTAATGATATTGCACCAGCAGGGTTGTAACAGATTTGTAGCCGGGCATAGCCGGGCATAGCAGGGCATGCAACATAGCAGGGCATGCAACATAGCAGGGCATGCAGCATAGCAGGGTGTTAAAGAGGTTTGTTTTTGCCGACGAGGCCACGTTATTCGTGTGAAACTTGATCACTCTCCACTTCACTGTGAATCAAATTGCGTAAGTACAATTAAGATTGTTAATTTCGGTTTAATTCATATTGATTCATATTCAATTTATATTCAATTGGTTAATTTCTTAGCCCCTGTTCCCTGTTCCGTGCAATCTGTCTGGAACTGGTGGTTTTCTTGGCTCTGTTCTGAGATCCTATGGACCCTCAATAGGGGACACAAAACTTATATAACTTCTTATTATCGATTATTCCCTTTGGATGTTCTTTATAGATGTTTTTTTTTTTCTGAGTTGTAGTTGTCTTTTACGTTTACACCAAGGCGTATAATTCCTGACTTACGATATGACTTATTACTCACATTAACATATTTCACCATCGAGCCGCCCACACCGGTGACACCACGGAGCGAGCCTCCCACCCCAACGAAAACGCGTCCATGAATTAGCACGTAGTCTATTCAACCACCCACCATGCCACCAATTCGCTCTCGAAGCTCTAGGAATTTAATAGAGCAAGAGGGTAGGATTTTATTTTACTGGCTATCTAGGCTTTTAAAACCTAAGAATTATACTTAATTATACTTAATACGTGAATTGGTACGCTATTTTGATATACCCTATATGCCTAGGACCAATATATATAGTAGCGCACATAGTTATCCATGACATTTAAAGCTTAATATCCGGCTTCGAACCCCGACCACCTCTCCGAGCTAGAATAGTAATTAGGACCCTAAACCCTATCGAACTATATCTAGTTATAAAAGTAAGTAACTATCGTCAATTAAAGTATTACTTTGTATAAGATTAAAGAGCCCTCTAAGTCCTCTTAATTCCGCTATAAACTAGGTTTTAAAGGTATACTAGATTACTATATAATCCGCCGCCTTTCTTAAGAAAGAAGTAAGCGAATTATATACCGCTAACGAGAAGTAGAAGTAAAAGCTTACTATATCCCGGAGGTAGATACCCACTAAAGACGGCCTCTTAATATAAGAAGCTTCTTAAGTAATTACTAAGCTTGTAGAAGTAGATAAAGCACCCTATACCGGTGCCGGTATGTATAAAGAACCGGTTTTAGAACTACGTACGCGGGCTATACTAAGGTATAGTAGGTATAGAGAAACAGGGCATAGATTCAATAGATGCCCAGCTAGATTGATTGATTTTAGTATATTTAATTTAATGGCGTTTTGGTATTAATAAGTTGGGTGGTATAGGCGGCTCGGTGGTGAAATACGTTAATCTTAAGCTTGTCTTTAAACTTCGATACCTTATAATAAAGGCCCAATACATCCTAAATTTGACAGACTGAAATTGTATCGGCCGAGGGAAGTCAACCGGTCTTTCACTTTCACTCGAACTGCACATTGGGAATTGGCTGTCCTTTCATTCTCAATCACGTCACAATCGGAATTTCCTCCTAGTTCCCAAGTCGAAGAGGCTTGCAGGCCAAGAACGAAAGACGGAGAAACTCTGCAAGGGCAGGCATAAGTTGTTTGGGCCATCCATGAAGTTTTAGGATCCTATGAGTGTGACGGGGGGTTATGTGCGCTGGATTCAGGTCACATATCTGATTGGTATAGGCTAGTGATGTGACGCGATACCAACATTCCTTACTCTTTCCCAGAGCATCCTATACATCGCCTGTCTCAGGTTAGAGAACGTCGAGGTTTTCAATAATCTGTAACCAGGCAAGACAAATCAGCATAAAATCCTCTAGAATAGAACTATAACAACGAATCAATGAGAGACATAGAGGGTTTAAAGAATTCTTTCCCGCAACTGAATCCGGTACTGATTTCTTTATGAAGGATAGAATATATACGCCAAGCAGGTTGACCCGACTAGGGAGGAGTTATTCTGGTACTCGGTTAGAAACTCTGAAGATGCCACATACAATGACTCAAAGGTTTATTCAATCTCGGAGGGAGTGGAGGGGTTTATATACCCTGGGAGAGGCTGAGGTGGCTCATGCGCACATTCGTGTCCACTGCACAGCCACAATATACAAAAAAGCATCACTATCATGAACCTACTGAAATGATGGACTAGTTGATTAAATCAAAGAGTCAAGACGACTGACATGCTACGGCTGGATAGATGGGAGGAGGTAATTAAACCGGCGATTTGTATGCGTCGAGACCATATCAGGAACTCAAAGTTCGTATGTACCTGGGCTGAGACTCTTAGTTTGCACCAATAAACATTAGAAATCAAGGTAGATGAAGAACTGGAGTGCAATTATACCCGTGGACATCATTATATTGCTGATAGGAATTGAAAACGGGCTGTCAGATGAACAAACTGCAGCTGCACCTTCTCACCGGTTGCACCTCACTTCCTGGTGATTTCAGAAGTGTTCCTCAGTATTTCTTTATCTGAGCCTGTGTCTCGTTCTTCTCTCGTTCGTCTCATTCTTCCACCCCTTCCTATCCATATTTTATCGTTTATCGTCATCGCCATCGCGCGTTCATGCATTTGCCGTCATCAACGCGCATCAAGTCAAACAAAATGTCCTCCCCAATCAAACTCGATGCAAAGCTCTCTGAGCTGAAGATGGCCGACGTGAGACTGCTCATCTATGGTACCCTGTGCAACGATGGCAAGGTGCGTTTCTAAACTTACCCCATACATTTCTAATCCAGTCCAATATCTAATACCATTCACCTCATAGATCGACTTCGAGAAGCTCGCCGCTCTCGCTGGTATGAAGAAGACTTCGGCTCATACCAACTACTGGCGTGCCAAGAAACACCTAGAGCAGATCATGGACGGAAATTCCCTGTCTCCCACCAAAACTGCCCGTTCCCAGCCTGAGGACGGTGACACTGGCGCACTCAAGACGGCCCGTTCTGGCAAGCGTGGTGCGGCCAAAGACGCATCAACCAAGGAGGCTGTGCCCGCCAAGCGTCGCAAGACTGACACCAAGACTGTCTCCGAACTGGCTGAGTCCACTCAGGCTGAGGATACCACTGACCAGACTGAGTAGATTGTTCTCTACTTCAGTCGTCGCTACATCCGCGATACCGTCTCACGCTGAGAACTCCCGGAGAGGATGGAACGAATCAAACGGAGGAATAAAGTATGGGATTGTTTACTGCGGACGCGCGTCAATGTGTTCGGACATGGAAAGGATGGCTTGACCATACCATTTTCTTCTAATTTGAAACTTTGAAATGAACCACAATCACAAACATAGTTGCATCATAAATACACTAGACGTAAGAATAATCACCCTTCACATCATAGACTAGTCATACATGTTCTATTTCTCAACCAATTCTCAGTGGTCACGTCTGCGTAGTCTGATCGACGCCGAGCTAGATGGGTTTGGTCCATTGAGAGTTGTGTTGTAGGTCGCACTGCTATCAAGCACTTCCAGAACCACGGTACTGTTACCCTCGCGGTAGTCGCTTGTTGGTGTTCCATGGGTTCTGTAACCACCTTGTGGCTTCAAGTGTTTCTTGCCTGTCGCAATATCCTTTCTCGTAACCACTCTCTCGAACATCTCCAACGCAGCCAAGGGCTGGTAGAAAGGTACTTCGTGACCGGACTCGTAAATTCGCACAAAGCTGAACAAGTCACTTTGACGAACTTGTCCGTGAACAACGCCATCCGAAGTGGTGATGTTCACAAAGCCTGCGTGCTCGTAACCTTTGGCATTGATCTCTTCGGCGATAACTTGTCCACCAAGCCAATTGCAGTTAAAGTCGCTAGATCTCTAATTAGCACGGTCTAGTTAGTCATCTCATGACATGGAAGGACTCACGCGTCTCCGAAATACAGCAAAACCTGTATCCCAGCTTCGAGCAACTTCTTCACACTCTCAATTGTTCCGGACTCACGGTCGTCGTCACCTGTGCTTCCAAAGGCATTACTCACAGTCCCGGAAGACTCTGAGAAGTTCTGGTACGCTCCAATAGCAGTTTGAACCTTAGGGCTGTTGAGGTAATCGACGTAGAATTCGTATGGGAACGGATCGGGTGTCAACTCTCGCATATCATACTCGTCGCGCCCAGAGTATGTGTCAAATAGCGACTCGACCTTCGAAGCACAGAATTTGTCTGCCGTAGAGCAAATGTCATTACGACCGGTCGCGTAACATTCCAGAGTCTGATCAACGCAGTTTCCTGCTCCATAAAGGTTGTTGTACCATTCAGCCTGGACAGACTCGTTGTATGGGTTGAAGTCGTATGTGTTTCCGGGGAAAATGGAGAAGTTGTAGTATGCCTGATATTGAATGAGGGGATCGAACCAGCCATTTCCAATCAGGACGTTCTCAAGATCGATCTTAATCGAGCCGTGGGGCTTCTTGGCGTTCTGTTTAACAAAGTACTCTGCTTAAAATTAGTACTAGTCGCATCCAAGAGCGCTTGGGGTCTTTACCGTTGAACACTGGGCCGTAGTGTCCTCCGTAACTCTCAGTGGCGAAGTTGAAGCCATTCCGCGAGTACTGTGGGAAAGCTCCCATGAAGCCTTGTAGTGTCTTCCACATATTCGGAGCCGCATTTGCAGTTGTATTGGGGACCAGGGCAATGTCCGGTTTGGAGTATGTACCACATGTTCCAAGTTCCTGGGCGTAATCGGGGCACTCCTCGCTGGGCAACTGAATGACATTTCCATCGCTATCCTGGTAAGCTGGAATGGGGGCTGTGTAGGATAATCCGACTGTGGCAGGCTGGTCCACAAACAGCTGGGGAGAGTTGAGCTAGAGTCATGGCAAACGAAGGAATGCAAACTTACCATATTGCTGACATTGCTCCAGGAATACGGGTTATTGAATGCATTACCGTCTTGGTCAACTCCGCAGGGCCCCAATTCCTGGAATAGCCCAATCATCGAGGAAGATCCTGGCCCTCCGTTGATCCAGACCGTAAGTGGTGCCTTATTGAGTGTCAGTACACCTTGTAAATGCTGAAAGTAAGTGCTCGAATGCCATTGTGACATACCTCTTTAGGATCTCCGTTTCTAGCCTCAAAGAACCACCTGTGCTAGTTAGTCGCTGCCGTAGGGCCCATCTCCACCGGGATTTCTCACCAGAAAATGTGCTCGTCTTTACCAACATCGGCGTAACCAGAATAACTCTTCACATTAGGATCTTGTTCACAAATCCCAGCGGGCACTTCTTTGTATCGCACATCGATACCGGCATGTCCTTTCTTAGTGATCAAGTCACTGGGCGCAGGCACGAATTGTGCCGCGGCAGAGTGCGCTAGCACTGCTAATAAAAGCTTAGTATACAGCACCATTTTGAATTGAGATCCTCAATTCAACTCGAGGTCCAAGTCATATCTTTATATCATTCATTCCAGATAACCCCGCCCGGCTGGGGATATCCACTTTATATTGCTAGAATCAAATGGGAAGGACAAAAACCACTAAGATCGCCCAATTTAGTCTGTTCGGTTTAACCCCGACGGATCTCCGACTGGATGTCTCCTGAGACCCGGAAATGACCGAATTGCTTATCAGGCAACTTTATCATTGCAAGATTCGGGGTTGAGAGATCAGCTTTGGCAATTTTGGTACTTTTTTTCTTCCAGCCCCCCCTTGCCTCGATCTACCGCACAGTTTCATCTTGCCCCTGCATAATTCCGAAACTGTATGTGTCATTATTCTTTATACATATCAACGTCAGCCCAGCTATTATAAAATCTATGAAACGAAAATTGAGGGGACTTGATCTAAATTAAACCCTCTTGAGTGGCAGCCCAGGGCCCTTGCCAGCATCAACCTGCACATAGTACCAGATGTGCGCCTCAAAGTCCGTCAGCAACGGCAGGCCAGTTCCGGTGTTTCCGTCAAAGGAGACATCTCCATCAATAACCTTGATATCAGAAGTGCTAACCGTGGCATTGTTAGGCGAGGTGATCCAATACTCAGGGCTGACGTGAACATAACCCATTGACAACAAGGGGAGCTTAGGGACGGGGTCATTGGTGTGGGTGAAGCGGAAGTTGTTGCCCTGGGCCGTGATATACTTGGCCAAAGCCTTGTTAGCCACTCGAGGCGAGGCATACGCGTACAGCTTAGCCGATGGGTAGCCTTTGCCCCGGAGATCAGTGGCAGCAAGGGTTGCGACGGCGGCACCCAGGCTGTGGCCCACTACAACCAGCTCATAGTCGGGGTTCTGTGCGACGACCTCCTTCAGTTCTTTGATGATGTCGTCACGGACTAGCTTCCAGGAGCTCCAGAAGCCGAGTTCGGCGAGGCACCCATCACAGAGACCAGGGTTTGTGTGTACGAATGTGGCATCAGCGACCCAGTTGCGCACAGAGTAGGACCCGCGGAAGGCGAGAACAACTGCCGAGTGGGTGTGGTCTACTGCAATGTAGCCGGCAGTATCTGTGATGGTAGAGCTGTGCGTGGGTAAGTATAGCGTCTAGGTTATTTTATGGTGGGATTCACTTACTCGGAGAAGTCATAGGATACAGTCGCACCGGTTGCCTCCACTTCGGGACAGTTGCCCTTCGAACAACTCAGCTTGTCGCCCACCTGAGCCGCATAGTCCGCTTCATAGTATGACGCGGCAGCATACTGGACCCAAAATTCAAACTGGTCCAGTTCGCTGCTCGAAACATCTAACCACGTGTGAGCAATTTGATCAGGTGACACTGGGCAACGTTGTGTGATATACCTCGGGACTGCAGCTTGCCGGGGAGGGCATGGCTCAACGAAGCCACTGCAGATAGAACTGTAAAGAAAGAGAGACGCATGATGGCTTAGGGTCAATGGCTGAAGCTGATGGAGACTGGAGACATCACAGTCCGGGGGAAACCTCCAGCTTTATACGGTCAATTGCATCTCAAAGTCCCATGCAGGTACGAAGTATGGTTCCTAAAATCGGTTCCACAATTGCGCCAGCCCATTTTGCGTCGGGGGAACCACGGCGTAAAATAAAATCCGATATTGCTCGTGATGAGGGATTTGCACATAGTTCAGCTGACGGGGGATACTCCGGATTCATATAATGATCGTCAAAGTATAGATCACATCTGGGGATGTGGTACCGGAAAACAAAGAGCGCTCCAATCGTCTTGGCTATCACCGTGGGCAATTGGTGGAGTCGGGGAATTGTCTCGTTCCGGTAACTGTGGAAGGCAGCCAATATCGAACCCGTGGCGTGGACTCCGAGTACGGAGTTTATTGTACGGAGTACTCCGTGCAATGATATGCGGCTGGCTGACATATGTAAACGCCATGTGGTTTCCAAGGTTGTCCCGATCACATGAAAACATACTGATTACCAGAAGCTTGACCTACTCGGCCCGAACTTGGCAAAAATATTGTGTGCCCATTCCTTGCCAAGAGACTCCCTTGCGGGTATACCGGAGTAGGGTTACGTACTTCGCAAGAACTGGGGACTGGGTGCTCTGTGCACGGAGTACATAGGGCTCCTGCTATTGGAACACATGGGGTAAGAAATCTCTTGGCGTTCCCCTGTTCCCCTGTTTCCCCTGCTCGCGTGACTATATTTGGCGGTCCTGGACGGCAGAATTCAACTGCCCTATTTTCAATCTTTCTTCTCAGTCTACCTAACAATCGTAATACACCTAGTCTTTTGTTGTCATAATTAACAATTCAGAGATCACGACTCGAACAAATTTTATTCAACTCTGGCCGATGAATTTCACATTAAACAGCCATCCTTGATGCTAGAGTGCAGATCGCTCATCCCCACTCGCACGCGGCGATAGCCGATTCGGTGGGTCTTCTTGGCAGAATTTTCCTTCGTTCTCAGGCTTTCCACGCTGGGAGACCCGGCCTGCGCATAGCTGATAGGAGTGGGTTTGGTGGATGCTGCAGTAGGTTCAAGGGCATAAACTTCAACCATCCATTCATACCAGACCTTGCGGTCGTCGGTTTGACGGTACATCGTGGCAACGATCTCGCCATTTTCGGGAACACTAAGAGGGGTCTGGAGACAAGTGTCAGTATGATGGAAGGGAAGACACGATAATGTAGGTGGATATTTCCGAAAACTAACCTTCAAGGGGAAGTAGATGGGGAACCAGCTAATCATGCTTGCGCTCTTGGCATCCATGGTTACCGGGTTGGTAGACAACTCCACGTCACCGTAAAGCACCGTTTCAAAGTAGCCGGCCAACCCGTGGCACACACCTCTGTTCTGGGAAGGGAAGGCCAGACGTGTTCGGCGCACATTGTGAGCGTTCGAGATAGTCGACTGCATGGGGGACTGGGGAGGAATGTGTCGGTTCGGGTGAGAGAAAGACCAGGCGGTCTGCACAAAGGGAGTAGGGAATTCAGTAGTAGAGAATGACGCCGACGGGGTGGATGCCCGGTTTCCATTGTTGGGAGTGGAGCTTTCACCACCGGCAGGTGTATCCGTGGTGGAGAGGAAGTCAATAGCATGAAGCATCACGACGTAAGGGGTCTCTGGGGCGGCCGGGTTGGACACCGTTTGGTGCACAACATCGGCGTGCAATTTGGGAGCGGAAACCGGAGTGAAATGTGCCGAATATGAGGCTGGAATGGAAATTCCGTGGACGGGATTGATCACGTCGTTCACGCCATCCAGACATTCTGGGGAAAGCTCGTTGTCCGCGAAGGAGCCTAATAGCTCCGAGACAATGATATCAACATGGGTGTGGCGCATATCCGAAACTTGGGGTTCGGATATTTCAGATGGCCCGTTCTGACCCTTCTGCGAGTCGAGTAACGAGCCCTCGATGCCCAGAGATTCGCCCACATGGCCCGTACCAGCTGTAGTCGGCTGCTGTCGGACCAGAGGTCCTTTCCAGCTTCGCATGTCTGACTGGACCAAAGTGACCTTACCATCCCAGATTGTGTCGTTGTGTCGCTGTAACAACACAAACGCGTTCTGGTTCTTCTCCACGGCCCAGAGATCAATCTCCACCCCAGCGTCTGCGCTAGCCTTCAGTGCGCGAGTGACTAGCGGGCCACGGCCAGCTCCCACAACTGCGAGAATGACTTTCCCGTCCGGGTGGGACGTGGCCTTCTTCTGATCGGCCCAGTCTCTCAATGCCTTGCAGATTGCCTTCTCATACCACTCGTATTTGATGGGGTCCTTTTCAAATACTTCATATGTGATACTCTCCAGATTGACTGTCAGGGGCTGTAGAGGTGCCTGCAAATAGTCCTGGTATCCCACACCGAACCTCTCAATTGCTGTCCGCGGGGGCTGGCGCTGCTGCAGGTTGCGGATATATGAGAGGTGTGGAGTGGGGTCATAGTGCTTCTTGCCAGCCTGCGACAGACTTGGATAGTCAGACCCAGATAGCGAAGCCTGGTTGGTATCAGGGTCTTCGATATTTTCAAGTCCAGGAATAGGACCAACACCACAAAGGATAATCCACGGCGCAGTTCGAAGACGCATCATCTTCGCAATCAAACCCTGGTGGGACTTGGACAAGACTGGGTATCCTTTCTGGTTCTTGAGGAACGTCGATCCATCAATCGTCAGCACACGCACTGGTTCTGAATGCCACCGAGATTGCACAAACAGAGACGGCAGTTGCTTCGGCAGAGTAAGAGCTGTGGTTCGGATTAGCTTTAGTTCAAAACATCGTAGCAATGGCGATGGGCCATTGAAAAGAGGGACTAGCTCATACCAACGAACAGTCTTGTGTGGTATTTGCAAGTCTTTCTAATTGAATCCCAAGCATCCCAACTTCCAAACGGATCAATCTTGAGTGGCTCTCCCTCATCTGGCGTCAGGTATTCTGCCCGAGCAAGCGGGGCCAAGTCGCCCATGGTATCAACTTCAACCTCCGGGTTGTCAACCATCTGCTGCCAAATGTTGAATTGGATGTAGGGACCGAGGTCTAAGGCATCTTGAATTGCTCGGGCATAGTAGATAACACCCTCGGAGTGCAAGGGGCCGTGGTGCAACTTGGGGCCAGGAATCAAAAGATATCCGATTCCGCAAAACGCAGCATAGGCAACTTCCAACATCAAAACTTGCCGGGACAGGTCTGCAATTAACGGGTCGGGTGAGCATAGATCAATCCAGCTACTGGTCACACCAACCAATTGGCTGGTTGCATCATTCGGAGTGAGATACGAATCTGCCTTCGAGAGCGGCGGAACCACCAGAGGCCTGGTGTTCTGGGTAGTGGCCATGGTTCCAACAACATCATAAGTTGGGGACTCTAGATTGGCCAAATAAGACGACAATAGGCCAAGAACCCGTGAGTGGAAATGAGAAGTTGTGATGGGGACAGTCATCATGTCATACTATCAAATCAAGGTTAGCATTTATGAAGGTAATGTTCCAGTCGAGAGAAAGAACGAACATTACTCTCATGTACGTTTTGGATGACCCGAGGGGTCACAGTGACCAGTCGGTTGTGCTCATGGTGCCCAATGCAGAAGGCTGGCCCTGGATCCTCTGAAGGATTATAGCTATCCATGTTGACAGAGAAGTCTGGCGCAATGGTGGGGGTGGTCTGGAACTAGGGATGTAGATAAAAGCTCGTTATGAGCAATGGAGGAGCTAATAAACTTGGTATCAGGCAATCCTATCCGAAGGAGCCACGCGCATCAGACGAACTGGCACAGAGAAGTCCAGACAAAAACACACAGGGCATCAACAAGCTTGAAGATTATCGATCCCTTTGTGGAGAGCGGCAGAATAGACTGGCGGTGAGTCTGATAGGCAGCTGTGGCGCTCGGCCGACCTGCCTATCTCATATTTTTTTTCTGCGGTATCTCACTTCTTCTTTCCGCCGAGTTTACCCTTCAACACTCTCCCCTCCTTTACCTCCACGATGGCTGATAACCGATCTGATTCCGAGGGTGGCGCGCGAGCGAAGCGCCAGAAGATGGACGCTGGGGACCCAAAGAACAACCCTTACCTTGCGCACATGTACGAGAACAACAATGTCTCCGACAACTCGGCCCTGGCCAAGTTCAAGCGACACCAGACAACTGCAGCGCTGGCGAAAAAGGCGGAAGATGGCGATATCAACCCTTTCAGTGGCCGGCCTTTTTCCAGCAAATACTTCTCAATCCTGAAGACCCGTCGCGATCTGCCCGTCCACACGCAACGGTGAGTGCTACCCGACAGTTATCCTAGGAGAAAGATTACTTACTGACCACTTTACTTAGTGATGAGTTCCTGCAACTCTACCAACAGTCCCAGATTCTTGTGTTCGTTGGTGAGACTGGTTCCGGAAAGACTACGCAGATCCCGCAATTCGTCCTCTACGATGATCTCCCCCAAACTCAGGGCAAAATGGTCGCTTGTACACAGCCTCGACGAGTGGCTGCCATGTCCGTTGCCCAACGTGTGGCGGCTGAGATGGATGTCAAGCTTGGAGAGGAAGTTGGTTACAGTATCCGTTTCGAAGATATGACCGGCCCGAAGACCATCATGAAGTACATGACTGATGGTATGCTTCTTCGCGAGGCTATGAACGATCCCAACCTGTCGCGTTACAGCACAATCATGCTTGACGAGGCTCACGAGAGAACTATGGCAACAGATATCCTGATGGGTCTCTTGAAGGAAGTTGTGGTGCGTCGGCCTGACTTGAAGATTATTATCATGTCGGCTACTCTGGATGCGCAAAAGTTCCAGCGCTACTTCATGGATGCACCCCTTCTCGCAGTCCCCGGTCGTACCCACCCTGTCGAGATCTTCTACACCCCCGAACCCGAGCAAGATTACGTTGAGGCCGCAGTCCGGACTGTGCTTCAAATCCACGCCACCGAAGCTGAGGGAGATATTCTTCTGTTCTTGACTGGTGAGGAGGAGATTGAGGATGCTTCACGGAAAATCGCGCTCGAGGGAGATGAGATGGTTCGTGAGGCAGATGCTGGTCCTATCAAGGTCTATCCTTTGTACGGTAGTCTTCCACCTCACATGCAACAGCGCATCTTCGACCCTGCACCACCCCCACGCCGCCCAGGCGGTCGCCCCGGACGCAAGGTCATCGTGTCAACCAACATCGCCGAAACATCTCTTACCATCGATGGTATCGTGTACGTTGTGGATCCCGGATTCTCCAAGCAAAAGATTTACAACCCCCGCATTCGTGTCGAGTCACTCCTCGTTTCCCCCATCTCCAAGGCCTCCGCGCAGCAGCGAGCTGGTCGTGCCGGTCGTACACGTCCCGGAAAGTGTTTCCGCCTTTACACTGAGGGCGCATTCAAGAAGGAATTGATCGAGTCGACTTACCCTGAGATCCTGCGATCAAACTTGTCCTCAACAGTTCTTGAACTAAAGAAGCTTGGTGTTGATGATCTGGTCCACTTCGATTTGATGGACCCGCCTGCGCCAGAGACTCTGATGAGAGCATTGGAAGAACTGAACTATTTGGCCTGTCTGGACGATGATGGAAACCTTACTCAGCTTGGTCGTCTAGCCTCCGACTTCCCTCTCGATCCTGCCCTTGCTGTTATGTTGATCAGCTCTCCCGAATTCTACTGCTCTAATGAAATTCTTTCCATCACCGCCCTTCTGTCTGTGCCCCAGGTCTTCGTTCGTCCTCCTGCCCAGCGCAAGCGTGCCGACGAGATGAAGAACCTGTTTGCCCACCCCGACGGAGACCACTTGACAATGCTGAACGTCTACCACGCCTACCGAAGCAATGAGGCCCAGGAAAACCCCAAGCAGTGGTGCCACGACCACTTCCTTTCCCAGCGTGCTCTCCAGTCCGCTGATAACGTCCGTTCCCAGCTGCTCCGCATCATGGAACGCCAGGATCTCGAGATGATGTCTACTCCCTTCGAGGATAAGAAGTACTACGAGAACATCCGCCGTGCCCTTTGCGCCGGTTTCTTCATGCAAGTCGCGAAGAAGGACACAGGTGGCAAGAGTCAATACCTTACCATCAAGGACAACCAGAACGTTCTCCTGCACCCCTCCACCGTCTTGGCTCACGAGGCCGAGTGGGTCTTGTACAACGAATTTGTTCTGACAACCAAGAACTACATCCGTACTGTCACTGCGGTCAAGCCAGAATGGCTCTTAGTATGTCCCCCATTCCTCTCTTATACTCACTATACAGTTTATTAACTATTTTCCAGGATATCGCCCCCACATACTATGATATCAACAGCTTCCCCAAGGGTGACATCCGCTCTGCCCTTACTCGGGCCGCTGATCGTCTCGCTCGCAAGGAGAAGATGCGCGCCGAGAAGCATCGATAGACCACTTGTTTCTGCTCAGCCTAAAATTCACGCATGATACGCTTGTTTGTCGCATTGCTTCCTTCTCATCACGATGTCCATATTTTGAATAGAACTTTGCTTTCGTTGTCTACTTTGCCATACCATACTTACTCCCCGGATAAAACTTTCTTGCCGTTGCCTTCAACCACTCTATCATAAATTTGAGACCTTATTAAAACCCTGATGAGCGAAATTCAATATACACGACAGGCTCAGGCCCAGACTACAAGAACAAAACCTTGAAATATTTTCCAAAATCAATTGTATTCACAGCCAATGCCTTTAGACTGGTTAATACATTCAGAGTTTCTTGCCCAAGGTCTTGTGTATGCTCTATTGGAAACAAATGTAGTCATTTAATATACAAAAAAATTCTCCTCCGTCTTCAGTCCGGAGACGGACAGTCAATGTCCATGCTTTGGAACACAAAGAGAATCGGCAGCTCAGCTGGCGAATAACGCGGGCTCAACAACAGGAGTCGTACTTTCCACTGATTGTTGGTCTGCACTGGTTTCTCGCCGCCGATTTCGCTTGCTTAGTTTCCGTGGAGATGAAGATGACGTTTGAGATCTGGCGAGGCTGATCCTAGTGGAAGTTCTAGTGAAATTGCGAGTTGGTGGAGAAATTTCGGGTTGCGAGTTCTTAAGAGGTGTGAGGGTTTCGGAGGATGGAGAGAGGGCTTGTTCACTGGTGGAAGTGCGGGAGGAGTCTTTGGTGGAGGGGGGTTCTGAAATATGGTGTTTGCGAAGCTCATAGATAAGTTCGCGGAGTTGGGCAACCTCGCCCTTAAGTGTGGAAATGTCCTCATTTACCGTGTTGCCAGCGGGTGGCTTTCCCTCGCCAGAGGCAGGCGTTCGGCCACGTCCAAGGGCCGTGAAAAGGGCATTATCTGCATGCTGATCGGCAAGTTTGGCATTGCGTCGGGCGAAAGTATCCTCTGCCGGCACCTCGATTTGGCTCAGATATTCCCCGAAAGTGTTTCCAAAATCATAGCACTTCTGCCACAAGGGGCGGTCAATGTTCTCTTTCGGTGTTTGCTTAGCAGCCTTGGACCACCGCTTGGGATCAGCATGAACGAAAGGTCCCGAGTCCGACTGGCGGAATAAAAGTCTTGGATCAAAGCCACTGTGCACGGCGGCTCTCACCAACGCATCCGATGCATCTAGTCGGTCACAGGAGTCGCACAGGCCGACCATTCGCCCAAGCAATCTCTCGACTGAATCGAGACGGTGGTCCGTTGATGACAAGAGGTAGGTGACGGCTCGTTTCAAAACATTCACACCCTTATCCCAGTCCCGTCGGAGGCTGTAGAACCGTAGATAGGTGAACAGGGTTTCCCAACTATCAAAGAAGCCCCCGCCCCGTGCAGCTTGGAGCCAAGCATCAGCTCGATCGGGCTGGTCGAAGCGTAATGCGGCGCCTATCAAGGCGGCATAGATGACTGGATTGCTGCTGTTTAAAGATGGAACTATGAGATCCATACCATTGACCGTTCGATGCTTATAAACCCCCCTGCTCCCTAAGTTGACGGAGTAGCCTTCTCCGCCAAGCATTTTCAGGAACAAATCGAAATCCTTGAGATTTTTCGATTTTCTGAAGAAGGTGATGATTGTGATCACAAGCGAAGGGTTGAGGAAGAACCGGTTGGGCAATAATGTCCGCAGAAGCAGCTCGACCAGGTCATTTTGGCGGGTTTGGCCAAATGCCATGATCATAAGCCGGAAAGCTGTTGGTCGATCCGGGTCCCTCGAGCTCAAGATGTTGTTGGATATCCGCAGAAGCAGTTCCTGGAGAGACATCTGCTGGCTCGTGTAGATGTGGATGTCGTTGGTGAGTTCGGCATCAAGGGTCTCACGCTCTCTTTGCATCTCGCCCAATTGACTCGCGGCATAGTCTTGCGTGATATCACTGTATGTGGCATGTCTGTTTGTTTTCAAGGTATTCATTCGATGGCGAATATTATTCAGTTCCTCCAGGAGCTGCGCGACGTTTACCTGGGGGGTCTCGAAATCCGCCGCGTAGTTCATTGAGACGCCCGAGTAACGATGTGCGATAGCCGGTCGTAACAAAATCCGAATAGCGAATTGCCTTAAAGCGAGTTTCTGAATAGCCTTCAGGCGAAGATCATCCTCCAAAACCCAGCTAGGTAATGTCTCTTGTGGAAGGAAGATCTCGCTCTCATCCTGCTCATCAATTGTGTGTTCATTCTCCTCGGCTGGTTCATTTTCTACCGCCCGCACCCCGACCGCGTTCAACCGTGTTCTTTCTGTGTGGAAGGCCCTTATTCTGTTGAAGCTGGCTGGGGATGTGATTCCGGGAGGGAAGCGAGCAACAGTGCCGAATCCCCTCGCTTGTATTAGGCGATTGAGTCCTCGGGTTTCTCTTCGTGATTGTAATGACGCCAAAATGCGCTCCTCTTCGTCCACCAACTCGCTCACTTCGGCCTTGACCGCGGCAATCTTTTCGTCCCAGTCATGTCGGCGGCGATCCTTCACGCTCGCATCGGCAATAGCAGCAGCGGCAAAAATGCTACCGTAAAGTGCGGTAACGGAGTTCCCAATTCGAAGTCGTCTCTTACTAGAAGTTGCTGCCCGCGAAGTTACCCCATTGGCAGTAGTGCTTAAACACCCGACACACCGGCAGGATGACTGTTTCGAAACAGCACGGGACCACAAACCCTGCATTCTCAGTGCATTGCTATCGCGCAATGTGTTCCAAAAGATAATATTGAAAACTAATGATTAATTGGACTCCTCCCGGAGCCCCGTCGCGAGTAGGGGTATGGAAATAGATGGGGTAACATGCAATGGAGCAAAGCAACCTTGGAAAAAAGGTTGCAATTCCGCAAATGCTCGGGTGATCGGTGCAAACATTACAAACGAGCTAAGACCCCATATCTCCTGAGCACCATTGAACGTCCAAGAGCTGTAAATCTATCTGCTGTTTTTGTTTTCTTGAACGAATCTCTTTTGTCACGATATACAATGGTTACTAAACTGTTCGGTTTCGCCGCCGGGCTGCTTGCGCTAAGCGGGCTTGCCAACGCCCATGGCTCGCATTCAAATGACGAAGCTCCCTCAGATGATTGGGCCACTAGACACATGATAGGTAAGACACGGCGGTAATGCCTCAATGGAAAAGTTGACGTTACTAAAGTTGTAACATCTAGAGGAGCACCATATTGGATCTTTTGACCCAACCTCATTCTTCATCCTGCACGATTACGATTCCTCAGGGACATGGACACACGACGAAGTCCGCAAGACATACGGCCTCAACGACGAATCCAATGCTGCTGTCAGTGAAGACAAGAAGCAAGATGCCGTGCGCACAGTCTTTGAGCTATTTGACTCTGGAAACACCGGGTTTATTGACCGGGAGGACTGGCTGGCCGGACTCGCTGCAGGTAAACGGCTGCCCGATCTCGGTTACGGCCCCGGACACCATGGTGACCTTGAGTATGAATACGAGATCCATCACTTTGAGAAGTACCACGGCGATGATGCGACGGAGGAGGACTTGACTCACCCCGAGGATATTGAGCATTTCCGAAAGCATGATGAGGAGGAGGATGCTGCAATTGCCCTCGAAAAGCTGGAGCAGATCCAAGTTGTCGTTGGCAATATTCCTCAGAAATTCCGCCGGAATTTTTAGACTATTGAGCTCACAGTTCCAATGCTTCTTTTTCTATGTACATACGCGCTTTTACATATCGGGTTTCGTCGATTTGAGTCTCGTAGTTCATCTAACATATGCCCCCTCCCCTTTAGGATATTTTAGTATCTTTCTGCATATAACACTTCCAATATGAGATTTATGAGAAGCTAAAGCAGCTATTCAAGACGTTGGACTTGGAAGCAGCGGATGTAACGATAAATAGCCAGCCATAAAATGAGAAATGATAACTGAAACACCGGGGATAGTATTGAGACGCTAAAAGCTCAAAAAGAGAGGGATGATTCATGGCAAAAGGCGACAGTCAGCGCCAATACCAAACATGGAAACAATGGAAAAGAGGTCATGGGAAAACAAGGAATTGCTAAGAGCATAATTATCCCTTTATACTTTAATTTGTCTTCCAAGAGCTTGGCTCTCAGTACTCCGTAGTGTAGCCCAGCCTATCAGTTGAATCGATAACTCTGCAGCATAAGAGTTAGCATTGAACTTAGCCGGTCTAGCTTGAGAAGGGTTTTCAAACTTACGAGTATTGTTTCGTCAGAGTCCCTTCTCCGCCCTTCGACAGATCAATATTGAACACGTAGAAGTTGCCATCACTAGTGACAACCATGACTTGGGGAGTGTTGCTACTCATGGCAACCACACTCCTCAACGGGCCGGGGCCTGCGTTCCCACCAGTGCCGGAGTTCGACCGCGGCAATTTGATCCAAGCAAAGTCACGCGCTGGCTCCCACATCTCACTGACTCCCTTGGGAAGATATCCGCCCATTCTGGCGGCAACTGCGCCACCGACGTTTTGAGAGGTCCGACGAAGCATCCCCATCAAAGTGCCGTTGTGCTTCCGCAAGGAAGAATCCGAGCCAGCATCGCCGCCGGTCTCGTCCTCCTCGGGTGAATATCCATAGGTATTTGGCGGAGATCCATGGTCCCGAGCTGGAGGAGAATGCGAGGAAGATCCATCTGACAGTGGTCCTTGTTGGGTCAACTTGAAGATGTGGACGGTCTCTGTGGACGAAGAGACACATAAGAGTGTGGATGTGGTGTTGAAGGACATGCTGTAGATTCTTGACGGCATGGAGCCACGTCGGAATTGGTACAGCTTGTGGCCATCTGGAACTGAGAAAATTCGGATGATGGTTCCTTTATCTGAGGCAGTAGCAAGTAAAGTGCCATCGCTATTCAGCGCGATGAGTGCCAGAGGAGAGCGATGGGCTTCGATAACGTTGATAGCTTCTAGCTTTACAGCATCAAATATTAGAACATCTCCAGTCGTAGGAGATACATGGGTTGTTCCAGGGGGCGCATGCGCTGGTGTGCTTGCACCTGCAGGGGCTTTTTGCGGAAGAGGGTATGCCATGTAACAATTCTCTGAAGATGGCGCAAGGGCACATATTGCTGTTGATTTGTCAGAACTGGGCATAAAGCTGCTTAAAAAGAAGAAAAGAAAAACAGGCGCAAGAGCTCTGTACCGTTAGGATTTGGTGAAGTATCGATGGTAGATAGAAGCTTCATGGTCTGGATATCATAAAGATAGATCTGATCCTCCAGGACAATAACAAGTCGCTTGCGGTTCAGTTTCACTGCGAGAACTGTTGTTGGAAATGTTAATTCACATATTGTGCATTGTCTCTATTCCAAATATTAGTTCAACATCTGCATGAAGTGTGAATCCAAATGATTTGAGATAGGTACCTTGGTGTTTTGAATCTGCAAGCGTCTGGGTGATAGGATAAGAGCTACAAGAGAGGTTGAGAATAGCATCTCAATGACAGCAATATTCCCCTCTTTAGCTTCATAGCTCTTGGCAAATGGTTCAGTTGTGAAGATCTGAAACCCCTTAGATGTTGCTATCAATGCGGTCAATGGATGTCCAACGATAAAACAGAAAGAAACAATTCCGGCGATAGACTCACCCACAGCCAGGTAGCTATAGTCCTGGTTAAATGTCACGAAATTCATGGCCATTTTTGGAAAGGTTCAGGATTGTAAATGAAATCAATGAGATTGATACAAGGCAACTCTCGGAGGTCGGAGATACCCCGCTTAGGGCGAGATTGAGAGGGAGCCGAACCAGCAACTCTTTGCCTGTCACTGGCCACTGCGTAACATATCTTGGACTTAGAACAATACGATATGCTTCAAAGGCGAGGATGTGAAGAAGAAAGGATATGATCTCCGCGAGGTCTTTGGTCGTCGAGGTTTGCGCTTGGGCCACACCTTGATTGCCCACCGCCTACGGATTTCTCTTATCAACAATCGCCTGTTCGTTTTGTTTTACTTCACTCTCTACCTATATACTTGATTTTCTCTGCCACTTCATGGCCTTCCCTTCCCGCTTTAGTGCTCAGGCCTTGCTGCTTTTGCTCACTGAGTACACCTAGGCACCCGTGGACGCCCCTGAGTATTACAATCACAAAGCTCGCTCACTGAGCCTCACCTGAGCGCCCTGATTTGCTCACTGAGCAGCCTGATTCGCTTACTGAGCTGAGCAAAATGCGGGAGCAGCTAAGTCAAGCTCACCTCAATAAAATTTACCGTGCTAGCCCCATCCAAATACAGTTGTTCACCAGAACTCTTGACCGTTGTGCCCTCGATGAAAGGCTAGCGTCATCAATTTGTTGGTCGATCCTGGTAGTTTCGCCTCCAGCTGGAAGGCAAATTGATAATGGGGCCACATTTGTTGGGTTTACTACCCCTTTCACGCAAGCGAGCTTAATCCGTGGCGCCCGTTTATCTTCATCAATTACCAGACATCGCCATAGAACAATAGCTATAAGATACCTAATACTTTCACGAACCTAGTAATATTACTTTTTGAGATGAGATTTATATGGTACAATAAAACTCCTTCAGAAATTCGGAAGGTCGAGCATCTGTAATTTCAGAGTTAGATAAAACAGATATGATCCTGTATGATCGTATGGTGCCGTTGCGGCTTATACTCCTTTCGGCCAACCACACCATGTATTACTTATTCATGGAGAGGCCATCTAACAAATATTGACTTATGAAACTGTCCTGATGAATCTTGCTCCCGGGGGCTTTTCAGGCTTTTTATATGTACATGTCACACATAAGTGCTGGTCCACAGGAACCTAGGATCAAGGGCATTTTTTCTTCTTGCTCCTAGGAACGTTCAAACTTTGCACGTACTATCAGAGATCCAGTGTATATAGTAGCTTACGTATTTGGTCGCTGACCAAACATTGTGCCTCTTTGGCCAGCTGGCGTAGACGTCTCGTTTATCCCAGAGTTTGACGACCTGGTTTCCTTATCCTAGGGGAAACGTTTCACGTAGGCTGATGAGAACGCCTCTTCTTAGAAGCCGAAGGAAAATGATCCCTTTGATTCGGGTGAATATTGTTCGGCAATACAATGGTATGCTGCAAAATATTGCTGTGTCCAAGAGGGGATGCTACTATATACAAGAATAAATCCAGCTATTCAAAGACTTTGGGGACCTATGCCTCACCAGAATTGCTCGTTATAGCGTAGCTCAACCGTGCCCTTTCCTTTCTGAGAAGCTACCGCTTTGCTGCAACGTTGAGAGATGTTGGATATGTCTATGTTTTGCAAGTATCAGAGCTACTGTATCAGAAAAGGCTCTTTTCAAGAAGACTCAAGAAATATACAACTCGACGCAGTAGCTAGAACATTGGCTGGCCATTCGATTCAAACTGACTATCATTTCCATGTCATGCTGATATTCTTAAAGGCTCTGGGCCCTGGGACGTCTGCCTTTTATATAATATGTTTATTACCAAATTGGGTACCTACGGGTTGGGTTGGGTTAGGTCGAGAAGCCTAGTTGCGGCCGTCCGCCCTCCGAAAGCATATCTCAGTGATATAGGCCAATAGCGAAAATAAACTACCCTTATTTTGGCAGTCATGTGGAGCTAAAGGCCCTTGCATCCAATACTTTGCATGTTTCTTGGGGATCATTGGCATATGTGGTTATTTTAATGGCATTCGCTACCTCCCAGCCAATAGCTGCACCTGCAGGTAAACCCCCGTCTCACTTTCAATCCCGCCCATCACAAGGCTATTTTTAATCAATTACAGCCGAGGTTGCAGACTTGGAGACGCGCGCCGACTATTACGTTGATATCCAAGTATACCACGGCTACAACTACGAGGGTGGCTGCTATAGCGAATGCAATTGGCCCGGTGAGGGTTACGGTATCACAAACGAATATCGGAAAAATGCCGGCTCGTTCAAAATTGGGACCAAGGGTTATAACTGCCAGATTGGATCGTGAGTTACTACCTAGGTCTGCTAAACATCGGAGCTAATATATGTCAAGACCCGAGAGCACGGAGCCAGTGGACTACCCTGGGACCAAGAGATTGAAGGGTGGATGGATCAATAACATTGAAGGATATCAGTGCAACAAAATCCATCACAAATGACAGATACTGCCCAGGGGCTTGGAGGTTACGTCAACTGGCGAGGAAATGCTATTGGTAGATGAGTTGGCATAAATGGTGATTGAAACCCCATAGTGAGATAGGCCTCGTTGTCGTATTTGGATTCCTTAACTTGTGAATGACCGTCATAAGAAGTAAATGACCTATATCGATGCCGACCACTGTGAGCTTGTTCGGCAAATTAACACTTATCAGACAAGAGAACCACCCCTTTTTAATGTTTATTCTTTGTTTAAAGAGAGCCGTTGATGCCCACCATTCTCAGCATGTGGTGACTGGCTGCCCAATGAAGAAATCAAGAAGGTTGATAATGTTAATTTTGGTTAACACATGTGAGGTACTTCCGCCAGTTTGACTGGATAATGTAGTCACATCCAGTCAGTCATATCAGTCAAAAAGTGAGCCCCTAGCTCGCCAGCCACAGAAAGTGTCGTCGAAGCCTAATATTTCAACACCCGCAGCCTAGTACCTGAGAAAATGTAAGGATCACCCGAGTTCCCTGGGCATTGATCAAATCTGCCGCGTGTCACCAATAAGGACTGAACAGTTCTCAAAAATTTCAATCTAGACCCGTGTGCCAGACTTGGAAGGAATACCTCGCAAGCGTGAGGAAATCAACGTACGGCAGCTACCTGCCTCACACGACAGAGTCCCTTATGCATGGACCACTGAAACAACCCTCAGTAGGTTGTTGTTCATGCCCGATCGAGGAAACATATGTCTTGAAGAAATTAGGCTTTTGGTCACCAAATTTCCCTTAACAGGTCAATACTATGTCCAAGCCAGATAGGCAGCAGTCGGGAGAGTCAACCCGCCTATACTTACCCAGGTTATCAAACACCTGAAGAATGTCCACGGGTGATTCGGGCCACAGCCAATATGCATAACTTCCTGTCCCGACCCAAACTCGATCACACTGTGGCTCCACTATGTGAAATGAACCCAGCTAGCAAACAGCCATGTAAGCTAGATATCCTAACTGGGCCTGTGATAGGCAACGTTCTGTGTCAAATCCAAGACAAGGAACAGCCTATTTTATTTCCACCCGATGATGTGCGGTTCCTACATTCCGACTAGCGCATGGGGTATCCGTATACCCGAATGCCGGCGCCGACTTGGTCGCATCTCCCCCTGGCACACACCAGTAATGTCCATGCCATCCCGCTCGGCAGATAGGACGTGTTCCTTGTTCCATACCCAGTAACAAGTAGAGTTTGTGGACACAGTCTTCACCAACCTGACTCAATGAGGTATATATCTAGTCATGATGTCTAGGATAGCGGAGATCTGCAGACCTGGTGTGAATCGAGGTAAGATCTGCAGAAATTTGCCCTATCGTTCAAATCAGCGTTTCGCCTGACACAGCCCACTTTTGTCTATGACTGTTGGCTTAGGAATTGCAGGAGATGGGTGACCAATGAGGGATGATATGGAAGGGTTCCCGAGGTCCTGTGTGGTTGAAATGTCAAGCGATGCCGAGGGAAAAGATAAGACGACTAAATTCCTGTTGTGCCACCTTAAGTCTTCGTGACCTGGGTATACCTGCCTACATATAGATACATAGGCTTGTTGTTAGGCACTGCCGTGATGGTGTTAAGTACCAGATTCAACTCTTGGGCATTAAGACATGAATATCACAAGATCAATTGTGTTGTTTCGGGACTGGCTATTGACAAGGTTAGGCACCTGTTTACTATTGGGCATATTATATCCAACGTTTTGAATCCCCCCCCCCCCTCGAGTGGATCGCAGTGGCGATCCGGGGTTAGTCCCAACCCCGTATAGGATATATTGAATATATGTACTTTTATGCGATACCTCGAGGTGAGAGTATAGAGTATGTGGGTTGGAACCCTTTTTTTTTTTCCTTCATTCCTAAAATATATATAAGTATTGGAGTGTTGAAAATCGAGATTTGTTAGTGATATATATAAAATATATATATATATTTCCTAGACTTTATCGGCAAATACCTTCCTGACCTATCAAACTAAAACTAAAATATACGTTATGATATATTCTCCCGTAGATTCCCTTTTTGGATTGACAATTTGACTTTTTATGTTTCCATGGACACGAAATGGCTCGACCTTCGGGCTTTCTCATCCGATGTGGATCCTGATACCCTCTCGAGCGGGGTGATAAGTTCTTTGTTCCCCCAATTACTGGAAATTTGAGGCGTCAACCAAGCAGAATTGGAGAACGGCCTTAGTAAACCCCCTCCCCAGACGCACAGACGGCTGTAATCCGGGTCGAGAACGATATCAAGGAATCTCGTCGTCATCGGTGCCTGCCCTATTGAATGATTGGCCACATCAAATATTATTTGCCCGTGGTCGCCTTTTTTTTTCGGGCCCGGTAGGTTTTTGAGGGGCAGATAAACCCGATAGGAAAGTGGTCAGAATCCCGGTCCTTGAGGGGGGGAATGTCATTCAGAATCTGTATCTAATGTAAACATCATACATCAAATTATACAAGGTTAGGCGGATAATATCCAGACCCGCGGTGGAGCGTGTGGATACAGATAGAATTAGGGGGGACCATCGTGGGGATCATGACGATGATAGTCAGTGATGATGATGAGAAGACGATATATCAGTAAACTGCTAGTAAATTGCCATACATGTAATGTTACCAAATGTATAAACAATAGAATTCACTTGGGTACATAATGTACAATGTACATGTACACTTGCTGTCAGATCTTGTCCCACATTATCTTCCCCCTCCTTCAATTGCTCTCCACTGCACTTCTCTTTTCTCCCCTTGTCATTCTACTTTGATGCATTTCTTTTTATCTTAAGCCTCTCCCTCCTAACTTGACTTTTATCTTTCCATTTTTCACCCCTTGCCTTATCTCTGGTATTGTATGATCCCCCTCCCTACCCCTTTTGACCTCGGATCCTCCTTATTTACTTTCTATGCTTCGCAACTGTTCAAGTTCACTACACTCGCCCACGCTCGCGACGCGCTTAAAGAAATTCTGCTAACAACTGCCGCATAGTTGTATTGGTGATCACTCGCTCGTCAGATTCCTATTGCTTTCGGCACTCTTCACCACATCTCGACTACGAAGGATGTAACAGTCTTATGATTCTAATCTCAAAAGTGTCGCAATTGCAAGTGACATTACCATTTTCATCTCAATATTACACCCCCTTTTCAATCAACGCGTCTTGTTAGTCGTCATGGCCACTGTGCTAGTTCAGCAGCAGGCACTGCACCACTCGACCCCTCCTCCCTCTCCTATTCCCTCAGCCTTGACCGTAAACCGACGATCAAGTCCTACCCCGAGCAGACATATTCCAGTATGTCCCACCGGACCTATTCCAACATCCCAGCCTACCTCCCTGTCCCGGCCCAGCGAGCAGCCTTCCTCGCTATTGTCTCCTCCAGATGAGAAGATGCGCATTGGACGACCGTCATCCCCCGCTGTGTATGCTATCGACGGACCGAAATTGGCAGCTGCAATCGCTCATCAAGCATCGCAACCTTTACCCGACGCATCTTTGATGTTTCCTTGGCTCCATGGACTGCATCGAGACAACCATCTGCAGCTTGGATTCTTTTCAAGTCGCAAGCGACATGCTCGTCACACTCCAAAATGCTGGCGAGGCCTCATGGTGGTAAAGCTTGGAGGTGACTTGAGCAAGTCACGCATCAAGGGCGCAGTAAGCGCCCACGAGGTGCTGGCACCCTCATCCCACTTCTTGATGGCTGATCCTCCCGAGGGGTTCTCCGTCCGCAATTTCCAAATACAAACTGCCAAGCTGGCTGCGATGTCGGATATTGTTATTTATGCTGAAGATGATGATAGTCATAGCGGACTTGTTGAGCTAGCCAATCAGTTTGCCAAGGCGCAGCGGTTATGGCGAACGAAAATGGATCCTCTGGAGGAGCGACCGACGTACAACACCTTCATTCTTACCGGTTCGTTATTTTACCTTATCCCCCCATTCATGGACGGTCAATTGATATACTTCACCAGACAAATTCTCCAGCATTGCGGACAAACACCCAGAGATCATTGCCACCGATGTAAACGGCCATCCGACAGGCCAAACTATGGATTTCGGTAACTTCAAACGAACCTTGGCGGGCCAAAAGTTTATGCTAACAAATTGGTAGTCCAATGGGAGCGACTGGAAATGTCAACAATGTCCCGGGCATCCGAGATTTCGTCCAATGTTTGGCTCGGGTGTACCCCGGATTACTTCCATACCGGAGCTCTTGAGTCACCAAAGGAAGAGGGCTATGACCTGTTGATCGAAACATGCGACATGGCCAACATCCCTGGTCCACGGTTCCTTGCCATGCTCGACAAACAGATAGAGAGTGGTCAACAGCGCTTGGAGTTCCCTTCATCGGGATCTCTTCTGCTTCCATCGGGGAATACCCGAGAGATTGAGGACATTGTCAACACCATCAGGTGGATCTACTATCTCGCACACCCAGAAAGTTCATCAGAAGAGCTCGAAACTGACGGAGACGTCGTAATGACGAAATCGAGTGGGAAACCCCGCAAGATTCTCATCCACTGTGCGGACGGTTACACCGAAAGCTCGCTGTTGGCAGTGGCGTACTTCATGTTTGCAGAAGGCGTGCCTGCCCATGAAGCTTGGCTCCGGCTGCATTGCGATAAGAAACGCAACTTCTTTGCCTATCCGACAGATGTGGCTTTCCTATGCCACATTCAAGGGCGCCTCTTGCAGGAAAGCCCCGCGACTCAGTCGACGGATCTCTCGGAAATCGGGGATCCCCATTGGTTTCACAACATGGACGGCTCCTTCCCCAGCCGTGTCCTGCCATATCTATATCTGGGCAATCTGAATCACGCCAATAACCCGGAACTTCTGTGGGAGCTTGGGATCAAGCGTGTGCTTAGTATTGGCGAGGCTGTCAATTGGACAGATACGGACCGCGCCAACTGGGGACCTGATAATTTGATGTACATCGACAATGTCCAAGACAATGGCATTGATCCTTTGTGTCAGGAGTACGATCGTTGTTTGGAGTTCATTGGTATGTCCTCCAAATTTGCTACTTCATTGTGGTTTCCATGTGCTAATTTGTGTATAGAACAAGGAAAGCGCCACGGCACGGCCACGTTGGTTCATTGTCGAGTCGGTGTTTCTAGATCCGCAAGTATTTGTATCGCTGAAGTTATGGCGTCCGAAAATCTCTCTTTCCCGCGTGCATAGTAAGTCAATTGTCAGTCTCGTCGTTTAGCTGAGCCGAGGATGCTAATTCATGATAGCTGCTTTGTCCGCGCAAGGCGACTCAACGTCATCATCCAACCTCATCTCCGCTTTGTGTAAGTCTTTTGTGTTCTTCTACCCTCACATACAACAAGACAATGTTGCTAACGCTTTCCCACAGTTATGAACTTCTCCAATGGGAGGAGTATCAGATGAAAAAGCGAGGCCAGCTCATCAAGCGAGAGCTTGAATGGGACACTGTCGCGCGTGAGATAGCTCTGCTCAACAAGCCCTATTCGAGGCACTAAGAGTAGCCTCGGGCTCCGAGGCCGTCCTAAATCTACACGACTAGGATTAGAAAGACGGCTCACTGGATACTACGTAATGGCCACTCCCGCTGCAAGCGTACACGCTACAACATTTCACATCACTTCTCTACCGACTGCCTGAGGGTCGACACTCAGCTTCACGCTGGGGCCGAACACCAAACCTATTTACTTCTTAATGCGTGTTTTTGTCACTTCATCCATGCAAGATACTACACACTACGATACAATGACTTTGCACGATTTCTATGAACAAGAAATGACTTCTTGATTGATCTTTGGCGCTCGGCGTTCTGGAGACCTCAGGGCATGGGAGATATTGCACTCACCATCCACGATGCAATGACTTTCTGCTGTCTCTGTTCGATCCGATGATCTGTTTCTTCTCAACCAGCCTATCTTGTTGATTTTACCTCTTGATTTCGCCCTATTCTGACTTTCTGTTTTCAATTTTCAATTTTCAGTTTTCAGCTTCTGTTCTTTTGTTTCTGTTTCATTCAGCAACCCACGATTTGCACTGTTATTTCGGCCCACATCATTTACCAGCATTTTCTCATGATACACCTCACCCTATCCAAGGGTTATGTCATGTCTTCATGGCACGCTGCAAGTTTGAACTGGAGCTTTCAAGAAGATACTTATTCGTTCCTCAACATGCATATCCATTTGACTTATTATTTTGCAGTCTTGTTTGTATCTTTCTGTCGCGCCTCTTTCCTCTTATCTCAGTCCCTTCCCTCTACCTAGGGATTTGGGTTATGTTTTATCTAGGGTTGGCACGGATATGGCGTTGTTACAAGCTCAGCGATCACGGGCGTCTCTGCTGACCTTTTTAATGTTATTTGTCTTATTCGAGCTTCGCACATTTTCGATTCGTTTGAAGATGCCTTGTAATATTTACGTGAATATCGACCCAAACGTGCAAGCCAAAAACGAACCAGATCTCGGATCACTAATGCATACCTTTAAATCCCCACCGAAAAGCTGGGAGATCTTCATTATTCATAAATATCAATCGGTATAATATAACTGTATGATCTTACAATACCCTCAACTCAACAGCGCTCAAACACCCGATACAGCCCCTTCAAATCTGCAACCTCAACCACACCCCGCAGCAATCGTGACGTGGCAACCAGCCGTGCACGCAGAGCCGGGAAAACAGCATACTCCAACATGCGAACCATCTGCGCACGGCGGGCCCTAACAAAAGCATCTTCGTCCTCGAGCCCAGAGTTATCGGATACCACCGGACCCTGCGTAGCCGAGTCTCCCGACACATCCTGTGCAGCCTGTGAAAGAATCGGAAGTTGCTCAGGCGTGTAAAAAGTAGCTAGTTCACGCAAAAATGTACGGAAACAACCCTCCTCACTATTCCAGTCCACATAAGGCCCAAGCCTCAGTAGGAAACGAGGCAGTTTCGCCAGCGCCGGCAGATACCCCTTCAACAACAGCGGGATGGCCAGCAAGTCTCCGTCGGGACTGATCTGCAGCGAAAAGTACTCATTCAGCATCTCGCGACGCTCGATGAGCGTGCGTGCTATCATCTCCGGCGCATTAGCGAAGATGGAATCCGCTTCTTCCCCGCTGGATCCGGAGTGCTCTTGCCGTTCTGATTCTGCGGCGATTTTTAGTAGATCTACCAACTTTGGCGCTGGCTCGAGTCGGATTACCCCGAAGTTGCCGAAGTCGGTTAGGCCTACTTGGTAGAAGAATTCGTGGCAAGCGAGTCCGTAGTCGATTAGGTATAGTTTCACGCCTGATTGGATGGCTGCGAGTCGTCGTCGCTCGTCGACCAGCCCGACGTAGGTGTGTGATGCGAACATCTCTGTTAGTGTGTTGTGCATTTCGGAGCGGACGGAGGCGCGGAGGTTCTTGACGGATGAGAGGGCGATCTTTAGGGGTTGGCGATCTGTTGTTTCGTATTGGAGGCCGTTGTCCAGGATTGATTTTGTTGGGGTTTCGGCTTCTGTGGGGGCGTCTGGGTTGGATGGGTCGCGAGATGAGGCTGTGGCTGGACCTAGCATTGCTGTGATTTTGCGGACTTTGGAATCTGTTCGGATGAGGTTGTTTTCGTAGGGTCTCTTTGTCGTGGCGGGTGTTTTGGGTGTTGTTCCGGCTTTTGTTGCCTCTCCTGTTCGCTCGTGGGCTGGAGTGCCTTGATCGGGTTGTAGGGACTCGATGGTCTGCACGCCAGGTAAGAGGCTTTGTGTTAGGAATGTCCGACTCGAGTCCACCTCAGCCAGCTTGGATCGGATTTCAGTGCAAACAAGCTCGATAATCTCGTCTTCATTTAGGAAATTCACTTCACGCTTTGTCGGGTGTACATTGACGTCGACGCGACTAGGCTCGATCTCGAGATCAAGATAGACGAAAGGGTGGCCGCCCTTGGGCAAAAAGGCAGAGTAAGTCTGTTCAACTGCACGCTTAACAGCAGTTGACTCCACTGCGCGGTGGTTAATGAACAGCAGAATCACTGTCTTCTTGACATGATAGTTCGCGTTGGTAGTGAAGCCGGATGCGCGAAATCCGAGCTTTGTATCTTCGATTTTAAATTCGACAACCTCGTTCGCCACGGCACTGCCGTGAATCTGGCGGATCCGGTCGACAGTATTTGCGCTGACTGGGGTCGAGATGCTCACGCCGGAGTCTCCGTGCTTGCGGCATGAGAAAGCGACCCCTGAGCAATGCACTGCGTACCGGCCGACGACATCGAGAATTTTGGCATATTCTTCGCTTGCCGAACGGAAAGCTCTCCGTCGAGTGGGGACGTTATAGAAAAGATCCTCGACCTTGGGCTTCGTTAACTTGAAAGCGTGCCTATGTTCATGTGTTTAACTTACGGTGATCTGAGTTCCTCCTCGGCCAGCCGTTGCTTTAGGTGCAGAACTCTGGCCAGGCTTTGCTGGTATCAACTTGCCATCTCCATAATGTGCTCGCCAGGCGCAGCTAGATCCAGCAGTTTTCGTCGTAACCGTCAGATGTGCGATGTGACTGATACTAGCTAGAGCTTCACCGCGGAATCCGTATGTTCCAATGGAGGTCAGATCTTCAAACTCTTTGAGCTTCGATGTAGTAAACCTCTCGCACAGGATAGGGAGATCATCTCGCTAGATGGTGTCAGAGACAGCTGCTGTAATATCAAAAAATAACTTACATCAATACCATGGCCATTATCAGTAATCTGAAGTAGCTTCAAACCGCCTTCCTTGATTAGGACTTCAATTGATGTGGAGCCAGCATCGACGGCGTTTTCGATGAGCTCCTTCAGTGCGTGCATCGGAGCAACGATGATCTCTCCAGCAGCAATTTTATTTACGACATCGGGATCCAAGGCCTGTATGGAATTTAGTATTTGTTCTACGTGGTAGTATACGACGGGATTCATGTGCACGCGTTATCTTACCTTGATTTTCTTTGGTTTAGGGGGTTCCAGAGGCTTATCTTCCTCTGCTGCGCGCTTGGTGCCGCGTTGATCGATAGGCTCAATATCCATGTCCTCTTCCATTATGATTTTCAGATGTCTGGAAGGTGTTCGGTGAGAAAATGGATTTCGAAGTGCGCGTAGTTGGAGAAAAGGCGGAAGATCCCTCGATAAGGCGATAAGAGCCTAGGCGTCATTGTTTGTGGAGATCGTCTGCTCCGTTGCATTCGTCCTCCCGCGAATATGTAACAATTCGATCGCATTTGTTGTCTGTGCCTATTCGTTGCTTCGATGTTATAAAGAGAACCACGGGGCTCGTAGAGCTTTTTTTACAATCATTCCGGGCGCACATAATGAGCCGCGCAAAGATGCCCCTTCGGGTCGATGAAGAGATGGGCAAGAAAGATGACGACCATCGACCATCGGATCAATCGCGCTTCCTTCCTCGGCAGCACCGAGCAATGCCTCGACCTCGCAGAATACTGTTCGTTATCATTGCGCTTGTTCTCGTCTACGAATTCTTCAAGCACATGCCGACAGACCTGAAACCTGCCCCAGACCGGTTCGACCCTGCGGTTGCGAAGCTACGGGAAGAAAGCCTTGCCAGATTATCAGGCTCAGATAAGCCACCTACTGTTCTCAACCCAGACACTGTACTACCGGACACTCTGCCACCAGTCAATGTGTTGGAATCGGGGCGAAAGGAAGAAGCTTACGATGGGACGATCAAGTTCTACCAGTTGGCCCACTCTCTTCCTCGTTATAAGTATTCACAGAAAGCTTCCAGCCGTGCAGTTGTGTTTGCAGCCTCAAGTCTCCGCAGTGTGTCGGATCTTTTGCCCCTAGCTTGTCGAATGGCTGGTCAGCGCCTGAACTATGTGCATTTCACCCTGATGGGAAAAGAGGAAATATCGATTGAAGGAATCAAGGAAGTTAACAGAATCAGAGATAGTGAATGCCCGATGACATGGCATGGTATGATATTTGGATTATGATAATCGAACGCGTTTGCTGACTTGGAGATAATTAACAGATGCTCGGCCGGACTATGCACCAAAATCTACGGATGACCGTATGAGGCGGTCTGTGATAGGAGGGTTGCAAAACATACAAATCTACATCAGCCCCGAGGTTCTCATTACACAAGGTCAGGGCTGGGAGGATTCCTTTTTTTGGGACGGGGTCGAGGCCTATTCACGAGCAAATGGCATCCCTCACATTGCTCTCTCCACTGCTTCAAGGGATCTTATGTGGATAGCGTCGCTAGATAGCGAAGCTCTCCGATGTAAGTTATTCCCCCTCTCTTTGGTGAATCATATCCGGAAATTCTGACCGTATGTGCAATAGCGTGGAATAGAGTGCAAATCGAGATGGTGGTGCATGCCCCCTCCGAGTCTTCTGGATCTTTGATCAGGCTTATGCAGTCATTGGATGCAGCCGATTATTTAGGATCGGCCCCAAGCTTGACAATAGAGCTCCCCCAGCGGGTAGATTCGCAGTTGCTTCAGTTTCTACAGCATTTGGGCGGGTTGACCCAGCTTTCTGGCCGAATTACTATTCGGCGGCGCATTCAACCGCATTATATGGACACGGCAGAATCCTCGCTTCGAACTGTGGAGTCGTTCTATCCACGGGACCCTGAGGTCACACATTTGCTTCTGCTATCTCCACAGACCCAGCTCGCACCGTCGTTCTATCACTACCTGAAGTTTGCTGTACTAAACTACAAGCAGTCTTCCCGAGCTAAGCACCTATTTTCCCACATGATCGGCATTTCACTTGAACTGCCATCATCCAAACCCACGGCTGATGGTCATTCTTTCACCCCGCCGCCCATGACCGTTGCCGGCAAAGAACAGTTTCTTCCCTCGTTCCTCTGGCAGGCCCCCAATAGTAATGCAGCTTTGTATTTTGGTGATGCATGGACGGAATTCCATTCCTTCATGGCTAAGCGCCTGTCGACTCCACAATCCGTGGCGGCCCCCCAAACAAAGTTGATATCACAGAAATATCCGGCCTTTATGGAACATATGCTCGAGATGATCCGTGCTAAAGGATATTATCTCCTATACCCATCATTCCCAGGCATCAAATCTTCTTCGGTTGCTACTGTGCACAACGAGCTATACCAGCCCCCAGAAGAATTCGGGGACAGCAATCCCGCAACTCCGAGCAAAGAAGCCACTCAAGCCATTCATGATCCTACTCAGCCGGTTACAGGCGGGGTTTCCACCGGCTTAGAATCTATTGAAAAACCACTGAACCGCGCATCAACTATCATGCCACTGCTTGAGCAGTTCTCTTCAGGTCTTCCCGATCTTGATGCTTTGCCTCTGCTTTCATACGACGGAGAGGAATTAACGGCCACGGCATACACCAAACAGACGGAAGAATATGCCAAGCATTTTCGAACTCATTACGGAGGATGTGTCAAGGATGGCAAGATTGATGAGCCCTTGGAAGACCTATTATTTTGCATTTAAGAATGAATTCCCGGCGAAATCTCCAGAATCTGAGTTGTCATTTCACCGCCATGTTTACCAAATTCAGGATACACAAATAGTCGGCTGCTCATGCGGCGTCTACCCGTGGCGACGTAAGACTTTAGTACTTTGGTCTATTGGACCACTATGGTACTAGGGGCGATATATGTAGAATATAATATATAGACCTGTTTGTAGATGTATACGAAAGCAGTAAGTAGGAAACGTAAAATGTACATGGGAATTTGCTATGTATAAACAGGAACGTTAAAGTCAAATTTGAATTTAAAACACCACCAAGTCATTTATCTCCCTCATAAACCAGAGTCATAAGGATTCGAGTTATAGAATTTAAGTCGTAGCATTGCAAATCCAAAACAATGACGAGGGCCTTCCGCAGGGCTTGGCACCTTATGTAATCTAATTCCGGAGCTGCACCAGACCGAGCTCTGCTTCTCCATCACCAGCTTACAATCCACTTTCATTACACTTTATTTGCAGAATTTCATCTATTTCTGCTTTGTAACACTATCTTCTACTTATCTGCTTGATACCGACCTCTCCCACGCCGCTTCGATTTCCCCCCGACTTGGTCCCCAGCTACCATCAGAAATGGCCAACGAGGGCGAACGGCCAACCTCCGCCGACAAGGGCAAGGGCAAGGTTGATGATGTTCGCGAGTTGAACGGCAAGAACACCGAAAATGGCGAGAAGCCAGAAGAGGAAAAGAAGAAAGACGAGGCATCTGAAGATGGTATGTTGCGATAAGGCGTCTCGCAATGGAGCATGTGGTTTCTCTCAAGGATCCACGGTGGCACTCAAAGCAACAGGCTGATCGAAATTCTCCACAGAGGAACTCAGCGAAGAAGACCAACAGTTGAAGAGCGAACTTGAGATGCTCGTTGAGCGGTTAAAGGTACAGTCACTCTCCTGTCCCGTGCGCATAGCACAATGACGTTAATCATCATCTTTGCTCTCAATAGGAACCCGATACCTCCCTCTATGGGCCTGCTTTGGACGCAATCAAGAACTTTATCAAGACTTCTACATCCTCCATGACAGCTGTTCCTAAGCCTCTCAAGTTCCTCCGACCGCATTATGATGACTTGGCAGGGCTATACGAGAAATGGGTCGCAGGTCCCGTGCAGGTTGGTTCTGCAGTGCTTCCATCGTTTTGTGACGATCTAACAATATCGTTTTCCCCCTAGAACTCGTTGGCTGATATGCTGTCCGTGCTTGGAATGACCTACGGAGACGAAGAGAAGCTGGAGACTATCAAATACCGCCTGTTAGCCAAGTCGGAGGACCTTGGCTCCTGGGGTCATGAGTATATCCGGCATCTTGCACTGGAAATTGGGCAGGAATATCAGAACCGTTTGAACGCAGACCAGGATACTCAGGATCTAGTGGACCTTGCATTGTCGCTGGTGCCCTATTTCTTGAGCCATAATGCTGAAGCCGATGCGGTTGATCTCATGAGCGAACTGGAAATCATCGAAGATATCCCTCAATTCGTTGACGAGAACACATACGCTCGGGTCTGCTTGTATATGGTCAGCATGGTCAATCTCCTCACTTACCCTGAAGATCAGCAATTCCTTCGAACCGCCCACGGGATCTACGTCCGCTACAACAAACTTTCGCAAGCGATCGTGCTCGCTATCCGGTTGAACGACACTGAGCTCATCAAGAGTGACATCCACGCCACGACCGACAAGTCTTTGAAGAAACAGATGGCCTTCCTTGTCGCCCGACAGCAGATCTGGCTCGACCTTCCGGCCGAGGACGAGGAGGGAGAGGCCTTGGCTGATTGTCTCAACAACACTTCCATCCCAAAGCACTTCAAATCTCTGGGCAAGGAACTCAACATTTTGGACCCCAAGATGCCGGAGGATATCTACAAGACACATCTCGAGAGCAGTCGCGGAGCCGGCCTCACTAATCTTGATTCGGCACGACACAACTTGGCCAGCGCCTTTGTCAACTCGTTTGCTAATGCCGGCTTTGGTAATGATAAGATGATGTTAGTGGAGGGTGATAAGGGCCCGTGGGTGTGGAAGACCAAGGATGATGGCATGCTTTCCACAACTGCGTCGCTGGGTATGCTGCTACACCGTGATGTTGAGGATGGTTTGGATAAGATCGACAAGTTTACCTACGCGCAAGAAGACCAGGTTAAGGCTGGTGCACTGCTCGCTATTGGTATCTTGAACTCCGGTGTCCGACTTGACTCTGACCCCGCCCTTGCCCTCTTGAGTGACCCTGATAACCTTGAGGCAAAGAACGTGCCGATGAGAGTTGCATCCATCATGGGTCTTGGTCTGGCATATGCCGGTTCCAACAAGGAAGAACTGCTTGAAGTTCTCCTTCCGATTGTGGAGGACGCCTCACTTGACATGCAGCTGTCTGCTATGGCAGCAGTTTCCCTAGGTCTTATCTTTGTTGGTTCGTCAAACCACCAGGTTAGCGAGGCAATCGCAACGACCTTGATGGATGAGGAGCGTCAGAAGCAGCTCAAGGACAAGTGGACAAGGTTCATGGCCCTCGGTCTGGCACTTCTGTACTTCGGCCGCCAGGAGGAGGTTGATGTCATCCTTGACATCCTCAAGGCAGTTGACCACCCCATGGCTAAACCAACCTCAGTCCTTGCCTCAGTATGCGCTTGGGCAGGCACTGGTACGGTGCTCAAGTTACAAGAGCTTCTCCACATCTGCAATGACATCATTGAAGAGAAGGAGGAGAACAAGGGCGATGAGCTTGTTCAGTCGTATGCTGTTCTCGGTCTATCTCTCATTGCCATGGGCGAGGATGTTGGACAGGATATGATCCTCCGCCAGTTCGGTCACCTTATGCACTACGGATCTAGCAACATTCGCCGAGCAGTTCCCCTGGCTATGGGCTTGATCAGCCCCAGTAACCCACAAATGAAGGTTTACGACACACTGTCCCGGTACAGTCACGACAATGACAACGATGTTGCCATTAATGCCATCTTCGCCATGGGTCTCTGTGGCGCTGGTACCAACAATGCCCGTATCGCACAGCTTCTCCGCCAATTGGCCAGCTACTACCACCGCGACCAGAACTCACTATTCATGGTTCGCATCGCCCAGGGTCTCCTACACATGGGTAAGGGTACCATGACGCTTAATCCCTTCCACACCGACCGGCAGGTCCTTTCCCGTGTCTCAGCAGCGGGTTTGCTTACTGTGCTTGTATCACTCATCGATGCGAAGCAATTCATCCTCGCTGAACACCACTACCTGCTCTACTTCCTCATTACCGCCATGTTCCCCCGCTTCCTTATTACCCTCGATGAGGACCTTCAGCCACTCACCGTCAACGTCCGTGTCGGTCAGGCTGTGGACGTGGTCGGCCAGGCGGGTCGCCCGAAGACCATTACCGGATGGCAGACTCAGAGCACGCCAGTCTTGCTGGCTCACGGTGAGAGAGCTGAGCTTGAGGATGAGCAGTACATCCCTCTGAGCAGCACTCTCGAAGGCCTGGTTATCTTGCGCAAAGTAAGTGTTTTCATCTTAAATCCAAATTTCTAGTACTAACCTATCTTCTAGAACCCGGACTACGAAAGCCCCGAATAAGCAAGCTAGACTAGATATTCCCCGATTTACATCCATTGCTCGCAACCAGCGGGACTCGTATAGTGGTCGGGTTATCGTTGGATCTAATGTATTCCGAACGAATGAAGAATAGCATGGATTTATTTTACAACTTTTATATCTGTTTGGCCTCTGATCCAATTTCTTGGATTTATGAGTAGACTGCGTATTTTGGACCTCGGTGGATTTGGGGAGCTTGGTGTGCTAATGTACGAGTAGAGACACTCATCTTGATTTACCCCCTTACTTTTTAATTACTTCTGATAGATATTCAGCCAGAACGTTGTGATTATTGCACAATGCTATCCAAATAAAGGCGAAGCTATCAAGGTTCCCATCCGGGATAGGAAATAGGGCTTAGGGCTAGGTTCTTATCAACTTTTTTCCTCCGCTGCATCGTTGACTGGTCTAACTCGTCTTGAAGTTCTGGTCTCCAACGAATCAACTTAGGGAAATTGGAAGAAAGCGAAAAGCTACTTCACTCCCTCGCAACCATGAAACTCGACGCTAAGGCTATTCGCTACCTCACCTCCGAGGATTTCCGTGTTCTTGCAGCGGTACTTATCGGCCCCTCTTAAGTTTACCCCGCGATGATCTTTCTTTGGGGGTATACTGTCGCGCATTCTTCATTAGCTAACATGTGAATTGCCATAGTGTGAAGCTGGCAGCCGAAACCATGAGGTCGTTCCCACGCCGTTGATCTCTCAACTTTCGGGCCTCCGGGGCGGCAGTGGGGTCAATCGCGCAATCTCAAACCTCGCGAAAATCAACTTGATTGCAAAGGTCAAGAATGCGAAGTGTATGCATTCCATCCACTTTTGTATCTGGTATCATCGCTAATACAAGTATTCTGCGTATAGATGACGGCTACCGACTCGCATATGGAGGATTGGATTATCTTGCGCTGAATGCGCACCAAAAGTCAAAGGTCATCTACTCGGTTGGCAACCAAATCGGCGTGGGAAAGGAATCAGATATTATCGTGGTGGCCGAAAGCAGCGGAGCGCAGCGCATTATGAAAATCCACCGTCTCGGCCGTATCTCATTCCGAACAGTCAAGACAAACCGTGACTACCTACGACACCGCAGCTCAGCCTCATGGATGTACATGTCTCGATTGGCAGCAATGAAGGAGTTCGCTTTCATGAAGGCTCTGCGTGAGAATGGATTCTCCGTTCCCGAGCCCATCGCCCAGAACCGACACACCATCGTCATGAGTCTAATCGATGCTTTCCCTCTGCGTCAAATCTCAAAAGTCGCCAACCCTGCTGGGCTATACTCCGAACTTATGAATATGATTTTGGATCTTGCTCGATATGGTCTGATCCACGGTGATTTCAACGAGTTCAATATCCTTATCAAGGAAGAGCTGGACCCAGAAGTGAAGGGGAAAGAGCTTACTGAGGAAGAGGAAGATGAGCATATCCGGCTGGTCCCGGTTCTCATTGATTTCCCTCAGATGTTGTCTATCGATCACGTTAACGCTGAGATGTACTTCGACCGTGATGTGGAATGTATCAAGCGCTACTTCAAGCGCAAGTTCCACTTTGTGAGCGACTCAAAGGGCCCTACTTTCGCCGAAGCTAGAAAGAAGCTCCTCAAGAACCCTGGCAAACGTCTGGATGTCGAAGTTGAAGCCTCAGGTTTCTCGCGCAAGATGGCCCGTGAGCTCGAGGCTTATATGGTAGACGTGGGGGTCAAAGGAGATGGAGAGGCTGCTAATGATAGCGACGATGATGAGGATGATGATGATGATGAGGAAGATGAGGAAGAGTCTGGATCTGATGTCGAGGAGGCCAGTGATGCCCACGAGACCAAGGACTCTGAAGATATCGATGACAGCACCAAGCGGTTAGAAGGACTTCGAGTCTCGGGATCGGCGGAGCAATAAAAGGACATGATCTTGGGCGTTTTTTATGACTATTTACGATGAATAAAGCATGTAATATAGGTTTCAAAATTTCCTATCAATGGATGTCTTGTAGTATACCCAAACTCTTCGTTTAGGAAAGGAATAAAGGAATATAAATAATATACCTAATAATATACCAAATACACATTGCAACGATCTCTACTCTGACTGAACGCCCAACATTGAAGTCTTGTGTTCACTATTGGTGTATACTTTGAAGTCATGTGACCAGATCGGCCAACGCAGTTTTGATGCGCGGTCCGCAAGCACCTCCAACCCCCAGATTCCTCCACTCAACAACACGATGGTGCGTCTCAACAGTGTTCAAGCGAAAGCCCTTCGCCGCCTACAAAACCAGGCTGGGGTCCAGCAACCCCCCAAAACAAAATGGCCCAGCGTCGTCGGCAAGCCCGTATACCTGTACGTTGCCCAAAATTTCCAAGAACCCGAACTCCGCTCGACCAAAACAACACCCCAGCAGACTTGACCGGCTCAATTGGACATGTGCCAAAAAATAAAATGTACCACAACTAATTTCCCGCCTCGTTAGGCCTGAGTTCCGCGTCGCTCTCGTCCGAACTCCCAACCTCACCCCCCGATATGCTCAATTCCGCGTCCCCCTCAGCTTCAACAAGTTCGATCTACGTAGCTACCTATGGCACTTGTATGGAGTCGGAACCCTCAGCATCCGCAGTTACGTCCAGGCACAACCAATCACACGAATCTCGCGCGATAACAAGGGTTTCGGCCCGTGGCGCCGGCCTAAGTCGCAGAAGCGCATGACCGTTGAGTTGAAGGAGCCCTTCGTGTACCCCCAGGAGCCAAAGGATCTGACCCCGTATGTGACGCCCACCCTTAAACTTCTCGTCCTTTTCAACTCCAATGCCTTTTATCTCCCTCTTTCTACATTCCCAATACTACACGTGCACTCAACCCAGATTGAACGTTATAACTAACCAATTTCATCCAATAGCTGGGAGCATGAAAGTTGGTCAAAGGCCGAGAAGTTCCAGATCGACCTACAAGAAAAGGAGAACCCTAAGCCGAACAAGGGTGAACAGCCCGATCGCGAGTTGCGCGAGGCCTACAAGGAGCAGGCCAAGGCGTTGCTCGAGAAGAAGGAGACTTGGAGACCAACCTGGAAGGCTCTGGGCTTAGAGACACACCAGGCGGCTAAGAATGGCGCTTTCGCCCCCGCTTCTACGCTGCCGGCTTGGTTTGCGAAGGGACGGAAGCACGGAGCGCGATAATGGAGTTTGATGGGATTCCTTGCATTGTTCTGAATGGTTTTCTTTTTCCTCCCTCCATTGGGGAAAATTGGTGTTTCTTGCTCTATCTTCTGGTCCATGTTAGTTTGGCTGGATCTGTGTATTATACTCTTGGGGTAGATTGTATACATCTTGAATATGGCGTATCATCTTTTCTGTTCTGGTTGAGGTTTACATGATTCTCTAAAATGAAACAGATTTTGTAAATTGTGACGTTGGTAGAATTGAACACAGTATGTTGAGTGATATAGACACGAAATATTGACTGGCATGAACGCATCACGAAAGACAAGCTGATTAAATACAAGTCACTAGGGCCCGGGGCTATTATACGCTATGCAAAAATGAGGGTGGGGGTTCCCAAACGGCTGGGCAACAGATGAGAGAGAGGCAAGGCGCCTTGAAGTTATAGTGCTGAGAACGGTTTACAGCCGGCTCTCGACGAAGTTCATCTGGTGTTGGCCCGGCCACTGGGCATCGGGCCAGACCTGGCGAAGCCCTTCCCAAATGTGCCTGTGAACAATTGTTAGCAGTTGAACTAAACCAAGGTTGGGAGGAGATTACATACTTGACATAGATGATTTCCAGACCATCCTTGACTTCCTGTGGGACATCTTTGACGTCCTTGCGGTTGTGGTCCGGCAGTAGCACGGTCTTGACGCCCGCCCGCAGAGCACCAATCAGCTTTTCCTTGATACCGCCGACGGGCATAACCCGGCCGCGGAGGGAGACTTCGCCAGTCATGGCGATCTGCGGTGGGACTGGCTTGTTGCTGAACAAGGAGATCAGGGCAACAGTGTGGGCAAGACCAGCAGAAGGGCCATCCTTGGGGATAGCGCCAGAGGGGCAGTGGACGTGCAGGCTACGACTCTTCATAATATCTTCATTGGGGTCATGGGTGAGACCTAGCTCGAAGGAGTGTGCCTTCACCCATGTCAGGGCTACTTCAACAGATTCTTTGAGCACGTCGCCCAGCTTACCGGTTAGCTGGACGCGTCCGTTGCCAGGCATGTCTGCCACCTCGATGAACAGGATGCTGCCCTGGCCACCGGTAGAGTAGGCGACAAGGCCTGTGACCACACCGGGCCGGCCGTGTTTTTCGGCGATCTCTTCCTCAAATCGCTCGTTCCCCAGGATATCTTCCAGATCGTCGACTGATACAACAGGGTTATAATCTCCTAGCCGGTCGGTGTCCCCAGCGTCGGCATATTGAACGGCCTTGTGACGACAAATAGAGCCAAGCTCCCGCTCTAGGTTACGCACACCTGACTCACGGGTGTACGAGGTGATGGTCTTATCAATCACCTCGTCGGACAAGTTTACCTGGCCCTCGTTGAGACCGTTGGATCGAATCTGCTTCGGGATCAGGTGTTGCTTGGCAATGTGCCTCTTCTCAACAGTGGTGTATCCAGACAGAGAGATGGTCTCCATGCGGTCAAGAAGAGGTGCTGGGATCGTGTCGAGGGAGTTGGCAGTAGCAAGGAAAAGAACCTTGCTCAGGTCGATAGGAATGTTGATATAGTGGTCGGTGAAGGTGTGATTCTGCTCAGGATCAAGAACCTCCAGCATGGCAGCGGATGGGTCGCCTTGGAAGTTGGCGCCGCCAACCTTATCAATTTCATCAAGCAGAATGACGGGGTTTGCAACGCCAACCTTCTTCAGCCCATTCACAACCAAGCCAGGCATGGCGGCAACGTATGTACGTCGGTGGCCCCGGATTTCCGCCTCGTCTCTGACACCACCAAGGGAGATCCGGTGGAATTTTCGGCCAAGCGAGGCAGCAACGGACCTTGCCAGACTAGTCTTACCAGTTCCAGGAGGTCCGACCAGAAGCAAGATAGGGGACTTGTCGGTCATACGCTTAGACTTGAGGATCTGAAGGCGTGTCTCCAACGCAACCCGGTCAGACTCTGACAACAGGGGAACATCCTTTTCGACATCTCCAACGGCCGAGGAGTCCAAGTCCCTGGTGAGTCCAGAGATCTGGCGTTCAACATCCGAGTTGGTGGACTGCTTCAAGCGCAACACGGCTAAATACTCCAACAGTCGCTTCTTGATTCGCTCCAGGCCGTAGTGGTCCTCGTCCAACTGCTTCCTGGCGTTCTTCAATGTGTCTGGTCCAAGCTGATCCTCTGTCACCTTGGTCCATGGGATTTCCGATAAGTTCTCCAGATAAGTCCGGCAAACACCGTACTCGGCGTTGGCAGGGTTCATCTTTCGCAGGCGTTTCAATTCCTTGTCCGCAACCTTCCGAGCTTCGGGACTAAGCTGCGCATCATTCAGCTTCTGTTGTAGCTCATCTACCTCATTGGGCTCCTTCTCTTCATCATTGCCACGCCCGCCAGGGGGTGTTATGCCGGAGAGACCCGAAATTGCACGCTTTGCGAGCAGCTCACGTTCACGTGGGTCAATCTGACTGATATCCATACCGGAGGAGGGGAACGAAGTTGAGCCAACTGAGGTGACCCTGACGCTACTCTTAATATGCTGTGCCTGTCTGGTGAGGATCTCAACAACCCTCTCCAACCGTTCCTTGACATCCAGCGAGGAGAGGATACGTAGCTTTTCCTCAAAGCTTGCGTCAGACACGTCTGCCATGAAATCGGCCAACTTCCCAGCCTGCGTCAATTCTGTCTTTGATATATAGAGCTCGAACTTTCGGGCAACGAGTGGCGAGAGGCGAGAGGAAGCTGCCGACAGCAATGAGGAGAGGCGGAGGAGAGTAAGAAGTTCTCGAGAGAGCTGTCTCAATTGTTGGAATAGTTCAGCGACTTCTGCGTCACCTTGGCCAGAGTCTAGAAGCATAGGAAGTATAATTAGCCATGTGGTCTCTGTACTTTGTGCCCGTGGGAACTAACTGGATTCGTCATGAATGTAGACCTCGGCCTCAAAGTATGGTCGGTCTCGCAGGACCTTCTTGATAGAAAATCTTTGCGAGCCTTGGACAAGCAAGAAAGGTTCAGAGTAGGCCCGGCGCTGAACTCCGATGACTTTGCCAATGGTTCCACAACGGAACAGGTCCTCCTTGCGTGCCTGACCGGCGTCAATCGAGTCATATTCCTCCTTTCGCTCTGAGTCCGAGTCGTCGCCTTCGAGGAGCTGCTGTCCATCCCGGCTCAGGAACGGTGAGTTAAGTGGAACACAGCCGAAGGTGATGGTATTCGCATCTCGCTTGGAAGGCTTGTCCACAAGTGACGAAAGGAGATTGGCGAGATCGGGACGGTTGGAGACTGGAATCCGTAGAGTCACACCAGGTAGCAGAACCGAGCCCTTGGGGAGAGGCACGAGGGGGATCTTGGTAGTTCTACCGTTGGATCCCATCTTGTACGGGCCCTCGTGATGATGAAATGGGGTGGCAAAGATGGGGATCCGGGGAGATCAAGTTGTAGAGTGTATGAGGGGTAGAAGACAGGGGGGAAGATGAATGGGGAATGTGGAGATGGGAAGGATAACTGGGATTATATGAGGAGGAGAGATGGAGAAGTTCCAGAATCACGTCGATGGGAAGTCCGGGGAGATAAAGTCGAATGTCTGGCAATCTCCACGTCCCGAAGCCGAGGTTGTGACGATCAACTGGGGAAGACAAGGAATTTGCTTTTGATTGTTTATAGTCTATTTTTTAAATTTATAGATCTACAAGTATTATATTATTAGTTTACGATCATTTTCTTATTTCTATTTCCTAGATTATATATATATATATATATATATATATATATATGTTCTAAACGTTGTACTCCTGGACTGAATTACCTGATCTGCACGTGTCCCGTGATCGGAGTTCTCCAAATCCACTTTCGCCTTTTCGCCTGACTTTCCTCGGCAGTTTGATATCCTACGGTCATAGCTCATACAACGTTGGACACGTCTTCTCCCATTATTTCCAGTGTCTTCTCCGCTTCCGTTTCCTTTGCCCCTCAAAATGTCTACCCCCGCCCCCACCCAAAAGACCATCACTATCGGCACCCGCAAGTCTAAACTGGCTCTGCTCCAAACAAACCTGGTCCTCGACGCATTGAAGAAGGCATTCCCCCAATATGAATATAAGATCTTCTCCAAGGAGACAGCCGGTGACCTGAACACCACTATCGCACTGCGCGATTTCACTACCAAGAACCTGTGGACGGAAGAATTGGAGGAATTGATGATTGGCGGGCAGGTCGATGTTATCGTGCACTCGTTGAAAGGTTTGATAATGCCTCAATCTCAAACAGCGTAGCTGTTTCAACCTTGGAAAGTGCTGACGACAACTTCTTGGAAATTATCAGATGTCCCCACTACTCTCCCCTCTTCCTGCAAGCTAGGCCCGAGCATGCCCCGCGAAGATAGCAGGGATGTTCTCGTGGTGAAACAAGGTTTGCCATACAAGAGTCTGTCCGAGATCCCCGCCGGCTCCGTGGTTGGAACCTCGTCCATCCGCCGCACCGCCCAATTAGCCCGGAAATACCCCCACCTTAAGGTCCAGGATGTCCGTGGCAACATCGGCACTCGCCTATCAAAGCTAGACGCCGAAGATAGCCCTTACGCCTGTGTCATCCTTGCCGCTGCTGGTCTGTTGCGTCTTGATTTAGAGGATCGTATCACCCAATATCTGGACTCCAAGAACAGCGGCATGCTCTATGCCGTCGGGCAGGGTGCCCTTGGGATCGAAATTCGCAAGGAAGACACTGTTCTGCAAGATATGTTGGACACAATTGGTCACCAGGATACCACATTCTCGGTTTTGGCCGAGCGGAGTCTTTTGCGGACTCTTGAGGGAGGCTGCAGTGCCCCGCTGGGCGTTGAAACTGAATGGGTCCAAAATATGCAGGGTGCTAAGCAGTTGCGAATGCGGTCTGTTGTTGTCAGTGTCGATGGCAAAGAATGTGCCCAGGTAGAATTGGAAGCCGATGTCACCTCTGCTGAAAGTGCTGAGGCCTTCGGTATTACCGTAGCCAAGGCCCTGGTGGCTGACGGCGCAGGGGACATTCTCGAGACTATCCAGCAGAACAAGGCCAAGGAGAGCGTTTCTACTGCAGTCTAAATGTTCAGATATATTTTTACTGTAACTAGGCAGATATACCCTGTTAAAAAATGAAGTGAACGAGTTTTCTTGTCTGGTATGGTTGTACTCGCTCAAGATATCAATAATATTCGCCAAGAACTCCGTCTGTCGTGACTTTTTTGGACTATAGTAAATCAGCTCTATCCATATCGGTTATTTCAAAATCATCCCCGGTTCAATGTGTTTCCAGCACCCTTCGGATTAGCTTCCGTGTACTCGTCCCAATGTCGTGCCTTCATCGTTTCCTGGTCGGCAATGTCGTGATCATCCTCGTCAACTTGCGGTTTGATGCCAGACTTCTCGCCTCCTCCTTCAATGACATTTCCTCGTCTGTGCTCTTCATCGAGATATTCCTCAATTGTCATAGTAGGAAGGTTATGACCCGGACGAAAGACTCCTTGTTGCATTTCTGCGCGCCGACCCAACAACGTAAACGGCTGCATTGGCTTTCCTTTGCTGTTCAGGATAGGACCACCTCTGCCTCCCCTCAAAAGCTGTGACATTGAAGGATCTAAGCGGTCTGAATAATTTAATCCTCCGATATTGCTTCGCTGTCTGGGATCATCCGTTGGTGGGGGGCGGGGCGGCGCGTTGCGCATGGCAGAAAGTATCGATAATTCCTGGATTAGGAGATCTAAAGCCTGGAAGGTCTGGTGGGTGTAAAGCTGGAGCTCTGCTAGGTAGAGGGATCGCGTGTCATCATCGTCGCTTTGCAGGCGAGCTTCGTTTTGTGAGAAGTACTTTAAATAGGGTAAGCAAGAGAATCAAGCAATATCCAGGGGAAAAAAATCCTATACCTCCAGCTTCTGCTTGAGCTCTTTTTCTTCCCGAAACCGTGTTACTTTAATTTCCCGTCTGGCGGCAGCGTCGTTGGCTGGCGCCAGGGTAAAAGAGGTCGGATTGGCCATGTATTGCTCAAAGAGCTTCTTGTCTCCGCCGGAGAGTAGCAGGTACTCATCCAAGCGCATCAGGTATTTCTCATATTCTTCGAGCGCACGCTTGAGGACAACTTCGCGGTCTGGGGTAGCAACTCGTTGCAAGAGCTCGGCTAGATGGTATTCCAGTGTCATGTACCTGAACGACAAATCAGCCGAATGGGCAACGCAATGCCGGAATGAAGGTGACGTACTGGATATCACCGGTTGAAATATCTTCCAGCAGCTCATTAGAGCTAAATAGGGACAACATGCTCACTTGACGCTGGCATTCTTGGAATTTGGCGATCGTCGCATTCACCTCGTCTCGGTAGGTCTCCGCGTTGGTATCACCCCGCGATCCCAGTGCATCCTTTTGCTCCTTTGCTGATGCAAAGAGAGAGCGAAGATTCTGTGGTTCCTCCATTGGTTCTGATATTGATCTTGCGGGCTTGAATTAGGTAGAATATAGGGTATGAGAGGTGCCTAGGAAGGGCTCGCGTGTCCCCCGCGATCTGGATCTGAGTTTTGGAGACGCGATAACGAGATAACGCCAAGCTTCTATTCGATAAGCCTTTGATATCGGGCTTATACTTCCTTAACTTTGACTCTATTAAAGAATAAGAATAGCCAGCCGCTCATACGGCCCTTGTCATGTCTTTTTTTAGGTGTATATGAAGATGGTACATAAAGCATGCTTTGTGTAAAAGACCTTTCTACGTATAACCTTTGTACATCCCATATATCAACATGACCCAAGTACCTGTCTAGGTGCGCACCACCCTTTCTAACTTAGCCCTTAGTAAATTCAAACTTACCCGTAATTTCCCCCCTTTGACGAAGATATAGTAATTTGAAGTATTATCTTTGATGAAACTTGATAAATTCAGGGGTAGAAAAAGGGCATCATAACTTCTTCTGGATACAAGCAACGAAAGGGAGAGAAGGAAGAATTGATCTATTCAATCTATCAAGAGCAGGATATTCATACCCGAAGGCTAACAAACAAGCCTTCAAAACAGGCACGCATGGGAGATATAACTGTTCCCGAAACTTGAACCATTTATACCGCTGCTCGAACTCCTAGCTTCACGGGGCAAGGGGAGGATGGTGCACCGTGAATTAAGCTTGCCCATGCTTGACAATGCAAAAGCTCCCGTTTCATGGGCGATAAAGAGTGATATGATCAAACTTCCCACCATGGTTGTAGTCGAAGGCAAATGCGATGTCTGCGGAGGATTTCAGGTCATACCCCCCGATCTCATCAGAGTGGCTGTAGACCGACTGAAACTCCATTTTGGTGACGAGGGTTTCAGGGCTCGGCTTGTTGATTTGGTAAAGATAACTCCAGTAGCGGTGGGTGGTATATCCAGGGAGAAACTAGGATGAGCTCTTGAAAAATGCCACTCTTCCAAACACTTCAGAGGGTAGGGTTACCTCATATTTATATCATACGACGTTCCTTTTTAATAAGATATATACGCACGCCACCACTTTCTCCGGTCGCCAGTATATAGTATAACCATTCCGTCTAATCCAATCTCTTGGCGCTCGGATTAAATTGACGTTTGCTCGCTGTCCCACTAGAATCTATTTACCGATGAGCTCATCTATGAATACCAAGGTGGCTAAGACAATGGATAGCTCTAAATTTGGACTCCTGGTGTCTATACAGCTGCGTATTCTGTTCCTTTTAATTTTTTTTGCCTGGAACTACTAGAGTATATCCTATAGTACTAACTCTACTAGTCTAAAAATAACTAAGAGATAGTGAAGGAAACACAATACTTATATTATAAGGAGCAAAGATAAAAGAAGAAATCAAACCTTATAGTCGCTACCACTAACCATATCCCCTATATCGTCGAGATTTAGAGCTCCTATATAGTGAGTCTACAAATCGGGTTAGTGTGGCTTGAACCAGTATATGTATGAATTAGAAACCGGTCGTAAGTTGGTTGTCATAGTGGTCTTTGAGTAAAGTTGCTGGCTTGTATCACATACGTACTCGTTTTGGTCAGTGGTGTTAAGTCAACCCAGCCTAACAACATTGAAGCTTTAAAATAGTATCCCCGTTAGGTTAATAGTGCCGCCCCTCTCTCTATATATATTTATATAAATAAGCCACACTAGTTATTTACGATCAAATCAATTATGATCCCTATCACTTAGATTGCTATCTTAATATAGTCCTTTGTGACCGTGAAAAGCGGTGGCGTATTCGCAAAGCAGGCTTCAACAGTCTTCAGATCTAGGTGTGGCGGGCTGATCTTGGTCAATAACTATGGCACCGGTTTGGGGAAACCATATGTTAAAAATGCAACAGCACAAGTAAATGATAGAAATATAGGAATACTGCAATGTATGATATGCCTCGATGGTGTATAACCCCCTACTAACTAAGATGATACTTTTCTACATATGCTTATCTCAAACGGTGCCATTTCTTAGTAAAGTCAGTAATGCTTTTTCTATCCCAGTTATAGACTAGTTAGTGGTGTGATTGATATATGTCCAAATCACTGTTATTCTCCGCTAGGGTTCTCCTTTGTTTCATTCTCTCTTCAGATCGTCGTCTTTTCTAAATCATCACACGGGTTTACATTATCAATCCTCACTTCACCCTGCTTGTGGGCATTTTTGGTCTAGGTTTTACATTATTGTCAGAACAAGGTACAATACATGCGCCCTGCAGTATATTCCAACTGTGAACGACCTTATTATGCGGAAAGAAAGAAAATACAATCTCATTAGAATATCAAAGAAAAGACCAAGACAACGATCTATAGATATTTGTCAAACCTATGGTGCCCTTTTTATGAAGTTCCCCAACCCGCCTACTAATATACGTAGGTACGTTTTATCACTCTCAGCTCACTTATGAGAAGCTCAGACCTTTGTAGGAAGGAGTACTCGTGTGACACAAGCGTGTGACTCGTTGGGGTCTTGCTGAATTAGATATCGTTTACTCTCTCGCCCGCGCGATTTACTTCCCCACTTCTGATTTGAAATTCTTCTTCTTCTTCTTCTTCTTCTTCTTCTACCTATTTAACATTTCCTCTTCTTCAACATATCCTAGCGCAGGATAAAACCATCAACATGGAGCCCGAAGACACAACCTCAGATCTATCAGGCGATGAAGCTGTGGCCGTACAGCCGACAGAGTCCCACCGCCACAGAGCTCAAAATGCTTCATTCACTGCCCTGTAAGTTTCCAATCTATTCTAGCTCCAAGGTCCATTTATGCTGACAGCTCGGAAGGCTCGAAGAGCATGTTATGAACGGGCCTGGAAACGGCCCTAATGGGGCAAATGTCGAACTACCTGACGCGGAACTTTCAACTGCTCGTTTACTCGTAAATACGGAGCCCGGGGGTGGGGTTCTGGACCCTCGTGAATACCAAATCGAGCTCTTTGAAAGGGCAAGGGCTCGCAACACAATCGCAGTTCTCGACACAGGGTCTGGAAAGACTTTAGTGGCTGTGCTTTTGCTCAAGCACATTCTCCAAATTGAACTCAACAAACGTGTAAATGGCGCAAAACCTCGCGTTGCCTTTTTTCTGGTGGACAGTGTAACGCTGGTCTTCCAACAGTCTGCTGTCTTGAGAAATAACCTCGATCAAACAGTCGCACACTTTTTCGGCAATCTGGGACCTGATCTTTGGGACAAAGAGACGTGGGATAAGCACCTTGAAAAATACATGGTGATTGTATGCACAGCAGAGATCCTAAACCAGTCTCTACTGAATGGTCATATAGGGATTGAGCAGATCAATCTTCTGATCTTCGACGAAGCCCACCATGCCAAAAAGGAGCATCCGTATGCTCGGTATGCAACCAATTATTATATTATAAGATGCCTACAAAAGCTGATATTTATTAGTATCATCCGAGACGCCTATCTGAAAGCGGATCCCGAAAAGCGCCCAAGGATCTTCGGCATGACTGCTTCTCCGGTTGATGCTAAGTGCGACATAGCGGAAGCAGCAACGTGAGAACCCCAAAATAAACCAAAAAGTGTAAGCATATGCTTACTGTGTATAGTCAACTTGAGACTCTTTTAGATAGCCGCATTGCAACAACAGCAGATCTTGCCCTCCTGCGGAGTTTCGTGAACAAGCCAATAGAGGAGGAATGGGTTTACAACAAGCTTCCCGCGCCATTTGAGACAAATCTGCATAGTACGTTGAAAGGCAAATATGGGGATATGTCAATCCTTGAAGGCGCATTTCGATTTGCATCAGTTGCTAGTTCAGAATTAGGGCCTTGGTGCGCAGACCAGGTATGGGCTCTTGCCCTGGCGGACGAAGTGCTGCCGAAGCTGGAGGGTAGTATCAGCAAAGTCACCGATTCGGATCCCCAGGATTCTGAAATGGCCTCGGAGGAGACCAAGCGGATCCAAGAAGCCAACCAGCTCGTCAAGGAATACATTGCGAACCAGATATTTCAGCCGAGTGATCTCAGCCCTAAAGTCGAGCTTTTGATGAGAAAGCTGCAAGAACAGTTTGGGAGATCGTCAGATACTAAATGCATTGTGTTTACACAACGGCGCAATACAGCCAAAGTGTTGCTACAGCTGTGCGAAAAGCTGCAAATTCCAAACCTCCGTCCCGAGATCTTGGTCGGTGTTCGCAAAGGAGATGCCGTAGGAATGAATTCCACATTCCGTGGGCAGTTTCTAGTCTTGGTCAAGTTCCGAAAAAGTGAAGTCAATTGTTTGGTGAGCTTTCATCCCCCCCTCCCAAAAAAAGAAAACTGCTTGTAGAGAAGACCTAATAATTCTCAGTTTGCAACATCGGTTGCAGAGGAAGGCCTTGACATCCCAGACTGTAACCTGGTGGTTAGGTAGGTCATTAGGGATTTGAACCACTACTGTCGCTTCTACTGACCATTAAAGATTCGATCTGTATGACACGGTTATACAATATGTCCAAAGCCGAGGCCGTGCCAGACGCGCCGACTCAGTGGTTAGATTTCCCTCACTTTTATGAGATGCAATTGATTTACTCACTACTTCGTAGTATGCAACCGTCGTTGAAAGTGGTAATCGCAACCACAGCATGAGACTGCAGGAGGTTCGAAGAGCAGAGGTAAGAGTACTTCCCAGGCGATAGTGATAGCGCTGAACTCATTGACATGAACAGCATCTCATGAAGAATTTCTGCAACCTACTGCCGGAGGATCGAAAATTGTACGGAGGCGATCACGACGTGGGACTGCTTATCCAAGAAGAAAATCGGAAGAGAACATACACGATCCCAAGCACAGGTGCCATGTTGACCTATCGCCATGCGATTGGTGTACTGGCACGATTTGCCAGCTCATTGGTAAGAGCTAATCTGCTTATGCTGACTTGGATCATCAAAGCTAATGTCGACATAATCTCAGCAATACGAGAACGAGATCTCAGCCAGGGTCGCATACATTGTCATGTCAGAAAACGAATCATTCAGCTGTGAGATAATTATGCCTGAGAAGTCGCCTGTGCGAAGAGTGCTTGGATGTTCCGAATCAAAAAAATCACTCGCTAAGCAGTCCGCTGCTTTCGATGCATGTCTGCTGCTTCGCAAAAGGAATCTGTTGGATGAGCACTTCAACTCTGTCTATCACAAGCGCCTACCAGCGATGCGCAATGCTAAATTGGCCATTACTTCAAAGAGGACTGACCAGTACAGAATGCGTACTAAGCCCTCAATCTGGGCTAGGCAGCAGGGAACAATACCAACATGTCTCTACGGGATAGTCATTCGTCTCATTCCATCAGAGCCTCTAGCTCGAACTCACGGAAGTATTGTTTTGCTGACAAGAGAGCAGATTACAGCAATACCGACTTTTTCAGTCTTCTTGGATGATGGTATCGAGACTACGGTCCAGTCTTTGTGTGTTGACGGGGGCCTTGAGGTTGCTTCCAACGAGCTCGAAAATGTGACTGCATTTACACTTGCTGTCTTCCACGACGTGTTTCACAAGACCTACAAGCATGACTCGGAACAGTTTCCGTACTGGATTGCGCCTGCTCTAGAAAATTTGGACATTGGGACGTCAACAAGTGTCTTTGACATAATTGACTGGGCGGCTTTGGAATACGTTCAAGATAACCCTAAGCTTGTGTGGACTACTGATATGGAGCCAGAATCTTTGCTGACTCGATTCATTTATGACGATTGGAATGGAAAGTATCGATACTTCCCGCTTGCTATAGACTCCAATCTACGTCCTTCAGACCCACCCCCGTCTTACGCACCATCTAGAAAATGGTCAGACGATATCATGAATTGGTCCTTGAGTTTGAGCAAAAACTCACGTCCAAAATTCTTCAATCGATGTATCTGGTCTCAACCGGTCTTGCAGGCAGAGTTGATCTGCCTTCGGCGGAACTTTCTTGACAAAGCGGCCGAGGAAGAGAAAGCATCCAACTCGAGATGTGTCATTTGCCCTCAGCCTTTAGTCATATCGGCGGTTAGTTTTGTATCGGTGTATGTTTCAAATCACCCAAGATGCTAACATATACTTCAGATTTCCATGTCTGTAGCCGCGACGTGTTTTGTCTTCCCAGCAATTATCACTAGAATGGAGTCCTACCTGATCGCTCAGGAGGGATGCAAAATGTTAGGTCTTGGTGATATTCAGCTCGAGTATGCCCTGGAGGCCTTCACCAAGGATTCGGATAACACTGAAGAGCACCGGAGCCTACAGATTCACGTTCAGCGAGGAATGGGAAAGAACTACGAGCGTCTTGAACTACTAGGAGACTCCGTGCTCAAGATGGCAACCTCGATTTCGCTCTTTGTTCAAAATCCCGACGATGATGAATATGACTATCATGTTAACAGGATGTGTCTCATCTGCAACAAGAACTTGTTCAGAAACGCAACTGAACTGAAGCTATATGAGTACATACGTAGTCGTGGGTTCTCTCGGTATGTTCTTTACATAGTATTCCCAGAAGTGAATTTTTGACTAACACTCAACCACAGGCATATGTGGTACCCCCCAGGTCTTTCGCTCGAGTATGGTCGGGACCACGCCAAGTTTTTTACTAGTGAAGGCAAACACTCCTTAGCCGAGAAGACTATAGCAGATGTCTGTGAGGCATTGATAGGAGCATCGTTGCTCTCAGGAGGTGATGATAACCGTTATGACATGGCCATTAAAGCAGTGACCGTCTTCGTCAACAGCCAGAACCACACCGCAACCTCATGGAATGACTACATCTCTGCATATTCTATTCCCTCATACCAGAATAGGGTGGCCGACGGATTCGAAAAGAACTTGGCTCAGCAGATCTTCGAGAAAGTAGGCTACGAGTTCAAGTACCCCCGTCTTCTGCGGTCGGCTTTCACGCATCCGTCTTACCCACTGGCATGGGCCAAAGTCCCTTGTTACCAGCGGCTCGAATTCTTGGGTGATGCACTCCTGGATATGGTGTGCGTGGAGCACTTGTTTCATCGGTTCCCCGATCGAGATCCGCAGTGGTTGACTGAACACAAGGTCTGTATCTTATTTCGTAAAGCCAGGTCACACAAGATAATTCCCGACTAACATTAATCAATAGATGGCCATGGTATCCAACAAATTCCTCGGTGCTTTGGCTGTAAAACTAGGGCTTCATCTTCATCTTCAGCATTTCAGCAATCCTCTCATGATCCAAAACAGCAAATACGCGGAGGAACTGCAGCTTGCTGAGAGCGAAAGCAATGGAGAGGTAGACTATTGGCTTTCGACGTCGGATTCTCCAAAGGTAAGGTCTTTATTTAACATGGGAATAATCCACATACTCACGGAATTACAGTGTCTTCCCGACATGCTTGAGGCTTATCTCGGTGCCATATTTGTTGATTCTAGTTTTGACTTCACAGTGATTGAGGCCTTCTTTAAGAGGCATATCCTGCCGTTCTTCCACGACATGTCTATTTACGATACATTTGCAAACAGGCATCCAACGGTAAGGCTATCTCCTTCCCCTAAGAATATACCTTTTGTACTAATAGATCATAGACATTCCTTCATAGCCAGATGACTCACAGCTACCGATGTACCGATTACTGCTTGAAATCTGCAGAGGTACCTGCTGTGGAGGGAGAAACACCCAGGATCTTTGCTGCAGTTATGGTGCATGGCCAATCCATTGCCAGCGCAGTCGCATCTTCTAGTCGATATGCTAAAGTAAGGGCTAGCACCCGGGCATTGGCTCTTATTGATGGAATGACACTTTCTGAGTTCCAGGAGAAATATCATTGTGCTTGTCAAGGTCAGGCCCCCATGGACCGCGCAAATATTGGAACGGCAGTTTGAAGAGAGAAATGGCAGAGGACAGCTGGAAAATTTGTTATTTTGTTGTATTTTAGTTATCTTCACAAAATACGATATTGGGGTGCTATTACATAGGCGTCTACAAACGAGAATCGTACAAATGTAACCCGTCAATATAAAGTGAAGCTTATACTTCGAAAGGAACGGGCCAGGGACGAGAGCCATGGATGTGCGGTGTCGCATGGGGGACGTGTCACGCTTAACCCAATAGGGAATAGTGTGCATCCCCTGAAGTAAAGCAAACACGCCGCGTATCTTTTTGATCTTTAACAGACATAGGACTCAGGACGGCATAGGCCTGGAATTATCTTTGCAATCATTTTTAATCTATTAGATTTTATTTTTCTTTCCAGCCTTTGTCATTATCCCTTTGCTCTGTTTTCCCAACTCCCGCTTGACGCGATCTCAACATTTCAAACACCCATCCGATCCGTGCTCCTATTATTCCTTTACCACCGATGAACATTTTGAATACGTCATAATAATCTCGACATAATGGAGGTCGCCTCATCAGGCGTGCCAAATGGCCCCTCAACACCAGAGGCCGCAGCTCTAGTTGATTCCGGTGCGGTCATTCAGTACTTGACCGAAGTGCTCCAGGTAACACTGGGAGCCCAGAGGTCCGAGCTGGAAAGCGCTGGGAGCTTGCTTTCGGAATCAAGGTACAATGAGACACTGCAACGGTGTACGCGATTTGCCTCGGAAGCGCAAGTCGCACTCTATGTGCAAAAGGACATTGTGACAGTGGAGGAAACCAATGGCGAAACGGAGGACCAAGGCAAGTCCAGCCCAAGTGATCAGCCGTTGGATGATGTGATGCTAATGATGTTGGCGATGAAACAGCAGTGCAATATGTCTATAACCTTTCCTCCGATATCTCGTCCGCTCCTACAACAGTCTCCTCGGTGGCTATCATTAAACGGCCTGTTCCAATCGACATGAGTCTTCCGATAGCGTCGCAGGTCCAAGTCATGAACCTTCCCGGTCCCGCTTCTCTCAGTAACCCCGGCGCTCAGCAGGGGAATTCAATGTCGCCCTACCAGATCTTACATTTGATGATACACCATGGTCTCAGTCCTTACTTCGAATCCTACACTCGCAGCCAAGAGACAGCCGTTGGCACGAAATCGAAAACCGATACGGAGGCAAAGACTGGTATTCCGGGAACAAAGAAGAAATTCGCGGACTTGGAGCTAGGGTTGATACACCTCCAGCAGAATGTGGAGATCCCCAGCTCTGAACTTGCCTCTTCATGAAGTCGTCCAAGCTGCTCTGGCGGATGCGGAAGCGCGTGGTATCAAACCATCGGTCGAGTTGATTCCATCAGCGGTATTGGAGAGTAGTGCTTTCACAAACAGCATTCAGAATGTCGTGAACGGTTGGATTAGATCCATCCAAACGATCACTAAGATGACCCGCGACCCGAACAGCGACTCTGCTTCTCCCGAGGTCAACTTCTGGCTGTCCCTAGAGGCTGCCCTGGAGGGAATCGATGCTCAGCTCCAAAGCGAGGGTGTTAAGTTGACTATGGACATTCTCCGCCATGCGAAGCGGTACCAGCCGACCCTCAGTTTCGTGGCAGACACCGGTCTGAAAGAGGCCACCGAATTGGTCCAGAAATACAATCAGTTGATGCGAGACTTCCCTCTCGATGAACTCCTGTCTGCAACTTCCTTGCAGAAAGTCCAGGAATCATTGAACTTGATTTTCACTCACCTGAATAAGAAGTTGAAGATTTGCCCCTACCCCATTAAGCGGGCACTTTCACTGGTTGAAGCCATCTCTGGGGATCTCGATAAGAGGATCCATGAGCTTATCACTGGACGTACGATCTTGCATCTGGATTACCGTGAGTTCCGGTCTTTGATGAAGACCACACAAGCGATCTGGCGTACTTGGGACGAAAACTTGAAGGAATTCACAAACGTTGCGCGTGAATCAACACGGCGTCGCAACGAGAAATTTATTCCGATCAAAATCAATGCAAGGCATGACAAAACCCGCGAGCGGGTGAAGTATATCGACACCTTTAGGATCAACCATGAACAGCTCCAGAAGACCATTATCAACGTCCTCGGACCTAACAGCTCGTCATCTGCTGAGAATGGAGCCGGAGTTGATTCTGACGGCGCTGTGATAGTCGAAGAAATTGGTGATGTCGATGCCGTGGAGGAAGTTGCACACGCCTACGCTGCTCTCAAAAACGTGGATGTGTTGGATGTTTCACCCGACGGATCTCTTAACTGGGAGAAGGCCGAAATTGCCTACAGTGAGCGTACTTCCCGCGTTGAGAATTCCATCATTGCTCGTCTGCGTGACCGTCTGGCGACCGCCAGGAATGCCAATGAGATGTTCCGTGTGTTCTCGAAGTTCAACGCCCTTCTCGTTCGCCCTAAGATCCGTGGTGCAATTGGCGAGTATCAAACTCAACTTATTGACAATGTCAAGCGAGACATCAGTGCTTTGCATGAGCGCTTCAAGCAACAGTACGGTAATTCGGAAGCTCATGCTATGGCTCAACTACGGGACCTACCACCAGTGTCGGGTGCCATTATCTGGACTCGCCAGATCGAGCATCAGCTTAATGGCTACATGCGCAAGGTCGAAAATGTTCTCGGAGAGAATTGGCACTTGCACGCCGAGGGCCAGAAGTTGCAGAATGAGGGTAACTTGTTCCGCAAGAAGCTCGACACCCGGCCTGTTTTCGAGTCATGGCTGTGGGATGTTCAACGACGCCATTTTACAATCGCCGGACGCCTGTTTAATGTCGTGCGTAACCGATCTGCAGGAAACATTTTAGAGCTAGCAGTCAACTTCGATGCTCAGATCATTGCCCTCTTCAAGGAGGTCCGCAATCTTATCTGGCTCAACTTCCAGGTTCCTCATGCTGTCAGCAATATCTCGAAGGAGGCGAAACGTGTCTACCCCTACGCTATTAGTCTGATGGAGAGTGTTCGTACTCTTTTGCAGACGAATCGGGCAATCGCGTCGATGACCGGTGTTAATATGCTGCTCAACGGCTACATGAACGATGCGCAGATTATGGTTGCTAAGGGCATCCCTCTCCGGTGGGAGTCCTTTGTCCATTCTTACGAGCTGCATGTCAAACAGTCAGCGTTGGCAAATGGTGCCATTGAGGCGTCTTTGCCTGGTCGTTCTGAAAGCAAGCATGTTCAATTTGTCCGCGAGTTTGCCATTTCAGCATCCACCCTTCAGACGAAAACTACTGTGCTTGACACTATCAACGAGAACATCCAGAAATCGATCCATGAGCTCAAGACATGCCCATACGACGCATCGGCTTTCAAACAACGCTTGGACAGCATCCAAGTTGCTGTTGATAAGCTTAACCTCGAAAACTACGTGAACCTTGGATACTGGGTTGCTCAGCTTAATGCAAGCATCGAGGCAATCTTGCGCGATCGACTTCTTCGCGCTGTGCGCGAGTGGATCCTCACCTTCCAAGGTACCAACAATGAAAACTCGACAACTTCTCACCATCAGCTTTCAGCGGCCGAGACAGATGCTTTGAATTACAAGATCCAGTTCCCTGAGCTCTTCCACGAGATTCTGATGAAGAACCAAGTCCTCCACCTGGACCCACCGTTGCAATTCGCACGCGCAAGCTGGTTCTCCCACTTTGATGCATGGCTCGGTGTGATTTGCAATCTAGAAAAGATCAAACCTTCGCGTTACCAGATATCCATTGTTGTGCAGAATGTTCGCCTGTCCGAAGTCTGCTTCTCCGACCTCCCGCAAAATTGCACCAATGAACTCAATGAAGTCTACAATGTTGTTGAATCCAGAGTGAAAGATGTCTCTGAATATGTCGATAAGTGGCTGCAGTTCCAATCACTTTGGGATCTTCGGTCTGAGCAGGTCTACGAGATCCTGGGAGATGATCTGTCTCAGTGGCTTCAGCTTCTTCAGGAAATCAGAAAGAGCCGCGCTACATTCGATACCTCGGAAGTCAGCCGTGGTTTCGGAAACATCAGGATCGATTACGAGCAAGTCCAAACCAAGGTGAATGCTAAATACGACCAGTGGCAGCATGAGATCCTCGTCAAGTTCGGCTCTAAGCTTGGCGGGCGCATGAGAGAGGTTCATTCCGAGATTGCCGCTGCCCGGAGGGATTTGGAAGGCCAAACCCTGGAGGCCTCTTCAACCGCCCATGCCGTGTCTTTCATCACCATTGTTCAGCAGTGCAAGCGGAAGACTCGAGTCTGGGAGCCCGAGGTTGATCTCTTCCGCCAGGGTCAAACCACACTCGCCCGTCAACGTTACCAGTTCCCGTATGACTGGCTTCACGTTGAGAATGTTGATGGTGAATGGGCAGCCCTCAACGAACTGCTTAGCCGCAAGAGCAAAATTGTCAACGAGCAAACCGAAGGTCTGCGTGCAAAGATTAGCGCCGAAGACCACGTTATTGCCGGCAAAATTGCTCAAGTCATCGGCCAATGGAATGACGAGAAGCCGGTATCTGGCACTATTCCCCCTGAGGAAGCATCTCGTACCCTGAGCTCTTTCCAATCTCGCCTCGAGTCTCTCCAGTCTGAGTTTGAGATGGTATCAAAGGCCAAGGAAGCTCTTGATCTTCCCCCAAGTTCTGAGTCATCACTTCCTCCCATCCTGGAGGAGGTCCAGGATTTCATGTCAGTCTGGGCTGCTCTTGCAACTATCTGGAATAGTCTCAACGACCTTCGCGATGGGCTTTGGACCAGCGTGCAACCTAGAAAGCTCCGACAATCTCTCGACAATTTGATCAAAATGACCAAGGAGATGCCCAGCCGTATGAGACAATATGCTGCCTTTGAACATATTCAGAATGTCCTTCGGCAACTGCTGAAGGTCAACTCCCTTTTGTCAGACATGAAATCCGAGGCCGTCAAGGAAAGACACTGGCATAAGATTTACAAGAGTCTTAAGCCCGACAAGCGTTTCTCTCTGGTCTCTTTGACTCTTGGTGATGTTTGGGATCTGCAACTGGCATCAAGCGATTCCATCATCCGTGCTATCATCGCACAGGCACAGGGTGAGATGGCATTGGAGGAATTCCTGAAGTCTGTTCGCGAGACTTGGCAAAACTATTCTCTGGACCTGGTGCACTACCAGAACAAATGCCGCCTGATCAAAGGCTTCGACGATCTGTTCGCCAAGTGCAGCGAGAATTTGAACTCTCTGCAGGCCATGAGACATTCTCCGTACTACAAAGAATTCGAAGAAGAAGCCACATCTTGGGAAGATAAACTGAACCGAGTCCATGTTCTTTTCGATGTCTGGATCGATGTCCAGAGACAATGGGTCTACCTGGAAGGCGTCTTCACCGGCAATGCTGATATCAAACATCTTCTTCCTTTGGAATCGGGACGTTTCCAAAATATCAACTCCGAATTCTTTACTGTGATGAAGAAGGTGTACAAGTCTCCATTCGTTTTGGATATTCTCGCAATTGTTGATGTGCAAAAGTCCTTAGAGAGACTGGCTGATTTGCTCAACAAAATCCAAAAGGCGCTTGGTGAATATTTGGAGCGTGAGCGTGTCTCATTCCCTCGCTTCTACTTTGTTGGAGATGAGGATCTGTTGGAGATTATTGGTAACAGCAATGACATCTTCCGTGTCGCCAAACATTTCAAGAAGATGTTTGCTGGAATGTCAGGCCTTGTCATGGATGACGATAACAATATCGTTGCATTCACCTCTAAGGAGGGTGAAGAAGTCCGTTTGAAGAAAGAGGTCAACCTCCTCAAGACTCCTCGCATCAATGACTGGCTCACCGCGCTCGAGACCAGCATGAAGTTGACTCTGGCAGAACTTCTCGGAGAGGCCGTGGAACAATTCGGAGTTCTTTATCATAGCAGCGATGTGGACCGAACGGCTTTCAATGACTTCCTGTCTAATTACCCTGCCCAAATTGTGGTCCTCGCCAGTCAAGTTACTTGGACCAACGCAGTGCAACAGTCCTTGGAGGAAGGAGGTGCAACTCTCCCCGCGTTGCACGGTTCCGAAGTTCGGATTCTCGAGTTGCTGGCTGCCACGGTGCTCGGTGAACTCGATCCGATCACTCGCAAGAAGTGTGAGCATATGATCACAGAATTCGTTCACCAGCGCGACTGCATCTCCAAGCTCATCAGCCTCAATGCTACGACGCCCACCCACTACCATTGGCTCCTCCAGATGCGTTACGTCTTCAACGATTCGGTCGATTTCTTGGAGCGCCTGTATGTTCACATGGCCAACGCTAAGCTCGCCTATGGATTTGAGTATCTGGGCGTGCCTGAGCGTCTTGTCCGCACCCCTCTCACAGATCGTTGTTTCCTCACCCTTACTCAGGCTCTTTGCCAGCGCCTGGGTGGTTCACCCTATGGCCCTGCTGGTACCGGAAAAACCGAGTCAGTCAAGGCATTGGGCCTGCAGCTCGGTCGATTCACCCTTGTCTTCTGTTGTGACGACACATTCGATTTCCAGGCAATGGGTCGGATTTTCCTTGGTATCTGTCAGGTTGGTGCGTGGGGTTGCTTTGACGAGTTTAACCGTCTTGAAGAACGTATTCTGTCCGCCGTCTCTCAGCAGATTCAGAACATCCAGATCGGTCTGAAAACTGGCGGAGATGGCGACAAGTCTCAAATTGAACTCGTCGGAAGACGACTCGCTGTGAACTCCAACACCGGAATTTTCATTACCATGAACCCTGGTTACGCTGGCCGTTCCAACTTGCCAGACAACTTGAAGAAACTGTTCCGCAGTGTTGCCATGTCCAAACCCGATAAGGAACTAATTGCGGAAGTCATGCTCTTCTCTCAAGGTTTCAAGCAGGCCAAGTCTCTCTCCAAGCAGACAGTTCCCTTCTTCGACCACTGTGCTTCCCGACTCTCCAAGCAGGCTCATTACGACTTCGGTCTCCGTGCATTGAAGAGTGTGCTTGTTAGCTCGGGTGGTCTTAAGCGCGCTCGTCTTGCCAACACCGATGGAGATCTAGGCCCCGACGATATTATTGAACCTCAAATTATTGTTCAAAGTCTCCGGGAAACAATCGCTCCTAAGCTTATCCGAGAAGATGTGGAAATCATGTTGGACATTCAGGTGGAAGACTTCGCTGGCGTGGATTATGTGCCTGCCAACTTCGAGAAACTCACCCAGGCGATCCGTGATATTGCTACCAAAGAGCAACATCTCGTCGACAGTGAGATGTGGATCACCAAGGCACTGCAACTCTACCAAATTCAATGCATCCACCATGGTGTCATGATGGTTGGAAAGTCAGGGGCCGGTAAATCGGCTGCCTGGAAGATTCTACTACAAGCGATGCAGCGCATTGAAGGCGTTGAGGGCGTCTCCCACATCATCGACTCCAAGGTCATGTCTAAGGAGTCCCTCTATGGTAACCTTGACAACACTACCCGTGAATGGACGGACGGTCTCTTCACTGGAATTCTGAGAAAGATCGTGGACAACCTCCGTGGCGAAGACAGCAAGCGTCATTGGATTGTTTTCGATGGAGATGTTGATCCTGAGTGGGTTGAGAACCTGAACAGTGTTCTAGATGACAACAAGCTCCTCACTCTTCCCAACGGAGAGCGTCTCAATTTACCTTCTAATGTTCGCATCATGTTCGAAGTTGAAAGCTTGAAATATGCCACGCTTGCTACTGTCAGTCGTTGCGGTATGGTGTGGTTCAATGCCGACACTGTTACTCCAACCATGATGATTTCCAATTACGTGGAGAGCCTCAGGACAAAGACCTTCGAGGACCTGGATGAAGACAGCGCACCCGCAGGAACGGCAGCGATTCGGACACAGGATGCCCAGAACACAGTTGCGACAATTCTCAAACAGTTCCTCGAGGTTGATGACCTGGTTCTCAAAGCTCTAGAGGAAGCAAAGAAATACAACCATATCATGGAGTTTACGGATATCCGTGCTCTCAACACTCTCTTCAGCTTGTTGAACAAGGCCTGCCGAAACGTCCTCGAATACAATGCCCAGCATCCAGACTTCCCTCTGGACCCCGAGCAGATCGAGTCCTACATGTCCAAGAAGCTTCTTCTGACACTAGTCTGGTCTCTTACCGGTGATTGTCCACTAAATGACCGCAAGGCGTTCGGAAAATACATCACTGGAATGTCTACTATCGATCTTCCACCGGACGGCGATTCGTCTCTTATCGACTACGACGTCATGCTTCCCAAGTCTGACTGGACCAGCTGGCACTCGCAGGTTCCCATGATTGATATCAACACACATTCCGTCACTCAAACCGACGTCATTATCCCCACGGTCGACACTGTCCGCCATGAGGATGTGCTGTACTCGTGGCTTGCCGAGCATAAGCCCTTGTTGCTCTGTGGTCCTCCTGGATCCGGTAAGACCATGACATTGTTCGCCGCGCTCCGAAAGCTCCCGAACATGGAGGTTGTTGGTCTCAACTTCTCGAGTGCCACCACACCTGACCTCTTGGTCAAGACCTTTGAGCAGTACTGTGAGTACAAGAAGACTCTGAATGGTGTGGTGATGTCTCCGAACCAGATCGGCCGCTGGCTTGTCATTTTCTGCGACGAGATCAATCTTCCGGCCCCCGATCGCTACGGCACTCAGCGCGCCATCTCCTTCCTGCGCCAACTTGTGGAGCAGAACGGTTTCTGGAGAACTACCGACAAGACCTGGGTTACTCTGGATCGCATTCAATTTGTTGGTGCCTGTAACCCTCCTACGGATGCTGGTCGTACGCCGATGGCCGAGAGATTCCTGCGTCATGCGCCCCTGATCATGGTCGATTACCCCGGCGAAATCTCTCTCAACCAGATTTATGGCACATTCAACTCTGCTGTGCTTAAGATCCTTCCCTTGCTGCGTGGGTACTCCGAGGCCCTCACTAGGGCTATGGTTCAGTTCTATCTCGAATCCCAGGCCCGCTTTACGCCCCAAATCCAGCCCCACTACGTGTACTCGCCTCGTGAGCTCACCAGATGGGTTCGTGGTTTATACGAGGCTATCAAGCCATTGGAATCTCTTTCCGTCGAAGGCCTGGTCCGCATTTGGGCGCACGAAGCCCTGCGTCTATTCCAGGACAGACTCGTGGATGAGGATGAGAGAGCTTGGACGGCAGATGCTGTCCGCCGGATTGCTCTGGAACATTTCCCTACTATCGATGACCAAGAAGCACTGAAGGGCCCAATCCTTTTCTCGAACTGGCTGTCTAAGAACTACATCCCTGTCGAACAGGAGAGTCTACGTGAATTCGTGAAGGCACGCCTCAGAACCTTCTGCGAAGAAGAAGTGGATGTTCCGCTTGTGTTGTTCAACGATGTCCTTGAGCACGCGCTACGTATCGATCGAGTCTTCCGCCAGCCTCAAGGTCATCTCATTCTCATCGGTGTAAGCGGAAGTGGAAAGACAACCCTATCTCGCTTCGTCGCTTGGATGAATGGTCTGAAGGTTTTCCAGATCAAGGTACACGGAAAGTACTCTTCGGAAGATTTCGATGATGATCTGCGCAGCGTTCTTCGCCGGGCAGGATGCAAGGGCGAGAAGATTTGTTTCATCATGGACGAGTCGAATGTCCTTGACTCTGGATTCCTGGAACGCATGAACACTTTGCTTGCAAACGCCGAAGTCCCCGGTCTCTTCGAGGGCGATGAGTTCTCCTCGTTGATGACTGCTTGTAAAGAGGGTGCCCAACGTCAAGGCTTGCTCCTTGATTCACAGGAGGAACTGTACAAATGGTTCACTTCGCAAATTGTGAAGAACCTGCACGTCGTGTTTACCATGAACCCGCCAGAGGAGGGCCTATCTTCAAAGGCAGCTACCAGTCCCGCCTTGTTCAACCGTTGTGTCCTGAACTGGATGGGTGACTGGTCTGACCAAGCCCTGTTCCAGGTTGGCTCCGAGCTCACTCAATCGGTCGATCTGGACAAGCCAAACTTCATCTCGCCTGATAGCATCCCAGTGGCATACCGCGAGTTGGCTCTCCCGGCATCACACAGAGACACTGTTGTCAATTCCATGGTGTACATCCACCACTCTTTACATCGCTTCAATGGACGGCTTCAGAAGCAACAGGGCCGGGCGACTTTCCTCACCCCTCGTCATTATCTCGACTTTGTTGCGCAGTACGTCAAGCTATTCAACGAGAAGCGCGAGGATCTCGAAGAACAACAGCGCCACTTGAACATTGGTCTCGAAAAGCTTCACGACACCGTCGACAAAGTGAGCGACCTTCGAGCTAGTCTCGCACAGAAGAAAACACAATTGGAGAAGAAGGATACGGAAGCGAACGAGAAATTACAGCGTATGGTTGCTGATCAGCAGGAGGCAGAACAGCGGAAGCAGGTTTCGTTGGAGGTGCAGGCCGCGTTGGAGATACAAGAAAAGGAAGTGGCGACTCGGAAGGAAGTGGTCCTCCACGATCTGGCCCGAGCCGAGCCCGCTGTCCTGGAAGCCCAGAAGAGTGTCAGCAATATTAAACGTCAACATCTCACGGAAGTTCGGTCCATGGGTAACCCTCCAGCCAGCGTCCGACTTGCCCTGGAAGCCGTATGCACACTCCTCGGTCACACCGTCGACAGCTGGAAGACAATCCAAGGTCTCATTCGTCGGGATGATTTCATTGCCAGTATCGTCAACTACGATAACGAGCGCCAAATGACGCGCAGACACCGTACCAAGATGCAGAATGAGTTCCTCTCGAAGGAAGACTTCACCTACGAGCGAGTCAACCGCGCCAGTAAGGCTTGTGGTCCTCTCGTGCAATGGGTCGAAGCCCAGGTCAATTACTCTGCCATTCTTGATCGTGTTGGCCCTCTACGTGACGAGGTAGACCAGCTCGAGGAGCAGGCCCTGCAAACCAAGGCTGAAGCCCAAGCCATCGAAAACACCATCAACGGCCTCGAAAGCAGCATCGCTACCTATAAGGCCGAGTACGCAGCTCTTATCAGTGAGACGCAGGCGATCAAGACCGAGATGAACCGAGTTCAGTTCAAGGTCGACCGTAGTGTTCGTTTGCTTGATAGTTTGTCCTCTGAGCGTGGGCGCTGGGAAGATGGAAGCAAGTCATTCGAAACTCAGATCGGCACACTTGTTGGCGATGTCCTCATTGCAGCTGCATTCCTTGCATATGCTGGTCTTTACGATCAGCAATTCCGTAAGGCAATGGCCGAGGACTGGGTCCACCAACTGGGGGCCTCTGGCATTCAGTACAAGCCTCACAACCCCATCACGGAATACTTGTCCAATGCCGATGAGCGTCTGACCTGGCAGAGTCATTCTCTTCCCGTTGATGACCTTTGCACAGAAAACGCCATCATCCTCAAGAGATTCAACAGATACCCCCTTATTGTTGATCCATCTGGCCGTATAACAGAATTCTTGCAGAAGGAAAGCAAGGAACGCAAGCTCACTGTCACGAGTTTCTTGGACGATTCCTTTGTCAAGCAATTGGAGAGTGCCTTGCGTTTCGGAAACCCCATCCTTATCCAGGATGCCGAGCACCTGGACCCTATTCTCAATCACGTCCTCAATAAGGAATACCAGAAGACTGGTGGTCGTGTCCTCATTCAATTGGGCAAGCAAGAGATTGATTTCTCGCCATCCTTCAAGCTCTTCCTGTCGACTCGCGATCCATCTGCCTCGTTCCCGCCAGATATTTGCAGCCGTACCACCTTCGTCAACTTCACTGTCACCCAGAGCAGCTTGCAAACTCAATCTTTGAATGATGTCCTGAAATTCGAGCGGCCCGATGTCGATGAGCGTCGCAACAATCTCGTCAAGATGCAAGGAGAGTTCAAGGTCCACCTTCGACAACTCGAGAAGCGTCTTTTGCAAGCTCTCAACGAGTCGCGTGGTAACATTCTCGACGATGACAATGTCATTGAAACTCTTGAGACTCTCAAGAAGGAGGCTGCCGATATTTCTCTGAAGATGGACCAAACCGAAGGTGTTATGCTCGAAGTAGATAACGTTACGCAGAACTACAGCATCATTGCTCGTTCATGCAGTGCCGTCTTTGCGGTTTTGGAACAGCTTCACCACGTCAACCACTTCTACCAGTTCTCTCTGCAGTACTTTGTCGATATTTTCAACTCTGTTCTCTACCAGAACAAACGTCTTGCTCAGGAGAAGGATCATTCTGCGCGTGTCCAGATTATTGTTAGGGACTTGTTTATCAACACCTACCAGCGAACCTCGCTGGGTCTCGTTCAAAAGGATCGCATCACCCTTGCCATCTTGCTTGCTCAAGCTACTCCATACCCAATGGACAGGACCATTCTCGATCGCGTCCTTGATGAGACAGTGGAGGACACGGATCTTTCAACTGCCGTGGACGCTCGCGACCAAGTGATGACGAAGTTGGCGAACATGTCCCTCTTCAAAGATCATCTTCCGAATGTCACCGAAGAACAGTGGGATCGCTTCTTCGGCGATGAGCTTGCAGAGAACGTCGTTCCGGTCATGTGGGACGAGAGTGTGTCGCAACTCGACCAGCTTCTTCGGTCCTTGCTCCTTGTCAAGATTTGCCGCATGGACCGATTCGTGCCCTCTGCCGAGCGTTTCATCGAGGCGGTGTTCGGCCGCGAGCTCTTCGAGGGTGGTGCCGACCTCAAGGATGTAGTTGACCAAGTCACTGCAACCAGACCCATCGCACTCAGCTCCAGCCCTGGCTTCGATGCCAGTTACAAGGTCGACGCTCTTGTCGAAGCCACGCGCGCAACCTGCGCCAACATCGCCATGGGTTCCAACGAAGGTCTCGAAAGCGCGGACAAGGCCATCAGCAATGCAGCTGCGGTCGGTAACTGGGTGCTGGTCAAGAACGTCCACCTGGCGCCTGCTTGGCTGCAGAGTCTCGAGAAGAGACTAGATTCTCTCAAGCCACACAAGGAATTCCGCCTCTTCTTGTCCATGGAGTCCAGCCCTAAGATCCCTGTCAATTTGATCCGGGCCTCGCGTGTGCTGATGTACGAGCAGCCCGCGGGTGTGCGTGCAAACATGAAGGATTCTCTTTCTTCGCTGAATGTGAGAGCCAGCAAGGCTCCCGTCGAAAAGGGCCGTGTCTATCTCTTGCTCTGCTTCCTGCACGCCGTCGTCCAGGAACGACTCCGCTATGCACCAAGCCTTGGATGGAAGGGCTTCTGGGAGTTCAACGACAGCGACGTAAGTACCCTAAATCCATTCATTTATTCTTCATACAAATGCTAACATTTTCCCTCAGTACGAATGCTCAGCCTACATCATCGACCACTGGGTCGATTCAGTGTCCCAAGGCCGCTCCAACGTTGCTCCACAGAAGATTCCTTGGGAGATGATCCGCACTCTCGTTGCAGAGATGTATGGTGGTAAAATCGATGACGCAGAAGACTACCAGCAGCTCGAAAACCTCGTCAATGGCTTCCTTACACCCGCCGCCTTCGAAGACGGCTATAAGCTTGTCTCGGGTGTGGAGAACGACAGCCTTTTGACACTGCCCGAGACCACTAGCATGCGCGATTTCGTCGCCTGGGTTAACAACCTGCCGGAACGTGAGCCTCCTACCTATCTCGGTCTTCCCGCCAATGCCGAGAAGCTCTTGCTGGTGGGCCATGGCCGTAAGATGATTTCTGACCTCTCGCGGGTTACGACTCTTCTCGATGAAGGGGAGCAGTTGATGGTTGATAACTGATCTGTACTTGTTTTTGTTTACTTCCTTTTTTTCTCAAAGTTCCTAGAAGGGTTGTGCTATTGTTTTACTATTGATGGATGAGTACATAAACACCGCTGGCGACTTTCTAATTTTTATTTTTTGTTTTGAATTCAATTGTACTGTATCCAGCTTCGCCTCTTTCTTGATACATTTTACTCTTATCTTGAGGATCAGCATCGAAAGTACGGTCTCTTCTGTACAATTACTTATAACTTTTTTCTGTTGCATCCTAAATGTACATGTATCATTATTAACTATATTACGAGTCGCAATGAACCCTGGACTCTCCACCTCGCGTATTTACTAAAAAATTTTCAGGATATAGTCAAAATAGCATTAAGTATCATGTATACAGTCTCTGGATTATCTGGTCCGCATGAGGGGAAAGGGAAGAAGTAGTCAAGCCAATCCTCTAGACATAAATGTAGCATCACGAAAATCATCACAATGAACGCCAACAATCAGGTCCCGTAGGGGAGAATAAGGTCCTATGTACGCGAGTTAGGCGGGGCCTTTACGAGATGAAGGTCGACTCGGAGAACATAGTTCCTTCCTCGGTGATCTCCTCGTCGCCGAGCTTCAGCTTCAATGAAAGCTTCTCCTGGGGCGAGTACTGTGCAAGATTGTTAGACATGATTCTTTTGATAATAAACAAAAAAAAAGAAGAAGAGGGGAAATGGTGCATACCTGGAAGATGTACGGCCGAGTACCGGCAACACTGCCAGCAATACTCTTAATGAAGCCTGGCACCTCGGCCATGACGTCGATGCGATCCAGTCGCGAGCCGAGAGCTCCGTTCACCTCGGCTGTGAGGTCCTTGTCGTCGGTTGTCTTGCCGCTCCACTCCCACTTGATGGACTTAGGGGCGGGCCAGTCACTGCCCTCGTCCTGGCCGGCCTCTGTGTGAGTCACTTTGTTGGTTGTTCCGGCGTAGATGACCTCGCCATCCTTGACAATACCACCGACGTTGACCGTCGTGGAGCCGTAGGAGGGGGGAGTGGTGTACTCCATCATGACGGCGGAGTAGGTGGGGGTCTGGAAGTTGATGAAGTTCCAGCGGGCGGCTGTGTTTTTGTTAATATGGGGTTGTTTTTCTTGTCAATTTCTGTACAGAGCTTCGTCTTACCAGCGTGGTGAGGCTTCATGCCCTGCAGGGCCATGATGAAAACACCACGGCCACCGAGATCGTAGGTCTGGTCCTTGGTGGTGATGCTACCCTCGACAGCGCAGCGGGGCCAGAAGGCGTGGCGCATGGATCCCCATGGGTTCTTGGGGTCGGTTCCGAAGTATGAGGTTCCGTCCTTACCGACGACGAAACCGGGCGCGGTCTGGGAGAACTTGATATCGACCAAGGCGCCGCTGTTGACGGTAGACTTGATGGTGTAAGAGTTGCCCTCCTCGTTGAGGGTCAGCGACAGGTTATCGGCACCGAAGGAAAGCATGTTCTCGTCGAACATGAAGTTGGATAGCGGGTCCGAGAACCACTTGTTGTCGCCCTTTCCGCTGACGTCGAAAACCTTCACGTTGAACTGGGCGGTGGTGTGGATCCCGCTATAGTCGGGATCAAGAATCAGAGTCAGCTGCTGTAGGTTTTGATTCCAGAAGAGAAGCTTTAAGCTCCGGCTGGGTGTTCCTTACACGATGTTGCTGTAAATAACCTGAACGAAAACCAGTGTTCCGTTGTCGGCCATGATGTAGAAGGTCTGGGTTTCAACATTGGTGTAAGAGTATGCGCGCCAGCGCAGAACCTCCTTATTCACATCAGAGAAGGGAGTTGTCTCGGTTTGCTTCGCAACCGACTGGATAGCCTCCGGGCCATAGATAGGCTCCTCGGTGCCCACCACGGCGGAGAGACTGCCCGCATAGAAATCGGTCAGTGTAACCACAACAGAGAAGGGCTCGGAACGTACGTCGACTTTAGCCAGTTCATGATTTCGATAAGGTTGGAATTAATAGAATAGAACTGGAGAAGAAAGAAAGAAAGAGAAAAAGGGAGGTGAAGGGAAGATCGACACGCGGGGCCCAAGAGAGTTCTAGTTCGGATGTCAATGGGAGTATCCGGATGAGAGAGAGATGCACCAGATAATCGATTCAACGGATGAGAATAGAAAGTAGATCTGGGTATGGTGAATATCAAGATCAAAATGAGTAAAATGGATCCGAAGGCTTAAGAAGCCCCCGAAAAGCTGAGAAAGGAGTGCATCTTATGACGTTGGGCTGCTTTTGCTCGCTTCCCACCTCGACCAATCAGCGTCGTCGGCTGAAAATCTGCAAATCTTCCGAACTCACCTCGCTGCTTTTGGCCTTTTGGAACTATCTCGACATATTCTTCATCATGGCACGAAACGTATTGGCCAAGGATCAATTTGTTAAGCTCATTGTTGGAGCTGGTCAGGCCAGTCCCAGTCCACCTGTTGGTCCGGCTCTGGGAAGTAAAGGTGTTAAGTCCATGGACTTTTGCAAGGTTGGTCTTTGTTTACCCTTTACCCTCAACGGGTTAGCAGGTTAAACCTGTAATATAGATATTAACTACCTCTCTATAGGAATTCAATGCCCGCACCGCTCACATCAACACCGGTGTTCCCATCCCCGCGCGTGTCACCGTCCGTCCCGACCGATCCTTCTCCTTCGAACTCCGCACCCCGACTACCACCTACCTCCTGCTCAACGCGGCCAATGTCGAACCCCGGAAGAACCGGCTGCGTGGTGCCATGAACCCTGGCCACGACGTTTGTGGCAAGATCTCCCTCAAGCATGTTTACGAGATCGCCAAGCTCAAGCACACCGAGACACGGTTATCAGGCTTGTCCCTGGAGGGATTGTGCAAGAGTGTCATGTCCCAGGCCAAGTCCATCGGTATCCAGGTCGTCCCCTGAATATCACAAGGACAATAAACTTGTATAATTATTGGTCATTCTGGTAGTGCTCCAAGGGCTTACTTGTTTTGATTTGGATCCTTTTACTGGGCGTTTTCTGTGAAATTGGGGGGTATTTTCTTCCTCCTGTTGTACGATACCGATTACATATATTTTTTTTTCCCGCCAAATTGCAAGTCATATCTATTTGATCGCAATCCAAGAGATAATTTGCATTGAAAGTTACTTGAATCTTTGGAGTACCTAGAGAGTGACATGTTGGAAGTCAAATATAAACCGCTAAATCACAGTGCGATATAAATGAGACTGACATGTGATCACACGCCATCGTACCATCCAACGGTGAGACGCCCCGGGTTTAAAATACCCGTGGACCTTCCATACTTTTTTCGGTGATGACTGGACACCCAAGAGGGAAGACTACAGATGAGGTCACCGACTTCAACATATCCGCGGAGCGGAGAACTTGGCATATGGTCAGGTGTATGACTCAGTTCGACCTTGGCATGGCCAAGAATGTATTAATGTGTCACAATATAACGTAGACATCTCACTTGGCATGAGATCTGGATAGTCTGGATAGTCTGGAGAGTCTGGGGAGTCTGGGGAGTCTGGATAAGTAGGGTCTGGCCCGATGCAGTGATGAGGAAAAGGGAAGTCCAGTGGAGTCAGCAGATCAACTAACCCCATTCAGGTAATGTTCCAGATCATGTAAGATCACAGATGTAAACTTGCATAGGGTAGCGTCCACATGTCCCTACGTCCACACGGGTACTCCGTACTCCGTTTGGGGAATATACGTAGGGGTGGTCCGGGAAGTCGGCACGGGTCGACATCATCCTTCAACTCTCCGCGGCCATCCGACCTTATGAGGTAAGGTATCCCTAGATAAATTGGAGTAAATTGGAGCAAAATTGGGTATATTTAACATATATTTCCCATGTCTGATCAAATAAAAAATGAAAAAGAGAAAGGAATGGAAAGTAAAGATAAAGAAGTAAATGAGGTCAAAGTAATAGCCTGGACAGTCTCCCCCACTCGCCCCCAAAATCAAGTTGGCCTTAGGCCCAGACTTTCTCACATCTCCCCTCTTCTCAGCTTTCTCATTTTACTTCTTTATCTCTTCCACTCTTCCATCCTTTCCTGTTCTCATATCCTTCTTAATCAGACCCGGCATACCCGGATTCCTGGATTCCTTGACCAAACCCGGGCTCTTGATCGCATTCGGCGGGAGAGGGAAAAAAAAAAAAGTTAAAAAGGGAAAAGATTTGCCTCTCGCATCACTCTTTTTGACTTCTTAGGCTCGGCTTTGGGAAAATTATTCAATTCGGTGACCTTGATAGCATTTGAACTGGTTCTCAGTTCGCCGTCTAATCCTCCAAAGCTCCCACCGTGAGGGGCATGTGTCTCACGTTCCGAGCCGGCGTTGAAGACTATGACGTCTGAAATGACTGATTCAACACCCCCCAACCCGATGGGTTCAGGTATGTCTTGGCTGCCATGCTGATCTGATCGGTTGTGATGGTGTATCCCAAATTCCTGCCAACCGTCTGACGCATGTCTGTCCCTTCAGGACCCCAAAATATGCACCTCCCCGCCAAGATCCCCGGACAGGCCCCAGAGCCCGGTGACGCCGACGCCAAGTCAAGAGCTCAACCCACTCAAGTCCGTTTCTCCTCCATCACGGAGGAGATTGAACCAGGCCGATCCGAATTGTCCCCTGTGCCAGAGCAACCGCAACAATCTCTGTTAGACGGGCATAAGCTACCTACGGACGAGGAACAATTACGGTCGCTGGCGATGAGTATGCAGGGCGCACAGCTTCAGGAGTCGCGCCTGCGCAACTTCTCTTTTGACCCAATGTCTCTTCCTTCCTCCAGGGTATGTCATATTCATCTCTAATTTACCATCGGATGTTCTTCCGAGTCTTCCAGTCTCTTCATGCGTCAAAATGATATTCATTTCCCTTCGTCCGACGCCGGTCTCTGAGCGGAGACTCAGTGAACCTAGCAATCTCGTCAGGCATACTAACTTTGGATCCTCGCAGGTTGGCTCTCGAGAGTCGAGTGATCGTAGCGGCCATGTCACCGGTGCCTTTGCCTCTCCACATGCGTCTCCTCCAGTCTCTGCTGTGCAGTCACCTCCTCTTACCCCAGCTGCAACCCATTCTCGCGAAGGCAGAATCAGCGACAGCGCCTCTTTGAAAGCTACCAGCCGACCCTATCTAGACACCAATTTCACCCCGGAAGCATCACCGCCAGTCAGTTCGACTGACAAGAACGACACTCCTCGACCCGCCCCATCCTCCCGACCCCTGTCTACCGATCACCTGCCCACCAGAAAAAGTGAAGGTTCAGAGCGAGCTCCTCAATCTATTCAACTACCGAAACACCGTGCGCAATTCTTCATAGGAAATGACGGGGGCTCCCAAGAAGAAAGCCCCCCTTCCACTCCAAGAGAGTCTCTTACCCCGCCAGGGGCTATGACACCTGTTGGCGAACCTAATGATCCATATGCCCGCCATAAGCGACCACCTCAGCCTAAAAACCTTGCCCAGTTAGATCCCCGGTTTATCTTCAGCGGTCGGGATGTCAAGCGCTCATTACGTCCGGGCGCTCCCCGATCCACCAGCGCAAGTGACCTCACCAAATCTAGTGACAAGCGGAGCATATTTGGTAGTGCCAAGAAGGAGCAAGGCGACAAGAACCATAGCCATCAACATCATGGCTCCATGTCTGAGCTGAAACGGTTCTTCAAGATGGGCCATCGCAACAAGCGATCTGAGTCCCCGACGTCCATGCCTAAGAAGTCGAGTCGATCATCTGGAAAATCCACTCCGTATCAAATGGCTCCAGATAATGTTCCTTTTGCCGATGATCATGGCCTGAATTCCAAGTATGGAAAGCTCGGCAGAGTGCTCGGGTCTGGAGCTGGTGGTTCCGTGCGTCTTTTGAAGCGCAATAGTGACGGCGTAACTTTTGCAGTGAAGCAATTCCGAGACCGTCATAACTGGGAGAGCTTGAAGGAATATTCCAAGAAGGTGACAGCAGAGTTCTGTATTGGCTCCACCTTGCACCATGGCAATATCATCGAGACTTTGGATATCATCCAAGAAGGCCCTCGCTGGTATGAGGTCATGGAATATGCACCGTTTGATCTGTTTGCTATCGTGATGACGGGCAAAATGGGCAAGGAGGAGATTGCCTGCTCTTTCAAGCAGATTTTGAGCGGTGTGGCGTACATCCATGGCATGGGTTTGGCCCATCGAGATCTGAAACTGGATAACGTGGTGGTGAACGACCGTGGCATCATGAAACTCATTGATTTCGGGAGTGCTGTCGTATTCCGCTATCCTTTTGAGAACGACATTGTCCCTGCTTCAGGTATGTATTCTTATATTATTATTTTTCCATCATAGTTGATGGTTACTGATTTGCATGAGCAGGTATTGTTGGCTCAGATCCCTATCTTGCCCCGGAGGTCTACGATGAAAAGAAATATGACCCCCGCCCCACGGATGTTTGGTCGCTGGCGATCATCTTCTGCTGTATGACCTTGCGCCGCTTCCCATGGAAGCAACCGCGCATGACCGACAATTCATTCAAGTTGTTCGTTTCCAGCCCGACCCCAGGCACCCCGGTTCCCGAACCCGACCCACGCCGTCGGCCCAAGTCGACACCTGATCTTCCTTCCGAAGGCCACGACAATAAGCGTCTGACTCCTCGCTCGAGCGGACCTTGCGACCAGTCTGGATCGGAGCAAAATCAAAACGGAAATGAAAACGGAGACGCAAACAAATCGGAGCCCTCGCAGAGGGACGGTGATCGCTCTCCCGATACTGCTCAGAAGCAGACCAGCCAAACCAGCAACGGCCCCCATGAGCGGCCCACCCGCACGACCAGCAAAGAGGCACCACCTGTTCCGACATCATCCCAGAATTCTGGGCAGCGCCAGGAAGTAATCAAGGGCCCATGGCGACTTCTCCGGATCTTACCGCGGGAAAGTCGGTACATCATTGGCCGCATGCTGAAGACCAACCCGAAAAACCGAGCGACACTCGACGAGGTACTGTCGGATGACTGGGTAAGGAACATCCATGCATGCCGGCAGGACGAGAATGGTGAAACCATCAGTGCCCCCGGCCACACCCACGTCCTCGAGCCCCCCGCGCAAAGCCCTGCCGTCGCCAGCAAAGCTACCAAAGCTAAATAATATCCCTTCTTTGTATCAATTTATCCTCGTGTCTATATATCCCCTTCATCCTTTGAGAATGGGGTGGCACTTTTCTCCCCTTTTCCTTCGCGTTTCCTGTGTGATTCCCTACGAGTACTGTAGATGATTTTGGCGGTTTCCTCATTCCCTGGGCCATGTTTGAGACGAGTGGATATTCTTGAATGAAATTCTCTCACATTTTATTGCGCTCGAGTTTCTCAAGATCTTGAAGAAAACGGAGCATTGGCTCTGGCTCGACGATAGATGTTACTGATAGACTTGGTGTGGGATGTCGAAGTTTTGTTTATTTTTGTTAGGGCATCCTTTTATTGAGGCGTCACACTTGTGCAAGGGAGCTTTATTTTTCTTAAACAGTAGATACATGTGAATGCAAACATACAACATCTATATCTTTTGGATTGAACCTGACATAGCGAAGATCGGCGATATCGGATGGCTTGACCGCCGGTCATCCGCGGAGCTTCTCCGTTTAGCCCGCTTCTGTACAAACGTACCTCGTTGCTGTTCTCAACTTCTTACTTCTACCCAGTTGGCCATGTGCTTGTGATAAAAACGATTTCCATATTCAATTCTACACAAAAAATGGCCCAACAAGCTGACGGGGGGCCACTGGTCTCCTCCTTGTGGACGAGGTCATTAATTGTAACCTTTTCCAAAGCTCCTCCCAGGAATATGCCTCTAACAGCTTTGCAAAAATATAGTCCGGCGCAATTGCAGGCCTGACCGTTGACTGCTCCCTGTACCCCCTTGACACCATCAAAACCCGACTCCAAAAAGCACGGGACCACACCGCGCCTCAAACCCGAGTCTCCCTACGCCAAACCTTCCGCGGTATCTACGCCGGCCTCCCATCCGTCCTCTTTGGTTCTGCTCCCTCCGCCGCCTCCTTCTTCATCGTCTATGATGGTGTCAAGCGCACCCTCCTCGCACCCCAACCCGCGAACAGCAAGACCAACCCTCAATCCCGCTCCCACATAATCCTCACCCACTCTCTCGCCTCCTCCCTCGGCGAAATCGCCGCATGCGCTGTCCGTGTCCCAACAGAAGTAATCAAGCAACGCGCCCAAGCCGGCCTCTTCGGCGGCTCGAGTCTCCTCGCACTGAAGGACATACTGTCCCTGCGACACGCTGCCCCAACAAGCACAACCACAGCATCCTCGACCCCGGCAGCGAAGCGCGGCTACAGCCAGGTCTTTCGCGAACTCTACCGCGGAGCCGGAATCACAATCGCCCGCGAGATCCCCTTCACCGTGCTGCAGTTCACAATGTGGGAGTCGATGAAGGAAGCCTACGGTAAACGGTACCTGCGAACCAAGGAGACGGCCTCGTCTCTCGCCGAGACACAGATCCCTGCTTCGACGAGCGCCATGTTCGGTAGCGTTGCTGGCGCCATTGCTGCTGGTCTGACGACCCCGCTAGATGTGATCAAGACGCGGGTTATGCTTGCGCGCCGTGGAGACGGCGGCGTTGATGCGCCTGTTCGTGTTAAGGAGATTGTGCGCGGGATTGCGCGTGAAGGACCCGGTGCTTTCTGGCGTGGTATTACGCCGCGTGTGACGTGGATTGGTATTGGTGGGGCTGTTTTCCTTGGGAGTTATCAATATGCTTCGAATACTCTTGAGGGACGTCGGGAGGTGCAGGCTGAGAAGGGTCTTTGATTGGATACTTTCTGGCCTTGGGGTTTGTACATTTTTGCTATATGGAAGATCGAAAGAACATAGATTCTGGAAAGCGAGTTGCTTTGGGCAGTTATATATGTCATTCCCTTTACTTACTAGGACTGCTTGGCTCTTTAAGCATCCAGCTTAATTCCTGAACTTGCTCGACAGTCAGGAGTTCCTCCATCTGCTCTTTGCGCAGGAAATCATGGTCTGCAAACTCAAAGCCTGGGTCAACAACCTTGGGGAACTAGATAGTTAACCATTTCTCCCATTTCAAAGATGTAGATCTATAAGATGCACAAACATACCTCACTAATCAACAAACCCGAAGAAGTCTCTCCCTCAGGCTCATCCAGCAACAAAAAAAAGAATCTTTAAACTTTCCCCCTTCAACAACCCACTGCACCCTCTCCCCGATCTCAACACTGGGCCCAACAACGAAACGTCTCAATCCGCGCTATGGGCTTCTCAGCGCTACATCCCCGCCTGTGCTCCTGGGTTACCTCGTCCGCGTGGATAATGACGTGCCACCCCCACCCCCTGCCAGACGTGCACCGTGCGGCTTTAATTACGGTGGAAAGCGCCTAGTGGGCGCTGCGGTGTGAGGTGTAGAGGATTGAGGAGCTTGCGGTGTGGGCCTTGTGGTATCTGTATTTATGCCTGGTTCTGTGACTGAGATTATTGGCTGTTGGTGAGGGTTTGCAATTCTGCGTGGATCTCAATCTGTCTCGCGGAAGTAGCCGCCTTCTGGATGTGGACGGAGGTTTAAGGCGTTGATGGTGGATTGAATGGCGGGTTCCTCTTAGATTGGGGTTGGGGAAGGTGGGTAGGGTGGTTTTATGCGGGGGGGGTTGGGATGTCCATGCTCTTTTTTGTATGTTGGTTCTTACTTAATAGGCATTAACGGTAGAGATGTATATCGTAGAGGTTGGGAAGGGGGAGAGTGTGTGAAAGGGTGACGGACAATGACGAGAGCCTGCCGTGTTCAGGTATTTGTTCCTTACTGGCTTATATAAAGGATCTATAGAACCTTTTGAATGAGGTATATCATGTCTCAAATGTTGGTTATATGTCTCGGTGGCTGATATTACTTATACAAATATGGGTTATACTAAAATTCAAAGAATATACTCTATAGCTCGAGCCACTAAGGGCCTCTTGGAAGAGTATATGCAGCCTCCAAGTATCGAATCTTCTCCCGCCAACTTGGGCCCGTACCATCGCAAAGAGCCAAGTATTCTTTGTATGGCATGTCTGTATAAAAGGCACCTGGTTTTGACAACAGCGGACTACCACCCAACCTCTCGTTCACCATGAAGGGAGTTGACATCAACATAGCAACCTACATGTCGGAGCTTACCTTGTTGGCAAACTGGGTCTCGTCGCATGTGCAGTCATAGAGATCAAGAGCCGTACAGGTTCAGAGTGTGAGATGTCTTCGAAAATATGCGAACTGCAGCCTTCTTAAAAGCCCCAAACGGAGCCTATCTTGGCGATGCAGCCAAGCTACTCTATCAGGGTTTTGGCATGAGCTTAAGGTCCCCTTCCATATGGGACCTTGGAACGAGCGGGCTTTGGACCAGATCGTGAGCGCAAATCTGTCAAATCTCCCTCACTATCAAGCCATTCGGCGCAGGCAGTTCACCACCTCGTCAATGGAGTCAAAGGATTGTTTCTCTCAGTAATGAGAACCCTTGTGGGTTTATATTGCATATCGTAAGAGTGTACATATGTGTTATAGGGGTAGCGGTCGATGTAGAGTATGGAACCCAGAGGATGTAGCGCAATAGCCAGAAATAACCGAGAGTATTCCAGAAAGGGAAACGGGGACGTTCCCGGACTATTTAATAAATAGACAAAGATTTCGTGTAATTCTTACATGTATTATTTCTATTTCAATCAGATCGAATATTCCCTCGTATGATACCTACAGATGTACGTTTATTAATATAGTAACGAAGTATAAACGTATAAGCAGCCAAACAGCCAAACAGCCAAACAGCCGCTGACGGCCCCTGGCGCCTCCAACTTTAGAGAACTTCCCCTCATTTGAGTATTTCCCCTTCGCTTCTTTTTTTCCCTTGGCCTTTTGTCTTCTTTTCTGCTTTTGATTGACGCGAATGGCCCTGTGACGTTTACCTTCCCCACCAAAACTGAACGTGCGATCGGCCTCGAGGGCAGATAAGCTCCGCATTCGCATCTCCGCAATTGGTTTCACTCCTTCAACGCTGCATGTATGGCACGAAAACTGAGCCACCAGAGGGTCGCCTATGGTAAGTTGCATCCAGTGTATCCCCTCTCAGGTCGCTGACTGTGTCTCTCACTCCGCTAGTCCTCCCTCTGCCTGATGGCCCCGGTGGGCACCGGTTGGGGATCAATGGCCTGACTGTCGATCGCCAAAACTCCATCCTGTACGTATCCCTCCCTCGTTATGCCGGGATCTAGGATCTAGATCTGAACTGTTGCCACGTTTGCGGCCGCGATCTCCCGGGAACCAGGCTCCCTTTACACGTGGGTTGCACAGATACTAATATGATGCCCTCTCTCCCAGATACTCCGCAGGCCGCGACGGCGTCATCTGTTCCTGGGATCTCGACTTCCCTCTTCCCTCCTCGTCTGCCCCTAAAGACACACCGTCTCCTGACCAAAAGCCCAGTCCGACCGGCTTCAAAACCCAGGTTCAAGCCCATAGTCATTGGATCAACGACATCGTCTTGGCACAGGACAACTCCGCGCTCGTTTCCGCCTCGTCCGACACGACCGTGCGACTCTGGCGCCCGCATTCCGAGTCTACCGAGGTGCCGGAGCGCATTGGAAAACATACGGATTATGTGAAGGCCCTAGCGAGCCCCGGTAGCCACGCTACTTGGGTTGCCTCGGGCGGTCTCGATCAAAAAGTTTACCTTTGGGATTTGAATGGCGGTGGAGAGGTATTGAACATTAACGCCGGTGGAGAAGACTCCACGGACAAGGGGTCTGTCTATGCGCTGGGTGCCGTCTCGTCCGTGCTCGCTAGCGGTGGCCCTGAAAATGTCGTCCGAGTATGGGATCCTAGGTCCGGAAAGCTAGTGACCAAGTTCGTGGGCCATACGGACAATATTCGCGATATTATGATCAACCAGTCTGGCGATACAATTATGACGGGTTCGTCTGACCAGACGATCAAGATCTGGTCTCTCACGGCTGGTCGATGCATGAACACCCTGACCATGCACAATGATAGCGTGTGGTCTCTTTACTCGGACCACCCTGATCTCTCTGTCTTCTATTCAAGTGACCGATCTGGCTTGGTGGCCAAGACCGACATGCGAGGGTCGGCCGATCCCGACCAGGGCCTCTCCGTCGCCGCACTACAAGAACACGAGGGCGTTGTCAAAGTTGTCGCGGCGGGAGACTACATCTGGACAGCTACTCCCAAGTCTAGCATCCACCGCTGGCGAGATGTTGACACTACAGTTGGAATCGAGCCGCCGTCCGACCCAGCACCTACCATAGACTCTGCTACAGTGCCTGCAACCCCTCCAGAGAAGGGACCCAAGAAGATTCCATCTAATGCTGTTTTACAGTTATCAGCGACATCAATTCTCGGTGGTTCAGCCCCTATGCTGAATTCCTCGGAGCCTAACTTGGAGACAATTGACTTAACGATCCCGGTTCATTCACAGCCCGAGGAAACCATTGAAGGCCAACACGGCTTGATCAAGTGCTTGATGTTGAATGATCGGAGACGCACACTTACTCAGGATTCCGCAGGAGAAGTTGTTCTCTGGGACTTGCTGAAGGTGATTTGCTCACATCTCAGCTGACAAGTATAAGACATCGACTGACATGAACCTAGTGTATCCCCGTCCAAAGCTTCGGCAAACGTCATATGGATGATGTTGAGTCAGAGGTAAACACTGTTGATAGCATCGGACATTGGTGTGCCATCGACGTGCGTACTGGCAGGTTGTCAGTCATTCTGGAACCCAATCGCTGCTTCGACGCAGAAGTTTACGCCGACGAGATCGATCTACCGCCATCTGATCTCCATCAGTTTAGAGATGATCAAAGAAGTGTGTTTCCTTCTCCTTGGACTATTTCTTCTGTTCTGCTGTCAACCTTCGCGTATATTCTTTGCCATACTAACAACATGCAGTCAATCTCGGCAAATGGATTTTGCGTTGGCTGTTTGCTCCTGTAGTGGACGAGGAACTCCGACGAGACAACGAATACCGCCAGGCTGCTATAGCGAGAGCAGAGGAAAATACTCGACTGAATCCGCTGAGTACATCGGTACCTATCGATGATATCCCTCGCAGCGTTGGTATACCTATATCGAATCCTAACCGGAGATCGAGTCTGCGTCCGAACTCGGACTTCACTGCCAGCCCGAATGTCGGCTTTAGCATCAACGCCGGCACACCATCGTCAAACTACTTGAGCACTTCCACGCAGAGCAATTCTCCGTTCCCAGGGTTTGAACCAGACACACCTGATGCCTCAGTACCCGCAAATCCTCATATCGATGGCGGACCATCATCCTTCTCATCAAGTGACTACTTCTCGAAAAGGCCTCTAGTGGCCCCACAAACAGAGACGGACAAGTCTCTTCTGTCTCCGTCGGATGCAGCCTCAAACTCAGGGGTTCCTCAATCCCCCGCAGAGCCCGATAAGGAAGAGCGGAAGAAATCACTATTTGGAAAGAAGTTCCAGATGAATTTCCCCAAGAAGTTAGGTCGCAATTCTACAGACACAAAGCCTCAGATATTGGAAGAAAAGGCCGAAGAGTCGGAGATCTCCTCCATCAAGGAAGAGAAGGTGTATGAACCCAACCTCTGTGGCGTGGTTGACCGCATTCGTGATGATTATGAAGAATTCCTGGCTACAAATCCAGATCGGGAGTTGGAGACGGCTCTTTTGCCTAGTACTGAGGATGAAACTCCGCGACTGGATATTCCATCTCGGACTGCAGTCTTCATCCAGGAAGAAACCGGTGATACTGCCGTGGCCTCGGATCTCTACAGAGGTAGCGTGGGCCGCATTGGCGAAGACCTCGAAAGGCTCAACAAATCCATTCCTCATTGGCTTGGTGAGCTGCTTCTGAAGGTAAGTCCAATTTCGACTGATATTTTGCTTTTCCTCTTACTGATTATTGGTTATAGAATCAAATTCCCTTCAAGGAGCAGGTCAAGATCGCCTTTGTGTTGAAGCCCTTTGATGAGACCTTGCCACCAGTCGTCAAGCCCGAACCGTATGTTTCTTATCTTCTCTGCCTCGGGATGTGTGTTGTTGATGAAGCTAATATCGGCTATTAATCCAGGCCAGCTCCTAACGGCGCCCCTCCGGGTAATCCGAACACTAATAACAATGGCTCTCGTCTCAATGCCAACCGTATGCTCCGAGCGAAGAAAGTTCTTGCTTATGTCGCAGAGCGAATTGACCCTGCAAACCCGGATGAACCAGCTGAATCCGCTATGCCACCAGAGGAGTACCTCGAGCTATACTGCCAGAAGATGGTAAGGTTTTCTCTCATTCTACACAGTCAGTCATACTAATCGCGATCGTTTTCCACCAGCTCTGTTCACCAAACATGACTCTGGCAACTATTCGTACGCACCTCTGGCGCACTTCGGGAGACATGGTTCTCCACTACAAGACAAACGGCAAGAAAGAGATTCACCCGCCCCGGTCTCTCCTGGGAATTGATGAGAACCATGTCCTTGTGGAGGAAGCCCATATTTCGAACGGGGATAGCAATGCACATGCACCTCCCGGGAGTATCCATTCCGTGACCAACTCGGCCTCTGTCGCAGGCTCTGCTATCACCTAATGAACCAAACCAGCCTCTGGGGCCTTTTTCGTCCTTTTCCTTTTCTTCGAACGGCACATTTGATATTCAGCCTACGCCAATGCTACTTGCATGGATCTCTAGTAAATATGGGCGAGATATTTTTTGATTTTGATTTTTTTTTGGATGTCTATGGCATCTACTATTTCTCTTCTTATGGATGTTAGCGCATCTGAATTACTTGGCTATTGCTTTGGGCCTTGCTTTTGCCTCCAAAGCTTGCAACTTGCAGCTTGCATTCTCATGTATTAAGGTTGACGGTAACACCGGCAACGTTGACAAAGAATCGAATTTATGGATCTTCAAGACCTATTGTGTTGTAAATTCCGTTCATGGCCACTGAATAGCTACACTAATCGGAGTCCCAGGAGAAACCGGCGTACTAACTATATGCCCATTTCCCTCATGCATCCTGCTTCTATTGAAACCTCGAAGCCCTCACTCAAACAACAATTTCCAACCCCACCCCCCCTTCATTCTGCCACAAATATCCCAGTCTCAATAACCCATCTAGGTACATCCAGAAGCACGGTTACTAAGACAAACATCACCACCCTGATCCCCAGTCCCATATCCCTCACAAGAAGCACTCCTCTTCTGCTCAGCCTGCACCTCTTGATTACAAGCCGTCCAAGTACTCGAGAAGAACCCAGCCCGCACAGTATAAGTCGACCAACTAACACAGCAGCTCGCACCACCCTGCTGCTCGCAATGACTGCGCGGTGCCTTCCCAATCTGCTGATCAAACGTACAAGTCGTACCAGAGATACAAGAGAACACAGTGCCGCACGCACTCCACAGCACAGCATGCGCAGCACTAGTCTTGAAGCTCGACCGTTTCTCAATACCCTTGTTGGCAACAGTCACATTCCCAGCAACGTGCGCAAGCAAGGACTCCACGTCGCCTGCCATATCGGTGTCGTTCTCGTCGTATTTCTTCGCGTAGGCGGCTTCGGTCAGCATCCGCGCTTTTTCTTCGTCGCTGCTCGCGGAGTGCGGGTCCAGGCTTGAGAGCCAGGCCTCTGTTGCGGCGGAATAGCCCACGAAGCGGACGTCGACGTCGAAGGCGCTGAGATCGGCTTTTGAGTCGGGGAAGTAGTCTGCTGCTACGTGGTTGACGATGAAGCCTGTTGAGGGGGTTGAGGTTGAGGGCAGTGCTGAGACGCTTGTTAGCTGGGAAAGACCCAGTATCAAACTGGTGATAATGGTGGTTGACAGCATCTTAGAGAAGAAGAAGACTTGATTGGATGGATGTTGGAGGATCCTGAAGATGATTGCTTTGTCTGTTCTGGTTGGAAGTCTGCTTTCCTCCGTTCTTCCTCGGGGTTCTTATAGTTTTGATTTCCGCCCCTGCAGTCAGTGAGACATGTCCCTGTTCGAGTATACTACCGTGGCCAAAGAGGCAATGTCCATGTGGGCGATGTCTTCTGCGCGGGGGCTTTTGCTCAAAATTGGGCGTGCATGAGGTTACATCCACACATGTCGGAGACGCATAGCACCGTTATGGCTTAGTATTCTCGTATCCCATGCAGATGAGACAGTTTCCTTTTTGGGATTGGACTATTCAACTGGCACTAGTTGAGAGGCGTTGAGCATGGCAGTATTCCCTGCGCGTGTGGTGTGCGGATAAACCGGATTGAAGAATAGCGCTGGATGTGGCTTGTAGATCGGGTAAGCTTACGGCCTGGTGCTATACAGATAACAGGTTTAAGGAATGGAAGCAAGGCAATGGAGGAGGGTATCTTGACTGTGTACAGCAACGCTTGCTCTACTGTGTTCCAATTTCTAATTCAGATATAGTACGAAGAATCATAACGTAGCATCGTCAAAGCAAGTAAAAGCATGAAGCATGAAGCATGAAACAGAGACTCTAGATCCCCTGCATGATGTGTACGGTAAGTTCCGCTTTGGGACTGCCACTCATTCTTAAAGTAGCTTAGCCTAGTCGAAGGCAGAAACAAGCTAAACCAAGCCTGCACTAGAGTGACCAATACCAATTGTTATTAGCCGGTAAATCCGAGAGAGACTTGCTTAGTCTAGGGCTGACACATGGTGACCAACGAACTCATGTTTCTCCTAGTCCTACGTGGCGTTCTGCGCCCCGTGACTCAATCCCTCTTCGGGGTTGGAATCGAAGGCCCCGCAGGGGTCTCCGTAACATCGGTGCTCCCGCACGAGCGACATCGCAGTTGAGGTTTGGCATTCTTGGAATTAAACAAGGATGAGTAGCGGGTTATCAGAAGCACAAAAGCTGGAATAGAGAGAATCCAGACAGCGGCCAAGACAAGGAAAGTCTGGAAGGGAGCTGCTTCGAGTCGTTCACCGATGAAGGTACCGCAGTGCAGTAGGAATGTCTCAAGTGAAGCTGACGGTGCCATGTCGGGTGTTTGGGATGTAGATTGGCGTTTGGAAGATAGGAATGTCTACTCCGTAGTTGGGGGCGAAGAAGAGAGAAGAGGAAGGTCGAGGATCTGGGGAGAAGTATAGTCTGTAGCAAACAAAGACTCTCAAGCGTCTGCCTAGAGTCACAACGAGCTTGGAATGTCTTGGATCTGCAGGATGTCTCAAATAGGAATACCTATAGCATTTATGCAGACATGTCACATTTTGCTTATTTTTTCTTATATCTCACCCGCAGATCCATGGCGATGGATAAAGTGCAACTCGACTCTCATTGGTTCAGAAAAAAATAGGCTTGGGGATCATTTCAATAATCGTATTCTGCATTATTAAGGCGTTAATAAGAGATAGTCAGCTACCTAGGTAACTAGTTACCTGCCTAAGTAGGTAACTAACATAACTATGTAATTTGTTATTTCTGTAGTAGTCAGCCTCGTCTCTGATTTATATTGGGGATATATTCCAAAAAGGTTAGTCTATCCTCAGCTGTGAGGCATTTCAGAATTAGAATAATGCATCTTCACGTTGATTTCTCAGCATTATGGGATGTGTGATATTGATATTCCATTTCCCTAATTTCATCTGTCATTGGGCCAATTTGCTCAGTCAGATCCAGTGGATGGACTCCATGGCTACCCACAGGGTGCTGACTAAACTTTTCGCCATCGCCTGTGGGCATGGGTGTCAAAGATATATGATTTGAAGAAATCTTCAGTCCAGCAGGATCGCAGATGCCCCTTTTTGTTGCGATATATATATATATATATATATAGGAGGTCGGTCCGTACAATTGTGGACCATTGCCTAGCGTGTCTAACCCTGTATTGAGGCCTTGGCTAGATATCCCTGCAAAATATAGGTAGAGTGAGCTTTGCGAACACTACGAAATGGGATCAAAAGAGAGAATGACGACTCAAGTTCGAGTCTTTAAATTAAGGAGAGGAAATTCCTATTTTAGGGACAACATGTGATGGGAATGGGCCAAAAAATGGAGATGTATAAGATGTGTGGGCTGATCCGACGGGGAAAATAGGGACTGGGATGTTTGAGGCTGAACTGCACCCCCTGTTTCGCCTCCAGTTTTATCTATACAGTAGTTTTGCCTACTTCTTTTTTTTTCTCGTTGTTTTCCCATTTATTTCCCCATAAAATTTAAGGAACCAATCGAAGAAATAATAATAATAATAATAATAAAATGAAAATCTAAGATATCATTGTGTAAGAGGTGCATAAGGTCTACTAAAAGTACAATCTAGTACAACCTAATCGGCATTTACATATCAACTGGGGTCCAATAATATGCAGTATATACAGTATAGTTCACAATTCTTCACTAGTTCACTAGTTCCCAAGTTCAAAATATATCACGTCAACATAAAATATCAAATAAAATGGAGTCGTGAAAAGTCCGAAGCCGTTGGGTACAAGTAGCGGGAACCCCGCCTAAACCCGAACTCATTCTTCTTCACCTTCCCGACATCATACGGTTGGCAACCCACCATATATATCCCCCCCCAAAAATGACAAAAGCATCGACGGAGGGGTATCCATATAACCTGGGCTCGTACGGGAAGGTCATTACAACCACGAGTCCCGAAGCCCAAATATGGTTCGACCGTGGCCTTGTGTGGGCATATTCTTTTAACCATAAGGAATCCATCGTCTGTTTCAAACAGGCACTTGTGCATGATCCATTATGTGTGATGGCTTACTGGGGGTTGGCCTATTCTCTCGGTCCCAACTACAACCAGCCTTGGGATTTTCTCGGCAACGATTTGGCAGCTGTGGTTGAAAACACATATCGAGCTGCAACCAAAGCTCGCTTCCTCTCTAAAAAAAATGGTTCCCCCTTGGAGCAGGCCCTCTCCAAGGCGATCTCCGCCCGCTATCAAAGTGATAAGCCGGCTAGCATGGATCAATATGCTATTCAAAATATTGCATATGCCGATGCAATGAAAGAGGCATATGAAAATTTTAGTGATGATTTGGACGTGGTCACTCTGTACGCTGATTCCCTGATCAGCCTCACGCCCTGGAAATTGTGGGATCAGGTAACCGGCGCACCAAACCCAGGTACTCGTACCATGGAAGCAAAGAGGGTGCTAGAGACAGCTCTCCAGCATAAAGACGCCTCTAAGCACCCCGGTCTCCTGCACATGTACATTCATCTTATTGAAATGTCGCCCTTCCCAGAATTAGGTCTCCGACCGGCAGACCACCTCCGGGATCTCGTTCCAGATGCAGGTCATATCACGCATATGCCCTCCCATCTGGACGTGCTGGTTGGAGACTATCGAAGTGCCGTCCGCGCAAACCAGCGTGCCGCTATTGCAGACGAGAAATACCTCGCGCTGAAAGGCCCCTTTAATTTCTACTCAGTCTACCGCATGCACACCTACCATTCACTCATCTACGCAGCCATGTTCGCGGGCCAGAAACAGGTCGCATTCGAAGCTGTGGACCGTATGGAGGCGACTTTGCCCAAAGAACTGCTCTCGGCCCTGGCGGATTACATCGAAGTATTCATGTCTGTGCGCGCACACATCATGATACGCTTCGGCATGTGGGATGAACTTATTGCGATTGCCATCCCTTCAGATCCAGAGCTTTACTGTATGACGATAGCGGTTCTGCACTACGCCAAGGGCGTGGCATATGCAGCGTCAGGGAATGTGCCGGATGCAGAGCGTCAGCGAGAGCTGTACCGAGCAGCCCGGGCTCGAGTCCCGGATACGCGCTTGGACTGGCCCAACAAGTGCATTGATATTCTGGGGGTGGCGTCGGAAATGTTGGACGGAGAGATCGAGTACCGTCGTGGAAACTACACAGAGGCTTTCGAGCATCTACGTCGCTCAATTGAATTGGATGATGGGCTGGGTTACAGCGAGCCCTGGAGCTGGATGCAACCTACCCGTCATGCATACGCTGCTCTTTTGCTAGAGCAGGGCCATATCGAGGATGCAGCGGCTGTTTACCAGGCTGACCTGGGGCTTGATAGCACTCTTATCCGTGCACGTCAGCATCCGAATAATGTATGGGCTTTGCAGGGCTACCATGAATGTTTGATACGTCTTGGTCGGCATGATGAGGCGCGCATTATTGGGCCGCAGTTGGCGATAGCGGTTGCTGTGGCTGATGTGCCTGTAACGTCTTCTTGTTTTTGTCGTCTGGATACCTTTGAAGCACCCAATGTTGGCAAAAGCTGTTGCGAATAAATTGATACATGTACTTTTTTTTTTCTAACTCATATTATCAATTCATCATTAATGTACTATGTATTCTTAAGATTTCATATAGGTCTTCATAGTAAATATTTGGCCAATCGCCGATAGCGGGTGTCCTCTACCAATGACGACCTCCGAAGTTGGCTCGGTGTTTGGTCCAAAAGATCAAACGCCGAACCAAAGGTAAATTTTTGGGCAAAGTATACTTTCAACCTATTGATCCTCTCAAGCAATAGAAGCAACGATTAGGTCAAGGTACGTAGGTCTTATCACGTCAAAACCGCCCTCATTCGATCAGGGTATATAATATCACGTGCCCTGGTGACGTCCCTACTGTGGTCCCGAGCAGAGACTAGGGCCTAGTATATATACCGCTACAGTTACAATCGGAGGTTTGCCCAGGTGGTCCAATGCTCTTATGTAATCACCCAGGTGTAGCGCCTTGAGTTCCCGTCTGAATTACACTTCGCAGATATAATCATTTGCTAACTGCATTTTTCAAACAATTAGACGATGCCTCGTGTTACAAAACCGCCGGTGAAAGCTGCGTGTATGGCATGGTCCGTTGCATACCCTGTCGGCCGCTCATTCTTGCCTTGAGCTCATATTTTGTAGTCGAACATCGAAAACACGTTGTGACGGCCAACATCCTTGTGGCAATGTATGTCAAACCACTGATTCTGGATGTCATTGGCTAAATTATTAAATAGTGCTCTGACAGAAAGAGAGACTGCAGTTATCAACCCAGTCGCCGGGGTGGTCCTCGTAGAGGAGCCCAGTATGAGAGGCAACGACATCCAACTGCAGGCAACTCACTGCCATCTTCCATGTCAGATGCCGCCAATGAAATAGGTAGCTCAACTTTCTATATCACAAGCCATCATAGTATCTAACCAATGGTCAGAACCATTCCTTGACAACATGATCGGTCTGGTATCACCATATGCTGGACTCCACAACCTCGATCTCTCCCCGGATTCTCTGTCAATTGTGGATGGAGCCCAGCAGATCTGGGGTCAACTCACCCCGCATGATGATAGCTCCTTTGACTCAGTCCCTATGCACGATAGTGGGTCATCGGCAGTACGCGCCTACCAATCCGAAGCGGAAATGTTGGTGCAAAAGAGACATTATTCAAGGCATGACCGATTGCTAATCGGACACACAGTGCTAATGCCTATTATATTTATATCCATCCATATTTACCTTTGTTGCCTCCTCCAGTGGCACCACAGCACGAAGATCGCCCTACCGTGATCAGGCCATTTGACGAAGCTTCTCAAGCAAAAAGGTCCCGCATGCCTTATTGGCCAACGTCATCTCTGACTCTTGCCTTGTCCGCAATGCTAGTCCTTATACCCACCGCTGAGGACACCTTTCCAATGGCTGAAACGAGCCTTGCGCTTAGGCGGTCGTACGCGCAGCTATTTGCCCAGGCGGCGCTGACTGCTGTGGAAACCGAGACCGACAATTTGTCGCCTGCTTTGAGCACTAATGTGCTTGAAACAGAATCATGCCGCGCACGAAATGGTTTGCATCCACAGGTTCCAACTCAGCTTCATCCGGTTATGGCTCTTGTAGTCCTTAGTATTTATGAGTATTGCCAGCGTGGTAATATATCTAGAATGCGGGCTCGAGGTAACCAGGCTATCACGACTGCTATGGATATCTCCCTTCATAGACTTGATTCGACGACGACAGATTATTCTGAGGCACAGAGACGAGTTTGGTGGATGGCAGTCAGTGAAAGAGATATTTTATTGTCGGGAGTATTACTCACTTTTTCTATAGATTTGGGTCTCATATCTATCGTCAAACCTCCATATTTCTGTAAGAGGACATATGAACACCCTCCCTGACTGGTTTTAACTGATGATATCCAGCCACCAATTGTTTCTATGAATGATCCACGAATAACTACCCCTTATCCCAAATTTGGCGTATATCTGGAGGTAAGCCATTCAACCCCTTTCCTACTTCTTCAACCCTCTACTAACTGTCACAAGCCATGGCCCATAATGATGAAAACACAAGAAGCTCTTTTCGAGTCTCACAAAATCGTTCAGAACATCGAACGTGTAGATGAGACAACCATTCTCTCCGATTTCGGCACTCGAATACGCAAGCTGGATTCGAATTTGGTATCTTTGATAGGCGAAGCAGACCGCCATCTTTTAGCCATCTTTGATGAAGAGCCAGAGGCATCCGTAGCTCAAAACATGTGGATGGTCAGCCGCATGTTCATCCACGCGTGAGTGGTTCAACTTCAACCTCAATACGTATTTTATTGACCTTTCCAGTGCTCGCACTCGACTGCACCGCTTCCGGGCATTCATGGACATCCCTCTTTTTCTCGACAAATACTGTGATCTCACAGCAATTAACACCGTGGATTTCCCGCACCAAGCATCTCCTCCTAAGTGGGTGAAAGACTGCGAGATCTCATTCCCGTTCACCGAGCAAGAATCCTCCATTATCTGTCTCAAGTCTTCTCTTGTGGTAACAACAATATATCGCAATTTGTCGTATCCGAATCTACTTGGATCAGCACCTTCCTCTAGGTCCACAACATATCGGAAAACCATTCCTTACTTTGCTTGCTCGGGTATACAAAGCTGCTACGCTCTACTTATGCTACTACATCGACTGCGTGCCTCTATAGCGACGGATCGACTTGCAGACTGTTACCACCTGCTTAATAACCCTACTCCTGCGTCGGAGATTGCTGATGCTGAGAGATTGGGGGAGGAGCTGCGACATGGGGTGGAAATTCTTGGCAGATCTCTGAAATCCGATGTGATTTTTGAGGGTGTTGGAGGTATGGGGCGGGAAGTCGAGGGCGCTTACCTGGCTGCTTTTCCTAATTGCTCTGAGATCTAGAGATATAAATCACATAGTCAGCCACTTATGCGGCCTTGAGACCTCTTTTTTGGTAGTCTTTATCTTTGACATTTCCCCCCTTATTGGTGTTCTAGCTAAAGTATAGGCGAAAATGGCTTAAAATTCACAAAACGACTTTTCATGTATAACCTTTTGATATGCAGACAGTCAATGTATATAATCACGCGAGCTACATATGGAACTCAGCAACCACCACTTACACTACTGCCAACTTTAGAGCACTGACGTATTTCCTCTCAAATATCCCAAAAATGACTCCTGATTATTCAAAATAATAATCGATAGAATCACGGGGACGTATTCGCATGAAGGCCATTTGGTCACGTTCTCGGGAAAATTGATTGGCCGAGCCGACGATATCACCCCGAGGTTCTCCTGCGCGTGAAGTAATCTATAGGCCGATGATTATGTTGAATTTTCGAGCCTATGTTTGCTTCCAGGGAGAATAGATATGGCCGGGAATATATCAATCTCGCCATTCCTGTTCCAGCGTTGTTTCCAGCAAGCATGGTCCGGATCACGACGAGCTCGCGTCAATTATGGCAGCACCAAATATGGAAAGAAACCCGGTGATAATGATACTCTGCAGCTTCCACGGAGATTTGGTAAGCTTTGAAATTTGAAACATTACACTGATTGCTTGTATCTCAAGAGCTTATAGCTGACGCGTGAATTGGTAGGAATCGCCGTTAGTGGCGGCGCTGACTCCATGGCTCTGGCATACCTATGCAAGCAACTAGAACGCTCTTCTGATGTTGCTGGAGCCATTTCTGTCACAGCTTTTGTGGTAGATCATCGTGCCCGTCCTGAAAGCACTATTGAGGCACAAAAGGTTGCTGGCTGGCTTCGTGATATGGGTACGTTCCAAGTCGGAATATTTATATCCTTAGAAGGTTATTTGACTATTCTTAAACAGACATAAGTACCCAGATCCTCAGTTTGGACTGGTCAGAAATTACTTCAAGTCAGAATCAATTGGCTTCGCCAAAGTCTGGAGCATCAAGTCCCCTACCGTCCGCCTTTGAGACACATGCTCGACGACTCCGTTTCCAAGCCCTCGGCATAGCTTGTCATAAATTCAAACTTGAAACGTTGCTTTTAGGTCATCATCAAGACGACAACGTTGAAACCACCATTTGGCGGCTCTCCGCTGGGGCAAACGGTTTAGGCCTTGGCGGCATCCCCGAAGTTGCTCGAATCCCCGAATGCCATGGTCTCTTCGGGGCTTCTGAGAGCTGGTCAACTACATCAATCCCCACAAAATCACCAACAAAACCGCAACTCAAAGTTCGATTCGATAACCAGAAGCATGGGTTCATCACTCTTCCTGACCCCAACGCTAGGGCAGATAAAATCTACTCTAATCTCACATCCCATGTAAACATGGCAAGCCCCGGCATATTCATCTGTCGACCTCTACTCTCCTTCACCAAAACAAGTCTTCTGGAGACATGCCACAAAAACAATGTCCCCTACGTCTCCGACCCAACAAACTTCGACCCAACCCTCACTCCTCGGAACGCCATCCGCAGCCTTCGCACCTCAAAATCCCTACCCCGTGCATTGGAATCACAATCCATCCTCTCCCTAATCCGTTCAAGCCAAGATCTCCTTCAAAAATCGAACGAGCTTTCCAACTACCTCCTCTCATCCCAATGTCGAATCCTAGATTTCAACCCCAAGACAGGGTCAGCGGTCATTCAATTCCTAGACGTAAGCCCAGCATCTATGGACCCCCAACTGGCAACATTATCAGCATCTCGAACCCGACAGATCCAGACCATCGCTCTCCGCCGCATCACAGAACTAGTCTCTCCATTCCCCGATAGCCATTTCTCGCTACGCAGCTATGAGTCACTAGTTTCCAATGTGTTCCCTGGTCAAAATGAATCTCATGACGCAAGCGCCACATCCGATGACCAGAAAAGAAGGAAAGCCTTCACGGTAGCGGGTGTTCTGTTCCAGCGTCTCGCGAATGAAGCCTCGACGCCTGGAAAATCCCAAGATCCTCGTCTTGGGGGTGATAATATCTGGTTATTATCCCGGCAACCATTCATGAAAAATCGTGATCCCGTGACGCAAATCAATGTCTCGCCTAGTGGCAGTTTTACTCCGTGGGTTTTGTGGGATAACCGGTACTGGATGCGACTTCGTCTCGTTCCGCTCGACCGTGATCCGAGTGAACTGGTGATAAGTCTTCCTCTTACAATACGTCCGTTCCATAAATTCGATATTGAACGGATACGCAAAGATGCGGTTAATTCAAGGCCGCAGGGGCGAACGAATAAGGATTCTGCTGCTGAACAGAAAATGCCCGGGACTTTTGAGCACCTCAAAGCCGTCTTGTCTGCTGAAGCGCCTGCTCAGCTGCGTTTCACTCTACCTGTGATATCAAGGGAAGGCATTGTGTCTAAGCCAGGAAAACCTCTGGGTCAGAAGGTTTGGCAACAGCTGGCATTGCCGACTTTGGACTATCGGCTATCTGGTCATTCAACTAAGTATCCTTCTCTCGGCGAGGTGGAATTGGTACATCTACGATGTCGGTGGAAACTGAAATGGCAGTGGATGTACAAAATGATCGACACTGAGGCACTACGCCTGATGGGCTGGCCAGTGGGTAAAGATACCGAAGAGGCTTAGTGTACATGACAACATCTAGACAAACAAAAAAGCAAGCCCTGTAGGAACTTGATCTCCTGAGCTATGCATGCATGGTCAATGGCTATCAGTGCGGATAGGCCAGTATGAAGGGTGACAAGAAATAGGAATGAATACAAGTTAGAAAGACTCATGATATGTATGCATATGAATGGGTGTTCAAAGGAAAGTAGAAGAGGCTCGTGCGGTATCAAAATACAAGGTGAAAGGAAAAGATAATTGTGACAGGCGTCAGGTTGAGTAAGATGCCCAGATGTGTGGGAAAGGAATGTATGATGGGACAAGCCCTCGATACTGTATATTCGGTCACTGCTCGCTGGCCTTGAGCAGTGCAGCGGCAGCTGACTGGGCTCGAAGACCTCCAACTTCTCGCTTCAAGCGAAAGTTTTCTTTCTTTACTCGACCGATCTCGTCCAGAGCACTTGTCAGTTGAGATTTCAAGGCATCTTCTGCGTGGCCCGATCGGACATCCTTTGCAATCTTGCTGAGCTCGGTATTAAACCGATCATAGAGAGCCTCGTTCTCGGCGCTTGCCTCGCGATAAAGCTCGTCTAATTTTTTTACGCGCTTCTCGCTAAGAATCAAGGACGACTCCAGGTCTCGCTCGAGAGCGCTTGTGCGGCCATTGTATTCCCCGGTAAGCGTGTCAAATCTGGCTTCAAGATTGCGCATGCGAGCTTCAAGGGATGCGGTAGTACCAGAATATGGATTGGTGTCTGCACGGTCAAAATCAAACTCCAAGTTCATTGCATTGGATTGCCTTGGTGGCGTAAGTTTCAGAGAACGCAATTCGTTACCAAGCTCTGTGAGCTCATCTTTCAGACCCAATTGAGTGGATTTTTGGGTCTTCTTTTCTAGTTGAACACGATCGCGTAACTAATGGAATGTCAGTGAAGTCATAATCGAGACAAATAAGAGGTGACCAACCTTTTGTGGGCTTTGCATCCGCGGTTTCTGCGGTCTCTGCAAGGAAGATGAAGATTGTGGCCGCTTAGTATCAGAACCGTTGACGGTTGGCCGCTCCCGAAGGCCCGGAGTCCGCTGAGGAATGCCTGACGTGTGGGATCTCCTCCTTGACTCCTCCGTTGGCGATTCTGATACACTGCCCCTGGACTTAGTTGTACGCTCCGTCTGTGGAGTCCTGGGATCGATGTTCTCCTTCCGGCTCGGCGTAGAGGGACGGGGCGGCGACAGACGGCGGATGGGTGATCCTAGTCGCGTCGGTGAACCGGATTTCGCTGGTGGCTTAGAACGCATTGGTGATTGACCACGCATTGGTGATTGACCACGCATTGGTGACTGACCGCGCATAGGCGATGTCGGTATGTAACTGCTCTGGGGTCTAGACTTCTTGGTGGGCGTTACTACCTCCCCTCGCGGGTGGCTGGAAGGGGTCGTCGGGCGGAGTTGTTGAGTCGGAGAGATACTAGATGCATCGGAGGATGATGTGGGTGGTCGTAAGTCCGAAAGAGAGCTCCTTCTTTTTCTGCGAGTCCTTGGTGCGACATCTTCAGAGAAGCCTCGGAAAGAAGATAAAGAAGGCGGGTTTTCGTACCCGGTGCCCGGCCTCGAGATTTGCTCCTCAGATGCGAACCCGTACGGACGGTACGGACGATCACGGGATGTAGGGCGATCGCGAGATGTAGGTCGATCACGGGACGTAGGACGATCGCGAGATGTAGGGCGAAGGAACCCCAGACGAGCGTCCACGTCAGTCGACTTCGATCGCATCAGAGACCCCTTGGGTGTATTGGGCTCTGAGCCGGCCGGGCTTTGCTTCTTGCTCAATGTCCTTAAAATCGCTGCAACTTTGCCTTCGCCTTCATTTTTCGAGGTGTCCCTGTGAATACCAAAGCCAAAGCGTTTCCGGAAAGAGGAAGAATTCGAACCGACTGAACCGGCATTGGTATGAGATTTCGATTGATCGCAGGTTAGTGTTCCTTCCACTGAGGTACCTCCAGGAATAAATTCTTCAAACAGGTTGTCAAAATCTTCGACCAGTCGATCTAAAAGTGAGACATGGTGGCTGGGATCCCCGTCTTCTGTGAGTACTTCGGCAAATGCCATCGTCAAAGCACCGCGATCTCCGTCATTTCCAGATGCATCGAGTAGCTCAGCAAGTAGTCGAATGATAGCAGCTAGAGCTCGTCTATTTTGCGGGCTCATATCTGTCACGAATTTCCGGAATTGCTCATCGAAATCTCGTGGTATCATAGTGTCAAACTGGCTCTGAATCCATTTCAGAGAAGAGGAGCTCAAGATAGGGCCCATGCTTCTTCTCCAAGCGTTCGCCAGAAACGTTTCAAATGCGACGAAAAGCGTATCAACTGGTACTTCAGCGGCAGCTTGGATTCTGCTTGGGTCTTCCAGCAAAACGTTGTAGAGCTCATTGACTGGCGCACGATCAACATTATCTCTGACCCGAAGCATTCGGCCCAGGATATTTCCACTCCGAGACTGCAGAGAAATTACATAGGCTGCAAATGTTTGTTCCAGCAACCCGAACTGAGTATCCAATCCCTTGGAGGCAGATGAACCAACAACTGATATTTTGCTCCCAGTTTCCTCTTTCTCCTTCTCCTTGTCCTTCTCTTTATCTTTCCCGGGGAATGTCGAAGGCAAAGTGTTTGATCTCGACAGGGTGCCTCTTGGCGGGGGCATTTTTGGGAATTCACCGGCAAGAGTGGCCGATCCTGGCCCTTTGTGAGTGGGCACGTTATCACGGCTACTCCCCAACAGGTTTGAGATCAGTTTGGTCGGCGAAGGTGGCCGGAAGCCCCGCGAAGACTTGACTTGGGTGATTAAGCTGCTGGCGATATACCGAAGGATTTCAAAATTGGAATGAACAAATGGGTTCGTCAATACCGGGTTTCGAGGGCTATGTAGAGGCGAGAGCAGATATTGAACTTTGTTTCAAAATGTTAGTGTCAAGAAAATATAATTGTCACGGGAGAGTCACTTACGACGTCGTGACAGAGTGGGAATGAAGGTGTCCACCGTGATCAAATCCATAGACCCAGATCCAACCACTGAGTCAATGTCTAGTCTGTATTGATCTCCATTGGGAGGAGAGATTGATACGATGACCTCAAGATTGGAATCTCTCAACATTTGACCACAAGCCGCCTTGGATGCATCAAACACAACCCGTATGGGGGATGACTGAATCTGATTGATCGCAGCGCTTTCACCATCCTCGCACACACAGGCCAGTATTCCCACGTTACTCGCCGCTCCGGTGGGAGGGCTTCGGAGTGTCCACTTGCCTCCTTCTCTTTCACTCTCGGGGAATCGACCCTCAATCTTCGCTTTGGATATTTCTTCAATCAGTCGATTGGCTCTTCCTTCATATGTCCCAGCCAATTCCAGTGCAAGCAGGTCGGCTCCAAGACTTGTTTCATCTGTCATGGGCTTGGCTGAAATTGGCACAACAAACAAAATTCGACCACATGCAGATTGCATACAACGCACAGTATGAAAGTCCAGTACCTGCACAACCTGGAGTTCCGCTGGCGGTAAAGACGTGGACATATCACTGGTTGCAGCGGCCGCATTGTCGATATCAGCCAGTACACCACGGGCCATGGACCGGCTTTCGGCTGGCTTTGCTAGAAGGACCAGGCAGTTCTTATAAAGAAGCATGATCCCCGTGCTGTTTCCAGATGGCTGGGTGTCCAGATTGTAGGGAAGGGTGATCTCATTGAAGTCGACTGCGGTAATCAGCCGACCTTCAGGGAATGTCTTTGCTGGCCATCCGTTAACTAGCTCTTTCAGGCGTTGAAGGCTTTGAGCGTGGCTCGATGGGGAATTATTCTCTAGCGCACAGATATCCTTCACAACATCTCTTGCTTTCAGCAGGGTTCGCACGGCAGGATGGACTAATGGCAGATTGCTAGTCATGGTGTCAATCAGCAAACTGTATCGAGGGAGTCGCTGAACGGGTTCCATCAACAAAGAGCGCAGTCTCTGCTCCCCCGTCTCATATACTCTCTTCGAAAAGCTAGAATTCTTATCTTTCATGAACAGATTCAGAGTTTGTGTAAAACCTGTATGTGCTCGCATGTACTCTCCGTATGGCTGTGAGAATTGCGGTAGCCATTCAAAGAGGGCCTTTGCGAATGCCAGAGCCCCAAGCGGATCCGATCTATCTCTGGGCAAACTCCGATGATTGGAAGGGAGCTCTGTGTCCTGACCAATATCTGCGATGGCATCTTTCTCGGTTTCGTCAAGCACTTGTCGAATGACATCGAGGAAGCCCAGGTTGACTTCCAGGATTTCATTCAAACACGGTGGGAATAATGCCGCTAAAGCGGCCTCGTCGGGGCTGCTACTGGATGGTCCTCTACCCACAGCCTTTTGCCGAAATTCGTCGGCCACTTCATGGACAAGAGAATACAGTTTGGTGACATATCTTTCTTCGGTATCCACAAGCTCACACATGGTGAGACGAAGGGCTTCTTTCTGGCTCCTTGCGAACAACCGCGATTTGCTGACATTGGTCGGCTGAGATGGCGCACGCTTCAGTCGAGATGTTGGCAAAAACATAGGATCTCCCAATGCCTCTATCAGGGGTGTGTATGGTCCATACTGGGGATTCTGACTCCCCTCAAGGTCTGATCCCGCACTCTCTCGTCGGTGGAATGGCTGTATAGTACCCGTAGGAAGAACCACATCGATGTCAATCCATGGCACCTTACGTTCTCGATATGCACTCCGAATATCCTGAATAATCTCCAATGAATCATCCACTTTTGCCATACGGTTGGCCAGATCTGCAGCATGCATCTCATCGAACATCTTGGGGGCCTTTCCTCCCGGTCTTCCAGACCGAGCCACCCCAGTCAGACGGTGCTTAACCGGTTCAGACAGCTCGGCAAAATACCTCAGCATGCTGACGGCAAGTCCGCGACACACCTCATCTCCTTGTTTTTCGCGGGGTAGGTGGTTGACTGCAGCATACACGGGGGCGGCTGGGGACACCGTAATTCGAGGGTAACTTTGAAACCCGGCGGGTGTGAATATATGGGCCTGGATGCGGGAACTGCTCACAGTGGCGTTGGCGGTGGAAACGGCACCATAGAAGACGAAGATGGACGATAAGCACGAGTCGACAACATGATAGAGACTAAGATGTTCGAGGGGCAGGTCTGCCAGTGTAGGGGCTGCGGGGGGAGGTGCGATGGTCGCCATAACGAATGGTGGAGCACTTGCAGTGCAAGTGCGGAATGCGAGGAGCTGTTAAGCAAGCGCTATCGTGCGCGATAAACAAATGAAATGCGCCGGGGTTTGGCGTAGAAGGAGCGATGCAGTAGCAAGGTAGCGAGTGACAGGAAACAAGAGCGCAGTATTTGAAGTTGAATGAGAGGAATTTTCCTAGGCTGAGTGAAAGACAGTTGAAGATCGCATGTAGGATGTGTTATCCTGTTGTTGATGAAGCGATTGCGACATTCGCGCTCCCCTCCATAGAAGCAGAAGATATTCACTCAATTCATAGATTCAGGGAGCAGACACGTGCAGTGCAAAAAAGAAAAGAAAGATAAATCCCCAAAAGGTAAGTAAAAGGAAGTGTAAGATTGAGGGGAGGCGTTTGTTTTGAGGCGGGGACAGAGAAGCGGTGGGTTGATATCGCGATAGCCCGATAGAAGAGCGGGTATTAGCGCCTAACACTAAGAATAGTAAATAAAAATAAAAGATAAAAGAATGACTTGAATATGTCCAGCACACCCTGGTTTCCTAGGTTGTAGGAATTATATTCTCTACTTTGAAATGTCCTACTCTCTTGTTTTTAATGTTTACTCTACTATGTTTTGTCCGGCCAACGCTATCAACACCGTTGCTATCGTTGCGATCCCCAACAGCTGCAAGGACAAGTGTGACAGGTCACATCTGCATGATTCGCTGAATATATGGGGTTCATCGCATCTTGTTGCTCTCTATAGTTTCAAATTTTGTACACGCGCTTCATGCTAGAGCTATGTATATGACCATGTTTCATGATAAGTATATAGAGATAAAAATGCTACATATGTCTGACGCACAATGCCATTATGTCTTGGACAGTTCAACAGAAGTTGCTTTGTAAATAATATCTGTCGTCAATTCGAAAATTCCACCTTTGTTTACTCGGAAAATATATCAGCCACTATATCGATGATCGCCGCGTTAATATTTTGATTAATTCATGCATACATGATGTGCCTAGAGCTTCTTATTGCCTTTTTACCTCCCATTCGGACTTCCTATCGTCTGATTATCTGACTATATTGGCATCTGGTGTTGAACTAGCATGGAAGGATGTCAACAAAGGCGAAATCAAACATTATGGATCCATGGATGCGATCCAATACCAGATGGTACTCGATAGCCTCAGCGGGACGGATTCTGATCCAATCCAATCAGTTTAATACACATGTGTTGGTAATGTGCAGTACAGCCCCTGTCATAGGCGGTGAGTGGGCGGGGAAGACGCTAAGCTCGATAAGGCAAGCAGCAGTATGATGATCAAGAGACCAGCTGTTTCGTTCCAACATCCAAAATGGTGTCACAACAGCGAGCATCTTCTGCGATGCTCGATCCCACCATGGACTCGTCCTCACTTCCAATTGCCATCGACCCGGTGGCTTTGGTGACCACTGAATGTATCACCGTCACCTCATCCATGCGCAAGCATGCCCGCTGGGCTCACTCCTCGGTTTCCGCCATCTTGGGCGGCAATGGAGCCTCTCGTGTTTATGAGCGGGATAACTCTGCTCCCCCGAGCCCAAATCCACGCAGAACTGGTCAATCGACACCTCGTCCCGATGAAGATCATGTTCTAGCCAATCGGTGGGGTCTGCGAGGGAAGAAGGGGAAGAGCATGCAGGACAACCCATTGATATCGGCTTTTACACGACTGCGGAGTGATCTGAAAGATTGCAAAGACATCCGAACTTTTGATACCCCAGCTTTACTTCATCCCTTCTTACAGGTCGTTCGCTCTTCTTCGACCTCCGCCGCAATTACCTCTATCGCCTTGGTCTCCATTACCAAGTTCCTCTCTTACAATATTATCAACCCAAATTCCCCACGGCTCCCGATCGCGATGCAGCTACTCTCAGCCGCCATTACACACTGCCGATTCGAAGCCAGCGACTCGTCAGCGGACGAGATAGTGCTGTTGAGGATTCTGAAGTTGATGGAGGGCATACTTTCACGACCCGAAGGCGAACTTTTGGGCGACGAGAGTGTCTGCGAGATGATGGAGACTGGTTTGAGCATGTGCTGCCAGGGTCGTCTGTCAGAGGTATTGCGGAGATCCGCCGAAATGGCAATGGTCAAAATGTGCCAGGTGATCTTCATGCGTCTGTCGCATCTCGATCAAGAAATGCCCGTAGGACCGGATCCATTTGCGGGTGAAGATACAAAAAAGGACCCACCGTCTCGTCTAAAGATGGACCCGTCGGTCAACGGAGACACCGTCACATCGCAGCACTTGTCAGCCATCAGCGCAGACACAGCGGCCGCAGAACGGCACAGTACCAGTCGAGAAGGATCACCCGAGCAGGCAGGAAATGGCAGCGCAGCTGCAGCTGCACCGCCAAGCCCGCACGACGACGCTGAAACCGAGCTTCAACCCTATTCTTTACCATCCATCAAAGAATTATTCCGTGTTTTGATCGACCTGTTGGACCCTCATAACCGGCAACATACTGATGCCATGCGTGTTATGGCACTCCGGATTATTGATGTTGCCTTGGAGGTAGCAGGTCCCTCCATTGCTCGGCATCCCAGTCTGGCTGCCCTGGCCAAGGACGACCTTTGTCGATACCTTTTCCAGCTAGTCAGGTCGGAACATATAGCTATCCTGACTGGCTCGTTGAGAGTAGCCGGCACGTTGTTATCGACTTGCAGGCCGGTGTTGAAATTACAACAGGAACTCTATATTTCCTATTTAGTGGCCTGCTTGCACCCTCGCGTGGAAATACCGCGAGAACCTGGCATCGACCCATCGCTCTACGAAGGCATTCCACAATCACCGAAGTTGGTAAAACAACCCGCTTCGCAGGCCAATAGTGGAAGATCCACACCTGTTCCTGTTAAAGATCGACAGAAATTGGGCCTCGAAGGTGGAACGAGAAGGCCCGAAGCCCGAGAGGCAATGGTAGAGAGCATTGGCATGTTGTCACGCATACCTAGCTTTATGGTTGAGCTTTTCGTCAACTATGATTGTGATGTGGACCGAGCAGATCTGTGCGAGGATATGATTGGATTGCTATCTCGCAATGCTTTCCCAGACTCTGCAACTTGGAGTACTACCAATGTGCCCCCATTATGTCTCGATTCTCTTTTAGGCTATGTGCAGTTCATTCACGACCGGCTGGATGACGAGCCGATACAAGGAGACTATCCCTCTCAAGAAAGCTTGAGAAAACAACGTCACACGAAGAAACTCATTATCAAGGGAGCCCAGATCTTCAATGAGGACCCTAAGAAGGGAATTGCCTTCCTTGTCAGCAATGGTGTTATTGAGGATGCAAACAATCCTGTTCTGGTTGCTCGCTTCTTGAAGGGAACCACACGCTTGTCGAAGAAAATTCTCGGAGAGTACATCTCCAAACGTGGCAATGAGGAGTTGTTGGGGGCATTTGTGGATCTTCTTGACTTCTCGGGGCGTAGTGCCGTTGAAGCCCTTCGGGAACTACTCAGTTCATTCCGTTTGCCTGGCGAATCGCCGCTTATTGAGCGTATTGTGACAACCTTTTCGGAACATTACGTTGAAAAGGTCAAGCCGGATGGTATCGCTGACAAAGACGCACTATACGTTTTGACCTACGCCATCATCATGTTGAACACTGAACTCTACAACCGCAACGTAAAGTCACAAAACCGTATGACTTGCGCTGGCTTCGCAAGGAACTTGCGGGGTGTCAACGGGGGTGGAGACTTTGCGGAGGAATTCCTCGAAGATATCTATGATTCTATTAAGAACAACGAAATTATTCTGCCCGATGAACACGAAAACAAGCATGCGTTTGACTACGCCTGGAAGGAACTATTGCTGAAGTCTTCGTCTGCCGGCGACATCATAGTTGGAGAGACCAACATGTATGATGCCGAAATGTTTGCGGCTACGTGGAAACCAGTAATCGCGACTCTCTCATATGTCTTCATGTCTGCATCAGATGATGCAGTGTATTCTCGTGTGGTCAATGGTTTCGACCAGTGTGCTCAGATCGCTGCTCGCTATGGCTTGACTGAGGCGTTCGACCGTATCGTCTTCTCCCTTGCATCGATTAGCACTTTGGCTACTAGCAAACCTCCGAGCACTGCGCTAAACACAGAGGTCCAAGTAGGTCAGAAGAGCGTGATGGTAAGCGAGCTAGCCGTCAAATTTGGCCGAGACTTCAGAGCACAACTGGCAACTGTGGTGCTTTTCCGAGTTCTCTCAACAAACGAGGCAACTATCAAGGAAGGCTGGGAGCATATTGTCCGGATCTTGACTAACTTGTTCATCAACTCTCTCATCCCACCATTTGATGCTAAACTCACGTCCGAGCTTGAAATTTCTCCAATTCCACTACAGCCTCCATCACAGGTGGTTGATCGGGATGGACGCAACAACGACACGGGAATTTTGTCTGCATTTACATCTTACCTCTCAAGTTATGCGGCAGACGACCCTCCTGAGCCTTCGGACGAAGAACTCGACAACACACTCTGCACAGTGGATTGTGTGACTGCATGCTCCATATCCGAAATTTTAACAAATGTCAAGTTAGTAAAGGTGTTTCATTGAATGACTTGTGGTCATGATGCTGACTTCTCTCACAGATCTCTTCCCCTCTCTTCATTGGAGATGGTCGTGGAGGCTTTGCTCTCCCTGCTTCCCGAGGAGAACGCACCAGCAGTCATCGTCGTAAAATCCGAACGCCCGGCACCAACGTCGAGGACTGCCAACAGCAGAGCTGATCCCAACCAGCCCAAATACGATCCTTCGATGATTTTTGTTCTGGAACTGGCAACAGTGCTCACTCTTCGTGACGAAAAGACCCTGGAGGTCCTTGGCGAAAACCTGGCAACAACTCTTCAAACACTGGTGCGCGATGCGAAGAATCTCCATCCGCTAACTGTGTCCCGCGTTGTTTCTTACCTCCTAAATCTCTTGCGACTGAGTCATGTATGTACTCTCCTTTATCCTGTCGCGTGTGTGCTTCTGTACTGATAACACTCTAGGACCAACACTTCATGCGAGTACCTGTTGTACTGCACGCTATTTCTGGATTCGACCAGGATACCTTGGAAACCGTGGCCGTGGCCACGGTCAAGGGTCTTTCTAGGTGCATTGCTCATACGGGCCGTCTACGGAACGAGATCACAATTTCTCCGGATTTCTGGTCAATCTTGCAAAGACTTCACCAACACGAGGCGGTCGCATCTCTTGTCTTTGATCTTCTACAAAGCATTGTTGAGTCAATGCCCGATATCATCACGGCCGACAACTATGAGTTCGTAGTCAGCCTTGCTAACGACTTCGTCAGCGCCGGGCGTGTGGGATCTATCGAAGAACGACACAGGGATGCTCAGGCCCGTCGTAATAAGGGGGTCAAACAATCTAAGCCGAGGTAAGGGCACCCATCCAACCCTATCCAGTGTTGATACTTACCTCTCTTCCATAGTGAGAACCAAGTTGTGACTCGCGGCGTCAAGGCAATTGGCCTGATCTATCATCTGACTGGACGAGTCCCGGCTCTTATCAAACACTCTCACCTTGAGGAGAACGAAGGTAACTACTGACCCTCTGATATGTATATTGCAGCGAGTTTCTAATATGTGAATTTCTAGCCTGGGCCGCCTACTGGTCGCCTATCTTCCAGTCCTTGACCGCTCAATGTATCAACCCGTGTCGCGATATCCGCCACCATGCTATTTCCACGTTGCAGCGATCTCTTCTATCTGCTGAACTGATCTCAAGCGATGACAAGGAGTGGACTAGCATCTTCGACGAAGTCCTATTCCCGCTCGTCCTACTTCTTTTGAAGCCAGAGGTCTATCACTCCGACCCTGTTGGTATGAGCGAAACCCGGTTCCAAGCCGCAACGTTGGTCTGCAAGATCTTCCTGCGCTTCCTTGACCAGCTTCCCAACCGGACTGGTATGCTCCCTCTCTGGCTCAGGATCCTGGACATCCTTGACCGCATGATGAACAGTGGTCAAGGCGATAGTCTGGTAAGTCTATTATTCCACTCGGTGACTCAAGTATATCAAGATCAATCCCATCTAACCAATCTTCTTCTCATACTGTAGGCAGAAGCAGTCCCCGAAAGCTTGAAGAATATCCTCCTAGTCATGGCTGATGGAGGCTACCTCATGTCCCCATCCCAAGACCCAAGCAAGGAGGAAATCTGGGTAGAGACCCGCAAGCGCCTTGGCCGCTTCTTGCCCGATCTCTTCTCGGAAGTCTTCCCTGATATCCCCAACGAGCCCGAAAAGTCTCCGGGCTCCACCGTCTCATCCCCAGAGCAGCCCCATGAGACGGAGAAGCCCAGCGAGACAGAGCAGAAGTGCGAAGATACTGCCCCCCAGGACAGCGAAGAAGCAAAGGAGGCGAATGCCGAGAGCCAAATTCCTCAAGAGACAGAGGAAAGCACCCCCTAAAGGAGTGTTGAACCATTTCCGTGGATGTATGATGTATCTTTTTTAATTTCTTGACTCCCCTGTTCTTTTTACATTTACCCTAGAATAGCGCCAGGGTCTATGTCCTACATGTAGATATAGCTTGATTTGATGATCGGCGCTGCGTGCGAGAAGACTACCCATGTTTCTGTTTACTTTCTTTGTACCTATGATATGCGAATGTCAAAGGCTGGTTCCATATCAATGTAAGGCTTGCTTAGAATTCGCCAATGGAATGGACATTTGTAGTTACAACATATCGGGCTGGACAAGTTGCGACACAGGTGCATCATTCCTTTGGTAAATCTATACACATACACATACACACTAGAACGCCACGTTGAATCAGGTATCCCAAGGCAAATATAATAAAATCGAACAGAAAATCAGAGAGGACAAAAAGTCCACTGGTTAACAAACGGAAAAAAAAGTCATGGTTTGAGATGTAGTGTGTTCGGAGCAGATAAAAGGGGACTGAGGTGGCGATCAATCGCAAACAACACTCATACTAGAATGCGTTAAGATAGCAAGTATACAACATACAATTCGACGGATGAGACACAGAAAGAACAAAGAGGTAGGAGATCGAGTCAGTAAAAAAAAAAAACTTCATGAGATGTTCCCTTTCTCTTGAAAAAATAGCACATATCAAGTTTTCCTTCTATTCATCGTCCATGTCAAGATCAATAGCGTCGGGGTTGGCCTCGGCAACAGCTGGCTCTTGGCTGGCAGGTGGAGGACGGTTACCGCCCTCCGGACCGCTGGTGGCAGCCACGAAGCCAACTGGGGCACGAGCTTGACGCTCCAATTCCGCCATGGCATCTGCGCGGCGTTGATCATCGTCGCCTTCGCCTTGCTCACCTGTCTGAAGTTGCTGTTGGCTCCTGGCGATGGCTTGCGATGCAATGAAGTTGACGTCGGTGCTGTAGACAATGTTAGAACGCGTGTCATCAGTTTTATCGTGGTGGGGATCACAAACTTGTATTGAGCTTGAACACTTCGCTTGATACGAAGCATCTCGCCGAAAGTATCGTCGTTTCCGTGGTTGACTTCGAACAACTCCCACTTCTGCCAGAAGGGAGCGTTTGTGCGGGGGTCGCAGAATTGAGACGCGTGTCCATAAATGGCGCGAGCACGATCGATCTCGCCCAGTCGTCGCTCCATCTCGGCGAATTTGAGACACATTTCTTTGGCCTCCTGGTCGGGCAGAGCGGCAATGGCGCGCTCGTAGATCGGTCTGGTAGATGTGAGACCAAAGTTGGAGGCCGATTTTGTGATGTAGAATTCGAACATCTCGAAGCGGTCCTCGTCGGACACTGCCCGAGTTGCACGCTCGTAGATCCGCATGGCGTGCCGTGCGAGACCGCGTTCTTCTTCTAGGTTGCCGTACATCAGGTAAAGAGACTTGGCGAACTTGGGGGGACAATCCTCCAAGGCCTGCTCAAACAGGTCGCGGAGTCGCTCAATGCCGATCTGCCGGTCCACAGCCTTGGTCAAGTACAAGTTCCAGAGTTCGAATGCAACTGGATACGTGAAAAGATCCAAACCTCGCTCATATACCTTGAAAGACTCTTCGAAATACTTGTTTTCTTCCAGGAGATTGGCATAGTTAACGACAGTTTGGGGCGTGGCGATACGAAGCTCAAAGATCCGCTCGTAGACCTTTTTGGTTTCATCCAAAGACGAAACACTTTCAACGAGATCAACATAGAAACTCCATAGCTTCCAGCTCTTGTGGATTCTTTGCTGTGGAGACAGTGTCTCGTCGAAGTAGTCCACCGTCGATTTCTTTGGTGCCTGTGTCGCCTTCGCCATGATATTGACTGCCTTGTCGAAATTCTCAGCGCGGAGCTCCATTTCAGCCCATTCACACCAGGTCTCTGCCAATTCAGCCACAGACTTGAATGGAACTTTAACAGCCTTGTCGAAAATGACTCTTGCAGTATCCAAGTCTCCGCCGTTCTCATAAAGCCTTGCGTAATTGACCCAAAGTTCAGAGAATTTTCCAAGCGCTTTCTTGGGGTTGATTGCAGCAATGGCATCTGTGTAGGTGTGGACAGCTTCTTCCTTGTTATCGCCCCAGAGTGCCACTCTCTTTTCCCATTCGATGACGTTGTGAGGGTTCTGGCGTAGGAGTACATCATTCACCAAGAATGGTCTGCGGTCCATCAGCTGCTCGAAGCGCAGCATGCGGAGGTCAAGATCAAAGTCGGCGTCCTCGTCGGCTTTGCCCTTGTCAGAGCGGACAGCTGCGCCTTCCATCAAGCTTCCAATGATAGACTCCTCGAACTCGACATAGGAGTCGAAGACGAGAGTGAAATCACGAACCGTCATGACAGTAGTGATTCCCTCCTCAAAGACATCCCGTGCCTTCTCGAAGTTGCCCTTGGTGATCCAGTATGTGGCCAACCCGGCCCACAGCTTGCCCCTCTGGTCCGCAAAGCGCTCGATACCACTCCGTAGAATGGCGTCAACATCAATTCCGACCTGAGGGCCGGTCTCAATCTTCTTGGCCTTGGAGACTAGGAGATCAACCATCTCCGACCATAGCTGGAATGGACCCTTGCCATGTTTGGACTTGAATCGGGGATCGTCGAGGATATCCATGAATTTCTTCACGGCTTCCGTATATTCACCATTTTCAACAAGAAGTTCTATGTAATCCTCGATGTTCTCGGGGTGAATTTGCATATACCGAGCAAAGATCTTGATAGCAGTCTGTCCGGAAGCAGACCGAGCGAAGCCTTTATACAGTCTCCAGATTCGGTTGTGTTGTGTGACCGGCAGAGCACGAAGGGAACGGTCGAAAGTTCGTCGAGTCTGGGTCACCATGGGCTGCTGGAGCAGGAAGGAGAGGTACATTTCCCAGATGCGCGGCATCTTGTTCAGGAGGATCAGGGCTCGTTCGAAGAGTGCGTTGACTTTCTGGTACTCTGCGCGATAGACTGTGGGATTGCGGCCCTTCAAGTGTTTTGTTCGGAACTCCAGATACTAGGACGGTCAGTAAAAGCAGAGACTAGGGAATTTTTTTCTAAAAAAAAGTCACTTACCATCTTCCAGAGCTTGTAGGAACGCGGTAATTGCTTGCATGCGCGCTCCATGACCTGATAAAAGCCATTAGATTAGTGGTGATCCTTAGCGACTCGGTTGTGGTGGGTGAAGACATACAAATGCTTGCTCATAGAGCGTGCCATTTTGCTGTTTAAATTCGATATAGGCAAGCCATGGCTTGACACTGCTAGCGTCGCGAAGCAGATCTTGTTCGTAGATGATGTCTTGATCAGTCTAGCGATAAAATGAAAGTTAGCCTCAAGTTCAAATAGTGCAATGGGTCAAAACTTGCGATCAAGTAGAGGTCCGGCCGGGACGCAGATGGTCGATCCATCTCTGCGTGCTGCCGGTGGGATCTCGGGGGCAAAAGCGTCCCTGGCATTGCGCCACTCAGTCGAGCGAAATCCAATTACACGCTCAACGTGTCAGCATAAAGGAAAATTGCATAAACAAGAGGCTGCTGGCGTGCGCGTTTAAAGCCAAACCTGTTGACGGATGAGGTTCCCACATTGATTGTGGCACGTGATACAGCTGTATCAGGTGGGCGGTGGAGCTTTATCGGCGTCATACTAATGTGGCCGCGTTGCTCTAGCTAAACGACAAGGACTATATTGTGATCTTTGCTCTGCTGCAATCATGTCCGGCGCTGTGGTGAGTTTATTGTGGAACTGAACTCTCATATTGACTTTATCTGACCTCTATTCAGGGCCGAGAGGCAGTATTTCCAACTCGCCAATCATTGGGGTTGATGAAGAACAAGCTGAAGGGGGCGGAAATTGGCCATAGTTTACTAAAGAGAAAGAGTGAAGCTCTAACAAAGTATGATTCCTGTGCCTTTCTTGCTTCTTACAGTACATGCTGACCCTCTATTCAACAGGCGTTTCCGAGGTATGAAATGCGACACATTCCCGTTCCCCACCTTATCGAGCCGCTAATCATACTTCGACAGATATCACACGTCGCATCGATGAAGCCAAACAAAAGATGGGTCGGGTCATGCAGATTGCGGCCTTCTCGCTGGCGGAAGTGAGCTACGCGGTAGGCGGAGATATCGGCTACCAGATCCAGGAGTCCGCCAAGCAGGCTCGTTTCCGCGTGCGAACCAAGCAAGAGAACATTTCTGGTGTTCTTCTGCCTACATTTGAAAGCTACACCGAGGAGGGCGTCAATGACTTTGGTCTGACAGGTCTAGGAAAGGGAGGACAGCAGATCCAACGCTGTCGGGAGACATACGCACGGGCCGTGGAGACATTGGTGGAACTGGCGAGCTTACAGGTATGCATGATATCTGTGCAATGGATTGGGATATCGCTTACCAATTGTGCTAGACTGCCTTCTTGATCCTAGATGAGGTGATCAAGGTTGTCAACCGAAGAGGTAAGTCAATTTTCTCATGGATTGTGGCGGCTTACGGCTGGTAACTAACTCGTGTGATATAGTAAATGCGATGTAAGACCGGGACTCACGAATTCAGTTCTTGTTAGGGATACTAACATATAATCAACAGTGAGCATGTTATCATTCCTCGGACTGAGAACACTATCAAATGTTTGTACCGTCTACTTCGAGTGTCTCTTGCACAGGCTGACCATTTTCAAGACATCAACTCCGAGCTCGACGAGCTCGACCGAGAGGAATTCTACCGCCTGAAGAAGGTTTCAGGCAAGAAGAAGAGGGACGTTGCTGCCGCGGACGCTGAGATTCTCGCGGCCCGGCGAAAGGCAGAAGAAGAGCAGGCAGCAAACCCCAAGGCACCTGCTGCTACTGCTACTGCTATCTTCGCGGAGGAAGAGACGGCAGATGTTCTGGGCGAGCAAGAAGACAACGATGTCATCTTCTAGACTGTTATTTTGTTTCGTATCGATACTCTTTTCTTTGTTAACATCTTCTTTTACCGCAATATGTACCACTTTGTATGCTCATACTCGTTTTTAGCCCTGTGGCTCGTTTCATATACTTTGGGAAATTGCACTTCATGTGATACGCAATCTTGACGCATTGCGATAGCAAGAGAACCGTGATAAAGCTCTCCATATTTCTAATACACATGTACTTGAGACAAGACCTTCCAAACGCCAGAAAGAACAAGACCGGGATATTTTGTAGGATGCAACAAACCGCCCACGACTACTGTCGTTGGTAGGTAACGCGGATCGCCTTGCCCTGGTCGCCCATGGGCATGCCCGACGTAGCCTCCTTGGCGCTGATTGCTCCAACCTCGGCCTCGTATTCGACAAAAGCAATTCCCTTGCGACCGGGCACCAATCTGACTTCCTGGAATCCTTCGAACCGGCCAAAGATAGCAGACAGACCTTCCTGTGTTGCGTCGTCCGGCAGTTCCCGCAAGAACAAAATCTTGTTGGGTGGGAGGTACTCGTCGGGAACGACAGCGGTCGCAGCGGCAGCGGTGGGCTTGAGACCAGCACCTTTGGTGGTCTTGGCTGGGCGTGCGGGTTCGACGGCGGCCGCAGGACGCTTGAGTTTCTTCTGTGCTTCGAGGGCTTCGTGGGCTTGTTTGCGCTCTTTAAAATGAACATTATTAGCATGGATTGAGTCTTTGAATATAGTGCGCCGGTATCTGTTCAATGTACCTTTCTCGGCTAAGCGCCTCCGCTTGTGAGCCTCCAGCTCGTCACTGCCACCCTCCCGCTGGACTGTCGCATCACTGGGTGTCTTTGCGTAGTCCAGAACCATGGGCTTCTCGAAGAGATCGAAGCCATTGATATCCTCAATAGCGCGGGTAGCGGAGTCGATGTTGTCAAAGACGATGAAGGCCTGGCCTTTAGCTTTGAGGTTGGTCTTTGCGACGACCTCTAGAATGGTGCCATATTCAGAGAAGATCTCCTCCAGGGCATGCTTCAACTGTTCGACCTTGATCCGCTCATCTAGATTTTTGACCTAATCAGGAATCCGTCAGTATGATAATGCGGGACCGGAATGGTGATATGATAGAGGGGAAGGGACAGGCGCACATATACTCTGTAAAGACTTGTTAGCATGGGAATTGATTATGCAGATATAGTATAGTACTCACGTCGCATTTGGAGGAATACCAGCGGGGGAGACGGCTGCCATTTTTGCGACTGATGGAGCTCTAGAAACCAGCGAGGTCGAGCTTCCGGTTGACTTGAGGCGGAGGGAATGAATTGGGGGGGAGGAATAAATAAGGATATGTCGCATAATACTGAGCCCTATTATATCAACTAGCATCATTGGTCTAGTGGTAGAATTCGTCGTTGCCATCGACGAGGCCCGTGTTCGATTCACGGATGATGCATTACTTTTTCCTTTTTTCTTTTTCTTTTTTGTTCTTTCAATGGCTATTGCTCCAGGGCCCACATAATTACTTTTCCACCTAACTTGATTTTAAAATGTATCCATTTACGGAGGACTCCATATGGCTTATCTCCCTTAAATTTAGGTCGCCCCGTTTTAGTAGTTTTAGGACGGGTGACGAGGTGACGAGGTATGCATTAAAGAATAAGAAGGTTCAAGAATAAGAAGGTTCCAAGTATTACATTTAATCACTAAGAAACAGCTCTTCATACTTTGCCGATCTTTGATATTTTTGATCTCATTTTATTAATAGAAGTTACGTATACCCGTGAACGTCAGGTTGTGTCGATCCCGGAGATCAACCTCGAAAGATATTCAGGTGTAAAAAAAAGGTTGAAGAGATAAGCCCATTAAGGGGACACCCGTGGACACGTGAAGTCTTGGCTACATTCGCCCCACTCCACACCTGCGGATCTCCGTCCTTCAGACTAAGGGGGTGTGTACCTGACAATCTCCCCCCTCAATCCCTCGAAATATAACCAAAATATGCATTTCTCACAAAACTAATTGGCCACCTGGTCACCCCAAACTAGATGTACCTCACATTACTATCTCTTGCAGCCCTGGTGGGCATCAGCATAGCTAAAACCCCAGGTTGCGGCCAAGACATACCTTCCAAATACCCCAAAGCAGGAAAAAGCGAGTCCCTCACCCTCCCAGACTCAGACCGGGAATACAGGTTATTCATCCCTGCCAACTATGACAAGGACACGCCAACATCAGTATACTTTTCCTTCCACGGTGCGTCGCGGGACATGGTAGAGGAAGAATCTCTGTCACAATTTTCAAACCCGGAATTCAATCCCAACGGAATCGCCGTCTACCCAAACAGCCAGAATGGATACTGGCTCTCCAGCCCTTCTGCAAAGACGTCGCGCCCCAACGATCTAGACTTCACCAACGATTTGCTCACGCACCTGGAAGAAACCCTCTGCGTCGACACAAGCAAAGTATTCGCGGCCGGTAAATCGAACGGCGGTGCTTTCGCCAGCGTCATCGCCTGCAACGCCACAGTTGGAAGTCGGTTTGCGGCTTTTGCGGCTGTCAGCGGCGCCTGGTACGATACCGACGACATTAAGGGCGTGGGGCCTTGCGCCCCGGCTAAGCGGGATTCGGGATATCCTTTCCTGGAGTTCCATGGGACAGTCGATACGACGGCACCTATCGATGGTGATGGGCATTCCAAGCTGCCTGTCATTGATGTCTTGCAGTCCTGGGCGGCTCAAAATGGATGTGCGAAAAATTCGCAGCCGACCAGCAATAAGACGATCTTTGATGACCCGGTTGTGAAGCATGCTTCTTGGGACTGTAACGGGATGACAGGCATTGTCCAGCATTATCGCGAGAATGACAATGGCCATTGCTGGCCAAGTACTGTTGGCAATGATGACTTCACTCGAAATGCTGCACAGTGCCCGTTGGGCAAGTCTGAGTTCAATGCGACTCAATACATATTTGACTTCTTTGCGGAGGATCACTCGAGCACGCCTACCACAACAAGTACTAGCACAAGTACTGGCACAGCATCTACAAGCACAAGTACTCATCACAACCAAAGCCCCAAGATTTCACACCCCATGTCCTTCTATGCTTTGTATCTTATTTTCTCAGCTGTTGTTATTAATTCGATGCATATTTAAGTTCTACGGCATCTCCGTGGAGATGCTGTCTAACCCTCCAAGGAAAAACTGATCTTCAAATTATCCACCTGGGGCTTTAGCTGTTTAGGCGAAGCAGACCAGTCTTCGTACTTGGCAATCTCAGAGTCTGTCACAACAAACAGGTATTCTGCAGCGCTTGATCGGACCTAAAAGAACCCCAACTGTCAGTACCGTAAATCCATGGGTTTGAGGTTTAACGTACCCTTGGGAAAGGATGCAGCAGCAGTCCGGTCATCTTCTTTAAAACACCATCTCGTAACGAGTCAATCCTTGATAATGCAGCATAGACTTTGACTGCAGCTTCCAGCCGAGCTATATTTGCAGATCTGAAATGTGCTTTCTGAACCAGCGTGAACAATTTTCGGAAACTAGAGAAAGAAGATGTCAGTGGATGATGTAGATGCATAAGCAGTAGAAGACGAGTTCACAAACCTTGGATCTGAGCCTTCCGGGATAACAGGAATGTAGCTGTCAATTAAAAACGCAACAAACTCGACAGCAGGAATGGCAAAACGGTCATCGTGAAGGTTGTCACCCAGTACTGTGGAAATATCTTGCAAGAAGACCATCAATATCTCCTGGCGTCGGGGTTGGGATTCAGAATTGAGGAACTGAGTCAGAGCTGAGCGAGATGCTCGGACGAGACCTTCCGATCCTGAGATAGCAGAGGTAGCCAGTCCTTGTAACAAAGGAAGGCGAAGCCAGTCAACATCCTGCAGAGTAAGTAGCTGAGCGAAGTACTCTTGTGACGAAACATGACTGAAGTGCTCGAATTTCCTGTTTTTGTTAGCAGTCGTTAGAAAATTTTGCTTTATTGGTAGTTGATTACTTTTCAAGTGGAGGTAGATCCCCTGCTGTTTCCCAGAAGCCCTGTAGAGACAGCCATGCTTGTAGTCTGACCTTGTCGAGCTTTTCACATGCAAGACGGCAAAGACATCCGACCAAATTTTGAATAAGTGGTGAGCGTGATGCTGGGTCTAGTTGTCTTTGAAGCAAGATGCCAACTGCTTGGATTGCCTCGACTCGAATAAGAGATCCAATATCACCACGTCTGTCAGTGGTATAATCATTCAAGAATTCAACGAAGTTGGTCGCAATTGTGTCGGTGGTAGCTAAGAACTTGTTAGCCCATGTTTGTACCAGCCAGTAAAGAAGAGATATTCAACATACCCATGTATGGCAATATACTGGTAGCCAAGCATTTCACAGCAGCAACTCGTTTCTCGATGAGCTCTTCCTTCCCGGTGTAACGAAGAATCTCGGTGACGATATTTTCTTGGACGTCACTTCGTGTTTTGAGTTGCTTGAACACTGTACCAAGTGCTAGAATTTGACCACGGCCTGATGGTAATCTCCATGAAGTATGGAGATGAGAGAACCAAATACGCACCGTTTCTTCCTGCTTTGAAGGCAATAGTAGAGGAAACAGCTGCGCCAAGGCAATCGAAGATGTTTCAATCGAGATATCATCACTTCGAGAAACACAGAGGGACAGAATTTGGAGTGCTCGGTTCAAAAGTGGTTCTAAAGGTTGAGCCAGGCCTGTTGTGATGGTAGACCGAGAGAGCGAGGAGATTAAGTAAGATGATGCCTCTGCCGTCAACTCGGGGCGTGAAGTCTGGAAAGTTAAGTCATCATCGGTAGGGCTTGAGGCAGAACCAAAGATATCCCAGATATTGGCAACTTGAGAGGATACAGCCTTGGCTTCCGGGGTATCTCTCTTCTCCGCAGATGCTTCCCATTGGGAGGTAAAAGCATCGACTGTGGCAGCAATGGACAACAGACAGCCATGTCGTGATTCCACATCATTCCGAGAGATGCTGGAGAACATTTGCAGCAATTTTTCTAGGACTAGGTGCATAGTTTTGAATAGCTCCTGCGTACTCAAAGTTCCAATCGCCTTAGCCGCATGTCTTCTGGACTCGGCATCCGGAGAACCAATACCTCTCCAACCCATCAAAGCATCCAGAAGTGGACTCCAGTAAATCTGATCCAGAGAGGCTGTTGCTTTAGCAACATCAATCAGTGCACGAGAACGCCGCGCAACGGCATGATAATCCACAACCTGCACGAGGGGAATACCCTGCGCAATGATATTGGGGTGACGACCAATCAATTCTTGCAGCGCAGCAGACGACCCGCGTCGGATGTTTCCAGATGGATCGATACAGGCAGCACAGATGAGTTCCACTGCCAGCTTTTGCAGAACATCGACCTCTTTCTGGCCAGATTGGGACGTCACTACCTGGGGCTGCAACGCCAGGAGTTCTCGTGTTGTGTACTTTCGAGACATGGCCCAGATACCGAAGCACGCTGCATCTCGGACACCAGTTCCCACAGAGCCACCGGTAGAAGACCTTTGTTCGAAGCCCAAACCAGAGACAAGTGACTGAAGAATCTCAGGGAGTTGGTTAATAGGAGGTGCACGGCGGAAAAGTAAATGTGACAGTGTCAGGATTAATCCTTGCCATCGCTGGGCATCGACTGCACTGAGATTACGCTTAAGGGTGTGTGTGCCAATCTTCCTTGCTTCAAATGGCGTCACGAGGGAGCCATCTTCTTTTTCGAAGAGGATATTCTCTCCCAGCGAGCCAATGACTGCTTCGATGACCTCCATCCCCATTTCTGGATCTAATTTCAATGTGATAATGCTGAGTGCTTTACTCGCGGCAAATCGCACGGGTGTATCTTTGTCGGCCAAAGAAACCAAGAAATGATCGATTGAATCTTCCAATATGGTTGGTAACTGATCATCTGTGATGCGGGCGTCACCTCGCTCACTCAAAGATAAGGCCATGACTGTAATGTTGCGAAGGATTTTGACAACAATCTTTCTTGCCAACGCCGAAGATTGGATTGTCGTAGATGTTGAAGATTTCCCTTGAAATACACCGAGAGTCTGCTGGAAGACATAATTGATCAAGGGAGCAAAGTCCTCGACCTGGCCTGATGCGCCTAAACGAGCAATGAATGTGAGGACCCCAATACAAGCATAGACAGAGGGCGATTCGACGCTCTCCGTCGGCTGGATTGTAGCAAATGCCCACTTCGTCAGACCCGCAAGCATGCCGAGAGCTTGCATGTCTCCACGCAAAGACAATCGTGCCAAAAGCGCTGTTGCTGCCTCGCGTTCTTTGCCAGACGCACTAACATAGTGCAATGACAAGGAAAGAAGGGACCTACCAATCATAGGAGTCTCAGATGGTAACCAAGCCAATTGTTGCAGATTGTCGTAGGGTACCGGAATGTTATCGGACGATAAAGAAGACAAATCAAACGGTGCAAGCAGAAGATGTGAAAGCCAGACCAGCATCACATAGCGCTCTTCCCATATGAGTCGCTGAGTTTCAGATCCAACCAGTTCTTCGGAAGTGGATGGCCGAACCGCATCCCATTCGATGAAGGCCCGAAGCATTGAATCAAGATATTTCGGCTCGTTGTTTAAGAACCTGCTAATCACTTTGACGCCACGGACTTTGCAGAAAGTGTAAAGCAACCTGCAGATGGCTCTTGGTAGGGGATAATGATTTCCTCCCTGGGATGACTTCGTCGACACAGAGCCATACTGGGTGCGATGCTTGATCAAATATGCTAGAAAAGCGTCCACTAAAGGAGGCAGCAATGTCTGCAAATGTGGATCTAAAAGTTGAGGCCACTCTTGGAAGGGTTCAAGCTGTGGTTACCATTAGTAAATAAGAACGGAAATATAATCAAGATAGAGAACTATGCGGTGCGGTCTTACAAGGCTGACAAGCTTCTCTGTTTTGGTGACCTGCGCCCATTTACGTGGGGTGCGGAGGGGAGTGCCAGTTTGGGCTCTCCACAATAGCGAGGGCAGCTTTGCGGAAAACTCGGACACCAAATCCCCAGAGGCCCGTTGAAGCTTCACGTCTTTATCCTCAGCGGCATCCATGGTGGAATGAATGGGTGATGCAGTGCGTCTTGAAGATTACAGTGTTGGGAATAGCGTCAACAGCGGGACCGGTCATGTGACGCCTAGGTATATAAAGGTTCACTATTTCGTTCACTGGATGTTTTCTTGGATATATTTCTGATGCTCTTAACCCATATTAGTTCCTTTGTAGGTCTACTATGTACAAGCAGACAATAAAGGGGAAAAAAATGTATTTTATATTCGTCGTGCATGATATGATATATTTTGTGGCCTCTGCTGTTCCACCCGTCGCTCAACCTTGAGAAGCTGCTTTCATGGTCACACTCGCTCTACCGCTTCTCGGGATGCCTTCGCCCAGTCCACCATTTTCCAGAAATAGAAACCCTCGATCGACACAATAATCGACTGGCCGATAAGGATTCCACACCATAGTCCGAAAATGCTCCAGTGCAGGCCAAACGCCAAAGCAATGCCCACAGGCAATCCCACGAGGTAGTAGATTGAGAGCTGAACATAGCTACCCAGATCCGGCCGTCCCACAGCTCGCAGCAAGCTATTGAGGGAAGTAGCCACGGCGTCTGGAATTTGAAGTATAGCACCCAATGGAAGCAGGAAGAAGATGTAATGCCAGACCTCGCCGATATCACTAAATAAGCCAGGGATGACACTCCGAAGAGCAAGAATCACGAGCATATTTGATATACCAGCACCGAAGGCAGCAATAACCATAACCCTGGCTGCTGTTGCGGCACGCTGGAGAAAGCCCGCTCCAATCAGATAGGCGATGTGTGTACCACCCGCAACAGCAATGGAAAACGAAATCTGGAATGCAAAGTCTGAAAGTGTCGAAATAGCAGCCTGGGCTGCGAGCTCGGTCGCACCTAGACGGGACGAAATGAGTGTCATGATTTCCCATGCGAGGACCTCGGCTTCGATCATTAGCCAACTCGGGATGGCAAGCTGCAACATTGGACCCCAGCCGCGCCACACCTCGGCGGAAATAGGGTGCCAGCATTCAGAGCCCTTGATGAAGATGACATAGAATGCCAGAAAGACGGGCAAAAGACTGTTTGCGACTGCAACGGCGATAGGCGCACCGACGAAGCCCCATTGCAGTCTCTGGGAAAGAGAATATCAGTGAATGGTTCGGGGGAGTTCTGAGGTTGCATAACATACCCAAACAAATAACCAGCCCATGAAAATATTCAATGTAGAACATATTACCAGAACTACCAGACTAGCACTGAACAACCCCTGCGCCTGGAAAAATCGCTTTCCGGACTCAAAGCAAGCATAGCCGGGAGCGCCCGCGATGGCAATTTTCAGATACAACCCTGCGAGAAGAGCCGTCTCCCGCGATTCAGATGGTAAAATGAGAAGAAAGATTTGATCCGCATTCCACCATATAGCTCCAATTGGGATTGTGAGGACGAGCATGAAAAGCGTCAGACGTTGAACGTGAAGCCCGACTAGGGTCAGATTCCCTGAACCATATGCTTGAGGACATAAAGTATCCAAACATGTTGCTAGTCCTTGGAAGACGAAATATCCAGTGATCTGGGCTGTCATGTTGGCCAAGCTCACGGCCCCGATTTCGCGTTTCCCCAGGTGGCCCACCATGAAGATGCTAGAACCGGTCAATGCATGTTGGAGTAGGAGCGATATCATGAGAGGGGCCGAGTATCGCGAGATGATTGCTAATTCTTGTCGCCATCCTAACTTCTTGGAATTGCTCGCTGCTTCTGGGTCGATGTCGCGTAACAATGGGGAAGACTCTGTGGCCTGGTCTTCGGAGATCATCGTGGGATTTTTTTCTTTTCTTTTCTTTTCTAGGGCAATGGGAGCTCTCCGCATTCCCAACACACTCTATTTTCTTTTTAGATTGAGTTCATTGAAATACAATGACAAAGATGGTTCAAAGATCATTGAAAAATGGGGGAAACATGTATTCAGCAAAAGTGGAGATGTGATGAACAAATCAATCCTTGCATTGGTCGCGACACTTCCATTGGCAATAGTTGCTTCACGTATGAACTGAACTCCACTGATATACATGGGCATTCGTACTTGGCGTGAACCTATCATCTACATCAAAGGTTACCTATACGTAGAAAAACCGATTTGCATATTTTAAGCCGTTTTCACTTCCTATATTCTAGCTACAACATGGATAAGGGGAAATATATCTTTGAGGAAAAGACATTGAAAAAGACTTAAAAGACTACCAAAAAGACGTCACAAGGTCGCATAAGCGACTATTATTGCTTCATAGGAAAAAGTTGTAGCATATCATCCAGTAAACTACTTGTACGTGGCTCAACGTTCACGCGCTAAATTGTAAGGGTTCAAAAATTCCCCGGAAAATCGTACCATAAAAGAAAAAAATGCATATCAAACTTGACATAATTATGGCAGGGAGTATCATGTCTGATTGCAGTCAGTCTCTCACCCGCGGGTGAATCATGGAAAACCAGGGGATATTGGTTCCCTGTATATGATATAGATTTGTAAAGTTCTTTGTGGCATGGATAAGAATGATTGCAGCCAGAGAATCTCATGGATCTTGGGCAACACGACGGAAATTAACGATCAGGATCCGGGGAACTCATGGCAGGGCCATCAAAGATTGATGCCACAAACTTGTGATCGTAAGCTTTCGCGAGTTTTGTCACGGTCCTTTTGATGTGCATAACGATAATTGCGACAGCTAGGGTATTCCAGACATCATTATCAAAATCTGAAAGGTCGAAGTGACCAAGGAACTTGATTCCTTGTGTTAGGGTTTGGGGATGGGGATTGGTGTCCAGAGAAATAACAGAAAGAACAGGTCCACAGAGAACGAGCCCCATCAATGCCGGCCAGGCTGCTTCGTTATCATCGGGTGTAGCAAGTAGGCTCTGCCAGGTATTTGATAGCTTCTCCAATGCCCTCGCAACTTTGCTAAAGGCTTCTTTGGGCTCTTCGTCCTGATTTTGGCAATAGATGGTATGCACAGGGGGTGTGTCCGGCTGGACTCTGACTCCAGCATCGCTCAATGCCCAGCGCAGATATTTCTCTATCGACCTCTTGATGTAGATTCCAGGACCGATGTCAAGGATATTGCAGTAGTCCCTCACATTGCCACATATCTTTAAAATCTCTTGGAATGCACGGATGGCGTAAAACTCTGAACATTTATCGTTTTCAAGGACAAAGTGGGATTCGTTACGTTGAGTTTCATCATCTTTACCAGAAAAGAACAGTGACTCTGGAAGGGTGGAGAAATCTTTCTCCCAGTGTCTGTGGATGGTTGGCATGCAGCCACGAGTAAGAAGTTGATGGGCCGTCCGCTGTTCGTCTGGTGACAGGTCGTGGCCTTGGGGGAGTTCCACTGCATCAAGTAGGCGCTTTGCCCTTTCTCGGGTCAGCTTATTATTGAGCAGCTCGTCATCCTGCTCTCCTGCCCGAATGACGTATTCTTCCTCACTCTCGTAGTCAAGGTCACTTGACTCGGACATTGACCAATCCGAATCTGCTGTCTTCTTCTTCCTCTTCTTCCTGACCTTGGAATTAAGCGAGCGGTCGTCCTTGGCCGAGGGATGTAGAGCAGCTCTCTTCGCTCGCTTCGCGCACGGTGAGGAAGGAGAGTCGCTGGTATCACTGTCATCCCCATCGCTAATCTTGTATTCAGGCGAGGTGGGTGGGTCGGAGTCCCATTTGTTATCCTCACTGACGTTGGTGTCCACGGACCGCTTGCGCTCTGTCGCAGAGTGCTCTGGCTCGAGTTTAACTCGCTTAACCAGGTGCTCAGGCTCCGTGTTATTAGGGAAGAAAGCCCGTTTTTGGGCTGTGGTCACCTGGGATGGAAGTCAGTGAAATGTAAGTGAGCAGAGGACTGGTAAGAAAGAGATAACTAAGGTCAAAGTGATATGATAAGCTATGATGAAGAAAAAAGAAACTTACAATCTGACCTTGTTCTCTGAGCTGAACAACCGTGTCAGACATGGTGTTCAGCGATGAGGAGTTTGCCGGCTTTTCGGGATGATTGAAGGCAGGAGCTGCAACCACCGGTTATGACAGGACCGGGGTAGTAGGAGAGGGAGAAGGGCGTGAGTGGGTGTCGTGGGAGCTTCGCCCTCACACAGGAAACGTCGGATCTCGGGATCTCGTTGTCCCAAGTCTCGTTGAACTAGGCTGGAGGGGACCTGATTCCTAGATTTTGGAGATGTCGATGTGGATGTCGATATTGTCGACTTTGAGTCGCACCCTGTTGATGGGAGACCCATAAACAGGGGGAGTCACGTTCTCAAGCCATCTCTCGATGGAACGGGGGCTCAACGGCGGTTGGCCCACCTTTGGGGTGGACTGAGGGGTGTGTTCTTTGTTTCCCGAGGGCAGGTTCTCTTTGTTGCCCAAAGGCACGGTCTCGGTAGTATTACTCAAGGCCGGAACGCCCCGACGAAACAGGCGTTCAGTTTTTGGCAGCATCTTTGACATAGACCTCGGTAGCTTGATCTATTTCTGGAACAAAGAAAAGAGGCTGGACAGAGTCAAAAAGATATGGTAAATTGGAAAAGAAGGGAAGAGAATAGCAGAGAGGACAAAGGTAAACAAAAGAAACGTGTACGTCCTTTCGCAAGAGACGGACACGAGAGAGGAAGGTACGAGCTTCCTATTTGGGGAGGAACGAGGTACTCGAGCCCTCGACTTGGAAGGGAAGAGGGCAGTCGCATCCGGAATGTGATATACACGCATGGGGCATGTGTAAATGTGTCTATAGCACCATGATCCAAGCTACAAAATAGACGGATGGGATATATTAGTTCGTATTTGTATCTCCTCTCCATATCACGAACCGCTAGAACATAACACTGGACATGACGCGCACGAGTCCCTGAAGGGACTTACGCTATCTTCATGGATCTTCAAACTTCGTCATTTCTCATCAAACTCTCATCAACCTGGAACCACTTCACGCAATTCCCATATAGGAACCCGTCCCCTCCCCTTTTTTGGACATCAAATGCCCGACATAGAATAGAGTCATAAACCCGACCAGTCGGAAGGAAAACTTAGACAGAAAAAAAAAACAACCCAAAGGGGAAAAAAATAGAGCAAGCAATTTAGATAAGCACACAAAGGAATCGAGAAAGCAAAAGCAACCTGGAGGTTTCATTAACCAGGGTATCCGGCGGTCGAAGCATGTCAGTGAGGTCCGGTCCACGCCGGCACTTAAAACGAAACTGCGCTTGGGTATGTTGAAGCAATTTGAAGGGCAAGAAGTGCTGGAAAGGGCGGGAGACCCGCGGCGCCCTGAAGAAACCGGACGTGTCGGCATTAAACTCCCTATGAACCGAATTGACACCCTCGTCAACAACTCGTGACAGGTGTCCAAGCAAGCGATGATCATCCCGATTACACATCGGTGGAATCAAGCAAAGTCAGCAGTGTAGGAGAATCCACGGAATTCTTCCTGCATGGCTTGCGAGAGCACTAAATAAAAAAAAAGCATCGGTTAGTTACAGTTCATCTTCCAGCACGCACGCACAAAAAACAGCCAAGAAGATCTTACCAGATTGCACAGGCGTCAGGACTGGAGTTACACTGGTGAACTCCTGGTCAAAGTTGCTGGTATCGGTAGGACTGCTGATTGTGGGGATGAATGGCGGGGGGACCCGCTTGTGGTAGATGTCATCCCAGTTGATGTTGCGGAAGAAGGCATGAGACATCACTTCTTGAGCATCTGTGGGACCGGAGCCCAGACGCAACTCGGGCTCACGAGTCAACAGCTTCTGGAGAATTGATACGGAGTCGCGAGGCATATGAATGGGGTAGAGAGGCTCGTCGGCAAGAATGGCATCGTAGATTTCATCCTCATCTTCACCACGGAACGGAGACTGTTGCAGAAGCATCTGGTAGATGAGAACACCGAATGCCCACCAATCCACAGCCCGCCCATACTTCTTGTCCAGCAAAATCTATGACAAAAGTTAGCTCATCGGTAATTCAAAAACACACAATCAGACTTGATCCCACTTACTTCTGGGCCCATGAATTCAGGAGTACCACAGAACGTGCTTGTTGTGCCACCATACCACATATTCTCCTTGCAAAGACCATAATCAGCAATTTTGATGTGACCATCCATGGTCAGCAAAATGTTATCGAGCTTCAAATCACGGTAGATGACACCGTTCTCGTGGAAGTACTTGAGTGCCAAGCAAACCTCGGCGGCATAGAATCTAAAATTTGTGAGCATGAGCATTTCCAATTGCCAAAACAGGGCAAAGACTTAAGCATAGGACTTACTGTGCTCTCTTGAGGCCGAATTGGCCACGCTGAATGTGCAGCATGAGATCACCACCGCTGATATACTCCATGACGAAATAGACACGAGTTTCAGTTTGGAAACAAGCGTGCAAGTTGAGAAGGAATGGGTGACGTTCCTTGTTTGCGATCAGGAAAACACGCTTCTCGGACTTGGTGCTCTCCACTTCATCGTTCTCGATAATGAATTCCTTCTTCAGCACCTTGATGGCATACAACTTGCGGGAGCTCTTTGTTTCAGCCAACATGACCTTTCCGAAATTACCTTTTCCAAGAACAGCAAGGAAATTGAAGTGATCCAATCCAATGCGAGCCTTTGCCTGCCCTCCAGCGTCCTCCTTGGTAGGAGATGCAACTTGCTGTTGTTGGGGAATCTGTTGCTGAATGGGCTGCGGAGGTGGTGCCATCGGATAAGCTGCAGGCTGCACCTTTTGCATAGCCTGGGGTGGAGCCTGCTGCGGGAAATTGGCATAAGCGGATGGGTCATAATGGGCGTGTTGAGGCTGGGGAGGTGCCTGAGGTGGCGGCATGGGACGGCCCATCTCGGCTAAGATTTGATTAGTATCAAGAGTCTCTCTTTAACACATGATTAGAAATTGCATACCTGGGGGTTGCTGGGGGCTACGTAGCCCGGCGGCAGCGGCGGCAGCGGCGGCGGCGGCGGAAGGCCCTGTGGGCGATTTCGGTGGCATCTGTTGGCGCTGTGCGGCCTGTGCAACAGCAGTTGGTGACTGTGGAGTCATGAAGGAGTTAGTGGCAGCGCTTACCGCTTCTGCGGAGGGTTGTCTAGGAATAACCCCGTAGGGTCCTTCCATCGGCTTCTGGGGGTAGGAGAGGGCAGCGTTGTCTTGAGCGGGCTGGGGCGGACCGCCTGCTCGAAGGGTACGGTTGCTGAGGCCAGAACTAACAGAGGCAGATTTGTTGTGATGTTTGGTGCGAATCAATGTCTCGAGAATTTGGTTGGCGGCTTCCATCGTCATTCCACAGAAATCGGGCACAAGGTGAGTGCACTGAGCGTGACACGTAAGACTACATTCTATAAAAGAGGTCAGTATGGACTATAAAGAGTTCCGGTGTCAGTAATGTGCCTACCAGAGCAGCGCTTGGCATTTTTGCGTCCAAACGGAAGCAGATAGCCGCAGTGGCAGCACCAGTTCGCGGAGATGTTGGAAAAGCCTTCGAATCGGTGAGGAATGCGATGGTTGATCTTCTCCTCGTCCGGATCGGTCTCGTAGTTGGCTTTGCTGATACACTTGGTGACAACCTTGGGGTAACACTTGCGGTGGCAGGTGTACTTGCAATCCGCACATTGCATGCCGGCAGCATACTTGAGGAATTCTCCACACAGTGCACAGCGCATAATGTTGTAAAACTGCTGGGTGACGAACTTGTGGCCCTGCTTCTCGTGAACCTCCTCCTTCTTTTGGCGAACGGCACCTTGACGGTTGAGACCAATGTCAAAGGGACGGCGGTCCTTCAATTGCTTGGCTATATCCAGTTAGCACATGATGCTTCTTTTGAGGCCAATGCAAGTTAGTCTTACCGAAGCTCATTTGAACCTGAACCCGGCCAACCGGTTCTAGGGCAAACCATGAATCGATCGTCACACTCGGGGGAGCATTTGAGCTCTCGCCACCGTGGTGTCCATGTGCACCATGCCCCGAGGTGCCCGGGCGTCCTCCGGGGCTAGGGCCATGTGAAGAGCCCATAGGAGAACCGGCTTGATCATGTCGGGGGGATCCACCATCACCCATCTTGTCTGCGGATACCCAGCCAGATGCGTTGAGCTCCGTCTCAATCTTCTTGCGACGCATCTCCTCCGCGATGTCCGAAATGCGCACCCAAAGCATACCGATTGGTACTGGGCGATCTCCCGACTTGTCATAAACAGTCAATTCGATCTCGTTTGCCTTATCGATATCCATGGAAAAGCTTTCGTCCAACCATTTATCGTTTCGGGTGGCCTTGGTTCTCGCTTTGATCGTGTCCTCGACTTTGACGACAATGTATGTCTCTGGTCCTCGAGAGAATCGTGAACTAGCTGCATGGTCCACATCCTTAACCGCATGGATGCGCATTGTCAGTAGACCTGTCAGCGGCTTGCGCATGTTCGGAGTACTAAGACTCTCATCTGCATATTAGTTAGTACCCATGTCGCATTATGCTCGCAGACGAATTGCCATGTTTTTCATACCGTCTGGTGCATCGGCGGATTCGATATCAACATGAAGATCTTCGTATCGCTTCAGCGCCTGCTTTAGAAGCTGAATCTTTTGGTTACTCTCAATGCGACGACCCTCGGCGTCAGCTCGGCTCTTCCGATCGCCCTCATCCTGGTACAAGCGGACCATCTTTTCGATACCGGCTTTATATTGCATTTCCACACTCAGCTTGAACTCCAGTTGAGACAGCATGAGTTGGATCTTCGGCCCGAGGTACGGAGTGTCATACTTGATCAGATCTGAGACATAGCCATTCATATTAGCATTCCAAGCGATTTAAACTCAGCGCAGCATTCCTGTATTTTTTTTTTTTTTGGAAGGGTTTGGCAGGAGCGGCATCCAAGGACGTACCTAGCTTCGTGTAATTGGGCCTCGCCTTCGGGATCGGAGCATAAGGTCGGGGGTCGGCGAATGGGGCACCGGAAGGCATGGAGCCGGAGCCACCCTGAGGGTAGTGACCATCACCTTGCTCGCCAGGGTATCCGGGGTGGTCTTTGGGGTAGAGGGCCGGGCCTCCACGCTGACCAGGCGAACCACCTTCCTGGTTCATCTGACGGATTTGTAATTCTCTCATTTTCTCCTCCAGGTAAGCGATATTCTTGCGGCCATCGCGGATGTTGGCGTCGACTCTCTGTTGCACGAGGGGATTGTCGGTCGACTGCCGCATGTTACTGGCAGCGGTGATGAGGGCCTTCTCCCGCTCGATCTTGCGGAAGACCGAGGCGATCAGCTCGTCCCCATCCATGATGGCAGGTCTGACGAGGGACAAAGAGCAAGGCTGGCTCAAAATTCAAGGGTGCGCTTGCGCCAGGTCGAGGTGGGTTGTTGGTGGGAGAGGATTCGCGGGGCTGTTGTTGACAAGGGGCGCAACGGGCGCAGGTAATGCCACTTCGGAAAATGTGAGACAGACTGCCCGCGATGATCACCCAGTCGATTTACAGCCGAAATTGAATTGATAAAAGCAGAAGAAAAAAAACAGAAGAAAGTATCAAATTGGTGGACGTAAACAGAAAGAGAATCCTTTAATTTTACCCGATGGGATTAGATCAGGAAAGAAGTCCAGACGAGAGTTACGGGGAGGTTGGTACTACCACGCACCGATAAGGAAGTGGCGAAAACTGTTTTAACACTGTGACAGTATTGTCCACATTAAACAGTATTAACATGTGAATCTTTATAGATCTATATATCTGTCTTATATCTTACGTCTTATGTCTTATATATCTATATCTATATCAACCTAATGATATCTGCTTACAGATTCCCCAAGTCGGGCATACTCCTAGGTACATATATGTATCTACTAATGTACAGAACACATGTAGTATAACAAAACACACACTTCATACTTCCGAACCCGTGATCGACAATAGCCAGAACAGTCTCAACTCCCTTGGTACTTCACTGTACAATATTGTAAAAGACTGGAATTGTCGCTTTGTCAGGGATTCCTCATCGGGCACAGAGATCGTGCCATATCCCCCTTACTGCATACATTGAGGGATAATAAGAGATCGTAATTGCTTTTGATGCACTCCGAAGGTCTTCGTATCTGATGACCAAGTCATCTCTCTGTCTTTTTTGCCGGCTAAAACTGGTGATTTCACGAGTTTCACAACCAATAGAGGAAGAAATACAGTACAAGGCCAAGGCTCCGAATGGAATACATAAGGCATTCATCCTACATTTACTATTATCATGTAGATCTAGCCCGATTTATGAATGGCTAGACCTCGCATTCTAAAGATGATACCCTTGTCAGCCCAATGAAGACCCCAGGAACATGGGAATAGACGAACCTAGCGAAATTTAAGACGATTCGTTCGATTAACACGCTATTACGAAGCAGGTGTGAGATTTGTCTATTGTCCGCCCTAACCGCCAGACTAAAATCTTATTAGAGAGATATTTGTCCAAATTGAAGGTATTAGAAAAAGAATTAAAACCTTCTTTAAAGTGCGAGGGGCTATACATGGTACGCTGGACTACGCTGGACTACGCTGGACCGGTTATCAAGAGGCTGAAACCCAAAGGGAATTTCCATGCAATGCAATGAATATATCCTATGGCTATCATTCGCTCGCTAACAACATCTGTATATAACCATGGATCCATGGATGCTATCTAAACAAACAAATTGTAGTAATAAGAGTATGCTTGCCGTCCACCTTCCTTATTGGGCCGGTGTCATTGTTAGTGCTACGCTGCATTTAGAGAACCCTCGCAAGATGAATGCCAAATAATTAAATTCATGCAGATATTACAATGAGCAGTTGGAAATATCTATTGGCTGCATATTCGGGGCGTGTTCGAAGTTGTATAGTTATGGTAGTAGCGTGTTACTAACAAACTAACAAACAGACACTGGCTTTCTTTCCCTTGCCGCTTTTTGCTCATTGAGGACGCCCATAAGTATTACCTAATCGTAAAAGTCGCTTCTCTTCTCACTTGATAATTACATAATCCGGATGAACTCCGGTCCCGTGACCTAATTATTACATAATCTCAAGGACAAGCCTTTGGTTGCGCGCCAACAAGGCAGCATCTATTAACTATTTGAATAAAAGAAACCCTGGCACTGGGGTACTGGGGAAGGGGGTGATCCACAGCTCTGAGCTGAGCATATAGAGCGCCTTAGCCACCATCCTAATTTGCGTGGTAGACTACTACTGCGGATTGTGAGCAACGGTAGAGCGATTGCGGTGCTAAGTTCTTACACCCAAGTTCTTATGTGGCGCTGGCAGCTCAGGCACTGGCTGAGAATAAGAAAAACCTCGAGCCGCGACATGGGAATGAGAAGGAAAAAGGTGAACTGCCAGGATCAGAGAGAATATTAAAGGGGCTATTTCTATATTGATGCTTCACTACACCTGCAAATAATATAGCAAAGACAAACGCGCTCCTAAATTATAGGTCATTGACTAAATACTATCTAGCTTAGGAATGTGATCCCTTCAATATCATACAGACATCGATCCAACCTTGTCAGAAGATCATTAATCATTGCGCAAACTTCACACGCCATAGATGTGGCCCGGTCGAGACTCATTCTCTGCGTCGAGGAGTGAATATCAATTCTCACCCCGGATGGAGTATCGGTAGAGCAAATCCACACCTCTGATGCGGGCAACAGCCCACCCACCAGCTTGAGAGACGCGGACTTGCACCCTAGTGTCAACGTTAGGCCGTGATTAGCTGTCTGATGCTGCACGATGTACCCGAATTCCGTGGAAGACGGCCAATCTGTGCAGTTCGAGACGATCGTTCGCAGATCTACAGACTCGGAACCCAGGCTCCGGGCATGCTGGGTTTGAGCATGGAGGAGGTAGTCTCGGGCGGTCATGGACGCACGAGGCTGTACCCGGAACGGGATATAGTTGTTACAGGCGCCTACAACTCGGTCGATGTCGGGGAATGGAAGACTCCGCCCATCGACGGTCTGGCCGACGACGATATCAGGTCGGTGGAGGTGTCGAGCGAGGACTAGAGCGGCAGCAGCTTTCACGACGGTGGGCAGGGTGACATAAGGTGGGAGCCCTGCTGGTAAAGCGAGATCACAGGTTCCTGTGACCAGCTGGGTGGCCGACGTGAGATCGAGGGGAGATGAGGCAAGGGAAGAGCCCACTAGATACTCCTGCCAGAAGGCCCGGTGCTGCTCTTGATCTGAATGCCGCGCCCGTTGTTCAAGGTACCAGTCGAAAGAGGTATCTGCGATCTTCTTTTCCTCATTGTATACTGATTCGAGATCGTGAACCAGAATAGGAATGGAATTGGCATCATACTGGGCGTGGGCCAGACGAATGATGAGTCGCTGGTCTGTGTGCGTGGGATTGGAGACCAGGGTAAAACGGGTCGCGACTCCTGCTGAAGGAACCGAAACAGCTTGCTCCGAATGGCAAAGAGATTCACAAAAGGAGTCTAACGAGTTATCGGTCGTTATTACCTGCAGAGGGAGATTCATATCTTCGGCTAGGGTTAATTGGAAGAGCTCTTCACGATATTTAGTAAAGACAACCCGCAACACACTGTGAGCATGGACAAGTGCCCGACAAGCATCTCGCAGTTGATCTTCATTGAGTTCGCCGTGGAATGGAAACTGGAAATGGAACCATGGATACCTCGAGACGAGTGTTGATTGTGCCTCCGTAGCTGGCCACGCGCTTGTCACGTTTCCTACCAAGGGCAGTATTCCTTGCTGTTGCAGGGAGCTGAGATGCTGCTGGAAATCCATTGATGTGAGCATAGATGGCTGAGCTGGAGCAGACAAAACAGGTTTCTCTTGACCGGGCCCGACTTCCTGTAAGGACAGTGCAAGGGATGACAATGAGCTGTTCGGGCTCAGGACGTCCGCCACGGTGAAGCCGAACCCGGCACGTCGAGCCGCGGCTACCATGCGCATGGCGAATATCGAATCACCACCAATGACCAGGAAGTTGTCTTCTGCCCCAATAGATTCCTTGGCCGTGCCCAGGAGATCAGCCCACATGGCTTGCAGTAGTCGCTCAGCATCGCTGGAGACTGAGGTTTTCGCTAGCGGCGCTGCCCGGTAATTCTGGAGCTCCTCGGGGGAGAGCGAGTAGACAGCTGATCGTAGGCTGCGACGGTCAAGTTTCCCCGTCACGGTCTGCGGCATCACCTGGACTGGGATGAACATGGACGGGACCATGTACGATGGAAGGAGCCCTCGGAGGCGTTTCTGCGCCTCAGTCGTATTGTGGCGAAATTCCGGACAGACCGAGTCTAAAATACCATTGGCGTCGCGCTCTTTGGGGTCGTTAGAGTCGAATTTTATATAAGCGACCAGTGTTGCTGCCAAGTTGCCGCCAACATCCAAAGAGAGTATCTCGACAGCTACTCTGTTGGCTGCAGGGAACTCACGGAGCGTGTTGGTTTCTACTTCTCCCAGGTCGATCATTTGGCCGTGCAACTTCAAGCGTGTGCCCTGACGGCCCATGTATCGAATGGTTCCATCATCTTGGTACTGCACGAGATCTCCCGTCCGATAGAGACCCGATGATGGACCCAGGGGCATTCTCTGTCTCCATGCCGGGGACTCTATAAATGAATCGGCCGTGACATCCGGGAGGTTGAAGTATCCTGCAGCCAGAAATGGTCCTTCTAGCAGCAGCTCTCCGATGGCCCCAATGGCAGCTAATCGTGACGTGTCAGTGGGCATTGTCACCCAGCCGACACCACCGACAATTGACCCAATCAACCCCTGCTTCCACCCCGTCGGTGGAATGGTCCCAACACCGCAGATGGTAGCTTCTGCGGGACCGTATCCGTTGATCAGCGTGCGACCAGGGGCCCAAACGTCGACATTTTCGCGGGTGATGGCTTCCCCTCCCAGGACCAAGGTCGACAGGCATGGGACTTCCCAGGGTTGCAAAGTCTGCACAGCTGACGGAGTGAGAAACGCCCAGTTGACCTGGAATCGGCATATCGCCTCGGCAAGCGTGTTTTTACGTTCGAATTCTGACGGAATGCAGAGGGTTGCGCCCGCCGCCAGTGTAGTGAAGATCTCGTATATACTGACATCGAACGCGTACGAGGAAAAATGGAGCACCCGCGAATCAGCTCCGACATTCATCGGTGCACTATGGTACCTAATACTGGAGGATAAGGTGCTGTGCGGCATGACGATGCCTTTGGGACGACCGGTGCTGCCGGAGGTGAAAAGAATAAAGGCGGGTGTACTAGGAGGGACCGGTGAATCAGGCAGGTATGGCGTCTGGGGCAGGATATCTGTGATTGCTGGATCGAGACGAAGCTCGGTTGGCGTGAGATCGCTTGTTAATTCCGCCGTTGTCTGACTATTAATCACGACTTGAACGGAAGTTTCTTTGAGGATATCGTGGATTCTCTGGCGCGGATTATGCAAGTCCAGGAGAATGCACGTACCCCCGGCGCGCAGGACGGCCAGAATGGCGACAACGCTCCATTTACTCCGCTCCAGACATATCCCCACTGAAGAACCTGGGTGCACATCTAGCAATCTAAGTCGGTAGGCCAGGGAAGAGGACAAGCCGTCTAGATCTGAATACGTCAATGACCCATCCCACGCACACACAGCCGTAGCCAGTGGTTGATCGAGACACCGAGTTAGAACCAGGTCATTCAAGGATGAGGAATCCGCCGGCGGTATCTGAGAATTCCACTGTTGGAGCTGAACCAAGTCATCCGGGGATGCCATATCCACTGCTTGTATCTGCTGCGCAGGCTGCAGCATGATCTGACGCAGAATGTGGGTAAACTGACATAGCATCCGGCGCATTGCATTTGGAGAGAGGACATGGGGATCGAACGCAGTATCAACAGTCATCCTGGTCCGGTTTTGGCTAGGTAAGACCGACAGCATCATCGCGAACTCACAGAAGGCTGTATAATCTAGCCCGGTATGGGTGGACCCTTGGACAGGTTCAAAAATATTTGTATCCTCTGTTTCCTCTGGGGACTGGATTATGAGTTGGCTTTGGAACTGGCAGGCTCTCGTGCCATCCTGGCAACTCCTGGCGATGCGTGGCAACCCAGCCTGTTCGTACGGAATCATAGAGGCTAGGGTATTTTGTACCTGGTCCAACGCGGTCACTACCGAGGTTGCAGACTGTAATCGAATGCGCAATGGAAGGGTCGTGATTGTTGGTCCGACCATGGCCTCAATGGCTGGGACTGAGGCATTGCGTCCACTCAGGGTTGCGCCGTACACCACATCGGCGGAATCGGTATAGTGAGCAATAAGCAATGCCCACGCAAGGTAGATGTAAGTAGGGAGGGTATGAGGCGTTTGCTTGTCTACACAAAGCCCCTCGATCTGATGTTGGAGGGACTGCGTGGCCGAAGGCCGGTAATTGCTGGCTGGAAGCTCAGGAAATACCGTGGCATCCAGTTCAGACAGCTGGGTGGCCCAGAACTCCTCCACGCCCTGAAGGCCCCGGGTGTATTGAATGAAGGGGTGGAAATGCTGCTTCTTCAGCAAGTGACCTTGATACGCGGCTTCCACCTGTTGTCGAATGAGACGTAGCATCCAGTCATCCGACACAGCGTGGTGACTCGTCAATATCAGCTCACGATCCTTCTCTTTAAGAAGGTATTGAACCAATGGTTGCCCGACCAGCTCCGTGAATCCCGGAGCTTTCAGATTGGGGCCGGTATGTTCTCGCCAAGCAAAGGTGTCGACAACGACTTGAAAAAACCCATGCGGGGTTTGGATAATCCGCGTGCGCAGGATAGGATTGTTGTAAGCCGTGTCCTTCCACGCGTGTTTTAACCTGGAGGTATCCACGCCGAGAGGGATTCGAAAGACAATGTTTCCGGTGTACATGCCAGGGTGCTGCAACGAGGATGCGAACATGCTCTCTTGCAGCGGCGTGCACGGATAGATGTCTTCAATCTGGGACAGTTGCACACTGCATTGTTCCTGGGCCAGCCTAAGAACATCAGCCTGCACAGAGGCCTCCACCAGACTAAACGGCTCATAGATAGCTTCGGGCGAAGACGCAATCGTCATGGCCTTGTCCGCCTGGTCGGCGATACTGACCTCAGCGAGGACCTCCTGCATCTGAACGGTCAGTCCCGCCTTTCTTGCAGCCCCGACCAGACGAATAGCTTGGACGGAATCGCCACCAAGGCGCAAAAAGGTATCGTCCATGCCAATGGCGGTGGGCTGGATTTGGAGGATATCAGCATACACTTGCTGTAGTGTCCGTTCACTGGAAGTGGTAGGAGACCGTTTCTCTCTCGTGGAGCACGCAAAGGCGTAAAGATCTCTTTGCGATATTGCCGCTGTGGTGTCTCTCAATAAACGTCGGTCGATTTTTCCAGATGCTGCCTTGGGTAGACGGGCTAAGGGAATCCACAGATCGGGAACCATGTACCGGGGAAGACGGTTACGCAGCTGCTCCTGGATGGCTTTGAAGCTCTCCAGGTGAGTGGCATCCGGTGCTAGAAAGAGCGAGCTAGTCGTCTGGGCAGGTAACGGCCCATCAAGGACCATAAATGCGACTAGCCTCTGGTAGTCGTCGGACGTGTTGACCTTCTCCACGACAACTTCAGTACTGGTGTCCACAAAGTCGTTGACGTGGTGTTCGACATCGGCGACCTCGACACGTTGTCCTCGAATCTTGAACTGTCCGTCATTGCGACCGACGATGTGAATAGCTCCTGTCTGATCCTGAGACGCTAGATCCCCCGTCCGGTAAACCCGATGCTGATACTGCCCCTTTCGCTGCCGTCGAAGCCATTCCGGAGGGTCAATAAAGGCCGTGCGTGTAGCATCACTGTTGTTCAAATATCCCCGGCCCACGATGGGGCCTTCAAGGAGTAGCTCGCCAACCTCGTCCCATTCCATCGGCTTCTCCATGTCGTCAGGGTCGACGATCCACGCAACCGCCCCGGTAGGCTTGCCGATGTTCTGCACCGGATGCCTGGGCCGAACGCGATGATGGATCGTCGCATTGACAGAGCATTCAGTAGGCCCATATGCATTCATCAAGCGCATCCCGAGCGCGCTATAAATGGTTCTGTCAGACTTGCGCATCGGCTCGCCGCCTAGTAACAACGTGGGTCGCTCTTCCATATTCGCCCAGGGGACTATTCGAGCAAAGGAGGGAGGGAGACCTACGTGGGTGAGACGGAAGGCCTTCAGGGCATCTTCGAACAACACCACATCATTTCGTTGAGCCTCACTTGGTACGCAGAGACATGCTCCAGCCATCAGCGTGCTTAACGTCTCTAGGATGCTGACATCAAACGCGTAGGCGGCGAACTGCAGGAGGCGAGACCTGTCGTTGATCTGGAAGGCCTGGGTATGGGACTGAGCGCCTGAGCAGTAAGCCTGGTGTTCAATTATGACTCCTTTCGGCTTCCCCGTGGAGCCCGAGGTAAAAGCGACATAGAGCGCATTGCCTGGTTGGGCTAGGGGCATCTCGTGGAGGACACGGCTTGATCGGCATGCTTGATCCAAATTCTCTATAACCAGAACATCTCCCAGCTTCAGACATCGCGCTGCCTGCGCTTCCGACGACAGTATAAACGGACTGCCAAGATCGTCGCAGATCTGCTGTAGGCGGGGCAAAGGATGGGCTGGGTCTAGTAGACTAAATGCGCCCCCACTTTTGATAACGGCGAGGATGGCCACCGTTGTCCATTGGGACTTTTCCATGCAAATGGGAACGAAGCGCTCCGGTCCTATCCCCAAGAGCATCAGTGCACGTGCCAGCCGGTCGGTAAGTTCGTCCAGCTCTCGATATGTGAGGGAGCCGTCCCATGCGTCAACTGCCAGAGAGTCTGGAGATTTCTGACATTGGTCTTGGATTACATTTTGCACGCAGACCTCCCAGAATGGTGGAACATCCGGAATGGAAGCCGTAGGCGAGGTGGGCAGGCAGCCTCCTACTACATCCAGTAGTCGCAATCGTGGGTGACTGAGCGATTCAATGAGGAGGTGCAAGAAGTTCTCGACAACGCTTTGCGTTCGGCGAGCCCCATCTGCGCCTGAGTGGCCGATGCATACTCGAACTGACAAAAGGCCTTGTTCCAGGATACAATGCAGAACGGTTGCGGGGATGAGCTCATCTGTCTGTCCAGCAGATTTGAGCTGTTGCATCCATTTCGGGGATTTCCCACCGTTGTTCTCCTCGATTATAACGATGTGACGAATGGCGGCTCCATTCATGACATTCTGGTGTTGATGATGCCGCTGGGCTTCTTCGTGCAGATCATCCTCCAAAGTATGTAAATTTTGAGATATTGATGATCCAAGGTCGAAATCGGGTTCCATGGGTACGAGGCAGTCCGCGAGGTTGTCCGTTTTGCAGACGGGGGTAAGCTGGGTGTTTGCATCAATCCCAATGATACCACACCCAGTGTAGTTTCGGAGGTCTCCATAAGACGCGGCCGCACAGAGTATGAGGAGTGCAGGGGAAACATCCTTCGGCGTCAAACCGAAGGCACTAAAGTCAAAGGTACATTCCATCCAACAGCAAAACTTGATCGGGGATGGTCCCAGGCTTGTTTCCTTTGACTGAATGGGCAGCACTCCATCCGTCGCCTGGTTGTCGTGCATTCTCTGGCAGCTTCCGGTCTTCCGCCAGATATGATGGCTGAATGTATGTATGTCCGTGAGTATTAGGTTGAGACTGCGAGGGCTATTTCATCTCTGTGAGCACTGATGAGTAAATAGACATACGGACTAGTGCCTCGGCCCCTGGTGTACCTTGTTAAACCTCTTGACTGATACTAATGTACCTCTTTCATTCTCCGAACGAATTGGAGGCGGCCGTGAGGTCTGACGTGCGCGAGTGACGCGCGATCCCTGCGACGTTCTGGCATAATAATTTGTTATTTATTAATTTTGTTCACTCGCCTGACTCGCCTAGTGAATTCACCGGGGGCGCTTGACATGGGCCTCATATTTAGTGCAACACGTCGATCAACAGAATGTTGGAGAACCACGCGTATTATCACTACTATTCCTACTACTGACACCAGGGAATTCAGGGTGGCTAGAGATTAGGGATTAGCGTAGGGGGTAGTGTCTTGATCAGGAAGTCAAGTTCTGAAGTCTATAAAGTCTATAAAAGAGATCTTGATAATAGTAGAGAGCTCTATAATAACCTCCAATTTCCTGCGTCTTCTAATTTCTTCACCGGCAAGTGTTCAGCTACTATTTACTACTTCTATACTTCAAGGAGATTTTCCAGCTCCATTTCACGGTATAACAAATGATCACCATCAGATGAATTACCTAGGTGTCGTTGTGCTACGGAGGTAGTGACGATCTCCTTTAGTTGTTTTAGCCTCCGGTACGGAGTATATTATTTAATATTGGTCTGTCGTGCCAGTAGTAAATTTGGCCCCCAGACGCCACAGCGGGGGTTGACGGCATGGAGCTGCATGGAGCACAAGCATTCCCCGCCGAGCAATTCATTTGAGAAAGACGAAATAAGCGAACGGATGGCTGGGGCACAAGCATCGAGAATGACGTCGCTTCACGCTAGAGGTGAGCACGGCGGTTTTGGGTGGATGCCCTCGGGGCAGATCGAGTTATCTAATAAAAACTACATTCCAAGGTTATTATACAATGATACCCTTCCCCCGGCCGCCAAGGGTTACGGACTCTCAATCAAATTATGAGGTGGAGATACTAGGATCAATGTGGTTTTGGTGCTGGAGTTCTTGGACTAATGGACTGACTGATGAATACGTTGCGAGGTGCGCAATCAACTGGGATCTCAGGGAAATATCGGGAAGAGACGGTCTAAAGTGGATGGATGGATTTCTGTCCTGACTGGCCCCCTCTGTGGAGTTTACAAAGACCTATTGGCTGAGCCGTGGCTTGAATTGCTTGACGGTTTTGGAATAGCCTCTAAGAGTAAAATCATCTATCCATTCCAGTAGCTCGCTCAAAGCATTATAGAAGAATCTATGGGCATTCAACGGTTCAAATGACATACAAAAGCAGGTGAGTACCTCATCCCTTACATTCCATTTGGTTCCGAAACTCATGTGCATTCAGCAACGCCCCCTGTCAGAAATCTGTTGGTCTCCTGGTGATCTAATTGGTCTTGCATGGGTTACCCTGGTCTCTGCACGCACCTTCTACCCCATACACACCTCCATCGCTTCACCGGATAAGGATAAATAGGCCGTGCATGTTACTATAAGATTTACGGATACGCAGTTGGAATCAAATGAGAATGGAAATCATACTAGTTGAGAACGGAATTGTCGAGGAGAGGAAACGGCAAATAGCAAAAAGCAAAAAAAAAAAAAAAAAAAAAAAAAAGAAAAAAAAGCAATAAACAATAAACAATAAACAATAAAAGAAAGAGGAAAAGCCGGGCTATGTAGCATTTACGTAGTCAAAACCCCCCTAGTCCAAATAATTCTGATTCATATCGAAAAGTATTTAACCGTCCATTTCGGGCTAGTTCCGGTTTGGTAATTTCCGGTCTTCTATTTCCATTCGAGTTTCTCCGTTATACGTCGGATTTTGGTTTCCCGCAAGAATAAAACATCATGGATCAGACCAGCCTTAGGGCTGCGCTCGGTCCCTGGTTCCATGGGATGAAAATGGAAATTGAAGTTTTGGTCTTTTGGTTTCGCCTGACACGTTTCCTGGGGAATTCTTTGGCTTCCATGCGAGTCGGGACCTACCTATTCTGGGTCAAGGCGTCCATTGAGTCGAAAACACCATTGTGATCGGCAATGTAGTGTTAGCGTGGAGCCCATCCCGGCGAGGGCTGAGAGGGGGGCCGCTAAGAGGGGGCCGCCGTGTCCCCGCGGGGAGTGCCCCGGGAAGTGCGATTGGCTTTCGAAAATCCGATGTGGGCCATAGTGTGTGGAAGTGTAACCATTCCGGCCGTCGGCATCGGAGACAGCGTCAAACAGGGCCGAGGCTAAGATGGGGGTTGAAGGGGGCAACTAAGGCGAGTCTCATGAGTGACATTCATGATTCGATGGCCCCAATGGTCGATTCATTCACGGTCTTACTACTCCGTATGGGGGATAGGGCACGCTCAGTGGCTCACCTAGGACAAAGGAAAGACCCTTGGTCCGACCTCTTCCCCATTTCCACCCCCTCTCCCCCGTTTTCCCCCATGGAGGCCGTGGAGGCCGTGGAGGGTCGGGCGAGATTCCTCTTGTGGCAGCCGAAGAAGTGATCTACCTACCTCCAGGCAATATTAGCCTAGAATGACACAGTAATCCCAGGCAGTAATTTAGTATTTCTATTGGACTAATTTAATCCATGTAATTAATCCATGTAAGTTGTCATCGTTAGTTCGATTAATTCCAATTAGAACGATTTCTTTGATCTCATGTACATACTTGTACATACCAAAAAAATAAACCTCACTTTACCCCATCTATCTCGAATCTCCCGAATCTTCCAACTTTAACTCTACCATCTGTGAACGGGTGGTTCCCCTTGGCGGGAGCTTCTTTGCCCTTGGCAACGGGCCAATCCTCGGAGGGCAGAACCGAAAAGTCTTAAGCCGCTGCCATGACTCCATTCACATGAATGGGGCGCTTGGCCTTCTTGGCAAACCCGCGAGACTTGCCCCTCCCCTCTACCGCTCGTCCACTCACAGGCTTGGAAAGCTCTCAGCCCCCGAGTCGGGTCGCGACACTTGCCTACGATACTCAAGCCGCCGCCGTCATCTTTAAACTCCCTCCATGGCGGGACCAACCGATGGAGACCAGTGGACCCCGGGGCCCCTGATGCCCACAGACACATGTAGACGCATACATCTCAAAAAAAGATACATAAGCGTCACCCACCCCCAGAGTCTGTTCCTGTTCTTTCTTCGTCGTTTCAGTACCTCCTTATCCTCCCTCATTTAGTTAGGTAGAGGCAAGCAGCATCTCAATATGTGGACAACCAACTCCGGCCTCCGGGGCAAGAAGCTCCACTGGGCCATTACCATCACCTCCGTCGTCGGTTTCTCCCTGTTCGGTTACGATCAGGGTCTGATGTCCGGTATTCTGCAAGGTACATCTTTCATCGGCGAGTTCCCCGTCCTGGACAAAAACCGTCCTGGCAACAGTGCGGAGCATGTCTCCGTCCTACAAGGTGCCGTCAACTCCTGCTACGAACTGGGCTGTTTCTTCGGCGCTATCTTCACTCTCTGCTTCGGCCAGCGCACTGGCCGTACCCCTTTGCTGGTCACTGGTGGCACTCTCATGGTGATCGGTACCGTCCTCTCTACAGCTTCCTACGGCGATTCCTGGGGTCTAGGTCAATTTGTGATCGGGCGGGTAATCTCCGGTCTTGGAAACGGTATGGATACAGCCACCATCCCTGTCTGGCAGTCAGAGTGTTCTAGGGCCCACAACCGTGGTTTCCTCGTCTGCTTCGAGGGTGCCATCATTGCTGTCGGTACCTTTATTGCCTACTGGATCGATTTCGGCTTTTCCTACACCAATTCCTCTGTCCAGTGGCGATTCCCCGTCGCCTTCCAGATCCTATTCGCTATCGGCGTTATCATCGGTGCTCTTATGCTACCGGAGTCTCCTCGTTGGTTTATTATGCGGGGCAAAGATAAGGAGGCTCTCCAAGTCATGGCTCAGCTTAATGACAGCCACGAGGACGCCGAGGACGTCCTTCGCGATTTTAACCTAATTAAGGCCGATATGAAGGCTGTTGAGTCCCAGCAGGCTAACAGCTGGAAGACTCTCTTCACCTTCGGGAAAACCCAAGAGTTCCAGCGTATGATGATAGGTTGCTCCGGTCAGTTCTTCCAGCAATTCACTGGTTGCAACGCAGCTATCTACTACTCTACCCTCCTTTTCGAGAATAACCTTCAAATGGATCATAAGATGGCTATGATCATTGGCGGTGTTTTCTCCACTGTCTACGCTCTCGCTACTATCCCCTCCTTCTTTATGATTGAGAAAGTCGGTCGTCGTAACTTGTTCTTTATCGGTTTCCTCGGCCAGGGTCTTAGTTTTATAATCACTATGGGTTGCCTAATCGACAGCACAAGCCAAAACGCCAAGGGTGCCGCCGTCGGTATCTTCCTCTTCATCTGCTTCTTCGCCTTCACTACACTACCTCTACCTTGGATCTACCCTCCCGAGATCAACCCTCTTCGCACTCGTACTATGGCTGCTTCCGCCTCCACTTGCACCAACTGGATTAACAACTTCGCTGTTGTTATGTTCACCCCCGTTTTCTCTAACCAGAGTTCCTGGGGTCTCTACCTATTCTTCGCCCTAGTCAACTTCACCGCCATTCCCTTCGCCTACTTCTTCTACGTTGAGACCGCCGGCCGTGATTTGGAAGAGATTGACGTTATCTTCGCCAAGGCTCACGTTGAGAAGAAGTGGCCATTCCAAATCGCCCAGGAGCTGCCTAAGCTCAGCGTTGAGCAAATCAGCCAGATGCAGATCGACCTTGGTTTGGTTACCACCGACAACCATGCCATTGACTCCGAGAAGGTTGAGATTGCTACTAGCAGCGGCGAGAGCGAGAATAAGCGTGAACTATAATGCAAAGGGGTGTGGGAGAGGAGTGTTGGAAATAGCGTGGTAAACAGCCATCGCCATGTGATATAGTTATCCCGGGTATCAATCAGTACCCTGCCGGCAGATCGGGCTTCACTGCCTGACAGATCCATGAAGTGAAATTTACTTATTTCCCAGAACCACGTCTCGTTAATGAGTATGTACTCGTAGTATCCGATCTTAACTTGGCAATTATGAAGCTTGTGATCCATTTCATCGCGGGTTGAAATTCCAAAGTTCAAAAGACGCACCTCGGCGAGGTTAGCTAAAGTGAAACAAAGAAAGAAGCAAATGATCTCAAAGCATGTGACAGAACATGCAGATCGTGACATCGGAGGCTTTTCTGAGGCAGGGGGAATCAATAAGAATGATAAATGGTAAATGTTAAATGGATTTTTAGTTGTTATAGTCTAAGGACATTTGCCCTTTGGTTCATTTTGGGGAAAACCCACGGCTAGGCCGAATATGAACCTCGTAAAGAAATATTGCCGCGTTTAGTATGTATCTGATCAGTTATGAATATTGAGTAAAGAATTCTCTTTGGTCATGAAACTGATAATTCGATGCCATATAACATGGTGACGGGAGTAAATGCGGGCAGGGGAACCTTGGGAAACCCGCCCCGCCGATAAGATCTCAAATTATTTCCGGAGAATTTCCCTTCCCAACTTTCTCTTGTAATTGAGCTCTCTGCATTTCTGCATTCTGCATTTGCGATATCCATCAATACAAATTACACCTTCAGAAAATGGGACCACCTCGCCGAAAGATGCTAGCTACAGCAGAGGGAACCTTGACCCCTCCAGACGAGCTATCCGACACTCAGCAGATCGTGCGAGCAATCAAAGCCACCGGAAACAACATCTACTTGGTCGAACAGACAGACAAGAAGCAGATGCTCGTCGAATTACCTGCACGATTCCGCTCCGCTATCTGGATCAAGCGCAGCTCGTACGTCGTAGTCGATACCAAGGGCCAGGAGGAGCGGGACAATAAAATTCGAGGAGAGATTGTCAATATCGTCAGAGACGAGAAAGCTTGGAGGAAGGCTCCCTTCTGGTATGTGTTTTCGATTAAGATTAGCCACAAACTCGTTCACTAATTGGCATTGCTCTTCCCACAGGCCCAAGGAATTCGTGAAACAGCCCGTTGTATTAGCTGCTGACTCTGACGACGAAGAGGAAGAGTCTCGTGTAGGCCGAATGCCTTCCTCCGACGAGTCAGACTGAGTGATCGCCTTTCAAAGGCACCAGGCGTTTGTTCAATGGCAGTCGCTACGGTACGCAGGGATTTTGGGCTATCAACAATGATTCTCGAAATATGCACGCCTCAGTATGAATTGGGGCCAGGGTATCTCTCATTTTTGGACAGTGGCCTTGCCGCGACTACTCCCCTTGTCACTCTTCTTATCTACCTCGCCCGAGCCATTGAACAACACGCCAAAGACCTGGACCGCGAGCGACAACACCACAACCGCCGAGCTTGCGTTTGTGCTGGGGAAAACGTTCCAAGCCCACTCTTGCAGCGCCCAAACGGCGTATATAAGAACCGGGTGGATACCTGCGCGCCAGAGAAGGAAAGGAGTCGCCCATGCGAGATACGCGAAAAACTGGTAATGCAACGACCTGGCGCAAAGCAAGCCGATGGCCAGTGAGCTCAACATGACAGTCATAGTGAAGGATTTTGAGAGTGAAACTGTCTTTTGGCGTCCCTGGAGAGTATCCTGGAGGAAGCGAACCATGTTCGAGCCCGAGGGTTTTACCCAGTTTCCGAAGAAGATAGCCAACAAGGATATATGCAGCACTATCAGACCCACAGAGAACTCCCTTGAGAGAAACTTTTCTTCCCCTACAAACCGCCAGTTCACTGTCCATTTGAACAAGAACTGGCGGGATAGCTCAAATGCCCGAGAGAGGTAGCCTGTAGGGTTAGTCTGGAGAAAGGGAACCGCAAGTAGGACCTGTAGTTTCTTGCGTTAGCCGACTCCCCAGAACTCAATTGACTTCCAAGTACCCACCTGGATAAGAACAGCCAGAGCCCCAAGCGAAATGCTTCGCACCAACCCCAAACTGAGAAGAGTGATGACCGCAATAGCAGGCACAAGCAGCACGAGTGTCATTTTAATCGCAACCCCAAAAGACCACACCGCGATTCCCGCCGTCCAATTGCGTCTCAGACATAGATATATAGCAAGCCACATAGCGAAAGTCGCCACGCCATCATTGAACATGCGCAAGACGAATATGCTATGTAGCCGTTTGGACAGAGCAAGGAGCGGGAAAAGGTATGGAGGTGCCCCCGTTTGTCTGTAGCAGCCGACTACCACAACCAGTGTAGCCAGGTAGAGCACAGCGAAGAGCACCTGCCCGAAGAAAATATCACGGCCTTCATCGGTGAGGTGGTACAGGAGAGTGTAGATGTATACGTGGGCGGCGGGGTAGACGAGCGGACCGGTTGAGCCTTTGATCAGGGGGTAGTCGCGTTCGCCGGAGATATATAGAGAGACTTGTTGCATATACGTCGACCAGTCAATCTCAGTGTCTGTGGTTGTTGCTTGGTTAGCTGGGTCTGGTTTAGTACGCGACAGCTGGACGCGGTCTTACAGGCAATCTTCCATATGACGAGGGCGCAGAGTAGCGCGTCGCCTAGAATGAGTAGAGGTGCAATCCATCGTGTATGGCGCTTATTAGTGAGCACGTCGTAGACGATACTCTTGGCTGTCAATGCCATGGCGAGATACGCTCGATGGTTGACGGGGGGAGTAGTCGAGGTGGCCGGAGCTGGCTCCGCCTACTATATAAGTGTCTACAATTGTATTCAGGTTGGAGGTAACACATTTTTGGTTAAGGCAATTATATACATGTAACTGTTGACTATGTCTAGTCTGAATATAATTGGTATTTGTTTTATACATCTCAGTGTACATAGGGAATACATATGTTGTAGGTCTAGCTCGCATTGGGACCTCGAGCATGGTCTTTCTTCTAAACATCCACCGGTCCACCCAACCCTTGTAGTCAAAATCCATGGTATCATTAAACAGCCGAGAAAAAAAATTGCAAAATAATCGAAGAAGAGTGTCGATGTGCGCGCATTATCGGTCTCCTTCTGACAGGGCGGTTTGTTGGTGCTGGGCATTCGCTTGGATATCACGGAAGCCCAACAATTCCCCTAAAACACCCTTAGGTTTTGGAACGGGGCATTCTCGGTTGATGTGTGAGAGTTTCTCTGCTTCCGCCTCCATTTGAAGGAATGTTGAGACCTCCTCGTCCACGACAGCTGGCATGGGCTGATCCGGCTGACTGCCCTCTGGGCCCACTTCGAGATCCTTACGCCGCCTGCGTCGGAAGCGTGGTACTTGTTGTCCATCGGCTGTCATGGTCATCTCCGAATCGGCAAAGGTGCGGCGTGGGGCCGGACAGGGGAAGACGTGCGGCATTCCGACAACTAGGAGAGATGCGAGGAGGGTGCCGGCGAATAGACCGGTGGTTGACCGCGACCGGGGATGTAGATGTGGTGGCATTGTGTACAAAGTGAGAGAGAATGATTATTGATGCTCAATTGAGACGAGGTGGGCGTGGCCGACTGTTTCTGGAATTTTTCAGGCCATCGGAGGGCTCGGAGTGGACTGGCTGGTGTATTCGGACAGGAAGGGAAGAAGTGGCGCGCAAAAGGAGGTCAATTGAATGTTCAGTGAGAATTGTTCAAGTTGACAAGCTTCTGGGCCTCCGACAGCAAATGTGAAGGGAGTTCTCAAAGGAAATCGTGGGGAGAGAAGACAGCGAAGGCTCTGGGTGCATCTAATCTTATCTGGCTCCCGCGTGATTGGATGTTCCGCTTTCTCTCAAGTCTCTGCGTCGCGCATCATAGCTTCGCGAAAATGAGACTGTATTTTTCGGAGAACTGAGCCATCTGATTTCTTTTTGGGGGATTTCTCGACTTCGATACAGTCCCCACTTTCCTTCCCCCTCCCTCTTTCGACAACATGAGTGACCTAGACCGGTAGGGCATCAACCCCTCAACTCTCTAGATCCCCATCGTTCACCGTCAAACTAATGTTTTGTGTAATAGGGCGATCGAGCAGCTGCGGGCCTGCCGCCTGATCCCCGAAAGCCAGGTCCGCGAACTGTGCTACAAGGCGCGTGAGCTCCTGATAGAAGAAGGCAATGTCGTGTCCGTTGACGCTCCCGTAACCATCTGCGGCGATATCCACGGCCAATTCCACGATTTGATGGAACTATTCCGCGTCGGCGGCGACGTTCCCGATACCAACTACCTTTTCATGGGCGATTTCGTCGACCGTGGTTTCTACTCCCTTGAATCCTTCCTTCTCCTCCTTTGTTTGAAAGTCCGATACCCCGATCGCATCACCCTGATCCGCGGCAACCACGAATCACGCCAAATCACAACAGTATATGGATTTTACGACGAATGCATTCGCAAATACGGCAGCGCTAACGTATGGCGGTATTGCTGCGAAGTATTCGACTACCTGGCCCTGGGCGCGATCGTGCTCGGCGCGAGCTCAGAGCTAGAACCCTCCTCCAACACAGCATTATCAAGCATGCCGATCGATGACAGCGAGCTGGAAACAGAAGTACTGAATTCTAGAGGCGAAGTCACGATGAGTACGTACCGCGCGCGACAACGCTCGTCTTCCGATGCATCTACAGACTCCAGAAATATCTCCCCGCCACGAGACATCTCCGCCGCCCCAGGCCAGGCTGCCGCGCCTTCACGATCGGGTGCACCGGGGACAGGCGCGAGCGGCGATGGCAACGGCAGCGCCGCGACTAGCCGGACTGGTGCGGTGCTCTGTGTACACGGTGGATTGTCCCCGCTCATTGACTCTGTCGATAAAATTCGGCTGATTGACCGCAAGCAAGAGGTGCCACACGAAGGTGCCATGTGTGATCTGCTTTGGTCAGATCCGGATGAGATCGAAGGCTGGGGATTGAGTCCTCGTGGAGCTGGGTTCCTCTTCGGCGGCGATATCGTCAAACAGTTCAACCATCTCAACGGCTTGTCTCTTGTTGCGCGTGCTCACCAACTTGTTATGGAGGGATACAAAGAGATGTTTGATGGTGGTATCGTCACTGTCTGGTCTGCTCCGAACTATTGCTACCGTTGCGGCAATGTTGCCGCTATCCTTGAGCTGGGTGAAGACGCGAGTGGCGGTGGCACTGTTGCTCGCAGTAACGGCGAATATGGTCGGAGCAACGGCATTGTTACAGATAGAGTTGTCAGCCCTGGAAGGAGATATCGTGTCTTCGAGGCTGCGGCGCAGGATACAAGGGGCATGCCTGCGAAGAAGCCTGTCGCTGATTATTTCTTGGTAAGCTCTTCTTTCTTTTTCGTTGCCTTGACTGGTATCATTTTACTAACATCCATGCCATGTAGTGATACCATCCCACGCACCTTTTTTGTCCCCCTTTTTATATGGTTCTCTTGGAAGTAGCATTTTGCGCCTCGGTGTTGGTTTTTGAGAACTAATGATCATCTATGACAAATCTTTTGATACTTGCACCTCTAAATGTCCTTGAATGTAAATTAATCATAAGATTTTAAACAGAAACAAAATTGTAGATGGCATATCCATAAACGCCCGCATAAAACAAAAACCCCCTAATGTGGTATCAAAAATCGAACGAGATATGTTCCCATGAATCAAAAGTCACGACGTCCACGCATTATTTCCACCTATCCCCGTACCCAGTTGTGTCATCGGGTGACCCAACTGTGGAAATTCCCCGGGGGGCTTGAGGCTGCTCATCACTAGAACTAGAAGGTTGAGCAACAGACATGAGATTACCATCCTGGTATTGAATGAGAGAAGGCTGGTTTTGAGGAGGAGTATTCCAAGTACCACTCCAACCATCCATGCCGATGCCATACGCGTTAGCATTTCTCGACCACCAGTCCTGGCTCTCTTCGACCAGGTTTTCGGTGCCGTCATACCCAGACACAGGAGACGCAACCGATGTCGGCGTTGCGTTTTGGGGTGAGATATGCGCCCCAGAGCCATCGTACCACTTGTTCGGATGGGGAGAAGAGGGAGCTGGAACGGATCTTCGGAGGGGAGTGAATTGGTAGGCCATTTGAGGCCGGAGATATGTTGGTTCGGGAGGGGCAAACTCGGGCCGCTGGGCTTCATGTGGGTGCATTCCTTGCATGGAGGGGAACGATATCGGGGCAGCGGCGAGGGGTCCATATTGAGGGCCCATTGGTGGATCAACCATGGCGATGGGTTCGGTGTGAGAATGTGGGAATGGGAGCGCAGATGGTGAGAATTGGCTTGAGCTTGTAGGGGGTTGTAACACGGTTGCGGTGGGAGAGTCGTTGGATGTTGAGGGGGAAGTCGTTTGGTCCCAAGAGCCCCAGGATCCCCATTTGTTATGTGTTCGTTCAAAGACGGAGATTGCTTCGGGTGGTAACTCTACTTGCCATTTATTTGCGGATATGTCGAGGATGCGGAGGGTACGTCGAGCACAGAGCCAGCCCTCTGCCATTTCTTCGAGATTCTTGAGGCCGTGTATCACGTCTCTCTGAGCATTTTTGTCAGGGAGGTTGAGAAGATGGACGGTGCATGCAGTGTGGGCAATATAGACGGCGATGTTGCAGATCTGTTTCAGACCATATCCTCGTTTGTATATGCGCAGCAGCTTGGAAACAGTTGCGGCAGCCTGCGTGCATATCTTGCGAGGTGAGACATGGGAAGGAAGTGGAGTATTGGCCTTGGTGTACTTCAGGAATGGTCGGTACAAATGAATTATCTGGAGCTGATACAGCATACTGAGGCAAGAGTTAGCTGAGGCGATACCATGTGGCATAGGTATGTGTCAACTTACTGCATAACGAGCACTTGTGGTAGCTGTCCTTCTTTTGCCATCAGTTCCCTGGGCAATTTAGTTTTCCACGCCTCAAGTCGGGTGTGAACATCGCTCAGTTTCTTCAGTTCTGACTGTTTAGGCTGGGAATGTTCAAGCTCGGTTGGGTGGTAGAAGAACACAAGTACATCGCTGCTGATCTCACACAGTTTGGATATTTGGAGCGCGACAGCCCTGGTTCGTGAAGGTTGCGTGTGCTCGTGACCAACTCCAGCATCAGTATAGGGCGACCATAGCTCTATTTCTTCTTGTGGTAACACATCAAACTTGGGCACGTTGACATTGGCTGAGGTCAACTGGGGTTGACGCCCGAGGTAATTTGACCAGCATCTGTAGAGTGTTAGAGAGGCATTAGAAATAATCAAGGCAATAAAGACTGACTTGTCAATGAGATAGCAACCCCAAAAGGTGATCCGCCGAGCATCAATCTCTTCGTCGCTGAGACTGTGGGCCCCAAGATTTGCCGAATCAAGATTTAACCCTAGATCAAAAGCCATGCGGAAACTGAGACCACTATAGACCCAGCCTTTTCCTTCACGGCCACATCCCGCCTCTCGGACAGACATAAGTGCGAATGCCTGGACAGTGCAAAGCTTTGCATTCTCATGCTCGTCATTTTCTAGGACGAGTCGCTTCGCCTCTTTAAAGAAATGATTTCCGGCTGTTGCAAGATCCTGGGGGTCATCAAAAGCACCTTGCCATGAGCTGAAATGGCAGCCCAGAGCTAGGATAGCATTGACGAGTAATGCAGAGCAATATGAACTGGAAACACCGCGGATGTAATCCCGATAGAACATATTCTTGGAAAGCGTAGTGAAGAAGGGATAGTGCCATGTAAAGTACATGGTCATCAGATGGCTGATTAGGGAGTCGTCGTCTGTGACTTCAGTCCACCGGCTCACAGCGTGTGTTTGATTATCGGTATCGAGGAGGCTTTTTTGAACCGGCGCAGACTCGTGCAGCTCGGATCCTGGCGGCAAGAAGATGAGGTTCGAGGTACCTCCGATAAATTTGCGAGAACCATCAAGCATGAGCTCACTCATCTTGCCAGCCAGCTCTGATTCGAACTGATCTATTCCAGCTATATTCTCATTGCTGGCTGACTCCTTTGCTGCTTTGTCCATAGACATGAGCCCCTTCTCCTGGGCGATCACCGAAGTAGCTACATCTTCGAGATCATCGCAAGAGCGAATCTGACGCACTAATTCGAAAGCATCCGCTTCTTCGTAGTTTAATATTGCCTGGATCAATGTCTGTAGGGTGGTGTTTCGGGTGCGCAATGTATCAGTGTCTTTCTTGTAAACACCTTTGCGGCGGTGATCCGAGTTTGGATCATATACACCTATGAATGATTAGCAATGATGGTATTGCTCTTTTTGTAAAAGAGATACACATACAAGGTGTATGATATACTGAGGAGCAAGCTGCACAGCTGGGCAGGTTCCCATCACACTACACGTAGATGTTATTAGTAATGCGACGTCTCGATACCTAGGTACCAGAATATGGAAGTCCAACCTTTGACTTCCTTTTGCGGCAGGCGACACAGGCTGTGCTGACGCATCGTCTTTTGGACGTTTGGTTGCTCATATTTTCAAATATTTTGATAGGTGCGATTCAAGAAGTGAGTGAGACAGTTTCTCCGTGGGGTCGCTTCGCATGCCTAGTATCGTGTTTGCCGGTGAGTGGTCCAAACCTCGACATGGGATGTCCATCTTTTAGAGGACAGAGCTCGTTAATAAAACATGATGGCTTGCTAGATCGAGGGTGCACACGGTGGCTATGTCGGCATGTTAGTCTCCCGGACCATCCATGGCGATTTTGTCCGTCTAGCCAGGCGCTAAGATCGGTGCGCCTTACAACGAGGAAATATCAACGCACCAGCTACGCTTGAAGATCTACACAGGCCTGATGGCAATCGTAGAAGGAATGTAATACCCCACGATTGCAATGACCCACGATTGCAACGACCCGCAGTGGAGATGGGGACAAGCTCAGTGCAAAATTTGGTGAGATTGGAGATTGGCGATGCCCTTGAAATGATTGGATGCAAGCAGGACGATGCAAGATGTGGTTATCGCCGGCCTCTGGATGGCTGTGCAGGTGTTGGGATGTCCATCTTCGATAAGCGGCTGACTAATGTCTTCACGTGGGGGCTGAGCATCTACAAAACATGATTATTCTAGCCTCATTCCATATGATTATATCGTTGTAATTGTTATAGAAATAGAAATCTATTTAGATGCATGCCAAGTGATTCTCAGGATGTTATCTCCGATACATGTTTCGGATTTCACATGAAGGATTCAAGCCTTTGGCGGGTTACATAGAAGGATTGAGGTTACATGGATGTTTGTGTCTATCGTCCCGGATTTTCCCAGGGTTGGGCGCCGGCCGGGGAGGTTCCTTAGTTGAGCTGCCGCTTTAATGAGAGGGTGGACTCAAGTTCTCAGAGTAGATACCAGCACGGGTTCAGTCACGTGCATTGGATTCTGTCCCATATCCCCAATAACTTCCTACCGTACTTGGTAGCCAAATTTGATACGGTCCTGAAAACCATATTGTACTAATTATACCTAGCATCTGTTTTTGCCATTCAAATTTCGTCATGACCCTGATGCTCTCTCCCTTCTGTTTTCTCGCTCGAAGTGTTACCCTTTATCGTGAGAATCACTCGGCGATAAGCGGGTTGTCCTCCATTCGACGCCTCCAGAATGATATGTAAGTGCTTGTCTGCTTCTGCATGAACAACCCTGCCAGCCCTCATCAGAGTCTCGGCCGGTGGAATTTCGATCGTCACTGTGGCTGCATTTCTTTGCTGCAGGTTTAGAACGGTAACATCTCGCTTTGGTGTGTTAAGGTTCGAACTGGGCTCCAGATATTGCCACCACTTGAACGAAAATGCACCGTGATCATCAGGATTACATGACTTAGATTCATTAAGGATCACATTTTGCTCAGGAAACACAACATATTGGAGCACCTCGCGACTAGCACTGCCGTTCACAATTGCAATATACGCATGGCTTGCTTGTTCAAATTGTGGTCTGATAGTCCACTGCATCCGGGATTTGAAATCATTTTGGAAGATCTCTCTCCAGCGCCAGACTGTCACTTGAGAGCCCATCATTGTTTTACCGTTGTCATCAACAACGGTATCAATGCTGTTAGCAAAGTGACCTTCGCCCCATGCAACAGGGCCGTATCGGCCTCCCCATAAGCCCTATTCGGGGTGTTCAGGATCTGATAGCCCGTTGGGGATAAGATATAGCAGAGAAGGACTGTCGCCTGTAGTTCAAGGTTAGCATTGGACCCAGGTCAAATGGAACACCTGTGGAGAATATATACCTTCCATGATAAATTCACTGTTCGGGTGCTTCGCACCTAATAGTCCAATTTGGATAATATCCCGAATCCAAGATGGAGAAATGACTTCTTTGTTTGCCTTGTTAGGGAAGTGATAATAGTTATCGCCAGACATTCCTCCCTAAGCAGCATTGCCATAACGGTTGAAAGCATGCACGCTAGAGATATAGAACAGACTAGGCCAATTTCACCGAATCCACGGACCGTCATTATCTTGATCGGAGGTGGAATACCCTCGCAATTTGGAGACAAACAAGTCAATGTCTGCCTGTCTCGTCGCATTCACATGCCAAAGTGCCTGGGCGAGAGTATTCGCTCCACCCCATGGAGGAACCCATAAAGGTTCAGCAGATGCATCAACTGCATTGACTAGCATCTCCGAGGCCTCACTGTCACGGCCATTTCCTACTCCATCCACGCCGTAGACTGTCGATTCCGAGGCAATGAGTGACAAAAGGTGCTCTGGCTCTGGCCATCCCGAAGCGTGAGTCTTTAAATTGTCTCGCGTCTCCTTGTACCCCTGCACAATACCCCGCATTTGGTCGGGGCGGGTGGTATCATTGAGCCAAAAGCTTGTTGTAGCGACGAGGCCTTCAATCCGTAACTCGTTTGAATAAAGGAGTGGTCGGACTAGCGACTATGCGTCATCTGGCTCATTCGTGATGTCGCTCAAAAGGAATAGACGTGGCTTTGGGGTTGGCTTCTGGTGACATAGCGGAGTTGGTTGAGCGCAGAGTGTGAGAGTTGCCAAAAGTGTCCCCAGACACAGCCAACGTGCAACGCAGAGCATTGCGGCTGACTATTGAGAAGATCAATTATCGAATGAAGAGAGGAATGAGAATGTGTTCAATTTACGGTTCCTAAATGCTTGATTTGAGGCCATCCTCTCGGCTTCCCAGATCCCCTCCGAACAAACGTCCTAGTCACTGGATGCTCATTTGCCGGTCACATCATCACATTCATAACCTTCGACCAACTAGGCCGGCGCTGGTCACTGATTCTCGGCTCGATCGGACTAGCAGCGACAATGATATCAACGGGTGGTGCCATCGAATCAAGCAGCATTGTAGCCAATCTATCCCTACAAGCTAAGAAGGCCTGTGCAGCCCTTCTGATTCTTTGGTACTGCATTTACAGCTTTACTTGGGGACCGGGATGCTGGATTGTCACTGGTGAAGTAGGAAGGGTCAGTTGTGTGAGCGTATCATCTTCCTCGCTTCCATGGGTAGCTTCTTGACCTCCGTTCCGATCAACTTTGTCAACCCCTATGTGCAGACTAGTATCGGCGTCCGTGTGACATTTATCTATGGGGCGTTCTCGATTGCGGCGCTGGGGTTTGTGTGGTTTTATGTACCTGAGACGAAAGGAAGGTCGCTGGAGGATATCGATGTGATGTTTCAGGCGCAGGTTCCGGTGTGGAGGCTTAATAGATATGTTTGTACTGGGTTGGGTGCACAGATGGGGGGTGAGAAGTATCCGGTCGGTCACGCTGATACTAACGATGAGAAACGGGACGGTCCTACTACGGAGGAGGTGGAATAGTTCGGGTTATTCTGATTTTTTCATACTGGGTTTCGTCTCTAGTAGCCACGACGAACGGATAAAAGATCATGATGGTGGGGTGAGGAGAGTTGGGGGGACTGGTGAATTCCCTCAGTGTAACTATCATACAAATGAGCCAACATAACGATGTTTGTAATCAACATGTTTATGATGGCCTTCCCATTATCTTCGGCTACATTACGGCAAGTGTCGCAGCAGACTAACAACCGGGACGGTGTTCCTGAAAATCAAATCTGCAATATAAAAAGCAATGGTGTTCAATTTTACTCCAAAATCCAAAAGCGGCAAGAGGTGAACACTAAAATGGGAGGGAAGTGCATTATCCGGTATATTACTTTGTATAGCCGCAAGCAAAACAGACCGAATAGATAAGGCAAAATCGCAATTAAACCATCCATGTATGACTGCCTAACTTCACAATAAGACAGAAAAACAAACACGGTATACATCTATACTTCCTACAAGGGTTCACCGCAATTACCCTCGCTAAAGGCGCTCCACTAGCCACGTCTTAACATTGCTTTTTGGGATTGTGGACATTTTTGATGTGTGTTTGTAATTCAGATCTATTGAAATTCCGAACGGGTCATATAAGGATGTTTAGGTAACAATGTAGGTGGGTCTCTTTCCAAGGTTGTTTTGATTTTCAAGGCCAATCTCGATGTTTGCATGTATAACACAGTTGACATCGAACATTATTTAAGACAATTGTTTACGGAGTGATTCGGAAGCAATGATCCAAACCGGGAAGTGCGATGAATAGAAATATAATTATTAAGCCACAATTACTCCGTACAAGCCACCAATAACTACGGAGTATAAGGAAAAAAATAGAGGAAAGAAAATAGAGAAAAGGGGCTTCACCGCAATTATTAATGCAATTATTTTCGCTTAAGGCGGTCCACTAGCCACGTAAGGTCTCTTCGACTTGACGTTTTGGGACACTGCAGCCACCCGCTCCTTTTTTAATATTTTTCCCCTTAACATCTGAAGGAACCGGAGGGAGCCTCGGAGCTCCTGCCGATCTATCAAAGTGATTCAAATATATGATTATGATTATCATTTCTTTTCCCGTAAAATATAAGCAAATTAACCAGATCAGTCCGAATGTTAAAAATTGTGAAAATCGATCTTCCCCTTTTTTTTCCAGTCTTGATTCTGGGGAGAACGGTGTGCATCTGCCCACACCGCACTAAAAGCAACCTTAAACGGCCCACACATCTTATTCAACACTGATCTGAAAGGCTGAGATGGCTGTGATTCGTTTTCATATACATCTCTATAATACTACATATATATACGGGATACATATGTATGTCTTACTACATTGAGCTAATCATACGTTGTAGAGTATATATTGTAAGTAATCATATACTATCCATCATAAAAAATAATCGAATAACTAAAAATATAAAAAATCATTTCCTTCCCTTCCGGACTCCACCGGCGGAATGTTCCATGAGTAATGGTAATTGTATTTAAAATGTACAGAAATACCGTTTCAATCTCCGGGCACAATCCGGACCCCGGCATTGTCCCTCGCACAACCAATCACTCACATCGTAAAATAAATTACTGTCCTCCGCCCCCCCGTGATCTTTACATGCGTTTACCTGCCCAATACGGCTTATCTATCTGAGATCACCACTTTCTCTCCCCCCATTATCTCCCTCTCTCTGTCTTAATTGACTTCTACGTCTCTTTCTATATTTCTTGCTATTATCCTCCTTCCTGATCATTTAATATCCTCCTCCCTCCTGTCCATCCTACCAAATTTCCTACCTTATCGCCCTTCTCTATCACCTTATCCGCTCGCGTGTGTGCCTGCATACCCTTGTCTCACGGCCTTATCCGCTTCCCTTGTATCTCTTTGGGCCAACACATACACCCTCGGATTGGTTGCCAGTCCTCTCTCGTCTGTCTCCCTGGGAGCTTCTCCCTTTCCACGGTTTTCTCTTTCATCCATGTATCTCGCTCAGACACTCGACCAGAGCGCTTCATCCGGTCAAGGCCTCGATAGCAACTGTGCTCGTGTGGTGAAACAACCGTCAACATGATGGTCCCAAGAGCATTTCTATTCAGCTCAGCGCCGCCGCAGAAACCATTCCAGTCTCATGGGATGGAGCCATTCACCGCAGCGGATCCTTCTGGCCTTCGTCTCCCCACTCCCACTGAGACCCGTGGATCGATGAACACTATCCCAGTGGTAATCCCTCCAAAGCGTGGCTCACGCACTCTGTCAGCACGTCGAGATACTCGTCCACGTACCTTATCGAAAGCCTCGGAATCCTCTCGCCGGTCCTCCAGCTCGTCCAATGACCGGCCCGTCCCTACGTCATTCATTTCGATGTTGGATGCAACGGCTATTCCTGTCCCGCGACGAAACTGGACCACCCGCAGACCTCGGAAACTACCTCGCGGAAATCATGAAGAAGACTTTAGGCGCATGTTGCAGGAAGATATCAAGTCGAAGGAAGATAGTTTCCTGGATGGAACCGCCTACTCGCCTCTCGACATCCTTCTCAGCCCCCCCGATAACGATAATGAGAAACACCTGTCTTGCAATGATTCCGAGCACGAACCACCACTTTCAGTGAGGTCAACATCAAGTGATTCGATGCCGTCATTAGACCATAGCCTGGCATCGCCCTCCAGTCTTCCCTCGCCGCCAAGCCCTTCTAGCCATCGAAGTCCAACGGAGAGACGACAGCCTCGGTATTCACATTGCGAGGAGTGTGCTTTGGACCATCCTCTGCTTATAACCGAATTCGATGAATGTGAATCCATCGAAATCAAGAACGAGAACGAGAATGAGCCTGCCACCCCCGACACAGTACCCGCAAAGCGAGCTGCATCATTCGGGCGCCTCGGATCTACTTTCAAGTCGAACCTCACAGCATCTTTACGGGCCATCAAATCCGCTGCCCAGTCAGTCTCGACATTTGCCACACCTTCCGTTCAACCGGAGGATTTCCTCACCCGATCTCTTTTCACCATCACCCCAGAGATGACCGATGATCGCCGTCCTCTGCCGATGCAAGAAACACCTTCCCCAGCATTACGACGCTACTTGAATCCATCTCCGATGAACCCAACCCCGATGTCACCCGCAGAGATGTATGTCTATCATGATCATCCCCACGACAAGCCACAAACCTCCAATACGTGCCCCGTCTCGATCCAAATGCAGACATATCGTCGAGCCGGCGGCCGTGGGAACCGGCGAAACCATTTCCACATCGCGAGCAAGGACCAGAAATACATCACTTTCGACCCGGAAGTCCCATCCATGTCACGCCAGCGCGAAATTCGGGAGAACAGCGATTTCTTGCGCGTGGTCGTTCTTGAAATGAACATGCGGCGTAGTGGCAAACTCCGCGACGACATCCCCGCCCGTGCGCGCATCTGGCTGCCAGCGCGCAAGACAAATTACCACTTATCGGGACAATACGATGACGGAGATGACAACGCCGTTCCGTCCCGATGGGTGGGCGTCTCAGCCCAGTGAAATAAAGGTTTTGATGGATGTCTGTCTTAGCGCAGAGCGTAGGATATGGCACGATACATCTCCCTTTTTGGTCACGTCACTTCAGTACATACATCTTTGTTTTCTTTTGCATTTATCTTTGGTTATCGGCTGCAAGCGCGGCGTTGGATTAGGACGGTTTCCTGCTCGGCGCAATTATTTTCTCTTTCTTGTTACATACCCCCATTTCTACCTTGACAGCGCTATGCTTTTTCTATCGCTGCCTTTTCTTTTTTTCGGATCGATCTTTCGATCACTGCCTAAGATATCTATTCAACTCAAATCAAATCTTGAACATTAAGCTTCTTTTGTCTTGTAACTGTAACAAGCACAGTGTAATATATGGGAAAAGTCTCATAAAGGACTGGCGTCATTATGTCCTCTCTTTGATGTTTCTTAAAACCCTAATGCCAAAATATACTATATCATATTAGGACTAGAGTCGGAGTATTGATATTCCTGTCATAATATTTGTTCTTTGTACAGTATCTTACATTCAAAGTCACGACTCTATGTATCGTCACTGTGAGGAGTAAATGCAGACAAGAACTTCGTATTTTTAATACTTCGATAGGTAGTTAAAGCGGCTCTAATTAATATTCGATCCCTTTTATATCTAGTATAATCAGGATAACCTAGTGTTTAATATAGATAAATAGCGCTAGATTAACTAACTAGTTAACTAATTAACTAGCCTTCCTTTGATTTTACCCTAAAAAGTCCCCTAAAAAAAGATAATATATAAGGTACTTAAGGCAATAGATAAAAGCTCGCTAACTATTTCAAGTAGACTAACATAATCTAAAGATATATATGAGCCTAGGTGATATGCCTGGCGCTAAAAATGTGGATTTGTGGCGGGACTTAATAGAAGGGATGTATGTCAGTAGCTCTGAAGCAATCAATAGCAGAATACATTAGGTTGACAGCCCCTTACAGTAAGGGCCTAGCTGATCATTTGAAGAAGGGTGTCTGCAGCTGATCCATCCATAGGGGTGGCACTAATGACTCTATAGATCATTAGAATACTGGTGAGTAGTGGATAAAACCCTAAGCCCTTGCTTGATTTCAGCTGAAAATTTACGGGATCGTGATTTCTACATTGTAGATCAATGCACAATTATAGATCAATGCTCTAGTCCTAAAAACTAGGTATTACATGAGAGCTATAGTAGCAGAGAGATCAGGTGGGCTAAGATCATGGTTATTTAAACGTCCTAAATCCCTCTTTCAAGACTCTTTAATTAAAGTCTCTATCTTTGAATGATAGAGTGGTTTATCCTTTCTTATACTTCGTCTTTTTTTGGATTGCTTCCTAATCGCCAAAATGTATATCCTCAATTTCACGACCCTTGTGGTTCTCATCGCTATGCTCTGTGCATTCGTCTCCAGCCACCCAAGTCCGACAGATCTCTTAAGCAATGACCCCATAGCTATGGAATCACAGTTACGTCCCGCAGGCAATGACAGTCTCACAGCCGAAGAGGCTCTTCAAGGCAATCATCTTGCAGCAAGACAGTCCGTTGATTTGTTGCCACTTCCACCAGATTGCAAAAAGGTGTTCAAAAGTGCCATTCCAGCATCGAAAGCTGCATTTGCGTGGATAAAGAAAACAATTTGTGAAGAGTATAAGTGCAAAGTCGCATTCGCGCCTGCTTATAAAAAGTACTCGATTGATCCTATCAAGAAGCACATCATTATGGAGTGGATATTTGGCACTTTCCAGAAAAGAGGCCATCCTATTCAGAAGCTTGGCATTGATCCAGGCAAGGTCTTTGACAAAATCGTCAAAAAATGCATTGAGGGAAATCCAAAGATCATGGGAGCTAAAAACATCTGTACCGCAAGCGAAGAGAGTTACAAGGACATCAAATCATGCATTATTGGTGAAGTGATGGAGTATGTACCCAAAGTGGGGTTATGGGCTAAGGGGGCATGCAAAATTGCACTTCAAGAGAAAATGGTTGAGAAGGTAAGCCACCTAATAGTAGCAGTTAACATAATTGAGTCTTATACTTCTTTTCATGACTTCGTTAAGCTGGTAAATAATAGATACCTTAACCTATTTATAAGCCTGATTGGCGAGTACTAGTAAAGGATTTCAAGCACAACAAACTGTGTGAGAAGTGAAGACATACAAAGTGAGTGCTGGGAAGACAATATAAACAGCCACATTACACAGATGATGACTATTAAAAACAGTCTGTTTAGGAGAGGCAGGGGCAGATGTAAATATATGATAAAACTTTCTATTCTGACTACTCTTACTAACCAACCGCTATTAGGTTATTGGTTTACATTAAATCATGTTCAGAACAGCCGAGTACTTCAACATACTACGTTAGCGGTCATTCGCACTTTGTACGACTTGAACAATACATACCATGTACTACAGAGAAACCCCATTATAGACTAGCCCATCTTGGCAATTAGGGTTCAAGAAAGTATGAGTGCAGCTGGTCACACGAGCCCTGGAGTTTTTCGAGACTCATGTTAGTCATTGATCAAAGTCTCACTTTTTGATGGCCTAGGCCGTGCTTGCTTCGTGTAGTTACTGTTCGCCGTTCTGGATAGAAGACAAAGAATACGCCAAAAAGGCTGCCTTGAGAGCATACTGGAGCTGGAGAGAGCCTACTCGTTTGGCTATAGTTACCTCCGTACATAACTAGGTTAAACTCTTGTTTAGGTAATCTTAGATTGACTTTGAACATTCCGTAATGTGACATCATCTTGCATCCCACGTGGCCATGACATGAGATCACCCCGCGTGGCCTGATGAGCCTCGGTCGTTTAATATTGGGCTCTTCGGCCATCATAATAGCCATTGGGTTCAAATGATACGGCGTTTCTACTCAAAAAAGGTTTTACTGCTTTAAGGGGTAGGTCATTTCGGTTACGCCGGTATTTCTCCAGTCTGATATAGCCTCGCTGGCTTGAGGGAAGTCAGAAGATCATACAATGTGACTTGTTGTACTCCGTGGTTAATTTCGACTCGCACACTTCGCACAGTCATGAAATATCCAGCGACCAAAAGAGGAAATCAGGAACAAAAAACAAAACAAAACAAAAGCATAATTCATCACGCGATTGAACTCAGCTCTTACTCACCGCGGAACCGGGAATCCTGTCACCACAGAACGCGTTAGAACGCCCCAAAAGACGAAAAATACGAAAAGGATGTTACAACTTACTCTCTTCATCTAGTAAAGTGCGATTTTTCCAGCATTCTTCCACCCAGCCCACGCTAACAAGATGCGGCATTTTTGCACCCGGCCTCTCGGCCAGAGACTTCCGGAGAGATGATATGTCCGCCGAAGACAAAGTCTCTGGGTTGACTATCACATGTGTGGTGCCCGAGCTCTTCAACGAGTTGGCGCTCTCGGCGCCTGCAAACCGGGCTGTGTTGCGAGCGAAGTGGAGGCGTTGGTCCTCCTTTCTCAGTTCTCGAGAGGCTGGTTCGTCTGGCTGATCTTTGTTTGAGTAGAAGCAGAACCTCAAGCCTCGGAAGATCCATCCACAGGGTACTGTGTAACCGGCGTTTACCTTTTCCTGGATGCGAGCCTCGACCCTCTGGATGGTTTCTAGGTCCGGGGCATGGTCGGGCTGCTGCTCTTGGTTTTGTTCCATTTGCTTGAATATCTGCAAGATGGAATAAACGTTAGCTAAAATCACGGTTGTTTCTCGCTATTTCTCTGGGGGCGCCATACATCCTTGAGCTCGTCGACGGTTGTATCACGGGCATAACTATCCATGAATTTGTCGACGTTTGCCGCAACTTCTTCCTCTTTGTCCTCTGTCATGAAAAACATGTGCCTATAGAATCGATACATATCAGTCCCGTGTATGAGTATGTCCCTTGGCTGTCAAAACGTACCTTGGCTCGAACGGGAGAAGAAGATCCGGCAGGCCTGCATCTATTTCATTCTGTTTGACGCAATCGATAAGCCAAGAGGGTCGAATAATGTTTTGCTCCCCACTCTTTTGTAACGAAGCTACTTTAACCGTTTCTGTCCAAATATTAGCTTAGGGTTATTTCATATGTGTAGAATTAGGCTCACTCCGCTCGGCAACACAGAGCGTGTCTATCGCAGCTATCTTGGTTTGATAGATTTTGCCACCATTAGCTTTCACGAGTTGTTCCAGTTGAGGTTTTGTTTTCTTTTCTGGGACGGTAGACTCGGTCATTATGACTAGAAGGCCATTACATTAGTATTATGTATGATAGTAAGGGAACACGATCAAGCCACATACAGAAATTAAGCTCATCAAAGACATGCCCAGAAGGTCCAAGATACTGGACATCCACATTCTCGTCATATCCAGCAACTGTGAGCGGTTTCTTAGTGGCCCTCTTCACTCTCTTCTTACGAGGGTTATCGATAGAGAACTCTTTCTCCCGATGTTCCTGCTCTGCATTGGACTTCAGGTCAAGGAACTCCTGAACTGAGAGCGCACTTTTCCAGTCTTTGTCCTTACGCAATTTCTTGAAGCGAGGAAAGCGCAACGTCAATCCCATGCGGAATTGATCACTGATTGCGACAGATGCGGCTTTCACACACAGAACAATCGAGTCGGATGGTTTGATCCACATATCTGGACGCTCATGCTGGGCGTCTCCACCCGCCAGTTCGATAAAGGTAGTCGGTGGCTTTTTCGCATCCCACGCCTTCCACTTGCCATCTGTATTATGGCGGACCTCCTGGTAGTCAGCAGCAGTAAACCCGCCACCGACCTTACAAAAGGACCAGCACTTCTCTGCTGCTTGTGTGTTGTCGTCGACACGTAGTCCACAGAGAAAACTGGATAGCGCACCTCCTCGATGGCCAGAGCCGTAGTAGCCGCCAATAACAACAACGTCAAGTGATTCTCCAAATTCGGTCATATAGTCTGGTTTGACTTTCATCCAGTCATCGTGGCGTTCGTTCAGTCGATATGGAGAGCGCGGGTTCTTCAACACAAGACCTTCAGATGCCTCAGCGACGACCTTCCGCAGAGCCGATTCAACTTCTGTGGTGGTAGTTGCTTCCTCGTAAGAGTGAATTTCAAACCGACGATGGACAGGCCGGACAGTTTTCTCCAAGGCATTGCGACGATCACGAAGGGTATACTTCGTTAGATCGCGCCCATTCAGATGTAAGATATCGAACACGCGGAACAAAGGTCGCGGGCCATTTGAGAAAGGATTCCGTTGTTCCGCCAGCGCCGCGGTTTTGAGCGTGCCAAAGGGAATCATGGCGTCCTGCTCAGGATCCCAGGTGATCATTTCACCGTCGAGAATGATGCTCTGTACTCCATCCACGAAAGCATCTTTTAGATGCCTTGTCAGAGCACCGTTCTCATCATAAATTCCATTCCCATATAGATAGGTATATTCTTTCGCTTTGCGCGACCAGAAGCCAAATTTCCGACCGCCTTTGGTTGAGTCGTCAGGCGTCATATGGAGTTGCATACGCTCACCATCCATTTTCTCCTCAATCCAAAACACATTGTCATCTTCTGTTGGTTTCATGCGAGCAATGATTTTCTCAAACGAATGCATCTGGAATTGGGCTAGCTGCGGCTGGAAGCATTGCATCAACGTGATACCGCGCTCCTCTCCCTCAAGCCGGATATTGGGATCATGCAGCTCCCAGCAAACACGCCGCAGACTGCTAGAGATGCTGTAAAGGTTCTCGGCATCGGGATGCCAAACATCAAAGAGTGTTCGTTCGGTAGCACCAACCTTCATCTGTCGAAGTATAATCCGGATGAGCCACAGAAGCTCTTCGGGGTTCATTCGCCGGTAGAACTCTGTCAATATTGGCAGTTGTTCGTCCTCTTTTGACGCAGCAGATAGTTTATCCAGCTTCTCATTGACCTCGTCGATCGTCATGTCACCCGGCTCGGTCCGCATAGGCCGTTTCGAGAGAACGTCAAAACATCTTCCAGCAAAGTCACCTGCCATACGTGTTGTAGCACCCTGGCCGGGAAGCTTCCAATTCAGAAGATTGTATCCGTCTTCTGATTCTTTGTTGATTTTCATGATCTTGACGAGCATCTTCCCGATAGCCTTCTCCTTGATCCCGTACATTGGTCGATCGCGATCTTTGTCAGGAAGAATCAGGCGAAGGGCAGGGTAGATGTCGTCGCCGACATCCTTGCGCCACCGCGAAATGAAACGCTCAATCACATCGCGCCGGCGCTCGAACGGGTTGAGACTCGTAGCACCTTTTCCATGAGGAGCAACTTTCCGGCGAGCTGGAGCAGGCCCTGATGGCTTTTTCCTAAGCTCGCTCAGTGGATTGAATAGGTCGAGATACAAATCATGGAACGGCAATGTCGGGGCCCGGTTGTGAGGTCTGTTGGGGTATCTGCCAAAACGAATTCAGTGATCTACCCAGCACCTTAGTGTCATGAGTTAGTTATGGACTCACTTTTCATCCAAATCTTCTTCTTTCTCCGTCCTCAACAGATCCAGCCCTAAAATCTCGTCGGAATCCATGATTGAAGAAGTTAAGAACCAAAAGTTGGAAGTTGAACTACCCCAGATGATTTTAGGCTGCACTGCTGATAAGATAAGGAATAGCCCCACTCATTTCCTCGAACTATACCAGAACACAGCTATATATATCACACTAGATTTACATCACATCTCAGTAAGCGGTTGATACGAAGATGAACTGAGTCGCAAAGATAGATGGTACTATATAGCTACTATTGAACCAGCTGACAATGTGAAAAATCGTCTACAATGTTACACTCTTGAGCAGAGAGCAGGAACGGCCACCCGACTGTCTACTTTCCCGGCACCTTCATCAAAACCAAGAGACCGCGTCACAGTCACGCCGATCTTTTCCAACTTCCTCTGTAGCCCATAATACCCCCGGTCAATATGCTGAGCGCTTGAAATAACAGTGATCCCCTTGACGACAATGGCTGCAATGACTAGACTAGCACCAACCCGTAAATCTGTAGCAGCTACCATGCTCCCGGACAGCTCTCTCACACCCGATATCACAGCATCCTCCCCGTCAACGCATATATCTGCTCCCATGGCAATAAGCCCACCAGATTGATTGAAGCGATTCTCAAAGACCGCCTCAGTGATCCGGGACGTGCCCCGCACCACCGAGAGTAGTGTCATGAATTGCGGTTGAAGGTCTGACGGATAGGCAGGATATGGGCCCGTCTGGATGTCCACGGCTACGGGACATATAGCCTTGCGGACAATTATCGAATATTTCCTGATGTCGATCTGAGCACCCACTGCACGCAGCTTTTCTATCAACGCGGTCTGGTATTTAGGAGTACATCCATGCACTGTGAGAGGATTTCCAGCCATTGCCCCAAGAATCAGAAATGCCTCTGCCTCAATTCGATCTTCCATGACTTTGTATCGGTAGGGGAGGAGGGGCTTATCACAGCCGAAAATGGTGATAGGGCCGGGTCCCACTCCTTCTTGTATCATCGCGCCCATGCTGATGAGGCAGTGGGCCAGATCTGTCACTTCGGGTTCACGGGCTGAATTGTAGATATACGTCACTCCGGAGGCTAGACATGCTGCCATCATCAAGTCCATGGTTCCTGTCACGGATGGGATCTGCATATGAATGGTGGCCCCATGTAATCCCGAAGGAGCATAACCCTCAACGGACCCCTCGGTGACTTTGATATTGGCTCCCATTTTTTCCAATCCTTTCAGATGTTCCTCGATTGGCCGTGTTCCGATTGAACATCCTCCTGGGAGACATATGCTTGCAAACCCGGAACGTGCAATGAGGGACCTAATGTTAAAATTGAAGCTCGGAATGATTGCGTGAGCCGGCCTGGGACATTCAGACTGCCTAGATTCGTAGTATCAATTCGCAAGGAATCAGACGTGTGTGTGATACTCGCGCCCAAATATTGACAAATATGATCCATGCTGTCAATATCAGACACGAGCGGGACCCCTTCAAGTGTGCTTTGCCCGGACGCCAGTAGAGATGTGGCCATGAGGGCTAGCCCGGCATTTTTTGACCCAGAGACATGTATATCTTTCGCAACATCGTGGCCGCCTTTGATGGCTATAATACTTTTCATCGCATGTGGTATGCTCTGGAAATTGCTGCCCTAGTATCTTCTGCTATAAAGGAGAATATTTATCGCACAATGGAATTCACCGTGTATATTGCAGATCTCCGTAGGGCGCACTATCTTCAAGCTCAGCTCAGATCGGTGTGCCAAAGTGGGCCATAGCGCTCTATAGTGAGATGTAATTGGAGATCTTGTCAGGAATGCACTTACATGTATGGCCCGCGTGACTGGTTTGGAAATGACTTGTCGTCCCTAGCAGAATCTAGATCTAGGCCTAATATATATATATATATATATACCACTGCAGCAACAATCCACACCGCCACTCCAGAAATGTCAAGCTTTCACTGGGAGGAAAATATCAGCCTGCAATACTACAACACTTTTAAGATTCAAGTTATTGCACGCTATGTCGTCCGTATCCAGAACAAGAGTCTCGATAAGCTCATCAAATCACCATTGTTCCAAACCCATGTGATTCTGGGAGGAGGAAGTAATCTACTTTTTGTTGAGAAGTCCTATGACGGGGTTTTTCTGAAGAACAAGATTCTCGGAATCGAGCCCATTTCTCGAGCCCATACGCATACATCGCTCAAGGTGGGCGGAGGTGTCACATGGGGCTCGCTGGTTGACTATTGTCTCACCCACAACCTTGGTGGCATCGAGAACCTATCCTTCATTCCCGGCACTGTGGGTGCGGCTCCCATTCAAAATATCGGTGCTTATGGGGTGGAACTCAGTGATGTTCTCGAAAGCGTGGAAATTGTTGACCTGATGGATGGCAAGACACGTACCATGACGAGGGCCGAATGTCAATCTGGGTATCGAGACAGCATTTTCAAGCGTCTGAAGGATTTATTCATTTCTACTGTAACGATAAAGCTTACCAATGCTCCTCACCATCGATTAGAGAGGAAACGTAGCTTTAATTTACATCTGAGCTTTTACGCAAATAACCAAATACCTCTTAAAGAATAAACCATGCGTCTTCCCATTTTAAGATTTGGGACTTTGATCCTATTGGTTTTTGATTCCAGCAGAAAATTGTTAGCTTTCAATTTTACAGCAGGCCGTACCTCTTGGAAGCCTTTTACACTGCTTTGACAGGCCCCTGCACTTCATGCTCGACCACTTCGGTATTGCCAAGCTTTTGGAAAGGGTTAAGACCAATACAGAGACTAGTATACAGAATAAGAAATGTGTCTATTTGCCATACACGCTAAAAGTCAGATGTGTTCAGCATCACGTCGACAATTCTGTCCCCAAGAGGAACGACACGAGCTCAATTCCGCAAGCCGCGTCAAAATAGCCACGAACTTCTTCGAAACATTCCACGCCGTCAAGCCCGAAAGAATCTCACATCCAATCCGTAGGACCCTTTCCGGACCCTCCGCCCCACATATATCACCAACACCAGTAACATTCCCTCTCATAGCATGACCCTCCCTCACAAAAAGCTGCACAAGCTCATCATCACACGGCCGGTCAAGATGAATGAAACTCGGTTCATGAAGCGGCTCTGCACGCGGACTCGACTCATGGGACGTATGCAGGTGATATGATCCGTACGCCCACAGCGTCAGCACAGCGATGAACGCCGCGACAGGCTCGTGGAAAGCGTTCGTCGAGTAACGACGGATATGCCAGAGGGTGACGCCGGCGTGAATGATTGAAAGCCGGGCTTTATATTGGTCGTGTTTCATCCAGCGCCAGATATACTGCCACTCGAGGGACTGGTGTCGTTTACTCCAGGGCTGCTTTTCTGTTGCTAGGGAGGTTGCTAGGGAGCGCATTTCGCGGAATGGAGTGAGGAGGAATAATCGGGCGGCATGGAGGTGGAGGATGGTTGGGTGCTCGAGACCTGCGGCTTTGGCTACGGTGCTGTTAGCGGTCCAGTGGAGGATGTCGAGGCAGTCGCATGTGCTGTTGCGCCATTTCGAGTATGAGGGAATTCCTGGGAGCCAGACTGAGCCTGTGGGGATGGCGGTATCGCATGATTGCTTCTTCGCTGTCGGGTTCCAGAAGGATAGTGGGCGGCGGAAGTAGTCACCCACTTCCCACATCCGGTGGTAGAGAGCGTGGATGAGTAAGATGTGACTGAATTCTCCTATTCCAACTACTACTCTCTTCTCAATGTAGAGGATATGGACTGCGTTGTATAAGGATTCGTTGGCTGTAGAAGTTAGAGATTGGTCGGTTATTGGATCTGAATACGAGGTACCAAATGATTTCGCCCACAGTGGCTTCCATGCATCTGCGGATGTTGCTTGCCATAACTTCTCGTGCGCGGGTAATGCAGCTTGTCCGTCATCTAGGGAGAGCAGAGGCCGATCATCAAAGTAATATGCAAGAGTACAATCGACAAGCTGTCGTCGTCAGTAACAGTAAATGTTCATTTTTCGACAAAACTTACCCATATACAATAGCCGGTACGTCTCCTGACCTCATCTTGAATCCAAGATGCCCAAGCTGCATCTGGTGACGCCTCATTGAATTTTGTTCGCATCGGTGTCAACAAGCGGGAGGTTTTCATGAGTGTCACCAAGTCACCAAAGGTGCTCAAGGCCGAAGCCTTTCCTCGCTCGCTCCTACCATGGAGAAGTCCAATGCAGTTGAACAACATAGCTTGCAATATCTCGAGAGAAGCCTGACTAGGGGGACTCTTTTCTTTCTGGCGGTGCAAAACAATTAGTTGGAAACGAACACATGGGGGTAGGAAAGTCTTTCTCACCTCAAGATAGATACCTCGCCGAATTAGTTCGTGGAAAGCAGCTGTACACTGCTCCATCTCGGAAATGTGGGACACGTGGCAGCCAAGTGCTAATATTGACGAAGTCAAGAGCCAATGGCTTGTATTGGGATTAAATCTATGAAGATGTAATATCGGATAAACGGCCTGAAATGAATTGAAGAAGAAGAAGATGAACTGGTTGCATTCCTCCACGGTGGGGAATTTCTCCGATTCGAACACCTCAAAAAAGGGAGTTTCATTGCAGCATAGTTGAACAAAGTGCCGATAAATCTCATCGTAGGTGGAGGTTTCAATCCGTTGTGTGAACCGGGTTATATCTTCCGATATCTGATCTGTGCGTAGTTCAGAAATGATAGGGAAGTTGAACCCGTGCTCGCCATCTTCAATGAGCAGCTGCCTGCTAGTATCGAGCGGCGCTACAGATTCGCTGGACCAAGGCGTGTGTTTCTTCCCGTACTTTGGGAGTCTGGATGGCGCACCATCAACATAGTAGTCCGCCGATCCCTTGGCGGAGCCCACTGACTCGGTATGAGGAGAAGGCTCGCTAATACCGTGGGAATATTGATTAGGGCTTCCCATGTTGTTTCCTAGAGAAACATGCACAGAGGGTGTCTGGGAGACTCGCTCTGGTTGCAAAGAACTGGTTTGCCCAGCGTTGATAACCGGCGGTTGCCACGCTGTCCGAGAGAAGTGGGTACTTGGGCTGAGAGATTGGCTGTATTGCGAGGAAACACCGGTGGACTGCGCGTGGAAATGAGGAGGACCAGAAAGCAACTCACTAGGGAGCCAATTGATGGTGGAAAGCATAGATTGGTCAAAGAACGCGGGATCAAACTCTAGTGGGATCCCCGGATTATTTGCCATGGTCATCTCAATGTCACCTGCTGGGTTGGTCATTCCCGGCTGAATATCCCTGACTTCAGAGTCTAAGTTGTTGGATGAATCAACAGGTAACGCTTTGGGGTTATCAGAGCCCGAGTTATATGCCTGGTTGATGTCTCTAGAGTAAACCCCTGGTGGAACTATTTCAGACGGCCCTTGTGCCTCATTCGGGAGATAAAAACGATGATTCGAGGCGTCTGCAATGGTGCGTGCATTTTGTGGTATTCGTTTTGTGATATCACTGCCGGGTGTAGATGACGTGTTGAGCAAAGTTTTGGATGATGTCGGCTCATTTTGTGGGTGTACAGAAAACTGGCTCTGACTAAAAGCCGAATTCAACTCTTGGTGCATGGGTTTGAGGTTGTCGCTCTGCACATGAGCTTCCTGCTCTGAATCTCTTCTGTCTTTTGCTTTAGACCGTCTTTGTGTGGGGTATTGACATCCGAGCGAGCGAGTGTGGCATCGTCCACATGGCGTGCCTCCGCTACATCTTACTCTTGCCGTTGCGCAACTAAAGCAAGCCCGAAATGTTTTGACGGTAATCCGGTGTGCGCGATCTTTCCCTCCCGTACCTGGTGCATGATGACTCAATTCATGTCGATGGAGGGTGTCACTGGGGGTTGATTAGCACGTGAATCTCGACGCTAGGATAGCTATAACCCAAGCGCGCATACGTTCTGGAAAAATGCCGACCGCACTGGGCACACTCAAACGGCTTCTCCTTGGTGTGACTCCGCAGATGCCGTTTCAGATGCTCTGGCCGTCGGAATGTACTGCTACACACTGAGCATTGAATGTGACCGGCAACCAGTTCGTCTGGATTCCGATCTGTATCTCGAACTTCGGATCTCCGTTCTATTCCAACATGAGGATCCTCGGGGTTATTTTTACCCGCCATGGTTCCGATTGTGCTTCAGAGAAGTAGATAGCATTTTCCCAAGCCAAGCTGATATGTAAGTCACATTGCAGATGCAGATGGGGAGGGGGAAGCAAAGCGGAGAACGGATGAATAAATGGCGGCTCGGTTAATTAAAGTCTGGGGTAAACAGTGCGGAGTTGACGAAGTACAATCGAATTGTTAGAAATGTGTAAAATAATGAAACCATAGAGATATAACATCTGAAAATACTTTTAATCGTGATATTTGATTTCATATGTGTTGCTCCGTAAGCTGTACACACGTAGTCGCGTAGAAGAAACGTGTACGGTCGCGTGCACGGCCATTTCCCGTCGATATTTCCCCCTAAACATCTCAGGAAAAAAAAAGAAAACAAATCATATGAAGGATCATCCTAGTGTCTTGATCATCTTCATATAATCCTGGTTTCAACTCGCATCACCTGCATACTTACCGAATTTTGCGGGGAACCGATTCCATGAATGGCGAGGCCGCTTCCGCGAACCAGCGGTTGGGTGTGGCCCGGAATGACGCTCTACAAGGCGCCACGCTTGCATTCCAGCACTCCAGGGATCCCTCACCCAATGTGAGGGCTACCAATGTGAGGGCTAGTTCTTCTGCTGCAATGGCAAGTGATCATCGTCCTCTGGGTCACCAGAGGACTGGATCCGATGCCCCCGAAGTGGGCTCTGTAAAGGATAAGGTTGGGAGATTTGCCAGACCACTTTCGCCTCCAGCCAGTACATCATTAGGTGTGAGAGGACGAACCTCAGCCGCCTCTCTCTCCTCGGCCTCCCAGATTGCGGCACGGCTCGCTGCGTCAAGGTCCCCTGGGCGGGACACCAGTGTTCCGTCGACAACCGCCAGACTTGGCGCAGGTGCAGTACGAAGTGCGAGTCGGGTGCCACCCTCACCAGAAAAGCGACAGCTACTAGCACCGACCCCGCTTCGCGCGATCCAAGGGAGAGATAGTCCCTTGGATCGCATGCTGCACGAAAATGGCTTAAAGTCTGACTCAGATTTGCCTATCTACGGGCACTCTCCATCCCAACAATCTAGGGCAACTCTAAATAATCACGATGGTCGAGAACTGAGCCCCCATCCCTCCTTTGAGCCTCGGAACTCTTCTGTCCCGCCAGTTGAGCTGAAACCCAGGCTTCCACCACGTGTGCCTCCATCACGAGGGTCTATGAGAAACTATGGAACTGCCGCAATACCTAAGCGATCTTCAACCCCGAGTGAGGTATCTATATCAAGCCAGTCACATACAAGTACCTCCAGCATAATAGATGACTCGATTGGCATGAGCGAGGAATCCCTCTCCAATGCTATTATCGCCTCATCCCTGGCATCAGCACGAGCATCCCCATCTATCAAGGCTTCCCCATCTATCAAGGCTCCCCCACCGCTCCCTCCGCAGCGACGAGGGGCACGATCCATTCTACATTTGGCACACCAATCCAAGAGTGATCTATCAAGGACACCAAGTCCACCGAAGAGCATGCCGATGACACTTCGCGGCATGCCGAAACCCACCGATACCGACCACCGAAAACACAGAAACCCACTGCACAAACACCCCCACAAGCACAAGGAGGGCGACCGTAAGCGCTGGCGACGCGAGGTCACCGAGAAGGAACGCAAACGGTACGAAGGTGTTTGGGCTTCTAATAAAGGGCTTCTCGTCCCACCCGATCCTAATGGAACCGGGCCATGGCCACCTAATGCTTCGGATATGGTTCTCAATCTGGTGGTCCGGGAAATCTGGTCCCGCAGTCGCCTGCCAGAGGCGATTTTGGGGCAAGTGTGGGATTTAGTCGATCACCAACATATCGGACTTTTGGTGCGTGAGGAATTCGTGGTCGGAATGTGGTTGATCGACCAGTTCTTGAAGGGACACAAGCTCCCTGTGAAAGTTCGGGACAGTGTCTGGGATAGCGTGCGGCATATTGCGGGTATTAAGCTCCCCCTTGGAAAAGGTAAGGCCCATGCTTAAGTCTAATGACGAATCGGATTAGGCACATCCCTGTGGATAGCTTGACATCGATCGACAATGCCTAGCATGAAAATGTATTCCAAATCATTTCTCCATAATTATCGTAGCCCTGTATCGTGAGTTGTTTAGCGATTGGTTAAAGATCCACCCCGTTAAAGAATGATTTGATAACCTCTCCGAATTATGTCCGAATCTTCTGTTTGGTTGGAAGAGATCGCCGGGGACACCCTTCGATCGACAGATCATGTTAAATCTCAATTCAGCCTTCACGATAAAGTACATACGGAGTAGACTAAGTCTTCAATATTAAATAGCTACATCATCACGCTTCTATGGCGGTGGATCCACGTGATTAACCGTTTCAGCTGAGTAAAATTACATGTCTCTCTCCCGCCACAGTGAATTAATACGGGTATTTGTCGTATCGGTACGTTCACATCCGAACTTTGAAATCCCTGGAATATCATTTCTCTTCTCTCTCTTTTTCATTCCCAAGATGCTATGTGCCGAAGAAAAAAAGACCATGGAATGAAAAGCATCATTTTCGATTATCCTGCATATAGACTGCATCCTGACACCATCTCTCCAATTTGGGGTCGAACTTGATCCCTCTTTGCTTAGTTGCGAAAAGCAAATCCCGAACCTCCCCACGGCTCGGGATTTGCGAAGATCAAGCAATCACACGGAAGTCTCTATATCAGCGCCCTTTCGGACTTGCGATTTTTTATTAAGCCGCAGAATGCCCCATTTCAACTAGTACTTGGTTGCAAAGACACCCAGGAGGTGCAGTTTCAAATCGATGTGTTTGTAGTTTATTCGACTTATTAAGTATCACCATGGTCGATACTTTTCACGACTATAACGGACTGGCCACGACAGCGCCTCGGTCGGTTCGCAAGAAGTTTGCTAAACCGCCAGTTAAGGTAGCCTGTCTGCCTTGGTGAGCAAATCCCGTGAGAAAAAAAAGAGGAACTTCTCCACTAATATATTATTCTAGTCGGGCTTCGAGAACAAGATGTGGCGGCCAGGTGCCATGCGCGAATGTGAGTGCTTTTGGGAGCTTATTTATTGTGGATCTTAAGTTGATCAATGTTCATTGCATGAAACTGACCTTTATTTTAGTGTGTTAGCAAGGACAGAGAATGCTCTTATCTACCCAGCAAACGAGGTGGGCCACGCAAAAAGAAGGAGAAGTCCTCCCTGTCACCAGAGCAGGAATCGAGGCAAGATGATGCTTTGTATAATGCTGTCCCTTCACCCCCAGAGTTTGAAGAAGGTACGTCATTATCCTCATGTCCGAAAAATAAAAAAAATAAATAAATAAAAAAAGAAAGGCGATATACTAATCAAATTCTAGCACCAGGGATGTTCAACCAAATCGATGAACTCTCTCTGCCTGGCGCAGGTTTGAGGCATCTAGATTTCCAGTCTGAAATTCCCTCCATGTTCCAGAGCTTCTTCACTGGTGATGGCAGTCAGTCCCATATGCAAGTGCCCTTGGTATCACCACCCTTGAACAGCACTCAACCGTTCGTAAGAACCTATGGAAGCGAGCCCGAAATGTAAGTGTCCGTCTGCAGTAAATTCCATATATGGTCTAATATCCCCAGATTGAATGCCTATTATGACTTCATTCATAACTATTTCCCCATTCTTCCGCCACGGGCATCACCACCGTGCCGAGATCGACCATTGAACTGCTCTGTTCCATGTTCGAGTACATCTGAACCGACAATGATGTACCGGCCCCGTTCGCCTCTAAGTCTTGCCCTGTCTGCGGTCTTGGCTTTGATCCCGCACCCAAGTGATCTTGAGCCGTCGTCCACAGCGTCTGTGTTCCAGCGCAGACAATACGCGCATACTTTCGCCCAACTGGCTCATTCAACAGTCGAAACAGAGTGTGATCTTGATCTGTCCGCGACTGATCCTGGACAGGCATTGTCTGCCGCACGACCGTTTGTTGGACGGGAAAGATTCCACTCGCAAACTCCGGTGGACTATGAGAGCCTCCTGGCTCTTCTAGTGCTTTCAGTTTATGAATACGCCCAACGCGGTAACTTGCTCAAGATGCGTTATCGTGCTGGCCAAGCTCTTGCAATTGCTTTGGATAAGTCACTTCATGCTCAAATGGGGAATGATGAATTTTCGGAAGCTCGACGGAGAGCCTGGTGGATGACGGTTTGTATCCCTTTTTTATTTCCTGGTTCCTAAGCTGATTGTAATTCAGTATTATTGTGTGATGCAAGGATCTATTGTCAGCACAACGGTGAGTAACATAGTTCTTCAAACATGATCTGGGGCTAATAAAGAACTAGATGCCTGCTATTGTTATCAATGACCCGCAGTTCACGACTCCATATCCATCGTTTTCATCAGATACCGAGGTTTGAACTCCAAGACCTCTTGATTGTCTTCCATCTGCTAACCCCTCCTCAGGGCTGGGGTATTTTTATACAAGCTCAACAAGTGCTTGTATCGGCAACCCAGTTCATTGGTGATCTGAACAAGTGCATTGCATCCCAATCGGGGATGTATTATATGTTCGAACGAATGCAACAACTTGATGCCTGGACCCACTCTGTAATTGCACAGGCGGAGCTACTCCCTCTTCTACCCCAAACATCAGATTTCGGCGATCACAACGAATCCATTACAGCCCAGAGCATACGCGCAATATCCCGAATCAAACTATCCAGGTTCGAGCCATTCCCCCTCTCATACCTAGATCAGACTAACAAAGACCCTAGTGCCCAAATCAAAACGCACCGCTTCCGAGCCTTCTCAGACATCCCCCTCTTCATCAAAAGACATTGCGATCTGACAGCAGCAAACCCAAGCAACGCTACCACAACCGTCAGCACCAAACCCGCCGGCCTCCACAATGTCACCTGCTCCTGCTCAAACCTAAGCTCCTTCGAACGAGCAGCCTCAACAGAATACATGACCCCATCCGATTCCTCCACCTCATCAGATATCCACCCCGAAATCAACTCATACGCACCCCAGTACTCGCAATATCCATTCGCAGCCGGATTCCCCTACAGCACGCAGCAGTCCGCGAAAATATGTCTCCAGGCCTCACTCGTCATCTCCCGCATGTTCCATAGTCTGCCCGTCCCGCAGCCCCTCTTGGATCCACAGCAACAGCAGGGTCGTCCTTTGCCTAGGACCATGCCTTCCTTCGCATGCTGTCTGATGCAAAGTAGCTATGCGATGTTCATGATCTACTACAAGGCGCGCGTGGCGAAACAGCTTGCGCCTGACAGTCCGCATAATGAGCATGGTGGGGATTCGACTGGCCAGCTTATTGAGGAACTACGGCAGGGTTTAGAGCGGATTATCGGGGCTGTGTCGAATTATTCGCTTGCTTTTGAGGCTCTGGATGGGATGAGAGGTTGGTTTTCTGTTTCCTACTATGTGGTCCTCATGCTAACTTTTGTTCTAGACGAAATCGAAGGTGCATATAAAACGGCGTTCCCACTAGCATCTGTTTAATTGAGGAGGGGGGTACTTTTTTCCTTCGGCCGTTCTAGGCTTTTCTTTTTGGCACTGCCATTTTAATGATCTCCTCTCTTTTACGACTGGATTCTCCACTATTCTTATTCCGTGCTCAGTCAACAGAATCGGGGCGTTTTTGGATATCTCAGGCATAATGCAAATATGATGGCTTTCGTTGGTAGATAGGTTAATATGATAGAAGTTGTGTTTCGTATGCATATTAAACTATTTACCATCACAGTTCGGTCAAGACCAAGAAGGGAATGTGTCCACTATGAATGACGTAATTGTGTTTCTATACAGACCGGCAGCAAGTCTTAGAAGAGAACGTGTATTTCCATCTAATAAACCGCTAATATCGAATCTCCATTCAAGCAAGATACTTTCTAATTCTTGACTACCAAGCGTAGCTAAAGCTTCGACCGGATACCTTCTAGTCTAAATTTCACATCTTTCAAAACCTTACTAGAGGGTTTCCAGTCATCAAATTGCCTGAGCAATTCCATAGTCTCGTCGTGCAGCTCTTGGCGCACATATTCCTCTTCCAGCAGACCGCGCATGGCGAAGGGGAGGATGTACGGGTTTGGTGTGATGGAGCTGCTGGCTCGCTTGACGCTGAGCGCGGAGTCTGGGACGGAAGAAGTCTCGAGTGCGAATTCTATGGCCATGCTGGAAGATGATGTCAGTTTGGATGTGGGTAAAGATTCATGACTGATACATACAAGTACACGGCTTCATCGTCGTATAGCCGAGAATGTCCCTCTCCTGAGTACAGACTTCCTGCTAGTGGGGTGCTTAGTTCGCGGATTAGACCGTGGTCGGGGACACCAAGGTTGCGAAGCTTTAGGGCGAAGCCAACTAGATGAGAGAGGCTGTGTTTTCATATTAGCATGGTTGATATGGGATGGGTGCGGGGTTGCTTACAAGCTTGGGGCATGGACTCGGCCATCCACGAAGACAGCGCGGTAGACGTAAGGGTGGGTTATGGGAGAAAAGAGGGAAGACTAGGGGCAAGTTAGCAATTTAATAGCTACTTGAACATCAGGATATGTACTCACCTCCAGTGAAACGAGTTGGTCGTCGATACTTCCAATATAAGATATGCGAACACCAAAATTGAGAGCACATTTAAGAGCAGCTTCGTACTCTTTCGAGACCTTGCTGAAAGGCAGTGCAAACTCAAACAGTTCTCCAGCCGACCCGCTGATCCATCGAGAGCGATAATCCGGGAATGGGCCGAGGTTTACACCTGCCATAGCGCAGATGCCGACTCGTTTGGTGTCAAGACAGCCGAATTGTATCAACTTTGCAACTAGCATAATCGTTACTGGCACACCTTGACTGTGACATGCGAACATGACAAAATCGGCCTTGCGGATCTCCTCCATCCAATTCAGAAGCAGCTTCCACAGGAGATCCACTCGCTCCGTAATACGGCCTTCTCCTTCCAATGCGATCTTTTCAATACCACAAGAGTAGCCATGACTCTGGGTGTACTTCCGGATGGCTTCTGCTGCCATATTGGAGAACCGGATGGATGTACCTGTGGGTTGTCCAAGTAAATTCCGAATGAAAGGAGCGGGAAAATATCCATGGACACCAATAGCCAAAGCATGTCTCACATGCAGCGGATCTCTGACCCTGCTGACGTGCCTAACCTCTGGTCCTTTCCCATAATGCAAAAGTCGACCGAGGCTTTGCAAGATGGAGGGCGATTGCTCAAACGGATAGGTTTCTTCGAACTTCGGCAGTACTTGGTTGGGAAGAATTTGCTGTAATTGTTTTGAGGCGGCGGTATCAGCTGGTCGAGGTTCAACAGGCAGCGTAGATGTAGGGGTGGCTTCAATGGTGGACCCAGATACATCCTTGAGACGGTTGTCTTTTTGAGATTTGATTTTGATACTGCCTTTCTGGGTTATCTTGACATTTGAATCTGTACCTGGTTCAAGTGCTCCATGCTTTGAAGGCGAGTTCGGTCCCATTGACGCCTCAATAGATTCGCCTTCCTGTGGTTTGTCGGAGGGTCCATCTTTCTTTGGATCTTTGGACCAGAATGACCAGCCAGATGATCTCGTCGTCCCGACTGGGGTCTGTGACCCGCCAGCTGGTTCCATTGACTCATCTGGGGGATCTTGTGGTGCCATGTTTGTGTCGACAGCCTCGGTGAAATTGTGATTCGTGGAAGGTGAGATGGTGGATTCTGTAGATGGTGGGTCTTGTTGCTTGCTCGTTGAGTTTGTACCATACCACATCTGAAGCCACGAACGCTTCTGGGATGTGGGGATAACTTCAACTGTACCAACAGTATCTTTTGTCTGCTCTGGTTCTGGTTCCAGGTCTTCTTCCCGTGCCGTATAGCCTTTCACAATAGGCTGAGCACCCTGCTCTGCCATTTGGTTTTCAGCCGACGGATGTTCCACAGCTTGGGATTCTGGGACATTCGCAGCAACTGCAGACGTAGCCGATGGTCCATAGATCCATGAGAGCCAGCCACTAGATTGTTCAGTGCCCTCTGCAGATCCCGCATGCAATATGCTGGGATCGGCGTTAGGGGTGGCCTTTTGTTCCTTTGGTGGTTCCTCTAGCGGCTTGATATCACTATCCTCGGGTGTTTCTTTATCGGATGTTGCCGGGTTTACAGCCCTGGATTCTTCGGTATCGGCGGCAGCCGTAGTGGAAGCGGATCCATCCGATGCAATGTTGACTCGGGTGGTGGTAGCGTCAGCGGGCAGAGACCTGGTCGAGGCACCCACTTTTCGCGTAAGTTGAATGGAAGAATGTCGATTCTTTGTTGGGGTATCAAGAAGAGAAGTCGATGAGTTCGTGACGTTCGATGCTATAGCTTTGGCCGCTGAAATGCTTTCACGGGCAACCTCGGTAACTGGGGCAGCTTTAGACACTCTTGCAATGGAAGACCAGGACCCGGGGTACCAGCTCTATAAGAAAGATAGGTGATTAGTAAATATGATAAAAGGAACTGGCTATTGTGGTCACAAAGAGCTTACGGCATTGTACCCCCGTGACTGGGAGTCTGAGCGGTCTCGGCCATCACCGCTCAGTCCAGCGGGTGAGTCCACGCCGGAGGGGCTGGTCTTCACTCTCTTGCGAGATCCCTTGGGTGTCATGGAGGTAGGGTAAAAACATCAGGTCTATAGTCTAGACGGTCAAACCCAAGTGACCAAGCATCTACAAAGCGCCACAAGTGACTTGGTTGGGGGGTGCCTGAGTGATATCACGTCACATGCCTGGCACTGACCTTTGGCCTCAGGCAACAAGCCGGAGAACAAGTTCAAAGGCGGTGAGCGATAAGTATTGCAACTTTTTTTTTTCTCGGATCCTCTTCCATAGAGAAAGTATACATTCGTTCTATTTCCCCGGTCATTTTAAAAGGATTTTCTGGTCTATTAAGATCAGCTATTCTTCAAAATGGCGATCCAGAAAAAGGTTTGCTCAGTTTTATCTCAGCTTACATCATTTCATGTACTGACTATTTGCAGCATGGAAAAGGTCGTTTGGATAAATGGTATCGACTTGCCAAAGAAAAGGGTTACAGAGCTCGTGCCGCGTTCAAGTTGATCCAATTGAACCAGAAGTATGGATTCTTGGAGAAAAGCAGAGTTTGTATCGATCTTTGCGCTGCGCCTGGTGTGAGTATCCGCAAATTCCACCTTCTATCCCAAAAGTCTTTCTCTAACGGCCGAGCAGTCATGGTGTCAAGTCGCTGCAGAGTACATGCCTGCGCAGAGTCTCATCATTGGTGTCGATCTCTCCCCCATCAAACCAATTCCTCGAGCCATTACTTTCCAAAGCGATATCACAACGGACAAGTGTCGCGCAACGATTCGATCCCACATCAAGCACTGGAAAGCAGATGTCGTGCTTCACGATGGTGCCCCCAACGTTGGTGCCGCGTGGGTTCAGGATGCTTTCTCTCAGGCAGAACTAGTTTTGGAGTCCCTGCGACTGGCTACTGATTTCTTGGGCGAGGGCGGAACTTTCGTTACCAAGGTCTTCCGGTCCAAGGATTACAACCCCCTCTTGTGGGTTTTCAAGCAGCTGTTCAATTCCGTCGAGGCAACCAAGCCTCCTTCGTCCCGAAATGTCTCCGCCGAAATTTTCGTCGTTTGCCGCGGCTTCAAGGCTCCCAAGCGCATTGACCCGAAGTTCCTCGACCCGAAGCACGTCTTTGCTGAACTTTCCGCTCCCACTCCCAACTACGAAGCGAAGGTTTTCAACCCGGAAAAGAAGAAGCGCAAGCGTGAAGGTTACGAAGAAGGAGACTACACCCAACACAAGGAGCTTCCAGTGACGGATTTCATCAACACTACGGATCCTATCTCTATCTTGGGTGCCTACAACAAACTCAGCTTCCAACAACCACCAGGTGGAGATCTTGCGTTGTCCACACTAGACCGTTTGGAGGAAACAACAGATGAGATCCGAACTTGCTGTGAGGATTTGAAGATCCTAGGTAAAAAAGAGTTCCGCAACTTGCTCAGATGGCGTATCAAGTGTCGTGAGAAGTTCGGACTTGTCATCAAAAAGAAGCCAACCCAAGAAGGCCAGGCAGAAGAAGTGGCCGAGGTGGCCCCTATGGACGAAGAACTGCAGATCCAGGAAGACTTGATCCGCATGCGAGAGGCGCAGACCGCCAAAGGCAAGAAGGAAAGGCGCAAGGAGAATGAAAAGAAGCGCAAGGATATCATTCGAATGCAGATGAACATGACCACCCCCATGGAAATCGGTATGGAGCAGCTTGGTATGGGAGGCGACGACTCCACGTTCACTTTGAGACGCGTCGACCGGGAGAATGCCAGAGATGCCGTTGTCAATGCTCGTGATCTTCCCGCCGAGAGCGGAAGTGAAAACGAAGATGAGTCTGAAACCGAAGAGAGCGACGACGAGGAGGACCGCCTCGAAAGGGAGCTCGACCAGATGTACGAACAGTACACCGGCCGCATGGAAGACAAAGATTCGAAGCTGCGTGCTAAAAAGACACGCAAGCAATACGAGGTTGACGAGTGGGAGGGCTTTTCCGACAGAGAGAAAGGCAGCGATGATGAAGAAGAGGAGGAGGATTCCGATGAAGAAACCGCTACTACAGATCAAGCACTTGAGGCTAAGAAACTCTCAAACAATGCCTCCATGTTCTTCGATCAAGATATTTTCGAGGGGCTAGAAGAGGGCGAGGAGAATGAAGAGGAGGCTGAGGAAGACGAGGCCGAGGAGGAGGAAGAAAGCGACAACATCTTTGCAATGGATGAAGATGAGGAGAAAGAGGAGAAGACCCCTGCCCCCAAGCAAAAGAACAACAAGGACGCAAAGAAGAACGGAAAGAAGACCTCTGAGTGGGTCAATGAGTCCGATGAGAGCGAGGCAGAAGAGGCTGAAGGAAAAGACCCACTAAAAGCAAATGGCCAGCTGGGTAAGTTACAACGATTCCAAACATGAATAAAGCCCTGACTAACATTTGTTCCTCCCCTACAGACATCGACATCATTACCGCAGAAGCCATGGCCCTTGCGCAGTCAATGGCTACTGGAGAAAAGAGGTCGACTGACATTGTCGACGATGGCTTCAACCGATTTGCCTTCCGTGACGTGGACGGCCTTCCCGAGTGGTTCCTCGATGATGAGGGCAAGCACAGCAAGCCAGTCCGGCCCATCACTAAGGCTGCCGCGGCTGCTATCAGAGAAAAGATGCGTGCCATCAATGCACGCCCGATCAAGAAGGTGATGGAGGCCCAGGGTCGCAAGAAGTACAAGGCGGCTCAAAGACTAGAGAAACTGCGCAAGAAGTCAGCACTTCTGGCAGAGGACGATGCTCTCAGTGAGCGGGACAAGGCTGGCGCCATCGCAAGACTGATGAGCAGGGCAACCAAGAAGAAGCCCAAGCAAGAAGTCAAGCTCGTGGTTGCCAAGGGCCCCAATCGTGGTATCTCTGGTCGTCCTAAGGGTGTCAAGGGCAAGTACAAGATTGTCGATGCTCGTATGAAGAAAGATGTTCGCGCGGAGAAGAGACTGGCAAAGAAGAAGTCTAAGAAATAGAGAGAGCCTTGATAGTTCAAATGTTTGAATCAGACAATTTACATAGCAAAAATAATTATGATACCCCAGGGTTCATTCTTCCATAGGTACAATCTCAAAATGCATTTTAAACTTTCAGAAACCCACAAGTTTATGGCGATATGAATATAACAACATATAGAGTCATATAATTAATCAACTAGACGCCTATAGAAGACATGGATGGGCTGTATACACAAGCGCCAAGGAGTGCCAAGGAACGCGGGATCGCGTGGTTTCCCCGAGTGGCGCCTTAATCGATAAGCCCTTGTCTTTTCTTTTCGATTCTCCCACTTCCTCCATCTTACTCGCATTATACTTCTTATATTCTTTGACTCGTTGTTATTGCATACTTTACATACATTATTTTCTTTCTGCATTCGTTTGTGTATATCTATCCCTATCCATATGGGCTTTTTCGACCACCTTCAGAAAGGAGGGGCCGGGGCCTTCTCTTTACAACCAAAGAAAGCGCAAATTCGCAAGGTCGTGCAGACTCGACCTGCAGCTCCTACGCGATCGGTCACACAACCCTCGGATACTCGGTCACCTCGAGTCCAGCCCGCAACGGAGCGGAACCGGAAAGCGCAGGCGTTGAAATCTCGATCGGTCTCCAGTGATTTAGAAGTACGCCCTACAAAACCACTCAGTGCTTCCTCGCGCATTCGGAAAAGGCCGACGCCCGAGCAACGACTCTCAAGTGACGATGACGCGAGCGACAGCGAGGCCTCCTTTGAAGTGCACAAACGTGCGAGAACCAGCGCTAGCGCTGAGCCCGACCCGGAGCGGCGTCTCCGCTCGGTGAAAGCGTTTTCGGAAGAAGGATCTCGCCCGTTTAAAATGATACATGCCGCGGATATAACGTCGGGCAAGAAGGCCGGCAAGTTCAAGCCCGCCTTCGGCGCCGAGGGCAAACCCAAACAGATTCTCCTGCAATACCCCAGTGCTTCGCAGCAGGAGAGGTACGTTATTTAGTTGGGGTTGGACTATCGGTTTCGGTGTACTTATATACTAATTTATTGCTCGACCAGATATGATTCTGTGGTTCCCCGCGAAAATGACGGATTCCGACCTATCGACGACATTGTTCAGGTCATCGAGACGGTCTCCGATAATTATATCCCCAGTGAGGAGGCGGATCAGTTTAACGACGAGACGACTGGGATCAAGCGCCGATTGCGCCGGGCTCTGGCTGTAACATCCGAGACACAATTTCGGGAAGCTGTCGATGATTACAATAAGGCTATCCAGCGGTTAAGGACCAACGGTAGTCTTGCAAAACAGTTGGATGCAACACAAGGCATTGGTTTACCTTGGGTGGAAAGAATTCTCACTCAAATTTATTCGCGCACGGTATCTCCTCAAGTGGAGTCCCTCCGGCAATACGAGAATGGCACGGACAACGTCTACGGAGAGCTTCTCCCTCGCTTTATCAGCACAATCTTCAAAGAAACCAAGCTCAAATCGGGCCAGGTCTTTGTAGATCTTGGCTCAGGCGTAGGTAATGTCGTTCTTCAGGCGGCACTTGAGGTTGGCTGTGAGAGTTGGGGTTGCGAGATGATGTCAAACGCATGTGATTTGGCAGATTTGCAGCAATCCGAGTTCAAGGCCCGATGCCGGCTGTGGGGAATTGCGCCAGGCAAAACTCATCTTGTTCGGGGTGACTTCCTTGAGCAGGAGAGTATTACCAGCGTCTTGAAGCGGGCTGATGTGGTGCTTATCAACAACCAGGCTTTCACCCCACAATTGAACAACGAGCTGATCAACCACTTTTTGGATATGAAAGAAGGCTGCAAAATTGTGTCACTCAAGTCTTTTGTTCCCGCTGGTCACAAAATCCAGTCTCGCAACCTGAACTCTCCGATCAATCTCCTCAAGGTCCAGCAGAAGAATTACTGGTCCAACAACGTGAGCTGGACCGACGTTGGCGGTACATATTTCATTGCCACTAAAGACAGCTCTCGGCTGAAGGCTTTCATTGAGAATACGCCATAGTCTTCAATGGCTTGGCTTGATATCTTGGCATGGCACATACATATTTCGTTTCTGGTACTTTTGTATATTACATTGTCTGTTGTTGGATATACTTTCCCTGTTGAGTTTTTGTATGATACCAATTTTCCGACAATCTGACTTGTACAAAACGGATTGTCTCTCCAAGTTCAGGCCCTTATAGCGAGAAACCTGTTCTGGTCTCACCGTTCCTCGGTGTTCCGAACTATCGAGTATAGGTAAACATTCAATGCGTGTCAGCAACTGACACACGATATACATAGACAGGGTGGACCGTATAAGATTGTCACGAGACCTAAAGATCGACGCTGTCGATCGTCAGATCGTGAAGAATTCGAAGCTGACTTTGCATAAATCCGATCTATGGATGAGGTACATGTCAAATTTTCGATTTTTGAGCTTTCGATCCTACAATTCTACGAACTCTGAAATTTTACCATGTCTGAAGATCATCCGCCAGCCTTGACATTCGATGCCCTTGTTCTAGACCTTCGAAGGATGCTGATCAAGACTCCACAGGTTTATAGCAACAAATCCATCCCATCCTTAAAGCGTTTCACCTCGACCTTAGCGTAGATACAGTATGAGTGTAGTAAGATCGAAGAGACCAGATGCTACGACCTCCTTGGGAAACAATTCGGCTTCAATCCGTCAGAGCTCAATGGAGCAATTGCTCTCGCACGCACCACAGTCGAATACGATGAGCAGGTGGTATCCTGCATCCAAGCCCTGCGAAAAGATCAACCCTCGCTGATAATCGTCGCCATGTCGAACATCTCCAATCCTGACTTTGATGCTATTCATACTCGATGGGGTCCTGCATTCTGGCCGTTGTTTGGCGAGGTATTCCCTTCATCTGCCGTCGGGATGCGGAAACCAACTTTGGGCTTCTATCGGCATGTCTTGAAAGTCCACTGGGATAGATCCCCGGAAGACCATCTTTGTGGATGATAATATACGAAACATTATCTCTGCTGGGTCTTTTGGAATGGGAAGTGTTCTATTCTATATAAGCTTTTAAAACGCCTAAATTGTTACTATTCATTTTCGTTGTTATCTCTACCATCGCGCGACCACCATTTCCTAATTTCGAATTCTGCTTCTTCTATCTGACTAAATGGCGTCTGAATTCTTCGCTAAATCAACCAGACCTTTAGCCTTTTTAGTCTTCCACTGAATTCCAGAGCAAAGTGCGTATATCGCTGACAAGATTGGGGTGGCCACGCCGGCTGCTCGAGCCTCGCGAATCACTTCACCAAGGATATTCTCATGCTCGATGAAATTGCCCTGCAGCAGTTGCTAGATTAGCCATGGACCAATACTTCATAGCTTATTCATCAACCGGGGCTTTTGACACACCTTCTCCAAGTCCTTCTGCATGCTGGGGGTGACCTTTTCCTCAACAGGGTCACAATGGATAGTTTCGTCAATGATGCTCATGGGAAGCAGGCATCCTCTTGCTTGCGATACCTTCAGCACCTCCTTCATAGCAGGATATAGAAGGTCATCAATGACACAATTCGTAAGGCGGAGATCCCCCGTGTTTACTCCCGTCAGCGCACAGATAGGGTTCCAGGTCGCGTTGTAGACCAGCTTGCTCCAACGATCACGCGCTACATCGGGCTCGTGAAGACAAGTGGTATTGCCTCCTGCACGATATATTTTCACAAATTCCTCGGCAGCGCGTCTTTGTTTATCGCTATCAAGCTTGGGGTTGTGAAAGGCACCGATATGGAGATTATCTTTTTGCTTTTGTTCGATCACACCAGGCGAGACTTCGTGTGCGTCGATGCGGCTAACTCCAGATAAAATAATGTTATCAGGGAAGGATAGCAAGAAAGGCCGCTCTATATTCAGGCCATTCTGGATCAGGGTAATCACGGTATGACGAGAAGTGACCGCAGGACCTATAATCTGACATAGCGAGGGACCAACATCTGGCACATTCTTTGTACAGATGACAATATAATCGAATGGTCGGTCACCGTTTCCGCGAAAATGGGGAACAGCATTTAATACTAAATGTCGGTGGATTAGCAACACGGAATAATATTACACATATATTTAGATATGTGGGTTGCATACTTTCAGTTGGACGCCAGCTTTGAATATGACCATGGTCAGACGAGGTAATCTCGAACCCTCTTTGCATAACTGCGGCGTAGTTGGAGCGGAGTACACATGATACTTGGGCAAGATTGCCGTGCTCAAGATTGAAGGCTGCAATAGTACCAATTCCACCACTGCCGACCAAAAGCACCCGAGCCTTGGAAGCCATAGACAAAATAGAAGACAGAGAATAAAAATATAAAGAGTTTCTATTGTGAGATCATTTTAATAAAGAAAAACGACTATCAGGGCCATAATATTCTCTGGAAACTGTCTAAGGCGCGGGCGGGTACACTCACCCGGTCACCAGTCATTGTAAATGCTTTGATCCCGGCCTGGGGCGTGGGACATGGTTCCTATGCCCCAGAATTGGGGGCCAAGGGACCAAGGCCGCGCTCAGCTTAACCCGCGGCCAAAGTGTACTATTCTCACTAGTAGTAGAGTAAGAGAATCACAATATTTGTTTTGAGTCAACACGCGATTTATCTCATCATTTCTTCATTTTCTTCATTTTCTTTTTTCCATCTTCCCCTATCGTCCCTTTTCTTTACAAACATGAACACGAATTCCGATTGGGTGAAGCGAGCATTTCTCTTCAAAAAGCAGCTCGCTGCGAAAATCCCTGCGGAATGGAAGAAGCTCACCCCTGATATTGAGGCCTCTCAAAATGTAATCGATGCCGTTGCTCTAAGTGGCATTCTCTCCGAAACTGAACTGCAAATATTGCGGCTCGATGCCATGGGGCTCATAGATGCCATCGCCCTCAGGAAGTATACATCATTCCAGGCCACAAACGCGTATGCCAAGGCCGCAGCGATAGCCCAAAATCTTACCAACTGCTTGGTGGACTGGTTTCATGAGGAAGCCCTGGAGAGGGCAGCGTGGCTGGATAAACAGCTGGAACAGACGGGGACAGTTGTCGGGCCCCTGCACGGTCTTCCAATTTCGCTAAAAGGTAATAAATAAATAGATTGCTGGAAAAGCTCATGCCTGATACTATTATAGATATCTGCGGTATCGCCGGTCACGAGTGTACGGCTGGCTTCCTGTCGTTTGCTGGAAATAAGGTACCTGACGCGGATGGAACGTTGGTTGCAATTTTGCGCGACGCAGGAGCCGGTGAGTTCTTCCATTTTGACCCATGGCGTTGACTGAGCTTACTCCTTCAGTATTCATCGTCAAAACGGCCGTTCCGCAGGCCATCATGCACCTTGAAACCGACTGCTTTCTGGGACCATGCACCAACCCTTATAACCGAACTCTAACTCCCGGCGGAAGCAGTGGGGGCGAGAGCGCCCTCATCGCAATGAAAGCTAGTGCCATGGGGTTAGTTGATGTGCGATCTGAGAACCTGATGAGGAATTCTCGCTGACTCTATTCAGTGTCGGAACCGATATCGGTGGCAGCATTCGCGCGCCGGCTGCGGTCACGGGTATCTGGGGTTTCAAGCCAACGGCTAGCAGAACACCCAAGTATGGCAATGTCGTCAGTTTCACTCTCCGTTTCTTTATGGACTATATTGTGTTAGACTGACCGTGGGCCATGATCATCCCTTTTAGTCAACGATGTCTGGACAAGAGGCCATCGTTGGAGCTTATGGTCCGATGGGACAGTCTGCGCGCGATATGAATTTATTCATGAAGGTGGTGCTTGCGGCTGAACCGTGGAAAATTGATCCAACCCAAGTTGCCATGCCTTGGCGGATAGAAGAGCTCACTTGGCGTGGCGGTGCGGCCACACCGACTATCGGGGTCATGTGGGATGATGGAGTCGTTCTGCCTCATCTACCAATTTCTAGGGCCTTGAAGTATGCGGTCGGAAAGCTAAGGGTAGCTGGGTTCACCGTGGTCGAATACAAGGCATACAACGCCAAGGAGGCTTGGGACATAATAGTAAGTGCTCGGGTTGCTTGCTGGTTTCTGGGCGGAATGTCATATGGTAGCTCGGAGAGGCTAACAGAATCCAGAGCCAGTTATATTTTACCGACGGCGGCGAGCGGATAAAGAAATACTGCGCGGATAGTGGAGAGCCAGTGATGGAGATGACCGAATGGATTGTTAAGCAGAACTCTCGCCCTCGGTCTTCTCTCGAAGTGTTTGACGTATGCCCTCAACTACTACTCTATCATATTGAGCCTAGCTAATGGCAAGCAGCTTGTCTCACAGCGGGACGAATACCGTGCGCGATACAACAAGCATTTTCAAGCCGCTGGGGTGGACGTTGTGTTATGCCCGGCCGGGTATGGACCAGCGCAGCCCCTGGGAACCACCAAATGGTGGGGGTATACTTCACAATGGAATCTGGTTGATTATCCAGGAGGTGTTTTCCCGACTGGGCTGTCTGTCGACCCTGTAATGGATAGTCCTGTTGCGCGGGAGGCTTTTTATAGCGACTTGGACCGTGAGCTTTGGAGCGAATGTGAGACAATCCCTTTTTCTGTAGTAAGTTGAGATACTAAGACTGGTTGGTTTTGAACAGACGATCCGAAACGACTGGTCGACGCTCCCCTCTCTCTGCAGGTCATCGGCGCTAGGTGGGAGGATGAGAAAGTGCTCGCGGCAATGACCCAGATTTCGGAAGTTGTTCGAGCATAAAGACTCCAATGAAGAAGTGCTATGATTCGAGCTAATGAAAACAATTCCTAAGTATATTATTCGATAATAATCATTCCAATAGTTAGGTTATTAGTATACGTATTATTATTATATAACACCAGCCAGAAATGCCCTATCCTACACAACCATTTCCCTTCGCTTAGTTAGTGTATATGGGATCTACTTATAGACCTACTCTATAAGTATTTAGGGGTTCTATACTAAGCTTTTAGTATTAACTTATACTAGTTCCCTTTTATTCGATAGTTATAAGCCCGGTTAGCTAGTGCCTTTTATAATAGCCTTATTTAAGTGCTATATAGTCGCTTATATATTTGCTGAACGAAGCGAAGCAAAATTAATATAATTAAGAACTATATATGAACAGCTTAAATCCATGAACCTAGCAGGTTCTCAGTCGGGAGTAGAGTTAGTACCGGATCTAGATTAGGAACTTGAATTTCGTGTTGGTCAAGTCTGTTTGATCCTGCCAACCATCGAGAATATCGCCTTCCGCCGTGCTTTCGGGATGCTCGACCGCGATCTTGGCGTTACGGCGGTTAAGTGGGATACTGTTAACCATGTAGATTGAAATGAGCTAACATGGATATCAGTCAATTACCAACCAGAAAAATTGAATGAAATCTAAGACCTACAAATATCGCAATACAGTAGGAGGCGAGCATTGCCGTGATCCCTCCAGTGTATGCGGGTGCTTGGTTTGCTATAAAGGTTTGCGGTCCCCTGGTGGCCGCATCTCGTAAGTGAACGTCCAAACCGGCACTCAAAACTTTCAACTCACACGATGCCTCCAACGAGATAGCCATAGTAACCGATGCCATAGACTAGAAGTTTCTTGGTGTATCCTGCTGTGTTCGCCATGGCGGTCGTCATCATGAGAAGGTAACTGGGCCAATAGAAATACATCATAAATAGGACCCCGAGGCTGGCGCTTTCTGCAAATGACTATCAGTTACGTTCAACCGTTCACAAAGGGAGAAGGTAGGCTCACTGTTTTCCCGAGGAATGACGTGCAGGAGCACAGTCGACAGAAGGGGGATGATGCATGCTCCTTGTCGTCAAGCACCTGACGAGCTGTGGCCATTAGCCAAAAGCTCAACTGCACATGCCATAAGGGAACTTACTCTTTACTGCAACCCACGACAACATTAAGGCCCCAAGCCAACTAATCATGCCAACCGGAATGCTCATCAAGATGGTTTGGTGAGTATTAAAGAAGATATAATAGGAATTACTAGATAGTAAAATAAACTTATAAACCCTATTAGGTCTATTATATAGAATCTACCTACTACTACCGCTATAATATAAAGAGTAATATATTTAGATTACCTCGGAGTTGGACTTTGTATTTCATTGGGTTTCCTACTTATAGCTGTCACATTGGGCGCATTCATCCTGACTCGGCGAAAAGCCCATTAGAATGAGAATGGGAAAGCCCCAGCAAGAATCCAGGTCAGCAACCGACTGGCTACAAATTCTGTTTACGAAGATAAAGATTCCCACTATACGGCTCTGCCACGGATGGAGACAATGGCTACACTTTGCCAGTTACCCGGTCATGATCAAAGGCCGACAGGAACGGAGAGACGGCTGAGTGAATTAACGTCCATTGGGCGAGTGGAATTGGATTGATCTAATTATTAGGCAGCAATGTACATAAGGTTCGCTTGTCTGTCAGAAATAAATCCAATATTATCACATACGTGGTTCCTTTACTGTGCCCGTTGTAGTTCAAAGGAAGTCTGATTCAGAGGGAATAACTGAGGCTACATGTACAAAAAGATCAAGTCGGTTCTTTGTATAGAATATGCAGGAATTGATTCCGATGGCGGGTCTTAGTTCCTATCGACATCAACTCCATATTACAACAAAGATCATGTATCCCATGGCCCAAAGATATGTACGACGCGTCGCCGCATTACCCCTACCTTGGCTCTAGAGATGAATAATGGTAACTCTGCCTCTCTTTGCACATGTCAGCATCGAACAGACCTCTTACTGGAATCGAAGCAGCAGTTGAAATAAATTGAGGTGCAGCTGACTTAGGTTCCTAATTCCTGAAGCTCCAAAGAAAAGCCACACGGGAGACGAACATTGCATGGCTTTTCTCCATTGGGAATCTCATATGCTTGTTCAATTCGTGGAACAACGACCATATGCGGTACTCTTGCCTCGCGGGTTGTACGTTTCGATGTATCCACTTATTTTCATGAACAGACACGACGCTCCTAATTTGGCATAACCGGGTTATCACCGAATTCACCTGAACTCTTGAAGTAAATACATCGTGCCCGCCCCACTTCCATTTTGTAACCATGGACTACCCAGAAAGCCTAAATACATTGGTCTCCAATTTAATTCCCCCTATGGCTTAGAGGACATGACTACTCGTCGTTCTCGCCTGATTAATTCTCTTCCTCCGCTATTTGGTCCGCATTTAAGACTTCCCCATCGCTTGCACTGTCTGATTCTTCATTATCGTACGAGTTACAAGACGCATGAAATACATCGTTATTCACATTCTTCTCCAATTCAGCTCCCGTTGATGTGGAGAAGAATGAATGGTCCGTACGGAGTGTGAGACCCTGGTAAATGTATCCCATGGGAGTATGAGAGATATCTTGCCCTTTGAGCGGACGCAAGATATAGATACTGGGCACTAGCCTACCCTTCGCTACGGAGAAAAATCAAACGCATGCAATGAGCAAGAAGAAAGCTACTGAGATTTGGACTTTGGAGACGTAGTACCTAAAGCCTATCGATTGAGATACTTAGTATCTCCAGTGTATGGCGACGCACACGTACTCGTGATTGATGCGCTTCTGGTGGACAAGAGATTATCGCAGAAGTCTGGGGGAAATCCCACAGTGCTCACAACCGGGTGCAAATAAGGATCCATTAGACCTCCAGAAAGCCCACCCGGCCCACAGCCCTACCCAACCCAACCCACCAAATGGGCTAGGTTTTGGGCCTATACCTCGGGCCCATCGATGGGCTATGGGCCCCCATTATGAACCAAACAATAAAAACATACCAATGTATCGTGGCTACATAATTAATGCATTTTTTCCCGGTTTTTTTAGGTATTCAAATTACCGTTACTACAGAGAAGGTAGTGATTCTGACTCAGTTACCTAGGCCGATCAATCATAATATATATATCTCTTCATGCTAATACTCACCTAGGTACGAATTCGTGGACCACGGGTCAAATTGGATCTTTTTGGGATGATTTTGTATGAAATCTAGTATCATAATACTAAAATGAGTATAATATTTACTTAATTTCTTACTATGATAATATAATAATACTAAATATACAGGTTGGTACATACGTAAAATACAGCTATTAATCAACTACTTTATACGTGCCAAGACTATATTTATGCATAGAAATGGGCTTTGATGGGGGCCTCATGGGCCCCCATAAATGGGCTGTGGGTTGGGCTGTGGGCTAGGGGCTTGGGCCCATTTGTGGGCTATCTTGAGGTCTAGGATCCACATCCCGAGGTAATTTCAACAAATATAACCAAAAGTGACTTAGGATAATCAGTGATATGAGGAATAGGATAGTTGAGAGGAGATTCATGATAGTAGTAATATGAGGCAGTACCTGGATTATTCATATAACCAGTACCCAGACGATTCAGGCAACGGAAGAGCTTTGCTGTAATCATATCCTTCGAATCTTCTCGTACTCGGGCAAAGCCCAATTGACCATCCATTCACATTCGAGGATCTGCTTCGCAGAAGAGCGATTTTCAGACCTGAATTTAAGCATTGACTTCAACATCTTAAGAATAGCATCCCTTTCGGCCGGTTCAATGCACGGCATACCTTTCCTCTGTCGAGGCTCCTGCATATCTTGTTCGAATCTGTCCTCCCACGACCGGTAAGGGACCCGGTTGATCGGCTTCCCATCTTCCGTGAATCTACTATGTCGCCCCTCCCATTTGTGCCACCATTCCGGGGGCAGCATACCAAGTGCATCGACTTGCTCGCAAGTAATGCTATCTTCGGTCGCAAACATGTCGTCAAAAAGTGAGTTCTGACCTATGGTGTTCCATAAAGAGCATCCGAGGGACCAGATGTCTGATGGGAATGACATAGGCTTATGTGGCTCGAACTGAACCTCTGGTGGTCGGGAAACAAGCGGAGTGTGGGACTCAAACCTCTGTTGCTTGGTAGGGGAGAAGGCCTCACCGAAATCGCTGAGTAGGATTTTGGCTTCTGGGGGTTTGAGTTTGTCACTTGCCTCACCAAGCCAGATTGGTAAAACGGCCCGTGATGGGATATTCGGTGGGAGCGGTTGCCCATCAAAACGTCTTATTGCTTCAAATTCCGGTTCTCCGTACTTTTTGTACAATCCCTCCACAGAAAGTTGGCTTAGGTCAAATGGCAACTGGAGGAGAACATTTCCAGCATGGAGATCTCCGTGAACGAATCCCTGGGAGTGGACGTACTCAACTGCAAGGACTAGCTGTGCCGCCAAGGCTCGAGCAACCTCTAATTGGAAAAGGCGGTTATATGAGGCATCTTTTGCCTCGGAGAGACTCATCCTTGCCGGGATTGTCACGTAACAATGGTGCGTACCATTCGATCCTTGAATCCTGAATCTGTCTAGTACCGATGGTATCAGTGTCTTTCCTATGCTAGTGCTTGAGCTTTGTTGCGAGTTGGAAAGTTCTGAAAGGACGCTGAATTCAAGCGGGTTCGAATCCGCGGTACACACTTTGATGGCGACATATTTGCCATTTTTTTGATCTCGAGCCAGCCAGATTGTCGAGTACGTGCCGTGACCAAGTTTTTGAACCACTTGATAGCGATTGTGAATATGATCACCGATTGTCATGGAGTGATAACCTCCCATGCGATAGCTTTCCAGTTTTTCCACTCCTTCGATGGGCTCATAAAGGTGATGCGAGGAATCATCACCCTTGGGAGAGTGAGACATAAGAGCAGCCGTGCAGAAAAAGCCGCGAATTTGATTTTGGTAATGCTGAGTTTGTCTGGCTTTGCTGGAAGTGGAATGAAGACGAGAAAGCAATAAACACGTCTGGAAAGGCCGAAATGGGGATGAGATCAAATTCCTCATGGTACAGCTAGCTCTGAAGCTGAATTTCACTCATGTTAAAACAATCGTGACAAGGTTGGGACACAAGCCTCGCGTAGATAATAGGTTCATGTTCGAGGTTGCCCGAAGACACGCGCCAAGGGTCGATCGAAATAGTCCTCTTCCGGGAGATGATTCCCAAAGAGCAACCAACTTTGGAGGTATCCACTCATCTTTACCGGGCGTCAAATAAAACGGTACCGCTCCACAACAGTGAAAAGTACGCGCCAGGATCTGGGTGTGAGAATTTCGGGATGTATTCAGTCTCTGTTATGGTAATTTAGGTATTCTAATTTCTGCCAGTCTAAAAACAGGCCCTAGAAAATCAGGCATCAGACCCCTGGCCGCTATGCACCTTCGCACCCGTTTCCACATCTCACCCATCGGATATAGCAGCGAAGAAGCTCATCCCAAAATCCACTCTCTGGAATTGAGAGGGCACCACGAAATTGTAAGAACTCTAAGTCCTCTGGGGAGATGTTAGCCGGCAAGGGTTTAAAAACCGCCTCGGTTTCATCCGCTTGACCACCTAACCTTCCAAAGGTGGATTTCAATTCAGTCTGACTCATGCTCGAAATGCTGTCGACCCAACTCTTCCGTCTCCATAGTCAATTCCTCCACGAATAGAGAGCTCAAGAAACCCAGTACTCCAAAAGCTGCCAGTTCATACCAGACTGTCTGCATGGCGTCCTTGTATGCATCTCGAATGAGGTCCCGTAGATCAGGAGAGATGTCGGCTGTTCGCAAATAGGGAATAAAGCTCACAGCCTCACTAGGGTCTTTCAATAATTCCAAAGAAGTAGGTAAATCGATGCCGCTAATCCTATTGGCGAGGACACTGCTAAATGTAGTGGCACCAACTGCAAGACCAATAAGGGCACCGAATAGCCTGAATGCGACCATTATTCCCATTGCGAGACCCTGGTCATCGGGTGTAGCACTGGCTTGCATTGGGATAGGAGGGACGCTGAAGATTGTGCCAATACCAATCCCCGCAATCACCTGGAAACTAGTAGTTATAGCTACCGAGGAAGATTGGTCCCATAGTGAGAAGAGACCACAGCCAACAGCGAGGAAAACCCATCCAGACCAAATTTCCCACATATATTTCCGAAAGAAGTCAACGGCGAAGGCAGCAATTCCCGTAAAGACAAAGACCACACAGCAGAATGGTAGGATCGAGATCGAAGATTTCAACGGTGCTTCGAGGTAGACCGCTTGGAAAAATAGTGGAAGATACTGTAGAAGAGTATAAAGCACGAAGCCATGGATAAAGCTTCCAAGTAGAGACATTTGTGCCGTTCTCGAGCTAAAGATACGGTAGGGGAAGACAGCGTTAGTCTGATAACCCTCGTAAAATGCAAATCCCACCAAAATCAAAACACCAATGATTAGCGGAACGATCGTTCGCCACGACCCCCAAGGGTACATATTCCCTGCCCAACTAAGCGGTAGGGCGAAAAGAATACAACCGGCCGTAAATAGTAGCATTCCAAGCCAGTCGATACGGCTAGGTTGAAGGGACTGATCAATTGGTCTCAGGCGCATAAAGAAAATAGCCAGAAAGAGGGCAATGCCAATTATAGGTAGGTTAATCCAGCCGATCCATCTCCACGTAACAAACTCACTAAAGACTGCACCGAGAATGGGACCCGCGATGCACCCTGTAGCCATTGGAAGCGAAAGTAATCCAATATATACAGCCCTCTCTTGCAGAGTAGTGATATCGGCGATAATAACCTCACTTAGGACGTCAAGTCCGCCTCCGCCTAGTCCTTGCAGAACACGTCCTACAATCAGAACTGCCATGTTTTTCGCGACGGCAAAGACAATCGATCCAGTACCGAAAAGGGTAAAAGCCGTATAAAGAGGAGTCTTACGGCCGTAGATGTCTGAGAAACTGGTATAAATAGGCTGGATAACCACGACTGCTACTGTAAAGGAGATGTTGGCCCAAAACGCGGTCAAAGTCGTGCCGGAAAGTTCATCGGTGATGGCCTATAGAGAGGAAGGGTTAGGTGAACTCAATGATCGTTTGAATTGAAGGACTGGTTATTGAATTACCGGGATTGCAACGGCCAACGTAGTGGCATCCAGGGACACCAAGAATACCATTAATAGCAAAGCTATAAATGCAAGATAGAATGACAGAGGCTTTCGCTTCCGGCTCCGTTGCCCTGTTTCGGGGTCGGTTGGTGCTAAGATATTTGATACATCTTTTTTCTCCGTACAGTCGCATTCAGATTGGGTTTGAGATTGTGCTTGACACTGGGACTGAGACGGAGTTTTGAGATCTCCTAATGACTGGTCGGAACATTCTTTCGTGTTTGGTGGTGCGGTTTGTATTGGTGAAGACATTCTTTGGGTATTTTGGAATAAATCGAAGATTGATACTCGAATTTCTCCCTTAGAGGAGCAAAATGGCTACAAATATGCACATAGCCAAGGGCTGTTTGAAGTGATTAGTAATGAGGTAGATTGGTAATCGAGCTCCAGGGGTATCTCCCGTTGTTACATTCACCAATTTAATTTATGTGATAAGATTGAAAGAAATGGCGCGATATAATCCTTGTCGTTATGTACGCGTTATCTCACTGTTAAGCCGCCAGAAGGGGGTCCAGACAAAGAAACAAGAGTTTAAGCGGGTGGCGTAAGGGGACCGACTGACTTCCGGGAAATTCGGAAGATCGACGAAGCTTGGGATGCTGTGCCAGAGGATTTCTTGAATATTCTTATTGAGAGTATGCCTAGCCGGTGCCTGGCGGTTATTAAAGCTAAATGGGGGCCTACTACTTACTAGATATTGTTGTATAATAGTAAGAAATGAAATTGAGAGTTGAGAAAGATATGTTGTATATGTTGTAATAGTAAGAAATTAAAAGTTGAGAGTTTGAGAACCCTGTTTTTTAAAGAAAAAATGTAGTACGACTTTGTAAAATACCATATTAAATACTACGCTAATTTATACGCTAAAATTCATAAGTTGTACATCGACTACCTCCGATGCCTTGTTCATTGGTTCGAAAGCATCCAATGAGAACTTTTCTGTCCATGATTGAGTTTTAATCTATAGTAATTCTGGCCCTCGGAGAAAAAAGTACCATAGTAATTCGATTTGCCGCCGAGAATCTGCTGGCGATTTCACAGCACAGTATGGCGTGTGGTTATCTTATGCTTTTTTGGCCTCAGCGTCTTTCGATAGCTAACTAAGATACTTTCAAGATCGAATCTACACAATTGTTCCCGAAATGGGCCTCAATGATCATGCTGGTAAGTCTGGGGGTATATATGTACCTTCTGCAGTTTATTCTGTACAGAGAGATTTCAAACTTACGTGGGGTCTTTAGCCTGCTGCCAATGTAGACACAAAAAGATACGCTGCAGCCGGGAACGCCCACAGTGTTTTAACTGTGCCAGGCTAGGATATCGATGTGAATGGTCAGAAAAAGGAAAGAAACCTAATCAGACGAAGAAACTGTGAGTTGTTGATCAGAACTACATGCCGGGGTGCTGGTATCAAACCCGTGATCCCGAGCAATATTCTAAATGCTCTCTAGATCGAATGAGATTACCGACCTACGCAACCGAGTTGAAACCTTGGAAACCCTTGTAGCCACAATGTATGGCTCGCTGCATGTTCCCCGTATTCCCGCAAAAGCACTGGCCATCTTCGACGCCGATAGCAACTCTGGACCCTCGGATTGCAAGAAAGCGGAGTTGAACGGATATGGAAATAATATACTTGGACAGGAACATACGCGGTGGAACTTTGAGACCCCATTAAAGCATCAGGGGACGGAACCAGGGAACTCTTCGGACCTATATGGCGGTAAATTGGGTGCTTTTACCCCAGTTGAGCAGCAGCAACAAGATATCTATACACGGTCCCACGAGGTATCATGTCTCCCTCTTGAACTGGCACACGTCCAGTCAGTGCTTACAGACATGAACCAATGCCCATTGGCTCCTGGAGCTGGAGAGCAAGCAAACTACTATACAGGTCTTTTTTAGAGAAGTTGGTATGAAACCGCGTGACACGGATACAAAATACATTGACCACCACAAAGGTTCTACGGGTCTTGGTGGATTAATAGTTAAGTCCAAGGGCGATATTCACCTTGTCTTGAGAAACCTCTTCAACGTAGAACGGGAATTATGTTCAAGCAATGAATTCAAGGGTTGCGCTTTGCAATTCCATTTGTTTAACAAGCAGCATGGTCTTCACTGAAGAATAATCCTTTCAGATATTCGTAAAAGTCGCGATGTCTTTCTAGGTTCATACGCCATTTCCATTCGCTTCCGCTGCGGCCTGCTGAGCTTGCACCCGCCGTGCAGCTGTGGGTATTTTACCACTACCTTTACCACTGGCTTCGATATCAAGCATCTCTTGTGCCCATTCACAAATTGTCTCTGCAAGCTTCTCCACTTCCTCTTTGGTATTAGTGGCATGAAATACGACACGCAGACGGCCTTGCCCTTTAGGAACCACAGGGTAGTCGATAGGAAAGGCACAAATGCCGGCCAGCTGCATGTGATAGCACAGCCAGAGGGTATACCGCTGACGGGTCATTACTGGAACCACCTGCGTGAGGAATGGGCGAGACTCCCAGTCCTCAGCAAGTGGAATAGAGAGAATACCCTCTTCGTTCGCCTCGTCCCAGACTGGATTTTCTGTGATGGTTTCAAAGAAGTATTTCACCAGATGTTGGATATTGTCTTGCAACTATGGTGACTATTAGAATACTTTAGATGTTATTTCGGGAAGACCACACATACCGGCTGCGTCTGGCCACTGTTCATAAGCTTGTACCCGGCAGTGATAGCAGCAACCATGGGAAAAGAAGGTGCAGTCGAATAGATGAAGCAGCGAGCATTGTTAATCAGTATCTCACGAATGGTGCGATTGGAAACCACAACAGCTGGATCGAAAATGTTAGCTAAAGTACGAAGCACTTAAGTATTCTTGAAAGCAGTAACAGACCTCCTGTTGTAGCTAATGCCTTTCCATAAGTATGCATACGGATTGCAATTTCATTTTCAAGGCCCAGCTCACTTACAAAGCCTCGTCCCTGACGCCCAAAAACACCCGTGGTATGCGCTTCATCAACCAAAAATTGGGCATTTCCATCAGGGAAGAGCTCTTTGGCAACATCGACAAGCTCCCGTAGAGGCGCAACGTCGCCATCCATGCTATACATCGACTCCAGGCAGATCAGCACAGACCGCTTGCCCTCCTTGATGAGTGGCTCGGTGTTGAGAACATGCGATAAGACTTCACGGAAGTCTTCGACATCATTGTGCCTGAACGATTCCTTACACAATGCTTTGCTTGCGAGCATGCCCTCATGCATACTAGCGTGGCACAACGCGTCAAAAACGATAGCATCGCCTGGTCGCGGAATGGCGGCCATGATGGCTGTATTGGCCTCAAAGCCCGAGTGGAAAAGCAGAGCACTCTCACCGCTATGGAATTCCGCAATTGTAGCCTCCGCATTTTCAATGTATGCGTTGTTCCCGTTCAAGAGACGCGAGCCACCGGCACCAAGTTCAAAGTTTGGGTTCTCCGCTAGCTCTTGGAGGAAAGCCTCGCGAATGAGTCCGCTAGCAGTGAGATGGAGAAAGTCTAGAGTGCTGAAGTCAATGCTTCCTGGAGCGGGCTCGTTGCTTCGGACCATGAAGACGCTGCGCTCGGCGCGACGTAGGTCGAGCGCCTCTTCCAAGTTGCGGTAGAATCTGGGAGCATTGCGCAAGGAGGGAGCCTTGGCTGTATGGTTTGGGAACCAATTCGCAAGGAGTGTAGGGTTTGCCATTTTTGCAGTAGATATAAAGACCCGGGAGTTTTTTTGACTGTTTGCGAGGACTTACTATCAAGATCTGAACATTAGAGGCGCGTTTCTTTTCTTATCTTCGAGGACTCTTGCTTCCGGATATTACAGTTTGATGATTTGTATTTTATTACGTATGACTTGGTAGACCTCTAGGGTTCTCTTCGGTCTCTTCATCCCTGGATCCCAAAAATAACCAGCAAATAAAACTCAATCGATGATCCGAAAACATCATCTATTCTCATAGCGTATGCAGAGCAAATTGTGTGCCTTGTGGCGCCTTTTTAAGGCTGATTTGAATGTGTTCTCGTATATGCAATCCGCATCTCACACTCCTGCGCGAATTGCGAATTGCAAGGTTCCTAGGCCAATCATTTCCCATTGTTATGATGAATCTTCATTTGCCAATGTTTTATTTCCCTAAAATAAAATAGATAGGACACGGAACCCGTACGGGCAGCGGGACCCGAGGTTACATACACTCTGACATGTATGTACATACTAAAGAGGGGCCCCTGCAACGGAGGCAGCAGGGGTAGCGACAAGCCTGCGAAACAGGGTGAAAGCAAAGTCGTCTACTGGGAGTAGTAGGGTGCTAGAAACAAGTGGGGCCACCCACGTTCTGACGTTGCCGCGGCCAACGGAGCCCGTCCACAATCTGCAAGGAAGTGGAGCCCTGCACGGTTCACGCCTGGTAAACGCAATAATGTCTTTCGTATATGTGACTTCAACTCGGGTTAGCTGGCACTATGAGATTTGATATCGGTGGTAAGTCTACCTAGGTATGAATGCCATATTTATGATTACACGTAATAGAATATTGGATAATATTGGGAAAGTTCATAGTAGAAAATATATATATTCAATGGACGACTCCTAATGTCAAACCCAAAATCCGAATATCTGGGACTTCCCTCTTGATATATGTGCCATCTGTTAAGCCCGTCTCTCCTTGGTTCACGATAGTCATGACAGTGCAAATCTTGGGCGAGCCCAATCAGCCTAATGGAAACTCTCCAAATGGCGATGGTATCTACGAAAATTTCCTTGAGGTAAACAGGACCAACGGATCCAATTGCTCCATCAGCAACGGCCATTTCGAACACCAGGAAACCGATACTTTCAAGCCCATTGCCATCTGTGGAATGTCCTGCAGGCTGCCCGGGGGCATTGAATCCCCTCAGGAACTGTGGGATTTTCTCATGAGCAAAGGCGATGCTCGCTCACGGATCCCGGCATCACGATATAATATCGACGCCTACTACTCACCAGTCGATAAACCAGGGACTGTCAAGACAGAGTACGGATACTTCCTGAAAAATAATCTTGGGTTGTTCGACAGCTCATCTTTCACAATGTCTCCCATGGAGCTTGCTCGATGCGATCCTCAACAACGTTTGATGCTGGAAGTGGCACGCGAATGCATTGAAGATGCTGGGGAGACTGAATGGAAAGGGCGCCGTATTGGTGTCTATGTGGGGAATTTTGGCGAGGACTGGAATGAGATGATGGATCGCGATGACCAGCAATACGGAGTGTATCGCCTTGCAGGGTCGGGCGATTTTGCGCTTTCAAATCGCATCTCCTATGAAATGGATTTGCAGGGACCTAGGTATGTTCCCGTGAAACCTAAAATGCACATATCATAGGCTAATGACTTGAAGTATGACAATCCGAACCGCATGCTCGTCCTCACTGGTTAGTTTGAATGAAGCATGTCTAGCAATAGCACGAGGCGACTGCTCATCTGCGATTGTTGGAGGAACCAGCTTGATATTGACACCAAGTATGACTATCAAGCTGTCGGAGCAGGGTGTGCTATCCGCCGATGGGTCATGTAAGACCTTCTCATCCGATGCCAATGGATATGGTCGCGGGGAGGCTGTTAATGGTCTGTATATCAAACCTCTGGCGGATGCTCTAAGGGACGGAAATCCTGTCAGAGCTGTCATTAGAGCCACGGCCACAAACCATGACGGAAAAACGCCTGGAATGACATATCCAAGCTCGGAAGCGCAAGAAGCCTTGATAAGGCACGCGTACAAGATTGCGGGCATCTCAGACTTTTCTGAAACTGCCTTTGTCGAATGCCACGGGACTGGAACATTGGTCGGTGACCCAGTCGAAACCAAAGCGGTTGCTAAGGTTTTTGGCAATTCTGGAACTTATATTGGTTCTGTCAAGCCTAACCTAGGCCACTCTGAGGGCGCATCTGGTCTCACCTCCGTTATCAAGGCAGTTCTTGCACTTGAAAATCGCACAATTCCTCCTAACATCAAGCTTGGTATGCCGAATAAAAATATCCCATTCGAATCGGCTAAATTAACGGTTCCTGTGGAGCCAACTCCATGGCCAACTTTATCGAAAGAGCGGATCTCTGTTAACTCATTTGGTATTGGCGGAAACAATGCCCACGTCATTTTGGACTCGGCGGCGAGCCATCGTGCATCGGCCCAGTTTGAAGAAGCCTCTGACAACCCACAGTTACTTGTATACTCAGCAACCTCCCCCGAGTCACTGCAAAGAAGTATAGAGAAATATACTACATACCTCGGCCGCTACCCCGAGCGTATTGAAGACCTCGCTTTCACTCTGGCCAATCGACGCCAGCATCATTCACACCGAGCCTTTGTGGTGTCTAGCAGGGAGAAACCTGGAGCACCATCCCCACTGATGAAGCCTATTAACTCATCCAACGTGGTAATGGTTTTCACGGGACAAGGCGCCCAGTGGCCACAGATGGGGCGAGCTCTCTTGCGCTCTAACCAAGTCTTCAAAAGCACCATCCAAGAGCTTGATAAGCACCTGAAAGCACTCAGGGAGGAAGGGCCGAGTTGGACAATCGAAGCCGAGTTGCGCAAACCCGCCAAGACCAGCAAATTGGCCACCGCGGAACTATCTCAGCCGCTTTGCACTGCTCTTCAGATTGCTCTTGTGGACAGTCTGGCGGCCATTGGCATAATTCCGAGTGCAGTTGTCGGTCATTCGAGTGGTGAGATTGCAGGAGCGTATGCATCCGGTGCCCTCACAGCCCAGGAGGCAATTATAGTTGCTTTCCATCGCGGTGTGGTGGCCAAGAAGCAATCTCGGGCTGGAGCTATGGCAGCTATTGGATTGGGTTGGGCTGATGTCAAACCCTTCTTGATTCCTACTGTCGATGTCGCTTGTGAAAATTCACCCAGAAGTGTGACTCTATCTGGTGATGCTGATAAGGTTGAGGAGGTTGTTGCCGCAATTCAAAAGGCACGCCCAGATGTTCTCGCACGTCTTCTGAAGGTTGAAAAGGCGTACCACTCGTATCATATGGCCGAGGTCGGTGATGAATATTACCGTCTTGTGGGACCAAAGATGTTCGGACGCTCTGCTTCCAAGTTATTCTTCTCTAGTGTCACAGGGGAGCTACTGGAAGAGAATGAGAAGTTGGACGCGAAGTATTGGCAACGGAACTTGGAGTCTCCAGTTCTATTCTCCAGTGCAGTTTCTCGCATTGCAGATCATCCTGTTGGGAAGAACGCTGTCTTCCTGGAAATTGGGCCACATTCAGCTTTGGCTGGTCCGGTTCGTCAGATTCTAACAGAAAAGTCAGTCCAAGCCCCATATATCGCGACGATTCTGCGGGGGGGAACTGCACAGAGTCATTCCTGTCAGCCATCGGCAAACTATACACACTACATATTCCAATCGACTTTAAGGCAATGGTACCCGACGGTATCTGTCTTGCTGGTTTACCACAATATCCCTGGAATCACCAAAAGAGCTATTGGTTCGAAAACCGCGTCACCCAGGAGTGGCGGCAACGTCAGTATCCTTATCATGACCTTCTAGGCGTGCGGTCCACCGAAAGCGCTAGTTTCCTACCTACTTGGCGCAACGTGTTTCAAATCGACAATGTGCCGTGGGTGCGGGATCACAAAGTCAGTAATGATATCGTCTTTCCCTTCGCCGCCTACGTAGCAATGGCCGGAGAGGCAGTACGCCAAACCAGCGGTATCCAAGAGGGATTCACTGTTCGAAACGTTGAAGCCATCATGGCACTCATTATTTCCGAAGATTCTCCTGTAGAAATTGTGACCACATTTCAACGCGACGAGGCTGATAGTGACTGGTGGAAATTCACTATCGGCTCTCACAACGGCCATTTTTGGACAAGACACTGTGAGGGTGAAGTTACCGCTTTACAACATACTTTGGGCTGTTGTGATATTATCGAAGAGCTTCCCCGCAAGATTCTCACCCAGAGCTGGTATGATGTTCTGCGTCGTGCAGGCCTTGACTTTGGGCCTCGCTTTCAATGTCTTGATAACATGCGAGCTTCAACCACCGGGGCCCCGGGCCGCTCGACTGCGACTATCTATAACAAAACTCAGGGTGACGAGAAAATGTACCATCAGCATCCTGTTGCTATCGATGCCGCTTTGCAACTGATGGTATGTGCTGCTGCGTACGGAATTGGCCTCAAGCACCGAAACAATGTCGCGACGGGAGTGGGTGAGCTCAACGTTTTGCGAAGCCCGGGGAATTCCCTTGCTGGCGTTGGAACGGGATCATTTACACAAAATGGCTCCACACGCGGGAACGGGTACTGTGTGGCAGGAAAACAAGTCGTTATACGCATGTCAGGAGTTAAGCATAACATTCTGGAGGCTCCTCGGAAAGAGGAATTGCACGCCGCGGCTCATGTAACGTGGCAACCGCATATTGACTTCGTTGACGTTACAAAGTTAATCAAGCCATCTTTCGACAAGGCTGTGTACATGTCAACACTCAATGAGCTGGCACAGCTCTGCATCCTGCACTCGTGGATTTCTATCTCATCTCTGAAGCCGACGGCCCCTCACTTGCTCAAGTACCGGGCTTGGATCGAGTCACAGGCAAACTCAACGGGGCTTTCTTCACCAACCTGGCAGACTCTGCGTAGCCGGGGCCTTCGTGAAAGAATTGAGCGCCGGGTCGAACATCTCTCACAAACCCCAGCTGCGCCTGCGGCCTCTGCCCTTTTCAATGCAAACAATATACTGGAAGGCATATTTACAGGCAAAGGAGATGCCTTGGACATCATAAACGATGGCAATACCCACGATCAGCTCTATGCATTCATCGAAACATTTGACATCTCTCCCCTCGTTACTATCATTGCTCATACTCGTCCCAACTTACGGGTTCTTGAATTAGGAGCCGGTAAAGGCACATCTACATCCAAAATATTGGAGGCATTAGGATCATCGTTTTCCAAATACACATTCTCCAATGTGTCATCGGTCCACTTTCAAGCGGCCAAAGAGCAGTTCAAGGGCGTATCCAAGCTGGAATTTTCTGTTCTGGACATTGGAAAGGATCTGGAAGAGCAAGGGTTTGCAGACCGACAGTACGACCTTATTATTGCCACAAACGCGGTTCATCTCACAGAGAGCCATTCACGCAGCCTGGGAAACTTGCGTGCTCTGACTTCAGAGGGAGGAAGACTCTTGCTTCAGGAATTGTGTCCTTCAACCAAGTGGATGACCTACATTCTTGGCCTGTCGCCCATATGGTGGTCGGCAGCGGCAGATGAGCGCCCGCGTGACTTCTTGGATGTAGGGGAATGGGAGCAAAAGCTAGCACAGGCAGGCTTTGATAATGTGAAAGCAATTCATGATGCAGATGAGCCGTTCCAGCTCAGTGCAGCTTTTGTTGCCCAACCAAGGGGGTACATGGGCCCGCCCAAAAAGGTTACCCTGCTCTGCCCAAGTAAAACAAGTTGCTCTGACTCAGTTGTTGAGGAACTTAAGAAGCGCAATTTTGAAGTCACCTTCTGCACACTTGATGACACTCCACCCACTGGCAACGATATCATTTCACTTCTGGATCAGGGGGCCTCTTTCTTTGAGGGTTTATCGGCGAATGTATTCGCTCGTCTGAAGGACTTCATTTGCTCTGTGAGCGATGTTGGAATCTTCTGGATCATCCCTCCTACATCCGAAAACCCACAATATGCCCAGACCCTAGGTTTCGCTCGAACTATGCGCTCCGAGTTTGGAATTGACTTCGCCGTTTGTGAGACGGCTACTTTCGACAATACTGCTCTTGATGTCTTTGAGCGATTCCAAACTCGAGCGGAGTCCACATCTCTCCATGCTGATATGGAGTATGCCATTCATGAAGGAGAAGTAAGTGTTCCTCGGATCCATCCATTCTCCCTTGGAGGAGACCTAGTCAGGCCATCCGAAGATGATCATCTTGCCTTGACTACAAGTAAGCCTGGCCGGCTGTCAGATATACATTGGGAATACCGCCCGGCTACTCTATTGGGGAGTGATGATGTCGAGATCGAGGTTTACTCAGTGGGATTAAATCACCGAGTAAGTTTCATGCGCATGATACGCTGAATTGACCACGCTGACATGATGATCAGGATATCTCTATCGCAACCGGATCCACAGAGGTCTCTGATCTCGCTTTCGGACAGGAAGTAGCAGGTATAATCCGCCGGGTGGGTCATGGTGTGAAGGATCTCAAGGTTCATGATCGCGTCATGGCTTTGGGACAAGGAACTCTTGCATCTGTTATTGTCCAATCGGAGGCACTTTGCGTGCGGCTTTCCGAGGGTCTTACCTTCAATGATGCTGCCTACCTATCGCTCGTCTACACTACTGCAATCTATGCCTTGAGCCATGTCGCACGTTTGACGAAAGGCCAGGTATGTACCAACTACCCACAATGCACGTTGAAGCTAACATGTCATTATAGTCAATTTTGATCCAGCGTGGGGCCACCCGCATAGGAATTGCTACCATCCAGATTGCGCAATTCTTAGAGGCTACTGTTTTCGCAACTGCCGATGATGAGGAGGAAGCAGCTCACCTGGTCCAGAATTTCCATGTTCCGCGAAGCCATATATATCTCACATCTGATCCCAAATTCCCAGAATCAGTGTTAGAATCGATAAATGCTTCAGGGGTGGACGTTGTGCTCAACTCTCTTCCTGGAGAGCTGAGCAATGCCTCCTGGGTCTGTGTTGCAGAGTTTGGAATTGTTATTGAGACTGAAAAGTCGGATATCAACGAGAAGCGAGACATCACTGCTGTCCGACCAAATCGCAGCTACTCTCTTGTTGACATGGGCCGTATTCAAGCGAGTAAACCGGAACTCATAAAGGAGTGAGTTTCTGTGATGTGTATAATCATAATCAAGAGTTAAAGCAATGCTAATCGCAGAAAGGCTGCTCACCGATACGTTGAAGTTGCTCGCCAACGGCACGATTCGCCTCATTCAACCGACAAAGGTTTTCGATGTATCCCATATCCAGACCGCGTTTTCTGAGCTGCAGGGTTCTCCAGCGAGTAACGTTGTTGTTGAATTGCGCAAATCCGATGGAACTGGATTTGTTGTCGAAAATGCTGTTAGGGGATCCATAACTCCTCAATTCGACTCTTCTGCGTCTTATCTTTTAATTGGAGGTCTCGGTGGTCTTGGGCGATGCGTTTCAACATGGATGGTGGAGCACGGTGCAAGGAACTTGATATTCCTGTCGCGGAGTGCGGGTAAAGGACCCGATAATCAAGGATTTGTGAATGAACTCGTCACAATGGGCTGTGAAGTACAGCTGATCCAGGGCAGCGTATCAGATCCAGAAGTTGTGGACCGCGCAATCAAGACAGCAATTGCTCCTCTCAAAGGCATATTGCAGATGTCTATGGTTCTACGAGATGTTGCATTCTCCAAGATGAGTTGGGAAGATTGGGAAGTGACAACAAAACCCAAGACCATTGGAACCTGGAACTTGCACAATGCGACACTTGCAGCAGGGATTGCCCTGGATTTCTTCACTTTGTTCAGTTCAATCTCGGGAGTGATTGGTCAGCCGGGTCAGGCCAATTATGCTGCAGCAAATACCTTCCTCAATGCATTCTGCAACTACCGTCAACAGCAGGGTCTGGCTGCATCAGTCATTGACTTCGGGCCCATTGACGGCGTTGGTGTTTTCTCTAAGAAGGATCATCTGCTGAGACAGCTAAAGAGTACTGGATTCTACTGTATTGGTGGAAAGGAAGTCCTCGACGGTTTGGTTGTGGCAACAGCTCCTCCATCCACGATGACCCGATCTGCATTCCTCCTTGGATTCGATTCGACACTTTCACTTGATAGTGACAAGAACCGCCTAGTGTGGCGCAATGATCCACGTATGGCGGCTTATCATAACCGCAAGGATGCTGGGTCTGCAGGTGAAGCATCTGGCAGTGATGGGTTGAAGGGGTTCTTGGCTTCCGCGCGCGGAGACCCCAGTACCTTGGAGACACCAGAGGCAGTTGAAACACTCGCTCGCGAGATCGGCTTGAAGGTCCTGAGTCTTCTATCCAAGGCCGACGAAGAGGTCAACACAAACCTGGGCCTTGCAGATCTTGGCATGGACTCGTTGGTCGCCATCGAGATGCGTATGTGGTGGAAACAGACCTTTCGGTTTGATATCAGTGTCTTAGAAATGATGGGTAAAGGGACATTGGGCGTGCTCGCTAAACATGCAGCAGATGGAATCAGAAAAAGCTTGGAGTAGGGTTTGTATGGAATTGCTTTAGCGTTTAGTTACCTATCGTACTCATCGGTATTAGGATCGGCAAGAGAAAGTGGTCAATTTCATTCTTCAGACAAATCGTACGTGGATTATTCTCGACATTTGCGTTTTTGTTTTTGATCTGCACCACATAATATCTGAGCAAAAGATTGCCCGGTTTTTTGTCTCGGTTTCAAGGACTCAAGACGCGTTGGTGGGGCCAATGGCTGGTCGGTTTCAACGAGTCAGCATAATACCTAGTTTCTACTATATATTCGGACTTAGTATTTGACATATCCCCTAGTTCTTAAAGCCTATATTTTTCTTATAATATCTATCGAGGATTATCTTTAGTCTATACTATCTAATAGAATTCGTCTAATTCTTAACTTTAATAGTTAGCTTCCTTTACTTAAAAGATCTATATCTTATATAGAAGGTAGTAAGATCCTTTCCTCCTAGCATTAAATAAATCCGATAGAAACCTTAATAGATATCGAGCTTTATATAAATCTTAGCTTTATTTATTTATTATAGCACCTTTAATTAAGGGTAGAGAGTAGTAGTCTTTATAATTGTATTTAGTCTTTAGAAGTTAATATAGAAATATAACCTTCCATCTAGCTTCTTCGCTATTAGGATTAGTAATATTGTAAAGAGATACTCTACAAGTCAGGGTAGGTGCCTGTCAATCAGGTAGAAGAAGGTAACAAGATAGGAAAGTCAAAGACTGTTTCTTGAGGAGCCGTTAGGCCTCCTCCATGTGGTCCAATTTATATACAGTCTCCCTATATTGATAGCTGACGAAAATGTGACACGTGGAGCGGGGTCCCGTTCCTGCGGGGAACCCTTCTCGGAAAGATAGGGAAACACGGGCGATTCCCCTCCGGAGAGGTCAAACCTCCTGTAGGCATGAGGCACCAATCTGGGAATGGCCTCATGTCTGGTTATATCGTAACAAATATATAAAAGAGGATAGTATCTAGATTATACTTCCGCCTCGAGTATAATATCGTAATTAACTCTAGGTCTATAAGATAGTAAGTTATTAGACTTCTTTTTCAAGAAAACTTCTATAAGATTATAGTATTCTTTTAGAAGCATCTTTTTAATCTTATCAATCTTAAGATTTTAGAGTGAAGTATTTTCTATATTAATAATATAGTCGATCTTATATAGTAAGTAATAAAGGTTTTAGTCTCTTTATTAATCTTTCCTCTCTTACATAGTCGGTTAAATCCTATAGGTTGGGCTATGGGCTTTATGGGCTATGCAGAGGTCTATACACACTACTATACTAGTGGAACTCGGAGCATGTTTAGAAGCTCAGAGTTCAGTTTGAATACAGGCAGTACTAGTTGCATTCGCCTTTGCAGTAGTATTGTATATACCCTGTCACTCTGATTGATTAAACCGGAGCCCTACATAGTAGGGCTTCACAAAACGACTCAGTTGAACACCTGTCTGTTCCTCACGTAGGCGAAGGACCCCAATCGTGCGCTGCCTAGTAGATAAAAGGCGAGCGGATATGGGCGAGTCGGGAAGGAAGAAAAACATGAGCATGCCCCAGCTGAATGTGAGCACGCCAAGCAGGATGAACTGCAGCTGCCAGGGCTTGAGGCCAGACGACGAGGAAAGGAACGAGCAGGCGTCTCAGAGAGTCATCAGCTTTAAGAGCACATAGTTCGGAGATTTCGGGAGTTACAAGAGAATATACCGTTGATCAACGAAGACATGGTGCTAAAGATAATTGCCACACGGACAACCTGCTCCTAACGGGTGTACCAGGAACCAACAATAAGGTTCAGCGCCTTTGCATGTCAGCTAGCCGCCATTATAGCACCATAGAACCCACGAGTGGGACATTTGAATGCTTACGGGGAAAGTCAAGGCCTCAAACATGCCTAGGATAAATCGACAGGCAGCCAGCCCGCCAAAGCTCTGAGTGGCTGCTATACATGCCACGATAAGGCCCCACACGGCGACATTAATTGAGAGCACCTTGCCACTCTGGTATCGCTGTATCATGAGTAGTGCGGGAAACAGTGAAAGCAGACTTCCAAAGAAGACGAGCGAGCTGGACCACGAATACTGTTGGCCGACGAGGTGGAGGTCGGTACGCAATCCTAATACTGCAGCAGAACTGATCGCAACTTTGTCGGTGGCACCGAGACTAGAATGGCAAGGTCAGCACCGATATACAGGCAAAATAATCAGGGCCAATGGGACATACACGAGGGCTCCGGTAAGCAGTGGCACAACTATCCAGTCTGCCTTCCTCCGAACCGCCTTCTCCTCTTCTGGTGTCCACGGTACTAGAAGATCGGCAGCATCAGGTAGTTGTGCTATTTTGGCCAAGTATTGACCAGCGACATCGAGCTGTGTGTCGGTCTGGGCAGCATCCAGAACCTCAACTTTGGGCTAGTGGTCCTGATGCTTTTGTTTGCGTGTGTTGAACGAAATGGAGCGGGGCTGGGTTCAACTCATGATGAGACGGGATGATGCATGATTTATTAATACAGGCAATAGAGTAATAGTCTTGTACCCGAGAGGATGTTCGTTGCTTTGTTGCGATAAGCGATTACCCGAGGTGGTTTTGCCCGCGCCCAACTTAGGGTTATGCTCGGCGCTTGCCCGCGCCCTTGTCGTTCGCCTTCACCCTCGCTCTGCTCTCGCCGCGGGAGGGTGATATCATGGAATACATTCTGTGGCCACGGCCGGTTTGACTAATGTGGCATGATTTGACCCTTCAGAGGCTCAATGGTGATATAAACCCGCCCACAACGACCCTTCCTCGAACGGTCTATACATTCGTTCTATGTTTCCATCGATTCAAAATGACGATTGCAACCAATTCTTCTGTCGGCAATGGTGACATGCTGCACTTCAACCCTGTTTCTTTATCAAATGAGGACCTAGAATGGGCTGATCTCAGCATAATCGATATGTCAACGTACGACCAAGGACCCGAGGCCCGGCAAGCGCTCGCCAAGCAGGTTCACGATGCGATGACTACGGCTGGCTTCATGGTTCTCGTCAACTACGGAATTTCGGAGGAAGAAATTCAACGTCAAGTCGACATTGCCCACGTATGTTATGAACATTGAGGTTAGGCGCCAAACAATACTGAGTTCCTGCAAATAGACTATGTTTGAGCGAACATCTACCGAAGAGAAGACTAAGCTACTATCGCCTATTAAGGAAATCGGGCGCTACCGAGGGTTCAAAATGAGAAAGTACTGGGAGTGAGTCAACTAATCCGCGAGACGCGCCCATTCATATGCTAAGGATAATTCGACAGATTTGAGCACAACGTCACAGACCGAATCGAACACTTCAACTGGTATCGGGATATGAAGTCTCAGGAATTTCCCAAGGCTATGGAGAATTTCCTACCTGAAGTCGGCAAATTCAGCGACACCGTCCACAAGGATGTCCTGTACAAATTATATCGTCGTAAGTGCCGCCCATAAAACTTGAGCGTGTTGCAGCTTACCTTTGGACTTTATGCTAGTATTTGCTTTATCGCTCGAGCTTCCGAGCGAAACTTTCGTCGACAAACACAGGTTCGAGCTTCATGACGAATCGTGGTTCCGATGTAAGTACCCATGCGCTATCAAGCCTCAGCCCGTCCGCGAGATCATTCTGACCCAACCGCAGATATGGCGTACTACGATGAGTTTAGTCCTGATGAGGAGGCCAAACTCGGCGGTGTGTGGCTCAAGGGTCACCAGGACTTCAACAGTGCGTCTACACTCTCACTACCATATATCATGTCCAGCTTGCTAATATACCACAGCACTGACTCTCTTATTTTCTCAGCCCATGGCCTCCCTCCAAGCCCTGGATGATGCCGGCAATTGGAAGTATATCAAGCACATTCCCGGTAGTCTCGTCGTAAGTACCCCTCGATCACAGCATTCCGAGACACATCGCTGACTGGGCTATGAAGGTCAACTGCGGTGCTTACATGGAGTGGTACACTGGTGGATTGTACAAAGCAGCCAAGCATCGCGTCCACGCCCCACCCAAAGATCAGCGAAACCGCACTCGGCTGGGAGTGTTCTACTTCAATGTTCCTAACGACGAAGAGAGAGTTAGTATTTGCATACTTAATTATTTTAAGACTGGTTTCTAACTTTTGGATTTTTAGCCTAACACTTTGCTGGAATCGCCAGTGCTTCAGAGAGCGGGCATCACGAAAAGAATCTTCGAGCTAGGCAAGGAGCCAGTCAGCAAAGACTACGCTCACGCCCGGATTGCCAACACGGGAAAAACTGCCGGGTGGAAAACGGCTGCCGGTACGGGTGGCGTGGAGTATGATATTATCGGTGGTATCAAAGTCCCTCTGTACAGCTAGCTCCACCAGTACATCTGGCTTCAGGTGGTTTCGAAGATACACCCGAGAAACTAACAGCAATATGGACAAGAATGCCAGCTAAAAGATTTCATGCAAACAACCATTCTACAACCTAGATAATGTTTTACAATGTAGGGCTATGGGCTATATCGTCCAAACTATATATAAATATCAAATGCAAATAATGACCTCCTTGTCAGACGGGGTGGCCACCCGGTATACCCTCGTCCGATCCCCAGCCTGGGAATTCCCATATTACGCTTTCCGGGGCCCAAGATGATCCAAGACCGTTATTGAGCCCCATAGAGAATGATAAGTCTGTGTTTCCGGGCTCCTCGCCAGGGTGACCTGCTTCAGCGTGAGGCGACTGCGGAAACGCGCCTGAAGAGTTCCAGGACATCGTGCTAGCAATTTTTCGATGGATTATATCAGCACTGTCGAGTGTCTTTCTAGCAGCTAGCAGAGGTGGGTCAAGTCGGCGCAGCGCCGCTTCGGCAATGTCCCATTGATGGGTCTCATATAGCTCAATCAGGCGGTCTACTAGGCGTCGAACCAGCTGTTCCGCAGTAATTCCCTCTGTAGTGTGTGTCGCCTTACCGCGTATGGCTATCCGTAAAAGCAGAGAGCCACAGTTGGATATATGGTCCGCAGTATCTGCAAATTGCGGTTAGGCTATAGGGTTTAGGGTAACTTGGGAGTGACAGGCTTACAAGGGAACCAAAACAACTGAAGGTCAGGGCCAGTCAGGATGTCAAGAAAATCCGCCATATCTTTGCAGATGTCGTTGGCAATATGCGCAACTGAGTTGTACTGTAGCGGTATGTTGCGGTATGCCACATTGAGATGAAGCCGATATACAATGATTCGCAGTCCTAGCATAGATAACTGTGCGGATCCTTGAAACCAAATTAGAATTAATTTGTCCTTTTACATCGGGGCTAAATACTTACGAACGCCTGTGGGCATAGTACTTCCTTCGGCGGCAGTTCCATTCCACTTGAAACTTTCTGGCATCTCTTCCTCAACGGTTGCAAGTTTCATGTTGACATCTTCCAATAAGGCCACCTTAACGAAGGGAGCAGGTGGATCTAGAAGACTCTTGACAGACATAAATGACTGCACAACCGAGCTATGACAGGTCAGAAGTATGACTTCCTTCAGGGTTCAAATTATTAGACTCACTCAACGATTTGCGTCATACGGCACATGTAAATAAATGCCTTGAAGGATACGATCAACTCGGGTGCAGCATATCGACCCCAGTCGCAGTCCTCAACTTTAGGTATGGATACATGCCACTCAGTCGAGTGGATACTATCACTGTTAGCCAGGCAAATTCACAGTCTAGTTAACGCGCTTACAAGCTTGGTCTGCCGTAGACGAGTGCACGCCACTTATCAAAGATAAAAAGCGTCCACCATAGGCGTTTCCGGAGAGATCTTTCCCATATTGGCAGTTCCCACCGGGCAGGGTCCATGTGTAGCCCGAGAAGATACGCAACTGCCACTGACTTTGACACCAACACATCCCTTTGTCCAATGTTTTCGCAAGGCCGTGACGCAATAGCCAGGATAGCGACTTGCAGAGTGGCAAGCCGCGGAGTGCGGAACTCGTCCTCAAGGCCGTTGATAACATGCGTCCAGATTTTTTGAAGATGCGGTTGAAGATCGGGGCTATTGGGAATGGAGTGACCAACAGCGCACGCTAGCAGACCATGGGGGAGTGGGCCAACTGAGCTGCTGCCAGTACAAGCGGCTTCGAGGCGCATGCTGTTAATTATGGGAATAACAGGGAGGGTATTTCGTTGCAAACTTATTGACTCGTCAGAAAATACAGCTTCACTCGTAGTGTTGCTGACTATCCAAACACTTACTTCGAGATAGCTTGCATGAAAATACTCGGTCCCGCAGATGAGCATTCATCGCGCACAGCGTCAAAAGCCATTCGACTGGTTGTCGGCATGTGGCCATATAGTAGGGGCCGCTGTTTGACAAAATAGACTGGAAAGCGGGGGTCTGAGGAAACTTGACGAAAGGCGAGGTGACCCGTAGTGCCAGACCCGGTTACCTCAGCCACGTCCTGCAGAGTGAGATCTGAGAAAGCATCCAGCGAAAGAAAATGGGACTCTTTCTCTCCATCGTCATACCATTCCAGAGATTCGGGGTGCACGATCTGTGAAGGCCTCGTTAGCTGAACAACACAATAACCATATAAGTCCAACGAGGAGCATGTACAGGAAGGCCCGGATCTTCGATTGCGTCACACTCGTTCCAAATAAAGGACAGCCAGGATGGCAGAGGGGATTCTTCTACTGACTCTGTCGGCAAAGCGGTTGCCTTCAAGCCACACGAGTCAAAGACTGCGTCATTCGCCACTGCAGGGCTAACACTCACGTCTATATGAGTAGTGGGCTCTGATAATGAACCCACATGTGTGTTTACAGAGCTCGAAGCAGAGGCATTGGCATGTGCACCGTTGGAATTCTCATTTGGCCGTTTATTGCGCGACCTTGGCGGGGCTAAAAAAGTGCATAGCTGATTGCGAGCGGCGCATCCTAAGCATGGATGGCCACGGACTGTAATAAAGCATCTTTGCTTGACCCTCCGACCTGCTAGAGGTCAATAAACTGGTTATAGAAACCTTGGAGGTGGAACATACAGGAGTCACAGGGTCTATCCAGCCTTGACCGTCGTGGGCGGGCATCCGAAGGACTCATCACTACACACAGATAAAATATGGTGACAGTGCGGTTGAGTTTATCAAGATGCACTGTATTGGGGTAGAAGACTGTGAGATTGTCCAAATGAACTAGCAAGAATATAAGGAAAGCCCAAAGAGGCGAGTAGAGAATAGAGTTCCAAAGGAGTACCTCCACTGATATATTATGGGGCCTCATTAACAAGCGATATCATACACATCTATGATTGGCAGGACACTGAACTTAAAATAATCGATACAATATAATTGGATAAATAATTATTACTATGGATCAAGATAAACAACCCCGCTTTACAACAATAGTAAAAAGAGGTTATAGCGAACTTTCCTAGATACGAAGCTCGTTACATTCACCGCACCAGTATAATGATCGTTATATCTAGGTACAGTCACTAGAGTGATAAGACATAAGTTCCTGCACTGCCTGGCCCCATCTAGCTCATCGTAAGTGTGAATATGTGCACTTCATTCTATCTTTATCAGCGAGAACATCCAGCCAAATCTGATAGAATCGACCAGGCCACTAATGAAGGAACAAGTGCAGAAGCGGATCGGAATCCCCAGTGACAGCATTGCCCTGGCAATGAGGCTTATCGTATGCAACTCGATGGGGGCATACAATTATTAGGGCTTTGAGGCACTCAAGGGGTTGCAGAGGGACAATGGTGGTTGGGATTCTGGCTATTTATATAGCTTTCTGGATATAGGGAAGAGTGTCATGAACCGCGGGCTTCGTACAGCACTTGCTGTTCAGGCACTCAGTGGAAGGATCAGCAAGCCTTGATGTAAGCCGCATGATCATATATCTAGCACTTTCACATTCCATCTAAGTGGTTAACTATCACGATTCAATATCTAAATGTTACAAAAGCTGTGCTCAAATCTCGTCTAGCAACGTTGCCCTGCCAGCTGTGGGACTAGTCAGGAATATTTCGATGCATCGTTCATGGCCTCAGCTTCTTGGCCCATTCTGGCCATCCAACGATCAACCAGATCTTGGTTCTCATTTTTCAGTCGAGTTGATCGTTCTTCGGCCATATTAAGCTGAAGGTTTAGTGTCGCCAGTTCATCTTGGAAATCCTGCAGAAATACACATAATTCATGTTAGCCACTTTCCGTCACTCACCCCTGCGCGATTGGAAAGCCTATATAGAAATCAAAACAGCCTACCTCGAGCAGCTTGGCCTTCCCTTTCAGCTCCGCATCTCTGTCTTTTAATCGTAGCTTTAGTTGTGCTCTCTCGCTTTCCAGGGCGTTGATTCGTCGACCCTCTTGCGAACTCTTCTTGCGAAGTGTTTCCACTTCTGTATTTACTCGATTCAAGCGATCTTGTAATTCTGAGCGGGATCGCTGTGCCTCGGACAGGTCTGCACGGGTAGTATTGAGAAGGTCGGTCGGGGTAGAATCTGGCCCAATTGATCGTTGCTTTCTGGATGGTGGAACTATAGGAGATGGAACAGTGGGTTGAGCTTCACTCTGCGCTGTTGCGGGACTGGCGCATTTTGCTGCTGTTGCTAGTTTGCTGGTACGATCTGCAAGCTGGGCGTCTAGATTTGGTAAATGATGTCAGTGGCAATCACTGAACAAAGAGCATGAGAGACTGACAGGCATCGTAAAGCGTAGCATTTGCTTTCTCTCGTTGGTCTCGAACTGTCAGAGCAGCCAAGTACTCCTCCCTCCAGTGGGCCATAAGCCTTCCCAAGCAAAGGGATGTACCTGAATGTGATGAAGTGGAGTTGGTGCCGCCTCGGGCGCGAGATGCGGTGCTAATCGTTATCAATTGCCCACCGCCCGCTCCACCGCCCCAGGCCTCGTGCATCATCGAATCCGGCTGCAACCCGACCCCAACTCTCCTGACTTGTCCTGATCTGTTCTATAAAGTCTTAGTAAAGACTGATTATAGGTCTTTGCCTCATATTGAATTACGTTTTTATCCCTCACACATTTACACTCAGTCACTTGGCCGGTTCCCAACCATGGCGTCAAGGAAGAAGGTCCTCCTCAAGGTACAATCTCCGCACCTGCTCCGTGTGACGAACGCCAAATGCTTCAAAAGGGGGTCTATTTGCTAACCCGCACCTTTTCGGAAATCTAGGTTATCATCCTTGGTGACAGTGGTGTCGGAAAAACAAGTTTGATGAACCAATATGTCCGTTCAGCCTCGCCCCCAACTAGCGCTCTGCGGCCGTACCGTGGTCAGTCACGAAGACCTATAACCGCTAACATACAATTTTCCGAGATCAATAGGTTAATAAGAAGTTCAGTGGAAGCTACAAAGCCACTATTGGAGCCGATTTCCTAACAAAGGAAGTTCTCGTCGACGACCGACTTGTGACAATGCAGGTAAGGTGTTGGAGACTAGCACAATCATAATGAGGGGCAATAACTGATTCAGAAGTGCTAGATCTGGGATACTGCAGGCCAAGAACGGTTCCAGTCATTGGGAGTCGCCTTCTACCGTGGAGCTGATTGCTGTGTCCTGGTCTACGACGTGAACAACTCCAAGAGTTTCGAAGCTCTCGACAGCTGGCGCGATGAGTTCCTGATTCAGGCTAGCCCGAGAGATCCAGAGAGTTTCCCATTCGTAAGTGGTGTTCCCCCATTCCTTTTCCTTGTCTCATGCGCCGCAATAGCTGGCAAGAATGATATGTTGGTCCATGCTGACGTTCATGTGCAGGTTGTCATCGGTAACAAGATCGATGTAGAGGAGAACAAGCGTATGATCTCCTCAAAACGGGCCATGACTTTCTGCCAGTCGAAGGGTAACATCCCCTACTTCGAGACCAGTGCCAAGGAAGCTGTCAACGTCGAGCAGGCGTTTGAAGGTGAGTGAAATTCAACCACCTAGCAGTTTTTCTCCAGAACTGTTCTCTTACAGGGTTTCTAATCAATATTTAGTTATCGCGCGGAGTGCACTTGCCCAGGAAGAGGCTGAGGAATTCAGCGGTGAATTCAGCGACCCAATCAACATCCATCTGGACAATGACCGTGATGGATGTGCCTGTTGATATACCCTTGCAATTCCCATGTTCCAGCGACCTATTTCCTTCGTCTTTCCCTTTTCATACTACTATTTTGTTCTCCGGTTCTGAGTCTGTAGAGAAGACCACGGGGTTTGATTTGGATAACCTTGCTCTTCCCCTGGTGTCTTGTAGATTTCTTATTTTCAATTATGGAATTCGTCTGAGAGAGAAACATCTTACTCAAAACTTTCTCACTTCAGTCTTACGCAGTCAATATCTTTGTCGGGCTTAACGCAATACCATCTTCATTTTTCCGTAATAGGCAGTTGGTCGCGCATATCGAAGTAGCGCACTACCATCAGATGACCCGTCATCACCAGGGCAAATTCCTCCTAACAACAGCCATTGGACATGTGTACTTATCACATGTGGCTCACGGTAATTACTACAATAAGTTGCACGGGATAAGTGACCGCGTCAAATGATGTCGGCCGCGACTACATTTCTCCCCACCCGGACCCTTATCTCGCCAATGCTTGGCATCTAGCCCCGTGTTCTCTTCAACCCGCATATCTTTAGGCAGGAAGTCTCGTGACAATCATTTGTCTCTGCCGGAGATCCATTGCTCGTTGCGCTTTAGATGACAGCTTCCCGACTGATACACCGTCCAACTCGGCATCCTCGGCTGCAAACGTAGCGATTGCGACATCGGCGACACGAGGTTCCTGACCAACAGTACACCCTGACGAGTCGCGCAAATCAACCTCCTCTCACAAACAACTATAATTGCTATGACGTCGACCACACCTGAGGGGTCCGGCACGATGCCACTGGGGATAGCGCGGCGAACATTAGGGATTATCCTACTCCTGGTGGTGGTTGTGCTATGGACAACTTCGAATTTCCTTGGAAGTGTACGAGCGCCCTCTTTTTGAAAATATCATTAACGCAAAAGGCATATATCATTGCAAGCATTTGGGCTAATTATATATCGAATGTCATCCAGACCATCTTCGCCGACAAAACCTACCCGAAACCTTTCTTCGTAACTTATACGAATACCTCGATGTTTATGATGCCCCTCCTTTTAATCGTCGCTCGTCGAACATGGGGTCTTTGGCGTCTCGGGAAACTCTCCCAGATCACTTCGGTGAAGAGCTTTTTGAATCATTTGGACTCGCATGATCCCAAGGATGAGGAGGAGAGCATGCTGCGCAACGGCTCCGATGAAGAAGACGGCGGACGATTCCCGCGGGAGAGACAGGATGCTACAAGCGGAAAGCTAGGGCTCAAAGCAACAGCTAAACTCAGTATCCAATTCTGTCTTCTATGGGTGAGTACACAACCTTAAGGTTTGGGCATATGATCAGCTGGCTAACCCTATCATAGTTTACTGTATGTCGTACATCTCACGATGTGTAGCTGATGTGTTGAAAGTGAACTAACCGAAACCTTTTTGGACAGGCAAATTACTTCGCCATGGGGTGCCTTCAATTCACGACAGTTGGAAGCACAACCATTCTGACTTCCACCAGTGGTAAGGATTCCCCTGTTTAGATATGTTCAAAATCCAATCCTCACCCTCATTCTTCTAGGTGTATGGACCATGGTCTTCGGCGCCCTGCTCCGTGTTGAGAAATTTACTATGCGCAAATTCATGGGTGTTATGGCTTCTCTGATTGGCATTATCCTGATTTCGCGCGTCGATCTCTCCAAGCCAGACACGGGCGATGCTACAGATGGCGGTGAAGGTTCATTCCCACACAAATCATCAGGGGAGATTGCCCTTGGTGATGCCATGGCGGCGTTTAGCGCGATCCTGTACGGTCTTTACACCGTCGTGATGAAGAAACAGGTCGGCGACGAGTCCCGGGTAAACATGCCTCTGTTCTTCGGACTAGTTGGATTTTTCAACATTATCTTCCTATGGCCTGGTTTCTTCATCATGCACTGGACTGGAATGGAGCCCTTCTCCTTGCCCGAAACATCGCGAGTGTGGTCAATTATTCTGGTATGACTCTGAGCCTGTTATTTACCTTGATTCTTATTTGACTAACCTCACGCCCATCAGACTAACGCGTTTGCATCATTTGTCTCTGACATTGCTTGGGCTTACGCTATGCTTCTTACCACGCCGCTTATTGTGACGGTTGGGCTCAGTATGACCATTCCGCTCTCCCTTGTTGGACAGATGATCCTGCAGTCACAATACTCCAGCCCTATGTACTGGGTTGGAGCAGCTATCGTGTTCTTGTCCTTCTTAGTTGTGCAACACGAGAGCAAGCCTCAGGATGATCTCACCACCGCTGATGGAGCAGGCCGGTCCTTCTCGGGTGAGTATAACAGCATTCCCGTTGAAGAAGAGGAAATGCGTTAGTTTGAGTTTTGGAACTTTTTCTTATTTATCGCTACGCATTTATTGTAGCTTGTTCACATAACACGGCATCTTTTCCGGCTACCCTCGGCTACCTAGCGAAAGGGCTGGTACTCCCAGTATAGATTATAGAATTATTCAACAACATTCTCATTAACTCTACTTCCGCGCATGCAATTTGGTCGACCTCTCCGCAAATTTTGTCATCCAATTGTAGATGGATGATTTGCCGAGTCCTAGTTAACCTCAGAAAGAGTCACAGATGTGAACTCTCACATTTGAGATTAGGGGGTTTCAGCCAAGACAAGCCAAAAGCTTGGTTTGACTAAAACAAACCTTGTGATATGTAGTCACGCCTTGAAGCGATACATATGTGACATTCGAAGAGATATCTAGAATGGTTATAATCTAAGCTTCCAGGGTTGAGTTAGTTGAAGGGGGGGGGGGGGGGGGGGGCCCATGTTCATAATGAATTGGATATATATATCCCTACATAGACACCGGATTTTAGGGCACCACGTTTGTTTTGTTTACAGCATGAATGGCAAACCATACACAACCAAGATCGAACAGCCCAGGTTTGTCCTTCGAACCGGAATCCTACGGCAGGAAACCAGACATAATCGGGGCCCCTTGAAGGGAAACCTATGCGAAGAGTAAACAAAACCGCTTGCAGGAATCTCTATTGTTGTGATCAAGCCAGTTTACATATAGCCACCTGGGTTCTCGAATGATTGTTCCTGTTCTTTGAAATATCGGCCATCAAGACCCTTCTCGAAGGGGAAACTTGACTGGTAATAATTTTTGCTCAATAGGAGGCTGGCATTTCTTGTTCCTGCGGTTGGCGTGGGAGAGTGAGAAATGGGAACTATTCGGTTTCTTCATCCCCTATTTCAGGCGTTCCTGTCCAATAGAGTACTAGTCGCTAGTATATGCCTAGTAGGGCACCCATAAAAGTTCTCACAAGAGCCTGCGCCGCTGCGCTAGTCTTCATTAGGTGAATCAAATCCAAGGTTAGAGCGTTTCGTCGGATTGAACTATATCATGTGAGCAGGATGTACATCTGGGAGCATTGAATATGGTTCTCTCGCTGAAAGGGGGTTGGACGTAAGGTTTCTCATCTATATTGTATATTATGCACTAAAGTACTACGGCCTGAAGTAATATGATACATAATAAGTGCTCAATATAGACATTGGAATAGAAAATAGACAGACGGCAGAGAAGTGAGAATGTTAGAATCGACAGTGAGAAGCATGAATGCAATGACAATGCATCAGCTCGATGAATGAAATCAATAGAGAAGGGCGTTGGAGAAATGGAAAGTAGGGAAAAAGCTGGGTAGCTTCGTGATGAAAAAAAAAAAAAAAAAAAAAAAACCCTTCCCCCACTCAATGTGCACGAAGGTACTAACGCCAATCGTTCCTCGAAGGCCCGAAGCTCACCATGAGACGAGTAGCCAAAATGAAATCATCAACCTGGGTATATTGAAAGAAAAAAAAAGGTAAAGGTAAAAAATGAAAAAAGGGGATCGCTGAGATGTAGGGAATACGGAGTGAAGGGAATAGGAATAGGCAGAGTAATGAAACAGACTCTACTCCGTAGCGCGAGAGGCATTATACAGAAGTTCCTAGGCCGGGATCTAGTCTCCTGCGCGCAGCGAGAATGCTTTTCAAAGAGCCCAGCCAGCGCGCGAGGGACTCTTCCTCTGGAGCGCAAAGTCGATAGGTCTTTTCTTCGGCGATGATCTGCATGCAGAACGTCTTTGATCTCGACAAAGGATCCACTTCTGCGGCATCAAATACTTGAGACATGGGGATGATCTTGAGAGCAGCGTACTCCGATTCATCCTTGTAGAAGGCCAGACTCTTGGGTCGAAGCACAACCCAGAGTCGTTTCCACTGGCGCACGGTCCCTTGGATGCGCAGCCCCTGCAGGTACCCCTGACAGATGACCCGCTCTGGGTCACGCAGGATGCCCAGGTCTGTTTGTTTGTTGGTGTCTCGGGGTAGAGATGCTGACGGCCGGGGTCCTGTTTTATCCTCTGGTGCCGAAACGGACAATGAATGGATGGAGGGCATAGATCGTAGGTGACTATTGCGTGTTGGTGCAGGTCCATCGGAGAACTCAGAAAATGAAGTCATTTCGTTGCCGGAGTAATCCTGAATGTAAGGGAGTCTCTGAGCATTTTTGCTGCGTGGGGATAATGCATGGCGTGGCTCGGGAGAGCTGGCGCGGCCAGTGTGATCGAAATCGGAGTGATCGGTTGTCTCGTCAACGAGCTGTTTGTGGATGGCGGGGGGTTCGCGCTTTTTGCTCAACGCCAGGAAAGCTTGCTCGTCCTCGTCGCCCGGGGTCTCGGCGCGAATGCGATCGATCCAGTCCTCGGCATCGCGTGCACTCAGGGCTTCGAAGCGGTAATTCGTAGATGGGGTAAAGACACCGAAAATATGTTGCCGGGTCGATCGCGGAGACTTGACGGGCGCGACGGCGGTCACTTCAGATAGGGAAATGGAGACTCGAAGGCGGGTGGTTTCTTCGTCTTTGTATACGGAAAGGAGGTTCGGTCGGAGGACGAGGTAGGCTGGTTTCCATGAGGCGCGAAAGACATGTTTGTGCTTGACTCGGCGACAGACCCTCCCTGTCTTCAAGACTCGATCGAATTCGAAGCTTCCATTTTCGTTGACTGGCGAAAAGGGATCCAAATTTCCACTGTTGCGAGGGCCTCGGAAATGAGATGAGGGGCCAGGTTCCGGAACTTTGATCGCGGTTCTGCCTTCGGAGAATGAGGGCCGTGTCAGCACTGTATTCATGTTGCCTAGTTGAGGTTCAGTAGAAGGGAAGAAAAGAAAAAAAGGGGGGAACCCCACGGTGGTGACTCCATATAGTTTATTGTCATGCGGAGTTGTGATGATGGGGGGATGACGGGGATGATCTTGGCCGGAACCAAGCCTTTTGGCCCTTCGGCTTTTGGACAGGTAAGTTAGGATCTACAATGTACATGGGAAATTATATGACTTTGATATGCAAGTGGCGATATATTGTAACTAAATATATTTTTGCTCTTGGAAGTCTGTTTTCCTAAGAGTAACCACACACACGAGCAAAGTAAACTTTGTATACGTAGTGCTAGGTATGTACACCGGCACATATATGTACGTACTGCATGAGTGGTAGGTGAGATATAGGAGAAATAGGTGAAGTGATGTGGTATAGGAGGTGATATACAACATGGGAGAGATAACAACGGCAATGTGCTCAATATGAAAACTTGAGCCGTGTCAGGGTCCAGACCTTAGTTGGGACCTCGTCCAGAATTAAATTTGCAATTTTTCAATTTACAATTTAATTGAAAAGGGAATTACATAAAATACAATACCGTATTTACATCACGTGTATGTAGATCTTTATGTATGAGATTGGCAGGACCCTGAATGGGGTATGACACGTAGTACGTACCTAATACCTGTCTAGACGCTCCAAATAATATGAAATATCATGTACCAGGTACTTCAGCAACAATAATAGGCACGTATAAGAGGCTGAATGTGAACAGATGATAGGGTCAGAGGTCCCCAAGAATCATCACAGACACCACTTTCGGATCTAACGGCCAGGAAAAGGTTGGGCCCTCGATCGACATGCGCTAGTTCTACAGATTGGATTGGCTACATAGAGACAAGTGAGACAAGTCATCTCAGGACTGCTCTGACTGTTGAAGTTATCTGGGTAAACTTTGGATTAAGGACCATTTCAACCAACGGATACATTCTAGAAAAGCCAAGCGTCCATGCCCGTAGTCATCGCCTATAGTGTATATTATATGTACCATTGCCCATAGGGCCGAACAATGGTGGATCAAGTGGGCTAGGTAGAATAAGCTGTACCATCAGATATTCTGGGATCTAGGTACAAGAGTTTGTACAAAATACAAAGTACACGAGCACAAGCATATTCCCAGCAGATGAGATCAAAATGATCGCACAGAAGCTTTCTTGGTTAGCTTGGGGCTAATACATGTGGTACCCCCTAGACCACGCCATGAGAAGCCAATCACGATTCCGGCAAAAGAACAAAGGGGACAAGAGTATCAAGTCCGCGTAAGCCTCACATATACCCATGGGCAAAAATCCCAAACAAGTAAAGGAGGTAAATATTTGAAGGATACAAGGATATATCTTTGAAATGTTAAAAGAAGCCAAGAAGCAGACCAGTACAATCGCACAAAAAGTAAAAGGATTACAATCAAATACCATACCATACTGGTTATAGCGCCACTGAACAGTAACTAGGGGTAAAATAACCGTTTTAGGGTGACAACTGAGAGGCCACCGGACTTCGCCAAGACCAGGGAGGCGCAAGCAACCTTTGGAACCCATCCCATCTTCCAATTCCCCATCCCGTCTTCTCTCTCCCATCATCCTCATCCTGTTTTGATGTCCCCGATCTCTCTTCTGTGTACCTTGCTGTTCACAGTTGCCCGCGTTACTCCCGACGCTCTCCCCATCTATTGACCGTGGGACTGAGAAAGTTGGGGGACGAAAGGAGGCATTCCTCCGGCCACTCGTTTTGCTGTCATTTTCTCCATTCTCACTTCTTGAGAGAGATCTCTTGACTTTCCGATCTTCCTGTGAGCCATACGGCCTGATTTCGTTTCATCGTGTGCTCACCACCTTTTTTTTCCGTCCAAGACGCATTTCTCTTCTGAATCACACCTCCGACACAATTTCTCCGCTATCTCCCTAACGGCCCCGTGCTGTCGCTTGGGCCTGACAGCTGACCTCTACCATTATTTGGGTGATCTTACACAATCGCACTCATGAGCTTCATCCAACGCATCACGAAACGGCTGCCAAGTGCGCCGAGTCTGCCGTTGGAAGATGCTCCCAACGAGAAAGGCCGCCTCCATCCTAGATTCGCCTTTTTCCGGCGGAGAATTCGCCTAAAGGGCAACTCATCTATTTCTATACCCCTGGGTCTTGTTTTACTATTTCCATGCCTTGTAATTGTGCTTATTCTGCTTCTCTTTGTCCGACACCCTGCCTCTCCTGGGGGGATCTTAATTCCAGCGGGCACTCCGCCTTCTATCCGGTTCGTATCGCCCTCTCAACCGGTGGTGTGTGTGATAACTAACCTCCTGCGCTTTATAGAAAAATCAGCGAAAAGCATGACAAAGTCTTTGCTACGGGCTGTATGCCTATTGAGCCCGATGAAATCGCAAAGGCTCCCCGCGCCAATGCCGCCTTCGTCGTCCTTGCTAGAAATAAGGAGTTGGAGGGCGTGATCCAGTCTCTCAAGTCGATTGAGAGGCACTTCAACCGATGGTGGCACTACCCCTATGTTTTCCTCAACGATGGTGACTTCGACGAAGAATTCAAGGCAACGGTGAAGAACTACACCAGCGCGGAGGTTGAATTCGGCAAGATTGACAACAGCATGTGGGGATTCCCTGATTGGGTTGACCATGAGGTTGCCAAAGAGGGCATCAAGAAGCAGGGTGATGCTGCCATCATGTACGGTGGAATGGAAAGCTACCACCACATGTGCCGATTCTACTCTGGGTCAGTGGTCAAATGCCAAATTTAGGAGAGGTGGATTACAAAGCTAACTTTGCGATAGACACTTCTACAAGCACCCTCTCCTGATGAAGTACGAGTGGTACTGGCGTTTGGAGCCCGAGATCAAGTACTTCTGCGACATCACTTAGTAAGATACCTACTATGGCATGTCTTTCTGGTCAATTTGCTGACTTATTACTTTTAGTGATCCATTCCTCAAGATGGCCGAGGCAAACAAGACCTATGGCTTTACAATTGCAGTGAAAGAGCTTCGCGAGACTGTCCCCAACATCTTCCGTTATGCGGCTGCTTACAAGCGCAAGAACAACCTCAAGTCCAAGGGTCTGTGGGAGATGTTCCTAGAGCAGCCAGAGCAACCAGAGACTCCCGAGGACACCAAGCAGGACAAACTGCCAGATGAGATTCTGCAGACCGACCCTGGTGACAACAATCTGAAGGACGTGGACCCGGAGGCCATGGAAGGCGAGAGCTACAACATGTGCCATTTCTGGAGCAACTTCGAGATTGCCCGTCTTGATTGGTTCCGTAGTAAGGAGTATGAGGATTTCTTCACCATGATGGACAGAAGTGGAGGATTTTGGAATGAGCGGGTATGTTATAGGTCTTTAAACTCTTGCCAGGGGATCTGTGCTGACTGTACTAGTGGGGTGATGCTCCTATTCACTCTCTCGCTGCCGGTGCTCTCCTTGCACCTAGCGATATTCATTACTTCCGTGACTTTGGCTACCGGCACACCACCATTCAGCATTGCCCGGCCAACGCTCCGGCCCGCCAACTCACCCGTATCCCTTACCTCGAGAAGACTACCGATGACGAGAAGAAACGGATCGAGGAAGACGAGTACTGGGCGACCCCTGACCAAGTCAAGGAGAACGGTGTCGGTTGCCGATGCCGCTGCGACACTGACATTGTCGATGTCGAGGGCAAGCAAGGCAGCTGTCTTAACGAATGGGTGGATGTGGCTGGTGGCTGGGCCTCGCCATAGATCTTGACAGTGATGCCGTAGTGCTCAGTTCTCGCCACATCTTCCTACGTCTCCTTTTCCCCTGTCTATTTATTCGGCTGTGCATCTCTTGGTCCTGCCCTTGGGAGTTTCCGGCTGGAGCCCTGCATATTAAGTTGGTCATGGGGTTTCCTTTCTGGGCGGCGTTCAACGGATCTGAGCTTTTTTTTATTATCGGAAGATGGTGTCACAATTTCCACCATAACTGTTGACACATTCATCAAGCATGCTGTGCCACTGGGACTGGCTGTTGTGATTTAACTCTTGGTTGCATTTGGAAGAAAACGTGTGTTGTCGGCAGTGGAACATTGGTCCCGTACCTTGTGGGATCCCCGAGATAGTCTCGCACGACCTTTATATCCAATGTTTTCTTTAGATTTCATTGCTATATCCTATGTTCTACCAAGAGCACATCATCATCTCGGTGGTAGGAGACCGTTGATTACGGGGGCCGGGAGTAACGCCCAAAGCAATTCCCGCCGTCTACTTTGACGCCTCTTCGCCTCTTTCTTTTGCCTTCCTGTCGGCCACTTCTCCCCCGGCTGCTTTCCCCCTTTCCCATCCCCGTGTGCGCAGTTTTTGTGGTTTGTCTTCCAGCATGCATTCATGAAATGTACATACCTTTCCTCTCTCCCCACCCATCCTTGAATCCGTGGCATACCTCCACGGGTTGTTTTCTCGCATTGCCCACCTTTGACCCTCGCAAATACCAGATCGAGCATGGTTGTCTATAGAGTATGGAATAATCACCAGGTCAATTACGTGAAGAATGATATCAGTATAATGCACTTTATTTCTTCGGATTTTACTGTGGCTTGGATATTTCTATTTAGAATAGAGGAGTTGTGATTTCTAGCTGTGCTACTCATAGCTTGTAGTGAATTGTATCATTACCTCGAGAGATATATCAGGATCTTGTGTTTAAAATTTTAGGGTGACCGGAGGAGCCCTACTGCCTCTGATGTATCAACCCTGTCAACACCTTGAGAAAGGAATTACCAGCCCGTGGAAATTTGCGGGCAGAGGATATCTTTGATCTGATCGAAGGTTAAACTGTCTACAGAACATCGAAAAAGAGCGTCTAAATACTGTCAATAGCCTACCAGAAAGACTACCAAAAAGACATGACAAGGCGGCGTAAGCGACCGACTATTCCTGTACTACTTAGGTGAAAGGTTTAATGAACTAGTCAAAAAACAGTAGGGAGTAAGCAGGTGAGTAATCCATCATGTTCACCTCTGACTTCTATAAGGATCTCGTAAATATATAAACTCATTTCCCAGCAAGCACTACCAAGTGACTTGCTACTCTATTTAACGTGTCCACAATGGGTTCAACCCAACTTTGTTCAGAAAATGTGAAGCCAACGTCTTCAAAGGTTCCAAGGATTATGGCCACAAGCTCTTTTACTTCAATCAACCGACTTAAGTCTTTCTGTACCGTGCCTAGCGCCATTCCATAGTCCAAGAAACGGCTTGCAGTGCCTGAGCCTGTTCCTGGCGAAAGAAGACCGACTATTCGTGCACGAGTGGCACTAAGGTCAAGCTTCATGTCCAACTTCGCGATACTCTCGAGTAGGACATCCAGGAGCATCGCCAATGCGGGCACATACTCGTCCTGAAGTCTATTCTTTGCATCAAGCAGGTGTCGTGCTTTCTTAGGCGTGAGAACATCTGGCTTATCCAGCATGGTGAGTTTCCCATTCAACAACTGGAAGTTTCTCCGATGCACGTTTTCCATTTCGGCTGCCTTTTGACCAAGATCAACAGCGGCCCTGTAAACCTCTTCTGTCTGGGAAGAAGCCAATGTCGGCTTTTCCAGTCTCCCTATCCGATAGGTTTCCAGTTTTTTGCGGATCGAAGAGTTCGTCAAATGACCGACTGCCTTCAAGCTGTCGGTAATGTCTTGCCCGCTACACAATGCAATGACAGTATCCCCTCCCGGATGCTTTTGCATAAATGTGCTTGCGTCGTATACACTGCCCTTGGCTGAGAACCAATACCCAGTTTCATCTGAGTTATGTTTGATGAGCTCGGATACAAAGACTTTGTTCGAGCTGGGTTCGGTATCCGCATTGTATTCATCTGGGTCGAGACATCTGCGTTCCAGACGTGCCTTTTCCAATTCTTGATCGACCTCATGCCAAGGCTCTGTCCTGCGCTTGTGACCTAGACCATTGATTGTTGTGCTTCGCCCAATTCTGAACGAGACAGCGAGGAAGCCGAACACCTTTCGCCGGTGAAATCCCAGTAAACCGTCATTGCCGTGGTATGAGGATGTAAAGGTTTTCCAGAGGTCCATTAACTCTCTATCCTTGGACGCAGCAACATATTCCGAGACTGACACTTCCATCATAGCCTTGAGAAACTGCCGCCAATGGATAGGATACGTCGCCCGAACAATTTGCGCTTCTTGGCCGATACCGGTGAGATATTCAAATCGTCCGGTAAATTCATCCATCATGTGAAAGAATGGATGCGCTGTACCTGCCGCTCCAACCACGCCTTTCACCCAAGGGATTCCCAAGTTCCCTATGGTTAGCGTCCATAAGACGGGATCAATATGAGCCTTGTGTGCTCGGCTCGCATTGAGCTTACTGAGAACCTGGGTGATTTGTTTGATGAGTGAATGGAGACTTCGTATTGCGCCTTTGAGTGAGGAGGAATCTTTCGCCAAGACAGATCTCTGGGCCTCTATGATTTGATGGAGAATCGGTATCGTCTTGGCATTTATTTCAATCATTATGCCAACGAATGTGTGCTCTTCTTTGGAACCGACAGCTGGAACGAGCAACTCCAAGTTCTCGAGCGTCACACCACTATGTGACAAACTGGTTGATGTGAAATTGGCTACCACCCCGTCCACATAGGTGAGAGCCGGGGCTGGTCGCCCAAGACGTCTGCACACTACCGTCCACGGGATCTCAAGCGATGGCGGCAGGATATCTTTATGGCTGTCGTATTTCAATATAAGAGGCTCGCTTCCTTCCATACGAACAAACACGTGGGCTGTCATTCCGAGGATGGTGGCGGCCCGTTGGAGGTAAATGTCGGGCAAAGCTTCGGGGGATGCATCAAGCAGTGGAATCTTGGTTACAGTCTCTCGGACAGTCTGGGTTTGGACCAAGTGAGGTAGGTCACCAACAAGTCGGTCCCACGCTGCATGGGAAGGCGGAAGTGCCTTCAATGTTTGGAGAGGTGAGAATCCTGCCTCCTTAGACAGGAAGCCGGCGTTCTCATGTCCATTGCGACGGTTTGTCCGTTCTGCCTCTTCGATTATTCTCTCGCAGGGTGGTGAGGTAGACTGTGTCTATAGAATATGAGCACATGAATCTTCATACATTATGGCAATAGGTTGCATACGTACCTTCAGTGTCACTAATCGTAGGGAAACAAAGAAGAAAATGACCCCAAGGGCCAAGTTAACCATGTAGGACGACGACGAATCATCTTGAGGGTTCTTGAATATTGTACTAGAGTTGCCGTATAGTATCGTGGGTATCTCACTGACGAGAAACATCATAAGTTGCTTTGTGATCTGGGAATAGCATTGAGTTTGCAGTCAATTCGGCATGGTTCGTACTACCTTAGCTGAGACGAAATCAAGCACCTTCTTGGGCATCAAGACATTCCTTCGAGGCTTGGCATGGCTAGTAATTAACGGCCAATAGAGTGGCTGCAGATGTGATGAAGAAAGTGTTATGAGCTAGGACTACGAATGTATTGATTAGGAATATGGGCCATGCAGTAGTGCTTACCGGTTTTTCACATGTGCATAATACAAGATCACGTACTCCGTACGGAGTGCGGAATACTATATTAAAGCGTCCAGTTAGGATTGTAGCGCTAGACCAGGGTAAAGGTGGAGGGAAAAAGACGTTAGTATCAATACGTGTACTCCGTACATACCGAGGTACATATGTCACTTGAGACAACCACGCGTAATACGCCGATATTGTTCCGCCTGTACTGGGGTTATATTCCATCACGAAATTACTGAGATGCTATTCTAGCTATTATATTCCAATTTTATCATGTAACTTAAAGTTCAAGGTAGAATATTGGCACCGTTAGCGTAGCTGTTTTGTACATATTGTAGTTCGCCATATTCAGATTGCCACAAATTGCTCAATATTTTGTTGATAGCTAATCGTACACTTGTGCATAATGAGTGAGACAGGGAACCGGGGTCTGCTACAGCTTAGCGAACTCCGTCCCAATTTGGTTGAGCATGGCCAGATGATCCTTGCTGTAAGTGTCTCCATTTTTGGTGATCACTTCACGCACCCAAGGCCCACGCGGGTTAAAGGAAGCCTTAAAAGGCAGGGCCCGCATAACAAGGCCATAGGTGCATGCAAGTGGGTCAACGACGATTGGCTCGTTGGTCTCCTCAGACAAGCCAGCCTTGATGTCGAATGACCATAGAAGCTGTGCGACGACGATCCAGATAACATTGCGGGCAAAATACCGTCCAGGACAGGTTCTCCTCCCATAGCCGAAGGCAGCAGCGGAAAGGTCTTTGAGCGATTTGCCGTCCTCACTGAGCCAACGATCCGGTATGAAATCGTCGGGATCCGGGCCGAACACGGCCTCTTCTCGGGAAATTGTCCAAACGTTGGGTATAATAACAGATCCTTTGGGAATGGTGTATCCATTGTAAGTGGACTCTTCCTTGTTCAAGTGAGGGACGCCCTCGGGGCCAGCGGGTCGCCAACGGAATATCTCTTCAACAATCGCGGTGATGTACGGTAGGTTAGGTTTGTCATCTGGGCCTGGGAGTCGGTCGTGCCCAACAACAAAATCCAGCTCCTCGCGTGCCTTAGCGACAAAGCCTTGATCTTGTGTGATGCAAGCCACCACAAACCAGATCAAGCTGTCGGTCGTGCCGTCCAGCGCGGCGTCGATCATGGTACCAAGCTCAAATGCTAGCTCGTTCAAGGGCATATCGAGGTTATCTTTTTCGACTGTCTTTTTGAGATGCTTTGATATATTCCATGCATCCGACTCCTGGCCCCGCCGGAAGTTTTCGTCGCGCAGATTATACTTGGTCGTGTAGTGGTTCTCAGCCTTTGCCTGCCATGGAGCTAGGAAGCTGGGCAAATTATTGAGAACAGGGAACTGGTCAACAATGTGCGCGCCAACCTGGATAAACTCCGAGAACTCCTCGTTGAGTTTAACAACGGTGCGAAGTACTGGGTCGTTGAAGTCTTTGACGCGGAAGCCGTACAGCAACGTATGGATGATGCTAGCGACGGCGCGCTGGAAATGTCCTTGAACCTCAGAACTAGCACCGCCCGCGTTCTCTAAGAGATCTTGCATCAATTGTTGTGATTCTAGAGTCTGGAAGGAGAGATAAGCGGCTGCCGGCGTCGCGTTTAACACCGAGACCTGTAACCTCTGATGTTGTCGGAATTGATCGGTGTAATTCATCATGAGGATATTGAGTCCCTTCAAGGCTAACTCAGTTGCCAACTGCACTTTCCTATTAGCTCATTGTTGCACATCCAAGTCGAGGTGAGTGGGGCCTTGCAAAAAGACGAGGTCTGTCTGAAAATATCGCTCCACGCTTCGCTAGCAGTTCGTGGGCTACTTCAGATGTAGACAAAATAATGACGGGCTGTCCAAGCATGTTGACATAAACAATGGGTCCATACTGTTTACTCCATTCGCGATATGTCTGCCAGCCGTGGGACTTGGGAGCTTGGTGGACATTGCCGATTATGGGCAATGGTTTGGGACCCGGCGGAAGGGGCAAAGACGACGTTGGCTTACGCCGTGTGACAACGTAAACGCCTACTAGCAGCCCGGCAATGGCTACGAATGTCGCTAGATGCATGGTTGAAATTGGAAGAATGAATAACCAGATCTAGAGTGTCGGTGGAAGTAGGTCCCTGAATGAGTTGTGGGGGGAAGAGAAAACGAAGGTAATCAGGTAATCAGGTAATCAGTCAATCAGTCAATGAGACAATCATGGCTCCAGTCCCTATTTTGGCGAGCCTTTTAGAAAGCTAGTAAGTAGTTGACATTGTATGATCTCATAGGTGAATTGGCGCAATTAATTGTTGAAAACTCAGGGGCTCAGTGTAAGACGCCACGTAGTCCTTTCATCTCCGTACAGTCAAGGGTTAGATTGAATATCTTAAGGTCAGGGTATTCATTGGGTGATATGTAAAAGAACGTTGGAATATCGGGCAAGTGGGAGTCTTGGGGTTTATAGGTTTCGTAGATAACCGGTACTACCCGTCTTCCCGGGACCACCTTCTAGATTCAGGACACTCCGATGAACTTGGGAACTACAGCATACCTACGTACCTAGGATCTGATATATGTGCTTTTCAATTAAATACACCAATTACCAAAAAAAGAATGGAGAATATTCTTTTCGGTTATAAGAGACTATGACTGATGCCTGTTATCTGTCAAATTGCTGGGGACACGAATGCCCGGGCTTTTTGCACACTAATTTCAATACACCTCTACTAGTAGTATTATCCTTGTCTTAAACAGTGGGCATACTAAGATTTACCGCACGGTGAAATTATGTGTTGATTAAGGTTTAATTTTAATTAGAAGGAACTGACTACAATGTCTCTCTTATTCTGTAACATGTAAGGTTACCCACTGGTTGTTGTAGCTGAGGAAATTGAAGGCGTCCCACAGCTGATTCACCCAAAATCATCAGTGTAAATGTCCACGTTATTTTCCATTGGCTGTGCAATGCCAGATGTAAAAGAAGTCTCATTATTGAGTGGAGCGGAAATTTTTGATTAGCGGTTCAAAGCCCAAAGGATCCGAGCGCGTTGGAACAGTTAAAAGAAAGAGGGTCGTGCATCGTCGATCGTTACGTGTGAAGGAGCGTAGCTAAACGCCGATTGTCGGATCCGGACTAGGTTCCTGTGATAGTTGACATGTGCATTGTACATATTGTTTCTGTATTGAAGAGGGGTAAGACAGCCCCTTGGAGAGAGAAAAATCTAACACTAAACTAAGCCCACTAAACGTTTCAAAATACATCTCTTACACGTATTGTTGGACCCTCAACACCTTACGCTCGTACGGTGGCTTCCCCATATCCGCTAACCCGTCTAGTTCAACGTATTCATGTGCGCGGACCTCTGTGGGATCCGAGTTTGAGGTACTGGTTGCTCCTAGATTAGTTGTGGATTCCGAAAGCTTCGACTTGGTGTGTGATGAGGTTAGCAGTCCAAATTGGCTGCGCAAGAATCCTGCATACTTGGTCCAGAATACATGGATCGCAGGCGTGCAGCTGACCATGAGGACTACCGCGCTTTCTATCACACTAGTTGTGGGATTGTCAGTGAGAGGCTCGCGGTTGGATCTAGGGCTGGGGGCGGTGATGATGTTGACAAACTTACGTGACAAGCAAAGCATTAGCAAAGTTGGTAGAAGATTGTGTGGACTGCGCTTCCTGAAAATACAACCCTAATGCACTAGCTGCGATGGCGCTGTTGAAAGATCGTGGTCAGGAAATTCGCTCAAGTCAATAGGGAAGAAATAGCCGAGCTTACAGAAAACCCGTAGCAAAGGCAAACGCAACTCCAATCTTCCTACGAAGTGGCATCTTAAGATTCACGATAATTGGAATCGGGAGGATGAATGCAATGACATCGATGGCGAGTGATATAGACCCACGGGCAATGGTCGCCTCTGTGAGGGCGCTGACGCATGAGAACAAGAATGGTGGTGTTGGCTCGTGAAGATCCGGGCTACAGGAGATGCCAGCATACAACAGCGTGATCACGCCGCCCAGAGTTCCGACGACGATGAGAAATATACAGGTCCAGCGCATCCAACCCTTGATTCCAAAGATTCGGATGAGCATGAAAAGCAGAGGCAACTTCGCGCTGTAAATTGAACTGTTGCCTGAAGCAATTCCAACCGCAACAAGCTGGGAGGGAATATTAGCAAACAGCCTGATGAAAGGGGATAGCCTGTATAGAAGTTATCGTGGCCATACCCTTGTAAGGTGTGTAATTGTTATATCGTTGGGGTTCGAGTTCAAGACTATTTTGAACTTGGTCAGTCCTTCATGTATAGGCTCACATCAAGATAAAAAAGCCTTACCATCAAACAGTAGGGAGAAGGTGACAGAATTCCATATCAGGAAGAGGAGCGCCAGCACGCTTAAGTCTGCCAAGGTAAGCTTGGCTAGCCATGGACACTCCCACCGAAACCAGAAAGGCTATACGTACAGTCATCGACATAGAGCTTTCGAAGGTGGTTGAAATTAGTCCAAAGCCGGAGTGCAATAATACCACCAGAAAGTGCACATAGAGCACTCGCCAATCCCACGAAGACAGAGGGCTTCAAGGCAGTTGGCTGTACAATGGCCGCGATAGGGTTCATGCCTTGCATTGTATTGATTTAGCCACGACGTTGAACATATACACATAAATCACTGGTCGTTGGAAGATTGAAACGGATAGCCTCTTGAATTGGACAAGAAAAGGGATTAATTAGTCCCAGGTCCAAAGCGTAATTCGCAATATCGACATAATGAGGGGTTACCTCAGCTTGGTACTTACGAGCTACCAATAGCAGCGGGGGTTTCGTATTCTTTTCGCTATAATTTCTACCCTGATTCAGAGCTAGGCAAGTCTTAGTAAGGGTGTGTATTTTGATACAGTAGGTGGTTTTATATCATGCATGTAAATAACCACATAAGCAATACTCCGTGCTATGTATGTTATTGTTTAATATATAACACCCATATACTCCGTATACCTGCAGAATACACGTAACTACTTATGTACTCCACATTCTGTAATTTATCAGTTCCCTGCATATGTAGTACCAAAATGACGATTCGGCACCTTAAGCGGGACCGAGGATATTTTTACTAGGAACTTTTTATACCCCCGCCCGAGTTGACATAGTTATTGGAAGTATGTGAGTAGGGATGGTAAAAAGAATATACCAATCTGGGCTGCTGTATGTCGCAGTGATGGAATGGGCCCCGGAGGGCTGGCCATATTCCTAATTAGAACGCCTACGTACTAGTGCTAGCTTAGGGGCGAAATACTAGGCACTAAAGGGACCCTGGGATGTGCACAATCTTGCGCAATCACAGTATTGGATTTAATCGAATATATTACATACATTTTTACCTTGTTCTGCCATCTGCTAGTGGCGTTGATATTCTTATCCTTGGCAACGTACCCATTACCCTTTAAGGTCTTCCACGTAGCGCAACGGGTGAAGGTGTCGCTTATATCGGACCAGTAGAATAATTGGGTATTTAGCAAAGATTCTATATATTTTGTCTTGCGATTGCCTGTATTTTACACTAACGGCCGCTGTCTTATGTGGAGCTAGCAAGCGCTTATCTCACTGCTTGAAACTCTATATACTTGGAGGTTCTCCTCAACGGCCTGAAGAATAGCTGACAGTTACAGGTAGTTTGAAATCACAAGTCATCTGTCTACACCGCATTTCGGAATGATTTCTAAGTAGCAGCCTGATCTTATGAGCCCCACCTTCAGCTAAATATATACTTTGGGTATATAACGCCCATCTTAGGGTTGATAATAACATTAGCAGCCACAACTTTGCATCAGATATGGCTCTCCTAGATCAGAACAAACCAGAAGCCTGGTCGTACCTGCAAAGTCACCAATTGACCCACCAACGCGAACATACGACAACTGCAATCAAGCCTACTATGGCTCCTCCTCCTGCTCCAGCTCTCATGAATCAAGTGATCAGAGGCGACTATATTAGCGAGGCTAATCGGCAAGTTACACGTCTTTCTAAAGCCATTGGACAAGATGATGTCACGCGAGAGAAGCTATTGCACGCCTTGAGGTTTTCCGGGGGTGAATGGTGTCAAAATGCCATACCACAGAAGTTGAACACATCGGCTTGGGTCTCCGACGTGAGCAATGACCACTCACCTTTTGAGTACTCATTGGCTCTGTCCCAAGCAACTGGAGCACCTGAGCTTCGATTTTTAATTGAAGCTCAGCCTGAGGAAAGCAGCTTAGCCGCCCTTCAAGAGAGAACCTCGCGCTTAACCAACGACATCGCGACAGAGTATGGCCCAACAAAGGTTTCCCTGGACCGCCTAAACCTCGTTCGAGATCTGTTTCTCCCCTCAGCCCCCGAGGGTAACCTAGCCTCATGGCACAGCTTTGCTACCTCGAATACACTGGAAAAGTGGAAGATTTACCTGAACCCACTAGCCACCGGGCGGCAAAACGCTTTCAATGTCACCCGAGAGGCTCTGGAGCGCTTGGGGCTGGCCAGCTCGTGGAAATTACTGGAGAGCATCATGACTGGCAATGACTACCCCATCTACTTCTCGCTTGGCTTGTCGCCGAACCCAGAAGATGCCGAAGTCAAGGTATACGTTGCACACTGCGGCGCCTCTGCAGCACAAATCGCGCAAAAACATGTCAAAACCGATCCCAATTCCAGCGTCCATGCTATCGAGCTCTTCTACTCAATTATGGCGGGTGGTTCGCTTGGGCCGTACCCCGGAAAACCTGGGCTATCCTGTTTCCATTTCAAGAATAAAGATCCATCCAGGCCGGCAGCCCGTACAGTTCTCTACCCAATGGATAGCTATGCTGCAAATGATGCCGAAGCGCAGCAGCGCATCGAAACGTATATGGATGCCATTTCTGCGCCTCGGCTCTACCGAGAGAGGTATAGAAACGCTATCACTGCCGTGCAGCGTCGGCCGTTGGAGGCTGGTCGTGGCATTCATAGCTGGGTGAGTATGAAGGAGAAGTCTGACGGTACTCGTTCCAATACATTTTATCTCTCAGCCGAACTGTACGGGTGTCTTGGTTAGGACGGCCCACCGAATGGTGGCCGCTGAAACACATTTTCAGGTTGGAGAGTTGGTTCGGGTAGTTTACGAAATCAACGAAATAGCCGGGATGATAGACAATGAAATGCACATATTCGGTTTTTGCAGGATCTCTGAGAATTGTAGGTCACACTTGATGACTGGCCTCGATTTGGCTGAGCCGGATGATTGTGTACGAGGGACATTTGCAAAGCTGACTGGTGTTCCGGGGTGGTGGGAGTGGTTGACAGTTTGAGAGTGGACTTCTTGGGCTTGGGAGTTTTAGGATCAGGGAATGAGTACTCTGACACGATGAACGAGTTTTCTGTGGCTGGAATCTCGATACTGTTCAGGTAGCGGGCGAGTACAAAGTTCTCTCCAACCTCACTTGAACTTGACAAGTACGCTGTCGTGGCAGGAAGGACTGAGGGAAGGACTGAGGGAAGGAGGGAAAGAGTGTTCGGGCCGCCCCGTAGAGTACAGTCAATGGGCTGAGTTTCAGCGTTCAACATCCATTACACCCATGGATGTATCTATCATAACCATGCATGGCTACAGATCTACCTGCTTACCGGCGAAAGGTTCTATGTTTAGGTCATCAACAAATATCAGGATATGGCCTTCTTGAAACTATATGCCAATTTCAAATTCAAATTCTCTCTTATTTATTAGATTCTATACTATTTTTTATCCGAATTAAAACTTATGAACAGTCACTGTACAATTATAAAGGATCTGTCGAATACTAAGTCGAGTACATGGGGGACATAGGTATTTTACTCGGAAAATGATATGACACTTGGTACCAAGCATACCATACAAAAGTGCATGTTATAGTTAGTTATCGATGTCCGCACAGGTTTTTGAAATAGCGGGTTTGGTCATTTTAGTTAGAGTTCTCAACATCGGTCATCTATACCATACATTGTTCGTACACCAGCTTTTCGTCAGTTTATCAACATGATGCCTCACTTTAAATCCAATTTTTTTTTTGTTTCAATTTTTTGCCTAGTTAGATGCATCACCTCTTCTTTCTGTTGCCAACACTTATGTCTGCATTTCAATTCGTATTATTGAAACTGATCGACGAGGCTGATGAAGCATGTGTGCAATCAGCATCAAACAGGGAAGTCAATACTGAGAGTCTACACAGCTTGAGCTCCAGCTCTTTCGACATTACTTAAGCCTTCTTCCACTCGCCGTCCAAGATATCTTTCACCTTCAACGGCTTAATCTCAGGGAAGACCTCATTCAACGTCTTTGTCCCAGGAGGAGGAATGTTAAAGACACCAGTCTCGAAGAGAAGACCGAACATAGCTGCCCACTGCTGAACTACCTCCTTCGGCATGAACTGATACTCGGCAACCTGACAGGGCAATTCAGTTGCCTGGCCGGCCTTCAGTTTCTCGACGCTATCGTGTGTAACGCTGAACTTTGTACCTAGACAGCAATGGCAACTGTCAGCTTTTTTATCTTTATCGGTGCTATACCGATGCATACCTTTAGCGGCTTCTGCCAGGTGCAGGAATTCATTTAGTGTGACCTTGTCCCCGACAACGATAGACTCAGGCTCCCACTTGTTCAGATCCAGAAGAGCGGCAGCATATTTAGCCACATCACTCGTGTGCGTGAATGCCACGGGCGTGTTTCCAGATCCTGGAATCGATGCTGCGTTGTTTCTGGCATCGATGACCGTCGTTGCCGGCACCATGTAGGACTTGACTGTGTTCATGCACCAGTAGTCAAGGAAGCATCCGTTCTGCACGACTGTGTATTCAAGACTTGTCTCCTTCAATGCAGCCTCAGTCACAAGCTTGTGGGCGAATGCAGGCATTAGTGCCGCTTGCCTATACCCGCCGTCAGTATTGCCATTTGTAGGCCAGAGTCCATCAGGGAGATGAACTTACTCTTCGGTGTAGGGCACTCCCCAACCACTGGAAATCATTCTCTTGGTCGTCTTTGAAGCATCAGCAGCGCGAATAAGCTCGAGCTCGGGTGGCGTTCCGCTGGGAACTATCATGGTGACTGCAGAGACGAGGGTGTGAACATGGTTGTCCTCCAGGGCCTTGGTGGTCTCCTCAACATTAGAGTAATCTACTGGAATAATAGGCACTCCAATTTCCTTTTGTAGGTCAGGGTTTGCCTATACGTGGTCAGTGACAGGTCTAGTTTTATTGGACAGCCCCTCACCTTTCGAGCCAGGATGTAAACTTCATGCTTGCCCCAGCTGGTGAAGGCCTCCACCAAAGCGCGGCCGACACCACCAGTACCACCAGCGACAGCGACAATAACCATTTCTGTCTTATGTGGAAGACGATGGAAGGGGAAACGCGGTTACAGCGGAGCTTGCGAATGCAAAAGAAGCTAGGTTTGAGTGCTTTATGAGTTGAGAAGAACACTATGAAGGGGAGCGTTGATTTATAGCTTCGAAAGTTCCCGTCTTGCCGCTACTTTCCTACCTAGGGTTTCGCTCTTGACACGTTCATCAACACCGTGTCATTGGTGCATTGTATGTCCAATGTCTCAGGTTCGCTTGCCATAACTACGTTACCTTTGGAGGGTTTGTCATCAAGGCATCTACCGGAACACGTATGCCATTTCCTCGTGGCAGCCGGAACGATCAAAATCAAAGGTTCTTGTTGCTGAAGTGGTACACGATGGAGCTGTCTCGGAGGGACCATAAAAATTGATCAGTCAGCGGAAGTGCAGACCCCCCGAGGTCGGGAATAAGCAGGAACATCCGGCGTCCGGCGTCCGGCGGGCCGAACCAAACTTTTGCGACCAACTTAGCCAGAGTCACCAAGAACCACCAAGGAACGGCATTATCAAATAAAGGTGAACGGGTGCATATACACCAAAAAAATAGATTTCGTTACCATTGACGATCATTCTATTTAATGCGCAGATACAAAAGAGAAGGAAAAGGGTCAGAAACTTCGATATTTCATTGGCTCTCAAAAATCAGAGGTGTTGGATTACCCTATTTTGGGTCCAATCTGACTACATGATACAAGCATCGGAGCGGATCAAATAAGGATCCGGTCTAATGAAGTAACTGTGTGCTCCCGAGAGGATTGCAGGGTTTGCATAATCTTTGTGCCTGAGGACTTAACGTATTTCACAAGCGAGCCGCCCACACAAGCGAGCCGCCCACCCCAACCAACCTACTAATTTCAATCATATATATGTCAACCATAACTCCATTAAATTGAATATACTAAAATAAATCTATCTAGCTGGGCATCTATTAAATCTATGCTCAGTTGATCTGCACCCACTACACCTTGGTGTAGCCCGCGTACGTGGTTCTAAAGCCGGTTCTTCATGTATGCCGGCACCGGCATGGGGTGCTTCATCTGCTTCCACTAGCTCAGGAATCAATTGAGAAGCTTCTTGTACTAAGAGGCCTTCTTCTGTAGGTATCTGCCTCCGGGATCTAGTACGCTTTTGCTTCTGCTTCTCGTTGGCGGCGCGTAATTCCTTGTTTTCTTTAGCGAGTAAGATAGCACCTTGCATTGTAAGACGGAAGCCTTTCACAAGCTGGTTTAATGCACGATCTGACGGGCTAGGCGGGCTTCGAGATCTTGTACGAAGTAAAGCTTTAATTGATGAAGCTTGTCGACGTAGGTCTTTCTCTGTAAAAGGGGTTTTTGGGGTAAAATTCCGGCTTGATTCACTACCCCGGCTGGTAGGGGGGGTCGGGGTTCGGAGCCGGATATTGAGCTTTGAAATCACTCGGTCGGGTCCAAATGGTACTAAACCGGCTGCTGCGAAGCTATTTTTAATCGTCTCCGATTTAAAAGCTTCAATTCGTGCGTGGGGGTATGCTTCGAGGAAGTCAAGTTTATCAATATAGTTGATCCTATTCCGCATCTTGATTTCAACCATCCGACCGTACGTACGTTTTAACACCGCAAAACAACCAATATCAAGAGGTTGTAAAAGATGAGATGAATGAGCTGGCATACAGATTGGTATCACCTTATTTTGCTCACAAAGTTCATCAAATTTAGGTGTTAAATGACTTCCGTGGCCGTCAAGTATTAAGAGCCGGTATACCCCCTTCGTACGTATAGTACTAGGAATAAAGAGCTTTTCAAGCCAACGAAGGCTAATTTCATCGGAAGTCCAGCCATTAGGACTAACTTCAAGACGCCAATCCTCCGGGAGGCCGTCGAACCATGATTCAATAAAGACTTTGCCTTTAAAGATTATACACGGAGGAAGCACCCATCCAGAAGCATTTATACATTCAATTGTAGTCACCCATTCACGATTTCCAGGTTGTAAAACCGGCCTCCGACCGTAGTATTCACTCCTCGTAATAACCTTTGTAGTTGCAGTTAATCCCATTGCGAAGCCGGTCTCGTCAAAGTTATAGATATCGTCGGAATCGATTCCATATTGAAGGATTGTCTTTTGAACCAGATTAAACCACTCCATAATGATTTTAGGATCTTCACATTTCGCACGCTCGTAGTTATACCGTTTCGAGAATTGGGAGGAGAGGAGAGGACGCCTTTTAACAAAGTTCGTAACCCAATTTTGGCCGACCGAAAGAACCGGGGTAGTTCCACGCTTTTGAAGAAGAAGATCGGCCATTTCTCGTACCATAGAGGGCCGGGGGGCTGCTCCACGTAGATCCATAGAGAGAATCCATTTTTCAAGAGAATCCTCTTCAATTTGGGTCAATTTAAATGAATTAGCGCGTGTAGTACTTCGTTGAGTACAGCCGGATAGGCGGTCGCGTAAGGTTGTACGTGGTATATCAAAGCGGCGTGCTATTTCACGAATTGAAGAGATTTCTCGATTCTTAAAAGCCTGGATAGCTAGTAAGATCCTACCCTCTTGCTCTATTGAATCTTTAGAGCTTCGGGATCGAATTGGTGGCATGGTAGGTGGTTGAATTGACTAAGTGCTAATCTATGGACGCGTTTTGGTTGGGGTGGGCGGCTCGCTTGTGTGGGCGGCTCGCTTGTGAAATACGTTAGTTAACTATTACTGCCCGAGCTTAGTAAGCCCACATACAAAGAAAGGGGTTCTCTTGGGCCAAGCGTGTGCTCGGCGCTGATGTATTAGATTCTGTATTCCAAGGTTTAGCTAACTAACTACTCACTAGTCCTATCCAATAAAAGCCATCGCAAGATCCTTACAGAATCTCAACAGTGTGAAACAGTCACATGACTTTAGTCGGGGTTCCAATCCGTCAGGCGAGATAATCTGCTTCTCGTTTAATCGGCCAGACCCGAAGTCATCATGTCGCTTCGAAGACCTCATCGGAAATCGCGTAATGGCTGCACCGAATGCAAGAGACGCAGAGTGAAGGTATTCAACCGTAGCCCCGTTTTCTCGCGTTGCTACAAACTCACCAATCTCTCCCTGCAGTGTAATGAGCAGCAACCTTGTCACAACTGCATCAAGTATCAGAGCAATTGCATCTTTGTGACGGACCTGGGACAGCAAAGACAGAGCCAAGTGAGCCCAAAGTCATCAATGTCCGGAGCAGGTCAAAGGCCGTTCACTTTAGTGATTGGCGCAGTGGAATCTCTTCCAGGACCCCCTCTATACGATTTGGCTAGAACTGCAGATTTTGAATCCCGGGACCTTGAGCTGATGCATCATTTCAGCACATCAGTCTCCAAGACGCTTTCTTATCGCAACGACATCCAGGATGTTTGGGCTATCTCACTTCCTAAGGAAGCTTATTCATGTGACTACCTTATGCATGGCCTGCTCGCAATCTCCGCTTTACATCTGAGTTTCTCGAGCCGCATTTTATTGACCTGCGAGAAACGGCGTGAATACGCAGACTTATCTAGATTTCATCTGCACAGATCTCTTGTTCGCTTTAGGGAGAGGCTCGCCAACATATCAACAGAGAATTGTGTGCCATTGTTTGGGCTTTCCTCTTTAATGGTAGTCCATGTCTGCGCGCAATCTACTTTGGAAACCGACTCACAACCAGGCCGGGAGAACTTGACATCCCACATTGAGATGCTGATGAAAATTTTCAATATGTGCCGAGGGGTAGAGCCTATTCTCGCACCATACCATAGCGAGATTCATCAGAGCTCCTTAAGCGCCTTACTTCACGACGATTACCGCCTCGTGGGTGATCTATCAAGGTATCATTGTCACAACACGTGCACAATCAAATCTGATCTGAACCCAAGACTAACGTAGACCAAAGTTACCACAATATCGATCGAGCATTGGCAGTAGAACCGCTGTGGGGTGATTTGGTTAATCTCGTACGAAATCGAGAGAGAGAACCCCAGGAACAGAACAAGTACATGGATGCTTTGACAAAGCTGTGGGCGGCATTTCGCTTTATGCATACCGCAAGGCAACCATTGGAACCCGGGGCAGCTTTTGTGTGGCCTATTATGTTGCAGCGGGATTCAATTCGCCTCTTTATGGAACTGACACCTCTTTCCTTGGTGCTGCTAGCACATTACTGTGTAATTCTGCATCATCTCAATGACTATTGGTTTTTGCATGATTGGTACAAAGCACTTCTGGCCGAAATTACAGAGTGTTTACCTTCAGATCTCAAGACATGGGTTATTTGGCCAAGGAAGGTATGTGGCTTGCATGATGTGAGTGAAATTGCAGGGATAATGGGCAATTGAAATCTTGAGACTAATAGGTCACATCCGAAAACTGTCTATATAAGATAGATTTGAATGTAGATACTAAAGCTTCTTATCGTCTAAATGCAGAGCCAAACCGGAATAATGGCACAAAGTTGAGACAGATACCTGAAACTTTCTATCTCCCCGATCGCTCCTCTTCTCAGAATTCTAAACCCCATAGATCATACTCAAAATCTTCACTACGTCCGCGACAAAGATCTCAAAGCTTCCATCGAGCCACGACCACCCTTATAGGCTGAGGACAATATTGCAGACGGGTGCAGAACATTCATCGCCACCATTGCAAAGAACATCAATGTCGCGTCAAAAACGTACATGAAAGCTTCATGGCTAATAAGATAGCCATCGTTTCCTTGTGCGTACTCGATGAGACGAAAAACCGATCGGATCAAAATCAAAATGCTGGCAATGTACAGCCCCCAAAGAACGGACTGCCAGCCGCGGATGATGCACAGGCTGTGGTCTTGTCTCGCTTCAATTGCCTGCTGGGTCTGCCTTGAGCGAAGGCGGACATGGAAAACAACCGACGTGACCACAAAAATGGTGAAGAATACCAGTTGCACGCAGAGACCGCCTATCGTGATATGTTCTCCGGTTTTCATTGCGTCTATCGTACCGCTCGCCATGATTCCTCCTCCTGGAAGAAACCCTTGTTGGCATGTTGTATCTGGGAACAATATACACAACGATAGTGTGGGACGTACCTGCTGCCTGCATAACAAATGCTATCACATCACCCGTCACGAAAATGCCTGTCATCCATTTTAATGGTATCATGCTGTAGCTTTCAGCACGAAGATGCAGGACCAGCCTCCCAAGAACCATATAAATCGATGCAGCATATAGCGGGGGTGCCAGTAAAACGAGGATCGTTTGGATTGAATAAATCGGCACGCTCTCGGTGTTTGCATGTGACAATGCTCGTGCTATATATCCGATTATCTGGACTATTAGGTCATTCTAGTTAGCATAGTACGCTCGACGCCGGTCACCTCATAAGCCAAGGCCTTGTCTTTTAAGATACTTACATATCCCTCCTAGGACAAATGCAATGAAGTACCAGGAGCGGCTTTTGATAAGTTGCCAAAGATGGAAGACAGTCGTTATGATGAATAAGGCGATGAAGATTGCAGCGGCGACGACAGAAGGTGTGTATCGATAGAGCTTAAAATCAATGTGTTGGCTCGAGTCGCTCATGTTGGAATTGGGATTGGGTCACGGGGTCAAGACGATATCCTAGTGGGAGTAAACACGGTGTTGTACTTGAAGAAGTAGGAGTCTGGACTGAAGCTGGGAGTGTCTGGGGCTGACCTTACTTAAATAACCAAATTCCTCCAAGGCAAGAAATATTGCTTCCTCTGGGTTATTATTAAACTAGACTCAGTGACCTTTTGCTCGAGTAGGCTATACATAGCGCGAGTGGACGGAATCCGTTGTATAGTACGATTCATACTTGGTCTATTTGGGTTTAGTGTACGACGGTACGAGAGCCAATCAAAGTGTGATCGGGCCATAGATTGCCGGACCTAATCCAGCTATCCCGTCCGCTATCCCATCGCTATCCCAAATCTTCACCGTCAGGATTCAGCCTAGTGTATATCACCATACCCACAGAGTAGCTGCTTGCGATCGAATTCCAGGGTGCTCTATCGTCAATATTCTGATATTTAGGCTTAAACAACCTCTGGTCCATTCTGTTCAGCTCCATTCGTGATTCTGATGACAACACAACAATCCCCCTTCCAATGTCACTTCCCCGGGTGTGGCCTAAGCTATCGACGGAAGGAACATCTGACCCGACATGCTAAAAACCACTTTCAAACAGATCGTTTCGAATGCTCCTTCTGTGATCGGGTTTTTGGCAGGAATGACACGCTACGGCAGCATGTCCGCACTCATCATAAAACCAAAAAGCTACAATACCCCCGGGCGATTCAAGCTTGTACCTATTGTCGCTCACGACGGTCAAAATGCGACGGACAGTCTCCCTGCGTCGCGTGCTTCCAGCGAGAAATTCAATGTTTATATACCCGAAACTCACAAGGTCGGGGATTGGAACAAAATCGGTCTCAAAATCCCCACTCAAGCCCCATACCTTCGATAGAATCGGACGATGAATTTTATTCTCCTCCGACAGAATCCGCGGGCCCTATTCAACGGTCAGAAACCATTGAAAATAGCCCATGTAGAGTTGCGCCATATGTCCAGGCTTATTTCGACAAGTTTCACCCAAAATGGCCATTCTTGCACCCAGCGACGTTCGATCCCGACAATGAGCTGCCTTTTCTTGCTCAATCAGTGGTGATGATGGGCTCGTGGGCAATGATGGAAAGCAATGCACAACAGACCGCAAAAGACCTACATAAAAGACTGACCTCGTCGATATACGAGCAAAGAGTTAGTTTAGTCCTTCCTTCTACCTCTCCACATTTCTGTTCTTATTACTAAAGAGCCTGTTAGGGAAAATGGGACATATCAAATCACCATGACGAATCACACTCGCAGCCTCATGGAATATCTCCATCTGGCCCCACACCCTGGCCAATGGCAACATACCAAGGAATCTTATTACACCTCATCTTCTCCCTACTCCTCAACCACAATCAGTTAGATCTGGAATTGACTCAAGTTCTCCCCGAGATCCCCTCTCAGCTTCTCAATTCCCTCGTGCGAACCTGTTTGAAGCGGCGCATGTTCTTCTATCCCTCCATACTAGCCCAATTCAAACCAGGAGTTGACCCCGATGTTTTTATTTGGCTTGGTATTGAGGAAGTTAAGCGTTTTGACTTGTCATTGTACAGAGTATGCAGGCATGCCAGGATATGCGACACCATACTCTTAGAAGACGCGCCGGATTTCAGCCCTCGGAATGGACCACGATCACCTGGTGGAAGCCTTCTTGCTCTGACTGACCTGCAATTTGCGGTGCCGGACAGTGATGAGCTCTGGCATGCTACTTCGGATTTGGCCGCGAAGATCACAGGAAACGAAGCTGCGTATACCAATAAGAATATTGAAGACAATTGGATGTCTCAAACTGCACGAGTTTTACAGCCTGGTGATCAACAATTTCAGTGGATATAATGATATTTTAATGGAAAGAACGTTGCCGTGTATTTATATACATCTTTCAATTGTAAAACTGAATGTAAAGGTCTTGAGTGATAGTGGGTATATGTCATAGTGTTGTAGCTGCATATTTGTCGCCTTGGAGAAATGTTTCCAACTCTGGGATAACGATAGCCTTAGTGGGATGCCGTGTATTGTTGAGGTTCAGGTACGATATCCCATCGCTATCCCATCGCTATCCCATCGTGCATGCGGGTTCAGCATTCGGTAGCCCATCGGTATCCCATGGAATCCTGGCGGGACAGGCGATATCCCATCGTGATCCCAGATTGTAAATCCTAGGTCTACTTTCCTCCCATCTAGATTATTTACCCATGGTCTTTTTAGTTTTAGTCATGGCTTAGATCGTTTTTAGTTCAATAGAATTTCTTATAAAATGGCACCGTATCCAATAATTCAAAGAACCTCCATATCTCTCGCAATCTTTCTCTGGAGCGTAGCATCGTTTAATTTGCATAATTCTGCACGACAAATTGCAATGACTGAACATCTCAAAGGAGATGATGGTGAGTCGGGGGTCCAGCCCGTTCTGGGGGAGGCCCACACCCCCAGCTCTATTATGTCCCAGCTCAGTACGAAGTACGCCGGGTCTTCTGACCTGGAGAAGGAGGAAGTGCGAGCCATCACCGGAGTCAAGGTTTGTAAATTTTACCCGAGTTGGCCTTCTCAGAATTAATATTGGAAGCACCAGTGGATCTTGGTTGTGACTGCTATCTTGTCCAGTCATATGCTCTTCGCTCTCGACAATACCATTGTGGCTAATATTCAACCGGTCAGTAGTTTGCCTTATGATTACGGGCAAGCAACGCTAAATTTCCCTGGATGATCAGGCCATTGTAGCGCAATTCAATGAAGCTGACCAGATTTCGTGGCTCTCTGTCGGGTAGGACTCATATCATATTCGGGTTAATATGTATAATATTTCTCACGTGTCGGTTCTTGCAGATTTACTCTTTGCTCATCTGCAACGGTGCTTCCTTGGTCGAAAATCTACGCTACTTACAATGCTAAATGGCTTTACATCGGGGTAGGTCAATAAGGCCCGGTTATCCCATGCGGTCAGAACATCTCTGATCATTATCTAGTGCGTGGTCCTGTTCATGGCAGGTTCTGCTCTGTGTGGGGGCGCCCCAAATATGAATGCGATGATTGTCGGTAGAGCAATGGCTGGTGCTGGAGTAAGTCAATGTTTCCTTACTTTGATTCTGCAACCCTGAATATTAACAAAATTCCCAGGGGAGTGGCATGTACTTCGGTGTCTTGACGCAATTGTCTGTTAATACGACGGTGTCTGAACGTCCCTTCTATATTGGATTGACGTAAGTAAATAACGCTTTAGCTCTATATACATGCTAATTATCTTCCTATTTGGATAGTGCTGTCTCGTGGGGTATCGGAACAGTCACTGGTCCAGCCATTGGAGGCGCATTCGCTGAAAGTTCCGCCACTTGGCGTTGGGTACCTTCTCAGAAATCTTAAGACGTGAAATCATATTGTACTAACCATTTCCAGGCCTTCTACATCAACCTTGTGATTGGTGCAGCCTTCGCTCCGGTGTATTTCCTTCTCTTGCCTTCATTCGAACCTCTCCCAAATGCCACCTCCAAGGAAAAGGCAATGAATATCGACTGGGTCGGTAGCGTCCTGTTTATTGGTGCTTTAACAACATTAATTATGGGCATTGACTTTGGAGGTGTGGAATGGCAATGGGGCAGTGGCCAGTCAATTGCGCTCTTTGTGGTGTCCGGGGTGCTCTTCATCGTGTTTGGGGTACAGCAGACCTTCTTCATCTTTTGCAATGAGCAAACCCGACTGTTTCCAATTCACTTTCTCAAGAGACGCTCCCTATTGCTTTTATTTATTCTCAACAGTGAGTCAGTCCCTCTACGGATTTCCTTTGTTGTGCTCCACTAATCCATACCCTTTATCCAGCGAGTGCCAGCAGTGGACTGTTTATTGCGGTTTATTATATCCCATTATTTTTCCAGTTCACACAGGTCAGGCTAGCTACTATTATATTTATAGAGACTGTACGAGAGCTAACAGTACTGCAGGGAGATACGGCCGTCCACACGTCCTTGCGTCTTCTGCCTTTCGTGTTGGTTCTTATCTTCACGATTATTGCCAACGGCCACATGATGTCCAGGTTCGGTTACTATATTCCCTGGTACTTCTTCGGTGCTGCTTTTGAGCTTATTGCCGCTGTGTTGATGTGTATGTTTTCTGGAAATCCATCCATTTTCCCATTGAGACGTATAGACTTGATACTAATTGGGACTCAAATTTAGATCGCGTCAAGGCCGATACCTCTGCTAGTGCAATCTACGGATACACAGCTTTGATGGCGTTGGGCGTGGGTGCCTACAATCAGGCAGGTTATAGTGTGGTGCAGGCAAAGGTACCGAAAGCTGAGATCCCATGGGCTTTAGGCTATATGATGGTTTGTAAGTGAACACTAATTCCTATGTCCCTTTGTTGTATTAGGGCTGATGTTCGATAAACCAGCCCAATTGGGAGGCATCGTCTTAGCCTTGGGTATGGCGGGTGCTATCTTCGTCAATAAGACAACAAAGGAACTTCTACAGTTGCTCCCAAATGCCAATCCTGCCGATGTCAAGAATTCCATCGCGGGAACGTCTAGTGGATTCTTCAAGACCCTGACGAAGTCGCAGCAGACCGCAGCTCTTGATATTATTGTTTCAGCTATCGATGATGTGTAGGTCTCTCTTCTTTTTTGAACAACTTATTCTTTGACAGTGCTTAGGGACTCCCTCAATTGCTAACCTTTTCTTCCTAGATATGTTCTTTTAATCGTTGCTGGTGCACTCGGTGTCCTCCTCTCTCTGTTCCTGAAGGTGGGTTTTCTCTACCATAATCTATTACCACGCCACTGACATTTTTTCTATCTAGCGTGAAAAACTGTTCATGGAAGCGGCAGTCAGTGGTGCCTAGGATTCGTATTTCGAGGCTCGATTGAGATATTTATTTGGAGCCATACCTCAAGAAGCGTCTGTTCCTGGTGGAATTTTCCCACCACGGAGTGACTATAATACCATGATACTTTATTCTGTTGGTATTTGAACGATGGTGTTCGCGGCTTACCATGAGAACTATTTTCATCTTACGTATGCCTCTCTATGTAGCTGATTTCCTCCACTGGGTAGGGCTTTGTTATTTGAGTCACTGCCACTTTTAGGAGGCGCTCAGAGTCAGCCGGGCTCCCAACCTCCGGGGTTAGCTTACTCCGCATTGGAAATAGTTCAAGGAAATTTACTCTCAGAAGGGTTTGGGCGTAATGCCTCAATTTGAATTCCGACAACATCTGGCATGTTATTGTTAGCGAGCATGGGGGCTTTGATACCCCACTTATAACCGTCGTCAGGACGAAACCATGCGCCTATGACTGTTTGCCAGAGAGCTTGAACTGTTTCTTCTAGGCTGTGTGGCTTTATCAACTGCAATGTATTGATAAAGCCCGAGCCCAGTCTCACATGAGGCTGCATTGATCACACAGTGTGATGATTGTTCCTCTTCTTGGCCTTGATCATTTCGGCGTCGTCAATCGCATCCCAGACAGGTTCTGCTAAATCATGCAACAACATCTCCGCTGTGAACACGAAATCACCCTCGCCTTCTCCTGGCTCATCCAATAGCAGAGTGTGAAATGGTATAGTCAAGGGCTCTCCTTCAATCGTAGGGCTGGAGCCATCTCTCCCTCTCGTAATGAGAATTCTCTGAGTCATTCGAGGTGGCGGTGGATTTTTGAGGCGTCTGTCAATAACCTGGCGACCACTTGCTGTGATATAGATATTGCGTAGTGATGGTTCGAATTCTGGAGTCCAGGATTTGATTTCAATGGAGTGAGATCCTCTTTTGATGTCGACAGTGATCCCCATTCTCACTTCGCCCTTTGATCCATTGATCCACCAAGCAATGTCCCTCTCTAATTTTAGTGTTGTCTCAGAAAAGCCAACTTCCAATGCCACCGTTGGGAATTCTCTCCCTTGGCGGGCTGGCTTCCAGGATCGGTCTGCCTGTTTGTTTCGCTCAGGGGTATCCACAAGAGTCGCTCCGCATTTCGCAATCCGTCTGTTGACCTTCATCTCTTGCGCGAGCGTTACAATAATTGCCTCAAAACTGGACACCGCTTCTTCGTGTGGTTGACCAGGCATTGTTATGATGAGAATTTGAAGTGATGGCGAATAGTCACAGCGACCTGGCAATTGTTCCTCGTTCTCGGCTAGTATCTCTGCCGGAAAGTGTTTCAAGACGATAAAAGAATCTTCGACCGAATACGGAGGAAGGATTGTCTTCATAGCGCACTGTTGGTTGTAACAGTAAACGGGCGTACCGGAGGGAAGGTGCGCGAGAAACGTCCCAGCACCTTCTTCTGACACAACGCTCTCGCTTTGATACACACGCGACATGATTTCCTGAACGGAGCAGCAGCGAGGATATTCGTATCGCGATATTTTGGTATCCTTAGTTTTTACCGAGACGAGAAGAGGGGAGAAATTACATAGATCGTGATATGGGACCTTGTCACAACCTCGAGGCCATGATGTCATGGGGCATCGTCCAGGTGAATGCTTGGCTTCACTGATCCGAAACTATCGCTTGCAACGATGCTGGCTAGCAACACACAAAGCGGTCTTTACCCGGTATATCTGGTTCGACCGTTTTCCTGGTCTCTAGATTCGGATTTTTGAACTGCCACTATATCTCTCGCTACCTCCATCATGAGTAACTAATCTTATCGGTTCATGCCTTCTTTCCAATTTTCAAGCTACGTGGTATTAATTCATAATCAGTATTTTGGTCTCGGACGAAATTCTCAAACAATTTGACTGTTGTTTGTTGGTGTCGTTGGCCATGGACACATGGTTTAGGGCGCCGAAGACTCCATGACTACTCCATGACCCGCATCCAGCTATGCACTTAGCCAACTTGTTGCAGTGCCACATTCCAAAATCTCGGCATGTTAGGAGATCCTGTCGGGTTGTCGGGTTGCTGGTACTTAGTTTCTCAGCAATACCTCCAGAATGCGGTCAGCAACCAACAGGACTACGAATTCGGCATGGATTGCCTATACAGAAGAGTGGTAGGAGGTTATATGACGACTTATTAAAGGGAATTGGCCTATACTCGAACATAAAAATCATTGCGAGAACGAAAAGTCGGGGGTACTTCCTAATAGAGCGTCCTTCAAAGACAGCCTGCCATATCCTAAGATTCCTATCAATCTTTCTCTAGTAGTCCCTATCCTAGGACGTATCGTAAATCTCCGAGTAGACTCATCCAATATTAATATTGCATGTTGTACAACATAGACAACATTGAAGGATGCCACCTAACTATGTAGTATAGACTAGCATGTTTTCGGATATATTAATTATCCGGGTTCCAATCATCCAACTGTTGTATGCTGGGTCCTTTGTGACTCCCCCAACTCTGAAAGATCAGTGGTACAACAAGAGCTGTGCAGCTCCATGTATGATATTTGTTACATCATCTATTATTCTGAATGTTAAATGATTAGTTTGTTGGTCTAGCGACTTGCACACTTCGAATCAAGGATACTAAATGCATGACCCCTATCTCAATGCATCTGATCACCAATGTTTACTGTCCTTTATGTGGCGTTATTCTGCTGCCCGACCCCTACAGTGACGATGACCCGGCGTCTTTGCAGTCCCACGTTCGACCTTGGTATGCAGAAGTACGAGGTCTCTACTTAACCAATGCTACTGCTGGCTATATCACCACAACTGGACTGGGGATAGTACGCTGCCGGAACATTCTCTATGCGCCACTTGATAGCGACCAATCTTACGTCGACGTTGAGGTTGAGTTTCTGGAGGAATGGAGGCTTTTCGGATCATCTGGAAGCCGTTGGTGCTTCGGATTCCACAACTCATGTTGGAAGTTGCTTCTCCTCAGGCTTGCTCATGGACCGGATCGTGCCTTCCAGAGTGAAGAGGCTATTTCAGAATCAATATTTTATCAATTGTATTGCACTCCTTGTGTCCACGCATCCATCTTTCAATTTGGCCACGAATATGAGGGCGCCGCGCAAACACACAAATCGTTCGGGCTGCCAAAGGCAGTGGATCTGGGCTCACACTTCTATGCTGATCCCTGTGCAATTCCCTTCTTAAAGGAATTGGAAACAGCTGCGTCCGAATTCCGCAAAATGCGTGGTAGTTCGCTGGGGAAAGAGAGAGATGGTGCTCACCCAGCGGCTGCAACCACATCAGGCATTGATTGCCGTAGCGAAGAGGGCACCATTGCATTGGGTTCCTTTGGGCCTAATGGCAACTGCGATTTAGTCTCATCCCCTGATGCTATGACAAAACAAATTCACGAAATTCCGAAAAGACCTAAATGCTACATTTTTGATGGACTGTCACTTGAGCTGAATTTCGAAATATTCTCATATTTATCCTTTGTCGAACTCCTCAATGTGCGGCTTGTATGTCGTGATTTAGCTTTACTTGCAGCCGTGGATATGCTCCCACGGTCATACTGGCGAAGTAGGTTTCTCCTGGGCCAGGAAGCTGATTTTCTTTTCCCGGATGCTACCGACACGCAGGACTGGTCTCTGCTTTTCTTCGGGACCAAAGCGTCGCTCACTACAAGGACACCGTCAATGGTCAATCGCAAAAGAATTCGGCACCTGCTGGAACCCATTGCTGCCCTTGTGGGCCTAGAGGCTGTTTTGAGAAATGGTCCATACGGATTTGCCGTCGAGCCGGCAGAAAACCAAGGCAGATACTATCAGCCGATTGATTGCGAAAGCGCTGGAAACCCACCCCGGCCCATAGAGGTAGCCAGCTTCTTTTCCGGCCAGTTAGCGTCTGTTGGCGTGGATAGCCCCTTGGATGAGGGATGTCGTGTACTTTACCATAGAATGCAACCCTTTGTATTCCCGCTTCAGCAGCATCGACAGCGAATAGGTATTTCGACCATCCAATTCGGCACGCAAATATTTATATCTGGAATAAACCTATTTCCATCTGGGGAGCGCAGTACCGACGGCCACCGAGTCGGATATCAAAATCCAGCTTTCGAGAAGTGGATAGAGATACCGAACACATTCCACGTGAAAGCTCTCGGCGTGGCGTTTTGCTCTCAAGGGCTGACAGGAATCAAGTTTATATACACAGAGTCAAATTCATCGGGCTGGGTTGGTGATTCCAACGGTCCAGGAATATCCAATGGCGCCCTTAGCATCCCAGAAGGGTCAAATTTACATTACTTGCTTGCATGTCTAGATCGATACAAGATCATTTCACTCGGCGTCGGTAAAGTGACCAACAACCTTGAAACTCCTAAGTCCCCCCCCTCGGCGTGTTATGGATTCATCCCGGGCAGAGTCTCATTTATGGACGCCATATCCCCCAGGGCACGAGGAGTTGAGAATTAGCATTCTCTTGCCGTCCAGGCCTACCCGGCCTTTTCGGCCCTTGACTAACATTGACTTTGGTGGCCCAAGAGGCCTGCTTCTCACGTCCTTGGCAAGGCTTACGTTCTATATGGCATCTAACCCCCACCTATTTGTCGGCATCGAGATATCATATTCCAATGGGAGGTCCGTACTTTTCGGCCCTAGCGGTGGCTGTGGTCTTTCCTTTTTTATCGATGGATCGAATGGGGAGCGTATCAATCGAATCGGGGTCGTAGCAAGTCGGAGATCCCACCCAGAAGTGATCCTTGGTGGCTTACAGGTAATTCATACGGTTTCCTAGACATATGTATAATATGATTCTAACTTTTTGCTAGGTGTCCACAAACTATGGACGGACTGCTACTTTCGCTCCTCTTCACCATCGGCTCGATCCATCTGTTGACCTCATACCGATTTCACCGCCCAGAAACACCATCACTGGGTTGGTTGCCTTTGAAATGCAATTCATAAACCAGATCCAGACAGCAGCTAAGCAGACCCAGGCAACCCTAACTTGCTTTGAGCGCGTCGGTATTCAGTCCCAGCAGTGTGGCAAACAACCTAGCATACCGGATATTCTGGATTGTGAATGCCATCAAGTACCTGACGACCAGCTGCGATATGACGAAAAGTTCTCTCATTTCATATACAGTAGAAGGTCCGCCGACTATCAGACCTATGCATCACTGAAGAATATCCGGAAAATCCAGGCATCCACGGGCATCCAAGGTCAATCTAGGTCTCGAAGTCGGATATCCGGTTTGAAGCTCGAGTATCATAATCATCCAAGCCCTGGTATTGTAGGACAATGGATGCATCAACTCGACGATGGATTTGAACTATCCCAAGACGAGGACGTCCAATCCTTGACTATCTGGCTCATTCCGACGGGGTTCTCTTCTCAGTCCCCGGGGATGGCAATAGGCCAAGTTGCAGCCATATACATTGAGACGACACGTTCTCGCAGTGTGATGTTTCGCCCTCCGGACTTCCAGTCCATCTCATCCCAATCGCTGCAACACCACCAGTATCAAGGTGACTCCGACGAGAAACTCACAGCTATCTCTTGGATATTGAATCTATCCTCTGAACGCGTCCGAGCTGTCATTTCTACAAATGGAAGCCGCCGAAAAGCCCTAATATTGGTTCCCGAAGAAGTACCTCCTTTTGACCAGGTACGGAAACTCTGCTTTGAGAAGCAAGATGACGATGACTGTAGAGAGACCATAATCACAGCCGAGGCCTACTTCAAGGACCACGCAATAGTCGGACTAGCCTTCGTTTATATGTCAGGTAGAATAGCAAGCACAGGTGAGCTCGATACCGAGACCCGTCAAATAGTTCATTTTACACTGGATGCTCGGATTGTTGGCTTGTCGGTTGTGGCCACAGAGCACAAGCTTATGGAAATCGAGTTCGAGGTTGAACGGAATGAGCAGCCTCGGTACGAGAAGCTTAGGCTTTCTGCCACTTTGCCCAATGACCTGGCCCATACCGCTGGTCTTAACCGGCGAGAGATGTGGTGTAAGGATGATGCGTCTGTGGAAAGCTGCCAGTGGGTGTTAGAGCCGGACAGAGTATACAAGCCCCCGAGTGGGTCGAGGCTTATCGGTATCTACATGCGCTGTCAGGAGTTCTACCGTGTTGGGGCATTATACGAGTCCGATGTTTCTCAAGAGACATAAAAAGGGCTCTGAAAAGAGCTCTCAGGTCAATCCTTGGATATGTTCTACATCAGGATCGGGATAAACCGCCATCGATAATAACATTCTCGCCCATGGTGCCGACTTTTCTACCAGACCCCATGGCGCTCAGCAGCTCCAGGCATCTAGCTGGAGATGACCGCAATACTCCGACGGCGGTTAACCTGGGCCTTATTACTTCACACATTGCCATCCAGGCACTCAATGAAGACAATGTTCGCCTCGTCTTGAAACTTGATGTTGATCCTGAAACACTGTACACGGGCTGTGTCTGGTGTCTAATCATATCACTACGCAGATGTGTGATAATGCTGCTGTATATATTTTGCATAAGACACGGGTGGATCCTCCGTGCAGGGATTCTTCGGTCATATGCCGATGGACCTTGCTGAGCGTGGGTTTCAGGACAATAGGATGATGCTTTTAAATGGTTAAATATCTCAGATCGAGTAAGTGAAGCGAGGTCAATCCTAGGTAGGCTTTTGTCAGTGGCGCTTAGTTTGCATGTAGACGTTTGAATCTATGTATGGACAATGTAAATATTCGGCGATCATGGTGGGGCATAGTGGAGCTCTACCTTATCAAGTATAGAATAAGTATAGGAGTATAAGAATAGTTTAAGAAGTGATGAAATATGATAGGTTCCAGAGGTCAAGTCCTTTCTTTAATTTGGAGTGCAGTTGGAGTTGTGCATCCAAGAGGGGCAGACAAAGACCTTGCAGTTAGGTATCAATGTTGTATTGGTACCTAGTACTTCTATCACCGCAGGCATCACCATACAACTGCCCGGTACCCTGTACTACCCCGCCATTACTGTCACTTTGGGTCATCCATTCCAAATGTTCTTATCGCAACACATCCCCTTCATCAACTTCCACTTCTACATTTCAGTTCTCTTTTATACCCTTTATCCTCATTACTGTGTTTCTTTCCCCTTCCAACGTTCTCACGCCTTTTACCTAGGTACGCCCTTACTTCCAGTCACGCACCTGACCATCCTGACCATCCGGCTCCCCGCAGACCCACCTTATCACTCTATTTGGGCTTCCTGAGTCTCTGCCTAGGACTCTCTGCCTAAGACTCCCAGTATCTTCCGACCCTCCCTTTTCTTTTCTACTTCACTGCTTTATATCTCCGTCTCTGTTTCTAACTCTGCTTTTTTTGACCTTCTCCCTACGGCTTGGGCTATCCCTAAGCTCCTGTTTCCGCCGCACCCGTGCGCTCTATGAAGTTTACATCAACCAAATGACTGACGATCCAGACTCGCCTCATAGGCGTTTCCTCCGTGCACAGACTGCTTCGAGTCTACAATATCCGACTCTTCCACCCCTGACAGCGTCTGTCGAGGAGTGGTTGTCCCGTTCACGACCAACCAATATGACGTCAGATCAACTTTCTGATCATTCACCCAAGACCCTGAGTGATAGCTGGGCAACTCTGAGTGTGTCTGATATACGCTCAGAGGATGGCAGTCACTCCGAACAAACCGATACAGGCTCGTTGATCGACCAGGCCAGCCCTGACGACGTTGCAAGCCTCGACGAACGCTACAGCGGTAGCGAAGCCGAGGCCGAGGCACAGGATGAAGACAACCCAGAGGACGATGGGATAGACAGAGATGAATTGCAGTGCACTGAATCAGTCTCCCAGGAGTTGCCTGCCCTCTTTGCCGCCAGACGAACCACTATCGATGACAGCACCACAACCACGAAGCCCTCCTTCCCCCACACCAGTGATTCGATCGAATTTGTGGAACCCCAGAAGTGGCCCGAGATCGAACGAGTGGAGCTCAAGCATACTATTCGCATCTTCGAAGGTGCTGCAGCCTCGGAATTAAAGAGTCGGCTGCCCTATAATTCAACCGACACCATCCTCATGGCTACGGTTCAACAGACGATGACAAAGCAGAGCCTCGACCTAGATAAACCTTTCCGCGTGCTCTATGTCGGACAACCAGGATTCCGAAACATTATTCTCGACAAGATCGGTGATGTTCTGGTATCAAGCTCATGTACTGGTTCAGAGACCAGCTCGGCCGAATCTTCCCGATATCATGTCGTTCCAACCTCATTTGGTGCCGGGGCTGTTCCCAACTTTGCGGAACTTCTGCCGATTCATGTTCAGTTGGTGGTAGACGAATGCCTGGAAGCCACGGCCGATCCCCACGCGGACCGACCCAATACACTTCAACTGAAGTTCAAGAATCGACCTGTCTGCACTTCGGCTTGGAATGGGTCTGACTACCATGTAACATCTGCAACAGATTGGACTCTACCAGATGTGGCAATTCTCTTTGTCTCCGGCCTCGATGATGCAGCAGCCGTCAAGACCCAGCGTCTTGCCCATATGTTCCTAGAACGCCATGGAGTCCCGGCGATGGTGATTTCAGAGGAGCCACTGTGGAAGATGGCCGGAGAGACGATCCCTCTTAACCACAACAGTCTGCACACATGTTTGGAATCCCGCCATCCAGTTTCTGGGGAGACCGCAGTCCTCCGACGGTATCCTATCGATTTGAAGACTTTTGAGAGCATCACGCCTGGTCAGTTGAATCGAAACATGGCTTCTCTTGTTAGCTTGTATCCAAGGAAGACACATAGAGCCACTACCGATACTCCCAAGCCTCTTCAGAGGCACATATTTGCGGATCTCGAGAAGTATCCTGGTAATTGGCTTCCGCCTTCGTATACCACACGGGCCCGAGAGCTAGCCCCCATGCTACGTCTGGTTACTTTGACTCTCATTTCGGCCATTGCCATATCTATTGGGTATGCGGCTGTTAGAGTCTTGGTCGTCTTTCTAGTGCAATGCTTTGCCGGATCGGCTTTGTCCAATGCATCCTTCCCAGTGGCTTCCCATGTCCTTCCCACCTCTGTTCTGACTCTGAATCGAGTGGTACAAACCTCAATCCCCACACGGCCCTCAGCTCCTATGCGGGTATCATATGTGCCCTCTTGGGGAAATTCAATCCCCGAGGGCGTCAACGTGCCAACTATCTCTACCGCTAAATCATCGGGAGCGGCGAACGAGTTTGAGATTCAGATTGTTGGAGACTGCCATGTTATCATCAAACCTCCACATAAGTTTGCGTCGTCCAAGAAGCAGCCACAATTCAATGTTAGCGTTCACAGGGAGAACAAGCCTCTTACATACGAGCTGTCTCGGCTGTTTGATGGAGTCTATTCGCTGAATTTGAACCGCGAGGATGCGTACGGGTTAATCAACCTGACGATCACAACCAAGTCAAAGCAGCCAATCAGCCAGACCATGGCTCTTGACTTCGGAACTCCGTGGCTGAAGATCGCAAACTGGAAGCGGGCAGCACAGGGAATTTCTTCACAATTTGCTAAAGAGATCTATACGGCTCAGACTGGCTTGACTGAGGTATGCGGTCGCCTCTCTACCGACTTACAGGTGATCGTGGGAGATGTGGTAAAGAGAACCCATCTCTTGCGCCGCGATGCCGAAAACCTACGCCGTGAGAGTCTGAATGCACGCGATGCGGTTTTATCACGGTCGAAACAGATTTCAGAAGTCTGGACTCGCAATACTATCCAGCGATTCAGAAGTGTTTCTTCTGTGTTGCAAATGCGGTCTAGTCGCGTGAACAAGGAAACCAAGGGCCTCGTCCATGATGCATGGAGCCGAATTGGGAAGTCAGCGACGAAGATTGACCTTCGCAGTATGATGGATCGAGTGCGCAACGTTAGGAAATGCAATGCGCTGGATCGGGCTCAGTCGCGTGCTCGACATGTTATGGGATTACGGTCCGGCAAATCCGGGGATTGTTCAAGCCGTGGCTCGAAATGATGAATGAACTTGCTTTACGACTTTGTATTTGCTTCTTTTTCTCTCTCTATTAATGATTTGGCTGAGGACTGGTTTTTGTTTATGGCGACCAGGATTGGTGGGTGGCAACTGTACTGGAAATGGGGTTTCACACGAATTATTCAGTCGGCGCAATGGTATCTCTTATTTAAACCGTACTCCAACTTTGGCCTTACCTGACAGTACCCACTGCGGTGAATATTTATTTCTTTTCTTTGATGTGTGTTTCTGTCGCAAGTACGCAGTAGTTCACACTTATATGGAGTACACTATTGGCAGACGAGAGCGGTGGCGGGTTCTGCCAGACATGGGACCCAAACTAAGTATTAATTTTTCCCCCTCATCGCCGCTTTCTCTGATCAACAAACACTATCTCTTACTGAAATTCCACTCTATCTCCCGTGGATCTCTGTCATCTCTCTTTTTATCTTTTTAAACCGATCCTCTTGAATCCCTCGTCATCATGTCTGACATCACCGAGACCAAGCCCGACCCCGCCATCTCTGCCTCCGAGACCAAGCCTGAGGAGACCACCCCCGCCACCGCCGAGGGTGAGCAGTCTACCACTGAGGCCGTTGCCGAGACTGCGACTGAGACCGCTGAGAAGGCTGTTGACACCGCCAAGGATGCCGCCGTGAAGACCTCTGACAGCATGTTCTCCATGTTTGGTGGCGGTCCCAAGAAGGAGAAGAAGGAGGAGGCCGAGGAGCCTACTGATGAGCCCTCCGGTTCTTCCAAGGCCCAGAAGGCCACTGATGAGGTGAGTTTAATGCATATCATGCTGGTGACATGGGTGGTTGTTGTTGGACGCGTCTGCGATGGGGGCGGGGTCCTGTGCCCCTTTCTCCCGATAGTGGGGTCGTCGCAAATAAGCCAAACCATGCATACTATGCCAGTGCCCGTGATTTATTTTAGCCCCGCGTATATACTGACCATGATATTTCAATGCAGGATGAAGTCGAGGAGTCCGCCGATGTCCACTTCGAGCCCGTCATTCACCTGACCGAGAAGGTTGAGACCAAGACCAACGAGGAGCTTGAGGAACAGTCCTTCAAGATGCGCGCCAAGCTCTTCAAGTTCGACCGCGAGTCTAAGGAGTGGAAGGAGCGTGGTACCGGTGATGTCCGCCTGTTGAAGCACAAGGAGAACCAGAAGACCCGCCTCGTCATGCGCCGCGATAAGACCCTCAAGGTCTGCGCCAACCACTACAGTAAGATTACTACCCGGTCATATTTTCCGAAGAAAGTTCAGTGCTAATATGTATTTCCAGTCGTCCCCGACATGAAGCTGAGCGCCAACGTCGGCAGTGACCGCAGCTGGGTCTGGAACGCCGCCGCCGATGTCTCCGAGGGTGAGCCCGAGGCTCAGACCCTGGCTATCCGTTTCGCCAACAGCGAGAGTGAGTGGTTTTTATCCCAACTTGATGTCGATCTTTTTTACTAACCATGGTTTTAGACGCCAACGCCTTCAAGGATGCTTTCGAGACCGCCCAGGTTGAGAACGAGAAGCTTTTCAACGCTGAGGAGTAAACAACCCTTCTTCTCTCGCCTTGCTGACTCTTCGAGGATGAGGATACCCCATTATCGTGCACTTGGCATTCCAAGGCATTTGGGTGCATCGTCCCGGAGCTTGCTCTTGAAAAATCACCACAATTTTCGCCCCTTTCACACCGTTCCACCCAATCATCACCCCCAAATCCATCCCATTCCCACCCCATCCCCTACGACGCGACGAGCGAGGCAGCAGTTATGAAGATGCTCCTCACATAGCTATTGCGAGCCATGCAGTCTACGAAATGGAGGGCAGTTCCCTAACGTCGGTGGTTCGGAAGTAGATAGACATTTCCCCATCCAATATACCTGCACATCACCCCATACCCTGAAGATATCTGAAGAAAAAAAACAAAGAATAAAAGTAATGATGAGTATGCCGTTTAAAAAAAAGTGTGTATGCCTAAAATAATAACAAGATTTTACATTTTTCAACTCAAAAAGAGAACAAAAATCCTGTAGCTCATATTTTCCTTTTGACTTCGCCAGGACATATTGCAGATCGTAGGAACAATGCTAAGACTTAAAGTAAAATTGTTTGAAGCTGTATCTCTCATTTGATCTCAATGGTCTCAAGTCTCTGTATAATATATATAACAAAGAAGTAAATCACGTAAAAAGTGAGAGTGTCGAGGGCAAGTTGAACATAGTGGGCAGTCCCGAAGATATAGCCCACTCTCTGACCTTCAGCTTAATTCACCGCTTCATCGAATTGCCTTGAGAATATATCCAAAGACCCAACACTATATACCAGTTCTTGCTGCCTAGTTACATTGAGGTATTTCCTACACATCTGTGTAGTTATGATTTCCCATGCTCACCCCCGATAGACCGCGCAAACTTGTCTCCGAGACGCCCACCTCTCCGCACGTCAACGTCCCCTTTCGGCCTCATACCCTTAGAACCTCACGATTCTCTCAAGTGACGACCCGAAGTCACCAATAAAATAATCATGCCTGACGTGAGTTTACTGTTCCCTCACCAACTATCGCGAAGTTGCATCTATGCTCTAGCACTGTGGGTTTGTCGCTGTGGCCGACACAGCCCAAACCTGGTCTTTTCTCTCTGTTTCCAGCACAATTAAGCTTACATACACTAACACTCCTCTTCAATAGGTCAAGCGCACTGTCCGTCTCATCACTGAGCAGAACATTATGTATGCGCCCCCCCTCATCTGTCTACCTCTACATCCAGCTTCCCTCCCTTCGCAAATCCCGGTCTGAGAAGAGCGCCTGGAGCTACTGTCTCCTCCCACAATCTCCTGTCAGCGCTATTCGCCACTTCGGCCCTATGGCTTGCGGGATATGAGGTCGACAATGCGCCCAAGGATGAAGGGAGGCGCGCTTCGCACACCACTCTTCTCTTCGGACCCCACACCCATCCCTACACATACACGCAAAACATGCTGCATTAGACACATTGGCTGACTTGGGCTTTTTCCCACACTGCAGAGATAAGCCATCGGAGGTTGAAGGTTTCCCGCAACGATCCTGGCATATTGAGGTCTGGCTCGTGAACGAGAAGGGCGCCTTGGTCCCCGCGAACCTCTTCGACAAGGTCACCTACCATCTGCACCCCAGTTTCGGCGAACGCGCTACGCAGGGTATGTTTTGATCCCTCCTAGCTTTTTTTTTTTATTTGGTCTTGGCGACGCCTAGGTTCTCTGTTCCAGAATTCCACGGCCAGCAAGATTTAGTCGCACAGTGCTCTCTGTGTGATGATTTTCGGATTGGAGGCTAACGTGGGATAATTTCGAAATAGTCTTCAAGCAGCCGCCGTTCCGCATTCAGGAGGAAGGATGGGGTGAATTCGATATGTCCATCGAGCTGACTGCCGACAAGTCGTACACCATTCAACATGACCTGAACTTCGCCCAGACCCGTTACGAATCTAAGCATGTGCTCGTGAGTTTGCTTTTGAAATTCCCCGTTCGAGAGAAAGTATGGTGTGCTGATCAATGGCGTTTTTTTTTTATCGCCCGTACAGACTTTCAAGAACCCCAAGCCTGCTTTGATGGCCGCGCTACGCGAGTCCGGTCCGGTCCCCGGTGATGAGAATGGTATCAAGCACAAGCGCCCTGCTGGTGGCGAGGAGAGCGCCAAGAAGAAGAAGCGCACAGATAAGAATGTGAGTTGTTTCTGTGATATGAGTTCTGAGATTGGCGATGCGGGACTAACGCGCTCTCAAGGTCGACATGGACAAGCTTGCCGACGGGCTGCAGAAGCTGAACGAAGATGACCTTCTGCAGGTTGTGCAGATGGTTCATGACAACAAGGCGGCGGACTCATACACAAAGAACGATGTTGAGCGTAAGTTCCTCTCTATCCTCGGGATATCTCAGAGAAAAGGAAATCATGGCTTGCTGGACGTTTACTCTGAACAAAACGCTAATCTTGCCCTTTCATTTCTATAGTCGGAGAATTCCACGTGGACTTGTACACTCTCCCAGACGTGTTGATCAAAATGCTCTGGGATTTCACCGCGGACCGCGGAGCCTTGTAAAGGACAATCGAGCAAGTGGAAGAGGGGGAGAAACCAGGGCGTGGGAGTGTCTATTCTGTTTTCTTCTCATTTTCATTTTCTCGAGTCTTCGCTTCTTTTCTCTACTGCTGTATCCTCGGTCTCTCCACGACCATACGTCTAGTTACTTTCTCATGTTTTTTTCTGTCTTTGACACGGGGAGTTAGCGGACTACCGAAGGAAATTGGATGGCTCTTTTTGCATTTCTTTGTGCTTTCGCTGGTTCTAAAATGCGTATTCTTTTCTCTTGCTCTCCGGGAGGGATGATATAATAGACTTGGTACTTTTCAATCATCTCTTGCTTGAAGCAGACTGGTGGGATTGGGGAATCTCATAGATGGGTTTCCTTTTGACTGATGCTTAGCACTAGATACTATGGATCTTATACCAATATCGAAACTCATTGCACTTGGGTTCGTCTCTCATGGCTCTTTGTCTCGGTCTACGGACAAAATGTATCCCAGCACGGACAGATACCTTGCGTATGGGACCGTAGTATTGTGGGTGTCTATATTCCAGGTTTCTCAGGTAATATCTTCCAATGCACATACAGCTCAAACCTACGACTCTAGTATAGACATAAGTCTTAAAGCTACGCATCTGAAACTTAGAACGTACAGAGTAACTATCTAGGTAGAGGGGTGTATTCCGTGGGATCCGCCAGTGACTATGGAGCCCAAATGCTCAGCCATGACTTTATCAAAGGACTCGCACGAGAACTGGTATTCGATCTTGGTGGGCATTGAGTATATGGTATGACTTTCAGCAACGAGGTAATGCTGATGTCTCTCCATAGGTGTGCACGCACCATGTGTTTGGGGACCTTCCGCCTGCGCTGTCTCGTGGGGGCTACGATGAGATGGCGGTCGAGAGGGTTAGGGAGAGGAGGAAGAGAAGAAGAAGAGAAGAGGAGGAAGGGTGGGGGGAGGCCTTTTATATGTTCACTTCCCAGGTACCTTCCCAAAATGGACGGCCGTTTGCTCTTGCTTTTTGTTCTGCTTGTGGTCACTGGTTGTAGCAGGTGACCATGCGGAACCCTAGTTTACATGTTTCTTGCAAATGCAAATGCAGGGCTCACTATAAGAAGATTGCCAATAAGAAGATATAGCAGTAAAAGTAATAACAGCATGGGATATCTCGAGTAAATCAACATCAAGCCCGGTCCCAGCCGGGCAGGAAATAGTAGGGACACAATCAGACAAAGAGAGAAGAGAATCGCAACATGTCCAATGGGACACGGCAAGATAGTAACCAGACTATCGATTAACCAAGTCCAAATCCAAGCACACCATTCTAGTGAACAACGCCGTTTCAAGATATGTTCTTGGGTTTTTTTTTCCCTATGCAGTAATGCATCCAACGTTAAAGAAACCGGTGAAAAAGAGAGACGTAGGAGGAGAGAGTTTGAGAGAGTAAAAGAAAAGGAAAGACAAGTCAAGTCAAGTCAAGTCAGATCAAATCATGCAGAGATCACGAGGGAAAACCAAGACGCCTTGCTGCTATGCCAGTAAATGTGGACGGCTGAAAACATAATAGCAAAGTATCATAGCACACGGTGTCTGTAATCATCAGGAATTAGCATACGGTTCAGTATAGAATGAACAAGAACTTGGGGATACACACAGCTTCAACAAGTCCTCCAGACTGTCAGCACTGCAGCTACGGCCACGAGGAATGTTACGTAGGACATCGACGATAGTAGCAAAGACATCGCCGCCACGGTATGCCAGCAAAGCGGGAGCGGTGATGTGATCCATCTCCGCGATATCTTGATGCATCTTGACGAAGCGGACAGTTGGTTGTCGGCGGGCGATAGTAACAAGACATTCTTCGACGATAGCACTGTCATCAAACTATAAAACCAAACAAGTTAGCAATCCCAACCCGCAATTACATCTCAGAGGACCAATTCCCCACATACCTCGTGATCATAGATACAGACAACAACAACGGTATCAGGCGTCACTTTCTCAATAGCGTCAAGGTATCCCACCGCATCAACGGTCTCAACCGATCCATACTGTCTACCTCGCGGACTCGGACGACGACTATTCCGGCCCTGCAACTCCTGCATGCGCGACTGACGCCACTTCCGCATGAAGCGGGCTTCGTCATCGTCCTCGCTAGCGGAGGACTGGTCGCCGGGTGCGAGGGGTGCGTCATCACGAGTGGACTTTGAACTGAAGGAGGGGTTGTTGGAGTCTATCCCCGCGACGCTCAGGAGAGTGCGACGGAAGGACTTCTTTCTTGCGCGCTCGAAAGCCTGGGCGTCAGCAATGACGCCCTTGGGACCTGTGTTGGCTTCGTAGACAGTGTTTGGGATGTGGTAGTTTGCGGTGCGGGAGGAGACCATGTCTGCGTCGTCTTCCTCGTCGGAGGAGTCCAGTGTTTGGCGGGAGCGGAGGTGGGAGGAGGGTTCGTCGTCGGAGAAGTGGGGGTCTGAGTCGTCGTGATCTTCTGGGTGGGAGGTGAAGCGTGATCGGTTACTGTTCACCAGCTGGTTGAATTCTTCTTGGGCGGACATATTGAGAGAGAGGGCAACGGGGCCGTTTTAGGTGAGGGGATTTAAGTTGGTAGATCTGTCGGACACTGGTATGTTTCGGGATTGACTAGGATCAAGGGTCTAGAAAATGCAGATATTCGAAGATTGCCCCTGAAGATGAAACGGAGGTGAGGCTGAGGTTGGAAAGAGATCGTCGCGGAAAGGTCATGGAAGTCATGAAACGGTGAATCCCCCTTTTTTTCGTGTTTCAGGCTCCACATTCAAACATCCCGAGCCCTGGAGATGTTCAAGGTCAATGCAAATTGTTGGGATCGTTGTTTTGTTTATTCGGAAATAAATGTATGACTGTCTATATACAATATCCTCCATGTAACATAAGGTATACATATATCATATGTCATATACTATTATCACATATAAAGAAAAAGCAAAAAAAAAGCAAAAAAAAGCAAAAAAAAAAAGGCTCGAGGCTATACTTAGCATACTTGGCTTTCGATAGCCTTAAATAGCCTTAGGGCAATGGCATTTATCCCTGTCCTTTCTGAAACGAACCTCCGCTAATGGCACTCAGAAGAACTCCCGAAACTATGTGACGTGTCTACGGCGAAGTGCCTACTTTAAGGTAACCCCATTCGACTATGTAGATCTTTTATGTCTCCACCGAGGAAGTATTCCAAGTATAGGTGTTTCTATTTTCTTTTCTTTTTTTGGGAGGCGAAGTATCTTCGTATTCCCAGTTTAGTTTAATATGTAGGGATGGAATTGCCTCCGTAAATAGCGTGGATGTTTATTATAAGGATAACCACAGGGCTGATCCCGTTTGTGTTCTTATTTCGAGTACCGGAGTACTCTCTAACTCCAGGATTTCCCTTCAACTATCGAGTTAGTAACTCTCTCTACCCGTCTGCCTTCCCTTGTTTCATGTTTCACTTCAAACGTTCCCAGGCCGTCCCAGGTTCGGTGAGCTACATGTTAGGCATCAATGTCCACTTGGGTGAGAATGAGGCCGGAATTGACTGGTTAAACTGACATGCGGACATGCGTGGCATACTCCTAACTACTACTCATGGCTGTGTTGTTCGTGGCCCGATATATGTGGAGCCGAAGGTCGGAAATATGTACACTACCTGCTCCGTCCTCCCAACTGATTACCCACAGACTACTCCCTCGATGTTGACCCGGGAGGCATGGCACGTTCTACTCTACGGCTGGACCGAGGTTCAAGACCGTGTACGCATGCCCTGTTCTGATGCTTGCCACGCTCGCATTTTCCAGAAAACCAAAGCAGGCAAGAAACAGCATGCTGCCGGAGACTATCACATTCAGTGGGTACAGGAAATCAGTGATAGATCGGGGTTGAAAAAAAAAGTTCACAAGTCGAAATTGGAGCTGCTCGAACCATTATCAAAATCCGACACCAAAAGAATCCCAGAGCAAGAGATTCCAACGCAAAGACAGTTAAGTACAACAGACTCTTTCTTTAGAGACACAAATAAGGGGGAGATAGGGGAGAAGTAAGGATAAATGGGAAGAGAGAATAATAAGGTAACGCAGAGGTATAAATTGGCGAAAGAAATCCTGGCCAGAATCCGGCAACCAGGTCCTTTTAGACTTCGCTAACAAAATACATGCCGAGACCAATGTGGAGGAAACCCAGAACGAAATGGTAAACTGAAGGGGGGATAAAGAAATTCAAGAGAGAAAAAAAAAAAGGAGGAAAGGGCGTTATCGAGAAGTCAAAGAGGAAATCAAGGGACCAAAGAGGGCGACGGAGGAATTGTCAGATGGATCGACTCGTTCCAGCATTTCCTTTCGCTGGCAGTCACTGTACATCCATCGACAACCCAGGAACTAGTCGTGCTCTCGTCATGTCCAAACAAGTATTGTGTCATCGCTATCGTTTGTTCGCCGGGGCAGTATCCCTAGCGCTCACCTCCACCTCCATCACCTTCCGTATCGCATGCGACGACGATGTCTGCGCCGCGGGTAGTGTATTATCGTGAGAACCTAAGGGATTCCCCGGTAATTGATTATTATCGTACAATGGCGGTGATTCGAACCATCGAGCCTAAAAAATTTCGAAGAAGAGCATTGCAGAATGATCGACACGGGGTATCTTGCGTTTTGTTTTTGTTGGTTTACCAGGCCCAGACCTTGAGCTGTACGAGAAAAGATCGGAGGTTAGTAGATGCATTTGAATAGATTGCAGGGGGAAAAAAAACTTACCAGGGAATCCCAAGATCCAGTGCACAGACTGATGCCATCATTGCTGACACCGAGGCAGCTCACGCGGTTCTCGTGGCCGCTCAACGAACCAACCTTGTCTCCACGCAGAACATCCCATACCTAAATGATAGATTAGCATTAATCACATTGTTAGAAAAGAAAAAAAAGGTTCGGCGTACCTTGCACTCGAAATCATCGTAACCTGCGAACAATAACCGGCCAGAGACTGAGAATGCAACGGAAGTGATACCGCACAGAACTTGGTCGCTCTAGAGCAAAAAATTCAAATGTCAGTTTCCGTTAATCAGATCAGTGTCTCTAGTAAAAGATAATTACCTGGTAAGTGTTAAGCTCGCGATCGGCACGGATGTCGAACAAACGGCAGGAAGTGTCATCAGAACCAGTGCCGAAGGCGTTGCCGTCGGGGAAGAACTGAACGGCATTGATGTCGGACTCGTGGCCGGCGAATGTTTGGACGGACTTGCCGGTGCGGATATCCCACAGCTTGGCGAAAGCATCGCATGCACCGGAAACAAAGATGTTCTGGTTAGTCGGGTTGATGCTGATCGACATCACGTCACCCAGGTGGTCGGCGAATTCGGTGACCTTGGTTCCAGACTCGATATCCCACAGCATACAGGTCATGTCGCCGGAGGAGGTAATGATACGGCGGTCGTTGATGAAGCGACAGCAGGAGAGGTATCCCGAGTGTCCGGAGAGCTCGCGCGCAACACGAGTCGGGCCTTCACGCGATGAGAGGTTATAGATCGAACAAATATTGTCGAGACCACCACAAGCAACGTAGTTTCCGCTCGGGGCGTAGGCACAGGTCATGACCCAAGATGAGCGCAAGGGAATCGCATGGACCTTGTTTGTGGTGTAGGCATCCCAGATGATGAGCTTTCCGTCCTGCGAAGCCGAAACGAGATGGCGCCGATCGGTGGACCAGTGCATGGCATAAATCTTGGCGAGGTGACCTTTCAGTGTACGTCGGGGCTTCATTCCAATTCGTGGTAGGGCATCGGTCTGATTCTGCGCGACTTGACGGACTAGACGGGAAGGAGAAAAGTTAGCAGGGTAATTCAAATCTCCCAGAATAATGCAGCTGACAACATGCGGGGAGAGGAAAAAAAAAAAAAAAGAGGAAACCCTCAAAATATAACAATGGGTGATGGGGGAGTCGCACGGGAGGTATCTGCCAGCTCATCTCTTCTGCGCTTGATCTTGTCCTTTAAACCCTCGGCTTCGCGCCTGGCCGCAGTGATCTTGGCCTGCATTTGTTCGCCGCTCATATCGGCCATTTTATCGAAACGGTACCCCGGAGAAAAACAATTTTGATTGGAAAGATTGGTTGAGGGGAAGGGTAGAGAGGGGGGTTTAATGGGAGTGGAGTGAAGCAGAAAGAGAATCGAAAGGCGGAAGTTAAAGCGCCTTAGGCTTGGATCATAATATGGATAACCAAAAGTAAAGAAGAGAAAAGAGAAGGGGGGGAAGAGCCAACAGGAACAAAAGGAACAGACCAAGAAGAGAGAGAGAGAGGGAGAGGAACAGGGGGTGAAGACCGAGGAAGGAGAGGGAGGTCAGTGTATTACTAGTGGTAATGACCTTGAAATAAGAAGGGTACCTCGACTTGCTATCAATTTGTGTGAGGCCAGAAGTACTTTCTTGTTTTTTTTAATATTGCAAATCAAATCATTGCAGTGCTCCATACATATATATGTATGTATTTTGTATAACGTCCATCTTCAAATGATTTTCAATCCTTCAAGTTCTTTGTTTCCCCAAATCCCCATAAGTGGAGTTGGCTTCCTGTATCTCCTGGTTGGCTACAATACACCCTCAATACGCGCACATCGCTTTCTCCGGGTACCTGATGCCGGTTTCTATTCTTTTATTGATATTCGAGCCAAAGCTGACGTACATGCGCATACCTAACTAAGTACAGAGTACTCCTTCGGTACTTCTGTATGTACTTGGATCCAAGTCAAAAAGAAAATCCTCCTGAACCCTCATCTCAGGAGATGAGAAATTGCGGCGTTAAGGATCGGCTAGGTGCTAGGACCACTAGCCCCAAGACTAAAGACACAGTTGTAAATCCAATCAGTGATATAGCGATAAATAATCTTGGTTTGAAGTATTGAGATTTAACCGCGGGCGGCTCTTGAAAACAACTTGTAACGATGACTCTGACATATCTAGTGCAGTATGCCATACATTCTTCACGAGCTAAATCGATTCCCTTGCATCCCCCTTTCCGTTTACATAAAGGTGTTAGGGAGCTAACGGAGATTGGACTATCCTGCATGCCCATTCTAGGTATAATGTAAGTTTATTACTCTGTTAAACTCTCTGTGACGAAGAATACACTATATCCTATACATGAGTCTAAATGCTTACATTGAAACCAATATATCTACTCCGTATGGATTGCCTTGATCTCCCTCCGATCCCAAACTCCCAATCTATGCACGCTTGAACAATAATATACTTACAGGTCCAAGCTTCACACCTGGTGCGTTCGTTCAAGCGCACGGCCCTGTGGCTGACCCATTGTCTTGGCCTGCAATTCTCCGTACCTCCGGATCTATTGGCTGTTCAAGTGATTCAAATCATTCTTTATTGGATGTAATCCTAGAGATATATACAAATGGCGTCTACTGGCGGAAACTAGCGAAGTATACACAGCATTAGCCCTACTCTAGAGCGTGCCATTCGGCTTCAGTGCCCGTTCTAGCGGGTCCAACCGTTTCCAGTACATTGGTAAGCGGATTTCATCTAAATGAAATAATTGGAGATCAGGGTTTTTTTTTTTTTTTTTTTTTTCCTCCAAACAATCCGGCATCTGCCCACCTGGGCTGTCTTGGCCCCTTTTCTGTTTTACTGCGGCCCAGGAAATTTTTTGGCTTACTTTTGCTCTCGGTCTCATCGATCATTATTTGCGATGCTGCAAAGTCGAGTTCAAAAAATCGGCTCAATATAATTTTCTCTACGTACATTGGATATACGTTAGTCATCTACGCCGTATACATCCATGTATAGGGACAAGATGCCCTTGTCAATGAATGTCCATGTGCTCTACACTCCCCAAGCACACTCAATAGGTCCTACCAAGATCTCCACTCAGGATCTTCAATATGGCGTCTGTCATGCAATGCTCATCGGAGATTTGCAATGAGATTACTCCGTAATTACAACGTAAATATGTATATTAAAGCACGAATGGGCAATTGAGTCAGTATAGTGGGATCCCGAACCTCCTCTCCTGGTAATAATCCATTGGTCTTAAAGCCAGAATTACCTGTCGGCCTAGCATGGGTTAGTCTGTACGAAGTACGTACAGTCATGATCCAAATAATCGACCAGAGGGGTGACCTCGTCTCAGCTCGGGGCTGTAAAGAGATCTCGATCAAAGTCTAATAGATTATTTGAGTCATGGCGCGTATTAGGATTGGGGTCTGGAACATATCTCAACGTACGGCTTTGATATCTCAGCAGTTATATCCTGACTCATATCCTCAGTAAGAAAACTATACAACATTATAAGCAAGCACCCATGAGCATAGAAAGCAAATGAATTCGAGTACGAGAGACCGTCAATATATGTGTCACCATTCCCACGCCCTCAGCTTCAGGGATGAGCTTCAGCCCAACTCAAGCAGAACCAGTTATAGTTTGTGTCATATGACACGATGTAACCAAATCCCTGCAATGAATATTCCGATTCAAGAACGGCATGGTGATGATTATCTAAGAAACGGTTCCGAGCCAACCATGGGGCTCTGCTGACGAGGACCAGCTTCTGGCCTGAGCACATAGATGGCCACCAGGTTCCAGCCTTTTCTTCTTTCTCGAGGGGATGACGCATGTCAATATCACGTGTATTGTGTATTGCCTTAGATCTCCTCCTAAGTAAATGGCGTCTCTCTGGTCATTCAAATGGCAGGCGATTGGAAGTCAATGTATGACGGATGTATAAGTAGTTTCAAAGGGCACGTTGTCGGTGTCTACAAGCATTTGGGCACAGACTCAACTAGCAATTTTAACTCCCTTACACAGAAGTGCACCGGTGGCCTAATAAAACAATGTCTCCAAGGCAGTTGTACTCGCTAACTATGTGATAAGGAATTTTCATATCGACGGATGTTGGAGGATATGTTACAAAGGATACCCTGGACTGTACATTGGGAATTGAAAGCCTCCTGCAGTCCAGTGGTCGATATTGGAAACTTCCTAGGATACTTTCGCCTGACTGTACTTCGGCAATCAAGTTCGGCTTGTTTATAAGAAAGGGACTATATACGATGGATCGAGCTGTCGATTTTCTATAAAAAAGACAGTCAGAACGAAGATAAATGTACGGAGTATATAAGGCGCAAGTGGGCCTCACTAGTACTACTCCGTAGAAGAACTCCCATAGTGCACACAAGCACCTTTGTAAGTCGAACCTTTCAAGACCCCTGCCGATGGTAGACCGACTACCCGTTCAATAGATTTCTTATCTTGAAATTTGTTAATGGGGCTCAGCACTAAATGTCAAGGACTTTTAGAGCTGAGCTAGTTGGTGGGGGCTGGGCTTGGGGCAGATATCTACAATGTGTTATTCCTACCCTAACTAATGGACGTAGCCACTATTGTTTGCTAGCTTTCTCAAAGCACTTCTAGAATGAAACGAACAAACATGACACCCCAGAAAAGTTTCGCCGTCTAAACAGGCCGGTATGGATTTCCGGTAGTTCGCAGGTGTTCTAATCTTAGTTCGTCTGTGCGCACAGTTGCAAGCGCGTGTAAACCCTGTCGGGATGTGATGGAGGCACTTGGGGGCCAATGCTATCACTTGTGCGGGGATATTCGATTGGTCCTCGGCAAGTTGCTGACAATTGTCTGTTGCTAAGTTTAAACACATTCTCAAAATAAACTACCCTGTTGAGGGCTGATGAAACGGCGTCAGGGAGTATCAAAAAGGCCCACCCGCAATATCACACATTATAGGTGTAGGGCATCAAGGGTCAGAAGGTTCAGGCCAGACGGAATATTTTGAACATTCTGTTTCACGGGCCGTTTCCATGAAACCCATTTAGACTATTCAAAATGGCCCATTTATATATGTTGTAGGATCAATAGTGACGGAACGTATTATCATACTTTGAAGATGTGTAATGAACAGTTTCAACATACACCAAGCATTTAGATTCTTTCTTTGATTTTAAGACTCGGTCGTTTAGTCAATTTAGGCTGTTGATGTGGTCGAAATTTAGTTGTAACACAACTCATTTCTAGTGTCGAATCACACTTATGAGAATTCTAGGGATAGCAATTATACACGGCCTGCTTCATCCGTGGGGAATTCGGTCTGAACTTCTTCGAGTTAGGACAAAAGACCGAAGCTATTCAAATAGTTCATCGGGGTTATTGGTGGATTGCGATGGCCACTGCCCAAGATCTACAGCCTCCGCTTGTGGTGCCGTCTGTTATATCAGGCGGCATAATCTAGAGGGTTTGGCAACGATCGTCTCTCGAGGCATACATACAATATATGTTGTACATATTTTGACCTGACAGAAATTAACCGATCCTGTGACAAGGATGTAATGGTATGCGAAGCAGATTTTGATCTTTGTCAAGTGGCAACTCCGAGGTCGGTACCCAATGTGACAGAGGGGATCGAGGACAGATGAAGATGAATAGAGCAGAATATCGAAAATGAGATGAAATAAAAGAAAACCAAAGGAAGAATACAATTGCATAAAATACAGATCACTAAAAACAATAAGGGAGTAAAAAAGGGAGAAGAAAGGGTACAAACCCCCAAGGTGGCGCCAAAATACTTGTCGGGTACAACCCATATTTGGTAATATTAAGGAGGCACCTGACGCTCTCCGCTTTTGCCTTCGCAAAAGCCTTCCTCTTCTCTCCCCCCCTCCATCGACAATCCTCACCATATCTATCGAATACTGCCGTAGACGCATCTAACGTCTTGCATATTGCATTTGGTCTCTCTTTCATTTCTCCTTTCCTTAAAAGTCTCACCCTCTTGAGTCTGAGTCTGAGTCTGACTCTTGGTTACCCTTTCGCCCCCTTCTGGTCATTGGGTATTTCATCTCTCCGATATCCCAAAAACCCCCCATCACCTCTTCATTCACCTGATGTCTTTGGATTGATTCCTCTCAGCGCGAGTTCCTGATCCGCAGTGGGCATCATCCTATCTGGGCTGAATCCTACAACATCGTCAAGGTCCTCATCTTCTTGCATTTGATCCATTCCTGGATGAAATTTTGCATCGATCCATACTACATTTAACCTCTCGCTCTTTCATCACATTCCCGTTGTCATTCATTCATTCATTTATTCATCATGCGGGAAGTCAATTTTAGTATTCCCAATGTGAATAAGGCCTCGGTCAACATCACCACCACCCTCTATGACCGTCGTGCCCTTGATTGCACATCGACTTTGCCGCTCATAAACTCTCTCAACCATCTTGCATACCTCACAACCTCGTCCGCTCGGATTCGAGATATCCTAACCGTCGATGGCGGCATCGAGCGACTGATCTGCATCCTCAAAGAAGGTCGGAGCAACGATTTATTGGAAATGTGGAAATGGAGCCTCGCTTTCCAATGTGTTGTCAATATCGGGGTTCGGGGCTCTGAGAGTGTGAGGACAAGAGTGGTGGAGGCCGACATGGTCCCCGTGATTGCCACCTTTCTGAACAACTACATCAAAGTGGTGGACAAGGTGCGATCGCGCAACGACCTCGAATCCGAGAAGCAGGCGTCTTCTAGGCAGTCAAAGCTCATTGGCAGCCGAGATATCCCTATGGATGCAGATACCCAGATCGAGTCACACCCACAGGTCGAGTCGCACCAACCGCGTCGACAGGCCCCTCCGCCGAGTATCGAAATCCCCCAGCCTTTCTACCAAGACAGCCAACCTACCGACTCCGATGCCATGGAGATCACATCTCCTCCTCGTGTCCCTATGACATCCCCCCCGGAGCGCAGTACATTTGGCCAAGAAGCCCATAACCACCGACTGAACGATGGGCGGTTCCCACGTGCTAGCAATCGCTTACGGTCAATGCAACCTCTTGCCACAGCGGTTCCCTCAATGGACACCACGGATGGATTCGGATTACGTCCTGTGCGTGACGCCGAGCGTCTTCCCAGCATGCTCCCCGGTCTGCAGACTGGGATCGTCTCGCAACCCGACTCTCCGACCACCCCAAGTGGCCCCCTCCACTCACAACCTCGCAGCCTTCCCCAAACTATTGCCGCCCGTCAACGTCCTTTGATCCGCCAGCAGCAGTCGGCGTCCGGTGAATCGGATGATGCCAACGGCGAAGATTCGACCATGGGAGATGATAGCGCTATTGGACAGCCCGCTGAAACCATCGTTGGACTCCCCAACCGGATGGAACTTGACAGTGTGGACGAGCGGGAAACAACGATGCTAGAAGGTGTCTCTAACACCCATGATCTGACCGTCACTGATCCCTCTGAGGAAGACGGCCCGGGGGTGGAGACTTTCAACATCACTCATCGTTCGACTGTCGACGGTAGCATCATTAATAACGGCAACACACAGGCCAACGGCGGACTCGGTCTCTCTCCTACCCAGGCCACCAACAATCCTAACTCTCCTACTCTCCCTGCTAGCCCCTACGCCATGTACCTTCGTGACCGTCCCGCGGCCCAGGGAGTTTTGACAACCATGCCTCGTGACGAGGATGTCCTAATGTCCCTTCAGCTACTAGCATACGTCTCCAAATACTGCTACCTCCGATCATACTTCCAGTCATCCCACCTTGTCCCCAAGTTGAATATTGATCGCGAACTCCATCTTTTGGATGAGAACGCGGAACCCTCTTCGCCAATTGAGATGTGTGAGGAGGAAGACGAGTACATGATTCCCGATGATTTCAACATCTTCCCCCTAGTGGAAAAGTTTACTGTTCGACATCACACCAAGGACATGCAATACTGGGCATGCGTGGTCATGAGAAACCTTTGCCGTAAGGATGAGGCGAGAGGTGGTATCCGCCAATGCGCATATTACAAGTGTGGCAAGTGGGAAGAGTTCCAACGTCAGTTCGCCAAGTGTCGCCGTTGCCGTCGCACCAAATACTGCAGCAAAGATTGCCAGAAATCCGCGTGGGTATACCACCGGCACTGGTGCCATACGACCCCTTGATACGACCCGATGACCCCAGAGGAGTTTCATTTTGATTTCCATGCATACCGACTCGCATAGCGTCATATCCGTCTTGCGTCTCCCTTCCATTCTGTTCCAAGGTTTCTCTCATGCATGGCATTTCAGAATCTGGCGGCGTTTCCATTTCGACCCGAAGATACCTTTTACATGTCTAGCCTTTTCATATTCCCTTTCTCGCACAGCTTGCTTTCGTCTTGGTTCATTGACGTGTGGTCGTCATTTGCAAGCCCTTTTTTCATTGCTCATATCCACATTTGACCATTTTTCATGACTGTATATCTGATTCTAACCACCTCATCAGGGGCAATACTCCCTTTTGCCTTTTGTTTATTTTATTTTTGGGCCATTATGTTTTCTCTCATAACTAATTGCGCTGTCACGAGTTTCCTATGTCAGTAGATGGGCATCATTGCCGACAACTTGGGCCGTGTTATGGTCATCTGGAGCATTTCATTCTGGTGCACATCCCATCTATGATTCTGGTTTATGTCCGGAGGACCTGTTTTTCCTGTGTTTGCACTATGCCACAACGGCACTGGCGTTTTACAATTTATTCCCAGTCTTAACGAACTACTCTGTTTACATCTACTCAATGATCCGTAAGCTACGTGTTATCGGTAATCCAGGCTTAGCAGAGCGCCAAATGTTGAAGTTCTCTGATCCTATCCTCGCCCTCACTCCTTAGTAAACCCATATGTAGCCTCCAGCCTTGACATAAGATGTTCATGTGCCGTTAAGGGTCTCTTGCCAGGCACCAAATGACCCGCCCCACCCCCAAACCCAACCTTCCCACCAGCAACAACACCCCCGGTCTGCTCCCGATGCGCAGCAACAATTACACTAGGAACAGGCACCAACTCCGTCTCATCAACAGGATGACAGAAATAAACCAGCGTATACCGATCCTGCGGATTCGGGCTCCGCTGCTCAGCAAGCGGGAAAACAACACGGTGCACCGTCGACTTCAGCAGTCCATCCGTCCAGTAACTCAGCAAATCGCCGATATTTACCAAAATAGGCGGGAATGGATACCCCTCAGCCTCGGCTGCGGTGCCGGGCACAATGGGAACGGGCGCCCAGCTGCCTTCTGGAGTTAGGATCTCTAGGCCTGGTTGGCCGGGCCGCTGGAAGAGAAGCGTGATGCTGCCGTAGTCGGAGTGCGCGCCGGCTCGCACGTCCTTGTCGTGTTTGTAGGATGCGGTTTCTGATGAGAAGATAGATGGGTACCACAGGTACCGTAGGATGCTGCCTGTCGGGCCTGTGCTTGGGTCGTGGCGGGTTGTGAAGAAGTCTTCTTGGATCTGTTTTGGGTGGTTAGTATACATTACATATTTTTGTGAATATGCCACTGGTGGTGGTGGTGACGGGTGTATATATTTGGATGAGATACGTACCTCTAGACCTAGAGCTAGCAGAGTCAGGATTCTGGTGCAGGTTTTGTTGCAGATCTCGGCAAAGCCATTAATTTCTGCTTCGTGGGGGGTTAGTGACGGTGGCAGAGGCTGTTGGGCTTTGCCGTCTTTGAAGTCGCCGAAGTTCATGGCTCTGGTTGGGTGGTTAGTTCATGGTTGTAAGTATTCCAAGGCTTTCAGATATGGGTATTTTGTACTCTTTGAAGTCCCCGGTCTATTTACCATATCCAGTGTTAGTCTTCGTACTCTATTGGTGAGTCAGAGCCATTACTTACCCGCTGATGCTCGGGGTCGAGGGTTTCTGTATGCATTCCGGACCAGCCACGGTTCTATAGATGTTGGCGTTAGATCGAATGTGTTTGTTCGTTTCCTAGGTCTTGTTACGAACGTTAGGCTGGATCCGACATATCTCTTTCTCCTCTGCGGAAGACGAAAAGAACTTCTTTGACTATAGGGATGGTCAGATGCTGTACATATGGGTATCAATCAGTCGAAGTGCAAGTCTTACCAATCCGAACCCACGGTCCACATCCTCCACGGTGAAGTCGGTACCTTTGCTGTTGACGTATAAGAAGCCATACTTTGCAGCGGCATCCAGCATGGCCTTCCCCACGGCGGGGTCATGGGGATTAGAGATGTCAATGACAGGAAGCTCAATTGGGACTGTCTCTGCCATATTTGAGAGTATATATGTAGGAATGGGTTGTTCGGAGGTTAGGGTTTAAAGGTTGGAGTGAATATATAGTTGAGGATGGGGTTGAAACTACTGTTAGTGCCCATGTGATTGGACCTATCGTATATCCCAGTATCGCGATAATCAAATTGGGCTCAACCAATCTAATTAGTCGTTTAATAGCCGGCCCCAGTCAGGCTTTTTGGGTTAGTTCCGGACTCAGGCGATATCCGACCTGAATGGACTTTTGGACTTCCAAGGTTGGAGACCCCCATGTGTCATTTCCACCACTTATATGTTGTACATCTGCTCGGGTGGGCTTCGGGTGAGCATTGATTTAGATAGTAAGCAAGAAGATATTTAACTAGTTAACTAGTTACATAAATACCTAGGTATAACTATAAAGGTCCGGAACATTTATTATAGACTCCATAATACATTGTGGATTTGTGGATTTGTGGGACTGTTTTGTTTCTATTTAATCACATTTGGAGATGACTTCATTATAAGCCGCACATTCTATAGAACACAGATAAACAGGTACCTGAGTTCAGGCAGAGCTGAGCATGGAATAACGAAGTCAAATACAAACCAAACAAGATACCTAAAACCCCAAAATTTCAAATAGAAGTGGTTGAAACAAGCGAAGAGTAAACTGATGTGATATGCATTAAAGGCAAAAAAACAGAAGGGCCAACTCCAACTCCGCCTTCCCCCCCCCTCGTGATCTCCCTCTCCCCCATTCCGAAACCCAAACAATCCCAGCTCCGATTCATCATATTCCTAACGGAGCTTTTGATCTGCTCTTATCTTAGATCTAACCTCTTGTTCCCCACCTTCGGGCTTTGATGCCCGGCGTTGCCGTGATTTCAGCCCGTCACAGACAGCTCCAGAACCATGCCGAGTACGCAATACCACAGCTCCACAATCCGCAATCGCATCAGCTAACCTTTTATTTCTATGACTAGTCCGTCCTCTCGATGAATGGGTCATTGGCCGCACTCAGTCCCTGCCTCTCTCAGCGTTAAAGGGCGCCGTTGTCGGCATCGATGCGTCCCACTACATCAACCAACACCTCGTGAACCAGTCAACCCGAGAAGCGCTGCTAGGCGCACTAGGCGGATTCCCGTTCGCCTTGAGGACTAACATCGAGAAGGAATTGCAGACTTTCAAGAACCTGGGAGTCGCTACCATCTTCGTCTTCAATGGATTGGATTTCGGCAAGAAAGAGCACCGCGCCCAGCCCGCAGCGTCGCGTTCATTCGAACAAGCTTGGGACCTTTACGACCAGCAACAGGCAGACCAGGTGGTTGATGCCTTCAGCAGTGCTGGTATGGTATCCCACTATCTTTATTACGAACTCTCCCCAGTCACGGACCCGTCGAGCCCTTATCGTTACTATTTCGCACAGCGAAGCTTCCCATTACCCGCTGACACAACCAAAACCTCAGGCACCCCGCCCCCGGAGACCCTATTCAAGTTCCTGCAACGGATTTTGGCCCAGAACGGAGTGGAATTCATCGTAGCGCCATACAGCGCTGCGGCTCAGGTGAGTGCCTACCCTATGCGGTATGGTTGGATTGTTCAGTGCTAAGCAGCTTCTCCAAACAGCTCTCCTACCTCGCCCGTGGTAGCAATCCTGTGGTCGACGCTGTTTTTGCCCCCTCAGAAGCCCTCTTGTTTGACCTTGACAAGCTGGTCACCCGTATCGACACCGAGCCCGCGCAATTCTTCTGGATCACGAAGCAAACCTGCCAGGAGGAACTAGGTCGGCTTTCCAATGAACAATTCCTGGACTTCTGTTTACTACTGGGTTCCCCCTTCCTTCGTTCCCTCCCACTTTTCGAGAATCCTGCTTACCCCGGCAAAAGCCCCACCATTCGTGATGCGTTGCCGATGTTCAATGCAGCTGGACGCAGTGCATTGACACTTTGTGCCCAATTTGAAGAGGATCGCCGTATGCAGGAGCTTCAATACGCGGATCTGTATAAGCGAGCGTATATGATTGTGAAGCACCATGTCTACATTGATGTGGAAGGTCGAGTCGGTCCCATGGATCCAGAGAATACCTCGTCGGATATGCATGAGCTTATTGGGCAGCGCCTGCCGGAGGAGCTGTACTTTTATCTTTCTAAAGGTATCATTGGAGCTGATGTACCCAACTTCCTCACAACTGGCGAAGTTCGCATTTCGCTACCGCTGGGTACCGAAGACACCGAGATTTACCGCCAGCTCGTGGGTGAAATTTTGACACCTGTCCGCACTCAGTCTATTTGCCTTCTAGCAAACTCACTTCATCGATTCTACCAAACGAAAGCCATTCGGATCCGCCCGTGGTTCGATGAGGACTCGGAGCGGTCGGTCAACCTTAAGGGTATCCCATCAGTCAAGGACACCATCCATCCCTGGAAGATCCACGGAGAACAATTCCCCGAAAGTATCAAGAAGCTCCAGGCGCCGCGTGGATCCTTTAAGTTTGCCGTCCAGAGCTTAACCGACTCCGACTTTGTGTCCAAGTCATTTGCCAATAAAGAAACACCTGTAAGTTTTACCCATGGATTTGACGTTGCTTCCAACAACTAACAGCTTCCGAAGGTCCTTTCATCGCAGGAGGATATCTTATCTAATGTTATGTGGCGCTTCTTGCAACTGCGTGGATACGTGGACGACAAGCACAGGCTCACTCCGTGGGGCCAGTGTTTAGTCCAGGCATTATCAGCTATCGAGCCTGCGGACAACCTCGAGGAATCTATATTCATTGCCATTGAGATGATTCGTTTGGGCCTCCTCAACACCAAGAACTGGTTTTCACATGTATCCGGCGGTCCCATGAGAGGGTCCGAAGACGACAAGACCTTCAATATGCTGGTTTCGCGTGTCGCATGCGTTGCCAAGCTTCAGCACAAGAGCATTGGATATTCTGGACCTCTCAGCCGTCAACTTCTTTGCTACCGCTCTTTGATTTCCGAGGTGCGCTCTGCACTGAGGAATCTGATCGAGGTGGTACTGGCTGGTCTGCTGCTCAGTGGTGATGCTGATCGGGACCGCAACGACTGGACTGAGATGGCTATCAAGTAAGTTCTTTCTTAGACTAGCTGTGCTATATCTGGATTGTTGTTCTAACCTATTCTCTTAGGCTTCCCTTTATTGATGATAACGACTGTGGACTTGGAATTGCGGTTCGGACCTACCTCGACGACCTACCCCTACAGGCAAATCCGACCTCGCCTGAGGCTCGAGCGGATGTGAAGGCGAAGGGCAAGGAATGGTTCCAACACAGCGAGAGCTTTATTGGAAACTTGGATTTGGCATTCAAGCTGTGGGATGCGGTTCGTATTGCCCGATGTCGAACCTTGACATTGACCAAAAGCTGATTATCAAGATAGGTTTACGCAGGCACACAGAGTACGGGCAAGGAGTTCAAGGAAGCAAAGCTCTGGGAAGAGGCAAACAAATGGCTGGCAGAGAGACGATGAGATGGGCAAACTTTGCCAACGACACCAATCAACCACCGCGGGGATTCTGGGTTAACAGGCGCAGCTTGCAATTGAAGTTTATGCCAACAGCTCCAATATTACCCAAGGAAATGCGATACTGGCAATTCTCCAGTGTATTACTAACTACCCAGGTAGCAACAGAGACAAAACAAAACAAGAAAACGAACAAGAAACTCGATATTACCACAAAGCAGAATCATTAGAAACATAGCATAGCGGAAGTATCTATAGTATGATCCATGGATGTCGTATGATAGATGTCAGTCTTGGAAATAGATGGATCTGCGGAGCTGTGGAGTCACCAAGTGGCCTCTTCGGCTTTGTTTGTCATCGCCTCCCCGAGCTCCAACTCCGTCATCCAATTTCTTTTGTGAACCCATACTTTCCCCGAAAGTATACTCACATCTAAATCTATATACACAATGGCACGCTTGAGCTTCCTGCTCCTCGGAGCCCTCTCAACCCTCAGCGGCTTCGCCACTGCAAGCAACTCCGCAGTGAAAGACCTAATCCCCACCAATTTCGACGAAGTCGTCCTGGCCGGCAAGCCCGCACTGGTCGAATTCTTCGCCCCGTGGTGCGGTCACTGCAAGACCCTCGCTCCAGTTTACGAGGAGCTTGCGCAGGCCTTCGCCTTCGCCGAAGACAAGGTCACCATCGCCAAGGTTGACGCCGATGAGAACCGCTCGCTGGGCAAGCGCTTCGGTATCCAGGGCTTCCCTACTGTCAAATGGTTCGATGGAAAGAGCGACAAGCCTGAGGAGTACAACGGCGGCCGTGATCTCGAGAGTCTGACCGCATTCGTCACCGAGAAGACCGGCATCAAGCCTCGCAGCGCTAGCGCGCAGAAGGTGGTTAGCAATGTTGAGATGCTAAACGATGCTTCTTTCAAGACCGTTGTTGGTGGAGATAAGGATGTGCTGGTTGCTTTCACTGCGCCGTGGTGTGGACGTGAGTTGACTCCCTAATTGAACTGCCTCTGGTCTAGTTTGGTCTAGTCTCGTGGTCTAGTCTCATGGTCTCTTTTGTTAATTGTTCGTCCTTCGTTTAGACTGCAAGACCCTCGCTCCTACCTGGGAAACCCTCGCCAACGACTTCGCCCTCGAGTCCAACGTCGTTATCGCCAAGGTTGACGCCGAAGCTGAGAACTCCCGTGCCTTGAGCAAAGAGCAGGGTATCACCGGATTCCCTACCATTAAGTTCTTCCCCAAGGGCTCCACCGAGGCTGTGGCTTACTCCGGTGCCCGCTCCGAGGAGGCCTTTGTCAAGTTCATTAACGAGAAGGCTGGTACCCACCGTGCCGTCGGTGGTGGTCTTGACAGCTTGGCTGGAACCATCGCCGTTCTGGACGAGATCGTTACTGAGAACGTCGCCGCGCAAAATTTCGACAAGCTGGTGACTGAAGTTAAGAAGGCTGCCAAGGGTCTCTCCGACAAGTACGCCGAGTACTATGTCAAGGTCGCCGAAAAGCTGAGCAAGAACGAGGGCTATACTGTCAAGGAGCTCACTCGTCTCCGCAAGATCCTGGCTAAGGGTGGCTCTGCCCCCGAGAAGTTGGATGACATTCTCTCTCGCAGCAACATTCTCCAACGCTTTGTTGGCCAGGATAAGCGCGATGAGCTTTAAGTGCTTCTTATTTCTGGATGTTTGTATTGTTCCCTCTTGGATTATTGGCTCAAGGCTATAGTCACTGTGATTCTAGATCGAGGACCTGGTCTGCTACAAACCATGGATTCAATGGAAATGCATTGAATTGTATACGGAAATATTGGCTGCATGCTGTATATTGTACGAATTGAGAACCAATTTCGAGGCTTACCCTTTCAAGAATGTCTATGTGATACATGAACTAGATCCACGCAATTAATTGAAGAAACATGGTTCTTCTGTACGAGTATCCTCGTTTGATTGTAGGGTATCTATGAAATCGTAAAAGCATAAGTATCAGAACCAGACGCCGGCCAATTACATGGCCGTTCAATGCACAACCCCAGAAAGCATCATGCATGCCATAAGTAAAGTATGTGTTGGGTTATTGATACAGGGGTTCAGCAGAGCTGGACAGCTCAAAGATGCAGCGTTCATTGCTCTCCCGCCAAAAACGCCACGTGAAAAAGGAATGCAGAATGCACAAAGTCGGAGTATGGGTAGAAAGCTTGCGTATTTATTTTGCCTGACTCGGGGCGCCGGCACTAGAAGATGCAGCTAGAGATGCCTCTAGCTCATCAAGGCGCTTGGTCATGTCATCCACTGCATATAAACATAGGTTATTACATAGTCTTAGGTATGAAGATGTATTGGTGGTGATGGCGGGGGATGATTGAGGCGGCGACTCACGTTTCCCAAACATCTCCATAGAGACATTGTCGAATTTTCTTTGAAGCTCATTGAGCAGATCGTCCACGGCTGCGGTAAGCTGACCTTGGGCATCGGAGTTCTAGGCGTATTTAGTTGGTAAGGGCGATAAGTGAGGGTTGAAGCTTGTGGAGGGTATGTACCGGTTGGGATAGGAGAGACTCCCCCTCTGGTAGGGGAGACAATTTGTCTGGAGAAGGGGATTTAGAATCGTCGACCATTATGAGACTATGCAATCGCTGTACAGACTGTTTGGGGCATCTAGAGACAGAGAGACAGTTGACAGGGCGGTGGACTCGATAAGGGATCGGGTCATGTGTATTTCCGAGATATTGCTATGTGCGGACTAGCCTGGTCTTATCGGTGGCGCTAGCCTTATCAGGACTGGCGTGATTTCAAAAAAATCCCGTGGATTCTCTGATGCGGGTTTGATAGCAAGTTGCTTTCCTCTTTTCAATTCCTTTCACATTACACAAAATACAAATTTCTCTTTGTATTTTAACACAAAGCAACAATGGGCAAGCGCAGCAAGTTACTCCAGGCCCTCGATGCCCACAAGGGCCGCGATTTCGACGCCGAGAAGCAGAAGAAATTGATCAAGGCCGCGGAAAAAAAGAAGGCTAAGAAGACTGCTGCCGCTCCTGAGGACAAGATCGTGGAGGAGAAGAAGGAGGAAGGGGAGGCCGCCAGCTCTGACGCCGAAGAGGAAGAAGAGGAAGAAGAGGAAGAGGTCGACCAGGACGAGGAGATGGAAGATGAGGAAGAGGAAGAAGACATCCCGCTCTCCGACCTTGAAGAAGACGAGCGTGAAGATGTCGTTCCCCACCAACGTCTGACAATCAACAACTCTGCCGCTATCCTCTCCGCGCTCAAGCGCATTTCCTTCATCGGTCCCAACACCCCATTCTCAGAGCACAACTCCATAGTCTCGAAAGAGCCGATCGAGGTCGAAGACGCCAATGACGATCTGAACCGTGAATTGGCCTTCTACAAGGTCTGCCAGGCTGCTGCCACCCAGGCCCGTGGCCTGCTGAAGAAGGATGGCGTTCCCTTCACACGGCCGGGCGATTACTTCGCGGAGATGGTGAAGAACGATGAGCACATGAGCTTGATCAAGAAGAAGCTTTACGAGGAGGCTGCTAGCAAGAAGGCTTCTGCTGAGGCGCGTCGCCAGCGTGATCTTAAGAAGTTCGGAAAGCAGGTCCAGAACTCCAAGTTGCAGCAGAGACACAAGGAGAAGCGCGAGATGTTGGAGAAGATCAACACCCTCAAGAAGAGTATGTTTCTACTTTATTTTACTCTTGATATCTTTTTATGAGTTTTGCAGTCGCTAACCTGATTTTTCCACACAGAGCGCAAGGCTGACAGCTCTGCCCCTACCGATGATGCCAATGATATGTTCGACATTGCTATTGACGAGGCTACCCAGCCCGAGAAGAAGCGTAGCCGTGGTGATGGCCCCGGTGGCTCGAAGCGCCAGAAGAAGGACGCCAAGTTCGGATTCGGAGGCAAGAAGCGTCATGCTAAGAGCGGTGATGCCGCGTCCAGTGGTGATCTGAGCAACTTCTCCGCTAAGAAGATGAAGGGTGGCGCAAAGCGACCCGGCAAGAGCAAGAGAGTCCAAGCCAAGGGACGCAACTAATCGTTTTAACGTGATGGGTTATGTTGTGACATTGCATTTGTATCGTGCATCATGTAATTATTTTTTCTCGCTTGGGTCTGGATAACCAAAAAATGGCAGTTTTGATTTATTATCTCTATGATTTGCAAATGTGAGACTTTGTACTGTACTCGAATTATAAAAGCGACACAAGGTAGGCTCTTAGGAATGAACAGTTTCGAGTTGTAGATGTTATACGTTACCCACCTCGGTACACACCTAGGTATTACACATAGTATGCAAGATATGATGCATAGTAGATTGAATTGGGTTGATATTACAGATAGAACGTCTATATACAAAATGCTATATCATTTTCGCGATTCTATAGTCTATTGAGCTGCTTCAGCTTCAGCCTTGGCAGCTCTCTTCTCCTCCCACTCTGTCAGGAATTTCTCCACCTTCGGTCCCCAGACCTCTTCGCCGGCATCAAGGTCCTTGTACTCCAGAACCTTGTCGGAGGAGAGTTCATAGTCACCTTGACGACTGCGCACTAGCTCGCTCATCAGAGCACAGCTACCAACAGCTTTACCCAGATCATGTGCCAGCGAGCGGACATAGAAGCCCGACGTGACAGTCATCTTGATCTTCACCGCCGGAGGTTGGGGCTTAGGCTCCTCTACAGGAACAACAGGGACCTCTGTGGTAGCAGGTTCGGGGACAGTAGGCTCAGGTGCTGCAGCTGCAGGTGCCGCCTCGGTCTCGGAAACCTTTTGCTTCTTAGCAGCCTCCGAACTATCATCCTTCACCTCGTCCGCCGGGGGTGGCGACTTCCGCTTGGTAGAAGAAGCTTCGGGAACTTGGCTCGTAGCGTCACCCTCGGCCGGTGGTGCAAGTGCCGAAGCTTCCTGATCAAGAAGCTTCTCAGCAACAGCCTTCTCATCACCAGTCATCTCCTCCTCGGGCCATTTGTACTCATGCGTGCCAGGCTCGTACCACTCCACAATCTCCATGTTCAAAACCTCAACAGGCCGGTGCTTGATCTCAATCGGCGGCACCTTGCCCTCGCGCGCATACTCATATAGTTTCTTTCCATTAACCCGCAAAGCAGAGAAAATGGGCGGCTTCTGCATGATATTACCACGGAACTGTTCCAGCGCCTTCTCGACTGCCTCGCGCGTGATATGTTCGTAGGGCGCGCGACGGACGATTTTTCCAAGGCGGTCGTAGGTATCCGTCTCGGCGCCGAATGTCACAATGGTCTCGTAGCTCTTGGTGCAGGCCAGGAAATCCTGGAGGGACTTCGTGCCCTTTCCAACCCCGGTGATGAGCACGCCTGTCGCGAGCGGGTCTAGGGTTCCGCCGTGGCCGATCTTGACGTCGAGGCGTTGGTGGCGACGGCGTTTGCGCTGGAATTGACTTTCACGGTCGCGGCGGGCGCGTTCCTCTTCTAGCCATGGTCTGAATGTATTGGAGGGGTTGAAGTGTTTTTGCAAAGTGCGGATCACGTCGGCGGAGGTTACGCCTTGCGGCTTGTGGACGGCTGTCGGAGAAGTTAGATCGAGATCTTCGCTTTAGTAGGAGTCACGCTCACCGAATACGCCTTCGAGGATCTTCTCGCCAGACATTGTGTTGCGAAAAAGGCGAAAACCTGGAGGGAATGGCATCTGGAGAGATGGAAGTCGAACCAAAATGGAAAAAATGTTATTTTGGTAGAGATCTGGCTCCCGCCTTTACGGCAGTTCTTTGGGACAAGGCGATTGGATTATGATTATGATATATTGATATATAGGGGTTTGGGTCATCAGTCGGAATATCTATAGATATTACAGTACTATATAGAGGAAAGACCTCAGTATTATGTATTTTAATGTCCTAAATGCCAGGTTTCATATTCTTTATCTTATAGTAGATGGAGGATAATCGACCTACAACATAACTAGAGTGAAAGCCAGGATGATAATTAAATTCCCATTTAATAATCAAGACAATCCAGGACACCATTTTTGCCAACTATATTGATTGAAGATTCACCCCCTTTGAATACATCTGAATACTTCTTACAGCTGTGGAATAGTTTGATCCTATACGGTTGGACCTGGAAGGTTGAATTCCATCTTATGTAATTCTTTATTCCTGATAAATCAGGCAGAATTCTGTAATTAATTGTGGGTAACTCGTTGTATCTGTAATTTACTGGTCGATGACTTCGACTGTTGACAGCTACAAGCTTCCATACCAGGTCACTTTCTTCTCGCTCTCATATCCTCAGTTACTTAACCTCACCTACCTTTTTTCACTTCTACATACATTATCCTCAACATCCACCATGCCAATTCCACCATGACGTCCCGCGAAGAAACCGTCCTAGCTCCCACCGATCCCTCTATTACCGATGAGAACGATTGGTGGGAGTTTGGCCTGACCGATGTGAAGGTCCTAAAGCCTGGGAAGATGCTATATGCAAATCTACTGGATGCCACCGAACAGAACCCAGTGCAGGTTATCGGCTGCTTAGAGCCGCTTCGTGAGGATCAGGAACATTTAGGTGCGTATCGATGCAGTTACAAGCCCGTTATCAATGCGCGTTTATCAAGCAGCTTGCTGACCAGTCACTCGCTCACTAGTACTCAACCCGGACAATCCTCCTAAGCGCATTATTATTGACGAGGTTACACACTATGCCTACGGTCAAACTGAAGATAAAAGCATTGAGCTCTGGGTTGCTGGTAAAGCGGGCTGGTACGACATCATTTCGCCCGCCAAGGGTTTCACACCCACATACAATCGCATGGTCCAGGCCATCGACATGCTGTATTTCCTAGTCGATAAGCATCAGCAAGGAAGGAGACAGATAAATCCCTCTTTTAGGAGTCTCTGTGAACAAGTGAGTCTTTCGATTCTGGGGTACACACTATACAAACCGAGTCCTAATATTCATCCACCCTTAGTACACTTACCACACATATGGCTCATGTGAGACCCGAGAACAGTCAGCTGAGGTATTTGCGACACACGCCGCCTTCTTGCTTCGGTGCATGATTCAAGGGGATTCAGATGTGGAATGGAAGAAGACGAACGTCTTCGTCCATCTGCGTCGTCAATTTCATGTGAGTAAAGAATCACCCTCGTTTACAATAGCCTGTGGGTATATTGATAATATGCCTAGGATGACTATAATAGACTAATGGAAGAGCTTTCTCCCTCCGAGGAAAGCGAAACTGAACCCCAAGATGAACCAGAAGTGACAACTCCTCGACATCAGCCTGCAGCAATCTCAAAATCACAAGCCGATGCCATCTATCGGTTGCTCAAGGACCTCAGAGAAGAAGGTCACTTGGCAAAGCGTCGCCTGCATATTGACCTCCTGGGAGAACGCTTGGCAGAACGATTCTCCTTCAGCAACGAAGATGCCCAGAAGATCATTGCCATCAGGGCAAGCACCGTGCTGGAAATGATGGACGAAGAAGACTTTAGATGGCCTCGCTATGTCATCCATAGGGAACTCACACATGCATCCACGAAATCCGCCCCTCTGCCAGCCGCACTCCTAACTCCCCTGGATCCGCAGGAAGATTCCAGCGACGATGAACGATACGTCCGGACCCAGAAGTCCGTGCTACGTCCAAAAGTCCACACAGTCTCCAACAAAGTGACCGGCAAGCGAAACCGCAATGCCTCCGCGAACCAGCAAACAGTCGAATCCGACGACGAGGAAGACCAAGAGGACACCGATGAAATCGACGATATGGAGGAAATCGAAACACCCAGCAAAACCCGCGGTCACGAATTAATCCGAGATCCATTCTCGGCCACGAAGCCCCGGACTCGCTCGTTCTTGTCGGCCTCGAGCGGTGCAGGCTCCTCTCTTATGAAGAGCCTGTTCAAGGACAAACTCCAGACTCCCCCCGTATCTTCATCGCCATCACGCCAAAGTCATCAGACCCCAGAGCGGGATCCAACTCCAGATACGCCACAGGAAATTGAAGAACCCATCGAGGAGACATCTGATACCTGGACATGTCGCATGCCCGGGTGCGAGAAGGTGATTTCGACCACCGACGCAATCGAGCGCAAGAAGCTTATTGGCGACCATGCCGGAGAGCACGAGTGGGAGATGCAGATGAAGGTCGAATTGATGGAATCGGAGAAACGCATGCATTCTTCCTTCCCCGTCAACAACCTCATGCAATATGTCGTCGATGCACATGTGTTGCAAATGCGGGCTGCATTCCCGGAGTTCTATTCTACCAAAGAGAATGGCACGGCTCAAAACGGCGAACATCCCCTAGATGGAGAGACATCCATTCCAGAGACTGAGGGATTAGAGGAGAATGACGAGTATGAAGAGGATGATGAAGATCAGGAGCTTGAGGATCTTGCGAATGATTACACCTGATCTGATAATCCCGAAATTAACGATCGTTATGTGCCACGACATTCATCCGAAACCGTAAACACGGGTGAACAATCAAGACCTTATATCGCTGGACTTTGATTACAAAACATGACAGAGCCAGTGGGCGAACACAGCGCCACACTTAGAAAACTCTCCTCTCAAGTATGTCATGAAATTGCTTCTTATTTTCGGCTGTCAAGAATACTGTCTAACGGTTTTCTTTGCGGACAGAGAGATACCCACAAATTTCAAGCTTTACACATCACCGGTTGAAATATGGTGTTGAGATGTCAGAAGGGAGAGACTGAAGGGAGAGAATGTCTCCTACGGAATGAATTTGCTGGACATGCACAGCCCTAGGGGATAGTTTGATGGACACTTTGCTTTGCTGATGATTCTTTCGGATTGGGCTTTTTATTTCTTCCACTTGATACCCCGCCCAAAGTAGGATAGAGCTTGAAATAGCACAAATAACAAAAGAATAGTCGGCCGCCTATGCGGCCTTGCCATGTCTTTTTGGATGTCTTTATATGTGTATATGAAGGCGGTAAAAAAAAATACTCTGCGTGCGAGAGACTTTTCTATGTATAAATAACATTGGGTATATTCTCCCCTTTTTGTTTCATCCTCTTGTTAGGGAAGAATACGGTAGTATCTTGGGTCTACTTGTCTCCTCCCAAACCGACTGCACTACACTGAAATCCAATGTATTACTAGCAGCCAGCACAAGTCTTGAACATGTGTCGAGTACACATCTTAACTTTAGTATGCACCAAGATAGCAATCAGAAAACAGATTAGAATAGAAAGTTATAGAAGCCAGGAGGAGGAGAGGAGGAGAGCAAAGTGTATTGAATAGAACACCAACACTCTATGCAAAGACATAGAGTGTATATGCAAGAGCAAAAAGCCAATTAAGAAAAGCGATCAAAAAGGAGGGGCAAAAAAAGATACTGTCTGTATGTTTGTACATGGCGAAGAACAGTAGATTTGTATTGAGGGAAGTGGGAGAAAAGAAAAGAAAAGAGAAAGAGAAGCTCTTTTGACTCGGAGGGGTATACCAAGAACATGCCACATATATCACAACACATACACACCAGATTGAGAGATAAGAGAGAGAGTAAAGATATAGAGATACAGAGAGGATTGTAAGAAGAGAGATAAAGGATGCGTGTGTAGTTGGGAAAGGAAAAGAAAAAGGTGGGCGACGAAGGCCAGAAGAGAATGAAAATATAGAAGACAGGATTATCGGCGTGAGTCCTGTCCTTTGACGAGTTGGGAGGATTATTGCTGGTGGGCACTGTGAGCCTCGATGAGAGCTGTATAGATTAGTTATTTATTTCGCAGAATTTCCAAGAAAATGCGATAGGTACTTAGATACTTACTCTGAAGAGCAGAAGCTTGTCCCTGTCTGGATTCACATGCACACTGGAGCGTATTCCCATCTAGGAAGTCGAGCAAGATGCTGTTGGGCAATTCCTGCATGTCCTCATCAGGAAGACAAGGAGTGCGGAACTCGGTGAGATGGTAACGTTTAGTCATGTTGCGGGTGGTGGCATCGTTGGTGCCAGGCGTGAGAACAACGTATCCCTGTTCATCGATGCGCATGACCCGACGCTTCCACAGAAGAGTGTCTGGGAACTGGACGTTTACTTCACCAATGTCAATGGGTTCTGAGGCACGCGAGCTAGTAGACCCTGGAGCCTTGCTAGACCCATTTGTGAAGGCAGGAACATGCTCCTCTTCCTTGACTGGAGAGCTGAGGGCTCCGATAATGCTGCGGCGAGAGTTGGATGTGAGCGATGACATACGGCGCATGAGTCGCGAGGTGCGAGATATCTTCTTATCTTCGGATGTGGAAGAAGCGGATTGGACGCTGTCGTCAGTCCTAGACCGCGAGGGGAGAGAGGGACGGCTTCCGGGGCGGCTGTCGGGACGGCTGCCGGGGCGAGACGTGGCTTGGCGACTAGATGTAGTAGATGACATTGACGGACTTCGGTCCTGGGGAAGACTGGCAGGCTCGATGGACGAGGCCTGAGGGAGTGACGCCTCAGCTGTCTCATGCTCTACAGTCAAATGACTAGCCTGAAGGTTGACAACATCGGACTCAGCGGGCTCAAGTCCGGAAGACCCGGGAGAGATATCTGCATCGCGCACGATACGGGCTGTCACGGAAACGGAGCTAGTAGGGCGCGTAGCATCCACAGACACCTGACGGTTGTGTCGACTTAAGCTCGGCGCACGGGTAAATTTGTCGGGGACATGAGCAGAATGCATTGTGCTTGGTGGGAGGCTTTCGTGGTTCCCACTGGGCAACGAGATAGATGCGCGTTTGCGAAGGTTCTCGAAAGACGAGGAGGCTGATGGCCCACCTATAGCCGGACTCGCCCCCAAGGGAGTGCCTTCGCGGCTCGAGAACTTTTCAAGAGCCTTGATACGGCTAGAAATTCCAGAGGAGACGTTGATCTTCTTGGCCATGAGTACCGGCGCAGGAGGGCCATTTTCAGAGTGAGAGCTAGAAACGGACCGGCCCACTGAGAGAGCTTGCATACCCGACGGTGATCCCATAGAGAATGGACTAGAGACGGCGCGTGAATTTCTCCAGGCGTGATCGACGCCGTTGGGAGATTTCACAGATACTGGTCTGGCCTCCTGGACAGTAGCTGAGGTCAATTCCTCCATGAATGAATCGTCGGAAAGGAGGTTGTCATCGTCCGAGAACTCTAGGGTGGGCACTTGAATAGGCTCCAGGTGGACCCTGCGCCTCTGATCCAGGGTAAGAGGCTCGGCTTTCTCGGAAATTGGGTGATCAGGGGCTGGCTCATCCGCCTCGATTGAGACAAAAACGGGGGCGGTTGGGGTTTCCGTGCCAGTGCTTTCTGGAGGGGTAATAGAGGTGGAGGAAGGAGGAACCGCCTCAAGGACCTCTGATGAGATAAGCACCTCAGAAGATTCGTCAGTTGGCACATCTGCAACGCTGGAAATTTCGAGGTGTGTTTTGGGGACGTCCCCTGAATCAGGTCCTTGGGCACCCGTAGGCTCATTTTGAAGGGGAACACCAGGATTAAAGGTGGGTGGGGCGAGACCAAGGATTGCGGAGTCCTCGTGCTCAGTGCGTGTTTCATCCTCAGGGGGTGTCTGCAGCGTTTCTGCCGTCACAGCCTCTGAAGGTGTGGCAGCGCAATCGGCTGTGACAGGGCTGTCGGCACCTACGCCCATATGCAAGGACCCATCATCGGCGTTAGCAGGAGGTAGATCAGCGATCGGTTCTGATTCAGCCTTAAGAGGATCCGAAGGCTGCTCTAGCTCAGGCGTCATAGCAGACTCAACAATTGGTTCGGCGGCTGGTTTGAGGACAGCCTCGGGATTCGAGTTAACGGGCTTAGGAGCAAGTTCAGAAAGGGGCTCAGCAAATGCCTCGACAGGCTCAGGAGCGGATTTGACAATAGCCTCGGGGACGAGTTCGCGGGCAAGTTCAAGAGTGGAGTCATGAACAGGCTCGAAGGCGGGTTCAAGAATAGATTCGGGAACAAGCTCAGGGGCGACCTCAAGAGGCACAGGTGACTTGGCTGAAGGAAGCTCCTGTTGATCTTGTTGAATTGTCTCTGGCTCCGACAGCAGCATTTCAGAATCAGGATATTGAATCTGAATGAGATTTTCTTTATCGTCATCCAGGTCCTTGGCAATATCCTTCACTGGTTTGAGCTCTCCTTCCTCCGAGACTTGCTTCTTTTTCGTTTCCTCCGCACGCTTAGCCATATTCTTTTTCCTTTGCTGCAAAGCCTTCATCAAACGTTCTTTCTCAGGGGTCAATCCTGAGGAGGTCGACAACGCGCCAAGAGATTTTGCGCCAGGGGAAAGTTGAGGTCTCGAAATAGGAATGGAGGGGGGTGGGACCAGCAAGGGTGGGACTGGCGGGACACGACTGGTGGGCTTAGTTGCGAAAGTACTCCCCTGAGATCGAGGGCGGGGTGCATCACCATTGTGCTTCCGCACAGAAGAGGTGCGCATATTTGTCGGCAGGGAGGCAACGGGGCGCTGGTCTACATTTCGAGAACTGCCTGCTGTGCGTGGTCTTCCACTGCTATCCACGGACGGTCGTGGTCCCAACTTAACCTTTGGAGTGTATCCCGCAGCTCGTTCCAAATCTCGGAGTGAGGGGCGGCTGGATTGGGTGGACAACCGGGCCTCCTCCGAAGGACGAGGGAATTCATCCAGGATAGTTCGGTACCTGGAACTGGAGCGAGAGCGATCTGATTTTATGGATCTGGGGGACATTGTTGCTGATTGTGGTTCGATGGGACTTCCTCGAGAGATTGTGGCTCTGGAGCTCGCCCGGGATGGAGGTGGCATGAGATCGACTGATGCCTTTTCGCTTTCTGGTGATATCGGGGGTAGTTCTGGTTCCACGGGAACGGGGGGTTCAATGGGCGATGGCACGAGGGTAGCTTCCGACTTGACGCTCCTTGGTCTGTGTCCCGCCCCCGACTGGGGAGGTGGGATTGGTTTCGGAGCTTCATCTTTTGTGCCATTTTCCTCAGCATCTTCCGTGATTTCCATCAGCCGACGGCGGCGAAGAGAGCTCGAAGAAGAGGTAATTGAGGTCGAAGCGGTATGGAGGAGACAGGCGGAGGACAAGGCGCTTTCGGTGAGATCGGAGGCTTTGGATAGAGGAAGTACGGTGTCGTTTGGGGTGAACTTGTCGGTGACGGACTGAAATTGGACATTGCTTCGGGCTGGAACAGATTAGACCAATTTCTATGGAAAACAAAAAACCAACCCCCGGTTGATGGACATACCTAGTATGAGCCTGGATAACCCCTCCGGCATGTAGCGAATTATCACTTTTCTGCGTCGGTATTGAAGGAAGCCATAGAGCGGCGAGCATTCCTCGTAGCCCTCAATGGCATTCCGGATCTCGGGCACCCCGCCGGTGCCTCGTTCGTGAAGGGCAACCTCATCTCTTGCGATGTAGTGTAGTAGAAACCTGAAACATAGGGGTGTTAGTGAAGGACGTTCATGTACCTGTCGCAAGTTGAAACACCGGGGAAAGGGGGTACTCACCACCCGCCTGCGTCGGCCAAGGCACTTTGGTAGGCTTCAAGGACGGGGGCAGTATCGAGCCCATTCAAAGACATGGCGTGGGCCGCATGGATGCCAGAGGAGGCGTAATGCCGAGGGTAATGGATGTGAAGAAGAGAGAATAGGAGGGAAATGTGGCCCCAGAAAGCGGGTAAAGACACTAAAGGTTGATTTGGGATCGGATCTTAAAGATCGCGATGTGCCCAATCAAGGCCGAAGTGCCAGATTTGGCTTGTTTCATAAAAACAAAGTTGGTTTAGACGAACTCTTCTCAGGGGGGAACATGTTCTCTTTTTGGCTCCACCTTTTGATTATCCCAATTTAAATATCCGAGCCTTCCTCGATACCAAAGTATGAAGTACATATTCATAGATGTCCTTGAATTCTTCGTTTAAGAGGTATAGTACGTGTCATAGAATGCATGAGCTTATTAAGATTGTACCCAAGAGAAAATAAGTCAACGTTGAATGTTAAAGTAAACATATGAACATATGAAACACATTAAATATATAAATAATATAAATAGTTACATGTATGTTGTAGTTATAACTAACTAGTTAACTAGTTAATAGAACATATTAGGGCCATATAATACAATTCCCGCTGTTCTCCGCCTCGGCGTCCTCCGAAAGCGGAACTCAGATATCTATCTACTTTATGAGTACTTAACTGCAATACATTCCCTTTAAATTCATATACAACAATTCAATAAACCACATACACTATGGCCAACCTTCCCCCACTATCGACGATCCCTTCCCTACCTCAAGAGACCCAGCTTCGGGTACTCGATACCCTCTTCGAACCCTCCCCAGAGCTCCACCGACTGATGATCCCTGTGCTGGCCAACCAGACCTTCTCTTCATATACCAGCCTCATCGATGCTGTAGGGGGTCGCATGTCTGCACTCTCAGCCCCGGATTCTCCTACCGACCGGGACGTGCTTTTTGGTATTCTGGGATCGCATCCGCGTCTTGGCCGGGCCCCAGCCAACCCAGAACATCTGAGCGAGCTGAGTAAAAAGGAACAGGCCCAATTGAATGAAGGCGCAGAGGAACAGGCGGAGAAATTACGAGCACTGAATGCGGAATACGAGGAGAAGTTTCCAGGGTTGCGATTTGTGTAGGTCCACCTCCCTTGCGCAGTTGTGTATACATATTGACCTGAGATATTATAGCACATTTGTCAATGGGCGTAGTCGCGACGTGATTATGGTCGAAATGCGCCAGCGCATTAAACGGGCCGATGCGGAGAAAGAGATTGAAGAGACCATTCAGGTAACGTTCTCTTATCATCGACTGCTATATATATATATGTACCTATACTGACTTTGTGTACTCCCGTAGGGTATGTGTGATATTGCAAAGGACCGAGCGAGAAAGCTTCAATCACACATTTAATGTAATTTTATACTCTTTATTCTATATTTTATACTGTCATACTGTCATACTGTTAGAGTCTTATAGTCTCTCATAAAATAAGCACTTGGAGGGTCCAAAGTCTCCACCCTCATCGCCCCCATTTGATGTCATCTATCCGGTCTTTGCCGCTTTACTTCACTTTTCTTTTCTTTCTGATTCAAGTCTTTTGTGAATAGTGTATATTTCCATTTTGTACATTACCCCCCTTCATACCACCCCCCATGCGACTGACCACATGGCGGAGGGAAATAATCTCCAACTACGAGTCGCGACGACCCCCGCGATAACCGATTTGACCCCCCTTGGAACCTCAACATTCCCCGGTAAGTTGGACTTTCGGTTTTCTGGATTTTGAGTCTGGAATCTGAATTTCCAAGCTTGAAATTTGAAATTTGAATCTGGTCTGGCCTGGAATACTCCAATGCGCCACTGCCCACTGGCTCTGGGCTGTTGTCACGCGCCAAAAAGAACGAAAGAAAAACTTGTCAATGGAAGATGCTGACGGAACTCTCAGGCTCAGCAACATCGGATGTCCCCTCAGGCTCGACCCATAGTCTCCAAGATGCCCGAAATCCCAGGCGCTCGGTCATTGGCGGCTCTTTACGAGATTCGACCTCGCTTAACCCCCTCGAGAAGACCGAGTCAAGTGCCATAGATCCGTTGTCGCAGGTAAGCTCTCAGCAGTAGACCTGCACCGAATGGACCGATATTTCTCTCGGTCCCATCATGTGCTTGTTTGCGTTGTGCGACCCGCATCTGAGATGCAGATACGGAGATGCAGGAGCCAAGCTGACAGGAGGGCCGTGCTCTGTCGCCGTTGTAGCACATTATCCAACGCACCAATACCCAGAAATCTATTCCCCTGAAATTACTGGGAAGAGCGTCATACGAAGCAGAGGCCGTGGGCTCCGAGTACGGCCAACCAGAACCAAGCCCGACACGCGGAGATGCATTGCCTACAAAACCTCCCAAAGAGAAGAAGTAAGTTTTTAGACCTTGTCAGACTGCATTAGGAACTACAGTCACGCAGGCGCATTTGTGTCGCCGACACTTGTACGCCGGGAGTTTCTTTGCACCTCCCCCGCATATTCCACTTGAGAATATCCACCCCCAGGACTCTCGCAACAATATGCATTATATCATCAGCGGCTGACCCATGGTTTGTTCTTCTTCAACTCTAGAAAAGGTGTCTCCTTTCTCAGCCGAATCATTGGAAGCAAGAAAAAAGAACACCTGTCGGAGGCGGAAGATGAGACCTCGGAATCCGAAGCACACCGCATGTCCGTTGACACTTCGCATCCAGTTGGATTTATACCTCAACACCTTGCTCCGTCTAAATACTTGAAGGTGCGAGCCCATTACAAAAAGGATAAGACGTTCAACCGCGTGTTTCTGGCCCAAGAACTGGGGGGTAGCGGTCCACCGCCCAAACCCGCAGATAGACGGATATCTACGTCCTCGGCCTTGCAGAATGGCGATCACACAGGGAAGGCCGTCTGGGCACTCACATTTTCCAAAGATGGTAAATATCTCGCCGCCGCTGGCCAGGACCGGAAGGTCCGAGTATGGACTGTTATCGCTACACCGGAGGAGCGTGAGGATGCTAATGGGGACGAGGAGGCAACGCCCGTAGACGCACAAGATAATTCCGGGTTGAGGGCGCCTGTGTTCCAGCCGGAGCCTGTCCAGGTGTACGAGGGACACACGGGAAGTATATTAGACCTGAGCTGGAGCAAAGTATGCATGCTCAGAACATCCAACACGATGGGAAATGGCTATGCTGACGTGTGACCCAGAACAACTTCCTTCTTTCCTCATCAATGGACAAAACCGTGCGACTATGGCATATCTCTCGATCGGAATGTCTTTGCTGTTTCAAGCACAGTGATTTTGTGACTTCGATCCAATTCCACCCGCGTGACGACCGCTTTTTCCTTGCTGGATCTCTCGATACGAAACTGCGACTCTGGAGTATCCCGGATAAAAGCGTGGCTTTTGTGACTGCTGTGCCCGATATGATTACTGCAGTGGCATTCACTCCAGATGGCCGATACTCCATTGCCGGATGTTTGAATGGCATGCTTAACATCTATGACACCGAGGGCCTGAGGGTATCAGCCCAGATTCATGTCCGATCGGCCCGTGGACGCAACGCCAAGGGCAGCAAAATCACTGGAATCGATACGATGACGGTTCCCAAGGACGATGCTAAGGATGGTACCGAGGGTGATATCAAGTTATTGGTTACCAGCAACGACTCCCGCATCAGGCTGTACGACTTCAACGATCGATCGTTGGAGGCTAAATTCCGCGGTAACGAGAACACCTGCAGCCAAATTAGAGCTACATTCACCAATGATGGCAAGTACATCATATGCGGAAGTGAGGATCGCCGGGCATACGTATGGCCAATTGGGTCTGTGCAACGAGATTCCGAAAAGCAGGCGGTGGAGGTATTCGAGACACAGTCTGCTATGGTAACAGCTGCAATCATGGCACCGATTCGAACCAAGCAGGTCCTGGCGCTATCAGAAGACCCAATCTACGACATCTGCAACCCGCCCCCGGTAGCCCTGATGGGTCCGGAGTCAACAGACACTTCAAAGAAGACAAGCCCAGACAAAGAAAATGGGAACCCCCATAAGCGCTCTGCATCAGCACCCCGCCTATCCATCGTCAGCAAAATGGCCCACGAATCACCCTCGTACCTGGCCCGATCAAAGCATCCAGACGGAGAGATAATTGTGATCGCCGACTACTCTGGCAAGATCAAAGTCCTCCGACAAGACTGCGCGTATCAAAAAAGACGCTACGAGAACTGGGACGCCAACTCCACCATCTCACGTCGGATCCTCAACCGCTCCAACTCCGCACGCCGCAGCATCGCCTCCTCCGGAAAGGATTCCTCCCACAAAACCCCCTCCGAGCGCATCGTCTCATGGCGCAACTCCGTCGTCCGCCACGGCCGCTCCAGCACCGAAGGCACCCGCGCCGGCCTCAGAACCCGCACACCATCTCCGCAGCACCGCTCAGCAACTTCCAGACTAGCCTCATCGCGACCTTCAAGTCTCGGTCCGAACGAATCACTATCCGTCTTCACTACATCGCCACCCCCATCACCACGCCGACTCCGCTTCGACAGCAACCGCACAAGTGAAGAAATAAGCCGGGCAAATGGAAACAATAACGGTCGTGTAAACGCTTCGAACTCCAAAGCCCAAGCTCCCCCAAAAGTTGCCTCGTCCGCAGACCTTCTAGCCGCCAATAAATCACAAGACAACCCGCTCTGGCTACAGGGTGATCACAGCTACGCATACTGGAACAAGATCACGCATGATGCGATGGCCATCCAGGCTCGAAACTCGAATGATTTGCTTAGTCCGGATAGGATCCCGGCGCGCGAGCGCAGGTTGAGTACTTCAGTAGGTAGTGTGCTGAGCAGTGACTATACGTCTTCGGTGGGTGATGCAGAGGAAGATGTGCTTAAGTGTGATAACTGTCGTGGGACGAGTTTCCGCAGTGTTAAGGGAAGGGATGGGAAGCAGAAGCTTATTTGTTCGGAGTGTCATCGGCCTGTTTCTTGAGTCCTTTGTTCATTTATGGATGCCTGTGGATGCATATGTAATCTACGGTCTACGATCTATGATTTCTGGGATGTATAATAGTTTTTGGCGTTTTGTTTGGCATTTCTGATACATATTGGAGGACGGGTAGGATGGATACGATGAATGTGTTGGATGTTCACTTATGTAGTTATGATGTTGATATGTTTGTTTAATGTGTATATTTTGGGCCTTGATAGCAGGCCATGTACAGTATCAGACCCAATGAGAGATGAGACCAGGCACATTGTATAGTTGTCCAACCTTCGAAGTATAGCATAGTTCTTCCTAGCCATGCTTTCTCGCTCTCCCATACCGCATTTCCAACCCACACTTCGAACTAAGCCTTAAGAAAAGTACTATAGACATGGCAGTTCCCAATACCTAGGATGTCTTGGTCTCCTCAACAACCATAACCTTCATCCTCTCCTGATCCCAAAATCCCGCCTCATCAGCCTCAATCATAGCCTTAGCCTCCGGCGTGTTCAACGCAAGACAGAACCTGCCAAACGCCGCCTCATCCTCAAATGACATGGTTACAACGGCATCATACGTCTCGTCGACGCTTCCCGCTAGCAACATCGGAGTAGACTTTGTATCATGCTTCAGATACGACCGTGTGTGTGAGAGGGGGGCTGCATCGCCGCAGATTTCTGTTACCATGCGCATGTGCTGCTCGTAACGGGCTTTGAATTCCTCGTGGGTGATGGTGGATTTGCGTGGGGCGAAGACTATTACGCGGTATACCATGGTATTGGACGTGGGTATTTGTGAGTATTTGTGAGAGTTTTGGTGTATGTGGCTGTGAGAAGGGGATATAATTCTAGTTTGAAGTATGGTAAATAAGGCATCTCCTACCGGAAACGGAAATGGTTATATACTTAACAACGCCCTATGCGGAAGATCTGAGAAGATTCTTGTGGTCTCTAAGAGTTGCTTGAATCTTCTAGAGTGTTCTTGATTTTTTCGATTGACTTCCTGGATCTTCTAGGAAGTTCCTGGATAGGCAGACATGTAAGCCCTAACCATATGGATGCATTTAGGGGGCCGTGTGTATCAACGTCCCTAGCCGGTAATGATGAACGTAGACAGCCAACCAACCTATCGCCCACCATTTTTTTTGATTTGTATTCCTTTAGCACTGCTTTTATGAATTACTTGAGCAAGTATACCGATTTAGGCGATCTCACGAAGCAAGTCGATTATACCCTGAAGCCGTAATTATGCGCGAAGCGATCGGCACCCGGAGTACTATCACATTCAGCCCAAGTATCCTGCTAGGCGCAAATTATCACCTATATACTCTGATCGTAGGGCAGCCAACTCTTCATAGGCTGTCTGATTACACCCTATATATCAACATTGATCCTGCCCTAGCGCTGATATTATCTCACCCATTCCCATGATCCACTAGGATCAAATTGAACCTTACGATATTTGGGAAAAAGCTGGCTGCTCAACTAATCTTCCACTTGCTGTATATTGCTAATGGCCAGAGCAGGCCAACCGACGGACTACCACAGAGGCTACCAGCACTATCAGCGGTGATAGACTGAAAATACTCGAGAATGTTGGCGAGTCTTTGAATGTGAGAGTCTGGAGGGGGATCAGTAGTTTTGCCAGGAATAGAATCGGATACCATATAGCTCTAACCCTCATTGTCCAAAAAGAAAAAGAAAAGAAAAGCATGAACCCAAGGGACCATCACGATGTCTGGACAAATTGTGATGTACGCTTTTTGCTGATTCTTTGCCTCGTGGGAGGAGATATGACGGCCAAACTTGACCACCAAGTTATGATCTGGTAGCTTAACGGCTTGGTTGCCATACTTCGAGCCTCTAAACCTTGTGAGGGTAGACTTAGCCACTCGCTCTCTTATTTAGGGCCAATGATCGTATTCAATTAGATCCCAAGTGATGGGCTTAGCATAGGATAATAGATGTTATTCGTATTCCACCTAATCATGAAATATCTCATTCAATGATGGCCATCCCGAAGTGTACATGTATAAATTGCGGAGCGAGCCTATATTGATGCCAAGACATGGAAAAAGCCGCCAGCACACTGATAACACCTCCACACACTCTCTCCATCCACCAACTCCCCAACCAATTCCTCTTTCAAGCCTTGAATCTCAGCGGATATTTCCCGTCGATCCGCAACATTTCATTCTGGGAATTCCCCGCGACACCGAGACACCCACCAAGCTGCGCATCCCACCACACCTCTCAACCCCAAAACCGCGAGCTCTACAGACGCTCACCACCACTCCAAAATGCCCTACCTACCCACCTCCCAGGCCTACCTGGAACAGTCAGCACAGTTATTACAAGCGTACCCAGACACAGTAAGCACCCGAACCTACCTCCCATGCCAACCCGCCATCCGATCTTCCACACCGCGTCCCCCACAACGGGCAACAATGAGCACTCCCAATCCCAATCCCAAATCCAAATCCAAATCCACCAAACTAACAACAAATCCCAGACTCGCATAGTAACAAAATACTCATTCCCCACAAATCGACGAGGAAACATAATCCGCGCCCACAAATCCCAAGTCCGAAAAGACGCCGCCAAAGCCACCGATGCTCCATCCACCACACCCGCACAACCACCCACCGCAATCGCAACCCTCACGCTGAAAACATTCAACCCAACTACCGGAATCTGTCTGCACTACCGCACAAACAAGGCACAGGAAGTCAGTCGCCTGATTACGAGTCTGGGAAAACTGGCTGCCGGTGCTGATGTAGCGGGTTTGGGGTTATCAGCTGCGGTGCCTGCTGCCGGCGCGGATGTGGAGATGGTTGATGCCCCTGCTCCTGTTGAGGAGGTGACGCCGGCTGCTGGTAAGGCGCAGGGTCAGAGTCAGGGACAGAGTGCGAAGGGGAAGAAGAAGGGTGGGAAGGGGAAGCGGTAAATTAATTTGGGTTCTTTTGGAATGAGACTCATTTACTTTCTTATGCTTCTTTTTTCGCCTGTTACTTTTTATGATGCATTCATAGATGTGGGAGTGAGGTCTTTTGATATCGAGAATGAGATACCGGCTTTGAGTTCGGGCTGGCTATGCAAATCCACGGATATTCTTGTGGATTAAATGGAGTTTCCAGAGTCTGAAGTAGGGATGAGAGATGAGACTGGACAATTGATAATGTGTATTTTAGAAGGCCATTGGCGTTATCTACTATATCTACAAACAAACAAATTCAGACACATTGGAGAAGTGATTCGAAGATCTAGATACAGAGAATCCGCCATTCATCCATGGAAATCAGAGTCCAGGACGGACCAAAAAAAAGAGAAAAACAAGAAAGAAAAAAAACGCCATTCCCATGCGAGCCTTCAGACGGAAATTGCGTCAATCAATAAAACAGAATAAGAAAAGCATAATATCACGTGAAAGGGGAGAGGGTATAAAACAACACAAGAGGGAAGGGAGAAGGACGTCGTCTAGAAGTCCTCATCGAAGTTGAGACCTTCGCTTACGACCTTCTCGCCCTCAGCGTTGACCTCCTGCTTGGTGCTGGCCATGACACCAGCCTTCTGGTAGTCACCGACACGCTTCTCGAAGAAGTTGGTCTTGCCAGCCAGGGAGATGGACTCCATGAAGTCGAAGGGGTTGGTAGCGTTGTAGTACTTCTTGTTGCCGAGGGCCACCAGCAGGCGGTCAGCGACGAACTCAATGTACTCGCACATCAGCTTGGAGTTCATGCCAAGGAGACCGCAGGGAAGAGCGTCAGTCAGGAACTCCTGCTCGATGCCGACGGCCTCGACAATGATAGCCTCAACGATCTTGGGGTCGGGGCGGTGGTTCATGTGGGAGAACAGCAGACAAGCGAAGTCAGTGTGGAGACCCTCATCACGAGAGATCAGCTCGTTGGAGAAAGTGAGACCAGGCATCAGGCCACGCTTCTTCAGCCAAAAGATGGAGGCGAATGAGCCGGAGAAGAAGATACCCTCGACAGCAGCGAAGGCAACCAGACGGGAAGCGAAGGTTGACTCGCGGTCGTTGATCCACTTGAGGGCCCAGTTGGCCTTCTTGGCAATGCAGGGAACTAAATGTCAAGTTAGACAATTGAACGACATAAAAGTCAATTTGAGAAGTACTTACTGGTGTCGATGGCATCGAAGAGGTAGGTACGCTGCTTGGGCTCTTTGATGTAGGTGTCGATGAGCAGGGAGTAGGTCTCGGAGTGGATGTTCTCCATCATGATCTGGAAGCCGTAGAAACAACGGGCCTCGGGGATCTGGACCTCCGAGCTGAAACGCTCGACAAGGTTCTCGTTGACAATGCCGTCGGAGGCTGCGAAGAAAGCCAGGACGTGGGAGATGAAGTAACGCTCATCGTCGTTCAGGCGGTTGTGCCAGTCGTGGAGATCCTTGGAGAGATCAATCTCCTCGGCAGTCCAGAAAGAGGCTTCGGCCTTCTTGTACATTTGCCAGATCTGTTGAGGGACATGGTTAGCTTCAATGTTCATGGTGGCAGGACGTCCTTAACGATATCCACTTTACGCGTGAAACGCGTCGACGACGTGACTTACCTCGTGGTATTTGATAGGGAACATGACGAAACGGTGGGGGTTTTCTTGGAGGAGGGGCTCTGTGGCTTCCATCTCCTTGATGGTGAGAGGCTTGGATGCGAGAGCCTTCTCGGTGGGCTTCTCAATGGAGGCGTCGACAGCCTTGAGAGATGCAGGCGCGTGCTCATTGCCAGCCGACTGGAAGTCGAGCTTCTTGATAGGTGAATCGCTCATCTTGAGGTTCTCGAGGGAGGAAGCAGCCTAAGAAATAAGAAATGTTAGCTCAAAACGAACTTCACGACGCGTCTGACGCGAAGAGGCAAGAGGCGAGAAACGTGACATCACGTACCTGCTTCGAGGGAGTGACCTGAGCGGCCATTGGAAGAAGTATATGAGGAGTGTAATATCACAGGACAATTATTGAGAACAAAGACAGCAAGTAAGAATGAGACAGAAGCTTTGAGAGTGGGATGGGAAATTTGGAGTTGGACAAGGGAAGAGAAACTCGATTAAGTACTGCCGATTTCTCTTTAGCGCGACGTGCTAAGTCACGTCGCACGTGACTTCGCGCACCGCTTAGGTAACGTACGGCGCGTCCACCGGCCTGTTTTCCCAGCCCTTCTTTCCTATTTGGGCAATTCTTTTCTCATGCCACTTGGATCCCAGCAACATCCGAAAGGATAGTCCTTGGCCGTGCCCCATTCCAGTTCCATTCTTGTGCATCTTAATATGGATTTTGTACTTTTTTCGTAGATTTAGTAGATTTAGTAGATTCCGATCTTATCTTACTCTGTACATCTGTATATCACTACTTCTCGAAAGAATGCCTTGGACTCTTTATTCTGATAATAGTGAATATCCAATTTAGCAATGCAGCAATTGCCACACCACTACCTCCAGAGGCCTACAACCCAAGACATCAACAACTCCCACGCGTCTCCAATTTTTTTTTCAGTCCCACTATTGATCATGATCAGATAAGCCAGAGAATCCACAAAAACGCGCGACGCGACTAGGAAAACAATCCGGATTTACGGATTTAATTGGTTTTGTTATTGGTCTAGATCCAGCCGTTAGCATCTCATTCGCCGACTTAGAGCCCATTTTCCATGGCATGGCGTGGTGTGCTCAGCTCCCCACACACGCATTGCATCTGCTGTACGGAGTACTCCGTACCCGGTACCTCTTTTAGCATGCCCCGGGTGGTACTCATTAATATCAACGTGATGCATAATCCATAGCATCTCGTAGACGAATAACATGTGGCTCTTGTCAAGTCCCAGGAATGTAGGATCTTTTTACCTTTTACCCCATAGAGAGTTTCTGGGAGTGGACCCGCGAAAGAAAAAAAAAGAAAGCACCGATCATCTTAGCTGCGTTACGTCTAGGCAGCCAGTATGTTAAAGTTAGGGGTCTTTCTTTGACCTGTTTTTACGTATTCAAGTTGCATTGGGATATCTACGGAGTACGAAATACCAGGGTCAAGATCGTCTCTATTCTACGGTCTATTGTCACTCTTCCCAAGGGTTGAATGCAATGTGGCGAGTAGTCCCTTGCAAGTGCCCATCGAAATATCTCCACCTACCAAGTTTGAGCTCTTGGTGCACTGGCAACCCCCACATACTTTTAGTCTAGTAGACTAGTGGGAGTGCCTTGCATGACCACGTGCTAGTGCGTTTTCGTGTTTCGTGATTTCTGCCAGGGAAACCAATCGTCAGGGAATCAAATAATGCCAAGGCACATATCCAAAATATTTCTCAAGGCTTATATGTGAATAACAATAGTATGTACAAACTCAAAAGGTTACTCTACCAAACGCCATATATGCCCAGTCAGAAGTAATTGCGCGGCACAGAACGTTCGAAAAGAAACCCCAGCCAGGCAATGCAGATACTGGTAATCAAAATATATCCCATACGTTGCTTAGATTCCCTCACGGAAGGAGTCGGGCAGGATCCGGTCCTCGACACGGCGCATCAGCTTGTTAGTCTGCTCGGCCAGACTCAGAGTCAAGATCTAGAGGCGGGGTCAGTTTATGAATGACAAAGCAACACTCAACTCCTGTCACTTACGGTGTGGGGAAGGATGCGGGCGAGATGGGCGAAGAAGCCCTTGTAAATGGCAAGGGGACCCTCAGTGCGGATAGTCTTGAGCAAGCAATCAAACACACCACCGTACAGGTTACCGGTCTGGTTGTACATACGAGCCATGATTGTGTCTAGAGAGAAGAAAGTCAGCGAAGAACATATAGCCCATGTTCGAGACCACATACCAGGGGGATGCATGAAGCAGCACACAACGAAGCCAGAAGCTGCGCTACTGGCAAGATGCAAAGCAGGACCCTCCTCCATACCCAGGTGGCGGGTCAGACGGCGCTTGGCAAAGAAGTATGTGGGGAGCTGCACGGCACTGCCGAAACTGGTACGGATCATAGCAGCGCCGACACCACGGTAGATACCCTTGATACCCTCGCCCTTGTAGATCTTGCCAAGGCCATCGAAAGAGTTCTTATAGTTGTGCTGGGTGCCGACAGGGAGGAATGGTGAGTAGGACTGAAGACGGGTCTTGACAAGGAAGAAAGGTGATCCCGCTGCGGCACCAATGACACCTGAAGCAGCTCCTGCAACGACATTGGCAGCGAGGGATTGGACCTTGGGGTCACTGTATATAGCAGTTGTGAGGTTCGAGCGGATAGGTTCGTAGAAGCCCAGACGGCAGCCGTTAAGCAAGACCTGGTAGATATACTATATGACCTGGACGTTAGCTTGGTGTGCTTTTATATCTAATTGCGAGAGAATATCACATACGGCAGATCCAATACCCCGGAACAGACCCCGAGGTCCTTCATTTTGCAAAATGACCTTGATGCCGTGCAACGGGCCCTTGTACATCTTCACTGCCTGATTTTTGGTCTGCAATTCACCCTGCAGTTGAAGCCTTGTAGCCAGTCAGTATAATGGCAGCATATTAAGAGTATTAGGAAACCAACCTGATCTTGACCGTCTCAAAACTATGGGTGACAGTGACTGCACCACATGCTGCAATGCCACCTGCAATGAACGCACTATTCCACCACAATTGTCGTTAGCGCACGCTTTGTACACCTCTAGTGCATAGACATAATATACCCTCCAGTAGTAGACATAGCGTCTTATATGTGATCCTTTGACCGTGTGATGATATACTCAGGTTTGTCGGTTAGCGGAGGAAGATCGGACCCGCAGAATGAAATGAACGCGGCCAGTAGCGGGAAATTCCGCAGTATATGTGCAAGTTATCGAGGCGGTATAGCCAAGTCAAAAATTGAAGTGTGAGTGAGAAATATGAATGAATGCACAATATTTCCACCCAGGGCCAGATATTGAAAGAAGTTGAGTCAATACGCGCCCTGAGATAACCGTGGACATAAAAGCTTACATGCGGCGAACTGGAACTCGGTTAAACGCTCATTGGTCAATTGACCCTGGGCACTCCGGCGTCGGACCCCCGGAGTTTTTACATCAGCCGAGGCGGTGAGGCGCGCAAAAAAGCCCAGTCGCGGAGCTTCACCTCGGAGCTTGTGATTTCTATGTGGGTAGCTCTTTCTTCTTTCGCACATTCTCTTCACTTTATTATTGTTTGCAAATTACAATCCCTCCCTATAAATATATTCTCAGTAACGTCTCGCTTCATCGCTTCATCGTTCAACCACACCGCCATGACAGAAGGCCAATCAACGCCGCAGCAGGGTCCGCCCGCCGCTCAAGCCCAAGCTCCCCTCAAGTCGCAGAAAATCACGGATATTATTGACACTTTCCGCCCATCCAAGGTAGGTTCAAGTTAAGATTGAAGCTATGGTGCCATTCTGATACGCCTGTTCTATAGGGATTTCACCCTTGTAAAAAAGACCCATCCAAATACGTGACTTCTTTGGACTTTGACGACCAGGGTGACGTTTTGATCGGCGCCGGTAACGATGACAGTATGCATGTTTATGACGTGAAAGAGGGCAAATTCAACAAATCTGTTGCTAGCAAGAAATACGGCGTTCATCTTGCGAGGTTCACGCATCACTCCCGCCAGGTTCTCCATGCGAGTACCAAGATTGATAGTATGTAACTGAATGGCCTTGCTCTTGGCTACCTAGCTCACCATTTACAGATAATTTGCGGTTACTCGACCTGCATAACGAGGGATACATACGATATTTCACCGGCAATAACGACCAAGTAACTTGCCTAGCTCAGTCACCCGCCAGCGACGCCTTCATGTCCTGCTCTAAGGATGATACCGTGACATTGTGGGATCTGAATTCGAGGAATCCGCAGGGAAAGCTCAACCTTGCAACACCATACCTTGCTGCCTTTGATCCTTCGGGCTCAGTTATCGCAATCGCGTCTCAATCCACAGCTACAGTGCTTCTTTACGATTTCCGCAACTTTGACAAGTCGCCGTTCTCCACCTTCGACCTCGCGCCATATGAGGAGAGATTCACACCGTCGACACGGGGACGGGCATGGACTCGATTGGAGTTCTCCAACGACGGAAAATATTTGATGCTTGGAACAGACTACCATGGTCACTATGTTCTAGATGCCTTTGATGGTACACTCAAGGCCTTCCTGGCCGGCAAGAGTGGAGCGTCTGGTCGTGCTGCACCGGTGTCCACGACTGGCAAGCCTCTCGGACAAGGCGATGCTTGTTTTAGTCCCGATGGGCGATACGTTATTGGAGGAAATGGTGATCAGCACGGCATGCTCGTGTGGGACTTGGGACAGATCGGCGGCGGGGACATCACACTGCAGCCCTCGGCTAGGTTGTCTGCTCCAAGCTGTGCGGCCATGGTGGAATACAACCCGCGTTACAACATGATCGCCAGCGCCGACAAGGAAATTATCTTCTATGTCCCCGACGACCACGGCAAATCTTCAGAGAAGTAAATCAAACGTGATGGCGCGACGGAAAGGACCAGGTCTCCGATGTTCTCTCAAACTCTCAGCAAATCACCGTCTACAAACACACTGGATGACTGGATACCCCGTGGAACAGTGGCACGCACCGTGTTCAGAAAGTATCAAGGTCATAAAAAGCCCTTTCTATTCCCACCGGTCTAGCAGATGAACCTCTATGCTTATGCTTTTCGATCTTTGTCTTTGCCCACCAAACTCCTTGCCGTGTCACAGATCCAAACGTCAGGGCCTTCTAGGCCGTCATCGCCTTTCCGGTTGTCCTCAACGGTGGCCTCGATTTGCTTGTCGATTGTGCGATTGCTGGAAATGGTCGTCAAACCGGTAACCCAACCGTACAAAAACACGCTATGGTTTATATCCGATAGGTCTTTCCCAACTTCATGTACCACTGGATGAAGGTTACCCTTTGTCTTGGCCGCATCAATCACTTGCTGGGATTCAACCACTTTGATGGGGAGTTTCCAATATGTAGGCACCTGGTAATCAGACAATTCTTGAAACTTCTGGAGAAGAGCCTCACGATCGAGTTGTTCGTATGGTGGATCCCCCAGCAACATGCGAGTCCGGCTCTTCTCTGTCTCTGTCCCAATGGTCTCGACAATTTCCCGGAAGCGCACTGCAGCCTCTGTGGTGGATAGGAGCTCACGATCATCCATCGCCGGCCAGAGCTCGGAAGTGAGCAGTGGTTTTTCCCGCTCAACTTCGATTTGTCGAACGATGGCTCTATGGAAATGGGGTGATAGCGGGATATCCTTGACGTGAGACAAGTCAGACACCAAGGCAAGGAGTAAAGTGCAATCGACATTCAGAGTCGAAGTGAAGTTTTTGAACGGTTGAGGTAGGAGATGGGCTAGCCCGGTGCGAGCCTCTGCTAGCAGACTCCCCTGACAGTCAACCCGGATACCATAGCTCCGCATCTCGTTTAAGACAGCGTCAATTTCAGGAACACTTCCCTCTTCAATCTTAGGTATAACAACCCGTAGCCGAGGATGTCTATATCTAACGCGCGTAGCATCAGACGCCTTCCTTAGATCCCGGGCCAACTGAATGAGCTCCAACTCATCGTCGTCATCCCCATCCCCATCATCATCTTCATCAAAATTCTGCAAAACAGTCCGCCCTTTATCCCCATCAGACCATTCATCCTCATCACTATCACCCTCCCAGCCCTTCTTCGCCATCTCGAACAAAAGACGGCTTTCCGACATAGTAGACACCTTCACCCACTCCTCCCCATCATCAGCCACAACATCCACAAACACACTCTTGCGCTTATCTTTGTTGGGCTGCTTCTCCGCATCACCAACCTTCCCTTTTCCACTCGCACTCTTCCTCTCCGTCGCCTTCGTCTCCCCATCCCAGTAAAACCTCTTCCCCAACGCAACCAAACCAGAACAAGACCCACTCGCTATTCTCCAGACAGCCTGGTAGAACGGCAAATTTGACGAGCGAAGTGCATGCACCAATCGCATTTCCAGATCAGGGTCACGCGACTCTTTCGAAAGTGGCTGTGTTGTCACCCCATCTTCCGTTTGCCTTGTTTCTGGCCCTGCAGTTGTCTCTCCAATTGCCTCCTCAATCTGCCGTCCTAGTTTCTCCAGCATCTTCAGCTCGGAGGCTACGCTAGAGCGGAATTGGCGCACCTCAACGAGCTGTGGGTTCCGCAATGTGGACGCGAGGAGGGATTGGTAGCTGTCGATCTGGGAGAGTAGATCATTACATTCTTGGTTCAGCTGGGCTGAGAGAGTTGTGCTAGACCTGGTGCTGGATTCTGTTGATTGCGGTTCTGGTTTTGCGGTGGCTGTGCTTGTGTTGTCATTGTTGCTTTCTTTATCGGAAGCAGAGGAGGAGGTTGCGGGGACGTGTGGATGTGTATCTGGTGTCATTGTTGGTGCTTAGATACCGATTGCGTGCATGTGATATTTAGAGATTGTGATACTGCCTCGCTTATGCAGGTGAGATGTGTGCTAGGGTTGTTTGTTTGTGCTTGAGAGTTGGGGCTGTTGTTTTGCGGGTATGCGGGGCAGGTGCGATAAGATTTCTTTTATCGGTTGGTAGAAGTATAGAATCGAAGCTTTTCAAGGGTACCTTTCAGCTTGGAAATATTAACTACAATGTTGGAATGAGTCAATTTATAGCTTGTGAGAGGATGAAGTACATACGCCAGGGCTCCACATGAGGCTCCAGATGACTCAAAGTCTCGAGGGAACCTCCTGGTTCTATCTCCTTCTAGCTCTCACACTAGGGAAAAGAATATTCAGAGATTTTTTTTAAAAAAATAAAAAATTTAAAGGGTTCTCAATATGACATCTCAAATAACATCCTAGGCCAAATACATCAGGTTATTGGTAACCCGATTTGGCATGGTGCTGCAGTTATTGCTCTCAAGATTCTAACCTGTTGGGATACGTACTTGAGAACAGTTGTAGCCAGGAAACACGTATAAGGCAATAATATAACTAAAAAGCGAGCTAGGAGAACTAAGTATTTGACATAAGTGTGAAGGAAAGACCAACGCCATGACATGCTTGCATCCTTGCCCTGAAGGCAGGTTGTACATTAAGTGAAATGACAGCCCCATCAATTTACCAGATGTCTGGTCCTGATTAGATCTTATACTAACCAGGAACAACAAAAAAATATATGTTAATCTTCAATCTAATCCTTGTCTTTGCCGGTGAGTTTCTGTCTCTCGCTTGAATTGCGAGGCGACTCTTCATCATCGGACCACCTCTCAGCATCTTCTTCACCGACTGCGAATATTGTCTCTTCGTCGAGTGACTCACGATGGCGGGGTGCTGAGGAGAAGGGCTTGGGGGGAACTGGGGAGAGATCACGACGGCCCTCGGCGGCTGAGCTGCCAGGATAATCCGGCGGAGCATCATAGGCATCTTCTTCATCCAAACCACTGCCGAATGATCGGATCTCGAATCCATCGTCGTCTTGAGCAAGCTGTAAGAAATATTAGCACTCTGGTTTTGCTCTTGGGTATTTAGGGAAGAGCTCTGTACCTCATCACTCATGGCGAAGCGGCGGTTGTTGACAGTTGGTCGCCACAGATAAGCCACAAATGCGATATCGAACAAGTAAACCAGGTTGAGCCAGCCATCAAGAACGAACCATCTCGCCTTCCAGTGCTCGGGTACAAAGCTAGCGTCACTGGTTCCAGCGAAAGCGAACGAGTTGATAAAGAAGAATCCGAAGATCACAATGATACTGCCGAGGATACACCACCACAGCTTCTTGTACATCATCGCCTTGGTCTTTTGCTTCCTATCGATAAGGTCCTTCATCGTCGCGTTCAGGGAATTCAAGGTCCACACGTAGAAGGCTGTCAAGGTTCCGGCAAGGGGTAGGACGATCAGAAGCACCAGAGGACCGGCACTATCAGGAGTGATCGAAAGACTGGCAACCGAGTAGACGACCGCGAACACAAAGTGACCAATGGCCAGGACGCGAACATAGATCATGGTTCGGCCTAATGAGTGCTTGACCACGCCGTAGCCCATGCAGACAATCAGGAGGAGGAAGAAAGAGAAAGCATTTCTGCCCGCGTTGAGCACTGCTACAATGACCATGAGCGCCTTTGCGCCGCCATTTAGGCCGTGGCGGTTTTGGTATTCTGGAAAGATCAGATGGAGTCAATCAAGGAATCGATTGGTGTCTCTTACCATAGAATCCCCACGTCATAAGCTGCTCGACGATCAAGAATACCACAATGGCAGTGATATAGTTTTGGACGGGCACTATCCAGTGTTAGCATAGCTCGAATAGCCACAGGGAACCCAACATACAGATGTCATAACGGTTCTGCACATAAAGGAAGGCCCAGAATCTAAAATTATGCGTAAGCATCTACTCGAAAACTTATTGAGTCCATGGATTCTGCAAGTCACATACGCTCCAATAACAGCATACACGATGGTCAAGGCCCCATAAAATGGAAGCTTTGCGATTTGTGCAGCGGGAAGCTCGCCGTATGAGTTTCGGAAGGTAACCACTGCTTTGTAGTCCTGCCCGGAGTACGCATACGTGCTCACACAGTAAAATCCAGTTTTTCTGACGGGGTATTTCACGGCGTCGGGGTCGTTTAGGTGGATTGCTTTCGAGATGATAGGGCTTTTGGAGACGTCGGTGGCATTGCTGGTGAGAACAAAGGAGCCGAGCTGTTCTTGTGTGCAGATTTTTGCTTCGACATTGGAAGCATCGCAGATTGTTTCCTTGATCTAAACCCAATAATTAGCCGCGTCGGTTGTTCCCACGGAGTTGACAGACATACCTCAGCATCTTCGGAACGGTACTGGCCAATCAATCCCTCATCTGACCATTCAAAGATCACCAAACTAGCCAAAGGATCATTTTCCTGAGCTTCTGACTTGGTAAACTTAACCAAAATGAAGGGGTCAACATCTCCTCCCCAAGCTTTGCGACTGTACATCCCTGAGCATCGTTGTCGGTGCGCATCGTCGGATTTCTGCAGAACGTTAGCAGCCGACATTTACCGATTAAATGAGGTGTGGGGACATACCAATTCAGCATCATTAGCAAGCGCATGGGTTGCCAATAGGGCTGTCAAGCCCAAGGTCTGAAGCCAGCCCTTCATGGCGACGGTAGAGTTGAAGCGAGACTATACTCTTGGATTCGAGATGAGGTCTTTAAGACCACACAGCATCAAAGGAATAATACGAGCAAGAAGATAGAGGGCCGAATATGGTTGTCGTTTGTTGTTTCGTTAGAAACTTGTAAGGCTAGGGTGTTCTTGTTTAACCCGATGGCCCCGAACTGGGGAAGCCGCGCGTGGCCATTATCTAAGCGGGCACCGCCACTTTTTTAGTTTCTAACTTTGGTCGACTTTTCTTAGATGCCCAGCCCAGAGCCCCGGTTTAATAGTCAATACTTTACAGCAGTCATTATGCCAGCAAAGGAACTGAACAAGCCATGCATGGAATGCCAGGATGCAGAATTCGAGCTCACTGTCCGCAAGAGGCAGCTTTGCAGGTATGCGACAAGTCGACAATCTACAACCCCTCCAGCTCATAGTTTCTGACTTTTTCTTTTCTTTCTAGCTTGTGCTTTAAGCGCTTCATAGCACACAAGGTTCAGTCGCGCTTGAGCGTCTACAGAGCTTTTGGTCTAGACGGCCCCAAAACCCAGTTGCTTCTCCCTGTGTCTTTCGGTGTTTCCTCCTCGGTCTTGTTGCACATATTGAACACCGATCGGCAACATCGCCTGGACAATGGACGCCCTCTGGGGTACGACTTTAAGATCTTGGTCATCGAGCCTTCAACAGTTGCGGCTACAGGCGTTCCCTTCGATCAAAACTACGAAGCTCTGGAAAAGAATTTCCCGATGCACAATATTAGTCGGATCCCTTTTCATAACATCTTTGACTATGTCCCGGAGATGGAAGAGATTATGCAGGAATACGCAGGAACAAAATTCATGGACGACAGCACTCGGTCGAATGAAGAGCGCTTAGCTGCCTTCCGTGCATCCATTTCCACCCCCACTTCCAGGACCGATGTCGACACCGTTTTGCTGACCAGACTGATTGTTGAATTTGCAAAGAAGTCTGGATGTGAGTCTGTGATTTGGGGTGACTCGGACAGCCGTCTCGCTGCGAAAGCGCTTGCAGGTGTCGCCAAGGGACGTGGGGCTTCCCTCACCTGGCAGGTATCTGACGGCATGTCTCCTTGGGGCGTGAGGTTCGAGTATCCGCTCCGTGATCTGTATAAGGCAGAGTTGCTCCAATATGAGAGTGTCTGTGCTGAGCTCTCTGATATTGTCATACCCGATCAACCACCCTCCGACAATGTTCTTACCAAGAACCTTTCTATTGACGAGTTGATGCTGCGATATGTTCAGAACCAAGGCGCAAAGTACCCAGGTGTTATGGCGAATGTGGCCAGAACCGCAAACAAGCTCAATCCCTCCACTACTGATAATGCACCAACGTGTGCTCTTTGTGCTGGTCTAGTGGGAAATGTGAAGGGTAATTCCGGGGTTACTGTTGCAAATCAGGCAGAGGATAATCACAGCTCTCAATTCTGCTATGGATGTATGCGGTCTCGACCGGAGGAGCTTTGCTGAAGAAAAGCACTCTTGATTCATGACAAAATCAAATTAAATGAACTAACGGCGAGCATCCCACATTACCTGAAATTATCGATATACAATCATGGGGTATCTGAAATTACGATCTCAATATCTTCATGCACCACGCGCTACCTCGCACCACCTCGCTCCAAATCATCTTCTGGATGACTTGCTCCGCCAAACCATCTGCCCAATGACTTACTCCAGGACTGTTTGGCTGACTGGGGCCTGGTTTGACTCTGTGTGGCAGTGTCGTTCCTTCCCCCATGGCCTGATGGTCGCGCGTCGTCATAGGCCGGTGGACGGTCGCCCACAACTCCATCTTCTTGTCTGTCAAATGCATCGGGAAGACTGTGGTCGACTTCGACTATCGACTCCTGCCTTCTTCTGCTCTGCTGAGAGGCCGCCTTGGCTCCCTTTTGGCGCAGATGAGTTTCGAGAATGACGGCATTTCGGGTATTCGCTTTGTACACTGCATCGGCAAGATCACCAATGAAAGGGACGAGGCCAATGACGAAGTCGAGTATCACATTGATCAACATCTTCATGCGTAAAGCAGGAGGGAGTCCACCGTCAATCCCTTCGCAAGATCTCACTACCATCATTGCGAGCGCAGCATCGCCAACATCGCCGATACTGCGATTCATTTGTTAGCATTGGTCTCCTCCCGGTGCTAGTGCAATAGATCCTGGTGAAACTCACAATGGAATAATTCCAATCACACTTCCCCAGCCAAAGCGGATCCCGCACAAGTTGAAAAGAGCATAGTCCAGCTGGTATGCTCTGCGTTTCACCTTGGTCAAAACCTTGGCATCATGCTCAGAGAGGCCCGGCGGGATGGCCTTGCGACGCTTTTGGGTCTTTTTTCCAAATGTACGACCGAGGCGTGAAGCAGGAACTTCTTCGAAGTAGGGGTCCTAATTAGATAGGAAAGATTGGGTCAGTCTGATCTTTCTTCGCAGAAGCAAATGAATGTCGGTCGTTGAAATGGACTCACCTCAGTACCAAAATGATTCTTGGCGGTTTCACCGAGCACCTTCTTGCCAATCAAAGACACCAGCACTTTCGACATTTTTGTTTTGGATCACAGTACTTCACTAGAGGGAAAAATAGTTGTGGAAAGTGAAATCCTCCTAGGAGAAGTGTTGAAGGAATAGACGAATGTCGAGCAAGGGCAACTGAAATAGACTGTGTATAGCCTTTGATCCTTTCCGGCCCTAAACCCTTCCTGGTTGGATAGACAGCGGTTTCAGTAGGCGCTCATTTCACTTATTTTTGGCGAGGACGAAGGGCGCGTAAAGGTGATTGAAGAAGGTGCTTGACTTTGGAACCAGGTGGATTAATCTAGCAACCCGAAAGAATTTAAGGGATCCAGGGAGATCAACTGTTTCGCGCGACAAGACGTCATAATCCCGAGAATCTTGGAACCCGCGGCACAGCCACACTTACATGTGGCGCACCATTTTGGATTTAGATCGCACCGCCACAAACCACCTTAGTCACCCGATCACCATCTTGGGCAGCTCCGATCATTGTTCTGTTTCCCAACGCCTTCATTCAACTCCTTTCTCTGACTTGATTGGAACCTTAGCTACCTTCGCATACTGCAGATCCTGCTGAGATTAGTCTCTGCCATATTCCATTCACCGTATCCACAGAGCCCTGGGTTGGTCTACCCTCCCTGGAAGCTGCTCCCTCCACTGTCTCGCTTGCTTATTTCGACCGTTTGCGCTGTCGGATTGAGTGAGCCGTTATTTCTCAGCCACCAAGGTTTTGAAATGCCAGAGCCTACCTACCGATATGACCGAAACAAATATGCGGTTAGAAGATTGTGAGTGCCTGGTTGCTGATGGATCGGAATGACGACAGGCTGCTGACCGAGGCCGGTGGGCCGTTGCTAACAGGGCTGGATGATCTGTGTGTCCGTTTCATTATCAACCTTCCGCGCGAGGAGCTTGAGTCGGTCGAACGGATATGCTTCCAAGTCGAAGAGGCACAATGGTTCTACGAAGACTTCATTCGTCCTCTTGACCCTGCACTACCGTCAATGAACCTGAAGACATTTGCTATGCGCATTTTCCAACATTGCCCGCTTATGTCGTCATGGTCTCACTATCATCATGTGGCTGCCTTCCAAGAATTCCTTGATTACAAGACACGCGTTCCGGTCCGTGGTGCGATCATGTTGAACCAAGATATGGATGAAGTCGTTCTGGTGAAAGGTTGGAAGAAGGGTGCCAACTGGAGTTTTCCCCGTGGTAAAATCAACAAGGGAGAAAAGGATCTTGATTGTGCTATTCGTGAGGTCTACGAAGAGACTGGGTTTGATGTTCGAGCCGCCAACTTGGTTAAAAACGACGACGATGTTAAATACATTGAGATTACGATGAGAGAGCAGCACATGCGACTCTACGTCTTTCGAGGTGTGCTCCGTGATACTTACTTTGAGCCGCGCACCCGAAAGGAAATCAGCAAGATTGAGTGGTACAAACTTTCAGAACTGCCAACATTGAAAAAGAATAAACAGCATGATGAAGGGCTCGCAGTGGCGAATGCGAATAAGTTCTACATGGTTGCCCCGTTTCTCAGCCCACTCAAGAAGTGGATAGCGCAGCAGAAGAAGCTTGATGCGAGAGCCCAACCCGGTACAAATCAGGTCTCACAGGCCGAGGGATATGCTTCTATGGATGAAAATGGCCGTACCAATGGTACGCCAGGGATGTCCCTCGCGAAAATGGCCATTCCAAGTGATCTTCCTGAGGTGACCTCAGCGCAAGATGCTTCAGATCACCTCAAGCGCCTTTTGAAGATCGGCGCCGCACCAGGGCAAGGTCATACACCAGGCCTCGAGTCAGTTCAAGCTTCTGCCGTTGACCCGTCTAAGGCGAATGATCTCCTTGCCTTGTTGCAGCGTGGACGTCAAGAGACATTCCCTCAGGACTCTCACAGTAATCCAATGGCATCCCCTATTACATCTCAGTCCAACGTCCAATCTGCAGAACAGCGGCCTCATTTGGGCCCGAATTTCTTCCCCGGCTTCCCTCAGCAGCAACAGAATATGGGTCCATCTCCTTTCATGCGGCAGAACTCGACACCGTTCCACAGCATTCCATCCCAACCTCATATCCAGCACTCCCAGAATGGCCCACAGGTTCTTCCTGGCAATGAATTCCCGACTCCTGCGCATAATTGGTATCCAAAACCCCACGCGATACCACAATTCCCTCAAACCACCATGTCTCAATATCAGCACCATAACCAGCCTCCTATGGCCCCTGGTGTTCTGAACCCAAGCAATATGCCCGCACCGTTTCAACGAACAGGAGACCCTGAGTTCTCTGAATCCGCCCAGTTATCTCAAACTCGGGGCCCAGTCGTCCCGCCTGCGAGCAAATTGCCTCCTCCGAAGCTTACAAGCCATTCCCTGGCACTCTTGGAAGTCTTCAAGGTCAAGACTCCCAAGGGTCCGGGTCCAGCGACGTTGGCGGCTCCCACCCAGGGTTCTTCCCACGTCCGTAAGACGTCTCAGCATCAGGATAGTCTTTTGGGTTTGCTCAAAGGTTCCCAAACTGCCCGTGTTTCCGAACCAGCGGAATTGTTAGGCAATCCTGTTGTGCCCTCTAGGGCGCCTTCGGAGAAGCAGATTCTTCAGCGTCCTCGCGAGCACCACAATCAGCCCACGCACCAGGCTGGTGCAAGTCAAACATCAGCTACCGTGTCTGGACCGTTGAATATGCCACAATTTGATACATTGGCCAAACCGCACAAGTCAAACACTGCAGCTTACCGAAAGAACCATGCGAACAGGCGAGAGCACCCCCAGCCGCAGCAGCTATCCTCGCCCATTACCATTCTATCGCGACCTCAGTCTGCCAAACGGGAGGTATCATCGTCGAGACCCGTTGCACAAGCAGCCCAGGTTTTGCCTGCGAAGCTGCCCGAAGCGCCTGAGCTTATCAAGAACTTCCAACCGCAGATTCTACGTCGATCTGAAAAACCCGGATATGAAGCATTGATGGCGACAGCTCCTCAGGCAGAAGCTACTGAACGCAAATTGAGTTTGCCAGGAGTTGATCCCCAGGGACTGGCCCCACAGGGCAACTTCGACCGTCGACCGAGTCAAACTGCTGAGCAGAAAGCCTCACTTTTGTCTCTCTTTAGCAAGGCACCTGTCTCTCCATCGCCCGTTTATGCGAGTCCCCTCGACCCCCGAGCCGTCAACCAGCAGCCAGCAGCATACTCAGGCTTTGTCAGCCCGATGTCGTCCCGCAATCGTCCGAGCAGCAGGGATTCTATCTCTCGTCACGGTACGCCCTCTGATGGTGGTGCGCACGCCAGCGGTCAGCAAGTATCCTCGCCGAGCAACAAGGCGTTCTTGCTTGGGTTCCTGGAGGGAGTGGCCAAGGGTAATAAGTAGGCCCGTGATCGGCTGATTACGAGGTTGCCCAGGTGGCTTTTTAATGGCTCCTAACTAGGCAGTCGTGGTATACATAGCAATATTATAATATTGGAACAATTATTCTTACGTTTCAAGCCCATCGGTGGAAAGTTAACAAAGTGACTTCTGGAATTGCAATAGTAGGTTGCGCATAGTTCCCTCTATAATCTTTATTTCTGCCACAATATACCGCCCAACGTCATCGGACGCTTTGTAAAGAAATAGATCAACTCACATTGGCTCCGCTACACATCAACTCAACCATGATGCGCCCGAGCCTCTCGCTCTGTAGCCGCTGCCTGGTCCGCCGCAGGCTATTCTCTACCACATCACAGCGTACCGAACAGAGCCAAAATGCCCCCTTCTCGCCGACGGCAGGGTACAGCCGACTCACGAACCGCGGACTGATCTCCGTCACCGGCATCGACAGCACAACCTTCCTCCAGGGCCTGATGACCCAGAACATGCTAGTCGCCAATGACCCGAACCGGAGCATTCGACGCACAGGCGCATACACCGCATTCCTCAATTCGCAAGGCCGAGTCCTGAACGATGCCTTCATCTACCCTCTCCCCGGCGCAGAGGCCCAGGGTGTCGACTCAGGCTGGCTAGTGGAGGTAGACAAGGACCAGGTCCCAGTTCTGCTGAAGCACCTTAAGAAACACAAGCTGCGTGCGAAGCTCAAGCTCCGCGCCCTGGAAGAAGGCGAGCGCACAATCTGGTCTTCCTGGAAGAACCACGTCGAGCCGCAGCGGTGGGCTGCATACAGTCTGGAGTCGGAATCGCCGTCGCCCTTCTCACCTACCTCCGAAATTGCCGGATGCATTGACACGCGTGCTCCGGGATTCGGGTCCCGCATTATCACGCCCGGCTCGGACGGTCTGCGCACCTACTTCCCGGATGAGTTGCAGGTCGCTGGGCCCGAGGTCCAGCTGGACTCGTACACCGTTCGTCGCATCCTGCATGGTGTTGCGGAGGGTCAGGCGGAGGTTATTAGTGGATCGGCTTTGCCTTTACAGTGTAATATGGATATGGCTCGTGGTATCGATTTCCGCAAGGGCTGTTATGTCGGCCAGGAATTGACGATTCGTACCCATCACCGTGGAGTCACGCGGAAGCGTCTTTTGCCCGTTCAGCTTTATGATTTGAGTCAGGATGGACAAAGTGCCCCTGATGCCCTCACATACGATCCATCTTTCCAATTGAATATACCTTCTGGTGAAGCGGATATTGTTAAGGCTGGGGTCACTACTCGCCGAAACCGCAGTGCGGGGACATTCCTTCATGGCATTGGCAATATTGGACTTGCGCTGTGTCGTCTGGAAGTTATGACCGATGTTGCGCTCATGGGTGAGGCTCCTGCTCGTCCTCATGAACACCACTTCAAGCTATCCTGGACTCCGGAAGTCGAACAGCCTAATGAGGTCGGAGTACGTGCCTTCGTTCCACCTTGGCTTAGAGACTTCATCTCTGGTGGCAAAGAGGAGAAACCCGCTTCCCGTAATCCTGAAGCAGAGGGTGAACGGGCGCGGGAATTTGTCGAGCAATTAGAGGAAGAGGAAGAGGAAGCGGAAGCACGCCGAGACTAAGACGTCGAAGTGTCTAATCACTACTCCTGTATTATATAACAAACACGAAACGGTATGATGTAAATAGCTCATGTATCTCTATTCAACTCAGCATTGCAAATACAACGTGTTCTAGGGTATCTCTTAAAATCTAAATACAGTGGCAAAATTTGGCTGGACCTTTTCGAAAATGCAGAAATGAAGCTAGCTTCCTTGAAGCGCGAGAACTAGGTGCCTTTCGCTGCCGCTGCTTCTGCTGCGTCTGCGGCCTCGTCCTCTCGTGTCAGTTGTTCTTCGAGGGCTTTGCGCTCCTTCTCACGCTGCGCGTTCTTCAACCGCATCATCATCACTTCCTGTAGACTAGGCGCGGCTGGAGCCTTAGTGGATGTATTGAATGACGTTGCACTTGGGGCAGCTGCCGCCGCAGATGCAGAAGCGAATGAGCCAAACGAGGGCGCTTTGTCGGATGGAGGCGCTGTTTTCAAGCTCTGGAAGTTGAATGATGGTTTAGGAGGCCTGCTAGAAGTGTCGATAGAGGGCCCTGGTGGTGCATGTGCGGGCTCGGCCTGAACAGGCTTGGATGATACATCAGGACCTAGATCAGGTTGGCTGCCGGAGGCCCAGAAGACAGACTCGATGAGGCCCCATTCGCCATCTTGACCAGCATGTTGACGAAGTTTCTTCTCGCTATCGAGAACGGCAGTGTGGGCGCTCACAATAGATGTGAAAACCACCACACCCGTGGCAACAGTCTTCTTCTCCTTCTTCTCACCGATCCGTTGACGTTTATCCTTGAGCGCAAAGGTATTCTCAATCTTCCCGAAAGGCTTGAACAGCACCGCAAGCTGCTCAATATCAAGTTCTAGCCCCCGACCCTCCCGCAGCCAGCGCACTTTCACCGCACGCTCGAGCTCAGGAACCTGCGCGCCACCACCCTCCTTCGAGCGGTCAACACGCTGGCTACTCCGATCCGCCGCTTTTCGAGCCTCCTCTTCCTGCAGCTGAATCTTCTTATTTTCATCCTCAAGCTCCTTTTTGGCCTTATCCTCAGCTTCGCGTCGTCTCCGCCGCCCATCCTCCGCAATCCTGTCAATCTCCCGCTGCAGCTTCTCTTCCGCATCCTCGTCTCCGTCTGCCGCCCACGATCTCTTGACACCCTGCTTGACACCGGCGCCACCCATTTCGGCGGCGCCTGCCCTCTCCCGCGCTTCTAGGTCTTCGCGCATCTTTCGTTTCGCCGCTCCCATCATGTCCCGCTCGCGCTGTTTGCGCTGTCGTGCTTCCCGCGCATTGTCGTACAGCTGTCGCACTGATGTGTCGGAGAGGACATCATATGCAATCTGGAGGAAATGGAACTTGTCGATGTCTGCTGCAGTGGGGTTTTTGATTTTGTCTGGGTGGTACTTTAGTGCGGTGCGTCGGTATGCGCGCCGGATCTCGGTTTCGGTGGCTGCTGGTTGGATGTCTAGTAGAGCGTAAAAATCTTGGTTTGAGGCGGCGTGCGCCTTGAGATCGTCGTTTGGCATCTTGGTGGTTTCTGCGACTGGATGTCGCCTGAGAGGTTTGCGGAGATGAAGTGGAGGGTTTTGTGTTGCGTTTTTGGACTCTGTGGTTGTTGGGTAATGGCGTAGGGTAATACAGAGCACAGAGATGGTTCCTAGGGGAGAATAACCCTAAATTCGAGCACTTGAAAGCAAGGTTGTTGTTGAGATGGAAATTTATTTGTAGGTTCAAGTTCGGAGCTTGGGCGGTGGATGTTTCGCCTCAGGCCGCCAACTGGTATACTATGAGATCCTAGTTTCAAAATGATCAGAAAATCAGAAAGTATGTTATTTACTATACTAGATTACCTAAATAAACCATTCAGTGTGCAATTTCCTCTGGTGTTGGTCTCATTCTTTTATAAAAAAAAACTTGATTGTTATTGTGGCTTGGATTGAAGGACAGAGACATAGACATATATATAATTGAGGCACGTGTATATCCCGGAGTTTCTGTTGTCTATCAGTAGTTGGCAACCTTTTTATCCCAAGCCATGACCCGTTTGAGTCCATTAACAAGATGACAACTACTTCGCCGTCTAAACCTGGTGTTATACCTCCGACCAAGCTTCAATTAGCCCTAGCATTGGCTGTTGTCAAGGGAAAACCACCAGGCCAAAGCGTGAAAGGTTAGGCGAACATGAAGTTTCTATAGACTCAGTCCATTTATTATTGACTATACATTCTAGAATACATTATGCAACTTCGACAGTTCACTAAAAAAACCAAAGATCTGGACCAAGTTGTTGCGACGGATAAGTTCTTCGACAGCGTCTCCTTCTGGCAACAAGCATACGAGCGATCCGAGGCAGAACAAAGCAATCTACAAGATCAAGTTCATGAGCTTAACGAGCGTATTGAGGGCCTTCTTGCTAAGCTGCATGCCAAAGTCATTGGAAATGAAAATGAGAGCGTGTCAGCGAACAAACGAAAGGCACCTGCTGTTGCCAAGAATGCGAATAGCTCGAATATGGCTAGGAAACGCACAAGGCTACCGAAAAGTATGCAGAAAAACATCCCATTGGACGATGATGATCCAAGAGAAGAATATGGTACTTAGTTCCCCTTTCACAAACCAGTCATCTTGATAATTAATGTCATCACAGTCTTATGTCTCAACAGACAACTGCATACCGTCCAGAAAGCCCTACAGAGAAGGGCAAACAACAGTTCTGAGTCCAATTCTCTGGCTGTGGATGCAGTCATACTCTGCAAATCTGCAGAGCAGAGACTAATCCAAACCATCCAGAATGAGACGAGTATGACGGAACAGAAACCTTCCCAAACCGAGCAGGCCAATACGCCGGATACAGATACTGTTATGAACGCTGTGACAGTTGCTTTCCATCTCACGCACAAAGCGTTGCACAAAATAGCTGGGACCAAGAATGGCATGCAGAACCAAGGTCAGGTCATCTACTACCTAGTAGGTCTGTTTGAATCAACCATGACAGCACTCACTCTGTATTGCACTGCGATATCCAAGCAAAAACCAGTCGACAAAACCAAATCGGCCAGAGACTCACAGCCAGTCACCGGAACCAATGAACAAAACAAACGTCCAAAAGAGAAGAGCTCACCTACCAATAATGAGATAGCCTCTCACCTCGCAGACCTGCTCTGCACGATGGCCCTCTCCCTCAATCTAACTTGTCCTGAAGACCAAGAGGTAATGGAAGGATTTCTCTTCCTTGTCCTCGATCGCATGGGTAAAATGATAGCTCTCCACGTTTTCCATGACCTGCGACTGCCAATGGGAATCTGCCCCGGGATGACATTCCCGGATGGATTGGAAGCAATGGTCGACGAGGGTCTTACGCCAAACGAGGCACAACTGGAAGCCAAGTATCTCGTTCGGCTTCTCGGTAGAATGCTTAATGCTGAGTCCTGTGAATCGGCCCTCGAGGCATCGGATGCTCGTCAATTTGTTGCAAATGCCAAAGATCGTCTGCAAAAGACTCTCCTCCGGGCTGTATTCGGACCTGATGATCGTTTGTTTCAGGAGGGTCTACGGCGTCCGCATACCCCACCTCCTCAGGTACTTGATGGCCAACAGGTGGATCAGGAGAAGTTTTCGGATTGGCTTACACAGGAGCTGTGGCAGCTTGTTGGTTGGGATGTGTTGAGGACTGTGCTTGCTCCAACCTAAAGCCCCGGGTGATGGAATTTGTGCTCATGGCACTATATTCGTTTTACGTTCGTTTCCCTTTATTGCCTTATACCCCAGTTGTTATTGATGTGATTATATCTTCAGAGCAGTATAACGATATTTATGCTAGATAGTATAGGTGCTTATTCGAGTTTCAAAATACGAGCAGCATTGCCACCCAAAACAGCAGCCACAACCTCTTTTTCACCCTCGAAAGTCGCATCAATAGCCTTATAGTTGGTCGTCACACTGATCCATTCCTTCTCACCCTCATTCAAAGGTGGGAAGAATGGATGATCGGTACCTGTGAAATATATTAGCTTGATGCAGTCCCAAGCATACCAATGATAGAACTAGAAAACCTACCAAACATAAGACGATCAGTACCTCCCCCAGCAGCAACAGCAGCCTTAAGCCCAGCAGTCCCATAAACAACAGCATCAAGGAATATATTCGTTTTCAAAACCTCCCAAATACTCCTCTGCGGGCCAGGAACGTCACCACCATGCTCCACAAACTTCCGTTCATGCATAATACAGCTCTCGATGCGTCCCGCCAAAAACGGCAAAGTACCACCCGAATGCGCCAGCAAGATCTGCAGCCGCGGGAACTTGTCAAACACACGAGACAGTAGCATGCGAGTAACCGCAATGGTAGTCTCGAGCGGGAACCCAAGAGCCAGAGGGAGGACATGACCGTAGCGCTTTGTCACCTCAGCACCGCCAAACGCCTCATCAGGCAGACCATAATGAGGATGCAAAAAGAGAAGGAACTGCGTTTCCTCCAGCGCAGCCCAAACCGGACCGAGCTGTTCATCATCGAGACCATTTCCCAATCCTGAAGTCCCCATAATCACACCACGGATATGAGGCAGGGTCTTAAGTCTCTTGATTTCATCAACGATGATGTTTGCACTGGGAGCGCTCAGCGGCAAAGTCGCAAATGCAAATAAGGTCGATCTCCCCTGCAGAGGGAGAGTGTTGTCCGGATTCGAGGATTTATTGTTCTGGGCACAGGTTTCCTCTAGATCGTTGTTGATGCGCTCGGCCCATTGTTGGGCTTCGGTGGGATCGAGGAAGTCTAACCAGGGATTTGCGAGAGAGATCACGCTGCAGTCAATGCCATGCTGTTTCATGAAGGTTAGTTTGACGTTGATGTCGGAGTAGGACGTGTCGACGGGGCGGCCGCGCTCGTCGATTGGAATTGATGGGTCATCGTCTGATGAGAGGATTATCAGGCGTGGTTCTCCGCTCGCTGGATCGTGGATGTACGGGACTGTTTTGCGAGCGCGTAGCATCGCCATGTATGATGGAGGGTAGACATGGGTGTGGACGTCGACTACTAGTGGACGAGACATGTTTGGAATATGCAGATGGAATAGGATTAATTGCAAGAGAAAGGGAAGAGAGGAATAGTAGAGATGGGTTAGCCAAGTGAGGGGATAGTCGCACTCCGTACATACAACATAGATAAGAGCTGCGAAGCGGGGATGCCCCTCTCCACCTGGAGGATTCCCCAGGTGATGTTACAATTTCTTTATCTCAGATAAGTCTGCTCGTCTTTTGATGTTACGTATTTTTATGTTAAGAATTGCAATTTGAAGAGATATACATAGTTTCTCATTAGACAAGCCAAGGCCTTTCAAAATTCGATCGTCATAATCCAATCTCATTTCATTCATTGATTTGCAACATGGAATAGTCACTGTACATCAATTTCAGCACTCAGACCATCATCAGCACGAAATTGCACATACATTCTCGATCACTAATCACAGCTGAGAACCAGCCAAAGTGACAGGCTTCACGTTGGTGAAGTTGGGGATATCGTCAAATACCCCCGCAGAGCCAGGGTCCTGCAGAGCAGCCTGCAGGGACTCCTGGCTCTCCCACTCAAGGGTGGCCATGATCAGAAACTGAGACGGGGAGCCATCGAACGCGGTGGGGAACTTGGTGATACGCCAGCTGATCAGGCCATAGCTCTTCCAGGTGCTTTCGACATGTGGCATGTGGGTTTTGATGTAGTAGGACTCGTCAAACTTGATGTCGGCCTTGTTGGGGTACATAACAATGGCAGTGTAAGTCATTGTGGCGGTTAGGAAATTTATTCGAGGAAAAAGAAAGAGATGATGTATATTTCGAAGGAAGAGAAATAGAAATGCAATGGAATGTTTTGGAGCTGTGACTTCTTAATCGAGCTTATTAATAGGTTGAGGTGGAATGTTCGTGAGGTGGGCCGAGTGACTTCCCAACCTGTGCGATTGTGTACATCCTCGGCTCAACGCACGTTGGGAGTTGGGGTGTTGAGTGGAGTATGTACACATGTACACATGTACACATGTACCGCTTTGCCTTATTCCTATATGCGTAGCTCTTTCTATGCCCGGGTGTCATGAAGCTGTGCTTCACATACCTAGGTAAAATGCATATGCTTAGTCATCCTGTCTTTTGACCTCGGGGAATTCTCGGCCTTGTCATTTTAGTTGAGTACATATAGTAGAGTTACACACCACTGAATGGTGCTATGGGTTGTCAGACTGCATATTTTTGTCATTATTCACAAGAGGACCTTGGATGGATGATGCGCACAAGTGGGTGACACAGCCCAAAACATTACTATGGGCGACGAAGTGTGCCACCAGATTACTGCCGATAAAAGATTACCTAGGGACTACTCGTTCCCATTTCATAGCTAAGGTCTTGTGTGCCGGGACGCTAGGACCCCGGGGGTGAACCCTACCAAAGTACTAGTTGTTATATAATTGTACCACCTGTACATGTACGCTGTACATCAACAAAATTGACACGTACCTATGCGAATGAAAAACAGATAAAAAGCAGTGAATTAATATTAGCCAATATGACCAAAGTCCCGTATGGCGTGTCGCCAGTAAATCGTAGTAAATGCGATATTTTAAAGCTCGATTCTTCAAGAACGATAGCTTGATAGACGATTCCGTGAAGACCTAGAACTGCTTAGAACATATATAGCTGTTTATAGGATTGAAGGAAAGTATAGAGCATCTTGTATACAAGATACCTATATATTGGTTGCTCATTGAGGCTCAGTTCTCCTACACTTCATAGTAGATTGTTACAACTTCTCACAGCGCTCAGCTTGCCCGCTTTTACTCTCTTTACCTAACGTGTCAGGACACCCCCGGGGAGAATTGTATGGTATTTATCTTTTCAAGGATCGAGCTCTGTGTTACTGAAGCGATAGCCGATCGTTCCTTATTCCTAGCTCTCCTGTATGCGGCGTTGGTAAGCAAATCGCACACTTGCCTATAGATAACTGCTGCCTGATCTACTTGTTTAGTCCTTCAAGAATCAGTCTGCTTTATATTGAATCTGCTGTATAATCCACACTAAGCTCATCCCTCATCTGAACGTCAGGTTTATCTACCCTGCCAAGTAACATACGCATCAATCGGATCCCCTTACGTGATATTCGTGATCAACAAGGAAACTACAAAGCAAAAATGAGTTCAATCTGTTCGAAGCGTTGCCTATTTCTAATTGGCTGATAGACCGTCATCCAGCTATATTAGCGCGAAACCTAATTTCCGACTGTGGGTACAAGGGTATGAACCGGAAATTTGGGAGATGTCAGGTATAAAAATCAGCATAAATTGGTAAGCTGACAGTCATATGATTTCCTGGTAAAATACCCTGTAAACACATGTATTCAAGTATTAGTCCCTAAATGTGGGGTACGAACCTGGAACGCCACTTCCTCACCTTCGCAATGACTCGAATTCTCAGCCCGCGAGCTGGGATATGGGCTCTGATTGTGCTCGTCATTGGCACTTTGTACAAAGCTTATGTGCACAACATCATTTTTCTCTCAATCGGCATTGGCCGAGAGATCCAATCAATTGATGATTTTCCATGGACCTGCACTCGCCTCCAGCATTCTCTCTTAGAAGGATGTGAGGATATGTGGTTAGACAACCAAGAACGAAAACTGTACGCAGCGTGCAATACTGTAGACTCCAGACAGGGATGGAGTCCCGGTGGTAGCAAACTCAACATCTCCGCGAGATCCCGCACGGATCATATTGCAGTGTTGAATATTGACCAAGCCGGCTCGGACGGGCTGTATGGCCTCCACAAGCTCAAAGTCGGCGGTTATCTCGGCGATCTGGATCTGCATGGATTCGACGAGCACAGTATTGAAGGCAGACTTCGATTCTGGTTGATCAACCATAGACCCCCAGTTGATCCTACAACAGGGGAGTTCCTTGATGCCCGAGCCGTCGGAGCGAACTCCACAATTGAGATATTTGATTTGGACGATGCCTCAGAGACACTTGAGCATGTCAAAACTATCGCCAGCGACGCGATAATCTCGCCTAACAACTTGGCCGTTGCCAAGGAAGGTCTGGGGATCGTGATCACCAACGACCGCAACGCTAAGGTTGGGACTTTCCCAGAGTTGGATATGTTGATTGGCGGAGGGAGTCTCACCTATTGTCACTCTGACACAGGAAAGTGCCATGTAGCTGCCAACAAAGGGTTTTCCTTTGCCAACGGGATCGTCCAAGAGAACGGGCTTTACTATGTGGCTCATTCAGTGACTGGAATCGTGACTGTCCACAAATTAGTTGGCGACCAGCTGATTCAAGTTGACAAAATCTCCACGGGATACCCAATAGATAATCTGTCGCTCGATGTAGATGGGAACCTCTTGGCTGCCGCATTTCCGGACTCCATTGCATTTGTGAAGTCTATGGAGGACCCATACAGGGTTGTTGCTCCTGCTACCGTTCTCGCTGTCAATGGAATAGCCACTCAGCTGAGAACTCGCAGCGGGAAGGATTGTGAGGTCTCGAAGCTTGCTGAAGACAGAAATGCCAAATGGCTTCCTAGTTCGACTGTTGTGGTGCAAGACGTGAAATCGCACCGGTTGTTCCTTGGAGGAGTCTTATCGCCATTCATCACCATATGCGAGCAGCATACTTAGTTTTAGTAATTTCTTGCTTGCTCTTTAGAGTGGTATGGTCGGGATGAGCGCTATTTTTGGCTTTGGGATCGCGACCCGAGGATTGGTCAGGGCATACACTGCTGACAATGCAGGGTCACTGTGGAGGGGTGGGGGAAGGTGTGGGGGAAGGTGTGGATTGATCTACGCTGTCAGTCCAGGTTCAAATATAGCAGTCAAACGAAAGTTTGTCCGATAACAGCTAGTTGAATAAATGTCAATACATACAGTCAAATCTAAAGTAGATGTCACCTTTCAGCGCTTATCTGATGGCTTATCTGCCTACCTGTGCTTATCTTTTTGATGTATGCAGCTGACCTATAATCTTCCCTTTCCCCGACTTTCCCCTCTTCTTTAGATCTTCCCTTTGCATTCCGACAAAAACTCACTTTACAGGCTTTTTGCCCTTGTCTCAGTTTCCTCTGGACGGTTCATATCAGTTCCTAGGAGTCGTGCAAGCAATGACCTCCAACACATCCTCAGACAATGCTACGTCTACTGCGGTAGATAAGGATGATCTGATAATACCTGTATGCTTTGTCTCAGGGTATTTCAAGCTACGACTAATCTAATCTGTTCTAGCTGATCGACTTCGGCCCATTCTTCACAGGGACCCCATCCGATAAACATGGAGTCGCTCTCGCCATAACAAAAGCCTTCAAAACATCCGGCTTCCTCTACCTGAAGGCACATGGCATTCCACCGTCCATTGTGTCCGGGGTATTTGCGTCATCTGCCCGGTTTTTCGCCCGCCCCCAGAGTGAGAAGGATTCGCTGGGCTGGACAACCCCACAGTCGAACCGTGGTTACGTCGCTATCGGGCGGGAGAAATTAACCACTGTCGAGGAGACAACTGGAGTCTCGACTTTGCGTGCATCCGTACCGGACATAAAGGAGACTATGGAACTTGGTCGTGAGGGAGTCGAGGGTCTGCCTAATCGCTGGCCCGATCACCTCGATGACGAAGGAAAACATTTCAAAGAAAACATGCAGTCATTCTTTGAAATGGGAAAGAACCTACATAAGCATATCATGCAGGCCATTGCATTGGGAATGAACTTGCCGGAACACTTCTTCGATGACTCTGTCAATGCCGGTGACAATACTCTCCGGCTGCTGCACTATCCTCCCGTTAGCAAAGAAGTCTTCAAAAATAACCCTAACCAAGTCCGTGCCGGCGAGCACAGCGACTACGGTTCCATCACTCTGCTTTTCCAGGATCGACACGGTGGGCTGCAAGTACGCAGCCCCAAAGGAACTTTCGTGGATGCGACTCCAATTGCCGATACCATTGTTGTCAATGCCGGAGATCTGCTTGCTCGATGGTCCAATGATACCATCAAGAGTACCCGTCATCGGGTAATTCAGCCGCCCGTGCCCGAGGGCTCTGAGAACGACACTTGGGATTATCCTGCTCGGTACAGCATAGCGTATTTCTGCAACCCCAACAGTGATAAACTTATTGAAGCAATCCCGGGAACATTTGGCGACGAAACCCAAGCAGAGAAGAAATACTCGGCGATTACTTCAGGCGATTACCTGGTCCAGCGATTGACAGCGACTTACTAAATACTCGGACTATGGATTTGAGATTGGCTCGATGAAGCTCATTTTCGTTTCCTTGTTTATTTGCCTTGCACTCATGATCGATTGAACATCCATGTCTGTGAATCAAGAAATCTACATATTTCTATCGTCGTTGAAGCTCAAATCTGTATAGTCCATGTATACTTAAACTGCACTTAGCCCAAACAAAACACCTCTCAGTAGACAGCTGGCGAAACAGAAATTCGGCCGCCATCAGTAACCAAGATATTACCATTGATATAACCACCCGAGTTACTAGCCAGCCAAACAATCAAACCTGCAATATCCTCCTCACTCCCACCACGAGTAGCAGGAATCATCTCCTTCGGGAATGAGCCATCAGAAATAGCCCGACCCTGAATACCCGAAGCCTGGAAGATATTACTGGCCATATCCGAGTAGTAAAGACCAGGCGAGATGCCATTGACCCGAATACCGTAATGAGCAAACGCAGTAGAAAGCAACTTAATGAGATGTGTCGTAGCAGCCTTGGAAGAGTTATACGCAAAGCTAAACGGCACCTTGCGAATAAACCCAGCAATTGAGCTAGTGATGATAACCTGTGCAGTCGGGGCAGCAAGAACATCCTCCTGCGGCGCAGGACGTCTCTTATTCGTCGCCTCAAGCAGAGGCAAGAATGCCAGCACCGTGTAATACGACCCAGTAACATTCACATTCATCACGTTGTTAAACTCTTCCATGGGAATATTGAAGAGTTCATCGCGAACTTGTGATAGAGGCGGGAGGGAGCCGTCTTGTGCAGGTTGCGGGGGTTTCATGGGCGGGCCTATTACGCCGCTGTTGGCGATTAGGAGGTCGACGTGTGTTGTTTGGACTGCGACGGCTTTGTAGGCTGCCTCGAGAGATTCCTTTGAGGTGATGTCGCATTGGATCGGGATGACGGTGCCGTTTATGGCTTGTGAGGCCGTTTCTTGGAGTGCGTCCTCGCGTCGGCCGAGGATGAAGATCTTGGAGACTTCGTTGGCGTCCAGGGCTTTTGTCATAATACGTCCGAGGCCTTGGTTCCTATTAGACTCTATGTACATTGTTTGTATCTTTGGGACGTGATGGTTTGGTTCTTACCACTTCCGCCTCCGGTGATCACAACAACCCGGTCTTTGACTGAGAATAGATTCGATGCTTTGAGATGGGTCATGGCTGTTGGATTGGTAATGTAAGGGGTTTGCATAAAGAGAAAGACAATTGAAAGTGATGTTTTCTATATCAATCCCCCCTGCGATGTCGTCATTCTGGAGCCCCCCCCCCCTTTCGATCGGCGACATTGCCGAGAATACATTATATCGGACCAACGCCGACTTTCTATTATCTTCGGCATATGGCCAGTGTGCCTTTTGGAATGCGTGGTTTTTGCGGACAGTTATACTGAATATTGAAATTGTCAGTACGATTGTACACACTTAGGGAAGATCCACATTTTCCCCCTTGAGTAGGGTATCCATGCCTACGTAGGCTTCCTATCCACAACAAGGAATTGTGATATCTCGATATTCTGATCCTTCGTAAATAAAAGCGGTGACGCAGACTGTCACTGGGCCCAGGCCACTTCAAATGCTTGCCTAAATGCCCAAGGCCAACTGTCTGCAGTCATATGTAGGTTTCATAGGTCACCCCAAAGCCACTTGGGCACATTAGCACAGTAATGCATAGACGTTGTTAACTTGATATAGGGCTGCTTATGATCTACGCAGATAGCCTCCATCGAAAAAGAAAAAAAAACATACAAGAAGTCGAGATATATGCTCCACTGTTTCCATAGGTCTATATTAGCCCACTTGCTTACATACACCTACAATATGCCTAGGGTAGTTAATTCAATTCATTTCCCGGTTTTTCATATCACTATCAGTCCGAGCAACTTTTTCGAGGCTTCTAGTCGATTACACGGACCTATGCAAGCCGTCTAACCTGCATGGTACAATGACTGCAGTATCTGCCCAATGCGGTTCTCTCTACATGGTTTATTGAATATTAGGGCTACTTCCAGCACAACGCACCCGGTAACTAGATAATGGTACCCCCAAGCCTACCTGTGTGATAGTGCTAAGCATATAACACGTAACTATATAAAGCCCCCATTGAATACGGAAGACTAGATGCGGGAACACTTGCCGATCCACTTTACACCGGATAGAGCTTGTGAGAGGTCATATTCCTACAAAGTCAAGGCTCTCCGTGATTCTAGACACGAGATTTGATAGTTTGATGTGATTTGCTCTTTCCCTGGCTTAACGAGTCCACTATTTTCAATTTAACCTTTCGGCAATCTCGTATATAACATAGACCTTGACAAACTGCATAAGTGCTGCCACACAACGAGCAAACGAGAACGAGCGGTGAAGAAACAAAGTTGAAGCTGTTGTGGAACATGCAGTTATGGTATGGCTGGATACACACGAAGATAGCGGTAAATGAGGCATCCCACGACTTGGCTACACAGTAAATCCCTCGTCTTTGCTTCTTCTGTACAGATTCGTAGATGTCACACAAAAGAAGCAAATTCTCCCTGAATCCTTTCCCCACTTCCTCTTTTTTACAGCTCTCACGGTTCCCTCAAAGTTCAGTAAGTACCTATTTCTAGAAAGATTGCCGACTTACCCACTGACCATCCAGTCATGCCTCAATGGATCGGATCCCTAACTAGTCAGAATGGCAATTCTCTGGCTGGTGTATTCGTGATTAATGGTGAGCCATGGGTATTCGAAAAGAATGCTCGAGGCCAACCAGCGGCTTCATTTCAACGGGCTCCTGCAGTCGTGAATATCCCTTGGAAGGAGCTCGGAAGTATCCGCCAGTCACTGCAAAGTTGTGAGCCTTTCACTGCGACTATTATGGGCTCTACTATGGAAATAGTTTGGTCTAATGGTGTGAGAATCACTGCAAATGTGCCCCATTGTGACACCTATGGCTACTTTTCGGGGGAGGGTGGCTGGCGGACGCAGTGAAGTCGGGTGCTTATAAGGTTCGGTTGATGGACTACTCGGACATTTTGCACTCTGATATTGCGGTTTCGGGACTATCTATATGGGAACGATTTACTCTCATTGAATTCCGTCCGCTGCGCAATTCTATTTCTACTCGACCACGTTTCATTCTCATATATTTAATATGCTGATAATTTACCTGAGTTTCGTATAGCCTTTCCCCTTGTTCCTTGAAAAAGCCATCCGGCAGCGTCCGGCCGGATTCGATTTCCACCCCCACAGATATCTCAGACTGTACTTAGTCTGTTCAGGTCCATGGGATGTTGACAGGGGAAGCTTACTCCGACGTCATCTGTTGCCGAAGCATCCCGGGGTTGTTGTCTAAGAGCGAATTGCAGTGTCTTGCAACTATTCAATCAGCCAAGTGTACAGAGAAAGTCCCTCCGAGAAGAATAAATTGCCATTAAAATTACACCAAAGAACCTTAACATTACTATGTGGCAATTTCACCACTCGGAATTCATCCCCGTTCAAAGCCACCCACATTTTAGACCTGAAGATGGTGTCTTCACCATTGTGCGATTTTCTTACATCAAAAACAAGGACCCCAGACCTTAGATTGCCTTGGCTAGTGTTCATTCATATGCTGATATTGGCTGAACACTATATGTACTCTACGCAAGGTCCGTACCCATCCGGCGGCTTTTGTACACCTCAACTAACCCAATGCTTTGAAGACCAGCGATAGGACACATTTCCCTGCCTTGAATTGAATTCCAACCTTCAGTAGAGACGATGTGGAAGAGTGTCATTATATTGGGCCTATTGAGCTCACTGCCTTTCACGGCTGCTTCTCCAAGGAAACACCAACAAGATCCAAAAACAACCCTTGACCCGCCACTGCCCTCCGCAAATTTATCGGCTTCAGCGCCGCCACTTCGAACTTACAATAGCTCCAGACTGTATACACCTTTTACTAGAACTCCGACGACCACAGGTGCGCTGACAGCCTCTTCAATCGGGACGGGCATCTCTCGCGGAGGCGTTGCAGCCGCAGCGACAACATATCCCGGTGATGGAAATCTTCATCATTCCGAGCCTGCTCCATATGTTCCAGCAGGTGGGGTCGGGACCAACGGAAGCACGCCTGTCTACAATACGAAGAGCGATTTCGACTACGAGTCTTTAGTATGCATCCGCACTAAATCTAGATGGCAGTGTTGTGGCTCAGCAGCTAACCTACAATCTACAGGCCCTTGCTCTATACCAAGAATGGATTGAGCTTGATCTATTCCAAGACGGACTCCGTCGGTTCAATGATTCAGCCTTCCGAGCCGCCGGATTGACCGCTTCAGACCGCGAGTTGATCGCATTCATGGCGCAGCAAGAGATAGGTCATGCCACTATGCTCAGCAACATCCTCGGAGCCCGTGCACCACAGCAATGCAACTATATCTACCCGTACAGGAATGTCAAGGAGTTTGTCGACTTCTGTCAGAAACTCACTCGCTGGGGCGAAGCTGGCGTGTATGGGTTTCTGGCTCATCTTGACTCGCGTGAGGCGGCCACTCTCTTGACTCAGTCTATCACGACTGAAGCACGCCAGCAACTGATCTTCCGTCAGTTCGAGGGTCTCTTCCCGATGGTTGAGTGGTTTGAAGTTGGTATCCCGCAGTCCTGGGCTTGGACGCTGCTGGCACCTTTCATCAGCTCTTGTCCTGAAAATCAGACTCGTTTGATTTGGCAAAATTTCCCGACGTTGATGGTGGTCAATCAGCCTGATCCGTGGACCTCAGGGACTGCTCTCAACTTTTCCTCGGGTGATACCAGAATAAACGGGCATGATTCTTTCGGATACGATTCTACTGGGTATGATCCTACTGCGTACATTTCTAAGGGGAATAATTCCACTGGGCACAATTACAGAGGGTCCAATTCTACTGGGTTCAATTCTACTAGGTACAATTTTACCACAAGTGCCGATCAAATCTCAAGGCTCAACATGACTTCTGGGTTCAATCAGAGTGCAGGATTCATCTTCAATGAGACCACCGGAATCAACAACACTATCGGACCAGGCGTCAGCATCCCCAAGTCACCCAAAGGCTCCGGGAGATTCAACTCGTCTATTCCAGCTAACGACTGTGGCACCTCTGTTAGCAAAATTCGCCCAATACCTCTCACGGCTTCAGGTCGCCTGGTACTGTTGCAGTGGGATCTTCCTGGGAAGAAAGTCGGCCCCAACAACAGCTACATCACCACAACGGAGGTAAAAGCTGGTAGTGCACAGCATGTCCTTTGGGTATCGCAACTGAACATTACCTACACCCCTCTGTATGTTGTTAGCGGCACCAATGGTACCACCACCAATGGCAGCAACAGTACCAACAGTACCGCTGATACCATTCGAGGATATACTACCCAGCCCGACTTGGAGACGTACCAAGGTAACCCGGCTTTCAACGGTACCATTTTTATTGCTATCACAGACAGCGCTCCATCTGTGAGCCCGTTCAATCTGAGCTTGATTAACCCGCATGTGGTTGCCGGTCCAGCTTTGTACCAGGCTGGTTGAATGAGTGATCCGTGTATTTACCGAGTGTGTGTCAAAGAGTGCAGAGAATTAGCAAGAATGAATTTATAAAAGTTTGTTTTCATATTACTACCTCAAACCGAGAAACATACATATAAATCAAAATATTAGACCTGGGAGCCAACTGACGATCACCTTAACCCCGGTGGATGGAGCTTATCGCCGAGGCCTCAACCTCATTTCTCCACGTCAGTGTTTGTTAACTTTTTTTGCCCGCCACTCATCGTCCCTCTACAACAACGCATCTGAACGATATGGAGACCCCCAGGAATCGCAAACAGCGCCGTGCAGCAGCTGGATCCTCCACTAAAAAAGATGAACCCGAAATCGCCATGGCCCATCCCCAACGAGATGATCCGACGAAAAAGAGAGCAACCGTCGAGCGCACACTTTATGACATCATCGCAGAGCGACAAAGCGGACTGCATCAAAAGAAGGGAGCAATTCCAGCTTCAGTTGAAGCACAGGGCATACCGTCACAGTCAGGGGGAACGCGGTTCGTGACGGTCGACGCGTCTGGGGAATTGGTCGACACCGACGGCGACATCAGCAGTCATCTCTCAAATCCCTCGCAAAAGAATACCAAGAATACTCAAAAGAGTACAAATGGTACCACTGTCAAGAAAGCCGACTCTGAATCCGAACCCGACAAACCCCTCCCGCCATTCCTCGACACAATCCTCCTTTCCCTGCCTCTCACAACCCTCCACCTCACCCTGAGCTACCTCGCAGCACACCAATACGCCGAAACAATCGACCTGGCAAAACTCTTTAAAGAATCCGTGACAACCGCGTTCCCTCTCCTTACTTTATTCGTCCACCTAGCACACGGTCATGTCATCTCCTTCAAAAAGCGCAATTCAAAAGCAGAGCCTGCTCCTCTTCATTTGTTCCCATTGACAAACGACAAATTGACCTTTTCATTCCTAAGAAGGCTTGTTTTTCCGCCTGCGCTAAAGACTCTGGTTTTTCTCCCTCTTTCTGCGTTGTTGGGCGCACATCTTATCGCTATCACGAATGGAGAGCCGTATTATGCGGTTATGAAGAAGGCGCCTGCTGTTGGGACTATTTGGATATGGTGTATTCTTGAGTTGTCATTTGGTGCGGCTGTCCTTGGGGCGTTGGGACCTTTGGTTTGGGGGGTTTGGTGGATGGGGTATGGGATCATTTGAGACTGGGGATGGAGGGTATGCATTTACCATTAAGAATGGTTTGGGGGGATAGGAATTGCATTGGGGAGGAATTTCGATCGCTTTGATGAGGATTGGGAATGAAATCTCAAGATAGGTCTATCAATCCATCATAATCTGTAAAATAACAAAACATATATATCAAGGCACCCGACCTTGAAACATCAAATCACATCCAACGCAAACACACCGAAATAACTACGGCAGAGACATAGCACAATGGCAAAAGAATTGACAACGCCCTTTGTCCAAATCAAATCAAATAAAATAAATCAATTGATATCAAATAAGTTGTCAATTCACCAGCTCATCCGAAGAGCAGTAAACTCCCCTACAGATATTCCCACCAAATCCAAATATCCGAACGCCACCATGATCCCCTTCTTTACAACTCACCTGTCATTACGACCCTTGGACAAGAAATCATCAACACTACTTTCGGTCTACGAAGACTCGAATTAATTGTCATTATCCTTGCATAACGTCGTCGCGCTGGCAGTCCTCTAGCCTTGGCGTTCATCTTCATCAGACCCTTCCTCACCGACTGGGATGGCCATAACATTCAGTGGGGCCTGTTCGTAAAGGCACATCCAGGCCAACTACACACCTTGATCCAGACAGATATCGACACGTATACAAGCGGTTGTGCCCAGGAAAGACAGGGTTATCCCCAGGAAAGGCAGCAACACTTCGTATTTCCTGTTTATGTGCTCAGCTCGGATCCTGGTGAGAGGAATTGAGAATTCTATAGATATATTACTAGAACTACTAGTCATCTTCGAAGACTGATTGAGGAGCTTGTCGGGTTATCTTTGAAGCGAGAGTGGTTTTGACGTGTTCTAGATGCATGGGCAGGACGAAATCAGTCAATTTTAATTTCTGCCTGGAATTTGATTTTTCTCGGTACTTTGTGCACTTTGGGTACTTTAGGTACTTTGTTCTCGACGATCATGTTGAGAGCGTGGATTTGACATGTCGTAGATATTAGGGCCGAGCTTCTCCAATGCACAGGTCAAGCTCAACAAATGCAAATGCACCCACCCGACTAAAAAAAAAAAAAAAATATTGTAATTCCTCTGCAGAGTAAACCGGCCCCGTGACTCGGAAAATATTTACATTGTGTTAACTTGACACATTTTCGCATTTCTCGATGACATGTTCCTCTGAGTCACATGTATCAGTTTCCCAGGGGGTTGGGAATCCTCAGAATCCTTGTCTTCGCCTCATGCAAGGTGCGATATGATATTTCTCCTTATACCCAAATAAGGGCAAGACATAACCCCCGAGAAAAGCAAGGACAATGGCCTAAATATGGCAAAACCCGTAGACCTGGTACAAAAAACCTGACGTGCAAGACCTGACGTGCCAAAGTCCCATCGGGCCGATATAACATCCCGAACTTTATCAAAGCAGACCCGACAATAGCGGCCCGCGGGATGATGTCCGGCCGCTCCGGAAATAGCAATAGGAAGCGAAATAAACAAAAGCCAGGCCAACTGGAACAGGACCCGCTGAACGGAGTACTCCGTACCTTGAATATTGAAAATAGTGTAGTTGCCTATATAATTTTCTTTTTTAAGAACTTTAAACAAAAACCGGACCAACACCAAGACAGTTAATGCAACCTAATCTGGCCATCAATAATTAACCTATTTAGCTCCGTCGATCCCCGCTCCAGTACCAGGGATTGCCCCTTGCAGGGAACCTTGGGAATAGAACGTCTACGGTTCCAAGGTTCCAAGGTTCCAAGGTTCGACCCGGCAGCCTGCATATATTGGCGCGGATGCACTTCGTGGGATTTTCCATCGGTCTCGGATTCGGATTCCGTACGACCCAGCCCCACGTACTTTTTACATTGGGACCTCGCATGTGCATGATGCGAACTGGATCGACGTGGGGCCGTGAAAATATATTTTAATTTTAATTTTGCTTTTTGTATTTTTGTCTGTGTTATACATCATATTTCTTCCGAGCAGCGGGTTTTACGGATGCAAGCCGAGATCCGAGATCGAGAACCGAGGCCTTGGGCTGGGACAGGGAAGTGGGACTGGAAATGCGGTGTGGGATGTTCTAGAGGTCTCACTGCATGATGCAGAGGTCGTGGTTCGGAGGTTGGGGACCAGTAGATGAGTCTAGGTTGTTTAGTTTGACAACTTGATATGTATACTAGATTTGATAGCTGTGAACGTGGATTTGGTGTTATTTACAATTTTCAAATGCAAATAAAGTAGTGCTATGCAGAAAATTTATCTAAGTAATGCTGGCGTGAATAAATAATAAAAAAAAAGCCATTAAATTTGGAAACTATCGTGAGAATATTCAATCTAAGTCATGCGAATAAAGATGAGAGCCACCCGAAAAGGAAAAAAAGAAAAAGAAATGCAAAAACCGCAAATGTCCGACAACGCCATGTTCTAATCTAAACGTCGTCCCCTGTGCCATTCACCGCACCACTTCACCGCTGAATGAGTGGGATACAACTCATATGCGATGTAAATAGTGCAAAGGTACCGCGCCCCACTTTCTTAATTTAGACTGCAACCCGTCCTTCAGGGATGAGTCCAACATGCGACATCTCGGCCGCGGCGGGTAGTCCACGTCGAGCCGCGGTGGCTGCAGTCGACCCGTCACCATCGAATCGGGATAGAAGGGACGCCACCATCTCACGATAGGAGTTCATCTGCGACAGTTTGAAGCGCTGGATCTTTCCACTTGCAGTGCGCGGGATATCTTCCACGAATATGACACCTCCATCGAGAGATTTGTATCTAGCCAGTTGCTGTCGTGCGTAGTTGTAAACTTGCTCGCCGGTTACGCGGCGAACGGATGGGTCGCGAGACCGAACGACGAAGGCGCGTGGGACCTCGCCCACACCATCTTTGTTCACGCCGATCACGGCGGCATCAAGAATTCCCGGGTGTTGGAGGAGGATACTTTCGACTTCAGCTGGGGCTACTTGCCATCTGTCGAATGATTAGTATGTTTGTTGGGTTGATGAGGAAAATGAGGCTTGATGATGAACTTACCCTCGTACTTTGATAAGCTCTTTTGTCCGTCCGACAATGTAATATTGGCCCTGCTTGGCGTACGCCACATCTCCTGTTCGGAACCATCCATGCGGCTCCAATGCGTCCGTGCGGCCTTTGTATGCACTGAGCAGACCCGGTCCACGGACGTACAATTCACCAGAGCAGCAATCGCCCTGCACGATTTTGCCATCGGCGTCCACCAGGCGGGCCTCGTACCCGGGAATACAGGTACCGATACTTCCAGGGTCGCCCTGCTGGCCCCAGCGAGTTTGGAATGTCACACCGACCTCAGTCATCCCCCAGATCTGGCAAGCGTATCCCATAGGGTTGATATGGCTGCGGAACTGCTGCATCGAGTGACCATCAATAGGAGCACCCGCAACACCAACATAGCGCAGCGAAGACAACATATCACCGATGGGTACAGATGACTGGTTGATAGAGTGAATGATAGCAGGGACAAGGTAAGTCTCTGAGATCTGGTACTTGTGGACAGCCGCCAAGAACTCATTGATCTCGAAGCGCGGCATGACAAACAGCGGATGTCCATAGCGAACAGGGAACAAATGTGTCCAAAGGGCACCAAACAGATGGAACATGGGCAGCGAGATGAGTCGACTGACTGGATGCGGCACATCGTAGTAAATGGTGCGGTGCTGTGAGACAAGCGCATAGTGGGACAGGATTGCCGCTTTGGGAAGTCCACCTGTACCGCTGGTCGGGTACATGGCTGCAGGCGTGGCTTGTGCGACGACAGGGTCGGTGAATTTTAGCCAGTCACTTTCGCCGTAGCAGAGCAAATTTGCGAAATTGTTGTGACGCGCGTCGCCATTCATTGCGCAGAATTGTCCTGCCGATGAATATCCTAGTTCGTACCACAGGAATAGTTGTGCACAGTGGTCGATGGCTCGCTCGTCCACGAGGCAGACCTGTGCTGGGTGGATGCCCCGGGCTGTCGAGACGTCGAGGACGGAGGGGAGGGCATCGCGAGTTGTGAGGATCAATTTGGGCTCGGCGAGGCTGAGGATGTGGTCGAGTTCTTGGGGGTGGCTGCGGGGGTTTGATCCCATGTAGACACCGCCGGCGCCAATTATACCGAAGAACAGTGCGGGATATAGTATCTGTTGCATATGACAGGCCTGAGTCAGCGATAATTCTTTATTTTCCGAGAACAATCATAATCCAATGTTGGATTTTTGATTTGATTGTTTCTTTTTTTTTTTTTTTTTTTGTAAATTTTTTTTCTTTCACTCACGCTATTTCCCAAGTGTAGCAATACACAATCTCCTGGCTGGACATTGTGGGCTTTCAAACCAGCGATCAAAGTTCGAACTAGTTGTCGGAATTGAACACCTGTAAATGATCGAGAAGGATCCTCTGCATCAATAAACAGGGGTTGATTTTGGTTGTAAGGCTTTGGGCCATCAAATGTGAAACTCAGCAAGTCAGAGTAGACCTCCTGGGAGAGCATATTGTTCGAAGACATAGTTGTGTTCCAACCCATAGTGTGAGAAATGTAGAAGGAGAGAAGGGTGAGAAGGGTGAGAAGGATAAGAAGGATAAGCGTAATATATTTGAATACGAAAGCATAGAACAGTGAAGTTCGGGGGGGTTATATAGGTAAAATGTATATTCCATTTTGTCCCTTTGATTTGATTTTACCTTGACATGCCCCCCGGGGCCGTGTTCCACCCGTTCCAGGATTTGGAATACATGCTTATATAATGCCACTAGTGCTGCATTGGGAGTAAGGTGGAATCTTCATACTATACTATACTACAATCTAGGATAGAAATCAATAAAAATCAAGAAATAAAATCAATAGACACACAAAGAGCTGAAAATCCGAACTCAATCTTCTAAAGGTTAAAAAAAAAAAAAAAAAAAAAAGACCCAGGACTATGTCATAGAATGGGATCACAACACTATGGGAGTGTGTGTCCACCAAACTAAACATGTTCGACACTAAGGGCTCTTAGCGCCATCCATTGTGGCGGGTTTCAAAAGTCCAATAAATAAATTAAAATTAAAATTAAATTAGTTAAGTTACCTAAACCAATCTGGTTAGTTACTAATTCACTAGCCCTTGAAAGAGCTGAGCCACACGATTAGATCGGCTTTTCATCCGTATCCCCGTGACTCCCGAAGGTTTCTCTTGCCTTGCCTGAGATATAGTTTACAAAATGGGTTCATAGGATCGACCGGATCGTGAGATATGCTCCAAACTTTAATCGGATGAACTCACATTCCCTTTTTAGTGAAATTCAAAATGTCATTTTCTTCAAGGGCTCCCACGAGCTTAGGTAGGGGTTCCCTATATCCCGTGTTCCGCCGATATGGCCTTATTCACCTAAAATCCTTCCACGGGGTAATTTTACCCCTGCCACATCACAGACGTGGAACAGACCTCTTCCCGCTGTCATTCGCCTCTGACATCTCCATGTCATGAAGGGATGCACTCTCTTTCCACTTGCAACTGGTGGTTATGGGGCCCAATATCCCCAATAGATACCCAAAACCCGCAGCTGATATTCAGTGGAGACCCATCTCCTCTTTGTTTTCTTCCTGTGGAGTCATGTTAGTCTGAATCTCAGAGCGGCTTCCCCTCCCCGGATCCAGATCCAGATCGACTAAAAATCGGCTAACGAAACCGTGCTCCACTTCCCAGGTTATGTACTGCACCCGTGCATGGTTGCCACTACCTCGGCGCTGGGTGGGGGATTCAGCGTAAGAACTTCACCTTGTGAGATAAGAGAGGGGCGGGAATTGGACATAGCGCGAGAATCATCCTTCAGCTGCATCTTGAAGATCGACCGCGCATTGATAAAAAAAAAAAAAAAACCAAAAAAAAAACAAAAGTCGGAAAAAAAAGCAAAAAAAGAAAAATCCCAACAAACATGAACTGCTCTATCATCCGGCGGCTTATTGCATTAACTCATGGCACGATTCCGCCACACCTCCCATAGATCCACATTGGCATTGTTGATGGCGCCTGGAGTGTGCATCCGGTGGAAGGGGACTTGTGGTCAGTCAAACGCCATCCCTAGGCCGCCGATCCGCTGTTTTTATTGAAGGCTTTCTTGACCGCATGATCAGGTACACTGGCCCATCATATCCGGCGCTTGCATCCCATCATGGCTAGCCAAATCGGATCCTGGTCAGGTTGCACTTGACCCGTGATAGTGAGTGCATCCTCACCTTGACTGGTCCTCGGTTAATTATTTGTGGAGATATCGATGTCAATTAGGTTGCAATCAAACTTCAATGAGCACATTCTTTGATCTCCATTTCCGGTTGATCCCCGAAAGGAGGTGCCACTTTCCTTTGGATGGAGGACCCGACAAAGTTTTGACAGGCTATAGCGTGGGTCGGGATTGCGTCAGACACTTCCCCGAGGTGTATCTGAAGAACCAAAAGCAGCTGAAAGCAAGGGAGTAGGATGGTTCTTTGATTGCTGATTGGCAAGAACCACTTGCAATAGTGTGAAGTCTCGACCCCGGAGGTGATAGTGTCATACATCATACATCTAGAAGGGTAAAGGGAAAAATAATGGGGAAAATAATAGGATCACATGCAATGCATTGATTCCTGTTTTTTAGAACCAAACTCAAAGGGATAAAAAAGGGACCAGATTGGGTGAATAGAATCGAGGAGATGGGAAAAGGGCGTCACCGTTCGCGGTGATGCCCGGTGACGCCCAAAAGGGAAAGATGAAACTCGATTGGGAAAGAAGGATGCGAAGGCAGGAGCCATGCAGAAGGGGGGCATGTGAGGCTGATCGTTTGGTGGAGTTTGGAGAGAGAGAGAAAAAAGAAAAAAAGAAAAAAAAAAAGGATCGAAAAAGATCGAAAAAGAAAGAAAAAGAAAAACAAAATAACCAAAAAGAGAGAGTTGAGGTTAACATGCTTCACTTCAAAAATGGAGGACTCGCCCTGGTTGGATTATCAACTATTTCTTTCTTTCCGAGGAATCCCTGCCTTGATTAGTTCATTCACCTCCGGTCATCTTTTGAACCTTTTCATATGACCGTGAGAGAACCCATCATAGTTATGTCAGAGAAAAGCCCCATCACAATGCCTCCAAAGGCGGTCGTTGCGCGACACACGCCGACTGTGAGTGAGGCCACTCTCACCAGTGGAGAGAAGAGCAATGAGAAGTCCGCATCCAAAGAAACCGAATCCTTATACCTCGACCTCTCAAAGGAATTCGATGTGGAAGCACAGACCCAACAGAGCACCCAGCGCAAACCCAAGGTGTTTGCATCCACCCGATATGCCATTCTCACACTATACCGACGTCTTTTCACGCTAGTCTTTTGCGCCAACGTTGCAGTCTTCGTGTACGTCATGAGCACGGAACAAAAACTGTTGGCCCTGGTCAATGCCACGGCTGCCAATTTGCTCGCTTGCGGTTTGGCCCGCCAGCCACTGGTGGTCAATGCTATCTTTGTGGTAGTATGCTCGATGCCGCGCTCAGCGCCGCTTCTCCTCCGTCGGATCGCTGCGAAGGTTTACCACTATGGTGGTGTTCATAGCGGTTGTGGAGTCGCTTCCCTCGTGTGGTACGTGGGATTCGTCGGCGTGTTATCCCACCAGTATTGGAAACCATCGGCGGATGGTCCGGAAATCGGAATTTCAGCAGCGCCAGTTGCATTAGCTTATGTCATCTTGGTCTTGTTGTTGGCAATAATCGTGGTGGCCCACCCCGTTTTCCGGATGAAGCGGCATGATTATTTCGAACTCACCCACCGTTTTTCGGGGTGGCTTGTCGTGGCCTTGTTTGTCGCCTTATTGCTCGTATTCTCACGAGGCGCTAGTCAGTCCATGGGCCAGCCACTTAGAACATTCCTGATCGAACTGCCAGCATTCTGGTTCTTAATGTTCACGGTTGCGGCCATCATCCAGCCTTGGCTATTCCTCCGAAAGGTCGCGGTGCGGGCCGAGCCACTCTCGACCCACGCTACCCGACTGCATTTCGACCATGCTATTACCACCTTTGGAAAGGGCATCCAATTAGCCAAGCACCCGCTTCGCGACTGGCATGGCTTTGCCACTTTTCCAGACCCTGATCCCGCAGGTGTCCATGGGAATCCAAGTTTCTCTTCCTTGGTGTCCAAAGCTGGCGACTGGACCGCAGAAACCATCCAGAACCCGCCTACCCATCTTTGGAAGCGTGGTGTGTTGATCTATGGCTTCGCATATGCCATGCGCGTTTTCAAGAGAGTGGTAGTCGTCACTACCGGATCGGGCATCGGGCCCTGTCTCTCGTTCCTCGGTGATGATAACCGACCTGCACTGCGCATCCTCTGGCAAACTCGTGCGCCTCGAAAGACTTACGGTGACGGAGTGATGCATATGGTCCACAAGATGGATTCAGCACCCATCATCCTTGACACCGACAAGTGTGGGCGTATGAACATGGTGCCCATCATCCTGCAGCAGGTCAAGCACTTCAACGCCGAAGCGGTGTGCGTGATCAGTAACCCTGTGCTGACAGCGCGAATCGTCTATGAGCTTGAATGTCGAGGGACCCCGGCCTTTGGCCCAATTTTTGATTCCTAATTCATGATATTGTTATTTGTCCGTCTTTGGACCGTACATACCTGCCTTTTGCGCTTCGTTGCTTTCTTCGGCTCCTTTTCGTTTTTTTTTTTTGTTTGTTTTTCTGATTTAGGAGTTTGTATCTTTCGAGCATCGTGCCATATATCCTCTCCGGCTCGCGGCGTTCATTAGCGGTACACTGTTTGTTTTTGTTTTTGAATTCTTTCGAAGGGATGTTGAGTTGCAAGACTCCTATTCAGGGGGGGCCCTGTTTGTGTACATATGTCAGTGCTTCCTAGGGGAATTTGGAATCCGGCGCTATGACCCTGCTGGTATCCGTTAGACAAGTTCTCCTTAAACAACCTATAAAATGCAACAATGACAATCTTGACCCCTATGAAAGACAATGTTCATGTATGTGATAGCCGTACAATTCCAAATACATACGAACCTACTCCACCCGAAGGTTTGGGGGCCAATTATAGTGGCTGTGATAGTGATATGGGCTTAGGTTTACATCTAGTAGATTATTTGTTTAAATTTGCATCCTTTTTTAGTCTACCTTCGCCTGTCAAGATTGATATTTCATGTGATGTACTTTAAGTTGGATTTTGTTCATGTTTTCGCATATAGAGAAACAAATCCCTTACTATAGATTGTTGTATAGTTAGTCAGTTGTGGTCAAGGACATGCATTTACGACATTGGCGGCTGTTTTTACCCAATCAGGGAATACCTGCGGACTCCGTACTCAAAACTATGAAGTATACGAGGCCAAATATATACAATATTTCTCTCCTCAAAGTCTATCTAAAAATAAAAATAAATAAAAATCAAATACTCAATATCCAAATCCCAAGAACGAAAAATATATCCCCGATCTCGAACGTTGCACCAAACCCACCGCAATGTCCGAACCACGTAAGGTAAGCACAAGCCTAACCAACATATACATCGCACCCATGTCCAAATTCCCCTTGAAACCCATACCCACCCACGGACATTAGTGTATCCCGAGGTTTAATAATGGACGCCACAAAAGAGCACGGCAGATTGGCATATGCATTATGAAGATGACTGCCAACGCAAAAAAGCAAACCCCTCTAAGAAACCTCGCCATAGACATACTAACAATCAGCGCTAGACTAGCCTGTCTCCCAACGACGCTGCACTTGCTTAAGCACGACAATCTCACCGGCGTGGTGTAAGAGCTGCGTACCGAGCTGATGATTTGATGGCGTAGTTGGAATCGTGTCTAACGGCGTACGGCTGTCGGGGGGTGTATGACGACCTCCGAATCTGTGTGACGGGATGCAACTAACGCTGCTAGGGTACCTAATTGTTGGGCTGGGATAGGGGGATGATTGGCCGTGGTGAATCCTTCCAAGGTTGCACAGCGAATACGAATGACGTTGTGTGGGGTTCTCGCGGGAGCGTGCCTTATCAGGCTCGGTGGATGGGTAGGAGATTTGCAGGGGTGAGATCGAGTCAATTATGGATTCCGTGCTAGAAATTATTGTGAAATTTTGCCGTTAGTGGGGTGGGGTCAAGGATCATGTTGAAAGAATACCAGTCTGTATGGATTGTGGATCAAGGGAGACAACATCTAGGGAGTATACGAGTGTGTGTAGAGTTTTGGCCCTGGATAAATGGAAAATTGGACAGTGGCGTTTTACTTATGATATTAATGAGGTGGAACTATGGATGTGATTGTAAATTTTGTTAATTAAGGATGAGCTTTGTAGAGCTGTTCGTTTTTTTGTTTCTGGGGCTTATGCTATGGTATCACGAGAAGGCTAACGCTGAATGCGGATTTTCAAACAGCCTTCCAAAAATTGTCAGATGGAACGGTTGTAGTCACAGGACATGGTATCCGTTTAGAGTGTGGGTTCCATAAGCTTCTTCAGCTTACGGAGAGAGAGTGGCTTGACTAAATAATCGTTGACACCGGCTGTCACTGCTGCTTGCTGCATAGTATCCGAAGCGACACCTGTAACAGCCATGATGCGAGAGGGTTGGAGACCATGGTCCTTTTCGTATTGTCGAATCTTGCTGGTTGAAACCAGCCCGTCCATTATAGGCATTGATAAATCTAGAATTGACAACCACGACCACGCAGTTAGCAATTTCCGGATGAGGGGAGTTCAGAAAACTTGTAAACTAACCCATCAATATCAAGTCATATCTTCGACTTGAATTTTCAACCTGCTCCAATGCAATCAGTCCATTAGAAGCCAAGTTGTAGCTACAACCAAGCTTTCGCATGAATGTAGCCATGATCTGTTTCATGTTTATATGTCAGATCACAAGGAATGGATTTAGGGTAATGATATACGGGAAAGCGAGGGCAATCTTTGCACAACCGAGTTTGCAGCGAGCCAACTTACTTGGAGGTTGATATTATTGTCGTCTACAATAAGAATATGCATATTGTTCATTTGACCATTCGATCGGATTGGCACGCTCCCGTTAACAGGACTTCGGGAGACCAATTCAACTGGAGGTTGCTGTGAAGGACCTTTCCATGTTTCCAGCAGGCTCAGTGGGGTAGATTTTAACGGAAGAATTTCATGCTTTGTTGGTAGAACGGAAATTGGAGCTTCAAGACCGCTGGTTTGAGCTTGTGACTCGCGCAGATCCATGATTCTTTGGGCGGTTTCATAGATCTTCTGAGGTCCATATCTGCATCGAGAGTTAGCTTAAGTATTTGCGAAAATGGTGAAGTCTGGACGTACGGCTGTGACATCAGGATGGCATTCAGAGGAAGAGGGTGGGTTGGTGGGGATGTCGCGCTGGCCAAGACAATAAAGAACTTGAAATGATGGCCGGCACTTGCAGTTGAGGGTGATTGGTCATTCAACATAGCGTTGAATTTTGTCTCCTCAATGACCGCGATGTCACCCTCTCCCTTCTCAAGTGACTCTGCTAGTATGGTATGCCATCCTAGTTGTACCATGAAAACATTGGCGAGAGTGCTTTGAATAGAAAGCTTGCGTTTTGCATCGGAGCTCAGGATACCAGCGGGCGTTTCCGTCAAGTAAGGATAGTTGTTGAACCCAATGAGACATGCCTTCAGACTATCCTTGTGTCTTTGAATTCCTAGCGAGGAAACATCGTCGAATAACTTAGCGGGAACATGGTCCTTAGGACGCTGTGCGGGAATATACACATCGACCTGGGTACCAACTCCGCTTTCGCTCTTCATTTTGAGATCACCACCTAGGAAAGTCACTAGCTTGTACACGACGCTGAGTCCAAGCCCAACACCCTCTGATAGGGCGTCTTCCTGGGCGAATGGAGAGAACGCCGAGTTTCTAAGAAAGTCTTTTGATATTCCTTGGCCTGTGTCTGTAACGCGAAGATGAACAAGGTGAGTGTCTGGTTGAGTCTGAACTGGGCCTTGTGACAATGACACCTCGATGAGGCCGGTCTGCGTCCATTTAATTGCGTTACCGAGGAGATTCATGACTATTCTCCTCCAGACACCAGCGACTGATTGGATATTCCAAGAAGTGGACTGCTCAATGTTCACAATTACTGACAATTCATCCTCATGTCGAGTAACACGAGGGGTAGGTTGAAAGGCTGACGTTCCAATACCTGTTTCGTTTGCAAGAGAGGAGATAGGCCCAGGTACCTTTCGGCCGGTATGGACGATCGCAGCGACTTCTTCAACCAAGGAGTCGAGGTTAAATTCGGAGACAAGGGATGTTCCAGAATCTTCACTGTTGGTTACGCTGACACTTTGCATGGTTGCCAAGTTGTTGATTTTACAGTAATCCAGCCTAGTATTTGTCAGTCCAAGGTTTCGTTCAACTAACCGTGAATATAACCTACAGGTGATCTATTATGTCCAGTAAGGTTAGTCCTGATGTTGAGATCATATTCACCATGTCACGGTGCGCAGTCTGAAGCGGAATATCACGCAGCAACTCTGCGCTCGCGAGAATTCCGTGTAGTGGGGAGCGAAGCTCATGACTGATAGAAGTTACAAAGTCGAATTTTGAGTTTTCACTGGCGGTCCAGTGTATCCGAGATACTTCGGAAATCATAGAATCTCCAAAGGCTTTAAAGTAGTGCAGGTCTTCTGTGCCCAAGGGACGATGGCTTCCGTTGACCCAAACGAGTGTACCTGCAAGCCATCGGGATTTGTTCCAATCCCATAGAGGGTAGAAAAGCACACACTTAGCTTCAGGGAGCTGACGAGCGAGACGATGGGAGATTTCCTGAATTATTTCGGTATTAGGAGCAGAGATCTCCGAATTGCTACTTTCGGACTCCACAGGGCTGGCTAAATTACTCCTGCTGTCTATGTTGAAGATGTGACCATCTGGAAAGTGTGTGATCAACGAATGCAGTAACTTTTCGTTCACTTTGACTTGGAATTTCGAGTCAGTGTTGCTCTTAGCTGAGCTGCAGCTTATAGCATGGCCCAATGAGCCGCAGTAGTTTTCTGTATTTTTGGGCGAATTTGCATTAGGAAGACCCCAAGGGCTCGCGCGTGAAGCAATGAGAGAATCTGGCTCAAAATTCGACAAGGCATCCCAATCATCATGCCTCCCAGAAGATTGGCTAAAATTGAGTTAGAAAATGTCGATTATCCAAAGAAAGAGTGACTAACAATTGCGGGTCATTTCGGTGGGCATCAAGAAAGACCACGCCGTCCAGATCCAGAGATTCTTTCAGTATAAGACTGGCACGGGCAAAAATTGCAGCTATGCGTTCAGTGAGAGGCACGTTGTCTGGCAGTAATGATTTCGGGGGTCCTTCTACCGAAGGGGGAAGCAGTTCAGCTCGGTCCGAAATTTGAGAAAGCGATGATACCAGTGTACAGTTTGACGCGGCAGGTATGTTTCGAGATAATACTGAGGTTTCCTTTCCATTCAAAGTTGTGGACGATGGTTGATCAAGGGGTGAATAGACACCAATATCCTCTTCTGTGGACAAAGAATCGAGCGTTCCACCCACATCGCCTCGGGTGGCTATGAGACCCGAATCTCCAGAATTGAGCTTCTTCGCAGAGGCTTCGATCTGACCTTGAGTGGAGGAGCTAGTGGGGTCAAATTTCGAATGACTTTTGACGAAATTTGTCAATCCTTTGACTAAGTTCTCCGAACGACGATGGTATTGCACGATCCGCGCATTTTCAAGGTGGTTTGAAATCGAGTCGGCGATTTCCCGAAGAGCAGCCACATCTTCATGTTCAAATTTCGTTCGTGGCTTGTTGTCCACCACGCAATATGAGCCTAGTACGAACCCGGAAGGGCTGTACAATGGCACCTCGGCGTAGAATCGAAAAAAAGGCCAGCCAAGCACATACGGGCGATCTTTGTAGAAATCATCCTTGGTAAAATCGCGAATGATGTTGCATGTCTGGTTGGCCGTTATATTTTCCGTGTCTAGTATCCGGGAAGGATCTTGTCCAGTGAAAAGTCGAATGGCGTGGGGACACACTCCCCATTCCAAGTCAAGTGTAGTTACACCCAGGAAGATGCCATCATCTGGGCGATGAAGATCTTTATTTCGAAGAGAGATCGAGGCGGTTGCCTCCGAAATAACATGCTGACTTTCTCCGTCGATGATTGACACAAAAGACCGATTGCATCCAAAGCGATAGACACCCAGTTGTGTTAGGGCCGTCAAGGTGATATCGGTTGAAAGACGAGGGGGGGATATATCCTGTGGGACCTCATGTAGTTCGGGGTCTGAGCTTGTAGAGACTGGATCAAAAGTACAATAATATCTGTTGAGATCGGGGGATGCGTTAGTGGAGATCGCAATCCTAGGGCGGGGAAGCAACAAACTTTGATAAATCCCGGATTCTCTCTTGCTCAACATCCACCGACTGACCCATATTAGATGGGTCAGCTAATCTATAGCTGGTCACTTCCACATAGGTAGTTAAGAGGTTCTCAAAATATGAGATGTTGTCAAAATAAGAGAGCTAAAAACCGAGTTCCAAAAAAAAAAAAAAAAACGGGTTAAACCTGTTTTGGGGAAACCAGTGTCCAGTGGGGCTTAGTGGTTCGGTAAGAACTCCACTTACTGGTCTAGACTTTAGTTCCATATCATCCTCGGTGCTTCGCTAGTCCAGGAACGACCCCAGCCAATAAAATGGTGGCTTCGGGAGCCGGGACCTGGATGGAATTTCTGGGACAAGTCTACAGAGAACTGTGACCGAGAACCTGTTTGTATGAACGGGGGCCTAATGAATGGGGCTATCCAGAAGGTGCATGAGTCAAAGTGGTTCAACTGCTGTAGGCGACATGCGCCCGACAATCAAAAGCGCTACGCTTCTCGAAAAGGAGCTGATCCCAATAAAGTAACAAGATGGGAGTTGCATCCTCGCGGGAGTGTAAACACCGACTTGGTGGCATTGCTGCTCAAGCATGACGCTAATGTGAATTGTAGAGATTGGGAAGGCGCCCCTGCTCTTGTTGCGGCTATGTCATTTCCAACAATACTTGATATGCTCCTATCTCGAGGAGTAGATTGTCAAGTGGCTTTCATGTCCCCTAAGCTTAACTCAATCGAGTGGGCTATCGAGAGTGGAAATGTTGCTTTGGTTCAAAGGCTGCTCGGCCACGGTGTTCCACTGGAAGTATTCCTAGAAGCGGCCCGGGTGAGAATGATACTGATCGCAGCAGCTACAGGAAGGGTATTTATGCTTCAATTCCTGCGTCAATATGGTGTGATACCTGTTCCCAGTAATGAAGAAGCGCAGAGTGCAATGAGATCTGCTATGAGAAGGGGAGACTCAAAACCACAGAATATCTCCTCAATCAAGGATTTGACCCGACTTACACGGCCTCTGAACGAGGGACTTGTTACGAAAACGGCGACGACTACGACGACCGCCCCAGATCTTACCTGGGAGATGCTGCTGAAGCTGTCGACCCTGAAGCGGCAGAAGCGACCGTTGACGTACTTCTGTGTCATGGTACGGATATAGGCAAAGTGGAATTACCTCCTCGTTTCTGGCCGATCCAGACAGCAACTAATACGTACTAAACTTAGAAGCAATTGACTTCCCTTTGCCTACTCCTGGAAGGAGCTCCTAATCCCCTCCCCAACGACAGGTTTGGCTCGTCAATGCTGGCACAGGCAGCGGAAAAGAAAAAATCACAAAAGAGCCATTGAGCTCTTGATACCATTTGTCGATAAATGCGGCATCTCCCTCAATAATTTGTATCGTAGTCTACTCTTGGTTGGGGAGCTATCAAAGCAATGGGAGAAAGACTGCTTCGAGAGAAGGTGGTGTACCATCAGGCTCTGGAGGTGGTGGAAGAGGTATCCTGTACCCACATGAGGGCTGCATACATTAGCCCACTTAATACACTTGACTAAATCTATCAATAATGAAGCATGAGAGAAATATCCGCGGTAGTTATACGTAGAAAGGTCTTCTGTACATTTATACTTTTTATCGCCATCGTATATTGATGTAGAGTCTACCCTGTGCTATTATTCCCATTCATAGTTGTGATTCCATAGTTCATTATCATCCTTACACCAATAATACCGCGAAGACAGAATATGTAACAAAAACGACGTAAAACCACATCCGAGTGGTATCTCACATACAACGTGCCTTATATCATTTGAACCAGATAAGCCTGATTTCTTCTATTGGGCCATACTGCATCAACATCGGAGATCCTGGTTTCAAGATCACTCGGACACTAGTGTCCAATTGCAATCTACGTACAGAGTATTCCCCACATTCAAGGGCAAAAGAAAAAGAACGAACACGGCACCGAAAGGACTAACACTTCTTCGCATCTGTCTCCTCGACGCTAAACTTCTCCCACGCAGCCCGATCAAATCCGTTCGGACGACTAGACCGCTTGAACTGATTATCCACTCCGCCAATAACTGCAACTGGCTTCACAACCTCGATATCCGCACCATATGCGTGCGATGACCATAGCTCTGTCAATGGCTTGCGGCCTTCCGACTCAGAACCTGCAGGCTTGTACAGGTGCGGGAACCGCTCCTGCATGCTCTTCAGCACAGTTGAAGAGATGCGGTCAACGCTGTCGCAGTGACGCAACTTGAAGAAATCGGGCGGCTGCACCTTACGAAGCTCCTCCTGCACATCAGCGGGGTATTGGCCCATTGCAAAAAGGAGAAGGTCGTAGTGCATAAGCGAAGCTTTGCCGTGGTACGAGCCGCCAGTCTTTGCGCGGTGATAGAGGCCAGTCAGCGCGGCGATGGCACCCATGCAGCCTGTGCCGTAGTCGGAGACGGGGAAGGGGGGTACAACGGGGTTTGAGAGCCCCATGAACTGGCCTTGGGCCCATGCGATTCCAGTAACCTGTAGCTGCAGTTAGTATTGATCTGAGTCCTCGGAAAATTGGATCTGATCACTTACACAGTCTGCGATCTGCTGCCATCCAGCACGGCCAGCCCATTCGCCTTCGTATCCGAAGCAGTTTTCATTCACGTAGACGATTCCTTTGCCGCGCTTCTCGGCCAACGCAGCCATGGCCTCTACTCCGTAACCAAGCTTATCCAGTGCTCCGGGGCGGTAGCCATCCACGATAACGTCCACATCATCCAGGAGTTTTTCAAACTCCTTTCGTCCAGCCTCGCTCTTCAAATCAAGATCTGCTGCAAGCTTACCCATGTTACCATCAACTTGGAAGAATGGCACATCGGAAAGGTTTGGGCTAGTTATCTTCAAAACATCGGCACCATATTCGGCTAGGATACGGGTAACAGTCGGGCCGGCGATGATACGGCACATCTCCAATACCTTGACGCCTTCGAGAATCTTCTTGCTGCCGTTGCGTCTAGCTGGAAAAGGTGTCGAAGGAAGATCACCAGGCAGCTTGCTGACTTTCCATGCAGGCTCCTCGACGTTGAGCTTTCCCTGTCAAAGGATTAGCTTGCTTGCTGCAGTCAAATACGGCGCTCTGTAAAACTTACATGGGGGGTCTTAATGAAGTCCTCATGCTTGTAAGCAGTCACACCAGCCTGGCGTCTCTCTTTATTCATCTCTTCAAGCTCTGCAGCTGTGTATTGCTGTACCTTATTCTCAATGACCTTGATGATTTCTTCATAGTCAGTCAGGTCTGGTCGTTGGCCCTCCAGCCCAATCATGTTCAAGGTCGTCGTGGCATCCAGCGAGCCGTGAATATGGAAGTACTCGTCTGGGTTCTTAGTCTTGTAAAGATTTGCCGACATACGTCGGTAGCCGTTGGATTGGGCAGCCAGCAAATCCGTATCTATTACAGTCAATATTGTCTTGTCGTTTCATAAATCAGTGTACACCAAAATACATACTCTTCAGCTTGGATTTCACAGCCGGGTCCAACTTTGATAGACCATCCACCTTTGCCATGTAAGCTTGACACCCGAAGGCAGTAGCAGCTTCGAGATTGACTTGAATGCCCCGAGGTTCCGCACCAGCACCAAAGCGCAGGTCGGCAATGGCGGCGGCCACGGAACCCTCGATGCCTTTCAGGGCAGCGAGAGTTTCGGTCTCTTTAAAAGGAATGGGGAAGTAGATTTCATTATGACTGGTAGAGAATGAGACATGATCTTTGTTTGCAAGGACCTCGTGTGGTAAGTCGAAGCGTTCCGACTGCTCGCACAGCTCAGAGAAAATTCGACTAGTCTCAAGAACCGGAGAGTACATGCTGCCTGTTATGTTGCTTCTTTCTCTCTGTGTAGATACCTGCACTTGGATGTTGGTTGAATGGAGCTTCACCTTGATTTCGTCGATATCAGATCAACACGAGCCGAGGGTGCCACGGGAGAGTCTGTAACTACAAAGCACGAGATGCGCAGAAGGCTTGTGGAGAGTGAGGTAAGAGTAGGCCGGCTATATAAGGGTCCATGACGACTTCTGATAATCGGCTCCCGAGAGTTTGGCCGTCGGGTGGCCACACCCGCCCCATTACCCGTCGGCTTACCTCTTATGTTGGGATTTACATACCACTACTTGGCGGCAATTATAAGAATGACATGCTAATTTTGTTCCGACTTTCTCTCTCCACTACTTGCAGCCTCGACATTGTCTCAATAGATGACGGGTACAAAGCACACCTCGAACAATCAAGCTGTACCCCGCACGCTGCAGATCCGAAAAAGAGAGCTATCCCGCCCCGGGATCGGATGTGATAAGATCGGAACAGTCACGTGAGAAATTCAGGTTCTTTAATCTTTGAGAGAATGTACAACATACGTATCTGTTTAAGAAATGATCAATATTAAAATTCAGGTTGTCTTGCGAATTGGTTATTGAGATTGTTTGACTGATTTGACAATGGAATGAGGCAGGAAAATGGACCTTTAGTCAGGGCACATGATATATGTAAAAAGACAAGTCCTGATTATATCGCCCCTAGTTCGATAAGCATTGCAAAAAATACTTCGTTCGTGATCCTACACCAAATTTACCTATATTATAGCAATTCATAGATCTCTCCAGGGCTCCGATATAACCCCTTCTTCATCTAGGATCGCTCCATGTGATCACGTGACCTCTAAAATGTTAACCCCGAATCTCCAATCTCCGCGCTGTTGTGACTTTTCCAGTAGATGACGATGCTACTCCGAACCAAACTGCGGCCTAGGGTGTTGCGGCTTACAGCCTATCGCCCGACCCGTTTCAAGTCCGAAATCCCGTTCATTCGCATTCAAGATGGAACTTTTTACAAGAAGTATCCAACCGCCGAAGACCCGTCCAATCCACCTCTATTCCCGAACCTGAACTTCACTCTACCCGCTATTCGCGCTCCCGGCTCAACCAAGGCGGCACCTTTGCAGCACTGGGCTGTCATTGGTCCATCTGACCGAACCGACTTCCTCAATATCCTCCGCGGCGAACACATCTGTATTCCGCCAAACGCACGTTCATATCCATACCTCCTCACAGACGAGATCGCTGCCAAGGACCCACGGTTACGTGTTGTGGAAAATGCCGTCCAATATGTTGGATTCAGTGGTGAGGGCTCGGGGGCTATTGGGGGAGTCCGTGGCGCATACCTCAGTGCTCGCTACGAGAGTTATCGGGAGGAAACCGATTGGACCCTGCTGCAATACTTGCGTGGCCAAACTTCCCTGAACCCAATGGAAGGCGAGGAAGAAGGCACGTTACATGATGAGGATTTTCTCCGACGGACCGTTCGCAGTCTTGAACTAGGAAATCTGCTCACCCTGCCAGTCTCGAGTCTGAGCAATGGTCAAACCCGTCGAGCGCGAATTGCAAAGGCGATTCTAAGCAAACCAGAGTTACTACTTCTTGACGAGCCATTCAGTGAGTATTTCGAATTCACATTTGATGGCTATGACATTCTAACCTCTGTTTAGTGGGATTGGACCCGGTGGCAGTGAGAAAGATCTCTAAACTTCTTCATCAGCTAGCGAAGAAACACGCCCCACGGCTTGTTCTGGCTCTGCGCCCCCAGGACAAGGTGCCGGAGTGGATCACACACATTATGGTTGTGGGTAATTCCCATAAGGTTCTCTTGCAAGGGCCGAGGCTGGTTATCGAGGACACACTCAATGTCTGGAGCTACGTTGCAAATAAGTCTAAGCCGGACTCTCTGCCCGAAGAGCAAACACAAATATTGAAGAAATGTAAAGCAGACTTGAAGGCTGGTGTCTTAGACCAAGAACTGCTTACGGATTTGGTGGCGCATACGACTGCTATAAAGTCCTCAGAAGTACAGGCGCCATTGGGCGGAGAGCCAGTCATTGATATGGAAGGAGTTCATGTCCAGTATGGGGACAAGGTAGTACTCGGTGATTGGCAGCAGAACGTGAATGGTGAAATTAAGGATGGGCTCCACTGGCGAGTTCGTCGGGGGCAACGCTGGGCGATCCTCGGTCCCAATGGCTCAGGCAAGACAACCTTACTATCAATGATTACATCCGACCATCCGCAGGCGTATGGGCAGCCTGTCAAACATTTCGGTCGATCCAGGCTTCCGGAACCTGGCAAACCAGGGATTTCAATCTTTGAACTGCAGTCCCGCATTGGACACTCATCACCGGAGATCCATGCATTCTTCCCGCGTCAATTATCAATCCGCGAAGCGCTTGAGACTGCCTTCGCCGAGACCTTCCTATCAAAGCCGAAGCTGAACATTGAAAGAGATCAAGACATATCTGCAGCCCTGCATTTCTTCAAGCCCCAGCTCGATCCAAACTACGTCACGAGCGAGGTGCCAAAAATATCGACTGCTGGCCTACCGCCCATGACGAAACGGACTCACGTCAGGCTCGAAACATATGCATTAATGGATCACGTTGTTGGGTACGCGGATGAAATTCTCTTCAGTGAGCTCACCACCGCGCAACAACGTATTGTGCTTTTCCTCCGGGCAATTGTCGCCAAGCCGGACATTGTTATCCTCGACGAAGCTTTCTCAGGTCTATCTGCAGCACAGCGTAACAGGTGCTTGCAATTCTTGGAAATTGGCGAGAGACCTAAACGCCGTGCCCTTAATGCCCAACCCCGTTCTCTAACGGAGTCGAAATTCCGGTGGACTGGTCTCTCGGAGGATCAAGCCTTGATCATGACTAGTCATGTGGCTGAGGAGATTCCTGACAGCGTCCGCTACTACATGCGACTGCCGTCTCCTGCAGGCACGGTCGATGCACTTGATTTCCGCTTTGGCATTCTACAATCTAAAACTACTCTCAGACAACCTCAGACCTGGGAGGCGGCCTGGTCCCCTCCAGAGGAGTTCACCAAACATGCCCGCAGGACGTGGCGCCGCAAGCAACATACTTTGCCGGTACAGGATATGACTGAATTCGAATGGTGGTCGATTTAGACACATAAACAATTAGATTTCATCTGGGATTTTTGGGGTCTGTATTATAGAGCTTCTTGTACATTTAATTAAAATCCCAATTCATCCGTGACAGATTAAACGGTCTTTTTCCTAGGTGTGAGTCAATATCAATCAAGCAGACCAAATCATCCACTCGCGAGTAATCAGACTCGCCAAACAACTACAAATGCATACTGAAACTGCCTCCGTATCACTAGGTCTGTATCTCACAAAAGTCCACCGTCATCTAGTACCACCTAGGGGATTCCCCCAACAAAACTCGACTCGGCATCAGCCAATTCCTCGCGAGAGCTTTTGTCACTCCTAGGCTCATCTTCCCTTCCGTCTTGCCACGTTGAGCAATGGCGACAACGAAGCGCCTTTGAGCAATTAGCCCAGGCAAAGCACAGATAAGGTCAAACCACTTACGGATTCACCGATATACTGCTTGCAGTATGGACACCGGACAGTAGGCTTGATGATCTTGTCGTGAAAGATCCACATGTACAAATGTCCGACCGCGTACAAAGTGAGGCTGACACCCAGGAAGTTGAGAACTGTCTCAATAAACACTCTGCATAAACCTGTGTCAAAACTAACCCATAGATTACCTTCGATCAGTAGCTGAGGGAGGTAACTATACATACCCATAAGCCAGAACCAGTGCTCCATCTTCTCTGGCTTGGCGGAGGGTATTATACCCATACTGCTGGTCGAAACTCGGACCCTTGGAGAGGACGGCAAACTTCTGATCCATATTTCGGTTCAGAAATGGCAATAAAGAGACAATTGGCAGTACCACGTCCGATACGAAAGACGTGACGACTTTGGTGAACGCATTAGCTATGCTTTAAGTAGGATATATATGTTAGCAGGGTGGTTACGTTATTATGCAAGAGGGAGAACTCACATCAAACCCAACGCAACTTCGAGAACATTATCCCGCGCCGCGAAATTGATAAATCCATCCCAAGCATGTCGCACTTGCTCCTGGGCCTTCTGGCCAGTACGTAAAAAGACGTCTGTGCTTTCGTCGAGACCGCGCATGTTTGGTCTATAGGGCAGCGTTGTTGCAAATCTCGTAAAGTTGTAGAGCTCAAGAGAGCAGATTCAGGCAAAAGCCAAAAAAAAAAAAAAAAAGTTAGAAAACGCCTCTCAAGGGGCGCCTTTATCGGAGCTTTGGCGTCCATGCGGGTCATGTGGGTTAGGGCGCGGGGATGCAATTAGGCTATCTTGGCGCTTCCTTATAGATGCAGTACTCCGTAAATGTGCATTCATGTAGCCCACCATTAAAAGTTCAGGTGCACTATAGCCACGCTGGTGTGAAAATAAAAACCTACCAAGGTGTGAAGGCGTTGCTTGTTTGGCCCTCGAAATGGCTGAGTTGATGTTTTGGTTATCCAAGTACCCAGTACACAGCAGTACGCGGATGATTATGCTTTGTGGTAAGTACCTAATACCTTGTCGCGGGATTAGTGCAGTCATCTTGCCTGGCCTGAATCCGGTATATATGTATTCATTAATTACGCAGGTCATCCATACACTATGTAACATCTTCTAATGTTCAACACCAATCCGCAGGCCGCCGTTGAAGTCTCTAAAATCACCCCTCAGGGTTCCGATACCGTCTCTCCTGACTTCCTCCACTAGCTCCTTGACTTTAGGCGCGATGCTCTCCGGCGCAAATCCAAAGTGCTCGTATGTCTCCTTTGAAGGAAGGCTCTTTCCAAAGCTGTTCATCGACACCGAAGCGTCAGCATAGCGCTCCCACCCGTTGGAAGGGTACGCCTCAATCACTACAGTGGGCTTCCCAGCGCGCGTCTTCAAAACCGACTGCTTGTACTCCCGCGACTGCTGCTCAAATAACCTAGTGCAAGGGAAAGAAATGACTCGTGTCCTAATACCATGGTCGTTAAGAAGCAATTCCCTAGTCTGCATCGCGTAGCCCATCTCAGACCCGACTCCGATCAAGGTTACATCAAAATCACCGCCCTCTGCCTCGGCGAAGACGTATGCGCCCTTGAGCGTGCCCTCACGCGAAGAGTTCTTGGGGTACTGGGCCAGGCTCTGCCGGGAGAGTGAGATAACAGTAGGCGTCTCGGTGGCCTGGATGGCGGCAATGTAGGCGCCGGCCACTTCTTCTGCATCGCATGGACGGATGTAAAGAACATTAGGCATGGCGCGGTAGAGAGCGGCAACGGCAATGGGTTGGTGCGTAGGTCCGTTTTCACCAACGCCAATGCTGTCATGGGTGGCGATGTGAATCTGCTGGAGGCCTTGAAGTGCGGCCATGCGCACACCGGCAGCGGCGTACAAGTGGAAGACAAAGTATGTGCTCGTCATGGGGATAAAAGTGCCTTTGTTGAAGGCAGAAAGCCCGTTGGAGATGGAGCACATGGCGTGCTCGCGGATACCGTAGTGGATATACCGGCCGCTGTAGTTTCCGTTCAGGCCACAAGTAGTTTGGAGTTCAGGCTAGTTCTACATTAGGATCGTGCTTTGAGACCGGAAATAGAAGTCTGAACATAATGTACTCACGGATTGGAAGTCGACTTTGTTTTTGTAGGAGACATTGACCGAGGGAGTAAGATCCGCTGTTCCGACCAAGAATGAATTTATACTTGTGGCGAGGGCGTTGGTTACGACGCCGGCTGACTTCCGTGAGGCTGTTGGTGTAGTAGGCTGGTCTTCCGTGCGAGGAATGCATTTAGTCCAGTCTTTGGGCATCTTGCCCGCGACACGGAGCGCAAATTCAGCCGCCAGTACGGGGTCTTCATTCTGATACTTTACCAGAGCGTTTTGCCAGCGCGCTTCGTGTACATCACCACGACCAGAAATTTCACTGAAGAAGTCATAGACGTCTTGGGGGATGTGGAAATGCTCGTCAGGATTGAGGTCGAATCTTCTCTTGAAGTTAGCCACTTCGTCGACTCCAAGCGCAGCTCCGTGTATGTTGGCAGTACCGGCCTGAGCAGCTCCGTAGCCAATAGTGGTGCGGACGTTGACAAAGGTGGGCTTGTCGCTCGATTTAGCGGCAAGAAGAACGTTTGAGATTTCTGGTGTATATTAGCAGAGCTTTCACCGCCAAGTTAAAGGAGCTCCGAGACTTACCAGCAACGTCCGAATTTCCGTTGTACACGTCTACTACGTTAAAGCCAGTGGCCCGCATCTTGGTGTTGATATCCTCGGTGTTGGCGATATCCGCAGTTCCGTCACATGTAACTGAGTTATTGTCGAAGATAACACAGAGATTGTTTAGTTTCCAGTGACCAGCAAGGGAGAGTGCCTCGAGACCAACACCTTCCTGAATGCAAGCATCGCCCACCATGCACCATGTCATGTTATTCACTAGCTCATGGCCGGGCTTGTTGTAAGTCGCGGCAAGGTTTTTAGTTGCCATGGCAAGACCAACAGCACTGGCTAGACCCTGGCCAAGGGGTCCAGTTGTAACCTCTATGCCCTCATTTTCGATTTCAGGGTGGCCGGGACAGACGGAGTCGAGCTTGGATGAGTGGTAAGACTTGAGCTGTTCGAGTGTCATGCTCTTGACGCCCACAAGATGCATAAAGAGATACTGCCACAAGCAGGCGTGGCCTATTATGATATCAGTTAAGTTACAAGTGGTTTTGCTTCTGCGTACAACCGGAGGGGCGTAGAGGACATACCATTTGAAAGAACGAAGCGGTCCCGGTTGAAGTAGTTGCAATTATTTGGAGAGTACTCCATGACATATTTATATAGGGAAATACCGATCGCAGCCATACCCATCGGAGATCTACGACGAGTTCCACTTAGCGCTGCACCGCAAACAAGGGGATTCCCGAAGAGGGTATTGACTTACCCAGCATGGCCTTCGCCGTACTGTTGGCATAGATCCGCGATGAAAGCTCGGAAGACATTCATCACCCGCTCATGCTTCTCTGCGCTCGCGAATCTGAGTCCATCAGCATCCCCATTGCCGATCGCTGAGACTGCCTTTACCGGCAGGTAATGTGCGGGCTTCTCGAGGTGTTCCAGCGAAGGTGCCATGGCGTAAAGTTCGACTGACTGCGAGATTAAGATTGACTGTTTGAGGATAGCACTTCGTTATTAGAAAATCCAAAAGGCTAGCGGACAAAATCGAGCGGAATGCCGATTCTTATACCCAGGGCATCATTTTATATCCATCGCGTGCCCCGGTAATCAATGTATTATGCCACTACTGGATCGTGGATGTTCGGCATCGAGAAGAAATCATGGATCACTCAGATCCGACAGTGCCAGTGAACCAACGAAGGGAAATTTGGCGACTTTGCACAAACCTCCTGTTGCCGAATGGTGAGCGGCCAATGTTGGTCGGGTATAATCATTCGCTTCGAGGCCAGTGGCCCTCGCCTCGAGAACCAACCCGCAACTTTGTCTCTAATACCACCGTCGAAGATGGGACCCTCGGAATTGGTTGGTTTGTCACGGCAGCTGGTGGACGTGCAGTCTTATGATGTGCAGATGGTGACCTGCCAACTACGGCGGTATTGCATCGGGCTGATCAAGCCGTTATACTATCAGCATCGCTTACGGTGCTGCTCCTGTATTTATTGTCTTTCCGGAGTACAGGCTTATTCATGCTTCGGTAAATCTAGGTTCTGATATACATTATTAATCTATACCAATATTCCTTCTTAAATATATGGTATACTGGTATCAGTGAGTACATATATGTAGCCATCTTCAAGAAAAATGACTGTCGAGCGGATGGTTCTATCCCGAACCCCGTCGGGATACTCAGAAAACACCTCGGTTATATAAGCAAAAATCAGGGCCTCCTGAGTATCCCCGAGCTGGACCCGACAATGGAATCTCCACCCCCAACCCCCAAGTGGGTCAGGCCAAGGCGGGGTAATGAATTCCGGGGAATATTTTTCACAACCTTGGCAGCTTCGAGACGAAGCCCACGGCAGTATCCCCGATGGATGTTACTAACGCAAAAGATTCAGAAGGCAACGCCACGGGGACTCGGCGTCGCCGTGTTAGAATATCTCGCGCCCGCGGATTGAGAACCAAAACAGGATGGTGAGTGGATACGTACCAGTTCGGAATGCCCCCTAAGCGAACATCAACCTCATTCACAAGCACGACAGCCTCACCTGCAGGGAGAGACGTGTGAAGTGCGACGATGGAAAGCCCACTTGTGTACGATGCTCTAAGTCAAATCGTGTCTGTCGATACGCCCAGGTAGATGACCAGCGAAATGCAAACGGATCCGGAGCCGACGATGAGTCTCTAAGGGCTCAATCGGATTCAAGGGAGGAGAGGATTGAAGCGTCACGTTATGGGAGAAGCGGTACCGATAATGCAGGCGTCGCTCAGGAGGAACTACATAGTTCCCAGGAGCAACAGCTGAGCTCTGGACCAACACCCTACTTTCAGGCTACCGGTCCAACCCCTGCTGAAGCCTTCGCCCCGCTCCAGCATAACGGCTCGAGCGAGACGCCACTGAATGACTGTTTGGGTAATGAGCAGACACTGTCCGGCCTTGACTCGAGCTTCTTGGGTTCTCCACTTTCACTTAGCCAGATACCCCTGCTCAACATATCCCCCGGTGAATGGTTCGATCTGGTAGCACGGGATGCCATCAACAATATCCAAAGGCTCAATGATGCTTCGACGGGCGACCCACGATGGAAGTTTCCCGAAATTGCCCTCTCGCGTAGACAGTCACCAGCACCTGAATGTCCTGTGGCTCATCCCGAGCAAACCGAGAGGGACCCTGAACAGCAGCGACGCACTCTGGAACATCGAGGTGACGGAGTCGAAGCCCCTTTGCTAGATTATCGTCAATTATCCCAGCCTTGGAACACGACGAGTAGGATAGAAATATCGGCACTCGACCTCAAGTTCTTTCGATACTTTATCGATGTTGTTGGGCCGATTCTAGACTTGTTTGATCCCGCTCGGCATTTCACTAATGTCGTGACGCATCTTGGAATGCGAAACACGGGGCTTTTGAAGTCGATACTCGCAGTTGGGGCTAAGCATATGTCTCTGGGTCTCATGCATGGGCCAGGTGAAAATGTATCAGGCGAGCATGCGGCTCAAAATGCGAATACTCGAACTTTGCTAGCAGCAGCGACTGACCTGCCATCAGAGTCAGACCTTGCTCTAACACATATAGCTACACAATATTACTACGAAACGCTTCAATATCTCTCGCAGACATTACTCTACCCACCATATGCGGAATCCCGTGAGATCTTGGCGACAGCCACCATGATCAGCATGTATGAGATGTTTGACGCCGACGACGCCTCGGCCAGTGGTGACTGGGAGCAGCACCTGCGAGGCTCGTTCTGGATACAGCGGTCTCAGGACAATGATGGTGAGTCCGTTGACGGCTTGAGGCGAGCCGTATGGTGGGCGTGGCTCCGGCAGGACATTTGGGCAGCCTTTCAGGCAGGACGGCCAACTCTTACCGTCTGGCGTGCTCGGAAAAAGCTCGAGGAACTTGATTCAGATGAGCTCGCAACACGGATAGTCTACATCTGCGGCAAGTGTGTAGAATATGCCGCATGGGGCGGAATGTCAGCAAATAAGGACACAAGACACAGAATGCAGCAGGGTGACCGGCTTCTCCGCGTACTCGACGACTGGCATAGTGTCCTCCCCGCTTCTTACCAGCCGGTCACCGTCGCTGTCGATCACGGCTCAAATACAGTGTTCCCATCTATATGGATCCATCCGCCTAATCACGCAGGCGCCATGCAGATGTACCATTTTGCAAGAGCCACCGTGCTGCTGAACCAACCCACGATGGGGGGACTAAATGCCTACTGTCTCCGCGAGAAACAGCTCAGTGAAAGTGTCAAGGTGGTCTGCGGCATCGCCAATGCGTGCCAAGAACATGAACCTGCAATAGCCTTTGTTAATGTACAGGCTCTGTTTGGAGGTAAATGCCTCTCATCATTTTGTTCCTGTCCTTTACTGACATAACCCAAGTTGGCCAGTTTGTTCGGTCGCCTGAGATGCAGCGCGAGTTGCTTCGTATCTTGGAGAAAATGCTGAGGATCAGCAAATTCCCCAGTAAAGGCCTTGTTACCAAACTCCAGAAAGCATGGCAAGTATAATTTATAGCAAAGACAAGGCAGGATTCTCCCGAGTAAATTAATTCCCTGGAAAATTATGTATACTAAAAGGAGTTTAATTGAGCTGATTTCAACGCGGACCTTTTATGGACCAAGACTAAATACAAAATGGACTATCATTATTCCTTCAATTGAACTCCAAGTCTCCTCACATGTGTTATCCGTAGATCACCTCTTTCATCATTATCATGGACTCCCTCCCTCACCACGCTCCGACAATACCAGCAACCGGAATATCGATACCCGTAGTGTAAGATGCACCGTCAGAGAGCAGATAAACGTAGGCTCCGCCGAGCTCTTTGGGATCAGCTAATCTGGGCATGCCGCCATAATACTGCATTTTGAGGTTCCAGTCCGGCGCCTGATTCACGAAGTAGGTCATAGCAGTTTTAATAAATCCCGGCGAGATTGAGTTGACACGAATGCCATGTTTGGCCCACTCCATAGCCAGCGTATGTGTCATATTCCGCACAGCACCCTTGGTAGCTCCGTAAGGAGCCGAAGGCGCCGCACGGTTAGGTCGATAACTTGTCATGGAAGCAGTGAAGACAATGGATCCCTTGATTCCGAGATCAATGAAGCGGCGGGCCACAGCAGTAGCACAGAAGTAGGCGCCAAAAACGTTGAGATTGAACAGTTGGTCCAACTGGGCGCGGCTGAAGTCAAGCGCCGGCTGGTGCTTTGTCATACCAGCATTGGCGATGAAGCCGTGGATGGCACCTCGTGCGGAGATGACAGCATCAATTGCTGAGTTGACACTCTCCTCAGAGGTGACGTCGCATTGGACGTAAGATAAGCGCTTTGGGTTGGCAACCTGCAGGGCGACAAACTCTTCACCAGGTTCGAACACGTCCAGACTGAAGATGGCTGCCGCCTCGTTGGCTAAGCAGACCTCTGCGATAGCTAGGCCAATACCTCGGTTGGCACCGGTGATGGCAATGACCTTGTCCTTCAGCGTAATTTTCCAGTCGTGGTCTGGACCTGGTTGCGTGTCAAGGAAGGCAGGGGCTGGTGCTGCGACTTCGGCAACAGGGGCGCCTACGGTGGTGTCATGAACACTTGGAGGCATTATTGAGAATATTTTTGTTTGCCGTAAGAATGAGGGACGATTGAAAGAATTGTTAAGCACTTGGAAAGGGAAGGCACCTTCTTAAGCCTGTCGTGGCCTTTTATTCAGCCAACCAACTCGGATATTGCCTAAATACATACCGAATGGTTCGGTATACTAGAGTCGTGTAGCGTCGGGGCAGTTGAAAGATCCCCACCCACGCGTTGTAGAGGACTGCTACCCCATGCCGACCCACGGTCACTTTCCGCGAGAATCAAGTAGGAGATCAAGCATGTCCTTCGAAGCGAGTCCTAACTAACACCCATGCAATGCCTGCACTGGCGGTCGAGACCGACCCTCGTATCGAGGCGCGGAGATCGACCAGCACCCACGTGGAGATGAGCCCCAAACAGTTTAGCTTCATGCAAGGCTTGTTTGACCTTGGAAAATGATCTAAATCCAAATATAACGGGACCAGGACGCAGAACGTTGCGGAGACAGCATTAAACTACTGCAAGTTGACCTATCAATTTTCTTTCGGCTCTTCCAATTGAAGTGTCGGTGGATGTCGTATCGTAAAATGAAGGGTCTAATCAATGGTGTTCACCTTAGCGATCCTAGTATAGGATTGCTAGACATTATAGATCATTTCTTCTAGACTTTGGCACAACCCACTCTAACCCGAACCCAAAATGGGGTTTGGGTTATAGCCAACTAGCTAGTTATGGAGCTTCGATCATATAATATATATTGCAAAATATGGAAGGATTAATCAATCCCCTGGTATGCCTATGGTTGGTGCTTGGGCAGAAACACCTCAGAACGGGCTCTTCCCCAATATAACTTGAACTCTCTCTCCAGCTCCTTTGTTCCCATCATTTAATACCTACATTCATAGTGCTTAAGACCTTTTTACTTCTGGGTCGGGGCATCAGTAGTAAACCCATGGACTCTGGCGAAGGCTAAGCTTCCAAGGTAGTCTCCTTAGTCTGCTTATTGACCATGTGAGTGAGAATACTGCTCAATGGCGCGGTATTAAATACCCCATGGGGTGATCAGACGGCAAAATATATTCCCTTCCGCGAAGTTTGGAAATATTAGACTTTCCCCAGTGGCTTGATTGGCGCTGAACGAGAGGCCCCACGTTGGCCTCGATGCGACCACACACGCCAATCGCACAAGGTTACCCCGACTATAGAAAGTGAGAAGTCGCGCTTGGGACGTTTTGGGGTGGATATGGGGAAAATGAGCATGACATATGAACGAATATCCGAATTTTTCTAGGTCCCAAAGCCCTAGCCTTGTATATCCGGGGTAGGGGATAGTACATACACATTCTGTAAGGAGGTTCATGTCCCACCTAACATTATTCTTTATTCTTCCAACCTTTAGCTCTTCCAACAAGTCATCATGGATCGCGATTCTGAGAGCCAATCGAAGGATGTCTCCTCTCATGAGGTTGAGACTGTGAATATCAGCGAGTGTATCTCGTTCAGCCCAGAAGAGGAGAAGGCGTTGGTGAGGAAGATTGACCTCACTCTCCTGCCGACTGTCTGGATCATGTACCTCCTGTCCTACCTGGACCGAACTAAGTGAGTATGAACATGTCATAGCTAGAGGTCTTGTACTTCGTCAGGGTGCTAATGGGCGTTTGTGTACAGCATCGGCAATGCAAAGATATCTGGCATGGAAGTAGATCTCGACTTGTCATCCAACGAATACTCGATTGCCCTGGTTGTCTTCTTCGTCGGATACGTGGCTTTTGAAGTGCCTAGCAAGTAGGGAAATCCTATCCTTCGTACTCATCCTGGATCATGGCCGCTAACTGCCCTTGTTCTGCAGTCTTGTTCTGGGTCGGTCACGACCCTCTATCTTTCTCCCATCCATCATGATTCTTTGGGGTGCATTGACTTGCGTAATGGCTGCTATCAACGATTTCACACATCTCGTAGTTCTTCGAGTCATTCTTGGATGTGTCGAGGCTGGCTTTGCCCCGGGTGTGATACTTCTCCTTTCATCATGGTACAAACAAACTGAACAGTCCAAGAGATTCGGTGTGTTCATCTCCGCGGCCGTCCTATCAGGCGCCTTTGGTGGCCTGATTGCTGCTGGTATTGTTGATGGCCTTGAGGGGGTTCATGGGATTCGTGGTTGGCGATGGCTGTTCATTATTGAAGGTGCCGCCACTGTCGGTTTTGCTATCATTTCCCTCTTCATTCTTCCCGATTTTCCGGGTACATCGCGACGTCTCTCTGAGCGCGAGAGGCAGATCGCTGTGGCACGCCTGGCTAGTCAGAATGTTACCGTTACCACCGAGAATACTGAGCACCTAAGTAACTGGGGTGCTTGTAAAGTAGCGTGTCAAGACCTTCGCACCTGGTCGTTCGTTATTGGATATATGGTTCGAACCCCCTTTTTTGTCGCTTATCTTTAACATCACTAACCAGGTCATCCTCTATAGGTCATCGTCGGTTCAAGTACCCTGACGTACTTCTACCCTACCCTCATAAAAGGACTTTTTGGAGACGCATCCGTCAAAGAGATTAATTTATTGACTGTGCCTATCTATGGCGTGGCATTTATCGCCACTGGTGTCACATCCTACTTCGGAGACAAAATTCCCAACTGGCGTGGCGTCATTATTGCCAGCTGGCTGACATTTTCTCTGGTTTGTTCGATTATTGTTTGTGCTGTGTACAATTTCACAGCTCGTTATGTTCTCCTGGTTCTCATGGCATCCGGCCTTTGGGCCACGAATGGAGGTACACTGGCCTACGCCTCCTCTGCCTTTGGTGGGATGCACCCCCAGGCCCGAGGAGTTGCTTTGGCTATGGTGAATGCACTGGCTAATTTGGCCCAGATCTACGGATCGGTACGTATCTCACTAAATCATATCCTTTGTTCGACAATAAAGCTAACTCGGAACGCACAGTACCTGTTCCCAGAAAAGGATAGCCCTAAGTATATCATAGGATTCTCTGCCATTTCGGCGATGCTAGCGGTAGGCATTGTTGACTTTTTGTTCTTGCATGTTTGGTTCCGTCGCCGCCAGCGTAACCAGTGATGATACTAATGTTGGACGTTGAACCGAGCCTGAAATATATCCAACGTTGCACATGAGTCTGTATATCTCTCGAACTATAGCTATGATATTCCAACTGAAAATAATTCCTCGCGTTGGCCATGGTTTTACGTATTGTTGAGCAGGAAAGGTAAATTCGGACATCAAAGGAAGTTCACCAGTGACGATCTGGGGAAACTGCGTAGAAGATAGTTAGGCTTCGAAGGATTGATATTAAGCCGGTGTAAGGCACATCCGGTAGTTACACATGTAGGTCTCAAGCTGTCCACCTACTACCTGAGCCATGTGTTTATTGAGTCGGTAGAAGCTACTTCCTTGTTTTACGCCTCCCCTACGTTAACACGAAGACCACGTTTATCTCGTCATTTGTGCTAGTATGACTAGCTGATCGCTTTGGGAGGGAATTGCATCTGATATATACCGCCATTGAATACCAACCTTAGAAGTGTAGTGATCATGCTAGCGTTATCATTCGGCTATGGCACCAACAACTTCACTGCTTGCCCTTTCGCAATATGAGTTATGTCTCTGTGAACCATGAGGATGACAGCAAATCTGAGGATTGTTTGGTGGATGTTTTTTGAGGTCTTTACGCAATGGGTGTTTACAGTAAACAAGAAACAAGCAGAAGCAACAAGCCAATTCTAACTATAAGGCTGGCCTATAATCGACCTACACATGTGGACAGTAAGCGAGATTGTGGCCCATTAAGCGAGATTCGAATCTGGAAACAAGTATAGTGCCCGGTTAGAAGACTGTAAAATACCCTGGTAGGAGATATGAAGTTGTAGGGTACTATATTTCCTATGTATTCTAGATTTCATAGCTCGCTTAATGGCCACATGTGCTCGTCTACGGACCACATTGGTTCATTGGATTCGATCCGACAGCAACTTAGCATAGCAGAGACACCAGATTGCATCTACCATGGCATGGCCAATACGTATGTAGTAAGATGTCATTGAAACTTCACCATTTCCCCATACCCCAGTCTTTTGAGGCTTAAAAGGCCTCACTTACCCGCATAGCTAAACTAGCTGAACCCATCTCTTAACACAATGGAAATAAAAAGGGCTGCCATCCTGATCGTCTCCGACGAAGCCTCTAATGATACCACTTTGGACCGCGGGCCTGATACTCTTGCGCCTATTCTGGTCAAGGAGGAAAAGTGGGAACTCTCCGCAATTCGCATAGTTCCGAACAATGTTCTCCAAATCCAGCAAGCACTTTGCAACTGGACTAGTGGCCCCAATTGGCGCCATCTAGTTTTTCTTAGTGCCCCGGCAGGCTTAGCAGTCAAGGATATTACCCCCGAGGTGAGGAGATGGTCTGGATCTTTGTTGGCAACTCGGTTCTCGTGTGCTGAGGACATCACTCTAGGCCTCCTACCTGATTATGTACACCCCAGCTCATTCATATCTAGCCGCAAAATTGGAAAGACAGGTTATTGGTGTTCGTGAGAAGACTTTGATAATCAATTTCCCAGGGTCCTCCAAAGGAGCCATGGAGGATCTTGAAGTCGTTATGAACCTCCTCCCGCATGTCATCCTGCCAAACCCTCGCTCTTTACATACTAGTGATATGAAGAAACCAAACAACAAGACCGGAGTCACTATTGTCCAGCATCTACCCCAACCCCAACATCAACCTTATCGCCATTACCATCATACACATGGCCATTCGATCCCCAAAGCGCACATATCTGTACCAGACTGTCTCCGATCCAAATCCAACAGACCCACGATAGGCCGCAATCAGCACTACCGCCCTTGTGCCGATCCTATGCTTTCTGTAGAGGAAGCACTACGCGTGATTCACGAGCAAACTCCTGCACCCGCTGTGGTCAAAACCCCTGTCACCACTTCCATCATCGGCTCCGTCATTGCCGAAGACGTTTACGCTAGCGAGATGATACCAGCATATCCCACCAGTCTTGTCGATGGCTATGCCATTATTGCCAAAGAAGGCGGATCCACCAAACTCATTTTCCATAGAACTTCAATCGCCCACGCCAACATGAGCGGGGCCTTTGAGCCCCTACAACCAGGAACCATTGCTAAAATTAGCGCTGGCAACCCCATCCCTTCTAATGCCAACGCCGTGGTTATGTTCGAGGACATAGCATCCTCAACCCTAGACGGCCAAGACGAACCAACTGTTGAAATTCTGGCCGATGATATCGTCCCAGGAGAAAATGTCCGCGAGCCTGGCAGCGACGTTGCCCTTAACTCCAGAATCCTTGCTCGTGGCGACCTTATCTCCCCAGTTGGCGGCGAAATAGGTCTGCTTGCTGCTACGGGAACGCGGACCGTTAAAGTTTTCAAGAAGTGCCGGGTGGGCGTTCTCAGTGTCGGTGGCGATCTCGTGGAGCATTCGAACCCCTCCACCCTCGTCAGAGGCCAGATCCGCGATTCTAACCGCCCATCCCTCTTGTCGTGCCTAGCCTCCTGGGGCATTGAGACTGTGGACCTTGGTCTCGCCCGCGAGACAGCAGCAGGCGAGCTCGAACATACCCTTCGTGACTCCCTATACGGTGTAGACCGTGCATTCTCTGGCGTCGATGTGCTCGTAATCACTGGCAGCATGTCCCTGGGCAAACTAGATTTTACTCCTATCATTGAGCGCACGCTCGGTGGATCCATTCACTTCAACCGCGTTTCTATGAAACCCGGCACGACCACTACCTTCGCAACGGTACCCTTCAAGGCTACCACAGCCGACACAGCTACCAAGAACATCCTACAAAAGCACACCTCCAAGCTGATATTTTCGCTCCCCGGAGATCCAGCCTCTGCGCTAGCCACCCTGAACCTCTTTGTCTTGCCTTCTCTGCATAAATTCGCCGGTCTAGGCGAGTCCTCCCAGGATATCGCTGCCAAGCCGGGGATTACGCCGCAGGTAGGTCTGCCTCGGGTCGCTGTCGTCTTAACCCACCACTTCCCCCGCGACCTCAAGCGAACCGAGTACCACCGTGCTGTCGTGACTGGCTCTCGATCGGACGGCCGACTATATGCTACAAGCACTGGTGTTAGTGCGGTAGGCAGTCTTGCAAAAGCCAATGCTTTAGTTATACTCCGTGCAGGGCGAGGGGTTGGGATCAAGGGTGAAATTGTCGAGGCGCTGATGATGGGTCATGTTCATGCCTCCGATACCCGCATTATTTGTTAAGACTGTGGCCATCTTATAATGAAATGACTTATGTAAATGGAGGCTTGGCATCCTTGGCTCTCACTTCTTAACATTATACTAGTATTAAATTGGTTAATTGATTTGCTTACTGTTTTTAATTAATTAATTTGCTACGTGGTGGTATAGTAAATGGTACAGCAGAAAGTATAAAAAAGAGTGCGGGTTGGGTGGTGGATCCTCGCAAGCCACCGTCTGTAATTTTGGTAAAAAGAAAATGTAAGGACCGGTCATATATTATATTTAGATACACAGATAGAATAAGATCAGGAATAATCGTTTCTACGCCTGATACGGAGAAAGTAGGACTGGCCTTAGCGTCCCCTCCCATTGTAGCTTGTTCCATTTAAGCTTACTGTATTTCACTGTTCCTGAATGCACTCCATATTGAAATATAAAATCTACCTCATTAAGATTGTAAGCACGAATAGGTTGAAATTACCAGAACCGGTAAGGCGGTATTCACTTATAAGGTCTAAATAGTGGGGAATTTCGGCCTCTATATCAATCTCGTTATGATGCTGCCTATCTTCTAGTTTTGCCTGCCACTGTTTAAAGCCCTCTTTACAACCCTTTCCACTACTGTGCCCCTTGACGAAAACTAAATCTCATCCCCAATTTCCGGAATCTCAACTTACGCTGAAATTTCCAGTATACATCCCATACAGTCTATTATTACCGGATGCTGATTTGTGACTTTGTGTAATTCACCGAGTGTTCTCTGCCGTTTGACAATATGGCTCATTTTTGGGAAGACACGAAGCGCTACTCAAAACTGGGCCTCGATAAAGCATGGGACACCATCGACAAGCTGGGCCCTCCCATGAATCGTCTCTCTAACAGACTAGGTGCCGAGGCCTTCTGGCCAATGTCTATCGACAAAGAGAGCGACAAAGCTGCACGCATCATTCGCAGTTTCTGCAAGGATGGTTTCTATACTCCCGAATCCGAGAGTACTACGGATGAATATGGCAAGATCAATCGGCCCAAAAGCAATCAACGTGCTATCATAAAGATACCGCAGCATGTTATCAAGAATGCAAAAGGATTGGCTATCTTCACCACTATGCGCACTGGTCTGTGGGTTAGCGGTGCCGGAGGTAGTGGAGTGTTGCTGGGACGCATTCCCGGAACTGATGAGTGGAGTCCACCATCCGGTATCCTCCTACATACCGCTGGCATTGGCTTCTTGGCTGGTGTGGACATTTACGATTGCATCATGGTCATAAATACATACGAGGCCCTGGAAGCGTTTACGAAAGTCCGTTGTACTATCGGTGGTGAATTGAGCGTCACCGCCGGCCCGGTCGGTATAGGAGGACTCGTTGACAGCGAAGTTCATAAACGACAGGCACCAATTTTGACATACATGAAGAGCAAGGGTATCTATGGCGGTGTCGCATTGGACGGTACGATCATCATTGAGCGCTTTGACGAGAACGAGAAATTCTATGGGGAGCGCATTTCAACCCAAGAGATTCTCAGAGGCAACGCTAGGCACCCGCCTAGATCTGTTTCCAACTTGATACAAACAATCCATGCAGCTCAGGGAGATACCGCAGATTTTGTACGTCTTATTTCCTCATCTGGCGATCCCCCCCAGCTTGGCACCGCCAGGTGATCTTGACTATAATGCCCTGGCCGCTGACGTCTGACAAAAACACAGGGAGCAGACGTTGCAATCTATGGATCTCTTCAAGCAGAAGACCAGCAAGGCAATCAAGGTTTCAACAATTCAACAGACCCCAAGAAAACCCAGCTTCCCCACAAGTGAGCTGGGGATAAATGAGATACAATCTTGCTTCTTTTTGTTTTGCTCCTTCCTGTGGCGATGAACAAGAAGTTACTCTCCCCCTAGTATATAGTAGTAGGGAAGTTGAAAGGGCACTTACCCATGTAACCCAATGCTTGCGGAATTTCTGGTAAAAACTTAGAATCAGACTTTGCTTCAATGTCAATACCGTTTATGTAGATAGGTTTACTCTTAGTGGAACGATATTTCCGGACATGCTCATATGTATAAAAGATCAACTCATTCAGCGTGAATCGATTATGAGCTTCGCTATTTGGGGTGTCACCAACAGCGTTTTCAATTCGTAAGAAATGTGTTAGAGCCTTCTCTCAGTTGTCTTAAACCGGTGATGTTTTTGGATGTCGTTGATTCCGTGCGAAGGAATTGGTAGACTCGGGTAACTTTGCTGACAAGTACAATTTTTGGTTTGGAAAGCTCGATGAAAATTCACAGGTGAGCGTATTCAAATCATGTTATTTAAATCGGTGGTCGTATTCTAACACTACCAGTAGACCCAATGAGTTACAATAACTTATAAATTCGAGCACGGATGGCATCTTGATTCAGATGATGAATAAAGCAACTACCACTTAAGCCTTTGTATTCAAAACTTCCCTCCAGTCAGACGCATCCCCACGAGAGTTTGAGGGAATCCCGGAAATCGAAGAATCCAAAAAATAGCCAAAGGGAGACCAAATCTGATAATAATCCTAGATCACATTACTCATATAAGAATTTGAAGTTGTCGCCTCTGTTCGTGATGGCGCAGAATTTAATACTCTGATATACATGGCTCAATATGATATATAGGACGTTATATGTAGGATAATACCCCGATTTTCTTTTCAGATATCTTTTCAGATGTCTTTTCAGTTGTCTTTCTTTTTCTTGTATAAGAACCTGTAGTTTGTTACGTATCTTCTTTCCTTTCTCGCCTCCTTTCTCTCTTCGTCCGCTCCGCTCTATATGAACCAAATACAGTTCGTTTCTCTCACCATAGAGATCCCTCGTGTCATGATCCCTGGATTTCCTGAACCATTGCTCCCATTATCTCGCAGGTAAACCAAATTGCGATCAATATATTTCATGTCAGCTAACTGTCATTAGCTTTCGAAATCCATGCCACCCAAAGGGAGATAGATCGTAAATCCGTCCCGAGTACGTTGCCTATGATGTATGGAATGCAAAATTGTCCTAATAACTGCCTCAAAAGAAGCACACGTCGCAAACAGGAAAGAACGGATATTCCGATCTACATCCCCTTTACTACCCTAGACGACAGGGAAACGGCCACTAAGTTCTTGATCACTCGGTGCAAGAGGAAGGGCCTGGAAGGCAGGAATCAATCTGGAAAGAAGAGGCTTAGCAGTTGCGCCATTTCATGATATTACTAACCGGGGGGGGGGGGGGTTATGCGGGTGTATAAGCACTCGGATATCGGATATGACAAAGGATGTTGTTGACTGGGCTCCGCGTGGTGTTGAAAAGGGAGCTCTCTTACATATTTCAGACGAAAAGGATCAGCGTAAAATCGCGAAAATCCTTGATCATATCAAGGACCACCATTGATCCCTAGAGGTGTCATTGTGGCTAAATCCATATTACAAATTTACACGCACATTCCAACAAAATATCCCACTTCCATTGATATATCTATACACGAAATTGATCCTGGATACGCAAAGCCGTAGACTCAAGAAATCCAGCAACCCAAAGATTCTCTATCTCGCGGCGCTCAACCTTTTGCATCAGTCCCTCTAGACGTGCCTCTATATTATCGCATTCATCTTCAAATTCTGTCTGGTCTGCAAGATCTCGGATGAACCAATAGCTGCGTTCCTTGAGAACGAGAGAACATCTCGGAGTCTCTGCAACCATATCAAGTCCGGTGTCTTTTACTCGTGCTGTTCGGGACAACAAACTTATAAGCCCTCTGTAAACCTCACTGTTAGGCTCGAATTCATGGTTGTTTGGGTATTTCCTGGCATAATCTGCTGTAGCTTCTGCCCGTTTCATGAAGGCGCGACATTCCTTTTGGAAGCTTTTCTGGTACAGCGAGCATGCTGGCTCACGGTTAGACATTCTTTTGCTGGAAAGGCAACTAGGGTTAAAATTGGGACTCACTTAGGCCTTATCGTTAGCGATTTGGAATTTATCAAACTAAAGAAAATAAAACGTGCAAACCTTGTTTTTGGAGATTTGAAAGTGAGTTGCTTGATTGACTTACTCGGGAAAATTCTGGAATAATAGCTGTTTATAATTTCAGGTTACTGTTCACTTAAGCTATGCATTGAAGGGCTCTAGAGAGAAGTAGAAAATGAAAGGTACCAAAGCATATAAAAGCCTTTGTTTTGTTGTCATCCATTTCTCTTCAGGCTGGTCGTTCACTTCTTTCATATCTCGTGTAATCCCAATTGCATTGAGTCAATGACTTTGTCAATTGGCTGAGGATTACATAGTTTAGACAAAAGACAACAACATTATTTGACTTCTTTGTGTTCCTTTTCTACTGACGAATACCTGGAAGATGCCAACAAAGCGATTGTGGCTTCCTTGTTATATGCAAGGAATTACAAAGGCAAAAAGAATCAAACAATATCTCCTCCCTTCATAGAATGGCAGAAGAAAAGCTCTTATCAGCATAGGTGTATATAATCCCAGCACCTTTCTTACACATTAGACTGGTTTTGAGTCGGCGACTGGTTCAAATCCCTACAAGGACTAGGAGAAATACCCCCTTCATCGGTGAGGCTAGTGGTCTGTCGCGGCCAGCCACTTCTCTCTTTAGTTTGTGAATTTTTGTTACTGTCCGTATTGGTGGCATATCGGCTAGAAAGCCTAGACCAAACCTTGGTATGCATGACCTTAAACAAAGGCCGCATATTTGACAGACAGGACGCAATAATTCCGACAGCAGGCTCGATGCATGTCCACACGCTTGTCGAGACTTCTTTATCTGTTCGAGTATTATTAGGAACTTCTCATATGTGTGATTTAACAGGAAACTATGCGTGCAGGTAATGTGGTCACCCTTAGTGGAAAGCTCGATCAGGACGACCAGACGAATGGTATCGAAAATTAGGGTCCTGCATGATGTTAGAGGAATATTTATCATAGGGACAGCGGGTAAAACCCACAAGAATCTCAAAATGAGAATCCCAGAAAGACCCAACTTCTGAGCCTTGGATATGGGAAGGTTTCACACAATGTGCATAGGCAGCAGGGGGATGATTGTGTCCGTCGTGATGTTGGGCATCTGAAGACCGTAGTAGAATCTTGACAGATTCACGCAACCACCTTCTATCATGGGGTGCCATAGCTTCTCTGTTGGGATGCAAGTGAAGTAGCCTGCGAGAATACTGCAGGTAGCCCATGGGATCACAATCAGAGATACAATATTGACGGCATATCTCATGGTCGGATGGAAAACAGTCTGTGGTAGATCATCAGGATGGATAGTTTAATATTTGTAGTGCAGCCGGGGTGGAGGATCGAGCCTGTAAACAGTATCTGTGGGTATGTCAGTACATGGTCTAAATGTGCGATTCACAGCGATGCGAATACAATGTCATACCTTTAGGTAGACAACGGTCTGTTCGGGAGAACAGCTCGATGATATGGGTTCCGAGTCCATTTTATAGTACTGCCATTCGTTAGGTCATGGCTGGTTTGGGCGTGAATGATCTCAACGTACACACAACTCCTACGATCGATATACCATATTCAAAGGTCTGTTTGCGAAGATTAGCCTTGACATGTTAATATTGCTTCTCACCAACGCAAGGATAATGAGCCAGTCAGCCAAAAAAAGACTGCTTCCGTTGATCGCTCGGTAGATGATGCGGAAGCCAACTGCGGTAGTAGACAAGAGCAAAGCAAGTTGAAGCGATAACCACATAGCGCAAGTTATCTTGTTCATAGCCATGGATGTTATGCCCCACTGACTCCACCATATTGCACATATCAACGAAGTATAGAAAGTGACTTCTCAAATGAGTGAAAGCACTGACATCAGCGCGATATTCTCCGTTCTCTGTGTCTCGACTAAGACAATCAACCTGAAGTCACCATGCCCTGTTTACAACGTAGGTGGGAATATGATAAATCACATTTGAAATGCCACCAGCATACAATTATCTGCAACATTAAACCAAAGTAATAGATTTACGTAATAACCCGCCTTGATCTTCAAAGTTAACATCTCGCTCTTGCACCTGTACATAACAAATCGGCAAAGTTGACAAGCTACAGAATAATCCGTAGTCCCATATCAAATAACAAACGCTATTTCATCACAATGCATAGACTATATACACAAGACTCCACGCCATCGAACTCTGCTCCTTCGCTAGACATACCGCATTACCTCGGTGGCGGGCCATACGACATCGGCCCGGGAGTAGTATACGGCGAGAGCAGAGTCGCACTCCGTTCCCTAGCGACGCGAGATCGGTACTCCTCACGCTTCTGGATCTCCTTCTCGTCCTGAATCAATGTGCAGCATGTACAGCAGGTCGCCCGCACGCAGTCTGACACGATACTACCCTGGATGCCATATGCCTTCCTCGTTCTCGTATGTTGGACTGTGGCCAATAACCCTGCTTTGATGTCAGAATGGTGTTTGTGCTTTTCTCGGTTTTTCGATCGCGATGATTTAGACCTCACTCAAGCTTGGAACAGGACTTGGACTTACATTGACATCCGCATAGCAGTCCCATGCCCGTGCATGACCCATTGCAAGTCTCGTATCCGAGCATATTGGTCGGGTCCTCCTTCTTCGATTTCATCGAGAGTCGGTGTTGTGTCCTCCCATACAGTATGCATGGACATAGCAGTCCCAGACAGCAGATTCCGAAATTCGAAAATTCACACAGTCCGTTGTTCCATCCTCCTCCCTTGATCTCCTGATTTGGATGGGTGGTTTGGCCAGGCTGGTGGTATGCGCTCAGGTCATCTGGTTGGGCAGGGTGCGATGTTGTCGCTCTGGTGGGTGGAGGGAAATACAGCGACTTGGGTGACTGTAGGGGATTTTCGTCCGGAACAATGGGCATGGTTTCGCTCCGTGGTGGAGCCTCGGGGTTTACTTTCAGAGGCAGTGGCCCTGGTGAGTTCGGGGGTGGCGAACTGGGAGGTTCGGTATACGAGGCATACTGCTGGGTGGGTATTTCGATGCCGCGCTGTTGTTCCTGGAGGTGGGTGTATGACTGCGTCGCATGCGGATGGCTCACGTACGAATGGGAAGACATCGGGGTGCTGTACTGTTGTTGTTCAGGTACGTTCGCATACTGAGGAGATATGGTCATGTCTATCTGTTGGTGCCACTGGTGCTGCTGTTGCTCCGGTATGTTTGTATACGACTGAGTCGCATATGTCTGAGGAGACATGGTGTGACTTTGCTGTTCGGCTATGTTTGCATACGACTGGACGGTATAGGATGGGGTATAAGCTTGAGCGGCGTGCTGCTGATGCTCGGGCGCAATTGCGTACGACTGAGGAGACATTGAAGTGTTATGTTGTTGCTGCTGTTGTTGTTGCTGCTGTTGTTGTTGCTGCTGTTGTTGTTGCTGCTGTTGTTGTTGCTGCTGTTGTTGTTGCTGCTGTTGTTGTTGCTGCTGTTGTTGTTGCTGCTGTTGTTGTTGCTGCTGCTGCTGATTATGCACCAAAGGCGCATAATTGGCCGGGTGTTGCTCGATGGGGGGACAGTTCGCATAATCCGGGATTATTCCCTGATGCTGAAATTGCTCTTTCTCACTCGGCGCATATGACCATGCTCGCTGGTGCTCTTTCGGGGTTCCTTCCACTGCGGGATGGTGCGGGGGCGCACTCTGGTCCGCTGGGGGAGGCGAGGCTAAATCCCGTTCGTAGGATGATGGGTGCATTTCGAGTGGTGTTTCCATAAACGAATATCTCTGGTGGTTTCCTCCCACTGTAGTGTCCACGTTCAGGCGACCCATTTTGAAGTCAAGACAGTGGGCTTTCTCGTGAACTTGTTACCAAATAAATAGAGATTCACTCTGATCGAGATTCCTCAAGGGGAAAATAGCAGATTTGCCCGATCACAAGGTAGATAATTGAAACTGGGAAGCTGTATGACACGCGACTCAACAGCTTTCCCACTGGAATCAACATGGGTATTAGGAAAAGAAGCAGTTGCTAAGGAAGATGCGATCGGTGGAAAATGGGATGTATAAGGTCCCAGTGGCTATAATGCCTCAAGTGTGAACGAACGCGCATGGTGGAAGGAAGCCAGCATCGAACTAAGGAGTGGAAGACCATAGGAGCCTTGTAAACGGGGAGTACAAAAGTCAGAGGTCTGCGGGGATCTCCTCTCTTTTTGTTCTACGACGAAGCTGGTTCGTTGAAAAAGACCATCCGGGTTAGTCCTGGTTGGCCCTGGTTGGCCCCTAATGCATCTTCTTCACCTCGTCGAGGACTCTGGTTGGATTACGACCCGCTCGGCTCCCAATCACTTTTATCCCATCACAATCACACTTAGGCGCTGTTGGTTTTTTGACGTAGTTCGTGCTTGGTTTACCAAGGGATTTATTATTACTAACTCTATTATTTATCCATGGATGTCCAAGCTTTTGTGGAATATAAGAATATGACCTTATTTAACATTTTATCCAGTACTATGTTGTATATGTATACTCTGAACAATTTACAACCCGATAGAGATATACTGAGATTATACCATGATATTGTAAGTCGATAATATGACCTCGGGATACTAAACAGGCAGCAGCTTTGAGAAATTTAATTCCCATACAAATTATACCGCCTCATCTTGGCCACCAACCAGTTGACATCTTTTTCCGAGATAAGGTCATTTTCGTGGCTTGTCAAAGTGGGGGCAATTAATCTGAGAATGCTTTTTAGTTCGTTTAGTTCGTTTAGTTCGTTTAGTTTCTTTGTCGGGGACATAGGGTGAAGGAGATATAAGCCTTGGTCATTTTAGTCTCTGAGCTTAACGGGTATTAAGATATTAAGATGCTACTAGTACCTAGGTAATATGTTAAAATGTTACAGTCATTGGAGGTGAATCAAGGACACCTATTAGCGATCGACATGGCTGCACACTATGCATTAAGACAGATGATTGGTAGATCATGTAAGATAGGAATCAAAATAAAGATACTGAGAAAATGGAAAATATTTAGGCTCGAAGCACAAGGTGTAAATCTCATGAAGCTTACGAAGTACAATATTGTTATAACCCCATATCATTATCATTCCGAGTTCTCTAATACTCATGTGTTATCATTTTTTGGTCTCAATACTCTAGGAACCCTAGCCAAAAGATCCAACTAGTTGGAAGAGAAGTTCTGTAAGACGTTGCACAATAGACCGAGTACTTCCGTACTGATAGTCTTGTAATACTTAATAGGAAGCTGTATATTCTTTGCATAAAGTGAAGTGAAAGAGGCAAACTCCCCGCCAATTTTTGGGGTTTTTTTTTTTTTTTTTTTTTACATATAACTTCTTCCATATTCTTTTTCTTTCTCTCTTTTTTTATTCTCCATATCAATATCAATATCTTCATCTTCATCTTCATCTTCATCTTCATCTTCATCTTTTTATCTTTTTATCTTTTTTATTTTATTTTATTTTAGTTTTTTCCTAATCGGATCCACTCAAGGGCGGTGACGATCGAAGACTCGCTCTCAAACTTCCCCATCTCCCTTTCCCTTTACTCCTTGAACTCTTCATCCTGGCATTCTGACCGATTTGCGGCTTTTCACTAGCCTGTAAGATCTCTCTCTGCCTAAACGTGCCCCAATAACTCCTTCCCCACCCCCCTTGAATGCAAATAGTTGGAAATTCCTAACGCCAATCTTTCTTCCTCAAGTTCTAGGCATCTATCTTAGTCTTAAATCCTCTTTTTTTTCTTTACCCCTAAACCACTCCGGTTTCCGCTTCCATACCATCCTGTCCTGTACTTGACCAATGTCCTCCCCATGTCAAACTCGCCGTCCGTTTCCGAAGATACCTTGCCTAGTCCCCTGGTGACACCTGCTACGCCTGCCCAACATGATTGCTCCAATATCCTGGGTACCCCACGTCATCACTTGGGGCAAGCCCAGCATCTGTCCCAGGGGGAGGAGGTATTATCACCGTCGCGCGCTGAATCCCCCACCCATTCCTGGTCTCAGCCCGCATCCCGATTATTCCCTCTAAAAAGAACCGCGACTGCGCCTCCAGAGAATACTGCGCACCCGGATATTGCCTACAGGCCTCAGCTGTCAGAACGTGACAGCATTTTCGCTACTCATTACCTTCCCTCAGATAGTGCCGCAAATACCCCACAGTTACCCCCCGAAACGGCCTTGGGCAATGAACGCCAGGTCAACCTGATCCCTAGCCTCGACGATGCATCCGTGTCTCCAAGTGCATTCTCCAAGGTCTCTCCCCACCGTTTTAACGTCGACCCTTCCCGCATGGAAGTTGACGTCCACAGAAACTCTCCATTGCGTTCCTCTACTCTTTTCTCAACCGATCTCCCTCGTTTGTCTCTCCTGCGCGCATCCATCTCGCCGACTGATCAGTCAAAGAAAACCGAGGTAGAGGCGGGCGTGCAGGCTCAGTTGGGCGGATCGCAGCGGTACAAGGTGCCATTGGATAACACAGGTACGAAAACCAGTCGGTTTCAAGGCACTTTACCTGAACGGAATCTCTTCCCGTCCACACTAGATGATGTCTCACGTACCTCCCATTCTTTGACCATCCCATCCTCTGGCCAGGGCTCTCAGGTCAGTCCGGGTCCCTTATCCTACAGTCCGAAAGAGGAAAGCCCTCAGACCCCTGTGGCGGTTGAACGAAGCCCCAGCAGAGGTCGTCGTGGCCGGGTTGATAGCTCAATTGAAGCCAATCTGACCAACGCGGAGCCGGCTTCTAATGTGCGCAGCCGTAAGTCCAGCCACTACCTCGGCCTTTTTAAAGAAAACACCACTTCATCACCGGATCGCAAACGACGGGAGGATCGCGGCCGACCACAAGATGAGACGGAGTTGAGGGATCGCATCATGGATCATGAACAAGAACCACATCGTTTAGAGCAGGCAACTTCGCTTCGTAAAAGCACATCACTCTCCGCACTTAACGATGCTCCGTCTTTCCAACCTCCACCTCAGCCAGAGTTGCCCCACACCATACATGACGAGGTACCCTCTAAGCATCACCCGACAGCGTTGCCACGCAACTTGTTGGAGGAGATCCGAAACTTTCATCTCACACCGGGCGGTCGCCATGGATCTTCTTTCTCGAAAAGCATTCCAACTCAATATTCAGAACGCAGTCGGGACTACTTCAAGAAGGATCTCCACGTCGAGGTATCTCCGTCTGACTCTTTCGAGGAAGAGGAGCGTGGATCAGGGCAATTTGGGGTTGAGGAGGAGGAAAATGAGCAGATCTCCTCTGCCGTTTACTTCCCCCACGAGCGTACAGTGCCTGATGAGGTTGATGGCCTACAACAATTTCCCGACGGGCCGCTCGATGTGCAACCGGGTCAGGTGTCGGCTACAGAGAAAGGTCATGAGCAGATGTTAGTACCCCAAGAGCGTAGCGATTCTCCCGAAAAGGAAATCAGCCATGTGGATATATCCTTTCGATCTAAGAATGAAAGTAAGATCCTTTATGGGGATATCCATTCTCCACGAGAGAATTTGCCACAAACCCCTTTGAGTGCCATCTCTGAATCCGGCGATTCGATCTACGATACCGAAATTGAACCCCAAACAGCAGATGAAAGTATACAGTCTGTTGACGAGGCGGAAAACCTGACTGCCACACCGACCCAGTCTTCCCAACTTCTTTCTCGTCCCCAACCCCCGCCTCCGGGACCTCTTGGTGCCGTGGAATTGAAGCCCTATCGCCATCAGGTTGGCGGACACACAACTGTTTTCCGCTTTTCTCGACGCGCTGTATGCAAGCAGCTGAACAACCGAGAGAATGAGTTCTACGAACGCATTGAACGGAGACATCCAGATATGCTTGTATTTCTCCCAAAGTAGGTAACATCAATCCCACGGAAAGCAAACCGTTATTAGCGCATTGAATACTAATATTCTTGTCAGATACATCGGAGTGCTGAACGTCACCTTCTCCAAGACATCTAAACGAAAGGATCAGGTTGATTCTGCCGATGGAATAATTCCAGAGGCGACACCTGCCAATGGAACTTCAGCGCTCAGCTCTCAGCTTCTCGAGGCAGCAGAATCACAGGAGCCACAGCGAATTGTTAGCCAGTCCCAAGTCACAGGGGTCATCCCCAAGGTCATTCTTGAGAACAATCGCCACATCATTCCTGCGGATCTTTTTACACACCAGCAGCGACCGCGGACAGCAGACGCTTCAATAAACCGCGCACGATCCGTTGATGGCCTCAAGGGTATGTCAGCGGAGTCTGATACATCGGCTCTAAGCAAGCGGGCCAAGATCTGGGGCGCCACAACAGTCAATCTCAAGCTTCAAGAGCAGGTTCTCCGCGAGGTATTCAGCCCTCCTGCTATTCATCATCATCGACGACACGCTCGAGGTCATGCCCATTTGCCAAGAGCTAATTCCGACATGCCCGCCACTACCCACCGCCGAGAGAACCTATCAGAAGACCACACAGCTAGCGATCGACGACCAGTCCCTGGGCCAATTGCAGCTCTAAAGACAGAAGCGATTGACATCAAGGCGCCCCCTAGTGAGGGTCCTGCTCTTTCATCGTCAGCTTCCACTGCCCTAGATGCCAACCAAAACCGCTTAGAGAAGATCCGGACCGAAGAGGACCCTAACCGAACTAGCTCGCTCCCTCGGGCTCCTCACAGACGGCGGCATTCCGGGAGTGGCCTCCGGAGACGTGGTAGCATGAACTCCCGCAATAATGGAGAGCTTTTGTTCTTCGATGACGATGATTATGGCGGTGACAAGGAGGATGAGATTTTCTCCATGGAAGCCGATACCTCAATGCCGAATGCTCCTTCCACTACAAAACAGTCAACTTCGTCAGTGTCGGAAAGTAACTCGACCAATGGTTACCACGCCACGGAAGCTTTCGCTTCTAGTAGAACTTCTGATCCAACCCGCTTCAGACCGCAAGAACCCATCAACCCGGTCTTGCCCAGCAACCCTAAAGAGGCACAGCTGAGAAAGGATGAAAGAGTGCAGTTCTTCCTTCTCCTTGAGGATCTGACAGCTGGTATGAATAAACCATGTGTGCTAGATTTGAAGATGGGCACTCGACAGTATGGTATCGAAGCGAATGAGAAGAAGAAGAAGTCTCAGCGACGGAAATGCCAGTCCACTACCTCGCAGCAGCTGGGTGTGCGACTCTGTGGCATGCAGTCTTGGAACGTCAAGAAGCAGGAGTACATCTTTGAAGACAAGTATTTCGGACGTGATTTGAAATCCGGTCGTGAGTTCCAGGACGCGCTCACTCGGTTCCTTTACGACGGCGTCAACTATGCCAGCGTTGCCAAAAAGATCCCTGTCATTCTGGAAAAATTAGCTTTGTTGGAGCACATGATTCGACAGCTGGGTAGCTACCGACTCTATGCTAGCAGTCTCTTGATTCTTTATGACGGAGAACCACAGTCTTCACCTGATCAAGAACCGCCTCGTTCTGGTGAACGCACGTCACTCAAACATGGAACTTCCAAAGACAGCCAGAGCAAACTGGAAGTTCAATTGAAGATTGTCGATTTCGCTAATTGCGTCACTGGCGAGGACGAACTTCCTTCAGATACACCATGTCCACCTCACTCCCCGCACGACATTGATCGTGGATATCTGCGTGGCCTACGCACACTTAGGATGTATTTCCAGCGGATCATGAAAGAGGTTAGTCTCGATGAATTCGTGGAACGCGGTGAAGGTGAAGCCATCGCGCTGGGCTCTCAACCTGCGGCTCGTGAGAGACCCTCTGCTCAGTATTGGGATGAGACCATGATGGAAACCGACGCGGGCGAAGTCAGTTTCTAGTTCGTTTTTTTTTTTTCTCTTTTTTTCTATCTTCTCGGCCTACTGCCGATACGTGGCGTTCGGGGGTTAGACCCTTTTACATGGGACCGCCAGCATTCATATGCACCAGTGCCTGATCTCGCCTGATCGACACTACGAAATAACGACCCGACCCTTCAATGGCTGTTTCTATGATCCCCGTCAACGCTTGGATGCATTTAGAGTCCTTTTGAGGTTTTCTTATTTTACCCGTTTGTTTCTATTTTTGCTCATTTTGTTTCACAGAGGCCTTTTCTTCTTTTTTTTTTCCTCGGGCGTGTATCAGTTTTCTCAGTCTTGTTTTTTGATATTGATAATACCCCCCAATGTCTCCAAATTCTTTTTTTTTTTTTTTCGGTCCCCTTCACGGGTTGTTATCATGATCTTATTTTACTTGTACATGAGTATCCTTTTGTTTCTATCTTTAGATGGCCAATTCCCCTCCATTTCCACTATTTCAAAATGACATGATCGGATCGCTCTTGATCGAAGCTTTTCCTTCGGTTTTTCTCGTCGATAAAAAAGGGTTCTTACTGTAATGGAGGCCAGTGTCATGTGATTATGGGGTAAATACCATGTATGATGCATGTATTCCACCTTCACTGATATCTAGTAGACCTGTGTACGTTTATAATAGACTAGATCTTCTAAGAGTTGACGACATTTGGATAACATATATAACTTTGTAGCTCTAGCTCTTGTAGCTCTTGTAGCTCTTGTAGCTCAAAAGCTGAACTCCAATGACGTAGAAAGCATTGAACAGCACAACATCCCGGGATCCACCCAGCCGACACCGCTCCCCGCCCTTGAAGCTCCATCACACGGACAATGATGCCCAGCATTCCATCGTTCATGCCACAACTTCCATCTTAAACACCTTCCTGTCTCCCATTGCCCATTTACACCTACCTCGCCTATCTTACCCTTCCCCTCGGCAAAGAGTCGGTACCACCGCCTAGCGCAACCGGTGCGGAGAAAGCACGATGACGATCGATAAGCGCGATTTCGACGCAAATCGCCCGCTCCTCCAGGATATCGATACAGAACAAGATATAAACGACCGAAGCGCAGAGCCATCACGACGACATTCATGGAGCCCCGCTAATCATGAATTTGGTCGGAGTGATGATGGGCTATTGAGCGATGTCGTCGGGGAGATTGTCGAGCGAGACAGACGGAAGATGCAGAAGGAGGTTATCCGAGTGCTTAGCTTTGGCTGGGGTGTTGTTACTTGGTATGGAAAACCTTTCGCCAGGCTGTTATATTTACGAGAAGATCTCAATTGGGGCCCTGGAAGCTGACCCTTATATTCGTGCCTTGTAGCTTGGGGGCCGGCAGTATCACTGCGTTCTCTCTGTATGGCCATCTACTCCTTACCCGACTTCATTACTCGCAACTCCAGGTCAATGCCGTTTCTATCGCTGCGGAAATCGCAATGTACCTCCCCGTCCCTTTGTTCGGCTACTTGTGTGATCGGTACAGCCCGTCGCCACTAGCTATGTTCTCGGGACTGGTCTTTGGTATCGGGTATCTCCTCGCTGCGTTCACGTATAAGAGCGGCCCGCCTGCTGATGCGGGCGGCTCGGGATGGCCGTTCTGGGTGATGATCGTGGCGTTTATCGCCATTGGTATGGGGACTAGCTGCATGTATCTAGCAGCTGTTGCGACATGTGCCAAGAACTTCGGCAGGGGAAAGCACAAGGGTATTATGCTTGCTGTTCCTATTGCGGCGTTTGGTCTCAGTGGTATGTGGCAGAGTCAACTCGGGACATATCTGTTCTACGAACGTCTAGAGGATGGGAGTCACGGTGATCTCGACGTTTTCCAATACTTCGTCTTTCTGGCGCTGCTATTGCTGGGAATCGGGATCATCGGTACCTTTGCATTGCGCATCGTGGAAGATGATGATAAGTATATTGATGAGACAGTTGAAGAACTAGAGCGCAGTGGACTGCTAGAGGAGAGTGATTTCTTCCAGCCGCGGAATGAAATCAGGCAAGTGGTTGAGTACGGCACGTTCTCTGATGCATTCGATGAGGAGCAATCAAACCTGTCCGACGAAGAGCGCGAGCAGCAAAGAATAGAGAAGGAACGTGAGGAAGAAGAGCGCCGGAAAAAGAACTGGCTCCTCAACTATGAAACCCGTGTCTTCTTACAAGACAACACCATGTGGTGGCTGGCCGCCGGCTTCTTCTTGGTCACAGGCCCCGGCGAATCGTACATCAACAACGTGAGTTTGTCGGAAGTCTTACCTCCACCTCCACACCATTAAGCTAACTTATTATCCAAAGCTGGGCACAATTATCCCAACGCTCACGCCTCAATCCTATCCCACAGGCGCATCACCCCCAGCCGGATCCCCGTCAACCCACGTCACAACCATAGCCCTAACCTCGACCATCGCCCGTCTCCTAACAGGCTCACTTTCCGACTTCTTCGCACCCCCAGCAACACACCTCTTCCCTTCAATTCCCGAGGGTTCCCGAAATATATCCCCTTCATCCTCACGTCCCACTCTCTCCCGCATGACCTTCCTCATCCCCTCAGCTTTCCTCCTCTCCCTGGGCTACCTCCTCCTCGCCTCCCCCCTCCCATTAGCCCACCCAGGAATCTTCAACCTGACAACCGCACTAATCGGCTTCGGGTACGGTGGCGCCTTCTCCCTCGCGCCCATCATTATCTCCGTCGTCTGGGGCGTCGAGAACTTCGCCACGAACTGGGGTATCGTTGCTATGATGCCTGCGGCCGGTGCCGCGCTCTGGGGTATTGTCTACTCTGCGGCTTATCAGAATGCTATGGATCGCGGCGACGGTGATGGATTGTCTGATGGTCAATGTCATGGATGGCGATGCTATGGGTTCTGGGCTGTCGGCTGCACGGTTAGCGTTTGGGTTGCTGTTTTGGCTTGGTTTGCTGCTTGGAGGGGGTGGAAGAGGAGAGGGGTTGTTGTTTAAATTTCTTATGTAGCAAGGAAGGGGTTGATTTTGTGGTTTGTCTTCGAGATATCTAATCTGTCTGATATCTACCTTTGAGATCTGGGTTTTATATGGGCGTTAATGGGTTCCATACATGGATGTGGTTTCGCATTTGCATATAGCTAGGCAATTTTTTATTATTTCGGCGCTTTCTGGCATCTTATATTGATGTTCAAATATAATACTTGCATGGGAAAAAAAATAAAAAGGAAATCGCTGCATTTGTAGGTGTGCTACTCAAGACTACTCTGTACTAACTGGCATTCCGTCGACAGCAATATGCCTCATAAACCAACAGGACGTCTACTTCATTTAGAGGACAATATCCAATTTCCGAGCCAGAAGATAGGAGAGGCAGGGTATCAGAAGCCCAAGTAGCACTTAACCAAAAGATAATCCGACGTGCCAATTGGATGCAATATCCAGAATGCAGAGACACGCTCTGCAGTAGCTCAAGCTAAAAAAGGCAATCATAACCAAAATTAAGCATGAAGACAAAAACAAACCTAAATGTCCGTCGAACTCGGATCAAGTCCAGTGAACACTTTGTACAGCCGCCTACTGGCAGCGGGTCCTATGCGCGCGTTCGTCAAGGAGCCGTTTTTGTTCGCAGATTTCTATAGCAGTCAGCAAGAGATTCCAATATAAAAAGCAAAGCCAATCTAGATGCTAAATAAAGGCCAGCATAGAGATTGAAAAAAAAAAAAAAAAAAAAAAAAAGACTTACCTTGATATCCTCCAGCATCATAGCACCATGCATCCGCATTCCACGGGTCAAGTCCGCAACACAGGGATACTGTCCCGCAATCCCATAAGCCATAGGAGCCGTTACGCGATTGACCTCCTGAATCATCTTGATAAAAGTATCCTGCTTATCAACGCCCGTCTTCACCTGTCCGGTATCCATACAGAAAGCCGCATTGTGTGCTTCCTGTCGTTCACGACGGTATGGCACTGTCGAGATGTGCTCGGTGAAATTCTTAATCCACTCTGCGGAATCGGCTGGCGCGGTCGTGTGGTGAATGAGACAAGAATGCGTGACCTGCAATTCGAGCAGAGCGTCTTCGACAGTCTCGTCATCGACGAGAGGCACCGTGTCGGGCTTTTTCTTTGGTTTTCGCGCTCTGCGCGTTGTGGTTTGTTCTTGATCTTCTGGTGCGGTTGTTTCGGCCAGCTGGCGCAGGACTTCGGCTTGGAAGGCTCTGTTGCGTGCGTTTGTGTTTTTGCGCATTAGGGCGGCCAGCCCTTCGATTAGGTAGATGGGTTTGCAGTCTGGGTAGGCGCTTTTTATTCGGAGGACGTGGATTTCTAGTGTTTCTCTTTCTTGGTCGTCTGGTGGCGGGGTTATCATGTTGATGAACTCTTGCGCTGGTAACAGACACAGCACGTGGTCTTCTTTTTGGATGAAGGCTGGACAGGGTTCCCAGTACCGTAGGGTTTTGTTATATGTGGCGTTCATTTTGCGACGCCATTTGACTACGTTTGGAATTGCGCTTGTGAAGAATGTATGTTGGACGTCGAGGCGTTTCATGAACTCAACGGTTTGAGTGCCGACGCTGCTATCTTCGAGAGATGTGGCCATGTCGACGATCATCTCTGGTGTGGAATCCTTTTTGTTCACTTTCAGCTTGTTGACGCTCGCGATATCGGCTGCCCGTTGTTTCTCTTTTGCTTTCTCCTCTTTGAGCTTTAGCTTCCGCTCTTTCTCGAGCTCGCGTTCTCGTTCTCGCTGTAGCTTTGCCTCTTCGCGTGCTTTGGCCTTTGCTTCCTTTTCAACCGTAGTAACTTTGCTTGTCTTCTTTGCTGTTTTCCGGGGCGCTACTGGTTCGTCAATGTTGTCGTCGGAGAGGACCTCCACAGCCGTAGATTTCAAGCTGGTGTCTGTCTGTTTTCGAGTACCACACTTTGCTTTAGGGCCTGGAGTCTGTTCATCGCCAAGGCGAGATAACAGGCGAGCAGTTGATTCGGAGAAGATAGGATTCGGGGCAGTCGGTTTTTTCAGCAGTTCAGAAAACTCTGGCAGAGCAAACGGATCGCTAAATTCATCAATATCACTACGCCCTCGGAAGCTCGAGGGCGGAGGTTTCATGGGATCCGACAATACGTCATCGTCAGTAAGCGCAAGAATATCCCGGGTTGAAAGATTCGTTTTCCGCGATGGTGGCTTTGGCAAAGGAACGGGGGCCGAAGAGGTAAAGACAATTGGATCTGACCCTTCAATATGCGATTGAGATGGTTTGTTCTGCGCCGCGGCGTTTACTGGCGGCAGGTCAAAATCATCATCGGAGATCGAGAACCAAGGCTCCGCCGTAGAAGCTGGAGCTCGAGGTTCATTTGGCGTGGTGCTTTGTCGCAGAGAAGAAGTGTTGTCTTGATCGCTCACTCGCCGTTTCTTGGCAGGCTTGTCGAAGACGTCTTCATAGTCAAACAAGGATGTATCGAACGGGTCTGACGAAATCGGATTGAGCTGGTGAGATGGACGTCGCGACGGAAGTTCGGTTGGCTGTCGCGGTTTTGATGGTTGGGGCTTTGGTGGAGTAGGAGGATCGGAGGATAGGAGATTTATTATTTCGGGCATGTTGAGAGACCCCAATGCCACTAGGGCCGGCGATTAAGGATAAAGATCAAATAGAGGGACGCGACGTCACCGCGAACAAAACACGAGGTCATGTGACTTATATGTGTGAGGGGTTATATGAAGTTGGGGGGTGAACAATGTGCAGTACGGGAGATGTGGGAACTGGTTGAAATTGAGAAACAGTCGGTTAATATAAAGTACACGGATTCAAAATGCATGGACTATTGTTTATATCGCTCGAAGTAAAATTGCAGCCATCACTGCAACAACAGCCCCAACCAACGCGAGAAGGACAAACACCTGCTGCCACCCATTGAACGGTCTTCTTTCAGCTTTGAGCATGGTGGAGATCTCTTCTTCTAACCTATCACCCATAGCAGTGAGCGAGAATTCCTGCTGCGCCCTATTCTTGCCAGCAAGAGCCATGCGCTGAAGGTCCTCCCGACTTAGTCCGTAAAGTGCCTTGTCCATCACAGCAGTCCACTCTTCATCTGCGTGAGCGTCGCGGAGCCAGCCCGTTTCACCCTCGACAATGGTCTCCAGTGGACCTCCAGTATTGGATGCTAGTACTGGGAGACCAACACGCATTGCTTCAACGGGTACAATTCCAAAATGTTCGTTGATCGGTGTGTAGAGAAGGAGCTTAGATTGCGCCAACAGGGTATCTTTGAATGCAGTAGGAACAGAAAGAAGGAAGAGGACATCAATGTTATCGGGGATTGAAAGCGCAGATACGACTGTCTTGGAGGTTGCAGTCTTCAACCCGAGACTGGTTGCGAGCTCATCCAGCTCTTGGTGGTAGTGAACATTCTCGTGGACACGGTTGTCGTAACCGCCTGCAAAATACCATGTTAGACTTTATACGAAACGTAAATCCATGCACAAGGTCTTACCAGCAATCACCAGCCGCGTCCCTTTCCTCTTCTCCGCTCCTAGTCCATTATAAGCGCGAATCGCCAACGCCATATCCTTCTTACGCTCGAAGCGGTTGATGCTGAGCAAAATCTTCTTCCCACCCCAGAGGGGGTCTTCCTCCGCTTTCTCGGGCACTGACACCGCGGAGTCCATATCGACACATGGATAAACCACCTCCACATCACCCAACTTATCCGAGCCAAAGACGTCACGCACGACCCCACGGGAGAACCTGGAGTTCGCAACAACCCGATCCGACGCGCTCATCGCCCATCCTTCAAACCAATCAAACGGGAACCGGTACAGGAGCTTCGCCAAGCGAAGAAGCGAGCCGCCCTCATCTCGGCGGGCAAGCAATTGATCCGGGAAATGGCAATAGAAGAGAATGCGTTGACGTCGGGACTGGCGCGGGCGGCCGAAAGACTTCAAAAATGGCACACAAGCTGGCAGCTGGTCCACAATGAAGATATCGTCGCTATCCTCATTGTCGGTGGTTGTGGTAGTTGTCTCCGGTGTCCCCCTTGTCCCAAGCTCGCCTAGTAGTGACACGGTAAGATGTAGCTGGCGCAGCGCAGCCATGAGGATGTGAAGTCGGCCGCAGACATGGGCGGGGAAGAGGGTGTTTCCGCGCACGCGGACGTCCAGCGTGCCATCGCGCGCCTCGTCGAAGCAGTGCGCCTTATCGCGGTGGGAGGTGTAGATCGTTACGCGGTGGCCTCGGTTCTGAAGGGCTAGGGCGACGTCGATTATTAGCCGCTCGGCACCACCAATACCCAGATCCGGGTGGATTATTGTCACATTGGACCGTTGGAGGCCCATGATGAGTTGTTTTTGGAGCTTGAAGATTGGAGCTGTCGCGACAAGCTTAAAGACACGTGGGGTAGACGCGTCATGTGATGCAAATATGCTACGACTTAGATGGCACTATTAGAGATGGTTCTTCATTAAGAATTGGGGTTTAGGGAGCAAGATCAGGGTTAAAACTATTCCTCATGACTATATCTCTCACATGGTGATATTATATATCTACCTACATACATGTCTACGGTAATCCAGCCGAAATGTACCGCTGCCACTTGGCTGGCAACTGACCGGGACCTTGCTCAGCCTCAACAGAAATCACTTCCCCAGGTTTTTGATTTCACTTCTTTATCTCTCACTTCTAGCAAATGAAACTACCAAATCCATACCATTTGTCCCTGCCACTTAGACCATCGCTTCCGTGACGTGCTTACTACCGAGACAAAACAATTTCGACGCCAACATACATTCGCAAGATCATTTCCGCCCTGTAGAAGGCTGTCCACGCAGCAAGGGGAAGGATTCAAGCGCAAGAATGAGCTGATACGCCACGGGCTGGTACATAGTCGGGATTATCCGTGCCCCTTTTGCCTAGGCCAACAATATAATTATCATCGACCAGACAACCTCCAGGTTCTCTCAACGCGTCCTCTTTGTAGCAGATGGGGTATAACCAAAGCGGAACTACAGAATAAATCAATAACAGAACTGAATCATTCATGGCATATCAAATGTATACCCTACAGCCTGAGCGAGATAGAAAATAAGCCGACATTGTGAACTTCATTGACAAGAATGTACGAAACAAGCAACTCAATATGAACGAGTGAGCACCCATATGAAATTCAAGCAGAGAAAAAGCGACAGAGGGCTAACAAGATCCCCCCGATTGCGACAAAGATTGAAAGCCGACGGAATGTACAATATCGAGGTTATTCAGCGTAGAGACAATAAAAAATTCGATGAAAAGATCTACCACCTGGTCATGAGGGATTCATGAGTGCTAGTAGGAAAAAAAAAAAAAAAAAAACAAAGAAAACAAGAGGAATATGTGGAGAACAGAGATAGAAAGGGGGTGTGTTAGGGCTATAGGACATGGTATTGACGGAATCGACGGGGGCAAGTGATAAAAACGTGAAAGCTCATAATACAGGGAATTGGGTGAGAAATTGATTGGAATCGAATAAGGGGGTATGAAACAAGGGCCGAAGAAAGATAAAAAAAAATATGAGAAGAAGTAACATAGAAGGTAAAACGGTGTACAACCAGAGAAAACGATAAAGACAGATGATAATGCGATTGCTTTTGATGCTGGGAAAGCTCAAGCTCGAGCAATGTCAGAGTCAAAAAAGCCTAGAAGCAGTTGAGGGTGCTTTTCTTCTTTTTCTTGTTGAGGGCGAGCATGCGCTCTTCGAGTTGAGCGCGCGCAGCCTCCGCTTCACGGCGGGCACTGCGCTCCTCTTCGACGGCCTGGAGGGACAGACGGGCAGAGCTGCGTTCCTTGCGGAGGGAGGATAGTTCATCCTCGAACCCCCAGGCCTTCTTCTTCCAGGCCTCGCAGTCATTCTTGACCTTGGTACTCTGGGCTTCAAGGTCGCCGAGGGCCTCTTCCAGGGTGGCGGTCAGCTGCTTCTCGGCGTACAGGTGCTTCTCGATTGTTCGAATTCGAGCTTCCTGGTCCTCGACTAGTTGGACGTTGGATAACTCTTTGCTGGCGTGTCGAGAGCTGGGCGGGGACACACTACCGTTGGAGTGAGAGGCGATGGTAGGGAGGGGAGGGAGAGGGATCGCCGGTGGAGGCGAGGGAAGAGAAGCAGCGGAGGAGCTCTTGCGGAGATTGGATGTGAGAGAGCTGCTGCGATCGTGGGACCCGTCGGAGTTTCCGGTATTCTTGATTTGAAGCTCAAGCTGCTCGATCCTTACTTGGTAAGTCTCGATATCGCCTTCGTAGATAACAATCTTGGCCTTAGCGTCTTCCAGGGCCTGATCACGCTCCTGCTGAATGATGGACAGACGGTTGTGGTGCTGATCGAAGCTGCTGGTAATTTGTTCCTCTAGCTCCTCCACGAGACGCACGCTCTTCTGCTTCTCGATCGTGATCTCCTCAACCAGTGCTTCCTTCTTCTTGACCTGTTCGTCCTTCTGGCGAAGGGTATCCTCCAGCGTAGCCACCAAGAGAGCCAGCTCATTAACCTTGGCGTCCTGGACGTTGTGCTTCTTGGTTATCTCGTCCAGGCGGCTCTCGGCGTCCGCGTTAGCCTCCAGCTGCTTGCGAAGGTCTTCATTGGTGCCCATGAGCTCAGCATACTTGTCTGAGAAGTGCTGTTTCTGGGTCAAAACGTCTTGGATCTGATCTGTCAAGTTTTCGGCTGAGACCTCGGAGTTGAGAAGAGTCGACACAGCCTTGAGCAGCTTGACCAACTCGTCACGAGACTCGGTAATTTCTTTCTGCAAAGTTGCCATGGACTGCTCATGCTCGGCATCCTTCTCGACGAGCCGAGCATCGTACTCGGCCTGGGCAGCAGCCTTAGTCCGCTCCTCCAACTCGACCAGTTCACGCTTGTGAGATTCCTGGAGGGCATCCAGCTTATTATTATGAGAATCAACAACCGATTTATGGGTAGAGATTTCCTGCTCAAGCTCGGCCATGCGAGAAGATAGACCCAAGTCAACGGCGCCGGTATTGGTCTCCTCTTCGATAGTGGTCTGCGAAGCCAGTTGATCCCGGGCCTCAGAGTGAGACCTTTCCAAACTGGCGATTGTAGCAAGCTGGGTAGCAATAGTAGACTTGTGATCCTCGATGTTCTTCATCAGGCTATCCACAAGTTCCTGCTGTTCGGCGCGGCCACCCTCAAGCTCTCGAGAAGCGCCTGCTTTCTCAGCAGAGTCCGTATCGGCGGCAGCACGCTCAGAGCGCATAGCAGCGACCGAAGCCAAAGCACCCTCCAGCTCAGCGAGAGTAGTAGTGAGCTGCGATTCCGAGGACTGGAGGGACTCCAAAGCACTCTTGTGCTTATCTTGCCACTCCGTGAGTTCTCCTTCCAGTGCACTGATCTTCCCGTCCTGCTCCTCAGCGCCAGCGTCCATTGCGCGGGTAGCGCTTTCTTGGGACTTCAAAAGACTCTTTAGAGAATCGATCTCGGTCAACAGCTCCTTTTGCCGAGATTCATGGGCGTCTCGAAGGTGGTTGATCTGCCTTTCCTGGGAGACGACCTGATCGCGCAGTTGCGACACCAGAGCCATGTCCACAGGTGAGGTACCCTGCAAACTCGACCGTTCTCTAGTCAGGCCAGAGATAATAGTCGCTTTCATTTCCATTTCTTTCTTAACGCCTTGGTTCTCAGCTTCAAGGGATTGGAGGCGCTCCATACGGCTTTGCAACTCGTGCATGGTTTGGTCCAAATGGTAATCGAAGTTGTGCATAGCGTCCGGCTTGTCAGCAAACTCCTCGGACGCAAGGAGCCGGAGACCGGTAAGGGCTCGGGTTGCACGGTCAACTCCTGACAGAAGGTTCTGGCTAGTCATGCGGCGGATCATTTTAAAACCGGGGGTTGCAGGGGGTGAGCTCGACTTGGCGCGTTGAGCCTCGGCCTTCAGTCTTTCGACCAGTCCAAGAATCTCTTCATGCTCGTTTTGCAACTCAGTGTATTTCTGGGTCATGAGCTTGGCACTCTCCTGATGCTCGGTGAGCATCTTGCGCATGCTTTCGGACTCTTCAGAGTCTACCTGACGGGTCGACAGCACATGCGGGGTTGAGGGTGTGGGCGAACTTGGCTTCGATCCGTCCTCATAGGATGCGCGCAAAGTAGATTGCTCCTCGACCGAGGATAATTCCGAAGAGAGTGATTGCGAGGATGATTGTTGTGGTCCAGCCTTCAAGGTCGGAGTGCCTCCATTTCCTAAAAAAGTCACCGGGCGCGGCGAAAGTTCATTTTGGACGTCGGGTGCCGGGTGGCGGGCTTCATCCATTTTATCCTGGCGAAGCTCTTCAAGGGCCTTGAGAGCTTGCTCGTACTTGGATTCGAGATTTTCAAAGTCACCAATGGTGTTCTCATGCTGCAGGCGCAGGTCGAAAAGCTCCTGGGTGACAGCCTCAAGCTTGTCGGCAACGAACTTGGACTGGGCGGGACTTGCGTGGGGTTCCTCACGAAGAGACTCCGAGCGACGTGCCTCCAGCTTGCTGGTCACGGTTTCCAAGACCTTCAAGTCCTCACCCGTCTCGTGCTCGGATTCTCCAATGGATTCAAGCTCGGCCTCGACGGTCGGCTCGACAAGATCCTCATCTGATTCCGGAATGGCTGTCTCAACTGCTTCGCTGAGAACGTCGAGAGAGGGCGTGTGTCTATGAGAGGTCTGGATATTCCTGGGCTGGTGATAGTGTGGGTAGTCAATGCCATTAGCACCATCGTTTCTATCCCCACCATCTTGTTGGTCCAGCTCGCCGAGTAGGCGGTCTAGCTGCCCGAGGCCTCGCTGGCGCTCAATGACATGTTCCAAACGCATCACCTCGCGCTGCATAAGTTCCATGTCCTGGTCACCCTCCGCAAGTCGTTCTTCAAGCGTCGAGATGTATTCCTCGCAGCTGGCTTCGCTGTCGCGGGCCCGGCTCAATTCTTTGCGCAATTCGGCAACAATAGCAGCGTGCTTCTCTTCTCCTGTAGAGTGACCATCAAGCTTAGACTCCAACTCGTGGAGATAGTTCTCAGTGTTGAGTTCCCGGTCCGTCAGCTTCTGGACACGGGTCTGAAGCTGTTCCTTGACAGTCTCGATATAGGCGCACTTAGTCTCACGCTCGAGTAAATCACTCTCCGTGATAGAGAGGGAGGCGCGTGTTTCAGAGAGCGAAGACTCCAAGCTTTGGATGGTCTTTTCGTACTCCAGGACCATTTGCTCCACAGACTCAGCAAAGGACTTGGACCTCTGCATTCTCTCGACGGAGTTCTTCCCAATTTCGGAGGTTGCGTCGTCCATCTCGCCGTTGGGATGCGACTGCGAATCATTGGCCATATTCGAAATCAGCTTGGCGTGGCGCTGGCTGAGAGAATTGTAGCTTTCTTGAATGTCCAACAACTGATTCTGCAAGTGCTTTTCACGTTCGTTCTTGCGTTCACCTCGTTCGGTGGATCCTCCTTCACGTCGCTCAGATCCTTCAGAGTTGCGGATCTGTAGGCGCAAGAAAGATATCTCGGACTTGAGCCGCTCAATCAAAGCCTGCTTGTCGCCGTCGTCTGCAATTTGTTGAATGTGGGGTTTGCTCTGAATAGCTCGGGCTCGCTGAGCATAGGAGATTGTGTTCAAAGTCTCGCTGAGGTGGAACTCGGCAGGAGTTACACAAGCAATCATGTACGTGTAAGCGTTTCCACCGAGTGAATCCTGGAGTAGTCGGGTAAGCTTTGAGTCACGGTAGGAGACGTGAGAACCCTGTTGGCGTGACGAGAGTTGGGAGATGACTTTTCCGAGTGCAGCCAAACCCGCGTTAATAGAGATACCCTCCTTCGCGCGTTCTCCAGAGGCACCGGTGTTCTTCAGCCGTTCGCTTCCCGCTAGATCCACGAAATGCAGTTTGCTATCAACAGTTATTGATTCCCCGGCGTGGAATGTGTCGACTGGCATCGACATGCGCTTCTCTTTTATGGGGCTCGGGGCCGCGTGATTTGGTGAAGACTTGCGCTGCACAAGGTTTAAGCTGAAGACGGCATGCGAGCGCGATGATTTGGCGTTAATTGCCGTGGAGTCTGTTTGACGGATGGTCGAGCCAAAGTTCAGGGCACCGATCAGATCGTCAAATGAGTTAATGTTGACTTGGTGTAACCCAGTCAGAATAATGCGGCCCTTGGTATCTTCACGAATCGTAACGTTGCTGCGATCGTTTGCGGCGGTCGATTCGGGAAGGAGCAAATCTCTTAGGTGCTCATTATAGATCTGTGGAACAATAATCAGAACAATGCCACACCAGCAGTTTCCTAAAAATAAAATAAAAGCGCACCTCCACATATGTAGCCTTCAGCTGCCAGGTCTTATCTTTTTCCTGATTCAACTTCCCAAAGCTTGCGGCGGAAGTCATTGAATATCGTTGGGGTGTTCGGAGGCCAGTAGTCGAGTGCGAACCGGTCCGATTATGTTTTGAGGGGCCGTCTAATTTATCAAATAAGACCTGTGCAGCACGGGGGATGATACCTAAATCAAGATGAACGCACACACGGTTAGTCCCTGGGTTGATTGGTAAACCAGCATATTTCAAACTCACCCATATCCTGCATGTTATTCTGGTTAATGGGACCCGAGGTACCCATTGTGAAGGACTTTCCCGCGCCGGACTGGCCATATGCCATAATCGAGACATTATATCCCTGGACAAACGAGTCGACACTATCACTGACATATTCCCAGACACCCTCCTGTTCGGTAGTTTCAGGGAAAACTCGATCGAACACAAATAGTTTGCGCCCAGCGGATACGTCAACGGCCAGACTAGTTGGCGCGGTGACCTGAACCGTGGATTTCTGGAATCGCTGAGGAATTAATTCATAACCAGGATCGGTTGGTTTCAGCGGAGGTCGCACACGGACAGCTGCGGTCGGTCAGTGATGAATTTAGTTGCCGGCTGATGTTGTGTTTTCTTTATTGCAGGTACCGGGTGACCATGGAAGGGGGGAAATCAGGGGAAGAATCCAAAGAATTCACATACCGACTTTAACTGCAGTCTTGCCATCCTCATCAGACGCACGACTTCCACCTTGTCTGCTGCTCATACTTAATCGACTGGTACTACGCGGAGTGCGCATGACAGCACTGATGGGACGCGGGGGTGCGCCAGTGGGCGATGCTGGCGGTGAGACGGTCATTTCTCTCCCTAATATCCCCAGGAGAACCACACCAGGTGGAATAGAAATAAAAGGAATTCGAAGTGTTAATCGATAGGCGTAGTCATGAGGCGTAGAATAAGGAGATGTCTGGAATGTGGAGAGAGAAGTGTCAGTCTCCTTGTTTCCCTTATTTTTTTTTTCTCTATCGATAAGAACACAACCACAACGCGTACCTGTTCCTTCTGTAATAGGAGAAAGTAGGGAGGTAGAATACGGTAGAATTTGACAAAATATGGAAAGATGCTGGAGTAATTGACCACCGTGCACCCGCTTAGAATAGTTTAGCGTTTTAATTAAGATGAAGGACGATTTTGTCTTTTCCAAAAGGGGGAAGTTGTCTTTTTTTTTTACTTTTTTAGTTCAGGGGTTGACATCTTCTACTATCCAATGAATGTACTTACTCCGTACTGTCTACCAAGGTTCAACTGCTTTTCTTTATTGTATTTCGGGGTATATTGTACGTTCGGGTACCACACCCTATTAAACCTTGGAATTGTCTCCTTTTCTGTAAATACTCCGGGCACATGGTTCAATAGTGTCATGCCTTACATCGGTCCTCCGATGCGAACTAGCAAACATATGCCTTTCAAAGCTCTTATCTCCACTGAGAATAAATTAAAAAAAAAAAGCCGAGTGTCTCGAACCTCCACGTTGTGTCCGTTCGTTTCAGGTTTGCTTTTTAGCTTCAACAGGGTACATTTCGAGGGGGGGGGGGGGGCTGAAAGGAACCATCCAGCCTCAATTTTCCTTGAAATCCTCCCAATCGGCCATCTTCATGGGTCTCTGAGTGTCGATCGCTGCGCGTTCACTTCCAGATGGAGCCTAATCAGGTCAAAGACGGGCCAGCCAAACCAATCCAGTAGTTCGTTGGCACCCGGGATCCACTCCAATTGACCGCGATGCGGAGACTGAGGTTCATCGCTTGATGTCCACCGCTATATCAACCGGATTTTACTCCGTCTACAATATATGTACAACATACTCCGGACCAAGCAGGATGTCTAAAAGCTTGAACCGTTCAGCTAGGAAACTGTTATTTAGCTGGGATGCTCTATAATTGGCCCTAATTTATCCCGAACCTGACATGTTTAATCATCCATTTTGTCATCCACGTGGAAATTGCGCTGAAACAAGGGGATACATATTTGGGACTTTTTTAACTTTGGTTCCTGGATTTTGAAAAAAGGTCCACTATCATCAGAGAAACCGTTGAAGGATCGCCAATGGCTTTTTTTTTTCTTTTCCTCGATTTCTGGGCTAATAAACCCCGTTGCATTGCATTGCATATGCCAGAACCCGAACCCTAAGACCTTGTCAACAGAGCACCATAACAAATTTCTGCGTTCACCACCTGACATGGAGTGTTTCAAGTCCTTCAATGTCCATCCGTTCTTGAATTCCTTTATACAAATAGAAGTCTCACCAATATAAAATGAACCCTTATAATAATTATAATAAGTACCTCATACAAAGCATCTACGGCATCTCTACAAAAAAAGCATCTACATCGTCGACAACTCCACAGTGATATTGTTGGCCGGGTACCACCTCGACGATATCCGCACCGATGAAGTTGAGCCCGCGGTATCGTACTTCTCAGTGTAGCTGGCCAGGCATCGGAAGTAGGTTAGATTACCGAGGGTCGAGATTGCAGAAAAAGCCAACTCGGCCGTTGGTTTTCAGTCAGAAAGTACATTTCAGGCATGTAGGTAGTGTTCTCACTAGTGTACCACCATTGCCTGGTAGTGTGTCTAACCAGAGCTATTGGTATGGACCAGCGAGCTGGGGCTGGCGGTGATCACAAGTGATGTAGCCAGACAGAGAGGGCAAGCAAACCCACCACCCAAGAGATCATTGCATTGCCGTCAAAGTAATGAAATAAGATACCAGTAGCTAAGACATAATCAGTGTGAATGTAAGCTGTTAATCATGACAGCTTGGAATGCAGCGTTCTTCTGGGAGTTATATCCTCCACTCCAGAGTGTCTCTAAATATCAAAGTTCTATGCAACATATACCGGATTTCATGTGTGAGCCGCCACCCCAAGCAGATCACCACAATTAATGTTGCATTGTCCTGCTCATCTTGGAAGTATCCACGACCAACTAATGGGCCTTCAATCAGCAGCTCACCGGGCGCTCCCAAGGGCATGACCCGGTCTAGATTTGCATGATCAACAATCCAGAGTAGAGGTCCAGAAGCTGGGTCAAGCTGACTATTGCAAACCCTTGGAAACTCTGAACGCGAGATGCCGATCCAGCGCTCAGATGGGCCGAAGGTAGCAATTAAGTGAACTACCGCCATCTCCAAAACACATAGTAAATGTGATAGAGTGTAGCTTCATGTTTCAACCACGACAATTCAATCTAATTTCCGCTGTCGGTAGATAGGTAATAATAAACATTTGTAGTAGCATGTATCAATTTTGAAGCAATCGAGCACTTACAATTGCCATATCGGAAATTACGTCGCCGGACTCTTAAAATATATATTTCTCAAACAATAGATCATTAAATTCTTCGAACCTCCCTAGAGTGACCAGATATCACATAAAAGCCATCAGGCTAAAAAGAAAAGTTCCTATAGACGACAATTTTTGAGATATCAAGTTTTAATCTATCGCATTTACTATCTGTTCTGGAGATGGTAGCTCGCTGTGAAATACGTTACAACATACATTTCGCCTAGTCAATATGCTTGCACATGATGTCGCCCAACTTTCCTCTCGTTACCTAGATCTGGACACGATTGTTAAGGCACCTCCATTTTTACTTCCTACGCGCAATTTTGGGATCGATATTGGAGATACAGAGAGGTTTCGTTGGCTACGACCAGATGTCTTCTTCCATCTTCAGTAAATTCCCTTTAGGGAATATGTACTATACCTAGCTTATTGTTGAAGCATTATAGAATACAGGCTTGGTTAGAGGTACATTATACACTATACAAGACATGATTTACCTCAACCTAAGCCGGGAAACGGGGGAGAAGGAATGCAAGACTATGAAATCCTTGTCGGTTGACATGCTGTCCAGCATCGGAGGTATAACGGGATTGAAGCGTTTTATTCTTATTTGGCATGATTATTTTGAGTACAATGGCAACTTTAACGTGACACAGATGACAACGTTGAAACATAGTAATCAATATATGTATTCGAAATGAGTTTTCTACGCTCCACATGTCGGAAGGAAGAGTTCACAACCAGTAGATAAATTTCAAGGAGAATGCAAATGTATATCCGCTCAACCGAGATAAATATATAAATTAAAGTACACCAAAAACCCAAAAAGTAACTCACAATTCCTCACGCTCGGTAGCCACAGAAGTTTCCTCCTTCGATGTTTGGATGCCTGAGATACCGTAGACGGTGATGAACGCCATGCCAAGGAAAGCGGACACACAAGAGAAAACCATTGCGACAATTCCCTTCGCCGTGAATCCGGCAGGTAGCCACGGAAGCTGCTTATTTTCACCGGTCAGGTCAAGCAGATCCTCCGTGTTAGCGGCAGCATTTCCCTCGTAGGATATGTTGCCAACTTTGCAGATGTTAATTTCGCTCTCCGTCAGCGACATTTGCTGTTGGATCTGCTTCGGGGCTTCGATGAATACCATCGCCAAGCCCTGTGACAAATGCCAATCGACGTGGCAGTGGAATATCCAAACACCAGGGTTATCGGCGACGAACCGGACAACGAAGTTACCCTGGGGTGGGGCGACGAAGGTATCTCGGCGAGCAGGGTATTTCGGGAAGCTACTGGAGGGATTCTCGGTGGCATTATAAGGGAGTGGGTCACCTTGGGCGTAGTCATAGAAAGAAGGACCATATGACGGAGTGCGACTGACGAGTTGGAAGTTGTGCCCGTGCAAGTGGAAGGGGTGTGATCCGGTGTCCAGGTTATTGAGGACGACCTCAATGACAGCGTTGTGCTCAAAAATGAACGGATGCGTGTATTCTCCGTAGACCGCCGGGTTTGTGGCGTAATCCCCGGATGTGAGGACAGTGTATAAGGTCGGAACCTTGGGTCTCGTGTAGGAGATATTGTTGAAGAATGCATAACCCGCACCGTCATTCAAATTGTCCATAATAACATCAACCTGAACAATCATATCAGGGTCTGGGAGGAGCTCCATCCGATCGTGAGGAACAAGCTTCATGTCATCGTATGGAATAAGGTCGGAGGCAACATCCACCTTCATCACAGCTTGTGGATGTGCCGCACTGCTGTTGTACTCGAGCCAATTGGTTTGATTGAGCTGAAGAGAAGGATCGATTACATCTAGTAAAAGTGAGTCGGCAACCATCACGATCGGATAGTTTTTATCCGTAGAATTCTTCATGGTGACCAAGATGGCATAACGTTGCGCAACGGCGATATAAAGTGTATCGGCCTCTTGCGCGTCAACGTATACTCCATCGATTTCAACAATGCGGAACGTGTGATCTTCGATATAGAAATACTGCGCCACAAAGGCACCAATATTGATCAATCGCATCAAATAGGTCTTTCCAGCTTCGACAGGAATGTTGGTGTTCAAAGTGTCATTGAAGAGGAAGGAATCCGGAACAGGCTCAGCTCCCGTCGGGTTTTCAACGCGAATGAACGGAATGTCCTCAACAAGCTCATGGTACCAATCACTCATCGTAACGGTAACTTCATGATCATACATGTCGTTGAAATATGCGTCATCATCGTGCACAATCAGAGCCTGTCGATAGCCGTCCGGGTAGCAGGCGTCGGTATGGCAGTGGTACCAGTAAGTACCATTTTGGGGGATGGTGAAGTTGTAGGTAATGGAGGAACCAGGAGCGACTGGGCATTGGGTAACCATCGACGGACCATCCATATTATTGGTACCATTTTGGAACATACCATGCCAATGGATGGAAGTCTCCTTGTCCCCAAGCCCGTTATACATATTGACAATCAGGCGATCGCCCTTGTCTACCTCAATGACAGGTAGCGGCCACTGGCCGTTGATACCCACCACCTTGCGCTCATGAAGGCCATCAGGGTTTGCATTGACCCAGGTGACATTGAAATCCAGATTCACCGTCTTCGCTTGACAGGACTGCACAAGAAGTAGTACTGCCGTAAGGCGAATCAGCATTCTATGAAAGATAGCCATGCTTTGAGATTTCGCCTGGTTTCGCCTGGTTTCGCCTGGGAGGAAGTGGGAGAAGAATTTCCGGATTCCGGACGAAAAGAGAGAGCGAACAAAAAAGACTAGCTGTGGAACGGAGGCTTGTAACAATGCTAGCGCAATACAAGATTGATAAGTGGGAAGTTAATCCATCCCGATTATCTTAATCAATCTGGGTCCAAACCGTGGGAAGCTTAGAAGAGATTTTCATGCTAATCAGATGTAACCCGGAAGTCTATTGCATATCCACGTGTGAGGTTGTCAATTTTCCATTGGTTTAGTTCCAGGTGTACCCTGGTGGGGGAGAGCCATAGCGTGAAATGGAGTTTGCTTTATCAATCGTAGGCGAATCAAAGAGTCACGAACTTGTGCTCACTTGCCAAATTGGGAGAACATGGTATGATCGTTATCTCTTCCGGTGGGGTATAGTTGCGAGCCAAACGAACTTAGGTGGCTGGACCCTAGAACATGTGATGGTACATGCCTTTAAGACATATCCACTGCCACCAATCATAACGCTAAACGCTTAGGAAAAGCTTTCCTTACGGATACGGGTGAGCTTACAAAAGGCTAAGCTCAACCGGATAAATACAGAGTGGGTCGTCAGACGCTTGTTCACAAGGTCATAGCATCTGTAATTTTGAATTTTTGAAATTCCAACAATACAGAGTATGTTTTGGTAACCGGGTTACAAGCGGCCTTATCCAGGTGCTCCTTGACTTTCTTGCGACTTGATTCTTTGAATCTCTTCTCCTTCACAGTCATACAGATCAAGCATCATGGGTAGTAATAAGGTTTTTGCTGTCACCGGTATAGTTCATGCACTGCTTTTTGGAAAATGCAATCGCTTATCAACTCGGTTCAGTGTTTTTCATTTGTTTTCGAGAATGTCTCGAGACGACAGTGGTTGTGTCAGTCCTACTGGCTTTCTTGAAGCAGTCGCTCTACGAGAGTGATCGCCCCACGTATAAAAGACTGGTGAAACAAGTATGTGTGACCGACTCTCACAATGCCATTCAAGTCCATTGGCTAAAAGGAAACAGGTCTGGCTGGGATGCGGCTTAGGACTATTTATTTGTCTCGCAGTCGGCGCAGGCATGATCGGTGGTTTTTACGGCCTCGGAACAGATACTTTCTCTAGCACTGAGGATATTTGGGAGGGTGTTCTGGGAATCATCGCATCGATAATTATCACGATTATGGGTGCGGCCCTGCTGCGCGTGTCTAAACTTCAAGACAAATGGCGTGTCAAGCTCGCCAAGGCCCTCCAAACCGAGCATGATCCTAATGAGACAAGGAAGGGTCGCGTCAAGAGATGGTTGGAGAAATACTCTATGTTTATCCTGCCATTTATCACCGTTCTCCGTGAGGGCCTCGAGGCCGTTGTCTATGTCGGTGGTGTTGGATTAGGGCTTCCTGCCACTTCGTTCCCCTTGGCCGTCGTCTGCGGCCTTTTGGCCGGTATCGCAGTGGGCTATATTATCTACCGGTATGTCGATTCAATTGCCCTTGAGAAAGATACAGGGCTAACACACCGATAGAGGTGGACGACAGACTTCGATGCAGATATTCTTGATTATTTCCACCTGCTTCCTCTACCTCGTTGCCGCCGGTCTTTTCTCGCGAGGTGTCTGGTACTTGGAGAACAATGCCTGGAACCATATTATCGGAGGCGACGCATCGGAGACTGGCTCTGGTGCCGGGTCCTACGATATCCGACAGAGTGTCTGGCACGTGAACTGCTGTAACCCAGAGATAGGAGGTGGCGGCGGTTGGGGTATCTTCAACGCGCTTCTTGGTTGGACCAATTCCGCCGACTATGGCTCCGTGATCGCTTACAACTTATACTGGATCTGTGTCATGATCGGCTACGGGCTGATGTTCTACCGTGAGAAGCGCGGAGCTATTCCTGTCATTGACCCGGCTATGAACAGAGTCGCAAGGGCCAAGGCCAGAGCCAGAGCCTTTATCCTGCGCCGTCCCTATGAAGATCCGACAACACCCGTGGAGACAACATTACCCGCTGATACGACCGTTCCTGTTTCGGAGAAACGTGCAGAGACTGGTGTCTTGGCTCTTTAAGATTTAATCAGTCGAGACGGATAGAGCGGTTCCAATATCGGAGGGGGTATATGGGCGAGAGGGGAGACTTCAGCGGGGCCACTGGGCGAACGCAGGGTCATTGGGCGAGTGGGCCGGAGAAAACGAAAACGAGGAGCTTTCAAGGTTTACTTTTTGTAAATTGAAAAACCTTGAATTATTTTCAAATGTGAACTAGAACTAGTAATTTTTACCATTTCTGCCAAGCGGCACTAAGCTTTCATGCAGGGCCTCTCGGGGTCTTGGTGTCTCGGTGGGCAGAGCGTACTTCCCCACCGGAGCAGCCGAATCCATATGTTCTATGGGTCAAAAGGTGGTCGAGATGTTTTCTCTAACACATCTAATACAAGGCTTCTTGGAAGCAGATAATCTCACTAAGCGCCGAAAACATGAATTTTTCCGACGACTTGACCAGCCTAGTGAGGGATCCGAAACATCAACCCATAGTATTTAACTGATTGATAATCTTATCGTAATACGGTGGCTATACCTAGTTAGGTACGTAAGTACCCGCTCAACCGATTCGAAAATGAATGCCAATTCGAAAATGAATGAAAAAGTTTGTCGATCTTGGACCCTGTAATTTAAAGCCCCGATTTAACCTGTACACATCGAGCTTTCATTGCCTGCATAGGGTCCCATGCGTCAATTCGATAGTTTGTATCCAAGGAAATAATCCCGACTATGTCATTCTATGCCAGCCAGGAGGTTTAAGTTTATATGGCCTTTTGCGTAGAAACACTAAACGGTTATGAACACTGCTGACACCTGTATCTCCCGTGTTCCACAACTTAACGCCACCAAAATTCCCATGGAAAGATAGGAAACTAAATCATCGGCAGAAATTTTAATCAGATTCCAAATAGGCAGCTTTTTATCTGATTGATTAGATAATTTTAAATTTTGACTTTTCATACCTATGGACGCCCCCACCCGTTATAGTATCTAGGCACACGATAAAAAGATTTTCACGGATTTTACAGCCAATATGACTCGCAATTCGCTTCATATTGCCCAGGTAGTCTCTCCATCCAACAGACTGGCTGAAGAGAACGCATGAAATGCCAAGACTTGATGCTGCCCAATGACCGAAGTGTACCTATCTTTCATCCCGGCCCTATCAAAACGGGAGAATAGTAACGACATACATTATGGGAAGAAAAGGGGTACAGAAAATGGTTGGACAACTGCTGAATATATAGCAACTACTCATTAGCCGTCTGCCCTGTGCAAGCCTACTGACAACCAATTTACAACTGGACGACCGCTAAACCACCGCTAAACGTCCGCTAAATATCCGTTGAGCAACCGCTGAAGGACCGCTGAAGAACCGTTGAAGAACCGTTGAAGAACCGTAGAATAACCGGCATTGAATAGTTTTATTTGTTTAAGGTTGGTGGGAAAAAAACAGTACTCCCCCAACCGTTCTTGGTATACTATTCTACCTTTCTACCGGCGCATGTGCGCTGCAGATGATATCCTAGTCATATTTCCTAACTAAGAATAGGAACGGTCATCGGGACGTGACGATATAGGCAATGCTCCGGTAGGCGTAGTATTTAACCTATGAGACACGGAAGTAGGCCGAATACGTATACTGGGCAACAGTGGAGTCTCGTTCATCCTCTTGCTCTTGGCACGAATTTCTCCGGTGTAGTTCCAATGTGAGGAATAAGATTAATACTTGACCTCCCCAGTCAAGCAGTGTGGATTCCAGAGATTCTCCTTTTAAGCTTCCACGTGGACTCTGTCTGCAACAGCCAGGATGAGTGACCCCAAGGCTGCAAAGGCTGCTGCAAAAGCATTGCGCCTGTCTAACAATGTGTGGAGTGATAAGTATTTTGCCATCGCTATCGGCTCACTCATGGTTCTTTTTGCCGTATATCACTGGTCAAGTGTAATTCACTTTTATTATGGTCGAAGGAAAAATCATCCTACGTTGACTCGGAAGTATAGGTATGTTCATTGCTAACATGGGCCAAGGGTAACACTAATCACCTGAATGTAACAGACAATTACAATGCCTTCTTTCTAGTTCAATAATGGGACTAAGGGCAGACCGGTCTCTTCTGTATATCATCTACTGGGTCATCAACTTGGTTCTCGCTTTAACCAATCTAGACTTTACAACTCTCATCAACGTGAGCTGACCTCGTTCATTCTCCGTCCTTGATAACTATACCTCTTGACTAACAAATTCCTAGGTTGCCAAACGATTTGGCTGGTATGTGTTCTCGATATATTATGCTCTCACGGTCTAGAAACTGACAAGCATTAATAAACAGGATTTCAGTCGCAAACTTGGTGCTTTTGGTTTTCTTGGCCTTGAAGAATACACCCCTCGCGCCTTTGACAGCCACATCCTATGAAAAGCTCCGCCCGTTACACAAGGTTGCCGGTTACACCTGCATCTTCACAAGCGTCTTGCATGCTATAGTGTACTTATCTGCCTGGTCACTGAGTGGGAGCTTGTCCGAAATGAAAGAAGTACACAATTTTGCCGGCGCAATTGCAGGTTTTGCTATGGTCATTATTGGCTTTTCAACTATCACATACTTCATGCGGGGGTATTATGAACGTAGGCCATTCCTTCATATACTACTATAATTTCCACTTCTAACATCTACAGTCTTCTATATGCTGCACATAATCATGTTCCTTCTGATTATGATCACAATCGGAATGCACCGTCCGAAATTTTCAACCTCAACAGTGATTATCATCATTTTCACTGCCTGTCTTTGGGTCATGGACCGCATTATCCGTGGCGCAAAGATACTCTGGAATTTCTTCGGAAATTCTCTCACTATCACAGCTTTGCCCAACAATGCTATTCGGGTGAAACTTAGCCGTCGCATGCACTCCACCCCCGGTTCTCATGCATTCTTGTGGGTTCCTGCCATCCGCTGGGTTGAAAGCCATCCATTCACTCTGTTGTCTTCGAATCCGTCCGAGTTTGTGATTCGAGTGTACGATGGCTTTACGCGGGATTTATATAAAGCTGCCCAAGCGTCCCCTGGGAGATCTCTACGCTGTTCCGTCGACGGGGCATATGGTCAAGTCCCCAACTTCAAAGTGTTTGACAAAGTCGTTCTCGTCGCCGGTGGCAGTGGTGCTAGCTTCACATTTGCTATTGCACTAGACTTGATCGAAACATCTAAGAAGGCAGTGAAGTCGATCGACTTTATTTGGATAGTGAGACATCAAGGTAGGTTAAAGGTTGACAAGGAAATAATGTTTATATACTCGTCAACTAACCCTGTTCCATAGAGAGCCTCGAATGGTTTGCCCAAGAGCTCAAACAACTTCAGTCCCACCCAGAAGTGAATGTGCAGATTTACGTTACCCGCCAAACTGGTCTGTCCGGCACATCGTCACCCACATCCCCAGACTCTTTGTCAGAAAAAGTATCTGTAAAGGATGATGTAGTCCCAGCAGAACCCTCTCTGGTCTTTTCAACGAATGACCCTGAGAAAGGCGTTGAGCAACAGTCTACAGACACTATTTCTTCTTCGGTCAACCGGATGTTGTCAGGGCGCCCGAATATTGGCAACTTGATCGAGGCTGCTGCCACTGGAAGCGGCAACTTAGGTGACCGCGTCATTGTTGGTGCTTGTGGTCCTAGCGAGCTTATGAGTACAACACGGGAAGCTGTTAACAATGAGTTGCTCAACGGCGGACCATCCATAACACTCTACACTGAGGTAAGCTAATGAGAGTCTCACCAGCGAGAAACTTAGCTAAATTTACAACGCAGGAATTCGAGTGGTGATACCCAATATTCAAAGGATACAATGGCGCCAATTCGTTGCAGTTTAGTGAAAAGCGTGGGTCTGGAGTACGGTATCTGATAAAAGAGAAGAAGGATGATGGTGTAGAGAGATGGCGACTGCATCTAGCTATTCCTGTTTACTTTAAGCGTTATGCCACAATGATCTACTTTGCGTTCCAATTGGTTATGATGTATGGATAATTAATAGGTGCGATGAAGGTGCAGGTCTTCACGTAAGATAAATCGCATGCTCTAAGGCGTTTTTCTTCGCACGTTGTGTTGTCTATGTAGCTTTCGGTGATTTGCTAAAATTCGGTGGCTTGATGCGTGCAAGGGCGCTGCAACCATCATGGGTATATCCGGAGGTTCCAAGATTTGGATCTTTGACTTGTTAAATTTTATGACTCGGATTTTGTTTCTGGGTTATGATTTCGATATTTACTTTCTTGCATAGTCTTCAACTTACGTGTGGGCCTTACCACAATACGAATCACTGTATTTTTATCTTCTCTCCAAAGCGATCTAAACTGGCGTGTATGTGAGTTGGAAACAAGCAGGGCTAATAGAGAAAGATTAGGCACTATAATTAATTCGGTACTCTATCGCTTAAGTATTGACAAAGGTTGACATGTCTATAAACAGGTGTGTCGAAACAGAGCGGTATATGTAAAAGAATCCAACAGTAAATCACCCCAACGCTGTGAGAAAATGCCGGCTATTGACCAATAGAAAAGAGAAAAAGAAATGGCGACCAAAATGATATGCTCTCCCATTCAAGCTTGTTCGCTGGCCTTGGCCTCAACCTGGGTCTGAGACAGGCTGGGAACATTCTCGCCCTTCAGGTAGTTCTCGAACTCGCCGACCTGCTTACCACCCTGAACCCAGCGTTCACGGTAAGCCTCACGTCGTTGGTCAGCCAGCTGGTTCAGAGTAGGCCAGTAAGATGCATGGTCGTAGCGGAATTCGACATCACCACCCACAGACTTCATAAGTTGGCTAGGCGGGACGTGTTGACGCAGGTCCTCATTGAACTTGAGCTTCTGTCGAGTATTGGGGTCAATTAAGGGTGTGATCAACTTGAAGAATCCCCAAATGACGAAGGGGACTATGATAGGAAATTAGTAACCTGTCATAAGATTGCCTGAAATATAAAGTCACTAACCGTTGATCACCAGAGCCCGACCAAGTCTCTCAGGGTAGTGGTTTTGCAAGAAGCCGAGCGTCTGCTTGGCCTGGCCCAGGCTTGCATTCTGGCCAGATTTTGTCTCTTTGAAGTTGACAATTAGGGCAAGAGTATCCTGGCCAGGTCCCGTGAGATCAATGGCCCGCTCCAGCATGAAGACAAGATGCTCGAGCTGGCGGTCACTCTTCTCCGTGTTCTGGTTGGAGGGCAAGAGATACAGGCATGGGCGTCCGTGGATATCATAGCCTAAAATGACCTGCTTGCCCGTTTCATTCTCAATTGAGATATACTCAGGTGTCAATTTCTTCAAGTCGTACTCGCGGCGCCATGTGAGGGTGCTCTGGAGCCGTGTCTCCGCCCCAGAGACATCCCACTTGGTCGCGCGTAGGTAGCGCAGGAGACAGTCGCGAGTCAACCACATCTTCTCATCCTCGGTTATGGGAGACGTCGGGGCATTCTTCTCGGCCTTGGTAGCGACTGTGGTCCACGATGAAGCAGACTTCAACACGGCCTCGTACTTGGATTGTTGTTCCGGAGTAAGCTCCGCGGGTGCTGTTGGCTTGGCTATGTCCAGCGGCTTACCGAAAGGCTTCTGAATGAGACCGTCTGCGGCGGAGGTCGGTAACTGAAGGTCAATTGGCTTCGCGGTTGAAGTAGGCTCGGCCTGGGCGTTCACGGGGGCTGATTCGACTGATGTCTGTATGTTCGCATCGGACACAGTATCGCCATTGGTGGGCGCATGCGCAGTAGCGCCTTGTTCAGAGTTGGACATGATCTTGGATGGTATCTAAAATTTATACACTATACAATGACACGTGGAAATCTAGAAAATGAAGAATAAATTTAGGGGCACTTAATTAACCAATTCCTGCGATCGACAGGTCCACTCCCGTCAAATGCTCGAATAATATTACTGCTTTAGGCCGCTTATGTCAGCGACACGGCCTCACGCGTCTTACGCGTATCTGCACTTTCAATGTCTATTGCCCTTCCACGACACACATCTCGCCACAATGGACGCCGAGGGAGAGCTCAATGAGTTTTTTGCGGGCTCATTCCCCGATGGAATCCCCAAAGATATCCTTGCCGAGCTTCTCTCCATGCTGCGAGTGCATTCGATCCCCGCGGAGGAGCTCTTCTACAAATGGGAATCATACAGCATAAAGATGGGTGAGGGGGTGACTTTGACCATGCAAACAGTGCGAGGCTTTAAACAAGATGTCCAAGAAGCTCTGGAGCGTGAAAGTCGCGACAAAGCTGGCCGACACACAGAAAAACGAAGCGCAAATACGGCAACTCCGCGGGGCGCGGCCGCAGCTGGCGGCGATATGTTTGGGATGTTCGATCAATTGACACCAACTGCCTCGAGTGGTCGAACTGGGAATGGATTTGGATCCGCAAAGCGCAAGGCCGAATTCACCTCTCCCGCTACACCAAGAGTTAGCAAGTTCGAAAAGTTTGGATCACAAGGCGGCACAAACACGCCCACTGGAACACCTGGCGATGGAATGCAGTATGTGTTTCTCGGGTGTATATAATGTTTTAAAGATGCTGATATCAGGAACAGAGCAATTTCGTTCTCCGATCGACCGAACCCTGGCCAGACGGTGGAAACCCTCAATGCACACCTATCCTTGCCAGAAACCCCAATGGCGCCATTTTCCGAGCCACGCATTAAGCCCACTGCGAATACAGACCTCAAAAAGTTTGGCTACAAGCCAATGGGCATGAAATTGTCAGAAGCCTCGGAGATTCTGGATGATCGTATCGACGAGTTCGCGACTATATTCCAGGCAGAATTCAATTCAGACGAAATTACATTCGGAAGTGCAGCCATACAGAGCACAAGCGAGATTATTGCTGTCGGACGCATCGCTTCTGATAGTCTCGAGGGGAAATTGAACCCAGCTTCCCTCGTACTCGAGACTTCGCGCCGCACCGGAGCCGGCAGACGAGTCCCCTTGAAGGTAGATGCCGTACCCTCAGTGAACTTCTTCCCAGGCCAAATCGTGGCTCTCCGTGGAATCAACCCTTCCGGTGAATATTTCACTGTCAAGGAAGTGCTCCCGATTCCCCTATTACCACCAGCGGCATCTTCAGCTGTGACACTAGACAACATCAACGAGCGACTTGACGGAGATGCAAACCCACCGCTGAACATCATGGTTGCAGCTGGACCCTACACAGCAGACGACAATCTGGACTTTGAGCCATTGCAGGAAATATGCCAGAAGGCAGCCGAAAGCTACGCCGATAGTCTGGTGCTGATGGGACCGTTCCTGGACATTGAGCACCCTCTTCTTGCATCGGGCGATTTTGACCTCCCGGATATCAAGGGGCTCGACCCGGACACAGCTACACTGTCCATAATGTTCCGGCACTGTATCTCGGTGCCACTATCAAGACTTGCAGCCGCCGTCCCAAGCATCACGATCGTGATGGTTCCGTCTGTGCGCGATGCACTCAGCCGACACGTCTCCTGGCCCCAGGAGCAGCTTCCCAAGAAGGACCTTGGTCTGCCCAAGCAGGTCCGCATTGTCTCGAATCCCGTCACATTATCTTTCAACGAATGCGTTATTGGAATGTGCTCACACGATGTGCTCTCCGAGCTTCGCCGTGAAGAGGTTTTGAATGGTCGGCCCGCAGAGGGCAACTTGCTCACCCGTCTGCCCAAATACCTTGTCGAACAACGCCATTTCTTCCCCTTGTTCCCTCCGACCGCACGGTCAAATCTTCCCAAGCCCGGGTCCGAAGGTAGTCTGGCTACAGGCGCTATGGTGGACCTGCCCTACATGAAATTGGGCGAGTGGTGGAATGTCCGGCCTGATATTTTAATTGTGCCTAGTATGCTGCCGCCCTTCGTAAAGGTATGCTATCCCTAGCCCGGGCTTTTTGTTTCCAACTACCATCAACGGTACTAACCTTATTTATTCTGCAGGTCGTCGACAGTGTGCTAGTCATCAACCCAGGCACCCTGTCAAAGCGTCGCGCCGCAGGCTCATATGCCCAAATGGCCGTCCACCCCCGACTGGTGGCAGAGGACGAGCGCGAACAGAAACAGCTGGGTCACAAGCTGTACGAGCGGGCTCGGGTCGACATCACTCGTATCTAGGAAATGTATAATCATATCGCATTACGCGCGGCGTTAAGGCTCAGACCAAGCTAGGTCTGCAGCCATTTGATATTGGCGATTCTTGGAACAGAATCGCAAATGGAAACGAATCAATGATCTTCAGGTTATATATAATGATACATCCAACGTGGGTATCGTAACGAGGCTATCCAGCCCCGAAAAAAAAATGCTCCAGTTAAAAAATGCAAGTAACACAATACACCCTTTTACCTGTCTATACGGAAAGGTAGACAGCTCGCAGCACCAACCCTAGTGGAAGGCAACCCTGCAAAGGTTCCAGTGAACCCTGATATCCATTACCGCAACCCGATAACCCTGCGCCCACCCATCCTCCGCCCTGAATCCTTGACCCTAATAACAGGCGCCCCCGCCGCCGCCGCACCACCCCCACTACCCCGCAACGTAGCCCCAGGCCCAGAGGTCGCAGCCCCAGCAGCACCAGCACCTCCAGGACCAGTCAAAGGGCCAGCATCAGGGCCATGCCCTTCGCCATTGGCAAGGGCCTCGAGACCAAGATCGCGCCACACAGCATCCCGTCTCCTCTCCATAGCGCGGGTAATGCCGAACGCCGCATGCTGGTCTGGGACGACATCGTCCTCATCTTCAGGATTCGGGGGCTGGTATTGTGGTGCCACGTAGATGTCTTCGATTGGTAGGTATGAGGGGATTGTGGAGGGAGAGGTTGAGCCGTAAGGTATGGCGTTTGCTGTGTTTGCTGCTTCGCGGTTTGCGGCTGAGGCGCTGTTAGCATTATGTGGGTCTGTTGTTGAGTTGGTAGCTGTTGAGATGTGTGGCCGTGTAAATTCTTCGAAGAGGTCTGCTAGCCGTGGTTGGTGCATGTGAAGATACGAGGCAGAGGAGTCTTTGCTCTGGTGGTTTTGTGTTAGCTTGGGATGGTGGCCTGAAATTCTGGAGGGAGGTTGTGGTTGGGTATTTACCATTTTGAAAGAGTTTTGATCCCCTTATCGAGATCTTGGGGGATGTGAGAATATATTCTGTCAATGGACTTGTTGCGGAAGCTCACTATGGCTTATCGGCATGTAACTAGATGGTTGTTGATGGCAGAATACCAATCGGGTACACCGCTCATATCACGTGTATTATAGATTATATAATCATAAGCTGGTCCATCCATGTATATTGTTAATGAGGTCTCTGTGGACTACCGAGGCTAGGCTGATCGGTATGGAGTCTGGAGCTAAGAATTTATCTACTTTTGCGACTGCTCTAAGATGAGACTTAAATGAAAGTAGATATGTAGACGGAGGGATGAAAGTGAACCATCTATATAGAAGTAGAAACGAATATATACAAAACTATATATGCTCCTCCTGCTACGAGAAAGATATATAGTATTAGGAAAACATGAGAGAATCAACCCCAAATCGTAAAATCCTCCATCTACATGGCAACTGTACGATTCGTTATTCTTCTCTATTGATACCTACGCAGAGTCCATCCCCTAAACATGACCCTCCCCAACAGCCTTGCCAAACTACATGCAGCCATCTTCGCAGTAGCGATCTTCACGAAGACAACTATGTCATCAGTCACTTCCTACCCAAGGCGATGGAATAGAATGGCGGTATGCTTTGTCGTCAAATGGAATTCGGGGGTTCCAAGCCAGTTCAATAGCATCGTTGTTGTCTGAGTAGAGGGAAAGTAGCTTCTCAAGAAGACCACTAATGTCACGTTCAATCAGCAACTGGCTCTCAGTAGTCGATAAAGCAATCAAAGGCTGCCTTTTCGACGTCCAGGAAAAGTGCAAACCCGTCAGTTTCCTCGAGCCCTGTACCAAAGTCGTCTGGTTCCTCGGACATCCACCAGACAGGTTAAAGGTTAAACATCGAGCGCATATGCAAAGGGTGAAGAATGAAAATCGTCGCTCTCGTGCCAGTGCCAAAACACCGAGAAGACAGAGGGGAAAACGGCCAGATAACCTGCGGAATATAAAGGCAAAGGCACACGCGGGCGGCCGGGGGAGAAACACTCGACTTATATGAAGTTGAGAAGGTGTTGCGGTCTTCGCGAATGATCACGAGTAGATGGAACGAGAGGGGAAGGATAATCAAAGCTGTTATAAAAATGGATCCTATCAGTAACTGCATAGTTATAAAGGGGGAAAGCCTTTAACTTAGAAGGTCAAAGGGCTTATTTCGACAGTTTGAGATCAGGAGAACAAGACCGAGGTCATCAACGTCGAAGACATCAACGTCGAGATCAGGAAAACAAGGTCGAGGTCATGAAGGTCAAAGTTGTCACAAGACGAGCACAAGCTGAGACGCCTTGAGTAGATGCAGATGTAGACACGATGGAAATGGGGTTATAATATGCGGAGAGACTCCGGGGTGGTTTGTGTACGCGATGGGGGCCAGCCCTGTGGTAACAAGGTACTGGCACTGACAGAGAACGCATCGCTATGAGACTACAACATAAACAACTCTTCTCCAAGCGCCCGGACAGCCGAACAGTTGATGGAAAGTGGTCGCATCCTTTGGGAGCAGTGTAAGCCCAATGACACAGTGAAGCCTGAATGTACAGAAGCACAGTCAAGCCACGAGGTCTAAAAATTGAGATAAAAAAAAACAAGATACTACATTCGGTTCCGCTTCCCTCGGGGAGGGAAGGGAAGGAAGAAAAGTGGGCCTGCGATGGAGTGGGCCCTTTTATACCCCAGGTTTCGGATTATAGATATTCCGTGATAAATAGTTTATCCGGGAAAGAGGCTCTTGAGTAGGAGAAAAGTGAGAAAATAAGGACATCAAGCAACCTGGAAATATCAGTATCTCATACTAAATACTACATACTACATAATTTAGTTTGAAGTGTCCAGAAAAATAAAGAAATTCAGAACGACAGCTTTTCTTTTTGTATGTATATTATTCTATTGTGTGTTTCATTTCTGGCAACTTTAGGGGCTTATAGTTCATACCTTTCGGTGGCGCTCCTTTCAGTTTGTATAGGGAACCTTGGAAATGTCTTCATCTACTCCAATATCTTCATGCATTCATATACATTGTTAATTATGATATAGGTCGTATTATACTTTATAGAACCTAGGGTGAAGTTGAAGTTTTACCAAACAGAGAAATTAATGGCAGGAGGGAAGAGGTGCAGGTTTTATACTCCCCACGGTGTTGGATTGGCAGTATACAAAAAGCCTGACACCAGAATGTATATACCTAATATACATAGTACACTTACAAGCAAGCCAGGATAGGAATCACTTATCCCCAAACCCATGATACAAGAGATCTCTTGCCTATTTAATCCTGTTCCAACATCACCAATATCGGGGTGGGCGAATGCATATAAACTAGGTACACCTGCATAGTTAGGTGAACCAAGACAAATGCCATCCGGCAGGATCCCCAAAAGAAAAGAAGGATAAGAAAAAAAAAGGAAAAAAAAGACCCGGAAACCTCGACGCCAAGGCAGTCGGAACCATTTTCATTGCTTCTAATTTAGATTACAGGTTGGATACGCTCCAGATTCATGACCATGTTGCAGAGTAAAAGCGAAGAAGTTAACATATCATAGGTTTGTCACCATACGGTGGACAATCGGGACAGCACTGGGAGGCAGACTGCCCATCTCAGTAATAACCATGTCGACATATTCTGCAGGCGTAACGTCATACATGATGTTCAGCAGCTGCAAGTTGGGAGTGTTGTGCCAGTTAGCAAGAGGCGACGAAGAGTTCTTGTGAGTGATAACAGGAGGCTCGGGAGCCGGGGTGCGGTTGCCACCCTTTTTATTCTCAGGCGGAGGCGGCACATACGCATCTGCCGGGTCGGGGACGACGAGGGAGACGGGAGTGCTCATGGGTAGCAACTCGTTGGCATCGGCGATCTCGTTAACGACGATGCTGTCGAGGGCGACGCGGTCGGTGAACTTGATTGTCTCACAGCAGACAATGACGGGGATTTCGACGCCACTGGCGCGCTCCTTGGCGGACATGGCGACAAGGGCGGTGCCGACGCGGGAGTACAAGCCGCCGTTACTGGTCATGGCATGGGCGCCGAGGAAGACTTTTGTGGCATCCTTGATGGCGTGGGTAATGGCGTGGACGAGCGAGTATTGGACGTCGAGCCCACTCTTGGCGAGATCGCGGGCAAGGCTTTTACCTTCGAAGAGGGGCCGTGAGTCAATGATTGAGACACGGAATCGCTTGCCTTGGTTGTGTGCTAACAAAAGGGTCTGCTTGACGATGCTGCTACCGGCAAATGTCACGATCACGTCGCCGTCTTGGACCTTCTGTGCTGCGCTGTCGGCAATCACTTGATCGGCGACGGTAATCTTCTCACGGATAAAGCTGTCGATGTACTCGCAGAGTGAAATCTTGGCGCTCGCCTCGGGGGTAGAGGGATCAATACCGGCAATGAAGAGCTTCAAGGCACGGATGGCATTTCCCTGGCTGATGGAGAGGGGTCGACATGTCGAGAGGTAGGTGATTTGGTACGAGAGGTGTGTGGTCAGGTGGCGAGCCAGCGAAGTGCCCATGGGGGTTGTGTAAGATTCAATGACCTTTAGAAAGCGAATTGTCAGCATACATAATCACAGTGATGTCTTATTGACATGAAGCAAGAGAACAACATACTCGTTTGAAAGCAATCAACGTGGCGACGCAGCGCGCACTGCTGCCGCAGATAGTGTAGTCCATCAACTGCATGCCCAGAGCCAGGATGGCAGGGTGGACTTCCTTTGTGGCACCAGCGACAGTGACGCGGCGCTGTTGTCCGTACAAATGCCCGAAGACAGCAACCTTCTTATCATCTTTCTTTTTCTTTTGCTCCACGAGAACAGACCCATTCTGCGCGATGGGACCTGAGCCACGGCGCGGGGGCGGCGCTCGCGGTCCCTTCTGTGCAGAGCCAGGGCCAGCAGCATCCTTCTTCGGTGTAGTTGGTGGACGAGCCTGGGCTCCGACACCAGGAGTAGGAGTGGTACTGCCGACGGGACCTCCTTCTTTCTCAAGTTTCTCTCGGATGCGCCGGGCAGCCTTCTCGGCCTTGGCTTTCTTCTTCAGCTCGGCTGGGCTAAGCGGCTTGTCTGTGGCGCCGTCTGTGGACGCGGGCGCATCTCCGGTGGGTTGGGTGGGTTTTGAGTCGCGGATCGGGAGAGTTTGCGGAGGGTTTTCGGTCGCGGGTTGAGCTTGCTCTGGTGCCGATGAGGCAGGAGTCGAGACTGGCGCCGTGGGCGCTGAATCGGAGGGTCCCACCATCTTGTCTGTGAATTAATTCTCGTGTGAGGGTGGATCTGTCAAGATGGTGGGGAGAGGGAGGGAGGGTTGACTCACGGAAAAAGAAATGATGCCATAAGCGGCCCACTGAGCGGCGCAGCCCTAACTTGCGGTTCATCGCGCGTTACAATAAATAATGTGTATAATTGTGGAATGATGAGTAACTCTCAACTTCTAGTTGAGTACTTGAATCAAACAGCAATAATTTACTATTCCCGATTAAATGACATGGCCTCCATATAAGAGTGCAGCCTGAAAGAAATTCGTGATACCCAATGAGGGTAGTTGACATTGAAACATGCATAACATCAAGTGTCTCATTATTCATCGCAGGGGCTCGCTATGACAGAAATAAGTACATAGGCCAAAACTAGTCTGGTCCCAATTCAAACAAGGAAGTCTGAACAAAGACTTCAAACATTCCAAAAGGGCATCGCAGAAGTGCAGACAAAGAGATCGCCGCCAACACCATTCAATCCCTGTACACCCAAAAGATAAAAATAAAGTCATATCCACATATTAACGATTGCTGACAATGGTCCCCAAGGCACGCCGCTTCCGAGTGGTATGCTCCTCAATCGGACGGAACCGTTCATGGTCCGTGGCCAGCTTCCTCTTGAAGACACTCAGGTCACCAAGAAGCTCATGCATGTGATTTTGCATCTGTTCGGCCTCTTGCTCGGTGAGATCATCAGTAGTAGCATCGTCATCTTCCCAGACGTCCATGTCAGATTCGGCATCTGATACCAAAGGAGAACCTTCGCGGTCTTCTGGATCATGGTTGGACAGTTGGTTCTCATCTTGCAGGGATGTAAAGCTAGGCTTTCGTTGCTCAAAGGTAATGGGTGGGATTGGGTTCTTGAGACTCTCAACCGCTAGCTTCAGATGCATGCGCAAAGCGTCGTTTTCTGTTTGCAGTTGTCGAATCTTGCATTCACTGACCATCTTGTTCTCCTCCATGAGGCGTTGCATTTTTTCGACTTTCTGCTGGTACTCTTCGAGCCTTTCATCGGAGGCCTCGCTTGCCCGCTGATTGACTGCTGCTTGGCTCACGCTGAGTTGAAGGGTGCGAATTGTTTCTGTCATCTCCGCAATCTGTCGGTCACGCTCAGCTGCCGACATTTGATCTTGGTTGACTCGTGCCCGTGTCCGAATATTCTTGGCCTGGTCCGCATAACGAAGGGTCGAAAGCGTCTCTTCATAGTCCGCAGGTGCGATACAGGCAATCATCGCAGTCTTGGAGTTGCCGCCCAGACTATCCTTCAATAGCCATGTCAGGATCGAGTCACGGTATGGTACTTGTTCTTTGCCCTTTCGTGGACCGCGGAGTTTCTTGGGATCTGCGAGCGCTGCAATGACACGTCCTAAGGTAGTCAAAGATTTGTTGATATTTGCACCCTCACGGAGTCTAGCGCCCGTTGCTTCGGTAGATTTGGCACGCTCGGAACCCGCCAGATCGACCAACCGAATTCGAGCAGTGCGCTCCGTCGTTTCATCTGTTGACAAGTCGTGGTGGATCTGTTTCAAAGTGATGGTAAACACTGCATGGGATCGAGACGAAGTGTCGTTCATCTTTGTGCTAGCTGTAGTTCGTGAGACATCGCCCTTTCGCATAAACTTCATCAATTCAGTGTAGTTCCTTGCCGTGACCTCTGTCAAATCCTTAACGTATGGACCTTCTGACGGCGATTCACGAATGCGGAGATAGTGTGGGGGATCTGCTCGCGGGACCAAAAGATCACGAACATGCTCGTTGTATACTTCGAAATAAGACACTCGGACGTTGTAGCTGATATCGGGCGAAGGCGAGTTCTCAATGCGCTGGAATAGGTCCTCGCAAGTTCGAGGAATCAAGCCGGGCCGATCTGGTGTTCCCATCATGGTGTAACTCTTTCCCGAACCCGTCTGTCCGTATGCGAAGATACACGTGTGGTATCCTTCGAAGTTGTGATCCAAGAACTCTTCGCCGAGAGAGTTGTAGACATCCTCCTGGTGTGCATAATGCTCATCCTCCTCATTGTGAGACCAAAAGGAGTTATCGAATGTAAAAGATTTATCTTCCAAGATCTTGCCGCGGGCTTGTGACTTTGGTTTTCCTTGATCGCCGGGTTTCGGTTTCGGAGCTTGAAGGCAGGTCATCTGCGTGCGCGGATCCATCGAAATCAAACATTCTGCCTTGCGGTCGATTTCTGCAAGATGAGGTCAGAATATGCCCTCACTTTTGGGTTATCGCGCCTCCCCGCATCCCTCCCAGAAAACACCTACCTCGAGGTAAGAACTTGCGCACTCGTACGACGACGCGCACATTTCCCCCTGGTGTTGGACTAGCCATCCCATCTCTGGTACGAGATATTGCGAACCCCTCTCGCGCGCGGAAGGAAGGACTAGACGCTGTGGATCGAAGCGTGGCGGCGGAAGCGGAGGTGGAGAGAATACTGGGGGAGGTGATTCCAGTGGCGGCTGATATGTCGGATGAAGCGGCTGAAGAGATCGAGCCTGGGCCGGGATGGCCAATGTGGTGATAGAAGCGCGGATCGAGCGCCATGTCCCTACTGCTGTCGCTTAATAGCTGCACACTAGCGGTGACGACGTCGCGCCGTCGATCAAGAAGAGAGTGGTACATGCAAGGTTGATTACATAGAATGGGATTGACAAAGGGGAGAATAAGAAATAGATTTGGAGGGAATATGTAGACTGGAATGAGTGAAAGGGGGGAGGGGGTCGGTACTGTTGCGCGTTGTTTCCTTGGGAAGTTCAGTTTATTGTAAACACAATGAGTCTAGAACATATTTGAAGGAAAGAATGTAGAATGTATAATATATTAAAAGAAAGAACGTGGAATTGAAATTGAAATTGAAATTGGAAAGATAATAATAGTAGAGTGATGATTTCCAAGGTTCTACGAAGTGTCACCGTCTATAAGGGCTGTTGCCATAGCAATGACCCGCTAACTCCACTATATATCTACATGTCCCCCATGCTCTGGAGTGAAACCTACACATATATGTGTTGAAACATATTGAAACCTGCATTAGATTGCTTTCAAATGTAGTTTAATCAAATGTAGTTCAATTCCCTTAATACATCCTATGTAATTATTTGATTTTTGCTCCAACCCCTTATATCAAATCCATCTTAATCAAACTCGGAAGTCTCCGCAGTCATAGCTTCAACCAAATCGGCATCCTCGCCAGGTTTTCTTGTTGGGCCCCAACTTGGATCGGGAACTGGGTTGCCAGAAGAGTCCATGTGTTCACTCAAAAGTTCATCCGGGCCCATATTGCTGTGGGAGGCCTTTTGCGTAGCATGGGACTTGGCTCTGCAGGCAGCGGCTTCCTGGCCCTTATTTTCACCTTTCTCCTTGGGCATGATGTCTTGACAATGTTAGCGAGAGTTCTTATAGAGCATCGCATCCTCCACACCGTCAACATCCCGATGCTCTTCTCATGAGGTACAAGGGTTGAATTGGGCTCCATACCAAGAGTTGTTTTGATTATATGTGGTGCTCGTTTGGTTTGTGTGATGCATCCTCTAACATCTGGAGAAGGGGTATTTCTATTTATGCGTTTATTGAAGGTGGCGGCAATGATTTGATCATGACGATGACATTCACCACCACCTTGGGTCCTTCTCCGCACTTGCCATTCAGATGCATCTGGTTGTGCCACTGATTCTATTATGTTCTGGCATCTGATTTACTATGGGTCAGTTAATTGAGGCTAGTAGTGGGCCGTGGTTTTTCTGAGGTAATTCATGGATGCTGGATGCTGGATGTTTGGATATGCCATCATAGCCTTTTTGCCACAAAGCTCTGTTTTGTTATTTGTTTTTTGGTACCCCACGAATCGTACCTTCCATAACCATCTGTCTGGTGGCAATCAAAATGCATTGATTCTATTGGCCTAGTACCTACCCTGGTTGAGGGTGTTTTATCGGCCTGTAATTCGGTTATGTACGTGAAAGCAAACTACATGACGCCGAGATATCACTTACATATATAAGCAATGAACTTAAAAGAGAGAACGATTCTCAAAAGTGTTACTTAATAGCAGATCTCTTTTTAGTTATATAATATTATAAGCCGCCACTAGAATGCATTAAGGTTGTCGGAAACCATGCGTACGCGTTCAGGCCTGACATGTGCATAATGACTGATGTTCAGTGAGTGCCAATTGGATGCTCACTACGTTTCGCTTTTGCCAAAGGATCTGCATGTGGATGTCGGGGGACAGAATCTCTTACATCAATATTAGACACCTCGCATAACAACCGGGTCGCTGCATATAGACAGGATAATGTCCGACGAGTCTTGGCTTTCCCTTTCCGTTTTAGTGCTCACCTCTTGCCGCCTTTTTCTCACTGAGTAAAACTGAGCACGCCCTGAGTATCACCTGACTGAGTACGACCTAAGCAAATCTTGCGTAGGAGCAGCTAAGTCAGCAGCTCACCTCAATAAAATGCACGCTAGCCTCATCGAAATGCAGCTGGTCACCACAACTCTTGACTGTTGTCCCTATCAATGAAAGGCTGGCGTCATCAATTTGGTGGTCGATCCTAGTTGTACCGCCTCCAACTGGGAGGTGAAACCGACAGTACTTTTTTTGGTTTTACCATTCTGCGGCTCTGCCACTATCCAACTCGACGTCTCAATATAGTAGCGGAAAATATCCAACCCTCAATTTTTGGTTCTACAATATCTAGCATATCTCAAAAAAGCCCACCTGGATGGTTTGTAAAAGAATGTAATTTTTGAATCTGGCTTCTTTTCTTTTCTTCAATTGTAATTTTAATTTTATTTGCGCTTAAATAACAACGGATTATCGCTCTTAGTGCCTCCGTTTGCTCCTAGGAATACGACCAGAGCTCTGGCGATACGGACATTCACGAAAATAGTCTAAACTCATCGATCATACCACTCCCGTACAAAAGGTGTAGGCCTATTTCCTATTCTACTACGACTGACTTATAATCTCTAGGAACGACTAGCAATACTTTTACACTTCGTCTCTTTTATAGAATTCTATCCTAGCTAGCTAGGACTTTCGCGTTTTTCTAGGTTACTTTCTTATAATCACTAGTCTTTATTTCGAACTTAAGGCTTCGTACGAATCCTCTAGCTAAAACCGGATCTAAGTGTGTTAACACATTAAGACATTTAGTAGAGTTGTCCGCCCTACGGTGTCGTCGTTCTCTCTGTACGATTAAAGAGAAGTGAGTAGATTCCACGCATGGTTAGCGATAAAGCTTTGCGATACTACGCCTCTCCAGTCCGCCACATACGCGTCGTATCCAAATGTAAGGACGCGGGCCGTCGGAAGCAAGGATAAGGAGAGAAAGGAAAGAAAGAAGAAGAAGAAGCAAAACACCACAAGAAAGGCCAAAATAGGCCATAAAACGGAAAGAACCACTCTGGTCCTGGACAGCAAACAGCGGAAACATCGGCTCGAGGGAGGGAATCTCCATCAAACATAAAGAGATAAACCGTAAAAACCGTAAGTACCGCTCAACTTTGTCGACACTCATTATATTCTCCCTGAAGAATGCTCATTGGACGTGTAAATTGCCATGAGATTTCATGCAGCATTATTTCAATGCAGAATTGGTCACGAACTCCTTATCTTGACTCTTTTGAACGAGATCATAGAACAATCCTTTGGCTCTCAATAGCTCTGCCGGAGATCCAATTTCCTCAATGCGTCCATCATCGATCACGATCACCTTATCAAAGCACGCGATCGTCCTCAGACGATGGGCGACGACAATGAATGTGCCGTTGAACTGGGTTCGGATCGTGTCTTGAATCCATGAGTCTGTCTCATTATCGACGGCAGATGTCGCCTCGTCGAGAATGACAATCTTGGGATCCCGGATCAAGATCCTCGCAAGGCAAAGAAGTTGTCTTTGACCTTGCGAAATATTTGCGCCGCCTGCACTGATTGGAGAGTCTAGAGTGAATAAGCCCTTGCTACCCTCCCCAGAGAGGAGCTTGACGTGGCGCAAGGCCTCGTTCAATTGGTCTTTTGGAACCTCTTGGAAATAATCCAGATTAGATCGGACTGTTCCTGAGAACAAAACTGGATCTTGGGGGATAAATGCGATTTTGGATCGAAGGGACTGTAGCTTAATCATAGAAATATCAATGCCGTCAATAAGGATCGAGCCGGATCGAGGGTTGATTAAGCGAAGAAGTGCCAGAGTCAGGGATGATTTTCCAGCGCCGGTTCGACCGACGATTCCAATTCTTTGACCTGCCCCCACAGTAAAGGAGATATCTTTCAAGATGAGAGGAAGGTCGGGCGAGTATGAAATATTTAATTGGTTAACTTCAACCTCTCCTTGAGATGGCCAATTCGTTGGGACTTCGTTGCCACCTTGCTCCTCGGCTTTTAGCTTCGAGTATGAGATTATTCCCATAGCTGCATTCATATAGCTCTCTAGCATCCCAAAATTATTAACGGCAGTGAAAGTAGCGTGAGAGAAACCCATCGAGAATGTCAGGGAGAATCCCACCAGGGACGCATCAAAGACGGTTTTCGATGACAATAGAACGAAACCTGTACCCGAGCTTAAGATGATCCCCATGAGAGATATTTGAAGACCGAGCCAACGGTTGAAAATCCAAAAATGCCGCCGAGCAATGGATAGGTCGTCAATTCGAGAATGCATCTGGTCAATAAACTTATCCACAACTCCAAAAGCCCTTATAGTCGACACTCCAGCGGCAGCGGTGGTGAAGTATTCTAGGATTTCCGCGTTGCCCTCGGATTCACCACGTTTCACAGGATTTCGGGCTTTAACATAGCCCTTGCTGACTTGGAAGCACCAAAACAGAAGGGCTGCTATTAAACAACCCGTGAAGAGGGACCGTTGTATTCTGGATATAGTCAGCTGACTGATCGACTTAATAACAGAAACAAGGCTTACCCTATGCACCCAACAATCACTAGTTTCACAAGACAGTTGGCGAAGTTAGACAGGGTTTCGAGCAGATTGTCATCAATTTGTCTTGTTTCGACAGTGAAACGCCTCAAGATCGCCCCAAGAGGCGTGTTGTCAAGCCAGAGAAGGGGCATTCGGATGACATTTGAAGTCATCGTGCGGAACAAGGTCTGCGAGGCACGCAGTGATCCCGAAAAGATATGCATATTCAAGAGAAACTCTAGGATGACCGCAGATAGGCATCCCAAAAGATACATGTACAGATAATACCACAGATTATTTCCAACCTCGATATTTTCTGGGTCATACATTCCTATTTTCGAGCGTCTTGAATTGATATGGCTGAGAATCCATGTTGTCAGTGTAGTCGTTAGTTGCTTGCCAAGTAAACCGAGAATGTAAATCGTTGCAAATCTCACACCACCGGCAGCACGAAAGTAACTCCTGCAAGATTCCCAATCAGATTCTGATTTTGTCATCTTAACCTTTGACTTATCACTGGCACACTTCTTGGGTTCCTCTTTTGTTGATAGACTCGTCTCGATGGCGATTTCGGGTTCCACAATATCCAAACTTGCTTCAATCATATCGGGATTGAGAGAAGAGCTCATGGTGTTGTTTTTGATTTGAACAACAATCTTGGCATGAGGCAAACACAAAGACACATGATGAGTTGCCAGTATCCGTGTGCGGCCATGGCTGAGCTCTCCGGTCAGCGCTTTGAAGATCTCCGAGGAGACATGAGCGTCAAGTGCAGAAAAGATATCATCCAAAACCAGTGTTTGAGCATTAGAATAGAGAGCTCTAGCCAGCGAGACTCTTGCCCGTTGACCACCGCTAAGTTTAACACCCCGCAGACCAATATGAGTCTCGTCCCCTTTTGTCAGGGCAGCAAGATCAGTCTCAAGTACGCATGCTTTGAGTACTTTCCGGTATTTGGTTTCATCTAATGCACTCCCAAACAATATGTTGTCTTTGATAGTGGCATTTTGAAGCCACGGGGTCTGTGAAACAAATCCGAACTTTTCATTCAATGACGGTATCTCGATGTGACCGCTAAGGATGTCAACCTCTCCAAGGATAGCAGCAAGCACCAAACTCTTTCCTGATCCAGTTTCTCCACGTATCACACTGAGTTCACCTCGAGGAAACTCGACATTAAGGCCATGGAGTTCAAACCGCTCGGGCAAGGAAGCTTTCTTCTCGTCTTTCTCTTGCTTCTCTTCAATCCCTTGCTTCCCTTGCTTCTGATCTGACGGCCAAGCAATGTGGGCATCTCGGAAGGAAACACATCCAGTAGGACTCACATCCAAGATCCTTTTCATTTCTGGAGTTTTCAAATACTTCTCTATGCGACGAGCATTTGAACGAGCGCTGTAATAATCCTGTAGGACCGTGGGAACCGTTCCTAGCGTCCCTTGGATTTGCGGTAGCAACTCGATCATTGTAAATATGATGGACGATGACACCTCGTTCTGAGTATAGGCGTAGCTGCAAATTGCAGCCGCGGCCACGATGAAAGGCGATGCGACTTTCCATACCGATCGAATATTAATAGCAATAAAGGCCCTTCGCATCAGCGACATCTCCTCCTGGCGACATGATTCGATACACTCTTCCCACTGCCTTTCAAGGGCCGAAAACTTGATCTGCCGGAGAGCCTGCATAGCCTCAGTAACAGCCTTTGTCTTCTTGTCTCTGGCCACTGTGAGTTTATTTTTCGCAGCTCGCTCGTGCTTGAGGACTTTTGTATGCACAGGTGCGGTTCCTATCGTGGCCAGAACTGCTATCACCGTACTCTGCCATCCCAACAACCGTAGCAAAAATAATATGACAAACAAGAACTTGATACATAAGAAGGGAAATAAGTAGTTTACGGCAGTGAACTTGCTGAAGGAAAGTGTGTCATGGGATATCAGATTGATCGCTTCCGGCTTATCTCCCGTTTCTTTGGAATCTTTAACGCGTAGGACCTTCGAAAAGATTGCCATAATAAGCTGTGCTCGAATGGGAATTCCCATCTCAGACCATTGGGTCCAAGCTAGGTGATGGTGGAGTATGGTTTCGGTTGCAGAGAAGATGGAGATACCGATTAGCCAGAGCCAGGCGGAATTCGTTACGCCACTGTTCTCTTCTAGGCTCTTCAGCAATCGCATAACGCAGTACGGAGAACCAAAGGTCACCACCGATCGTATCAACATTAGAATCCATTGTTTAGCGAATCCTAGATAACGCTCGGCAAGAATATGATTCCACAGTGATATCTCAGACAGCACTATCAGTGGCTGAGCATTTGATCTAGTGTGATAATTCAATATTGGCAGTTTGCCTAGCCTAAGGTTGCCGGCAATATGAATGGCCCCTGTGCACCATTGCATTGAATATCGTTGGAAGGCTGAGCAAGTATTCTCGAAATCTACAGGTCGTCCTTCTGGTGAGAAAATGTCCGGTCGACGCGGAAATTGAATCTGGAGAATTGCAAGAATCAAAGCGGCAACCAGTGGCAACGAAGACGACGAGAGATCGAAGAAAGGCCCTTCGTCATGCTGAGCGTTTTCAAGAGTCTGTGAGATGATAATGAGAGCAGATAGCAGCGACCCCCTCAGACCAGAGGCATATAACTTGACTGGGCTTTTAATCCAACGAAATGCAAGGCTATGGAGTAATAGAAGAGGCTAAAAATTGAGTTAGCCGTGAGTCCCAAGACAATGATGATATTTTCCAGGAACCTACCCACAGAATCTTAGCCAAGAGAATTGGCTGTTTCCAAGACTCGTTTTCCCTGGCGTACCCGCCGCTCAGTGAGAACGCGCCAGTCCCTAAAAGCGATACTAGGGAGGTTAAAGAACACAGACGCCGTATGCGATTTTGGTAGATTTCCTCCGACTCCTTGGAAGCAGTGCCATCTTTGTCTGAATAAATCATTTACGGCACTGGGATTGCGATTTCCAGCTCGGCTGGGAAGGACTCTCTGGGCAAAGAATACCTGAATGTCGATTATAAGGCACAGAAAATACCAGCAGTTGCTGTGAGTGCAAACGTAGATAAAGCTCCAAGCTTTGACGGGGAAGTGAAAAGAGGATAATAGACCGAGGAGAGATAGGTGGAAGGATTGGGAGGGGGTGAGAGCTAAGAAAGCTTGCATTAGTGTGGCAGGGCCTGTTTCCTCCTACTCTCTTATCATTATGATTTCTTGATTTATTGATTATTATTTTTTCCTTTTTCCAAAATTAAGACAATCAATAAATCAAAATTTCTAGCGAGACACACTTAGGAAGCCCCAGGTACCGATGGGTAATACATGGCCAAGATTAACTAATGATACGAATTTGACCAGGTACTTATACCCAAGATACCTCAAGTCTAGTTAAATTTCTTTCTTCGAAGATCCATTACATCCTCGAGAGAAGCTACCAAGGGAAAAAGTAAAATGGCTTGAGAATCACCAAAAAGGTGCAATAAAGAAATGGCTTCACAGTCCCATTACACATTTCCATAACGAGGTTAGCGTAAATTTGTTTAAGCCTCAACGGGGTTTATCGTTCACTTCCAGTTGGTCCCGGCACCTTCATCCGATGCCTTGGTCAGCATGCAGTATGTCCTTAAAAAAAACAGGTCAATATCATAGTTCCAGAGAGTGCGCTTTGATATTACCATTCTAGTTAATTTCCAACACTTGTTTGGCTTTCCGTGCTCTCCCTTGAAACTATGAATTTCTATGCATTGTTTTTGCCTCAAAGCGGGAAATCGGGAGAGCCTAGCCCGTATTCAACCAATTCCGATTCTAAAGTCGAGAATTCGGGACAAAATAGATTAAAGTATGGCGTGGAAATCTGTATAGGCTCAGGAACCTGCATGCTAGAAGCAAAATCATGGCGAATCCCGTCGTCGAGTAACTCAGTATTTTGGGGCAGTTCGCAGTGCTGCGATAATACATTCGCATGGTTCGCAGCGGCGGAAGATGCAGTTCTCTTTGGAGAATGGCATTGCCCGTCCGGGAGCCACATACGCTTCAACAGACTTGCAAACCGACTAGCAATATGACAATCGCTAATGGCAGCTTCTTCGAGTACTTGTATAAAATGCTGCACTAGGTTGGCGACTTCAGTATGTTCTGTGCCTACGAAGGTTCCAAAAACGTCTGCTTTATATAAAAAGACAGCGGAGTACACCGTATACCTATTCGAACCATTAGCCATTCCTAAAGATAACCTAATTATTGTCAATAGTAATACGTACACGTAAAAGCGGAACGGCATGTATCGAATCTGCGCCTGGGAACTTGTCTGGACGGTTATTGTTAGGATCCCCCGAGCTGCATCTACTGCTTCGAGGACATATGCACCCTCTGCGGTCGACATGATGCCCCGTGGAAACAGCGAGGGGGCTCCCCTTGGCCCCGAAGTTGCTGTCCGGTTTTCTCCCGCAGGACGGGTGTGGTGAGCTGCCCTGGAAAGAAGTGATTGGAATGCAAACGAGTTTGCATACAATCGGACGTACTCCTTGAAGATATGCAGAGTGCAGTTCAGCTTGGGAGATGCCTCGAGACCATCCCAGCGATCTTTCCACGCCGACATGGAGTGGCGAAAATCATCTAGATAGCGATTGTAGTCCCCCCGTCGAACCATTTGAGTAGTTCGTTCCTTGCACGAGTACAAAGTGTCATGCACGTTGTGAAGCAGCTGCGTGAGCTCAATGGTGGCCTGTAAGACATGTGCATATTTGTGCTCTGCATCTGCCCTGAGCCGTAGACTTGGAAAGTCATTCGCCGTGAAGTTCGTTGAGAGCGATGGCCCTCGCGACCAAAATGACTGTCCCATACGGACGGAGATCTGCCGATCGGAGATATATACAACTGGACGCTAGTCAGTATCGCCTGAGAACTCGTATGGTTTTATGGGACGCACATATCCATGCTAAAAGGTTTCGGTTCTCGAGTTCTTGCGACTCTCCGATAGCCGTCTCCCGAAAGGACGCCTTGTCTAAACGCAGGAGATAAGAATGCCTTACAGCCTGGCCGATGAGTGACCAGGCCATATTATCTTCGACCGCACTCAGGTTCCTCGGGAACATGTTAGGATAGGAACAGGTCTCGAGTTGCATGTAAGGAACCCACTCCGCCAGAAGCAGGAGACCTTCGACAGACCCGACCCTTAGAGTCGACGGCGTGGCGAGAAGTATATCCAACAAATGCCTCTTGAGATACTTCCAGCAATGTTGGTGGATATCTTTATATGCGGGTTCGTCTTTGGATGCAATAGTCAGAAGCACTGTCAGCAGGAACGGCTCGTCTACCGCTGCCCCACGCGGGTCCGTCGTCGCCAAAAGCTGTTTTGGTGCGAGCGGACAGAAAGTATGGTAATTTGCCGCGTAGCTAGACTGTCAGAAGAAAGGCAATCATGCACGGAATGTAAAAGGTCTCATACTGATGTATTAGACGGCCCACAGTATCTGTGCCTAACACGCCGATCACTAATGTTTCTGTCTCAGACAATGTCGACTGTAACACAGGAGGCTGCGTAGACTCAATCTGACTGCCCATATTGAAGGCAGTATCCGTTCCACTTTGCTTTGCGGATGGAGTCGCCGGGAAATGACCGAAGGTCGTAGAGTCATTAGGGTGATTCGGAACCCGGGAATCGTTCGCCGCGAGTTGGGCAAGAATCTGGAGTGCATCGCCCGGATTGGTTAACTCAGCATATATCGGATCGTCGATTACTTTTTCATCATCTCTACTTTGCTCATGCTGTCCGTGGCCTATGTTAGCCCTACTGAGGGCTGGCGTAGAGCTTTGCTCCCTGTGTGAGCGTCGAAATCGTGAGAAGTCGCCCCCGCGCCGTGACCCGGCAAGAATACATTCATTACCAGCACGGAGACACTGAATGCAGGAGGACCTTGTCCCATCGGACAAGTTGGACCTGGAGAATGTTAATGAAGATGGAGAGGGTGAGGCATCATACAACTCACGGATCACACTTGAGTTTCCGCTGACGACATCGCTGGCAGGCACGATAGACACGAATATTTTGACTACGAGTCATTGTGAGGGTTGTAGGTAGTAGGAAGTAGGAAGCAGGAAGTGTTGTAGAAGAGAGATTTATTCCCCAGATTTACCCCACACTGTGGGGTTCGGCAATAGACGGCAATGGTTTCTGTCTCCGCACTATTTCCTATCAAGACATGGACATATACTATGGATTGATTGTATATTGAGCTAATTAATCACTGAAACACTTGATCTCACTTGAATAAATGCACAACTTGCGTGTTACAGTACTCAAGGAACCCCGTGGAACCCCACTCGCCCCCGATCCCACTCTCCTTGTGTCCAGACAACATTGCCCTTGGCGTTGTTTTCGCCCAAGAGTTTACAAAGACGCTTCCAGCCTGCATTTGCCTACCAACTCGCTCGGCTCGAGAAACGTCAGCACTCCACACGGAGGCTCCAAGGCCCGAAGTGGTTCCGTTGGCGGCGGCGATGACATCCCTTTCATCGGACCATTTGAGGACTGGCACGATGGGACCTAAACACAACAGAATTAGCATTGTTCAACATTTTTCATGGTACCCATCAACCAACCAAATTGCTCTTCCATGACGATTCGTGCGGTCGGAGGTGGATTGTCAACGATACTTGGAGAGATATAGTAGCCTTCCCCTTCAATGGGATGCGGAGCAAGAGCAAACTTGTAGCCCTGGGCCTTACTATCCGCCACCAGATCCTGGACTTTTTCGTATTGCATTTTGTTCTGCATCGGGCCCATTGTAGTGCTGGGACTATCGGCCTTGCCTACCTCCATTCGAGAGACCGCATCCACCATAGATTTCAGGAATGGCTCGTAAATGCTTTCATGCACGTAAACTCTCTTAGTGGCAACGCAAACTTGACCGCAGAAGACGAAACAGCCCTGCGCCACTTCTGGGGCTGTTTTTTCAATGTCCACGTCCGGGTAGACGATTGCTGGATCATTTCCTCCCCTGCAGAGATTAATATATGAGCAGGATATTCTTCGAGTACCGTCCTAAGAGATTATACACACAGTTCAAGAGTCACACGTTTCAGTGTCGCAGCCGCAGAAGCCATGATTCTTTTTCCAGTTGCACTGGATCCCGTAAATGTAACCTTGCTGATATCGGGGTGTTGAACGAGTGCTGGGCCAATGGAATCATCACCACCAATGATCTGGACGACGCCAGGAGGGAAGACTTTCTGCGCCAGTTCAACCATTTTCAGTGCGGAATATGGAGTGAAGGGCGACGGCTTGACAATGATCGAACACCCGGTCAGTAACGCTGGCAAGATTTTTCCAACAGACAAGACAAGAGGGAAATTCCATGGGCAGATAGCAGCAACGACTCCGACAGGGACATGACGCGTAATTGCGATGCGGGTATCGTCTTCAATTCGCTCTTCCGGCATGCGAAGCTGCACGTTATGATCAAACAGGGCGAGGATTTCTTTCGCCTCGCCGGCGGCCACCGGGCGGGGTTTCCCGCACTCTGCTATGAGAAGCTTGGTGAAATCCTCAATGTGCGGCTCGTAAAGATGTTTCCACTGAAGGATTTTGTCAACTCGCTCTCCAAAGGGGGTCGTAGACCACGACTTGAATGCTTCATTAGCAGAGCGAACGGCGTCTTCCACATCTTGCTTGGTGGCCACAGGTACGTCCCATAGCCTGGATTCCGTGGAAGGATCAACGCTAAACGTTGTGGTGTCGGAGGTTTGGCACTCGCCCTTGATTATATTAAAGAAGTTTTCGAAATTCAGAGTTGATTCTGCCATTGTGTATGACTGGGTTGTTCTTGACTTGGCTATGCTCGGTTGTGTGATAAGGCTGGGGATGGTGAGTGGACAGTTCTGCTGTGACCGGGCCGTATTTATCTATTTCAAAGATTTAATAGAATTCCAATGGCGTGCCCTCACAGATGCTTTCCATATCGGAGTTGTAAATTGCGCCCGTTAATATGCCCGGATCTATAGCCGGAGCAGATATGGATGACGTTGCGACGGACATTTGAGGACGGCTGTAGATGGAAACAGATGGACCATCTCGGATTCAAGCTCTCCCCAGGATTGCGGATTGGTGGGGGTAACTATTCCTGAACGGACCTCATCTATAAAACAAAGAAGTATAACGATTCTAGTTGTCTGTCCTTCACAATTCTTCTCAACTTACACCGGGTTTCTTCGTTGGCTCATATTCTATCTTTTTCAAGGTCGATTCATCTACAATGCAGGTTCCCCAAACCCACAAAGGCTTAGTCTACGATAAGCCGGGCGGTATCTCCACTCGTCTGGTGGAATTGGATACCCCGAGTCCAGGCCCTGGGCAAATCCTGGTCAAGATGTAGGCTGTGTCCCTCGGCGTTATTTAGTGTACTGACATCAAGCCAGCACCCACTCCGGAGTATGTCATTCAGACCTCAGCCTCATGACGACTACAGTAAGACTCGAGTCTCCCTTCACACAAATTCGCATCGGATATTTTACCTAACTCCATCGCGTCCATTAGTGGAGTTGGCTTCCGGAGCCCGTAAAAAGCGGACAGGTTGGCGGCCACGAAGGCGTGGGCATCGTCGCCCAGCTAGGACCGTCCTGTGAAGCTTCCGGTGTCAAAATTGGTGACCGTGTAGGCATCAAATGGATTGCATCCGCCTGTGGTAACTGCATGCCATGTTTGGCTGGCGCCGACGGTATCTGCGCGAACCCAGAAATATCGGGCTATACGTGCCCCGGCACGTTCCAGGAATACACTCTGGCTCCTGCTCACTATGTGACGCCAATTCCCGACGGGTTGGCAAGTGAAGTGGCAGCACCGCTTCTTTGTGGTGGTGTTACGGTTTACTCGGCGCTCAAGAAGAGCAGAGCCCAGGCCGGGGATTGGGTGGTAATTGCTGGAGCCGGCGGTGGTCTGGGTCATCTGGGAGTGCAGCTCGGAGGCCGAGGAATGGGATTCAGAATCATTGGTTTGGATATGGGATCCAAGGAAGGTTTCGTAAAGGAGTGTGGTGCCGAAGCTTTCATCGACATCAGCAAGTATTCTGTTGATGGAAGGAAGAGCATTGCAGATGAAATAATGGCCATTACTGGCGGATTTGGAGCCTCGGCGGCTGTTATTTGCAGTGCAAGCAATGCTGCATATGCGGAAGCCCTTTCATATCTTAGGTTCAATGGAACACTGGTGTGTGTTGGGGTTCCGGGTGAGGCCAAGGCAATTGCTAGCGCTTATCCCCACACGATGGTTGGTAAACAACTGGCTATCGTTGGAAGCACCGTGGGCAACCGTCGAGAGGCAATCGAAACGCTGGATATGGCAAAGCGGGTAGTCACGACTCCCTTCCGTCTTGAGAAGGTGCAGAATATCAATGATGTCTTCGCGGAGATGAAAGGCGGCAAGTTGCAAGGCCGTGTCGTGCTAGACCTACAGCCGTGTACCTAATATTCTGAAGTATTGAAACTCGGTATTTTCCACTTGCCTCAGCGTTATGAAAACTGTAACCCATAGTTCCAGGAACTAGAGATTGGTTAATAGGTTCCATAGAAAATAAATTTACTGAATTAGTCCTCGCACTTAGCTTGGTGACCCAGCTCAGTCTTGTTGCAGGTTGGGATTCTCTAAAAAAAAAAAAGGCGAAGTCACCCGAATTGGGACGCCTGAAGGAAAGCGGAATTTAGCTGAAGAATAGAATCTGTACTCCCGCTATTGAACTTCCGAAATTCTGTGAGAATGGAAATATTCAATCAAGAAATTTATTATAGTAAAAGGAAATTGGGAAAAGCCACGCAATCAACATTCAATTTATGTTTCAACATGACTTAACGACTAGGAGATCCAAAGTAAAAACCCAGAAAGACCAACTTCATTGAGTAACTATCAAACATTGCAATCGCCCATGCAAGTTATGAGTATCTTAGTGTATATGTTCTGCTATTCAAGGAAGCCCTTGCCTGACATCAGTATGCTCATTTAATCCCCAGGCTGTCGAGCTCGAATCATGAACAGTCGTCCGTCTCATATCCCGCTTGTATGTCCGAAGGAAAGGACCCCCAACAGCCCGGTGCATAGTGCACGTATTGTCCCAAATAACTAGATCGCCCGGTTTCTGCCACTCAATCTCCACGGTATTTTCATCACGAGTGGCGTGCTTGAACAACCGGTCAAACAATGCCTGTGATTCGTCGGAAGCGAGGCCTTCAATATGATGAACGTGGGCCGCAATGTACAAATTCATACGGTCGGATGGCTCATGACGCTGCACCAATTTGTGCCGTCCCATAGGATAATCTAGCGGGTTGAGCTCGGCAAAGGCGTCGGGGGCGGCTACTTTGCGAGAGTGGTGCATAGAGTGGCAAGCTATGTAGTCTTTGGCCAATAGCTCCTCTTTGAAACCTTGGGGAAGATCATCGAATGCAGTCCTCGTGTCTGCAAAGGCAGTGTGGCCGCCCATTCCACTTGGTGGTAGCTCGTGTGCTAGGAGAAGCGAGTATCCGGCGCGGCGGGGGTTGAAGCTCGAGTCCACGTGGAAGAGGTCATTACCCTGTGTATCCGTGATTGTCAGAACTGCCGTAAGGGGTCTTTTTCTGGTCAGTTAGGTAGCTACCTTGTTTGCCTGGGAACGTGGGCTTGTAGGGTCAAGGATAGACCCGTCGGTGTCGACATTGCTGACATCGAAGAGCTCTGCGTATTTGAGACGTTGTTTCCGACCAGCAGCGATATACGGTTTCACGTCGTCTAGATCCCCAAATCTTTTAGAGAATGCAATATGGCCCTCATCTGTGAGGCCCGTACTACGGAAGACGACGACACCATACTGGGTTGTAAACACTCTGTAAGACATAATGCAAGTTCGCGATGTCAAAGAGACCGGACATACCTTGGTCACAGCTTGGTATATCTCCTCGAATACTTCAACTTTCAAGGGAGACGAAAAGTCCACGCCACTGATCTCGGCACCGAAGGTCGGGTGCAAAGGCTTGATGGAGATGTGGGCAAAAGTGATTCCGTTTGTGGTGACCGTCATTCTGAGCTGGAGTACTCTTGTAATTCGTAGTTATCGAAATATTGTCAACGTTATCTGTTATATAGGTGACGCAACTTTGAGATGGAAAAGATGAAGAGCAACCAAGTTGGTAATTTTGAGTTGTCTAAAGCCTTCTATTGCCGTTATGAAAGTCCCGCCATCTATAACCGATGGGCTAGAATTTTGAAGTTACGTTTGACATCATGATATAGAAAGTTGAGAATCACTGGGACACCATAATGTCCTCATCTAGAGCCACCTAATTCCGAAAAACATTGGTATATCCACGGCTTAACGACTGTGGCCGAAGATGGCCATCCCCATCTAAACCCGACCCCGAAGGGTTTCCTACTCCATATCCGGAGAAGGTTGAAATTGAACTCGGAACTTATGAGATGTATGTATCGCTTTATTTTCATAGAAAATCCATCCGGTCCGTGATAAAATTCGCAAAAAACAACGTTGTCCAGGTAGGTGTAGGTGGGCTTGGCACGATTGGAGATATCGGGAAAACTCCGAGTGAGCTTGGGAAGCCTTCACCAAGGCACAGTTCGACCAAGGTAATCGAGGTATTCAAGTCCGGGTCGTTCTTGTTTTGTAATAAGTACATTCACTAAGCTGGGGATGCTTTCTTCGATTGTGAGCCGAGCATCGGGACCTCCCAACTCAGTTTTGACCCACCCCGGAGCCATCACCACCATTGGACGCGATGGGTCCTGGCGAGCCGCAAAGCTTCGCATGAACATGTTCAGCGCGGCTTTAGTACCCCGATACACCTCTCGAAGACCCGTTTCATTGTTGCTGATGCTTCCCTGTCCCGATGACATCACCCCAATAAGGCCCTTTGGAGTCACATGGTGTGCCAGGCTTTCAACGACACGCATCGGGCTGAGCGAATTCGTGACCATGACATGGATGAAATCTTCCGTTGATACATCTCCAATGTTTTGGGTTGGGTCACGATTCGTTGTTCCGGCGTTGACGAAGAGGACGTCAAATGTCTTGCCCGATACTGATAAGCGATTATTGAGCGCCTTGATTTGATCGGGTTCGCAAATGTCCAAGGTCTCAATGTCAACCCGGCCAGTGTATTTGTCTGCTAGCTCATGGAATAATGTTCGTGACTCTCCGCGGACTGTGCCGACGACGTTCCATCCCTTTTCTAGGAATTCTGATGCCATGGCATGGCCGAGGCCGCGCGAAGCGCCGATGAGAAGGATTGTGGGTGAAGCGGACATCTTGCTGTGTTATTTGAGAGTTGATTAATGTAATTGAGCAGATTGAGCCTTTTAAACCCAACAGAGTCGGCTCGGCATTTTCTAGTCCCGGGTTATCTCCGGGTCGGATTTCCCTTGGGGGAAGCCACCGAGGTCTCGTATTAGGAAACACTCTCTAGCTGTATACCTATAACGTATTGGATTTCAACGAGTCATGGAATACTGCAAATACAGCATCTGGGCTGATAGGCAACCCCACCAATCTCACAGAAGCGGGGCCCGGGCATCTAAACTCTGCCCCAATTGGCCATTCGGTTAGTTACCGTGTTTTTAATTTCGGCGAGAAGCCGGGAGCGAATGAATAAGAACCAATATATGATTGAATCCCTGGACTTGTAAACAAGCTTTGAAAATTCGATCATCGTTTGCCATCGAAAGGGTCTGGCGTAGACCTAGGGGTGGTTTGATACTTCTAGCAGGTTACGCCGAACTAGGTGCGTAGACCTTTACGCTGGCTGAACTGTGATTCAATTCTCCTCTGGTTCATCATCTGATTCCACGTCCGATTCATCCACCTCATCTCCCCAGCCAACACACATCGGTAGTCCATAGGGACTGCCAGTACCATCCCCGTCTTCCTGTGCCCAAATAAGTCTATCATGGTGGGAAAGTGCAGCCAGTGTCGCCCCACGAGCTTTCAACAGGTTAACGATATCCCAAAGACACTTCTGTTCAGCAGCGAAGAGTCCAGTATAGCCATACAATGAGATATTGAATTCTCGATCAAGGAGAAGTCTCACCATAGATTCATCCTCATTTAGTACAGCTAGCTTTAATGCTGTATCTTGGGGTCCCACGCCGTATTCAAGCAATATGGGAATGATATCCCGTCGACCATCTTTCACGGCGCGATACAAAGGGGAAGGGGCATACAATTCCGGATCAGCACCTCGCCGAAGCAGTAATTTGACTAGCTCTAGGTTCCCTCTCTGCACCGCAGTAAAGAGGGGTGGGTAGTCAACGCCCTGACGATGCCACCAGTAAACATTATGTTTAGGATTTAGGTCGTCAGCACGAGTCCTGCAGTAGAAGTTGACTTGTGCACCGAAGCCTAGCAAGATGACCACAACTTCGGTATGGCCACCCTGAATTGCTGCCACCAGGGCGTGCTGGATATTCACGACACTCAGCACGCTGTATCCTTGTTGTAAAAGAGGATGGGTATAAATATCCCGAGAATGAGGATCCGTCTGTCGCCATATATATTGCACTGTCGATGAAACTGTCATTTCATCCTCGTCTGCGCACATTTTTGGTAACTTGTCTTCTGCTGCAAATGTCACTGCGTCGGACGCTGGATGGTAATAACGGGCAATGTTCAACCCGTCTAGCAAACCTCGAACTTGTGGAACGAGGTTCCGTTCAGCGACAAAAGAGAGCCCGATTCCATGCTTGTACTGGCCGTGAAAACAATACAGAAACTTGATGAGGAATCTCTGTAGATGACGGTTGGTCCGGATCAAGGCGTAAATGTCACCCTGCTTGCAAAAGCATGAGGCGATGATCCATATGATCTCTGTAGGTAGTTGGTCGAGCGCCATTACGGGAAAGTGGATGAGTTGAATTTTGCAGGGGGAAGTGGAAAGGTAGAAACAAGTATGTAGTTAGCGTGAGTGGGCGGTGTCATTTTCCAGCCTTCCTAAGCGCATCAGAGTTTTAAATATCTCAGTGCACGTTATTTCATCTTTATATGAAGTACTATGGGACTAGATGGGGCTCTGGAGCCCTGGAGCAGCCTTCACTGCGGATGCATATTCTCCAACGAGCGGTTTTAATCCTAAGAGGAACAAAAGTACTATCGGTATTTATATCAAGAGCTCATACAATGGTGTCTGGGTTCTTACCATCAAGGTCATGTGGGAGGCGTGCCATCTGCTGGCATATCAGGAAGTAACTCGAAATCGTTGACAGGATTGGGCGATGCTTTAAGATAGGAAACGGGGGTAGGGAAATCTCGAAGGACCACCTGGTAGAGCTGGCTAGACCGGGTACCGGTCTGGAAGAAGGCGCGTAAAATGGGATGCATATTGATAACCTGCTGCTAGCTCTTGGCGACATTGCCCTTTTGCACTGGTGGTGAGGCCCTTGACAAAGGCCGAATCTCCACCACCCAATTGGCATACCACGCATTTCTTGTTTGTTGGGCACGGGCGAAGCTTTCTTGCATCAGGGAGTCTAGGTATATATCTTCCACATTAGGCGTATTAATAAATAAGTTTTCCTGATACTCGTGGTGTGAAAGGTAGTCAGTCTACGGACAGGGAGAGAAGGGAAGAAGAAGGGGCGAGGAAGCAAGAGAGACCATGATGCTGTCACATGGGTAACTGTTCCTAACGGAGAACTGGGCAGCAACAGGGGGTCACTAAAGTAACGCTTTGGAACTCGATGACCAATTCGCATTCGAATACTAAGCTCTGCGGGGACGATCGTGGTGATAGTCCGGAGAAAGACCGAGGTTTAGAAAGACGGTAGGAGACTCCCTATATAATCATCTATATTAGAACAACTGGACCAATGTATAGCTACCTCTTTGCAACTCAATTCATACGTTAACCGCCTTTGCTTCTTTAGATTCCTCTCATGGTCATAGTCATATCTGTAGCTGTAACACCAAACATCCAAAGAATACCTGAAATAGGAAATTATTAACGTTGATATATGCAAATCTAGATATAAACTGTAATCTACTCAACCTCTACAACACCAGAACAAGGTAACCCACATCGCCGAATGGCCGGGCGAATCTATTTCGGCGCAGCCTTCCAGAACAACCACGCAATCGCAGCAACAAACTTCATACCAGCAGCCATCCACAACGCAGACTGCATACCACCACTGCTACGACTCAACCAACCACCGACAATCGCACCGATAAGCAGACACACAACACCACCGATACGACGGTTACGTTTAACGTTCGTATTCGGCTTGTCGATGATCTTCGGATCCGACGCAATATCAAAGTAAACACTTGTCAAAACCACGGTCGGGATCTCATTGTAGCCCAGCGCACGACTGCAGGTCATTCCACCGGCGGACTGGAAAGCCAGCAGACCGATCGGGATCAACTCGAGGAAAAGCGGGCCGCCGGTTAGGGTGGCGTCAGCGGAGGTGTGGGGGATGAGATCACCTTGGATTAAGGCGACGGCGATGATGATGAGGATAGTCTGCACGAAGAACGAGACGAAGAGGGTTCCGCGACGGAGGGCGCCGACGCTGCGCATTGCGATTGAGAAGATCATTGAGCCGAAGAAGAATGACGCGATCGAGACGAGGGACTTGAGCCAGCCCCATGGCTTGTTGTTGGGTTGATTGGAGGCGCCGAGACCAAGGAAGATGGTGTTTCCTGTTTTTGAGGAGGGGTTGTTAGTTTTCTACTGTGTTTCGCGGGGGAAGTTGTTGGTGGTTTGGCTTTGCGCCCCTTACGGGAGAGCGACGGCTATGACTCGTACCTGTTTGCATGCCCAGGAAGCAGGACCACGCATTGTAAGCGCTGCTATCGCATAGACCGGTGAGGAAAGTGAGGAGCAGACAGACCAAGTCTGCGTGTGTGGGCGACAGGTTCTGCTTCCATCGTTGAGCGACACTGGACTGTTTGGCGGGGAGGTCTGGGGCTTCGAGATCGGGGGTGGCCGGGGCCTCTGTCTTCTCCATTTTGAGGGAATCTGAGTATGTGAAGATGTACTCTGTACAGGGTATGTACGGGGTAATAAATAGATGTCACAGGGAAAAGCCTAGGGTGTACAGAATTTTCTTGTTCCTGGGCGGCACGAGGCGACTTCCGGGGGGAAAAGTTAATTTATCGTAAGGTCCGATCACGGTCCCTCTTAAGTCAGACTTGATCTTCTTCAGAGCTACATATAATACATACTCCACACTATATATAATAACATATAATATTGCAAAATACTGCAAAATATTCCCAAACTAAACCCCTTTAGAATTGTGCTGCCTGGAAGCTCGGCACGCAATAGTGGAGAGTCCTGATGTGGTCTCGGATAGGGCTGAATTAAGGTAAACGATACACAGCCAACCACATCCTCTCTATATTACCCATTTTTGTAAGTCTTAGGACGTAAGTACAACTGTCCTTTGTATCCTAGGTATTGCTGGTTACACCTGAATGATACTATGTTGTACGTATAAATAGGGGGTTGATATTCCAAGGTTATAAATCTGGCTTACACCCGGGAGTGCCTATTAACCTATCTTCTTCTAACCCATTTCTCTTTCAATTTTTCTTCATCAATTTCTTTAGCAAATGATTATCAATTCTATTACCAATTTTATTGATATGACAGGCCTTCTTAGGTCTTGGCTATCTGCTATCAGACTCAGCTTCCTAAGGTCATTCCCGAATCCCTCCCTACCCGGGTTTTTTTACCCGAGGCCATACCCGAGTCCCTATCCGCTAATCCAACCTGTGCGTCCGATATAGGCCCTACCACACTCATTGAGCGTCAATGGCATATGCCAATATGCAAGGATTGACCTAGAACATGGAAGCGACAACCAGAATGGGTTAAAGGCCGACGCTACGCGAAGTCATGCAGTGCAGGGTTACAATAACTGTCGAATCATCCCGAAAATGTAAGCCCTAATCACTATTCGAATTCACGTGCTTGTTATGTATAAGGAGTGGGTGATCGCAGTTTCCCCAAGGAGGATTCCTGTCTTACCTAGGATTATGCACAATCCCGGTACGTATCCCGCATCTCATGCAGCCACCGTTTGAACTAAGAAACAGCTGCATCTTTCACCCTCTTCAACCTCTTTATCTCAGCTTCATTATCTTCATCATCTCCATATATTTTGATATAAAATATATACCCCACCCCAGGAACCACTGATAATTATGGCGCAATCTTCTTCAGCTCTGGGGTAAATATACGAGGTCAATCTCAGGCGCCATGATCTGCAGCCGGATACCAAGGCGCTAGGTATGGCTCACCGTAAGCCAAAAGGAGTGCCCAGGTCAGCTTATGAGATGCACTCCAAGGAGTGCCAGGACCTTGGCAAATGTGACTATCTCGGGCTTGCGGATGTTTTCGTCCCTATCTTCCGTGAAACCGAGGAGATCGGGCCTCCGTGTTCTGACCGGTCGTCTCAAGGTGTTCACAGTGAAGGACCTACACATTCCTCGGTATATGGAAACAAATTTTCTTTTTGTCTTGTGAGACGGCTTTTTCTTGCTATCGGAATATGTATCCTGGGACTTATTTGCCTTTTGGTCTTTGTCTACCAATGTTGAGACACCGTCTATGCCAAGGCGGATAGGACCTCTGTTCCTCTTTGGGGTCCATCTCTCACTAGTAATCTAACCTCCTACTTTGAACTACTAGAAGCAACTGGTAAATTACCACCTGACAACCTGACGACTACCGCGCCGACCAATTATGAAATAAGACATTTGTGGAGTAATTGCCATGAGATACTGTCGCCTGCCCTATTCCTCGATCATACGTACAACAAAATGCCACTCATATGACACCTTCCAGGGTACATAGTCAAGCTCAAAAGCATTTTTAAGCCGTGCGATCAGATCAACCCCTTACGTCCAGCCTCCAGCTCCTCTATCTGCTTCCTTAACTGTCGCCGTCTGCGCCTGGTACTCTTCTCTTCTCCGGCTATCTCCTCTAACTTGTCTTCTGGAAGACTGCTCACCCATGCAGGTGAAAACAACTTCATTGGGGCTTCAGGTCCGGTGACCAAGTGGTAATCTGCGGCTTGCATGCAGATATTGTCAATGAACCTCTTGAGAGCCACTTTGTAGTAGGCATGCAAAATGTCATGCAAGTCCTTGACAGTATGGTCGGTATTGTTCATTGGAGTTTGCTGTATGATATCACTCAACCTGACACACTTGCCATGATTACTGTATTCTATAACATGCTTGGACATAGCAGACCGCATGCGCTTTTGACGACTAGAAGGCACTGTCAGTTAGAGTCCCCAATCTCTTTAAGTAGGAAACGTGGCTGTATGTTGAGCATACCATATTTGCATATTATCATTTAGATAATGGTTCATGGTCATCGGGGTTCCCTCTAGTTCAATCCTCAGCAAAAACTCAGCTTTGGACAACGCTTGTCGGTATTTGTCCATTAAGGAGTCCATCAAAAGAGAAATGATGCTCGAGCATAATCTTGAATCATCACAAGCAGTACGAAGGTTCTCTTGTATGAATCTGTGAACAATCACAATGATATCGCTAATGTAGCCCATGGAAAGTGCCGACCATTTCATAGATTGTTTCTTCATCAAAGTCGCGATCAAGGAAGAACTGAATGTTCCGACTTCGAACCCTCTGGACTGATGATGTTGAGCTTGGATCCAATCTAGAACTCCTTTTGCAGATGGTAGTTGTATCTCAACATTTTCATGCAAAATTTCTTGAAGGTCTTCGCATGAGTCGGTATTTCGACTCAAGACACACTGCTCTTCATTGCTCGAATATCGATCTCTGTCGGATCCATCTTCCTCGTCAGAAATAGTAGGAGACTCGGTGCGATTATCATCCTTATAATTGGTTTGAAAAGAAAACCTGTGTCCCTTGGTTAAGATCTCATCCGCGAAAGTGATGTTTCGATTGATGACCGAAGTAGCCAGTCTTAGAGATTCCTTTTTCTCAAAGACGTCCCGTGCGCCATAGTTTGTGGTGAGAGCTAGCTGGGTTAACTCCTGGAAATCCGAAATGATGTCCAGAAGAAACCCCCTCTGCTGTTCTGGGGTTTCTCGCTCTTTGCCGAGGGATTTTAGATCCGCCTTAGCCTGGTTAAGCTTTTTTATCACTTCAGCACGAACCTGTCGGTGATGGGTAAGATGTCCATTCGTCTCTAGCAAATCGGGGCACCACATACTGATGGAAACGCACGACGCACACTAGCGGTCAGGACTTCCCGCAAGCGGCTCCTCAGCGCCTTGACACCAAAGTTCTCCACACGGAGACGATTCCAGGGGGAGGTTTGGTAAAAAACCTCCTCTTGCCTGTCTCGGTCGATATCAGCATGGCTTAGCTGTGCTTGTCCCAGGTTTCGAAGAACAATCCACCCGAGGCCATTAGTTGCATTTTCAACCATCTCAACCACTTTGTCCTTCGCTCCCTCATCAACAAGATCAGGTTTGGTCAAAACTTGCAATGTTCTTTCTCCCTCGGGATCCAGCTCACGAGCCATCTCAATGATCACCTGCGTAGCATCATCCACATTTGCAGGTACCACAGTCAACATAATCGATCGTTCATTTTTCATGTAGCGGAGAACCATTTCTCGCACAAGGACTATGTCCTCCTTTGTAGTAAGTCCAGGTTTGTGGGCCGAGAAGATACCAGGAACATCAATAACACTGAGATGGTTCTCTTGAGGACCCCGTATTTCAAGTTGAAGCACATGGTTAGAGAATGTCGGTAGCCCATCTCCATTAGAGACAGAAAGTCCCATTATTTGATGCACCTTATTTATGCAGACGTTTGAAGTCAATAGGTTATCATGATTTGTTACACAGATGGAGCGTATTCACCTCGGTCATCATCTGAGAAAAGCCTTCGTCACTAAGTGTCGCAATCCCCGAAGAACTCCATCTCGCAAGTTCCTCTTTCGCGGCTGCGTCTGTATCGGATGCAGGGATTATCGAAACAGAAATCTGCCGCTGAGTCAATATCAAATCACGCCGAAAGACTATCTGCGTGGCAAATCTGGTACACAGGCCACTGTCGCGCGGAAAGCTCAAGCGGGTCAAGCCTTCCAAGACTGAACTCTTGCCGCTGGACTGATCACCAACGACCACGATCTGAGGGAGGCCGATGTATTGTCCCACGTTACACGCAAATAGCTTATCAATTTTTTCGAGTAACAGGGAATCGGCCAGCGCCTGGCTGTCAGAACTGGTTTCCTGAAGAGTCATGATGATGCACAATCGTCAATGATAAGGCGAAGATGCGCGGAGAGGGATAAGCAATTGAATAGAGGGGGCAAGGAGGGTCTTTTGGGGTGAGGCACAAAGTAGTAAATATGGGAGACCATATATGTATGCAGCTTCTGGAAAACACGCGAGTCATGTATATGCAATGCAATAGTGACATGTTCAAGGTATGAAACAACAGATGTCTCCACGCAGCGCAATGGACTGGCTATCACGGGAGAAAAATCTTTTTCTTCTGGCTAGGCGCCCGATGGGCGCCTAGCCAGAAAGCCCACCCCGACACATATTTTGAGCAAATTGGGTGGGCCGAAATGTTAGATCTCTACGAGCTAAAAACGAACATATTCTGTGGAAGCGCTGTCGGATTGGCTTCCGTTCTCCTGGACACCCAGGAAACAGAAACGAGCAGGAGCCATCCGTTGCTCGTTCGATGGTAGGGCGTCACTGATGACTATCTCAAACGGAATTTCCGCCAAAAGTAACGTTGACAAATAGTCTACTCATACTGGACCAACTATCACAAATTGAGGTCGGCGGCCTTTTCTAGGAGTTTCACATCCTTGATGTGGCCCTTAATCGAAAGATATAATATGCACTACGATAGCAGGGCAAAGACGTCTTACCTGATTTGTTTGTGTATATAGTGATCATCAGAATGTTTAGTAAAGCAAGGCAATACATAGCGTTCATTATACGGTAACCGTATCTCCCTGGCCGCCAAATTTGAGATAATCCTATCTAACATCGCCATCAGACGCGGAGAGGCAGCTGGCGTAGAGCCACATATAGAACACCAGCTCTTTCCACATACTCATATTGAGCACACAGTCTGATAAACGTTCATGGTCTCCCCGGCAACCATCGGTCTTTTTACTTGAGTGAGTTTTGTTCCGAGGGCAATTTCACTCAGTCTAAAAAGACGTCATTAATCAGATTCAGATGTGCGGATCTTGATTAAATACACACCATCAAGCTCTTTGCAATGCCCATCCTTACAGCCCTCACACAATCTGCCGTTATGTGGACCCTTGCTCTTTTTCTTCGAGTAAATTGGCGTTTCCATCTGTATCCCACTCCATCTCTTGATTCGATAAGCAACACGATCCGCGTAAGATTGATCCAACTTCGGCCGACTAAGAGCCTCACAGCTCTTGCAACGCTGATGATACACCCGAGCATTGTATCGTGAACCGGGGTAGAGTCGAATAGTTATGGCTATCATTTTGCTCGACCAGCCATTCGACGGACATGAGGTAGCTTTACATACAAAGCGGCCCATGATATTTGTATCGTATTGTTCTTCGCAGGCATCAGAGTCGTCAAGTGGGTAGAACTTAAATTGGTGCAGGCTTGCTTCTGAGAGAATCCCACATACTTCCTTGTTTAATTCAGGGAAGAGAGACCAGCTTTTCTTCTCAACTCTAGGCTTGTTGGAGTTTTTACGTGCCATTCTGTTGGTGCTGGACAGGAATATGGTTCGGAATATATTAGGCCTTAGTAGTGTGATGAAGATAGAGCAAGGATAGGATCATGCTGGTGTGTTGGTAAAGAGGGGGGTACACGTATTTATTTACTGTCGCAAAGAGCGCATAATTGCATATTTTCTTCCGCCAGCGATGCTATCTAGCTAATATTTGAGGTGGAGAAAATTGGCAGGGGTTGGATAGGTGGCTGCGTTTGTTGACGTGTTCATACATGTACCTATTTTAAAACTTTCATTTGCTCATAAAAATACCTGTCCACACCATTCGACCACCAGTTTACAGCGACAAACTAGTAGGTGTAGCGCTTAAATCTTTATAATTAACAACTAGAGTCATATAGTTTAGCTTTAGCGGATACCTGACGCTATACTTGCTTTAAATTTGGCCTCAATGTGACAGATCTCGTGCAACTTCACAGCAGCTGGCTAACATCAGCCAATACAGCCTCGTTATTGGCGCCCGCTCCCAATAGAGAGCCGATGGAGCATCAAGAAACTACAAGAATCTAGTATTGATATCTCTTTGACACCCATCGTCATCGATCTAGACCAAGATGGATCTATTACCGCCGCAACCAAGTTCGTCCAGGACCGTTTCAGGTCAGGGTGTTTGAAACCAATGTATTCGGCGTGGCAGTGATGACTGCCACTTTTCTCCCACTACTACGCGCCTCGAAGTACCATAACCGACGTATCGTTAATGTAACGAGTGGCCTGGGTTGACGACGAGAATACGTTGGTTGAGTTTGGCTGATAGAATTACATCATGAGGCTGAATTAGCAATAGTCTATGAATTCTTGACGTAAATTACTGTCATTTGAATAAATGACACTTATCATTTATTAGACGCAACGTTCCTAGTTACTCAAGCGAAGTTGTCAATACAACCCAAGGATATATTAAATATAACAATCATCTCGTCAAATAGAAATAGACTTTTCCCTGCCACTCTTTACTCTCAATACACCCGGCCACCATATTATGTTTCACAGCTCGATAATGGACCATCATTGGTCGCTTATCGTAGACCAAAGTCGTAGAGAGGACTCCATGGTATTTGATTTCGCGTAGCTGTCAAGAAAAGAAATGTCAGCTCTCATATCCCAAGCCCAAACACGCACAGAATCCATAACTACATGTGAATATATAGATATACGTAGCTTACGCACCACTGGAGATGTGTCACAAAATAAAGGGAAAGGACTTACGGATGCACGCCCCCAATCCTCAAAAGGCACCCGTTCCCCGTTCCGCGCAACAATCAGCGGCGCCACATCCTCGGTGGAATAAAATGTATTGCCAAACCAATTGATCGTGTCCAGCTCCTCTTCGAATGGGTGGCCTGTGGTAAGAATATATCCGTCCCATTCGCCGATCAAATCATCTGGCTGAAGGGGCTTAAGCTCGTGAAAGACGGTGCTGATTTTCCCATCAGTTACCCCGGGGTTCTTGGTGAGAGAGACAAATTTCTTGGCTGGACTTGGCTGGAAACAGTCGAATGACACGCTTGGGAATTGGATTGTCATCTTGTGTGGTTGGCTTAGGTACAGCCTGGCGGTCTTGGAAAGCGAGGTCGAGTCTTCGCTTTCTGGCCACTGGATATGTGTTACCTCCATCTTTGCGTCTGCGTGGACCTTCTGTACTAAATATGATATTTGAATGAGGGCTACACAGAATGTAGCTCCTATAACAATGGAAGGTAGACGCTTCCAGCGGTTAAGACAAAATCCCCAGGTATGTTACAAACTTTCATCTGGAAGACACTACTGCCTATTTGAGAGCTCTTCTGACTCGCTATTTTATCTGATTAGTTCCAGCCGAACCATCATATCCTGTCAGGAAGGGATCATCGCGTGGGAAATGCTGCCAGTACCCCAGGCCGCGAGTGCCCGCACCTAATGTGTATCAGATCCTCCCGGCACTGGGTTGCATACCACGAAAAGAATACAGCTTATTAATAAACGAGCCAAATATGAGATATGAAGATTTTCTTGCCTGGTTGCCACATTCCAAGGGTGCATTCGACCCGCTCCGTGGCTATTCTGCCTGCGTTGCCAATGATCAATAAAGAATGGACTGTCACGGACCGTTATGACAGAGAGCGGGAATCCCAGCTCGAATCTCCTTTTTGGCAGGTAAATGATCGGATACTTTGGTACTTGATATAGTAGCCAAGGAAAGGGAAGTATCAAAATACATGCATACTTATATGGGAATGGCTTGATATTCCAAATACTCTACCATTAATGGCCACTGAGCCATAGGAATGTACGACTTAACCCAATACCCGCCACCTTTTGACAGCAAGACAAAACCGCAACGATCCAGGTATCTCTCAACACTCCCGCAACCTGAAGCAAAACACGGCCGCATTCTTCGCGCTCGAACCCCTCATCCGCTCTAAGTGCAAACCCATACTCTGATTTGGAGATATGTTGATGGGTAACCTTGGCCTGAAGTGAAGGAATGGCAGTGGCTATGAAGATTAGCAAAGTACACTGCTATAATGAGAATGTGGACATACCGATGTACTGGCTCTCGGTGTACCGAAAGTGCTGGGCATTGCGGTTCATTGTCACTCACTCATCAAACTACTTGCATTCTATGATTCTCCCCCACACGAATACTGATACATACGACCATAGGGTGTGGAAAACAGGGCTTCCCGTCCGCTCAGCCGTACTTAAGCCACACGCCGGTGAGTTAGTAGTTGGGTGGGTGACCACCAGCGAATCCTCACTGTTGTATGTCGGTGTTCACCTATCTTTTTTTGATTCGTTAGGAAATCCCCTCTTACCGCCCTACCCTTTAGTCTATTCAGCCCATTCACCTGAACGCCCTAAATACCACTATTCTATACCTAAATAATCCTACACGCCCCTAAATAGCTAACGTGTCCTTCCCCTCCCGTACCGTACTGATTTTTTTTCTTATAGGTAGCTAAAGCATTACACCAGTTCATCATATCATTCACCATCTCCAATTTACGCATAGCATTGATTCTTTACATCTCGTACTCCCTGAGTCTGAAACAGAGCAATTTCTTCTCCTTTCTATTTACAATTGATTCATCATGAAGATCTCTACTCTCGCTGTTACCCTCGTTCAGGCCTTGGCTGTCTCAGCCGCCGCTATTGGTAATAATACTTCCTGCAACGTCTCTAATGTAGAGATTCAATAGAGGTACTGATCTCTTTACCATATATAGGTGACCTTGCATCTGTCAAGCGGGCCGCTGACAAATGGAACGCTGAAGCTTGGAGCAACTTCGTCAAAGTGTATGCTGTTGATGATACCGCGAAGAGAGATGTTGAAAATTGGAATGCGGCTGCTTGGAGCAACTTCGTCAAAGTGTATGCTGTGGACGATACCGTGAAGAGAGATGGTGAAAATTGGAATGCGGCTGCTTGGAGCAACTTCATCAAGTCGTATGTCCAGGATTTCACCGCGGAGGACTCTGAATAGAGTGTTAGGTCAGTCAATAAGTTCACCAGTTCGGCGGTTCGCAAGGGTATGGATGGATGATATGTATTGGTTGGTATAAATTGAATTGGGATGGAACGAGAGCTTCTGTAGATAGATTAGGAGCAAATTTATGCACTTGATATATTAATCTCAGGATATACGACATGGTGTCTCTAAGCAATGGCTTGTTTTTATTCAGATTTACTGCTCATCTAGATTGCGGGCTGATCCGTGCGTATCCCGAATGACTGGTGCGACCTCCAGCAACCTAATCCTTTTCTCAAGAGGATTTCTCCTGACGTGGCGTCCACATCCAGTGTGCTCCAGTGGATTCGGGCTTGTGATAGCCGAGTACAGTCAAATCCGCTTATAGTAATTCGAAGCTGCTGGAATTCGAATTCTCGTTTATTCAAGCAATTTCAGGCCGTTGAATTATAGTGAGACTGCCAAAGAGCTCTGTTTTACTTGTAATCTGAATTATTCGAGCAAATTAATGCTGCTAGATTAGTTTAAATCAACCAGATTTGACTGTATTGCCAAACGTGACCTTGGAAAGATTGCAAAGGCCCAAAAATGATTTCAATTCTCGTTTCGTTCGTGGTTTCGGCCACCGCCTTATCGTCTGGTCCTGATGTAACCTACATCCCTGCTAGTAATAGTTCTGGAAAGAAAAAGCAAGAAAAAGAGAAGAATGAAAAACCGAAAAAAAAAACGAGGAATACCCATTTTGAATGTTTATTTAAGAAAATACAAAAAAATCAAGAAACAGAGTTCCTTCAAAAAATACGGAACCAGAATGAAGACCAGCGATCTTCTCAGGGTCGCGGGCGGCCCGGAAGAAACGGAGCAGGAAACGGGTCTCTTCGCAGGGTGGATTAGGGGTCTTGTATTATAGTTTTATATTACCATTTTTGCCTTGAAATATTGATTCATTTTACCATATTTACTTTTAAATTATAATATATATATTCTATTTTTTTTTTCCGAAGTTTCTCATACTCCACTCCACTAATATAGCGTGCTCCGTATCGTGGAAGGGCGGCTGGCAATATTACCCGCTCTACCCTCTCCACACTAAACTTATGCTTCGCGAGAAAATCACGGACACTACTTTTTTTCCGTTTCAAAAATATCAGGACTTCCTTCTTTCTGTCTCTTCTCTCTTCTGCAGATCTGATACCAGTCCAAGACGAGTTTGCACGCGAGTATGTCAACCACTGTAACACTGGAAGAGACATCCCTGTCCTCCTCGAAAGGGGCTCCTCCTCAAACTGTTGCGCTCAAGTCATTGCCAGTAGAAAATACCTTGGGCAGTGAAGAACAGCTCTTCAGAGACGTTTCCGAGAACCAACCAGCACAATGGAAGATTGCAGTTATCCTTATGCTTGTCAGCCTCATGTATATGATCAGTACAGTCCTCAGCGGAATACTGGCAGTTGGTCTCCCCAAAATTGCCAAGTCAATCAATCTTGATGAAGGCCTTCTACTTTGGTACGTACCATACATGGGTGACTACTGAATTCATTCGATAATTCGTCCTTATTCTGATAATTAATGACATACGATGCTCCCAGGCCAGCCTCGGTCTACTCTCTTTCCTGTGGCTGCACATTGCTCCTTTCCGGGAGTGTGGCAGACGTGGTTGGCTGTCGCCGTATCTATCTTCTTGGGAGTTTTCTATCGACGTGTCTGATTCTGGCCTGTGGCCTTGCGCGCGATGGGATGGAACTGATCATCTTCCGCGCTCTGCAGGGCGTTGCGATCTCGCTCTGCTTACCAGGTTCAGTCAGCATCGTCACCAAGACTTTTCCTCTGGGCCGTATGCGCAACATTGCTTTTGCCTGTCTGGGGGCCGCACAGCCCACGGGGTTTCTGATTGGGCTCATCATTGGAGGGATTCTCATCGACAGCATCGGCTGGCGAACAGCAATGTATCTCATCGCAGGCATCAATGCCGGGGTATTCGTGGTCAGCTGTTTCTTTTTGCCTTCAACCGCAGACGATCAGTTGAGTTACTCAATTCTGCGCCGTTTTCGAGAGGACGTTGACTGGATAGGAGTCTCCCTCATCAGTGTTGCTTTTGGATTGCTCTCTTATGTTCTGTCTGCAATCTGTGCTCGCCCAAGCTCGATTTCCACTGCAGCAAACATTGTATTGCTTGTTGTTTCCTTGGTTCTAATACTAGCTTTCTTAATCTGGGAGCACTACCAAGAGAAGTTCAATCGACCTGCTCTCATCCCCAACTCCATCTGGCGCAATCCGATATTCACGTCCACGTGTATCATGGTGTTCTTCGCCTGGGCCACCGTCACTACAAACCAGTACTTCCTTGCACTCTTTTTCGAAGAGGTTCAAGGACTCTCTGCCTTTCAGACTAGCCTACGCTTTCTACCTCTTGTGGTCAGCGGAGTCTTGACGAATATTGCTACTGGGGCGCTGGTACGCCATGTGAGGGCCGATATTCTCATCGGAGTGTCAGTGCTTCTCAGCGCAGCAACACCGCTGATAATGGCGTTAGTAGTTGTCAACCATTCCCAACTGCCTTACTGGGCAGCGGCATTCCCTGCGGCTATCCTTTCTCCAATCTGGGCTGATGTGACACTCACTATAGCTAATTTAGTAAGTTTACTTCTCATATAACTACCTATATATTCGCAGTCTTTCTTTTCCCCATATGTACTGACGTAAATTACCACAGGTTATCACGCAACTCTTCCCACGGTCGCTCCATGGTCTTGCGGGAGGAGTTTCTAACACATGCGCACAGTTGGGGACTAGTATCGGCCTGAATCTCACGGCTATTCTTGCCAATGCTGTTACTATGAGCTCTACGGAGAACAAGTCATCCCCTGTAGCCCTTGCGGAGGGTTACAGCGCCGCGTTTTGGGCCTCTTTCGGGGCAACGGTGGCTATGATTCTTGTAACTGTGCTTGGAATGAGGACGGCGGGTAAAGTCGGGCGGCCGAAGCATGATTGATCCTCGAGAGCATGGGGTTTTAAACCGTAGATCGGAGGTTTTATTAAAGATCCTTCTTCACTCCCCCTCTCTCTTTCCCACATAGAGGCCCCTCACTAGAGCGTTTCGATTAATTATTCCTGTTTAGTTGAATTGGTCTGAAACATCATATAGAGAACTATCAATATAGCCTCATGGTGCTCGATAATTCCATAGCAGGTACTGTGGGGGATTATAATGATGACGGTTCTGATTTCTCAAATTTTGTTGAGCCAGCCATTGCTATATAATGACAATAGGTATGTAGGCCACTGTCAAATAGTGTTCAGTTTCTAATACTCAACCACAGAATTATCTAGTGTCCTGGAGGACAAATTTACGCCTTCACCTTGCTCAATTGACTAGGCTCACCATCCTCTATGAAAACACCTATTTAGGCTAATGAGGGCTGGCGTTTGGTCGCCGCCGTGGTCACTCAAATATTCTCATACATGATCGACAGTGGAGTTCGATACGGCTACATCTGCATAGGGGAGGCCTTGGTTTTCCTACATATCCCGGAAGATGACCCCACGATTGTTCAATCTTTCTTGTGTATCCCGAATCAAGACGTGCAGCCGGACGATGAATTGCGCCTCCACCGGACCGCCATCGGGCAGGTACTTACGTTTACCCTTTAAGCGCTGGCCGCAGAAACTCCCCCTCAAGAGTGGCACGACATAGCACACGACAAGCTGACGACCTAGGAGGTTGAATACCTTGACGTGTTGAAGGAAATTCCCGAAACTCTCCATAAAGACGCGAGGTCCTCTAATTATCGGCCCTCGTATTAGAAATGAGATCAGAAAGTACACAACATACGCTCTCGCGCTCGCTATCAACTAGATTTATCTATACTAAAGCACTCGTCGCCCGAAGGCAGTAGCAGCGATTAAGAATCGCAATCGCTATCCGCCGCAGCAGCGTCGCGTATCCGATTAAGCCGTAGCCGAGGTAACAACTGTCAATCAACTAAAGGAAGCGAAAGGACACAAGCCGGCGAGGACAAAAACTATACTTCTCGCTAAGACGAGTATTCTGCACGACCCCAATAGGGCCCTAGCCTGGGTCCGGGTCCGGGTCCGAAATCTCGACCCAAATCCGGGTTGTGCGATAGACTAAGGTCTATATCCAAATCCTCAAGGCTACGGATGTTGGATATCAAAAAATATCCAAATCCGCACTTTGCAGATATGGATTGCGGATCGTGCCGCAGCCTATGCCGAAGTCTACTCCTAGGGCTAAGACTTACTTGTCGAAGATTAGTAACTTGTCCCTATAACCAGATTCTATTCGTGGCAGCACTATACGCTAGATTTCATTATTACTATGCTCCCTGAAATCCACAACATTGCCTATATATTTTAACGTCGGGTCATGTTTGGTTCGTATCTTGCTCGTGACAAAAGCGGGGTTAGAGTGATAAAGCGAGGCTGGAGAGATAAAAGCGGTGGAAAAACGAAGGTTACTTACAACTTTTTCGATCAGAATGGGAAAATGTATCTTTTGCTGTACGGGCTGAATATTTAGGTGAAGAAGATTCAGGTAGGTGAATATCTGCCCGGAGTGCCCTGAGGAGGGCTGAATTAGAGCGGCGAGCCGCCCATGCCCGAACCGTGGGCGCTCGGTGAACACGACCTTACACATGGTTGTATGTTTTTGTTCACCCAATTTTCTTTTACTTGTTCGGAGGCTCCCTTTTGCCGCCCTACTCTTCGGTCCCTTTAGCCCATTCACTTAAATACCCTGAACATGTGAGTGATTTTAAAGCTTAATATTCAACTTCGAACACCTACCGTGGTGAAATACGTTAGTTAGAGAAAAAGGCCGTAAGTCAATTATTTCGTTGTGGTCATTGGCTGTTCGAAGGTCGCACCCTTACAGTGTCCACGGGTACTTCTTCCCACTTCTTAGCTTTACTTCCGCCCCTCGATCTTTTACAATTCTATCTTTCCAACTATGGAGCACCTATTCCCATCTTTTATCCGCGTCATACGTAATCTCGATGACGCTACTAGGCTGCTCGCGACTTTTCAAGAATTCGAAAGCAACCCGTCTGCTATCAGTGTAGAGGATCGCGTTCGGTTTCTCGACTTTCCTGACTTCTCAACCCAAGAGGCAAACATTTCCGCTGCAACGACTCTTAGTAAGGAAGAGCTTTCAAAAAAGGCTGCTCAATCGCCTAGAGACCTTACTTCGTCTGAGGTTGAATTACTACATAGCCGTTATTGGGGACAAATCAGCTTCCCGGAAGAAGATATCCGTTTCGATTGTTTCGAGAATTTAAGGCTAGTTTCTAATGAATACTACTTTCAAACACTCGAGCGGCTTGAGAGATTCCGAAGTTCTTTCTACGCGGAATTCGAAGCGGATGCATTAAAAAACGCAGAGGCGGAGATTTCCCGATGGGAAGATAAAAGAAGAGAAGCTGAGGATAGAGCAGATCTAGCACAGATTCTCGAATATGGCCACCCCTGGCTACGCCAGCTATGGCAGGAAGACGAGGGCAAAAAACCATGGGGCTATACAATTTTCCAAAGCTTCCAGTGGAAGCTCGAGGATCCTGAACGGCAGGAGTTATATGAACAAAAACAATCTAACTTATTCCATTGGGCGCACCTCGCTATTGGTTCTGGAACAAAGATCGGATCCCGGTGGTACCTTGAGGGCCTTGATTTGCCCTCTAGAATTGGTAGTGATGAGTCTTTCTTATCGACGTTAAATCAATTACGGAAGCAATTCAACTATCTCCGATCTCAGCCTCCTAAGAAGCAAGCACCGTATCTATTTATAGATATGGCCGAAGGCAAGATTGACGCTATTCCGGAGGGAATTACGGAAGGCCTTCTTCGCAACGTTTTCTTATATCTAGATCATAGCGCTGCGGCGTCAGTCTTAGATTCTCGCGGACCAGATAGCGTATGGATCTGGGCTGTTGACCCAGACTATAAGCCAAAAATCCAGGACAGCTCGAGTGGGTACCAAGGCTTTCTTCGCGTTCGTCTTCAGCAACTTCTCAATCACTTCTACGTTGCCCGGCGCTGGCACGCGGACGAGTGGTCGATGGAGGACTTATGGAATGCGGCCCGGAAGGACCCTCACAATGCCTCTTTTGTTTCTATGAAAGACGAAGAAATCTTTGCGCAGAACTTGAGCCGGGAGGTTGCTACCGCTATGAAAAAGTCCGAAGGATAAGATCATGGAGTCTATAGCGTACGAGCATGTAGATCTATAAAATGGAGAAGATGAATGTGATTAGGATCAAAGATAAAAGATGACGATAATGAATCTAACTAGCTGCCATGAAGCTGCGTCTATATAGCTTCATGGGACAAAGAAATCAAAGACATAAAGGCTAGAAAGATCTAGTAACAAACGCTCTATGAGCAAAGGAAGATCTGCCATACACTACATAAAGGCAAAAGGCATAAAATGCATCTTTATCATAAATAAATCATTAGACTAGCATTCACTTTGTTAGGTTAAATATGTACTGAGCCCATGATGTTGGGTTGCCCCATAACTCGAAGATTCTATGCTCCGTACTCATCCAGCGATAGAATAAGTCACCAACAGTCTCTACATTTAATTATTTACATTTGTTGGAAGTAGTTCCGATGCAGTATGCTTCTCCAGCCAACAGCCCCTGACATTCACCCTTCTTCGTGTTGAGATGGCGTGGTCGAAGGCTCCATCGAGACGGGCGTAGGAGTTTGCTGGTGAGACGATTAGGTCGAAGGTTGCTCCTTCTGGGAGGGAGTTTAGGCGCTCGTTTATTGGAGTGATCTTTAGTTTTGCTGTGTCGTGGTCTTGCCAGGTCTTTTCGAGGGCATCGTTGAAGGCCGTCAGGAAGATTTTGTCCATGCAGAGCAGGATGATCTCGGGGATGTTGGATGTCATCTTTTGTTTAGTGCAGTTGTTGGTGAAGGGAGAAATGCTGAGAGTTTGATGTAAGTTGGCAGAGTTTAGACAGCAGGGTATAGTGACCTAGGTACTTGATTTCCTCTGCCACTTCTTGGCGTTCCCTTTTCGTTTTAGTGCTCAGTCCGTATTTTCTTCGATCGTTTGCCGAACTTGATTTTGTGTTGAGCGATCTGGGACCCAGCTGTATGTCCGACAGTTGTATATCAAGCACTCCTTCAACAACAGCAGCATTGTTCACAATTTGCTTATCTTTGGCTTTTCTGGGTGGTGTTAGAAAGTCGCCACCGGCTGTTGTGCAGTTGTTGGCTTGTTGCCTGGCGGGTTATCAATCGTGTCACCGTCGACTTAGGTTGTCATGCCAAGATAGGAGGGTAGACATCTCACACACTGGAAGAAGATTATGGAGGGCTATGGTTGTGTGAGATCAGCAGTGCGCTTGAATACTTTGCCGACCATCTCTCAACTAGGTTGAGGGTCCGGTTCTGGATTTTTGGAGAGCGTATGGGGGGTTTTGAAATCCTCAAGATATGCCTGGAGCTGGGGAAGCTTTCCCTTGAGATGCGAGACTGTGGTTGATGTTGCCGCATTAAATGAAAGTAATTTGTGCGCAATCTTTGGCTGTGCTATATGGCTGTCGTAGAATAAAATCTGGTTCGGTTTCTTGGTGGAATGGAGATGTCTTTGGCGTAGTGAGGAAGCGAAGTAATTGTGTCGAGGTTCTACTTTAGTCCCCACTACTTCCATTGTTTATATCTCCCAGATGGCAGGTGCAATACAGTCATGGGGCTACAGTTACGGGCACTTAAAATCAGTTGCGTACTGTATACAGTGACTTACAATGCCCAAAAGGTATTGTAGCGAATACTTTTAACAGGTGTCTGCGAAGTTTTCCGGAACAGATATAATTTCCGACGTGTGTCAACCTAGACTACTCTCTATAGAACAGCGGATTGAAGATCACATACAACAGATATTGAATAATATAACTAAGGCAGACTGACAGCATATTAGCAGCCATGAACTACTGTAAACCGGGGGTAAACCGAAGTACACTATTTGGGTTTCGGTGCAGAACCATCTATACCTACAACCCGTAAAGGTGGTACATTCCCAAGGTTGCTATAATCTTTTCATATCATTACTTACCTAGGCAGTGTTCTTTTCACTACTCTTCTCTGCACCTTCACTTTTCTCTTACTTTCCTCTTACTTTTCTCTTAATTTTTCATACGCCTTTACTTGCATTTCTCAACGCTTTGACCAGCAAGACGTCCTCATCACTATGGACCGTCGCAAGCAGGTCAGGACCGACTATTCGGCATATACCATTACTGAATCGATCGAGGATCTTGCTCTCACTGGTTTCCAGTCGGCAAAACATACCTTTTTTCCCCCAGAGGAAATCGCTGCCGCAAAGCCAGAAGAAACCCTCGCCCGCATGCTATCGACCAAATCCTACATATCAATTACCTCTAGCCTCACGGAACTGAACAATGAAGCCCGAGGTAACCCGTCGCAACGACAATTCCTAGAGATTGGAAAAGGACAGTGCGGTACTGTCTACGCCATTGTGGGAACGGATACCGTCGCGAAACTTCCCAACTCCCCGGTCAAGGTCCCCCAACTACTTGCTGACTTCAAGATGCACGCCTCTGTCAAGGAAGCAATGGACGACGTTAAGAATCTGATAAAACTGGACATCCACATCCCCAAGTTGTACAGCTGGGAAACGCCCAAGTCAAAAGGTTTCTGGACCAACAACAGCCTACATTTCCCAAAGACTGCGGATGCGCAAAATTTCGCTATGATCTCAAGCCGTGTTTTCCCCCTCCCCCTCCTAGTTAGGGAGGCTATAGTTGATGTTCTTTGCTCTCCAAGCATTCAGAAGTACAAGTTGGAGTTCCTGGCCAAGCCAGAAAACAAGGACTGCTTGATTCGGGTCTATCTCGGACGCCGAATGACGAACAAGACTAACCCGAATGTGAAGAGTTTCAAATTACGCAATTTCCCGCTACATGTCAACGAAATGGAGGATTTGCAGCTGAATACCTGTGCGTTCGCCCATGTCATGGCCCAAACCCTAGCCATTCTACACTGGAAAGCCGGCGTTGATGGCAACGATATCGAGTTCATCCTTGGTAGCTCCCCGTTGTTGTCCCAAATGCCGCGGTCAGATGAGATTACGGACGAGGACGAGTGGTCGCTAGGAGATCGGTTTGATTTTTCTCACCGGTCAATCAGCATGTGGCTCATCGATTTTAATCTGTGGGTACTATTCCCGAATATTGCTGGACACTGCTAACATGTCGATAGGTGCGCAAAGTTCGAGGAGAACCCTGCAGGTCTGAAACAAATCGTGGACGCTTTTACCTGGAATGACCCCTACTACCCATCACCCGAGTTGACCACTGCTAAGGATAAAAAGCTTTGGTTCGAGTTTCGCAAGCGGTACCTTGAGGTTAGCGGTGTTCTGACTACGAGCGCAATGCCTGGGCGTTTCATTGCCGAGATTGAAAAGCGAGGACGTAAGGCAAATGTTGGGGAGCTTTTCTGATTATGAGGAGGGACCAAATACGCCCAAGTGCGTTGTTTTAATGAATTATGGGGACGTTGCTTTAATAAGGGAGAATTTGTGAATATTCTTATTAGCTCCTTATTAGCTTACTTTTCCATGGTCACAATAGGAGGTTCTGACCCTGTCTGATGAAGCTTAACTGAAAAGCTAGACACCTTCTCTCTAACTAACTAGTTAATTACATGAGGTGGCCATGATCTGCAGGCAGAAATAAACATTCAAGCTCCAATGTGTGACGTGAACCCACCTTCTTTTGGAAGCATATGTTCTCACTGCTAAGGGTAATTCGTACAAACTACCTGTACCCGTAAACAACAAAGGACATTCATTCATCTATTCCAATATCCCTCTCTTTCCTCAAAGTTGGCTCTTCCGCTAAATCGGCATCACCTCTCACAGCCCGACTCTCCTCTTGAGTCGACACGTACCGAATCAAGCTTTCACACAACCGATCCAGAACCCATTCAGGCTCTGTCTGTTTTGCCAGCATGGGGCTGTTCTCCCCAATCCAGTCCCAATTGAGAAGTCCATATTCGTCTTCATCAGTATGAATGCCTTCCTCACTTGCCGGCTGGTTTCTCTGTGATGATGGTGGCCGACCTCGCGGATCCGTGAACTGAATGAGCCGGGTGAACTCGACCCATTCTTCGTAGGAGTATCGTTTTCGCTTGCCTTCTCGTGCCTGTTTTGAGGCGCGGCGAATAGCAAAGGCAAGTTGCTGGGCAAGTTCGGGTGGGGTCGGATCGCGAACAAGTTCCTCCAGTGATCGGTGTGGATGAGACTCGGCCAAGTCCTCATTTTGAATGTTAGATTGACCAGATTCCTCGGCGTCCGCTGTTTCCCCGTTGTCGGGCTCGTCAGCTCCCTCAAGTGGGAAACCGCGCTCTTGTCGCTTTTTCTCTTGGCGAGACAGTACGAACTGGGCAACGCCGGGAATCCGACTGAAGCATGTCTTGTAGGCATGGGATTGGGGAAGCACGAGGTACTCGGCGAATACTTCAGTGGCGCGCTTGAAGCTGGCGACAACTGTATCGCTCATCTCGGAAATGAGCATGGTCATTGTTGGGATGGCGATTAGAGACCATACCACAAAGAAAGGTTTCCCTGGGTTCGATTCCGGTGTGAAATCACCGTAGCCGATGGTTAGTAGGGAGGTGAAGCAAAAGTAGAGTGATTCGAAATAGGTCATGGCTTCTAATTTCCAGAATACCACTGCTCCGCAGGACCACACAATTCCAAATGTAACGATGCTGATGATCAAATTGTTCCAGCGACGGAAACGCATGGTATCGTGCTGGATACGGCGCATAGCGTCGAATCGATCTTTTTCTTCACGCATAATAAGGATCCTGGGACGGCGAGCCGTGGCAATAGCGTTGATGGTGTTGCGAATTGGCCGGTGATACAGAGGGCGACTAGGCTCGGATTTTTGGCGAGTGAGACCCGGAGGGGTGATAACTTCTCCACTAGTCAGGTGTTTCTTTTGAGAGGATTGGACCTCGTCAAACGTGATTGATCGCTCGAAGGTGGATTGCCGCTTCTGTTCAATGTGTTTCCGAACGACGTTGTCGTAGTGAACCTCGCGAGCAAATTTAAAGATGCTTTCCACCACCAGTCCCAAAATAATAATCCCAATGACTGCATATGGCCAAATAAGTCCTCGACCAACGGCACTAGTCGCAACTATGTTGCCATACCCTAATGTGAGAACGGTGACATCGGAAAAGTACAATGCATCGGCGAAAGAGATCCCGAACACTCGCTGAAACATAGCAGCACCAATCAACAGCCAAATTACCAATGCAGTCATTTGTAGGATCAAGGTTCGTTGCTCGTCGGTCAGTGAAAAGTGTTGCGGGTATTTACCAAGAAAATAGCCTAGCATGTTGATCATCAAGATAATGCTCAAGATAAAGTAGAGAATTGCCGCAATGACAGCACTCCAATAACCCTGCGAGTAGACCCTATCAATACCTATCGGAGGAGCATAAATTTCTGTGGCTATTGTAATTCCAGAGAGCTACAAGCAAGCGTTAGGTCTGGGACATACAAAACCCGTGAGGTTACTCACGATTCCCGCGGCTAAGAACCACAAAAAGATCGTCACGGGTAAAGCTATAATGTAGCGTACGATCTGAGTAAAATTGAACAGTAAAAACGCATTTCCCACGATCCCGCAGAAAAGTGAAACGGCATTTAGAACAGTGCCCCTATTCGTGGTGTTAGAGATATCTGATTCAGGGTCACAACCTCTTGCTTTATACTCACCAACGAGGATCTGGATATCCTTCTTGAATGGATGTTCCAGCAGCGGTATGTTCATTTGGAAGAATTTTGCTTCGCCATGGCATAACCAGTGCAACGATTGACATGACATTGGCGAGTGGTCCCGTTGTAGCGGCAACCAGCGGGATAGCTGTCGACGCAATCCACCACGACTGTGGCTCATCATCTTCAGGTGGTCTCATGTGAAATTGACCCCGGATCCATTCCCATGGGGACAGTCTATCAGACTTGTCCTCTATGGGCATCTTAACTGTCGTAGATCCATGACGCATCGTTCATTCAGCATGACCATGTGCCTAGATCAGGGGCAGTCGCAAGCCAAATGATCCTTGTAGGTCTGTGGCTGAAGCTTTCAGATGAAATACCAGTTCACTTGCTAGGAACCATATATTTGAAAAGTAACTTCTTCAAAGGTCGCATCCTCATATGTTCTTGGTATGGTGAGATTGCATCAGGAGAGCGGAGAAGACGGGTAGCAGTCCTGGTAGTTAATGACTCCCAAGCAGGTCTCTTAAAGAATATCAACTCGAATAATATCTCAGCTAATCATCTTCATTCGAGGGTTCAAGCGCAGCGCAGATCATATGATGTCAACGATCGGTTCTGACAGCTCGCGGTCCCGTGACCGTTCCACGTGCGTCATCCGTGGGTCATTATTCAAAAGTCAACAATACCAAAACATTTGAACTACAGAGTATAGAAGTGATTGAAAACGAGAATTTTGAACAAGGCAAATATGTTCTAAGGAAATCCCCAAAATAGGTCTGACAGGGCAAATAAGGTTGCATGGCCACATGGGCTTGCAGTGCACTTCCCAGGGCTGGTCACTGTAGGTAATCGTATGGCCTCTGTCTGGCCTGGGCAATTACATATATGTTGTACTTGTTATTTTATACAAAGGTCAAGTTGTCGCTTTCCATTGTAGGTCTCCCAAGAGTGCCCGCAACATATTAAGATATGGCCGTTCGGCTCTTTTCTCCGGCTCAACCCTCTAAGCCAACGTCTCACAAGTTCGGTATGACTCCAAATCAAGAAAGAGATTCATAAACCAACCTCGGAAGTCTGCGCTAATATGTAAACTAGCAATTGACCGATAAGTAGTTAGCTAACACCTATTTAAGTTACTTATTATATACCGAGCAAACTCAATAGTATCACTTCCTCCAAAGCTTCGACCTCTATATACCAACTCAACCACCTTAATATCAATTACCATAACTATAATTAAGAACCATCTCCGTTAGAAAAAAAAAAATCCCTCAAACCAGGATCACCATGCAACCCAAGACAAATTCAGAACTTATGCACGCAACCCCCCACGCCCCTGCCCCTCGTCTGTGATAGGGTCGCCACATTCTCGGATACCCCCAACCAACGTGCATGCAGCATTTGAATTTCGAAAGATAGACCAATAGCAGGTACGATCACCTGCATGAGGAAAAATGCAAGTTGATCCCACGCTGGGACCTACACTTATATTGAAACGTGACAACATCAGCCGTCATCGGAGTGATAGTACCTGGCTTTGGAGGGGGTACAGCCAGTAAACGGCCAAAATAACGATGTGTTTAATACTGGGCAACGACTTCGGGGCGATTCTATGGGCTTTCTATGGTTCTACGGGGCGGGGTAGAGATCCACAGCTGTACGATGTAGGTACTTGCATGGCGCAGGCGCTGGGGTGAGGGGTAGCTCTAGGGCTATCACATCGTTTGGATTTTTGAGTGGATTATGGACTACGTGGAAATAGTGTTTGATTTTACATTACATTTAAATTTGGTCTCGGGTAGTAAGGTATAGAATGAGAATGTATTAACGAGTGTTAGGGTTGGTCTATCGGACGTTTGGGTCGTGTTGGTTCTATATACAACCCGATTCTTCCGACACAACATCAAATCAAGCAACAGGAAAAATGATAATCAAATAGCTGCAATGCGAGTGACAAAGGAAATAAAAGACGGGAAAAGAAAAAAAGAAAGCAAGCAAGCAAACAAGCACGTAGATAAGAAATCGCAAGATGGTATCATCGAAGCAGAGTGACACGGACTTCAACGGCAAGACAGAACGGACTTGACGGCCAGAAATGAAAAGATTAAATGAGGACGCCAGAAATGGAATAGAATGGATCAAAAGGGCGCCGTCCTATGAAAGAAACGATATCAAACGCAAGGCGCCGGCGCCAGAAAAGAGAAAGAAAAAAAAAAACAATAACGATGATCTTTTGTGTCGAACACTGGGCAACATTTGCCGATGGATCGAGAAAAACAGGCTGTAAATGCGACGAGCAAAGCCAGCCGAAGCCAAAGCAACACGCTCCAAATGCGATTCAACAATAGTCAAATGCTCCAAGTGTAGATAAGAAAAACAGTAGTAAGAAAGTCTCTGTCTCTTTGGGGGGATCGCTCCCTTGGCAGTCGGTAGTAGGAAAAAAAAGGTATAAAACATCCTATGCAGCCGCCGGTCGGCGCAGAATGTCTTCGCAGTTGGCGTCGAATCGCATATTCCAAAGACGAATACTATTCATGAGCTTCTCTGTATTTTCAAGCTCACGGTCGCGACCGAAAATCGATTCGACAAATTCGCAACCTGCATTACGACCCATTGATACGGGTCCTTTGCCACCTTCTCGCTTGGCGGCCTTCCACATGTAAAGTTCGCAGCCCTTGAGGAGCTTCTTGAATCGGGACCAGAGGCGCTCGCCACTTTCCAGGAAATCTTCAACGACTTCCTGCGCATCCACGCTTTGAATGCGAGGGAGACATTCGTCGGCCCTCTTTACTTTGCCCGCCAGCTTGATCAACAATAGCCACAAGTCGCCCGCGACGTCGGCCATGGGTGTCGATGCCCCATGATGAAAGACGGTCCAGTCGTAGATCCATTTGCCGAGGGAGTTCGCATCAAACACACTACCAAGCAAGATGATCGGTGCCTCGGTTGGGTCCCAGTTTTTGATCGAATAGCCTGCCGGGATCCCTGCAGCCTCGGCGTCCTCTTCGGTGGCGATGGGCGGGGGTTTAGCTGTAGCAGGAGGTGGTTTTGGTTTGCTGGGAGTGCGGGTTGATGTGGATTGGCGCCTTGTACGGGAGCGTCTGGCCGCTTCGATATCCTCGTTGTTAGGAGCCTGAGTGAAGTAAAAGTGAGAATCAGCTGGATTTGATTTGCGGTAAGACGTCGAGGTGGTACGACGATGTTGGCCGGGGCCATCTCGAGTGGGGTTCGAGGCCGGGGGATGGCCTGGGCGACCGGTACGGGGCTCGCGGGTGGTGCGCGGGACATCGAACGCTTCGTCGACCACATCTACGAAGATGGGTCGAGTCTGCGATTGCGACGGGTGGTATCCGTTGCCGAGGCCATCCCCCGCAGGGTGACCGGTTGAGGAATACCGGTGTTTGGGCTTTCCCGCAAAAGAAGCACTTACATGATCGTGCTTTCGCGATGGAATGCCATAGTCTGGGGTTGCTTCATAGTACCCTTGAGGGTAGCCAGATGAATACCATGGTGTTTCTTTGGTGGCCGTGTAGCTGGCCTTGCGGTTGTGTCGGCGCGAGGTGCCCCGGGGTGAAGCGTAGGAGTTGGCGAACTGAGAGGCGTAGTAGGCGTATTGAGGTGAGGTGGGAGGTGATTGAGTGTAGTCGTAGGTGGACCACCCGGGCGGTGGACTGGAGTAATGATACATTATCGCACGAGCATATGGAGAAGTCGATCAGATAAATGTAAATGGGAGGCGACAAGCCGCAAATACAAACAATCCAAAGACAGTTAAATGAAATCAGGAAAAAAAGAACACCGAGTATATTATACAGGATATCGTGCACCCAAACAGAAATCGACGCCGACTTTAGAACTGCAGGTCAGACAAGGTTTTTTTTGTTTTTTGATAGTAGGACCGTCACCGTGGTACGGTTTCTGATCGAAGAGAGGAGGGTTGAAACTGAATGTGCTGAGAGAGCATTTGAACGTTCTTCGGTCAATCCGAGGAAAAGAGAGAGAGTGCGTTTAGGGGATCCTACGACCCAATATCTCCTATTGATAAAAGGAGATTGAGGAAAACAAAGAGCAGAGAGACCTCCACTCCAAAAGATGTAATGACTTTGAATTCAGTGGAGATAGGTGGAGAGAGAAAAATTTCAACCCGATGAAAGGGAAAAGGAAGATGGATCCCAATGTCAGCGCGCCGGCGATATTGGCGCAGGCCAATCAGTGCATCCACTAGTGACTGGCGCGTGTGAGTTGGCGTTGTGGGCTGTGGCGTTTGGATTCTTTCTTACGTGTATTGAAATTCGACGGATTTCAAGGTATTCTATTCATTTCCTCTTTCAGTTTATTAAAATTAAGGATATAGTATTCCTTCTTCTAGACGATAATCCGTCTCTTTTTATACCTTGCGCTCGAGGTCAGCTATTACATATTCTGACTCAACTTCAGGCGCCAACCTTGCAGATACACTCTAGTCATCATTCTAGTAGAAACTGGTACTTTCTATTTGCCTCCTGAAACTACCATAACCAAAGTACCATCAAGTCTTGATGTCGCTACCCCTCAAGCTAGCCCAGATGGAGACGCTTCCATTGGACGCTATATGCAAACCGCTTAGCTGATAGCCCCTCCGTTGAATCGGGCAGCGGACAACTGCATTTTCCTCGGTGTGTTTGACTTTTCTGGTCTCAAGGCAACTGCATAGCGAGATTTTTCTGGCTCTTGTGGACTGACTCACTCCAAGTAACCAAAAGAAAAAAGAAAAAAAGACCAGGCGAGAATGTCGCCACTCAGACGTAGTGTGATTCCATAGGCATCTTACTGGCTGCCTTACAGATGTCCAGTGATGGAATTAATTTAGGTCACCCCTCCATCAGCTGGCGTGTCATGGTTGGGTTGGATGAGCGCAAAGCCATGTGCTCGACTTCCAGAACTAGGCTTACATTTTCCATGCCTCGTACAGTTCATCTGCATGAACGCCATCATTAGTTGCAGCAACACGGAGAATACTATAGACAGCAAAATGGTACTTTATATTGATCATATGAAAAAAAAATATCCTCTACTAGTAATTGCTCATGTATGTACTCGCTATAGGCAGGGCTCGATGTATGCAGGGCTCGATCCAGCAAACTAAAGCCGGTTCCATGGTTGGACCGACGGCATCCCAGATTTCACGACGGCCCATCCCGTCTCGTTCAGTGGTTCAGACTCCACCAAACCCTCCAGACACTTCGGACATTACTACTTTATTACTATCTTGTAACATATACGAACACGTTGCCATGGCAAGAGAAACGACTAACGAGCCCCATCGGTATATCTTTTCCACACACATCCACTTCACACTGCCATCTTGGGCGACATCACGGGCCATGCATGGGCTTTACCGCTGCGTCGCTGGGCAGCAACCACCGTTTTGGGCAAAAATATAGAGAATTCACAGACCGCAACTTGCTCCTTGGGTCTGACCATCAATATCTTGAGTGGGCTGAAAAGTCTTCCGAGTAGTAAAAATAGCATAACTTATTATCAAGTATGAAATCGAGGGATGCGCAGCAGTTGTGTACAACGCGTTAGGATCGAAGCCGCATGATGGGGGGGCAGTGTCCTCCAACCGTACCTAAAATGAAGTCATATCTAGATCACCAAGCTGTTATGTATCCATTTTTGACATTTTGGCTGCCGACAGTTCATTGTTTCAACGTGGGGCGATGAACAATAGGCGACTCGCTATCATTGCGATCGCATACAATTTCAAGCCCTAGTCTGCCTTTTCGGGACTGGCCTGACACCAACCAGCGCTACCAGATGTGCAGTGTGCGTCATGACCGGCAGAGCTACATAGACTACACACTAATATTACAACGGCCTCGACTACAACTATTCTCTACTCTATGGAACAAAGCACGTACCTCTGTATCTTCAGCGTAAAGAACAAGACCAGCGCAACTTTGCGCAGCCACCAATACCACCAATACCAACATACTTTTTACGCTCACGCACCAAGTAAAGGGATGAAAGACGGAATTTCCAGTGCATCCTTACTGCCCACACAAAAGAATCCCAGGTCCACCCCTGATTCGAGGGTTTTGTTTTTCTTGAATGACTCAACCCTTCGAGAATCCCCCCTGTCTTAGCCAACCAGCTAAACAGAAGGCAAAAACCCGTCCTGCACTGCCGATCATCTAGGGTTGCACATGGCTTATTTTTATTTATTTTTCGAAAAAGGAATTAAATCAAACACCCACCAAACATGTTTTTTTGATCGTATCTGCATGATAGATCTCACATGCAGGCAGCAGATTAAAAAAAAAAAGGGAAATATAGACGTATCTGCTCGCCATAGATAATCCAGCGTCTAACAGATCCTACTCGACAACGGCCCCCTATTTTCTCTTCTTTCGCCACCCAAACCAAGCTGAGTTCAGCCAACGACAAAAAAATAAATCGATATAATATTTAGTTTGATTAGTGCGGAACACCAACTCGCCTAAGACTCATGGAATTTCTGGAACAAGGTTTAAAGCCCAAAAGCCCACACCAAAGCCGCTAACAAGGCTGCAGGGGGGTCAACGGGCTGGAAGCCGGGACGCATATTCCCTCGGCTGTAGGAACATAACCTTGAACAGGCGCACGGGGACACACACACAAATCTTTGTACACCGTTCCCCCTGAGCCAAATAATTGGCTCTGTCTAATTTATATCCCGTGCTTCTCGTGCGACATGCGACTTGCGGCTTGCACAGTAGGTAAGCTTAGTATGGCCTACAGCTAATATATCATTTAATATCCACACCCCCAAAGCGCGGCGGTTTAAACAGCTCAACATCCTTGCGAGACAATCAGGTTTTGGATATAGGGGTTTGTGGACGCCTAGATTGCCGTGTGGATACGGCGTACTTCCGTTCTCCGTGCGGGTTACAGAGCCCTGGTAGAATGCGGATTTCAAAGTGGGTTTGATTGGTAAATTTTGCTTTTTGATCTCAAGCCAAGTCTGGAAGTACAGGGGAATTGGTAAGGATAACAGCCTTCACCTACACTTTGCAAAGCACCTACCTCCTCGCCCCCTAGATATCTAATTAAACACGCACGCACGCTCTGGGCAAGATCCATAAAACCATATCACATGAATCGTACTTCCGACAGAATCCTATCTATCTGCCACCCCCTTGCACGGGCGGACGTCGGCTATGCCGGCGGAGAATCAAAACAAGACCTTGAACACAGTTTAGTGTTTGCTATTGGTATTCTAGGCCCCGTTGGCTTACTAGCGGTCGGGAAGATCCTCGAGGGTAATTCGTACTTGTATTATTGATATCAGGGCTTGTGTATTGAGCTTTTCAGATTTTCACTGTGCGTGCTGATCATATAGGGTTTGCATCGCTGCCCTTGCCCTGTGCCCTATAAAGAATGTGCTCCGTAAGCGCCTATAGGTCTAGGTTTGGGCTAAGTGTTGGTCTAAGTGTTGGTTAGTACTTTTGTCGTTGCGCCCATGGGATTTGTGATAGGGGCAGGGGGCTTGCGTTGGGTTGTTCTGTGGTGGTCAAGTTGCGCCTTTTTCCCCCTACTATTTGCGCATACTTCGACTCGGTGTAGTTATCTCCAAGTGGCTTGGGCCAGCCCCTATTTAGCCTTTGGACCTTGGTAGTGGAGGATATAGATTATATTCCGTACGTATTAGGAAGAAATTTTGTTCAGGCGGAGCAGATAATTGAGAACCGCCTGTGAATAATGGGCGAGCGGTAAACTCTTTGCTTCGTGGGGTTCATTCCATGGACAAGATTATATGACATGGTCTGTATTTGGATGGTTATCCTGATTTTGTAGGTATATGTACAAGCATGCATGAAATTCTATTTAAGCCCCTAACAAACCCGGAAAAAAAGAAAAAAAAAAAAAAGCCAGTATGTACAACGTAGATAGTATTGGCTGGAGGCAATATTGCTGCACATAGAATGAATGGTATCATGTTTGTCAAACCCCAACACGCGAATCGCTGATCCTCGAACAAAGAAAAATCCAATGAGTCCTCCCACCAGAATGCTGTAAAGCTGGAAGCCACAAGCATATATCTTGGGCAAAAATTAGAAAAAGAGATATAAGATAAACGGTCTATGCAACCATATACTCGCCGTCGCCCCGCTTGGCCTGCATAACTCGGGACCAACGGAAGGCCTGCGATGAAGCTGGTGCCCTGCCGCCAACCAGTGGAGGTGGGGGACCGAGCCCGTTAGGATAAATTGGGAATGAAGATTCCTCAGAATGCTCAGCCCAGATCCGTTCCAGAAGCTCTAGACAGGAAAGGTTGTTGATGAAGCCAGAGTCCTTAGAGATATCCTTGCAGCGATTGCGGATAATCGAACGGTGATCGTCCTGGACACACTCTGAACCGACAATGAACAGTGGCCAGAGAAGATATACATCTGATTGCACGGTAATGATGCAGTGCATGGCGAGCTGGACAAGGTGCTGGATACGGCCATGAGATGATGGAAGGGTCGGCTCGGCTAGACGTTCGCAGTAGAGAAGGGCAGCATGACGGAAACACTCCGAGATCTGGTAGACGTCCTGGAGATTCTCGGGTGCCACTTGGTATGCTGATGAGGAAGTCCGTGGTGTCACATAGGTAGTAGAGTTCCAAGTCATTGTAGATGCAGATAAGGGCGGAGAGGGAAAAGCGGCTTGAGCAGGTGGGTCGAATCGCCAGGATTCGAGTCGCTGCCTGAGCGAATACCACTCTGTCCAGAATTCTGGAGAGGAAGGACGACGGCATGAGTCACTGCTTTGCGGCGGCGTGGGAAGAGAGAATCCGTATTCCGGTGCGGAGCCCATTCCAGTGTTGGGCACTGTTTCCCATCCAGGGAACAGCATATTAGGAGGGAGGGACGCAGTGGAGATAGCAGCGTCACTTGGGCGCGATAGATTGGGCTCTTGGTCCTGACTCAGAAGATTCAAACGCCCCAGCTGAGAAATCAGCTTGAACAGACGACCATCACAGCCGGCCAAGTTTTCCAGCCCCCATTCTCCATCGGTTATGGAGCTGATCTCCAAACATGTTCCACGGAGTTGTACATCACGGTCATTTGTAGTTGCCGTCAATGTATCAAACCACGAGAACATGCGGATGAACCATTTGAGATCATCCGTTACGACACGGGAATGGCGCATTCGGATCGCAAGAAGTCTTGTTACTCCAGCAAATTGTGCACGGAATCCGGCAACGCCAGTATCACAGCCGTGGAAAAGACAGAGAATTAACAGAGTTGCCAATACGGAGTCTGACAATCTGCGGCGAGGGTCGGCCAAATCAGCATTTAAAGCCTTAACGGCCATCCCTCGATGATGATTTTCTTCTCTCATATACCCTTCCACCATTGAGATACCATATCGATCTTGGAAATCTTCGTCGGTAAGGGCGCGGTGAGCCATTGATGACATACGTGCCGGCAAAGTTCGTTCCGTGGAGAGGTGATTGTGCTCTCGCCTCTGGCGCAAGTTGCTCGTAGCCAGCGTTGCAATCGCCTCCTGCAGAGCCTCACTCTCCATCGCCAAGCGTATAATGTGAGTGCGGAACGGATTTGTCGGGGTATCAAAGGCAACAATCATAGGAGCGATAACTTCAGCGTAGTAGCTGATGAGATACCGAATACGCGGGGTCCGTCCCACGGATCGTGCCAAGAGAAGCTGAGAGAGTGATGGAGAATGGGCGGCGTTCCAAAGCACATGGTAATTAGGATCATGTTTGATATCCTCTTCATCCGCGTCTTGTGACGCTGGGGGACTAACAGCCTGAGATGAGAATGGAACTGCAGTCGGCGAAACCAGAGATCCAAAATTAGCCGTCGGGCTTGGAATGGGAGCATATAACAATGGCGACTCCGGGGTCATACTCTGGCTCGTATTATTTGGAATCATTGGCCGACTGGGTAACGGAAGCCCTGAAATCGCAGGCGGGGCGGCAATGGTGCTCGACCATGATTGTGGATCTGGCATGTCCATTGTCCAAACCATGTTTGAAGACATGCCAAAGGCAGCTGGCATCATGGGCGGACTACCTTCCAGTTTCACACTTGGCGTGCTGCCACCAAACGATGTCATTGTAGGGCCGGTGGACGGAGGCATCGGGGCCGCAGCATTAGCGGGTACCCGTGAAGAAGACGGGCCGCTGCTGCCTGAGGCCTTTGGTTGTAATTTCTCAGCATTCCCCGTTGATTTCTCCTCCGACTCCATCACCGGAAGCTTCTGGCCCCGGAGTTTCCCTCGACTTGCGACTCCAACACCCCATGTCAACGTCGTTTTGTATCCGGAACATTCACGGCCGAGGTCGAGGCACTGGGAGCAATATGGTCGGCGCCGGTCACACCGCGCTCCTCGCTTGGAGCAGGAAAAGCAGTCATCGGGGGCTCCGCTGACCACCGTTCTCTTACGGCGTTTCCGGACCGGAGCGTTTGGGTCGGTTTTGCGGGATTTTCCCTTGGGCGCGGGGTCTTTCGCGGGACGATCTGCTTTATCGGAGGCAGAGGCCATCTTAGACGGGTGTGGGCAAGGCCCGCACGGAGTCCATTCGTTTAGATCCTGAAAGACCTGTTGGATTGCAGTAATGGATGTTCACGGAGGCGTAGGCCACTTCGGGGGGGTTGAAGATTTGTAATGGGGGCGGAAATGTCGAATGACACGGGATCGGCGAATTCTAACGGGGTTTGGGGGGGGGGGGGGTATGGATATTTAAATATATAAAAATAAAAAGTCAACTCTGTGAGTTCTGCAGACTGAAAAAGAAGGAATAATATGATGGAGAAGGGTTGGGGGGTGGATATGTGATCTTCCCCGGTGGAGGCTGATCCGCGCTTTAGTCGATGAGGAAGAACTAGGTGGATTGGGGCGCCTTTTCGAAAAGGCAAATGGTCCCACGATGATATTGAATATCCCTCAAGTGTCTCACATGTGTTCTAATCCCATCCATAGGTTTGCCTTGAAGTTGGCCTGATAATGTATGGTTAGCAGGCCTCGACTTTCAGGTGCGGAGTGCATTTCGCAGGGTCTCATACCTTATATCCGAGATTGAACATTTGAATCCTTCAAATGATCCAAGATCAATACTATAAATACAAATATATATAACAAGAATATACATAGGCAATGCTGGTCCCAAGTGGTGTACGATGGAAATACTTATTGCATTGACGTGCCAAGCCCAGTAAGCTAATCTTCTTTCCGCCCTCGGACAATCAATGCGCCACAATTCGACAACAACCGGCCATCGCTCTGTGAATCAATATATAAAACCTTTTCTCCTTCTTGACTTGGTGAAATCCGATCGGCGTGGCCGTGCGCCGCTCCCTAACCCCCTGATTCAAAGTGCAGTTGCCCGAACTATCTAGCAATAATGAGTGCTTTTCGAACTGGGAGAGCCAAAGCGCTCATACTGGCGATGCTCGCTCTGATTCTAGTGTGCACCGTCCACTTTTACCGATCCCCAATCACCGCGTCCTCCGCCGTCCCCTTGGTCCCAAACACAGCATTCGAGGTTCCCCTCGCGCAACGCCAGAAAGACTTCTGGAAAGTCCTGCGGCCCATAATTGAACGCCACAAACCGAGTTGCCCTTCCCCGGAAAAGCGCGGCGATGTCGCAGCTCTACACTTTGACCCCACAAAAGAACAGCCGCGACCCGACCTGACGGGCATGAGCGAGGAAGCTGTACGCAAGATGGAAGAAGCCCATGCGGCCTTCATCGAGGATGTCAAGAAATCGGACAAGGAGTTGAAGCCGATTCATACCCCAGGCAAGCGAGGACTGGTATCGACAGCCGGGTCTACGTACCTTCCTGTTTTTGTCTCATCGCTGCGCATGCTCCGCCGCGCGGGGTCAACGTTGCCGGTTGAACTCTACATGAAGGATGCCACCGAGCTCGAGAAACAGGTTTGCAACGAGGTGCTTCCCAAACTCGATGCGCGGTGCTTGGTTCTGGCGGACGTGGTGGGTAAGAACATCATTGAGCATTATCAACTCAAGATCTTCGCAGTTCTTTTCTCGTCCTTTGAAGAAATTGTCTGGATGGATGCCGACTGCTTCCCTCTTGGCAAGCCTGAGGAACTACTCGACTCGGAGCCATTCAAAACCAATGGTCTTGTCACATGGCCCGACTTCTGGGCCTCCTCCGCGTCTCCATTGTACTACAGAATTTCACGCCAACAGGCACCATCCATGGCTGCCAGACAGTCGTCAGAAACTGGGGCATTCTTAGTCTCTAAGAAAACCCATTCTCTAGCTCTCTTGCTGGCGGCATATTATAACTTTTACGGCCCCTCACATTATTTCCGCTTGTTAAGTCAAGGAGGACCTGGCGAGGGAGACAAGGAAACTTTTATCCAGGCTGCCTCGGCTGTAGGCGCGCCTTTCTACACTGTCAGTGAGAGGGTGCAAGCCATCGGACACGCAAATGCGGATGGGCTGTCTGGATCAGCTATGGCACAATCAGATCCACGCGAGGACTTTGTCTTGATCCAGCAGGATAAGTGGCGTGTAAAAGACGAGGCTGTTGCCCCCGCACCGCACATTTTCTTCATCCACGCAAACTATCCCAAATTCAACCCCGGTGACCGGATCTTCGGCCTTGGATGGGAAACAACACCTACCTTGAAGGAGGACGGCTCAGCTGGACGCGCCTGGATCGCACCCCCGGATACTATCAAGCGATTTGGCTACGATGTCGAAAAGGCTTACTGGGAGGAGATCAAATGGGTGAGCTGCGAGCTAGAAACTGCGTTCAAAACGTGGGAGAACAAAGTGGACCTGTGCAAGAATGTCGAGGAATACTGGGGCCATGTCTTTGCTGAACCGCATGACGATGATCCCAAATTTACTTTGGATGGTTGATCTCAGGTCTCACTGGCATATTTTGTGCATTAGGCCGCTCCTCCACTTGCCCGGCCTCCCCTCTCATCCCCTCCCCCTCCCGAGCAGGACTCCGGTGTTTGGCTGAACTCCAAATGCACTCCGGATATATACCTCCGTTGTCTCGGTATCTGCGGCGGTGAGCACCATATTGGTTGGCAGTGAGGGTCTTCGATCACCCAAGCCATTTTTCTTCTGGCTAAACACGCCAGTCACACTATTGGAATTAGCTTTGTACAGGATTGTACAATAATAGCTCGGCCCTTGAAATCTCGGGTCTCGTACATATCACATATTTGTGTTTATAAAGCGATCTCATGACATATGTTCTATTTTCCCCTACATTTTACAATGGCGTGCCTGAATTGGAACAGTATTTTACTGTTTTCATGTAGACTGCTACTATATAACTTCTCGCTTGTACGTTGGGAAGTTTAAATAATATATGACGCCACTTTCTGTCCCGGGCAAGTGGAAGTGGCATAAAACACTTAGCCTGCGGAGGCCATTCCGAGTAATACAAAGTCACTACCTAGGTAGGCATGTAACTGCTTGCATTTAGGTACTTGCTTCAATATTTGTAAGTTACTATTACAAATGACACATGTGTACATATTTTTAACGCCCATATGTTTTATCTTCAATGTAGGTATTCATTCAGTGGCCCGTTACTCATTCAAGAGAAAGTTAAGACCAGATATCATTATTATCGTACATATTCTACTACCAACCCTTCCATCCCCGACTATATTCAATTCCAATCAGGAGACATGGAGGGGGGTATTTTGCATCGTAACATGAAAAAGAAAACCAGCATTAACAAAGTTAGTGCTTAATGCCCTTTTCTTGCAGACGCTGCTCATCCTCAGCCTTGAGCTCAGCATCAATCTTAGCACCCTTGGATGGAGCGTTGCCGTGCGACCTGGCCTGTATTAAAAACAACGTTAGCAAGTGCGTCTTAATCAAAGCTTGTTATGTGAGCAGAGATTGTATGCAACTTACAGGCTTGGTAGGGTCTTGCTTGCTCAACTCAGCCTCGGCGTCATACTCGGTGTTGTGCTTGGAGGAGTCCGGCTTGTTCTCCTGGGAGGCAAGCTTGTTGGCAATAGAGCGGCCGTCCTTGGAATCAAGGTTCTGGTGGCTATGGGGCATGCCCTCGGCGTAACGGGAGCGCTCTTGGAGCTCAGACACGGGGACGTTGCGCTGGTCACCTGCCTCATAGATACTGGGGTTTCCGACACTGGAATGACCTGAGCCTGACAAGTTTGACATGTTGTGTATATGTAAATGGGATTTAGAGATGGTTGAGAGGTTCGAGACGTTAAGAATGGTTGTCTGAATGGAAGAGGTGTTTGATTTCTTTTTACACCATTGGAAGAGCTCGATCTTATACTTGCCTTTATGATTGTGATGTCATGCTGGAGTCACTGAAATCATAGTGGGGCGTAGTCCGGCTTGGGGGCAATGACAACAGATTCTTGTTCGTTTCCGATCGTATCTGCTCCGGGCCCTTCCTTAGGGTTCTGGTTTGGAAAAGAAAACGTTGCAATCAAGGCAGAGCATTGCTTGATGACATTGTTGACGCTTGAGGGTTCCGCTGGTTAGTGTCCGCCCCACTTCATACTTGTTCGTGTAGAACGTTGGTAGCTTGCTTATATTTCGTAGTACCTAATGTGTAAATAAGTTGCGTTGTTTTCATTATTCATAGCATGGCTTGGTGTAGATATTTTGTACCTATTGACTTCTTTTTGTACATTGTTTTCGTGGATGTGTGTGAACTATTCAGTTCGCAATCGACTTATATCCCTCCGAGGTAGGAATTCGCTAATGTAATGTAGTACCTGATATTCTTTGGGTTATTTCCTCTTAAATCCGATAACTCTCCATCCTTTACATCTCTAGGAAGAAAATAAAAGAGAGGTTCGAAGTTTTATACTAAGATACCATACTCCGTCCAAAATGCCTTGATCTGCAGCGACCCACTTCAGCCGCCGGAGTGTACTGCGATTGATGGAGAGATCACCAACTTTACGTTGTATTGAACGCTGTAATTGTACGATGTACTTTGTACGCCATGTTCTGTCGATTACCAATCCGAGCCAGCAAGCTGCAGCTGCAGCCCAAAATCTTTTCGATACTTCTACCATCCCACCCACCAAGAACAACCATGAGTTTTTCCACCGCAACACCGGAGGTCCAGCCCCGCTACCGCCAACTTTTCACCGAGCTAGAGAACCGCTTCAAGACCACCAATCTGGGCAATGATAAATGGTACATCCTAGCCATCTCCACACTAGTCGCCAGCCCAGACCCAGAGCGAGCAGACCAGCTCTACCTCCACCTCACCCAGCAAGCAGACTATGCGACCTCGGCAGCCCGGCAAGCCCTGATTCGCCGGCTGCGCGAGGCGCTCGTCAAATCTGTACCTATAGTCGGAGTATGCAAGCCCATTGAGGCGATTCTAGCCATTAGCGAGGTCGAGCGCGACGAGGACAAGGATTTTACCTTCACCCGCGAGGGATGGCAATGCGACGAAGCAAACCACGAGCGTGGCACTGGGTGGCTGCAGAAGCTGTACGCGCGTAACACGACAGGCACGCTGGATTTGTTCAGTGCGCATAAGGACTTTTCTTGGCTCTCCAAGGAGATTACTTACGGGTTGTTTTTGTCCGATCGTCAGGTCTTGAATGACCTTGATACACAGCTTGTTGTGCTGCCTGGTATCATGAGTCAAAATCTGCCTAAGGAGACCCATTGGCATATTCGGGGCACGAGGCGCATTGGTGTTCCTCGGGAGGAGGTTCAGGTTATTTGGGATTGTGTGCAGCTTGTCGCTCAGTTCTTTGATGTTAAGCTTCATAAAGTGCCGACTGTTGAAGCTGTTGAGTACGATATTTAGACTTGGAGGCTTAATTTCCAAAAGCAATACTTTTCGGGGTTTGATATGCTACAATTGCATAGTATCTGAGTGCATGTTCTTACGACGCTTCAAACGCTCTAATTGTTGAGGTTTTGTTTGTGTATTCAAATGTTATTTACTTGGTCTATTTATATATATTTAGGTGTAAGTATAGCTAGCCAGTGCACCCTTGGACAGCTTGTCAACGAAGCCCATAGATTAACGAAGGCTTTCCCTAAGACTTTTGAAGACACCTAAATACATTTGTAATATGTAGCATATTATCATAGATCACGCGAATCAATTGATGGTCCCTGGGACCTGGGCAGCCAACAATGACCTACATCTGCGATAACAACCGATAAGGAAAAAAGTTCGAAAGCGGCCGAGCGCGGGGCCAAGGTCAACCTTTGAACTTCAATTCTACCCAATCCAAGGCAAAACACACCTCAATTAGCACAAAATGGTTAAGCGGAAAGAACTCGGTGATGTCACCATGGGCGGCACCAAGCCAGAGGAGTCCGACTCCGACGAGGTCAGACTTGTACCCCGGACTGTGTGCCGTCGGATTGCTAACCATAATGACGACTGCAGGACATGGACATGGTCAATGTAGAATTTGAATGGTTCGACCCTCAGCCTATCGATTTCCATGGCCTGAAGAACCTCCTGCGCCAGTTATTCGACAACGATGCCCAGATTTTCGACATGTCCGCGCTGGCTGATTTGATTCTCTCTCAGCCAACACTGGGATCAACAGTGAAGGTTGATGGGCATGAATCGGATCCCTATGCGTTCTTGTCAATTCTCAATATGCAGGAACACAAGGTTCGCAATTTCCCGATCTTCGTATTTTCGTTGCACTAACAATCTGCTCCTAGGACAAACCCGTCGTCCAGGACCTGATCAACTACCTCAAGACCAAATCCGCCTCTAACCCGTCCCTCTCCGCCGCTTCCCAGCTCCTTTCCCAATCCCCGACCCCTCCCATCGGTCTCATTCTGACTGAGCGGTTGATCAACATGCCCTCCGAGATTGTCCCTCCCATGTACAACATGCTGCAGGAAGAGATTGCCTGGGCTGTTGAGGACAAGGAGCCCTACACCTTCTCGCACTACCTGGTTCTCTCTAAGAACTACGAGGAAGTCGAGTCCAAGCTGGATCAGGAAGAGTCCCGGCCTCAGAAGAAAAAGAAGAAGGGTGGTGAGCAGGCCGAGCGCTTCTTCTTCCACCCCGAAGACGAGGTTATTGAGCGCCATGCGCTGTGTGCTGGCTCTATTGATTACACCCACAAGTCCGACGATGGTCACTCAGACTCCAAGCGTGCGTTCCAGGAGCTGGGTATCCGGACGAAAGGTAGCTTGATTTTGATTGAGGCAGCTAAGTTCGAGCCTATGGTTAAGGCTCTTACCCAATATATGTCGTAGTTAATGTTAAGACTTTGTAGTCTGATGCAGCTCACGTCCAGTTTACGACAAAAATATATTCAATTCTAGCTTATTTTGCTTTGAACTTTTGTCTTCTGTGTATCCCCGGGACAGTGTTGCGTCGGCCACATGATTCTCATAATGCTTGCTCATAAATGTTGACATTTGATGGTTTGATATCGTAACCATACATATGTTAGAATGCTGTTTATTCCCATTGTGTGCCCTTGAGTCTCTGCATGAGGTACTCGACCTCAACAATCTTGGTCAATGGGATGACACATTCCTAGTGGAGGAGCACAAAAGTCAGCGATCATGCACCCAGAACCAAAACTCCAAAATGTCTCTTCTCACCTTGTACATAGCAACGACAGCCTCAATGTTAATCTTGGAACCATTCTCATCAGGAAAAGCAGGATCAGTGCCATAAGTCTTCGCCTTGAGACCCAAACGTTCAAGAACCTTGAGCTCAACCGCGGAATTGGTAATAGCAGCATCGATACCCGCCCGATCCTCCGCCTTAATCAAACGCACAAAAGTTTCAGGATCCTTCTGGAACTTCGACTCAGCAACGAACTTTCCGAAATGAATGCGGCGCGACAGTGCCTGCAAAACAGCAACATCGCAGGTCGCCGCGGAACCGTAGTTCTCCTGTGTCTCGCCACGGTCCTCCCGACCAAACTTGGGGCACACTGCCGGCAGGACCTCTTTAATGTACCGTTCCTTGATTACGTCGTTGACGCAGACATCGTTCTCGTGCAGGATGCGCGGGTATTCCAGCGGTTGCAGGATGGGCTCTTCGAGCACGTCCGGGAAGAAGGGGTACTCGTCGGGCGACTGGTAGCGGCGTACTCGCGACTGAATACGCTCTTGTTCGCGGAGTAGGTAGTCTAGCAGACTGAGCTCGCTGTTGGGGATCTTAACGCCGCCGGGGGCGTAGATAGTCTTGTTCAGCGGGAATTGAACCCGTTCGATCAGGTGAAAGGTAATGGTGTCTTCCAATCGACTGTGGGCCTGGAATGTCAGTTATCAGCTCTCATTGCGGTGGGGGTTGGAGGTTCAATAGAAATGTAGTATTTCGTGTGTATAGTGTGTATTGAAGGTTATGGCGGGGGCGGGGAAAGAGTTTGGGCAGTCTTTTAGCTGGGGGAAAGGTGAGAACTCACATCAACTGGAAACGAATATTAGCAAGGTCCAGTGCCTTGAGGGCATCAGAGAGGTCAATGGCGGTGTCCATGGCTTGTATGTGGTGATGTGTAGATGAAGAGAGTCTGCGGGACTGCAAAGTTGTTTCTGAATACCTCTAGTCCACTCCGCGCGTCCTCCCATTTATATATGACAGAAAAGGGGCAAAAAGAAAGGAAACATGCAGTGAGAGAAGGTCTACATCGTTCTCATATGCAGAGATCAACAATTACAAATAGAAAAAACGGTGAATGAACAACGATCAGCCTTCCAATGATCTGGTATATGATGATCCATGCATTTGGTACTTTGGACCGTATGCGACCGAGGCACTTGCAGAAACACCACAATCGAGCAAAAACCAACACACTTGAACATCCTTGCACTTGGATCAAACATCGATTTAAACCCATATTCCGACAAGTCGAAAGCGAAAGCACCAGTGCTGGTTTCAGCTTGTAAAAGTACGATACGGCAGTACCCGGGGAACGCGGTAAACCCGCGTGGGACACCAAGTCTCCTACTTCAACCTACCTCAAGCTTCCAACTTTCCTCTCCTCGTATCGCATGGGTTTCGGTTGAGGCCAAGATACTCTCCGTCTCATGGAGAACCAGCGCCGCGACGACTCGCCCTCGGGTCTATCAGATATCGTCGAGGGCGATGGCCTTCTGGGCACTGGCTTAACGGTAGGCTTTTTCCCACCCTCCGATGGCGCACCCCCCACCAAACTGCAGGCTGATTGGATTTCCTCTGCGGTGATTGCAGACTCGTCACCTTGAGGCATTCGGACGAAAAGTCACAACGACCGCAGGACACCTGATGGGACCGGGCGAACAGAACAGCGCCCACTTGCACAATGCTATGACCGACATCCACCGCGAGCTGCGGCGACCGGCCACGCAGCGCAAAGTGTTCTCTCTAACACAAACAACGCCGACCGACCTTGTCCGCTCAAAGCTTTCGACTACCGAGATCCAGTCGCGTGCCCTTTCATCCCTCCCGGATGATCTTCTCGCCAACATTCCCGAAGACAGCAGCTCCTACTCCCTTTTCCAGGGCTTCCAGGCCTCCGTTCCCGAAGAAGAGCACGAGAAGAAGCGACACCGAAGGCGTACCTCCAAGGGGAAGCATTTGAAGGACGTGGAGAGAGGTGGCACCTTGACTGCCGGCCCGGCCGGGTTAAAGGATCAGCGGAAATCGCTGAGTCGCAAATTGGAGTTGATGGGAATCCGGAAGAATATGTGTAGCGCAGAGATTCATGAAATCGATAACAAGGTCGCCAACTTACACAAAATGCGCAAGATTGTTCTCGATCGATTGGCCGGCTTGGAAATGGACGAAGCGGGATTGGAGCAAGAACGTGGGTCAACATGTCGATACAAACGAAACCATGGGAGAAAACTGATTAACATGGAACAGTGACGGATCTCGATAATAAATTGGAAGATTTCCCAGAAGAGGAGGAATCACAGGACACACCAGTTGCGACGCCGCGGTCAGACGGCCAGGATGGTTCTATCGCATCGTCGGGAGATCCAGCGATGGACGCTTCGTTCATGTCAGAATCCATTTACGAGAAAATCCCCTCACCTTCACCAAAAAGTCTACGACATAAATCTAATCGTATGGAATCCTTCAGTCTGGTACGCGAAACACAACTGACAACAGATTTAGGGAAACGGTCGATGCCAATTCTACATGAACACTTCGCCCCGGGGTCTCTGATCAAGGAAATAGAAGCGCACACCGACATGGTCACAGCCATTGACTTTGACTATCCATTTGGTACTATGGTCAGCGCTGCACTAGATGATACTGTGAGAGTTTGGGACATGAATGTCGGCCGATGCTCCGGTTTCTTGGAGGGACACAATGCCTCGGTTCGATGCTTACAAGTGGAGGATAACATCGTAGCCACGGGTTCTATGGATGCTTCTGTCAAGCTGTGGGACCTGAGCCGTGCTCGGCCCGCGACCCGGGATGGACGCCTCAACAAACACGAGCGTGACCAAGAAGAGGGAGCTTCAGAACACAATTTCCCAGTACCACCGTCCTCTAACCTCGAAGACTGCAATGTATTCTCGCTAGAGGCACACGTTGATGAGGTGACAGCGCTTCATTTCAAGGGTGACACCCTTGTCTCAGGTTCTGCAGACAAGACACTCAGACAATGGGATCTAGTCAAAGGTCGCTGTGTCCAAACTCTGGATGTTCTGTGGGCGTCAGCCCAGGCATCCTCGTCCATGATGGGAGACTCCGACTGGCGACCATCGGGTCGCATGCCCGATGCTTCGGCCGACTTTATTGGTGCAGTGCAGTGCTTTGACGCTGCGCTGGCATGCGGTACGGCAGATGGCATGGTCCGTCTTTGGGATTTGCGCAGTGGCCATGTCCACCGGAGTCTTGTAGGACACACGGGGCCGGTCACATGTCTTCAATTTGATGATGTGCATCTGGTCACGGGTAGTCTCGATCGCAGTATTCGGGTAAGCATACCAGTTTTTTCTCCTTTTTTTCTCTCTCGCTTGGGTATTGTTTCTAATTGTTCGTAGATTTGGGATCTACGTATGGGCTCTATTTACGACGCTTATGCCTACGAGAAGCCAATCACCGACATGATGTTCGATGCCAAACGAATCGTGGCCGCTGCCGGAGAGAGTGTGGTTAAGGTCTACGACAAGGCCGATGGCAACCACTGGGACTGCGGTCCAGGTGCTGGACTTGACGACGACGGGCCATTCCCTGCGACCGTCGAGCGGGTTCGTCTTAAAGACGGCTACCTCGTTGAGGGACGTAAAGACGGCACCATGGCTGCCTGGACGTGTTAGATAGGTAAGATCTTCTTTTAGTTAGGAGGTGCATACTTGGGGGGGGGGAGGGGGTCCACATCTTGCTTTTACCTCAGCCTTTTTGCGACCGTTGTATAGTATTCAATCTATGTCTTAGTAGCGACCGGGTGAATCAGGAGTAGGGCCAAGTTGGTTATTCTGTATACATGATCAAAGTCCTTCAGGCAGGGGAGCAAGATGAAACAAAAATAGCAAGATCGTAGTAGTCCGAGGCGCAAGAGTTGACAAAGAGACTTAAGCAACAAAGACTATGGAAGTGAGACTATAGTCTATAAAGAACAGCAGAAATATAAAGAACATCAAATTCCAGAGTCCGATGTTGTACATATATACTCCAAAAGTCGAGAGTTGAGATTCTTCAGTGATCTTCTAGACTTGCGCCTCCACCCTTTTTCCCCTACTTTTCATTCACTTCACCCCAACCTTCTGAGTTCTCCCCCGGATTCCTGCCAACTCAGACCCAGATTGTCAGCTATTCTTGGAACAAAGCGAACACCCTTCGATCTCTCTCGGGCGGATCACCTTCGGAAGCTACTGGTAACTGCAAGTCACGTTCCCGTCGCGTCTGCGCGTCTCTCCGGGGCCGCGATCTACAGGCTTCGGACAACTACACGCGGCTTTTCGGGGTCTGCATTTTTAATCTGTTCTCTGGTAAGTCTGGAATTATTATCGCCTTCTTCTTCTTTTTTATTTTATTTTATTTTTTACTTAATACTCGCGGGAACCAATGGCCTTGGTCCGCCATACTTGTACATGTTCCATTCTCGTGACACCATTTCCAGTTTATGTTGTATTATGTCTTGATACATGAATGTGTGGATGTCCTGTTTCAATCATTGCTTGGTATTCCCAGGTTTCAATTTACACATTGATTATGTCCCATTGACTGGATTTGTTCTGCTTTACTTGTCCAGTCCAAAGCTGATATCTCAACTAGATACAAAACAAGAACAACATATCATCTTTGGAATCCGCCCTAGAGGTTAAAGGTACAGATGCCGCCTAAACGTGCTACGCGCCGGGCTGGCGCGACTCCTCAACGGCCACATCCGGCGCCCGAATTTGAGTCCATCCTCGACCTTGTGCAAGGACCTGTTTTGCCCAGTGTTCCAGTCCAAGCATCGTTCAACTATGGCGCTACTACTACCACAGCATTACCCAAGCGCATGTCGATGCGGCCCAATGTTGGGATTGACCAGGCGGTTGGAGCAGTCGATGCCCATCTTGAGGTTGCTCGGAAGCGAACAGCCGCTACAAAGAAGAAGCAAGGCCCCCAAGCACGCCAGTCAAAGCGTGAGCCAACACCCGACGAGGCTCAGCTTCAGCAGTCGCTACACAATGCAGCAGACGAACATTCCGATCAAACTCCTTCGCCTCCTGTTCCACATTCGGTATCAACGGACTCTAGTCCGGGCGCTCAACCCCCATTAAAACGCCAGTTGTCGAACTCTCCTCTTTATCCATCGCCGCTTCAGCGGGCAGGATCTCCTCGCATTCACAGTCCTCTGGGTAGCAGCTCGCCATTCCGCCACAGCTCTGTCGACAATGCTTCTGTTGCGTCTTGGAATCTGGAACGTGATATTAACGATGATGACCTGCAAAGAACGCGACCAAGCAAACATGGACGCAATATCACAGCGCCCCCTCGACGAATTTCTGGCCTGGCTAATGTTCTCGAGGAGGAGGAGGAAGAAGAAGAGGAAAAAGAAGAAGAAGAAGATAAGTTTGAATCGGCGATATATCACGATTTAGAGCCCGATGTCCCTAAGGAAGGCTTTTTGCGTCGATGGCTAGGATCAGTGCGACCCCAACATCAGGAGCCCCAGAGTAACAATGAACCCCTCACCGGGGTACGCCCAAAAAGCTGGATGCAGATGTTCTCGGCAGTAATGGAGGGCCCCTATCAAAACTGGATCCGGGGTGCCTTCTATTTGCTTTTGTTCCTGAGCTTTATCTTCATGCCCCTGATTGCCGCAAAGCTTCGCGTTTATCTAGATCATGGTGTTCTGGATTGGGACTTGTCTTCGAACGTAAACATGTCTAAACCGGAAGTTTTCCATAGCCTTCGGAACCAGGTATCAAAAATGGACATTCAGATGTCATCCCTGTCGAAAGAGATCAGCTCTGTTCGATCGGAAAAGTCCATTCATGATTCGACGCCCACGGATGCAAGCCTCCATCAGAAACCGGTCTATAAGGTGAATTTCCTTTCGGTGGCATTGGGGGCAATCATTGACCCAGCGAAAACATCACCAACTTTGGGTCCCAAGCAGAGCGCTTCCCTCCGAGCACTCCTCTGGGCGACTTCATTTGCAACACGACGCACCCTCCGAGCACCGCAATCCCCCATGTCTGCCCTTAGCACGTGGGAAGAGGTAGGCGACTGCTGGTGCAGTGCCCCTCGCAATGGAATAACCCAACTATCTGTCCTTCTCGGCCGCGACATCGTGGCAGAAGAGTTGGTCGTTGAGCACATTCCCGCGGGCGCTTCTCTCGAACCAGAAGCGGCACCTCGAACAATTGAGCTGTGGGCTCGCTTCAAAGTGAACCCGCACAAAACACCAGTCAAAGCCAAACCAACGCCCGAGGCTCGACCTGGTCGTGGCTTCCTGAAACTCTTCGGAGATGCCACAGTGTCACAAGCGCCGCCGTCAACCCAGGCCCCTTCGTCCCGCGAAACAGGACTTGGGGGATTCCTAATCCCTGGAATCGGTTCACTTCACGGGTTGGTGATGGATCTATTGCGTCGGAGCAACCCCTTCGAACCTCCAAGCGCTTACTCAGACGACCCAATCCTCGGCCCCAACTTCTACCGCATCGGGAAGGTCGAATACGACCTCCACAGCCCGGACTATGCACAGACATTCAAGCTCAACACCATCGTCGACGTGTCAACAATCCGCGTGGACAAGGTTGTCTTCCGAGTGACCTCAAATTGGGGTGCCAACCACACCTGCATCTACCGATTCAAGTTACACGGACACCTCTAGACCCGGCTACAGGTATTCGGTCGTTGGGCTTTGATCCGTCTCCTACACCTCTTTCATGTATTTACCCAAGGAATCAGGTTCTGGCTGGTTCTAGAATTTGGACAAAATGTGCTTTGCGATGATACCTTGCATGGCTGCGGCGGCGTTACATGGTTTTCTTTTGGGTCAGTTTCTTTCTTTCTCTTTTTTTTCGCCTCGAGATATTTATCTTTTAGAGCCATATCATATAATAGCCATGGTTTCATTCGGGTCTGTTTCTATCCTAGCGCTTTGATCTGCCAACAGCACGTTCCCGTGCTTCTCTTGTCCTCCCTAGTAGTTTCATATTTTCTTGTCACACTCAACTTTGCAACGAGAGCCTAATACGTTGTCGGTTGCTTCGTGTTGCCCTTGCGTGCATGGTCATGTATATATGGCTTTGGATATACATATGAAGGTTAATATGAGCTGAGAAAACAACGGGTGGCTCTTGTCAACTCGTTGAGAGTCGCTCCTTCCTACTTTCCCCATTCACAGCCGCCGATTCCTTCAGTATCACGGTCACTATATCTCTTGTACTATGCCTCTGGGCGCGTGGCGCATGGTACACAACGACCCCTGAATCTCTCTGCCCTCTAATCCTTCTATAGGGCAAAGCGCGTTATCTGCCAGGCTGCGACGGGAGTATATAGATGGGAACTTTGAGTCATGTTTTACTTCTATTTACTTGAATGTCCTTAATCTAAGCGCATACCCCCCCGTCAACCCGTTTGTTACCAAGTCATCTCGAAAGCTGGTATCCAACCAACACTGGGAACAGAAGTAACTGAAACAGTTGGGTATAGAATGTTCGCCAAGTGGATGCTAACTTCCTACGCAGATGTGATAGACGATGTTGTGCCCTGAATCCTGCTATCTGTTAACGGCATAAGCTCTCTGAACGATGTCCCCCAAAGTGTTTGAATATGGAGCTAGATCCCCAGGAAATTGTTGACCATCAATCCAGATTCCGAATTCTTCATAACATAGTTCAACTACTATCATCATGGCTCCAGTGCGCTCACAGCCCTTGAAGTTGGAACCCCAGCCGCACACAGAATCGTCAAACGCTTCGACTGCTCTGGTAAATCCCCGTGAACAGCTGACGATGAAGAAGGCGCAGGCAATCGAACTTGTCAAACAACGGCTTGAATCCGTGAGTATCATATGGATTTATATGATATTTGCCCGAGATTGGACCTGCTGTATCATCTGGTGATACTTTGTCTAAATATACCAATGTAAACGAGTCTAATGTATAGTATCAAATGGTTAATGGCATACCTCGCACCATAAGTACGAGGAGATGGAAAGGCGAGGGAAAGGTGAGGAGCGGCAACATCCATATATCATTGAACAAGGATCATTCCAATGTTTCCGTATAACCCGCATACTTGCAGCCCAATCGAAATATTCAAATATTATAATCTGATATGAAAAAAAAAAAAAAGAAAATAACACATGTAAGATATTCCAATTAAATTTTCCTGTTAGTATCCCTTTTTCCAATAAATTTCAATCTGGTTGCGTAGGATCCCTCTCCCCCACATATCGAAAGGCGGAAGACCCTCGACTCGGGACCTTCATCTCTGGTCACGCGCCTTTCGTGCAGCCCATCCTCGTACCTACGCCCCCAATGGCCTCCGAGCGAGCGATCGACCGGGAAGAGAGACAAGGCCTTGTAAGTCTCCCTTTTTGCTTTTTCAAAAGAGGGTGGGGAACCCCTCTTTATACCTGACGTTGGACACTGTGGGGGATCGGACATTGTGAACGTGTTTCGGGGCATGGGTTCACCAGTCACCAAATCACCTGGGGCCATATCCAGATCTTGACTAACGCAAACAGCGCGCCATTCGCGATTTCCTCAAGGCCCGAAACTCCTACGATGTCCTACCGCTCAGCTTCCGACTCATCATCTTCGATACGTCGCTTTCCGTCAAGGAGAGTCTGAACATCCTGATTCAAAACGGTACGTTTCCCGCGATCCCTTCACATCCTTTTCTACAAAATTGCTGGACTCCAGCTGACTGCGAACCGGGAAATCGGGAGGTACAGGCATCGTTTCAGCTCCGTTGTGGGACTCCAAAGCTTCCAAATTCGCAGGTCTTCTGACCACCTCCGACTACATCAATGTCATCCAATACTATTTCCAGAACCCCGCCGCACTGGACCAAATCGATCAATTCCGCCTGGATAGTTTGCGAGGTGCGTTGGGCCCTCCCCCGTGTCGCCGCATTTCCTGCAGGTACACCTGGCTAACGGGAATATACAGAAGTTGAAAAGGCGCTAGGCGTGGCGCCGCCGGAGACCGTCTCCATCGATCCAGAGCGCCCTCTTTACGATGCCTGTCGGCGCATGCTGGAATCGCGCGCCCGCCGTATTCCCCTCGTCACCAGCGATAGCCAGACCGAGCGGCCCCACGTTCTCAGCGTCATCACACAATATCGTATCTTGAAATTTGTCGCTGTCAATGTCCCCGATACGCAGCAGCTGCGGCGTCCGCTGGGGGAACTCTTGCTTGGATCGTATGATAACGTTGCCACGGCTTCGATGGATACCCCGGTTATTGATGTCATTCATATTTTGGTCGAGCGCAGCATATCCAGTGTCCCGATTGTGAACTCGGAAGGCGTGGTGTATAATGTATTCGAGTCGGTCGATGTCATTACCCTGATTAAGGGTGGTTTCTACGATGATTTGAGCCTCACGGTTGGGGAAGCATTGAAGAAACGTTCTCCGGTATGTGACCCTCCGTTCCTGATGATATCAGTTTGATACTTACAGCTGTACCTTCTGCGCAGGGTTTCCCGGGTATCTACACATGTTCTTTGAATGATGGACTGGACACTATCTTTGACACTATCCGCAAATCCCGGGTGCACCGTCTCGTTGTCGTGGATGAGCACTTCAAGCTCAAGGGCGTTCTGACTCTGAGTGATATCCTGCACTATATTCTTCTCGAGGGAGAGAATGAGGAAGCCTGATCGGCTTCGAGTTTGCAAGTGACTTCTCCCATACATATTCCGTTTTGCATAGTTCCGGCGTTTTGATCTGCCCTGTTCTGGTTCTTCGAGGGATCCCTCGAAGATGAAGATAACATATGAATTGCTTGGGAGCACATGGGCCCGGCGAGGTCATGCTTGTTCTGGGCTATTATTTTGATTTTGGGCTTTACGAATGTACAGAGGTAATGATATGGATTCCAAAACTTTTGTTTTTTTATTGCTCAGAAATAGACTTGGAAGATCTTGAATGTTTGAAGCATTATCTTATATTGTTGGCTGAACCTTGACCCTGATGTTAAGACGTACCTTCCTGTATCTCAGCTCCTTCCTCAAGGACAAGACCTTGGCCAAGTCACCCGTGGATATCCCCGGGCCCCCATCGTAGTCCTTACTTCATCTTCATCTCTTCCTCTCGTATACATTATCCAAACGTAATCATGCGGCGTCTTAGAAAAGCGTTCCGGTCCAGATCTGAGACACCCGACCCTGCTGCATCTCGTGCTGCCTGGCCACGATGGCGTCAGCCGTCTGAAGGAGATCCATTGAAGCCTCAGCCAGAAGCCGCTTCGAATGAACTAGGCGATGAGCCAACAACCGAAGCCGGACCCAGCGCAAACAAGCCATCTGGCTCGGCCGCAGTAGCCCCCGTTGACAATACTGACAATACCGGAAATGGTTCGAATGCCCAATACGCCCAAGACACTAGCGAACTTCCTCGGTCCAAGAATGGTACCAGGCGTCTGAAGAAAATGGTTGCTCGCTTGCGTGGCAGCTTATCCCACGAAGAGGATCCTATCACAGACACACAGCCTCAAACTGCGCAGGAGAGTTCCCACAGAGAGAGACCGAGTTCCATACCTTTGTCCTCCAATCCCATTGAGCTGGATACCGCTGCCGGGGAGTCGTCTACAGCCGCTGGCAAGTCCGTCAGGTTCGATGACCCAAAATCAGGGCGGAAGGTCAGCGCTCAGACAACTCATTCTCAGGAGTCCAGCCAGACTGAGGATACCGTTTGCCGAGACCCTGCCCGACACATCGCGATGCCTATTCAGGAACCCTTGGAGGAGTGGGGATGGCCGGGACTCATGCTGTATTACCCTGATCGTAGCAGCAACCCCAAGACTCATACCCAGGAGGCTTCGGACCCATTCTCAGATGGGAAAGCCGTCGACGTCGGACAAGAAAAGCCGGGACCTTCGAGGCATAGTGCAGGCACGAGCCGAGAGGAATCATCCAGGGCTTCTGAAGGGACACTGGAGCCTATCGCTGAGACTGATTTTGACACAATCGAACCTGTCATCGAACTAGCCGAGCCCGCAGAACAGGATGCTCAGAGGGCAAGTTCGGCCAACAGCCAAACAAGTCAAGTTAGTTGGACTAGCACACTTGACTCGCCCAAGGCGATTTCGGCCTTTAATCGCATGGCATCTCAGTTTGGTATTCCGATTTCCATTCCAGGTGATGAGACTCCAAGTCCACGTAGGTTTATCTTTTCTTGTGCATGGATTGCCACTGAATAGATTCTAGAAGCAGAGGGTAATCCCACCGAGGAAGAGGGCACGAGTCGTCGTGGATTCGGATTGTTGGGTAAAGTTCGCAAGGTGCGATCCAGTTTGGATGCCGACACAACCCCTTTGGCACCGCCTCCTAAGCTGCGACGAATGAAAACATTCACGAATCTGCGCCGTCCGACTCCAATGACTTCGTTGCAAGGAAGATCGATTGAGACATTAGCCCGTCTTGGAGGATATGGCTATCTTATGCTGACGGACTTGGCCCCTTGTCCCGTGCAGCTGCCTGCATACATTGTGGCAACTCTGATGTTTCTGCACAAATATGGTTGGTGGCTGTTTCTTCTACGTCATGACTTGACTGACCCCGGGTTCCTGCAGGTGTTGACACTCCTGAGATCTTCATCCAGTCCGGCGATCTGAAAGCCGCCACTCGGTTGTATGATCACTTTGCTAGCCAGGTGCTCGAGGCGGAGAAAGATGAGTCGAAGATTTCCCTTACCTTGCGTGTGGTAGCCATGCCGCAGCTTCATGAAAACTCGGCGCCCGTGTTGGGTGTGGCCTGGGCCTTCAAGGCCGTGTTAGCGGGGCTTCCAAACGGGATCCTCGGGAGTGTCCGGCTCTACCAGGTTTTGAGGGCGATGTACTATCACTCCATCCCCAATCAATCTCATCACCTTCGTGTGCCAGATTGTATGTCTGAGGCGAGCCCAACGACTGCCGCCCGAGTGCAACTGATATGCCTTGCGCTCATTGCCCTTGCTCCTGAGATGCAGCGCGACCTTATCTGTGCGGTATTTGGGCTACTTTCCTTGTTGGTGAATGCGGAGACCACCGTCCAAGAGCAACCCGGGATGGAGCTCCGTGATCCAGTGGCGAGTCCGAACTTCCACGAGTTGGTGCGGGTGTTTGGACCGCTACTCCTCGGGCCCAAGGGGCAAGAGAAGCCAGAAGGGGCCTCGACAGCAGTTCAAAAGGAGATTGATGATCAACGGGTGGCGGGTCTGTTGCTCAATAATTGGCATTTCGTGCACCGACAGTTGCGACACTGGACAAGTGGACGGTACGTGGTGGGCAGAGAATAATTGGACAAAGCCCTGTTTCATATTGAGAAACCAGGTTGGGTTCTCTGATTGGATTCTAGAAAAACCTCTATACTTCTCTCCACCAGCCCAACCCTGTTTTTGTTTTCCCATTCGGCTTTGAATCCTGTTGGATACCATTCATTATTTTTTTGTTTTTATGTCTTTTTATGCCTTACCGTTGTCCTTTATGATTTTTATACTCACGAGAGTCTAGACCTGGACAGGTCTAGGCCTCTACAGCGTTTGAAGGGGGGTTAAAAAGATAAAAAAATACATTCCTTTTCACTTTCATTTCTTTTCCATTTGAACATTCCCATGGTGACACCAAAAACATCTCCCATCCCCCAACATCCTAATTCTGTGCCCATTCGCCCGGATCTTCTGGACCGCAGGAAGTCTTGTCCGACCGTGGCTCCAACCAGGTCGACCGCACCTGGACTCTGCCCTTCTTCAGGCACCGACCAAACCCTCCTGAATGAATCAGTGAATCAGTGAATCAGTGAGTCAGAAAGACCGAAAGGCAGGCAGTGAGCCCTTTTTTTTATTTCTGTTTAGGGTTATTAGGGCAAGAGAGCCTGTCTTAGCTTCCTTAGTGTGCTCTCTTGCTTTCTCTCTCCATGTTTTAGAAGGAACATAACTTTCTTCTCGAAAGCTTCTCTCTCTTGACATGTCTACCAACCTCAAATCTGCAATGCCATCAGGTTTACCGTCAGGGTTACCTCCAGGCCTTGCAAATATCAACATCGATCCATCACCATTCACATCTTCCTTTTCAGGTGATTTCCTAGGTCTTCCCATTCCAGACGACGACCAACTCTGGGGTCTGAGCCCCATCTCACCAATGGATACTGCCTGGGATAAACCCGACTCGGCAGCATTTGCCAATTCCGCACTCGAGCGGGACCTTAAAAACGCCCAAGTCCGAAATGGCCAACCAACCCCGCCCCCATACGACGATCAAGGCCGCGATCTCTCCCTAAACATGATGGAAAGCGCAAGCAAACGGCGGCGTGTGCGAGAATACGAAGCCGCCGCTGCAAGTCTCAGTCCAGATCTCGACGACGCCCCACACGAACGCGCCAAGCGTGCCAAATTCCTAGAGCGAAATCGTCTTGCAGCAAGCAAGTGTCGCCAGAAGAAGAAAGAGCATACCCAGAAGCTGGAATTCGACTTCAAGGAACAGTCCCAGAAGAAAGAGCAGCTTATCGCGGAGATTGCACGGCTGCGATCGGAGATCCTCGGTCTCAAGAATGAGGTCCTAAAACATGCTCAGTGTGGAGATGAACCCATTAGACTTCATCTTGCGCAGATGGTAAAGAAGATCACCGATAACGATGCCCCGCCTGCGTTGCCGGATTCGCCCGTCAGAATCTCAGATAACAATCCTTCTGTTTCCCCGCTCGAACCTCCGGCTCCCGTTACCGCTGCGGTGTCTGTGTCTGCTCCGGCCTCGGCGGCCATGTCGTTTGGCTTTGATGATCCCCTCCAGCTTGAGCCGGCTGCTGCGGCGGCGGCGGAGGCGTTTGAGCAGCAGATGCGTCGTGAGTCGGAGGCTTCGCTTGTCTCTGAGGGGTCTTATTCTTTCTCGGCAGAGGATACATTTGATGATTTGATCAATGTGTGAGTGTGAACAGGAATGCTTATGTGATAACGAACTTTTTATGTGGAGGTAATGGGGGGTGGCAGCAGGTCTGTCTGGCGTTGTGGATTTTTGCAAACCTTTGAATTGCGATCCAGTGGAACTGGAGGGTGTCTGGCGTTTTGATTCCGACCTGAGTAAACGGAAGCTTTTGATATTCAGTATTATTTTTGTCAATTCTAGCTGCCTTGAGGGCGATTGGCTAGGGGGTGGATTGTTGCTGTGGACCATAGCCAGGTTACCTGGGATGTATCTTCCACAATATGGCAGATGGGAATGAAGTTGTTTCTATCAATATATACATGGTAGATAAAAGAGAACTGATGATATAACAAGTCAAGGCCGTCCAGCGGTTGACTCGACATGCGCAGTCCGATGCTTGGACTGCAGTGGTTTGGCATCAATCTGAGCATCTTGATGTCTTTCAGCAGGTACATGCGATGCAGCATCATCATTTAGATCCTTCCACCCATGCTCAGCATCCGGATCAACTCGACCAAACAACCCATTAATCTCCTCGAGAGACTTGCCAGCCGTCTCCTTCAGGCAGAAGTAGGTAAAGCCCACAATCACCACATCCAGCAATCCAAAGAGCAAGAATGTACCCCATCCCAGACTCTGCTGAATGTACGGTGTCGAGAAACTCCAAACAAAATTGAACAACCATTGTGACCCAACACCGAACGCAACACCAGGCTCACGGATGCGCGTCGGGAAGATCTCACTCGCACACGGCCACGGCAATGGACCCCAACTGAAGTTGTAAGCGATGATATCGAGGTATATCAAGGCAACCGTGGCAATTCCCGAAGAAGTAACCGTCCCATCTCCAGGCTGGGGGTAAGACTTGACAACCGCTGCAGTGGCAATCATACAAACCGCCATAAACGCCGCACCACCACCCAACAGCGGTCGTCTCCCAAACCGATCGGACAAAAACACCACAAAAATCAAACAAGCAACGACCTTGATCGCGCCAAAAATCCCTGTCAATAAAAGTGTCCGGTTCCCAGCCCCAACAAGCAGCTCGAAAAACTGCGGCCCGAAATACGCCAATGCCGTCGATCCCGTCGACTGCTGCGCAAGAAACAACCCACCAGCAATCCCCATCCTCTTCAAATTCCCCCCTTCGACTAACTCCCAAACCCTAAACCCATCAGTAACCTCCCTCTCTACCTCCACTCCCCGTTTCATATCCTCAAACTCCCCTCGAACCCCCCCCCCCTCCCCACCCCTCACCCAAACAAGACTCTCCCACGCCTCCGCCCCCCTCCCCACTGCAAGCAACCACCTCACACTCTCTTTCACTCCCAACATCCCAACCCCCATCAAAACCCCCGGCACAAGCTGCAAAGCAACAGGAACCTGCCACTGTCGCGCCCCAACCCCCTCCCCCATCATCTTAACCCCATAATCAACCCAATACGAAACAAGGATCCCTACCGTGTATGTGAGCTGATAACAACTCCCCAATCTCCCCCGGATCTCCTTCGGACTCATCTCGGACATGTAGATTGGGATCACGGTTGCGGACCCGCCGACGCCTAGTCCGCAGATTACGCGGCCAAGATAGAACACGGGGAGGGAGTGGGAGTCGATGGTTTCGAGGATTACGCCCAGAGTGAAAATCGCAGAGCAGAGAGCCATCGCGACGCGACGGCCGTAGTGGTTTGTTATTGGCCAGATTAGGAAACAGCCGGTGAAGGCGCCGGCTTGTTGGATTCCTACGGCGATGGCGCTTGTGTGGGTTTTGCTGGAGGGGTGGATTGAGAAGGAGGTTTGAAAGGTTCTGAAGGTTAGGACACCGCCTGGGTGGTATTAGTATAGATTGGAATAAATCGGAATATATTGGAATGCTGGGATGGGTAGGTAGAGAGGTTGGTGGAGTGTTACTCACCAATTACCCCCGAGTCATAGCCGAATAAGGCTCCGCCGGAGCAGAGTACGAGAGCGAACCAGTATATGCGCCAGTGGGGTTTTGGTGGTCGAGCTGTTTCTGTTTCCATTGTAGCTGGGGGTGGGGGGTTCGATTGTGGTGTTTGGGGGAGCTGCGCGTAGGAGATTGTGGGTGTTGAGCTCCACCAGGTATGGAGAGTATTATACCATTTCGAAAATGGGGAGGAAGGTATATTTACATTTGACATGGTCTAGATAGAAATTGAGTCAAAGGTGTCATAGGAAGTCCGAAAGAGGGAATGTAGGGTTGTATGAGGTAGATCGATGGATCGATGGATTATGTCACTACTGTGATTGCGTGACATCCTTCCCAGTACCTGATGTCTTCTATACTTTTTAACTATTCTTAACTATTCTTATATCCTCTTATACTCCTGATATTGCGTGATTCCAATGTTATTGGCCCAATTCTCCTTTTTCATAGTCCACATAAAAAATGTGGAGTCTTAATCCCCGCATTTCTTGCCGATGGCCGATGGCCGATTGGCGATCATTTACATATGATGTTTATTAGGTCGGGTCTGCTAGATCTGATATAACTGTTGACATACCACTTATACCCCCTATTTTCAAATGTCTCTTGACAATGACATCTAAACGCCCCAACTTCCTCGTCATAGTCGCCGATGACCTCGGTTTCTCCGATGTAGGCTGCTTCGGCGGAGAGATCCGCACGCCCAACATCGACCAGATCGCCAAGGAAGGCCTCCGATTTACCGATTTCCACGCGGCAGCAGCATGCTCGTAAGTCTCCCCTACTCGGACCATTGGCTTCCAATCAAGCTCACAAAGCCCAGTCCCACCCGTGCCATGATCATGACCGGCACAGACCACCACATCGCCGGTCTAGGCAACTTAATCGAATGGACTAACATCTCCGGCCAAAATGGGCCTAAAGGGTCAGACATGAGCACTGCGCCGCAGCGCGGCATGCCCGGGTACGAAGGATACCTTAACGAGCGGGTCGTCGCACTCCCCGAGGTCCTACGCGACGGGGGATATCACACAGTGATGTCGGGCAAGTGGCACTTAGGTCTAACACCAGAGAGATCACCACACAAGCGAGGCTTTGAGCGCTCATTCGCGCACCTGCCTGCCTGTTCAAACCACTATGCCTTTGAGCCGGAGCTGAAAGACAAGGACAAGATCCCGACTTTCATCGAGGCGAGCTATATTGCCCTGCACATGGAAGATGGGGAGTACGTGCACCGTCTACCAGAAGACTGGTACTCTTCCGACGGGTACGGGGATAAGATGGTGGATTACCTGAAAGAATGGAAAGCCTGTGGTGGCAGCGAAGGTCTCGATGGACAGGGAGACCGTCCGTTCTTCGCATACCTCCCCTTCACAGCGCCGCACTGGCCGCTACAAGCACCGCGCGAGTATATCGACCACTACCGCGGAGTGTATGACGACGGTCCGGACGTGCTCCGCGAGAAGCGACTACAGCGTCTGAAGGAGCTGGGAATGGTGCGGGATGATGTCGAGCCGCATCCCGTGCAAGCGGAGGAAGTTAAAGAGTGGGAGGCGTACAGCGCGGAGGAGAAGAAAAAGTCCGCAGTTGCGATGGAGGTGTTCGCGGGGATGGTCGAGTGCATTGATTCGAACATCGGGAAAGTAGTCGAGTACCTGCGCTCTATTGACGAGCTGGATAACACATTCGTGTGTTTCATGTCAGACAACGGAGCAGAAGGCGCCGCATACGAAGCCTACCCAATGGTGCAGAACGGCGTCATGCCCCATCTGCAGAAATACTACGACAACAGCTTAGAGAACCTCGGGAACGGGAACTCGTTTATCTGGTACGGTCCGCGCTGGGCGCAGGCTGCCACTGCGCCATCGCGTCTGTATAAGGCGTATACCACCGAGGGCGGCGTGCGCGTCCCATTCACCTGTCGCTTCCCTGCGAATTTCAATATCAACCCTGCAGATGTTGCGGTCGGTAAAGGCGGGATTACGGATCAGTTCGCCACGGTTATGGATCTCGCCCCGTCAATCTTGGATATGGCGGGGATCAAGCACCCGGCGCCGACGTACCAAGGTCGTGAGATCGTGGAGATGCGAGGACGGAGCTTCCACCCCTGGGCGGTGGGTCGGGCAGAGCGGATCCACCCGGTTGAGTTTATTCAAGGATGGGAGACGTGTGGACGGGCTGCCTTGCGTTGCGCGGATTGGAAGATCATTTTTATTCCTAAGCCTAAGGGCCCGGAGAAGTGGCAGTTGTATAATCTTGTGCAGGATCCCGGAGAGATTCATGATCTGGCAGATGCCAAGCCGGAGAAGTTGAAGCAGTTGCTTAAGCTCTGGGATCAGTATGTGCTTGAGACGGGTATTGTTCCGCTTTGTCCTGATCTTGGGGAGTTTTTGGAAGCGACTGAGGCGCAAATGCCTGAGAATGCGTGGATGGAGTTTGATTATTGGAAAGATGGAGCGAGGGATGAGCCGGAGAAGTTCACGCGTCAGCCGCCCAGGTTTCAGCGGACTGTAAAGCCTTTCTGAGGGAGTGGTAGAAGAATCCCTGAATCATTCAACCAGACCAAACAGAATAGAAATGACTTAGAAGTCTGACGGTCTTGTTTCAGAACATGTAACTTGCCGATAACTCCTGAGTAACCGCGGGGTAAAGGGATTCACCATGATCTAGATATATCCATCATAGACACAATAATATCCCCTGAACCTAGCACTCCCTATCCCAGGAGCACCATGAATCCCAAAATATCACCAATCATGAAAGGCAAACTAATGTACTTCGACGAAGTAGCGTGGGACAAAAGCGACGACGAACTATCAACCTGGGAAACAAGCCTCCTCACCTCAGGCTCCAGGAGAAGAATAGCAACATTAATCAAAACCCACCGACAAAGTGTAGCAGACAAACTCTTCCCACCACAGAAAGGGTCCTTCAATATGATAATCCGTCTCCACTTCATCGACGGCGCCTCAGCCATCTCCGTCATGCGTTTTCTCCAGCGTAACACAGGTATCCGCATCCCACACATCTTTCACCATGGAAGCAGCGCCGAAAGTCCGCTTGGCCTAGGCCCATTCATTATCATGGAGTATATCAACCATAACGCTGATCTGGTAGATGCACTGAATATACCCGGAATACCGGATGAAGAACGACCTGTTATCGATCCCTATATTGACGAAGATAGGCTGCGCTCGGTGTATACTCTACTTATGCGGCCCCGTTGGAGTTTGTGTATAGTCCGCCGCGCTGGCTGTTGCTTGAACGGCCAAAGTACTGAGAAGATGGGCTTGATGACTGGGAGCAGGTGTATGAGAACCGGTTGGAGGTTTTCTTGCAGGAGCTGCGGATGCGAGAGGATGTTGATATTTGGCGTGGGTTTATTGGTGAGGAGAATCGGCTTTCTGGTCATATGCGAGAGAGCTGGGATAATGGTGGGTTCTGGGTTAGTTATGCGGCGAGGAGGAGTTGGGCCTTTGATGTTATCTACTGGGCAAAGGTTGATCGGAGGTTCTTTGGGGAGGGGAGTTTGGGGGATAGAATTGGGTTGTTGACTGTTGAAGAGAGGGATAGGATGGAGGGGTTTGTACAGAGGAAGTTGGCTGAGAAGGAGGAGGGGGGTTTAGGGAGTTGATATTGCACTTTATATATATCTTTCAGAGGTATATAAAGGTTGGAATAGGGATACAAATGCGTCTCAAAGGTGGTGTTTTCCCCTATATTTTGCATTTGTTGTATCTTTTCTATACCCTTGACCTAATTTTGAATTGAGAATATGGCTTATTACGTAGATCATGTATTTTTAGGCATGAAGATGCAAGCATAGGTGTCATATTTTGTAGTACATCAACAGTCCCCAAGAGAGGTGTAGTTTCGTGTAGATCGCCAGTCACAGGAAGTTGTGTATATTAGCAACGTCCTAAGGATCCGCTAGAACCTCTACAACATAGAGCTTCCCGTAGGATATTTATTTGCAATATCATTTCGAATATTCTCACGAATTCAATCTGATGACCATCCGAGCTCGTCATCGTACAGATCCCCGAGAACTGGCGTGATTGCGGGGAAAATTAGCCACATCGAATTTCTTTACGACTGCTCCGTACTTTGTATCTACGGAGGATGCTTTCTTTAGCTTTGACCCGGGCTTGATCCATTATGGAGGTACTTTGAATATTTCTCGCCTTCTTTCTGACCCTGACTAACCATGAATTCTTAGGTGCCAAAAGCCCGGGGAGCTGGCAGATCCGGCCCGCGTCGACGAACAGGGTGCCTAACATGCAGGGCGCGTAAGGTCCGGTGCGACGAAGGACAACCAAGCTGCTTCAATTGTGACCGACTGCGTTTACGATGTCTCTACAAACCACTCATCGCCCCCAGCGTGGGGTGGGGTTTATCATCAACCCGCCCATCAAACATTACGACTGCATCGCCCAGTAACACAGCGGACCCAGGAAGTTCAGGCCCTTCCGCTGCAGCCGCGTCTGCATCTCGCTCCCCCGACATCAACTTCTTCAGTACTGTGCTCCGTGCAGACGGCCACCAAGCAATCCCAGCCCCAACAAACACACTTCGGCAGCTCCCTACAGGCCAGGACTCCTATCCGTCCGAGTTTGATATGCTTGGTTTTATGGGCGGGATCACCTCCGAGCTAGAACAGAAACATCTGGACTTGACAACCGGACTCCCGATGACTTTCACCGCTAGTCCGGCGTCGCAGTCGCGACCCGCGACACTCACACCAGGCGTGGATGAAGGGAACTTTTCGGCAGACCGACGCACTCCACTTACTCCAGATACCCCGTCTGCACCTATTGATAGGACCTTAACAGGCAGCAGTTCGGAGGGTTCAACTACGCGGCGCAGCTTGTCCGACGCAGGCGGTGCTTCGTATGAGAACCAGCTGCTACAGCACTTTCTTACTATTGACCCGCCGGCTACTCTTTTTGTGCCGATAAACATCGAATGGAAGTATATGCGGCCAGCGCTACTGGCTCATGCGCGAGATTCTAGTCCACTTTTGAATGCTGTATACTGCTATGCAGATGTCCATAAAGCGATTATGGAAGGGAAAAGATGGCGCTGGGCGCCTTCTTTTTATAGAGTGTCCAATTCGGAGATCCAAGCTTGTATTCATGGCGAGGTGACTGACTCTACACTCATCAAAGTCCTTGGTGCTATTTTTCTTTTAATGATATCCGAGGTATGTTCTGCTTGGTCCCAAGATCGAGCGGACTTGGCTCATATTGTCCTAGATTCTCTCATCCCCCGAAATATGTACCGGAACTTCTTATATTCACTCCGGGTACCTTATCCTACAACGATTCTACGATCGTACCCGGCATTGGACCGGTATCGGTCAGCTCCTGGTGTCATGGGTCTCGCTGCTAGATGTCAAGTCCTTGATTGCAGGCCGAGATGGCGATCCTCTCACTGAGCTCGGCAACATCCCAGAACATAGCATACCAATGAAGCCACTAGATACAAATCCTTCCCAAACACGCCACATAACAGCGCCAGCAGACACCAAAAAAGAAGACAGCATAGAAGACCCATTCCTCAGCCCCAACTACCTCGTCTACGAAGCAATCGTTGGCCCAGCATTCCGATTCTTCGCACAAGCCCAACAAGTCGTCCGACGAATAGTCTGCATCGACCTCCACCATCGCAGCCGTGGAACCCTCACCGACGAATTCGAAGTCCTCCAACTCGCGCACAAAGTCGGCGCAGACCTTGAAACACTCTGGCACCGACGTCCATCAGTAATAGACGTCTACGGACGACCAGAAGCCCTAACAGATATCTTGAGCGCGCCTGTGGCATCGGAAATCTGTCGCACATTCCGACAATACGTGGCTAACTTCTTAGCAAATTTTATCTACTTGCACCGGGTTGCTTTTGCAATCTATCCTCGCACAGACCGCGTCAACGGTGCCGTCGAGCAAATCATTCAACTGGCTACCATTGACTCTACCGGGCCGGACCATCTGCCTATTAGCTTCCTATGGCCGCTGTTCATTGCTGGGCTCGAAGGTACGGAGCACCAGCGCAAGTGGATTCTCCATGAGATTCAGCGTATGGCTGCTGCCCACGAAGCTGACGCGGCACCTTCCGTCACTCGTCACCCAACTGCTGATAAGGTCCTTGTGCTTGTGGAGGAGATGACGAGGCGACAGGATGTGTCGCGCACATGGGCGGACTCGAAATGTGTAAGGCGGGAATTGTTTTCGGACTTTTTCATAGTTATTTAGACCTCCTGTTGGAGACGAGATGTATATATGACCCTAACGGTTTGGTGGTGCGGTCATATAACCAGCGAGTTTGCTTTTCTGGTTGACTGTTGGCTTGGTGACAATCTCGTTCATACATATAGACATTTTCTCATGAATCATGATACAAGAAGTAAGAACCCACTCCAAACATGCTAAACCGAACCGGATTCAACCGCTCGATATAACACTTTATCCCCACCCATACACCGTGATCGGTGCAGTAGATGACCTCGTTCCTTGCGCACATACGCCGCAAAACAAACAGCAGCGACCGCCACAGCCCCAGAACTGATCATCACCGGATACCCGAACTGAGCCGGCAGCGGGAAAGCAATAGTCGAAGCAAAAGAAAGCATCTCGAAAACATTCTGCAGTGCCATTTCCGTCGCAGAGAAGCGGGCACGAGCATGTTCCTGGATCTTCTACATAATGCCATTCGTTTAGTACACACAACGCACAATAAAATAGGTTAATGTTAGAGAAACCACTTACCTCCTGAACAAGGAACTGAACAGACAAATCAAATCCCCAAAGCCCAACTCGACTCAAAGCAACGCCCGCAATCAGCGTGCCCGCCACAAACTGCGAGCTCGAGTCCCAAGCAACAAAAGCCACAGCAGCACCAGCCACACAGACAAATTGCCAGTTGAGGAACCACAGCCCGGACCGAATGGGTCCAATCCGGTTCATGATAATAGGCGCTGTCCATGTGCCAGATATCTCGGCGGCCACGGCGCCGATGCGCATGTAGCTAACCTGTAACGAGGTAAAGCCCGTGTCCAGCAGGTACGTGGTCATTGTTGCGCCGAAGGATAGGACTGTTAGGTACAGCAGGCTCAGGGCGAAGGATGCTAGGAAAACGGGGCTGGCTATATACTCCTTCCAAGGTGCTAGTGACTCTGACACGGAGTGAGGGATCTTGCGAGATGGAGTGTGCTCGGGGTCCTCGGTGGTCTCGCTAGTTATATCATCTGCTTGTGGCGTAGAGGGTTGTGTCTTTGTCAAAGCTGGGACTGATTGGTAGACCTGGGCAATGGCCATATATTCGACTAGCACAGACGTGGTGTTCAGGCTGAATACTGTCCAAATTGCGTATCGAGTTGATATGCCGTCAATCAAGGAGATGAATACTGGTGCTAGGAGTTTGCAGAAGAGATCGATTCGTCTCATTGAGGCGTTCAGGTCTGGCATTTGATCAAAATTAGATATTGTAGATTCAGGTTGTTTTGGGGTTCTCACCTTGTCGAGGGACATTAATACTATCCGAGATCACAATTGCCTAATGTCAAAATATTAGCGATGTGTCTTTCTAAAAATAAAAATGTATAATGGATGCATCGAAGGAATTAGAAAACCCAAATACGATTCCCGGTACATACCCAATCCCGTTCCACAGCCACCGTATTAGCCGTAGCGGCCAATTTCTCCATACAAGCCAGCAAGCCCTGCACAACGAACAAGGCAATCGTAACCGCCCAAGAGTCCGTAGACACGGTTGCTACAAAGCACAAGCAAGACACCGCGACAGGGACTCTTTGCCACACTACTCATTTGGTTAGCCATTGGCCCTGAATGATAACACCGTGAAACATAACACAGTGCAATACTAAAATCAACATCGACCTACCAATAGAATACCTTACAGCCACCAGCCGATCCGAACGATCAACTTGCGCACCCAACCAGGAAGATAGCACGACGGTTGAAAACGCCCGCACTAGAGCGTATATCGAAGCATACAGTAGTGTCCCCGGGAAGATCGAGGCTAAGAAGAGCACGGCGCCAAATTCGAACATGCGTGAGTTCCATGCTGAGAGAGTGTGTGAGATGTATAGGCGTGTTAATACTGAGCGGGCTTCTGGTGCTGGGAGATCATCTCGGGGCTGTGAAGCATCATCCGCCGATGTCGGTAACAAATTGCTGGAGGCAGTGGTGGTCCTGATGCTTTCTAATGAGCGCCGGCTAGGCACGAGGGGCCTGCTTTCGAAATCCATCTAAAAGTGCTGCTGGTAATTACAGCAGATGTGCAAGGGTCAAGTCAGGTGTTTATGTGGATTTGAGATTAAGTTGGGTGACGGATCAGTAATGCCGTGGGTGGGCTGAGGACCTTGGGAACTTTCACTCGGGGTTGAAATGTGTGCTATTTGTACGTTTTATATAACAAAATATCTCTATATTCGAGTCGTCAGTTGAATACTATATCTTTTCTAGAGAAGACGATCAATAATTGCAGATCCAGGAAAAGCAATAAGTGGTATGTGGTATATGGGTCCAACTCCCAATAAATTCTAATACACAACAATAAAAATTACAAGCTATAGACGGTATCCCTCTCTTTAATTCACCCACTTGAGTCCTTCGGGGGATGATGTCGTCGTCCGTCGGGCAATCACCTCGACGACCTTTCGGCGCACACCCTCGCGGTGGGCGTATTTTTCGAGGAAGTAGTCGACCACAGGTCTCCGCGATGCGTGGCCTTGGCGCACAACCTGCTCAATCTCTCTCTCAGAGGGAAGAGCGAAGTGGGCATGAGGGTAGTATTTGTAATCTCCCTTGCTTAGAAGCGCAAGGCGGGATTCCTTGTTGGGGATTTCGAAGAAGCTCTTCACAGTTTTATCCGAGACCTCCTCGAGAGTAGCAGGCTGCCACTCGGCCTGACGGGCAGGCTTGGACATCAAACGGGCCTTGACACCCTCGACGAAATCGGGGTGGCGCATGAAGTTGGCAGCGATCTCGTGCTCGCGCTGGAAGGTCTCTGAGATGCTCCACTTCTTACCGAGACGCATCTGGCGCAGGGTCACCTTCAGAGAAGTCGGGGAGCGTCCTGACAGAGTCTCCAATGTCTTTTGTGCCCACTCCTTATGCTCGGTTTCCTTCTCCAAAGCCTGGATAATCTCCTCCATAGTGTTAAATCCGAAGCAGCGGTCAATGGCTGTGCGCAGGCTACCAGCCATGAGCATAGGCTCCTCCTCGAGCGGGGGGGAGGCCAAGAGAGAACTCGGCCATGGTCTTGTTCACAATTTCCAAACGCTCGGGAAGTTCGACGTGGTCAGGGAAAGTCAGCTCAGAAAGACGCTGCGCCACACTGCTCAGAACACTGGAGTGCAAGTAGTGTGTGGCAATGCCTGCATACAGAGCCTGGACACCCTTCAGGCGCTCTGAGGTCAAAGCCAGGTATGTGCCGGTCTCGCCATCGAGACGCGGGAGGAAGAACGAGCCGCCAACATCGGGGAAGAAGCCAATGGTGGTTTCGGGCATAGCGAAAACGGTACGCTCGGTCGCAATTCGGAAGGGGGCGTGCATGCTAAGGCCGACACCACCACCCATGGTGATTCCATCCATAAATGAGATAACAGGCTTCGAGTATGTAGCGATCAAGTGGTCGAGACGGTATTCGAGTCCGAAGAAATCTGTCGATGCTTTTTGTCCTTCCACTCCACTCTCATTCTGCTGCGCCAGGACAGCAACGTCGCCTCCTGCGCAGAGAGCCTTGGTGCCGGCTCCGGAGATGAGGATCATGTTTGCAAGATGAGATTTCTCCCACTCCTATTCATCCAACGCTTAGTATTGTATGTTTCTGAAGTTCCGGATATTCACTCTAACCTTCAACCGAGGGAGAATCTTGCGAGCCATTGAGGCGTTCAGGGAGTTGAGCTTCTTGGGTCGGTTGAGCTCAACGCTGCGGATGCCGTAGATCGAGTTGAACAGAACATCATCACGCTCATCGCCGGGGAGCTCTTTGGGAATATCAGGAGTAGTCGACATCTAACAATAGTAAGCAAGTAAGCACTGGATATCGGAATTCTCTCCGAACAGGGTGTGTACCATAGCTGTTGCCCGAAAGGCAGGGTTGGTCACCTTGGCGCGTAGAGGCATCGCTGAAGGAACGCGCGAGATCCAGCTCGGCGAGGAGACGCGATTGAATTGTCGAAGTAACATTAGAACTGGAATATGACGAGAACCAGAGAAGGGGGTTATGTGGTGACAATCAGGTGTTTCTCCGCTTTCCTTGACCTCGGGAGTTTTTCGCTGGATTTTCTTTCCGCTCCGAGGATCAACTCTCCGCCCATAACCGACAAGCTCGGAGGTACATTTCGGCAACATCACCGCAAATGGATGCCATTCTTTCAAACAGTTCAGATAGAAACACATAGTATGAATATAATATAATACCAAATGCCAGCTAAATACTGCATCTGCATATATTGTAGCCTCTAAGCCGACTCTGAGAAGTGATAACGTTCGAAGTATAGATGATCTATTTGTACACAGCTAGATAATGCCAGAAAAAAAAACAAGAAACAGAGAATAATACAATTAAACGTTCTTCCATGTAGCCTTCATCCGGCTAAAGTCCAGCGGGTACACCTTCTCTCCGTTTGCTGAAGGCGAAAAGAGAGTGTCCACCTTGGCCAAGTCCGTCGAATGCGAAAGCAGGATCTTGTGCAGTGCATTCTTCTCAATAACCAATCTTGCTGTCTCCAAAACATTCTTCACATCCAAATCCTCGACGCTGATAGTTCGTGCGTGGTTGCCGAACTTTTCGACGGCATCAGAGAACATCTCATTCGGCTTCAGTGTGACGAATGTAGACCGGCCCTTCTGATACCAGCCATGAGCTTTGACGAGGTTTCTAATGAAGAATGGACTGGCGGCTTCATCGATACCGATGCTGTTATCGACAACAATCAATTCGCCGCGTGAAAGTCGGTGGCTAAGGGCGATGCGCCAGGCTTGATCGTAGATCTTTCGGGGCAGGTCGGTCGAGAAATCACGAGGGTGAGGTCCGAAAGCGACACCACCACCTCGTCGAACTGGCGACATCTTATCACCGGCACGCGCACGACCGGAGCCCTTCTGCGCGTACAGCTTCTTGTGACTACCGTGCACATCGTCCCTCCACTTGGTGCTGGCTGAACCTTGGCGGGTGCTATCACCCTCGTAGATGACTGCGCGGTGGAGAATATCGTGACGAGTAGGCATCTGGAGTAGCCTCCGGGAGTAGTGGACCAGACGCTGGGGTTCCAAGTCAGGCCACCGGTAGGTCATGATTTGAACAGGGGTTTGGCCTCCTGGTCGTTGTGCTTGTTCAACCTGGACAGCATCCGTAGTTGCCACTGGGGGTTGTGTTGTGGCTTCGGTTGCCATTGAGCGTGTGAGGCATCGTTGCTGTGTGATTCGATGCGCTGTCAGTAAGTGCGTCCTTGAACCGGACCGAGAAAATCATGGAGTGCACTAACCGTCACCTGCTTCTGGCCTGACATGAGTCCGCCAGAGCTGCGGGACAGCAGTCTCAGCGACCGCATAACATCGTTACCTGGCATTGTGAAAGTCACTGGGTGATCGCCGTATAAGTTGGTGGTGTCCGGAGTCGAATGGAGCAAAAGTTGATCCCGGGCGGTGGGTGCTAGCAGAACCTTGGCGCTACAAAGTATAAGATACAAACTACTAGCCCAAGGTAGGTGACAACCTCATTATTGCTGGCGTCATTGCTAGCTATTTCTTACTCGGTCTTTATTATGCTTGTCAGGTTGACGTCGACTAAGCCCTTTACGATGTAGAACTAGAAATCCAGCCTTGGAATTGATTTGGCTCAGCTTACGTCAGGACACTTCGATGTGTTTTGGATATTCTTTTTAGATGTCTCTTTATATTCATACAAAGAAAGTAGTCATGAACCGTACAAAGGACCGTACTATATATAACTATATAGGGATTTAGAATTTTCTACATGATATATCCCAGGTACGGCTACGATGGTCACGTGATAAATCTAGGTCCGAACAGAAAAAGTTCCCCGGGAAAACAACAACGTCGGATCCTCAAGGCCAAGCCCATCATAACCCCCAATTCCACGAATAATGGCCCACTGCGAGCTGGCTTCGAAGCCTCTGCTTCAATGCCTTCGCAATACCTACTCTAGAGGCGTGGCTGGAGTCCAGCTCCAAACGCGAGCCTTCCAGTCCACCGCCAACGTTCGAGAGCCCGAAGCTGAAACCCCGAGCCAACCTTTCCACAAGGCACCCGATCCCTCTCTTGTGACGAGTCCCCGTCTTGAAAGACGGTTGCTCCGACAGGGAACCGCCCCCATTGGATCTCGTCGTCGTCGTGCCGCGCTCCAAGATTCCGAGAACCTTCCTTTCGAACAACTGCCCTACCAATGTTTCCAAGAAGCCCGGAAGGTTTTGCTTGCAGACCGTGAAGAAAAGCTGAAGGAGATTGAGACGATGAGACAGCGTCTTGCCAGACAGGAGGCTCTGTCTGTCGAGGAGGCCGGAGGAGAAAAGGCGAAGAAGTCCCGCGTTACTGCGATGCAATTACACCTGGAGCGCCTCAAGGTTCTGGCCGATATTAACGACCCCCTCGTCAAGAGAAAGTTCGAAGATAATGAAGGTAATCATCCCTAGGTCAACTAATCAAATTCGGGTGAGGCTAATGGTTCGTTTTCTATCAATTCAGGCGACATGTCCAAGCCCATCTACCGCTTTTTGGCCGACCGCAAATGGCGCGAATACCGCCGCAAGATTCTGGTCCAGCGTATTACCCAGATGAACGTCATTCCCGACGTCCTGCCTCACTGCGATCCCGTCGTCGAAACAAAGTTGTACTTCGGCAAGCGACAAGTCCAAGCCGGTGAATTCGTCGAAGCGAAACTCAGCACGAGCGCACCTAAACTCGACGTGCAAATGTTCGAGGGCGGTGAAAAGCTGGTCACCATTGCAGTTGTTGACCCTGATGTCCCCAACGTCGAGAACGACAACTTCGATTATAAGACACACTTCCTGGCCGTCAACGTCCCCATCTCGGCCACCTCCACCAAGGTCGATCTTGCGCAGCTTTTGGAAGATTCTCAGGTGGTTCTCCCCTGGCTGCCACCTGTTACCCAGAAGGGAAGTCCCTACCACCGTCTTTCTCTCTTCGTCATGGAGCAGAAGGATTCCCAGCCTCTCGACTTTGCCGCCGTGAAGGCTAAGGAGAGCAGCCGCGACAATACTCTCCTTCGCACTCTCCAGTCTCGTTACCACCTCAAGGCCATCGGTGCTCACCTGTTCCGTACCCAATGGGACGACACGACCCTGGAGGTTATGAAGGAGATTGGATTCGACGGTGCCAATGTGGAGCTGCGCCGCAAGAGAGTCGAGCCTCTGCCATATAAGAGACGTAACCCCTCTTCGTTCCGCTGATCTTGTTTGTCTTGAAGCCTTTGTATTGTACAATTTGATATATGTATGAATATGCACACTGTTTTAATCCCTTCCAGCCAAACTCCATGCGTATGCTTAAACAAAATGGACCCGAATGCCAGGCATTGGCAAACCGTAATCCACCTGCCCGGTATAATGTACACTGTATAATCCTCAAATGTTCCGGGAATCCAGCTGCGCCGGTTGCAACGGATTGGTCACCCACTCCATCTTCGACAAAGGCCATACCCTGGCAATTATCTTTCCATTAATGAGACCCATGGGTACTGGACCGTAATTTCTCGAATCCCTTGACCAGGGAAGATTGTCGCCGGCCAGAAAGACATGACCTTCGGGGATCTGCACAAAACATCACAAGTCAGCAATTGAATCTAACCAGAACCAAAACACATAACCCACCTGAATCATATTTCCCTCCTTGCCAATACTCGTACTAAGCGGTTTATCTTGACAGACAAAATCCCCAGGCATCCCCACTACCCGCTTGGCCACATGCACGCCTTGAAAGTTCGGGTGGCCGTAGCGCACGACATCTCCGACCTCGATTCCTTTTCCGTTGCGGTGGACACGCGATATCAGAAGCCAGTCACCTCGTACGTCGAAGGTAGGGTACATCGACGGTCCCTCGCTGAGCTGGACAGTTATCAGGTGCTCCCAGATCAGCGCGCAAGCGCAGAACGTGCTAGTTCCATTGAGCGCGAGCCGTCCAATGGTGCGCAGATTGGTAGCCTGTATTGCTGACCGGATTAAGTGCTCCATCTGTGGTGAATTGGGAGCATGGAATCTTGCTTAGATGGAGCTGCATCAACTGTTCCGCGATCGGGAGCGGTCATGTGACCGCAAGGAGCCTTTAAAGTGCGTTTTTTTGCTCCGCTTTTTCCTCTTCTCCCATCATCATTCAATATGTCCTGTGTCTTGAACCAGCGATTGACGGGATATTGCCATTGCATTGGGTTTAGATATCCAGGAACATTCCCAGCTACATCAGCTGCCCATTAATGTTTGGGTGCTGGGCTGAGAAGGACCTGGATTTTCATTCATGCTTCGATCATTTTGAGCACCTCTACGATCATTAGAGATGCTTGAACAGTCGATATCCTTTAAAATATACTCCCATACCCCATACCCCTACCCCCAATCCCTTTCGGGATGTTCGCTTCTCCAAATGCTAGAGCTTGCCGTCGCCGAAATACATAACCAGGACGAGCACGTGTGGAATATGAAGCAAGATGAAAACAACCAGTCTATCTTGTTAGATAGACTGTCCCCCAGTGTGCCTCACTTTGACCCCATTTCATTATGGGACTGGGTTCTTGAGGCATACATAGTGGGGAGACATCAATTAGACAATTTATTATCATTTTCGATTTCTCATGCTCTCTTAATTTCTTGTGTAGCCTCCTTGAACAATATCAATTGACATTAATCCATGTGTCAAAATCAAGCTCACTTTTTAAACCACGAATCAGCATCTCACAACAATGTCAGTCCAAGTCCAGGCAAAGCCAATTAACAAGCATGATACATACCGGGATGCTTCTCAACGGCCTCAATGCCCTCCCTCTTCTTCGCCTTCTGTCGATGATCCACCCCGTGCCTCTTATTCCGATCCTCAAGCAACGAATCCAACCCTGCAGGATGAGCCACCTTCACACACTCATTCGATACAAAGCTGCCCATCAATTGGGGCTGACCTAGAGGGACAGGATCTCCACGATCAATCTGCCAGAAATGATAAGTCTTGCCATAGATAGGCGCAACATCCTGCATCTCCGCCGTCTCGGCCGCTTCCCAAATAGCATCGGGCACACCATCCGGTGCTGGCATGACCAGCATGCCGCTCTTGACCTCGAACTCGTGGGTGTGCCAGAGCCTACGCTCTTCAGTGGGAAGAGTCGCGAAAATTCGCGGGGAGACCATGTATTCCACACCAATGAGGCGGGCGTTTGCATTGGGCGAGTCGTAGATCAGGCATTGGCGGACATCTGGGTGAGATATTAATGCCAAATACTTGGGTCATTCCGGAGGGGGGGGGGGTTGTCTATAAACATGACTGTTGTTACATACCCTCTGTTAAATGAGTGCAATAGTGATTGGCTTCGACGCACCGGGTTGGATCGTTGGCGTAAACGTGAAATGCATTGAGATGTGCGCATATTTGTTTTACTGGCGTGAAGTCTTGAATCATTGCAGCTCCGCTTTCGAGAACTCGACTCTTCATTGTCCGTGGATCGCCTGGAAGTTCATTTCCATTGGCGCAACAGCTTTTTCCGGGGGTTGACATTTTGTCGTATGTGCGTTAAGTTCGAAGATTGTATTTGCGAATTGTGAATGAGTATTTGCTAATGGACTCTTCAAATGACACGAACTGGATGTCACAGTTGAACGATATGAATCCGTGAGGCAAGTTTCTTGAATTGTTTCCATTGCATTGACGTCACCATGATTGTTGATTTCCTATTTGGGACTATTTAGAAGTGACTACAGAGTATATAATTGGTGGAAATACGAAGCGATAATACACTGTACTTCAAGCTGTTAACAGTAAATTTATATATATTGAGGTTGAATTCCAATATGAAGTGTTGTAAGGAGGATATTTTATGTTATTCTTATGGCATGGAATACGTGCATATACTAGAAACCACCTCCCATCCATAGAGCAACACCTTATTGAAGCGGTTGCGTCGATTGCGCTTCTCATATATTGGACTTAATCTGCCTCAATAGCTCAAGCGATAATCTCCTTTTTTTCCAACAAGTCATAAGTTGGAGCCTTTCTCATATCAAAATTCCCTCGACCATCAAAACGGTGCTGATCTTTCTTCCGTTGGCAGTAAGCCATTGCTTCATTGCGCACTGTGCTCCATTCAAGCATGCTCGTGCCTAAAGCTTTGTGATCGGCTTTGAGCGTTTCCAAAGCCTCCTTTACCCACGCAACACAATTCCACCCTGGTCGACCCTGTCGGACAGGCGTATTGCGCATAATTTCGGCTACATGATATCCATCCAATACCTTCCCAATCATGATACGAACGAGTAACATGCTAGTAGCGGCAAGTGAACACTCCAGCTCTTCGAAGTGCCACTCAGAGCCTCCTCCCAACTTTGGACTCTCGTTCGCGTGGTAACAGAAACCCGTGCTATTCTCTCTTTCAAATTTGGGCCCTACAATCAGGGACCAATGGTACCTAGTCAAGATATAATATTAACCTTGCTGGCTGCTTGAAGCTAGACAACATCATGGATGGTGATCTCACGTGTCTTCCTTGCCTGGCATAATTGATCTGCCTCTTCGTGCATGGAGAACAACATATATCCGGTCTTTGTTAGAGGGCATTGCAAGTGATGTTGACCTGGATGGCTAAATATTCTGCTAATTGGGCCGATTATTGCTGGAAGATTGGTCGCAATGGGGCTCTCCTTTAATTCTAGTCTATACCGGGCTGTATGGAAGTCTTTATATTTTCGTGGCTCAATAGTTGCTCTAAAGCTATAGCCGCTCTTGAATATGATGTGATTGTGATTCGGGTTGCAGTGGGTCTTCCGATGGCTCCTCTTAAAATAGAAGCGAATTGGGCACTTTGCTTCGGATAGGTGCCTCATACGTTAAACCAACAAACCAGGGACCAATTGCATTTCCAGAAATTCCAACCAAACAACAAACCCCAAGCCCTGCGAGTAGGACTAGGCGCAGCATAAAAATAGAAATTTAGAACACCAGGCAATTAGCGGCTTCGCTAGCGTCGAATCGCCTATTAGCGTCGTGCCAGCGCTTCCAGTCTTCACTGGGCAGATACGTAAGGTGTACCTTAGGGGATACATACATATTCGAACTACATATGTACTTACATGGATATATAAACGTTATAGCCTATATATTGCTTTTAAGGTGGCAATCGCGGGTAAATGAATAACTCACGCATATACATACATAGCACTGTAGAGTGCTGACCGACATGTGCTGACTCTTTTACCTAGGTATCTAGGTATGGAGCGATTCACCAAATTCTAAAGTCAGAATGGAAAGCTAACATCGCTCACAGCCCACAATTATCCAAATCCCCGAATCACAGGGGTCATTCATAACAAAAGTGCGGGGAGGCCTGACCCTTCTGGGTGATCAAGCACTCCCCATCAAAACCATGCCAGCCAATTTCAAGCTCTGCACCATAACAAGGACTGCCAATCCGCTGATAAAAATCTCCTCCTTTAAAGTCTCTGATAAATTCCCGACCATCTCAAACGACCCAACCTCCTCAACAGTCCAGAGCCTATTCCTAAATCGAGAGAGTACCTGACTACTGTCCTGATCCACGAGCTTAAAATCACCCGTCAATGCACCGTCGGGTTCCCAGTGTAGGGTTCTTCCTTGAAGTGCAATGCTGTCAAACCCATACGTGCGTGTGAAAGCGGTTGGACGTCGAAGATGGACGTCATGGCCATGCAGAGAGAGTTTGACGTCCATGCTGAGCACCTTGAAGGATGCAGTACAGAAACCGACATTGCTATGAGCAGAATTTGGTGACCTGTTTAGATGGGCCAGTTGCATTTGGGGTGTTTCCCGGCACACTTTCACAGTGTACAGAGGTGTTTTGTTGTCCGAATCCAGGAGTAAGAGGGACTTGGTTTTGTAGTGGATGTGAATAATCTGGATTGAGGTTGACATGTCGACAGGTATGAGCTCTGATCAGCCAAAAGCTCTTGGTATAATCACGGCAGAAGTTGAGAATTGGTGTTGTTTTGGTTTATGTCGAATACTAAGTCCGAATACATGGTATGCCTGGTGCCCAATGTCACATGAGGTTTCCGGTATATTACCTGGTTTCTACCACGTATTCGGACTTAGTATTCGACAAATACCATTGATTGGACCCCTACATTTACGATACGGCCCACGCCGACAGCAAGTGGCTGCCTTAGGCACAGAGAGTAAGCAAACCCTGCAAACCTCTCGGGAGCACAGCACCGCTCTCTACGTACCACGTGACAGCAGCCGGCTACTATGAATATCAACCTTTTCTTCCCCTTTGCTTCTAGCTTAATAATTGGTAACATGTTGTGGTTTTGTAGTTAATTACGCCAGGAGTAATCCAGGGCGACAACCTGACTTGGTTTTGCTTTCTTCTTACTTTAATCTCACACCCCACATTATCGGTCCCCAGTGCTATAGGACGTGCACATCAACATCAACAAACCTCGGTAGCGCCGGTATCAAGCGTTACAGGGACGATCTTTAAGTAGCACTGGTATCTAGTGCTGCAAGACGACTCCACCATCATCAATAAACCCTGCAGCACCGGCGTATCCTGCCAGAGTAACTTCCTACAACTAAACCCAACCCTGTCAAACACTAAGAGCCGTGAGACTTTTAGCGCGGCCGATACCACCCACCACCAATGCCAACATGAACACCATAGTGAAATCAGTAGCGGGCAACTGCTTCGACAGATCCATCTGAGTAACCAGGGTGTCTCTATCCACCTATGTCGGCAGACACGAACACCACACCTATCGATAACATCCTACCCCGGAAACCAGTGTATTAAGTTTTCCAGCTATGACTTCAGCACACACCGGCTTGTGAACAGTGTCTTCCTGATCTTCATTCCTTTTTTTTTTCTATTCCACTACGGAGTAGATGTTTCCATCCCGGCCGGCGCGGCCCGCCAGCACGTGCGCGGGAAAAGAAGAAGAGCGGAATTGGCTCTATGATAAGCAAGATGCCGCTTATTCATTTTCAATCATCCAATCGATCTTTTTAGATAAGAGGCAATATCAAAAATTATCAAGGTGTGTTCACATTCGGTTACTAGCGGCCCCGAAACTTGGCAAGAGGCGGTATGGATGGACTCGCATGTTCCTTAGTGTAGTCCAAGATTGGGCTAGCAGCCCGTTGAGATTCGTAAGACGCTCGAGCGACCTGAAACATTTAAGTCCAGAGCGACTTGGAACTAACATCATTAAGTAAAAAAAAGAGTCGCTAAACCCTAAATTGCTAATTCTTATAGGATCTTAATAAATATGTCTTAAATGAAGTGCCCCAATAGAGAATAGATCGCTGTAAAGTTAATATAAAACAAGCGTTTTCTTCCTGAGTGGCTTGGCCTTCTTCCTAATTAGGTTACTCAAACTCTACAATTCTCCCTCAACCTTTTACAAGTCTCCACGAGCTGGAACCCACACAATCCCGCGAGAAGATCTTGCAATCAACTGTATTCATTCATGATGCCGCAATTGTGCGTTTTGCTGATAGGATATTCGGATAATTTTCGGCTCTACGTGGGTGAAATTATACCTTCCGTGGTCGGATCATTTACTGCCTTCGGAAGACACTGCTTGTATAGTTATACTATACTGTACGTCTGGGTTTGTAGTGTGGATTTTATATTAAGGAGGCGCACAACTGATCCCCATCCTGTTGTAAAGATACAGAAGGATCATATGCGACAATTCCGCATTTCCCGCGGTGCTCACTTAGCTATAAATAATATGAAATGACAGTCTGATAAGCAAACAAATATTCTAAAGAGAGAAGGTACCGCTTCTCTTCCTACCTTTTATTCCTCCTTGTCCTGTTGCTGGACAATTCTTTCTCGACTCCACCTACCATCTAGGAAGTGATGATCAAAAAAAGGCAACCCCACTAGCTCGCCACCATAATGATGGCCAAGGAAGTTACCCTCGCGGAATATCTTTTCCTCAGACTGCATCAGCTCGGAGTACGCAGTGTTCACGGTGTTCCTGGGGACTACAACTTAGTTGCCTTAGATTATGTTGAACCTTCAGGACTACACTGGGTTGGTAATGCCAACGAACTCAATGCTGGATACGCAGCCGATGGCTACGCAAGAATCAAAGGGCTATCAGCATTGATAACTGCATTTGGAGTTGGAGAATTGTCTGCCCTAAATGCGGTTGGTGGAGCTTATGCGGAGAAGGCCCCGGTGGTTCATATTGTCGGTGTCCCATCCACCGCATCCCAGGATCAGGGCCTTTGTCTACACCATTCATTTGGCGATGGAAATTTCCGCCTGAATGCAGACGTCTACGCCAAGTTCACATGTGCCCAGGCAAACCTGAGAGATAAAGAGGCTGCGCCTGCCTTGATTGACCAGACTCTGCGCCAATGCTTGCTCCAAAGCAGACCTGTATATATTGAACTGCCTACGGACCTGGTCAAGGCCCGGATCCCAGCAGTCAAGCTCGAACGACCAATTGATCTATCTGTTTCTCCGAATGATGCAGTCATCGAAAATGCTGCCATTAAAGACATCCTCAAGCGACTGTATGCTGCCAAACAGCCCTTCATTATTGTCGACGGGTTTGCCCCTCGATATGGAATAAGCTCTGAGGCAGATGAGCTCGTTCGTGTCACTGGATTTCCAACCTCAACTACGCCATTTGGAAAAGGAATCATCAACGAGACATATCCGAACTTCCATGGTATCTACGCAGGGGCTGCAGGCAAAGAGGTATATGTGCCTTGGGTGAATTCCTGTGACCTTGTTGTCCGCATTGCACCATTGAACGCAGACACCAATACCTACAGCTTCACTACATTGACGAAACGCAACTTGACCATTGAAGTTCACCAAAACGGGGTCGAGGTCTGTGGAGCGCTCTATCGTGGCCTGAACACCAAAACTCTCTTGCAGAAACTGCTTGATCGATTGGATACATCAAAGCTGCCGCGACTCAGCCCATACCCGGACCTCGGGAATCCTACAAAACAGCTCGACGACTTAGGAACGCCGGCCCGCGATGCAATCATTGACCAGGGTACATTCTGGCAGCGCATTTCAAACTTCTTCCGCCCTGGCGACATTCTCATGACCGAGACCGGCACCTCGTCTTCCGGTGGAAGAGACTTCGTTTTGCCCCCACAAACAACAGTGATCAATTCCGCTCTCTGGCTTTCGATTGGATACATGCTTGCCGCATGCAGCGGTGCGTCCCTCGCTCAACGCGAGATGGTCTCGGAAAAGAGCCGCCCGGCCGGTCGAACGATTCTATTTGAAGGCGACGGCAGTCTCCAGATGAGTGTGCAGGCTATTGGAGATATCATTCGCAACCGCTTGGATATAACTATCTTTGTGATCAACAACAATGGGTACACCATTGAACGCTATATCAACGGTATGCACGCGGGATATAACTGGGTTCAGCCCTGGCGGTATTTGGAATCCGCGAGGTACTTTGGTGCTCCCGAGAATGATCCCGAGTACCCTGTATTCAATAAGCGAGTCGAAAACTGGGGCGAATTGTTGGATGTCATGCAAGATGAGCAGCTGAAGGCTGGCAAGGGTTTCAATATGGTGGAAGTTATTATGCACGAAGAAGACGCGCCGACATCATTGAAGAACCTTGTGCGAATGGCGGCGAAGAGAAATGAAGGAGGTGCTGAGACCACACCGGTGCGTCAAGGGTTGAGGAAGTTAAAGAAGAGGAGACCCGACGTGGTTGATTCTACTACACGTAAGGTTAATAAGAAAAAGAGACAAAATTAAAATTGACCAGTTTAAACATTTTATCTAAAAACCAAGTACTATTTCTTAAGTAGTGTCATACACCTCTCTCTTTCTAAACCTTTTGAGAAGTCTAGTATACCCCATGAGACCTTAATTGTATATGCCAGTTTTGGAGGCAATTTGCCCTGCACAGTTGAGAAATTGCCTGGTTTTCTGGGGGCTGACAAGCAGTAGCACTGAATTCTAAGCTGTGCTAGTTAGGAGATGGTGGTTACAGAGCTGTTCATGAACCATTTCCTACCGAGCATCTTTCGTGCCGGCCATTACTAACGGCGTCAACTAGATTCCAATCCTGTCATCTGATCAAAGAACCCCTCATATATCTTTTCATCCCGTGGATCTTTCTGTATATTCTTTTCTTTTATCCCTCTTTCCTCTCTTGACCAACAGCAACATTATACTATTCCATCAGCTGCACCCATCATTATGGATTTATTCCACTCTAAACGTCTGGAATACCGTAGTTTCAATTCTCCTGAGGATGATGACTTCTTCCATTCCATCCAGAGTGATCCGGTTGCCTTCACAAACTCCTGTGCGTCACTCGTACGACCTGTAGACCGCCAATTTACTGAGAAAATCAAAAAGTACCTCACTGAGAACACGCTGTTGTTTGTGGTTATCTACAAAGCTACCAATGATACAGGCAGCCGGATTCTACCTGAGCGCATCGGCACACTTTTCTTGAAGTCTCCAAGTCCAGATATGGCCCACCACCGTTGCTCAGAATTCGGTATCGACATAAAGAAGGAATATCAAACCCAGGGATATGGCGGCGAGGCAATCGACTGGATGCTTGATTGGGCATTCAAGAATGCTGGTTTGCACCGAGTGGAATGCAATGTCTTTGGTTGGAACACTCGTGCGCATAGGATTTATCAGAGATTTGGCTTCCGAGAGGAGGGGCGGAGAAGGGAGTGCCTGTTCAAGGATGATAAATGGTGGGACGAAGTTCATTTGGGGATTCTCAAAAATGAGTGGCAGAAAATTAGACAGGAGCAGGTTACCATGTCAATGTTTGCCTAGTACTGCTTCCGCGGAGATTCATCTGGGAGCCAAAATCATCTAACTAGAAATACCAATGTATCATTCATATAGCACTCTTAACTGTCAGTGAAAGGCTAGTGTCATCATCAATGTGGTAATCCGCATGTCATGGCAAAGTTGCCCTCTAATGTCTGCTGTGTGATATCGTTTGGCTCCTGGGATCGTGGTCCTGCTACACCTTATCCTTCGCCTACACAAGCTTTTACTTGATATAAGTCTACATGAACTCAATAAAAATGCCCGAAGCAACGTCAAATACTCGTCGACACTGTTCTATTGTAAGCAAGATGTGATGGCCTTGTTTGCCCTCTATTGATCTCAGTCAAAGGTTCACTGGCACAAAAACAGCCCCCATCAAAAAAGACGTCTATCCATCGTAGCTCTTCAAGTACCGATAGACCTCGACAAAGCTGACGAGCCATGCTTTCTCCATCTGGTTGTGAGGATCCCATTGAAATGATTTTGGCCGCCAGTAACCTTTATTATCACCAAATTTGAACGCAGTGAAGTAGGGCCCCTCTAAAGATACCCGTTCGTTCTCACCAAACGGTTCGGACCACGGAGTATTCGCCGTTCGAAGAAGATCGCCATTTTTGTTGGCTGTAGGCCTCCACGCAGGATTGGCTCGTTGCTCTGCTGTCTCCGGAGGCGAGATATAAAATCTTGGCATTCCATCAATAATGATTCCCACCGAATTGATGATAGAAGATGGGTGCGAAATGCCATCAGTCAAACCGATTGTGTTGCTTGCCACAACCTGATCACCTGCTATCAGACCATGCTTTTGCATCATATGCAACAGTAGGTCCAAGGCCGAGTCGAACGGAATGATTCCCAGGAAGTCATAACAGAAATGTTCAGAAAAGACGAACTTCTCGGCCGAAGCCCGCATGATTGCATCGGCACCATGCCGCAACCTCGACACGATGTGTGCAGTATTTGGCCGAACTTCCTGTGCCGGGTCTAGTGTGCGCTTTAGGATATCCGGATTTGCTTCCAACATATCAGCGGTCCAGCGAAGCTCTGAAGCTCTCAACTGGAACAAGTTGGCTTTTGCTTTCTGTATGTCATGCCAACATTCCTTCAGCTCTTCAAAAGAGTGGAATGTCTTGAGATTTTTATCTTCAATACCGTTGGAGTAATCAGGAGCACCGAACCGAGTCAGGTCTATTTTACACCAATGAATATTGAGCTCATCATGAATGCGGTACTTCATATAGTTCAAGATATAAGTCTCTCCATATTTCTGAGGCGCAACACAGTGGATATTTGTGGCCAGATAGTTTGTTCCACGCCAATGATCTCGTAAAAATCCCTTTCCCACTGCCCTGAATATGTCTTGGTAGAGCTGGGCAGCGTATTTCCACTTAGCGAGAGTTTCTGGGTCGGCGCCGAACATGCTTCTGCAGATTGGATGGGACATGATGCAGTCTTCCACTCGATCATTATCGTAGCATAGTAGCTTGAGCACGTCCCATACTCGCAGGTCATCAATGATTTGATGAGCGAGCTCGGTCGGCATAGTCGCGATATTTGTGACTATAGAACTGGTTGGTGCTTTTTGGTTACCCATTTTGTCACGTCCGTTGTCTTTGAAAAATGTGACGAAAAGAAAGATAAGGGAAAGATCACAAAATATCACAAATGTTGTGGAGCGTCATGCGATGCGGCTAGCTAGTCGGGATCGACAACACTAGTGTCTGAGTCATTTGCGTTGAGTCATCTCAAGCTTCTACCTATTTATCTATGCCTTTCTATCCTGTTCGGTATTTTGTCCTGGGAAAAATTCAAACAACAAGATGAAGGAAGGGCTCCCGGGATTGCATCTGCCAGACGCAGAGACAATCGCACAGCGCTTGCGACAAGACCAGCAAGCCTGCAGAGAGAGAAAAGTGCCCAGTAATCTAGCAATCCAACTATCTTCTGTTACGGAAGATATCTTTGATGAAGTAGCCTGGCATCTCACTCCACAAAGCGAAGTCTCCAAAGCATTGCGATCGACTAGATGCAAGAGCATCATCAAAGGCATCGCGGCCTACCTAGGCCAATTGGAAGCGATGGCCAAATCTGAGGAACATATATCGATGGATAGTATGCATGTCCCAGCATCAGAAGAGTTAGAGACAACAATTAAGGTGCTAGACTATCTTCAAAAGCACAAAGTGGTTGCTCCAACAGACCCTCTGTCTGAAGTTCTTTTAGCCGTGCGAGGGCAACTCTCCATGGACGACAATATTCGATACACACAGCATGAAAGATTCCAGAGAAATGACGCACCAAAGTCTTCAGATGTGAAGAAGAGATGCTACATCTGTCGGTACCGCTTCTCGCCCACTGATTCGCACGAACTATACCCGTCACTATGTCGCCAATGCGGCATGTTCAATATCGGCTGCTCGAATCTCTCCCTGCCAGAAAAGCTCATTCTTGCTGGTAAAGTTGCCCTCGTTACTGGCGGGAGAATAAACTTGGGTTACTCCACTGTATTGAGACTCCTCCGCTGTGGAGCCAAAGTCATTGTATCCTCTCGGTATCCAGCGGATGCTGCTGTTCGATATTCCACGGAGCCAGACTTTTCCCAATGGGAGAAAAGACTGAAGGTGGTTGGTGCAGATTTCAGAACAGCAAATGATGCTTTCCGGCTAGTACACATTGTGAAACAATTACTCCGTGCTTGGGATGGCGAGACTCCATCTGATACGCCACAATCCCTGGATATACTTATCAACAACGCCGCGCAAACCCTTACCGATCCAATCAAAGGGGAAGTGAGAGCCATTTCCAGAGAGGACCATCTAAAAGACCATCCACAGGCCATGGCTCTACTTGCAGAATCCGAGAACGACAAGTACACACCCCGCGTAAGAGGAGGACAACAAGCAACCTGGATCCCATGCATTACGAACAACAAAACCCAGCCTCAAATTGAAGATACAAGGAGTACCCAACCTACAAACCAAATAGCCACAAAAGGCCTTCAGATGACAAACAATGAAGACGAAGAGCCCTCAAAATCATCCTGGGTCCAATCCCTCCACGAAATTCCCTACTCAGATCTAATAAGTGCCCACTCGGTCAACGCCTTCGTGCCTCTAATCCTCTGTCGCGAACTCCTCCCATTGATGGGCACTTCACCCCCCTCCTCCTCCCCTTCCCCCTCGGCTCCATCCACACCGGCGGGATACATAATAAACGTCTCATCTCGCGAAGGAATACTAGAAGATACACCCCAGTCAAGCAGCAAAGCTGGACACCACGTACACACGAATATGTCAAAAGCAGCGATCAACATGATAACAGAGACAGAAGCACATGTTGCATGGAAGGGACGGCGTGTTGCTATGAATTCGGTTGATCCGGGGTATATGAGTGCTGCGCCGGAATGTCGGACTGACGAGGGGTGTCCGATTGGATTTGAAGATGGTGCTGCGAGGGTTTTGTGGCCTATTGCTGTTGGGGAAGTTGAGGGAAAGGCTGTTTGGGGGAGGTTTATGAAGCATTTTCGGGTGGGAGTTGCCATTACGCGGAGGGGGTAGAGTAGATACATATCAATAGCTGCAAGTGAGAAACTTCACGAAGTATCGAAATCATGGAAGGTTTCTGTTGAGATGATCCCATCTGCCGTTTGCTTACAGATTGAGCGCCTTTTTATTAGATTCAGGTATAAATATCCCGCTCTTTCTAGATTGAATGCACAGGGAGCAAGTCAGGATGAAGGCAAAGAAAGGACAAGTAATGGTCTTTTCCACATTAATTGAACCCTCAAATGATCCCCCACCTCCAACTGTCTGCATATCTATATACCATCATCCTCCTGCTCAACCGATGCCTCCGTGATGTAGGCATCCCAGGCCTCACAAGTAGAATTCAAAGTATCATAATCAATCAACTTCCGCGCGTCCGAATACCTCTCCAAGAACTGAATAGCAAATCCCTCCTCAGTATGCCATCCGATATGGCAATGCATCAGCCAAGCCCCGGGGTTATCAGTCTTGAATGCAACAACAAGATATCCAGATCCCGGGAGCATAGCAACATCCCGACGGGGCGGGTTCGTCAAGCTGGTGATATCGGAAGAGCTGTACGTCCCTGTTCCCTGCGCTAGAATATAGAAGTCATGGCCGTGCAAGTGAATGGGATGTGGGACAGTCAGGATAGTTTCGATGACAACATAAGACCACTCATTTGCGCGCGGAAGCACGACTACGCCGCTTTCGGTGGTGAATGATGTGTCATTGTTCCAGATTTGTAGTAGTGTCGGATTATCCCAGTATACTTGCATCGATGTCCCGTTCATCTTCCAGCGGAAGAGACTCTCGGAATTCGTGCCTAGTGTGACTGGCTCGCTGGAGTTGTAGTATGGCGCCGATGCACTCTGACCCAGGTACGGGACGAGATCGGAGATGTCCTCATCATCACAACTATCGGTGTATGTGTATGCGGTTGTGTTGGGCGTGGAGGCTGTGCTGCCGTAATAGACGATTCCTTTGATGTTGTCTGTGCTGTCATTGTCGGAACAGGCGGATTGGGGAATTGCACGCATCCAGAAACTGTCGTTTCCGGTGGATTGATCTGCATTGACCACAATATCGTACCGCTGGCCTGGATAAAAAGAATGGTTAGTAAGATTATTTGCAGTTGGTAGGTAACTGGTCTCTTACCCATGCCGATGCTCAGGACAGTTGTGTTGAATGGCTCGATAGGTACCAAGTCCATAGCCATGACCGTCAGAGTATGATTGTCAATTGAGAACTTGAAGTGAGTGTCAACCGCAGCATTGATAAGACGGAGTCGATAAGAAGTGCCTGCAGTGAATGATGTGTTGAAACGATAGCCTGTTTGGCTGGTTGAATCGTCATCTCCATACACATTTGTGCCGTTGATGAGGCCATTGTCCAATGTGGGCGGACCACTGGCCTGGGCAGTGGCGTAGAGCTCATCAACAGTCTGGTGACTCCAATCATTGAGAAACAAAACTCCTTTGTCCACATCATAGTTCTCAGTGGCAGGTCCGTTGATAACAATCCCACCGAAGACACCTTCATAGGCTTGCAACCCGATGTGAGAATGGTACCATGACGTTCCATATTGTGTGGCTCTCCACTTATAGGTTGTTGTCTGTCCTGGAGCAGTAGGACATTGGGTGATGGAGACAACGCCATCGTTCGGATTGGTATAGTTCTGGCGGATGCCGTGGAAATGAATGCTAGACCCATTCACTGAGGTCAGATTGTTGGTGACATGAACGATAACATTATCACCCCAGTTGGCCTCAATGGTAGGGCCTGGAATTGACCCGTTGATTGCCATTGCTGCGCGAGAGTAGCCATCGGGAGCAACTGTAACATCTTCGATATTGAGGTAATACTCTTTGGTCACGCCCGTGGTGGGGACGACATCATAGTAGTTGGTGCTCACATCGTACTTGCACCAGCTCTGTCTATCACTGGCAGTATTTCCTGAGCAAAAATCCCGTCGAAACATGGTGTGTCTGCTTTGATGGATCGAGGTTGCTGAGGCTACTCCCGCGACGGCCACAAGAGCAGTCCAGATCTTCATGCTCGCTTGAGGCCGGTCAAGAATGCTAGAAATTGCCACTGCAGAGAACAAAAATAGAGTAAATGTATAGAAGAATGGAAAATAAAGATGAAAAATGAGAACAACAACGGATTTGTTTGAAACGACTGTCAGATGATTTATAGAAAGGTATTGTAGGTACAAACCACCTTTTATCAACATATAGAATCCCCCGATGCTGCACCATTGTGATACCTCGCCAAGTAAATTGAAACTCGTCTGGGTCATCCAAAGGATCAACAAGTTAACGAAATCCATGACATCTGGTTTGACTCAGCTTGAATGAACATGTAAGGGTGCGTAAGCTCAGAGCTAGAGCGGCCGATCCGTGGCGATCGTGACAATCCAGAGTTGGCCTATTTATGAAGCTATTTTTAACTACTGTGAGCTGCGCGAGGCTATCGATCTAGAGGTGGGCCTGCACGATTGGAGAATATGCCCTAATGCAGGCCACTGTCACGAATTGCGCGGCGTAGAAAATCTAAGATAGAGCAGAGATAAAGAATAATTTCCAAGCCCCATCAGATTACTTCGATTGGAAGAAAGGTTTGGTAAAACTGTAGACTATCGCCATACGTTGGGTGCCCCCTCCCAGAGTAGGATCCATGGACTGCCTACAACTCGACCAAGAAAGGCTATTGTAGTCCATTTCCACTTACTTAAAGAAATTGCGCTATACTCTGAAGGCTGCAAGACAGATTACCCGTGCATTCTGCCAAGCTCATTGATATCGTGTAGGTACCAAGCAGGTACCACGCGGACCACCCGCGGCACCGACGTCAGCCAACGCGCGGCCGGGACTCGTCCACACACCCAGTTTTGACAACTCTCTACAGATCTATATTTTGCGAGAAACTATAGAAGATTCTAACGGCGATTGGACACTGCATGTTGACCTGAAACTTTGACTAAGCGGAGCTCCGCCTCCGAGGCCACAATATGCAAAGGGACTATGTATATAGGGAATGAGAACAAAATAGTCAAGTCCCTGCAAAGTCTTGTACAAAGTCAAACATCGAACAGCTTTCTGAGTATCTGATATCAACCATGTTTCGTTTCTTAGTCTCCTGCACCATGCTGTGCCTGGGAGCATCCGCGTACGCTCCTACAGTCGCGCGGAGAGCCCCCGAAACGGGTGAGCAGTTCGCACTTTATGCGTATGGAGAGTCTGTTGGTGGTCTCTCCCTTTTCTATGCAGATGGTAAGCTTTAGCATTCACCGACAGACTATATGGAACCATATTGACAAGGTGCTAGGCCAGGCTCAGATTGGTGACCCAGCCAACTCAACTGCTTCGGAAGTCTCAAGTGTATACTGTTAGTAAAATCCCCCACCCTACAGTCATGATTATACGCTAATACAGGACATACTAGTCGAGTCCTCGGATAGCACTTGGGTCGGCAACCCGAATGGAACCACCAATGGAAACGCCAGCTGGTCCGATCAGATGCTTTACATCCCCAGTTCATCATCTTCGAGCCACCAAATGGGGTTCACATCGAAGAATATGTCGAATGTTACTACTACGGGTTTCATCTTCTATGGAAATTGGATGATGGTGGAATCGGATTCTGGCGAGATCTCTTCCAGCTTCTATGTTAGGGAGAACTCCCAGGGTGAAGGCATTTATTCCTTGCTGTGGAATGTGTCTGATGAAACAACTGCTATCCCAGTGTCCTTGCGTTCCGCGAAGCCTTCTAACGCTTGAGATACTGGCTGCAAGGAGAAACGATGATGCACTTAGACATCTAGGTAGCAAGGTATCAAGGTCACAAGGCCTTGCTTGCCGGCTTGCAGTTAGATATGCCTCCGTCTTTGTTTCCATGGGGTATATAAAGGGCTCCATTCCAGTAGATAGACTATCATCAGCGTTCACTTCCGTTGATCGCCTTCTTGCTTCCACATTGTAGAGACATAGCTGAGTACGTCCATCAAACGGGGGTTGGCTGCTGGGATGATTTGGCTTTGGTTCATATGAAAGTAATTCCACATTGAAGAGGGGAACACTCAAGGAAGTATGCTCTAAGACGGGTCGATTCAGCACTCGTAGTTCAGCTTCATACTCAACTTTGCATGTAGAGGATCCCTGGTGCACTGCCCAAGTGGATTCAGGTGTAGGAGTGTGTATTCTCAATATGTTTCTCTCTGCTACTTATAACCTCATAACCTAACGCTTACATAACAAACTCATAGAAAAATAAGAAAGAGGTGAGGGCAATGCGTAGTGGAGAGCCTGTCGCCCCACTACAACATGTAAATAGCAGCATAAGAACAGCTTCCGTATTAGGCTAGTACATGCATAGCCTGTAGCGCTTATAGAATCCTGTAAATACTAGACATTGTCACAGGCACAAATGAGAAAGAGGGGTTTATACTGCTGTATTGGCTATTGGCAAGGGAACTGGGGGTAACACACGCTAGGTCTACCTAATTAGGCCTAGTGCAACTTCATGCTGTAAACTAAACTTTGCTTTTTAAGGTGGGGTTTGGTTAGGTCCTACCGCCCACGTGACTGACTACCTTAATTCTATTGACTTGATCTTAAATCCCGCCTTTTTGGGTAGAATTCTGCCGTTTTAAAACACCCCTTCTATAAATAACCCCAAACGCCAAGACCACCCACTGTTAGATAGTTTCGGGTAGCATTGACCACCGTCAGCGGCAAGAGCAAGTGTTCGCTAATAGTCCACATCACTGTGTATGGTAAAACGAGTTTTATATCCGTTCTATTTATGTATTTCGCAGTGCACTTCTGAAGACTCCTCCTCGTCTGGGCATCAATATACCGGAGAAACTGGAGAGACCGACGATAATGACAATGTGTGCTAAGACATTTGCGAACAAGGAATTGAATATACGCAGGTCTATATTTTTAGGGCTAAGCACTATAACCTCAAATAGAGACCGAGGCGGCAATTAGTTAAGAAGATTTCTATTACGGATAAGTGTTCCGCCGTGCTTATTTTGTGTAAGTTAGATAGATAATTACCTAACGTTATGTAGGCAATGATCAATGGTCATGGCATTGTTTGAGTGTCTACATACTGTCGAACTACGAGCATGGCGCGGCCCTAAACAGGAACCGAGGTTTTCGTTATGGTCTAGTGGTAAATTGGCAGTATTATTTCCCACATCAAATTGGCACTTATCAAAGACCCCTAACCATGAATTTAAGGGATATAAAAAGAAAAGAAAGTGAACGCATGCGTGATAAAATCCTCACCAATGAGCGAATCTAGACAGTTTCGTAGCAGAATCCCTTACCACTTTCTTAGAAAGTTGCTTCCAGGTGAACTGACTATGTTGTATATTCCAGGTTGCCGCCAGTGCTGACTAAAATTACATTCGCTTCGCCTGTATTTTCGTAAAATGAAAGGGGCAGTGCATGAGGCTAAAGGTAAGGAAAACCTTGATGTGTGGGGCCGAGGGTCAGCCTTGGAACCTCACAACCTTAGGTCCCTGACGGCCCCCGGGGCCAATCCTTGAAACTAGCCAAAAAGGGAAGTGCATAGGTCAGTGTACTCAGATTACATACTCTCTCTCTCTCTCTCACAAATACCAACTACTCACACAGAACCTTCCGGGCCATATACCTTCCCTTGCGTCCATTCTGATGGCATCAGAGCCCCTAACTTCAATATGGTAGCTCAAGAACGCTCTCCTGAACAGTTGGGCAACTATGCCTCTGTTGCAAAAGAGGAAAATGAGAACAGTGGCCATCGAAAACTGTGGGCGCCGTTCTTTCTACGCCGCCCGATCATGATCGTATTTTTGTTCAGTTTCCTGTCACTCTTGGGCACACTCATCGCGCTTTATGTGTACACCCAACGCCAGGGTCGAAGTTTGGGAATTAAGACTGATGGTGATCGATACTATTATTTATGGACATATGGGCCGACTGCAGGTACGCAGACCTATGACTTGCCTACAAAAAAAAGATCTAATGTTGGTTTAGTATTTACGATCCTCACAGCCGGCTGGATGCAGGCTGAATACCGCGCCGCACAGCTCATGCCGTGGATTTTGATGCACCAGGGCCTAACACCAGCTTCGCAGAGTATTTTCCTCGACTATATGTCGAAATGGAACGTTGTATCGCTATATCAATCCCTGAAGCAAAAGCACTTTCTGGTATCTCTCTGTGTGGCAGGCTCGCTGCTTCTTAACGGCGTGACAGTGTTTTCAACTGGTCTCTTTGAACTTGATTCAGTGCCCATCACTCGTCCCTCGAGTCTGATCGTCCCCAGAGCGTTTAGCGGGGCCAATTATACGGCGACTCATTATGACTCCCGGTCATATGCGGCCTGTTCTGCATTTGCTGCCCGTAATTTAACACGTCCTTTCGGTCTCCACGAACCCTACATATACACACCTTTTCAACCGGCCAGCTCACATGCGACAGAAAACAATACCATCCCGATAGGCCCGAGATATCAGGCGGATATAGAAGTCATTGAGCCTTCCCTTGATTGTCAGAATGGGACCGTGACTTGGGGGTCCGGTCTCATGCCGTCACCAGACTGGAATGGTACAGTCGAGCAAACATATGTGGAAAGAAACACCACAATATGGTCAGCCCCGGACGGATGTACTTATAAGATTCCCGCCAGCAGTATCGAATCGATACTGAACAAAGGAAATATCAGCATTGAGATGCATCTAACCGCATGTGGAGGCGAAAGCGCCAACGCCTACGCTGTCGGCAAGAATTTGCTTGTGGACTGGACTGTTGATTGGCGAGTTTGGGCGGCTGTCGTAAACACGGTTGGCGTTAAATTCCCAAAAAATCAAACACTGCAATCGGCATGGGATACTCCTCCTATTCACCTGGTTGTCTGCAAACCTAGGTATAATGCGTATTGGGGCCCAGTGAGAATCTGGCGTGAATCTGGACAGAGCGCCGTATCATCGGATATCCAACCGCAGCGCTTGAGGGTTACAGAAGGAATCACAAATGTGTCAGCAGCAAAGATTTTACATAGTAGCTTCCGCTCCTTGAGTCTTAGCGAGGCCGATGGGAGTGCGGTGATTTCGGAGGAAGATTTTCACTTTACCGGACCCAAAGGCACTTCACAAGAGGTGTATTGGAACGATATGCCGGCGTTTACGGATGCCATGCAAAATGAGTTCTCGTGTCTTATGCGGCAGGTCATGCAGTATGAGCTGCTTCAATCTGACCCGCACAATGTTGAAGGCACGGAGCAGTTTATTGAGGAACGTCTATTTGTGCGTCAGTTGTCGTTCTGGCTGATGGCAGCTCTACTGGTTTGTTTGATTGCCATTGTCACCACCCTCCTTTGCTTCTTTGTCCCGGTTGCCGTGTGCCCGCGTGACACGGGGTCCATTGGGGGAATGACGGCTGTCTTTGCCCAGAGCCCAGAGTTTATGACCTCATTCAAAGGATCACAGCTCAAGACAGAATCGCAAATGGCGGATACTAGGCTGGGCCGGACACTTTATACCTCAAGTCACACGGAGGAAACGTTCAGGCTACTTCCACAAAATGAATCAGCGGATGAACCGGCATCTAAAGGCATCAAATCCAGTGAACAGGATACCTCTTCACCAACATGGTGGTATCCCTTCTCGACCACATGGCTCATAAAGATTTCCGTGGTTGCCCTTCCCGTCGCCGTGATTATAGGTCTCGAGGTTGTCTACCACATCTCCGCTAGTACGCATGGTATCACCCTGGTCGACGGAAAATCACCTTATATCCACTACATCTGGACCTATATCCCGGCATTAGTCATGTTTACCATCCGTGTCGTGTTCACATCCGTCGAGTTTGGCGCACGGATCGTCCAACCCTATGCTCTTCTCCGCGAGGGCTCTGCTCCACCACAAACAACCATCTTCGAGAACCAACTCCGCAAAATTGCCCTCTACGGGGTATTTGATAACCTTCAAAAGAAACAATGGACTCTCGCCGCAGCCACGTCGTCTCTCCTTCTTGCAGCAATAAACCCAATCGTGGTATCCGGTCTTTATACCGCCGAAGCCTCGTGGCCCACATCCCCTATGAATATCACGCAAACTACCCGCTGGAATCTAGGAGACCCCACTTCGGGCGACGAGTTAAAGTATAGCAAAGTCGTGGACTTTAATACAGATAAAACGGCCGGCCTTATCATTAATCTCAATCTATCCGAACCACAATGGACATACAACAATCTTGCCTTCCCACAATTCGCCCTCTTCGACACCAGCCTACCACCAGGCGCAGGCTACATCGATGCCCGCATCCCCGCTCTCCGCAGCCAGCTCTCTTGTGCAAAAACCCCAGTCAACTGTTCCACTTCAAGCACTGGATATTATTGCGCCTCTGATGACCCCTGCTATAGGCATAAGAGTGGAGCAAACCCGTTGGACGACCCGACATACTTCCTTCGAGGTACTTACCTCTTTCCGGCCGAAAATGCAACCTCAAACTGCTCCACTGACAACATACTATACGGCTTCTATGGCAACAATGCTGTGTCGGCCAAATACTATTTGCTCAATTGCAATGCGACAATAGAAGAAGTAGATGTCGACACAAGACTTCAGCTCCCTTCCTTCTCCATCGACGCCGACATTCACCCCCGGGTCGTCCCAAACACAAACAGAACAGTCTTCAACACGACCATTGACTCCTTCCCTTCACTGAGCACGATTGAGAATTACCTCTTCAAAACAAACCCTAACATCAGAAACATACTCCTCAGCACTCTAACCGATGGCATCCACGGCGTCCCTGCCGAAGAACTTCTCGACCCGACTGTCCTGGCAGCACGTCTTAATACAGTTTGGGGCATCATCATGGCGCAATTATTCAATTCCAATGGGCGGGAATCTTTTGATGACCCGCTGAACACTACTTGGTTTGTTGAGCCTGCTACGAGACACGCACCTACATACGAAGGTATCTTCCATGATGGCCGGAAGTATCTCGTGCAAAGTGAAGTTTCCACGCGCATCCTGGATGGCGTATTGGCCGGGATGGTGATTTGTGCACTTGCTGTGCTTTGTGTAATGCGGACAAAGGAGGTTTTGCCTAAGAGTCCGTGTAGTATTGCTTCAGTTGCGAGTCTCGTTGCTGAGTCAAGGTTATTGGAACTTTTGAGGGGTTCGGAGTATTCTGATGCGGAGTTGAGGAAGAGGGGGTTGTTTGAGGGGTTGTTTTCAATGGGGTGGTGGGAGGTTGAAAAAGAGACGAGTCAGTCTGATGCTTCGGCTTCGAGTGGTTCGAGTGTGTCTAGTGTTGAGGTTGAAAACCACGATGGAGGGCGTACTTCGGCGATGGAGAGTGGTGATGTTAATGAACGGGTTGATGATAGGCGGACAAGATTTGGGATTGATATCGAAGGGAATACGCCGTTGTTACGTGATGTTTCATGAGGCTTTCTGAAGATTTTTTGTTATATACGATACCCATATGAAGCCACGTAGTATAACGACAAGAAATCCAAGTACTTTCGTCATCTTGGAAAAAAAGCCAGACTTGACCTTTCACATTATTCCAGATATAGTTTGCTTATCAATAGCAGGTAACTAGTTAACATTTGTACTAGTTACTATCTATAGCTAGCATATACATTCATCCATACCTATGGACCAGATTACAGATGTAGCTTTCCTTTTCCATTTCAGTGCTCACCTCTTATCGCATTTTGCTCACCGAGTAAATGCGAGCACGCCTTAGCACGCCTTAAGACTCCCTAAGCATTTACATGCACTAGTTAACTAGTGAACTAGCTATGTGTGAGGAGGTAATACATTGGAAAGGCGTCATCATGCGTGATACTTGCCAATTTCCCCCCGCAAGAGAAACAGACCTCACGATTGGCTCTGGCTATTCTTCGGCGTTAAGTTAAAGATATAAGCATATATGAATTTGGTGGATGGAAGAGTAACATTCAACTAAACTTTGAAGAAAAGCTCTACTTAACTTAAGGTTGAATATTAGACCCTAGGAATTATACAAAGATAAAACAGTGAAGCGCCTAGCTTACATTGTTTTTTCTTTTATATATATATATACATCCAGAAATTTTGATGCTTAAGAGTTGCTCGGAGATCACGCTAGATTCACACTAGATTAATACAAAATCCTATTTAGTATTTGGGAGCGTGATACTAGTTGATATGGCACCATCGAACCTACCGTATGATAACATCAGCCAGGATGCTATTGAAATTACATATAAAAGACTGCTGAAAACTGAATCACGGTTGGAATAAGCAACTAGAAATCTGGGCATGATGAGCGACATTTCCAAAACGCCGGTTGTTGAGACGACTTCTGAGAACCGGGAGGAGTTCTTGGCTAGTTTCAGTTCACAAGAGGAGAAACATATCCGACGCAAGGTTGACAAGCGTTTCCTTTTGCTAATTGGTTTGATGTACATGGTTAAGCAAGTATGTATTATCCATCTCCAGACTTGATCCAAAATACTAAGTGTCAGATTGACGTGAACAACGTCTCCAGCATCAAAGTCCTGCAGGTTGGAGAGCAGTCCAACATTCTCAATGAATTGAATATGTCTGCTGACCAGTATAACTGGGTATCCTCGGTATACACGGTATGTCTCTCACTCCATACCTGAGAATGGTTCTAACAGGGTAGATTGGGTATATTATCTTCGAAACACCGAGTAATCTCCTGCTAAAGAAGATGACTCCAAGGCTATGGCAGACGAGAATTTTCTTCACCTGGGGGATTGTTCTAGCGTGTCAGGCAGCTGTACAAAACCGCCAGGGCTTGCTCGCCCTGCGCTTCCTACTCGCAGTCCTTGAGACCGGGTCCTATCCAGGAATCTTAACACAGCTCAACTCGTGGTATCCGAGCGACGAAATGGCCACTCCGGTTGTGTGGCTATTAGGTATATCCCAGTGTTCATCGATTGTGGGCTCGCTGCTCTGTTATGGTATAAGCTACATGGATGGCATGCGGGGACTAAGTGCATGGCGATGGTATATATCTCCCTTCGACAATTTGAGTCTTGCGTGTGAGATCAAGCTAATGGAGAAGGGTATAGGGTATTCATCATTGAGGGTGTCATCACCGTTCTCTTCTCGGGTGTTATATTTCTCGTGCTCCCCGATTACCCCAAATCTCCGAGGAGTAACAAATGGCTCAGCCCACGCGAACAAGAATTCATTGAGGCTCGGCTGGGTGACCGTGCTCCTAAAACAGCCGATCCGGCCTTCAGCAAAAAGGAGATTCTCGCTGCTCTCCGATCACCCATTCAATGGTCTTTTACATTCTCCCAAATGCTCATTAACCTCGGAATGTACGCGCTTCAGTGGTATCTCCCAACCCTCACCACCAGTTTCGGCTTTACAAAACTACCGGCCAACCAGTTACTCAACATTCCACCGGCTGCCACGGGCATCATTGGTGTAGTACTGGGCGCGTTGATCCTGCGACACGCTAGTTTTTCAAAACCAATCCAGCTATTGTATGTCATCCCCTTGCGTCGTGATACCATCGCTAACTTCTCAGGGTGTACAATGTGGGGATGATCATCGCCTTCATCCTTTTCTTCGTCGTTTCCGCCACACCCGGTCTATACGTTGCATGCATGTTAGGCACCTTCTTCGTAAATATTTATTACATTCCCTTTATCTCGTGGCGCTCGGCTACTATGAAAGGGGCCACGGGAACAGCCTTCGCTTGGGGTTTACAGAATTCCATCGGCCAGCTTGGTGGTGTTATTGGACCACAGCTGTTCCAGTCTAAGTGGGCATATAACAGATATAAAAACAGTTTCGGTATTGCTCTAGCGGGGGTCGTTGCTGCCATAGGGAGCAATCTTATCTGTTGGTGGCGGACCAACAAGCAGGAAAAAGAGGAGTTAGAGGCTTCATCTCGGCCGTGATAACACCGGTCCCATTTATGCTCTATATATATACCCCTGCGGGCACTCAGTTCGAGAAGGAAACACGAAGAGGCAGTTGCAAAAAGCGTCTCCGTTTAGCTTCGCCCGATCTTGCTTTCTAAAAGGCGCATCAGATCAAGTATAATCATTGAGACCACAATAAAAACAATGGTTCCGCTAAGACACAATTCCCGAGGACGTTCTATTAATTCTAAAACAGTGGGCCACATTATGACGGAGCCCAGTCAAGCATTGTTCAAGGTTGCAGCGAAGTCACTGAAAAGAACCTGCAGCCGCTGGCCCTCTTCATCTGCAACTTGACTATGAGTCTTAGCACTTCCAATTGGGTGATAGGGGAATGGTCTAAGGGCAGGTTAGCATCCAGCCCGCAGCCGGGGGGTTATAGAGGACCAACCCATATTCTGGCACAAAAACAATCCTTTTCGTTGCTCCATCCTTGACTCGCGAACGGATGACATCCTTCCAAATCCTCTCAAAGCAATCTTTTTCTTCTCTGAAGACGGGGTTTGTAGGTTCCGGGCATTGAGATGCTTGTGTCGTTCCAATTCGTGCGTGAATATGGTAAACCTAACCCGGCATTAAGATCAAATAACCTGAAACTTGCGTGAGTGCTCCTTACATGCGGTATGATAGCGTCCATCATAAATTTATCGCCTTCGCTAAGGTCAAGGACTCTCTCACATCCAACCATCCAATGGGAGAAATCAGCCGTAATCCGAAGCCTAGGGTAATGTTAGCACTTTGTTCAATGGGCGAATGATGGCAGGTAAAGTTTTTCCTACTCGGGGACAGCCTCCAGAATACGTCGTGTGGCATATGGCGTGAAGAGTGATCGGTTTCTGTGGGTCTCATGGTAGACACGGCCAGATATTCCAAGCTCGCTGTCAATCTCGATAGTCCCCTTATAGAATTTAATTGACTCCTCGACGTCCCAAAGGTCTCTTGAGCTAAATGTCAGATACAATACACAATAATGAGGTTATACAGTTGTCACTTACTCGCCTGATTGGAAGTTCATGGTCGATGGCTTCAATTGCTGTACCGATTTGAGCAGGCTTCGATAATTTTGCAAGTGGTGGTCTGCTTTGGTACCAGCTGGGCGGGGTCCGAGATACTGAAACCAAGACGAGTGTATCCTTGTACTCAAATGAGTAAGTTGCTTCTTTGGCTTTCTAGAATGCTCAATCGCTTACATCAACCCAAGCTCTAAGCCAGCCTGGTCGCAAAGTTCTCTAAGACGGGGAAAGTCCCTGCTTGGCTCCAGTGGATGAATATCTACCTCGACACCACCTACCAAGATTATGTTAACATAGTATTTAAAACGTGGCGGGATGTGAACATACTGTAACCTTGAGCTTTTAGTTCTGGAAACCATTGGGCCCAGTTGTCCATGTTCAGACCGGGAACAATTCCCCAGACAGATCGAAAACGGTCGATTTTCATAGCGTAGGATAGAAGGCGGACTGTGTGTATTGGAAAAGTTTCAATCGAACTGGAGAAACGAATTCATTTATGTTTTTATGAAAGCTCAATGTGTACCTCTCATTGAAAGTTCGTGTACCCAATAGGTAAAGTTCCCCGCCTAGTACCAAGGTTAGGCATTCGAGCCGACGCTATCATTGGCTCTTTTTCTTTTAGAGTGACCCCACTGCCAAGGCTCAATTGGCCCAAATTGGGTCACTTTGCGGGGGAAAATGCCATTTTAAGGACGAGACTCGCTGGAGTGATGTCAGAAAATATGGGAGATACTAGTAGCGTCGATATAGGCAAAACAAAAACATTGCCCGACGGGGTTTCTTCTTGGGAGGAACATGGTATACATTCCGTATCTCTCCACTAGACTGTGGTTTGAGAAGCAAAAGTTCTTTCATGCTCAAGCTTGAAGACGAAATGAGTACAACCAACACGATAATAGCTGCAAAGACACCGACCTTTCTGAACAAAATTGCACGTCCAGGGCTACGATGATTCGCCTTATGACATGATTTCCTGAAAGGAATTATTGGCCTAAATATTGACGATGCTGATCATGGTATAAATTCTGATCGAACGCGTGGGAATCAGCTAATTCTCCCACAGCATTGAACCCCGATCCCAAAGACCAGTTTATAGTAAGGTCGAGGGTTGCAAAAAAGGCAACATTCCCCGCGTCAAACCAGTGCGGGGATACTGCAGCTCCCCCTCATATCACTGTTTATAGCAAAGCAAATTATAAAGTAAAGCTCCGCGTTAATTATTAGGTACGCGTTGGCTGAACTGTGAGCTACTGCTGGGACACTTTCCTACAAATATTCAAGCACCCCCGCCGAGTGTGCGCCTCAACTCCTCACGATTTAATTACCTCCACGAAACACAATCACAATGGCTACAACAACTATGAAAGCGCTCAACTACCTCGGACCTTACCAGGTTCGGGTTGAGGATGTCGAAAAGCCGAGGATGGAACATCCTGATGATATAATTGTAAAGGTGACTACGGTGAGTGATGTGAAGACTCTGGTAACTTGATGATGCAAAACAAACTAATCGGGTATCAAGGCTGCTATTTGCGGTTCGGACTTGCAGTGAGTTTTCCTTAGCCATGTCTAAAGCGCTTCTTTCTGGGATACTGACTGTGATACAGTATGTACGAAGGAAGAACAGCCGCTGAGCCCGGGATTACATTCGGTATTAGTTCCTCGCCTGAAGACTCGAAAATTGTTAAAAGCGCTAACATCAAGCGCAGGTCACGAGAACATGGGAATCGTGGAAGAATTGGGAGAGGGAGTTACATTGTTGAAAAGGGGAGATCGTGTCGTCATGCCCTTCAACGTCGCCGATGGTCGGTGTCGAAACTGTGAGGAGGGGAGAACAGCATTCTGCACTGGTGTCAACCCTGGGTTTGCTGGCGGTGCCTACGGTAAGGTTCAAACCTTGCCTATAATTAATTGGAGTTAACGAGACCTAGGATACGTCGCAATGGGTCCCTACCGCGGAGGTAAATTTTCCAGGAAAGATTCAATCTTGATACAAGACCTTTAACAGTTAATACAGGCCAGGCACAGTACATTCGTGTCCCATATGCCGACTTCAATGCTCTTAAGTTACCCCCGGGTAAAGAGCATGAAGCAGACTTCGTTCTTCTAGCTGGTAAGTTTAATGATTGGCGTTCGTCTCTGCGCGATTTCCTATACTAATGCAGATTTCGTTAGACATCTTCCCAACCGGTAATATAATCCCCCTATTTTCCCTACGATCGAAGTTTATCTCTGATTTTTGATCATATCTATAGGCTGGCATGGTGTGGAAATCTCCGGTTTCCAAGCAGGTGAAAGCATTGCAGTATTCGGTGCTGGACCTGTCGGACTGATGGCCGCGTACTCCGCTGCTCTACGGGGAGCGTCTAACATTTATGTTGTTGATCGCATTGCGGAGAGACTTGATGCCGCCAAGAAGATTGGCGCTATTCCTATAGACTTCACAAAGGGGGATGCCGTCGATCAAATAATCAGTCACAACGGGGATATGGTTGACCGTTCGGTAGATGCCGTTGGGTACCAGGCTGTCGACTCCAATGGTTCTGCTGAAAAGGCGAATATCGTTCTTGAGAACATGATTCGAGTGACGAGGGCTTGTGGTGGGATGGGAATCCCTGGATTATACGTTCCTAGGTATGTGAACAAAAGTCTGACATTGCCGACAACGTACCTAACGATTCTATAGCGACCCTGGTGCATCTGACGCTGCCACCGCGAATGGAATGATCAGCCTTAGCTTCGGAAAGTTGTTTGAAAAGGTAACGTTCTCTCTACTTTTTCATTATACCGACCTACCTAACCTCCTGTAGGGTCTTTCTCTTGGTACTGGACAGTGTAATGTCAAGTCTTATAACCGATACCTTCGAGACATGATTATTGCTGGCAAAGCAAAGCCCAGCTTCGTGATCTCCCATGCGATTGCACTTGCAGATGCCGAGACTGCTTATGAGAAATTTGACAAAAGGGAGGATGGGTACACAAAAGTGATTATCCACCCAAATGGTGGGTTTTGAGAAATTACCGCCTGATTGAAACTCTGTCAAATAGCTAGAATACACCAGATCTATTGACATACAATGACACTAAAGCCCTTGCCCATCTATGCCAGAATATATCTGCTTGAATAAACCTACTCTAGCAAGAAAATTTTGTGGAGTGTCGAACTCAACAAGACATCTAGTTTGCGACCCGAATAGGGGTGCAGCTAAGTTAATTTCCTTGACTGCCGTCCATTTCCTTGGCTGGTCGATGTCTCTTTTCCTGGCAATACCTTCAAGATTAACTCGAGTTCCATCGCTCAGACGTATCCCGTTGGAGTCCTTCAAGCGACGTCGCTAGCCTTCCAGGTTCGGCATGCATTGGGTGGCACAACTAGAATAAAGGGTAGGAAAATAAGAGGGAAATTTTCAAGGGCTTTCAGATATATTTTTCGGGCCCTTTTGACTCGGTCATGCGAGTTGTACTCGCTCTTTCGACGGGGCGTCTCCTTCGCTCTAAGCGCTCGGGCGGTTTGCAGACAAGCACGAGACGTTCTTCGAGTATTGACCCGTAGTCGCTGGGTATCGACTGCCATCGATTCAAACGTTCTATCGCATCTTGAATACCCTGCAATGCTTTTATCTCCTTCAACATAAATGATTTTGTCTGAAAGGTGTAGCGAGTAATAGGAAGCAATAGGAGATAATAGGTAGCAATAGGAAGGCTGTTCAAATATGTTTGGAGTTCGAAGGTGTGGAGAATGTTGGGATAGTGAGCCATTGACCAGAACTTCCTTGCATTAGCTCTCTGTAAAAGAGTATTTTAAGGAATATACACTGCTGAACACTTCACGCCATATGTTGCATGAGGTACGATTCCTGCGATCCTTGAGGCTGAATCAGTCATGGCGAAGTTACGCCTGGCCACTTGCATGTCGTCGACTTCCGAACCTGGGTTTACCATACATAGCTTGTGACTCAACATACATACACTAGTGTTAGCGGGGGTCAATGCGGCTTCTGGGAATCTGATTAACAGATCGCACCCTCCCAGAGGCAGGAGATATATTTGGAATGGGACAAAAATCACATGATGAGTATTCAGTTGGTTCGTGCATTGCCCTTGGTACAAACCCACCTCCCCTGCTTTCAACACGACCAACAGAAGTCAACGCCAGAGTGGGCAGTGAGTAATTACTCATTTCTCTGTGGCCATGTATCTTAGAAGAATTATTCAGTCCGTTCCCTGCAACCCTTCCCATCTCCCGGCAAAATTACTCCCTACGGCAGATCTGGTTGAGGAAGAGCACACGGCCCATTATAAGCCTCAGCACTTTTATTCTGTACGTCTTCATGAGATACTCAACAGCCGATACCAAATAGCCGCCAAACTAGGCTGGGGAACAAGTTCGACAGTATGGCTAGCACACGATCTCCACCAGTTTGTGAAGATTACCTGATAATATATTCAAGCCTTGTCTCACTATGTCATAGGTGGCGATGGCTTCCGCCCCGATAAGTGGCCATCAAAGTTAACGCAAATAATTATGAGTCTCAAGAATCCGCGGAGAAGGAACTGCGCATTACTGAGCATATAACCAAAGCAAACACCCAGCATCCAGGCCGCAACTTCGTCGCCACCTTGTTAGACTCGTTCTATGTTGCTAGCCCGGGCGGCACTCATATTTGCATGGTCTTCGATGCGCTTTGTGAACCACTCTGGATGCTGAAGCGTCGTTTCGAAGGAAACACAATTCCTCTCGACGTCTTGAAACCGGTTTCTAAACTCATACTAGAAGGACTACAGTACCTCCACGCGGAATGCCGCGTTATTCACACAGGTACCTAACCATTCAACCGACCCTGTCCTAGAATCGGTCACAGCTAACGGACAAACAAGATCTCAAGTCCGATAACATCTTACTGGCCCTACGCAACCCGTCTATCCTGGAATCGGTCGCACAAGATGAGATGAACAATCCCTCTCCAAGGAAACAACTGGACGGTCGGGACATATACCTATCTCGGAATTACTGGGGACTGTCGCCCGACAAATTGGGTAGATCGGTAATAACTGACTTTGGGCTTGCCGTGCGCGGTGACGGGCCCCCGAACAGCCACTGCATCCAGCCAGAGGGATATCGGTCCCCGGAAGTTTGTCTCGGGGGCGACTGGAGCTACAGTGCTGACGTTTGGAACCTGGGAGTTATGGTAAAGACCTCGTTATCATAATCGCGATCACCACTAATGGTCTATCAGCTTTGGGACCTGTTCTATGGCCGCGGTCCCTTCCACGCACCACCAGACTCGTGTGGCTCAGGCTCAGCAGACGAAGCTCATCTGGGCAAGATAATTTCCCTCCTAGGGCCCCCTCCACCTGATCTTCTCGCCCGCGGAAAAGAAACATCTCGGTATTTTACGCTAGAGGTATGCTAGTTGTGTTCCTATTTAGACGCAGCTAACTGATTTTATAGGACAATTCAAATTCCCCGAACTTGTCGGGAAAAAGGACCTCATTTCTATGGCTAAAGAAATTGATGACGACGGAGTGCCCCAGTTTGTAGACTTTATTTCTAGAATGCTGCGCTGGAGGCCCGAGGACCGGCCCACGGCGCAGGACCTGCTTTCCCATCCATGGCTTCCGCAAATGAGACCTGCGAATGGATGAGAATGGGCTTATCTGTAATGGTTTCGAAACCTTTTCCGCCCTATTTCTGGTTCTTCTCCGCATTGGCGGAACCGCTGAGGTCTTTTATATGTGTCATCTCATTCCGTATTTCCAGCAACACTGTATCGTTTCCAAGTATGCCCCGAGTCAAAACTCTTTGACAAAAAGTTGGAACAGGATGATTGGGAGTGGGAAGACGGTATAGAAGTTACAAGTGATGGATTGGTTTATCCTAAGATAAGTTTGGACGGTATGCCTCTATGCAGTGTTTTCCTGTTTCTCCTGCTTAGACCACGCCAGTATCAAATGGGGCGCTCTTTATGCCAAACACCCACTTCACGCAAGCAGTGACACGAAGGTCATTTGACAATTACCTAAACGCTACAGAGAACGGCCAGCCTGCAGCCAGTTCCCTTTACTTGTCCATCTCAAAAGTTAAGCAAGCGATCATTGCTTGTATTAGAGCTGGATACTAACTTTGTAAAGGGACTACTATTTCACACATCTAGATCCGGATCAGATATTGGGTTGGTCGGAAACTCAAAGCCTACATACCGTGGACAGTTTTCTGTACGAATAGATACTCGTATCTCCTGTCGAACACAAGGTTTCACTCATTGTATGTGTTGAACCCTATCATATTGTAGACACTGTACAATATCCTGCACCTGAGCAGGCTGAGGGGAAACGGAAACCCCACGATCAAGCCATCGATTGGGCCCGCGGTATAATCGGATTGGAGCTGGTTCTAGGCGTCTGAGACCAATTGAGTCGAGGATCGTGCTCGGCCGCTTTGGCCTCGCCTATTATCAAGAGGTTTTCGGGGATTTACAACAAAATTCACCGATAGCCAGATGTTCCCGAAACACGCTCAAAGAGGCTCCGGGTTCTCGTATGACGGCTGCTGATGCTTTGGTCTGCCTCAGAACCCTACAAGAAAGCAAGTAATCAAAATCAAACAGGAGAAAATCGATGCCATGCTAGGTGATTGATAGAATTGAATTTTGACCATGTCAGTTCAAGTTGAACAGCTGGCTGTTCTCTTCTGGTTCCGGATATATATTTCCATTGATTCCACTAGGGCTTCTGTCGCACATCGATGGGCTGATGATTGCGCCGAGGAAACCCAACAATAAGATTTAAGGAAATTAAACTCAAGTCGCACGCTCCCCCTACCTGGGAAATTGTCCTACGTAGGTCGCAATTGAAGACAGACTTGGCTATATCCATTCTTAAAAGAACTAGTTTCGTTTGCAAGATTCTAGCGGTCGCAGATCCCAAACCTACAACGTAGTACTCACATCCGAACAAAACGTATATTTCTCAAACAGCCACGGCGCAACACCGCAACACCGCAACACCGTAAGCCCGCTACAATTAATGCGTTCCATCCATAAGACTCCGTACTCCACACTCCACCCGTGATCTACGAGTTTACACTCAGGTAAAGTGTAAAAATTCGGTCTACTGCAATGGCTCGTGCCCGAAATCAATAATGCGCTCATGACTCTTAGTAGCACACCTTCTATGTATCCACCGTGTCGCTGTTGGAACGGGAAAGAAGCGGGAGAGGGAGTCCGTTGGAGAATTTGTCCGATATGGAAATGATACTCGTGTTAGGTGGGGGCAACTTGGGTAAACTGGCGCTTTCGGGGAGACTATTTTCACTGATAATGTAGTATTTTTTTCTTTTCCTCGGATCTTTTTTTTGGGTGGCTTTTAGAGTGGAATCAACTATGGAGTTTGTACTGCGTATACACGGATTACCACTTAATCAGCGTTGGTGTGTTGGAGGTGCATATGTAGGGGAGAGTTGGAATGACAAGGTGAAGTAATGTGGACTCGGCGCATATTATGGAGTACGCGTAGTAGACGGGCGCATCGGTATACATACGTTGTACACAACACTGAAGATGCAGATTTCCTGTGTGGAGGTACATACGGAAGCACTGTATATCACATCTGTGTGTGCCTCAGTATACAGAGCTTGTGGAACGATAAAATTGCAGGCTCGATGGAGAACGCGGTGAAGAGCAAAGCGGGTGTATATCGTCCAGGTACGAGAGTGGAATCGGAGCTCGGGGTGATAGGCAAGATTCTGATGTCTCAAAAGTCTTAACGCGAGTCCGGGCAATTACATTCCCTCATTTAGACTAGTCTATTACATTTATTATGGAGAGCACACGGGAGATGATTTCAGGGCTTGAGCCCCCTCTCATTTTCTAAGCAGAAACTAAGCGGAAAAAAAGCAGGGGAAAAGGTCGAATTACATTGTGGATATGAGTTGTTTTGCCGTTTAAACACTTGGCCTTTGAAGCACCTCTAATCTCATGTGAAATATTGCTTACTCCATACAGTAAATTAGTGTGGTCCAGAATGGCAAATCTCATATCACAGACACATGATAACTGCCGAGAATCAAGGCTAGGGTCATAGCCGGTGATATGATTGTGTTCCCCTGTTCCCCTAGAAATGGGTGTGCCATCTCACTGCAGCTGTTCGTTGCATATATCCTTGCCATCTGCTGCACCGGGCTTATTCTAGCGACACCTGTATGTCAAGGTATGATTAAGCTAGACATGTCGACTGTTGGACCATTATCGTAAATGGTAATAACATTCGGAGTACTCCGTATACTCCATAGGAAATAGTCAATATGGAGCAACGTAGTATACGAGGGGCAGCCCCTCAGGATCAGCCCCTGCATGTGTACGGATTACAATATGGATCCCTCATTGATCTTTTTCACATTCCCTTGTTGGGAACAAGATCAGCGTACTGGGGAGATCAGCACCTGAGTTATGAAAAAGGGCGAGTGCATAGACCAAGAATGTGGAACCTGTGACGGATGAGTACCGAGGAGAAACGGGAAAAAAGCTGGTTGCAAGTAAATTGTATTGGGTAGCTGAAGGGGATTTTCGAAGGTTTTGGAGTAATTTCGATCGATTCGGGCTAAGGAATGTGATTGGCCCAACCTCTTTGAGGAGAACCACGTTGGCTTGACCGCTAGGCGCCGTCATTGTCTCTCTTTGACTCAAACCATCTTCCCCCCTCAACATCCACACCCAACAACCTGGGTTTCTGCTCCGCCACCAGTCATACGTTTGACTCCCCCCCTGCTGGACCTGGACCTTGCGTGGCGTCAGGACCCAACATATCCGAGGATGGCAGCCTGCATTTATGAATTGCGCCCGATACACATCTTTGACTTTGGGGATCTAATTATGGTTCGTGGAGTTAAAAGAGTCAATGACGAAGGATAACCGTGAGGCTGCAGCCTTCATCGTCCATCGTGCATTAGACCTTACGTGTCTGTCCAGGTGTATATCCCATGCCGTGTCACACGGCCCCGAAGGTCTAGACTGGGATTGAAACAACTTGGAAATCGCCCAGTTCTGAAGCACCAGCTGATTTCAACATAGCCTATCGGGAGATGGCAGGGCCCTCAAAGTTTCAACCCTGAAGACATTTGGGTATCGGAACGATAATCCCAACGATCGCCGAGTCCTAAGATGGGCCCCGCCAATAATGCTGACCAATATCTGAGTTTAGGGATAGCGACCGAGACGATAAACATAATTATGGATTTTTTTTTTTTCTTTCCTTCTCTTTGTACTGTAGGTTCTTTTTTTTTTTTTTTTTTTCCTTCTTTATCTACAGGTACTTCATATCCCTACTTAATCCCATCACATTTCCCCAAAAACAAGGGACAAAGGAACGCACGGGGACCAGGGTGACCAGGACGTATGCACCCGATGCTACACCGTAAGGAGCTGATGACATGGCGCTAAAGCAAGCCAAATTGACCTGGCCCGCAGCTCCCGCTGCATTCTTTGGGGCTAAGAAGGGGAACCGGGCAATCATAACTCCCGACTTGGAACGTCTGGAAGGATGAAGGAAGCTGGGATCGGCTCCGCCTTGTGTTGCCCCAATAGTGGAATGGTGGAGTGGATTCGGTGAAATGGGAAGTTCGTCGCTAGTTGATTATAGGATCCCTTAGTGGATATACAATACACGCCCTTTCGGAAGTTACTGTTAGAGCGAAAAGAAATAGAAAGAAAAAAAAAAAGACACTGATTTCTGATTTTGTGATCTAGCGCCTGGTCTCGGACGAGATGTTCCTCCGTATGTTACTAGTACTAGTTTACTAGTTCACTATAGCAAAGTAGATTCTTTTGAAAAACAAAACATAGTCCTGGGCCTCGGATCTTACCCGGCATGCAGGGTGGGAATCCCGTATTTGCTAAATACTGAGGTCTATACGGAGTACTCCGTACAACATAAGCTCAAGCCTGCGAAGATGCCTCTGTGTGTGTTCAAGGGGTGATCAGACCAGGGCTTAGAAAAGACATAAAAGACATCCCAATGTGCCGCTGTGACGGTGTGCTCAACATTCCGGAGATCGGCATTTTCCAGATGTCAGCGGTTCCACTAGAGAACTCTGATCAAGACAAACCAGACACATCTGGCCTTCTGGAAAATCATCTCCAATTCAATTATTTCCGCTTTTCCATTTTTATGGGTGCATGAAGTGGGTCTGCAAATGGGTTCCAGTGCAGGCTTGGATGCCGCGTGATGGACTTGTGTTTTGCATCAAGATCGGCTCTTGTAGATTAGTGACCTAGTCTTATATATTGAACTGAAACAATGTTTTTAATATGTATCGGTCCTCTTAAGAGATGTAGTATTTCAATTTAAATTATCTCCCAAATCACTGCCAATATATACTCCGTAGATAGATCAGGGAAAAGAAAAAAAAAAACGCCCCTGACCAAAAAGGTCCGGGCTTTCGCCGGGTATTGGTCTGCTTTTTTGGCTTTGGCAGAGCCCTAAGTACGATCAGATCCACCTGGCCACGTTGTGAATGGCTCCAGTTAACTCCTTTTTTTTGACGGGTTGGGAGGGGTTTTTTTTATCGTATGTGGCGTTCATTTTAGTTCTCCGTTAGTCCATGCCAAGTTTTAGCAATTGGCGCCAATCTTAGGGGACTTGGAACTGTTTGTTCTACCTGCAATCTGCCACCTGCAACCTGCCTATATTTGTACGGGGTACATTGTAAAACTGCAGGTGATATGAGATATGAAGACCGATCACATTCTAAATACATCAAACGTCATTGAAAAAAGAAAAGAAAAGAAAAGAAAAGAAAACCTCCGCTTAATCTGAACTCAAAATTCGAGTTCAATGGGGGTTCAACCGCTTGGGATAACCGAGCTTCCCGCTCAGAGCCCATTTATTTATTTTTTTACTAGGCTTTTTACTAGGCTGCTTTCGAGATTGTCTACCATGTTGTATTCCCATATTCCCATTTGGTGGCGTCTGTGATGGGTTTCTGTGCCACCCTCCCGATGAAACAGGCCCACAGACGTTGAGGCAATCGATACGTTACTACGTATTTAGCTATAATTTTAGTTGGCGCCCCTCTTTTCTTTTCTTTTTCTCAGGTGATACTAGAGAATGACCTCAAAATGTTGATCCTGCAAAAATGCCGGTAGCCTAAAGCCTCCGTTTTCGACTCAGCCAAGCCGAACCTAGTTGATTGGCTGTGAACCTGTAATGAAAACTGAGTCGAGTAGTCTATTTCTGGGCTCGGAACATTTAAACGAGAAAAGTCAAAAAAAGAGTCAGAGTAAATGAACAAATACATCAAAGATCACGGTGGCAATGATGCATCTCCTGCATCATGTACTCCGTACTCCGGGGGGTGGTTATAAAAGAGGAAGTCACGCAGAGAGAATCGCAACCTCACATCCGGGTATGCACGGTACAAAGGGAGAGACGACATGTTCCTTAATCTAGACTTTGGAAAGGGTAATGACGATAATTATCTTAAACTCCACTTGCACCCCTGTTGAAATCCTAAAGGGCAGTGCATAGTCGATCTCTACAAGCCCATCACATTGTAACCCTTGCGTAACGAGCTCGGTAACGCTGTAATTGGGGAAAGGGAAGGAGAAGGGAAGGACAAGGTATCCTATAGATTAATTTCAGCACATCTAACCGCATTCTTACTATCAGAAGAAAGAAAGAGAGACAGACTCAGCCTTGGAAGTGTTGGCCGCAGATCGGGCCGGATGGCGGGTCCAATAGGTACATAATGAGCATTCTCAGCGGCTAATGGATCAAGGATCCTTGGGAATTTTGATTTTTCTTAATTTGCTTTTCTTACCCAAAAGGGGAGAAACGTATAGTAAAAAGGGAAAAGGAAAAAAGAAACCCAAGAAAAACGGGAGCCCCAGTCTAGGGTGTGAGACTACCCATTGGACTATTTGGACTTTTAGCATAATATACCATACGCACTATATCCACTATATCCACTATACACCCTATACACTCTATACACCCTATACACTATATTATACTTATTATACTTATTATACTTATACCTATTTAATTTAATTAATCTATTTCTTCCCCATGTTCGCCTCAAAAAGCATGTTCCATGTTCCCACAGGTCCGATCACACCCCACTCTGCTATTTGCTGCACTCCGGAGTATTCCCTATGGGCCCTGGTCGAAACGGTGGAACTGCCCTGATTCATGGATTCGGTTCCAGGTTGCCCTTTTGTAATTTTTTTTTTTTGGTTTTTCTTTTTTGTCTAGGCTCCTTTAGTGTCAACGTCGTGTCATCTTAGCATGTGCGGTGGCATCGTAGATCCAGGGCTCCCTGGATTCCCTTATAAGCCTGCCTTGCCTAGTAACGGGATCTTCACTGGAATTAAATACTCTCACCCGTTCCTGAACGGGAGCATCAGCTCTTTTTTTATCACGTCCACTCTTTATTCTCAACTCCACACTACGTAAGCTATTTGCTGTCCACCACAATTGATTATATACTGACTTGAGCCCCCTTTAGCCAACTTCCTCTCTTCAAGCTTTTACTTTACAGTTTCTTATATGGCCAATTATTCCTGGCAACCTCAGCCCCCTTCAACAGGCTCTCAATGGCTTCAAGATCATGCTTCTTATAGCCAGTCCACCATGCAAGATCTAACCCATGCTTTCCCTCGACCGAGGCACACTCGCGTCATGAAGCCTCGTAGTGCAGGCAACAGTCCCTCCTCGGCAATTAGGAGACGATCAACCGTGAATCAAAATGTGATGCATGGACTGCCCACTCAATATCAGTCAACCCTAGAAGAAGCCCTTCTCGCCTCAGCCGCCCGGAACTCACGTCCGATGAGCTGGCATCCTTCGTCAGCAAGAACTCGCGGTCTTTCCAACCCGTACATCTCAGATTTCCCTTCGAATAGCTACGCCGGTATGGGGGCCGTGTCTGATCAGTACCTCAGCTCAGACATCTACTGTGACGACAACTCCATCTCATATCCCATGACCGCCGACCCTTCATTCTCCCCCAACTACTTCCCCGTCTATTCAACCATGCAAGAGGACTTGCCACTTCCACAGCACACGCCGGCACTCATGACACATCTCGACCCGATGGGATGGGATGCCACCGCCATGCCGACAGATATGTCAACGATGTCGCACCCGGCCTCCGACAACTGGAACCTCGACATCCTATCAATGGGTACCAACATCCCCCCACCAGAGACAACTTGTCCAAGCTACGTCAGCGTCCCTTCCCCAGGTGAACTGAGTGGCCCATCAACACCGGACTTTCTACCCATTCAACAATTCGAGAATCCATTCCAACTCACCGCCGAGCCCAAGAAGACCGGAAAGGGTGAAGAAGAACTGGTCGGCATGGGCCTCTACAGTCAGCCCAACGGAACACTGGCACGTGCCCCGCAGAGCAAATCAGGTGAGGGCCTGAAGCTGGAAGAGACATTCACCCCATCCGACGAAGACAATGACGACGAGAGTGATGAGGTGGAGATAATTGGAGAACGTGAAGTTCCTCAGCAACCAACCTACCATGAATCTGCGCCTACCATTCGCCAGTCGAACTTCACTTCCAAGCAGCAACCCAGACAGGCTCTGAACTTGCTCCAGCGGTCTTTCTTCTTCGACCACGATGATACCGAGCAGCAGCAGATGGCTGCTGCACAACCTTTTGCTGGTTTCAATCAGCCCTGCATGAACTATGGATATGGGTGGATCTGAGGGGATCGCCTAAAGGAGGATCATTTTTTCTGCCTTTTTTTTTTTTCGCATTTTTTACTGTACCAGCGGCATAGCGTGGAGTTATTCTTTCATCATTTTTATTTTCGGAGTCAGATACAAGGAAAGGATACCCTGGGACGAGACGGCTCGCATCTAGCTACATTTACAAGTGTACTCTCATACACGATCTGATACACAATCTATCTCAATATTTGCTACCTATCATTATTTCCATTTCTAGTTATTAAATCCCAGGGTGTCAAATCATCGGCGCATTTCAAATTCTCGAAGTATACAAACTCGCTCTCTTATTGGCTGCGGAAAAAATAAGCTTCGGCAAAACTTTCCCAAAGGAACAACAATCCCCCGAAAATATTTCGCAGGCTATCAACGAAAAGTTAAGCAAGCAAAAGGTCACTCATCCGGCGTCGGATTTAATTTCTAATTTCTCATTTCAAACTGAGCACCGAGAATGGCGAAGGTCATTTTCACCGCTTGGAAAACCAAGTCCCAGTTGCTGGATGTGCGGAACGAGTTTTATCCTCCGTCTGCGTACGCTGGACCCGATTTGCGTTCCCATGGCTGTGCAGTGGTATGTTACATATGCATGAGGGACAGAATTAATTTGATGTCCAGCTGTGTATGTGGTTTACTAACGATGTCCGAAATTAAAGGTCGAAGCTTGGAAACTACGCGGCAATGTACCGCACCATGTTGAAGCTACGGCGTTGTTGACAGATGCCATTCTCCATGATGATGCGCAGAGGAATTCCATCTTCTCAATTCGTGCTACATATTCTGCAGCTTTCTGTCGGTGAGTGTTGAGTCTACCTGGTTCTCTTTTTTACATCTGTCCGAAAAAAACCACTCTGATTCCCTTGGTGATGATATCTCAAATTCAAACTCCCTATTCACATAATATATCCATTTTTTTTAAAAAAAAAATAATAATAACTAACGCCAGTTTAGCTTCGTAACCGGTCTCGTGGACACCAAGATCCACGGCGTTCGCCGAACAATGTTCCAGCGCGCCACAGACCTAGGCCTCCCAGCCTCCTTCGTGGAACTCCGCCACGAAGCAACCCACCGTGAGCCGCCGTCGCTTGTCGTACTGCGCAAAGCTGCACAGCGCTCGCTCGAGTGGCTGTGGGACAATTACTGGGCCGGTGTTGCTGATGACTCCGGTGCGTCCGCATTGACCCATGACGACAGTGCGTCTGTCAGGGCCGCCTTGTGTGACGCTCTACAGCCTCTATCCGATGGATCGATGGATCCTGTGCCCAAGAAGCGGAAGCGTGATCAGGCTGTTTCGGTCGCTATGCGGCTTGTCTCGGTTTGTAATGTTTCTGCGACTGGGGTTAGGCTTCTGTCTTCTGTTTTGCTCGAGCGGGGGTTCCTGGTGCCTAATGGGCGGCAGTGAGTTTTCTCCCTCCCCCCCCCCCCCTTCTTTTTGCGGTTTTCTCAGCTCTCTCGTCAGGGGTACAGCTGATGTCGGGGAGTACATGCTGACTGTGACCTTTTTCTACTTAGACTTGGGGATTCGCTGAATGATACATTCAAGGAATGGAGCCCGGTTCTGCAAAAGGTTGCAGAGAGTCATCCTGCATTTTTGAGGCATTTGACCGAAGATCTGGTGAATGATCTGGCTTTTAAGAATACAACCGATATATCGGCAGATGCGTCTTCCGAGGCACTGTATCTGTGGATCGCGCATATCCTGACATCTCCTGCCTGGGAGTTCCACAGGCAATCATGTCCGCAGAGCTATGTTCTTCGAGCTTGCGATGAAAGTCCACACCACTGGACAAAGATGTTGGGAGATCAGTTAAGGAAGCACGCTAGTAAGCCCAAATCAGCTCTTGCGGCTCGAACTGCTGCCAAGAACCGGGTCTCGAAGCCCAAACACGTTAGAAATGACTCGCAATACGCTCCAACTCAGCTCTCGGACAAGCTGCTGGAACATGGATGGGGGTTCCTGGAGAAATGGGACAGTCGACCATTGGGCGTCGTATCGAGTAATTAGAATTAGACGGGCATATCTCCAATTCAAAAATTCACACGCTGCTGGCAGCGTTAGAGAACCCACGGCTAATATCTCCTATACGATATACACTGCATAGTAATGAGCAACCAATCAAAAGCAATGGCATTACTAAAAGCTGTCAAGGTAAAGGGAAAATAGTTCTTCCGGATGACGTTTGTACTCCGAGAGATCTACCTCGGCAGATGTACCTCTTTCAAGAGCTCCCCGCACTTTTTGGATTCTTCGTTGGTGATGAACTTTCTAAGAACACAATTATTCGGAAATAGCTCGCGTCTATTCAAGTCACAAGTCAGAGCCATGCATATCCAATCAATTCCTATGTGTATGTTGATCTTCCGGTCTCGTCATATAGATTACCAATCAACAGCGGCAACCTTGGGATACTGCAGGAGGAATATTTGCTTATTCTAGGCCAATTCTACAGGGACGGGGAAGGGCAACAATTACGCCTACCTAGTGACGGACGAATCGAGCAAGAAGTCGGTTATTATTGATCCGGCCAATCCTCCGGAGTGAGTTGAATCTTTAGATCAGGTGGGATCTACTGAATGAGCCGAAACTGATTCTATGGAATTGCAGGGTTGCGCCGGAACTCAAGTCTCAGATTGATTCTGGCAAGATTGACCTGACGGCCATTGTTAACACTCACCAGTATGTGAATTGAACTTTCATGGACTGGTAAAAAGAGAACAAAAATCTCGGTTTTGCTGACATCTGCTGAAGCCACTGGGATCATGCTGGCGGTAATAATGACATTGTATGCATGCTTTCTCGGGATATTGGGTGTTACCTCGATCTAACATGTTGCACCAGTTGAAACAATTCAAGGGCCTTCAGGTCATTGGTGGTAAGGACTGCGCGTCTGTCACCAAGACTCCCGCGCATGGCGAGGAATTCAAGATCGGAGATCGTATTTCAGTGAAGGCATTGCACACTCCCTGTCATACGCAAGACAGCGTCTGCTACTATATGCAAGATGGAGACCAGCGTGTTGTCTTCACAGGCGATACTCTCTTTATTGGCGGTAAGTGTATCATTTTCAAAAATTGCATCCCACGTCCGTCGATGGAGTGTGTCATGGACTAATTTTGAAATCAGGATGTGGTCGATTCTTTGAAGGAAATGCGAAGGAGATGCACAAGGCCCTGAACGAGACCCTCGCGGCTCTGCCTGATGACACTAAGGTTTATGTAAAGTTGTCTTTTCGTATTGGTACAGGGCTCATGCTGACTCCTCCTAGCCCGGTCATGAGTATACCAAGGCCAATGTCAAGTTCTGCATTGCAGTGTCGCAGTCAGAGCCTATCAAGAAGCTCCAGGCGTTTGCGGAGAACAACAAGGAGACACAAGGGAAATTCACCATCGGCGACGAGAAGGTAAGAACTGGACTCAAGCGATATTTGCGGTCGAGACTGACAGACATTTAGCTCCACAATGTGTTCATGCGCGTCAATGTAAGTTCCTTGTCCTTTGCTCCTATATCGGCCGTTGCTGATCTAAAATACATAGGACCCCGAGATCCAAAAGGTGACTGGCAAGACCGACCCTGTTGATGTGATGGCAGCATTGAGAGAGATGAAGAATGCAATGTAAAGTATGGGAGTCAAGTTAGCGAGCAAATTTACTGGATGACATGTTGCGATATATATCCGTGGAGAGCGTGCTTTCTTGAGAGCGTATCTCCAACTAGACTAGATTGCCGAGATAGAAAACCGTATAGAACCCATATAAGCAAGATCTCCCATAAATCAAGTTATTCTAGATATTTTGTAGCTCTTGCTCTACCACGGAGACGCGGAACATCCTGATGATAAATGTAAAGGTGACTACGGTGAGAGATGTGAAGACCCAGATAACTTGACGATGAAAAGCAAACTATTGGGGTATTAAGGCTGCTATTTGCGGTTCGGACTTATAGTAACGTGCATGCAGCATTTGCATCTCGAAACATAGACCAAGCAACTGGGACCACCTGCATGAGGAAAAAAACCCGCAAGTTGACCCCACGCTGGAACCTACACTTATATGAAACGTGACATCAGCTGTCATCATCAGAGTGATAGTACCTGCTTTGGAGGGCATACAGCCAGTGAAAGATCAAATAAAACGGCCATATATTCAAATATCTCAACTCATAACCCATCACTCGTAGAAGATAGTCTTGACCTTATGCGTCGCGTTGACAACGTTCTCATAGATCTTATAATCTATAATCCCAACACACCCATCAGTCAGTCTCTAGTCCAATTCACCTTGAGGGAAAGCATTCAACACATACCACAATCAGCTGGGTCACCCCACTCCGTCGAGCCCAGTACACGGATTCCGTATCCCTACAAGAACCAAATCGTCAGCATTAACTCTCGATAGCCATGAAATCCCGATCTTAAGAGAGCAAGTCCATATCCCTCCGGGATAAATGTCAAACATACCTGTCCACCCTCTAGATCAGCAACCTTCCCCACAACCTCAACCAACTTCCCGACCTGCAAGCGCGCATCGGGCTTCAAGATCAGCGTAATATCGCCATTGTTGCCGCAGGTGAGTGTGCCGGTATTCCCGTGGAGCGCGCTGATGGTGCCGAGTACGCGGACGGTGTTCGAGCTAGTGCTGGAGGGGTGGAAGGCGTGGAGGTGGGAGGGGAGGATGCGGGGAGTTTGAAGGGACATTTTTGTGAATATTAGAAGGTTCTCGACTGTCTGAGATTTCAAGATTTGACGGTGTTGAGGTGATGGAGTTCGTTATCTTGGTTTGATGCTGGAAAACGTAAGTTAGGTTGATCGACGCGAGGCGCGGAAACGCGTGGTCACGTGGTGATTAATTAGTATGAAATGGTTAAGTGAACTTTTTAAGCTGGATATCTGGCAATAATATGCGAAAACATCTCTCAGTGAGAATTACGTTCTGGATTGTACCGAGAGTAAAAAAAAGCACTCAGGTACACTAGATCAACGTCTGAGTTGACGCAGTCAATTATCACTTCTGCCCTCCCGCAGCTTTTCGATATCATCACGTGATCACATATCAATCTCCAGCAAAAGCTTCAGCCCGATACGTCAATTCAACGAGTCCACACCACACCATACGGCAGAGCAGACCGAGCGCAATTGCCTGGCTGTAAACTGCAAGCTAGGCAACGGAGCTCTATATCTTTTTGCATAACCGACAGCCACCCCCCTTCTACATATCACATCCGACCACAATGCCTCCTCCGCTCCCCTCTTCCCACCGGGGAATGACCAAAAACCCCGTCAGGCCTGCTCGCTACCGCCCTGGAAAGGCTATCGCAGAAGAGCCCTCATCCGAGGAAGAGGATGAGGAGGAAGAAGATGACGAAAAGGAACGGGAGGCGCGACGAGAACAAGAGCGGCGCAGACGAGCCGAGGCACTGCGCCGAGCAAAAGCGCCCAAAGCGAGCTCATTCCCAGCCTCCGCTGTAGCAGGCCAAAAGGTTGAGGAGGATGACGACGAGGAAGGGTTCGTCACCGAAGACGAAGAAGATGACAAGCCCGCACCCACACCCGCGCCGGAAGCAGTACCGCATGCTACGACCGACGATTCAAAACCTACTGTATCTAGAACTGCCGCGGAGAGTGACGAAGAAGAAGAGGAGGAAGAGGAAGAGGAAGAAAGCTCCGAAGAAGAGAGCAGTTCCGAAGACGAAGCACCCCGCCGCATGCTCATCCGACCAACATTCATCAAAAAAGACCAGCGCAACACCGCAGCCTCAGCAGCGGGCCAAACACAAGCACAAGCCGACGCCGCTCGAGCGGCCGAAGCCGAAACCCAACGCGCCGCGCAACGCCAAGAAAAAGCCGACCAACTAATCCGCGACCAACTGGAGAAAGAAGCGATAGCACGCTCAAGCGCAAATCGCGCCTGGGATGACGACGAGCTCGTCGAAGCCGAAGACGAAGAAGCCATCGACGACACAGATGGTCTAGACCCCGAGGCTGAGTATGCAGCATGGAAACTGCGTGAACTGAAACGTGTTCAACGATCCCGCGAAGCGATCGAGGCTCACGAGAAAGAGCTCGAAGAGATCGAGCGTCGGCGGAACCTTACGGCTGAGGAACGGGAGCGCGAGGATAGCGAGTTCATTGCGCAGCAGAAGGAAGACCGCGATGCTACGCGCGGACAGACGGGCTTTATGCAGAAGTATTATCATAAGGGTGCTTTCTTCCGCGATGATCTTGAGGCGGAGGGTCTTAATCGGCGGGAGCTTATGGGTGCTCGTTTCGAGGATGATGTCAACCGCGATACGTTACCGCAGTACATGCAGGTTCGTGATATGACGAAGCTTGGGAAGAAGGGTCGCACGCGTTATAGGGATCTTAAGTCTGAGGATACGGGGCGGTTTGGGGATGGGTTGGAGAACAGGAGGAGGAGGGATGGGCCGCCTCAGGGTGTTACGGATGAGAGGTTTATGCCTGATCGTCGGGGTGGCGATGATGGGGATCGTGGGCCCACGGGTGCTAATGCTAGTGTTGTTAGACCTCGGCGCACGTCGAGATCGCGTTCGCCTCGGCGGGACAGGCGTGATGATAGAGATTCTGGTCGGGTTGAGAGGAGTCGGTCTAGGGAGAGGCGGAAGCGCAGTCTGTCGCCTTATGATGATCGTGAGAAACGTCGGCGGGTGGACAGTTCATGATTGGTTTCAGTGGTCAAGCGGGCGCTGTTGATATCCTACTTTGCTGCTGGCGTTGGGGCGCCAGTCTATCACAAGGTACATGGTGGGATCTGCTTCTTGATATCTGAATTTCGAGCAACCAATGTGCCAATACTCTTCTGTATGTACATGTACGTAAACGTAATATAGCATATCCTCTCCTGGAGGAACTGTATTGTATGATATCTGCTGGCCGACAATCAAGGACTTTTGTGTACAGATCCACAGCAGATTCCAAGAACTGCTAACAAGTTCCTTATATCGACCGTCCAGAGTTGTACTTGCATGACTTCGTGAAGGGAGTGTCGGTGCCGGAACCAAAGAGCCGCGAAATAAGAGCTTCATAACCACCCTATCACATCTCAAACGCCGTAGATCTATCACGCTAACAAGCACATATCGATCAGCCTGCAGCCTGCCAAATACCGCAAAAGCAAGCTCATTCATTATTTAACACCCGCCCTCTCAAGCACCTTCTCCCTCTCCATAACCGGATCCCCAAAGCGAACCAGGAACACCGTTCGACTAGGCCAGAGTTCCGTAGGCTGATTATGCGCCGAAACCTTGGTCTCAAAGCCACACCCATCACAGACACCCTCGATGATACCGGCAACATAGGCAGCGCAGTTGAGCATGCTCATATCGCGGGGCGCGCTGATATATGTGTTGACCATCGGGTCGTTATCGGTGATCATGTATTCGTTGGGGGTGTCCGGGGACACAGAGTGCTCGAGGGCATCTGCGGCGCGATTGAAGAGCAGGCGCCAGAGGGGGCCGTGGATCAGGTGCAGCAGGGTTATGATGCGGAGGGGCCTGTTTGGGGGTGAAGAGGAGGTGGAGGAACTTGAGAGGGCGGAGGAGGAGGTTGACGTTGAGCGGTAGAAGAGGAGATCGAGGAGGCGGAGGCCGAGGGGATAGCCTTGTTCGTTTAACCTGGATGGAGGGGTTGTGAGCCACGGGTTGTTGGGCAGGTACATGGCGATGATTGTTTTCTGGGAGGGCAGGGGAGAGGATTCTAGATTTGAATCAGGGGTGTTCTCTTACCGTTTCTCCAGATCTTGGATACCTGTTACTCGTCGTTGAGCATATGTGACCATCTCCCCGAATAGAAAGGCGAAGCTCGCCCGGCTGAGTTCTGCATTACGAGTTCGGTTCAGGTGTCGGTCGTAGATGGTCTTGCGATTGGAAGGTACACGTAGCCCAGGGGATTGTTGTGATAGCTGGGCTTGCTGTGTTTGCTGTGTCTGTGGTCTGTCGGTCCCTTGCGCTGTGTTGCCATTGCTGATGGATTGCATCGTGGCATGTCGAGGTGGTGCCGCCATAGGAATGGCGTTGTATTGTAATTTGACTCAGAACCGAGAAATATTGGCTTGGGAGCTTGAGGATCTGGTCAAGTTGAGGTATCTATGGGAGGTGTTGGCTAGCGTTGGCAATGGGGTAGTGGATGCGGTACGGCGGAGCACAACTCCCTCGCGTGCAATCCTACGAGATTTTACTTTTGCGCCGAGAAACGAGAAAGATGGACTATACAATACTACATGATCTGATTGGAAGAAATTTGTAGATCAAACTGACATTCATTTGATACTGATATACTAAAGGTTCTAACTGTTGCACTTCCACTCCCGACACGGCACACGAGTCGAGATATCCTCTCAAGCCCAGTCTAGCAAAGCAGTGACCATCAAGAACGCAACTAGCTATAGAGCCAGACACTGGACACTGCAAAGCGATGATATGTATTCCGTATGGCATCGAAGATCGAATGTGTAGCCAAAGAGAGATCCTATTTCTGAGACAATTAGCAACTGTCTCGACTGTAAAACATGAAAAGAATTCTCAAAAAAGAACAGCCAAATATTTCTCAGACATCCAAGGAAGATATTCCGCTCAATGCCGCCTTGATTGGGTTCAAGCGACGGCTAGCGTGGAAACTGCGAATGTAGGAAGATTTTCATCATCGAACGGCGCGAGGCCGTTGGCTGTGGGAAATGCAATGCAAGAGGAAAGTTGCAAAAAAACTTACCAAGTCAGTTAATAAGAGCATATGTGATTCTATTCACATATGCTCTTTGAAGGTGTCGGGCTCAACGGGGTTCCAAAGCCAACATTAAGACCTTGAAACTGAGTTGGTTGAGGAAGATGAAGAAGAAGAATTTTCTGGCCGGGCGATGGCCTTTTATAGGGCCGAGCGGAGCCGCAGTTTCAAGCGAAAAAAAGAGTGTCCACTTGGAAAAAAAAAAACAAAAAAACAAATGGCTGGGAATTACAGCTAATTAGTATTAGCTAAAATAATCAAAGTGTTTTTGTTTTTATTTTAACTAATCCCAGGTCATATCGTTTACGTAGATCTGATTTTTTAAAAAAAAGCATGTACGCCCATAAATGAACCAACCAGTGGCTATAACCCAAGCAATCAAACCAGATAGACACCAAAAATGCTCATAAAAGAGGAAGAAAAAGAGGAGGAAAGAGCCGGAGGTCATGCTGAAGAAGGGTTTTCTCCACTTCAGCTACTTGAAGCTCTTCTGTTTTTGTCGCGAATTCCAATTCAAAGTCTTGGAGATGCTATGCACCCAGCCCTCACCCTGTCCACCGGGAGGCAAGACATTGGCAAAAGGATATCTCGAAGCCGACACAGTAACGTAGTCACCGGGATGTAACTCGACTCTGGGGTTTGTCAGTCAGACAACAAATCCAAGCGCCAAACAAATAGCGACACAGCAGATGCAACAAATATAACAAACTCACCTTTCACGTCCATCAAAGCTAGCCCATGAGCTCGTGCGTGCATCGTATGGCACACCCATACGCAAGACAATAGTGTCAGGTAGAATAATCGGCCGGAAGGATAGCGTGTGCGCGCAGATGGCGGTGACAAGTATAACGGGGTTTTCCGGGTGTGAAAGAGAGCCGCCAGCGGCGAGGTTGTAAGCAGTCGATCCGGTTGGGGTAGCAATGCATATTCCGTCAGCGAGCAGGGTTGTGAAGTGCTCGTCGTCCCCGAAGAGTTCAATTTGAGACATGGCTAGCGAAGATTGGTTAGCTGTGCGTCTATTTCTGTCGTGGAACCTGACACATAACACTGAGGGGAGTCGGAAATCGGAAGGCATACTTGGGTTTGGCCCCCGGTCGAGGACTACGTCGTTGAGAATCTCATACACCTTATCTGGGGTATGCGTCAATGTATCCTCCCCTTCCTCTCCGATTAGTTCCTCTACCAGGTCACGGTCTGATAGAGAGCGCGCATGCGGGTCTCTTATCCGCGCTTTGCTGCGCATGATGGTACATTCGAACCGTAGCCGTAGGCTGACGAAAACGCCATCTCGGAACGCATTATCGAGGCTCTTCTGGTAATCCGCAAAGTCAAAATTGGTCAAGAAGCCCAGTGAGCCCAGCGAAAAAGAGAGCACGGGTGGCACGATGCGCTGGAACAGCCAGCTCGTGTATAGAACAGTTCCGTCTCCGCCGAGCGTGATTACAAAGTCAAACAAATGCGGTTGTTCTTGGGCAAGCTTGGGATCCCAGTACTTGAGCCGGCCCTCGGCGGAGGGCTCGTCTTGTACTAGCTGTAACGCACCGAAGTCCGGATGCGTCTCGAGGCGCCGCTCGACGTATACCACGTATAGAGAGTCCCGGTCCGTAGATAGTAGCCACCTTGTAACCTTTCGGGTTAGGCTTACCAGCGACTGGTCCTGCGCCTTGCTTACTATGAAGATATTCTTCACGGTGAGCTTGAGCTTGATACTGCCCAGCTTCTTAGATAGCTTGCGCACGTTCCAAGCCATATCTGATAGTTGTCTCTTCGTGAGATGCCGAGATTCAATGATTGTGGGTATAGGTTTGTTGTCACGGTCGACCACTGAGACCAGTTCCTCTGGCTCGATACCCTTGGTATTTGTCACGGGTTGACTCTCGTCCTCTCTCAATACATCTTTGAGGTGTTTTGGGGGTGAGGCCCACTCGCTCGCAATGAGGTTGTGGACGTAGCAGGCGGTCGTCCTGTCATCCTGAGCTGGGTGAGGCTGGACCCTCGGCTTGTCCATGGTAACAAGGGAGGACTTGCGACGGTGGTTCGAGTCGGGATAGAACACGACCTGGGTAACGACATGAGCTTAGTATGGAGTATGGAACTATCATGGAGTCAAACTGCTTACCTCTAGGTGATTCTGAGCCTCCGTATCGCTCGCCCCTCCATTGTTCTATGATGGCATTAGTCAGTCACTGCAATAACCCACCTCGAGATCCACCTGGGCAGTCTCTGGGCAGTCTATTAGCACTTACATCATCTTTGACTGCCTTATCCATCGCGCAAAATTACTGGAGTTTCCCTGTTGGTCACTCTGTCATGGTTGAGTTGTCCGAGCTCCGGGGGTGTTGGTGGGCATGAAAGAAAGTGGGTAGCTATGCCCCACCGTATGGCTTTCCCATATAAAAGATACATGCACATAAGCTCAATTTTTCTCCATCCTCAAAGAATACTAGAATAGACTTCTACATTATATACATCTAGATCTTGACTACTTTATGGACATTATGTTTATATTGTGTATAAGTATCTTTTATATGGGAAAGACATACAAAAGATACCTAATTTATATGTTTTTGGGAACGGTGGGCTTGGCATGATTACATGTTAAAAGTCTATTGCCACCGAGCGCCTCGGTTGATTCACTCAAGGCAACCGAGGTCCGCAATTGGGTGTTGAAGGAATTCTATAGTCAATTGATTTTTGATATTTTGAGCCTAATGCCTATCTGTTTCGGAGTTCTTTCAAGATACTCCAGGTCATCGGTTTGAACAAATAAAAAAAGGTCATAAATCTCAAGGTCGAAGTCAGGATCCGTTGGCTGTATGCAACAAGATCAACCCATAAACCGAACGCCGTCGCTAAAAGAACAAAAAAGGAGAAAAAAAAGCAAAGCTGACTGAGTGGACATGTAGTTCAACACATCCGTGGCGTCGCTCCCGGTCTTGGACAAGGGAGATGGCCTATTGGCGTTCAGGTTCTTCACCAGCGGGCTGACTCTGGGGTGCGTCGGTGGTGAGCGCATCCGAACTGAAGAACCCGGAGTCGGGAATGACAACATCATTGAAGTTGAAAGGGAGGAGGTCCGGGTTGTAGTTGACTTTCTCATTGGGGTTGTCCGAGAAAAGAGAGTTGAGCAGCTCGTTGGCAGGAGTTTCGCAAGATCCAGCAGGGGAGACATAGTCCGCTGGAAGCCATTCGGCCCAGTTTTCACCGGTGAACTTGCTATTCTCCATTTCGAAGAAGGAATCGGCCTTGTCAGCGTCATCGAAAATGTCAAGCATCATGCCATCAAGGGACCCGAAGGATTCCGGAAGACCGTCGTTGGCAGGCTGTGGTGCCAAAGACTGTTGCTTAGCTGGGGACTTCTGCTGCCGTGGCGATGACTGAGGACTTCCGTGAATTGATTGGATACGCTGCAGGCGCTCTGCGGACAGTCGAGCTGGAGACATAACCGAACCTAGATCCTTGCGTTTGGTGAGGCTTGGGGATTTTGCAGGGAAAGAGAGACGCTTGTCAATCGCATTGATACGCGGGTTTCGCCGACGAGGAGTAGGGCTTGCTGAGTCAAATCCAATTGAGGGACTTTCGAATAGATCATCAAGGTCATCACGCAGAGTGGGTACAAGGTTCTCCTTCTGCTGGCCCGACTTGTCATCCTTTGTGGAGGCAATGCGAGGGCTGCGACGTGGGGAGCAGTTGTTCACCATAGAAGAATCAAGCTCCTTTAGAGGCCCGTCATTCTGGGAATTCTGGAAAAGCGACCTTCTCAAAGGCCTGGGGGTGAGACTATTGACATCTGTCATTTGAGCAGAGCGGGCGTGCATACGGCTCACTGGGCTAGACTTAGTAGCGCGCGCCAATACCTCTCTGGCATCCTCCTTGGACCAACGGCGTCCTGGGGTGTCAAATGTCCCCTCCAACTCGGCACTAGTGGCTCGAGGAGACTCGTTGGGAGAATAATCCACTTCGCCGTCGTGATCATCGTCGTCGTCGTTGTCCATTTGGGGAGTTTCCCCATCTGGATGGACAGAAGACGCTTCAGTGGGTGCTGGAGATGAAGCCGAAGGTTTCTTTGGTGCGGCCTTGCTCCGAGTTCTGGCAGCAGGGCAGGACTTGGCCTGACCCTCTCGGCTCCTCGAAGGACGCTTTTTGTTGTTTTTCTTGTTAGCCGGCTTCGCTGCTCCTGGCTTGGTCCATTTGTCTTCTGGGCGCATTTGTTTAAATTTGTGGAGCCACAGACCACATGGATTGCAGAAGGTCATCTGATCCCAATCATTATCGTCCTGCTCGAGAGCCTTTTTGTAGATCTTGAAGCATTCCACTTCACCCTTATCGTTTCGGTCCACGGCCTCCCAATAGAGCATGGGGGAAGACTTCATCATCTCTTCTGCAAGGCTCTCGCCACCCTTCACTGTTTTCACCCACGCTCGCCGCCAGCTGGCGGTTTCGATGGAGCCGCAATTCTCACAATACGGCGGAATTAACCCGTTGAGAATAGCATTGTCCAAGCGTGCCTTTATGTTCTTCGGCACCGGCTTGGACCCTTGCTTTGTCGATGACTTTGACTTCGAAGATTGCTTCGACTGCTTGGAATTGGAACTAGCTGTCTCACACGGCATGAAAGTGACATCCACAGGCGCAGCAGACCGAGGAATAATGGGATCACTAGCGGGGATTGCGCGGAACATTTGGGGAACTTCATTATGGTAGATATGTGGCGCCGGTGCGAGGGGTTTGGGGGCCAAGCGTTGTGTGCCAGAGCTCGACGAAGGTCTCGATGTGGTAGCTGTGGGCGGACGGGATGTGGGACGGGATGTGGGACGGGATTGAGCAGGGTGAGAAGGGGGAGCATGAGACATCGGACGCGGCGGCTGTTTTGAAACCTGCTCCGTTGGATTATCATCAACGGGGAGAGGATCATTGTTAGTTCCCTGTGCAGCACTGACAATGCTGGCTGGAGAGTTTGCCTGCACGGTAGTGCGGACAGAGCACTTGTCTCGGGTTATTCCACGAGACACTGCCATTCTGGGGTCATCAAAGGGGATAACGGTTTCATCATCCATGAGTTCATCCGGTCCAGCACTCATGAAGCCGGAGTCATTGTCCAGAGACATGGTAGGCAAGACGGGGCTTGATCTATTTGGTAACCGGCTATCGAAAACTGGGGGTGATGATGGCATGTTGAAAGATGGCTCGAAGAGACCTTGGTAGCGAGTATCCTCAGGAGATGGACCGGCGGCGTCAGTAGTAGGGACGTCATCGCTCATACAGTATGGAGAATTGTACGAAGCAGGACACGAGGCAATGCTCATGCTCGACGACTCCCGCAACAAGCTACCCGTGGGTCGGCTCCGACGGGTGAAATCGGATGGTCGAGATATGGGGGTAGGTGGACGGACGGGCTCTTCATGGGAATGCTCAACCGCGAGAGCAGGGTTCACGGGGGTTGGGCGGTGGATTCGTACAGAGGCCGCCGTACTGGCTGCAACTCGAAGCGAACTTGGTTGTCTTTCGATGTTCATACCTGACTTTCCGGGCCAGTTTGCTTGATACACCTTGGCTCTCTTCCGGGCTGGGGCCTCCGTTGATTCTTCATCGCCACTGCCGTATCCTGACTGAATGGACCCTCTTCGAAGGTTGTTCTGTGAGATGTGTGAAAGTTGGGTCTGGTTGTCACAGTCCCGCATAGAGGCACTTGAGGATGGGCGAATCATATCACTATGGGGAATGCTCTGCTTGGTGTAGGATTGATGATGAGCTGGTGTTCGACATCCACCAGGTGTTGACACTCGACTACCAGCGTATGAGTGTGAAGGTGATACCGAGCGGACCGATCCATTGTTGTGGAATGTAGGGAACTCTCGTGGCGTTGAGCCTTCGCTCAAGAGCTGGTGGAATCTCTCAATACCAGATTGATGTATCGGAGATCCAACATTGTCGTTGTGGCTTTGGCTTCTCGAAGCTTCAAGGAGGGCGGGGCTTTGGCGAACAAAGTTTGTCCATGACTGGGTGTCAAAGTCACCTGAATTGTCATTGGTTAACTTCTGATGTTGCTGTATGCTAGTGAAGTACTCACTCTGAGTGACCGTCGGGACAGGCACCAGCCGTAGTTTGACCTCCAACGTCTCTTGGGCACCTTTGGAGAAAAGACCACTTAGAGGGCTCTTGCAAACACGCCCAGTAATCATGGTCTTCGACGGGTTGTTGGGTGTCTCGGGTGTCGATGAGAAGGTGGCCAGCACCCCAGAAAGCATGCCTTGTCCGACAAGAGGGGTTTCGAATTCGGAATAGTCATAGGCATAGACGGTATAATCCTTCCCTAATTGACCGACAAGCTCCGGGCTGAACAAGGGACTGCGTAAGTATGCGATTTTGGTCATCCGAGGGCAAGGAAGTCAAACCTAGCAGAGACAATTGCTTGGATGCATGTTTTCAACTCGATCACTCCAACGGGAGTGTTCTCGTCTAGAAAGGCCGTTTGGATGTCAAGCACGTGTGGCCATCGAGCAAGGCAATTGGTCTTATTTTCGTTGTCAAATGTGTAAAGAACTTTCACTGTAGGATAACCATGTTTAGTTGCCACTCAATTAACCTCATTAGAACGGTAGTGGAAAACATACGCCTCATAGGGCGGACATCGATACCGTCCTGAGATTCCATCTCATCGGACTTTGTTGCCCACCATGCAAGACGGTAGATCAAATTCTGGGGTTGAAATGAAGGATAGCGGGCGAAGGGTATTCAAGTATGGGAAAAGGTATGAGATTCGAGGACCGAAAAATGTTGGTAAGTGGAAAGAGGGGGGAGAGAGCGGAGCGAAATTGTCGATTAAAGAAAGCCCTTTCACTCGGGACCGGGAATGCACCAGAAGGTATTAGCGAGCCAGCCGATCAGCAGTGCATTATCTGGGATCTCGTCGACCGGGGGAATAGACAGATTATGCAGGAGTAGGTAGTGGAGGGGTCTTTTTTTCTGCAGGCCTGGAATATTAGCAATTGATTTGCATGTCCTCGCAGAGGGAAACCATAGGCACTAGAAAAGGGAAAAAAAAAGAAAACCAATTCTTACCAATTAAACAGAAAAGGGCAGCAATAGTCTCTCCACTAGCTCTGCATGAGCAGACAGAAGTGGAAGAGAGAAGAAGTGAGGAAGGGATGAGGTTAAGAAGCCTTGCATGCGCGGGTCAAAGCTATATCGAAAGATCTCCAAACAAGCGTGACGCGACGTGACGGCGACCAATCGCGACCTCGGGAAATGGCTGGGAGTTGATGCCTGAACTTTAAGGTGTTATTATTTTCCTCAGGTGCTAGGAAGACTTTTCACGTGACCTGCGCTCTCCGCCAACTTCAACTGTCACACTGCTTCATCAACGGCATCTCTTGACCTCAACGACCTTTTTATGCCCACCATGTCGACCGCTCCCGAACCCCAGATTCAGTATGTTACTCTATAAATGACTCATAGCTCTGTCAATGACCAATCAGCTAACGATCCGAACAGAGACCTTCTCAACAAGCCGAAGAGCGAGCTCACGTATGTACACCCGTTACATTGGATTTGCCCCTCTCCCTTCCCATGCGATCTTCCTCATTCTGAATAATCGACTGTCCCTTGACCTTGGGAGTTTCTGCCTGATTCCCGGGCTCGCGGGGCTTGCGTACCACGCCTGGATCTCGGAAACTTTGCGACCGACATCGTCACATTCTTATGCAAGCTGCGCAAAGCACATATAGCAGGAAAAAAAAACTAATCTTGCATCTTGCGTCTTGCGTCTCAACAGTGAATATGAGGTCGCTCTCGTCGAGGAGCACGAGCTCACCGCCGGTCCCCTGTCTCTTCTTCAGACCGCCACCCGCACACACACCCAGGTCCTGATTAATTGCCGAAACAACCGCAAGCTGTTGGCCCGTGTCAAGGCTTTTGACCGACACTGTAACATGGTTCTCGAGAATGTTAAGGAGATGTGGACCGAGAAGCCCAAGGGTGCCAAGGGCAAGGGCGTGAACAAGGACCGCTTCATCAGCAAGATGTACGTGCAAACCGTGGGCGGATATTCGTCCCTATTCCATATCTTTGAAACAGTCATTAACTTTACTGTCTTATCTTTAGGTTCCTTCGCGGCGACTCGGTCATCCTCGTCCTGCTCAGCTGAGCAATTCATCACACTTTCCTCTCGCACACTTCGATTCCCACGTTGACATGATCTTGATATCTTCGATTTATGGGATGATCGATATCCAGCTATTTGCACAGCCTCTCGAACCCATAAACATTTTCCGTGGGCGAGTTATCATGTAATCGATCTCGATACCCTTTTTTCTTTCCTTTTCCCCTCACATCCCGCTTTTCCTCCCTTGCTTCTGGTCCCCGCCAGAACACTGTTGACGGATCCAACCACTGTCTTGATTGGTATGGTCACTTGTCCCAAAGTAACCATTGCATGAATAAGACTGTTCTGGTTGATCTTGTCTTGTTTTTTGATCTTCCAAGGGGACGGACTAAAAAAACCTGTTGGCGTTCAGATCTTTGCGCGGGCTGCTAGACCCGTTGTTTTTTTGTAGAGGGAATCCTCGGGCGGCGTCAACCTGGGCAGAGCTGGTTAGCAATGAATGTTATAGAAAGATTCCATCCGACATCAGTAGGTGTTCGTAAGCTAGCAAGTTACCATAGGTCTTGTGATCCATACTCCCCCTGCAAGCTCGTCACTCGGGAATGTCTCCTGAAAGTTAGGGTTCATCCATCCCAGCCCCAGCCCCAGCCTCAAAGATGTAGATTGTCGTAGCTTATTCCGCCATACTAGGCACTGCATACGCACAAGTTAGGGTTCGTCTACCAGGCTCAAGCCCAAAGGTAGATATTATAGCTTATTCTTCGCCATCTAATATCAACCAAGCAAGAATATCATTATCATCAGATGGCCATATCAAGCTATATCAAGACACAACCATGAACAACAAAAGAGAAAAGGAAGGGCTAGGTATGTCGCTATGTATACAATCACCCTCCAAACCCCGCAACCCGCAACCCAAACACATAACCCTAAACACCCTCCGCAAGCCCCGTCAAAAACTCCGACAACCCAAAAGCCCCCGGATCAGGAATCTTGCCAATCCACTCATCTTCCCCACCAACATAAACACTCCGCCCAAGACTCGCCTTCATAGCCTTCGTAGACTCAGTCCCCTGCTGCGCCGCCGCTGCAGCAACCCTAACATCCCCTGTCTCAAGCAAAGTATCGACAAAGGGCGCAAGCGCATCAATAAGCGTGCGGTCACCAGGTTTAGCAGGCGTGTATTTCCCCAAAGCCGCGAGCGAAGACTTCAACGCCTTCGCCCACGTCTCTGTCGTGATTGTCGAAGGCGAAGGTGTGTTCTGAGCTAGTAGACCGTGCGCTAGGGCGTTTAGGAAGATCGCGTAGATCGCGCCGGATGTCCCGTCCATTACGTTCTCGACGACTGTCACGATTCGCGCGACAGTGCTGACCACGTCGTTTGTTAGGGGTGGGGTGGCGTTGGTCAGGAGGGATTGGATTGCTTCGGCGCCGCGCTTTAGGCCGACGCCGCAGTCGCCATCGCCGACGATTGTGTCGTAGCGGGTTACTTCGGCTTCGGCTTTGATTACGCGCTGGAGGCCGGCGCTTAGGGCTTTTTGGAGGAGGGCTGGGTCGACTAGGGTTGGGTTAGTTCCGTTATTGGAGAAGAGAAGGTGGGATGGGAAGGAAACTTACGCTGTAGGTTGCTGTGGATGTCTTCGGCCAGATTAGATGTCTTCAGGTCGACGGCGTCCGCATTACGGTTGTTTTCCCAGGTAGCTGTATTGACCGGGGCAGACCATCCAACCGCCTCAGCGGGCGCATCGAGAAGCTCAAGCATAGTGGTTTTCACGCCCAGACCTGGGTCAACCAGCTTCATCAGCGAGATACTGAATCCGAGGCCGTTCAGACTGGTAAGGAAAGTTCCCTGAATCACGCGGACCATGTTGACCTGGTAATCACGCTGGAGCTGGCGGTAGACTTCGTCCGTGATACCGGCGAGCTCGAGCGGGCTGACGCCGCCGAGATTGTTAATCAGTAGCACGAACTGATCCTCCGGCTTACGGGTGACGAAGCAGCGGTCTGGGTCGTTGTGGTCGAGGAGCTGTAGCAACATACCCTCGACCAGCTCGACGAGGTCGAATTTCACACGGTGCGAGCCTGGCTCGTTGTGGATTCCCATGCCGACTTCGACCTCTCCGTGCGGGATCGTGTCTTCGGGTACACCGCGGCCTGGCACGTGAACGTGTTCCAGTGATGATCCTAGCGAGACTAGGTTTGCGTTTGCTAGCTGGGCTAGAGCGTAGACATCGTCCAGGGAGCCGCTGTGGGAGGGATGTTAGTATTGAGTCGATTGCGATAAAGAGGTATAGCATGGAAACATGCGATATGTAATGCGATATCAACTCACCCAGCTTCAGCCAAAGCACCAACCATCTTCAATATCAATACACCACCACCAATACCACGACGACCGACCTTCCCACCCTTCTCACGACCAACACCGACATCATCATTAATAGCAAAGAATTCCGTCTTGATACCAGCAACACGGGACTTCTCCGTAGCCATACCGAAATTCAGCACATCACCGGTATAGTTCATAGGAAGGATCAGCACGCCGTTCTCGGTGGGGACACGATCGATCACCGCTCTGCGGATCTGCTCGGCAGACGGCGAGGCAAATATTGTACCGGCGACCGAGGCATCGCAGAGTCCGTGGCCGACGAAGCCTGCAAATGCGGGTTCGTGGCCGGAGCCGCCGCCGGTCACGATGGAGACTTTGTTTGCTCTGCGGGGCGCATCTGGGCGGCGGAAAATGATCTTATTCTGTCGGTCCAGGGCCAGAGATGGGTTTGTGAGCGTAAGCGAGTTAAGCGCTGTGAGGACCAGGTGGTTTGGGTCGGTGAAGAAATGTTTGGCTGGGAAATGGTCAGATTTGTGGGGAAGATCTGGGGTGATCAGAGGTGGAGCGTACTCTGCATTGTTGATCAAAAGTGGACAGCTGGGACTAGTGGATATATTCGACTTTGGATTCAAAAAAAATGAGGAAGAGATCACTGGTTTTTGATCTGATTTTTGGGGAGGTTTTAAATGTTTTTCCCAAGTACTCCAAGTAAAGGGGACTGTTCGCTTTCGCCAATGAGGATATAGAGGCTCCCGAGATTCCAAGATTTTCGAATCGAATTGACGCCAGCGAGAAGCTCTCGGATTGGATTTGAGGGTGTTTGAAGGCGGGGAAAAAGTGGGTTTCTCTGGGGATATGATGTTAGTGTATTTGTATATAGCCTGGGCAAGTATATTGTTGGGACTCACGTATGGATAGTCGAGAGGTGTGCGAGTACAAGGTACGTGGTTAAACACTAGAGGCAACCCTCTCCCTCTTTAAGGAACCTGAGTAAGTACATCGTGTACATCGTGTAATGGAGTACGTACTGTTCTTCTTTTCTTTTTCCTTTTTTTTCTGCTCACATGAACATCCAAGGCCTGGATCTGCGGTTCGGCTTACCCTCTAGGGATATCCCGCCAGGCACCACATTCCAGAAAGGCGTCTTTGTATCGTCCGAATGGACGTTTTCACCGCCAGAGAACATTCCTGGAACGTAAGATTCGATGCATCCAGAGCTTTACAAGGTACTCTGGTCCACTCTCGCCCGAGTGGACTTTTGTTCGAACCTCAACTGGGTAGGTATGCCGGCATTCCTGGTGCACCTACCACCTCTTACTTGCTACATACCCACGGACGTTCTATAGATTGATGTATTCCAGGGATAGCTATCCCATATTATAGGCTTGATCTCAGGTTCTATTGAGATACTCTCGCCATAATACCTACAATATGGTATCTCAATGCGAACGCCAATTGCCAGAGCAAATACTGGGATACCGCAAGTCTCAAGTGGAGACGTCATGAGACCTTGAAAAAAAAAAAGGATCTACAAAAATACGAAAGGAGCATCCAGCCTCGGATCTGCTGTCAGATCCAGGGGTGTTGTGGGGTTAATATATGTCTAGTTCGAGGTCATGGGGTCCTTTGAATATCGTTGATCTCATAGGGTTATGCCTCCCCAATCGGGTTCGGATGGGTGATAACTGTGGGTATCAGGTGCATTCGGCTGTTATTCCGTACTTTATAACATTCATGATTCACAAATATTATCCTATTGCCAAGTATTCCATTATATCCAATATCATCATTATCATCATTATCATCATTATCCTAACGGGCCTCGGTATGTACAATGGTGGCACGGATTCCCTTTTTGGTCTACCCCTCTACCTGGTCTCTCGTATTTTAGTGGCTTTGACTTTGGTTTAATTAACCATCGGCGCTGGCCGAGGTCAAGTACTTTAAATGGCTTGGTGGGACCGGAGCTACTCCGTTATTTCTCCAGGTATAATCAATTGCCGACAAGCCAAATAGTTCACACACTCAAAGAATCAAACATAAAACCAAATAATCTGTGCATTTAGTGAAACAAAGTACCTACTTGCAACTCTCAACATGTAAAGATTATGCCTCATGACACGTAGTTGTATTGATTAGTTCCTTCTTTGCGCTCAATGTATTCCTTCTCAATCAACCTAGAGGGGGAAACGACGTTAGACACGGTAACCGGATACGACGGGTAGTAGTGAGGACACATACTTCTCAATCTCTCCCTTAATCTCCGCAGGCTGAAGAACACCCCGGTTCTTAGTAGCATTGATAACCTCTGCAATCAGCTCGGCATGACTGAGTGATTTGCGACTCTTCATAATGCGCACGATAGCAGCTTGCGTCTCGAAATGACGGTCGGCCGCAACTCGCTCGTGCGTCGTCTTGGTCTCCTCTTTGGTCTCCTTCAACTGGATCTGGTTGATCTTGATGCGCATTTGCTTGTCACTGAAACTCGCGTTGTACGAGAATTTGTCGCTAGAGTTCACATCCTTACCCTTGGGGGTCTTGGATAAGACTCGGTACTTGGCGCATGCGAGAGACTGGAGTGTTCGCTTCAATTCCGGGTCCGCTGTGTGTTATATTAGGGATTGTTCGACTCTTTGGGGTGTGGCAGTGATGGTTCACTTACACAATCCGGTCGCTTCTTGGATCTGGGGGTACTGCATGCTCTCGCCATCGGGGATATCGTTAAATAGCAGCAATACGATCGCCTGGAAGGAGCTGACTACCAGGTTCTTCTTGCCAAGGGGGAAGTTTGCTGTCAGCTGACAATGCGCGAGTTGATGTTTCCAGGTTAGCTTGCGGCCTGTATGTTTGTTGTGGTAGAATGTCTCGAATTTGTTGATCGAGCGTGCAATCTTGGCAGGAATCCGTACGGGGACATCGGGATATGTTGGCCAGGAGGCGGCAGAGAGGACGTTGACTTCGAATTCGAACCGGCCCTTTCGCTCCTCCTGTTGCGACCGTTTGAAGGCCGTCATTTCATCGTTAGCAATGTCCATGTCGTTGAACATGGACTCGAGGTTATGGGTGAAATTTGACCCGCATTCTGACCAAAATATTAGTCAAAGCGCACAAGTGTAGGATCTTCAATGCGACAAACCGTTCTTCAAACGAGTTAACATGCTCTTTTCCGCATCGTTGCTCGCGCTTCGTTTCATTAAGAGACGCCGGGCAAGGTCGTTCTTGTAAAAGGCTTCAAAGACGGCCTTTCCATGTACGAACCGGAAGAGGTCGAGAACTTGATCAAGCTGTCGGTCAAGCTCTGCATCGTCGGACATCAGACTTATTTCCTCGGGATTACGGCCCGGTGGGAGCTTGTAGCCACCCTTAAGCAGTCTATCCACATATTTGGCGATCATTTCACCCGATTTGGGGTTGTCGGTGCCACCAGTAGAGTCCATCTTCTTCCCATGGTTCATAAAGACACCAAAGGCTTCGCGGACCGTGTGACCCAATTCCTCGTTCGACTCGAAGGCATTGGCGCAAATATCATCAACCTTTTGCTTAAATTGGAGCAGGTGAATGACCATGTCAGCCTCTCTTTCTTGATCAAACACGATGCTCTCACCCTCCTCGATGATGTACTTCCTAAATGCAGGCTTCAATTCGAGACTAAGATCTCGCCGGTCAAGCAACCCGTACAGTTGTTTCAAGGCGGTCTTATTGCCGGCTCGCATCAAACCAAGCACTTCACTTTCGCTGGTCAATACGTCCGTTTGTTGTGTAACTAGAGTCTCATCCAGGAGCTCCGACAGTTTGAGCTTCGTGCTTCGATTGAAAAAGAACAGCCCGCACCGTTCTACTTCACGTTCGATCAACCGGTGAGCATTCTCGACGTATGCGGCCAGGGTTCCTGCTGCTTGTTGCTGAGACCACTCTTTCACAAACTCCTCGGACTTGGCCATGAATAAAGGCTCAAAGTCACTCCCATAAACATCGAGGCTGTGGAAAAGCTCTATGGCCTCTCTTAGCAGAGATGCATCAGCTAATGCCTTTGTAAATCCGCCTCGATCCGCCTCGATCAAATCATATGCTCCTTTCAAAATCTTTGGCCTCAAACTGGCGTCGGAGAAGATGTATGACCGGAATTGAATCAATCCCATTTCACGGATCACTGGTTGTTCTTTGGAATGCAAGAGGAATGACTGGTCGAGATAATAGAAGATCCAGCGAACAGTAACCTGGGGGAGCGGAAAAGTCAGCTGTGAACCTTCATTCGAGATATTTCCTTGCCACATACCAGCCTCGAGTGCCAGGTCGACCATGCTTCAATCACTGTCCGTAATGTAGCAACATCAGTGCTACCTCCAGCTCTCGTAACAAGATTCGTGCGCATTTTCCCACTGACAAACTCTCTGCATCGATCCTGAAGTTTCTTAGCCAACAAGGCCGCCCGCTCCTGGCGGCACACGTTCTCCCCGCCTTTGTATAGCTCTTCCAGCGAGTTCTCGGGTTTCCTGCCATCAAAAATAGCGGTTAAAGCCGCATCCAACTGCGACCACACCTTATCGAAATATGATTCCTGGTTCAACCGCGGTCCGGTACGGAGATTCTTGACGACGAGCTTTTTCGCGCCGGTGTGAGGAGAAAAGTTATTTTGGCGGGTATTAGCGTTCAAGCCTTGGGGTCTGATGGGACCATTTGGCCCAGACAGTCCCCGACCAGGCGCGCCATTCTTAGGCGGGGAGCCGGAAATCGGATACATCTTATGTGGGACCGTTTGTGTTGAGGAGGGGCGTGATGGAGATAGCGACAGGCGAGAACGCTTATTTTTTTGCGAATCGAAACCCCGGTCGGGTGAATATCGTTGGGAGAGGAGCTCGGAGATGGTCTGTTGTGCCGGCTGCGACGGCTCTCCTTGATCAGAAAGCTTCCTCTTGCCGATCGATTGGCGCTTACCGCTCTGCTCGGTGTCGCCTCTCGAGTTCTGCGGCATCTACCCGGTTCAGCCCGACTGGGATTTTGGGTCACTCTCAATATGTTGGAGATGATGGAGGAAAGTGGATTCGAGAGACGAGGGGAATTAACGTTGCGCTTGGGTTTGGCTCCGCACGGCGATAAGATACGGAGCTACCAGCCCTGATGACTGGAGATGAACTGGGCTTTTATGAGGGTTTTGATAAATAGATGACTTCCACTTGTTTTTATTCACAAGTCTTGACTACTTATGTCTTATTAGATATGTACAATGTATCAACTTGCACATTTACCTCCCAACAACATCCATAACCTTACAAACAATACATTGATTGCAGTCTAATATATACCGGCGTGGACACCCTATCTGATATATAAGAGGAATTCAATCTCTGTGATGAATCCTTGATTCTAGGTATTTACAGCTTACATGTATAGTGTAATCCGTGTATCTTTCCACGTACCCCTGCCATATCTTACCCTCACACCGACTTTCGACCCATTGTGAAGGGACAGAGCGGCCAAAGGTCAAATGCCGCCTGATTTTGCAGGGTTGATAGCCATTCGTTGGTTCCTAGGGGCTTAGGAGCCTTCAGGAGATCCAGATAACTAACTAGTAATGTAGCACGTGTTGATACCTAGTTACATACCTAGGCCTTAGGTTATATGACCTACAAGCATCCATATTGTTTGTAGGCTGCTTCCTTAGAGCATCAGCTATTGATCTATTATACTACCCTAGTATACATTATCCTCTATTTCCCCATTCTACGTTAATTCCAAGTATTCCGCTTAGGTTGTATATGGGGGTCTCACATATAAATACATTATCTCAACCAGGGGCTCGAAGCACTTCGTTTGGGTCCCCTTTATTAAATCATATCATCTTTCTTCGAGGCCTCCTGCATCAGACAAGATAGAGTGCTCAGTCGCGGTCTCAGGTATAAGGTATTTTTGACATCTTCTTCCAATCCGTTTTCAAACAAAGCCATCAACAGAGCACCAATCTGGATCTCAGCCATCTGTTGCTCGAATTTGGGACCAGCCATCTGAAGATGGCCGTAAGCTATGTATAAATAAAGACCCTTGAAGCGGCCAATGGGGGGTCTCCCAACTAGGAGCAGACTTGCACACCCTGGGAAGACACAATGCCTTATTTATCAAGATCGAGATCTGAACTATGAAAAGGTATCATGCGTTTTCTTCATGATCATCGAAAGGAAAATGGGAAAGGACCGCAGTTTTCTCCATTTCAGTGCTTGAATGTTCTATCAACCATCCTTGATGCTCTAGATGACAGCCCTGCACCGTTCAAGCTCATCCTTATCTGAAACCCAGCCTAGGGCATCTGTCCCGATTACATCCCTCATCTCGCCTAGTTCTTGTAGCTTCTCTTGTTCTTGGCGATAATCCTCCGAACATTTCTGTATCTCTTCCTCAGAAAAGTGAATTGGACACTCAACATATCTCGTTTGGGCTCCTTCATCCAGCGAAATAGGCCAATTATTAAGGACCTACAACATAACATCTTCAACGAAACAGAGTCACCTTCCTAAGGAGCCTATACACGATGAAAAAGTTTCGCTCGGAGCATACAGTTTTCGGATCTGATAGCGTCAAAATGACCCGGCAGAAATTTTATGGTTAACGCAGTATAATAGAAATGTATAATCCGTCTCCGTATCGTCTCTTGAATAGTTTCCTGTTCTTTATAGCTGAGTTGATCAAAATTGTCTGGCAATTTGACCTCTGGCTTAGATAATGTGTCGGATAATGGATCGCCCCAATCACTAGCCACTGCATGATGCTTCGGAACAGTCGTCTTGTATGGTATCCTTGCTAGAACTGCAGATCCGTCATTGAAGGTGACTTGCAAGACACGGTTAAAGCCCCCCTCGGCGAGTTTTATAACCGAGGCCACGCCATTAGGGTGTCGATCGACAGAGTCACAGGCCGCCCTAACAAGAGCCATCTATATCAAATTAAATACAGCGTTCAGGGCGACGGAGTTCTTCGTTAAATCCATTTTGACGTAGCAAGTTAGTTTATCGCAATTGACGCGTTTAGCAGCTAGCCGCCGTCACGACTCACAAAAAGCGTCCAGAGGTGTATTCGAATAGATCAGGATTACTCATGGAGGACATCCTCCGGGGTGATGACTTCGAGTATCGACTAAAAAATCTCGAAAAGCGTCGCAGTTTCAAGGTTACTCCCAAGCTGCTATTATTATCTAGTGTACTTCCAAGAATAAACTAGTCGAATTCTGGCTAGCGTTCATATTACTCAGCAGAAACGCGACCCTCTGTTGGTAAATGTTAGTTTCTCTCTTCCCATTTGGATTAGCGCCCAGAAGTTCTGCCAATAGGAACGCACTGCGCTTCCCTCCCGTCACAATTAGAGAAAGGGTTCCAAGGTTAGTACCGTTACTTATTCATCCAACCCCCGCTGCTTCCTGACTCCCAAGGCGTCAACTGCTGGATCAGCAAGATCCCCTTTATTTTGCTATGAGAATAAGATGGAAAATACACATCTCGAGTACTACAATGGCCCCATATTATGGTCAGATAGCGAAGCGACAAATACTCCGTACAGTAGTACATATTTGACCTTCGGTACTTTAGCCTAGGATCTACTTTGTAGCCTTCCAGTCAAATACGGAAATTCAATTGAATTTAATATTAATAACTGGCAATGCGCAACTTGATATTTTGAATGGTAGAGATAGGGTCTATAAAGCGTACCCTAAAAATTAAGCTAACTTATAGAACTATAGCAAGCGCACTTCTAGCGCCCTATAATGGTATAGTACATATAGCTAGGGTAACTTTAAAGCCGGAAGAAATAAGTTCATGGGAATTAGACAGTACAATAAAATGTACTTGGAAGGTTATTCTGTAGTTCATGATATGCATTCAAGTAATGCAACGCTGGTAGATACACAATCGTCAATGCAATGTCCATATGTTTTCGATGAAGCTTTGTCTTCTGAAGAGGAGTCCGAGAGTGCGCAAGGGAAGCATAAAGAAGGCGTAGACACATAAAAATAAATAAGCAAAGGAAAGACCAATCAATCAACACGTGGAGGGCTCCTCGATTTCTTCCCCATAGGACTGGCGCTTGTTCTGAAAAGAATTCCAATATTAGCTTCTTGCTTCTGCCGTGCAGCTAGGTTGTTCACGGGTGACATACGATCGTCGGCGCTCGCCTTCTTTCCGGAACCCCTCAATAATCTTGGCCATTTCTTTGCGAGACGCATTGGCATCGACCTTCCGCCCTCCGAGACTCATACTCACTTTCTCGTGTGCGCTCGCCATCAGCAACCGCTTCATGAGAAGATGCCGCATGTTCATACACACGTAGACGCCACAGTCGCTGCCGCCGTCTTGCTGGGGCGAGTCGTTCAGATGTAGGAACCTAATGGGCATGTTTAGGAGGTATCCGAATTTGCGGGTCACCGTGTCTGCCTCCCAGACGTTTCCTTGGTATAGCGAGTCGTAGTGGAATGCGATGCGGTCGACGACTGAGATCAAAAGGAGAGACCAGTGTGTGCCTCCTTCTGCTTGGGAGACGTTGCGGCAGTCGTTGATGGGGAGGAAGACGTGGGTGGCTCGAGTGAAATCCGGGAGTGCTTCGCGGAGGGTGCGTGGATCGGGGGTTTGGAGGATCATGAATGACATGCTGGGGCGGAGAAGGATGATATTGGAGGATTGGTATCGTGATAGAAATTCATGTTCGAGATATCTAGCGCATGAAAGTCAGAGATCAGTGCCATGTTCGGTACTGTGAAGTATGCTGGACTGATTTTAGGGACTTACTCCTCCCAGAATGAAATGATCTATGACAAATTAGCTCATATGTCCCAGCTGGAAGGATTGTCTCGCCATTCAAACCCACATTATCTGTGAGCCAATCGTTCTTAAGAGTTTGCATATCCTCTCTTGTCACTGCATGTTCATTAGCAGAGCCCTTTCTCACTTTTCGGGATTGATTCCATACGTCGCACGTCGTAATCTATGAGCACCCAACGACGACTTGTAAGTATACCGTCTTCGATCACCAAAGCGACAGATTCTGTTCCTGATACTTACAACTTAAAAAGGCATCATCTGGGTTCAACTGCGCAAGTCAGTACTCGCGCCGCTGATGTCGAATCGCGCCAAACTCACCTTATCGCCAAACCGCCCGCGCACCTTGCGCAACATGATGGAGATATGATATGTTGAAGTTAATCACAAAACCTCAGTCAAACGAATACGAACACCGTGTAAGGTAGTGGCAAGCTATACACTGCGCCACAATCGAGAACGCGCAATATGTGCTGGGTTTCCTAGGTTCCTCAGACAGCCAAGCTAGACCCCACAAATCGCGGTTGAGATAAACGGGGCAGATCTTTGTGCAGAACTTGAGAGCTTGGGGTGCCCCTGCGCACAATGTAAAATGGGATGTAATCTGCAACCTGGTTCCAGTGGCAAGAGGCGAAAGCGACGGCAATGTCCCGAGTAACAGGCTCGCAAGTGTCCCCCCCGTTTCTGCACTTGCGAAGTGGAAGTGGGACCGGTCGGGACCTCGGGATTGGGCGCTTCGGAGGGGGAGGCCGCCAGCCTGATAGGTGGCGGAGAAGGGAGGAGGATCGAGTGAATACTTGAACGCCGATACTATTTCAATTGCGCTTTATGGACAATAGGTGAGGAGTTACGCCAAGGGTAAGAGTAAGTAGATTAGGCAGTGGTGGAAGATCACCCGAGTTGGGAGGTTAGGCCGAGGCCGCATACACATCACACTCGTAGATTCAACAGAACCCCAACCCCTTCTAGATTCCTCGACTTCGCCAATCACAATCACGAGTCCTGGGCCATTTGAAATGGCACAGCTAAACACGGCGGGTTACAAAATCTTTGATGCGCTCTATGGAATAAAACCACTGCGTAACATCCCCCAGCACGAATTCGGGCCGATATCGACAACGTCCGACAACCTCAATATAACCCTACAAATTCAGTAAATATATAGAAATATGTATAGGATTCCCGACACTTGGTCTGAGGTGGCCTATGTCAACTTCTGTTAACGAGATCCAACAGGCGCTGGGGGGACTCGGCATAGACTGTGTGGGATAGTAGCGGTGGCGGGGAAACCTATCTAAAAGGGCCATCAAGTACATCCTCTGTTAATTGCTTGGCTGTAGTTCGCTAATTTAGTCTAGCGGCCGTCAGTATGGAGACTCACTAATCGACCAGTGATGTAGAGTGGGATACCAACTGTTAAGGGATGAGAGTACTCCAGGGCTGTAATTTACGCTGGCTCATTGACAATACATTCCATTGTTCTAATGTTCCAAGGTTGATAAGTTTAAAGCTATCATTTGGATAAGTCTGCAGGATCTTAGGATTTTATTATTAAAGACTTTAATTCACAAGAAAGAGGGGTATCTAAACGTGCCTCCCAGAGCTCCAGTAGAAGAAGAGGTTCAGACGATGCAGTGAGATGGGAGGAAAGGAACAGAGATCGGACGAAATGCACAGAGAGATCAGCTAAAAACAACGGGGAGAGAAAAGCAATTTAAATGAACAGAAAAAGAAAACGACCATAAATCATCAGCATGAGATGACGCCGAATGAAGCCAAAGCAAGATCGAAGCAACAAAGCAGCAACATTGCAACTAGTGTAGTCACTTTTGTTTTGCCCTGGGTCTTCAGGGGGTATTATTTTGAAGAAATATGAAAACAGATCATTGAAAAAAAGAAAAGAAAAGAAAAGAAATCAGGTAAAAAAAACATGGAATATCATCCTGTAATATCCAGTAGTTAGTATGGAACCTTTTATGCCTTTTTGTGTTCGTGCAGATTTTTGAAAAGACACTTGGCGAATACATCGGAAACATGGCGTGAGGTTTTTTGATTCAGCTGCCGAGACGGGCAAAATGCTTGTTCCAAATCCACCCAACTGTTCTGGTGGCATCGTCCTGATTACGGGCAAGCCAGAGCTCGCCCTTCTCGCCTATGACGTCGAAAATATCCCCGGAGGCGTAGATCAGATAGGGATATCCGCCCTCGGTGCGAGTGTCGATATTAAAGTCATAAACACTCGCCGCGCAGAACAACGTCGCAGGGCCCATAGGAGGGGTGCTGCGTTCAAGGTGCCCATCCACGACAGTATCACTTGGGGCATCCGACATGGGCATGGCGGACGAGAAGAATCCCGAGTATCGATCAGTCGGGGAAGTCGGCACATTGCTCGAGTGCGAGGAGCTGTTGATCACATCCTCGAGGAAAGGTGTGTCTAGACTGAGTCTCGGTAGGCTTGGGAAAGGCTCGATGTCGCTGGCCCTGACCGGGGCGGGGGAGCTGGTGACTTGTTGCAGCAGTTGGCCGGGGGTGTCTGGGACCATTCGGCCAGATAGAATGGAATCAGCCCGGTAGCGGCTGCTACGGCTAGAGTGGCTTTCCATCTGGGGAGACTGGAATGATTGGCTGCCGACGCTGAAATCCCGGGACATGTTTGGTGAATCATCAGTCATAGACCCAGGTCGCGCATTTGAGCTGTTCACCGTAGAAGGACGGCGAGGCGACATGGGGTTTTGCTGCTCACTGGGCGAAAGGGGGACCAAATTGAGCGAATGAGCCACCATCGACCCATTGCAGGAGCTTAGCTCCCCCATTCGTGCCTCCATCAAAGTGTGATCACTATTGAAGTCGCTGATGAGCCTGTCGAGGTCATTGGGGAATAATTCCACATGAGCACCAATCTTTTTCTGTAGAACACTGTACCACACAGTTTGAATTTCGACAAAGTTCTTCAGACACGCCGCCATCAGTTTGGAAGTCAATGCATATAGTTTAGGCAATTCATCCTTCAAAGTATCGTTCAAAGCTAGGAACTGCTCGCCCTGCTCGATGGTCTTCTTATCCGGTTTGTCGCCGCGGTCTTTGATGGCTTTGTAGCGTGCATACTCCGGGAGTCGCTTGTCGCGCTTCCGCATGACTCGCTGGGGTGCGTTGTAAAGTCCTAGTAATTCAACCATCGGATCGATGACCGTTTTGCGGACGACAGCGAGCTGCAATAAACGTTAGTATTCTGTTCAAAATATAAAAACGACACAACATACATGTTCTGGCAGAGCAGTCGACACAAGTTCCTGAACTGTCATCTTGAACTGATGCCACTTGCTCTCCAACTGTGGATATGGAGAAGGCGACATGCCAATAATCTCTTCGATCGAATCGGCATACTCATTGAACTGATTCACATAGAGCTGCACATCCCGGGAGTAACTCTCAGCGTCACGCATGACAACCTGCAACTGAAAATAGCCGTCGCTAAGTTTCTGCGCTAGTGAATCATAGGTTTTGTCTTCAAACAAGTCGGAGAGGCCAACTTGTTGTCTGAATTTCTCCGTGCGGCGACCAAAGGCTTTAGAAAGACCGGTACGCACATCGGACTGGTTGCGCTTTCGACCGACAGCTTGACCAACAAGGTCTACTCGTTTTTTCAGCTCGTTGATACGATGAGAAACATTTGTCACCTCTTCCAGGGCATTGGCAATTGCCGCTCGGTCCGGGTGGTCGTTTGGCGTTGACTCCAATAGGTCGCGGAGAATAAGGGGATACTTCAAGATCCTTTGCACTGGTTTAACGAGCAAAGAGTCCAAATCCCAGGCGGTCGTGAGATCCATAGCACCCTTCTGACATTCGCTCAGCCAAAAGCCCACTTTTGGACTACGCTGCACGATCTGAAGTTTCTTGTTTGCGGCATCATGGTTCTTCAAGTAGTCGGTGTACACCTTTTCCATCTGCGTCATGTGGGTAACAAAAATCTGACCAACAGAGGTCGCGCGATCCTTTTCAAGCTCCGACATTCCTGCAAGCTCGGTTACTTCATCGGATTCTGGGGTTGTGGATTCGGCAGGCTGATTGTTACGCTTTCGCTTGCTGGTCCATCGCAAAGCCTTTGGTATGACGTAGACGCTTTGTGCTGCTTGCTTAAGATCATACAAGAACTTGTCGGAGAAGGCCGCGACCTGATCGGAATTGCCGAAGAGAACCTTGACATCATCAGGATCTAAAACCGTGAGCGAGGTCCTTTTGTAGATGTCCTCAATGATTATCATATCATGACCAAAGGTATGTTCCGTATCAACAAGTTCTTTGATTATGTGGCGCCGCTTCTTGAGACGTCGTTGTTCTGGAGAAGGCGAGTCCTTCGGCTCAACACGGAAGGTTTGCTCGGTGGACGGAACAAGTGAAGTAGCGGAGGAGTCAGCGGCCACAGTAGATTGAATAGACTCCAAATTTCGGAAAGAAGAGTCCTGACTGCTACCCGGGCTGTGTCCCAGACCTCTAGGAGCAGCCTGCGTACTGCGATTGAGTCCAACGTATCCCGATGGCTGACCTCCAAGAGGCTCATTATCGGCTGGGGGCGTTGTTGAGGGCGGGATGAATGCCGATGAAGAATAAACATGAGACTGAGTCTGCTCGTTGGAAGCTTGGATATCAACGGAGACTCCAAGGCCATTATTCGTACTTGATGTACCAGCGTCGTGGTGTGCCGAAGGTACCAGACGGGGTGTGAGCACCCCTTCAGTACGCATGCCATCGGTTTCGGTGTTAGGGGTCAAAACCTCATCTTCAGCCGCGACCTGCATCCAGTCCATGATGGAAGGAGATGCATGTTCCCAATCATCACGCCCAACCAAACTAGCCGCGTGTGAGAGTCTATCTGATGTCTGGAAATCCTTGAATCCTGGAACGACAACTGGATCGTCAGTCAGACTATCGGGTCGCCCATCTGTACGTGTATCAGTGGGATGAGATCGAGGCTCGGATGAGGGGTGGATTGATGAGCCAGGGTGGTGGCTCCTGCCTCGCGTCAACTCCTCCAGGTAGAGCTGAGTGACACGCTTCGAATCCCATCTGCCCAATCTAGCCAAGCTTGGTGGAGTAGAGAAGGCATTGGATCGAAACTGCTCAGATGTCTGAAGTGTATTCGGTCCCATTACGCCGTGGTCCTGAATTGGAGCGGGTGGTTCATCGTCCGCTATTGAAGCTGGCCTTGTTGAGACAGCTGAACAAGTTTCAGTTGGTGGTTCTGTTTCACGGCCTTGTAGGAGATAATCATCTCCACTCTCGTCACACTGCTCGTCACAGGTGGAATGTTGGTTTTGTCCAGAGGACCATGAACTCATACTCCATCGGTTGTGAAGATGAGTCCCATTTTGAGCCTGGTTCATTGATACACGCTCAGGCTCTTGAGTATTGGTGCTACTAGACGAGTTGTAGTAGGTCGTATCTCCAAGCATAATCTGGATGGACTCTCTGTCGTCGTTCTCTGAAAGACTGCAATCAGGTTCGTCGCATGAGTCGTCACTCGGACTGGACCCGCGGATTTGCATTATTTGTTCCAGAATAGTTCGATGAGAAACGCTGGGATTGCGCAGCAGCAGCCCGGACTGCGGCTCAGGATCAAAAGTAGTGACATGGGTACCGTCGGAGTCCGATGCGGCACCCGAGTGTGTCGTGTCTTCATTGGTAGGCCGTCCCTCACCCGAAGTGGTTGAATTCACACCCTGTGGGAGGCCAAGAGTTGGAGAGTCCATTGTTGTGTGTGGCGCTGCCATATCCGAAGCCGGCAAGGCAGTGTTGAGATGCAGCCTAGGAACGGCTTGAGCCCTATTTTCCTTGTAATCAACCGAACCGGTCGACTCTTTGATCATCGTAGCCATCTCATCGGATTTCGGGGCGTTGGTTACAGGCGGGTTAGGGGTAATTGTAGGTTCATCCATCAATTGCTTGGAATCTTTATGTGTCTCCTGCTCTCGCACCAAAGCGTGACGTCGAAGCTTTGCAGCAGCTGATCTGTCCGGTCCTCTGTCATTCTGGTTCCCTTGAACGCCTGGGTTGCTTGAATGTCGGTTGATTGCCTGTTGAATGTGCCGGCGACGAGCGTCAAAATCAACCTTACCCAATTCAGGTAATTTTCGATCAGGACGAGACCGCGAGTCACTGTGGGTGGCGTGTTTCTGTAAATTTAAAACTCTATCTCCGATTTTGGAGCGTGGAGAGACCGCGGCATCATGTGAAACGGGTTGTCGGGGTCGTGAACTGCGCAACGTAGGCGACTTTTTAGGTGGTGGCTCAGCGATGTAGGCCTGAAGTCGCCGACTGGATTCGGACAATTGATTGCGTGTTCGGCCGATTGCTAGATCCCGCCTACCACGCGAGGTTGTCGCGAACGAAGCGGGATCATCTGCTGGCATGCGGTGAGGACTTTGTTTAGCTGACGGAATAGGAAGGCGGCTACTGCCCTTGGGCGGCGAGGTAATGGCGGCGGATCGGCTGCTGAAGGTTGGATTGGAGGATGGTGATAAGCTTTCGGGACCGGAAGCAGTGACGAGACGGTGCGAGGAGACAGGAATGCGAGACTTGGAATTTGGACTGCCCGGGGGCGATCCATGATCGGGCTTGGTCCGCAGCAAGGGCGCGGGTACGGCCATTTCAGGATTCCACGGTTCTGCAAGGGGTTCTCTTGTTTTATCCAAGTCACTTTGAACCCGGCGATGTTTGCCAGTGGTATTTATCCCAGCGTGAACTGCCTCCAAAGAAGTTGTGTGTCCAAGATACCATGCAGTAGGTGTGAGTGGTGTTTTTGTGGGATATCGATCGCGATGGTCAAGGAAGGCCGGGTTTGGGCTTGGAAGGCTTCCATCCGACCCGCGGCGTTGTTGTAGACGCGATATGACTCCGTTGTTCAATTGTGTGTTGATTGGCAACAGTTCATCAAATAATGGCCGATGAGGATGGGACTCTGTGGTCCGTTGGAACAGAGGCGGCGGAATAACACTCTTTGTGCCTAGGGGTGGACCGAATCTATCTGTCTCTGGCGACGATGGGGTCGAATCAACTAGCGCTCGAGGATTGCTGGTGATTGACTCTGGTAGAGAATCACGATACTGACGATGCCGTGGTAACACCCGATTTCGCTCTCCGTCAACACTTCCGGAAGGGCTCGGTGCCCTTGAGATTGGACGAGAAATAGAGGGCAAAGGGAGGATCTGATCAGAGGTTTTGTTGAACTTGTTGACAAGATCTTTGAATGAGGGCTGCCGTGACCTTGCGTTCGTATGTAATGGGGGTATGTTGGCCGAGGGAGCTCCTAATGTTGGAGAATCTGATGTTGAACGATATGGTTGACGTCTAACACGCGATGACTCCAACATGTTTGTTGGCAGGGGTGACACTTTGTCACCGACTGCAGGATAATCGGCCGCAGCCATGCCCGTTCTTACATCGCCGAACCCCTCTCTTACATTGGATGAAGTTCCTGGCAGGGATCCACGCTGGCGATAATAGTCAGCAGGGTCTGGAGACTCCCCTCTACGGTCTTCCAATTGATCGCTCGACAGATGATCCGTGGAAGTGGAGGGATTATGGGATCGAATGAAGCCCGACGGTAGTGGAGAATACGTGGTCGATGATTGTGCCTGGGGGGAGAAAGAGACGGTCGGCGAGTCACCTAAAGAAGTGGTAGTGTGACCATTGACAGATTGGCCAAATACCGGAGCCGACGATTGTCGCCCAAACGGAGGCGGGTCGCGATACCGGACATCAAAACCCTGCTCGTCACCGCCAGACATCTTGCATGCTTCAGGCCGACAGGTCGACGTGGACTGATCGCGACCTTTCGGTTCTTGGCGGGTTGAGCTGGTGCGTTGTTCCAGGATGGTCGCCCAACGGGAATGTCGCAGGTGAGTCGATTCAGGCTACAAAGCAATCCTCTCGGGTGGCGCACACCCATTCAGCATTCATATTTGAGACACTCGCAAAACAAAAAAAAAACCACCGCGATATCGAGGGGATATGTCCCCCGTCGAACCTAAAACGAAGATGTTTGAATGGAGTTCGGATCGGAGGGATCGGAGGAGGGTAAAGTGGTGAGATCGATGATCGGCCAGTTGCCGAAATTACACTCTAGCGAGGGGAAGGACAAATAGGAGGGTCGAGCTCAGGACTGACGTTTTGTCTAGCAGCAGCGGACGCTGATAGGTGATGGGACCTGGTAGTTGAGGGGTTTGAAAGCGAATCTTAGCGGTGGGCCGGTTTGTTAGCTCTCCGGGGCCAATCCATTTTGACGGGCTGACATACACTAGTGACAATGTGAAGTTACAGTGTCGATCTATTTTTGGCTTGTGTTGGATAAATGAAATTGATGAGTTCGAAAAGAAGAAAGAGAAGAGATGAGAAGAAAGAAATTGGGGTGGATAATATGTTTTAAGGTGAAACTGGATTTGGGAAGTGGATTTCGTGAATTTCGTGGATTTCGTGGATGTCGTGGATGTCGTGGATTTGGATTTCTTTGTCTTTTGTTCATTGTTACACTTTGTAGGGCTGTACTGTATGTACAATATGGGTAATTGTATACATATATTTTCTTGTATGTATTCCTGTCTACACTGTAGCTAGTGAAATACTTTCACATATATTCAACACCTACAATACCGTAACTAAAACCTATGTATATTGTTTCTCTTCAGGAACAAGATTAATCCCTCGGCCCATGGATGACGCAGTGGAGACGCAATGGCCAGGTATCTAGACCGCCCGTTCCATGGTTCACTCCGATGTTTAATTGGTAGCCTTGATTGGTTCCTGCCCTGTTCCTGTTTCACGTGAAGGCTCTTATGTTGTAACACTTTATTATACCTAGGTACTTTCTATGTATACAGAGACCTTCAACAGTTGATCATCCATGTGTAAAAACTAATACTAGGAAGGTGCCCGAATTCGAGAAAGCTAGGGAGGATTCACATATCCGAACTTCCTGCTTGCTGCGGAACCTTGACGCGTCGCGCGTCGGGGAACTCGTCGCCTAAATCTATCGACACGCATTGGAGTAAAACCAACATTGGAAACCATAGGATCTGAGCAGAAATTACACCTCAAATCACCTAACATGGGCAAGAAGCGGAAACGACCCATCAAGGACGGGCCCACGTCCTCGTCTCACATGGGTATCACCACATCTCCCCGCCGTTTCAGAACCCCCCACGCGCCAATTTCCCTGGAAACAAAAACAAGCCATCCCGTTATCTCCCTGTACTACCAGCATGTCGTATCCTTGCGGGAGTACCTGCTCCAGCAACTTCCCGTGACCTCCAAGTCGCGTCGGCGTCGCATCCTAACACTGGGCTCGCGTGAAGACCAACACCACAATACACAATCCCAAACATCCCAAACATTGGCGCAGCTGCTAGACTTTACCCTGGTGGGTGTGCTGAAGGAATCTTCTCCCACTCTCAATTCGGAGCGACAAAAGCAATACTCATCTTTTAATGAGTCTCAATTGCGGCCGAGTCTCGTCAGCACCGATACGGGGCCGACCTGTCCGCAGTCCGAAGTGCGCCCATGATGTGCGAATTATTTCTAGGTGTCCGACTGCTAACCCTTGTTGCAGGTGGTTGATTTTGTGATCTGGAAACTCTTTAGTCAGAGCCATGGCTCCTACCAAAGGCCCGAGCATTTGCTGACGCATGGCTTCCAACGCCCGTATAATGGGCAAAATGCTCAACAATTCCCGAATCAGAATGTGCGAGTTCTCAAAGAGGGTGCATGGACAGAGGTCCTCGGCTTACTTGGTAGTAATGGCGAGGAAATTATGATGCAACTCCTTTTCGATTGCGGAGTTTTTGCCGCTATTGACGCTCGAAGGAGAATATACTACCAACTCAGTGGTATGGTTTTGTTAAGGTGTGGAGAGGGACTTGAGCCTAATTAGCTGATCTTTCTCTAGGCCTGCCGCTCTCGGTACTCGAGCCTTTGAGCGATGCGTCCTCGGGAGCCAATGGGTCTGCGACTACAGCACAAAACCCAATGCCTACCACTGATCAGAGAACCCCCAAAGAGAAAGCCGATCGTACACGGAATTCCGATAAGACACTCCAAAGTCCGAACAGCATTGTGTTTCTTCGACGGCGTATTCTCTATGGACGCGTCGAGTCCAACAAGAAAGTACCTTCTGGACTAGGACAGGCACGTACGTGCTTCGCCGTTTGAATATCGAATTCTAGGTTTAAACTAATCTCCATTCTAGATGTTCTTAGCCGCTTCTCATCACTTGATTCAATGGCAGAAACAGTCCATGTAATGAAGTACATCTTTCCCCGGCAATTTGGCCTGCGGAATGTGTTTAAGCTGGACTCGGATAACTGCAACATCATGGATGACTCGAAGACTTTCATGTTTCGTGAGAGTGAGATATCTCGTTTGGAAGAAGAGAAACGACTCCAGCGGCCCCAACCCAAGAATGAATTCGCAGACGCAGATTGTGGTGTCAAGGTACCTAAGAGGCTTCGTGGAATTACTATAGAGCTTGTCCGGAAGCTCCGGAACCGCAACGCACAATGCTCCTATGGAGAGTTGCTGCGATACTATTGTCCAACCGAAGTGAGACACTTTTGTTTACAATGGCTAGGATTGTGTACTGACCTTTGGCAGCAAACCGGACCTGGGAGACTTGGCGCGTTTGCCTCCACACCTGATGCCAACAAAAGCGAGCCTATCTCCTCTCTCCAGTCAAATTTAGTAACACAGGTGCAAATTAATCACCCATCGTCAAGTGATAGTTCGGCACAAACCTCAAGTGATGGTTCGAGATTAGAGTCGCACATCACTGTCGACGCATCTTGTGGCATCGATGCCGAGAAACCAGTGGCTCGAAAAACTCAAGTCAGTCTAACTGATTATGCGACTCCGGCTTCTTCCGTCTCAGCTTTTTGTCGAGCGGTGATCCAGAAATTGATCCCTCGACAATTTTGGGGGGTTGGTCCGGATGGCGCTTTGAACTTAAAGCTTGTTCTCAGACATGTTGACCGTTTTATCAAATTACGTCGATTCGAGAGTCTAAGTCTGCACGAAGTATGCAAAGGTATCAAGGTAAGTCATCGTTTGCACTGGACTAATCATCTGAGACAATGCCGTACTGATCGACACGCTAGGTAACAAGCTTTCCTTGGCTCGAACCACCCCAGGTCCAGACTAATTCATCATCTGAGACAAGATCGAAGATCGCCTTGTCTGACTTCCACAAACGCACCGAACTATTTCACGAATTCATGTTTTGGATTTTTGATTCAATTCTTATTCCTCTCATTCGTTCGCACTTCTATGTCACCGAGTCTCAAACGCACCGAAACCGCCTTTTCTATTTCCGCCATGATATGTGGCAGCAATTGACCCAGCAACCTTTCGGGGAGTTGAAGGCAACGATGTTCGAGGAACTCGAACCAGATCAAGCCCAACGTGTGCTGGCACGGCGATCTCTTGGGTTCGGTGCTCTCCGTTTGCTTCCCAAATCTACAGGCCTCCGGCCCATCTTGAATCTTCGCAAACGAGCTTTGAAGAAATCGTCATGGGGAAAACGGCGCACGTACCTTGCCGCCAGCATCAATACAACTATTACACCTATCTATAACATGCTGACCTACGAGCGACAGCAAGCTCCGGCCAAATTGGGTTCGTCAATGCTCTCCATTGGAGACATGCACCGCCGATTGAAGGCGTACAAAGAACAATTGTCCAAACGGCTGCTCTCGGGTCCTAAATCATCGAAATCCAAGCTCCCACAGATGTACTTTGTCAAGCTTGACATCAAAGCTTGTTTTGATACCATCCCCCAAAAAAAGTTGCTTGATCTGATCGAAGAGCTGGTCTCTGAAGAGAGCTACCGCATCTCAAAGCACGTCGAATTTCAACCACCCGCCCCAACTACGCAAAACGGGAAGCCCACACGAAGGTTTATGGGCCGCGCTGCGCCTGCGACGAGACCGCAACACCTACCCGATTACGTCAACAGTGGAGGCACGACGCGAAAGGCCAATACCGTTTTTGTTGACTCTATAGCTCAGAAAAATCATGATACTAATAGTCTTCTGGCCCTCCTCGATGAACATGTTCGGCACAACCTTGTGAAGATAGGCAAGAAATATTTCCGCCAACGCAACGGCATCCCTCAAGGCTCCGTGCTGTCCAGCATCCTTTGCAATTTCTTCTACGCTGAGCTAGAGCGAAAAGTACTAGGTTTTATCAAACCCGAGGATTCTCTACTCCTGCGACTCGTGGACGACTTCCTCCTGATCACACCGGATGCAGCCATGGCAATGCAGTTCCTGGAAATAATGATCCGGGGCCAACCCGCGTACGGCGTACAAGTCAATCCAGCCAAAAGCATGGCCAATTTCAGCGCAGCAGTTGATGGGATTTTTCTCCCCAGACTAGAAGGGACCCCTTTATTCCCGTACTGTGGTAGTCTTATAGACACCCGTACGCTAGAACTCCACCGCGATCGAGACCGCATCTTAGAGGGCGGCGAGTCAGCTGCTGCGACTCTTTCCAACACCTTAACCGTTGAGGCCACCCGCCTCCCCGGTCGCACCTTTCATCGTAAAGTGCTCTCCTCATTCCGTCTGCAGCTACATGCCATGTACATCGATGACGGGCACAACTCGCGCGCAGTTGTGCTAGCCAATCTCTACTGCAGCTTCATCACTTCTGCCATGAAGATGTACCGCTACATGAAGTCACTTCAGGGCCGTGCGCATCCCGGCCCAGCGATCATAACACAGACTATCCACGATCTAATTTCACAGACGAATGGCACGATCCAGGCCAGGCGTGCTAGTAATTCAGAGTCTTCATTCTCGTGTTTCGTCCAGCGATCTCATCTGCAGTATCTGGCTTCTGCAGCGTTTCGGTTTGTTTTGAAGCGCAAGCAAACGCGGTATGTGATGGTGCTCCGCTGGCTAGACGCGCTGATCAAAGATGCTCGACCCACATCAGATTCCGAGGCTTTAAGGATGACGCAGGTTGTGAAGAAGGGAAATGCGATGTTTCAGGAATGGCGATTCTAGAATAATTCTAAAGTGTTGGACTGTGGATTGTAATGTCGGCGGATCCAAATAATCGGTGTAATTGTACGATCAATTGCTCCCAACTTGTACAATGTACAATCGTACACTATCTCCTAGGGCCAGTTAAACACTGTAGGTTACATACGGTGCCACGTCTATCCAGCCCGTCCTGGACATGAATCCAACTGGATCCGACTAGAAGTGATCATGGTTCAGGGGTTTAGGTCCATATATCTGTGTTCAGAGTCTTTCAAGGCTGTGTAAGTCTATCCCTTCCCATCTAGGCAGAGATCGGTTTATCTCCAGAAATGTATTAAATACTTAATCGGTACTTCTTGATCACCCCTTTTGTACTAGTGCCGTAAAGTATCCCCGAGGTACCCCCCTGTTCTCGGCCAGACCGAGTGCGGCACTGCCTGAGGCTCTCCGCTTGCAGACTTGAGCATCACGGTTTCTTCTTTTTCACTTTCTTTGGAATTTCTTGTCTTCGTCTCTCGTTTGAATCTTTTACTTCTTTTCTACTCACTTTCAACCCCCCCACACTCATTCTCACCTTTTTTGTTTACACTCCAACCCCCCTGGTCTCCAATGGTCACCCCGTAATCTTCTCTCCTGATCCCTCTTTACAACACCTGATCTGGATTTCATCAGGCTGCGGCTGTGCCTGCAATTCGCTTCTACATTAATCGACCTCTATTGCGGTGTTATTGTTTCCTGTCTGAAACCTATCGACCACTCTCATCCAAAAACCCCGATCCTCGCGTTTGTTGTTGACCCCTTCCGGCTATCCCGTTGATTTCCACCCACTCTGTTTTTTTCTCCCGGGTAGATCAGAATTGTGGGGGATCAATACGTCTGAATAATTACATGAGATCATGACCACCGTTTTACCGATACCCAATTCTCCCCCCGAGCTCTCCGGGTCCAAATCCTCCAAATCCTCCTCGTTTCATTCTTCCTCCCACCTGGACGGTCCGGACAGTATCTTTACCGACATCTCGAATTTTGAAGATATTGGCTTGGAAGATGACGCCGACTTGTCATACGCAGATCCACCAGGCTCCTACGGCCGCTCTGGGGTAATGTCACGGTCGCCCGCCCCCAGAATGTCAAGCAAAGTCCCCGCGACCTCGACTCGCGACTTGACTGCGGCCCCAAAGCCTCGCAAGCGAAGCCCCCTACCTCCGATTCACAGTGGATCGGCCAATGCGCCGGCAGGCTCCCTCACGGCGAGAGCTGCAAACCGGACACATTCGAGCAACACATTGCAGTCACCTGGTTTGACACCGTCGCAAGCTCGCCGTTCACGATCTGTCTCACCACTCCGGCCGACATCCACTCGCTCCACCTCGAGCACCAGCCTAGGTCTGTCTCCGGTATCCGCACGAGTACCCATCCAGAAACAAACATGGCAACCGAATCGCAAGTCGCTTAAAGACTTGGAAGAAGAATACCATGATTCGGACGATGAACTACCGGACGATGCTAGTCTGTGGAACATTCCTATTTCTCCGCGGCCAGCCCAAGAACGGGCTCCATCACGGTCCGCCAGTCCAAATGGTCGCAGCCCCGGGCGGCGGCCTCTGCCTATCCAGCACACCGTAGCGGGAAGCGATAAACCAGCGTCACCCGAAAACACGGCTAAGGCATCCCGCATGAAGCGTATACAACGATCGAGCTCCGCAGGACCGGAGCGTGGACAGCTCTCGCCACGCAACCCTCGCACCTACTCATACAACAGTTATCTATCAGACTTGTCCGAGGAAGCAAAGATCATCACTGAAGCTCTGGAGCTGCATGCTGATGATAAAGACCGCAAGCGGGAGGAGAATGTTCAAACTGGTGCTTCGCGGAAGTCCAGCGAGGACTCGCATCGCGCATCTCGTGATGCTGTCGCTTTACCGCCTCTGCAGAAATCCAATACCATGATCGATCCGCTGCCAATTAGCAAGGAGAAAGAAAAGGTCCTATCGCGGACACGCCCAAGCTGGCTTCCGCCTAAGGACCAGAAGGAGGAGAAAAGGCACCTGAGGCAGTATCAGCAAATGATGGCCCAGTCTCGAGAACTCGGTATGTGCTCAGACAGGATCCTGTAGTATTGTGAGCCTTCTAATTGGTATTTCAGAGAAACGCAAAGCTGCTAAGGTTGCAAATGCGCAGTGTGAAAAGGACAACACCCGAGCAACACTACAGAACATATGGGATGAATACGTATATCCGAATTGGGAGCTCGCTCTCCGCGAGCCCCGAATTCGCGAGTTATGGTGGCGGGGAATTCCGCCTCGCAATCGGGGCACTATATGGGAGCGAGCTATTGGCAATGAACTAGCATTAACCGAGGAAACCTTTACCAAAGCGCTTCACCGAGCCAAGGATCTCCAAAGCCAGAAGGATGGAGAAAGCGAAAACAACAAACGACTGCTAGACTGCTTTGAGGCAATCGAAACAGACGTGCCCAAGGCCTTCCCAGATCTGAACATCTTCCAAGAAGGCGGTCCACTACGGGAAACCCTCGTTGACGTCCTGAAAGCATATTGCATGTACCGGAGCGACGTCGGCTACATCCACGGCCTGCACACCATCGCTGCCCTCCTCCTTTTGCAATTCCCTACCCCCGCTTCCGCCTTCCTCGCCATGGCCAACGCGCTCAACCGTCCTTTACCCGTCGCATTCCTCACTTGGGACCGCGGCGCCATGGCTCGCTCCTACATGTTGGCCTCAGACACCTTGCGCTACAAGTTCCCCCGTCTGCACACTCATCTAACGGAAACCCTCCACTTCTCCGAGGCAGAGATCTGGGAGCCTATCTTCCGCTCGCTGTTGACAAACGGCCTGGACCTCGAGCGCATCTCCCGCGTCTGGGACTGCTGGGTCTTCGAGGGCGACCGCATCATGATCCGCTCCGCCGTCGCCATTCTGGGTTGTCTCCAGGCCCAGCTGTTCTCCTTCCACCAGACTGATGACCAGTCCCGTCTTGCTGTGCGCAACGTGCTGGGCTGGGGTCCCCGCAATCATGGAGCAAATACCCAGAAACCCAAAGAGCGACACAGCGCCCCTGCTGCAGCTGGCTTTGGCGGCGGGCAGATTGAGAACCCTGGCGTTGGTGATTATTGGGTTCTTACTGCTGCAGGCAACGAGGATGGGTTTATGAAGGTCGTCCGAGAGGCTGGGAAGGTGCGCCAGCCAATTCAACCAACTGAGCAAGCTCAGTAAACTTGCTGGGTATGACACGGGCTGTGTTTAATTGCGCCTTCACTTTAACCCCAGCCTTATGTTCTTCATTTTTCCTCCTCGCCATACCCCTCATCCACGATGCTTCATCCATCTTGATATCCACTCGCTATCCCAGAGAATGCATAGTACGACATCAGACCCTAGCCAACGTGCCTACTTGTCTTACCATCCATTCTCTACCCCGTATACACACTTGTCATTCGCTGCCCAGCCGCTTTGTCTATTCTCTATATCATGGACTGCCTGAGAACCATTCGTTTCTGTCTTCTCATTATATTATCTATCTTCTTTTTTTCACATCCAGGAACCCCAATATTCTTAGCTCATTGATTGGTCTTTTTTCACTTCCTGCTTTTCCTACTTCATCTTGTATTTTTAGCCATCCTGACTTTCATGCCCTGATGCAATCACTGTTTTTTCATTGTTGGTACGTACTTGTTTAGTGGTATTACAAGCAATTCAGGTCTTTTTTCAGTCTTTCTATCATTCCAGCGAAACATATTACATTTTCATACTTGGGAGGTAGTGTTGTATTCCAGGGGTAGGTGGAGGTAACTGACTGATGCATCTAACGACGCGTGAAGGATGAAAAGGTAGCGTTGTTTGGCTTATGTAGTAGCGACACCCTATACCGCAGTGTTGGGTATAGCTCCTCGGGGTGGGAATGGGGCCATGGCCAGGCAACTTTCCGAAACGTGATTAACAGATATGATGTTAGATACTACAATTACCTATTGTACGTACTCTACTGCGTGCTTTTCCCTCAGCCTGTTTTAGCTTCAGAAAACTAACGACATACTCAGAGGCACGGTTCTTGTTTTGATATTTTCGAGACTTTCGCCAGGACACAATGAGCCAAGAGGCTGGGCGACGATATCGTGACATGATTCTTCGTCTAGGCGCGAGCCAGTCTGAGATGAAGACTTCGAGAGGTTATCTAGGCCGTGAGCCAACTACCGGACCATATCTTGAGTGGCTAGGGGCTAGACCCCGACACACATAATATAGCTACATAGGTTTATAATAAAAGCAAACCCCGGAAGAGGATAGACTACATCTAGGAAAGGGATATGTGTCAAATATCACATTTTTTGATAAGTAGTTATGTTCATTAAATCCTGAGCAACACGCTCAATTGGCATCTTTCACGTTTCTTTCGGTAAAGCCATGAAATCATAGTGGCAAGGAAATCAACATTGAAATATTGCTTGTAATTACAAATGACCAAAAAAGTACCAAGAGGTAGGGGTACCAGGTAATGAAGCAATCCAATCTGCTCCATGATAAGTGTATGTATGATGTGACCAATTTCCTGTTGGATTTACAGCCAGCTTGGTTTTCTTTTTCATTAGTTAGTTTTTTTTGGGGGTTTTTTTTTTCTTCTTTCTTTCACAGACAATCATTTTCAAAGACCCCATTACCACGAAGCCCAGGCCACAGGTCCCTTCGGGAACATCCGGACCAAGACCTTGCGCAGTTCATCCATACAGAGGACGCCCATTGCAAGACCAAGAGGAATGCACCAGAACTCGATTGGGACTGAGGCGGTGCTAAAGAGAGTCTGGAGGCCGGGGACTTCAGTGACGAAGATAGCGATGATGAACGAAATTAGAATCGCCAGTGGCAGCCATGGGTTGCGGCGGGCTGGACGGATCGGATCGGCTTGTAGGATGGACATGCGCTTGCTGCGGACAGACAAGATGTTGCCCCATTGCATGATGACCAGAGTCACGAAGTAAACACACTGGCCTACGCTGATGAAGTGGTTCAATTCATCCTCGGTATATCCGTGGAAGCCTTCGGCATAGCCCTCGAATGCAAAGATCAGGTCGGAGAAAGGGATACCGGCGTGACGCCACATGTATAGGAAGAACATGGAGTGGGCACTGAAGGCTTCCATCACACCGACGAACAAGTACGACTGACCGTAGATGCGGAGGTTGATGAGGTGGTCTTTGGTTGGACGGCGTGGGGGGAGGCTGAGGAGGTCGAATTCTTCTTTCTCCATGATGATTGAAAGAGATAGGAACAGATCGGTGAACACACAGACGATGATCATGAGGAATGTGCTTAGTGGAGAAGGACAGCCAAAGAAAACGTTCATGATCACGGGCCAGATCTCAGACCAACTACCTGCTGGAAGCAGGTAGGCGATGACCTTTTGCAAATTCTGAAAGACTAACCGACCAAGGCGAATGGCCTCAATGATAGAGTCGAACTTGTCCAAGAGCACCAGATCAGCTGCTTCAATTGCCACATCGCTGCCGGATCCGACTGCAATACCTACGTCTGCTGCGCGTAGGGCTGGCGCATCATTGACACCATCACCTGTCACAGCAACCACGGAACCGCGAGCTTGAAGTTCTGTCACAATGCGAAGCTTTTGCTCAGGGGTGGTGCGAGCGAAAACAATCTCATCGTATCCGCAGACTGTTTCCCAGTCTTCTGAAGTCAACGCTGACAAGTTGGGACCTTCAAGAAGCAGGCTGTGTCGAGACTTGGGAACTTTGACTTCCATTGATGGGTCGAGGCTATACCTCAGCTCTTCGATGGTGTCTGGCTCAGCTTGTCCATCATAGATTCCAATCTCACGAGCGATGGCAGCTGCGGTCAATCCGAAGTCACCGGTAACCATGAAGAAACGGATACCCGCCTTACGGCAAGCTGCGACAGTCGAGGCTGTCTCCGGGCGTGGCGGATCAATAATACCAAAGATACCGAGGATTGTGAGATCCTGCACACCGTGGTCTAGCATTTCATTACTGAAATCATTGGAGCCAGGAGCAGAGTGTGGGATGTAACGACGCTGGCAGATGACAATCACCCGCTCTGCGCGACGTGAAAGTTTAGCCTGGAAGTTGGAGAACTTTTCCCGCGCCCCGACATCTAGTGGACGAACTGCATTGTGAACGACAGACCAATAACTGGTGCAACGATCCAACAGCACATCCGGTGCTCCCTTAACGTAGAGAATGAACTCCTTGGTAGATTTGGGATCACGATGCAGGGTGAGCATCCACTTGTTCTTCGAGTTGAATGGAATCTGATGCACACGTTCATATGCAGCCAGGGCAGTCGGGGAGTTTAATCCAACACTGTCACCCAGTCTCAAAACTGCTGCATCTGTAGCATTGCCATTGACGGCACGTTCATTAACGGGCATATCCATCGTAGTAGGGTCGAACATGGCATCATTGCACAGAATAGATGCCTGCAGCATATTCTTTAGGCCGCCGGGAAGATCAACAGTGCCAGACTCGCTAGGAGCTAAATCCTCGAGGTTATATTCCCAGTCGACCATTCCGAGTGACTTGACGAACATGCGATTTTGAGTGAGAGTGCCAGTCTTGTCGGAGCAGAGTACATTCACACAGCCCAGAGTTTCAACGGTTGCAAGTCCCTTGGGCAAAATGTTGGTATGTTTCATCCGCTTGGCAATCATCATAAGGGTCAATGCGACGGCGACAGGCATTCCCTCGGGGATGAAGGCAACAACACACCCCATGACATTGTTCAACATGGCTACAACACTCATGTAGGAAGGGTGATCCTTGCGCAGCCATCCTAGCCAGGTGAACAGGATCAGTAAAGCCAAGAACAATGTAAGAATGACAATAATTGTGACGAAGCGATTGATCTCGCGTTGGATCAAGGTTGTCTTCTGCTTGACACCAGCTGTCATCGACGCAATACGGCCCATCACGGTGCGAGAGCCGGTCAAAACGACAATTCCAATAGCATTGCCATTAGTGACGCCGGTTCCCATGAGAGCAATATTGCGAGTCTCCAAAAAGTTGGTCTCGGTGCAATCAATGGCGCCTTCAACCTCGTCCGACTCGCCTGTCAGAATAGCACGGTCAAAGCGAACATCGCCCGAGCTGGACAAAAGGCGCATGTCAGCTGGGACTTTGTTTCCAATTCCAATGTGAACAATATCACCAGCGACCAGTTCCGTAGCAGGGAGATGAATGAGTTTCCCATCCCGCATTACCATGGCTTCTGCGGGGAGGAGATCTAAGATCGAGTTCATGACACGCTTCGTGGACCAATCCTGGAAAGCTGAGAAGCTTGCTTGTAAGGCAATGACGATCAGAATTAGGACAGCCAGCGAAAGGTTTTGAGCCGAGGGAGGGTTGCTGAGAGGTTTCCAGCAAATGAAGAAGATGATGACTCCGACCCAAAGAACAGAGCAGAATCCACCAAAGATGTAGAAGAAGATCTTTTTGAAATAGTTCTCCCCATGGTGGGCAATGATGTTCTTGCCGTCTCGCTGCAAACGTGTGGCTGCAGAGGACGAGCTTAGCCCAGTACGCTGATCGACGTTGAATTCTCGACACAGGCTGTCGGTGGATATAATATGGAAGTCCAAGCTCTCGAAATAATCTTGGTGGGGCTGCTTCTCCTTTGTTTGGACAATAGCCTCCTTGGGAGCGTTCTGGGATTCCGAAATCTGGATGGAGATGGTTCGGAACTCAATTGGCAGTTCGGGCATTCCCTGAATGCTGCTTCTGGTGCTATGAATGGTATCGCGGCTTATCGAACGGGTCCGATTGATCTGAGTGGGCTGGTAGATAGACCGAGCCCCCTCTGCGGAGGTAGACCCCTCGAAGGTTATCTGCCTGGAACGTCCAGTGCGCTCATCATTTTTGAGCGTATCGCCTTCTGACTCGACATCGATGTCGGTCTTGCTGTTATCTGAACTGATGGGCGCCATGGGTTGATCAGAAGGTGGGTGGGAGAGGATGGTCAGAGGACGGTAAGAGTATGAGAAGAGGAGAGCCTAAAGAAGACAGACACTAAATCAGAGCACTTCAAGAGTGTCGATAGCCCTGGAGGGGAGGCAGAGACTAATAAGTGCACCGACGAAGAGTAGCTGAAGGGTTAAAGAAAAAATAGGTGTACGACCCTCAGCCTTTTATATAGGCACCAGGGTGTGCGCAGGTGGGAGGCTCCAATATGCCTAAACTCAAGCTGGTTAAGCTCAGATATGAATTGGGAAGGTTCTCCCTGACGCAAGAGATGTATCACGCAGCCACGCGAGTCCACGAGGGACCTGCCGGTTCTGGAAAATTGAGGGAATAAAGGGAAGATCCCATCCATACATGTAAGGGTCCACAGCTGTATGAGCAACTGAGGCTTGCATATTAGAGCTAGGTATTACAAACAGATGGTACCTTATATATCGATACACCCATCAGCTGTCATTGTGCTATATATATTACATACATATACAAGATTTAGGGTAATATTACCATGAAAGAGGCCCCATAGCCAATCATTAATTTGAAACCATGGATCTATGACAATACAGAACACAGCCCTAACTCGTCCCCTCTGGTTCAGCAACGAGTCTCCGTGGATATGAAACAGAAGAGATTTCTTGCTTTTTAGTAAAAAGATAAGAACAAATGCCGCACATTTCCTAAAAAAGGCAAAGTAGAACAAAAAATTAAAGAAAAGTACACAGCCACGAAAGTGCGGTGTTTATCCCCGGCCATGAGGGACCATGAGGGATTTTTCTTCTCCACAGAATTGACTGCAGACTCAATTCGGACCTCACACTACACTATACTATACCCTTCCGCAATCGAAATTTTCCTTCAATTTCGCTAAGAGCGGCTTCGAAGGATTGGGGAAAAAATAAATCGCTCTTTAACTGAGCATTTTGTCCTGTCCAATCGCAGAATATCCCAATTGACTCGAATTGAATCTGGTCCATGAGTGATGTAGGCCACAATGGAGTTGAACATTCTTCCCCCCCCCCCCCCCCCCCGGTGCTACCCTCCAACTAGATCTGTAAGGGGGAATTCACTCATTCACTTTAATCCTATACTATAAAAGGGCATTGGCTTGACGCCTCGTTGAAATTATGATGTTTTTCTCCGTTCAATTTGTTCAATTTGTTCAATTTGTTGGAGTTCTACAACGCGGTAACCGCCTCAGTGACCACATACAGAAAGAGACACGACCACACTTGTCTAACAATTGTCATGTATCCTCCAGCCCAGATTGTCGATCATCACCACACCCTGATACGAGGGAAGCTCTCAGCTGAACACCACCTGTCCAATGGTAGCGCCATCAAAAACAACAATCTACCCTTATTGGAAGCCATCCCAACAGAGGAGCAACCCTTGTTAAGGCAAGACTCAACGCCATCATTATCTACCCAATCACAATCAACATTCCCATCGCCAAACCTCCCCTTCATAGACAAATACGGTCGTTATCGCCATATGGTACACTATGGCTGTAACAGCACAACCCGTTTACATGAAAGCAAAACAAACAAAGGAAGCGATAACCAACTTGTCGCAATCAAAGTATACCGACGATCCATCCTCAGAGGTCCCCCAAGCTCTTCCCACTCAACATCCCTGCATCCAAGCCACCCAAACATCTTGCCGATCCTAGATATCCTCCATAATGAACGCGCCGAGCTCTGTCTAGTCATGCCATACTGCGCCGGTGGCGATTTAAACACCCTCCTATCTCGCAACGGTCCTCTACCAACCCAAGAAGCGGACTGTATAATCACCCAGATCCTACGCGCTCTTGCCTTCCTACACGACCACGGCACGGCACATCGCGACGTCCGCCTTGAGACAGCCCTGCTCACTGCTAACGGAGCCGTGAAACTAGCCGGGTTTGGCGACGGACATGTCCGGCGGATATGGGAGGAGTCTGCCGAGGCTGGGAGAGAAGGAATGCTTCCCCCGCGACCACAGCCACCTACAAACTATGCATGGTCGTTTACGCTACCGTGGCCGCTGAATTCATTATGTCGTCAAAATTCTGAATCTTCTTCTGGCAATGACAGTCAGGCCGTCATTGCGAACTCGCCAACAGCTTCGTTTGTTGGTATGAGGCTGCCGTATATCCCGCCGGAAGAATTCCAGCTTCATTTTCAATCCCATTGTCATGAGGAACATGGCAATCGTGGTGAGTTTGATTCTCGGCCCGCTGATGTATGGGCCACTGCTATGGTTTACATGGCGCTTGTCACCGACCGGATGTTGTGGCGTAGTGCACGTCCCGACCAGGAGGATGTGCGGTATCTAGAGTACCTTCATTCTCGTAGCGGGGAGGATGGATACCCGCCAATTGAGACTCTGGGGCAGGTATGTTATAGTATTATTTTTTGGAGCTCCGGCACAGACAAGTCACTAATACCTAGTCTCTAGAGACGTCGCAACGCTATCTATGCAATGTTGCACCCCTGCTCTCGGAAGCGTATCACAACTCCGAAGTTGTTGCGATCAGAATGGATACATGGTGTGGTAGTTTGCGAAGCGGGAGCGAAAGGATACTGAACAAGGCTGCAATTTGATACCCCGTTACAATACGTACTTGGTGGTTTGAAGATGCTTTCTTTGACATGTTCCTAGCTTTCCTTCAGATACCCACAAACAAAGAACAAATTTGTTTTACACCACCCACTACCCATCCAACTCCCAATCACACAGACCCAGCAGCAAGAACATACCCCCCATCAACAACGACACTCTGCCCATTCAAGTACTGATTACAAACCGCAAAAAGCACAGCACTACCCATATCCTCATCTCTCCCAGGCCTAGCAGCAGGAACCTTCTCCCGATACTTCTCAGCCGGAATATAACTCTTCTGCATATCATCACTCTCCCCAGCAGTCATCTCACTAGGGAAAACCCCCGGCGCAATATTATTAACCCTAACCCGCAGCTTCGACGAACTAACCTCGTGCGCGAGCATCTTCGTCAAATGAATCGCCGCAGCCTTGGAAGCATTATACGCAAAATGATGCTGCGAGAGCTTCACAATCCCCGAGATAGAAGTCGTGTTGAGCACGGTGCTGGACCAGCCATGTTCGATCTCCGAGCCGCGCTGCAGCAACGGCAGGAATGCAGTTGTCATGAAGAAGATCTGAGAGACGTTCGTGCGGAACACATCATCCCATTCGTCGAATGTCGCGGATGGGTCGTCGAAGAGGGATTCGCGGAGCTCGGTTGCATCTTCCGCTTCGGTCTTTTGCGTTTGGTTGGATATTCCGGCGTTGTTCATTAGTATTGAGAGGTGGCCTTCGCGTGTGGAGATCTCGGAGACTAGTTTCCTGATCTCGTCTTTTTTGGTTACGTCGGCTGCGAGCGGGATTATTTTGCCGCTCCCCTCGTCGTTGTCGTAAAGTGTGGCTACGTGGTCGAGTTTCTTTTCTGTGCGCCCGGTTATGTATACTTTGGCGCCGTTCACGGCTAACGCTTGCGCGGCCATTAGGCCTATTCCTGAGCCGCCGCCTGTGATGAGGGCCACTACTGTTGTTAGGATATGATGGTCTGGAGTGATTATACATTGCTCACCTTTGTCCTTTACATTGAACAGGTTTTCCAGCTTGAAGCTTTTGTTACTTTCACTAGCTGCCATCTTGACCTTGTCTGAAACAGGAGCTTTTCTGGTGGGATTTACTCCGAATTGACGACAAAGCAGGAGAGAAATCTTGGATACCCGGATTGATGGAATTGACGTTAGAACAGTCTGGTTCTTGCTGAGAGCTGGTATGTAGAATCGCGGCATGGCGGATGGCTGTATATATAGACGATTAAAATGGGGATAACCCGTGTGGGACAAAAGCTCAAACCTGTTTTGCTCCTATTTTGCCTGTTGTGTCTATGAATCACTTGTAGGTCATCTGTTGCTCCAATTTGTTTGAATATTTTTCAATTCCTGCTAAATCTAGGTAGACGAACGTGGTAACCGGGGCTCGTATGTCTCAGAATGACGTCACTGTATACTCGAAACAGAGCAGAAAGACTCAAGTAGACTAAAAACAACAAAGAAAAAGGAGAAAGAAAAAAAAAAAGAACCTGTTGGGATATATTTTACTGTTTGATATTAAACTGACTTTGATTGGAAATATTTTCGAGATTGCTCAAGCTGAAAATTTATTTAGTATATAGCTAATAGACAAGGTCTAATACGACCTGCATCAAAAGCATCCATCCTATCACCAAAGACATGAAACCAGAAAACCAGAAATACGTGCTACCCACAGATATACTCACAGCTTGGCCTTTGGTGCCAACGCCTCGCTGACCGGCGCCACCTCAACCATCATCTTACCGGTGTTAGCACCAGCATATAGGTCAATAAGACCCTGAGGCGCTGCCTCCAAGCCACCAGGCACGATATGCTCTTTGCGCTTGAGCTTACCCTCAGCCAACCAAGAGCCGAGCTCTTTGAGCGCAGCAGGGTATTGCTTCGCAAAATCGAAGACAATGAAACCCTTCAAGGTGATCCGTTGCGACTATCATCAATTAGCCCAAATCCCCCCCCAAAAAATAACCCCCAAATCCAAGAAGAACTCACAATAACACTCATGAAACTAGCCGGACCCTGCGGCTTAGCAGCATTATACTGACTGATAGCGCCACAGATAGCAAAGCGCGAGCCCTGAGCCGCCCTCGCCAAGCAAGCATCAAGGATATCACCACCGGTGTTATCAAAGAATACATCAATATACTCAGGCGTAGCGAGCTTAAGCTGCTTCTTCCAATCCGGATCCTTATAATTGACCGCCGCATCAAAGCCCAACTCCTTAACCAAGAAATCACACTTGTCCTTACTCCCCGCCAACCCCACAACACGCTTAGCGCCCTTGATGCGCGCAATCTGGCCAGCCACCATGCCCGTCGCACCCGCAGCACCAGAAACAACAACCGTGTCTCCCTTCTTCACCTGCGCGATCTCCACCATGCCAAAGTAGGCCGTCAGCCCGGTCATGCCAAGCACGGACATCGCATCCGTGGGCCGTCCGCCAGCCGGCACAGTTACCTTTTGTGCTTCTTTTGCGGTGATCACCGCGTATTCCTGCCAGCCGGAACCAGCGACGACCCAGTCGCCCTTGGCGAACTTTGATGTCAGGTCGCTGCCTACGGCGAGGACTTGGGCGATGCTCTGGCCACGCATTACGGCGCCTTGCTCGACGGGGGCGATGTAGGAGCGCTTGGCGGTGAGCCATTGGCGCATGGCTGGGTCGAGGGAGAGGTAGTGTACGCGTACGAGGAGCTGGTCTGTGGGGACATCTTTGGGGATGGGGAGGGTGTTTAGGCGGAAGGTGCCACTGCTGAGAGAAGGGTCGATGGCCGGGGCCGGAGGGGTGGTGTAGATGATTTGTTTATTGGACATTTTGAAGGATGTTTGGGGAATTAGGAGTTTAGGGAGAACATGTGTTGTAGAGAAGGAAGAGAACGCGGAGATATAAAATTATCTATGTACCATCGGAGACGCTCCATATTAGGAAAACTGCTCCTTGGACCTCGGCTTTACCCCGGCTCGAAGAAGAAGTTGTTGAATAATCAGTTTCTTGGGAATGCATTATTTGCGTTTATTTGAACATAAAAGAGATATATGCATAGATGTACCTATATCCAGCTCAGTGACATCTCTAGGACTAACAAGACGATTTATACCTCTCATAGTGACGTCATTGCCCGGTAATGATGCGTCGTCGAACTACGAGAACACTCCAACTACACTTAGTATCCTAACAACACCAGACCAACAATAAATAATACATAATCATGTCACGAGCTTACCAAAGCTACGAACACGCCGATCCGATCCAAGCCTCCCGCGGCGCAGTGGGTGGCGGCTCCTCAACCGGCGCCCCAGGCCTCCCGACAGGCCTGCACGATACACGATCCCAGTACGACGCAACCAAAGGCTACAACCCGTCTACAGGAGCTAGTTACTCGCGATCATCAGCAGGTGGACCAACTCAGACCCACCAGCGACCGCTCTCACCGTCGCCGTCTCGCAGCGATGACCGGATTGTAGGGGATGCGCCGCTCCCGCACACAGCCAGTACAGCGCAGCGGGCGGAAATGGAGGACTCTAGAGCTGCGCGGGCTGGTGAGGGGGTCGGAAATAAAGCGAAGGGTGTTGCGGCGTCAGTTCATGTAAGTTGATATATTTTTGATGGGAAATGGGGTTCTGATTGTGGTATAGGGTGCTGGAGAGTCATTGCGTGGGGCATTGAATGCGGCTGTTGACCGGGCTTTTGGGTCTAATGAGGGTGCTGAGCGGAATCAGGAGATTGCGAATAAGGGCGCGGAGGAGATTCGATCTGGTCGGTTTCGGGAATAAGTGTATACGAGTACGAGTGTAAAGCTATTCCAAGTAGGTCGGCGAAATTGAGGTATATGGTACTTTGGTATAACAGTTGGCTTATTAAGGAATCTCTCATTCTCACATGCAAAAGACAACGAAAGTTAGGGTATCCCCCGGATTCAATACGAATGTCGATCATGCATGTACATAGAAAGAGATATAGGCTCATAGTTCATAGTTCATAGGTAACCCATGTACCTGGTTAGGCCAAGCTTCTAGTATTTTGCTTGGTTTCATAAAAGTTCTGATATCGAACCCAAGTCAAAACCGGGAGATCATAAACTTCCAAGGTTTTTGTCAACATCCGACCGACCCGAGAAGGCTGTGCTGGTGGAACCCACCTATTCCCAGCCTTTATGAACGCATCTCTCAAAAAAAAAATAAAACATTGAACACTCTTCTTCCAAATATACCTTATATACAATATACATCAGGGCCAAGCTCTTGATATCCTTGCTCCCCGTTTTGCGGCCCACATTGCTGCATCCAGCCAATACTAAGTTTCGGAATAGTTACACACTCGTACGACCTCATGTTTTGAACTGGTTTCAGAGCTTTTCTCTTTTCCCGGTATAAATCGCCATGGCCTCAATCCCCGCCAACCGACCCTATTCGTCAAGTCTGGCCCCGGAAACTGCTGCGGCGGCGGTTGTCTCAACACACCCGCCGAACCAGACATTGTACTCATCGGAGACATCCTCGAATCTGGTTGTTTCAGACTCCCCCTCCCATTATTCATCCTTCTCTAGCTCCGATAGCGACGAGCCACTCCCGCACTCGATCGAGGTCACCGATGAAGATGCCGCTGGCGACGTGGTGGGGGTTAGCATTGGGCGCGAGCAGAGCCGCATGAAGGCCCGAGCAACCCCCGTGGAAGAGAAGAACCGCGTACTAGAACACCAGGGGTCGTATTTTACCACGATACCGGATACTATTGGCGAGGATGGCCTATTTGCATCGGAAATCACGGCCGAGCCGGAGTCGGTGGAGCCCAAGGCCGAAAAGGCACCAGCACCAGCACCATCACCACGCGAACGGAAGTCCGGACATAAGCCTCGGGCATCATACCCCTCTCCGCAGTATAAACAGCCCGAGCCGGGCCTCGCGCATGGCCCTCGCAGCGATCTTTTTGCCACGGCCCCTGAAAAGGCGGGGTCGAAAGATTCAGCCGTGAGCCAGAGGTCTGGCTTTGTCGGGACCTTATTGAAGAACACGTTGCCTCGCCGACCACGCGCCTGGTCCGGCGAGCTGAAGAGATTCCTTCCTGATCTGACCTCTTTGAGGAAACGCCCGTCTCTCTCGTTCCGTGCCCCCAATGGCCAAAACCGAATCCGCAGCCAGACAGTAGCTCCCGCAGTTAAAAAGAACTCAGGAGTGCCAAAAAGAACCTCATCGCTGGTCCTGCGCCCGTCGCCATCACCTCTTGCACCAAGCAGCTCTAGCGTTGACGATGACGGAGAAGCCGCTCGGCCGATACCTGAGCTGCGCTCGCCAGATGGAACCTCGGCCGCGAAGCATTCCTTCATACGGAGGCCTAGTTCAGCGATGCCCGGTCGACCGCCAAGTCTACGGAGGTCCTCATCGGATCAATCGCTGTATCTGCGTGCGTCATCCACAGCATCGTCCCTAGAGCAGCGACCATTATACGAGAATGTGCATACTCAGGTAAACAGCCGCTTCAAGGCAATCAAGGATAGTCTCCAAGACTCGAGTAACAGGCTGCTCAGCATGCCAAATCTCCATTTACCGGATATCCGCAATGATTGGGGCTCTCGTCAATTCCTGCCAGATCTTGGAAACAGTTCATCAAATAACAGCAACGGTGTTAACGGTACTGCCAAAAGGGAACAGCCACCGCGGGCTGCAACCCCACCGCTAACTCCGCGCAACAATCCAAACATAACACATCCAGTCTTGGAAGAAGCAATGGCAGATCTTACGGGCGATGTGGTGATTCTAGGTGGCTACCGAGGATCAATCCTGCGGTCTGCTAAGCCACCCCATCGCCAACTCTGGGTGCCGATGAAAGTTGGCCTGAATCTGCGGAAAGTAGACTTGGAGGTTGGTCTACACCCTGAGGACGAGGAACATATGGAGGAGACCATCATCCCATCTGGGGTTCTCTCCCACGTTGGCCCCGTGGACGTCTGTCGACGATTGATGAAGCGCTTGCGCAAGAGCGAAAACGCCCTGCGTGGCGACATGCGTGTCCACGATTACGGATATGACTGGCGTCTAAGCCCCGAGCTACTCTCGCGCAGGCTCATCGCCTTCCTAGAGAGCCTACCATGCAACCAAGAGCCTTCGCCGGGTGAGCCGCGACGCGGCGCTACAGTCATCGCACACAGCCTGGGCGGTCTGATAACCCGACACGCGGTCAACGAGCGACCCGACCTCTTCGCCGGAGTCGTGTACGCAGGCGTACCCCAGCACTGCGTAAACATCCTCGGACCCCTCCGCAGCGGCGACGACGTCCTCCTCAGTTCCCGCGTTCTAACAGCGCAAGTAAACTTCACCTTCCGAACGAGCTTCGCCCTCCTCCCGGAAGACGGGCACTGCTTCATCGACAAACAAAGCAAACAAGAATTCCGCATCGACTTCTTTAACCCTCAAACCTGGGAAGACCACCGTCTTTCCCCTTGCACGGGCCCAGCTCTCCCCGCACCCCCAACACCAACAACCCTCGGCTTCAAGGACATCCCTATAATCGGAAAGCGCTTCTCCATGGGTCCGCGCGAGGAATCGGACGAATTCCTCTCCCAAGACCTACACAATCACCCGCATGACGGACACGCCATCACCGGAATAGAAAAAGATATCTACGCCCGCAATAACAACACACCGCATAACCCAGCCTCGTACGCCGCATACGCAGCGGAAAAAGCCCAAAACCCAGCGGACGGGTTAGTCGGACCGGGCGCATACCCGCGCAGCAGCTCCACAGCCAACAAAATCGCCACGACGAGCACTATCCCGCTCCCCGCGGCGAGAGAGTACCTACAGCGCACGCTGGCAGATACCAAACGGTTCAAGGAGAATCTGGCGTTCCGGCCGACGCACCATTCCGAGAACAGATACCCGCCTGCGGCTGTGCTGTACGGGAAGACGTTGCCGACTGTGTATGGTGCGCGGGTTGTATCGCGTGAGAGTATCAAGCAGGTTGATGCGTATGATGATCTTGCGTTTGCTGCTGGGGATGGTGTTTGTCTTGCTTCGGCTGCTATGTTGCCACCTGGATATAGGATTATTAAGGATGGATTGGTGAAGAGTGATCGTGGGCATGTTGGATTGCTTGGGGATCTTGAGGGGGTTGGACAGTGTCTTATGGCTATTCATCGGGGGAGGAAGGAGGGTGTTGGATTGGGGGAGAAGGAATTGTGAGGGGGGTGTTTTTTTTTTCCTGATGATCTTTTATGATACCATTGCCATATGTTTGATGATTTTCGATTGGTTACGTAGTTCTGGGCAGGGGTTTTGGGATGTGGCACATTTGGATGTGACTGTACCATACTGGCATTGAATCAGTATATTCTCGTTTTTATAGCATATATATAGCAGGGGAGGATGAGGCTATTTATATAGAAATACATAGAAAGATAGACAAAAAAAAGCTAGAGCAGAGCTCAATATACGAACATGGATAGATCTCGTTGCACACATGCTATATCCCATTCTATGTATGTGCTTTTTGTCCTATCAGTCCAATACCTGTTGGAATAGCAAGACAGTCAGAAGAAAAGGAACCAGTATCCCAGAAAAGTCCATCATAGTAAAAAAAAAAAAAAAAAAAATCATGAGAAGAAGGATGCTATAAAAACCCCAAAAAGAAACAAAGTATCATCATCAAGTCTTTAATCCGTGCGCGAGTTGGCAATGTTCAGAACCAAGATATCACTTGCGCCAACCTTAATCAGCTCATCCATTACCGTAGCAATGCGCTTCTTCTCCACCATCGAGCTAACAGCAACCCATCCTTCCTCCTCGAGCGCGGTGATAGTAGGGGCGCGCTTGCCGGGGGTGATCTTAGATGCGACGGGCAGCTGATCACGCGGGATGTTGTATTGGCACAGGACAAACTTCTGGGCGGTGATGACACCGCGCAAACGGGAAGTAAGGAGGGTGAGGATGTCGCTGTTGGACTGGCGGGACTTGACTAGCACAGCAGTGCTGGAGACGACGGTGTCAATTGCCTTCAGGCCGGCGGCCTTCATAGTCTCACCGGACTCTGAAGAAAAAGATCTGAGTGTTAGCGACAGATTCCGGTATTTCAGTTTGACTGGCGCTTATCACAACATACCAACAAGATCAACGATACCATCCGCGACGCCGAGGGCGCAAGCAGCCTCAACACTACCGCCGACATACTTGATCTTCGTGGTGAGCTTCTGGCCAGCCTCGGCGCCCTCCAGGTTACGGAAGAAAGCCTCGGTGAGGGCAGTGAAGCTGGTGACGACGTTGCGGCCAACGAGGTCCTTGGCCTCCTTGAGCTCACCCTTCTCCGGGACCTGCACCTGCAGCTTGCAGCCGCCGAAGCCTAGGTCGAGGATCTCCTCGACGCCGGAGACCTCGCTAGCGGGCAGGGTGGCATCGTGCTCGGCGACTTGGTCGCGGCCAGTGATTCCGAGATCGACGCGGCCTTCGCCGACGAAGGTCGGGATGTCGGCGGCGGGCAGGAAGATCAGCGCGATGGGCAGGTTCTTGACCAGCGCGATGTCGAGGCGGGTTTCGCGGCGGAACTGGACATCACAGCCGGCGAGGAGATCGAGGGTTGCTTGTTGAAGACGTCCTTCTGTATAGTGGGGTTTGCTTCGTCAGTCTTGGGTTCTTTAACTTTGTTTCTTGTTTCTTGGTTCTTGTTCATGTAGGTATCGCTGCTCGCAGAGGTCTATGAGTCACGATTTGGGAGGGAACTTGCTTTTGGGCACAGCGAAGAGGAGACGGCCTTCAAGGCTAGTTAGAATCGTTGTGTTAATAGAGATCTCTCAATGCGGTTTGTAATTGAAGTTGACTCACTGGTTGACGAGATCCATGGCGATAGAGCGGTGCGGCGCGGGGCTTTCACTGGTTTTTGGTGGGAGAGTAAGCTGACCGGGGATCAATTGACAAAGAGGTTAAGTCAATTGAAATTCTGAGACTTGAATATATCTCGGGACAAGGTAGAACAATTGATATAGTCCGGAGGAGTCAGAAGGAGGGAGAGGCCGGAGCTACTTGCGGCAGAAATTGGAGGGGCAGATTACTTCGGTGGACTGGTGACCGGACCAGAGTGTGTATCGTGTTCGTTGGACAGTATGAACCCACGTGGTAGGATTCTGTGGCATGTAGCTATTTGGATCGTCTACAGGATATACTTGGTAGAGTCTTCAATGAAATTTTTAATTTATTTCATAGGATAATTGGCTGTGGAAGTCTAAATTGTCTAATGGTGATGCTGAACGATATCGGAGTTCAGCGAAAATATGTTCTGCCTGAATCTGCCTCAAGCTGCCTGATGACCCAGGTGTCAATTTTATCCGCTGACTCATCTGATGCCTGACGGCTCAGGTGTCCAGCCCTGAGCCCTCGCGTAATTTGCACGAACCCACACAGGCCAAATTCCACTTCAACACTCTCTTACCTTCAGTCCAACCAACTCCAATCCTCGAGCTCAACGCCCTCTCCAGACCTCCAAGATGGATTCCAGCAAGCAGCCCGTTAAGCTCGTCAAGGTGACCCGTGTCCTCGGCCGCACCGGTATGTGCTTTCCCAACTTTTTGAAGCTCCAAAACCCACAATTCGATATTCGATATTCGCGGGGTGCACCCATTGCGCCCCGGCTCGCCCGAAACAAACCGATGAAAACCAGACACTTGGAGGAATAGCAATGGCTAATTTGTGGTCTATTCATTTAGGATCCCGTGGTGGTGTCACCCAGGTCCGCGTCGAGTTCATGGACGACACCTCGCGTTCCATCATCCGCAACGTCAAGGGCCCAGGTATGCGACATTGATTACCTTGAATCCGTTCGTCTTTTGGGATCACAAGAGGAGGAAGCAAACATGGGTCAATCTATTCATTCTACAATGAAGAAGAGCCCCTCATGTTGAAATGTGGAATTTTCGAAGATCGACCCAAGAGACGAAAAACCTTACCGAACCACATCACTAACATATATTTCTTCCGCACCAGTCCGCGTTGACGACATCCTCTGCCTGCTCGAGTCCGAGCGCGAGGCCCGCCGTCTCCGTTAAAATCCACCAAAACGAAATTTCGCTCGCGTCGTCTATTTTGTCTCTCTTCTTCTCTCGCATATCCCTTACGACCGGTTTTTCATGATTACTCTTCGGCCAAAATCGAGTCCCCCGCTTTTTCTTTCTTGCCGTACCTTCAACCTCCTATCTCCATCAGCCCTAAACCGCCGCGCTGCTCAACCCATTCCCGCCTGCCGACTCTCGGCCGTTTCTACGATTTCCGACGTTTCGACTGGAGGTGATAGTTTGGGTGGATTGACTTTTTGGTTTTTATACCGAAAGCCGCGGAAGGTCGATTATGGAGAAACGATCGTGAGAGAGAGGAGCAGAGAGTGCAAAAAAGATAATAGAAAGCCTTTTTTTTATTGATACGAGAAAACGAATTCAGGTTCTTGCGCGAGGGCTGGTTTGTGGACTTGTGGCACGGTCTGGTCTGGTTTCGATCTTGGTGTTTTACTACATACACACGTCCATCTAGGCGTGCTTGCATGGGCTCAATGCGACAAACGAGGTTGTGATGTTGTTTCCTCTCTTTTCTTCCTCGTACCAGCTTCCCCCCATTACTGGTACTCAGAAAAGACAAACGCCGATTCGAACCGGAACCCGATCGACAAAAAGAACAATGGAATCCAAAAAAAGTTTGAAAACTTCCAGTTCAGCCTTGTCGAGGTCGAGGTTTTGAAAGCGTTCGTAGAACATCTGGCCAGTGTAGTCTATGTGGGGTTCTAGATCAGATCTTCCGGGGTTTGACTGTTGTCTGGGGTTCCCAACGACGTATCCACCAAGTACATGGATGTAGACGGTAACTGCCCTGTGCCTTGTCATAGATTGGAACTGTACGTTATATGCGCCTGTTAAGCTTTCCGTAAAACCGGCCAGGGCATTGTATTGTTTTATTTAAAATTTCTAAGGCCCTCATAAAATCTAAAGAATAACCGCAAGGGAACGAAGATAGCATCAGCAAAGCAAGACGCTAGAAACATGAATTAAAGTAAGAAGAAACCAGCAGCATTGAGGACTACATCAAAACCTCAGCTAGCTCTTCATTCAAATACCAAGCCAGGAATCCAGTTCATTCGTGATGCCGTTTTCAACATCATATGCTCCCAAACTCAAGACCATAGTCAAATTCAAGGTCTCCTTCATCATTCACCCAATATACATCGATATATTGGCGATACCGATCGATGCGCCTGAACTTCCAAGAGAATCTAAAAATATCTTGTTCGCGATCTCATATACAGGTGCCCGGCACCGAAAGCTCGGGCGCCTCCTAGCCAACGACCAGCGCCATAAGCGTCCGACAATATTGCGCTCATTACCACATTCCGGAATTCTTCCAGAGTGCTTGGAAAAGAGCCTTCTATGTTGAGGAACATCCCGTCTGTTAGTCCGCGTTTGATTAGCTCTTTGAGCGAGACGTTGTGCTGCAGGTAGCTCGTCGGGATTTCCCGTTCGAACAAATACTCGTATTTAAAAGCATTTGAGTCTTTGCTGTCCATAAGCTGCTGTGCAAGTTCGCGAGCATGGTGAAGCGTCGTATTGGCGTCATCCAGCCCGAATATTATCACGATCCATATCTCCGCTGGATCCTCCGGGTCTTGCTGCAAAACGTAGCATCTTTCCGAAGCACGATATAGCGCTTCAATGGGGCAAATGGTAACAGATATCAGTGCAGTGGGGACTCTCTGTCTTCGAATCATGTGACTGCTAAATTCATGAAGCAGCTGTCCCTATGATAGCATCCTAGGGACGTGGGGGTTATTTTTCACATCTTAGGGCACCGGCACTGCCTGAAGAATAGCAACGATAAAAGTATTGATCCTTTGACGAAGGTTCCATGCTGAAAATAAAGCCTTCGGTGCTTAAAACTACAGATTATGTTATAGCCTCTGCTATACAGATCGGGGAAGAAGAGGAAGCGGGGTAGATACTTGTACCATGAATCAGGCAAACAAGCGATCACCCCGCAAGCAATCAAGCCTACACAACCAGGCAGCAATGGGATGACCCAATACATATGTGACTACCTGTACCAGATAATGTCTGCCATACAAACGACGCCTTAGAAACTACAGACCACGTGACCGTGACTCCAGCAGTGAAATACGTTAGGTATTTTTACAGTGCCAACATGAGCATAATAACTTAACTAGGTCTGAAATACTTATTATTTAGGAAAACATTGATAGGTCCTAATTTTTGGCACGATCACATAATACGGTTCCATAACTCAGTTGGTTAGAGTGTGGTGCTAATAACGCCAAAGTCGAGGGTTCGACCCCCTCTGGAACCAACGTATCTCTATTTTTTGCTAATCTTTTTCTAATTCTATTATAATAGTCTCTCAAACAGCCATCGATATTTATTATGTAGCTTAATTCATCCTCTGAGAAAAAAAAAAACCTAAAGAACTTTAGGCGGTACTATAATAGCTGGTTGTAGGTCGTAGAGTTATAGATTAACCGGCCCTTACATTTTTCTTTAGCCACCATTTACTACCCTAAAATGTAGTAATCTAATTGATCAAAAATAGTAAAGAAATCAATTGGCTATTTTATTACTATAATATAAAGATAATATAATCCCCCCGACATTTTTTGGCCTTTCTATACTTCCTAACTTCGATCAATACCTTCTTCTATTTCCGCCTCGTTTTTTTCTTATTGGGCCTTTTGGGCCTATAAACAAAAACCATTTGTGCTGGGATGGTCGAAACTGGCTCCTTCTAACGCTAAAAGTGGCGGCCTCGGCACCACCCCTTTTCGCACGCATCTACCCGGTCATAACCACGCACCGCACCCCTGGCCACCTATAATGGCCGATGTAATGATGCCCGGACACCGGCCCACTTGGGCGTCTACATTCGCACCATTCTGCGAGGGTCTCACGTATACATAGAAGTGGATAGTGTTTCAAGATAAATAATCAAAAGTAAGAACTACTATAGTCGACTCTAGATACAAGACGTAGCGCGAGGAAGCAGAAGAAAGGTAGCTTCCTCGCGTTCAGGGCAACCCATATACACCATTTGGGGTCGCCACGAAGGAGGGTAGCCTTTCCATTTCACGTATTACTCCAATCCTCTCTTTCCATGTCGATTCTTAGTGACGCGTGAATCCAGTATCATTTCGATCATCTATTCTCTTTCTTCGGTGTTATCTTTATTCGATCTAATTCGGTGTTAAGTTGGTTCATTTTGGTTAGGGAAGGGGTCCAAAGCCACTAGGCGGAGCAAGCTCGTGTGGAAAACATCGTAAATTCTCAATGCTAGAGAAAGCTCCAATCGGTACGTAACTAGGACTATAACCTCGGCGACTCTGAATGGCCCAATAAATTTCTCCGAGAGTTTCCTAGCCGGTCGTTCTATACTCAAATTCTTTGTCCCTAGCTACACTTCGTCTCCCTCGCGATACTGTAGCGCTGGCATTCGATTCTTATTTGCGTACTCGGTGTATTACGCTTAAATCATGGTCATCTCTGAACGTAGTATCTCCGTAAGTCTTGCCATTTCGTTCGCGAAAGCGTCTACAGTATCGATATCGAGTTATTGCTTTGCGAGAAGTTTTCGTATTCCCTAGGTGTCATAAAATGTTAGAGGTTCTTGTGGTCACTGATCACTTATATAGGAGTATCTACGTCTTCCAGCTCGGCCCGCCATTCTTCAAAGGATTATACAACGGCCATCAGTTCTTTTTCGTAGATATCATAGTTGCACTCCGTCGGTGACAGCTTACGAGAGAAGAATATAACTAGGTACAGCGTCTTATCTGTCCCAGGCTGTAACAAGCAACCTATATTGATATAATCTGATAAATCGCACTCGATAGTGCGAGGCTTATCTAGGTCAAAATGTCGTAGAATTGGTGCTGAGGTGAACGCTTCTTTGTTCTTCAAACGATGTCTAGCATTTCTCATCACATATAAATGGGGTATCTTTCTTGGTCAATCTTGTAAGCGCGCTGGCTTTTCTGGCAAACCCTTTAATAAATCATCGGTAGAAATTTACAAATCCGAGAAAACTTTGTATATCCTTAACATTTCGTGGGTCCATCCGAATCCCGTTAGTACCCACAATATGGCCCAAGTATTTCACTTCGTGCACGTAGAATTTGCACTTTACAATGTCGGACTATAATCCATGGTCTTTAAGGTGTTGTAATACTTGTCTCACGTGTCTCTTATACTCGTCCAATGTATTGCTGTAGATCAAGATATCATCTAGATATACCGTACAAAAAATATCGAGGTATTCTCTCAGGGCATCGTTCACATAGTACTAGAAAGAAGCATAGCCATTCGTCAACCAAAAGGGCACAGAGTATTTAAATAACCAGTAACTCGTCCGGAACGCAGTCTTCCATTCGTCTCCCTTGGGAATACGAAGGCGATTAATCGCTACTATAATATCCAGTTTGGTGTAGTACTAAGCTATACAGAGCCGATACAGTGTCTTCTAGATCAATAGAATAGGGTATTCGAAGCCCTTCAAGTAATCTTCACAAAGTTAGAATGCGATAGCACTGCCATTAGCATTGACGTAAAAACACACAGTAGGATGATGGTAGAGTTGCGGAGATGCCATACGTATCACCACAAGCCGCCCCGAGCTCTTTCATGAAGGTAACAAGGTTTGCGATGTCTTCGTCTCGACCATCTGAACAAATAAATATTAGCACAAAATACATCGCTCCAACACCTGGATATGCACTGCTTACCTCTGTCCGACGCAGCAGGATACTCCCAGTCAATGTCAATGCCATCAAACTTCCGACTTTCCATCTCCTCGACTGCGGAGCGGATGAAATTATTGCGTGTGCCTTTGAAGCGTACCATGTCCGAGGAAATTAGACCGCCAAGGTCCCATTCTCCAACCGAAAGCCAGACTTTCAGAGATGGCTTTTTCCGTTGAGAGCGACCATCTGTGGGACTTAGTCGATGTCATGCTGATAGGTTAGTTCGATACTCGAGTCATCACTGGCAATACCAGAAAATGCAAAATAAAGATGCTATAAGAAGAATTAGTCTGGCTTGGAATCCCCGTCCATGGTGCCACATCGATGTTTTGGGGCTCAGTGGTATCGCATGCGTGTTCGTAGTTAAAAGCTTCAAAGTATCCACCGTAAATCGCTTCACTTGTTGCTCCTCCAGAACAAGACCTAACATCTTGTAAGCTGGAGGAGTCTCAAGCTGGAGGATTAACAGGTACATACGGTCGGTCAATAGGATCGCACCCACTGGAGCACCCCGCCCCGCAAAACTCGTCTGTAGTACCAAAGAAACTAGATCAACCTTTAGCATGTATAAGAGATGCGAGAAGCAATTAATGCTTACCCAAATCGAGAGCAGCACACGCCCAAAGGACAAGTAGTGTTAGCGATAGGAGCATACGCTATACACGGGTGAGTAATTTTCCTTTTCAAGGTCCTTTGTCCGGATTGGACTTACGGCCACATTCTGCTTGAGCATCACAGTCTGATACACAATTGTTCTCATCACAGAAGCTAGGTCCAAACCCACAATAGCCACTTTTGCCGCAACAGCCGGATACACATCTTTGAGTCGATGAACATGAACCGGATGCGCCCATGGAGACTTCAGCTAGTACCAAGTTCAATATAAATGGCAAAAGAACCAGGGCCTTGGCCACAGAGAGGAGGCCCATGCTTGGACCCTTCCAAGAGAAAATGTCAAAATTTAAAAAGAGTGAATTGAAAGATGAATGAATGAGTGTGTCTGGTAGAATGCAAACGAGTGAGTGCGTTGCCACCTAGGGTAGCCCTTGGCCTGAATCTTTATGAGCTTTTAATAATAAACCCATACTTCCAAACCGTCAAATCAACTCCTTTTTCTTTTTGCATGCCTACATCCTCAATCTTGACACACTATCAGACCGTACAGAATAAAATTCAAGCGCGATGCAACGTAGGATTTGACAATACAACGACGACTCTTGGATATCTTTATGACACTCTACAGCCCATTCAGGTGAAATGACAATGCTGCAAAGCAAAGATCTCAAGCCCGCGCACTTCGGTTGGAAAGTGGGTTAACATATCAATCGATAATGTGATGCAAATAATTGTTTAGTTGAAACCAATGACTATTTACGGAGCTTGCGGCGATTTTTTACAACGGTTTCCACTCCCGGACCTTCCCTTATTATATCCTCTGCGACGCGGATGAATGGGTGGTGGGCAGCAAGCATACACTTGAGTTTATCATTCAAGCCCACATTCTTTTTTGGCATTGGCCAATTCCTAACAATTGGCACTAGATTACTGGATGGTGGACGGGGTGCCAATAAGCCCTCGGTTTGAGAGACTTACGTCACATATCTGTACCATGCCTGCCAACCCAGCCGCTGGAGTCCCAGTGGAACAGGACTCAGCTGCCGTCACCCTCAGTCCTAACGCTAACCTTCCTGACTGGATCACAATTTGCCCCGGAGGACTTAGAGGGATGCAGTATTTCCTAAGCCAAGTGAAGATTGATGGAATTGACTCATTCAGAGGACAAAACCTTCGGAATATTATCTTCAACATACCGGAGCGACTTCTCCTACACGAGTTTAGCCGTGGATATAATGCGTCTGGATCATTCCAAACAGGTAAGTTTGGCAAAGTGTTCCTTTTGCAAACTGTGGTTGTGAGTCAGGACTAATCTTATATTTCAACGCCCAGGGGATCCGGCATATGGATGGGACAAAATGAGCTTGTATTCGATAGCGAATAAGGATAGCACGGAGGTCGAAGACTTTCCGCCTCTTAAAAATGGTGGTATGAGAGATTCTGCCTTGAACTAGTGGAAATCAAACTGACAGTTTCTAGATACCTTTGCATACTGGGCTTGTGGTGAGTGATGGGTTACCCCGTAAAACTAGTATGGAATTAATATGCCTCTAACTTGTTCCTTCTAGCTGTTTTCCTCAACATCTGCAATTGGGGCACTGGATCGTGCCGTTATGTGAGTGATCCGCCGGCACCACAACTGAACGGATCGGGGCTGGATAGGGAGCGGGTACATCGAGGTACCTCGGTGTTCAAATATTCTAGCATAAATATGAACGGTCTGGGAAGTTCTCTCTCTGACCTGAGGTTTTTCTTTTTCTCCGCAGAACTTGAGAGTATAGCATGGGTTTGATACGCAGTTCTCGCGCTAGCACTATAGAGCAATGAAATTAGTTCATCGACTTCCTTATCCGCGTAAACCTCGAAGAACATGAATTTACACAATCATAAAGAAAATCATTGGCAGGCTATTACAAATTCCCGATAAAGGCAGTCTGATACGGACACGATGCGAAGCTAACCCCAGTTTTTGTGGTTTAATTACACGCATTTCAGAAAACATAAAGATCAACCTGAACCGCTGGGTATTGTTTCTAGCACAGAATCACAACCCATCAAATTTGGGACATGTAGAGCAGCTGATATTGTTCAGTCTTTTGCCACATCTCATCTTGCCTGCTCACAGTTCCAACCCCTATAGTCATATCCAAAGCAGCAGGCTCTAGATACACTCCCACAGTCACATATGGCGGAACTCTGTGAGCTGCTGTTTGCGGGTATCATTTAGTTGAACCATGCCTCTGAAAATCATTAGAAAATTGTTGGATAGCTACTCTGTCTTGATTTACTTACTGTTATCGTCGTACGGCCACATTTGAATACTAGGTGAATCCAGTAAATGCATAGGGGTCAATTGGCTGATCCATTGACGAAACGAAATTCCAACAGTTTCAGCATCAAAAAAAGCCTTGTCGCTAGGTTCAATCGAGTCATCTGTGCTTTGAATAGAGATCTCATGGCTGCGGTCGGCGATCTTTGCCATGGAGAATCTCTGTAGCGATAGATTTTCTCCAAAGAAATTCCAAACCGACTTCCAAAGAACATCTTCATGACCCACGGAGGGTATGTAGGGGGTTGAAGGGATGTAAGTTTGTCCGGGTGGTAGTTGTCCGGGTGGTTGAGTATAATACGGAGTTGGGGTTGGAGCGTAGTCTGAGGTTGGAGTGTAGTCTGAGGTTGGAGTGTAGTCTGAGGTTGGAGTGTAGGCTGAGGTTGGAGTGTAGGCTGAGGTTGGAGTGTAGGCTGAGGTTGGAGTGTAGGCTGTTGAAGTTGGATTGTAGGCTGCTGGAGTCAGAGAGGGGGTTGTTAAGATTGGATCATAGATATCTGTGATTGTAGAAATAGGGACTGGAGGTGGACGAAGCCTGGCTGGAGTTATAGGATACCAAATTGATGGATAATCCGGCAACAATGATGGTGAGGTATCCTCCATGATCACCTTAAAAATCGTGAAAATAGCGAGGGTTTCCTTGGCTTTGAGGAGCAATGATTTCAAATTCTTGGAGTTGATGCAAGTCTTATGGAGATGGAGCTCTTTGAGCCGGTTGAATTCGATTTCGCTAGAAAGCCCTCCAAGGGAATAGTCTTGGGAGAGAGCAAGTCTTTTTAGGCGGGGAGCAACATGGATAAGCAGAGTGATCCAGGTCGTTGCACTCATGACACAAGCCGGCTTCGCGGTTCTGAAAGCTATGCGAACGTGGAGATCCTCTAAATCACCCAGAACGGATTGAACAGAGCTGTATTGCTCTTCCGTGAGGAGGATTTCGGGGGCAATGTTACCACAGCAATCAGGATTACATGTCTGTAACTTCCTGATTTTCCGGTTGGTTCCACTGAGCGCCTGCAAAAGCCTTGACGCGGCTAAAGAGTTAACCTTGTCCATTACGCTTCCGCTACTACGAAGCGGCTCGAAGTTCTTACTCCCAAATCGGAAGTCGATTTGATTAATGAGGCGGCGCCAGCCAAGGAAACTGACTTTTTCTTGTCGCGGGTCGAGCAAAAAGCTCGTCGTGCAATGTGCAAGTCCAACCGTGTCAAGGTTGTCGAACCTTTCCAAGCATTTGCGTAGCCGAGTGCTAAAGGCCTCCGATTCTAGAAGACTAGAATTGTCTGTAACCAAGGCTTTATATGTTGAAAAACGAGCCTTTAGTTCGTCATTAGGTACCTGGCGACAACTCCTCGATGACACGGCAAATTCGGAAATAGAACTTTCACTTTCTGCATGGGAACCATCAAACACGGATGGAATCATCCACAACTCTTGAACTCGTTCCCGAATACCATCTGTTTGGGCTAGTGCTTCTAGTTCTCTAAGGCTATCGCTTGTCGCAATGAAGCAAATGCTCTTGAGATAGTGAATGGAAAATCCCTCGAGGGATATTCTGTAAAGTGCGTGACATGACAATCTAAGCGCTCGCCATTCAGAGAGCTGTAGAAAGCTACAGACCGTCGACATAACTTCGACTGGCAGGATGTGATCGACATTTTGATAGGAATTCTTGCTTTGGGTACAAGAATGTAGGAGCGGTGAAGTGACGAATCAGAAATTGATGATTGTGATGATAGACAAGGGTTCATGTAAAAGGAGAGAACATTGGGAATGTCAAGGTCAAAATCCTGAATTGTCGCGGTAAATACTGAGGTAAATATGCCCACTCATACGGGACTAGCCGCCCCCACCTCGATGGCCACATTGATGACCGCTAATACTAGTCCTGTTTTATAGTCTATTCGGAGTTTCAACTGGTATTACTCAAATAGGAAATTTAATCAGGTCCGGTGCCGAGGTCCGGTACTGAGGCCCTATTTAGTAGACAATTCATGTCTTAATCACCTAGTCGTGTTTGTTATCATCACCTCACCAGATAAAGGCCAGCCAGCCTCTTGTTTTTTAACAAACTCGATGAAAATGGCAACACCTCGCCGAAATGGACAGCTGTCATCGTGCGAGCCTTGCCGGAAGTCCAAATTACGATGTGACCATCAAAGTCCCATCTATGGTCGATGTCTCCACGGCTAGGCCGAACGTTCCCTCTACTATCCTCTCCACTGACCTAGCCGCGCGCACGCGCGTCTAGAGCGGTATCGTGGAGACCTAAGAGGCGACAGTGCCCGGAAAATCAGTCGGTCTTTCGTTTGGATCAGAGAATCTCTAGCACAGCCACGTAAGGTCCGCCGTTAGTTTCATCAGGGGCAATAGATAAGGGAAATACGCTAGACGTCTAGTATATCGCCCGATGGACTACTAAGGAGAAGCGGAATCTAGTACCAGGACTTCTAGGGCTGGTCTCCCCTAAAGATATTTTCAGTACGTGTAAAGATACCCTACGTATCGAAGAAGTAGGCAGCCTACTAGTAGTAATAGTACTAGCAACTATGGTTATATCTACTAAGCGACTCTAGTTAGGTATTACTAGGGGCTTAAATTTTATTATATCTATAGAAGATTAGCTGGTTCTATAAGATTATTAAATTAAAGAATACAGGGTAGTTTCTAGGGCCTTCTTTAACTCGCGCTTTATTCAATTCTATTAAGTAAATATATGGTTATAGAGTTCAGAGCTCTTAGGATACCTATATTTCTAGCTACCTTATATTACGCACTAGCTAACTAGCCATAGTTAGGTTAGATAGGTTTAGGGTATACTTACCTTAATACTCCTCGAATAGTCTAACGTCAATGGTCGGTTCGTAACTAAGCTATTACCGCGTAGGGCCTTACTATAGCCTAAGTCCTTTTAAACGATTAAGGAACTAATACTATATTTAAGGATGACACGGTGAATGGGAGGCTAGAAACGGCCGCTTTTGACGCCGTTTTAGGCCGCTCGCTCACCGTGATCGGTCTTGGCGTCACGTGCACTAAAGCCCACGGCCAACCCCGTTTACTGCTACCTATACTTCGGGTTGGCCGTGCCTGGTGCCTGGGCCCATTGATCGACCGATGTCTATTCGTGCCGCAGCCGCTATAGGGCCCTATCCTCGTCCACCCTCCTGGCGGAGGGGAGCTAAAAATGGCTCCTCTGTTCACCGTTCTGCTTCCCTAAGTTTCTATAAATATCGACCACTATGGCCCCGAACGATAGTCCTCCCTCGCTCCCTAGTAACTCTAGCCCTAGTTCTAGGTTTCTAACGAGTGACTTACTTAAAGTGAAATAATATCACTGTCGACCATTCTCTCGTGCTTCTACTCGTCTTCGCTGCTCTTTCCCCCTCTTCAAACCTATACTACGTTCTACTGCCATACCTTCTCTGTGTCCTACTCTATCTGATGATAAGAGTGACACTAGCTTACGCCTACCCGAGATCTTCTCGAATAACGCTTCCGACTCTGATTCCTCTACTGTACCTAGCGTCTTTAACTTAAGTAGCGAATCCGAATCCGAGTCTAAAGATAAGTCCGAAGATAAGCTGGCTTTAGAAGATAAAGAGAAGCAACTTCTACTAGAATACTATCTCTAGGAGGCCGAGTCTTTTGATGTCTCCTAGCTCCGATAGAAACGCTATAGCCCGAAAACTTAGGAGAGATTAGATAAGATATAATATTTTTGGGATAGGTGAGATATCATTGTAATATCCCGCTTCTATTACTAGGTTCGCTGATTATTCTAGGTTCTATAATAGTACAAAGCGCGGTCCGGTAGAATGTTTGTCCTAGCTCTCTAATATAGAGGAGACGGTACGCTTCTTTAAGGCTCTCTTCTCCTAGCGGTATAACTAGCGACGTAGAAAGGATAGACGTCGTACCCTAGGAGTAAAGACTAAAAGCTCGCTCGACTTATTCTAGAAGTAGTGGTATCTAATCTATAAGGCCGAGGTTAGATATAAGCTTAGCAAAGATATCTAAGTTAAGATCCGCGATATAAGATCCCGATTAAGTATCGAGATCGGTATAGATAGTACGCGACTAATATTCTATAGGTCCTCGCGATAGTTGCTAGAGATAAGAAACTTTCCCTTAAAGATCGACCGAAAGCGACTATATATATCGAGGATATAGCCGAGTTTGCCCGAGTGATCTTATCTACGATAGAGATAACTTTTCCTTATAGCTAGTACCGGATATAACTCCTCCTTTTCTACTAGCTAGCCGCTATTACTAGTAGCCGTCCCGGGGCGCTACTAAAACTTCGCTTCTAGGATCTTAAGTTAATACTAGTTCGGGATCTAAATAGAGGACGTCCTCGACTTTTTATCTACTTAAGACCTAAATTCACAAAATTATTTCTTAGTAAAAAAGAGTCGTAAGAATATCCCCTTACTAAGCCATTTTTTATACTTGTCTTTCCTCTAGTTATATACTTCTTAGCGCCCTTTTGCTTATTATTTCTAATTAGAAATATATTCCCGATTCCGGAGATTATCTTTAATCCTATATTGGTTCTTAGTCCTTATATTTTCCTACTAGGTATACTATTTAGAATTGGCGTATTTAAAAGTCTATTAAAAGACGGCCTTATAATAGACTGTCCTAAGAATTTGTACCGTCTTCGGATCCTAGATAGACTTAGTAAGTAGGAATTAAAGCTAAAGGACGAAATTCTCGATTAGAATATATTTTACTAAGTAGTATAAGAGGCGGATAGCCTTCGAATCGTACTCGAAAAGGGACTTACTAGGTTATAGCTACGTTATAGAATAAAACGAGGTAGTAAGATTACCGGCTTCGCGGAAGTCGCGAAGCTATATTATCTCCGATACGGCGTAGTAAAAGCGTTTAACGATAGTCGTAAGTGATATATTATATATATATAACTTTTAGCTAATACGTTCCTCTCTACTAGCGGACGTATCGAATGAATTGTAGAACGTGATATTATAGTACGCTAGTATTAATACTTTTGTCCGGTACTATAGTATAGGTATCTACGTAGATACCTAGGCAATTATACGGGGTATACCCGCTTAGAAACAGCTTATACGGTTTGCCTACTTAATAAGTCGATCGATTAATCCTCGTAGACCCTATCGGCTTAAGGATTCGAGCTATATTAAAGATATTCCCCGCGTACGTACCCTAAAAGATAGAAAATAGGCAAGAAAGCGAATTCGAGACGCTAAGAAGCTTATCTATAAAGAAGCGCACGCTAGATTATAGTAGGAGTTCGGCGATATCCTACCGTAGAGTAGCCCTTATTCCCGAACAATCTATAAGCGGTAGAAGGCTAAAGAGAAAGGTATCAAAAAGTTACGCCAGAAATTTGATTATATAGATAAGTAGTATAATCGCATAGTAAAGCAATTACGAAATAAGAAGGGATAGTAAAAGTACCGATTAATTTGTGAAAATCTAGAGCGGTATAAAAATAAGTAGCCGGTGATCGATAGTAAGCGGTAACTTTCCGGAAAAGTTGTTAACGAAGAAGTTATAGGGGCGTTATAGCGTACCGGCTATATAATACCGTAGTATATAATACTTATCGATAGTATTCTAACTCTACCGGGTATAACAGTCGAGAAAGAATATAAGCGTCGAATTACTATAATCAATATAGTAATTGCGGTCTATAATACGGAAGAGGGTACTCCCTCGCGGCCTCGGGCCCCGTAAAAACGTACCGCCGATACTACTAATATACTACCTACTACCGCTCTGCCTAAGAGGCAGAAGTCTACCCCCTTAGATAAGAATAGTAATACTTTCTCTAAAGCGATCGCTTCTATTTGCGTCAAATATCTAGGAGAGAGACTAACGATCTACTTTATTTGTCTTAGTAATACTAGACTACTAGAACGCGAACGCCTAAAAATGTATAAGAACCCCGGGTCCCTTAGCCGACACTTCGTTAACAAACATATTAAGCCGTTCCCAAATAATATACACTATAAGTATAACATTTACGGAGAAAAGCTAATATCAAAATCGAGACTCCTAAACTATACGTAAAGAATATATAGAACTATCTCCTGCCTACCTTTACTAGCTCTTAGCCTACCCCTTCCTTAAATATTCGATATTTCTTATTTCTCTATTAAATATGTCCTATAGAGCGAGGTTAAGTATATATAGTATACAAATATCCGATCGCATAATTATTGATTTAAGGAAATATATTGATAACCACTCGTAGCTAAGATATCTAATAATAAGTCATAGTAATAAAATCAGAGCAATACCATAATTGATAAGTTATAGCATTACCTACGCCGAATCTTCTTACCATAGCGAGCATTCGAATCTCTATCTACTCCATCCAAATACCCTACGCTAATCACGGAGGCCAGAACTTCGCTCAGTAGGCTACTACGAGCCTCTTTAGGAAAGTAGTCTTTTCTTAGCGGTTTATCCGGTACTTCTCCACACTTTTCATAACCCTAAGAACTACCCTTATAAGCCTCGAGTTGATAGTTAATCTCTACTGCGCTAGCTTTCCGCTCTACTTAGCATTTGCTCTTTAGAATCGATCGCATAGGTTCACTTCGAAGGTATGGCCCTTATAGCGGAACTAATCTTTAATAGCGTTATAAAAGCGTGATATTTGCCGGCTGGCTAAGGTCAGCTAGGTGACCACACCTTCTATCTACAAAACCCCCCGCTCTACCAAGGCACTTAGGTTGGGAAATATTTGCTCTATACATAACACATGATAGTACTTGTTCGGTTCTACGGCTTGTGAGATTCAAGATAGGTTTTAACGGGGCTATCAGGACTTACCATAGTATCGACCGGAAAGATCCTCAACATTGAAACGAAATACAGACCTGATATTAGGTTCTCCATTTAACTTCGTAGGAACAGAGTCCCAGAAGCGACAGTGGCTTCTGCTGCTGGGATTGTCTTGCAATAAAATTACTCATTTCTCATCGGTGAGCGCATCTTCAATGCACTTTCTTTCAAACGCGACTACCTGAGACCCAACGGTGACGGACTCAGCCCCGGAAAAGCATTGGACACTGGTGCAATCGCAATCTTCTAAGCTACATTACACGATTGGACATCAAACCGTGATAGTGATGAAACAGGCGATAGCGTTGCATGGGCTGCCCCGACGAAGCAGACAGTGTATACCTATATTTATCTGGATCTCCCTACTTGACTGCCGTTCAGGAGATCATGGCCTGCTTATTCTTGTCTTTGAAGTTCCTGCACTGAATTCGAGCAACGCCAGCGACTGACTGCGCATATGATGCACATCAATAGCATGGCGTTGGAACGCCATCTTATGTAGCAAGGATACTTCCAGTTGTAGTTGAGTGACTATTCTTGTAGATAAATAGCGCCAAAGTGGCGCGTAACATATCCGGCGTCGTAAAACACCTGAAATCAAACATCATCTGGAAGCTCCTCATTCGCAAAGCATTTCTAGATTCTCAGACTTCTCGAGATATTCCTTGGTAGCACGCGACGGCTCGTCGGGCACGGAAACAGGTTGCTGGGCTGAGTCACTATCACTTTGAATGTTGCTTGATCCAGAAGATAATCCGATGTAGCCGATTTAGAAGCCTTCCTCTTAGGCCTTCCTTGGGCCGGCCGCTTCAGGACCTCCTTCGGGGACGTCATTGTAGGAAGAACAATTATCCGTAAGAACGCGATTCACCGCAGTCTGTATCTCACTGGTCGATGATCCCGACCGCACAACATCGATAATGTGGTGGACATCAGTATTATTAGAAGTCCGTATTACCTTAAGAAACCCGTCCATGAATTGTTGATGGTACCTAAGTTCTTCTTCCATCATACTTAAGTAGAGTTTGCGTCGTTTGTCAGAGCTCTCATCGACATCGCAGACACAGTCGCGTTTTCTGCATTCCGAGCACGGATTTCCACCAGTGCACTATTTTAATGAAAAGTAAGTAGAAGATCTATACTATTATAATATTCCCTACCTTTGTCCGCCGACGCTGACATTCTTTGCAGGCAGTGGACTGCCTTCGTATCTTGTTTTGATGCTTCATTTTGAAATTGACCAACTACTGCTTCTTTGTTAATTGTTATTGGAGGCTGAATGGGTCTGAAGGGGGGGGGGCGCGCAGACATAGTCATATAGTGTGTTGAGAGGAAGGGTGGAGGAGACGGTTAGCGGGAAGTAGAAGGTGGGGTGGGTGACCGAGATAACGAGTCAAGTCAGATAGAGAGCGGGCCAAAAAAACACCCTTCGATACCGCCTTTCTTCATCGTGGGACGGTTTCAGTGGCTGTATATAAGCGCCCACCGAGGCTCTGAGACAAGAACGTGGGTCTAGCGTCCGCAGCGTACACTGTCGTCCAATGAAAGCCACTGCAGAGACCCGCTTCTACAGCAAGATGATAAGCCAATGAACGCAATCCTCACTGAACGGCGTCTGGCTAAACCGCCATCCGCAATTCGTGGTCACCCTAGAAGAAAACTACGTATGGAAGAAGGCTCCGTATGGAAGAGGGCTCCGTATATGGGTTCCCCTGAACGCGAGGAAGTCTGTACTTTGTCGTTAGTCAAGACTGTGATCGAATGTCAGACCCGCCCAGCGATAGGTGACGTGGCAACAAGTCGCACATGATATCCAATCACATGATCTGTTTTAGGGCCCCATACATTTTGGAGGCAAATGATTGGCCTCCGCACACGCTGTATCTGTAATGGCTCACTAAAGCCATCTTTACAATACCGCGATGCATCACGTAGAATTGCTTGGTAGAATTTCAAAACTACTGTACCACTGTAGTAATATAAATTCGCAGCTCTACAATTGCAAGGCTAGATACTGACAGATTATCATTCGGTCATATCGAGAATGAAGTCAAGTGTTTAGAGTTGACAAAGGCACCAAATTTGGGTTGTGACGTGCAGCTAATCCACGATAGACCCCCCAGGCACGCTTGGAGAAACGATCGTTTTTGGACATTTCATATAACCATCCGCAAGCCTTTCTGATGTTGTTCACCGTTGCCGCGTTTTGGATTGCCCCCAGGTCGATTTGACCCGCAAGGCCGATCAGGAGGATGGCAGAACTTTGCATAAGATAGTGCACTATGGACCACCATGGGCAATACCCGTATAGCCAGCGAATATCCGCTTTATCCGGGAAAAGGTTCAAGACACTTTCTGCTACCTGCATGCACAGAGTGGCCATAATCTGACAGTGCTTGCTACATGAGCCCTCAAACGGTACCCTGATCGCACGACGCAAACATGGCTCTAGGATGACGAGCTTGATGGAGTAAAATTGGAATGCCAAGCTAGTGCGTTGACGAACAAATGGGCGATTCGGCGATGACTTTTCAAAGTGGTAGACGAATGGTAGATTAGCCAACCAATTATCAGCAGATGCGTTGTTTCTGATAATTGAGGCCTCTAACTCATCCCATGAAAGGGAAGCCGTGCTAGGTGAGTGTATTTCGTCCATCGCAGCTCTTCCAACGAAAGCCAAGCCTAAACGAAATAGGAAGTATAGCGATGTGTTGGGCTTAACACTATTTGGCGCCAAGGCTATGGGAGAGTCATTGTCGCTCATAGCGGGGTGATGGAGATGTTCTGCATGTTCTCCTTTCCTGTCCGATTTGAACGCTCTGAAGATGAAAGATGCCAGTAGAGCCTTCCGAGTATCGTCGTCTGAAATGAATTGGGAAACATGGTCTTCTAGAAAGTCTTCCTCTTGGTAAGGTGCTGGAAGAAAGGCTGTACAGTATTCCAAGCTCATGTTAGGTGGACGTCCAGTCATTGAGCATAGCTGAATGTCAAGCGAGTACAATGCCCACCAAAGACGATACCTCATCTCATTGGATATGTAAGAAATGCTTTCACTCTTACTACGAAGGTGGATTCCCATGGCCACTGCTGATCTCATTGCGACGCCGCATATCCGCCAAGCCCTGCTCATCATCAATCCCCGGTTTTTGGATGCGGCATTGGAATACACATACCTATTAATATCACCTATAGAAAGCATGTATAGTGACATGAGGGACTCGATCTGCACCTGTTGTAGATTTGGGGGGTCTAATACAGCGGAGTTCCTCATGTAGAGCTGCCAAGCTCTTGTGAAGTATGAGATGTGTACGTCAGTGTCAGTTTCCGGTTCTTTCCTCATCAGAGAGTTGTGACGTGAAGCGATAGCCAACACCAGATTTAACACTGCTATCCATGCCCCGCCTGGTTGCTTACCGGGGTTCGCATAAAAAGCGCGAAATTGTTTCCAAAAGTACAACTTTCCAACAAAGGGATAGGACGCGTGTACGATCTGAAAATAACTTTCCACCAATTCACTAGCAGCATCTTCGGAGGGCCAGTCCGCCAAGTTATTCAGATAGGCCATAGACATTGGGAAGTTGTCGAGAAAGTAATTGGTAGACAACAGTGGCGGCTGTTCTGACTTGTCCAACGGACATTCAGGTTTGCTGTGCTTGTCCATTTCACACTGGAGACTATGTAGCCACGCTACCTCCGACGGTCGGCCCACCAGCCCTGCCGCCTGGGTATTTCTATTACGATTGAGGTCCTCAACCATATGATCGGTCGGTCGTATAGGGTTGCTCTTTGCTTGATGGCCATCGGGGGTCGTGCTCGAGGCGCCTGGGAGCTAGATATCGTCAGATGCTTGTCAGAAAAATAAATATATCCCGTTTTCTTACTACGCCGATGGCTTTCTCAATTTTTATTGCCAATTGACGTTCGAGACAAGGATGCAGATTGCGTAGAAGATCCTCGTACATCCGAACCTGAGACATGAGATCGGCAGATTGTCTAAATATGGGTATCAGCCATTCATGCATCAAGTATTTCTGTGAGACTGGGCCACTAAACTTGACCTCTCGCTCTCGCTTTCGGTCCGTGTAGACGCAAGTGAAGTCGCCTTCGCGGCATCGTTGACATGCGGGCCGGTGACCACTACATTTGACCTTTTGTTCACGGCAAGTGTCGCATGCTCGACTTACTCTTCCATTCGATGTCCAAAGTCCGCTGTTTGATCCTCGTGGGATGGCAATTTTTTCAATCAGGGGCTGCGGAACAAAGCTTTCCGTAAGCGGGTCGCTTGAGGCCTCGGACACTGCGCTGAGTGACTTGAGGGTGCTTGGAGGCCTGTCATGCCATTTTTGAACCTGGGAAGCTGGCGTTTCATTGTTTGTCATGTCCAAGTCATCTCGAGGGCTAGAAGTGCCTGTCTCGTCAGGGTTCATTAGCCGTTTGGTATCCTTGGTCTGAACTGGAGATAGTTGGCGCCGAATTTCTTGCGATGGCAGAAGGTCCTACCCTCTATGAGCACCTTTATTAATCTCGCGGGACTGGTAATTACTTGACAGATCACACAAGAGGAAACTAAAAGGACTTTCAAAGAGGGCGTGATAGCGGGTTATTTCAGTCTCGTCTTCAGGTAATTTGGGATGCGTTAAGAGGCTCGTCAAAAACAGAGTCGTCGCAAATCCAATTTGATAAAAAAGGCACGCGAATGTTGTGTGAAGCAGACGTCTGCGTCGGGATACGACTCGGGATTTTGGGGATTTCTTGGGTCACAACTAGTATGCAGGCAGAAACGAGTCACATGACCAAAGCTAACTTTTCTAGGCCTCCTATTATCCGACCCCATTTTTAATTACAGATCAAGACCTGGAGAAGGTTGAAGAGGCACTATGAAGAAACCAAGCGAGTCAAATCTTCTAGCTTGAATATTATAACTGAAATTAATTCACCGGGTGTGTCTTGCCAAGTCTGGCTTGCGTGCCCCGGGGCAAGTGATCTCATTTCAATATCCCAGGATACGGAACTATTGATATAATTATATGACGTCATGACTTTACGTCACATGACAGACTGCGATTCAGAAGACCAGGAAACAGCCACACGATTGTAAGAAATTCCCGAACAGAGCACTTTTATTACAGTACAGTAATATTGTACTCGTAGTATTATTTTATCGCCTCGAAGTGACCATAAAGCCTTCAGCTATGTAATGGTTTCCAAGCACTGAATTAACTTAACTCTCACCATAAGAACCCAGTACGTTCCCAACAGCATCCGTCCGACCCATAGCCTCAATCCATTATAGTGCCTGGTTGAAATATGACGTGTAGCCTTCTGTGTCGCCTGCGCTCTTCGTCGGGCCCTTTTGTGTCTGATTCATCATTGGATTATCAGCTGAAGGGTGGGTCCCCACAGTGGGCCTTCGGAGATTGAGGTTGTTGGCTGGCCAGTGATGCCCTTGGAAGCATTTAGTTACCCAGAACCTTACTCTACACGTAGCTAGGTGTATTTATGATAACTTGTTCTTCACTAATTGGCCAATCATGACTCAAATGTCTACCTTTAAGTGGAAACTAATCCACAAGGGGCATGGAAAGAAGTTGCGTCTGGGGTGGAAGGTTTCGGTGAGAACTCTTTAGGCGGTTCAACCATTCGATGGTGTCCTTTCAGCGACAAAGGCACATTTTGTACTATTGACTACATTTTATGTGAGGGTCATATTAGAGACTCCAGATATTTCATAGCACGTTTAATCAGAATGTTCAAAGTGCCCTATCGCATAAATTGTATTCCACCTTTTTCGAAGTTATTCTGTGAATTGTTGTGTAGTCCTATGCTGTGTCGTATCTAACGGTCTACAAGGATTGTCAAGTCACACATAATTCGAGTATGCGTGGGCAACCAATAGGAATAGATCTTCGGAAGCGGAACACTTGTCTAGATTCTTAATCTATCCTAACTACAGTATAGATAGGAAAAATACAATCTAACCTAATATGGTAGGTAGAGAAGCACTACTCTCCTGTATCCCTATATATAGACGCGATAGTTTGCGCAAATACGCGGTATGAACGAAGCCGTTTGTGCTTTTATTAGCTTCTTATCATCGATATTACTAATTAACACCTACTAGATTTAAATTTATTGTATGAACCGCTCTTTAGAGCCATTATCTCAATCGTCCCCAATCGTCCCCAATCGTCCTCAATCGTCCCGAATCGTTCTCAATCGACCCCAATCATTCCCAGTCCTTCCCAGTCGTGACAGCCATATGGAAAATACGACAGATATACACCGTATATGCGATTGTGTTGCATATCAGACAGACTACCAGCATTGGCCTAAGGAAAATGCAGAGATTAGAATCGCTTCCTATATGCGAGTATGCCCTTTCTATGCGAAGAAGCATTCGAACGCTAGCCGACTCCGAAAGCATTTCTGTAGTGGATAATTATATATTATGACTTAGGACTAAATCAATGATACAAAGGACCAAATGTTATACTTTAAACAGAGTAATTCCCCGAAAGTCTGCTTCATGCCAATTGTTAATTGGTTAGGCATCAAGTAGTGTCGTAATCGATATAGTGAACAGAGTTGTAGCCCTTAGAGAATAAAATAATCAACCTCCGCAGATTCTTATACTTCAATTTAGTGAAGATATACCCACCCATCTTTAGTTACTAAAATCATGGGAGGAAAAGGAAAGAAACATACTTGTTCAAAGTACCGTTCGCGTAATGCGAAACCATCTGCCAGCTTCGCACCCGACCCTGAGCCCGGGCTAGAGCATATTGAAAACAATGTTAAATCACCTAAGGCCATCGAAGCTGAAGTTAAATACCCTATTTATTCAAGTGAGGCTATTAGGTCAGGGATTTCAGAGTCCAAAGATTTATTAGAAGGCCCCTACGAGGACGATAACTTAAGTAGATTTGTCCTTGATACACTACAGTCTAAAGCAACGGTTAGAAGTGCCTAATATGACGACGTGGCATATATAAGGGTAAATTATGTGAGTCAAAAGTTTGGTTGATATATTCTGAACTCCGCTTATTATCTATAAAGGAATAACTAGACTTGACACGTAGTCACATGTTTGTTTGGTACTACCGGTGTCCGGCAGCCTTGTTAGTTGAGTATGAAGGCCATGAACAATTGGACTTCCTTCACTATAAGGATACAACGCCAGAACCTTTATCTTATTTAGTTACGACTAAATGCCGGGCCTACACTAGAAGAAAACCCAGCTCCTATAATCCATATCTAGATATAGCAGTATATCGCGTTCAAGGCATGATGATATATAAGCACGCTTACGAAATATCTAATCGCATAGTCAAAGTTGCCATAGATATATCAGGCCGCTTACTTTGTGTAGATATAAATAAAATTTCGGGAAAGTTTACAATGTCTTCTGTGTTATATGGGCTTGATGCAGATTGTTTTAATGGAAGTACCTCGGGAAAAAGTTTGTTAGTCCCGCAAGTTTCTACTTATTTTAAGTTGCTAAGAAAGTGCGTGAATAATACCCAAAGAAACGCTTTATTTAAACAGCAATATAGCGTTGAAACCGTTGTATTTCCTACGATAGACGTGATCTAACGATTAATATATTCGTGAGTACATCGATGTCTTTACGATAGAATTTCTTACAAGATAATCTATATCGTTACCTTCCTGCTTCTGATACGATGATGTTACTAGTTATATAACCTGCTTTGCCTTGGCTTCTAAGGAGATGACTAAACATGCTCTTCTCAATCGCAATAGCGAAATCAAATGTATTAAGGAGGGCTAGGAATAGTAAACCCTTAAGTAAATTTTAAGTATTCTAGACCCGTTTACTAGGACTCTTATTCCTAGGATCTATAGTATGGTTCCTAGGCACGCTCTTAGTCGCTCCTAGGGATCAGACTTAGAGTTCCTAGAGGACACTTTGTTCTTGGGGTGTTTCTAGGATCACTTGATCCGGGCCTAGGAGCGCGTCTGGCGTTCCTGAGCTATGGTTAGTTCCGGACTATATAAGATGTATCTTCGCAGGCATGTAGAAGAGGTTTATCGCCTTAGTACTGAACGGAATTACTACGCTAAAGAAGATACGGGATCGGACATTAATACCGATTAATTGGGAGGCTTATAGGTTTTCAGTCAAATTTAAGAACTCTATCCTTGGCCGTTTCCACTCTTCGAGTAAACGTCCACGCTCCCGTCTTTAGTAGTAGTCTGGCCCTCCTATATAGCTCTACACAATAGTGATGCACTATAAACGCTAGCAAGTTATACGTCACGCTTATAAGCTGGTGGCTCTAGGAACTAACTAAATTTCCCCCGAACAAAGTATTGTTCCTAGGGGCTTTAGGTTGATTTCTAGGAGCTTAGGCGTGTCGGGGCCTAGAAGTACAATATCAAAGTTGCTATCTACGATATATATATATATCATCCCTAACATTCCCCCGTAGAATTCTACGGTACGATCCCTATGCCTCCTGGGAAGTGCTACGTTAGTTCCCGGAGGACGTTTAGCTCCTAGAGGCCGATAGTATGACTAGAAGCGATAATTAAAAATAAACATTAAAGTTTTCCTGGAGCATAATCGTAGAGAAGGTTCCCCCGCTATATACGCGGGGCTTCCTAGGAGTATAAAGTTTGTCTCTAGGAACACGGACCACCTCTCCTAGGAGCTATATTGCTCCTAGAACCCTACGTAAAGTTCCTAGAGGCAACCACTAGTCATCTTAGGATCAACGGAAGTGATTCTAGGATCGGTATTTTCCTTATTTTTCCAAACTAGGGTGATCCGTGTCTCATTTTGCTGTACGCATACTAGCCCTAGGGACTCTTGTCTATCATAGGGGCACTTTGCTCGAGCCTGGGAACTAATAGTTTACCTCTAGGAAAGGCTTGAGCTTCTAGGAGTAGCGAAGCTCCTAGAGCTAGCCTATACGTCCCTAAAGTTGATAGGGCCTATATATGAAACTGCCTCTCAAATTCCTTAATTCACCCTTAAAGGAAGTCGATCCTAGAGACAGCCCCAGTGGCTCCAGTAACGTACAAGCCGACCCTAGGAGCTTGTAGACACACATATTGATGAATATAAACTCTTTTGATTCTCCGTTTCCGGGTGCTTTCCTTTATTATTCGGTCTTATAGTCCCTGTATATGGCAAGCCGTTTCGTGCCGCCAGAGAATACCTTGAAACTGCTAAGCGGCTAGAGGCATACTTACAATACTTCGCAAGTGAAGGGCTTCCGGACAAGGTTAGCTTTCCGATATTTTACGATCCCGGGTATATTATACGCCACTTCGATGCTATTTATCTTAAAGAAAAACCCCTTAAATATAACTAGTGTGAAGTAGGCTTGCTATATCGAATGGCTTTCCAACGCCATGCTTCTAATATATACCGCGTGCGGAGTCGCTGGCCATACTCAAATCCGATACAGGGACTTCAAAAACAAGAATAGACCGGCCATGAATATACCCGACTTAGCACTTAACGTTTTATATATACTATTTTAGTTTTGTGCAATCTAATCGGGTTGTATATATATGCACGATAAATCACGCAAAGTAGTGTCCAATCGTTTCTTAGTAGTAGCCCACTCGAGCTGCTAGCTCTCTGGTATATAATGACCCTTATACCCTAACTCTGACTTAGTCAAACTTCTACTTTCCTCCTACCTAGTCAACCTAGCACTAGCCGTCTCTTCTTTTAAAGCTACGATGACTAGCCCTTCAAGCACGATTCTTATTGAGGATGACGAACTACCCCCGAGCTGGCGGTTAGGCAATTCATAGGCCTAAAGGACGTCTCTACGTATATCTCTTAAGACCCCAATTGAACTAAACGATGCTACGAGTGGTAGCATAGAACCATCCCGCAAACGCAAAAGGGCTAAGAGAAAACAACCTAACACTCTGGTAGAACCTTCCCTCCTAAGATACTCCGATTTCCTAAGCTAATGATGGACTAGGATACCTGTTTTAAGAGACTGCGTAAGACATTTGACGAAAGAGATCAAGAAGTTGAAAAACTCGATCAGGAGGTTGAAAATCTCGAGTAAGAAGTTGAAAAGTAGCAAAAGCAAGTCCAGGAACTTCAAAGCAAGCTTCTCCAATAGGAAAACCAGCATCAAGAGGAGCTTTCCCGGCGACGCATTCTAGACTGCAAAATATGCTATAAGCAGCCGGATTGTTGGTATATTCTACTATACGGGCATATGATTTGTGAGACATGCGCAGAACGACTTAATCAAAATGCATGCCCTTTTTGTAGAGCAAGCTTTTCGGGGTTTATCAAATGCTATCCATTTGCAGGATAGATGTGCATGTATTTTCTAATATAAGCTCGACGTATTTGGTGATTCAACTCGAAATCCTCTTTTATTAGCCTAGGAATGATTATAGTTTGCGAACACTATGAAGTATATAGTATACAACTAAAGGATAGGGTCGGGACCGTGTCAGTCGTGAACGCTCAGGTTATTTTCAATTTTCTTTCGATATCAACGTCGTCTAACAGCTCAACCTTATCACTCTACTTCTTAAATTTAGTCCGAAATCGCCGGGTTATTCTATTGTTTTTACAATTTCATGAGGTGGCTAGATAGAGTGGATAATCCGTGTTTGTCCATTAGTATGGCGTGCTAAATAACCGCGCACAAATCCCAACTTCCGGGCGATTTTGGAAAGAAGTCCCATTATGAGGCAATAGAGGTAATGTGAGATAATCGAACTTAAAGAGTGAAATATTAAATATGTTGTAGAAGACGCTTATGCTTATGCACCTTGTCCACAATGCGCTTTTGCGCCTTATAACCATTACGCCAATTTCCTATGTCCGGTTAACACCGCCAGAGTCGAAAATTATCGGCATATAATATTCTAGATAATAGAATATTCTCAGGGCTCGAAAATTTCGGGCTATTAATTTTAGGGTCACTTAAATTATATAGCCTCTTCAAATTTACGCGCTATAATTTTCCAAAAGGTCAAATATTCTAAACTTCAAATTTGAAAGGGATCTTTTATTCCGGCTTATTTAGAAATAAAGCTCTTTAAAATTTAAATCTTATTATTTTCTCCTCGCTCTTATCTTCTTATCTAGAAATTTATCACGTCCTAGGAACATATGTTCTAGGAACGTTAGAGCTGCTATCCTTGAACTATTCGGGATTCGTATATGGACCGAAGTGCGGCTGAATATTTGGTATAGGAACCAATAGGTCCTGGCTGCAATCAGGAGGTCTGCACAATAGTAGGTAGCTGAATTTTATAGTGGTGGTTGAGAACCGCCGTCTATAAGCCACTGTTACATCGGGAGAGCATCTCGCTATTCCTAGTGTAGTCGAATAAGAACCCACTGCGGAGATGACTACGGTTAAGGATATATATCATACCTAGAGGTACCCCTGGCTAATGATAACGTTCCTAACTTTAGAGTGGGGCTTCAAATCCCCAACGCACCTGCCAGCATATACATCACCTTGTTATCAGCGTCTCGGGCCGTTAGTGCTCTAATGCTTACGTATTTTTTCTCAACCGAAAATCTGCCAAGATAATTGCGGCATTTTGTAAGGATACGGCTACCTAGGGGAATGCAAACTGTGGGAAGAGTATGACCCAAGAATGTTCATTTAGAGTATATAAGAGGATTCTATAGTAAAAGCGAGATATATGTTGTGTGTGAGTCTTGACCTGAAACAACACATAGTCGTGGGAAGATCATATATCCCAAAAGTATGTTTTATTCCGCAAGGCGCTTAGGACGTGTCACCGCATTACCCCTCACCTTGGCTCTAGAGATATATAGTGGTAATTTTCGCTCTTTTTGCACTCTGCTAAGGATAGTCAATTCCTTAGACTTGTACCATAATGATAGGAAGAGGATGGTGTCTAGAATGAGGCCGTCCTCGAGAAGACCGAGCATAGCACGGGTTGCGAAGAACCCGCTTTTGTTCTAGATAAATGCCTGTTATACGGCGATGAGACTCCAGCTTATCATTTACACGGGAATCCAGCGATCGGGGCCAACCCATTTCGATATAAGCTGAGAGGGCAGCTCCGCGAAGAGAAATGTCAGGTAGAATATTGTTTGGCCAGTGACTGCCTAGTGTTAATCGTTGATTCTTATGGAATCTGGTAAGCTTTCGATCGCATCACATACATTTAGAATGGCAAAAGCAAGACCCAGCATTGAGCTTCAAGAACGAACAGAGAGGTTAGCACAATCCAGGAATGTGGTTCAATTGTAGCACATACATCAGCGAGAAGTTTCGCTTCAGCTCAGACTTATGGCCCATCTGGGCCAGCTGAGCATCATCGCTATTGTATTCTCCTTTGTCCATGCCGAGGATGTACCACAGGCAACAAGTGATGAAAAGAAAGAAATCAGACAAGGAAAAACAGGGATCTTAAGCAGGACCCGGCTGAAACCACATGACGACAGATTTTCGAATATCAATTCATATTCCCAATTTACTTCTCCGCTACCGTTGTCTCCCCGCGGGGGAAGCGAGTACGGAGTAGCGTTATGTAACGGATTTGGGGTATAAAACTTCGGGACTGAGGGATACGATAACCAGCCATGTCTGTGACTGGTCCGGCGGACCGAGAGCGGCAACTTCAACCAGTTAGAACGCTGCAAGATTATCAGGCCACCAAGGCCTTTGATAGTCGCGAACCGACGATCCATGGCTTGCGGCGACAGCCCCAGTGCTTATGCCTTATTCCATGTATCATTGGATAGCTGGAGACCCACAGGCCGACTAGCGGGGAAGTGGACGATCTTCGGAGGCGGATAAATACGAAAATATAGCGTGATATGCAAGATTCGTGAAGACATATTAGTCCAAGGTCTTGGACAAAACCCTTGGCTTTACTGCTTTTGTATGTCGTAGGCTTGTACGGCATTTGTCCCTGTTTCAGTGAATTGGGCCGAGATGTTCAGGGAAGCGAGTAAATGTGGAGCGGTGGGCCGCAAACCTTCCAAGGTTGCTATCTCCTGTCCTATCTCTGGAGACAAATACTTTTATGTAATGTGTTGTACATGCTAGATTTACTCTGCTACTTCTTGGCGTTCTCATTCTGTTTTTGTGCTTACGCCTTTTGCCGTTCTTTTGCCCACTAAGCAGGACTGAGCAGAACCTGGCCACGCAGAAACAAACACCACTAAACCAAATAGAGCACGCCTCAAACATGACAGGCCGTCCCGCTCCCAAGACACTGGTCAAATGTAATTCCACCTCGTGCATAACAATATCTAGCCATAACTAATAATGTTTCCTGTGAGTGACTCCACACTGCTGTTCCGTAATTTGTCTTCGCAACAATGCCGGGCGTCTACCCCTAGTCGGAGGCCAGTCGCTGTAAGCAATCAAGAATGCCTAGTTTTAAGGTTAGTCAACATCACATCTCATAGAATGACTAGACTCACCTGTCACTCCATGTGTCAACCTCGTCTTAGCCTCAGAGCCTTGTGAGCCTATTGTCGCTGTCATGGAGTAATCGACTGCACCAGTGCTCTCCATCTCATTGGCCCACCTGAACCAATCCTCATCCTCACGGTCACCACCAATGATCAACAAGAAGTCAGGCTTTGAATTGTTGGAGCTTTCCGCGTAGCGCCACGCCACTTCCGCCGCGGGACGCTTTTTCGTATTAATAGGCTCGGCTATCACAGCAGACTCATAGATAATAGCGTGAATGCCCTGATTGGCACAGGCATCATTAATCTGGTCTGCACACTCAGCTGCGAGACGCTTGGCCATTGCTGTGTCGGCCACCGAACCGAAGTGGAAGACAATCGAAAAGTGGCGCATTTCGACCCAGCTACCTTCCATTCGTTCATGGAAGTATGCAAAGATACAAAATACCCCTTCTCTCCACGTATCCGTCTGCCCTTCGCTCACCAACTTCTTCCATTCAGTGGCGTGCGGCTCACGCAAAAAGCACCCATGTTCGGCAATCAATCCTACACCAGCAACATGGCGGAAGTGTCGCTCCTGTTCCCCCAGTGTTCTTGAGCTTACCACGTAAACGACGGTGAGTGGATCGTCTGTCAGGTCGCTCAAGGTTGTTACTGCACGTTGGGGCGTGACAAGAAACATGACGCCACTTGGGGGTCTCCAGGGTGCTAATGTGCCTTCGTATTTAATAAATATCATGCGATGGCGCGCCTGTCGGTATTGATCTTTTAAACGGTCGACGGAAAGACACGGTAGTGTGCACCTTCGGTGCGATAACTGTTTGCTGCAGACATGAGACAGCCTTTCTTTAAAGGACTTAACCCAATTTGTTGCTGTATTATCCAATAGTGATCTGTATAGCTGCTCCCAAGCCTTTTTTCGCTCTTCCCGGTTCCGAACTAATGCCGTATGTATTGCATTTGCGCACTGACGGAAGTCCCAAGGATTGATTAGGAGCGCATTATCACCAAATATGGATGCACTACCCGTGAACTCGCTGAGAATCATTGATCCGTACGCCTTATTACTATAGAGCCCGTCTTGGCAGTAAACGAACTCGTGGCTGGTCAGATTCATTCCCTCTCGAAGGCTGGTGACTATCAGCACGTCTGCTACCGTGATAAGTGCGACGTACTGTGCAGACAAGAGGTCCTGCCTGAGAAATATCAAGGGCTGATGTTCAAGGGTCGTATAGGCAGAATTTATGCGTAGAGCAATGTCGGATATAGTCGCTTCCAGGTCGGGCTGCCGTGTAGTGCTAGTAACTAATTGTATCAAAACGATATCGTTTGCCCATTCCCGGTATATGTTAAGAAAATGTTCATAGCTTAACAGCTTCTGGCGGATCCCCCCGATAGAGTCCATCTTGTCGTGGGAAATGATGATCCGCTTACCACGATACCGAGCCAAGATAGTGTCGATCAAGACCCTAATATCGGCTAGCTGTCTTCGCCGATCCCATAAGGTTGGATCAATGCCAATTGGGAATGTACCCACGTTGACAAAGCGGTCGTTTAATTGAATCCCTTCGTCGGTAGCTTCAACGGAAAGGACTCTGCTACAAGATCGTAGAAAATGGCCAGAGTACTCGTCGATCTGGAAGCCGAGCAAGTCGGCACCGAGTAGACCTATAAGTAGCTCCTTATCCGTGGCTAAGCACCTGAAAACTTCGGAGGACGGAAACGCGGTATGAAGAAAAAAGCCAATCTGGAGGTCGGGAACCATCTTTCGGAGCATGGCTGGGACCAGCATCAAGTGATAGTCCTGTACCCAAACCGAATCGCCTATCTTGCAATGTTCCGCAATGTGCTCCGCAAAAGCCTGGTTGAGCCTCACATAGTAGTCCCAGGAGCAGTCCTCGTAGGCTTTACTTTTGGGGCTATCGGGAACCTGGTAATGGAAGATCGGCCAGAGGATGGTCTTGCAGTGCGTGCAGTGTCCATCAAAGTCACGGTCGCATACAAACACGGGCAAGGACCCATACTCATCCTTGAGTTTTTGCTTAATGGCCATCCGATCACAGTCCTCCATTGTCTCCGTTTGTGTTCCGAGCGTGCCCACCCACATTGTGTCCTTGAGGTAGCCGATATCCTCAGCGGAACGTATAGCGCTTGTTAAGCCATCGTTGAATTCTGTTGCAGGAATAATGCTCCACTGAGGCGCGCCTTTTGTAGGTGGCCCACCATTTAACTGCGGTTTTGAGAAAAACGGATAACCCATACCCTTCTTTGGTGGAAGGGGTGTATCGGAAGTAAATATGTGCTTGTGGTTTGGGGTGGCATCCGGGGTCAAGTCAATTCCATGCAGTGCCTCATTGTTGAATTCACCATTACCTCCACTCGGTGGTGAGTTAAGGCTCTGAGGCAGGAGGGGATTTGGTGATGGAATTTCAGACCTGCATGAATTTCGGGTCACAGTGTAAGGGAGAAAACTAGATGGCGATTTGTATCAGATACGTATGCGAGGAAAACCCATGACCACATACAGAGACGCGACGAAAATCGTCATATCGAATACCTCAAGTCGAAAGCCAACATATGTACGAATGTCGCAATTATTCACAGTCTGTACAAGTAATATATAAATATATATCCGTCGAATCAATGCGATCTTGGGATTTTATAACTTTGGGGACCGACGTCATCCGGAATTACGTCATTATCAAACTAAGACAATACAAGCACTTCCTAGTTTAATATCTATTTCTTACCTGTTTTGAACTCCTTCTTTTCAATGGCTCTCTCTACTGTTTTAGATTGGTGAATATGTTGTACACTCGATCATCGGTTGTGCAAACCACGAATCATCAGGAATTTATGAAAGTAGCCGAAAGAACTCAATCGACACTCCAATATCACCTTTATGAATTAAGATATCCATGTGATCTATTGGCACAGAATTATTTCTATAGAGCGAGAGCGGATCTTGTTCATCCAACTTCCCCAACTTGGAAATCCTCTAGTAGTACTCATGCACCGCAATACACGGTTACGCCATGTCAAGGGCTTGACTACATGCTTTCATGTATAGACTGAGGGATATCTAGTTATTTAATTGGAATTAGTATCGGCCGTTTATAATATCCAGTTAAGATACTAGTTTTCGTGGTCTTAAGCTTCGAGACACCAAAATTCGACATTGGACTATCTCGAGCCGTTGACACCTAGAAAGTATCCCCATCCAATATAAAAGTCGTCGGTCATCGGCGATAAACATGAGTTCTCAACCCGACAAATCAAGCGTTCTCGTTGAGCAGCCGCTGCTTACGGCCTATGATCTCACAATAGCTGATGCAGCCATAGCCTGTGACCCATGACTTCACCTGTCATCACCCTCCGTTCTGAAGCAAGCGACATATATTTACCAACAGGATTTGAATTTACATATTCCATGGGTCATAATAGTTGGAAACAGGTAGCACGACCAACCTCTTGGTCATGCAATGACTGGTTTGACAACAGGTTTTCCGTCCAACAACCGTTATATATTCCGGACATGTCTTCCTCATTTTTGGGGTTATTGATCGAATTTTGAAATTTTAAAAGTTTCCACACAGTTTACTCCAACCACAAGATGTCGAACCGTACCGAGAGAGTGGCAGAAGATAACTACGAGAGGGAGAATGATCCTTCGCCCGTGGCCGGAACCTTCAGAGATGACTCCTATGCGAAAGAGACCAACCCAAACTTGAAAGGTCAAGTCCCTGTTCAGGGAGACAATCAGCAATTTGACGATCCAATGCAACCTCCTTATTCCAATACTGATCAGCAGCTTGGTAAGTTGATGTTCTGTTAAAACAATTCTATAGTAATTAGAAGGCCGCTAACATCGTCTAGAGGAGGACGAACAAGAGGCGATCGATAACTCCAACATCTTGAGGGGGGACCGTCTCCGTCACGCAAAGCCTAAAACCTCGAACAAGTACAGCGAGGGTCCAGGTGAAGATCTGCCGTGATTTGCTTTTTCCACTACTTTGTATGGGATAGCCGAACTATTGCTGTGGCCTTAGGATTAGGTCGATAGTCGGGTGCCCTGATCCACCCCAGGTGTGCTAGTCTGAAGCTCGCTCTCGTTTCTCTCTCTTCATACAACTTTACACAAGTCTCTTCATCCTTCTTTGTACTTCGGTCCCTGTAGTGCGTAGTGCCTTGATAGAGAATGGTCTATACGCGTTATTGATGTACGAAGTTGATCCACCGCTTATACAAAACCATCATCAAACGTAAATGCAGCGATAAAAAATATCGTTGGCCCTACCTTTGTACCGGTACTTCAACTTGCGCCGGTCAAACCAGCACCGCGAGCAATAGGAAGCATATAGAAAACCGGTCAGTCGCGCAATCCATGCATCAACTGTTCCATGCTTTTAGTCTCCTTTCTTCGGGTCAGCCTATGGCCAGCCTATGAAAAGATACAGATCGAACTGTATGTAACTCATAGTGACGTGTCGTTCGTACAAACAAGTTTTGACCCGGTCCCAAAACTAAGCAAGAGACAAGAAAACTTGGCATTGGCATTGCCTCATCAAGCACACATTCACTCTGCCCTGCTTTATCTTGCCTCTGAAGTCATCTGAAAATGATGCGTTTGGTATGTGGCGATGGAAATATCCAATCGAAGTAGACTGACGTCAAAGGTGACTTCAGATCATGAATAGCTCAAGCTTGGCGACGCACATAAATAAGCGATTAATTTACCCCTCGGATGACCTCTTGTGCCTTCAAGCTATCTTGCAATTATCCAAGCAATCGCACAACACTACCAAACAAAAACACTACCTTGACATACCTTCACTATGTCCGACAACTCCAACCCTGGTAATTTCGCCAACCGACCTCACGAAGAGGTTGAGAATATCGCTCGCAAGGGTGGGCAGTCTAGCCACCAGAGCGGATTCGCTTCCATGGATTCGAACAAGCAGGTTCGTAGAAGCACCTATTGTATATACGATAACAGACTGACTCTATACAGCATGGCATTGCCTCGAAAGGCGGTCAAGCTTCAGGAGGAAGCTTCGAGCCTGGAGACCCGAGGGCCAGAGAGGCAGGCCGGAAAGGAGGTCAATCATCTGGGCAGCCTAATGAGTAGGGTGATTTCAATGTCTTATTGTTCTATTATTCGGTGATAGTTGTTGTCGGGAATGGCGAGTTGCTAGCACTCTTGGATGGGAAACGATAGGGGAGGACAGATAAATATATATAGTAATAAATTCGTTTATCCATGGATGCGTTTACTGGGTGGGGGCTTCTGGCCTATCATTTTGTATGGAAGCCATCGATCCCTTTTAGATCAGTCCACTTGAGCAAACTGCCGTCGGCTATGTACTTTTATTGTCCTATGTAGGAAGCCCAAAGTACACATTGTTCGCCAAAACCAACCAGATCTCTTCACGATCCATTCAAATCAAAATCCTCGAACCCTCCAACGCTCCGTTGAACACAAAACGCCCCCAAGAGTCACCACGATACATTCCTTCTCCAGCTCCCCCGTCCACCACTGGCTGTCATCACTTCTTGCAGCCAGGGCTATAAAGCCACTCAGGACTACAGTTTCTGACCCTCAAAAATACAGCAAGATCCAACCTGCAATGCATTCGGCTCGAATATGCTCAATCAAATCCGCCTCAGTCCACACACGAAAGGCGCGACGGAAGATCTCGAACGAGCGTTCATACTTGTCGAGGGCGGGATCAAGTCGCATCAGCCGCATATTGTTGTCGGAGATTCGTTCACTCTTGTTGTACGTGAGCATGGCAGTGCACCCACGGCAGGAGTAATGGGTTTGGCGCATATTGTCCCGGTTGATGACGGGGACTCGGCAGGAGACTTCATGGTGGTGGGCGGCTCGGTGGTAATTTCCCAGCGACACGAGAAAAAGCATTCGGACAGGGGTCGGCTAGTAGAGCTTGGCGGCGCGATAGATGTCATGCTGGTATTCTGGTCTTGATTTCCTAAGAAATATCTCTTAGCATGACAATAGACATGTCGGCATCGAATGAGCCCCTTGCTGGAATCGAAGCAGCAGTTCGGCTTCAATGTCTGGTACAGACTGGGAGCGCAGCTGACTACGTTTCCGAATTCCTGAAGCTCCGAAGCAAAATCACACGGGAGACATTTATTGCATCCATTTTCTTCATTGGCCTTAAAAAAGAATTGCAAATTGGTCTTCGTCAATTAGGGGAGCTTCCTGACACGTGGGAAAAGATGGCAGAGAAAGCGATCGCTGTTAAACGTCAACTTACTGAGGAGCGAAGGCAGAATGGTCAGTGTTTTAGTTGTGGGCAGCCTGGCCACGTAGCACGAAACTGTTCAGAATAGTCTTACTCTATCGGCAATGAAGATCCTGTGCCCCACTTGCAGTCGATTGGGCTATCGTCAGTGCTGTTGTTGGTGCTTGAATTGGTGGTTTGATTTGTTTGCTAGATTAAAGTCTTACTAACCGTGCCAAGCCCACCAACATCGGGTAGTGTGTTGGTGGGCTTGGCATGGTTATATGTTCAAAAACCGCCATTGCACTTTTGCGCTTTTGCGCTTTTCGTGCTTTCATAACGTTTGACGTTCTTTAAAAGCTACTCCCTAGCCAACGAGAATACGAATATAAGAGCACCCACTTCCTTATCCCTTAATCTTACTTTCCAGCAAGTCTAATACTAGAGTCCCGAGGCATATTTTAGGCTATAGACTAGCAGATGGCGACTATAGGCCCTCGTTCAAATGGCTCTTCTTCGAAAAGAAAATCAATGCGTCAAAAACAAGGTCGTCGCAAATCCAATTTGATGAAAAAGGCACACGAATATAGTAAGTTGTGTGAAGCAGACATCTACGTCGGGATTCGCCTTCGGGAAACGGGCTAAGTGTTTATCCTATCGGCGGATGCCTCGGGATTTTGGGGATTTCTTAGGTCGCAACTAGTATGTAGGCAGAAACGAGTCATATGACCAAGACTAACTTTTCTAGGCCTCCTATTATCCGACCCCATTTTTAATTATGGATCAAGACCTGGAGAAGGCTGAAGAAGGTATTATAAGGAAACCAAGCGAGGCAAATCTTCTAGCTTAACTACTATAACTAAAATTAATTCCCCGGGTGTGTCTTACGTACCTAGGGGCACGTGATCTTATCTCAATATCCTAGGATACTTTCAGCGCTCTAGGCCCTTCTATAAAGAATAAAGGCTCATAGGGAATCACATAAGAGATTGAATAAGTGGAAGCTGACATAATGGTTTTCTTCTAAGAACGAGAGAAAACTGGAACAACGTATGAAAGTCTTTAGGTATAATGATATATAGTGAATCATTAGCGTATAGATGGTGCCTATTCTATTGGCAACCCGTAAAAGCTCGACGATTGCGTCCGCTTGTTCTGAATCTAACGGATATTCCGAGAGAGTCTAGTAAAGCTTGTTCAAACTCACATTTCGAAGTTGGTCTAATCCATGTCTAGTAGCGAAGTCATACAAACGAGCATGCACCAGCAGTATCTTAGGATATTTGCATAGGTGGTTTCCATCTCCATAATATAGCAAAGATATCGAATTGTCGGTCTTCACCTGGATATCTTTATGACTCGCAAAATAATTTTCTTTTAAGGGAAGTAGATCCTACGTTACAATATCGATTTCATCTTCGCATGAAGCATGACTCGATTTATCGGCTGCTAGAATAAGGACAGAGTAGTCCCCACTGTGAAGGTACTGAAGGATATGGCCAAAGATATCCTCAACATCGTCGTCAACCATATAAATTATTTCGGGCGAACTTTTGTAACGACACCGGAGGCTTTGGATTATCCCGCTAGGCGCAGCGAATTTCTTCCCGTTGGGGCCAACCTCTAGGTATGCGAGGGGGGAGATAAAGTGACTGGGTGTTTTTAGATAACGCCTCCAGAGGAAAGGAAAGCGTACTTACTCTGGCCGTACTTGAATCATAACGAGATATTTCGTCGGTGTTATCAATTAAACTCGAGGCAGCACTATATATAGGAGCATCGGAAGAAGTGAGCAGCATGAGTTTAAATAATTGATCAGTGGCTAACAAGAAATGTGTCGTCTACATGCTACCTCAATGTGATTGGTCCAGGACGCTGAGTCAGCGTGCTGGAGCAAGGCCCACGAATTTGATCATCTTTCTTTCGTGGTCTCCTTCACCCCACTGGAACGCCCAGCCCCGCTACCTGCGTCATTTGCTAGCTGGAAAAGGGGTATCTTGGGTAGAGGTTGAGATTGATCTTGGTGTGAGAGGCTCGCCCGTATCCAGTCCTACCTTCGGTATCAAACTGGAGGGTTCAAGAACCCCTATAGGGACGTTTACCAAGAAATCGAGGCTAGATGAGCTTTACGACGGATTCAACTAAAAAGCTGGGACATGGCGCTTCCATAGATGGAGGAAGAGTGTTTTCTGGCCTATGTTGTCCCCAGGCCGACAAAGACACAAATCCACTGCCTTAACGCCAGTCATGTAATAGATCTGTGGAACTGCGTCCAGGCAGGCTTTAAGTCCGGAGATGTGGGTCCGTGGTTGGGAAGCTGTGGTGGGAAGGCTTTGGCTTTAGGCACTGTGACCTAGCACAGTTGATTCGAGGCCACCGATGGAAGGCAGTGGACGTGGACCCACTTTGGACGTACGTCCACGGCTCCTAGTCTAGGTGGGCTTTATAGCTGTCAACTGGCGGCCACCCTGGCTTAGTGACCATAAGGGTCCTCGGTCTTCTGACTACGGTCTATATGGGACACAAGTATTTTGATCTAGATCTCAAGTGCATTATTCATCGCCTACTGCCGGCGTTTTGTCGGCAGATCATCATCACTACCGGGTTCAATTACTCGTGCGATCGAATTCACCGCCTCTTCACTCACAACCAGATCGTCGCCGAATGTCATGAATATCGTGTTCGTGCCATCCTCAATCGCCGCATCAAAGCACTGCCCCGGTGGGACCTGCCGTAAATTCTGGTCATAAAACGTTGCCTGACGTTCTCGCGCGTTTTTGGACGCCATTCGCCCAACAGGAGAGGGGTCAGATGGATCAACCACCATTTGGTGGACCAAGCGATTCCAGTCGCCGTGTTCATCACGTGCACGGAACATGATTGTCACTGCAGAATGCTTGGCTGCATCGCTCGCTCCTTCTCCTCGCTCACGAGACTCGTCTTGTTCCTCTGGCAACTTGTCTGACCCAGCTATTTCTTTTTGTGTGCGCGTATCGGTCTGCGCGGGATACTCTCGTTGTAGTGACGACGAGGGGCGCTCTACCAGAGTGTCCTTCTGCTTAGCATCGGCTATAACATGAACCTGCGGCGAAGCGTCCAGCGGAACAGACTCAGGCAACCGTTCTTCCTGTTCCGATCGGATATTTCTTATTCCATGGTGTTCTGAGTTCTGATCGATCAAGCTCGAAATTTCTGGCTGCGGTTCGAACTCGACCAAGCCTGATCTTTCTTCCGGTGCCTGTTGCTGGTCCTGAGTCAGGCCAACTTGACTAGCCACGGGCCATGGACTCTGCTCTTCATTCATCTCCAACAAAGGATGATGCTGTGCTTCGAGGAAATCAATTTGAGTACCAGGTCTTGCTGTCTGTTCCTGATCAGCCGTTCGTAACAGTGCGTTTATATCCTGCTCCAGAGTTTCCTGTGGCGGAATGGATAACTTGCGGGTTTGTTGGCGCCGTTGCGTACGGTCGTATGGTTTGAATTTAGCGCTCTCTCGCAGCGCCACACTTTTGGTGCCCACAGTCCTAGAGGGGCCCGATGTTATCTCCGATGCCTCACGTCCCTCTAAAATTGCCAGTGCTTTTTCGATTTCTTCCGATGAAGAAAGCTGCGCTGCTGTTTCTGCCGCTTCATTCTCTTGTTCGCCTGCGTGCTCTTCCATATTGACATCTATCGAAGATTCTCCCCCAGCTATGTTTTCCTCACCCCCTCCCCGCGGCTGCTCGTCCTCGGCATCAGCAAGGCGGAGGATTTTGTTTTCCTTGCCCGTTGGTGCCATAGAGCCGTGATCTTCAAATCCAGCGGCGAGGAGGTGTTGTTGCCTCTCATGCGAATCCATATCTGGGTGTGGTGGTAAAGAGGCCATAGATGTCAAACGAAACTCTCCCGGTGACTGTGGTGGTTGCATCAAGGATAGTTGGTCGTGCGAGACCGTTGATACTTGTAGTTCCGTGGAGGTATACCTTGACCCCACAGAAGGCGAGGGAGGTCTCGAGGGAACGAACCCAAATCCAGCGTGACTATCTTCTGATGCTTCATCGTCGCTGAAATCATGATCCCCCTCAATAATCTCGCCGTGCTCCAGTTCATCGGCTTCGGCCGGTTCCATGTGAAGAATACCCTGCTCATTTTGACTTATTATACCCCTACTTCCAACGAATCCAAATTCTGTCTCGGATGCTGGCTCCACTACCTCTCCTATCCGGCTGCCTTCCGAATCAATGCGCGCGATTTCCTTGCCATAATGACGGTCGGCACGTGAGGATCGGTGTCTTCGCTGCTGTCGTTGTTGTTGCTTCTGTAGCTTCTTCGCTTGCTTCTGCTGACGTCTCCCTCGGCGTGCATCTTTCAAGCGTTGCCGCTCTAAGTTGCTATCCTGGCCGGCTCCTGTACCCGCAGACCCAACCCGTCCTCCTTCATCTTGCGGCGAACGATTGCTCGGAATAAAAAGCGGGGACATTGGCAAGTCTGGAGTTGGAGATCTACCCGCTGTGTCGTTATTTTCACGGGGCATTGACAGCTTGCTGAAGAAGGTAAAGTAGACACTCCTCCTCACCAAAGTGGAAGTAGCTTTTCGTTCCCTTTGGAGGGAATCACCATGGAGTTGGTCGATGAAAAGGAACTGACAATCTTGCAGTTGGGCTTCGGTTTGCGGATGTCCACATCGAGATTCTTTCTTGGATTCCCTTCCACCAACGAATTGTACTGGAAGCTTATGGTCAAGAAGGACGGCCCTCAAGAAGCACTCGGTGACTTTGTTGATCAGAGATTCAATTTCTTCCCTATTGTACCGATAACGATCTGGTCGACGGGCTCTCAAAAGAGCATCTTTCGCAATTTGCCGATCTGGCGACTGCTGGATGAGCTGCTCAATTTGTGGCGACTGAAACCCAAGTCTCTTTGCGAGTACAGCCATCTCATACAGTATCATAGGCTCCACCACCTCACAATTAGGCTTCGCCGTAGGATTTTTCTTCTGAGGCTTTTTGGATAACTTCGGGTAGTGACGCATAGCATAGAGCCATAGTTGTCGATATCCAAGTTCCGCTGGGTCCCCCTGGGAGCGCGAGTAAGATCGAAACCCAGCTTCAGATGTTTGTATCAAGAACTGCGTATGGGTGGGATCAAAAGACAAGAAGGCCGCACGCGTGGCGCCTCTAATCGTGGGGAATGATCTGGAAGGTATGATAAGCCGTTTGAGGCAGTTCGCACATGATTCTAGGTACCAGAGATCTTTGAAAAACGTATACAGAGATGGAATTATGCCCTCTGTCCTCTTCAATCGCTTCCAAATTGAGGTCCGCTCGGATTCTGTGAAGTTTGAAAAGACTTCGCCACTGTATACAAGACCTTTCACGGTGGTTCTATCCTTCGAGGAGACTCCAGGTGCCAGGAGTTGCAATGTTTCCACCGTATGAGGGTCAACTTTGAGCATCTTAGCACGATCGTGTCCCACGAGTGAAGACCAGTATTGCCGTAGCCTAGTCAGCGCGTGAACTATCTCCTACGAACGTAATCAGCATCTATGTTTTTTTAAGAGTCAGACGACCTTACCTCATCGCAGCAAATAGCTAGAGCCTGCGGAAGAGATCCGATTTGCATTCCATGTATCATCAAGGAGGGCAAGCCGAGTAACGAGTCAAAAGCAGCTCGGACGCTCGGATGAGACTCAAGTCCGCGAAGCCGCCTGGCTTTGTTGTCTGACAGCCGCGCCAACCATCGATTTTCGAAGTGTGAATTTGCTTCATATCGATATTGCCGAACTTTCAGGTAAATCTCACCATCGCTTGGAACTCTCTCGTTGGAATATTCATCGACAAGGCTTGTTTGAAGATCGGGACTAATGTCTTGGGGTTGTCAAAACTGCGGGAAAGCATGTGGTGGATTTCTGGCTTACCATCCAAATACAAGTCAACAGTCCACCATTGGTCGATCGATGGTAAATAGTGTTCTCCGGCCTTTAATCGATGTTGACCATGAAGGCACTGTATGGAACCAGTGGAGAAATGGAGGTGTGGGTAGCGGCTCGGTTGATCAGTCATCATGTCAGCGGCGTTTACTCGCCCTGCTTGAAGAGCCTCATGGAGATGCTCTCTTGACACAACAGCGCTCACGTGGTTGTATATATCGAGTCTTCGACAACCTTCTTTGTCAAATACCTCACAGAGTCTTTCCACATTTTTTGTGTTCATATGTTGCGAGATGGATGGGTGGGGGGTAATCTGGCTGATGTTAACCTTGGCTGTTCCTTGGTAAGTCCGACACCTTTCTGTCAGAATCTGCAGCTCAGGATCTGTGTATATAGACTCGTCCATGGTGCTGGTGAGGCAGAATATATGTAGCAGTAGAGTATCGGTTGTTTATATTTAACTGGTCTTGGCCTCACAGAAGAAAGGGTCCACCTAGCTGATTCAGCGCCCTGGTGACCAATGTGACTGCAAAAGCCGGGGGTGGCCCTCAAAACAAATTTAGTTCCATTAATACAATTGCATTATAAATAGGCCTCTTCGCCTTCAAGCGCTATACGTTTCCACCTCATTTTCTTTCCGCACATCTTGATCTGGCCCAAATATGTCGAAACAAGATAAGCACTGCACGGCGATTGACTTCGAGAGCTACCAAGAACGGCTTGCGAATAACCCATCACGAGAGGCACCCTTGAGCAAACAGCCACACCAGCTTGATGCACCCACCCAATTGGACAGTAGTTCCAACAAAAAAAAGAGAAAAACGTCTCCCTGGAGCGAACATACACGAAAGGTTGTGAGTGGAGGCCCAAAACTCTTTGGCTTACCTCAGGTGTGCGAGGAAGGTACATCTCGCGGGTTAATCGTGAGGGAGGAATCACCCTGGGACACTTATCGTCGGACACTCAGGTGTAATCTGGCAGGTGAGGTGTTCATTGCAGCTCGCCGTTCCCGTCCGTCCCAGGTAGTAGCCCTTCGGGAGTACACCAAAGGGGACGTGGCTAAAATGCGACGGCTGTATGATATCCTTGACCACGATAATGTATTGACGGCCCGAGAGTGCTTCGTAAATGAAGGATGCATGTACGCTCTCGTCAACGACCTCCAGCTCACTTTGGAGCAGCTTGTGGGGTGTCGGTCTCTCTATCCTACGGAGGCGGAATTAGCTTCCATGACTTGGCAGGTGTGTGGCTCTTGACACTTCAAGTATTTTAAGCTCACGACAGTGCAGATTTTGGATGGTTTATGTTACCTCAATGAAACTGGATTAGAACACCAGTCTCTGACATGCCGGAATATTCTTCTCGGCCTAGATGGCGTTATCAAGATCGGTAAGTGGCAATTGCCTCCTTCGTAATGATTATTCTAATCCCCTATAGCCAGCTTGGAGATGTGCGTGGAACGTCCGCCGGGTCAGGCACAGAATGTATACATCAAAACTCTCGCTTCCATTACCATGGAAATCATGCAGAAGTATGTGAAAGATGATGGAATGGTGGGAGTAGATGACGTGGATCGTTGGCCTGTCGACTCAGATGCGTTTGGGTTCCTTTCCGCCCTCTCGACAGCAAAGTCTATTGAATCTTTGAAAGAGGTACCCAAGCCAACATGTCACGAGTAGACGAATATAAAACTAACATTTATCAGCAACCGCTTGTCCGCAAAGAAAGTCGATTGGTGGGAGAGTTGATGCTTCTTGCTCGGTCTGTTTTAGTCTCTGCAAGGATGTTCTATTCCTACGAGAGATAGTAGGAAACGATATCTTTCAAGGAATTGTGAGTATTGGCTTGCTCATGGTTTTCAAAGGTTCCATTATATACCCGTAACTTTCAATCATGTCGGAAAGGCTGTCAGTAAATGCATCAAGCGTGCATCCAGACAATGAAATCTATCAGCTCGTGTGCTTCAGCAAAGAGCTGTCGGTAAAGATCTAATCTTGAGTACAGAAGAAACTAAGAACCTAGAAATGCTATATTTTCCCCAGTAGGTCCTTAAACGGCGGCTAGGCCCTAACTATTCAGAATATCATGGTACAAAACCAATAATTACCAGTTATGAGTGAAGGAGATCGTGGGCTCAGAATGTCGTCCGAGAAATTGAGATGGGTATGAGGCGCCATTCCTAAAATGAGACGTGGCTGCCGCATAAGGGACTTCATACATGCTGCGTGATTGACTCATGGTGACTACGTGATTGACTCATGACCGGCCCGTCGGGAGGCCACAGCCGACCGAAACCCTCCAATAGATCACGATCTTTATCACGAATTTATTGAAGAATTTAAAGGACAGGACCGAGAAGGTGGTGCCATCCGCAACCACCAGCCAGCGCGCGTATCGAGAAGACAAGGATTGGTTGTAGGATATGATCTAATAACGTTAGCTTAGGGGGTCATTTGGAGATAAATCTGAGTCAGCAATTGCGACTTGGAAAAGGGCCCTCCCTCTGGGGCACGGTTCCCTACGGTCTAAGAGCAAGAGAGAGACGAAGGCATTGTGAAATAATATGTTTTACTCAACACCTACTAGATATAATCATGGCCTTAGAATCTCTGGAGAAAGATCAGGTGGGAAGAAGCAATTCTAGACAGAGACTTGAGGTTGGGAACCACCCATCTTTCTAGCTTGCATGAATTTGCTTCATTCTCCACGGGCGCCTCTTGGATGATGTTTAGCTGGTCCTGGGAAAAGACGCTATCACCTCCAAGCATGAGGTCTACTGCCATAGACTCAAACGATCGATAAAGACTGGTTAGAGCTGGGTAGCGATTGAGAACATAAATGGCCAACGTGTCTACCATTTTGTTCTGAAAAGCTGTTCTTCTACCTCTATTTCAAAGTCAGCAATACAACCATTCCATAGGGCATAAATGAGCGTACATTTGATTTGCCAAGTCTTCACTGGCTAGTAAAATCACACCAAGTCCCATGCAAGTAGCAGCTTTCCACCAACGCTCGCCCCAGCGGCATTGATCACTCAAATAGTCGCGATCTGTTTTTTGGGGCACGAATTGGTTCCCATGAAAAGCCTGTAAGATAGAATCTCTAGCGATCGTAGGGATTGCCCGACGTTGTCGGTTAAGCGGAAGACCGTTTTTCTCACTTTCCTTCAAATCATTGACATGATTTTCGAAATGAATATGGATCCAAATCTGGGCAAGACGGCGATTCATATCGTCTGACTTCGAAACTGAACAAGTGAGCGAGTTCAGGTACCTCAGATATGACACGCATGCCGTCAGGGACGAAGTCAAGTCAACGCGAGGTAAGGTATACAAGTGACAGTTGAGTAAAAGAGACTTAAACGAGGCAATCGGGCCGTCGGATCGTATAATTGTGATCAAGCTATCACCGCAGTCTTCGACGTCTCGAGCTTGTTTTGCGCTCATAGTCTCGCCAGTTGCAATCTGACATACTGTTTGAATGCAGTCAACGTACTCAGCTGCCTGGGTCCGGTTATCGACTGGCTTGTATTTGTGAAAGGTTTCCCTTTCGATCTCTTGTACTTTCAGAAGCTTGAGATCCGGTAAAGTGAGGGCTCTTCTCTGGTGGTGATTCCCAAGGCTGAAAGCACTGAAATTGTCTTCACGGGGCTTTGAATAGTTGAGTTGTTCTTTTTCGTTGATCACGATGGGTTGGATTTCTGTGTTTCCACATTTCGCAAAGGCATATACGCCTGGACTTGACGTTTGGAGGCCTATTGTCATTGTCTCTTTGTTGCTGTCTGTGAACTGCGTCAACTGTAAACTCCCATCTGATGGCAGAGGGACTTCTGGAAGGTTTGAATGAAGCTGAGGGGCATGTTTCAGTAAATGCTGACGCTCAGTACAGTCTCCCATGTTGATAAAGCTGCATTGTGAGGTAGCCAGATATTTTTCATTGTGGAGTGCCTCTGGTGTGAGCCAGGCATCCCAATCAACAAGGTCATCATCAGAAATATCGGGTCCAGGGGCACCATGAGAGACTAAAGTGTCTGGGTCAAATGATACCATTATTCGTGTGCTGGTCAGCGATACTAAGAAATTAATGGTCAACTTCTCGCAATGGTGGGCTTCAAGGGGGAACGTCTGGATAGTAGAAGAATTGCCTCGTGTTCTGTCAAGTAAAGTGTGAAGAGGAACAGACACTGAATTCGGGATAGCTGGATAAATAAAGGAATAAAGCGAATGGCCAGAAAATAAGATAAACAATGGCACACAGGGGTTTCTAGCGTCCCCAAAAGGCGCATCTTGAAAGGTGACAACTGGGAGCCGTGTTGGTTGCGACCCCAAAAAGGTGTCGCAACCTAAACGGCAATTAATTGAATCATTTGACCACGATTTTTCGCTCATGGCCACAGTTTTCCCAACCCGCCAAAAAAAGGGGGGGATCGTTGAAGTAGATTTTGCCGGTCGCCATGCCCTAATGAAAATACTCGTCAACGCAACAGCAAGGTCATGGTCAGAACGGAATCGCTTTCTAAGAAACCGTGAGAATTAAAACAGAAGCCGATCAGGAAATGGAGTACACCCTGTTTACAAATCCTGAATTGTGCCGTGACTGGAATAAACAAGAACTGATCACAGAAGCATAGAGCATACGCTGTTCCTTGGACCGGAGAATATACTGATGAATCGGTTTACGGTGAAGGTGAAGAACAGATCGGGTGCAATGGTTAAACTTGTTTCTGGAGGGCGGTGAATTCTATTTAATCTGTGGCCAATTGGTCATTCACTGGCCCCACCTGCCCCATCTCCCCCCACTTGACAGATTGGTCCCTTCTCGTTATGAAGGTTGAAACTCCGTCTCATGCAACCTTACTCTCTGTTCGAGGTGTTTACGAACTAATTCTCTCAAACGGTCTCGTACTTCATGCGATGCGGATACTAGGAAGTTAGCGTCTGGTTTGTTATTCAAGGTGATGGACTTACCCATAACCAGAACCTCACCGCGGTCTTCATGAGTGTTTGGCAGCCGTTTTATGTTTCGCCCGGAAGCCTCTTCTGATATAATTTCATCATATCGAGGCTTTCCATTAAAAACTGTCGCGCGGCGATGCTGGCCAAACGGCTTGCCATGTTCTATCATCTGGTTTGATGCCACAAAAAAGGACATTTCGAGTATCTGTATCACATTATCAGCGCGAGTATGGTTAAACAAGAACAGCCAACCCACATAGCCATCATCCAAGATATCATCGCTTAACAAGCTGTTCAGAAGCGGTTGGGCTGCAACAGCAATATCTGAGAAATTCAGCATCGTTGGTTTGCTCTTTGAACGTGGAGGCCGAACTTACCCAATGTTTGGACCTCCCACACGAAATGTACCCGGCGCACATGTGACGTGCAAGTGTTGTACCCGTACAGGAGCTTTTTAAGATAAGATATGACACCTGCTATACCGAAATCGGTCGCAATTGCCAAGACGCATTCGTAATGGTCTACGGATTTGCTGACTCCATACGGCCCGCTAACAAATGCTGTCAAGGAAGTATAGCCATCCAGGGCTGTACGATGGTGAATAGTTTCAGTGAGCCCTCTTCGAGGTTGAACAAAAAGCTCCAGGACATCCTGCTTTTCTGGCGACCAAGATGTCACCATGAACGGGTGTGTCTGGGCCCAGGAGAATAGGCTTGCCGCGGGTATCCAGAGACTTATGTATTGGCCTGCCTCGACATGTAGGGGCCTTGTAAGTGCAATCCTTACTTTCAGCGGTGTTGCCTCTTTGCTCTGTATCGGTGTTTGTTGCACCCGATCACATCTGATAGAGGCACGAGAATAGGGACGTGGGGGGAAGACACCGTTCCTAACGATGAAAAGGAAAAGTTCGACCAGCAATGCAAGTAGCATTGTGCCAAGCGGAATGTAAACATACAGCCGGGGCAGCAGAGTACCGGATGGTAGATGCCGCCATACAGAATACATGCAAGCTGTGGCCAGGGCTTGGTGCAGTCGAAGAAATGGCTCGTAAAGGAAACGGCGAATGAAAGGGAAGGATGACAATAAAATCGCGGCCATAATCACAGAGCCCTGAGAAGGATTAGCGCTACTAATCTGACAGGGTAGGTTGAGTGAGAGCGACGACAAACAATTAATGCGAAGAGGTTGGGCTTCTCGCGAAGTATCCAGCTCTTCCGATCAGTTATCATTGCCATGATGATATGTAAACCAAGAAGAGTTCCAGTCATCCAACCCACAGCCCGATGGATGCGCTTGCACACCATCAAAGAAACACCCATGGCGTTTGCAAGGAATCCCAGATGGTGTGCCAAGAACAGGAAACTCATGTTGATCACTGAAAGGGTTCCGGCGCGGTCTCTTGCCATTGTTGTTGACGGAGTCTTGAAGGCAACAAGAAAAACATTTGTTACAGCGTACGCGAGATATGATAAGGCATCTGCTCGAGTGCAAGGAGCAATCAGCCTATGGCGACCCCACAAGTATGGATATGTTAAGTGTTTCGTAATGAGGAACGACAAAATTCCGAGTAGATTCAGAAAGGAGGGGGCTATGCGAATGAGAAAGAGCATTGTCAGTAAGCACCCCACTGCAATGGCGTAAAATATCGTGATTTCCATTGTCAGTCAGGACTTGGGTATCACATATTTTTCAACTATTGCAAGGAAACCACGGCGCTTTATACTCCCAGGATAGTAATCCTCACCAGTAGGATGACTAATATTTATGCCGGAAGCAACAACTCGTTCAGCGTTACCACGTTTATTTCTCAGGCACCCATATCGCTGCTTGGAACCGTTGTTACACTAAGGTGTATATCTCTCATGATACTGTATAGTCTATTGCAGGGCGGCTCATCTTCCTTTCCCTGCCCCAATTTGGCGGCTCTTCCCGGTCAAGCTTCGAGCCTCTTCCTGCTTTATTCATGAAGCTCAAAATGATACTGTGGACTACTGTGGTATTTGGCTTGGCACAGCCTCTGATATACTTCTTGACATAGCAAGTAAGAGAGTGAAAGGAAAAGCAACAACTGTTTTTCACAAAAATGTCTATGGGCGAAAACATACTGCAATGAGGATTGAAATACACTTGAATGCTCTAGTATACAGCAGTTGCGTTATAAAGTGCCTATCGTTGCTCCCTGAAAACTGTCTCCTCCCTGGTTTTCTCCAAATCACGATCTGTCATCACAGTCGGAGTCGGGTAATGAGAGCTCTGGTAAGTCAGCGCTCCGCCTGGTAGATGATGCCATGTAGTTTACATACCAATTGCGAAGTAAGAAAAGCCCAAAAGCCCGAAGCATCCGCCGACAAGATATGCACCTGACCGGTCTCCCGCATGCGAATACCTACGCACACATCTGCGCTGCACATCCTACTATATTCGCATGCCTTTTTCATCAGACTTGTTTTGCGACGGCATTGTTTTTGCCGTATCAATTTTATTTTCGAAGTGGCATCCTTGGACCTGGTGGCCTTAATAGCGGCCATTGAGCGGATTGCCTTGATATCTGGGGGTTCTTAGGAGAAGAGAAACCTATATAGAAAACATAGATAGCGGGGACTCTTATAAAACTTAGGTCTGCTAATAGGAAAGGGCTCAATAAATATAAATGTTATTGCACGAAGGGGAGTTATCAATCATGGAAGGCGAGACGACCACGAAAATTGGTCTTTTATGTGTTGAACTCACAAGGCGGCCCCCGCAAGACTAGAAGGGCATTCACCGGTGTTATTTGCGGTCATCAAATGGGTGCGGCAACGTGAAAGCAACCGTACTTTCAACGTTATTGACATGTTGCCCACCATACCTTTTACGTGACTGCAACATCACTACAGCATACCTTCAGCACCAGCAACCCTTCATGTTGATCGAAATATTCATCAGTGCATATACGTGATCTCAAGCAGCCTGGCAAATGAATTCATCATCGGTTAACGTAAAAAAAGACTGTTCCGGGCGGTGCCTAGGTATTAGGAAATGCGCGTCATTTGGGGCGGAGGGTGTAGTATGGTCAACAGTACTTTACTTCTTTCACTGTGTTTGCATTAATTATGTATGAACGAATTAATCAGTTTATTATTATTTTCGGCCGTTCTATGCGCCCCCAACGGAAAGTTCATGTGATTACATAACTGGGCAGAATCATGGTGTCAAGACACTGGAGAGAGGCAATAAAATACATGCTCTGCGATCGAGAGACTAAAACCCGATCTACCAGTCCTGGGAGATAGCCTCGTCAATCAGTTTTAATAACACAAATTGAAATGCAGACATAAGTGTGGGCAATAGAAAGAAGAGGTGATGCATATTAACTGGGCAAAAAGCCGGTGTAAATGTTTTTTAGAGTGAGGTATCATGTTGATAAACGATACGATACAACGGTTATTTGGGAGTCGACCGAACGTGCATTGTCAACGACGATACTAGTGTCGCAGAAAAATGAGGATAGAATACTTAATAGCGTGCTAAGAGTTGTCAACGAGCGTGAGAAGGCCAATCAATGCTAGTAAAGCATGAAGGTCAACGGGCAAGAGAAGATTTACAGCCGATGATAAACAATTGATTGTCTCAGAAATCCGACTACAAAATTGTTGAAAAGAATAAACAAACCCATTAATTTATTGATCTTTTTTATCAGCGCAGTGAAAGAAGGTGTTCATTAAGTATGATTGGCTAGGGAACACTCTCCACTTTAAACCAAGCGAATTTCCTAATACCCAGGCACCCCCAATGTCTGTTGGAAGAATCATTTCATCCTACCCATGGTAACATGCCAACTTTTATGCCAGATTTCCCAGGCATCAAATCCAAGCCGACTTTATTGGCTTGTATGTACCACTTGTACCACTAGGTGGTGTCTATATTTGTTTACATATACACCAAACTTTAGTCCGGCTCAGGGCGGATCATGCTCTTGCTAGTGAGCATCATCGTGACTTCTTTCTCCTCCGATACCTGGGGATGTTGCACGTGATCTGATAACAGAAAGATCGGTTGGCTCTTGGTCGGCCCATCTGTGTACCCGGTGGGGCACCAACTGATTGGTGACGGGTAGGTCCGTAGCAGCCTCCCTATTCCAAGATCTCAGCATAAGCGGCGAAGGGTTGTACGTATATGCGGCGGTGACCAATCGTATTTCTTAATCCCAGGCTCTTTTCTGTAGAGACAAATCTTGCATGGCCTTCTAGTCTTGCGCCGTGCTAAAATCTGGTTAATAGTGTCTTGATTGGGCCCAGCGTGACTCTGAGCAAACATGAAGAGAAACGCTAACCGCCTCTGGCTATTATGAAGCCTGAGGCTGCAGCCTTATCTAAAAACGGGTATCTATGTAGACTGCAGATGTTCGCGCATGCATTACTGTACGTGCTTCTTGCCAGATCACCATGTGGCATGCACTTTCTGGATCAAAATCGCTGCAAGCACAACGCCTCAGCCGCCTCGCAAACTGTAATCTTATCGATTTGCCAAGTCTCAGATACGCGCGCGGCCACCACCATGTGCGTATTTAGTAGGCGAATGTCTTATTAGTCGAACACCCCCTTTGGTGGGAAGTCTTCCAATTTGGACAATAAATGCTATAATATGAAGATTACTACAAGGAAATTCAAGATCGTTATTCTACTAGGGATCACACCACCTGCACGACGACAGGCTGAAGAGCGCGAGAAAGCAAAGAGGCCGGTGTGCCGAAGAAACCCGCATGATGTGCCATCACGAAAGCAACGCTGTAGCAGGAAGAGCACGCAAACAAATTACCAGCAGTGAATTGATAGAGTGCAAGATACTAGTTACAATATGGTCTACTTAGAAAAGTTCATTTCCCTTTCTTTCCATCTCATTCTGCTAGCCACGGTCTAGACCCCATATTTCCCCAATACAGATTAGTGTTACCCATGCGACCGAAAATAGCGGCTGCCCGACTTCTCTCCCCCAACATCTCCTGGTTGGAGCTTACATCCACAGCACAACCCACCATGGAGGAAATCTTTCGGTCTTTGACAGCGGAGAAAATCCAGGAGCTGCTAGTAATCTGCGGAATCAGTAACTGCTGCGATGAGCCTATCAAGCAACACATACTTGGTATTTCTGACTTCAGTAAGCCCCCAAACTACCGTTCGAGCAACTATATCCACTGACACGCATAGTCCGCCAAACAAGACAGGAGGTAGGAATAACAGATCCACCACCTCTTCCTACTCCCACAGCTAGTCCGGATCCTAAAGCAAAGCGCGGCTCTTATCGGTTCCTCCCCACACCTGAAAAACGAAGTAGAGCGGACTACACGGGGTTAGACGTACCGTCTCATAAGAAGAAAAGGAAGAACAAAGTCAAGGCGAAAGACAAGACTACTCTCAAAGAAATGTCGCAAGGGATGAATGATGCCGTACCACCTATAGAAGGAAACATACCAACCGATTCCCCGTCGACAGATGAAGCGAACACAGCGATGAACTTACCCCGGGCTGGAACACCCTTGACCGACGTATATACCCATCAAGGTGGAAAAGTGCCGCACAGTATCGTCGAGAACATACTTGTCAACTGTATCAAGCTTAACGATCCACTCGGAAGATATGGCCACTGTTCAAAGCAGGCAATTGTGACAACGAAGGTTGAGGCGATTCAGAGTTTTGTGGATGGCATTGTCAAGTTGCAATACCCCGATGCAGTCCAGCTAATCAAGCAGGAGAATGCATTCTCGGCAAGCAAAAGTATCCAATCTCGATTTAACGAGACCGTGTATTGGGAAATCATCAAAAAAGGCGCCGAACTCCTTGACCCAAAGGATTTGCCAACCTCCAAAGGCCCTCTTGATGAATTCACGATGGCCGAGAAGGTCGCTACCGAGCGCTTCATGAGGGAAGCGGGTTATGGACTTAGCCTCGCTAATCAACGGCAGTGCCGTCTTTTTTGGAAACGACTGTTCGAGATGCGGAACGCGGGTGTTGACAAAATCCTCTTGTATCGCACAAAGGAATTCGACCGCTTCTGCAAAAGCTACTCGTCAGAAGCTGGAGCTTCTTTAGTAGAGATGGTCCGGAACTGGGAAGAAAGATATGCCTTCCATATCAAACAGTTGGAAGAGCGTGTGGTCGAGGAGAGCAAGGGCGGTTTCACGGGAAGACTATGGCTGAGCCAGTCGCTTGTAGCGGACAGACTTCGTGTTCCTGAAAATGCGTGGAATAGCGCTACCAACCCATGGTTCTCCAGCGTGGAGGAAACCGTCTTCCAATTGAGCGGGTCACACGAGCCATCCGCTGTTACACTCGGTGGGTTCTTTGACTTGCAGCCAAAGGCAGAAACAATGCGGAACAAGTCTATTTTCGTTATTCTTCAACCCAAAGACGATGTCTTTCTCACGGTTTGCCCCATCATTTCAGTCCAGGAAGGAGATACCCTTGGGAGATTTGCTGGAGTGATCCGGTACTCTTCAGAATGCAGCGTTGTCTACGGTATACCTGGTCCCGAAGAAAACCTTTGGCTGGATTATTCCACGGTGACTGGGGCACTAAATTTCATGAAGGTATCTGCTCCTGGAGGGGACTCCAATGTTCGTCTTCGGTGGGAGCTCATCGATGGACGGGGTGAAGGGCATCTCATGTGGAAAGTCTCGGTTGTTGCTCTTCGGGCAATTCAACCATTTGAAGAACTTGTTCGCGCTGCTCCTCAAAAAGAACAATATCTCCTACACCAGTCGCCGGCTTGCGCGAAGCGAGGATATACGAAGTACCAAAGTTCCTGATTCTTGTTTTTTATTTACTTCTACCTGCTCATTAAATAGAATTATCGCTAATTATAAAGTAAATTTATGCGTATACACAGAGATGAATCATACTCGTTGCCTTTTGGAGCCCAGCTGCTTTGCACCAAAGTAAGAAAGCTGCTAAATGTACGGTCGGTTTTGGCCACGCCTCCTATCTCCTACTGTCAGCCTTAGCTGTACTTAAACCACTATTTTTGACAGAAGTGTAAATCTGTTCCTGATTTTATAGGCGATAGAATCTATTCGATCTACCAGCAGTGGAGGACAGAGAAAGGCTAACCGCTTTCAGCTCATCGTGCCCCACATCAGTCCCTCTCATTCCTAATCAATAACATAGCTACTACCAGCTCATGGCTTTTGGCTATCAGATCACTTTGAAAAAAATTTGAGACATATTTTGCTCTGTGTCCTTGATTCCTTTTTATATTCTCGGTCCGCGACTTGACATGTTACCAGTTCGGGACTAGCGTGACTCTGAGCTACGCATATAAAGACGCTAACCGAATCGAAGGAGGGGGGGGGGGGGGGTTGTAAGATAGCTAAATTGTTCGCAGAGTCACAATGGTGATAAAGAAAAAAAAAATGCAACGGTTATTTAAGAGTTGGCCGATTTGCATTTTCAGCGATGCCTTCGACGATATCTAGTAAATAAACACATAGTCGTCGACGAGCGGTGCAAGACCTATATTGGTGGAAAGCATGAGACAACGTGCAGGCAAACTTGCACCAGTGATTAAATAATTGGTTGATTCAAAATGTGAGTACAGAAAGAAAAAAAAAAGGACCAAATCATTCATGTTCTGTTTAAACGCTTAACCCGGACTTAGATCCCGAGTAGACAATTACACGTAAATTCTAAGGCTGCTGGACATATTATTGCCTTATTACAGGCTTTAGATGATCTGATGGTAGATAGATGAGACACGAATGGGCCCGTTATCCCTCACAGGCTGCCAATTATTATCTAGGACACTTGATCATATGTTTGATGGGTTGGTTGAAATATAATGTGTGATTGGCCTACCGCTACTCCATTCTCCACCTTGGAGTAGCTAAACTATTTCGGTGGAACAAATAAAAACTCTGTATAACTATATGCAAAGCAATTGGTGGGAAAGACGAATTCGACCCTACGAACGGCCGAGAATATGGTATATGAATTATCGTAGCGGAAGTACATAAACCAGTGCCAGATAATATCTGATCCCAGATTCCATGCTCCCAGGGTATCACCTCTCATTCCCCGGAGCTATACAGTCCACCGGGAGCTATAGGTCCTCTGGGACCATGACCGTTCCTCCTGTGAGCGGCCAAGAGCGTGCCTAGGGACCATGCCGTGGATTCTGGGATCGAATATGATCCCAGAAATGTGAGGGTCTCACTCGCGAGATAAAAAAAAGCGGGATCTTGTCTGGGTAATTAATATTTGGAATGCAAATTAAAACGCGGGCAAAGCGTAAAGACACTGTTTGAAGAGACATGACGTTGATGAACAATAACATACAACCAACGGTTATTTGGGAGTTGACCGAAAGCACATTCAATATCAACGATATTTTTTACAACAATCAGTAGAATAAACGAGAGTCTGTAAGACATCGTCGACGAGTAGTAGAAGGCCCATAGTGGTGAAAGATGAGGGGTCAACCGCAAGCAAACTTGCAGTTGTTGATTAAACAATTGGTTGTCTCAGAAATGCGAGGGTTTAGAATAATTATAATTATAATTACTTTAATGTTTTTTTAAAGAAGTAGGGTGTTTATTGAATATTATTGGGTAGACAGCAGTCTCCACTCCAAATCACGCGCATTTTTCCTAATACCTAGACACCCCCCAATTCTCCAGCTAGAACTTCTTTTCACCCGTGCCAAGCTTATTTCATGCCACATTTTCCAGGCCCCATTCCAACCCCCTCGTACCTTGGTGGCTTAGATAGTTCTCTAAATAATTAATAGAAGCCGTGCAAGATACCATTAAAGCTCAGCGCGGAGAATTCTTCTCAAACCTTCCCGAGATATTTTCATTCTTTTATGTACAGTAGCGCCCGACATCGCCTTCCATGTCGGAAACATGGAGATGCTGTTTCAAACCCTAATCACATGCTCTTCTTAATCCAGATATGGTTACTCCCGTACTTTAGATCATGTTTCGGTTTTGAACGGTAAAATTCAATATTTATTATTACTGATCCAAAAATAACAATCCCTGCCCAGGGATCCATACTACAAATAGTTGTTGCGACATTGAAGTCAATCCAAGTGCCCAAGACAAGAAAAGAACATTTGGTTTGAAACGTTTCAACGCGTTAGTAGACATGGCTAACATCGCGTCGATATGTAGGATGTAGGGCTGAGGAGGCGGAGCAACTTCTTGTGCAGATCATGCAGACTCGCAAGACGAAGCTCGGCGAGGACCGTCCCGCTTATTTCTCACACTGCACGCCTGATATGATCTACCTCTGCCAAGCCCAGGAATATGCAGTTTCTGAACTAAGCCCGTCCAGATCCTAGGCAGCCTGGGTAGCTCCAAGTATCTCATAAACCGCCTTGATATATGCTGCCGGGGAAGGATGTTCCGCGTTGAGCATCCTGTTCATAGTATACGCGATTGTGAGCCTCCTATCGCTATCCACAACCACGATCGAACCCCCCCATCCGCTACCCCATCCAATATTGCCGTCCGGCAGCTTGCTTCCGACCATCCCCGATCCAGGCCCGGTGAGGTAAATCCCAAGTCCACGTCTCCCGCTCCCCCCTGTCACCAGATCTATTCCAGTCGCATGCTCTGTAAGCGCTAGTTTCACTGTCTCAGCCGACAGTAGGCGATGGCCTGTTTCCGCACATGTGCCGCCGAGCGAGAAGCAGGAGAGGATCTTGACTAACGCCCTAGCGTTTGTGTGGCCGTTGACCGAGCCTAACGTACTGGACCGCCAGAGCTCAGTGTTGGCGGCCTCGGCCGTGGGAAAGGGGTTACAAATCGTGCGTACGACGATCGAGTCCTCCTTATATCCCGGCTGTTGGCGAAGCACCGCTTGGATCGAAGGTCCTGGTGGAGGCACGACGGGGGCTACCCGGTTCCAGTCCTCCTTGCGACACCCGAGCTGGAAGTCCGCCCCATCGCCCAGCGGCCGGCAAATCTCCTCCGTTACGAACTTGTCGATTGACATCCCCGTTTTCCTTCGCACCAGCTCCGCGACGAGGAATCCCTGTGTTATGCCGTGGTATCCCATTGCGGTTCCGGGAGCCCACAGCGGTGCCTGGCGCGCTAGCTTGCTGGTTGCCGCCTCGAGGTCATATAGGTCCTCCAGCGTCATATTGTCCTGCCACGCGCAGAGACCCGCCGTGTGGGATAGTACTTGGCCGACCGTGACCTCCGACTTCCCGTTTGCTGCAAACTCAGGCCAGTGCTGGCCCACCTTATCCTCGGGGGCAAGCACACCACGCGAGATTAGCATTAGAGCCGCCAGGTTGGTGACTAGTTTGGTGGTCGAGAAGACATTCACTATCGTATCCCTTTCCCATGGTTTCTCGGTCGATGCGTCGGCGTAGCCCCCCCATAAATCCACCACATTATTGCCGTTGATATTAATACATAGGCTGGCACCGATATCTTGTCCAGACGCGATGAACTCTTGCATCAAGTCGCGTAGCTTGGAAAACCGGGCGTCGCAGTGGCCTTGGACCTGAGCCATTCTGTTCGTGGTAGCGATTGACCAATATAAGGAATGGAGCTCGAATTCAAAGGGAAGAAAGAGGCGACTTATATGTATAGGATGCGTTGAAAGTGATGATGTTTAGAAGAGAAGACTAGTGTTGTGCTTGATTACTGTATGAGTGGGTAAAACCCTGCGTTCCGGAGGATCCGCTTGTTATAATAGTCCCCTATTCGAACCCACTAAACGTCTATAACGAAACAGGGCCTAGAATAGGTGTGGTCGGTCTCTAATTTTAGGCTCTTTGTCGAATACGAAGTCCGAATACATGGTAGAAACCAGGTATTATACCACATACATCATATGACTTCGAGTAGTTACTATATATTACGTTTAGTCATCGTTACCGCATAGATTGATCGAAATAGCGGGTTTGTTATTGTTCACGATCTATAAAAAGAAACTGGTATTATTACGGGTATGCACAGTACATGTTATTTTTCCCGTATCATGTGATTAGGGTTTGAAAGAGTATCTCTGTCCGAGACGTGGAAGGCGATATCGGACGCTACTGTACAGGCTTTTTCATACCTCTAGAAGTCGCTTTGTCTCCACCACCGTTGAATTCCGCACGCGATAAGCTGACTGCATGGGCTATATAGTTTCCCCTATCCTCAGGATAATAAGTCATTCGTGAATGACTTAGGAATCTACTGCGAATTCTTGAGTGTGGAGAATCCTCTTTGGAACCACAAGTCATCGTGCTTTACCCTAAGGGCCTCGGTAACTTCTACTCTATTGAGATAAGCTGTTTATAATCGCGGACCGAGAATCTTTCCTTTTCTGCTAAATAGTTAGTGATCGATTTAATTAATTAGTTAAACAATACGATTTCCTCGAACAAGTAAAACACTCACCCAGTAACGTTTGGCATGCGCATAAAGGACAAGGACCGTAAACACTAACATTGCCGTCAACAGCTCTTGACTTCCTATTTACTCAACGTTTATCGAGTTCGTCGTGTGCAATGATCAACACGTCCAGGATCAACCAATCCACCCGATTTCCACAATAACATTTCTTGAAGGGCATCTGTTTCCTCACTCTACTATGACGAGAGCTTAAACACGTTGAATCGCCCCTAACGCCATCGAAAATGAGCGGCTTCTCAATTCTTCAACGCCGCCGCACTTAAATGCGTTTGCCTGTCTTGTACAGATCTAAACCAGCTAGCTGTTTTTTTTATTAACCTACGATATGCTGAGTTTTAATCATCGCTCCTAGGAATGCTTACCCCTCTAGGAGCTTAATGTCCTCTAGGAACTTAATGTCCTCTAGGAACTAAACCCGTCACTCCTAGGAGCGAGACAGATCGTTCCTAGGCCCTCAACCTTAGATCCTGGAGCACACCCGTCCATTCACGGGGCCCTATAGTTAGTTCTCTGGGAACTGTGGTTACGCTTCCGAATGCACAAGGGTCGTGCGGGGAACTCTATAGGGGCAAGATGATCCAAGAGCCATTATGACTTCCGTAGACTACTGAAAAGTGGGCAGAGCTAAAGCAGAGAGACTTCCTTTAACTCATATATGGAAGGTTACTCGGACTACAGCTTTGGGGCGCATCCTAATAAAACAGGAGGTATTGGCCATGGACTATTCGGAAATTAGTTTAGCCGAGAGCTGGCGTGACTCTGAAAAGCATTCAGAGTGCCACTAGTCCAAATCAGGCTGCTTAAGCAAGATGATGTTATCTGGGGGTAATAATGTAAAGGACAATTTGTCAAGCTTTAGGCAACCTAGTAGCGGCCTGGTTTGAAATCCTAGTTTCTTTAAACTAACTCAGGAATGTTTCTATACTTACCCAATTCTAAAACTAGCAAGAGGTCTTAAAACCTATCAGGAGGTCTTACGGTCTAGTTTGGTTTTCGTTTCTTATTCATTATTTCTTTTAGAATAATACGGTAGCTTTTGATCTAAATGATGTCTTGTATCTTTTATATAGATCAGCTTATCGTAAGAGCAGAAATTTGAGGCATTTATGTAGGGGCATTGAAAATGAGGCGTACCGTGTTCCAACAAGTTTCGATTGATGGTGAAAAAAGTCATTTTTGGATCTGAAGAATCATTCATACTTTTCTTTTTCTACTAGGAAGCATGATCGTGCCTATCATCTTTGCCATCAACGCCTACCTAAACCCGGGAACTCAATCAAAGACTACCACGATCACGTAAGCCCTTTGCCTATAAATACCTCAACCCGACGTCGGGTCTTCTGGCAATACCCAAACAAATTACCATTGCCGTTCCTATCAATAAAGGCAGTTTTTGTATCGCCCACAGAGCCTATTATTGGCTAGGGATTCAACTTTATATACTGATCCTAGATCACTTTAGCCTCTAGGAATAAGAGCATGATTCTATATACGTAACATATAAATCAATACCTCGAGAACAGTAGCAGGGATTCTACGGCGTTACTATATAGAAACTGACTCGGAAAGGACAAAGGCGACTCTGATTAGAGTAAAGACAAGCGCTAACCGCTTTGGGCTAGTATATATACCTAAAACGTGCAGGGTGTGTTTACATTTTTTATAGGGAGGAATAATCCCTACTTTGCTCCCTAAGTGCTCTAAGCACCCCGCAATTATATTGTAACTTAACGTTCGTCATTAGTCCACAATACCGGTCATATGATAGCTGCTTTGGCTGACAATGACTAACCCCGTGTGATTAACTTACTAGATCGTTTTTTCCTTTCCTTAACAACTCACAACAAGACGAAAGAATATGGTCATTCACTTCAACTATGGAGGTTGAATTTGTCAAATTGTCGTGAAGTTCCTTTTATACCCTCAGCCACTTATAAAATGTTATATAAATCCTTCTATCCCGTATATTTCGACTTTACGGATATAATGAATCCCACGATTAGAGGAGGTAAGCAGAGGGTGAGTAGAAGGTGAGCCGAGAAAGAGTGGTACCCACTTTGTCCTCGTAGTCGGCGTTACTCCCCTCCCCCCTAAAGTATACCAAGCGATCTCTAAGTGCTCTCGATATCCCGTTTATTACTTGCTATCGAATTCCTTAGTCCTCTTTAGAAGCTTTTACCCTTAAAATGCTTTAGATCAAGTTTTCTCTTAATATGAGCTAGCCCCCGAATCGGAACTCGTACTATCTGACTCTTCTAGGCTAATCACTATAAAGAATAAGGGAGCTTCGACTTCTTCTTACCTAGAGAAAATTTAGAGAAAGAGGTAGGCTTGACTCTACTTAGGGCCTAACGCTTATTAACACTATCATAGATTCTAGACGTAGTCCGCATCTCTTATAAACTTCAATCGATGTTACCTATAGAAACGGTCATAAGCCTTTACGAGTAGATTCGAGCTGATATAGACTATTTAATCGATTATAAGGTAAAGCACAACAGCTCTGGGCAATTTTTCTTATCGGCTATCGATGGTAGCCTAAATCAAGGCTATCTTATAGTATCGTCAGACTCGGTGGTTCCGCTGAACGACTAAAACTCGTCCGGTAAAGAAGCCTAGAAATACGTCTCAGAAGATTTGACTAAATTTACCTTTGTTTTCTAGATATATCCGTCGATACCTATAATCAATCTTTCCCTAACGATTTCGACAAGCACCTCCCGGACGGCCTAAACATAAACTTACCAAGCAACTCGGCTGCCCGAACGCCCCCGACAATCCTTATCGAGAGTCTAGCCGATAGTTGAAGATACTCCCGATGAGGACGAAATTGCTGCTATCAATCTAATTGGCTCTGACGATATTAATTCGAGTGAACGATACTCATTGGAACCATAGCAACGAGCCGACTATACTCCTGGCAATGCAAGGGGTAGCGACCCTAATGATTGTTCAATTTCAAATGAAAGCTTTAGGGAATCGGATATTGACTTGGCTATTGGTGATTCTATAAGGTTTTTGAGTGAAGACGAGAATCCGGTCGACTTTACCTCGAACCCCTAAGGCGGCATTTCCATATCTATCTCTCCGTTTAATAATAATGGCCTGTCTGCGTTACCTAAGAAGCTTTCAGATGCGTCTTACTTGCCCTCGCTAATTAGGGGTTTGTAGGCAAGCTCCAAGCGGAAGCTTTCCCTTGCTGTTGAATCTCAATCTGACCAATCCTTTAGGAACCTTAGGCCCCGCCTTGCCCCTAAGCAACTAGAGGAGCCTAAGTAACAAAGTATAGCAGTTAAAGATTGTGAACCGAATGAAACTAATATTCTAGAATCGGTTTATTCCCGCCTAACTTTGTAATAGCTAACGGAAGTCTAGCGTACCGGCGAACGCCTTCATTCATACAACCTCGCTGCCTCTTTAGAAAAGTACTCCTATACCTAGAAGGTCTCTGGTTTCTAGAGCGTCCCTTCCTAGAATGACCCAAGCTCCTCGAATGCCGCTTAAAAGCCCAATCGTACTAGTCTTATGACCTATTTGATACGCCTGTACAATGAGAACGATATGTATGATATAAAGCTACGTGTTGCTCGATATTCTCTGTTTTTGTTTTTTATTAGAGAAATCGAGTATAAACGTCAACGGGGTATAGCAAAGACTACTCTAAAAAGAACTATCGTGAGCACGCTTTACAACTCGAGAGGCCTGATACTAGTCGAGAAAAGAAAACTCCACAAATCTTTTCACAATGAAAAGAAAATCGGTAAGTATTGGTAGTGGTGTGTGTGCTACTTTGGCCCTAGCTTTCTTATTCGGTATAGTAAAGAAGTAGGTAAAAAAATGTGAGAATTCTTTTAGTATAGTACCATCCCCCCTTAACTGACAGATATATAGAAACAATTCCCGAGGTACTTTGTTTGTTGGTTAATAATAGGTTTTATACGGTTCAAATGTACCGTCGCTATCTCTCGTGAATTTGATAGCCATATTTTCTATATTGTCCCTTACGTAGTTTAGCTCCGGTTATAGAGACTAGGAAAAGAAGACTTAACTAAAATTAATTCCCCGGGTATGTCTTACTAAGACTAGATTGCGTGCTAAGGGACATGTGATCTCATTTCGATATCCTAGGATACCAAAATATATACTTACCCTTTTTTGTATTTATTAATAGTGCCTAGTTCGGACATAGCCGCTTATAGAGTGCGGGTTTCTATAAGTATGGGGCTTCCCTATTAATGCGTATATCACTCCTAGCAGCGTTTTAGACGCCAATGGAGCTTAAAGAGATGTTCACTATTAGAATTGACGACGGACGAGGTAGTTATATTCATCTATGAAAAGCACGCCTCCACATCGGGATTATGAAAGTAGCTATTAATAAAGGCTAATGATCTACTTTTTCTATCTTGGCTGCTTCTTCTGCCTACCTAGCTGCTTTTCATAGTCATCGATCTGATGTGTTTTCTTGTGACGAAGTGTTAATAAGTTTTCGAGGTGGCGAAAGACATCCGTGCGTGCCCCTAATAGCAGCACCTACTCTAGGGCTGATGGCTACTATTGCCTTGGTTGTATTGTGAGCTTCTATGATCGCTTCTTGGAGGTTAGATAGTTCTCCGGTATATGTCTTGGGCTTCTATATCGCTTCTAAGTTCTTATAGGCAATCTAACTATTCTTTATCTTGATCACCGGGAACGTGAAGAGCCTATAGACGTAGTGAAATCGCCTTATCGAGATCCTCTATCTCTACTAATCCGTCGAATCGGAGCTCTAAATAGAAAGCGAGCTAAACTAAGCGATCGAATAAGGAAATAGGATCTTTAGTGACCTCGACCGCTTAGGAAAGGTACTGAATCCTATTATCGATATCGGCGGTAGTTCCTCTAGAGTCATATAGTCTTCTGAGCCTTTCCCCGAGGACGGACTAGCGACGCACAATTTCATCGTCGTTATGATTTGTGGCGGTGACTACAGCACGAGTAAGTTAAACCGTATTAACAATGTCAGGCCGAAATCCCTTATATATGAATCGAGTTTCGAGTAGTTCCGCCAGAAAATCAAGGCGCGGTTTGTAGTCGGGATAGTTAGAAGTAGTCATCTTAGTCGTAAGCCGAGAACACTCGACCGCTGAGTTAAGATGATCGATATTTTCTGTTTGGTCGTATCGAATATATAGTTGCTTCCTAAGGTTCTCGAGGAGCGCACTGATATCCCCTATCAGGGAACTGCTTCCGAGAGCACCTAAGATTGGGGAAAGCTCCACTAAACGCTCTGTATAATACTGTAACGCTATATCGAGATCATTTTCCTCTGAGGGCGGGGACTTAATAGCGGCTAGAAGCGCTAGAAAGCCACGCCGAACTGCTTCAATCGGGCTTATAGGTTGATCTTAAGTGCTTCTAAGGGCATAGTATACGGGAATCCTATTATTGCTCATTTTCGGATATGGGCTTTCGGCTGGGTATTATATAAGGTAAGCCGATAGACTAGAATGATTAATGAAGGTACCTACAATGACAAGTCTTAGCGTCTAATATGAGATTCGCAACAAGTGATCGGCGAGAAAATAGATTAGATAAAGCTAAGGCCGGAGTTACGGAGTTTGTAAGCAACGACGCGGAAGGATTCTCGGGTATATTGAGAAAAGACTAAGCTATTTCAATGGGAGAGATTCGACATATTTATAGTCCACCCTTACTTCGAAAAAGGTTAGGTGCGAGGTACGAGGTAAAAGGTACGAAGTAGGCATAAATATGCAGAAATACTATCAGGGAAATTATGCCTATTACGTAGCCCTTTGGATCATTGGCTTAATTAACTGATATGACGGGTGGTCTCGACAGGCCCATTCGGACTCCATGAACGATATAATGTCTATATAGGGTATGCATTCCGAGCTATTCCCTTTAAGATTATATGGCCTTTCGATAATGGTAAGCATGACTATGTGTGTTGTTGTTTCATAGGAGAATAGAGCGCTGCCTAGTCATAAACCATCTTGTCGAGCTTTGCGACGCCACCAGTTTACCCGGGTGTATAAGATGCTTAAGACTTAGGCCAAATTAGGAAAAGGTGGTTTGATCACTACCACGCCCATCTGGTGACCGCAATGTCCCGGTGGGTGAATACCCATATAGTTTTACGGAGTAGTACCAGCTAGGACTGCCGTTGCTATTGACTTACCATTTAAGCATATAGCTATAGCTTTCTGAATACTATTCAGGGCTTGAGGCATGCTCGTGATAGGGTATATAGCTAGCTCTCGCACTACATTCAATGGAGGTAGGTATAGATTTACTACGTTTGCAAAAGTGTGTGGATGGGCACATAGCATAAGAGCAATTACTTGACCATGATAAACAAGCGTATTTGGACAGAATGGCAACATAGTGTAGTTTTGTGCATAGATATATGGCTAGGACGTATTGTCTAATTTGTGAGATGTTCGTTGGCTCCCAATATAGACTCTCTTAAGAGACACAACTCTATGGCCAAATAGAGTGACAGTAATCTATATGAGTTACGTAAATCAAGGATAGAAGATGGAAAGCTTCTTTAGTTCGTGAGGGATCACCCGAATTGACCTCCACCAGACCCGATAGAGCCTCTTACGAACCGCCTATTCTTCTATAGGTAAGGGGGAAAAAGGTAACGAGAGATATAATTTGTATAAGCTAACGTGAAGTATTAAAAGAAAATGGAGGGGAGACAAAAGGACGTCCTTCAATATAAAGCATTAACGAGTTAGGGTTGCCCTTGGTTGCTACCAATCTTTTAGAGAATCCAGTCTCTCACACTTAGCATACCAATAGACTCCTCTATCCCTCAAAAGCTTAGTCATACGATATTCGCCTTCGACAACCCGCCCTTTCACTATATGATGAGGTCGGCCGAGGTATCAAAGAATATTAAGCATTAGCTATCTAGAACCTCGGGCAAAGAGCAGAATCTAGTCCTGGCGAAATAATCTTCAACACTTATTGATTTCTATCGTAAGGGTTGACACTCCTACAACCTGCGAAGCTGGGATCACCTGAGCCCTACTAGGACGCCGATCCTGACTACTTGTGTATGGCCACGCCGACTGTTAACACTCACGTATCTTACATCGTTCAAATGTATAGCCGTTACTATCTGTCGTAATTTTGATAGCCGCATTTTCTATATTGTCCCCTGCGTAGTTTAGACCTAGTTATAGAGACTAGTAAAAGAGGATTTACCAATTTCTTTATTCTCGTACTCTTCTTCGAGTTTCATAAGTTGTGTGATTGCGCTTAGTATTTTTCTCATTTCCACTGAGACTTAAGGAGAGTTATCTAAAAGTGAAAGAGTCATAGGCTTCGTGCGTAAGACGAAAAGAATAGAATTGATTGTTTCTGCTTTGAAGCTTAGCGGATATTAAGTTTATTGTAGAGGCTCTATACCTTTTGGCTCGCCTAATATTCTAGAAATGTAGCGGAGCTCGTCAAGGCTAAGCTTTTTAAGCGTATTCCGATAATACTTTCTGAGCTTGTCGGTTGCGCTCATTGGTATGAGTTCAAATTCGGCATCTGGCATCGCGAGGAGTTTCTGAGATGAGTAAAAGCGAAAGTAAATTAGGGAAGCAGCTAGATTTATATTCTCCAACAGGTCGGTCGCTGCAAACCGCGACCATCGTAGGCACGATGCAGACCAGCAAACATTCTCTTATCTCGATGTCTCCTAATCTAACTCCAGGAGTGGTAAAATTTCTCAATCAGCAAAGTTCTTTCATATCTCCTTGACGAGCAAACATCAGACTCATTACAGCAACTACTTAATTTACTGTGCATATATTGTAGACCGAGGACTTAAATTGGTCAAAGTCACTAGGTTTATACGTGCTAGACAGCCCACGCGTATTGACCTTATTAGGCTAAAGCGAAGTATTACGTTTCGCATGGCCAATCAGCACGCATTAACGACTCTTTATTTCTATAGCCCAATTTCTGGCAATTTATACGGAACATAGTAAAGATCAAACACGTTTGCAGCAAAAGAAATCAGTTGTCTCCCACGGGCACTCAATGCTTTTGTGATATCATACAAATGGGATCTAACCCAGAGACGTTCTCCTATCATCACCTCCAGAAGAAGACTGAGCAGTATTAGGCATATTCCCGTTAGGAGGAATTATATAGCACAGTATGATTTGGTGTGTGTTATTTGCGCTTGGTATTTTCAATCGCGATGTGAGGATTGATATCTCTATATATGAAGTCAAGTTAGCTTAAACCTAAGAATAGAGAACGCAGATTTGCCTACCTGAGTGCGATTATGGAGAAATGGGAAGTAGTAAAGTGCATAAAAAATGAGAAAATACTAGCTTGCAATAAGGGTGGTCAAAGTCAGCTCTATAGTATCCATGCCGAAGAGATCTATACCAGAGAGAAGATGAATCAAGATATCTCTCTTCTATATAGAATTTAGGCTTAAATGGTACTTGCCATAACCACTTTATATCCTAGAATGATACGAGCTGATGTATGTGGCTTCCTAGGATACGGATGACGGATACCAAGATACTCAACGAGTCCTTTAAAAAAAGCTTGAGCGAGGTAATTTTGGGATGAAATATCACGGTCAAAAGGGTTCGGGTTGGTTTAGGGAGAGTGACACCCTTATATGCCAGCTATTCTGTTGCAGCGACTCTTAGTATACTAACTGAATATTCCTTATGCTTATAAAAACTATAGGGATCCTTAGATAGACTTATACCTACCGTCTTCAGGTTCATTCTTAACGTATTAGAAGTTGTATTTAGAGAACCTAGTAGAGACAAGATAAAGTTATTTCAATTTCCGTTTAACTATAGAGAGTATAGAAAGCAGATAGAAAATGCGGATATTGCCAAATAAAGGAATCATAGCACCTCGGAAGACTTAAAATCCGATCGACCTTTTATACAAACCTAAGGGACATCCTGCATGAAAGTCCAATGATAAAATTGAAGTGTTAATTCTACTATCGACCTGTTCGATTCATCGGAGTATCCCAAGCCCACGCTTAATATCCGAAGATCTTGGTCTCTAAGACTGCGGGTCGTCGTCACAACCTCTTGATCTTCGTAGAAAACAAGTTCTATCCTAGGATCAGAGTCTGCGTAATGCAGTGAAGCGTTCCGGAACTGATGGTTACGATAACGCTTGTTGAACTGCCCACGATATGTTAGAATAGCCGGTACTATTAGAGAGGGTGACAAAAATTATACCTCAATGGGGGTTTCAATATCAATGTCTCTTTCCGAGGTGCAAAATATGAATTTTCGGTAGTAGGAAATAATATTAAGAATGATTTTCCAGCACTAACCCGGATGCTGGAATAATGCGCCAGACATGATACGAGAAAGCGTATAGAAATGACCTAAGAAAGATGAACCCAGCTGGTCTGTGATAAATTGCGGTGTACATCTAGAGAAGCTGGTGTATTAATATATGAGCTGAGCTGAGCTTAAAACGGCAGTGGAGCAAAGCAGAATTCCTGGGAGCTAGCGATCGTCAAGATTTCAAAATTGATCCTTCTAACAATTTGAGCGGGGCTCAAAATATTATGCTCAAACCCTTCATACCTAGTCGTATCGAGACCGGAGTAATTAGATGTCGGAAAAAATCGGTAGACTCTCTTTGGCATGTCCGTTCTTTTGGGGGGTCTCAAGCCTCTATAGGCAAAGCCAAAGCACTAAAGCGGGGAAAGGCTCGGGAGTCGCTGATCAGTCCAAACCTATGACTAGGCATGTGCTAGAAGCCAATGAATGCGTAGATTGTTAGATCGCGTTCCTACATCCTACGTATTCATTGGCTTGTCGAAGCATATGCCCCTCATTGCTCATTTCACTTTCCAAAACCAGGTGGTTTTCCCTCATTACCGCGAAGCCTCCCTCCCCAATCCCCCCAACTTGGAACTTTGCTCCAGTGAAAATGCTTGTTTCTGAAGACGAAACCATATCGGCTTTGCGGGGCCAGAACGAGCTGGGGGTCGGATCGAGCGGCATCTCTGGTAAAATGAAAGGGGGCAGTGCGTCGGGCTGAAAGCCAATGCGCAGGCGACGGTGGGGGCGAGAAAGAAAGGGGGCAGAGAGGGAAAGAGAAGGGAAAGTGCGTCGACAAGTCGAGGGGAGAGGGCGAGCGGTGTTATATAGATGGATGGCAGATGGCCGGGCGGTAAAAGCGGCCAGGGACGGGGCTAAACCCAAACGGGGGGAGGGTGAGGGCGCCAAACCTGAAGGGGCAAGGATATGGCGGAGACGGGCAGGCGGTCGAGGATGGCAGAGGGGCAGTGCAATGAGAGCCGTTTCCAGCGCCCCGCTCACCGTGTCAACTAATACTAGGTAGAGCGCCGAGTAGGTCTATACTAAGATATTAGTCTACTCGTAAGTATTATTAGATTATAATTAAGTAAATAGTTACCGTAATCTAAAAGGTAAATATAAGTAATAATATATAATTAAAGATAAAGAACTAAACTAAGTATGTAAGGGAGTATCCTTATATATCCTTTATTTCCTACTCCCTAAGTAACTCCCCTGGAGTCACTCGCTAGAGTCGCCGGTAACTCCTAGATATACTCCCTAGGAGTAGATCTTAGAGTTATAGTGAGTAGATCTTAGAGTTATAGTCACGTACCTATTAGCCCTTAATCGGGTAGTCCTTAATACGCCTAATATCTAGTATATAGAGTAACCTATATAGCGGAAAACCTCTACGGAGTAGGTCTGCTTAGGGCGGATTATACTCTTACTTACTAAGTATGATTACGGTTTCTCTTTTCCTAGATACCTAGGGTTACTAGAGTATAGAATACTATACGTAATCTAATGACAGATAACTGGTTAACTCTCGGTGGCCTATCTATATACCCGGTGGGTCACCACTGATTAGTGACGGGTAGGTCCGTAACACCTTATCCTATTAAAATATAGGGTATTAGGAAGCTCTCGAGGTCGAGGATATTCTAGGAGTTATACGAATCTTTAAGGGTAATACTCCGGCGGTAAGCTTCGAAAGTCTTAGGATTTAGTGAGCGTTAATAGTTATTATCGCCTAATCAAAGTTGTGTTTCGTATATACGGATAGGTTTATATCTCCGCGATCCCCCTACGCCTAGCCTATAGTTACTTTACCTTCGTATAGCCTTTTCTAATCATAGTAACCGTAAATTATATTAAAGTATTATCGTTATTATAGCCTGAGGTTTACGGAACTAGACTTATTAGCGGTAGGTATTTACTTAGAAAGGAGTATTTGGATAGAGTATTATATAGCTAGCGGACCCTCGCTTACAAGGGTCAGTAATTTTTGTAAAAAAAAAATGTAAGGGCCAGTTAGATGGGTTTTTTAACTAGATAAAATTATATTTTTTGAATATAACGCTTAAAATTCGGTGACAAATACACTTGGTTCCATAACTCAGTTGGTTAGAGTGTGGTGCTAATAACGCCAAAGTCGAGGGTTCGACCCCCTCTGGAACCAGGATTCAAATAATTCCTATGTTTTTTTAAGTCTCTAGTCTTTCTATCCTTCTTAAAGATCAACTAAACTACGTCCCCTATATTAAGTCCTGCTAAAAGCTTCACTTTTTTTTTAGCGCTACCATCAACTCCCCTAACCCCCCCTAACCACCCTATTTCCAAATTCTTCTTTCTTAACAACCATACGGTCTTCTGGGATGGAAATTTCTGGAAACAGAAGGCAAGGCCGTAGGCATGGGCTGCAGCGCTATCTTCGAAGTAGAGAACTAGAATCTATAATACCCTAGAAGCCGGGGTATCTACTTCTAAACTAGTAGTTTAATACTCCTACTATAGTACTATATACCGTACTAAAGAGCATTTTTTTAGAGTAAAAGAATCTATAGTATAAATAAAGGGTATTGTTAGTCCCCCCCCCCCCCCCCCCCCCAATCCCGGATCCGGTAGGGCACTGGATTCTGCAGTCATTCCTACCGGTATAGAGCTTTCTACCATATATTCTGCCCCAACTATATGAGTTCTAGTTTATATAGTAAAAAAATGTACATTTCATTGGTTTCTGTATTGATCTACTCTATATATTGCGTATGCTTCTTTTCATACACCTCTAAGCGCGCATTTTCGTCCTCGACCACGTCCTCGAGTAGTCTCACCGCTGCCAGTTTCTCCCTATCCATGACCCCGTCCCCGTCCGGTCCTCGTCCTCGTCCACCTTCTTACGAATGCACATATTCAAATCCTACAGGGTCTCGTTAGGTAGACCGTGTCAGCCAGAAATGCCCCATCCCGTACAATATTTTCCCCTCGCTTAGTTAGTGTGTATAGGATCCACATATAGACTCATTCTATGAGCATTCAGAGAATATATATTAAGTAGCTTACTACTCTTTGTAATACATACTTGTTTCACCACTTACCTAGTAATAAATACTCTATAAGTATGAATTATCCTTAAGAACTCGCTCTAATAGCGAATCTAGATTACCTATATCTTATTAAGGTCGTAAGGCTTGATAACTAGAGATAAGATCTAGAAATTAAATAAAATATACTAGCTAATAGCTAGCGAATCTAGATTACCTATATCTTATTAAGGTCGTAAGGCTTGATAACTAGAGATAAGATCTAGAAATTAAATAAAATATACTAGCTAATAGCTAGCGGTTCTGTCACGGATAACTATATGCGCTGCTATATATATTACTAATAAAAAAAGCTCTTTATCGAATTTAGACAGATCGATGGCCTTATTAAGTAAAGTTAGAGATATAACTACTAAGTCTTAAGGAACTGGGGAAGTATAGCTTCGGATAACTGGCCGCTCTAGTAGGCCTATTTTGCTTATTTTATTGGAAGTAGAGTAATTATCTAGCTTTTACTATAGTTATATATATAGCCTTGTCTTAGTAGCCTTAATCAAAAAAGAAGGGATATAAAGCCGACTTTAATAAGCTTACTTACCTACCTACTCTACTACCTACCATACCATAGTTACATAGTTAATAAATTAATTAGAAGGATTTTTTTATACTTCTATGAGTAGATTTTATATTTCTAATATTAATTCTTGGTATTTATTATAGAAGAATAATGATAATGTAGTGGGGCACACTAATACCAGGTGATATATGTATGGTATGGTATGGTGTTGGGCGCTTGGCACGGTTAATTGTTATTTGAATAAGAAGCAAAAAAGCAAAGAAAAGGACAAAAAACGAATCGTGGTTCCAGAGGGGGTCGAACCCTCGACTTTGGCGTTATTAGCACCACACTCTAACCAACTGAGTTATGGAACCAGGGTACGTTGTAGTTTCAAGAATTTGCAACTATCAATGCTCTCGTGTTCTTATCATTCTAATTTCTTGAGGGGTAGAAGTGGAGCTATAAACATAACGTATTTCACATACGAGCTGGCCACCCCACCTAAAACGCGTCAATTAATTTAAACCCTACTTCTTTAACCACCTACTATGCCACTAATACGCTCCCGAAGCTCTAAAAATTCAATAGAGTAAGGGGGTAGGATCTTACTAGTTATCTAGGCTTTTAAGAATCAAGAAATCTCTTTAATTCGTAAAGTGGCGCGCCGTTTTAATATTCTAAGATCTACCCTTTCTACCAGGCTTAATAGTATATAAAACCGCGCGAATTTACGCGCTAATTTGTCTAAATTAACTAGAATCGAAGAGGAATCTCTATAGATCTACGTAGAGTAGCCCCCCCGGCCCTCTATAGTACGAGAAATAATAGATCTTCTTTTTTAAAAGCGTAGAACTATCCTAGTTCTTTCGGTCGGCGAAAATTAGGTTACGAACTTCGTTAAAAAAGCGTCCTTTCCTCTCTTCCCGATTCTTAAAACGATATAATTATGTTACGCACTAGCTAACTGGTCACAGTTAGGTTAGATGGGTTCAGGGTATACTTGCCTTAATACTCCTCGAATAGTCCAACGTCAATAATCGGGTCGCAACTAAGCTATTACCGCGTAGGGCCTTATTGTAGCCTAAGTCCTTTTGAGCGATTAAGGAACTAATGCTAGGTAGAGCGCCGAGTAGATCTATACCGGAGTATTAGTCTGCTCGTAAGTGTTATCAAGTTATAATTAAGTAAAGAGTTATAGTAATCTAAAAGGTAAATATAAGTAATAATATATAATTGAAGACGAAGAACTAAACTAGATATATAAATGAGTATCCTTATATATCCCTAAGTTCTTCCTATATAGAATGGTAGATAGTAGAATAGTAGAATCGCTTTAGCGGATTCTACTAATCTACTTATTACCCTTCTACTACCTATATAATCACGTGATACTAAGTAGTAGTTGTCTAGTACGTAGAGTAACCTATATAACGGAAATCCTCTATAGGGTAGATCCGCTTAGGGCGGATTATACTCTTACTTAGTAAGCTTATATATGATCTACTAATAGGTATCCCGGTTAGCTCTCGATAGCCTATTAGCGTGCCTAGTAGGTCGCTACTAATTAGTGACGGATAGGTCTATAATATTACCTCCCCTCTTCCTAGGAGTTTCGTCCCTAAGACTTATAAAGCTACGGTATCCCCCCTTAGGTAGGTAATAGATTTCTTTTTTTTAAAATAATACTTCCTTATTATACCTAAACGAAAGGCTGACTTTATTTCCTTACTTACTCCTAAACTTCCCTCCGATTCTTCTAATACTTATTATCGTTAGGCGACTTATATTAAGGATAATAGTTTTACTACCTCTATTTCTTACGATTATTATAAATCGGTAGGTATTACTTATCTAATAGATCGTTCTCGTTAATATTCGAAATATACCTTATATACTCGCGCGGGTCGCTTATATAAGCATGACTTTTATACTAGTTAGGAATAGGATTTATTACGTTATACCGAAACTAAACTTTCTTCGGATCTTAAAACGAATAAAAGTAAACTCGATTTATTAGAACCCGAGTTAAGTAAACTATAAGCTTATCTTATAGAGCTATATTAAAAATTGTTAAATAAACAAAAATAATATTAGGAAGTAATATCTAGGTAACGTCGGTTACGTAAATAAATATCCTTCCTAAAATAAAAGGGTTTTAAAATATTAGAATATAATACTAAACTCCTTTAAATTCTCGATAAAAAGTAAATATCCCTAGAGTAGGCTTCCCTTTCTACTCTCGATCTCGAGTAGCTTACTACTACTACCGATTATCCGAACTTTAATTAGATATTAGCGGAGATTACTAATCTCCCTATTTCCTTTTAGGATAAATCCGGTTTCGCGCCCTCCTCGCTTTCCGTTACGTAGGGGTCCTTTTCGCTTATTAGTAATACTATTAAATAAGCTAGTAGTAGCCCCTTAGGTTCTAGATAGGTTCCTATATATTTTCTAAGATAGGATATCCTTTCTACTAAACTAAGAGTTATTACTAACTATTATACTATCTATCCGATAGGATTCGTTCGACTTTATATTCGTCTTCGGTTTCCTCGATTTTTATATTAGTTACGATTTCGGCGTTATCTAGTACTAGTTCGAGTAATAAGATATAAAACACTATATAGAGTTTTTATATACTTTCGGGTAGCTTTAAGTGATAATTTACTAGTCCTAATTTTTCCTTAATCTTAAACGGTCCTAGTCGTAGGTAGTCTAATTTATTACTAGGTCGCTTAGTTTTAATATTACGTTATAATAGGTAAACCTTTTCTCCCTCTTTAAGGTTAGGTCCCTCTCTATAGTAGTCGTTATAGTATTTCTTTATATATAGATTGATAAAGTTAATATCTCTAGCTAGTTATATATATAACTTTCTTAGTCCGCTAGCCTTTAGTCTCGCTGATTCTATTATAGCTATCTTATTAATTAGTTCTCTAAATACTATTAGATTATATCTATAATTTATAAAGAATAGTGTTTCGTTAGTTATAGAGTATACTATATTATTATATACTAGCTATACTATTAGTAGTAGTCCTACCTAGTTATCTTACTAGTAGTTTATATAGTACTATAGGTACTATTTTACTATCTAGTTTACTCTTTCTATCTAACTATTAGTCTATAGGTAGTATATAGTAGAGAGTCTAAGCTTAATACCTATCTAGTCTATAAAAGACTTCTATATATTCGATATAAATAGTTTGTCTCTATCTAATATAATCTTACTCGGTATCTTATAGTTCGTAACTATATATTAAAGTATAATATTCGCTATTTAATTAGTATCGATAGTTTCTATAGTCGGAATTATATAGGCGTACTTAGTAAGCCTATCGACTATAACTATAATTATATTATATCTATCTAAGATTAGTAACTTCGTAATAAAGTCTATTATAATCTATTCCTATAGTTAGGTTAGTATCTTAGATAACTATAATTCTCTATAAGGTACGTATTATATAGGTTTGTTTCGTTAGTATATATCGTAAACGTAGATATAGAATCGAACCTTTTGCTATATATTTAGAAAATAGTAATTTCTTATAATATATTCGATAGTTTTTTCTACTCCTATATATCTATATAAGATATTATTATAGTATCGATATATAACCTCTTCTCTTAACTTACTTAGAATATATATCAATCTATATATATAGAGTAATCTTTAGTCGTCCTTAGTAAGTTTTCTACCCTTCTCGATAAGTTAATTGATTATATCTTCCTCTAATATATCTTTAATTTTCTATAAGAAGTCGTTATCCTTAACTTTTATTATTATAGCTAGTAGCTGCTTATTATACGAGATAGTACTATTAGAGTTTTATCTTAATATAGCGGGATCCGCTACCTTAGTTCTTAATTTATAGTCTAGTTATCTATTTAAAGCGTCGGCTTATCCGTTCTCTATCCCTTTATAGTATTCGATTTTAAAATCGTATTATATAAGGGTTTCGGCCTATCGCGTTTATTATCTTATTAACTTCTTCGTTATAGTAAAGAACGTAAGATTCTTATAATCGGTTTTAACCGTTATTATATACTTTACTCCTTCTAGATATACTCTCTAGACTTAGAACGCTAATACTATAGCTAATAGTTCTTTATTATATATATTGTAGTTAAGTTCTACTAGAACTATTTTCCTTAACTAAAATACGACTAGTTAGTACTTACTATTAGTTCCTAGTTACGTTAACCTTACTCCTAGAGCGTAGTCTAATATATCGGTTTCTATAATAATTAGTCGGTTATAGCTAAATATAGCTATAATTATTCTTTTATTAAAGAGTTTCTTAAGGTCTTAGAACGATTTGTCTACTATCTTATCCTATATAAATTTCTAATCTTTCTTCGTAAGATAGTAGAGTTCTAATATAACTCCGGTATATCTATCGATAATCTTCCGATAATAGTTAGCTAGACTAAGAAATTATTATACTTCCTTTATATTTTTAGGTATCGGCTATTCTATAATACTTTTAACCTTATCTTCTTCTATCCTTAGTCCTTTAGGGGTAATATAGTATCCGAAGAAAGTCGTTTCTTAAATATAGAATTCGTATTTCTTTAGTTTAAGAGTGACTTCTACTTCTCTTAGCTTCTATAATATAAGTCTATTATATTTAATATAATCTTCGAGTATTTCCGAGAAGACTAAAATATTATCTAGATATACAATAACGAAGATATCTAAATATTCCTTAATCGCTTTGAAAATAAAGTATTAGAATATTACTAGTACGTTAGTAAGGCCGAAAGGTATAATCTTATATTCGTAGTATCCGAACTTAGTTCTAAATACCGTTTTCTATTTATAGCCTAGCTTAATCCTAATATAGTAGTAGGTATTAGTAATATTATACTTCGAAAAGTACTTAGTATATCTAATCCTATCTTATATTTTATTAATTAAAGGTAGTAGGTATCGATCTTTAATAGTAATCGAATTTAAATATCGGTAATCTATATAAAGTCGAAGACTCCCGTCCTTCTTTAGTATAAAGATAATAGGGTATCTAGCCTCTAACTTCGAGACTTAGATATATCCCTTTAATAGATTTTCCTTAATATAATCCTTAAGTATATCGGACTCCTTTTATAATAGCTAATAGATAGGTATAAAAGTCGGTTTAGTATCTTCTATCGTATTAATCTTATAATTAAAAGGTCTATATTTCGGTAATACTCTATTAGCTAGTACTATAAAAATATCTATAAACTCCTAGTATTCCTCCGGAATCTTAGGTACGTCGCTAGTTATATATAGCTTCTTATATTTAATTATTATATAGTCTATTAACTCTTAGTCGGATATATCTAGTGATTATTCTATAGTATCTAGGGCGACGCCTATAACTAATACTCTAGTCCTCTTACTTCGGGACTATTTGCTACGCTCGTTTCGTTAGGTAGACTTCTATCGACGTATCTCGTACTCGTTATATTCTTATATATACTTATACTTATCGAAGGTAATTCGTCCCGATTACTAATCGATATTCGGGTTATACTTCCTAAGCTATAGAATACCTAGAATAATATTATAGTCTCCTATTTCTAAGATATTAAACTATATTAATTCTAGGTACCTATAGATAGATATAGGTAATATAATAGTTTCTTCGCTAACTCCTCCTAAAAGTACTTCTCTATCGAGTCCCGCGACTAGTATTATATATAGTAGGGGTTTAGTTATAACTTACCGATCGTCTTTAAACCTTAGGTTTATAAAGTTGTTAGTAGCCCCTAAGTCGATAAAAGTCTATACTATTCCTATTAGTAGGTTTATATATAGTTTGATATATATTCCTAATAGTATTACCGCTAGATACGTTATTAGTCGATCCTTATAATCGTATATCTAGCGTCTATTATACTAAATTCCCTAGTATTCTTTCGTTTATTATAGCTTCTTTATCTACTATAGTAGTTTTAGTTCGATACTATAATCTAACTTTACTAACCTATAAATAGTATACGTTTCGTCGTAGTATATAATACTAGCTATCTTACTATATCCTAGGTATTATATATATTCTTTATATACGTAAGTAGAATTTTCGTAAGGGTATCCTACTAGGTCGTTACCTTCCTTAATTACGTTAATAAGGTACTAGTCTAGTCTACTAGGCTATATCTTTCCTTCGAGATATCCTATAAGCTCTTTAGCTTCTTTATTATTATAATAGTTTATAGGGCTTTCTATTAGTATTTCTAGGATAGTTTAATCTATTCTAGGAAGCGTATCTAGCGTTCCTAGATTACTATTAGCTCTAGGGATCGGGTTCTATATCTTTATAGGCCCTATATCGTTAGTTATAAGATATTTAGGGTCCTAGGACTTCTTTATTCCTATATCTATAGTCTCTAGTCCTAGCGGGTCTTACGACCGCTAACTAAGGTCCTCTCTAGCCGTAAATCCTATTAGGTCCTAGATTAATGCCTAGGGTATATACTATATCTACCCTTAACTTTCTACCGTATCTTAATCGATTTCTAGATAATTAAGTTCTAGCTCGTCGGCTAACCCTTTAATATATAGGTTACCCGCCGTTATCTCTTCTAGGCTTAGGTTAGTCTATCTTATTAAGAGATCTTCTAAGAGTTCGTCCCTTAGGTCTATAGCGACTCGCCTTTTCTATCTAAGGCTATTAATAAGGGTCCCGACCTACCCTCCTAGATCGCCCTATTACTTATTAGGGTATATTTCCTCCTAGTATTCCTAACTAGCGCTTATTTCTTCGGCGTTAGTACTTATACTAGTAGTAGCCTTTCCCTTTTAGGTCGCTTATAGTACTTCGCGTATCGCCTATATATATTACCGTTTCTCGTACGGTTTCTTTTATTTATATTCCCTTATATAGTATCCTAGTTTCTTATAAGTAAAGTAAAGGTTCTTCTATCGACGCTCGTCTTATTCTTCTCGTATCGTATCGAGGTCTATCGGTATCGGGCTATATAGGTCTATATATCTCGCTAGTTATAGCGTAGACTACCTAGGTCGCTTATCGTTCTAGCGATATTAAATAGGTAGTTATTATCCGCCCGTTCTCTACTATCTTATTTCGCGACGTTACGTTTCGCGATCGTAGATTCGATTATCGATTTTAACTACGATACCGATAATCTTATCTAGTATATCTAGTCGATTATCGCGTACTAGTTCGTCTTTAATATATTCTTTTAGTCCGTCTTCGAAGACTAAAACGAAGTAGTCCTTATCCTAACTTAAGTATAAGATAATTTATTAAAACTTAGCGGTATATACGCTAACTAAGGTAGTCTATCGTAGGCGTTAAAGGCGTCGTTTAGCCGTTCGTTTCGCGTTAATATTACCGAACGTAAGTTTAATTCGTTCCTTAAACTTATTATAGCTATTAAATACTTCCTAGGTAAAGTCGCTCTAGATTTCTTAGTCGGTTTCTTCTTAAAACTCGCGTAGGAATAGTTCGAACTAATCGAAGGCTAGTTCTCGGAGGAAGGTCGATATATAGATAACCTTATCGGCTTCTATAGGTAGCTTAGATCGGTTAACCTATTAGTTCGTATCTAGTTAAGTAAGGAACGATCGAAGCTTAGATCGTATTCTATTAAAGAACTTAGGTTACGGAATCTTAACTATAGAGACCGGACGTTAGCTCTCTAGGGTTAAGATTTACTCCTATAGTTACTAGATTATCTTAGCTATCTACTAAGGGCTAGGCGCGTTACTTCGTATAGAAGTACCGCTACCGGTAGTCGAATTGTTAACTATATTATCTTATCGTAACTCGAAACTTAATTCGAGACGGTCTTTAATATATTACGTACTAGCTAACTAGTTATAGTTAGGTTAGATAGGTTTAGGGTATACTTGCCTTAATACTCCTCGAATAGTCTAACGTTAATAATCGGGTTATAACTAAGCTATTACCGCGTAGGGCCTTACTATAGCCTAAGTCCTTTTAAGCGATTAAGGAACTAATACTAGGTAGAGCGCCGAGTAGATCTATACCGGAGTATTAGTCTACTCGTAAGTGTTATTAAGTTATAATTAAGTAAAGAGTTATAGTAATCTAAAAGGTAAATATAAGTAATAATATATAATTAAAGACGAAGAACTAAACTAGATATATAAATAAGTGTCCTTATATATCCCTAAGTTCTTCCTATATAGAATAGTAGATAGTAGAATAGTAGAATCGCCTTAGCGGATTCTACTGATCTACTTACTACCCTTCTACTACCTATATAATCACGTGATGCTAAGTAGTGGTTGTCTAGTACGTAGAGCAACCTATATAACGGAAATCCTTTGCGGGGTGGATCCGCTTAGGGCGGATCATACTCTTGCTTAGTGAGCTTATACGTGATCTACTGATAGGTATCCCGGTTGGCTCTCGATGGCCTATTGGCGTGCCTGGTGGGTCGCTACTGATTGGTGACGGATAGGTCCGTAACAAATTATAGGCGTATAAAATATAAAGACCCTATAATTATTAGATAGTAGTTTAATCTAGTTTAAAAGATAATCCTTTAATTTAGAATTAACCCCGATAATATCTATAATTTTAACGTACGTATAGTCGGATAGTTAAAACTAAGATATAGAACGGGATTAACTTGTTAAAAGATACTCTACAAGTCAGGGTAGGTGCCTGTCAATCAGGTAGGAGAAGGTAACAAGATAGGTGGTTCCCAAAAGTCAAAGACTGTTTCTTGCCGAGCCGTCAGGCTTCCTCCATATGGTCCAATTTATATACAGTCTCCCCATATTGATAGCGGGAGGAAATGTGACACGTGGAGCGGGGTCCCGTTCCTGCGGGGAACCCTTCTCGGAAAGATAGGGAAACACGGGCGATCCCCCTCCGGAGAGGTCAAACCTCCTGTAGGCCTGAGGCACCAATCTGGGAATAGCCTCATGTCTGATTATATCTTAACATAACTATATTAATAACTTTAACTTCCTCGAAGTATACCCTCTCGTACGAATTAAAGCTTTTAAATCGGAGACGATTAAAAATAGCTTTATAGTAGCCGGTTTAGTACTATTTAGACCTAACTAACTAAGTGATTTCTAAGCTTAATATCCGGCTTCGAACCCCGACCCCCCTAATAAACCGGGGTAGTAAATCGAGCTAGAATTTTACCCTAAAAACCCCCTTTATAAAGAAAGAACTACGTCGATAGGCTTTATTAATCAAAGCTTTACTACGTATAAGATCTCGAATCCCGCCTATCCTATTAGATCGTATATTAAACTAGCTTATAAAAGGCTTCCGTCTTATAATATAAGGTACTATCTTACTCGCTAACTAAAATAAGGAATTACGCGCCGCTAACGAGAAGTAGAAGCAAAAGCGTACTAGATCCCGGAGGTAGATACCCGTAGAAGAAGGCCTTTTAGTTTAAGAAGTATCTATATTGATTATATAGCAATAGGAAGCAACTAAAGCACCTCCCCCCGGCCCCGGTATACCTAGAGAATCTACTATTCAGCCACGTATACGGGGCCAGCGAGGGTGTGGGATATATAGAATGCTAGGGCATAGAAGAGAAACATGTCTAGGTAAACCACTTAGTTAGTTGAATTAATTTAATGGCATTATAGTTGAGATAAATGTATTTAAATCTAATGGGTTAGATGGGGTGCGCCACTCGGTGGTGTGCGCCGCTTGGCAGTGAAATACGTTAGCATTAAAAGTCTTAGGATAAATATAATCTTTTATAAAGCATATAAGCCAAACAAAATTGTAAAACTGTCTAATCTCTTTATACCTAGAACCAGGGCTATATTTATAGTCTCACTTCTACCCCTATAGATTTATCTGCCCCTTACTATAGAATCTTCGATTTTGAGAAGAGATTGAAAACATTGATAAATGCAAATTCTCGAAAATAAAACATACTCTGGTTCCATAACTCAGTTGGTTAGAGTGTGGTGCTAATAACGCCAAAGTCGAGGGTTCGACCCCCTCTGGAACCACGATTCCTTTTTTTTGTCCCTTTCTCTTTTTTAAACCTCGGCTTCGACGATTGAACCATCGGCATAATGCGGCCATTTTAGGCAGCTCGCTTTAATCGTGCATATGATTGCTGGTTGTCTGCCTTCACACTAGGGCTACTCGTTCGTGTAGTTAGTCTTCCGCGGTGCTCCTTTCTTCGTGCGACTCACATCCCAACAGCGATAAAACGAGCGAGTCTCAGTGAGAGTGATACCCTCTAGCATATCGACTAGCGTGTTTATTTTCATAGCAGCCTTGCTCACTACCATCTGGCACTCGTTCTTCTTCACGTGAGTGAATACAACGTGGCATCTAGTACCATCTAGATAGAAATGCGTCATCCAGGCATAGTCATTATACGCAGGCTGCATCTAGATAAGACCAAAGTTTACTCTGCCGAATACACCATAGGCTTCTCCGATTCTTCTTCTCGAGGTTTGCTTCGGAGCATCTGCCAATTGACAAGCTTTACATACCTACTTTTTTTGGCTAGGGTTGCTTTCAACAGTCATACCTTCTGTCATCTCGCTTAATTTGACAATACGCTCAATACCAATATGGCCTAAACGCTTATGCGAAGGCTTAATCGGAGCTTGTGAAGCTGGCTCTCTTGTTGACTTCTTTATAGTTGCAAATAATAGCACTCCTTCTGTCGGGTTCAGAATCTTTGTATCCGGCTATGTAAGTCAAATAAGCTGATGATCCTAGCATGTCTTATGCAATAGATCCTAGCTATCAATAGTCTCAGGTTGGTACTTCCTCGCATTTGCGAGGTTTCGGTATTTCCTACACGAACAGCGCTTCGCACGCTCTCGAACGTCAAAGACAGCTCTTTATCGTTTTAAACGTAGACTTGGGCGCCGGTATCTACCACCTACTTACTGTTTGTCAGGTGGTACCGGACTGAGATTGATATCCTGATTGGTGGAGAAGAAGGTAGAGGGTTGACTGTCGGATGTTGCATTTGCTTGCTATAGTACTTCTCTCCTCTATTCGGTCTTTATTTGATTTCAGACTCTTCTCGATGACGTTTGTCAACGTACGCTCTCTAGGTAGGATCAAAAAAAAAGGAAAGAAAGGACCAAAAAAAGAGATCGTGGTTCCAGAGGGGGTCGAACCCTCGACTTTGGCGTTATTAGCACCACACTCTAACCAACTGAGTTATGGAACCGGATTATGTGTTCATGCCGAGAATTTGGACCTATCAATATTTCATGACGAGGGGTAGATAAATCTTTGGGGGTAGAAGTGAAGCTACACCCTATGATGTAAGTCGTGCGACAATCCCCGGGTCGGTTTTTACCCGCACCCCATCAAATATATATATCTCTCTACATTCAACAACCAACGCTTTTACCTTATTTCATTCCTTGCCGATAGCAATCGATAGGCCTTTTTGTTGTTATATGTAATTTTTGAATAAATCAGAAACTAGCATTTTTATGGCATCAAAAAATACGTCGCTGAGCCCCAGGAATATATATATCTCAGTCACCAATTTATCCAACTCCCCTATACTCTAGAAAGTGGCAAAGTATCATATAAAACGCACTAGTCTACAGGGAAAATTTATATAGATAAGTTCTGTTGCAATATCATGTTGTAGTTTATCGCTTTTACTATGTGTCTTGAACTGCGCAGCTGGCTTACATGCGCAGCTCGCTTAGTTACCGAATACGTTATTCTTATCTTCACAATCGACTAACTTACCTCGCCTACCGTAAACGGGCGATAGGCACCTCATAGGTGCCTATAGACGGGCAATGTGGTAGTATAGCTAATATAATACCCTCAAAAGCCCCTCCCTTCTCTATATAGGAATAGTTAGATCCAGATAAAGAGAACTAAACTATTCAAGATTATAAAGATAATATTAAACTAGTGCTCAGAGACTAAATATATTCCTAGTCGGGGGTTATACAACGATCCAGAGGCTAGTAACATTTATCCTGAGATCTTATACGCTGTTTAGTGTGCTACGCACAACAAACTGGTCACAGTTAGGTTAGATGGGTCCAGGGTATACTTGCTTTAATACTCCTCGTGTTCTTCAACGTCAACGATCTATCTCTCAACCGTACTGTTGCGTATCAGGCCTTACTATGGGCTGGGTTCTTTTGAGGGCATCGAGGAACAATACTAGGTAGAGCGCCGAGTAGATCTATACCGGAGTATTAGTCTGCTCGTGAGTATTGTCAAGTTATAGTCAAGTAATAGAGTCATAATTATCCGAAAGGTAAACATAAGTAATAATATATGATCGAAGACGAGGAACTAAGCTAGATATATAGATAAATGTCCTTATATATCCCCAAGTCCTTCCTAGTTAGAATAGTAGGTAGTAGAATAGTATAATCGCCTTATGAATTCTATAGATCCACCTTTAACCCTCCTACCGCTTATATGATCACGTATCCTACCGTTCCTTATCCGGTAGTTATGGATCCCAGAGTATAAGATGCTGTACGTGATCTGATGACAGATAAACTGATTGGCGCTCGATGGCCCATTTGTGTAGTGAAGGCATATGTCTGATTGGTGCCTGGTAGGTCCGTAACAGTGTGCTACTTAGTATATTATTCAACACAAATTGTGTCTATCTATGATCGACACTCTCTATAACTTGTTATTTGAATAGAAGCAAAAATATCGACAGAAATGAGATGAAGAATATAGAGTGGCAAAAAGAAAAGAAAGGACAAAAAACGAATCGTGGTTCCAGAGGGGGTCGAACCCTCGACTTTGGCGTTATTAGCACCACACTCTAACCAACTGAGTTATGGAACCAGGGTATATTGTAGTGTCAATAATTTGCAACTATCAATGTTCTGGTGCTCTTATCATTTTTTTATTCTTGAGGGGTAGAAGTGAAGCTATGAATATAGCTCGATTTCTAGGTATAAGAAGATTAGATAGTTCTACAATGTTATTTAGTTCATATAATTTGTATGACGATCTGATCTGTTGTCACATACTTTGTCACATGCTTGCTTCTTGCTTCTTTGTACTTTGTTCTACAGAGTGTTACTAGCCCTAATGAGTTTGTTTGCTACGTGGGTTAGCTTCTGCTATTTAATCCCTAGGGACCCCATCTCTCTCTCCCTCTCTTCTCTAGCCTTGTTATTCTAGTTGGAATGCACAATTTCTTCATTGATCGACCTGGCACGTAACACTGGGAGAGATTCTATTTATCCTAAGATTGTTAATGCTACTTAGGATTATATTATTCAACACAGATTATATCTACAGTCGATACTCTCCATAACCGTACTAGGCCCAACACACTGCCGTGTATTGATACGCCCCAGTAGATAACCATGTTTCACTAGATAGCCAATCTACAATATATCCATATTTTGTATGACCTTTCCATACGAAAGATACTTATATATCTCGTGGATACCATGCACAGTTTCTCAGGCTTCGAACCAGTTAGGGGAGATATGAGAAGGGATATATAGTATAAAGGAAGTTTAATTCATTTAACAATAGGTTGATAAGGAATATCAAGTGAACTCAGGGAAAAAAAAACACATATTTATCTCGACATATAATTTCATATATATTGTCTTTTTTTTCTAAAATATTACCCTTCATCCACATTAGATATCGAGAATTAAAATTCTGCATGGTGACTACGAGGTACATAAGTATCTCTCGTATGGAAAGGTCATACAAAATATGGATATATTGTAGATTGGCTATCTAGTGAAACATGGTTATCTACTGGGGCGCATCAATACACGGCGGTGTGTTAGGCGGTTAATTGTTATTTGAATAAGAGGCAAAAAAAGCAAAGAAAGGACAAAAAAGAAATCGTGGTTCCAGAGGGGGTCGAACCCTCGACTTTGGCGTTATTAGCACCACACTCTAACCAACTGAGTTATGGAACCAAGTATATATTCTGGATAGAAATATTTGCCACTATATTAAAGAATCACAATTTTATCAAGACTATACAGGCTACTGAAGTACCGCCCTTATCTATTATACCACAGACAGTCCCAACCCCGGTACCTTTCACCCAAAACGCTCGAGGGATACTTTAAACAGGGTAGGTCTAGGATAATTAGTATAAGATCATAAAAATTACTAGAGAATCAATATATAGCACTATAGGCGCTATAGCTCTCACTAATGCCGCCAGCGGCGGCACCCTGCTTAGGGCCATTTTATTATAGTATATGATTTAATAGTGTTGAGATATCTCATTGGTCATATGATGTGTCCCTACGTTTGTAGTAGTCTAGTTCCTAACTTTCCTCCTATATAACATAAATCTATCATCATCCACAATACATTACATCGTGGTGCTTTCATGATCTTATCTACCTATAGACTCTAACAAATAGGCTTACACGCTTATATAGATAAGCTAACGCGGGAAAAGAGAAGACCCCGAAGAATAGCTTAACTTTGTATAAGTATGTTTTCTATAGCTCTAAGAATCTGGCGGACTCCGAGTCCGACGGAAATGATTATATAGGTTATTTTTTCTTCCATACTCTGCTTATTCCCCTCTAGCATATTCTTAAAGATAAATATCGTTTCTATGAGATAAATTCTTAACGAACACAAGTAATGGTTCAATCCATATGGATTCTTGTAAGCATAGTAAAGACAGGGGTTTCTTTCTCCGTAAAGACTGATTTCGAGCGGTATTAATACCATTAGTTCGGATATCTCTTAGACTGCTGATTCCCCCATACTGCCCGTCTCACCTTATGGAAATGTCATGTTTCTCGCCCTCTCCCCCGATCAAACAACGCGGTCCCATCAATACTCCATTTCACCACTTAGAACGCCTCGCCCACCGCTCCTTCTTTCATTCCGTTGTTTGATCTCCCCAGCAATAGCATCGCGCTGCCACGGATTGTATCCGAACACGCCCGCCTCGGTATGGGCCTGAAGTCTCTGTAATGTCTGCATAGACATTAGTCTCGCTTGTTGTGGTGCATCTGCCTATCGCTGTTCTAGATTGGATATCTTTGACCGGGTCACACCGAAACCCTGTCGAATTGCGGCTCGCCGATCGTACTCGTTAATCACCCAAATATCGTAGGGCAGGAACCCCTGAGAGACGGCGGTGATTTGAGCAACTTGGTAAAACAAATCGTGTTGTCCAAACGGTGTACTCTCGCGCGGATTCTTCCCTTGGGCTCAATGTCCAACGGAAACCCTTCTTCCGGAGGATCCTTGGATGAGCGCTTCTTCTTTCCTTTGGAAGTTTCCGTGTGTACGGAGGGCTCTTTTCTGGGAGTAGCAGATCTCGGAACAGAAGGTCTTACTGATTCTTCCTCTGCAGATGATTCTTCCTGCACCGATTCCAGGTGCGTGGTCGGTCCGATAATGGAAGGGGACCGCCCCCGCGATCCTCGTCGTGGGTGTTAATCTTCCGGGAGTAGGGCTCCTGTCACCTCAATGGCAGGTTCTGAAGGTTCAGTTGTTCCCGAGCCCGTCTCCACCGGCGCAAGTTGATGATCAGATGTTGGCTCTTCGGCCTCCGCTTCATTGGGCGTCGATACTTCTTGATTTGGACGAGAAGTGTTTCCTCGGACTGTTCGCCCTGTCCTACGAAGGAAATCATCGACCAGCCGCTGGGTCCTCTCACTGAAAGCGCCTCCTGTCGTTGGTGTGATGTTCCGCTGGGCCCCTCGCGGCTGCGTAGGGTACTTCTCTCTGCCAATCCCAGCCTCTTGTTGGTTTCGCTTAGGGGCTGTTGGTGTCTGTCCGACTGATGTAGATCCGTCGGCTCAGCCGCTACTGGTTCGGTTCCCAGAGACGCCTCTGACACCGTCTTGTCCCTCAGTCGGGTGGCCGTCAATTCCTGTGCGCCTCATTGTATGTGGCCTCTCCCTTGGAACGTTTTGCGGCCGAGGGGGGGGGGGGGGGGGGGCCGGGGCAGGGGCATGACCTGTGTACTTGCTGATGGATCTGGTGGACCTTGCGCCTTTCTCGCTGCTGGTGATTTTTGTGGATTTGGCTCTATGGCCGGCAATTCCCCCAGAATCTGGCCGTCGGGGCTCATTTCCCAGAGAGCATTTCTTGGCTTTGATTGACCTCTGCCGTTTGGATTTCCCTGTTACTCTTCATACGTTCGATCCTTAGGTGAATCACGCGTCTCCTTTTTGTCAACCGTCGGGACCGGCCCGATCCTTTCGAACTGCTATCTGCGCGAGATTCATGTGAGTCGTCGGACCATGTGCCTTGGTGAACCAGAGAGACGGTTTTATCCAATTTCTCGTCGCAATTCCATCGGACCTTGTTGAAATGTTCAAATTATCCCAAAACTTTTATAATAGCCTGTTCTGATTTGGAGAGCGGAGGATGAGGGCCCATTCGCTGCGGAATTCCTGCGGAAGAGCTCATGATTTGGACCGGATCTGAGTATCCCTCTCGCGAGAACCTGGCATATAAGGACGGTCCTCCAGCTAGTGCCATTTTTGGCGGGTCCCCCTTCGAGAAGAGCAATGTATGACTGATCATGCGTCTCATGGCGTTCTTTTCGTTGTGCGACATCGGTATTGACTTGTCGGAATGGCTCTGGTATAACTCGCGGCATCTCAGAGTTGAGACCAGTGTCCAGCTATGTTCCGCTAGGATTTGATCCCTTATCTCGCTCATGATGTCCATTTGCTGCATGAATGTCCACATCAAGAATTGGAGCTGGTGGGCCGAGGGAATCTTCTTCATGGCTTGCCCCAAATCTCCGACAGGCGAGCCTTTGTGGAATTGAGCGGTATTGCTCATCAATTGCAGCACCCTCTGGCGGGCTTCCGCCGAATCATTCATCTTGAAGTCAACATCTCGGAATAAAGGTACCTGGTAGTCATTCGAGTCAAGCCGGTCTTTCCGAGCGAGTCGTGCCGTAAAACGGTACGGTTCCTTGATGCATGTCCTAACGTTTGGCCACGCGAACATCGTCCCCATGTCCCAGTCGTGCCGCATCCATTTGAAAACATGTATTGTAGCCTCCACAGATGTCAGGCCCTTCAAAGCAATATGCTCTTGGAAGAAGCTAGTTTTCCCCTTGGCACCGGCTGCCCGTTTCTTGCGGGGTCCTGGAGGAATCGACCCAGTGAAGTTAACGTCGGAGACGTTAAGTCTCATGGATGAAGTCACATCCAAGTTGGCAAAAAACCAATCTGTAGTACGGCAGGTCTCCGTCCACAGTGGCGACACGATGACCAATATCACGATCAGGGGTAAAAACCCCCACGGGAATCCCCCAGTGACTGAATCCTGGGCCAGCTTTCGCGAGCGTGTAAACACATTGTTCAACCACCTGTATGTGAAGATGTACGACTGGTTGGGGCATTCTTTCTTCTGTGTTACAACCTGCCCCTGGACTAGCGAGTTACAAACTAGGCCAAAAATGCCACTATATCTGAGCGTTATGCTCAGATAGACTAGGCTCCAATATATATAGTACGTGACATGACATTCTGCTTGGGTTTCTTGCTTTCCCCAGGTCCTTCAGAACTGCGCGACGAGGATGAAGTCGCCATGCTGTCAGTGAGATGAAATGGAGCAAAGGAAGGATATATGTATCAGGAGCAAAATAAGAGATGGATATAAGGCGGGGAAAGTGAGAGAGAATGTAGACTACAGACGAGTCACTGAGAAGGGATCAATGGGCAAAGGTGTCCGATGCATGTGAACTGAGAGAAGTGAAGCTGGCTCAGGTCCACGAGACATCCAGCTCGCTTTCAATATTCATTCACCCTCCCTGGGCTCAATTTCTCTCAACTCGTTAATGCGAAATAGTTACACGGTCCCCCTAACTCCAGACAGTCTGACTGAGTTTCTCCACATTAATTTCTGACACCCCCGTCATATGGCCTCTTTTTGAGCGAAGTCCCTGCTTACCAGGCCCCATTTGAGACTACTACTAGATCCATTTTTGGCCAAGTTAGCGCAGAATTAAATTAAATGATTGATATAAGCCGTTGTGATTTACCTACAACTATACGTAGTAAAAATTGTGGGAACCTTGTGGCGTCTCGGCCCCTCTGGCAAACTCTGAAGCTTGATATTAGAATTTCTGCTGGAAGTATGGTGTTAAGCGGAGGAGAGGGAAGGGATTCCGCTTCGTCAAGGATTTGGATAAGAGACAGGTTTTCTAGTTCTTAAGAATACCACAAACTTCTACTTCATCTTCTACGACTCGTCTTCTGCCACCAGAACTCGTCCTCTGCCACCAGGACTCACCTTCTTCCATCAGAACTCGTCTTCTTATATCATACAGTCATCGCATTGTGAGCCCCAGTCTTGTGGACTGGAGTCCACCATCGTTGCTCGTCAGCAGAGAACACGCCACTACTGACTGACTTGTTCTATCTGCCAAAGAGCCCACTCATATACTCCGTCATCATGACCTCCACATCATCCTCTTACCAGCCTCTTGTCCAGGGTGGCCATGCCCACCAACCTGATAAGCTGCCTTCGATGTTCATATCCTCAACGGTGCCCGTCGTCCATGAGAATACTATCATCCTAGGGGCGACACACCCTACCCTCTCCACCGCCGACCCGACAGAAGATGGTTGGTTCATTTCAGACTTCTATGCTTTCAACTACTTGTTTAAAGGACTTGGGATGCAGCAAACCTGGCTGACCGCTGTGGAACCTGCCAAGCTCGTCGAGAAGTACGGATCATTCCTGCATGGAAACCCCTATGAGGAACGAAAGATATGCCTGAGCCAAGAGCTCTTGGACAGCGATGAACTCTCGCCTGTGACTGTGGTTAGGCCGGCGAGAATGATTGACCAATTTCTGATAGAAGCGAGAAGGGCTTCTGAGCTGGCCAAGAGAATGTCAGCCCCCCTTCTTCTTATTATCTTCTGCCACGGACTCCCAGACTTTCATTTGCTTTTAAACAACGGGGATACGAAGAGGGGTCTGAGCATGGTGAGACTCAGAGGTGTGCTTGAGCTCGGTGTACGTGTCACCCTCATTACTACGGCATGTCACTCTGGTGGCTGGGCCACAAGCCCGGATTTCAACCATACCACTATGGCAGCTGCCGATGAGACTTCAACGAAACAAGGAATGTCAAATGCGTGGGGAATCTCTCAGAGCATCGGCCGCAGTTGCGGCTCCGTTTTTGCTAGCACGCTTGTGCAGAGCCTGTCCAGCGCAGCAAGCCCACTCCTTGACCCCCGTGAGAGGTCTCAGCCATCGCGCTCCCTTAGAACCAAACCCCTGCTGCACGCTGAAGGGTCGGAGGAAATCCAAACCCTGCAGCCTGAAGAGCCCGACGAAATCCAGACCCTGACGTATAATGCTTTCTGTCATTCGATCTGGGAAGTATGTGAGCATCGTGTAACTCGGCTTTGGAGTGAACAGGGATTCAGATTCAGCGCGCAGAATGATGAGTGGGATTTCTCTTGGACAGGACGAACCGGAGTCCCTCTCAAAGACTTCAAACGCCGATGGGAGCAGCTCGCATCTCACCCCTACACCGGCCCGGCCGACATTCGTGACCTCCGAAACACACACCCAGACAACCCTACCTTCCGCGAGGCCGACCCCGCAAGCACTGGTGGTGTTGAAGAGATTGTCCATCATATGACGGATGATATTGCTCACGGACGGATTAAAGCTATGGGACGAATATTCCACCAAACTTGCCCTGGAGACTGGGACAGAGGGCGGATGGTGGGATTTGGGGGAACTTTACGTGCATACTACGAGCGCGATGAGTTTAAGGAACGAGCACCGAAGTTTGCAGCAACAATCCGCTTTCGTTGGGAGATGGCACTTCTTGCAGATTATGTCGTTAGCGTGTTCGGCCTTCCTGTGCCTAGTAAGAGGATGTGTATCCTCTGGGATGAATCTGCCTGGCAAGCCGCCGTTACAAAGACCGATCCTACCTGGATGCAGCGATATAAGAGTATATCAAGTGCCCTTGGCGACTGCTTTATTCCCCTCCCTAATGATAATCAAGGTCCGCTGTTCTTCCGACCCAATTGTTACCTAATATCCGCTCTCGTCGAGGCTAATAAGCCTGACGATGAGACTCTGGCTATTATAGATGCCATAGAGCAATTCATGGAGACACAAAAAGAGTTCCATGAACAACGGGCTTGCCAAGACGAACGTGTCCGTGGCCGTGGCCGAGAGTGGCTGAAAACTATTGGCAGACGAGCCCTCCAGTCGCTTGCACCTCGTAAGAGCCTGCGAGCAAAACCCCATGGATCAGAGATCACAGAGTAATCTAAGAAAGTGGTGCTGCTTTCGGCTCGTGTGCTTGCCTGCCGTTCTCTTTCTTGCTCCTTGCTCCTCTTGTTTGTCTCTTTTGCTTTTTTTTCATATAATATTTCTACTTAATCTAATTTATAGCAGTATGAATATTCGATGACTCTGTTAGTACTATAATAGTAGTAAAAAAATTAGAAAAAATAGAAATTCGTTGGTTCCAGAGGGGGTCGAACCCTCGACTTTGGCGTTATTAGCACCACACTCTAACCAACTGAGTTATGGAACCGGTTATGATTACTCTCCGAATTATTATGTATCATAAGCCTTGACTAATCACCAGAACAAAATCACAATTTACAGCTCGATTTGCAAGTCACCTAGCTTCAATTCGAATAAAACTAGGGCTATCCTAAAATGAACCAACCCCCCCTCGCGCTGTTATAGGACCCTTTCTCGACTTGCCAAACCTCTTCTAGTAATTGTATTTCCAATACATTCTCCCGGTAACAATACTCAAGTCCTTCACAGCGTTAGCGGTTAAAAGAGATAAGCTTTGGGCTTGTTGTCACTATTACCCTTGTTTGTAAGATCCCATCTAGAGTGATCTATGCTAAACGTGCTGTCGGATTTAACATGAGGTAATTCATTCATTCTCCTACAATGCAAAACTTTCCAAGCATCAATATAGCGCTACCTAGGTATGACCCGGAGGAGATTAAGATCCATGATACTGGTTGGGGACATGCACAAAGTTCTTCACAACAAACCGGAAGATCCAGCTTGATGAGGCAATGATAAGCCGCATCCCTCTGACCATCAAATATGAAGATCTGACAACGGAGTTCCACAGAGAGATTTGGAGGACTCATTTGTCCAAAGCTAATACGGTTCAAGGACCTGCAATGGTTGGGCCCGACGAGTGTATAACTATGTAACTGTACAACCGAAAATGTCCAATGTCTCGCATGATGTAAAACTACAGTTGCTCCGCACTAGCTATAAGCCTATTAAGAAGGCTATCAGCACCGGCAGACTCTCCATCGAGACCATTCTTATCATCAAGCACCCGACCAACCGCCCCAACAAGCCCAGCCAAGCGCTTCCGCCGGATAGACTCTTCCAGCTCAGCACTCTTCTGACGGGCGACGTCAATAACAGCCGAAGGCAAGTTCGCCAGCCGCGCAACGTTCAACCCGTAACTACGATGTGCAACTCCCTCAGTAACCTCATAGAGGAAAGTGATCTCCCCCTCCCCTTCCTTGTCCTTGTTACCCGTTTCCGTGAACCGCATATGGACATTACGGAGAGCCTGGTCCGGGAAGGAATGCACTATCCGCGAGAGATGCTGGTAATGCGTAATGAAAAGGGTCAGGGGTTGGATCGACCGAACCATATAATCCAGCACCGCCTGCGCAATAGCGACACCATCATGCGTCGATGTGCCGCGGCCCAGCTCGTCGAGGATAACCAAGGATCGAGGGGTTGCTTGTTTGAGGATATCTGCTGTTTCGGAGAGTTCGACCATGAAGGTTGATTCGCCGGCGAGCATGTTGTCGAAGGCTCCCATGCGCGTGAAGACCGCATCTAGAAGACCGAGTCGGGCGGAAGCTGCTGGGACGTAGGATCCGATCTGGCCCATGATTGCGATTAATGCAACCTGTCGCACGTAGCTGGATTTACCGCCCATGTTTGGGCCGGTGACGAGGAGGGCGCGCGTCCCGTCGTGTTGGAGATTCGTGTCGTTGGGTACGTATGTGTCCGTGAGGAGTTGCTCGACCATTGGGTGTCGGCCTTGCTCGATATGGACGCCTGCTTCTTCTGTGTATTCGGGTTTGACATAGCCCGGTTGCTGGGCTATGTCGGCAAGAGATAGTAGGCAGTCGAGGGTTGCGAGGGATTGGATGCAATCCCGGAAGGACTGGTACTGCGCTGCAATATCAGCCAGGAGGGTTTTGTATGCTTGATCGCAGGCTGCTGCTAGGGCTTCTTTGTACTGATCACGCTCGCGGATGAGCTGGATGACTTCTGGCGTGTGGAAGCGGGACACTCTTTTTGTGCCGCTGACTTTGACCCACGATGCTGGCACGCGCTTGAGTGCCGGGGAGTTGTTTTCGATCTCGATCAAATACTCAATCCCGGAGACTGTCGAGTATTCGACTTTGCCTCTCCCGATTGTGGATGCTGCCTCTTTGCGGTGTTCCGAGAACCCGTGCTCAGTGCTTCCAATTTGGAGCTTAAGTTCACCGATCTCCTCTGTCTCCTCCGCTTCGCGAAAGAAAGTATATTTGTCATTGGTTCGTGCTGCGTGCATGTTGATCTTATCCAAAAACTTGACGACTGACGCTCGAATCGTGGGCAGGGAGGCGATGGCCTCGCTCACTAGCGATGATTGAAAACCCGTCTGGGTAGGTGATTTAATATCTGCAAACTCCATTGCAATCATATGCATAGCTTGCAGAACAGTGAGAAGTTCGGGTCGCTCGCACTGGGATCATATTAGTACAGGTGTGGTCATTATCGCAGAAATATTACCCACCTTTCCATAGTAAACGCGGATCAAACTCTTTTCAAGATCACTCTTGACTTTGTGTAGCAGGCCTCGCACTCTCTCCACCGGAACCGCTCGCGCAGGATCAATAAGCTCTTCCACGGCATTCGTCCGCTCCTCGAGGCGCACTTTGTCCAGCAAAGGTCTTCCAACCCATTGCCGTAACATGCGTTGTCCGAATCGCGTGTGCGTCCGATCCAAGGTCCAGAATAAACTACCCTTTGTCGAGAGATCGGTCTGGTTTTGGTAGATTTCTAGATTGACCAGTGTGTTTCCGTTCAGAAGCATATGCGAACGAGCGGAGAAGGGCTGGAAATACTTTGTGAGATCAAACACATGTTCCAACCCATATTCGGTCATATGTTCGATCATAGCAGACAAACAGATAGTCACCTGTTCCGGGAGGCCAAGGACATTTTGAAGCAAATTCGCAGCTTGGGTATCCTCCTCAGTACTGGTAGCCTTCATTTTTCCTGCATAAAATCCCGATATATGGCTGTGTGCCTCAGCGGCGGAGGTTTTCTTCTTCTGGGCCCGTTCGAGGCGCACGGCGTCCCCAAAAACATTCATCTTGCTTCCAGATAAATGCTGCACGAGCTTTTCGCTAGCTCGAGACATCTCTCCAACAATCAAAATCTCACAGGGAGCGATATGCAATAGCCGTGTCTCGATCTCGCTCCGCATGAAACCGTCCTCAAAGTCATCGTAGATAACGTCGCCGGTAGCTGGCTGGACAGCGACAATCCCGACATGGACTCGCTCGTCATTTCCGGGGCCCTTGGCATTGGTCTCCGTCATACACAGCATGTACCCGGTAGCAGGTGAGGCACCTCCCGCCGCTGGCGCAGGACCCTGCAGACCTTCTGCGTCATCGATATAAGTTCCTTTCGTGTAGAGGTTGGTTAATTTGCGAACAAATGGCGCATTACGATTATCACCCGCAGCCTTGAGCGCAGCCGTCTCGATCTGTCGCACCACGCCGACCTTGTGTCCGGCTGTAACGAGTCGCTTCACATGTACGTGTAATCGGTGCACGGGAATACTAGCCGAAGCAAATCGACCGATGTGTGCCTCCGATGGATCTGCGGTAGGTCATGGCATTAGTATATTTTCGGTATGGCATGCAAGAGATACTCACGTTCGTCGAATCTGAATTTCCCTGGGATACACACGATGCCCAACTCCTTGGCTGCAGTGCGCGCATCCTCTCCGAAGAACCGGAACTTGTATCCCACTTCAATAACTAACACTGTGTTCATATTCTGACGCTTGATCTCAATGACCTGCTTCTCCATGGGCGTGAGCTTGCTCGCGGCCTTCTTCGCACCCTTGCCTTTGGTTGGGGGTGGTGGTGGTGCAGGCTCATCATCTTCCTCGGCCTCTGCAGCTTCGGCCTCCGCGCTGGCAGCATCGCTCACCGCGATTCTCCCAATCCCGACCTGGCAATCTGACCCACCGAGCTTCCGGACGAACTGCTGATGGAGTTTCTCTTTCTCTTTTTTCCGCTGTTCCTGCTCTGGGTCTTCCTCCTCTGTGGGGACTGGGGTAACAGCAGGGGAGCTCTGGAACTTGAAGATATCGGTGCGTTGGCTGCTGCTTGCCTGGGATGTGTGCTCAAAATGTACGCTTGTCGCAACTCGGATTGGCTCCTCCGCGTCTGTGCCGGTGGTCTTGGCTCGCTTTGGTGCTGGTGCCACGATATCCTCGTCATCATCGTCATCGCCATCTGCCGGGGTGGTATCGCCTTGCTTCGGCTCGATATTGTTGACTGGCGACGCTTGTTTTTTCTTGGGCGCCTTGGCCGGGGTCGGTGCGGAGTCTTTGGGTGAGGCCGAGGATGCGGGTTTCTGGGTGAAGAAGCTGGAGATGCTTGCTTGCTTTCGTTTCAACGATGGAGAGGGTGCGGAGGACTGCGAAGAATGAGGTGCCATCTTGACGAAGGATGATTCCAACTGCTCCCTCCGCAAGTATGCGAAGTGGCAGTGGCGTTGGACGTAGGGGTTCTGGGTTGGGTTGGGAGAGATGGACTTCAATGGAATTCAATACATGGGCATTTCATCTCAGCTTGATCTCAGACTAAGAATGCTTCAAATCGAGCTCCATGTGAGTTCTCCGCATTTTACTCGGAGCTCGACGCGTACAGAACGCGCTGGGTAATTAATTGGTTGCTGACTCAGCACCAGTATGGCGTACCTGGGCAGGGCGTTCTGAGATCATCATGCTTGATCTTCCAGGCTATTAGATATTAGACAGAGATGTGCTAGGAATAAGATAACATCCACAACTTGAAGCATTGAATTGAGCCTCGAAGGCTGTTTCTATGACAGTCCCATTGGATATACCAAAAAGTGCCGAAACAGCCTTGGGGCTGTACAAGACAAGAGGACCCCAAAGAGGGAGTGGTCTACAATGTATACATTAGGACACAGAAAACAATCATAATGCACATTCTTCATATTGATACTGGCTAATCATGATATTGTACAGCATATCAAACAACCCAACAAGGATGAGAAATACAAATGGACACCCCCATGGATAATCACAATTGATGAAAGATAGCAATCAGCCTGGGTGTGAACAAGGTACGGTCGTCGGGTGAGGTCTAATCAAGGTAAAGCTACCACTGTCACTGTCTGGGTTTTCGGTCCTTGATTATCCATAACGCCTTCTGTCATTTCAGGGAACATCACATAGCATCACAGTGTCGCAGGGTTGACCAGCAGGTTGGAGAGACTTAGTTCGCATCAGTAGTCAAGTAGTATGCATGAAACATGTGGTCGTCTTCCGGGATGGTTTCTTCGGACGGAACAGTCTGCTCCATTGAAAGCCAGCCATTGTGGGCTGCAGTGCTTTCATGCTCCTCTTCGTAGTGGCTGTCATAGAAAGGATGCCTCGAGGGGGCTTGCAGAGGGTTGAATCGATACCCGGCCTTGTCAAAGTTGTCGTATGGATTGTATGGATCACTAAGATCGGGAAGGTATGGAGGGCCGTATCCAAAATCGTCAGCGTCAGTGCGCTTGGCAAATGGAGACTGCCAATCGTGGGGGCCAATTCGGCCTTGGGGGTTCAGAATAGGCTCGATGTTTTCCTTGTCGATGGATTTGTGCCCAATTCTCGAGGCATGAATGCCGGTGTTCGTCTTTCCGTTCAAAACAAGGCGAGTGGGGGTCAATGTGTCAAACTGCGTTCGGTACCCCGGTTCCTGATAACCTGTTGTAACCTCTTCTTCTTTTTCCTCGTCAACAAAAATGTCGAAGCCACCCCTCGGCCGCTTGCCAAAGGTATTGACAGTGAAACCAAACTCGTCATCATCGCCAGCATAAGAGTGAGTACGGTCTGCTGCGCGGCGCGAGCGGCGGGGAGACTTTTGTTCTTCTTTGACCTTCTCTTCTTCTTCTGGGTTCTTGCGGTCTTTGTCAGTTTTCTGTCGCTTTCTGTCCACAGCTCGGGGCACATTGGGGTCGGCTTTAGTCAAACGAGTACTCCTGGTACGAGTGAGGCCTTGCCTGGGAACTGGAGTCTCTCCTTTCAGTGGACTGTATTCCTCCACATTACCCGTGATCACACGTCCCTTCAACAAAGTTCCGTGTGGGGAAAAGACCAGTTCGGTTGGCTCCACGAGAGAAGAAGTAATTTCCATGTTCTTCAACACGGCACCATCCTTCTTCTGGTTGCGCCGACGACGCATCTGCACTGTGGCGGAATCAAAAATATCCATGCCTGGCCACAGAACTCCTTTCAGTCTTGCGATTTCTTCAGCCCGAGTCTTGTCCGTCTCGACATCACCCGATGCCTGAGTCTGATCACGGGAGTCGATAAAAGGGTCAGGGGTATCTCTGCCGGAAGTCCAGGTCCTCTTCAAGGGATCCGGTTTACGTCGGCGCTGTATCGGTGTCACAGGCAAAGCCAATGATCGGTTTTCATTGCTGAGTCCAGAAGCATTCACTGGTTGTAATCCGGTTGACTTTGTGCCATTGGAGGATCGCATTGAGCGGAGGATAGGGCCCGTCCGAGATTTCGTATTGTTGTTCGTTGTAGCCAATTGATTTGGCGTAGTTGGTGTGACGGTTGTACCCGCATGTTGCTGTTTGTCATTGTTGGAATCGGCCAGGCGGGGGTCGAGGCAATCAGGGATGGGGGTGGTTGGAACCGAGACAGTGCTGGAGCCCTCAGGCTCGATATTGGATGCTTGGCTAATTACGCGTTTGGTGGTCTGGGAAGTCAATGCTTCATCCGACTTTCTCTTTTTCCGACTTTCTTTGCTGGCCATGCGAGCAGCCAGCTGCTTCGCAAAGCCATTGGCGTCAAACCAGTTGTCGTATTGTTTGAGAAGCTCGATTGCGTTAGGATCGTCGGTGCGGAGCTTGAGCTTGAAGTGGCTGGCTAGATGAGCCTTGGAGGCAGCATGGGTCAACAGGTGGGAAACATCGCTGAACTGGGGTTGCCCAGGACAGATGCTGCATAGGAGGACAGAGTCATTCATGATGCAAGCCCTGCAGGAAGCAACAAAGTAATAGAATGAGATGTAAATGGAAAGGGCAAAACAACCAAAGTGTCAAATGCCAAGAAAGTGGATGTGAATGAAGCTGGTGAAGGAGCGATGGAGGAATATGAGCGGCCGTTATAAACACGTCAACAAGGCAGACGGTTCTGACCGTCTTCGTTATCAATCAGCTATTGACATCTGAGGAAGGAGCGTCCGCTGGTCGGTCAGTCACGGGATTGAGCCCAAACAACTTTCATTCATCTCTTCATAATTATCTTTATGTACACGATCTGTATACAATGTGTATGTACCACGATGTCTTAACAGCTCTTTGGCCATTGTAGGGGGATATGAAGCGGAATAAGTCAACGTGGTCATTATTCTCCTCCCGCATTGTATCCCATAGTGTATAGAGAAGAACGCTGGGTTTTTAGAATGCGGGAGGGTTCATTATGGATGGATTGATCATTGATCCACCCATTAATCAACTGATCAATTACCCCGCAAGGCATTTGTCAGTGATTGACTTAGGCATGCAACTATTCATTCAAGTTAGCAAATAATCCAATAGTCAGATGCATTATAGCTCACTAAACAGCATCTATTTCTTGGAGGCCATTGAACTTCAATAAACTCAGTCCTGCAAGGCTGAAGTGTGTGTGATACACATCGACCATATTTCCGGGTCGATCAGCAAAGCCACCAGCATCAGGGTCCTAAATAAGGCTTAGCAACAGATTCCACCACACACAATAGGCAATTAACTGACCTGGCATTGTAGAACAAATGCGGCGAGCTTCTCACCATCGATCCAGTGAAGACGGTCAATCATGGCAAGACTTGATCCAACCCACCAGCTGTAGCACGCATCTGCAAGTTTTTCTGGTCGGCCATTGAAACCACCGCTTTCGATCTGGCGCTCGCTCAGCCAAGCTCCGAGTCGATCCTTGTTCACCAAGTCCAAGCGACCAGCGATGGCCAACGCACCAATGCAAGTAAACACCTGGCCAGCATGGGACTCGGCACCGGGGCGAATACCATAAGCTCCATCCAGGTTTTCACAACTTTGAATGTGAGAAACGGCTTTGGGGACATCGATCAGGTCCATCAGACGCAATAGTGACAATGCATTTAGGGCACCATATAAGAACCGGGTATCTGTTTCGCCCCACTGGTCTCCCATGAAGGAGCCGTCTGCATTCTGTAATTTTGCAATGACTATGATGGTTCAGTAAAAAATCATTGATATCAGTGAATATGAGGGAATACGTACAAGACCCAACTTTCTCCTTGCCACCTCGGCCCCGCTTCTCGAGTTCATCGACAGCATCAATGGTTATGAGGATCTGAACGGCAGAAACGGTGTATAACATATGAGCATCATGACCCGGGGCAGCACCGAAGCCTCCATTATCATTTTGGCACGAAAGAACGAAGTCGATGGTCTGATCTCGGGGTAACGTATCCGGATGACCTAGAATATGCAGGGCTGTGAGACCCCAGTAGACACCATTTAGTCGTAGGTGCTCGGTCAGCCAATATTCCAGCTCATCTTTCCTCTATGTTGGTCAATCATCACCATTCACTCAACATTTTCTATTCTTTCAAGGAGCACGCACAGTGTCCAGGTTCTTGATGTAAGTGACATGCTTTGAGGTGTGTAGTTCAGAGTCTGCGGGGCTGACCCCAGCTCTACCAGGGCCCGATACTAGAGCCATGTCTTGGGAACAATGGGGGTGATCTCAGAAGACGAGCAATGATTGGATAGGGATGTGCAGGTTAGTAGATCGAAGATCTGAGAGCTCGTGAAACTATTGTTTTAGCACAAGGCGGTGAAGCTGCAAGCTAGGTCATTTATGAACCACTGATGACATTTGTGGCTTGACCTTTTTTTAATGGCTTGGAAAAATGCAGTTAGGCTGGTTTTCTTTTTCTTCGGATAATTTATAATCCGTACACTCTCACGTGAGAAGAACGAGTAGCACGTGCTTCGGCTAATTCCAAGGTTATCAATTTGATAATCCACCCTAGGCAAGCGCCAAAGGTTCTGTTACATTTGCTATACTATTGTACTCGACGTTCATTGGTAGAGACTCAATAGTATCCACTCGAAATGTCCCGTGCACCACGCCAAAAGCACTGTCATCCCCGAGGCGCTAGTTTGACATCTCCAGCCATGTTTCAGATTGGATGGAACCTCAAGTGGAAAGATGCGAACACGAGGGTGGTGTGTAAAAGAATAAAAGAACCGTGGAAGAGCTGTATCAAGTAGAAAAGTGCGCTAGAAATAGTACATACAACATAATAGGCATTGTTCGCTGTAGGGCTTTAGTATAAAATACAATCTAAGCCGTTACACAGTATCCATATTTATTCTCTCTATAGGATAGTGCTCTGGAGTATTGTCAGTGAGTGTTGTAGCCCCGAGTCTTCCCATGTTATACAAGGTCTTTTTTTTTTTTTTTTTTTTTTTTGGCTAACAATGCACACCGTATCACAATTGTAGGCAATGGAAACTTTCTAAAATTGTCTCTAAAACAGGTATTCTCCACATGAGGCAGTTATCCTTGGTGTGAGGTCTTTATCCGCAAGCGGGAATATGGGTTCCAAGGTTGGATCCGAGACCAGGCTAAATTAATTTATAAAAAAGTGGACGCGACAACTTCGGACACGGACATGTTTATGCATTCATTTAGCTCTTACCCCTGATGTATGAATAGATTTCTGTTAAATACATAGATAAAGCAATCGTTGCTTATTGCCTTGAGCACTTACTCCGTATAGATCATGGGCTATATTATATGATATCCGTAGAGGTATACTATAACCAGGTGCATATGCGACCATAAACAAGCCCAAGTACAACCATGGATCTTCCGGCAACGGAAATCAGGTACTGATTTATTGTACTGTCACTGGTTCTTCGATCAACCAATGACAGACCACATCGACTGCAACGTAGGCAACACATTCCGTGGCTCTGACCTACAAAAGTGGAGAGCTCCGATCATTCGTGTACTCCGTAAGGAGTACAGCCCACTATAATCGTATCAAGTACCTTTGGACGCGAATAGAATCTAATCCCGTTAAGCTCCAGTGTCTGAGAGGGTTTTTTGGGTGATGTGAGCCAATGCAAATTGAGTAGACCTAAAATGTTATCGGAATTTGATAATGATGAACGTTTATGACTATTTATGGACATTTATGATGCTCCTCCACCGTCACACTCGGATCATCCACAGGTGTTCCTTGGGTCTACAAAACTGACGTTTCGGCCTTCAGGGGGGATCAGATAGGGATATTTTTTTCCTTTTTTTTTAAAAAAAAAAGATATTCCACTCTTTTTTGTGGTCTGTATCCATAGAAATTATAGAAATATTTAGGTGCCTAAGTAGGAAAAAGATAATACAGAATGTGGAACGGTTTCAAGTTCTCTAATTCCTATGATTTTTGATATGATCTAATAATTATGACTTCTATAATACTAGCGTGGCTTGTCTGATAGTCTCTACTCGGACTAGTGTACCGCTAAGTCTATTAGGAGACACTTGGACTTTGGCGACTTTTTTTTTGTTTACAGTTTCAGTTCTTCACCTTTCATAACCCTGACTCCTACATCATACATCATACCGTCTTCGAAATTGAATTCTTTCATCGGTTTACCTTGATCCACCGCAACTCCTATCTCGCCCCCCCTTCCGCCCTGCCGATCCCCGAACTTCAAAGCGCCTAAAAAGAGGGGGGAAAGTGAACTTGCACTGAACAAGTCCCGGTCTCACAAACCTGGAGACATCGGTGGAAACAAATTGAAAACACATAACATGAGGAATTTGGTGAGTGATCAGCTGAATGAAGGAAACCCGTTCATTGTTTCTGCGATTCGTTCCTGGCCTTGTCTGTCGACAAAGAGTCGAGGTGTGGCTTCGTTTAACTCGGGGTTCGCGTGTATATGTCACCTGCGGTCTCACCTCTTGTCTTTTTTTTTTTTGGATTCTTCTGCTTCTCCTTTCACATGTCTCTGATTTCGCGCTGACCCTATAACTGGCGCTTCAGATCCCACGCCCTCAATACTTCGTTTGATCCATACTACTTTCGTCATTACACCTGACGTTTAGGTAGACAACATTACCTATCTCCCAGTACTACTCGGCTTTGAAAGTCGCTTCGCCCCCCACCACACGGTCAGACCTCGAGCATTGATACCCGTACGAGCCTCTCAGCCGCATACGTGACTTGGCTTTCAGCGCTGACCAAGTACACGTCTAGCAGCCCAAGGACCAATTCATATTCATCTGAAGCTGTGACGCGGCACACAACCCACAAAATCTTGACCCCCGAACCTTCATATTCATCCTGGACCAGGTCCAATTGTCGCCCAACATGTCGAACCGAACTTCAACAGTGCCCAACCTCGACTTGAGCTCGTGCAAGACTGAGTCGAAGAAAGAGAAGGTTTCATCGCCTGTGACGCCAGGTGACCACAGTTCAGACGAACCGACCCCCTTAACGCCACGTTCGCCCAAGTCTGCATCAAGCTCTCCACTCTTCAAAGGCGCAACAATTCGCCCTGTCATGCAAGACTCCGACAACAAGGCAACTAGTCCTGTTCCCCCACTTTCTCCTAACACAGGCTCCGCCGAGCCTACGACACCCGGTCTTACAGCCATTCCTCAACATTTCCCTTCTTCCAAAGATTCAAGGCATACGCGCGATGCCTCGAAATCATTCTTTGGCAACCTCAAAGCACCGAAATCATCACACAAGTCACAACGTTCAGATAGCTCGGAGAACTCCACCGAACATACCAAGAGCAGAGGCAGCTCCAGGGAACGGAAGACACCAATGGCTTCGAAACAATACGAGTCAACGCCTGATCTTCCAGGGGAACTTGCCCATGCGAATGGCAACGAAAGGACTAGTGAGTTTCCATCGCCACATATAGGGACCATATCTAACAGATTAATCTACAGATGGACTCTCAGGTCACAATAGTTCGCAGCAAACAAGCACTAAGAAAGTCGCTACAGATCTAGAGTCCGCCGTGCCGAAGAAAAATAAACAACGATTTGCAAACCTTTTGACCCGATCTCGCTCCATTCGAGTTGACGACTCGTCCGGACCCAGACCACCACGCCGGCGTCCCTCTACTGGTCTGGCGAAACTTGAAGAGTTCAGTCAAGGCGCAACAACGACCGCGACCGCGACCGCGACTGCGACCGCGCGACCCGAACGCACCGTCCGAGGAGGTTTGCAGCCTCCTGAGCGCCAAGCTGATACCGTGTCTTTGCGAAAAGAGCGTAGCCACGGTAACATTGTTGCATCGGGTTCGCTGAGTCAAGTTTCCGGCGCCGGGGCTACCATTTTCAACAATCTAAAGTCTTCATCAAGCGGCACTGCAGATCGTATTGGCAAGGCTGGGAAAGGATTCTTTAGCAAGATCACTCGCAGCGGCAGCACCAACGAGAGAGAGATGATCACTGATGATTCGTACACGTGTTCGGTGATCAACCTTCCGCTCATTGAGCAGGCGAGAAAGACCCGTATTGCGAAGAAGCTCGAAGACTGCCGAGACAAGACCGAGTTCTGGATGCCTGCCTTGCCATACCGCTCAATTGATTATCTCAACTTTAAGGGTTGTGAGGAAGAGGGCCTTTACCGTGTACCCGGTAGTGGCAGGGAGGTCAAGCATTGGCAACGACGATTTGACACAGAACTCGACATCGATCTCTTCGAAATCCCTGATCTTTACGACATTAATACGGTTGGATCTCTCTTCAAAGCTTGGCTTCGTGAGCTTCCGGATGAGCTTTTCCCCAAGGCAACGCAAACGATGATTGCTATGAAGTGCGAAGGCGCCACGACCGCACCGCAACTACTCAAAGACGAGCTCTCCAAGTTGCCACCATACCATTACTATCTCCTTTTCGCCATCACATGCCACCTCAACCTCCTTCACTCATATGTGGACCAGAACAAAATGGACTACCGAAACTTGTGCATCTGCTTCCAGCCCTGCATGAAGATCGACGCATTCTGCTTCCAATTCTTAGTATGTGACTGGAAGAACTGCTGGCAGGGATGCTGGACCGAGAAGGAATACCTTGAGATTGAGAAAAAGATGGACGAGCGCGACCTGCGGGTCTCAGTAGAGCAAGAGGCCGCTAAAGCAAAGGAACGAGCCTCTGCCAGCCATGAACGCGCTATCTCATCTTCCAGCAGCAGCGCTGGGGAAGAACCTCGCCAGCCAGCTCGCCCGGCGACCTCGATCTCACGTCCAGCAACCACTCACCTAGAACCAGCTCGCCCAGCAACCGCTCGAACCCGAAAGGCTCCGCCAAAGAATATCGAGACGGCACATAACCGGAGCATCTCTCAGCTTCCCGAGCTTGGCCCACCGCTCTCTCCTATCAAAATCTAGATCCGACAAACGTCCCTCACACCAAATTGTCCTGGATTAAAAACAGCTTCACATCGTTATCTACCTTTTATGACCTGCTTCCAATCCGGCTGGCCCGATTTCCGTTCTATCTGCAGGACCGGATAGTACTGGACAAGTTGTTCCAGAATGGCATCCCCTTCCTTCGTCACGACCACTTTTTCCTCCCCCCATACCTCTGATACGATACGTCCATCGCCCGCTAGCGGTATGATTGTCGATATCCCCATTGTCATTTGGTCTCAACCGCATATTGAGATCAGATGCCCCATCAATATTCCTCTTCCATGTGTACATCCTTTGCTCTCCTGACACCTACTCCGAAATTGGCGAATGGCGGGCCGTTTCGTTTACTCGTACCATTTTGCTTACCTCGCATTGTTCTTCCCTCTTTTTGCTGCCTCTTGTCTATTTGGAAGCGCAATAAATCTCATTCCATGCTTCGCTTGATATCGCGACATCTCCAGATTCCCCTCTGCGGTTGACATTGATTTCCATCATCGCTATTTGCTTCATGCGTGTTTTTACACTGTTTTGCAATGGGGTTTGTTTACATTTCCATTTCCGTCTTTTTTTGTCTGAAGTATTCATTTGGCGTTTCCTTTCGAGTATTGTACAATAAAGAAAGTGAGAAAGGCACTTTTCGGTTCGAGCAAGATCATTTCTGTTACAATAATCCTCGTAGCCCTAAGGATCAAAGGTTATATCAAAGGCTCTTGCACAGAATATGCTTGTTACGGTCTTCGTATACTCCTAAAAAGACATTGAAAAGAATATTTAAAAGGGAGAACATCTAAAAGGGCATCTAAAGCCATCTAAAAAGAACAGAGGAAGTGACTCCCAAGGTTGGCTTCCAAATTCGGAGCGGGATGACCAACTTTCCTTAAATTTGCACTTTTCAGTTCGAGTAAGATCACTTCTGCTACAATAATCCCCGTAGCCTCACACAGATAAATCAATGCCATCGAACCATCGAGTAAAGGCCATCGATAGATGCAACAAGAGTGCTTTTAGTGAATCACGGTATGTCCACAATATATGAAGAATCCCATTCGACTCCCAACCCCAACGCCAGAGATGTAAAAAGAATCAAGACAGGAAAAGGCCAGAGGCCATAACATAAGCGTGACAAGAAAAGAAAAGAGCACAAAAGAACCCGATAAAAACCAGGTCAATCAACGACCGCCTCTCATTTCGCACGAGCAGGGTTCGACCGCTTCTCATTCGAGCGTTGCTTACGCTCATTACGCTTAATGCGTTCCTTGCGCTCGGTCCGCGAGATACCGCGAATGTTACCGCCCTCAGCATTGGCCTCAGCCTCCTTCTTCCACTTCTTCTCATCAACCTCAACAAGCCATTGGTTCTCGTCGTCCTTGTTCTTGCCCTTGTAACCCCAGCGTGGTACCCACTCGCCGGAAGCCTCGTCGTAGGTGAGCTTCTTGCGGCGCTCCTTGTCCTGGCCAGCAGCACCGGGCTTCTGGCTGAACTTGCCGATACCCTTCTTGCGGGCGAACAACTCCCATTTCGTGGGTGCCTTGGGGACGGGAAGCGGCTTGTGGCGAGGGAGGTGGATATTAGGCTCTGGCAGGGTGAGAAGCACGCCGTCAGAGACGGAGGTCTTGATCTCGCAGGTTGTCAGGAGCTGGTTGAGGAGGACCTGGACGCCATCACGGGCTGTGGCTTTCAGCGAGTCGTTCAGTTTCTGGTCCGCGGGGAGCTCCAGGGGATTGGGGTCGTTGACGAGCAGGTGGCCCAGGTCGAATGTGTAGGGAGTGGGCTTTGAGACGGTGATGGGCCTTGATTGAGATGTTAGTTTCTATATTTTTCTTCATTTTCTTTTTTTGGTCGTGTATCCGGTTCGGGAAGAGGGATTCTTACAGTCTCTCGGTCTTGGAACCAGCCGCAGGCGCGGAGTTGGCCATCTCGGTATCAGACATAGCGATACTAGTAAGTATTGGTAGACTGTTGATATTCAAAGGTTGGTATCAGCCCGAAGAAAAAAAAAGTTGGTTATCAGATACAGCCGCTTCTACTTTTCTGCCATGACTAAGGCATCCCGACCGCCTTTCCTTTCTCAGGGCGGGCGGATTTCGCATCAAATTATTGACCGAAGTGTTAACTGCTGTTGTTTTCTCAACTCAATTCCCACCCACCTCTCCATCTCAGCACGGGTTGTCCCCTCACTGGCCGCGCCGGTGTTTCTGACAACAATGGCCTCCTCATGGTGCTGGAATTGCCTATCGAGGCTTCGCCCGACACCGCGAGCACTACTCCCGCCGTCCGCAACGCCCCGGATTTCGAGCGCCCCCTTCCACTCCACCGCCGTGCACTATGCCCAGCCGGCCAAGAAGAAGGGAAACAGCTTGACTGTAGTGAAGCACAGACAGTCAACCAGCTTGAGAAGGAAGAAGAAGAAGGTTGCTGATCGCGGCGGCCGTCCCCCGGCCGTGGGTGAGCGCAAGGCCTTGCGGAAACGCATTGTCCTGAGCAACCCTAATGCCCTTGAGATTGAGGGTATGCTGGAGCTGTCTCCGGAGACTATGGTGGACTCCCGTCTCCGTGGTACCGTTCTGGGGTTGCCTGTACCGATGATCGATCAATTGAGAGCAGTGCAAGCCTTCAAGCCTAAGCAAGGCTGGTCGATATTCCGCCGACCTGGAACGGTCCTCCGACGTGATACCATTGAGATGGGTCGTTTGTTTGAGCATATCTCCGGGGAGGGCGATGAGGCCCAGAAGGGCAAGGTTGTCAAGAAAATTGTTACCGGTATGAAGGGGTCTGGCAAGACCGTGCACCTGCTGCAGGCTATGGCCATGGGTTTCTTGAAGAAGTGGGCTGTGGTCACTATTCCCGATGGTAAGTGTGACTATCTGCCGGTGTGTATTTCAACTTTGCAACTACTGACCTGTCAATCTTGCAGCCCGAGAGCTTGTGTCCGGTGACACCGCCTACGCCGCCATTGAAGGTAGCAACCCGCTGCAGTATGTCCAGCCTAGTGCGACCTCGGCTTTGTTGACTCGCACTGTCGAGGCCAACCGGGAACTCCTCGCTAGCCTGAAGGTCTCCCAGAAGCACCCGGCTCTGAAGATGCTGAAGCCTTCCTCCACCCTCGAAGACCTCGCCAAGCTTGGCTTCAATGATCCTGCCGTCTCCTGGCGCGTATTCCAGGCTCTTTGGACCGAGCTTACTGCTACTGCCCCTGCTGAAGGATTGGAGAAGGACTTCAAGCCCCGTCCTCCTATGCTTGTTGCCGTGGACGGTCTGGCCCATTGGATGACCGAGAGTGCCTACCGCTCCGCGGAATATAAGCCAATTCACGCCCACGACCTCGCCTTCGTCCACCACTTCCTCTCATTGCTGAAGGAAGGCGATTCCCTGAAGAACGGCGGTCTCCTTCTTTACGCCACCTCATTCTCGAACAACCCCAACCCCACGGCTCTCAAAATTGCCCTGGACCGCCTGGCCGCCCGCCAGGCCGGTATCAGCGCCTCATCGCCGGAATACCCGCAACTACCAGCCTACAGCGATGCTGATCCTCGCGTCCTGGAGCTGTTCCAGCCCGCAGAGAAGGCTGTCAGCCCACTCGAGTTGCAGACACTGGGCGGTCTAACTCGCGATGAGGCTCGTGGTTTCATGGAGTACTTTGCTCGCAGCGGCTTGCTGCGTGAGATCATCAATGACCAGTGGGTGAGCGAGAAGTGGAGCTTGTCTGGCGGCGGTATCATCGGCGAACTGGAGAAGTTCGGCCGCCGTGTTCGCGCCACTGCTTCCGTCTCGAAATAAGGGTTCCATCTTGCATTTCTTTCTCTTGTCTTATCCCCGGCTTTCAAATTTGTCTTTCACGTTTACTACTGTATATCGGATCCTGGGGTTTTCCTTGTGTGTTCTTTGCCCATGTATTTTACAAATCTCACTTGGTCCGCTTGTGTCTGTATGCATATAATGGATTTGTTTTTGGAAAAGTTTTATATCCTTTTATTTGGCATTTCATGATTGTGTCATTGGGTTGGTCTCTTCCACGACTAATGAAATACTAATCCAAAGAGCACCATTCAGGGCTCGACTTTGAATCCAATGCCCTCAAGCATCCAACTTCTTCGGCCTAGGCCCACGCACCAAATCAGGATAATCAAACTTACCCCCAATATTCAAAACCGAATTCCCCGGATGCGCCTCCTTAACCACATCATCCCCCCGGAATAAAAAGTTCATCGGGAACCCAATATCAAACTCATAAGCCGCTTCAATCTCCGTCAGATCCTCGTCCGACAAATCAACCCCAAGCCCCTCAATATTACTCAACAAATGCTCAACCTTCCGCCCACCCACAATCGGCACCACATACGGCGCCTTGCGCATCACATACGCCAACGCAACGCTGGTCAACGCAGTCCCATGTCGCTCTGCCACAACCTCCAACACTCTCGACACAGCAATGTCCCGTTCAGTGACTGGATTCTGTCGTCCAGGATTCCCGCTCTGCACGATCTCTTCCCGCTGCGCGGTTGTTTTGAATGCGCCGCTGCCGAGTGAGCCCCAGGGTGCGAGGCCCATGCCTTCGGATGCGGCCATGGGGATTATGTCCCGCTCAAAATCGCGTGTTGCCGCGTTCCATTTGCCTTGATACACAGAGAAGGGGCGGAGACCGTGATCGCGTGCGTCTGTGATTTTGGTTAATGACTTGAATGGGGGTAGCGGTGTGGTATAGCTATCTGTAAAAGTAAAACTTACATTGGTTCGCCTTGGCTACGATCCACGCTGGTGTATCACTGATACCCAAGTAAAGCACCTTCCCGGATAAGACTAGCTGGTTGAGTGAGGTCATTACCTCCTCGATGGAAGTGCTGAAATCCCACCAGTGGACATAGAGCTATTTATTCGGAGGGTATTTGTTAGCAAGAATATCCGGAGAAGTAAGCCCAAAGAAGCGGGCAGCCACAGCCACGTACCAGATCAATATAATCCGTCTTCAATTTCTTCAAACTTGCATCAACAGACAGCTTCAAGCTCTTGGCATTATTGCCGATGAAGTTGGCTTGAATCTCAGACTGGTTGTGTATACGGTAGGGCGAGGTATACTTTGTCGCGAGGACGATTTGGTCGCGCACGCCGCGGACTTCCATCCACTCGCCGAGCCATTTTTCGGATTCTTCCGCTTGGTAGTTATTTGCTCTTTGGTGTTTGTTAGTGGCTGGGCTCAGTGGGGAATATTATAAGAGTGACTGATTGATGCTATACATACGTATCGATGAAATTGCCTCCATTCTCATAGTATGTATCCAGAATCTGGAAAGAGGTCTCTTTGTTGCATTCCCCAAGACGGTCTTTCCTATTTCGGTGTTAGTTACTCTATAATTGACATTTGGGATATCCATTGATATGTATTTATAAGTAGGTATTTCACGTACCAGCCATCACCGAAGTTCATGGCACCTAGGCATAGTGGGCTCACCTTAACACCAGCGGTGGGTGCCAACAGGCGGTAGCGGCCGAGGTAGGACTTGGGGGTGGGAGCTCGGGAAAACATGGTCAGAATTGAGGATTGAAGCTGATTTGGTGTAAAAATGAGGATTGGGAGGATGTAGAAGGGGGCTTTTATAGCACACCATATGCGGGGTTAAATGTGTTAATAATCTATGTAGGATAGATGTCTCCAAGCTGTGATATGTAGTTAGTATATGTACATGTAGTATGACCTCTTTAACTCCTAAGTCCGGCCAAATCTGGGTTTGGGGACAGTTCAGGGTTAACTCCGTTGGGGTACAGTATATGCGACATTTTTACTTATTCACATATTCAAGTAAATAGAGTCGTTAGTTCTTGTTATATTAAAGCTCAGAATCCGCAATACAGGGCCGGGCCATCCCCAGCCCCATCCCTAGCCGTAACATCCTCGGTCTCATTATCGTTAGCCTCACCATCATTGGCCTCATCCCCATAATGCGCCCCCCTCATCCTCCTTCTCATCGTCCTCCTGGGATTCCGGGTCATCGATATCGTAATATTGGTCGTATATATCATCCACAATCTCCCGATACTCTTTCATATATTCATCAAGCTCAGAATCGTCCTCTCCGAGAACACCACGCCAATTTTCCTGCTTTGGAGGAATCATCACAGGCCCTGGTGTCCAATCAACAGCCCCATCGTCCTGAACAGCCTCACTACCGGACACGGATTTGGCCTTTCCATTATCAACAGGAGGAACAAGCCCTCTGCCTTGGCATCTGGGACACCCGCAATTCTTTCCAAACAACTGCACGGCATGGATATTGAGTTCGACATCTTCACCGACAGCATCAGCGATCCTATAACGTTGATACGGAATTCTAATCTCTTCTCCAGCTTTGATATCTTTGTTCGCCCAGATGACTACGCGGTTGGGGACCTTTTTGTCGTATCCCCACAGTGCGTTTTCAAAAGGGCGACAGGAATGATTGAACATGCTTAATCCAGGGAAGAGGTAGAAGTTCCCAAATGATGGCTCCATTGCCGAGAGGTCTTCAAGTCTGTCTTTCATTCTAGACTGTAGGGTTGGGTGTAGCACCGGCTTGGGACCATCCCAGTCATTGAATGTTGGGTTTGCATCTCGCCGTACATGTTCCCAGGGCACAGCATTGACCAGCAACTTCCGTAGCACGGTCTGAATAATCCAAGTGTCGAATGAAAGGTCGCTGAAGATATCCACTCCAAGATTGAAGAGGATATCGAAAGGTATCTGGATATTACCAGCCAGAGTAAAAGGGAACCAGCTCTCTCTCCACGGCTCGTTCGTGTCAGTACCTGCCTCAAGAATGAGGAGTTCGTTAATTTCATGCGCGAGAAGATTAGGGTCCTCTTGGCGGCGGTGGAGCGTGAGTTCGAGCACGCTCTTCAAGAGTAGACTCAAAACGGTCCCGTGGCGTTCATTTGTGTGAGTGAAATACTGCGATCCCCCCCACGCCACTTTATTAGGTCGCATTGCGTCGTGCAACCAGCCCCAATCTAGGCCACAGAATTCTTGGAAATGGTATGTCTCGCGCGCAATAGCCAAGCAATGGGGAGCCACGCCGTCTGATATTACATTGTTGGAAGAACAGAATAGCAGAGCGCCCCTCGTAGCTCTGAAGTATCCGACATCCGCACATTTACACATCATGTCAAGACACGCACAAGTAGGCGGGTGTCCCCATCCCGGAAGGGGTGCCAGATTATGAATGGAGTCCCAGTTGTCCCCGATATGCCGAACCTCGTCTGGGTCAATCGCCGTTTGACAGTTGTCACATCGTGGGGCGTGGAGGGGCTCTTCGCTTTCATCATCAAGGAGCCTGTTGGGTATGAGATTTCCGCGAATAACGGGTTCCTCGTAGTGAATCAGGGTTCCTGCTTTGATGTTTGCAGTGGCGAAGACTCCCAACCCATTGAAGGAATTGTCCTTTGTGAGTGTTGGTTGTACCTGACATGTCCGTTTGGAAGACGTCCCGACACTAGCATTAACTGTGAAAATGTTTGCATTAAATGCATTGATGAAATGTGGTGCTTCGCGTCTCACGTCCGCTTGGTCGTATGGATATTTATCGGCGCCTGAGATCCATCCTCGGCTCCATTCATGCCCATAAAGGGATGGATGAAGCGCCGAGGGATTCTCTCCTGTGTTCGATCTCCGCTCTCACGGGGGCGCTCACTGTCATCCGCTTTTTGGGGACTGATACGTCGCGGTATGGTAGTGGTCTTTGGAGTTGACCCTGCATGTGGTCGTCGAAATCATCCCAACAATTCAGTGCTGCAAGGCTAAGACTAGTGATACTGTGAAGGGCGTTTCTCAGAGTTGGAATGAAATAGTTGATACCATTTACCTTCCTCATTTGCAGAACTTCCCTTGTCATTGGGACTCCTTTGATCTTCAATTCTACCATCAAGTGCTGCTGAATGGCGTCCCAAACTCTGGTATACATCCCAGGGCGTTTGTTCCTTTGGGTTGCTGTCGTCAACACTTCGCAGAGAAGTTCTCCGCGATAGGCGTCTCCAATGGCGAGATCAAAATGGCCCAGCAGATAATGGCAGTACGCGCGGCTGTTCCAGTAAGTTGGGTTGTATGGGCTCAGTTTAATTGCTGCAGTGTACATTTCAAGTGCAGACATATCTGTTCTCGTAGCAGGGCTCATTACAGGCCTTGGCTCACGATGAATACCCCAGTGACTCAGGTTGCTTTGTCTCGAGACCCCAAAGCGCTCATCACATTCGTATTCCCATAGACGACGTTGAAGGTCTATTTTTCTCCCGTCTGTGCTTAAACCCCTTGATGTCAGTTCGTCTGTGAGTGCATCTTTCGTCCAAAGATCCGGGTCTCTGACGTTGAGGCCGTGTATGAATACTTTTTGTTCCATTGCGTCTAGCCCCTGCACGCCATTATAGGTCTCGTCCAAGCCCTCCGCTGTGAATCTGACTCGTGCATCCTCGCGAGAAATAGGCAGAAGTGGATTGCTCATCAGGTGCTCATAGACATTGTGAGCCAACGCATGCATTACCGATCGTTTTTCTTCGGTTGCTCGTGTATAAGGTCGATGGGGATGTGCCTTCCATGCACGTCCGAGGGACTCATCGGGCTGCTGCCAAAATCGGCGGGCAAGAAATGCGTCGTCTTCGGTCAACGCTGGGGCTAGTGGCGCTCGATTAAAGAGATCTGGCCGCTTTGGAAACGGGGGTGGGTGGACGATGTCTCCACCTGGGTAGACTTCGTATAGTCGTTGCCTCGGATCCATCTTGGTATCTTGCTGTATCAAGCAATGGAAAACAGTTGTAAGGATGGCTATATGAAGGAAAGAGTATGCCAGGTCTCGGGATTTCGGTTTCCTCAGATCTCATGAGACTGAGAGGCCGACACGGACCCATGGGGTTGGCATGAGAGTATAAATGTTAAATTAGCTCACATACTTGTCGTAGGCCACGACTGAAAGAAATCCGACTGAAAGAAATCCGCATAGCAAAGATTCCCGGAGGACAAAGAAAGGATAAGATCATGGTGGTTTATTTTTGGAGATGAACGCAGTTGACTTGAGTTATAGTTCAACAAAGAACAGCGAAAAACATGCGTAATTTCCAAATGAACTTGCTTCTACGACAATGAAAGCCAGCAGATAGATCCCTTGGCTAACTTCCTATCAACACTAATATGCAATGAGCAGAGAGATCGGGACCGTCGGAGGTTCTTGAAATCCACTCTACCTTTCAGTGGGAAACAGCCTTGGGGTATAGAAGAATGGCAAAACAAAGGATGAAACGCGAACCATGGCCTATGGAATTTGCTCGAAGGCTTGCAATGCTAAACCTTGGATCAGCCTTCGATGCATCGGTACCAGTACATACATGTATATATATGCCCAACGGGTACGGAGTAGTACGTTGTATGTTGTAGTTGGGAAGTTGCACTGGGAGTCTCGTGGGGGTGAACCGTGCTGACCCAACCCCCAACATAGTTGGAGCCTGGAGGAATCCTTCGACACTTTTGAACTGGACTTTTAAAAGATTCCCATGTCTTTCTAAACTCCCTAAAGTGATCCGATTCATCTTACTATGCACGGACAGTCGAATCGTCCCGATCCCCCCCCACAGCCAGAATGGCGACTCCCTCCGCGTCTCCCCGCGCAGGCGTCGCAGCCAGGACCTCCTCCTCCCCCCCTCCTCCACGCCCCCCAGTTGCTCAATATTCACCAGCTGCTCCATATTCGCCGGCCACATATGGACCGATTTCAAATCCACAGAGACTACCATCACCGAGTGGTGCGGATACAACCACGTGGGGAGTGCGGTTCAACCAGAGCTCTGGTCCCCCGTTGCCGGCAAGTTCGACGTTGGAATGTCAAATATAAACAACTAACAGTTGCATAGCCCCGACCTTCAAGTACTAATGAGCAACGATATGCCTATGGGCAATCTCAGCCGCATCCATCTGTCGCAACTCCTTTTCACGGCACGCAAACCCCTCCGCCCCCACCTCCATATACACCAACAACACCCGGTGTTCCACAACCGCCCCCAAAGATCCCACAAGGCACGCAACATGTACCAACCCTGCAATGCGATCAGGTGGGGCGACCTCCACTGCTCGCACAAGGTGCAGGACCGGCTGCGATGACTGGATCCTACGAATTCCGTCCTGCGCCTATCCTCAATACAAATACTACACCTGTCGGCGCATCGGCTCTTGGCCCTGGAACACCATCGGATTGGGAGCACCTTGGACCAACCCCTGGACACTTCGATGACGCAGCGTGGTTCCCACCTCGCAGAACGCCCCCTCTGCATCACGAAGGGTTTCAACCACCATCAAGCCTCCCGGTCGATGTTCCCAATGCGTTTGTGGGAAGCGAGTCTGACATGCTCGCTCGCCCGAGAACAGATACAAATGAGACGCTTTCAAGTACCATCTCTGGTGCGACACAGTCGGGACGCGTTAGCTCAAATTCACCCGTCAGTCCATGCACGACACATGGAATACCAACACCGCCTCCAATGGTTCGCGTGGACACCACCAACTCTGCCTTGTCTACGGGTGGACGCTCAGAAAGCATCGACAATGTAATAGATGCATGGGTCCGTCCATTATCGCCTGCACATAAACCCGTTCAACCGGAAAATCAGGGCCAGCCTGGCGCATTCTATCACAATAGCCCAGTAGAGCGCTCACAATCAGCGCAAACCAGCTCGTCTTACTTCGACCACATGCGATCAAACTCAAATAACCCTGCCCGAATGGTCGAAGGACCCAGAAGGGCGGCTACGCCGAAAAGCCAAGACCCCTTCGAAGATCTGGACCCCTGGTCTAAATCATCGTTGGAAAGATACGTCGCCATGCTACGTAAGGAGGCAGTGGCCGACTTGGATGAAGAACGATATAAGATTTTCACGGCCTTCATGGCCAAAGAGACCAAGCTCCGGGAGATTCTTTATAATATTGAGCATGAGCCTGAAAGTAAACCGCTGACTCCGCGAGCTCCGGACCCTGCTCCACCTCAACCGCTATCTATTTCCAGCAAAAGCGAACCACCTGTTGAGTCTGGACTGATACCCGTTGCGTCAGAAGAAACCCCACCCCTCTCGGAGGCAACAGCGACAGGGGATGAAGATCTCGATGATGTTCGCAGTGAGTACAGCTCAGGCGGTCGGCCTCTGCTCGCTAAGCAAGCGCAACGAGTCTCGCAATTCGTTCCTAGTTTATCTACTGTGCTCTCGGGCACAGAATCCAGTCTCTCAAGACCCTTATCGCTCATATCGGCAGATACGCAGAAGCAAGCCTTGGAGCCCCTGACTACGAACCCCCCGCGGCCCATATACACGCCATTCCAGTATACGGAGGGTCCTCAGCGAGGCTCGGACAACCTCACTTTTGCTCGCCCGGCCTATCAAGCCTACTCCGATCTGCGGCAAGCTGCTGTCAGCGGGCGAGTCATGTCAAACGCGCCGACACCTACATCTCGATCGAGGTCAAACACTGCACTTGCTTTGGCTCAGAATGAAACCGATGAGACCTTCCTGGGCCTAATCCGTCACAAGAGCGTCGCTTATTCTAAACCGGCTGAGCAAAAATCTCCGCCGCTTCCATTGCTGCCAGAAACTCTCCGCCAAGGCCGACCGCAGGGCCTCGTGGAAGAGTTACGCACCATAGTATGGACACCCTTGGACAAACACTCTGAAAGCTCTTGCCACATCACGACTCGGGAAGAACTCGAAAAATTCCCTGATGACTTGTCATACATCGGACGGACCGTTGGTCAATGGGAAGAAACAGCGAGAGTTAGACGGCAAAGGCTGGAACAGGAGCGCGTGGCTCGTCAGGATGAATCTGAGCAGCACATCGATGATCTTTTCAATGGGAAAGAGATTGGGTATGCAGACATCAATACCTTGGAAGAAGACTTTCGGCAAACCGAGGCTCGGGTCCAATTAGAGGAGGAACGACACGAAGTAGACGATTTCATGACACATGTCTTCAACCCCTTAGACGAAGGCCTGAAAAATGAAATTTCGGCGCTTCGCAAGTCCTACGACTCTGCTCTCAGTCAACTCGACCGTGACCAACAGGGCAAAGGCTTACCAAGTGAGCGAGGCAGCCCATCCGTGACCATGAAAATGGTTAACGACATTCATAACAAGCTTGAGATCCGATTCCAGAAACGGCTTGAGATGGCCCTTGATTGTGAGCGACGACGGAAGAGGGCTGAGCGGCGACCACTTGTGGTCATGGGTGATATAGCTGGTCTGCAAAAGCTAGACGGAGAATTTGACCGGATGGAACGGCGAAACATTCTAGAAGCGTGCAAGGATCGTGATGACCGAGCCAACCGACTCATGGATTCATTCGACGACGCAATCCTGAACGGGCTAGGTATAAATCAGACCCTCCTAGACGAGGTTGCCTCGAAAGCAGCCCGGCTAGATACCGCCACCCTCCGAGCCTCTGGTCTACCGGATTCTGAGATTGAGCAGATTCTCAAATCTGCAGCAACCTTTGCTGCGTCCCTCCGAGCCGATTCGGAGGCCATCATCCGCAGCGCTGGGGTTGCGGATATGGCCCTAAACGACGCAGACTATGGAGTCTCCGTGGCCGAAGCGCGATATGCCAACTCAGATACGGATATTTTCCACCGGCTGGGGGATGAGAAGAAAAAAGAGGATGAGAAAATCCAGGATGAGCTGAATTCAAAGTTGCAGAGCATTCAAAAGGGGCCTTTGCAGATCGAGGCAACAATTCAACGCCTTCTCCATGGCTTACACAGTGACCCACAAGCCGCTGCCCCGGTATCTCCAGTCCAAGGCCCTTTCCCAACGAGCCCATCTGGTGAAGTGCCTCCTCTACCTCTAAGCCTTCGTCCTTCGACTACTAGCCCAGGTTCATCTGCTAGCCCAGCGCCCATGAGCCAAAGCACAGATGAAGACATAGAACATAAACAGAGGCTTCTCAGAGCGCTAGAGGCAGCCAAGCAGCGCAACGCTGCCAGGAGCCACCATTGACCGGGTTGGAAGCAGGCCGAACGGAACATCCATGACGCGACGAATTGCAACGAATTTCCTTGCGTTTCAATAATATACCCTTTTCTCTTTTGTCCTGTGCAGTTTTCCACTTTGTGTTTCTGCAACTACGTATTTTCCGAGTTGATACCCACTTTATGCAATCTACTAGTTAAATGAAGATTAGGCTAAATTGCCTATTTTGATCATTTTGTCTCGCACATTTAGATTACAGCCAATTCTTACTATGTGGGCCCTTATTCTTGTCTAATTTCTTCACAGTAATCCAGTTGATAAAATATTTTAAACAAGAGTGTATGGATTTCGAAGTTACGCCTAGTTCGAATCAAACCAAATTTGACGGAGTCTTTTTCCCGATGTTACAGGAAGATTCTTTTCTCTTAGCACTCTGATCTTCCAGGGTTGTCTTGTTAGCTATAAACATCAGCACCATAGTATTCTGTCTTAACTACCTCCAGAGTTCACTAGACGACTTTGATGATAAACCTGATGGTTGAAATCATACCTTTTTTCCCTTCCCAGAAGACCCGTAAGGCTCCGATACATTCTGAGGGTATGCTGATGTTGCTTTCCCATTCGCGCCACTGTGGCTGCGTCATGGGCAGGGGCCAAATTCAGTCAAGTGATTCTACGTGCAGGAAGGGGGAAAAACAGCGCACAGACGATATCTTCGAACCCTCAAGAACCATGCTTAAGGAAGTAAGCCATCACCTACGTCTTGTGTGAAACTGACCGCAGCGCAGAGCCGGGCACAATTTTTAGGCGCCGAGGGGTGGTGATTGGCAGGCGATAGCCAAGCCATTGAGCTAAACGCCAATTGCTGCCGATCAACGGTATTGCGCAGTCAAAAGTGCCTGCCGCAGCTCAACAGGCCTGTCTCGAGATGCCACGGTGCTTGGGCCGCATCAACTTGCAGGGATAGAGGATTACCTCCAAACCCAATACCCAATATGGCGGGTCGCGGGTCTTGCTGTGCCGCACAATTCCCTGTGCGTCGCGCTCGGATTCGCTGCGCCCTCGCACTATACGATGGATATCGATCCCCGGACAACTTGGGGCCGAAAGAACGCCGCAGACAATATAGTATCCTGCGCAGGACTTTTGAACCACTTAACATGTCTTGTTCGGTTACACTTCGGTGATCCACTTTCCAATGATTGATGGTTTCTCTGCGCGATATGCAAGGCAGACCCTTGCTATCACCAACGCATCTTTGATGATCCTGGAGACATCATATGGTACCGGAGAAATAAGGACATTGCGGCGTATACCTCTTGCCTATGCTCGGCTGCGCTCGCCATCATTGGGGGACTGGAGCATCGGAATTCTCATCGGGGTTCCCGCCATGTCCGCCAAGAAGCCCTCATTTGGAATGGTTTGTCACATTCAACCCACGTTGATGAACAGGGGTTTTAGCGCGCTTTCTTTGTTTTCCTTTTGAGGCATGGTTGTCGCGTGGACTGGCCGTGTGGCAACTGGAGAAAAGAGAGCCTCGGGTGCCCGACCTATCCGGGAGCCATGGCATCCATCCTAGTAATTCCCCACCACGGAAAATACAACGGTGCAATCATTGTCAAGAAAAAGGAACTTTTCCAGGTGGCGGGTCCGAGTCATGCTGTTCTGGAGCTTCGAAACAATTTCCAATTTGCTTTCGGTTGCTCGGGCGGCGATCACAGCTTGCGCCTCTACGTTGTGAGGTATGGGCTGGGTTTATCTTGTACCGTATTGGGAGTACAGTGTCCCCCTATACTCGTTATCTCCCCAGCTTCGGCGGCATCGTCCATGCGCTGCATCAAGCTCAATATCGAGCTCGCCAACAGCGTCTACACATGCGAGTACGATATGCAGGTTTTGCATTGGCCAACTGTAGAATCAGCCAACTTGCGACTCTCGGGGATCTACATACACATACCAAGATTTTAACTTTCTGTTGATTCTATTTACATTCTTTCCAGTCGCATGTATTGCTCTCAGACAAAAACAGCGCAGCATCTTTACGAGACATGGCCCTGTGTCCGCGGAGACCGCCGTAGCCATCCTCGGGTTCACAATCTGTTCTTGGTTGCCAGCCACTAAGCCCCAGATCTTTCCACAGGATCCCCCATTAGTGGATGTCTGTGCGCTGCGCGATGATGCTGATCCCATGAGATGGTGCTAGGTAGGATTAAACGGCGCAGCCTTGTTGAGACATCACCCCTTCCTTTCTCTCCTGCGGCACCTCTAATTGAGCCTCCAAATTTCCCCCTCTTTGCTACCTAAGCACTCACCTTTCACTACGCGCTGTTGGGGGTTAAAAAAAACCCCCCCTTGCAAAATCCAAAGACCCAACGCCCCCACTCGTGAAAGTTGCAATTATTTTGCGCAGGTGGAATGAGGACAAAAGCATGAAAAGCATAGTGTGTGTCTTCAATGGCCCCTGATTATTTAAAGCGGGCGCCAGGGAAGCCCGTTCCATGGTTCAGTGTACCCGCTTCCGTCCATGGGTCGGAAGAACTCTGTGAGTCTACGAAAGTCCACCGTGTGGGAAATACGTCTGTTCTTCGCAATCTGTAGCCCCTCTTTGATTTCCTTAAGGGGAGCTTGTCTTCTCCCTTTTCTTTTCGCCATGTCCGCTCCAACAGGGCAATTTCACAGGCTGTCTATTGGTCGAAACATGCCAGATACAGTCCTGCCTGCTAGAGCGGCCCGCGCGGGGCGGTCGGACACTTCCAACGACAGTGATCGTGGGGAGGACGATAGCTCTTCAGAGGAAAGCTCCAGTAATGGAGAAGAGGAGGACGAGGATGACGATGAAGAAAGCAGCGGAGTCGAACAGTCCGAATCGAATAGCGCCTCCGTCCTCGCCACGTCCGGCATTACCTATGACCTCAGCCAACTAGATTCCGAGTCTGAAGCCAGGGCCTTTGTGGGTTTGACCGGCCGTTTTGATGTCATCAACTGTCGCTCTACTCCCGCCGGCTATGACTTCCAGCTGTCGGATCGGCCACAGGTGCACATTGGCGCGGACTCATCTACCTGCACTTGCGCCGTCTTCCAGGATCGACCAAGCGGGGCTTGCCAGCACATCTTTGTAAGTATAGCCTTTTGGGAAAGGAAGCTTGAAAGCTAAAAGGCTTGAACCGATAATACTAACCCCTCATCGCCTGAATAGTGGCTCGTCGACCAACTGCACGGCTGCTTCCTCCCGACGCCTCGGTCGACGGAGGTGTCACTAACTCCAGACGGACGTCCGGACCGCCTCCCTCGCATTGAGGACCTCCTAAAGGGTAATCTAATGTCAGTCGCAACGCAGCTCAAGTGGCAGTACCTACGGGAGGAGGAGGATGGGATGACGCGGACAGAAAAGGTCCGGGACATCTTCTCTGCATTCAACCGCAACCTCCCAGAAGACACCCGCCGGGACTTGACAGAGACAACCGAGCAAGCACGAACGGCAGAGGAATGCGTGGTTCAGGGAGATTTCGAAGCGACGATGTTCCGGCTTGCAATGCACGACGACGGGGTTTTTAACAGCCTCTGCAAAGCGATGCCAGCAGGCGCGTGTGCGGCCATCTACTTCGACAAAGTACAAGAACATTCACGCCGACTACTCAACGACTTCGACAGATACTGCACAACCGGCGAGTTACCTGCGGACCCCGTGATCCCAGGACTGGGCGTAGAGGTCAACGATGTCGTCACACAGCTCCAGCGTTCTGTGTCCCGGATTGAAGTCAACATCGCAGCGCGTGCCCCCCACGGCTCGGAAGGCGCCGCCGAAGCCCTCGTGTCTCTCCTGGAGTCAGTCGTGGCTCGCAATAATGATCCCCTCGAAGGAAATCCCCTGGGCCGGCAGTCCTTCCACGGCGAAGACGAGGACCAGCGCAATCTATACCACTTGCTCATCGGGTCGGTCGAAACAGACTCCGAAACAGACGCGCGGCACTTTGTCCTTCACGCGCTTGATTCCCTGCCGCCGGTGGACCTTCACCAATGCGCCAACCGGCTGCGCGACATCCTCCGCAAGATCGAAGTCAACCGTGCCCCAAAGCCATATCTTCTCCATCTAGGATCGTTGATCCGTATCGCTGAATCTGCCGCTGCCGCTGCTATGGGATCGGGACAAAAGCGACCGGCGACTGGGAATGGCAATTCTGGGGGATACTCTAAACGAACCCGTTGAATTGTTCTCGATCTTTTTTTATACATATGTTATCTTGTTCTAGGAGGCCATCGTGTTCATTCATTGCAATACCCCGCTGCATCGTGTCTTTACGTTTCATCAGCGACGAATCGCTCCAGTTCTATTTTGCTTCGCAGCCATGTCATGTCATTCGTTAACTATTTACGATCATAAGAGCTGCTACTGTTGATATTTGCCATAGTCATTATCATATACAATCACTATCACAGGCAGCACGGATAAAGTTTTCAAATCCACTGGAATCAACAATATCTATGACCACGTAAAAAGCAAAATACAAGTCCCATGATTAACGGGTCGTCATTCCCAAACCCAACACTACGGCTTTGGGTTTCCACGTCCATGGTACGGCCCTGTAAGCCGGGTATCACCGCCATGTGGACAGAGATGAGCTAACCCAATTCATGACGTTGAACCATGGAACTGATGCTCGGTAGGCTGTGGGTCACCCACAATTTGGAAATGTCTCTTTGATTTCGTGGTTTTCCTCCTTTTTTGGACGCCCAACAAATACACGAATCAGCAAGACCAAAATATAATGCCGAGATCAAGACGGGGGGCCATCCATGGACACATAATTCCAAATGTAGATCTTGAGCTCCATATCCGTCCGATCGCTTCGCACATCCGATGATCTATGTATCTACGGAGTAATACTCCGTACTAACATTTTGGGTACGAATATAACTATCGGGACCACGCGGCATCTTAATTTCAAATCCGCCCCTCAATCCACGCCCAATGCACAAGTTAAGTTCGATAACACTCACCAATAATGTGCCGGGGAAATATGGTGTCCTAATCACAAGATTAGGCATACATGCTACAAACTGTACTATATATTAGGAGTTTATGAGGACAAAGGATTCCACGTGAACAATCAAAAGTGGATATTGCCATACCACGTTTTTTTTTCCCACGTTATAGACTGGGATTGATGCTTAGGTGTGCGATTAGGATTATGTACTTATTATTCGATTTAAGCCGAGTTTAGGCCGTGAAAGTCAATATTGAGCCGTGCACACGGCCGTGACTTTGGATCCTTTGGGGCTAGTTTGCTTAGTGCTGTGTTTAGCTTATGGGGTGGGCTTGTTCCGGTGTATGTTGTATGTAGGTGGACGCCTGCCGCAGGGGTGCTGTGCATCTTGATTGTACAGGGATCTGTCTATGTAAGCTACAGCACTAATAATGGGTGATAACATCCAAAAAATGACAATGTGGTGCTATCTTAATTATAATGTCCTTTATATCATCTTAAGTCAAATGGGTCAGGTTATTGAACTACGTAGTCAAGGAAAGAGGCCGCATAAATCGCCGACTATTATTAAGAAATTGTCCGTAAAAGGAAACATTGAAGAGAACGACGAGGTTTATCGGATATGCGCATATCCATCCAAAGGTTTGAAATGACGTATTAAACCTCGATCTATGGATGACCTCCGACACCTATTTCGGTAATTGACTCACTATTAGACCAGCACTCCAGTTCAGTGCACCCTGTTTACTTTTCTAACATCTACAAACCAACTACAAAAAAATAACCCATCATCAAGAAAATATTCAGGCCAAAAATGAGCATGCGGCGAGATCTAGAAGGCCCCGAGATACTCACCCGCAGCAACTGGAAATCATGGAAGAATGAGATCGAGAAGCACGCCCGGAAAGAAGGAGTCTGGAAGTACTGCAACCCCGATTCCCCAGGTGAATACTACTCCGAGCTCCACGAACCCGATAAACCACACATTTCCACAGTCCGACCCGAAGCAAAATCCATCGTTGACCTTGGAGAGGATGACTTCATCGAGCTATCCTCGATCGTGGACCAATACTGGAAGCAGATGCGCGCATACGAAAACATTCAAACAAAACTGCAGGTCATCTTTGAACTTATCGAAAACCATGTCGATTACGAACACTTCAGTCACATTAAACATGCGGAAACGCCGCTGGAGCAGATGACTGTTCTATCTGTTAAGTTCAAGAAATCTCGCCTAGAAGATCTGCAGCCAAGGTGGGAGCGTATACAGGAACTGGCTAATAAGCCGGATATACAAGCGCTATTCAAACTGTGGAATTCCCTGTTCACAGACTGCGATGTGTATCTTTCTGGTTCTGCTCGAAGGCAGGATGTCTTTTGGGATTGTGTGGAGAGAGCGGGAGATATCTCCGGGAACTGGTTGCCTCTTACTTCGCAGCACTGGATTCAAACCCACGAGCGTGTTGAGTCGAACTTTGGGGATGTATACTCTCAGTCTCGTTCACCAGCAAGGCGGAAATCTATCACTTCCCAGCACTGGATTGAACACTCCGACCATATTGAACCGAGGAATGAAGATGATTGCACTCAGCCTCGTTCGCCAGCTAGACGGGAGTCTACCACTTCTCTGGGCTGGATTAAGAACCCTGACCATTCTGAGTCGAGAAACTATAGGGATGTATACGTTCAACCACGTTCACCGACTATGCTGGAGCCGACAGCTGCCACTTTCCTAGCGTGGATTAAAACCCCTGACAATTTCGAGTCGAGAATCTATGGGGATTGTTGCGCTCAGCCTCATTCACCGGAATCCGTCACTTCACGGGACTGCATTAAAACCCCCAACCATTCTGAGTCGAGGAACTATGGGAACGATTGCGCTCAACTTCGTTCACGAGCTAGACAGGGGTCTATCGCTTCTCGGTACCGGCTTGGGTACTATGAGCCTGTGGTGCCGACTGGAGGCGTGCCTATCGCTTCTCAGCACTGTACTAATGACTACGAGCGTACGGTGTCGATTGAGTGCACTTGCACTTCTCTGAGTCCACAGCCTGGTTCTGTGGCAGCTCAGAGTGATCAGCATGAGGTCTCTGGGGACGATTTGGAGATAATGGGTCGTATACGATCATTGAGACTGCCCGGGATGGAAGAAAGCAAAATCTAACTGCAATAATTCGGATGAATGGTAAACAATAATCGCTATGGTGCATTTTATCTGGGTGGATTTGGTGCTTCGAGGTGGAACGTTTGTCTTTTCTCTTTGATAGAAGCTCAGCTCTTGGGAGTTTGCATAGCTCTTTGCACCTGGCTTGCTGCTAACATTGCTTGATGATGCCGTTGATTTTACGCAAATTCAAATTCAAAACAAATACTCTATTTTTATTTGGTTCTTAAATTTTCCAAGCAAGATCATTGAATAGTCATCGGATGGTCTATATTATGAAATAAGAACAAATCAATACGGCGTTTTGATTCGATAATCACTTTGTCTCTGTTTAACTATACTCTCCCTGCCTTTCTTCGGCGGTATTCCTTTTATTTCACTCATTCGCTCAATCACAGAAAGTCCACTATCATTCCTAGTAACAGGTTTTGTCTATGGCGCACCATGATCGAGTCGTCCGATACTCTGCGTAACTCTCGTTTTCCGCGGAGTGTGACCGGTGTTAAGGCAGGAATTCCTAATGTAAACTCTGTGGTGGATTCTCCTGGGGATATGTTTCGATGTTTCATGACTATGAACGTAAATTGTATTAGCCAATCCGAAGCATGCCATAAACACACCGAAAAGACTCCCTCCTCGCGAAGGAAAAAAATTTTGAAAAAGGAGAAGAGAGAAGGAGTAGTCTGTTATTCTCTACAGATAAATTGAAATAAATAGCCTGTGGAAGCCTAACAAGGATCCGCCTCAACATTTCGCATAAAAAGAGACATCTTAAAAGATGCAGGCGTATTATCCTACATATTGCCTCCCTCGTATTATTTTGAGCCAGATAAGTCAGGTTGTAACGGCTAATTACTCTTATTTGGAGATTGTTCTTTCTTGATTCGTATAAGTTAGGGTGAAGCATATGCCCAGGCAGTTGTTTTGGCTTATAATACACATTTTGGCCAACCTTCTCAATAACCCTGGCCGGCTGGCCCAATGGCAAGGCGCTTGACTACGAATCAAGAGATTGCAGGTTCGATCCCTGCGTCGGTCAATTCTTTTTTTTTGCGTTTTTTAAATTCCTCCAATCAAAAATGTTTCTTTTTGCCTTTTTTTGCATTTTCTTGGTTGAAAAAACAGTTGATGGAATGTAAATTGTTGTCAGTGTTTTCGATGGGAATAAGTTATTCAATTGGTCCGAAATATGGTAGCTCGAATGTGGTAGCTAGCCAAAGGAGATATATATATCCCAACAGTAATATCACATCCTGGTTAACTGGTTATGGATCTTTTTACCAAATATACAAAAGGTTCATGGTCGCAGATAAAGTTAGATTCAATATCCTATATACACAGCATTCACCCAGAAAGATCCAATACAACCCGACCCTGCAGCTTCCCCTCCTCAATCTCCTTGAACACTCCAGTCAAAGCATCCATTTTCTCAGTCCGATAATGCACTTTAATAACACCCCTCGCAGCAAACTCCATAGTCTCAATAGCCTCCTTCCGACTCCCAACCGCCGACCCTGTAATAGTCCATTGCTTGCCAACCATCGAAAGCGGGAACGCAGTTGCAATAGCCTGCGGGGCATTTTCCGGCATGCCCACGCAAACAAGCGTACCATTGAAACGCAGCAACGGCAGCGCCTGCGCATACGCCGCATTCACAGCCGTACAGACAATCGCCGCATGAGCGCCCAGTCCATCCGCCAGCGAATGAACATGCTTCGTCAGCGCGGCGCCATTATCGTCCCTCGGGAATTGCGTGATGTCCACGAAATGCTCCGCCCCAGATTCCTTAACTAGTCCCTCTTTGCTGCCGTGGTCGATACCGATTACCCGTAGGCCCATTCCCCGGCTCGCAAGCTGCACTGCGAGGTGGCCTAGGCCGCCGCCGGCGCCGGAGATCACGACCCACTGTCCGGGCCGCGCCTTGCTGCGCTTCAGCGCGGAATATACGGTTACACCGGCGCAGAGGAGTGGTGCTGCTGCGGCGGAGTCCAGACCGTCTGGGATGGGGGTTACGTAGTTTGCGGGTCCTAGTGTGTATTGTTGGAATGTTCCTGGGGTGTAGTAGCCGGAGACTTTCTGGTTGAAGCACAGCCCGTCGGCGCTGGCCTGGCAGGGTTCTGGATAAGCATGGTGTTAGGTCCGAGGTCTTGGTTGTTGATGAGAGTAAAGCGTATACATACGGCAGTGCCCACATGCGCTGGAAATCCATTTGACGCCGACTCGATCCCCGATCTTCAGGTTTGAGGATTCGGTGCCTGCACCGAGCTTGACTATCTTACCGATACCTTCGTGGCCGCCGACTTGGCCTGGCTGAGTTGGGTTTGGGAACGCGCTCCACTTGCGGGTATTAGTTAGTGCTCGCAACATCCATGGATAAAGAGACTTGGATGTGCACGTACTTTGTTGGTCATGATACTGAAGTCCGAATGACACACGCCCGAATGTGTTCTAATGTTGTCAGTGCAATTCTAGGATCGAAATTGCGAGAAATAAGGCGTACAGATTAATCAAAACCTCGCCGGTACCTGGCTCTGGGACATCTAATTCCACAACCTTTGTCGAAACCGTCCCAGGCTGGTCGTAGACGACGGCCTTCTGCTTGGCGGGGATCTCAGGAGCGGCCATATTAACTGACTGCTGGTGATAGATAGAAAGGAGGTCGGTATAATTGTGAAGTTAATATCAATTGGGGGTTTCGATGGAGATATATCTAGAGAAAACGCTTCATTGAACGCTGGAATGATTCTTAAGTAGATTATGACTTATCGCGCCAAGTACTTAAAAGAGGAGAACTGCATCAACGAATTGCGGGGTTTGCTTTCGGATCGACGGATCATTTACACACGTTGGTTAATGCAGCTTGTACCCGGATACACGCTGTGCATGCCGAGGAAGCTGATTATTCATCCATGCGTTATAGTAATATGATATGTTCCTTTGTGTCCGGATGAATTGAGGGGTGAGATGCGGAGTCCTAGAAGGACCTCGGTTCCATTCAGCTGCATACAGTCATTATTAATTGCATCTATTGTTAGAATAAACATTAGAGTCAGAGGAGTATATTGTAGAGGAAAAATAGAGAGGTCGAGGGTTGACAGGGCTTTTTATATACATCGAAAAACCCCCAAGGTCCTCTTATAGATGATCACATAGATTTTATATGATCTCCCCTTTCCGGGTTGGGACATCCCTTGCCACTTTGTTACATGAATCCATGGTCTTGATCCTGTAGGTCCATGGATGAAGTTTAAAAGTTGACCAATTATAGAGCATGATTGAAACAGCTTCTGCTTACGCTGTTCCTATTTGGGAAAAGAAGTACTTGAGGTGCCTATATCGTACATATATACGCATATGCTGTAGGTGCATATCTAATTAGAGTGGTGTGCTCTGAAATATATAACAATCCTTGAACGAAACCCAGCTTTATTTCTTTACATTATATCATCCACCGCATAATTCTTTGCGTTAGCTTCTACCGCCTCATCCATTTCTATCTTCACAATGGGTGACTCGAAGCAAAAAATCCGTGAGAGTATCATCAGTCACATTCCAGATGTTATACAATGTTTCCTTCGAACGGTTGATTCACCACCGATTTGAATATTTGGCGATACCCCTAACAGCCTTCTCGACCCTGGAAATTATCTGGGGTCGATACGTCCATTCGTGAATTTCGCCCAGACAGCCAAACTTGTTTCCTAGCAGTGAAAATATACCCCGGAAAGCACTCATATTTCGTGGTAGGCCTCAACAATGTCGGCTATGCTTATGAGACTGCCCATAAAGACATGTCTATTATCCCTACCTACGTCCTCCGACTATCGAAGAAACCTACGATTTTCCGAAAACAACCCCTAGATAAAACACTGGCTGAGACACTGGCAGCGCTACACAATGGACATGGCCAGGAGCCTCTACCTTTTTTTGAGGATCACAACCAGCTTGTTCAATACCCGAACCCACGCAGCCTTCAGCGTTGATGTTTGTGGTCTTTCAGTGTGCTCTCTCTGCTTGCCCCTGGAACCTTGGTTATCTACAAATGCTTTGTCGTTGTTATATGCCAAAGTTTCTGGTCAGGAATGTAATAACTGTAATCTATCACATAGTCCAATTCTTGGTTTTTCAAGATCAACACGGTAAGGAACAGAGGGACCTAGAGACTAGATACTATTGAAGCACCTTGAATTCAAGGGGTTGAATGATTGGCAACCAACATAGTACGATTCTTCCATGATTTTTGTAGTGTGGTATGTATTCCAGAGAGTCTGCAGAATTATGGCGACGAGGTCTCGGAATCACTGCAAATCCCGAGATTACCGGAGTTGATGAATTGAAAGAAACAAAGCAAATTTCAGGAAGCTGAACCCTGCGCAGGCGTCAGCTCCACTATTTCTATGTCAAACTGACGGCAGCTTACAGATTCAGCTGAGATGCCATATTTCCTCACAGAACTTGTAGGGCATTAGAAGTAGTACACATAGGGTATCTCAAGGCTAGTTATTCTTTGCCAAGGCTCGATATGATTGTTCTAGAAAATTAAATTTTGATGCCAAGTGGTGAATACGAGAAGCTCCACTGTATGCTCATGCTTCGGGATGATCATCGCATTTATACCAGGACCAAGAGTGGACAATATAATATTACTCTCAATATTGTACAGGAAACAGCCAAGAGAAGGATGTACTCCATGTTTCGTGTTCTTTTTAATTTGTGGTAAAGGGCAAAAAAAAAAGATCTCCGGATACAAAGTACTAGGCCATTGAGATTTAAAATGAGTATCCATTACTTATACGAGAATGTGGGCTTCAAGAGCGCTAATGCGGTACATAGTTTGCTTGTGCTAGAAGGTCTAAATATGGAGAATAACCCACCGGGCAAGCTAGACTCAACTACCTATCCTTCATGCATCATTTATTAGGATTACCCACCGAAGTCATTCTGTGGGTTTTCGAGAGTTTCGATAGCGTCAGAGACGCGCTTCACCTGTCTCAATGTTGCAAAGTTTTGAACAGATTATTCAACCACCCAAGATATCAGGCAAAGATATTAGAATCAATCGTGATAGGTGTAAGTTCAAAAGTATCTGCCCATGAGATCTCGCTGATTTTGTCAGGACGCGTTACCTCTTCCCAAAATTCCTGACGCCAGTTGGCTTGAAGCCCACTTCGGGGCCGGCTCTCTCTGGAAACCCACTGAATCGGAGCTCCCCACCAGGCTCACAGATGCAGACACGCGAAGATTTCTCACAACCGTTGGGTTTCCATTAGTCCAATGTACTGGTATTCAATGGGACTCGAGCGAGTTGAAGAAGAGTGTAGATGCCGGTGTTGAGCTATATGCATACGATGCCGATGAAATATTTGGCCGTCGGTGGGCGGATGACGATTCCCCGCCAGTCAACTTTTGTTATAGCTTCGGTTGTGTTGGCAGCGATGCCATGGTGATGGTAGATGCCGAGGATGGTATTATCCTTCATTACGACCTAGGTGGCTACGGTGATCAGGCCGATCGAGGTTTGATTGCAGGTTCCATGCCTTCGCTGTTGGTGCTCTTAGGGACGATAGATACGGTCTTAAAGCGAATAGGGGAGGCACCGCAGGGGTTGAGCTGTGAAGCATTCGAAAATCTTCGAACCACGATTTTTTGTCAAGTACGCAAGATAATGGCGGATTACGATGACTGTTTGGAAGACGACTCTCCCTTTTGGGATGGATTACTCGAATAAAGGGCAAGCATAGTTTAGATGTCTTTCCACTTGGATTATACGCCCTCAACGATCGTTTCATCGTCTCTCTCCAATGCACGAAACATTTCCGTCCAGCTATGAGACATCTCTTCATGGAGAGAAGAAAGAAGGAGCCGAGTTGGTGGTCCTATCTGCCTTGGGTAGAAAGGCTGCCTCGAGAGATCTTTTTGTATGTCTTTTGTATGTCTTTTGCATTTGGAGCAAGAGGATCGGGATAACCTAACCAAAGGATGTCCTTTTAGATGATTCTTTACTATGCACATGGAATCAAACCTCGGAGGATATCGATGCTATCGCAACAAAACTCACACAAAATGCCACAAGCCTCATGCATAAGATGCCCAGCCTATTGAAAGTTAGTAAAGCGGTCGATGATCAAATATGGAAAAAGAAATGGAAAAAGAAACATACCACAGTACAACATAGCAAGATTCTTTTCATCACACGCCTGCTGCACCAATTCATTGACAGTAGCAGTGACACTGAGTGTTTTGCTCAGTTTTTTCGCCACGACAGTCAACGCACGATCAGCTTCACTAGGTTCATTCTCGTTCCCACTCTTCGAGACGAGAGCGTCAGCTGCGCCAGGCAGAGCTGGAGGTCCATCACCGGCTTGGTTGTCTTGCATCTGCATTTTCTTAATCCGGAGCGGGGAGACAGTCCAACTATACAACGGATCATAACGTAACACGTCAAGGATCGTCATTATGCTGTACGATTCTTGGCGAAGGGCTTCCAGTGTGAATTCGCAACAGCGCCGGAAAACGCCTTCGGTTTTAGTGATGCCGAATCCATCAACTAGATCGCGGGTCAACCGGAACGGTACTACCTCAGGAACAGGTAGCACACGACCTTGTTCAAAGGCCACACCGAGATCAATGTGCACCACTTCTCCGGTTTTCTCATCTAGGAGAATATTGTGTCCATGTCGATCGCCGAGCCCGAGAACATGACCGAGGATAGAGATCGCAGCAGTACTTCGTGTGTAGGCTAACCGTTTGCTAAACCAGTCATCGGGGTTGTTGAACTTCTCCATGAAGAAATACTTCATTACTGGATGGAAGTGCTCGGTCACCTGTCTGTAAGTTCTGACACGTTGCTCAAATGATTTGGTTTGCACATCGGCGATGTGTTTCCGACAAGAGTTGGGTTTCATGTCCTTCGGGAAGTATTTTTGATGTGCGGGCATCAGGTAGTCGTGCAGGGGAATTGTGTTTGGGACGAACTCAATAATTCCTGCGCTTGGTGTCAATGGGAGAACCTTGTATGTCCGGATGCCTAGGCTCCGCTGGCGTGTGGGTTGGTGGTCTTTCAGAAGACTGCTAACTTGCTCAAACACTTGCTCCATGATGGCATCTTGCCGCAGGTCGTCATTTCCTCCCTTGTACTATTGTTTTGTTAGTTTTTTGGTTGAGAAAGTTGATGGACTTCAAATAAACATAAAGCTCACCAATTGCTTGTAGCGCTCGCCGCTGGATGCAACGGCGGTCACAATTTTCGGGGCGCTGACGCCGGAAGCAATCGTGAACTCAGGTTGGAACTTCGTGACCGTAGGAACGTGACTGTAGTCGCAATCTGCACGGAGGTCGATTTTCATTGTCGGTGGTGGCAGTTTATAGGTGACGGCATCTTGCCCAAGACGCTGGCCAGTAGCTAAGTTCTTCAGTGGAACCTTAGCACCACTTTTGTATTTGCTGTCTGGTTTGTCGATTGCAAATCGAACATAGCTGATGTTCACATTGTGCACAGCAATCCAAGTCTGGCCGATGTGACTATCGTTCTTTAGACGATCCACAAGCTGATTCGCAGCACGGAAACGTGAGTGAGACGACTGATCTTTCCCTCCCTTGGACTTGCTGCTGGCAAAAATTTGGTACATGCCATGGAAAGGATGCTCAACACATATTCTGAATACCAATCGAGTGAGCAATTTCTGGAAGTCATCAGAGACATCGAGCAGACGAGAGGATAGCTGGTTCATTAGTGGTGCAAATTTCCGGCTGGGTACCTCGTTGAGATACCGAGATACAGCTGAATTTGCAGTCTCACTGTCTGATTTGTCAAGCCAGAGTGCACAGAAACGTAGAGCATCGTTGTTGTAAGTATCGCTTTCCCTCAAACTGAGAAGGTAATTTTCAAGGCACTGCTGCAGGAAAGCCTCCCGACTTCGCAGCAAACGTTGATATTCGCGGTCGTCAAGGTCGAACCATTGCTTTGCTTTGGCTCGATAATTCTTTAAGTATTCTCTCTCTTTGCCTGTGGCATTCTTCATCAAGTCTTCCAGGCCAAGGACTTCTTTCTCCTTGCGATCACGTAGTTGTTCCACCCGCTTGAAATCTTCAAGTCCATCTGGGTTCAGGAGCTGCTGATCACAAAAAGTTGCAAAACCGTGATATACCCGTCCAGCTTCTTCTCCGTCGGAGCCTCCTTTCAATTCCTTGACTGCAGGATATAGGTACTCTTGAAGAATCGAGTCGGGCTTTTCTAAGCGCGCTTCGGCAACGTGGTGACCCTAAACATGATATTAGCATTTTGGATGGAAAGTCTTTGCGTGTTCCCTTCAGCAGTCTCTGAAAGGGCATCGAACTTACTAAAGTCACGAGAAGTTCAGCCCGACTGAGGGGGATTGCCTGCTTATGAAGGTCATTCTGGCCCTTCAGTTGCTGGAGCATGCGAATGGACGCGGTCATCTCTCCTTGATCCCACAGAACATTGGCAAGATCGAATTTTGCAGCTCCGTCAATGTTCATTCCCAACGCTGCGCACGGTTCGGCAATCTTCGAAAGACTCATTGCAGATTTGAGCGATGCCTGGGAGATACCATGAGTCCTTGTGATTTCCAAGGATTGTCGAATGACTTTCGCTTCTAGAAGTCGCGAATCCTCGAGACTCAGTTTTGCCCGTGACTTGAGGATGTCGTTTTTCCTGATTGATGAAAACAACGCCTCATGCCACGACAAGATTTCTCCAACTTCATGATAACTGCTATAGTCAGTATGTATTCTGTAGACATGTTTGGAAAGGAAAACACTCACCTCTCAGTTTTCAACCAGTTGCTTCTCGCCATAATATTCTGCCACCCTTCCTCCATATCTTCAGAACACACGGAGTGCAAAGTGTCGCTGATCTCAGTCATAATTCCCAACGTGCGCATCGAGCTTCGTAACTGAATAGCGGATCCACTGGTTTTGAGAAGAGAGCCCAGAGTTGTCAACAGGCCGCTTTCGATTGAGCCAGTGACCTCGAGTAGAGAGCCTGAGGTATTGAGACTTTGGAATGTACGGAATACAGTGGCAGATGGTGATGCATCCAGAGGTGATACCGGAATATCCCATTTTTGAAGACTAGTTGCAGCCTGCAACATGCTGTCAAAGGCAACAGGGGCATCGTTTGCACTGCTGGAGGCAGAGAGCATCGTATTGGCGATGCCTTGGAGGTTGGTAGCATTCAAAGCCTTCAACACTCCGTACGATTCTGCATTGTCGGACATCTGTATTTCACTGTCGTATTTTGCACTCTGGAACAGGAGATTCTTGAACCCGGAGCTTTCATACTCCAGCCGTTCCATGACGCTGTTCAAAGATGAGCTCTGCTGAATGCCATAAAATAGATCCGGGTCATCGATGTTTTTGAAAACGTCATGCAGTAAAGCAGGTGGTGGCTCATATTTAATGACAGATGACCGACGAGATGTCGCAAGAACTCGGGATGTTTGTATTTCCAGGAAAAGCAGCGACGTCTTATGCAAACCGCAGCGATGTGCAGCCAAAGATGCCTCTCCGAAATCAATATCAAGCCATTTATCGCGTTGGACTATAGTTGATTCATCTGGCACAGGTTGATTGCGAAGGTATAGAATGCAGTTGATTACAAGCTGAGCGTGAGGTAATGTTTCCTCATCAGTCTCAGACAACACCTGTTGGAAAGTAGTAGAGATATCTTCTCGGACCTCCCCCTTCTCGCCTTTATCGTCCCTTTCTGAGAGCAAAACATCATGAACCACGTATGGCAACAGCTGCACTGCTAAGCCAGGAGTCACATTGAGAACTTTGCGAAGGGAGCCAATGACTGGGTCTTCTAAAGCAGCATTCGATAAGAACAGGGAAACATTGCGAGCCCAGTCAGGAACCGACAGCCCAGAGGCGCTGGTTACTGCATTTTCGCATCTCTCCTGCTCCGAGTTTGAAAGTAAAACGGCGGGACATATGTATGGGTTCCAGATGAGGGCTTTCATCAGAGATTCGGGAATTACTTCGCTGCAACCTTGGAAATCCGGATAATGCGCGATATTGCTGACAATCAGTTGCAAAGTACGCTCAACCAGGCCGGCTTCAAAGTGCCTTTGCACATGTAGCATATCGCAGAGCACCCGAAGAATTCTGGCTTTCGAATGGCAGAAAATATCAGACGACAGAGAAGTCTCAGGGGACTGAAACAGTGAGAGATCCTGTTCTCGCAGGAGCAATTGATCGATTTTCCCAGTGGCAGCAAAGGATCTTCCAATGACCCGAGCAGCCCAAAGTCGATACTGAGGTCCTCCATTGGATGTTTGAAGTGTGTGCCACAGAGACACAACATGGGAAGCAGGATCCACTTCTTCAGTCGAGACCCAATTCCCAGCCTCGGATGTCTGCTCGAATTCGGGACATAAGAGCGACAGAACAAGATCTGCCACAGGCTTACTCAACAGCGAATCCACAGAATCCCTGTCTTTGAGAACTTCGAAGACCAAATCCTTGCCAAGCTGTGCGCCTGAAGAGTCCTCGGATGTTGAGAATTTCTCGGCTAGTGAAACAAGTCGATCAAATGATTTTTTCGTCTTTGCATCCCAATCAGAGGAACGGAGTTCTCCAAGGAGCTCGACCAGCCATTGGTGGAATCTTTTAGCATTTGACTGCACAATTCTGAACTGACTTTCTTGAGTCGTATTCTCAGGTAATGACGAAAATATTCTACGGAGAGTGACCAGTGTCGAGACAGCAATGCCTGCAGTGAATCCTGGTGCGACCTGGAGATATGGGTTCCCTGCCTCGAGTAGATACCAGAAAACCCCAAGAGCATCCTCAGAACAATGAATGTCGCCAAGGAAAGGCCGCAAAGAGCTGAGTGTCATCTCTAGAGGATAGTCTTGAAGTATGATGGGACCAGCCACACAGGCTAGAATTCTTATTTTGCGGATGACAGAACAGGCATGAAGCGAGCCAAGGGCCCGATGTATGGATTCAAGCAGCGAGCGGCACACAAAAGACACCAGTGATGGCGTCCATATTGACTCAAAGTCAAACCCAGTGCGTCTGCAAAGAAACTCAATCTCATCCAGGAGATAGCGTGCTCGAAAGGAGGGCTGTTGATTTGCTGGCAGTAAATTTTGAGAGGTGCTTTTGTTGATTATTTGCGCCTGAATGTCGAGCGCATAACTGAAGTTTTGACGCTTTGAGAATGCTCGTTCGATCTGGTCATAGTAGTCGAGGGATTTGAAAAATGTCGCGATAATCAGTGGGAACTGACTCTCGATTTGTGTCACGAACTGGTCTGTCCCGAGAAGTTTCCGCAGACGGATCTCAACACCCTTGGGCTGACTACCCTGCCCCGGAGGAGTGCTGATATCTCGTGCAATGCTGTATGCCTCGGCCTTGTGAAACGAGGTCGCCAAAAGCTCGGGGTGTGGAATCTGGAGGTATTTCGCAAGCTCAATTGTTTCTTGTTCCTTGGCACGCATCATCATTTGCCCAACGATTTCATCTTTGACGTCCACCAGCATGTTTTGAAGGCTCTCATACCCAAATATGCTAAATGGCATAGACATGATACTTTGTGTCTCGGTCCATGTGTAAAGAATTTGAGACGAGAAAAGTCGAAATAGTTCTTTGGCGTCTTCTAGACCAAGAGTCTGAGAAACAGAGATCATACATCTCTCGGCGTACCACAGTGATAGTGGGACTTGAGCTGGGGTTTCAAATAGATGGTAGATGCTTCTTCGTAGCAAAGTGTGCCATCGAGAAGCCAACTGTGAAAGCACAAAAAGGCGGACTGCAATTCCCTCGATCCATTCCGGGTCTCGCGGGAGGCTTTCCAATACATCATCGAAGATAGCATTGTGGTCTTTGAGAAGAAACCGCTCAAATAAAGCAGGGATAAATTTTGCAATGCTGAATTTGACCTGAACACCACCTTCTCGAAGAATTGTGAATAAACTTGTTCGTGGCGACGGAAGAGACTGCTCATTGCCGTATGAGGGGCAAGTGCCAATCACCCCCTGGATGAGCTCGGCTAATGCAATGTAGACTTTCGGGGAAGCTCTTTTACGGGTCAACAGCACTTCCATAAACCAATTATACAAGTCCATAGCCGACTCTTTCAAGGTATCGTCAGGCCCGTTTGTCCAGGAGTCGACAAAGCTGGTCATCATGCGGATGCAAATGCAATGTGAAGCCTCACATCGCTCCATTTCATAAGACTGTAGACATTTTTCACCCAGATCTTCCAGGATGGAGAGCAGTTCCGAGGGTTCCGATTTCGAGCAGAGCTGGAAAATTTTAGGTAAAATAGCTTGGCCTGCCAGGATATCGGCTTCATCCAAGCCTGTCAGGTATTCAACGAGAGCTGACGAGTCAGAATCTGCTTGGGTTCTGAGAAATATCGAGAGTTGGATGGTTACATAGCGTTGATATGCGACAGGGTCAAGGAAGACAGACAGAGAATTCCGGTTCAAGGTAAGAATAGTCTCATCAGTCGCCACTGTGGTTTCGGCCATGAATCGGTCGTCCAGATCCATAGGATCTTCGGCTGTAGATGGACTCTTTGAGCTCCGGCGGAAATACTCGAGCGTTTTGGAGAGTGGAGCAACGAGCTCTTTAAGACTACTCCGGATGGCAGGTGGGGTGTCTGAACTCGTTAAAGGACCGAGGAGCGGCGACAGCAAGTCCAAGCAAGATTGCACGAAAGCAGGTTCTCGAGTATGAGCTGCCAAAAAATCGCATATAGCGTTCCACAGACTCTGACAGTTTTGATGTAGATCTTGTGATCGAGATTGAGATTGCGATGATCGAGGAAGACATGCCATGAAAAGGGAAACCACAACACAAAAGGACGCCATAATCTGTAAGTTATCGGGAGTGATATATGATTTTTCTTCATTCATGGCGTACCATGCGTGTAGAAATGAATCAGATCTCACTCGAAGCAGATCTAAGATCACTATGTCATCAGGGTCTTGCCTAGAGAATTGCTCCAAGGACCATGTTTCCTGCAGGCCCCAGGGGTTTACTGCGGCAGAATTCGTATGAAAACCATAATCTAACAATTCGCGGTTCTCGTGTAGAAAGAACCAAGTGCGGGCTATATGCCCTATTGGTCCTGTGACCTGGTAACGAGGAATGGCGAAGGATCGATTAGTGCATGACAAAAAAAGGTCTAGCAAGTCCAACGGACGGGCATACGCAGCTACTCGAGCTGTCTGGATTCGATCGGTCACCGAACCTGCAAAATTTGTCAGAGCTAGAAATCATAAAATGAGAATTTTGGGGTGTCGTACCAGCCCAGACTTCTCTTAGCCAGCCGCATATCTGTATCGATGCCTGCTGGGCTGATCCAGGATCAAGTTGTGTCTTCCTTCGTGCAATTGAGGCCCACAGCCTTAAAGACGAGTCTGAGATAGCAGATGGTCCATTGGCAGAAGTCAAGAGTGACCGCGTTGTGTCCATAGCTATTGAGTAATCCAATAAGTCTGACTGCAGAACCATACTCAATAGGTTACATGCAGCTCTCGATGTCACCGGAGATGAGAATGCACGCGTAGCAAATTCCACTACTCGTGGCCAGTGAGCTCTAATTCCAGGCGATTTGGCAGTAGCCCCGTTCGCAATACTGTCGTTATGTTCAAGTTAGGGCGTGCGTTTGTTCTTGTGCTTTTGGTAAGGTACATCTGGGTGCATTTCCAGAGTCTTTCCAGTCATGATTTATTTACGTACCTCGTCAGAGCAACCATTGTCCATGATGATATGGCGCCATTACTGTCAGGAACGTTCAGAACAAGCTGCTTGAAGAAGGGATCCTTCGTCTCCATGTCAATCTCGGATTCGAGGAATGGGATGAGTTGCAATGCGCATATTCTCCCTGTGCCTGTAGCCGAGACCGAGTCTCGGAATACATCTTGGATCTCAGAATTGAAGCGCTGCCTTTTGTTTGAGCCGTCGCGTGCTGACCCAGACTTGATTCGAGTATGTATACTGTCCGAGAGCTTGAACAATTCTGCAATCAACCAGAGGACTGTCCAGTTATTCTCCGATCTAGCAGTTCCGAGACGAGGTCCATATACTGGTCTGCTCTTGCATACCTCATTTTGATAGAGTGTTATTTCATCGATTTGTAGGATTTCCTTTTCTGACCGCTTGGCATATTCTGAATGAAGTGTACTGGCCAATCCTTCGATATCATGTGCCAGGGATTCAGATGGGTCTTTTCGAGCAGTGTCCACAAGGACGACCATCAACAGCATCAAAGTGATAAGTAACTCCTCCTTGAGAACCTGTAACTTAGTGGCCCATACGCGTCGAATTACTGGGATCAGGCCCAAGAGAACTGAACGGACAAGCTCGGATTGATCAAACATGATTTTTGTAACGACTGCATTGATGCTATTGAAAGCGAGCTGGTGTGCATTTCCAGCCACAGTTGACTCGACAAACTCCGAAAGTCCGTGAAGTATGCTTTGGGCTGTAGTTTCAAGAGGAGGGTTCGGACTCGTTGTCAAGAGTTGAATACAGTTTACAACTTCTCCAATGACATTTCTATTGCCGTCGTGCCTTTCCCTGCTGACTGAGACGGGGGCGATTACCCTTGAAGGGGTAGAACGAGTATCGCTGGCATCTTGATCTTCAGGAACGGATCGATAGCTGCCTCGAATACTCAATTGACTTTCTTCGTTATCCCGGAGGCTAATACTAGCAAGGCAAAAGTTTATGAGGTTTTCCCAGTCTTCTCCGTCAAGATGCTCAGTGTGAGGACGGTAGCGTAGAAGCGACGACAGACACTTGGTATAGTCCAGGCTCAGGGGTTCCCACAGACCTTTCCCAGGGACCGGTATGGTCTCAGTAATGTGATCGACGATGGCGCGGACTGTCTTGATCCTCAAATTCCCCAGAAAGAGGTCAACGGCCATCCGGAGTACGGAAGCACATGTCGAGAGCCGCGACGCAGAAGAGGTGTTTGTGGATTTTTGGGCTCGATTATATGTTGACCTTTCTGCTGCGACGAAACGGAATAGTGATTCGAAGATCTTGTGGCAAGCTTTGTCATTGAGTGTTTGTCTAGGTAATTAGAAGCCTGGTTAGTCTTTGATAGCTTGCATGGTTCATTTGGGGGTAGTTGACTGCCTACAGCTTGGAGCTCTTCTTATTCTGCTGGAAGATGTGCTTTAAGTCTACGAAGTGGGTAAGCACCAGTATTTTTGAGATGAGAAGACATAGAAAGTATCAAACCTGCCAAACCATCCGAGCGGGCCTTCTGCTTGTCTGACGAGAGTAGGCTAATCGTCTTGTCAAGAAAGACCTCCCCCATCGCGTCTTCTTGAGGGTCTTTTTTATGGTATTGTTTGGGATCTTTGTTCGTATCTTCTCTCGTATTTTTCTTCGGCGTAAAACAAGCCTTGAAACATTGAGGGTCAACAATTCTGCTGGCATCTGGTAGAAGAAGACATCTCAAATCAACCAGTCTGTGCAGCTAATAAATGAGTCGATAAGCGCCGAAGTGATTGTAGTGGAAAGTGGAGTGGCAGTACTTGGGAAAGCTGTCTACCGCCCGATTTTTGTCGCGTTCCGCCTTCCTGGACTCTGGAACAAACAGAGAGCTTGAGCTTCACTTCCCAACTTCACCCCGCCGTCATGGCAGAGCTCCAGGACACTCGGAATGGCCTGCGTGGCCTGTATCAGGATCTCTCTGCCCTTTCGAACTCTCAACTCCCCAACGTCGATCGCTTGTGTTTCGAATTGGAGATCCATATCCAAGACTTCCGCAAACTCCTAGACAAGCCCGCAAAGAACAATGCCAGCCGTCAAGCTGTTCTCTCGGGTAAGTGGTATCTTGATATCTCGGTTGTCCCAAGAAGCTTTGCCGGTCCGTTTTGACAAGCTACTAACATCGAATGCGATATGCTAGGGAAGATCACCGTTGCCGACGTTGAATACTCGGTGAACCAGGATTTCCAACAAGGCGCACTGCAACTTGCGGATGCGCTTGACATTGATGAAATGGAAGCAGCAGTTATGTTTCTGGCCGCCCAGGAAAATTCACAAGCGCTGGACAGGCCACCGCTCATCACTGCGATAATAAGCTTCCACGAGCGCCGCCTTTTTACCCTCGAGTGTCTACGTCTCATTTTCCGAGAATCGCGCGAAATTGAACATGAAGCGACCCACCCTATCATGCACGAAACACTCGCCCACGTTTTGGAAATTAAAAACGGCCCTCTGCGGAATGCCTCCCTCTTCGCGCGAAAAGCCTTGAGTTCCATGGCTGACATCCAGAAATGGCTCTCGCTCCTTGGAGATCAAGTTCAAAAAGCCTCAGTTGTCGGGCAGGAAAATGACCGCGATATCATGGAGGCCATTGAATTCCAACGTACGAGTCTGCAACAGCAGCATGAGTCACTCGGAGCGATCCTATTCTACATGTTCAAGGGGACATACACAAGCTCTGAAGACTTCCGCATACTTGTGAACCAGTTGAAGAACATTGATCGCTTTGATGGACTTTTGTTCCACTACATTCCAGTCACAATCGTGTCTTTTGTACAGCATGGTTCTCCAGAGGGATCTGGATCCGAGAAGGAGGCACGAGACCTGCACAAATTAGTCACTACATCCAAGGATGGCCAAGGCTGGAAGCTGTCAAATTTCCACGCCGCCCTTGTTGCGCTGTGGCTCTCGGTATACAGTGGATGGTACTTCGATGGTCTTTTATCTCCATCAATCGATGCGGAGAAGGAATCCGAAGAGCGTACGAAGATGTTCATGTCTTCTCTCGACGATGGCGCCCTTGATTTCATGCTTGCGATCTGCTCCAGCGTCAACACCGAGGAATGGGCGGACCCCGCGCGGAGCGAATTAGTGACATTACTACTCAGGGAAAGTGTCGTATCCTTGCCTGATCCCGAGCCATGTTCTGGATTTATGAAGGAGCTTTTGATGGAAAACCTCGAGGTCTTCGTGGAATCATGCGTTGCAAATATGCCTGACGCGGTCCGACAACTGAAATCGGAAGAGGACTCACAACGACTGGACCAGATCACCGCACTCAGAGATGGCCTCACTTCTAACCTCCACCGTGGCTTGGTAGAGGTGCGGACTCACCTCGAGTCCCTTCTTATGATAATTTCATTCGCCTTTGAGCACCGACAAGAAGCCGCCCAAGAATTTTGGGCTGACCCCGATGGGAATCTTTATGGATTCCTTCAATGGGCGTCCAAACGGCAAACTGTTCCTCGGGTGAGCGCTTTTTGCGAAATGCTGTGTTCGATATCCGAAGGCGAAGAAAATGCAGCCGCGGCGCATCGATTCCTGTCGGAAGAAGACAAATTCATGGCCTCCAAATTCAAACGATCCACAACAATGAATTGGTCGCAAATGTTCGCTGAACTAAAGCTTTACGCCTCTCGGGTCACTGAGAAGCCTTCCACTACAACAAGCCCCCAAGGGCCGCAAGGGATCTTTCGTCCACGGAAACCAGAGCCGGTGGAGATGAATGAGCCTGAGAGCCCAGTGATGCTGACATGCTACCTTCGGCTGATAGGCCACCTGTGCAAGCAGAGCCGACCTATCCGAGACTGGATGCTGCAAAACGAATCTTTCAATGTAGTTAGCACGCTGCTAGACCTGTGCAGTGGGCCGATTCCATCGCACCTTCGGGCGACTACCTTTTCAACTCTCTCCGCATTGATGACTGACAAATTTTCCACCGTTGGAAACGAAACGTGGTCCCGTCTCGATGGGTGGTTATCAGGAGGAACCGGGGCGTCCGGCATTAGCAAAGTGCCTTTGGTTTCCAACCCTGCCGTCTGGCACCAGCAACAAGCCTTGCAGAAGATTGGAGAGAACTTTGACCAGACGAATGCATTTGTTGTTCTTATCAATGCACTTACTGCTCCCTCCTCCGACGCAATTGACGACCCAATGTCACTTCCTTTCCCGGAGACCTTGGGTGGAACTTATCGCATGTCGGGGATTGAGCCTTACATCGATTTCATCTTGGGGCACGCCTTTTCACGGAAGATTCAAGATCTTAACGAGTATCAATCCCGCATGTTGACCTTCAACTGCCTGGACTTCGTTGTAGCCAGCTTGAAATCCTTCAATGAAGACCTAGTGTTACTTCTGAGCCAGCCATCCGTGTCTGATTCTCCGACGCAGACTTCATCGCTACTCACCTACGTGCGCTCTCACCCGTTCGCCCGCGTGGTGGAATGGCTTTTCAACGAAGACGTACTCAAATCTCTGTTTGCAGCCTCTAAACAAGACGTTTCGGATGTTGCTACCGCGTCACCTGACTCTGTTTTGGTTCTGACCTTGCACCGGAGTCTAGAGGTTATGAACCTGCTTGTGGACATGCAATCGACATACTTTAACATTGTCAAGCCTTTGGTACACTCCCAGCCCGTACCATCCCGGACCATCGTCGCGAACTCCTCGCTCGCTTCATTTGAGGACACCGTGCTGAACAATCTGACACTCATCCCGTCACTCTGTCTCTATTGTGGCACGGCGCATGAACAACTCACCGTCATTTCCATGGCTTTGCTGGAAAAGCTTACTAGTTCCAGAAAGCTCAACAAGATGACTTCGCCGGAACTCATCAAGTGGCAATCCTCGAACAAGATTGTGGAGGTGCTTGCATCTGAGGTCGACGTGGATAGCATATCCCGGCCTCTTGTGTTACAAATGGAACCTGATGTAAGAGAACTTGATTTCGGCCCGAATGCCGCCGGCTATGTCATTCGGGAAAGCCTTCTTGCTCTTTTGAACAGCTGCCTCGGAACAATTACAGATCGCCCAACGGTAGCTCATCTGCTGCTGGGCTTCGACTGCGTGGGCAATATTCTTGATGTGTCATCGGAAGGGCTATTCGCAAATCAAAGTTCCTTGTTACATGCCATCGTGAATTTCCTGAAGTCTTATCCGGAGATCCTCGATGCGGGCATTATATCATGGGTAGTGCACCTCAAACGTATGGCTTTCGAAGTGTTAAAGCATTTGTGGTCATCGAAGCTGGCAAGCTACTACACCCTTGGTGAAATGCGTGCTCAGGCATTCATGCGCGAGATGTTTGCCTACCAACCGATCATCAGCCCGAGCACGGCCTGGAATGGATTCCCTATCGATTCAGAGGAATTTTGGCTTACAGACGCTGCCACTGCCTTGGCAGAATTCTTGCTTTACCGAGGTCACCTCTTCACATATGCTGCAACCGAGGTTCGCTCGACAGCAAAGGCTAGATCACCGGCTTTACATGCCCAAATTCTTTCAGTTTTGCTCGGAAATACTACTGCGGATAGCGGTGAACCAACCTCCAGTCCGTCCGTGTTTGATCTTTTCGATTTCGCAGATCTTGATGTTGGACGCGAGTTCAACATGCCCGAGCTTTACTTGCTCGGTGATGTTGCTCTTCAATTAGAAAGCAAGCGGGAGGATGGCGTGTACAGTATGGAAGGGGTAGAGGAGATGATACAAATGCGGAAGGCAGAACTCATGACCAATGGACCGCTCCGCCCGCATGATGAGGAACAGTTGCTAGCTGAGGCCAATGATCTGAAGTTGTTCATTCTTGCAACAAAGCAGAACAACCTGATTCAAATCAATCGCTATCACGCTCTCCGTTCCTGGGTAGAGCTCGTTGCTACGATGATCACTTGCTCTGCTATCGATGAAGGAAGCAGGCCGGCTTTCATTCTCCATTCAATCCAACTGATTCTCCCCAAGCTCACAACGGCAATCGAGGCAGATCTTCCCGAAGCACTTGAACTGGCACGATTGGCAGAATTGTTGATCGGTAGACTTGCGTCGGAGCCACCGGCAACAGATGTGTCTCGAAGCGGGGATGTTATTGACGAAAAGCTCCACCAGCTCTTCCAACTCTGCATCCGAGGTACCAACCTGGCAACAGGCAATGTGTTATTGAGAGAAACACTTTACAGTATTTGTTCCCACTACATAATACGCATCACATCGTCGAACAAGGGCCACGAAAACCTACAACGCCTTAGCCAACATGTCATCAAAGCGGCCGGTTCTAGCCTGATTGAGACCATGTGCGATGACGCCTATACTGGCCAAGAGTCGTGCCGTGCCTCCGCTCTTGTGCTATTGAACAGTTTAGCTGTTCTAGATCGCCAAACTGATTGTGTTTTGGCCGAGTTAATCTCGAGGTCAAACTATTTGAGTCTATTCCTGGATGCCTTGCGGTCTCTTCCCGTCGAACTTCAAAATGCCCAGGGAAGCGGTCAGTCATTTCCCCTTTGAAACAGCCATGTTATTATAACTAATCAAAACTTCAGATACCCCGGCACTACTGGCATACTACGAGTCGCTTTTGTCATTACTTCAGCGGCTGTCTCAAACCAAGGTCGGAGCAAATTGTGTGCTCAACTCTGGTCTCTTCCAAGCTGTGCACGAATCACGACTTTTCGCTGCTGATCCAGACATCGGAATTGGTCAGTCAATCATATCCAGCTCCAATTGTACTTTGCTGACCTCCTCAGACATTGAGAATCCCGATGCCCTTCAGAGGTATTACGATCTTCTCCTTTCGGTCCTTCAGGTCATTGTATATGCGGTTTTCTCCCGAGGTATCCACAACGAACAGCTTAAGGAGCAGACCCGGATATTTTTGGCCGAAAACCGGGCATGCATGGTGGGAATCTTCAAACGATCTGCGAAGATTGGAAATACATCAACCGCCCACCATAAGACTCTATGCGAACTAGTCAAGACATTCATGGCTCTTGTTACTGCGACGGATTTCATGGAGGTACGTTTTCTTTTCTTGCAATCTATTGAGCCGAATTGATGATCGTGTGACTAACTGAGTGTAGTTCGAGGAGCAGGAAGTCCAACATATCGCCCGCCCAGCGATGTTCTCATGAGTCTTTGACTACTGATGCTCACTGGAAAAATTGAGAAGAAATGCATGTATCATTATGACCCGGTGGAGTGCAGGCGGTTCCCAGGTTGAGCGATTTTATTTTGAATTTATTTGCATCACATTTAATCTGTCGTGTGTAAGATGTCCGTCCACTTCGACCGTTCGGGCCTTGCTGTGGCTATATTTTGTAGAAATGAGTGCTATGTTCACTCTTGTCGAAGTAACAAAGCCAACAATTAAGTTCCTGGGTCGAGAGGCTATGTTTCTCTGATGGATAACTGATCCGTCCGAGGCTCCGAGGCGTACCCAGAAAATGCACACCCCAAACCTCGCATTAAAGCTCTGAGCGCATCGTTGACGATTATGTACGACAACTTTTTGGGAGCCTGATGAAAGATGCGTACTACTGTGGTTCATGATACTGTACAATTACTCATTTGGACCCTCGCATAATCTTTAATATACTTGGTAGGGGCATTGGCCATGTATCTTTTTTGATGTCTTTTTTGATGTCTTTCGTGTCATCTTGTTAGATATCATTTTTGCTGGCTGATTTCGTCTTCTAGCCAGCACAGCGAAAAGAATAGACACAAAGCAGCGTTACAAAACAGAGTATAGTCCATCGAAAGAAAGATGCTTCGGTCCCAATTATAATCTAGCCCTAACTCCCATCAATTTGATAATCCCGAGTTGACTGTACATATCAAATCTTGGAGTATATCCCAAAGTCCATACATGTAGTATATAGTATATAGTAGTGATACCATGCTCCTGCCTTTGGTGAGGTCGTAGTTTCCTTGCCCTAACTGGTTTCCATGGCCACCCATAGTTCCTTCCTGTATAGCTTCATCGTATTCTGTTTAGCATCTCATCGTACCTTCCTGTTGCCATTGCCCGTTGCCATGGATCATCCCCAACTTGTTATTTATTTCCCCCCAGTCCTCTTTTCCTCTTTTCCTTTTCTTCTTCTCTCCCCCATGCCACTGGCTATTTTTCAATTGCTCTTGCTTTTGACTACAAAACCATTTCTTATTGCTTTCAAAGCTTTTCATCATGCACCCTTCTTCTCCTACTTCTTCTTCTTTTGGCAGAAGGCTTCATCCTTCTCGCCTCCAGCTCCTTTCTAAACATCGCCCACATCCTCTGAAGTCATGCCTCGCCGCCTCGGACTCTGACCGGGACTCCACCCCCTCTGAAGAGCTTCGCGTCCGGAAGACTGTACACTTCCCCGAGGACAAACTCTTCCTAGAGCGGGTCAGGACAATCCCGGCTCGCAAGGATCGGTACCAGAAGACCATCTTCAAAAAAGGTCAAGTTGCGGAGACGAAGTCGTTCCTCTTGTACACTTCGAATACCTCAGGCTCGAACCAGCGGTTCCTCTCCAAGCTTCCTGGAAGCGATGGACCTCGGTACGAACGCCATTCCCAGTGGATGAGCGTTGTTCGTGCCCGCCAACTCGCCGCTGCGTATTCCTCTCAACCCCGTTCTCCGCAATCTGCACCTTCCTCCGATGGGTCCCCCTTCGACATGGCTTCCCTGAAGGACACCCTGCCTGAGCCTGCCCCCAGTGGCTCACCGCATGGGTCTGCCTTCGACATGTTCTCTTTGACCGATGCCTTGCCGGACCCAAATGACACCTTCGACATGCGCTCGCTGATGGATGCCCTGCCTGAGCCTGATGGTTCACCACGCGGGTTTGCCTCCGACATGTCCTCCCTGAAGCGTGCACTTCCCGACCCTGATACTCCCTCTGAAGTATCGTCCCTTGCACTTGCGCCCAAGTATGTGGTTGCTCCCCACTCCTACGATCTACCTGCAGAGGTTCATGTACGTGCGGTTCACACCCACGTTCAGGATGGCCCCTTCGCCACCTGCTTCTACAACCTCTGTGGGCTCTGCCTTGTGTTGGGGTTCTGCTTCCCATGCCTTGCACCAGCATTATATGCTGCGCTTGTGCTCCTGACCATTTATGGGACGTGCTTTTGATGCTGCCGCTGACGGTCCATATTCGGTGTCCTCGCTCCTTCCTGACTGGCTGGCTTCCTCTTTCTTTCTCCCTGCTCCTTCCTCTGCTGCCTTTATGTTGTTGTTGTTGCTTTCTGGGTCTGCTTTTTGACGTTTTGTTCTGTTCTGTTGAGGCTTTTGCCGTTTGCTTTTGTGAAAACAAAAACCCCCCCAAAAAAATTGCTTTCGTGTTGGTTGTTGGCGTTTTGATCTGTTCTGCTGAGGCTTTTGCCGTTTGCTTTTGTGAAAACAAAAAACCCCCCCAGAAATTGCTTTCGTGTTGGTTGTTGGCGTTTTGGTCTGTTCTGCTGAGGCTTTTGCCGTTTGCTTTTGTGAAAACAAAAAACCCTCCCAAAAACATTGCTTTCTGTGTTTCTTGTTGATTTTTTGCCGTTTTTTGTTTTGTTTTTTGTTTTGGTTTGTTTTGGGGATATGGTAAGTACTTTGGAGAAAGGGGGACGACGTCTCTGTCTGTGATCGTGCGGGAGGCAACGGAGCGTGTGGTGGCTCAATTGGATGGCGACGAGGGTAAGTATTTTCGAGCATCCGATGGCTTCAAGTCCAAGAGCTAACATGGCGGTCAATTCCAGGTGGCTGGCGGGCATCAAACCGATAGAATGAAACGTCTCTGTCTGTGAACGTGCGGAAGGCAACAGAGCGTGTGGTGGCCCAATCGGGTGGCAACGAAGGTAAGTCCTTGTCAAGTATCTGATGGTTCCAAGAGCTAATATGACAATCAATTCTAGGTGGCTGGTGGGCGTCGCTATCGAAAATTGCACTGATCAAACGTCGCTGTCTGTGAATATGCGGAAAGCAGCAGGACGTGTGGTGGCTTCATTATTTTCTCCTTCAAGGTAAATATTATTCCACCCCGTCCTTTTGGCTTGCTTCATACTAACCGCATGTCTTCCGGGGGAGCGGTTTGGGGACGTCTCTGTCTGTGAACGTGCGGAAGGCAACAGAGCGTATGGTGGCTCAATTGGAGTGGTGACGGGGGTAAGTATACTCCAGGCCTCTGATGGCTCTATCCGCTAATATCCACAGTTGGTTGGTGGGTATCGTCGCCACGAATCGAACCGATCGAAGGGAACGTCTCTGTCTGTGAATGTGCGGAGGGCAGCAGAGCGTTTGGTAACCTGCTTTCCCCCTTGATTCTATCCCCTCAATACTTTTGGAGACAGCGTGGTTGAGCCGCAAGGCCGTCCTGCTTCGTATGCTGACATCGTATAGCTCGGTCGAACGTCTCTGTCTGTGAACATGTGGAAGGCAGCAGGACATATGGTGGCTTCATCTTTCTTTCTTTCAAGGTAAATATGATTCCACTCTGTTTTTCTTCGTCTTGATTGCATACTAACCACATGACTCCCGGGGGAGGGGTAGGGCGAACGTCTCTAGCTGTGAATATGCGGAAGGCAGCATGACGTGTGGTGGTTTCATCCTTTGGCGAAGGGAGTATGTTGATGCATGGATTTCTGTGGCTGCGCTAATTGACTTTTCAGTATCCGCTGGTATCCTGATACTTTTTTCTTTTCTTTTTCTTCTTTTTTTCATCATGTGTTCTCGCAGTGCGAGGGGTATGAAGAAGAAAGGATGAAGTTGAAGCCGAGTATATTTAAGTGGTCTGTGCTTGTCTACAACCCTGAAATGGGCGACCATCGAATACGAAACCAGCTTTACTATTGTTCGTGTACAAGCAACCGTCCAGAACATCATAGGATGTCTATCCAGACGTCAGGTACAAATGGTCTCGTCCTAGCAATTCCCGTCGTCACGGTCGGTGCTGGGAAATTGCCTCTGCATTACCTATAGGGTTCCAGTGCCTCTGTTGATCACGGTGTCATTGTGCGCGAGCGTGTTGGTCATGCCAGGCACCGTGGCAGTTGAGACACCAGTGTTCTCGATTGCTGTCAAGAACTGCGAATAGAGCAAGATCACCTCCCGTCGAGGATACTGTTGGAACATCCCTGTTTGCAGCTGCGGTATCCGTATTCATTGTAATATACGCGCTGTCTGTCCTAGGTATGGAGATGAAGATGGAGATGGTCGAAGTGAGATGAGCAGGACTCAATGATCCTCGTCAGTACTTAGCCTACTGTTCTTGGGGTATTGCCAGACTCACCAGTCCACAAGAATGAGTAGTGATTTCGTGGCCGCTGTAGGTAGCTCCAGAGAAGCCTTCGTCAGGGACAGGGAAATGGGAGTTGATTGTGGATGTTCTCGCTTCCTCACGGGTTAAGTTGAAGCACAGTCATTAGACCACGACATAAAAATGGCTGACACAGCTGCCAGGCCTGTACAGGAGAGAATTGAGATTGAATTCAGATCATGTTTCGTCTCAAAATATAGAAGACAAGTGTGATAATCAAGGAGAGAATGGGATTAGCGCTTTTTTTTTGTCTATAGTATGACAGCATTTTCTAACAGCTAATAACTGATAGAAGTGTAACCAGACTCTGTTCAGACTGGAGTTAAAGCTATATCATGTCTTCCATGTATGATATAAATATGCATGATAGGTGTTTCGGGTTGTCACTTAGGGCTAATTATAACAAAGCCTGAGGCCGAGACCCGAAATCTGCCCTGTAGTGTTTGGTTTGTTTAATTTTACACAGAATTAACTTATTTGCTATCGTCAGGGATGAAGCCTGAGGTTCTGGTATTAATATCAAATCACTGCATGATGCTCCTCTGAAATATGCGGTTCTCGAAACTCGAAACTCGGAGGTCGAGGATTGATATACTCGAACCACTCCACGAATGCACGGGGCTACAACTACAATAAAAATACAGCAGTAATGAGAGAAAAGCATATTAGAAGGATATTCGAGACCACTCCTAAAGGACGACACGTTAATCTGTAAACAAACTCGGGATGCAAGAAAAGCGCCAGCATAACGCCAACCCATGAAAAAGATAAGAGAAGACAGCACAAACTCACAAGACCAGTAACAAGATCAAGTAGATGTTTATGTATGTTGCAAGAAGGGGGAATAGTTGTAAAGAGACAACCCACAAAGCCCGGCCTGAGAACCAAAACTCTATACAAGTCGTGACGTGTAAATGCGCTGAAACAGATCCAGAGAGGTGTGAATGGTGTGTGAGTATAAGGTGGAGGGGGGGCGAAGGGTATGAGACGCCAGAAACCGGAATGGATACAAGGTTGAGTGCGAGATATGAGATAAGCAAACGCTCAACGGGTCGAGGATAGCAACAGAAATATGAGAAAGATAAGACAGGTAGATCATGGACTAGGGAAAGAAAGTCAATGGGCCACGTGGAATGGCAAACTCAGGTATCCGATGAACGCACTACGGTGGTGTCGGAGTTTGTCCGAACTCGGCGTGGTCGCGAGGCTTATTGCGGGATCGCATGTACATGGCATCAGAGTATGTGTTGGCTGGGGGATCAATCGGGCGGGGAAGACTTCTGTACTGTTGCTGCTGTTGGGTCACAACCTCTCTTGCGTAGAACTCTACGAGCATGGTCCCGTATGACTCTAGTTCTTCGACGGTGATGGCGAGGCGGAAGTCGTTTAAAAGGAGGAACTGTAGTTCCAAGTGGTTGAGCTCCACCAGTGGAAGACCGCCAACCTGTATATCATGATTAGTTGTGATCCATTAGTCAGATCAAGAATCACATACCTTTGCATAACGTGAATTGGTGTAGAAAACATCAGAAAAGAACTTGCTTGCACAGGTCACAGCGGCGATGACCAGTCGATGGATATTAAAGCTATCAACGACGAAGAAATGTGAAAGTGCCTCAGGATCCGACTGAGGTGAAAGGCCGGGTGAGATCGAAGTATTCGACCCCTGCGAGTCCTGCGCAGTAAAGCCTGTGGAGGGGGGAGGTGTCGCCATTGGAGAATCCTGCATCTGGTGGTCTCCTGGAGACTCGGTAGATGCGGATGAAGATCCGGATTCCTCGGCAGAGTCCCAACGTTGGTGCAGGTGGTCGAGCTGATCGCGGTTGACCAGCTCAGTCATACGGTCGAAGTAGACCAGCAAGCTTAGGAAGACCTCGTAGGTTGTAGGGCAATATTTGTGAATGCGAGTCAAGTAACTCAGGATGGTGATGGTCGGAACATTCTTTCCGTGGAATGCGAGTACGCTGGTAGCCTGAGGGCTAAGGTTGGAGGTGCCCTCGGGTGGCGGGATGTGGCGATGTACATGTTCGTGATGCATATCATTTGTAGTCGTGATCTTGGTCAGAAGCCCAGCGACCATCTCGATGATCTCCGTGACCGGCATGGAGCTAATCTCATACTGTCGTTGCTGCGACGCCGTTCCGGGAGTGTGGGAGCTCCGCGATCCCATCAGATCCTCATTGGCGAGACTCTGGATATGGGACAAGCTTTGGACGCGAATGCGACTTGGTGAATTGGCTTCGGAGCCTGGCACAGACTGCATGGACTGGTATGTGGGTTGGAGGCGCGGTGAATCCGGCGCTAGCTGATTAGAAGAGTATGGGTTGATCCCGCTCTGGGTTGGTGGGGTATGTGTTGACGTGTAAGAGTCCGGAGGAAAGGCATGGTTGGGATGAGACGTCATCGAGGGCGGTCGTGGGGTGAAGTTGGGAGTATCGGAAGAAGCACGGGAAGCTTGGGGTGTGTATGAGTTGATGTAAGCCGGTACATCATTCGCATGCACAGGAAGCCGAGCAGAGCCTACGGACGGTGGGGCAGTAGAGGTGGGGGGATTTGAGGAGGAAGTCGAGTGAGTGTCCATTGGCTGGGCGAACGAGTAAACTGAGTCTGAACCTCCCAACACGTCGTTATGATCCGACGGCACGTGGTTGACGACAACGGAGCCCATGTCAAGGCTATCGTGATCTGTTTTTCTGCGGGAACACGGGTCAGCAAGGCGGTCGCAGCTCGGAGGCCATTAAACCACAGGTACGTAGAAAAAAAGAGAATACAGAGAATAGAGAGGATAGAGGGGATAGAGAGGATAGAAATGATATACGCAATACAAGGGAAAAGAGAGAGAGAGGGGTTTGCATACACTTTTAATTACCACAAGGGCTAGACCACAGAATCGGGGAAAATCCCCGGTCTAAAAAGGAGAGGTCGAGGATCAACGACTGTCGATCGAATCCATTGAAAAGGAAGAGAATAGAACAGAAGAACAAGATAGGGGAAGAGGACAAGTAATCTGGAGAGATATGGAGAGATATGGAGAGATATGGAGATATATGGGGAGTTGGGGAAGGGGAGTTTGGGTCAAAGTGAGATCGGTGAGGTCAGAATGTGTGGCTCGGAGATGAAACAGGATTCAATTAATTAAACACTCAAACTGGGAACTTGTATATAATTGTCATTCTTGTTTGGACTAAATAATAAAGGAAATATATATCAAAAAAAAGGAAACATACTCTTCAAAAAGAGATTATCTACCTGTCATCTTAGTAAAGAGATATAAGAAAGACGGTGTAGAGGGTCTATAGGTCAGGATATATTGACGAATGATAGAACGATCTGCGAGCCCGTGTTAGGGATGATTCGGACATTGTCTTAGCGTTTACTTTACCCTCAGGGGATTTGATATGTTAGTCCGGGGATGAATCCATCGAATATTAGAATGCTAATGCGGATATTTCCCGACATATAGAATGCATTCTCCTTCCAGGATATAAACTTGCATCAAAGAATAATAATGGAGAGCATGGCAGTTCATATGCTGCATGTGGGATGTGACATGTTCTGCCTATCTAACCTTAGAAGGTCTGGGCAGTACTAATGGATACTGCAGATCTAGTGTTCGGTTTCTGTGTTCTACAAGCTACTACAGTATCAAGTCCCTCATACCATATTGTAATAGACCAGGGTATATAAATCCGGCGTTTTTCCCAGCTCATGTATAACACTTGGCAGTTATGACCCAATAGCCAGTTGGCCGAACACTTCCGATCTGGTGCCTCTTGAACTGCTCGGTCCTTTTCGCCCTACATAGCCCGATGATAAAGGTGGGGGGTATGGCAGCACCCGTGGACTAGTGCCAGACTTGTCATAGATTCGCGCTCAGACACTGTATATCCCTCGGTGGGGGCGGATAACAGAATGCGAAGACCGGAGAACTGGGATCATGAAACCATTTCATTTGGAGATGGACGCAATATTAGAACACTTATTAATTCGTCACTCCCGGCCCGGTGTAGCCGTTGTCTGGCAGGTAGAGATGTCTCACGGCACCGGCCTTGGTTAGGACCACAAGACGAATGACACCACCGGAGCTGCCGTCCCACTTAATCGCCTCCTGCAAAGCACTCCGCACGAAATCAATGCCCTCTTCCTCCGTCATCTGTTCCCGCCAGTGGGCATCGGTATAACCGTAGATGTAGGTTGAGCCCGAACCGCCGATAGCGAACGACTGTTTGTGAAGGGATCCTCCCAAAGGTATCGAGAACACCTGACCTCCATGACGTGCATCCCATCCGGCAAGGATGATACCCGCACTATTGCTCAGTTAGCATGGATTTCGAAACCAACAACCGATGATGCCAAAGACTCGGGTACAGACCTCAACGCATCCTTGTTCTCGTAACACAATTCCTGGAAGAGTGATGCAGCAACCTGTGTGGTAGGGGCCTCGGCGTTCGTTACGCCGTACATGTTGAGATGGTAGGAGACAATGTCGGCCACAGCCTGGGTGTCTGCGGCGGAACCCGATCGACAGCACCAGATGGTGTCGTGCACCTGTGTCAATTTGTCGGTGACTCGGTTGGCAATGTAGGCACCGGTGGTTGTTCGACTATCTGCACCCAGAATGACTCCGTCTTTGAAGTTGATGGCCATGCTGTTGGAATGTTAATGGTGATGTTTGGAGATGGGAAGGTTCGAGAGCTTCAGCTCAACTCACATCGAGGTTCCCAAGCTGAATGAAGAACGAGAGGTTAGTACATGTTATATAGCACCACAGCAAATGATATCATCGTGGGATTAGCTTACTTGACCTCACCAGACTTCAGGTGGTTCATGTCGACGTGAATGCCATCTGGAGAGATGTTAGCTGGTTGCTGTCGGCGGATGACGATAGCTCTGCTAACCTTCACCGAGCATCCCTGATGTTCCATGGGGGGCGACCATTTTGTGCTGTGTTCAAGAGAAGATAGGGCGAGTATAAAGATGACTTCAATAGACCAGATAGAAACGGTAAGGAGAAGTAGGAGGTTAAGGGAAGAAGTAGAGGTGATGCTATCATGAACACAGGCAGAAGCTCACAACGCGGCAGCTCGGGCGGTGAGGCCCCAGCCCCTGCGATCGACTTATCTTCTCCCCCGCGAGACTCCTGAAGCTCAATTACCCTTTTCTTCTGTGGCTGTTCCTATTAACTTACTGTATCCATCTCTGGTTGCATTTACCATATTTGCTAGTCGATAATTTTGCAATACCAGAATCTCCCAGACCTCGTTTTGTCGCGTTCTCTATCTGGTCCCCACTCTTAAAGTGCCAACTTGAGCGCCATGTCCGACTCCCCTCCACCTCCGTCTTGGAGCATCAGCAGCATGGCCAACAGTGCTGCGCAGTTCATGCGACTTCCTGTTCTTGCGTCATCTGGTCTAGCTGTTGTTGCAAGTGGGCTCCTCTACTTCAAGCAAAAGTACGCTATTGGCATCGGCCATTTGTTTACGGAGCTAACCACTTTGCCTAGTGAACTAATCTACCCCCGCAATGTCCCAGTGGATGCGCGCACAAATGTCCCTAGTCCTCGCCAATTTGGCATCACCGACTTTGAAGACCTCCAGATCCCCACGCCCGACGGAGAGTCCTTGCACGCCTTTTTTCTCCGCCAACGACCAGGGCGCTTCTCTCGCAATCTGACAGTCCTGATGTTCCACGGAAATGCAGGCAACATCGGTCACCGTGTCCCCATCGCCAAAGCTGTGCAGGATACACTTCAGTGCAATGTTTTCCTGCTGGAATACCGCGGATACGGGATGTCCACAGGCACACCGGATGAAGCCGGTATCAAGATCGATGCTCAAACCGGCCTTGATTACCTACGACAACGCCCAGAGACAAGGGATACCGAGATTGTTGTCTACGGACAAAGTTTAGGTGGAGCGGTCGCGATTAATTTAGTTGCCACCAACCAAGAGCAAGGTGATATCGCAGGACTGATCTTGGAGAACACTTTCCTGAGCATTCGGAAGTTGATTCCAAAGTATGTTTTCAAATTATCAGCAAGATTTCCGGGCGAGTAACACTAACTTAAACTCAGTGTCTTCCCCCCAGCACGCTATCTGGCACGTCTCTGCCACCAATATTGGACCAGTGAAGATGTGCTGCCTAAGATCACTAAAACTCCGGTTCTTTTCCTGAGTGGACTCAAGGACGAACTCATTCCGTAAGTTCGTCTACTCCAAGCGCGGCGTTCTCATTGCTAACCTCCCTTAGCCCGTCCAATATGACCCAATTATTCGCCGTTTGCCAGTCCGAATGCAAGATCTGGCGCACACTCCCGAACGGCGGTCATAATGACTCTGTGGCTGAGCCAGGCTACTTCGAGCACATTCTTTCTTTCATTACGGAAGAAGTGCTATCTAATAAACAGTAGACCGATGTGACTTATTCCTCTTGCTCGGGTTGTTCGAATCCCCTCTGGCGAACCCTTTGCCTAAGACCTCCCGTCTCAGGTCTTCCTTTCCGCCAAGAAGTGTAAATACTTCAACCTTGGCTCCAATGCTTGGCTGTCAAACCGTTTTTCGACGGCCAATCTAGATGTCTAGTTTCGGCCCCTACAACACAAGAATCAATTAACAGGAACTGTTAATTATGACCATGATACCCCTGCCACACAACCAAGACACGACTTTTCCTTTGCATCTGTTCAAATGATCACGGCCTGCCTCTTATGGCCCATACATGGCTGTGACGACTTCCTTTATTGACCCCCCAAGCCCTCGGGGCGAAGGGCCATGCCTCCCATTTGATTGAGAATGGCTCTTTTCTTCTAACTCTTCTTGTCCAATATCCGTTCGATTCTTGTTTACTTCTTGTTTCCTCCTTGCTCACTGATATCATACTCGCGGTGTTTACAATATTGGCTCAAGGTCGGGCGCTGGGCGTGTTTCTTTTCTCTGCTTATTTTTCTACGGACCTTTGCCTTTCGCCTTGCTTATCAGCTCCGGCAAGTTTCCTTCTGTGCAAATACTAAACGGAGAACCCTTCGCAACCCGTACGAATGTAATAATTTGATTCATGATTATTTCACTGCGCATTCCTGGATACCCATCAACAGATCTTATGTTGATATTATCCGATGGTCCCCAAATTCCTAAGGTGGAGGCCTTGCACCCTCGAGAACCACCCATTGCTTACTTAGGTTGCTTCGGTGCCTGGATTGCCAGAAGAGGGGCATAGTAAGCAGCAGGCACGGCCCCGGAGCACCCCCCAGCTTACCCACATGCCCAGGAAACTTTCAAGATCCTCCGAAGGCCTGGAGAAACATAGACCCGGAAGGGAGTCTCATATAACTTACTCTACACTCAAATGCTGCACACACTTTGCTATAAGTACATTGTCATGTAGCACTTCAACCACTACTTTACACAATTTCAACACAATCAGCCCTAGCCGTCCTCTTTCCTGTTATTTCTCCCGAGTTCTTCTACTATCCCTTGTACTATTCCAAGTACAAGATGGACACTTCAAGTGACCAACCAACCATCATGACCCCAGCATGCAATACAGTTGAATGGTATCGACCAACCCTAGACCAGCTCCCTGCACCAACAGTGGAACTGTTCCTACAATACACAGGCTTGAAATCCGAAAACGAAGTCAAAGACCATATATACAAAATCCGCGACAAAGCATGGCAGATGTAAGCAAGACACCCTTGAAAACACCCCAGAATGAGCCATCGTGCTTTCTAGCAAAGGCAACGCTAATATCAAAGTCCCCATAGCCATCCATACCCCTGCATCGGACTATTTCGCTTCTTAAACTTCAGCATAAGCCTCTCCCCAATCTACACACAGGTAGTAGACCGCGTACGCAAGGGGCAGACCTTACTAGATCTAGGCTGCTGTTTCGGGCAAGACCTACGCAAGCTGGCATTTGATGCAGAGCTGTCTTCAGCCACGAACCTGATCGGGGCAGATATCGAGGGTGATTTTGTTCAACTGGGGTATGAATTATTCCGAGATGAAGATTCCTTCGGGGCGCAATTTGTGACTAGGAGCGTCTTTGACGAGGACTTCTTGGTTGATCGACGTGGGTCTATTGATATGATTTACTTGGGGAACTTTTTGCATCTGTTTGGCTTTAAGGAGCAGCGGGCTATTGTTGCTCGCCTTGGGAGGCTTCTTGTTCCTAGGGCTGGTTCTGTGGTTTTTGGACGCAATATTAGTGCGGAGCAAGGAGGGCCGTTCTTTATGGAGAGTCTTGGATGGGATATGTATCGGCATAGTGATCAGACGATTAAAGAGCTTTGGAGCACTGTGGATGTTGGGTTGTGGGAGGTGCATAGTCAATTATCCGGGTATGAAACCGCGACAACTCTGGGGGAGAGGTCTGGGGATTGGCAGGGTGGTGATACTAAACAGATGTCATTCTGGGTTGTTAGGACTGATGGTTGAATGTATTAGAAGAGAAATGATTCTTATAACCCGAGGCGAGCTGGAATAGAATAAAATTTATATATCACTAGCTTTATCCAATGGTTCGATTTCCTTGAACAAGGCCATCAATAAGGACTCATTAACGCATAAAAATCTACGACGTTTGTGCTACTTGTTTAGATATCAGAATACCAAGCAATTGGAAATCAATTTCTTCTTTTTTCATTTTTACATCCGTTCCATGCGCAATAGCCAATTCTCTGGAGACATCCGTGTTTATTATTGAAACCACAAGAGCCCAAGTCCCAGAAATCTATAAAACCATTACACAAGATGGAATGGGGTGATACATATAATACAAGTCACAAGGTTTAGTACAACAGAGTCAAACTACTCAAGTTTCTCGGCCTCATCCACCAATTCCTCAACCTTGAAGTTCTCAACATCACCCCGGGTGAACATGCGAACAAGTTCACTCTTCCGACCAGCAGCCTGTCCCTCAAAGTCATAGAAGCGCTGCACACAGCTAACAAGCCAAGTGGCCTCGGGTGCCGAAACACCGCCTTCAGGAATAATCTGACCATGCATAAGGACCAAACCCTTCTCATCCGCCAGATCAAGGTGGTGAGTGATAGTAGTATGAGGCTGGGCAAAAGCGCCGTGCATCTTATAAACACCCAGATTCGTGAAGATCACAGTAGAGGTGTGGCTATTAGAAGGCGACAGAGTGGACCCCTCAGCAGGCGGGTGGAAAGCCCATTGGAGGAAGTGAATGTCGGCAACGGTGCCAGCTCCCTCGGGCGCTTGCGCTGCCTCTTCGGGGGTCTGCGGACGCGGGAGGGGTAGGATAAACTGCGGGTTCTCGCGTGCGGCCTGCATGATGCGCTTGTATGTGTCGAGGGGGATAGCGGCGGTGATAGCGTGCGAGTTCTCCGCGAAGCGGAGACGCCACAGCGCTTCGATCTCCTTGGCTGGGAGCTCGCGGATCTTCTCGACGTCCAGGTAGCTGCTGAGGGGCTTGACGGGGCTGGAGTCGCCGGAGACGGCGCGTGCGGCTTTGGCGGTGCGCGATTCCTGTGGGGGAGGGGGTGCCTGGAATGCTGGGGGTGTGCCTGGGACGGCGGTGGTGGATGTAGGAGTGCCGGGTTCTGGGGTAGCTGCGGTGGATGCTTTGCGGCGGAGATCTTGGATTTTTTCGTTGTAGGCTTCCTTCAAGGACTCGACTGAGTCATGTCCCTCTCTGGAAAATAGTTAGCATTGAAGTGGAAATAATTGTTGAGGGAAGTTTGCTCACTCCTTGGCCTTCTGGTCCAGCTTGGACCGATACTTGTCCAAGACATACTTGGGATCGTGGTGTGAGGCGAGGAAGCGTACGTCGTGGACCTGAGCCCACCGGCGCTGCTGATGACGCAGCAGGTGGGAGTTGCCACGGATCACCGATTGGAATCCCTGCAGTCGGAATGATGGCATTTTGAGTGTGTAGAGTCAATAAAATGAATATCCGAATCTCCAGATAAGAGAAATAGATGACATAATTACTGACATAAGCATTTCTATTTCTGATTCATGCCAGGGAAATAAGGCAGAAGTGGAAATATCAGACATCAATATTGCCTAATTGGGTCATGTGGGTCCCTTATATTTCACTGGACAGTAAATATTTTTGAATCCTCCTTGGGTAGACCAACCGTTAGCTGCTATGCCTTCTGCGAGCTTAGGGCGGGAGCAGACTGCCATATTGAGCCGGACCGGCGAGACCGATGCATACGTTCAACACAGCATCAGAGGATTCATTCCTTTTTAATCCTTTGGACTTCAGAGTAGGTGCCTACCACATGCCCAAAGGACCGACCGCCAAAGACAATAGTATTATACAACTAAAGAAGTCGAAGCAAAGAAGATCTAGTTTTCTAGCATGATCTCACCCCAGCAAATCTCCCCATTGAGCTTTACAAGCTACACCTTTCGACCCCTTCAGCTGGGGATTGTAGCCACAAGGCTACCTTTTCAATCTTTTGATTTTTAATACATCTGGATTGACTTGAAATGGCGACTCAAAAAAACAAAAACAATCACCAACACATCATCGTACGTACATCCATACCTCGATTAGCTCCAACATGCCACTTCTGTTTCTCCACAATAAGGGTCCTGGCCTGTGCATTTATGTATAGTTTTTTACGAAACAATTTGATTTTCTTTTTAATAAATAGCCTAAATACCAGCTAATCATTTACGAACGTCTTTTCTAATATTTCGCATCTCCATACATCTATATCACAGTGGATCCACCCGTGTATATATATTAGTCATCATTTCACTGCCCAACCATGGTTGCCCATGTGGGCTGGGTCCCTGAAGTATAACCTTAAAAGGCACCGTCGCTCTAAATCCAGCTCTTCATCTCCCAATATTCCCCATCTCCCCCATCCTAGAAAAAGGAAACTAAGAAAAGTCCAACAAAAATGCCAATCCGTCAAAAAGAATTCTCTACCCCACCACCCCATCCACCAGCGGGTACACCCAAGGACTCCCCATCCGCGCTGCCCTGGTACTCCATCGCGCCGGGGGTATGGGAGTTCCTCCTAAACGGCGACGCAGAGCACAAAGCTGTGTTGCAGTGGTGGGAGCCAAACACTGTCTCTGCGCAGACAAAGCCAATAACACATACCTACATCGAAGAGGTCTGCACTCTGCGCGGCGGGCTGGAGGATCTTTCGCTCGGGCAGTCGTGGGGTATTGGTGCTTATGCATACCGGGAGCCTGGAATGGAGCATGGACCATATCGGGCAACGAAGGAGGGGTGCTTGCAGTTTGTTAAGGTCGTGCCAGTGAAGAAGTAGGAGTTGAGGGTTTGGGTTTTTTGAGTGTGTAGTTGGGATCTATGGAGACTAATGGCTACGTCTTTGGCTATTTGGGGTCTGCGTATTGATAATTTGGTCTGGTTTTTTGGGTGGTGGTTTTCGAGTTTTCAAGCTAGGTTTTGGTTTTTTTTTCTCTTCTTTTTGCTTAGCTATGCTAAAGCATGATGCGTGATGCGTGTGACGCTTTCGATATGTGATATTGTACTGTGTATGATAAACTCCAAACTCCGAGATTAATGCAAGTGAGTACGCAAATAATGAGAAATGTCCACCGCTGTTGAAACACATTTCATGTTGTTTCTCAGGTCATCAGTCATCAAATCCTGTCCAAAAGTTTAGACTGGCACATCATCTGTAACAGACGCTTCAGCCTGAGTTGCTTGGACCTGAGTGGGGCGATCGTCCACAGGAGTCTCGGTCTCAGGAGCAAGTTCAGGCTTTCCCTCAGGGTCCTCACGAACGGATATTTCCTGGTCCTGGTCCTGGTCCTGGTCCTGGTTCTGTTCCCCCGCTTCCTCCTTCTCTTCCTTCTCCTCAGCCTCTTCCCAATCATCAACAACCTCAGGTGCAGGTGTCTTCGCACGCAAAGACTTGCCGACCCCAACACCAGATCTCAGAACCAAACGCTCCTTCTTCGCCCCATCACCATCAAGAGCAGCATAGATAGACTTGCTCACCCACGAGTTCTGAACCGGAGTTCCAGTCCTCGAACTAGCCCCGCTACCACCCTTACTCTTGGAAGCAACCTGAGCCCATCCACCGTCTCCAGTACTAGCCTGTGCTTTAGCGGCTTCACGGGCGGCCTTAGCCTCGACGGCAGCGACACGACGCGCTTCTTGTTCTTTGCTGCGCTCGCGCTCGCGGAGTTTGACACACTCGCGCACGCTCATGCCGCCAATGCCGATGGTCGAGCCACTGCCCATGCCGAAGAGGGGAGGCGTCCAGGCAACCGGTTTCAAGACGAAAACGTGACGGTGGGGTTCTGGGTCGTGGCTTTCTGTTACGAAGCCCCAGTCTGCGGCGAGAGAATGCGCGAATGCGCGAAGAGTGGATTTCGCCGGCTGGAAGCGGAATGAGCGGGTAGGTTTATCTGCTGCTGCCAGGGCATGGAGATTGGATTCGTAGGTTTGGAGGGTTGATAGAGGGACCGAGCATGCGAGCTGGACGTATTGGTTCAGAGTTTCTTCCGAGTACGGGAGGTTCTCTGCTGTGATGGTTTGAAGTGTGGTTGTCTGGTTTATGTCGATACCGAGAGCGCCCGCCAGAGAGCGGTTCCGCTCCAGACGCGTGCATTCGTCGTCGCAGGTCAACGGGGTTAATTCTGGATGGCGCTGGGGCGACTGCACTTGGCCCTTGGAAGTCACGGCCTTGGCGGCGTTGCAGCGTCTTTCTTGTCGCAGTCGTCCACAGCCACATGTCACTGCGACCTTGGACGAACATGGTGTCTTCTCGGGACACGCGTACGGCGCGTGGCATTGCTCTGTGCAAGGATGACCGCACATCGTCTTGTTCTTTCCACAGGGCTGGCTGCAAGGTTTGGTTGCGTCTTCGCAATCCCCCGGGCGATGACAGTCCTTCCGACAGTAATGAGAGCCACACTTGAGCAGCTGCCCGCATACTTGACCGCAGCGCGCATCTGCCAGCCAGCAGGGAACGTTTTTCAATACCTTCTTTCCGCACAGACACGCCTTCTCGGTCAAGAATGGACACTTCGGACAGCTCTCCTCGTCCGTGTGGCAGGTATGTGAGGCTTGAGGGTGACCGCATCGCTTTGGACGCTCACAGGGGAAGTTGCAAGCGGGTGGCTTTGCACCACACGGCTGCGGGGGATACAGAACAGACCTTCCGCAATTACACGGAATCTCTTCAAATACTGCCTCCCTGCAGGTATTGCAAGCACCCTTATGGCAAAGCTCCGGACATGTGTGCCTTCCGCATTTCAGCATCCGGCCACATACGCGAGTGCAAATATGTTCTGCCTCGATGTCCTCGTCAGCAGGGCGGAGATGTGGCCTGAGTTTACGACGTGCAGCCTGGCGCTCGTTGGCCCTTTGCTCTCCCGGACAGCACCGTTCAGTACATGTGTGTCGACCACAGTGAAGAGTCGCCTTGCATGTGCGTGGGCACTGTGGAGGTTCATTCTGGCCTTGATGGCAAATGGTCAGGTTATTAGTACGACCGCAGTTGCACTTGATGTGAACATTGCGCAAACAAGCGCCACACGATCCAACATGACACAGCTTCTCGCAAGGATGACCACATGGCAGAGTCTTCCCACATGGCTTTGAACAATTCAAAATGGGGTCTTCGCAGGAGGTACGAGGTGTATATCCCGGGATCTCAGACAACGGTGTCTTGCCACAGGCGCAATCGACAATGACGTCCGGTGACTGTGGACAGTGCGCAGGATGAGGATCTTGCGGGTGACAGTTCTTCTGACATGAATGTTTGCCACAATCAAACGGACGGTTACAAGACTCCCCACAACCGAAGCAGCCGGTCCACTCATCTTCTGAGCCATCATCACGGACGATTCGACTGTCCTCCTCATCATCCTTAGACTTACACAGCATCTCCGTCTGCAGTTTTCCACAATAGCAACGGGCATCGATGCTAACTTCACAGCCACCACACAATCCCTCATGACATGGAAGCGGACAAGTATGTTCCCCGCATGGCAGCAACTCGCCACAGATTTCGCCACAGCTCCATCCATTCTCATAATCGGTATCCTGACAACGCTTCTGCGACGAATTAAGGCCACAGAAACAATCTTGGATCGGGCCCATAGCAGTACAAGGCGTACACGGACCAGCATGACAAGTCGTATCACAAGGATGGGGGCAATTTTTGCGAGGCCGTGAGCAAGTCTGACCACACGAGTGCGGAGGCAAACCAGGAAGCGGTCTAGGATCGACCTCTTTCTCACACCAGCAAGAGTAGCTCGTGGGGAAGTTTTGTTGAGAAAGGTTACAACCCGGACAACGCCAAGCGCGAGGAGTGGAGCTTTCCTGCCCATCTTCTTGAGCAGAAGCCCTCTGTGCAGCTGCACCTTCATTCGTGGACCATTTCTTGACACAGCTCAGATGGAAAACAGTCCAGCATAGCTCACAAGACCAGACCTTAGACCTGCGACCCAGCTCGCTGCAGCAAATAGGGCATTCGTATAGGTTATGCGAAATATCCTCATGGATGCGAGTGGCTAAGTCGTCGGCTGTGGACTTCGCCGTGACTTTAGGTGGTGGCGGTGCCCTAGGCTGTCTGGCTTTCCCTTTCCCTTTTGAAGATGACGTTGATTCAGCAGGTTGTCGTTGTTGGGATGACGGCATCCCCGGTACAAAATCCGGTACATCGGCTCTCAGTGAGTGGTCATGTAAATGCCCCGCACCGTCCAAAGTGGCATTTTCGGCCTGGTCTGGTCTTGTCAACTGGGCTTCGAAGCCACGCGCTCTCATTCCACGGGTTCGCGCCTCTGGCCGTGCCTCTTTGCTTTCAGCTCCTCCATTCTGATTCTGTCCCTGTCGGGGAGGGTTCCTTTGTCTCCGGCCTCTTCCTTCTCTGTTTCCCCCTCTCCGTGAGCTGGATGGTCCATCCGGTTGACTGGGCTGGGGTACTGTATTCGGCTGTGGTTGAGGCTGTGTAGGCTGTGCTTGCGGTGCAACTTGATTTTGGGTTTCGCCCGCAGGCGTTTGTTGTTGACCATCACGCTTCGCAGAACCCCGCCCTCTGCGTCTAGATGGCCTGGAAGAACGTGGGGGTCGTGGCCCGGCCGGAATTGAAGTCTCTGGCTGTGGTGCTGCCATGACTGAGAATGTGGAGGAAGTCTGACTGGAGACTCCTGGTGTACTCATATGCTTCCGGTGGATTTTCTCACTGGCGCTTATTTTGAAGAGAGTAACTGGTGGTTGACTGAGTGTGTTGGTCTATGTAGGTTGAAAAGGTACGGCAAAGTGAAATGAGCGTAATCTAGACACTAAATAATGCAAAGAGGGAAAAATCAAAGGCAAAAGCCCGCTTATCGAATGAAGAAAGAAAATTGGTGGCACAATGAATTATCTAGAAGGCGATAAAAGCTCGCATGGGCAGAATTGGGCGGTGCAGTAGGCGGTGACATAGTGGCAAGTGGCTCAGGTGTGAGTCAGCCCTGAAGAATCACACAACATGACTCATTGTGCCTAGTGGTAATGTGGGTCGGCGATCTATGAATTCGAGCCATGCTCGTATCACTGAGAGATAGCATGAACTGATGCAATTCATTGGTCTTGGTTGATGCATGTAATCACAAAATGAGGGTCCACGGGTGTTTGACTCCACTTTATGCCAAGACATTAAACAAAGACCCAGTGCAGGAGGCTTGTATCTAAAACACTACCTGCATATTCAAAGCACAATCGGACTTTGGGAATATGCTCGATCTTGAATGAAACGAGGTAATTTTCTTCGATTCCATGAGTGCTACAAAAGGAAGAACATGTGAAAAGACAGCCAAAAAACACATTATCAGTGCAATTTAGTCCCCAATCCTGAATTAATATAGACAAAAATGTATTGAAGTCGGCGCATCAAAAGAAACATGGCGCTATGCAAAAAACCAGCCCATTCACCTCGTAACAAAGAACCAAACAACACCCTGCGATCCTATCGTTTGGTTGGAATCATACACACCGGGTCAGGCTCTAAATGAACACAACGATCTCACCACGGTCATTGCGTCTCAGCCTCAACGCACGGAAAAGATCCTTCTCATCATCAACCCTGCGTTCCCGGTCCGCCCGGCTGCGCCCAGTATCACGACCACGATCGGCATCATACTCATCCGAGAGATCACGGTGGAAGCGCTTAAGCGCCTTGTTAACGGAGCAGCCGCGCTCGCTATGGCTGGCGACCAGCGAGAGGAAGTGATGACCCAGCTCGCGCTGAAGACTCTCGTCCGTGCGCGCCGGGGGCCGCGACTGCTTGTAGACAGTGACCTGGTGGCCGTGGGAGGAGTCAGCGGAGCCGCGACGCTCGTCGATTTGCTTAAGACGGCGGGAAGGTCTGTCGCCGTCCATGGGGTTTGAGCTCTTGCGCTTGGACTTGTGAGAGTCATCTCTCTTTGCGCGCGAGCTGTGCGACTTCTTGCTCTTACGGACATCGAGCTGGCCGTCGCCGCTGGAGGAGCTGCCGCGGCGGGCGTGGACAACAGCATTGGAACCGGGCTCTGAGCCGTTGGTGCTGGAGACGGCGGAGCCGCCGAACATAGAGGAGACGAGGCGACCGGCGCGGTTCTTCATTGAGATGCCGAGACCTGGGTCGCCGTTGCCGTTGGCTTCTTTTCCGTTGCGGCGGCTGCGCTTGATCGGGGACGAGGTGTCTTGGTAGGCACGGCGGCTGGTTTCTGGGCTGTCGTCGCCGTCGGGGGATGCGGAGCGCATCATCCGGCTCAGGCCACCGGTCAGGCCGGAGTGGTTCAGCATGGGTGTGCCGGCGTTGTTGATGATGCTGGAGGGGGCATCCATCATTTGGGTGTCGACTGCTTCGCCTGGGGTGCTGAGTATCTCTGCTTGGCCGCGCTTGCGCTTCTTCTCGCTGACGGTGCCGGGGGTCTTGCGGTCCTTCTTTTTCTTAGGTGCGGGCGTGACTAACTCTGTTGTTGACACGTTCGGGGGCGAGGTTGAGTGCGGGATGTGGCCGGCGCCGTATGAAAAGCCATTCTCCTGGTATGCGACATCGTAATTTTTACCCTCGTCATCAGTGTTAGGGTTGGTTTCGACACGAGTGAGGGATTCGCTGGGCTCGAAAACTGATTTGGCATTGGGGTTCATCCTCATCTGTTCCTTAGGCGGCTCGACAAGAGCGACCTTGGATGCGTTCGGGGTCTCATCGGCGACGAGGTAGTCGAACACATTGACAGGCTTGTTGTTGTTGGCCGGGGCAGGAGCCGGCGTTTTCACCTCACCGACAGGCGGGGGCGTGGGGGCAGGGGGAGGAGGAGCGTCCTCCACCCGGGCTTGCTGGTGGCGGCCGTTAGGGGTTTGGTTCGGATTTTGCTTGTTGTTCTGTCCTTTCTTTCCTTTCTGGGGCTTCTCTTTATACAGAGCACCTTGATACTTTTGCGCTTCGCTCATGCATGACTGTGGTGACCAGGCTCGTTAGCGGACGTCTCCCTTGGTGATCCAGAGTTGGGACTCTAATAAAGTAGGTCCACGACCAGTATGCGAAAATGCGACGCGGATCCGACGTACCGTATGAGCTCTATACTCCATTCCGTAGAAATGCACCATGCAATCGATACAGGTGAAGGAGGCGCCGCGACATTGGCCGCGATGAGGATCGAGCTTTTTCTTGGTGAGAACATCACCACATGCCTAGGCCGATTGTTAGCAGTGATTCAAGCGCAAGGCATAGACCTCAGACAGCAGATAGGACTCACCTCGCAAGAGAAGGAGACCATTGTTGACACTAAAGATCACCTTATCAGGTGGGTGAACAAGCGTTTGAAGAGGGTTTTTCAAGGGGGGGGGTTGTATCCCTTGAGAGAGTATGCCAGTAAAAAGCGTCCAAGCGGGGGAATTCGCTTTGATACGAAATTCAATATCTCGGCTTTTCTGCTCTTTTTTTCTTTTTCTTTTCGCGTCAAAATTTGGCGCGCAGGTCCACGCTAGTCTAAATTGGGAGCCGCACTAGGCTATCTTGGGTAATATGAATGGGCTGGGCGCGTTGAGGGAGCTGAAAATGTACTCTTTCCAACCACTTTGGAAACATTTCATCACGTAAAATAATCCAAAGAGCAAGCGAGAAGCCTCTGATTTATCATCCCTCGACTTGTTACATGTTTCAGCGTAAAAAGGCGCAGATCCCACGAGGACATGGATAGCAGGCCTGTCAGGAGACCCCATGTTTTCTTTTGTCGCTTCTTCCTAGCTGAACGAGCAGACGCGGGTAGGATCCGAGAAGTCAGACTAGCCAACTGGCCCCTCTAACATACCGTATTGGTGGGTTTACTGCTAGTTTTGGCCCAAACTCAAACACTCCCTTCATCTATACTAAGATCCATGAGATACCGCCATTTGAGTCATGCCACATGAAACTAGTTGATCTGATGGAGGGTTGGTATCACAAGGGTGCAACCTGACAACATCATCGCTGTTGCGTATAGTGAATAACAAGACAAAGTTCAATCAGGGCTTTCTGATAAGACATTCGAGCTTGGTACGGCGGAATGCGTCTTTTGGTCTGCTTTGTCATTCTGGGATATACTGGCTAGGCCTCTTGGTCATGCGCGCCATCTGTTCACACTTGATCACCAGATAGGATGATCTTTGGGCATAGAGGGCTAGGGTCATGCACTTTTGGGGATCGGCAATCTAGAGGATGCCTTGTACTGTACACCTACTAGTCGTTGACCATCTTGTAGGTTGTTATCATTCACATTTTGTTTTTAGGAATAGGACAAGCTCTCGAAGTATCTGTCTTCTCTGACAAGAGGAAGTGCTATTGAGCATAGGCTCCAAAACATATCGAGAGAGACTGCCAGAAAACAAGATGTGCTCAAGGGTACCTACTATATCGGTACAATGAGATGGTACTAGAAGTAGAGATATTAAGATAGACCCCTCTTTGCACCGAAATCCACATGCAGAACACAACAAGGGTATATTTATTGATATTGACACAGTCAACTGACAATTTATTATTATACAAGTGAGACCAGCTCCGTAAGTATGAACAACAAGGTATCTAAAAAAACATTCAATCGCTGGGTACAACCAGATAGAATGAGGCCCACAGAGTCGAAAGTATAGTCGAGGATTCATCCCCTCAACCGCGGGTCGTACTAAATCGCATATTAGCAACCATAATTCATGCGCCACAACGGGAAGTCACTAACTCTTCCTTCGATATCTCCACAGCAGGGCCATCATGCTGGCCCGGAGCCACCTTCCCAGCATCAGACCGAGAAGCAGCCGTCCCCTCCTTGCCCTTACCCTCCTTCTCATCCTCACCGCAGCCGCAATCATAGAATTCCCCTAGATTGGTGCAGTCAAACTCAGGCTTACCAAGCATGGCATTAACCTCATTATGAACGAAGCAAGCCCAGCCAGAAGCCGCATTTCGCGACGAAACCTGAGGCGGATATTTGCTCAAATGTTGCATAAAATGTTCAGCACATTCCCCACTGATGTCATCAACCGTTAGTCTCCAATCTAGCACAGGACCTCGCACCGGAACGGTGGAGCACACTTGGGAAGGAGAATCTCATTACCAAGGATATAACCGAGCAAATAGGTAGATATAAGAGCGCAGCGCCTCCTTCTGATCTTCTGTGGGTGTTTCGGGGAACCGCGCCATGACAGTATGGAAGTACTTCCAAGTCGCACGACCTAATTCAGCCCTGTAAAAGTCACAAATACCGTAATCAGCAAATTGTCCCACCTCGCTCGTGTACTTCCCACTGTGTCCCTCCCAGAGCGCCTTACTTGACCGTCTCGTTGCCTAACTTCGGCATCACCACGTCGCCCTTTAGCGTGCTATCTTGGATGGTTATCCCCGGCGCGGATACTGGTGCCGAGTGGTCGATATGGCCTGGGGCGCGGACGGCGGGGCTCGGTGGCCCTTGTGGTCGAATAAAGAGGAAAAATATGAGGCATAGTGCGATCGATGCGCTGGTGACAATGCGCCGTGTGATTTGTCGGCTTGCCATGTTCGCGTGGTGGTGAATGGGGAAAAGTAGTGTCGCCAAGGGTCCGATCGCGGGAGGACCTGGGACTTGTGAGCAGGGAATATTCCCGCGCGGAATACGAGGTAGATTATTTCAGCTGAAGATTCGAGAAATGATTGCTAAAGGGAGTTTTCAACAAAGGGGATTCGACGTGTTGCCTACTTGGGCCGGGGCACGCCGCGGCTTAGTCATGAATTCGCCGGGCCTAGGTAGTGCGGGGCCGCGAATATAGTAGCTCTGGAAGAGTGCTGGAGTGTCTGTCATACGATTGATCGGTATGGGACAACACACGATTTAGAGAATCTATATCCTTGCCAGATGAGCATTACTTTACGCTGACCATACTCTGGCTCTTCGAATCATAAATCATACTTTGTAGACTCAGCCCATTTAGACCCACATCGGATGTGTTCTGGCGATTTACTTCTGATTTGGCAGGGTTTATCCTGGATGCATAGAAGGGTTGTCAGACCGCTGCAAAGCATTTTTGACATCTCCAACTAGTGCATTATTACGTTGAAGTCCAAACTTATCTACATCCCATCGCGATTTCCAACTGCAGCAACGGAGTCGCTCAAACTCGGAGGTAAGTCCTCCCTGCGAGTACCCCAGTCGCTCTCCTTGTCCCCGAGTGTCAGCTCCAGCGTCATACCCCGAGTAAAGAACTCGTGTCCAATCCAGCTCTTGGTGTATGGCTTTCCGTCCAGCCTAGCACTCTGGATATAGATCTTCTTGTAGGTTTTGTCGAAGTTAACATTCCGAATGGTAGCAGTTTGATTAGTTTCAGGATGAGTGATTGCGACGGCCTCAAAGAACGGAGGAATAATCAAGTACACATTTTGACCGGGATTCGGGAAGAGGCCCATCAAGCTCCATGCCAGGAATGATCCCATGGCTCCCGAATCGTCGTTGCCAGGTAGCCCGTTGTGCGTAGCGTTGAACGAAGATGGGATGTAAGCGTGAGCCCGGCTGGCGGACAGACCAGGGCGGCCGGCGTAGTGATAATCGTACACGGTCAAGAAGACAGGTTCATTGCCCATGTCTGCCAAGCCAGAGGTGTGGAAATAGTCCAAGCGAGACACGAAGGACTTCGGCCCGCCGACCATCTTGATCAACTTTGCCATGTCATGGGGGACAAAACTATATAGGATTAGCGTTGGAGGGTTATTTGGAAGAAATATATACGCACAATAGGTACTCCCAGATGCTGGACTCGAATGTCTCTGAAGGGTTTGAGGTAAGAGAGCACCATGACGCTAGAGCACTGCAGGCAATAGGATCCTGATAGCCCCAAGTTCCGTTGATGTACCTTGGCTGAAAGAAACCAGTAAAGCCAGTATCAGTTCCATTCCCCAGTAGTGACTTCTGGTCCTCTTTGTATAAGTTTTGCCAGTTGCCAGACCGAGACAAATAAGTGGTGTAATCTTTTTTGCCGAGGCCCTTGGCGATAACTGATAGGGCGTAGTCATTGTATGCGTACTCCAGCGTTCGCGAGATACTCCGTGAATTGGTTCCAAAGCCAATATAGTCGAAGTCCAGATATGGGATGTAGTTGAGGTGTTTCCAGCTCTGCAGACCTCCTCGCCCTTCATATGACCATTCAAGTGGCTCGTTCTCTGCATCATTAACCATAGCTTTGTAGGCAAGTTCCCAGTCAATACCCGTGAGATTCTTCACGTAAGCATCTGCGAGAACAATATCGGCATTAGAACCTCCTTGCGTCCAACCTTTGCAGAGACTCATGCGGCAATCGGGCAGCCATCCTTCGTGTTTGAAAGTGTCCAACAAGCTACGGACCATCTTTGACTGTGCCTTTGGGTCGATGATTGTGAGGAATGGATGCTGCGCCCGGAAAGCATCCCATAGGCAGTAGAATGAGTCAAAGTATGGCTCATCGCTTTTCCACAGTGGATTCTCCCCAGTCAGATCTTGAGGCGATAGCATGGTTCGGTAGATACCACTCCAGAAACTGCTGATCATGTCTTTGCTGGCCCCACCTGGCGTGACCTTGATAGGACTGAGCTTCTCCTCCCATGCAGCCTCTGCACTTTTACGCAGATGATCGAAGGCATCTTCCGGTTGAGGCACTTCCGCTTCGGCATTTTTGCAGGCTTGATCAGAGCTAACAAAGCTGACGCCCACCCTCACAGTCACGACTCCATTTTTCGGACGATCAACGGCCATATAGCCCCCGGCTTGAAGGTAGAAGTTGTTGAAGCCGCGAGTGACAAATAACTCCTGCACTGATCCAGCTCGGTCATTGACCCATATTCCACTGTCATCGACCTCAGCATCGCCAAAATCAGCACAGAAATATGATTTGTAAGATCCAGAGCCGAAGCTCGGCAAGAAAGTACCATTGCCTTTGATTCGACCTTTATCAGCATCAAGGCTAATGGAAGCATTCTGTCGACTATCCCACAGATCAGTTAGATCCACTGAGATCAAAGGGTTCAGGTCATCTCCATCCGCCGTCCGTCCCTTTGGGAAAGTGAATCGATATAACGCCGTGCGCCGGGCCGCAGTCATCTCAGCCTTAATGCCGTTCTCGAGGGTCAAGGCAAAGTACCCAGGCTGCGCAACGACCGAGTCATTCTTGTAGCGAACCGCGCGAGCAGCTTTAGGGAATTTGCAATTATCCACGATATTGTCTTTACAGTACTGCGGGAACAGAGGAAAATTGCCCATAGACGGGTTCCCGCCTGTGCCACTGTCATGCATATGGGAGAAGCCGGTGACGTTGCTCCCATCAGTCGAGAAACCTCCAGTATTCTGGCCGTCGACGTCAGCGACAGGTTTTGCCATGCCATAGGGAAGGCTTGCGCCTGCGAAGACATTGCCGCCATTGGTTGACCCGATCAAAGGATTGACGGAGTGGAGGTCATCCTGAGTTGCTACTGTACTCAGGGCACATTGGAGAAGTAGGAGGCTGTACAGTGTATTCCTCTGCAAAATCGCCATGGCACTCTGGAATGTGAGGGTCGATACACGCGTAATGACGCGTTGGGTTTGTTGATCTGGGCTGTGAGGAATACGCTGGATGCAGAAGGCGGGAAGAAGGAGCGAGCGCCTACCCTGCAAGGAGAGTGTTTTTCATATCACCGTGCTGTAACGTCGCATGCCTGTGCGATCGACGACCTAAATAGTGTTAGTGTTGAATGTCAGAGAAACATTTGGGTGCGGGGTTAAAGTTGCGCGTTGTATGAATAGCCTTTCAGATCATGTTAAGATATTGACTGGAGTTACGTTGTAGCTGTTGGCAATTAAAATCAAAATCATTTATAAGCATAGCCTCTTATTTGAGACTTCACTGGATTCAATCAGTGTAAAGGAAAAGTACACAGTACTACCTAGTTCGGTATGTATGGCTCGATAAATATCACCTTGATCCTCTCGTTGTATACAAAGCCTCACTTCTCCCCTCCAACATAAGCAAAGAGGTTCCATTTAAGCTATAGTGCAATAGTAAAGCTTTCTCAAAGGTGATTTTCAAGAGTCCGACATTCTGTCGCTTTCTATTCTAAAGGTAGGGCTATCTCTATGTGGCACCCAGATAATACTACTGGTTCAATGCTAACAATACTGAACTATTGAGCGGTTTCGTCATTTTCATTTTGGAGATTCAATTTTAGTTTGGCTAAAGTAAGTCATGGAATTAATATGATGGCTCAACGAGTCTGGCAGCGTGAAGCCATAGGCCACGTTGCTTTTCGAACTGTTGGATATCCTTGGCAGACATTGGGCCTTGCCAAAAGCTGGCCCATGTGACTACTAATCACTTATTTAATTCACATCACAAGTTTGGTATTATTTATATCTCATGCGGCCGAGTAACTGATGTATTAACCTGAAGGCACACAGCCGAGAGAATGACAAAAAATCCGAGTAAGCTCGAGGTCTATGCAATCCCAAGTTTCGTAAACGCCATTCTGTAGTGGGTTTCATGGGAAGATGATGTTTAGACCACTGGCTCTGAACCGTGAATGGCGGGAAAGCAGCTGTCAGCCCTGCACTTAGGCTCTTGGCACTCATGGCACTTGCCATTGTTAAACTATGGTAAGTGTCGACCATATTCTAGGCTGTACTGCCTAATGAAGATGTAAACATTCCCCTCGGCGAATAATATGATTGTACTCCGTAGTCATAGGAATTATACATGGAGTATTAAACCAGAAAAAGCCAGATTGGTAACCCCACACTGCTAATGAAAAAGGGCACTGACCGTTCCTGATAGATCTCTATCTTGGAAGGGTAGATAAATATGTATAATAACACGGTGATGGCACCAATCAAGCAACCGATTAAAGAGAGAAAAATATGACCGGAATCCCCCCAAAGCCGTAGATTGAAAGACCCAGGGGAAAAAAGTAAAGGATGAGAAGAGTGCGAATCCAGTAGAATCTTTTCGTTATCAGTAGCCACTTGACTGCCAGGAACTTTTGGTGGCGTTGCTCGGGTGGATCTTTCGGCAGAGTCTTTCGGGATAACTTTTAAGACAAGGAATACTTAGAAAATGCTTGGATTAGCTTAAGTGAAATAGAAATAGGATGGGGACTTGGCAAAAGCTTATGCTCAGACTTCTGTAACTTCCAAGGTTCGGTAGAGCACAGAAATTGAAACAATTGCTCTTCCATAGTTTAGTTCTCTCTACACAGACAAATTAAATACTCTTCGGAATCGGGTTTGTCATGGTGATTGAGAAAAGAAAAAATAAGCCGATAAAGTCATGGACTCCGTCGGAGCAGCATCCTCCGATAGTGTTGGTTTTAGCCACTTCAAGCTCCTCAGCATTCTAGTAGGTCCTTGGTCAAAGCGCGGGTATGACAGCCAATGCATCCCACGATCTAATATTGTGTGTGTGTGTGTGTGTGTGGTAAGGTTCAAGTGCTACGAATTCACCTGCAGATAAGGCTAGCGTGGAATCCACTTATTGTCTTACCGAAGAAGATGGATGAATGAGACGCCACACTAATTTCTGACGAGAGACCTACTTATCGGTGATAAAGCGATGCATCTAGTTTCGAACATTTGAATACTACTCTACGGTGTCCCGTCGGCGGTACTGAGCCCAGGTGGGTACCTCAATCTAAAAGTGTATAACGACCTCCTCTTCTAGGAAGGTAGTTGTTACAGTTCCAACGCAAAGGCTATGATTGGTCTCTCTTATCGTGCCACGAGCTGGGTTCTATGGCTAATGAAATCATTGTTCTCAAGTGCTGGGAGACCAGGGGTTAGAATGGCAATGCCGCTTCTTGCGTGACTTGGCCATCATTGATATATCAGAAGACCCCACCCGACAATTCTTATGACTCTGGCCGGTATATATCTCATCTCTGACCCCTGAGACATCACAGCATTTGTCAGTTCCTCGACATGGAGGCGACGCCAATCAAAACAGGTAGCCTGGTTGAGCGCGAACCCTCGGCGGGGGTGGAGAGCGAAAAATCTGGGGAAAAGGGCGGAGATATGAAAAAGGTCCCTTCTATTCGGGAAGTGCCTCTTCCGTATTACGATGACGCTGAAGCACTCTCTAAAGAGAATGCAGCTCCCATTGCAACCGCGGAGGAGATAGTCACTCATGTCATTCATGTTGACGATGACCCAACACTCAATCCATGGACCTTTCGCATGTTCTTCATTGGTGAGCCCTTTATTTGCTTTTTGTGATAAGCTAGCATGTACGCTTACCCGAAGTCAGGTCTTGGATTGTCCGCATTCGGAGCGGTCCTGCAAGAAATCATGTACTTCAAGCCCCAGGTTGTTTTCGTCTCGGTCATGTTCTTGACTGTCCTTGCTCAAACCCTGGGCACGGCTATGTCTACCTTCATCCCACGAAAAGGTGTCATTGGACGTTTTCTTAATCCTTTCCCGTGGAACCGAAAGGAACACACTGCAGCAGTCCTCATGTCATCGGCGGCCGCCGTCTCGGCCTTGTCAACAGAAGCTTTGGCTGTGCAAAAGCTCTGGTACGGAGGATATCCTAATCAAGCTGCGGGAATCTTCATTACTCTTTCTTCACAACTTATTGGGTATGGCGTTGCCGGCATGATGCGGAATGTTTTGGTAAATCCCACCTCAATGTTGTACCCCGTCAATCTACCCATTACGACTGTCATGGAAACCTTGCACAAGCCCAAAGTGGAGACCAAGCAGAGATTCAAGGTATTCTGGATCGTATTTGCGGCAATCTTTTGCTGGGAGTGGTTCCCCGAGGTACGTTTGCTCAACTACATCGATCCACGTTACGGGCCCTGATAATGTCTAGTATATCTTCCCACTTTTGTCTGCGGTTTCCATTTTCTGCTTGGCGGATCAAAGTAATCCAGTCTTCACAAACCTCTTCGGAGGTTCTCAGGGTAACGAAGGCATGGGATTGCTGTCAGTTTGCTTTGACTGGAATTACATTGCTGGACTCGGATCACCACTCTGGATGCCGCTTCAAACCCTGGTCAACAGTTTCATCGGTTATCTCGGATGTATTGTCCTCTCCATGGCACTTTACTACGGAAACGTTTGGAGAGCCAAGGATTTCCCTTTCATGTCTCAGCTTCTCTATGACCAGACCTCAAACACGACCACCTTTGTCCAATACAATGAGACTGCAATTATGAGCCCGGACTTCACTGTGAATACCACTATGATAGATCAGGCTGGAGCACCTTATCTCACTGCAACATACGTGAACTATCTCATTACATCCAACGCTGGGCTCACTGCCACTATTGTTCACATGTTGCTCTGGAATTACGCTGAAGTCAGTCTTGGATGGGCTTGGATGACACTAAACAATATAAAGAAGATTTTAGATCCTTCCCTTTATATGTTCTGGCGGCACACTGGTGTTCGAACCGAGGAAGAGAAGGAGCGAATTCGTCAGGACCCTTCTATTGACCCTCATTATAAATTGATGCTTGACTATGATGAAGTCCCAAGTAGTTGGTATTTCATAGTGTTTGCTGTCAGCTGGATCGTTGGTCTTGTATGCTTATACGTGATGAAGTCCACCCTTCCGTGGTGGGGCTTTATTATCGCGACCCTCTTTCTTGTGGTCTTCACGATCTTCTTTGGGGCGCAGTATGCCATTACGGGCTTCCAATACAACTTGCAGCCAATTTTCCAAATGCTTGCTGGTTACATGATGCCCGGACGTCCTTTGGGTATGTACTCCGCTATTTCGAGATTTTTTGATATCTTTCCACTGACAAATTCCAGCTAATATGTACTTCACTACGTACACCTACAATGGTATCACGCAAGGACAGCTGCTTCTCCGTGACCTGAAACTGGCTCAACAGAATAAACTGTCACCGAAAGCTACGTTTGTCACCCAAGTTATGGGTTGTGTCATGGGCGCCCTTCTCAACTATGTCATGATGATAACGTAAGTCAAAACACTCGTGAGATTGCCATCTAGTCTAACCTGTCTTCAGCATTGTCGAAAATCAAGCAGATATCCTCAAGTCCGCCGAAGGAACGAACATTTGGTCCGGCTCCCAAATCCAGCAGTTTAACACGCTCGCCATTGCTTGGTCTATTGCCCCCAAGATGTTTTCCATCGGTGCTCGCTACGAATGGGTCACAGCAGCTTTCCTGGTCGGCTTCCTTGCTCCATTGCCATTCTATCTCATGCACCGTTTCTTCCCTCACCAACGAATTTGGTCATACCTTAACTCGGCCATTATTCTGTGGTATCTTGGTGAACTATTTGTTGGTTTGAATGCTTCTCTCACCAGCTACTACATTCTGGGGGCTTTCGGTCAGTTCTATCTACGACGTTACCGACCGCAATGGTTTGTGAAGTGGAATTACCTTATGTCCGCTGCACTAGACGGTGGCACACAAGTGATGGTGTTCTTGGCCACATTTGCAGTTTTTGGTGGTTCTGGGAACTCGGTTGCTTTCCCGACGTGGGCAGGTAATCGTGCAGACAATTTCGACTATTGCGCATACAACCCCCAAAGTTGAAAGTGGCTATTCTTTGAGCCTTTCTGTCGCATTTCCGTGTTTTACTCATTTCGTGGCATAATTATATGGTTTTCCTTTTCTAGACAAGCCTAGAATAGGACGAACTGGTTCTAGTGTATGTTATGAGCGGATATGACTTGACGATGATAGTATACATGTACATAGCGGAGTGACCCGATAGGCTTACAAGTGATATACCGCAGTCCATATTTGGCAGGTTTGAAGCAATTTCATAACATGCGGAAGAGGCGAATTGTCTTCAGGCAGTTCCATCACGGTCCAAGGCAGTTAAGAAAATATCGATGAGCTGTTTTGCCCGCAAAATCCCGGTTAGTGTTGAATCCCTTTAAGCCTGGAAAAAAGCGGAGGGGGAAGACGGGTACTAACCATGCCTGTGTACTTGTCCTCGCTTCCAGGGGTTTGAAATTCCTCCTGCCATCTATCCAGACTACCCGGCGAACAGTGTAGGATATCTTTGATTGTATCATCGCTCTCCAGTTCGCGGACAAATTTTTCTCCCTTCCTGCTGTTTCCCACTCGAGAGAAGAGGAAGAGTGCTGCTTTTTCGCCATAGAACTGCAGAACCTGCGATTCTTTACAGGAACGAACGGTGGATTTAAGCGTCTCGCCGTCTTGTGAAGACACCTAGTGTGTGAGATGCAAGTTCGGTCAGCATATAGATTAGTAACCCTCTTGGGACCTCTGTAATCGTTACGAAACCCTTACCTGTGCGTCTGTAATCATAACAGTGATCACCGGCCGTTTGAGTTCCCTTGCACGGGCTTTCCTAAAGATCATAGGGTGGAGGATCCTTTCTTTGACAACTTCTCCAAGCCCCCGAGAGCCCGGAACTCCACTTAACCCAATGGCTCTCCTGATAGAGATGAATTGGACCATCTGAAAGATCTCATCCACCTGGCTACCGTGAGTGATATTTTCGTGCAAATCCCTCCCGTCCTTGTTGGGATTGAGAAACTGGATTGTGATTCCCTTTGGTAGGAGAAGCGACGTGATCGTCACAAGTTGTCGTAGAGTATTTTTCATAGCTGCCGCGTATCTCCACATGGAACCACTGTTGTCTAGCATATAAAAAGGTTATTAGCTCATCACAGGACTGATAGTGTTTGACGTAGCTCGCGCTCTGCAGCAACTTACCGCAAACAATGACCATATCGAATAACGCCAGTTCGACCATACCATGCCCGCGGCTGGGAGCCATACCATACTTTTGTGTAATATGAATCATCTCAGCCGCTGCCTTGTGTATCACCGTCTTGATAGACGGATCATCTGGAGAGAAAAAGCTAGAGTAGTTATTGGTAATGAAAGTTTGATACTTTCGAGCTATCTGGACATGGACATGGTTATATTAGTGCTGTTGCGAAAGATAGCAACTGTCACATGGTAATACACTCACCACAGCCTGTTGAATATTCTGGGAGGTTGTGTTGTTTGTCGTGGTATTTCCACAATCCCGGTTTTCAGTGTTTCCACAGTTCGTATTTGTTGTGTTTCCGCTCTCTCGATTAATGATTGTACTAGAGAAGGGGTTGCCATCATTTGTTGGTGCAGTCTCTTGCTCCAAGAAGTCGATTTCGGGTGGCAGGTCAAGGTTTGTGGGTGGGTGTGCGGTCGTAATATCGCTGTCAATGCCGTTGAAGACGCCAGTTGATTCCGCATTGTCTTCTATTCCTTTTGACATGGAATTTGAACCTCCAGATTGATTCCTATCCTGGGTATCTGATGACTCGGGGATCGAGTTTGGCAAGCTCCGTGCTGACGCAACGTCGTCAGAGGTCGTCTTAGTTGGGACATCCGCGGCGGCAGTTTCAGGCAAAATATCGGCTTCATCAGATTGCATATTGCACACCGATGTGTTAGGACTTTTGGATTCCAAGCAAGTCTGGGGTTCCTGGGGTTTCTTGCTTGGTAGTAGATCTCTAGGTTGTTCCACCTGATGTTTGTGATATCGGCAATATGAGTCGGAGATTGCCATACGTCTTCTGCACATGCGTCCATGCTTTGCTTGCCCTTTACACCTCCTGGTGCGAACTTTCCGAGGCGTATTTACGAGGTAGTTCATGGTCAGAAATTTAAGCGGTGTGAAATGTCGATGATGGTAGTAACTTGGGGTAATATGTGAGGTGGGGAATGGTTGGTGGCGAAGTATTGATCACAATATATACTGTAGAATAAACCAAGTTGTATAGCTTGCGGCGAAGCCCGAAGCCCAGCTTATAAGGATGTTTGGGGGAGGCTTCAACCCCTGTGATTTTTCGTTTTTCGGCTTCTCTGGAAAAAGAAACCAAGAAAGCAAAAAAACCCCAAAAAGCAAAAAATAATCCAGAGGGGAGATTCTAACTACGATCATATGAAAAATAACGAGGCAGGACAGTGCCAGCTGAGGTGTTCGTGAGAAGATCCCAATCTCCACTCCTGCGCTATGGCACAAGTGGACCGTATCCGCTTGGCCAAAAGGCTCAAAGATCAACTCCAGTTGGTTATGGCTCCCCATCTATATATAGTGTTCTCCCAAACACCCATCAGATCTTCCGAATACACGGACAATCGAGATATACTAGTGTATGGATAGACATGCACAATGGGAAAAAAAAAGAAAAAAAAGAAACAAATCACACCCATATCCGCTTTATGCATGCGCTTGGCCCTGATACTAGTCACAACGGGAGCAAATTAAAATATGATACAAGGATTCCAGACAGACAATGCGACAATTCACTTTACAATTAGCCACCAATGTTCCGTAGACCAGACACCTACTGATTCCTCCCTCACAGGTACTTACAAGAGGGGAGGGGGCATCCCCCGTCAGATAGGACCTTATGGTTGACCAATTAACAGTTATTCCCTAGGCACTTTATACACCATAAGTAACTCATATTCGTAGATTCTATATTATGACAGATCGTGACAACGGAATTATGGAAAGATGTTGAACCCGTTGTATCGAAATAGGTCACGCTAATAGGGAATTCGGGTACAATATGAGGTGAGTAGGGAGTATACCTGTTGGGTGTATGACTATCCTTTTACTCTGAACCAATTATCAGGTGCGGGGTATCGAGGCATGCACCTACAATCACTTGCTACGTGCTGACTGCAGGACTGACTGTCATTGAGTAATAGCTAGTTACCATACGTAGGTGTTAAAGAGAAGTAGTTATCCCACTTTGGTGTCCTCTGTCCTCTGTCATCAGTCCCACTCCCTCTGATTGTGCCTATCACGCAGTTCAACATTACGTTCATCCGAAATGTAGTAGGAAGGGCCACATACTCAAAATAGGCGGCGAAGATGTTTGGCCAATGAGAGTACTTTAGAGGTCAAGGGTGCCACCGCTGCCACTCTTCACATTGCCTGAAGTCTGAGCATTCTGGAAGCCTCGGACGGTGTATCCCGACTGAGTAGCCTCGCCTCCATTGACGTTAATATCCGCAGCCTCAACATGCTCGTAGTCCTTGCTAATGGAAATCTTTCCACCATCACCACCGGTAACATCGGCCGACGAAGTCCCGGCCCTGGCGTTGAAAAGGCCCGCATTCACTGCAGCGTTTCCAGTGGCCTTTGCACCATTGGCATTGAGATTGCCGAACTTGCGAGATTTGGACTCGGCCATAGCTTTGGTTGGATGGTCGACTCGAAGGTTGTAACGTGGAAGAGAAGTAAAATAAATGCAATGAAAGAAGTAGATCTTCTGGAGTGGGCTGAATCTGCCTTGGTGGCTGCTTTCAAAAAGAACTCTAAGCTCGCTCGGAGGGAAAAGGTGACCCTGATAAATATTCTTGGGTGCTGAACCTGTGACTTGGAGTTGCGAATCATTACTGGCTGCACCTTTGCAGCTTATCTGATTCAAAAATAGGACACAGCGATGACCTTGCAACTTTTGGGCAACAATGATCTTTGCATGCACGCTTCTGAAACACTTTGGGGGTCGCCGTGGCTTTGAGTATAACATTAATCCAACTGATTGGCATGCCAAGAGTTACATATGTAGAGATATGTACAATTGAATACAGTCATCATACCGGTTTATCTACATGCCTCATTGTCCGAGACATCAAAAGTATGTTGGGGCCAGCATTGGATGCTTCATAGCTCCACTGGTGCTTTGCTTCTTACTGTAGAGATTAATAGGCCCTGACTCGTCATATGCAGTCAAAGGCTTCACATCCTTTCCACCCAGCACTTAGCCTAAATTCCTCACGGCGTCCTTTTCCTCCAGTCTAGATATGCAATTCGTGGAAACCTAAACGAAAACGATGGGGAAATGAGTTTTCTGAGGCAGTAACATAGTTTATCTCTTTAACATGTTGGTAGGTACATACGCTACAATTTGAAAGTGTCAACTGGGTTGTCACAAATGAACAAAAACACGATGGATAGAGCGAGCTGCAATCCAGCTGGCTTGGCGTTCAATACCATCAACTGCCAGCCTGTCCTTGGGGATGATCCAGTCCAGCGTGGGTGCGTGGTGCATGCATTGGTGCTGTGCTCTGCTTGCATATAATTGGCGAGATTCTTGCAGCAGCTATGGGCCTACTGTCGGGCTGCCTGAACGCCTTGTGTCAATCATTTCAGCTCTTCATCACAAAGACAGCGTGAGGCACCGGGCCGGCAAGGCCTTCGCAATGGTGTCATGACCTAACTGCTTATAGGCTGGGTTAAAGGAATGCACACGCCAGAGATTTGGACTACTCTTTTTATAAATTCACTCTTCGTTTTGCTCCTTACTCTTTGCTCCCTACATGTCCGACCAATCCACGTGAATGTCATTTCAAAGCAACATGAGTTACGGAGGCTGGAAATCAGGCAACATATCCGACGCTCCAAACCCATGGAGCTGGAATAATTCATTCCCCCACGGTGGAAGCAACAATCGATATACCTGGTCCAGTAACAGCGGCAACGTCACATCAACCAACTGTGGCAACACGGTGTCGGAGAATTGCGGCAATACGACTACCTACAACAACAGTGGAAACAAGGTCGTCCGGACTGGCAACATCTCGAGCAATGGGGGAGATGCTTGTAAAGGGGGGGAAACCGGTGACGGAACTGTCATTGATCGTTCATCTACTACCACATCAGACAGTGTTGCAGGTGGGGCCGGTGGTAGTATTTCCATCGGCGGTTAGACTTCCTACTGTTTACAACATGGTGAGCTCGATCAGACTAGGTATAGTTACTTCAGATATGCTGATATAAAAAATGAGACTGAAGAACCATGAGAGTTGTGGCGGTTTTGTCCGGTGTACGATAGTTCTTGCTCACGGAGCACTGCAATTCAGGGTCAGAACGAGGAGGGACTATGGCCATTTACGCTAGGTATTTCTTGGGAAAGGTGCACTAAGGTCAGAGGCGGGGTAAGATAGTCAAAAATCTACTTAAAAGGCCCTGTTGATCTTGGACAAATAAAGTATTATTAGGTTATAATTAAGTAAGAGAGTTATAATAATCTAAAAGGTAAATATAAGTAATAATATATAATTGAAGACGAAGAACTAAACTAAGTATATAAAGGAGTATCCTTATATATCCTTCGTTTCCTACTCCCTAAATAACTCCCCTAGAGTTACTACTAGAGTCGCCGTATACTCCCGGATATACTCCTATAGAGTAGGTCCTAAAGTTATAGTTACGTAGTCTATAGTTCCTAAAACGCTATTTATATAGTAGGCCCTATCTAATATAGATAGTTATATATATAATAGAAAACCCCTAGTAGTAGATCCGATTAGGGCGGATTATACTCTTTCTTACTAAGTGTGATTACAGTTTCTCTTCTCCTAGTGCCTAGGTAACCTGGAGTATAGGATATTACACGTGATCTGATGATAGATCTGTTAGTTGGCACTCGGTTGCCTATCTATGTACCTGGTGGGTCACTATCGATTGGTGACGGGTAGGTCCGTAACAATTAGAAGCTCAGAGTTCAGTTTGAATATAGGCAGTACTAGTTGTATTGGCCTTCGTAGTAGTATTGTATACACCCTGTCACTCTGATCGATTAAACCGGAGCCCTACATAGTGGGGCTTCACAATACGGCATGATGTCATTGTGGTTTCGGAGTTTAGTGGGTTGATGACACCCCACCTGTAGATTGTTCGGAGTTAGGCATTGGTACGTCCGTTACTGTTGACGATTACCAGGAGAAATTCGTACCTCTGTCTGTTTCTCGCTATGATTGGATTGAAATGGACCATCTCATTTTACATTTCACACACGAGATGGAAGGAAATAGTCCTTGGAACTTGATTGGAGCCAGCGGAGTTAAGGCTTACAAGGAAAACCAGGAAGACCCACTTGAAGGCTTAATCCCGGGTATGATATAAATCCAGCTCACTGCCACATCTGGAGAATTGTAAAGCAACAGAAATTGAGAACCACCCATCAAATTATTAAACTCAGTCAACATGGTCAAGACGCTCCCCTTCGGTGATATTCAGATCCCAACACCGGGCTTCGGTGCCATGGGCTTGAGCTTCGGTTTGGGTAGCAACATGAGCCTCGAGCAAGCCGAACCAGTCTTGCTGAAGGCGATTGAACTGGGATGCACATTCTGGGATACCGCTGTTGTCTATCAAGCTGGTGTGAACGAAAAGCTTTTGGGAGACTTCATCAGGAAACACAACGTCCGCGACAAGATTTTCAGTAAGACATTACGGAATGAGGAAAATTGTTAGAAACTAACTGCTGTCATTGATAGTTGCCTCCAAATGTGGGTTCGACGTCATGGGAGGGAATGGCGCCGTCACCAACTCCGCCTCGCATATTAAGGAGTACATTGATGGAACTATTGAGAGACTTGGCTTTACGCCTGATTTGTACTATCTGCACCGGATTGACCCCAGTGAGTTGAATACATATGTGATCATCTTCCAATCTCAAATTACTAATTTCAATAGACACAGCCTTGACTGAGTCTATTCCTGCCCTTGACGAAATTCGCAAGGCAGGCAAGACCAAGTACATTGGACTTTCCGAATGTTCAGCTGCCACACTACGCAAGGCAAACTCAAGTACGCTTCTTTCCTGAGAGGTTGTGAATATTTTACTAACCGTCAATAGTTGCCAAGATCGATGCTATCCAAGCGGAGTATTCAGCCTTTGAGACACTCCACGAGACAGACGCCTTGATCGAGACAGCAAAGGAGCTGGGCATCGCCTATGTCGCATACAGTCCACTGGGACACGGTTGGCTCGTTGATAACTTCGATTACAAGTCCCCGGATGACTTTGCCCCTGACGATTTCCGCCGAAACTGTATGTATATACCCTGCCACAAGCGTCCTAATCATAGACTGGACAAACTCGCTAACGCTATCCGTTTCGATAGCTCCCAAATTCCAAGGCGAAAACTTCTACAAGAACTTGGCCATCGTCGAGGAAATAAAGAAGCTAGCTACCCGCAAGGGATGCAAGATTAGCCAGATCGCCCTAGCCTGGGTTATTTCCCAAGGCCTGATCCCCATCCCGGGAACAACGAAAGCGGCCCGCCTGGAGGAGAACTGGGCTTCTCGGGATATTGAATTGACCGAGGAGGAAAAGCAAGAAATGCGCAAAATTATCGATGCTGCTAAGCCACACGGTAACAGATATGGCCCTACGCACCAGGCTATGGTTGGACATTAAGCCGAAGGGAATTTAATTGGGAACAAGTTGGGCTTCTCGCATCATCCACTTCGGTATGGCTGCCAATAAACTCAGATATTCCAGTGGAATTAGGGACATAGAGCACAATTGAATTGTTTCACGCAACGCTTCGCCGCATCTAGACCAAGGAGGGACTGTAGAAAATTGCACAAACTAATGGACAGGATCCTTATAGGTTCCATCCAAGGCAAATTAAACGGGAATTCGGACAGGATCGTGGTAGCGGTAGGCTCCACATAGTGGCAAGGGATGTCAACATCATTCGCAATGGAGGGCACAATCAATGGGTGTATTTAGGGAAATTAGTGGATTAGGAAAATTCAAGATCAGATTACATGAAATGGGGCGATTGATTTGATTGATTAATCTAAATCAGCGCAGGCTAAAATGATTGTGGGTTCGTTCAAGAGAGCTTCCTCCGTCACAGCGGATACAAAAGTTTTACTCTGATTTGTGCGGTCGCACGCGCTCATTGGAGGGTGTCAACAACTGAGTCAGTGCGCCGTTGGAATCTCACAGAAAAGATATTCCGTACATACTGCGAAGCGCCTCGAGCGGCTGGGGAAAATACGATCCAACACCACGAAGAGTTGGACCACTGACTTACCGTAGTCCGAGCATCCCGCAGGCAGATCCTGCCTTGAGAGGCTTGACTTTGGGGAATGCCAAGGGAACACCTAGGAAGCTTGGATTAACAGCGTCATTAATTCTAGTTGAGTATGTATATCTGATCGATCAGATAAATAATTAATCAGATAAGAGGGCGTAAATGTTAAATTGCGCCATGCACCCACCCATGGACCGAGGAGCCGAAGGCGAACAGTTCCACGAAGTTCACTTGAATTGATATTGTGAGTTCATGAACAAGATGATTCATGCACGAAGTCAATAATGCTTGTTCGTCTGGGTACAAATTGGGGACTGGAAAAGATCTTGATCTCTTTTTGTATTTAAGCTTCTCATCTGGCAACCTTGCGCTGTACACTGCATGGATGAGCAAGAGACAGACAGAGCGGATAGCCTTTTGTGTTCGAGCGTAGTAAGGGGAAAAAGAAAAGAGCCGGACAGATGAGCATAACTCGCATACAACAATATTGGATAATGTCACTTTGGTTGAGATGCAAACGGGTTGCCGCATCAAGCAGGTAGCCCTGAAAAGAACTGTAACTTTGGACGGAGAGGCATACTAGTCCAAAATAGGACGCAAAGTTAAAAATTGGCCAATCAGGGATATTACCACCACACCGTCTAGTAGCGAATGAGCGATGATAGCCCGTCACTGCAACCCCTGATTGGATCAATTATCCGATTGACCCACCTGGGTAATCCGCTCACCCCGAGATTATCTGATCCTCGTCACATCGGAGCCTGCGGTCGAGAGTGAGGGAAAGAGAAAAATGGAAAAAAAAAAAAAATGGAGACGGTGCCTGGACCACTCAAGACTTTCTCGTCTGAAACCCCCCGGGTCTCTGTCCCTTCAGATTATGTGCCTCACCAGCATCACGAATCTCTCCTCTCTTCTTTCCAACCTCCCATTGCGCCCAATACTTAATTTCTGTCTATCCTCATACAGCCTCCCCGAAAATAATTGAGGATTTGGAATCTGGATTGGGCCTCCTGTGATCGGACGAATGGGACATACAGCGATGGGTCTCCCGGCGACCGCTGAAGATTGCGATGACGGCAAAACCATCGAGCGGGCTGTACTCGGAAAGGAATCATATAACTCGCAAAATATGAAATTGGAAGGAAACGGTGCCACCGGAGATAGATCATCACAATATGATCCCGAATCACCGCCCACATCGGACGGCTCTCATGCAGGCGACACGTTCGATGACGAAAAGGAATTAGCACAACACCCCGACAGTATCACAGAGGGTGCTCAGTTGGGTCAGCAGAAGGCGGAAGCAGCGGCGCTCGCATGGAGCTGGCCAGCTTTGGTTGGAATATATGCTTGGTAAGTAGATCTCTGCCCATTCGTTTCAATGCCCTTGCGATAAACCCTCTACTAACAATGATTGAACTTGCAGGATCTGGATTTGCACATTTATGTTGGCGTTTCACTCGAATATAAGCGGGTTCCTCATCAACTATATCCAGGGAGGGTTCAAGACCGCACCGCAGGTCTCAACGTCCTATATCCTCGCGAATATTGTGGGCGGCGTTCTTAAGCTACCGCTTGGTAAGACCTTGAACTTGTGGGGTCGTGCTGAGGGCCTGGTGGTCTCGGCCAGCATTTACCTTCTTGGTATGATCGTCCTCACGGCATGTGACGGTCCCAACGGATACGCGGCGGGCTATGTGCTGTACTGGATCGGGTACTACTGCTTATACCTGATCTTGAATGTTTTCGTCGCCGATACCTCGGGTCTAAGAAACCGAGCGTTCGCTTTTGGCTTTATGCAAACTCCATTTATCTGTACTGCTTTCACAGGCAGTCTTGCAGCAAACTCGATATATGGTAATTTCGGGTGGCGCTGGGGTTATGGCATCTTCTGCATCGTGATGCCATTTGTGTTCTTGCCCCTCGCCATGGCTTTCAAGTATTTCGAGAAGAAGGCAGAAAAGAATGGTATCTTCCGCCGACAGCCTAGTGGTCGCACTACTGGACAGTCTATCATTCACTATATTCATGAATTTGATGGTAAGAATGCCCCAAAGCAATCCCGGGATGTTGACACTAACGTTCCATCACTAGTCATTGGCGCTTTCTTGCTCATGGCTGGTTGGGTGCTGTTCCTCCTGCCATTCAGTTTGGCACAATATGGCCGCTCTACATATGCAAATGCAAAATTCATCGTTCTCCTCATCCTCGGAGTCTTTATGTTGGGTGTCTTTGCAGCATGGGAGAAATGGGGTGCACGAACCCACTTTATCCGCTACGAGTTGATCAAGCGGCCCACTATTCTAGGCGCATGCATACTGGCCGCCGTGCTATTTTTCAGCTTCGAGCTCTGGGATCAGTACTTCTACAACTACGTCCTGATCTCCTACGATATTTCCCCAGTTCATGCAAATTACATGATCCAGATTTATAACGTTGGCTCCTGCTTCTTTTCTCCCGTCATCGGAGCCATCATCTGGGCGACTGCGCGCTTCAAATACATATGCCTGTTCTTCGGAGCCCCGCTCATGATCCTCGGCTCCGGGCTGATGATCTACTTCCGTGGCGCAGACCACGGCATTGGCTACGTTGTCATGTGTCAGATATTCATTGCTTTCGCTGGTGGCACACTCGTCATTGGCGAAGACATGGCTGTTATGGCTGCAGGTGGCCGTGAGGGCACTCCGATGATGCTGGCCCTCATCGGATTGTTCTCGAACATCGGCGGTGCGATTGGCCTGGCTGTTGGCGCTGCTATCTACAATAATGTCTTTGTCGATACCCTCACGACACAATTGCCAGATAATTTGAAGGCCAACGCCACTCAGATTTACCTCGGTGGTATCACTGTGCAATCAACTTACCCTTGGGGAACCCCTCTTCGCGAAGCTGTCGCGTATACGTGGGGCTATGCCCAGCGCCTGAACTGCATTGCTTCTACTGCTATCTTGGCGTTGACTATTCCTTGCATCCTGGTCTGGAAGAACTACGACGTTAACCTGAAGCAGAACAAGGGTAAAATGATTTTCTGAAAGGCCTTTCCGTTGCATAGTATACCCGGTTATGACGCACGGGTTGGGAAGCCTTGTTCATGTTTCGCGTTATTTCTGGTGTGCTTCATTACCTACCATGTAGAGCGAAAGCCACTGCTTCAATGTCCATTTATTGCAATTATCTTGTTGAGCGTGAAGAATACCAATATATATATTTCACTGTGCTACCTACCACCAAAATGCTCGTTCATTCTCGTAATTATCTAAACCGAATAATAATCATATTTATTCATTTTTTTTGTCCTTGTGGTCCAATTAGAGATATTATTGCCACCTTAAATCTTAAACTCATTATACTCCTAGAATTCATTACGAAAACGAGGCGACGGCAAGAAGACCGTCGTGGGGCTTGACCCGAACCCGTGATTGGCGCAAGGCTCATACATCCGAAGGTCGACTTTCATTTCACCTTCCCTTCCTTCTAACCGTTAACCTCACCTTCAAGGAGAGATATAAAATTTTGTTCACCATGTCTCAGTCTGCGGCAATGAATTTGCGCAATTCCTTTGGTGATCGGAAGATCCCCGATATTTCACGCAAGATCACCGCGTGTGTCTTGTGCCGCAAACTCAAGGTGAGAACGACACGAGTACGAAAAAAATAATCACGCACTCATACTGTAGCAGATAAAATGCCATATGAATGATAATAAACCCCCCTGCAATCGGTGTAAAGTGCGCGGGCTTGCGTGTTCGGTCAACAAGAGCCTCCAGATGCTCTTGGAGAATGATGCTTCGTAAGTTGTCTCCATTACGCATGGTTTCACATATAACTTTTGGTTTCAATAACCTAACGAATATGTTTAGATGGAAGGAAAAGATGGAGGATCGAATTAGCAGACTTGAACAGTCTATCACACAAAACACGACTCAGCCTTCTAGGATTGCCTGGGGCAATGCTCCTCCGGCACAGCTACTTAATTCCAACAACATCGAAACTGACACGCCCAGCATCTTGTACAAACCAGCGCATACCGAGACGTCCGCTACAGTAACTTTGAATTTGTCATGCAGTCTTGGCGCATTTCCAGCATCGTCAATGATCAATCTTACGTTGGGTGACATTGGAACAACCCCGGAACAAAACCCTGACCCAGTTTCATGCGGAATCATCTCACAACGAATAGCGGAGAGACTCTTCGTATTTTATAAACACAACCTAGACCCTTGCATTCACAATACCCTCACCGACAACGACACTTTCCCTGCAATCCGTACACGCTCTCCTCTCCTCACTACTTCAATATGCACAGTATCTGCGTTTTGCACTGGCTCCGAGAACTACAGCGCCCTACTAAAACATTTCACCAACCAAGTCTCAGGGAAAGTGTTTTCGAGCAACCACACATTCGACGACGTCCGTGCTCTGTGCATTGGAGCTTTATGGCTGAACGAAGTCTCCACCGCGCTGAATAGTTTAGGTGAGCGATGAGCCGATGATCTCGAGTTCTGCTTGTCCGCACACTAACAAATATTAAGCTGTACGCATTTCCACGGAGTTAGACTTACACAGGTGCATCACAAAAATGCCCCACACAAAACGAGCCTGCTACGACCGTACTCGGTTATACTGGCTAGTATATCTCTGCGACCACCACTGCTCTCTCATTCACGGAAGACCTCCGCTTACACGAGACTTCCACTCATTAAGAAAACCAAGGGATTTCCTGCAGAGTTATTTCACCAACCCTTCTGACTTGGGTCTGATCAGCCAGGTCGAGCTATGGTCCATCAGCAGTCGTGTCTTCGACATTTTCGGCGCTGATATTGAATGCAAAGCCACTAGCAAGGGGTCGGATAAACTGGCGCAGCTAAGTGCTACCTACGATGGATGGTTGGAGGAATGGATTGCCATGCTTTCTTTCACGGATGCGCCGGCTACATTTTCACGACGTCTTTTTGATCTTTACTCCCATTCAGCGAAGTTGTATCTTTTCTCCCATATTTTTCGAGGCTCGCCGCAAGATACAAAACTCCCAAAAGCAGGGGCTGAATGTGAGTCTGATACTGGTACGGACGAGTTCGCACATGGCGCGGTGAGAAGTGCTCTGGAAATTATCAAATGCATTGTCGATGATGACGCATCATCGTCATGGCTGGGAAAGCTACCAACCTATATCGGAACCATGGTGGCATTTGCATGTGTCTGCCTGGTGAAAGTATCCGCCCAACAAGGACCATGCGTTCATGACCTGCAAGATGAGGGTGTTCCCAGCTACCTTCAGCGACTAGTCCAGGTCCTCCTCTCGTCGCCGGTCGTCAACCATCCCACGCATCCTCTACTGAGTATTGCCATGAGCCTAGGGACAGCTACTGCTGTCGCTGGAGGTATAAATTGTGTAGGTGGTCAAGAGCCTCTTGCCTCAATCGATATGCGGGATTGGGACCTTGATTTGGGATTTTTTGACATGTTTACCAGCGATACGTCGAATGGATGTCCCGGTAACCACGGTGCATTTCCAGGGATGTGACCGCATATTGTAAATCCAACCAAAAAAAAATGAGGCGAGATCCCTGCAGCACGAATCTATGATATTCTCTCATTACTCCGTAAAACCTTGGAATGCCCGGTTCGGCTCGCTTCTGCCCAATACAGTCCTAATTTATGCCTGAAGACGGATAAAAAGGGTATCCACTCTGTATTTCTTGGCATTTCGAGCATTTCAAGAATCCCTCCGAGCATTTGAAAACCCCCAAATGCCAAGCAATGCTCATGAAAGACATGTAATTCAATTACCGAACCGACCGGAGAGATGTAGTTGGAACATGCTCTAGATTTGATATTTCTTAGAATAAAACATATAGAGCAATGGTTAAATTTGAAAAGAGTACCAATCTGTACATTATTCAGCTCGATCAAGATCATTTTAGACATTGTTTCTTTATATATTCTACATTAAGCTCTATTAAATGATATGTATTGACAATACATAAGATATTGCTGGTAGAACGAAGTGAGCTGAGTCGAGCATCTGACTTTTAGCTAAGTACAACATATGTCTATTACCTAGCATAGAAACCGAGAAACAAAACTGTCAGACTGGGATATGCCCCCCCCCCCCGCCCTAGGCCCTAAACAGGAACCGAAGTTTTTGTTATGGTCTAGTGGTATAATAGGCTATATTGTTTCCAACAAAAACCAATCACAACACATGACCGGCCTAACGTAAGATTTTAGGCGCATCACATAGTCACAGGGCTAAGCAATCGAGCCCTGAAACTTTCCCGGTACACAACTTTTATGTACTGGCCATTACAGCCTTAGTGGAATCCAGAACTTTTCTCTTTGCGGGGAACAAAGCTTGGAAGAACTTCTACTGGTTGCCAAATGCCAATACATATTCCGATGGCTGATTCGGAGTTCCCCCGACTCCAAGGTGGGTTATATATTCGCTGCTATGGGATTATGCGTCGCATCACATTTTATGTGGCTTATTTACAAGCAATACAAAATGCACAGTGTGATGCTATACTTTTATTCGGCCTAATTAACTATCCGACCATTTGGGACCAGATATCTTCGGTCAAATTAATGAGTTTACCCGGGTGTTAGGGATCAGCTGCAAGATGGACTCCCTAGTAATGCAGAATAAGAAAGTTATGCCCGCGGGTGTTCAAAAGCAGCTCCGAAGGTGGTGCTTGTTTATATAATGGGTTCCCGTTGGCGTTTGGGGTAGTATTATTGCGCTCATCCCCTCTCTTTTGTCTTTTATTCTTCTAACTGGATGAAACGTCCCCAAGTCCATTACTACTCGGGTACCCTCGATTTCAACCTATATTACTCCTAGAACGAGACCAAATCCAACGATTTGTGACATGAGCGTGCGATTCTATATTCTTTTTATATTGGTAACACCAACATATCTCCCAAAATGAAGGACGGCTTAGGTATGGCTATCTCTACTTCTGTAATGTGTCTATGTGAAAATAACCTTCACCACATAACATCCGCGAAAAGCGCAATATCTAAAGTGTTCATGCAGAAACCCCCTCCGTCGATGGATCGACCCTAAGCACGAGCAACCGGGAAAATCTCGGAACAGACCTTGAAATCGGCCCCCTCGATCTGAATGATGTATCAAAAGAGGAAAAATCGACAGACCCAAACATCGTCGATTGGGATGGGCCGGATGATCCCGAAAATCCTCTCAACTGGACCTCAAGAAAGAAGATCACAGCGACATGTTCTATTGCGCTGATCACGTTTCTGACGTATGGACGGTCCTTTTCTACATCATTCAGATGGCCAAAGCTAATTTCTGGAAACTAACAGCCCTCTCGGATCATCCATGTTTGCCCCCGGCGTAGGTCAACTGGTCAAAGACTTTAATGTCACCAGCACCGAACTAGCATCGTTCGTGGTATCGGTATACCTGCTGGGATACTGTTTCGGTCCCCTGCTCATCGCACCTCTATCGGAGTTGTACGGTCGACAGTATGTCTACCATGTATGCAACATCCTCTACGTGATCTGGACAATTGCTTGCGCCTTTGCGCCCGAGATGGGTAGTCTTGTTGTCTTCCGATTCCTCGCTGGCTTTGCCGGTAGTTGTCCGCTGACTATTGGCGCCGGCTCGATCGCAGATATGTTCGTACAAGAACAGAGAGGCGGTGCGATGGCAGCTTGGGCTCTTGGTCCTTTGATTGGTCCTGTCGTTGGTCCGGTTGGTATGTTCATTTCCCTCATGCTTCCTCTAGTTGATAACTCGATTACTAACTTTGCATAGCGGGTGCGTATCTGGCACAGGCAAAGGGTTGGCGATGGAGTTTCTATGTGCTGGCTATGGCTGTAAGTGAAGACCGTGACACCCAACGACAGAACATATACTAACAGAACTGGCAGGGTGGTGCTATCACGGCCAGCTCCATTATAACCCTCCGTGAATCCCACGCCCCGACTATTCTGGCCCGGAAGACTAAGAAGCTCCGGAAGGAAACGGGGAACATGAACTTGCGCTCTGCACTCGATACAGGCCGTACACCGAAGGAACTGTTCCTATACTCCATTGTGCGACCGACGAAGATGCTCTTCCTCTCCCCGATCGTCTTCCTTCTTTCGCTTTATGTCGGCGTCATCTACGGATACCTATATCTGTTGTTTACAACTATCACCTCCGTATTCGAAGAGCAGTACAATTTCTCTCAGGGATCAGTCGGACTCACTTATCTGGGTTTGGGCGTTGGGTCTTTGATCGGGTTGTTCATTCTCGGAGCAACATCCGACAGACTACTCAACTACCTATCTGTCAAGAATGGCCAGAAAAAGCCCGAGTATCGTCTTCCGCCTATGATCCCCGGAGCCGTTTTCGTTCCCATATCGCTGTTCATGTATGGATGGACTGCCTATTACAAAACCCACTGGATTGTGCCTATCATCGGTACCTCCTTCCTCGGTGTTGGCATGATGATCACATTCGTAAGTTACTTTCCTTCCATCCGTGATTCCCTTTCGCTGCGAATTGGCCAACTAACACCGGGATTGCTGTTTAGATGTGTGTGAGCACATACTTGGTTGATGCCTTCACGGATTACGCCGCTTCCGCAATGGCAGCTAACACGGTGTTCCGCTCACTGGCCGGTGCCATGCTTCCACTTGCCGGCCCGAAGATGTATGAGGCTCTTGGACTTGGTTGGGGTAACTCGCTACTTGGATTCATCGCTCTGGCCTTCTGCGCATTGCCTGTCATCTTCTGGTTTTATGGTGAACGCATAAGGACGAGTCCCAGATTTCAGGTGTCCTTCTGATTGGGTGGCAGGACACGCTTCGGGCACTGTTGGGTTGTCTCATTTTGCTTTCGCCGAGACTCTGAGTCGGCCTCGTCGGGGTCTTCAGCAACACAACCTCCACCAACTCCAGATACACATAGAGATTATGCATTCTATAAAAATAAAAATATGAGCCCGTGGGCGATTAACACAGACGGGCTTTCCACCCGAACCTGCATCGTTTCAATCCATTCCGCTTACTCGAGCCTTGCTATGGTGCGCTTGCTTTGGGCTTTTAAAATTTGGGGTTTGTACTTCAGTCTCTCCTTCGCCTTATCACCCCCTTTCATAAGAGTAATGATCTCATATAGGGTTGTCAGGGAAGTGATCTGACCAAGGTACTGATTGCCCTGGTCATATAGGTAGAACTGTGCCGCCAGCACGGAACATCACCTCGCAGCCGCCATAGCTATCCAAGCGACACATTATAGGAGTGCATTTCCCGCGGTCAAATGCAACGGCGAGAGAATGCCCCCAGCTATCCTCTGCCGCTCATTCACCTTCGTGGTCGAGTTTGGTGGAATCCATTGTCCATCCGGGAGGGGGGGTTATCTGAGCGCTTTATTAGTATCAGCTTGATAAAGTCAACCCATGGTAAGTACATAGGTGATTTAACCAACTACATGATGGATGGATGGACTCATAATAAACTCATTTGCCTAACATCTAGCACTAACCATCACGAATTGTAGAATATGTTCTTCGCGATCTTTTGGGGAGGTGGGATATAGCTCTGAATCTGGAACCACGCTATAGGTGGATAATAGTTAATTGACGATGGCGAGGTGGTCCCAGGATACCAGTTGACCCAAAGATGGATGGGTTCCAAGGTTCCTGATTATTCAAATTAGGTCAGGCTCATCACCCTAAAGCTTGGGGCGTTAATATTCAATGCCTAAGATGCTGTCGGAATCCTAGGTGTGGCCTTGTAGAAATCCTGTGACTTGTGGATCTAATTTTGCTTAAGCACTCTTGCTGAGCCAAGATAAAAAAATTCTTCATATATGGAAGGCCCAGCTGATGGCGCGCGGTAACAAGGATGAACGCTTCCCGAAATATCTTTCGCTGCGAAGGGAAGACCTCCCTCCCGGTCCAGTATTCATGAAACTCTGAACTGATCGTGATCAACAAAGCCCGTAGAACACGGACTCAGATTGCTAGTTATTTAGTTAGCAATAGCCTCGGTATAGCTAAGTATAGAGTCGGGTTGGAGGGATAGGACTCCCGAATCTAAATATGTAGCAAAGGATGTATCGAGGTGGCAAAGGTACGAGAGCCATTCTCTATCAGACATGGGCAGTCACTGACGTAGAGGCGGAGGAAATGATGCAGAAAATAGATGGAACCAATTGCAAGTCAGTGATTTTTGTTGTAAAAGGGGTTACTGGGTTATGTGTAGTTGTAAAAAAAAAGCGAAGTTCGTAGACATAATAATGTCAGCGCCGGACTTCTAAAAACCCAAGTCCACCAAACTCAAGTCCCCAGATGTTCTCCTGCTCTGACCTCGTTTCCTAGCACCCATGTGGCTGATTGGTCCACGTAATTTCCCCCAATCGAAGGTAAGCAATGCAAAGGCGTTACGATCAAATCAGGTTGTGCCACTGTGGATACCGGGATGCCCCCAAGATCCTCTACAGAGATCATGTTATAGTACGGCTGAAGTAAACCCGACTTAATATTTGTTCACCCTCGAGAATTTAAACAGATAGCCAATTCCCTCACTGTGATAGTCAATTCAACCAGAGGCATTTTGGCTGTCCTCCAACATCTCAATTATACTTTTGTTTGTTTTTATCTTAGTACAACATTCATTATGGCATGGCCTTTGTGCAATGACCATATAGATCATCCAAGCCTATCCTGGCAATATGAGCCCAGTCATGGTGATTCTCCCTTTTACAAGGACGTGACTGCTACTCAAACTCCCATTGTTACGGTCGCGAAGCCATTATCTACCGAGTACAGCTTTTACGATCCTCGTGTTCAGCATGCTTCAGCGCTGCTTGACACAAACTTCACTTTACCTTCCACTCTCGGCCCTCTCAATCTGGAGTATATGGACCAGGACCCTATGCAGGGCTTCTTCTCCCAGTGGAATAGTACCACCGAAGGCCTGGCTAGAGACTATCGCCGTCTAGCCGAAAGCATCGTTCGGGTCCCATCTTTAGACTCTCCCTCTGTGGAAGAACCATCTCCACCCAAGGACAACGACATGCTGGCAACCCAGGGAAACCGTACTGACGGTCGACGAGCCAATAAACAAGAGTAAGACAACTACCCTCACATTAGAAATCGACATTGACAAGACGTTAGGGATTACCACATCTCTTTTGAATGTCACTGGATAGGCTGTAAGCACCGCCACGCGTTTAGCTGCGAAAGTGTGTTGATTCGTCATATCAGAACTCAGCATATCAACCCGCGCTCCGTCAACTGCCCTAGGTGTGATAAGTCTTTCAACCGAAAGGATAATATGAAGGAGCATGTGGGAAGGGTGCACGGGGGATATATCTGAGATCCAAGCAGGAGCTTTGTGATTTTGATTACTTGGTTTCGGACATGTGGTCTTCTTCTGGGATTGAAGGGATTAGAAGGATCTGGGCGTTACTAAGGATAGTTGTCTTAGGGGGTCTGATTGTTAACAAGATGTTGTCTCATGTCGGATTTTCTAGCACGAAGCTCATGAATACAGTCAGAGAAAGAACTATATTTCAGTCAGCGCTAAGTTCAGAAACATTTCTTCGAGATCAGCCAGGCCTTGGATGCAAGATGAACACACTTCCATGTCGGGATTATACGAGGTTAATCTCCAAACAGGAACATCCTAGAAGTTGATAAACACGGTCTAGGCCCGGTTTCTTTTCCATTGCCTCTCTAGTCTTACATACCTCGCACTACGAGATTCCTTTCCCCTAACTTGTAGGTATCTTTATTCTTCAATTCTAACGTGTTCAAGGTGCCTCGTCGAAAGTGGCGACAGCGAGGTCTCTTCGCCCCGGGGTAGCAACCCCTGATGACCTGCTCCCCTGGTCACATTTGGCAATATGAATGCATTTAGAGGAACCTTGGGCAGAAAGGCTGCCTAAACAATATATAATATCGACGGCTAGGTGTGTGATGGCAGCAACTCGCTGTATGAATAGGAAGTCGGCTATGGAGGTATGTCAGGGAGTGGCATACGGAGACCTCGTTCCACTTTGCGCATGGTTAATTCAACCCGCCCTTCCTCGTGAAGGCTGTGTTCGTAGTACGGGCGATCACCCCGCTGGTGGACCGAAGGTTTCGTAACAAGATGGCGATATTGGGGGGTTTTTTTCGGCTTTGTGTATGACAACGACGAGGGAGTGGGGTATTGGGCGACATTGAAGTCCAGCGCTTCTCCTAGGCTGAACATGTAGGCGACAGAGATGGTTACTACCTAACTAATCTCACATCATTATGCACTGCCTCGGCATATATTCTTTATACTCTTCCGGAGATGCCATGCTTTCAAAGACTAGAAAGAGAAGTTAACCAAAGTACAAAATGTCAGTAATTGTTAGAAGGGTTCGACAGTAACAGAGATCAAGTTAACTCACATTCTCTTTTGGCTTGCTTACTCTCAGCCGTATCGTGCCACAGCCTCAATAGCCATGTAGCGACCAGTGCATCCATCGACTCCTGCGACATACTGCTCGTGACTGATAATTTATATCTGTCATCTTCTTTTTCTTCAACGGCGACCTGTGTGCCATTGGAATTGCTCCACTTGTAGCAATTTCGACCGACCTTCCAGTTTGGTTGGATATCAAACAATAGGAGTTGTTGCGTGCCCTCGTAGAATAATGGTTTATCCGAGGCGGTCTTTTTCGCACTTAACATCGCCTTGAAGGACGTCTTTTGAAATCGTGCCTCAGAATTCTCGAGGCGAATATTGCCCATCATCTCGGGCACCGCAGCTGTGATGTAGTACTTAGCGGGTATGTCGGTCCGGTATTGTGCATTCACAGGGTGTGCAAGATAGAAAAGATGTCGCTTGCGCCACGTGCCAGGAGTGACACCCTCGATTTCTATCTCGGGATCAGATGTATCTTGCTCGACTCTTTCGAATGCCACAGATGAGTCCTTATTCGAGGTTGACCTGATGTCACTGTTTAATTGGTAAAGCAGCCTTGGAGTTGCAGACTCAGCGAAGACAGATTGACCTGACAAAAAGAAGACAGCGGGCTGAAGGATTTCCGTTAAGGTGTTTCCGCCTGTTTTTTCGTACGATTCAGAGCTCGAATCCATTGTCTTGGGGCACCGAGTTCGGTCCGGATCTGTCAATATTCCCAGCAATACGGTATTTGATTATCCGGTAACTAATGGTGCAAATATAGAAAGTGGTAAATAGTATAGTTTGGTTTAGAGCTGGGACACAAATAGACCGAACGTCGGGACCAAGGTTACCCCAGTTGCCCACGTGGGGCAGGGCAATACCATTACATAATGTATTTGCTACGCTCGAGCGTGTTGCAAGTAGGAAGATATGTGGATCGCTGTTCCTGGGGGCCAAATACACTACCTTTATGTATTGCTCAATAATTCGAAATTAAACCAAAGGTTTTACAAGAATTTCTCCGAAAAGGCAAGTTACCGTCAATTACAGTCTATTTACAAAATAAGCCGCTTACGCAGGTGGCTCATGTACCCCCCCGGGTCCTACCTGTCCCTTTTTGGCCCCCATGGCAGATTGGCAAGAAACCCCCGCCCATGAATATTCCGAGAACATTAGAATAACCATTACGGAGTGGTTTGAAATTACCTAATTTTATTTAGTATGAAGACCAGAATAGTTGGCCGTTCATGCGGCCTCTATCCTGGACGAAGTAGAACCAATAATCTAATATATTTGGCTTAAGGTGGTGATATGAGAAACATTTTATTTAAACACCAGGAACAATCCCACTTTGAAGAAAGAAATTATAGGGGTGCGAATCCTCAGCTCAAATTTTACGGCGACATTATACCCCCAACTATCCCCCGCGCTCCATTCACGCTCGTAGTCGAGTTCTTTGGGATTCATTATCCATCCAGGAGGCGATGTCATCTTAGCGCTTTATTGGTATCAGTTGTGGTATACAGTCGATCATGGGTACCTAGGTATCCGTAGATGATGCAATGATATATCTATGTCCCAGAGTAGGTAAGGCTAGGTACTATATGGAAGATGGCAGGGTTCCTACACGATTGGCGCTAGCCATGACTCTGGCTTGATTGACAAAAGATCCTTGGGGATGGGATACAACTCTGAATCTGCAGTGGAGCTGGAGGTGAACGACAATTAATTGGCTATAACGAGAGATTTGACTCTTGGAAAAATCCACCGAGGATACCTAGGTAGATAGGCTGTTGAGTATTCAGAGTATATGCAGCCCTGGAGGTTACGTTTATCGATTGAGGGCCCGAGGTATAAATATTTGATGCCTACAATGCCTGGTGCCTTCTATAGTTTTCTTGTGGGTCTGAATATTAAACAAATTGCTGTTTTGTGTGAAACTTTACTAGTACCAAGGTTATCAAGTCACGATTACATAGTTGAAGAGATCGACGGTAAGTCACTTCTTGAAATCTATACCACTTTCCCGGGGTCCCTTGTTAATATGATTAAACGATGTCTCTCCTAAGCAACTTTCTGAACCATACTTTATCTCATTATCACTAACCGAATGCCCTAATACACAAAAGCAGATTGGGCCAATCTCGAAGCGGGGCTAGCTCGCATTTATATGTTGTATATTCTGATATCATCCTCCGTACAGTTCGAATCTCAACTTTCAGTAACCATAATTCAACTCCAACCAGACTATCAGCAGGTGGGAACTCATTTGCCACAGTATCCAATGCTTCCTTTAAATTGGCCTTTTTCATTTATCTTGCATGCTTCAACGTTGAATTGGAGGTTAAAGTAGAACAGTGAAGACGCCGAACAACTCTTCTATATATTACACTAATAAGAGATACAAATTATATATATAATGTTCCCATTATATGCAGAGGAAGTCATTTTTCAAAGCATAGTTTTTTTTTTATCAGATACAAAAATCCTGCAATTGGTGTTTTATAGCATGTGATAGCAAAAGTTCATATGGATCGCTAATCCCGTGTCGGCAATTGTTACTCAACTCTGAAGTGCCGACTCGAAACTGCTCAGCCACCGCATTGCTGTCATCGGTATCTACTCCGTACGAGGGGTGTCTCTCTATATACAAGGATTATTTCCTTACTGGAACCCCCGAAATTCCCTCCCCTTTTGTCGACGGGTCGAAGTGACGATTACATAAGCCACAAGGAAGCCGCGGGCGGGCTCCCACCCCAGTGCACCTTCAGGCACTGTCTCTGCCAATCACGCGGTGTCATATGCAGATCCCCCAGAAAGAACCGAGGTCGGGGCCACCGATCTAATTTCACCGAGATATGAAGTGAAACTGAGGCTTGTTGTTTTTCTTTTCGTTTTCTTTGCTGAGACCGGGTCACTTTGATTCCGTTCCTGAATGGCAACCATCAATGCCATCGCGTCGTAGTCACACGAAGTCTCGAAAGGGGTGTTTGGAGTGTAAAAGGAGACATGTAAAGGTCAGTGTCAACAATTTTGCTCCCCTGAACCCGTCGGCGTGTTGGATGTAGCTCAGGCGGCATTCCCGGACGGCAGTAACCCACCAGCTGAGATTCATATTCTGACACAACGGTCAGTGTGATGAGAGCATCCCAAAATGTACTCTGTGCAGGAAGCGAAAATTGGAGTGCAGATATCCTCCCCCAAATGAGGACGAAGACAGCCCCGGGGCATCATCCAGCGCCCATGATGAAACAGATAGTGGCACTGTGACCCCATCACGGGATTTCCCACAGGCAACACGCTTGCTTGAGACGAGATTATTCCACCAGTATATGACTTCAACATACCACACTTTGTCACAGGATGGACTATCTGCACACCATCTCTCCATGACGATTCCTCGCATGGCTGCATCTTGTCCTTACCTGCTTGACAGCATCCATGCATTTTCAGCCTTACACTTGGCCTCGATTGAGACTGATAATCGGGCTTTATGGCTGAATCATGCCGTGCAATATCAGAGCCAGGCATGCGCTGGATTGAGCAAGGTTCTTCCGGAAATCTCACCGCCAGATTATGAACCCGCATTCGTCTCGTCTATCATCATAATGCTTTTCGCCATGGGATCTCGAGTATTATCCCTTGAAACACGACCTCTGGACCCGCTTTCGGTGGTTCTTGAGGCTCGCACATTGATGTCTGGCCCCGCCATGCTTCTTTCCCGGATACTTGAAGCCGGGGTTGACTCGCAGCTGGATGGATGGCTGTGCGCTCCTGACACACAAGAAATTCTCGAAGCTGGGAAACATGATCAGTATGGAACTCCTTCTCTCTAGCTCATTGGCGAAGGCTGGATGATAACACGAAATAGCGGCAGCTACCCGGTCGAGAGCACAAACATATTATTCACCCTCCACAAGTATGTTCCACTAACGTATGGAGTGACGGTGTAGGGCTTGCGAAGCTGATTATCAACACAGAGACATAGTAACGTCGCTGGTTCGACTTCATTCGATTATTGACACAAGAAAAGGATCGGATCAACCGATCTACCTAGCCACATGGCAGCAGCTTCATCAGGCCATCGAACCGTGGCCAAAAATCGGACCGCATGGCGGCCCGCTTGCATGGCCCTTATTCCTCTCCGACAAGTTTTCCTCACTACTCAAACATGGCGACTGGATTGCCCGAATTCTGTTTCTACATTTTGGCATCGCTATGCGTCTCTTGTGCCGTCGATGGTATGTGCGCGACTGGGGTCGTCGGCTGGTGTTAGCCACGCTGGAAGCACTGGATAAGGTTCCTCAGGAGTGGGAGGAAACTATTTCTTGGATAAGACGAGCCGCTGCAAGGGAAGACTAGCCGCGGGATTGATACCATGTTGAGCATGCGTGGGGTATAGAGTACTTGGGTTATAGATTGGGGTAGTTTATTCATAACAAAGGATAGGTCAACTAATGACCGAATCATATCGAAGGGAGATAAGATGCTATGTATGGAGTATGGCGTTTGATCCTACTGATCCCGAAAAACCCCCGAGCCATAACATTTGCTCCCGACAGCTACCCGACAGCTTATCAGCGGGGGTCGGGGTTTTAGAACACACCGCTACGCAGTAAATTAAACGTCTTAGAAGAGGATCTTCTAATCTTTCAAAATGTTCCATCCGTCATTTCCTTTCTTCATTCCTTATCTCTCGGTGCTGGCTGCATTCGCCAAGCAACCTGGAGCCCGCTGATCCTATACAAAAGCGTCGGGACGGCCTCCAATCGCAATATGCACCACCCCTGTCCGATCAGCCAAGATGTGGAGAAGGTAAATCTATCTTTTCCCCTCTCGTTTACGACCTCATTTGAGCCCGGGTTGAGAATATTAATATCGGAGACTGTAACAGCTTGAGGCCTTACCAGCTTCTTCTTCTCCGGGACCTAGTCTTGCGCAACATTCTATACCACGGAGGAATTGGAGGCAGACCCTTGTCAACATGTCGCGACCAATCAAACTCGGATTTTTGGCGATTTTATCACTGCTATTGATCGCAATTCATCTGCCCAGTGCAAACACCTCCCCCTTAGAGTTCTCCGAGCGAGACCCGAATGCCGACCTCGGGTCGCATGGTTTAATTGGCCCTGGAAAGCTGGGCGCTGTTGCTAGCGAAAGCTCGGTCTGCTCCCGTCATGGATCTGATATTTTGTTGAAGGGCGGAAACGCTGCTGATGCTGTGAGTTTACCTATCCAGGTGGATTTTGGGGTGAATCTCGGTGCTGAGATGACATAGTTGGTTGCAACCGAATTTTGCATTGGTGTCGTAGGTGAGGCAGCATTCATTCGGTCAATAATTGTATCTGAGCGTAGCTAACGGAGACCAGGGATGTACCACAGTGGAATCGGCGGAGGTGGCTTCATGCTCGTGAGATCATCAAATGGCGATTACGAGTTCATTGATTTCCGAGAGACGGCGCCGGCTGCGGCATTCGAGGACATGTACAAAAACAACGAAGATGCTTCCATATACGGCGGACTGGCAAGGTAAGACGAATACGCGGAGCTGATGGGAGCTAAGCTAACAGCTATACAAGTGGAGTACCGGGCGAAGTGCGAGGTCTTGAGCATCTCCACAAGAAATACGGCTCGCTTCCATGGTCGACTGTTGTCGAGCCTGCTATCCGCACAGCCCGTGACGGATTCCCTGTCACAGAGGATCTTGTCAAATACATGAAATCTGCCGTTGGCAGTGGAGAGGACTTCCTATCTAAGAATCCCACGTGGGCAATTGACTTTGCTCCGAATGGAACCAGGCTTGGGCTGGGCGATATCATTACCCGACGCCGGTATGCGGACACCCTCGAGGCTATTGCACAGCGTGGCGCGGATGCATTCTACTCGGGCCCTATCGCCGAGGCTATGATCAATGCGGTCCAGCGCGAAAACGGCACAATGACACTCGAAGATCTTAAAAATTACACTGTGGCTATTCGGGATATCTCTCAGATAGACTACCGTGGGTACAAGATCACGAGTACGTCGGCCCCCTCCAGTGGCAGCATCGCCCTGAGCATTCTGAAGATCCTTGGGACATACAAGGATTTCTTCACGACTGAAAAATCTGTGAATTTAAGTACCCATCGGTTGGACGAGGCGATCCGATTTGGATATGGCGAGGTATGAATGACCGACTATTATTCCACCCGTGGACTCTGGTCAATGGTCGCTTACATGAAACGCAGAGATCTAATTTTGGCGATCCCCTATTTGTTGACGGCTTGGCCGACTATGAGAAGGAGATCTTGGATCAGTCTACAATTGATGACATTCGATCTAAGATCTCGGATGTGCGGACTCAGAACGTATCTGCTTATGATCCAGCGGGACTGGAAAGCCTGGACACGTAGGTCCTATTCGATATATCATTCTCTGACATTAAGCTAACTGCGCATCAGCCCTGGAACTTCCCATATCGCAGTAGCTGACCACACTGGCCTTGCAATCTCCGTAATCACCACAATCAACCTATTATTCGGTAGCCAGGTCATGGTCCCAGAAACCGGTATCATCATGAACAACGAGATGAACGGTATGTTGAGAAAGCCAGTCCTAGGTCACGGAGTTAACTAACATGTTCACAGATTTCTCCATTCCTGGATCGTCAAACTCATTTGGATACATCCCCTCCCCATCCAACTACATTCGCCCTGGAAAACGCCCTCTGTCCTCCATCACGCCCGCGATAGTTGAGCGACCCAATGGCAAGCTATTTTTGATTGCGGGATCCGCAGGAGGAAGTCGTATCATCACTGCCACCGTCCAGAGTATCATTCACTCCATTGATCAGGGACTCTCCGCCGCTAAAGCGTTGGCCAAGCCCCGTCTGCATGATCAGCTGGTGCCAAACCAGGTCAGGTTCGAATACAGTTATGACAACGCAACTGTTGCCTCTATGAAGGCACGCGGCCATAACGTTACTTGGGTTGCTCCGGGACAGAGTACTGCCCAGTTGATTCGGGTCTTGCCCAATGGAACATTCGATGCTGCTGGAGAGCCGAGGCAGCTCAACTCTGGCGGGTATTCTGTATAGAACGGGATATGTTGGCACTGTGGATGCCAAAGTACATACATTGTCAAACGCGTGTCAGGGTACAAAAGCATCACTATAAATAGACAAACCGATCTAACAAGTTCAACTCTTTCGCAAATGCAGTCCTTTGTTGTAGATTCTTTGACAGGGGGTAGATTGGCGTTTCTTTATCTGATGGTCTGTGCTTTCGATATTCCCTTTTTGATGTAGACAGCTCCAACTTAACTTAACCTTTTCCCCTCCTTTAAAAGTCTAGACTGACGTAAAAAGTTGATCTGAACTCTTCCCTTCCTTAGTTTTGTTTTAATGGTTTTATTGACACGACATCGCGTCACCTTATCAAACTTACACGTGAATCGACCTCCCCGCGTCAAAGAAGCTAGGAAGCTTTACTCGCGATTTCCCCGAGACTAGGACGCATTACATTCGCATAGGATACTCGCTGGTAGTTTCTCTTGCTCTTTGTTTGTCTTTGTGCTTTGTATTAACCAGATGGCTTTTCATCAAAACAGTTCACACTCAATCCAAACGCTACCGCGATATGTCTGCAAACCCTTCGAGATTCACCAACTTCCTACCCTAGGCAACCTACCATCTACTGTGGTATCAGGAATACAATGGCTCGACTCAGCAACGTCTCCGTTGTTGTTCCCCTTCCATCCTTCGATATTGATCCCCTCAGGACCTTTGACGAAGACTTCTTTGATCGTGCTGTTGACAACATCTTGTCAGAGGAGGCGAGCTTCGAAGAATCCCGGGACGAGATGATGGACGGTAACACTGGCATATCGAGTCCATTTGGGTATGACGGTGCGTCTGACTCCTCGAACCTCAACGTTCGTCGTAGCCAAAGGACCGGAGCCAACTCGGCGCATTTTTCTACAACATCAATCCCATCACCCACAACCACCTCGGCAAATAAGCCGAAGTCGAGAAGGTCTTCCAGAATACGAAAGAGTGTTACAATGGAGGATGTCAATGCTCATGGTGAAGCTCCTATGAGCCTCGAGAACATCACACAACCTCAGCGTGTGGAGGAAGTCCTACAAGTTGAACCTTATCCCGTTCACAAAGCTGGCGATCACCCTTCTACAGTTCCTAAAATTACCAACTCGGCGGCAATGCTGACTGATGACTATGGAATGACGGCGGAAGAGAAGATCTTTGCTTCGGTGGACTCCGAAAAGCAGATGGAGGTGTTGAAGTTCGTTGTATCACACTCTTTCATGACGGAGCCAGTCCAACATGTTCGACGTTCGGCCCGGCGAGAATTCACTGGCCAAGTGCGTGGGGTCGCCGCAGAGGCTGGCATGGACGACATAGCTATCGATGCTTTGGTCGACCACGTTCGAAAGATCTACCTTGAGGACCGTGGAATTGCGGTAGCCGATGATGCCGGCTCTGCATTTGGGGACGAGGTGGACGGTGAGGAAAAAGCACATACTAAGAGCTCGCACCGGAAACGGCGCAAGAGCAGCTCGGGCCAGCCCGAGGACAAAGAGCACAAGAAAAGCAAGAAGCGACACTCGGATAAGGCAAGACGGCACAGCCATGATGCTATGCAGCATGATGAGCCAAACAAGGTTGTGGAAACTCATGTCCCGGCAGGTGTTTTCACTAACGGCCAGGACAATGGCTACGTTGAGCTGGAGGAACCGAAACGTAAGGACAACACGCCGGATCTGCCTAAAATGCCTACGAACATCATTCGGGGTAGCCCCAGCGCACCCATCGACCTGACCCACTCTACTCCTCATCACGAGTTCGCCCGTGAAGCTGATGTGGTTCCATCTCATGCCCAAAAACTTGATGTCATCCGGGAGACCAAGGATCTTCAGGATAGCACCAAAAAGGCTATCACGCCTCACTTGTTACCCGATGCCCCGACGGAGATGATTCAGAGTCCATCACCTGAACAAGTTGAACGAAAACCGTGGAAACGTCGTGAGCCAGGAAAAACATCACAGAGAGACAAAAACAAGCGCAAGCGCGAACGGAGGAGGGAGCGCAACAAACATCGAATCAAGTTGGGTGGACAGCAACGCCCTCAAGGTGACTCAGTCGATAGAGCAGATCAAGACTCAATTCCGCCTCCCATTCCGCAAGAAACCTCTTCCGATAGCCCAAATGGAAGCAGACGGAGCTCCAGTCAGCTTCCGCTACCCGCCGATCCATCCGAGTGGACGATGGATTTTTGAATACCAGTGATTTGCCAGGTGTGACTCCAAGTGATGAGGTTCAATCGAAGTATTTCTTAGGAGCCGGCAACCCCAAAGTTGGCTCGAAAAACAAGCGGGAAATGACTTCTTCCCTGTATGATTTGTCTATCCCACCCAAAACCCGACAGCTGTTGAAAGATCTGAATCTGCCCCCAGACTTCTTGTCGTCAGATTCTTCCTTGAGTGATGCGCCGAGTGATTTTGATTCCAATTCGGATGATTCAGATGAACCCCGGTCGCATGTTCATATCAAATTATCACCTCCGAAAAGCCCCCGTCTTGTTCCCCAATTCACAAACCCCGACCCCCAAACCCCTGTGAAATCTACCTCTTTCATTAACCCAGAACTTATTAAAACCCCCCAAGTCAAACCCTTGAAGCATTCTCCTTATTTCCCACGTGTCCCAGTTGATCCTGAATCATGCCTCCCGTTCCCCCCTATCGAAGCATCCTCTTTCGGACTCATCCAGGAGCAGCTTGCACATGACCCCTTTCATTTACTAATTGCAACCATTTTTCTCAATCGAACCCGCGGGGGTGTTGCCCTGCCGGTTTTGTTCAAAGTGTTTGAACGATACCCTACGATTGAGGCGATGGCCGAAGCAAACCCACCGGAACTTGTATCGATGATAAACTGCCTAGGCTTTCAAAACCAACGTGCAAAGAAATGCATCACATTGGCACAAACATGGCTATCAGACCCCCCGAACAGAAGCAAAAGATATCGCAAGCTCCACTACCCACGAAAGCTTGACGGTCGAAATGTTGGCCGTGAAGAATGCATTGATGAAGAAGATTTGCGAGTGGCATGGGAGATTGCACATCTACCAGGAGTTGGAGCATATTCCCTTGATAGCTGGAGGATCTTCTGTCGCGACGAATTACGGGGGAAAGCCTCTGACTGGAAAGGGATGGATGCGACAGAGGTCGGGTTTGTGCCTGAATGGAAGTGCGTTCTGCCACACGACAAGGAGCTACGTGCTTATCTTACATGGATGTGGCTAAAAGAAGGATGGATTTGGGATTACAACACTGGTGATCTGACACTTGCGAGTGACAAGATGATGAGAGCTGCGCAGAGTGGAGGAGTTGCTCGTGAAGAAGAGGGGAATTGGGTACTAGAGACCTCCCCCGTCAAGGCTGTGAATGGATTACATGAATCAGATTGATTCCAAGTGTTGATGTACATGATACTCTGAATATCAAGTTTTCAAATCCACATACTTGTATACGTTGTTGCCTCAGCCAGTAGAAATTTGTGCTCCCTCAGCAAGTTTTCAGCTGAGAGGGCTATGTACTCTATATATATATCTCTCTCTCAGGATCCGATTTCAGGCTTCCATGCAGCAAAACCACGTCAGTTAAAAGAGCGGGGCGCAGATTGCTCACCGCATAATCGCATAGTGCGCTTCTTTCCACTTCCAACAATTCCATGCGTCGTACCTGAATGAGGTTATTCTTGTCTTTTCTTTTTTCGACTCATATCCCTTTCTTTTCCCCAAACCCTAGACACACGGAATGCCGGATTGGTTGCCGCGCATTGCAACGTTAAGCGACCAGTCACAACCAGTCACGGCCCGAACTAAGCGCCAGGACAATTGGAGACAAAAATAGGATCACATTCCCCTCAGTGGCGGTACAAGCCTAGACAGGTAACGACTCTTTCGCGCGGTCCTCAACACGATACGGATTTCGCCATGTTTCCTGTTAGACTAAACCGCGACGATAGGAAGTCGAAGACCGTCAAGGCTAAGACAAACAAAACAAACAGAAAGACCTCAACCAAGGACCCAGAGGATTCTACCACGGCTCGCTCATCAACTTCCCAACGCAGGTCCTCCATGCCTGGACTCGAGAGATCGGAGACCTCGTTCCTTGAGTCGAGAACTAGTCTACCGTATCCTACTTTCTCTAAAGCTCACAGCAAGGAAGGTGTCCGAGCCAGCATCCCTACACCCGACCCGACCGATTTGACACATGACGACGGGAAGAACGGTCACCGCGAGAACCACCATGCGCCTCCTAGCCCGCCCCTAACTGGTCTCGACCAGGAGTCGAGGAAGGGTAGTATCGTCAACGAGGATGAGAAGGAGGCAGACAAACCCAAGAGGAAAACAAATATAAAAATCAGAGCCTCCGAGGTCAACAGGTCCTCGTCAAGTCTCCGGTCTAAACGCGATGATAGCACCAAGTCCAAGTCCAGCAAGACGTCGCGAACAGAGACCCCTACAAAATCCAGACCTAAGGAAGAGAGTGAAGCTTCGCCTCGGTCATCAAGCCATAAGTCCAAGACAAAGGTCTCTGATGATAGGAAACTACCCAAACGGTCGAGTCGCTCGACGATGTCTGCCTCCCAGTCGAACGTTACGCTTCGTGATGTCGGCGCAGAGTCAGTCAACGGGTCCGACGCGACGTCTATTGCGCCTAACCAGCAGCATTCGGTGCCACGAAAACCCTTGACCCCACCTACGAAGCCTCCTTCTCGAACCCAGAACCGATCGGCCATGTCCCATCGTCGCACTGCAAGTGACGAATCGATCGATTTTGTGAAACCAGTGAATCCGAATTCGTTTGGCGCACCCCCGCCGCCCCCACCTCCGCCCGAAATGCCTGCTACTATCCCTAGAGTTGATTACTTGCTGAAAAATGGTGGTCTCGAAAATAAGGTCTCTAGGGCGCTGCTGACTAGCCTCGGGCAGAAGGATCCATTCTCGCAAGGACAACCTCAGTCCCGGGCTATCGCTGGCAAAATCTTCGATCCATATAACCGTTTACTAGACGACTACCAAAAGGTCATGAGTAAGAATGGATCTCTCGCTGTCGCAACAGGCTACCGGTCTGTCGCCCGCCGTTTATTGGACCGTCTCGAAGCCGTGTTCGCGCGCGACATCTCATCCGAGCCATGTAGCTGCCAGATATGCGACCAAGCGGACTCAGACGATCGACCAGATGGAGTGAGCTGGGGCGAGGTTTTGGAGCTCGTGTCTGGCCGCAGGGAACTCCCCATGTGGCCTCCCTTCACAATGGCACCAACCACCGTGGATACTGGTGCGCCAGGCGATGAGCATGTTCCAATGCAGAAGCTCGACGTTGACGTTCCTGAAGAGTACCGCGAGCACTTCATCCGGCAATCTCGAAAGACGAAGGTCGCTGTCGACAAATGGCTTTACGAGCAGAATGATCCAGGCACCAGCGCCCCTAATGAGGTCGACGATGAGACGTTAACCTTTGCCATGCTCACGCATCTAGAACCCCACCAGCGCTCATTGTTCTGCTCTTTGCTCGGCATCAATTCTTCTACTCCTGTCCCGCGACCTAGCGACGAACGGCCCCGACCGAAACCTGCCGCGCTTGTCTCATCGGCCTCTGCCATCCAGCGTCTTTACCGACTATCCTCCCTCCCTCGTGACCCCGAAACCGCTATGTACATGCTGAATAACCCTACCCTCCACCATGTCCTCGCCACCCTCTCCGCTATCAGCGATGACGAGTGGGAGATCCTCATCTCTGGCCGCTTCGACGGATTCCTCCGCAGTGGCGCAGAAGACACAGGTCCCACTGCGAATGCCGCCGGGGGGCCTCGTTGGAACGGCAGTCGCTCCAACACACCCTTGGGCGGCGGTATCTCCCGAGGACCGACACCCAATTACATGGACGGCAGCTTCCGACCGTCAAGCCAAGTCAACGGCGCACCTTCAACCCCCGCCTCATTCGGCGGCCCAATCGCCCTCGACGAGGAAACTGAAATCGCCGCGTTAGCAGAAGTCGAGCGCGACATTTTCCTCGGAATGGAAGCCCTCGAAGACGCTTTCGAAGCCCTCCACTGCAAAGCCGAAGTCGTGCGGCGCGCACTACGCGAACGTGGCGCCGGCCTCTCCGTAGCAAACCAAAGCCGCCGTGGCTCGTTCGTCGAAGCGCGTCTAGGCACGCCCTTCTCGGGCGTCGGTACGTGGGAAAGCGGTGGTGAAGACGACTTCCTCGACGACGAGCGCTCTCTTGCGCCCGATGACTCGGCCAGTAACATCAGCTCGAACCGTCGTCGCCGACCTAAGAGACGCACTGAGCGACGCACACCTGCGCCTGTCGAGGAGGAAGACGAGGAAGATGACGGTCTTGGTCGTCGGGATACGCGAAACTCGAGGCGGAGATAGATCAGTACCGGGATGGAATGGGAATAATTCTTTTCGATTTATGATCTACGTGCAGCGTTGGAATCATTCGAGGACCGTTTGCTGGATAGCATGGGATATGGATATAACTGTTGCTGTCGCAATGGGCTTGAGGAACTCATGATACCCCCCCTCCCCTACTCTCTTGTCCTGGGTGTTTTTACTATGTTTCGAGCTTGTTATTTTTGCATCTTTTTTTCGCGCTTGGCCTACTGCCTACCCCCCTTTTTATATTTTGTTCTTTTGATGATTTATGAATGCCATGAGCTTCCCTCCCACGACCTAATGCCTGGCTGTACGTTTAGGCTATGATACAAGTTTGATTTAGCATCTCTCACCGGATGGATCATTAGCATTGTGCAATATAAGCGAACTGGATTCAGGCATTGCAATGAACTATAGGAGACTATAGACAAATGCAAACAAGGGGAAAGCGATATAAGGATCCACAGCAGCCTATGTCCATGGCTCTGCATCTAGCTGAGCTTTAAGTCCGTTAACGCGACGGTTGGCTCTAATGGAAATCCCAATCATGCGACCACGATTAACCCTTTGGGGCGAGGAGGCGTTACTAGTAGGGATATACTGTAACCTCGCTCTACTACACACTGCAGGGGTAGTCCACTAGTAGTATGACTTACGTATCCCCGCTTGAGTCCAAAGTGAATGCGCCTACGGAGTACAGATATGTATCCAGATCGTGTATATATATTTCGTATGACTCCGTGCTGTAGCATTATTTGTATACTCCACACCACTCAGCTCGATATCTTACAGTTGTTATGGTCGAAATTGGCTAGATGCGCTACAGTCATGCGCTTTCCTACCACAACAACCCAGGCTTTTAGCGCCGCCCTGGCTAGGCTAGCTGGGGTCTGTCAAAGAGGCTCATATGTACTAAGCCAGCACCCTATTCGGCCTAGCCTTAACGAGACCTTCATGTTTAAACCCAGTAGTGTCAATCAAGACACACACTGCCACCCATGCCAACCATACTATCGCTGTAATGGAAGCCAGAACACAGCTGTCCACCGAAAAGCCCATAATAGAAAGAGTAGTTGATATAGAACGCGACGTAGAAATAGCATGACATACGAAGGGCCACTCGTCATCAGCTGCATCTTACGACATTTTACGACATCATCCCACCGAATGGACCTCGTTCACTAGGCGTACAGTACATGGATGTTGTGGTGTAAATTACCGATAGTAAGTCTGTGCAAGTGCACGGCATGGGCCCCGGTCTCGGCGACAAGCTTCCGTCCGATGAACAGGTGATTTATGGCCATCTCCAGGCTCTCTTTGCTGATAGATCGGTTCGCCGGTAAGGAACTGGATGGAGGCCGATGATGTCGGAGACGGCGCATTCCACCAAAGATGTGATGGGCACCTCGGATGTTATTCGAGAGGATCGAGATCTCAAACAGTACCTGACAGACGCTGTTCGATGACTTACTATTGTCCTTGCGATGGATCGCTCTATGCGTCAGAAACGTACGATTGACATCTTGCGACGACTCTTTATCTCTAAAATGAATAGTAACGTATCAACGCACCAATGTTCAGTGCCTTTCAAGCCTTTCCGGCTCACTCACATCGATACTAAAGGAGTATAGGCCGAGTATAATAAATCATCAATTTAAATATATAATAGAGTGAGATAGATGGAGGGCAATACGGGAAATAGAACGAATGGACGAAATAAGTAGAGTGAGCACTCTATCAAAGCACAATTGATACTATAGAAGGGCGATTTTCCATAACCAGGAATTGCACATTAAATCACAACCTTGATCCTACGACTTTCAATGAAAGTGGAAACAATCATCCACAGAGGCGAAACCGTAAACTAACCGCAAAAGGCAACTGATAGGGTTGTCATGTACTCCGTACCTACACTGCAGAGTGCAAAGAATGCCCAACGTGAAACCTTTTGTGGGTTTAGCCCGCTGTGGGACGTGATTGAAAATCCTTCTTCGCCCCGTCTCGGACCTCGGCATCTTATATCCTGCTACTCCATCCCCTGTCCAATGGGCCAAGCTGCATAAGTGAGTTCCACTACTACCCACTGCGGTTTATGTATTCCTCACCGACACGTACTTTGTACCAAAATGACAGACCGGGATTAACCTGCTTATGGCTATTCATACCCTTCTACCGTGAAACTGGTGGAGACAATGCATTACTGGTGCGTTCAGAGGTATCCACGGGATTTTCCTTTTCCGTAAGCGTCGACGTACTTTTAGCTTTTTGTGCAAGTAGATCTGTTGATGTTATTTCGGCCTGCATGATGAGTATACACTACCCCGTATTTCGTATGCACAACAGCAATAATAACTTTGGAAGAACTATTGGCGATCACATGGCACACGGGCCAGGAGTGAAAGGACTGGTAGGGTCGTATCACTAGAGGGGATCTACCCAATAGTCTCTATTCGCTACTTACCACCACGATGTACGGAGTAAAACCTCCGTATATATGGGGTACAGAAGATGTTAATGTAGATCACTAGGCGCCCGAGTCGCAGAATTCGGAGATCCCAGAGACGATCATACGCTATTGATTAGCGAAGTCCCATGGTACAGTATGATTTGAGTGATTTTAGGCAGGTATTACGCTAGTTAATGGTCGATAGGCTAAGGCCATAAGGTTATTATGTTAGTGTCTTCACCAAAATAGGAAACTTGGCCCCCCAGTCGAATTTTTAGATATGACAGGCTGGTGTGTATGCACGTACACGGCTCGGAACAAAGCGCTAGGGCGAGTATATACTTTCCACAAGAGTAAAAATTGGATTATTGATAGATTGATTGGCGTATGTCTTAGACCGGTTTGGGTTGTTATTCCACAGTACGCTCCATCTTGATAAGGATGTCTTGTTAGATATGTATGTTTCAGAGATCATAGATCATATATTGCAACTGCTCTAACCTGAGCCGGGACCTCGGGATGCCGTTCCTGCATTAAGTGACTGGATACTCCGTGCTCCATAGTGGAGGTTATAATATCCCGGCTACATATTTATGCTGTATATACAACATAGTTGATTCCGAGGAGAAGACGAAGAGGTAAAACAAGGTTAAGGGGGGTTACCCCGAGTTCCGCCGGTAGAAGCTAATGGAACAATAGCCGGCGAACTGAGTTTTTTATTTTTATTTTTTTTATAGCGGACCGGTTAAGCTTTCATCTCATTCTAGTATATGGAATTATTTCCAAACCTGGGCCTTGGCCTATACACACAATGTGGTCGGTGCTGCGCTGGAATTTGGATCGGCAATGAGCGGAGCAAGGATAGTCGTGGAAAGAAATCCCGTTGGAATGAGACACGGCGTTAACGGCGTTTCAACCCCGCGAGGCTTCTAAAATATCCAAGGAAGTACTCCGTCTGTGCAGCATATTCTGTACGCGAGGATATCAGGGTATTGTTTTACGTTCGGGGGTACCTGACAGCCAGACAACTGAAAGCTGTCAACCAGAATTTGGGTGCAATATAAATTGGGATGCTCCCGATTACCCCTGAGGTACATCTGAGACAGTTCCAAAATGTGTTACCTTGTGGACTTCCCGCCTTAACTCGGGGGTAAGATTCCTTCCTTGGCGGGCCATGCCTACTCCATGATCGCTGCGGCTCTAAACCAGACCGTGCTGCCCGTGGTGCGTAATCATCCTTTCAGCGATTCTACTCTGTTGATCCCATCTACTTGGGGAGAAAGTCTCCACTAATCCGTGCTAATTAGCTGGAATCATACTGGACACGAGCAGTCTCCTTTATCCAGTCTATCCAGTTTTCTCGGCATAAACATCCGTGTTAAATTAAACCGGCAATAGGCGACCAAACAAAGACCCGCGTGATTTCCCCAATTGACATTCTTTCATGCAGACACGAGAAAACCTTTCCGTCCTGTCGACTCCATTTAAAACCGGTGATTTTCACTTGTGGTTGGAGAGTCAAGAGGCGGATCGAAGCTTAACCTGGCCCAATCGCATGGCCAAGAGGTTGAAGTGTCCACAAATGTCCACCGGTGCTAAATAATCCTTTTGTCTTTTTGACGTTCAACAACTTTCTCCCGTCTTCTGCATCCGGCTTATTTTGTGCGGGGTGGATTCATGAAATCATTTCTTCCTGCTCGTGTCACCCTGGTCCACACCCCCCCCCTGGGTCGCCCACATTGTGCTTTGTATTCTTTTTCTTTGGATGGTATTGAATATGATATATCCCTCCACTGGTCAATTTGATATTGTAACCTTTGAGCGGTTCGGGAAAGAGTCTGCTGGTGGCTTTTATAAAATACGGGGGATATTTTTTCAACATGGAGTACGGAGTACAAATAATAAACTCGTCCTAAATGAACCCCGCTAGTGTTCCAGAAGCCTCGCCCCTGCAGTGAACATAGTGTACTAGCGATCCGAGGCCCCCTGTCAATGGGCCGGGCCAACGTGTGCTTTGGCCCTGAGACGGAGAACACGAAGCTCGTGGGATCTGGATGAATTTTGTGTCTTAATGGTTCTAAAAATTGGGGGTGTGTCTTTTTCTCATGCAACGACGTTTCTAAACGGCGAATGTCCTTTGATTTGTTATTTTTGTATGCAACTAGGCAGTTCGCCTTGTTTATCGAGTGGACTAGTACGGAGTAGACTAACCAAGCTAAGGTTTGCGGCCGTTTTATTCGACATCTCGTGGCAAAACTTGCGTCCTTTTACCCACCTGAGCGTCGCATATGGCCTAAAGGTAGGCTAAATAGGGTAAGTGGAGCACAATATACGTTGTATACAGGGATTCACGGCTCTGGACCGTGAACTATTATGGAGATCGCACCGTCTCTCCCAATTGTCCATCTTTCCCGCAAAGAATTCCACTCTTCACTCAAACTTGTCGTGGATCACCCTGTTATTGACCGATAAAGAGACCAAATGGGTTTAAGTCCCATTTTTCTGTATTTGCCTATCAAATTTTGAGTTCAATCAGGCTTGGGTGCTGTTTCTTGGTTCTTTCGCATTGCCTCTGGCTTTCAACTTTTATGCCTGCCTTTCTCCTTCCCGAGCTATTTTTTTTATCTTCCATTGCAGGCAGTTCATGGGGTAGGTGGTGTTTAGCATATTCAGCTCGCACTCGCGTCGGCCTTACATATCGCTTTTCGTTGCCCGGTGTCGATCAGATTCTGGACCCCAGGAACGTCATCTTGCAGATTTTGATTCTACCATTCAACCAGGCAATGATAGCAGACCCTGGAAACTTGGAAACTGAAAGGAACCGACAAGACACTCCACCATGTCGACACTCATTCTCATGGGCTTGATGCCTAGAAACAATGAGCACTCATTGGCAGCTCGATTGACCAGCTCCGTCGAACTTGATATCGACCCTCTCCCAGAATCGCATCGACGAGGTCTAATAGCAATCGCAGTTATGGCCTTCCTATCTCTCATTGCAACATCAGTACTCCTCGGTTTCATCACCTATCGACTTGTTTTTTGGCGCGGCAGCTATGCACGTTACATCGGTTACAACCAGTACATCGTTCTTATCTACAACCTTGTCCTGGCAGATTTCCAACAGTCGCTTGCATTTATTATTTGTTTACGATGGATTCTGATAGACAAAATCGAATCTGGTTCCGCCGGATGCTTTCTCCAAGGGCTATGGCTGCAAATTGGAGACCCCGGCAGTGGTCTGTTCGTGCTTGCCATCGCCTTCCACACATTCCTTTTAGTCGTCTGGGGACGAAAAATGCCCTACAAGTACTTTGTCTGTTTTGTCGTTGGTGTCTGGGCCTTTGTGGCTTTAATGGTAGTGATCCCATTGGCAATACATGGTGCCAACGTCTTCGTGCCTTCCGGCGCCTGGTGCTGGATCAACGATGAATTCGAGACCACCCGTTTATGGACTCACTACATTTGGATTTTCGTTGCCGAATTCGGCACAGTCATTCTCTACGCCGTGATGTACTTCCAACTACGTCGGCAGATCGCCGCCTCCGCCATCCTCGGCAACAGCCAGCTGCAGAGCCTCAAGCGCCTGCGCCGCGTCGTAGGCTACATGACCATCTACCCAATCGTCTACATCATCCTATCGTTACCGCTCGCAGCAGGCCGCATGGCCACAGCTGACGGCGACGCACCCAGTATAATATTCTTCTGTTGTTCCGGCGCCATCATCACCAGCTCCGGGCTGGTCGATGTCATTCTATATACCCTCACCCGCCGCAACCTGATCATTGACTCCGAACCCAGCCAGGACCACTCCTACAACATGTTCACCGGCAGCAAGGGCAAGCGAGGCGGCGAGACCAACTTAACCACCATCACTGCCGATCCCAAGCGCAAAGTGGGCGGCACTTTCAACGATGACCTTGACCGTGATGGGTCAACGGATAATATCGTTTCGCCCAGCGCACACGGCCACCACAGCCATGATCATGAAATGACCCCGATCGGAAAGGTGTACCAAGAAACCACCATTGAGATCACGCACGAGCCTGCTTATCCCAACGAGGTGTCCAGTGAGCGCTCTAGCAAGGAGGACTTCTCCTCGCCTCGGCCGCCTTATGCAGGATGGCGGAGATGAACCTTTCTCATGAACCTTCACACTTCTTTTCTTTTATGCTCGAGTCGTCTGAATCGTCACCATTTATATTTTCCCGTGGTGTGATGTCCTCGATACCCCCTTTCTGTCATTATAACATTTCCTCACGGCCTTAGTACTACCGCTTCATGTCTCATTTCCAACCCCTTCTTCTTTCCCCCTTTTCTTCCTCTTTTCTATGTCTCTTTATACTCCCACCCAGCATCTACTTCTATAACGGAACCTTCTATGTATATATTTTGGAAAAAGACCGACACGTTTCTCATGTGAACCATGGCGATTCGCATGTGCTACTTAATGTTTTCGAATTTAAAGACCCAGAACTTGGTTTCGATTGGAAGAATTTCCCCGTAAGTCGTCGCATCAGAACGTGTTGAGCGTAAATTTATCCAGGGAACCACTAGTGGGAATGATTGATCTGGGTCTAAGTCACTTCCCCAAAATGCTAATGAACTTCATGAGTCGAAGAAAATCCTCAGTAACAAAGCTTCTTATAGAAATATAAACGTTCAAACCCATCCTCCATTTTTCGATCCGTTTCCACAAACCCGAGTTTTGCATAGAACCCGATATTCTCAAACATCTTCACATTGGTGAGTAACGTTACACTGCGCAGCCCCTTATTTTGAGCTTCCACTTCCGCATACTTGATCATATGATATCCGTAACCTCGACCCTGAGCTGTCGGATGGACTGCCACGTTGTCGATTTTGAGCGAGGTGGTCTACTCGTAGCCCTGTGTCGTTGCCCATCTCTTCTCTTGGGATAAACACCTGCCACCCCGCCCTATCGCACCACCCTCGATCTCGATTGTTAGGCCAAATCAACGGAATCTGGTGAGCAACGTGCCGAACACTTCCAGAGCCTCGCACATTAATACTTTCCCGTGGAATTTTGGTCCTGACGAGGCCGGTCCCAATACACCGCCACACAGCTACCGAGAATCCGTTTGGAGATGAGTTATCTATCCCAAACAAAAGCGTGACAATCTAACACAAATTGTGCACGTACAGGCTAGCAGCGATGCACGAAGCAAATTATCCAAGGGAACAGATAGCTGCACTGTGCTGACATCTTTAACCTGATTGGTCGGATTGAACCAATGTTGGCAATTCTACACCTGGGCAATCGGCGATATATCCAAACTCCGAACTCATGTCAATATGAGCCCAAATTACTCCAAGTTGGTTGTGAGTGACTCTAGGATATCCGCATGGCGAGGGAAGTGACGATGTAAACACTCGTCTGCGCATGCTAGTTTGGGATACTGCCCTCGCATTGTATTAATTCTCTCTCCTGAGCTCTTGTCCCATTTCCCTTTAAAAATGTTATCTCGCCCAGGACTTACTTCGATAGGAATTGACGTATGTACCTAAAGTTATTGGTGGATGGTGGAGGATGAAGGTGAATTTAGGTTCTTCGGGTGGTACTTTTTGCGATCGAATAGCTGTCCAGAAGTGCGACCTTGATCAGCCATCCCATGGGATGGTGATGACAGAACTGTTTTTATTGGCGGCACCATGACGAGTACAATGGGGTGGCATAGGATCCACACTATTGTTACAATAATATTCAATTAGGACAAGTGGAGCTTTTAAGAAAATGAGGGCCGAGGTGACGTTTAGATATCACTACACTTACAATAGCCAACTAACTATGGTTATTCGATAAATAAGCCACCGAGTCACTTTGTTTCTAGTACGCATGATTCTACCTCATGAATGTGCTATATGTTATTGCAGCCAGACCTTGTACACGGAGACTAATGCAGCTTGATGACAGTGGGCCCGCTTGATGACACTGGGCCCGCTATATGCTTTCCAACGTCATGAGAGAATGGTCTTTGGGATTTGTTCTCGATGACTCCAATTGCCGGGAGAAAAAAAACACATTGCCAGTGATGTCATGACGTTGTCAGAAAATGAATATATACTGGACTTTCACAGACCCAATTTCGAGTTGCCTCAAACCGAACTTTCATTCCTCTTTATATTTTCTTTCCTAGTCTTCTATAATTGACTTATCATGGCGGATCTATGGACCCCAGCTCCGGAACCAACCACCGAGTTGGGACGGTACCGCGTTCTCTCCTCTACGGCTGGGATTCGTGTCTCCCCTCTACAGCTCGGAGCCATGTCCATTGGCGATGCGTGGTCGGACACAATGGGATCCATGAGCAAGGAGGAGTCCTTTAAACTTCTCGACGCATTCCATGGAGCCGGCGGAAATTTCATTGATACATCAAACAACTACCAGGACGAACAATCCGAGACCTGGATTGGGGAATGGATCGCCGAACGCAAGAACCGCGATCAATTGGTGATTGCGACCAAATTCACCACAGACTTTCGCTCGTATAAGCTTGGCAAGGGAAATGCCCCGAATCATTGCGGCAACCACAGGCGAAGTCTCCATATGAGTGTTCGGGATTCACTGAAGAAGCTGCAAACCGATTGGATTGATATCCTGTATCTCCACTGGTGGGATCAGACCACCTCAATCGAAGAGGTTATGGACAGTCTGCATATTCTTGTGGAACAAGGAAAGGTACTCTATTTGGGGATATCGGATACGCCGGCGTGGGTTGTGTCTGCAGCAAACTTGTATGCTCGATCGCACGGAAAGACACCGTTCAGTATCTACCAGGGTAGATGGAATGTCATGCTCCGTGATTTCGAACGGGACATCATCCCCATGGCGCGCTATTTCGGAATGGCACTTGCGCCCTGGGATGTTATGGGCGGAGGAAAATTCAAAACAAAGGAGGAAATTGAGCAACGGAAAGCTCAGGGACAGGGCCTCCGTAGCATATTGAGTTCGGAACAAACCGAAGAAGAAGCCGCAATGAGTGCTGCACTTTCGAAGGTGGCCAAGGAGCATGGGATTAAATCTCTTACTGCGGTTGCCCTGGCATACGTGATGGCGAAAGCACCGAATGTGTTCCCTCTTGTTGGCGGCCGCAAAGTTGAACATCTCAAGGATAACATCGAGGCTCTCAATATCCGATTGACAGCGGAGCAAATCGAATACCTTGAGAGCCAAAAGCCATTCGACGTTGGCTTCCCAGGCAACTTTATCGGTCCGGATCCTAAAGTGACTGGAAAGGCCTCGTTCCTGTTGGCTGCGAATGCCCCGTATTCCTTTGTGCATGCACCCAAGTCTATCACCAGCCCAGAATAAATAGGTGATACTGGTCAACAGGGTCGTGTGTACATTATGTGGGCGATTATTCCTACCTTCTCTATAGCATAGACCCTCCATTTAGCACCTAACCGCTTATACTCTACATGTACACTTCTCTCCCACATGTAACCTGATACATCCAACCATAGGGTGTGGAAAACGGGATTCCTGTTCGCTCAGCCGTATTAACTTATGTACCCAAAGGATGGAGGTCAACCTTGGCAGTTGTATTCTTCATTGAACAAGTGAAACTGATATCGTTGGCTACGGGATGGGGACTTTTTAAATCTAAGCCGCTCACTGGCGTTTGGCTGCTTTTGCAAATGAGCATATCATATCATATGCTAGAAAAAGTGAAATTAAGCCGGAGTAATATTTCCAAACGAGGGTGATGCGCATACCAATTCCAAATATACGGTGATAACAAGTCAATCATAATACTATGGACGGTAATTAGTCCCAAAGTGAACCATTTTAGTTCTTTGATTTGCCATTCTCGTTGAGGGACGACAAGTATTTGGCCACAGTTGAGTGATAGCAAGCGCCCATCTTATCGAACTCGTCAACTCGGGCCACATTACTAGCAGGCAATGAGGCGAGAATATGCTTCCACTTCTCAACCCACTCTCCTAGGAGCACCAGAACACTACCTTCCTTTGGATAACTCCTAGGGACCACATAGCTCGTATAGCTCCTATCAAATAATGGAAGCAAATATATTGAATTTTCCTCGGGTAGGGGGAGCGAGACCACGGCATAGCTCTCGATCGAGGTGAACTTTCTTCAGCCTCGGGATTAGGGGACTTGGGCCAGCATGTTGTGGTTTCACGCTCGGAACAACAAGGGTCGTGAGTATACTTCACTGAAAAAGGGGTTGTATATCGACACCTGCTGATGGTGTAGCCATCTGCTGTTGATGGCTGGCTGATAGTTCAGCCCCCTATAGGACCAGATCTAACCTAGTCTCTGAGTAGGTATGATATTGAATCAGCAGTGTAAAAGTAAACCCACAGAACTAAATCCCCCCAATCTATCCACTATTATTGTCGTAACTGGCACGGGGCGCTCGCTCTAGCTCTCGCTCTGGCCCCTTCTCCAGTTTAACTGCAGTGCTAACTTTGTTACTAGCTTTGTTGCTGACTCTGACGATCTGTTTATGGTAGAACGAGGTACGGTTGGCTGTATGTGGAACTTTGGGTGTCGAAGCTATTTTAACCGACGACGCGGTTGAATGTTCTCCAAATGAGGGTCAACTTTCAAACGTGCGTCGAGATCGAAAAGGTCTCGACTGAAAGTGCAAATAGGTGTATTATGAATGGTGTCTTGATGACAACTGCGATACCGAAAGGGGTCTCGACAAATAGGGCGAAGTGCGATGCATGGTAAGAATAGTGTTGACGAAAATGGCCATAGCGAAGTCTCTCACCCTCCCTGGTCCTAAGGTGGTGGGTGTCTAATTAGGGTACCCGGGGGTATCGAGGGTAGTGAAGCTGATGGCCTGCTACCCTAGCTGCTGAGTTTGATGAAATGGAATGCGTTCGGGGACGAAATCGACGAGCGAGGACTCATAAGGTGTGGGGCACGACAGGATGGGAAAGAAAACCGTAGGCTGAATTGAGTCGGTGAATGGAAGAAATAGGAAGGAAAGTCAAATAGGTAGGGAGCAAGGTCCTCTCTAAATAGGCAGTCAGACTGCCTCAACAGAAGTAAAGGTGAAATGCGGGTGCTATTTCTTCGTAGACTATCCCTGGTATTCTCTTATGTACAGGTGTATTAGTGGAACTTCCAAAAACCCCGAATTACTTAGCCTTTAGGGCCACGCATTGAATTATTATCGAATCACGTCAGACATGCAAAATGTCCAGGTGCACATTAACTTCGAAATGGAATGGTTCACGTAAAAAGGTCGCAGATCATTCGAAAGTGGAGATGAGTAATAAATTCATTGGCTGCATCGGCTCTCTAAACTACCAGTACTCAAACAAAAAATTTGGACTATGGACCATATATTGACAGGAAGCATGAGAGCCTCCCCTAGGTACAGCCCTGGGGTTCATGAAGGTTGGAAGTAAGCTTATCTGCCATGAAGGCATCTGCCGATCGTGCCGTGGATCTTCACAAACCCTAGACTACCTAGGTAGCTAGTCGCCCTCGGATCGACAAGCACTTACCAGCAACTGACCATCTTAGAAATATTCTAGCCTAGCACTACTAGTAGTTAGAAGGGATATGATGGAAGGGCCGGAAGACCCGCTATTACAAATATGTACAAACATGCCCCCCTTAATTCCCTAATCGACTCGAAGTTTTTTACTAATGATTTCTTCTCCTAGAAACTTGTAACAGATAGTTACTGGATATTGCTAGACTTTCCTATTACCAAACCGTTGACTGAAAATGCGTAAAGTAACCAATCGGGAATAAAGTTTATATCCACTAAGTCTAATATTACATGTAAAAAGATCCTTAAACGTATTTCAATCAACTACCTATACCTGCTTAGGCGCGATACAGACTCGGACACTTCAAGGAGAGATTGTTGGATCAACAGGGACCCGAACTAAATGCTTGGCATGGCCCCAATTAAAACGCAAATCCCGAATGCGAGCGCGGGATCGTATTCGGATGTCGCTCAATCCTGCCACATCAGATTGTATCGTTCCTCTATCCGAAACTTTTCAGGCTTCCATATAAATTTAGCTTAGGCGCCAATTGAGACAAGATTTCTTACAATTTGGGCGCATTACTACTGCGTAGTAAGCCCGAGCCGTGAATGCTAGACTAGAAGCCAGACTAAGATGCAAGACATTGCCCATCTCGTACGCTGTTAACACGAGAACAGTTCGATACGCGTCAGATAGATGACGTATAATATTATCGAACAAGAGATGGGAGAAAATCAGCCTTCGTCGGCACTTTGCGAGCCAACGTATGAGCAATTATGTGAGCCTACACAGGTGAGGCTGTTCTTCTCTTTTGGACGTTCGCATGCCTCTGTGGAAGGGATTATAGAGTAGGCGTCATTCCAGTCAAACGCGTGACTACTTACTTATGGATGTCCCAAAATGAAGGAAAAGAAAAGAAAGTATTCCCGGGGCGACGGTAAAGAAAGCTGTTGAAATTCGTATAATGATTCTTGTTTATTAAAAGTTAAAATCTCTCGGTTCAGATAACCTGGGTTTCCCGCAAGAGTATTCGCAATTTTGACCTAGCCACAGAAAAATTGAAATCCGTAATATACACACTATCTTCTCTACTCCATCCTGGCACTAGGCGCGGAAGAATGAGACCGGCGAGATCCAAGAGATAACCCATCACCATCGCGAGTCTGAGTTGTACTCCGACGCATACCCGAAGCTGTGATTGCGCGCGTATAAGCATCGTCTCGGCCCAAAGAAGTGGTATAGATCTCTGTGACAACATATAAATCGTCAGACATAGTATCTTTCACGCTTCGCAAGTCTATCACGTTACCTTCATCGAATAACCGAGAATCGTTCACATTGGAAGTTTGTTCCACGCCTTGATCGTGACTTTTATGTTCCTGACGATCCAGCCCCTGTAGTGCCCGCACTCCGTATGATGCCGTTTCGCTCATATACCATACAGCTAAATCCCGCGTCAGTACCTATGGATACCGAATATTGAAGCCCACGAAGACTGAGAGAAATCTAGAAGTTGAGCAACTCACTCTTGAATGGCAGTACAGCAATCTTTCCACAAGCAACCGCAGACCCAAATCCCACATTCTTAACCAATTTCATGGCCGTTCCCGTTCGGGTTTTGTATTTCTCGACCTTCCGGACTGTCGGCACGGGTACATCATTCTGAGCCTGGATAACAATGAATAGTCTGGTTAGCTGTGGGTGCACAGATAGATAAATTTCGCTTGGGTTAAGCCATGTTTGGACGCTTTACCTCACGTTTTCTGTGCGCATCTGCGATATGCGATACGGTAGGTTTGATGATGGCTTTAATCAGACTTTTGGATACGCCCTTTGCGTCCACAAGGAAGGTGGTGTGAACTTTTTCTTCGCGGAGCTCGGGTGCTTTATCCCGTCTTGTGTGGACTGGATACTCATCTCTGTTGGTCGTGGTTAGTTGGAATCCTTGAGTTCGAACCGGACCAGCGAAGAGGAAGAAAACACCTACGGTTCCACGGGGGACCCGCCTTCTCTTGTCGAAATTACCACCCCATCAGTCTCGACCTTGCTCCTAATTGATGGTTTCAATTGCATACGGTATACCACAGGCTCCGTGTTGATATCACTGCATCGAACCTTCTCCCATTGTAGATGGCGATAGAACGATTGGACGGCGTTTGCAGTGCCGTTCTCCTCATGGGTCCTTTCGCCTATCCTCGAAGCAACTTGTTTCACATCTCGTCGTAGACAATACTGGAATGCCTCGACAAGGGTCTCGCTGCTGAGGGCTTGCTCGCGAAGTGGAGATGGACCGAGGCCTGCAGTATGAATGGTTGTTGCCCAAAAAGGTTGGCTAAAAGGTCCCATTGTTAGGGCCCAGACTTTGGGGCACACAGATAGGCCGGAGTAATTTGAAAGTAGAAGACTTACTCGCAGAGAAGTGGTAGTGAGATCATTGGTTTCCCGTTTTTAACACCTTCCTTTACCGTTGGGATGTCTCCACTGGTTAACAACACGGAAACTCTGGGGATGAGCCATTCTTTAACTTCGTTGAAATTCTCAGTTAGCTTCATCATTGTGATAGGCGTATATCTTATTCAGAAATGAATGGACTCACCATTTGGGTCATTCTCAAGTAGGAAAATCTTGGGCGCTTCGGAAATATCAATTGCTTCTCGGAACCCACTCGGCAGAAGAAGATAAACCCCATGTTTTTGAGAAGTTTCCACAACGTATTGAACGAATAACTTCGGTTTGTTCAATTGGGTGATATCCAGTGCAACAAAGACAGGTTCGATTGCGGCTTGGAGAAAGTCTTCTAGCTCCTTTGAAGGAATATAAGGAGATGGGCTTTTGATAGTGGGGTAGCCGGAAATATCTAAAGATTCGTGTCAGAAGAAATTTCAGTGAAGTCCGAAATTGCATGTGCGCATACCAATGGAGTCATCCCAGTCCTCCGGTTTTGGGAGAAACCCAGAGGACCACAAATAAGTATGAGGAATCTTGAACTCTCTCAAAATCCCGGCTCCATTAGACAAAGATAGCTGTTCTAGACCTAGAACTGCTTGGCGAAAATGATCGACGACGCTGTAGACTCTAGAACTCTGTCAATGACCATGTTTATACGGCTAAATGATTCGTGGATCAAGATAATAATTACTCGTGCCACACAGACTCTCCGACCAGTAAATGGGACAGATAATTCTGCAACTGATAATCAATCTCACTTCCCGTCTCGATTTGTGCTAGCGGATGTACGAATCGTCTCGTCGGTGTCCAGGGGCTGTTAGACATGATATGAAGCGGGATGGACAAGTGCTCCGCACAATGGATATGAGCATGCGCAAGAGGCGTTGCAATGATGGCGTCCGCGACAAAGGGTTTATCTTCGTGCGAGCCGGGATGGGTGCACGCATTCCAACATTCTTTGAGTGTGTTTAGTAAGACCTTTTTGTTTTTTAGGACCTGGTGCCTGTCAACACCACTGGAATCAGGCATGAGGGCTGAGTCCTTTGTCTGTTACTCGTGAGCTTTTTTTTTACTCCAAAATTGATAAGGAGGTCAACGGGGATTTACCGCGATGGTATGCTCTGGGTCGCTGCCGATGGAGAAAAATTCCAGTCCGGCCCTGTGAACGACTGACTGGAAGATTGAATGTGCAGCGACTCGAACTCGGTGGCCATGTTGGTGGAGTTCCTGTCCGATCAGTATAATTGATTTAGTCTCCTCTGTATAGTGGCCCTGTATTAGCAGTTCATGCGTCTGCCCTTGGCGATGTTCTGTTCTTACCTCTGCTTCCCACTAGCATCAGAATAATATCTAGTGGGATTTCATGAGTTCCAAGTGCATCCTTGACATCATCGGTGCTTTTGGCAAGTGAAGTTGGGTTAGAATTGTTGGCTCGAATTTCTATAACCTGAGGTCGTTGCGCAGGTAATGAAAATTCTTGGATTAGCATAGATGTGCGAGTTCCCGCGCTTAAGTCTATGCTAAAACGGCCGATATCTATGTAAGTTAGGTTCTTTTAGCGAGAGCACCTTTAACTATAGCCTCTTTTTCCATATTTCATACCTGCGATCAGGATCGATTCACGGCTTTCATCCGTGGTGGTTGGCGGTGAAAGTAGTAAGTCTTCGGAGAAGAGAGAGCTGTACGTAGGTGGCAGCTCATCAGTGAGTAAATCTTCACTCATTTCCTTAATTTCGAGTATGTCCTCTTCCAGTTGTCTTAACTCGAGTTTCGACGACATTTTGCTGAATCTTGTGGGCACAAGTTTAGCAGTTGAAACACCTTCGTATTATAGAATTGCGCCAGTGGCGTATGGTCCCTTAGGAAGCCTCTTTTATTTTCTTATCCCGAAGGCAACTGTGAAGTATTTTAATCCTTCAAAAACGAACCTACGGTCATATTGTTATTAAGGAGTTCTATAGGCCTCCTAGAACATAGCCATTTGTTCGGATCGAATACGAACCCCGAATACGAGACCCACATCTGATTAAGGTTAAAGTGGAACCTTTCTGTTCGTATTCGGCTTCGGATATCAATCGCAACAATAAGCACCATCTTCTACTAGATGTACTGAGATTAGCACAGATAACCTAGATTTTAGGTATTGGTGCTTTGTAGTAGATGGCATACAAGCCTTTTCTGCATCCTCACGGTTCATCGAACCTTGGAACATTGGAATCTATGTTGCCTGCAGGAAAAATAGATTGAAATTTTCGGTGCCCAGAAATAATGCCCTATATATGTCACGTCCACCCAGGTCTTTCATGTCAATAATATCAAACATTTGAATCCCAGTATCGATACTAAACGTATCTTCGACGTTCTTATTACCATTCTCTTTGCAACAATGGCCAGCTCTACCTATATCCTTTACAGTTACACGCCCAGTCTGGTGGGCGCAGTAATATTTGCTGCGCTTTTCCTTTTAACGACTACTTTCCACCTCTACCAGCGAATAAGAAGTCATGCGAAATACTTCAATCCATTCATTGTTGGAGGATTATGTAAGTTTATGCCATCTTTATTAAGGTCGCTTCATTGGCTCATACACATGTCCATTGTAGTCCAAATCATAGGGTATATCGCTCGTGCCGCCGCTCATTATAACAAAACATCAACCGTTCTTTACGCAATTCAGCAACTCTTGATTTTGCTGGCACCGATCCTTTACGCGGCGTCAATTTACATGGTTCTCGGAAGAATCATCAGCTTCCTCCACGGCGAACATCTGAGCTATGTGCCTGTCCGTCTTATGACGAAGATCTTTGTGGGTGGAGATATTCTCTCCTTTATCCTCCAAGGTGCAGGTAAGCAATTGATAAAGGGACGTTCAATTTAAGGCTTTGAAACTGATTCACTCATCTCTTAGGTGGCGGTGTTATGAGCAGTGGATCTGAAAAGACCTTAATTATTGGCCAATGGGTCATCATCGCGGGTCTTTGTGTCCAACTTCTTTTCTTCGGTACCTTTATGATATCCTCCGGTCTCTTCCATCTGAGAATTCTCCAGTCACCCACAGAACAGTCGGAACGAACAATGCACCTCCGAATATCTATCTTGCCCAGAAACTGGCCCAACCTTCTCTTTACATGCTATGCTGTTAGTCTGTTGATTGTGGTTCGATCCGCTTATCGCCTCATCGAATTTGTGCAAGGAAACAATGGCTACGTTATCAGTCACGAGGTTTTCTTGTACATTTTTGATGCTGCCATAATGTTCTTGGTTATGGTGATCATGAACGTGTTTCACCCCTCTGATGTTTTGCAGAATGACGGACCTGCCCAGTCTAGTTCAAGCGAGGGTTCTGTTGATCGGTCGAAGGAGCAGGCTTAGCATGTAAAAGTTTTATGATTCAACAAATATTTGGGAGTACCATTGTTAGGACCAGTTCGTTATAGTTTCCCTGATGTATTCTCTTTTTTTTAATGTAGAATTTCCTCTTTAGACACATTTTTGTTTCGCTTCGGATGCGTATATACACGCATGATGACAATTCCTTTCGCACTTTTATCATACCGTTCAAGTTACATCCTACTTCAAGGTATACCATCGATGAGTGGATAGTAGACAATGCTTTAGGTAAAAAATAAGCTGGAATAATATATATTATTTCTTGCTTTCTAAATGCTGCTTATATTAGCCTTTCATGATTGTGACGTTGCTTCACTTCTGAGTTTCTAACCATGTGTTTCTTCTTTCTTTTTCAAAGGAGGGTTGGGAACACAACGAGGATCAAAATCAGTTTCACTATGTGCACACAGATTTATTCTCGAACCCTCTTTCAAGATATGCTATTCCTATTACAGTTAGTCCTCCCCTGAACCCCTATTTTAGCACTAATCTAGTACAGCTCTGAATAACAGCATCAAAATAGCTTCTGTATTAGACATGTATGGTCTCTAGAGCGTCTAGAACGTTGATCCTGCAAACAAGTCGAACAGACGAGTCCGCTCTTGTTTGTTGTCTGGAGATATAACAGGAATTTGATTCCCCACTCCGTCAACCACGCACCCTATAGAGTGACCATTGTGACCGAGAGCGTTGTATAGAGACAGTACCAGTGGGTAATGTGTCTTCGCTTCATGTACCATGCTTGGCATTCTAATAGGATAGTACCTGCTGGACTGACTGTCGTGATCATGTCCACGTTGGAGTAGGATCGGCTAGAGTGAAGACGATGACTGCATTTTGTTTCCTGATGACCGTCATTTTGACCTCAAGCCCGGAGATCGAGATTCGCAATATGCCCCCACTCTAGGATGCTACGGTCGTACGCCCACGTCAAGCTATGGGCTCAGCCCTTCTCCCGACTATCACTCCGAGAACGATCTGGAAGTCATATCATAGTAGCAACCGCAAACTCCGAGGCTGCTTCAGCTATCCGAATGGCATAATGAAATAATAAGTAACGAACTTCCGGCAAACTATATCTAGTATACGATAGAGTGCAAAGTCACTTTGAACAAGAAAGTCCTTTTACGAGATACTCCGAGTGTATACTAGCTAATGAGCTCAAAGGGTAAGTTAGAAAGTCTATTAGAAGGAAAGACCCCCGATAAAGGAAGGGTAAAGTTGGATGACACCTCGATCGTCGTATCGGTAAATGATCGCTCCCAACGTGACCTGATGAAAAGATTTGATTATCTCGATATCGATTGGACTGCTGTAGAAACTTAGATACCTTAATTAACTGGTATTACGATCTGTACGTGCTCATATTAGAGGGCCTTTTTTTATGGCGGTGATTGGGGCCATTCAAACGTAAACTTGTTGCTTGCTCTACTCAAAATACTGTACGTAGGTTAGAGGTTTGGCCAAGCATATAAGAGCTGCTTATAAGCTAGTCATTCTTGTGCTCAAAAGCAAATTGTCCTTGCGGCTAATTGAGGTCCCAAGTGGACTCCGGTATCCCACGAAATCACAATCTGGTAGCAACAATGCCCAATTCCTGATTTTCTCACAATGCGTCAGACATAAGTCAAATCTCAAGAGTGAACCTTGAGAAACTCCCATGCCATTCCGCCTTGTCCTTCACCAGCAACCACCAGCTCCCTGTTGTCATTGCCGCCTACTTGCATCGCACGAAAGCCACCCCAATGCTTCATAAGCAGCTCATGACCGCCATCCGGATGCTGACGGACACAGAAAAACTCCCATTCATTGTGGGCCTCGACCTTTGCCATAAAGCGCCAGTTCTTCTTGTTGTTATCGTGTCCAATAAATTCTCCGGAAACTGCATTTTTGAAGCCCAGCCAGCGGTCCTTGTTTTCGACGCAGCGCCAGTGGCTGCCACGGCCGTCATCATAATTGATGAAAGAATCCGCCTTATCCCCAGGGGCCAAACCTAACTTGCCATCCTTGAGTGTGATAACAAGGCCGCTCTGAGGATCGCGAATGACGAAGGTCGCTCCCTTATAAGGAGCGACTGCGGCAGGTGCAGGACACATATACGGCGGTAGTTCAGGGTCGGCGTATAACCTAGGTAAGCTGGTATGCGTGGGCGTCATCCCGGTTTCGTCCGAGAAAGTCGATGAAATTTCGATATTGTCCATGATATGGTTTTGTGGGAGTGGTGGTTGTGATGGTACAAGAGCGAAGTTGGGAAGCGAGTCTTCAGGTGACCGAGATGAGTGACGAGTATAGAGGGGCTAACCTAGGTTATCTCACTTGATACCATCAGCGAGACTGAATCTGAGATAGAGGTGAGGGGTGCGAGCTAAAGTTGAGTTAGGACTACCTTGGCACACAAACAGAAGGGTCGGGGCTTGCATCTTAGGTCACGAGGGCGGGTCATCTTGCTGAGTTATCTTCGACTTATTCTTTTGCTCAGTGGATGTGCATTTTCGCAGTCGGTCTCTTTTTTTTTTTTTTTTTTTTTTTTTTTTTTTTAGGTGGTGCTATGATGATCGCATTTATAGGGTGCGTATTTTTTGAAAAAGAAAATCACAGTGGCCAGTTAGTAGGAATCCACTTTTATCTGATAGTTTTCATATAGACCGTAGAATCACGGGCGGGGCCGTCGATCATTAGCGGATCTGTCAGACTGGGATATGGCCCTCTAGGCTTTAAACAGGAACCGAGGTGAGGGTGGTTTTCCGTCTTTTATCGGCACCGTCTGCTAATTTTAAGATCTACCATAGTAAGAAATCAACGCTTGTCCAATGTGTCACTATAGCTGATAATTTTAGGGCAGGTGATATCGCAAAGCCATCTGCTACGAAGTTGCTTTCCCTCATGAGCTTTTTTGATCGGCAAGGGATACCAAAGAACCTTATCGGGCAGCAGCCTAGGGCCAACTACATAACTATTAAGTTCAGAAGCTCTAAGTTATCACAATAACGGGGAGGCATCCGAATCTGATATAGGTCTCGATTTTGAAGACGATGTTATAACACTGAGGGATTATTCATTGATATCTGCCAGTGAGAACACCGCTCTTTTCACAATGCACCGGCTACTGCAACTAGCTACACGCGCGTGATTGGAATCTCACAACGGACTGTTAGACCATTCGAGGGAGGGATTTACCAGCACCCTATATACGGAAACTCCAACAGGTGAATACGAAAATTGGGAGAAGTGTAGGTCACTCTTTCCCCATGTCAAATCTGCACTGTCGCAACGGCCAAAATCGCCCGAATGTCTGTGAGCATGGGCCACGTTACTTTATAGAAGTGTATAGTATACGTTACAAAGCAGTAACATCGCAGATGCTAGGAAAATGGCATCATCCTCAAGAAACGAAAGGACGACCTTGTTAGGCGAAGACCACGAAGAGGTCCTTGATAGCATAAGCATGTTGGCAATATCGTTCCGGCTTGAAGGCCAGTGGACGATGGCCGAACAGCTAGAAGTGCAGGTGATGGAGACTCACAAAGCAAACCTCGGCGATGATAATCCCTCTACATTGACGAGTATAGTCAACCTAGTATCTACGTAGAGGAATCAGGGGTTTACTCAACTACTTCAATGACTGTCGCTGCCAAGAGTTTGAGGACAAACAGAAGGAAAGTCGTCAACGCGCGAGCTAAGGGCCTGTGGAGATGCGAGTATTTTTGACCGGCAAGGGATTTATAGAATATGTATCACGGTATAATTTATTTCAATACGATTTAATACCTGAAATCGCGCCAATGCAGAAATTGATTAGGGTGTTTGGGAATAGGGTTCTAGAAAGATTCTATGAGAATAAAGTGATGAAACTGATTTCGATCCATCCTGTACTTGGATAAATGTGAAAACTCAGTGAAATCAAAGCTAAAACTTGAAATGAAACGTGGACTCTAGACTTATTCTAGTTCTGCTTCTATTCTATATCCAGCTATGCCATATCTCCACCTATGAGCTCCATATCGTCAAGTTTGCGATGTCCTCCAGAAATGATTTGACTTGGGTGAAAAATCAGGAAAACAATTGTGACTAAAAGCATGAGCGCAGCATCAAAGATGTACGCGAAGTACTCGTGGCTTTGCAGAAAGCCAGTCGATCCTTGGATATACTCGATGACTCGGTAGAGACAACGAGTCATAATCAAAGCGCTTGCAAAATAAAGCACAAGCATGTACCGATGCCAGTCCACCGAAGTAGCCATTGCTGCGGAAGTGGGATCGCTCGCCATCCGCTTGTGAAAGATGACCGAGACGACAACGAAGAAGCCAAAGAAGATAATTTGGACGATCAATCCGACAATGATGACATCTTCGCCGAGTTTCAAGCTACTAGCGGATTTGGCACTAGACATAATTCCGCCTCCTGCATATGAAAGTTAATAGGTAATCCATAGTGTGGGGAGGAAATACTTCTTCTTACCTCCACTCTGGATGAAAAATGCCAGCACATCCCCCAGTACAAATATCTTGGTCAACCTCGTTGCTCGAATGAGAGATCTGGAATCACCATCCAGCAGACGTATGATCCGACCAAGGATCATATAGATCGATGCCGCAAACAAGGAAGGAGCGAGTAAAACAAAGACACTTTGTAAGGCGTATGGCATTGTCGAGTAATCTGGGGCTTCGTGGGCGTTGACTGCTCGTGCCCCGTATCCAACGGCTTCAAATACACCACCGATAATGAAGGTGATGAAGAATATTGTCTTGTGCTTCCAAACAAAAAATATGTGACCAAACGTGATGGCAATAAAAAGAAGCATGCAAATGATTGCGGCTGCCAGCGAGGGTGTGTAGTTGTAAAAAATGTAATCGGACATAGCGAATGACAAGGATCGAGCTGCGATGATTCGGATAAAGAAAGGTAACGAGCGACTTAAGAAATGAGATGATAGGAAATAGGTCAAATAGATGAAATGACAGGTCTAGGAACCGAAGGCCAGCTTTTACACTGAAGGAAGATGGCCAGATCATAAGCACATTACAAAGTTATTTATGTCCCAGAATCAAAAACCTCTGCATAATCCGTTTTTGCGATAAATAATTGCCACGTCAGGCAGCCAGAACAAAGTGCTAATTATGGAGTTACAAAGCTTTTTTTTTTGACAAGCATTTGGTACATAGTTTGGCAGACAGAATTGGCTCGGGAAAAGCCGAATACGAAACCGACGGTCTACTTTCCCACAACTATGTAGGCGCTTGTAATTGGGAGAGGTGGGGATGTTTTGTTGATTCTATGTTTAGCTGAATCAAACTAGAGAACTTGAACCGCATCGCAAACAAGGGAGCATACTGATACCACCAGCCAAGATAGGCATATGTTAAGCTTCCTTACGGGGATAGGTATAATACCTGGCATCCACTTTTGTAAGGTCTAGGAAAGTTCGGGCTCGCATAAAGACCTGGATATCCTCGGAAATTTTAGGCATCCGTATTATGTTTGAGGACCACGATGGTTTCAGCGAAAGCCACGAAAAGCAATACGCTGCACATTTCTTGATTGTTGAATTTTTTTTTTCATTTTTTCACCACTACTTAAGAGGCTTTGAAACCTTCAGATGAGGCCTAAAACCACGTTTCAAAAATCAATCGTTCAATATATGCACAATGGTCAGCAATTTTGCTATCATAGTTATCGTGCTCGCTTGTGCTCTCACATGTGTCTCACTCGCAGCGGGCATATTCACTGTCGTCAATCCTTCCCAAGACATATTATGGACGCCGAGCCTAGAGCAACAAAAGTACATGCGAGAGGTTAGAATTCGGCACTTTCGTCTCCTACGAGGAGGAAGAATCGTCAGAAGTGACAATCTTTCGAGGTAAGAACTAGCTTCTGCTACACTCTTGTCATCTTACTCTGACAATTTGACAGGGCAACTGTGGACATTGAAAACCATGCAGGCTTGAAAAATACAAACGAGAAATGAACTACGAGCTGTTTTCTTTTGAACTGAAAAGCAAAGGACATTGATAACGGGGTCTGCGACAAAAAATTGTAACAAGGGACAATCTCGTAGAGGTCGGAAAGGACGCAGTATTCGAGACTTGTAGAGGAACAAATCCTCGGATGGAGCGATCTTTTCAGTGCTAGGAGAAAGGTACATAGCATGATATCTATCACCATCCTGGCGAAGTATAGGAAGAGCCTTTCATAAGAATGTAAAGATTTTGCCGTTTTCAAATCTATTTCATATCCTGGGAGCGACTCGGATGTGGAGAGCTAAATAGTTGAGAATGTGACTCCCGTGGATAAGTATTGGTGAACTAATATTATACTTTAACTCAAGTATCCAAGAGCAGCTGATAGTTCCAAGGAAACCGAGAAGGATACAGATAATGAATTTGACGAGACTCGGCCGTCGAATATCACACAATGATGGAATGAGAGGCGCGATGCGATGTAAGCCCGTAGTATCCGCTTTGGATCGCCGTCTCTTTGGCCGTCTTATTCGGTCTGGTGAAGGGTACCGAGAGCGCCTTGCAGGGTTACAAGGGGTAAAATTCTTATATTTCGCATGACGCATTTAACGACGCATTCAAAATCATGATTCGTACGTTTTAGTCTGGTTTAGCCATTGTGTTTGCGATCAATAAGCAAATCGACGGTGCGATCTTGAGACTAGTAGACGATCTCTCTTGTTCTTTTCTAAGGCAATAAACTTATACTTGAATTCGTGGGTTGTCCAGCTTAGAAGTCTTGAGTTTCATGTTCAGAGCTAAGGTTCAGTTTGTAGAGTGTGGTACCATCGCAGTAATTTCTTACTTGGTGGATGGTGAGAGTGCGGTCGAGGTGTAGGTATGATTTTGGTAATATGAGACTATTTGGCCTAGTGGCACTCTCAGCGAGAGAAAGAAATACGCTAACATCCCAGGCTTATGCTATGTCTGCGTGGTTCTTTACTATGACCGGATTCCACAAATTCTATAACTGAGATGAAGCCGGAAGTTGCATTCATCTATCAAACCAAGTTCAATGACGCCTCTAGGACCTATCCGCATAGTAGGAAAAATGTCGAGGGAAGCAAGCTGACATTCATGTTGATAAAACATTCGTTGTAGCCGCCGCATCAAAGGGCAATGTAAGTGTGATTAGTCAATTACCACGTTTTTTTATCCAGCGCAGACAATCTAATTATGGAGACCTCGGGCGTTTACAGTTGTGTCACATATTCATGGAAGGAAATTGAAACAATTAATGAGTCCAATTTGTCGACCTCGTAGACCCATACGTTGTTGGTTGGCCTCCCCGGCGTTTACTTTGCTGGTGGCTGACTTGTGATGTGGTATGTCTGCATAAAGAGGGATAAAACAGGGGAGGGTTTAGTATCTGCCAACCTACTGCGCGCATTCATTATGTACACTGCGGTAAAAGAGGGGTAGTCACCAGAGGTTTTATGTTACGCGTCTTACTGTGTAAACTAATGCAGCCTACTTCAGGGTATGAAGTATGAAATACGACCCAAGAGGTTCCTTTGAACCTGAGTTCTCGGTGTCTTTTATCCAGGCACGAAGAGAAGGATTGGAACCATTGCACCGGCAGATTTGCCCAGATTCGAGACTGAGTGCTGCAGAGCAGTCGATGCACCGCGAGCCCAGTTGACACTCGGCGGCAAACAATTGTAACGGTACACCACTTTATCGTTGTGGAGACTGGCTTTCGAAAAGGGCATCTTTGAGCGGTAGAATGAGGTAACCCCGTCAAACCCAGTTGGAACGCGGCTGAAGCTCTAACGGAATTTAGAACACGAAAGCTCGCAAACTGGCTATTCGGAATAGAAGAGCCCTTACAAATAGGTTCATTCTACAGTTGAACGTTCTTTTCAGTATATCTGGGTCACAGCCAGCTTGAGTTTTGAAGCCCATCTGGTGTTTATATTAAAATAGGGGATGGGCTGATGAGCTGATTCTGAGTACAGAGAAAATTAAAATGCAGAGCTTATGGATTTTGTTTTTAGACGTAAGATCGAACATTTCACTTTTTCTCAATGTACTATCAGTAAAAGACGGACGAGTAGACAACTTGCATCATGAGATATTCCAACGGGTACTGATCAAATATGTCTGGGATAAGCTCGAGCCAATCCGGTTTTATTTGACAATACAATGTTGAATTGCAAAAATCCCAAAACACGGGGTACCAGCCTGACAAATTCCAGTCAATGAGAGTAACTTTAAAGTCTGCGCTTCTACCATCGCAGCCCACTCTTCGCTCCACGACTATGTTCTTTGGCTGCAGATCTCCATGGGTAAAAACATTTCGATGGTTATTGAGGGTGCGGTTACCATTTCTCGCAATAAACAAATGTAGTGCGGTGACTGCGTCTGGCCCAGCCTCACTAGTATTCCATCATTCATCTGATCCTGGTCCTTGAATGGGCCAGAAATAACTGGGTTGTTATCTGGCGTTGAAAGAACATTGTCAATGTAAGGCGTGCCATTCAAGTTTCCAAAGTAGTCCGGTGGGTGGTATTGTTCGTAGTTCGTTGATTGTCTCTTTGATCCGCTCGCTGACCGTCGTCTTCTCGGCTGATGTGAGCAATGGTAGTAATTTTTGCAAGTCGGTTCCAGGGACGAAATCCATAACGATGTATCTTTTCTGGGTCTCTGGATCGACAAAGTTGGCGTGAACTTTTGGCACAGAAACATTGCTGTTGGCTGCAACGAATTTCATGTTCTCTGCTTCTAAAGGTGGAATCGGATATCCAATCTTGACTGCGAAGCGTTCCTTCACTCGAACCACTTTAATGGCATTTGTTCGTATACTAAGGATATTGGTCGACGCTTCAATCTCGTCAACGGCCGGGGGTCAATGGTCGAATGCATCTCGTTCGTCATGAAGATTGACGTAGCCGATCGACTTAAGGAATCAGAAAAGGATGCTAGTAACCCCAGCGCAGAAAAGGATCCCACGGGCTTTTTGTATTTGTTTGACATAAGCAAACAATGCAAACATTAATAGCACCGCCACATCGCCTGACAAATTACTGCTAGAGCGTTGAAATTGGCATGTCAAAAGATGAGGCATACAATCTGTTGTACCCAAGGCTTTAATTAAGAATTGGTGAACGGTAGTCAATGCGGAACGATAATCTGCGCTCTCTACCTTCGATTTTTCCTTTGGCTTTTAGTTGATATAATTGACCCTAGGGGGTAGTCTTACAAGGAAGCGGTACGCCTAGTTATAGCCAACAACCCGATCTTCACCAGCCTTTTGTAAGATGGAATTTGCAATATCTTTAACTATATCTAAGGTAGATGATGTATACGCGATATCTACAGTTTGAGCTTAGCTAGTGAGTGCCTTTTCTTGAATTAAATTCAAGGTTCTGGTTGTTTTCGCACAGTTAGCATAGGACTAGCGGCCATGAATCCTAGCCCTAAGCCGATGGTATGGTACGTCGAATTCCCGGCCAATTGGGCAATATTAGGCTTCTTAGCCTTAGAGAACACTTTGACTGCAAGCCGGATTTGATTTTCCATCTTTTTTGATATGATCTGATATCGTGTTGTGGTGTAAAATACACAGAAAAGTGATAATAAATTGGAAATTTTGCATTCGGTGAAAAGATTGCGTTTGGTTGGGCGCTTGGCACGGTTACCTGGTTTCAACGATATTTGGCTATATCTCAATTATATCGCTATAAAGGGATTTTACTGTAGTGGGGGATACTTAATAGATTCAAAAATCTCGAGTGAACTTGGTGTAGGATGTACAAGTAGCCAATAAAGGAGGCTTGTGGGAACCATAATTCCGGCGGGTCCTGCTACGGACCAATGATGCTTCTTGAGCCACCATGAGTCATGTTGATTCACGCACGCTAATCCGAAGGCAGGTTGGCGCCGCCGGTGGAGCGTCGCATCCGTGGATACATCAATTAGAATTCACTTACTATGTAAGCTTGTTGTCTCCATTTGTCCATCTCTTCCAATTCGAACCACCTTGTCATTTCAACTGCAATAACAAATGGCTGAGAAACCTCCCATCGAGGGCCTATGCCCCCCGAAGGCGAACAGCCTGTCGGCTGGCGACAGCGACTCTTCTCGAACAGACGTTGCGAGCGACTACGAGCTGACTGGAATTCCACTAGTCCTGGTCATCACTGGACTTTCTCTTTCTATATTTCTCATGTCACTAGACTCCTCCATCATTTCCACGGCTATTCCTCGGATCACGTCAGAATTCAACAGCACCGGCGATATTGGCTGGTATGGAAGTGCATACTCATTTGCGATGTGCGCTTTGCAGCCTATCGCAGGTAAACTGTTTGGAAGCTTCCCTATGAAGGTGAGCTTATCCGAAACTTTCATTTGGAAACGAGAAAACCCCCTAACAATATCAGGTCATGTTCCTCGGAAGTCTTGGTATATTCGAGCTTGGCTCATTGCTTTGCGCCCTTGCTGTCAACAGTCCCATGCTCATCGTCAGCCGTGCTATAGCCGGAATTGGAGCAGCAGGATGCTTTACAGGAGCCTTCTGTATTGTTGCGGTTTCTAGTCCGCTCGTCAAGCGACCCTTTTATATCGGAATCCTTCAGTCAACCTTTGGCATTGCCACAATCATCGGACCTGTACTAGGTGGTGCATTCACAGAGCATGCCACTTGGCGCTGGTGTTTCTGGATCAATCTCCCTATCGGTGCTGTCACCATACTCTCACTACTCTTCTTCTTCAAGCCGCCTACCCGTGACTCGATCAAGGGTCCGACCGTTCTTCGCAGATTGCAAAATCTGGACTTGCTAGGCGCTGTTCTATTCGCTCCCGCCATCATCATGATATTCCTGGCTCTGCAATGGGGAGGCACCGAATACGCTTGGAAGAGTGCTACCATCATTGGTCTCTTCATTGGAGGCGCCGGTCTCGGTGTTGCCTTTGCTCTCTGGCAAATACGAAAGGGTGACTGTGCTATGATTCCGCCGCGTCTGATTAGTGAGCGTACGATGTTCTTCTCCTGTTTCAGCGAATTCTTCGCCATGGGCGCTGTCTACATTTCGATCTACTATCTTCCCGAGTGGTTCCAGGTCATCAAAGGTGCCTCGCCAACGAAGTCTGGACTCATGTACCTTCCTCTCGCGCTTTCCGATGTTCTCTCTGCAACCCTGACAGGTGCCTCACTCAAGTACCTCGGATATCCTAATCCCTATATGCTCCTTGGCACGGGCTTGATGAGCATAGCAACGGGACTCTTCTCTACCTTCTCTCTAATCACTTCCCACCAACACTGGATCCCATTCCAAGTCCTCCAGGGTCTCGGAGTGGGAATGACCCTCTCAATGCCCTATGTTGCGACACAAACAGTTCTTAAGCCCGAAGATATTCCTGTCGGTACCTCAATACTGCAATGCTTCCAATTCTTCGGTGCTTCTGTGAACCTCGCCATCGCGGAGGCTATCTTTGATAACAAACTTAACTCGCGATTGGCCAGTTGGGGATTTGGCAGCGATGAGGTCGATGAAATTATCAGTGCAGGCTCTGCCGAAGCAAGAAGCGTCGTTTCTGCGACACACCTTCCAGGCGTGTTAGATTCATACAACCACGCGATCACCACAGCGTTTTACGTCGCAACCAGTGTTGCCGCCATTGCATTCCTCCTTTCACTTGGAATCCGTTGGAGAAGTGTCAAGCCAAAACCGCAGCCTGATATTCCTGATGAGGAAGCGAAGTCATCAAGTCGATAGGATTCTGGAATGTGAGGCCTGGGGTTATCGCAGATAATCAGGTCTTGGAGTTCGAATTATGATTTAGAGAATTTAGAATAATGATGCATAGCTAATTATTTAATACAAAATATGAACATGATCGTCCCATGCGGTGGTTATACGACTTGATTCTCACCCAATCATCTCACCTATATTTTATCATTTTCTCTCACGCCTAGCCTAATACGTACGACTATAGGGTATGCAAAATAGGACGTCCCGTCCGCTACGCCTTCCTTGAGGCACAGGTCAAATGCCAGCTTCAGTAATTATTTCAGCGTAGTGATGAAGAAACGGGCGATTGTGGGTTCTCGGTCACGCAACTGCACGACTCTCAGGGTCAACCTTCCGTAAGAACTGTTCATGTACGTACTTAAGATTAAGAACGCCTTAGAGTGTAAGCAGAGTTCTAACTGATATTCGTCAACTCTGTACTTTAGCTTAAAGTTCAACATCATCTAACATATCCCATTGCCGTTGTAGAGACTGGTAGGCCTTCCTCATCGGCCAGGCATGTATTTCCATGGTTTGATTCATGATACCAAGGAGGGCGTCTCTCTCCCCTTGATTGGTGAAATATTCACCGTACAGTGTAATTGCCATAACAGCATTAACTAGTGCAGGCTGACATCGGGGATGGTTTGACGCGATACCACAAAGACATAGGACAATAGTCCGGACTTGTGCCTCCGTTTTGCGATGTAATGCACCCCTTGTGTTCCTGAAAATTGATGGCGTATTAGATATAACAAAATTTCAACTGTGCTAAATGATATAGGTTGACTTACTCAAGATAGGGGCTTTCGGCAATTAAAATCATTTCAGCCAATTTCAAATGTTGGATCGCCGTCACCTGCGCCTCAAAGGAGTACCATATAGTAGGAAAGATATTCCCTCTGGCTCTATCAGCATCTTGCTCCAAAATTGGTTCCAATTCATGCAGATAATCCTGGTGAAGCTGATGCTGTTTTGCCTTAAGCTTTTCTAGTGCGATGAGGTATGTTAGTCAGTTGATACTAACACCTTCGATTATTTATGGCAAAGCTGAAAGCAAACTTACCCCATTCCTGGGGCTGTTTCAACCCCCAGCGCCACTTGGCAACTTCACTAGCGAATACAATCATTATATTGGCAACAGAGGTGTTTCGAGAGCGCTCCAAGTCAAAGCGAACCTGTGGAGCCCGTTGCCTTGTCAAAGCATAATATACTTCCTGTCGGATGGCAATCCAGTAGGCCGCGGTGGCGAGGGAGTGATCAAGCGGGGTGGAAATCATGGTGTCAATGATTGTCTGGGTGATGGCCAGGAAATTGACTCCTTCATAGACATGATTTCCAATCTCTCCTTCCTCCATCTCCTCTTCCATTTCCTCGTATTGTCGTAAAATCACGGTGGCCGCCATAATATTTTCCTGGTGTAGTGGATCCTGAATTTCGGGGAATTGGATCAATTCTGGAATACATTTCAACATGTACTCAACCGACGTCGATTTTGTTAAGCCAGGTAAAACCTGCCCGTGGTAAACAGTTCCTCGGGATGTTGTGTACTGTGGCAAACGACAAAGATGCCGGGATGATACCGCAAATACCGCATTTCGTAGAGCAAGGCAGTGCTTAGCTCGACGAGGAACCACTAGTTGAAAGTGACGTCGCTCATCGCAATGATCAAACTATGAAGCGTTATTTCCAAACAGCACCTAGAATAAGTGATTTAACGCACCCATGGGGATAGCTCTTCGATAAAATACCGTAGTAAGCAAGATTCTTGGATATTGCTATCGGCCTCTGCCGAATCTTGATTGACAAAATAAGATGTGTTGACAGATCTCAACGTGGCTGTATGGCAATCCGGTTCGGCATTTCGGGGATTGCCACCACTTTTTGCCAGATGCAATCGTTTCCCTTGTAATCCACTGGGAAGGCCTCGTGATATCGAAGAATGCGAGGCATTGTTTAATGAGCCGGGAGAACAAACTGCCGGCCTTGCACCGACTACACTAAACGAGCCCGCATGCGATGACTCATTCTGAAGATTTTCAATTGGCTCGGCGGATCCAAAATTCATCCCACTCGGGTAACTGCCGGCTTGCCTTTGATGCTCATTTGACAGGCCGCCCAATGTGAGTGAGCTCTCGTCATGATCTTCGTTTGATACGGACAGGCTAGACTGATGGGATAATCGAGCTGAACGCGTCAGGGGTCTCCAGTTTCTAGGCCTGCTATTCACCCATGTTTGGTCTTCCGTAAAGTTTGCATCTAAATTGGCCGTGGAGCCGTGTCGAAAGACTGGCTTTCGTTGCGCAGGCCTACAATCGAGACCTTTGATCTCACATTTCAGGCAAATCGGTTGCCTCCGATCGCCTGCAGAGAGGGGAATTAGCGCACATGAAGATAAGGGAGACTACGGTGTTTTTGCATCTGGATATCGCACATTTCTGATGCCTATCTATAACACATATTAGCGAAGATCAGGACCATAAGCAGGGGCATTATTACCGCGGCAGCTCGAGCAAGGTGTATTCGCCAATGAACTGCGAGCTGACATATCTCACAAAATCCCTTAGGCCACAGAAAAAGGTCACAGAGAAAATTCGAGTAAACGGGACGTTCAAACCGCTAGAAGATATGGCGGCGCCACTTTCCTTATGCAGTTAGGCGTGATTACCCCACATGTAAATTGCCGTGTTGGGTAGCCACGCCCGCCGATTGAGTGTTTGTGTCCACATTGGCACATGCGGTACTTGGCGTCATCTTCAACAGAAGGAATTGAAAAGAAAGCATTTGTTGATTCTGTATCAGACCTCCAACTTTGGGCCCCGCGGTTGGAAATTGAATGCCCAGGCTCTCAGGCGGCATACCAATCCCTAGAGTTGAACCCCCGAAGATAGATGGGATGGTCACGTGGTTACCAAGACCAGTTTTGTAGAATATCACATTCCAATTCGAATCATCTTCATACGCCATATTGCTATATCTTATGGTATACATAGTATATTAAGCTTGGTTATTATATCTATTCGTTATAATTATCAAGAAACGCCCAAGATTGAGGTGGGTACTCATGATATGTATCTCCGTATGAAAGAGATATATAATCTCCGAATGCTCTTGTTAGTTGGAACATTAATTTGTTGACACCTAATCAAAAATAATGAGACATGCAATGTTCAATCAAACAAGCAATCTTACAATATATCGATAACCGACTTGAATATTAACTCACCTTGTTGAGCTCACATCAAAGGTTATATATGGATAGAAAGGTCTCTTGCGCAAAGTATGCTTTTTCTACCGCCTTCATATACACCTAAAAAGGCATCTAAAAGAGCATCTAAAAAGCACACTCGAAAAAGCATCATAAGGCCGCATAATCGGCCGATTATTCATGTGCAATTTAAAAATGAAAGTTCGCAGTGGCAAATCTCTCATCCCGTCGACTCCGTTTCCATTTCCAATTCACCTTGATAAATTGCTCGAAAAAAACTACAGTGTGACAGCAAGGGTTTATTTTCAAGTACTTTATTTTATCAGACAAAAGGTTATCCACGTCTTTATATAGCAGAATATCCTAGTCCAATATTTCCCCGCTCTCATTGAACCTTGTAACTTCCCCAGTCAATAGGGCTTTCTGCAGGGCATGTCCAATCTTCATAACAGTAATTCCAGTTTCAAGGTTAAGAGGGAGCTCCTTACTTTTGACAATGGCTTCGACAAAATCATTGGCCTCCAACGCAAACGCATCTTCGAATCGTTGCCAATACTCCGGTTGAACCTCCGTTTCGGGTTGTATATCGAACAAAAAATCTGGTCTCATCACGAAGATCACACGTGTTGAGCCGGACCATAAAAGGTGATCCAATGGATTGTTGCCGGAAGATTTTGTCTCTAGAATCGCGATAGGAGGCATCAAACCCGCGAGAAAATCCTGCCATTACTTTGACCGATGGGTTTTGCTTTGCGGTGTCAACGACGGATTGCGCCTAGGAGGAACTATAAGGGCTATATCAATGATTCAACTGACCAAGGAAGAAAAAATTACCTCCGCAATGTCTATGCTAGGCGGTTTCTCACAGAGTGTATATTTGTCCTTAGAAATCGCTGCCAGTCCATGGGCCGAGTATCAGGCAGGTGTCTGGCCAATTCACTCAAATCGTATCTGACGATGGCATATTCGAAGTGATAAGGAAAGAAAGTACACGCTTGGCACATATTGTCTTCAACTAATAAGTATTTTCATGTCCTTGGGTATCTCTCCATTTTCGTCTGTTGTTTAGAATCAACTTGGCCTTGGGCGAAGTTGGAGAAATCAAATTAACCTCGGGGTGAAGTTCCACAAGCGTTGGACAATTCGCTAGAATCGAGAGCCAAGCCAGCCAGCCGAAATAACCGAAATAACCGGAGCTAGTACTGCGTACTGTGTCCCCTCGGCTCATTTAGGGACTTGGTATTAGCTATTTAATGTATGAAGTGAACCTTTTACCAAGTGTAAGGCTAGTCAAGTTGTCATTCGACAAGTGACCATACAAATTCCATTTTTGTTCAGATTCAACACGCTCACAACGCACACGCGCGACACTATGGCACCGAAATCTATCCAATATCCCATTGTTGACGTGTGGGAGAATCTTCCTGGAGTAGATATATCATGCCTCAGCATTGTATAGTTGCATCACTGACATATCATTTAGCTTGGGGCTGCCATCCCTGAAGTTGCTCGTCTCTTTGCCTACAGTCACTCCGACTCGGAGGTTGCTGACAAGAAGCGATCGTCCGAAGAGGCCATTGCGTTGATGGACGAAGCTGGAGTTTCCCATATTTGTTTATCCGCATGGAGTCGCCCAGGGAAGATGGTATTTTTGAAGAGGTCGCCCAGTACACTCGCGCCTACCCGAAGCGAATCTTTGGTTTAGCTGCTGTTGATCTCCACAATCCCGTGGAAGCTGTCAAAGATCCGGAATATTACGTTCGAGTCGAAGGGGTTGTGGGGTTGAGGGTGGTGCCTTGGCTATGGAACCTACCCCCAACTGACCCGCACTATTGGCCTCTTTTTGTCAAGTGCATCGAGCTTGACGTTCCGTTTCTGACCCAAGTCGGTCACACCGCACCTGCCTGTCGAAGTGAGGTCGGGCGTCCGATCCCGTACATCGATACTATCGCGCTGAAATTCCCGGACTTGAAAATCATCATGGGTCATATTGGATATCCTTGGGCTGCGGAGACCACGGTAGTTGCTTGGAAGCACAAAAATGTCTATATAGACACCAGCGCATTGTCTCCGAAATATTACGCTCCGGAGTTTATCACGTTCGCCAGCACTACGGGCAAGGACAAAGTGGTGTTAGGAACAAACTTTCCGCAGTTGGGATGGAAGGACTGCGTTGATAAAGTCAATAGCCATCTGGTGGGGACCAAGGGTGGCTTCAGAGAAAGTGTGGTGAGGGGCTTTATGGGTGGGAGTGCTCTTCGAGTTTTAAAACTGCCGGAGACACATATGGAAGGACCCCGATCAAGTCTTTGACTATTGAGATGGGTGTTTGGTACTGCCTAGCAGATCAGGCCAAAATCGGGATAGCTAGGAAACAGATGTTTCTGGGAGTTTGTCTCCTTTACAATACAACAGTTCAGAACATTCAACATGTTTGTGAGGAAACCTTTCCTGTGTATTACCTCTCCCCGAAAGGAGTTCATACGGAGATTCTGTCACATGTTTTCTCTAGAGCCAAAAATAGACTATAATACTTCTATACATTTATCTGGAGACTGGCAAACGGGTATGTCTGTGCAGTCGTCGGCCACTTGGAACTCACTTGAGGTTTTCCTCGCGGAACTTATGCTTAGAGCACCAGAAACCTTGTGAAAAGTCCTCGCCGTTGAGAAATAACCATCGACACCGAGCTACCAGTCACCAAAGAATGTGCTATCTCTTTCGCATCGAATCAAAATGAGTTGAAGGTCGAAGAAAGTCGGGGGCTGCGCTCGGCATACCAAGTGCCCCCACACCGGACCGATTGTCGTTGATCGGAGTGATGTGGATACGCTTCAAATAATCCTCCGTCTAGAATGTTTATTGTGTTTAGCCTGTTACTCATCTGCTCCCTTATAATACAATAATCAGCGCCCTTTTCGATAATGTCATCAAAATTCATTTTGCTATACATTACAATAAGTGTAACAAAATATTTTAGGCATCGCGATTTAGCCTAACACAATACACTTTCGCAGCACCCCAATGGATCTAGGAGAGTATTTGCTTCGAAGGCTTGCCCAACTGGGCGTTGGCTCTATTCATGGTGTTCCTGGCGATTACAACCTTACTGTCTTGGATTACCTTGAGCCGGCAGGTCTTCATTGGGTTGGTAATGCCAATGAGTTGTGCGCTGGATACGCTGCGGATGGGTACGCCCGAATCAAAGGCATTGGCGCCCTGATCACCTCCTTTGGGGTTGGAGAGCTGTCGGCCATCAACGCTATTGGCGCAGCCTATTCCGAAAAGGCCCCCGTGGTGCATATCGTTGGTACGCCGCCGCGAGCTGCCCAAGAATCAGGTGCCTGTTTGCACCATAGCCTGGGTGATGGCAACTTCAGAGTCTTTGCGGATATATATAAAAGTGTCACATGTGCGCAAGCCAATCTTGTGGATGCCGTGACCGCTCCTCACTTGATCGATACCACGCTGAAAGAATGTCTCCGACAAAGTCGCCCGGTATACATCGAAATACCTACCGACATGGTCCGGGCTAAGGTGCCAGTGCCACAGTTTCCAATTGATCTTTCGATACCTGCTTATGACGAAGCTTTCGAAGACAAAATTGTCGACTCTCTTGTTGCTCGCATCCAAAGCTGCAAGCGGCCTTTAATCCTGGTCGACGGATTTACCGCTAGATTTGGTGTCGGAGATGATATCAACGCATTGGTCAAGCTTACGGGCTTCCCAACTCTCACGACGCCGTTTGGCAAGAGCATCATTGACGAAAACATACCCAACTTCCACGGAGTCTATCTTGGGTCGGCGGGCGGGGCGGTCTATCAGTCATGGGTTCAAGGGTGCGATCTGGTTCTCCGCTTCGGGGTACTTGGATCTGAAATCAACACATTCGGCTTCACTGCTCAGCCACAACCTGGAGCGACAGTGGCATTCGACAAATACTCAGTGTCCTTAGACACCACAGGCTCGATACCTGTCAAGGCCCGCCTTGTCTCCATCAATACTGTACTCTCGAAATTATTACGTCGCCTGAATGGCTTGGACATCCCTACCCCAGAGCCGTATCCAGAAGACCCCTTTCTCCCGCGTGAGATTCTGAAGAGCTTTCCCAAGGCTCTTGATACTGCATCGATAGACCAGTATTCCCTTTGGCTTCGTATGTCTCGGTTCCTCCAACCAGGAGACATTGTCATGACAGAGACTGGTACTGCATCCTATGGCGGTCAGAGCTTCGATCTTCCGGAGGGAACGACATTGATCAATTCTTCAATTTGGTTATCTATCGGATACATGCTTGGTGCTTGCCAAGGAGCTTCTCTCGCACAGAGAGAAATGATTAAGGATGGCACACGGCCCCCAGGCCGAACCATCCTATTTGAAGGCGATGGGAGCCTTCAGATGACCGCCCAGGCAATCAGCGACATTATCAGGAACAAGCTTGATGTGATAATCTTTGTGTTAAACAACAACGGGTATACAGTCGAAAGAATTATCCACGGCTTCTCAGAAAGCTACAACGATATTCAACCGTGGAGGAATCTCCAAGCACCAAGCTATTTTGGGGCTCTCAACTGTGATGCCTCATACCCCGTGCAAACCGAATCTGCTCAGAACTGGGGCGAACTGCAAACTATCCTCCAGCGACCTGATATCAAGGAGGGTAAGGGGCTAAACATTGTGGAGATATCGTTGAGCATGGATGATGCACCAGAATCCCTGAGCAAATTTGTTGAGTACCTGAAGAAAAGAAATAGTGGACAGCTATAGATTACTTTTTTTGCTCTGCTCTTCTCGTCACAAAACGAGTTAACGAGATGGACAACTTGATTCGCCTGAGCTTAATTTGCAGATAACATTTTTATGAATTGGACGAGTGTGGTAATAATTTAGAATTCTACAATTGATGTAAATATTGCCCACATAGTTTCATATTCTCCATTCTCATGGAATGGCAAAGACTGCGTTACATGGGGCAGAAGTAGAAATAGAGGAAAGCAAATCTACAAATTGTTCGTTATATTCGGTGTAACATCAAAGCTAAGCTTACAACTAGAATATGAGGACCTGTGGGATTGACGCCGAAAATGACCGCTTTTGAGGCCAGAAACGGCTGCCTTTCTACCCGTAATTTTGGACGTCTAGCCGCCCCTTGACCGCCCACTGCCCTATAACACCACTATTCTACACCTACCTAGCACTTTTAGTCATCCTCTAGTCCTAATATTAACGCTCGACTTATATAGTTGTTCCCCTTATTTCTACTAGCGACCGAAACGACGCCGAAAATAGCTCCCCTCTAGCTAAATCAAAGTCCCCTCCCTTTTCGCCTAGTCTATTTAAGCGCCTATAAGATATATCGCCTTCCCTCCCTTCCGGTATTATTATACCTCCTATTCTCTTTGTTATGATATAATCAGACGTGAGGCCATTCCTAGATTGGTGCCTTAGGCCTATAGGAGGTTTGACCTCTCCGGAGGGGGATCGCCTATGTTTCCCTACCCTTCCGAGAAGGGTTCCCGCGGGAACGAGACCCCGCTCTACGTATTATATTTCCTCCCGCTATTAATATAGAGAGACTATATATAAATTAGACTATATAGAGGAAGCCTAACGGCTCTCTAAGAAATAGTCTTTGACTTCTAGGAACTACCTATCTTATTACCTTCTTCTACCTAATTAATAGGTACCTACCCTAACTTATAGAGTATCTTTTAATAATTCTATTTCTTCTTCTTTAATTACCTAGAAGAATAGTACTAAGAACTCGCTCTACTCCTATTATAGAGAAGATACCGAACCCTCCCCGAACTACTAGGGAAATACCCCCTACCGAAGCTATTTCCTAGGCTAACCTAGTTGAACTAATTATCGATCTTAATACGAATCTCGTAGCGACTTAAGTTACTATAGAGAAGCTATAGAGACTTAAGGACCTCTAAGATTAGGTTAAGACTCTTAGATTTTAGCTTATAGGCCGAACCCTAAATAAACCCCTAATAAGCCCCTACTAAGATATTTATAATACCTCTAGTAGAGACTAAGAAATTAAACTTAAGAGTATATCTATATTTACCTTTAACTATACCCTATAATAACGCTAAAAATAGCTTTTAGACCTATAATAATAATTTAAAGGAGCGCTAAGGCGCTACTATAACGATCGGACCTAGATTCTTAGAGTACTTAGTAATATAGATATAACTTATAGATAGAGATAGTATAGATATATTAATAAAAAGATACCGGTTCTACTATAAAATCCTAAGGAAGACTAACCCTATTTTAAAGACTAGACCTTAACCCTTATTAAAAACGCGGCTATCTTAGAATCCGAGGTAATAGGCTAACTCGAGAAGGCCTACTAATAAAGAGACGAGGACCCTTAAGAATTCTATATATATCTCGATACCCTAAAATATTATTTCCTAAGGATAGTAGAGAAAGAGAGGGCTCTTTCCTTCTTTATAAAACTCTTATATAACCTTTAAAACGAAATCCGCTATTATATTATTAAACTCCCTAAAATCTAAGAAGATATAATTAATATCGCGTATTACTTCTAGGACCTTAAGAAATCGGAGTCGAATTATAAACGAAAATATACTAATACTATTAAGAATATATTATAGAAAAGAAACTCTAATCGAAATTCCTAGAAGCCCCGATTTATAGGAAAATTAAAATCTAAAGAAGATAAGGATATATTATCGGATAGGCGTCTAAATCTTATTAGGGATAATAGAAAACGTAACTAATACTTTAATTATAGGAGCGAAAAGTACTATTCTAATAAATACCTAAATCCTTTTAAGGGCTAAATAACTATAATAATATAGTTAGCCCTATAAAGAAATAATAGCGAGATAGAGTAACTCCTATACCTCTATCTTTTCCTATAGTAGGAACTAGAACTCGGCTTTATCTTCCGATTACTACCTAGAACGATCTCGAAACCTATATAAATCTTAATAGTAGAGCTAAAGTTAACTTTATAAGCTTCTAATTTATTAAAAGATATAAACTTAACTAAGTAAAACTTACCGCGCCTCTTCTTTACGCTATTAATTAAAGGATAATACCGACTTATAGGGTATAGACTATCTTACTAAAAGCTACCGATTTAAGGGGTACTACCCGTCGATTTACCTATATCTATATAGTAATCGACTAAGACCCCTAACTCTCCGGAAGCCTTATCCTTCTCTTTATAATAATAATTTACGACTTTAATATCTATATTATAGAACGAAGTAGCCTCTAGTAGTTCGGGATACCTTTTATTAAAATACTACCTCTAGCCCGCTTTACTAAGGAAATCTATAATCTTATATATATCTTTATTATAATTAAACTACCCGAAGAAGTATAGTTACTTATTAACTATAATACCGCTAAAGTATCGCCGGAATACTACTAATTATCTACTAAACTAGTATAGTTTTAAGACTTCTTCTTATCCTAAAACTCGAAAACCTTACCTTCCTCGAATAAGTACGATTATACTATTAACCTAACTCTAGGGGTAAAGGTCTTATTTAGTCCTATATACCCCCTATTATAAAAAGAGCTTATAGAGCTACGAAAATACCTCGACGAAAACCTCTAGAATAGTCGAATCCGCGAATCTAAGAGCCCTACTAGGGCCCCTATCTTATTTATACCGAAGTCTAATAGGAGTTTATAGTTTTATATCGACTATTAGGGACTTAATAAGGTTTCGGTAAAAAATTAGTACCTATTATCTCTTATTTCGGAGATTTTAGACCGGCTTTCCGGCTTTAAGGTCTTTAATAAAATCGATATTTAAGACGCCTACTACCGAATCTATATTAAAGAGGGCGATAAATAGAAAACTATATTCTAAACCCGCTATAGATACTATAAATATATAGTTATATCCTTCGGTCTTATAAATACTCTAGTAATCTTTTAAAACTATATTTATATAGCGCTTTATAACGTTCTCGATACCTTTTCGGTAGCGTATCTCGATAATATCTTTATATTCTTCTTAGACTAGGAATTATATATAAATTACTTTTACTAGGTAATAAAACGACTATAGAAAGTAGGCCTCTATACTAAGCCTAGTAAATACGCCTTCTACTAAGACTAAGTCGACTTTTTAGGGTTTATTATATCCCTAAGGGGCGTTTCGATAGACCCTCGCTAGGTTACTAATATCGCTTTATAAGAGATTCCTAAGTCTTATTAGGATATCTAGGTATTCCTAGGATTTTATAATTTTTATCGTAGGTTTATTAGGGATTATTCCTAAATTATATTACTACTTATAGCCTTATTAAAAAGTAGTAAAAATAGGCGAAAGCTAGGCTAGGTTAACCTAATACTTAGTAAGAAGGTAGCCTTTCGCTATCTAATCGCTACCTTTTAGTTAGCGCCTCTCCTCCGATACTTCGACTTATTAGGGCCGATTTAGCTAGAAATAGATATATCGGATAGCGCTATAGCTAGGATTCTCTCTTAACCGAACGAGAATAAGATATAGTACCTAATAGCTTTCTAGTTATAGAAGTTTAGTAAGATAGAGACCCTTTATAGAATACCGGATTAAGAGCTATTTACTATCGTATACTTATTTAAATACTAGCGATACTACCTTAAGAGGAGTACTTACCTAATTAAAGTATTTTCGGATTATTCGAACCTTTAGGCTTTTATAAAATAGCTAAAGCTTAATAGTAGGTAAGTATAATAGTACTTAGCCTTTACTCTATTTAATTTTATAATAAGATATTGCGTTAGGAAGAGTAATCCTATAGATAGACCCTCTCGGCGCTAGCTACTAAGTAACTATAAGATTAATCTAATTTTATTATTAAGCCGCCGAATAGCTAGCGAATTATAGATAACTAATTACCGTTCTATTATAATCTAGTCGCTAACTATAAATATACTTATCTTAAATATCCTATACTTCGAAGAGAATAAAAATAGGGATAAATCGATTAGTATAATCGATTAGGGGGAGCTTAGACGTACGCGCTATCTCCTTAACGTATAGGTCGGGCTAGCTTACGCCTTTAAGTAAGTATATCTTACTAAGGTAGGTATAGATCTTAAAGAGCTTATTAGGTAACTTTAGGGCGAAGACCTAGAGACTTAGTACCGAAAGACCGCTATAAAGTCGTCGACTCTAGGGTTAAAGGGCTAGAGTATCGGGCCTAAGGGCTTTTTACGATTTAAGAAATATATTTATATCCCTATAGAGAGTAATTTAAGAACTAAACTATTAAGTATTTACTATAATAACCCCCTAGCCGGCTATTTTAGATATATAAGAATACTTAAGCTAATAAAAAGGAAATACTACTAGCCGAACCTCTATCTAGACGTTACCGAATATATAAGGAATTATTAGATCTACTAAGGCGTTATAGTAAGAACGTATAAGCTATATAAAGAGCTCTAATATTACGGACCTATCCGTTACTAATCAGTAGTGACCCACTAGGCGCACCAATGGGCCATCGAGAGCCAACCAGGCGCACCAATGGGCCATCGAGAGCCAACCAGGATACCTATCAGTAGGTCACGTATAAACTCACTAAGCAAGAGCATGATCCGCCCTAAGCGGATCTACCCCGTAGAAGATTTCCGGTATATAGGTTACTCTACGTACTAGACAACCGCTACTTAGTATCACGTGATTATATAGGTAGTAGAAGGGTAGTAAGTAGATCGGTAGAATCCGCTAAGACGATTCTACTATTCTACTATCTACTATTCTATATAGGAAGAACTTAGGGATATATAAAGACACTTATTTATATATCTAGTTTAGTTCTTCGTCTTTAATTATATATTATTACTTATATTTACCTTTTAGATTACTATAACTCTTTACTTAGTTATAACCTAATAATACTTATAAGTAGACTAATACCCTAGTATAGATCTACTCGGCGCTCTACCTAGTATTAGTTCCTTAATCGCTTAAAAGGACTTAGGCTATTATAAGGCCCTATATAGTATTAGCTTAATTAAGACCGGATTATTAACGTTAGACTATTCGAGGAGTATTAAAGTAAGTATACCCTAAACCTATCTAACCTAACTATAACTAGTTAGCTAGTACGTAACATCTAACTATTACTAATCCCCTTACGACCCTTTATAGAAATTTTGATAGATTTTATAACTAGCCTACCGCTAGTAATATTCGAGGATAGATTAGTCGACGCAATTTTTATAATTATTAATAGGTTTACGAAATAGTCGCTATTCCTCCCTATTTTATTAATAATTACTACTAGAGACCTCGCCGAACTATTCTATAACTATATTAAACTACGCTTTAGACCCTTTAAGGGTATTATATCCGACTATAGATTATTATTTATAAGTAAGTTCTAGTTAAAATTATACTACCTATTATAAATATATCTTAGGCTTTCGATAGCGTTTTACCTATAAACCGATAGGTAAATAGAATATATAAACTAAACCCTTAAATATTACCTCTAGTACTTTATAGATAATAAGTAAGTCTTATAAGCTTCTTTACTAAGATCTACCGAATTTATATATAATAACGTTATTAACGTAATAACTAGTATATCTCTATTTTAGGCCCTACTAGGATACTTACCTAACTTCTAATAATATTTCGAGGGCGAAACTCTTTATAAAGAGGTCTTAGCGGCGTCTATATAAGTTAAGAAATTAGAAAATCTCCGCTAAAAACTATAGGAATACTAGTAAAAGATAAACGAAACTATAATAAAATATTATAATAAAGACTACGTTCCGATATAATTTAAAAAGGGAGATCTTATTAGCCTATTAATAAAAAACTTTAGATTAAAAGAGAGTAGAAAATTAGTACCTCGCTTTATCGGCCCTTTTCGCGTCTTATAGGCTATCGGAAAATAAGCTTACCGCCTAAGCTTACCTTAGTAATATAATCGAATCTATAATATCTTTTATATAACCCTCCTCGAACTATAGAGAAAACTACCTAGAAAGGGTAGCGAATCTCTACTAATACCCGACTTAAAAGATAAAGAGGAATATAAAGTCGAAGAAGTATATAATAAAAAATAAATTAAGAACGAAAAATACTTCCTTATTAAATAGAAAGGATAGCCCTTAGAATATAACTAATAGGTTCTCTAAAGAGATATAGAAAATATAACTAAAGTAATATACTTTTACTAGAAGCGGAAAAAGGAAAAAAAAAACCTTTAGTTACTATAAAGGGATAGCGAAACTACTTTAAAAGATAAGGGAAACCCGGCTAATAAGTAGAGAAAAGGGACGCCTGTTAGCATAATAGTATTATATAATATATATATAGGATATATATTATGGTATATATATATTATTATGATAGGAAAGGAGCCTATATATATTTTACCGGTACTATCTAAGTGATCCTTAGATATATGATATATGGTAAACTATATTATGACTCACTATTATCTACCATATATAGTGAGGTCATATTATGATATTTGCCATATATAGTGAAGTCATATTATAACATTATAAGATATTATATTATCTCATAATTGCCTCCTAACTAGCTATATAAGGAATCGAAATTCCTTGCTTAGCTAGTATGTTATAATAATATAAGCATAATAACAATCAACTTGACTTCTACCTCTTATATTAATTCCTATTCTAGCTAAGTATAACCCTTTATATCTTATATAATATAATTATATAAGCTATAAAGATTACCTAATACCACTTCCCTACTAAAATATTATAACCTAATTATAGGCTATAATATTATATCTGCTAAAGTGCCAACAACGCCGAAACGATAATATAATAAAAGTATCTAAAAATATAACTAGGCCTACTCTTAAATCTCCTTTAAAAGAATAGGGAAATCTATTATAGTCCGCTCCTCTATCTTATTACCCCTAATAGAAGTATTATTATCTATATTAGAGTCTAGGGTATCTTAAACCTTATAAACCTCCGCCGAAATATCTTTATAAAATATCTACTTCGCTAAAGTCTATAAAACGTATCCCTTATCTCTAGATAAAAGATATATAAATCCTTTCGAAAAATAAGCTACTCTCTACTCCTAGATATTAAAGAAATTAAGGGCGGTAATAGGAAGGAGCGCGGATCGATAGCCTATAAGAAATATATTATAATCGGCCTAGGTTTACTACCGAAATTATAGTTAGAGAACGCTAAAAACCTTATTTAAAACTACCTTATTATATATCTTAACCTAGGCTTTATTACCGGTTAATCTATACTCTTTATAATAAGCCTACTCCGAGGCGTCGAAGGATTTATAGAGCTCTATTATCTTCTCGGCGACTACTTAATAGGTCTTTATAGAAAATAGCTATTCTAGCTCGTTACTATCCTTCTTAATACTATTAATATTAATCTAGTCTAGCTAGAATATCTTATAGGCTTATACTAGTATATTACTTAGGTCCTAATAGTCGCCGAGTATTATAGTCGCGGCCTAAGAATTATTAGCCGCTATCTCTATATATAAAACTTAATAAAACCTATAGGAATATATATCGAAGCGCGGCTAGAGTACTACTTATACGTAATAGAAGCTTTAATATCTATTATATAGTTAATCTTAAAAGGGCGAGTCTAGTCCTCCTTCTATTTAGCGATTATAATATATAGATAGTATATATACTAGAGGATCCTAATACGAACTAGGGCCTCTAAAAGAAGGCGGGTATTATATATAGGGTTTTATCGAGGTATTATAATATTTCTAGTACCTCGAAACTAAAGAAGAGCTAACGAAACGACGATTCTAATAAAGGGAAAGGTAGGAAAGTAAGATATAAAGAGTAGAAATAAAACGAAGAGAGGCTATAGGATTATAATAAAGAGACGCGTCCCCTATTTTTATAGGCGAGATCTTACTTTATTTATCTATCTTACGCTCCTACCTATTTTATATCGTTTACCCTATTATATACTTCCTCCTAATTACCTATTACCCTACGTAAAGGTACGCGATTCTTAAAGGAGGGATGATTTGTTATAATATAATTAGACGTAAGGCTATTCCTAGATTAGTGCCTTAGGCCTATAGGAGGTTTGACCTCTCTAGAGGGGGATCGCCTATATTTCCCTACCCTTCCGAGAAGGGTTCCCCGTAGGAACGAGACCCCGCTCTACGTATTACATTTCCTCCCGCTATTAATATAGAGAGACTATATATAAATTGGACTATATAGAGGAAGCCTAACGGCTCTCTAAGAAACAGTCTTTGACTTCTAGGAACCACCTATCTTATTACCTTCTCCTACCTGATTGATAGGCACCTACCCTGACTTGTAGAGTATCTTTTAACACTCTTACCCTCGTTATCTACGCTTTAAGGCGACCTTAATATTATCGTTTCCTATAACACAAATTTTCTACCCTAGTCTTTATATCTAACCGCCTCTATATTACCTACGCCTATATATCCGGCTCAAACTAATAAGTACTAATACTAGAACGATCCTATTCTTTACGAGGAAACTCGAGCTAGACTAGAATATTTTCGTAGTCTTAGATAGCTTCCTCTAAACTTTAAGCTAAAGACCTTAGAAGGTATCGCTATCGTTAAACGTTATTAGCGAAAGTAAGTACCTACTTAGTTAGGAAAAGTCTTATAACTAAGAATAATACGAGAATAGATTTTATATTTAATCGAACGAGGATTATATAGACTTTCTTCTTTTAAAGGATTAGATAATCTATATAAACTTTTTTAATTAGATATTCAAAATATCACGAAAGAAACTACTTTAGTCGTATAATAAATACTAGCGACACCTAGACTACGACATCGCCTATAGACGGGCGGGTAGGCATTGCCTATAGGCCTTATATAAGCGGGAAATAGGCCCTATAGAGAGGCCTATAGACGGGCCCTACCCTTAGGGCCTACGGGCCTTAGGCGTCGTGGGCGCCTATAGGCTTTTTTAGTAAGTAGAATTTCTTGACTTCGTGACTTATATTATTTGTATATTTTTTCTCTATATTTTTAAGTAATTTGATTATATATATAATGACTTGATACTACTATCAATTTTCTAACCTCGGTTAGAAAAATGAGCTATAGAAGCCTTTGTATAATAACTTGATACTATAGTCAATTTTCTAACCGAGGTTAGAAATAAGCTTTAGAAGCCTATATATAATAACTTAATATACTATCACTTTTTTAACCGGGGTTAGAAATAAGGTTTAGAAGCCTTTATATAACTTAATATACTATCACTTTTTTAACTAGGGTTAGAAATAAGGTTTAGAAGCCTTTATATAATAACTTAGGCGTTTATTATAGTTATATATTTATACTAATATAATATAAATTGATTATTATTAGGTTTACTACGCTTCCTTACTTCTCTTAAACTACGGCGCCTTTAAGTACTACCCTTATCTCTATAAGAAGGGAGATATAGACTACTCTTATCTTCGCTATCGACTAGTTTACTTCGCTATCGCTTCCGCGTACTTAGTACTATAGAAGGACGAGAAAGCTAACTCTCTATTATAAACTTATACTCGATTAGCCTAATAGGATTATTATCCTCGGAATCCTTACTATCGCTAATTAGTTTAGGTATATTAGTAGTAAGCTTAGCCTCTCTCTATTCGTCTATTTCTTATATAAAATCTAAGTATATATCCTTATTAGGTAGTTCTTTAATTTTAATATCGAACTAGGTTTTATACTAGAATATTATAATATCCTAGACTATCTTTGTACTTAGCCGCCTACGTCGGTAGTAGTAGATATCCTATACTAAATTAAAAAAACGTTTAACTCTAACGCCTATTATAGGAATAGAGAGGATATCGCGAGTAATACTTAAAAGAATCGGGAATTTATTCTTATATTCCTTCTAGAATTATAAAGGATCGACCTTTCTCTTTATTATTATAGGTATTAGTATTCCCGCTTATAATAATAGTAAATATAATATATATTTTTTAAGGTATCTAGTAAGTTTATACTCTAATATTAATAAATTAGAGTAGATATAAGATAGAAGGTCGAGGAGGGCGTCTAGATTATTTATACTAGCTAAGTAACGCTTAGGGGGTTACTCTTTTTATAGGGATTATATCTAGGTATATCTTTAGGCGTAAGGAGCTATAAACTAGCGAAGCGTTTCCTTATACTAATTACTCTAGTTTATATCGTTCTCTAACGTACCTTACGTCTTACTTAAGAAGAAGTAAAGCTTATACTAGGGTATAAGAATTATTCTAATTACGTAGAGACTATTATAGATCTCTTTCGTCTTTATATAGTAAGAGGTAAGCTTTACTATCCTAATATTAAGGGCTTATAGTATCGCCTTCTTCTAAGATATAGTTTTCGGAGTAAGTTATATAATCGATTCCTCGAAGTACTCGAAGAGGGCGTTATAAATACTAAAAATATAATATATTATTATCTCTTTAGTCTTTAAAAGTACTATAGTAAAGCGGTAGAATAGCTCTATAATATATAGAAGATAGTCGACCTACCGCTATTCTATCTTACTAAGTTTATATTTCTAAGTCCTAATATTATTATAGTATTTATTATAGGGCTTACTAAGGCGTTTCGTACGATAAAGTATTAAGAAGGTAGAATTCTAGTATATATAGATATCTTAGATAGGCGTAAGTTTTACTTTATTAGTCTAGAGATAGAAGAAATTATCGCGACGTTAGGGGCTTATATTAATAAATATAGTAAGCCCTTAAATCTAGATATTTATTAGATATATTAAGTAATAAATAAAGTGATATACTTATTTTAATAAGGGTTTATATAATAACTTATTTACTCTATAAAGTACGGAGCGATCGAGCTTAGGCTTAGGCTTAGATATTAGAAATATTCCGATTTATAGTATCGTTCTAGGGATCGGCCTTTACTAATCTAAGTAGCTTATAAAGGCTTAGCTAGATAATATATATAAGATAAGAGATTCGAATAACTACTAGGCTATTCGATAGTTTAAGGGAGTTAATAGAGTCTTAAACTACCTATACTAAAGTTATATTATTCGATACGTTATCTAATATAATCGCTAATATACGATTAGTAATATTAAGCTTCTTAAAGATCTCTATAAGTACTTTACTTAGATTTATACTAGAATACGCCCTATTAAGTAGTTCGAAACTAAGTAGGAGCTTACGGTAATTCTAGTCTCGGTTAATAAAGTACCCTATAATCGCTATAAATACCTACTAAAAAGGCGATATCTAGTAATCGAGGGCGATTAAGAGTTTTATATCTTATAGTAAGGTAGCGAGAATTATATACTACTCCTTATCGACTAATTTCTTAAGCCGGTATTAAGTAGTATAAGGATAGAGTAAAGTAGGTTTAGCTAGAGCCTTTTATACTATTCGAATTAAAGAAGTAAATTACTTCCTCTTAAGTATCCGGAAAGGGAGGTTTAGACTAGTAAGATATTTAATTTACTCTCTTTCCTATTTATTATTCGAGAATTTTGACTTATAAGATAACTCTAGTACCTAATATATAATATATTAGTTATCTTAAAAGATATAATTATATAGGACTTATTAGTATATACTATATAGTATCCTTAATCGACTATTATATAGACTTACTTTTACTATCCTTTTAGTATTTACCTAAGGTTATATACCGCTTAAGTATATTAGTACCGCTTTACTTCGTACTTAGATAAGGTAATATAGCCCTATACGTCCGATATATAACTAAAGGTTCGCCTATAATATAATATACTATCTAATCGAAGTTCTCCTAGATATCTAATATATATTTTATATCCTATCGTAGCCTTTTTTATATCTTAGTACCGCTACTATATACTATAGTACGCTATTACTCGATAAACTTTACTTTAGACGCGTTATTTATCGCGTTATAAAGGATAAACTACTTTCTCCGATTAGGGCTAACGCGTTTAAAAGAGTAATTAAGAATAGCTAATTAAGTAAACTTAGACTCTATTACTAATATAGAAGTCTATTAGCTATTAAAGAGACTAGGATTAATATTTAGATTAAGGTTAGGATTAAATATATTAGCGATATAGGAGAGGTCTAGTTAGGAGCTCGGAGGAAGTAAAGAAGGCCCTATAGTATAGGTACTAGGTTAGGATATAGTTAATACGATATAAGGGATAATTTAACGATAAAGGGAGAGTAAGTAATCTAAACTTATAATAGGTAACTTATAACCGTATAAGATAGGGGTTACTAGTAAAAGGGGTACTTTATATAGATCTAATAGATCGTAAATTAAGTATAGACCTACTATCTATTATAAGCTAATTAGCTATAAATATCTTTATCTATAGGTATACCTACGGGTATATCTATAGATATATACCTAAACGCCTATCTTAAGTTATAATCGAAGGATTTAAAACTCCTAGAATAATAATATAAGTCTTTTAGTAATATAATTGATATAATTTAGTAATATAAGCTTATAAAATAGGAATTATACTAATTTACTTTCGATCTACCTATAAGAAATATACTAGAGCGAGAGATAAAGTAGAATCTATAAGTAGTATTTTACTTATAGAAAATAGTAGGTATATACTACTAACTTAAATATATATCTTTAAACTATTATAGTATAATTTAATAAGTTAATAAAAATACTATATAATATAATATATTTCGATTAAAAATTTATTCTAAGTCGTATCATATATATATTAGTTTCTTATATACTTAGATATTTTAGTAAAATTTATAGATATTATAGATTAAAACCGCGATTTTATATAGAGTTAGCAAAATAGGTATAAATAACGGTTATTTATTATACAAAGTCAGCGAGTTATACGTCTATTTTAGGTGACTTTATACAATAGTAGGCATAGTAGGCATACCCGGGATAGGCATACCCGTGGACCTTAGGCGTTATAGACGGGCACTCGAAAATCCAAATAGCCCACCGCCCACCGTGGACGGGCGATGTCGCAGTCTAGCGACACCTTTATTAATACTTCGAGCTATTCGCCCGTCGCCGCGTCGGTAAGGATACCCGTTAATAGATATAACGAGTAAGTTATATCCTATCTATTCCTAAATAGAGTATACTTACCCTAGAAAGTTTCTTATAGGTATATTCCTAGCCGAGCGTAAAATTCCCTAATAAATAAAAGATAAAAATACTCTAGATATAGATACTTTTAGTATAATTTACTAGTATCACTAGGTCTATTCGAGATTCTTTCGTTATAGGAATATAATTATTTAGTTTACTATAGTCTAGCTCTAGTCCCGTAAACGGGATAATACCTTCTAGAGTAATCTTCTAAAGTATATTTCCTTAAAAGATCTTCCGGACTCGGTCTACTATCGCGATATCGAACTTTTCTACCTAAAAGACCTTTAAAATAAACGTAATATCCTTTATACCGTTATCGAGTTTCGTAATCTTAAAGGTCGACTAGAAGGCGCTAATAGGTAAGCTCAATCCACGCTGGTTAAAGGAGCTCATGGATGGCGCGATCAAACACCAAACATATACGATCGACTTGGTCAAACGGTACTCTGCCTCATCCGACATTCATTAATACTGGGATACTCATTCTCCATCGTCTAGTCGAATCCAGCAGAAGATCAACCAGAGAGACTTCATGAGCTACCTGTTGGTAGAGCGCGACGCATCCCAGATATCAGACATTCAGTTGGCCGCTCACGCCTCGGACTTTGTGTACGTACCGATCAACTGCTTCCATTTCCTTGCCAGTCAAAGCGACGCTAAAAACTGACCACCATAGCATTGCGGGGAGTGAAACAACAGCCACATGTCTGGCAACCGTCATTTACTACGTCGGTCGTAATCCCCGCATTCTCAAGGCATTGCAGAAGGAGGTTCGATCCGCCTTCGGAAGCTACAAGGAGATCAATGGACAATTCACCTCCTCGCTCAAGTACTTGCACGCGGTATGTCTGGAGGCATTGCGTATCTTTCCCCCGCTGGCATTGGGTGAGCTCTCCTTTCTCCCCCCAAGTTCTTCCATGGAGATTAGTGGCGTATAATTGACAATTATTGGACAGATTGGCCTGGTTGGAACTACGGTTGACCCTGGCAAAGCTTTATTACCGATACGATCTGAAGCTGATGGACGATGAGGTGGAATGGCACAGGGACGTGGCCATGCATCTCCTGTGGGTTAAGCCCAAGCTCATCACGCAGGTGCTTCCACGGGCGAAGTGAGTGGGAACGTGTAAAAGTGAATAGATAATTCCCTAGGTAGGATAAGCAACGAGAGGTGAGAAAATATATTATGGACGGACCTAGTCGTTGTTCTACGATATATCTGTGCAATGTTCTTTCACGGCAACTTGTCCAGCCCAGTCCCCCCCTTCATTGCCCGGTCCTACACGACACATATCAGTAATCAATTTAGGTCAAAGAGAAATATCAAATCAAAGAACACAGGGACACTCACTAAAACGGATGTCGGCATGTACTTGGACATAAACTTCACCATGGAAGCCATCGCGCCACGCCACACAGGTCCCGTCGCTCCGCCCAAGACATCCTTGACAACCTCGCGAGCAAAGGCTGCCGGCGCGCTCTTATTCGAGACATCCTTCCCGACGCCGCGCAATTGAATCTCCGAGAGCGCCTTCTGGTAAAGTGAGTTTTCAGGCAGGGTCAGTTCAGAATGCGACATGACATTTGTGGCAACCGAGCCGGTGACCAGGGAAATAACCCGGATGTTGAAAGGCTGCAATTCCAACCGGAGAGTCTCGCTCCAAGACATCAGAGCGGCCTTTGAGGCGTTGTAGGCACCTGATGCGAATGGTCAGCGGGTCACTCGTGATATATTTTTATCGCGACCGCCGGGGTGGAGGTTATTCACTCATCCAAGGGGCGTACAAGAAGCCCGAGATGGAGCAGACGTTCACGAGCGTACTGCCATTCTGGGCAGCCTGAAGCAGCGGCGTGAAAGCCTGGGTGACGGCGATGACACCCCAGAAATTCACATCGAAAAGACTCTTGGCCTTGTCGATGGAGGTATCCAGGGCGGGAGAGACGAGGGATTGGCCGGCATTGTTGATGAGAACGTCGAGGGAGTCACCGTGCGAGGACAAATCCTGGCGGACGGTATCGACGGCAGCGGCAATGCTGGCCGGGTCGGCGACGTCGAGGGTGACGAGAGTGACATTGGGAAGTTTGGCAAGGTGGTCCATCTTGGCTGGGGAGCGGGCGGTCGCGTACACTCTCAGCCCTTGGGCGTGGAGCTCCTCCACCAGGGCCGAGCCGATGCCTCCGGCGCTGCAGCCGGTGACGAGAGCGCAACGGGGCATTGTGAGATGATTGACGAGAAGAAAAAGAGAAAGAGGGAGGAGAAGATGCACGGGAGAAGAGAAGGGAAAGGGGTAGTTTCAAAAGAAGGAATTTTCGTTTCTTTGTTTTCCTTGCCCCCTGTCGCTCAGAAGGGAAAGTTCCGGAGTCAAGGAGAACAAAGAAACGTCTATCCTGCGGCAGCGGAAATCTGCGTCCTGCGGGACCCTGATGAGACTGCTCACTCGACACTGAATGTGGTATACCATGATCTGCTCCTGCCTGTCTGAAGTGAGATTCATGATGAGATGAGTATAAGAGAGGGTTTGAAGGTCCATTGGTATTAGATGCTGCAAGCTTGGCAACAGTTGATCTCACTCCACAGTCGGGATTCGGCCAGGTTGAGCCACCTGCTTCGTAGATTTGGTATTTTGCTCTAATTTCTCTACACTAACTACCTCTCTTCCAATGAACTCCATTCAATCCTGCTCGACGTGCCACCGGACCAGCGGCCGAAGGCCGCTACCAATGCAGCTCGTAACCTAATACGGTCTACCGAAGGAATAAGGTTATGGGGGAAATACTACTCCGTACATGGAGAGTCATCAGGGATATCTCAACAAAGTATAGGATCGTAATATTGAATCATTGAAGGTCTTGCAAATGGGGAGACCTCGACCTTGGCCATCCACTGCTTCCAAACAACGTAGTATCCCACTTCGAGGCGGATTGCCAAACACAAAACCCTAAACACCGGTTGCCTCTTTATCAACATAGCGCAGGGTCGTCCGACTCCACATCTCATTGCCGCTCATCTGGTATTCCAGCCCCTTCATATAGAGCTTGACGGCCGGCCGACATCCCACCGCGACTTGTTCCGCCGTGAGCCGATCGTGAACCTGATTCCACTCTTTGACCATGGCCTGAAGCAGCCGCTTCGTCGCCGCGATGTCTAGATTAGTTGCTTCAGCCAGCACCTTGACACCCGAGCAGAGGGCCGATCCTTATGGCCGGTCTGCGACGCGCGCACTTCTTTCTCCCAGCTCCAGATATCATTCACCACCGAGATCTGCTTCGAACAGTTGCGCTCGAGTGCCACCATTGCCGCCTGCTCCTCGGGCGTCAGCTCGAGGTCCATGGTGAATCGCATGAGCGCTGACAGGAGACTGACGACGGCCTGGAGTTAGCAACCATCAAGCAAAAGACCTAACTGGATCTGGACTCACGCCTTCCCCACATCCCGCTCCCGGTAGACAAGGTAGTGACCCAGCTCCTTGATCGAAATACGGGTCTTGTCCGTCTGCGCGCGCATGAAGGTGAAGGTGGGCTCGAGAATCCCGTCCGCCAGGATCGGGCTCGCAGCGCGCATCTCCTCCCAAAGGTCGTACATCATAAACTCGACGGGGATATTGCCTGTCTCTCTCATACCGCAGTCAGTTTCTGTTCTGGCGTACTTCACGAAAATCATAGCAAGAGAGCCCTTACGGTTCGGGAGCACATCTCCCCGCATGAGGGGCATCAGATGGGCATTGTACGCCTCTCCGTCCTCCAAGGACATATCTTCCAGGATATCTTCCTCATGGCTTTAACACAGTCTAACAGATAGGGAAGGGCGCATTCTACACACCATCAATGAGGAACAGGATTGTTAACAGCTTGCACGCAAAGATAATACGGTCATCGCGCGGCAGCGGGAAGTAGAGGCTAGTGACTCGACCGAAGCCGGCATTGACAAAGGTTTCTCGGCTCTTCTCGGAAGAAAATGGCCAGTGTTGCAGGAAATAGTCATCATTTTCATGGCAAGTCTCATCGGCACGGGGATGTATCAGGGCCTTCCAGGCCGAATGCGAATGGCTTTTGTCTCCCTTCAGCAACAGCTGAGTCGAGATGGCAGTGGTTTCAATCGCGGACGGCATGATGTTAATCTAAATGGAATAAGGTGAACTTCTTTCTTGATCCAATTACTCTAAAACTAACCATGGCCCTTTTTTTAATCTCATCGACGCCAGGTGAATTCGGAACTTTCCTAATGCGGTCAGCCCGAGAGACTCTGGTGAGAGCAGTCCGCGAGAACTCCGCGCTCCTCGGCGACGGCGATGGGTGTCTAAGTATGTATGAAGGTCTTGCACCAAGTGGAAGAGACTTCCACCCATTTATTCTCACAATCCATCCAGCGTTTGAGTTCAACGGTCCCGAACCACGAGGTCAACGAAAACATGCATCAAATCAGCCCCCTGACGCGATCATGCCCCCGATCTTCAACGCACTGATCGTGGGCTGGTCTTGTTCCGACGACGGCCGCGATTCTCTGGTCTCGGTCTTGCAACGCTCGCTGGCCCTGGTCCTTGAAGAATGGCCTGATTTGGCGGGGGAGATCGTCGCTCCCCCAGCGGACTCCCCACCACGAACACAACCCACCATTCGGCCCTTGGAGGGGCATGGCTCGCCTCTGACCATTCGCGACTTCACCGGCTCTGACAGTCCTTTCCCGTATAGCTATGCCCAGCTTCAAGCTCAAGGGTTCCCGACTTGCAAGCTCGATGGTCAACTGCTGGCCCCCCTTGCCGGCGTCGCTACGACCCAGCGCGTCATGGCAGCGCAAGCCAGCTTCATCCCCGGCGGCTGTCTTCTCTCGGTTGGGTTCTCCCATCAATTCGCCGATGCCTACGGAGTTTACCTGATCTTCGAGAAATGGGCCCAACACTGTCGACAAGTCCAGGGCCTCCCGGCGCAGCCTGCGGCGTTCCCTCACGCGCCGTCTCAGCCTCAAACCTCGCTACCTCCTGCATTTCAAGTCTCACATAGCCAGGCGGCCAAGCAGTACCCGACGTTGAAACAGAGGCCGGAGTTGTGGAAGCTGATAGGCCTCGACTGGCGCGGAGACACGCATCTTCTCCCTCTCCGCTGCAGCTCAGGCAACCCTCAAGAGAACAGCCTCCGCTGTATCCTCCTCCTCTCTTTCCCCTATCTCAACCAACGATGCCCTAGTGGCCTGGATCTGGCGGACCGTCTCCAAAGCCCGCTTTCCCGCCGGCCGGCCAAATGCACCGTACCGAGACAACTCGTACGTCTCGGTCGCCATCGATGGTCGCAGGCCCCTCTCAGTCCCCGCCGACTATGCGGGCAACGTGGTTTTCTGCAGCATGACCAACATGCTAATTCACGAGCTCACCAACCCCTACACCCCGCTGGGCGAGATCGCCGCGCGCATCCGCCAAGAAACCATCGCCAACCGCAATACATCACGGCTTAAGGAGGCTGTGACCCTCGCCGCCGGGATTCCTGACGTCCGCCAGCCCTTAGCCAATGCCTTCCCGAGTTGGTTTGCTGAAGACCTCGTCACCACCTCCTGGGTCGCGCTCCCCTTCTACCAGCTGGATTTCGGCCCTGCCCTGGGGACTTCCGGGCGCATTGATACCTTCCGGATGCCCCGTGGCCAATTTGCAGGCATTTGCAGCTTTCAACCGCGCGCGGATGACGGGTCGGTGGAAATTGTCGTCGGATTATTGGCGGAGCAGATGGAGCGGTTGGTAGCGGATCCGGACTTTAGGCAATTTGCAACCCTAGTTTCCTCGTAGTTCTTACCTTTCTTATTTCTTTGTGAAAATAAATGTAGAAATATCTATCATGATAGGTTTCTAAATGGCCTCGGCGAGAATTGTCTGTCTACCGAGTCTATTGCTGGCTCGCCAAACTATTTGGCCCTAGGCTTGCTTTATCACTGGCTCGCTTCAAGCGTATGAAACATTTGATCATTTTCATTCCCCTCCTTTCAACCCCCCAAATCGCATATCTGTCAACTTCTGCTGGAACGCAGTCTTCTCCGTATTCCAGGCCCCAAACCACCCTGCCCTACATTCCGCCAATGGCTCTTCAAGCTCGGTCCACTTGTCTCCCAGGGTGAGAATGACACGGCCATTCCACCGGCCGGGGCCAAGTTGCTCGGGGCCATCATTCCCATAGCTCTCAACGGAGTTTTCTTGCGAGGCGATGGCGGAGTATACGACTGCAAGGGCCACATGCTGGGCCGTGCTGACGGGGGCCCCCGCAGCGATGATGGGGGCGGCTAGATTGGCTGGCAAGAGGCTGGTGATGGTAGCAGCGGGCGCAACGGCGTTGATGGTTGCGCCGTACTGATGCGGTAAGGAGGATCGCAAGGCACGGACGAGGCCCACCAGCCCTAGTTTTGTGGCACTGTACACTGGCAAACTATGCTCGGGCGAGTAGGCCGTGGCACTGGTCGTGAGGATGAGACTACCATTCTTGTTGCCAGCGCGGCGAAACGCCGACAGACTCAGCTTGACGAAGTTGAGGACCGCGCGATAATTCACTTCGACAACTGCGTAACCCGGCTCTTCGAGTTTGCCCTCCGCATCCCAGGTGTCGACGAAGTAGTCGCATTCCTCTGAGACCCCGGCGTTCGCGATGGCGATATCCACCTGCGGGATTTCGTCGAAGACTGCCCGGAGCGCTGGCCAGGAAGTCACATTGCAGGGCCTGTAATGAATCCTGGATGCTTTTGTCTCCTCTTCCTCATTGCTCTGATTCTCCTGGGTGGGAGGGGGGTGGAGATCGAGCACGTACACGGTGGCTCCTTTCGAGGCGAGCAGTTGGGCAGATTCCCATCCGATGCCGGAGCAACCGCCTAATTTAGGGCCGGGGGTCAACTAGGTCCATCAACTAAACCGGAAGGCATTGGGCTGGAAGATACCAGTGATGATAGCTGTCTTCCCCTCCAGGAGGGGGATATCGTCTACGGAGAGATTGAGAGAAGTCATTATAGGTGTGTGTGTCTGTGAGTGCTTGGTTTGTGGATGTGATTCGAGTCTAATGCTCTACAACACAACCAGAATGAAATCAGACATGAAGTACAATCCGGTCCGACCGAATTAGATCAAATCTCATTGTTCACGGGTATTTCCTCTCTTCAACTAGGTTAGGCCCGCATTTCAGATTACGGGAATTACCCGATAAGGGTAACAGTCCGATTGTCCCCATTAGGCCATTGTACCTGAACTTCTGCAGCTTTACAACATAAATAGCCGTGAACGCCAAATTTATGGCTGCAACATCGGGAGCGATCGAGACAATACAGCGCCCCCATATCACGAGCCAATCACATTTCTGCAATGTAGAGCCATGCGTCAAACTATACTTAGGCGGGCCAGCCCCGGACACTGATCAAAATCCACCATACAGATACTGACCCTGAGACTCGGCTGCGCCGTAAAGCCTTGCATTAGGCCATGTTGGTAGCCCGCAGATTTACAAATGTACGTGGCTGCTTACGAGAGCGGCGGGATGGGTTCTTCCAATCAGATTTCGGGTGATCCGGGCGATCCACCAGTTGGATCTGAGCCGCCAGACTGCGTTTCATAGGATGAACCCAAGGCTGAGCTGAGCAGCCGTTACTTAAGGTAGCTTATCACCGTGATCTCACATATCTCTATGGCATAGATGCAAGTTAAAATAGACGGTGCGCGTTTTTAAGTTCATTAAGCCTTTCCCGCTCGACGATCTCAGTCAATTCGATCCTGCAATGTTCGGAACTCTGCGCTACCTGCCCGAGAAGAAGACCGGGGAGTTCCTCGAGCGTGAATCAGGGGTTGCGGGAAATGTGGCAACCAACAAACCTCAACACTGGGCCTGTGATAATTGCCGGGTAAAAAAGGTATGTGATCTCAAATCCTGGAAGGCTTCATTCAGTTCATGTGTTCACAGCCCATGTTCGAAACGGCTAACCGAGGCAATTGAAACGTGTCAAATAGATCCGCTGCAGCGGCCGAAAAGGGGGATGTTCACGGTGCAAGACCCTTTCTCTCCCCTGCAACTATACCCAAGGGCCCTCACGGAAAGGCAAGAAGAAGCAAGCGCCCAGCTCTTCTAAAAAGGACAATGAGAATGAGACCTGTCCAGAAATTGGCGCGGCAGCTAGCCGATCTCCCGCGAGGGACGCTGCAGCTACAGCTGACATGCAGCCGTCCCTATTGACGATGGAACCGCATAGAGTAGACGAGAATTATATCGGGCCGGACAAGGCAATGCACCAGGTCCAAGGTGACCCGGGCTCGGTCCTCGATCCGATGTACAAGGAAGTCTCGACTTGGTCCAGTTGCCTCGATTGGTCTCTCGAAGGTGAGGACACCATTGTGCCAGACTCGGACTACCCCATGGCGGGGAATTCTCCACCCGTCCCGGCCGATTTCTTCAACACTGGGTATATAAACACCCCGCTTTTGTTGGCTCAGGGACCGTGCTCCAGAAATAAAACACTGATGGACGACAGTTACTCTGGGTCAGAAAGCACCGCACAGCAGCAACCGCCGCCGCCGCCGCTCGTTTCCAATGGTTCCACACCGCCGGATCTACTTCCTACTCCACGGTTGACCCATATTCTTGCTCCGACCGTAAGCACAATCCGATCAAATGAGGATACTGTCGAGAATGCTATGGGCGAGCAATCGTCCTGCTCGTGCGTTAACTCGGCCGTCTTCCTACTGGACAAATTGGAGTCGCCCCATCATGAAGGGGACGCCGGCGAGCAAGGTCTCGACTCCATTCTTTCGATCTACCAGGAAGTGATCTTCCTGTGCAAGCGCATGATCAACTGTGACTCTTGCCGAGGGAAGTCGGAGAATATGATGATTCTCAGCATGGTGCTTGAGCGATTAGCCATTCTCTGCGGGGAGGTGATTGATGCTTTTATCGCACAAAGGGAAGCAAATGGTCCGGAGGCACCACCCATACCGGTGGCCATGATAGAGAAGCAGCCTTTAGCCCTGGGCGAGTATGAGATCGAGGGTGGAGACTACGAGGTCATGATGGGAGTGCTGGTGACCAGGCGGCTGTTGGAATTGGAAAGCTTTCTAGCTCGCATGAAGATGATCGACTCCCTCACCCGCCGCACGCATCAGCAGGCAAGAATGTCGCGCATTGATCAACACATAAAGGACTTGTTTCGAAAGCTCACGTCCGTCTGTCCTCTTGTCACGGAATTGCGGGTCGATTCTAATAAGCCAGTGGCCGCGGATCCTGGGAGAAACATATCAGTTACGAAATATACGACTATGGATGAAAATTGATAGTGATAGAAAACGTGCTCTTATCAGATATTTATTTTTACTATGGTCGGAATGTGGTCTTTTATGTCTAACCCTGGATGAAACATCTCCAAATTCATCATCAATAAGCACTTGAACTACCGCCTGCTTAGGTAGGTCCATATTTGTTAGAATCTGGATCTCAACTGAAGCTCCTAGTTCTGCTTTTTCGATTGCACTTTCTAGTTGGTCAGAAGAAGCCAAAGGGTTAGAACGAAATCATGGTGAAAGCAGGGAAGGGAGATGTATTCGGGAGTTGCCTATTTGGGCGAAATTCAAACCAGGCTGGGCCATTTCTGTCAAGCACGACACGCCAGTAACCTTGGGAAGTGGGCAGGTATATTTCACCAAAAATTCTCCTGCCAGCTAGCGGTGGGCAAGCTATTCCAATGCTGCCTTTGGGCCAGATCACCCTACACAAAATGTCGGCGAGCTTGGGTTACGAACCAGCCAGCTTGCTGGACATCATCAAAGTGGTGTTTGTCCTGGTATCTCTCAAATTCTACCTTTCTATTTCAAAATAAGCAGTATACTAATGGCACGGAACTCCAGACACTACTCTATCTCACCACGCGGAGTCTGTATAACATTTATTTTCATCCGCTAGCAGGTTTTCCGGGTCCCTTTTTAGCTCGCGCGTCACTGGTATGTTTCCGTCTATTCGTTGATATCTCTATGTTCAGCTTACACCGGAACCCGATAGGCGTGGAGGATCTATCATTCCATGGGTGGTCGTTTTCACCGGGTAATTGATGATCGACATCGCCGATATGGTATGTGGCTGTGGCCTCCTCACAATGTTCTTCTTTCCCAGACCTCTAATATGCATGATAAGGTCCTGTTTTCCGGGTCTCACCGAATGAGTTGTCTTTTGCCAGCGTCGCGTCTTGGAAAGGCATCTACGGTCACCGTGCCAGCGGGCAACCCCCCCTGATCAAGAGCAAGTTCTACGAGATTTATGGCGCAGGTTTTGGCTCCCTGTGCATCGGAAGTGAGCGCGACCCAGAGAAGCACAGCCGAATGAAAAAGTGTCTCTCGCCTGCCTTTTCTCTCCGTTCTTTGGGAGATCAAGAGGCCATTGTTAGCCAATGCGTTGATCGCTTTGTATCCCGGATGGGTGAGCCTGAGCTTAATGCTGGGGGGTTGAATATGACCAAGTGGTACGAAATGGTGGCATTCGATATCCTCGGAGAACTTGGTAAGCCCCAATGCCTTTTCACTGCTCTCCCGAAGAGTTACTCGCGTAGTCTAATCATCACGTTTCTTTGAATAGCTTTCGGCGAATCCTTCCACTCTATTGAAGATGGTATGGTGTCAATTGACCCCTCAGAACACCCCCGTCGCCCCTCTAATACGTTCTGTTGCTTCTTTAGGAAAACCACACTTCTGGTCATCATTGGTTGAAGATCATTTGTATTTTATCACTGTGGCAGATAACTTCCGACATTTCCCCGTGATTGCTTTGATAGCCAAGCTGCTCTCCCCGTTTCTGGACGGTATCCGCAAAAAGCATACTGGATACACAAGAGCGAAAGTGGCTCGGTGAGTCTTTCTATCTGATTCTAAAATAAGGAGCGTGGTCAACTAAACATCCTGGCTAGGCGCATTGGTTCATCCTCGGCCCGCAAGGACTTCATGGCCAACCTCATTGGTAAGGTAGAGTCCAAAGAGATGGACCGGGAAGAGCTCACTGCCCACGCGTCTACCCTGGTGTGAGCAAATCATATCCCATCTATGTCTCCCAATTTTCTGATTCCTAGAAACAGGATCGCCGGTGGAGAGACAGTGGCTACCTTCCTTGCCGCAACAACCTTTTACCTCCTTCGAAACGACGCCGTATACGAGAAATTGAAAGCAGAAATCCGCGGGCAATTCAACACCTACGCGGAGATTACCAGCGTCACGGCGCAAAGCCTGCCTTATCTGCAAGCCGTCATCAGCGAGGGACTTTGCATCTACCTTCCAGGCTCCCAAGGCTTTCCTCGAGTATCTCCCGGAGTCTCTATCGACGGGACTTTAGTCCCCGCCGGTGTAGGTAGTCTTACCCCCGACAAGAGCCCACAAAACGCTGATCATTTGTACGTTCTACAGGCCGAAGTCTACACAAGTGCGTGGACAGTGACCCATGACGAGGCTAACTTCCATGACCCCACACTTTTAAACCGGAGCGGTGGATCGACCCAGACTGTGCCGGTATTAAGGAGGCCAGTCAGCCGTTTTCTCTTGGTACTCGTGCCTGTCTAGGACGAAAGTAGGTCATGGCCGCCACCTTTCGCAGGGGCATCGATTACCTCCGTCTTTTACAACTCAGTCGCTAATTAGTAATCGGACAGCGTGGCCTATATGGAGATCAATCTCATTCTCGCCCGACTGATTTGGATGTACGATATGGAAATGGTCAACAAGTCAATGGATTGGGAGTCGGAGAGTTCTTTGCATGTTATGTGGTCGAAGCCTGAGCTGAGGGTTCATTTTCGTCAGGTGAGGCCATAGTCAGTGGACCCGGGTCCGAGGAGCTTATAATTAGATATTACAAAATCAAAGACGATATGTGCAATCTTTTTTAGACATTGACACTATCATGCTTACAGTAATCCAAGAAGGGAAAAAGTTAAAAAGGTGATAAGGAGGTGGTTAATTTACCCAAATAGGAGTGCTGTGCATGCCTACTGCTACCATGTTTGTAATAGTACATACACATGCAGTGGATTGTCAATCGCCGATACCAAGAGGCTAGTATCTTGCCGAACTGACTTGCCTTCGAGCTAGGTTAACCAGTTAATCTCCTACTTCATACCGACTAGGTCGGACTCCTCCGGCCTTTTCTAACCAGAATGAACTCCGTACCAACTCAGTGTCGGAGCCTTGTGGGGCATCCACATTGATAGACCCCACCCCAGTCCGACCAGTCTGACAGACCCACCTAATGCCGAAATGCACTCCGATGTCCCGTACATTGACACTTCCTACAATCTATTTTCCATGAGTGGTATTTTATATATGGTGACCATTGTCAAGTGAGATTTCTCCAAAAAGTTTGATCGGCTTCTTTCCGACCCTAACACCCAATTTTGGACTGCTCGGCCCAAGCTGACTTTCAAAATGTCTACTCGGCAAGCATCTAGCGAAGTTGACGAACTCCTCAACCTTGAACCCAAGCGCAAAGTGGTTGATCCCTCCCAATGGGCAGTTGCGGCACCTTGCAGTAGCGAACAATTCAAGACCAGAAGGCAGCAGGGCAAGCCCATTGCTCGAGAATGGAACCGTGAGTGACCTCCCCTTCCTCCCCAATGCTGTGTATGCTTCACCCAGGACATGATCCGAGAATCTCGATGAGAGTTGCTAAGAGACCCATGCAGATTATCTAAGTTCGGAGTCTATGAGTCGGACGGGATCGACCCTTAAAAGCGCCTTTAAACACCTCAAAAACCCCAGTGTGATCTCCTTGGGAGGGGGGCTCCCTCTGAGTGATTACTTTCCATTCGAGAGTCTATCTTTGACCATCTCCTCACCCGAGAAACCGAATCCCAAGAACAGTGATTCGAATGGCGCAAATTCTCCCCTGCACGCTTCAAAGTGCGATATCAGCCAAGGCCGTAGCATTTACGACCTTTCAGTGGCATTGAATTATAGCCAGGGAAGCGGGTCAGCCCAGTTTCTGAGATGGATCACAGAGCACACGGAGATAGTACACGATCCTCCTTACGCTGATTGGCAATGTACAATGACGGTCGGGAACACATCAGCCTTGGATATGGCTTTGCGCATGTTTACTCAGCCTGGAGACTGCGTTTTGTCGGATGAGTACACCTTCGCAACAGCGATGGAAACGGCAAAACCGATGGGTGTCAAGTTCGAAGGCGTGAAAATGGACAAGGAAGGCATGCGACCGGACAGCCTCTGTCAGATACTTGAGGGATGGGATCGGAACGTGCATGGAGGTTCCCGGAAACCTTTCTTACTATACGCAATCCCCACGGGCCAGAATCCGACGGGCGCAACACAGAGCCTAGAACGTCGCCGAGACATTTACCGCATAGCCCAAGAACACGATCTCATCATTTTGGAAGACGACCCATACTACTTTCTGCAGATGAATCCTTTCTCGGCGGCAGAAACCCGAGACTCAACGAGACTCGGTCCCCAGACACCAGCAGAACTGCTTAAGGTCCTCGTACCGTCGTATCTTTCCATCGATACCGACGGACGGGTGGTTCGCATGGACTCCTTTAGCAAGGTAGTCAGCCCGGGAATCCGGTTAGGATGGCTCACCGCGCCCCAACAGGTGATCGAGCAATACAAGAACCACACCGACGTTTCAACTCAAGGTCCCGGTGGCTTGAGTCAGCTGGCGCTGTTCAAACTTCTAGATGAGCACTGGGGACACGCTGGATATTTGGAATGGCTCACGCACATTCGCAACGAATACACAGATCGGCGAGACTTTATGATACGGGCTTGCGAGCGCTATCTACCGAGTGTAATTACTAGTTGGGAGCCTGCTCAGGCTGGCATGTTTGTAAGCTCACAATTTCTTTTTGCTGATTCACCCAAGATACTAATATTCTCTGGTAGCAATGGCTGGCAGTAGATTGGACAAAGCACCCCGACGCAAATATCAAATCTGCCCTACAGATAGAGGAGGAGATTTGGCTTAAAGCCATCTCAAATGGAGCGCTCGTGGCCTGCGGCAGTTGGTTCAGTGCCACAGGAGACTCCACTTGCAATGAAGTCTTTTATAGGACAACTTTCGCAGCGGCATCGTTAGACCAAATTGAGGAGGCTGTGATGCGCTTTGGGGAAGCTTTGAAAACATGTTTCCATCTGTTGGATACGGTCGAATGAGTAGCTCTGTACCGACTTCGCCGACAATGGGATGAGGGGTATCAACGCTCAGGTTGTAGTGGGCTGTAGTGTGAAGAGAGGAATGTTCTTATCTAGGTATATATATATATATATACAGTTGCCGTAATTCCTCACCAACTCTTTCTGTTTTAAATTATATTTGTCTAAAATCGAGTTGCACTAGCATGTGGTATCCACCCCAGAGACCCGGCCCCAAAGATGCCCTTGTCTACCCGCCTGCTGTCCCCCCAAACATGACTAATCCAACAATATCGCCCGGGCGCCCGGGTGCGCAGGTGCCCGCCCGCCCACACTCTCACACTCGCACTGTGAGCTTCTGCTGGATTGAGCAACCCGGTAGAAGGTTTCCTTCCTTTATTATTACCCCGGTTTTTTGTAGATTTATCGCGTTTGCGCCTTGAAGATGGTTGTTAGAAGCGTCGCGTGCGATCCTTGTCGGCGGGCAAAGTTGGCTTGTGACCATCAGCGGCCTACATGCTCCCGATGCCGCCATCGGGGGCACAATGACTTGTGCGTATACAGAGCCCGTCCATTCCGGAGAAGGAATCAGAATAATAGAGTCGATGAGTCAGTGTGAGTCCCGCTAGTTCGACGCGCATGGCTGTGCCTCAGCTCTAAAATCCATCTTTTAGGGAGGCACTATCAGAAAATATGGTTGGGTCACTACCAGTCAGCTCACCAGACGAAGAAAATTCAAACGCTTCATCCCTGCCCCGTCACTATCCAAACCCTGGTTATCTTGGAATGTCAAGTCATTCCACTATTTTCAACCAGGTCTTTTCATCTACGACGGCGCATGTCGCGGCACCTCAGCATGATGTGCAGCAACCTGCTCCTCCGCCTATTTCCCCTGCTCTAACCGATTCCATCCAGGACTTGACAATCTTGGAGAAGGGGTTGTTCGCGTTAAGTCACTTGGATCAGCTGGACATACCCAACCTTGCATCTTTGGTGCGATCTTGGCTTGAGAGGGGTGTCAATCTCCCCTTGGCTGGGCCATTCGTGCCCCAATCCTTAAATGCAGTCACAAATTGGAGCAAGCACCCCAAACCTTCCTGGAATAGCTCGGATTATAGGATTGATGCCCGTAACAGGGTCCGAATTCTCTTGGAAAGCACCCAGAAGCCAATTGTCGTACAGCATGACTCAAGCTTTGAGCTATTTCTGAGTCAGATTCTCGGGGAGAATTTACGATTGGAGGCCCTCGGAATTTTCCTAACAGCTGCAGCACGAGCCACTTTGGACACTTGCTCTTTTCCGGCACTGTTCGCAACTGATCGGCAGCGTCGCGAGCTTACCAAAACCTTATGTCTTATTGGAGATTTTTGTTTGGAGACCTGTCTTGCACTCGATTGCTTGAATGATCTGCAACTTGTTCTGCAGTATGAAAACCTTATAGTACATTCCCAAGTCGATGGAGATCAGAGTCAGTTACTCCACCGTTTATCTGTTACGAGTTTGCGTTCGGAAGAGCTAAATTTTAGACCAAGGCTATCACTCTTGGCGAAGGATGGGAGACGTCGCGAGCTCCCTCTTTGCCCTGGGATACCATGAGAAAATTAATGGGGGTATGGATGGCATTCCCGATTTCCTCGCCGAGTTGCGGAGGGCGTGTTTCGCGCGTATTTATGCCGCCGATAAAAGTTTGGCAATATTTCTTGGACGACCGCCACGAATCGTCAAGGAATATTGTTTCTTCCAGCTTCCAACTCACCCAGGGGTACGGAATGACGAATATGCCGCGGGGTTTGACAGCCTGACTCGATCACCCCTTTCGAATGTCAACTGGGGGATGAGCGGCCGAACTCAAGACAACCCTGAACCCATCAATTACACTGCAGATACACGTTGCTCGGCCTTGTTTGCGTCATTGAAGGAGGAAGTTTTGTTAATGTTTCGTAAGCGCCACCTCAATGAAACAGAAAGGATAAGGTCAGCAAATCGATTCTTTGCAAACTCTACTCTACCCATTATGCTGATTTAAAAGTGAACTTCGATCACGTATTGTTGCGCAATGGCAGGAGCTTCCAGCTCACTTTCGTCTCGCTACCAGCCTGAAGGATTGCGACTGGAGCCCGTTTGAGCGGGACTTCCTTGCTGGAACTAGACTCGATTATTTACACATTCTCCTTCTACTTGGGCTGGTCTCACAAAAGAGAGCATCGGAACTAGACCAGTCTCTTCTTGAGGTTGCAGGCGAGATGCTCTCTATAACAGTGGAAGTGATTATTCTCCGTGATCGTTTGGTAAATTCCGGAACATCTCTGATTTGGAAAGTAAGCCTATCACACGCAAACTCTGTCGGTTTCACCTTCTCATCAGATAATAGGTTGCACAATACGGGCTTCCTGCGGCAGGAATTGTTTCATTGGCCCTCTTACATCCGATAAGCGCTGATTGTAGACCATTTCCACGTTCGAAGATGTTACAAGATTTAAGTACACTTGTTGCAGAGATCTCCATAGGCGCATGGATCCAAGCTGGGGAGCCAAACTTTGCGCTTTTTACTCGCGCTACTCAAACGATTCGGAGCTTGTTGGATTCGTTGACTGCATGGAAACCACATACCGAACTCTGCAGTTCACATCAGAACGAGAACACTTATCTCACGGAAGACTGGAATGCGTTCATTGACTCACAGCCTTGGGAATTCGAGATGGATTTCTGGGCTAATTTGGCAGAGCATCCAACTTTGACTGGTTGATGATGAAAATTGCACCCGGTTGACGGTTGATGCACTTGTGCCCTTGGACACTACCCCGTCACGGTTTAGCAACCGAGTCTCATTTCGAGTTTGTAGAAATGTCTTATTACTCTAAATATAGCCATTATTTTCGGTCAAAAGGACAATCTTAGATAAGTACCGCTACGATGCACTGTTATTCTCCCTAATGCTTCAAGTTCGGCAGGGTGGATACTCACTAAAGACTGCGGCGAACTCGGACAGGCACCCAGCGGCCACACCCGTTATGTTTTGTGTAATTCTGTTACAGCTTTCATATCTTAAATATATGAATTTTGACGTAGTTATTCACTAGTAGCTTTTAAATCTATTATCCTCTTTAAACTGTTGTCAATATACAACAATCTAGTCCTCACGTTTGACATCCACAGCTGGGCCAGAATACTCTTTCCGTCCCTTGATGACATACATGATAAGACTAAGAATGAAGACCGCACCAAAGATCACAACACTCCAGTTGAAATTTTCAGCAGTGACCGGTAGCTCACCTGGCCAGAATGACCAAAACATCGCGAAAACGGAGTAACACAGGCCGATGATGTTTATAGCCAACCCCCTGTTGCGGCCCATATCCCACCGACCGACTGGCAGGGTATTCGGATGCCAGATCTTTCGCCAGATCAGACAGGTCATTGAGATCACGTAGGTGTACATCAACGCAGCGGTGTTAAGAGAGATGATGGCGTTGAATGCAGTATCAGAACCGATGTTGATCAGAGAAAGCAGGCAGCTGAACATGCAAGAGAGGAAGATAGCATTGACGGGGATTTTGCGCTTGGGATCAATTTTGGAAATCCAGCCAGAACAGGGAAGACCCTTGTCACGAGCAAAAGCCCAAGTTTGGCGAGAGGTGGAGGCATTGAACATGATATTGCTGAAAATGACAGGCAACAAGATGATAGCTGTTAACCCGTTGACTCCTGCCGTGTTGGTAGCCTGCTTGAACACGTAGAGGAATGGGAATCCGGTGACATCGTTAAGGGAATCCTCGACAGATGGGGTGGCGAAGAGGTAGGCAATCAGCAAGATGGCTGCCATAATTCCATTAGAGAAATATCCCCAGGCCATAGCTCGTGGTACGTTCCGGCCAGCGTCCTTGATTTCTTCCGACATATGCGCACAGGCATCGGAACCTAAGGGGTAGTTAGTCTCTTTTCCATGGGATTTTATCTGCATGAATAACACAAGTGAAACTTACTAAGGCAGCCGTAGATAGCTGAAATTTGTCCAACCATCACACTCACTCCCATCGTAGGTAACCCTCCCAGATTTTTCCAGTCATTGACGAAAACATCTTCAGCAGATCGATGAGGGGACATGGCCCATAGGACAATCAAAATCACTGCCCAGCAAAGGACGTGGAGAATCATCAAGATGTTACTCAGCATTGGCATCAGGTCTGACGCATACACATTGAAAATGTATGACACTAGCACCATTGAGAACACAAGTAGAGTGCCTTGCCAGCCTTTAGGATCATAATCTGGATTGCGAACACTAATCAAACCCTGGATGATGGTGCCGGTGAGGAAGGATCCAGAAGCTGTTCCGGCTTGCCATGCCAGTACGGACATCCAGCCAGTGACGTAGCTGAGGAACTTTTGGTATCGAGGCGAGCAAAACTCTGATACCCAATGGTATTGACCTCCATCGGTAGGTGCGATCGAAGCCATTTCCGACAACGACATAATGATGAATCCGAATCCGATAAATGTCCAAATGTATGACCAGAACATGCCTGCTAGACCTCCATTCTCCAATCCCTGGGAGCCAGAGCTGGAAAGAGTTAGTATGCTTGTCCGGTATGCATGTCACTTAGAGAAAGGATATTTCAATTGGCTTACATGATCAGATATTCCCAAGTGGCTTGCAAAACTGATGCAAAGCTCAATGCTGCAAGAGGTCGCATGTTTCTCTAATTGAAGTCGCAGAACATTAGCCATGGATTTTGATACCTGTCTAAGCGAGTAAACGAACCTTGAACTCCTGAACCTTTCCCATGCGATGCATTTCATCGTCATCCAGAGTTGTCCCACCTTTTTGGGACGCCTCTAGATTCCTATGATCTATACCCATATCTAGGGTCTCCATCGCGGTCGCTTTGATTGAGGTTTCCATAATGCGATGAATACCAATCCAGACAAAAGAGTGACTGAGATATAACTTGATTCACAAGGATTAAGGGGGTTGTGGGAGTAAAGTATTAAATTTTACCTCGCATGGATGGCCGAGATACCCGTGGAACAATGGATCCCTTACAGTGTACCCCTGTGGCCTCGTGCTGCCCTGTGCTGCCCTGTGCTGCCCCACCGAGGGGAACGGGAAAAACAGCCGAAGCATTTGAAGCCTTTCATTTCGACTGATGACTATCTAGTTCGCGTGTTTCGATTTAAAATCCCAATATAATTTAAATTTCTGATCGGGGTCTAGAGCGGCTTTTGTTTCAGAGATAGGAGATTTTTTTGGCACTAGAGTAGGGATGCATGAACAAATTCCTTCGAGGCTTTACTAAGTGGGGGATGTATAACTATTGGTCACAATGTACGGATACCATCGTTTAGCAGACTGTCCAAAGTACGAAATCCACCAAGATACGAATGTCGTGTAGTGATGTTCTCCACCGGGGACTACATCCTCATTGGCTTGACTTGTGCCAAGCCGGTGCATTGCTCTTGATTGGGACGGGAGCGGGTAGATGAAGTCTTTTCCACAGATCCGTGCCCATAAAAACATTGTCGTTCATTCATTCGTAGATACATAGTTCACTCACACTGGCACAGGTCGACAAATCTTTCAAAGCCAACCTGGAAGAGTATTCTAAGGAATGGGGGGCCGGTCATTTCAATGAGGAAATCAATTTTTAATCGACGCCCTTGACTCCATTTCGCTTCTAGTGCCCTGCTAGCCTTGATATAGTTCGACAAGGATTACAATCCCTGCAAACCATGCCACTCGGTTGTTTCTCTACCCCCGGTCATGTTTGGTGCTATCGTGGCCCACTAGGCGCCCTCGTATCGTCGACTGAATAAATCTAGCGTTGATAAACTCGGCATTTCTAGCGAACAAGGGTTGATTGCCGTAGGAGTTATTTTTTTTTAGACCATTTGGCCCCAACACCTACCCATTCGAGGATCAGGGTTCTTCCAATTCCATAATAATTAGAATTGCCTTAACCTTCCCTGTCATATTTCAAATATGAAATTTTCTGATCTCAATTTCTTTTTCTGCCGGTGTTTACCCGACTTCTAGCTTGTCATGTCGGCCACTTCGACCACATGGCCTACGGGTGTGAGCCCTCCTCTCACGACAGATAATGACCATAACCATAGCGGACTGGTTGTGGTCATCACCGCAGTCAATCTTTGTCTGGTTTTGCTTTCTCTCGCAGCGCGCACCTTCTCTTCCTACCATAGGAATAGACTACAGCGAGATGATTACACATTTGGTGCTCTGGTGGTACAGTATTATTCACACCATTTTAAACTTACAATGCTTGAGTTTCTGGCCTTTCAACTAACAAATTCATAGCTTGCAGCAATCGTCCAAATTATCATCGTGTTTTGCCAGGTGCACTATGGGTGGGGAACTCCGATCGACGGGATCGACATGACAAGCAAAGAGCTAATGTTAAAGGTAACTAACTAAGCGTTGTGATTGAATTTAATGATATTGACATATTTAACATTACGAAGATAGTATATGCTGCCGATATCTTCTCCATTGTTGTGCTCGGCCTTTCGAAGATGACAGCCTGCATGTTCTATGAGGGCCTATTCTCTCAGATACAACGTCGGATTTCCTACGTCATGCTTCCAGTAATGGTCGCGTGGACGATACTATCCGTCATCCTGTTAGGAACTCGGTGTTCTTCTAATCCCTGGTCCGATATCAGCGACGCTGAGTGTAGTGGATTGGTAAGACCTGTCCCTACCCCTGATGAGTATAAGCACTGACCAAGCTACAGCGGCCCCGCTGGGAAGTCATTACAGCCCTCGACATTTGTACCGAGATTTTACTTCTTGTGTATGCGGCACTTGCAATCCGTCAAGTCAGAATCTCGACAAAGAAAAAGATTGTTGTTCTTTGCGCTCTCGAGAGTCGGATTTTGTAAGTCCCTTCACTAGACGATTGATTTAGGAACTCTTTTGTGAGCTCTTTTGTTGACACCGTGACAACTGGATAGACTCATTCCCATCGCGGCAGTTCGTCTGCACTTCATCCTAGTCCAACTCTCCTCCGAAGACCCAACTCTCATCGGGTCCTATGCCACGGTCTCAACGGAGACATACATAGGGATAAGTGTCACCTGCCTGTTGACAGCCTTTCTCAAGTCCTTCATTGCAGTCTACGAAGACGATATGGGGATAACATACACACATCGGGGGCCGCCAAAGTCTGGTTCTCGATCGACAACTACTGCACCGAAGGATACCATCTCTCGCCGGATGTCCCGTAGTGTGAGAACAGGGCGAGGAGTAAAGGGCTGGGAGCGAGAAGAGGACCCAATCATGGACTCATCCGAGGGTATTCAAGGATTACAAATTATGAAAACTGTACAAGTAAGCGTACGAGATGAGTCTATAGAGCTATCGAACCGAACGGGAACTACAGGTGTCTAATAAACTCTTCTTCCTGCCTATGCGATCGAATCTAGCTGACAGAAAATTAGAATCTGATCTCGGGAGTCCGGTTGAACCTTGGAAGGTTGAAGATAACCATGAGTATTCTACTCGGCTTAACTCTAAAAGGAGGTCCACTTAAAGATTATCTCAAACGCTTGATAAACATGTGCAATGGAAGTGTGTGCTCCATGGATAAGAAAACCGCAAGTAAAATGATATCAACAGCCGATTCGATGTCAATGCGGCTCTTATGACTGTTGACAGACCTTACGATTCACTAGTAAGACCCCACCCTATATTCAGCCATAAAGTTGGATGGGCGATTCCCGACCCTTGCCTCTTCCTAAACAAAACGTAGATTGAGATAAGAGAAGCCTGGGTCGACTAAGTCCACGCCTAGGGCTTCTACATCTGCATCTCCAGCCGCGGCTGCAGCCACCAGAAGTGGTGTAAAATGCTAATACACAAGTCGAGCAAGTGTTAGGGGACCTCTTGGGTGAGTTCTAGAAGATTTAATGGAACGTACCTCAACAGTCGGATGGGAGCGCTTGAACTCGTACAGGGTCTCTAAGTTTAGCAGGGCTTGATTTCTCTCCTTTGCATCCCTTTTTGTCACTGCTGCTCTCAGATGGGTATCAAACGCTCGCGACTCGGTAAGGACCTTAGCCCGGGTGGCTTCCCTCTCCTCTGTTGGGGCATCTACAATCTCCTCGATCGATGCGAACGAGTGAACAGCCATGCCTGAACCTATAATGAGATAACCTTCATGTCTAGATGTGTGTTGGTCATCGGTTACTTTATATGCGTTATCCATAAATGATTCAGAGTCAGACTTACCGTAGCGACTGCAAGGCCTGACCCAGACGGATCTGGCTCTCGAGATTGGTCCCATGGAATGTAGAGATTTGGATTACGGGTATGTCCAGCGGTTTCTCATTGGGAAACATAACCTTGAACGGCACCCAGACACCATGATCCACTCCCCGCTCCACTCGTTTGGCCTTAACTCCTGCCTTGCGTAGATGTTCCCACAGTTGTGCCGCTAGCTCCGGCGCGTCTTGATGCGGCCAGTTGTATTCATAGACGAACGGCTTAGAGTCATGGAAGTCGTTGACAAAGTCGTGCTTGATGTATGATCAGTATTTTTTTCACCTCACACCATGGGTATTGATTAGAACATAGCAGATATGTTTGCTCACTTGAATGTGTGTCACACGTTTGACATTTACTATATATATGTATCAGTTTGACCTTCTATTTGACCACGGGTTAACATCCATGCTATCACGTAAGCTCGCCTTCAATTACCCCTGGCCCATGGATCTCGTCCGCTTCAAAGTGACCGCTAAAGACAACAACCGCTTTGGGACGCGGTGACAAAGAAAGGATCTCTTCCCCAATATTCCTCAAGTTCGCTTGCACAATTTCGTTTCGAGGTCTATCATCAAAGAGAAGTCCCACACCGGCATGACCAATGAAATAGGTGGGGAGAGAGTGGGCAGGCTCGGTGGTAGACGACATTGGAAATGAAACGCGTAATGCTGGAAGGGGACTGGGTACGCTGTCGTGCGTTGTTAAAGGCTCTAAGGGGAAAAAAATTAAGTCCACAACAACCCTGCTTCATATCTTTACTGTGTATCATACCAAGTGCCATGTAACCGACCCTCAGAGGCTAATTATATAATCACAGCATGGCGTGAAATTATCTGTCATGTATTTAGATTGCTAATTACCTCAACGTATGTTGTACATTCCATGCGGGTCAACGACCCCAGGAGCAGAAGCGAAGTGTGGAACTTAGATAAGGTGCGGAACAAGCCGATATATTATACCTCTTTTCTATATGCCGCTTACCCATGATGCAAACGTGAGTTCCAGAATTGTGGGATGGCGCGTACTTGGTTGTGTATGGCGTCAATGGGTATAGGAAATTCCTCTACGTATGTCACTGTTCTTTGTGATGTGCCGCACAACCGGGGTTGGAACACCAGTTTTATAACCCTAGAATGCCGTGTATTAACTCTATATGGCGTCAGCAAAGACATTCGAGCAGGGACGTCATCGCCGGTAAATAGACCAACCAATACATTCTGAGTGCAAATGAATATTGATCAGGATCTGGTCAGCTATACGTACCAATTACGCCTAATGTAGAAAGATATGTAGCATCATAATCATACACAAGACTTGACATTTTCCATAGGCGTCGTAGACAAGTCATGACATTTTTCCGATACGGAATATGTGATTCTAGTCCGATAGTCGCACACTAATCCTATTTAGGTAGTTCGGTTACCGAAATAGGCAATCACCAGAAACGCTCACCTACTCTTCGAAGTTTTAGTCCCATACGGCAAGGCCTAATCGTATAAAGAGAGATTCTCAAATTCCGGTATGGGGTGCTTCCACCTAGGGCAAGTCACGACATAATTCTATCCAAGACGACATCATACGCCAACCCTTAAGCGTATAAAATGCACCGCAACTACCGTATGTATGGATTCAACGATAGACTTTGGACCGGACGATATCAACTCGGAGGAAGATTGACAATCAATTCATATAATGTAGTGAGAGCCCAAATTTAATGATATCTTAGCCCTACGCATCGTTCCTACTCCAGTATTGGCGCTCAGCTTACCAGCAGAACTGGCTGGATCAGCCACACTACAACATGGCAGAAGGAAAACTGCATTTTCCTGCAAAGGAATCCTTTGATGAGAAAGACACACCGGTTAATCTACATGTGCATCAGGTTTATAATGGCACTCCCCCTCCCTCGGAGAGCGACAATCCAGACCCAGAAGCCCAACAAGGCACGCTCTCTCACCCTATCCTCAAAGATGGCCACCAAGTCCTTGTCACTTGGACACTGGATGAAGAATCTGTCATCGTTCGCAAACTCGACTTTCTTTTCCTCCCCATATTCTCGGTCGGTCTCCCCGCCGTCCTGACCTCTCTCGTATTATCCTTCCCCGCTAAAAATCACCCTCAGCTACTGTTTACCTGGATGGCCATTGATCGTACCAATGTGTCGAGTGTGCTGACCTCCACCTTCCTGCCCGACACGTCTATGACCCGGGATCAGGCCAACACAGGTGTCTCTCTACTCTGGCTGGGCATTGTCTTGCTTGAGATCCCTTCAAACGTATTCCCCACTTCTCCCTTTTTTTTGGGGGATAGCGAATCCGCGTCTAACTCACCAAGCAGATCATCCTCCACCGAGTGGGTCCGCACTACTGGATTCCGGCCCAGGTTGTCGTCTGGGGCTTGATCGAGGTATTGCAAATGTTTGTGACTAATGCCCGTAGTTGGTACGTTGCACGGTTGTTCCTAGGGCTTGCAGAGAGCGGGTTCATCCCCGGTGGCCTATACATATTATCGACATGGTATGCACCCAATGAACTCACACAGCGTACTGCAATATTCTTCCTGGGGCCTGCGTTGGCTGGGGCTTTTGGCTCGCTGATTTCGGCGGGGGCTTTGACGTTACATTTGCAGGGAGGATTAAGTGGATGGCAATGGTTAGCTTTTATTTTTGTGCTTCGTCTCGAGGTGACTTCTGTTGACATGAGGGTAATTTGTGTAGGATATTTGTCATATGTGGCGTCTCTACGATAAGTATGCACATACCAACATCCCGTGTTGCCTGCCTAGCTAATATCAGGCCCGAGTCAGCCGTAGGAGTTCTGGCTTTTGCTCTTGTGCCCAAGTCTCCGTACCATACAGGTCACCTCTTTGGTGGTCTTATCCGTGTACGGGGCTGGCTCAACGAGCATGAAGCTGACATCCTCGTTGCACGAAAAGTCAGAAAGGAATACAAGCAGGGAGCCGGGTCGACTCTGAAAATTAGCTGGAAAGATATGTGTGTGCCCCTCTTGCTTAATAGCTACCGAAGCTTCGACTAATATGTGGCTGTCTAAAGAACCGATGTCTTTTTCCACTGGGCTACCTGGCCGTACCTCATTGTGTGCCTGACCGGCCTACAATCTACGAATGGGCTGAGCACCTGGGGTGCAACCATCATCAAGTCGCTCAACTTCAGTGCAATCCGAGCTAACTTGCTTAATGCCCCTGGAAATCTGCTGGGTGCAATCTTTGGCATTGTGCTATCTACATTTGTAGACAGGTATAGTCGGTTTGGGTATGCAATCACCCTTTCGGCTGTGTGGACCCTGGCGGGCCTAATTGCACTTTATGTAAGGCTGATACCCTTTGCTCTGCTGTGTAGTATTTGACTTCTGACGTTCTTATCGCAGTCTCTCCCAGTCACGTCCAAGGCTTCGTGGTCCTTTTATGCGGCCTATCTAGTCACCCAATCTGCCCCGTAAGTGATGTTTGATGCTGAAATTTAACGGTTAACTAACCAGTACCCGGTAGCAACTGGCAGCCGATCAATGTAACCTGGTTGTCCTTAAACTTTAAGACGCCCCAGAAACGCGCCGTCGCGTATGCGGTATACAGTAAGGAATCATTGTCCTTGGTGATTTTGAGAGAGGATGATTACTGACAAACGGTACCGCAGTTGGATGTTCTAACCTAGGGGGTACATACGGCAACCAAGTATTCAGAGCGGTACGTAAAGCTCCCATTGGTGTTAAACCTTTGTTCAGTGGAGAACATGCAACTGATACTTAATGCAGAGCGATGCCCCTCTCTATCATACCGGATGGATTGTCTGTATATCCCTGGGCGCAGTATGGCTCGCCGGAATAATCACACAGACATTCAGCTTTCAGTGGGCCAACCGGACTTTCGCAAAGAAGTTGGTGGACAATCCAGAGCTGGAATCAGAGGTTACACATGTAGAAAGTAATGGGCGAAAGTATCGCTATTATTGGTGAGAGCACGGTCTGGTTATCGTCCAAAGGAAAGGTTATAAAAATGTGCTCTCACTACCGCTAGTGAGGGGTATACTGGCCTCACCAACTATGTTCTCAATAGAGGATGTATAAAGATATATATCTCTCATTTTTCTTTAGAAATTGTCAATGGCTAATCCTTTATCTATCCTTCGCCATGATTTGCTACTCAATCTATGTAAAATTGCCAAGTCATCAAGAATTCCCTTCCTCCCGGTTAATATATTTGCCGTCTTGTAGTTATGCTAAGGGGAACCGCTGCTAGATGAATGATGTTAATAGGGAAGGAACCTACGATATTTACCATAGTAAGGATGGAAATATGGAGAGGAGGGGATGCGAAGGAAGGGAAAGGAAGAAGGATTTTGTTGGTACAGGTGTATGGATGTCGGGCAGTTAGTTGGTCAGCTCCAAGTAGTCTCTCTTCTTCACAAAATCAACTTTCTTTCCTCGGTCTTCCTAGTTCTTATCGTATATATCTAACTATCAGAGACCTTGACTGAATTAGAGGTCTGAGACAATCCATGATCCTTTGCCGGCCATCAAGCTAGGAGAGCTCTGCTCTTCAATTTTCAAGTTTAGCCTCCAACTACGGCTACCATACTAGGCAGAAGTTAAGAACAGAAATCATTTAGTTACTGCTTACTTGGTATAAAATACTTCGCATTTATAGCGCAGTTAGTCGGCCTCTGAAGTGAATTGATCTTGTGGGCCTCCGCAAAATCTGTCGCATCGTCGTCACCAAACAGCAGATTCCTACCGGAGTGTTTCCATCTGGATGAACCCAAATTTTACCCACAAAATGACGCTCGTTTCCGCGTTGTGACGTTTCTTTGATTATTTCGGGCGATCTTTTGCTAGCCCTAGGTTCCGGTGCGAATGAACATATAATCGTCGATCTTCGGAATCTCGCGCAAGGCATGGTAGACGAATTTTTTGTTTTCACTCCCTGACCGTTCATGTGCATTTTATTTACGTTGAATAAAGGACGTATTAATTGGTGAGGTATCTTTCTGTTAAGTCTCTGAAAGTAGTGAAAGAAGGGATGCCGAACCCCTTGGTTTACTTGGCTACCTCCTATGTTCTGCAACGTGTGTCTCTCTATGTTCTCGTTATGCATTGCGGATGCAGTTGGAAAATGCCGGGTGATATGACTATGACCGAGTGAACATTACATATTAGAATATGCCTCGTTGTTGACTTGTGGTACGTGTCTGTCTCAGCTTTAGCGAACAGAGCGAACCCCGACTTCGAGATAATATTATTGAGAAAAAGAGACTTCTCCCCCTTTTAATTTTCCCCTACAATCCGCTGCCTTTAAAAAAAGTCGAACCGATTACGAGAATATTCAATTCTCCCTTTCGCCGACAGTTGGCTGCACGGAGAATATGCCAAGACACCTGTCTCCCACGGGGATGACAACCTTGGAATGGAGCTGCGGCTGACGTCAATAGTCCGATTTAAAATGCCATGCAGGTCAGACAATGAGTGTCTCATAGAGCTACCCTCGAGGCTAATTGCGCCCAAGCTCAAGAGAACCAATCTGCTGAAAATAATGCAGCCCCAAATGCACATTACATTACAGACAGGTTCAAGTAAGCTCGGTCGCGACACATTAAAGGTCAATTGATTTGATGATCAACGATCACTTCAATTGACCAATCACATCCAATGAACAAATAGGCTTAATCCAAAAACCTACCAACGGCGCTTAAGTGGGCTTCTGGGGACGATAGGGTTTTCGATTCTGATCAAAAAATGAACTCATAGCGGGCCCGACAGAGCGATGAGTTATTCACAATGACACAATGAAAATCTCCATTTTTCTTGTTCAGCGAAAAAAGGAGCGGGGATCGCATTGCAAGGGATGGGCGCTAATGGCAACACTTATACGGAGTACAGCGCCAACCTGATGAATCGACAGCCCCCTTGATGAAGAGAAATAGGAAGATTGACAAATTGGCTGAGATCGGACCAGTCTTTCTGCAAGGCTGGTTCCTTAGATTGCCGTTCACCTGCATACATATTCGTGGTTTTAGACGAGTTTCAGTCTCACGACGAGGCGATCATTGCAGATCAGGGGCCTAGCGATCTGCTACAGTGGGTCAGATTGATTTTGATCGCCAATCAAGGCACTACAGCCGCAAGAATGTACAACGAATATTTGGTTAGGATATGCCGTAATGTGTCTAGGAGCCGGGTCTGAATACCCCATCTGTCTTATTTAAAGCGAACACGCACTGCCCTTCGTAACTCCGCTTAAATAGGTCGCTTTTCCTTTCACATCCCCCAACCATGTTGTTCTCTCGCCAGGGTCTTCTGGCCCCTTCAGTTATTTCACTGCTTCTGGCAGGAAATGCAGTTGCTGGTGACGCAAGAACAAGAGCACGCGACGCGCTCAAGACCCTTCAGGGTTGGTATAACTCCACCAGTGGCATTTGGGACACCTGTGGTTGGTGGGATGGTGCGAGCTGCATGAATACAGTGGCAGATTTAGCTGCTCTTGATCCCTCCGTGATTGATACAGCCACATATGTCTTCAACAACACATTCCACGTGGGCCCAGTGTCCAATCCTAGTCCCGGACCGGAACATAAAACTGTGTATACTCGCGACAACCAACCATCAACTTCTGTCAATGCTAGCCAGTGGCTCGATCAGGCTTATGACGATGATGGATGGTGGGCCCTTGCATGGATTGCCGCATACGATGTCACAAAGCAGGCGACATACCTAGAACTGGCTGAGGGAATATTTGAGAGCTTGGTATGCATAGACTAAGGTCAATAGGTATTTTGATGTATGCTAATGCTTTCTAGGCAAACGCATGGGGCACCCATTGTGGAGGTGGTGGTCTTCCTTGGAGTCCGAACAGCACATACGTCAATGCAATTACAAACGAGGTATTTCTCTCTGTTGCAGCACACCTTGCAAACCGAGTCCCCGATAGAAAAGAATTTTATGTCCGCTGGGCTCAGAAGGAGTGGGACTGGTTCGCGGCTCAGGACTTCATTGGTGCAAACGGCACCGTCAACGATGGTCTTTTAGACAATTGCAAGAACAACGGAGCTACTGTGTAAGCATTTGTTTTCCGATTATCCTTCCCTTCGGCTAATCTTCGGCAGATGGTCATATAATCAAGGAGTTGTCCTTGGCGGACTGGTTGAATTGAATAGAGCGGCACCCAATGATACATACCTACCCGCAGCCAACAAGATTGCAAAGGCAGCCATTACGGCATTGGCAGACTCGAACAATGTTATCCATGAATTCTGTGAGCCGGAATGCCTTCCGGATGGTACACAGTTCAAGGGAATTTTCATTCGCAACCTGCGGATGTTGCAGAAAGCATCCCCTCACGATATCTACCAGAAGGTGATAAGCAGCTGTGCGACCAGCATCTGGAATAATGATCGGAATGAAAAGGGACAGTTCGGCGTCAACTGGGCTGGTCCTATCCAGGCAGTGGTGGATGCGTCAACACATAGCTCGGCCCTCGATGCATTGGTCGCGGCGGTTGCTGCATTGGGCGCCAAGTGATGAAATATAGGCCATTTCATATTATTTCGGCTGTTAATGTTAACAGGTTTCAACAGAGTTCATGTATATATACTTCTCATTATGCATATATTATTTAACGGTCCAACATTTATTGTTCAATCTCCTTTCTTCTCACTGTCTAGTATGACTGTGCTCGCTTCGTCCAGAGAGGCTGTGGAGCAGCCTGTGGTCTGTTATAGCCGGATCTAATGACCGATGTAGGAACTAATTCCAACTTTCCCAGTGTTGCGCCCTCTTTATCCTGTGCCCACACCGTCAAGGCTATATGATTATCACCCACGTGGTTAAGAATACCCTCTGGAATTGGGAAAGCTGTTTGGGGGCCGAGATTGTTGACTAAATTGAAAAAGATTAGAGTTGGTGGATTCCGGGTTGGAGCCGTGGAACCATGTCCCCGAACCAAACATCGGAACACATACTGTATTTTCCAAATTGATATCCGTTGATAAATAGCTGACACCTATAATTGTTGCCTCGAATATTATCCTTGGTATTATTCTGGATTGTGTTGTTAAACACCACACTCATTGGGACGTCCCATCCACTGGGGATGCCCAGGCGGAAGGATGTAGCGAAGAATCCGACGCCTGCGTTCGATAAACCATCTACGACTGGGTTTGACAAGTCCCATGTCGAGCTGGGTGGATTAGGGTAATGGTATCCTTGTCGCTCGGCATACATACCTCCCTCATTGAGAGGGCCGCGGGCGAGATCCTGATACTGCTCTCCTCCAAGGTTACCCGTCAACTTCCATACAACGTCGGATTGCGCGTGACCGGAAATGCCATAGTTCAAAATTCCTCTTGGGAACTTGATCGCATCAGTACCAGGAGCCTCCTCATCCTGGCCCATGTGATCAATCAGAACCAAGATCAAATACAGGCTTCCCTGCGACAGGACGGGCAGCGACATGTTGTGGACTACCGAGGTATTGGCACTCGACCCCACCCATGAGCCAAGGAATGTGTTATTCAACCACACGGAATGTCCAAATCCTACGCCGCCAGATACATTCAACCAAACATTGGATTCTTGGCCATTGGCATTGAAATGACCACGGTATAACAATGACCCTGTGTGATATCCGTAGTCCATGGAGTACAAACTAATTGGGGTATCCAGGTGCCGTGGATTGTGTGTCGATCTTCGTATGCAGGGTGTCCAAGCTGAGTCGTCGTACGAGGCCTGAATCTCAGGGAGAGAATCAATAAACTTCCATTTCAGGTTGGACAAATCGGGAATGTCCAACTTGGGAGGGTTGTATCTGACAGTTCCCCAGAGGTTCCCATTGGGTGTTTTCGAAATGTGTAAGACTTCTCCATTGAAGGTAATGCCTTTCAGGGTTGTCAGTGGAGTAGATATGACCTCGATCTCTGTTGTGGCATTGACATCACCTGTCAGTCGAAGTTGCTTGTTTATCAGATCAGCGGTGCGGATAAGATATCCGGCTTTGACAACTACTAGGCTTTTCGATGGCGATGAGTAGTTTCCAATCGGACTTGATATCGGCAACTCCATCACCCAGTAGTTGTATGCCTCGTTCCGCCAGAGCAGGTATACCTCGAGATCTACTACCTGGACGATTCGTCGGGCTGGTGTAACATGCCACTGCACAACCCAAGTGGATCCGTGTTGTTGTATTTTGATGCCCTCTCCTTCGAGGACAATTGGTTTTCCAAGATGACTAGGCAGAGCAAACTCATGTGTTTCTCCGGCCCCTCCGTAGAGAATTAATACACGTGTTGGCCCTGGCCCACGCGCCCATGTGAATATCTCCGCGGAGGAGTAGATCAGGTTGATGCCGCCGACATCGTAATCTGTGACGTGGAATTTGGAATCTCGTCCGCTCAGCGTGAGGTGACCTCCCAGCTGAGGAATTTCGATGTCTCCAATGCTTGTCAACAATGCCAGGGTGTACTGGGTGTTGTCGGCTGAAGTGAAGTCGGCATGTCTGACAACATAGAAATTTGTGCGCGTCCCGTTCCCAAGAAGAGGAGTAACAGCTATCGAGGACGGTGCGCCGTAAGTACCATTTACTCCAAGATGAGGAGTTGCGGTCAGATAAGCAGGGGAGACTTTGAGGAAGTTAGCTTCCAGTTTCTGCTCACTATATTTCTCACGCCAGATGGCCCTTTCTTCCGTGATAGCTGAGCCATAGTCGTATGATGTGTGCCCGCCCATGTAACCCAGGTTACCCCAGTTGGTGCCGCCAAAAGTCTGATAACAATCGATAATAAGCATTTAAATATGGAACCGAAAGGTTGTATACACTTACCATGTAAATGTTGAAGATCTTTACGCCAAAACTGTAGTTATTCTTGTACACAACTCTGGCGGCCTCTTCGTTCACTAACTGGCCGCACATCTCCTGAGCCACGCCTCCCCTGGAATAATTTTAGGTCCTTTCAATTGATTAGAGTAAAGGAATTGGCTTACCACCCCTCGCCAGAACCCCCTTGAAACTCGGCAATAGCAAAGGGTGTCGTTGGACTCTGCTGTTGGTGCGTGACTTGCCAATCATATGGAAATCTGTATGTAGGCCAAACAGTAGGATTCGCACCTAAGTGGTAAAGCGCGTTAGCCTCGCATCATGTATAGCACTGGGAGACTTTGGAGCCAAACTCACAATCATAGCGCATGGGGTATGCATCGATAGCGTAAATATCGACTTGGCCTTGCCCTGAGCCCGGTGCGAAGTACCCCATAACCAAGTTATCATTCACGATTGAAGGAACCGTAATACCTTCACTAAGTAGCTGTTCTTCAACATGTGCCATATAATTCCGATTCATTTCATTGGGGAAATCAGTCACTCCCGGCCACGTGGAGTATTCGTTCTCTGGCTGAACCATGATCACTGGGCCACCATGTGTGATCTGCGCTCTTTCAATCATTCGACCCAATGCGGACACATAATTTGCAGTCGCATTCAAGTATTCGGGGTCGTCAGACCGGACAATCGCTTGTTTTCGTAGAACCCACCCAGGTATCCCACCAGCAGTTGTTTCTGCATTGATGTACGGACCCGGCCGAGCGATGAGATATAATCCAGTTTGGCTTGCCGCGTTGAAGAATTCATCCAAACTCCATATACCATCGGTGATGACATGCCCCGGGTTTCCTTCAAGGAGGCTCCAGTCCACGTAGAATGAGACGCCGGTGAAGCCCATGCTCTTTATCTTTTGGAACACGTCGAGCCAAAGACCTGGCACTGGCAGGCGGAATGGATGGAATTCTCCAGAAAATATCATGAGCCTCTCTCCGCGTACTATAATGGAATGCTGGTCCCATGTCACCTACCCGTGGTGCGTTAGTACAATGCTACTCCCAGGGTGGTGGTAGGCTTTAGGCTCACTAGATCCTGTAGCCCATTGCTTTTGGGTTCCGTGTGGTTATTGCTGAAGGCTAAAACCAAATTGGCAACTGCGGAAAACAGGGTAAATAACTGTGAAATCTTGCACAGCATCTTTCAGTGGTGATTACTGAAATCACTGTATAAACTATGGGCTGGGTGTTGCCGACGAGCACTTCGTAAGGTAATCAAGCGTGACAATAACACAAACAAAAGTCCCGCAAGGTAGCATTTTATCTGGTTTTGTAATTCGAAATTTGCATCTATTTCCCCCGCATCAACAAAGCTGACTCCGCATACCCGAGCAGCAAGCCGGCTGCCAACTTTGATCCCATTGAAGGAAGATCTCCTCAATTACCCGGCGCACCGGCAAAACTACAACCTACTAATATTTTCAGAAGTGATAAACTAGACAACTTCAAATACGGGACCTTCCCCCTCTATATCCCTGACGTTAACCGAAAATCAGGCTAAATAAATTCGATCCCTTCACCAGGCAAATTACATCATGGTGATATCATGTCGCCATCTATACTTCCCTTATTTCAACCCACTGGAGATGAAGTTCTCTTCGACACCTTCCAGCAACACCAAATGTCAAACCGCGCCACCGATCAGATAATGGCCGCACATATCAAGCCGCTAATCCTCCATGCCCACGCGACGGGCCCGAACCCAGTCAAGATCGCCATGGCGCTCGAAGCGCTCCACATCCCGTACACTGCGAAGCAGTGGGAATTCGGAGACGATCCCAAAAAGGGTGTTAAGGGCGCAGAGTACCTCAAAATCAATGAGAACGGACGCGTTCCTGCCATCGAAGATCCAAACACCGGCGTTGTCTCGTGGGAATCCGGAGCATGCATGAACTACGTCCGTCGTGTGTATGACATGGGTAATTCTATTGGGCCGTCGGGCGACTCGGCGCAAGATTTGGTGGATTTCGAAAAGTGGGAGTATTTCTTGTTGTCGACGCTTGGTCCCATGACCGGACAGGCAAATTGGTTCAGGTTCGATGTGAATTCGGAAGAAATTCCAGGATGATACTAACTATATTCCTTCAGAAACTTTCACTCCCAGAAGAATGAGGATGCGCTCCAGCGATACACGGCGCAGACCTACCGCTGCTATGATGTCCTCGAGGGACAGTTGAAGAAGACCCGCGGCGAGAGCATTTTGCCCAGTCGCGTCACTGCTGTTGATTACCATTTCGAGCCTTGGGTGCGTATGTACTCTTTTGCTGGCCTCTCACTTGACAACTATCCTATGATCAAAAAGTGGCTTGGACTCATGGCGACACGGGAAGAAGTCCAGGAAGCATACATCAGGATTCAAGGTAAAAAGTAAAAGGTAAAAGTGCCCAATGAGGATTGAGATCATACTAGGGAAATACCTGGATGAGAAGTAGAAATGGTTATTCATGTGGAGAGTTTAAAACAAATAAAATGTCAGAGTCGACAACTTAGTTTCAAAATATATATCACGCCGTAATTCATTGTTTTATAGTTTCATTCATCCTTTTACATATTTAGCCACGAGCAAATCCAAAATATCAAATCTTGATCCTGTCAGGACTGCCTATCTTTGCTTTCCAGTCACTAAAACCTTTGGGACATTGATGAGATAAAGTAGATATGCCTTTGCATTATGTAACTTGCTTGGCATCCTCCCTCCACGCACGTTGACCTACATAGCCTGGTGCACAAGCTTAGGCTCAGACATCTTTTCTCGCTGAGACCTCCACTTCACAAAATCGTCCTCTGACGAGTCACTCTTGATGTGCTTATTTTTCTTCTCTTGCTCGCCGACCCTAACATACGCCAATGGGTCTCACGATGTGTACTCACTCGAAGGAGGATGATCATGATGCGTGTATAATCTCGTTTCTGGCGGGAGAGCAAGGAGGCGTTTCATCGAGTGGAAATGTTCCGGAGCATCGCCATGTGGGAAGTCACCTCGGCCACTGCCAACATCTGGATTGAACATACTGTCTCCCGTAAAGATATTGTTCCCTATCTGTAGCCTCCATGGTCCGGTGTGTGTGCAAGCAGGTGAAGGGCGATGCTGGTCACATCGCCAATGTTGAATACTTCGTTGGGTTAGAAGACATGGCCGATGGCATTCTCAATTTCTTGTCTCGGGATTTGATATTTGCAAAGTGGCTTTCGACGACTCTGAAGTTCTCGCCGATGCAGATCTGTGCGTGAGGTTACCTGCGGGACCAGACAGTTTGTTGGATATAGTAGGCGGCTGAGAGGTGTCTCCGTGGGCATGCGTCTCTAGCAGCATGGTTACTGTGTATCCGTTCTTGAGAACATATTCGATGTGTTCATCAGTAGACTCGGAGGTGATTAGGAAGTTTCCGGGATTAGAATCCAGGACGGGGTCGATGATGGCCGCTTTCTTTCAGCACAAGCTACTACATACTGCTAAGAACAAGTCTTGGGCCCGAAGAAAGGGTGAGTGGACTCTTGGTTCCATATCCTTGGCCATGCTAAATAGTAATTGAAGGAATGGCTTTCTAGGTAAAAAGATATTTTAAGTTGTGTAGGAGTGTGTTAAGCTTGACTGGGTGGAAATACGTATTTATAGATCATCAGTGCCACCCAGCATAGCTTGTATACAGGCACGGCTTGTTACTCTACCCACACATATTAGATATTGTATCTAATGACTATCTAGTAAATAACTATACCATAAAACGGGATGTGATTAAACACCCCAATACATTCCCTAGAACTTATCAAGTCAAATAACACACACGAGAATGCCCCGTTTGATTTGGGTGTAGGCCTGCATGGACCTCAAAAATTTTGATTTCTCATGCAAGGCATCCATGTTGTGGGACCCCCCCCCCCTACGCTGTCTCGTGGGCGGGCAACGCACATCACAAACCTCGAAATGATTGACCTTCATGTCGGTCTATTGGGTTGGTCATAGATAGGAAGTATGCGAGGAGCATCAAATTAAGTAGATTAATAGTAAGGACAGTGAGAATGAGAGCTTGGTGCTCTTTAACCTATCTACCAGATGAATCACCGGTTATGAAAATAGACCAGCAAATAGTCGTAATTACTAAGGTACTGCAACTTCATCTGTAAACATTGAAATGATGCCTTGAACTTGCTTTCTAGCCCATTGAAATGTCTTCCTTAAATCTGTCTGTTTAGTGCTAGCCATCGACCCATTGTTTTGTCTAGCAACTGGCCTTGCAGTTGCAGACTTTTCACACATACAAAGACATCCCAGGTAAGAGAGATTGTCCGCAGGTATGGATTGCAAATTTCTTGGCGGAGATTGTGATTGATTAGAAACCAAACCCGATGGATCGATCTCCGATAGAACTGCCGCTGACAGACCATTGATCAATTTCGCTCTGGTCACTTGGCACGTCCCACCGAGCGGTTTCAAGATCCAGGGTGTGAGCAGTTTGGTTGAATCGACACTGCCAGCTCTTCACGGCCTTGCATCCAGGCTTCTGGCATAGGTGGCCCATATAGCATTTGATTGATCGACAAGCCCCGGCTCGAGTGCAGGGGTGTTGGAGGAGCATGTATCGCAAAACCTCAATGATCACATTAGAAACATCGCTGTGGTCGTAAGTGCAGCTCATGTCACCGCATTCTCCTGACAGATGATAGCTATTGCAGACTTTGTGTTCCTTGGCTCGAGCGTGGTATTCATCGAACGCTTCAGGCGATGGGTGAGGATAGTATGGGTCGATACGGTCCCCATCTTTATTGACTGGAATAAATTCTTCCGTCTTGATGCTTGGCAAAGGAAGCTTGGATCTGAGGAAATCCTCGGAGCGACCGACAATTGTAGGGGAAGACCAGAACTGTTTAGGTGAATCACTTGCACTTGAGTGTTTAGGCGATGCTTGGTGATTCAATGACTGGTTCGGCATAACATGTTGTTTATTGCAGCTGTTGCCAAATTTGCAGATACCCTAGGTCGATGTGAGTTAATGACTAATTCGCGATATCATCGCCAGGTTTGCAATCAATACCTTCTGGAAATGCCTGCAGATTGGTTTAGTGGTACTCGCACAATTGGTACCATTTGAGCCGTTAGAAACGTGGTGTGTACCGTTTCCACCATTGAACTTGGCCAGAGTAGCAGACGCTGCCGGGCCTGTGGGTGGCTTGCTGTTAAGTAGAGGGGTAGACATGAATACGGAAGGCAACTCTCTGATAGGGAGATCCAAGGCCTCGAATTCACGATGGAAACCGGCAGCTTTGATGAGGGTGATACGGTCACTTCTGCCTCTATAGGGCGTCAGAAGGGAGCCGTATCCAGTGTCGTGGCAGCCGGCAAAATAGATATGGCGGCACTGGTTGAGATCCACAAAGAGACGGAACATTTCTTGATTTCGCAGCAAATATCAGTATAGTAACAAGACTTTTCATGCTAAATTTTTCATTACCTCTGATCTTGAAATCACTGCCTTCCTTCTTCTCTGCAGCATCGACATAATCAAAAAGTTCCTGAGCACGGGTAAATGACGAAGTAAATGGCGACATGGATCGAGCCTCATGGCCCATAAGTCCAGCTCGAGCTAACGCCTTCGACAAACCGAGAACATTTGCATACACACGAACCATGATCCGACACTGTTCAGCCTGCGTTCCCATTGTCGAATGCATAAGCTCTTTAACAGAGTCGCTCAGCTCGCGGGCTGCATTGATGCCACCCTCGCTTCCATGCTTGAGGAAATGCTCTTTGAACTGAACAGCTGCGTTAGTCAACTGAGTGGATACCGAAGGAAGTAAGACAGCCTCACCAAATATCCGTCTCCATCTACAAGTACAAGAACAAAGGGGTTACGGTCCTGGTTGAAGGTCAGTCGTTTTTTTCGCTCTCGGGCTTTCTGTAAGTTTGTCGACTCTTACCTGGCCTCTGGCCTGTCTTTTGTATTTCTCTCGGCCTTCTTTAACTTCCTCGTAGTCACTCTTGAGCGAGCTGTAGTCATCTAGCAGACTCTTAAACTGGCTGAGCAAGTTCTGCAGATTGTCATGTTGCTTCTGTTGCTCTCGTGATAAGGACACTAGATGCTCGTTCAAGGAATCTATATCAGAATCTCTCAGCATCTTGTCGGAGTACCGGGACGGCATGTGCCAGTCCCATAAGCCAAGTTGATTCAACGCAAGTTGCCAGCATTCGATTGAGAATTGAGAAGAAGAAATTTGATTGTCCAAGCTGTGAGGTGAGATGAAGAGCTACGGTGGGGAAATTTGTTTGTCTGTTTGGCTCGTTGGGCGGTCAATGGCCGTTAGGCATCAGGTGACCCCTCACGTATAATGCGAAACGTTAGCAGCATCACGTGATATTCCCCGTAAAAATGCCTAAGGTGGATTAGCGTCAACGCGACCCATTTGTTCGACCGAGTGGTCTCACTCCTATCCGACACATCTATAGAAGTCACCATTGCCATTCCTATTTTGGCCTGTTCCTTGTTTGAGATCATCGCCTAAGTTTTAAACTTTGGCCGAGACACAGTTTTCCTACCAAGAAGTGGACACGTTATCACATACGATATACATGAGCATAGGCAGGCGAGCAGCTACTTTATGTCGCCTCTGCCATTGAACCTTGCATTTTTGAAGCTTAGAGACCCTAGTGGTTGACTAACTGTTTAACCTAGCTCCCCAAAAGCGAACGAAGTTTTATCCCGTAGCAGTTTGCCAAAAGATGCGTTGTGGGAAAGCCCACGGAAGCAGTAGTAACGCCGTGCCGCTTCATAGCAGGACGAGGTGTCTGAAGCAGCGTGGTTTCCACATATTATTGTGTTCCACACGCTACTGTAGGTACATGAAACGCAGTAGCTGTCATATCTGAAACACTTCCGATTTTACTCTGCTTGTTACAAACAAACCTAACCAGGCGCCATGTCTAAATAGCAGAGAACAACAGGAGCTATTGATTTGGAACATTCGTCAATTTCAGGCCCTATTCTTAGAAGTGCATGTCTCTTCACCGTACAATACTAAATCAAGGTGTTTCAGTTCTGCTAGAGTGCGGGCAGGTGAAGGGGTTTACTTGAAGAAGACCTTCAATATTGCCTTGCTCAAATCACTAGGAAGGCTGGCCGAAAACACCACAATGGTAGGTACGATGAGAAATTACTTTATTACCTCTGCTGCGGGTAGTTGCAGTGGGGTGGGAAATGGACGCAAGAAAATATAATCTCAAATTGACTGACCTGTCACCGCCATCTTGAATATTTGGTTCAAATGCATTCCCAAAGTAACAGCTGTTTTTGATATCTCGTGTGGTGGTTCCTAAGAAATATCGTATTGGCTGCCTACCATTTTTCATTCGAGCTACAGCCTATGAAAAGCTTCTCTCGAGTAGTCCTACCTGTGTGGACGATCCCTTTCCCCAAGAGTCCACCGGCTGCCCTTTGTCGATCTAATCACTCGACAAGCCATATATAATACACCCATCTACCATGACGGTGTTTCAGTCCCGCGACAAGTTGTACATATTTATCCACCAGGTGTCAATATCACAGTGGATAACCAAGAATCCCTCAATTACCGTGTCGTGCCAAAGGACTAGTCCTCTGTTCACTTCTCGGTCATCTAAAGAGCTAATCCTCTAGCTTCCAATATTTTTGCCCGGACAACTCCTCACCAAGGTCCTAAACCTGCTAAAGTTGAAGTATCTTAAGAAGATGTTATATATTCCTACATAATGTAGGTAGCCGAGCATTTCGAGAGCCACACACGAATTCCATACTTCACACAGACCAATCAAGATCAAGGCAGCGGCGGAATGATCCGCAGACCCACACATTCCCCCACGACACTCAAGATCAAATCAACAAACCCATACCCCATCTTCTTGGCTTTAGGCGTGCTATGAGTTGACTTCTAGTTAGCCTATGTTGTATTGACATTTAAAGTAGGTCTTCCACTTACCTCAGAGAAATAGGAAACTTCATAGCGATGGACAAGTCAGTGAAGCCAAAGACGCGATCAATATACCGAAACTCCTGCTTGCACAACCCTTCTCCGCAATCTCCGCCCACGCCTTCTAAACTGAGCCTACTACCTCTTCGCCCAGCTCGCAATTATAAAGCGGAACCGAAGAATACCGGGCGGACCATAAACCACGGGGTGTATCGTGAGGAATGGTCATGGTCTCATAGGAGGCGTTGTCGCATCAGGACCCTTCCAAGGCATCCGGAAACGCTCAGCCAGCTCCGCCCAGAACTTGCCCCGTGTGAAGAAGCGGTCATTGGACACGTTGAAACTCTCGTTTTCGACCCGCTCGGTCAGTATGATCCACTCCGCGAGGTATCCATTCGCCCGGGCGCTTGAGATGGGCATGTTTGCCTCCCACGCCTCGATGTCACTTAGGTATTCCAGAGATTGGTTGAGATATTTTCGAACTGTGGCATAAATGGCCAAGAGGCAGCACAAGTTCTTGGCAGCATCTGGGACTGCCCCGGCAATGTGCGACGGTCGGATTGTGCTCCAGCCGATTTGATGCTTCTTCGCCAAGCCCTGCAAATAGTCCTCCTGGTCGTAGTAGAAGTTAGGCTCAACCAGGATGCGCGGATCTGATCCCACCTGTAGGCAACTCGTAGCACCACGATGTATACCGTAGTACTCGGCGCCTAGCTGTAATCACACGCTTTGTGGTTGGGTTGTTCGATTCTAGGCCTTCGAGGAAGTTGACAGGCTGTTTTTCTGCTTAATTCTTACCTGTCATAGCTTTCAATCAGAAGTCTGTGTATGTTTCATGGTGCAAGTTGGCCGTTTACACTAGATATCCTTCTATCTTTACTTGTGCTGAATGATTGCTAGTGAACTTTTGCATTCAATACTCTTGCTTTCCTCTGTATTTGTTTTCTAATTTCCATATTTACGAGGACACACTTGACTCACTGGCAGAATCCCCAGTAGAACGAAACTCGGTAGATATCTGAGCATGTCCATGACCCCTTGCCGCAACGTCCCATGCTTCTTGAACTTCATTTGTGGTGCAGTAATCCGAAGACCTCGTCCATGTTGCTGTGCCCAAAGTTGCATCGTATCTGAAATAATGCTGGCTTGCCGATAAGTTGGATATGATAATATCAAGATCCATGGAATTTAGCCGAGGCATGTATTGTGCAGCGCGTCCAGCAGCGAGATACAATTCATCCAGTTGTTTGCTCAGCAGTCTACCGGACGAAATTTGTTCTTGGTCATCGCGTGGTTCCACAGAGTCATCCCGTGAAACTCTAGAGGTATCTTGTTTCAAGGTCCGAAGGGGACCATAGAGCAAGTTATCTGCATATCTGTAGTTTATGTCAATTTTGATAAGATTTGGCCAGGATGGAGTGGTGCCGTTGGCATCGATCGGCCAGAAGAATTCAGGGTCGATCATGATTTGTGACAATTCAACAGTTTTTAACTGCTGAGTCAATCGGTGCAAAGCAAGACACATAGATTTCGGGGCTGGGTTTGCTAGAGGGGCGAACTTCGCGCTATAGTGTTGGCTTGCCTCACACTCTAGTCGTAAATGCCGCAGGGACGAAGGCCAACTAGCACTAGGGAAATCTATTCACGCTGTTAGAACCTGTGGATAATTTGAAATAATTGCACACGGAAGGTCGGTGCAACTTACCACCAACATCATCAGACGCTGCAGCATCTTTTCTCTCTCTGTCGCGGAGCTCAGCATTGATGGTATCCAGTCGTGGAAGACGTGCTACCATCTCAGATACAGATCCTGGTGCAATATTGCGGTATCTGCCATATCCCAATACCCTCAATGAAGTAATACATTTGACGTTGGGTAGAGTTACCTCCGACAGCTGCAGATAGGAACGTTGATACCGCCGGTGTAGCAGCTCCTGATTTGGGAAAGCATAGCATCGTTGTGCCCGGATACGTCGTATAGTCCAGTCCTTCTCCGCCTCCCAATCACTAGGAGACCTGGCGTAAATCTGCAGTGACATCTGGTGGCGATCGGCATCAGGCCATGAGCTCATAATTTCAAAGAGAGATGTTATGGCCTGCGTGAAGACCTTGCTGTTGCCATCGCGATCATTTCGGTTTTCATAGTGACCCCGGGCGGCGACAGTATATTCTGGGATAATAACTTTAAAATAGAGACGCCTCACATGGAAACATCGACTGACGGAATGGGAGGAAAGAACAATCTGACTGAAGTCCTCAAGGTCTGCCGAATTGATATGTAAATCGGCGAAGGTGAGTTGCTCAGCGGCAACCTGCCATTTCCGGCAGACAGAAGCATATGGTGCAAGATTATCTTGCAGGTCAGAGAATATCTGGCGAAGAGTTTCAAGCGGCAATGATTCAGCCATAGCGAATGAAGTGGATGTCGATCAATAGAGACAAGATAAGTTGTAATTGATGCCTGAGACCTCGGGCGACCGGGGGGGAAGATGAAGTGGGGAACGCTAAACCAATTCGGGGATGCAAGATGTTGAGGCGACAACCTCACAGGACATCACCTACCTAGAATCGTGCCCCATCCGCGCGTTGCCCATTCGCGCGTGCCCCATTCGCGCGTCATCCACATGTGAATAAAAGGATGAAAGATCGTGTGGGGAGCGGCTGCACAACCTTCGGCTCGCTACGGAGTACACAGGCCTCGGTCTCACACATCCCGTTGGACTTGGCGAAGATCATTGACCCCATGTTTATAAGTCCGCCTGACCCTGTTTCCCCAGATTTAGATTAATTCCGTGCTAGCTATTACAACTCTCATAATGAGATACGTACTCTTTTCTTTGAGCACCCTGGTGTTCTATGTCATATTCTATTTTGCCTCCACCAATGGCCTAGATGCACTAGCCCGCAAATCCATTGAATCGGGCAAGCTTCCCACTATTGATGCGCCTTTACGCACAGTCTACACGGGAATCAATGCAGTCGACCATGTGCTGGCTCTTTTGACCACATTTTTCTACCCGGCACTCGATGGCAACAATCCTGGTCTGCTCCTTCATGGTGTTGGATTTAGTGGTACATTCGGCGCAACATGGACACTGATTGTCTTGGAATCTTGGAGAAAGGGCAATGCCGGGACAATAGCCGCTTAGTATGTTACACCCACTCACTAGCATCTTGATGTGAGATAAAACTCACTAATGCATTCAGCCCGACTATATTTGGCCTTATTGCTCAAGTATTCACGTTTGCCTTTGGGATCCCATTGACATGTGGTCTTCAGCTAGGCAGCTCGATCACTGCGCGCCGCCCTCATGCAGATAATATCCGCATCCCGCGAGCTGTTCTGGCAACTCTGCCGTTGATCTATGTTGTCGGATACATGGTGCCGACCGTGGCGATGACGTTACCCGCTCCCTCTGTGATTTCTGTGGACTTAAAGCAGCTCGCCATTGCCATCTGGCACCCCTGGCCAGCATACGTGTCAATTATGACAACGGTCGCCTTCTTTACTCTGTCTCCTCTCCTCTCAAACAACCACCGGGCATCCATGTCCAGCTTGCGCTGGGTCTACGCATTTGCATTTGCTAATGCGTCTCTGTCACACATTGTGTCATGGGTCATCTCCCTGGCGACTGCCATGGTACCGGTTCTGTTTGAAGAACGCTTCCGAAACTCCCTTCACCCGGCCAAAGTTTTCTCGCTACCTCTTCCTTGGTCTGGGGTGACTGTTGATAATGTCGGCGACGGTGTCCAGGTTTTCCTCCAATGGGACTATCTGATTGGCTCTGCGGGCGTTTTGATTTGGGCTACCTCGTTGTACACCGTTGCTCACAAGTACTTGCTGAACACTGTCTCTTGGCCTAGTCTACTAGTCAAAATTGCTCTGTTGACAGTTTTTGCTGGTCCCGCAGGTGCTGCGGTGGAGTTGATCTGGGAGAGAGATGAGCTGGTGTTTACAGAGACTGGTGGTAACAAGCAGCAGGTTTCGAAGGCCAAGAAGTCCACCTGATGGGATATTACTTGAGCAAGGATGGAATTCATCTTTTGGGTTATCAATGCTGATGTAATATTTGTGCATTTATAAAGTGATCTTGTGTATCTAGAAGGGGTTCCTTCCATTCCACAAGCAAAATCATCCGTGCAATTTGTTCAAAGAAGCAAAAGGAATATATTGTCACATCAGATGGTCACCGACGGTTTGTTGTCTGCCATTATTTCATAAATAGCTTCGATGTAAGCCTTGGCGTTGTCATTACCCACGATATCTGATCCCATTTTGTTCATGGTATAAGCAATAGTCATGCGGCGATCTAGATCCATGACCACCATAGATCCACCCCAACCTCCCCAAAAGCAAATTTTTCCTTCGGGGATAAAGGTGACAGATTCCGGCACCGGTAGGCCAACTCCAAGGCCGAATCTAATGTGGAAGAGCAACATCTGATCGACACCGCTAATCCGTTCCTGGAGCATCTGATCGATAGTCTGAAGCCCAAGATACTGCTTCCCATCGACCGTCCCTTGCAAGGACACAATTGAACCAATCCGAGCCAGCGCACGTGCATTTGAAAAGCCGTTCGTGGCACCGACCCCAGCACCCCTGAACTCGGGCGTCTGGGCATCTTCAGCGTTGACAATGACGTTGGGCAGGGCTTTACCCGCAACACTTTCCGGGTTGAGCGGCGGAAAAACTGTGGGCGCACCGGGAATGATATCGGCCGTACGCGGCCAGTCCTTCTCGGCCACACCGAGACCAAAGTCCGCGCCCAGTGGACCCGCGATCTCATCTGCAATGAACTGCTTCAACGACTTCCCGCTAACGCGCCGCACCAGCTCGCCGACTAAATGTCCATGGTTAACCATCTGGTAGGCGGATGCCTCGCCGGCCTTGTACCACGGAGCCTGCGCAGCGAGCATCTCAGTGGATGTTTTGGTATCGTAAATGGACTCCATGGGGATCCGCGACTCCCAATGGGGCACACCAGAGGAGTGGCTGAGGATGTGCCACACTTTTGTGTCTTCCTTGCCGTTAGCTGCGAACTCCGGCCAGTACGTTGACACTTTCTCCTCGACGTCAAGCAGGCCACGATCAATCAGGATCATCGCAGCCAGGGCAGCGACTACCTTACTGCATGAGAAGACGACGACCAGGGTGTCTTCTTCCCATGAGCGCGTCTTCGCAGCGTCTGCATGACCGCCCCAGATATCGAAGACATTCTTTCCGTCGATGTTCACGCAGATTGAGGCACCGACTTCTTCTCCCGAGGCAAGTCTTTGTTCAAAAATATCACGGACCCGGTTGAATGCGGGGTCGCAGAGACCTTGTGTGGCAGCCATTGTAAAAACTGTCGATTTAGTTCCTAGTATATGTTGAATATGGATATTTGAAGCTTCCTGAGGTTTTGGATAACTGAGAACAATCGATATAGAATATGAAGGCTGGTGCCTCCATATTTATAGCCGGTTCTCTGGGATCTTCTGGGAGAGACCTCGGCATGGTAGTCTCTACTGCGGGGATCCTAGATTCCATCGTAATCCAATGACCTAGTCCCATTTTCAAGACGAAAGAAAATGAAACAAACAGACGCATCCATTACCATAATAGGTACAGTCTATGTGGATAAGGTTAATTCTTGCGGTTAGCGGGGTTTACGCCCGGCCTATCAAATATATCACACGACTTCTGTTGAATATATCCACATAGTCTATTCAATGTGTGCGTAATTTATTTTAATGCATGCAAAATACCCCAATCACAAGTTAAATTAGTATCCACTATAATAACCGCCTGCTTCTCGCGAAACGAGGAATCTTCCAGGTACAGATAGATTTCAACGGTCAATTACGGTCTCATCAAGTGCATCCCACGCAGTGCAAGTGTAACGTTTAAATCAGCCCGCGCCACTTGTTACCCAATTCATCAATTTGGAAGTCAACTAAATAGGTTCAGCAAGATAACACAAAAACCCGCCGTTCGCAGGTTTTTCAGGATTGGTTTGAAAAGTGAGGGGTATGTTTTGGATATTGGTCTCTAGATTGACCCGATACAAGCCCTATTAAGCTAGGTTGGTGGATGCTAACGGTATAACCAACGACACTACCCCAACTAACTGCCCCATTCTATTGAGATCCTGCCTCTCTGAAAATAACCTCCTAACTCTTAGTTTTTCCCTTACCATAGTCACCTCTTTACCTATTCTAGATCCCGATCTTTATCCCGGGGCCATTCCTCGATTCCAAGGGACACTCTTAGTCGTTCTTAGGAGGCATGGTGATAATGTTAGCGACCTGTAGGTTAGAAGTATGAAAAAGATAATTATAGAAGCGTGGTTAAAAAGCATAATAGATATTAAAAACACCAATATTATTTTATTAGACTGAACAGTCTGGTTTAGCTATACCACTTGAAGAGTGCGTTAGTCTCGCTTATTTCTTATATGAGCCGCAATATCACCAAAATGTGTTCCAACAATATCCTCCGACTACTTATCCTTAGGGAGAGCCGTTAAGTAGGCGAGTAATTGATTATAGAACGGTGGAGTGCATCATTGAAGACCCTTTCCATTATAGGATACACCCAAGGGCTTTAAATGTCGTCAGGGTTAGGTATAATCTCCACTGGATACATAGAAGGCGCCTCTCTGCCGAATTCTATAAATGGCAACACTATCGCTACTACATGATCCATTTAGAGGCTAGGGTCTGGGTGATCGACAGGACCTAAATCATACGGCATCAGCGGAAACTCTCCCCCGGGGGCCGAAATTTGATTTCCATTGCTTCCACCACGATTGCAAGGAAATGTCATACTTAGTCGGGTACTAGTTGGTACAATGAAGCGCGGCCCTTCTGAAGTTTATGTCGATATCGGAATCCTAGTTACGATCTCCAAGCGTGGCGGCCTGGCGCCTGGGGTGACCTGGATTTCGCTGATGACGAGTGTAGAAGATATACTGCAGTGATATGACGATCAACTCTGGATTTACTATCAATCCATACCTCTGGCTTACTGCGACATTGGGTTGAAAAGTCGGTCCATGCTCCAGGATTGAGGTCTTGTTGAAATTCATTTAATTCCGCCACTCGTTTAGTGTGATATGTATTTATGTAGAGATAATATTTATAGTGATCGTTGTTTAAGACTAGCAGTCAGCCGTGTGACCGTATTTAGTTCTAAAAATTTGACTTCGTTTAAGAGTCCATATAGTCAGCTTTGATATCTCCCTTTATTGCCTCGTTCTCTTAAGATGCTTGCGGGGGATTGCCTTAAGATAGCATGCATGGACTTGGCTGTAATTGATCGACTTTTTGTCTCTTTTACTCACATTAAGCTCCTCTATGTAAAGTCTCCAGAATTATTACCGCGAATATATATAGATAATCTTCAACTACATAAAGGAGGACTTTGTGGTATTAAAACAATATGTTCATCCCGCGGTATGTACAACACCTCTGAGAAGACAACAGGTGTGAATAGTAAGTCAATAAATACATAAAAGAAAGTATACAAAATGAACACATCCGCTATAATGCCATGCAAATAAAAATTACAACTATATCGTAACCCCCCTTCTTCATTCATCCAAATATTTACGTCGACTTCACTGCGACTTCATTGGCGCAGCGGTAGGCTCATGACCTTTCTCAAGAGGCACCCGGTCCACTGACGAGGAAGAGGAAGATACAGCCTCACCAGATGCAATACGTGGCTCCGCATACTCCTCATCAGCTTTCCAGAAGTCCTTCTTTCCATGAGCAGCACGTTTAACCCAGGGTGGGAGGAAACCGCCCTGAACCTTCCAAGACCAAGGATCAGACTCATCCTTGTTAGGCGGGACGATGCGACCACCGGAAATCTTCTCAAGACACCAAGCAAAGCCATTGAGGGTGATGTAGCTGGTGATTCCGGCGATCAGACCGTAGGCAATACTGTATGTGAAAGGCATAATGGCGATGGTGAGGAATGCGGGAATCGAATCACCGTAGTACCGCCAGTTGATATCAGCAGCAGCCTTGGCCATCATCGCACCGACAATCACGAGGGTGCAGCCGGTGGCCCAAGGTGGAATGGAAGCGAAAATCGGGGCGAAGAATACAGCGATGAAAAATGCAATGCCGGTGACACATGATGTTAGGCCGGTTTTACCGCCTTCAGAAATGCCGGCGCCGGACTCGACGAATGCTGTAACGGGGGGGACTGCCGAAAAGGGATCCGATAGAAATGGAAATCGCGTCAACCATGTAGGCCATGGCGCTGCCTTCGAAATCCTGAGTCTCCTCGTTGATTGCGCCGGCAAATCGGGCCATAGAGTACATTGTGCCTGTGGTGTCCAGAATATCCACATACTGTGGAAATGTTAGTCTTGGACTTCTCGCTGTATAAAAAGCTTGCAACATACCAAAAATGTGATGAAAGCCAGTCCAAACTGGCCACCCTTGCCAGCTAGGTTCCAATCCTGAGCGAGCAAGGTATGCTTGATAGGATGGAAAGTGACCACCTGCTTGAAGAAATCGAACTGGCTAGTTCCGAGCTCGGTGTAGGGGAAGTAGGTGACGGGGGTAGTGCGAGGCCAAGAGATGATAGAAACCAACAAAATGCCGATAATGATAGCACCCTTGATGCGGTACATCATGAGCATAACCGTCAGAATACCGCCACAGAAGATACCAATCCACATAGTAGGGTTGCGCATCTTAGATGCGCTCGTACATAGGCCCGTTTTTTCGTCGAAGGCGCTAGACACACACCCGGCCAGCTCAATGGGAGTGTCAGAGGCACCCTGAACCAGTCCAATGCCGGCACTGTATGTCAAACCAATCAATGCGAGGTACAGACCGATTCCGACACCAGTTGCGAGTTTGATAGACTTTGGTAGCGCACGCGCCAGCCACTGCCGCATACCGATCAACGTCAACCCCAAGAATACCCATCCTTCGACGAAGACAGCCGTGAGAGCAGTCGAGTATGGGACCATGCCGTTACCACGGACTCCAACAACGGTGTAGGCGAAGTATGCGTTCAGTCCCATTCCAGGTGCGAGCGCGATAGGCAGGTTGGCAAAGAAACCCATGCAGAAAGTTGAGAGGGCGGCGATGGCGGCAGTGGCGGTGACGATATCGCGTTTGATTTCTTGCGTGCACATAGCGTACTCGACATTGGTTGCACAGAAGTCTTGCATATCTTCCTCGGGGCACACGCAGGTTCCACCGGTCGCAGAGGTGATGTTGCTGTTGACGGAGATGATGTATGCCATGGCGAAGAAGGTGGCGAGACCGGCGCGGATTTCAGTGAAGAAGTAGCTACCCTTCCTCTCGAGAGGCTGAGACATGGTTTAGTCTCATATTGGTATTGACGATGCGATCACACGTCGCATAGAATGTAATGTCACTTACATGACCGGAGCCCTCCAAACGAAACCATTTCCCCACGGGACTGCGGGCAACCCGCACGTTCGTGTCGTGGACCCAGTTACTTAAACCCATTGCGAGAGAGTATCACGGTCGTGTGCGGTGGATACAGCGAATTCCGGAGACGCTGTCGTCGTGGAGACGCAGTATTTAAAGATGTTCCAGTAGAGGTAGGTGTAGAATATAGGTTTGAAGGAAGAAATGGGCAAATCTCAATGGTGTCTCTCGACCAACCACATCTTGCTGATAAGAACCCAAAAAAAAAAAAAAAATCGCCTCCAATTTGAGCTACCTCCGAGTCGTTGGACTCTTGGCAGCGGTGGTGGGGTCTCGTTTCACCCGTGAGATGCCGTGTAGATGCCCTCATTGGCTGTATATTTGCCGACAGGATTTTGTTCAGGGTTGTCCATGGGTCAAGACTCGGCAAACCGGCGACGAAAAAAAGACCGATGGACATCAGTTGCGCATAAAAAGTGTTCGAAACAACATTAGAATGTTCAAAGCAAGAGCTCGATGCTGGCAAAAATGCTCTGCAGATGAACACCCCTGCAATGCCAAGATTCTGGAATGCCAAGACACCAGTGCGCTCAGCCCTCGTGAGATCTCTATCTTATCAATTTTGTGTGTCGTGTGTTTGGAAATCTGCAGGGTTCTCGATAACGGAGGAAGCCGATGACATAAGTAGTATGGAGAAATCCTGCATCCAAATGTCCCCGGTCTCATGGCTCTAGCATATCTGGGGCGGCCACATCCGATCGTGGACCATCAACAAATCTCACCCGCAGATATCGGATTTATTCGGTCTGACATGAATTAAGCGTTCGTCCATCAAGGGGCTGCTTACACCAATTGGTGGCATGGGCATGCTCTGCTCATTGGAGAAAGAAGGGGTTAGTCTGAAGTTATTGAGGCGCTATGCCACGTGGATATGCGACAGGCGAAGACATCAAGAAAAACTCCGAGGTATCAAAAAGTCAATCCGGTCATCTCGTATCTATTTCTTGTATACGTGCGGAGTATACCGAAACAATGCACATCACCGTCAGATACCTTGTGTTGTATTCACGCGTAGCGTTGTATTCACCGCTCTTTGCGGCAGTATAAGGCACGTGTTGGAAGAGAACTAAACCCCTTCCTTCTAAGTGAGCTTATACGATCTACAGTGGAGAACTATCTATATCGTAGATAGCACAAGTTCCTGGCGACAACAAGAGCACCATCATATTTTTGTATTATCGACGGAATGCATGGGCCTAGTGTATGATATTTAACCTGGTTGATCGTTAGTAGTTTGCTCGACCGTCATCCGCCAAGATGTATTCTCGTTTTTGATGAACTTGATCATCACAGTGCGACTGAGGTCATCCATCGCCCCAGGGTCCTTAACATGGCGGATGTTATTTTGAATATCATTGTCTAAACCGGAGCATAAAATTAGAATAGAAGAGGATTTAAACAAGGGTACGCCGGTTCGTCTTGTTTGCAAGATCGTGACTCCACGGAATCCCATCGTTATTACCATCAACGCCGCAGGAAACGTGATCCACGCCCATTGTCGCGACATTAGACAAGATGCGGTGGTTTTTGACCGTAGCCATTTGCTGAATGAAAGACCCATTCCCGGCAACCAAAGTAGTAGCAACCACCCCAATTGTGGCATATGGTCTATGAATATGACATTATCAGCATCACTGAATCATGAAAGAGGGAGAGATTCAACCCGATTAGCCGAATCATGGACATTTATGTCCGCCAGAGGCCTTCGTGTCCCACTAAAGGAGTTCCATTTCCACTGGCTGAGACAGCTGGCTACAACGCCAGGCGGACAAAGATTCAGAATAAGGGACAGCAATGATAGCACCGTGTTTGACTGTGGTGACAAATGAACTACTGTTTGTTCTGATGGCTTTCAGGGGCTTATCCGATTAGTTGAACGGAAAGTTGAAATCTCCCAATAAAATTGAGGATGGGAGGGACCAGTTCGCTGCTTATTTGAGTATGAGACTGCCGCCAGACATTTGCGCAGAGAGTTCGGACATGTTGGCAAATGTTCTTCGGTCAATGCTACAACAAAACCTCCAAGATCGCAGCTTCCTAACCGACCTTCTACTTCATCCATTTTTGAATGAATGACCCATATAGAGAAAGTGCGGGGATTAAAAATTATAATTTTGACTACATGGATTTCATGACTATAGCAGGCAAATTATACGTATAGAAATGCAAAACACAAAAGTCACTTCAAACCAGCGCCTAGACAGCCTCCTCCCCTGTCTTCGAATTTGCTGCAAGAGCAGGCTCGAAGATGGGAGCAAATTTCGACTTCTTGCGTAACGCAGGTCCCCATTTGATGAACAGCAAGGGAATTGGGATCATGATGAGCGCAAGACATCCAAGAAGTGTACCTGCCCATTGCACGCCCAAGTTTACAAACATCTGCTTTGAGAACAGGGGGAATGCAGCTCCTACCGCTGACCGGATAATGGTATTGGCAGCAAACACAGATGCGGCACTAGATCTCAAAGTCAGTATATGGCTCCACGGTAAACTAACACAGGAATCAAGATTCTTACAATGTCAAATATGAGTCAATCAAGTAATTGAAGCATTGCAGGAAGATGACATAGATGCCGAATCCAGTAATGACTCCACTGGCAGTGGGGGCCATCCAGTGGATTGACTTTGTCCATCCCGTCCAGCCATACCAGAAGAGTCCGACACAGAAGCAAACACCTCCAATGATGGCGGGAGGAAGTCTCCATTCCGGAATCGGAATGTTATTGTTAGCGGCTAGCTTTTTGGAATATGCTCGTTGATCCCAAAGGATATAGGCGCCAGCTAAAATCTCGCCAATAATCAATCCAATGAATGGAAGACTTCCAACACCGAGGTTCATTCCATGGATCCCTTGGAACACAACGGGGTAAGCACTGAGAAGCGCGTACATCAGGCCGTATACAAAGCTCATCCAGAGAGAAATCTGAAGGAAGGTTAGCTTGAACCAGTTGGAGATCTTCATGCATGACTTACCAGGAAAACAATTGGCTCGGTGAAAAGCATGCGGAATGGCCGACTGAAATTATTCGTGATCAGCTCGCCCCAATCAAGCTCGATCTCCTCTTGCCTGGCGCGGATTCCCCAATTGTGAGTTTGACGCCGCAGGATGGCCGCCTTTTCCACAAGGACGGCAGGTGCATAGGTCTCTTTCAAGAAAAGAAGACAAAGACCGGTGGCCAGCCATCCCATGATGGACGCAATATACATGGTCCACCTCCATCCCAGGTACGACATTGTGATGAAGCCACCAGTGAACGGCGACGCGAAAGGTCCGACAAATACAGCCATGGCGAACATAGCGATAGCCACACCCCGGGTCTGGTTATTCCAGATATCGGCAAACACGGCCGGCACAATAGCGATCGGGGAAGCAGAGAAAAAACCAGCGAAGAATCTCGTCAACATCAAGGTCTGGACGTCCTTGCTGGTCGCTGCTGCAACGGCAAAAATGGAGTACCCGAACATGCCAATGCAGATTGGCCATCTTCTCCCAATGAGCTCACTTGCCGGCGCCCATATTGTCGGACCTGAAGCAAATCCCAGAACATACAGGGTCACACCGAGGATGGCGACTTCGGTGCTGATGTGAAAGTGAGCACTGATTTGTCCGACCGCAGAGGAGTAGATGGCGCTGGCGAAAGACGAAACGAAGGTTGTATATGCTAGAGTCACTGATATACCGATTTTGCGTTTGAGGGACCAGTTTTGGGGGTGCAGAGGATCGTTCGCATCGTTGAATTCGACGATATATTGTTCCGGGTCTGGGAGCGTTGGGGGATGAGGCTTCCCAGCTCCGAGGGGGAGCCACTGGTCGGGCGGTGTTGTTCCTACGCCAGAGCCGACTGTTGAGCGATGTTGGAGTCGATAAGTGTTGATTCGCTCTAGCTCGACTTCGTTCAGGTTACTTTGACGGCGATTGATGGTCCCTGAGCGCATGGACCCAATTTCCGATAGACGGCGATCGGGCCTGGTCTCGATAGTACTGAGGTCATCACTTCCATTGGAACTAGTATCCTGTGGGCTGTGAGGCATGCCGATGAATGGTATGATATGCTATGCACCTTGGCTTTTAAGATTGATTTTATCTAGCGAACAACCAAAATATATACAACAATTCAGAAACCTAACCTTTCGGAAAATTCTGTTCCTAAGGATCAAACGGCCAATTTTCATCACCTTGATGGTAGCCCGTGTCGTCATGGAGTGTTGTTTTCCCCGGTTGATCCGTTCAAAGTGCTACGGGAGTCCATACAACCAGTGCCGCTATGGACTGCCGCGATGTCCCAAAAGGGTAATACGCCCCGGATCCCGGTCGCAAAACCATGGTTTGACCCGTGGAGACATATGAAGTTTATTTAACCGCTATGCACTACACTTTAAGTATATCCCAATATTATGCATCATAAAACTACATAACTACGGGAAATGGGCTGTGACAGTGTAAGCCTCATGACGTGCCGAAGAAACCCTCAGCAGCGCCCCATCGGTTAATACGGAGTCCAAAGTATAGCATCATCAAGAAGTTAACAATAAAAATGCCACTTATGAGAATTTGTTATACAAAAGATTTTGCCGTGTTTGGCCAATGCTGGTGATGGGAGTTTCTAACTTCTCACGGAGGGCATTTTCCATCGTATACTTCGTGCCCGAGCTTTCATTAAAAGGGTGTCAACGCTTAATTGTAATAGAGTATGGTCGGATACGGCGGACAGATGCTGATCTCCCGCAGCAGGCAAAATTCCTTCCAAGCAGATGCTCCGAAAAAGCAATAATAGGAATAATAAGACAACAAGAGTTGGAGTGGGTGCTAAGTAGCTTATCCTTTCACTGGAAGCCCTTGTTTGTTTCATCTGGGCAGAGGGGAACTACACTTGGGACGGCAGTTAGAACTTTATGCGTCAAGATTGATTTGAGTGCGAATATTAGCCAACATAAAAAGGTAGCTATAAAATCACAATTGGGTTACAACGTGCTCAGAAGAATAGTGTCAGATCTTCATCCAGCCTCTCGATACACATTTCAGATTCCCCCATGTCTAATGCCCTGCGGAATACCCGAAACAGATGATTTACCCCTCGCCAAGGCTGGGTGATTGTGGTGTGACAAAACTGAACGGATTGACGTGTTGGGGCAATGGGGCCCCCGGTTTTAGGGGGCTGGTTATGGGGCTCATACCCAATCAGCTGGATCTAAGCGCCGAACTAGCACTGGTAAATGGGAATGATGGGCATTTGGCATGCTTAGCGTCGCACGAGCCCTAGAGGATTCCCTGGAGCCAATTGCGAATCATTCAATGCTTTGAGCTGTGCCCACAACTCCGTACTAAGGTCAATGTCAGCGCCCGCGTTATAAATAACGCTTGTTTCTCCTGCATGAAGACAGAGTACGTACCCCTGATTCCCTTCCAAATCAAGGAGACCCCCGCCATGTCGCTGTTACGAAAATTCTGGACCAAGAAACCCTACGAGATGAGGGACTCGAAACGACCCCCGTACGGGGCCGTACCAGTAGAGGAAAACCACTCAAATCGAAGACCATCAGAATTCCAATATTATGAAACAATCCAGCTTCCCGAGATCGACGAGCAGAGGTATCAACCACAGCCCCTCAGGCCTTCTCGGTTTGATAGAATTACTCGTCTACTATGGGATTTGGTTCTCGCTATTATAGCCTCCCTCTTCACAGTTTTCGGTATATGGGTTGTTTGTATCGACGGAAAAAAGGCCGGCCCAGAATCTATAGGTTCTAAACTATTTGAGGTCTCTCAATACGTTAGCTGCCCCGATCCTACACTCGTCCTCTCATTCTCGTCAAACAGACCCAGCTGACACCACATTCCCTCTTAAAGGCGCCCACTGTATTCCCGGTCCTTTTTGCTGCCATTGCCGGTAGCAGCATCAAAAGTATTGCATCATGGCGCATCCAGACCACTCGAGGAGCGACCATCGGGCTAGTAGAGCAATGTCTCGGCAGCCAGACTATCACAGGAGCGTTTCTCACCCAAATCAGACTGCGTGCTGTCAACTTCGTTGCCGTCTTTACCGTACTGCTGTGGTGCTTGTCTCCGTTAGGTAGTCAAGCATCTCTCCGGGTAATTTCCATCGTCCCGAGTTACCCAGGTAAACCGGTTGAGTTGACAAGTTTCAACACATTCACCCCGTACCAGTACGGCTATAATCAAGCGGCAACGGAGGCCATAACATCAGTTGCTAATCCAATGACTGCATCCATTTCCGCGGCCTCGCTACTTGCAACCCGAAACCAAGATCTCTGGGGCAACATTAGGTTCCCTGTGATCGAGAACCTCGAGAAAAACAGTACAGGTTGGATGAATGTGCCCAAAAGCAACAACATGACGTACGCGTCTCTCGTCGGCGTGCCAGTGATTGATCTACCTAGATCGGGCAACACATCCTTTACTCTCCTAGGCTCCTATTTATCCATCACCTGTCCCGTCTTCGACACAATACACGGTCTGAATTTCACTAATTTCACCGGCCCGGATGCTCCATCTCCTGGCAATGGGAATGATTGCAGCTGGACCAGCGCATGGGGTGGACAGCAGTTCCTGATCGCCCTCTCGGAGCCATGTTCGAACTCACTCAATGCATCAATGACGAGGACTCGGAACGCCCGTAAGTTGATATGGGAATCATGGGATCGTGGTTATGCAGGCCCTGAAAAGCATCGATCCCCCATCACGCGAGCTATATGCGACATCACTACAATATACGTCGATGCCAACGCAACATGTGAGAGCTTAGACGAGAATCAGTCTACAAACACTTGCAACCTACGCTCCGCTCGTCGGTCGGTAGATACATCCCACTTCCACAAGAATTGGACTGTTTTCGATGTCAATATCTCAGGAGATATCAAGCTACCTAAAGGCTATAACAATGGACTCTTTGAGCTCCTTACTACCATGTTTCCACACATGGACGAGAACGGCGGTCTACAGCCATTAATTGGATATTTTATCGACCCTTTTCACGCTGTTGGAAGCTTTTTCGGCGAGAGTCTTATGTCGCCTGAGACGACAACGGCGAAAGTATTTGAAACGCGTCTGTCGCAGATCTTTAATTCTGTGCTCTATCTTGGAATCAGCCCATCGGCATTCACGGGCTCTGTCAACATGACGCAAATCACACAGAAAGGAAGCACAATCAAGGATACCCCGTTCAAATTCGCTGCCAAAAATACCCATCTGCAAAATATTGTCAGGTGTAACCGTCCATGGCTTGCCGTCCTTATTATTTCATCGGTGGTTATCTTCTGCTTTGCATTAGTGGGCGCCTACCTCCACATCATAACGATCGCCCCCGACCTCTTAGGATCTATCTCCGTTGCCCTGTTGCAAAATAAGACCGAAGGAATTGTTGGGTCTTCTACATGGTCTTCAGATGAATGGTCGAAGAATATGCGAGACACGAAAATATGGCTTGGGGATGTTCAGCCTGAAGCTGACGTAGGATGTCTTGCCCTAACCACTGCAGCACAAGGTGTTCCCCCTGGTGCGATAAAGGGAAGACTGTATCATTGAGATAAACAATAGGTTAAAATTCTGCCACGATCGATAATTGATGTGATGCTTGTGTGCCCGGCTTGAAATTTAGATGGCGCTACACATGATCCCACTTCAAGAACAGCCCCGGCATGAACAATCTCGGACGCAATCAACGATGATACCTTGCCAATGGCTTCGAACAAGCTTCAGTGGTGGACACTCCAAAGCCTCGTCTCTTGTTATCGCGCCCGCCAGGGTAAGACTGTTTCTCTTTCGTCAGACCAGTCAAAGTTAATGGCACCTCTGGATGGGGCCAGGCTCTGGTCGAGTGATGCTACCAGTTTCACAAAATAAAATTCCTTGTCTGATAAATCTTTATGTTATCTCGTTTGTCCAGCAGCCAGACGTAAGCAGCCAGATATTGGTCGGTCAGCGAATAATAGTCACTATAGACGGCGATAAATGGCACCCCGAATTTGCTTGCGACGAGCGGATGTCCTTTCGGCTGTCGGTTAGGATGGTTTTGAACGTTGGAGTTACCTTGTTGGACATGCACCTTACAATGGGCCAAGGCGTCAACTTGCGTCTGCCGTGTACCTTGTATTTGAGCAAGGCATGCAGGATATTTGCATAACCACCTGGACTTTGCAGCATGGCCATCTGCGTTGCTTGGCATCGTGGATATCAAAGAAGGCCGGCAAGGCAACGAGCCATCATCGGTTAGTGTTACTTTTTCGCTTTCTCGTGCGAGTAATTGGATCCAGGAGATGGTGAAATGGCCACTCATGTGATCAGCATGAGGCCTATTTGATAAAGTTGGGCCCTAGAGGTAGAATCCGATATTTTTTCTGAGACCGGTGGTCGAACTAAAAATCAACGACATGGAATTTAGTTCCATTCCTAAGGAACCTGGTGGCGACAATTCAAAGCTAGATCCTGAGCCTCTCCATTGTTCTTCTGGACTTGGGTCAAAGCTAGCTAGCTTCTGACAAAGAGCTGTAGGTGATAACCATGAGATGATAACCATGAGGAATGGATCTTTGGAGATATCTTGAGTCCTCTTCAAACTCAAGATAGAGCCTGGCCGGTTTGAAAATCCTCCACAGACGAGACTGAACCAGCCGAAAGCCTACATCCCGCGAAGCCATCCCACTGGGGATTCACGATAACGTCCGATTAAGACATGTGCCTTAGCTAGAGCCCGTTTTATATACTCAGAGTCTAAGCTTCGTCCGGCGTGCCGTCGATGAATATTTTGATCAGGTTCAGGCGAAGAGAACTAAAGATTTGTAAACCTCGAATAAATATATATGGCAGGCCCATAGTTTCCTCGGATTGGTCTGGTCCTCCATGTTGCATCATCGAATAGCGAATTTGAAGGATAAGTTATTCAAAGTGATATATAGTCCGGCCAATACGTGAATTCTAATCTGAGGTGGTATTGCAGTAATCTGGGTGGGCGGAACTGGAAAAATTGGTTGACTGGGTTGCAGTGATTTTTACGTGGCTTCTCGTATATCTCTTTATTAAAGGCTGCAGCTCTGGAAGCAAATGTCTACGCAGAACGCTTGACTCGGTAGAACCTGAGGCCTGTTGAATTGATTCATGGGGAATTTGGCGGATTGAGGGAGGATTTGACAGTGACGGTGGCTACTAGGTGTAGCAAGAGTGATGGAGCAGGGTCGGCTGGAGTGGTGCCTCCAGAGACAGTTATCGCCTGATTTGGGCAATCCCATAGCATCAATATGACAGCAGTAGGTGATAGGTCCTTTGGCCTTGAGACAGCACTCGTATTTGGACTCTCCAAGTTGTCCCACAAGCTGCATCATCCATACTCACATCAAGCTGCTTGACGGTTGACAGGCTGCCCGACATTCTACTCAATAAGTTAATAAAAAGTGCGGTGTAGGGCGCGGCTGTCAGTATCAACTCTTTCCTCAGGCCATCCATGCATGGTGTCGTCATATTTGTTAGCCTCGTTTATTGAAAGTGCTAAAAACAACTAGATATCGTCCCACCTGTTCAGAGTTTCGAAAACGCACCTTGTAGCAGACCCGCTTTATCCCAGAGCAACCTTTACAGGAGACTGACGCTGTCGCTTCGATTAAACCCTGGAATCCCTAAGGTTCGAATCCTCCTTGCACTTGTGGGGGTGTCGGCAGGAGGCTCTGAACATGGACATTGGTAGGGGGTTTAAGCGGGGGTCCGGGACAAGACATTTCCGTCAGCTGTGTTGGTATCATGGGGCATCTCCCACAGGGCGTTTGGGGAAGGGAGAACTAGACTCCTGCGAAGATGTCAGATTAGAAACCTTCTTGGATAACTGATCATGACAGTGGGGTCTGACAACAAACATCAGAAAAGCAGTGACTGCCCCCTGGATTCCATATGCATTTCTGGCCAGTTCACAGTCATGGCCACAATAAGTGAGGACAGAATGGCACATGGCGCGCTCACGATAGTTGGTGAAGAGAGCTCTCTGCATACGGGGTTGCTGCCCCGCATCGGCATTCCCAGGATCACGGTTTTCTCTTGTGGAAGACAAGCTAGCTGTAAAGCAGGAAAAGTGGGAATGCGTAACGGTGAAAGGGAAGTCAAGGAATAGTGAAGCAATTTCGCAGGAAGAACAAATCGGAAACCTAGATGAGCAAAGAAATAAGCATTTTGTTGGATGTAGTAATCCTTATATACTTGTTGGGTGTACCTAGGTAGGTAGCTTGGGGATACTTTTCGGTAAGGTATTACATATGCACAAACAAACATAGTGTCCTTACCACACCTTTCCATACAACGGTTTATATATATAGAGATATTAAACAAATAGATTAATAGATACATGTGTATGAATTATCCAGAACACAAAGCTGATGTATCAACATCAAGTCGCATAGAAGAGAAAAGCCCCCAAAACCCGCTCGCTACTAAAAGACCCAGACCAACCACACTTTGACATAGCAACAACTTCAACTCTCAGAAACCGTAATCTTTACACATGGGAATTCAGGACCGATGAAAATCACGTTTGGTGCTGTTCCCATCCATCTCACTAATTGGACTGCTGCCCAGCTCGGCACTCCCTTCATCACCAGGCAACTCAACAACATGGGATCCAGGCGGAGGTCTGAATGGTCGGGCACCAGGGTCTGCTCCCTTCTCTGCAACGGCCGTAGAACCGCTGATGGATGATCCAGTAGCATCCGCTTCATGGGGCCCGTACCCACCATGCTGGTTAGCAACCGCTGCATTCTGTTTGTTCCTCTTTCTCATGAAGATGACAACGAAGGCGATGATAATGGCGACAGCAGCTACGACGCCAATGACAACACCCGCAATAGCGCCGCCGGATAGTGATGGACTAGAGGAGCCGCTGTTGACATTGCCTGCAGAGACTGCGGACTCGGTGGGGGTTGTGGTTGCGGATGCGGATGTCGAGGACACGGATGAAGATGAGGACTTGGACGTAGATGTAGATGTAGACGTAGATGTCGTGGCCGATGTAGAGGTAGACTCCAAAGTCAGCGTAGTAGTTTGGTGTTTGGCATCAATCTCCCTTTCAAGCAGGACATCAAAAGCTGCAAAGGATTCACTAGCATTCTTCCTCCATACTCCGCACGAGTATCCCGCCCTAGAAGCACACTTGGTGTCGCGGTATATCGAGACACATAGATCTGATCCCTCAGGGTCCCAGGAAAAGGGCTTTTCTTTGCCGATGGGGGAATTTGTGCAGTTCTGTGCCTCGTTGCCGCGGGCTATTTCAGTAGCATCGGTTGAATTGGTATAGCTGAAGGTCCATGCGTTGGCTAGTGGAATTAGGAACAGTGCGTGTAGTGGTAGTATCATGGCGACGTGTGTCTTTTGAAAGGTGAATCGAGGCAGAAAGAAGAACAAGATCGGTAGGATTAGACTTTCAGTTGTTAAATGTGTGAGGGGGCAACATGTCGTAATATACAGAGCGCAGGGACCCTGATCGCTTGTTTAATTTGCAGAGAATAAACCTCGTATTGAAATGAGCCTCGTCCGTGGTGGGTATTCTCTAGCCTATGCCTGAAGCCAGTTAAAGCCCCTGGTTTTGGACCCTAAGATGACTGTAGCGGCCGATCTATACCGGGTGGGGAAAAGACGGGCGAAGACCAAGGAGCTAGTTTGAAATGCAGATTAACGCGGTCTCTAGTGCATCTCTAGGATGGGAGATTTTGTCAGTATGAATTAGTCGCGTGGGTCGTGGGAGAATCAAATTGCTCCATCCCGTAGTCACAACCTAAAACAGTCACCACTTAAACCCGATTCCAATCTCGATGTGTGCTAATAACCTTCGTGTGGTGGCTGTATAGCGTGAATATACCATGCAAGTCAATATCTAGCCCCTGGTGGCTGACCATTTCCGAGAATACGGGGTGCAGCATTCCTGTGCTCTTACTTCGTACCATCCCTGTCAGAATGATACTCTTAATCAGAATACGGAGTACTTTAGCTATTTCTGTCCATATGCTGCGAAAACTGCAAAATTGGAGTCTCGGCTTGCAGCTATTTCGTCTGTGGGGTATGGTGATTGGTGCCCTGTGTGCCGAATACGAGGTGATGAGCATGTGAAAAAAAAAGTTTTCAACAGTAGACCATCGTATTATCTGCTGTATTGTGGGGGAAGACAAAGATAAATGCATGTTACTTTCTGTAAGGCAGTATATAAGCAGTTTGTTACTCTCTTTCCTTTCGTCTTTTACAGATCATCATTGAGTAGGGGGGAAAAAAACGCACGGCACTGCCAAGAGTTGCGGGACGACAATGCTTGGTCGCATCAAGGAGTTGGGCTTCTGATAGGGGTTTAAGTGGAAATTAAACTTTGGGGGACTCTGTTGCGATTGAATATGATTCTCTGCGCTCCGAAATCGTTCACTTGTATTTGTGGATGTGCGTTCATTTCTTTGGTAAAGGCTAAATTTCGGATGCCTGAGCCACAATGGTTTATAGACCGTTGTCTTTTGTGCACGGGCGTGAATGCAATCAACAGCAACATGTGATTGTATGTGATTTTTCACCCTTGCTTTGGCAATGATCAGTAACAAAGTATGTTGTAGTTGCCCAGGTGGCCTTTAACTATTGCCAACAGTTCATGCGACCAGATATGACGTCAAACCACGTTTTCTCAAAGGTATGATGCGCACAAAGTTCTTGCTAGAGACGATATAGTTGATTATCATGACTCTCAAAGAGTGTCTATATTCAGGTCTACTGCGAGGTCAAAAATATACTCACCACTGTGTATAGTTACTAATGATAGACATTGTGACCCCCATTTTCCAGAAAGGCCAGTCATATTAAACTAGGCTATCACCAGGTACCTGACGAGCCAAGCTTAGAACATGATTGATGGGTGACGTAGCAGTGCCGGTACGACCACAGAGGTGTCCGGAATTCCTAGTTTGTTGGTCGTAGTCGTTGCACCACATGCGGTTATTCCAGCACACTCGACCACAAGCTTCTTTGATTCGCAAACTACATAAATAGCGACTGGTCAAATTACATCGAGTTTACAGCTCGCCATGGGCTTGTAAAGGCAGTTAGAGCTTGTGCTTCCATATCGGAGCACCGCGGAGCTTGCCTTCTGGTATCTTTAGCCTTCAAAGGGCAATAGCCACGGTAAAGAATTACCGGGCTCCAATCAAACTTGGAGCCTGTCTCAGCTTAAAGGTCAACTAAGGACGATGCTAGGTACCAGGAGAGCCAGCATCATCGATTGGCAATGATCCTTGTCCGTCGCGTGCCGGAGATTCCCCTGATGAGGGAAAGCAACGCTGGTGAGCTTGAGCACTTGTCCCAACATCCCCCGGACAAAATCACCATCATCTGCTAGATCAATCATTGAGAATCCATTGCAATTTACCAGTCAGTCTTAATCTCACTGTGGTCTGAGCTCGTCTTCTACAGTTGTCTTGTTATTGGTGCGACAGTAGGTGTCTTTCCCCCAAGACTTTGAGATATTTCTTTCCATCGTTGTTTTCGTCGGTAGTTATCATTGGTCATGGCGTTGATGTAGTTCTGATACAATGAGATCTGAACGATTGCTGAAATATACTTTATATAGCCGAGTCATCGATCGAGATCGCCAAGCCGCAATATCCAGTGAGAATATACCTTTCAATCCAGGGCCCTTGGCCCCTCTTCTTAAATGAGGCAGCCGATGAGTCCATTATCTAGCCGACGACTTACTTATAAAACAGAAATACACTGTTGACTTACCACCATTCCGATAGTATGGCGGCGATCAAAATAATCCATCACACCAAGTCCGCATCCCTGTCTCTCCATCAGATTGTCGAACGATCGGGCCACAAGGGCAACTGGGCTAACAGGAACCGCGGGGTGGTGCTTGTTTTCTGCATCGTTTTTCTCGTCGTGGTTGGAATCATGGCACTATTTGGGTATCGACGAATGTTGCAACGGAAAGCCAACAAGGAGTCCTATGAGACGACGAGTGACTAGCTCATCCCGCACTCTGCGACCTTGGCACTGGGATTGCCATGCAGTCGGACTCGAAGACGGATGGCCTCACTATAATCGGCAGGTGCGTCTGGGATTTGGGCCACCAAGATGGGCTTCTCAAAGTCGGTGATGTACGTTTGTGCGGGTTGATGTTCGACTTGGTATTTGGCTCTAGCGAATCCCCATTATGCAACTTCAAGTGAGATGGGCAGTTTCCGCGAGCATAGCATCAATAATGTCCAAGTGTAAACAATATGGTCTCCTTCATGTTAAAGATCAATAGTAATCAACAATACGAACCTTGGTTTGGCTTGCAACTATTTCTGATGTATGTGTCTTTTGTTGCTTTTTGGGCAACGCGTTTCATAACGAGCTCGATGAAGGCATTGTCATGGACTAATATTCGCTCTGGGCCGTCCAAACAGACCGCAGCTAATTAGTAAATTCCAAAATTCTATTTGCTTTTTACAAAAGCGAAAGGGCGATGGACTGTGGGGAAAATAACTCGGGGGCCCTGACACCATGTGGTTTCCTCCTATTTCAACACCTTGAACAAATTTCACCTTGGCATGTCATTCATCATCGCTTTGATTGTCGGCTAATCCTCGAGAAAATGCTGTTTGAGGTAAAAAGTAAACCTTATATTTCTTTCGAACCCGACGAATCTGACATCCCATCCCTTGTTGTGTGATCAAAACTGACCTGACCCTCAAGACCTTGGAACTCAGCAGTCACTTAGAAAAATGAAAATTTCTAACAGCGCCTCGAGTTTGATCTCCCGGAATTGACTTTGTTTTATCGAATGTACAAAATTGGGATACTTGCTACTCAGGGCCTTGCAGTCTTGGTGCCACGAAGATTGGGTTCGAAGTCAGAGAGCAAAGCCTCTGGTTCCGCTGGCAGAGGAGATCGATTTCACCCCTCATTCTGATAAATCTAGCTGTGTAGGTTCAAGGAGAGGAAGAAAAACACACAATTGGCCCCAGGAAAGTGCATCAGAGAAAGCCAAACAAAGTCCCCATAAAGACCCAAAGAGAGGTCTGACAAGGTCTGAGCAGGCACCAAGCGTTTTAGTGCAACATCCAACCTTTGGGTAGATGGACCAACCTAACCCTGTTATTTTCTTCGTGGGTTCAACTCTTGGATTTGTCTGGTCCATACACGTTGCGTTACTCTGTGCAATGGGATGCACACTCGCATATTTTACCCCCAAAACATGGAAAGCAGGTTGGGGGAACGTGGGAAATTGTGAGGTTTGGGATCTTCCTTGGAATTGCTATTCTTAGATCTGTCTTAGATGTGAGGGAATCTTGTATAATATCACACACTCGTCGTGTTTCGTGGGGGGCCTCTCCGTTTCACATAGACTCATTTGCTGAGGCTGGCTAGATGGCTGAAACAAATCGTATTTCACTTCCCGTGGATACCAGATGCTTTACAGATCTAGACTTGCCCTGTGCAACGAGAGGGAGTAACGAGGTAGAGGAGCAACATAGGGCTACAGTCAACATTTGTGTATACCCCCCGTTTGAAGCGAGCATAATACATATATTCTAACTGTTCAAGTCTTAAGTCACTGCCACAGATGAAATGGTTGAAGGAAAATAATACAGTAGGCCACTTAACTAACATCACTATGCGAGATTATGTCAGAAATAATTATGGCAATCTCTCTCAACCATTTCTCCGGTTCCTGTGTGCATCTGCACCTTGTACAGAACCAGAATAAGCCTCTCATAATGTCGGTCAATTCTTCTTCTAGCCCTCCCAGAGACATTTCCCCTATATGCCACAGCAATTTCCTCTTCTGCTGATACTCTAGAGACAGTCACCATACGTCTATCCCATCGTTTCGGATTATTAAAGTGGAATCATGAGTTCAGAAGCAGGCCCAACTAGCATTCGTCCAATTGATGACAAGGGAAAGAGGAAACGGCCCGAGTCACCGTCTCAAGACCCGATGTCTAAGAAGGTTAATTTTCTGTACTTATGTTTGAGGCCATGGCACTGACTCTCAATTCCATAGTCCAAGGATATGAAGATCCCCCAGAGACAGTCAGCCAGGATTGTCTCGCGGAAGGTAAGATGCAGGTACTCCTGCCATAATACCGCATATTCACTCCAAGAATCAGGAAAAAGCCGATGGTCTAGATCTTGGTGACACATTCCCCAAGGAAACTTCATCTCAATATCTACAGGTCCCTGTGGTGCCTCATATTGCGGTGAGCAAACATAGAAATTCCCCGTATTTGACAACGGCTAATTCCGGAGAGGAAAGTCACCGTGGCCTACTGGAGCGAGTTCGGCGAGTCATTCTGATCACACACTCGACGACCTTGGGAACTTCAAAATGTTCCTACGTGACTCCCGTGACGAGGCAGAGCTAGCCGTGTATGTTGGCCTTCAGAACAAACACGACCTCAGACATTTTGCCTTGTCTTGGCCTGTCATCAAGACCTGGATTAGGGCACCACATAAGCAGACTCACTCGCTGAAGGTTGAGATAAACCATCTCATCCAGGAAGGCAAAGAATTGCCCTGTATCGAAGATCCTTATGAAATTTGGCCGCAACGTTCCCGGGAGTCAGAAGAGCACGCCTCCTTGAGGCTAAAACATATCATGGCATGGCATCTGGTGCAGATGTCTAAGGACATAGAGGAGTACATCAGGTCCAGTGACCTAGATAACTTCCACCGCACAAGGAGATATCGCGGGGAACTAAGCGCGATGCTGGAGCTCGATATCCCGCTAGACAACATTTCCCATCCCCGTCCCCAGCTCATATCTTGGAGAAACGAGCTGAACGATAGGTGTGATCGCTGCTGGTCAATCTTGGGATACATCTCATGGATTCCTTATATGAAGTCTTGGGAAAAGGCCCTGGGATTCTTCGTCTCCTCAGAAAATAAGGCGGTCACGTATGGCAGCGGGATGCCGACAGCGACAAGAGCAAGGCCAAACCACCTTAGACTAGCTCAGCAATGCTCGTCTTCATCTCCCGAGGGAAAAACCAAAGCCATCCCCCTAATTCAGGTAAAGGTAACCTGGGATAGCGACGAAAACACACATAGGAACGCGGATCTGTGCCGCGTCCTCTCATCTATCGTGCATGAGGGGAAATTACTCCCTCCAGCAGATCAGACGATGACACAGGACCCTCGACTGTGCAGGACAGCTGCATCATTCCGGGACATTATTCGACATATGATGTCCTGTGGTGGTTATGGATTAAATTTGTATGATATGAAGTTGTCGTATCGATCGGAGACAGATAGTTGCTATTATCAGATCGACGCGTTCCGATCCCAGTGGAAGGTATTGCACGGGGTATTTTCAGACCCGGCTAACTCCAATTTTGTGATTCGGGTGCTTCTTGATGTTCATGATTATCGAAGTGGGGAGATATATGAAACGACTGAACTACCACCGGCATACTGAATACCACCTTTCGATGCCAACCGTACCTCAACGTCTCAGGAGTGGCTTCTATCTAGGAATCTTCAACAGAAGTACTAAGGTTGGTTTGGATTTCTTTTTTCTTTTTTCTTTTTTTTTTTTTTCCTGCGTTTCTGTCGTTTTCTTCCGCCATTTTTCTCTTCCAGCTTCGATGAGTTGAGTCAGATCATGAAACCCACCCATGCAGACTCGGAAAATATACTCAAAGGACCGCCTATGTGATGACCTTGTCCAATATATTATCGTTTAGCCCATTAGCTCCAATGATGACAGTTATGTAGTACGAGACACGGGGGTTTTAACAACCGTCCCATCTCTTAGGTCCTAATGGTACCTTTTGCAATTTGGGAATACTTATAGCACTTAGAATATGACAACATCAGTTCACGGGATATCCCGTTTCCCAAATTTTTTTCTGCACTATAAGCCCATGTTATGGAGAATAAAGGGAAATACACGGATATAATTCTTCCACCAATCACCAATCCCCCACACTTTGATAATCCTTGGGGCGCCACCAAAGCCATGCATCCAGCCAACGCCAACCGGCTTTCCTCGCAAGCAAGGCCTCAAGCAACATACCCTAGACCAGAGCCATTGCTGAATGGACGGAGAAAATGTCAGGCGATATTTCCATCCAGTGGGACCCGCATTCCCCCGCCACCAATTTCCCCAATTCGTTCCCCAGTCTCCACACCCGGAGCCCCGGACTATCAGAGTCGGCATCTTTGGGGGGTTATCAATATAGTGAGATGATGCTCAAGCCGTTTAAATGCTTGTAATTCTTATAATGCCGCTCGGCATTATGCCGATTGATCTCTCGGTCAAATATAAATCGGGTCCCAGCCCGACTAAATGGTGCTTTTCCTTTTTCTTTCTTCCTTTTGTGTTACGAAAGACTCATCCCGAAGTCAATCTTTATTCCGGCGATAGATTGTCTGAGGATATTATCCAACCTACTCGAAGATGGGTTTCGTCAATTTCAAGAACTATCGGGTCTACATCCTGACCTCGGTGGCCTATCTGGGCTCCTTGCTCTTTGGTTAGCGGATTTGGTCAATCCAATCACAGAATGTTACTCACACACCTTCCCTAGGTTATGACACGGGTGTCATGGGGTCAGTCCTGGCCCTCTCAAGTTTCAAAAAAGACTTCGGCCTCCCCGTAGAGTCATCCGGATTCAGCGACGAGAAGAACGCTCAGATCTCCTCCAATGTGGTGTCGCTACTCACAGCAGGATGTTTTTTCGGATCCATCTTCGCTGCGTACATGAACGACAGACTGGGCCGGAGATACTCGCTGATGATTTTCGCTGTGATCTTCCTAGTAGGAGCAGCCGTCCAAGTTGGAGCTCACCATGAGATCGGCGTGATCTATGGTGGACGTGTCATCGCCGGTTTCGGTATCGGTGGTATGTCCAGCATCACCCCTGTGTTTGTCAGTGAGAACTGCCCTCCGGCAACCCGTGGCCGTGTTGCCGGTCTCTTCCAGGAGTTCCTGGTGATTGGTAGTACCTTCGCCTACTGGCTGAACTATGGCGTCTCGCTTCATGTTCCTGAAGGCACAAGCCAATGGCGTATCCCAGTTGCCATCCAGCTTATTCCGGGTGGCTTAATGCTCATTGGATTATTCTTCCTGAAAGAGTCTCCTCGCTGGTTGCTGACGAAAGGCCGCCAAGACGACGCACTCAATTCCCTCGCTTACATTCGTAACGAGTCTGAAAACAGCGAGGCTGTTCAACTCGAGTTTGCTGAAATATCAGCTGCTATTCACGAAGAGTCGCAGGCTACCGAGGGTCTGACGTGGAGAGAATGCCTGAAGCCAAGCAACCGATACCGCTTCTTCCTAGCATTCGTCCTGATGTTCTGGCAGCAGTTTTCCGGAACAAACAGCATAGGATATTATGCTCCTCAGATCTTTGCAAGTGTAAGTACACCGCAGTATCTATATACCACAACATCTTCTCCCATTTTCTGGATTGGCATCAATCTAACCTTTTCCACAATTTCAGGTCGGATTGAGCAAAACGGACTCCTCCTTGTTTGCTACTGGTATCTACGGAACAGTCAAGGTGGTTGCAACTGCGATTTTCCTGGTCGTCGGTATCGATCGCTGGGGCCGGAAGAAGAGTTTGATTGGTGGTGCCGCCTGGATGGCTAGTATGATGTTCATCATTGGAGCAGTCTTGGCTACCAATCCCCCCGATACAAAAGCCACATCCGTCTCATCGGCGTCCACCGCCATGGTTGCGATGATTTATCTATATGTCATCGGATACTCCGCGTCCTGGGGACCAGTTCCTTGGGTCTATCTTGGCGAGGTGAGTTGTTCACTCTATATTCTTACCCATTGCAGCCGACCAACATTGTTTATTCCGACAGATCTTCCCAACTCGTCTTCGCGCCTACGGTGTCGGTTTCGGTGCCGCCACACAATGGCTGTTCAACTTCGTCATCACTGAGGTTACCCCTCGTGCTATCAATAAGATTGGCTGGAAAACCTTCCTCATGTTTGGCATCTTTTGCTTTGCCATGGGTACCTTCGTCATCGTATTTTTCAAAGAAACCAAAGGCCGGACCCTGGAGGAGATGGATCTCATTTTCGGTGCTGTTGATGAGCAGCAGAGACGCGCTGATGTGGAACACACCTTGCAAAAGACTCAAATTATGCATGAAGAGCATGCAGACACGACAGAGACTGCGAAGACTACAGAGACTCCAGAGCACAAGGAGTAAATGGATAATAGAGTTATTGATCCCCTATATTAAGTCATACATGGATCCAAGAATACTACATTATATATCCATAGATCAGTATAAACAACATATATGAACATTTGACGGGGGTTTTAACGGTGGAGTACAAAACTCGTATGCCTCTACCCAGCATACCTCATCACCGAGCCCCACAATAGATACCGCGGGGAACTTCGAGAATTCCCACTCCCGCGTCACTTTCTTTTTGCCACATGCGTTGACGCGAACAATCTCGATGGGATCTCTCGACGAAACATGCGCTTCTTTGCGCGCCCAGATCATCGCGACGGAAACACAACTTGCTGGGCTGAAACGCGACCTTGCAAACGCCGAACAAGCGGCGCAATCGGAGACCGCACCGACTGCGGAAATCCGGCACGAGGACCAGAATGGCGAAGGAAGGCGGTGGCCTTTGCTCCAGGAGGAATACAAACGATATGGACGGCAAATGATTGTTTCGCAAGTTGGTTTGAAAGGTTGGCCATGGCTTCGTTTTGGCAGAGATATGGGAATTTCTCGCCTTGAACAGTGTGACTAATCGCGATTTCAATGAATTTACAGGTCAACTGAAACTCCGATCGGCTAGAGTTTTGCTCGTTGGAGCCGGAGGACTGGGATGTCCCGCTGCGCAGTATCTCGCTGGTGCTGGCGTTGGAACTATCGGGCTCATCGATGGGGATACAGTCGAGGTATCGAACCTCCATCGTCAGGTCCTACACCGGACGAAGAATGTGGGGAAGTACAAGGTTGACAGCGCAATTGAGTCCTTGAAAGAGTAAGTGGATCTGTGTAGGAATGTTGAGCGACGCGCTGACGATTTCTTGCAGACTGAATCCGCATCCCACGTATATTGCCCATCGAACACACCTCACGCCTGAGGCAGCACCAGCGGTCTTCCAGGACTATGATCTTATTCTCGACTGCACTGATAACCCGGCGACCCGTTATCTAATCTCTGACACTGCAGTGCTTCTTGGAAAACCATTGGTCTCTGCGTCCGCCCTGCGCACCGAGGGACAGCTGATGGTGTTGAACAACCCGCCCCGTGCGCCGGGCGACAAGACTGGAGGACCGTGCTATCGGTGTGTGTTCCCTAAACCACCACCGGCTGATAGTGTGGTCAGTTGTGCGGATGGGGGTATCCTGGGGCCGGTTGTTGGGACAATGGGTGTCTTGCAAGCCCTAGAGGCAATCAAGGTCATCACTACCCCTGATATTAACAGATGTCGTGCACAGGATCCCCCGTCTTTGCATATCTTCTCCGCCTACTCATCGCCTCTAGTCCGCACAATCCGTCTGCGTTCGCGCCGGGCCAATTGTGCCGTCTGCTCTGCTGAGGCAACTGTGACACTGGATACAATAAAATCAGGGTCAATGGACTATGTGTTCTTTTGTGGATCCACAAATTTGCCCTCCTTACTTGGTCCCGAGGAACGTATCTCTGCTCGAGAATACAACGAGAGACACCCAAATGTCACCTCGGATTCGTCACAGCTCCATACGATAATTGACGTCCGAGACGAAGCTCAATTTGGGATCTGCAGTCTGGAGAATAGTATTAACATTCCTATCTCAAATATCCTTTCCTCGGGTTATACTGCTGGGTTACAGGGGGATGGTAACGGGCAAGCTGAACAATTCCCTTCTTGGTTACCGTCCGAGGTTGCCTCGTCTGAGTCTACGAACCCAATCTACGTCGTCTGCCGCCTAGGAAACGACTCTCAGATTGTCGTCAAGAAAATGAAAGAGTTGGGACTAGATCAGCATGGAAAGAGATTCATTGGTGACATTCGCGGGGGACTACGATCATGGAAAGAACAAGTGGATCCCTCGTGGCCCGAATACTAAATGAATCATGTCGCTCACATGAAATCACTATCCGAACTATATCCTTTCGTTTTCCTGTTTTTACCCACCAACCAGCCTCCAGTGCCCACATCACAGTCAATGACACTATGAGTTGTGGCTTCTAAATCATGACTTTATCTATATCCACCACCACTCAGTGTGTACCCGGCCCTCATCGAGGTTACCGAGTGCCTCAAAAGCGCCACGGCTAACGTCGATGTCAAACTCCCCACATCCCTCGCAACGATCCACCAGAGTGACATCTATACCCCTGTCGCCCCGTTTGATGTGGATCAACCGGCCACAAAGTGGATTGTGGTTGGGGTTGCCGTCTACATTCGCACGGTCATAAACAAAATGAGACACGGCACACACGTAGTCCCACGCGTTATTCCACCAGCCGCATGCTCCAACCCCGGTGTCATACCAGGTTAGATCGCCGCCAAGGGTGTGTTCTGCGCGGGGGCTATGTGTATTGTTCCATTGGCTGGGGCTGGGGGCAGAGTTAGCATGAGCCTCGATGGAGCGTGAATCTAGGGACAGGCAGGAATAAAAATAACACACAAGTTTGCATTAGTTTACTTACTTGCTGAGATCATGAGAAGTGGCATTTTCATGAGTATCCATTGGAGCCCCCACAGCTAATCCCGTGAAGAGGAATGCCATCATGGCGATGGCCTTGCACTTGAAGATTGCATTACAAGTCATTGTCAGGTCTTCTCTTTCTTGCTTTTCAGCAAAGTCGGTGGTTCTGGTTGTCCATTTCAGGTCAAAGTTGGGGAATTCCCTCGCTGTTTATATCATGTTCCCGTGAAGACATTTTGTACTTGAACGATCCATGTAATTACGCTCATCAAAATGCCGCGGAGTATCAGAAGCAAGACTAAAGAACTAAATCGGAGTATCTGAAATAACCGGAGTGAATGGAGCGTTTCGATGGAATTGTCGGGTTGTTGCTGTCTGTTTATTGGGAAGGACAGGAACGGAACAGCACTCATTTTGGACATTGTCAATTATTTAACTATTTCCATACCTCGCCGTAATATTATGTTAGAATCTCTTAAGAAAACTATAGTGCAGACCTCGGGGCACTGTCGAGTTTACAATGTACGAAAAATCGGAAGATCGGAGGAAGCAATATAACCCTAAAAGGAAGGATACACCCCGCAATTCATTCGGTATAGATCACACTTTATACGGGACAACTTTGAGTGTTTTTCAACTATTCATAGGTAGTTTATATCTTGATTCCATTTTATTAAGTGGTTTAGGACTTTTAGTGTATATTGCTCCCACTACGTATTTGCCCTTACCTCTTCTCTTTCTTTTATTTCGAAGTGTTGTTATATAAGCATTGAGATTATAAGGTTATAAGTAGTAGGTAGATATAGATTGAGAATATATACTCCTATACCTCTCTAAATCTATATCTAGATTAGTACCCCTAGGTTCCCTTGTATATAAAGTCGGGTATAAACCTGAACTACGAGTGCTAAATCGACCCGTATGCTCCAGAGCATATAGCCTTAAGCGTTCCCCTCTTCAATATCTACTTAGTTGCCACTTTCACTCTAGAAGAGAAACTTCTAAAAAGTTACGAGGATCTGAAGCCGTGCAACAAATATATCCAGTTTTATTTATATTCCCTTATCCAGAAAGACGCAATTCTTTTCCTCCAAAGATTCCGGAACGGAATTATTTTAGGTAACTAGCAGCCTGTTCCTCCAAACTCTTGGCAGGAGCACAGATGGATATTCTATAGAAGTCTCTTTCAATTTCATGGGGTTTGGTGGACTTCTATTTATGATTCTGATTCTTTGTTCAATGAAGTTATATAGTGCAGAGGGGAACGATGACCGGGATTACACCAAAGTATGATTTTGGCCCCTTCTCCCTACGGTATTCGACACGAAATTATTATTCTTAGACTAATTACAGCATTGCGGGTAGGATTGTACAAGGTGTGACGTAAGATAACATAACACAGTTTACAGCTTGTCAGCTTTAGCAAGAGTTCGAGTATCTAGTATCCGTGAGTAGACCTGCCGACCGAAACTTCATTGACAATCAGGTATGTCTTTTTTCTCTCCTAAAATCCTGCCTGTCTAACCCCTATGAGCGGTCTTGGTTCTGAGCTGTCCGATCTCCACTCAAATAATTCCGGGGAGATGGCGGAAGTAGCCCCGGGATTTGCGGAGAAGCTGGAGAAGCTGGTAATTAGTATCCCTTTGTTACATATATTTCGGCTAACACGCTGGGCGAGAGGCAAATAGGTGGTTAGCTCTCAATAGAGCATAATAACCTCAGACTATGATCAATATACGGTAGTTTTCGAAACTTGGATTCATCTCCCACAGCAAGCTTCAATTGAAGCCCATGGAATGCATTTACATGATACGTATATTGATCCTTTACGGGAAAAGAATTTCCGCAACTAGGCTCAGTAGGATGTAGTTGTAGTTATGTATTCACTGGGTAGCTATCTAAAGGATTATATATAAGTGCAGTTTGAATCAGCCAGTCCTTGCTTCCATCCTGAACCCATCCCATTCATGAGTGCAGCCATGAATTTATTCTTCAGCCTGCTGAGCCTGCTTTTAGTTTTCGCACATTCTTCCTGTTCTCTATTTTTTCATTCCTTATATCCTCTGGAGTTCGTGGTTTTTGCAAAACCAACAACCGCCCTGACCTACAAGCCACCTAAGATAGATACCCATCACCATTTCGTAACTGAATTCTATATTAAAGGAAAGTGGTAATGATACCAGTTTGGCTATCCTGCTGGACAACTAACAAAAGAGTAGCCCTGGAAGAGCTAGCGGCGATCCGTCCAGTTAGCCCACAGCTATCTTTAGAGAACATGAAATAAAATGGGATACAGAAAGCTATTATTTATTTGACTGCCCCAGGTGCAACAATTCCCCCAACTGACCAGGAAGGTCGACATCTGGCCTGCAAGGCTAATGAATATGCTGCGGGCCTGCGTGATAGACATCCTGACAAGTTTGGACTTTTCGCGCCTTTGCCCTCCCTGATGGATATAAAGGACATATTGAATGAGATACAGTATGCTATGGTTATTTTGAAAGCCAACGGTGCCACGCTGTTCACGAGATACTGTGATGGCAATAACTATTTAGGCCATTCAATGTTTACGCCCATTTTGGCGGAGCTCGGTAAGCGCAAGGCAGCGACTTTTATCCCTCCTACCCACCCAGTAGACCTTGCAAGACTCCTTTCTACGACCATCTATAGACTATCTATAGGAAACAAAAAAGGCAGCCGTCGATATGACTATCAAATGGCAGACTGATCGAACCGATGGGCATAATCCTAGCCAGTCCTATCTAATAGCCCCATTGTTCAAATCACCAAAAAGCCAATAAATATAGCAAATGAATTATTGAGTCTATCAAACGAAAGAATTATATCGTGAAGAATCCTGATATTTGGCCTCACAAGTCAGGCATCAACATCCAAATTTTATATGCGGAGAGCATTCCTCCCCACATGTGGTAGCCAATCACTCGAGGGTGGGGTGAACTGCAAACATCTACGACGTGATGGGGACTTTAATCCGACTTCTTTGTTCTTTCAAATTACTCCACCAGCTCTGGAGGCTTGTCTAGATCTATCGCGTTCTTGCCCGCGTTGCAGATCCCCCTCATTTGAAGGTCACGTGGACCATGCCGCGTTTCTGAAGAATTGGATCTTTTGTGGCTGGGCCGAGGCACATCACTGTGTGACCCCTGTGTGAATATGGCGCATGTTCGATCCCATCAGTCGGGCTCATCCTTCGGGTCGTCGCCATCGCCAGATGCGCAAGATGACCCTAACAAGGAGAAAGCTTCACTCTTCGGTTTTGTTAAAAAGACATGGCAGAAAACGGGCTTGGACAGACCCACCATCCTCTTGATGATGAAGTGAGTTCAGGATCAAGCTTCCAATGTTCCATAGTAGGAAACCTCTAACAGCTACTATAGAGGCGGTATCCCACCCACAATAGCTGTTTCTATGTGAGTTATCAACCTTCGAAGTTCTCGGTTTATCAGAAAAACCCTGACCCTTAGTCTAGCTACCAATCCAAGCCTGTTGCCAACGAGTACACAACCTTAGGCTATCTCGTGGCCATCGTCTCTATCCTGGGCTTTGCGATCATGCCCCGCGCAAAGTTTATCCAGATGATGATCTTTGACGTTTTGGCTGTCTGCATAGCAGCATGTTTGGCTCTGTTGACAATGTTCTGCAGTGTCAGGGCACGTCAACACACCTCAAATAGCCCCACTGATGCATACAATTCATCCGCATCTGCTGTCAGTGGTTTGTGGCTGTTCATTCAAATCTGGATGGTTCACACCTTCCGCGCCAAATACCCGCAGCTGCAATTCCCCGTTATTATTTACGCAATCTTCGCGAACATTTCTTCAATATACGCCCCGCAAATGAAGAACATGACAGCTGCTTTTGCCATGGTGAGCCAATTGCTTAAATCATGCCTTACTGGCCTCGGCATTTCAACAGCAACATCACTATTCATCCTGCCGATGACGTCACGTCAGGTCGTCTTCAAACAAATGGCAGGCTACATTGGCGGGCTTCGCTCGGCTTTGAATGCCCATGCTCTATACTTCCAATCATTGGAAAGAGACGATATGTTTGGTCGCACGGAGACATATGATGACGCCCGTGAGAAGTTTGGCAAGAATGGAAAGATCTACAGTCCCGAGGCAGAAGCCATCCGCGGTGCGGTGCGACAGATCACAGATCTCCACGCCAAACTTCATGGTGATCTCACATTTGCGAAGCGTGAGGTTGCATTGGGAAAATTAGGACCTGATGATCTTCAGGCCATCTTCCGTCATCTTCGCCAGATTATGATCCCGGTTGTGGGGTTGAGCTTCGTGGTGGATATCTTTCAGCGACTGTCAGACTATAACAGATGGAATCAGCCCATTGACCTAAATGAGCCTGTAGTCCCAGAGGATATCCGACAACGCGTTGTGCACGAGTGGAATGATATCATGAGGGCGGTTCACGATCCTTTCGCAGTAATGATCCAAACTATTGATGAGGGATTGCTACATACGTCATATATTTTCGGGCTAACAAAGCCACCCAAACGTAAAACGACAGCGAAATCTTCAAATGAGAATTCAACGGAGGGAGGCGAAGATGTCGAGGCCACAGCCGAGGGCACTGCTCCCGGAGAGAAAGCATTTACCCAGCATTTTGAAAAGAAACTTGGCGAATTTCGAAGTGCGAAACGCCTTGCTTTGCAAACATGGGCTGAGGAGAAGGGTGTCACGCTCCCTCCCGACTTTTTCGATCACCCTGCTTCAGCTAAAATGTTGGACACCGATTTTTTGGATACCTCGGCTACGCAAAAAGAGCGAAGCCGACGACAGCTGTATCTATTTCTCTATGTAAGCCTCTGTCTACCAGTCAGTCAACATGATGAAAGCTAACGTAAACTCAGATGGAGCAATTGCTGTACTCGACCGGTCAAACCGTGCTCGACTTTGTCCGCTATGCCAATCATGTTGAGGCGAAAGGGAAGCTATCGAAGACTCGACTCATCATTCCCGGTGGTAAGCGAGTTTGGAAGTGGGCCAAGTCCTTTTTGACTGCTCAGGATCATGAAGATGATAATATGGGTGACATTCATACACAAAACAACATACTGCAGCTTGGCGAGGCGTATAAACTGCGGAAAGACCCAGAGCACTTACCACCGACTACTCTCTTTGAAAGGATTGGAGACAGAATTCGTGTCATCCCGGGATTCCTTCGCTCATTTGAGTCGACATACGGTTTCCGTGTTGCCTGTGCCACCATGACTGTTGCAGTAATCGGGTTCCTACGCGATACTCAGACCTTCTTTACTGCCCAAAGGTTAGTGTGGGCCTTGATCATGATCAATCTCAGCATGTCACCCACCTCAGGACAGAGCATTTTCAGTTTCGTGTTGCGGATTTTGGGTACATTCCTTGCAATGGTAGCAAGTCTTTTGATCTGGTATATTCCAGGTAAACAGACACCGGGTATCATCGTTTTCCTGTTCATATTTGTGTCCATGGCCTTCTACATCCCCATCAAGATGTTCCGCTTCCGAGCAGTCGGGATCATCAGCATCATCACTACAAGCATGATCATTGGATATGAACTCCAAGTTCGCCGAGTCGGCGAGGCTGTCGCGACATCCAATGGACAGCCCTTCTACCCTATTTACCTCCTGGCGCCTTATCGCTTGGCTGTTGTGGCGGGCGGTATAGCTGTCGCATTTATTTGGACATTCTTCCCATATCCAATTTCTGAGCATTCAGTCCTCCGTCAAAGTCTAGGTGCATCGTTGTATCTCCTGGCAAACTACTACTCCATCATCCACGAGACGATCTCCGGTCGTATGCGTGGGGACGAGGGTGAATACCTACTCAAGACCTCTTCCGGTCGTAAACTTGAGAAAGCACGACACAAAGTGTTCTCAAAGCAGATGCTTATGCTAGCCGGTCTACGGACATACTCGGGGTTCCTTCGCTGGGAGGTTCCGGTTGGCGGTCGATTCCCTAAGAAGCAGTATGATTCGATTATTATCTGTGTAGAAAAGTATGCCATGCCCTCCCACATCCTTTGCTGGTACTAACAGTGCTTATCCTTTAGCATCGTGAACTACCTCAGCTTGCTAGGGTATGCATCCGATACACTCATGAATCTCGGCGACAGCGAAGATCCTACAGATACCGCCTGGATGACCGATTTCCGGCGGCTGATCAATACTGCCAAAGTGACGACTCACGAGGTCACATCTTTGCTCTGCCTTCTCTCTGCTAGTATTACGAACCGACAACCTCTACCGCCATATCTCAAAGCACCCCGTCCGTACAGCTTCACAAAGCGCCTTATGGATCTTGACAGTGACCTTCTTAGTCTCCGACACATTGCCGAGCCGGGATTCGCGGCATTTGCAGTTCTGCAAATCTCGACCCGCTGCATTGTCGGTGATATGGACAGATTACTTCGGTAGGTTTCTAATAGAAAGTTTGTTGTTAGACCTAGCCAGGTTTGCTAATTGGGCTGTTGATCCTAGGCTTGTCAAAGGATTAGTCGGCGAATTAGACTTCTCTTTCCACGCTGTAAGCACAGGAGAGTCAATGGCCGAGTCGCGAATGCCCTCTCGGGCAGGATCAAGGGCGGATCTAAGCGAGTATGCATCATCGCAACGTGGTGATCGGCACAAGAACGATTGATTTATTGTCTTTCCCTTTGGTCTGTTGGCGGTTGCTAGTCTTTCCGTACATATTTTGGCGTGGCTTGTACATAATGAGATGACTGGCGTCATTCTATCATTGCCTTCATCAATGCATAAGGTGAGTTGTACAAATTACTGCGGTAGATCTCGCAATCAACAATACCCCGCAATATAGTTTTCCGCAATTAGTCCATCTGCATAACCAGACTTTAGCAACCAACCATCAGCCATCCTCCTTCCTCTCCATTCGCATATCTTCGGTCTAAACAAACCATAATGACCGAAGTCAAAGTCGGCCAAGCTCTCTTCTCCCAATCTGCCGGTAAAACAGTCTTGATAACCGGTGCTGCGCGCGGGATCGGAGCTGCAACCGCGGTCCTATTCAACTCCCACGGTGCCAATGTCGTTCTCGCCGACCTCCCCCAATTGCGAAACAGCGCCGAGGAAGTCATCCAGAAACAGATGAAATTCCCAAACAGCTCGATATTTGTATCTACCAACATTGTCAACTGGGCAGAGCTAACAGCATGCTTCGAAGAGGCGATCACCGCCTTCGGCAAAGTCGATATCGTTATAGCCAACGCGGGCATTATGGAGTCCGAGTCCGCCCTAGACATGAACAACGTGGATGCGAACGGACGTCTTCTCGAGAGTCAGGAGGCGGGGAGAGTTATTGATGTTAATTTAAAAGGAACATTGAACAGTGAATTTTCCCATTATCTTCAATATTCAATCTCACGTTAAATGCCAATTTCAGCTGGCTAGTATACTGACAACTTGCCTATCCATTTATACAAAACAGCTCTCCGCCTAGGGTTACACTATACGAGATCCTCCACGTCAACCACTACAGACCCTCAACCGACAAAGTCAATCTTACTAGTTGCATCCACATCGAGTTATTTCGGCGGCACAGGTGTAGCCGCCTATATCGCGTCGAAGCACGGCGTGCTAGGTCTCCTACGGGCGTGTCAGGATGTTGCGCGCTCACACGGTGTCCGGGTTAATGCTGTCGCACCGTTTCTGACACCGACTCATATCACGGCGGGCTTTGCGCACAAGTGGGATGAGGCTGGTCTTGAGAAAAATACTCCTGATCGAGTTGCGGAGGCTATTGCGGTTGTGGCATTAGATGAAGAGCGGGAGGGGAATTGTGTTTTAGTGAGTATATCTATTGCAAGGGGGTGACCCCGTATGGTGCTAACTCTCTTTTCTTTTGTGTAGGTTGCTGGTAAGTATCTTCGCGAGCTTGAGGAGCCTAGGGCAAGGCTCTTGCCTTCGTGGTTAGGGGCGGATCTCACGGAGTTTATGGGTCAGGCTATGCAGTTCTTTGTTAGTATTGGCGGATATGTTTTGCCTAAGAAGTATTAGAAGGAGGTAGTCGCATCTGCTTATTTTCGGGTTTCAGACCTATCCTAAATGGCAGAAAGTTGCGGAGGAACTTAGCGACGCGTGGAGCACTGTCGTATCTGTGTCCATATTCCAGCTTTCGGCTCGTAGAGGGTAGATGGTAGGCGTCATTCGGAAGAGTCCCTTAGCAGGGCGCAGCATTGTAGCAAGGGAAAGCATTATAGGAAAGGTAAACGAAGGTCACAGAGCAAAAGCCCTGTAAAGACCAATCCTATCACCAATGGCCAGCGATTCCCTCCGCCAAAGCATCATCCACAAATTCTACGTCAACCAGCCTCCGCTGGCCAAAACTCATGCCGCAGATCGATAGTCTTGTCATGTATCTTCTTCACTCTGCGCACTGTCTCGGCTACTTCTGGTGGGCTCACTCGAATCTGTAGATAACAGAGACGATACCAACGGCCTAATTAAAACCATCCATAAGCATATCAAGATATATTATCACGCATTTTACGGCCGTTCACCTGCAAGTTCCACAATCTCCTGATTCCCATTTCAGGAGACTAGGCCAGATGTCTCCCAGGGAGACTATCCACAAGAAGAAATCAAACTCCTGACGAAATATTTGGAATCTGATTTGAGCTTGTAAAAATAGGGGCATGCCTCCCTTTGAAATAGCGGGGGTGTCCCCAGCGGCGGCGAGTAGCCAACACGAGGCCAACGCAAGATAAGCCGGGGGCATCTCCACGGCTAGGCATGTGACGCTAGGAAGACGTTCGAAGAGGCTTCACTTCGCTGCCTATTAATTACTATTGAGATTTGGGAATTATAATTGAACTATTAGGTGCTTTTAGAAGTCTCTCCTTAGTTCTAACAAAAGAATTTCAAAGTCAAAGGTATGGCCTGGCGTTTCTCCGAGAATATGTATCTTATATATGCACTTTCATCCATTTAGCAACACTTTTATATGTAAAATCTGCGATACAACTTGAGGATACTACCACAAGATAGGCTACGTCAAGTTCACGAGAAAGCCCCCTTACATCATGCACGGAATGCTCGATGCACCTACATCACGACATCCAACAAGGGATGAGACTGGAATGTTAACTGTGCTAAGACCCTGGCACCCTTTAACCCATCATTCCCAGCGATTTGGGGCTAATATTCCCCGCGATAGAAGGTTTAAATAAGAAAATATCAAACTCCAGGCCAATAGCAATGCACTTACTATGTATCCCTTCTTTTGTGGAATTCACCTAAACGTCTCTTTCCAGGTTTCCCGACGACGAAGGAGGGGAGGGGGGAGCCCCTATTACACATCTCTTCCATCCCACATTAGTGTGGGTAACCTTGCAATTCTAGCTATGAAATTTCTTCCGGGAATCACTGTTCAGTTTCGATCGATGCCGCGATCGACCTCAGATACCACAGCACCCCGATTGTCGTGACGAACGACAACTTAACGACTAGTATATATAGCTCGAAGGGCCTTTCGACGGCCAGATTCAGCACAAATGGGACGCCATTCAATTACCGAAGAAATTTACGATGATGAGTCCAAAATCAACTTCGGTGTACCGGACAGTGTCCGAAGCGTGGACGGGATGACACACAACCCAGCGCTGGGGAGCTCAATTCAACTATTCGAGAGCGACCCTTCAACCGAGGAACAAAAAAGACGAATCGAAGTGCGAGAATGGCTGATCATTATCTGTATCGTTATTCTAGCAATGATGGATTCGTTCAATGCGACCATTTTAATCCCAGCCTTACCTGTATGCCACATGAAATACCCTCGAGCGTGATTTGATATCTACACTAGAACTGACCAGAAACTCAATCTAGGACCTGGCAAACGCATTCGCAAAGCCACTAGCAAGCACAATGTGGGTCAACACGGTATACCTCCTTTTCGGCGCAACCAGCCACCTCTACTTCACAATGATGAGCGAAGTCTTCAACCACGGACCCGTATGGATCATCGCTGTGGTCCTCGCAACAATCGGCACAGGAATCTGCTGCGGCTCGATGAGTCTAGCAGAGCTGATAATCGGCCGCATGATCCAGGGTATCGGCGGCGGCGGCGCAATGAGTCTGTGCTTCCTGGTAATGACCGAGACAGCGTCTGAATCCATGCACTCACGATATTCGTGCTATATCCTGTTGACGCGCATGTGTGGCGGCATCCTGGGACCCGTTATCGGAGGTTTGTTTGTGGATAACGCGGACTGGAGGTGGGTGTTTTATTTCAACCTCATTTTCTGTGCTCTTGGTTTGCTGGCTATTCCGTTCGCTGTGGATCTTCGCGCATTGAAATATATCCCGATGTCCAAATTGCGCGGTTTAGATTGGACAGGTAATACTTTGGCCTTTTTGGGGCTTGGGGCTATTCTGGTTGGTCTTTCTTACGGTGGAAGCTCGTATCATTGGGGCAACTGGCAGACGATTGTGCCTCTTGCGGTGGGCGCTGTGGTCCTTCTTGCACTTCTCTTCTATGAGACCAAGTGGGCTGTGTATCCACAGTTTGGGAGGAGGGTATTTCGCTCGAGGATGATGGCTATGACACACCTAGGGTGCTTTTTACATGGCTTTGTGGTTAGTCACCATTTTCTTTGCATCTCCTTCATGGTTTCTAACATACCCGTCTAGGTCTTTGCTCACTTGCAATTCTTCCCACTGTACTTTATTTCCACTCATTATATGTCCGTCACTTTGTCTGGAATCACCTTGCTAGCCATGGTTGGGCTTGCGATTGCGCCGGCTACGGTGGTTGGTGTAATTTTTGCGAAGGAGTTAAGATGTACCCAGTGGATCATCTCTGGCGGTTGGGTATTGACTGCCCTGACAAGTGGATGCTCTATTCTCTTGGATAACTCCACGCCGACCGTGGCGTGGGTATTTCTGTTGTTCACAGCAGGCCTTGGACATGGTCTGTTGCTTTCCAGTTACAATGTCCGCATCCAGAATCTGCCCAAAGACGGGGATGGATCCATGTCAACTCTGCCAACAACTATGTCATACTACATGCGAGCTTGGGGTATGGCAGTCGCGGTCCCTGTCGGGGGTGTTGTGTTGTTGAACTGCTTCGGCAATGGACTTGCAAGTGTTGAGCTGGATCGGGATATAGTAAACTCTGCCAACGGATATCTTATTCTTATGAAGGACGTGAGCATGACAAATAAACAGAGAGAAGCAGTTACAGTTGTTTCAGTCGCGGCCTTTCAAGGAGTATGGGATCTCATCACGGGCGTGGCTATCCTCGGCGGAGTTTCGTCCGGTTTCCTATGGCGAAAAAATTGAATGTGAATATTGAACGTGACAGAATTAAAACGCATTGGTAATTACTACATTTGTCGCAAACCGACCATCCCAAATTAGCACAGACAGCTAGCTTGATCGAGTACGGCGTCATGACAGGCAATGTAAGGGCAAGAAGCGAACGCATGGATTGAACTCTGGTAAGAATAACTCGAATTCCATGCTAAATGCTAATCTCACATAAGAATAAAAGTCATTGTCTCGGCTAAGGTCAAGGTCGTGGTAATCAGGCTGAAATAGGTTGTCCCGTGATGTTCGCTAGTCTTTCTAGCTCACTCGATCCGCTTTTATCCTTTAGCCTCTTTGGCACAACGAACTCTCGCTTCCCCTTGATTTTCCAGCCAGACAGTCTGTCTTTACCAAGCATCGCTAGCGTCTTCTTCTCAACGAGACTGTATTTGGAGGGATCGTCCTGGTCAAAGTTGAACGGTTGTTTCAAGGACACTGGCGGGTTGGTGATGACGCGTGGGTGTCTCAGGCTGTTGACAGAAATCGAGTGACACATCAAAGGATGGAGAAGAACGACATCGCCCACCTGACCGGTCATCTGGTGGAAGTCGCTGCAATTCTTAACAATATCCGAGTAAAAGGGCGTGTCCCCTGGATCTCCAATAGGCTCTTGGCCACGAGGATACATATATGGTGTCACACCCTCAGGATGATTGTACTAGAAACACACGAGTCAGAAAGACGTAAAAGTGGAATAAGAAGCTTGACCACCTACCAGATGCTGGGCAACATGTTTCATCGCCTCAGGGCATATCATAGTGCCACCTGCACGATCCTGGATATCGGTAAATAGGGGTATAACGAGCAGGGCTTGCTCTGGCGAATCAAGAAAATGGGTAAAGAAGTCGCCATCCACATGCCACCCCGGCAGATCAGCAGGATGGGGCCATGTGCCCTCGGACTCCGGCGAGCCGAGATTGACGATCAAGGCATCGTTCCAAGTGGCCGATTCCGGGGCTATGCGGTCTTCACCCCCGAGAAGCTCGCAGATGGCCGCCCATGCCTTGGGTGCAAAAGCTCTAACCGGCTCTTCCTTGTTGTCTCCCATGTGGGTAATTTCGGTCGTCCATGTTGACCTGTCTGTTGGTGATACACCGAGTCTAGTCCACACGTCGCCTGCCCATTCGGCTGCTTTCTCCCGCGAGAAACAGTCTGGTAGACGCACGTAGCCATATCTCATGAAGTGATCGATTTGCTCTTGTGAGAGCTTGTATTTGGGCTTGGCTGGCATTGTGTTTGGGTGCTCAGTGGCACTACAGAATGAACCCACATTTTAAGAAGATGAGAGATATAGACTCGTGCAATGATGGCAGTTACTTACTTGGAGAAGGTGCGTTGGCGTTACGTGACTGGGTCCCCTATTCTGCCGGTAACTCGGATCGCACCAATTAGAGGCTACCCCTTCACTCTTTGATTCGGGGCGATCCCCGGCATAAGACGGAAAGAAGGAAGCGGTGAACTAGGGTATACACCTCCCATTATTTGATATTCGCATTTCCTTTTCTTCAAGAATATGGCGTTTGCTTGGATCTGAACAAGATTCTCGTACCATTAACCGCCTAATAAAGTGGCGTTGCCAAGATACGAATTCCGGCTAAACACCGAAGCCTGGTGCTGTGCATGTCCCCCCGCAAATGAAGAATTCCCCCCAAATTTCCCCCAGGTTTCTTGGCATCACCATTCATATACCACTTATTTCATTTGCCTTCCACCGTGGCGTCCAGGCTAATGTGATTACTCAATCTGACACGGAGCATGCCATTCAGAGACTGAACCTGTCTGGAATACAGAAAAGCTCCCAACACGAATTACCCAAAACCTTGAGCAGAAACAGACCCAATGTCAACACAGCTGACCTAGCTCATACCTCAAATGAGCACGGAGGAATGTCAATAGTATACGCTTTGCCTTGTTCATATTTATTTATTTGTGGGCCTCGGGCCGCCCAATCCACACGATTATGGGGAAGACCAACATTTGTCTCGTATCCAAGGAAGGATTCTAAAACCGCGGCACACAGCTATGTACCCAAGTACGCCAGGCTAATTGAGACCCTGTGACTCGGCTGTTGTAGCCTATTTGACAGCGCCAATCGCATCTCTACGCCAAAGTTCAGAAGCTATGGGTTTAGCCTGGGCCTGATACACCATAACCCTAAAACCCGGGGATAGAACGTTTTTTTTTTTTTTTTTTTTTGCCCTACTAACATCCCCTATACGGCAAGGCTGGTCTGACATCCCACGAATCCGGCTAGTCCGTTCATGAATGGGCATTCCTAGTCCCGGCGCTGCACGGAATCCGTCCTAGCGTCTTGGGAAATATTCGAATTTCTTTGTTTCCATTTTTCCCAATGTGTTTCGATCGCGAAAACCGGGGAGAGCTGTCGACCCGAGCAAATCAGCCAAGACATCAGCTCTTATTCACCGGTTAATATCACAGCTTATTATCCTATGATGGCAAATTTGAATTGCTTAAAAACTCTGGGGGTTGCCCCTCTATCTCCATACTTCTCTCCTTGGTTGTGTTACAGGCTCGTGGACACAACATCTCGACATTCTACCTTGATACTTCATACACAGCATTCATCTGAGCAGACTATACAGACAACATGGGTATCGCTGTCGGAGCTTCGACTCTGCAGTCCGATTTGGACGCGACTCAAGCTTCAAAGCCTGAGTTGGAGAAGGTTAACTGGTGGCAAGAGCCTGGTCTGCGCAGGCTCTATTTCTGGGCTGCTGTGCTTTGTGTTGCTTCTGCTACTACTGGATACGATGGGTAAGCACTATAGCAATGCGATTGAATATGTATAGAGCTGACGGGACATTGCGCAGAATGATGCTTAACACCTCCCAGAATTTGGATACGTGGCAGGTGTACTTCGACACACCCAATGGCGCCAAGCTGGGATTGATGAATGCAATTTACCAGATTGGTAGTCTTGCCAGTTTTCCCTTTGTGTAAGTTCCCCTGCACTAAATACAATGGAAGCGCGCTGACTCAAATAGGCCCTTCATCGCTGATCGATGGGGCCGCAAGGTTCCTATCATGATCGGATGTGTCTTGATGATTCTCGGTGGCTTGCTCGGTGCATTCTGCAGGAACTATGGAAGTAAGCTTGCCCATTTTATACACTGGGACCATTAGATTTACTAATCCTATCTAGTGTATGTCGCCGGTCGATTGCTCCTTGGTTTCGGAAACAGTCTAGCCCAGATGGCATCCCCAGTCCTACTCACTGAAATCTGCCACCCCCAACACCGCGGAAAAGTCACCACTATTTACAACTGCTTGTGGAATTTGGGCGCACTAGGTATGTATCCTTCGGACCAGAATTTGGACCTTGGTATGCTGACTGGGTCTAGTTGTCGCATGGATTGCATGGGGAACGATGTATATCCCCAACGATTGGTCATGGCGTAGTTTGACCATCCTCCAAATCTTCCCCGCTGTCATTCAGATCGCCTTCATCTGGTGTAAGTTTCATTTCCCCTCTTTCACTCGATTGCATCCAGGTGGCTGATCATTATTAGGGGTCCCGGAATCTCCCCGTTGGCTCGTCTCCAAGGAGCGGTACGAGGAAGCATTGGACACACTCGCCTACTACCACGGAAATGGCGATCAGAACAACGCCACCGTCCAGTTCGAGTACCGTGAGATTAAGGAAACTATCAGCTTGGAGATGCAATTCCAGAAGAACAGCAGCTATTTGGACTTCATGAAGACTAAGGGTAATCGTTATCGTTTGGCACTTTTGGTTTCTCTGGGAATCATTTCCCAATACAGTGGCAATGCCTTGTTCAGCAACTACACCAATTTGATCTACAACAGCATGGGTATCACCGAACAGACCAAGAAGATTCCCGTTTGTTTCCCCTTGCCCTATGTCAAATGACCACTTGCTGACATTTCATAGCTCAACGGTGGACAAACCCTACTGAGTCTGGTTGTTAGTGTTTCAAGTGCATTCTTCGTTGACAGAGTTGGACGACGACCTCTTTTCCTAATTTCCACAATTGGTACGTGTTAGAATCTCCGTGATAAATTTGCAAAGTTAATAACTTTCTCCTCCCAGGCATGGTTCTCATGTTCCTCGCATGGACCGTCGTTTCCTCCGTCTTCGAAAGAACCCAGGATGTCGCGTCTACCGGTTACCCACAAGTCGTCTTTGTCTGGCTCTTCTCTGTGTTCTATGCTATTGCCTGGTCGGGTCTACTCGTCGCCTACGCGCTCGAGATCCTGCCCTATCGCCTACGCGCCAAGGGTATTATGATTATGAACCTGACGGTACAGGCAACTCTGGTTCTCGGAAAGTAAGTTGCGCTAAATATATATGCCCACGCTTTAGACCAAACTAACCATCCTAGCTATACCAACCCAATTGCGTGGGAGAACCTTCCTCACCACTGGAACCTGTCGCTGATCTACACGATTTGGATCTTTATTGAGCTCTGCTTCGTCTACTTCTTCTACGTCGAGACCCGGGGTCCCACTCTCGAGGAGCTGGCTAAGATCTTCGATGGTGATGATGCCCAGGTGGCGCATGTTGATCTTCAGCAGGTCGAGAAGGAGATTCAAATTACCGAGAAGGAGTCGCCTGAGTATAGGGAACATGCTTGATTGTGTGTCGTTGTGAAAAGGATAGCCATAGGCATGCTTTGGTGCCGATTGTCGTTAGACAATGATATATTTGCTTGCTACTGATGAATTAATTTGGTAATACTCTTCTTGGTTATTCTATGATTCCTACAGACGAGCAGGGTGTACATGGTAATGCTGTCCGCGGTCCTACGCTCCTGGTATGTTGTGTTAAGAATGGGGTCTATCCGACATTGGTGGTATATTGAGAACCTTTCTAGGGGGCCTTTCTGGATGTCGTTTGAGGTGATGGAAAGTATCACGTCCAATGTTCTAGAATCAACCAGTCGAACTTCGTTCCAGTTTCAATCCAGTCGTGATATGCTCCACCCGGCCGAAATCTCCCGCAATGCTCATCCAACGTTTCGATGATTTGTTCATGCTGTCTGGCATTATTTTTAATAAGTCTGCCGAGTTGTTGCAGACTATCTTAAGTCTCTCCTAGTCCGCGGTCACTATCTTTACCCCATAGGTGTGTCTATATGTTCCTTTCTACTCGGGGGAGATATTATATAACTGTCCAGACAGCCCCCCTGTACGAATGTCAGAATATACGTATACCCCGGTGTTGAGAACTCTCCCTGGGATGCATCGAACATATGACGCAGCGCAATAGGTCGGAAATGGTTTGGCTCATGCTAATTAACCGAGTCTCGAATTGAAAGAGCAACGATATGAGGATGTTGAGCTATGTTTTCTAGTCAGCTATGGTCATCATATGTTGAGCGTAGCTCTTTCATGACCCTCGACGAAGTTTTTACTTACCAAAAGGATGCTATACGTTAACTTCATTTCGAATTGGTTGATTCCGGAGTTCTGAGTCTGACGCAGAAACAACACCAGTTGGGAGTAGGGAGAGAGAAACCAGCCCTCATGAGTGACATCCACAGAATTATTTGTAGACCGGCATGGAAAGGGAGAACGGAAGAGTAGACATTCACTCTATTAGAGTATGTAGAAGGGAAGGTTCAAAAAGGAAATAGAAGTATCTAAATCCATGAGCTCCTTCCTTTTTTCTGTACTTGCCACTCGCCTTAGCTTCCCTCGACTTCCCCCAACTTCGCAACTTCATAACTTCATCTTCCACTCTTTCATACATAGTCCACTCTGTTATCATACATTGATACCAGCGTCTCTCATTCCAAGTACTTTTCTTAACATCAATATGCGTTTCCACATTGCCGTCCTTCTAGGCGTGGCCTCCTTGGCCTTTGCCGCTCCGTTTTCGAATGTGTCCATTCACCCTCTCCCGGATGAGATGCCTAATCCAAGCCCCAGTGAACTGGAAACAATTGAGCTGAATTCCCATGGCACTTTGCCAAACGGTCCTCCTCCCCCTGGTATCAGCGAAGGAGGGATCATCAACCTCAAGCTCATCGCATTCAACGAACTCTTTGAAGTTGCCTTTTTCCATCAATTGATCACAAATATCACCGACAAAGTCTTGGGCTATCGCTTCACTGATGAAGAGGATTATGACTTTGTTTTGAATGGCTTGGAGGTGATCCTGGCTGTATGACATGATATTCCCGTGTTACTCGGTGATATTTACTAATTTGATGCAGCAAGAGGAGCTTCATGCCCTGGACGCCAACAACGCCTTAGCTCATGTTGGTATTGACCCAATTGAGCCTTGCCAATATACCTTCCCCGTCCATGACTTCGATTCCGCCCTTGTTCTCGCCACCACCTTCACAGACGTGGTTTTAGGGACTCTGCAGGACGTCGTGGAGAGATTCGCTCTCGGTGGTGATTTCGCGCTGACACGCGAGGTTGCCTCAATTATCGGCCAGGAGGGGGAGCAGCAGGGATGGTTCCGCGTGATGCAGGGCAAGGTCCCTAGTGAACTGCCCTTCTTGACGACTAGTGATCTCAACTTTGCCTTCACTGCCATTCAGAGCTTCGTCGTGCCCGGCACTTGCCCCAATATTAACTCCATTCCGCTCAAAACCTTTTCACCTCTCAATGTCATCATACCACCGACTGCAGAGACCAGAGGAATCAAGTTTTCCTTTTCCGCCGACGACCAGGACAAGACTGATCGAGACACGCTGTGGATCACCTACATCAATCAGCAGAATCGGCCGATTGTGGAGTCTCTCCACGTCATCTCGAAGGAGAATGACACAATTACTGCAAAGGCTTTGTTCCCCTATGAGGCACACCAAATGAACGGGTTGACCATCGCTGCGGTGACCACATCCGAGGGACCATTCCCAAATGCATACAGTGTGGCAAATGCAACTGTCGCCGGACCTGGTCTTTTCATCATCAAGTAGTTGAACTGCATCCTCAGCCCCCTCTGGCAAATCACTGCATATGCACATCACTATCATTAGCCCTATGACTCGAGCACAAGTTGTCCATCTTGTCAACTCGAATTAGTTCTACTCGTACTGCCCTTTTCGATAAATCAAATGATTTCTTATTAATGCTAGTAGATCACATAGAGATCTCATTGTTTAAATTACACACAAACAATCCTCAGCTACCTCTCCCATCCCCCTTTGTCACCTCACAACTCCCCTCCCCAGGAGTATATGACACTCAACTCCACTTCAAAGCTTACCCTGACCGGCGTTAGCATTAACACTGGCAACAACGGAAGTGTAAGCCGCAGCAGAAGCAATGTTCTTTCCAGCAAAGTTGGCCAAGAATCCAGTATCAGCGCGGCCACTGAAGGTTCCGGAAGATCCGAATCCATTGAGCTGGCAGGAACGGCCGAGGTGAGAGCTGCAGACAGCGTTGGTGTTGCTATCGGGCGAGGAGAACAGCTGTCCAGCAATAGGAGTCTCGACAACAGCAACGATGTTCTGGAACACGTTACCCTCAGCGAGAACGTAGCCGCCAGCGCCGATCTCGAAGGCGTGGCCGGAGTTGTCGAACCAGTAGTTGTTGACCTAGCATGTATTCGTTAGCATCATTCGTATTTCCATAGACTTAATCCCGAGACAGGATGTGCCATCCCAAAGAAAAGTAGATCAATCAAAACTTACAGCGTGCAGAAGGGTGTTGCCCTGAACCTTGGGCGCACGTCCACTGGTGTGGTAGATGTAGTTACCCTTCATGGTAACGAGATCGCTGGATCCATCGAGGTAGACGCCCCAGTAGTGGTATCCGTTACAGGTAGCGGAGTAGTCGCTGGCACCGTTGATGTAGCTGTTGGAGATAGTGACGCGCTTGGAGGCCTCGGTGCCGAGCACGATGTGCTGGCGAGAGATACGGGCAGTGGTGACGTGGTCGATCCAGACCATGTCAGCGTTGTTGATGGTGATGGCGTCACCGCCCCAGACGTACTTGGGATTGATGTCGGTGATGGCGATGTTCCTAGTTAGATGCGTCAGTTTTGGGATTCGGGTTTTGGTTTGGGGGTGTTATCAATATCTTACTGGATGATGACGTTGTTCGCGCCGCTGACGATACGGAGACCCTTGCCCTTGATGACACCGGCGCTGCCGGAGCCGACGATGGACTTGTTGGACTTGACGGTTATGCCGAGGGTACCGGCGTTGTCACTGGGAGCGGTCAGTTAGTATGGACTTCAGGGATTGATTGAAACAGAGAGTTTGGGTGGTTGGAGGTGGCTTACTATTTGACAGAGGCGGAGGGCGCATTCGGCTCGTAGTTTTTGCACCAGTTGTTCTGGTTGATGGCAAGCTGACAAGCAGAGGCAGTACCCCAAGGAGCGCAGCCAGTGCCGGTGGTAGTTCCCTCAGTGCCGGTGAAGTCGAAAGTCTTGGAGAGAACAATCACGCGAGGGGAAGAGTCACCCAGGTACGAGACCAGCTCGGCTGTGGTGCTGGGGTAGACAGGGGTGGCAGAGCCACCACCAGTGACGCCCTTGGCGAAACCCTCTGCGGCGCCGGTGACACCGACGGCAGCGGCTCGCACAGCGAGTGCTGCAAAGATAGCTGTGATCTTCATGTTGGGAGATGGTAGGTTCTACCGGTTTAAAAGAATGGAATCCTTGGGATGAAGAGCTGAGGGAGACATTTTGGGCGCGATGGACGTGATCTTATATAGGATCAACAAGCAGTCCAATATACATAGCTCTCCGAGCTAATCCGGGCTAAGACACAAGCACGTTTGAGAACCAAGTCTCTCCACCCGGGTAATCTCCGTTGTGGTAAGCCGATGTTGTTCCGACGAATAGTGACCGAAGCCCTAGGCGCCTGGGGCTTGGCATAAAACGTGGGACCAGCCTTGAATAGTCGGGCAATGTATTAAGGTTGTGCATAATCCACAATTTGGCGGAGAAATAAACACTTATGCTCTGCAGGGGTACAGTGTAGATGAGAAGCATGCGGAAAAATTGTAGACCTGTGCTATGGGAGATGATAGTACACCAATAAGGAGGCCGTTGGATAGCGGGTATATTCGTATATTCGTATATTCGTATATTCGTACACAAGGTCCCCTGTGGTGCAAATTCAATATGCAAAGGAACCTCAGGAGTCAAAGTTGAATAATCCCAGTCGTAAATCAGGCCGGCATTGAAGAATTGGGTCCGGTCCTTGAAGGTGTTTCACTTGGGGGATGTTCCCCACATCGGTAACTGTATGGAGTAAGCTTGTCAACTTTGTGGTCGGACTCTTTACTCGGATGAGAACGGTCTCCGAGGTTCATTCTGAGGTTCTCTCCCTTTTTTTTTGCACCAATGTCCATGATCTGTGTTCGGTTTTCTGATTTCTCGTGTTACGGCAAGATGATCAAGTGGTGAGGTTGGAGAATTTGTCCGTCTTGGCGAACACAGGGATTTTCCTCTGTCGATCTTTAAGCACTGTTATTGCATCAATGATAGTCGTAGTCTAAATTGTACTCCGTAAAAATGTGAAGATCCGGAACCTGCCCACGAGCCTAATGTTACCCACCACAGCAATCAGATCCACTCGAGGTTCTTTTGATTGAAATAATTTCGGAGATTTGGTGGAGTAATATAGATTGCATAAATATTACTAGTGATTGGCGCGTTTCATCTAAAGGCCATAGAAGAAAAAAAGATAAGAAAGGGGATTGAAAATGTCCGAATGAACGCTAGATTTCTATTCATTAAACATGTGTAGGCTATGTAATGATGTGTGGTATACAATAAAAAGCACAAATGATCAGCTATAACCATCTCTAAAGAGAATCCACTCCAACGGCTTCTAGAAAGCGACGGGCAGAGGACGCTCCAGGTAGCCACGCCACTGAGGAAGTGGACGGTCCCACTTGGCGCCTTGGTTCTTCTTCAGGTCCTCGATAGCACTAGCGTACTTGATCAAGGTAGCCTCAGAGAAAGCAGTGTTGACGAGAGCAAGGCCAAAGGGCATGCCCGAGACATCGCTGACGCCAGCAGGCAGAGTGATGACAGGGTATCCAGCCTGGGCGGCGATCTCAACGCTTTGAGCAACATCGGGGGGCACAAGGAGACCGTCGAGAGTAACATTACCGTGCTTCAAGGCAGCATCGATACCCTCCTCGCGGGTAGTGCGCTGGCAGAACTCCAAAGCCTGGAAGTAGGTCTCGTCCATGACACCCTTGCTCTCGAGGGAAGCAAGGAGACCGTCCTGGCCGGAGCCGAAGGCAGGGTGGATACCGGGCAGACCACCCTCGGAGCCGTAGTTATCGATGTTGTACTGGACAAGGTCCTCGACGGAGCGAACGTTGGTGTTCTCAACCTCGGAAAGGTAGGTGCGCAGGTTGTTGTAGAAGTCAACCTTGATGTAGGAGTACGAGGACTCGTTGGAATAGCCGCGGGTGGTACCGTAGTCCCAATTCCAGCCATCAGGCGAGACAATCTCCTTGTAGTGAGGCAGCTCAGTGCCGTTGATGACAGTGGCGCCGGCGGACTGGATCAGCTCGACCAGCTCGAGGAGCCGGGCAATTTGGTCGGCATCGCCGAGGGCCCAGAAGGAATCCCAAGGGATACCGAAGACAGCGCCCTTAAGAGCGGTCTGGTTGGACAGGAACTGGGTGTATCCACCGACGGGGGTGAGACCCTCCTGGGCGGAAGTGTAGTTGTCGCGGGGGTCAATACCGTAGATGGCATCGAGGGCGTAGACGGCATCACGGACGGTCTTACCGAAGGTTCCGACGGTGTCCTGGTGGGTCGACTCAGGGATGACACCGGCACGGGAGGTCAGACCAACAGTGGGCTTAATACCAACAATGGAGTTGCGCTGAGCGGGGTTAATCACAGAGCCATCGGTCTCGGTTCCCAGAGCAATGGGGACCAGGTTGGCGCCGACGGCGACACCAGAGCCAGTGCTGCTGCCACCGGGGTTCACGGTGAAGTTGTAAGCACTGCGGCACTGACCGCCGCGGCCGCTGAAGCCTTCGGAGTAGTTGTTAGAGCGCATGTCGGCCCACTCGCTCAGGGCGGCCTTGCCGAGAAGCAGAGCACCGGCCTTGCGCATGCCGTTGACGACGTGAGAATCACGGGGCACGACGTTACCGAGCAGAGCCCAGCTACCGGCAGTGGTCTCCAAACGGTCCTTAGTGGCGATGTTGTCCTTGACAATGAATGGGATACCATGGAGAGGACCACGGACCTTGCCTTCGTCACGCTCAGCATCGAGCAACTTGGCAATGGCGTAAGCATCCGGGTTCACTTGCAGGATAGCACTAATAAGGCTGTTAGTCAATAATTATATGACAGGGATTTCAAACATAATATACTTCAAGTAAGGCTGGGTCTGGTAAACACGGTCCATGTAGCAGTCCAGCAACTGGACGCCGGTGAAAGTACCAATCGCCAGCTCGGCCTGGATCTGGTCGATAGTAGCCTCCTCCAGCTTGAAGCCGTGGCAGGTGCGCATAGGGAACTGTGCGGCACCATCACCGCCCAGGCGAGGGAAGTCATAGAGGTAGGGATCAGTTAGGATCTGGGATTCGACCAAGCAGTCGGACTCCTGAGCAACAACAGAGCTCACCAAGGCGAGGCCGCTCACCAATGTTTGAATTAAAGGTGCCATGATGGGAATTAGATTGAAAAGCCCCGCCAAAAAACCATGTGGCAGAATGATTATATTTCGGGGGAGTTCGTGTTGTTATACTTGCAAGATAGTTAACTTTGGTACGTGACTAATTGCACATAAACCGGGGCCGCATTCCCAAGACATTTTTCAACATTTTTCACGGTTTTGAATATTTCTCTTCTTCCTTTAAGCTCTTTTTTTTTTTTTTTTTTTTTTTCCTATCTGCTTTAGACGGCTATTCTATTCGGTCTAATCTCATTCCATCCACTATATCTGCCAAACTATTTGAATTAGTGGCGTTTGTTCAGTACAAACCTCCGTGAAAAATGTTCAAAAATGACCAATAGGGACATTTTTTTTTAATCTATAATCTAGGTACCTTGCGCACTAGTTTACCTATATTCCAAAAAAAAAAAAAAAAAAAACATACCTTGGTACTAGTTGGCTATAGAACCGAGACGACCTGCCTAAAACTGCAAGTTTAACTGGATCCGAAAAGTCTGCCGGCCCCATCAAAGACCATCGGAACCGAGTTGCGCTCCGTTCGATCTCCAATCCACTTTGAAAGTATTTTTGATTGGCTGCCTTGCGCGATGTCCCCCATGGTGTCAAAGATCGTACGACCAGCTCGGCTTAGCTCGGCCATAGCATGGTGGATGTTGATTGATAGAAAATGTAACATCGCGACTGGGCCTATGAAGTCCAAGAATAGCATGCTAACCGACTTTTTCACCCACGTGGAAAAAGCAGGTCGCATTAGTTCCGAGTTAGGGCTTTTGATTTAGTTCTAATTCACATCTCTATACTCGGTATATATTCTGACATATGACATCTATCCAGTAAGATACTTTGTTTACATACTCAAAGTATAATAAACTATTCGATTTGACCAAACTCCATAAACTTCGAATGCAACCAAGTCCGTGGTTTCAAAAGTCTCCAATGTTTGGTACGGCACTTCAGTTGGTCACTGGGGTCGGGATCCCATGGAATTATTGGAAGGAAGATCCGCTCATATCCACTTTCCTTTGAGAGAATTAAGAGAACAAAGAAAAGTATATCTTTGCCTTCGGGTTCTTTGAGATAATATACCAGGCCTTCCGGACGTGATGGGTAAGCTCCTCTCGGTCTATACCTTTACTACATCGTTCCTATTTATCATGTCACTCATTTGAAATTGCAATGACCATCCCCGATGATATCCTTGCTGCAGATGCAGCAGGGAGAATACCCAGTGGGGTCACGCTCGAATATCTAGCACAGTCCCGCGATAGCTCTGCCATTGTGGGAATCATTTTCATGATATGTTTCACGGGCCTGTTGATGATTATACGTTTATATGCCCGGGCATTCATTGTGAAGAAGATTGGTTTGGATGATGCATTGGCCGTCGTGACATTGGTACGATCCTCCACTTTTCACCCCAGATCTACACTGCACTAAATAAATATGCATGAGCACCACGCACGACCAAATTGGTTATGAATAGTTACAAAAAATATACATAAACAAAGAAAAAAAAAACTAACAATAACTCCAATCACAGATGCTTTATATTGCCTTTGTCATCCTCTCAATCATCCTGATCAACTTGGGAAGCGGTCGCCACATCGAATACATCCAATATGTGCTATCTTTGCCCACAGTCCGCCAAACCGAAGTTCTAGACTTCATCGCTCACATTCTTTACACAACGGCTCTATTCCTATGTCGTCTGTCCGGTCTAGCCTTCTACTTCCGGCTCACAGCCCGCTCAACGAAACTCCACCTAAGCATTATCATCGCCGCGCCACTCCTTTTCGCCGCGTACCTACCCCAGCTCTTCCTCCTGATCTTCCACTGCAAACCGGTCACAGGGCTCTGGCCCTACGAGTGGCAAGTTGAGCCGAAGACATACAACTGCCTCTCATGGGGACTCGTGTATTCGGTGAACTCGGGGCTATCTCTCGCCTGTGATATATTGATGTTCGCCATCCCAGCAGCACTCATCAAGGGACTGCACGTTTCTTTAGAAAAGAAGATCAAGCTATCCATCGTGATGTTCCCCGGTATCCTGTGAGTAACCCCCACCTCCCAGATTGTCAAACAAGTCCCACAAAACTAATACCACACAGCGTAATCATAATCTCCGCAATCCGCGTCTGGCTTGTAGCAGAGGGTCAATGGGACTCCGACGGCAGCTGGGCCTACAATCCGATGATGTGTGTCGAGAACGCCGAGATCGCGGCAACTCTAATCGCGCTCTCGGTGCCGGCGCTGAAACCCGTCTTCGGAAACTTGTTCGCACACTTGACCGAGTACACGTCCAGCCACACGCGCTCGCGCTCGACAAAACTGCACAGTCTCGGTCATTCTAAGACTATTGCAAGCGGTGCGGTATCCAGCAATCGGGATAGCAAGCGTCTCATTAATTGGTCGAAGATTGGGAAGGATGATTATGAGATGATGCCTTCTGAGATATCAGTTTCGAGGGATGTTAGAGGTGCGTCGAGAGCGAGTGATCACAGTGGGGAGGTGGAGAGTCGTGCGAGGAGTCCCGTGATTCGGGTTACGAATGAGATTACTATTAATCGTGGGCATGACGGTGTTGTTAGGGTTGAGAAGCCCGGGTCTAGGGAGAGTTAGAAATGCTTTTTTTTTTGTTCTAGTATATCAAATAGATATATATATATATTAGGCTACTTATTCATATTAAAAGCCTTTTTTTCTCAAGGAATCCTACGCGCCTCCATATATGGCATTGACTATGTCTTTTCGTTTCTTTCCAAGGTTGGTGGAACCAAAAATATATTAACATATAGGGGCACACAGGTCATAAGAACAAACCGATCACCTAGTCCTTTATTCAATAACGGCGATGTGATACAGACAATATCAGTTGGAACAGCAGTGTCTAAAACCACATAAATAGAGTGTTCTATCTCGACAATTACCCATATCACCAGCTGTCTCATCTATCCTCATCTGGGCTCACTTCAAGTTATCAATATCTATCTTGTTGGCCATACCATGGCTTCAAGAGATGATCCCACCATGCAAGCGCTTCTACCTGATACGCCACGCCAGCGTCTCAAGGTGGACCTCGATACACCCGTATTTGAAATCCTTTCCTGCTATGGAGAAAGCCACATCCACTTCCCAAAAACTCTCAGGCAGCATTACGATCTCAACTCGGCGAAACTTGACAGTCTAATCGCCTTCCCAGAAACTAGACTGTATCCCACAGTTGTGGATTCATGGCCCACGTACAATTACGAGGGGAGGATGTGACTGAGAAGCCCAATCGATATTGCAAGCAAGGGCTGTAGGTTTGGGGAGTTTATCGAATTAACCGACGAGCTTGTAAATCTCGGTCTCCCAATCCGCCAAGATAGTATACGAAGCATAACAAGCCGGAATGAATCATCTGATGAAACACCCTCAGGTGCTGGCGTCGTGCAACAAGTAAAGAAAAGACGTGATAAACTAAAGGGGGGGTTCGGTAAATAGGTGGGGTAATTTCCTTTTGGGCGTCTTTAGAGGCGTTGAATAACTAGTGTACGGCGCTTAGTTTGTTTAGTGAGACATAAAATGGGGTTTCTTTTCTCGTCCGAGTGGCGTTGGAATTTAGCGCTTATGCGCTCTTGGTTTCAGTTATTGTGGAGGTCACTGTACTCCATACGTGGATGTATAATTGGTTAGGAAGAACGCGGAAGCATGAAGCTTTCTCAGTGTTTTCCAACCCTCTCTTTTTCAAATTGATCCAGAGTTTCGAAAGATAATTTCCGAATGATTCTACAATGCCGGGGTCCGAGACTAAGCTTTGTGTCTCGTGATGTTGTCGGGTTAGCTTCACATTTGAATATAAAACGGTTGGCGGCCCTTCGGTTGAACAAAACACGAGATGTCGTCATGACTACTATTCCTGGCCCCAATGTTGATCCAAGACTGGCCCCCAAGACTGGCCCCCAGACTTGGCCCCAAGTTGGCCTCTCAAGTGCAACGTTGTCATTTGCCAAGATGCATGACCCAACCTCTTTAGGGTGTAGTTCAAGCTGTTAAATAATCGATTTTGGTGCTTACCAACCTCATGAATAGTCGATATGTTTCTAATGCGAAGCTGCTGATTTCGGGACGATCACTGGATTTGTCATATGGTGAACATTTGATGTTTAAAAGAATAAGTACACTTGATGTTCTAGAGAATAAACTATCAACTTCATTTACAACATTGATCTTCCCCAGTGATCCTTGACCAAATCGTTCAATTTCTACGAGAATGACCCTCAAATACCTCATTACAGGAGCAACTGGAGGCCTCGGTTCAGGAGTCCTATCCTACCTTGCTGCGAATGTCCCGGCATCAGAGTATGCTGCAGCGTCCTCGAGAGAGGAAAATCGCAAACAATTCGAAGACCGAGGGATCGCATTCCGAGTAGCGAGCTATGACGACCCAGAGACATTAGAGACCGCATTCAAAGACGTGGAGAACCTGTTCTTCGTTAGCACCAACACCTTCGACATCGAGAAGCGGCGCAAGCAACACGAAAACTTTGTAATTGCAGCGAAGAAGATGAACGTGAAACACGCAAGTCATCAAAAAATTCCCCACACTACTATCCCAGCTAACATGGAAGCTGCAGATATGGTATACATCTCTCGCATTCGGTGGATACACTTCCAACTCCAAGGCAGCCGTCCAACAAGGCCATCTGATGACGGAGGAAATGCTAAAACAGTAAGCCAAGCCTCCGACCGTGATAATCCATCCAGTTTCACTCACACCAGCCAGGGCCGATATCAACTTCACCTCTATTCGTGAGGGTTTGTACACAGACGCCTTCCCGGTTTTCATGGGCTGGTATCCAAACGCATCAACCGTTTACGTCCCTTCAGACGGGCCGATTGCCTTTACACTGCGGTCAGAGCTAGGCGAGGCGAATGCGCGGTTGATGATTCAGGGTGGACACGATCGAGAAATCGTGCTGCTCACTGCGCAGCAGACTATCACATTCTCTGAGATCGTGGATCTGATCAACGATACGACCGGCCGAGATGTTCAGTTCAAGCTTGTTTCGCCAGAGGAGTTTGTGCGGTTGAAAGCGGCTGATGACGAGGGTGGGAAGCCGGAAGGGTTCTTCCAGGCGCTGTTGTCATGGTACGAGAGTATTTCGAAGGGGGAGACGTGCACGATTGATCCGCTCATGGGGGAGGTGCTGGACCGTCAACCCGTGCCACCGCGTGAGGCTATTCGGGCCTTTTTGACGGAAAATCGGGACTATGAATGGCATCAGAACTATGTTAATCGTGGTTAGTTCGTTAGTTGGTTAGCGATTACTGTAATGGTCGAATATATTGAAGTCGTAATGTGACAATGTGGTAGATTCCAATGGATGGCATGTGAGTTGACCGGAGTAGCCGTTATCCCTCTCGGCAACTAGACCGGGAGTGGCCTTATAGCCTGAGGCACCCAGTTTTTGTGGGTTTTGACTGGGGAAATCACTGATCAATGGAGGCTTGGAGTAGATAAGATGAGAAGATTGATATATTTTATCAATCACATCCCATTTACACTTCCAATTGACCCGTATTCAGGACATATATATGATCATATCGGAGTGTAGTATCGGCAGTAGACAATTCCCTGAATCTCCTTGACGCCGTGTCCGCCCGAGGCTTGTAAACACCTTGGATCTGATTGGCCAAGACCCGCTGATGTCAGCATCTACACACCCGACCCGTCAAACCCGAGGTTACTAGCGAACAGACTCCTTGGACTTCATTTCGTTGTTGAGGATCTTTGTTGGTTTGTGAAACTCGACTTCGTCGTCGCTACCTTCACATTTTTGAAAGCTCTCCCCTCTTATTTTGTCTTTCTGCTATCAATCCCATTCTCTCCACCCTCTCCATCCTCTCTCCTTTCCACCTCGGTGTTTTTTCACATTTCCGATCACCCGCCATGGCTTCCCTCCGTACCACTTCGCGATTGTTCGCGGCGTCGCGGCCGATGTTCCGCCCTGCCTTCGCTCGCACCTACGCGACCGTCGAGCCTACTCCCTCCGAGCAGCCCAAGATGAAGACTTTCAAGGTCTACCGTTGGAACCCGGACCAGCCCAGCGAGAAGCCCCAGATGCAGTCCTACGACCTCGACCTGAACAAGACCGGACCCATGATGCTCGATGCGCTCATCCGGATAAAGAACGAACTTGACCCTACCCTCACTTTCCGCAGATCTTGCCGTGAGGGTATTTGCGGTTCTTGCGCCATGAACATCGACGGTGTTAACACTCTCGCCTGCTTGTGTATGTACCCGGACCCGCACACGCGCAATCTCGAAGCATCCGACAGCTCCGAATGAAAGCTAATCCTGTGTCCGTATAGGCCGCATTCCCACCGATACCAAGTCCGAGTCTCGCATCTACCCTTTGCCTCACACCTACGTCGTCAAGGATCTTGTCCCTGATATGACCCACTTCTACAAGCAATACAAGTCCATCAAGCCATATCTCCAGCGCGACACTCCTACCGAAGACGTGAGTTCTCTTACATACCAACATCAGTTACAAAAACTAACAATTGCCAGGGTCTCGAATTCCGTCAATCCCCCCAGGATCGCAAGAAGCTCGACGGTCTCTACGAATGTATTCTCTGCGCCTGCTGCTCAACCTCCTGCCCATCGTACTGGTGGAACAGTGAGGAGTACCTCGGACCCGCCATCCTGCTCCAGTCCTTCCGTTGGTTGGCCGATTCCCGTGACGAGAAGACCGCAGAGCGCAAGGCCGCTCTCGACAACAGCATGAGCGTCTACCGTTGCCACACCATTCTCAACTGCACACGGACTTGCCCCAAGGGTCTTAACCCAGGTCGCGCAATTGCCGAGATCAAGAAGATGTTGGCTGTCTAGATTTGTGGATATAAAACGGAGTACCGCGGAATTTTCTTTTTCTGTCCAATGCCTTTCCAGTCGCCTTCCCTCTGTTTCTCTATTTCCTATTTTCTTTTACTTTTTTTTTCCCGACTACTTCACGCATGTTTCTATAGGTGTAAATTGTGGACGTTTGTTTCTTACAGGAATGCACTGGTAGTCCATTCGGCTGCATGATGATAGCGCAACCTATACCTTTGTATTGTATCAATCTCTCAATCTAGATGTCTGATATTTCCATCTATATCCATATATATATATCCATATAAAGATCTGCAATCTATATTCACAGCGTATTTCCCTAACACATGCTAAGCGAATCCTGATACACCTATCCCTGTCTGGGCTAGACTCATTCGGCTAAGACGACTAGCACGCTAAAAAGGCCACTTGTACACTGCCTCCACAAATCGTACTAAGGTCTTGAGCGATACTCAACTGGGCTGTTAGCACAGTTGGTAGTGCGCCCGCTTCGCATTATTGCGAGCGTGCGGGAGGTCCTGGTTTCGATTACCAGATAGTCCACTTTGTCTTTGTTTTTGTTTTTGGCTCCCTACATTTTTCTTGGTTTATTTGCTTTGTCCTCTTGTCGGGCTGCAGCTAAAAGCAGGCTATGGAATCCAATACCGAACACCGGGATTCATTGGGTCCTTCCAGCGGCCGGCTCATACGGAGGTGGGTATATCAGCCCATTTATCGGCCGTGCAGCTGTACCTCGTCATCTACATCACATCCTTTCAAACCAGGGGGGCCCATTGTTCCCAGGCTGATGGACAAGCAGGATTGTGTTCGACCTGACCCTAGCGTTAGATGCGTTTGCATCTGCACGGTGGGCGAATTCAGATAGTACTCGACGAATGATAGCTACATATAGCACCCTAGCGGGCCCCCGGCGCGTCATAATATCCAAATACGGTTGGATTAACTAAATAAGTGTGTTGAATTAGGAAAGAGTTGATTTGTACATTAACTTTGTATTATGCACTCTCTATGCACTACCAACCTCGTGGGCACGGCTCTGTTTTTTTTTATATTATTATTCAATCTGAACCCTTGTCCTGGCCATTCCTATATAAGACATGGCGGTCCACCGCTACTCTTCCTCACTATTAGTGAGTAGATTCGTCTATAATGGATTCCCTGGCACTATACGTGTCTGTACTGGCGTTGCCGTTGGGACTGCTGGTATTGCGCACTGTGTACCATGTGTACTTCCACCCGTTGTCCAGCTTCCCCGGTCCAAAACTCGCTGCTGCGACCTTTCTCTATGAGTTCTATTACGATGTGGTCAAGAGCGGCATGTACATATGGGAGATTGAGCGCATGCACGAGAAATATGGTAAGTATATAGATCCGAGATCCACATCAACTATCCAAGTCAGCAAAAACATACAGAAATGCAAATGTGACTAATAAACTAGGCCCAATCGTGCGAATCAGCCCACGAGAAGTGCACATCAAAGACTCAAGCTACTACGACGAAATCCACGCTGGCGCCTCACGCAGACGCTCGAAAGACCCCAAATATGCCATCGCCTTCGGCGCGCCAAACTCCCTCGTAGGAACAATAACCCACGACCACCACCGCTTCCGCCGCGGCCTGCTGAGTAACTACTTCTCCAAGCGCTCGGTGGTAGACCTTGGCCCGTCCATCCACGACAAAGTCGACAAGCTAATCGCGCGCTTCGAGCAAGCCCACCAAACCAACGATGTGCTGCACCTGCAATTAGACTTCGCCGCGCTGACTGCAGATGTCATTACCAATTACTGCTACGGCTGGAGCTATGGCTACCTGGACGGCGAGAAGGGATCGCAGAGCAATGACCTCGTCGACGCGGTTAATGGGTTGATGGTTATGTTCCACATTAACCGGTTCTTCCCGTTCCTTATCTCTGTTTTTAGGAATGCGCCGCCTAAGCTGCTGCGCTGGCTGCAGCCACAGATGGCGGACTTGTTTGATTTAAAGGCTAGACTTAGACAGCAGGCGGATGATACTTTGCAGAAACAGGGTCTGCAGAAGATTGATTCTGAGGCGAGGTCGACTATATTTGATGCGTTGACGAGGTTGGAGTTGCCTGAGAATGAGAGGACGCTTGATCGCCTAGAGGATGAATCTGCGCTGTTGCTTGGTGCTGGTACGGAGACTACCGCTAGGTCTATTACTGTTGCGATGTTCTATCTCATCCACAACAAGGAGGTTATGGCGAAGCTGCGCGCGGAGTTGAAGACTGTGTTGGCGACACCGTTGTCCAAGGCTTCGTGGGTGGATTTGGAGAAATTACCATACTTGGTGGGTTATTGTTTCCAAGTCCTTTCTTACTTTTATTGTGGATCGCTGATTTTCGTCGTTCCGTGAATAAGACGGGTGTCGTTAATGAAGGCCTCCGTCTTAGCCACGGCATGACAGCCCGGCTGGCTCGTGTTTCACCGACTGAACCTATGTTCTACAAGGATTGGGTTATCCCTGCAGGGGTAAGTGAATGATGCTTACTGGATGTAACATTCCGGTTCAGTCCCCTCTTTCCTAGAAAAGTTACTGATACTTGTTGGATTGCAGACTCCGGTCAGTCAGTCGAACTACTTCGTCCATATGGACCCCACGCTCTTCCCTGAGCCAGAGAAATTTGACCCGGAGCGTTGGATCCGCGCTGCAGGTAAGGGAGAGTATCTGAGTCGGTATATTGTATCGTTCACCAAGGGAAGCAGACAATGTCTGGGAATGAAGTGAGTGTTGTTTATGTATCACGCCGGATTTCATATACTAAGTCTTATCTAGTCTTGCCTATGCGGAGATCTACTTATCTCTGGCACATATTGCTCGTCGCATCAACTTTGCGCTGTACGAGACTACTACCGATAATATCTGTGTTTATCGTGACATGGGGATTGGGTGTCCAGAGGTTGGTTTGTTTGATGTTAAGGCTACAGTGGAGGGCCTTGTGGAGGAGTAGGGTTGTTACTATAGCTTGTGCAAGGTTTATCTGTGGGGTTGATCATGAGTACGATGATATCTGGGAGTGGAGCTTGTACTTTTGTCTATTGCAAGGGGCTTTTGCGGTGCTTTTTGACGTGCGTATTACATATGCAGGTAACCATGTTGTGGGGTATGCTTCACTTGATATGCACTCGAGGAACTACGTGGCTGGATGATGACGGATATTTTATTCTGGTAGTTATTGAATTCTTCAATTACCCGATGAACGCAACTCCGAGGATACTTATTATATGTATAGTGTCATTTGCCTTAGTGAAGATTTAAAGATCTCTTGTATATATATATAGGGATGAAGCAATAAGAAAGAAATAACAACTATATCGGTCACCAATAAACGAATAAATCTTAACAATAATCACAATAATCACAATAAGGACGATCGGCACATAGATACATAACTAAAAGAGAAGCGGAATTAAATGAATTGAAACTAGACCTCAATCCCGGAGGACACATTGACATTTCGATCCACTGCCTCGTCAGGAGTATGGGTTATACAACATCCTCAGTAGTGGTCGTGGAGTCACTACAGCACTGTCTAAAGACCCCGGTGCATTCCGGTGGCTTCTGAGTATCTCCAGTAGGGGAAGGCGAGGGCGAAGAAGATGCCACGGGAGAAGCAACGTGTGTAGCGCGAGCGTGGAGTGAGCTGTTCCCATGCTCTGCAACAGCAAAGCCATTCAGGGAGATGACAAGATGAGCCAAAGCGACAACCTGAAGTTCGAAGAGTCGCATCTTGAAGTGAAGATTAAAGCAGAGGACGAATGTAGATGATTCAGAAGAGATGAATGATAAATAATTGAATTGGCATGTTAAGGGTGTCCTTTATATATGTTTCCATCTTGACATTGATATCCCTAAACTCGTTGGATCTAATACTACTGTCTAGAACAGGTGAAAGGGAAACTACATGTAGAGCAGAATATCACTGACCATAACGGGTAAAAAGTAAACCCGAGGTTTTACATACCTTGGAAAAGATCAGCCATACCTCTTCAATTTGGAAAAATCAACTATCCGATGATTCTTCTAAATCACATAATTAGAATGATTTACAAAATAGAAAATAGTGAGGGATATAGGATATTCCAAGGAAGCCCCTCCCACTGGAGGCTGAAAAGTTTCAAAATCGATGAACTAGTCCTAATTGGGCAGGCTTGGCCGTGACCCATCCATTATGTAAGCATGATTATCCACCCAACGCAGAGGTTGACAGTTGGAAGTACGAGGTACAAATTAATAAGACTGTACTAGTGACCGTTATTAAACGGTTTATTTATAGTAAGCTTATATCGTTATATTATATTAAGCTGTTTAGTTAAACTTTGTCTTCATGTCTACCGTTTTTTGGGCTATTTTCAAAATTTGCGTTCAAATAAAAAAGCATTATAGATATTACCGAGGTTTAAAAAATAGCAGCTGTTGTTAGGTGTTATATAATATGGTTATAGAACAATTGACTTCTTTCCCTCTAATGTAACATTTCTTATACAGATATAGAAATATTCCTTATACTGTAGTGGTATGTTCTAGCTGGGCACGATGAAGAGCCCAATGGTCGAACTGGTGCCAAGAACATTGCATTCGGTATAGTCACTCATTTTTGATAGTAGGAATTCTAGCCTATAATACGGAATATATTGAAGAATACTAGTTTATTCACTCATAATGCATACAGTGGTATACATACGGAGCACTTCATCCAGCATTAGAATGTTGCTACTACGGTATTTTTTTTTAAATTGACTCCAGGTAAACTATTGCTGTAAATCGCCACCCTGCAAGCGAGAATTTAATGAACTGAACATTGAATGAATTGAACAGTAGATTCAAGATGTACCAACAAGGCTCTATTCATATCAAGCAAGTCATGTCATCAAGTTAGGGATAGGAGCGGGATCATGCTCGATGCAACCCTACAGACCACAACACTGTGCGCACGATCAAAGCTAAAGACAGATCATATCTGACGCGATCCTGCGAATATGTGACTACAATGTAGAAGTAAGAAAAGTACATGTAGCCAGTCTCAATACAAAGTAAGCTCGTATGTATCATGGACTGATTGGCTGGCGCTGCAAGGGGTAGTTAGGGTTGCTAGGGGATACCTACGTGCCAGAATATCCCCTACACATTCATCTCCCTTTGAAGGAATTTTTTATAAGGTCTGATCACTTTGTGTGTTGGAGCAGACGTCTTTCCGAAGGGTTTATGCCATACTTGTTATAGTGATACTATTATACAACGTAGTTTGCTCTTTCTGGGGACCATCAGCCTAAGAGACTTAGGTAGCAAACTGGTTGGGAAAAGCAGTCCTATTTATTGCCCTAGATGGTAAACTCCACGTATTTTGAACTCACATCCACGAGGGAACTGAAAGGGCTTCCTGTGCGCCACCACGTCACATTACCTCCGGTATATTCCAGCCACGAAGTTTGCACACTTTGGCTACTCCGCACATAAAATGTTGATCGTGGGATTTGATATCCAGAATCTGACAAGCTTTTCTCTTTGCTGGGCAGGTCCCTAGGCGATCATTCCACGGGAACTCAGCATACGCGGCATACGGAACCCTTCGCAGCCGTTCCCTGCTATGTGAACGCCATCCCAGCGATGTTGATCTCTATCAATAGGAGCGCGAGGCATGGGAGAAAACAGCAATCATAACAGTCCATCAGAGCCCTATATTGCCTACATAAAGACCATTATAACTCTTCCTTCGTTCACTAGCCCTTCCTTCGTTTGCTTCTCTCACCATCCATACTCTCGTTTACTCCCAAGACCAAGGTCACTATACCAATAAAAATGCACGTCTCATACATCTCTCTGGCGTTCTTCACCATCGGCGTCATCGCCGCCCCCGCTGCTCCCAAGCCCAGCAACGATGTCGGAGGCGTCACTGGCGGCTTCCCTTTCAACCCAGCGGGCCCTTCCAGCATCGTAGACAACGATGATGGATTCGACGACTTCCCCTCCGCCCTCGACGCAATGGAACAGGCCTTGGCTGAGAAGCAACAGTCCGCGCAGTCCGCTCAGGCCGCTGCACACCCATCCACCACCCACGTCGTGCTAGCCAAGCCCACTTCCGCCCATGGAGTCGCGGACTTCCCAGCTCCTGTCATCTCTCAGCCTTCGGATCTCCCTCACCCCTCCTCTGATACCTCGCAGTCTCATGTCACTTCCAAGGCTACCCCCACCGCCATCACCACTCCTTCCTACGCCGCCATCCCCACTTCTTCCTACTCCGCAATCCCTGCCCCTTCCTACACCGCCATCCCCACTTCTTCCTACTCCGCAATCCCTACTCCTTCTTACGCCGCCATCGCTACTCCTTCCTACTCTGCAATCCCTACTCCTTCTTACGCCGCCATCGCTACTCCTTCCTACTCCGCAATCCCTACTCCTTCTTACGCCGCCATCGCTACTCCTTCCTACGCCACTATCCCAACTCCAGCTAAGGGCAGCTCTACTTCTCCTTCTAGCGAAATTCCCACTCCGGCATCTGCTGCCTCTAGCACCCCTGCTGCCCCTGGCCCCCTTGGTGGCCTGGCCGGGAACGTTCCGGTGTTCGGAGGCCTCGTTGCCGGTCCCCTGGCTGGCCTCGGTCTCCGTCGTTGAGATTATTGTCTGTTATGATTTCCGTGGGGTGTGGAATATTAACCTATGTGTCGAATGTTGACGTCGGTCGCTTCTGCTCTTTTATACTTCCGTACCTCTGGCAATCGATTGGTGGCTCTTTTTACTTTCTTTTCGTCCTGAAGTCTTTCATATGTCCAATCGCTTTATTTATAGGATCTGTTTTAGCTCTTCATGCGTTCTGAAATCTACAAGTTTATCACACAAAATCCATCTCAACAAATGAGATACAAGACCATCCAACCTCATCTCCTAACTCGACGGGTATTTCCCCCCAGACCCCAACCGATCAATGCACCCCTCAACAGCCTTCTGCATCGCATTGGTCGCCTCCTCCAACAAGGTCGTCAAAGGCACCTTCCCAGCCATCTCTGCCTGGACCCTCACATATTCATTATTTAACACCTTATTGATATTGATCTTGCTAACCCCACAATCAATGCACTTCTTAAAGATCTCCTCAGTAAACGGATCTGCCCCATGAAGCACAAGCCTCACTTCCCGACCAACAGCTTCATTAATCGACTTCAACCTCTCATACTCCAACTGAATCCCTCTGGGCCCATACTCCCCATGAACATTTCCGAACGCAGGTGCAAGCCAGTCAATCCCCGTATCAACAAACTCCCGACTCTCCTCCGGCGTCGTAAGCAACCCCTCAAGATCAGCCGTATCAGCAACACCATCCTCACCACCCTCAATCCGACCAGGCTCCGCCTCTGTCGCGATTCCGCGCGCATGGCAGTACTCCACCAGCTCACGCGTCAGCGAAAGGTTCTCCGCCTTCTCGTAGTGAGACATGTCGACCATGATGCTGTCGAATCCGCCCAGATCAGCCGCATACCGGATTATCTCCGGTGTTTGTGCGTGGTCCATGTGCACGGTTATGGGTACGGTGGCTCTGCGCGCGGCTTCGGCGGCGGCGTGGACGAGGAGGCCGTCGGCGTAGTGAATCGCCCATGGGAAGAGGAGGATCATTGCTGCCGAGCCTTTGACTTCGGCGGCGCGGACAGTGGCCAGAATGCCTTCCACGTTGTAGCAGCACATTGCGGGGATGCCATAGTGGTTTGCGGAGGCGTGGTCTAGGATGCGCAGGGCGCGGTTTTCTTGGAGAGTCATTTTTTTGGGGTTTGGGAGGGTGTGAGTGGGAGAGTGAGGGTGAGGAGATCCTTTCGTGGGAAATGAGGGGTTTGTAGTTTTGAGGTTTATTGTAGACCGAAGGCCGTGTTATATAGTCTCGTGTTGTCCGAGTTGGTCGCTTCACATCCGAGTGTCGGAGTTGCTCCGGAAGCTACGTCACTTTGAGCTATTCGCCAGGGCTGGCAGAATTTACTTTAACCCAGAAAGGATAATGGTGGTGTTTTTGATTTCCAATAGGTTAGATTAGGCTAAATGTTCCAAAACAAATGAGTTAATTGTTGGTACTAACATTGAAATAAAGAAATAACGGGCTCTTATGCGACTATACACCCGCTAATATGGAAAGTAGATAGATGGGAGCAATAGTTCTTATCTGGTTTTTGTTGTGAATATTAAGCATATATATATCACTGCTTCGTCAAACCCAATCGAAGGACCTTTGATTAGCCATTCAAGTATAAAAGTGATGTTTGGCCTGTGATGTCGGCCAACCTCCGAACTTCCAAGTGCCACTCCAACAAGAATAACAAGACTCAAATCTACTAACCGGCAATCAAGAAACCATCAAAATCCAAAATCGGACCCTGGCAAAGCCATCACCTTTCGGCAAAAGCAAGGTAAACCCCTCGGACTTTCCACCGAACCATCCCGCGTTTCCCCAAACATCTTCCCCTCATAAAACCCCCACGCAGCTCGAGCCAATTTATTTCGTTTTATACATTAACAATTGACATTTCCTCAGGAAATATTCTCCAGCGTTTATTCTATTCAATTCCATACATTTTCGTCTCAACAACCAACAACAATGTCCAAACCCTCAATCGGCTTCGTCGGCCTAGGCGCCATGGGCTTCGGGATGGCCACACATCTCGTGAAAGAGGGCTACCCGGTCCACGGCTTCGACGTATTCCCAGCCTCAGTAGAGCGCTTCAAGGCCGCAGGCGGGATCCCAGCGTCCTCACTACAGGACTCAGCAAAGGAAAAGGATTTCTATGTTTGCATGGTAGCTTCAGCGCCGCAGGTGCAGAGTGTTCTTTTCGGTGATGATGGTATAGTTGCAGGTAAACACCACCCCCACCCCGACCTGCTCAAACCAGAAATATAATTAAAGAAATAAAATCAAAACTACAAACTAACCCGTATATCCTATAGCCCTCCCCAAAAATGCAACCCTCCTCCTCTGTTCCACCGTCCCAGCATCCTACGCCCAATCTGTCGCCGCGGAGCTCGCCTCCATCGGCAGAAGCGACATATCCTTCATCGACGCACCCGTATCCGGTGGCGCGCTCCGCGCCGCAGCCGGCACATTGTCAATCATGGCCGGTGCTCCAGATGCCGCGCTAGAGAATGGCCGGTTCCTGCTGCAGGAGATGTCGGACGCTAATAAGCTGTACCTTGTCCCCGGCGGGATTGGCGCAGGTAGTAATATGAAGATGGTGCACCAGGTGCTGGCAGGTATCCATATTCTGGGTGCTAGTGAAGCTCAGGGCTTCGCGGCGCGACTGGGGTTAGATGCTGTGAAGACGGCTGAGGCGATTAAATCCAGTCCGGCTTGGAGTTGGATGCATGAGAATCGGTTGCAGAGGATGTTGGATGAGGATTGGCATCCGGGTGCTAGTGCTTTGACTATTATTCTTAAGGATGTGGTAAGGATATTCGATGTTTAATTTTAGGGGTGGGTGCTGGTTCAGGGGCTAAGTTTGCTAATTGAGTTTCCGATCAGGGGATTATCACGACCTCTGCACGGCAAAGTCAATTCCCGACTCCGCTATGCTCCACTGCTGAACAGGTTTATTTGTCTGCTTTGCTACAGGGCTATGGGCCGGTGGATGACTCGTCTATGGTGCGACAGTACTTTGCTGAGCCGATTACGAAGGTCTCTTCTACTAAGGCTGAGGAGGAGACGGCGGAGGCGTTGCAGCTGGTGTTGGATCTGATGGAGGTGACTAACCTCGTTGCGGCTGCGGAGGCTATTTCGTTTGCGCGCTATCTCAAAGTCGATTTGAAGCAGTTTTATACTCTTGTTGCCGATGCTGCTGGTGCTAGTCGGCAATTCATGACGAAGGGGTTGGAGATTATTGAGGGACTTGGACAGGATGTGAGTGGGGAGACCGTTGAGGGTGCTACTGCTCGTCTAGAGAAGGCTGTGCAGAAGGCTCGTGATCTTCACTGTCCTTTGAATCTTGGTAATGCTGCTTTGAGTGTGTTGTTCATGGCGAAGAAGTCTGGGTTAGGGGCTGAGGGGAGTGCCAGTGTGGTAAAGGCTTTTGAAAATTAGTACAATTGCGGATGGTGATGAAATATGAAAGTTTATATCCCAAAAATATCAAATTTATGGACAGTGCACATTCTACTTGAAACGTCATTTAATTGCTTTTTTATTTTATTTTATTTTATTTTTCTTTTTTCCCGCTGTAAGCGCAGCCGGCTATAGTTTGTCGACATGCTACTTCGATGTGTTAACTTTACTGGGTAGAAGGAATACTGCTTACAGCCACGTCTTTTTGTAGTCTGATAAAAGAATGTGTTTGATAATATTATCAATAAGAAATACGTTGTGTGTGGGTATCCAGAATATTATATCCAACCATGAGAACCAATTAGTATGTACGGCCTAGGAGACCCCCAACAAGTGTAGGGATATCCGAAAGCCAGAGAAGAGAAAAAAAAAAAAAGAAAGAAAGAAAGACATCAAAAGTCCAAAAATCCCGACCCAAATCTTAAAACGACTTAAACTCATTTCGCATGCCACACACAGTAAAACATCTAAACTTCAATTCCAATCTTGAGAGTCTCGATCGAACCAAGCGAAGTCCTACGATCCTTGATAAACTTAGGCCAAGTATTCGTAAGCACGAGGTACTTAATACTAGCCTCAGCAGCATCAAAGATCGAAGCGTCAAAGTCCACAGGAATATCACCCCAGTACTGAACGCGGTCCTTAATCGACCCTACCATATCAGCGGCCATAGTCTTCCCGGAGTCGGCAGAAGCCGGCGACGGGAGATCAAAAGCGAATTTATCAAAGGGACTAGTGGGATCGCATTCGCGTTCCTCGCCGTACAAAAGACGTGTCGGTTTCTCAAAAACGTCCTCTAGCTTTCGCAGCTCCTGGTGCGAGATGTTGACGGGGAACTCGGCATGACGGACGCTAATAAACTCAGCATAGATGTGCAGCGCACGGTTGAAGCCTTCGCGGACGATTTCGCGCTTATTCCTTTCTCGCAGTGCGCTGCCGTCCCTGATGCATTGTGGTAGTCGGCTACGCCATTCCGCGACGCTGGTCAGGAAGACGATGTTCTCACCGGAGAATTCGCGGAGAGCGGAGAATTCTTGGAGTGGGGCTGGGTTGCGCTCGAGGACGTGTTCGAGGGCGCTCATTGTGAGGATGCTGTCGCGCGAGTTGAGGGTGCTTGTCGAGCTGTTGGACTTCCAGCCTGACATAATGGATGCTACCGTTGTCATGTCGGAGTGGAGGGACTTTTCTTCGGAGCCGGCGGATTTGACTTTGAGTTCCCAGCGTGCGATCGATTCGAGGGTTTCTTGTCGCAGGGATTGGTGGCGCATGACTTCCCAGCAGGGGAGGAAGACCGTGAAGATTTCGATGAACATGATGGATACGCAGATCCTATAGAATAATTCCGTTAGAAAGTAGGACTTTATGGTTATGTTGGTTGGTTTAGAACTTACCATTGAGGAGGAACGAAGACCTTGTTGACCGGGGCCATGGCGGGGACGTAGAGGCCGATGAGCCACATTGGAGTAGCGTGAAGGTTGGAAACAGCACAGCCAATGGTCTGGACGCGCCAGCCGTGGGTATCGTGGATGTTGCGGGATTTCCAGAGGACGACGGGGGCAACGATCCAAGACCAGAAGAACTGCGAGACCACACCGGGCCACCATTCCCATCCTGCGCCTTGTGCCGCGAGCACCTCTGCGGGGGTACCATGGACTTCGGTACCGGGGATACCCCATGAGCTATGGTACTTGCGAGAGATTAACCACATGAGGATAGTGAGGAACACCTGCATGAGACGGGAGAAGGCGAGTTAGATAAGAGTTGTTATATATAGGAGAAGGTGAGGTAATCATACCTGAACAAACATTGCGATACCAACGTAAATAAGAATCTTGGTAGTATATCTGAGAGCACGGAAACGATTGATCAGCCCATCCTTGTTTTCCAAGGCAGGCGGTTCAGTAAAACGGTGCCCATCCAGAGCATATTTCCTCTGGAGCTTCGCGACATGTTGAAAACGAGTGTTAGAGCCATGGAAAAGCGCCATGCCACAGGGCAACAGAGTCCCCATAAGCCAATAGCCGCAATCACCCGGCAAGAGGGTACCGATCATAGTACCGAACTGGGTCGGGATCCAGTATAAATGAAGGACAGCGATAGAGGTTAACGATAGAGCAAGGCCTCGAATGCGAAGTGTCGGCATATCGCGGTTAGCGATCAGATAGACCATACCGGCCACGAGGGCGGACGTCCACACGCATGCCCAAACAGCCCACCAGATGGTGACGGGGCCGAGATCAATCTGGGCCTTGGACTCAGCCGTGGCACCGTATTCGGACCCCATCTCGGGAAAAAAAAATTGCAAGTGCTTAATGAATGTGAGTGAAGTTGGGTAGCGCTTAGTGTCCAGAATGCCGGGTCTCCATGTCCTTATGTACAACATCGTGCATCGACAAAACTGGAGCCACGGGGTAAACGCTTGCACGAGTAAGTGGGCCCTTAACCAGGTTTTTTTCAGCATCGAGTTGTCGATCATTATGGCTGGGATATCCATTTGACTCCATAGTTCTGCTGGGAAATATTACGTTGTGGAGACTCTTTGGGGATTGAGGTCAATAACTGCTCAGTTATGGTTTCAGTTAAGTCCTGTTACTCCATCACCGTGGTGGCCCGTCTCGGTCCCGTTCACGAATGGAGAATATCCACTCGGGCTATTTGTCAATTTAAGACAAGTTATGATTGGTTGGATAAGATGAATAAGATGAAATTCAAGATCAAGATCTCTTGGCACCAAAGTCTCCCCTTTTTCTTGAATCCGCCCTGGACACTATTGATTTTCTCAAAAACTGTGTTCTGTGAAGGAAGTCGATCGTAGCCCTAAAAGGCAGGCCGTTATATTATGCCTATGACGTTTTAATCGTGTACTTACGGTATAATAAGAACTATAATAATAACTATAATAATAGCTATAATAATAGCTATAATAATAACTACATCGCAGTTCTTTTCTTCATGCTATCGTTAATTCCCGCAAAAATCCTAAGCATGTTTCAGACGCAACGTCCCTATGTCAAATTAGAGACATCTTCTACTATTGGTGGAATCCTTAGTTCAGGATCACATGGGATGCAAGATAATAGCCTAGTCGAGTTGGCTTTGCTTGAAAAAAACAGCCAGGATGTAGCAGCGTCCAAATTTAGACTAGCATATAAAACCCCAACAGACTATTGTTTTATAAAATCCGTCGCGATCAAATTTGAGATTCTATTCTTGCTCTCTTTCTAAGACAAAGAAAAAGGGAAAAAGGATCTATTGAATGCCTCAATATTCCGTACACAAAAGAAAATTAAGATTGAAAGGAAAGGAGTGCAAAGAAAATATCGCCCAAAAAGGAAATTCTGTATCGCACATCACTTAATACGTGAAGGCTCAAAAAGCCCCAAAGCTTTCGCCTGCGCCTCGGAGTCCGCCCGTAAATTCCCAGAATACTTTATATCAAATCCAGGAACGAGCAGAACATCCTCGAGGCCCCTATCCACAACCTCTTCTTCAGAACCTGCATACATATAACCGTAATACGTGTACTGCCCCGCTTCAGTGATCGACACATCGGCAACCTCGGCCTTCACACAACAATCCCAATCATGTTCAGGCTCCTTCAATCCCATCTGAAAAGCATCCAACTCACAATATGCCTCAAGATACCCATAATAAGTCCCACCGTAGTATTCGCCACATTCCCCAGGAACTGGCTCCGCATCACACAGTCCCATATGTCCAACCTCCTCCAATGAGATCGCACACATGAACCCAGTGTACCGATGACGCACACGCTCCGGCATAGCAAAAAGCCCATCCTTGCAACACCCCCATGGATGGCTGATATCCGTGAGTCCCATTGCCCGGGCATGCTGCAGATCATCCGCCCGCAACAACCCGTAGAAATTCCCATTTTCGCCGGGGATCCGTCGGATATCCTCCAGCCAACGTTTTTCTGCTTCGACCTCCGACGGTGCTTGCATCGCCCCGTAGTAGAGGTGGAAGTCGGCGCGTCGCTCCGTGCAGCAGCCCCGCACGTGAATTGGGTCTAGCAGGCCCTGCCGGTTCGCGTCGTCTATGGAGAGGGCTAGCATGAACCCTTCAGACTCACCGGAGTAATTACCGTAGGGTCGGACTTCGCGCAGTCCTCGTTGGTAGGCTTGTTCTTCGCTGGCGAACATACTGCCCATGTACAGGTGCTTCTGGGGCTGGGGGGCTGGGTTTGAGGTTGGTGAGACCTGTTTGGTCTGGGGGGATGTACAGGTCCGTGGGGGGACGGGGATGCTGGCGTCAGCGGTGGTTACAGTAGTATAATCTTTTGCTTGCCACATTCGGTCGAGGGACTCTGTGTCCCAGAGATGGGGGTCCTCTTCGATGCCGAGCTCGGCGTTGCGCTCGCGCCGGTCGTATCGGTCCTTCTTTAGAAGTGCGGTGTCTAGGAGCTTGGAGATGGCTACCTGCCGAGCTTCCTTTTCGTTGTTTTCTTCAATGCGTTTTAGGATGGTAGCTTCAATACGCTGCTGCACAATGTCAATGTCAAGAGTGGGCTCGTCGCATGAGTGATGGTCAGCTTCAGGGTTACCAACTGGGTCTGCAGGAGGTGTGTCCTTCAGAGCAACATAGGGGTCAACTACGTCAGCAAGGTAAATGTTCATGTCCACACTAGAGGTCTTAGTATCGTGCTGTTTATGGTCAGTGTCTACCTCCCGCTGTCGCTGTCGCTTTTCAAGATATTCGTCAATTCTCAGCTTAAGTATGTTATACCTTATCAAAGACGATCCACAGAGCGACGAGCCAGAACTGTCTGTGTCATAGCTACTTGTATCGCTGGGGGATACACATACAGCATCCTCGATGTCCAGAGTTTCAGTTTCAGCATTGTCCTTTTCATGTCCGCTGTGTGCGAGATAATCCGGACTGGTCCTGACGATAGTAGAGATAAAAGAATCAAGATCTCCAGCCACCACCGGCGAACTGGTATTAGTACGGGAAAACTTAAAAGCCGTTCTAGACGACTTATCAGAACACGCCAGGCTTCCGCAATCCTCCTCCGATTCTCCGACAACAGCACGCGAGTAGATCTGGCCATTGTCGCTGTGGCCAGCACTGTCCGCGTCCCCATTTCCCGAATTATCAACGGCAGCACCCAAGAAGACCTGGCCATTGTCGCTGTGGTCAGTACTGCTTGTGTCCCTGTCGTCGTGAATAGGGTCGCTTAACATGCGCGCGTTAACTTCGATAATTTGCCTAGAATCTATACCCTCGATTGACCGGTAATAGTTGGAGGGTTGGATCTGGTCGTTTCTGGAGAAGTTCTCAGCCCACTCGCTCTCGCACTGCACGCACATGCTGGGTTGGGTAGGGAGGAGGAGGTCGTGGGAGGATGTGATCTGGGTGCAGGATGCGCTGCGCTCTGGACCGGCCAGGCGGAGCTTGTTGGTGTATTCTTGGCAGCTGATCAGGCTCCAGTTGGAGATGTGTCCGCAGCTGGGATAGTGGTGGTAGGTGTGTTTGCACATTTCAAGTAGTGGAGAAATGGAATAGATGGGTTGGAAGTAGAGAATATATGAGATGAGATGAGAGGGGTGCTCTGCTGCCATATTAGATCTGTGCGAGGATCGCGGCTTATATAGAACTTGGATCTGGGGGTGAGGGAGTCGCCGATGGGCGAGTACAAAGCCGAGTCGATGGACAATGGTATGTGATATAACAAAGATAGGATTAAAGGCATTGTTTCGGTGTCATGGTGAAACTCTTTGTTCACAACTGTCTGTGAACAATTCTTTATGTGTAAAACAAAATCCCAAGGATTTTTGGCCTTTTAGATGCCTTGTTCCAACTATCCTCAAAGAGTCATCCTCATTGTATCCAAACCACCTGACAATACCCATTGTATCCAACTCCGATGACGCGCACAGCGAGACATAGGTAGGTTGACCTGATGCTGGAATGGTTTCTTATAGGTCCAATCAGCTTGATCCAATAGAAATCAAAACTAGAAGGTGTAGGAATAAAGAAATCTAATCCAATATCTAAGACGTTCTTGTTCTCATATGCCAGGCCTTCCTGCCTCAGGCGAATATGACCTCTGCTCCTCACCATTATCCTTCCTCCTTCCTCCTCCCTTCCTCTCTTCCCCATGGTTTTCAAAGTTACAGCATCATCGACCAGATATCTACTATTATGTGGACAATGAATTATGATTGGGGTCAACTTCTGGGATAGAAGCTCTTTCCAGCACCCTTCGTCCATGGCTAAGTGACGCCGAGACACTACGGTTACTGCTGCGCAGAGTTTAATTGACATGTACATCTTCAAGCTGGCTTACTGTCTGGTGCTATCACCTATCATCAAAATGCTGTTGCTTGGGTGTCTAGCTCGTGCAGATCTCACCGTTCGCAACTTTCCTACACTTTCACTTTCAATATGATCACTACAAGCTGCTGAACGAACACATGGGCACCACGTTGAAGGTGGCAGCCATGTCAACTAAATCCTATGTTGGGTCTAGCCCAGTTATTTTCAAACAATAGCTCTCTACCGAGAGCCAGTCCACCGGGAAGGACATCTGTGGAAATCGGAAGCGTTTCATGAGAATATTGGAGGACCTATTGCCAGCTTTGAGCTGCGTACATCCAATGTATCGGGCTAACCAGCGAGAGGAAGCGAGTACAACTTCAAGAAAAAGGAAACTCCTTTCGAGCTCTATTTCATCGATGCTCCAGGTTGACCAAAAGAATGCGCCAATTGTCACTGAACAATAACATCCAGATGAGAGTTCGATATCTGCATCTGTTCTAGAGATTAGTGTTGACTTATATTAGTTACATCATCTGTTGGGTCTGGGACCAATAAGATATGCGAGGACAGGACCGTGTAACAGGACTAAGTGAAGGTGGGGAGCAGAGGATTACCAAACCCCATCCATGTGGTTACTCACGACATCGAATATGGGAATCGGTATTTCGTGATAACCACCTTACCTTTCCATGCTCCTCGCTAACTTGAATAGCACTACCCCGGAGATATAGGCCAATCAACTAAGAGAGCTAGGAATATAATCTTTCGGGCCGAGTAGGACAAGTTCCAAGCCAAGAGGGTGGAGGCACTGACCAAATTGACTTCAGTACAATTACCCGGACGACTTTTCGAAAGTTCTACAGAAATGACTGGAACTACATCTTCCCATTAGGTTGCCAAACCCCGTCATTCACCTTGATCACAATACACCGCGCAAACCAAGCCGCAGGCACTGGAAAACGCAAGAGAAATGACCAAAGCGACTGGGAAAACGCCATAATTTACTGGTATATGATCTGGAGCATGTGGCTTCCACAATAGTACAACAAACTCAACTTAGAAAAGAAATGACGCAGGTCATGCATCTAGCTGCCCGAGACGTACTGCGTGCACCTCTCCTGCCTACCTGAGGTCCAACCATACCACTAATAGCATAGTCGCCCTTCAAAGGTCAGATTGTACATCACAAAATATATTACAACTATAACTAATTTCGCAAAGCCCTCCCATTGCCGTAATACCAATATTCCCAACACAAAAGTATTATCTCAAAACACATCCAGATCCAACTGCAGGTAAAACTAGAAGAAACAACTAAAAATCACTCAACCCTCCAAATCCGTCAAACACCTAATCCCAGAGTCCAACAACCACCAAGCAGCAGTCTCATGCATCCACTTCAAGACAGGCCTCTCTAACGGCATCTTCCTAACCTCATCCGCTCTCTTCCACATAACCGTCTCACTACAAAACACAACCTCCCCCTCTCCCTCCAGACTACCACTTTCCTCATAACTAATCACCAACCTCCCCTGCACAAAATCCACCGCTTCCATCGTAATCTCAAACTCAACCCGGTTCCTCTTCCGTAGAACAACGCGATAAACTCCACAAACCAAATCCCCAACTTCAAAGTCTAACGCGGCAAGATAACCCGCCTTGAAACTCTGCTTCTGCTCCGGCGTCTTACTGGTCATAGCAAGCACAAGCGCCTGCGGGAACCGCGAGAACGCCCTCATGTTGCGGCGCACGAGTCTCTTGAAGAACATATCTGTGGTCTCATCGCCAGGAAGGGAGGCCCGTGGCACAGACTTTAAGGCATAGTCATAGAGAGTGAAGTACTCATCACCGAAGACGGTTTCTGGGATTGATTCTATACCTGGTGGTTTTGTGGCCGTGGAGAGTGTTCCGAGGTGCGATTTGTGCGCTATGCGTTTTGATAGACGTTCATGGCAAATGTAGAAGTAGATTGCTGAGGAGCTGGTTATTATTGCCGTTGCTGTGAAGATAAGACGGATCATTTTGTTATCTGAGGCTGTGAGACGTCTCCAATTGTGGTCTTTGGGGTTTTGTGTGTTGAGAAAAAGGATGTCAAATGATCCGCATCATCGGATACGAGGTTGGCTTGGCGCGTTCATCTATTCCTACGTCTATCCTCATATCTGCCAGTTTGAACTATTTCTCATAAATTCAGCATATTAAATCGTCAGTGGGTCAAATATGCAACCATCACATCGAAAAGAAAAATAAGTCAAAAGTTGCGCAAACGACAACTCCAACCTCCAAACGATGACGTCAAACAACAAAGTGGTATCAATTCTGAAACAGAAAAAAACAAAAAGGGAAGTAAAAAAAAACCTCACTTCCTCGCTCCATTCTGCAAAACATTTACACGACCACTATTATGCCATTTCGCAAGCTTAGCACCACACTTCCCACAAGAATGCTCGACATCCTTAAGCGACGACATCAAGTAAGGGATACATCCGAGACAGCAACAGAAGCAAAGAATAGCAGCCCAGCCACTATTGCACAAAACAAAGTCAACGACCAATCCAGTATTTCAACTGTGCAGGGAAATTAAACTTACTGCGTAGTCCCGCCACTAACAGACTCAACACTAGTCATCTCCCGCTCTCCACAAACAGGACAATCAACCGGACAAGGCGCAGACTGGACACAGTGCAGCGGTACAGACGTGGCATATCCACTAGAATGGCCGGTAGGCGTGTAGTACTGCTGCGGGTGACCCTGGAGTTGTGCTTGAGCTTGCGCTTGTGCCTGTGAATACTGTGGTAGGGGCTGGCCCGGGTATGCCTTCTCGGGGGGAGCAGACATTGATGTCGACGCGTCGTATGCTGGTGCTTGACCGATGGAATCGGGTTGGTGGGGGTATTGTTTTTCCGAGGGACCGTTTACTGGCGTTGGTGTGTGGCTTGTGTGTAGGGTGGATGGGAGAGATTGACCGGTGTATGAATTGGTGTCGGAATATGGGCTGACTGGGCCTTGGTTCTGATGGTCTGGGGTGACGACTTCTGGGGCTTCGCTGTATGTTGGGGCTGGTGCTAGAGGTTGTTAGTTATTAGGTACTGTAGGGGGTTAGTGAGGGGGCTGATGCGTACTAGGCGTTGGCTCGGGGTGTTGGGTGTGTTCGGGCATTCTTGTTGAGTTGAGAGTCTGGGGTATTGGGGAGAGATGGTTTGGTGGATGCGCGACGTCTCACTTGTGTAATGGGGATGGGAAGGGTTTTAAAGCGAAAGACGGCAGAGCTTCCAGATAATAAGATAATTAAAAATAGAGACGATATGATCGTCAAGGGCTTAAATGTAAAGTACAACTCGTATTACAGTGGATACCGGGGGATTTCATATGAGTGCACTGCCTTAAACGGGTTTGGGGGATGCCAAGTCTAAGCCACAGCTTTGTACTTCGTATTTTGTACTTTAATGTTTTGAACGAGCTTTGAAGTATTAAGTACGGAACTTGTAGTCGGAGGACTTTACAAGATACTATTGACCCGACTCTATACTCATGCCCCGTGTTGACGGGAACATGAAACACAGGAGCAGTCTAAAAGGTGCACGGAGTATTGCAAAAGGCTGCTGGCAGTAATGCGGCTGATTTTGCGACCAATTTCCACATGTAGCAGATCCACATGAAAGTAGAGTCTTGTACATTGTACAACCTCCTAGAAGCCGCGCAGAATGCTTCCAAATAGTGGAAATCTATATATTGCGATATAATTCTATTGGGCTTAGTATATCGCAGCTCATTGTACTTATCTCATAGGCTTTCTTCTACATACACCCCATAACAATAATCAAAATCAAAATCCCGCCCATGTAGACCCCTGGCAGTTTTAAGATTATTACACCCGATGCGGGCGACGATCGTAAACGCCAACCCAATCACGCGGCCATTTGCGGCTCCGCAGCTGATCGATTCCTGTTTGGGCGCCCCTCCGTAAGCCTTTCAAGGCTGGCTGGTAGGCTTAGACGCAAAATGCTTCAATCATGTAGATACTCGTGGGGCTTCGGGATATTTGGCCCCCAAATGCTATTCAGAATACGATGTACCAAATATTATTGTGATTATCACTTGTGTCATTGTGTGCTACTATGCAAGGAGAGTATCTTTTTATTATCTTAGTTTCTGCATATCAATGGTACCTATAGACCTCTCTTTCGTACATTTAGAAGATAGACAGACATACAATCATCCCAACTCTCAACTCCACAACATGGCCTGCTAAAGATCAAGAGCCAAACTAAAAAAGAATCAAAATCGCTTCACGCTAGATACTACATAATATTATACGCATACTCCATGAATCCTAACCCCATTAGAAATACTGATACCTCACCAGTCCCCCTCCCCCAGGATAAAACCCATACTGCGCAAAAACCTCCAAAATCTCCCTCCTCTGCATTCTCCCCGCAAAAGCCATAACTGTCTCCGTCCTTCGAATCCCCCCCTTAACAAACGGATCCGCCCTCCGCTCCATCAAAAGCCTAACCATCCCCACCACATCCGACTGAACAGCCTTATACAACGGCGTCTGCCAAGGATAACGCATAAGATCAACCTTCGCCCTACGATCAAGCAACAATCTCGCAACCCTCATATTCCCATTCAACGCCGCCAACGCCAACGCCGTATCCCCTGTACTATTAACAGCATCAATATCCGCCCCGCAGTCCAGCAAAAGCTCTACAATCCGGTCCTGTCCGTACGCGGCAGCTTGCGAGAGCGCCGTCTTGCCCGTCCCCTTCCCCGAATTGATATTCGCACCCGAGGCAATCAGTGTCCGTACGATGCGGTCGAAGCCGCGTGTTGCAGCGACGTTGAGGGCTGTCTCGCCTGTTCCGGCCCGGGTATTTAGGGCTGCGCCGTATTCTATCAGTAGCCGGGTTGTGGCTTCGTGGCCGAAGGAGACGGCTGCCATTAGGGCTGTTGTACCGTCGGTCTTTTGGGCGTTGGCGTCGGCGCCTTTGGAGAGGAGGGTTTTAACAGTTTGGTGTTGGTTGGTCTTGATGGCGGCTATGAAGGGTTCTTTGGAGCCGGTTATTTCCCAGAGAATGCGGCTCATGCGGCGGGGCTTTTTTGAGTTTGCTGATACTTTGAAGGCATGCAGGTCTAGTGAGGGTTTTTGCGGCTTGGGCGAGATAGGTACTGTCACTGGTATTGGGAGGTCCATGCCATTGTTTTCCTGTAGGTGGTTCTCTGCGGGAACTGGGATGGGCAAGTCTTCGACTGGTATTGCCTGCTTTTGTGTATCTGTGCAATCTTGCATGTCCAATATCACTGGTATTGGCAAGTTTTCTTCTCGTATTGTCTCTTTTTCTGGATAGGGCTGCTCTTGGCTTGGATATGAGCTGTACTTGTCTGAAAATGAGAAACCTTTTGGCGGGAGCGGGAGGAATGGAAGACCGGGTGGTTCGTCTGCTAGCCAGTCTTTGTCGTCTAGGCTTCTCTGGCGTTTTGATTCCAGGGCTGGTTCTGGTACCGTAAACTCGGAAACTTCTACTGGAGTCGTGTTCTCCTTATTAGTAGATAGAAGGCCATCTGCTATCTTTTGAAGAGTCGATATAACGAAGTCCCGGTTCAGTTTCAATAGATCTGAAGCAATGCCAGTAGCGACCAACTCTGCCTGCAGGCGAAGCCATACACCATCTTCCTTAAGCTTCGAAAAATCATTTGAAACATCAGAAACAACTAAAGCCCCCCTTCTGCCAGTGCGAACGTCATCGACAAAACATCTTAGCGCACGCTCAATAATCTTCTGCGATGATCTGTACCAATGTTAAAACCCACACACACGCAGAACATGGCCAACAAACATCATCATATTCAAATTCACCTCAGTAATTCCAAAAATAATTGATGAGAGACGCGCGCGTATATCAGACACCAGACTCTGAGCCCCGAGCGCATCTGGATGCAGCAGGAGCTTCTGCAATTCCAGCAGAACAGCATGGCAACTATGCAATCTTTTTTTCAGAACTGCAAAGTGGACGCACTCTGCGCCTAGAGATGAAGTGTACGTCTCGGTCGTGCTTAGCACGGCCAGAAGCAGACCAAGCTCATTTTGGGCCTGGTTCGTTAGGCCCGTTGAGTCGCGCGTCGACTCATACAGGGAGTCGGCTAGGAGTCGGATTGCGGTCGTTTGGTGGAATGGTAGCTGGCTACCTGCTGCTGATTGTAGGGACATGGTGTTGGGCTTTTGGATAAGCAATGCGACTAGAGCTGGAGTGCTGATGACACCCAGGTGATTGGGGGGGGGGGGGGGGCTCATCAGGAGCGGCCCGTGCAGCATCGGGCGATTTTTGGCCCCTTAGGGTTCCGATTTATTTTTTGGGGGGTGATTATGTCAGAGTAGGAGATATGTGTATTTTTAATGGAAATAAAAATCAAAGAGAGTTAATTAAACAAAATTTAGGCGAATTATCAGAAGGGAAGATAGGCACGAATTCAATTTGAGATCAGATTCATGCGCGGAGCATGCAAGGGACATGATTACAACCTTCCTATTTAGTCTCAACTCTACATTAGTCTATCTACCCCGTACAGTCTTTGGTTAAAAGATATTAGAGATTGAGAATTTAAACCTACACTCCTTAAGACTTAACGCTACATTGGTTTACAATGGAAAATCAGAGTCAAAGATACACTTGGTTTATTCAATAACTAAACAAGTAAAAAAACTAAAAGATGCTCACGGGCGAGAAGCGCTCTGAAACTGAACGCCGTTAGTCACATCCCGAGGCAGCTTGTCACTAGAGAGCAAGACACTAGCATCCGCACGACAATCATCCAAATCCGAAGACACATAAAAGTCGACGCTCGCCTTCGGCTCTGGCAACAACTCATCCGCCTCAAGGTCAGCAATAGCCTGCGTTAAAGGAACCATAATGCGGTTATTACACAGACGCTCGAATTGGGCCAAGAAGTGGTCCGTAGGCCTGTTATGGACAGTGCGACAATCCGGGCATGTGCGTGCCATCTCCTCGCCCAGAAGGAAGATAGCATTCAGCAGCTTCACCAACTTGTGGAGGGTTGGAATGATCTCGGAGCGGAGACCATCTCCAAGACTCAGGAATCGAAGCTCCTCGTAGAGACAGGACTTGAAGCAGGTGCATGCTATGAGGAATCGCTTCTCGTAGTTCATCTTGTCGACTTCTTCGTTGTCTGGGTATTTATTCAAGGGCATGTTGATTTTCTGTAGTGAGGAATAGACTGGGGGCTTGATTAACAGGGTGAATGTATGTAGGTCTGCTTACCTGGAGTCTTCGATGGTTCTAGACGATGAGAAGGACAGCTCGAAAAGATAGAGAATTCCATCTATTTATGCTTTTCAGTTGCTGTTGACTGGGTTCATTGAACAAAGTCTTTGTTCATTGAATCAATAAGAGAACAAACGCCATGGCTTTTATAGATCCTTTGACAAGTCCTCGGACAAGCAGACAAAGGCGGGCTCAGTAGCTAGGAAAGGTTGGAGGGACGGCGGAGATAAGGCGAGGCAACTTGAGGGATATAAATAGAAAAGCTAATAGATTTAGATGCTAACGAAAACCACACGCTAGTATCTATGACTAGCACTAGTTTGAATGAGATTTTTACCAAGGGCTCACGATGATGTTGGCGTGGGCTCTAAATGCTGGTTGTTGTCAAGATAATGTCTTGGTGACCAAGAAAGTGCTGGTGGTGACTTAGCCGGTTAGTTATATAACGGGTGAGTCACTCAACTCCTATTTTGATCAAATCAAGCGTCATATATAAGCATTAAATATACAATGTAGTTTGAAATAATGCTTCAATGTCTCTCGAACCAAGCTAATGCTTGATTCTCCGCCTCATCAGCCTGCTTGCTTGTATCACCTATAGTAAGACTGGCTCGCACACAGAACCCATGACCGGCCCCTTCATAGACTTTCACCTCTCCTTTTGTCGATTTAGCTTCATTCTCAAAAACCTGTCGAATCTGCTTTATCTGTGGAGGTTTCACAACCGTGTCCTTATCGCCAAGAGCAAAGCTAGTAGGAATGACAATATTCTCTATATCACTAGGGATCTCGAGGTAACTGGGGTGACCGGTAAACGCAGCATTAAGAAGGGGTTTTCCGTTGGAAGCGGTGTCGCCCCCGAAGCCCAGATTTACGGTATGCTTTCCTCCCCAGCAGAACCCAGCTGCATAGATAGGAAGCTCGGAGCCCTCGTTTCCTCGCACGGACTTGAAGAAGTCCCTCACGATAGGCCATGTGGCCTCGAAAGAATTGTAGTGTTTGAAGGGGATGATTTGAGTCATCACAGCGGTCACATAATAGCTATTTCTCGATTTAGTGATGGTCCCATTAACGCTTCCCGGTATTATATCCGTGAATCGTATCATGTTATTGTGACTTACGGCTTCATAAGCCAAGTTGCTATCCCATCTGCTCTGAGTAACTCTCTCGTGTTGTGCAACATGCTGACCGGTGCCGCATGTCCTGAAGTTGGGATAATAGTCTCAGCGGGCTATTTACTCAAGGTATATTTGACAATGCTAGTACTTACCATTCATGAAGTCGGGAAGGTAGACGAGGTACTTTCCCTTATCGGCATAGTTATCGGCCAGGATACGGTTATTCACAAATTCCCATCCGAAGGCGTCGGGAACTATGATGATGATTCCTCGGTGGGCTTCACCGTTGGAAGGTTTGGTGGTGTAGGCCTTTAACCCATGTAAGGTGGTGACTTCACCTCGTGGAGTACCTTCATGGACATGGCCGTTGAAACATTCAGGACACGACATTTTGCAAAGAGCGAATTGATGGCGGAAAAGATGAGGCTGCAAACTTATTTTAAAAAATCTTAGAGATAGAAATCATAGGATTATATACGGGCTCGAAATTCTGACATAGCTTGCCCTTATCGGAATGCGTAGTGGCCTGCCACGACATTATGCATGTGTCAGAATGGAATAAGGCCCCCTACGCCATAAACAGGAACCTTGGTTTTTGTTGTGGTCTAGTGGTAGAATAGCCTGTATTTTTCCAACAATATGCATAATCTAGCCTATTTTGGGGGTAAGCTTGCTAGTCATAGCTCCGGAGCTATATCCAATGAACAAATAATACGTAATATATGAGTCAGTCCAGCCAGTTCCTACCATGTTCGTATTACTATAAATAGTAGATTAAACTGTGAGTCACGATGACAATCTCTGACTTATAGTAGCGACCGCTTTCGCCTCAATGTCGGACAATACCGAGGAGCTTTTCCAACCCCTAATCACATCCTACGCTAGCCCATATATGGTTATTCCCGTATTTGAGGATCTGTCACAAGGGCTGGATGGTATATGTTGTAGTTAATACCAGACGAAAGAAACGGCTTAGTAAGTTGTTACGGTACAAGAGGTCTGAAGTTCCCCACACTAGGACAACCATCGCAAGACCGACCCCTCTTCTGACTACCAACGCCAGACCTCAGGAAATCGCACTGAAGGTTCAAACTTGAAAGAAGTTGGAAAACAGCATGCAAATCCCTACGGAGATATACGATCATGTAAGGCCGAGGATTGTGTCAGTTAATTCTTTTGCTTGGTGCTTAACATTCCTTACAGATTGTTCATCTTGTGTGGAACGTATACAATGAGTTCTTATATTTGGAAGACGACGCTAGGAATTACTCGATCATTGGAGGCGGGGCTCGACGGGACTTAGCCAACCTACGCCTTGTCAACAGGGCCTTCTGCCGCAGCGCGTCACCCTGGCTGTTCCGGCATATCAATGCGGAGTGTACTTCCTCGCTAGTCACTCCGTCTCTAGAACAGATTATGCGGTTATCGAAAAGCCCGTATGCTACATGTGTTTGTCAAATTGACTTTGGCTTTAAGGAAAGCCGTCAGTCTGATGCCAGTACACTATATATCGAAGACCTAGCAGAACGGCACTCGTCCCTTCTAATTAAATTCACCAATCTCAGGGCCCTTGGATTTCACGAACCGCCCTTATCATTACCGCAAGCCCAGAGAGCAGCGTACATAGACACAGTTATCTCTATATTTTGTTACATACCGCTTCCAAGCCTATCAGAACTTGAAGTCAGATTTCCTATCACCCACGACTTTGGACGTTTCTTTCCGAACAGACCCAATTCTTTACAAACGCCTATTGAAGATATCATACAACATCTTCGACACCTAGGGCTATACGTTTGTGCATACACGGATTCGGCGGACCAGAGGCATAAGCAGACGCCAGTTTTACCGGAATATACTGCCTTTCCTAATAGCACCTATCCCCCCCCCATTTATTCAGAATGGTTGAAAATGCGCCAAATCTCGAATCACTCATCTTGTCTAGTGTCAATATTTTGGATTCCGACATCACCACCCCCCCCCCCCCCCCCACCTACCCTTTGTCTATATGTTTGCCGATTTTGCATCGAACATTCCAGCCAGTCCAAGCGTCTAGTCATAGATTTTTGTATCGTATCTTCCATACTGGTATGATGGTATCTAAAGCTCCTGGTATTTGTTACCTGGTTAGGTCTCCAGAAGGCTTCAAGATTGCTACAAACAAGTACCATACGAGAGTATTCGCTGGCCAAGCTTAGCATGCCTCAAGTCTCAATCAAGCCATCTCGATACCTGCCCAGGTGAGAAGCCCGACTTACCCTATCCTTTGATTATTAAGCCCTGTGGGGGATGGAATTCACTAACTAGTCATAACACCTTTCTACCCTATTTTAATGTATTCTCACGGAATAGTCACGAAGAAGCGTTGAACATTACCAAAGAGGATCGGGAAGCCGTTAGATACACTTTTATTTGAGTACATGAAACGGGTTTGCCTCAGCATGGGATACTCGGCGGCAAACTTTGCTAAGAACCGTCGGACCTGTTGGCGGCTTCTGACTACCATCAAAGAGGTTTGTGCAGACTAGCTTCGCGAACTCTTCGGGGCAGGCAGCATGGAGAAAGAGAACCAATTGCCCTGAATGATTGGCTATATTTTCCTTACGGCAAGTGGTGTGGACCGTGCGGCAAATCTAGCTCCCAAGAAGCAGCCTAGCCAGGTGACATCCAAGCTGATGGTTACCGCTGCTGCTGTTCTTGATCCCATGTTGGCATTCGGGATTGGGCCTCTGGCATTTATAATTTTGCGTGAGGTCCATGACATCCACATCAACGAGGACTCTGATTCAGAATGAAATGCGGAAACTGATAGAGGCATGAGTTTGGGTCGCCCATACTACGATGGTGATGATTGAGCTGTCTGCGTACCATCCCTCTCTACAGAATTACTTGCCGTTGATCAAGTTCGATAGTCCTTGCCAGTCTATGAGTATGATCCATACATGTTTGAAGGAGAAAGCAATATGATAGTCCGACTATTTTGCTGTCAATAAATTGAATACTCGTAGTTCCTAAGAGCATCCGTCTAGTGACCTGTCTTACAAGCCGCTCGACTTTATATTCCAACGTAGACGTAAACTCAATATGAAGGTAGCGGGGGCAGCTCCTTTTCACGAGCCGAGTCCTTGGAGGGTAGTACTGCTGGAGTTTTTGACGCAGGATGCCCGTCCTTTGATACCCGATACGGAAGCGACTGGAAAGTATCGAGCTCATAAACTTTGGAGTCAACATCCTCAGCATGCAACTCAAAAATTTGATGACCAGGTCCCGCATCCAATTCGGCAAACTTTGGGGGCTCTTCGGCACCTAGTTCAAATGGCTCTTTATGCAGATCAGGTAGTTGAGCAGGCAGTTCAGCGACCTCTTGACGACTATCATAAGCAGGATAGTCAGCTGTAGAGGCCGCTGGTGACACATCGCCCTCCCTAAAATTAAACCTATCTGAATTCAGGAGTTGCATGAGGGACTCGGCATCAGGCGGCGGGGCAATCTTTCCACTAAGCAGCTCCTTCGCCGTCAACGTAACGCCATACATCTTCTTATTCGCCTCGGGCCGCTCCCCGATCATCCCGCCCTCATAGGACTTCCCTCCAAAGACGCCCCGTGTCTTTGAGTACGCAAACATCCCTACCATTCCTTTCGAACTGATCGCGCCACCCAGCTCCGCGCTTCGTCCATATGGACCCAATGCAACGGAGAGATTCTTACCGAGAGTGACAGACCCTGATTGAGTGAACGTTTTGACAGCTTGCTCGCTGTTCAACACGAAGACAAAATCCGTCATTTCAAAGCCTAGCTGGGTGCCGAGACCGATGCCACCCATTGCCATGGCTGACGGGGCGGACCAGGTGCCGTCTGGAAGTCGCGCGACGATTAGGCCCGATCCGAAGCGCATTGAAGCTACGGCGCCTGCTTTCATGGCTGTAAAAATAACTAGGGCCTGTTGGACATGAAAATATTAGCTAATGTTTTCATTCTTGAGGACAATTGCGAACCTTTGCACCGGAGAGGATTGCGCGTGGGATGCCGAGCTCTGGCTCCTCTGACTTTGATTTCGATTTGTTCCATTTTTTGGGCTTCACGAATGAACTTAGAATTTTCTCTGCTTTCTTGCACTCGTCTAATGTAGATCGAATATTTTTTTAGTATTTAGTCTTAATCGGCATGGCCATATGAACCATATGACGTGGGGGCACATACTGCACAGCGAGGAAGGCATTGCGTTGTTAAACTGCTTCTGCATGGTCTATCTACTCGAGCCAGAAGTTCTCACACTGGAAGCCGGTATACCTGAAGTTTTGGGGAAGATTTAGACGATGTTCACTGCGCGGCGATTGGCCGTTTCACTGGACAGGGCTTGTTTGCGAAGCTTAACTGAGCAGGGATCCGGATAAGCGACGATAAAAGAAGCAACGGATAATCTGGTTGTGGTGAAAATTTGAGGGAATCATTTGCATCAAGAGGCCGTGGGTGGGGAGTAGTTGAAGCGGGCCAGTTGAAGACAGTGGAGGGATAGGGGATGATGGGGGCGGATTTTTATAGGCAAGACTGCTGCCGATCCTGAGTTAGCGTTGGCGATGACTTAGTGTCGGTTTATCTGATTGATCATTGCGTTTATGGCGAAAATTACACAAGATTATTCTGTAGAGATCGGTATGAGTTTCGGATGTTAAATTCTACTTAATGCTTAATATCGGATACTATGGTCGAATACGGAGTACATGGTAGGAATATAGGGTATTGAACCCTGGAGAACCAACGGACTGCTATAATAGCATGCTCTGTATAAAACTGTATATTATTGTTAGTTAGCTATATCCGTATAGATTGCAAAACAACGGAATTTATCATTTTACAGAAATAAACATCTGACATCAGGGATTGACATGAGGTATATACAATAAGCGAAGGACACGGACCCATATGGCGCATCTGGATTCCCCTGAACGCGAGGAAGCTATATTTCTTTGCTTCCTCGCGCTACGTCTTGTGTCTAGAGTCGACTATAGCTTTTAATATTGATTATTCATCTAAAGCTTAATGTCCACATCTACGTATATGTGAGATCCTCACAGTTCATAGCCATATTCTCTGGTATTCCTAGGACACCTCTGTTCTCAGGACCACAGTGCAAGGCGAAGGGAAGATGCTATAACTAGTTACTACCGTCCTCCTGAACCCCACTAACAATATCTCAATCTCTCAACTATCACTCCGCCCAACAAGAGAATAATACAAAACGTTCCAAAAGAATGACTCTTTTCACAATTCTTGGTTGACAACAGCGGTCTATTGTCAGACAACAATTACTGCTTGTAGGGGTACTTCAGCAGAAGGTAGGATTGTCTAGCTTCAGCTGCTCACCACTATAGGTGCAGTAGCCATATTCACGAACAAGTCAAGTGATTGAAAGGATTCAGCAGTGGTGTTGGCTTATCATTGCCATCAAGTAGATAAGAGTTGCACACATTGTTGTCTACATGGCTGGTGATCTGATTGCCAGTGTTCCAAAAGATTTTGTGAATCCATTCTTTTGACTGTCCCCAGGCGTAAATTTCTTGCATGAACTTGATCGTTTGGTTCCAGGGCGGCGGATTCGGGCAAGCTGTCGTTCTATTTCCCGGTCCAATCTCGGTAATCCACAAAGGCTTATCGTTGAACTTGTCGTGGAAAGCATTTATCTCGGCTTTAGCATCCTCGACATTTCCTCGATATATATGAACATTGTATGCAGCGAAGGAGTCTTTGCATTGACATTCTTTGAAGAAATTATCAAGCCAGGAGCTCATTTGGGCGGCTGGCACCGGTGCGATGAATTTTGTATGCTTTCCAGGTGACTCTAACAACGGTTTGATGAGAACAGAGGCGTTATGTGGAGTCAAAATCACCTTGCCGGTAGTATAATCATGGTCAGGCTCGTTGAATGTGAGCAGGTAGTCTGGCGGATTTGGGCCGTTGACCGCATCGATGGCCTTCTTGACAGCCGCCCTGTCGTTTCCGATCATTGGAATCTGCTTAGGCTCGGTTCCAAACTTGAACGTAAGCCAGTTGGAAGCGCCAGGCATCTGAGAGAACTTCTGAGGGAACTGGGCCGAGTTGGAGGGTCCGTTGAAGACAACGTTCACAAGTCCATCTGAGCAGGCTGCCATTGCCCCTTCAATAGTTGACATGCCGCATATCGCCAAGGGCAGTACTAGCGACATTTGCGAAGTGAAACGCATCTTGAACTTCTTTCAATGGTATCTGATAGGCACTTTCGTATTGGATTTTGAATGTTGACGAGTGATTCTTGTCAGTTTCGTATGATGGATAATGCAGACTTTATACTTGATTCAAGAGAAAATTTGGACAATTCAGGCCAGCCAGGTGAATCATCCCTCTGTGCATCGATAGGTAGTATTGGAGAATATCCTTTCTTCTTCCAGAGCCCGTTTCAGCTGAAAGGTTCCCCTGTCACTCAACCCGCGGCTTGCTTCAGCCAGGACAGGACACCTAAGGCCCCCTATTATCAGGATGCCTAAGGCCCTCTATCACCATTGCCACTGCAATGTAGCAATTCTTTGCTTTCTAGACTGATAGATCATCGATGACTACTCGAGTTAGCCAATCATATCAGGTGCATCCCAGCCCCGCCTACTTATCTAAGAATTCGGCAGGACGCCTTAGTTAGCAGCTAAGGCTACCTTATGCACCATCTAGGTTGATTGTGAAGGATTAACAAACAACCCTGACCTAGTTAGACTCAATTTCACGTGCATTTCCAATATCCAGACACTACCCCAAGTTTGATGTCGCACGTAGTTGCCCTGAAACGAAACAAAAAGGCGAGCACCTGAGGGGACAAGCACCAGACCAATGAGAGAAAGGCTTGCCGCGTAATTTGGCTATGTTTTTCGTAGCCTCAATTCAGCCTTCAAAGCCTCATGCATATTCCCTCTTATGCCATATTTTCCAGGTCTACGATCCAAGTGTCCTTCTTGCTCGCTGGCTTATACTAGCCACGACGATACTTAAAGTGCTTATCACACACACTTTACTTTTCCTAACCGTGCCTTGCATCAGGTTTGGGGGTAGTCTGGGGTAGCTGAAACTGGCTCGTACTGTAGTGTAGATACTGCCATACTAGAAATTATGAGGCCAAAAGTCATTATTTTACTAAAAGAAACCCCTCCCCTCTCCCCCCCGGTTAGCCCTCAAAATCCGAAATTCCCTGTTATTATTTAAGACAGGAGAATTCAATAGTTAGTCTCAACTGCTTAGACAATTCTAATCGTTCGGTTTGAACCAGGAGGCAGGGCAGTGCTTGGCATCGGCTTAACGCCTACAAGCTTCCTAGGGCGTAATTTACACTAGTAATACTAACCTTCTACTGACCTCCTACGATGGACTACTAGAAGTAACTAGTACATTGCCATCTGGCGACTACCGCACCGGGAAAAGCGGCCGTTCCTGGTGCCAAAAGTGGTCATTTTGGCGTCATTTTCATAGATCCTCATATTCTAGTTGGTAATGTAGACCAATCGAATCTAGAGCTCCCTCGTAAACGCCTGCGAACTTGACCCAAGCTATATCTATTTAAATTTGTAATATTCCTGAGCTGATCCAGTCTTGTCATCTCGCTATATTTCGTATGGGTGGCTCTGATAGTATGGCGGAGGGTTCTCCATGGTCCTTATATAGCCCATCGACTGCTGCTGAATCGACCGGGATTGTGCTTGTGGCGAAGGCTCATACACGTCGCTATGGTTTGAGCGAGGCCCATGTGGAGGGTACGATGGTTGGACATGAGGGTTGTTCATTGAGTTTCCATTCATATAGCCCCTTTGCGGGTTGTGGTTAGGATAGTACTGTTGCTGGGAAGTATTTTGGAGGTTTTGCTTCTTGTCTTCATGTTCAGAAGCGGCCCTAGTGGAGATTATATGAGTATGAGAGCGAAAGCATAGAAGATGTGAAGAACGCACTTGGATGCAGCTTTAATAAGGCCATAGACACCAGCCAAGGTAAGACCAGTCTTGATAAGACCCATGCTTTAGAGTTGCTTTAGAAGGAGAAAAAAGGGGTTCATTAGAAGCCGGATAATTGAAAATGTGATGATTTGAAGACCGGGAAACCGAGGGATATTCATTATTGTCACCGGAAGCTGTGTAGCTCATTCCAAAAACCAGAGTTGGCTCCCACGCACAACTTTGTAACTAATTTCCAATGACTCCGCCACGACGTGAATGTCTGTGATCTCCGCTTTTCTTGGTGGCTATAACTGTGGGGCGAAGTGCTATCAATCGCCAATCTCAATCTCACTGCCTCAACACGCATACAACACTGGGGGCCAAACCTAACGTACTCGGTATAGGGCTGTGATATGGTAATTCTATGCTGAGCCCCACTAATGCTTAGCTATTACATTGAAGTAAGGATCTGCATAGGGAAAAATAGAAACTAATCCTTCGAGTAAATCCTCCTGACAAATCCTTCTGATATAGGCTTGGATTGGGCTTAAAAGGTTGGAAAACACCCACCTCCCAACTCCAGAATCGCATTGGATCTTATCTCAAGCAATCAACCTCTTACAAGATCAAGATTTTATCCGGCACTCGCGAAACTACTATTCGCATCATGACAAACTCAACCGAAGGCCTGGAGCTGGCCGAGATAATCTTCTATGCCATTGCAACTATTCCCGCCTTTTATTGCTTCGCTAAACATGGAAAACATGGACTACTCGCCTGGCTCTATGTGATTTTGATGTGCGGACTGCGCTTGGTTGGAAACGGTATGGCTTACCATGCCATATCTACAACTGGACAGCCCAACATGACTGCCTCCATCATCAATGGAATCGGTCTCTCGCCGCTTTTGATGGCAGCCCTAGGCCTCCTTAGTGAATCGTACGTCCTGACCGCAGAACTGGCTATGAAAAAAATGAAAATGAAAGCTGATTTGTTATAGGAATCATTCCATCCAACGAACACTCCCCGCGTTCCTTGGGGGCTTTGGCCTCTTAATCCCTCACCTGGTTATTGGCGCCGGAATTGGACTTGCGGCTGCTAGCAGCAAGCATTTAATCTTGCTTGAAGTCGGCCTGGTAATCTTTGCCATCGGGTGGCTCATCGTGGGAGCATTTGCCTTCTTTTCTTGGAAAGCAAATTCCGCTAGTCTCCGATCTGACGACGAGGAAAAGGTATGACAATGATGGAAATACACCCTTCCTACAAGAGTATTTTGGCTCATAAGAATAATAAAAAAGATACTCCTTAGTGTCATGATTGCTATGCCACTTATTGGTGTTCGAGTTATCTATGCAGTTGTCAGTGCGTTTGCCCATCACTCGGCCTCCGGAGGCAGTTTGCCAGTGCGCGTCATCTTTAGCACTGTCCCCGAGTTCCTGGTGATGATCAACTATTTAACAGCCGGAGTGGTGACCCGGAACTTGCCTCGCAACCGCGTGGAACAGAGACCTGAGCCGGCGTACAACACGGCCTATACCTCTGTATGAGGCTGATTTGAACGACTCTTCTTTTTTTTTTTTATGATACCTGTGCTCTTGTGTGTTATTCATTTTGTAATATATGGTTTATAACGAAAGACTGGATCTTTACCTCCCTCGGTTCTTTGAGAAACCCACGAAGAGGTACTATGGCTCTATTTGGCGAATTAGTTGTGCCAAAATCATGCCTAGATTCCATATAGCGTTCCCCTAACGTGATTCACATTAGAGAAGCTGTTGGTTTATCAATACCATCGTGTACATTGTCCTATTTTCATCCCAAGTATTCCCCCTTTATATCCGGGGGTACCTTTATTTACTGGTATCTTGCCCTAGATCCCGATGCAGAAAATTGCAGCTTTAGCCAAAGGTTGTCCAACATGCTTCTTTAAGGAGACTAGACCCGGTATACCTGAACGGGTACCTGCACAATATCGTGTAACTTTTGACATGGTAATAGCACTCACCCGGTGAGAGAATACGACTAACGGCAAGGTGTCCTCCGAGTATATATGCAACCTAGATATATATATAGCTTCCAGGTTCAAATTTTGCCACACCATGGAAAGTTTGTACAAAGCCTCCGAAAAATCCTATTTGGAAGCTTTGAGGATGTCCGAATCAATTCGCCTGCATGTTAAAAATGAGAAACATAGTCTGTTATAGTCTGTTAGAGATAGTAGTATGTTGTAGTCTGAAAACAGCTGTATCTGCGGATCCGTTCCTGTCTCCACATCCCCACTGGAGCTTGTTCAAAGTCCAATGCTACAATGTAGCATATGCATTTATTAAGACTGAAATAACCAAAAAATCAAAGCGCAAAACCCACTTTAAAAAAAAAGAAGTCAAAAAACCCGAAGGACAAAGCGTTGAGGGGTTGATGTCACATGTTGAGAGGTCCCCGCGCTGGATTTCCTTGATCTGGACCATCTTCTCTCCACTCCCCAAGCTCTCCAGCTCTCCCCACCAGACATGTCTTCTACCATTGACAGCTCCAACATTCCCACCGATGGCACAGGTAAGCTTGCAACTACTCGCATTTTCAAATATAATTCCAATTCTAACCAATAAAAAATAAAAAAATAGGTGTTATCCAGCTGGACCCTTGGCTGGAACCCCATCGCGATGTCTTGAAGCACAGATACCAGGTAGTCGAGGAATGGGCCAAGACCATCAATGAAACAGAGGGTGGCTTGGACAAGTTCAGCAAGGTGAATTACATCCCCATTTATTGCTATCCTCTTAACTAATGCACTTATCAGAGCTACGAAACCTTCGGACTACATGCACAACCCAACGGAGAGATCAAATACCAAGAATGGGCACCAAACGCAACGGAGGCTTCTTTGGTCGGCGAATTCAGTACGTTGTGTACGAGCCATATTTGATGAGCTTGACTGAGACTCGTAGACAACTGGGACGTCAATGCCAACCCCATGACGAAGAATAGCTTCGGCATCTGGAATGTAACAGTACCACCGAAGGACGGCGCTGCCGCTATTCCCCACGACAGCAAGATCAAGGTAATCATACCAGCCATACACATTAGTGGAATACCCCGCTAATAACTCCACAGATTACAATGGTGCTCCCCAGCGGCGAGCGCATCTACCGAATCCCCGCTTGGATCAAGCGCGTAGTCCAAGACCTGACCGTGTCGCCTGCATACGATGCCGTTTTCTGGAACCCGCCCGCGGAAGAGGTATACAAATTCCAGCATGCACGGCCCAAGAAGCCCGAGAGTCTGCGAATCTACGAGGCCCACGTCGGCATTTCGTCGCCGGAGACTAGGGTCGCTACATACAAGGAGTTTACGAAGAATATGCTCCCCCGCATTAAGTATCTGGGATACAATGCAATCCAGCTAATGGCCATCATGGAGCATGCGTACTATGCTAGCTTCGGGTACCAGGTGAGCAACTTCTTCGCGGCGAGCAGTCGCTACGGATCCCCAGAGGATCTGAAGGAGCTTGTTGATACAGCCCACAGCTTGGGGTTGGTTGTGCTGCTTGATGTGGTTCACAGCCATGCCTCCAAGAACGTCATTGATGGAATCAATGAGTTCGATGGAACGGACCACCTCTACTTCCATGGCGGTGCCAAGGGCCGTCATGAGCTGTGGGACAGCCGTCTGTTCAATTATGGAAGTCACGAGGTTCTGCGTTTCCTTTTGAGTAATCTGCGCTTCTGGATGGAAGAATATGGATTCGATGGATACCGCTTCGATGGTGTGACCAGCATGCTCTATTCGCACCACGGTATCGGAACGTACGTGCATTCTTCTAGTATGTATTAGAAGAGCCTGCTAACTAAAAGAAACAGTGGCTTCTCCGGTGGGTATCACGAGTACTTCGGACCATCCGTCGACGAGGAGGGCGTAACATACCTCACCCTAGCAAACGAGATGTTGCACGAACTCTACCCAGACTGCATCACAGTCGCAGAGGATGTCTCCGGCATGCCTGCACTGTGTCTACCCCACAAACTAGGCGGTGCTGGCTTCGATTACCGCCTCGCAATGGCCGTCCCCGACATGTGGATCAAGCTCCTCAAGGAAAGCACAGACGACGAGTGGGACATGGCCAACATCTCCTTCACGCTCACCAACCGACGCCATGGCGAGAAGACCATTGCCTACGCCGAGAGCCACGACCAAGCGTAAGTCCAAATCCCAACCACCCTCCAGCCCTATCCATCCAATCAACCCACCTGACAAAACGCCACAGCCTCGTCGGCGACAAGACCCTAATGATGTGGCTCTGCGACAAAGAGATGTACACGCACATGTCGAAATTAACCGAATTCACCCCAGTGATCGAGCGCGGCATGGCCCTGCACAAAATGATCCGACTTGTAACCCACGCCCTAGGCGGCGAGGGCTACCTAAACTTCGAAGGCAACGAATTCGGCCACCCCGAATGGCTCGACTTCCCACGCGCCGGAAACGACAATTCCTTCTGGTACGCTCGCCGCCAACTAAACCTAACCGAAGACCCTCTTCTACGGTACCAGTTCCTGAACGAGTTCGATCGCGGGATGCAGCTGGCCGAGCAGAAGTACAGATGGCTTTCTGCGCCGCAGGCGTATATCAGTTTGAAGAATGAGAGTGACAAGGTACTTGTCTTTGAAAGGGCTGGATTGCTTTGGATCTTCAATTTCAATGCTAAGAAGAGCTTTACGGATTATCGTGTTGGGGTTGATGTCCCTGGTACGTATCGCATTGTGCTTGATACCGATGAGAAGGATTTCGGTGGGTTTGGGAGGAATGTTAAGGAGACGAGGTTCTTTACCACTGATATGGGATGGAATGGGAGGGGGAATTTTGTGCAGGTTTATATTCCTACAAGGACTGCTTTGGTATGTTTCTTCTCCTTCCTTTGCTGTTCATCTGTCTTTCTGTGTCTGGTTTGCTGACCCTATGTGTTTACAGGTCCTGGCTCTGGAAGATACTCTGTAATGCGAACGCCAATCCATGTCTGTGTCTTGCACGCGGCCGAATCAGAGATTCAATATCTTGTGCTGGCTAATGCTGGTTCTGGGTGTTGTTCTTTGATGGTGCGCTTGACTCGACTTCTTCGTTGTGTAATGTCCTGCATTTTGTTTCTAACCACCGCTACCTATGTCTAGTAGTCTCATATCATATACACTGTTTTTATTAACGCCGTTCGCCATTGTAGACTGGACAGAAAGAGCTTTAAGGGAGATACTGTGATGGGCAATTCCTCTGTAGGTAGTATACAAATATCATCTCAAGGGTTGATTTGAAAGGGACCATATAACGTGAACGAGAATGAATCAGAACGGACTACAAGCTATATGCAGACAAGACCAGCCTGGACGATCGAGTTGACTAGGATGGTTGCACATCCATATATCACAACCCGTCCATGAACTATACTTACCACTACTACATCTACATCTACGATCTCTACGAAAACCCAGGACACAATCACAAAGGAAATGTCGAGAATCAGGTTTTGAACTCTAAATACACAAAATAATGAAACACGCCGGTCGAGGGGGGGGGGGGTTTGTGTAAGGTATCTCCAATCCAGACCGGCTTTAAAATCCCATCAACTCGCTAAGATAGACGAACGCATATCAACCTCCCCCAAACCACCAAGTAACCCCCAACTCCTCATTCACAAATCCCCAACACCACGATTCAGCCCTCAGTCCATCACCAGACATTTCATATTCCCTTGCTCGGGTTCCTTTCGGATCGAGTCTAGAGAGAACGAAACAAGGGTATTCCAACGTTGAGCGACGACGATGCAGTGCAAAATAGAAGTGAAATCAAATCCCTTTCCTTGTTGCATTTTGCTTTTCTCTTAGATCGGGTAATGTACATGGTAATATACACGCCTCGAAAAAGGGAAAATTATGTTGTCGCGTACAACGTTGGAACATTTTGAGTGTTCTGACAAAGGGAATTAAAATGAAACTGGGAGAACCAATAGAGAATAGGTGAGGGATAAGAGGAAAAAAGAAAAGGAGAGGAAGAGCTTGAAGATGGAAGGGGGAAGTTAAGACGGCGCTAGCTAGCAAATGACAAAATTACATTTAGGCCTTGTTCTCAAGCTCAGCGAGAATCTTCTCACCCTTGGCGCGAGCGGCGTTGATGTCACCAACCATGTAGAAGGCGGCCTCGGGGAGGTCGTCACCCTCACCAGCAATGATGGCCTTGAAGGAGGAAATGGTGTCCTTCAAGTCAACAAGGGTACCCTCGATACCAGTGAAGACCTGGGCGACGGCGAAGGGCTGGGACAGGAAACGCTGGAGCTTACGGGCACGCTCGACGGTGAGCTTATCAGCCTCGGACAACTCATCCATACCGAGAATGGCAATGATATCCTGGAGGGACTTGTACTCCTGGAGCATCTGCTGGACACGGGTGGCGGTGTTGTAGTGCTCGTCACCGATGATACGGGGGTCGAGCATACGGGACTTGGAGTCGAGAGGGTCGACAGCGGGGTAGATACCCAACTCGGAGATACCACGAGACAACACAGTGGTGGCGTCCAAGTGAGCGAAGGTGGTGGCGGGGGCGGGATCAGTCAGATCGTCAGCGGGCACGTAGACGGCCTGGACGGAGGTGATAGAACCCTTCTGGGTGGTGGTGATACGCTCCTGCATGACACCCATGTCAACAGCCAGGGTAGGCTGGTAACCGACGGCAGAGGGGATACGACCCAAAAGGGCAGACACCTCAGAACCGGCCTGAGTGAAACGGAAAATGTTGTCAATGAAGAGCAGCACATCCTGACCCTCCTCGTCACGGAAGTACTCGGCAATGGTCAGACCGGTCAGGGCAACACGGGCACGGGCACCGGGGGGCTCGTTCATCTGACCGAACACAAGGGCGACCTTGGAGTCACCCTCAAGCTGGATGACACCAGTCTCCTGCATCTCGTGGTACAGATCGTTACCCTCACGGGTACGCTCACCGACACCACAGAACACGGAGTAACCACCGTGGGCCTTGGCGATGTTGTTCTAAATAGGTCAAAGTATAAGCCATTTTATCCAATTTTGCAATGCAATTAAAAGAGAGGAAAATCCTTACAATCAGCTCCTGAATGAACACGGTCTTACCGACACCGGCACCACCGAAGAGACCAATCTTACCACCACGGGCGTAGGGGGCGAGCAGGTCGACAACCTTGATACCGGTGACAAGAATCTCGGCAGAGGTGGACTGGTCGACGAACGCAGGGGGATCGGCGTGAATGGGAGCGAACTTGGTGGCCTTGACGGGACCACGCTCGTCAATGGGGTCACCAGTGACGTTGATGATACGGCCGAGAGTGGCGGGACCGACGGGGATGGTGATGGGAGCACCAGTGTCCTCGGCGATGACACCACGGGAGAGACCCTCGGTACCTTTAGATGACGTTAGTTGAAGCTCTCATAGACAGTAGGGCCACAGCTCAGTGGGTCCCCCGATCGGGTAGGGAACGACACGGTGGCCCAAGAAAGGGGGTGAGGAAGGGGGGTATGAAGCTTACCGTCCATGGCAATAGTACGGACGACATTCTCACCCAAGTGTTGCTAGAAGGTCATTGTTAGCTTGTGTTGCGGATTTGAATCAAGGTTCAGCCAATCAGATCACGTACAGCAACCTCCAGAACGAGCTTCTGGCCGTTGTTGGTGGTGGTAATGGCGTTGTAAATGGCAGGGAGCTTCTCTCCGCTGAACTTCACTGTAATATGGCGAATATAAAGTCAGATACGGTTTTGTTGATGATTTTGGGGTTGATTGCGATGGTTTCGGTGATGGATTGGGTCCAGGGAAAAGATTTTCGCGTGGTCCCCATTCCGTCAGGAGTCGACAACACGTACCGTCAACGACGGCACCAATGACCTGGTGAACCTTTCCAGTCAAAGAAGCATCGGAGCTAGCGAAACGGGCAGTGAGAGCCGGGAGAGCATTGGAGCGGATAGGCTGGAAAGCGCGGGCGACGGGGGTCGTCCGGGCAAAAGCAGCCCTCCCAAAGGACCGGGCGAGACCGCTAGAGAGAATAAAAAAATTAGTTTCGAAATGAAAAGGAGAAGAAGATTGGATTGATGATCAAATCATACCTCTTGAACATAATGACGGTGTTGAAGAGCGAGATGTGATGAAAGGAAGAGGTGAGGTTGGAACGGGAAAAGAGGGAAGAAGAGGAAGGGAAGAGGTTGGTGGATGGGGACTGGTCGCCCTTAGCCTTTCCGGGGCGGTTTTGCCGACGATCCCGTGATGAACCGAGCACCAACTTGAGCTTTCTACAGGGAAAAGAGCTTGATTTTCTAATTTAGAATTGTTTTTTAGATATAAATCTTCATCTTTATCAATTTTAGATGCCCATTGATACCAATCTTGTGTGGTGAGGTGGTGACCGAGGGAGAGCTCAGCCCGTTGCCCTGGAATTCGCGCACACACACCGGGGCTTGGCGGCCGGGTGCAGGGGAGCCACAGCGTATTTTCTTTTCTAAATGACATCGTTCCCCGGGAGAAAGCTTGGAAATCTTCATATTTTAAGGGAAGTAAGTTGCTAATTAAGGTGTTTCAATGGTATCCAAAGTATATATCATGAAAGTCAATGGCCCTTTGGTCCGAATATCGGAAAAACTCTGACATGTTGGGGGGTCAACCAGTTCCGGGTCGAAAATATAGAACTGGCCTATTAGTTATAGTAGGAAAATACACTAAATGCTATTCTGAAGCTAAATATGTTCATTATAGTTATAATTATAATTATAATTCATAATGTTGGTTTATATTTATATTATTTTCTACCTCATAACCTCCATTAAAACATCGAACTAACCCTTATTATATACCCTCGAAACCGTGTTCCCGCAGGGATTCTCCGCACTTACGTTGGCTTCCGATTCACTCCGTAGACCACACCATGTCGGTGCAAGGGAACTATTACAGGTATTTTTATAGATCTTTATACTCATCAAAAGCTCAGGCTCTATGGCTACAAAAGAGATACATTGATTATAGCACAGTACGGGATACACGCATTTTCCAATGCTTGCCAAAAAAGATAGAATGGGGGAACAGTCGACGGCCGCGCGCACGGGCGGAGATCCATCCTCCGATACAAAGACTTGTCGAACATGGCTATAGAAAGAGTAGCTGGCAAGAAAATCGACTTCTAGGTCGTGCGATGGGTGTCGCCGTCCGTGCGTAGATATCAAATCATTCCTGGTCGGGCAGCTAGTACATCTATGACTTCTCGGCAGGGGGGCTCTGGACGAAGCCCTTGCCTTCATAACCCTCTTTGCTGATGCCGTGGATAGGGTTGATCTTCTCTTTCTGTAGTCGGATAGGTTAGCATCGTCCAATTTGTCTGGGGCAGAGACTTCTCCCGACTGCGATCGGAAAAGGGGTGATGGGATATGTACCAGGGCATATTCGTTGGAGGCCTCCTGCCACTCCTTGGACATGGTGCCGGGCTGCTTGCCGGCAAAGGCGTGGACGGCGTAGAAGAGAGCAACGGAGACGGCAGTGAGCTGGAGAACCTTGGCGAACACGCGCAAGCCCTCACCCTTGGGGGCCTGGGCGCGGGGACCGTGGGCACCGAAGGCAATGTAATAAGCTGTAGTAAGGAAAGAATTCCAGTCAGCGAAAGATAACTACTTATAAAGACAATTGTGATTGTTCGAGGGTTCGGGCCACCCCGACACAAATAACCTCGGAAGGCTCAGGGTAGTCGAAGCGAAAGGCCGTCTTTCAAGACCTCCCGCTCTAGGAATATCACGTACCGGCCTTCTTCTCCTGGAGGGTCAACTGGTGCCAGTCGGTCTTCATGCGGTCACGGAGCTGCATCCAGAGCTCGGCCTGCTCCTGAGGGGGCATGCCCTCCCAGCGCTTCTCGATGTTGGCGAGGGTAGGGTTGGGGATAGCATGGTCCGAAGCAGCGCGGGTCTGCAGGGCGTTCACAGAGGCAGTCGGGGCAGCACGGATGGCCGCGGTGCTGCGAGGGACAGCGCGAGAGACGGTGCGAAGAAACATTGTGCGGCAGGCGGGAGGTGGCAGCACCACGTCGAAATCGGTTTCAATTGAGGTAATTAGAGGGAGATTGGGAGATTGAAAGCCAGAGAGCACGCCAGGGCACGGCTTAGGAGAGAGTGGAGGAGGATCGTGGATGGGGAATGACTTGAAGACGTTTCTTGTGGTTTGAGGTGGAAAGGCGAGGATCCGGTCGGGACTAGCGCAGTTTTGGTTTGGCCGCCCTCTCATTGGTTCATCGCCCAAACCGGCTCTCTCTGCCAGTGAGCATCATCATCATTTTCAGATATGGCATGATGTTGATATTCTTTCAGTGGCTTATGCACTTTTTTTTTTTTTTCGACAGTTATTATTCCTCTATTCGCAAATTTTCCCATTTTCAGCCAGTCGCTCAAGTCTTTTGACCATCGTCGGAATCTTTAACCGCCTTTAAACTAGCTCCAGTCAAGCAATAACTTCGCAGGAAAAGCCAGGAGTTGTCCGGTTTGCTTAACTATTCTACAATTCAACAACATGCATCCTGAAGCTCTCGTCGCCCACCATGTGCAAAATAAACCAACAGGCAGCAAGATTCGGTGCCCGGTTAACCAAATACCCTCAAACCTGAGGTGGAAAATCATTCAGAACGATTAGAACAAGCTGGGAGTGAAATCAAGACTCTTTCAGGCCTCTCGCGAAATGAAAACAAACACGGGCCAAGTCGTAACGGTCTTGCATTGCAACTAAGAAGAAAATGGGAGAACGGTGTGCAGAGAAGGTTATGAATTGATCGTTCCGCGGCGCCGTCAAGGGCGCACCCCTATCAGTCGCGCAGCCCGGATCCAGCCGGCGCTGTCATCTATGCCTTGCCACCGCTAGCCTCCTTCAGGACTGTCTTCCACTCGATATCGGACTTGTCATCGGCGTGGATGGAAGTGACGACGTTAAGGGCGTTCTTGAGAACCTCGCGAGTGCTGGCGTAGATCATGGACCACTGAAAATAAAATTAGTTATTGCGTTGGAGCCTGGGGCTGAGCCTGGGTCTGGTGGTAATCTTACGAGAGTGGGGGTCTCGCTAGGCACCCAAGAGATGAAGATAATCTTGGAGCTGTGGGAACAATCAAGTCAGCGGGGTGTCCAAGAAACAATTGCGAATATGGGAATGCGCACCGCTTGCCCTCGCCGGCAATCTCGTACTCGACATCGTAGACGGCGTAACGGGGAGAGGCGCGGCCCTGGCTGTCCTTGGCATCGGCGAGCTCGTTGCGGAAGACCTCGTAGTCCTGGTCCTTGCCGACTGAGTCTACAACAACCGACTTCTTGTCGTCGGCAATCTTGTAGATGATGTACTTGGTCTTTCCGTGGCTGCGGCTGAAGTCTTGGAATGCAGTGATGCAGTCATCCTGGATCTGGACACTGTAGGGGGCGAAATGTCAATAAGTGGTGGAAGTGAGGGGAAAGAGGTTGCGAGCGCGGGAACCACCGACGACTTACCCGGATGCGAGCTGCGCAATATCATAGTCAGTACTGGATATTGTATACCAGAGTTTTGGGGGTCAATACTAACCGACATGATGGCTTATGTAGATGAGGGAGACAAAAAAAGGACGGGGCTGTCGAGTGCTATGTCAGTAGCTGAGATGGCCAAACTCAGGGGGTCCCTCGAGCTTCTTGGTTTGACATGAGAAGTCAAAGTAGCATGCCCTCCAATGACTTACAAAGGATTGAAGGAGGCGGAGATCGAGCAACGGAGACGGTTGAGACGGGGAAGATGGAGTTTGAGGGGTGAATTGTTTCCCAGGTGTTGCCATGGGCCATAGTGGGGGTGGCTGCACGTGATATCAGACTTTTGATAATTCAAGTGCTCGGTACCTGTTTACAGGTTGGATAGCGTGTAGATAATTGATCTTATAGTGTTTGTTTTTTTGGATTTTTGGGCTTTCCGAGGCTGTTAGGGGGTTTGGCTTAAACAATGGGGGAAATGGCATATAGTGACTGGTGTACGAGCTGATATGGAACAATATTTGTGTCCTCATGAGTTTTTTCCCTTTGCAGTCTCGAAGTACCAGGTACTCCGGGCATTATGTACACTAGGGGTTGAAATCACATAATATTAGGCTGTAGCTGCATAACATGTACTAGGTACATACCTGTAGATGTTCGAAGTAAGCCTCTCTCTAATGTGGGTGTCTGCGGGCTAAAATAGACCGGGTCAACCATGGGACACGTCAGTGGCTATTTTTGTCCTGGCCCACCATGTACTTTGTGGTTGATGCAGTAAGAAGCAGTTTTTCCTATCCCTATTATTTTATTGATCATCAAGATGCAATATGAATACTAACTCGGTAGGGGTAATAATGTAACTTATAACCAATATATGTATATCTTCGCATACAACCCGGAAAAGTGTCTGTGTATATAGATCTATGTATAAATAATTTCATACCGAACCAATATATATATCCAAACCAAAAATACAAAAATATCATAAATATCATGCCTGACAAATTCATTCTCATTCCTCAATCCATAAACAACATTAAGCGAACCTCAGCCTAAGTAACTATGTAACTATGCACCACCTCTAATCCTAAACCCAACCCCCAGGACCTAGATACATACAAACACAAAAACCTAAACCTTCGCCGCCGGCGCAAACTTAGCCCTCATCTTATCCGCAACCAACTTCTCATCATAAATGAAATTAACACTCTCATGCGCAGCAGTCGCCTCCGCCCAACGCTTGAACCTGGGAGCCTGCTCCAACAAGGTTGACAACTTAGCAGAAACAAGTCCATGCTCGGGCTTCGCAAAGCTCAAAATCCGCAACAAGAACGATCCCGACTGCACCTCCGCAAGGGTTAACTTCTCACTACCACCAAAGAATGGACCCTTGCCCTCCGTGTCTGCCAGAAGGGGTTCAACCTCCTTCACGATGGCAGCGACGAGCTGCTCAGCGGCGGCATCGCGCTCGGTCTCATCGGCGGCGCGGAGACTGGCGAAAAATGATGGGAGGACTTTGCTGAAGAAGGCGTCTACGAAGAAGCTGAGACGGGCGCGGTAGAGGGCGTTTTCGGTTGGGGAGGAAGGGGGGAGGAGGTGGGTTTGGTGGGCGTCTGCGAGGAATTGGGCGACGATGCCGGATTCGGTTACGATGGTTCCATCATAGGTGATGGTGGGGACGAGGCCACGCTATTGGAGATGTTAATATATGGGTTATAGTGTATGAGGCGTGGTATGCAGTGTAGGTTATGTGTAGATGACAAGAGCGCTGGGGAAGAGGGCTCGGCACTTACTGGGTTGATTTCCAGATACCACGGCTCACGCGGTGTGTTCAGGTCGATTATGACTTCTTCATACTCGAGGCCGATTTCCTTGAGTGCGATGTGTGCGCGGTGAGCCCAGGGGCACAGGTGGTTGGTGTAGAGGACGATCTTTGGGGAGGACATGATGAATTGAGGTGTGGTAATTATGTAGGAGTACCTAAGAGGTTAGGGAAGGAAGTTATATAGAAGAAGAAGAAACGCCATTCTAAACCACATTGCGAAATGAGGGGTTGGATTAGTAAAATGTACTTAATTGTTAATCAATCGCGAAATCGAGTCGTTAACTCCGTTGCCGTTCCCCGTTCGCGGCTAAGGATTGAACAGATGTGGGGGACCTGCAGAAATGATCCATTTGTCATATATGTAAGGTGGTAGAGAAATTATTGTACCTTAACTAAGGTCCTTGGATAAAATTGGTCTAATTATGTACATACATTAAAGCGTGCACTATATGTGTCCGATATCTTCTGACCAACCTTCAGCGGCGCTCATCCATCGGGGTATAGAAGTAGTCTCAAGTGGCAAACCGAGGTGTAGTACGTAAAAAGACCGGAAATGTGCTCTAGGAGCAAAGAGCACATTGACCGAGCCCGATGCGCCAGCGACCGGTTCCACACGGATCAAGTGGAAGAAGATAATAGAAGAAAAAAAAGGGTCAAAATGAGAAAGACGAGATGACCGTCATAAAATGGGGGGTATATCGAATACGAGTATAAAGGAGCACTAAGTCGATTGTTGAGATCGTTTGGGGGATGGCCAGTCGGGGCGTAAAAAGCACTGGACGGAACAGAAGGATCAACGCGCTGTCGTCAAAACGTAAGTTTGCATGAAAACTGAGAATTGAGAACCGTGCTCAAACTTCCTCGTCTTCCTGGCCGCCGTCGATGATCTTGTGCCAGTGCTGCGGCAGACAGATACAGACCAAGGGGAAAGCCTTGATCTCACCTGACGGCATGGGCGACGAAGGATGCATCCGTGAGCCATTCGAGACACCACTGTCGCGCTGTTCGCGGTAGTGCATATCTTGGTCCTCGGCACGCTCGGGGAGTCGCACACCCGTCGCCCAGCCATCGTCCCAGATGCCAATTACCCTCAACATCTCGCCTCGGTCGAGTTCGAATTCGTCACCTGCGCGTGGCGAGTACGCCCACAGGACGGCAACCTTGTCACCAGCGTGAATCTCATCTTGAGAGTAGTAGTCGCGGAAATAAGACAGCTGCTCAGATCGACCACTGGTTACTGCTTCGGGGGAAGAGTATTGGTTCGTCGGGCCGGAGCGAGGCGAGCTGTCGCTTTCTAGTCCAGCCAGAACCGAGCTGCTCGAGAGTGAGCCATGTCGTTTCCCTGTCACTGGTGGAATTCTCTTGGACATAGCTCCTGGACTGGCGCCCGTGCCTTCTGAGTCTGACGTGTCGCTGTACTTGGCTCCGCTGCCGTACATCGCCGCGGAGGTGCGCGAATAGGCGGGCGATGATTGACTAGGCACTTCGCGAAGTGCAGACATCCGTGTGACTCGGCCTCCTGGCACCATGTTGTACGACGTTGGGCTTGGGGGCTGCTGCATTGATGGCGATCCGCCCTTTCTTTGTGGGTTTGGTTGGTTGAGTGCAGCTTCGTTTTGGGTCTCACGACGACGGCGGCGCATGAAAATGCAAAAGAAGGCGAGAGCACCTAGAATGGCAGCTCCTACAACGGCGCCAATTACGATTCCGGCAATTGCGCCGCCCGACAAGCGATGGCTAGGACTTCCGGTGGCGGAGGGCGAGGGCGTGAGAGGTGGTAGAGTAACAGTCGGTACTGCAACACCGTCACAGCGACTCGTGGCGTTGGATTTCGTGCAGCAGCTATCGGTGCCGTTGGCGCAAAAAGTGCAGAGACCAATGGTATTTGTCCCAAAGCCGCAGTTGTGAGGCTCATTCGCAGCTCCTTTGACACAATCTCCAGAAAGGGCGTTGGATGGTTTTTCGCAGATGGTCAATTCGGCATAGATTAGGTCCGTATAGTTCTTGTCGCCACTGGTGCATAAGTCTGTGTTTGCCATTGTCTCCTGCTCACTCCGGGCCCAAAGAGCGCATGTATCGACGCAAATTGGTACCGATTCAGCCGTGGAAAGTTTGCAGTCGGATATGGAGCTTTGCACGACACTGCTGCACAAAACACTGGTTGTATACTGGGCATAGTAGTTGTTGGGCGCGCTCGAATTCATGCCTTGGCATCCCAGTAAGTCATCATACCTAGGCCCGTTAGTGACTCTTCTCCCGGTCCATTGATGCCAACACATACTTTGTCGAGATATATGATCCATTGATATAGTCCTTTAATGAATTATCGAAATCCGTCAGATTCGATACGCTTTTAAGGAAAGGGCTAGCAGTGCATTGTCAGCAATCGGTTTTTCCCCCCATGCCTAATCGGGCGAATTTCCACTCACAAGTCCGCATATAGACTGGAACTGGTTGAAATGGACGAGCTACTCCAGGCAGGGCAGGCACTTGACCCCTTGAGGGAAATGCAGTTCGACATGCCGGGCAATATTGGCAGTCTGGTCGTATAAATGGACCCCCTTTGGGTTATATCGGCGCGGAATGTGTCAGGTTGCGATCGAGAATGTTTCTAGGCGTGATGCGAATCGGATATTCGAATGGGAAAATTGGATAGAATGTGTCGACCCCAGGTCGAAACTCAAGCTCGAAAAGAAGAAAAACGCGTCAAAGGCAGGTAAACGAGTGACTCGGGGTTCTCAACGCCCGGAAGGAAAGGTCAACCGAGCCCCGTAGGCCTGAATTCGAAAAACGGAGAAAGAGATGACAAGACGAAGTTCTAAGATTGGAAAAGACAAGATTAGACCTTCAAGATGGTCTGGGCTTGTGGGTAACAGGGGGCTAGGGAGATGAACTGCTGGGAAAAAGGCCAATTATGAAACACGGGAAACAGGCATAATCGGCTGTACAGGTTCAGACACGCTAAGCTCAACCTTGTTATCTTATTCCGTAGATGGGACTTGAAGAAAGACAATAATAACTAAAATGATAAAAAGGGGGTGGGGGGCAGTAGTTCCGCGTTGTTTACCTTTTTTTTCTCTCTCTTTATTCTCCGGACTCTTTGGGTATCGAACTTCAATTGGGACTGAATTTCTACCTGGTACATAGATTGTACTATAAAATACAATATTCGACAATGACAACGGTTATCCAAGTCAGTTATGATTGGCGTCTATTGTCAGATTCTGATTCTGTTCATCACCAGCCTCGCTAGTGACCCGTTAGCGGCTTAGGGAGACGATCGCTATATCACCCTTTGCCGTCCGGAAAAACTCGAAAACTTGGGGAAACTATATTATTACCAGTCTCTGGAGCTTGACATTAATTTCCCGAATTTCCCTTGCTTCTTGCACAGAATTTGGCAATGGATGCAGCGCATTTCAACGTATGTGAGCTATCGGTTGAGAATGCGAGGGACTGATGTGCACACTTGGGACGGAATATGGAGTACAGGGTACCCGGTCGCAAGCAGCAGGTACCCGGCAGCTGCATGTACCAGGTACTTACAAAACTTAGTACATTTTATTCAAAACTGCCCCCCCCGCTTGGGCAGATATCGGATAAGTCTGATTTCTACTTGTATAGATCAGTAAATTTACTTTTACCTTACTTGGAAATATAATAGAAAGTGTATATTGTAGAGAGTCACACAATATGCTATGTATGATGTACAATGTAGGGCTCTGGCGAATTATGGAGTGGTCATGTGACCATTGACATCATCTGATCTGGAACCAGGCTGCCGTCAGACAATCTGCGACTCGTCCAAACGGTGGAAAAGCTCTCTGACCATTGCCACAAATCCCTAGTGTACTTGATACAACTCACATTTTCCCACCAGATCTCAGAGACACCTTGAGCCATGTGCAGCTCCGACATTTTCCTAGCAGTACTCGCCGTATTCTTCCCACCGATCGCAGGTAAGTCCACCCGCAAACCCGCAAATCCACCTCCACTCGGTAGTCACAATGCTAATCAAACCCTTGCATCAACAGTCTGGGTCAAGACAGGGTTCTGCACCGCAGACTCGATCATCAACATAACCCTCACCCTACTCTGCTTCTTCCCGGGTCTCATCCACGCATGGTACATCATCCTCAAGTATCCGGAACCAAACGATGACGATGTAGCCTACGAGCCCATCCCCGGTGGCGGGAGTCGACGTCGTGATCTGGAGAACGGCAATGTTACCTATTACTACGTCTCTCACCAGCCTATTCAACACCCCTCCCAGCGCGGATATGGCACAGTTAACCCTCACGGCCAGCCGGCGCCTGCTCCGGCGAACAAACCACACAACCAGACCGAAGATAGTGGGAATGCGGGAAGCAGCAGCGCGCCCCCACCACCCACTTATGCTGAGGCTGTGAAGGGTGACAACAAGGTGCAGAGTCAGGAATGAGAATGAGGCTCGACTCGTTGGCTGTGCTTGTGGGTGGTGTCCTCGGCTTGCCATTATCTCATCGGTCACTTTGTTCCCGACCTGGTTGTACTATCCATACCCCTCCGCTTTGCTGTTCTTGTACGCGCACTTCCTAAGAACTGCATCGTTATGTTATGACTTGACGAAGGAATGTGCTATGTAATTCTGAATTTTTGATTTTGTTCACTGATTGTGGATGTTCTTCGATTGTATGTTCTTTATAATGCTCTGGATGCGTGATACTATACCAATACTTTTTATGCTAGCCTTGGAGGCATTCAGCACTAAATAAGCCTTTGGGTTGACAAGTCCTAGATATTAATCATTATTAGGGCCCCACTCTGAATAATTTCCACCTTGAAAAGTGGTTATCTTTTTTTGTATCCTTGTGGCGGAGTATAATGATCTCGACAATCGATATATCGCTTGTACTAGAACCGAAAAACTAGCGTCGGTACACGGATTGGAGCACAAGGTGAGTATTAAGAAACTAGAAAGTTGCTTGATACCCAAGAGTTTAGGCATCGGTTACTTCTCGCTCTAACTGACTAACTATCGGAGTTATACCTTACTAGTTAATTAGGCAGTTCTAGTGTTTTACATACATACCCAAAGATAATGTATTGATTGAATGCCATTCGCATGTGTATTTTCTCCGCATATTGCAGGAAATACTAATAAAGCTTCGGGTATCAGGCTCCTACGTCGGCACTACCTCGGACCTAGGGTCGATGTTTATTTAGTCTCATATGTGCCAAGGTTAAAACTTGCGATGCCTAGCATTCGCCAATCTGAGGTCGTTATCGAGACTAGAACTGACACCAGAGAACCAGTGTCAACTTAGCTCCCACCACATTCCTTCGCTTATTGTTCTTTATAGTACTTTGACTGACCTGGAGTTCGTATTTAAGAAAAGTACACGAAGTACAAATATGGCCTCCGGCTTGATCCCCGGCCTTGCGAACATAATAGGAAACGCCGACAGCGCCAATGGCGCCATGTCTTACTATCCTTGTCAATTCGTAGTCAATTCGTAATCACTTAGCCATATGCTAGGCATCGAGAAACAGTACCATGATAATCTACCTGGTGGAATAAACTATCCTCCGCAAATATTAAACACAGTAAATCCTAGGCACCAATTTCCGTACAGAGTACATCTTCCTCAGCAGATAGTCTTTGACTAGGCTTCACTTAGTAGGGCAACATCAGGGCAATTCCCCAGGGATACACGCGCTCTTATCGGAGGGGGTATTTATTTTGTTTATCTCCCACGAATCATCACGGGTTTATAGCAAAGTGCAAGTCAACTGTCAACATAGAATAGGCAACAAGAAGAATCTTATTTAACTCGTGGTATTGACATTAGATTGTTAAGAATTTTTATACAACATATAAGTTCTGTTCCTGTATCCATTGTCTTCAGGCCAAAGAGCTGCAGTCCAACCTGATCTTGTGCCTGGCATGGAATTGTCAAGCTGCATGAACGACGTTTCCTTTGGCCCTACAGTCAATGGTTGCCGCGGAAACTTTGACTTTACGCTGAAGTTCGAAAAAATCATCCTCTCGATACTGCCGTCCGCTATATTTATTGCATTATCGGTCCCTCGAGGTATTTACCTCGTTCGTAGACCGATAATAGTGGGCGGTACAACCTTCCGATTTACAAAGATTGTGTGTTTTCATTCGGCCCCTACTGAACATTGGACCATCTTGACTAATATGCCTTGGAAACTATGAAGGCAGCAGGGGCAATCTACACAGTCTTGCAGCTTACTCTCCTCATTATCGGCAGCATTGAACCATCCGAACTGCGCGGCTTGTCCATCACAGCTGACGTGCTAAGCTTTGTTGTGGCGATAGCCATATCCATTCTGAGTTCCTTAGAACATTCTCGCTCACCCCGGCCATCTATCTTGCTCAGCGCCTTTCTCTCCCTGACTATCCTCTTTGATATTGCACAAGTACGATCCCTCTGGCTGCTGGCCCAGAGCTACAATGAGATTACCTATGTGAGGATTTTCACTGCGGCTATCGTCTGGAAGGCTGTCCTAGTCTTGGTGCAATCACTACGTCTCCAGAGCTGGTTATCCTGGGACCGGAAAACGCATAGTCCCGAAGAAACCACTGGGCTATATGGACTAGGCAGCTTCTTCTGGCTCAACCCCCTCTTCCTGTCAGGATACAAAACGGTTCTGAATTTATCAGATCTCTTTCCACTTGACAATAGTATCTCTGTAAAGACCCTTCAAGCATCCTTTGGCCAGTATATCAAGCGCGCCGGTTTCCACGGAGACAAAAACGGCTTGACGAAAACACTTCTTCGCGCATTGACAGTCCCAATCTTGCTGCCAGTGGCTCCTCGCATTGCCCTGATCGGACTGACTCTGTGTCAACCTTTGCTTATCGAGGCCGTCTTGAACTCGCTCGAGGAACCTCAAACCTACTTGACTACTAATAAGGGCTACGGTTTGATTGGCGCGACGATACTGATCTACACAGGAATGCCACTTGCTACTGCCCTTTATTGGTATCTGCATGAACGAGCCTTATTCATGTCACGAGCACTTTTGGTCTCTGCGATATACGACAAGACCATCAAGGCACAGACTTCGGCCGCGGACGACTCGGCCGCAGTTACACTTATGAGCAGCGATGTCGAAAGGATCAGGATGGGTCTCATGCAGCTTCACGAATTTTGGGCAAATCCCATCCAGGTAGCTATTGTGTGTTGGTTACTTCAGCGCCGGCTTGGAACGGCATTTGTGGCCCCTGTGGTTGTTGTCCTTATTTGCATCATCGCCTCGACTGTCCTAATGCGTTTTATTGGTCCAAGGCAAATGGCTTGGATGAAAGGAATTCAGAGGCGGGTCGGCCATACAGCGAATGTCATTGGTAATATGAAACATTTGAAGATATCTGGGCTCACCGCGCCTGTTGAAGAGTCAATTCAATGGCTGCGTCTTGAAGAATTGAAGGCTGGAGGCCACTTCCGTGCCTTTCTCGTGGGTTCTGTGGGAATTGGGTTTACGCCAGTTATCTTGGGCCCTGTCTTCGCATTCGCTCTCTCATCTCTCGAACTGAATGTTACGATTATCTTCACGTCACTGTCATATCTCCAGCTTCTCTCAGGACCACTGTCATTGCTGTTTCAAGTTCTTCCTCAGTTGCTTGCGGCATTTTCATGTCTATCACGAATTCAGCTGTTCCTTGAGACAGAGCCTAGGGATGACTTCCGTCAGATTTTGGGTCCAGATGAATTGTCTGAGAAAGAGCATTTGAGTGAAAAATTGCCATCGATTGTGGAGATCAAGAACGCAGACTTTAGCTGGGAAAAGGATGTCCCGGCTCTGAAGAACATCAATATTTCCATGTCCAAGGGCTTGAATATGGTTATTGGCCCCGTTGCCTCTGGGAAGTCGACGTTATGCAAAGCCTTGCTTGGAGAAATCCCCATTGCATCTGGAGAAATCCTCATACGAACCAAATATCGCAGGATCGGATACTGCGATCAAGTTTCCTTCCTCCCCAATGAAAGTATCAGGGACACCATCATAGGCTTCTCAACTTTTGATGAGGAAAGATATGCCAATGTTATCGAAGCAACAATGCTCGCTCAGGACCTGCCTCTTCTGTCTAAAGGAGATCAAACCAAGATCGGCAGTGACGGACTCGCCCTCAGTGGTGGACAGAAACAGCGAATCTCGCTTGCAAGAGCATTGTACCTGCAATGCGATGTGCTTATTCTCGATGATGCCCTTGGTGGACTGGATTCCAATACAGAAGAGCACATTTTCCATAATATTTTTGGACCTTCAGGAATTCTCAAGGCAAGAGAGGCAGTTGTGATACTTTGCACAAACGCCATCCGACACCTCCCATCAGCCGATTACATTGTTGCACTGGGAAATGACGGTACGGTCGTGGAACAAGGTCGTTTCCCTGATCTTGTTGTGAATCGCCAATACGTCCATGGCCTCGGAGTCCAGACTGACGCCAGCGGTATATCTCATCCGACAACAACAATACCTAAGATACCACAGTCTAGGGTCGAGATTCAAATGAAGTCGGCTCAGGCAAGCACTACTGACGATGAAGCATCCATTTCCGAAACCAATGGCAAGAAATCGAGTAGAAAACTGGGTGACCTTTCCATCTTCGCGCACTACTGCCGGAGCATTGGTACTTTCTGGCTCGTCAGCTTCTTCTTGACTGGTTTTCTTTGCGGATTCTTTTACAACTTCCCTACGATCTGGTTAAGCTACTGGAGCACGGATTCTTTCACTCGATCGAAGTCTTTCTACATTGGCATATACGCCCTTTTCCAATGTCTGGCCTTAGCTACAGTCATCAGCGAGGCAGCCATCGGCATGCTATTAATTATTCGCAACGCTGGGTCACGTCTACACGAGGCTGCTCTGCAAACAGTTATTTCCGCACCGCTGCGTTTCTTCTCTCAGACAGATACGGGAATCATCACCAATCTGTTCTCCCAGGATATGACGCTTCTCGATGGCGAGCTTCCACAGGCTTTGATCAATACGTCCCTACAAACCTGGATAGCGGTAGGAGGGGCGGCAGTGGTTGCAACATCATCTCCCTATATTGTTATCACTTATCCCTTCATTGTGGCAATTCTTTACAGTGTTCAGAGATTCTATCTTCGCACATCTCGCCAGCTTCGGCTCTTGGATCTAGAGGCAAAGAGCCCGCTTTAGTATGTCTCTCTCTTCTAATGTATTACAGTATCCTTTACTTACCTTTAATGTCTCTAGTACGCACTTTTTGGATACGATCAAAGGCGCGGCCACCCTGCGAGCTTTTGGTTGGATAGAGGACTCCGTCTCTGTAAACAATGTCCTTTTAGACACCTCGCAACGCCCTGCCTATCAGTTGAGCATGATACAGCGATGGCTGTCCTTTGTGCTCGACATGATTGTGGCGATTATTGCATTGCTAGTGGTCACTCTTACTACTCAGCTTCGTCCAAGCACTGGCTTTACCGGTGCGAGTTTGGTGTCAATCATGACGCTTGGGAAAACTTTGGCTACTCTGGTGCAAATGTATACGTTGCTGGAGACTTCAATTGGGGCCGTCTCCCGCTTAAAGTCTTTTAGCGACAATACTGTTCCGGAAGACCTACCTGGTGAGGATGGTATTCCCCCAGCTGCATGGCCAGTGAGAGGTAGGATCGAAGTCAAAAATATGTCTGCATCATACAGCGGTACCGAATCAACCGAGAAGTCGGAAGCCTCGGACAATCTTGCACTTCGAGACCTCACATTCACGATTGAAGGGGGACAGAAAGTAGCGATTTGCGGAAGAACAGGAAGGTGAGTCTGAAATGATCATTGAGCAGATCCTTACATCGGTATGCATTAGTGCTCAACACTTAGGACTACTTTCAACAGCGGTAAATCCTCCATCATCCTCCTCCTACTACGCCTTTTAGACCCACTTCTTCCATGTACTGGTGAACTCACCATTGACGATGTCTCACTCCTGACAATCGACCGCTCCACCTTGCGCCGGCGCATTATCGCAGTGCCCCAAGATTCAACATTCTTCCCTGATGGCACTTCCTTCCTCAAAAACCTCGACCCATTCAACGTTGCAAACGAGGATGAATGCCAAGCTGTGCTCGAAATGACAGGGTTATGGTCCTTGGTATCTGATCGCGGGGGGCTCTCGGCCGGACTGAGTGTCGATGGGCTTAGCCATGGCCAGAAGCAGCTGTTCAACCTGGCAAGGGCGGTCCTGCGTCGGCGAGTTCATGCTCGCCATCTAGATGCCGAGATTGGGGATTCTTACATCAAATCACGCAATTCTGCAGCTGAGGCTTCGGGTGATACCGGTGTCCTTATCCTCGACGAGGTCAACCGTGGTGTTGATATGGCGACGCAGAAGACCATGCGGGATATTATACGGCGTGAATTTGCAGGGTACACTGTTGTTATGGTTAGCCATGGGCTTGATATGGTTATGGATTTTGACAAGGTTTTTGTTATGGATGAAGGCAGGCTCGTGGAAGAGGGCAAGCCGATGCAATTGGTTGACGAGGTGGACAGTTGGTTTAGAGAGCTGTGGATGGTTGGAAAGCATGAAATTCTCCAGGCAGCTGAGTAGGTTGTTTAGACCTATATTCCCTTGTTCTCAGCCTGTCCCTGCTGTTAAATAGTTTCTTTCCCTTCGCTATGTATATTTTTCTAGTGTTTCAATATTTTTGCTGCTTATTGCTTTTCTATGTGCTTGGTAGCCGGAGCTATGGATGTCGGTGGCAGACCAAATTCGAGGAAGTGGGAATAACCCAGGAACCCAGGAACACTATTTTAATAATAAGTCAGAACATTAAATACAATTAGCCAAATATGTGTATAATACACAATAGAATACCCCAAGATTCTACTCATAGAAAAGTACGAAACGTGCTACACTAACAGCAATCTGATAAGCTATCCGAGGCCAAGTCCCGTCCCGAGATGATCCTCGTTCTCTTTAGCACCACCACCACTTCCTGCCACAAGCCTGTGGCCTTCGTTCTGGCCATGCAGTCTATGCCACAGCTGCTTAGGCAATCTTTCCGGTCAAGCCTCCAATTTACAAGCACTTCCTCCCCAGTGCGAGCGCACTTCCGCCCTGCATTCTCCGTCACCAGATCGACTCCGCGGAGCTTCTCCGCCTGCGTACAATGCCAATTCCGCCGACAGCCGGGCATATATTCGGCCTTCAATGACCGAGAGAAGTTCTCTGCTGATACGGAGAGGTTAATCAGGGAAAAGGAGAAAGAACTGGCCGATCTGGAGCTCGCCTCGCGCGACCCGGCCCCGATCCCGGGTGTGGAGGCGGGCAGTTCCTTCGGTTCAGTACCTCCTGTCACAGAAACCGATGAGACCACCGCACAGTCACAAACAAAGGAGAATGAAAAGGACCAGTCAGCTTCGGTTGAGGAAGATGCTAGTTCCGTTGGCACAAGGAGCAGGGGTCTGCCCTCGTACTTGGAAAGCCGTCGGTCAAAATGGTCCAAGCAGTTCAGCACAGTGATGGACAATGTGCAATCCAATGTTTTTGTAGCGGGTCAGCGTTTAAACGACTTGACTGGATATTCCGGCATCGAAGCTCTGAAGAACGATATCCATTTCCACGGTATGTAGCATAGCACCACCGCCCAAACCCCCAACCCACTCAATCCTAGACACTAATTCCGCTCAATTATCCAGAGAGTCGACTCCGCACTGCTCGATCGAAGGTCAAGCAAGCCAAAGAAGAGTACACCGCAGCAATTAACCGCCGCTCAACCTCCCAACGCGAAGTAAACGAGCTCCTCCAACGCAAGCACGCCTGGTCCTCAACAGACCTGGAGCGATTCACCCTCCTCTACCGCAACGACCACACAAACGAGGTCGCCGAGACCGAAACCTCGCAAGCTCTATCAGCCGCAGAGCGCGAAGCTGAAGAGGCAGCCGGGCAACTAAGCAAGAGCATCCTCTCGCGATACCACGAGGAGCAAGTCTGGTCTGATAAGATCCGTCGCATGTCGACATGGGGAACCTGGGGTTTGATGGGCGTGAACGTCCTACTATTCCTTGTCTTCCAAATCCTCGTGGAGCCGTGGCGTCGGAAGCGACTCGTCAAGGGATTTGAGGATAAGGTTGTTGAAGCGTTGGAGAAAGAGAAGGTCTTGAACCGGGCTATGTTTGCTGAGAACGCTGTTTCGATCTCGGCGTTGCCGAATACCACCATCCTCCCCGAAGTTATTGATTCTACCGATGAGAACTTAACCGAGCCCGCTCCTTCTCTTTTGATTGAGCCGAAGCTTGCTGCGCCGGAGATAGATGCGGCCACTACGGGGTCTGTTGTCTCGGTGACCGATGCTAATGCATCCCAGTCTCTTCAGACCCGTCTCGCAAATATTACTTCGCCGGTTTCGTCGCTCGAGTACTGGAAGCAGGTGGTTGGCGAGTTCTTCAGTGATCGCAGCATTGCTGCCTCCCAATACGATATCACCGCTGTGGCTCTTCAGAGTGCAGCAGCTGGTGCAGCTGTGACGGGTCTACTCTTCGCCCTGATCGGATCGAGGTAAAAAAATCATTTCCTTTGAGCATGTTATATTGCATTACCAGCGAGAACTCAATATTTGGTTCATGTGTTGGTCTTTTTGATAATCACTTGCCCTTTTGCTTGGGGTGGTTATACTTGTACATACAATTGAGAAAAATAGATAAGCAGTTGGATATAACCTTGGACTTGAATTTAGTGTATGACTGCTTGAGAATTGTCTGGAGTATATATCAAAACACTGAGGCATTGGCGTTAATTGTTGCTATTACAAAAGAACTAAAGAAGCATTGATCTAGAACAAAAAGGAAATAACATGACTAGGCGATACACTAAACAAAGAACATATGTACTTAAGGAGACCATAGGATATCCTCTGAACTCCACAGCTCGTGTGTTCGCCATGGAGAAAGACCAAGATCCAGGAAGATAGGAACAAAGGAAGAAAGAGGCTCATTTTTTTGTCCATATTAAAACACAGGTCTCTTAATCTTGACAAGACACACGGCCGCTCTGTCTAAAAAAGGGGAAAAACAACACACACAAGCACAAGCACATACACAGATAGATAGGACACATAATCCATCCATCTTTATCTCATCGACACTTCTAATGAGACAATCCGCCCGTTGGCGGCGATCAAAAAAAGGGTGTATTCGAAATTCGCTTAACCGATAACCAGGGTCTCATCCTCGGGGAAGCTGTAGGTGGGAACCTCCAAGTTCAGAGGGGCAGGGCCCCTGCGAATACGGCCGGAGATATCGTAGTGGGAACCGTGGCAGGGGCAGAACCAGCCGCCGTAGTCACCGGCCTCACCGATGGGGACACAACCCAAGTGGGTGCAGACACCTGTGGAGGGGGAAGGAGAGTTAGAATGCTGCAGCTTGTTTGCGAATCGCATGTTTACTTACCGAGCATGACGAGCCACTCGGGACGCTGGACACGGTCCTCATCGGGCTGGGGGTCACGGAGACCCTCCCACTTGGCCTCACGGGCCTCATCGATCTCGCTCTGGGTGCGGTGACGGATGAAGACGGGCTTACCACGCCACTTGATGATGACCTGTTGGAAAGAGTGTTAGATAGGGATACTGGGTACTGGAATGTGTCGAATGAGGTGGCGAATGGAAACACGTACGTTCTTGCCCTCGGGGATGGCACCGAGAGAGATCTCGACCTTGGCCTGGGCCAGGACATCGGCGGAGGCGGACATGTTGACCAGGAAATCTGGAGAGAAAGGAATAACATCAGTCGTGTGTTCAAAGTCGCCCGAATTTCCCCGATGATTCAATAATCTTGTTCAATCCCTGTATTCCATGCCAATGTTGTTTCCCATCTCTTTCTGATTCGAGGAGTTCGCAAAAACCTACCTTGGACAGTAGCCTTGGCACCGACAGCGGTCGCCAGACCGAGGGAGCCGGCCATGAAGTAGGAGAAGACCTGGTTGGAGCGGGGCGAGTTGTTGGACTTGTACTTGCTGAAGTTGGGGATCTTCAGGGTCGAGCCACGCTCGTTAGCGCTGGCGAAGGGAGATTCGAAGGACGACTTCGCATCGGCAACTCCCCTCCGCTGCTGGCAGGAGGTGACGGCGGCGCGGGAAGTGGGCAGCTGCTGCCGAGCGACGGTGCGCAGCAGAGTGCTGGAAGCGGAGGAGAGCGACATTGTGAGGGCAATTGACCACGGAGGGAATTGAGCCGCGAGTTGTGGAGAGCGAGGTGAGGATAGAGGGTGGATGAAGTCGGAAGTTGAAGTTGGAGCCAGAGCTTTCGCTAGCGATCGGAATCACGGGGCCTGTCATTGGCTGATCAGTTCCCGTTCACTCCCTAACAAGAAAAACATTCTACTTTAATACTATTGCAATATAACTATATCTAAGGTGTTTCTTTGATTGATATTGTTTAATTATTGATGCTTATGTTAAAAATTACTCGTCAATTGTATACTATCTCATTTTCTTTTCTGCTAATATCTAACCCGACCCAATGCGACCTCACAAATCCCAAAACCAATGCGCAGGGAAACCCATCAGAAAACTCCTATGCAAATAACAAGATTCAAAAGCAAAAGGGACAATATGGCGCAATCAATCTTGCATTTCCACATCATGGTCACGGGTGGCCACAGGCTCGACTGTTCGGTCCGCAATCAACGCGCTTACAGGGACCATAGGCCGAGAAACCGACGGAGATGTCGTCTTTGAATCTTCTCTTTGTGGGGTGGCATCTCCTGTACCTGTGCCGTTTTCTGGTGCCGGAGGTGCACCGGTACCGTTGAGAGTGCGCTGACCCTTCTCCATGGCGCCTTGATTCGCCGCATCCTTCGCCCTCTTTTCCTTGAATTGTTTATAGGTCGTAGTCTTAGGGATCACGTCAGAAAGGAACTCGAGATTGTCGGTGTGTGATACCGCCGAAGCTATTGCAGGTTAGCATGCTGTTTGACTCTTGCCAACTATAGGCATGATAGGCATAACCAACCAAGATCTTTGTACTGGACGGTCTTGCGTGGTTTTCGCTCAGATTTGACCACGTTGTGCCCTTGCTCAGCAAGATACTGGATGAACATCTCCTATATATAGTATTAGCCGGTGTGCGAGGCATGAAGGTAGAGGGTTTGGCGCACGGTAGCCATTGCGATAACGAAGGTTGCGTTGTTCGAGCATTGTACGATATCCTCGTCCAACTGGATAATCTTCTTGATTCGAGCAACTATAGAAACGCGTTAGTGTGTCGATCCAAAGTAATAGTAGTGCCTGGGACGTACTCGGAAGTGCGCTCTGTCCGGTGATCTCATCCGGCTCTCCCACGGTCTTTGGGGCCATGGTGTTTAATTCTGGTGGGATAAAGTATTGGCCGAACAAAAATATACAATTTGCAGCATGCGCCAGTCAAATATTCCCGTTGTAGACGTAAGTGGGCGCGAGCGTGGAGTCGAGGAAGAGTAAAACGCGTGGCCGCGTTATCTCAGGAGGCTCCCCGTTATCGATCCATGGATACTTGGCGACTTCGCTTTGTCACATCATCTACTTTCAAGACCTCTATTTACCTCTTCTGAATTTGTCGCTCATAGAGGGGTTGAACAGAAGCACCCCAGGGGGATCTGACTTCGAAATCGAGAGTTCGCCCTCTCACATCGAATTGCGACGTCCATCACGGACACAAGAACAGATCATCGAGTCAACCTTAAATCGATTATGCTGACCCTACCTCCTCGATCAATGTTATGACCTCTCCACGCCTCTCCCCGACCTTTGATAGGTCCCTTTCAGTTTCAAGAGAGCGGCGCAGCTCGCGAAGGCCATCCGGTCGTTCTATTCCCTCCCCCATCGACCCACAAGCCGATCCCGACAACCAAGAAGCACCCGCCATTTCAGAAGAGATCAGTGGGATCAAGCGCTATGAAGATTTCACCACAATAGACTGGGTTCAAGATGCTGTCTATGAGCAGTCACGGCGGCGCGCGAAACGGCGCAGTGGCACTGGATTCTGGGATCAGGAAGGCATCTTTGGCTGGAGACGGAAAATGTACGAGTCATACGATGCAGGTCAGGCATGGCTTGTTGTTACACTTGTGGGAATGGCAATTGGATTAAATTCGGCTGTGCTCAACATCATCACGGAATGGCTCTCTGATATTAAGCTGGGCCATTGTACTACCGCGTTCTATCTCAACGAGTCTTTCTGCTGCTGGGGCGCCGAGAATGGTATGTTCAGTAGGTTGTACAGCGAGATCCTTATAATCTAACCCTTTTCTTTGATAGGCTGCCCCGAATGGAAACATTGGACTTCATTTTGGCTGTTAAATTATGTTTTCTATTTCTTTGGCGCGGTAAGACCTATGTCCGACTAATACTTGAGAAACTATGAATCCATAGGCTAATTTGTGAGATAGTTGCTACTTTCATCCATCGCCGCAGTCCTGGTCAAATCATTTGCGCCGTACGCCGCAGGCTCTGGTATCTCAGAGATTAAATGCATTATTGCTGGCTTCGTCATGAAGGGTTTCCTAGGTGCCTGGACTCTTCTAATCAAGTCAATTGCCCTTCCACTAGCAATTGCTTCAGGCTTGTCTGTTGGAAAAGAGGGCCCTAGTGTGCATTTTGCTGTGTGTACCGGAAACGTGATATCACGGTTCTTTGGTAAATACAAACAAAATGCATCGAAGACGAGAGAAATATTGACTGCCTCAGCGGCAGCTGGTGTGGCTGTCGCTTTTGGCAGTCCAATTGGAGGCGTGCTGTTCTCCCTGGAGGTGAGTTCAATGGGGCGCGTTACCTGATAGGATGAAAGCTGACAGTCATTAGGAAATGGCAAACTATTTCCCCCTCAAGACTCTTTGGCGCAGCTATTTCTGTGCCTTGGTGGCAACCAGTGTGCTGGCGGTATGTTTCCCATATTGTCAATTAATTCTGGACCATACCTGATCCATTATAGGCTGTCAATCCTTTCCGGACTGGCCAATTGGTCATGTTCCAAGTGGAGTATGATCGTACATGGCACTTTTTCGAGTTCATCTTCTTTATTGCCCTTGGTATCTTCGGTGGACTTTACGGCGCATTCGTAATGAAATGGAACCTTCGAGTGGCCGCCTTCCGCAAGAAATACCTTGCACAGTGGCCTATAACCGAGTCGGTTGTTCTCGCGGGGCTCACCGCGATACTGTGCTTCCCCAACATGTTTTTAAAGATCAACATGACCGCAATGATGGAGATCTTATTCCGCGAATGCGAAGGTGGCCATGACTATCAAGGGCTATGCGAGTACGAATATACCCCTTCATATACATGAGAGGACACTACTAACTCATTGCAGATCCAAGAACCGATGGTCGATGGTCTTCTCACTAGCTATTGCGACTGTTCTTCGCACTGGCCTGGTAATTATTTCCTACGGCTGCAAGGTGCCGGCCGGTATCTTCGTGCCTTCGATGGCCGTCGGCGCTTCATTCGGCCGCATGGTTGGCATCATGGTACAGGCACTACATGAATCATTTCCCCAATCAGCATTCTTTGCTTCGTGTGAGCCAGATGTTCCTTGCATTACACCGGGGACATATGCGTTCCTGGGAGCTGGAGCAGCCCTCAGTGGAATCATGCATCTGACCATCTCTGTAACGGTCATCATGTTCGAGCTGACTGGTGCATTGACCTACATTCTACCAACTATGGTAAGTCTTCATTCCAAGTGGCATTGTTTTATTTGACCACGCTGACTGTTCTTGTAAAGATCGTGGTAGGCGTCACCAAAGCTGTTGGCGACCGATTCGGCAGCGGCGGTATCGCCGATCGAATGATTTGGTTCAACGGGTTCCCATTCCTAGACAACAAAGAAGACCACGTCTTCAATGTACCTGTATCCCACGCAATGACCACAGGCCCGCTCTCGGTGCCAGCATCGGATTTCCCCGTACGCGAAGCAGAACATCTCCTAAACGACAACAAATTCCAAGGCTTCCCCGTCGTGGAGGACCGCACTTCCAAAACCCTAGTCGGATACATCGGCCGAACCGAACTCCGATATGCCATCGACCGCGCCCGTAACCAGGGAATGGTAGCGCCAAACGCCCTGTGTGTATTCACCAAAGATGCAGCCGACGCAGCCGTTGCGCGCAGGGCATCCGTCTCGCATAACGCTCGGTCATCAGATACATTCGATGCAATCCAGCAGAGCGCAGGGGCATCTTTCGTCGATTTCTCACGATATGTCGACCACACACCGCTGACCGTTCACCCGCGCCATCCTCTCGAAACGGTCATGGAAATTTTCAAGAAGATGGGTCCGCGAGTTATTCTCGTCGAGCACCGCGGTAAACTCACCGGCTTGGTTACCGTTAAGGACTGTTTGAAGTATCAGTTCAAGGTCGAAGCCGAAGAACATACACTGGCCGCAACAAGTTCGTCTGAATTTGGCGCACTTGGTGGACATCTGAATAACCCTGCTCCTGAAACACTGGAAGACCGCTTGTGGCGGCTCATTCAGAATGTCGCTGGGTTTGTGTCTGGTAAGGTCTCTCGCCGGCCGGTCCGGCCGCGTGACCGCACTGTACCTAGGCAATCGGAGTCGGCGGATATCCTAGAAGGGAGGGATGATGATGCGGCAGTAGAATTGGAGGATAGAGAGGATCGGCCGATGATCCCATGAAAAGCGGGTTCGCTATGTTGCCATGTTTATACGTTACGTTGATAGAGATATGTTTGCTATGTACCAAGCGTTGCTCTATCTATTTTCCCATCTATTGCAAGCTCCAATGTGTTCAAGCCGATGGAGGCAAGAACGGGAATTCCTTATGTCTCAGAGTAAAAGGCGCCCAATATAATCTACACTAGCCCCATCACATCTTGCTCCCGTTAAATTCTATACGGAGGTTACCGTGACTAGGCCCCTTTAACCTGGAACTATGAAACAAGTCTAAGGAACAAAATATTACGTTTGCCGAATTGGCTACCCATATGGCGACGATCTACCTCTGCATGGAATATCGCATCTGGCAGCATGTGAAAGCACGTCAAGAATGAAGATTGTAAAAAATACTAGGAAATGAGTAGAGCTCGAAGACATCCTCTCCTCTGAGGCATATCTCCTCTAATGCCTCGCTTGGACCGGAATTGTCAAGGCAATTCCGGCGAATATATCTACGCCCTGTGCATCGGAACCAACTAAGGCCCAAATCTTTCCAGCTCAAAGTTGAGATTGAAGTTTCGCATTGTGAAGCTCGTAGCAGGCGGACAGTTAAGAGATCACAGGCGGGTGAAGTAGATGGAGGTGACATTGCTGAGGTATGATTGTGGTGGATCTCCGCTGGCGATTAGAGAAAGCTGTTACAGCTTCCCTCGGTGATGATACCGATTCTTGAGCAGCCTCCATTAACATTCGGGTCATGTTGATAAAAATGTTCCGAAATCTCCAGGCACGAGATGACCAGCGTGCTGGAGTGTGCTATGGACCATATCCCTGCATTTCCCGTCATTTCGGTGTGGTTGTTCGTGAGTGGTATGGGTTGTGGATTCTCCAGCAAACAATATTCCGTGTATTTTGCGATTGACTTCCGTCGAATTATGCAAATGGTCCGTTCTAGGTTCTATAATTGACTGTTTGGATTGTCCAACAACCAGATACCCATTTTAGAGGTCTCTTCCCATGGAAGTTCTGAACTTGGGCGAGGTTCATCGGTCCAGACTTCTAGGTCCATTCGCATGCTGTCTCGCGAGTGGTGTTAATGATAATGACAACCGTGATATGGTCGCTGTGGGGATTTCCCATATTCGAATTCCTGTGCCACCACTAGGCATCCTGACATAACTGAAAAATATGATTCTGAGACACCAGGGTTTTTGGTGGTGTGCGTCTAGCAACCCATAAACATGGGGTGCCTAGAGCCTTGCCCGGGACGGCCATGGAGGAGAGTAAGAAGGTGACTGTAAGCACGGGAAATGAGAAAATGATACAATAATCACTGTGGCTTCACTTACTGGATGGCCTGTTTCCTCTGTCCCGAATAGGGTATATCAGGTATGAAGATGAGCCTTAAGATGGCCCTTTCAAAAAGGGTGGAATCTCTGACTTCAGTGTCTGAGGTAGAAAGTAAAAAGTAAAAGGTAAGAGAGTAAGAGGGAAAACATCGATCTCAGACCGTCCAAAAGTGGCCAAATCGGGAAAGTGCATAGTTCAGTCCAACATATAATCCAATAACTTACCTTCTATCCTCATCACCTCCAACTGGGCCTCAGCCCAACCTACTTCTGGGTTCTTTATACTCGCGAGCCACTTAATTTGGGCATTGGATAGCATAGCGTATAGGCTCTAATACTGATATTCTTAAGTTGTAGAAAGACTTTCAGGGAGACGCGTGCCTGTGCGATTTCTAGGGTGGCTAGCTCCTGCAGCTCGTCTGCCTATTGCTCCTTATAATCCCCTTAGTCCTCTTCGGTCATCCCATCTTCTTAACCGGGTTGATATTCCTCACCATACAATTCTTGCCGAGGTGTCTAGCTCTCTTTATCCAGATTCAATTATTCGAGAGTCTAGCGATATATCCAAAGGGACTTAAGTATCGGAGCTCACGTATAACACGGGTGGCCACCCTTAGGGTATAGACGAGCACCGATAGCAAAAGTAAAACTTTTCGAGGTCTTAGAGAATTCGATGATACGGCAAAGCTCCTAACATTATATTATAGAATGTATAAAGCTAATCTTACTATAGTTAGCGGAACGAGGAGGAGGCGGTATTTCGGCTTCAATGCTCCACGTTACTAGCTTAAAAGTGACCGATTCAATAGCCGGTAGTTTGTGCACTATATCAAGCCGATGATAATATAGGTCTTTAACGTACTTATTAGATTCGTTAAGAGTATATATAGCCTACGTAGAAGCTAATATTTCGTAGATTTTGGTAGTATAGCACTGTCTTTATAGACGCAGAGGCCCAAAGCATGGATAAAATTGAGTCGCGCTTCCATGTGTCTTGGAAGCCAGCGCCTATGGTCGCTTGCTTGAGTGTGTAAATAACCTCGGGGAAGTAGAGAGTCTCGGATTGAATCTTCAGAGTCAGGATCAAACCCAATCATTCCACTTCCGTACAGATCCACACGACGAAGATAATCCTCAAGGGAGGGAGTTCGTAAGATGGCAAGTAATATGTCTAGGTCAGCTTAGAGTAAAGGTTTATGCATCTGCGGGTACTTCTCTCAGCCGAACTTCAATCGATAATATTTCCGACGGATTTTCACATCACATAGAGCATGTATTTCACGGCTTTGCTGCGACACGGCCACGTTGTATATCGAAAGTTTGCTGATCACCTCGAGCAGCAATTCATCAGGAAGATTCTGCAGGGACGGCATTTTTGACACTGCATCAAATCAACGGAAAGCACAGAGTGCGGAACATGGCGTAAGTTGGAGGAAAGGAGGTGCGAAGCACTAAACCTTGACGTTGGCGCCAGGGCCTTGTGCAGAAATCTGTTTGACCCTACTTTTCCTTTTTCTCTTATTTTCTCCAAGTCCTGTCGATATTCATATATAATACAGTTATTTTGATTCCGATCCCGCTTTCCTCTAATATTTTTTGATATCATGGGTTGTTTGTATGCGCTATTGCTTTTGTAGACTCATCATCCCCCGTATCACTTCCTTCTCTCCTCGTGAAAAGCGAGAGCGGAATACTATCTCTACGATAGCGACGTGGAGTACTTTGACTTCGACTACCCGAAGGATAAACTCGGTGGCTAGCAGAGTGTGATTCGCCAGTACTGCTAGAAACCAGCTTGGGAAATAGCTTGTTCATGAGCGGCTTGGTTGCCGGGATGCTGGCAGCAATGATAGCAATAGCCAATTCAATTCCTGACCAAATAGAAATCCCAAAGGTGTCCCAGGAGGGATCTGAGCTCTGATATAATTTCACAATATAGACCATCCGCACGACGCTGGCTATACATGCACTGTTATCCAGTTAGCACTAATGCATACATCAAATAAAAAGCACACCTTGCACATACAAAGATCCCAATGATAGCAAACTGGCGATGACGAATCTTTTCCTCGTTCTAAGATGAAGTCCTAGAACTGTTTTCAGTGGCAAGAGAAGAATCCAAATATCCGTCGCCAGAGACAGCGCGGCAGTCGCATACCAGAACGGAATAGATGCAAAGCAAGTATAATGCTTGTATTTCTGTTCGTTGTAGACAGCATCAATCGGGGAGCACTGAAAGATGGTTGCCAGGATAATTGCGACACTCATGGCTGTGACGAATGTGATTGTTGCAAGGCAGATTATTCGGATGTTAGGGAACACGCGTAGGTATAGCAGACATATTGATACCTTGATCAGACCACTGATCAGGGTATAAATGATGTGAGTCACGTATCGAATCTATATTGCGAACTTGGTTAGCCTCGTTGTGATTTATCTTCCCATTTCTCCTATACCTTCGCTGCAGGCAACACATCTACTTTGTTGAGATCCCATTTGTGCTTCCCTGTCCCATACGTGACTCCTATTCACAACATATCAGAGATGGGATGATCATATAAGGGGCAGAAGGCGTACCAAGTCCCGCGACCACCACATTCAAAATTGCGAAAATCATCGCGGCCACCATTATCCAGTCGTCCACACCCATCATTTTCACGATGAAGACCCTTGAAACCACGCGAAGGCCCACAATGATCGCCGCGATGCCGGTTATGGTGCCATTGATGATCAGCAATAGGGGCCCACGATTCTCAACCTAGATGGATATATAGTGAGAAACCCCCATTGGAGGGGGATGTTTTGCCTTTTGGGTGGGACCTTGACTTACCTCAGATCGCGGCTGAAAGAATGGCTCCATAATATGTCGATATCCGACTCCAGAGTGAGGAAAAGGAGCATGGGCCAAGCGGCTATAAAAGTCCCATGTTCAATGATCTCTATTCCAGGAAGATTTTAAGGGGGATTTTTTTTCCAGCTGCCCAGATATATAGTATATTGGGGGCGACTGGGGTGCACCCAATCGCTGACATGACTCTGTGAATGACGTTGCGGCAGTCCTCGTGTTCTCATTATAGAGATATTGGAATTTTCTGGTTCCAAATCCTCCGGAAACCCAACATTAACTTCCATAACTATATACCATTATAACTATGGTTGTCACTTGTCTTAACTCTTTGGTCTATTGCAATTTTGTAGCCTTGTATTACATGCATTAGTTCGAATGGATCTGTAAAAGGTACTCCGTATGTACAACATAGGGGTGAAACGCAGTCTAGGGCCTACGTATACAGACCCGGAGTGAGACAATTGGTATTGCCAAGACAGAATACTTCTGGCCCCCAAAAATGCCGGGGCATTGGATAAAAGGCCAGGTCAGAACTATTATCGACTATTTTCGGCTGGTCATGGTTCCGCCTTTTTTTTAGCCCTCCACAACGGCATTCGCTCCGTATAATGTGCTTCTCCACCGGGATAAAACGCCGGATCTCCTAGGTATGTCCCCGGGTCTCCGCTGACAAAGCCTTCGCCAATCCGGTACTCCGTAGTACTCCGTACGAACTATATCTACAGGAACATGCTAGTGATAGATATCTAATCCATATTGGTTATAGGCAGTTAGAACCAGGCGGTGAAACTCCACATTCCACGCGTCTTCCAATATAAATGGCTGGGAGGTTTAGCCTTTTTGGAAACCAATGCTCGTATTAACTACCCCAGTACCCTTGAATTGCTCTTTTTTGTCTTTGCTTTACACACTTCTCGACCTGCGAATTATATCCTGATGCCTTCTCTTTTGCAGAAACTCCTGTTGGGAATTCCCCTGGTATGTCTAGCCAGCGGCCATGCCCTCACTGATTCCGTCAGCTCGAACTATAAGATCGATGTTCATTCCCACGTCGTTCCGTCCATTTGGAGGGAAGAATTGATCTCTGCAGGCTATCCAGTCAAGAATGGTACATTGTATACGGATGGTTTCCCTGTCTCTGACTGGACACTGGATTCACACATTAGCACCATGAATAGCCTTGGAGTTAATTATTCAACAATCAGTGTCAGCGCCCCCGGCGTCTTCTTCTTAAAAGAGGCCAAAAAGGCCAAATCTTTAGCTCGCAAAGTCAACCTCCTGCTTCATAAGTACACTCAAACTTACCCAACTCGACTTGGAGCCCTCTGCCTTCTCCCTCTCCCTTACGTTGACGGGGCCGTTGAGGAGTTGAAGGTACCATTCCACCCCTAGTAGATCATATCAACCTGGTCAAATCTAACTTGGAAATCGTAGTTTTGCCTGGATACCCTCGGGTTTGTTGGCGTGGGACTGTACACCAACGCCAATGGCACGTATTTGGGTGACAAATCCCTCGACCCCGTCTTCTCGGCCTTGGACCAACGCAATGCCAGCGTGTTTGTCCACCCAGCCTCTCCGGAATGCACATCTGTCGCCAACGGCTGGCCCATCCCGATGACCGAATATCCTTTCGACACCGTGCGTGCCATTGAGAACATGCTACTGACGGGTCAGCGTGCGCGATATCCGGATATCAAGATGATCTTTGCTCACGGTGGTGGCGCAATCCCCTTTCTGGCTACCCGAATCGCCGGCATGGCATCCCTTCCCTGGTTGGGTGGGCTGTCAGTCCCCGAATCCCTGGCGCAACTTGCCGGATATTATTTTGATACCGCGGCCTCGACTTCTGCTATTCAATTGGCGGCTCTGAAGAGCTTCATTGGCACAGATCAGATCGTGACTGGAACGGATTGTAAGTGGGCAGTGCCAGTAACGCCGAAACAGTGCTGCTGCAGTATACTAACGCATGCAGATCCGTACGTTCCTGTCTCGCAGGCATCGGCGGGATTATCCGCGATCCAGGGTAATGGTAACTTTACCACAGTGGAGATGGGCCAGATCAATAATCTGAATGCTTTGACAATCTTCCCGCGGATTATCAAGGCTTTGAAGCTCCACTGAGATATATATTAGGCATGGCTTGTAGATGGATAATTACTAATATAGAACACAAAAAGAGCTTGTGGCTCTTTTAATTACTGCATTCTTGATTAGCGAACTATTTTCATATCTATCATTCATTTCTCATTTTTCATCTCCTGACTCTCGTTCCAAGTGCTCATGCAAAGTATAGAAGAGCAGTCTTGATTATATGTTAGGTTTTCGCTTGCGGGGAAAAAGCCTATGAGGGCCAAAAAAAACCTCTCTCCCAATTATCTCCAATGATCCCTTTGCTAAAGTGCACCTAACCGGGGGTGCCGCAAGAGGTCCTCAGCCGAAGTCCAATCATCGGGATTAATTTTTCCCTGGGCAGTAGTCAGCCCAACCAGCCTCACTGACAATGCATTATGCGGTACGGCAGGTTTGGGATTGATGCCAGGAGAATTGTAGATCCACCCATAGTATATGCAACCTATTTGTGGGTTAGAAGTGCTAGAATGCAGGTTTAAATTTGAATCGTTGTGTAGAGCAAAGCCCAGAACGGCAGCAAACAGTTTAGCAGGTAACTCTGTTGGGTCGGACATTGTGATTGAAATGGTAAGGGGGCAGGCACATGAAGAACAGGATGGGTCACTCATGGATGGGACACGATATGGACTACTCCACACATATGCCAACGGAGTACATTTGGTATTGTCAGTCTTCAAGATTCTGATTTTTGCGGTGAGGTGCGGTTTCTTCTCCAGATATTGCTTACAATGATGCGCTGAAATCAAGTGATACTGATATTGTTTAAATTGATATAAGACTAAAGCAAAAAAACAGACAGACACTTAGGAAAACTTCCATCCGACTCATCTTAGCGTATCTCTGCAAGCGCAGCCACTCTCTGTAAAACCTGTTGTAAAGCCGGACCAGAGCAGCTGAAGCCCTTATCCTTCGGATCAACAAAGCTGAATTGGAACGGACGACATAATTTTTTGTCCAGAGACTCTTTCGCGAGTGGGTATTCTGGAATCTTTCGAAAGCTCAGAAATTTGTTCTGTTCTAGTACACTATGCAAAATCAAACTGTCAAGCTTGTAGGCACCTCCACCCAACTCGCGGAGAATGGACCGCCAGCCTCCAAATTCCAGCTGTACAAAAGAGAAAGTCGCACGGCGAAGCGAACCTGTAACACTGTAAAGAAAGATCGCCAAAGCAGCTGAAGATTGGAATGTCATCCGCGAGAAAGTCAACTCTTCTAGTGCCGGCAAGCACCCAACCGATGAGATCTGGGCGAGAAGTGGAGCTGCTTCACACTTCCAGCTGAAAAGGATCGCAAGTTTTCGGAGAGATTTGGCACATTGGATCATGCTCGCCATCCAATCAAGAGTCTCACGCTCGGCATCCGGGAGCGCAAGGCTCAGCTCTTTGAGGTGGGTGAAGGCCGGGATCCCAAAATAGGTGATAGGAAATTGTGTTAGGTTATCGTTATCCTCGTGAGCCCTTCTTCTGTTTTTGATTATGTCTATCGAGAAAGATTCCATCCGAATGTGCTCAGTAGCTATGGCCTTGAGAACAGCACCAGTGGCCTCGTCAAGCGAGATGCCGTCGCAGCCGGCATGCGCGGTTGTATAGATTGAATTGCGCAACTCGAAGGATTGGCAGTTGAAAAAGCGTTTTATCACGTCTCGCCACGCTTGGATATCTGTTCCTTCTGATGTGGTATGAGGGGATAATGGTCCCAGGCAACCTTGTGAATTCCTGACGATCTCCAACTTGCGGACATAGGGGCAAAAGAGGGCATCGTTGGCTGCTTCCTCGACCCGGGGAAGTGACTTTGGTGAAAGATCGGTCTTCAATGTATGTACAAAAGTTTGTACGAAGTGGTGAAGGGTGCTCTGGTACATCGCTCGGCAGGTGAGCCGAAGAGCGCATAGTTCGGGTGACTTGGTAAATTTGGCGATATCCGCGAGTATTTCAATTGGGAGACTATGCATACCTGATGCAAGCGCTATTTGGGTGCCCATACTGAAGCGAGAGTAGAAAGCTTGATAAGACGAATTTGAATGCAAGAAATATCGTGAGTTGGAAGGAGAAGAATATAGTTGGACAGCCGAAGACAAGCAACGAAGTCGAAGATAAACAACAAAATCGTAGGGGAGCTGGTAAGAAAGGAAGTAGTCGGGAAAAAGGATATTGGTATAGGATTCGTATGAAGCGAATAAGATCGAGATGGATGAAAGAAAGATAGTGAGTTTGACAAAAAGAATAACAGTGTGTTGGAAGAAGAATAGCTAGACAGTCGAAGGAAGTTGAAGCTCCGGTCCTGTTTTGGGAACTATAAGGTTTATCAATAAAGGCAGTATAAACTGGTCATCAGACAGACATCATCGCCGCTTCTCTTTTAGTCCATAGGGCTTCGACGCCACATAGATTTACTGTATATGAATTTTGTTACCTAACCATGACATAGGTAAACAATAACACATAACAGCAAATATATAAGAGAGAGTAAAGGCATAAACCGAGGTTGGACTAAGCCATATATAATTAGGGCGATATGGCTGAAGGCCTGGGTTGTCAGGCAGATGTGTAGGCGAGGATATAGAACAAGCTCGATGAACATAACCCTTTTCTCGTCATGATTTGATGCCAACATGGTAATACAAAGTGATGAAAGGAAATTGAACAGTCTTCTGCCCACTGTGGAAGGTCCAGTTGGTAAGATCAAGATCTGGCTGATCCAGTAGTTGCCAGGTTTCCTTCGCGGTGCGGGTTCGGAGACAGGATATAAGCCCATCAATGAAGATAGTCAGAGGCGCCACGGGCAGAATGAATGTGAAAAATAGGTGGACCGGCGAATCCCAGTACCAAACAAGAGTTACAAAGAATGTCCAAAAGAAGACCAAAGGCGAACATAGACATGTCCAAAGATCGCGTGATGTGATTTCGAATATGCTGAAGGGAATCGGATTAGCTAATGGAACAAATGGTATTAATGTGATAGTAACTTGCATAAACGAGTCAGCGGTCTCAACTGCACTCTTCAGTATTCCCGCTGCATCTTCATCTCCGAAGTGGTGGAAACAAATATTGAAGATCCGACACTCTCTTTTGGAACTTGCTGCAAATCGAGGAACGGCCCGAGCATCCACCGGACTCTCAATATACGTGACGTTCTGTTGTTTCTTCGAAATTCGCTCCCACTCTTCAATATGGGGGTAAAGATCGCTTAAAACAAACTGAACAGGGCCATTGCCTTCGGACTCGAGTTCTTTGTTGAGCTCTGATTCGAGGACTGGAGTAGGCCCACCGGCACCGGCGCAGATGTCCAGAACTGTGTATGAGGAAAGATCTTTCAGGTGCTCTTTGAAAACTGCACATGCCTGTTTGGCGAGACTTCCATGGCTCCACCCGGGAGTTCGAAGATTCCACAGTTGGGTGAGAACCAGTTGCTCGTGTTGGTGAAGCCATGCGGGGCACCAGGTTTGATCACCAATCTCTAGAAGATGAGATCGAGGCCAAGAGAATAGATGCATCATGTGTGCTTCAAGGGACCGGTGAAAAGAGTTGTCCAGTGAAAGAGCGCGAGATAGGCTGCTGGCAGGGAAATCGCCCAGTCACGTGCTGCCACACAGACTCTGGTGTTATTTTTCAGATAAAAACACAGCGACAACAGAATACACGTCCCGTTGATTGCTTGATGTCTCCGGAAAGTCGTGTTCCCTTGGATATCACCTGTGGCTGTATCTAGGGCGACCTCGGGATGTTTCCCCCCAAAATCCACGACTCCTTTGAAATATATAGTTCTCATCTCTAGGTCGACGAGCGTGTCTTAGGACGCAGTATATTGATTTCATCTCCCATGGACCAAACCTGAAATCCTACATATCCATCGATATATTGCCTGCATACGAATTGCGTGGTGGTCAATCAAAATCCCACTAGTCCTAATTCGGAACCCAACACAGTCCGGGGAACATCACTTTGACATCAACGGAGAACATGAAGGTTGTTATTGTCGGCGGAGGTCTAGGTGGCCTAGCCTGTGCAATCGCCTGTCGCCGTGAAGGCATTGACGTGGAAATTCTCGAGCAGTCTCCCGAGATCCACGAAGTTGGAGCAGGCATCCAAATCCCACCAAATGGCGGTAGGATAATGCGCGACTTTGGCCTACTTCCCCAACTACTCGAGAAAGGAAGTCAGGTGCAACAAGTAGATTTCCGAAGGTACAAAGATGGCCGTCTTCTGCGATCAATGCCATTTGGGGATGATATTACGGAGGAGTTCGGGGTACCGTGGATGTACGTGACTGGCCTGATTCTGATGTTTACAGACACCCTTAACCGCTTTGCAGAATTATTCATCGGGTGGATTACCATGGCATCCTTCTAGATGAAGCAATCCGACTTGGTGCAATTCTTCAACTCGGGGCAGAGGTAGAGGATATTCACACAGAGCAGCCAGCCGTGCTTCTCGCTGGCGGGAGATGCATATCGGCAGATGTTGTGATTGGTGCTGATGGTACGTCAATAGATATTTGGCTAGTTACCTTTTGGACTGTTTCATCTGACAAGAGAAGGCCAAATGTCTACGACCAGAAAGGCTGTCCTTGGATCTCCTCATTCTCCAGTCCCTACCGGCGACATGGCCTATCGAGCAACCTTTTCACGAGAGCAGCTGGAGGCCTTGGGTGATGAAAAAGTAAATGAACTGTGTCAGAAAATTGCGGTTACAAGCTGGCTGGGGCCGGAGAAGCACACCATTTTCTACCCTCTCCGTGGTGGAAAGGAGTTCAATCTCGTTCTCATGCGGCCCGATAATTTATCATCGGACTCTCGCAGAGAGCAGGGAGATATTAACGAGATGCGAGAGAGCTATGCCGACTGGGATGAAACGTAAGGACTCCTGGAATAGTCAACTCTAATTCCCCACTAATATGTTTCTCTAGACTGCAAAAGCTGGTTTCTTGTGTGCCATCGGTGTATAAATGGAAACTGACACATCTCTCCGAGCTAGAATCTTGGACCAAGGTCGGCATATCACCATGTCCCTCCAATCACAAATTTGCTAACTGGGACTCACTAGGGATCGGTTGCTTTACTTGGTGATGCGTGCCACCCCACCCTGCCATACCAGGCACAAGGAGCTGCGATGGCTGTCGAAGACGGAGCAGTCATTGGCAAACTTCTTGGCCTATTTCAGGCTCATTATCTAGATCCTAAAAACTCTGGAAGCGACCCGTCAATATCAACGCGATCTTCAGCTCAAGGTCTCACAGCTGCTGTGCTAACGCTCTACGAAAAATACCGGAAAGCACGCACAACCCGGAATGTCCAAGGAGCAATCATGAATCGGAAGCTTTTCCACATCCCAGATGGCCTCTTGCAAATGATTCGAGATTTCCTGTTGGGGTATGCAGGAGTTACCCGGAAGAGCGATTGGACATGGCTGTCTTCATTCCGACAGGGGCAGACCCTCGGTCTAGATGTGCTGGGAGACTGTGAAAAGGTCTTCGAGGAGTGGAAATTGACACACTAATTGCACATGTGGTAATAGGTATTACTCGCTATATGGACGATACTGTGTATTTGTCGTCGTAGCTTCAACTGCTTCTTTTCGCAAGATCCACGATTGATGAACCGTTTTCAGTCTAGTAGATTGTGTGTATACGATGAGGCTAGTCTGAATTTCCATTATCCTGCTTTGTGTTTCACATAAATAGTCCAAACATACCCACTGGGCTCCGATACCAACCCGAGGTAGGGGCCTCAACGGCTTTACCTATCTGATTTTACCTCACACCAAGCCAAGTCGTACCTTATCACAAGACTCAGTATAGTTGGCGGTTTCTCTCCCTTCCCTTGGAAAAAAGATTACCTGTGAAGCCTACGACACCTTTTTTTTTTCGATGGCTATGGCCACCAACACAGGTAGCTCGGCATCAGTGGCTCCGGTAAGTGCGTATATCGCTAGACCAAGAATTACACCGACATACTCTTCTTTCCAATAGCGATGATATTGCCTTAGATCCAAGCTTCCACGGGGTTACTCGTACACTACACACATCAGCTTCCAACCTCTCGGTTCCCTCCAAGCGGTGACTAAAGTGCGAGACTCGACTTTTGAATCCAACTCAAGAAACTCTCAACTGTGTGATAACCACCTGCAGCTTTCCTATTGTCTGTAGGACCTGATACTAGCAAGCAAACTCCATAGGAATTTTTGACTCTACGCGATCATCACTCCCTCTTCTTTCGTGGACCCTTAGGGAGGTGTGTTTGCTAGTATATCCAGATGTTTATCAGATATTTTGACATGTTTTGTTACAGGTATTTCCCCCTTATTGGTGTAGCTAAAATATAGCCTAATAGATCAATCCATGTCTAGGTGGTTTCTAGATGCCGTAATCACAAGAGCAAGGTAAATTAGCTCGCCGTTTGAGCCTGAAAATCACCCAAAATCAGTCTACCAGAACTAGTGTCACCCCAGGGAATACCCCATAAGGAATTGGGCACCTTCCAAGCCACTATAAAGACCAGAGCCTCATGTGTAGTGGCTGTGGTAGATACTCAGCCACAAGTGCAAGATCCGTGAGATTGTAATAGTTCGAAGCAGTCCGATTTTGGGCATTTTCAGACCCAAACAATGAGGCAATTCACCTCGATCTGACGTCGACTACGCCGAATATCGTCGAATCAAGGATAACCACAAACTCAATACGTGTTGGAAAGTGACAGGGGGCACAAAAATCCCTGTTCAAGACCAATGCGAAAAAAGAAAGATTCTCCCGTTGGTTTGCAGGTTACAAATCAAAGGCCAGATCACCGCCTCACCGCCTTCACCGCCTAAAGACTTTTTGATTCTGCCCCGTCATTCCCTCTCCGTTAAATCCGATCGGCGAGTCGGGACACCGAATTTCCGTACTATCGCCGGGGAAGATGAAGAAGTTCCGAAAAAAGGAAACTAAAAGAAAAAGAACCGGAAGAAAAACGTGACTCACTTCCAGGGACCCCCCTTTTTTCCAAGGTTTCAAGAGAATGGCTTCACGCTGATTGGCGTCTATCTACTACGTCTTACTTTAGCCACCTGACCTGTTTGACGTTTAAAACCCTCATTGTGGATTCAGCTTACTATGGGCAGTACTAGATACTTGCTCTCGATGTATCTACGAGATGACCCGTCGGGAAACCCCCGCGCTATATGGAAGATCTGATATGCCCGATACAATGCATCAATGTACTAGTACAATAATCTGGTAAAGAGTAAAAGATACATATACAAAATCGGAGGAATGAGGCGGAGCAGTCACAAAATGTTACGTAGATTCCTGAGTCCGAAGTATCAAGAGGATTCTCCGGAGAAGATCGGCCCTAAGGAAATGGTCCACCTGTGAGACTCCATCTCCTTCCAGAAAGTCCGCGGGTAAATAATATTATTTGGACACTCCCCCTTCGTTTTTTTCAGGCTCCCACTATTCTCTCTTTTCACACAATTCTTGGGCCCTGGTCAACAGGTCCTTTTTTTATACTATTTTTCTTAATCTTGCTTTTGCGCGTTCATTGGCGACAGACAGTCGTCAAATGAACCTGCACTTTCGATATTATCTTGAGTGCAAGGTACGAAAAAGAGCACGTGAAATTTATTGACAATAACACTAACCTCGATCCATAGCATCGCCTCTTTGTTCTAAAGAGGTCGCCCATCAGATAAATGGTTTTCAAACCATTCACCCACCTCGCGCGCCAGAGTTTCACCAAAGCCTTTACTCACGGCTATGCTCAATCCGTAGTCGCCGCGTCGCAGTCCTACGCGTCGACAACCCCCTTTAACCCCCTCGCCCAACCCGCCAAATTCTCCCGCACAACCCAATTACAGAATGCTTTCTCCAATGCGTCCAGTTCGTCCGGCGCTGGCGCCAAGGCAAGCCAAGGAGGATCGGGAAATGGAGATCTCGGTCTAGCAGCCTACTATGCCGCATGGCAGAACGCCCAGCAGACCGGGGATGATAGCGACTGGACCCAGTTCGAGTTCAAGCGCCGTATTGGCTGGAAGCCAACCGAGGAGACTGATAATGTTAACGAAGACCGGGCTGCATCCGATCTATCTCCCCCTCATCCTACGAAGGCTGCCATGAACGAGGATGTTAGTGCGCAAGTGGAGGAGGCCGTAGCTCGTGAGATTCAGATTCAGGAGGAACAGGCACAGGCCGAGGAGGCTGCACTGGGGGCAGAAGCAAGTGTTGAACCGACTGTGGAGGATGCCGCCGTTTCGGAAGTGTCTGAAGCCAGCCACATTGCTTCGGATCGTGTTGTGCAACTGGCCAACTCCAACAAATTTGCAGAAATCCCCGCTGCATTCGAAACTTTGCTACGAGACGGATATACCCCGACTGTCGTGGCATATAATGCCCTGCTGGTCGCTGCCATCCGTCTTCACCCTGATGCTGCTCAGGCCATTCCCAAGGCCCTCGATGTCTACTCTGACATGCTTCGTCGTAGGGTAATTCCCGATGAAGATACCTATGAGACTCTCGTTCAGCTTCTGGTCACCCGGTCTCACGATATCATCAAGGCCAAGGAGGCATTGGAGCAGGAACGCGTTCGATTCGGTGGTATGGAAGAGCCTGGCAAGTTCATGCTTCAGTCGAGTGAATTGGAGCGGGATCTTCTCGCTGAGGATACTTCCCTGTCTATCGCTGTCAAGCTCTTTGATACCGCCACTGCGCGACACAACCGACTTGTGTTCCCGGGCGATATGTACCGCCATCTTATCATTGCCTGTGCCAAGGAAGGCAAGGTGGAGGATATGATCCGGATTTACGCCCACATGGAATCCCAGAAAATGATTCCGCATGCCACTATATTCCCGTCCATGATTACCGCATTTGCTTCCACTGGTGATCTGCGGAGTGCCGTTGAATGTTATAACGAGTACCGAGGGCTTGCAGTCTCCGATGACAGCGGCGTCTTCAGTATCGTTCAGCGCCAGGATGGCCAGGTCTATGCTGCTGTGATCCGTGCTTACCTGCACTGCGGTAAAGAGGAGGGTGCCACGCAATTCCTTGATCGGATTCGTTCTTCGTTCGACGAGGTAACCGAAGGTCGTCAAGACCGATGGTCTGCAGTGGAAGCCGTGATTGTCGAGGATGCACTTGTGCAACACTCGCTCAACATGGGCGACCACAGCAAGGCATTGGACCAGGCCAAGAATGAGTTGCATGATGACGCTCGGAATCAGGCCATTTCCCGCATCTGTATTGCTGCAGCCGATGCGGGCGATCTCCCCACCGCTTCTGCGGCCTACGATAGTCTGCCCACTGCACCTGACGTACGACAGAACCCAGCTATTTCCCTGTTGGCCCTTCAAGTCCGCCGGGGCAATGTTTCCGCTGCCCGTTCCTTGTGGATCATGCTGAACACGGTGGGTCAGGCAACCCCGGATCTGGTCCAGCCGACAGCTATGTATGCCGTCGCTCTGCTCAAGAGTGGAAATGTTGAGGAAGGTCTTGACCAGGCCCGCCACATGTTTAAGCGTATCCGCAACACCGCCCAAGATCAACACGCTGCCGTCGCCAGAGAACAGATTACCGAGTCACTTCATCTCTTCGGTCGCGTCCTCATGCAGTCGGCTGTGATTCTCTCCCCTCAGTCGTCTATGACCCTGTTGTGGTCCATGCTAGAGAACGGTGGTCTAGTGTCTCCCCTCGCTGAGCACGCTGTCGCCAACCTTGGTCCCATCGGTATCTCCCAGCTCAAGGCTGCCGACCTCACCTTGGCGCTCCAAGTCCAGGCTGGCATGCTGGTCAGCAGTGGTTCCATGCTGTTCGATGTCGCTCATCCCGTCCGCTTTGCCCACATGCTCGATGTCGCTCTGTCTTCTGCCCTCCCTCTCGATCTCTACACCACTGGCCTCGTCGACCAGGCTGTTGGCAAGCTCTTTGTCAGTCGCCCTGATGTCGTCAAGAAGTGGCAAGATTATCTGGAGGCTGGCTCCCAGACCTCCGTTTCACCTTCGCAGATGTTCCTTTCGTCTGATCGTCAAAGCCCCGTCTCCATGGCGGAGACCTCGATCACAACTCCGTCTGCTGCTCCCGAATCGTTTGATCCCTATGCTCACGCGACCGACTTCCGCGGATCCGCCATCATCGCAGAGGAGCTTGAGAAGACTAGCGGGCGCACCGAGACTCACCTCAATGAGGCTCTGACTCGTCTGAACAACATGCGCCGCACTGGTCGTCACCCGCGCTACATCACCTATGCTAAGCTGATTACCGCTGCGGCCAAGGCTGGTCGCATGACCCTGGCTCACGACATTCATAGCATGGCACGGGCTGATGTTCCCCTGGATATGAACTTTAGCGTTGTCAAATACGGATGGGTCTCCATTCTTGATGCCATGGTTGCTGCTTGTCTCACCATTGGCGACCGCCAGCTTGCTGCTCAGTACCACCAGGAGCTTCTCACTCTCGGTTCCGCACCCTCGGCTAACACTTTCGGCTTGTACATCACCACCCTCAAGGAGTCTACCAAGACCTTCGACGAGGCTACTGAGGCCCTCAAGGTCTTCCACCGTGCTGTCGCTGAAGGCGTGGAGCCTACCTCCTTCCTGTACAACGCGCTGATCGGCAAGTTGGGCAAAGCCCGCCGCATTGACGACTGCCTTGCGTACTTTGCCGAGATGCGTGCCAACAACGTGCGCCCGACCAGTGTTACCTACGGAACAATCGTGAATGCCCTCTGCCGTGTGAGTGACGAGCGCTTCGCCGAGGAGATGTTCGAAGAGATGGAGTCCATGCCCAACTACAAGCCGCGTCCCGCACCTTACAACTCCATGATCCAGTACTTCCTCAACACCAAGCGCGACATCAGCAAGGTCCTAGACTACTACGAGCGCATGCAGGCCCGCAACATCCAGCCCACCCTACACACCTACAAGCTTCTCATTGACGCACACGCCTCCCTAGAGCCAGTAAACATGGCTGCCGCCGAAGCCGTGCTGGAATCCATGAAGGCCGCAGGCCACCAGCCGGATGCCGTGCACTACGCCTCGCTAGTGCACGCCAAGGGCTGCGTCCTGCACGATCTCGCCGGCGCGCGCAAAGTCTTCGACGCCGTCGTCTCCGACCGCCGTGTTCGTCTCCAGCCATGCCTCTACCAAGCTCTCTTCGAGTCAATGGTCGCCAACCACCGCGTCACCGACACCGAAGAAGTTGTCCAGAACATGTTCGCACGCAAGGTCGAGATGACCGCCTATATTGCCAACACACTGATCCACGGCTGGGCCGCCGAGGGTAACGTGTCCAAGGCCAAGGCCATCTACGACAGCATCGGCATTCAGAAGCGAGAGCCCAGCACCTACGAAGCGATGACCCGTGCGTTCCTGAGCGCCGAGGATCGCACCAGTGCCGCCACCATCGTCCAGGAGATGATGTCGCGCGGATACCCTTCTGCGGTGGCCGGCAAGATCGTTGATCTCATCGGTGGAGCTTCCGCCTCTCTCTAAATTCTCTTGCCTATATTTGTGACCAGGTGATACCCGTTTAATGATTTGCACCCCTACAATCTCTCTGCTAGGGCTGGATCCCTGTGTTGGGATATTTCCGGTTTGGCGTCTGCAGGGCGGCAGTTGGATATACCTGGTGGGATATCTATTTGTTTTTTGATCTCTGATTTATATATATTGGCATCCAGCGAAGGTTCGGCGTTTATTCTGGTGAGCAAAAAGGGCGTGCATTGAAGCACTGTATACCATTTATGTTTTTTTTTGTTTTTTTGTCCATAGACACATCTCCACTCTCCCACCGCGTCATAGACGCAAATATCAAAATGAAAAAAATTTAATGAGTCAAAATATGTTTTCCTATCTTCTATTCTTCTATATATATATTTAGGTACGTAGTATTTTCCGAAGAAATGGCATGACGTCTCGGAAGGATCCGGTGAGACCAAAACATCCACTTCATAGGATTCCTATTGCGGAACTCACAGCTTCCTAGAACTTAGCTTTACTTCTGCTAATCCCAGGCAATTGAGACATTACATTTATTCTGTTCCCTTGCCATTTTAATGCAGACTCGGTTACCCTTCACTTTCCGTTCAACCGTTGACTCATTCCTCCGCACCGTTCCCGGCCAACCCCGCCAACTTCCATATTCCTCAACCAACCAACTCAGCAATCCTAAACCAGCAATGGATCAAATCGAACACCTGACAGACGCCCATCGGCGCCCGAAGAAGCTAATCTGTAAGTCTGCTCTACATACCAAGCCAATCCCTCCACACACGGATCCCCCCCTCATCCTCCCCCAAACCTCAAACTAACCCTCCAAACCCCAGTCGCACCAGGCGACATTGCACCAACCTCCAATGCGCCAACACCAGAACCACAGCCCCAAGAAATCCCGGCGCCAATCACCGTCCTAGAAGCCCTCCGCACCTCAGCCTCAACCCCAAACTCCACAACGGAAACCGAAGTCCTCTCGCACGCCGCGCGCGCCCACCAATTCGGCACAAACCCACCATTAACAATCTCCCAAATCCATGGCACAAACCCGCTACACCAATTCAACACCTGGTTCCGCGACCCCCGTCTCCCAGCCTCCTCCGCCCCGGAAACATGCACTCTATCAACAGCCTCGCTCCCCTCGGGCCGCGTCAGCGCGCGCGTCGTATACCTAAAAGAACTCGACGAGCGCGGCTGGGTCGTCTACAGTAACTGGGGTAGTCGTGAAGGCAAAGGCAGACAGGTTTTCGGAGGCGAGAGTGGTGACACGCTAGATGCCATGCCGGAACCGGATTCGGAGCAACCTACCATCACGGCAGAGGTTGGGTCTGGGAATAAATGGGGCGCGTTGACGTTTAGCTGGGCGAGTGTTGAGCGGCAGGTGAGGGTTGAGGGGTTGCTCGAGCCGCTTCGGAGAGAGGAGAGTGAGATGTATTGGCGGACGCGTGAGCGGGGGAGTCGCATTGGGGGATGGGCGAGCTGGCAGAGTCGGGTTTTGTGGGCTGCAGAGCCTGTGCAGATGGAGGAGAACCAGAGAAGGAAGAGTGTAGTGAGGTTGCAGGGGGATGGGGATCAGCTTATTCCGTTGGATATTGAGCAGACGGATGTCGAGGATGGACGGGCGTTGTTGGAGGCCAGGGTTGCGGAGATGGAGAAGAGGTTTGCGGGTGTTGAAGATATTCCCTTGCCACCGTTTTGGGGTGGTGTGAGGCTTGTGCCGGAGTCTGTGGAGTTCTGGCAGGGACGTCGGAGTCGGTTGCATGATCGGTTCCGGTATGTGCGTGTTGAGGGGGAAGGGGAGGATGCTAAGTGGCGGGTTCAGAGGTTGTCGCCGTAGAGGTGGGTGTAGATTAGTTGCATTCCTACTGCTATTATACTTGGCCTTTCAATCAAACGAGTGATACTTTGATTAACGATGGATGTCTGATGTCTCGCGTCGATCATCCATATCAGCTTATCGATTATCCTTATCGAGTATCCTTATCGATTATCAGTCTTGGCACGCGAACTCCTTCAACGTCACTCTAAAACATCTAGCCCTTGAATCCTACGCTACTTGGATATAGTCTGAAATCCTATAAAAAACAGTCCGATATACCACCGGATATACAGTTATATCTCCACCGCAGCCATGTCGACCTCAACGCCTCCGTCAATCCCCCAATCCTCCACATCCCCCTGGATCATCCTCGCAGTAACGAGCGGCGCCTTCGCTGCGTTGAACGGTGTTTTCGCGAAATTGTATGTGGGTCATTCACCCTATAGCGCAGTATCGGAGCAATGCCCTATAATTTATAGGCATATAAGCTATACGCTATAAGCTATACGATCCGTGTAACCCCGAAGTTAACCTTGGAACGTTGCACAGAACCACGGACGACCACACAACGGCCTTCGCGCAATCCCTCGCCCACCTCTTCGGTCTAGAGTCATCGCCCGTGATTGAGGTGCTTACTCGAGGTGTATGTTTACACCCTTCTCTTGTATCTGGATTATCCTGGATACATCACATCCATCTACTTACTACATGTGTTATATATAATATGTTTCATTATACTAACCTCTATTCAACAGGCCTGCCTCGGCCTAAACGTTCTCTGCAACATAATAATGTGGGCACTCTTCACACGCGCGCTAACAGCCGGTCCATCGACGGTCAAAGTCTCCATCACGAATACGGCGTCGAATTTCTTGGCGACAGCGGTGTTCGGGATGATTGTTTTTCAGGAGGCTGTTGGGGGGCTTTGGTGGTTGGGGGCTGCGATGATGGGGGCTGGGTGTATTCTGGTTGGGATGCGGGAGGGGGCTTAGATTTTGGATTGCGTTGAGATTTAGGTGTTATATAGGCTTTTTTGGATCTAGTTTTTATAATTTGTCTAGAGATTTTGGATATTTTGATGGGCTTTGGCTTTCTATTCACTACCATAAAGGCTTGTAAGGAGGAAGTGAGGTGAAAGCGTGAGCGAGGTGAGAGTGAAGCAAACCCACTGGGATACATCGGAAAGTCCATGTACGCCGTGGCCAAGGTTCTGTCATAGCTCGTTGTCCCACCCGTTCAAGGCATTGCGGACACCTTATTCTAGCGGTTTTATAGTTTGCACTATATCTCATCCCTCAAGTCGCTTTCCATGGTGTCTACGTACCTTACATGTCATCTAGACCCGGCTCACCGTTCTGATGAATTATTTCTTTTTATTTCTTTTCAATCTTCGACACCCCAGCCTCTCATGCATGCCGTCCATCTATCCAGAGACAGACTGTTTTCTCCGATCCGTCTTCTCGTAGATCTCTTCACTTATACATCTTCACTCTTGCCCTATAGGCTACTAGGTCATTCAGCACTGATATTTGGGCGGAATTGCGGTGTATTCAGTTGAATGATCCCATCTCCCATTTGAATACCAAGATTTCTTCCTCTACCTTCTCCCCAGTAGTAGTCTCATCATGTTCTACTCCCACCTACTGGTGTAACACTTGTTCGATATCCGAAGGGACATCTGACGTGCCGGCAGCGCCGAGCTTCTATTATTGAATCTAATATTCCAGCCTAGACTACTCGGCATATTCATTAGTGTTTAGAATGCCAGCATCCTAAACCGCCTCCAGGTTCAACTTCAGCGAGTCTGCAAGGGAAGTCCAGCCTGGTCTTCCCAAAGCCTGAAGCAAAACCAGACCACGTCCGTTAGATATTTCGGAGATATCCTTCCTGCTAGGATCCGTGAAATCATCTACCCATTGGTGGTTCGGTCGTAGTTCACGAAGATGCTTCAGCACGTCACTGTTTAGGGGTTAACTCTGGTTATGTTGCTGAAAAAGAGACGTCAAACGTACTTCCAAGTGCAATGCTCGGCATATGCGATGATACGCTCATTTTTAACATCGGGATTTGTCAAAGCCGCCACGTGCAGACGTGCGGAATCTTGCACGTCGACAAACCATTCTGTGAATATGGTTAGCAAAGCATACCTCTCATCAAGGGGCGACGTGAGGCTTAAAGCTAAGAACACAGAAGAATCGTCCATGCTGACTCTTCAGCACGGCTATGAAGAAAACTCACGATAGTCGACCGTTTTGGCCAATTCGGTATTTCCATTGAAGATCTGCTTTACAAAGTCTCCGGAACTGGATGGAATAGAAGGATCCAGGACTTTGCCAAAATTGAGGCCCAGGACAATAGAGTTAACGACGAAAGGCGCTTTTTTCTCAGTCGCGTACTTGAAAACAGCTTCCTCGGCCTGTGTTTTGCTCGCCGCATAAACGGACATTGCACGATCCATTGTGTAAGGCGGAGGAGCCCACGCCTTCTCAACTGCCTCCTCATTGTAGGAAGTTGCATCTAGCTTTCGGGCAACATTGAGCACCGCAGGTCCAAGAGCACTTGCTGACCCAGTGTAGACGAAGCTCTGAACTGATGATGATTGCATCGCCGAATCGAGGATGGAATGCACAGAGGAGACAACCTCTGTGATGACAATGTTGGGATCAGGGTTGAAGCTCACATTGCTGGCAACATGAGCTATACCAGAGACGCCTAGAAGTTGACGTCAGCGGGCGCGGTAGGAAGCAGAGTACGGTTTATCTTCAAACAACCTTTGACGGCCTCATCAAAAGCCCCAGGCTCGGAGATGTTTTGGACAACCACCAACTCCACTTGCTCTGTGCCAAAATTGCTCTCCCAATGCTTGAGCAAACCTGCAGCCTTTTCGATATTTCGCACAGTTCCACGAACTTTGAAGCCCGCCTGGAGCAATTGATCAGCAACATGAGAGCCGATGTAGCCGGTAATGCCGGTAACCAGCACGGTCGAGCCCGAGGGTAGAATGGATGCCATTGTGAATATCTCGATCGAATTGTACAACGGTGTTTGCAATGTGTCCAAAGAGAGTTATAGAGATTATACTGAAAAGGAAACGGGAGACTTCGGATTTAATAACTACGAGAAAACGCTTAGACAACCCTTGATAAATTAGGTACGAGCTTGCTGCTTTGCAATATCATTCTTATATCTATATACTTGATTAGAAATACAAGTGGAAATAATTGCCAATGATTGCCAATCTTACCAATGATTAGAGATATTTAGTTCGAACCACTTAAAATAATTGGCTTAGAACTTTATTCTCCGATAAATATATAGTGATAGTGAGGTTAAAATAGAGTCTAATGATATAATTTCCTATTAGCCTATAGCGAAAGGAGCAAGGTACCCGAAAGTGATAATGGAAGGGATTAACCTTGGACTAGGAGTAGCCCCACCGTACTTACCAAGCTCGACACTTCTATTCCTACGCTCTAAATCAGGTCTATATTCGTATCAATGCTATCTTACTTAACCCCCGTAACTATACCGTTCTTTATCACACCTACCCTCTGCTAACGAAAACGAGTTTTGTCCCTTATAGTGATAGCGTAGGTACCGTAATTAGCGTAGGACTAGGCTCCTCCTAGGAAACCCGCTGTGAAGAGGTAGTTATCTTATATCCGAACATATGTTTGCAGGAAGACTTAAGTAATTTTGATATAAAGAGCGTGCTAGGGGGAGGTAATGTATATAGTACTTTGACTAAGTATATCATGCTGCATAATATGCAAATTTAGGAGTCGCTAACAAATTTAACCGTAGAGGAGGCTTCTACGTTACTAACGGCTACCTTAACAGCTTAGAATACGCTTCTCATAGGCCTGTCCGACGTCGACCTAGCATTTTAGTTTTAACATGTTAGATCTTTCGCAATATAGATATAGATAGAACTACCTCTCGCACTTTTGAAACCCCCTATTTCACGTTATAGCCCTATATTATCATAAAGGCTTTCCTTTCCTCTACTAATTGTATGCCGTTTTGAAATAGCTAGCTGCCGCTGTAGGAGCCACTATAATCGCGACATCCTCCTCTAACGAGAAGCTTAAAGTTGCTAAGCAGCTAGGTACCACTTACTTAATAAATTACCGCAAGATACCGAATTGGTCGGAAGATGTCCTTCTTATTACGTAAAGCCGCGGGGTTGATCATATAGTTAATGTCGCTAGCTCAAGCACTATCGAGGAAGCATTGCTCAGCGTGCGGCAAGGTGGGGTTATGTTAGTCCTAGGTATGTTTTCAGAGTCGAAGAAATCAGATCTAGTGCCGATGCTTATAATAGAAGGGAAAACCCGTGAGTAGAGCTAGTGAATAGGCCACTTAGGAACCTAACTTAGCTAACAAATGAACAGTCAGAGGCGTTGTTAGAGTAGGAGAAAGGAGATGCATACACAGCTAGTAAAGTTCATCCAACATCATAATATACATCCTACTATTGCGCATGTGTTTGCATTTGACCAGGCTGTTAATGCGTTCGTATATATGGAAAAGCACAGCGAAGTCGGAAAGATCGTCATTAGAGCCTAGAGACTTATAGCTATTGTCAGGGACCCTGTATACAATTATATAATCGGGATCAAGTAGGCTGGTCTCTTGAGGCATATAGGCAGTTGGGATCAGTGACTCACGATGTACATATGGATCCGAGCTTTTACGCCCTATCTAAAAACTTGGAGCCTCAGCCTAGAAACCTACGTATAAACCTGTCAAGCGTCTTCACCTTACCCTATAATACTTTTGTTATCTCTGCTGGAGCTGTTGGATAATCAGGCCCGAGTCTCCCATCCTAGTGACTCCCTGGTTATACATCAAAAGGTCGTCTCTATGGTTTACTCTGTCTTAACTATAAAACCGAGAAAGGGGAGAAAATACCTAACAAAAAGACATCTAAAATAACATCTAGAAGGACTACCAAAAAGACTACCAAGAAAAGAGATGACAAGAAAGCATAAGCGGCCGACTATTCTTGGGACGAAATAACATGGAAAGGATGCTCTTTCAGGCGTCATCAAAGCGACATTGCATGGCAGCCGAGAACACTGCCGCACTCGCTAACCTAACCGCTCTTCTACTGCGGTCAGCCACCCTTCTGCTTATTGGAGGATGGTTTGCTCGGATGGGCATCGGAATACGCGCGCAAGGCGATCGCCAGCAAAATGCCACCGATATCCTCCATATCACTTCTAGCCATTGTATTCCAAGGTCCGAATTCATGCATTTTGAGAAACGGACGGGGCGATTTCGGGGGGAGTGTATTGTTGAGATATTGAATATAACTTTCGTCATACTCCGCGAAGGTGATGAATATCTGGTGACGGTCCTGTGATATGTGAAGACGACTAAGAATTGTAAGTAACATAGCCAGTAGGGTGATTTTAAGGGGGGGGGGGTTAAGAATAATGGTGACCTTACCGGCCCGGGAGGTTCAAAGCGCCCCTGGGATCAGGATCTGATTTTATCCATGCAACCATCTGTGCAGCCTCTTGCATACGAATGGGATTTTTCTTCTTTTCCCTCAACATTGGCTTCACTTCGATCAATGCTCGTACCCTTTCTGAAGATCCCCCGTCCTCAAGATACCCATCGGTCCGTGCTTCAAATGAGGTATGTTGGAACGCTGCCTTGAACGATTTGCGGTGCAAGGTCCAGTCGCTCGCCTGGAGAAAGTGCATGCTCAGCGCATTTAGGAAGTCCACTAGCGCGGTGTTGACAATCTGCTCATCTTTTGTTTGTGGATACATCAGGTGTGCAATCTCATCAGGCCCTGGAGAATAAAAGGGCGAGTCTCCGGCATCTGGAGTGCCGTCAACTTCTAATAGGTCCGACGGTTTGCCTGTTGACTTTGTTGGAGTTTCGAGTTGTGCTTCCCTCAATTTTTGCTCTAAACTACCCATCTTAGACCGTGTGCGATTCGCAATAGGTGAGAATGCCACGTTCGATTGGAAGATCTCATCCTTGGATTCTGAGGCCTGTGACTGATACCTTTTGGCCAAGGCAAATGTCCCTTCACGAATAGGGCCGCTTGGGAAACTTTGCCGATATTTATCCCAGGATCGGAATGTTTCAAGTAGCTTATCCGCTTCCCGTTTCCACGTCTCCAGGTCGTATTGTGTTAGTCTAAGACGTCGGCCGCTTCCTGAGGTCCAGAGAATCTGGAACAACAAGTATTGCTTCTCGCTGATTGTGGATGCAGAGGTGAGAGTGGCATCATGGATGGTCGAACCGGAGACTTGGTACCGAGCTGTCCAATCATTCCAATTATTTTCGTCCGAAGGGAGATCCGTACTAGGGGAGGTTGTTGTTGCCATAGTAGTGTGCGGAGAAGATATTGTGTACTAAGTAGGAAAACAGATGAAGCACCAGACTCCTAAGGCTACTCTCTTTGCCGAGCGTGCAGTAGATATGCCTAGGTCACCCGGCCCTTATCAGGATGAGGCTCACGATCAAGGGCACACATCGGCCGGAGTATAGCAAGCGCCAATCTCATCCTCATAATTGGTCTACTCGGTGTTGCCGCCGAGTGAAAAAAAAAAAAAAAAGCCTTGGAAGCCATAAGAATTCCTCTTCGCCAATCAACGGATGTGATGAAGGAATAGGACCCGGGCGTGATGAGGTGCATTGTGATTCATCTTACCGGCGAGGCTAGATGTGGCGAGCAATCACAAGGCAGAAATGGTCCGCGTGCCGCTGCAAAATACTAAAATAGTAATATAATGCATCTCTTCGAGTTAGATAATAAGTGGCGGCGGCAAGCTGAGAAGAACAGAGTTGCTCAACGTTGCCAAGCAACTAGTTCTAGTTGACCTTGTTGACACGAGAAATACACCGATTATCCTTACTAAGGAGGTATGCACCTTTAACTAGTTAGTTAACTGTTGGTGAAGTTGTGTAAATAAGACCGACAGACCGTTGATGCCTTATATATCAGGTCTCAAAGCCCGCCCTTGCCGCCTTCGTTCAGACAAGAAAACCACCTCCCCATCTCGTCTTCCATCCAGCTATCAAACTTGCTAATTTTTTACTCGCTCTTGTAATTTTGATGATAATTTCAGCAGGTTGTTATCTTCGTCAATTCTCGTCAAACTCGAGATGGAGGAGGCACTCATACTGAAGCGAGCTACTCGTCGCCACACGTTGGCTAGGATTGAGAACCTAATCAAGCAAACCCCGAGTTACCACGTCGAATCTTCTGACCTGAAGGCGGCTGGTATCCGCCACCTCCCCTTACTCCTTGAAGGGGACCCCCGGCATCATCCATGCTTCTTCAAGCCATACCAAGAAGAACTGCCTCTCCCACCGAAGGAGGAGGAGGACAAGCTGCTGGAATTTGAGCCTGACCCGGATCACATCATGTGGGATACTCGTGATATGCAGCTCTTTCTCACTCGCCAGTTTCATGACTGCTGGGCACATGCATCGAAGAAGTACCCCCATAACCCTCCGCCATCTGGCGCATATCGAGAGTACGTTATCTTTCACAGCTACTTTGTCTTGCCTGCTGACTGTTCACGACAGAATTGGAGATTACAGATTCGGCCAACTGCTGGAGTGTATCAAGTTCAACTGGTATGCCGTGTCAGTAACCGATTATCCAGCAGGGAACCGTCCACACTTCAAGGTCATCCTGGAAAGTGATGTGAACGGGGATGATCGACTGCTTCGCGGAGAAATTATGACTATCACTGATATTATGGCTGCTCGTCTGAGGACCAAGTCGCTGCGCCCGCATATTGTTGCCCCAGTAAGACCTCCCATGGTGGATTCGTGGATTCTAAATGGTCTACTAACCTTCCTCTGGTAGATTCTTGTCCTGTCTCTCATGGGTCCTCGTCATGCCCGTGTACTAGAGGCTGACCTTGATGGAGAGATTCTCAATATACGCGCTTCTAGGTTGTACGATTTCACGCGGAAGAACACTCATGTTGTGCAATTGCTGACGCGGTATTGGATCGGTGACGCGTGCGGCCAGACTGTAATGGAAACCTCCAAAGCTGCTAGTTCGGCGAAGGATTTTGTTTAGACTGGACACTGCAATATTTTCCTGCTTGTTATGAGCAATGCAGCTCTTATGATGTATATGATAATGAAATTGCTATCTCATGGATGAATGTCGTTCCGGAAACGACATCTACAATCTGATGAAGATTGCATATGGGCTTCAAATAAATCTAGTTGTTGGGATCACCTGACCCTGTTTGACAGAACTGGTAGCTACATAGCTTCCTCTTCCTCTTCTTCCTTTCCCCTTAGCAGTTTGCAGTCAGCTTCAATACAGTCATATTGCCTGCTCTCTCTTCTCCTAGTTCCTTATCACTAGTGAATCGGTCTAACGAGCAGTATGCACTGTATTTTGTATTCTAGTAGTCCCAAGGCTCCTATCCCAGTATAGGGATGGTCCTATTCCCGCCACAATTTAATATTTTGTTCGCAGCAATGCGGAGGGATTGCAATCTGCGGCTCCAATTAGTCACGGAAGGCATTGAGTCTCAGCTAACTATATATAGATTGCTTCTGGCCCACTACTGATTCATGCCCAATTGACAGATCATACTACTAGATAGCTGTTTCTAAGAAAGTACCAATCGTGGAGCTTGCATGGTGCACAACTAATCCACGTCTTTGAGAAGTTGGCTAGTGCATGGGATAAAATAGGTTACGAATCTGACCACAACGCTGGATCTCAACATAGCCAACGGAAAAGACGATGTCTTGTACGGGCTTTCTCGGACTACCATCATACCTGATATTCAATCACCATGTCATGTCTGGAAAAATGTAGCCCACCGAGTCCTCTGCGGTTCTGGAAGAACACGCATACACCAAGCTGACAGCCCACCCGCAAATGCAAAATCCGCGGTCTCCCATCTCTCTGTAAGCCTATCCTTCCATTCTTCTATCCAGATAATCTGTTTCTCGCCATCAGAAGAAATCAAGGGTACCATGCCTTTAGGCACGCGTTCAGAAGGCCGAAGAAGCGGGCCGGTATAAAAGAATTTGTGCTCAGGATTGCAGATACCCGGGATTTTGGATAGATCGCCCGACTCACACTGGCGGTAACATCGTCGACAAACTGTCGAGAATGCGCAAGTGCGGCAGAAATACCAGTGTTGCATGGTCCCAATTTCCCGCTTGCAGCCCGAACAGTCGGTGCAGCGGTCGTATACGATGTCAGCATATAAGGCATCGTCTATATCATCATCATCGTCATCATCAGTGTCACCATCCAGACATTGATCTTCGTTATCAGTCAGTTGCACATTTTGGAGTGTTCTGGAGATGTCGAGCTGCACATCATCGCCTGATAATTTGGTAGCACCTGTCCTGTTGCGAGCCACGCTCGTTCGTGGCTCTGTTTCTTGCTTGATCAAGTATAAGGCTGCCCCAAGATCTTCGTCGCTATCTGTAACGGCAAGGAATACCCTGAAAAGTCTCATATAGGCATCTATGTCATTTGAAGGATCATCGTCTGATAGCAACGAGATACACTCTTTGACACACCACCGGAGAGCATCTCTAGCGTTTGAAATATCCCCACGGTCCCGGAGCCAACTTGATAGGACCAGACAGATATCGTCGAGTTCACTGTTTTCGTTCAGAACCAATCGAGGCCGTTCACAGAAAGGGATATCGGCATCGTCCAGGCACAAAGCAACTAGTTTGCTCATTGCCCGCATGCGAGGACCCTTGTCCCAGCTTTCGGAGGAAACCGAGAGAGAGACAACCTCATACCAACCCTGTACCGCTGCATTTCTTTGCCCCTTTTCAAATAAGACCGTCGCGAGAACGTATTTGATTTCCACGGGGTAATCAGATTCAGTATCGACTTTCTTCAGGACTCCGGCGATAACATCAAGATAATTCTGATCGTAGCGGGTAAGGGCATAGTGAATGACCCTATACATCATGAGGGGTCGCACAACGCAGCAGCCGAGGATGAAGCTCTCAAAATTCAGAGACATGCTTCTACTGCCGGCTGTCTTCTCAAAATGAGTGAAAGCAAAGTCAAACACGGACCGCAGACGGTGCGGTTGGTTCAGTTCCAGGAAGATCTTGAAGAAGGGCAAAAATTCATTATCGCGGTTCTCGCTTCGATTTTCCAGGAACAGATTCCAAGCTTCTTCTGTGGTTGCAATTGCATCATCCTTCAAATTGGCATGATGTTTCATTTGCGCTTTGTTTAGCAAGCGATTGATATCATCATCGGCGTCTGGATCCGTATCACCTGCGAAGGTGCTCCACAGGGACTCTGATAACTCAAGATGCTTCAATGCCTCTTCGTGCATCCCGACCTCGGTGCATGCACGAGCCATGTCTCTGTGGATGACGAACAAGGACTGGTCACTAAATGTCGGAGTACTATGGTTTCCGTCGAGCGAAATTTGAAAATGCTCAAGAGCTTGCACGTAGCAGTGTTTCATGAGCGACTGAGCGACCCGCGCATGCCACATAGGTGTCCGTTGAAGATTTTGTGACTGGGCGGGAATCAAGACACTGGAAGGCTCTCTGTGATTCCACATTACGTCTGATACCTTTGATATTAGACCGTCCGTACCAGACTCCTTTATTCCTCCTTTCATCGCATCGTATACTGTCAAAATGGCAGGAGCGATGTCAGGCAATCCATCATTATGCTTGATTTCCTCTGGTTCTAGCCAGAGTCTGCTCCAATGCGTTACCAGGGGTGACAGGAGAACGGTGAAGGGACATGCATCACTTGCCACCGCTGATTCTCGGGCATGATCCACAAAGCTCTGTTTTTGATCTGGAAGAAGCCAATGGAGTACAACCTCAGCCCTCTTATTTGCAGTATCTTGATCTTGAGCATCCAGCCAGTATGAACCGAGCTCTGATGGCTCGCATGTTAGGTAGGGTGAGTATGCGGTAATCCCCCGAACAAATATTTCATCAAGAAACCACTCCTTAGCTTTCTTATTGCTGAACAGGCTCGCAAGCAAGGTGGAAATATCTTCTCGTAGATTTCCCGCCTTTTCGGGATTCGCACGGGTGAGATGTGATGGCAGGAAATTCATAACATATACCCAGAGGGCTCCTATGAATTTTTCGGAACAGGGTGTGTACCAGTCGTTGAGGGCATAGAGGGAAACATATAGGAAGTTCGCTTCCGCTTGGTCGACGTCTACATGGATTAGTCCGGACTCCGCAGATGTCCGGAAAAATTCATAAAAGGAGCTATGCCGAAGTGTTACGACGCCACCGTCTTCGTACGGGTCGTCTTCATCATCGTTGGCTCTGATATAAAACAGCGAGGAGTAAATCGTACGGATATCATCTTGAAGATTCATGAACTCCTCCTTCAGGGTGAGCTCGAGAATAATTTCAAGCTGACGCACGGTCAGTGGCTTTTGAGCCAAAGTGACAAAGGAGAGCAAGATGTTCAACTGCGCAATCTGTGATGCAGGCTCTTCTCGCTCTGATGTCTCATCGTCAGACAATTCTTCCCACTCGGACAGTTCTTTACTCAGACGCTGCAGTTCTTCACTAAGCATCGCACTGATCCCTCGGGGCATTGTTCTGACCACTTTTCGGATCTGCTCTTTAGTTCGACAGCGCAAAACAGATTTGATGACGAGATTGGCCCATTCCCACATACCCTCGGCTTCCTGGCTGATACCGGTGATAGTTTCTTCAAGTAAATCAAGGTGCCCACGAAACAATTTGGTCTTCTGTAGTTTCTGCGAAACGTATTCGTGGAGATCATCCTTATTCTCGTGATTACCGACTTCAATCTCCGGGATCCAGTTCAACGAATGCTCATCGAGCATGGCGCGCACCGAATCTCGACTAAGAAGCACGATTCGTAAAGGGAAGGTTCGGCTGATATTGTCTTCCGCTAAGAAGGGTTTCTCCAGCAGACTGAAAAGGACTTCTTGTTCCTCTGTTTCAACCTCATCAATACCATCAATAACCAAACATGCTGTTGTGGTGGATGGAACGTCGGTAAAGTAGTTTAGGAAGAGTTTCTCCCAAAGAAGGTAGTTATTCCCCGGGTCTTCTTTCATGCAGAATTCCTCGGCATGCACCGCAAAGCTTGATTGTTGCATGGCCAGCTGCCATGCTATGGTTCGCAGGGCTTTGTTGAGGGAACGTAAATCGACATCGTTGTTCTTGCAAAAGAAAGAGGCAACCAGGGGCGGCGGGGTCGTGGATGACTCGTTTGAAAGCTCGGTGATAATTTTTGATGCCAGATGAGATTTGCCTACTCCAGGGCCACCGTGAATCCAGAGGAGCGGATGAGATCCTTGCCACCAGGACCGAAGCCTATCTTCAACCCAGCTGCCAGATCCCGGTATGCGATTCTGGGTGATGGAAGAGAAGACCTGGCCCGATGCAGGAACCGGGCCTAATGCTGCTTTGACCATTTCCAGCCTCTCGCGATCCTTTCTGTCATCGTCTCTATTGAGCAATTCCTGGGTGTTTCTCAGAGCTTGATGGGTGAGATTCAGCCCATGGGCAGAAACCATCATATGCTCCTGGCTTGTCAGCTCCTCTAACTCGCCTAGTAAAGAGCTGATTGACGTATCGTCAACAAATATATTCTTTGCCCACTTTGAAAGTCTCCCCTTGAGCGAACCTTGGCTCAAGAGTTTTTGTGACGCTGCGCAAACTCTCAGGGAATTAACCAACACTTTCACGATGATTGTTTTCATCCCCTCACTGAGGGTGATCCCCTTGTATGAGTCCAGACGTAGAGCGAAGTTGCCCAGCTTATGAAATAAGTCGAGGATGCCGTTGAATGCGTCACTAACTCTGCGTGCCGCCCGGATTAGAAGGAGCATCGCACCCATGATCGATGATGCTGGAGGGAAAGCTGCAGCGACAGCACCAGCGATCAGGTCACCCCAGTTTTCAAAGGGCGCCATGACCATCTGCATTGCATGTAAAAGGGGCCGTTTTTTCATTCGAAAATCTTCGAAGTTGTCCTTTTCGGATTCTAGCTGGCGAGACAGGTCCTCAGGCCCCTGTACTTTGGGGAAACGCTCCTCCGTTAATGAAACTCCGGTTTCCCTGCCATAGTCCTCGCAGGCGCTATGCCAGAGGGACGGCAGACTGCTATCGGTATGCTCCCTTGTGGTCACGACCATGGTGAGCGGACGATTTGATTATGGGGAAATGGAAAAAGAGGGAGTTGCACGCATATGTTGTGCATGTAAATGAAATCTAGTGAATTCAGTCTTATAATCCCCCGCATTAGTGGGGGCTGATATTCCACGTTGCCAAGGTTCCTTATTAGGAATAGCTAGGTGCAATAAACCCTAAGTCTCTCATATACAACATCTGCTGTTGTTGTCCGGACACCATAAGCAGCATCATATGTAGAAGCCATTTCTGCTAGTAAGCAATGTTCTGCTGTTTGGGTCCCCTGTAGGTCGGTTTAAACTATATAACGACATCTAAACAACCTCTAGATATAAAGTATCCATCAATTAGCTATTTATTTTTTGTAGGCCGACGAGCAACCTATTTACAACTATGTAACTATATAGTTATAGTCAATTTTAACATATTAGAACATGCATATTATAGTGGGGAACCAGGTCCTCACTGCATATTGGCCTTACCCGTCCCTTTTTGTTAGGACAATTTATTATGTAATCGTTGATGTAGGGAGGATAAAAGTAGCAGATAGCAGGTTGAGAACACACGCTCCTACACCTCCCTCATTTCACTTCTTAGGCTGATCGCCCGGGTTCTTTTGTATACAAGGTTGGGTATGAAGCTGAGTTGCGGGTGCTGAATCAACCCGCATGCCATCGAAAACATAGCCTTGAGCGTTCCCCTCTTCAATATGTACATATATGTAGGTATAGAGCGGAAAAGCCCGAGAGCCTTTATCCCAGGTAAACGCCCAGACCGTTCGACCCATCTAAAGCGGGGCTAAAGCGACCCACAAACAGATTCAAGAATTAACCAGTTGAATCGTGTATGGCGAACGTCTACAAACCGCCTCGCCTTACGAACATTGGTCTCTCAGCCTTATCACGCATAGAAACCTGACGTGTGTACCAGCAAACTAAGCACGGTTAAAATCGTAAAAGAGGTTACCCCGCCGTAGCATTTCCTTTCCCCAACACCTCCGGATATCAAGAATGAACCAAGTCTTTTTTACCGGATACAACAAAAGGTGAAAACCAGTTGTATCTACCGTGATATTGGATTTTAAAGAGCATATGATTGTTTAAGAGGAGCGAAAAGAAAGAACATATCAAGCAATCGATGATCTTGAAGGGTGTGATGAGGGACAAACTTGGTATATATATATATATATCTCTCTCTCAATATCAACAATATATTTTACTACCCTGTTCCCTAAAAGCAGATGCGGACTGTGATGATCTTTCTTGCGGTAAGACGTAAAACTACCCCAGCGCCTGACTATATCTGACGTAGCTAGATTATAAGAGTACTCGCTTTGCGAATGGAGTGTATTGAGTGGGTGGCCGATCAAATGCGTAATCTCCATATTGACAGCAGGTCAGACAGTAATCGCGGGAAGTAGCGGGGTGGTAAAGACCCCTCTCGTCACTAGCACCCGTTTATTTTTCTTCTGCATCAATCATACTATGTTATATATACTCTTGGAGTAAACTAAAGTTCAAGCCCAGGCACCGTGCGCGTAGTAGATGTGGGCTAATCACCGCATTGACCGAAAAAGGCAGCTCGGACCAACAGGAAATTCATGTAGTAAAAATGCTATTTCTCCAAGTCATCTTTAAGAAACCTGGAATGCTTGTTTGATCTACATATGTATCTTTCAACTCCTCATTTTTTTTTAAAAAAAAGAGTTTGAATTAACCCAGCCTTTTCTCCCCACTTGGTACTTGTATCTGCTGGTAACTACATACAACAGTACTTTGTTATCCACTAATGCACGGCTTGAACTATGACATGGGAATAATTATAAATGATATTCATTATGACTCACACCACAGACTTGCCCAAGTGCATATTCCAATGTGCTTACCCGTATGCTCTCTCAGCTTTACATAAAGATACCCTACTATATTTCGGCTGAGCCGGAGATAGAATCAATGCCAAGTGTATTTTTATAGGAGCATAATACTCTATATGGACTCCACGTGACCGGCGGAATATGGGAATATGGGAATACGGGAATACGGGGACAGGGTCTCGGACTCGGAACTCGGGAGCGCATGGGTTTTCGCCCAGACGATCTATGCGGGTCTCCAATATCAAGTCCCTGATATTTTGTTCAATCACATTCACGGTCGGTTTAGGGCTTATTTCCTTTATGTTAGCCTTTTGGTTGGTAATCAAAGCAAAAACAAAACGCCGTCGAATATTCGTTTCGAGAACCTTGGAAGTTCTAGAACACTTCAAACGTTGTGTAACACGGGAGAAAGTTCCGGGAGCCATGGGTGTTTCAACGGCTAAACGGAAGTTCATGAATATAGTCTTTGGTTAGGGCTGTACTGCTATATTTTGTATATTTCATATCTGACATCCCACATTGGGGGATCGGCGTGTACAATGATGCTGACTCACCGATTATCATGTATCAATATATACCCATGTAGAATACAGTACTTTGTATTCAAACTATAGAAGTGGGCCTGGATCGCCGCTCCAATGACGATGCTAATTTCCTTCAAGGAACCCGCGTCATCCGCACCTGGACATGTCGTAGTGGTCGCATACAACGGCCTCGTATCTCCTCCGCCACAGCTGAATCACAGAATTCGGAGAGAGAACGGAAGGCCCTAGATAAGGATGGCAAAAAAAGTGAAGCAATTGGGAAGTATGGTTCTTGGTTATCCGAATTTCATTCTCTGGATCTCTGCCGTCTTAAACCGATCAACCCATTATTGCCGGGATAACCGGTCAGAGCTTCCATGTCTGGTGATGAAACCCACTATGTGGCTACGGACCATACATCTACCTTGGCAAATGTTTTTCGTATTGATCCTGGACAAAGGGATTGACCGTGCTTATAAATCGCGCCATATCCCCTACAGGGCTGGGGCTGCTGGTTACTACACGTCCTCCTTTCCCTCTGGGCAACGATACCTAGTATATACCTTTTTCTTTATATATATATATTGTTAATAGCCTGTACAAAGCTCATCCATCATGGCACAAACTCTCTCGGAGACACCACACCACCCCGGGCGCAGCGGACGAGGCTCGGAAAGTGATAGCTCGCTCGACGAGATCGCGCAGGAGAAGCAGAATGCGCTGGTGACAACACCCGGTCATCATGGAAAGGACCTCGACAATTCAGCATCCCCGAAGCGGTGGAAAAGTTTCTGGACGGCATTCCGACACCTCGCGCACTTGACCCCGAAACAAGTTGACGATTTCATGGCGTCATATGTCATCTATAACCTTGACTGGTCTGACGAAAAACAAATGACCGAGTCTCTGGGCCCCAATTACCAAGAGAAAGTCGGCGATTGCTTGAAATCCTATTACGGAGTCCTGAACCACCTGTGCGCACTGGGCGATGTCGAAAAAATGTACATCCCACCCTGGATGAACCCCAAGTCGAACGTTCTGGAGAACCAGATCCTGTACGAGCGCTCAATCGCACAAGATATCGGCTTAGGGACGGGAAAGAAAGTGCTGGATCTGGGCTGTGGTCGCGGGCGCGTCGCAGCGCACATGGCGCAACACACCGGCGCCCAGGTAACGGGTCTCAACATCGACCCGAACCAGGTCGAGCAAGCGACGACCTTTAACAAGGAGCGCGGGCTCCAGAATAACTTCGTGACGCAAGATTTCAACGACCTCCCCCTGCCCTTCGCCGACGAGAGCTTCGATGCATTCTACCAGATTCAAGCACTGAGTCTGTGCAAGGATCTACCCGCCCTGTTCCGCGAGATCTTCCGTGTCGTCAAGCCGGGCTCGAAGATCTCCCTGTTGGACTGGATCAGCTTGCCGGCTTACGACGCTAGTAACCCGGAACATGCGGAGCTCATGCGCCGCGTCAAGCCGCTCATTGGTGCTGTTGGTACACCCACGCAGGAAAGTCTTGAGGCGGCGTTGAAGGAAGCTGGGTTTGAGGTTGTGCGGTCGAAGAATGCTAGTATCGATGGTCTCCAGGCCCCGCTTATCGATACCGTCGATGTATACTTCCGCACTCTGCGCCAAGCAATCCTTGCACTAGTCAAGGTGCACGTGCTACCACGACACTTCAAGACCTTGATTAACCGTCTTTGTTTGGATGGTCAGGCTTTTGTTAAGATGGATCGTATGCGCCTGGCTACGACGAGTTATAGCATCATTGCGCAGAAGCCTAAGGCTTAGGCTTTTGGCGCAATGTTTCTCAGCGCGGGAGACGTGGGGAAGTTGGACAGAATTGGATAATTTCCTGATATCAGACCTCGGGACTCTGCGGGCCTCAAAAGTTGGACCAATATCCCGAGCACACCCTCCTTCCACTTCCACGCCATCGCCCGTCACGAATCGATTGGATATCTCGACGCACAACATACCCTGTACATTTATAATCAACGGATTAGAAGGTTGTCGGATTTGATGCATGGGGAGTTTCGGTGATTTATTTCGTTTATTTCGTTTATTTCATTCTTTGTTTACAGTGGTCTCTTGAACAATAAGGAGTTCCATGAAGGGAGTTCAACTGCATATATACCGATCTGATTCACAGTACATAATTTACACAAATATACCTTGTTCTGCATGACTATCTAATAAAAAAAGCATAAAAAAAAGCAAATATAATAATTAACCAACAAACACAAAGAAAGAATAAAGTTAAGCAAGTTAAACAGTTCCTCAAAAAAGGAATAGAAAAAGAGAAAGGTCGTGCCCGGGATCGAACCAGGATTGCTGGTATATTTCTTTTCAGAAACCAGAGTGATGGCCATTACACTACACAACCTATTCCATATTAGGGGGGGTTCTTTTTCCTTAGAAGAAAGTATTTATTATACTCTACTTACTCATTCTTCTTCTTCACCATGGGTTCTGCAATACCCCCACTAGTCCCTATTAGGATAATTCCATACACCCTTTATACCCCTCGGAAATATTCAAGTCTGCTTTGAGCTACATCTGCATGGCGGCGTAAGCTCAGCACATATTATCTGCACTGTTCCAACCTATCCCCCCCCACCACCCTCGTGACCGCAGGGCAGTCCCTCCATAATCTTCAAGCGCCCCGTAGATCCCATCTCGGCTTTTTTTCTCCCCCACAACAACCATATCTCCAATCTATCAATACTTCATGTCTCCTTTACCGTCTTCCGTCACGGCGCTGTCTGCGCCGGGCAAGGTTCTTTTAACCGGTGGCTACCTCGTTCTAGACCGCGGGTACACGGGTACCGTGTTTGCGCTCGATGCCCGCATCCATGTTATTGTCCAGCAGCTGAGGAGGGGTCACCGCCGCGGGGCATCAGGATCTGGGCCCACCGTTGGTACTGAGGCACCGTCTAATTCGGGCGTCGAGGACCAGGATGGCCAGGATACTGTTGTTGTGCGCTCCCCGCAGTTCCTCAATGCGGTGTGGGAATATGGTGTGCAGCGATGTGGGAATGGTGGTGGGGTCAAGGTCATCCAGAAGGGAGATGGGTATGCTTGGCTATCGCTGTCTCTTTTCGCGAACACAATTGACTGATATCACCTTCTCTTTAGACCGCGAAACCCCTTTGTCGAGACCTCTCTTAGCTATGCATTGACTTATATTAGCTACGTTGCCGACTCCAAGGACTTCGGGTCCTTGTCCGTCACCATCATGGCTGACAGCGACTACTACTCCGAAACCGCTTCCTCCAGGGGCCCGGCGTCGCAGGGGCGTGGTGGGCGCTTTGTCAACTTCGGCGTTCCTCTTTTCGAAGCCCACAAGACAGGATTGGGCTCTTCAGCTGCTCTCGTTACTGCGCTTGTCTCTGCCTTGGTCATTCACCGCACCATGCAGCCGGAGGACCTCGGTGCTGGTCGGGATAAACTCCACAACCTCGCTCAAGCGGCCCACTGCGCAGCCCAGGGTAAGGTCGGATCTGGATTCGACGTTGCTAGCGCTGTCTACGGTTCGTGCCTCTACCGACGGTTCTCACCGTCAATTCTGGAGTCTCTCGGCGATGTAGGCTCGGCTGGTTTCGAGGAGCGCCTCTTCCCCATCGTGGAGGACTCTGATCCCGAGCATCCATGGGACACCGAGTGTGTTGACTTTGGCATGCAGCTCCCCCGTGGGATGCAGCTGGTTCTGTGCGACGTGGACTGTGGTTCCCAGACACCCTCAATGGTCAAGAAAGTTCTCGAATGGCGAAATAACAACCGCAAGGAAGCCGATATTCTCTGGGCTAGTCTCCAGAATAACAACGAGCGGCTGCGTCAAGAGCTCAAGCGCCAGGCTCAACACCCCGATGCCAACCCCGAAGGCGACTTTTCTGATATTCGCACCCTTATTCAGCGAACACGCCAGCATATTCGCACATTGACCCGCCGGACGGGCGTCCCCATTGAACCAAGTGTGCAGACCGAGCTGCTAGACAGTGTTTCAGAGATCGAAGGTGTCATTGGCGGTGTCGTCCCGGGAGCTGGAGGATACGATGCCATCGCACTCCTGATCCAGGATGATCCCACTGTAATTGCGCGTCTGAGAGATCATCTTACGAACTGGACGAGCTCGATCGAGGATGACTTTGGAGGCAAGATCGGCAACGTACGACTGCTAGGCGTGCAGCATGGATCTGAAGGTGCGAAAAACGAACTGCTGGAGCAATATGCCGGTTGGGTCTAGGTTGCTCTGGTTTTAAAACAAGGCAACCGGTGTCCCAGCCCGCCATGACTTATCAACAACGTGTTTCGGCTACCAGCTTAGCCTCGCCTATTGCATCCTGGGCTGGACCCTCCAGAAAATACACAAGCCTGTAGGATAATTACTTACACGAATCACGGGCTGAAACATCGACATTGATTCGGATGTGTTTCCTACCTTTTACCTCCCCTTACTCGTGCGCTCCACCAGTACCCACCCATCTGCGTCTCTATCTTCAAACTTATCCCCCTGCATATGCACCACAAGTCTTTTGCCTGGCTGAGGGTTGCCCGTTTCTTTTCTTTTTTTTTTTTTTCCCGACGTCCCCTTGTGTGTGACCATGGTCTGTTTGTCCGTGTTTCAATATGAACTGGACTGCTCTCAAGGGAATGAACTGCGCACATCGATATTCTTCGGCTTCATGATACCTAACATATGAGATATTGAATACACATAGAATCCACTTACATTTCATGATGACAGTGAAACAATGAAACAGTGACAATTGCATGTTTACTCATTATAGTCGTGAGATCCCAATCGTCGTACAGAGAGTACAGAGCTACACATGTGGAGAAAGTGACCTGTCTTGTGTATGCAACTATCCCGAGATGTCCAGATCTACATAGTAATTAACGAGGTAGCATATAAACAAGACTTCTCTTGGCCTAACTAATTTCCCCGGATTTTCAATCGATATTCCCTATTGATATTTATAATAATACTACGGTACTAAAGTACCAAAGTACTAACTCATTAACAAGTTTTTTTTCTTTGACTCGAAAATAGGGGGGAAAATAATTTGGCAATTTCAAGGTTGTTCAACCAGGGTCAAGAAGTCTTGTTCGGCTTGCAGATCCCCTTTTGCCTTCTTTCTTCCCTCTTCAACATATTCAAAATACAATCGAATATCTATTTGGGACGGGGGTACATATGTACAGCCATTCCATTCTATCCCATCCACACTAGTTGAGGTATTATACTGCGCCTCCCGCTTAGTCTTGTTTTGACTCCTCACATTTACATCTCTCCCTCTATCTCTTCCCATTCCAACTCTTACGGAATACCCTTCCTTTCCAAACCCCCGTTGACAGCCCCTTTCCAACGGGGAAAAGTCAATCGTCAACTGCCATCGGGGCATCTCAAAATGTCTACAACGCTTCACCCGGAGTCGGGGCCAACCAACGGAGATATCAACCAACCCCCAATCACAGCATCTCCGCAGGATCAACAGACTGCAGCACCAACCACAGAGGTTCAACCCCAGTCAGATCTCGTCGCTGATACGTCCATCCCATCTGTCCATGATCAAACACCCGCGCCCCAGACCCAGAGCCACCCCGCAACTGGTTCAAGTGGCGAAACTGATTCCGCCCCCGTGACAGCACCACCTACAACCACCAACCCTCCTCAAACCGAAAACGCACCCGCTGTCGTGCTGCCACAAACCACTACACCGCCTTCAATGGATACCGAAGAGCCAAAGACTGCGCCCGAGACCTCAACGGAGCACTCCGACGATGGCTCTGGGAAGGAACTCGAGGAGGATGCTGATGCTGGTCCGTCGCTGGTGATTACGCTGCTGTTAACAACGGGGTCACGACACCCTTTCACTATCAATGGGAAATATCTAAAGAAGCGATCGGTGACTGTTGAGAACTACGACCCATTCTTGATGAGCGTTTACACCCTTAAGGAGTTGATCTGGCGCGAATGGAGAGTTGGTAAGAGTTTACCCCCGACCTAGATCTCTAAATGGGCATCGGATGGGCAGAATACATCTTGATACGAGATGTGGTGGAATGAGAATAGTTCAAGCTAACACTGTTATCGATGCAGATTGGGAAACCCGACCCTCGTCACCGAGCTCTATCCGTCTTATTTCGTTCGGGAAGTTGTTGGATGATAAGTCACCTGTTTCTGGTATGTTTTTGTCTCAAATGAATGGTTGTTATGGTTATAGAATTTGATACTAACAACCCGACTAGACTCCAAATTCAGCAAGGAACATCCAAACGTCGTCCATATGACCGTCAAGCCGCAAGAAGTCGTCGACGAGGAAGACGCAAAGGGAGCAAAGGCACAGTACAGCCGGGAGCGCGAAGCCAGCGAGCGCAGTCCTGGATGTCGATGCGTGATTCTATAATCTCGCTGCCCCAGCTACGGGTCTCAAGTGTGAGCGGCCTGCTCCCGGCAACTATACTGTCTGTTGCGTACATCCTTCCACCACCATACCTAACCTTTTCTCCTTTGTCCGTCTTCCGCCAACCCTCCATTCTCCATATACCCGCTATTGCAGCGGTACGCCTAATTCTGCCTGGACGCAGGATCAACATCTCTGTTTTGTGGAGCCAACATGGGCAAGCGGCGTTTGGACATTTCTTTCCTCTAACTGGACCTACATCCTAGGACCATGGGTTTCGACTTATTCCTCTTATTTCTGTGCCATATGTGGGCCGTCCGCTTGTTCTGTCAACGCCATATCGTCTGCATGCAAGCCTCATTCATCTATCCATGGATCTTTTTACCGGAGTGCTTCGGGTTTTCTTTTCGACTATGTCTTGCGAGTGCTCGATCTGAGATTCATTCTTTGCTTTTCGCATTGCTGTCACCATTATTCTTACCCCGGTTTCTCGGTATATACCCCCTCCAATCTGACTTTCCTTTTCTTTGCGCTCTATCATTTCCCCTGTATGCTTCCTTTCCTCATGGACTTTCGTGTACTTACGACTCTGACCCCTTGCTCCTTCTTTCCTCTATCTCTCTTTTCCTTGCGTTTCATTGCTTTTACTTGCTTTTATAACGGCCTAGGATGGTTGCTAGTAGTGTATAGGGTGTTTTTGGAGAAGGCCCCGGGTTTGATATATTTCTTTGTCATATATTAAATAACTTTAAAGCGCCTATATATTCCCGCGATCTTGGTTAGAATTGCTAGTCGGGGCTCTTGAGGTTGACGAACAATTTGGGAGTAGCATGCTGTTCATTCATACTCTAGAAACCTCTAATACATATTACGGCTGGTGGTGGATTTTGTAGTTCTGCTTGGTAGAAATAGATCATGGATTGATTCAATATATCGAGAGTACCGCACTGTCTTAATAACAGACAGACACACACACATCGGAAATACATCAAGCCCAGTGATCTATCATTCTATTTGACGACATAAAGGGTAGGAGTATGACGAGGGATGTAAGAGGAGAATAGTAGAACACATCGACATAGAAAAGCAGAGAAACAAAAGAACACCATATCATCAAAGCCATTAGAAATCCATCTTGAGCCTCTTCTCCATCTCATCATGGAAAGCAGGCGGCTCACGGAGGTCATCACCTGAAGCAACCAAGTTAGCCAAAACAGATCCAAAAACCAAACCATCCCGTCTCCCTTCCCCAAAATATAAGAATATGACGTACCATGGTAAATATCCTCCCACTGAACTTCACTATCCCGACCTCCAATAACAAGAATATCCTCATGAACATTGCCACCCCGCACACCGCCAAGAACAGCAGGCCGGAAAGTCCCATCCCGAACGATCTTCAGCTCCATCCCGCGACGAACGGGCTCCGCAATACCATATGCCCGACGCAGTCCCTCCATCTTCATGGCGTCCTGTGTAGCCCGCCACGCGAGGAGTCGGGCCTCGAGAGGGTGCGTAGATGTTGGAATCTCGCTGCTGGAGTTCGTGGACGACGCGTGCGCGGTGGCGGTCTGCGTGAGCTTGTTGCGGAGAGTATCCGGGAGTCCTGGGGCGGAGGGGGCACCCTTAGACGGGCGGGGTGCTTGGAGGCTTGCTTGTTGGCGGGTTGTGAGATTGCTCGTTTGTGTTGCGTTGCCGCTTGGGGGGGCGATGCGGAGGGACTGGGGTTTTTGTTAGTTTTGTGTTTGAAATTGGGTTTAAGGTGAATTGGGGATTTCAAAGATAGTAGTTTAGGGATAGTGATGGTGGTTCTAGATGCTTTGCTTATGGGCTGGACTCCAGGGTGAGGTCCCGGGTCCGTAGCTTGATAACGTACCATGATGACGGATGGATAATGCTAGGATTTCAAGTTCGAGGGCCGAAATCAGAGATTGGATAATTTTGGATGTGTATTCAAAGCTCGGAAAGGAGATAGAAAAGTAGAAACAAGAGCCAAAGGGAGGGATGCAAGATGACAAGCACCGATGATGCTTCAGGCAGAGAGAAGCAGCGCGGCCAGCTCCTACGACAGACGAGAGAAACCAACAACGCAACCACCCCAACCATCAGATCACGTGCATTCCACTTCCGCCGGGCCAACTCAATTCTATCGCGAGATTCTTCAGCGAAAGGGGACCCAAATCGCACGTCTCACACCACCCACAATGACCCAATTATTCTCCCCAATAGCCCTCCGGGCTCTACGGACTCTCATCCACCGTCCTGCGGTCTCATCACCCCTCTGCCACACAATTTCCACATCACCCGCTATCTCCTTCGCCGCGAAACAATCCCCCATCACCTCCCGTCTCAACTTCCACCCCGTCTTCCGCACAGCTGCTGCCGGCTTCGCTGCCGTGCCGAAGCGGCAATTCTCTAGCTCGCCGATCATCCGCGCTACGTACAACCAGGTCCGTCGCGGTATTCGGACTGGACAGCGGGCTCGTCGTGGTGGATCGCCTGCGCTGAAGGGTACGCCTGGGTTGAAGGGTGTTTGTCTTAAGACCGGTGTTACCAAGCCTAAGAAGCCTAACTCTGGCGAGAGGAAGGTGGCAAGAGTGCGGTTGAGTTCTGGGAAGGTTATTACTGCTTATATTCCTGGCGAAGGTAAGATTTACTTGCAATTGGGTTGGATTGGTGTAGGGAACAGAATTCTGTGGATTCTGTTTCCGGCGCTGGTCCTTTTTTTTTAACGGGATTTGGGCTAATTATCTTGTACAGGTCACAATATCCAGCAGCATAGTGTTGTCCAGGTCCGTGGTGGACGTGCTCAGGATTGTCCTGGTGTGAAGTATACCCTTGTTCGTGGTGCGATGGATTTGGTAAGTCCTTTTTTGCTTGTGTTTATATATACCCACTTTTGGAGTGTCTTCCTTGATCCTTTACTGATTGTATATTACTAGGGCGGTGTTGGAAGCCGTATGACAAGTCGCTCGAAATATGGTGCGAAGAAGCCGAAGACCAACTAAGAAGGATTCGGGGATACAGGTTTATTATGATTGACCTGCTGTGAGATTATACAATTCTGGTCTCTTTTGACTGCTGTATAAGAGGAAGCCTTATGGGGCTACTTGGATTTTGCTTTTTGTGCTCTTCGCTGAGCAACTTCTGTTCATATTTGCATGTAACACTACGGATTGCGACTGTTTATTATCATGTTACCTCTTTCGATATTCAAGCTCTTTAAAGTCAACTGTTTTCATATCTTTGAAATTCTTAAGAGGTATAGAAAATGGTTCCGGGAATATCACTTTACTCCGGACCCATGCAACAAAACAGACCCCAAACAAGGACGAACGCTCGAAAATCAATAGTAACACATGTCAGACATCGAAGTAAAACCTCCAGAAGGTAACGCGATAACGGGAATCACAATGAAACAGTTGAAAGGTAAATGTGCAGCTTTTTGGCCGAGCGTGGTAAAATCAGTAGCATATTGCTACATCTAGGTGAGACCCACCACAAGCAAAGCAGCGGGAAAAGTGCACCGGAGGATTCTACCGAGGTGTTGCAGTTGCCGCACAAATGGGTGACACTGTCAGCCTCCAAAATGCGCAGCGCTTCGTATCCAGACGAGACAACCGACCCGCGCATTGTCGCCAATAAGGAAACGACTGGGCCATCCTTGAACAGACCCAGAGGGACCATGAACAAGATGAGTAAATCAATCGTATTTCGTGTTCCATCCGTTCGGCTTCTCCGTCTTGGTGATATCGAACCAATGCTTGGTGCCTGTATCACAATTAGTTTTGGACTAGAGGTATAGATCGGTGGGGTAAAGACATACAAGAGTAATCCTTCCAGTCGAAGTTATCCTTCGGTTGGCAGGAACATCTCAAGTCGAGGCGTTTCTTTTCATCCGAGGGGCAATGCGTAAATGGGACATGGTAGTAGGCGATTTCATCCCAGAAGTGAATTTCCTCTTTCTTTAACATCATAGAAGCGGCAATGGAGTGAACCGGTGCGTCGCCCCACCGCTCATAGAAGAAACCACCGTCCTTGTCCAAGGAAGTGAAATAGTTAATATAAGCGTCGGATCGCAGCCACTCCAAGCTGCCAATTTCAAAGTTGGACCACTAATAGAAAGGTTAGAGAGGTTGAGGTTTAACCCAGTCTGAAGTACTTACGAAGTGGCAGTTGTTGTAGGTTTCTCCGCCGTCATTGCTGATGAAGTCCATGGCATTTCCCTCGGAGATATGCTCAGGGTGACTACCTGTGAACTTCTTCACACTATCCCACAGGGTAGGAATGGTCGCTGCATACTCATACAGACTGATGACAAAGCTGTACTTCTTGTTGTTCTCCTTCATGAAGCGGAACGGATCAGAGTCGACATCACAGTAGAGCTCAATACTAGGCTCAACGCGCCAGTAGTACTCAAAGTTCATCATGAGCGGGTGGCGGAAGAAGAATCCGGACTCATAACGGCACATATGGCGGTAACTCTCCGAACCGCCGTAAATGATCTTTTTGCGGTCCATCTCCTCTCGCGCTTCTTTGGCCTTGTCCTGGTCGATCCACTCTGGATATGACCAGTGTTCTTCGGGGATCACACCATAGTGAGTTTTGCCGGAGACCAGTGCGGTGGTCAATTTCTTGAACTCTTCATCGAACTCTTCGTCGTTCAGGAATACCCAATCATAGTTGTAGTTGTGGTTGAAACGGTCTTCGACTGTTCGAATGGACTTGACCATGTCCCAAAGGTCGGAATTACGCGCGAGGGTGACAAAGGTGGCATTTACACGTTGGCCACTGTGTGAGCCGATAACTTGCGGTTTTTGCGACTTGACTGAGTCGTATGTGGGGGTCTTGGGTGTAGGAGTGGTTAACCCGGTGGTAGGCATCGGGATAGAGGATTTTGAGACGACGAAGAAGAGCGCCAATGCCTACTCAACGTTAGCAACGGACAGTCATGAGCATAGAAGAGAGACTCACCACGACGGCAAAGACTAGATAGCGCGCATATCGAATAGTGATAGACATGGCGATGTGGGGGAGGAACAATGATGATTCCCCGTCAAGTGGCAAGGCAACAACAGAGGTCAGATCGGCGCAGTTGGAACCAATCCAGATTAAAAAGCGAGCGACATCAATGGAGAATGAGATAGAAGCAAAAGTAAGGAGCAGTCACTGGAAATCCCAAAGGTGTTTTAGGGGGGTGGAGGGGAGATTAAAGGTGGAAAAGATGAAAGGCCGCGCAAGACAATGACAACCGCTTTCAGCCACTTTGGGTGTCATCCAATTTGAGACATTCTAGTACTTAGGGGATATTATTAGGGTACCGAGGTGGGTTAGTGAGATCTATATCTATGTTCATCCGATATTCGATCTTGAAGATAATGATGTCAAATCCACTTTAGAAAAGAGAGATAAAGGGGAAGGGTTCTCGTTATACAAGTTCAAGCTAATGTTCTCTCTGGTCAACTTGTTACTGTTAAGTATGCGAGTATGTAACATTATGGACATATGTAGTGATAAGGCCAAAGTATTACCAGGTAGACTCTAAAGTCTTAAATAGCCCTATAGCATCTTATCTCCTCTTAATCCTAGACATTTCTTTACATATCCAAAGCTGTAAAGCTGCACATCAGAAGTGAAGATCGACAACTGTGGCTTGGCAAAAAGCACCCATTTATGCCTGAGGCATCCGCACTCCAGAACTTCCCGTCCATCGATCGCACCTTTCCCTCAACCTCCCCCACTAAGCTATTTACCTCCCCACCTCTTTTCCATCCTTTCTCATCCAGAGGATGGCTTTCTTTGGATTTGATACAACCCTACCCAGGGACCGTGATGGTTCCGGGGCCAAGGGGTTCTTCGAGAACCCAGATCCCTTCGCCGATATTGCTCGAGCTAATGCGCTGGGAGATGACGACGTGTGAGCTTATCTTTTTGAATGGCTTGGAATGGGCCGTTATACTTATCATCATTTAGGATTGATTTTGAGGATACCTACGATGGTCTTGGAGACCAGCTTCCCGACGATCAGGACGAGTTCAACGATGACACGTTTGGCGGAGCCGGGCCCGATACGTCTGTTGGCAGAGATTTTGATTTCTTTGGCAAGACTGCTCAGGTTTCCGACGCCATTGGCGAGGAGCAGGTTCGCTTTAGCCTACAAAATCCCAATGCAGGTCGAGTCGCCCCTCAGCCTGTCCAAATTCCTGTTCAGCAGGCCGCCCCCCAGCAGACCACCAAGCGCTCAGGCTATGAGAAGTACTCGGATCCTGGCTATATTCCAGACTTGCAAGCCAAATCTAGTGTATGGGGTGTGTCGCAGAAGAAAGCTGAACCCGCTGCCGCTGCTGCCCCGAGCCGGAAGATGATGAGCTTGGAAGAGGTCGAAGCACAGATGCGTTATCATGGCCATACTTCCGCGACGCCAGCCGCGGAAGCCTTCCTGCGATCCATGGTGGAGCAGCCTCAGTACCCACCCCAGCTCCAGCACCTTCAGACACTTCCTGATGGGTTCCCTCCGGTGCCTCCCGAGTTTATTCAAGCACAGATGAAACAGGGCCACCTACCCCCGCAAATGCCACACCCACCGCCTGGTATGCCAGAGCTCTACGGTGGCCCTGCGCATATGCCACCCGGTGGGCCGTTGCATATGATGCAAAACGCCAACCTCCCCCCGCAAAACATGCCGCCTCCTGGCCCGCGCCATGGTGGGCCACCCCAGCTCCAGGCCCAGCGCCCTCAGCAACCCCAGCCGCAGCAACCTCTTCAACATCAGCAAGGCCCGCCTCCTAGCCGGGGCTCCAACAATGGAATGCCGGTGATCACTAACCCGCAGCAACTCATGCATCTCACAGAAGAGCAGCGTAACTCTTATTTGGTGGAGGATGCCAAGCGGGCAAAGCGCAATCACAAGATTTTCCTCCTGTCCCGCGGTAATGGTCTGATGACCCCGCAGGACAAGAATTTCATCACCCGTATTCAGTTACAACAGCTGGTCGCGGCTGCCGGAAATGTCGCAGATTCGGACCCTGAGGCCGTGCTGGCAGAGGACTTCTACTACCAGGTCTACAGCCAGATTCGTGGCGCACCACGCCAACACCCCCACCAACCCCTTGGTCACTTCGCCCAGACTTATCTGCTCCAGACTGGTAACCGGCTCGGCGGGCATCGTCGGGGCAATTTCCAGAGTGCCGATAACCACATGCAGCGAATGCAGCAGCAGGTCCAGCGTGCCGTAGAGGCAGCAAAGGCCAAGCCCAAGAACAAGCAGCTCATCATCGAGGGCAGCTTGGGCAAGATCTCGTTTAGCAATGCCAAGGCCCCCAAGCCGATGCTGAACATTAAGCGCCCTGATAGCTCAGAAGGACCTAAGCCCAAGAAGCAGTCGGATCTGAGTCTTAGTGATCGCAAGTCGATTCTTACGAATCTCGAAGGTGTTTACAGTGCATTGATGGCAATGGAAGACATGGAGCGCACGATGCCGCCACCCCCCGAAGAAGACGATGCCGAGGCAATCCAAGAACACATGGAATGGAGACAGAGACTTCACTCACTGAACCAGAAATTGTGGCGGTCATTGAAGGTGATGGAACCTATTGTGCCCAACTCGACGACACCACACCCCTTTATCGCATTCTTGTCATACCCCAAGGGCAAGAAGGCCATTCCTCGCATCTTCCGTCACATTGACCAGGAACAGCGTGTCACTATTCTCACCATGATTGTCGTCCACCTGGATAGCCTGGATGTAGTCCGTCTTGCTCAGCCCGTGCCCGGTGAGGCCCAGCCATCGCTCGGTGTGCGCGAAGCCATTGATCTGTTCTCGCTGGCCGTCATGCCCTGCCTTTTGGGATATGTGAACGAGGCGCCATTCAACATTATAATTGGTCTTTTGGGATTGGTCATCAACCAAACCCATGTGCAGACCGTGGCTCGCACCAAGGTTGGCTTGGGCATTTTGACCATGTTGCTCAGTCGTGCCGAGATTGTTAAGGAGGCCGGTCAGGCTTCCGAGCATGATTGGCAGCAGTGGGTTGAGAAGTTCAACGTGTTGTTTGATACTTTGGAACTTGGCTTGAATGACATCTTCCCTGGATCGATCAGCTCCGGTGACGATATGTATGTGTGGCAGTTCCTTGCCGCCGTGGGCATTGGCGCCAGTCCTGAGCAGCAGCAGCGTCTGGTTATTGCCGTTAAGTAAGTGTTTCCGTTTCGATCTAGCGCAGAGAACCAGTGCTAATTAATTTCTTACAGGGACCGAGTCATGGAAACCGTGGGATATAGCAAGACCCTTCCTGCCGACATGGGCAGTCAGCGTCTGAACAACGTCAATCTTTTCATGCGAGCCATTGGTCTGGACGTTGAGCTCCTCGGTTAAATACCTCGGTTAATAAGGATATTCTAATTTTGAGCCTCCTTGGGTATCTATCCTTGGCATGTTAACCACTTCTGTCCGAGTTCATCCAGACTTGAACGAATGAGAATGAGCCCCGAGGCCTTGAGTACTCAATGGTCTCATGACAATGCTGAAATGCAACGACGCTATCTACCATATCTACAGGGTATACGGGACCCCCAAAATCAGGTTATACTGTTGTACCTGAACCCGGTTTATTTTATCCTTTTTTTTTTCCAATACCAATTTCACTTCAACGTTCTATATTCAAACAGTAAATATTATTTGGCGGAAAATTCCCCGGGAACGGACTGCCCCCTTGCATACCTATGTTCCTATTCGGCATTGAAATGACGTTTGCAGGAAATTTAGGATTTTCAGGGGATTTCGGAGAATTCGAGGGATTCAAGTGATTTATCTTTGCAATTGCACATCCTTGCACATCCTTGCATATCCTTTCCCGTTTCGAGATGAGGGCTGTTTTCACCTCCCCGGTCAGAACACATACCTGTACATAATGTTCGCATCAACAATCAACAATGGTCTAATAACCTCGAATAGGGGAGGAAAAGGAAATTGGAGGTACCAATGTGTAGATCAATGGATATTTGGAAATTAATCCCAAACCAAAAACACAACCATCAAACCACCTGGCCGCATCATCACATATCCACGTGGGGAGACGGCCCAGGTTCCCCCCCCCCACCTCCAATTTCCCCTTAAAAAGCTGCCCCTCGTCCGCTTTTTACTCCGGACTCTCCGTATTTTCCATTTTCCTGTTAATTATTACCCGGAATTTAAAATCATGTCTTCTGGTTCAGTTCTTGTTGCTGGGTAAGTGGTCGAATTCCCTATTTGGGATCTTGGAAACTAACTCCCCGCTAGTGGCACGGGCTACATTGGCTCGTTCACCACTCTCGCCCTTCTCGAGGCTGGTTACAAGGTCGTCGTTGCTGACAACCTGTACAACTCTTCCCGTGAGGCTCTCAACCGTGTTGAGCTTATCTGTGGCAAGAAGGCCGAGTTCTACGAGCTCGATGTCACCAAGGAGAACAGCTTCGACCAGGTGTTCGAGGCCCACCCCGACATTGACAGCGTTATCCACTTCGCTGCCCTGAAGGTATTTATCCTACGAGACAACAAAAAAATAACCTGTATCGTATAATCCAATGGCTAATCCAATTGTCCTAATTTAGGCCGTTGGCGAGTCCGGCGAGAAGCCCCTGGACTACTACCTGGTCAACGTCTACGGCACCGTCAACCTCCTGCGCTCCATGGTCAAGAACAATGTCACCAACATTGTCTTCTCCAGCTCCGCCACCGTCTACGGTGATGCCACCCGCTTCCCCAACATGATCCCCATCCCCGAGGACTGCCCTCTGGGTCCCACCAACCCCTACGGCAACACCAAGTTCGCCGTCGAGAACGCCATCACCGACGTGATCAATGCTCAGCGCAACAACGCCACCAAGGCCGGCAACGAGGCCGAGGCTAAGAAGTGGAACGGTGCTCTGCTCCGCTACTTCAACCCCGCTGGTGCCCACCCCAGCGGTATCATGGGCGAGGACCCTCAGGGTGTCCCCTACAACCTTCTCCCCCTGCTTGCCCAGGTTGCCACTGGCAAGCGCGAGAAGTTGATGGTCTTCGGTGATGGTATGCAACCAACCCCTCACCCGCATCCTCTCCACTAGCAAAGCCCCTCATCTAACATTTTCCCTAGACTACGCTTCCCACGACGGCACCGCCATCCGCGATTACATCCACATCCTGGATCTCGCAGACGGCCACCTCAAGGCCCTGAACTACCTGCGCGCCAACAACCCCGGTGTCCGCGCCTGGAACTTGGGTACCGGCAAGGGCAGTACCGTCTACGAGATGGTCCGCGCCTTCTCTGCCGCCGTCGGAAAGGACCAACCCTACGAGGTTGCTCCCCGTCGTGCTGGAGATGTCCTCAACCTCACTGCCAACCCCACCCGTGCTAACACCGAGCTCGGATGGAAGGCTGAGCGTACCCTCGAGCAGGCTTGCGAGGATCTCTGGCTCTGGACTAAGAACAACCCCCAGGGTTATCGCCAGGAGCCCCCTGCTGAGCTGCTCGCTCAGCTCAAGAAGTAAATTTACTTCGGGGTGATGTGACTGTGCTTGTGGCTTGTAATGGATCTTGCCTTTGTTGATATGGAAGTCCTGAAATCCTGGATTTAGTTGGTAGAATACATGAAACGAATTTCCTTTTTCTGTGATGCTTGGTCTATAATTTTGAGTTTGTTTTTCTTTCTATCACAGTAGAGTTATAGCCCTCAACTCCATCTATATAATCATATCATACCATACCTCCATATAAAATAGATATACACATGCACATATCTTCACTTATTTCTGACCCTTTCGACTCCTCCTCGACCCCTCAGTCTTCTTTCCCTTCTTCTCAGCCTCCTTTTTAACCTGCTCATCCTCAGCCTTCTGTTTCTCAACCTTAACCTCCTTCTTCTCCAAAGCCCTCATAACAGCACTCTCTTTCTCCGCCTCCTCAACCATCTTCCCACTAAACTCCCAAAGCTTCTTCCCAACCTCATCATTCCGCACATCAGCCCGCGCATAATCCATCTCCCGACATTCCTTAATCAACCACCCACCCGCACCCCGTCCATATTGCTGCTCCATCGCCGCATACAGAATACTCTGCGCACCCTGCGTAGGCGACTTAAACACCAACCACCAGATAGGCCAGGTAATCAAGTACAACGCAAGACCCCACAACGACCCACCAGTCAACCACCGTCTCATCCCCGGAGTTCTTGTGAGACCGGGATCAACAACGATAACCCGCGTACAAGGCGGCAGACTATCCGGCCGCTTGTAGGAATTCAAATGCCGCTGGAACGAGTGCGCAAAGATAGTCAATGCGAGCTTGCTGAGCGCGTACACGCCCTTCGGTTGCGCATACAAAGTCGGGGAAGTCTTCGTCCGCTTCGAGACAACCTTCTGTTTCCCGCGCGCCACGGAGTCCAGATTGCTGAAGTTGCCGCCAATGTAGCTAGAGCATGTTGCGAAGATGACACGGACGTCGCGGTGTGCGGGCTGTGCGCGCAATGCTGGGCTGAGGATGCTGAGGAGATGGAAGTTGGCCAGGTAGTTTGTTTGCCATTCTTGGTCGATGCCGTCTATTGTTAGGGTGCGCGGTGCGGAGGGCTCGGCTATGCCGCCGGCGAGGATTATACCGTCAAGTCGACGGGGTGGGATGTTGTCGATCCATTTCGTTGCGAAGGTGCGGATTGAGTGCAGGGAGGAGAGGTCGACTTGTTCGGCGTAGATTAGAGGGTTTTTCGTGCTTGTGCGGAGATCGTCGATGTATTCGGAGAGGAAGAGGTCTGAGGGTGGTTGGCGGGTTAGGAGGATTACTTGGGCGCCGCGAGTTGCGAGCTCGCGGACGACTTCTGCGCCTATTCCGGAGGTTCCGCCCTGATGATTTTGATATTTGTGAGATTGGGTAATTGGATGATTGGGCGGTGCTATAGGGGTGTCTTACCGTCACCATTATGACTTTTGATCGCATCATCCGCTCGGAGCCGTTGCGGGCTCCTTCGAAATAGTATTTCAGTGCCGCGAGGACTAGCACCCATGGTGCTATACGAAGGATTGTCCAGGCATGCGGGATGGATGAGACGCCATCCCGGAGACCCTGGGCAATGATGGGGATGGGCATATTTAATTGAGATGCGAAGATGGGAAGAGGAAGGACAGGTATGTGTCCAAAGGGATTTCAACGTACACGTCCACATCTCCGCTTATCTCTTATCGCCACCATTTAATTCCGCTCCGCCCCCCAATCTTCTTTCCCTCTTCTCTCTTTCCTTGCCTTCACAGCTCTACAATTCTCAACCATGGCCTCCGAGGACGAAGATTATTTCCTTCCACCAGAGCAACAACGCCCCTTCAGCTCCGGTATCCGCCGAAAACGCGTGCAGTTCGTGCGCTCCTCCAATCTAGACACAACAACAGCCCCAACTCCCTCCTCTTCCTCCGGCACCAGCATCGCCGACAAATACCTCTCTATTGTGATGGCCCAACCGGCCGCAAGTACATTACCGAGCACACCAACCCAGCGCGCACCCTCGCCACCAATCCGTACGCACTCCGCGCCACCCACTCAAGACATAATCCCCCCACCTCCACCCACAGACCCCGCGCCCGCCCCTGCGGCCTCAGAATACTGCGAAGTGTGCAAACTACCTATCCTCAAAGCCACAGCGAATGCAACAGACCAAAAACCACGTCCCCACGAAGCCTCTCTCGCTCACCAGATCTGTCTCACTCACTCCCACCCGCCATCGCACCTCGACCGCACACGCCCAGGTCTCCGATACCTCTCTACCTACGGCTGGGATCCTGATAGCAGACTTGGGCTCGGCGTATCGGGCCGTGAGGGGATCCGTGAACCTATCAAACCCCGTGCCAAGCATGGTACGGCTGGACTGGGGACTGGGCTTGATCCGGATGGAGATCCGTTGCCGCCTAAACCTGCGCCGGTGAAGGTGCAGAAGCTTAATGCTAAGCAGGTGCGAAATAAGACGGCGGAGGATAAGAAGAGGGCAGAGAGGATGAGGAAGGCTTTTTATCAGAATGATGAGGTTTTGAAGTATCTTGGGCAGGGGGCTTAGGTGGTGGGTTCTATGGATGGATGGACGGTGAATGGATGGATATGCTTCTTTTTTGTCTTTTTTGTGTTTGATGATACCCCTATTTGGTTTTTTTTATTTGTTATGTGTGGTTCTATGTGGATATCAGTTTCAAATGGAGATACAGCATTTGTTTCTGTTTGGGTGCTTAACTTGAAGATATATTTACCGTAGGTACTGTAAGTTGAAACATAAATTGTAGTACAGTGAGCACATTCCCATGACCTAAGTCTTTATAGGACTCATCTTGGGAAATAAATAATAAAAAAACCGCTGACAATAGCGCCTTGAATGCTAGGGACCAGACCAGACCAACAGAAAGACAAGGAAAAGAATGGTATCACAAAAGCGCTGGACGGGGACAGCAGGACACAGAAAACAGGGTGGGATCAAGAGAAATAGAAATGGCGAGTGCTACTTGAAGAAACGGTATTTTTTCTCCTTCTTGTCCTTCTTGTCCTTATCTTTCTTGTCCTTCTTGTCGTGCTTTCCGCTGCCAGATGAGGCAGGGATGCTTCCGCTTCCGTTTCCGTTTATCGACATACCAGCCATCAGTGCCTCTGGCGGAGCTGGCGGGTTGAGGTGTGCTGTTGAGACGGGCTTCTTCTGTGGTGGCGGAGTGGGAGCTGGAGGGGCCTCCCGCTCGAAGAGATGGGCCGGGGCAGTAGGTTTGGGGCGCTCGTATGGGAGGTCTAGACGACGCCGGTCAACACCAAGGTCCCGTACCTGGCGGAGGAAGAGACTCGGAGTCAACATGTGAGTTGTGGCAAGGTAGACGTCTCGGTTGTATGTCGCTGAGATTTCGTGACAGGCTCGTGACTCGCCGTAGGTGGCACCACCGGCCATGAAGACGATTACGCGCTGTCGAGGCTGGTCGACGGATCTTGTACGTGCCCAAGTCGGTTTTGCGCTGCGCAAAGAGGCTTGCTGTGACTGCATTTCTTGGGCAGCTATGGCGCCATCCGTCTCGGTGTGCGGGCGTGTGAAGGGGAAAGAAGTCGGGTCCAGATTTCCCTGAAGCTGGTCTTCGAGCATCTGCTTGATAGCTAGCTCATACCGGCTTAGGCTGAGCTCCTCTGATTCGGGTGGTGGGTTTCGTCGGTTGAAAAGAGGTTGCGCTGGTGGCTTTTCATCCTTTAGAGGTTTCTCGACACGAACTCCAAGCAGTTCGAGGTTGGCAATCACCCCGCCGTCTTGTGGTGGGAGTCCAGCGTGCGCCATGAGTTTGCGAATGTCACCACCTAGCAATCCACCACGATACATGATGTACAGAAGTATGAGCCTAAGCCGATCTGGTTGTACGACTGAGTCGTCATCGAGGAGCTGTACGAGTTGCGCTGCTAGGTTCTTTGCCTTTTTGTAGTTCTCATCCAGACCTGTGGCGAATGACTGCTCGGTGGAGCTCACTTCCAGGAGTTTGCGGGACTGGAAGTAGTTCATACACTCTTGTGCCATGTTGAGGTGCAACGTGTAGGCGTCCTTACCTTGTTGGAATTCTGTCAGTCCGCCCAACATATCCTTGATGGTGTTCACGTTGGATTTGTCGTTACTGAAAAAGAACCCCCCAAGTTAGTATTTCGACTCTGGCATAGGGATGGCCCGTTGAAACTCACTCGTCTGAAAACTGAGGGTTTGCCGCTCGGAATTTGGCAAAGTCCTCGCCCAGTTTTCCAAGCACATCCTTCATATGCATATGGCGGTAGTCCACCCAGACTCGGTCATTCTCGCCAATCTCCATCTCCTTGACCTCCTCATTTTTGTTGCCCTGGTTTAAAACTGTCTTGTAGGTGACCTTGTCTCCATCTGTGACAGGAAGTAGATCATGGACCATGGCCTGGTATGTAAACTCGTGAAGAAGGGGTGCGAACAAGTCCATGGAACGGTCTACTACGAGTAGTACGCCTCGGGGACGGTTTGTTTGGGGCGGGAAGTCGCGCTGATACTGCGCAAACTGATCCAATTCATTTTGAATGAAACGCGCCAAGTGAGAGCACATAACTCCGGCTTCATGAGTCGGAGACCGGGGCCGATAGTACCGAATCACAGGGTATTCGCCCAGGGAAGCGCAAAGAGAGACGACCTTGATTCAACGTCAGCAAGCCCAATTGGCATCCTCGGAGGGTGCACCTTACCTTCTGGGCCAATTCTTCTAAATGACGCCGAATTAAGTTGTTGCAACCCGGGTGGAAGAGCACTGGGAAGCTCCACGGGTCCCGGAATGTGATCAAGCGTGATTCCCTGGGATAGAAATTGATGTTCATAGTGTAAAAGTCTGCAATGCGCTCGCGCGCCATTTGGGACCGATCAATTCGAGATCGCAGCTGCGGGTCGAGGGCTATAAGCTGTGTGAGCGAAATGACGTCGTGATGGCTCCGGGTTCGCTAGCCCACTAACATGAGGTCCACACCAAGAATGCCTTTCTGTATCGGCCCACCTCGAAATCTGCCATCAGACAGTCGATCACGTACGATTCCGGGGACAATATGTACAACGCGTCCATATCGGGATTGGACGGTCGTCGATGTTCGATCTGCTCGACGTCTGTGGTGTGGTGGTGATTAGTGAGATTACTTGAGTCGCAAAGGACAAAGCGAGCTCACTGGAAACATTGAGATTGAGTATTTCCTCCTCCTTCACAGCGCCGTCGACCAATTTCTTGCTGGTCTCATCGACCACCAGAACTTTCCACTATTAGGGGGAGGGTTGCCGTCAGTATCCGCGGTAGAGGGGTTGATCGGAGGGGTCGGGCTCACATCATGGCCACCAGTATTGCGGATTGTGTTCAGTATAACTATTCCAGACAGTATCAGGTCAGCCAGGGGTTCTTGCAAGAGGTAGTAGAAGTAGTCACCCACAGTCGCGTTGAATGTTAATTATCGAGGAGCCCATGATGGCGGGCAGCCCACAACTTGGGGCTTCAGAGTGAAGACTGGAACAGAAAAGAAAGAGCACAAAAAAAAAGCAGGCAGATAGTAAGGAAGATTGAGTAGATGTTTAGTTCCAGGAGGAGGAGAGGTGGCCGTCTGAGGTATATGAAGGAAGATGATTTTCCCCACCATTGGAGCTTTAAAGTGGATCAGGTCGATAAGGGAACTTTTTGGTTTCTCTCCTTATGTCTTATGTCCCTTGTCCTTTAGTCTACCCGTTCTCTTTGTTACGTTCGACTTTCTTTGTTTTAGGATTGTTCCTCTCTACGGGATTGGAGCCCCCGTCGTCTAGGAATGCAGCCATGGACTGGCGTTAGTCGCTCCCTCACCTTACGACCCTTGGCTCGTTTCGCTGTACGACCCTTCACCACAACCTCGATTCTGCAGAGATCGAGAAAGGTCAAACCCGAGATCTCCACAGACAGGAAAGACACAAAAAAAGGCAAATCACATGGAGGAGGTTCGGCCGGAAGGTCCGCCCGACAGGATATTGCGGCCGCACGAGATTTCAACGAACTGGTGGATGCGACCCTGCGCGATCTATACAGCAAGTTGACGAAATCAGGCGAATCACTAGAAGGATGGTCCCAATTCGAGCGCCAAATTAAAAATGCCTGCAAATCAGACGATAAGAAGGCATCTGCACAATGGGGACCCCTTCGGCATACAAAGGTAGCGCTGCAAAAGGCTTACCTCTCCTCCGGACTTCAGGGCCTGCGGGAGGAGGTGGAATATATGCAGTATTCGGAGAACATCACTGCCAGGTTTTCAGCACCCATCTTGGAAGCACAGCAAGAAGTGACCGACCTTCGATGGCCAGCCGAGTGGTATCCGCGCGCACGATCGATGCAGCGAACAATCCATCTCCATGTCGGGCCGACGAATTCCGGAAAAACCTACCATGCACTACAACGGCTGGCGAAAAGCAAGAATGGGTTCTACGCAGGTCCGCTGAGATTGCTCGCGCAAGAAGTATATCATCGATTCAAAGCAGATGGGGTTCCATGCAGTCTCGTCACTGGTGACGATGTCAAATTTCCCGATGATGATCAGGTGCCGCGCATTACCAGCAATACCGTGGAAATGGTCAGCCTGGGGCAGGAATACGATGTTGGCGTAATCGATGAGATCCAAATGATTGCTAACTCGTCAAGAGGATGGGCATGGACTCGAGCTTTCCTTGGTGCTCAGGTAGCCGAACTGCACCTGTGTGGTGAAACCCGCGCCATAGCATTGATTCGGGAGCTATGTGCACTCACGGGAGATAATTTGGAGGTCCACCGCTACGAACGTCTGAACGCCTTGGAAGTGATGCCGCACAGTTTAAAGGGTAATCTCAATAGTCTTGAAAAGGGCGACTGTATAGTCGTCTTCTCCCGGAAAGGTATACACGCCATGAAGGCAGACATCGAGAAGACCACCGGGAGACGTGCAGCCATCGTTTATGGCGGTCTGCCAGCAGAGATTCGGACCCAACAGGCAAATCTGTTCAACGACCCAGATAATGACTATGACTTCCTCGTGGCAAGTGATGCGATTGGCATGGGTCTTAACCTGTGAGTTCTACGCTCCCTGTTTATATTTACGCTCCATGCTAACTCACAATAGGAGCTGCAAACGCGTTATCTTTGACACCCTCGTCAAGCGTGTCCCGACTGGACTTCAACGGCTTACTGTCCCCGAGATTAAACAAATTGGTGGACGTGCTGGTCGATATCGCCCAGCCAATGCCACGGAAAGCACAAATGACGAGCCTAACGTGGGCCTGATCTCCTGTCTCGAAGAGGTTGACCTTCCATATATCCAGCAAGCTCTAAAGTTGGAGCCCCCACCGCTGAGTGCGGCAGGCATCTTCCCTCCAGAATCTGTTTTCCGGAAATTCGCCGCCTACTTCCCACCAGGTGTACCTTTCGAATATCTGATCAAGCGGGTCTTGGACATTGCCAAGGTCAATCCTTTGTTCTTCTTGTGTGACCCCAGCAGTCAGTTGGAAAACGCCGAAATTATCGACACTGTCAAAGGACTGCCGTTTGAGGATCAGTTAAAGTTCATGGTTTCTCCAATGGACCGTAAAAGTTCAGGTGCGCGTGATGTTACCGGTGCTATGGCGGACTGTGTAGCCGAACATCATGAAGGGCGACTGTTGGACATCGCCTATCTCAACTTGGAAGTCATCGAACAGCCCGTTTCTGGCAGCAATGACTATTTGCATGATCTGGAGAGCCTTCATAGGGCAGTTATCTTGTACCTGTGGCTCAGTTTCCGATTCGGTGGTGTCTTCACTGACCGAACTCTGGCAAGTCATGTCAAGGAACTTGTTGAGGAGCGGATGGTTCGGGCATTGACTGAATTCTCCGCTAATAAGAGGTTGCGGAAGGGTGCCTCTCTGAAGCGCCAGATTGCGCTGCAGAAACAGCTGTTGGAGCAGGAACGCATGGGAGTTGCTGGAGACTGGAGGCAACCATCTGGTGAAGGAGAGCAGATGGAAATAAATCTCTCTGAAGAAGCTGCTTCGGAGGTTGGGGAGGCTGCAGAGGGTGAATCGTCCGACGCTGATCTCTCATTATATGAGCCATCACCGGAGGCAGAGGGCGAGGCAGAGGGTGCACCCCCCGACTCGAACGACTCGGAGTCTGACTCAAAAGAGTCTTACTATGACACAGAAGTCCCCAAAGAATGATGAATATGTACAACAAGAAATATGTATATTAGATGTATAAAACCGATCTCCAAAACTCAATACCTAATACCTTTAGACTTACTTACTATTTCTTTTTGCTCTATTGTGCGTCTCTTTCAGCTTCCATTCACATCTTGATTGAACATCTTTGAAGATCCCCGACATTTACTACTATATTGTCACCATAAATCGATGAAGTCCCAAGTGCTAAAAAAAAGTGCATACCGCCTTATCTTATCGGTGGCAACTTGAGGTCGGCTGCACTAATTTTCCGCCTTCAAGATCCCGTACTGCGACGGAAGAGCTACAGGGTAGCAGTGTTTTGCGCGCTTGCCAATTTAAACGTCACTTCTCCAGCTTTGCTGGCTCTATCTTTTATCCGGTTGGATCTCTTTTGTCCCACCGCCCATCATGGATGACCTTGAGTCTCTGGAGCTGTTCTCGCTCGTCTCGCGCGTGACGAACGAGTTCGAGAATCACCTGGGAATCGCCGACAAGACCCTCGCAGAGTTCGTGATCGATCAGCACCTCAAATGTAATGGCAAGTTTTCCGATTTCAAGAAGTTTTTCGACGACATGGGCGGCGAATTTCCCCAAAGTCTCTTGGAGAGTGTCGACCGCATGGTGCTCACGATGCACCCCAAGTACAAGGGAAAGAAAGCAGACAACGACAAGGGGAGTTCTGATGCCAACGACGACATGGCTTTGCTTGATGCTCTAGAGCAAAAGTCTCGCGTGTTCAAGGGCCTTGCGGTCCCCGATACGGAGAAGCGCTGGGCGGAAGAGGACTACACAGATCGCCAAGCGGCAGACGAAGCCGACGCACAAGCAGGTGCGATGGACGACACTTTCGCCATGCTTGAGGGCCTAGCAGGAAAAGCGAAGGAGCACAAACCACATGCATCGAGAAACGGCCGTGGAACGAGGAAGCGGAGCCGCAGCCCGGAGCACAACGATTACGACCGTGGACGGCGCAGAGAAAAATACCGTTCGCGATCAAGGTCTCGAAGTGCCCGGCGTTACAACAAAAACGATGATCTCGTCGACGAGTTCGGTAGATCGATTGGAAAATACAACAACCGGGAAGACAGCCGTCGCAATGGCCATAGTGACCGTCGGAGACACCGTGATCGTGACGAGGATGATGATTTCCGCCGTCCTCCGCCTGTCGAGCTGGATGACCACCCCGTTGTGTTCAAAATATATGATGGGATTGTCACGGGTGTGAAAGATTTCGGTGCTTTTGTGAATCTAAAGGGCGTCAAAGGGAAGGTGGATGGTCTTGTTCACGTTTCAGCAATGCAAGAAGGAGCACGGGTCAATCACCCCTCAGATTTGGTCTCGCGTGGACAACCAGTCAAAGTCAAAGTCGCTAGTATTGAAGGCACTCGCATCGGACTGTCCATGAAGGAGGTGGATCAAGTGACAGGCATGGATCTTGTTCCCCAGAAGCGCCTTGCTTCTGGTGCAAATATGGAACGTCTCGATGGTGGATTCGCAGATGATAGGTACGGCAGCCTCGGCTCCGATGTGCCCGTTATTGAAGGATCCGGAAGCCGGCCAATGAGGAACCGAAAACGCATGACTTCGCCAGAGCGGTGGGAGATCAGACAATTGATTGCCTCCGGTGTTGCCTCTGCAGCAGACTATCCCGATATCGACGAGGAATATAACGCAACGCTCACTGGCGAAGGAACTTTCGAAGAGGAGGAAGATATCGACATTGAGGTCAAAGATGAGGAGCCTCCTTTCTTGGCTGGCCAGACGAAACAGTCCCTCGAACTTTCTCCTATTCGTGTTGTCAAGGCTCCCGATGGTTCAATGAATCGTTCTGCAATGGCAGGCACTAACCTTGCTAAGGAGAGACGGGAATTGAAGCAGCAGGAAGCACAGGACAAGGCGGCCGAAAAGGCGGCCAATGTTGATCTGAATGCTCAATGGCAGGATCCCATGGTTGCACCGGAAGAGCGAAAGTTTGCTGCTGATCTTCGGAGTGCGCAGCAGCCCAAGCAGGATGAGGCTGTACCGGAGTGGAAGAGAGCAACGATGGGCAAGAACACATCTTTTGGAAAGCGGACGACTATGTCCATGAAACAACAGCGCGAGAGTCTGCCCGTCTACAAGTTCCGGAAGCAATTGCTGGATGCCGTGAAGGACAATCAAATGATGATTGTCGTCGGAGATACGGGTTCTGGAAAGACCACGCAGTTGACACAGTACCTGGCCGAGGGCGGATATGGAAACAATGGAATTATTGGTTGCACCCAGCCTCGCCGTGTTGCTGCCATGTCAGTGGCTAAACGTGTGGCCGAAGAAGTTGGTTGCAAGCTCGGAGCCGAGGTTGGATATACCATCCGTTTCGAGGATTGTACCAGCCCAGACACCAAGATCAAGTACATGACCGATGGAATGCTTCAGAGAGAAATTCTTCTGGATCCAGATCTCAAGAGATACTCCGTTATCATGCTTGACGAAGCGCACGAGCGGACAATCGCAACTGATATCCTCTTCGGATTGTTGAAAAAGACAGTCAAACGAAGACCCGATCTCAGATTGATTATCACATCTGCCACACTGGACGCTGAAAAGTTCTCTGAATACTTCCACGGCTGTCCCATTTTCTCCATTCCTGGCCGAACTTTCCCTGTCGAAGTCATGTACTCCAAGGAACCTGAATCTGATTACCTGGATGCCGCACTCATCACTGTCATGCAGATTCACTTGACAGAACCGCAAGGTGACATTCTGGTCTTCTTAACGGGCCAAGAAGAGATTGATACAGCATGTGAGATTTTATTCGAGCGCATGAAAGCTTTGGGACCTACTGTCCCTGAACTGGTCGTTTTACCTGTCTATTCTGCATTGCCCAGTGAGATGCAGAGTAGGATTTTTGACCCAGCACCCCCGGGTGGACGTAAAGTCGTCATTGCAACTAATATTGCGGAGACCTCGATCACAATTGATCAGATTTACTACGTTATTGACCCCGGTTTCGTGAAGCAGAACGCCTACGATCCGAAGCTCGGCATGGATTCTCTTGTGGTGACTCCTATTTCCCAAGCGCAAGCTAAACAAAGAGCTGGCCGTGCCGGAAGAACAGGGCCTGGAAAGTGTTTCCGATTGTATACGGAGGCTGCTTATCAGTCTGAAATGCTTCCAACAACCATCCCCGAAATTCAGCGTCAGAACCTCTCACATACCATTCTCATGCTCAAGGCAATGGGTATCAACGACCTTCTCCACTTCGATTTCATGGACCCACCGCCTACCAACACCATGTTGACAGCACTCGAAGAACTGTATGCCTTGTCAGCACTTGATGATGAGGGTCTTTTGACTCGCCTTGGACGAAAGATGGCCGATTTCCCCATGGAGCCTGCGCTTGCCAAGGTGCTCATTGCATCCGTGGATTCAGGCTGCTCCGATGAAATGCTTAGCATTGTCGCCATGCTGTCCATCCAGTCTGTCTTCTACCGCCCCAAAGAAAAACAGCAACAAGCAGACCAGAAGAAGTCCAAATTCCACGATCCGCACGGCGATCATCTGACCCTCCTCAATGTCTACAATGGGTGGAAGAACGCAGGCTTCAACAACTCCTGGTGTTTCGAGAACTTCATCCAAGCACGACAGATCAAGCGCGCCCAAGATGTGCGCCAGCAGCTGATGGGCATCATGAACCGCTACAAGCACCGCATCGTCTCTTGCGGCCGGGATACCATGAAAGTGCGACAGTCCCTGTGCACCGGCTTCTTCCGCAACGCAGCGCGCAAAGACCCCCAGGAGGGATACAAGACCCTGGTGGAAGGAACGCCCGTTTACATGCATCCCAGTTCTGCGATGTTCGGTAAACCGGCTGAGCACGTCATCTACCACACCCTCGTCCTCACGACTAAGGAGTACATGCACTGCACCACTGCTATTGAGCCGAAATGGCTCGTGGAGGCGGCGCCCACTTTCTTCAAGGTTGCACCTACGGATCGATTGTCGAAGCGTAAGAAGGCAGAACGCATCCAGCCCCTGCACAACCGCTTTGCTGGCGAAGACGATTGGCGTATTTCTGCCCAGCGGCGGCAGGGCAGAGGTGGTGGTGGTGGAACTTGGGGTTGATTTTTCTTGTCTTTCCAATATACCAGCCATGGTTGCAATCGCGAGTTTTTTTATTTCTTGCGTCTTATATTTCTTTACCATTGTGCTTTTGCATGAATCACTTAGCTTAAAATATGGGAGTTACTTGTTTTGGATCTAATTCTTGTATAATATCTAGATGGGAATATTATTGGTTGTTCCATCCACCATTAAGCATTCCTAAGCGACTTTACGTCCGCCCGGGGGTGCTAGATCAAAAATACTACTCTGCATTCGTATATTCTGTGTTATCATCACACACCTACAGACTCCACCTGAGATGGCTCGCGAACAAGGAAGTACTCCACCATGGGCTCCGTTCCACCATAACGGGAGTAGTCCACCGATACCGTATCCACCAGTTGAAAGCCAAGGTTGAGGTATAGCTTCAGTGCAGCTGGTTCCGACATCACATAGGTTTTTATTCCTTGTTGGTCTGCAATCTGCAGTCCACTTTGCACGAGCATACTCCCGATACCTCGACGCCAGAAAGAAGGGTCTGTTGTCAAATAATCAAGAGCTGGAGAGTGTTATCAGTCATCCGCCTACTAGTGATATATCGGTGTGCATCTTACTCAGAAAAGGCCCATCTGCCGTAATTCGAGCATCCGCTTCCTCGAGAGGACCACTGCGATAATCCATCATCTCCCCAACCTTTAGGCCTATAGGCTGTCCACTCCGGCTGTTCTCTTGATACTGCTTCTCATACGCTGCGCGGTTGGCGGGAGGCACTTCGGCTACCTGTGCTTCAAGCCAAACATCGCCCTTCTTTGCCAAAATTGGAGGGAGGATCCATCGCGAATACCCCACCACTTGGCCGGTCTCGACATCAATAACCTTCTGATGCCGTTTGGTTTCTGTGCTGGTCACCAGGCTCCAAGGAAGGCGCTTGATAGCCCCAGGAATAATGCGTTCGGCAGATGGATCATCCCACAGACACCTCCAGTGGGGATCGGTGAGACGAGCACCCATCATGGTTGCTGCAAGGCCCGGGGCATCTTCCGGGAAACAGGGTTGAATGACAAATGTCATGATGCAGAATGAAGAAAAGATTTGAAAGGCTTCAATCTCTGACAAGGAGAATCGGCTGGTGGGTGTAAAGAGGACGTGATCTAGAGATTGCTACTGAATATGATGGCATTCACTATCAAAAGGAGCAGACAGGGAGAGTGAAGAAGAGGTAAGAGGCAAGAGGGAACTATCTGACTATATACAAGGTCGTGACACCATGAGGGGCAGAAGGCCACATAACAAGTGTCCCGAGGGTGATGGGCAGGGGTCACTAGGCTTATCTTGAACAAGAACACTAAGGCAACAGTCAAATACCACAACCTATTTCTCACTCTAGCCGCTTTTGGGATGTGTATGGCGACTAAGTGTGCTACCCGGGACATAAACTCTCTCATTGGATATGACCTGACCGTTGTTATCACCGCCTTAAAGCTATATGCCAATTTCAATTTCAATTTCTTTATATTAGTTGTGATCTGGGTTGACCCTATAGAATTGATATAGAGCATACAATTATAAAGGATCGATTGAATTACTGCACTTGTAAATTATCGATTTATGGTAGGTAAGTGGATTTAATTAGAATGGTTGGGTGCTTGCATGGCCTTGTAGTGTCTTTCCTTTTGAGATGTCTTTTGAGATGTCTACATATACGAATGTCGTAAAAAGCACACTCGTATATATAATATTTGATAATGATGACTGCTAACCTTAGAGCCTCAGAAACCTTGGTGGAAGCATAAATTACTGCCTGGCAATATCCACGGATTATCCATGGATTATTTGATGAGAGAGTTATGTTCCGGGTGGCACACTTAGTCGCCGTACACACCCCAAAAGCTAATTGTCCGAGGTCGCGTAGCATACTCCGTAAAAGCTGATAATGATCGGCATGAAGAAACAGCAATAAAGAGCCTGTTAGCCTTGCTAACACCGCAGCAGGACTCCGATAAGCCCGTTGTATGTATTCAGGCCATTCATATCGCCGCCAACAGAGGATTAAGTGCCATTCCCATACAGGGTCATTACTAACAGGCTGTATAAGCCATCATTTCGAAGATATCGTGTAAAGGACGGAGAAAAATCGACAACCAGAATGTACAAAAGTAAGATGTTGTCTCCACTTATCGGAGGCTAATAGCACACCGCCCTGATATTCATCGGGCAGAAGGAGGCGGTGTATCCACAGTTTTGTACTGGGCGGGGAGCCCCCAACCAATCAACGAGCTGGAAATGTCGATGGTATCGGAACATCGATAAAAAAAAAATAAGTTACAACACCAACCCATCAAATCATGTCGCACATCACAGAGCATCCCTCTCGGGCGAAGAGAAGAAAGCTCGATGATCCTAAGCCGGAGAAACTGACTGTCACGTCTAATATCAAGTCTGCTGCTTCATTGCGTGACCTGTTGGCTGTCCAGCAAAATGCCCCGTTGGCAAAGCAAGGTGAGGCAGATCGCAAGCCACCCAAAGCTACACGAAAACTGACTAGAATATAGGTATAATCAAGTTTAAAGAGTTCCTACTGTCAATTTCACAGACAGAAAAAGAGAGCGACAAAGCAGAGAAATTGCGTGTCCTCAAGGAGTATTGCGATAAGCAAATCACTAACTCCGGGAAGGAGGATGAAACCTCAGTGTGCTTTGCGGACATCATCCAATCTTGGTCATTTGGCGATAGCAATAACAATGAGCCTTTATTGACTAGTGTCCCTTCTGTTCTCGCGATCTTTCTTAAGACGATTTCGTCGGAACTAGAGTTCCGGGAATTCGGAATCGCCCTGTGCAAGCATCTGCTGCAGAAAGACCAGCTGAGATTGTTCAACCGCGGTTTGACAGCAACCAAGTCTAAAGAGCACTTGATTTCACCATGTCTCCGTTTGCTTACGGAGATCGTGACTTTTGACGGAGGAGCAGTGGCACGACAGCTGTACCTTCGCCGGTACATTACCTTTAAGCGACTGGAGGTCTTTTTAACCCCCAACAAAGCACAAGAGATCTCAGAGGATGAGTCTAACAAGTCAACCCTCAGACGTAACGCTCAGCGATACCTGCTAGCGAACCTGAGAGTTCAGCATGCCTCTGAGAAGAATGATATCATTGAACAGCACAAGATCACCAGGTCTTTCCTCGAATATATCCGGAAAGATCCGCGGGACACTGTACTAGAAATTATCAAGGCTATTGAGAGGGACGTGGTACAAGATTCCGCTCTGTCTCGCAAATCAAAGAGCAAGTTTTTCAACAGACACAATCTCGAACGACTAGTCACACTTTATGGCTATGATCGCGAGTCAGACGAACCTAATGCTGGAGGTGTCATCATCGCCAATGAGATCCACCGAGTCATGATGAATGTGTGCAAAACTGCCGGACTCGGCGTTCTCCTCCCCGAGACCGGCTGGTATCCGGCCGGAACCGATCCAGAGACCTTAGCTGTTGATGATGATGCATGCATTGAATTGGGCCTGGATTCCCCCATCTACGTCGACAAATACCGAGATTCTGTCCCCGTGCGCAATGGTTCTCTTTCATTCCTCATCCAGTGCCTTCGGCCTGATGTCGATAGTCTTCAGATTGAACTGCTGGTGTCAATCTTCAGAGTGGCACCAGAGCTCGTTGCCGATTACTTCTCGAGGAAAACTATGTTTATTTCAGACCCCAAGGCCACCCCCTCGTGGATGGCCGAGTCCGCTTTCCTTTTCTCAACTGTGCAGCTGCCTGTCCCTGCAAACTGTGGCTGGAAGGACAAGCAGCCCATCCTCCCCCCGCCGGTTTCTATCGTTATTGAAAATATTCTCCCTCGTCCCCTTGGCCAGAAGATTATGACCCGCTGCCTCAACCAGAATGCGGAGATTATCACTCTGTTCGCCGTGCGAATCCTGACTCTCGCGTTCACTAAGCTGCGAGCTGTCCTTAAAATCTTCCAGGCGGATCACGGCCAAGGCCAGCTATTCTGGAACCAGGCTTCTGCTAAGCTGCTGGCAGAGTTCTCTCGTCGGTGCCCTGCTGTCAAGGATGTCGTTGTCCTCTTCCGGAGAACAGAAAAGGAGGACCTGACCCAGCAGGAAGCTGTTGCGGAGCTCTTGACCTGTTACTATGAAGTGATGCCGGACATTGCTTTGGAGGAAAACTTTGACGTCTCACTAGTCTTGGTTGACGTTCTCAAGCGCCTGGAAGCCCCAGACGTTAGCGCAGATGATTCCGAATCCCTTTTGAGCCAACTGCAGAGCATCCTCCAGATCGCACAACAGTCTGCTTCATTGCGTTGGTGGCAAAAGCCAGCATCCATGCAATACTCACCCTTCACCTCGATCCTGAAGGTTCTCATGGATACCTCAGACAAGGACTCTTCGCGCCGTATCTCTACCCTGCTCAGGACTGTTCTGGTTGATAACTCTGTTCTGCAAAGCTCCCCACACGCATTTGCCTCTGTCTTGTCCAGTCTTGAGAATTCCGAGGCTGATGCTTTGCATCAACAGCTGGTTTTCTTTGATAACTGTGTCTCCCGTGTCGCCAAGAAGCCCGTTCACTACTTGGATCTGCTACAGTCATTATCTGAGGATGCGTCTAGAACTACTAGCGCGCTTGTCGCTGCTATTGTTGAGCAATGGCCATTTATCGTCAAGAGCGGAGATGTATCCGCGGAAGCTGCCGTTGGAGCCTGGATCGCAAGTCTTCTGGGTAATCTGAAGCAGGCAGGCGAGAGCACCAAGGTGCTCAAAGCTGCTCGGGATGCGTTGGTTGAAGCAACTGAGACTAAGAAAATCAAGTCTCTTCTTAAGAAGTCCCTGAAGGAGGCAAATGATGTCGATAATGAGGACAAGATGGACATTGACTCTGGCTCTAATGTGCCTAGTTCATCCAACAAAACCTCTACCGTTGACCTTGATGAGATCTTCGGATCCCTGCCCATTGAAGGCACAACCCACAATGCCCTGAACAAATGGGAAAGAGAGGACATTGCAGAAGCAGTGGACCAAGGTCATGTCGCCGAGCTGATGCTCTGCCTCTGTTCTCAGCACGAAGAAGTCCGAAGACAGGCCTTTGCCAACATTATTCGCTTCATGGCCAAGCTTAAGGAATCTACCTACGCAGAATGGCGCACGGTGTTTACTCTAGCCGGTGAGCTCCTCGAGACAGTCAACAACATTGGCATGGAGAAGCCCGTCCCTTGGATTGTGGGCGAGTGCGCTGCAAACTGCCTGGCGGTTCTCATAGACCCCCTCCACAAGGTTTACGGCAAAGTCAACAAGTTCCTGCAGAAGGCACCATCCTGGGAAGTCGAGAAGATCCCAACATACTGGGTTGACAAAATCCTCCTACACGAGCCTGAGTTGGATGATGGGTATTTCGAGGAGATCGACTGGCTCCTCAACCTGTTTATCAAGGCACTCCGCACCGAGGCTGTAAGTTTCTATTCAGTTCTACACTCCAAAATCGCAATTGCTAACACATTGAATCTAGGATATGGAGGTTTACCGACGAGCCAATGTCTTCGAGCGCATCCTTTCCCTCTACCAGTCCCCAACCCTTGGTCCCGCAGCTCGACGAAAGATCCTCCACATTGTGTACCGCGCCGCCCAGGTCGGTGGCAGTACTACGCTGATCACCCGTTCTGGTGTCATCAGTTGGATCCAGATCCAAGCTGCAGAGGCTGATCCCAAGGAGGCTGCTCAGCTTGCGGCACTTGCACGTGCTTTATATGAGAAGTGTGATCGTGAGCGAGTTGATGGCTGGAGTAATGGGACTCTTGGACGGGTCGTTGATGAGATTCAGGCGCAAGTTTGAGGCATTGGAATTTGTACAATAGCAGATTGGATCATCGGCGTTCTTGCCTTTCTGGTCATATGTAGTTAGGTGAAATTAACCGTGTCAAATATCCACATATTTTTGTACAATATACTATCACGCATATCCTTTCAAGGAGCTACTGGTTTTGAAGCCTGGGTTCAGGACCACATTGGGAAGAAAGGATTGCATCACAGCATTTTCGCATAATCCACTGCGAGTCCGTAGTTACCCATTGACTACGACTCCCCCATTCGGATGCAAGCTTTGGCCAGAGATAAAACTACTGTCCTGACTTGCAAGGAAGACGAAACATGTTGCAACCTCGCTGGGTTGTCCCGGGCGGCCCATTGGTGTACCGCTAAACTGCTCCTTTGCGGAGGTCGTCATGGTTGCTGGAATTAGAGGGGTCCAGACTAGACATATAATTATTAGTTTTTATACATTTGTATTCAATTTCGGCCCGTTGGACTTACTTGGTCCAGGACACACACAGTTCACCCGGATTCCATTCTTGACTTGCTGGTTAGATAATCCCCTGGTAAAGGCAACGATGGCTCCCTTTGTGGATGTATAATCAAGCAGATCAGGACGACCAATATAGTGGTTGACCGAAGCGCAGTTGATTATCGTGGAGCCGTTCTTCAAGTGAGGAAGCGTGTACTTGGAGAGATAGAAGATGGGATGGATATTAGTGTCGAATGTGCTCTCCCATTGGGACCTATAGAAACGCGTTAATGTAAGATTCCAGCAGACCAGAAAAAGACATAGAAGATACATACTCTTCCAAATCTTTGATGTCGTCAATCATCGTTTGAGTCCCGGCATTATTGACGAGAATATCAATTCCACCTAAGCTCTTGAGGGCTGTTTCAACCACCTTTTGGCAGTTCTTTTTATCCCGGATATCGGTTGCAAAGCAATAACAGCTTTGTCCGGTTTCTTCTACTCGTTGCTTGGTCTCCTGCGCATCCTTTTCTTCTTCGGGCAGATACGTGATAAGGCTAGATGCCCCTTCCATGGCGAATAGAATAGCAACTGCGCGACCGATTCCTGAATCACCACCAGTGATGATGGCCTTCTTCCCAGAAAGTTTTCCCGCCGCTTTATAGGTCTGGTACCCATTATCCTCAGTTGGGAGTTGGCTTGAGGTGGGCTTGGGATCTTCCATTTCAGCTTGTAAGCCGGGCTTTTTGTGATGCTCGACAGGAATTTGATGACCTGCAGTACGTATTAAAAAGAGCGCAATTACCATTTAGTAAGATATTAACTTGCCCTTTTCAAACTGTGATTGGGGTCCCCGTGAGGGCTTTTCCACTTCCTGTTGCATGATAATTTTGGAGTATTTTAGTAATAAAATTAAAAATAAAACACTATGAAGTTTAATTAAATAAGAGAATCAAATAAGAAGATCAAATAAAGTACTTATATAAGATATTTATATACCTTTTTTTGTAGAACGTTCGATCGCGTCAGTATGACGCCTATCCATACCACAACCTGTTCATGTTCCCAAATCCTGCTTCAGCATCTTGCTCTCTTGGCTCTCTGATCGTAGATCTTGAATCATCCACTTGTTTTCTCCTTTTATTTTATGTACTATAGACACGGTGACATTGGCCAGTGAGCACATAAGGCCTCAATATCTCTGGATTAATGTGGCCCACCTCGTATACTTCTTAGTTGGATTCTCGAGACCTACGTTCTCCATACTCTAACTTTCTAGAATATTGTTCTTTTTATTTTTATACTTTAAATTCCGACTAAATCATATGTTATCAGAGTTAATATTCTAGCTCGTATCAATAGAAGGGTTATATACGCTTCTCTTGGACCCGCGCAGCGAACCCTCGCATCAAACCCCCCCCCCCCCCCCCCCAAAACCCATGCAGAGAAACATACTCCTCTATTCTTGTAGCCTCTGTTATGCTGTCAGTCAATTGGTCCATCACTTCAACCAATATGAATATATATGCCTACCACCAATCGCTTTTATTGTCGGTTCGACTTTTCAACAATTCGTTGAAATACCGCGGACGGCTCTAGGAAGGTCTCTGCCCGATAGCACTTCACACGCCCGGCGTCATCCTTTCGGACAGAGAACACAGCAAACCCAGGAATGGTGATTTCGTCGGTGTCCAGACTGTCTCCTTTGACAAGATACCGGATGGTCGCGGCTTGGTATATGCGAGGGGCGACATAGTCGAAGTAACGGATATCGTGAACCATCATGTCCAGTTGGCCGAGGACGGTCTTGAACATCTGTCGCACCTCGCTACCCTTGATCACGGGGTTATTTGCATATTGCATCTCCACATCGTCGGTCATGAATTCGTCCAGCCACTGATCGGCGTTGAGGGTAGCACTCGCTCGGTGGAACTAATCGATATAAGTCGGTTGTCCTGCTTTGTCAAAAGAAATAGGCTTACCGCTTCTAGCCAGTCCAACACAGCAGCGTTATCAAGCTCGGGGCCGGCTGGCATTATGAGAATAAAATGAGGGTTTCGGGTACGGGATATTTTAGGATGAAAAGTAAAATGGGCTTTCAAAGCTGGGGATTAGCAGTTGATGTTAGTAGGTTTATATAAATATTTTATATGTTATATAGACGGAACAAATGGGATAGGGGCTGGGGAGTAATGGCGTCGGAGAAGAATGGCTTCGGAGAGAAATGGCTCGGAGAGGAATGGCTCGGGAAGGAAACGATACAGCTGAGACCAGACTAACGATCTATGTGAATAATTTCAGGGATAGTTATTGTTCAAGCGACTACATGCAATGATATTGTTTTATTCTCGTACCGTTACACTTCCAAATTTACTCCCAAAGCTGATAATCCGGGAAATACTTGTCATGAATCCTCCGAGCATACTCCACCAGCGCTGGGTAACTTTTCACAATCTGCTTGGTTTCCGGAGCCCTTGGGAAAAGTCAGCATCATCAGATATATTAAGGCATAGCATGGAAAAGTGTATGTACTTACGCTCCACAGACCAAACCCGACACCACAAAGCCAAACAGCACTGCATCGGCCTCAGTGGGTGCATCACCTCCCCACACCCAGAACGGCCCCTCCCAATCCCGATGCTGAGCATACGCAGCCGATACCAACCCGTCAACAGATTCCCAGATTTCCTGCCGGAATGCGGCGATCTCCTCGCCCGAAAAGACGCCGGTTCCTTGACCCTGCAAGTTACGGACGTTCTTATTGTAGATTATGTTGCCGACAATCACCTGTACAGGCCAGGGGATGCTGGCCAGGATCTTGGAGCGCATGGCGTAATAGTTTACCACCCACCGCTCGTGGCCCTGGTAGAAATAGAGCTTATCCTCTAGTAGGGCCTTGAGGGAAAGATCCTGGGCTTTCTCCACGGGGGAAAGTCCACGATTGAGATCCTCCAGGTATCCAGACTCAATGAATGACTTTGCGATTAGGGTGGAGTCGGAGACAGATTGAGACTGCCCCTCGTGCTCGAGTGTGATGTAGGGCACCTTGCCCCTAGGGCCTTTCGGGGGTGAGCCTGCGTCAACGTTGTAGCTGATATTGCCAAAGCGCAAGCGGGCCTCGAGCTTAGTGACAAATGGTGACCAGGTGTAGCAGCCCTTTTCGGGGAAGCCCCGGAAAACGGTCATGGCGGGGGCTGACTTGAGGGACGCGGCCATAATGGGCGAAGATCGATGGGTGATGAAGGTCGAGAGAGAACGGTGATAGTATTTGGAGAGTGTACTCTTGGATATTGGAAAGAAAACAAAAAGTTGGGATTTAAAAAAGCGCTAGACGAGAGATAGATATAGGGAAGATAAAGCGACTAGATGTAGCCGCATCGGAGCCTAAATAAAGAACGTAAAGCGCGACGGTCTAGAACCAGTGACTATAGAATTATGACTCTAACCTAACGAATACGAACAATCTATAAGCTAAAACGGTAGTTTGGTGATGGAATTCTAGTTCTTCGGTCTTTGGCGGCCCGAACCTCAGCACGGCCCGGCGTCTGCGGCTTTTGGCCCTCGCCCTATGAATTACTGCATCCGGTTAGTTCTTCCTGTTTGGGTTTAGCGTCTTATACGTCACCTAACCTCCCTTTGATGCTCCGACTTAAAATATTCGTCGCTGCTCGCCATCCTTTCTCTCACTTTTCCATTTTGACCTTGCCTGACTGTTATGGCTAATTAACATAAAACACTGCAATATTCCCTGGAAATTTCCAAAGTGCTGAAGCAATGACACATTCGCTTGTACTTTATTACGCGGTCAATGATTTCCGAGGACACAGAGTATCCAAGGGTAATGTTGACGGAATACCGGTCAACGCTCTCAGAATTTCCCAAGATGATGGATTTATCTAAGTGGGCATGAAGTGGTGATTTCTCTCTTGCTCTGCTCATACCGCGACATTCCCTAGCACCCCAGCAATCCCGAGGCCTTACAATTGCAACAGCCCTAACCCCGCAAAGGCCACCACCGCTGCTCCTCCACACAGTCCCCAAACCCCGTTGTCCCATCCTCTTGGCCCCTGTATCGTAACCCATGTATCCACCACACATACAGCAGTCCACGCGGTCAAAATAACTCCCATTTCCTTCCATTTTCCTTCACTCCAAAACCAAAACAGGGCACCTGCCACGGCAATATCACGTATTCCAAGGAATATCATTGCTTTTTCGGATATGTCACGGCCTTCTGGCGTGGTAGGGATGACTCCGAGAGACCCTGCAGCAACGGACGGAGATAGAATGGCCAAGGCTCCGAGAGAAAAGACAGTCGTAGTAAGACCAAGGCCAATAAAGCGCCATGTTGAACGAGTGAAGAGGCGATTAGGGAAAGCCATTGTGCACCGGCTGCGAAAAATTGAATGCTGATTCTTAAAGAGTTTTTTTAGATAACCAAGCCATGTAACTGACGAATCTTGAACTTCATATAAATTAACACCTGCTTCCGGACATCTATGTCACTGCGGAGAGTTTAGAGATGCTCTCGAAGGGAGACCGTTCGGTTGATGAGAAATCAAAATCATCTGTAGTGATGCAAACTCGCCAAGAGTTTCATGAATGTGATACGGACTCGTTTTATGTGTACTAAAGAGCAGCGTGTGGGGAAGTGAATGGCTTGGAACAAACATAAAATGGGGAACTCAGATTGCGTTCGAGCTAAGTGGACCTTCCATGGTTGGTTTGCATTGGGAATGTTCAGTAATCATTAATTTACATCAGCATCAATCAGCATCAATCAGCTTCTTCAGGGAACAGAGAAGCCTCCAAGCTATGGATGTCCCGATGACTAAAGATTATCTGTTGAACATCATATGGCCTCAGGGTGGTGACGATCCACAGAGATTAAACTTCGCCCTCAAACCATACACGGGCCGATAACATCATCCTCAAAGCAAACCTCAAAAAAGTCGCCGAAGCTTCCGAGCCTCTTCCATGGTTCGTTCACTCCATTTCTAGGACGTTGCTCCGTCCTGCAGGAATGGCAACTATAGATAGGCTCGCAGGTCGCACCTGCTTTTTTTTTCTTTTTCTCTCCATGACATCAAGCTGTATCTTACATCCATCAAGGTTAAGGATCTGCTCTTAAGCCATTCATCATGGAATCTAAGAAACTTATCGTTATCCTCGGGGCTACGGGAAATCAGGGTGGCTCAGTCGCAGAGGTTTTCCTCCAGGAGCCGCAATGGCGTGTCCGTGCAGTGACCAGGAATCCAACCGGCACAAAAGCCCAGGCTTTAGCTGCCCGCGGTGCGGAAGTGGTCCAAGCGGACTTGGATTCACCATCGACTCTCTCGTCTGCCTTTGAGAACGCGAATACTATTTTCGCTGTCAGTGACTTCTGGGGTCTATTTGGTGATCCTGCCAACGAAGCCAAGGCAAAGGGTCAGCCGCTCAATGTCTGGGCTGCCAATCATGAGACCGAGCAACTAAAGGCAGTCATCGATGTTGCCGCGAGAATTCCTACGCTGGAGCGCTTCGTGTTGTCATCTCTTTCCGACGCGACGAAGTGGTCCCGGGGAAAATACACGCACGTCTACCACTTCGACTCGAAAGCCAAGGCAGAGGTGTACGGAAGAGAAACCTACCCTGAGCTGTGGAAGAAGACAAGTGTCTTCCAGGCTGGGTTTTTCTTGAGCAATTTTGTCTTGAACCCTATATTCCGGCCCGTGATGGTAAGCTCACTGATCGCTGTGACCCGCAAAATTATCACTAAATCTATTCAGACAGAGCATGGTACAGCCCAATTCGTTAGCAGTCTAGATCCAGACCTTAAACTGCCTTTCATCGCCGCGGAAGAAGATACTGGTCCAATTGTCAAGGCCCTTGTGCAAGAGAGCGCTGGGAAGAATATCATCGGCTATCGGGAATGGAGCTCCTTGCGCGAACTTTCGAAGGCATTTTCTCAAGCTACTGGGATCGAAGCAGAATGCATTCTTTCACCAAAAGGACAATCGAAAGTCCCCCTTCCGAGTGAACTCCAACTTGAATTGGACGACAATTGGGCTTATTGCAACGAGTTTGGATACGAGGGCCGAGATGACCCCACGCTCATCCACCCCAAAGAGGTGAGTTCGTTAGAGGAATTCTCAAGGTGGTTTTTTTATTTCAAATTGCTGATATTTCAACCTAGTTGGACTCGCTCCTGCAGCTGGACAGTGTGGTGGAGTACTTCAGGAAGCAGGATTGGTCCAATGTCTTCACACAAGGAAATTAATTTTCCAGAAGCCACTGCACATGGACGCTTTTATTTTGTATCCTCCATTATCCTTTCCAAAGATACATAATTTCGTATGTTCGTGGAGAAATTGGGATTGAAAAGTGACAAGTTGCCAGGTATTTACCTCTATATTATAGTATGGTATCAAATATACTTGCCCTATCGGGTTTTCTAATCAATAATATTGTCCTAATAGCTTCTTACCATCGGCTGGATCTACAAGTGCGTGGACAATACTATGTGTTGAGATGATCCCGTCTCCCATTGTGTGCTTGCAGACTGAGCGCTTATGTGTCAGATTCAGGGTACAAATACCCTGCTTTCCCATACTTTGAATATCAATATTTTTTTCTCTATCTTCTCGGTAGTAGTAGTCTCATCACCATGGACACCAACCTGACAAAAGGTCAGATGGAGAGGCAACGACAGCTCTCCCACCAGGCGTAGGAGCGTCACCGTCAACCCCCAGTCCGCCGTGCCCTCCGGGCCCAGACTCGAAACCGTGCGACGAACCTTCGATAACCCGGCGACAACGATGGAGGAAAGGGTCCCTGCGGTGGAAACTCTAATGGAGCGGCTTCAGGAGTTCCTAGAAAGCTTTAAGTAAAGGCACTTTAAAACCGAGGACAGACTCGTTTTATTCTAACTAAGTTAACAATTAAAAATTCTCTCTTCTCCACTTATTCTTTTCTTTATCCGGAATAACCTACAATCTTCTCTAACTATTCCCCTATTCTCCTCCAAATATCCTCCCAGTCTCCTCCTTACTAGTAGGATCTAGGTCCGTAGACTTTATAGAACAGATATCTCTAGCACTCTTTCTAGGTCATATGGTCTTCGCTACCGTGATCTTTACATTGTTTGGATAAAATATAATAGGTTTTAAAAATCCCAATTGAAATATTGATTATATTTCTATCTTACATTCAGATATAGGCCCTCTTTTCAGCCTCCTCCATAATAGCCCTGGCGAGGTTCCGCTTTTCACTGACGATATGTAAGACGGTTTTTGCTTTTCCGGGCCTGAAGCTCCTTTTTGTATAACTTGCTCATTTCTTTAAGCATAGCCTTCAGCCCTCGCCTTTTAGGAATGGGTGCTTTGGTTGGCTTTCGTTCTTTGAAAAAGCTGCATCTTTGTCCCTGCCGGTCAAAGTGGCAATTTGGACACGATGCCATTCCAGGCACTTTGACACAATTGTCGAACTTTCCATCTAACCTAACGCAATTGTCGCAGGCGTTCTCGTCTAGGAGCTCCCCAACGGCTTGCCCGACTAGGGCTTCGATATTTGTTCCGTGGAACCCAATTTGTCGGTCCCACTGACTACCGGTGTGGGGGGCTCCTCTTGAAGTTCTTGCCGTTCAATTGAAGGACCGGCTCCCTTTGTAATGGCAATCTGACGAGACGGTATAGAAGGGTGCCTCGTGTCAGGCTCGCGTTCAGCCCCCTTTTCCATTCGCATGCAATTGCTCGCTTAGCCCAGAAGCCTGGCTTTCATTCTAGTGCACCAAATTTGTCAAATAGCGGTGGGTTCTGGTTGGGGGCGCTGTCAAGAGCGTTTGTCCCGTTGCTTTCGGTTGGTTGAGGAGCTTTTCCGTTTGCGAAGGGGCAGAGCGGCCAAAGGTCAAATGCCTGATTTTGTAGGCCTGGTACTTGAATATGCCTGAATTATGCCTTGTCTTACATAGACTGGCAGAAATCAAAATAGTTAACTCAATTATAACAGATCACCCGTCGGCCTAGTAGTTCGTAAGAGTGAAGCTATTCCTACCATATAAATCACCGTATGCGCCTATTTCTAGGCGTTGGAGCTATTTCGACCGACCAAATCTCGAGAGAATAACATAAGGAGGCATTTTACGCGGTTTGGACGTTTTCGATGTTGGGGATTCGAAGAAACTGATGATTTATGGGGTAGGAATAGCTTCAATTTTGAGTAATATAGAGATTTCAAAGTCTCTTATACGTTTGCTTTTTTTACCGCCTTTATATATACGTAAAAGACATCTAAAAAGAACATCTAAAAAGACTAACAAAAAGTATATCTAAACATATCACCTAAAAAGATACGACAAGGCCGTATAACCAACCAACTATTCCTATATATGGTGTGTATAACTAGGGATAGCTTCAATTTACAGTATATGGTATAGAGCGGTGTCGAAAGTAGTCTATAATTCAGACATATCAAGGCATCATTCCTACAAAATCAGGCATTTGACCTTTGGCCGCTCTGCCCCTTCGCATCCGTTGTTAGTATCTTTCAAAAGATCCACTAGTCACTCGGCGTAGAGCTGCCGTACCTGATATGTCTGTATCCATGTTTCTCGAGTTTTTATCTGATATAGATATATCAATAACCCTCGGATTTGCAATAAGGATTGAAGCTGAAGAGATAAATGATGTGATATTTCAGGTTTGGAGAAGTTGAATAAAGGAAGTGAGGGATTAATAATATGATATTTCAGGTTTGGAGAAGTCGAACGAAGGAAATGAGTGAACTATTAAATTGAAGCTTTCGAAAAGGGTGTTCTCACTTTGTGAACGCAGCAGCGACGACTTAGTGCTCACTCATTACCCTTTTCAAGTGAGGGTTATAACTATTATATAAATATACATAGGATGACTGAATGTAGAAAAGGATCAAATCTCAAAGAAAAAAAAAGCAACCCTGCGATATGTATAAGATGAAAGCAGGTAACCGAAGGAACTGAGGTAACTGAGATATTGAAGATTTTGGGAGGCTATTCTCACTTGCTTGCGCGGGCGTTGATCATCACTACTTTGCAGCGACCACCCGCCGTAAACCGCTGGGCTCTCCTTCGTACACTCACCTACAATACAAATACATAAATACACAAATACAAAGGCATTCCTTCAAGTTGTCCTTTGACCAGTCCTTCTAGTCATCTTTCGGCCAAGGGCCAGTTGACTTCTTTATTAGCAATGCTGCCCCAACTTTGACTTGGTTCTACTAGACGGGATAACGTTGAAAATATTTTCTCAGCAAACGTTCTTGGTGCGATGCATGATACAGAGACTTTCATCCCATTTTTGGTTCCATCCCGTCGTCTATGTCTCATGCAGCTACTAAAATTGATTTCTAACGTCATCATACCATCTACCTAGGCACTGAAGGGTATAGGTCCGCTCAGAGAGTCTTAACGCCTCAAAAGGTATCAAGGTTTAGTCCCACTGCGCCGGGCCGGGCCGTTTGGCCGGACCCGGTTAATGTTTATGTACAGACTAAACAACTAAGAGTGATTGACACATTCATAATGTCAGTCCTTCTTTCAAAGGACACCGGGAAAGACAGCTGGGTGATGGATTACATTTAGATGGGACTAGCGTGGGTACATTTTCTTGAAGCTGGCTGGTTTCGCGGTTGTTTCTGCACCCGAATGTATCGATTCAGGCATAGGCATGAGCTCGGATATCATATTGGAGACTGATAAGATCTACGTGTTTGACCCAAATTTGATCAGCTCACTCCCGATCGTTCTCGGTATTGCTTTCAGACTCAATATGCCCCTGCCGTCATAATTGGCTTTTTAGAGTTGGATACTTCTCAAACTCGAATACGCCTCTTTCACTAGTTATTTACAACTAGACAGAGTACGTGGCGGGGATTTCTCTATTTTAATTGACAATTAAGAGGCAGGTGACACTCAATTAACTGGTATTTTGATTGAATGTTGCGAACATTCCTTTCACGAGGTAATCTAGGAACTGAGTGGCTTCAATAGAAAAGGCAACTGAACGATATCATATCGGGTTTTTGATATGCTCTTTTCAGTCACAATAAGACGGCCCACGTCTTGTGTAAGTCGTAGAAGGCGACTCTCCAAAGACGACTGTTTTGTGATGGCCCGTTGCGCGGCGATTTGCGAGCTTATCAAAAATTGCAAGTTAACAGGGCGATTTGAAATCACCACAATCAAGGTATCTACCACAGCTTGTCGTTTGGAAATATTGAGTGGCCATTTGACCTTCAGCCCCTCAAGCTTGGCCTTGGTACTGCCGATTGTGTGACACCATCCTGGGGGCAGATCGATTCCATCTGGATTTTCAGTTACTGCATTTATCTGGCCATTCACCTCCACTTCAAAAACAGACACGAAAACACTGTTGAGGTCGTCATGATTTTTTAGAGACATGAAGATATTGGAGTTCTCAGTGATGGAATCTTCGCCAGTGGGGTTGATGATTCTTCCCTCACGGCTATCGTCCACTAACCCAAGTTTGATCTCAAGGTCATGCTGTAAATGTTCATCCGGGCTGTCACAAGTTTGAACCAGAAAGTGTTGCGCACGAGCCACTCTATCTGCAATATCAACAGCTGCTTTGTACGTAGAAGGTGTAGGTTCCTTGCCATAGAACCGCTGCGAGAATATTTCAACCCCGGACTTGTTGGTCACAGTGAGTTTGCCTTGTTGCTGGCGAATTTCAAGTAGAGAGTCCCTCTCGCCATCGTAGCTGCATCTTACGAGCCTAGATTGCTCAACCTGCTTCTGAAGCGCGGCATTATCTTCTGAAAGAGAGACTGGCCATTTGTAGAGAGCCTCTTCGACAAGAAAGGCCAGTGCGCCTCCATCAGGCAATTGAGACAACCCATTCCTCCAAGTAAGTGTTGCGACGGCATCGAACCCACTCGCATCTGTGACTATAGCAGTGGCGATCTGAGTTTGCGGATTAACAAATTCTGACCCAGGTGGCATAACCGCGTAGGTGTTCTTCTCTCGGACTCCTGAAATCCTGCCAGCTTTGATTGTAGCTACATTGTCACCCTCTTGCTTTATGAGAATGGAAGTAGAGTCTTGGCCATCCAGAGAAAAAAGAAAGCGAGTGTGTGGTCCTTCTACTCGCGGATGCTGCTGTGGAAAGGACATATTGACTAATTCCTGTACACGAAGCATTACGGTCCTCCAAGAGATGTAGTCATCATCTGTTTCCTGGATCACGCGAACAAGAGCCTCGGTTAACGCGCCGAGTTGAAGCCCCGAATCACTTTCGTATTCATACGCGCTTTCCCAAGGTGCCGCGGCGGCAATTCGCACTGCGTGAGGATTGTCTCCCGGCTGTGTGCGTTCTCGAACCAATCCCTTATCCTGAAGTGACTGGATATGATGAGCAAGATCTTGATAAATAGTTGTAGGGAGATTTCTCCGTCTAGCATTCTTGACATAGCGAGAATCGCGCACCATGCGGCCAGAATGACAGCAGTCCATGATGATGGTAACATTCTGCGTTTTCTCTGTGGTATCAAGCAGCCATTGAGACAGCTCCTCTTCTGAAATCCCATGGAATTCTCCGGGGATCTCTTTATAGTCTATTGGAACAATGAATTGTAGGCGCCGTGGCTGACCAGAATCTTGCTTGTCTGCACTCTTTGCCGAAAGCGCTTCTCCGCCATGCCCTGAATAGTAGATGACAACTGTATCATCGGGTGAAATTTGGGATATGAGGGTGTGCCAAGCAGAACGAATGCCATCGCGAGTCGCTGCCGAACCACAACACTGAGAGACTTGGAATCCCCGCTTTTGGAGGACTTCAGACATCATCTCAACGTCGTTCTCGGGCCCCTCAAGATCGCCATAGGGACTTGCGATAAGTAGGGCGCGCTTGTTTGGGGGCATAATGAATATGATATTTATAATAGGTGGTAGGCAGGAAAGGGGTCCAGATATACTTTAATAGAGAAGCCAGATAGCGAAACCAGATAGCGAACACGGAGTGGAATCAGCTAAACAACCCCCCTTTCGTATCATGTGGCATTGGTACGGAGTTCTATTGTATGACAGAAATCCGGCCGTATGATAATGTATGGTATGGATGGCCGATATATGACGTTATATACAAAGAATGAGGTTGTAATTGCATTTTCGGTACTAGAGCATTCTTAGAAGCTGAATTTTACTCCTTGGCTTGAAGTCCAACCAATAATGAGCGAAGAGGAAGGGCGCACTATATGCCCAATTATACCCGAAACTTTAGCCTGAAATATTATACTCGTGATAACGGGGCCGCGACAGTTATAAATGGGCTAGTTCGCCCTAATAAAATACTATACTATACATCTGTACTGTTCACGCAGATACGCTTCTCTCTCCTACACTATTAAACTGAATTACGGCCAGGCCATGGACCAATCCCTTCAGGATGATAGTATAGGCACAGATGATGATGTCGACTATGTATCTCAAGACCCGATTCCCGCTGTTGATCTCAAAGAGGCGGAAATGATGGAAGTGGCAGACTTACCCCGCTATCCTCCGCGGAGGGAGCCCACTCCGAGAGTAAGAAACTAGAACATTCTGTCAAAAATGCCGCTAATTTTTATCGCAAGGGAATGTTTGGTGCAGCAGTCCGTAAACTGAAAAATATCCCCGCTTGTGTTTGGGTTATCAATCAACACTCAGAAGAAATCACGGTCGTGGTTTCGAAATACAAACCAAATCGTCTCCTAACGGGCATGGGATTAAGTGCCTCACCAAATGGAGTAGGATTAAACTTTGAGACTACGGTATAGTACACTGCTATAGCCCCTTACTCTTGTGACTAGGCTGACATTTCACAAAGACCTTTGTAGGACCAGCCTCACGGAAAACACTCGCAGCTCAAGACCAAGGTCGTGAGAGTAGTACCGCGGTATTCCCATTATGGACCCGCAAAGAAGGATTTGGTGTAATCAGCGTGTTCAAAGGACCCGAGAAGATCTTATATATTGAAAATGATAGGGTACCGCTTGGAGCGACGGTGTATTTTGCGAACAAGCCAGATTTGCGCATTGTGAAGTACCAGCCGGTTTCGGTGACTATCCAGAATCATTCATGAGGGTAGTGAGGGTTGTTTTATTATCTAGCTATATTATCACTAGCTATATTATATTGTGGGATGGCACTGGGATGTGTCAGGCAACTACGGAGAATCTCCGGAATACGAGGCTCCCACCCAAATATAAATTACAGCTGAACATGTACTCCGCTAGCAGCCACATCAACTGTCTCCGTACTTTGGGAAAAAAAAAAAAAAAAAAAAAAAAGGACCTAAGCATAGGCGAGTACTCTTCAGCCCTCTCCCTCCTCTTCCGGTCCCTACTATCGTAGACTTCTAGCACGAATTGTAAGTAGCCTGCACAAATAGCAACCGAAAAACACCGGAAGAACAAACTGACATCATGGACGCAGTCAAACAATCTAGCATATAAAATAAAAACAAGCGCTTAGAAAGAATGGATGATTTGCAGGAGGCTGTCAGCCTTGCTCAAACAGCCTTGGACGCTACCCCAAAAAACCACCCTGATCTTCCGTTGCGGTTACATTATCTGGCGAATGCCCTGGAGACCCGATATGAGCGAACTGGAAGTTTGGAAGATTTGCAGGAGGCAATCCGGCTAGAACAAATAGCCGTTGACGCTACGCCAGACGACGACCCCGATCTGCCACACTGGGTAAATGAATTAGGGACGTACCTATTACATCGATATCATTGTATCGGAGACTTTAGTGATTTACAGGATGCAGTGGGCCTCATCGAAAGATCTGTGGATGCTACCCCGAAAGATGATGACTATGTAGCGTTACGGTTAAACAATCTAGCGAGCGCCCTTTCAACCCGATATGATCGAACTGGCAACTTGGAAGATTTGCAAGAGGCGATCCGGCTAGCACAAACGGCTGTCGATGTTACCCCAGAAGAGGACCCTGATCTAGCACACTGGTTGAATGAACTAGGGATGTCTCTAAGAGCCAGATATGATCGAACTAGAAATCGGGTTGACTTGGAGGAGGCAGTGCGCTTTCTACGAAAGTCAATCGACTCTACCCAAGAAGGCGACCTTGGTCTGCCAACTCGGCTATTTAATCTGGCGAGCAACCTCTCAACCCAATATGGTCTAACTAGAAACTTGGAGGATTTGCACGAGGCAATCCGCCTGACCGAAACAGCCGTTGATGCTACTCCAGAAGATCACCACGATCTACCGTCCCAGTTGGCCAATCTCGCGATCCATCTGTCAAGCAGATACGATCGCACTGGAAACTTGGAGGATTTACACAAGGCAATCAGGCTGAACGAAACAGCCGTCGACGATACCCCAAAAGGTCACTCCGATCTACCGGTCCGGTTGAACAATCTAGTAAACGACCTCTCAACCCGGTACGATCGAACCGGAAATCTAGCCGATTTACACAGCGCAGTTCACCTGGCCAAGACGGCTGTCGACAATACCCCGGAAGGTCACCCCAATCTAGCGACCCGGTTGGATACTCTAGCAACCCATCTCTCAACCCGATACGAAGGATTGGGAAATTCAGACGATTTGCAGCAGGCAATCCGGGCTGCCCAAAGAGCTATCAATACTACACCGAATGACCATCCGGATCTGGCTCTCCGGTTGAGCACTCTCGCGAGAACTCGCTCCATCGGTTATGAGCAAACTGGGAACTTTGATGATCTGCAAGAAGCAGTCCGCCTTGCTCAAAAAGCAGTCGACATCATCCCGAAAGATCACCCTAACCTAGCCATGCGATTAAATACTCTAGGGGTCTATCTATCAACGCGATATGATCGGACAGGAGACTTGAATGATTTACAGCAAGCAGTTCGCTTGGCTAAAAGAGCTGTCTCTGCTACCCCATACGACTACGACGACCCTGATGTAGCCCTTATCTCAATTAATTTGGCTGGCTACCTCTCAATCCGGTATGACCGAACAGGAGATCTAGATGATTTGCAAGAAGCAATCCGGCTAGCAAAAACAGCTATCGATACTCTCCCAGATAACCATCCTGACCTAGGACACTGGCTAAATAGTTTATCAATTTTCCTCTCCAGCCGGTATCATCGAACTGGGGACTTCAAAGATTTACAGGAGGCAATCCAGCTGGCTGAAACAGCTGTCGCCGCTACCACAGAAACCCACTCTGATCTAGCAAATCGGTTACTGAACCTGGCTAGCAACCTCGCAACCCGATTTGATCGATCTGGAACCTCGCACTTGGATGATATACAACAAGCGATTCAGCTTACACAAAGAGCCATCGATATTACACCTAAAGTCCACACCGATTTACCACATTGGTTGAACAATCTATCTATTTATATGTCAAAAAAATACAATCGCACTGGAAATTTGGTTGATTTACAGGAGGCAATTCCAGTTGCTCAAAGGGCCGTCGACAATACCCCAGAGGATCATCCCGATTTGGCACCCTGGTTGAATAATCTAGCGATCTACCTTTCGATCCAATATGAACATACACATCAGCAAAACGATAAGGCCGCGGCTTTGAAGCACTTCTCACAATCACTCGATTCCCACAATGCAGCTCCGCGCCATCGAATCGAAGCTGCCCGTCGAGCGATCGACCTTCTTGTTCCGGATGGTGACTTTGATCGAGCTCAATTGCTAGCTGGAAGAGCATTAGATCTCCTGCCTCTCGTGTGCAGCCGCTACCTCTCCCGAGAGGACCAGCAGTATGCCATTCAGCAGATGTCGGGCCTAGCTGCCGAAGCATCCTCTCTTCTCCTCCAAACAGACAATGATCCAGCCCAAGCTTTAGAATACCTAGAGCATGGCCGTGGCCTGATCATTGGATATCTCATTGACAGTCGGGGCGATATCTCAGATCTATCCATTAAGCATCCCAATGAAGCGGATGAGTTCGATCGGCTTCGTCATAAGGCTTTTATGCCTATTCGAAAAGAAGACCCGCTTGAGACTCGCCGACGTTTGTTAGAAGACCGTGAAGAAGCTGTGAGACGCTTAGAGGACTGTCTAGCGGATATACGGAAACTAGAGGGGTTTGATCGATTCCTACTTCCCCCTTCTTCCGAGGCCTTACAAGCAAACGCCACCGACGGCCCGATTGTGGTTGTGAATGTCACATCTATCAGTAGCGACGCCTTGATTGTTCGTCCTTCTGGCATCAAGCACATTCCATTACCCGAATTTGGTATATCGAAGGCTAATCAATATCGATCCTGGGGATTGACCCGTAGCCCATCGAGATTGATTGAGCTGAAAGAGACAGGAGGGCCGAATACCTTTGAACAGCTTCTACGTGATTTGTGGTCCGACTGTGTTAGATTGGTGCTAGATGAGCTAGGGTTTCTATATCCTGCAAGCGACAATGCACTTCCTCGCATTTGGTGGATTGGAACGGGCCTTGCTGCCTCCCTTCCCTTCCATGCGGCGGGCGATCATTCACCAGGCTCACTCGAGAATTCCTTAAGTTGCGTCCTTTCCTCATATACACCATCAATCAAAATGCTACAGTTCGCAAGGGAAAAGACACATGTCACAGTCGGTGCACAGTCGGTGTTGCTAGTCACAATGCCGAAAACTCCTGGTGAAGATGATCTCCCTGGCGTGATGGCGGAGAGCCAAGCAATCCAGGAAGCAGTCACCACACCTCATACAGTAAAAGCATTGATTCAGCCTAGTGCAGAGGTAGTTATCCAGGGACTCCAAGATTGCAGTATCGCTCATTTTGCCTGTCACGGATCGTCAGACATGCGCGATCCCTCGAACAGTTTTCTGGCTCTTCAAGGGCAATCCGATTTAGCTGCCGACCCTCTTACAGTCAAGACGATCTCCGAGTCCCATATGAAGCAAGCATGGCTTGCATACCTTTCTGCCTGCTCCACTGCGGAGAACCAAATATCTGAATTGGCAGATGAAGCTCTTCATCTTGCGAGCGGTTTTCAGGTGGCGGGCTTTGCACACACAGTTGGGTCAATGTGGTCATCGAACGATGAAATTTGTGTACAAGTGGCTGCCATTTTCTATCGTGAGCTCATCACCGAGGGTGGGTTGGCGGAGGGCAACCGGGCTGTCGCAACGGCTTTGCATACGGCTGTGATGACTGTCCGCGAACAAAATTTGAGAAGGCCATACCTGTGGGCCCAATACGTTCATTTTGGTGCCTAAATCAAATGACCAAGACTCGATTTCATCATTAGCTGTTCATAAAGAAACCAGAATGAAGGGAAAGACGCAGACGGGGGGTCCATACTTCGAAAATTGCAGTCTCGCAGCCTCGAGTAATACAAATAAACAAGTCCAACCATTGAGTTGTGGTAGTTAACCGGACCCTAGAAAGTAATTTCAGTAGCCAGAAGGCTCACTATCTTAGTGCTGACGATAGTAGAATATTTAAGTGAGTAACCACACCAAGCTTCGGGCTTTGTTGTCCAGCTCCGTTCTAACCTGACATACTTCAAAAATATATAGTTAGTGAATGACAAAGTCATATCCTTTCGGTGAAAAGGCCATTGGCTCAATTTTCGATGCAAAAATACGCGCCTGCCATGACCCTTGTATCCTTCTCGTCATCTCAAGGTATCAACATGCGAAATGGGCATAGAACGAAACCTCACCCTGAAAGAAATTATCATACGCCAATCTACTGACGAAGTCGTTGTTGCCTAATCTTTGAGTCTAGGACTAGGATTTTCCGGCCCGTAGTTAACACGAACCATTTCCTAGGTTAAGACATGGCTAATTCAATATCTTTGCCTAGAAAAAGGCCAATCGGAGTCGACTTTGTTGACGTTGGCAAGGCTTTTTTTTCGCAGGGCCCCATAGCCCTATATGAAAAGGACACCTATAGAGCTTATACTATTCCTTCCGCTCATTCGGGATTAGCTCCCAAGGCAGACCGTCTCACTATCCCAGCAACATAGATACAGGTTCATGAAAGGTGTTATGTGTCCTTGTGAAGGAAATCGTGCATACAAGGGTCTCGGGTTGGCCAAGGGCTTGACAGAACTGAGAGGGGACAGGGTATAAGAAGGGTCGCTGAAACAATAATTATATATCTCAAACTGTATTTGCTGTACCCCGGCCTCTAGTTGAAGATCAAGGCAATCGCTCAGGCGAAGCCAGTCTATGTCGCAGTTATATCTTGGGGATTTGAATCTTACTTGCATACAGTCTCGATGTTGCCGTCACTATTCTGCACAAATCTATTAATTTATATCCTTCCTTCCCCCAGCTATTCACAGATATAGCTCAGGAATAAATACGATACTCCGGAAAGTGGAATTATTCACTTGAACTAGCGAAGGAGAAAGTGAACAACGATGGTACTTCCCATGTCGCGGATGAAACATCAGCTTTAATGTATGGATTTTGTAAACATTTGGGATGCTCAATCTCCTATTCTCATTCTATGCCTCGACCAGAAGAAGTACATCGACCACCAAAAGATCGAAACCCAGGGAACCAACTAGCGAAGTCCAAGACTACTTACAAATATCCTTGATATCGGCCCTTGAATTTGTGTTTGTGAGATTCGAACTGGCAAAAAGCAAGGCATCAGATTATCTCTCCCCGACAAAAGCAACTAGTACACCAAAATCTCCTCATCTTTTCCTCCCTCGTCCCTCCATTTTTTAACCACCTTCTTCATACCCGCCGCGATATTCTGAGCATAGTCAGGCCCAGCGGCCCCGGCAGGCAAATCCGCTGGGTTCCCCCTCACCCAAGCAACAGGTTCTTTAGCAACACCCGCAAATTTCTTCTTAAGCTCTTCAACCTGCTGAGGGTCATAGCCGCGACCGAAGATTACCGCGCGAGGAGGCCGGCTGTAATCGTGGGTTCCGATCTCATTGGGGCTCCGAGACTGAGGATCGCGACCTGCAAGCAGATGCGGGAGCTCAGCCTCTGCAGCCTCATATGACAGGATGAAGTGGATGACTGAGGAGCATTAGCACCATACTTTGTTTTTTTCAGGAATGTATATCAAAAACCTTCATATTCGGGCAGCAGGTGCTGGGAGATTGATTTCCCCATCGTGGGTATTCTGCCGCAGGCAACTACTGGCATCGGCTGAGTGAATGAAGACATGTTGCTAGAGCTGTAAGCTGTATGCTGTGCGCTGCGGATGAAGGTATTTCAAAGGATTGGAGATGGAGAATAATGGAGTAAGCTGAGGTTGATGATTTGATCTATATTCCTCGTTGCGGCGCGCTCGGTCTTGATGAGTTGATGACGTTCGGACGGAGGCCAATCGTGGCGACCCACCGATTTTTCGATTATTCAACTGTCCCGACGCCCCAGTAAAGCAACCCCGTTACGGCCTTTTCGCGTTCTCGGATTATCCATTACATCACTGCATGTCTTCAAGATAAGGAAAAGGCCTCAAAAGCAATACACGATGGTCGAAGCAATGACTGACGCGCCCGCTCCTCGCAAGAGAGGCCGGCCTCGAGCTAGGACGGACAATCAGCAAGGTCCCGAGGTGGGTACATCCCAAACAACTACAGAGCAAGTTGGAACTGACTCAAGGAATCCAGAGACGTCGAAAGCAGCTTCGCGTCGCGCAGCAAGTATATCGCAAGAGAAAAGATACCACGATCGTCAATCTGCAATCTCGCGTACAGGAACTCGAGTCGGGCATCGAAGAGCTCAGCGAGTCGTTCCTTTCCTTTAGTGATCTTCTGTTAGAGGCTAAGATTCTCCAAAATCAGCCTCGTGTCACAGCTGCTCTGCAAAAAATTACACAGCAATGCGTGTCGCTTGCCAAAAGTGGCTGCGACGAGGCCGAAAAAGCACCTGCAGCCCCGGCAGAAGTATCGCAATCGACGTCTCCCACGCTCAGCGATACTCAAGATATAATCTCAAATCACAATCCGCTCATAACGCAACTTGATTCATGGCCAATAATCGGTGACGCTTTCCAGTCCTCGTCGGACCTCGCCACTCAATGGCCTGGGCTGTCACAACTACCCCCCGCGCCACCCTTCCAAGAACAAGCAATGCTACCGTTCGGAATAGTCTCATCGTCTCCGAATATCCCCTTCTCATCCATCCCTAGTCCCACCTTGAATTTCCCGACCATAGTACCGCCCGACAGCCTCTTAAAGCAAGGGCGCTGGACGCTCTCACACCGTCTGGTCCGACAATGCTGCGAGACTGGTTACTATCTATTAACAAGATCATCTGCAGACGATCCAAGGGTCAAAGCAGTCTTCGGCAAACGATTGACCATGGACGAGCGCGACTGCTTCATCTTCGGATTCTTCGCCAACATGCACGACGAAATGGGAGACACGGTCGAGTTGAGTGCAAAAGTTCTCAGTTCAAGGAGGAGCAGCTACTCTCCTGAACAACTCACCGTTTCCTCTCGAACGTGGCAAATTGTCAATGAATCGGGTGCTGGTGAGTGGATGGATGCGAGTGGTGTGCAAAGGCTGCTACAGCAGCGAGGGATTCGTATTCAGGACCCGAGCTCGCCCGACTCCAGTCCCCGGTTCAATTCGGCTCCGCAGCTCAACGCCGCGAGCTTCGCTAAATGTGAGTAGTGCCGAGATCAATGGTTCTTTGTGTCTTCTTTTCCATGCATCTACTGACCTTGTCGTAGATCTTTCCCTCGGCCCTATCTGTCTCGGTCGCGGACCAGCGTTCCGAAAGCGCGATGTTGAGAAAGCCATTCGCCTTGCAACTCTTGATGGATCATCCTTGGGCGTTTAACGCTGTGTGCGAAATACCATGAATTATGTATAATAACAATAATTGTCTTCAATAGATAGAATACCAAATATGTTCCGCTCTACCGAGATACTGGAAGGACAGGAGGCAAACCCAGGCAGCTCGCGCCCCAACAGATCACCAGTCACCACATCTAGGAAGCTTTGAGAATGCAATATGGTCTTAATTACCTAATGAAACTATTACAACAGTCTAGGCTTGGCGCAAGTGCGCAATTTTATGATCTAGGATTTAAACCATCCTTTGTGCAGCTTCAATACCACACCTGAAGCCAACACGTACGCGTTCAACTTCGCACTCCGTCTTTACTCTTCTTCGAGTAAGGTATCTTGGCAATCTTTCACTCTTCAACACCATGCGTCTACGCAGACGCCCTCTTTGTCGCCTTGGTTCGCAACTTCATCATCAAGAACACCAGGGCGTAGAACACTCCAGCCCACAATACAACCAGTCCCGCATTCCTCCAGCCGTAGTACTCTTCGTTCAAGTTGAGTGTCTTTAAGTAGTCTTGTCCAGTAGTGTATCGGCACACCTCGCAGTTCTCCGTAGCGCCTGGGTTCAGAAGGTTCGTGCCACGTCCCATGCCTTGCTGATAGGTGGAGAGATAGTCGCCACATGTCTCGTTCGCAGCAGGATTGAAGACCGCAAGCTCGCCTCGTTCGCAAGTGATATCGACAGAGAAGGTGGTGAAGGTGAGGAAGGCGCCGAAGAGGTAGTTGAAGGGATCGAGGTAGTAGATCCTAAAATGTGATGTTAGCATTGATCTCGTGGGTGTTGATAGTCGTATGAGGCTTACCAGTATCTCCAGAACGCCGTGATCTGGGAGTAAGGAACGAAGACACCGCAGAATGATACGAGGGTGGTGATGACCAGCGGGTTGACGAGAGATGCAAAGGTTGCGTTGGGAGCGTACGCGGCGATCGATTGTCCAATACCGGTATACAACATCTCGTAAAACATCTAGATGGTTTGTTAGTTTGGAGCGAGGAGTCAACCAAAGAAGAGAGAACTTACTGCGACGAAGAATGTGCTGCCTGCCCACTTGGTATCATTTGGCAACCCAGCAGTCCAATACCAGCACACAAAGTACAACACACCGCAGACGACCAGGTAGGGCAGCTCAGAAACGATCAAGCCAGTGACAAATGGCACCCAGTGGTAGGTCTTACTCTTCTTCTCGCGCGTCTCATACACGTTGCGACGATCGATGAAGATAGGCTGAAGCTGGGAGATGAGACCGGGGGCCACAAACAGGAAACTGAAGACCGTGAAGAGGCGTTGCTGGAGATCGCTGACGCTGTTACCAATCGACCAGAACGAAAAGCCGTTGTAAAGAGACAGAAGTATATGTAAGATGAGCTTGTTGTTGATATACTCGGTGTTGCGGAACAAGGAGATGTTCATGCGGTGCGTGACAAGCTTTACCTGCTCCCAAATGGGCGCTGCGAATTGATGGCCATCGTCGATAGTTCTAGGCGGTTTGGCGGCAGCATCAGCGACAAGAGTGTCAAGCTCTTGAGTGATCTTCTCGTGTTCTGGCGAGTTGAGCCAGACTTGGTTCCAGTCCTTGCCCTTAGAAAGACCCCCTGATACGACTTCAATCATGTGCTCAGCAGGGTTGGCCTCTCGGGGGCACGGTGCGCCATGATCAGCGAAGTATTTCTTGACGGTCCTTGCATGATAGCCGATATCGCCAAAGTATACGGTCTTGCCACCCTTCGCCAGTAGGAGGAGGGTGTCGAATTGGGCAAAGAGGTCGGCCGATGGCTGATGAATCGTGACGAGGACAGCTTGTCCGACTTCCGCGAGTTTGCGCAAGAAGCGTACCGTGTTATTTGCAGCTTTGCCATCGAGACCAGAAGTAGGTTCGTCGAGGAAGATCAAAATACTGGGCTTAGCTACGAGCTCAATACCAATCGTGAGACCTGATAAGTTGTTAGTGTCTGTCTCGACTCTGTTCGATGGATTCAGACTTACGCTTGCGCTGTTCGACAGAAAGACCGGCACCAGGGCGACCGATGAGGGTGTGCTCGAGATCTTCCAACTCTAGAAGCTTGACAATTGTGTCCACATAGCGGAGCTTCTCCTCGCGGGGAATTTCACGATTCTGACGAAGAAGAGCAGAGAATTCCAAAGCCTCGCGTACCGTGGACAATGACTCGTGGACATCCATCTGTTCGACGTAGCCAGCAGATCGTTGGAAGGACACAGGGAGCGGGCGACCATCGACTAGAACGGAGCCATGAATGGTACCATCAGTCTTGCGTTGAGCTAGAACGTCGAGCAGTGTAGTCTTTCCGGCCTGAGTGAAAATTTTAGCATATATCCATCTGTCAATCGTATTGCTAGTGCACTTACACCCGAAGATCCCATAAGAGCACCGAGCGTACCGGGCTTGACAAATCCTTGAACGTTGTCGAGAAGAAGACGATCCCCATGCGGCGTCTTGACGGTGTAAGTCAGATTCTTCCAGGTAAATACCGATGTGTTGTGGACGAGCTGGTTGTCGATGGTTGCGTCAGACTTCTCGGAATCGGAGCCGGAGTTCTCGGATGGCTTCTCGACAGCCTGGGATTCCTCATCCGCAACCACGGCCTTAGGTACCTTTTTCTGCTTCTCACGGGGGATAAGGAGGCCGCGACCACCTTCGCCTATTTGCTTCCACCTAGAAGTGAAGAAGACGGTCATTGCCACGAAGAAAACGTACCAGGCGCAGAGAATGCCAAAGTTGCGCCAAAGATTGCTGTGGCTGAAGGACATGGAAGCCAGGTATTGGTCACCAGTAACGCTGGTTGCTCCAGGAGGCGCACCACGGACGCCGGTACATGCTTGTCCGCCTCCTGTTTCGGGGCTGTATCCTTCGCCATTTGGAACCAGGAATGGGCCCACACAAGGAATCACTTGGTCGTGGAACTCGTTCGCGAGCAATGCTTCGAACGCGTAGGCCATAGGGTCGATCCAGAAGAACCAAACGAACCAAGGGTGCATGTCGGGCTTAGGAATCATATATCCTGCATATGTAAAGGCAGCGACGATGGTGAATCCAGAAGCTTTAGTTGCTGCGTCGAAATTCGGGAAAGCGGCACCGATGAACCGGAACAGCTGTGTCATAGCTAGGGCCGAGATCAAGTTGATAAGCCAGAAGATGAAGAAAGCCTGGGCGGTGTACTGGAATCCAGTCATAAAGTACAGCACAATTCCAAAGTGCGAGATTTGGAAGAGCATGATCGGGATGTCGGTAATGACCTGGGCGAAGACAAAGGCAGATGGATGGTGGAGAGCGAAGTCTCGGTGTTTGGCTAAGACGGGTCGGCCGACGAACGAATCTGTAACCTCGGCGAGAGCGATAAAGGTAGGATATAGTAGAGAGAAGAAGAGTGAGCCTCCCTTGATAAATAACCCTGCCGTATTGTCCGGAGCATTGTAGAATAGTGAGCCACCGATCAGCGCCTGAACGATAGTTGTGGCTTGCTTGATAAACAGAGTTTGCTTATCGCCCCAGAGGATCTGAAATTGGCGGATGGTAGCCGTCTGTACCTGATGGAAATACCCTGCGGACTCCGCAGCTTTCTTCGGGAGGTTCTTGTGCTTGTCTTGAGCCTCCTGTTCCTTGAAGTCCGCCGTATTCTGCTGAGCTTCGGGGCTATTGGGGTAGTCGAGCTCGGCTATCATCCTTGGCTTGATAGGCGAGTTGTTATAAGCAGCGAGTAGCTCCTCTGTTGATCGAGGAAATCGGTCCTCAAAGTCTGGGGCAATTGTACGCACAGCAGGCGCTGATACGCTCGTGAGGAAATCCGACTTGTTGGCTGTAGGGTCGTATAGGAAGCCAAGATCCTTCATATATGGCACAGCTTCGTCTCGAGGTCCGTAAAAGATTTGCTTGCCGTTGTCGAGAATCAGAATCTTGTCGAACTGCTCGTAGATGCCATTACCAGCTTGGTACAGACTAGCAATTGTAGTGAGACCAAAAATATCTGTCATAGCGCGCATAGCTTTCGTCCAATCTAGCGCAGTGCTCGCATCGAGACCACGAGTGGAGTTATCCCAGGAGAAGACGCTGCCTCTAGCCGCAAGGCATTCGAGAATGGACACTCGCTTACGCTCGCCACCCGAAACGCCACGAATGAACTCATCTCCGACCTTAGTATCCTTTGTATGTGTGATACCGAGAGACTTCAAGAGGAATTCTTTATATATTTGGGCGTACTCCTCCTCGTTCTTAATGTCCGGTGGCAGGTGGAAGGGCACCTTCAAACGTGTGGCGAAGTCGATGGTGTCACCAACTGAAAGAGCTGGAAAGAAGATCTCCTCTTCTGAGTTCATGATGATCTGACCACGATATTGTTTGGCTTCTTGACTGGTCATTGAACCGAACGAGACGTCGCCAGTAATTTCTGCGAAGCCATTTCTGTGGTTTGATAGAACGCTAAGCAGTGTTGTGCATCCGGCCCCTGGATTTCCAAGAACAAGCAACATCTCACCGGGTTTGACACATCCAGAAGAGTTGTCGATAATGGTCCTCAGGGGTGGGCTCTTACTGCCCTTTCCGAATGGATTGAATTGAGAGAGAACATTTTCGTTGTAAAGGGCATCACTGCTGATGCCCTTTACTGTGAGGTTCTGCCATGTCACACCCAGCTTCTTCGATTTCCCACCGTTAGTCTCGTTACGTTGTCGTATTTGTAGTATATCTGGAGTGATGGGCCATTGTGAGATGTCTTGGGGGTCGGTCTTTTGGCCAGATTCGTCGTCTGACTGCTCCGCGCTGGAGTTGACGATAGGGTCCGCCGTTGGGGAGGGAGCTCGTCCGGAGGGCTTTCCGAGCGAACTCGTCTGGTACATCGCTTTCTTGGGGTCGCGATTGACCTCCATGTTGTGGTTGTTCGGATTCGCTAATTTTCCAGACTTTGACAGCAGAAGAACTTCGATGGAAAAAATGCTGGAGATCAGACAACTGGAGTTGCTAGTGGGAGAGTAGCAACATCACGCACAAGATATAAGAACAACAAAGTAATGGGATATATGACCATAGTTAACTTAGCTTCTGATTAATAATCCGATTCAAGGCCCGGAGCCCAAAGAAGCCCTCCGTCTCATCCCTTATTGATGTGCTAAACGAAGAGCATGGGACATCTTTTCGACGGATGGGGTGATTAGTAAACATCTCGTGTATTAAGGGTTTCCTAACAAGTTCAACCGTCTTTGTGGAATCATCAGGCATAACTTATTCGCTCGGGTTGATTACTATACATTCCTAGCTCTAGTTAAAGTTAACTTACTCACCAACTCATTACGGAGTAGATACGATGAATAGTGGGGCTTGATTGCTAGAGCCCCCTGCCCTATTTGGGCGGGTCTAACCTTATAAACTCTGGCCCCGTAGATCTAGATCGGTAGTTAGACCGACTAATCAATCACATTCATTGCGAGCTACGATGATCGAACGACTAGAACCAATACAGTGCGTCAATAAAGACCGACTGGACCCACTTGTCCCCAATGATCATACTCATCTTTCTTCTATAGGAATTTCTTTGCCTGATCCCAAGTTGTTATTAACTAACCTATCCGCTTGATTATTAATTTGCGCTACTAACTAACTGACTACTACAGACCTTTGCTCGGAATGTTTATTCATATTTCCAGGTGGCGCATCATTAACTAGAGTTGATGTGATTGGTCAAAACCTTATCTTTTTGGTCCCCGGCTGCATCGCTACTAATCATAACGTCCTGACTTTGCATAGTAGATTTAAGCGAGTGTAGGTTATAGTCGGTCCGAATGACAGTTAAGCCCTCTGGGAATGTCGGGAAAGAATGGTGACTAGAAATGGAGAGCGGCGTAAGTCTTGGAGGACTGCGGGCTCGAGATTTCCGTCTGGGCCAATCCCATGTCACTGTAATAGAAATCTCCACTTTTCTCGACAGATCTCTCTCGGTATGATGAATAAACAGGTAAAGACTGGTTAATTAACTTTCGACCCAACACCTAACTGACTATTGGTTCGCGGTCAAAGCTTGAGGTAATCGATCGACGAGGATTTCCAAAAACAGCGTCAAGATACTCAATTACGAGTGTGGAGAGGCATACATAAGTAGAACAGACGCCGTGCACCCAATACCCGTCACCAATTGATGGTGGCCCACCAGGTGTTGAGAGTCTACGCATCTTGTCTGGGGTCCATAATTGATTTGATTAAGACCAGGCAGGCATTGGGACAAACTTGAGGAGCTCAGTAGAAATTTCCTTAGGATGCTCTTCGTCACCCTCCTCTTCAATATTGTAGATGGAAGTATATCCAAGATTTTTATATAGCTTAGATCCTATCTCCGCGGCGCTCACCCCTTGGATAACGTTGTCGAGCTTGGAAAGGCCAATACCCCATTCAACAAGCTGAGTACCATGGCCTCGCTTCTAGCACGTATGGTTCACAACGAGAATGTCCATTATCGAGAAGTCGGCGTAGTATCTAAATCATGGTTAATCGGCCTTAAGGTAAAACAAGTTTTGAGACCAACCTCTTTTTTTATACCACCAGAGATATCACACCGGGGGATTGAATGCTTCTTATTGGGGTCACGGCCTAGGTTTGGCGGTAGCTCTGGGTATTCACCTCCGGGGACTTATTACATCTTGTTTCCCAGTTGAGCAAGTCTTGATTGTTGGGTTTTCTGTACCTTCACTCAACTTAAATTAGCCAAGACGCTTCGACAGCGGTTACAGATTAATGCTCGCAGCCCCAATAATGACCTTGGTACCATCGGCAGGAGGCGTCCAGCCATTTTTGGATGAGATTATGGCTTCTATGCACCCGTCTTCATTGGATTTAAAAGCATCCTCGGCAACTAGAACAATCATTTCTTCTTTCTTCAGAGCGTCACTGAACTGTTTTACGATATGAAAGCAATGTGTCTTTGAGGCTATATAGGGTACGGAACCATTCCCATTCGGCACTGCCTTTCTTGTAGCGCTCAGTGACTACCATAGCATCGGATCGCACATCACCGTAGATAATATCCTAGTTCAGTCTGTGGATTTCCTCCCGTTCTGTGTGTTTCCTAAACGCATCTCGCACCCATGTGGAAACGGCTCTTTGCCGAGGGATCAAGGAAGGAACAACCTTGAAAGAGCAAACAGTAGGAATTTATTGAATGCCTGGAGAGCATCGTGGATTGGGTAATTACATAGGTCCTCTTAGAATCACTATCACGTAAAGGGTAGACTAGCTGCTACCTAACTAATGCTGGTTAAGACTACGGCATTCTGATACTTAGCCTTGCTTTAGTACAGCATTACAAGTGTGAGAAGAATCACCAAACCTACATGTCATATATCGATGGCTCCGGAAGCCCAGTTGTGCTAGTGTTTAAGGATATATCCTGGGGATCAGTTCAACTCTTCAAGCTCCATATATGAATTGATATATAAGCGAATAGATTGAATTCGATGACACCTGCTGATTCAGCGGTGGTACAGCTCCAGGGCCGAGGCTTCGGGCTTCGTCCACGTCGGGACACCGCATCCCCGGGGCTGTGGCAAGAAAATTGGCTGAGAGGGCATTCCTTATGCATAGCCTAGAGACTTTGCGGGGACCTTCTTCCATATCATATTAGCGGGTTTTGGCGCAGCCGCTAAACCCGATATCCGGAATGTAGAGAGCTGTAGATTCGGTATTGTCGGTTTCTGATGCAATGACTTTCAATTCGAGCTTTTAACCTTTTATTCCACGATATAAAATCTGAACCGACTCGAACTAAATATTTTGTGACAACTTACAAGGGAAGTTCTTACACCATCAACATGAACTCTTACGTCTTAACACAGGTCGTGGCAATTTCGTCATCATTTTGGCTGTCAGGTATGTATCTATCCATCTCGAATAAAGAAAGTGCAGGATACTAAAAATGTCAATAACACAGGTGAAATATTCACCTACTCATGGGGCGCAGTCCCCGCAGTCTTGGTCGCCACTCCAACCTCCCAGCATTTAGCTGCAACGCAGTGGGCCGCATTTTACCACAAGGGACATTCATTGGGCCCTCCTTTCGCTATCCTGGGAGCAGGGAGCTTTATTTGGCTGGCTATGAAGTCGCATTCCTTGTTGTACTGGGGGGCTGCAATCCTCAATATTGGTATCGTGCCATGGACACTTCTCTTCATGCTACAAACAAACTCGAGCATATTCGAGGTTGCAAATATGAAAGACTCGTCAGAAACCCCCGTCCACGATGAAACACAATTGGCTCCCCTGCTGAACAGATGGGCGAGTCTCAACACCATTCGCTCGTTTTTCCCGTTTGCAGGCGGTGTTTTGGGATTGCTGGCAGCCTTGCGCTAATCCCCATACCGCCTGTGCTGGATGGAACAACCGAGTTTTGTCACTGTCAGAGCGTGAAGTACTTTGGCTCGATGGTCTGCTGCTGCTCGCTATTTTATCCGACTGCTATCTGCTTGCGTGCCGCTCCGACACCGGCATCGAGGTGTGCGACCTGCTCACAGACCCCCATCGGAGCGGTGCGATATGGAAGGGCGGCGAGTTTCAGCGGTAGCACGGGCATGACGCTGGCTATCGGAATGTTCAACGGCGGAGTCACAGTGTATAAAAGTGCTTGACGATGAGGAGCCTCCCGCGGGGCTGGAGAGTCACGAGTAGCCAGCGGAAGTTTTGGACTTTGTCTTCCTTGGGATTGCAGAAAAGTCAATTGAAAAAGAACTAAGAAATTATAAAAAATCTGGATGAAAGTAAATAATTATTTGATGGACAAAGTAGCTACCATTAATTAGACTTGCAGTACCTTGAAGCGGCAGGTCTTGGCATGTGCTTATATAAGCCCAACCCCTCCGAAGCCGACAGGTCCCAACGGATTCGGAATATCTGCTTACTGCTCTGTGTAAGACGACCAGAACCTCGAACCGCTATTCACCTTTGCGAAACCTTTGCACAGCTGACAAGATGGCCTCCAAATCCAATATCAATCGCTATCTCAAGCAGTCACTGGACCACATCTTCCAAAACAACAAGAAATGGGTCTCGTCCAAGAAAGAGACAGATGCCTCCTTTTTTGACAAGCTTTCTGCTGGACAATCGCCCGACTATCTGTAAGTAACATAGACATGACCTTGTGCTGGTCAAAATTGTTCGTATCGGAACACGTCTAACAACAAATCAGGTACATAGGTTGTAGCGATAGCCGTGTCCCCGCGAACGAGATCATGGGTCTGCAGGCGGGCGAGGTCTTCGTTCACCGTAATATCGCCAACCTAGTGCCCAATGTCGACCTCAACGTCATGTCCGTGATCAACTATGCTGTGCGACACTTGAAAGTCAAACACATCATTGTGTGCGGCCACTACAACTGTGGAGGGGTCAAGGCGGCCTTGACACCTGCTGACCTAGGGTTGCTTAACCCATGGCTCCGAAACATTCGCGATGTTTATCGCTTGCACGAGAAGGAACTCGACGATATCCCCGAGGAGCACGCAAGATACAATCGTTTGATTGAACTCAACGTGATGGAATCGTGTAGGAATATCATCAAGACCGCGGCTGTCCAGCAGAGCTACCAAGAGAATCAGTACCCCATCGTTCACGGTTGGGTTTTCGATCTCGGCGACGGACTGCTGAAAGACCTCAAGGTTGATTTCGAAGCTGAGTTGGCGGATGTGCAGAAAATATACTGTCTGTCTCCGGGTTCCAGCTCGGGACATTGAATGATCCCAGTCACAATTGTCAACTGCCAGTCACGACTTAAGTGTCCGGTTTGTTGTTGCTCAGCCTGTATCTTTCAGACTGCTCTTGTGATTTGTTCCCTCCTGTCTCCATAGAGCTATACACATGTCTTCGTGGCAGTCAGTGATCTGTCATAGTCAGTTTTCATGTTCATCGATCAGTTCTGCTTCTGATTTCTTCTTTCTTCCTCTCTGCGCGTAATAGACATCACGCATATCCACCATGCTGTTGTAGAAAATGTGAATAGGAAAGAAAGCCATGGAATGAATGAGTGGTTCGTTGAGAGAGAGAGAGAGAGAGAGAGAGAGGAAGGCGGCCTCAACACCTGTCTTAGTGGTTCTGCTCCCCTTCCGATACTCGATAGGCCTTCTCAGTCTCTGAATCATACACTATCCCATGGATATGTAAGCGCCCTAGTGTAATTGCACCGGTGACTTCGGGGAATTTGCGTAGGTTCCTGAGCACGAGCAGGTAGCCGGTGGGGATATTGAGAACGGTGCAATCTTTGGCATGACTATCGGAGCATCCAATCCATAGAACCTGCGGGGTTTCCTGTTGAAGGGTAGGTATATGGTTTGCCTTAAAGAGGCTCGGTAGTCAGCATCTGGATCCGCGTTTCGCACATGCTAACTTGAAGGGTGAGTAAGTAGTGTTGTGAAATACTGCAGGGCTCAGAGGTATCGCGGGAAACAAAAAGGAATGTCAATTTGCAAGAGGATTTCGGCAAAACACTGTTCACTAAGCTGCCGATCGTTATCCGAATAGGTGTTATGTGTCTGTCGAACTGCCGGGGCCGATGGGTCGGGTCCGATATATAGCCGGTTCGGCCGAAAGCTCCACGTTTGAGGCTAACCCGTTTCACTTCCAGAAGGGAAAGATCCCGTCTCCAGTCAACTTTTGGGAAGGCCAAATGAAGTGCAAAGTGCAAAGTGCAAAATACAAAATACAAAATACAAAATGTACGGAGTAAATATGTGGGCGACTCCTTATGCATTCAAGTTTGGGCTCCCGAGGTCCTTAACTTCCAAGGCACTAACGAGCAAAGTACTAAGTTAGACCATTCATTGCATCCCTTGGACAAACTAATAGCCGGACAGTTTGCTTAGGGTTTTAAAGTCTTCAATTCGGGACGATAGCCTGATGGTAACTAGAGCACTTTATCTCCCCTCCAGGTAATTCAAGTCTTGCTTTCATTTTCGTGACCATGATACCACCAATGAGCCGCTGTTGGTGCACCGAGTGATTATTCTAAATCTTGAATTTCCATTTCTTCTAAATCGTCACTGTCCATGCCCCACACCCGAGGAGCAAAGGAGGGGTTATTCGGTTTCGTCACGACCCGATTGTCGTCGGCTCTGAAATTCAATTCGATGAAAAATTTTGGAGTGATCGGTTTTCGTAAAACGTACGCTTGTGGATCACAAAGTAAACTATATCATCTGGCTGGATAATAAGGTAACCACAGTGCCTAACAATTGCCTCCTGGGCATCCCTATCTTCTAACTCACATAGCTCTACCAATTCAGACATGTTGAGAGGACGATATGCGAGCGCTGTAACCTAAAGAACTCTCTTGCACTCTTAGCTGTCATTGGATGCATATAGTCTCTCTTAAAACTTCCTATAGACCCCATCTAGATCTTTTGGTAATTGTCGTACGAGGTCGACAAGATTTTTTGTCCCGCATTTTATCAGTTCTTTGATAACTGGACTTCTGCGGGGTGGCTGAGGAGCTGGAAATCCCGACGATTTAGCAATGTCTCACTTTATCTCCTATTCCTGTATCTAAGTGAAAATCCAGGACTGTTCTTCATATTGCAGCGGCGCGAGGTGACGTCGAAACCATTGGTTTACTCACAGCTGCGACAATGAGGGGATCAAAGGCTGGTGTGAAGGACGTCGATGGCCGTACTGCAGCGGTGATATTTGTCTCCAGGGGTCAAGCGTCATCCGATTTTGTCACTGCGTTCCCCAATCTTTTAAATGCTGTGAAAAACCTCTCACAGTGAAAGCTTTACATAAATAAGATTGCCTGGCACAGATTTTCTTGTGACTTTTAATGCACACTGGCCTATATGATAAAATTACTCTCTATCTATATTCAATATTTCCGTCAGATTGCCACCTAATTTCATAGTCTATCCATGGATCTGACTCTGACTTACATTATCCATATAACGTTGACTTGAAAATTTTCAATTACTTCGACTGGAACGGAATTATTGCACTGACGTTTTGTACAACCTGGATATTTGTTGCTATACAAGCTGGTTGTATTGGACCTCAACTCCAAAACGCCTGGTGTAATGCTTCTCGGCCACATTATGAAGAACCTCTTCTACCGAGCCAGTCAACTGCGCTAAATTGCCCTCGGACTTGAAAATGAGGAGATCAACTAGAGTACCTAGCAAATTACCCTCGTTCCCGGGGCCTCTTGCCAATCTATATCAATATACAATACATGTCCAGATCAAAACGCGACATAGCCGCCCGTAAATAGTCCCGTTGCCAGCCCAAAAAATGCCTGCTCAGATTGAGGCTGCTTTGCGAAAGGAATGCATTCGCTGACTTATAACGCGAAGCTAAAGGGCTTATGATAATATAGCTATTAAATCCTTTTTTACCGAAGTTCCTCTAGCGTGGAAGTGTGTAAACGCTCTCGTAACCTCATTTCTTCGCATTCCAATTTTTCATAGCAGTCACTCGGCACCTCTTGGCGCCTCCGTGCGTAAAGTGCTGCACCCCGTGCTGCTATAAAAGTTGGATCTATCGCGAGTTGAATTTTGGCCGTGGTAGTACCAAGCGAGAGTTCCGACATAGACTCTCTGAGGGAAGCTAGGAAGCGAGGGTGTGTGACGCTTTCGCCAGCTAGCAGGATATGCGTGATAGTATATTCAGACTCCCGAGGAAGGATCTGGAGTTGTGAACGAAGACGATCCCAAAATACGGTTTGGTCTTGATCATTCCCGAGAAGATTATCCAGGCCAAGCTCGTAGTCCACGAGTTGCGCCTCAGGACTTGAAACGTAAGGGAAAGCTTCACTAGTAGTATAGTCCATGATACTATTGTATAAGAGATTGTGGTTGTAGGAAACCACAAAAACGGTAGGAGCTGGCGAATTTGCAAATTCATCCGCGCATTGGAAACGATCTAGGTAGTTGATACATAAACCATAACCGTTCGCTGCATACACAGCATCTCCTTCCACTAAGCGAGAGGGGTAATAAACGCTGTCGCGTAGCCACGTGCGCAAACCTAGGACTCGGAGTGCAGCGTTGACCATAGCCGGGGTTAGCGCCTGGAAACCCGGCTCTGTAACAGCAACCCTATCCAGAGGCTGGGAAATTGCCTTTTCGGTGGCGATTTTCAGTTCTTGGAGTAAATCATTAATAATTTCGACACTGTCTGCTTTTATCGGCTGCCTAGTTTCATGTTCAGCCAACGCCACCAGTCTCTCCAGGGCGACGAGACGCTCGGGAAGAGATATTCTACTAAGCAGGATGGAAGTTCGTGCATAAAATTTCGAGTTGATTGCAGTACTGGCTTAGATGTAGCGAGGCGTGCCATAAGCTCGAGGTATTCCGGATTCCCCCAAATCTTGGCAACCTCGACAACAGTTCCATTGTAATAATTCACCACGGCCGTCCTAGATGCTATCAGATATTTGCCTTTGTGATAAACAGAAGTCTCATGGTCATGGGGTTAATACAGAATCTCTTGTGAGAGGGAGGTTGGGGATCAGCACGTCTTACGAATAGCGTCGGATCATTGTCTGCTGTCAAATACCAGTTTCTATCGACCTTGGACGATATCGAAAATTCTGTCTTTCATTGCCCTTTTTTTTCGCTATTTATGGGTCAAATCAAAATAGACCCGGTCTCATGCAGTATTCGTAAGGTAATGCTGACACCTTATTACCTCGAGCCGCAATTCATGCAAGCTCGGATTTCCGTCTAGATTACATTTTCGATCTTCTAACATTAAGAATATCAAATTATGAGCATATGAAATGGTACTATATCCAACCTGGAAACACACGACCCTTGAATCCATTGTACCGAATATTGCGCGAATTCCACATGCAAAAAAGACAAAAAAACAAGTAAAGTAACAAGGCTAAGAAAGCTAGACCCCTAAGTTAGGGGCGGTTGCTTCCTGTAATCGCCTAGGTAGACTTTATATTGCATTGAGAAAACATCGCCAAGGCGGAACGGAACGCGAATTAGACTAGACTTAGGTCGTTGTAGATTTTCAGGCTACACTTGAGCAGAAGGTTTCGCCCCCAACTCGCGAGATTTGTACGGCATGTCCTGTCCTATTTACCACATGCTGTTTTCTACTGCATTGTTATCATAGTCCTCGAGATACTGGCGACGTGAGAGAAAGGCAAGAAATCATTTAATTGTGGGAAATAGGAGGGTTTAATTCCCACAAAGCTACCTCAAGAGCTCGTGCTATCGTTTATGGTTTATGCGATGGGATACTATAGACCAATTTAACTATCACTCACCCGTAGCTGCGCTACTTTGAAATAATACTCCCTCGGCCCACACCTGATGGGGGATATTTCCCTAGCCAACCTGAGGCAGATGTATACTTCGAGACGAGTTTCCCCCCCCCTACAGGGATGTTATTGCATTGGTGTATATTCGGATCCTATGAGGTCTTTATCGTGAGCTTAGCGCCAACTCGGGAAATTCTTTCTGGGTCGGTCAGTGCAACTTCGCTCCCGTCGCATCCACACTCACTTGAATAGCATGGATGTCTTGAGGTATTAACGACCTTTACCAATGGGACCTCGGCTAGACTGGGAGACAAGGTGGGCTAACTCGACAGAGCTTGAAGGAATTGGGACAAAATTTGAACCTATAAAGTGCCAACTAGATCCAGTTTTCGAGTGATACAACTCGTTTGGTTGGATAACTTTCTTTTGCAAATCACGCAAGTCTAGCTTCTTGTTGAAGGGACTGGAGAGTACGGCGGCAAGAGGGGAGTTTCTGAACGAAAGAAAAATAGCAAAAACATACAACAGCATGTCTAAGTTGGTGGTCACCTAGCGCCCACGGTTCGGGCATGGGCGGCTCGTCGCTTTATTCAGGGCACTCAGGACGGATATTCACCCACCTGAATATTCCTCACCCAAATATTCAGCCCGTACAGCAAAAGGTACAATTCCTATCATGACTAAAATAGCTACAAGTATCCTTCTGTTCCCCCCCTCTTTTTTTTTCCCTATCTCTAGTCTCACTTTATCACTTTAACCTCGCTTTGTCACGATAAGATACGTACCAAGGACCTAACGTTGAAATATATGCCTAATATTGTAGATTTCGGGGAGCATAGTAACAATGAAATCCAGCGGGCAGTGCTACTACGAATAGAATCTAGTTATAGTCACACGTTACTTATTTTTGACGAGTAAGTCTTAGCCCTAGGAGTAGAGAAGTAAATCGCTAAATTGTGCCTCTATCCCTAGTTTTATCAAATTATATCTATAGGCAGTCATTCCGCCGGACATTAGAGCTTATAGGGCATTTCTGCATCTCTCGAGTGGGTTGCAAGAGGAATAGACGGTCGGATCGAAGAAAGACCTAAAGTCGAGACGATTTAGGGATTTTTTAGGAAATTCTCGACTAGCATAAAGAGAAAAAGAAACTTTGAATTCCCACTTACCACTCGGACTACAATCAATAAGGTCTATACTAGCGTCATTTTAAAGCAATCAGGGCTAATACTAGATAGTATATCGTGGGTGAACTAAAGATCAAGATCCCTCTCTTAACTAAGTAAATGAACAAAGATAGCGGTGTATCCTAAATGATTTAACTATCTTGATGACTTAGTTATAGTGTCGAGACCACTATAAGTATCGTAGAACCCCTACCGATTGGGCTAGAGTCTAGCTAAGCCCAATCAGCGGCAAGAGAAATAGGAGTCTGCCCTGACTTTGCGCGGGCATAGGGTATAGTGCTAGGGCTAGCGTGTTTTGGATTAGGGTTCTAGAAACAATCTTCTTATGCAAAGCATGGAAGCCAATTTCGAATATAGCTGTATCGTATGCAAAAGGGGAAGGAGTGAATGTCCCAGTCTTGTTGAGATATCTGGGGTCTGATGGATGCTGCTATTTACTCCAGTCTATATATATCTCTCTTTTCTTCTTTTTGACATTGAAATGTTTTCGGGGAATGACAAGAGTAAGACATTGCCTGAGGGACAGCCAATTCCCACTGTTGTCGCAAACGACGCGAATGAACATAATGCGGATGGCCGATACTCTGGGGGCAGCCACAAGACGTTTTCCCCTCGGTAGGTTATCCAAGAACGATCAATGCTCAGATCGTATCCTCTCAATTGTGATGAAGGAACCGAATCCTCAAGGGAAGGTGGGGCAGGGCCAGCATATTGTTGATAGGATATACCAAGACTAGCATGGAGATGACTCAAGCTGTTCTCATCCAGCTGGAGACCCTTGCATGCATCCATATCGAAATCAGGCGACGAACAAATATCGAAAATTGATATGCACTGTACAGTAGCTGTGTCCCAAATTTGAACTAAGCCAGGGACTGGCATTGTTGCGTGTTTGCTGCCATCTTTCGATGATCCAGGAGGCTTAGTTGAGTCAGTATAGCCCTCAAGCTTACAGATACTCTGGGCAGTGGTAAGGTTCCAGATTCTCACTGTATTGTCCCGTGACTCCGAAGCTAGACGAGTTCTATCCTTTGACCAGGCCATGGATATAACTGAAGCACTATGCCCACTGAGAGTGGACTCGCAATATCCCCTGCTAGGATTCCATATCCTAACTGTCTTATCGCGTGACGCTGATGCAAGCTTGCTTCCGTCCTGCGACCATGCGATGCAATTAACCCAGTCGCTATGCCCTTCAAGAGTGGATATACACTCTTTGTTGACAATGTCCTCTACCCTGATTGTATTATCGTCTAGTACCAATGCGAGCCGGTTCCCATCTTGCGACCAGGTAAGAGAGGCGACTAGTCGGGCGTACGTCTCAACACTGAATACACGCTTTCCCGTAGTTGAATCCCAGACCTCAGCTATATTATCTTCTGAGGTTGTTGCGAGTCGTCTTCCATCTTGCGATAAGGCGATAGACATTACCCGCCTACCATGCCTTGTTGAAATAGGCTGCACGGCTGGAACAGCCCAGATGCGGACCGTATTATCTAATGAACCTGATGCGAGTCGACTTCCATTCTGCGACCAGATAATAGATATTACTGAATCACCATGTCCGCTGAGAGTGGACACGCAATCGCCTGTGTCTGAGTTCCATATCCTGACCGTTGTATCGTTTGACGCTGATGCAAGCTGGCTTCCATCTTGGGACCACGCGATAGAGCGGACTTTTTCACTATGGCCCTTGAGAGTAGCGGTATACTGTTTGGTGATTGGGTCCCATATCCTCACTATATTCCCCTGAGTAATTGCGAGGAGTAATTTGCTTTGTGACCACGAAACAGATAGGCTTGAGCCCCAACGGAACTCAAGGGTGGATATGCACTGTCCTGTGGTTGAATCCCAGATTCTAACCGTACTATCCCAAGACGCTGTGGCAAGCAATTTTGTGTCTTGAGACCATGTAATAGACGAGACTCGCATTGTATGTTCTTGAAGCGTAAATAGACATTGCCCGCTAGCTAGGTCCCAGACACTAGCTGATTTGTTTTCAGACGTCGTTGCGAGCCGGCTTCCATCTTGGGACCAAGAGATAGACGAATAGCGATCGTTATGGCTTTTCAAGACCAATGTAGACTTTCCAGTGGCTAAGTTCCAAATTCTGACTGTCTTATCCAAAGACCCTGTTGCAAGCTGGCTTCTATCCTGCGACCAGACAAGACATATGACTAAATCGGCATGTCCATCAAGGGCGAATATCAATTTTCTGGTGATCGGATCCAAGATCTCCACCGTCTTGCCATGTACTATGGCAATTTGAGGTTCATCTTGCCACCAGACGACTGACGTGATTGAACCATCATTTCGTTGAATTGTAGTTGTGCACTGTCCGGTGACCGAGTCCCAGATCTTCACCGTCCCATCCCATGACTTTGTGGCAAGTTTGCTTCCGTTTTGCGACCATACGATAGAAAAAACAGAAGCATTGTGACCCTCAAATGTTTGAAGGCATGGACTCCAATCATCTTCAACTGCTGGTTCATTTAGAACCCAGCTTATCTTCTCCTTTTGATAGCAAGCTCTTGTTAAACTCTTGTTTGGGCTGAATATGAGGGATGAACTGTAGACTTGAAGAGGGCTGCTCTCAATTGCTACCTTATGGTACTGTATAAATCGGGACGCATCTCGAACTCGCCACAAAAGTTCTTGTGACACACCCATTGTCTGATAATGCATTTAGTTGTTAGAATGGAAATTCATTCAGTCATAACGGCCACTAACCTGAATTATCTTTTCAAGCTTCAATATCGCAGCTATTCCTCTGGAAATGCTTCTGAGAAGGCTAAGAGCTTCGAGCCAGTGAAGATAACTTTGTTGTAAAAACGTATCCACAGCGGCCCAATCAAAGATTTCAGAGCTGAGATTTTCACCGGAATAACTGTCCTGGAGGTGGTCAACCCAGTAAATACATGAATAACCTAAGGCACATAACGGATCTGGGTTAGGGCGTGCGACTTGCTCAACTGGAAAGCCAGGAGACCTGATGTCATATATGTTGCAGTGAAGTGTCTTGGAAATGACTTGTAACGAACGGGAAAAGATCATGTGGTGTTCGGCTTCTATTCCTCTTACTAACGTCTCATTCAATGGGGTTTCGAGTAGAAAGTCTTTTGCGGACTGATGAACGAAGAAGATATCACGTTCTCGAAGGATGAGAAATGAGCCGCAACCTCCAATCACTTCTGTCAAGAATTCGTTATCATTAGAGACACCATCGGGTATGTCGACTAATGCTGGAAGTTCTTCTAGTGTAATTGGTCTGTACACAGCTATGACGACGCGTAGGATTCGTTCATAAATTTCGATCTCTTGTGAGCCGCGAACCTGTTCAACCATCCGCCTATAGAGAGGTTCAAGTCCCGGGGGAAAGGTGTCGAGGAGTTCAAGAGCGTTCCACTTTCTTGCTTTAGCTAGCTCGTCGCAGACCAAGGCTACCCAGAGGAAGGTGCCATGTGCGTTTGACAGTAAATGACGACAAATTGTTTCACGAACTCCGTCCTCATATTTCTTCCGCTCAGCCAGCTTTTGGACTTTAAAGTGGATGTATGTAGCGACGGCTGCGGAAATAGCCTCATCAACTAACTCCAGCGAAAGCATTGCTTCCTGGTTAACCATGGAAAGCTGCTCTTCGATTGCTGGCCAATAACGGCTTGAGATAAGCCACTTGATATTCAAGCACGTATATGACTTCTGAGTAATCAAATCAAGAAGTAGAGGCATGCCTTCTATGCATTCATCGAGCGCATCAATGATGATGTAGGATCCAGATAATATCGGGTCTTCTAAGATGTCGGAAAAGATCTTGGATAAAGCGTCCCACGCATTAATACCCTCAAATAATTGTTTCCCGATCTGATCATATTGTCGTCGCACATAGGGGATAAGCATCGGTAGCTTGTCAACGAGTTGAAAGATTATTCCCCGTAGGATTGCTGTGGCATTATTTACTCGTGCGTCAGCCGACTGGCAGAAACAAAATAGAATGAGAGTAGTGTCAGGCGTCATTTTGATCAGCTCATCAATGATTCCGCATAGGAGCATTGTTTTGCCCTTTCCAGGATGACCCTTGATCCAGAGCAGCCTTTGCTCTTGATTGTAGCACCAATCTTTGAATTGGTTGTTATCAAGGATCCAGCGGTAAGAATCTTTTAGTAACCCTCCCTTGGTTCTTTCAATGCGACTCTTGTCATCGCAGGGGTTGGTTATAAATAGATCCCGCAGACAGGCTCGGTCTCCAGCATCAAACAAACGCCGCTCATTCGGTGACGAAACTCTCGATGAAAGGCGGGCTTAAGGCCATTATTAGCTTGAATAAGATATTTATAGAAGTCGAGTGCTAACCATCCTCACAAGGCTGTGCGATCCATCTACTCAACTCTCCCAGTAACCTCTTGAACCCATTCTCTTCGGTAGACCTGAACTTGACCATATTTCGATGGTTTGCATGGATACTAAGGGGCGTATAACCTTCAAGGGTGGCTGACTCTTTAGACACAATCTGTCCAACAATAGGCATGGGAAGTTCTTCAAAGAAGCAGGTTACTTCAAATCTCCTGCCATCTTCTCTTAACTGGCGGACCATAGCTAAGAAATCAAATTGAATCGATTGAAGAAGCTGACTGTCTCGCTTCAAAACATCCAGTAACGTTGTATTGGTTGACTTCACAAGGCCAAATACAGAAGCGGGAATCTTGGCCCAGTCCGCCATCCAGGCTCCTTTGTGGGGAGTGCCCATGAATATGACGCCCTTGGTACTATCGAATATATCCCGAAGATGAGGCTCAGGGTTATTCCGCGAAAGAAGGATAGCTTTTTTGCAGACAAGACCACCTAGGCTATGTACGACAAAGATGAGCGGGCGAGATGATGCATTACATGCGAATCGATCGGTTACTAGATCATTGAGAAGGTTGGTAGCGTGATCGATCAACCGGTTCGATGATGCAACCACTTTTCGAGTTATATATGCATCATAGCCATAAGTCAGAATGCGAGCCCGGTGGAGTTTCGACGGGAGGAATGTCTTCGGCCACGGGGTGGATTTTCCGTCGGCCGTCCAGGTGCTATCGCGGTCCCCGGTCAATCCGTGAACAAAGCAGATATCTACGATTGCATCCGAGCAGTCGTGCAGAAGCCTCGTTCCATCTGGAAAGCAAGAGGCGGTGGAAGATTTCGACGCGCCGGTATCTATCTCTTGGGAGAATCCTGCTCTGCCGAGGCTTGTTTCTTGCAGCTTCTGGGGTGTAGCTTTAGATGACTTTGTCGGTCTGAGAAGGCTTCTCATCGTCTCGAGTAGGATAGGTAGCCCCAGCAATATGGTCACAATAATACTAGCATCTGGCACCTCGTGAATGAGACGACCTTATTGCCTGAAAGAAAGGTTCCTGGGAGTACGAAGACAGTAAGGGAACTTGATTGAAGTCGTCAATTTCCATCCATATGAGAATAAGGAAAGATAGAGATAAGAGGGAGATCTGCTTGCACGACTGGGCGCCTAGCACCTCTCAACAGAATTTCAGAGGTGCGGGGCGGGCGTTAAAACATGCACGGCTCACAAAATCTGAGTACCTAAGCTGTAATTTTAATTTGTCAAAAGCCAGATCGTGGCTATGTGCAGATGCCCAGAGACCGGCGTTTCAGATGCATTGAGGCGACCCATTAATGATATAGCATAGTCCAGCTGGGAGGGTCAATGCGACAGTTGCCTGACGAAGAATAGTTCTCAACCCCCTCTCGCCGACACTCACCCTGGTCGCGCAACGCTAAAGCGGCGCTCAATTAAAACTCGCACGAGCGGCACCCACCCGACTACTGGCCGCAGATAAGCCTCACGCCGGTGAGTTAGTAGTGGGGTAAGTGCCCTCCAGCGAATTTATATTTAATAACAGATTTGATTCTCCAAGGCGGCCCTTCTTCTTTTTCTCTCCTACTGTCATTTGAACACTAGGAGGACATGTGCCAATCGGTGGAAACTATTACCAGAGAGTTGTGATTAAAACAGCACGCCTAAGTAAAAGTCAGCATGGGAGATGGGAGGGGAAGGACACGTCAGGGTTTAGGGGCATGCAGGATATTCAAGTGTAGAATAGTGAGTGGTGTTCAGGGCATACAGGTAAATAAGCTGAAGGGGCTGAAGAGTAAGTTAAGTAGTACGGCGGCAAGAGGGGATTCCCTAATGAATAAAAAAAAAATGGGTGAACAAAAAAACATACAACAGTGAGGATTCGCTGGTGGTCACCCACCCAACTACTAACTCACCGGCGTGTGGCTTAAGTACGGCTGAGCGGACGGGAAGCCCTGTTTTCCACACCCTATGGTCGTATGTATCTTATTATTTATAAAGACAGTTTATAAAGTGTAATTAACTATGTAATAAATAGGTAACGTATACAAGCGAGCTGCGCAGTCCGGAACACCATAGTAAATGCGACATATGCTACACTTATATTTCAATAACAAACGCCTTTCTATTATATGTTTATTTGCCGATAGCCATTGATAGGCCTTGTAAGCAAGAAATACGAGTTTTAAGGAAATTGAAAAGCGGCATTATTGTTATATTGAAAATTACGTAGCTCGAACTGAGAAATATATATATCGGGCTGCGCAGCTCGCATATGGAATACGTTAGCGAATGAACTTCTTTTATGTTGAAAGGAGTAGTTATTAACAAGTTAGCAAATCTGGGCAAGAATCAGCCGAACTGCCATAGATTATGGGTGTATCACTCGGGAAGGGAGGTTACCAATAGAGCCCAAAATGCCATACTGAACGAGGAACAGCAAATATTCAAGGGCTATGTGAAGCACTATGTTCAAATTTCACGCTTAAGGAGCCCATGGTAAAAGCTGTGTCACTGCCGTCATGAGTTTGTATAGGCAGAACTAGTTGAGCAATCGATATGAATTATATTGTGGCTGTTTGAAGAGAACTAGAAGAGGGTACTTGATAATGAAGCTACGTTGCATACCGAAGGCCATGATATCGTTGAGATCGCTTAACCATTTGATTTGCCCCGAAGACCATATCCAAGACGAGATTATCTCAACTTTTTTTCAAGTCTTTCACAGAATTCTCTAGTCTTTGATAATAAAACTAAAAATACCTTTCATTTCAATACACTTTCACGGCGTCCTCACTTGGGATTTCCATCAAGTACGTACCTCATTCATTTGACAACCCACCACGCCCCCGACGTCTTAGCCACGTTAAATCTTGCTGATTTTCTTGCCGTACGTGTCTCGTCTTCCACTTTTCCCGCCTAAACCTTTCTGAATTGACTGTTGAATTTCTCATTTCACACATCATCACTAAATTAAGACAGATCATGCAATACTCACCTGAGAGCCGGTACTTCCTGCTCCCAAGTTTTCGCATTCGTCACACTTCTGCTTCCCACGATACTCCGTAGGGAGCAAATTATCCCACGGACATAATCGAGGGGGTGGTTCCTTGTCTCGACATCAAGGAGGAGACAATCGTTTTTCCTTTAATAGAGAACGACAACCTGGACCACTGACTCAACAAGTACTGGATAGATCGTGCTGTGTAACGTTTTGCTCGATGATATTCTGAACGCTCGCTTTTCTGACTTTTCCGATGCCAAAGGGTCTCAGATCCGACTAGCCAGGTCTATTAATTGGTTAAATAGGACTTTTTGATGCTTGGCTGGTCGTTCAAAAGCATCACTACAGAGGCTGCAATTATGTAGATGACAATAATGCTTTATCTATCAGTCAAGTCATCTTTGGCAATGTGTTGCCAAATACAACTCGGAATTGGACAGACCCAATCATCTAAATATGCTTTGCTAGTCCCCCATTCTAGGGTTGCGGCACGGAGGGCCTCATGCTAGCATTCAAGCGCGATACCGCTCGGCTAGCAGGATTTGAAATCTCCTCGGTCTAAACTCTACCAAACCATCTATAGATTCAAACATCCTAGCTCGTTGCTTGAGGGGTTGTAAAGAGATTCGGCCCCTGGTCACTCCATGCCGTTCATTAAGACCGTCTTGGGCATGCAATTAGACCTTGGTTTCTTCACGTATGATGCCTCGTCCCCCTGTGATAAGAAGATATTCAATTAACTCAATACTGTCAACATAGTCCCAATGATGTGGCCCCAGACGAACCAACTCACCACGCCTAATGGATTCCGAATAGTTCATTCGATATCTATTCATCACCCAGTCCATTGCACTTTATAATTTGTCTTTATAAATAATAAGATACATACGACCATAGGGTGTGGAAAACAGGGCTTCCCGTCCGCTCAGCCGTACTTAAGCCACACGCCGGTGAGTTAGTAGTTGGGTGGGTGACCACCAGCGAATCCTCACTGTTGTATGTTTTTTTGTTCACCCATTTTTCCTATTCATTAGGGAATCCCCTCTCGCCGCCGTACTCTTCAGTCCCTTCAACCCATTCACCTGAGGTACATTGATTTTAGCTTCACCGGTTACTAGAGAACACGTATATTATGTGAATTACGTACTAGAGTTTGGTCTAGTACATTTTTTAACTAAGGATGTCGTGAAAAGATGAGATGAGAATGATAACGAAGCAGAACCCTTTTTAGTCGGAGAAAAGAACATATTTCGGGTAAGGTTGATCTCTTAGCCTGGTGGTATTGTAGATCCCATCTGCAACCCTAACTCTGTGACTAGCTAATTGTCAGACGAGTAGGTAACTAGTGCCAATAGCCTATTAACCAGGCAGGGTTCGAATATAGCGAGAGTAATTATCAAATCATAGCTCCATAAGTCACGTAATATAGTATTTTAAAATTATCGCTGTGTTACCCTAAGTTCATGATCAAAATGCATATGCCGATCAGGAATTACCCATAAGCTTTCTTGCCACCAGATATTAGCTGGGGTCTTGTCAAGTATTATACTGACGTTTTATGTCACGATACCTAAATATGGGCTATATAAATCCTTCTCAAAAACCTTAAATCTCAAAACGTCGGTCGGAATTGATTGGTAGAAGACTAATCAAATTTGGAAAAGGTTAATAGCAATAAAATGACGGTTGTAGCTCCTCCAATGACTCCAAGAAGAGAAAGTGTGTCAATAACATGGAACCACGCTCGCCTGTGTCATCGAGGGCCTTCTGGATATTAAGAATGATCACCGGAAGGTCCGTAGTCCATCCGTATCCTTTCATACATGTTGTCAAATTCTTTCATCCACCCATAGCACTCAACAACTCTGTCCTTCAAGTTCTGAAGAGCCGCTTCTTTTTCTTCGGAAGCAGTACAGTCCTCGAAATGTTTCAGATTCACCGACAAAGCTTCTCGAAGCCTTCCCAGGTCCACCATAAGTTCTTCGAAGAGTGCGGCCATCTCGGGAATAATCCCTTGGAAAGTTTTGATCAGTGAATTCAGTAATGGCTTATAGTTTTCATCCAGATCCGTTTCGATGGCGTTGACATCAGATTTGTAAGGTGTTCCCCGCAAGACATCCCGATGGAAGGATTGAAACCATGCTAGATCAAGTTCTGCATCCTCTTGTAACTCAGACTTGTCATAGAGTTCAAAGTCATCGAAGGTATCTTCCCATTTCAACCATTGGGTAACACGATCCTGAACCACTGAGCCGTAAGCAATTGCTTTTGCGTCAAAGCTGTCCACATCTGAGCACAATCCTCGCATGAAGTCCGCGCCGTCTGAATCCCCATAGCCAATTGTATCCTCAAAAAAGTAGTTCCAAGAAGGAAGTTTGCTGAGAATTGTTTCAAAGTAACGAAGGAGATCGCAGCGAATTCTTCTTTTCTGCTCCGTGTATGCCGCCCTCGCCAGTAAAGTCCCACTCTCATTGCTTTCCTAAGATCAACGATCATTAGATATGTTCCTTGTACAAGCCGGTGATTTTCTCACAGAATTAGTAGACTCCATTTTGCAATTATCAAATAAGCCAGACATTAACAGCTGAAATAGTGCTTTTGCTGTGCTGTAATTTTGCCTCTGTGAATGCTTTTTCGTGCGTGCAAATAACTGATTTGCGGAGCACTGTAATCTTTGAAAGGTGGTAAGCTCAAATTGACGGCGGCTCAGATACGCAATGGTTTCCAAAGTAGCCTCGAGAGACTGTGTAATGATATCCTCATTAACACCATAGTTTGGTTTGCCACTGTAGTTGAATTCTGTCAGGCAGAAGGCCAAAGGTGCTTGCTACAATTGTATCAGCATGGAACATGTTGCTTTCAAATGCTGAACCTACTATGCAGTCTAAACAAGATGTGCCAAGGTGTTCAGGGTTGGAAAACAAAATCGGAGGCAGAAGAGATGCGTCTTTTGAGCGAAGACACGCGGTTGCAGATACTCGCTCGGCAAAAGACATTCCTTTGCGTTGGTAGTCATCGTTGGTAAGAAGGTCAAGTAGGATTTCGAGTGCAACTTTCCAAATAATCACTCCCTCGGTTCTCAGCGGAGCTGGGAGACCTGTCATGATCTTCCCCAAATCTTCGTTTTGTCCAATCGAGAACACAACCAGCAACTGCAAAAATATGCCTTTCTGATCCAATTTGGTTATCAATTTGTTTCGGGAAACAAAAACCTCTAGGAATAAAAGACCCAAATTCAGTTATTGCATGATAATTGGATGAGGCTCACCCGGGAAAATATATGAGGGAATACAAACTTTGAAAATATGATCCGGTCTCAAGTATATCCAAGAAATGGAACTGAGTACAAGGGGTGCTCCAAATTATCTCGTTTGAGGTCTGAAGGCATTTGCTGTAAGGGATAAATGCATAGCACTAATCAGACGTTAGTTTGACTCAGTATTTACGTCTGATTTCGTGTATTTGGGTCAGGTTTTAACCTTTTCCTTCATCTTCCGGCATCTTATGCAGCTCCCTCTTTTTCTAACCTCTTTGCGTATCACTTTCTCCTGTGCTGTGAGTGGACCCTTTCTTCCTCCCCTGCGAACTGGCGGTAATGACACAGGACGGGATAGACCTAGGGAGTTTCTTGGTCGGCTACCAGTGTGTGGTCTTTCCTCCACCTCTATAGGTGCTGTAGGCCTCTCTGTCTCAACAAGTGTTTCCGGCATATGGGAGCAAAAAGGATCTGTTTGTGGTGCTTTCTCCCAGGTATCAAGAGCCACGGAATTTGAAACAGAAGCCTGATTATTCCATAGCTCTGCTTGTACCGGGACGGACTCTGAATACGTGAACATTGGCCACGGGCCAATTTCGGAACTGAGAGTCAAGTCGCCATCATTGGCTACTGTAGAGGGCGCGCTCCAAGGCATGGCGATGTTGCCCTCATTTGGCCACCTACCAATATCCCACATAGCCGCAATACCATCGCTGTTTGTCATATATGGGAGTTGACAGCTTCCTGAGCCCCGAAACAAGCTAGCACCCTGTGTATCATATCCCTGGGTTGTGATGTGGGGTGAAGAAAGGGAACACTGGCTTTGTGCCAGAGTAGGAGCATAGACCTCTGACTCAAGTGTTTGTGGGTAGACGGAATCACCTAATGTCGAATATGCATCATGTTGCGCATACTGATTGTCCAAATTTGGGGCACCGAATAGGCTTGAGGTGCTTGTAAATCGATAATCATTCGAAACGAGATGATCAAAAATATTCTCTTCGTATCCGAGGAGATACTCCGGCTGAGTACAATCCACTGCAGGGACAAACGAATATCCATCACCAAAATTCGGGTCAGGGCCAGCAATCACTGGCTGCTGGATTGATGGTAAAGCCAAATTTTGAAAATTTAGGTTGTGGTTGAACTCAATGCTCTGACTCGAATTGACCTCAGCTGAAATTTGGTGAGTACTTAGACAGTCAAAATTCACCAGGATTTTCCAGTTCTGTGAATACATACCATGATTTCCATTCGGAATCGACTGGGTCTCATACATCCCAGAGGCCTGCCAGTAGAGGCCGTCAGAGCAATTAGCCAGGAAGAGATGTGGGTCATGCTGGTGTAGATGGATAGGTTCCGCATTCTCCTCCGTGCTGACCACGAGAGCTTCTTGGCAGTCGTCGCAAACCGATTGCTGCGCTTCCTCCATGTTTACCTCCATCATGGGAAAGAGCCTAGAATGATTGTTTTTTAGGAATTATGGACTACCTCTGAAAGGCAAGGCTGCAAGCTTCTTATAGAAAAAAAAGATTGCCTCGCGTCCAGTGCAGCCGTCAGTCAGTCACCACTTTTCGTCGAATGACATGTATAGTTGTGAGAAGGCACAGGGCACAGGTGGGGACAGAGTTGATGCAACCAATCATTTTTGGAACCGGCTAACAGCCTCACCCAGACAGCCTGTTGTGTGGGTCCCGAGGCAAGTCCAACCAATTTGCCACCAATAGGAGAAGCAACCGGTAAGATGAATGAAAGCGGTGTCGGGGTGTGCACTAAAAGTATGTTGACCTGTCAACCAGGCAATCTATTTCCGGACGCCATTACGGTCCAGTACCCAGATGGCTTACATATTCTTTGATTTGATCTGACATTGTGGTATAGTACTAAAATGGATGTGAAGTTGATAATTGAGGATTTCTTTGCATCTAGTGGGGTGCACCAACATACACGGAATGTGTGTTGTACATAACATGTAATATTTCAGGCCCGTCAAAATTTCAACTTTACAAGAAAGCACCCAGTTAAAAGCCACACGGTTATCGATTGCTAGGTTTACTAGATTCGCAGAAATTACCTATTGGCATGTTTGAACACACAGCAGACAAATCGGGAACGGGAAATAGGCTCCACTCGAGGAGTTGCGTTGCGCCTGATAAACAACTATAGAATTGTTTGAGTAGATTCATGAGTTTGTATTGTAGCACTGCGTTGACGATATTTAAACCCGGCAGGTGCACCCAATATCGGCGGAAATTGTGGATATCTCGAGATATCAACTTCCATTGACTTACTTCGATCATCGTGAACAAGGTTATTTCTGAACAAGGTTATTTCGAGATGACATCCAATCGCATTGCAGTTTATGATCATCGAGGATGGGCTAGTTCCGAGGTCATTCAAGCTCTCGCTAGCTCAGATGCTGCTATTCGGGTCCCCATCGCCCTGACTCCGACATTTCAAGCTTACCAGCCAACGTTGAAATCGCCGAAGTCAAACTGACTGATCAAGTATCATTGGTTCAAACCCTTAGGAATATCGATATCATCATGTGAGTTAGTGGATTATGAAAAAAAAAGAAGTATGCCCAGAACCACCTGCTTACACACGCCTCTCTACCCAGCTGTCTTGTTGGACATGGTGGCGTGACCCTTCAGCATCACTTTGTTGAGGCAATCCCGATAACACAAGTGCAGCTATTTGTTCCCTCTGACCTAACCGCAAGGTATGATGACCAGGGTAACCAAATTCCGGTAAACATGAACAAGGTCGAGGTCGAGAAAGCAGCTTGTCAAGCCGCAATCCCTACCACAGTTATTCTTCCTGAAAAATTCGCAGAATTCGCCCTAGACACGCCGTAAGTACCATGCCTGATCGTCTAAAAGTGAATTTTCAATTTTCTGACGGCGGAACTGGATCTTACAGAGCACTGGGCGTTGAGTACGAAAGCAATAAAATTCAATTCATCGGCAACAGTGCGTCAGAGCCTCTGAATCTTTGGTAGGCCTCTCCCAAGCCGAAAATATATATTTCTTTTATTAGATTTCTCTGACAAATGACTAGCACTCGATCTTACGTGGGAGCAGCTTACGCAAGTATCTTCGCTTCCACCCCAATCAGTCAATTGAAAAACCAAGATCTAGCATTGTGTGAACTGAGACCGTCTGGTACCAAAATCGTCGAAGCCCTCACACAAAGGCTCGGGGTGGCTCCGCTGAGCAGAAGTGAAAGTGAAGAGCACATTATTCAGGCTTTGAACGAGGCGGTTGAAACAATCAATCCATTTGCACTGGGACTAAATTGTCGAAAGATTTGGTCAACTGAAGAGCAGGCCAAAATAATTGGTGACGATGCCTGGGATGTTGGAAATTACTCTAAGGCCACCGTTTCTAGCTTGATGGCCGAGAGCAAACTGAAGCCATACCGAGCGATGCCTGCAGACGTGAGGGGTTCCTTCACAACACTATTTGATCAGTGTGAATAAATTGGCAGAGAAATTCGACGTATGTCATTTAATCGTGGCTATATGAATCCGAGGGATCCATATCATGCCGGTAATCCGCTTTCGACAAGCCCTCCAATATCGGCATAACTTAAGCTGGATATTAGAAGATATATCTATTTTTGGTGAACTTTGGCTCTCTGTTATGAGGGTATGCATGGTAAGCATTATGTTGAGCGCTGAATGATCAAAGAAAGGTACTATGTAGGGCACTCAGCCAAACTTTGGCTCTAGTACAATCAATCACTGTAGGGACTGCCGATCCTTGTGTAGCCTAGATTTACACCGCGTTATTATTATTTATTTATTTAAAAAAAGAAAAAAAGAATTTTGGATCGCATTGAAACCTTTCAAAATGAATTGAGATAGATACACTTTGACGGTTTATTTAGAAACAGTGAATAAGGCAACACCCACGTTACGAAGCCACCGTCTTGGAATAACCACTAAACTCCCCGGTCTCCTCTATGATGTTTGGGTTCTCTTCCTCCACTAATGAGCCAATGAATCAAACGTTCTCTTTTCCTGGGGTTTCCAGTCTAATTTCCGAAGCCGGTTCGCACGGTTCCGGGCGTTTGAACCTCCCGTCAAGGTAACGTTTCACATCTTTCATTGTAGAGTTTGCTTCTATAGTAGATAGAGATTACTATGCATTGATTAAACCTGATCATCTAGTATACTCTGCTAGTATAAGTAGCATTGTTGGCATAGTGCACGTAGTTAAAGTTCAAATCGTTGTCTGTTAAATATCAAGGTGCAAGGAAAAGCAGAAATCAATAATCATCCAACACCAGACTTAGCTCTTTCACTAGCTGAAACTCTCCTTTGAAGAACATTGCTTGGTTTATTGTCGCTGAATATTGTGTAAACTAAAATATCATTCTCGAACTATTAAATGATCACATCTAATATACATTCAAAGTGACGGCGTATAGTATGAATCTGTATATCAATCTGACAAACACATCTGGAGCTTACCACCAGCAGTATTCACTTCTGATCACATAGTGGAAGGCCAGGGCACATTGAATGATGCCCAGTCTAGCGACTACCATAGTACGAATGCACTGGGCTAGGTCCCTGTGCGCTCCCGATAGAAGTCTCAAACTGGAATCTCCACCATTCGACCAACTCACGGTTTTCCATGAAAGTTGCGAATTGAGTGAGAGCCGTGAATTTATCGTCCCACACGCTTGCAAGCTTAGGAGACAGGTCTTTCCGTACTAAGTAGCTCCCACTACCCTGCTGGCGTTCGTCGCTAAGCAACCAGCTCATAAACAATTTAGCACTTTCAGGGCGAGGGGTAGACGCAAAAATAGCACCAGTCTGTGGCCATAGCAAAGCAGCCTCTTGGGGAGTTTTGCTAGCCAGGTTGTTCGCGCCGTTCAAATTGGTGGTGAAAGACAACGAGCGAGTTGAATTGGTCTCGGCAACATAGTTAGCAGGCTCGCCAGTTCCCCGAACCCACTGAACGTCCTGCTCGATGAGTGATTCAAACCATTCCCAACCATATTTGTCGATGATGACAGAGAAAAGGTAAGTGATAGCGTCGTCGTCATTGGGGTACGTCAATGTCAGTTTGCTTTTCCACTCCGGGCGGACAAAGTCTCCATAGGAGGATGGAACATTAGACTCATTCAAGAGACCGGTGTTGTAAATAAGATCTCCGAATTGATCTAATTGGCGAAGAATAAAATTAGTTGGCTTGGAAAACGATTTATGAAGTGGGAAATCATCATGTTGCTCACATATAAATGCTCCCACAAAGGCACCGTGAGGATCCTTGACAGCGGTATAAATGTCCTCCCATTTCAACGGCTTGTAAGGCAGCAGCCGTCCCTCCCTCTTCCAGCGGCCGAAATCGTGGAGCGTCTGCAACACCGCAATGTCTGCCCCATCGGTTCCATTGCGCTGGAACTGACGATTGACTCGGCTGTCATGATATTTTGAAACATCGACAGTCAGATTGAGCTTAATTTCGGGGAATCTTGCCTGCCATGCTTCAATGGTCGAATCACCCTGGCTTACAGCTTTTCAACCGCGTGAGTAAGAGTTCGTCCGCAATTTAAGACTGGTGAAATCATTACCATCACCTCCCCAAAGAACAATTAAATCACCCGTCTCCTTTTTAGCAGCCGCGTAGATTTCGTCCAAAGTGCGATTCTCAATAGCAGGATCATGGCTGGGATAGGAATTCCAATTGGGCAGCACGTTGCAACGAGCAAGGTTGACCAGGCCCAAAAGGCCAAGAATAAATGGTTGTCCAGCAATCTTCATCGCGGGGTTGAGGCCAAATGTCCAGGAGACTGGGTGAATGTGTGTTGTGATGGCTAATAAGGGCACTCATGGACAATATATATATTATACATGTATTTACGGTTGATTTGTAGACGGAATTATCCCGCGATTATGTGAAATTAGGGTATTCCAAGGTTATCTATGTTATTATAAAGCAGATAATAAGGCGGGAAAATTAAAAAACCAAGAGGAAATGAGGATAGGGGGTGAGCCAAATTACGATGTCGTGATGGTCCTCGCCCGGGTGGAGCAGCTTGGTTTTGAGCCGAGGAAGTTGATTTAAAATCCGAGACATTTCAACCTTGTCGTATTCCGCAGTCTCCAAATTAATTTTAGTAAGGTAGCCACATAGATGGAGAACTAGTGCACGATAACTTGCGAATATCCCTACCTAGTTAGAACGAACTCCTTTATTGCAAATAACTCAGAATTAGGAATGGTTGTCGATTCAATCCATCATACATGTTTCGTTATTGATAGCTACACCATACCTAGGTAAGAGCGGCTATTTTACAAAGCGTTAGCTAGGAAAAGCCATGGAATTGAAGCATAATCGTATTGTAAGGTCGCCGGATCCCAACGCCGCTCTTGCATACTAGGTACAATTTGCCAAGCCCCAGAACTTCCCCGTGAAGAAAATTAAACTGTCACCCGCAGATCCTGTCAGTCAGATAAGGAAAATATGGGTCCTGGTGTACGTTGTGGGGAATACATGTCATTTCGGGGATCTCTCTTTCTTACTGTGCAGATTCTGGGTTTAGAGCATACCTCGTTATATTCAGGTCCCAAAGAAGGTATCCGTGAGTATGCTCACCCATTTGAACTACAGCCGAATCTACTTTTTACATAGCTAGCTTCCTAAGAAAACTTGACCAATTTCTCCCAGTCGTCAAATGCGGAACCACTCCAACCAAGAAATGAGGCTGAGACATCGAATTCCTTCCCCATCTCAATTCCCGAGAGACTCGAGGTTTTCATAACCCCGAGAGTTGAACCGGCTGCTCATTTATTTGTGATTATTCCTTTAACCAATACTCATCGTCTCAATTCTTAGCCGGTAGACTACCAAAGGACATGGTTTTGCTTATAAGACAATCTGATAATTCCTGGCTCTGGCACAAGGTCTGCTCCTGGAGTCTGTAGACATCGGCTTGGAGATTTTTGAGAACATTATTATACCGTTCTGCCTGCTGGCTCCTGTGGTAAGCTTCTTTTTAGGGCCCCTATTTCGTCTTGGAGCACTTTTGTCAACTTTACACTGAAACATTCTTCCATAATTAACGCAAGACCCACAGTAAGCGCTGCGGCAAAGCTCAGGACTCTTGAAAATACAAATTTGTTTTTGTTTACGTTATTGCTGGGATCATTTAACTTCTAGTAGACACATATTATCGAGAAGCATGTTCTTCCGAAAGGCTTCCTGGCAGGTCTCAATTAAGAATACATCAGACTCCACACAAGTCTCTGCCAACCTCAAGATTTCTACTCGAGATGAGGAAGCCCTTAGCTCTGAAGGCCGAGATGATGACTAGTAGACGACTAGTACGCCCGTCGAAACGCAAAAGAGTCGAGTAGTGATGGTGTCTTTGATCCTGAAACTTTTTCTTCAGCATGTGTTGTCTGTATTGTTATGTAGCACTCGTTGAGATTGCACTCTAAGACGGGGGATTGCTTTTAATTTTCTACTAGAAGTACGGGAGTGGTGTCGAGGGAAGGTTGCATACTTCGCTTCAGAGAAATTCATTAATACGATAGTTACCGCTCCATCGACTCTATTAGTAAGAGAAGTAGTATTAACTAACTAGTTAGTCAACTACCTCAAGGGGTTTATTTTCTGGCTCATTCAAATCAGCCTGGCTTAACGCCAACCTCTAGGTCAGCCAGAATTCCCCTTATCTTTTCCAGGGCTCAGATGATCAATCAATCAATCAAAGTTCAATTAACCTGTTGCAGTCTAACTAGTTCCGTATGACTATGCAGGCGCTTCATCCAACTGAAGCAAGAACTCGAAGCCAAACGCTGAGTGGGATCACTCCCAGAGTATACAGATGCTGATCGTAGAGAGTGCGGAATCAGCCCATTCCTGTAACCCATAAAAACCCTCAAACCCGTAATCCCATACATAAGAAATTAACATATAATGATAGTTGTGGAGTGTACCCTCCTCCTTTTAACCCCCACTTTTCTCTCTCTCTCTCTCTTTCTCTGTACCCTCCCCTGCCTCAGTTTCAATTGATGGTGACGTTGGCATGGCCAGTTGTTGATTGGCATGTTCGTCGACTCTGGCTGAGTTTCTCGTTCCACAGCATCATCTATCCTCATTGGCTAATACCCATCGTCTTCCACACCTAGATCCATTGCCGCGAGGCCTGTGGGTTCGTCGTCGTTGTCCTCCTCGATCCCAACGTGTTGAGTCTGCTGGAAGAGATCTGTTCGGTGCATGAAGTTGACCGCGTAGTGGATGGCCTGCGGGTTAGATATGATCTTGTCATAGTCTATCTCTGTGAATCTGATCCCAATTCTCTCCAGCTGCTCCCACAATTTTGTACGCGGAATAATGCATCGTGGACACTGCATAAGAATATAGGGCTCAGATGAGAAATGCTTTTAATTTTCCTTTTTCGAACCGTTTCTGGCTTCCCTCAGTATGAATAAAGCCCATATGGCTAAAATGGAGCGCAAAATCATTTTTCATTTTTCATTTTTTTTTTCAGTAACAGTAATATGAGCGAATAAGTAAAGGTATTACGAAGAGTAGAACATGGTGGACGGCCGAAGATGAAGTCCCAATACACAGTAGAACAAGAGCAACAAAGCAACATGGTCATCATAGGTGCGGGGACGAGGAGCGCTATTATGATCAAAGAGACCGTCCGTTAGACACCCCAATGCCTCCACTAGGGTGAGGATTGCCCTGGGGGTGCGCGACCGGCCGCGCTGGAGCTCTTCGCTGAGTTGTAATTAACGTTATTGGATGTATGTATTCCGCCTGAAACGCTTGGCAACAGGCTAGAAAGCTCAGTATACCTAAAAGGTTACCGATCTACGTGATATCCATGCTAGTCAACATACTAATGAATATCATTGTTATGCAGCAGCCCACATTGGTCAAGTGGCAGCTTCGCTTAGGCTACGTTTTTATATTGCGGAGAACCTTGAAGTGCCAAAAGTATCCCTTATTACTGCAGGCTCTCTAACAACCTCCGTCAAATTAGCTATACCATCAGTCACCAAACCTAGGAAACTTTACCAATGGCTTTATATGATACCCTCTCAAAAACAGCAAAGAAAACAAATCAAGACTGGAATTCTCGTTATCTGGACACATGGTTGCTAGAGATACTAGCTACGCTATTTAGCATTGCCTGTCTTACTGCAATATGCGGTATTTTATTTGCCTATGACCAACAGCCTCGACCCGAGTTTCCATACGGCCTATCCTTGAACGCGATTATCTCAATACTGGCAACGGGTTGCAAAGCCTCTTTGATGTTTGTGATAGGAGAGGCCGTGAGCCAATTGAAATGGATCTGGTTTCGTATAAAGCCGAAGCAGCTCCTTCACATGCAGGCTTTTGACAATGCTAGTCGGGGACCCCTTGGGTCGATCATGATTCTATTCCAACACAAAGGACGGTCACTCGTATCGTTTGGCGCAGTGATCATGATTCTCTTACTTTCATTCGATCCATTTGTTCAGCAGATCTTGAGCTATCCTACTCGGTCGGCGGCTATTCATGATGGCACCGGGGTCGCAGTAACTAAGAGGTTGAAGTATTTTCTTCCAGAAGTAAACGAAGTACAGTGGAATTTAGCCTGGGTATCAGGAGTCTGGTCTGATGACAACACGTTCCATCCAACCTGCTCGTCCGTGAACTGTACCTGGCCTCGGTACCGGTCTATTGAAGTGTGCAATCAATGCACTGATATCACAACATCTGTGTCGTTGGATTGTCACAAGGACCCCCGAAACGATGGCTTTTGGAATAATTACGATAGCGAATCGGAGTCCTACAATTATAATGCATCATGTCACCTTACCCCTTCACAAGGGATGTCGACCAATTTTCTCGTCAAATTCGGAATCGCATACAAGAACTCGAGTGCTGGTCGTGTGGGAATACCAGAAAACATCACCTGGCATATGTATTCTGCTTTCGATCAGAACGCCGACATTGAAGTATACCAACATGTGGACAATCTGACCTTTGCCGGGGTAGCCAATCCTTTGGTGGTGTTCGCGTACGCTAAAGTTGGGTATGATCCAAGTCACTTCGACTCAGATCCAATCAAGGGAATTACAATCGATAATGTGACCGAGTGTAGCCTTGCATTCTGCCTGAACGAACATGATGTTTCAGTTAACAACGGTGTTCCTATGACCAATATCTCAACCATCGACTATGGTCAATTGTTCTGGAGAAAGGGGGACTTTGCGGGAAATCAAACTCTCTGCTGGAGGCCAACATCTAGCCCATCAAATATCACTTTTGGGGAACATTCTGCACACAATGATTTGCTCCAATTAAGTCCCGTTGAATTTGCATTCTGTGGGATTCGGCCAGGAATACCACTAAATGTGGGCTTTTTTGTGGGATCTTCAGCTTTTGTCTATCACATGTGGGACGTTCACAGCTATCCTGCCTCGTTTAAACTTCCTGATCCTAATACAGAGCGCATTGGAATTGCCGGTCTTGAAGTCATCATGTCTAACGTTGCCAGCTCTTTGAATAAGATGGCATTACATGCTAGCGGCGAAGGTGTAAATGGTACAGCATATGCTATCGAAGTGTTTGTGAAAGTACAGTGGGCCTGGTTAATCCTGCCAGCTTTGCTAGTGGTTTCTGGGATGTTGTTTTTCGTCTTGACCATTCTTGCAAACAAGAAGGGCAGCACATCGCTGTGGAAGTCGTCCGTTTTGGCCCTTTTTTATCATGGATTACATGAAATTGATGTCGACGATTACACGACTGTCAGTAAAATGGAAAAGAAGGCAGAATATATGAATGTTCAGCTTCAATTCTCCGATCAAAAAGGCGACCTGATGCTAGAAAGAAGGGGGAATAACATAGTAGTAGATTGAATGAATAGAAAAGTCCACTCCATCTTTGAGGCCCAACCCCTGTCCCACATCTTTATACAACCTCCACCGACATATTGTCCCAATGTGTGCGATCCCACACTGGGGACCATGGGGAGCGCCCCACTATGGGGTGCAGTCGTGGATCCATGAAAATAGGGTATCCTTGTGACTTGGGGCTTGACAGGTTGTTAGTTTCAGCACCCAATGAGACTCCCCAGTAAAAGAGATTGACAGCCAGTGCAATAGTAGAAAGATGTGATGTCCATTTTTCACAAGGAACTGCTGGTTGCACCTGCGGCCTGCCAGATTTGACACCTAGGGCCTATAATTGTATCTATAATCACATTAAAGGCGAAACCAATTCAGACGAGGGATTTAGGAGGTAGAGGCTTGGCGTTGATGATCCCTGCAAACAAGCCAAACTCACCGCCCCGCAGGCAAAACACAGTGGGCCCGACGGGTCCCCATCCCCTCTTCACCCCACGTAGAACTAACCAGCATTATGGGACACTCTTGCTGCGGAGGCACACCCTCTCAAACAGATGCGACTCACGAGGTTGAGGTGGAAGAACCCGATACTTCTTCTGCGGCTTGTTATGGCGGTGAGCCCATGAAGAAGTCTGGTCAAGAGAGCTCTTGCGAAGAACATGCTGTCCAAACCAACAAAACGAGTAACAACAATAACAATGCAGCTTCCTCCGCTGAAATTGCAGAGACTGGGTGCAAGGAGCCCACTGATTTTTGCAAGGGTAAGGCTCGACCAAGGGCTTGCGAGGGAGGCTGCTGCAACGACCAGTCTACCGAGGCTATTGGTAAAAAGGATGTCCCTTCTTGTGGTGCTTCTGCTTTTAAGGAATCTTGTTGTACAGGAAATCCTACCACCAAAGCTGGGAAGTTAGACCGCAGTGCCTCCTGGTCCAACGCCTCAAACGAACCTGCTACTTCAGTTGAACCTATCGTGGCCGAGTGCTGCGAGGGCAAGTCTTCGCCCTGCTGTAATGAGACCTGCCTCGACCGCCTGGCTCTACGTGAGTGTAGCATGGAGCCAAGCACCCATTTCATGGAAGCAGATGGATACTGTATGTTGAAATGAAATAGTTTATCTTCATATTACTCTACTGACTTTGGATCCAATGCAGCTTTTCCCTCGACATCTAAACCGGTAGAGGGTGCAAAGCTCAACCGCAGAGCTTGTGACCGTCACCATCGCACGGTTAGAGAGCAATATGCCGCTAGGCTTACAGCACTCGGGTGTATCTGCCGTGCTCTTCTTGCCCTGGGCAAAGAATCATGCTGCGAGCCTCGAAAGCGCACTTCGCTGGTAAAGGGGCGGTGCTCTGAAAGACCACTGAAACAGTCTCTTTCGCGCGACTTGGTTGAATCTCGCCACACAAATGGCACGTCTACAAGTCGATCGCCGCGTCGAAGTACCGAGCATGGCGGAAAGTACAACGTTGCATGTGGTATTGAAAACAGTGCCAGCAAAGGTTCCTGTTCCAAATCTTGCTGCAAATCTAATATTACCACATCCAGCGTCAACTTCACCGATCCCTGTGCCCCCAAACCCAATGAAATAAAAGTCAAGTCAGCGGATGGTTCCTGCGCTGATATTTGCTGCACCCCGAAAAAGCCTAAAGACAAGAAGAGTGGGAATGTTAGCATTACCCCCGATCTAGAGGGTCAGGCCATAGGCGTCGAGCACGTGGTTCTTTCGATATCTGGTATGACTTGCACTGGCTGCGAGACGAAACTCAACAGAACCCTCGCAACGGTGACAGGTGTAAAGAACTTGAGGACAAGTCTGGTTCTCTCTCGAGCTGAATTCGACTTGGACCTCAATCTCTCAACTATGGACTTTATTATGAAACACTTGGAGCGGACCACAGAATTCAAATGCGAGGCCATCACCAGTAATGGGTCAACTATGGATATTATCGTCTCTGGAGATCCATATTCGATCGTCAACCAGGCTTGGCCAGAAGGCGTGAGTGACATATCGCTCGTCGAGGATTGTACTGTTCGTGTTTCTTTTGACCCGGAAGTGATTGGGGCACGAGATCTTATTGAAAAATACTGGGGCGACACTGCAAAGCTTGCCCCCATCTGTGCTGATCCAGCACTCGCAGCTGGAAGCAAGCATGTCCGCCATTCCGGCTTCATGACTCTCTTATCTGCAGTCCTCACCATTCCAGTGTTAGTCATGGCATGGGCCCCCATCCCCAGAGAGAAATCGCCTACAGCTCTGCCTCACTAGCTTTGGCTACTGTTATTCAGGTTGTGATAGCAGGGCCTTTTTACCCTAAAGCTTTGAAGGCTCTTCTCTTTTCGCGAGTCATTGAGATGGATCTTCTTATTGTGCTGAGTACCAGTGCGGCATACATATTCTCTGTGGTGTCTTTCGGCTTTCTCATCGCTGGTAAACCTCTTTCGACTGGCCAGTTCTTCGAGACAAGCACCCTTCTAGTTACATTGATCATGTTCGGGCGATATATCGCCACCCTTGCCCGCCAAAAAGCGGTGGAGTCAATCTCTGTTCGATCCCTTCAGGCCCAAACTGCCCTTCTCGTGGACAAATCAAACTCTTCAGAGCCCAAGGAAATCGACGTTAGGCTACTGCAATATGGAGACACATTTAAAGTTCTTCCTGATGTGAGAATCCCAACCGACGGAACTGTCACATCTGGTTCATCTGAAGTAAACGAGTCGATGCTCACTGGAGAGTCTCGACCCGTTGAAAAAAATCCCAAATCGCGTGTCATTGCAGGGACAATCAACGGGTCGGGAAGTCTAATGGTCAAGCTAACTCGCCTCCCGGGTGACAACGCCATCAACACCATCGCCGCCATGGTCGATGAAGCCAAGCTTTCTAAGCCAAAGATCCAAGAACTTGCCGACAAAGTGGCATCCTACTTTGTTCCAGTCATTGTGGGCTTGACTATCATCACATTTGTAGTCTGGGTTGCTGTTGGCATAGCGATGCAAGGCAAGACTGGCTCCGAAGCAACCATTCAGGCTGTCACCTACGCCATGACCGTGCTTATCGTCTCCTGTCCTTGCGCCATTGGTCTTGCCGTGCCGATGGTGGTTGTAATCTGCAGCGGTATCGCGGCGGAGCGGGGGGTGATATTCAAGTCTGCGCATTCCATCGAAGTCGCCCACAAGGCCTCGCACGTGGTCCTTGACAAGACAGGAACCCTGACCCAAGGAAAGCTCCGCGTAGCCATTGAGCACTACCTTGGAAACGGAGAATCAAGTCTGTCACTCCTTTTGGGCCTGATCGGCGACAGTAAGCACCCGGTTTCGGTTGCTGTCGGTAATCATCTTAGTCACAAGGGAATTGTTGCTACAGCTGTCCCCGACGTCAAAAGCTTGACCGGCCGAGGTGTGGAAGCGAAACTAGGCAGTCAAACGCTGCAAGCTGGGAATTCTCGCTGGCTAGAGCTTTCCACGCACCCCCTGGTGCAGCCGGTTCTCTCGCAAGGCTATACTGCGTTCTGCTTTGCCATCGACGGCGCACTACTTGCAGTATTCGGTCTCGAGGATTCTCTCCGAGCTGATGCAACCCACGTGGTCAATACCCTACAGAGACGCGGCGTGTCAGTTCATGTGGTATCGGGCGATGACGATGGCGCTGTGCAAAACGTGGCCACAAAGTTACAAATCCCCGAGGGCAATGTTCACGCTCGTAGCTCTCCGGCGGATAAGCAGGTATACATCAAAAATCTGCTAAGCAATTGTTCGGATGGTAAGGTGCCAATTGTCATCTTTTGCGGGGATGGCACCAATGACGCCGTCGCGCTCGCCCAGGCAACCATCGGCGTTCATATGAACGAAGGTAGTGACGTTGCCCAGTCTGCAGCTGATGTCGTGCTTATGCGTCCAGATCTGTCTGGCCTTCTCACCATAATGGATGCTAGCAAGGTCTCTGTGAGACGCATCAAATTTAACTTCGTTTGGAGCTTTGTGTACAACACATTCGCCGTGCTCCTTGCGGCTGGGGCCTTTGTGAATGCCAGAATTCCGCCCCAGTTTGCGGGATTGGGGGAGCTAATCAGTGTACTGCCCGTCATCATCGCCGCTGTGCTCTTGCGGTGGTCTAAGATCTAGCTTGTGTGTGAAATAACCATGTCTTTTACCTTGAAACATATTTTCGCGCAACAGAAGGTGATGCTTTTCGATGGGCTAGTGTATCTTCTTTTGATATGTCGTGGTTTTGTGACTCAACATCTGGAAAGCATTGTGTTCGGCTAGTTGTTTTCAACAAACAATCATCCACATGTCTTAGGAAATTTGACTTTTTGTTTCTTTTATATCATTCCTCTATCACTATAAAAATGAATTCCAATACCGTGAGATGAGATGAGAGAAGACGAGGAGGGAGATATAGGAAAAATTGTTCCATTTCATCTTACAGACTCTTCTATTTCCTTTACTTGTTTTTCTACATGAATATGTTAAGTCATAGGCATATACAATTAGTTTGTCTTATAGGTTTTGTTTAGCGAACATAAAAATGAGGGGCGATATGAATATTTGTGGTTGGCACCAGGCTGTAGTGTTTGACCTAATAATACTGAAGGATGTATAGATTTCTGAGACATGGGGATAAAACGCGACTGGATTGTATAGCACTCGCACTACTGTAGATTGCATTTGCCATTCAATATGGACCACTGGATTTGTTCTTGTATATAAAGATAAAACGTGACTTGATTGTATAGGATCTACCCCATCGTAGATCGCGTTTGCTGTTCAATATAGACTCTTATATCTGACCTTAAATACAAAAATAAGATGCAATCCAATTGTATAGCACTGGCACTGTTCTAGGTCGCATTAGTGTTCAGCACTACCACTTAGAATTGTTCTTAGATATAAAGATAAAATGCGATCTAATTGTATAGCAGTGACTCTATTCTAGATCGCATTTAGTGTTCAGCATTTGCCCTTAGATAGATGATACATCACTTTCATATTTGCGCACCAACTGGCGAGTGTAAAGTTGGCTCCCGAAACTCTGGTCACCGCCATCGCCACACGGTGGCTTGTGTGCTTCTCCTCATCCAACCTCTTTTCCCATAACCACCCAACGTGCCTGCTACCTATTCACCATACTTTGCTTGAAATATTCCATACCTCCGCATATCCTCTTTGAATCCCTTATTCCCCTATCCGGTTTTGTTACCCCTTCAACCAATGAACCGGTCATCGCCGTAAAGAAGATCACACACACACAACCTCACAGACCGAGCCGCCATGGCGCGACGGTACGAGATCGATGAGCTGATATGGCTCCGCGGCTCGCCCCTTGTCGCAAAGCCCCCTGGTCTGCCTCCAATTGAAGAGTGGATGTATGTTGGCTCCAATGATCGCAATTCTTCGGCTGTCCCGCACTGTCAACGTCAAGACTGACCGCAACCTCTAGGCCTCAACCTGACCCAACAACCACACAACGCAAAGCCCATGGCACCCGTGATGCCAACAATCCATCCGAGACTGGCACAAACAGAAGACCTAGCTTTTTTGAAGCCAAACATATCTCTCGGGGGTCCAACTCTGGTATTATTATCTCCCTTTCTATCGGTCATCTGGCATCCTGATCGATCCGCAATAGAGGCACTTGCTAATATAGATTCTTCCTGCTCTTAGAGGACATTGTACTCGGCCCCCCGAAAACCGCCTTTGCTTCATCTCGCATTGGCGGCAAAGGCTCGTTTGATCAGACAGACCGACCAGCGGTGCGGCCAACCGATTCGGATGAAACGAAGAACGACCGATTCAACTTCAGAGACAAGTTTTTCAAGGACCGTGATGCCCCAGATAAAGAGTTAGATCGACGGGAGGCCAAGCCAGGGCCACTGGCTGCCCGGCGTGGGGAGAGAGAAGACTGGAATGCCGGGCGCCCACGTCGCACATTCGGCCCGGATGAGCAGGAGCGCAAGCCTAGACGAAACGGCGAGTTTGACCGATGGGAAAACAAAGAAGGACCTCGCGATCCCAATGCTGAACGGGTGCCCCGTGACAAAGATGGCAGATTCCCCACTCGGAAAGAAGGACAACCCCCACGATCTAAATATGAAGGAAGCTGGTTCCGTGAGGAACAGGCCCCAGAGGGCGCTGATGCCGATGACGATAAAGCACCGTTGCGCAATCGAGAATGGCGCCAAAACCAGACCCGACACGGCACCGAACGTGAGTGGAACCGTGGCGCCAAATTTGAACAAGAACCTGAATGGCTGGATGCCAATGACCGAGACGAACCACGACGAGCACACACTCAGGAGGACTTTGAGCGGTGGAAAGAGCGTATGAAGGCTGGATCTGGATCATCCGCGCCACCCCCGGCACTTGCTGAGGAGAAGAGAGAAGCACACGTTGAAGAGCAAAAGCCGGAGACCCGCCGTACTGATGGTGAGATCTTCAGCAATTCCGGTGCTCAGTTCATGTCCGACGAGTCGATGGAACGATTCTTCGGACTATTAGGTGATTCGAAGGCTCAGCCTCAGACCCCAGAAGTCAGTACTCCTATCGCTGCCGATCCAGTCGCCAAAAAGGAACCCTCTCCCTTTCCCGGAAAGCCCGGAAAATCATCTCGTTTTGCAGGTCTCTTTAGCCCCACGCCAGAGAGCCCTGCCAGAGAGCCCGAGCCGATGCCTTATTTCAGTGCCCCGCCCCAGCCCCAGCATTATCAACAGCCGCCTCAGCCGGCGCCTGAGAGTATGCCTTTCCCATCGCACAGTGCGGACCAAGAAGGCTTCCAGCGCATTCTACAGATGCTCGGTGGACAACGTTCAGAGAATTCTACGCCGCACGAAATGGGTTTGCCCCAGCAGCAACGGAATATCTCCATGATGCATGCCGAGCAGCAGCATGCCGCCCTATCTCTGTCATCTCCTTCCAGGGAACACCCCCACCGATCCGATTATATGGGCGCTGGCCCCGAGAATCCAATGGCCCAAGTTGGCCCCAAGGATCCCCAGGCGCTCGAGAGGGCGCACTTGCTTCGTTTGATGCAGCAAGTCCGAGTCGGTCCACCGTCTGCGGGTCATCTACCCCAGCAGTCTTCCAACCCGGGTATTGCCCCTCCCCCAGGTCTGATGCCAGAAGGCATGCCACGTCCTCCGCCAGGGCTTTCTGCTCAAGGACTTTCCGCTCAAAAGACGCCTACTTTCCTCGATGACCCGGCCATTGCCAACATGCAGCGACCAGATAGCGAGCACCTCCGTCGGCGACCTGCAAATGGTCCGCCTATGGGATTCTTTGACGACATGCCGTTCCCTCAGGGTAATCAAGGCCCCATGACCCCAGGTGGACCTATTACTCCGGGTGGGTCGCGGCCTCCTCAGGGCCCGAATCAGCCTCCTATGCCGCTTCAGCGACCCCCAGGTCTCGAGCATCTGCCACCTCCTGGATGGACTGGCCAGCCTGTCCCGCAGCAGGGTAATGTACCAAGCCCCATGGGCCCTCCTGGAATATCCAATCCAGGCCGCGGAATGAACCCCAACTTCCCCCCTGGCATGCTTCCTATGCCCGGTAGCGCGCCTCCAATGAATGAGCGCCAAGGCTTCCCTCGCGGTCTGCCTCCAGGTATGATGCCACCTCCGGGTTACATGAATGGCCCTCCCCCAGGTTTCCCACCTATGCCGCCAAACCCTGAGGCCATGATGGGACTTGGTCCCGGTGGCCAGGGTCCCTTTGGGCCTGGCAACCCCGGCCCACAGGGCCCTCCTCCCTCGTCCAGACACCTTCTGGAGATGTTCGGCCAGTCCAACGGCGGTGACGTCCGTGGTGGCATGGTCGGTCCTGGCCAGTTCAGATAAACGGAAAATATTGGGAAATTATATCTAACGCCTCCTTACATTTATGCATCATTTACCACTGCCCAATGACCATTTATGATTATCTACGCTAGCTTGGTGAAGCCGATGTACAAGGGCACGTGATCTTAGTTTTTCATTTTCCATCCACCCAGATCCCACGGCAACGTCACCCTTCCCTTTGAGAGAACAAAATACCCATTTTCTTGTCTTTTTTCCGTTCCTCGATGTATTTGCTCATGCCATTCCGGCAAAGTGATGTCCGTGACCAATAACTGCCCCCTACTCCGCGTTTAAGCCTTTGCTGCGTTGGCTTTGGCTTCTCTGGTGTGATTTTGCTGCATCTATTACCGGGCCTTTACTTTTCCTCTCCCTTTCATATTTTTCTTGGTGTTCTTGAAATCTCTCGAGGGCGATGTGTCTGTGCTGTGTCTTCTGGTGGTGAATCTGATGAGTATAGTCGTGACGACTATAACCCGGGGTTGACAATATGTGTCGATAGGGTGGTGGATGGATGGTCTTTTAACTATGACTTTATTGGGTAACTGTTCTTCGCTGGTTGCCAGTAGACCCATACTTTGTTTCCATAGATAGCTGACCAGCCACAATCTATCCACCATTTGTTCGAGGCTGAGATCCTTGTAAAATGTTTCATGTTTAAATGTATGAAGGGTCGATTGGTAATATGTCTCGGCACGATCTCAAGGCAAGCCTTGAACGATTTTTATCTTACGGCTGCCACATCAATCAAACAAGATCCTACCCCTCCCTGCTTAGGAGCAATACCGCAAAACATTTGTACTACTCTTCCTCCGTTCTGAACAAGATAGCATATTGCTCCCTTCTATGCCGTAGTACATAATTCATTTATTTGCTACAGTCGTTGCAGTTTGTTCCTTTTCCAGTTACGTATCGGCTGGGATCTTTTCTGTCTCGGTCTCGCTCTCTTTGTATTATTTTGGCCTATCGTTGGCCATGCCTGTATCCGATGTGTCTGCGGCTCTTCTTTGTGATCTGCTTAGACCCCTTGGGGATTTAGGTGGTGTTGGGTGATGGAACCTGTATTTGTGGTGTGACTGTATGACCAGATCGCCGCTTACTGTGAATTAGAGCACATAAAACTACAATAATCGTACTGATGATTTCAGTGCATCTTCTAATGAATATATCGTATATTCCGGGGAAAGCTACGGTTAGAATTAGCTTGTATACTGTGAGCTGATTCAGCTGAGTTGACCGCACGTGACAACTCTTGCCCCATCGATCTATAAAAATGAAGTATACAATGACCACCTCCAATTCCAGACCACATATGAAGACTGACGACAGTGTTGACTCTGTTAATGATGAGAAGGTAGATAAAACGTTCTTTTTTTCATGTTTAAATGCCCTGATACCCTAGAGCCCAGGCAGTGTGAAATCATCTAGAAATCCCAACATCGTGAGATTATGTCCAGTAAACTCAGTTAGTTCGACTCCGACGACTACGCGCGGCCTGGATGGACGACGACTAAGCGAAGTAAAAATATTTCTTCCTTCCTGGGCATAAGCAATGAGTGGGTATAAATCCCATTCGTGTCCAATCTCATCACTGTTGTTACCCGACACAGTGCCGTCGCCGAGAATACCTTGTACACAAAACAGTGCAGGGTTAGGCCATCGAGTATCGAGGACAGATATTGATACTGATACAGCTTCAGGTTGTCTCATATTGTAATTCAAACAGCCAAATATATCCCCCGTGTTGATCTCATGCTAACATCCTCGAAACACAGGCAAGGCGCTTCAGCCAATCGGCGAGGGCCACTACTCGATCCTTCAAATCAGCGATATTGCAACATGTCTTCCCCAAAGGTATGATCTCTTATATTCCTTTTCCAAGCCAAAAAAATTGGTTAGCTTGAGACATCCGCGATGTAAAGACTCGCGTCGCTCGCGGAGGACATTGTATACTAATTGAATCGCTGAGTAGTGTTACAAGATGAACCCTGCCAACGTGGAGGTAAACCTTAGACTGGACGAAGACAGGGTAAGTAGACGTCTCGGCGCTTTCCCCCTTCGCGCGTGTTGTCCATTTGTGTCTCAACAAGCTAACGTTTGACGCTCTCGCATGTCCATCACTTAGGTCGCTCACATCGAGATCAAACTTGCCCTTCCCCCCGTGCCACCCTCAGCGGAAAACTACTCTGACAAAGACCTTGCCGCTGCATCCAGCTCTACTGGGGTGAAGCGCAAGCGTGACACTACCCCAGAACGCGAGCAGGCAAGTCCAGCTACCGACGCCATTGACTCGGACTCCTGGTCTACTGTTGACGAGTCTCCTCTGCCTCGGCTTGGTAAGTTTTCCCCCTTTGATCCCACCGTCTTTCTATTCTTAAACAATTGGACGAGCAACTCATCGTTCCGAATCTAGGAAGTGAGGAAGTTGATGACAAGCGTCAGACTCCTCGCGGTGCAATGGCTCCCCTGGATCCCCTGGAGCTACCTGACCTCCCACCCATTACCACCCCCAACTCACGTGTTTGGGAATCTCATCGTCCTTCGAATTTGGACTTCACCATTTACGAAGACCCCAAGGACCAGGAGACCCCCAACGTCAGCCCTTTGCAGAAGGGCTTCCACGGTATCGAAGAGGATAAAGAGAACATCTTCCTCACTAGCTCCGACTATGCTAACTCTGATGAAGAAGAGGAAGACACTCGACCCAACCTCGCTGGACGTGAAGCTTCTATCGGCCTTCTTGATGCCTTCGGTCTGCCCCTCAATCGTGAAATGTCTGATTTCGTCCGACCTACCACCAACCCAATCCACGAGCGTCACATGCGCCGCGGTCGAGAGGTCCTTCGAACCATCTGGGTTGATGCGCCACGAGTTCCCGAGGAGAATAATGGTCGGCTGCGTAATGACACTGTGACTGACACCCGGGTTCAGGAGGTTGAGCAAATTGAAGAGAGCATCCGACGAGGACGAACTAGACTCCGCTCTGATCGTCAGCCTGCTTTTCGTGAGAATGCCCCGTTCCAGGATCCGGCCAACTTTGACAATGTTCGCCGCGTCCTTGATTTCCAGCAGCCCGAGGCTAGTCGCCCTGCCACTCCCGAGCTAAACGAGGGTCATCGCTCTGTCATCCCCGAGGAAATCGAGGAGCCCCTGCAGCACCAGCCGGAGCAGGACCGGGGTCAGTAATCTGGGAACATACAGCTTCGTGGTCTGAGATTGTTCGCGATCTGACACTGTTATGGTCTGACAATCTCCACTCAAATTTGTGTTCTTACTTCGAATATGTTTTTAAGATTCACGGCATGTATGATTAGTTTATTGATAGCCCGTGAATCTTTGCTGCTATTTTTCCAAACAAAAAGTACATTCTGCGTAAACATTCTCGTAGTGCTAGATGTCTTTTGAGATGTCTTTCGAGGTGCCTTTTAAGACTTCTTTTTAGATAGCTATGAATGTCTATTTAAAATAATCAACCGCATACTAATCCGTAATTTCTATAAAACGACCTTTCCATATATGATGCCAATATAATAAACAAAGCCAGCACTTCTCGTACCCTATTTGTATAGCTTGATTAGGCCTACTGGGATATTGGGCAAAATTCATGTTGACCAGCTAAAATTTGGCGTCGCTTCTGCTATGTAAATGCACTGAGTGTCCTACAAAGGACTTCCTCCACTAAAAATAAAGGCCTATTTCAGCCATAAGCAGTTCATCTCAAATCCCTCCCGCGACGCACAATGCCATAGTCCATATCGTTCCTGTTTTTGGTGTGTTTTTGTTTTTCATCCTTTTTTGGTTGTCCTTTTGTATGCATCAGGACTAGTAATTTCCTTTCCTTTCGTTCTCGCTGTCCATCTCCTGGTCCATCCTTCTGCTGTAATGAACCCAGCAAGCTAACTCCATTTATTAGGCGCAGAGCAAATGGCCCTTTCTGTGGCAATGGCTCTGGCAGCAACTTTGGGCGTAGGTTTGGGTGCGCGAGTGCGCGCTGGATTTGACGCACTTTGGGCCGCATCTTTGTGCGTTAAGACCCTGAATCCCTTCTTTGGGTCATCAATGACTTCACCGAACATCTCCAGCAGTTCTCTGAGGGTGCTTCGGTCCATGAGCACATTTTGACTCATGACTTCGCTGATCTCCTTGGCTTTGCGCTTCTGGGTCCTGTCCATCCAATCGTCAATGGACGACTTGACCATTAAAATGATGCATTCGACATCTCGCTGTTGACCAATCCGCCAAAGACGAAAGAACGCCTATTATTTCACAAGTTAGCTAACCCCCGGAGCTTCAATTTTCGTTCACGACTTACTTGGTCTTGGACAGGCTCATTCCACCATAGGTCAACCAGGATGCACTTGTTCGCCACAGAGAAATCAAGACCTAGACCACCTGTCTTAATCGACGCAATCATAATCTTGGTTTCATCGTCATCCCGGAAATTGTCTAGATGAATTTCTCGTGATCTGTTGGCCATTCGACCCGTAATCTGGTGAAGCCATGTTAGGTATGCCCTCCGTTAATTCGTTACTTTCGAAAAACTTACTTGGGAGCATTTCCAGTTGTTGTCCTCACACAAGTACTTCAAAAGCCTGGTGCTGTTGACATACTGCGTAAAGATCACGATCTTTGCGGTGCTGTCTTCTTCGAACCACTTTTTGGCTTGAGACATGATTACAGCAAATTTGGCGCCTGGCATGGATCTCCCGAATTCTGCTATCCAGTCTTGTTCTTGGTCAAACTCTTCTTCACAGGGAACATCATCCTCGTCGGGGTTTTTGTCTTCCGCTCCATCTTGGTGCTCATCTTCGCTGTCGTTGCTTTCGTCGTCAAATGTGATTAGGTTTCCATCGGCCAATAACCATTCTGAGAAAGTGGAACCACGGCTTTTACTAGCCTGGCGTCTCTTGGATTGACCTTCACTTGCTGTTCTTGTCCCTGGCGTGGCTGGTCGCTTTTGCTGGCCCGCTGATCCAAGAGAAGAAGACTCGGCAGCCTCCAGTGGAGGTGTGTGGAAGTCATCGTAGATTCCGTAGAATGCAGCCTTTTTAATAGGGATTCTGCACTCACAGCACGATCGAGCGACACCATCAGTATTTCCTCCTTCATCGGGGAGTGCGTCGAAGCAATCTTCGCAGTAAAGGTGTTGACAGTCCGTGATAATAGCCCTTGTTGGGAGCCCGTCACAGCCAGGACAAAACCATGTGCGATGATCACTCTCATAGTATGCTTCGTGCCTAACAAGCTCTCTGATTTTATCCTCGAACTTTGAAACAAGCTTTGCGCAATTTCCGGGCGGCCGTAGTCGAAGATTTTCACTTTCTGTTCGAGACCTCAAAGGAGCTGTAGGCATTCCGGTTTGGTATTTCCCTGCAAGACAACACTTCGCAATTTTGCTTGATGGAGACGGATTTCCTGGGCTTGTTTCATCCTTAACCCAACCTTTTAGCTGTGTAACCAGTGTGCTGTTGAAATTACACACTCGTTTGAGGTAATCTTCTGCGGTAAGTGGATGACTAGCGAACATCTGTAGCTTTAGGATCATCGTCAAAACACATTTTCTCTGCTTTTTCATTTGAGTAGCTATAGCCATCTTAGTAGTGAATTTAATCGACTATACTTTCGGAGGGCTTCTAAGCTCACCATTGACTTTCTCGAGAAACTTCTCCGCGATTGCGTTGTAGATCTGTTTCTCGGCAGGGTAGAACTCAATCTTGACCTCCTTCAGATCGAATCTTTTGAGCTCGATGAAGGGCCTTCCCATATGACGGCTGTCGTGTGTCTTGCGATGGATGATGGCGCGAAGCGTATTGATCAACCGATTTTTAGCATGGTGCGTCCCCTAGATTGGCAAAATATTGTTAAATATGAAATTCTCCGAACAGAAGCAAAACCTACATTGCAAAAGTTATGCGTGAACACATCGTAGGGGTAGCTGTTGGGGACATCGATGAATGTAAATAAAGCATAAAGTTCATCAACGGAGCTATGTTGGAACGTCAGCCCGGGTTCTCCATTTTAAACACGGCCTGTACTCACTTGTGCAGAGGTGTACCGGTTAAAGCCCATTTGAAATTCCCACTTAAAGAACGAACTGCAATCGATGTTCTGGTCATCCTGTTCCTGATGATGTGTGCTTCTGTAGACTTTACTTAGTGCAAGCTTCCTTTGGTTTCCATTTCGAATCGTGATTCACTTACCATCGACAATGATCCTGTGCCAGTGGATTTGATGAAAGACGCCGGCTTTCTCATCATATTCCCGATTCCACCACTTTTCGGTGGCGGCTTCATTCTTCAGTTCAGGGGGCAGCTTTAGACCAGGATAGGAAGAAGATATATCTGAGTACGTTGTCAACCTAGCTATTGTTAGTAAGGGCTTAGTGTGTCTCTAGTCGGAACCAGCACTTACACAATGCTGCATTGTTTCAGATAGTGGACGAGGTTATTGGTCTTCACGCGTGCACCAGAACAATGTGCAATGACGGTCCCGGCTGCCACACGGTCACAATGTTGCCTAATCTGCAACATCCTGTATGGTTTAGTGTTAAGAGATGATGCTTAGCATAGCTGAAGGAGAGGCCGTACCAGGTCTCTATCAAATTTCTCGGGGCGACAATCAGTGTCGGACCTTCTGGCTCAGTTGGCACTTTTTGATTCACAATGCACGCTAGAAATGCTTAGTTCTGTGTTTTGCCACAGTCTCTTAGCTCAATTTCTCTTACCCAGTGCCGACAGGGTCTTGCCAAAGCCCATCACATCACAGAGTAAACCACCGTTCGGCTTGCTCGAAGAAGTCTCGCGTTTGATCTGTGCCAATCAGTAAATTTGAGGTTCGAAGGAAGAAATCCGAACTCACCATCCAAGAGCCAGCCAATACCTGCTCTAAATGTCAGTCATTTATTTAATTAAAGTCAATATAGAAATGGACACAAACTTGGTTCACCATGAGGCATGTTAGCAGCCCTCTAACCTTCCATTTCCCTTGACCGTCTGGCCGTGCTGATGGATTAAAAGTCTGCGCCGCTTCATCCAGGATGGATAGGTCTTCACGTGCTTCAGCCTGTTCTGCAACTGGGATACTAGCGATCATCTCTCTGAAGGCCTTCTGCTTGTTTTTCTCCGTGGAGACAAACCCGCGGGGTAACGGGTCCTTTCCTTTTTTGGGACCACCATCGCTTTGGAAAATGCTTCGGATTTCTTCATTTGACAATAACATGTGTGGACGTCGGGATTTTTTCCGGTTTCCTTTTGCTTCAGGTGCTTGCTCCGTTTCAGGTTCAGGTTCAGGTTCAGGTTCAGGTTCAGGTTCGTTAGCCTTAGCACGCTTTCGATGCCCTTCCTTTAAAAGCAACTGGGCAAGGCCAATTTCTTTGGCCTTTTGAGTCCCCGCTTTTGAGACTCGTGTAACCGCTCGCTTTACTCTAGCAGGAATTTTCAGCTCTGACTGAGTTTGCTTTTTGGGCTGAGCGTCTTTGGGTTGAGGCTGTTCTTCCACGGCAGGACGAGAAGAAATATCACCCTCGGACCCCTCTTCCAATTCTGCCTGTGCAGTCAAATTGCAAAGCTTGTCATTCTTAACCTTTCTCCTTCGTTGGAGCTCTTTTTCTCTTCGCTTTTCGAACTCAATCTGCTGTTCGATGGAAGGGGATTGCAGGCTTTGAAATTGTTTCTGGTGTTCATTGAATCTAGGTCCATCAGATTACCATTCCCATGAAGAGGTTCCCTTAACACTTACTCAGAAACATGATCTTCACCTAGCTCAAGAAACGGATTACTGGTGTTGGGAGAGATAGATCGTCGGGAATCATCATCCTGTACGAACAAGCTTTCGACCGGGTGGTCAATGATTTCAATCGGCGTCATAGCCGTCTTCTGGCGCTTTTGGATGGCAGTCCATATTTCAGCACGCGGCATCGGACGTTTTTGAATTGATGAATTGTCGTCATCTTCTGTGAGGTCAATGACGAGACGGCCTTCAACTTGCTGGGTATTGTTGACCTCCTGTGGTTCCATTTTGATTCCTGGTTCCTGTTTGATGTTTGGTTCTTGTTTGATGGTCAATGGATTGTACCTGTCCCAGGTTTTGCTTCGCTGGTCATTCTCATCGGGAAACTCTTTCTTGATCCGCGGCCGGTTTAATCCACCGAAGGTATATTGGCCATTGCCTGAACTCTGCGCCGCTGGGTAGATTGTGTTTTGAGACATGTATTGGGTCCCCTCGTTGGGGCTGAAAGTGAGGTGGCGATCATTCAGGTTGAACTGGGAATGAGGCATCTCAGAGACCCTGTTCTTGCGGGTTTCCTTCTCTCTTTCGAAGGACTGCATGTTGATCATGTAATGATGCAGGGTAGTATGAACTAAAAAGTATAAGCCGTATCGTAGAGGACAGAGCAGCAAGTAGGGATGTGGAGGAGAGAGGATGAATGGCAGGGAGGAAGGAAGCAGAACCCTTTTATACCAGCACAGAAACAAAGTAATCAGATGGGGATTGCCTAGGGTTTGGAAATAACAGAAACTGTTTGAGGGCATTGGCTAATTGTGTAGTAATAGGGGTATGATAAGACAGATGTATAGGGTTAAGGTGCAAAGAAAATATATGGCGAGAAAAAGGTCATTTGGCCATTTTCACAAACGGATTAAGTCTCTGGTTTAGGGTAGGTAGTAATGTAGAGGACAATATAGCAAGTAGGGATGTGAAGGAAGAGAGAGGATGGATGTTAGGTATTAAGTAGAGGTCTTTTATAAACGGCACTTCTAGGGCTTGGCACTTAGGGAGATGATGACTAGCTCGGGTTAGTTGTTGCTATAGAGAATACTATCGCAACGAGAATGCGGAGGATAGGGGAAGGATGTGTAACGCGAAGGACACGAAGGACGTCTATAAGAACCATTCCCAGGACTCGAGATGGAGTTAGATAGACGAAGCAATCAGGCAAAGGCCCTGGTTTGGTCAAGTGATGAGAGGATAGTGTAACAACGGGAATGTGAAGGAGGAAATATGAAAGACATATGGTGTGAAGGGAGGGAAAGCCTTTCAGAACCACCAGCCAAGGGTTGAGACAAAACTAGAGAGACGAAGTAAACAGATTGGAGCTACCTTGGGTCTGGTAATAATAGAATGAGAATTTTGGCTAATTGTGTAGTATTGAGGTTATGAAAGGGGGAGAAAATATATGTATGGCATGAAGGAAACGACGTACGTACCGAATGGAGAAAGGGCCTAAATATCATTCTTAATATATTGATGAAGCTCGAGCCCCGGATTCTATCTTAGAGGCCCATCGTGACAGCCCATGCATTAGGGTTATCATCACTATCTTCATTGCTCGCACTTTAATCCATATGGTCATAAGATGCCTAGCCTAATTTATCTAGTTTTTGATACTTATTCCTTTCGTGTATTTTCGACTTGAAACAATACACATATGATGCTTCCATGAAGAGACTAGTCGACCGCTTACATAGCCTTTATCTTGAATGAGTGCATTTACTATAACTATGACGTATCTAATAGCTACGTATATTGTTGATATCGTTTTAGACCTGAGAGCGCATATAAAAAGCGGCATTCCCAGGGCATTAAGGAGAGTACCAAGAAAGACATCGATAAAAACATCGAACAAACTCGTTGAAATATTGTTGAGATGATCCCATCTCCCCCTTGTTTGCTTGTAGACTGAGCGCTTGTTTGCCAGATTCAAGGTATAAATGGCCTGCTTTCCCATAGGTTGAATATCAGGGTTTCTTCCTCTTCTTTCACGGTAGTAGTCTCATCAAATATTGCTTTGGGGGTCCAACTAAAAAAGATATCGAAGATGATGTGTTGGATGGTTCTTGCATTTCAACCCATAAAGTAACTCAATATTCTCTTTCCAGTTAACAATCTCGACTAAAGTCCATTTACCTTCCAGCCCGCATTTTCATCTCTCAAAAAGCTCCCACTCAATCCTTCAGAAATAGTTGGCAAAATGAGACCAAGCATCGTTTTCCAACATTGTATCTCTTAACATCTCTGCTTGATCTTCAACGTGATCTGCATCAACCCTACTTGACCAAATCCGAACATCTCACCGAGACATCATATATTTTGCTCTCGAAGTATCTCTTCTCGTCTTTCTCGAATTATCTTTCTTCTTATAGTCTTCCTACACCTGGGCATTCTCAACTTGTCTCTATTCCCCTTCTTTGTTCCTTCAAATCTGTTTCATTTCTGCCATGGTCACAGTCTTCACCGTTCACTTCCTGGATATCCCTCTACTCAGTTCCCCATCCGTGTCTCTTATTCCTTCCTTCACTCTATTTCTTAACATCAACCTATATGTTCTCCTTGATTCTCCAACTCTGCGATCTTTGACTCACTGATCTTCGACTCTGTGGTCTCCGACCATCATTCTCTCACCATCCTCTGCTTCAGTCCACCCAACTAAGCTCTTTTCGCCCCTGTTCTAAAGATCTTCTTCACATCAACCTCCAACAACATTTTCGTGCTCTGCATTGTTACACTGGAGTCCTTTCTTTATCTCTTGACACGATTCAACGAGCTCCTTTGTCTCATCCCCCATTTCCAGCTCACACACCTCCAAGTTCTTCTGAGACAATTCACCGAGTTCTATCTCCTCATCCCCCATTTCGAGTTCGATCACCTACAAGTTCTTTATCAAACATTGTTCACTGAACTCACTCAACCTTCTGTTTCCTACATTACACTTCTTTGTACCCAAGCACACCAAAGCCACAAAGACTGTGCCCATCTTTATCTCACTGTTCTATATTCCGGCACAGTCCCTAGTGTCATCCTACAATTTCAATACGCAGATGCAAGTCGAAATGGACCAATCCATTGAACACACCACAAACCCAATTGAGGAGGTTCCAAACGAAGCCCCAAAGAAGGCTTCAATTCCTGTCAACGGTATGCAGGTGAAAACTGAGTCAGAGGACCAGGCAACCAGTCCCGCCAAATTTCCAAAACTGGAAGTCAGCATCACAAGTGTCAAGCCAAATCAGGAACTCCACGCAGTTCTCCCCAGTTCGAAGAAAGTGCGCAACAATGAGGACCCTGAAGCAAATGATTTGCCCAACAAGCCCAAACAAGAATCACTGGATCAAATAGACTCGAAAGGAGGTTTCAATGACGAGCAAGCTTCCGAAGAAGATTATAAATCTTCCTCGGATGATAAATCTGACTCTGAAGAAGCAGTGCCGTCTTCTGATGATGGTTCCGAGTTTGATCCCAATGAATCGTCGACCAAGCCAACAAAAAAAGGGCCCTCGAAAGAGCGACGAAGGAAGGCGAGTATTTCGTTGACCTTGAATGAGAGACTCAAGAGCTTAATGAGTAGCGACATACTGAGCTCTGCAAATGCCAATGTGAATGCAAACAATATGCACCAAATCCCTGTTTCCCAGAAGAAGGATAAGTCAAAAGCGCTCGCGGAGGAGGTTTTGAAGCTCTCAATTGAGGACCAACCGCAGGCCAGAAAGGATGTCAATGAACTAATTGAGTGCTCTAAGACGTTCGACCCTTCGGCGAAAATTGTGGATATGAATTGGCAGGTCGGCGGACTTACCACCTTGCTGAAACACCATCAGGTTCGAATCTCTATCAAACCGAATTTATGATATGTGACTAACTATTGACAAAGCTCAAGGCTGCTGCGTGGATGGTAAGCTTAGTATTCTAGGTGTTATGACACGATGTTTAGCTAACCTGAATAGCACGACCGCGAAAGCTCAAAGGAAGAGCCAAATGGAGGCTTGCTCTGCGACGAGATGGGCCTCGGGAAAACACTTACAGTTCTCAGTAAGAACGAAGAATATAGGGCTATGGTATCGGAGAGCTTACCTCTTTCACAAGCAACCATCGCGCACGAAAAGATCCCACGTCGGTCAAACGCTCCTACCCTGCTCGTTGTGCCGAGAAGCTTGGTTGCACAATGGTATGTCTCACTCCTAGACGCATGAATCAAGGCTGTTTTCCTTAACTTGGCTGTTCTAGGATCAATCAAATTCATGCCCATTGCGTGCCAAAGATAAGCAGCAACATTTTCGAGTATTGCGCCGGTTCACAAGCAAGCCAGGGCATTGTTGTGGACACGATGCAAGCAAAGCGTATCGTGTAAGACAACATTTGAAGCCGGTTACTGTCTGTTTCATGCCCAATGACTGACTTTATAGGATTACCACATATGAGCAAGTCTGCAGTTCACATCCGAAGTTGAAGCCGCCAGTGACGATCAAGTCTCCTGAAGAGCTTGAGGCCTGGAGGGAGGAAGAATACAAACTCAGAGCTGGACCTTTCCATAAGATTGGGTGGCACCGGATCGTCCTTGATGGTATGTACCATGGCGTTGCTAAAGGATCCACGTTGATACTAATCCGACTTTGTAGAAGCTCATGCAATCAAGAACAAAGATTCCGCAACCTCTATCGCTATCCGAGCCTTGAAAGGCAAATTCAAATGGGCCATAAGCGGAACACCTTTGCACAAGTAAGCACTAGCTACTGTGGGTTTGAAATGACTGGAATCATGTGTACTAACTATATGTTCCAGCGGCGCGGAAGAATTGTACCCATACCTCCATTTCATCTTTACATCGGGAAGAATGGAGTATGAGACTTTCTTGAAGAAGTATTCCAATGTAAGTCTCCTGGAGCCTTTACTTCGAAATCGGAAACTAACCTTTCACTTAGGGGTTGGACAACATCCTGGAAATCGTGCTACACCGCAGCACATACAGTACGCGGATGCTTGGCAAGCCCATCGTCACGCTTCCAGGAATCAACAGCCGAGTCGTGGAGGTCGAGCTTTGCGCAGCTGAAAGGCTCCTTTATAGGGAAATCCAGGATCTCGGTATTGCGATGATCGAGGGTAAGCTTGGCAATACTAGTGATGAGGCAATGCGCTAACACAGCCTACCAGGCACGGCTAATACAAAACAAAGACAAAGCAGATGCATCTTCGCCGTTATAACAATGCTGAGAATGTTTGTGAGCCACCCGCTCCTCGTTCAAAAATCTCTCGAAGCCATTCTCAACAAAAGTGTGATCAAAGGGCTCAAAGACATAGCACAAGAAGAAGGTGTGGCCGAAAACGCATCTGGAATCATTATCGACTTGATTCTCGCTCTGGGGGACAAGGTTGCTTCCCGACCAAGGCTTCCAGGAAACTTTTCCGAACTTCGCAAAATATATTACGACCACATGGTGCAAGTCCGTCAAGACAAGGGAGTACATGAAGAGCTTACATACAAACTATGCCCTCGTTGCAATGTGATCGTGAAGGAAGACCGGAGCTTTGTTATTACGTCTTGCTATCACCTTTACTGTAAAGGCTGCTTCGACGGGCTTCCTGACCAAAACGGAAAACTCGATACCATCACCCGAGTCTGCAGCTCTTGCAAGAACCCCATCGAGGAAGCCGGGTATTCCGATGATTCACCAAAGAACTCGCCAAAGAAGGGCTCGCCAAAGAAAAGAAAGCGGTCAAAGCCGAAGCCAAAGGGCAAGAAGATTTTTGACAAACGACCTCCAAAGGTTTTCAAACAAAGGTTCCTACACAAAGATCCATCAGATGATGAGTGGGATGAGCCCAGTGAGGATGAGGAGGATTGGATTTCGCGGGTTGGCGATAGCATGCCATCTGCGAAAACCACAGCGGTTCGGGAACTCGTCACAAACTGGGTGAAAGAGGATGAGGACGTTAAGGTCGTGATCTTCGTTCAGTTCCTGAAGACCGTCCGACTTCTTCAGTTCATGTGTGAGGAAGAGGGCTGGAAATACGCAGTTGTACGTCAAGGTTAAGAAAAAGAAACGAGTCACATAACTAACAACGTCCATACAGATTACAGGAAGGGTGTCTCCCATCTCGCGTGATAAACAAATCGAGCAATTCGGCAAGCAGAAGGACATCAAGATCATGATTTCTTCCCTGAGGACTGGTGGCGTGGGTCTCAATTTGACTATGGCCAACAAGTGCATCCTTGTGGATCCTTGGTGGAATGAAGCAATCCAAGACCAGGTAAGGGAGCCAGGACTCAGACCTCAGAACGGTTGAAAGGCCATTAGCAAGCTAACAATGGATTTGCTAGGCGTACTGTCGACTGTACCGCATCGGACAGCCGCGCGTTGTGGAATCCGTCCAAGTCGTGGCCAAGGGATCCATTGACGACTATATGGTCGAGTTGCAAAAAAGGAAGACCCGGAATATCCGTCAAGTATTCAGTGCAGACGCGCTCAAGGAGATCCTCGGTCTCTCTGGGGAAATCCGTGAAAAGCCAAACGGTGGATTCTCCATTTTCAATAACAAGGGAAACAAGCATGCCCACAGCTGGGTTCGGGTTGCCGAATCAGGGATCCTCGAGACAAATTCTTCGGAAGAAGATTAGGAGGCTGGCTACTAGGCAAAGAAGAAAAGAAAAAGAGCGAAAAAAAGACATTGAAGAAGAGGAAAGGAGCAGAACGATGGATTTGAGCAGTGGCTTGTTTCAGCTTCAGCTACGAAAGGGATTTTATTCTTATTGCACTGCCCAGATGGGTTTCCTGGGCAGGCATGTACACACTCATTAGGCATAAATAAAAGAGGAACAATCATCCATATCATTCAGAGCCCTAACCAAAGGTGGCCGGGTGAATATAATACATCCTGCAATAAATACTCGAAATCAAGAATCGTCAAGCATGGTCCAAGATGTCCAATTTTATGGCCAAAATCCTCACAACATAACATTGACATGAGACGTGAACAAGCACCGATTGATTACTTTAAAGATTATAGAAAGGAAAGCGAAAGGCCCAGGAGTTGTGTAAGCCCCAGAACCAATCTTAGATGGACAAATATAAAAAAAATGCCCGAGTTAGAGCCAGCCAGTCAAGTGGACTAGCCAGCTGGGTATCACAGAAGAAACCAGGTCGGCGATGACATGTCTGTACACAAGGTATATAAACAGGGTGCATTCGTCGGCCGGTGAGACAGATCATTGACTAGACACTCGAACGAGAACTACATCAAGATCGACCAAGGAGAGAAAGCGTTTAATAGTTAACCTTCTCCTCGTAGATGGGGGGCTCGCCCTTCTCCTCGTTCCATTGGATCTTGCAGTTCTCGTCGAGATAGGCATCCTCGTCCGTGATGGGGATGACACGCGAGGTGTGCGCGACTTCCTGGGAGCTGACTCCAATGGCGTCGCGGGGGATCCAGAGAAGAGGAGGCTGCGAGGTAATGGCGGGGTGGCAGTAGGCGTCACGCTCGACCTCGGCGGAGTAAGTGGGGATCTCCGAGGAGCTGGGAACCAGCTTGCGCAGCTGGTGGTAGTTGTGGTACAGGTCCGGACGCAGGAACTTGGTGAACACGTTCGGCTTGGGCGCTGGGGACGAAGTATCGGTGAGACCCTTCTCCGCGGAGTCGACGCTGCCGAGGCCGTTGTCCACGTTGGCGACGCCGCTGTCGCGGGGTGCCGAGATGGAGCCGCTGGCGCCGTTCAAGTCCTCATCCTTCGACTTCTCGTTCAAGGTACTGACGTTGGCCTTCTCCGCAGCGAGCAGACTCTCCTCCTCTGCCTCGAGGTTCTTGGGCAAGTAGTTAAGAAGGGGCTCCATGGCGGTGTTCATCGAGAGGTGGAACAGGATGATAAAGATCAAGAAGATGATCATCAGAATAAGGGGACCGAGAGCCATTCTGTTGGCACCGGAGCCGATAGCGAACAGTCCAATCAGACAAACCATGGACAGATAGCAGCCGACAGTGAGCTGCTGCAGAGCACGGGTGTAGGATCGACCCTGGGTGTCGATGGTTGCGTTCGACACGTACAACAGGTTGTACCGGAAGGCGAAATAGAACAGGTAGAGACCAATGGTACCGAAGCCCATGACAAGCGGCGCAATGCAAGAGTAGACAATTGCTAGAACGGAAATTAGTATGGTAAGCAAATACATCAATTAGGGGTTTTTAACATACCGACGACGGTCAACAATGTGAAAGCAGGGTAAACAGTGCCCCATCCGAGACCAGCCAAGCTTGACCAACGAGTGTAAATCTTGCGAGGGGTGCTATCGAGCAACTTGCCCAGGATCTTGCCGACGATGAGACCAGCAATCTGTAGAAGAGCACCGGCGCTGAAGGACAATCCCTGCAGAATGATGTAGGCGACGTAGAAGTTAGATGCGGTAGGGATCTTCTGGGCGAGCAGCGAGGCAGCCGAGGAGGGGTTGTCAATGATATCACTGACGACACTGGTAGCCGATGAGGCAACGGTAACCACCAGGAAGACCTGAACAACTTGGAAAGCGAAGTACCAGTTCTGGACGGTCAGTTCAACGGCAGCGAGACTAGGAGCACCGCCCAACTTGGCCATCAGGCGAAGGATGATAGGGACCAGCGCCATGAGGACAGCCATCAAGACAGTGGGCAGAAGACCGGTAATAACACCCTTAATCCACGACGGAACACTGTCGATGAACTTCAGGAAAGGAACAATCTTGGTCAATGAGTCAATGTTGGAAATAGCACCAACAACGGCAGTGGGAATGGCCCAGAAGATGATCATGGCACAAACAAAGGCCAGGGTGGCAGCGGAGCGACCGAGGCGTTCCCACCACTTGATGCGGAGGTTGGACCAGATAACCTGAGTAGGGTCTAGACCAATGTAGCGAGGGCTCATGTGCAGGGGGAGGTTGTGGGCCACAGACTGGAAAGAAGCTTGGGCATCAGCCTGACAGTAGAACTCGACAAAGACGGAGGAGACCAGCTTTGTTTCTCCAGCGCGGTGCTTAGCCTGCAATTCCTCGATTTCGGGAGAGAGACGCTCGATTTCGGAACGGGCCCAGTTGATAGTGTCGACCTTCTTGCCAATGAGCATTTTGAGACGGTGCGTGGGGCGTTTCTTGGCCTCCACCCAGCGAGCAGCAACGGAGCCAGATTCATCATCAAACTGGCCATCACCAATTTCGGTCTCGGGGTTCTCAGCCGAGCCCTGCTTCTTCATGGCCTTAGCGCGGGCCTTGTTGGCAAGCACAATGAGCTTGGTCTCCGCACCCTCGAGCTTCATAGCAGCACTGTCACGCTCCTTGACCTTCTCCTCGAGCTCCTTGGTATCAGTTGCGATCCAGACATTCTTGACCTTGTCGCGGCCGAACATAGTGCGAAGCTTGTCCTTGTTCAAGAGGTCCTGGGTAACGGTCGTGAACAAAACGGTGCGAGACGAGAGGCGGTTAGCGTAGGCGGGCGAGAAAAGGTACGCCTGACGCAGGTTAATATAGAAGAGGTGCTCGCGGGTGATCATGAAGAAGATGAAGCCGATAAAGATCCAGGCGAGGAAGCAATGCGCGTAGTAACGACCGTATTGAGTGTCGTGAATATTGGAAATGCTCAGCATGTTGAGTTCGACCTTTCCACCACCACCAGTGGCATTGACAGGCCACAAAATGGGGAAAGTGATACAGCAGCCGACAAACAACATGACGGAGCACAGTTTCAGGAACCGAAGCATGAGGTAGGCGTCCATCGAGTGATGCTGCAGGACATAGGTGTCGGGTAGCTTGTACATGGCCTTGATCCAGTCCCAGGTTCCGGTCGGAGATTCGGGGGAGCGCTGCCAGGGACGGAGGTATCCGATGAAGGTTCGGGGCATGTACATCCTGCGATTGCTCTTACGCAAGATGATGAAGAGAACCACCATCACAACGAAGGAGATGAGGGCGGGGATTAGGGTGGTGAGCAGGCCAGACAGCGACGGCGTGCTGTCCTGCGGGTTATCGCTCTAGTATCATTAGTAAAGAGCCCACTACCTAGCTGCGCGACAGGGCTTACCGAGTCCCTGGCAACCAGCCAGTGAACGGCATGGTTGGCCATTCTGAAGGTATTCGCAATGGTATATTCAAAATATCCAAAAACGCGATTCGATCTTCACGTGAAGGATCGAGAGGAAGGGTATCGGGGAGGAAGAGAGGGGGGGAGGGGGGTTAAATCTCCCCAGGTGTGAGAGGAAAATAGAAGATAAGGTGAAAAAAAAAGAGAGAAGCTTAAAGTTTAGTAAGGACCCATGGAGCCCATAGACAACAGGGAGGAGAGGGGCTAGGATCTTCGATCTGTCTACGTAATTGGAGGACCTTAGATTATGTTTTCGTATTATTTGGGATATTCTCCTATTTAGGGATTTCATTTTCTGATTTTTTGTTTTTCTATTTTTTGTTTCCTGCAGTTGAACTTAATATCACAATCTAGCGTTGGTCAATCCATGGGTGGCAAGTGGGCAATCCAGACTTTTGTTCACTGTGGTTGAGATGCGACCAAAGATCCATCCATGTTCGTCGCAATCAATGATCCATCCACGGGTGGCCCCATTCTCTTATTCAATCATATAAAACGGATTATTTTTTTTAAAAAAAAAAAATAGAAAAATGGATTTTCAGATTCGATCCAACTTTTCCAGCCTTCAACACGGAGATGTCCGCCACACAACCCCAGCCACATCTACGTTGTACAACCGAAATGAGCTACCGTAGCTACTTTACCCGACGATCATGACGCTCAGTTGACCAGGATGTTGATTAATTCTACTGACCGTGCAAGGGATGCTGTGAGACAAAACAAACTTCTTGGAATACTTCGTAGGTGCAGAATCCTCTGTCGCACATATTCGAAATTGGAAAAGTCCCAGGGAATCTATCTATCGGGCCTTGGAGAATCCAGGGGTATGTAAATTGTGTCTCCACAGATCAATATCCGAGTCCAAGAAGACAGGAAGTTGTCTTTTGTGTCGATACTTTTTATTGCTATTGCAATTGCTATTGCTTTTTTTTATCTTCTGCTTTATTAGTGGACTATCAACATCATTGCGGTCTGTCGTGTCATTGCATACCGATTCCCACTACGGAGTAAGTCATGAGGTGATCATCAAATGATAATTTCATACCAAACACGGAGTACCTGAGCTGGATCCAATAACTCCCGTAGATCGGGATTTGTCGCCACACAGAGCGCTAAGGCTAGTGGGCTACACTATTGACCCGGATCTGTGTGTTCAGCGGGGCTAAGATTTGCATGAAACCCCCTTCGTTTCGCGAGTCCATCAGTGCTGTACTCCGTAGGTAAAGTTACCGAGCCCTAGGACGAGTACGACATTCTCACAACTTGAAACCTTAGCTGCCCCCCAGACAACAGGAGCTGCATTTGTTGCACCTCAATGAGAACAAAAAAAATTAATACGTAACATTCTGGACTCTATTGTGAATCGTGGGCGATGAATTGATCTTCTGTAATGATGTATCTACATTGTAACGTTAGAGTTACAACTAGCAAATTGTATGACGATCGATCTCACAATCCGCGGTGGATAGTGGGCAACGCGACACGCCTACGGGTGATACATACGTATTTGGTTAGCGTCGGGTTAGTCTTGCAGTGGAGATAATTCGGCGTTACGCATGCGCTTGGAACTCATGGAGACCCGATCTTTCTTTGCCAAGTGGTGTGGCAACGTCTAAAGAATCATAGATTTTTTTTGAATTTTTTTTTTCCTATATGATATATGCATAGAATATCAAATTGTGTGAAAATCTGGAAGGGGCAACCAGCCCTCGAGCTTCCAAGGTTCCCCCTTAGTATCCACTGGGGTGAACTCAATGACGCTTAGACTTATCCTGGTACTCGGGTCCAGGACTGCCAAGACATTCCACTCGTACCTGAGTTGTGTGTTGATACCATAGTATTCCGTACAGAGTAGCTGCGTTGAGTTAAATCCGAGAATTTATCATTGAGAAATATTTGGACTATGTCGAAGGTCCTCTTCAAATGTAGTGACCCCACGAATAGGTCTCTGAAAAGATAAGAAACTCATGAGAATCTCATTAAACTGAAACTGGAGCTCCGGCCGTAGCCGTTTGTGTGCCTGGAGCAGCTCGCCAGTGGACCATCCACGTTCGGGATCTTGTAGATCGGAATCATGTCCTTCCTCCAGCAACACCCACAAAAGGGTTTCGCAAGCTGGATCTCGGTCGAGATGGTGCTGTTTCACCGCCGTACATAAAAAGCGAAGGAATCGGTCAGTCTTGTTTGGGGACTCCTGGAAATCCCACAATGCAGCCGTGATGTAAATGAGCGCCGCCGTACGGCTGACCTCTTGGGTTTGCGCATCGCGGACCACATATACGCGCGACTCATGCGGCACTTGAGAGGGCCGCGGTCCACTAGACAGCAGGGAGAATAGAGGACTTTCCATCTCGAAAGTCTTGAGTCTGTGTGGTGCTTGGAGTATGTATTCGGGGGAGCTATGTTGTCGCATGAGGTCTTCAGCTCCGCGCAGAAAAGTGAGCAGCCATTGCTGCTCGGTCAAACTGATCTGGGGGTATTCTGGCATCATAAGGTATCGGATGTAGTGGATAAATACTTCCACCGGCCTGTTGGTTCCTGTTCTCGGTCGCATGATCTGGACCGCCCGATCAACATACGTGTGGGCCAGTTGCTTGCTCCCGAAGCGCCCTTCGTGCAAGGCCATTCCCCCCAAGGCCATTGCAAGATCATCCACCCTGACAAGCGTCAAGCCTGAGGTAGCGTCATCGATCATTTTCGCAGCTTGACCAACATGGCGCTGAATTTCGGTGCTGTCCGACACGCCGTACAGTTGTGCTTTCCACCGCGCGCAGTATGACAGGACTACTGCCTTGAATGAAAGAACGCTCCCCATAGCAGTGCGGAAAATCTGGTTTTTCACGTGAAGGTTTTGCCCGGACCAGTATGTCAACTTGTTCCTCCAATAGTCAGCCAATTCAATATCTAGGGTGTCATATTCGATTGGGAGACTGGCAAACGGATCCCTTCGCGAAGCATCGAGTACCGTGATTGGCGAGCCAATGTGTTGTAGCATGGATGTATGAGGTTGTGATTTCAGATTCGAGAATCTGATTTGTAGCTGTATCACACCACGAGATTAGTATTCCGATCCATCGTCTTTGCAGCTAAGCCGACGCCTAGATTAGGCTAGCCTTGGCTGTGGCCTAGGTACTTGACTAAAGGAAAGTGATCCCCATACCGAAGTTTCCCCGTTTGGGAGGGGTTGCGCAGCTGTCGAAGGCGACTCCAGTCGCGTCTGTTCGACAGTGCCTGCCTCTTTCTTCGCCGGATATGAGGTATAATCTGGGGTATGCTCTGTGGGAAGTGTCCCGCGTGACATTTTGCGTTGTTTCCTTTTTTCCTGTACATGGTGGCGCATAACATGAGCGCGCTTTTCTTTAGATGACGAGTTCTGATCAACAAAGTAAAAGTGTTGGTTCTTGGGTGCGTTTGTCGATTCAGCGGCGCGTCGTCGCCTTCCAGGTTTGGCGGTTTTCTGGCCACGCCCAGATGCAGAGGGTGCTGGTTGAGAAGATTTAGCTGACTTGTGCAAGCAAGTTGAGAGGTTGGCCCGTAAAGGCGGGCCGGGGCTTACCCAATGCATCCGTGTCAGACGGGCCCAACGGCGGGACAGCGCTGGGCCTGGTCAGTGTCGATACTAACCGTCGTTCGTTCTCAGGCATGTCGAGCTGCAAAAAAGTATATTTCCTTCGTCGGCACAATAAAGCAATCAAGACTGCATAACCAACCAATAGTTACCAAGATTCCTCCAGCCAAGGACTCTGGATTTGGAAGAAACCATCGCAAGACACACAAGTCCTATATCATGACAGTGTCAGAAGGTCACGGAGAATATGCACAGAAGAAAGGGTGCTGAGGGAAGTACGCTAGCACAGAATAGTTCTAACTCACGAGATAATACAACGCGATGGGAATATAATTCCCCGGGAGGGAATAATGGGATGGTTTCAGATGCTCCAGTGCGGGCACCACCCCGGGGAGTGGAGGAGCTCTTATATAAGCGCCAAGCATCAACCATTTACCCAATGTAATTTCCAACCTTGCAAGGTGACCCATAAGTACATAAGCACATAAGCACATATACATATCAGAAACAAGCATAAACTGTTTATTGACCTGTTCACTGTCCTACTCTATACTTGGAAATAATCTCAGATTCATATTTGGAGTATATCGTATTCCATTTCAAATATATATTACGGAGTACGCCGAACTGTGAAGTACTCCGTAGTATCCGGGATTTGGAATATATCATTTAAAGTGGGCTTCTGGTTGAGGGGCTCACGGTCTTATATCCCTATTTGTCACTTATTGAATGAAAGGGGTGTTGATTTGCAACCCTTATATTATTAGGATTGACAAATAATTCGGGGTCAAACGAGCCAAATTGACCATAGCTGCAGACCATACTACCCTATTCCCCTTTAATTTCATTGGTAAGTGTAAGATGAATATGCTTCAGGGTTTGAAGACCAGAGGTTAGGCTATGACTTCGGATACCCCGGGAGCTAGCATTTGTGCGCCTTACATGAACGATAGTGGGGCGCTAAGCAGAAGACTCAATGTTATTTGCAGTGAAGATGAGGAGGACCGACTGCCTATATGGGTTAGCGTGTATAATTACATAAGGAAACCACTTAACGCGTCGGTATTGGATCAACTGTTCTTCCGAGGACGCGTTCGCGTCGCGCGTTAGTTGCCCAAGGAGACCTGCGAAAGAGACCCACGAAAAACTAAGATAGCAAACTGAATCGACGATATCATCTCTCCACATTTTTCCCCCCTTCAAGACGTGAGAGCTTAATACCCTTTTTTACATTGGCCATTTTCAGCCGATTAGCTCTTTACCATGTCTTCCCTTTTCGACGCCGTGATCCAGTCCGAGCTGGGCTCTGCGCCTTCTCGTGATCAAAACCTCCGATCCGACAATCTGCCCAGCTCCCGACGCTCAGAGAGCAATGGGCCGATGAGTGATATGAATGCCTTCCCAGATGACCAAGTTGTCGGAGCGGGAAGTTCGGCAGTCAGCCGTATGCGAAATCCATATGCCCCTGGCCCCCCGCCGGTGGTCGATGAGGCGGCAGAGAAAGTCCAGCAGGCATTTGAAGAGCTGCTCGAGTCATACATCGATGAACCCTCATCCTCCGCGCCGCCCTCATCGGGGGAGTTTCTTAGTGACAAGTATTATATTGCTCAGATCAAGGGGATGAAAAAATTCGAGCTATCAACTCTCTACGTTGATTTCACACACATCCTTAACCCTGTCTTGGCAGATGCCATTGCCGGCCAATACTATCGATTCCAACCCTTCCTCACCAAGGGACTTCACAATCTTATCGCCAAGTACGAGCCTGAATACTTCGTCTCCCACCGAATGACTGCCAGCGCCTCTTCGCGAGCTAGTACCTCAGTCGCCTCGGCATATGCGGGCGTTTCAGATAACCCCGACCTTGAGCGTCAGATCCGCGAGAAGACTCGCCACCAGCAAACTGACAAATTGTTTGCTCTTGCATTTTACAACCTGCCTTTGGTTTCCAGACTCCGACAACTTCGGACAAATCAGATCGGAAAATTGCTTTCCGTCTCTGGAACTGTCACAAGAACTTCAGAAGTTAGACCAGAATTGTCGCTGGGTACTTTTATCTGTGAAGGTTGCAAGACTGTCGTCCCGAATGTTGAACAAACTTTCAAGTATACTGAGCCAACGGAGTGTCCCAATAACACCTGCGGTAACCGCGTGGGATGGCGCCTGGATATCGGAAAGAGTACATTTGTCGATTGGCAAAAAGTCAAGCTCCAGGAATCGTCGCACGAAATTCCGACGGGTAGTATGCCACGCACAATGGATGTCATCTTGCGTGGTGAGATGGTTGATCGCGCCAAGGCCGGTGAACGCTGCGTCTTCACAGGTACCTTGATTGTCGTTCCAGATGTCAGTCAATTGGGTCTTCCGGGTGTGCGTCCTGAGGCCGTCCGCGATAACAATTCCTTCCGGGGTAACGAGGTCGGTGGTAGCGGAGTCTCTGGATTGAAGTCTCTGGGCGTGCGTGATCTGACTTACCGATTGGCCTTCCTTTCTTGCATGGTTACTCCAGACACAACGACTCCTGGCCAGAAGCCGGAGCAGCAGCTGAGTGGCCAGTCAAATAATATCCTGGCTTCCTTGAACCAGAACCAGGAGGCTGATATTGGGGATGAATCAGCCCAAGAAGCTTTCTTGCAAAGTCTTACCCCGGCTGAAGTCCAGGATCTCAAGCGACTGGTGCACTCCGAATATATTTACTCCCGACTTGTGGACTCGATTGCCCCCATGATCTGGGGTCATCGTCAAATCAAGAAGGGTCTGCTTTTGCAGTTGATTGGTGGTGTTGGCAAGTCGACCTCAATTGAGAGCCTGAAACTTCGCGGTGATATCAACATCTGTATTGTTGGCGATCCATCGACCAGTAAGAGTCAGTTCTTGAAGTAAGTCTTGCCAACTCCTTACACATAGCCATTGGTTACTGACTTGGTTCCTTAGATATGTTTGCTCATTGCACCCTCGTGCAGTATACACCAGTGGTAAAGCCTCCTCGGCAGCTGGTTTGACCGCTTCAGTGGTCAAGGATCCCGAGACAGGCGAGTTCACCATTGAAGCCGGTGCCCTGATGCTTGCGGTATGTCCCAAATGCAGTTCTGATTAAGTTTGGGTTCAACGCTGACATTTTACTTGTAGAACGGTGGTGGTATTTGTGCCATTGACGAGTTTGATAAAATGGATATCGCCGATCAGGTCGCTATTCACGAAGCCATGGAACAGCAGACAATCTCTATTGCCAAGGCTGGTATCCATACTACTCTGAATGCCCGCGCATCGATCCTCGCTGCCGCCAACCCCGTTAATGGTCGCTATGACCCGAAGCAAACCCTTCGGAACAACTTGAACTTCAGCGCTCCCATTATGAGTCGTTTCGATGTGTTCTTTGTTATCCGCGATGACCCAAAGGAGTCTGTTGACCGCAGCTTGGCTGAGCACATTGTCAATGTGCACATGAACCGCGACGAGGCTGTTGAGCCCGAGCTGAGCACAGAACAACTGCAGCGCTACATCCGGTTTGCACGCACATTCCGCCCCGTCTTCACTGACGAAGCGAAGACACTGTTGGTCGAGAAATACAAGGAGCTACGCTCCAATGACGCCCAGGGAGGTGTGGGCCGCTCTTCATACCGTATCACCGTTCGTCAGCTCGAGTCATTGATCCGTTTGTCCGAGGCTGTTGCCAAGGCCAACTGTGTCGAGGAGATCACTCCCAAGTTCGTCATCGAGGCATACGATCTTCTCCGCCAGAGTATCGTCACTGTTGAGAAAGATGATGTTGAGATTGAAGATGATGTCCCTACTCACGCCAACGGCGCCGATGAAGACCAGGAGATGGCCGATGGCGACAACGAGGGTGACAGCCCCATGCGTGATATCGCAGAACCTGCTCAAGCCCCTGCCCAGCCGGAACGCCAGAAGACCAAGATCACTTACGACAAGTACGCCAAGATCCTGAACCAGATCGTCCGACGCGTACACGAGGACGAGGTGAACTCAGGCGAAGGTGTCGAGCAAGAGGATCTTGTACTCTGGTACTTGGAGCAAATTGAGGGTGAACTCAACACCGAAGATGATTACGAGCGCGAGCGCGATTTGGCAGGCAAAGTCTTGAAACGCATGGTCAAGGTTAGTCGTTCTTCCTTTGCTACGGCAATTTCTGTAAATTTGCATCAAGTACATGCCACTAACAAAGTTATTCTGTAGGACAAACTCCTGCTGCGTATCTCCGGGTCTGGCCTCACAGATGGAACTAATGATGACGCCCAGCAAAATGACGGCAAAGTTCTTTTCGTCATGCATCCTGATTGTGCCTACGAGGAGATGTGAGATGGGATTGTGCTTTCTGTCTCTTGAATATGTTCTTTTTCTTTATTTCGTACTGTCTATCTTTCAGGGCCGGGCTATGTTGGGCATTTTCAATGGGTTAAATAGAAGGAGCAGGGGTTTATGAGTGATGATATCCGTTTAGGTGCGTCTTATGTTTAATAAGACATGAATGATACTGAATTCAAATAAATTCAAATTTCACAACGTTAATTGAATCCCGAAAAGGGGCTTTCACTCCTTTGGGCGGCATCAACACTTTTAATGTCAATATCCTTCAGGCCTATCTCACCATGGAGTAAAGAAGATAGAGCGCAGCATTCCTCATCGTAGAATGATAGGACCAAGATGTCCCGTGGAGCACAGCCCGCTGCGACCAGTTTTTCTACTAGAGTAGTGATGAAATTCACATATTCTGGATTTAGAAGGGAATCCCACTAGGGTCGGGTGACTGATTCCCACAACTTGACGTTGAATTTGAAATAGCGCGGATCGCAGGAGGAACAAGCGCAATGAACTGCAGGAACATATCGCCTTGTCTACAATGAACCGCCAGAGACTGCTTCCCCCACTCTCCCCAGCGGTCGATGGTCGGTGTCCCAGTACCTACTTATCCTAACTACGTGTCATAATGTTGGTCAAAGCATCCATGATGTGTCTGCCTAGTGAAAAACGCCGACCTAGCCAGCTCTATCACCGGAGGCCTTCGATTCAGTGGAGCCTTTACCATTAGGGTCTGCGAATACAAGAACCAATGCTGCCTCGGGATGCAGCTCAACTTTACTACGTTTACCTCCACCTCTCCAGTCGGGTCCTGCCCGACAATGGTTTTTTCTTTTAGTGGCTCCCGCGCGCGATTCCGGCATACATGACTTCAATTCGACCCTCGATCGGCTCCAACGGGTTAGACAGTCCGACCAATACGCAGGAGACGAAGACGGACCCTCGACAGCTCACTGAATGCACGATAGCCTGAGCAATTACGCAGCAGACTGAAAATGAACCCTCGATCAGCAGGAACCTTCAGATACTCTCCCAACGTAAACCGCGACGTTCGAACGTGTGCTCTACGAAGTCAAAGTACAAGGTTAGCCTGACATCACGAAAATCTCCGCTTTCCACAGAGGAATCAACGATTCCCTCCGCACTGGTCTCAACCAGCAATTGAATTCTCCACGCACGTATCCTGATTCCTGAATTCATCAGTTCAACAGCTCTCCGGTTATTTCGTCACTGCCTCTACTCCATCCACTGGTAATTTAACAAGTGCACGCCCTGTGGATAGCGGTGGACCCGGATATGGAAATGACAGGATGGAAATTGGTGCTACGTGATGCACATTACGACGTCGGTTGCGCAGTGGAGGGAACAATTAATACTTATGCGTTGGAACCCTAGCCTGGCTTTCAATCAGGATTTTGATGGCCATGGGCCCGTATTTGATCGACAGTAAAATGATAGGAAAGGGAAGGATAGCTACCTAGGTAGAGACACCTGGGGCAGTTCTACGTTACTTCGTGCGTCCACGTATTCCTGTCATCATCCAAATGCTATAAAAGGGTCTTTCTCCTCTCCATCTCTTTCTCCTCATCCTCTCACTTCACTTTCCTTCTTTCCCACACACTATGGGTTGATGACATCTTCCGGCCGACAAGGCTTGTTTCACAATTTGATCTCGAACACCGACAGAATCACAATAGCATCAGCTCCGCACACGAAAATTCCATCCTTCAAGGCCCCGATATCGAGTGGGGAGGGGCGACCGGTTGATCCCGCTGCAGAAACGTTTTCGATCCACAACCAAGTCAGATATCATTCGTCCACATGCAAAACGTCGCAAGACAGCGGGGTTTGCATACCCTGCCATCCCAGCCAGGGACCAAGACATTCCTCCCCATAGTGCTGCAAATAAGCCAACTTCATTCCGAACTGTAGATGGTATGTCGACACCTCTCCTGTTGCGAGGTTCGTTTTTCCAGCGCTGACCAAGTTTCTTCTATCAGTCTCCTTCACTGGAGATAGCTCCCTAGCAGACGCTTTTCGCGCGGAATCAGTAACTCATATCAACAAAGAAAATGAGCAGTTTATCAGAACCCACCGTCCAAGTCTATCTTCACAGGAGGATGTGTGTGTCTCGGAGTCTGTGTTCGGAGAGCCTGTTTGGCTTGTCAGCTCTCCTCTCGCCGCGTCCCAAAGTGTGTTTGCTGGCGGTCGACCTATCCACTACTACCCCGGAGATTATACCATAGAGACATCTTATGGTCCACTCACCCCCCGATCGCCTGAAAAATACAACCAGCACTTTGATCGATATATCAACCCGAGGCGATTCCTCACACCAGCTGATCTCGACAGCCTTCGAGAATTGTTTCCAGAGGCGGTTGGTGCCCACCTACTTATCGCAGGCTTACTGGTCATCTTGTTTGAAGAAGAATGACACGCATATGATGCGTACGATAACGTGTGGCCTCTCGAGCTTGCCGGTCTTCAAGTCTTTTTCTATCTCACCCACTATAGCTTCACCACAGCACCTGTTGAGTCCGGAAATATTCTCAAAGAAACATTCGTTATATAACCCCCGACTAAGAATATATTTAGTCCCTAAATGCTAGCTTGTTATCGTTAGTATGATCTTCTAGGGTTCGTCCTTCTTTATTAGTATTAAGCTAGTCTTAGAGTCGTATAGGAGGGCTAGGTTTTAAAAGGTACTATTCGTAGAATTCCTAGAACCTCTTCGGTATATATTTAAATTTTCTAATAGGTGACTACTATAGATCGAGATTATATCTAAGCTACTATACTCGGTATTATAACTTATAGTAGTAGGTTCTTATATCTAAGATTTTATCGACTTCCTATTTATCTAATTCTCTAACCCTTTTTAGTGGCGTATTACGCACTGCTAACTGGTCACAGTTAGGTTAGATGGGTTCAGGGTATACTTGCCTTAATACTCCTCGGGTTGTCTAACGTATTCGAATCCAATCCACACCTTTATAAAAGTGATTCAAATTCTAGGAAGTCAGAGTACGTTACAAGATGGCATGATTAATAAGAAGCTTTGGTAGTTCAGTGGTAGAATACTACTCTTCCATATCATTTCATCTGAAGTGGTTGATAAGTAGTGGCCGGGGTTCGATTCCCCGTCAATGCAATATCATTTATATTTTTTATCTATATATGTTTTGAACATGAAAAGTGATTGCTACTTTTTTAAAAGAATAAATATCTTTTTGCTGTTGGGCAATAGATTTTGGATTTTGCACAGTTGTCCTGGTACTATCATTGCAAAGTCCCAACGAATTCGGATCAATGACATGGATGGATATCAAATCCCAGGAAGTCAGTAACTCTTCTGATCATGGTCACTCAGTAATATATATATATTGAATGGAGTCCTTATTATGCCATCTGATTTTCACATTATAGCTCACTGGGAGACTACAGAACTTGAATATCGAATCTCCTGACCTTGTAAAGAAGTATTTGTAGTATAGTGAGGTTCTTCATTTTTCTCGTTTCTCGGGTACATAATATATATTCAATATTTTACTTTGTATACCACACATGACTTCTCGAGTATTGCAAAATAAGCAGTCTAGTCCTTGGATTGAGAAATACCAGTCAACTAGTAATCTGGATCTCTATTACTGAGGCATCCTCGACTTTATTATGCCATAGAGTACATTGTAGACATCCCTATTGCGGATACACTCAATGAGATCTCGTACTTTACAACATTACCTGTGAACATGTGACATGTAGGTGCTTTTGTCAAGGCCGAGGTGATTAATACAGCTAGTTCTCTGTTACTCGTATTTAACCCAAATCGCCCCATTCCCCTGCAAGTAAGCTTCTTTTGAGGTGCCCAGGTGGCTTTTACCTTTCGACAATCAAGTACCCGCACAAAGTGTATGCTGTGTATCATCACACCACATACGGAGTATACTTACAAACGAAATTTGATCCTGCCGCAATTTAGACATCACATCCAGAAGTACCAACATCTCCCCTGAAATAATTGAAATAATAGAAACTAGCAGAACCTTCCCTGCTAGCAAGCTACTAGAATCCTGCGACCCTCTTGCCAAGGAGGGAAGGAGGTTACTATAGCCTATACACCTTGTTCACATCCTTGTTGTGAATTTAGTACTAAGTAACAGAGAAAGGGCCGCCAAGCGTCATAGCCCCCTTGTTGCCCAGGATTAATTGCGGTAGGATACCGTGGTGGCGTGCCTGGCTTGCGATGTTCTCTGACACCTGTCAATTCTGGCTAGTGGGAGTGGGGTCGATATTATCAATTTAAAATACAAATTTTGGGTTGTAATGTGTGTGTGTGTGTGTGTGTGTGTGTGTGTGTTTGTGTTTTTTTTTGGTTGATGCCTGATACATCTGTAAATGTATCATGGAATCTCCTATTAAGGGGTAGGACGCATTTCTGTACTCCGTTTGTATAGGGATAAAGCACAGTCAAACCATCAAAAAACAATTTTGTCTGTAGAAAGACTCAAATCTGACTTCCCTCTTACATCGTACTTTTATCCCGTAAAAAAAAAGGAAAAAAAAAACCACTGGAAAAATGATCCACGCTACCTAAAAAGGGAAGGTAAAGCTGACAGCGAGATGATCGGCATAGAGACGGGTGGGGGTTCGATACAGAATACATACTAAATTACTATACCTATACTGTAGTGATATCAGAATTAAGAGTGTCAGCTTTGATGCTAAGCATCTTGATATATCCCATGTTTTTAGATTGAATTGGGATCTTCCAATATAGAGCCTATGCTCAAGGTGAGACCATCAAGGGGACATTAGAGTTAGAAGCTGGAAGAACGAGAAAGAAGGAATATAATACTAATACAGATAGATTGTATTCATGATTCAGTTACGTACATATATTCGAGAAGCAAGATCCCTGTACTTGCATGCCAGGTGGATGCCACCATATATTATTATCATCTACTCCGTATGTTATTATTATTATTATCATTTCAGCTGCCACATCCATCGAAAGAGAATGTGTCTAGACCATGCATAATAATATCATGTATATATGTTTTTCAATTTCCTCTCAATGCATATAGAAATATGTGTACCCCATACAAAGTATGCATTCGCACGCAGAAAAACAAGACTTTTCTGTACTAAGCACGAAGTAGGCACCTTTAATGGGTCGCATGATGTACATTGTACTTTGTACTCTCCGCAGCATGTGCCATGCATGCATACGTGTAAATCCTTCAACAAATTAAGGAAATTGCCGCCCCAGCCCTCGTGGCTGCCGTGGAGAACGATAAAGATGATCTGAGCGGCAGTGCACACGGATGATACACTTTGTTATCTGTTATATGGAGTATTCAACATATAATTGTAGTTGTACAAAGAATGGGAGTTCACCCCTAAGGCCCCCCCACTTGTGTCTCCACGCTACTATATTACCAGACTGTTTACTTAATTAGGAAGGTTGGGTATCACTGGCTTCCGGACAGCCCCGTCCTGGCGACTTTGCTTGGTGGATCATTTAAAGACATGCATGCCGTTGGCTTCCCGTACCGAGGCAGGGGACGGCAACGGTCATGCATTGGGACATTGCCGAGCCCTGAGTCCAGGATTATTACAGGGAAGACAAGGATAATGACAAGGATAATGACAAGGACACAAATTCATTTGTACATTTCACATTATTGGCGGAACTTGACTCAAATCTGTTAGAATGTTGGACCCATCACGCCTTCAACGTACGGAGTACTCCGAGCAATTATTTGTATTGTAGACCTTATATGCGAACCTGACAACAAAGCTGAAATATCCATGAAAAGAAAACTCAAATTCCTGCCAGAAATATGTACTGAGAATGGATGCAAGGAACGTAGAGGGGCCCAGAAAACTCGGTGGACAAGGACAGAAGAAACATAAATAACAATAAAAACGCCGATTCCAACGCCGTGCTCCCTTGGGGAATGAGTCATGAGCTGATGCAAGAGATAGGTAGGAGATATGTACCCCCAAACCCAAACAAGGACAATCTTGAAAAATGAGATCAAAGACAGTAAGAACAGTAAAATATGGATCGCAAATATGAGAATGAATGGAGTAATTGGTGTGCGCGCCCCCGTAACTACAAATCAGATCGCAATCAAAGAGAAAGAAATGGTCTCAACAGATCAAAGGGATCAACTGGCTGTAATGGTTTTGCTGGAAGGGTTTCAACACACGCTAAATCGCTAATGAGATCAAGTGTTGGCTGTGCCAGGGTTTAAACTCGGATCCGAGTGGATCGGAATGCAGTGAGATCAATCGACTCAGCCGAGAGAGATGAGTTATCATCGACTTCAATGGTGCCTGCCGTGGCTATTGAGGGTTTGTTCGCAGCAATGGCAGCAACCATGGCAAGTCGCGCCGCGGATGGAGTAGGGGGCGGTTTGGGAGGTCCTTCTTCCGCAGTCCCTTCTTGCTGTTTTTGCTCGTGTTCTTCTTGTTGTTTCTTTTCTGCCATAATGCGGTCGACCTCGTTGATAGCCGCCTCGAGTAGCATCTTGAATTTCTCCTCCACGCCGTCCAGTTCCGTGCCACAGTCGCCCGATCGGAGGACTTGGTAAGCTGCTGTCTCGCAAAGCGAATGAGCAAGTTCCAATTGCTTGTCTGCGAAATCAAAAGGGGAGTCTTTCCGAAGTGCGCTGGTCCCAGAAATACCGACAACTCCAGCCGTGGTCCGGGTGCTGCGAACACAAGAGAGTGGCCCTGTCTGTCCCAGTCCACTCGGCATATTCATCATGCCTTTGCTCAACAAGCCCGAGCGCAGTCCTGTGCGCGGCATCAATGACATTTGCCCTCGTCTGATGTTGTTCCTGGCCACCCCGATATCGTGTACAATTGTCTCGAGTGTCTGCTGTGTATGGCCATCATACTCAATGATGACATTGTGCCGTGTGCTTACCAACATGTTGTATTCTTCATTGGACTCGACTGATGGGGCGTCATCTGTAGTGCGCTTGCGACCTGAACGTTGGCCTTGCTCGGGCGCATCCTGTGGTGTCTCCAGGGTCAGAGGTTCTGGGCTGGGACTCTTCCTTTGTGCGATCGGAACGAGGTCATTGGTATGGATGGAGCAAACAGAGCTGTTTTTGCGTCGGCGGGACTTGATGTTTGCGTGGCGTCTGTAAGCTTCGGAGTATTCATTGTGTTTCTTGTGAGTGTGTGTAGCAAGCTCTGAAACGCGAGCGATCCATGCAGGAAGGTTGTCTTTCATGTGGGTGAAGGCCCCTAGAGCATCCATTGATGCCATGGCCATAACAAATTATTGAATCTCCTGTTTATAGTTGGGTAGGTGTTTGGGTGATCGTTTCGTCGTAAATCGTGAGTTCGACCAGAATCGGAAGGGAAGACAAAAGGTGACGGAGAAAGCGAAAAAGGAGATTATTGACCCCTCAATGATATATGATCTGCAGTTAAAAGTGCAAGTAACGGTGAAGCAGAGAGGAGGGGAAAGTTCGAACAGAAATAAGAGAACTTTGGAAATCGAGAAATTGAAGAGTATGGTATTGGTATGGTAAATACTTTGTTTAGTGGGTCATATCTTGCTACGGAGTACGAATACCGTACATAACTATATACGGGACAGTTGTACAGAAAAAGGCCCCTGATGTATTTGATAGGAATCCTGCACGTCCTGCATATCCTAGGGCTAACTGCATCGGCAACTTCTGATCTTTCATTAGTGATTGGACCGCCTGTACCATTATCATTTAAGCGGTGAGGCAGATTGCTGCATGTGTCAGTGTCAGTTTATGCAGACTAAGAGTAGTGTTGCCCTAGGGAACTGAGTATACGGAGTACTCCGTACTCCATTAGTACTTTAGCTTCCTCTATCAGACTCCAAAAAAGTTCGTGATGATCATTATGAGAAGATCCTGACCATCCACCCGCTGTACTCAAGTCACCCATTCTTCGGAAAGTCGAGTCTCCCGGCAACCGAAATATATGGGGAGATTCCTGGAGAACTAGAGATTGTTGAATTAGACAAGACCAAATAGAAAAGACAATTAAATTTGATGAGAACCCTGTTTCGTAAACATCAACACACACCTTTCCTAAGACAGGTTTGACACGTAACGGTCGGGGACCAAAAACCGGGGACTCGGGGATCACGGGGATCACGGGGAATACGAGTATTGTGAAAGTCAAATACTCTAATACATACTCCGTACTCAAATACCAAAAGAAAATGGAGTCCCTAGGCACACTATTGGGAGCCGGACGATCCCTCCCGCGGAAGAACCGGGAGTGTCCCTGGTTGGAGGCCGGGACCCACTGTATTTTGATAACCAACGGTGGTTGGCTGATCGGAGGAAATCGACCGTCATAGGTATCATAGAATTCCTCTTGGCATTTTCTCCTGGGAACTTCCCTGTACCCATATCAGGTCCCCGACTCTCCAAAACAATTTTAAAGTAATATATATATTTTTTAAAGACGGCTTTGGAGTTTCTAGTCTAGGCTTCACACGTGACATACAAATAACTCATTCCACATTGGACTATGCTAATCATTACGGCCGACCAACTATGGAGTATACATGTTGAATCTACTACTCGGTAGTATAGGGGTTTATGTTTACAAAGACGACTCGACTTCGAAAATCCATGGATAATGTAGGTGTCCAGGGACACCAGGAACGTTTCTCGAAAACAAAACAAACAGATCCGTGGGTGCCGACCAGGCTCACGTGGCTTCAAGCCACGTGAATTATCCCGACCTGGTCGCGCACGTCCCGTATCAGGGACCGAAGAATTTCCTCTCAGATCAGAACCAGTAAATTTCCCTCTAAAATTCCCTCCGATAACATCTCAACCGACCGCAAATATCCATCCCAAAGCATGAGAACCAAAGAAACCAGGACCGAGGCGTTGGAAGGGTGCGGCGATGAACGTTGAGAATGCTTAACGACCAGTGGCCGCCCAGGTCTGAATCCAGCCCTCGACAGTGCGCTGGATGGCCTGGGCGGCGGCGAGGGTCTCACGGTGGGCCTCGTTCAAGGCCTGAGGAGCGGCGAGGCTCTCGCGGTGAGCCTCATTGAAGGCCTGCATGCTCCTCTCAAGTTCCTGGAGGTTGCCCTGAAGCACGCGCGCCCAGACGCGGTGGATGGACATGGTGGAGGCGGCATGGAGATTATCGGGGGAGAGGTCAGGGGCCCCGGTCTGGGACTCGGCGGCGGTGGTATTGGCGCGGCGAGTGCGCTTGGTGGGTTTGTTGACCACCGGCTTCTCCTCGGCCTCGGAGGGCACGGAGGAAAGCTCGTCACTGGAGTCCGCGGGAGCGGGACTCATCTCCTACACCCATGCGTTAGCTGGGTGACAACACCAAAGATAAGTTAAAGGGTCTATGTTACGTACCTTGGCCTTGGCCTTAGCCTCAGCGGCCTTGCGACGGCCTCTGGTAGCTGGACCGGGGGGAGCCACAGGGGCGGGAGTCGCGGTGGGAGTTGGGACAGGAGGGGGAGGGGGAGGGGGAGCGGAGGGGGAAGACATGCTGGCTGGGACAGCTTCAGCCTCGGTGACCTTCACAGGCTGGTTACGGTGAATGCACCGCTTCTTCTTGGCTTTACAGTCAGCGCAGGCAGGGTTGTCGTTAGGCATCTTGGTATCAGACACTATTTGAACGTGTCGGTGGTCGGGTATGTGCTGGGATAACGCAGGTAAGAGAATGAGATTTGAGGGGACTCACTTTTACTAATGAGATCAGAGGAAATGAGAAGTGAAAGGTAACTGTCGCGCGTGCGACGCGTATTAGTCGTTATTAGTCGTTGTGTTCGAGTTGCGACAGGTTGACAAGAGTGAAGATTCTTTCAGGCATGCGACAACCAGAAAGCAAAACGACAAGCTCACACACATCAAGCAAACCACGAAAATCAAACAGATTTGATAATCTTACTTACTCGGTGCAGCTTCCGATAAGCACCTACGGAAACTACCAAGACATTAGGCTTTTTTTTTTCAAGATATCCCATTAATACGTATAGATACAGAGCCTTATAACTTTAGATGAAAACATCCAACGTAGGTAGCTCGATTCATGCATATTCTTTGGAATACAAGTTCATCTAAACGTGTATAAAATAAACCTCTTTGCAGTATTTGTAGAATCACGGCCACAATTCAACCTCATTCCACCAAGAAACATCGTTTCCGTCAATCAACGTCCAGTTCCATCTTTTGGCGTCCTCTTGATCAGTAAGATCTAAACGCTCAACCTCCTCCGGTCGAATAACGACAACTCGGAAATTTGCCCGTGCAACAGAGTCATGTAGGTCCAGAACCTTTTGACCTAGTTTGAGATCTAATTGGCTGGGAGTTGAGGATCTAGGTTGTCCAGGGTGAGGGTTTCGGAAAGAACCTAGATTCCCAGTCAGTAAGGGCTCCGGATGACAGGAAAACAACCGGCTTTGTAATCTGGTATAAGATCAATGTAGGAATAAAACACAAGAACCTAGATAGAGACAACATACCTCTTGCGACAGGGGAGTGGTTTGCAAAGTATTTTGTGACAGCCTTTTCCCATGTCCACTTTGCGATGTCGCTGTCGTTATCCCCCTTCACCCTCAATGCTTTTCTAATCTCATTTCGAGATGTCTTCTCTTCCTCTGAATCCTCTCCACTTGGGTTGCCAATTGCATATGCCGTCCCCTTGATGCGCCACTGAGTCATGAGATCCTTTAGCCAGAACACCGCTTCAATCGCATGACCCGAGGACTCCAGTTGAGGAAGCTTATCCATTCGAGCATCAGTGGTAAACGAAAGCATGTCACTTTCGAACACGGGTGGATTGCCACCACCTTCCACCTGCTGATCCATAGCTTCCTGGCCCTTAGGGTGGAGCTCGAGTTCTGGGAAGAAACCACGACAGCCGCAAGTCCGCAGGCGAGGTACAGGACGCTGCTGAGCATTGTAGCCAATTGTTGCAATTGTGAATTCATATCCAGGTGTTTGTTTGAGATGAGAATCAAGGATATCGCGCCATGGGGCAGGCTGTCGGTTCTCTGACGGTGCGCTCATTGTGGCAGCCTTCGTTGATAGACTCAAAGAACTGCTGGGAAAACTTCCACTATATGCTTTGATTGCACTGAGGCGCCGGAGGGCTACCTGAAGAGAGCTTTGATGGCTGATAGAAGCCGAAGCTAGAACCATATGTCAGTATGAAGGTCTCGGCCTTCTCTCGCAAACGCCGACGATCGGATTGGCGGGGTAGAACTGATTTCTAATATTGAGTTCAGCTTGCAAGATGAGATAGTAATGGAGAGAGAATGTCGATTGGTATGGTGCGTACATATGTATGAAGCAAACTTGGAGTAGAATTAGAGATAAGCGTAAAAAGAAGAGTAACATGGACCATGGTTGGTTGATATGGGTGACATCACGTTTCGATGGTCCGTGCGTAATTTTGTGCAGCATCTGTGGTGGAGACTCGCAATCGCCAACCAAAAACTCAAATGAAATCCAATCGATATAAGCTGCAATGCATAGATTTCAAAGGGCATGCATCTGGAAGCTATTGGCAAATGAACGCCGATTTGACGTGGGATTGGCTGTTAATCGGCCGGTCTTTATGTCCCATATCTATTCGATAAAAAAATCGGCCAGACAGTACTCAACACCACGAAATGTCCCTTGTGAGATTCCAGCACGCCGACTAGAATCCAAAACTCATCCACTAGGATGGGAACAAATTCAAGCACAGGTTGAGCCATATTTCGGCAATAATTGGAATTTCGCCAGCGAGAAGGAGAAAAAGGGGTTCCTTTGTGTCGGGTTCTCCCGCGCCTTTAGTCACTTTTTTCCATTGACGCGAGACGATCGCATTGATTTGACATGCAAGATGCTTTACTTATCTTTACTCATTGATGGTGAGTTCTCATGGCCGGGGGTTCCGTTTGGACATCTATTATTGACCTTTGAGATAGATCAACTTGAGAAAATGAGTTTTACACAAATGCTGTCGTATCGGGACAGGGTTATGACAATTGCCCTTGGAACAGCGAGCCCCGATAGAAGTATCTGTCTTGAGTGGATGCTTCACGATACGGTTATGGCCATGCGAAGTATGGATGAGATTCTGGCAAGTGATGTTGCCCATGGATTCTGTCAACTGCTGCAGGCACAGACATCTCAAGAGAGGGCCACAATAAAAGCTCTCGGATCATACCTCAAGTTTAGGGAGATAGATATGGGCAGACCGTATGTATTGTCGTTGTTTATTTTCAGAAATCGTTGTTGAGTACTGACGGCTATGTAGACTCTACACAGCTCTCATTAGATTCGGTGCCAAGCTCTATCTCACTTCCCCTGAACTCAAAAATACCGCCGCTTTGGAAAGCACGGCATTTCGGCATGTCAGTGTTATGAATGATATCTATAGCTGGGAGCGAGAATGGAAAGTATACCAGGCGAACCCAACCGATGGTGCCCAGCCATTCTCCGCCATCTACATTCTTGCCAACGAGACAGGACTACCATATACAGCCTGCAAGCGCTTGATGTATAGCTACTGTCGGGAATTGGAGCTCGCTTTTAAGCAATCCACTGATGAAATTCGACATAACAGTATGGAAAGCTTGACCTATGAACTTGAAATGTACATCAAGGGCCTGGAATACTTCATGTGCGGCATCGAGTTATGGAGTCAGTGGACTCCACGATATCGACAATGAGGCATCCTATTTTCCAGATCAGGTCTATCTTAATGCGGCATTAGTAATCCGACCCTTCGCGTCTAGGTATGAAAATTTGTTTGAATAAGGGATTGACTGAGTTGTATATTATCACTAACTATGTATCGAGAAGGATATCCAAGAAGCACATAGAGAATCATAGAATTACTATTTACAGCACCACAAAATGGACATCATGATTCCACACCTATTTATACCACTCGAACTAGAAGACCCTGAGCTTGAAGCTTTAGCCAGGTTTGGACTTACATCTCTTTTAAGATTTGCCCTGACCGGAACCTTGGGCTCCTCTGATGTGGAATTGTTGATCCCGCAGATTGGAAAAGGATCCAATCAGGATCAGCTTTCCGGGTTAAAAGGCAAGGTGGTTCGATATGATTAAGGAACCCTCACACCCAGTCAGATACTTCTCTGTTGAAGCCTTTCCCCAGTTTGGTAGATTCCAAAACTCGCCAGACTTGCATTGAAGGTTGGCCAAGTCCGCGACATTTTCCCTCTTCCATAGGATTCTGTTAGTGAGGCAATGGCCGTATTGAGATTTTATCTTCGATGCCGAGGTCCATCCAGACAGAGTTCGGAACTAGGCATTCCGTACACAGGTGTTTGTTCCACCCAACCATACTTCTTTACCAAGCGGCGAGTTCGCAAACCATTTTGAGTGGACAGTGCTGGTCGGTGGCATGCCGCAAAAATGCAAAAGTGTCACAAGTCGGTCCCTTTTCAACTAATTATCGACGATGAGTTGAGGGATAAAGGTGGTCTTTTCTGAGGTTCAACGTGTTGTTGGGGACAGATTGGAAGGTTGATGTATCAATTGCCAGGGAAGGAACCTTTAAGCCACTGAATGATCCTAGAGGTTGCAGTCGCCATGTGATCTTGAAGATGATAGATGACTACGTAGGAAGAAGACTAATAAGTTGAAATGACCTAAAAGCCGGTAAATATTATCTGATGACCTTGTTTCTAGCTAAGTACTAAGCTTGATTGACTAGTTTGTTGATTTTCTAAATTAAATATTACATACAATTAGACACTAACTTATTCCTAAGCTTCCTCGTTATTGGAATTTACTGACTGTCTCTCATCTCGATAACCCTTAAATGCGTAGATCGCACTGAGGAACATCCCTAACCCACCAAGACCAACAGCCAAATACAACGCGCCCCTATATCCTTTCAGAACATCATCGGGAGTGTGACCTCCATTGTTGACGTGAACTTCCACAGTACCGGCGAGTCCCAAACTCAGCGAGATGCTGTAGTTGACGATAGTAGTTACCAATGACGCTGCGACACCCTGATGCTTGCGCTCAACCGCATTTGACAACATCAGAGTCGCTGCGGGGAAGGACATATCCATACCCCAAGGGATAACTAACAAGCAAACGAATGTCAGGGCCCAATAGGTCTGGTGCACCGGAGCAATTGCTATCAAAACATTGCCTAAGGTGAAGGCAGTCATCGACAACACCATGATCAGCCCGGGGCGCATGCGGCCCATCAGCCATCCGGTGACAACGCATGCGATGATACCCACAGGACCCACGGGGACAAACTGAGCAGAAGCCAGCAGAGGGGTCACCTGACGGAAGTTCTCTTCAAATCGCCAGAAGTAGTAGATCCAGATTCCGAATGAGCCCCAACCGCAGGCAACACAACCAAGGACAAATGAGACATCGCGACTGAATGCGTGGAACGGAATGAGGGGTTGCTCGGCTACCCAGAATTCGACACAGAAGAACGCCGCGATTAACAAAATTCCAATGATCAGAAGAATATAGACGTAGGGTTCGCTCCATCCCACGATAGGTGCCTGGTTCCATGCAATGTTCACGAGCACCAGGCCACCGATACCGCAGGCTCCACCGAGCGCATCGAGAGCTTTTAGCAGACCCAGGAAGGATTTATCAAAGGGAGTGTCATGGTGAATGGACGGGATCACGAGCAGGCCTAATCCAGCGCAACCAAGAGCAACGAGAGCCTGGGTCCAATATGTCCAGGGCCACCAAGCTAACTGAGAGAAGATCGCACCGAAGACAGATCCCAAAAGGGCACTGTTTGGGGCAGCGGCACCGAAGATGGCAAAAATCATATTCTTTCTCTTTCCTTGTTGGTAAGTGGCTCCGAGAAGAGCCAATGCGTTGGGCATCAGCAATGCGCCACCGATGCCTTGGAAAACACGTGCGAAGACAAAGAGGATATAGTTAGAATAGACGCTGAGACCTGCAACAAGAGACCAGAGCGCAATCCAGCAGAATCCGATGATGAACATTCGACGATAACCGAATAGATCGCCGCACCGGCCAGACACCAAGATGAATGTGCCAACAGTCAAGGAGTACCCAGCCATGAACCAGCTCAAAATGCCAGGGTCATCGATACCAAAGCTATCACCGACAATATCAAGCGGTGAAAGACATACTCCGACATTGGTTTGTGTCATAAATTGACCCATGCAAACAATGGCAACGAAAAAGACCTCGTGGATGGGCGAGAAAGTTGAAGCGAGTGACCGCGCCGACTCGACCGGCTTTAGATTCATGTTGTCGTCCCCCATAATCAATCAGAATCATATATCCAACCTCTCTAGGCGTTGGGGAAAAGAGTGACGAGTATGAAGTGGAAGATTTGAGTCGCCGGTAGTTCTTGAATCCATTTCCCGCTTTTTTTTAGGGTTGGCCACCAGCCCATGGCGTTAGAAAAAAAGAATTGGGTCTTGCAGGAGAGATGGAAATAGTGTTGCCGCTTGATTAAGGCTTGACCTGTTAAAATTCATAGCTACCACCATTTTGTGGGCCATGTCGATATTCCAGAGAAACTTATATCCGACAATTCGGATATTCGGCAATATGTCTTCCGCGACAACTCTGTCAATTACGTATGCAGAAGGCACGCGATTCAAACGATGGTTTTGTATAGAATCACCTGAAAGACCTGTTCGTAACCTGACGGTATAGGGCTAGTGCGGACTATTGACGAGAAAATGACTTCGGAGGTGCGATGAACCCAACACTTTATCGTACTTTTATGAAATTAACTACAGCATAGACCAGATATGAACACGTCCAGTCGCGTCCATACGAGTACGCGCTCGGTCTAAGTAAATATTTTTATCGTGATGGAAACCCATCACATTTACATTCTAGATTCTAGATTCTAGCTTTAACATCAATAAGGTGGTGAATATCTAAAGGGACAGTCTCTCAATAATTTCCCATAGATGCTGGAGTAAGGCGCAAGCGAATGCCGTTAGAACAAAGCCAACCTCGACCTAGTCTAAGAAATTGGGATAAAACCCATCGAGCTATCGAGATAAAATGGCTTTAAGCGCAGGTTGAACTTGTTTTCCGTATTCTCCCTTTATACTCCGAGCTCGTCATATGAGAAACCAATCACCCCAAAAGACTCCCGCCAATCACTTGATATTGCGTGGCAATGGTCAGAGTCTCAATTCTGCCAGATAAGATATCTACAAAGTTATATAGCCAACCAAATCAGTTCAAGCTATCAGAAAGAGGTTAGATCTGGTGGAGACTGACACTGGAGTCCAACACCCTGATTATCAAGCAAACGGTGCGGGGGGGGGGGGGGTAACCGGGGAGTTCCGATTAAAAAAACATCGAATTGTCGAAATAATCCAGAGACTTACATTTTACCTCAGTTCTCATTACATATGTTATAATTGCTTTTTCCCTCCACCCTATTTATGCAAAACCGTTAGGTCGGTAATCATGACGGCTCCACCATTGGACCTGTCACACCACTTGTCCTATGCGACCAAGAACAAGAAACCCAGCAGCGTCAAGGGGTTCTATAAATACTTCCAGACACCCGGGATTGCTAATTTCGCTGGAGGTAAAAGAGATAATTCCACTTACTTCTAGCATATACTAATTCTCCTAGGTTTGCCACATGCATCCTATTTCCCCTACGATACACTCGAAGCCAAAGTCGCTCTACCCCAGCGCTTCGAATCCAAAGATAAAGATTCACACTCCGTCCGAGTAACAGTCCCTAAGGAAAGCCCCACGCCAGATGTCACTCGCAAAATCGACTTAACAACCGCTCTCCAATACGGCACCGCCGAAGGATACCCTCCTTTAAGGACCTTTCTGCGCTCGTTCACAAGAGACCATCTACATCCAAATGTACCCTATGTGGGCGGTCCCGAGGTGTTGTTGACTTGTGGATCGACCGATGGCTTTGCCAAGGCCATTGAAGCATTTACGAATATATGGAATCCCGACCGGGATTGGATTCAGCAGCGGGAGGGCGTCCTATGTGAGGAGTTTGCTTATATGAATGCTATCCAGACGGTGTCACCTCGTGGTTTGAATGTCGCCGGTGTTGCGATGGATGGTCAGGGTATGCTTGCTAGCGGGAAAGGGGGATTACAGGATGTGTTGGAGAATTGGGATTTCCGGCGTGGCAGACGGCCTCATTTGATGTATACTGTTTCGTGAGTATCTATCCTGTGGAAAGAAACGGAAAAAGCAGGAGGAAAAAAAAGGCGTGAATGTGTACTGACAGGATGATGAGAACCGGCCAAAATCCCACTGGTGGAACACTCTCTGTCGAACGCCGAAAGGTGATCTACGCCCTCTGCCAGAAATACGATGTTATTATCATCGAAGACGAGCCATACTGGAACTTGCAGTTCCCATCCGCTTATGGGAAGACGGTGCATTACCGTGGCTCATCCTCGGAACCAAATCTATACACCAAGAACTACAACGCAGAGGGCAAGTCCTCAGGCTACGCTTACCTGGACTCACTCGTCCCCTCATATCTATCCATCGACACAGAGGGCCGAGTAGTGCGACTCGACACATTCTCCAAGACCATTGCACCCGGTAGTCGTCTCGGCTGGATCACAGCACAGCCGGCTATCATCGAACGTCTCACTCGCATAACAGAAGTGTCAACTCAACAACCATCCGGATTTGTTCAATCACTAATAGCGGAAATGATCGTTGGTCAACAGGATGATATATCTGGGAAATCATCCAAACAGATCGCTTCGAGCTGGCACATGGATGGTTGGGTACGGTGGCTGGAAGGGTTACGTGCCGGGTATGAGACGCGCATGCAGGCTATGTGCACGATTCTAGAAGAGAACAAGTATCTCTTCTATGGATCGAGTGAAGAGCACATCGATGCCTGGGAGGTCGTTGATCGAGTGCAGATGTATGACTTTGTCTGGCCGATGGGTGGCATGTTCGTGTGGGTTGAGACTCGGGTTGATACTCATCCCTTGCGCTCACAATATTCTCCCGAGCGACTCGCACAGGCGCTTTGGATTCATTTGACCAAGAAGCCTCACCTTTGTCTTGTCGGTCCTGGATCGATGTTCGCTGCGACACCTATGTCTGCCCAGAAAGCTTATCGGTATATCCGTCTTGCTTTTGCCCCTATGGAGGTTGACGAGGTGGCACCTTTCACCCAGAGATTGGTGGAGGGGTTCCGGTCATTTTGGCTGCGCAAGGATCTTAATGGATTGGGTGATGAGGATGCGGTGGATGTTTTGAATCTACCGGGTGTTAACTTTCTAGGGAACGGATGCTGATAGACTGGATAGTCTGTTTTAGAATGTTCCTATAAACGGCACGAGTCAACAATGGCCGTGGTCTCTCCTGTATTATGGCGCAACGTACAAGTAATGCGGATAGATACTTTAAAGGGATCAAGACTGAAAGCGCACTAAAAGCCCTGCATGAGCATGTTCTAATCGAAGATCTTGAAGATCATGGTTGAATTGTTGTGCAGATCTTGCCCTTTTGACTAAATTAATGCTCAAAATGCGGTCTAGTAGAGCAGCTTCTTTACGCTAGAAATAATGGAGTCAATATCTCGGATGCATGATCTGATGAAACTATGGTAGAAATCATTCTTCTCATCAGCACATGCCACGGAGCTTCGTATGTGTCAAGAGCGTGTCATTTGTCTCTTGGCAGGTCACACTCCGCCATGATGATTCGCCCCATCTCAGTCGGGTAGTGTCAGTTTGTAAAGGGCTTCTATCCTTAATTCGGGGGTTGGTGGTGCCACTCCAAATGTTTCACGTAACCCGTCGTGACGGGAATGACTGATCCGTGTTGGATATACAACATAGTATGTTGTACTTTGGCGACTCCAGTGATTAAGGTCGAAAATATCCGCATTGTATCCACAATTGATGCCACTCGCCACTTGCTCTCTAACATTTGGGCCTAGACCAACTTAGTTTTCACCCTTTTATTTATCAGATCAAAAGTGTAAATCTTAAGTTCCCAAAGGAAACCAATTAGAGAAGTGGTTACAATGGTTACCTAGATATGGAGTATAGGATGTTGGCACATTGCATAGCCCACGGATTGCATAGCCCCGGGACATGATATCAACTGTGCACTAAACCAAATACCAAAAAAAAACGAGTGAAACATAGTACCGGGGACCGGTTATCTTTGTCTTAGGTCGAAAGTTTCATGTGGGGATTCGGCATGACTTGAGTTCCGAAACGAATAAGATCGGCATGCCGTTATTATTAATCCCGACTTTTCCAAGGTGGATACTTTCTTCCTGACTAAAGATGAGTAAGACTGTGGCTGCGGTCATCTTCCGCTGATTGAGTGGATCGATGGAAGTGATTATGGTATCAGCAAAGTAGGGGCTTAGGTATTGAGACACACTGCAAGAACTTTAAACTTGCTTACCGGCGCTATAACGGAAAAACAACGGAGATTTGAGGTGTCAGGATTGTCCGTTATATCCACAATTGTAACCTCAGAAGGATTTACTTCTAATTTCGGCCGCCACTTGTTGGGCTTACACTTGGCTATCCAATTTTGGGATAAAAAAAATACTCACGGAGTAGTGGTAGCGAGTGATAGCAAGTGGTAGCGAGTGGTAGCGAGTGGTAGAGAATGGTAGAGAGTGGTAGGGAGTGGTAGAGAGTGGTAGGGAGTGGTGGAGAGTGGTGGATAGTGATGGAGAGTGGGTTCTTCTGTTCTTCCATTTGCTACGGAATACGGAGCAACGGCTAAGTAGATCGCGTGTTAAGGAATTAGTCTGATGTGACAAAGTGTTCCACCATGTTCCTGAATCAAAGGTGGATCGTTATGCTTGTAAATCATATTGGGACCCAGAAGTATAAATCGTTCATGTAGCCACGAGGAAAATCATTAGGAAACAAGTTCTGTTATATTCCTCGTTGAACCTTCTCCCCTAAACCCGGAATTATAGCAATCATGCGCAGCCTCTTCGGCCTTGCCCTGCTTCCACTAGCAGCTGCAGTCCCCAATGCCTCACACAAGTCAGACTCGACCTACGATTACATCGTCGTTGGAGGTGGCACCAGTGGCCTCGTTGTTGCAAACCGACTGTCTGAGCAAAAGGACACCACGGTCCTCGTGATCGAAGCCGGCGGTTCTGTATATAGCAACCCAAACGTGACCGACACCCTCGGATACGGTAAAGCGTTCGGTACAGACATTGACTGGGCCTACGAAACGACAGCCCAAGAATATGCCGGTGGATTCTCACAAATTGTGCGTGCCGGAAAGGCACTCGGAGGAACATCGACCATCAACGGCATGGCCTACCTCCGTGCCCAGGCTGCCCAGATCGACGCGTGGGAGACCATCGGAAATAAGGGCTGGAACTGGAAGACTCTCCTCCCTTACTTCAAAAAGAGCGAGAAATTGCAAGATCCGGCAAATTACCCATTCTTGGAGGGATCGGGTGTTGCCTTTGACCCGGCCTACCACGGCTTTACTGGGCCCTTGAAGGTTGGCTGGTCTTCAAATCAGTTGAACGACGGTCTTGCTCAGAAGTTGAACGCTACTTACCAAAACCTCGATGTTCCTGTTCCGTACAACCGGGACGCCAATAGCGGAGACATGGTTGGATACAGTCTGTATCCCAAGACGGTTGACGCTGATCTCAACATCCGTGAGGATGCTGCTCGTGCATACTATTATCCTTACCAGAACAGAACCAACCTCCATGTCTGGCTCAACACACACGCCAATAAGATTGCCTGGAAGGATGGAAACGAGGCCACCGCAAATGGTGTCGAAGTCACTCTTTCAAACGGCAAGAAGACCGTGGTGAAGGCTACCCGTGAAGTAATTCTCGCTGCTGGCGCATTGAAATCCCCCGTTCTGCTCGAGCTTTCTGGAGTCGGAAACCCACAGTAAGCATAATACCGCCCCCGTTCAACCTTTGACGAAAGCTAACCCAAACTCCCCCCACTAGCATTCTTTCCAAGCACGGAATCGCCACCAAGGTTAACCTGCCAACCGTCGGCGAAAACTTGCAGGACCAAATGAACAACGGCCTCAAGTTCGAGTCAAAGAAGACCTACGGCAGCGACAAGAGTGCTGACTACGTCGCCTACCCCTCAGCTGACCAGCTCTTCCCCAACTCCACCGCACTGGGAGCCGAACTTCTTCGCAAGCTTCCCGCGTATGCAGCTCAGGTTGCCTCCGCCAACGGCAACATCACCAAAGCCCGTGACATCTACCGTTTCTTCAAGATCCAGTGGGATCTGATCTTCAAGGATGAAATTCCTGTCGCGGAGATCCTGCTATCGGCCTCTGGAGCCTCATACAGCAGCGAATACTGGGGTTCCGTTCCGTTCTCTCGCGGCAGCGTTCACCTTTCTTCCGCAGACCCCACGGCGCCGGCTATCATTGATCCCAAGTACTTCATGCTGGACTTTGATCTCCACTCCCAGGCACAGGCCGCGCGGTTTATTCGTGATATCTTCAAGACTGAGCCATTTGCTGATATGGCTGGCGCCGAGATCACTCCCGGCCTTTCTACTGTTGCTGCTGGTGCCGATGACAAGGCCTGGTCTACTTTTATCTACAGCAAATGTACGTGTATCATTCGACTTGCTGGGAGAAGATTGGTGGGAATTCCATTGCTAACATTTTGTTTCACTAGACCGATCAAACTTCCACCCGATTACCACGGCTGGCATGCTGCCCAAGGAGCTTGGTGGTGTTGTCGATACGTCGCTGAAGGTTTACGGAACCTCGAACGTTCGTGTTGTGGATGCTTCCGTCATGCCTTTCCAGGTCTGCGGTCACCTTCAGAGTACCGTGTATGCGGTTGCTGAGCGTGCGGCCGATATCATCAAGGAGCAGTCATAGTTTGCCATGGTATATTAACATTGTGTACGCATATTGAACACCTATTTATTCTGAACAACAATAATCGACCGTTTCTGTAGCCTCTGTATTCGAGGACGCGGGTCTTTAACAATCGGGTATATTTGGCTTATGATCATGCTATCCAGGTTATATTTAATTCAACACTGTTACTTTTTAGTATCGCTTTTGAGATGTCTTTGAAATAATTTCGCGTTATGCATTTTACGTTTCCGGTGCTATACATTACAACAAAACCGCACCAGTCAAATTAGCTAACCCCCTGGAAATCCTTTCCATGACGAATATAAACAATGCGTTACCACACATATCGGAATTGTCGGTCTTGTTTATCCGTGATGTCTGTCAGTGGCAACCCATTCTGGTCCAGTTTGACCTCTTGATCCACACTAACAACACTAGAACTGGCAGCCTGTTCATCACGTTGCTTATTATCCCACACACACAAGAAGCGGAATAAAATCACCACCACGAAAAGCAGACACCATGTCACGATGGATGTTATCACACCTTCCGTATAACGAGGACTGTGAGTCCATAGTTGAGGCGAGGCAATGCAGGCAGCACAGTAACCAATGAAAAACATGCCGTTCACAACAGCGCGCTTTGTATTTCCCTTGAAATTCGATGCCGCCAGTGAAAGAAGTATTGTCATGGAGGCGGTGATACATGAAGACTGCAAAAAATCAGTTAACAACAGAAACCCGGCCCGGTCAATAGAAATACATACCAGCCACGAGGCAACAATTAAACCCCATTGAGCAGTCACGTCCAACTTCATCAAAAACACAGTCCCAATTAGAGGCGGGATAATAAGAACAAGAACCACCAGCGTTCGCTGATTAGGGAAGATAAGCACTAGACCGACACCGATCCACAACAAGAAAATTTGTACAGCCCCCGAAGGAGCCGTGTATAGCATAGTCTCGAGATTAGTATAACCAATCGACTTGATCACAAGAGATGCAAAAGTCAAAACCGGCGACTGCATGCATACCAAAACACCAAACCAAAAGACAACCCACGCCTTGGGATCCATTATTGCCTCTTTGAGCTGGGCAACAGAAAAAGAGGACTTGTCACCACCATCCCGGTCTTGTGCCATGCGTAAAGACAGGACTTCCCTCTCGCGAGCATTCAAGAACCATGCATCTTTGGGCCCGTTTGGCATAAGGAAAAAGAACGCCACGCCTGCAGCAGAAGTTATCGTGCCACAGATGATAAACAGCACGCGCCAAGGAGCGATTGGAAGTGAGGAGTTTTTGCCGATGCCATACATCAGGAAGCAGCCTAGAACCTGTGCCAGACCATTCACGGAAATCCATAATGCCGTGCGGACATTGTGTTCTTTCTTTCGGTACCAGATGCTGGTGATTGTCACGAAGGCAGGCGAGACGGCGCCTTCACTGAAACCGAGAAGGAAACGCACCGTGGCAAATCCGGCGAAGTTCTTCGGCGCTGCGAGGCACATGCATATAATGCCCCAGATAATTCTGAATTGGCGGTTAACACATGATGGGAGACAGACATGGCACATATAACACCGCAAGAGCAAACTTACACAGTCGCACCGACGAATTTGGTCAAGGGGAGCCGGCTCATGAGATAGATGAATGGATACTCGGCGACCAGTTGGCCAACATAGAAAATCGAGCTCGACCATGAATATTGCGAGCTGGACATGTTGAGGTCTTCAATTAGTCCAAAGACCCCGGCATAGCTGAGACTTTGCTTGTCAAGGTACTGTAGGAAAAACACGAAGCACATCTGGAAGTATACGCGTCATTAGCCTGAACAAGAACCAAGGAGACAGCTTGAACCCCTTACAAAAGGCAAAATGACCAAATCAATTTTGCGTAGGACAGCTTTCTCTTCCTTCTCGGTGTAACTTCCACGAAGCTCAACCATTTCACCCTTTGCCTGATCGGCATTATCGCTGCTCGTAGCATCCTTCTCCAAGTTATCCATCACGGGTGGAATTGGTGCCCCTTGATATACCAATGCTAGGGTTATTTTTTATAGATTTGGACAAGCTCAGATTTGGCTTAACAGAACAGACAAATATGAGAAGGTTCAAATTTCCCAGTAAAATGAGTTGATATGCCCCGGATTCCCCGTACTATAAATGGAGGCTTATCATTGAGGGAGATATGCGGAGAAGGTACATCGGTCCGATGGCGTCGGGAATCTGTCGACCAATTTGCCGAATGGGAGATAACTCCTCACTTGACTTCTCTCTTTCTGGCTATTTAAACTCAATATTTTAAACAATAGAACTAGAACTCTTTCATACCATATCCTACAATCCCATCATGGCACAAACCATCCCCATCCTCCCCGGCTCAGACATCAAGCCATGGACCCGCCCCGCACCGCAGGGGTATAAATTCATCAACGCCAACGTCGTTGATGTCGAATCAGGCACAATCAAAGAAAACACAACACTCATTACCACCGAAGGCAAAATAACCTACGTCGGTTCAGAATTATCCATCCCAGCCTCACAAAACAATCTCGAAACAGTAGACTGCCAAGGCAAATACCTCTGCCCCGGTCTATTCGATGCCCATGTACATCTATGCGCAGTTCCAGGCTTCGGCGACTTATCCAAAGCCTTCGGAAACCCAAATGATGTCCACCTCTTGCGCCAGCCTTACACAGCCTCGCAGATGCTACATCGCGGCTTCACCAGCATCCGCGACTGTGGCGGTGCCCAGCTTGCTCTGAAAGAAGCTATCGAAGACGGTGTCTTCCCCGGCCCACGCATCTTCATTGCAGGACATGCTCTCTCGCAATTTGGCGGTCATGGGGATCTGCGCGGCCCGCATGAAGCTACGGAATGCTGCGGCGGCACCCACAACAATAATCACCTAGGCCGTATGTGCAACGGCGTGCCAGAGTGCATGAGTGCTGTCCGTGAGGAGATCCGTTGCGGTGCGGACTTTATCAAAATTATGGGCTCTGGTGGTGTGGCTTCGCCAACGGATAAGCTGGAGCATCTGCAGTTTACAGCGGCGGAGATTCAGGCGATGGTGGAATGTGCCGATAATGCTGGGACTTTTGTCACGGCTCATGCATACACCGTCAAGGCTATCCGGCATTGTATCGACAATGGTGTCCGTGGTATTGAGCACGGGAACTTCATCGATCCACCCACTGCTAAGCTGATGGCCGAGAAGGGAGTCTACTTGACCCCTACGCTTATCACGTATGCTCAGATGGCTTCCGAGCGGTGGAAGAATTATCTGCCCATTGAGTCTCAGACAAAGAACTCGATCGTGTTAAAGTCCGGTCTTGAGGCTTTGGGAGTTGCCTCGGAGGCTGGTGTGACTATGTGTTATGGCTCTGATTTGCTGGGTCCGCTGGGCTCTGCGCAGACCCATGAATTTGCACTGCGATCACGGGTTTTATCGTCGCTGGAGATCTTGCGTAGTGCTACCGTGAATCCGGCGAAGATGATGGGATGTGCGGATGAGCTGGGTCAAATTAAGGAGGGTTTCCATGCTGACGTCGTGATTCTAAATAAGAATCCGCTTGAGGATGTAACCGTTTTTGATAAGCCTGATGCACATGTGCTTGGTGTGATGAAGGATGGTCGTGTTTATAAAAGTAGATGGGATGCATTGCTAGAGGATGGTCATATCCCTGTGAGAGTATAATGACTATCTATGTTGTTGCGCACTGCATTGCATTGCATGGCGGTTAGTGTTGTGAGTGTTAAGACAGAAATAAACATATACGAATCAAATATAGGTTTTGTTTTCTTCCTGATTATTGTACTTGATATTCATGTAAACCCAGAGAAGTCTAGGACATCGATCCCAGTTAAGCCCATGAGGAAAGTTGGATCATCACTCTGGAGTCCCGACAAAAGGTCATCCTCTATCGACTGGAACTCTCGCAGCATAGTTGATCCATGTGCTAGGTTTTGCGGGATTGAGCTATCCGAGATATATTGTTCACCAACAGTCCTCCAATCGGACGTATAATCAGTCGTATTCTCGTTTGACCGAGGGTGCAGTACAGTAGGTGAAAACGGCACAGCGGAGTCTACCTCACAGGCTACTCGTTGCTCCAGTGCCTGAGAATGTTCCAATGTGGTAAGCCATTCGGCCCATTGGCTGTAGTCAGATGCGGAAACCGAAGCTTGTACATCCTGCGTTTTGTTGGCCGTAGAGGACGCCTGATGGAGCTTCTCCGCGGCCTCGTTTGTTATCGACTGCACAGCCTCCACGAACTTCACCCCCAATTTGGCTGTCATGTTCCCACTTGCCATTCTCCGAAGGCAATCTAAACCAAATTTTACTCGAGCATTGTATCCTGAATCGCGTTCCGTAATCCCAGCCACTAGTGCCACAATAGTCGCAATACTGCATCCCTGGAAGTCGGTGAAGGAGAAACGAGTGATGTTGCGGGTTTTTGTCAGACCCTCAAATAGCAGAAGAAGCTTTCTGCCTGCCTTTGCACAATATCGAAATTGCCTCAAAGTAGCGTCGCTTAGATCAGGAGGGCGCGACGCAGGAAACATATGGCAGCGAAGCCTCGTTCGGGCGACAGTTACGAGCGAGACTTTACCTATAGTTATCCAAGCATAGTAATAATTCAAATAGAGATGGAATATCGTGCGGTATCTCGAGTCTTTGGGGTCCATGTTATCAAGCTTGAAGTCTGGCGGCAAGGACTTCTTCCATTGTCGAAGATCAGAGGCCAGGGCTTCGGATTCTGGCTCCTCTTCGGCTTCGACGATAGCGCCACTTGAATAAAATAAGTTCATATTATTCTATTAGGGTCGAAGCAACATACCATGTTTCGGCAATTCGGTCGAGGATCGTGATTAGACGAGTGTACGCCATCTGAGATTGAATATTGTTGTATCTTTGTAGGCGATCCAGTGCTGGGAGAGGCGATGGATGTGGCACTTTGATTACATTGACATCAATAGAGCGAGGCCTGCTTAGTTTGACGGTAGTACATCTATAGTGGTTAGTGAGGTTGGCGTTGACGATGGTCTTGTCACCTACCTCTCGAGGGAATAGATTGACCACCATAACCGACACCGGACCTCTCTCTCCCGAACATCAACTGCTTGATCCTCTGGGTTGAGATGGAGATCAAGTGCCAGAGCTTTGCGCAAAGCCAAGCCCATATAGATATAGGATGATCCAATGGCACTTCCTGGCATTAGATAGACACCTAATAGAAAAGGCGCTTGAATGGATCGGAGACAAGGTCGGTCAATCAGGTCGGGGATAAGCGTTTTGGCATGGGTGTAGAACACTTGGCCTAAATCATCATTATCCCGATGCAGACTGACTGCAAATCCTTCTGGTCTTTCTAGTGGCGTCCATTGGCTGCCTAGTGCGAATGTTGCCATTGCAAGACAGACAAAGCTCAAGTCAGATCTCAACGGCGAGGTGGTGTCTATGTAAAATTGGTCAATATCGGACAGCATTTGGCTCTGGTCAAAGTAGAAAAATGTATCTGTTGCATGCTTAATGCATACCGAAAGTAAGAAGTCGGCAACCGGTCGTGGGGGAAATGCATCAATGGCTGCATGTAAACGTGCCATCTCAGATGGATGAGGTGCCTTTGAACGCGTCATATGCTTGAATTCGTTAGTTAACATGAAACGAGAATCAAACTATTGATATGACTCACGGCCTGGATGGCGACCATATCCCTTTCTTCGGGAGTAGCATCTCTATCTAGCGAGAAAGCCTCCCTCAGGCGGGAGAGAATGTTTGGCCACGGGACCCTTTTGGATTGACCTGCAATAACATGTTCGGCGAGCCTTTGGGACAAGACTGATGCCGGAGAAAGCGGATCATTATGATTGACATTGTCTTGCAATAGCTGGGGTTGGCTGGTGCTTGATGTAGTGGGCATGCTAGGTTCGATGAGGTCACTAGACGCAGTATCTTGAACAGAAGCTGATCTCTCCCTGTCTCATGTTAGACAGATGTTTTCTCAAAATCATGGACTCACTACCTTCTAAACCTGCAGGTTAGGTTACTCGCAAAGCACCGCTGACATCTTCCCGGCATCACCTCCACACACTTGCTTTTTCTGGTCTTACAGCGATCGCATCTGAGCCAGTTAGTGGATACGCGTCATCTCGGGTAAATCATGCATACGCTCGGGGTGCTCTTTTGCGATCCTCGTCGGCAACCCGTCTTCTTCGTCGTCGTTTCGAGGCAGAGTCCATAATCAATTTGGACAGTTATCCGAAGGGCCATGGAGAGTGGACAGAGGATAAGAAAAAGGACAATTTCCCGAAACTCGGCAATTTGGCCCGTTATCTACCCCACACTCCCAATCATTGGCAATATCCGAAGAGATTAAAGAATACGAGATAAACGGGGTGGTTTGACCCACAACCCATATCTGGCTGATGAGTGAATTATGTGTCGGTTATTCGAGGAATGATACTACCAATCGGAAACTGTAGGCATCTGATATTCTTTCCCCCTATTTGCTGGTTTGCGTGCTTCAATGATTGCGTGTTCGGATACCGTTCGAATTGACAATCTCATCATTCTCATGGCTGCCTCCATCTCAGCTCCTAGCCGAGTAAGGGTCTTGCGCATTGTCATCCCTCTGGATCGCACTGATCCCCATAGAGTCCTGATACCATAACCAGAGCATGTCCTGTCGTTCCCGATCCAAGGCAAAGAATTGCCTACAAAGTTGAATCTCAGCCGAGCTGCGTAACTCTAACAGCCGGATTTCTTCGTCCCGGTTTTCCCGCCTCAGTCGTTGGATGGAAGGTAGCCCAGAAAAGACATTGGTGATGTTTGCCTCCACCCCACGTACCCGGGCGAGTGCACGGTGGAGGTTTTCCATATCAAATAGCAAAACCTGAAATTCCTTGAAAGGGGATGTGGGAGCACGCGGCAAGTCCAGAGGAATGGCGATCTCAAGGTAGAAACTGAGATCCTCCCCGTAGTACTGCACCAAGCTGTGTTGGTGTTCAGGAGATAGAGCTTCGAATGTCGTTTGGGCTTTTTGTACAGCCTGATCAGCGCTCTCTTCCTGGTCCCGCGCAAACCGAATCACTTTTTCGACAGCTCTCTGGATCTCTGAGTGCTGGGTACTGACGTTTGGGAACGTGTCCAGAAAGCGAGAAGTAGTCAGACAGCAATTCGTCGCATGGACAACCGTTTTCAAGTCATCAAGAGCTTGACGAAGCTCTGGAGCTAAGCATTGCTCATCAGTTGTCGACTAGGTAGCAGAGGAGAGATGTTAGCGTAATCATCCCAAAGTTATCTAGATAGTTAGGCTCATATAAACTCACTTCAGCCATCTCTGTGAAATCTTGAAAGACAGCTGTGTAAGACGGGGAATGAGGATAAAGATGGAGTGCTTAGGGAAATGGAGGCTTTGAGACACCTGTTTGTTCAGGCCAAAGATTGAATAAAAGTGTAAAACAGTAATCACCTGGGCTTTCACTTCTCTTCATCATTTCTTTTTCTCTCGAAAGCAGAAAGATATCGGAAGGTTGTGAAGTGATGTCATTTCCCTGAAGGTGAATTCTTAAGGTTGTAACTGCCCAAGTTGATTCCAACAACTCAACTTCCATTCACAACACTCATCTTCAACCATGGGGTTAGTCTATCCATCATCCCAAACATTACACTGCTAACAAGAAAAAAGCTACACCCACTATTATGCCATCCACGGCTGGGATACTCCTGAATGGCAAAACGCCTGGGCCCAGCTCATCCAGGATGTCCCCAATATCATCAAAGAAGCCCGGGTTCCTCTCAGCGGCCCAACCGAGGATGAAGACAGGATTACACCGGTGGTCATGGACTCTGAGAAAGGCATAGACCTGAACGGGGTTAGAAGAAATGCCCATGAACCCTTCATACTGTGCAGGCCGGGCGAGTGGACTTTCTGCAAGACTGCTCGAAAGCCATACGATGTTGTCGTTACATCCATCCTTCTCAGGATTTGGATGCTGGCACCGAAGAACCTGGATCTTGGGTATGCTACATGTTACATCCATCCAGATAATCCATGCTAATTATCTATAGCTCTGATGGTGGCTATGAAGACTGGGCCGATGCGCGTGACCTCTGTGCCACCTTGTGGCCTGGGGAGCATACCGATACCATGTGGGAACAGGATGTTGAGAGAAATGACGAGGAAGGTGAGGGTGAAAGCGGCCAGGTCAATTAAATTCACGGGTCTACTTTCTATGAGCCACTAGATTTGCCTATGTTTTATTCGGTGCTCGATGTGGCTCGCACTAATGACCTCGACATGTGCATACACGAGGTCATGAACTTACTTTTTATTTTTCTTTCAAGCTTCTACTAAGACGTACTTTAAACATAGAATCCGAGGTCTGTGGAGGTTCCCTAGGGTCAGCCTCGCCGGTGAAATATAACCAGACTCAGCATGTATGTAATAGCGAGCTACATCGGGTTAATGAGATCATCATCATCACATCATCATCATATAACCAGACTCGTTTCCTCTCGGTCCCGGTTCTTCCTGCCACAAGAGACCACGCAGCAGTATAAGTCCCTTTTCGGGTATCATTAATGCCTGGATGTTTGATTATCTTGAGGGCTTAGACCGCTTCTTGCAATACATAAGAATATAACTAAACAGACATTTAAAAAAAGACATCAATAAGCTGTAAACCAAGCTAAAAGTGGTGATATATAAACTTATATAGTGTAAATAACATTGTTTTTGCCTATAACTCTGCTTATCAATCCTGTTTTATGACCTTAGTTGACCAACTATTCACTCACCCAAACCAACAGTCCATTCAGTTAACCAACAATCCATTCACGTTCTTGCTGGTCATCCCAAGCGACTGGCACTAGATACCCTCCGTCTGGCCATTGTACAAAGCTGGCGATAGATTTGATTGTCCCTAGGGCTTCATATCGTGAATAATGGACTGAATCCTCCGTTGTACGCAGTGACACCACTGCACACGATCTCTTTGATCCAGGACGAGACCCTTCTGACCTGTGCACAATAATCCCGTAGGTTTCATTTGGCTCGAAAACAACAGGGACTTCGGTATTCAGCAAACATACACTCGGCATGTTGTCGGCATCTTCAATATTGTGCTCTTTGATCCACTGCTCCCAAGCCCGTTGCCCCTGATTATTGTCGACGTCAAAGAGGCCGAGGTCGAACACGATACGGGATGGGAACAGCCACGACGGATAAAGTGTGATCTGAAGTCCTCGAGGTGTAATTTTTCCTGGTCCGCCCGAGAGGTATCGGATTTCTTCGGTATATTGGCACACTTTCATTGCCCAGCGCATCCCCTCTTCTTCAAACCGTGGCCCAGGCTGGAACAGCACGCCTTGAGGAAAGTCGTCAATCAGGGTGTAAAACTTCCTCATCCGTTCATCGGAACCCTTGACCTGGAGAATTTCCTTCACGTCGAGATTGAGGATTCCCGCTAGAATGATTGGGCGATCGGCTGCCTTGCTGGTGGCTCGCGTGGCTACATTAAACCAATTCCATAGAATTAGTTGATCCTTGGTAATGTCGCTTTTGTCGAAAGGACTAACAACTAGGTTAACAAAACGTTCGAATTTGGATGCAGAGTCAATAGTATGTTTAAAGAAGGTGAACCAAACACCCATGGCGAACGTAGCAATCCTCTCCTGCATGACGGGGAGTTTTCCTCGGTCAAGCTTGGTCAGGAGTTCGTCGGCAATAGTGGCAATGTTAACTGCCTTGTCAGAGAACAGCACATACAGCCTGCTCTTAGCTGCCAGTCCTTCTTGAAGCGTCCATAACCGGCGCATCCAACCCGAACAGTGCAGCACTCTCAGGAGAAGCTCTAGATGACTTGTAGAGCTGGCGCTTACATGTCTCATCTCCGAATCAATGATCATCGTCCGGTAAGCTATAATCGGTTAGGTTACCACCTAAGATCGTCCAGTAATTTGTCAAAAGCGAGCACTGACCATCCACGTATACTTCACGAATGCGCTGAATCGCCAGGCTCCGAACGTCGGGCTGATGGGGTATGCACAAGGTGTCAATCCACAACAGTACTGAATCGCCTCTGCGCAGAGTTTGGCTGCCCGCGAAATGGGCAAGTCGAGCCGCACTAGTGTGCAGCGTTGCAAATGGGCCGCCCTCATAGCGAGGGACATATTCACCGCCAGTGAGGACACGCCTTGCCTCCCCGTAAAGGAGACTTAATTGGCAGTTCGGGAGACTGTTACCCTCCGTGTTGCCCAGCCCATCGGACCACACATGCGAGATGGCCAAATATTGCTTCCCGACGCGCTTGCTCACAATCTCAACTTTGAAATTCTGGTTATCGAGCTCGTCCTCGCTACCAGGTGTGAGCATCAAAAGGGGGACTCCCCCATCCCGGAGAATTGCATGCAGCTGCTCGACATTTGCCTGGAGGTGCGAACAAGTGCAATCTTCTTCCACGTGCCGAGTGACATATTCGCTCTCATCGACGTTGTTAGCCACACATTCTGTATTCTTGCAGAACTCGTGGGTTATCTTGTTCCAGCCAGGCTTGACACGCATTAACTGAAGCAGATACGCTGGGGTGTCCACTCCACCACCAGCCACGCGACACTTCGCTGCCTCCAAGGGGCACCATCCCTCTGCGACCATTCGCTTAGTCTCAATTTCTCCGGTGAACATCCATTGCCTAACATGATGGGTCTGGGTCTGAGGACCGTCTCGCTTGACTGCAACGTTCCAGAAAACATAGCAGACCAGCCGAATGGCCAGTGACATGTCATTCCGCACATAATAATCGCCATACCCGGAAAGTTGCTCGCAGACTTTATTGACAATGTCAACGGCTCGCTCGCCAAGTTTCCTCTTCTTCCATTCCTTGGCGTTGTCGATATATTTATGGAGATGCTTTGTCGTGATATACTGCTGGGGGTCTTCTTCCCTTCGCAGGAGAAAATCGGACTGATCCAGCTGGTCCCCGAACACATAGTGGAGCATGCCGAAGTAGAGCCAGCACTCTATTCCAGAGTGGAATCTCTGTGGGATTCGGCGTCGAGGGAACTTTTCAGCTCCTGTTTCCAATTTCCACCCATGGCGAACTGGGAACTGGTCCCAATTACCTCCATCGTATAGTGAACCGTTGTACTTGATTCGAAGAGGCCTCGGGGGTTCATCAGGGAAGAACACATGCTCCGCCATTGCGATTGTCTGCCCAACGAGGGTCTTTGACAGTCGCACTTTTCCAGTCAGATGAAGCCCCGCGCCAGCATAGCCCTAAAACGCTAGTCTCGTACTGGTTGGTCAGTTCCCATGCCAAGAGATTCTCGTATTTACTCTCCACGTTGTTGTCTCGTTTGCTGCTAAACTGTTTCCCTTGTCTTCATGCTTCCTATCTTCATATCCAGCCTCTGTTTCTCCAGCATGTATGTCCAGGCAAGATACAAATAGTAATTCTGTGATGTGATATGTTATTCTTCCTACGTCGTGGCATTCTAAGCCTTAAACACAACGAAGTCCTTAGTAACACGTAAAACTTGGAGAAGGTATATGTAGTCGCATAAACGATTATTCGGAGTAGAAAAAGGCAGTTGTTTGAATGTGAAAAGCAAAGTTTTGGGACACAATGCATGCATGCAATGACGGCTCTTTCTCCTTTGCTTGGATCAACAAGACAGACCACCACCTGCGGGGCAGGACTTGGTGGAAAACTGCCATATACCGGGGTATCGTACACCACTTTTCAGCCAGCTTGCGTCCTGCGCATCTGTTTGTTGAATTCTTTTCCTTTCGCCGCCCGTAGTAGCTGGCGTCGAATTTCCGGTTCATTGCTGGACCACCATTTTTCCTCCCACGGTTGCAGGCCGCCGCCTCCAGGAAAGAACTCTGGGAGCAGAGCTCGGCCAGCCCCCTTGAAGTCTAACTCGAGCTCCATCAGGGTATGCATTACCTTGAATTCGGCGAACACCATTGGTATCGGGCCTGTTTCGTTCCCTGAGCTCGAATGCATAGCAAGTCGGATCGGTATCCCCAGCATCTCCGGCTGACGCGGAGCCCCGGCCGTGATGAGATTTTGCACCATGCCAATGCCTCCCACTGCGAGTAAATACCACGCATGGTCCTGAATTCCCGTGCTGCTGAGGAGAAGCATGAGCCACATCGCTGTTAAGAAGAACGTCATCATGCGTGTAGTATTGCCAGGGCTCATCAGTCGTATCAATCGGCCCCTACGTGGCCGTCCCTCCCCATCCTTTGGCAACTGCCCCCCAGCCATGTCTTCCAAATCTAACCCGCCCTTTGACCCTAGCACCATGATCACATGCTGCATGCCATTACCAAGCGTCAATGCAACATCCTTGCGCTTGTCCAAGATTCGACACGCCCATTTCTCCTTCTGCCACTGTGGCAGCGCACCAGACGCGTAGGCCAGGATGGTCCCGGCTACAGTCACCAGGAAGATACTCCAGTCTCCGTACAGGGCAAACGGTGCTGCACCGATGCCTAGTTGAACCACCGACACGATGATTCCCAGCCAATGCACCCAGTCATAACCAGGTTTCGCCACGGGATAGTTTCCATCCAGCGCCCACTCGTAAACAGCAACGCAGAGACGCGCCTGGTGAGGGCTCACAAATTTGCGAGGATTAGGGTATATTTCTGCCGTTGCCGCGCCCTTCTCTGACATCTCCGTGTCTACGGCCCCGGCTTCCTCATCCTGGTACAAGACCGGGTGATTTTCCAGTCGCTGTTCCACTTCTTTCGGCATCCAATATTCGTAATTCTGAAACACTCGCCCTAAAGTCCAGGACCGGTTGAATCGAGTATACCCCGTGCTTAGGTTGATTACCCGGAGCGAAGAGTCAGGGCTCGGGGGCATGAAGTTGCCCTCGCTTTGGGCTGTGAGTAGCGCCGAGATGGCATACGATACCCATCCGAAAGAGAATGTGACGGGAGTAATAGGTCCGCCGGAGAGGGCTGCTAGAGCGAGCCCAATGACATCTCCGCCAATAATCAAGAGAATTGAGAACAAGTCCGATGGATTGAGGAACTGTGCGCGGAAGCTGGATGCTGCTTGATCCATACTGTGGTAAAGCTGAATTGTACAGCTTTGGTCAGCATGCGATGAAAGAAGGCTTCACCTGCAGTAGCGCTGGGGCTAAACTTCGCTTACATTACGCCCCGACTACGCCCGGACAGTGTCAACGTGGAAAATACGAGGATATCCACAATTCAGCACTGACCACATGCATAGTCCATTATAAGTCCCCAGGAAAAGAAAACTAGCACGAAAAATATGTCAGTTCACCCATCGAGATAGCTAGGTAGATAGGGCAAAGGACTGAACCCTGAGGTTTGACTATAGGAACAGGTCAAATTGAGAGTTGTAGCTAATAGGTGCATAGACCCTATGTGTAATATAGCAGTCGCCAGATAAGAGTACCTCTGTTCACATTAAAAAGGGACATGGTGACATTGATGACATTGATGATATTGCAAAATATCTACAATCCTTTGTGAAGAGAAATCCTCATGCGGTGGAATTGCGATGTGCTTAGTCATGCAATCAACAAAGGCCACATGTCGACGGAGAATTTGTAAATGCCTGGAGTTTGGATCTCGAACAGAATTCGATTGTCTCGGCCATACTTCTTGCCCACATTCTGTACTCAAACTCGAACTGTATCCAACACCGCAAGAATGCCAATCACCAAAAATCTCACACTGCCAAGTTCGGCGAAAGAGCTGGCACTGAGCCCAGACTCGAAATTATTCATTGCCTTCATATCTTCACCAGATCCAATTACCAATCAACCTTGGTGCCCAGACGTACGGGATGCCTTGCCACATATCAACAAGGCATTTTCCGGAGATGATGCACCAGAATTAGCTATTATCGAGGTTGGACAAAAGCCTGAGTAAGTTTATACCATTCTCGTGCCTAAACCTGTGATATTTTATTTCCAAATTACATATTAAAACCATGTCATCCGATACATTGAGCTGATATCTATCAGGTGGAGTAACCCTCGGAATGTCTACCGGACAACGTGGGGCACTAACAACATTCCCGCGCTGGTACGCTATGAGCAAGTCAATGGGAAAGTCACTGAGACGGGGAGATTGGTGGAAGGAGAAATCCTCAATAAGGAAAGACTCCGGGACTTCATCGTCTAATTTTATGTGCCCATACCAAATTGATTGCACTCGATATCTTTAAGATACTGGTCCGTTTGTTCGCCATCAAACCCAAATGCCAGTTGCATCACGCGAAACATGGATCTATCACCCTCTGAAACCTCGGAGTATTGTAAAACAGGCATAGATCCTACCAGTAGATACTATATATCCATATTCTGTCCATCCATAGGAAGAACCATACACTTCCCGAGGATTTCCTAAACCTTGAATCCACCGGGCATTAGAGTCTGGAAAACACCCCGACGATCATACTTCTTCGCAATAGCACGGAGCTTTTGATGGTTCTCGGCACCATAGCCAGGGAAGATAGACTGGAATCCAGCAGCATCACCAATATAGTTGAAGGCATCGTAGAGGCCGGCCTTCAGGGTAGCATTGTTAATCTTGTACGTTGTCTCTTCCACCCAGGAAGCGACAATCTCATCATAAGCCGAGCCAATCCACTCAACCACCTCCGCGTAGCAGAGATAGACCTGCGAGGAGTCCAAGCCGATGGCGTTCCCGCCACGAGCCTCAGAGGCCTTCATCCAGTCGGCGCCGATAGGTTGCCAGTCCAGCTGGATAGTGGAGATGTTGGCGGTAGGGATCTGCGCGTACAGCTTGGGGAGCTCGTTGAAGAAGGTTTGGTTGATGATGCTGATTCCGCTGAGGAGCTCCTTGTAGCTTGTACCCTTAACGGTTCCGGCGACGAATACGTCACTAAGTCTGGTTAGCTACTAGTCTATGGTCTTCTGAGCGAGGGATCGTACTTGATACCATCAACCACCACTACGGCTGTTTCAGCGGCAAATTCGGCGACCGTCTTAAAGTCAAGGGTGCTGCTAATAGCCGGGATATCGGTGAACGGCTTGAAGATATCGGGGTAGCTGATGGTGTCGCTGTCGTAAAACAGAATCACGGAGGCGAGATTAGTCTCGCCAGGCAAAAGGGCCGGTACAATGTGCGTCTTGGGGTCATGGATGTCAGATGCATAGGTAGCCGCGGCCTAATGAAACTAGTTAGTGGCCAATCCTAGAGCAACCAAGGACACCAATATGACATACCTCTAAGAATTGATCTATGTGCTCAGCGGACACGGTGTGCGCACCAGCCCAAACCTTGGCTGACTTGATAGTCTCCAGGTCGAACCGGGTGACGATGCCGAAGTTACTACTCCCACCCTTCAAGGCCCAGAACAGATCCGGATGGCTTGTCTTGTTAGCTTCCACGATTGAGCCATCGGCAAGAACAATCTCGTAGTTGACAACGGTATCACAGCCGAAGCCAACCTGGTTACCGTAGAAGTTGATACCGCCAGCGAGGAGCAATCCAGGCACACCGACAGGGCCGAGACGACCACCGGCAGCAGTCAGTTCGAACTTCTGCAGGTATTCGTAGACATCACTCCACCTAAACAGAGGTAAGTAAAGACCATTACCGATGCAAACAGAACGAAACAAAGAGCTAACCGGTGAGAAGGACCAATGGACACAGTGGACTGATCCTTCGATAATTCCAAAGTAGTCAAGTTCGACATAACAATCAAGACACCATCATTGATATTATTGGAGCCCTGTGATCGTCAAAACGGGGTCAATCCAACATATTAGTGCAATTAGTAACTTGAAGATCAAAAACCCACCCGAATACCCATGTGTCCACCGCCCCGAACAGCGAACTGAGCATTGGCATTGGCCAGCGCCACGATACCCTCCGCAAGCTGTGCGCTGGACTGCGGTCGGAACACACAGCCAGGAGCCATCAGCTCCGTGTTCGACCAAAAGTTCGCCGCTTCGTACTTGTAGATACTGCTGCTGGTGAAGAACAACGAATCCCCAAGGGGCGTTTGCAGCGCCTTGCAGCCTGCGGAGACATTGGGCGATACATCAGCGGCTGTCGATGCTGCGACTACGCCAACCAGCGAGAGCATGGCTAATGCCATGCGCATGGTGAATGAGTATACCTAGGTAGTATACAACTTTGGAAGCCTGGTCGACGGAGAGCGGAGTGAAGCGAAAGTGACAGAAGTCTTGGCTATTCGCTGCCGGGGTGTTACAGGATTTGGGCCTAATTCTGAAAGGCCCTGAAGCTACTCCAGTTTCTCTAGCTTCTCTAGCTCGTTCTATAGCCGGTTTAGATTGGATTGTTTTCGGTGGGGGTTTTATTTCATCCACTTGGCGTATAGAGTGGAACCATTGTGCCGAAATTGTGACGGACGATTCAGCTGTTGTAGGGTATGTAGAGTGATAGGCATAAGATTGCCCCCAACGAAATTATAGAACCTGAACATGATTGGATTGGCATATGACTAAGCATATAGTTGGAATAATAATGCTACAATAATCAACAATTATTTGTTTACGTGGGGTGTTATAGGGTATCTATCTCCACTGTCTCTTTCGCCCATCTCACAACCTCATCCCATTCCTCACTTTGGTGCGTAAGATGCTCAGCAAGGCTTTGTACTATTGTCTTTCCCGCCACTTTAACCCACCACATCCCCTCGAGACGTCCCAGCAGAGCTCCCCAGCAAATGTATATAAGTAATGCTAAAGGCTCTTCGCTTTGAACTCGTTCGACAAAACCTCCTCCAGCCATAACTATCCACGGAATCACCATTCCTTCGGCTAGAGCACAATGCTCAAGTGTATCGATAGCGTGTCCATGGATCTTCTGAGATGGACCGTCGATACCACAGCCAAGCTTCCTTAACACTGGAGGGAGGGCGCCATCTTCTGAAAACAAGAACGTTGGATCTGCTCCGGACCAGGGTTGGATGATAAAATGGAATGGCCCTTCATCAAGTGACGGGCGGGCCTGGTCAATGATCGAATGAATCCCTTCCACCAAATGGAAAAGGGATTTTAGATCAGGGGGCACTCTCACTCTGGTCGCTAGCTTGTCATCGGTGTTGCTTTCCAGTGACGGGGAAATAACAGTACAAACCATCATTATCACCGAACACGCAAAAAGCGCATCGCAGTTTATTGGTGATCCATTTTCTCGTTCTATACGAAAGGCAGGCAATGATCTGCTCTGGTATTGTAGAGCATCACCCAGAAATTCTGCCTTTTCTGAACTATGCATAGGGAGTTCAGCCGCCATATGGAATGACGTAAGGGCTAGCAGTGCGTCCATCAGGAATGGGCAATGCAGTGCTTGTTCTACCACGTATGTTTGGAAAACTTCTCTTAGTATTGGCGAGAAGCTACTGCATGTTTTCAGTGTCCAATGATGCATCAGTTGCAATTCCCGTGTGCGTGAAGCCGATGGCGTGCTTGGAGTATTCTGAGCAAATTCAGGATGCGGCTTTTGATGTGAGTTTTCAGGCACCGTCTTCTGTAGCTGCCTACTTACTGATGGATGCCTTTCTTCGTATATCCCAGTCCAGCTGGAAAGTCGAAAGGCGTTACTGTTGTATTCACACACTGCATTTCGAGCTTTGCAAGTCGGACAAGGAGGTGCACTTTGACACATTTTATCCGTCATTTCTTACATCGGTTGCAGCCATCCCGGGATTTCGTGTGAGGGCGTCTCTGAGGCATGTCATGAGTTTATGAATTCTGCGCCAACATGAGGTTGAAGAGAAAGTAAATAAGCATTCCAAGGCAAAATATTAATCCGTTGCTATCTCACAGGCGGTGAGGTTGTCTGTCTCTCATATTTCTTTGAAGATCCTCCCGCATTCCTCATTTGTTACATATGTATGGCATCTTTCCCACCGCTTTCCCTTCAACCGCCTCATCCAAAACCCATCTCGCAACACTAGCTCGGATAATCCATGTGTTATCCACTCCACTACCCAAGTATGTTGCATTAACCGGTGCCTCCTTTCCGTTTGTAAGCCCGCCGACTCGGAATAATCCCCATTGGAGGCCATCTGTGTCGGGTAAGGAAGAAATCGCTTCTCCAACACCTACCATCTCCTGATATTGGCCAGGACTGAACAGCTTCATGAACCATTTTCCTGCCCACCACGTCGATGTTATAATATCAGATTCGTCTCTGAAAGATGGAGTGCAAAGAATGAGAATACGGGGTATGTTTTGGGAGGCGAGCTTTGGAATGAGGAGTTTGTAGGCATCTGTCAAAGGCTAGGTAATCTGTCAGTATCCAATCAAATGCTGAAAAGATTGTAGAATGGGCTCATACTGTGCCCTGTGCTCTAAATGCTGGCCCTGCAAAAGAGATGATGTCTGCTCCACATTTTGCGGCTACTTCCAGGTCCAAATCGGCCTCAAGCGTGCCTACAATAATCTCTGTTCCTTCACTCAGGCGGAGGTGTTCGGGAACTTTGCTGGCATTTCGGACAAATAGTGTAAGATGATGCCCTTCATTAAGAGCGATATCACAGAATAGACAGCCGATAGCACCTAGGTCACATCCAAGTTAGAGATTCTGCATCAGATCGAAGGACAGAGCCATGTATACCAGAAGCCCCTAGAACAAGAATGTGCATTTTCCGAAATTCTGCAGGTGCTTGAGCTTTGAGTCGGAGATTTGGAAGAAAGTCTCTGGTGAGGGCATTTTATATTTTATACTGCGCAAGCAGTGGACTATAGATGATGCCAAGCATTGGCCCCACCAGAATACGCATCTCGTTTGCCAAAAACGGCAATTTAAACGCAGTCTCCTAGTGTGGCAGATCTTTGAACACCAGGTCAATCAACCCCCTGGTAAGGAAGGAGGTTCGACGTCAAGTCCAGCCACTGCTAGATACCAACTTCGAACGTGTTGTCTGCAATGAAGGTCAATGTGTGAAGGCTATATCCCCCGCCAGCACCGGAGTGTGTCTGCCACACAATGCTATCTGGATTATCACTGCAACTCCAATGCAGAATAAGCCCTATGGTCTCAGGAGAAGGATGTTCCAGCCCTGGCTACCCAGCGACCGTGCTACCTCCTAAGCCCAACAGGACTCTCCTCGGTTGCCACAAAGACTCACCTTTGTCCGGTGGAGAGACATTAGGTCCTGCCAATCATCATTCGTCTAAATTGCCTGTGCAGGGAGATGGGCGAGAGAATGGTCGGTTATACCGGAGCTACAATGAAGACGGTCGATCTGCGATACTCGCCACAGGCCCAGCACAAGCACGACAAGATCTATCACTTACTGCACATACGCAGTCCTATAGGCGCCAGCGTCCAACCCCCTCCATTTTACTAATTATTCATGCCTTAATATCCTATTCTGGCCCGGACGCTTGCATTAAGACCGGTAAAAGAATCAAAATAATAACTATTACAGTTGCCTGAAATAAAGTACCAGGTACTATAGTTCTACCAACTGCGTAACATTAATTATTGATATCAGCAATCATAAGGACTATGCTATATCGGCACCGCCACCGATGTTGCAGTTGGACCAGTCCTTCCAATGACAGATCGAGTAAAACTAGACCTTGTAGGCCAGAATGTACCGATCTCCATCATACTCGGTGACAGTATAGTACTCTTTGCGAACAGGATTGAAGCTCAGATCCTCATTTCCAGCCATGAACCACCCCTTGTGCTCTGTCGCTGTCTTCCCTTGTTCCCAAATAAAAAGATCGCCTTCCTTGGGAGCTCTGCCCGTACTGCGCGAGATGTAAAACTTGCCATCGTATGAAACACCACCCTGTACATTGGGTACATCGACACAGTGGGCCCAGCTTGCGGTAGCGATGCCCTTACCGTCGGTGTGCAGGCGCCGGGTCGTAGCATCTAGATTGTATTTCACATAGCGGATAGGGACTGGCGTCTTGTTGGCATCCTTGAAAGTTTCTCCATCACGCACAAACTCACCCACCATGAGAGTGTCGGGTGAGTCGCTGCGATCAAGGGAAATCCAAGAGAAGCGGAAGGGAGAAGAGTCGCCGGGAGTCCATTTATACCAACTTGGAAAGCTATCAGTCTTTGGTCAAAAGGAAAATAATAAATAGACTAGACTTACCGGATTTGAGGGAGCACATATCGGTACCCATCCGCAGAATATCCTTTTCCATCTTTGGTCTTTCCCACACCATCTGCAATCTCAACCTCCCAGATATTGTCCAGGTCAAATGCACGAATACCATTCTTGGTATCAACAACATACAGCACATTACCATACCACATGATGCCACCCGCATGAATAGTGAGGGATTTGAAGTCATCGTCGGCAGTAGGATATACAAGCATCACATGGCGATACTTGTGTGTTTTGCGGTCAACAAAGCTGAGCCGTACACTGTCTCCATCGCGATACCAACTGACAACCCACGCCTCGTGGTCATTCCAGGTTCCCTTGCCGAAAGCATCGGCAGAGCTGGTGATTCCTTGCGGAACCCACTCCTTCGTCTTGTCATCGCCCGAGTTCCAAGCCCATGCTTCGGCGGGAGACCCATTACCGACAGGAGGAGAACCTTTGCTTAAGGCACGATTTGCGGACTGAAGAACCGCAGTGACACTCGCAATTTTACCCTTTGACTTGAAGTACTTTGCGAGCACAGGTAGGTGAGCATTGTCCGCGGATTCTTCGAGGGTGAAGTCTTTGCCGTCAAGGGTCGTCTTTCCCTGGCAATAACGAGGGTCTGCTGCGGTGGTGACGGTGAAGCAAAGAGAAAGAAGAGTAGTCAAGACTAATGTATACCGCATGATGGGACTTGGGTTTTCTTTTGACCAGCAAGCTTGAGTGAGTCCAGTTCCCAGGGAGGATACAATTTATAGCGTAGTCCACTACTTTGATCCGGCGAGAGTCAAGACGATTAGCGGCAGATGAAGTGTACCCGAAGAGCCTTTGCTTTATACACACATCCGTAAAGGGGCCTTTCCCGTCGCATCAGTCGTCTTAGAATGTGATCGTCATAAAATACGAGACTTAGTCCAGTTAGCGTAGTGTTGGGAGTCACATAACTTCAGTTATTTACTAACATTTAGTCTCGGTTCTGTAGATCGTTTCTTCCTCTCCTTAACGCAATACAGAGAGTTTCCAGGGTACTACTTCTACCTTATACAACATAGTCCCTGGGCGTCTCTACGCAGTCAAGCCCCTTCTACATGAAAAATAACTTTTCAAGCAAAGGCGGGTAAATACGCGGAATGAAATGTTAAGAGGAATTTTGGGGTAGGCTCGTATTATGTGGGACACTGGATGGTCTTTCCACGGTCAAACACGAACACCAGAGTTGCGTCTTGATCCGCCTTCTCCACTATTGCAAGTTGGCTTTCAGGAGATCAGATGCAGCAAAGTCGGGATGCTCTTTTCAAGTTATTTCCTATCAAGAGCTATCGGGGGTTCGATACTGTTAGTCTAGTACACACTATGTTGTAGTCTCCTGCACAAGGTATGCTTTTTACCGTTTTCATATATACCTAGAAAGACATCCAAAAAAGAAACAAGGCCGCACAAGCGGTTAAATATACTTGTATGAACTGACAACATCATTCATCATTGCCTGATTGCTGGTTAATTAGATTTCCCATCGGATCTGCGTTATACGAGATACGTCCCGTTTTATCCCTGTCACTATACCGAGGTTGCAAAGAATGAAGAACTCGTATTGCACAGCCCTTGCCTGCCAAACCCTATCCCGCCCTTGATGCTAGCCCCGATCTCTGAATCTAAGAATAGCTTCATTCTAATTCTCCACGAAAATTAGTTGAATCTCGCTCGAGTTGATATAAAATAAAAAATAAAATAAAATAAAAGAAATAAAAATAAAAGAAAAAAGAGAGCATCACATTGGCCTGTATACTATAGGGGTTGTTGATCCCAACCCAAATCAGGAATAGTTGTCCCCATCTTGGTCCGTGTTATTGACAGAGTACGCGATGGCATACGAGCTTTACGAGCATGGTTTCCCTAATAGTTGTATGGTGAAGCAATTCCCCAATTATGTTGATAATATCATCCCGTAGAAGCTTGAAGATATAAATCCATAAAGTCCCTTCTTGTCTAATTTTCTTTCCAATGACTTACTCCTTGGTGGTGTAACCAACACCTATTATCACCACAATCATGCATTTTAAAAGTACTCTCCTCTCTCTCTCCATTGCAGCTCCCTTCGCAACAGCCTACCATCTGGCTGTTACCGACCAGCACTCCAAGTCCGTTCGCGTCTTCCCACGAGATGCTTCCAAATGGAACAAAGACGCCATTCACTGGTCTTTCACTGCCGACCTGAACCCATGGCCCTGGCAAAAGGACGTTTGGGCCGACCTTTCTGAAGTCAAAATCCGCAAAACAGCTGACCGGGGCCTGGTTGCCCTGGTCGCCGCGTCCGGGGGCAAAGTTGGCATGATCGATATCAAATCTGGGCAGAAGTCCACGACGATAGACGACGTCGTCTGGTCAGCAACACCCGATGGCAATCCGCATTCCCTCGAACGAATCCCTTATTTGGGAGCATTTGTTGCCGCAAGCTCAGCCTCCCATAAGCTGACACTGTATGTTCCAACCGATGTGTCAGATATCAATAGTCTGAAAAATATCAAGAAGAGCCATGAATATACTGTTCAAAAGGCTCATGGGGTGCTCTGGCATGGTGGCAAGTTGTGGGCCATCGGGGAGGATTACCTTCACAAATTTGATGTGGTGGGAAAAGGAATGGCCATCGAGCTAGAGAGGGATGGAAAAGCAATCCCTTTGCCTAAGGTGAAAGGCAGGGCGAGCAACGGCCACGATCTTTCTGCCAGTTACAAGGATGATGACATCTTGCTGTTGACACATACCGCTGCTGCATATAAGTACAACACAACCAGTGGGGAATTTGATGTTCTCATGGAGGTCGATAAACTGAAGTCTCTGGTTCAGCATTCTTCTGGAGAGTATGCCTGGGTGCGCGGGGCAAAGGGTGATATGGGACAATATGTGTCGTTTAGTGATGAGAGCGCATCCAAGACCGTGACGGATAAGAAAGGGTGGGATGATGCTGAATTCTACAAGGCGAGGATCTTTGACCCTGGGTATGAATGATCCCTGGGTTGGAATCGACTTGATGTATATATCTAAGGCTGAAGCAAAGTCGTATATAGGACTTTTTTTTTTCTTGACATGTATCATACAATTTTGCCTTGACATTACATCATGTTCTATCCAATGTAAATTCAATACTTCACAGGGATTGAAGCTATATAAGACAGCAGTAGTGAAGTCATAGAGAACGAACCTCATCTGTATGTTAAGTAGTAGACTCCCATGAGCGACGAAACCGCCATTGGCTGATAGATGCGTCGTCAAGTAAAGGATAGCCGGCAGGCGAACCTTTAGGCTCTGTGCTGTTCAGGGGCACCTCGATGATCATTACTCCAGATGCAGTCTGATAGACTAACACGATGTTTTTCTGTTGAAGCATCAAATGATCTTTTTCCAATTCGATATGCTCACAATTCATAGCCGGGATTCTTTTTCCAATCCCAAACTAGGGGCACATGAATAAATGAATACCCAGATACGATACACACTAAACCCCACCCGGTCAGAAAAGAAACCCAGAAAGCTAAGCTCCAGAGAAAAAAAAGACAACAAAACGTGATTGCATGTTCATGATCCACGGCACAACCCATATGAGAGAAAGAGCCGAATATCATCTCTCACATCTGCATGGCCTCATCACCATCGACATCCGCTCCACCGGGTATCCGTCCCTCGTTAAGCTCTTTCTCCAACTTGGTGATTTCCTGCAGACTCTTCGCGTCACGGATCAACTTCTCAACGCGCTTGCGCTCCTTGTCCGTGAGTTGTACTCGGACACCCTTTTCGGCGGGGATGCGTTCAGCCGGCGTGGAGACGTCAAAGGTGCGAGACTTGACACCCAGAATCTTGGATGCGAGGGATGAGGGTTCCTCGTAGGTGCCGAAGAGCTCTTTAGCCGTGGCACGCTCGGCGTCGGTTACTTTTTGGAAGTCAAGGAAGCGAACGGAGGGAATGCGCCAAATGAGCCAGTATCGGTAGTTCTACGAGAACCAGTTAGCTTAGCTTCCAACAGAATCCAGACCATATAATATATAGCCAGATCTAACTAGTATATGCACGAAGGGCTAGACAAACCTCTTTGCGTGTCACTGGGTTTTGGAGGAGAGACAAGTGTGTCAGCCGTCCCAGGGTCCGCAGCGGATCGAGGTCGGCAAGTTCAGACACATTGTTGTCAGTCAGGACCAGAGTCGTCAGATTAGGCACTGAAGTAGCGAGTGCCGGTTGGATGTGATTGATACGGTTGCGGGCCAGGAGGAGGGTGCGGAGGCGAGGGAAGTGGGGGAAGTTTCCGAGGGAAGAGATGTCATTATCGGTGAAGTCGATCGCATCTTGATCCTAAAAGCTGTCAACATCGGGTTCACAAACGAATGACTGAGTTGACTGCGGACTCGGAAATTGGTCTAGCAGCAACATGGAGAGAGACAATAGAGACAAGCATGCCTCAAGGATTGGGAAGAACTACAGCACTTACTTTGGCAATACCCAAGTTCTCAATTGTGGGGATCTTGTGACCTACACGACCACACAAAAAGACGATATCAATCCAGCTCTTATCAAAAGTGTAGTACCTGTTCTTTTCAGGCAGGTGTGTAGTGGGTGAACGCACCTCGGAGATCCAGCTCACGATCTGTGAGCGGATTGATATATGTTAGGGAACTTTGAATGAGCTCAGCGGTCAAGCGCATGGTGGCGGTGGTGGCGGTTACCGAGAGTAAGGGGTGTATGGGATGGTGAGTTCTATCGCGACAGCATAGGTGAAGTGTTTGGGAAGAATATTGAACAAGTTCGGTGAATCAATGCAACGAGTAAATCGGAAGCTACTTGCGCCAGTTTCTCTCTACATCATTTTTGCCAGGCGGTGACAATATTGTCACGTGATATCATTTTGCTTGGAACTTGATTGCTCGAACATGTAACTGCCTACCTCCAGGGCTTACCAGGTAGCATAATCAATTAATGAATATTAGCACTAAGATGTACAATTCAAATGCAGGATAAACCTTGGCAATGTATTAATCTATATTCAGGAAAAAAACATTCTCAACCACTAATAGTACACACCTCATTACGTGTAAATCACCGGCCTGAGATCAAAAGCACCGCAACCAACCAACAAAAAGGTACTCCGGAGCACAGTGTTTGAAATATGATATGAAGAATCGAAAGCAGCCTGCCACAATGCACGCGACTCAGTAAAAAGAGTAACTCCCTTTGCAAATGAAAAAGAAGAGAAAGAAAAAAAGCAAAAAACCAGACAGCGCCGAACTGGATCGACGCATGTGAAACAAATAAACTCCAATTGAAAATGCAATGCAGTGTAAGTAATTATGCATAATTCGGGCCCGGCAGATATGTCGCGTTAGTCGTCGGCCAGGGGGGTCATGCTGGGTGATTTTTGGTGGGATCTTGTTGGACTGCCAGCTCTTGATCGACGGCCGTTGGTTGTAGGGCCTAGAGCAATTGGAGCCAGGTGGTCCCTGCTCTCCGTCCTGACTACCAAGCCTGCTCGATCCATAGCGATGCCTGAGCCACCGCCACCACCGCTGATCCCAAGACCAATCGTCCCAGTCGAACTGTTATCTAACGCGTATTTAAAACTGGGAGTGTTGTTGTTGCTGCCCCAGCTCGACGCTCGGTTCGGTGGTCCCAGTCTAGCCGAGTCTGCCTCGGAAAGACGTCCACCATCCTCGCTCCCGTCAGACTCGATGGCACCAAGCTCGTAATCTTGAGCACCGTCCTCAAGAACTCGCTCATAAGAGGGGGTACTTCGATTGATGAATGGCAGCATCGACTTAAGTCCCTTTCGTTTCTTAGGGTGATTGGGGTGCGATGGCCCACCACGGCGTAAGACGTTACTCACGCGGTTGAAAATCCGCGATCGACGGCTGCGTCCGCACAAGAAGAAACCGGCCATAACAACAATGAGCATAAAGAGGACGAGGCCTGGGATCCGGCGCGGGGAATCACCGTCAAATAGTGCGTCATGCCAGTGCTCACTGTGGAAGCTATCTGAATCCGGTAGTAGTTGAACACTGGGATACTGGAAGTCGGCCGGGATACCGGGGATGTTGCTGCCAAAGCCTACCGGGAGACCTTCTTCAATCTCTAGAGGCACCTGGGAAGATGCGTACAAAACGATCTTACCCAAAGTCCAACTCACTTCGGTAGAGTCGATCTTGTTAACCGCCTGGAACGCATCAAGATAGCCCTTTTCTTTTCCATGAGCCAAGACTTCTTTAGTTCCATTGTGCGAAGAGCCAGTTGTATCCTCCAAACCCACGCGAGGCACTCCAATGCCATCATGTAGCATATTGATGATCCATGATGCCTTGAAGCATACTTCGTGGGCCTTTTGATGGTCAACCTTCTTTCCCCATTTGTGCTGTTCAAGGCCGTGCTCAATGGAGTCCCAGTCTTGAGAGCAGAACGTTTGAACCCGTTCTTGATATGTGTTGAAGTCGTATGCTTTATCCTTATATCCCATCTCGAAAATCTCGTGAGTGGTGTGCCAGTATTCGCTGATCCCGATAAAATGGTTAACATCGAAGTCGATAGCTGGAACGTGGATACCGTTCAGCAGACACGGTTCATCCGCACACGGGGCATCCTTGTCCAGCAGTGGGAATGTCTGACGGAGACATTCGTCGAATTTGCCTGTACCTAGCAGGTATGTTTCCGTCTCGCTCGCCGATGCGACTTTGCCGTCAAGCGTAGTCCGCAATCCACTGGGAAGACAAGGGTCAGGCAACTCTTTGATATCTGGCCCAATTGCCGTCTGTAAAGCATCTAGATAACGTCTTCGGGCTTCGTGCACGCCAAACTCCAACCACGAGGTGACAAACACCTTGTGCTCTTGAACAGATCCATCAATATTCCGCAATCGCAGCAATTTGAGGTCCTCGGCGTGCTTTTCTGTCTCCGTAACATTCGGGGCGAATGCAATTTGGGCCGATGCGCCACCCATATCGAGGAATCCGTAGGTGTTGTGTCCCTTCCCATGGTCGTGTTTTTCCGGGGCATCAAAGGATCCCATCAGGTAATTTGTCGCAATCCATCCGTATAGTCCCTCGGTCACACCCGGAATCACCTGGATGTGAACACCACAGTCCGGAAGCAAAAAGTCTGAGTTGTCACGAGCATAAGAGCAGATCTGATCCAGAAGCAGTTGGCGCTCGAGGTTTCCTAGCAGTCGCATGCCCGCAGTGGCGAGGAGAAATATGGGAGTATCCTTGGCATCCTCCGCAGGAATTATTCCCTTGGCGTGGTCTAACAGTTGAGCGAGATGGTCTGATCCAACCAATTCGGGTCTATTGGCGAATGAAGAAACACCTTTTGCGCAGGTGGGTTAATGTCGGGTTGTTGGTTGGTATTGACTCAAGGACTCACCAGGGTGAATCTTCTTCGTCCATTCCTCCTTGGTTTTGATTTCCGGTAGCGATTTCAACTCCTCCACATGGGCGTGCTTTCGTGCAGCGGCATTTCGTAGCCATCGATAAACGTGTACGCGAGTCCCCTATACAGTTGATTAGTTATCTGACACCGAGTCTCCCAAACTAGGTCGACATACAGACGAGCCCGCGTCTAGGACAACACCATAACGCCCTAATAGAAAGGTCAATTTGCCGTATCATGAAAGTTGAGGTGGGCCTGCATACATTTGCCCATTTGGACTTTTGATTATTCGCAGATCATGACAGACTTGTCAAAAAGAAAGAGAACAATTCTTCAAATTAAAGAGCAAGAATATGGGGTAAACGAATGACAGGAAGTAAAGAAGACTTGAGAGAGGAGAGAGAGAGAAAGAGAGGGACTCCAGCCAAGAAAGATAAGGAGTGCCAAAAGCGGCCTGGACGCGACGACTCCGGGGCGGTACGAAGCATAACGGGCCGGACTAGGAATTTTAAGTGGCGAAAAGGGCCCAGATTGGTTTGAATTCGGGAAAGTGGGGTAATTTATGGGTAATGTAACTTTCTGTGACCAAATAATCCCTTTTCTTTCTTTTTTTTTTCTTTTCTTTTTTTCCAGCTTATTTTCATTTCATCGTACTATAATTTCATCGTACAATACAACATAGTATAACAGTATAACCAGTATAATTAGTATCACATCTATAGTAACATTGAAGTATCTACAACATTGTACAATCTCTGATGTACACCACATACACTTCCAAGGTTATTTACTCCTGCAGATGTGTACTCGTCTCACTGCGGCATGCAGACTAAACGTTTTAATCTTGACAGGGACAATTCCACTTGGATCTTGACTATCTCAACTTCGTGATTTATTATAACTAGGTACCTATGGACTCCGCACATTGTAAGCGGATAGGTATTCCAGCCTCGTCATCATGGAATGTACCTAGGTTGAAAAGGACCCTCGAACAGGGTCTTCAGGGCTTACAGGACTAGAATGCCGGGGAGAGGGGAAAGTATACGTCAGCCCCTCCCTTCCCCAGCCTTGGAAGCCGGAGATTCGTTGCGTCACTCTGGTGAAGGGTAAATGTCTTGGCCAAGGCTTTTCATGTTTTTCCCTGTGGCCAGAATGATAAAGATAATTCGGGTTATAGTAAAAAGCTCCTTAAAAAAAAAGCCTTTTCCATGTATATAATAAATACGACTAAGCTTTTTTCTTAGACATCTTTCTCTAAAATATTATTCATAAAAGAGAGACAAAAGGACGTAAATTAAAATTAGAAACATTGAAGGTAATAGATCCGAGATAGGTTACATGTTCTACATACAAGTATGGGGGCTGGAGTCATGAGACGGGCTGTAACCCTGTCACGTCTTCGTTTCCTGAGAGCCAACCACTACAGGAATCTGCCCATCAAGCACACTCGTGGGTGATGAAGACCCGCATAAATCATCGAGGAGCATCCGCTCGCCAATCTGCTCATCGATAAACTGCGCGCGGTCCAGGCCAACCATTTCCGCCTCCTCATCCACCCGCAACTGCATCCCCGGTATGAACTTGAGAATATAGAGCAGGATACACGAGACAATAAAAGAATATGCCGAGATAGCACACACTTCGGTCAATTGTTTCCCAACTTGCACTCCATTGCCGTCAATGCCCCCAGTAGCCTCGGTCACGCCATCCAACGCCGCAATAGACTGCGATGCAAAGATCCCGGTAAGGAAGGCCCCCACCATCCCACCGACACCGTGCAGCTTGAATACATCCATCCCCTCGTCTATATGCAACCACTCATTGATGTTTTGGAGGAGGGCGCAAACGATACTCGTGAGAAACCCGATGAGGGCAGCAAGCCACACAGACACAAATCCGGCCGCTGGCGTGATGCCAACTAGCCCTGCGATTGCGCCTTCGCACGCTCCTACCACCGAAACCTTCCCGCGGTGCTTGATATAGTCAACCATCACCCATCCTAGTACTCCTGTGCAAGCCGCAGTGTTGGTGTTAAATGCCGCTAGCATTGCCCGCACGCTAGCATTGAGAGCCGATCCACCCTAAGAGATAACTGTTAGGTTTGGGCTTAGAGAAAAAAGGCACAGGTGTGACATACGTTGAACCCAAACCATCCAAACCAAATCAAGGTGGTCCCCAAGAAGACTAAGGTGGTGTTGTGGGGTTTCGCCTGTGAAGGGCGGTCGATGTTCTTGCGCTTCCCCAGGACAAAGGCATAAGCCAATGCCGACCAGCCAGATGCGATGTGAACCGGGCCGCCACCGGCAAAATCAAGCGACGGGAGATTATACAGCCACCCGTTGCTGTTCCAGGTCCAACAGGCTAGGGGACAGTAGACGATGGTCGCCCAGCAGAAGCTGAAGATCAGCGAGGGGATCATGTTGCCTCGTTCGAATGCTCCGCCAACCACGATCATGACCTACCGCAGCATTCCATTAGTTTTGAATTCGCGACATTGACTTGCGAGGTGTTACTTACCGTGCACGCGCAGAATAGAAGCTGATAAAAGCAGAATACAATCTCTGGGAGATCGGTCGAGCCAGGTGATGGTGCTGCCATCACACCTCTCAGACCAAAGTTCTTCAGGGTCCCAATGAATGGACTTGCATCCCGAGCATAGGCCAACGAGTAACCCCAGAACATCCATTGAAATGTTGTTCTGGTGGGATCTTTGTTAGTACGATGTACACGTAGGGTTTGAAGCAGACCTCAACATACACAGCCACAACCATGAACGCCTGGAAGAGTAATGCCAGAGCTGATTTTCTGCGTGCGAGGCCACTGTATAGAAGACCGATCCCGGGGATGATCAACCAAACAATGAACGAGCAGAAGATGATGTAGGTATAGTTCCATTCGACGCCTGCATATTGAGCATTTACATCGACCTTGAGTGGATCTCCGCCTGTTGGGGTAGATGCATTGTATACTGGCTATATTATATGACCGTGTCAGCTGTGTGCAAGTGTCATTTCAATCACTAGACTTACACCGTCAGCCATGATGAGAGCTAGAATGGATCGCAATCCTAAATTCTGGGTTCGGGGGTCCACAGCACATATATTCTCTAGTGGAGTGGACCTTCACATAGGCCATAATAGCTCGAACAACGATTTCCAAACATCTTATCTATTTTATGACAGCAGCCAAGACTCCTTTGCATCAATGGGGAGCTTTAGATCTATAGTAGTCGCCAACGATTCATGGGAAATCCCCGAATCCCTCTAATTTCTATGACTGTCAGATCAATTATTGACGATAAGAGGACTATCCGATCTGATTTAAGATAAGGATCCGAGAGAATGTGTTTCATGGAGTTTCAACCATCCAATTACGTCTTGTTCTTGTGCCGACCCCGGATCTTACAACCCTCTAGGGCTTAGGCTGTTATCGAACGACCTATCTTATCTGGGGGGCAATCTTGGCATATGGTTGACACGACTTGAATAGTCCCGAAAATAATACGGAGTGGTCTTTGTATAAAGTACTATATTAAAAGCGAATAGGGTGCCAAACCAGGATCTAAATGTCCAGGTATAAATACTTCCACAGCCCCGTCCTCACGATGTCCCCAATAGTTCCTTTCTTCCAATCTTGTCATCAGCCAAACTGTGAACTGCACCACTGCCAGAATAAACCTCATGATTATAGACCAACTTATGATTCCTTACATACATTTACATTAGAGATCATAAGATATGAATCTTGTGGTTGGAATAAAAGCTGTGGGGCTTTCTTATTCTTTCGTATTATTGAGGCTGAGTAGTTACTGCGGGGCACGTCATAGGAGACCTAGGACACCAGCCGATAGCCTGAATCTACTTGGGTAGAACCGAACTAATAATCAGTTACTGACCAACCTACCATTTGGCATATATAATTGTGATCGTGATTGGTCGTTGCATCTTTGGCTGAAGGAGTATCACCATACATTTAGTACGAAACCTTTGCCGGAGTTTGAGGTTATTGAAGATTATTGAGTTTTGTTTGTAACTAGGTAGGATTCTGAAATTGATGCTATCTCGACATGTTTATAAACCATGTGGTTTATAGACATATCACTGGGCGCGTAGGGAGGGGTCTATTGTTATGCCTCATGTATTGATATTGGTCAGATATATAGATAGAACTTAGGAATGTAAATGCTGCATACGCCAGTGGTCATGAGTAATTTCTTTCAACAGTCAAAGGGCAAATTCACTTGATTTAGCCAACTCGTCCAATCCTTTCAGCCCTATAATGTTGTGATGGACCCCACGGGAGGCTGAGCCCGAGAGGATAAGAATAGAAATGGGAATGCTGTGGCTAGGGCGCCTATATATAATGAACCTATTACATGTGTATACTTGTGGAATAATACTCCATACTATAGACTCCATGCTCCATAGGTCATGATGTAAAGAGAGAATACAACTTGCACAGCCACAGGGCCTCTTTGCTGTGAGCCGTTCGTCAGTGAGGCTCCGTAAAAAAAAAAGCGGAGCAATTTTTTTGGGTATTCGTGTTTCTTCTTTGAACAAGGCTGACAGGCAGTTACCTGTGCCACACACTAAGATTTAATATATGTTCTTATTGGATTCTCTTGCTAGTCCTGCATAAAATCATAAGTGGAGGGATGCGCCCGGCGCTTGTTCAGCTGTCCCCCTCATCTCCGACTGATCTTCGGCCCCCATCGCTTCTTCTTTTTCTTTCTCTTTAATCTTCCATCTTCGTTTACTCTTTGATTCTTGATTTTCAAGTTTAAATTCAATTTCAACTATTTGGGGCATCGTCTGTCCAGTCCCAGTCTCCACTACCTTATGTATTGGGAGCGTCAAAAGACCGTATCAGGACAAGGTCATCAGGACAGGACAACAGAGCACCAAACACAACTGGGCAACAAACTCCAATATAATCACAGAACTGCTTGTACAGATTATACCGAACGCCCCCCACTCGATGCTTTTATAATCAACTTGATTTGATACTTCCCATTTTCGCGGTCAATCTTAGGCTAATTGACCGCCATTTGAATATGTCGCGCGCCTCCCCACTCAGCGCTCAGGGGCAATCGCCAGCAGATTCGATTCAAGATCGATATGCTCCGGATCCTTACCTGTCAGCCGCATCTGATCCGGAAGAAGTCTTCTTTCAGGCCAGTGCCATTCGACTAACGCCAACGCCATCGCGGGGAAGTCCTGGGCACACTGCGGGACCTGGCTCATCCCCTCATGAGGACGCTCGGATCGACTCCACAATCCAAGGGTATTTGGACCCAAGGACAAATGATTATACGGACCGAAGCACTTGCACCTCCCCTATCTCTGATACAAGTGTCTTTGTGGAGCCAAAAGACATCGAACTGGATAGTGGTTCGGCATGGCAAAATGAAAACCTGCCATCTTACAGGATTGGGGAGGGTAATGTTCCCGTCGATCCTGCATGGGATTCGTCCATGGCACCGAATGTCTTTCAGTGGACGAGCTCGGACCGTAACCTGAACACGATTCCGTCATCCACGCCGGCAGGTCTAGAGCCTCATGGAAATTCTAGCGCACAACAATCAATCCCCACCTCGTATCAGGCTGGCCTCGGTGTCTTGAACGCAGCCGCCGAGCCATCGAGACTCCGTGTCTTGACCAACGAGGAGTCGACCACCGAGCTGGCGTCGAGTGCAACCAGGGGAAGAAGCCCCGTTGTCAAGATTACAACTTTCACTCGAGGCGATTCGCCCGAGGAACGCAGCACGTCACCGCAAGGACATTTCAGCCAATCCTTTGCACACCTATCTGCTAATCCAAGCGAGCTAGAAGACGAAGATGATGGCGATCGTCACTCGGTTTCGTCTGTTCCCGTGAAGCGATCTAAGGACGGCGGATGGATTCCAAACCCATCAACCCGTCTAGCTGGGATTGATCCAAGGTCCCGTGGAGATGAATTCGTGCCAAGCCCTAATGATATCCATGTCCAGCGAGAAAGGAACGAGAAAAACGAGGACATTTCCCACTGGTCTGTATCGGTAAGCGCAGCCAACAGTGACGCCGGTGGGGACTCACCTTGTCTACCGCGTCCACGCCCACACCATGTTTCCAGGAGGCTTCGAGCGAGGAGCACCGGGGATCACCCATTGAAACAAGAAGATTATTTCAACCTAAAATCCCGCACCAGAGACGCATCATTCCCTGGACCTGGTGTACTAGTTCATGAGAGCAGCGACGATATCAGCGAAGATGAAGCAAGCATTGGCACTTACTCCGACGAGCCCTCAGCCGATGTAGATGAACCTGGCAGATATGATCGCAGCACCCCCGATGTTTACTCGTCTTTCTCTCCGACCAAAGCTGAGGAAAGTGTCCGTCTTTATCCCTGGCATGATCCCCCTCGCGATGCGACGCCCAGATTGCAAGCGATGCAGCCGGACAGCTCCACCGACGCTATGATAGCTTTTAACAGACGTGTGCGGGATCTTGAAACGGCATCGCTCGCAGCAACCATTGATAACAATAGCATTATCAATGTTGGTGCATCTCTCGAGAACTTCTCCTTCACCGAACAACCCAAGAAACGTACCAGTCTGTTTAAGCGTCAATTTCTGCAGGCATCCTCGATTCTGAAGCGCCAAGCATCTGAACTTTCCATTGGTCAATCTAATAGCTACCCCGGACTTCCCCATCGTGATACAGAGGACACACCGGCAAAACCGAGTTACACACCACGAAATGGGTTCTTGCACCGCCGTCATTCACGGTCGCCAAGCTTGAGCAATGCACTTCTTTCAATGACCAGTCAAATGGCGGCTGTCGGGGGTAGTCAGCCTGTCCGAGCAGTATCGCCTGCACCCTCGCCGAATCCGGAAAGGAGTTCTTTGAACATCCAATTTAAGGGTCGAGGTCGAAGCAGAAGCGAGATCCCCCGACCAAGTAGCCCCGGGCTAATAAATCTTATGACCGCTCATGGTGGACCACCAGTTCCAAACATCACATCGCCTCGAGTCAGTTCGGACACCGACCAAACACCCAGAAGTACACCTCTGGACCCTGAAACCGGAGGTGCCGAAGATGAGAATGATATGGACACCAGCAATAGCAAAGGTGTGGTTATGGATTTCCCTGCTGTTCAAAGTCTCCCAGTGCCGACAATCGAAGGGTTCAGATCGCAGATCATGCAGTTGAATCCAAGGCTTGAGTCGGCTTTGATTCATCGCCTAGCACATGAGCAAAATCGTCGATACAAGATCTTGGTTGACTTGCAGCAGAAGCATTCTATTGCAGCTGCTAACCATACGTGTAAATCCGGCAACTTTTGTACTGTTCAGGGAGGGCAACCCACTCTGTTGCAGGACCCCAAGGCCCCCAACGATCCTGAGGCAGGACAGATCCAGTTCCAAGTGACAAGTTTCAGTTATGGACATGAGCAACAGTATTCTCCAGGCGACGGCACGGGGGCCGCCACCCAGTTCCCTCCCGGTGTGCCCCTTCCGCCAGTCACTCTTCCCGCCCGGTTTGAGTGCCCCATTTGCTTCGAAGTAAAAACATTCCAAAAACCATCCGACTGGTCCAAACACGTTCATGAGGATGTGCAGCCATTTACTTGCACATTTCCCCACTGCACCGAGCCCAAGTCATTCAAGCGTAAAGCAGACTGGGTTCGCCATGAGAACGAGAAACACCGGCACCTAGAGTGGTGGACTTGTACATTCCCCGAGTGCAATCACAAATGTTATCGTAAGGATAATTTCGTTCAGCACTTGGTGCGGGAACACAAAATGCCAGAGCCCAAGATCAAAAAAAATGGCAAAGCCTCTAGCATTGTGGATGCTGAGGCTGTGCCGAATAGCCGAAGGGAGCAGGAGCTTGATCGATTATGGAAAATGGTCGAAGAATGTCAGCATGACACAGCGCAGGCCCCCCAGCAGGAGCCATGCCGCTTCTGCGGGAATGTCTGTAGCGAGTGGAGAAAGTTGTCAGTCCACCTTGGCAAACACCTGGAGCAACTAGCCCTGCCCGTTTTGCGATTAGCGAAGCCGAGCAACGCTCCAACCCATGTCGCCAACCCCAGCCCCAGCCAAGTGGAGAAAAATCGCGGATCAGTGGCCGCAACCTATCCCTCTGTCGCGCCATATCACCCTGGACACGAAGGACCCGAAACGGCCTCCACCCATCTGCAGCCGCAGTATGCGACCCGAAACACTAGCACGCCCGCCAACCCTGCGTTCTCAATCAACAACGTCCCGCTGACAAATTATCCCACCATCTCTGGCAGCGAACTTTCCATGGAGCCCGAGTCCATGACAGACTCTCTCACCCCTGATCAGTTCTCAACATACACGCAGACGACAGACCAATTTGGCCAAACTACACTCCACCCGGCTCAGGCCCAGGTCTATCCCCTGCATCAGAACTCGGTGACGTACCCACCGCCTTATAACGCCGTTCCGAGATCGAGATCCCCGGAGGCAGATCTCATGCAGCATTCGTATCCTCTCGCTCAGTTTCTCCCTCATCCCTCTTTGTATCCCGATAATTACCCGGCTTACCAACCCATGGAGTCCAACATCCCCTACACTTCTGCAACTTACTCTTCTGGATGTCCCTCCCGAATGTGATTATAGACACGATGCTCCCTTGAGATCGTCTTCCCCCTTTTTTTCTTTTTTTTTTTCTTTTTTCTTTTTTTTTTTTCTTTCCTTTTCCTTTTTTTATCTTTACTGCCTATTCCCCTTCTCCGTTCTGCTATCAATTCTTCCACATCAGCTGCATCGTAATGGATGGCACATGATCACTAGAAGGAATTCCTGTACCCTTTTTCCAGCATCAGCAGAGTTATGCAAGCAGGTCCCAATCTTATGCATTTCTGGAATGATGACTATGATGATGATTTAGCAAGATCCCTTTTTTTAACATGTACTCTCAATATCTCTGTACATATTTCGGGCGCTCAGGAATTCCGTTTCAGACCGAATGGCGTTTTTGCTAAACGGCGATGTGCATGGCATGGCATATGAGAGATCAGATTTATGTTTTGGCTTTTCCTCTTCTGTACTAGGCCGTTCCCACTTAGAACACGGTTCCACGGTTCATAACATAAAGTGTGCCATCCCTGGAGTGGACATATGGGGATCAAATGGTAATCTGAGACATGCAAGACGAGATGGAGTATCTATCAGGCTAAGATCATGAATTAAAAAATATTCTCGTTTCAAAGTTAGACAACCCCCCTGACTCCTAAATCCGAAACTGCATAACATGTACTCCGTATCACGTATAAACGTGCGCATTTATCTTATTTATCCCTTGCGGCACGAACATGGCAAGCGAGTATCGCCGTCGATCAGCTATGTCGATCGTCTGTCCTGTCACAGCCCAATCCGGTCCTTGCTCCCTTGCAGACCCCTCCTTCCCTGTAGAGACTTATCTTAAGATGAGGGGCTGGATTTGTCTTGCATACCCCGTGCAGGGAGACTAACGACATTTTCTGTGTGCGTGGGTGTATGGGTGTGATACGTGTAAACTACGGGTTTATCTGAGATTATGTTAGAAGCGGGCTGAATCAACCCCGGGAAACCCCGGGAGATGGGGGAAAGTATAGCCGATCGTCAATCGGACGACCTGGGTTAAGGTGATGATCTGTTATTGGATATTAATTATCAGCCTCATTGTTATAGAAGATATCATCACAATATTACCTGTGTACTCCGTCCTACAAATTATAATATTTACCCGGGTGAAGGGGCTGTGCAATCAAGGGATGACATGTTGCATTCCACGCTGGCAACACGCGAGGGTGAACTTTGTCTTAGCTTTTTTTTACCTTTCAGATTTCAGTATTGCTTTTTCGTCCTTTTTTTATCAATTCCTTCCTTTTTCTTTTTCTCTTTTTATTTTTTGAGCATATTCCTAATCATGTTCGCTTAACACATTCCAACCCTTGAATTGCCTATCGCGTGGTGAAGTCAACCGGCTCGGGGCGAGGGTGTGGAGCTTGCGTGTCTCTCGCGTGTAGGGTTTGGCATTTGCATGCATCGTGAGCCTTTTAATACTGTGCCCCTCCCATTTTGACTGGCTTATTCTCTCTCGACGTTACGCTTTTTTTCGTCTTTTATATTCAAGACTTTATTATATAGCTATGGAGGTTCGTGCCCTACTGACTCTATGATGCCCCGGCTCTCCACAATCAATGATAATCTAACCGCACCCCAGGAAACACAGCTGGACTGGAATGACTCCACAGACGTCCTCCAAGGCATCATGGTTGGGCACGAAGGACATGATCTGTCCGATCCTAAATCTTCACTCCCCTTCGATGCCGCAAACCCACTACTAGACCTCCAACACGGATCACTCGATCCAACACTTAACCCACTGCTAGGCCAATGGCCTTCACATTCCCGAGACCTATACTACTCCCAATACACTCACTCCCGTCTGACAGGTGACCAAGATGCCTGGAATCCGTTGCTGGCCACCGGTGTTCCGGCCGCTTCGTCCATCTCGCATATGAACATGCCTGCCCAGATGCCCGACCAGGACTGCTGCTTCTCGCAACATCGATATAGCGAACCCTCTGAGAACGGGAGCCAGTACGTGGATAGCTATCACTCTACGGATTCCGGGTACGGTGCAACCAGCTGTGCAACGCAATCGGTGATTACTTCTTCGTACAGCATGGATTCCTCGAGCCCTCACATCGACATGACAGAGAATATGTCCACTGAGTCAGGGTTTTCGTTTGATCATCCCCAGTATGAGCCTGTGTCTGAGCCATCTTACACGTCGGAGTTCATGAGCTCGCCATCGCAGTTGGTTGATGCCTCTATGCGATGCGAGCATCCATCGTGCAAGTGGGTTGGGAAATGTCCTTCGGACAAAAGGTGTGTCGTACTCACTGTTTCAGTTTCATTGAAAATGATGATAACAAGACACTAACTTCCGCAGAAAACATGAGGCTCGCCACAAGAAACAGTTCAAATGTGACGTGCCAAATTGCCCGCGGAAGGACGGTTTCGGCACCATTAATGATCTTGCTCGTCATAAAAAATGTGTTCACAATAAAGAGCCCGAACGTGGGCCCAAGATGATGTACATGTGTTTCGGGGCAAACTGCCCTCGCCCGAACAAGAGGTGGCCGCGTCTCGATAACTTCAAGCAACACCTGAACCGAATGCATCATGAAGAGGATGGGGAGACACTCCTGAAAAAGTGAGTTTGACATGGGACGTGTAATGTTCCAAGCACTAATTTATGAACAGTTCCATGGATTGGTATGAGAAAGTTATCCTCCACCAACCGGAACAGAGCTTCGACGAGCGTAACTCAAGAGATGAGTCGGTCTTAGAGCCGGAAGAAGACGAGGCGTCCGTCCAGTCGACCGCCGATATGGAGCCAGAATACGGTTCCATATCTCAACAGAGGACTGATATCTTCACATTTGGTGCTGCCACACCAAGACCCCCTCAGTATACTACGCCGCCTCTTGCAGACTCGACATCTTCTCAATTTCCCGCTTTTGGCTCCCTAGGTCTATCAAAAACAAGTCAAGATTCGTCTGCTGAACGCGGTATCATGAGGCCCGATGGATCGGTTGCAGACGCAGCTGATAACTTAATCAACGCCATGACGAAGATGATGAACAACCGCGGGCGGAGATCAAGTCAGAATATTGATGAGGGGGTCGATCTTGAAACCGACACCGCTCAGCTCTCTCAGCCCCAGCGGCGAATGCTGCAGAAGGTGCTTTCGGTGGCCTTGGAACGGCTATCCGACGACAACGAAATCACCGCACAGGAACCTGATAGCGAAAAGCGTGGTTGGTTCCAATGTGATGCGTGTCCAAAGCAGACCCGGCTCCGCTGTGAAATGAAGTAAGCCACCCCGGACACTTCCCTATTCTTATCAGGGTTCTAACCACAAACGCTATCAGGAAACACCAGAAGCGTCACGAACGACCCTACGCTTGTACATTCCCTCACTGCGCCAAGTCTTTTGGCAGCAAAGCCGACTGGAAGCGCCATGAGAGCTCCCAGCATCTCGGTGTGCCAAGTTGGTTCTGCACAGAACATGATGTGCAAACCGGCGCCTCATGTGAGCGGTTATTCTATCGAGTCGACACATATACTCACCACCTACGTCAACATGGGGTTCACGAATATCACGTCGCAGCTTCGGCTGGCAATAACCGGCTCGATCTGGCTGCCCAGTCGCATTTCTGGTGTGGCTTCTGTAACCACAGAGTCCCACTAAAGAACCATGGCCCCGAGGCCCTGGATGAGAGGTTCAATCATATCGATATTGAGCATTTCAAGAAAGGAGAGAAAGGTCAGGACTGGCGGTTCCCGTCTTCGTCGCTCGAGGGGGACGAGATGGACCAGTCCAAGGATGTTGCGATCCAGACGCTTGGCCACAGTAAGAAGGCTGTAACGACTGGCGAGCGGAAGCGCAAGTATGCCGTGGCATGACATACCAGGGACTTTGAATACTGAAATCCTGGCTTCTCGTAATATAATAAGGATATTCTGCAATGTTTGGTTTATTGGGATCATCAAGACAATGTTTCTCCAAATCTGGAAGTGTCATGGCATTATACAAAGCCACAATATAATATGGTGCCGAGAATCAATGAAACATAATATGGTACACATTTTCTCAAGATTCTCTCAAGATCGGATTCATTTCTGAGTGCTAGTAATCTCCCGGGCCTCTTTCTCTAGTACTGCCACTTTCTCTGTAAGAAGGGTAAGCAACATACATGATGGAGTACTAATTAATTAATTTTCGCTGGTCTCACCATTCTTCGCCACCTTGATCTCATCCATCTCCAACTTCAACCAGGTCCAATAAAGGACTTGATAGACGAACACGCCCCCCAAGAAGACCTTGGCGAAGGGGCCAGTAAAGGTTCGGTATTGGTTCATCTAGATAGAACATTAGAAGGTTTCAATTTGACCCTGCGGTATTAAAGAAAAACATATACGAACCCCTTCCTTGTATGCACTTGGCTTCTGTGATGAGTTGAATATGGCTTGTGTGGAGGAGAAGGTGCGAAGGCTCATGGGAGCTCGAGCAGATTGAAAAGACATCACAGCCGGTGTCAACCGACGAGCTGATTGCGAGAACATATTGTGATTCTAACGTGTCTTCTTTCTCGTTGATATCCGAGGAGACGAGCCAGGGTGATGTTAGAGTTCGTGTTCCATTTCAGGTATGGCGGTCTTGGCATTTATTCCTCAGGTGTCGATTTATCATACCGTCTCTCGCTTTCTCATCCTCTCATGATTATACAGCTTATCCAAAACAAGACCAGGTAAAAGGTGGTCGAGAGCTTTTTTCTCATTGTATTTCGGTTTCTTCTAGAGTCAATTACTTATAACACACAGAGTTGATCTTTTCGGGTGTCGGCGCTTGACCACCGAATGATGACATGTATAGTCCCAACCTTGGCAGTGAAATTACCGTATATCTAAATTCATCTCCAAAGACATCTCTTCCAGTATGGTCTGCAAAACAGAGCCTTTGTGGATTGAAACTGCCCACAACTACCAACAAGACCGATGGGTATCGCAAACCAGATACGTGTACGGCATAGGCAACAAAACAGCTCGTTGTCAGGCTGATCTCTTCGTAAAGCTTATCATGTGTGATTACTATGTCCATGAACTCGTTCAACAGGAGGAAACACTGAAAGAAAAAGGTTGGGCACTCCGAAAAATGCGAAACGCTGATGAAGACAGAGCGCGACTCCAGAAAACTGGACGAAGAGCAAGAGGTGCTCCGGAAGAGATACTAACATCAGGAGTGGGTGTTCTACAATTGGCAATGCAGCATTCCCAGTGGCCCTATAAAATTTGCCTATGAATCATTAAGAAAGGATCTAAAATGGTATATACAAAAGGAACTAATCGGGGATTGTGTTAGGTGAGTTGGTTGCTTCAGGCGTGACTGAAGGTGCTGCGAGAAACGTGAGCCTACTCCCAGACGAAACATGGGAGTCGGGCATTGTACCACTGGGTGCGGATGCTGCTTGAACTTTCGAGGATGTGCGCTCACTGGAACAGAGAAGGACAAGATTAAAGATAGGCTCAGAGCGACTAGTACTCGGATAGAGTTTATCTTCTCACATTGCCTCGCGCTTACTTGTTAAGGGACAAAAAGGTCGAGAAGGCCGAGCATGTTGACCCGGCGTCAAATCGGTCCAAATGGAGGGAAATTACCGGAAGGGAGTAGATGGCTACTCGTGAAATGATAGCTTTTGACACTTTTTCTTGAAGTTGAAGATTCAACACTTGAACTATAGACAGATATTCAACAGATTCCATTGCTATTTTAAAAAGACCTATCTAGAAACAAAAAAGGGTTTCCTTTGATGTCATGTTGGCAACGCAAGAAGCATTGTCAAGGTATATACTGGAGAGCCTCCACGGCTTTCATCGGTGCTATAGTGCGACATAAATGAAACGATATCAATAAATGTGTCCTTGTGACAAATTAGAAGATCGAGAATAAGATTAATTGGCTGGATGGGCGAAATGAGTATCGGTGCTTGTCCAGATTGTAGATCTTCAGGGCTTCAGGGTGGCACGAGCCACTGCTGAGTCAGCAGCACATGATATCAGGTCCGGTCGAAAGCGTCGCAGAAAAAAAGACAACCAAAAGGAAAAAACAAAGGGCACTATTCTCGTCTTCTTCATGTCCCAAATTGCCCTCTGACACCTCCTGTCATCATTGTATCATGTCATTTCCCCACACCTCCATCAGTCCTGAATGTGCCGTATTAGGGCATCAAAATGGCCGAAAGTATCCATTTAGCTAATTCAGGAGAAGAATGGAGCACTACAATAGCTCGATTCATGGGGGCTTGATTCATCACCTGAAGGGCGACAATGGCTATTGAAGCAATTCCCCCCATTGAGAGAGGGTGGCACGTGCGCTTTGTTGACTAATTGGGAGCGCCACAATAAGTGGCTGATGAATTCAGGCAGTCAGCCCCAATGAGAGCGAGTCCTTTCCGCCCTTCTTCCCTGAAGTCTTTGTTCCTCGAGTTCCCATCGTCTTCTACTTTCTTTTACTTTCAATAATTCTTTCCGTGTACTGCGCATTTATCTTGGTGGCTGACAGCTTTCCAACACTTCTGTTTTCCCACGCGTTCCCGAGTCCGTGAGACCCTTCCACCTCTGCCCCAATTGCGCTCCACCATCGTGCCGTCTCCGCTAACATATTGATCAGCAATTGTCGGGAAGAAAGTGTCAAGGTTGCTGCTGTGACAGGCAGATTCTTTCCCTTCGATCGAGTGGTCCAGCTGTTGCTGGCGACAACTGAACCATTCGTAAGTGCTGTCCCTCCTACCCGCATCGCGCAACATCGACAATCCGCCTTTTTTCATCTTTGTATCTTCCTTATTATCAGGGCGTCTGAGCCCTTGACTGTACTCTCATTGTACTCCCCAAATTGAAGCGGTTTGTGCTGACTTTGTGGTTTCAAAGTGATCCCCTAATCACCAAAACTCCGTCATGGCTCGTGGCGCAAAGCGTACCCTGGACGAGGTCGCCAACAAGTCTGACTCCGACGATGAGGACTACAGCGACCACGCTCACTACTCGCGTTCGACCGGCCGGAAGTCGAAGGCCAGCCCCAAGAAAAAGTCGCGGCCGGCCCCAAAGAAGAGACGGCGCAGCTCAGACGATGGTCTCACCTCGGAGGAGGAAGACGTGTCCGAAGATTTTGACTTCGATGAGGTAGAAGAAGAATCGGAGGAGGAGGAGGAGGAAGAGGAGGAGGTTGAACGCAATGTCAGAGGAACGGCACGTCGACGAACCACCCAGAGCCGTCGCCCGCACTACGAGGAACCAGATTCGGAAGAAGACCCGCTGAACGATGATGGTGAGAATGAGACTCGAGCTCCTGCTCCACGCAAGAGCACCGTCATCAAATTGAAACTCCCGCCCAATTACTTGGCTTTCTCTAAACGTGTAACCCGCCGGACCCGTGACGCTTCAGAGGATATCTACGCCCTTACCAACTCTGGCCGTCACGTACATACCGTTGAGCGAGGTACACATACACCAGAAGCTGAAATCCCATCCCCGTTTCGCCGCGTTTCCAGAGTCGACCGCATGGCCAAGCGCACGATCATTGACGAAGAGGATGAAGACGCCGAAGGACATGAGGATGTTGAGGATGTTATCAACGAAACGACTATTCAGGGCTCGCAAATGGAGGTACTGGAAAGTGACGTGCCTCAAGGCGGCGCTGAAGGTGATACATTGCCAGTGAATGATGGAGATCACGACCCAATTGACGAAGAAATGCCAGATGAAGACGTTGTCCCTGAATCAGAAAATGGCGACGCGAAGATTGATCATTCCGAACACGCCGAGGAACCCCCAACAACTCGGCGACGAGGCAGGCTCTCCCACGAGCAACCTCACGAGGAGAATACCGCGCAAGACGCCGAGACAAATGAAGAATCGCAGCTACGTCGATCCAGCCGTAAGCAGCCGTCTCGAAGCTCACAGCGGAAAAGCAAAAATGAAGAAAGTGATTTCGAGCCAGAGGAGGAGCTATCGAATGATGAAGAGGAAGACTCGGAGCCTGAATCGCGTGCCTCTCCTCGCAAAGAACTTCGAGCTCGCGAGGAAGCCGAAGATAGCTCTGCCAGTCGGCGCCCTGGCCTACGTCAACGGCCTTCTCGAACCCGCGCACCCTCAGAGGAGGCAGAAGAACTCGCTGAAGAATTGGAAGACCTTACTGGCCGTGCCCGTCGCCGTGCGAAGCAAGCAGTCGTGTACGAGAAACCGCGTCGCAATCGAAAGGACGTTGATTATCGCATTATTCGACCTGAAATGCTTCAACCCAATGAAGACACCGACAACGAAGTGACAGGGTCTCCATCCCGGCGTGGCCGTGGAGGTGGAGGCTGGCAGCGCACTTTGTTCTCGACGTTGGGTCCATTCGGTGGGGGTGGTAATTCAGCTATTCTCGGTGTTCCTGGTGGCCCTACTGCAGTCGGAGGAGCGGACAGCGATAGCAGCGATGATGAAGGTGCTCAACAGCCAAATCGTGCTCCTGGCCTTGGAGTTGCAGCCACCCACAACCAGTCGGCTGACCCTGGTCAGAACTCGGCCGGTACACCTGCCAACCTTGGAAAATTCAATAACAAGCAGGCTTTGGCTGATGCCGATCCCTTGGGGGTTGACATGAATGTCAACTTTGACCATGTTGGCGGTTTGCAAGGACACATTGACCAGTTGAAAGAAATGGTTTCTTTGCCGTTGCTGTACCCGGAAATCTTCCAGCGTTTCAAAATCACTCCCCCTCGCGGTGTTCTATTCCACGGTCCTCCTGGTACCGGAAAGACGCTGATGGCTCGTGCTTTAGCCAACAGCGTGAGCTCAGAAGGACGCAAGGTCACATTCTACATGAGAAAGGGTGCGGATGCACTGAGCAAATGGGTCGGTGAGGCTGAGCGACAACTTCGGCTTCTTTTCGAAGAAGCCCGCAAGAACCAGCCCAGTATCATCTTCTTTGATGAGATTGACGGTAAATAAGGCCCCTCTTGAAGGCATAGCTGACAAGTGCTAATATTCTATACCAGGTTTGGCTCCCGTGAGATCCAGCAAACAAGAACAAATCCATGCCTCCATTGTCTCGACCCTACTTGCGTTGATGGACGGCATGGATGGTCGTGGTCAAGTAGTTGTCATCGGTGCTACCAATCGACCTGACTCTGTTGATCCTGCTCTTCGCCGCCCTGGTCGTTTTGACCGTGAATTCTATTTCTCGCTGCCTAATATTGAGGCACGTCGTGCTATTCTCGACATTCACACCAAGGAATGGGATCCTCCTCTTCCAAGCAACATCAAAGATGAATTGGCAGATATGACCAAGGGTTATGGCGGTGCTGACTTGCGAGCGCTTTGCACCGAGGCTGCAATCAATGCCGTACAAAGAAGATACCCCCAAATCTACAAATCAGACCAAAAGCTCGTGATTGATCCGAAGACAATCGATGTGGCCCCCAAAGATTTCATGCTGGCAATCAAGAAGATGGTGCCCTCTTCAGAGCGGTCGACCTCATCTAGTGCGACTGCCCTGCCTCCGAACATTGAACCCCTGCTTCGCCATCCATTGTCCGAAATCAAATCTTTGCTGTCCGAGATTCTTCCGCAGCGAAAGAAGCTTACTGCTCTCGAGGAGGCTCAATACGAGGAACCTGATGATGGTGCAGGCTTCACTCGAGAGCTCCTTTTGCAAGAGTTTGATCGCTCGCGTGTCTTCCGACCCCGACTCCTTCTTCGGGGCCCCCACGGCATGGGCCAGCAATACCTCGCAGCCGCACTACTGCATGTGTTTGAGGGCCTGCATGTGCAGGCGTTCGATCTCCCCACCTTGTTGAGCGACTCAACCCGCTCCCCAGAGGCAGCTGTCATCCAGCTCTTCACCGAGGTTAAGCGACACAAGCCGAGTGTGATTTACATTCCCAACATCCAACTGTGGTTCCAGACTGTCGGACCTACTGTGATTTCTACCTTCATGAGTCTTTTGCGGTCGGTGGCTCCTTCGGATCCAGTTCTTTTGCTTGGTATTCTCGAATCACAAGAAGAGGAACTGGATGAGGGTCTACTGAAGAACATGTTTGGATTTTCTAAGAAGAACCTGTATGGTCTATCTGCTCCAAATCATGACGCGCGTCGTGAATTCTTTGGAAAGATCATTGAATTCGTCAAGACTCCTCCGAAAGGATTCCCCAACCCCGAAAATCGAAAACTTCGTCAGCTTGAACAACTGGAAGTCGCGCCACCCCCACCTCCAAAGCCTGAGGCAGAACTCACCAAGGAGGAGATCAAGGCTCAAAAGAAGAAAGATTACATATCCTTGAATCTTTTGAAAACCCGGATTCAACCTATCATGGATCAGGTCAAGAGGTACAAGCGTTTCAGGTCGGGCGTGATCGATGAATCCCAAATCCGATATTTGTGGGAGGAGGAAAATCCCAACATTGTTACCAGTGATCTTCCCCCGGATCAACAAAACACATTCCGGCCTTATGAGAAAGCGTACGACAAACATGGTGTGTTGGGTCTCCGTGAAACTGCCACTGGGAAATTCTACTACAACCTGGAGATTGTGACAATTGAAAAACGCCTTGCAAACGGATACTACAAGCGTGCCATCGACTTTGTGGCGGATGTCAAGCGAATGGTCAAGGATGCTCGTCAGACTGGTGACCCCGAACGCATTTTGCGGTCAAGTGAACTTTTGACCAATGTCGAAGTTGATATCGCCGGTGTCCTGGTCGCCGAGCCAGCTCTTATGGCAGAATGTGAGCAGGTCTATCTGCGTGAGATGGCTCGCGAAAAGGAGGCTGCGGAGCGTGAGAAACGTGCCCAAGTGGAGAACGCAGCTCCCATCCCTGACCCTTCCAATGAGTCGCATGGCAACACCGAATCGGGCCTGTCGACAGGCCCAATTCAACTCGGCGAGGAGTTCCCCGACAATGAGGATGATAGAAAAGCAGCTTTGCATCCCGTGACCCCCACATCCCAGTTCAAGAGTTTCGCCAATGGAGATCATCACGACGGTGGTTCGGATCTCAACGAGATTGGTTCCCATGCTGTCGGAGCGAGCAACGGTACCCATGGAGATGGAGACGGCGACGTTTTCATGTCCAATTCTGATGATCATTCGGGTAGCAAGGACACTCAGGGAAGCTCATTCGGGCCATCTGCACAGCCGAAGCCTCCTTATTCCCACACGGCACCTTCTCAGCAGATTCGTCGAGAATCTGGTCTTTCCAGCTTCTCCCAACGAGGCCCCATGACCCCAATGGCCCCCGGATCTCAGCCAGCTGATTACACCAATGAAGCGTCCACTACTCAGACGACTTCTGATAAGAAATCCTCTGAGCATCTGTCGAATCAAAATGACCACACTCAGAGCCCTCATATCTCGAGAACCGAATACCCCGACCTTACTCAATACCCCGATCGCGTGTCACAGGAAGACCACCTGCCCGACACCCAGCAAAATGACAGCAGTCAACCTTCTCCCAATCTCCGGGACTCACTGCTTAGCAATGCAGACACCCAGGAGAACAGTGGTCTGAATGGAAGCCAGTCGCAGTCGAAGCCGCAACCCCCGCTGTTCGATGCACCTAACATGCCAGCAACGAATGCTTCGACTAACTTGCAATCGATCCTGAGCGAAGAACTCCATGAGCCATTCGTCCTCGATCTTGAGGTTGTTGAGCGTCTGCACGCGCAGCTAACCCTGTCAACCAGCGGATTCTCAGTGGAGCAGCTGGAGCAAATCAACACCAATCTAATGGACTACGTGTGGCACATGCGTGGAGAATGGAACCGTACTCGTGTCGCCGATGGTCTCGGAAAAACATACAATGCAGTCCTAGAAGATATGCAGGCGATGCAGGAGATCGGGCCTATCAGCCAACAAACCAAGGATATCCTGGCCAACCTGAGTTTCCAGTGAGAGCTGACTGATGGATAATTCCATACTTTCACCCTTTTCTCCTTTTTTTTTGTCCCTTTTTTTACTTTGTCAATATGTTGACTCGGTTCATATTCCCCTTTGATCTGGCGATGGTTTTTGTTTTTGTTTTCTTGTGTGGCGAGATGGATGGATAGGGGGAGCAAATGTGTCAATTACCCAATTTCCTTAATTGTTTATGCAAAAATTAGTTTTAGTGGGTTATTTGACATGGGGAATGTATGTAGACTATGAGGATAATGGTCTAAAATGTTGTTTCTCTTCGTAATTATGACTCTTAAAATCTACAACTTTTTATACTTGGGAATGAACATGTGACGTGACCCACTAAACACCCTGGCCTTTCGAGCTTGACCAACACCACATTTCGCAACTTCAATACCCTTCTTTTCTTCATTTCACCTTCACACTGGTACAGATTGAGTATTGCTATCTCATCTTCTTTCCCGGACCTTCAATCCCTATACCTCTGTCCTAAAAACCACATCGCTGCAATGTTCGACGTGGACTGGCTCAGTCTGGCCGTCCCAATCGCCTACCTAGGCATTCTTTTGGGATCGCTTGCTACATTCTCCTCCCTCTACCGCAAGCGCAAGTCCCGTATGTGAAATGCCCCCAGAAAGCCTCGAGTCCTCAACACCCACCCATCTCGCGCGCCGTTGCGTCCGGTTGTCCTTGCATGCTAATATATGATTTGTGAATCGTTATAGACAAGGCAGCATCTCTAGAGCCATGGTTCCCCGCCCACCTCCAGCGCGATATTTACTTCTCTCTCCTCCATCTTGAACCCTCAGCAACCTCCACAAAAGAGAAGAAGGCCCCCGCTATCCCCGACTCTATCTTCAAGGCTTCTCTTCTCCGTCGCGCAGCTGAGGACATCCGTCGCATTATGGCACTGCGCAACCAGAAGCAAGCTCTCACAACACTAGTTCAACGTGGTAGTGTCGGGGATGATCTCTGGCAGCGATTCCAGCGCGCGGAGAAGGAGATGGAAGACGAGGTCAAGGATGTGGTTTCAGAGGTATGATAAACTTTGCTCTCCGTTGCCAATAAACCATTGTTCTCGGCGAACAAATGAACAAATGATTGTACACGCTTTTGTGCTTTACTGACCGAAATCAAACAGGCAAACGCCTATGTCCCCGGCTGGGGCCAGACTATCTTCCAGTCCGCTAACGAAATGATGAATAACGATATCTACCGCAAGCGCATGGACGATCAACAAAAGAAATTGGAAGAGGAGCGCCAGTGGTGGAGCAAGAAGAAGACGAGTATCCAGGAGGGATTTATGAAGGAGTTGAACGAGGGCTCGACCGCTTCTACGGAAGAGGCTAGGTCTACCAACACCATAACTAAGTCTGTTGAGGCTCCACCCACAATCTCTACCGCCGGTACTTCTGTCCAGGGCAGTGATGACGATGCTGTTCTTGTGGAGGCTGAAACTTCCTCGAATACGCCTGCTTCTCCGCCAAGCGTAAAGAAGAAGGCCAAGGGCAAGAAATAGATATTATTTTTTTTTCTGCTTTTTTTTCGTACTCTAATCTGGGGTTCAAAATACACTCTTAATGCTAGGGGATTTTGGGCCACGGGTTCAGGAATTAAATTATTATACCAGTTAAAGTTATGGGTGAGAGGTTGAATAGCCAGAAAACCTATCAATATACCACGAACCGGCCAATTCAAGGCCAGATTCAAGTCCGAAGTGAAAATAATGCTCAAATTCAACAACGCTTTTATATAGACATCTGCTAGTCATGTGATTGCATCGTTACCCTATAGTGCGCACACTATATAGGTAATATAGACTGCGGGCATATCTAGTAGAGAAGATACCGATGATATCGGGTTGAGAAATGCTACGTTCTCCAATACGCTGCGAGGTAATGCAGCCAGGTAGTCTAACTACAGGGTACAAAATAGCTGCCCATTTGGCGAATGACTAGAAACTAATCCATAGGAAATGAGTGACATTTGGGGGTTTCATAGGTAACAACAGAAGAGCAAGGCCTAGGGTATCAATGCCCTAGTTTTCTGCCAAGGACAATCACATTTCCCTAGGATGGGTCCCGAACAGAGATGGTGTCTTGGAAAATAACGCCAAACATAGATAGAATTAAAAAAAATATAAAAAAAAAACACTTAGTGGATATTGAATCAGGAACGGGTTGAGGCTTTGGGCAGGGAAAGGTAGACACCGGAGTGGGTTGAGGTAGATGCCGCCACTTTTTGACTTGAGACTGTAGAGCCGGATGAACCTCTAAGAGTGTATCGTAGCGTTGTATCCTATCCCTGAGTGATGTCACTTCTGCACTCTGCACTGTCAATAGAGCGGACAGGGTTTGGTTGAATGAGGATTGGTTATTTCGGTTCCGCTGAGTGATGCGCAATTTATGGAGTAACGGCCATCACACTATCGTTCTGAGTACTGCCAGGGACTTAAAAAGATAGAGCAGGGTTGGCTGCCTGCTTCTCAGCAGACTGGGCAGGAATGGGTGGACTAGTCAGTTCGGGATGGATGACGGAAGAGTCCGCTGGGGATGGTGTGATTTTCCTCGAGGATAGGTTCTCTGAAGAGACCTTACAGAAGAGAGACTGTCCGACTAGACACGGGTTACACGAATGAAGGAGGTGTGCAGGCAATTTGAACCTCCCCTTCTCCACGGCTTCGAGAAGGCGGCGTATTCAGAGCGGATATGACCTCTCCATCGGAAGGCTGTTCCGTACTTTCTCCGGATGCCGGGCTTAAAGAAAGCCAATGTCTTGATTTGTTCGTAGGTCAAGCGTTCCTTCTCCAACCCTTTAAGGTTCGCAGGCAGGTCCTTCTCCGTTTTCCAATCCCAATGCCCTGGGGACTCGTTGCTAGAGGTATCCATGATTTCATGATAGTAATGATACACAGGATCGGTTTTTCTTTGCCCAAGGTGCCTCATTAAATCCGGATGTCTGTTCACCGATCTAGTGCGGATCTCTTTCCATTCCCCCCGGGCAGGCTCGGCCGGAGTTGGATCAGGGGCGGATCTCACTTTCTTGTTCGGGGTTGGGTCATGAGTCTGAGATCGAGATCGCTTTTGGTTGGTACCCCAAGAGGCTACTCTCTTCTCTGATCTTGATTTAGGTTCTAGTTCGGATTCGGTTCTCGGTTCTGAGTCCCAGTCCATATCCGCCAGATCAGAGGTTGAGTCACGAGTAGGAACATGAGAGCTCGATGTTTGAGGTCGAATTTTCTTGGATAGAAGGCTTGCCGAGGGTTGGGTTTTCCCAGACTTGTGGTGCCCAGATAAAATCCCCTTGCTATAGACGTGGGTTGGCGGAACAGGCTCCTCGGGATGGATTGGACCAGTTGAGTCGACTGGATTACTCGCAGACTGCAGTCCTCGGAACGAATTCTCGAGTGTAGCTAGCTGAGCGGCCGTATACCCTTCCAGGCCCGACGGTGGCGGTGGGAATGGGTCATAACCTAAGCTTGGGACTTCGGGGTAGGGATACGTGGCTCCGGGTTGCAATTGACTAGCGTAAGGTACCATTTGTGGCCGTGTATCCCGGATCGGGTTATGAGACGGGTGGTGTAGGCCTAGTTGGAATGGGGTGTTGTTATAGGTCGTGGCCCCGTCCACAGCTCGTGGGTTGAGAGCTGGCAGAGACGGGTCCCTGCTAGGCCTCATCGCCTGGGCAAGAAGAGCCTGCAAGTTTTGCGCCGACATTGAGCTTGTGGGATTTCCGGTCATTGGTTCAATCGAACCGGGAGTTTATGAAGGTAAGGCTAGATACTGACCCGTCGTCTAGCTGTAGAGGGTTGGGTAGAGCAGCTGGATTGGCGTGACAATCGGGTGAAATTTGCTGGAGCAGGTAGGAAAAGGGGGGGAAGCCTTGAGCTAAGGTAGTGGAAGAGGGAGATATAAAAAGGAGGAAAGGGAAGATCAAGGTAGAGAGGAAAGATAATAGACGCTACATCGATGTAAGTACATTATGTCTAAACAACAAAATAATATACACAACCCTAGTTAATTTGGGTGTAAAACAAACCCGTCAAACCGTCAAACGCCATGATTTCCCATGCAATGGAATAGCTTGATTGACATGGTCAATTACAGAAGCTTGCTATCGTCTACCCCCAAGGGCGGTCCTAAGTCGATATGTTCAGCCAACATCTCCTTCGCTGCTACCTCGAGTTTATTTTCGACCTGAACTGGATCCAAGGCATCTGCTCGGCTCATCACGATCCGTAGTAGACTGGCCATGATCTCCAGTTGATACTGTTCCATCTCACGTGGGTCTAGCTGTTCAAGACTCAATCCTTGCAATCGCAGGTTTTCAGCTTTGCGATCACCCAACAGTTCTAGCAAACGGCTGACTTGGCCGATATTCTCTTTGCTTCGTGGCGTCGAAGACAAGCGGCGGAGGCGCCGTTTCGGAGTGTCGGCCGGTACACCAGCAAGTCGTGCAATTTGAAGTACTATCATGCGGGCAGTCGTGTCATCAGGTGCGAAGCCGAAGGCTGAATGCATCGAGTGTATGACGACCAACGTGCCGGAGAGGTCTTTGGAGAGACAAAAACATCGCACAATCTGATCAAATAGAGCTCTAGGAATCTGTGCTTGGGTGTTTTTCTGGGTGCGAGGAGATAACTGGGAGTACCAGGATATCATATTGGCATAGAGCTGACGTGCTGATGGAAAGCCCGCATCGAAGGCAGTACGCCCGCGGTCGTATTGGAGCTTGGCACAGTCCCAGAGGCAGGCATATGTTTCCATGTCAGGCCGGATGGCGGTAGACATCGTCTGGAACTTGGTCCAAAGTTGTTTCACGTCTTGCTTTCGGAGCTCTGCGTATAGAAGGTGGTTCATGAAGTAAGAATTCGGCTTGATATGTGCATCCCCAAGGCACTTGACCAAGTATTTGACCATGTCGTCGTCACCTCGGCGCGTGTAATGAAGAAGAAGGATAGAGAAGGTCTCGATGCTCGCAGGCGGGACCTCTCTCTGCATAAATTGGGGCATGCGTGCTGATTCTGTTTCCCCAGATCTGACTCGAAGCTGAGGGGAAATCTCGGCTGGTTGGTACCGCCTCCATACAACATCGACACGCTTTTGGATCATGGCCCAGCCAAGTCGCTCTGCCTTGTCGCGTGCACTTGTGTTCCCGTCACGGAGCCAGCCCGCAATTATTCCATTCAAGTGCTTGCTATCGGGTTTGACACACCGCTCATACATAAGTTCAATGACCAGGGCAGCAGAGTCGACCTCGCCCATACCAATGAGCTTCTTCATCCAACTGGCATAGAAGAACCGATTCTGGAACTGGCGAGGCAACACCTTGAGTGCCGACAAAGAGACCTTGTTTACTTCATTTTCGTTGATGCTTGATGCATGAAGATTACCTGCCAGACCCAACGCGGCTTTGTACAAAGCAGTCGAGTCATTGGCTGGGTCTTTTCCAGTCACCATCATATCCTTGAAGATTGCAACTGCAGTGTCCAATCGACCAGCCGTGAGAAGGGCAATGCTGATTTGATCATAGTCTTCCATTGTCATATCTGAGCCCAAGAATGTCTTCAGCTGCAGATAAAGTGCCCAGGCTTTTACTTCAGCCTCCTTTCCGGGCAGTCTTCCCCATGCTGTGATGACAGGAATGAGTACACGCGGCTGGCGAGTTCGGTCGTTTGCCAGGAAAGCCAAAGCAATATCTTGAGCTCGTTGTGGGTTATTGTCTGCAGCAAATAATCGTACTCCGAGCTTCCAGTATTCTTCCAAATCCTCCTTCTTCTGGGACAGCTCTGCTTGATATGCCTCCCATTGCTCCAGTGCAAGGTTGGTGGAGCCATTTTCATGCAGAGATGTGATGTAAGATAGGATTTGAGGCGTGGCCAGTTCTTGGCCGATAGATTTAGCGTCCTGTACCAGGATTTGCAAATGCGTTGAGCGTGTATCCCGGTCAGTCTCCCCCATTGCTTGTGCATCCCATATTGTTTCGAGTGCCCCCTCAGGCATTATTGTCAAAAAGCCTGGGATGGTCTGCTTGCATCGTCGGTACCACTTCCATAAGTCTTGTCGAGCCCGCTCATCTGATATCTTTCCTTGGAGTTGTCGTAGGGAATCGTTGAACTTTATAGCGTAGGGATGAGACTCTGCCCCTGCACGCTTTGCTGCGGCGGATCGTCTGGCGGCTAGCTTTCGCCGATTCTTGACGCCATCCTCCCAATTCTCCTCCTCCATGGCGAGGCCTTCAAACTCCTCTCGTAGCATATCATCAAGTTCTTCATCGAAAACCTGATCCAACCCAGGCTCGTCTGCAGACTGAGGATTTTCCTCGTCAAATTTTCTCAAGGCTTCTAGGGCAATCTTGCGGTCCTCTTCTGGCAAACTCTTGATGAAAGGGCTGTTGGGAGCGAAAGGTCCCTCCTCCAAAACCTTCAATTCATCCTGGAGCTTCGCGAGCTCCTTTTTGACCTCATCTCGCTCCTCATTATCTTCGGCTTCGGGGTCGATTTTGCGTCGCGTTTTGCTCTCGAGGGATTCTTGTTCGTAGAATGTGACTTTGTCGTTCGGTCCGCCAAATTTAAGACGCTGCGGAGCTATGGCGGAGAAGGCCCGGCGTGGAACGCGTGTCGATGGGCTGCGGGCCACATGCTGACACCATCGGGCTCCTTGAATAGCCTGGCGCAGCATGAAGTCTGAAGTCAATCGGTCATCGAATGCGACCAGAAAAGTTGGAGAAATGAAGAAGTTCAAGTTCGGGAGAGAACCAATTATCGCCTGATTGGGTTTAGCGTCTTGTCGCGCTTCCGCCCTTGAAGTCATCCCCAGTGCGACAACTAAGTCCTTTCGAGCAGCAGCATGGATGCTGATGGATTGAACGATGCCTTGGGCTTGTCGAATGACAAGTCCCAAAACCTGGTTTGTCTTGAGATCCGGCACGGACCTTGAGGATGCGCGCTAACAAATCATCGCAGGGTGCGTACATCTACCAACCGCCCAAACATAGAAAATCAGCGGGCGAGCGACCTTCGAAGCGCCGCAAAGTCTCGTCAACCGCCGACAAGGACGAGCGGCCTGATCGACAGCATTTTGTGCCCCTTTTGAACGGAGACGAGAACGCCAAGTCCGTCCAATTACGATATGATGCCTATCAGGAGCTCTGGTCGAAGCAAGAACATAAGATTCAGGTTAGTCAGGCAAATTCATGGGTGGTCATAGTGATAAATTACTCACCAGGACTCAAGAACATCCTCGAGGATGTCGATGCTGGGGTTTTGACGGATGTGTTGTCCTTTGTCAGAGACACCTCACCTCAAACGTACGTCCCTATCCCAATGCGATCCACGACTGTGCTCTAACTAGGGCTTTAGATGTGATGGATGTATTCCTACGGCTCTGGTGACAGTTGGTTCAAATGTATCTTCGCTCAGCAGATTGCTATCACGGCTTAATGGTCAATTGATATCGGCCGGAGAAGGCAGTGTCGTGGTATTGGAATCAGGGGATGCTCCCAATTTGAAAACAACGTTGAAGAACATTATCCGAGCTACTGTTACAAATACGGATGGCAATGATGGATATCAAAGGTTCCTTACAGATCGTGCTGTATGTGGTCGCCTTAAAAACATTGGATTATTGTACTAACCGTTCACCAGGGACCTCGACTTCTTGGTTACGATTTAGATCTTCTTCACGACTATGTGCAGAGAAAGGGGACCAAGAAACTGGTCCTAGCTCTTCGAGATAGTGAGGCTTTTGACCCTGGCCTCTTGACCGATCTTTTGTCTCTATTCAAGTGCGATTGACATTCCAGACTTTGGTCGATCTCCTAACTGACCTTCTACTAGATCATGGCTTGACCGTATACCATTCACAGTCTTACTTGGTATCTCTACCTCTGTAGAGCTCTTCGAAGGAAGACTGCCTCGCTCGTGTGTTGCTCTCCTTCAGGGAAAGCATTTTGAGGTCCAAGAGGCCGGAAACTGTGTCGACCGCATCTATGAGACTCTCCAGACCGACCCAGACACCAATCTTTGGCTAGGCCGCAACGTTACTAGCACTCTGTTTGAGAACACAAGTGACTATTTCCAAAGTCCCGAGGCATTCAGTCGTATGGTCAAGGTGAGAACTATCCCCAATGGCTTTAAAAACAGACATCTAATTTATCTAGTATGCATACATGTCCCATTTCTTCGCAAATCCGCTGGCAGTACTATTAGCCAACCCGGATTCTACGGTTCTCGCCCAAAACAAGTTTTGTGAGGCGATCAGAAACCTACCGTCATTCCGAATGTAAGTGTCTCCGATTCTCAAGTTATATCTCCACTAATGTTGTTCAAGGTTCTGCGAGGATCTAGTCGAAGAGGGCTCTATAAACCAAGTCCGAGATATGCTAGAAGTTGACGAATATCTTATTCAGGAGGCGCCCAAGTACCTGGATGCAAACCAGCAAAGAATGCAAAACATGTTCCAGGCAGTCCGCGTCGTACATACCTGCCTTCAATACACACAGAGCTCGAAAAAAACCAATGTGTCGGACCTTTCTATTCGCGCACTCTCTGGCGAACTGTCTGAGTCCACTATTGTGGAAGAAATGGTCGCCACGACGAAGACTCTAGATTCTGACAAACTGGATGGACTCCTCCTCCGCCTCCGGGAGATTATAATGGGTCCAGAAGCCGGTGCGATCCAAGAAGATCTCAGGACTTTATTGGGAACGTGCGTGAACTCCGGCCCACTGCGCAGTGGATACAATATCAACAGCACCGTCACAAAAACCACTGTCGTCCAGCAGCGTATCCTGCTAAGCAAAGGGCAGGCCGATCTCTCGGAACCAGCCGTGGAATATACCAACATTGTCGACCGACTAGTTGCTCTTTTGCAAGTGCATCTCACAGAAACCCTTATCAACCCACAAGATCTGTTTCTACATGAAATCTTTTTGTTTGATCTGCGAAATCCATTAAAGGAAACATTTGCCCCTCGGCCACGCTTTGCAATTGAGCGCGCCCTATCTACTCCCTTTGATTACCTGCTTTCCTCGTCGGATGTCACTATGACCAAGGTCTCGGCCAAGCAACCTGCCACCGCGATTCTTTATCAGTTGTACCTTGATTCGGGCGCTCTGGTGAACGTCCATGATCTCTGGCAGGCTTTCTATGGTGTATTTGAAACCGAAGAGGCTGGTGGATGCGATGACCGAGTCGTAATGTCTTTGTTCTATGGCGCTCTCTCGGAACTAAAGGCATTCGGTGTGATCAAGAACAGTCGGAAGAAGACTGACCACTTGGCCAAATCAGCGTGGATGGGGCTTTAGTTTTTTATTGAGGTTCAAATGAAATTCATTGCATATCATCTTTCTGGCGTGGGGTATCATGGACATAAAAATACAGTAGCTAACAAGCTACATATGTAGTTTTGAAACTGGGTTGTCTGTTGTAGACAACTTGAAGATCATAAAGAGCACGCACTCACCGCGATCAATCAATAGGTCGTTGGATTATGTCGTCATTTCCAATTGGCCGTCCACCGTCGCTCAAAACCATGGCCTCTCTCCTGCGTCGGCGAAGCGCTTGCTCTTCAGCACTCCCCTCCTGAAGTCTACGCGAAGGAGTTCGACCAAAGGAGCCCCCTGCCTCGTCCGCATCTACCATCCAAACATCACTATCCGCGTCATCCTCATCGTCATGGTCATTTTCTTCAATCATGCTACCCATCAGTCCATGTTTCCGCAGCTGCTTGACCCCATCGGGGTGCGAGGAAAGCGCGCTGAAAATTGCGCTCATGACTGCGTCATCTGACCACCATGTTTTCATGAGGATTACCACGTCCCGCCGGCGAGAAGGCTCGGCTATTGCACATGGGAATGGATATCTGCAGAGCCATCGACTGATGATCCCTGCTTCCAGTGCATCGGGTATGTTCTCTTGCAATAGGGCGTTCAGAATGTTCAGCGCCTTCTTCTCCCCCATCGGCCGTGTCTTTGGCAAAATGGGCGAATTAGTCGTAGACGTCTTCTCCACATGTTCTTCTAGTAAGTTGCAAAGGCAGTTGATAATGGCGGTAAAGGTGGGTATGTCGGCGAGTCGACTGCAAATGGAGGTTCGAGTGACTGCAAAACAATATGAACATTCATAGACTGTCAAAATGAGGCAGATTGGGTGGCATACGGGCTCGGTTAGAAACTAAGAAGTTCAATGCATTCAGAGCTCGTCGTTGGTGAACTTTGTTCCTGGATGCCAGTTCCTCCAATAGCAAGTCACGAGTATCTCCCTTGGTAGATCGTTCTGAAATGATGCGCAAAGCCCTAGAAAGTATTAGCTGGCGCACAAAGTGGTCCAAGAGAACAATGCTTTAGCGTACGCGGCTCGGAGGTCATGGCTTGTGCTTTGAGAAAGCTTCAAGAGGGTGTCTAACTTGAGAGCTACAGGATTCGTTAGTACAGTAACATATTAGATATATATATCTGCGCACCTTCTTCTGTTCCCTCGCTGATGATCTTGTCTTCCTTTTCAACATGTTTGATTTCTGTAAGATCGACGACTTGGCGGAGGTCTGTAGCGATGCCGCGGATGGCAAAGAATAGTGAGACGCCTAGATAAGTTAACCACCTGAGCCAAACTCAATTCACCGGGCGGGCGCGTCCATACCTAGGCATAGCCATAGCACACCATCCCCAGAAAAGGGAGCCATAGTGGTTGTGAGATTGTGAGAGTTGGATGCGGAGAACACAATCGGCAGAATCCTGATCGGCGCAGGCCGCGGAGGCGGTGTACCTGATTTTTTTGATGAGAATCACGACGGGGAAAAAAACTCCCAACTCTCGAATTCAAACCCAACCACACAAAATGCCGCCTTCTCAGCTGAAACAGCTGAAGGCTTCGCTCCGTGAAAATGGAGTTCTTGGTCCTCAGAAGTCCAAGAAAGAAAAACGACAAAATGCGAAGACCGGAGTCGGTGCGAAGAATCGCAACCAGCGCGAGGTCGCTTTGCAAGCCATTCGAGATCGGTTCAACCCTTTCGAGATCAAAACGATAAACAAATCCAGCAAGTTCGATGTCACAACCAGAGACGGTAATACGACTGCTGGAGGTGGCGCTCGCCCAGGTGTTACCAAATCACTGGGTGAAGAAAGAGTAAGTTTACGAATTTTCCTCAAGTACTACTATTTATAAAGCTGACTTTGATTAGCGACGCGCCACTCTTCTGAAAGAGATGAACAGCCGAAACAAGGTCGGTGGACTTATCGATCGTCGGTTCGGTGAGAATGATCCCACCATGACACCCGAGGAACGAGCCGCCGAGAGATTTGCGCGAGAGAGCCAGAGAAAAATGCGGAAGGAGTCCATGTTCAACCTCGAGGATGATGATGATGAGATGCAGCTTACTCACATGGGTCAATCTTTGTCGTTCGATGGGCCGAACCAAGACGACTTCGAGGCCGGAGACCTGGATGACGCGGAATCCGACGAGGAAGCGTCGCGGAAACGGAAGCGATTCCCCGATGGCGATGAACCCCAGCATCAAGATCAGGACCAGGAGGACTTCATCGACTATGGGGACGAAGAACAGCCAGGGCGCAAAAAGACCAAGGCCGAGGTCATGAAAGAAGTCATTGCCAAGTCCAAGTTCTACAAAGCGGAACGGCAACAGGCCAAAGACGACGATGAAGACCTACGGGAAGCTCTGGATAAGGAACTTCCTGATCTTTTCGAGGCTCTGCGGGGCATCAAGCCTGCAGCCAAGGTAGCCAAGCCAGAGGCACCAAAGCAAGATTTCTCAGAGATGAACCCAGAGCGTGCTGCCATGCTGGAAGAGTCGCAAAACAGCAAGGATCCAGAGAAGGAATACGATCAGCGCCTCAGGCAAATGACGTTCGATCAGCGATCAAAACCCACGGATCGCACGAAGACCGAAGAGGAGAAGGTGGAGGAAGAGGCCGAGCGACTCAAGAAACTTGAGAACGACCGACTTCGACGTATGCGTGGAGAGCAGCTCACTGATGATGAGGAGGACAATATGGATCAGGACGAAATTCCCGAGGATGACGAGTCGGAAATTGACGATGCTATGCATTTCGGCCTTCCGACTTACCCCACTGAAACACGCCCTGAACTCGGTGTTGAAGATGAGGATGATTTCATCATCGACGAAGATCTGGTCGAGACAGATTCAAATGCCAGCCTCGATATGGGTGACAGTGACATGGAAGAGGAGGAGGAAGGTTCGTCGAGCGATGAGTCTGACGGGCCAGATGGGGAGGATGAGCACATCAACGGAATGACGCTACCGACAGAGGATTCCGCTGCCGCATCGACTGCTGTCGAAGTTAATAAGGAAACAAACGGAAAACTCGCATTCACGTATCCTTGTCCAAAGGACCACGAAAGCTTCCTGAGTATCACGAAGAACGTGCCTATCGAGGAAATCCCGACGGTCATCCAGCGCATTCGAGCATTGCATCATCCCCGGCTCAGGCCTGGCAACAAGGACAAGCTTGGCCGATTTGCTGAAGTTCTTGTTGAACATGTTTCTTACATGGGTAACAAGACTCAGCAGCCTCCATTTGCCATCCTGGAGAATATCATTCGTCACATCCATTCCTTGGCAAAGACCCATCCTTTGAATGTGACAATCGCATGCCGAGCGCAACTTCGTGAGATCGGCAAGGAACGCCCACTCAATCTGCTGCCCGGCGACCTTATCCTGCTTACCGGCCTCTCAACCTTCTTCCCCACATCAGATCACTTCCATACGACAGCCACACCCGCTCATCTCTGTCTGGCGCGATACCTGGGTCAGTGCACCACCACCTCGCTCGCAGACCTTGCCAGTGGTACATTTGCCGCAAGTCTTTGCCTCCAATATCAAAAGGCCTCCAAGAGATATATGCCCGAGTTTATTAACTACACTCTAAATGCCCTCTGCAATCTTGCTCCTACAGAGCCAACTGTCAAGTTCGGAGCTTTCCCCTACAGAAAGTCACAGGAATCTGTTCAACTCGTGTCCTCCAAGAAGGTCACACCTCGCAAGCTGCAATTCCGCGATGTAACCACTTCTCCTTCTGAACCTCAGGCGCAGGAGGAGCTTAAGATCTCCCTCCTCACTACCCTCGTCTCTCTCCTTGGTTCCGCTTCCGATATTTGGGCCGAGAAATCTGCTTTCACCGAGATCTTCACACCGGTCCGTGCTGTTCTGCACTACCTCCGCCAATCCCTCAAGGGCAAGGTATACGCGGCAGCCCGGGAGCCCATCCAGAGCACCCTAGACAAGATTGATTCCCACCTTGCACAGGCTCGTCTCGTTCGTCGCCCGCTGTTCCTGCACGACCACAAACCCCTGGCCATCAAGACAGCCATTCCGAAGTTCGAGGAGAATTTCAACCCAGACAAGCACTACGATCCCGACCGCGAGCGTGCCGAGTCCAACCGTCTCAAGAAGGAGTTCAAGCGCGAGCGCAAGGGCGCCATGCGCGAGCTCCGCAAGGACGCCAGCTTCGTTGCACGCGAGCAACTGCGCGAGAAGAAGGAGCGCGACTCCGAGTACGAGAAGAAGTACAAGCGTCTTGTTGCGGAGATTCAGAGCCAGGAGGGCCGTGCCGCCAACGAGTACGAGCGGGCGCGTGGCAGGCGATAATCTTGCTTTTTGCGATTTGCATTTCAACTTCCTGTTCCACGTCTGGTGGTCTTTTTTCTTCATATATCACACTTGGTTGTGCATCCTGTTGGGCTGGTATATACACATCTGGCGTAAGGCTGGGAATAAAAGTAAAGTTCATCAAGATCTACGATATCTACAAAATTCACTAGTCCTTTTTCTTTTTTCTTTTTTTTTAAGTAAAGAATTGACTAGTTCAAGGTTATTCGCTGTTTTATTTCCTTCTAAGGGGTATATATATATACTATATGCTACTGCTTCAAATCAAGACCAATGCTGGTCAAATATTTACATCGGTTTCTCTGTCCCTGTGGCACCGTCTCCATCCTAGTCTCGTTGGTTCGAATGAAGATCCGCTGATATCCATCACCACCTTGATCCCAAGTCTCCCATTTCGGGCTCGAAGGAAGCCGTTTGGTGTTCGGATCCAGAGACGTAATGAAGCTTGACCAGTAACCCTGCATCACAGGAACGATACCTGCGTTGGTGGTGTAGTACGAAGCTGGAGCTTTATTCCTGGTATTGGTCGGACCCCAAATCGCACTCACTTCGATGGTATGCGGTGTGCCCAATCCCGAGTGCTCGTGGTCGGGGTCCAGGACTGCGTAGTGGTAGTTCCAGCTTGGGACACCTGCCGCTGCGTAGATGGAAGACATGTCAATTCCGGGACATATGTAGCGAATTTCGCCGTATGCCGTGCTTGCCGGCCGCCAGTAGGACCCAGCGCCAGGGAATTCCTCCGTCTGGTTTGGAGTAAGATAGATACTGTTGATCCAGGCAAGATGGGCCTGTGTTATTGCTGGAAATTGGTTCTGGATGAACGTATCTGCGTCGTCAACACTCGAGGTACTCTTGGTAACGAATTTCGTGCCTTCATTGGTGTCATCGCCAAATATTACTGGCACCTTGATGAATTTGCCTTCATGGAAGAGGCGGTACGTGTAGTCCGGCACCAGGTCCTCGTCGATTGTGGGACCGTACATGTATAACGGCTTCCCTTTTGCTCCTGGGTTAGGTCTGTTGACGTTCTTCTCCTGCAAAGCACTAACATCGAGGTTGCGCAGACATGCCAGTGTGTTTTGGCTACTGTCACATGCAGTCGCAGTTACCAGGGCGTCGTATGCAAATTGACTTTCGGTAACGTTGAGCATTTGGGCAAAGCTTTGTGACTCTGCAGCAGCCCCAATAAACAGGCCTTCATCTCTTCCACCATACGCCGAGAGGATGAGAGTCACCGAGGCAGCACCTGCACTATCACCACCAATGACAACATGGTTGGGGTCTCCGCCAAACTAGAGACAGTGTCAAAACCCAAATATCAAACAACAAAGCCACACGAGAAGAACGAAGAATGACGACTTGACCTACCTTGCTGATATACTTCTGCACCCACTTCAGTGCCTTGCGTTGGTCTTTCAGACCATTGTTTAGGCTGGCCCCTTGTTCAACCTCTTCTCCGGCAAGAAATCCGTAAGGTCCAACCCGGTAGTTGAAAGTGACCACCACCATATTGTTTCCAGATGCCTTGATCAACCCAGTGCCGTTATAGTTGGCATTTGAATTGACTGCAAATCCTCCTCCTTGGATCCAAAAGAAGACAGGTAGTTTCTTTGCACCTTTTACTGCAGCTGGGGGAGCATATATATCAAGGAAGAGACAGTCCTCTGAAGTTCCTTGTGGGACTGGCCGGCCTTCACTTGCTACCGTGGGGATACATATACTTCCATGCTAGTAGTGAATAGTCAGTGGCTACCTATGAAGAACTGAAGACAATAGGTGCATACCTTAGTTGCTTGCTGTATTCCCTCGACCGACAAGGGATCCTGCGGGGCAGCAAATCGCAGATCTCCTACAGGAGGAGCAGCAAACCGCATACCAAGCCACTGTGTGACTCCGGAGTGGGTATGACCCTCATACCTAGCATAGCCCAAATCTACCACTGTAGAAGCTGATGCTAGGGATATCAAAGTACAGATAGCAAAGAACTTAGCCATGATGACTGACAGTCTGATTGTGAACCGGTCGATGCCATGGTTTATAAAGGGCCCCACGGGCATAAAAGAAAAGCCGACCGTTGTCCATCGAAGTCACGGTGACAACGCACAGCACTCGGCTATCGGAAGTTAATACGAGGACAAAGCCCTTGCGCCACTGTTGCTTCCTTGAGATATGCATACTCGACGCTTGCGGGGATGTGTCACATGTGCAGCAAGGGAGCTGTTCGGGGAAGCACAGTGTCCATAAAAGACATGATACATGGGGTTTTCTAGCAGTCAGCAGACTAGTCGGTCCCAGAAGTAGGTGATAGGCACAAGATTCCGTAATTTCGGTGTTCTTGGAAGTTATTTTGCTACCAAAGCAACTCTCTAGTCAGATACACTCCACACCACAGACTTTCTAGGGTAAGAGGGACCGTGAGACATTGAAAGACATCTGAAACCATTCAATCTAGGGGTCTAAACAAAGAGGGATAAGTTCTAGAGGGGGTGGTCCTCACAGATACCTAGATACTCTATATAGCTTCTTTGTTTATGTTACACCATCTAGGTTCTTTTTTGTTCGATCTTCTACATTTATTCCTCAAATAAGATAGTAAAGAAATGATTCTAAATGTAATCTATTCTATACCAAAAAGCGAGAAAAAATAGAGCATATAGTAGTATTTACAAGGGTAAAAATGGTAAAAAATGGACGAAATGGACGAAATGTACCCAAGTGTACCCAATGTACATCAAGAGCCCCAATGAATTGCCGAGAGCCCCACTCCCCCGCAAAACCAAAAGCCCAGAGCCCAAAGCGTTTTCTTTCCGCCTGCGGATCTGCCTCTCTCTCTCTCCCGTCTCTCGTTTTCACTTACTTCGGCTTCTAGACCATACCTCAACCCTTGGCATAATGGCTTCAGAAGATGAAGATGACTATATGAATATGGTCATTGAGGAACCCACTCAAAAGGAGACCTTCACCCAAAAAAAGCGCCGCGAACTACGAGAGGTACCGTATCCTCCACATTCTAAACTTAACACCATATCTGTCTCCGGCTAAATGCCAACCCAATTCTAACATTCTTTTCCATTTGCAGGCCGAAGCCCGAGGTCGAGTCCCATCCAAAGCCGAACGCGCCGCTCGGGAAGCCGCCCGCCGAGAGGAAGCCTTGGCCACAAGCACCCTCAACCCAACCAACAAAGGATTCCAAATGATGGCAAAGCTTGGGTTCAAGCCTGGTGGGGTACTAGGCAAACCTGCTACCAATCACTCTGACACTACCAACACTACCGATTTCCTAAAATCACGCGCTGAACCGCTAAACCTAACCTTGAAAGAAAACCGCGGTGGAATCGGGTTGGACACGGAGAAAAAGCGCAAGCTCCGTGAGGAAGCAGAAGAAGCAGCAAAGAGAATCAAACATGAAGAGGGAAGTTACCGAGATCGCGTTCGTGAAGAGCGCGAGTTGAAACGCATCGAAGCACAGGTGCGCGCGGCGCAGAAAGTTGCAGAGAGGCTGGATGGGGAATCGGAGAGTGGGGCTACCGCCGACGAAGAGAAAGAACAAGGAATAGGGTCCTCAGCCAAGTCCAACAAAGAAGAAGAAGGTGACTCCACAGATCCTAGTCAAGCACGCGACGGGCGCGACGTCCCCACGACAAAGAAGCAGCCAATCAAGCTCACATCCCAAATCAATGTCCTCTACCGCGGTCTTATCCGTGAGCGCGAACGGAACGATAGTGACCGCCAGGCACGCCATGCTCTCCACTCCTCACTTCCTTCATCCTTTTTCCCCAAACTACGACTACCAGAATACGACGACCCGACTATGGACCGGGAGGATAAAAAGGCCCTTGACCGTGAACTGGACAGTGAACTGGATCAGAATACCTCCACACTGGAGATAGAGTTGGAAGAAGACGATGAGGAGCTCGATGCCTTCAATGCGCTAGAGCCAGCTGAGCGGCTACGCAAGGTGGTCCTCTTTCTGCGCGAGAAATATCGGTATTGCTTCTGGTGCAAATATGCCTACGAAACCGATCTTGAGTTGGAAGGGTGTCCTGGCCTGACCGAGGAAGATCACGATTGATCTATCAGAGCCGTTTGTATTGTATTGTATGGGTATCCTCTTGACACAGCAATGAGCTGACGGTTTGGTATCATACCCAGCACATAGCCCAACCTTTTATGGAAAGGTTTGTATCTCTACGAAATGTTACATTTTATGTCACAAATGCCAAAAAAGAGTATTCATTATAAATATGCAGCTTCAGTCCATCTTGTTAAACCATAATATACACGAGATCCTTGGTATCATAAAAAAAAAAAAAAAGGTATATAGATAAGAAGAGAAAGAAAAGAAAGAAAACATAACTAACAGCCTTGACAGGACTTGTACTTCCTGCGCAGGAGATTATACAATATGTGCTGGGATCATGCAATATATGCTCTCAAGATCATTTATACCAACGCACCCGATATGTCAAGGATACCAACAAATTATACGAGTTGATCAACCAACTCCTCGACCGATCGATTCTTAGATTTCTGCAGGATCTCGTAACACGACACGCAGATGCGCAAGCAGCAGAACACACAGCGATGCCGTATCTCAATGTCAAATTTCTGACAGGTCATACACGGCATCGGACACCAAGTATTCTGCGCCACGGGCATAGCGCGGTGCTGCTGGTAGCATGTGAGATGGATCTCATTCAACTTCGGCGCCACGGGCTCAACATCCGGAGGGACGAAGGGTGAGGGGGCCAGTTCCTCGCGCGGCAGTTCTGGCACTGCTAGTGGCGGTTCGGCGCTGTCTGGGGTCGGGATGAAGTCTTCCGGCAAGGGGGAGTTGGCCTCGTCGGCAGGAGCTGGAGCTGGAGCTGGAGCCTGGACTAGGGTCGGGACTTGAGGGGGAGAGTATGTCACTGGGGTTGGCTGTTGTTGAGGCGCGTGGAAATCAGGTTGTGATTTCTTGGTTCGCATACCTGTCATCCGAGGAGGAGGAGACTGCGCTGGGACGGGGACCCGTTCAATTGGGCGTCGTTCTGGGATTGCATTTCCGGGGATTGGAGGGAAGTATGGGTTGTTGGAGACTGGAATGTCCACTTTGGGGGGAACTGGTAGTTCCTTGTCCGGCGGAGGGGCCGGCTTTGGTGGTGGAGGGGCAGGAAAGTCTGCCGGTTTGGGTAAGGATGACTCGGACGGCAAGTCAGATGGTAAGTCGGATTTCTTTTGGAAAGAGAATTGCGATTTCGTTGCTGAAGACTTCAGTGCTGCAAGCGAGGGCACACGAAGGCCGCGAGGGCGCTTCTCCGAGTCGAAGATTGCCATATTCCGTCAATTTGTGTGTTATCTGACACCAGTTCGAATATATGAAATAGATCAAGCCTTTTAAAGAAGGGAGACCAAGTAATTTAAGGAGAGAAAAATAGGAAAAATAGGGAAAAATAGGGAAAAAAAGGGGAAAAAAAGGGAAAAAAAAAGGGAAAATGAAGGGGAAAAAAATAATAATCGAGTTTCTAAGAATCCACTCGATAATTAGCCAATTGTTAGGATCGTCAAATGCCTATTAAACCACATTCCACCTTGAACTACTCGAATCTATTGGTTATCCATGCAATCTACCCTGTTTCAGATAGTGGGGATTGGATCGGTCTGAAAGCGCTAAGATCTATCGACTAACTCCCGTACTCCGATTATACGAGATAAAGCGGTGTTTATATATTACCCCTGAAATACTTTGTACATCTCTTATATGCTCATTCCTACTTATCATCTCGAGATCCAATGATTCCTGGATCCATCATATGTCGATCTCCAATTCTCAATGTCATCATTTCTATCTTTCTTTTGTTTTTAGGCACTTTGCTTATATTTCAGTAAAATATTTCAAATTCATTATTTAGGAATCGGGTTCAGCAACGGGTATATACGACCTGCGTTCTCGAGCAGCCTAAACCGGTTAGTACGTTGTCCACAAAGATCTATCCAACTGGCGGCCTACCTCGACATATCGCTCAATCCATGGCTTGCAAGCAGCCCAAGCCAGCAGTCCACCTGTAGCAAAAATGAAAATAAACACTACCGCCTCGTCTTTCCGTGAATCTCGCTCTAATATGGTAAGACCCCGTCAGCACATCTCTTATCACATCCAATTCGGTTCTCGCCTGGTCCATGGGTCCGACAAATCACTTACGGAAGCAAGTCGTGTACACATCTTCCTCCTTGGCGCCTTTGCATGTCGGTAGCTCGTAGTCAAGACAGAACTTGCGGTTGCAGTCATTACAGCTCAGGGATCGGTATTTCTGAGCTCGTTTGAGGTATTCATCGGCATGCTCAATCTCAGAGCTGAGAGAGTCGCGCTCGTAAAAGCGGACGTGGTCGATGCCGGAGGAGGTTTCAGACTTGGCCGGGTTGAGGGGGATGATCGTACTATTGGAGAAACAGGTGCATTTGCAGAACGAAGTTGGTGCTGTAGGCATTGAGTATTAGTATCACATAAATATCGGCACAAAGATGGTAGCCATTTGATCTCCCACTGGGCGCATTGAGGTGTCGGAGAAGAGAGGCGAGCACTTACTGGATGCTGCTACCAATGATGTGACAGACAAAAATGTAAATAGTAGCAGCAGCAGCTGTATGCTACGCTGTGAGGACCAGGTAGGAGACATCCTGAGCACGCAGTGGACGATGCGACAAGTCCTGGTTGGACTGGGTTTAATGACGATGGATGGTCACATGACTGCGTACGCAATCCAACAAACACCAGCCCTGGAGCGGCGAAAGATGTCTGGATGTTCATATATATTTACGTTTATATTTGATCAAGCTTGTAAAGGAACTTAAGTATAAATTACATAGTATTTGTGTCGTTGGAAGGCTACTGGCAGCCTCGTTATGTATAAGTACCACATCAGAGTCTAGATAAACATCACTCAACTTCTCAGAAAACTCTCGGATTTTTCGAATCTATGACTTTCCCTTGATTCCCTTCTTCCGGTTGTCTCTCTGTCTCTGCTCCTTGGCAGCATCACGTCGCCTCTTCTTCCAGGCGCGATTGTTGTCACCGCGATTTTCCCAGAACCACTTTGCGAATTCGGTTTCTTCCATGTTTGCACCGGCTTTCGCGCGGACAGGACTATCGATCGAAACATCCTCATCATCCGAGTCCTCACTCTCATTCCACGTCATGTGCCGGGTGGCCGCAGTAGTGTCGGGAGTGGGAGCTGCACTGCGCTGGCCTCGGTTTTGTAGGTCGTTCTTTGTGAAGGGTGTGAAAGGTGTCTGCGGCTCAGCCATTTGAGGCTCGTCCTCGGATTCAATGTCATTGCCAAAGAAGCTGAATCCAGCCTCGGCCTCGGGAACTGGCTGGTTATCGGATGCTGTCGGGGCGGCCCGCTTGAAAAGAGCCTCAAGGGGGTGAACCTCCTTCGCAGATGAATTTTGTTCAACCCCTTGCGCAGCCTCCGTGGGTATCACATCTGAGACCGGCTGGCTCGGTGTATCGGCATCACCGTCGTTAGCCTCTGTAGTCTTGGTGGTCTCTTCTTGGGATTGCGGCTTGACATCATCTTCGTCAGAAGATGCAGATGAATATTCAGGGTTCTCATCGACTTTGCTCTCATCCACCTCGCTCTCCGATTCACTGCCTTCGTCTGACGATGAGCCACTTGACGAGGTATAATCTTCAGACTCGGATGATTCATCTGGAGTCTTTTCTTTGCGTGAAAGCTTTTTCGTGTCTTTGGCGGCCAATTTGGCAGCTCGACGCTTCTCCTTGGCTCCTGGAATCTGACCAGGCCGATAATTGTCCTTCGAGATTTTTTCGCTGGCAGGTTCTCTCAGGTTCCCTGTGGAATCTACCCAGCCTTTTCCATCTTCAAATGTAGCCGTAGGCGCTGCGCTTTCCTCCGCGGTGCGCAGAAAGCTTGGCTGGGTCACCGTCTTCTCAAATTCATGGATGACATCATCCTTTGACTTCTTCTTCTTCTTTGCTTTCTTATCGTCGGAAGTTGCGTCGGATGCTCGGTTGGGTGGGATCGTTGCTCGGAACAGACATTCCGATTTGTCGGTGTACTTGGACTTGGATTGCAATTTCTCTTCCTTGCTCTTCTTCTCTTTCTTCTCCGACTTTCGTCTTTCCTGCTTGGCATCACTAGACTCGGTCCAGCCTCGTTTCACTTTGCGGTCTGCGGGAAGCTCAAAGCCTTCCACTACACCGTCCTCGGGCGTTTCCTTCTTGGACTTCTTGGACTTCTTCTTGGCACTAGAGGGGGCTTCAGGCACCACATCCTCTTCCTCCCGGTGTCTCTTTTGAGGGCGGGCGGCCTCGACTTTGAACTTCTTGCCCTTGAGGATGGAGCCGTTCAACTTCTTCTTGATCTTCTCGGCTTCCATGTTTGGCAGAGTCACGTATCCGTAGTTATTCTCGGGGAAGGTGGAAATCTCGTGGAAAGATATTTCTGTGGCCAAGTTGCGAATAGATGCTGGCAGCACAGACGGAAGGATATCCTGGGTGAAAGGCGTGATATATAGTCTTGTTGTTTCAGTCATTGCCAGAGGATGCTTGATAGTTGAGAAAGACTAGGGTTATCACTAATGCATGATCTGTGGAGGATGTCAAAGTTACAAGGTAAATTGGGAAAAGATTCCAAAGCCTCAACACCGCTCTTCGAATCTTTTTTTTTTTGGGGCAAAAATAATGTACAGACTGATTTTATGCCACCGCCTTTTTAAGGGTATGTGTTTATTGGCTGAGATGGTTCCGAGGTTGGAAAGCACATTCTGGCCTTAGATATTGGCCTTATTGGCCCGAATTGGCTATTTCTGCCTGAATTCTCTACAACATAGTTACCTAACTTAATGACTTCACCTTCCAATTCCAACACATAGTTAATTAGGTAATCTTTCAGATCTGCAAAGTGCAGCATCTTAGGGCCTATGATGTATACATCGCATTAAAGGTGGAAGAGGAGTGTTCTTTGTAATCTGCCCATGACTTTACGATGACGATGGATCAACTGATGGTCCTGGGTGAGTAGTAAAAAGCTTGCTATTTACCTAGATAACCTGTTTATACGTTGATATACATTGATATACATTAATATAGTAGATAATTACATGTATATCTCATATCCACGTGTGCTTGTTTATATAGTTATCTAGTTATATATATATGACTATGGTACATGTAATTCATATAGTCTAGACCTTTAAAATGAGACAAACAAGTAACTATAGCCCACTTATGAAATAAAATAAGAAAATAAGACAACATCCGCCACATCCGATATTTTCTATCTTTCTTCTTTTTTTTTATAATTTTGAATCTGAAAACACCTTTGAATCTGTAACTTGTGCTTGGGGGTTCCTTACCGATCTCACTTCCCCAGTTACTCCGGACAGATCACAACCCCCCCCCCCGCTCTGAGAGTTACTCCTCTTACCTCCACTCTACTATTAGCCTTCCAACTTTCTGGCCTTATCCTTTTCTCCTTTACCCTCCCCCCTTCTACTGCCCACCAATAAAAACCCCCCTTGGGGGCCTTTTCCGCCATATCCGATTCGGATCACCGTGACTGTGAATTAATTTCTTCCCCTCACATCCTCACATCCTCACATCTATCTGGGCTCCAAAATGGGAAACTCCCAAACCAAGGAGTCGCGCTCCACAGCCCCGTCCAGTCGTCGGAGTCAATTATCCCCGGGCGCTTCCGATGCCTCAAGTCGACCGTATCATGGTTCCCGGTCTGCAAGAGGCAGTAGACCTGACCTTTCGATTCTTGGAATCGGCAGTCATGATCGAGAGGTGGCCACATTAGAACATCGGCGGGAGACAAAGCAAGAGCGCGAGGCCCGCCGCTTGGAGAAGGAGCGGGTGGCGCGTCTCAAAGAGAGGGAGCGTAGTATGAAGGAGGAGCATGTCGATGGAGGTTATCTCGTGACACAAGGCGTGTATGTGGGGACGGAAGACTACAATAAGGTAGTGGTGCGCCAGCTGATGGTATGTTTGTCTGAAATAACCCCTCGATGCGAACTAGCCAAGGCTGACAGCAGGGTTAGATCGAACGCCGACTAGCTCCCTTCTGGAGAGGTCTTAATGACTTCTCGGAGTCGTGGGCTGAGCATCAGATTATGGCGGCTGCACGAGGGATGCCCATTCCCCAGCCCGACGAAATCCCGCCCGAGTTAGAGTACAAACTGTCCAAGATCCCGGACAAAGCCTCCGCCGATTCAACAAATATCCAGCATCTCACAGTGCCGATCACGTCCAGATCGCAATCTTATAATTCAGATGCTTCGCAGTCCTCCAACCCCCCTCAATCATTACCCTCCGCATCTCCGATCGCATCCGGGACATCCACCTCCCCTCTTTTCCGAACAAGGGCAAAGACCTTGGCCGCTTTAACTACCTCCAAGCATAACTCACAGACAGATCTAACGCCCCGGGAACTGCAGCTTCCCAAGGACCCATTTGTCAACGGACAGCCGATCGAAGTCAATTTGTACAAAGACGCAAGCGAATGTCCTATCTGTTTCCTCTACTATCCGCCGTACTTAAATCGTACCCGATGCTGCGATCAACCTATTTGCTCCGAGTGCTTCGTGCAGATCAAGCGCCCGGACCCGCACACCCCAGAACATGGAGAGCCTAGCGCGAATGCGCCTTCCCCCGAGGGAGAGCAGACGGAGTCGACCGAGTCACAGTTAGTCTCTGAGCCCTCGGCATGCCCCTTCTGTGTCCAGCCCGAGTTCGGAGTCACCTACGCACCGCCCTCGTTTCGCCGGGGCCTGACTTATGCTGCAGACCCCAGTGCCCGGCTCTCCCCTAACTTCACTTCCCCCGTATCCTCCACCTCCTCCTTATCATCTGCCAATGCCGCCGTGCCAGGTCGCCGCCGTGCGACCTCACTATCGGCCACTGACCCCACAGTGGTTACAACCGATAGGATTCGACCGGACTGGGCGACCAAATTATCGAATGCACGAGCCCACGCGGCACGTCGATCTGCGGCAGCGACTGCCCTTCACACTGCGGCGTATTTGATCAACCCCAGTACATCTGGGAGTGACTCGCGTGGGTTTGGCATCGGACGGCGCGGAATGCGAAGAGCCACCGGCGGAGAAGGGTATAGCGGCCGGACCGCTTCACCCGCCCTCAATGCGTTGGCTTTCTTGACGGAGCGTACGGGTGCTGATCGGACGCCTCGAGCAACTGGACAAGACACCGATTCTGCTTCTGCCGAGGAAAGTGCGGGTAACCCGGCTGCTGGTCGATCAAGCTCAAGGCGCAATCGAATTGACGATCTCGAGGAAATGATGATGATGGAAGCTATCCGACTGAGCTTGGCCAGCGAAGACGAACGCCTCAAACGGGAGGAGAAAGAGGCAAGGAAGGAGGCCAAAAAGAGGGAGAAGGAGAAGGAGAAAGAGGCCAAGAAGGCGGATAAGGTAGCTCGCAAGACTGGCTTGTATAGCAATAATGCTAGCGCCTCCGCTTTGGATATCCTTGGCGAATCAAATTTAGGCAAGGGGAGTAGCTCATCCTCTGTCAGAGGCGAGGATGTCATTGGTGAAGAAATCGCTGCTGGTAGCAAAGGCAAGGGAGTTGACCGCACACTGCCATCGACTGCAGAAGAAACGAACCGCCCCACGCTGCTTGATCCAGCAGCACCAGCAAACCAGTCTGTGGATCAGTCCGAGCCGTCACGACAATCTCACCTGCGACAGGTCTCCAGTGCTTCTTCATCGTTCTCTTCTGTCATGGAAAACACCCCAGAGGATGGTGCAAGCGGTTCCGCCGCTGGAGAGGGCAACACCAACCCTCTTGAGCCAATGTTCAATTTCCGCAGTCTAGCTGCCGTGATTGGAGATGAGGAGAAAGTGGATGACTCTGCGGAACACGTTGAGGATACCTCCAACAAGCCACAAACAGAGGGCTCTTCCTCAAGTGCCACTCCGTCGGTCCACCAGCCTTTCACTGAGGTGAACCCTGGATCGGCGCCTATCGTTGAGTCTTGTGAGGAGCCTCACGGTCCTTCTGATACCCTTCCCAAGGAACTTGAGACTCGCTCTGTCGAGATCACTAGTTCCCCCACGCATCCGGAAGCTACTTTGTGAAACCTTTGATTTTGTTTCTTTTTGCTGTTTCTTTTTCTCCAGTCTGGCTTTGTTTGGTATCTAGATACAATCCGGACCGCTTGGCATGTGTGGGTTAGCCGGCGCAGGGGATTGGTCACTGGTGAAGGCATCTCTGCTTATCTTTTTCTATGCTCATTGTTTTTTTTTTTTCTTTCCCCACCTTTTCTGTCACATCGGGCCTTCCATATCATCATTTCTTACTTTCTGGTCAATGATAGAAATTCTTTGTGTTTAGCATTCAGATCGGTGAATAGTGAGATTTCTGATTTCTTCAAACTATCTACGCAAGGAAGGCAATGGGTCGGTACATACAGCTATGGCAACTATATACATGTCCGTAAGTACATACTATATATGATCTTGAATAGTTGGCCGCTAATGTAGCTTCCTTGACGATGTATTTTAGCAATCTGATCCATATGGCTTAAAATGATGTAAGGGACGATATATCCAATCATCCTTCTACAATATATTTTGAATATATTTTTGGGATGTTTTTCCATTTCTAAACTTGCAAAACAAAGAAGTACATATGCGGCTGATCTGCGGGTCCAACTCAAATTACGCTACGAGTTGTGATTGGTTGAGAAGGGGTTAAGAATGCAGAGCGGGGAAAACCTTGGAAGACTCCATTGTTGTTTATTTATCTCACATCGTAAATAACATTATTATATGTTTATTATATCCTGTCATGTTGTAATATGTTATTAACCTGATAGCCAGCTATTATTGAACGATATCCTCGACCGTTACCGAGATACCCGAACAAATTCTGGTTCGCCACCCAAAGAGAGTTTTCTTTTTTTTTTTTTTTTTACATCACGTGGAAAGAAGTATTAAATTACATGTACAAAATAAGATTCTCAAAAGTTAAGATCTATATTCATTTATATGGCTGTTTATGTGGTTGTTTATAAAGTATTAAGAATCCTAAATTGCTTTAGGTAGGGATCAGGGTCAGATGTTGTCCGTTCTCGGCGGTGGAAAATAAAGTCTCTTACCGAGGTTCTCTCTCCCTCTCCGAACTTTCAACCTCACCCCTTCTTCCACCTTGTCCTTGGTTTATACTCTCAAGAAAATACAGGAGTTGACAGTCTTGAGATAATACAAAAAGAAAGCAAGAAAGGAAGAAGCCAGACCTTCCGCTCCGCTCACAAGGTACGAGCAGTGCGGTGGATAACAAGATCAATTCGATACTACCGGGGTGGATTGCCGTAAGATCTTAACAGCTTCTGAGGAACTATGATATTGACACCACAGGAAAGATCTCATCCGTCGCCTGACAGCTTTCCAACAGCACAGCTTTTCCTCCTAGGTATGTTATGTTCCGGGCTCGTACTTGGCAATGACTAACACAACAACAGCAATATGCCGTGTTGCAGAGCCCATTGCCTTGACTTCTATCTTCCCCTATTCGTGGGTGATGGTCAGGGACTTCCACATGGATAATGGCAACAATGCCTCCTTCTATGCCGGTATTCTGATTTCAGCATTCTCGCTCGCCGAGGCTCTGACCGGTATGTTCTGGGGTGCTCTTTCAGACCGCGTGGGCCGGAAGCCCATCCTTATATCTGGCTGCGTGGGGACTATGGCCTCTTTGATCCTGGTAGGGATAGCCCCGAACTTCTGGGTCGCGCTCGCCGGTCGCGCTCTTGGTGGAGCCTTGAATGGGAATATTGGAGTAATTCAGACAATGGTTGGTGAGCTTATCAGGCGACCTGAGCATGAACGTGAGTCTATCGCCATTCTGTCAAATCTAGCGGAGTTGGGAGGCTAATCTTGCATACAGCTCGAGCGTATGCCGTCATGCCTTTTGTTTGGTCAATTGGAACGATTATCGGCCCAGGTATGTATAGTCTTCGTTTTTCCATGATTGAATTCTACTGCAAATGCTAATTCCATTCAGCTATTGGGGGCTTGCTAGCAAAGCCCGCTGAAGGGTTTCCCTCCCTGTTCCCAGCCGATGGCCTCTTTGGCAAATTTCCTTACCTTTTGCCCAACCTCGTGTGCTGTGTCTTACTTCTCCTTAGCATTATCGGCAGCTGGCTGTTCCTGCAAGAGACTCATCCAGACATACAACCTAGCGAGGCCTATGGACATTTCGTCCAAGCAGCTGAGCAGCCGCTTCTGGTTACATCTGGCGCAACTGCCAATGCTGGCGTGGACCTGCGAGCGGAGTCTTACGGGACGTTTAATCGGGTTCACTTGCATAATGATGAGAATTGGAGTGTGCAAGCCGATGGCTCCTCGCCTACGTGGAAGAAGTTACCAAAGCCCAACGCTTTCACCTGGCGAGTCAGTATGCTTATAGTTGCGTTGGCTATCTTCACTTATCACTCGATGACATATGACCATCTCTTGCCCATCTTCTTGCAGGATAAGGACCCGGGAGGATCGTCACATCCGCATCACCCACCCTTTGACATTCCGGGCGGAGTCGGTCTTTCCACTCGAACTGTGGGTGTGATCATGTCCACCGATGGTATCATCGCCCTCGTGATCCAAAGTATCATTTTCCCCATGCTGGCACATTACCTGGGAATCTGGCGGCTCTTTGTCATCGTTACAGTGCTCCATCCAATCGCATACTTTATGGTTCCCTTCCTGGTCTTCTTGCCACGCCAGCTCATCTATGTCGGTATTTATGCTTGTTTGATCGTTCGCAATATTCTGTCCATTATCGACTATCCTATTCTCTTGATTCTCATCAAGCAAGCTAGCCCCTCAGACTCCGTCATGGGAAAAATCAATGGCCTCGCTGCTTCCGCTGGGGCCGCATCTCGAACTCTTGCTCCTCCGATTGCCGGCTTGCTTTACAGCTCTGGGGCTGAGATTGGCTGCACTGCTCTTGCCTGGTGGGGGAGTAGTCTCGTTGCGTTTATCGGCGCTCTACAGCTGTGGTTCCTCCAGCGCGATAAACGCTCATCAGTAACCGTGGAGCCAGCAGCCGTTTGTCATTATGTTGCCCTTCCAGTGCAGTCGCACGACGACATCGTTCATATCATTGTCAATGGAGATGATGCGTACACATAAGGGGCAATAGTGTCTGATTAGGAAACAAAGGGCGACTGGGGGATTTTTTATATATATATCTAGAGTTCTAAACTCATATAATCATAAATATTATAATATGATCAACAAAGGCATTGGGCATTGTTCTCTCTTATAGGATGCTCCACCTCATCCAAGTGTAGAAAGAGATACAGAAGAACATCTAGAAAGACATGAAAAGATATGTACGAAGACACCTAAGAATGCATGTAGAAAGACGTCCAAAGGTGATATTTTGCATAAAACATCACTAGTAACATGAGTCAAATGTATCAGATAACTGAACTACGTCGTCAACGACAGGTTATTGCGTTGTATAGTCCGAGGCTCCGATTAGATAGTTTGGATGCACCTTTCCCAGTTAGGCCTAGTTTTGTTTACCCAGCAACGTCAACACGGCAACTCTTTTTGTATACACAAACTCTGCCTTGCTCTGCTTTCTTTCTGTCCAACTGAACTGGCTCTGAAAATAGCCCAGAGACGACTTTTTACGACTAGCCCTTTCCCCTCCCTTTCCCCAGGGGTGCTCTTGCTTTCATAATGTCAAATCCACTCTCGCCCCTCTCATCTTCCTATCAGAACGCACGCGCACAATCTCAAATGGCGAATTCTTCGCCCTTTCTCCACAAGACCTTTGACCAGTCCTCAGAACATGTTGCCCCTTCAAGTCCATTGAAGAAAGGATGGACAAGCCACGCCACGCCGAGCCCGAAAGCCTATGATGAAAACGAAGCCCACTACCCTAACGAACCCGATAACGAGTATGAACACGAGAATGACGATTTCAATGATGCCGACTCATATCAACACGGTGCCAGTTCACCGTTCCAGTTTGATGGACGCGAAGATACCGTGGATTTCCAGAAGCTGCACGAGATGCGACAGACCTCGTCCCAATCACACCAACAACTTGAACCGCTAGAGGAGGAGAGCCCTGTAAGCTCTCCATTCCGACCACATGCAACAGAGGATACAGGTGATTTCCGAGGGTTGCGTGAAGTGCAGCCCATGTCACCTGGCTTGGACAAGCGGCTGGCTCTAGAGGAGCCAATGAGCTCTCCCTTCCGCCCTAACGCCAGTGAAGATACAGTGGATTTCCAAAATATGCACGAAGAGCAACAGTCGTCTCCTCTGCCATACCCACAACTTGAGCCACTAGAGGAGGAGAGCCCCGGAAGTTCCCCGTTCCGACCTCATGTCCGAGAAGAGACAGTGGGTTTTCAAAAACTGCGCGAGGTCCAGCCCATGTCTCCTGGATTGGGAAGGCGGCTAGCTCTAGAGAGGATCCCGCGAGCTCCCCGTTCCGCCCTGATGCGCGGGAAGAGACGGCCGACTTTGATCGCTTGTGCGAAATGCAGAATGACTCGCCAATTCCTAAATCGCGGCCATTGCCCGATCCCGCTAGTTCACCTTTCCACCATGAGGCAAGAAACATAACAGCCGATCCATCGGAACTAGATGATATGCAACAAGATTCCCCGATGGTGTCTAAGGATTCTTCGCCTATTGTGGTACCGAACTCGCCCATCGGCCCTGAAATACTAGAGCCGGCGGCTGATTCACCGAAGCTGCGCGAGTTGAAACAAGACTCACCGGTGGCATCTAAGCGTTCATCCTTTGCTGCGGAATCGAGCTTGCCCGTCCGCGGCGAAGCAGCAGAGGCAATTGATTCTCCCAAGGTACATGCACATGCAGAGTCACCAGTAGCATCCAACTCCTCTTCCCCTATTCCAGTACCTACTTCGTCCTTCCGGCCGAGTCCCAAGGAAAGCACCCTCGATCTTCATAAGTCGCGCCGGATTTCTCGTGCACCACTTGGGGTGAGTGACCAGCGCTCGGTTGCTGCAACTCCCCGCAAAAGATCATATGACCAAACACCCCAGGATCTGGAGGACGATTTACAGATGCACGAGCGCCATAAGAAGGGTATGGTGAGTCGACCGGATGCACCAGCGATTCACATCGATGCCGCAGAGGAGCCGACTGTACTCCATGACCAGAGCGTCCTCTCTGCTACAAGTGCCGTGCACGACCGATCAGCAATTGGCAACAGCATGATAGAGGACAGGCACAATGAAGGGATGAGCACAGTACTTCATGAAGATGGCGACAAAGAGAATATCTCACACGAGAATTCGATGGTCGACGACTCAATGGATGACACTTGCTTGAGTACATTCTCCGCCATGCCTGATATGACTACATTTGCAAAGCTTCGCGCCCAGTCGCCGATGAAATCAATGCGAGACAGTGTCGCCCCCAGCCCAGCTCCCACTAGGGACGGGCATCGACACAGTGTCGATCCAACAACCCCAGACACAGGGCGCAGGGGATACAGAGCGGGTGTCTATCTAGATGGAAATTTGCCGATGGGATCGCCTACACCGAGACCCAGAGGCCCTCGGGACATGGCTCATCCAGTTGACTCTACCAATCCGCTTGACTTGTCCGATCAAATGAACTTCTTCCCTCGTCAGTCCATGCAAAGTACGCGTTTCTCCCCCTCGCGGCGTTCGCCTATACGATCTGCCCGGCAATCCATTCGATCTCCCGGGAAGATGTCGTCACTGCTGGACTTTGATATTCCGGCTGCACCTACCCCTCGATCCATTCCCACGGTTACTCCCCGTGAATTGGAGTCACTGAAGTCCGGCTTTTTGTCTGACATATCTTCGCTCAAGGCTACTCTCAGTGGCAAAGAGGCCGAGGTAGCCAGCCTAAAGCAAGCAGTGGCAGATGCGGAGAGACGAGTTGGCGAAGCGCTGGAAGAAGTGCGCAACGAAGCCGCCGGCAAAGAGGTGCTGGAGATGGAACAGGCCGAGTGGGAACGCCGAGTCAATGAGATGGAAACTGTTCTGCGGTCTGCCCGCTCCGAACTACTGGAGGGAGAGCGCGAGCGTGACCGTCTGTCCCGAAGGGCGGAAGAGGCCGAAAAAATCAAGGAAACTTTGGAAGGCAAAGTTGTCGAGCTCGAAAGCCAGCTTTCTGCTGCACGTGCTGCAGCTGTGTCTAACACTAGTAAAGCTAGCTCATCTCACCAGTCTTCCAACTCCGCTGAAGATACTGCTCGCGAAGTTCAGGATGCCGTGGAAAAGGTCGCTCGTGAGCTTCACGTGCTCTACAAGGGCAAGCATGAGACCAAGGTTGCGGCCTTAAAAAAGAGCTACGAATCTCGCTGGGAGAAGCGTTTGCGTGAAGCGGAGAAGAAGCTCACTGCTGCACGCGAGGAGAATGAACATCTCCGTGTCGAACGTGATACTGCGAAATCCGATTCAATGGGCGCGGCTAACAACAGTTACTTCGCTCGTGAGAATGACGAGCACGAGGTCGAAAGGCGTGTCATGGATGCCCAGATCAAGGGTCTGCAGCGAGAAATGGCTGCTCTGAAGGACGATACCGAGCGTATTCGTGCAAACCTGGAGTCTGAACGCGCTGAGAAGGGCGAGCTTGTTGCCGCTGTTGACGAGTGGCTAGCCATGCAGCAGGCGCCCGCCCCATCTCAGCCTCGAGGCCGCGAGCCCTCTGTGGCATCCTCTGTGCACAATGACCACATTGATGAACCAGCTCAGCCATCTCGCGAAGTCACCCCTGATGACTTCCGTCGCAGTGTCAGCCGTTCTATGTCTGGAAGCATCCGTCCTCCTGCCACTACGGAAAAGAGGATCCCTAGATTCGGAGCTCCCGGGGGTCATTCTCGTGGTAATAGCGGTGGCAGATCTGGCATTGCAATGCCTACTCCCGGCCGAGGCGGGATCATGAGTTCAATTGAGCGGATGGGCCGTGGTGGTGTTTAGGGGGTTTATGGATTTTACTTGGATACTTGTTTTGCTTTCTTTTTTTTTTTTATCTTCATGGGTCATTCCCATCTTGATTCCCCGACAGCAGATATGATTTGCGGTTTACCTAAATTTGGTTTACGATGTTTATGTCTACTTCTATTTCTCGGCGTCTGTTCAGATTGGTCCACGCAGGGCGTCTATTGGAATTGGATTCCTCAGTGATATGAAATGATGTAACGAGTCCAAAGGTCCATTTCATGATTTTCAAGATCATCCTAGGCAGTGAGTAAGCGGCTGGAGTCTTGCTGTGCCGTTGGAGAGCATCAGAGGGATCTTGGATGCCAAGTCAGTAGTCTCTTTGTTAACTTTTTCCCAGGCCCAGTTCCCTATTTTCCAGTATATGAGCATACAAGAAATCAGCATCGAAATATAGGCAGCTCATGGATGAACAGCCGAGACACTAAGAGATGAGAGATAATGGAGCCAGCGGCTATCTATAGGCTATGAGACCTAACAAGGCGCACCTGCAGGAAGCAACATTAACACCCAACATCCTATACCTCTCTCTGCTTCTCCTCTTTTGCCCCTCTCCGCTGTATTTTATCAGCAATATGTATCCTCTCGATATCTTTATTGCTAGCTCGAGTTTTACTCCAGCAACGACCTATAGCATAAGGCGCCATGGCCTCGTTGCGGACAGTCCCTTAGCTATCACCGCTACAGAGTATCCTACAATAGCTTTCCCGTCCTAGTAAAGACCTAGCCTGTCCAGTTATAGATATGACCTCGCTGACCAGTCGCAGATATCTTCGCCGCCATCACAGCATGAGTATAGTAGATCGCTTTCATCCTTGCCATAGCGCTCCTTATGTTTCTTAGATTTAGGCCGGCGAGGATTATCGCAGGTCTGATGTGCCACTTTCTCTGCGAGAGGTTATTATTCCGTTTGAAATCATGCTAACCCCCTATTTGTAGGTCTTTGGCGGCTGCATTTCAGTCGTTTATGTATAGTGGATTTACCCCGGCGAGTAGCACTCTCGCAACTTTGACCAGTATGGCGATGCTAGTACACTCATGACTTACTCCGTTTCAATACGGAAGACATCTTAGAATACCGGAACATACATCCTTTAACCATGGAATCATTGCAGCTGTACCAAAGGCAAAAAGGGGAAAAAATAAAAATAAAAATAAAAATAAAAATAAAAATAAAAATCCACCGGAAATGGCGATTTCTAGCGGGGTGTGATGGATACGGGGGACACTTTGACCCGAATCTAGTCACGCGCAAGAAATATATTATATTATATGGGGGATTTCTCTTATCAGTCCGTAATGATTCATTGGAAGTTTCCTAATCTCCCCGCATTTGGAGGGGCAAGTACGCCATGACCCCAACCTTTAGAAAAGGTCTATGACATCCAAGGCTTCCAAGGTTTAGCTTGTGGCTGAGACTCGGCTTTCCCCCGGACTGGGAAAACGTGGGGTGAAATCATGCCGGACTGCCGTGTATTTCCCTCTGAGCGCTTCGTAATTTGACATCCTCCATCTCTTTGAAGTATTTAACCTGTTATCATTGACATGCCTGAAGAGGGTACATGCATGTTCCGCAATCCGCTCCGCAATCCTACAGCCACGATTCCATTGAGTTGCATTTGCATTAGGAATATGTCATATAAACGCTTTTATTCCGGAATCGACTATTTGAATCGTAAGCGTACCTCCGCCTTCGAGCGCTGGATCAGATTCAGAGGGAGACTACATCTTTTGTGATCTAGAGGAATCGAAAAATATATGTATATAACCTTGTACTTCCAGGGTTGGAACCGAATGGTTCCGGTTCGGATGGCAAAGTCGGCAATGTATCGGAGCATGTAAGCTTTTGCCTTTTGCCCTTGGAGTTCCAACTTCCTTTTTTCGGAAATTCCAAAGAGGAACAAAGTCACGATTACCCTCTACCCCAGGATCTGGTGATTTCTTGGGTTTTATTCTAGGGGAACGGAATATGCCGGGCAGAAATAGAATTTCCAAGATCCGGTAATTAAAAAGGGAGTGACTTTGCCATATTCGTGATTGGCGTCCCACTGGATCCGTTCTCAACCTTGCGAGGGACAAAATTCTCTTATTTCTTTCATGTTTCTCCATTGGAATTGGAATTCCCAGTTTGAGGCTTCTGAGAGCATGGCGTAATTGTGGTCATTTACATATTTTGAATGGAATGGACAGTAAAAAAGTAAAAGAAAAAGAAAAGAAAAAGAAAAAAGAAAGTATCGAGTACTCCATTGTAGGTATGTACTTCGAGAATGTTACATGCGTTTCTTCCGGAAATCGGCACTTTAGGTCCACGTGAGGGTTAACTCGGCAGGCCGTGTGAAATACGGTGCGGGATATACATCAATTCATTTGGGCCCATTCAGGGGCATCTCCACGGATTCCGGCTTGTTTGTCGTCATTATTTCGGCGCTTGGGTGTGGACGGTGGGTAGTGTAACACAATATGTGCAGTCCAATGTGAGAACTAAACAATGTAATCTGTAGCACAGAGTACTCCGTACAAAGCACAACATATATACATATTGTACAAAGTACATTCATTTAATTGTCTCACAGAAGAACGGTGTTCCACTTGTAGAAGGCCTAGACTTGAAGATTAATAATAATATAACAGAGCTGCGTCAAAATGGAGCCTTTAGGACCGTGCTATTACGTAGGTATCACCGGGTTATGATATTACATGTAAGGAATCAATGGAATTCTGTAACCATAGTTTTAGACATATACAAAGTAGTTCAACCCTACATTGATATATGTATATATTGTATATAGTCCAGTATGTACAACATATATGTTTAATTTGAAAATGCATTACTCATCGTTGCAGACGTTCAGCCACCTCAACAGGGCTAATCTCCCTCCACATGGGCTCCGCTTGTCGGAGACTGGAGAACTCTCTCCAGTCTTGGCTGAAAAGTCTGGGTCGGGGGAATGGTGCGAAAATCCTGGGAAAAAAAACTCCCCTTTTTCCAACGTTGACCCGCAATCTAGGATCTTCACGGGGTTTTATTTGATTTATTTTAGCTCAGTTTTTGTTGGTCGGTGTTTCTCGGAGGATGGGGCCCACTTTGAAAAGAGGGAATAAGAGTCAGAATATATCTCGTACGGAGTAAAAGGGAACATATATTAAGAGCTTCAATATGAATAGATTAAAATCCCATATTTATAAGATTACTAGCATGAGTACATAGCCGACTTAATATGAAGATATGACGACTTTAGGTGTATGTTGTTTGAAGAGAATGATATCATAGACCGATACACTTTCACATGGAGTCCCCAAAGACACGTAACGTGACCGGGCCGAGGGACAGTACAGACCAAACAGCGGCCAAACAAAGGCCAAACAAAGGCCGCAACGGTGTCCGAAAGTACCCCAGTTTGACGGCCTTAGCCCTGGGTTAGTGGCATATTACCTAACTGGGTAATCATGGCAATACATGTAATATGTGTAATACATGGGGGAAACGGTAATCTATCCCCCCTCAAACCTTGGCTGGTGGATTCAACCATGGTAAGAGAAACTGTGGGAACCTGGGGCATAACTTATTTTGGATTTCAATTTAAATAAAAAAAGGATTCCTCTCTATTTCTGCTTTGGACTTCTTTTTCCTTTTCTCTTCTTTTTCCCCCTTCACGTGTTAACATATCGTTCCCCTTTCAGTTCTCTATCACATGCTCAGTATCTCTATATAACTCGAATGTCCCCCATTCGCCCCCGGACGCAATAACACAACATGACTGATACCGAATCTGGGAAAAGAAAGGCCTCCGCGGCCGGACTCTCCGGTCATAACCGTCCCGTGAAGAGACGCGCCTCAAAAGCCTGCTGTTGTTGCCGTGCCCGTAAAGTGCGATGTGACGTGGTTGAGAATGGCTCTCCATGCACGAATTGCCGTTTAGATCAGGTTGAGTGTGTGGTCACAGAGAGTAAACGCAGAAAGTTCGTGGAATTGAAATTCAATTTTACCTCTGAGATTGACTGACATGGGGTCTAGGAAATCTCGCGTTGAAAGAGAGAACCACTCCGAATCTCCGGAGGCCTCAGAGGAGAATCCTTTCCATCGACTCGGTGATCTTTCAGGGTTGGCCGATTTGGTGCCGACGTCTCCCTCGCAGGCCTCGGTGGATTTTGACCAGGGCCAACATATGCCTCACCTGCTATGTTCGTCATTTCCCTCCGAATTGCCGAGGACTCCATTTGGCTGACATGCAAAAACAACAAAACAGATCAAAATCAGGCTCAACGCATCGGCACCGATGACCACTATCGACGCCGTATGGCCCCGAACCCAGCAGTTCCTGCTTCCATGCCATTGGCAAATGTGACCTCGCAAATCCAACAACTTTTAGACCCCAATTTTGGCAATACACGATCTGCCAGTGGGTTCCTACCGGATTACATTCGAGGACTCCCCGCACGGCTCCAGAAAGAGGATATTGACTACTTGGCTGTCAAGGGTGCCTTGACCATCCCCGACGTGACACTGCGGAACGAACTATTGAAGAGCTACATCCACTATGTTCACACCTATATGCCCTTGCTCGACTTGGAGGAGTTCTTGCAGAATATCGTCCAGAACGATGGGATCCACCGCATCAGTCTGTTGCTTTTCCAGGCCGTCATGTTCGCCGGTGTGGCCTTCATTGATATGAAGCATCTGCAGGCCGCCGGCTACCAGACCCGCAAAGTTGCCCGAAAGGTCTTCTTCCAACGTGCCCGTCTCCTCTATGATTTCGACTACGAGGTGGACCGCATCTCGCTCGTGCAGTCGCTTCTGCTCATGACCTACTGGTACGAGACTCCCGATGACCAGAAGGACACCTGGCATTGGATGGGTGTCAGTCTGTCTTTGGCCCACACGATTGGCCTACATCGGGATCCTGGAAACTCGCGGATGGATGTGCGTCGCCAACGCATGTGGAAGCGGATCTGGTGGAGCACTTACACCCGTGACCGACTGATTGCCTTGGGCATGCGACGGCCCATGCGTGTCAAGGATGACGATTGTGATGTGCCCATGCTAAGTCTCGATGATTTTGAATTCCACCCTTTCTCCCCCGAGATCGTGGCGATCGTTGGCAACTCGGAGATTCTCCAGAACGTGAGCCACCAGCGCGAGCTCGCATTGATGTTCATCGAGAAAGCGAAGCTCTGTCTCTGCGTCAGCCATGTATTATCTGCCCAGTACTCGGTCCTTAGCCATAAGTTTGGTGGCACCATGGAAACCACGATGATGCTCGTCCCGAAGAAATCCACTGCGGAGACCTTTGAGGTACGAAGTTGTGACCAGGAATTGGAGGACTGGCTGGCCAACCTCCCCGTAGAAACCCAATATGCAGCCTCTAGTGGATCGAAGCTATCTGAAGCAGACGAAGTGCTTCATTCCCACCGTGCCTTGTTGAAGATGGTCTATCTCACCACATCTAGCGCTCTGCACCGCCCACAAGTCCTCCCCGCCCTCCCCTACCCATCCACAGACGCCGAACTCCAAGACATGTCCCGGAACAAGGTGCGATTCGCCGCAGTCGAGATCACTGCCATCGCCCAGGACCTGCATTGCCTCGATCTGACCCGGTACTACCCCACCACCGGCGTCACAGTTCTCCTACCAGCAGTCATCATCCACCTCCTCGACATCAAGTCCACAGACCCAAGCATCCGCATGACCAGTCTCCAACGCTTCTATCAATGCATGCGCATCCTCCAGCGCCTGCGTGAGATTTACGCCTCTGCAGACTTCGCCACCTCCTTCCTTGAGGCCGCAATCCGCAAAGCAGGCATCCAGCTCACCGTCTCCCCCCAAGACGTCCAGTCTTCTTCCGCCTCATCACATCCCCCCGACCAACCTACCACATCCCCAGACCCCTTCCAATCGACCACCACTGCCGCTCCTTCCCGTCTGAACACCCTGACGCCCCCGCCGGATTCCCTTGCTCAGAAGATCCCGGACCTTACATACCCCAAACTCTCCGGTCCTTCCGCGGGCGGTCTGTCTACCGGAGACCTTTTCGCTTCGACGCCACCGCACTCCGACGGAAGCGAAAACGGCAGCACAAATAATCTCAATCCGAATGCCAACCGCAACAAGGATCGTGATGCCTTTGCTATGCCCTCTGAAATGAGTCTCACCGAACTCATGGATCTAGCGAATGATGCCGAGGTTACCCAGAATGACTTCGATGCCCTCATAAACTTTGACGATCCGGGCAATACCGATTTCTTTGCTGATGACAATGCCCAACAAAATTGTGCCCCGGCTCAGGAGAAGGGGTTTGATTTTGACGTTGATAACGTGAATATGATGGGCTTTGATACTGATACGAAGGCTGTTGATTTCGCCCATCTGGCGGACAACGGCATGCCCGAGCACGAGACTCTGAAGCTTTCAGACTGAATACCATATTCGAGAGCCAACTCGGGCTTAGCTACAGTCAGTCTCCGAGTTGTCAATACGAAGGACGGCTCTTCGTGTGCCCCGGGTATATTCTACTTATTCGAAGGTTGCACAGGCGAACGGCTCGGCACTAAAATTCATGCTGCATCCTGTATAGTTTCATTTTTCATTTTTCACTTTTTTCTTTCCTATACACAGTATATATTTATAATGATGATGATTATGACTGCGGATTATTCGTTTGCCCTTGAGTCTCCATAAAAATAGGATCCCAGAAATGGGTGGGTAGAGAGATATCTAGGAAATCTCCAAATAAGGTGTCAATGTCTGCAAACCCATCCTGCAAAGATATATCCAGATCGTCCACCGGAGGTTGGAGGACGTCCATTGCGATTTCTGGCGTCGGAGATACAGCTGCAATTCCATGGCCGTTATTGCGCTGCCTCTTGGCTCGGGGGGAATCATTGCCCTGGGGTGCGGAATTGATCGTCTCTAGCCCCTTTGATACCGAGCTGTCGGTGTTGACTGGTTTGTGCGAGGACTCTGCTACAAGAGGCGAACCCATAGGGTTTGTCCGAGAGGATTGTGGCTTGCCTTGAACCTGGCGCAGGGCTTTTTGGCCCAGCCGGGCCATCGCCTCGGCGGAATACCAGTAGGGACTAAGATTTTCTAGGACAGAACGGCAAGCCTCAAGACTAGCTTTCGCTCGGTCAAGGTGCGTAATAAGTCTGCTCGAGCGGAGTTGCCGGTACGAAACACCCATCGACAAGGTGACAGAGTATGGCACGATTGGGAGAGGTGGTAGGTCATGTGCACACTCCGATGCGACGATGGAGTGAATTCGAACAGCTGCTAGTCCTTGTCTGACCGATGAGAGCCTGGTGCTATCAATGTTCTCGGTGGGTTTATACCGACAGGACAAAATAGCAACAGAATGGTAATAAAGCTCCAAGAATCCTGCTCGCGGTTAGTTCGAAGTCCCGATAACGCAGCAAAGATGTCTATGATAGACATACCTAGGGTAGCAAAATCCAGATCACCCTGGGTGTCCTCCCCGACAATATCCTCAAATGCAGGGAAACCCTCTTCCCACCCACTGGTGGGTTCTGCGGAGGGTCGGTAGAACGAAATCACAGTTGCGAGCAGATCTGACACAGCAAGCCACACCTCAAAAGCCCCTCGTGATGCCTGAGCGCTGACATTGGGTTTCACGATCCCGATGTCGCGGTCAGCTAGAAGAACCGGCCGGCCACCGATACTTGCATGCATCTTGTCCAATGTCCATAGACACCAGAAGAGTTTAGTCAGGGAATCGGTGGAGGTTTGATTCGGCCGGCCAAGATGCAATCCTACCGTTTGGGCCTGGTGGATAGCTTGACAGAGGTGTGAAGACGCTGCCTCGGCCCCTTCAAGGCCCTCACAGTGCAAGGACATTAGTGCAAGAACGCGGATCCGTGTCAATCGATCCGGTTCTAGCTCTGCGTTCATAGCAACAACCAATCCCTTGTAAATCTCAGAACAGAATTGGCGTGACGGTATGATTGGGCCCCCTGCCACAAGGCGTAGGTGGGGATTGGCCGCTCGGGTCTTTGCTGCGGCGAGGCATATGGCTTTTTCAAGGAACACCGACGCCGAACCTTCTGATTGAGCTTGGCAAAACTCCTGGTCAACTATTGGCACAATGTGATTAACTTTGGAGAAGTAGATAGCGGACAAAGACTGGCGCGTCGCGAGGGGTAGTTGTTCGCATGCTTGCATCCCCGCGGTAAACTGTTGGTGAAGTAATGATGCAATGGTTTGGCCATCGATTGCCCTTTGTGCTGGGGGGTTGGCTACAGATTCTTCGGTTGTGGCTTGTCTTCTGTGTGCGCTGCGAGGCTTCGCTTTCTGCGCAGCTGGGGAGTTGATCCAGAGCCCAATATGATCCCGGAGAGGGCTCCCAGTCGGCTCATCTAATCTTTCCCGAATCAGGGATTCTGGATTGAGATCGCCCACAAATCGCTCGGTGGCAGGGACCGAAAACGAAGCTGGACTATCGGATGTTGTCTGCGCTCGGTCTATGTGCGCGGATACAAGAAGCTGTTCGCGATTCGAGTCATCTCTGTGGATGTGCCTCCCAGGGTCATCGTTCAACTGGGGTGGTGACTGTCGATTCAGATCATTGGAGGGCTCCCGGTTGGGGATTAAATGTCGGCACCGTTTCTGTTGCAATGTTAGATTGAGGATTGCTGTATTCAATGGTTCTCTCGTTTACGCACCTTTGATCGTTGGCATGTGGGACAAGCTCGCAAGGCTCGAGTGCGATTCCGCGACTGAGGGATATCCGGAAGCCAAGTGAGTTCCATCTAAGAAAACCATTTACGGAGGTGTAATTCTTTTAAAGAAAAAAAAAAGTATACCCTTACCTCTTACTTATTTTAGTTATCTAATTTCCTTAATATTCTTAGGGGTGTTGCTTAGATAGACCCTTTGGATAATCTCACGCTGCCTGAAAATTTAGTACCGCCTTCTTAATTGGGGTGGTTACATAAATTGACCTCTCTACACCGCCTTCCAATTTGGTATGCTTTTATGTCAAACAACCCATAGTTAACTAACCAGTTAACTAGTTAAAGATGGTAGGCTATTATAAAGCTTAGAAATGATCTTTATGAGGGACATTCTGGGCAGAAGAAGCAAAGATCGAGATAGGCTTATCGATAAGGAGCTTCCGACCTCGGGAGATCCCAAGATTCGAGCCAATGACGTCGGGAGCTTAATTAAGTTAACATCAGGCATTTTCTCTACACAGTCATACATAGACATATCAATGGATTTAAATGGATTTAAATAAACCATTAGCTAGTGCACATGATACAAATGGGTCTGCAATCGATCTGACATCCCATGAATGCGCTTAACCCTTTGAACTCCTTATCCCCTCGGCTGAAACAACATGGAAACAAACATAGCCAACACAGGACTCTTCTTGGCCAGGAAGATGACATGTATGCATGCAGGTGAAGAAACCTAAACTAGATTTGAAGAATTTTCTGCTGCTTCAGCCGCCACTAGGGCTTCAATAGCATCATCATCATCAAACTCATCAACCTTGCCAGGCTGGACTTTGACAACCTCAGTCTTGGCAGATTGAGGGGGCTCAACTGGCACCTTGTTGGTCAAAGCGGTTGAATTTTCCTTGTCGGAGACACAAGGAGCCAACAGAGGCTTCTTGGACGGTACTAAACTCCAGTCAATGATTTCGTCTTCTCCGTATCGCGAAGCAAGCCAATCATTGCACTTTTTGAAGTGTCCGTTTTTGAACTATATATCATCCTGTCAGCGAAGAAGGGGTTTAAAGGACAAGTCCATAGAGAATGATCTACCCACAAAGCCATTGTGCGCGCTCAGAGGACTGGGATGCACAGATTGTAGGATGCAATGCTTTTCCTTGTTGATCTTTGCCACTCTGGTTCCGGCAGGCCGGCCCCAAGCAAGAAAGACGACGCCGTTGGTTCGTACTCGAGCAACGAGGTCGATAACCTTTTGTGTGAATTTCTCCCAGCCCTTGTTGGAATGACTGTTGGCTTGGTGGGCACGAACGGTAAGGCAAGTGTTGAGCATCAGGATGCCACGCTCAGCCCAAGGTATGAGTAGCCCTCCGTTATCAGGCGGTGACTCGAAGTCAGGATAGTCGATCTTGATGCCCTTGTAGATATTGAGCAATGATGGCGGGGCTCGCACAGGAGCACGGACGGAGAAACATAGCCCATGAGCTTGGTTGTGATTGTGATACGGATCCTGGCCAATGATGACCACTTTGACGTTGTGCAGGGGGGTGTGTCGGGACCTACGATCGGATCAGCATACGGACTTGGCCCAAATAGAGGGTGGTCTAATTTACCAAGAATAGACATCCTCCTCTGGCGGAAAGACCTTGACATTGGAATCTTTCTCCTTCTTCAGGAATCGTTTCAAGTTCAAGAATTCAGTGCTGACCACTTCATCCTTCAAGTGAGCGAGCCAGCTCTCATCTAAGGTATCAATTTCCAACTGCAATAGTTCCTTTTGTTCTGGTGTCAGGGAAGCAACCCATTTTGCCTTATCAAAGCTGCTTGATCGTGGGGTTGAAGTTGATTGATTGCTCAGGGGTTTCGGCTTTGGAGCTCCAAAAAATGCAGTGATGCTTCCACCTTTGGGTTTTTTCGAGTCAGGGCCGGAGAGATGCTCCGATTTCCGTTTTATGGCAGGGCTGACCATGATGGATGGGTAAATACGAAGATAGATGGGGTTGATCACAGAACGTTGGAAGTTGTCGGGACCTCCAGGGCGATAAGAGATCGACGCGTTTAGAGATCGACGCGTGTCACGCGACGCGATTGATCAGCAAGGTTGAGCTTGGCTGAAATCGACGTTAGAATTTATAGAATTGACAAAATTGGTAAAATTATAGAATAATTTACTGATTTACGCTAGACCACTATAAATGGTCTTTGCGAACAACAAACTACGGGGAATAAATAGTATCGAATATAGTCCGAGTTCAGACAAAGAATACAACATATGAAGTTACACATTCAAAAACCAAGTAAGCGCTTAAAGCTCATCGTGAATATCCTTCTCATCGGATGCGGGAGACTCAGTGGCCTTGGGAGCTGCAGTGACCTCGGCACGCTCCTCGGGGGTCTTGGCACCATCGGCCAGGCCGTCCACCTGGTACTTGCCGTTCTCCTTGATGAAGGTAACGAGGTCCTCAACGGTACGGGAACCGGCGTACTCAATGGGGGAGTCCTTGGCACCAGCGGGGTAGAGCTTGATAGTGGGGAAGCCGGTGATGGAATCGGGCACATCGTTGGCTGTGGCGTCAACCTTGGCCACAGTGACCTTCTCATTCAACTCAGGGACATCGGCGTACAGCGCAGCAAGCTCCTCGTACTTGGGAGCAAGACTGGTGATAGTGAGTTAGAGATGCGACAAATGGCAGATGAGTTGTATGAAAACTTACGACTTGCAGTGTCCGCACCAGGGAGCGTAAAATTCGACCAGGACATCCTTCTCGTTGTCAATGACAACCTCCTGGTAGTTGCGACCAACAACAACAGTAACAGATCCCTCCTGAGTCTCGGGAATGGGCTCGGACTTAAGGCTAGGGTCAACCTTGCCGTCAAGGACGTCCTTGATGAACTTGCCGACATCCTTGGCATCAACCTTCTTGTTCTGGTCGTAAGGGTACTTAGCATTCTTGGTAGTGTCCTGGATAGCGAAAGCAGGGAACTTCTCGGGCTCAAGGTTGAGGTTGCCAGCGTGAGCGCCGAAGAGCTTAGCATCAAGGGTAACAATGTTGATAGCTCCACGGTGGTTCTCAGCGATGGGGCGGAAATCAGCAGCGAACTGCTCACGCTCTTCGGGAGTCTCAGCGAAGATGTAAGCCAGGGGAATACCGGCCTAATCATTGTAAAATGTCAGTTTACTTTCTTGCTCAAATGCGGGACAGAAGCTAGACATACCGCCATGTACTTTGAGTAAGTCTCAGGACCAAGCTCGCCAACAAGAGGAGTGCTAGCGGTCTTAACCCATTCAAGGATGGCCTCATCCTCCAGCTTTCCGTCGTACACAGCCTTCTTCTCATCGAAGTCCTTGTAGAGAACAATCGAGGGTTGCTTGGCACCCTCGGCCTTAGCGAGAGCTGCGTCGTTGGAGGCAGCGAAGAGGAAGTTGTCACGCTGGGATTCAGCGAACGAAGTGAAGCTCTCGTTGGCAGTCTTGTCATCAGAAGCCACGTATCCGATAATCACAATCTTGTCCAGGGCCTTGAATTCCTCCAGGTTCTCCTCGTTCACGTTCGAGACAGCGGGCATGGACTGCTTGGTCATGTATGAAACGATTCTATTGGAGCAACACATTAATTTCCAAAGGACAATAACCACAAAATTAGAATGACTTACGCGTCGGACTTGCGGGCACCAGCGTAGGGCTTGTGTGAGTCCGGACCACGGAAGACCTTCAGAGTAGGGTAGCCATCAACTTCGTAGGTTCGGCACAACTCCTCCTCCTCGGTGCAATCCACCTTGACCACAGGGATATCCTTGGCTTTCAGCTCTGTGGCAGCCTCTTCATACTTGGGGGCAAGGGCCTTGCAGTGACCGCACCAAGGCGCATAGAACTCAGCAAGCACCAAAGGGTGCTCCTTGACGAAGTCATCAAAGGTATCGGTTGTCAAAGTGACGACATTGGCGTCAGCGTCGGCAACTTCAGGCTCAGCAGCGTGAACTACAGCAGTAGCTCCAAGGAGGCTCAGAACGAGAGGGGCGAAAGACCGCATAATGAAGAGTCTTAAATCAAACAAAAGCCCAAAATGCTCAAGGTTGAATAAAAGAAAAGGCAAGCTTAAAAGGTCCAGAGAGGGAAGGTTTTATTGGGGGGGGGTGAGAGGGAATGGGAACTTGAGGACAGTTTGTTCAGTAAAGGTGGAGCTTTGTGACTGGACTATGCAGGGCTGCAAGGGCGGACCTTTTCCTTCAGGTACCTGGTACCTCGGCTACTAGGCCAATTTATAGGGAAATTGGAAGTACATGACACTTATTATAATAACTACATAGTTACCTATGTAGTTATAGTTACATATGTAGTAATAGTCTATAATGGTAACGGACACATGCCCTTGATATTTGACGCATATCTGCATTGTTGACAACTGGCCTTTATTTAACTATGTTGTATGTACGATATATCATATATCCCCTATTAAAACATCGTAAAACATCATGGAATCTATCGGAATACCCTGGTTTCCCTTCATATATTTACTTCGGAATAGTTCTGAGATGAAAAAGGACTAATTTACCAACATATAGACTCCTAAAATAAAAACAGAGCAATTCCCTTACTCGTCAACATCACAGTCAAACATACTCCGTACTTTAATCTTCACTCTTCAATCGAATCCCCTACGTTTTGACCAGTAAATATGGTCCCATACTCAGATCCTTGTGGTATGCCATTCAATTCCGCTCCCAACGCCAAGGCATCTCGTTTCCCACGGTCAACATCTACCAAAAGCATAAGGGGGAGTGGCACAATAATTAAAACCGCCAAGAACACAAACGCCGGTCGAATCTCACCGTAGCGATCCGTAATGGCGCCAACAATGGCTGGCCCAAAAATGCTAGACCCTTTGTCGGTAATTGCATAAAGCGCATAGAAAGCTGCTTCGTAACCTGGGGGAATGAGTTGCCCGAAGAAACTTCGACAATATGATGACAGTCCACCCATGACAAGGCCATAAACGGCCCCCAAAGGATACATTTCCCAAGGCTGATGGAGACCAAGCCCCATGCGTTGCACGACAGGAATGAATCCAAGAAGACCATACAGCGGAATGAGCTCAAACAGGATAATGCACGCAATGATTGTCTGCGAGGCTCGTAGGTTGAAGAAATTCGATATGTAGCTCCAAGAGAATGCACCGAAGACTCCTGCAAGCATGACGATCACATTGATCAGTCCCAGGGCAGCAGGCTTCATGTTCAGTTGGGTTTTGGCAAACAGTACAGCAGTACCACTGACAGTGGCAATTCCGTCACTGAGAAGGAACCAGGCAGCAAGGAATATCATGATATCTTTCAGTTGCCGCGCCCGCGTCACAGTTTTTCCAAGAGATTTCCAGGCATATGCCATGTACCCGATCCACGAATGGAGTGGTTTGCCATCACTGCCCAACAAAGGCGGGCCTGGCCGAGTGCGCAGCCACAAAGCTGCCGGGATGGTAAAAACAAACCACCATAGCCCAATCAAGAAAAGTACAAGGCGTAATGAGAATGTTGGTGGACGCACGACCACAACAACTAAAATAGAAAACACCTGTAGAATCACTGCCCCGATATAGCCTATACCGATACCATTGGATGAGATTCTAGTGGAGAGTTTAAGCTCCAGGGAAGTCATAGTGGCAGCGGACGTTTTTGTAGTATCCCTGTTAGGCCCGAGTAGCGGCGTAGAGTCGTCCACGTTTGTTCGGTCAATATCCCCGGTCGACGATAACAAAGGACCGCCCCTGGGGCTCGTCACATTATCATCTGACGGCGTCGGCTCTACACTTTCCTTGAGCGACGGGTGGTGGCGGACCAGAACAGGTAGAAACGAATTTAAAAGGACAAAAGACGCACCAAAGCAAGTATTTGAGATGATTGCAAGCAGCCCACCTAGGAGGTAAACTTTGGGGACCACAACCAAAAACAACATGGTCGCAATCGAGCCAATGAAAGCAAATACAACCAAGAGTTTCTTGCGATAGGTTCCATGATCAGCGGCCCCTGACATTGAAATTATGAGGACTGCCTGAACCAACACGCTCAATGAAAAGATATACAGGGCAAAGCTTGCCGTGTTGATTTCAGCACCGAGGAAGTAGATGATGCACTGACCGCCATCTGACACCTGGGGAAGATATACTGGTGTATCTGAGCCTGGTGGTGGCAGCGGGGGGCTCCAAGTTTCGCTGCATGGTGTGGTTTTGTCAGACAGCAGAACGCCCCGATCTCGAGCCAGCTGCTCCAGTGTTATCGGAAGAAATGAACCTTTCTCAGATCAGATGAAGTCTAGGATGAAGATTTCTGAAAGTAGAAGCACACGTACCCATGGCACAAACTACAAAGACCTCGGCCGCCCAGCCATAGCAATACCAGCCAGCAAGCTCCCTGTTGCTAGTCGGCCGGGTGTCATCGCCAGGATATTGAGGAAGAGACTCAACATTCTCCTGTATACTCATGGCTGGCGAGGGAAAGCCAAATTCATGGCAAGAAAAACGACGAAACAAGAAGGCATACAGTATTGTAAAGTGATAAAGCTCAATTTGAAAGTCACTTGGGTTAACAATGTCCAGGTGGTAGTGTTGGAGGGGTGATGGGACTGAAGAGGTGAAGTCATATAAAGGGTCAATGTTGACTTGCTGGGGGTGAGGGCTCTTACGAGGTATGGTATTGAGAAGTTACTGAGAACTTCAACTTCGGTATTAAATTGTACTATCGTGGTTGTAGCAGTACTTCCAATAATACATGGATTGATTACCATACTGACCAAAGTAATACAGCACAATACCAGGCATCAAGGCATTCAGGCATTCAGGCATTAAGGCATCATATGGAAGGCGGTAGGGTAACGCATGCAGTGCATCGCGCTTTCATCAAATCATCTTGGGCTTGAGATATTATTATTGACCCAGTCCTCTTCTGGGCACTCATTTTCTTCCTAAGTGCTTCTTCTCCACACGATCTATGAAACTTTAAATTCATCTCGGTTACTTTGACCATTACTTTATTTACCTTTCGTTTCCTGCCAGCCCACCAGGCTGTTTTGCTGCATTCCTCGCATTGCGACAACCCTGCTATTATCCTTGAAATAATCTAGTTCCCCGATCGCGTCCCTCGTCACAGCTAGTTGCTAGACAAGTCGAAGTTGAAACCTGTGCGATCCGGAGCATTTCTGACTGATTCCGATCCCGATTCATTACCATCCTCGCCCGAGCCTCGACCGACCGTTTGAGGCCCATTTGAAGCCAAAGCCGTACACCAAGCTCCTCCGATTATGAGCGTGGCCTTCTGTTTGCACGGCCCGTGAAACGCATGGCATCAGATTGAGGACCTACCTGTGGCCTTATCTTTGATTTCGGCTTCCCTTCCTACCCCAGCGCCGACTGGATCGAGCCCGGAGCAGTGCCTGTATTGCGTCGCTTGTTCTGCGCCGTGCAGAGGGCCGAGGAGGGGAAAGCTTCGACGGCCACTCACAAAACAGCTAGGCTGTGCTTCCAGAAATGCCCGGTGTCGTCATGGATAATGTCAATATTGAGGGATCTGTCCGCCGACCGGGCCTCAACGAGGCTAGAAATGGTGTACCTAATGCCCTTGATAATGCCGATAAGTCTGGCCAGCTCTCTGGCATGAATGGGTCAGTTTACGTCAATGGCGCATCGAGCGGGATTGCTGCTTCGGATCAACAATCAAGAACGCTCGCAGATAAGGCAGTGGAAATCATCCCGACATCGCCATTCATACTGCCACATATTACACAAGGGTTCTTTCCGTTCGGGACATTGGTGAATCGCTCAGTACAGGAATGTTGGAATGAGCTCTCGGAGTTGATTACAGAATTGGCTACGATACAAGTGCCAGCCTCGGGTGGTTCGATATCAACCAATGGAAAACCAGCCGGCAACCAGTCATCGGAGAATGTGCATAAGAAGTTGCGACTCTTGGATTTCGCTCATGCGAAGAGAGCCGAGTTCATCAAACTCCTAGTTCTCTCGCAGTGGAGTCGCCAAGCTGCGGATGTCAGCAGACTCATTGATATCCAAGGGTTTATTCGCACACGACACCAATCATACGACGCAGCTCTCCAGTATGTCGGTGAAGTTAAACGAGATCTTGTTCGAGCACAAGTCGCCAACCCTGATTTAAAAACGGCGGTGGAGGTATTATCAAAGGGACGAGTCGCCTCTTTGCCAGATGTGAGTCTTCCCAATGGATTCGCAACCTGTAACAATCTAACATCTTACCTAGCTCGGTTATAAGCCTCCTACGCCACTGACAACACGAGCAACACTCAAAAAGCTACTTAAACTCAACCGAATCATCAGCGTGCGATTGGCATTACACGATTCAGTGCCGCCGCCATTGCGCAATTACCGGGTCCACGATGGCCGGGTGACATTCACAATTTCTGGTGAATTTGAACTCGATCTCTCAGTCGCGGAAGAGTCAAAGACTTCACAGTTTTTCTTTGTGGATATTCGCTTCCTTTTCTTGCCATCATCGCCTATCCCAAAAGGTCGAATATTCAATGAACTTGATGGTAAGATTAACGATCTACTCCGTGATGATGGTTTGACGGGATGTTTCCAATTTCTCCATGGTCTCGTTCTTACGAATAAAATCAACGTTCTCTACAAGCAAGCCGTGGAGCTTTCTCGGGGCCTTTGGGCAGATGCGTTGCGTATTGAGCTACTACATCGAACACTTGTTGTTCAGTACTGGCCTCAGAGATCGGGGCCGAAGAGCTGGCTCGAAATCGGAGTCAAGAGTGGTCACCGCGCTGGCAGTTCTAGCAACCCGAAGCCTGGGATATCCCACCTAGGCTTCCGATGGATGCGCGACGGCCAGCAGGTCAGCAGCGATGCCATCAGATTTAACCCAGATAATCTATCTATGGAGCTTATTCTGAGAAGCGTCATTGCATTACACACGTCATATCTTCTCTCTACCGCATTTACCACCCTCAAAAAGCATGTTCTGTTCTCGAATCACACACTATCACTGCAAGCTCAACTATCACCAACAGAACCTGGAGATTGTCGCCTTGATGTGCAACTCACAGCCTCACGCTCTCTTCGGGTTTCTATCGAACCTATGTCAGGGTCCATTACCATGTGTGGGACACCACATGTGTTGGAACGTCTCGATGGTGATCGAGGGCTCTATAAATCGTCGATAGAAGAGATATTATCTCGTGTCGCTCGCCTGCGATGTATCACTGCTTTGGATGAGATTGACTCCGGCACAAAGGCGCTCGGTCTCGAACTTGTGAACCAAAGAGCACTTGGGCTTGATCCCCGCAAGCTCTTCCCTCCTGGTGTAATGCGGACCACTTTCTTCACCCATCGGCTTTGGAACCGGCACTGGGTCGCTGCAGCAACCAGTAGCATGGATGGTGACCGCTGGTGGCTTGTTCAACTTCGGCCAACCGAGGCAACGAAAATAGGACCATTTTATAGTATTGGCGATCATAGCGTGGGTGTTCCGCAGGCCCACGTGGTCAGTGAAACTCTCATTCCTCCGCAGAGACGACTCAACTACACAACGTGCGCCGAGCTAGTCCATGGGCTCACTGGAATCCTGGCGATCCATGCCAATGCGCGTTATCTGGCAGATTTACCAGCCATGAATTTCTGGCCAACGTTCAAGGAATTGCAACTAGAAACGGATCTCACAGTCCCGGATCTCTTATTCAACTATAGTTCGTCCACACTTCCACCTGCTTTCCGGGTCACCTTGCCCTTCGGGGCAAAGAAACAGTCGCAGTTCAAAGAAATGATTCGACTGGTTTTCCATGGAATTGACAGCCAGACCCGTTCTGTCATAATGATGGCTCACGGTAGTTTGAAAACCCGCATCAAATCCTTAGTCCCACTTGTCTCAAATATGGATCCTTCTTTGATTATTGAAGACAAGGGTTCTGGCTTCGCGCTTCGTTTGCGTGTGCCAGCTGGGCATTCTGTCGTTGCTTGTCTGTTTGAACTCTTGCAGCGACTTGAGTGTGTTCTCTCTATTCTCCAGTCCCTCATCCGGAAAGGAATGGAACCCCGATCTTTGTCTATGTCACGAATTGATTTTGCCTACGGGCCCGAGAACAAATTTTCTGCTTTCTTTGATATCAGCGCCAAGGGACCTTCTTTGTTTGACTACGTTGACGTTGCAGATGCTATTTCGAAGACTACTCCCCTTTTCCAACTGAAGCTGGGCATCAAATTCGAAATCTCCAGCCCTCATCGTCGGATTCAAGAACCCCTCACTGTGGCTTTAAACCAGCGATTCACCGAAGCCGGCGTTGAATCAACCCTCCAGCTCCTGGCTACCACACTTCCTCTGCTGCGGTCATTGGATCAGATCACTCCCCAGTCGAATCAGACGGATCTGTCAATTGTGCAGGTCATCGTGCGGAAACCGACTGTATACCTGATTCACTATCCTCGACTGAGGTCTCGTTTCCACTTGAGTGCAGTGATGCACCAGGACCACTTGGTCTGGATGTTAAGGGATGCCAACGGACTGGACCAGTCTGGCCGGGGCCAGGTCGCAGCTTTTATACAAGAGAAACTTTACCAGTCCAAAGGCGATGGCTGGAATGGCCTTGGAGATGGAGCGGTAGCGAGTATCAACAAGGTTGGGAACCTCATACTCGAGATGCATGAGTGCCTTAATGCTCCGCATCTTCAACTCGACAGAAAAGTGGAAGTCAAACCTGAGCAAATTCCGAAACAATTGCACATCAAAGGTTCGACATCTGCCACTCTGCAAGCAATGGGAAATACCGATGTCATCACCATTGACTAAGCATTGTGAAGATCCATGATTTCCATCCCCGTCTTCTTCAGGGCTTCGGCGTAGCTCGATATCCTTGATTTGAACCTTTTCCGTTTTAATACAAGAGCAACTACAATGTTCTCTTCACGATGTATTCCTAGGTCTCAATATGACATAGCATCTAAATGTATTTCTGTTCATGATGCGTGAAATTTAATTAAATCGTTCCTACTAGGTTAACAGCGCTCTTCCCTGATCTTCCCTCGATTGCGTAACACATCGTACTCGACCCATCTGGCCAAGGGAGCACAACCTTCCGGTAGCAAGCGCCCGGGGTTCATGACATGACAGCCCTCGTAGGTCATGCAAAACGGTGCAGCCTCGGGGTCTGCAAGTACCAATGCGGTTGGCAGCGGGTACAACTGCAAGGCTGAGGCATGGTCCCATAGGACGGGCCGCAATGGTAGCGGAAATGGGGAGATTGTTCCCTGGTCCAGGATGGTTTTGACGAGTCTGCGGGCCATTGACGCTCCAGGCGAGGCGGTTGTAGCATTGGTTCCCTGTTGCTGGCCCATGTCTTCGATCTGGCTTTCGCCCTCAGGAAAGACCGCATCACTAGCAGCACTGCTCGAGGGCTCATGCATTGTAACATCTGACTCGTTGTCAAGGGTGGTGTTGACAGCGCTGCGTCTCAGCCTTCCCGATATATCATCTCGGAAGATGGCGATGTCATGCACTGGCCCGAACCACGAAAGACGTGCTGGATTTGAGGTCCAAATTGCATCACCCGCGGGTTCGGGGGCTTGTGATCTATTCACCTCTGAGTTCGCTGTTGCAAATGCACGTCTGACTCGAGAGGTGAACAATTCCGGGATGGGCTGTCGTGGTACTGTTGAGGCTGCACCAGCAGAAAATGCCGATGCCCAAGGATCATTATCACCGGGCACGAATACAAAGGTCGAGTGTTGTAGCAATGCGGGGAAATCAGACAAAACCAGCGCTAATGAGTCAAAGTATTCCTTGTATTCGATACTCCCGGCTCGGCCACCTCCACTGATGATAGCTTTCTGCGAAAAATTACCGATCAAGACAAAGGCTTGTGGGCGTTCGGTAAGAGACAGATCATTGTAGGTGCTGAAGACCTTCTTCATGGCGTCCAATATCTTCATGTTGTCTAGATTGACTTCGCTCATGATAGCGACTTTGAGCCTGGTTGTCTCTGGTGCCTCCTGGTCCCCTCGTAGGCATTTTTCCTGGATTCTTCTCATCCGTGCACCCTGGGCACGTTCACTTCCCAATCCAAGAAAGTCAACCCATCCAAAACCACCACTAGAGCTCAGCTGTGCGCTGCCGTGGCGGTTGCTTGTTCCTAGAGAGATATCACGTCGCTCACAGGGAGGTCCGCAGATTGATATACCGACAAACTGACCTCCAATTGCACCTCCAATTCCTGTATTTCCTCCCAATGCAGCACCTTTTACCATCTCTTCCTCTTCGTATATGCCATCGACAAGCACAATCATGCCTGGCGCGAACCACGCGCCATCTTCGGGTATCATTCGGGCATGGCTCAAGTCCAATGCTACACTTCCAGTCAAGTCCACCAGGGACAAGTCTCCAGTAGGAGAAATTGCAAGCAATCCTAATAGTAGATGCGAGGTTCCACTTCTTCCGAGCAAATTTGCGATTGGCGTCAGTTTATAGGATTGTCGGTGGGCAATATTGGACGATGAACGTTGCAGTGAAGGAACGCCCGCGACACCCAATGAGCTTTGAAAAGATTCATTGCGGAGCAATCGCTGATACACAAGATTGTATCTATCTCGGAATAGTGCAGTTTTGTAAGATGGTGATGGAAACAAGGATGGCTTTGACTTCATGGCTTCGAAGTATTTCTTGTCGACGTTATACGTCAAGCGCGGAAGGTCGAAAGCGTCGATCACCTTGAGCCAATGCCTTGGGTGAAGTGACAGCTGTGTGTCTTCCTCAGCAGTCCCTTGTTTAGAGGTATCACCCGCTGTTTCAACCCGCCCATCATCTACACCCAGGGTGGATGCCTTCAAGGACCCATCTTGGGAAGTCGTCTTCCCAAAAACAACCCTTCCACCACTCATACTGCCCTCGAGGGTTTGCAGTATTGTCTTTAGAGACGCTCCTTTCCCTTCCTCAACAATTACGCCTCCGCCGGCTCTTTTCCATATCTTGGCAACCTCATCCAGAACTCGCTCTGCTAAGCCTTCCTCGCGCCATCCCGAGCCACAGTTCTTGCCCACAAACACTGCTAGTGTTTGAAGTGCAGACGATGATATTGTGAGGTTATGTTTGCGAGTGAAGGTTCGAAAGGCTACTGGGCGTAGGGTTGATGGAGGGAGTAAGATTGGTAAAATCGAGGTTTTGGAGGGAGGCGCATTTCCCTTAGGTATTCGAAATGGACGTGCTGGTGTTCCAAATGCAGGCGAGGACGAAGGAATAGGGTCTCCCGTCGCCATTCTGAAGCGATCAGGATGTCGCGGTGTCGAGGCGTCCATATTGTCTCAAGATTTCAAGAAACGCGATAGAGATCAATTCAGACTAGAAAAGGCTCTGGTAAAGATTCAAAGAAAATGCATAATAAGAGGGGAGAAGGAGGGAGAAGACCGACAGAGAGAGAGAGAGAGAGAGAGAGAGATCCAGAATTCAATTAAATCGAAGACGCGTGACACGCGCGCCGGAGCTAAAGCTTCTTCTTCCAATCTCTCTCTCTCTCTTTTTTTTTCACCTCACTCGACTCGCCTATTTTAGTCTTATTTTTAATTATTAAGGCTATTCTTTTCCTTTCTCAAATTTGTTTCCTTCTTTCAATACTCTTCACCAGAATCGCATTCACCATGGCTGATCCACAAGACGTTCAATCTCCCGTCTCGGAGCAAGAGAAACGAACTCAACTCGATGACTTGATCGCACGGGCTGCTGCAAAGGATGCGACCAAAGATCATGATTCTGCCTCCGAGTTATACTCCCAAGCTACCGAGCTTCAGGCCGAACTCAACGGCGAATTGTCCCCCGAGAATGCCGATTTACTCTATGCCTACGGAAAGTCATTGTACAATGTGGCTGTGAGTAAAAGTGATGTCCTTGGCTCCAAGGTAGCCGGCGAGCAGCAGCCGCAATCCGGCACCGCATCTTCAACAAATACATCTTCCGCTGGATCGAAATCCACCAGTGATTCCCTTGTTCAAGACGCGATTGCCAATTCTATGACGGAAAAGTCGTCTTCCGCCAAGCGTGCAGAGAGAGAACCAGAGCCCACAGAATCCAAGCCATTCTTTCAGTTTACGGGAGATGAGAACTTTGTCGACTCCGAGGACGAGGATGAGGAAACCGCTGGGCAAGCCGAGGATGATGAAGAAGACGACGATTTCGCCAATGCCTTTGAGGTCTTGGATCTTGCCCGCATTCTGTACCTCAAGAAGCTGAGTGCTGCAGAGGAAAATGACGGGGGCAAAGGAAAATCGACTGTGGTGTCCTCCGACATCAAGCACATCAAAGAAAGAATCGCAGACACGCACGATCTTCAAGCTGAAATTTCACTGGAAGCAGAAAGATTCAGCGAAGCGGTTACTGATTTGCGAACTGTTCTCGAATTGAGAAACTCGCTGTATCCTCTAGAAGATCCCTCTGTTGCTGAGTGTCATTACAAGCTCTCCCTGGCCCTAGAATTCGCATCGGTCCAACAAGGTGGCGAGGAGGATAGCAACGATAAACCCAAAATTGATGAAGAGATGAGGAAAGAGGCTGCCACCCAAATGGAACATGCCATTGCGAGCTGCAAGGTCCGGATGGCCCAGGAGGAGAAGAAACTTGAGGCCGAGAAAGATGGGGATGAGGACAAGGCAACTGCGACAAAGCGAAAGATCGCCAATGTCAAGGAGATTGTCACTGAGATGGAGCAAAGGGTAAGTGTTTTCTCCGTGGTCTGTCTTTTCTACATATTGTTCGAATTCGTTAATAATGAACTAAATCAGCTTGTTGATCTGCGCCGACCACCTGTCTCGATTGAGCAGAATGACCAAGCCAACGAGGCTATGCTAAAGGGAGTTCTGGGTCAAATTATCGGTCAGTCCGCGACGGACCAGAAAGCTCAGCTTGATGCAGCTAGCAAGGGAGCAACAGATCTGTCTGCCTTTGTCAAACGTAAGCCTGCAAAGCAGGCATCCCACCAACCTGAAACTGCCTCAAAAAGGCCTGCCGAGGAATCTGCGGATAATGGCTCCAAGCGGTCTCGCGTTGATGATGCTTCCTCGTGAACAAGATTGTCTTGTGTCCTCTGGTTGAACCGGAATGTTCTTTCTTTCTCTTTTATAAATCCTAGAACCCGTCTAAATTACCAGGGTGTTAATGAATTCAATGGATCATATCCCGTACGAAAATGTCGGACTTTCCAAAAATAAAATAGATCATAGATCGCGAGCTCTTGTTTGCTGATGTCATAGTGGATTCGTATCCAATGAAAGAAGAAGAGAAAAGAAGATAGTAGGAAAAAGACAAAGAGATCAAGGTTGTTCAAAAGGGTATCATGTCACATTCTGCAATGGCCTCATCCCACTAGGTTCATCCCCCGGATTTCCTACAGCTTATGAGATTCCCCACATCGCAGGACGACGTTTAATATCACGGTTTCTTCGGCGTGCAGCAAGTCCAGGGCTCCATATTCCGGCGAACAGGTCCTCGCACTCATCTTCGTCCTGGCTGTCAAACTCGGTATCTGCTGTGCTAGACTCGGTTTCATGTTGGTGATCGGCTTGCACAGTCTGATCCACACCAGGCGGAGATTCCCAACATGAAGAGGCGGCAATTTTCTTAGTTTCCAGAATGAACTTGCCAACCTTGTACCGCTGTGATTCTTCTTCCGCTGCAACATACTTCCATCCCAGGACACTGTCACAGAATGTGCAGCTAACATCGCTGACTGTATGTGCTCCCGTTACAAGCTGACGAGGGACTGGGCGCTGCAATATCGTATTGGGGAGTGAGGCTGTTGGCGAAGACGAGGCGCTGACCGACACAGCAGTAGCTACTGGATCCGCCGACACAAGATAGGCACGGCCATGCCGACCTGTAAACCCTTTGCTAATAATTTGGGAGGTCCAGCACAGATGTGATGCACAGCCTGCACAGCGCAGATAGGAAACATGGCCGTCGAGATACTTCTCGGTCTTTGTGTTTTGGGGTCTATGGTCCGTTGGAGTAAGCCCCGCACTGCGTTTTGTAGAAAACACAGCAGAAAGGAGAAATTTGGGGAACTGGAGAGATTTGACACGCTCCCTCGACATTCTGGAAGATTTTTAACCCGGAGGCTTCACTTTGAGAGGGCCTTAAAAGGCCAAGGTTGGAAGTGATGCCCAGGTCAAGAGGTGAATTTAGGTGAGGTCATATATGACTTATCTCTTATCTTATCCGTGCGGCTTTTTTTTCCCCCCAAAGCGGGGGAAAGTGACAATTCTCATTAGAGTAGACATACATTACTTATATATATATATAAAACACAATACGCATGGAAATTAAATGAAAATAATGAAGCGATAATCGATATTCCATACTCGGCGTAAAAGGATATTTGCCTTGTGTAACAAGCTCAAGCATCAAAATGATCAAGATACAAAAAAAAAAAAGATAAATAAACTCCAATCCAAAACGATGTAAACGAATCATGGATGTTATCTATGATGTTATCGCTAGACTTCAGCAACCAAGAAAAGCCATTTATTACTAAGGCATGACCCTTGGTCACCGCGTGAGACCCAGGGTGCCAAGGTGGTGAGGTTGAATCCACACCATCCTAGGCTTCGCACGAGCTCCATTTCATCTGTGCGCTGGGAGCGACTGACACAGGCAACTATTTGCGAGCACCCAAAGGTGACAATATCGGCAAGTTCAAACAGAGCGATCAAGCTGAGGAGGGCGAAGGTCAGCGGATGAATCAAAAACACATGGAGGCCTGCCACTAAACAAGAGGGGAAAGCCTTGGCTTGTCGCAGAGATCACGAGGGGTGTACATACCCTGACTTGAGGCCGTGTTCAAGTGCACGGTCCTCGAAGAAAACGAACAATGTCCGCTCCTTATTGTGTTCAGCCACAAATCCGCGGTAGATAGCATCACTAGAGTAATCCCACACTTCTATCCATTGCTGGATCCGATCATGCTGGTTCCCGATTTGATTTGACTGGATATTTTGGAACGCATCCATCCCCAGTGACTCCTGTCCCACGGAATTCCTCTCACCCAGGAATGTCGCAGACAGTCTGTCACAGAAGAGTCTCTCACACTCTTCCGGGATGTTATGCGTTGCCTCCCCCTTGTAATCTGGCTTATTTCCAGGCCAGATTCGTTCCGCGCGGGAATCGAGGATGTCGTGGGGAGGACTTAGAAGAGACGATTTAGTCCCCGAAGGGACCTCAGGGATACCACTGTACCCCTAAATTTGAAGATTAGATCTCGAGCAACATGGATGCGATTTGGGGTTACGAGATACTTACCGGCGCCCAGGGTAGTGCAGTAGTGGAAGCCGCGGACCTTGGAGGTCAACGACTCAGCACTGTAGCAAGTAGCGAGAACGGTGCTCTGGGAGTCTTGGTCGAGGAACCGCTGCATTTGATTGGAATTACTACTGTGGTTATTCATATATTTCGCCATGATAGTTGATCTTTCAGGTAATTGTTCTGAGAGGGATTTGATGAATGGTTGTAGGTCAAGATATCGAACTAGATCGAAATTTGATATTTGAAGTAAGTGGAGAAGACACGATGAAGACGGTTGTTTGTTTTTTGGTTTGATGAGGAAGAATCCGAATGGTCTTGATGTTGAACAGAGGGAAGTGAGGGAAGTGAGGGAAGTTGGACGGTGTGGACGGATGTGGACGGTGGAATTAGAGACGGTGTGAGTCGGGCGCTTTTCCCCAGTCACCTGACCCCCTCTCTCCCTCATAGAATTATAGTTTTGATTCTATTCCCTCACCTTTTCTCATATTAGTTATTATTATTCTGACTTTTTCGTATCGTATACATGATTTCTAGCCATTCAATTCTATAAAAAGTGTGTGATCAAAGCCAAGTTATAAAATGATCGGAGTATTAATGCCCAACGGAGAAAACGGTGTGAGATCAAAGGTTATACTTATTTTTTACCACGTTCGTATACACCTTGAAAGGCATATATTAATGCCTAAGCCCTGTCAAGCCCTAGGGAGTGCTTAAGAGAGAAAATGATTAAAGGTTGGATTATTCTTATTGCGGCTATGGTAGTAGTAGTACACATTCCGAAGAAGGTAAAAAAAAAAAAAAGAAAGCTCTCAGGATGACATGAGAGAATGAGAAAGAAACATAAAGAAAGGAGGGGAAAAAGCCGCTCTAGATAATATGCATATTCACAGTGTACTAGGAAAACCATAATGCAAATCCATATAAGCCATGGTCAGCACTTAGCTATTCAGAGCTCCCTGTAATCGCTAGGCCGAACTCGTCGGTTTCTAGCCTGATGACGTTGCGGATTCACAGGTTGACGGAAATATGGTGAATCTTCTTCCCGGGAGTATGGTGTGCTGAAAGTCGTTCGCTGCTGATTTGAGAAGTTGTTCATTCCAGAGTTTGGTCCCTGGAAGCCATTCTGGGGCATGGGGAACATCATTGAAGGGTCACCATTGAACATATTGGGAAATCCGTTGGGCATGGCACCATTGCTTTGATCGAACATTCCAGCTTGAAGGGGATTGAAAGGCATGTTCATGGGATTCCATCCTGGGCCCATGCCACTGGGAAATCCATTGGCAGACGCCATCGCCATGGGATTCATAAACCCCATGGCTTCGTTGCCGAATCCAGGAGCCGAGAAAGGCATCATAGGCATGCCTTGCATTGGTCCAAAGCCGTTGAAGGGCATATCCTGATTATTAAAATTTGCTGGGGTAACACCAGGCACACCGTCTTGAACGCTATTAGCCTGGGTCGGAACGTCGGAATGACCGTCATCTGCCTTCTGTTTCTTTGGCACATTACCCAGCTCGGAGTTTGCATTTTCATTCCGGCTGGTAGGCTCGTCCTCAGCAGGTCTTTTCTTGGATTGTGTGGGCGCCGTCTCTTGAATCTGATTGGCTGGGCTCTGCTCTTTGTTGGTGGGAGATTCCTTGGGCTCGGTTTCGGAGATTTCGGGGACAGGAGTACCATCCGTGCCTGCGGGGATCTTTTCCTTCTCTTTCTTGGCTTCAGCCTTGTCGGCTTCATATTCCTTAATTTTTGATGCAGATTCATCATCGGGAGTGAGGTTATCAAGTAAGACCCCCTCGGTAGCACATCCCGGGCAAACAAAGTCACTTTCGATCAAGGCATTTGAAATACAATCATTGCAATATGTCCTCTGGCAACATGGTGTCTTTGTTGGCTCTAAAAACATCCTCTTGTCAATTGGGCACTCCAGACCTCGAGCTTGCAATTCTTTGCTCTCCTCGGCTGCTGCTGCTTCGGCTGCTGCCGCCGCCGATGCCTTCGCCTTCTCTTGGTACAGTTCCCAGGCTGCTTTGTCTGGCTTTGCAATGACAAAATCACCATCAGCATTCACCATGACCCCGGTATTCCTTGAATCTTCAGTAGAGCCATCGGGGGCCAGGGATTCTGGTTTGTCGACTTTGGTTTGAAGTGAGCGTGGTATGCCAGTTGATCGCTTGACTCGATATTTGCCGTCAAACTTGGGGTCGTTATTCGTAGGGCATGCTTGGATCCAGTGACCTGCGTACGAAGGTTAGCGGTCTGTGGGTGTGGTGATTGAGCTAGAGACGCATACCTTTTTCCCGGCAACGATAGCAAAGATACCCTGGAGGCGGAGGGTGGTCGGGTATATTGACGGGTTTCCCTCTACCACGACCAAACGGTACGGGTGTTGCGCTAAATGAAATCAATATCTCCAATATGATCGAGAATCCAATTAAGAGTGCTCTTACTTTGCCATTTCTTGTTGTTGCTCCTGCCATTGGCTAGCCTGCAGGTTGAACAGAGCGTTGATCTTCTCTTCTTCTGTTTGTGCATTATTGAGTTCGAGGACGTTGTTGTTCACGGATTGTCCCGTTCCGGGTGCTACTCGGCTCATCGAGGGTTCGTTGCGAGGGGCACTGCGAGCATTGACTGGCATCTTGCCTGAAACATAACGAGCAGCACCGCCCTTCCCAGGGCGCGCGGCGGGCAATCGGCGGGCGATCACGGAAGTCGACCGAGGGATTATGGTGGTGTCATCGTCGTATTCTGTTGGATGTCAGAAGAATTCCTGTTAATGAGCAAATGGAGTATATTGGAACAGAGTAACATACCCTCTCTGGTGTCCTCGTTGTAGATCGACAGCTCAAAATCACTCCCATCGCCCAATCTACTTTGGCTGATAATCTCTCTTTTGAGCTCAAAGACCGAAATACCAGTGCCATCGAAGGTGACCCTTGAGGGTTCTTTCTGGGACTTGAATTTGAAATGAACGGACGATGACATTGTATTCAATTTGGGACGGGAGGTGACGCAACAAAGATGGCCGCGGGTGTATTAAGACCCAGATTTAGAGGCAGCGCCGCCGTGTACAGTGAGCAATAAGGGATAATAGAGAGGAAAGAAAAACTCGTGAGATGAAGTGAAACTGGTGTATCACCATTCACAACAACAACAAAAAAAGGTCGGGAAACAGATTTTATCTGTTCAAATGACAGAGAAAGCACGAGATATGGTTTTTTTTTAGAAAAGAAAGCAGGGATCAATAGACCACTGAGACAATGGAATGTGTGAATGAATCTTTTTGAATGCTGAATGGTGAGTGTTCAGGTCACTGCATACAAATGGGAGATCAAAGAATTGATGAATACGATGATCGAAGGAACACTGGCGCTGAATAAAAAAGGTGTATTCAAGAGAGATTTGATGGTCTGCCCCGTCCTTCAAGTGATTCGCAGAGCCACCCTAGCACCCTGACCTGTGTGATTGGACCTATCTGGAGATCCTTGCAGACACCAAATCCAGTTATAGAGAGACCCTGTTAGAAATGAGCAAATCCACTGTCAAACAAGACCGTGTCACAGTTGTTAGGTAATGTGGCTTGGTTGATCACGAGACGGAGTATCATCAAAGGATAAAACAGAAGACCGAAATTTAGCAAGAGGGAAGTTAGGGGGGAAAATAATGGACGCGTGGGGATGGTGAGGGTGAGAACTTTTTTTTTCGTCGCACCGTAGGTTATTGACTGGGGGAGAAGGAGAAGGTGAAGTGGCAAGTGAGGAAAAGTCAGATGATTTGGGTCCTGCTTCCACCGCCTTCTAGACCGCTTTGGGTCAGTAATGGTTTAGGTTAACTACCACGTGACCTCCCCCCCAAAAAACTAGGTAATATATGTACATATTGTATCAAGTTAAAGTGAAGTGGAAGTGTATCTTAACTATTTCATAATCATTCTAGCACTGCCTACTATACCCTGTGGCACCGCGGCCCTTCAAGTATCAAGGGCATGGAATCCATTATCTCAAACATATTTGTAGATTAAACTGTTTTTGTGTGAACTTCATTTGAACTGCATACATAGTGATCTTGGTTGATGGCTCCGTCCTCATGATCTCTATCATCTATTCTCGTATAAAAACATGAAAGCTGCAAAAGATACCCATGTAAGAATATCACAACTTCGACGCAGCCGAGTCATTAGATCTCAGCCTCAAATTGGCGGACAAGGAATCCCTCGGTTTGCAGGTGGTCCTTCACTTGAGTCACGGTATATTCACCGCGGTGGAACTGGGAAAGGATTAGAAAGTCTGTTGCGAAAAAAAAAGGATACTTGGAAGAATATATACTTACCATTCCTGCTCCCAATGCTGCATCAGTGGTGGTTTTGTTGAAGACCTCTGCAAAGTGCGCAGGTACTCCAGCCCCACTTGAAGCAATGACGGGAATCTTGATCGAAGCTTTGACATCTCTGATCAATTCCAGATCAAATCCAATGTTGCTTCCATCTTTATCAATGCAATTCAGAAGAATTTCACCAGCTCCCATGGCCTCAACAGCCTGCACAAGTTGCCGCACATCGATATCGCGAGTTTCTCTGCCACCTTTGACGGTGCACTGATACCAGCAGAAGCTTTGCCCATTTGAGTTGGGGAACTGGGTCTTAATTGTGTGGTGGTGGGTGTCTTCTGGCTTATTCACATATACCCGCTTGGGGTCGACGCTCACCACAACAGCCTGTTTTCCATAGGCCTTGGATATCGTCTCGATTGCTGTTTGGCCACTCAACTTCTCACCGGCGTTGTAGTAGTCTTCAGCGGCAAAGACAGAATCGGAGCCAACACTGACTTTATCGGCTCCAGACTTGAAATACATCGTTGCCACATCCAGAGCAGGGACCCGGGTGCCATCGGTGTCGACGGTGTCTTTGATTCCTCCACCAATGGTCAAAGGCACAAAGACCGTCTCCGATGTTCGTCGCAGAATTTCAAGCATGGGCGTATCAGCAATGGGACAGTTTCGGAAAGAGGTGATGTTCAAAAAGGTCACTTCATCTGCCCCTTGCTCGTAATATTTCTTAGCCATGTCAACAGGCTTACCAAGGTTGCGAACGCTGCCGCCGGCGTCTGCCCCACTCTTCTCTCGGACATCATATTGGTCACCCTTGGTGACAACCAAGTCACCAGAGTCGTTTGTCCGAACATCAAGGCAAGCAATAACGCGACGAGTGAGACCATTTTCTTTGCCAGTGACCAGGTCCTTTGAGAGCGACTGGAATTGATCGCCATTCAAGAATGCGCGTATGGCCCGTAGCCCAGCCACGCCACTCTTCTCCGGGTGAAATTGGGCGCCAAAAATGTTACCCCGACTGATAGCACCGATGAACTCTTCCTCGCCATATGTGGCTGTAGCCACAGACCAGCCGTCACTTTCCAATACACCCGGGTTGTAGGGGGCGGCAAAGGAGTGGACGTAATAATACTTGCTGGTCGGCCTCAGCCCATAAAAGCTTTCATATTTTGTGCCATCAGATCCAGTGTTGATTGCGGAATTCCATCCAATGTGCGGTACACTCTTCGAGGTATCGTCGAATTTTTGGATGCGCATAGGAATCACACCAAGCCCTGGAACGTCATTGTCCTCCTCTGAGCCCTGGAAAAGGGCTTGCAGACCAACACAGATCCCCATAAAAGGCTTCCCTGCTTCGATGTGCTGTCGGATAGGCTCCAAGAATCCTCCTTTCTCCAGTTGGGAGAGACAATGGCCAAAATGGCCAACACCAGGGAGTATCAGTTTCTAAAATCCCATGGTTAGCGATGGCACGATCGTGAGCCAATCATGGTGGAATTTGTCCGGAGCCTTTGACTAACATCAGCATTCTTCACATCCTCCGGGGATTTAACCCATTCGACATCATATCCGACTTGGTTAATCGCATTGACCAAGGAACGGATGTTTCCCGCAACGTAGTCCAGCAAGTGGACGGTAGGCATGGCGTAGGGCCTTGGGCCAAAATCACAACGGTGATCGCAGCTGACAGCGGACAGGGTATTGGACTATCGAGGTTGAGCTACCAACACAGTAAAGCATCCAGCTATAAAGACCGTCGAGGGGTGCTTGAGGACCCCGCCAAAATTCGCACGCTGAGTCATACCTGTTTTTTTTCTGCCAGACAAAATGCGGAGAAAAGAGGTACATTGGGGTACCCCTTTAAAACGTAAAGTTACTATGTAATCTAGGTTCTTTTTGTGGTTTATAAGTACCCGTGAGTCATACATAACTAGCATGTGCATACTGTCTAAGGAGTAGCTCTGGAGTTGTTTTCATAATAACAGCCCTAGGACATTTAGTTTCCGTCAATAACCTCCTCTTTAATTACAATGTCATCTGGGCAAGTTACTTCGTACAACAACTTTGACATGGCCCTAGGGTGGTGCAAATGTTTAGTTACTGATGCAGGTGTTTCTCTTCACACTAAGGTTGGGTTGCCCTGCGCCTTCACTGTCATATTGTAGGTTATTGGTTTTCGGTTGTAACTGGTACCTCGGATGCTTGAAGATAGATGAGTCCATTTGTAGGCTGTAAGCTTATAGTTAGTTGTGTATAAAAGAGGTGAGGGGTGTAGAGGGAAGATTAGCTACCGGGTGGAATTGTCGTAGCCGTACGCCTGCTTCTTGTAGGATAGCTGCACTCTGTAGATTCAAATTGAATTAATTGGAACCCTTGGAAACAGACAAGCATTGACTTACATCGCTATCCATGTTGTACCCTTGAGAGTAAACGACCTCCGAAATTCCAACTTGGGCTATCTTGACAGTACATGTCAGGCAGGGACATCTACAAATCCAGTAAGATTTTATCTTTGGCACAGTTCAGTGAAGAATGAAGTACACTTACGTATCGCAGTAGAGGATCGCCCCCTCTCGAATCCGCTCTCGGCCTGCTTCCAGTAATGCGTTTTCTTCAGCGTGAAGGCAAAGACAGGTTGAGAGACCGACTCCTCCTCCATCCCCGCGATTGCACCGTGGACCTATAAGGATTTCTAGTGAGCTAGATGAACAATAGGGCTACTGGGATTATTCGGTTCTGGTCAGCATCGTACATCCACCTTGGTTGCAGTTCTGGAGATGCCGTGGTGTCCCATTGTATCCCGTGCTGATGACACGACTCTCCCGAACGAGCACACATCCCACTCTTCTTTTCATGCAGTTGCTTCTTTGTGCGGCAAGAGAGGCCAGTTGCATAAAATATTGGTCCCAGTTTGGCCTCAGTCGTTGTTCGTCTGCTAGGTCGAGAGTTTCCAAAGCTGAGTGTAGCTCTTCCAGAGAAGAAGAGGAGTTGAATAGGCGCAACTGTGCTTTGTCGGTCAAGTAAACACGGCCAATATCCTTATCGTAAAGATTATGGTCGTTCCACATTACGAACTTTTCGAGCTCAGGCGGATCCAGTTGTCTTCTCCAACATCTTTTTTTTTATAAAAGTAAAACAGTCAGCTCCCGGGCTTCAGTCAGACGTAGCATCACGAACCTGTCGGCAAATCGTTTCCATCGAAGGCTAACTGGCGCATCGACGCTCACAAGGAGGAAGAAGGGGCGCAGGAGGAATCGATCTAGGGTAGTGGCATCTGCAATGTCTGTGGTAACCCAGCGTTCTTGCCATCTTTTTGTCGCAAAGTCGAGTAGAGAGTCGGGGTCTTGAAAGGTAAGTTCTGGCGACTTGGGGTCCTCTTTCTTTCTAATTTCCGACGCCTGCAGTCGCAGGTCATCCCCCAACTCAGGGATATGAGATTGGGATTTGCTAGCGAGTTCAAGAAGCTGAAACCCTTGCTGAATCAGGTACTCGGCAATCGCATGTTTGCCAGCGCAAATGCCTTTTGATGTATATCCTCGTTAGTTCATCCGGTGTGGGGGTGAAGGATTGATTTGCGACAGTTATCTGCTGACCTCCACATAATCCGATGAGCATTTTCAATTGTTGAATACTTGTACTGTGGAAAAGAGGAAAAGAGGAGAAAAGAGGAAAAGAACAGAAGCAGAGTGCCCCGGGTGGGGCAGAGCGAAGTGAAAGTCGCGACGCGATCTTATCAGCCTGATCTTATCGGCCTAATAGGGAATGTTCTAAGGATGGAATTCCAAAAGTTAGGCCGAGGAGATAGTACCTATGTAGGTATTGTATAAGTATGTATTCTAAGTAGTGTATATAAATAATAAATACACCAGAGACACATATGTTTATGTAGATCGCGTGTTCAGCATAAGTCAGCTGTTAATCTCACGAGGCAGTGATTGTAACCTGACCGATTTAATATGTACATAGAGTAGAGAGTGTAGATATATATACTGGCGAATAGGTCTTATGTCCTTAAATTCTTAAATATATGTAGATTTTTTTAAAATCCACTATTGTTGACCTTATAAAGCACACAGGTAACCTTGGGATTATCGATAAGCTCCCCCCCCTCTCTCTCTCGTGACATCAGACCCTTTCACCTCCTTTTACACCCCCACCCTAACTATTACATCCAACCTTCCAAGCCTGTATCATTCGGGGATTTGATACTCTCTTCTCTTTCTCTCTGTTCCTCCGAAATGCAGTACACACCGTTTGCTTCCGACATCGAATTACCTTTCTATACTTCACTGGCTTCCCATAAGATCAATCATGACAAACTAGATGACGCTGCCCGGCCCGTTCTGGGACTATACGAGATCCGTCCTTCTGATCCCGAGGCTGCGTCATGTCGAATCCAAATACATGGGAATGCCCTCACTAGCAGCGAGTAAGATAAAACGAAATTGTTCTAAACTTCTCTTCTAACAGCGACCTAGGGTCCCAGCTGGCTACTACAGAGCAGAGGGCATGATCAAAAATGTCAATACCGTCGAGGAATATCGAAACATGGATAGATCCCAACTGCTCCATCAAGCTGGACAAATGGTAGGAATAACCATAGTCAGTTGCCTTGGAGAGAAAAAGATAGATTGCTAATGAAAACTTTAAAGATATGGGATGCCATTCACGATGGCACAATACTTTCATGCCCCTCCTTACTATGCAGTTTTGTGATTGTATCTTTTGCAGACCTCAAAAAATACAAGTTTCACTACTGGTTTGCTTTCCCAGCAATCCACTCAGATCCTCAATGGGGCCCCGTGCAACCACCAGATCAAGTACTCCAGCCACACCAGGATCATGATATTGATAATCTGAAGGGAAAACACTTATCTCCACATGAGAGCACTGCCTTGGTGGAAGCAGTGCAAACATGGTCATATATTGTGGATCATCGACAACGAGGGTTCTTTTTGGCTCGAAAAGCCAGACAACGTTCCGATAACGTATCCTCAGGCGATTCCTCGACTAAGAGTACCCAACAAGATGGTACATCAAATAGCAACTGGCAGATAGCGTCACTCTCCGAATATGAAAATGGGTTTTTCAAGAATGTCGCTGCTGAAGACCGCTATTTCTGTTTCTCAGACCCATCAAATTATGAACAGGCCCCAGGGTGGATGTTACGAAACCTGCTCGTTCTGGTCAAGCAGCGATGGGGCATCGAACGGGTGCAGTTGATACGCTATCGCGACGTGCACGCGAAGCGTGATCAGGGGCGCAGTACAGTAATTCACTTAGGGTCAAGTTCAAAACAAGAGGCCCATACTCCGAAATCACTGCAAACCCCAAAGTTGTTACCGCTGCCAAAAGTGACCGGCTGGGAACGTAACTCGACTGGGAAATTAGCCGGGAGAATTGTCAATCTTACAGATTACATGGATCCCAAGAGGTATGGCGTTAATTTGGAGATACCCAGCCCGAAAACTTGATCAATGGAGCTAATTTTCCCCTAAAGATTAGCAGATCAGTCGGTCGATCTCAACCTCAAGCTTATCAAATGGCGGATCAGCCCGACGCTCGATCTTGAGAAAATCAAACACACGAAATGTCTCTTGCTAGGGGCCGGTACATTAGGTAGCTACGTCTCCCGGAATTTGCTGGTATGTAGATGTCAACTTCCGCGCTCGGAAACACAAGTTCTAATTATCAACTATGCAGGGGTGGGGCGTGAAGAAGATCACTTTCGTCGACAACGGGACCGTTTCATTTTCTAACCCTGTTCGGCAGCCACTATTCAATTTTGAAGACTGCTTGAACGGTGGCGTCCGAAAGGCACATCGGGCATCCGAAGCCTTAACCCAAATCTACCCAGGAGTAGAGACTACAGGTCATGCGCTCTCGGTGCCCATGGCAGGCCATCCTATGGTGGACGAAGAGGTGACAAGGGCCGATTTTGATCGTCTCAAAACACTCATTGATGAACACGATGCTATCTTCCTCCTTATGGACACCCGAGAGTCACGATGGCTGCCCACCGTGATGGGGAAGGCAGCAGGGAAAATCGTGATGAATGCAGCCCTAGGGTTTGATTCCTTCGTGGTGATGCGCCATGGTATCATGAAAGATGAAAATCCAGCTGAGCTTGGGTGCTATTTCTGCAACGATGTGGTGGCACCAGCTAATGTAACACTATCCAAAGGAGGGACCCGCTTTATACAGAGCTGACTGCAGAATAGTCTATTAAAGATCAAACTCTCGACCAGCAGTGTACAGTGACCCGCCCTGGAGTGGCTCCTATAGCCTCTGCACTTTTGGTGGAGCTTTTTGTGTCACTCCTTCAGCACCCCCAAGGCGCTACCGCACCGGCCCCCTTGACCCGCAACACTGAGCATGATGATCATCCCTTAGGCATCGTGCCCCACCAAATCCGAGGATTTCTCTCCAATTTCGAGAACCTGTCTGTCACCGGCAAAAGTTATCCAAGCTGCAGTGCATGCTCGGACAAAGTTGTCAGTGCATACCGCGAGCTGGGTTGGGACTTCGTCCGAAGAGCTTTGAATGAACATGGTTATGTCGAAGAATTGAGTGGACTAAAAGAGGTCAGTCAGTGCCTGTAAAACGACCCAATCCTAAACTGACACATATAAAGGTTCACGAGAAGGCGGAAGCAGCACTCGCCGATATTGACTGGGATGAGGCATCTGACAATGAGGAGATCGAGATCCTTTAGGCAGACAGCGTGATTCGGCTCTTCGGCTACGCTGTAATCTGCCGACATGTAAGTCCGAGACAGCTTTAGTCTCACGATTTTCGCTCTAGGCCAATGAAAAAGGCCTCCTTGGATTCCTGCCAATTGCTTTAGTCGGTGGATGTGTATAAATTGGGCAAGGCAAATCATACACTGCGAGATGATTCGGGTTTTAGACGATGAACCTTTTTGAATAATTCCTTCAGCTGGTGCTCCAGTTCTTTATCTTCGGCGCCTTGGTAGAATTTGCAGACGAAATGACCGCCTGCTTTTAAAACATCCGAACTGAAGCGCAAAGCCGCATGGCAGAGGTCCTGCGTAAAGTCAGAAGGGGTTCACACCTATCAACTGAGTAACGAGAATTTATACCATGCTTCCAGCATGATCTCTGAAACTGACACCGCTGGTGTTCATCATCCTATTATAAGGAGCACTTAGACTTCGTTTCCAGAAACCGGAGGTCTGGTGCCAGGGAGCAGACATATCGCTGAGAACTACATCTACCGTTCTTTCAAGTATTTTATCGCCCCTCGTATCCGTCTTCTCGGCCTCGATAGTGCGTTCAGTATCCGAATTTGGCTCCAATAGACTGGCACTGGAATTGTCCAGAAAGCCGGGTTGGCGCGGCCTGCCTCTGTCTGGACTGCGGAGAAAGTCTCGGATGTATGTTTGGATTTCGGGTGCGAGGAAATTGCCTTGGATTGTAGACACTCCTTTCGGTGGTTGAGCTGGGATGATATCGACGCCGAGGACTCGACCATGCGGTTGGGTACGGCTTGCAGCAACCTTCTCTGGCAGTTAATCACGGCCCATTTGACAGAAAAACGGGAGTGGATAAGTCAAAGGCAAAAGAGGAATGGTCGACACACCTGCGACCACGACCCTGGAGCATAACCCTAAATGAAACGAATTAAACAACAATTCGAGTTCAGGTTGAACGACTAGCATACTAAGTCAACAACTGTCTGCCCAGCCTTGAAGATTCGATATTTTTCATCAATCTAACGACAGATGCCAGTATGTCAGATCAACCCAGGTAAAATAGAGTAATGCCAGTGCTGGATTACCTGTAGCAATTTGAAAGCAGCACGGCTTTTCAGCCCTTGGACAGCTGCCTCTCTGGTGAACTGGTCCTTTTGCTGCCGGGCTTGCCAGCGCTTGGATGATGCATGTCTTGCTTGACCAATTGCCTGCGGGTGACAGGCATTCTGCGAAAATCGAATTGAACGTAAAACAAACATAATGCGAATTGAATAATGTCAGGGGAAATAATAGGAGTCCTGAGAGCAAGAAGCTTTCTAGTTCTGCCGGCAAAACAGATTGGACCGCCGAACTTCCGAGTCGGACAGCTCTTAACTATTTAACTTGGACGGATATTCTGCCTACATCATACACATGTACATACAACTTAGTTATAATATACACTATGTAGAGTCTGTACCAATAGAAATGAGTATTTCTTCTGATATATCCATTAAAACCGTTTGCGATCTTTCTTCAAGGGAGAAAATCCCATGGGCGCTGCCCCAAGACCAAGCGCCCGTGGTAGACTAGTGGTACCAGGCTGTGTTCTACTCCCCAGCGTTGAAGCCCGACCATTTCCCATTGCAAGTTTTCGCGCAAATTTCTTATTGAGTTGAAGCTCTTCTTCTTCACCCTCCTCCTCAAACAAACTCCGATCCCGCTGGCCACCAAGTTTGCGTTTTTTTGGCTTGGCCTGTTCATGCTCACACTGCTCGTGTAATTCATCGGTCTCAGTGGCTGGCACCCTGCGATCTACGCGATGGGTTGGTTTCTTGACCTCGTTGTTCGGCGCTGAGACAGGAATAGCGCCATCGCGTGCCCTTGATTTAGAGAATTTGGTGATTGGAATGCGGTCTTCTGTTGGAGATAGTTGGCGCCGGAGGGTCGAACCCATACGCTTTGATTCCCCAAAAGTGCTCTGCTTGCCAAGTGGTCCACGAGGAGTGTCGTTATCTCCAAGAATATCGTCTTCGTCTCCGACTGAGCTCATTGGCGAATCCGAAGGTGCCCCTGTGCGGTTCAGGAAGGGGGTGATGGAAAACGCCGACTTATCACCAGGCATGGCCGAATCCCTCTTCAGTTTCTCTTGCACACGAACAGCCCCAGGGGTTGCAATCGTCACGCCGGCATGCCCACTCGGACCAGGGCGCTGAAGCGGGACTGTTCGAGAACTGGATTCAGAGTCATTTCCTGCGTGTGATTTGAGGCTGCGTCGCTGTTGGATTTCAATCTGGGTTTCTTGGAGCTTGTCCTTTGTTGACCGCAATTGTTGTTTGAGCGAATCGATCTTTCCTTCAAACGTCGCCCGCTGATTGGCCCATGTCGAGTTCTGATGGTGGTTGTCTCGTTCCTGCTGCTGTTTGGCTCGTACTTCTCCCGCTAGCTCATTCCGCAACTCTTCAACTCGGGCAGAGAGCTGGCTGATCTCTGTTAATTGCTGTGATCCCTTGGCCTGGGTACGTTCGTGGGCATGTTTTTCATTGTCCAGTTGAAGCTCCAGAGTGTTTATTTGCCGTTCCATGTCATGTTTCTCGGAAACGATAGCTTGATACGATGCATTTTGCGCTTTGAACCGCTCTAGCTCTGACTGCAGAGTCGAAAAGTCTCTGGAGAGATGAAGTTTCTCTGCAAGGACAGTATTGTAACTGGTCGAACTATTTTTCTGGGCCGAAAGTTCTTCCTGTTGCTGTCAACATGACGGATTATGCATCCAGCCCCTACATCAAGTTAAAACTTACTTTGAGTCGGTTAATCTCACTCGAGGATGCCTGTGCTTGAAGCTCCAAATGATCAATTTCCTGGCAAGCCTCCTGAAGTTGAGCACATGCCTCTGAATCAGCACTTGTGAGTCCCAAAAGATGCCCATTTGCTTCCTCCAACTGGGATCGGAGAGCTTCATTCTCGAATTTTGAGAGCAAGAGCTCGATGCGTCGTACGCGATCCCTCTCGCCATCCAGAAGACGAGCGGAATCCGAAATAGTCTTCTCATACTCCTTCTCTAAACGCATAGTCCTCATGGACATTTCAAACTGCATGATCAAGTTAGAAGCTTGAGCAAATGCCCATCAATCCAGGGAAGCCACATACATCTAAGGCGGATGCTTCTTTGGCCATTGCCATGACGACAGTGTCCACAATAAAACAGCAGCCCTTCGATATAAGAAAATAGAAGGGAATGGCCTATAAATTAAAGTATGCCTTTCCAGAGCAAAAGAAATACCTAGGTAAGATATGTCGTGTTGTATCTAATGTCCAAAGTATATGATATAAATCGTCACAAAGGACGACGCGCTGGTCCATGGGTGTTTTGGCATCGCCCCGAGTATATTAAGTAAGCCGATATGGCCACCCGATTACGTTGATAGTGGACACCTAGACTTTATCACCTCAAACGTGTTCACACGTCTTCAATTGCAACCGATTGATAAATTTTCAATCAATTGCACTTTATAACTAACCTCTTTAAAGCTGTCCAGCTCCTTGGAATGTCAAAATGAAGCTCTGGACGGCCCTTTTTCTCCTTTTGTCGGTCGTGTCCGGCGTCCTGTCTGCGAGCTCAACACCGGACAAGTTTGCAAGATACCAATCCCTGTCTCGTTCGGGACCTGTTGATCTTGACAGTGCATCATATGAAGACCTCACCTCGGCACCTCGAGATTATTATGCTGTGGTTATCCTGACTGCCACGGATCCTCGCTTTGGCTGCATCCTATGCCGCGACTTTGAATCTGAATGGGACCTGATCGCCCGAAGCTGGACTAAGGGCACCAAGCCTGATGATCTCAAGGTAGTCTTTGGAACACTGGACTTTGATAATGGCAAGGCTGTTTTCCAAAAGGTAGGGCATCTTTACTCGAAACTTAAGTTATTTGACATGCGACTAACCTAACCAGCTCATGCTGCAAACTGCACCCGTACTCCTTGTCTTCCCTCCTACCATCGGTCCCTTTGCCAAGGTTGAAGGGAATCCCCTCCGGTTTGATTTCACAGGGTATGTTTCTTTACCAAGGCTCTTGCGCCGAGGCCCTATCTCACTGACACATCAATCCCAAACAGCCCGATCTCAGCCGACCAGGTCTACTCTTGGATTGGACGTCATTTTCCTGAGGGCCCTAAGCCTCAACTAGTTCGACCCATCAACTACATGCGGATTGTATCAGCGATCACAATTCTGATGGCGGTTGTGACCGCGATTGCGGTCCTTTCTCCCTACCTGCTACCAATTATCCAGAACCGAAACCTTTGGGCTGCAATCAGCCTTATCGCTATTCTTCTGTTCACAAGTGGTCAAATGTTCAACCACATCCGAAAGGTTCCATATGTTGCTGGTGATGGCAAAGGTGGTATTAGCTATTTTGCTGGTGGATTCCAGAACCAGTTCGGGATGGAGACTCAAATTATCGCTGCCATCTGTAAGTGATAGTCATGGGGCTCATTGATACTGAGCGTTATTCCCATGCCAAGTTCCTGGATTAACATTTTGCTCGCACAGACGCCGTTCTCTCCTTTGCTACGATCGCACTCGCACTGAAGGTTCCCCGGATGGAAGATGTCAAGGGTCAGCAGCTGGCTGTCTTGATCTGGGCAACTGTTCTTTTTGCAACATACAGCTTCCTTCTCAGTGTCTTCAAAACCAAGAATGGTGGCTATCCATTCTATCTGCCTCCGTTCTAGAACGTTCAGGAGTCTATCTTATCAATGGCCTGAAGACGGCAACACCTGGAAACATAGTGGTCTACAAGCTATCATTGACATCCTGGTGGCTAGGCATCTCTAGGGCTTCCTGTATATGATGACAGAAGTTGGCAGGGGCCAGGACCACTTGGAAGAAGCATGGTGCTTTGCGGATTTTAACCCATAGTGCCTCTTTTCCTTTGCCATGAAAATTTTTGCCTATCAAAGATATCATGGAGGGTTCTTTTAGACGAAATTTCACAATTGCCTATAGGCACACTTAACTATACCTAGACCTTGGGGGCTACTTATAAGCAAGTATACAGGGCCAAGTGGAATTCTAAGTAAGTTATATAGATTTATTGTAGATACCTATATGAAAAGTATCCCTTTTATATGTATTGACCTTGAAGATAGTTCTTGATTTCATCTGGCAGATATCTCTCCCATTCCTTGAAAGAGGCCCCACCTATGTGTTCACATCCTCTCCTTTACAACCCCTTCCCATATGAACCCTACACTTCCCGACGTCGGCTTGAAGTCTTGGTTTCCTTGATTTAAGTACACCTCATTGCGTCCACTGTCATAGCTGGGTTAAATCACGGGCATGGCTAAACCTGACGATGCCCGTATGGGCAAGATTCTGGCGTCATCAGCCACGGGCACAAGCTTTCTGATCTTGATTCAATTGGCGTCCAGAATCTTTACCTTTGCCTCGAACCAATTGATTTTGCGCTCCCTTTCACCGGTCGTACTGGGAATAGCAGCACAACTGGAGCTCTTCCAGGTTTCCATCCTGTATTTCTCGAGGGAAAGTATTCGGATGGCCATCCAAAGACAGCCTATTCCATCTTCGCCCGACAAAAAATCTTCCCTTGAAGCAGATGCCGTAGCGACAGACTCGCAATCTGTAGCGTCTCAAGCAGTAGTGAACGTGTCCTACCTGAGCCTCGCCCTTGGGATTCCTTCTAGTCTGATGTTCGCTATGCTTTACCAGCGCTTTGTCCCAGAGGAAGCATCGGAGACTGCCTTCTTTTACCACAGTGTCATCTTGATCGGAGCTGCAGCTCTCATGGAACTCAGCATCGAGCCCTTTTTCTCGGTAGTGCAGCAACATATGTTTTACGAGAAACGTGCTGTTGTTGAAATGCCAGCGGCATTTCTGAGAAGTGCGGTGACATCCTCTGCCTTTATATATGCTTCTCAAGTCAATTATGACCTCGGTGTGCTACCATTTGCTCTTGGTCATCTCAGTTACTCGCTGGCACTCATCTGTGGCTACTCGCTGGCCCTACTCAGAGGAACCAACACAACCCAGTTCTCTTTCTTATTGACACGTATACAATCCAGGTAAGACTGGCTTGATCTCATCCAAGCTATAGCACGGAGAACAACAAAGTAACCGTCTATAGTGACCCCTCTAACTACTTCCTTGGGCGGTTCTCACGCCAGTTAACGTCGCTTGCTGCGAATGTCTTTTTCCAATCTCTGGTGAAGCATTTGCTCACACAGGGCGACACTATGATGCTCGCAGCCCTTTCGGGGCTAGAAGATCAGGGCATGTATTCTCTTGCGTCCAACTATGGCGGGCTCATTGCACGGATCATCTTCCAGCCACTAGAAGAGAGCAGCCGGAACTTATTCTCAGCACTACTGAGCCACGATGTGGGCGAGAAGCTGAAGAATATCCATATCCGCACTACCAGAGATCACCTCGTAGATATTCTACGAGCGTACCAGTTGATGTCAATCTTGATATTCCCGTTGGGCCCAATGATGGTTCCTCGATTGTTGCATATCTTGGGAGGTCGTCAATGGGCTTCCCCCAGAATCGGGGACCTGCTCTCCATCTACTGCTATTACATTCCATTTTTGGCATTCAATGGGATTACTGAAGCGTTTGTGTCATCTGCAGCAAATTCGCAACAGATACGGAAGCAAACAGCGTGGATGGGTGTCTTTTCCGCCTGCTATGCCTTGGCGGCCTATATGTTCCTAGAAGTAGGGAACTTGGGTGCGTATGGATTGGTCCTGGCCAACATCGTGAATATGGTGGTTCGAACCTTTTGGAGTTACAGTTTTATCAAATCGTACCTCCATCGAAATGGATGTAGCCTGCACACGAGTGAAGTGGCCATTCGACCTGCTAGCTTCATTCTGTGTGCTCTGGTGAGCTTGTTCTTGGGCCGATTTGGCCGGGAATTGGGAATTATCAAAGCATGTGCCTTAAGTGGCGGCTATGCTCTCCTTATGTGAGTACTGACCTGACCTGACCTGATCTGATGTTGATTTGTTCTTAACGCCTAACGAAAAATAATAATAGAATCTATACAGAAAGGGAATATTTGATGGGTCAATTGACAAGGCTTCGTCACATGTTATCCTCCAGATCCTCCACCAAAGGTACCAAGTCGGAATAAATCCAATTAATCGTCAAATGTGATCTTTGTTGCTGTCTTGTCCATATCAACGTCCTTGTAAAAGGCACCGTAAACGTCGTGCTGCTTCTTCTTGACTGTTGTCCCAAACTTCAACAGCGCCTCTGGCACATCTTGCTTAGCTGCCTTGAGAACATTGATCAATCTATTTCATAATTAGCTTTGCCCTGATGATTTTTTCCGTTCAAGGATAGGAGAAATGAGCAACATACCCGCCAGAAAGTCCCTTGTCAGTTTCAGTAAACATGGTGATGGCAAGGCCCTCAGCCCCAGCACGTCCAGTTCTTCCAATTCGGTGCACGTAATCCTCAACGGTAAGAGGGAAGGTCACATTAATCACCAATTTCACGTTTGGGATATCGAGACCACGCGCCGCCACATCGGTTGCGACAAGAACGGTAGCATTGCCTTTCTTGAAAGCATCAAGATTTCGGAATCTATCTGATTGGTTCAAATCACCATGAATACCGGCGACTGCAAATCCCTTGTTTCTGATGAGATTCTCAATACGCATAGCCTCCTTCTTGTAGAGGCAGAAAACCAGGACTTTCTCGGGCGACGGATGGCCACGCTGGGATTTAGTGAGCAGTTGCACGAGTCGGCCCTCCTTGTCTCGGCCATCAACAACCTCGACGACCTGCTTGATCCTTGTGTTGGCTCGGGGATCCGCAGATGGGTCTCCGCCAATGGTAACAGTCACCGGGGTCTGCATAAAGGTTGCTGCAAGATCCCGAACCGACCGGGGCCATGTTGCCGTAAACATGACAGTCTGTCTCCTGGAGACGGGCATTGGCTTGACGATGTCCTTGATATCCTGCTCAAATCCTTTGTCAAGCATGCGATCCGCCTCATCCAAGACGAGGTAGTTGACCTTTCCAAGATCAATCGAGCCATCATTCTGGAGATCCTTGAGACGGCCAGGGGTGGCAACCACAATGGCGGCCTTTTGAAGAGCCCGACGCTGTTCATCTTTACCCACACCACCGTAAATGCATGTCACCTGAGTCTTCTCAGTGCCGCCAAATTTAACAAGCTGGTCGTAAATCTGCATTGCAAGCTCTCGTGTTGGTGTAATAATCACTGCCTTGGGTTGACAAGGCTTGCTTGACTTGGAGTCGATCAATTTCTTCAGACACGGCAAGCCAAATCCCAAGGTCTTGCCACTTCCAGTCTCTGCGATACCAATCACATCACGGCCAGCAAAAAGAAGAGGCCAGGTAGTGGACTGAATCGGTGTTGGCGCAGGGAAAGACTTCAACTGGGTGTACAGACCAGCATCACATTCGGGTAGGTGATCAAACGAAAGGATTGGGCGGAATTGGGAGGCGTCGGGTGAGGGATCAGAGATTTTAATCACGTTCTCGGTCAAGAAACTGTCAATGTCCGACTGAGGGATCTCAGATAGAGCAGACGCATCAGAATAAGATGCAGTCTTCTCATTTCCATTTTCCTGCTTATCTTTAGAAGCTTTTGCGGGTTTCTCGGACTTGGACTTTTTCTTCGGTCGCTGCTCAGTTGCCTCGAGATGGCTTCGCTTACCCATGACGAGGATTCTAGAAGGAGTATATAACAAAAAATTATTGGAATAAAAGATAAAGAGGAGCAGACTGGATTCTCTGCCTGGATTGTTCCAGCAGAAAAACAGGAATGGGGAAAAAAAAAAAAAAAAAAAATCCCCCCATGATATATTGGCGTTGGTTTCCGCCTTTGTTGTCTTACCGCCTTACACTCTAGAACATCCATGGATCTGTATGTATGTTTCTCATCCTAAAACCCCTGGGGTAATGCCCTGTCCAGGTGTGGAGTGATAGCCCGGGTTGCAGACTCATAAATAAGAGTATGATAAAATTACTAGTTATGGTTTTTTTTTTTTTTGGAGTACTAAATAGGCGAGAAAGAACCAACAGAAAGAAGCCATAAATGGAATGATCATGGCGCAGCTCGGGCAGCATAAAAGTACACATGAACATTGATAAAAAAAGCTCCGAGTGCATGTAGAAATAGTAAAGCTAGGACAGAGCTGGACAAAGATATTTCCTTACTTCGCCTGTACTCACTCAATGCTGTAGGAGTCAATGATGTTGGCAAGGCGAGAGGCTTCATCCGAGTAATTGATTGCTTGGGAGGATGAGACCTGATATCGCACACTGGATGGCATAATTAGTGTGAAGTTCACGTCATTAGAATTATTGTCATTCCATCATTCTTACCGCTGCTGGTCGCCGAAATTGTCCATCTGGGCTCGGCACCTGAAGATCCAGGTCTGGCAATTGGCTCCTTGGAAGACTTCACCAAAAGCAGTTGGATCGTCTTCGCGAAGTTGAGTTAACTCATCGGCCGTTGTGCCCATGATGTTTCTTCCAGTGTCATCAAAACAGCTCAGCCAAAGCTGGCCAGTATGGTCGCTGACGCTAATGGGCATGATGAAGCGATACTCTGGCTTGGGGTGGGTCTTATCACACCTTTCGCACCGCCACTGTCCTGGATCAAGTTCCGTTACCTTCTTGTTGCAGTTTTCAGAAAGGCAAGCAGGGTAGCACCAGGTGGAATCCTGCTTGATGTAGATCACAGTTGCTTTCAGGGAGAAGTAATCAGGAGTTTCAGACATGCCAAGCTGCTCTTCGCGAACCTGCGCAACGGTCTTGAGCCGATCTGTTTTGCCCGTGGAGTTGGTCGCATTTGACAATGAAGCATGGGATGCAAAGTTCTCCGATCTGCCTTGAGCGTCATACCAACCTCTGAGTCGGTGAGCCTCCCCAATATCAGGGTCAACAGTCATTGAGCCCGAACTTAGAAGACTCAGACTCCTTCCGCCAAAGTCAGAAACCTTGACTCCCTTGAAGGCAACAACAGACTCAGGCGCCACACTAAAATTGGTTGCAGTTGCACCCCAGATTGTCAAGCGGACAGAAAATCCTGTGTTATCGACCAGCGTAAGCTCACGTTTGTCATAGGGTTTGCCGGTGCTTTTTGATGTAATCTGGGAGGTCTCCCCAACATCCTTCAGCACGCCAATGACATCGGTGGTTGTGTCTTTTTCAACGGTCTGCAAATCAGAAACGGTGGTGAAGTTGAATCGAATCTGAGGGACATCATTTTGCTCCTCGGCCTATCATAAAATATGAGCGACGCATTTGGTTTGTAAAGAAAGAGATGTTACCTTCTCAACGATGGTATCTCTCTCAAACGTGAGTTCATAATCGTTGTTGAGATTTGTGAATTGTTTCTTGGCAATTTGGACCCGACAGGGACTCGAGATGTAATAAACACTGCCCTCCTGGAAGAGTTCATAGAGCATGTCACACTGTTCATTGAAACCGGTTGCCCGAATTTCACCACTGTCGTCCAGCAAATTCACACTGAACAGTTTACCCTCACCATTCTTGTTATGCCATGTTTTGATGCTGGACTTGCTCGTGCATCGCGCTTTCATCGTCCATTTGTTGGAATACGGGGAGATGGCTTCAATCGGGAAGATTGTGACATGAGCGGAGGAAGTAGACATAGGAGCGGACATTGGCTGCGCTCGGCTGTTTGGCTGAGCCTGTGCACCCTCCATCTTGGAGCCGTAAAACCCATTGCTGGATATCGTTGTCGGTTGAGCCACTTCCTCTTCCTCGGCTTTGACTTCAAGTGGTTTAGGCTCACCGATTTTTTCAGCCTCGCCCAGTTCCTTTAGAACTTCAAGGTCCAAGATGATGAGGATTCTATAATAGTCAGAACAATCAAAATTGATAGAGTTCCCTCACATACTTCTTTCCCTTGACGGAGTTTGATTGAAATGACTTGAGTCGCACGAAAGATCCCTTCCGGAGAGACCCATCCGTCACCACCGAGTTGGCTTCTTAAAGCAGTTAGTAGGCCCGATGAGTTACACAGAGTACTGAAAGGACAACACATACGAGTAGCAAGCATGGTTTGAACATAATTTGCAATATCACTGAAAACAGCCCGGTAACGTTCTGGTTGGTTGGGCTGAGCTGGCAATGCCTTGATCTGAACGCATTGAACAATCGGCTCTCGTACTTTGGGTTTAGTTTCATCAAAGATGGCACTGTTAAATAAATACGCGATTAATAAATATAATGCGATATAGGATCATTGTATCAAATGGATACAAACCTTAGAGCCCCAATAGTGACTTGGGATGCTGCCTCGGAAGCCATGATGATGAATTCAAATTTCAGTAATTGACACTGTCGAGAATGAAGTATTGGGAAAAGACTGAAAATGATGGAATGAAGGGATGGATCGGGGAAACAAAAAAAGAAGAAGTAGAGGTAGAGGTAGAAGCAAAGACTGAACTTGACAGAGCAAGTCCAGATCAAGTTGCAAAGTAGTTGTAGGACAAGGTTGGAAACGCGTGTTGAGAAAAATAACGCGTTAAGTGGCACAACGCCCCCCACCACATGACTTGGTGCCTCAGGATAATATTGATAACAGCACGTGCAGGCGGTGAGGAGCAACCCCACGCATCGTAGCTTTGGGTTGATCTGCGGTATCTGATATTCTCTCTTTTACCATCTTTACTTTCAATGGGATACTGTCACGTCTTCTGAAGTCTCTGTAAAAAGCTAAGAAACCTTGTTGGCACTTCGTTCTGAATTCCCGAGATACCCTCTCTGGATATGGCCTCTTGTGTCCATACCGGTGCTGCGGGTTTGTGACATCACCTTGATAATCGCAAATCGAGCTAATGGAGAACACTCCTTTATAGATCTGAATCCACCAGGATCCTCTCAGGCGGTTTATCGAGAAGATTGCACTCAGTGCTTTGATTCTATTGTATGCCAGCCACTTTGGTCCCTACACTACTCCACTGACTCTGACCTTGCAAGGACGATGATGCCGGTCTGAATGTTTGTCTCCATTGCTTCAATGGTGGATGTGCTGGAAACAGAGACCACGCCCTGCTTCATTACAAGAGATTTGGCCATTCACTGGCTTTGAACATTCGAAGGACCCCCAAGAAAGTGCAGGTATAGCGTCCAAACACTTCCTGAGATTGTGACCAATGATTCTCACACCCCTGATTTATAGCGCGACGAGCCTCCGCCGAAGATTTCGAAGCTTTCCATTGCAGCTGAAACGGAAGAGGATAGATATAACATTGCTACGTCAGTGGTGTGCTATTCATGCCCTCGGGACAATGTGGACAAAGCCAGTGGCAAGCTTCCCGCTGTCATTGAAGGTGTGATGACCGCGATGACTTTCTCAAGAAAGGAAGAAATCAAAGCTTGGGAGCAAGAGTTTGTTCCTTGCGAGCATACGCTCTGTCTGGTTCAACAGGACAACACGCAAGCCGCGTCGACGGGTATTGATTCCCTGCAATACTCAACTGGGCCAATGCTAACGAAATTTCAGATTCAAACCATTGCTCAGAGTGTGATATGGGCGAGAACCTATGGCTCTGTCTAGAATGTGGGAACAAGGGTTGTGGGCGAAGTCAATTTGGTGGAAGCAAGGGAAACTCACATGGGCTTACTCACGCAGACTCGACATCACATGCTGTGGCTGTCAAGCTCGGCTCCATCACGGCAGAAGGCTCCGCTGATGTCTACTGCTATAAGTGCAACGAAGAAAGAGTAGACCCTGAACTGGCGACCCACCTTGCGCACTGGGGAATCTACTTGGCTGGACGTGAGAAGACAGAGAAGAGTCTGATGGAAATGCAGGTCGAGCACAATCTAAAATGGGAATTCTCCATGACGACCGAGGATGGCCGGGAGCTGGCTCCAGTCTTTGGGCCTGCATTTACAGGCCTAGCGAATCTTGGAAACAGCTGCTATCTCTCTAGTATTATGCAATGCATATTTTCTGTGGCTGGATTTCGTGAGCGATACTATCAGGTGTCGGAAGAACCACCACTCTGCCAAGCACCAGCACAAGACCTTGAGACACAATTGCAAAAGCTCGCCGATGGTTTACTCTCAGGCCGGTATTCTCAACCTGATTCTCGCGTTATGTTGTCCGCAGACATCCCAGAAATCGCTCACCAGAAAGGTCTAGCACCAGCAATGTTCAAGTATCTTATTGGGCAAGGTCATGAGGAGTTTGCAACCATGAGACAGCAGGATGCATTTGAATTCCTTCTTCATCTATTCAAGTCGGTCAGCCTATCGAAGCACATCAGTCCGCAGATTAACCCGGTACAGGACTTTCGCTTCCAAGTTGAGCAGCGTCTTCAATGTTTGCATTGCAAGAAAGTCCGCTATAAAGTGGATGAGCAAGATAATGTTTCGGTTGCTGTTCCCGCACGTCCTGCTGCCACTTCTGATGAAACCGGAAAGCAATATGAATCTGTGGATTTGTCGGAGTGTCTAGACATTTTTACTTCGATGGAGGTCGTCGAGCTTACATGTCCTGCTTGTGGCAGCGAAGGTGGCTTTTCGAAGCAGTCGTCTTTCAAAACATTGCCTCGGGAATTGGTGGTCAATGCTCGTCGGTTTGAGCTCGTCAACTGGGTTCCTACAAAGTTGGATATCCCTGTGCTGGTCGACGATAAGCCACTAGATTTCAGCTCTTACCTTACTGGTGAGCATGATGCGAATGAGGAGCAACTTCCGGATATTGAAGAATCCACCGCGTTTGTCCCGAATCCGGAAGCGCTCGACCAACTTATGGGCATGGGGTTCCCTCCTGTGAGGTGTGAGAAAGCTCTGCATGCCACTGGTAACTTGGATCCGGAAACTGCCATGAATTGGCTGTTTGCCCACATGGAGGATCCAGGCATTGATGAACCGGTGGCCCTCGATCGAGTCGGCACCTCTAGTTCTACTGGGCAAGATGCGACAAAAATTGCCCAACTAGGAGATATGGGCATTGAGGCGTCTCGTGCCCAGCGAGCATTGGCTGCGACCGACGGGGATGTTAACAGGGCACTTGATTGGGTTTTCACTCACCCGGATGATGTGGTGGAGAAGGAAGAACCGAGTGTCGGTGATCTCGACGCACAGTCTCATAGTGGCTCGGTTGGTCTCACCAGCTTACCTGCTCGCTATGAATTAAGGTCGATTGTGTGCCACAAAGGCACATCTGTTCATGCAGGGTGAGTGGCTTGATATCTCTCGGTTCTCGTTTTCTTGAGTTAGACTAACACATGCATGCTAAGGCATTATGTTGCCGTGATTCGCAAAACATTGTCAGGTCAAAATGGCCTGTCATGGGTGATGTTCAATGATGAAAAGGTTGTCAAGTTCGAAGATATCGAAGCGATGAAGAAAACTGCATATCTTTACTTCTTCACGCGGGTATAGTGATGTTCTATGGTCCCTAGGTTCAACTCGGGTGCACCTATGTTGTCGTCTTGGGATATGGGCATGCGATGGGGTGGATAGATTAAATATCTATACTTCGTCCCTCTCTACCCTACATATCCATGGATGTTCACAGGTAATAGTCTTATCCGATAATATTCTCAGTCCCAGTATCATATCAATTGAATGTAGGATCCATGCGCATGAGAGTAACGTTTTTCAACACCTTCCTAATCACACATCCCTACTAGTCAAATGATATATATGTATTGAATTGTCGTTTTGACACTGAAAGCCTTTTGCCGCCTTTCTTCCGCCCTCTACCTAGCGATGAGGAGGGAAGAAGATACCTTAAAAAATGAGATCCGAAAAGGCATCTAGCACTCTGACTTATAAACAATTTTTGTAAACTAGCTTATAAATATAATAAACTTATTAGATTTTACCAGCCAGTTCTTTAACGAAAAGATTGTATTTCAACTAGAATACTAATTATAAGGAGTAAGAGGAAGGAAACAAAAGATCCTCTATGATATGATCCTAAACCTCTAGTAGAATCCACTTTCTGTTTCTACTCTCTAGATCGTTATACCTCTAGGCGTGTCTACACCTCAAGATGGCCCACAAATGGGCCCAAGCCCCTAGCCCATTTCTATGTATAAATATAGTCATGGCACGTATAAAGTAGCTGATTAATGGCTGTAATTTACGTATATACTAACATATATATTTAGTATTATTATATTATCATAGTAAGAAGTAGGAATTAAGTAGATATTATACTTATTTTGGAATTATGATGCTAGACTTTATACAAAATCACCGTAAAAAGACCTAGTTTGACCCGTGGTCTACGAATTTGTACCTCGGAGCATTACTAGGTATCAATATAAAGTCATTTATATATTATGGTTAATAGAATCACTGCTTTCTCTATAGGCAGTAGGTAATTGAAATACCTAAAAAAACAAGGGAAAAATGCATTAATTATGTAACCGCGATAAATTGGCATGTTTATATTATTTAGTTTATAGTAGGGGCCTATTATAGGCCCCGGTTAAATTTGTGGGCTTTCATTCCGGGCCCATTGTGACGTTGTCAAACTCGATTCGCTAGTTAGGAAGGAGGTACTTATCTAAAACGAAATATTATTAATAGGGAGAGAAGGTCTAAGCCTACGAACTAGCTATATATATCTCTCTCCTTCTCCGTTTATTACTAGTAGCCGGTAGTATACCTAAGCCTAGCTAGATAACTACCAAGTCTACTACGTTTACCCTATCTCGGCCCCTTACCTCCTAGCCTATTTATATACTTATTTACCCCCCTCTCCGGCTATTCTAGTACTCCTAGTCTATTAGCGGTAGCCTATTTGTATAGTAGGGTGTTACAGACCTGTCCGTCACTAATCAGTAGTGACCTACCAGGCATACCAATAGGCTATCAAGAGCCAACTAGCAAGATCTGTCGTTAGGTCACGTATAGCATCCTATACTCTAGCAACCCTAGGTATAGAGGAAAAGAGAAACTATAATCATACTTACTAAGCGAGAGTATAATCCACCCTAAGTAGACCTACTCTATAGAGGTTTTCTACTATATAGGTTACTATATATACCGAATAATAGACGTACCGGAAACTACCTAATCGGGAATTACTAATATATAACTATAACTCCGGATCTACTCTCTAGGGAGTATATCGGGGAGTTACTAGCGACTCTAGTAACCCTAGAGGGGGTTATTTAAGGAGCAGTGAACGAAGGATATATAAGGATACTCCTTTATATACTTAGTTTAGTTCTTTATCTTCAATTATATATTATTACTTATATTTACCCTTTAGATTACTATAACTTAATAATACTTATAAGTAGACTAATACCTTAGTATAGATCTACTTAGCGCTCTATCTAATATTAATTTATTAACTATTTAAAAGGACTTAGGCTATAGTAAGATCCTATATAGTAATAGCTTAATTATAATCTAATTATTAATATTAGACTATTTAAGGAGTATTAAGATAAATATACCCTAAATCTATCTAATCTAATTATAACTAGTTAGCTAGTATATAATATATTAAAGACTATCTCGAATCGAGTTTTAAGCTACTACTATTAATATAGAGGCTTCTTAGACTAAAAGGCCTTCTTTAGTAGGTATAAGCCTTTAGGATATAGTACGCTTTTACTTCTACTTCTTATTAGCGGCGTATAATTCGCTTACTTCTTTCTTAAGGAAAGCGGCGGATTATATAGTAATCTAGTATATCTTTAAAACCTAGTTTATAGCGGAATTAAGGGGACTTAGAGGGCTCTTTAATTATATATAAAGTAATACTTTAATTAACGATACTTACTTTTATAATTAGACGTAGTTTGATAGGGTTTTAGAATCCTAATTACTACCCCTACTAGAAGGAGGGTAGGTATTCGGAGCTAGATATTAAGCTTTAAGATTACCTATTCGGGTCTAAATAGGACTAAACCGGCTACTATAAAGCTATTTTTAATTATCTCCGATTTAAAAGCTTTAATTCGTATAAGAGAGTATACTTCGAGGAAGTTAAGTTTATTAATATAGTTAATACTATTCTATATCTTAATTTTAACTATCTAATTATATATGTATTTTAATACTATAAAATAACTAATATTTAAAGGTTATAAAAGATAAGATAAATACGCTAATATATAGATTAATATTACTTTATTTTACTTATAAATTTCGTTAAATTTAAGTATTAAAAGCCGATACGTCCCCTTTATATATAAAGAAGTAATTAGAATAAAAAGCTCTTTAAGTTAATAAAGTTTAATTTTATTAGAAGTCTAGCCGTTAGGGCTAACTTTAAAGCGCTAATCCTCTAGAAGGCTATCGAACTATAATTTAATAAGACTTTACCTTTAAAAATCGTATATAAAAGAAGGGCTTAGCTAAAAGTATTTATATATTTAATAGTAATTATTTACTTTCGATTTCTAGGTTATAAAAATAAACGCTAACTATAATATTTACTCTTTATACTAACCTTCGTAGTTATAGTTAATCCTATTATAAAACTAGTCTTATTAAAGTTATAGATATTATTAGGATTAATTCTAAATTAAAAAATTATCTTTTAAACTAAATTAAACTACTTCCTAATAATTTTAGGGTCTTTATATTTCGTACGCTTATAGTTATACTATTTCGAGAATCGGGAGGAAAGGAGAGGATATTATTTTATAAATTTTATAGCCTAATTTTAGTTAACCGAAAGAACTAAGATAGTTCTACGCTTTTAAAGAAAAAGATCTACTACTTCTTATACATAGAGGGCCGGAGGGCTACTCTATATAGATCTATAGAGAGAATCTATTTTTTAAGAGATTCCTCTTTAATTCTAGTCAATTTCGAGTAATTAGCGTATATAGTACTCCGTTAAGTATAGCCGGAGAGGTAGTCGCGTAAGGTTATACGGGGTATATTAAAACGGCGTACTAATTCACGTATTAAGTATATTTCTTAATTTTTATAAGCCTAGATAGCTAGTAAAATCCTACCCTCTTACTCTATTAAATTCCTAGAGCTTCGAGAGCGAATTAGTGGCATAGTGGGTGGTTGAATTGACTAAGTGCTAATTCATGGACGCGTTTTCGTTAGGGTGGGCGGCTCGGTGGTGTGAGCGGTTCGGTGGTGAAATACGTTAGCTAGTATTAATTTAATACTTCGAATTCTAGAGGGTACTTTTTATATATCTTACTTTATAGTGATAAATTTAGAAATATAGTAATTATATCTCTTTATATTATATCTAGATCGAATATAGCTACTAATATAAAGATAGCCCTCGCTATCTTAATAGTTAGTATTATAGCTCTCTTTTCCTCTATAAATAACTATTGAAGATCTTTATAGATATAGATTCTTATTTTAAATTTCTGTAGTATACTATTAGTATTAAATTTATATATAAATACCTACTTTAGTAGTAATATCTATATACCTCGCTCGTTCGGAATTAGAATCTAGGAGAACGTCTCCTTTTTTCTTAATATCTCGACCTCGGATATAGCCGCTACTTCAAATGTACTCGGCGAACCGGTAGATCTTCAATTAATTCTATATCTCTAGTAGCGGTAGTAGGTTATCCTAATATAGCTTAGTATCGAACCGCTTATTTATACCTATAGTAAATATATATAGTAAGCTTAGTAGCTCTATCTAGTTAGTATCGTTAAGAGATAAGTATATAGTATAATCTAGATCTAACCTTAGTTTCCTAGATCTAGTACCGGTAATAATATTTAATATATCGATATTACCTACTATATCTCTTAGTACTCGATCTAGACCTAGGACGACGTTTCTCGCTAGAATAGCTCTAGGGTCGGCGAGTATACTATTTCTTACTATAGCTAACGCTCTATCTTAGTTTCTTTATCTATCTCCTCCCCCATAATTTCGATCGATAGTATTATAGAAATCGGATCTAGCGACGATAGGATAGTTTCTCCGGGTACTAGATTCGATAGATTCGATAGACTCGATAGATTCAGAGATACTAATACTATTATAGGTACTAGGAACAATAATCTTAGTATTAGAGAGGATAATAATAATAGTCTTAGTAGTAGGGAGGTTAGAAAGCTACTAGATAGATTATCTATTTACTCCCTCAGACCTATCTATATTAATATTTGCTCCCTTAGTCTAGTAATAGACTATAGGGTAGGTAAGCTAGTTACTAGTTTAATATCTATATATACTATAACGATCTAAAGAGAGGAAACTCGATTCTACTAAGGGTTTCCGCCTTACGTAGTTTGTATTATTTGATTGATAGTAATAGGATCTTATAAAGGATCCTATCTCAGAGATTCCTTTCTTTCTTCTTTTCTTTTTCTCTCTATACTTAGTATTTTCGTTAAAATATACTCTTTCCTTTAAAGAACTAGTTAGTAATATAATACTAAGTACTATTCTTATTTCTAATAAAGTAGTACGGCTATATAGATTATTTATTATAATTAGTCTCGGTTACGCTTACCCTACTTTCTATTCTTTAGTATTATATAGCTAAGACTTAACCCGAAACCGAAACTAAGCTTCTAGCTAATTAAGATAGCCGGAACGAAACGAAACCTAATGAACTATAGTAAATAACCGATTATTATACTAGATAAAGATAATAAGTAGAAGATAGCTACTTAGGAACTATATACCCCGATATCTAAAATAATTAAACTAGTTAATATTAATAAGTTTAAAGAAGAAGATAATAATACTAGAGAAGGATCCTCTATATATAGACTATAGAAGACTATAACTAAAAAGCGATTCTATAAACTTATAAATATATTAAATTATAAGAAAGTATCTAAGTACTTGAAGGATAAAATAAAATTCCTATAAGCTAATAAGGTTAAGACTAAGATTCTAGTCGAATATCTTAATTTAAAATAGGATAAAGTAATAGCTTATTAAGATATTACTATATATAAATAAGAAGATCTTATATTCCGTCTTATAAACTAGACTAGCTTTAATATACCGATTATAGAGGCCATTACTATTTATAGATCTATTAAGATACTAAACGTTTTAATATTTAGTAATAGTAAAGAAGTCTATTTTAAAATCTAGGAAATTATAATCTAATTGAAACTCGAAGTTAATACCGACTATTACTTATTATTAATTTATTATAAACTTTATATATAGAGTTAATATAAAGGTAAGGCTTAATTATATATTATACTTTAAATAAGTTCTAATTTAAATAATTCTTATAATAACTTAAATAATATAATTATTTATTTAAAGACTATTTTTATAAATCTAAACTATTATATTAAATCTTATACTATATATTATAAATTAAAAATAAAACTAAAAGATAGTTTTATTAATATTTTTATTAAATTTATATAACTTATTAAAGAGGCTATTATTATTAAAAAGAACTAAAAGCGCGATCTATACTTAAATTTATTATACTTACTCTAAAATTAAATAATATAGAAAGTTAACTAGGACTCTATTTCTTTTAAGTTAAAACTATTAAAATATATCTTATAAGATTAGCCTCTAATAAAAAGTAAAGTCTATCTTTTATATATAATTAAGTCTTACTTTTAGTAGTAAAGCTAGTATAATTTATACTTTTTATATAAAATAAAAAAAAAGAACTAGTTTTATTAGTCTTTTAATAGCTAAATAAAAGACCTTTATAAGAGAAGGATAATACTTTAATTATAAAGAATAAAGATATATAACTTATAATTATCTAAAGAAGAAGTTAACTACTACTACTATTATAATTAATCTTTCTCTTTAAATTATTAAACTTAATAAAGAATATTATAACTAAGAAAAAAGTTAATACTTACATAAAGTCTCCTATCTAAGTAGTTGAAGTATTATTTTATTCGCTAGATTTATAGAAGTTAATTAAAGATTTTAAAGATAGTTTAGTTTTTAATATTTAGTAATATTAGAGTAAATAGATATATATTTATAAACTATAAAATAATTATACTTTTTAAAAATAATTTAGTCTAAAGATAAAGAGATTAGATTAAAAATATCCTATTTAAAGTTTTAATAGAAAGCTAAATAAGCCTATTATCTATATAACCTTTTTTATAATTTATATAGATAGAAGGATATAATAGTAAGTTCTAATATTAATTATAGATCTTAGAAAATATAACATAATCCTTAAAAGAAAATAGTTTTATAAATTATAATTTTTTCTTTAATTATTATTAATATTAAATAATTTAACTGAAAGAAAAAATACTCTTTAATAAAATAATAAATAAGATAATAATATCTATACCTACCTCTATCTTTAAAAGATTAAAAACTGATACTAACTATTAAATAGATATTAATAAGATCTCCTTTTTAAATAAAAGAAGACTAAAAAAAGAAAAAGGAATATTAATATAGATATAGATATCAGTAAATAAAAGAATAATAGAAAATAGTTCGGAATTTAAAGATTAAAGATTAGAATAAAGAGAAACTATTAATTAATATTAGTATTATTAGTAGTATAGGATTTAATTAACTTTATAAGAAAGGGAAGATTAATAAAAAAGTTAAAATCTTTATAACTTTACTTTATAAAATTAATTATATTACTAATATAAGAAATTTATAAGCTTATAATCCTAAAATTAATAAGATCTTAAATAATCTTTTAAAAGAGTATTATAATTTAATAGAAGTCTTTTTTTAAAAAAAATCTAATAAATTTTTACTATATAAATCTAAAGTAAATTATAATATTATATTTGAAGCTAAAGCTTAATTAAGATATTATTCTTTTTATAAGCTATCCTTTAAATTAAAAGTAGTAAAGAAGTATATCTTTAATAATTTAAATAAAAGATTTATTATCCTAAGCTTAGCTCTCTATATATTACTAATCCTAATAACTGAAAAACTAGATAAAAGACTCTATTTTTATATAGATTTCTAAAAGCTAAATATAATTATAAAAAAAGACTATTACCCTCTACCTCTAATTAATAAAATATTATAATAAATAAGTAAAGCTAAAATCTATATAAAGCTTAATATATAGTAAAGCTTCTATTAGATTTATTTAATATCTAGAGTAGAAGATCTTTTTATCTTTAAGATAAAATATAGATCTTTTAAATATAAGATAATACTATTTAGATTAATAAATAGTCTAATAATTTTTTAGAGATTTATAAATAATATCTTAATTTATAGCGAGAATATTAAAAGAATACTAATAATAAGTCTAAAAAGTACTTTAATACCTTTAGAAGGTAGATTTATAAGTTACTTTATTAAAATCTAAATTCTTAGTTTAAAAAACTAAGTTTTTAGGCTTTATTGTAAATATAAATGGTATCGCTATTAACTTAAGAAAGGTTTAAGTAATTTAATTATAATTAGTATTAACTATAGTAAAAGAAGTATAGTTATTTCTCGGATTCTATAATTTCTACTAATAATTTATATAAAGATATAATATTATCTTTAAATTACTATATCGATTAATAAGATAAAACGTTCTATTTAAATAGTTAATAAATTATTAAGAAGCGTTCCGACTTTTTAAAGAAAAGTTAGTTAATACTCTAATATTATAATCTAAATTAAAAGACTTAAGTTAAATGTCGAATACCAGGTCCGAATACATGGTAGAAACCAGGTAATATACCGGAAACATCATGTGACATTGGGTACCAGGCATACCATACAAAAGTGCATATTATAGTTAGTCATCATGGTCCGCACAGATTGTTGAAATAGCGGGTTTTGTCATTTTAGTTAGTTAGAGTTGTCAACATTGGTCATTTATACCATACATTGTTCGTACACCAGCTTTCCGTCATTAAAATAAATATATTAGATAGAGTTCTTAATATAGTACTTATATAGTATTATAAAGAAGAAGATTTCTAATATCCTATAGTTTTCTATTTAAAAATAATATAATCTATAGAATTAAACTATAAAATATATAATAAAGAACTTTTTATAATTATTTATATATTATAGGAATAAAAACCTAAACTTAAAAGACTATTTTAGAAGGATCGTTTTAAGATCTTTATTAATTATTAATTACTTAAATACTTTATAATTACTTAATAGATAAATTAGTAATAAATAAGATAAAATAAATTTCTATCTTAGTTTTACTTTATAATAAAATACTATTCTAATAGAAAGAATATTATTACCGATATCTTATTATAGAAAGACTCTATTATATTTCCGAAAGACTAGCTTAAAAAAGAAGTCTTACTAGCTAGCTTATTTAACTTCTATTTAATTAGCTAAACTAGAGACCTTTAGAATTATCGAATAAGTAAAAGAAGCTAACTATTAAAGTCTAGAATTAGACAAATTATATTAAAAGTATAATCTAAAAATAATCCTTAATAAGCGTTAGATAAAGGACTACTTCTTTATAAAGAACGACTTAAAATACCTAATAAAAATGACCTTTATACCTATTTATTTAATAATATATACTATTAATTATTAATTATATACCTAAGTATTAAAAAGCTTAAGAAACTAGTTTTAACTAGATATTACTAGCCTAGATAGGTAACTAATATAAAATAATATATTAATAACTACTTTATCTATAAGTATATAAAGACCTAGAGAGACTATATACTAAGATTATTATAACTATTACCTATTTTTAAAAGACCCTAATAATATATCTTAATAGACTTCTATTTATTCCTAAAAGATTATTATAGCTATAATATAGTTTTTATAGTAATCGACTATTTAAGTAAAAGACCGATATCGCTAACTAGTATATAGTATAGAGACTACGCCAATATATTAAATAAAACTAAGATAACTAGTTAAAGGTCCTATTAATAGTTAATTTCGCGGCTTTAATTCTTCTATAAGATATAATAAAGAAATCGTCTTTCTTTATAGAAAGAGGATATAAATCTATAATAACGTTTAATTAGAAAGATTAAAAGACTATAACGCCTAATAAATAAGATATAGTATAAATACTTTCCGAGCTATAAGGGATCTAGACCTAGACTAAGGAGTAAATTATAAAGTTATAGTAGTTATAGATTCGTTAGGCGAATAAGTATCGACGAGAGGAGGACTTCGGAGTTAGTAACTCGGTATTCGTAACGATAAAGACTAGCTTTAGGATCGACCGAGTAAGAAGCTATCTTATCTTATAAATAGACTATATAAGATTCTTAAGAAGGTTAGCAATTTATACTAGTTGGAGCTAACTAAATCAGTTCGAGTATATCCTATTTTCTATCTAAGTAAGCTATAAAGAGCTACTTTAACTAAACTATTATAAGGACATATAACGGATAACGATCCTTATAATATAGGGATAAGAGTTGCTGCTTAACCTTATCGATTAGGTTATAAGAACGATTCGTGACCTAATCGTTATATAGCTCCTACGTTATAGAAGCGGGGTAAATTGATATATAGTCCGGGGCTCCCTAGGAACCTATTTGGGCTAATAAGGATTAGTTGTTACGTACTAGCTAACTAGTTATAATTAGGTTAGATAGTTTTAGGGTATACTTACCTTAATACTCCTCGAATAGTCTAACGTTAATAATTAGGTCGTAACTAAGCTAATACCGCGTAGGGCCTTACTATAGCCTAAGTCCTTTTAAGCGATTAAGGAACTAATACTAGGTAGAGCGCCGAGTAGATCTATACCGGGGTATTAGTCTACTTATAAGTATTATTAAGTTATAATCAAGTAAAAAGATATAGTAATCTAAAAGGTAAATATAAGTTATAATATATAAAGATAAAGAACTAAACTAGATATATAAATATGTATTCTTATATCCCTACGTTCTTCCTATTTAGAATAGTAAATAGTAGAATAGTAGAATCGCTTTAGCGAATTCTACTGATTTACTTACTACCCTTATACTATATATATATAATTATATACTCCCTATTCCTAATCGGGCTTTCCCTAGTACAATTATTATCTGGTATATAGAGAGTAATATATATAGTAGAAAATCTTTATAAAATAGGTCTACTTAAGACGGATTATACCCTTACTTAGTAAGTATAATTATACTTTCTCCTTTCCTTTATACCTAGGGTTACTGGAGTATAAGATACTATATATAATCTAATAATAAGTCTATTAGTTAGCTCTTAATAGTAGACTGCGCCAAAACCCGAGAATGGGTAAGAGAAGTCGACCCGCAACCCGAACCCGCAAACCCGATGGGTAGACTCGACCAACCCGCAACCCGCCCCGTAACCCGCGGCTATATAATTTTCCCAATTAAGCCATGGCGAAGTATATAAAAATGCTGATTTATACTAATAAAATATAGTAATCTACGGCGGTTTTGTTTATACGTCTAAGGCACCCTTCGACTACTACTATTTCTAACCGCGGTCAGAAATTATCTATATATTGAAAGCTCCCTTAAGACTACTACTATCTCTAACCGCGGTTAGAAATTACCTCTTTATTAGGGTTATCGTACTATAAGCTAGAAACTATAGGTAGAGTTAGAAATATATATTTTATAGATATATATTTTAATAGGGTATTATAGTTTTCGTGATTTTCTTAGTTCTTACGGGTTTTTTATATAGGTTCTACGGGTTTCTACGGGTTATTTTGCGGGTTATTCGGGTTATACTATAGGGTTTACGGGTTATTATAGGTATTAACGCGGGTTTCTACGGGTTTATATAGGTTTCTACGGGCTCTAGCTACTAAAGCTAAATTAGATAAGCTAATTATTATTATATAGAGGTTTAGTACTACGATATATCAACCTATATTTAAACGCGATATAGTACCTTAGGATAGATTGCTAGGGTCTTTAAGATTCTTCCTATACGTAAGGCCCTTCTACTAAAATCTTTAACTCTACCCTTCCCCGATACTATATCTTAAAGCTAATATTCTAACGCGTTTTTATTATCTCTATATAATAGTAATATTAACCTTACCTACCTTACGCCTAAGAATAAGTAGCTCGCTACTATTTCCGAACCCTCTACTAGCTAGCTTATAATCGATTTATTTAACCCTAAGTTTCTACGCCTACTAATTCTACTCCTAGTCCCTAAAGGTCTTATACGCGTAGGCCTAGACTATAGAAAGGCATTCGTTCTTTATAACAAAGTAGTTAATAAAAAATTTATAGATTAGTAGATTAGAATATAATATAGGGGTCCTAGTAATACTAAGATTAGATAGGACTCGAAGTATTAGTTAAAATCCTAGGATAAATTCGATTAGGTCGTATATAGCTCCGATAGCGTACCTAAGGTAATATATAAGCGATATAGAGTAATCTTAGAGTATCCTTAATCCCTATTATTAGAGATAATAGTACGCTAAGGTACCTCTACGATAGGAAAGTACCTTAAAGGTACTAACTATACTAAGATAGCTCGATACCGTACTTAGAAGTCGGGGATTACTTAGTTTATAAAGGCTATAGTATACTTATATATTTCAAATTTAGTACTTTACTATTACTAATATATCTATCTTCTAGAACTAGGATTCCTTAGTACGGATAACGTTTAACTAGATAGCCTAGAACTACTAGCTACTACGATTTCTTATAGTCGCTCGCCTCCTATTCCGGTTAATTAAATACCCTGAATTTTATATATTAGTCGTACTTATATAAGTAGCGGATTCCCTACCTAAAATTCCCTCCGCGAAAATAATTAGACGCCGTCTTTAAAGTACTATATAAGAGCGCTAGTAGAGTATCCTATAGAGGCTACCTCCTAGTATAAAACTATCCGTTATACTTAATTGTTAGACCTTACCGTTCGTATAGGCTTTTATAGCAATTACTAGCTATTTTATTAATAAGGACTAGTAGTACTATAAGATCCTTCTTAGATTCAAACCTCTCTACGGAACCTACTCTAGTATAAACCTTAGTATTATACTTATAGATATTCTTAAGAGGTATAATATTAAATATAAGGTACTTACGATTAGACTTCGGCAGAACCCATTTTGGGTCGGAGTCTCCGACCCAAAACCCAATGGGTTAAACCCAATAACCCAATAATAACCCATTTGAACCCATTTTTGTATAAAAATTCATAAAATTCATAAAATCTAAGTCTTGGCATTTTTAAACATACTTTTTCAGTAGTATAAAAAGCTTTTTATATATTTTTGTTTTTGTTTTGTAATTGAGTTACTATGCTAGATATATATATATTCAAATCTTTGAATTTCAACCATATAAAAATTTTGTTTGTCTTGTTTGCACTATATTGGGGCCCCAATGGGTTACCCAATGGGTTTTGGGTTATAACTAATAACCCAAAACCCATCGTTGGGTCGAAGCAATGGACCCAAAACCCATTTTGGGTTGGGTTGGGTTGGGTTGGGTTCGGGTTATAGTGGGTCGTGCCGAAGTCTACTTACGATTATAACCGACAATACTTTAAACAATAAAATATTAGTCGAAAGTCTCTAGTAAGTAATACTAGAAGATACTAACTACTATTATTAGAGTTCTATATATTACCTATATCCTCTAGCTAACGTTTTTCACTACCGAGCGGCGCACACCACCGAGTGGCGCACCCCATCGAAAACGCGTCAATTAATTTAACCCTTTCTTCTTCAACCACCTACCATGCCACTAATTCGCTCTTAACACTCTAGAAATTTAATAAAGTAGGAGGGTAGGATCTTACTAGCTATCTAGGCTTTTAAGAATCAAGAAATCTCTTCAATTCGTGAAGTGGTACGCCGTTTTACTATACCTAAAACTACCCTCCGCCGCCGCCTTAGTAGTATATAAAACCGCGCGAATTCTCGCGCTAATTGCTCTAAATTAACTAAAATTAAAGAGGAATCTCTTTAAAAATAGATTCTCTCTATAGATCTACGTAGAGTAGCTCCCCGGCCCTCTATAGTACGAGAAATAGTAGATCTTCTTCTTTAAAAGCGTAGAACTACCTCGGTTCTTTCGGTCGGCTAAAATTAGGTTACGAAATTTATTAAACGACGTCCTCTCCTCTCCTCCCGATTCTCGAAACAGTATAACTACGAGCGAACGAAATATAAAGACCTAAAAATCATTATAGAGTAGTTTAATCTTATTTAAAAATCTATCCTTTAATTTAGGATCGACCCCGACGATATCTATAACTTCGACGAGACCGGTTTTATAATAGGATTAACTATAACTACGAAGGTTATTATAAGGAGTAAATACTATAGTCGGAGGCCGGTTTTATAACCTAGAAATCGAGAGTAGGTAATTATTATTAAGTATACGAATACTTCTAGCTAGGCCCTTCCTCTATATATAGTTTTTAAAGATAAAGTCTTTATTAAATTATAGTTCGATAGCCTCCTAGAGGATTAGCGCTTCGAAGTTAGTCTTAATAGCTAGACTTCCGATAAAATTAGCCTTCGTTAGCTCGAAAAGCTCTTTATTCTAACTACTTCTTTATATATAAAGGGGGGGGGGGGGGGGGGGTATCGACTTTTAATACTCGACGGCTATAGAAGTTATTTTATACCTTAATTTAACGAAATTTACGAGTAAAATAAAGTGATACTAATCTATATACTAGTATATTTATCTTATCTATTATAACCTCTAGATATTAGTTATTTTACGGTATTAAAACGTACGTATAGTCGGATAGTTAAAACTAAGATATAGAACGGGATTAACTATATATTACGGACCTATCCGTTACCAATCAGTAGTGACCCACTAGGTACACCAATAGGCTATCGAGAGCTAACTAAGTAAACCTATCATCAGATCACGTATAGCTCACTGAGCAAGAGTATGATCCGCCCTAAGCCGGACTAAAATTTAGTATATATATACCTCGATATATTAGTAAATATTATATATCTATTTAGGCAATTAAACTACTACGTAACCGTAACTATCTACTAACGCTAAGAAAGAGTAGATAGTTACTATAACTCCGGTAGATATACTCTAGGGAGTATATCTTAGGGAGTAGGGAACGAAGGATATGATATATAAGGACATTCCCTTATATACTTAGTTTAGTTCTTCGTCTTTAATTATATATTATTACTTATATTTACCTTTTAGATTACTATGACTCTTTACTTGATTATAACTTAATAATACTTACGAGTAGACTAATACCCCGGTATAGATCTACTCGGCGCTCTACCTAGTATTAGTTCCTTAATCGCTTAAAAGGACTTAGGCTATAGTAAGGCCCTATATAGTATTAGCTTAGTTAAGACCCGATTATCGCCGTTAGACTATTCGAGGAGTATTAAGGCAAGTATACCCTAAACCTATCTAACCTAACTATAACTAGTTAGCTAGTACGTAACACTATATTAATAAACTTAACTTCCTCGAAGTATACCCCCTTATATAAATTGAAGCCTTTAAATCGGAGACGATTAAAAATAGCTTTATAGTAGCCGGTTTAGTACTATTTAGACCCGAGTAAGTAATTTTAAAGCTCGATATCTAGCTCCGAATACCTACCCCCCCTTCGTGTAGGGGGAGTAAATTAAGCCGGAATTTTACCCTAAAAACCCCCTTTATAGAGAAAGAACTACGTCGATAGGCTTTATTAATCAAAGCTCTACTTCGTATAAGATCTCGGAGCCCGCCTAGCCCGTTAGATCGTATATTAAACTAGCTTATAAAGGGCTTCCGTCTTATAATATAAGGTACTATCCTACTCGCTAACGAAAACGAGGAATTATACGCCGCTAACGAGAAGTAGAAATAAAAGCGTACTAGATCCCGAAGGTATATACCTATAGAAGAAGGCCTCTTAGTTTAAGAAGCCTCTATATTAATTATATAGCAATAGGAAGCAACTAAAGCACCTCCCCCCGGCCCCGGCATACCTAGAGAATCGGCTATTCAGCCACGTACGCCCCCCCCCCCCCCCCCCCCACAAGGGGGGTATAGAATATATAGGAAGCTAGGATATAGAAGAGAGATATATCTAGATAGATAATGATTTTAGTTATCGTAGCTACTCGCTTACCGAATACGTTAATTAGTTATCGTAATTTTACTTAATATATAGGTATAATTTCTATATTATATATTAATTAGTAATCTCGCTTTATTTATCTATTTAGAGATAGTATATAATTAATAAATTTCTCTTAATCTTAAGGATCTAATAAAACTTAGTCTAGAATTCTAAAATAAACTACCCTTTTTAATCTAAAATAATTATTTCTAAGATATTAGTAATTCGAATAATATAATTAATAATTAATTAAACTATCTATTTTATATTTATATCCTTATAATAAGAGATAGATATTAATCTTTTACTTAAATAATCGACTATTATAAAAACTATATTATAGCTATAATAATCCTTTAGGAATAAATAGAAGTCTATTAAGATATATTACTAGGATCTTTTAAAGATAGGTAATTATTAATATATTATTTTATATTAGTTATCTATCTAGGCTAGTAATACTTAGTTAAAACTAGTTTCTTAAGCTTCTTAATATCTAGATATATAGTTAATAATTAATAGTATATATTATTAAATAGATATAGAGATCTTCTTTATTAGATATTTTAGATTATTCCTTATAAAAAAGTAGTCCTTTATCTAACGTTTATTAAGGATTATTTAGATTATATTTCTTAATACAATTTATCTAATTCTAGACTTTAATAATTAACTTTCTTTACTTATTCGATAATTCTAAAGATATTTAGTTTAGTTAATTAAATAGAAGCTAAATAAGCTAAGAAGACTTCTTTCTTAAATTAGTCTTTTAGAAATATAATAAACTATTATCTATTAACTATATAAAAGAAGTCTTTTTATAATAAGATATTAATAATAATATTCCTCCTACTAGGATAGTACTTTATTATAAAATAGAACTAATATAGGAATTTACTCTATCTTATTTATCGCTAATTTATCTATTAGGTAGTTATAATATACTTAAGTAACTAGTAATTAGTAAGAATCTTAAAATAATCTTTCCGAGATAATCCTTTAAGTTTAGGTTTCTATTATAATATATAGATAATTATAAGAAGTTCTTTATATATTTTATAGTTTAATTTTATAGGTTATATTATTTTTAAATAGAAAGCTATAAAGTATTAAAGATCCTTTTCTTTATAATACTATATAAATATTATACTAAGAACTCTATCTAATATATTTATCTTAACTTAAGTCCTTTAATCTAGATTATAATATCGGAGTATTAGTATATTAATTAATTTTTCTTTAATTATTTAAATAGAATATTATATCTTATTAATCGATATAGTAGTTTAGAGATAGCGTTATATCTTTATATAAATTATTAGTAGAAGTTATAGAATCTAAAGAATAACTATACTCCTTTTACTATAGTTAGTTCTAACTATAATTAAACTACTTAAATCTTTCTTAGGTTAATAACGATACTATCTATACTTATAATAAAGCCTAAAAACTTAGTTTTTTAAACTAAGAATTTAGATTTTAATAAAGTAACTTATAAATCTACCTTCTAAAGGTATTAAAGTACTTTTTAGACTTATTATTAGTATTCTTTAATATTCTCGCTATAGATTAAGATATTATCTATAAAGGCTACTATATACTCGTATAAATATTCTAAAGTATATTATTTATAAATCTCTAAAAGATTATTAGACTATTTATTAATCTAAATAATATTATCTTATATTTAAAAGATCTATATCTTATCCTAAAGATAGTAAGATCTTCTACTTTAAGTATTAAATAAATCCGATAAAAGCTTTATTAGATATTAAGCTTTATATAGATCTTAGCTTTACTTATTTATTATAATATTTTATCGATTAAAGGTAAAAAGTAATAGTCCTTCTTTATAATTATATTTAGCTTTTAGAAATCTATATAAAAATAAAGTCCTTTACTTAGCTTTTTAGCTATTAGGATTAATAATATATAGGGAGGTAAGCTTAGGGTAATAAATCTTCTATTTAGGTTATTAAGGATATACTTCTTTACTATTTTTATTTATTTAAAGATAGCTTATAAAGAGGATAATATCTTAGTTAAACTTTAGTTTTAAATATAATATTACAATCTACTCTAGATCTATATAGTAGAAGCTTATTAGATTTCTTTTTTAAAAAGACTTTTATTAGATTATAATACTCTTCTAGAAATTCTTTTTAAAATCTTATTAATTTTTTATATTAATATAATTAATCTTATAGAGTAAAGTTATAAAGATTTTAACTTCTTTATCGATCTTTTTTTTATAAAGTTAGTTAAATCTTATATTATTAATAATACTAATATTAATTAATAATTTCTCTTTATTTTAATCCTCGATCTTTAAATTCCGAATTATCTTTTATTATTCTTCTATTTATTAGTATCTATACTAATATTTCCTTCTTCTTTTTCTAATTTTCCTATCTAAAAGGAAGATATTATTAATTAATATCTACTTAGTAATTAGTATCGGTTTTTAGTCTTTTAAAGATAGAGATAGATATAGATTTACTTAGCTTTTTATCGAAACCTCGAATAGGATATTCTTAATTTAGTATCTCTATCTTTAGACTAAATTATTTCTTAAAAAGTATAATTATCTTATAATTTATAAATATATATCTATTTGCCCTAATATTATTAAGTACTAAAATAGAGAAAGAGCGTCTATTCTATATTAATTAAGTATTAAAAACTAAACTATTTCTAGGATCTCTAATTAACTTCTATAAATCTGGCGAATAAAGTAATACTTTATAACTATCTAAATAAAAGACTTCGCCTAAGTATTAACTTTTCTTTAGTTATAATATTCTTTATTAAGTTTAATAATTTAAGGAGAAAGATTAATTATAGTAATAGTAGTAGCTAACTTCTTTAAATAATTATAAGTTATACATCTTTATTTCTTATAATTCTTATAATTGAAGTATCGTTCTTCTTTTATAAGGGTCTCTTATTTAGCTATCGGAAGACCAATAAAACTAGTACTTCCTTCGCGTTTTATATAAAGAATATAGATTAAATTTAAATTTAGTATTATATTAGCTCTACTATTAGAAGTAGGAGTTAATTATATATAAAAGATAGACTTAGCCTCTTACTAAAGGCTAATCTTATAAGATATACTCTAATAGTTCTAGACAAAAGTATTAAAAGAAATAAAGTCTTAGTTAACTATCTATATTACTTAACTTTAAAGTATAGTAATTTTAAATATAGGTCGCGCTTTTAGTTCTCTTTAATAATAGTAGACTTTCTAGTAAGTTATATAAATTTAATAAAGAAATTAGTAAAGCTATCTTTTAGTTTTATCTTTAATTTATAATATATAATATAAGATTCGTATAATAGTTCGGATTTTTAAAAATAGTCTTTAAGTAAATAATTATATCGTTCGAATTATTATAAGGATTACTTAAATTAGAACTTATTTAGGATACAATATATAACTAAGCTTTATCTTTATACTAACTCTATATATAGAGTTTATAATAAACTAGTAATAGATAATAGTCGGCGTTAGTTTTAAGTTTCTATTAGATTATAGTTTCCTAGATTTTATAATAGACTTCTTTACTATTACTAAGTATCGGAGTATCCGATATCTTAATAGATCTATAAGTAGTAATAGCCTATATAATCGGTATATTAAAGCTAGTCTAGTTTATAAAATAGAATATAAGGTCTTTTTATTTATAAATAATAATATCTCGATAAGCGATTACTTTATCCCGCTTAAGACTAAGATATTCGATTAGAGTCTTAGTCTCGATCTTATTAACTTATAGGATTATTACTTTATCCTTAAGTACTTAGATACTTTTTTTATAATTTTATATACTCGTAAGTTTATAGAATCGCTCTTTAGTTAGGGTCTTCTATAGTCTCATATATAGAGGATCCTTCTCTAGCGTTATTATCTTTTTCTTTAAACTTATTAGTATTAACTAGTTTAATTATTTTAAGTATTAGGGTATATAGTTCTTAAATAGTTATCTCCTACTTATTATCTTTATCTATTATAATAATTAGTTACTTACTATAGTTTATTAGATTTCGTTTCGTTCCGGCTATCCTAATTAGCTAGAGGCTTAGTTTTAGATCGAGTCTTAGCTATATAATACTAAGGAACGGGAAGTAGGGTAAGCGTAACCGAGACTAATTATAATAAATAATCTATATAGCCGTATTACTTTATTAGAAATAAGAATAGTACTTAGTATTATATTACTAACTAGTTCTTTAAAGGAAAGAGTATATTTTAACGAAAATACTAAGTATAGAGAGAAAAAGAAAAGAAGAAAGAAAGGAATCCCTAAGATAGGATCCTTTATAAGATCCTATTACTATCAATCAAATAATACAAACTACGTAAGGCGGGAAACCCTTAGTAGAATCGAGTTTCCTCTCTTTAGATCGTTATATAAAGGTCTTTTACGCCTATTAATAATATTATTAAATAAGCTAGTAATAGTCTTTTAGATTCTAGATAGATTCTTAAATATTTTCTAAAGTAGGGTACCCTTTCTACTAAACTAAAAGTTATTACTAATTATTATATTATCTATCTAATAAGATTTATTCGACTTTATATTTATCTTTAATTTCTATAATTTCTTAGAAATATTAGTTATAATTTTAGTATTATTTAATACTAGTTCGAGTAATAAAATATAATATACTATATAGAGTTTTTATAGATTTTTAAATAACTTTAAGCAATAATTTATTAGTCCTAATTTTTCCTTAATTTTAAATAGTTCTAATTATAAATAGTCTAATTTATTATTAAGTCGCTTAGTTTTAATATTATAGTATAATAAGTAAATCTTTTCTTTCCTTAAGATTAAGTCCCTTTTTATAGTAATCGTTATAATATTTCTTTATATATAGATTAATAAAGTTAATATCTTTAGTTAATTATATATATTTAGCCTACTAGCTTTTAATCTCACTAATTCTACTATAGCTATTTTATTAATTATTTCTCTATATACTATTAGATTATATCTATAATTTATAAAGAATAGTATTTTATTAGTTATAAAGTATACTATATATTATATACTAACTATATTATTAGTAGTAGTCTTATCTAGTTATTTTATTAGTAATATATATAGTATTATAGATACTATTTTACTATCTAATTTACTCTTTTAGTTTATCTCTTTTAGTTTATCTATTAATCTATAGATAGTATATATTAAAGAGTCTAAGCTTAATATCTATTTAGTCTATAAAAGACTTATATATTTAATATAAATAACTTATCTCTATCTAATATAATCTTATTTGGTATTTTATAGTTTATAATTATATATTAAAGTATAATATTCGCTTTTTAATTAGTATCGATAGTTTCTATAGTTAGAATTATATAGATATATTTAGTAAGCCTATCGACTATAACTATAATTCTTTATAAGATATATATTATAAACTCGAATATAGAATTAAACCTTTTACTATATATTCGGAAAATAATAATTTTATATAATATATTTAATAGTCTTTTCTATTTCTATATATTTCTATAAAAAGTTATATAGTAATCTTTAGTCATTTTTAATAAGATTTCTACTTTTTTTAATAAGTTAATTAATTATATCTTTCTCTAATATATCTTTAATTTTTTATAAGAAGTCGTTATTCTTAACTTCTATTATTATAGCTAATAATTATTTATTATATAAAATAGTACTATTAAAGTTTTATCTTAATATAGTAGGATTTATTACTTTAATTTCTAATTTATAGTCTAGTTATCTATTTAAAATATCAGCTTATCTATTCTCTATTTCTTTATAGTATTCGATTTTAAAATTATATTATATAAAGATGTTAGCCTATCGCGCTTATTATTTTATAAGTTTCTTTATTATTATAAAAAATATAAGATTCTTATTATATATAGTATAGTTAAATTTTACTAGAACTATTTTTCTTAACTAAAATATAATTAGTTAGTATTTACTATCTATTCCTAGTTATATTAGTCTTACTTTATAGTATAATCTAATATATCGATTTCTGTAATAATTAATTAGGTATAATTAAATATAGCTATAATTATTCTTTTATTAAAGAGTTTTTTGAGATCTAAAATAACTTTTTTACTATTTTATCCTATATAAATTTCTAGTCTTTCTTAATAAAATAATAGAGTCTTAATATAACTCTAGTATATCTATCGATAATCTTTTAATAATAATTAGCTAGACTAAGTAATTATTATATTTTTAGATATCGGCTATTCTATAATATTTTTAATCTTATCTTTTTTTATTCCTAGTCTATTAAAGATAATATAATATCTAAAGAAAGTCGTTTTTTAGATATAGAATTTATATTTTATTAGTTTAAAAGTAATTTCTACTTCTCTTAGCTTTTATAATATAAATTTATTATATTAAATATAATCTTTAAGTATTTCTTAGAGGACTAAAATATTATCTAGATATATAGTAAAGACATTAAATATTCTTTAATCGCTTTAAAGATAAAATATTAAAATATTACTAGTATATTATTAGTAAGGCTAAAAGATATAATCTTATATTTATAATATCTAAACTTAATTCTAAATATTATTTTCGATTTATAGCCTAGCTTAATCCTAATATAATAATATATATTAATAATATTATATTTTAAAAAGTACTTAATATATCTAATCTTATCTTATATCTTATTAATTAAAAGTAGTAAGTATCGATCTTTAATAATAATCGAATTTAGTTATTAGTAATCTCTATAAAGTTAAAGACTCCTATCTTTCTTTAGTATAAAGATAATAGGATATCTAGCTATTAACTTTAAGATTTAGATATATTCTTTTTATAGATTTTCTTTAATATATTCTTTAAATATATCGGATTCCTTTTATAATAACTAGTAGATAAGTATAAAAGTTAGTTTAGTACCTTTTATTATTTTAATTTTATAATAAAAAAGTCTATATTTTAGTAATACTTTATTAGCTAGTATTATAAAAATATCTATAAACTTTTAATATTTTTTTAGAATCCTAAATATATTATTAATTATATATAGCTTTTTATATTTAATTATTATATATTTTATTAGCTTTTAGTCGGATATATCTAGTAATTATTTTATAGTATCTAGGGTAATACCTATAATTAATACTGTAGTCCTTTTATCTTAGGAATATTTATTATACTTATTTTATTAGATAGACTTTTATTAATATATCTTATACTTATTATATTCTTATATACATTTATACCTATTAAAGATAATTTATCCTGATTATTAATTAATATTTAGATTATACTTTCTAAACTATAAAATATCTAGAATAATATTATAATCTCTTATTTCTAAGATATTAAACTATATTAATTCTAGATATCTATAGATAGATATAAATAATATAATAGTTTCTTTACTAACTCCTCTTAAAAGTACTTTTTCTATTAAGTCCTATAACTAATAATATATATAGTAGGGGTTTAATTATAACTTATCGATTATCTTTAAATCTTAGATTTATAAAGTTATTAGTAGCTCCTAAATCGATAAAAGTCTATATCTTTCTTATAGATAAGATTATATATAATTTAATATATATTCTTAATAGTATTACTACTAGATATATTATTAGGCGATCTTATAATTATATATCTAGCGTCTATTATACTAAATTCCTATTAAATATAGTATCTCGAACGACGTCTACCCTCCCTATACTAGTACGTCCTTTATAGGGGAACTATACTTTATATAGGTTCTTAGAGATATATCCAACGAGATATCCTATCTCTACTCTAGGTGATATCTTATCTAACTATGTCCTTTTGATAATTCTCGAGTATGTTAAGTACCTATATAACCTTATATTCGATAGGTTGATTATCTAGTATTAGATCCTATCTAGTATAGTATATTTTATTAATTCCTTCTAAGGTATAATCTATTTAGTACTACTAATGTTAGTTAGGGTCCTATTTAGGATATATATCGCTATATATAATACCTCTAGCTATAGAGTATAGGGTAGTTCTATATCGTTAATTAACGCTCTAGTAGTACGTACTATTATCCCCCTAGATCTCTCGGCTAGACTATTAATTTCTAGTAGGCTAGGTAGTAAATGCTTAATAGTATATCCCTCTACCCCTATTATTAATTTAACCTTATTACTAGCGCTCCGCTCGTTATTATAGTAGACTACTCTAATTTCTAGTTTTAACTAGTTCTTAACTAGTACTAGGAACTTCCTAATAGCTATCTAATAGTTATTTTTCTTAGTATAGGTAAATATAAAGTAGTATTTAATACTATCTAGGTAGAAGTAAGTTAACTAGATATATCTATTATAGGCCGGCTAATTCTATACTATGTCGAAATAGACCTTTCTAAATATACTATATACTTAGCCTATCTTCCGGCGAGAGATCTATCTCGGTATATCTACTAATTGATAAGCTTTATATACCTACTTTTCGTTATTACTAGGGTTGCTTTTAATAGTAATACCTTCCGTTATCTCTACTAGCTTCTTAATATGCTACTAGCCGATATAGCTTAGGCGTTTATACTAGGTTTGAATCGATGCTTCTACTCTTAGTTCTTAAGCTAACTTCTTAGTTACGAACACTAAGTCCTTAGGTTCGAGTTTAGGATACTAAAGATCCTTCGGTAGGGTTAACTAGGATAGCTTTATATCCTAATAGACTTTAAAAATCGGTTATCTATCTTTAGACTTAATATAGTCTAAAGTTTATTATTAGATCTTCTTTTATTATTAACCTATAGGATATTAGATTAGTATAGAAATTAGGAGAGTATCTAACGTTATATAACTCTATTCTTACTACCTTTCTACTACTAGGACTAATACTATAGATAACTATAGTGCCTACCCTATCGATTTTCGTCTCTATATCTCCTATCTATACGCTACTCTATATATCCTCGAAAGTTATAACTAACTCTCGATTATTATATATATATATACTCTAGTATCGACTACCTAGCGCTTTCGTACGGGCTATATATTATCGATTTAGATAGATAGAACGGTAGTAGAGACGTTAATATACTTACTAGCCGGTAATATAGCTACCTATACCGTACTAGGTGCTATCTTACTAACTACTATCTTACTAGCTACTAAACTAGCTTCGGAGGAGAAGAAGCTATAACCTTAGTCTTCAAAAGCGGTATTTACTTACTCTTATACTTTTAGCTTTTAACGTTTCTTATTAACCTAGGCTTTCTTAGCGGGGTTAGCTTTTATTACTTTCTCCTATTTGTCCTTAGTACTTTAGTTTCTTATATATAAAGGCGACTTATTCTTATCGAATACGTCCTAATATTTCTAAGCTAGATACCGGCTATTACTCTAGCTATATAAATAGGACTTATTCCTAAATAATTCGTTATTACTTATCGAATTCGAATTACTTAGCTTTACTTCTTTATAACCTTACTATATCGAAAATATAGCTCTAGAAATACCTCTCTAGTTAGTAGCTAGCTTACCGTAGGTAATTCTCTAGTAAGCTCTATATCGGTTAAGAAGCTCGGTAAATATTACCTTATCTACTTTATCTTATAGTCTTAGGGTCTATATTTTATAAAACCTAGGGGATATTACTAAGATAGTATCTAGGAACTACGTCGGAGTATTATCTACTTCCGGTATCTTTACTCTCTTATACCTTACCTATATAGTCTCCTAGTTCAATAACCACTTATCGATATTAGTATTCCGATTTAATCCTCGATCTAGGGTACGCTAAAGCTAACGAAGCCTAGCTATACTTATTAGATTATACTCGGCAGCGAACTATTATCGGAGGTTATAGAGGAGGTTATATAGGGTCTTAAAAACGATAATAAATAGTTAATAGTTAGCGTAGACGCTATTCCGAATAGCTATTACTACTATATTTAGTCCCTTCTTCTACTAGGTATAGGCTACGTTATTATTAGCCTATTCTATCTATAGTATCTTATATATATCGACCTATTAGTGTTTATACTATATTTATACTTCTATAATTAAAATAACTTTCTTAGGTACTACTAGCGGCTCTAGTCTCTTATTATTACTAGGTTTATATAGCTCCTATATATCGAATTGTACTATAATCGATTTAATGTTAGCTAGCTATATATCCTATATCGTTATATCCTTTAGTATAACGCGAGAGGATATACCCGCGGAGAGGTATTTAGCTATATTCGTTGTCCATTATAGATAGGCTTCCGATTCTTAATTTAGGGGTTAGCTTCGGCGACGGGGTTAACGATACAATGTCACTTTGACCTTAATTCGACGATAGCTAGGTTCAATAGAACGATTCCGGGCTTATAACTAACGGAAAGCTAGTATACGAATAATATATAGTATAAATGACTAATATTGACAATTCTAACTAACTAAAATGATAAAACCCGCTATTTTAACAATCTGTACGGACCATGATAACTAACTGTAATATGCACTTTTGTATGGTATGCCTGGTACCCAATGTCATATGAAGTTTCCGGTATATTACCTGGTTTCTACTATATATTCGGACTTGGTATTCGACAGTAGGATATCCTTTCTACTAAACTAAGAGTTATTACTAATTATTATATTATCTACCTAATAGGATTCGTTCGACTTTATATTTATCTTCGGTTTCTTTGATCTCTATATTAATTATAATTTTAGTATTAATTAACGATATAGAGCTACCCTATACTCTATAGCTAGAGGTAATATACATAGCGATATATATCCTAAATAGGACCTCTATTAAGGTTATTAAACCTAGTAAAACTAGTAGCTAATAGATTATACCTTAGAAGGAATTGATAAAATATACTATATTAGAAAGGATCTAATATTAGATAATTAACCTATCGAATATAAGGTTATATAGGTACTTAACTTACTCGAGAATTATTAAAAGGACCTAGTTAGATAAGATATTACCTAGAGTAAAGATAGGATATCTCGTTAGGTATATCTCTAAGAACCTATATAAAGTATAGTTCCTTTATAAGGGACGTACTAGCGGTATAGGGAGGGTAGACGTCGTTCGAGATACTATATTCGACGAGACGAGACGGTATTCGAAATCGAGACCCTATCTAAGTAAGAGAATATAATTAGTACTATAATGAATAGACTAGGACTAATTATATAACGTATTTAGTAAGCGAGTGGCCACCCTAACTAAAAACGCGTCTATGAATTAGCACTTAGTTAATTCAACTACCTACTATGCTACCAATACGCTCTCAATCCTCTAAAAATTCAATAGAGCAAGAGGGTAGGATCTTATTAGCTATCTAGGCTTTTAAAAATAGAGATATTAGCTCTATTTCTCTTACTACGCGTATATTTAATATCCCGCGTATAACTCTCCGCCGCCGAATTAATAGAGTATAATACCGCGTGATTTCACGCGCTAATTGCTCGAAATTGACTGAAATCAAAGAGGAGTCTCTTTAAAAATAGATTCTCTTTATAGATCTATATAGAGCGGCCCCTCAGTCCTTTATAGTATAAGAAATAGTAGATCTTTTTCTTTAGAAGCGTAGAACTACCCCGGTTCTTTCGGTCGGCGAAAAATAGGTATTTAACTATATAAAATAATATCCTCTCTTTTCCTCCCGATTCTCGAAACGATATAATTATAAACGCGCGAAATATAAAAACCCTAAAATTATTTAAAGGTAGTTTAATCTTATTTAAAAAAAACTATCCTTTAATTTAGGATTAACCCTGACGATATCTATAACTTCGATAAGACCGGCTTTATAATAGGATTAACTATAACTATAAAGGTTATTATAAGGAGTAAATACTATAGTCGGAGGCCGGTTTTATAATCTAGAAATCGAGAGTAAGTAACTATTATTAAGTATACGAATACTTCTAACTAGGCCCTTCCTCTATATATAGTTTTTAAAGGTAAAGAAAGTCTTTATTAAATTATAGTTCGATAGCCTCCTAGAGGATTAGTACTTCGAAGTTAGTCTTAATAACTAACCTCCGATAAAATTAGCTTTTATTAGCTCGAAAAGCTCTTTATTCCGACTACTTCTTTATATATAAAGGGGGGGGTATCGACTTTTAATTCTCGATAGCTATAGAAGTTATTTAATACTTAAAATTTAATAAACTTTATAAGTAAAATAAAGTTATACTAATCTATATATTAGCGTATTTATTTTATCTTTTATAACCTTTAGATATTAGTTATTTTATAGTATTAAAATATATATATAGTCGGATAGTTAAAACTAAGATATAGAACGGGATTAACTATATTAATAAACTTAACTTCCTTAAAGTATACCCTATTATACGAATTAAAGCTTTTAAATCGGAGACGATTAAAAATAGCTTCGTAGTAGCCGGTTTAGTCCTATTTAGACCCGACTAAGTAATCTTAAAGCTTAATATCCGGCTCCGAACCCCGACCCCCCTTCTAAGTAGGGGGAGTAAATTAAGCCGGAATTTTATACTAAAAACCCCTATTATAGAGAAAGAACTACGTCGGTAAGCTTTATTAATTAAAGCTCTATTTCGTATAAGATCTCGGAGCCTACCTAGCCCGTTAGATCGTATATTAAACTAGCTTATAAAGGGCTTCCGTCTTATAATATAAGGTACTATCTTACTCGCTAACGAAAATAAGGAATTACGCGCGGCTAACGAGAAGTAGAAGTAAAAGCGTACTAGATCCCGAAGGTATATACCTATAGAAGAAGGCCTCTTAATTTAAGAAGCCTTTATATTAATTATATAGTAATAGGAAGCAACTAAAGTACCTCCCCCCGGCCCCGGTATACCTAGAGAATCGGCTATTTAGCTACGTACGCGCCCCCCCCCCCCCGGGGTATAGAATATATAGGAAGCTAGGACATAGAAGAGAGATATATCTAGATAGATAATAATTTTAGTTAATTTAATTTAATAGAGTTTTAGTTAACGTATATACATTTAAATTAGGAGGTTTTAGTTAGGGTAGCCACTCGGTTACCGAATACGTTAGCTAGCTATACTTACTATAGAAGAAGTATAGATTAAGCTTAGTATATAGATATAAATACCTAGATCGATAGTAAGGATAGCTCTAGATAATAAAACTAAGGTTACCGAGTAAGGCTAGATAGCTACCGATATAGCTATCGATAAAACTAATATAGCTAATATAGCTATCGATATAGTTAATAAAATATATAATAAAATTGCTAGCTAAGTAGCTAAAGAGATAGTTACTAAAGAGAGAACTCTAGTATATATAAATCCTAAGTTAGTAATAACTAGATTACTTACCTTATAGTCTATTATCAGACTAAGGGACTAGATAGGACTAAGGGAGTATATAGATAACCTACTTAGTAGCTTTCTAACCTCCCTACTACTAAGACTATTATTATCCTCTCTACTACTAGTATTATCTATATCTCTAAATCTATCGAATCTAGTACCCTAAGAAACTATCCTATTGTCGCTAGATCTAATCTCTATAATACTATCGATCGAAACTAGGGGGGAGGAGATAGATAAAGAAACTAAGATAGAGCGTTAACTATAGTAAGAAATAGTATACTTACCGACTCTAGAGATACTACTATCCTAGCGAGAGATAATATCTAGATTAATATCGTTCTAAGTAAGTTTAGATCGAGTACTAAGAGATATAGTAGGTAATATCGATATATTAAATATTATTACCGGTACTAGATCTAGGAAACTAAGGTTAGTTCTAGATTATACTATATACCTATCTCTTAACGAATAGATAGAGCTACTAAGCTTACTATATATATTTACTATAGGTATAAATAAGCGGTTCGATACTAAGCTATATCGAGATAACCTACTACCGCCGCTAGAGACCTAGAATTAATTAGAGACCTATCGATTCGCCGAGTAGTTTAAAGTAGCGGCTATATTCGAGGTCGAGATATTTAGGAAAAAGGAAACGTTCTCTTAGATTCTAATTCCGAATAAGTAAGGTATATAGGTACTACTACTAAAGTAGGTATTTATATTTAAATTCGATACTAATAGTATACTAGAGAAGTTTAAAGCGAGAATCTATATCCGTAGAGATCTTTAATAGTTATCTATAGAGGAAAAGAGAGCTATAATACTAGCTATTAAGATAGCGAGGGCTATATTTATATTAGTAGCTATATTTAACCTAGATATAATATAGAGAGATATAGTTATTATATTTCTAAACTTAGTACTATAAAGTAAGATATATATAAAGTACCCTTTAGGATTCGAAGTATTAAATTAATATTAGCTACTCTATAGAGCGCTATATAGATTACGTATATTACTAAGGCTATAGTAGTAAGAAGTAACTAACGTATTTCACCACCGAGTGGCCTACCCTATCTAAAACGCGTCAATTAATTTAACCCCTTCTTCTTTAACCACCTACTATACCACTAATACGCTCCCGGAGCTCTAAAAATTCAATAGAGTAAGAGGGTAGGGTCTTACTAGCTATCTAGGCTTTTAAGAACTAAGAAATCTCTTCAATTAGTAAAATAGCGCGCCGTTTTAATATACTACGTATAACTCTTCGCTACCGAATTGATAGGATATATTACTACGCGACTTTACGCGTTAATTACTCTAAATTAACGGAAATTAAAGAGGAATCTCTTTAAAAATAGATCCTCTCTATAGACTCTTATAGAGTAGCCCCTCGGCCCTTTATAGTATAAGAAATAGTAGATCTTCTTCTTTAAAAGCGTAGAACTACCCTAGTTCTTTTGGTCGGCTAAAATTAGGTTATAAAATTTATAAAACGATATCCTCTCCTCTCCTCCCGATTCTCGAAACGGTATAACTATAAGCGTACGAAATATAAAGACCCTAAAATCATTAAAAAGTAGTTTAATCTAGTTTAAAGAACTATCCTTTAATTTAAGATTAACCCTAACGATATCTATAACTTCGATAAGACTAGTTTTATAATAGGGTTAACTATAACTATAAAGGTTATTACGCGGAGTAAATACTATAGTCGGAGGCTAGTTTTATAATCTAGAAATCGTAAATAGATAATAGTAGTTAAATATACGAATACTTCTAGATAGGCCCTTCCTTTATATATAATTTTTAAAGGTAAAGTCTTTATTAAATTATAGTTCGACGGCTTTCCGGAGGATTAGCGCTTCGAAATTAGTTCTAATAGCTAGACCTCCGATAAGATTAGACTTTATTAGCTTAAAAAGCTCTTTATTCCTAGTACTATACGTACAAAGGGGGTATACCGGCTTTTAATTCTTAACGGCTATAGAAGTTATTTAATACTTAAATTTAATAAATTTTATAAGTAAAATAAAGTTATACTAATCTATATACTAGCGTATTTATCTTATCTTTTATAACCTCTTAATATTAGTTATTTCGCTATATTAAAACGTATATATAGTCGGATAATTAAAACTAAGATATAGAACGGGATTAACTATATTAATAAACTTAACTTCCTTAAAGTATACCCTGTTATACGAATTAAAGCTTTTAAATCGGAGACGATTAAAAATAGCTTCGTAGTAGCCGGTTTAGTCCTATTTAGACCCGACTAAGTTATCTTAAAGCTTAATATCCGGCTCCGAATACCTACCCCCCCCCCCTTCTAGTAGGGGTAGTAATTAGGATCCTAATACCCTATCGAACTACGTCTAATTATAAAAGCAAGTATCGTTAATTAAAGTATTACTTCGTATACGATTAAGGAGCCCTCTAAGTCCTCTTAATTCCGCTATAAACTAGGTTTTAAATATATATAAGATCACTATATATTCCGCCGCCTTTCTCGAGAAAGAAGTAAGCGAATTACGCGCCGCTAACGAGAAGTAGAAGCAAAAGCGTACTAGATCCTAGAGGTAGATACCCGCTAAAGAAGGCCTTTTAGTTTAAGAAGCCTCTATATTAATTATATAGCAATAGGAAGTAACTAAAGCACCTCCCCCCGGCCCCGGCATACCTAGAGAATCGACTATCTAGCCACGTACGCGGCCCCCCGGGGGTTGTGGAATATATAGATTACTAGGATATAGAAGAGAAATATATCTAGATAGACTAGTTAGTTAGTTGAATTAATTTAATAGCGTTATAGTTAAGATAAATACATTTAAATTTAATAGGTTAGGTAGGGTAGGTCACTCGGTGGTAAAATACGTTAGGATACTAGTAAAACTAGGCCTTACCCTAGTACCGGAAGATCTATATATCTTTATTAGTACCGGTATTATCGTTTTCTTTTATATCGACGATATTATTATTATAAATTATCTAGATCCTTATTATATAGAGTAAGTAGATTAGCTAGATAGAGAGATTAAGAAATAATAGGAATTATATAAACTAGATATAAGCTAGTTCTTAAATATACGAATTCTTAGAGATAGGGAATAAAAGAAGCTTTAGCTATACTAGGATAGCTATATTAAGAGTATAGTAGCGAGGTATAATTTAATTACTATAACGAAAGTAGGATGGATCCCTACTAGCTATCGATTAATTAATTCCGTATAATAGAGTAGCGTTACCGAGTTAGATTTATAGTTTTTAGGCTAAGGTAGGATCTACTTAATATACTACTACTATTACCTAGCTAGATATTATAAAAGCTATAGCTAAACTAGCTAAGTTCCTAACTAACCCCGGTCCTAAGTATATTAATACTATCGACCGAGTTATATAATACCTATATAAGACTAGGTACTAGGCTATTAAGTATAGTTCTAGAGAGATAGATCGTTAATATCGATATAATAAAAACTATAGTCTCTAGCTAGCTATAAAATTAATTAAATTTATAAGTAATATATCGTCTAGAGATAATAAGGATAGGAAAAGCTCTAAGGGTTGGATTTATAAGCTATATAGAGGCCCTAGAGATTAGAAAGTAACTAAGTAGAAGATAGTAACTACGTCGACCATAGAGGTAGAGCTACTAGCTCTAGCCGAGGTAGGCAAAACTATATAGTAGTAGTATCGAGTCCTCTCTATATTAGGCTTCTAACCTAACTACCTACTATTTATTATATATAATAACTAGTAAACCGTTAAATTATTAATAAAGGAAGGGGCGGCGATATATTAATATTAATCGTTACTAGATAAGATAGGAGGTTAGCGAGGGTCGAGTTAATATTAACTAGGTTCTAACTACGGCTATACTAGTAGATAGCCTTACGAAAGCGCTTCTAAAGTAGAAGTAATATCTCTTTAGAGAGTTAATTAGGATAAGAGAGATTAGTTATCTAATCCGAGAAATAGAGGCTAATTAAAGAGAGTATAGAAATAAAGGAATTAATAGCTCTTAAAGCTAGGAAAATATAGGCTTTAAGAACTAGGGGGTATATCGAATACTAAGTCCGAATATATAGTAGAAACTAGGTAATATACCGGAAATATTATATAATATTAGGTACTAGGCATACTATATAAAAGTGTATATTATAGTTGGTTATTATAGTCCGTATAGATTGTTAAGATAGCGGGTTTTGTTATTTTAGTAAGGTAGAGTTGTTAATATTAGTCATTTATACTATATATTATTCGTATACTAGCTTTCCGTTATAAAGTACTATATACAATCTAAGAGAGAAGAGCTACTACTAATATAGATACTAGCGCTAAAAGAATAAATATTAGTTAGGAATACTAGAAGAAAATATATTCTAATAAATAATAAAGCGATTTAAAAAGATAGGTTAGGATCTTTATTAATAGCCTTAGAAAAGGCGAGTCGCTATAGACCTAAAAGACGAACTTTTAGAAAACCTTATAACTAGATATAAAAGCCTAGATCTAGAAGAGATATTAGTAGATACTCTATATATTAAGGGTTAGCCGATAAACTAGAACTTAATTATCTAGAAATCGACTAAAATATAGTATAAAGTTAAAGGTAGATATAATATATAACGTATTCGGTAAGCGAGTAGGCTATATAAGCTAGTAGGCCACCTAACCCAAAACGCGTAGATTTAAATATATTTATCTTAACTATAACGCTATTAAATTAAATCAACTAACTAACTGGTCTATCTAGACATATTTCTCTTCTATACCCTAGCAATCTATATATTCTATACCCCGGGGGGCCGTATACGTGGCTAAATAGTCGATTCTCTAGGTATACCGGGGCCCGGGGGAGGGCTTTAGTTGCTTCCTATTACTATATAATTAATATAGAGGCTTCTTAAACTAAAAGGCCGTTTTCGGCGGGTATATATCTCCGGGATCTAGTACACTTTTACTTCTACTTCTCGTTAGCGGCGTATAATTCCTTATTTTCTTTAGCGAGTAGGATAGTACCTTATATTATAAGACGGAAGCCTTTTATAAGCTAGTTTAATATACGATCTAATAGGCTAGGCGGGCTTCGAGATCTTATACGAAGTAAAGATTTGATTAATAAAGCCTATCGACGTAGCTCTTTCTCTATAAAGGGGGTTTTTAGAGTAAAATTCGCTAATTTTATTAGAGGTCTAGCTATTAAGACTAACTTCGAAGCGCTAATCCTCTAAAAGGCCGCCGTTAAACTATAATTTAATAAAGACTTTACCTTTAAAAATTATATATAAAGGAAGGGCCTATCTAGAAGTATTCGTATATTTAACTACTATAACCTATTCGCGATTTCTAGATAATAAAACCATCCTCCGACTATAATATTTACTCTATATAATAACTTTTATAGTTATAGTTAATCCTATTATAAAGCCGGTCTTATGAAAGTTATAGATATCGTTAGGGTTAATTCTAAATTAAAGGATTATCTTTTAAACTAGATTAAACCACTCCGTAATAGTTTTAGGATCTTCGTATTTCGTACGCTCGTAGTTATACCGTTTCGAGAATCGGGAGGATAGAAGAGGAAGTCGTTTTATAAAGTTATATACCTATTTTTCGCCGACCGAAAGAACCGAGGTAGTTCTACGCTTTTTAAGAAGAAGATGCGCTATTTCTTATACTATAGAGGGCTAGGGGGCTACTCTATAAGAATCTATAGAGAGTATCTATTTTTTAAGAGATTCCTCCTTAATTTGTATTAATTTATAATTATTAGTACGTGTTTTAGGACGAAAGGGATTACTACTAGTAAGGCGGCGTTATAAAGTTATACGCGGTATATTAAACCGGCGGGCTACTTCACGAATTAAAGAGATTTCTTAGTTCTTAAAAGCCTAGATAGCTATTAAGATCCTACCCTCTTTATCTACTAAATTGCTAGAGGATTGAGAGCGAATTAGTGGTATAGTAGGTGGTTAAAGAAGAAGGGGTTAAATTAATTGATACGTTTTAGGTTAGGTCGCCTACTAGCTTATATGGCCTACTCGCTTACTAAATACGTTACCCTAAATACTAATCTAAGATCTAATAAGACTTATAGCTAAAGAGGACTTTAATTAGTAGTTATAAGACCTACTAAGACTAGAGACTATAGTTATAGGAATATAGAAGTCCTAAAATCCTAAATATTATAAAACTAATAATATAGGGGCTATAGGAATATAAAACCTAATCTCTAAAGCTACTAATAATCTAAGAACGCTAGATATATTCCCTCGAATAGATTAAACTATCCTAGAGATATTAATAGAAAGCCTTATAAACTATTATAATAATAAAGAAGCTAAAAGGCTTATAAAATATCTCGAAGGAAAGATATAGTCTAGTAGACTAGACTAGTATAAATATAATTAAAGAAAGCGACGACCTAATAAGATACCTTTATAAAAATTCTATTTATATATATAAAGGATATATACGATATCTAGGATATAGTAAGATAGCTAGTATTATATATTATAATAAAATATATACTACTTATAGGTTAGTAAAATTAGATTATAGTATCGAACTAAGACTATTATAGTAGATAAAGAAACTATAATAGATAAAAGAATACTAGAGAATTTAGTATAATAGATATTAAATATATAATTATAAAGATCGACTAATAATATATCTAGCGGTAATACTATTAGGAATATATATTAAACTATATATAAACCTATTAATAGGAATAGTATAGACTCTTATTAACTTATAAGCTACTAATAACTTTATAAACCTAAGATTTAAAAATAATCGATAAGTTATAACTAAACCCTTATTATATATAATACTAATTATAAGAGTTAATAAATAAGTACTCTTAAGAAGAGTTAGCGAGGAGACTATTATATTATTTATATATATCTATAAATATCTAGAATTAATATAATTTAATATCTTAAAAATAAAAGACTATAATATTATTCTAGGTATTTTATAACTTAAAAATTATAATCTAAATATCGATTAATAATTAAGATATATTAATAGAAGTCTATCTAATAAAATAAGTATAATAAGTAGTCCTATAGTAAGAGGACTAGAATATTAGTTATAAATATTATCTTAGATACTATAGAATAATTATTAGATATATCTAACTAGGAACTAACGGAATATATAATAATTAAATATAAAAAGCTATATATAACTAGTAATATATCTAGGATTCCGGAAGAATATTAGAAATTTATAGATATTTTTATAGTACTAGCTAATAGAGTATTACTAAAATATAGATCTTTTAATTATAAGATTAATATTATAGAAGATATTAAACTAACTTTTATACCTATCTATTAGTTATTATAAAAGGAGTCTAATATACTTAGGAATATATTAAAGAAAGTCTACGAAAAGGATATATTTAAGTCTCGAAGTTATTAGCTAGATATCCTATTATCTTTATACTAAAGAAAGATAGGAGTCTTTTTTAACTTTATATAGATTACTAATATCTAAATTCGATTACTATTAAAGATCGATATCTACTATCTTTAATTAATAAGATATAAGATAGAATTAGATATACTAAGTACTTCTCGAAATATAATATTACTAATACCTATTACTATATTAAGATTAAGTTAGGCTATAAATAGCAAATAGTATTTAGAACTAAGTTCGGATATTATAAATATAAGATTATAACGTATTTTACTACCGAACCGCCCACCCTAACGAAAACACGTCTATAAATTAGTACTTAGTCAATTCAACCACCTACTATACCACCAATTAGCTCTCGAAGATCTAAGAATTTAATAGAGTAAGAGGGTAGGATTATACTAGCTATCTAGGCTTATAAAAATCAAGAAATATACTTAATATATAAATTAGCACGCCGTTTTAATATACCCCGTACAACCTTACGCGACCGCCTCTCCGGCTATACTTAAAGGAGTACTATACGCGCTAATTGCTCGAAATTGACTAGAATTAAAGAGGAATCTCTTAAAAAATAGATTCTCTCTATAGATCTACGTAGAGTAGCCCCCTAGCCCTCTATAGTACGAGAAATAGTAGATCTTCTTCTTTAAAAGCGTAGAACTACCCCGGTTCCTTCGGTCGGCTAAAATTAAGTTACGAAATTTATTAAACGATATCCTCTCCTCTCCTCCCGATTCTCGAAACGGTATAACTATAAGCGTATGAAATATAAAGACCCTAAAATTATTAGGGGGTAGTTTAATCTAGTTTAAAAGATAATCCTTTAATTTAGAATTAACCCTAATAATATCTATAACTTTAATAAGACCGGTTTTATAGTAGGATTAACTATAACTATAAAGATTATTATAAGGTATAAATACTATAGTCGGAGGCTAGTTTTATAACCTAGAAATCGAGAGTAGGTAACTATTATTAAGTATACGAATACCTCTAGGTAGGCGCTTCCTTTATATATGATTTTTAAAGGTAAAGTCTTTATTAAATTATAATTCGATAGCCTCTTAGAGGATTAGCGTTTCGAAGTTAGTCCTAACGGCTAGACTTCCGATAAAATTAGCCTTCGCTAGCTTAAAAAGCTCCTTATTTATAGTACTATATATATGAAGGAGGTATACTAGCTTTTAATACTCGATAGTTATAGAAGTTATTTAATACCTAAATTTAACAAAATTTATAAGTAAAATAAGGTAATACTAATCTATATACTAATATATTTATCTTATCTTTTATAACCTTTAAATATTAGTTATTTTATAGTATTAAAACGTATATATAGTCGGATAGTTAAGATAAAGATATAGAATAGGATTAACTATATTAATAAACTTAACTTCCTCGAAGTATACCCCTAGGTACGAATTAAAGCTTTTAAATCGGAGACTATTAAAAATAGCTTCGTAGTAGCCGGTTTAGTCCCTTTTAAACTAGAAAGAGTGATTTTAAAGCTTAATATCTAGCTTCGAACCGCGACCTCCCCTCCGAGCTGGGGTAGTGATTAGGACCCTAAAACTCTATCGAACTACGTCTAACTATAAAAGTAAGCTTCGTCAATTAAAGTATTACTTTGTATAAGATCAAGGAGTCCTCTAAGTCCTCTTAATTCCGCTATAAACTAGGTTTTAAAGGTATACTAGATTACTATATAATCCGCCGCTTTCCTTAAGAAAGAAGTAAGCGAATTATACGCCGCTAATAAGAAGTAGAAGTAAAAGCGTACTAGATCCTAGAGGTAGATACCCGCTAAAGAAGGCCTTTTAGTTTAAGAAGCCTCTATATTAATTGTATAGCAATAGGAAGTAACTAAAGCACCTCCCCCCGGCCCCGGCATACCTAGAGAATCGACTATCCAGCCACGTACGCCCCCCCCCCCCCCCCCCCGGGGTTGTGGAATATATAGATTACCAGGACATAGAAGAGAAATATGTCTAGATAGACCAGTTAGTTAGTTGAATTAATTTAATAGCGTTATGGTTGAGATAAATGCATTTAAATTCAATGGGTTGGGTGGGGTGGGCCACTCGGTAGTGAAATACGTTAGTTTACTCTTTCTATTTAACTATTAGTTTATAGGTAGTATACGATAGAGAGTCTAAGCTTAATATCTATCTAGTCTATAAAAGACTTCTATATATTCGATATAAATAGTTTATCTCTATCCGATATAATCTTACTCGGTATCCTATAGTTCGTAACTATATATCGAAGTATAATATTTACTATTTAATTAGTATTAATAGTTTCTATAGTCGGAATTATATAGGCGTACTTAGTAAGCCTATCGACTATAACTATAATTATATTATATCCGTCTAAGACTAATAACTTCGTAATAAAATTTATTATAATCTATTCCTATAATTAGGTTAGGGTCTTAGATAACTATAATTCTCTATAAGGTACGTATTATATAGATTTATTTTGTTAGTACGTACTATAAACGCGGATATAGAATCGAACCTTTCGATATATATTTAGAAAATAGTAATTTTATATAATATATTCGATAGGTTTTTCTACTCCTATATATCTATATAAAAGGTTATTATAGTATCGATATATAACTTCGTCTTTTAGCTTAGTTAGAATATATATTAATCTATATATATAGAGTAATCCTTAGTCGTTCTTAGCAAGTTTTTTACCTTTCTTAGCGAGCCAATTAATTATATCTTCCTCTAATACGTCTTTAATTTCTATCGTTATAGCTAGTAACTACTTATTATATAAAATAGTTCTATTAGAGTTTTATCTTAATATAGCGGGATCCGCTATCTTAGTTCTTAGTTTGTAATCTAGTCGTTTATTTAAAGCGTCGGTTTATCTATTCTCTATTCCTTTATAGTATTCGATTTTAAAATTATATTATATAAGGGTTCGGCCTATCGCGTTTATCGTCTTATAAGTTTCTTTATTATAGTAAAGAATATAAGATTCTTATAATCGGTCTTAACCGTTATTATATATTTAGCTCCTTCTAGATATACTACTCTTTAGACTTAAAACGTTAATATTATAGCTAATAGTTCTTTATTATATATATTATAGTTAAGTTCTACTAGAACTATTTTTATTAACTAAAATATAACTAGTCGGTATTTACCGTCTATTCCTAGCTATATTAGTCTTACTCTTAGAGCGTAATCTAATATATTAGTTTCTATCATAATTAGTTAGTTATAGCTAAATATAGCTACGATTATTTTTTTATTAAAGAGTTCCTTAAGATCCTAGAACGATTTATCTACTACCTTATCCTATAGGAATTTCTAATCCTTTTTAATAAGATAGTAGAGTCCTAATATAATTCTAGTAATATCTATTAATAATCTTTCGATAATAGCTAGCTAGATTAAGAAATTATTATACTTCTTTTATATTCTTAAGTATCGGCTATTCTATAATACTTTTAATCTTATCTTCTTCTATCTTTAGTCTATTAAGGGTAATATAATATCTAAAGAAAGTTATTTCCTATATATAGAATTTATATTTCTTTAGTTTAAGAGTAACTTCTACTTCTCTTAGCTTTTATAATATAAATCTATTATATTTAATATAATCTTTAAGCGTCTTTAAGAAAACTAAAATATTATCTAGATATATAATAATAAAGATATCTAAATATTCTTTAATTACTTTAAAGATAAGGCGTTAGAATATCGCTAGTATATTAGTAAGGCTAAAAGGTATAAACTGAGTTCTAAATACTATTTTCTATTTATAGCCTAGCTTAATCTTAATATAGTAATAGGTATTAGTAATATTATAATAGCTAATTCTATCTTATATCTTATTAATTAAAGATAGTAGGTATCGATCTTTAATAATAATCGAATTTAAATATCGGTAATCTATATAAAATCGAAGACTCCTATCCTTCTTTAGTATAAAGATAATAGGGTATCTAGCTAATAACTTCGAGGCTTAGATATATCTCTTTTATAGATTCTTATCGATATATTCCTTAAGTATTTCGGACTCTTTCTAAAATAGCTAATAGATTAATATAAAAGTTAGTTTAGTACCTTCTATTATATTAATCTTATAATTAAAGGATCTATATTTTAATAATACTCTATTAGCTAATATTATAAAAATATCTATAAACTCCTAGTATTCCTCTAGAATCTTAAGTATATCGCTAGTTATATATAGCTTTTTATATTTAATTATTATATATTCCTTTAATTCTTAGTCGGATATATCTAGTAATTATTCTATAATATCTAGGGTAACGTCTATAATTAATACTCTAGTCCTTTTCCTTTAGGACTATTTACTATACTCGTTTATTAGATAGACTTTTATTAATATATCTTATACTTATTATATTCCTATATATATTTATATATATTAAAGATAATTCTTCCTAATTACTAATCGATATTTAGCTTATACTTCCTAAGCTATAGAATATCTAAAATAATATTATAGTTTTCTATTTCTAAGATATTAAACTATATTAATTCTAAGTATATATAGATAGATATAGATAGTATAATCGTTTCCTCGCTAACTCCTTTTAAAAGTACTTCTTTATCGAGTCCTATAATTAATATTATATATAGTAGGGGTTTAGTTATAACTTACCGATCTTCTTTAAATCTTAGGTTTATAAAGTTATTAGTAGCTCCTAAATTAATAAGAGTCTATACTATTTCTATTAGTAGATTTATATATAGTTTAATATATATTCCTAATAGTATTACCGCTAGATATATTATCGGTCGATCCTTATAATCGTATATCTAGCGTCTATTATATTAAATTCCCTAGTATTCTTTTATCTATTATAGCTTCTTTATCTACTATAGTAGTCTTAGTTCGATACTATAATCTAATTTTATTAACCTATAAATAGTATATATTTTATTATAGTATATAATATTAATTATTTTACTATATCTTAAGTATCGCGTATATCTTTTATATATATATATAGAATTTTTATAAGGGTATCCTACTAGGTCGTTACCTTCTTTAATTATATTAATAAGGTACTAATCTTTTCTTTAAGATATCCTATAAGCTCTTTAGCTTCTTTATTATTATAATAATTCGTAAGGCTTTCTATTAATATTCTTAGGATAGTTTAATCTATTCTAGGAAATATATCTAGCGTTCCTAGATTACTATTAGCTCTAAAGATTAGATTTTATATTCTTAGAGGCCCTATATTATTAGTTATAAGATACTTAAGTTCCTAAGACTTCTTTATTCCTATAACTATAGTCTCTAGTCCTAATAGGCCTTATAATTACTAGCTAAGATCCTTCTTAGTCTTAAGTTCTATTAGATCCTAGATTAATACTTAGGGTACGTATTATATCTACCTTTAACTTTCTACTATATCTTAATCGATTTTTAGATAATCGAGTTCTAGCTTATCGGCTAACCCTTTAATATATAGGTTACCCGCTAATATCTCTTTTAGGCTTAGGCCTTTATATCTAGCTATAAGATCTTTTAAGAGTTTATCTTTTAGGTCTATAGCGACCCGCTTTTCTATCTAAAGTTCTTAATAAAAGTCCTAACCTACCCTCTTAAATCGCTTTATTATTCGTTAGGATATATTTCCTTCTAATATTCCTATCTAGCGCTTATTTCTTTAATACTAGTATTTATACTAATAGTAGTCTTTCCCTCTTAGATTACTTATAGTACTTTATATATTACTTATATATTTTACTATTTTTTATATAGTTTCTTCTATTTATATTCTTTTATATAGTATCCTAGTTTCTTATAGATAAAGTAAAGATTCTTCTATTAACGCTCGTTTTACTCGTTATAAGTAATATCTAATTTTATTAGCCTTAGGCTATATAGATCGGGGTTTTAAGGTACCTACCATAAGCGCCTATTATTAAAGCGATTAAATCTATAAGTCTTATCTTTCTTCTATTAGTCTATTTTTTATCGCTTATATTACTATTTATTAATATAATTATTAATCTTAATTATAATTATAATAAGTTAGTCTAAGATTTCTAGTCTATCGATTTATATTAGTTTATCCTTTATATTAGATTTAAGTCCTACTTTATAGTATAAAATATACGCCCGATTAAGTAAGTCTAAATAGGATATAATTTATTAGAACTTAGAGGAGTATACTAATATATTAGTTATTTATCTAATTTTTTATAGTTTTCGTTTAGCTATTTAAGTAATATCGATATCTCGAAAGGTTCTTTCTAAGTATCGTCGGAAGCTACTATAGCTATTAAAGATTTTAGTAGTCGTTATAGACTAATCTTTAGATACTTTCTTATAGTAGTCCCGGATATATAGCTTAAACTACTTCTATACTTATCTATATAGGTAGGATAATATAAAAATTACCCTATTAGCTTTAAATAGAAGCTTAACCTTATTTATATCGATATATATATTTATCTAAGGAACCCTCGAAGCTTAGTTCGGTTTCCTTTAAAGTACTTAGCTTTAGGTAATATCGGTCCCTTAATAGTACTAGCTAGGGCGGAAGCGATAACCTAAGCGTATATCTATACTAATGTTACGGACCTATCCGTCACCAATCAGTAGTGACCTACTAGGTACGACAATAGGCTATCGAGAGCCAACTAGCGGGTCTATTATTAGATTATATATAAGCTTACTAAATAAGAGTATAATCCGCCCTAAGCCGGACTAAAGTTTAGTATATATATATCTTAATATATTAGCAAATATAATATACCTAAATAGGATAATACGTGACTATAACTCCTACGTCGACTCTAGGAGTATACGTAGAAGTATACGGTGACTCCCGAATATACTCTAGGAGTATATTAAGGAGTAGGAAACGAAGGATATATAAGGACATTCCCTTATATACTTAGTTTAGTTCTTCGTCTTCAATTATATATTATTACTTATATATACCTTTCGGATTACTATGACTCTTTACTTGATTATAACTTAATAACACTTACGAGTAGACTAATACCCTAGTATAGATCTACTCGGCGCTCTACCTAGCATTGGTTCCTTAATCGCTTAAAAGGACTTAGGCTATAGTAAGGCCCTACGCGGCATTAGCTTAGATCCGATTATTAACGTTAGACCACTCGAGGAGTATTAAGGTAAGTATACCCTGAACCCATCTAACCTAACTGTGACTAGTTAGCTAGTGCGTAACAACTAAGTAGTCTTTAACCTAGATATTATACTTTTCCTACTCTTATAACTTAGCTAATAAAGTCGTTACTTATTCCTTTAGTATTTCGATTTAGTTATCTCGTTCGTTATTAGAGTTAGGGTCGTCATATTTAATTACTAGCTTCTTTCCGGTACTAATATAAGATATATTAATAATAACTCGAAACTTAATTTAAGATAGTCTTTAATATATTATATACTAGCTAACTAGTTATAATTAGGTTAGATAGGTTTAGGGTATCCTTACCTTAATACTCCTCGAATAGTCTAATATTAATAATCGGGTCGTAACTAAGCTAATACCGCGTAGGGCCTTACTATAGCCTAAGTCCTTTTAAGCGATTAAAGAACTAATACTAGGTAGAGCGCCGAGTAGATCTATACCGGGGTATTAATCTACTTGTAAGTATTATTAAGTTATAATTAAGTAAAGAGTTATAGTAATCTAAAAGGTAAATATAAGTAATAATATATAATTAAAGACGAAGAACTAAACTAAGTATATATAGGAGTATTCTTATATATCCTTCTTCTCCTACCCACTAGGTAACTCCCTCTAGAGTTACTACTAGAGTCACTAGTAACTCCCTTAATATACTCCCTAGGAGTAGATCCTAGAGTCACGGTTACGTGATACTAATTAACCGTTTCGTCGTATATTATAGTATATTAATACGGCGAAAGAGAGGCTAGAACCGGCTACTTCGCGGGTTATCACGTGATATCGATCTATTGGCTCTCGATAGCCTATTAGTATATCTAGTAGGTTACTACTGATTGGTAACAGATAGGTCCGTAATAATAGAGTCTTAATATAACTCTAGTATATTTATTAATAATCTTCTAATAATAGTTAGCTAGACTAAGAAATAATTATACTTTCTTTATATTTTTAGATATTAATTATTCTATAATACTTTTAATCTTATCTTCTTCTATTTTTAATATATTAAAGAAAGTCGTTTTCTAAATATAGAATTTATATTTCTTTAATTTAAAAGTAACTTCCGCTTCTTTTAGTTTTTATAATATAAGTTGGTTATATTTAATATAATCTTCGAGTATCTCTAAAAAGACTAAAATATTATTTAGATATATAATAATAAAGATATCTAAATATTCTTTAATCGTGTTAAAAATAAAGCGTTAGAATATTATTAGTATATTAATAAGGCTAAAAGATATAATCTTATATTTATAATATCCGAATTTAGTTCTAAATACCGTTTTCTAGTTATAGCCTAGCTTAATCTTAATATAATAATAGATATTAATAATATTATATTTTAAAAAGTACTTAGTATATCTAATTCTATCTTATATTTTATTAATTAAAGGTAGTAGATATCGATTTTTAATAATAATCTATATAAAGTTAAATACTCCTATCCTTTTTTAGTATAAAGATAATAGGATATCTAGCCGATAACTTTAAGGCTTAGATATATCTCTTTTATAGATTCTTATTAATATATTCCTTAAGTATTTTAGACTCTTTTTATAATAATTAATAAATAGATATAAAAGTTAATTTAGTATTTTCTATTATATTAATCTTATAATTAAAAGGTCTATATTTTAACGTATTTCACAAGCGAGCCGCCCACACAAGCGAGCCGCCCACCCCAACCAAAACGCGTCCATAGATTAGCACTTAGTCAATTCAACCACCTACCATGCCACCAATTCGATCCCGAAGCTCTAAAGATTCAATAGAGTAAGAGGGTAGGATCTTACTAGCTATCTAGGCTTTTAAGAATCGAGAAATCTCTTCAATTCGTAAAATAGCACGCCGCTTTGATATACTACGTACAACCTTACGCGACCGCCTATCCGGCTATACTTAACGAAGTACTACACGCGCCAATTTATTTAAATTGACCTAAATTGAAGAGGATTCTCTTGAAAAATAGATTCTCTCTATAGATCTACGTAGAGTAGCCCCCCGGCCCTCTATGGTACGAGAAATAGCCGATCTTCTTCTTTAAAAGTGTAGAACTACCCCGGTTCTTTCGGTCGGCTAAAATTAGGTTACGAACTTTATTAAAAGGCGTCCTCTCCTCTCCTCCTAATTCTCGAAACGGTATAACTACGAGCGTACGAAATATAAAGATCCTAAAATTATTATAGAGTGGTTTAATCTAGTTTAAAAGACAATCCTTTAATATAGAATCGATTCCGACGATATCTATAACTTTAATAAGACCGGCTTCGTAATAGGATTGATTGTAACTATAAAGGTTATTACGAGGAGTAAATACTACGGTCGGAGGCCGGTTTTATAACCTAGAAATCGTAAATAGGTAACGGTAGTTAAATATACGAATACTTCTAGATAGGCCCTTCCTCCGTATATAATTTTTAAAGGCAAAGTCTTTATTAAATTATAGTTCGATAGCCTCCCGGAGGATTAGCGCTTTAAAGTTAGTCCTAATAGCTAGACCTCCGATAAAATTAGCCTTCGCTAGCTTAAGAAGCTCTTTATTCCGACTACTTCTTTACGTATAAAGGGGGCGTATCGGCTTTTAATACTTAACGGCTACGGAAGTTATTTAATACCTAAATTTGACGAAATTTATAAGTAAAATAAGGTAATACCAATTTATATACTAGCGTATTTATCTTATCTTTTATAACCTTTAGATATTAGTTATTTTACGGTATTAAAACGTGCCTATAGTCGGATAGTTAAAACTAAGATACGGAACGGGATCAACTATATTAACAAACTTAACTTCCTCGAAGCGTACCCCCTCGTACGAATTAAAGCTTTTAAATCGGAGACTATTAAAAATAGCTTCGTAGCTGCCGGTTTAGTACTATTTATATCCGATTAAGTCATTTTAAAGCTTAATATCTAGCTTCGAACCCCGACCCCCCTCCGAGCCGGGGTAGTGATTAGGACCCTAAAACCCCTTCGAACTACGTTCAATTATAAAAGCAAGCTTCGTTAATTAAAGCATTGCTTCGTATAAGATTAACGAGTCCCCCAAGTCCTCTTAATTCCGCTATAAACTAGGTTTTAAAGGCATACTAGATCACTATACAATCCGCCGCATTTCTCAAGAAAGAAGTAAGCGAATTACGCGCCGCTAACGAGAAGCAGAAGTAAAAGCGTACTAGATCCCAGAGGCAGATACCTACTGAAGAAGGCCTCTTAGTTTAAGAAGCCTCTACATTAATTATACAGCAATAGGAAGCAACTAAAGCATCTCCCCCCCGGCCCCAGCATACTTAGAGAATCAGCTATTCAGCCACGTACGCCCCCCCCCCGGGGTTGTGGAATATACAGATTGCCAGGACATAGAAGAGAAACATATCCAGATAGACCAGTTAGTTAGTTGATTTAATTTAATAGCGTTATGGTTGAGATAAATGTATTTAAATTTAATAGGTTAGATGGGGTGGACCACTCGTATATGAAATACGTTAACTAGTTATAGTTAGATTAGATAGTTTTAGGGTATACTTACTTTAATACTCCTCGAATAGTCTAACGTTAATAATCGGATCGTAACTAAGCTATTACCGCGCCGGGCCTTACTATAGCCTAAGTCCTTTTAAGCGATTAAGGAACTAATACTAGGTAGAGCGCCGAGTAGATCTATACTAGGGTATTAGTCTACTTATAAGTATTATTAAGTTATAATTAAGTAAAGAGTTATAGTAATCTAAAAGGTAAATATAAGTAATAATATATAATTAAAGACGAAGAACTAAACTAGATATATAAATAAGTGTCCTTATATATCCCTAAGTTCTTCCTATATAAAATAGTAGATAGTAGAATAGTAGAATCTCCTTAGCGGATTCTGCTAATCTACTTGCTACCCTTCTACTACCTATCTAATCATATAATACTAACTAACTATCTTATCGTATAATAGAGTATATTCTAATATAGCGAATAAGAGGCTAGAACCGGCTCCTCTACGGTTTATTATATAACCTCGATATATTAGCTCTCGATAGCCTATTAATATACCTAGTAGATTACTACTAATTAGTAACGGATAGGTCTATAATATTACCTCCCCTCTTCCTAGGAGTTTCGTCCCCGAGACTTTATAAAGCTATAGTTCCCTCCCTTAGATAGGTAATAGATTTTCTTTTCTTTAAAATAATACGCCCCTATTATACCTAAACGAAAGGCTAACTATATTTCTTTACTTACTCCTAAACTTCCCTCCGATTCTTCTAGCGCTTATTATCGTTAGGCGACTTATATTAAGGATAATAATTTTACTATCTCTATCTCCTATAATTATTATAAATCGGTAGATATTACTTATCTAATAGATTATTCTCGTTAATATTCGAAATATATATCCTTATATATTTATATAAGTCGCTTTTATAAATATATCTTCTATACTAGTTAGGAATAGGATTTATTACGCCGTACCGAAACTAAACTTTCTTTAGATCTTAAAACTAATAAAAGTAAACTCGATTTATTAGAACCTAAGTAAATTATAACCTTATCTTATAGAGCTATATTAAAAATTGTTAAATAAATAAAAATAATACTAGGAGGCTATATCTAGGTAACGTCGGTTATATAAATAGATATTTTTCCTAAAATAAAAGGGTTTTAAAATATCGGAATATAATACTAAACTCCTTTAAATTCTCGATAAAAAAATAAATATCCTTAGAGTAGGTTTCCTCTTCTACTATTAATCTTAAGTAGCTTACTATTATTACCGATTATCCGAACTTTAATTAGATATTAGCGGAGATTACTAATCTTCCTATTTCTTTCTAAGATAACTCTAGTTTTATATCTTCCTCGCTTTCCGCTATTTAGGGGTCTTTTTCGCCTATTAGTAATACCACTAAACGAGCTAGTAGTAGCCCTTTAGATTCTAGATAGGTTCCTATATATTTTCTAAGGTAGGATACTCTTTCTACTAAACTAAGAGTTATTACTATCTATTATACTATCTATCTAATAGGATTCGTTCGACTTTATATTTATCTTTAGTTTCCTCGATTTCTATATTAGTTATAATTTCGGCGTTATCTAGTACTAGTTCGAGTAATAAGATATAAAATATTATATAGAGTTTTTATATACTTTCTAGTAGCTTTAAGCGATAATTTACTAGTCCTAATTTCTCTTTAATCTTAAATAGTCTTAGTTATAAGTAGTCTAATTTATTATTAGGTCGCTTAGTTTTAATATTATATTATAATAGGTAAACCTTTTTTCCCTCCTTAAGGTTAGGTCCCTCTCTATAGTAGTCGTTATAATATTTTTTTATATATAGGTTAATAAAGTTAATATCCCTAGCTAGTTATATATATAACTTTCTTAATCCGCTAGCCTTTAGCCTCGCTAATTCTACTATAGCTATCTTATTAATTAGTTCTCCGAATACTATTAGATTATATTTATAATTTATAAAGAATAGTATTTTATTAATTATAGAGTATATTATATTATTATATACTAGTTATACTATTAGTAGTAGTTTTATTTAGTTATCTTACTAGGAATTTATATAATATTATAGATACTATTTTACTATCTAGTTTACTCTTTCTATCTAATTATTAGTTTATAAGTAATATATAATAAAGAGTCTAAGCTTAATATCTATTTAGTCTATAAAAGACTTCTATATATTCGATATAAATAATTTATCTCTATCCGATATAATCTTATTTAGTATCTTATAATTCGTAACTATATATCGAAGTATAATATTCGCTATTTAATTAGTATCGATAGTTTCTATAGTCGGAATTATATAGATATACTTAGTAAGCCTATTAACTATAACTATAATTATATTATATCTATCTAAGACTAGTAGCTTTATAATAAAGTCTATTATAATCTATTCTTATAGTTAGGTTAGCGTCTTAGATAACTATAATTCTTTATAAGATATATATCGTATAGGTTTATTTTATTAGTATATATTATAAACGTAGATATAGAATCGAACCTTTCGCTATATATTTAGAAAATAATAATTTCGCGTAATATATTCGATATTTTTTTTTACTTCTATATATCTATATAAGGTATTATTATAATATCGATATATAATCTCGTCTTTTAGCTTACTTAGAATATATATTAATCTATATATATAGAGTAATCCTTAATTATCCTTAGTAAGTTTTTTACCCTTCTTAATAAGTTAATTAATTATATCCTTCTCTAATATATCTTTAATTTTCTATAAGAAGTCGTTATCTTTAACTTCTATTATTATAGCTAGTAACTATTTATTATATAAGATAGTACTATTAGAGTTTTATCTTAGTATAGTAGGATCTACTATTTTAGTTCTTAATTTATAATCTAGTTATCTATTTAAAGCGTCGGCTTATCTATTTTTTATTCCTTTATAGTATTCGATTCTAAAATTATATTATATAAGAGTTTCGGCTTATTATACTTATCGTCTTATTAACTTCTTTATTATAATAAAGAATATAAGATTCTTATAATTAGTCTTAATTATTACTATATATTTTACTCCCTCTAGATATACTCTCTAGATTTAGAACGCTAATATTATAGTTAATAGTTCTTTATTATATATATTATAGTTAAGTTCTACTAGAACTATTTTTCTCGACTAAAATATAACTAGTCGGTACTTACTATTAGTTCCTAGTTACGTTAGTCTTACTTTTAGAGTATAGTCTAATATATCGATTTCTATAATAATTAGTTAGTTATAGCTAAACGTAGCTATAATTATTCTTTTATTAAAGAGTTCTTTAAGGTCCTAGAACGATTTATCTACTATCTTATCCTATAGGAATTTCTAATTTTTCTTAGTAAGATAGTAAAGTCCTAATATAATTTTAGTATATCTATTAATAATCTTCTAATAATAATTAGCTAGACTAAGAAATTATTATATTTCTTTTATATTTTTAAGTATCGGCTATTCTATAATATTTTTAATCTTATCTTCTATTCTTAGTCTATTAAAGATAATATAGTATCTAAAGAAAGTCGTTTCCTAAACGTAAAATTTATATTTCTTTAATTTAAGAGTAACTTCTACTTCTCTTAGCTTCTATAATATAAGTCTATTATATTTAATATAATCTTTAAACGTTTCTAAGAAAACTAAGATATTATCTAGATACGCGATAATAAAGATATCTAAATATTTCTTAATCGCTTTAAAGATAAAGCGTTAGAATATTATTAGTACGTTAGTAAGGCTAAAAAGGTATAATCTTATATTTATAATATCTAAACTTAGTTCTAAATACTATTTTCTATTTATAGCCTAGCTTAATTCTAATACGATAATAGGTATTAATAATATTATACTTTAAGAAGTACTTAGTATATCTAATCCTATCTTATAACGTATTCGGTAAGCGAGTGGCCACTGTAAGCGAGTGGCCACCCTAACTAAAACCTACTAATTTAAATGCATATACGTCAACCAAAACTCCATTAAATTGAATAAACTAAAATCATCATCTATCTAGACATGTCTCTCTTCTATGTCCTGGCTTCCTACATATTCCACACCCCCGGGGGGGCCGCGTACGTAGCTGAATAGCCGATTCTCTAGGTATGCCGGGGCCGGGGGGAGGTGCTTTAGTTGCTTCCTATTGCTGTATAATTAATACAGAGGCTTCTTAAACTGAGAGGCCTTCTTCTATAGGTATATACCTCCGGGATCTAGTACGCTTTTGCTTCTGCTTCTCGTTAGCGGCGCGTAATTCCTTGTTTTCGTTGGCGAGTAAGATAGTACCTTGTATTATAAGACGGAAGCCCTTTATAAGCTGGTTTAATATACGATCTAACGGGCTAGGCGGGCTCTGAGATCTTATACGAAGTAGAGCTTTAATTGATAAAGCCTGTCGACGTAGTTCTTTCTCTATAAAAGGGGTTTTTAGGGTAAAATTCCGGCTTGATTCACTCCCCCTACTCGGAGGGGGGGTAGGCGTTCGGAGCTAGATATCGAGCTTTAAGATCACTCGGTCGGGTCTAAATAGTACTAAACCGGCTGCTACGAAGCTATTTTTAATCGTCTCCGATTTAAAGGCTTTAATTCGTACGAGGGGGGTATACTTCGAGGAAGTCAAGTTTGTTAATATAGTTGATCCCGTTCCGTATCTTAGTTTTAACTATCCGACCGTACGTACGTTTTAATACCGTAAAATAACTAATATCTAGAGGTTGTAATAGATAAGATAAATATACTAGTATATAGATTAGTATCACTTTATTTTGCTCGTAAATTTTGTTAAATTGAGGTATTAAATAACTTCTATGGCTATCGAGTATTAAAAGTCGATACCCCCCCTTCGTACGTAAAGAAGTAGTCGGAATAAAGAGCTTTTCGAGCTAACGAAGGCTAATTTTATCGGAGGTCTAGCTATTAGGACTAACTTCGAAGCGCTAATCCTCCGGGAGGCCGTCGAACTATGATTTAATAAAGACTTTGCCTTTAAAAACTATATACGGAGGAAGGGCCTAGCTAGAAGTATTCGTATACTTAATAATAGTTATCTACTCTCGATTTCTAGGTTATAAAACCGGCCTCCGACTATAGTATTTACTCCTCGTAATAACCTTTGTAGTTATAGTTAATTCTATTATAAAGCCGGTCTTATCGAAGTTATAGATATCGTCGGGGTCGATCCTAAATTAAAGGATGGTTTTTTAAATAAGATTAAACTACCCTTAAATGATTTTAGGGTCTTTATATTTCGCGCGCTCGTAGTTATATCGTTTCGAGAATCGGGAGGAAAGGAGAGGATACCGTTTTATATAGTTAAATACCTATTTTTCGCCGACCGAAAGAACTAGGGTAGTTCTACGCTTTTGAAGAAGAAGATCTACTATTTCTCGTACTATAGAGGGCCGAGGGGCCGCTCTACGTAGATCTATAGAGAGAATCTATTTTTGAAGAGACTCCTCTTTAATTTTAGTCAATTTCGAGCAATTGGCGTATGAAATCACGCGGTGTTGTACTCTATCAATTCGGCGGCGGAGAGTTGTACGCGGGATATTGAATGTACGCGTAGCAAGAGAAATAGAGCTAATATCTCTATTTTTAAAAGCCTGGATAGCTAATAAGATCCTACCCTGTTGCTCTATTGAATTTATAGAGGATTGAGAGCGTATTGGTGGCATAGTGGGTGGTTGAATTAACTAAGTGCTAATTCATAGACGCGTTTTTGGTTGGGGTGGCCACTCGCTTATAGTGGCCACTCGCTTACCGAATACGTTATCTTATTAATTAAAGGTAACGTATTTCACAAGCGAGCCGCCACTACAAGCGAGCCGCCACCCCATCATAACCCATTGAATTTAAATGTATATATCTCTACCATAACTCCATTAAATTGAATATACTAAAATAAATCTATCTAGCTGGGCATCTATTAAATCTATGCTCAGTTGATCTGCACCCACTACACCTTGGTGTAGCCCGCGTACGTAGTTCTAAAGCCGGTTCTTTATCTATGCCGGCACCGGCATGGGGTGCTTTATCTGCTTCCACTAGCTCAGGAATCAATTGAGAAGCTTCTTGTACTGAGAGGCCTTCTTCTGTAGGTATCTGCCTCCGGGATCTAGTACGCTTTTGCTTCTGCTTCTCGTTGGCGGCGCGTAATTCCTTGTTTTCCTTGGCGAGTAAGATAGCACCTTGCATTGTAAGACGGAAGCCCTTTATAAGCTGGTTTAATACACGATCTGACGGGCTAGGTGGGCTCTGAGATCTTGTACGAAGTAGAGCTTTGATTGATGAAGCTTGCCGACGTAGTTCTTTCTCTGTAAAGGGGGTTTTTAGGGTGAAATTCCGGCTCGATTCACTACCCCGGCTAGCTAGGGGGGTTAGGGTTCGAAGCCGGATATTAAGCTTTGAGATTACTCGGTCGGGTCCAAATGGTACTAAACCGGCTACTACGAAGCTATTTTTAATCGTCTCCGATTTAAATGCTTCAATTCGTGCCTAGGGGTATGCTTCGAGGAAGTTAAGTTTATCGATATAGTTGATCCGATTCCGTATCTTGATTTCAACCATCCGACCGTACGTACGTTTTAACACCGCAAAACAACTAATATTAAGAGGTTGTAAAAGATAAGATGAATGAGCTAGCATATAGATTGGTATTACCTTATTTTACTTATAAAGTTTATTAAATCTAGGTGTCAAATGACTTCTATAGCCGTCGAGTATTAAAAGCCGGTATACCCCTTTTGTACGCGTAGTACTAGGAATAAAGAGCTTTTTAAGCTAGCGAAGGCTAATTTCATCGGAAGTCCAGCCGTTAGGACTAACTTCGAAGCGCTAATCCTCCGGGAGGCCGTTAAACTATGATTTAATAAAGACTTTGCCTTTAAAGATTATATACGGAGGAAGCACCTATCTAGAAGCATTCGTATATTCAATTGTAGTCACCTATTCACGATTTCTAGGTTATAAAACCGGCCTCCGACTATAGTATTTACTTCTCGTAATAACCTTTGTCGTTATAGTCAATCCTATCGCGAAGCCGGTCTTATCAAAGTTATAGATATCGTCGGAATCGATTCCAAATTCAAGGATTGTCTTTTAAACTAGATTAAACCACTCTATAATGATTTTAGGATCTTTACATTTCGTACGCTCGTAGTTATACCGTTTCGAGAATCGGGAAGAGAGGAGAGGACGCCTTTTAACAAAGTTCGTAACCCAATTTTGGCCGACCGAAAGGACCGGGGTAGTTCCACGCTTTTAAAGAAGAAGATCGGCCATTTCTCGTACCATAGAGGGCCGGGGGGCTGCTCTACGTAGATCCATAGAAAGAATCCATTTTTCAAGAGATTCCTCTTCAATCTCTGTCAATTTATATGAATTGGCGCGTATAGTGCTTCGTTCAGTATGGCCGTTAAGGCGGTCGCGTAAAGTTGAACGTGGGACATTGAATGTACGCGCAACAAGAGAAATAGAGCTAATATCTCTATTTTTAAGGGCCTGGATAGCTAATAAAAGCCTACCCTCTTGCTCTATTAAATCTTTAGAGCTTCGGGAGCGAATTGGTGGCATGGTAGGTGGTTAAAATGACTAAGTGCTAATTCATGGACGCGTTTTTAGATGGGGTGGCGGCTCGCTTGTGGTGGCGGCTCGCTTGTGAAATACGTTAATAGGTATCGATCTTTAATAGTAATCAAATTTAAATCTTAGTAATCTATATAAAGTCGAAGACTCCCGTCCTTCTTTAGTATAAAGATAATAGGATATCCGGCCGCTAACTTTAAGACTTAGATATACCTTTTTTATAGATTTTCTTAGATATATTCCTTAAATATATCGGACTCCTTTTATAATAATTAATAGATTAGTATATAGATTAGTATAAAAGTTAGTTTAGTACCTTCTATAATATTAATCTTATAATTAAAAGATCTATATTTCGATAATACTCTATTAGCTAGCACTATAAAAATATCTATAAACTCCTAATATTTCTCTAGAATCCTAGATTTATTACTAGTTATATATAGCTTCTTATATTTAATTATTATATAGTCCTTTAATTCTTAATTAGATATATCTAGTAATTATTCTATAGTATCTAAGGCGACGCTTATAACTAATACTCTAGTCCTCTTCTTTTAGGACTATTTACTACGCTTATTTTATTAGATAGACTTCTATTAATATATCTTATATTTATTATATATTTCTATATATATATATCTATTAAATAAGATATATCCTAATTACTAATTAATACTTAGATTATACTTCTTAAGCTATAGAATATCTAAAATAATATTATAGTCTCCTATCTTTAAGATATTAAACTATATTAATTCTAGATATCTATAGATAGATATAAATAATATAATAGTTTCCTCGCTAACTCTTCCTAAGAGTACTTCTTTATTAAGTCCCGCGACTAGTATTATATATAATAAAGGTTCGGTTATAACTTATCGATCTTCCTTAAATCTTAGGTTTATAAAGTTATTAGTAGCCCCTAAGTCGATAAGAGTCTATACCGTTCCTATTAGTAGATTTATATATAGTTTAATATATATCCCTAATAGTATTACCGCTAGATATATTATTAGTCGATCCTTATAATTATATATCTAGCGTCTATCGTACTAAATTCCTTAGTATTTTTTTATCTATTATAGCTTCTTTATCTACTATAGTAGTCTTAGTTTAATACTATAATCTAACCTTACTAACCTATAAATAATATATATTTTATTATAGTATATAATACTAGCTATCTTACTATATCCTAGATATTATATATATTCTTTATATATATAAGTAGAATTTTTATAAGGGTATCCTATTAGATCGTCGCCTTCTTTAATTACGTTAATAAGGTACTATGTTATGGACCTGTCCGTCACCAATCAGTGGTGACCCACCAGGCACACCAATGGGCCATCAAGAGCCAACCAGGATATCTGTCAGCAGATCACGTGCAAGCTCACTGAGCAAGAGCATGATCCGCCCTGAGCGGATCCACCCCGCAGAGGATTTCCGTTACATAGGTTACTCTACGTACCAGACAACCGCTGCACGCAGAAGACGGTTGGTCAGCATCACGTGATCATGCAGGTAGTAGAAGGGTAGCAAGTAGATCGGTAGAATCCGCCAAGGCGATTCTACTATTCTACCATCTACCATTCTACACAGGAAGAACTCAGAGATATATAAGGACACTCATTCATGTATCTAGTTTAGTTCTTCGTCTTCAATTATACATTGTTACTTGTGTTTACCTTTTGGATTACTGTGACTCTTTACTTGATTATAACTTGACAACACTCACGAGCAGACCAATACCCCGGTATAGATCTACTCGGCGCTCTACCTGGCATCAGTTCCTTGATCGCTCAAAAGGACTTAGGCTACTATAAGGCCCTGCGTGGCATTAGCTCAGTTGAGACCCGATCATTGACGTTGGACCATTCGAGGAGTATTAAGGCAAGTATACCCTGAACCCATCTAACCTAACTGTGACCAGTTAGCTAGTGCGTAACACATTGAAGACCGTCTCGAATCAAGTTTCGAGTCACGACAAGCAACATGTCTCACGCCAGTGCTGGGAAGAAGCCCATTCGGGAGCAAGTCACTCCACCCGTGGAGGATCCCGACTCTGACGTCGAACGAGACAACACCATTGCGGAACAGAAGCGAAAGATCAGCGAACTCGAGCATAACCTCAAAAAGGTCATGGATCAGCTCAGCAACTTGGGTAAGCAAAGCGGCACCAAGTTTGGCGAGGTCGACGACTACCTCGAGCAGATCAAGGCTCAAGTCAACGCATCCGCACCCATCAGTACTGTCCAGGCACCACGATTGCCCAAGGCTGAGTTCTTTGAAGGAAACCGAATCAAACTTCGAGGATTCCTCACTCAGATGGACATGCACCTCGATGTGAACAGCGCCAAGATACCCAACGAAGCCGGCAAGGTGATTTTTGTGTCAACCTACTTGCGCGGTCAGGCATGGGATTGGTTCGAACCTCACATCCGTGACTATTATGGAAAGAAACCTGAAGAATGGTCGGATACCACGACAAACATCTTCAGCGAGTATCGCAACTTCCGTCGACACCTCGAAAATACGTTCGGAGACATCGACGCTGCGAGAACAGCCCAGAAAAAGTTACAACGAATCCGACAAACCGGAACCATGTCAAGCTATGCCTCTGAGTTCTTGCAAATCATCTCTTACTTGGATTGGCCAGACAGAGCATACCTTCCTTACTTCGAAGCTGGAATGAAATCCGACGTCAAGGACGAGCTAGCGCGAATGGATCAGCCAGAGGAGCTTGATCAACTCATCAAGATTGCGGTCAAAATCGACAACCGCAACAGCGAGCGAAGAAGGGAACGACACGAAATGGAACTATGGAAGCGTGGAAAGATGCACAGCTTCAACCGATTCGGTGGACGCCGCGACAGAGCGACACCACGGGACAACGATCCATATGGCCCGAAGCCAATGGAGTTGGACGCTACTCACGATGAGCAAAAGGAGCGTCGCAACAAGAATCTTTGCTTTACCTGCGGGAAACCAGGACACCGCGCGAAGGAATGCAAACAGAAGAAACCGTATGAGAAACGGCAACACATGCGGGCGACACGCGAAGCACTGCGAGCGACCCAAGAGGGAAAAGCCACCACCAGCACAGGCACCAGCGCCGAAGGAATGAGCGCCAGTTGGGAACACTGGGAGGAAATGCACCCTAACGAGCAACAGGGCGACCTGAGAGGGCAGGTCGGGACCCTCATCGACAGCCTCAGACAGAAAAGGCGAGTCGCTATGGACCTAAGAGACGAGCTCTTAGAAGATCTCATGGGTAGGCACCAAGGCCTCGACCCGGAAGAGATAACGGCGGGCAACCTGTGCATTGAAGGGTTAGCCGACGAGCCAGAACTCGATTATCCAGAAATCGATTGGGATACGGTAGAAAGTCAAGGGTGGACACAGCACGTGCCCCAGGCACTGATCCAAGACCCAGCAGGACTTAAGGCTAGGGAGGACCTCGGTCGGCGGTCGCAAGACCCACCAGGTCTGGAGACCACGGTCGCGGGAACAAAGGAGTCCCGGGACCCCAAGCATCTCACGACTAACGATGTGGGGCCCCCGGAGACACAGGACCCGATCCCCGGAGCCAATAGTGATCTAGGAACGCCAGATGCGCTTCCCGGAATAGATCAAACCATCCCAGAAACACCAACAGAAAGCCCTACGAACCATCACGATGATGAAGAAGCTAAAGAGCTTAGGGGACATCTCGAAGGAAAGATGTGGCCCAGCAGACTGGACCAGCACCTCATTGACGCAATTGAGGAAGGCGACGACCCAGCAGGATGCCCTTGCGAAAATTCCACTTGCGCGTGCAAAGGATATGCGCGACACCCAGGACATGGCAAGATGGCCAGTGTCATGTGCTACGACGAAACGTGCATCATTCATGGGTCAGCAAAGTTAGATTACGGCATCGAACCGAAACCACTACGGTGGATGAAGAAGCCACAATGGACGAAGGGATACCAAGGAATTTGGTACAATGGGCGCCAGATGTACGACCACGAGGGTCGACCAACAACACATCTAGCGGCAACAACGTCAGGAACACACATTAAGTTGTACGCGATCCTACCTATGGGGAAGGCATGGACTCTCATCGACTCGGGAGCCACCAACAACTTCATGAACCCAAGGTTTAAGGAAGATCGACAAGTTGCGACCGAACCCCTACCACACGTGATACCAGTCGCAGGACTCGACGGAGAAGTACTCTCAGGAGGAGTCAGCGAGGAAACCATCACACTGCCTATGTCTGTCTACGGACACCCAGAATTGATACGGTTCAATATCTTGGAAACGGGAGACTACGACATTGTTTTAGGCATTCCATGGCTTAAGAAGCATAACCCGAGCATCGATTGGCAATCGGGATACATCTCATTCGACAGATGTACATGTGCGGAAACATACGACGAATACGAAATGCGTCGACAGAAGTCTGCCCAACGAAACGAGCGCAGCAAACAGTCCCGAAGCAAGAGGACTAGAGTGTCAGTCACGGGCGTCGCCCCAGACACTACGGAACAATCACCAGACATGTCCGACCAAGAATTGAAGGACTATGTGATGATCAAACATGAGAAGCTGTACGCAACCAGCGATGAACCCAGGATTCCGGAGGAATACCAGGAGTTTACGGATGTTTTTACGGCACCGGCCGATGGAGTGTTACCGAAACATGGATCCTTTGATCACGAGATCAACACTATGGAAGGCACTGAACCAACTTTCATGCCTATCTATCAGTTGTCACAGAAGGAGTCCGACACACTCAAGGAATACATCCAGGAGAACCTACGAAAAGGATACATCCGAGTCTCGAAGTCAGCGGCTGGATATCCTATCATCTTCGTACCAAAGAAGGACGGGAGTCTTCGACTTTGTGTGGATTACCGACATTTAAATTCGATTACCATCAAAGATCGACACCCACTACCTTTGATCAACGAAATGCAAGACAGGATTGGACATGCCAAGTACTTTTCGAAGTATGACATTACCAATGCCTACCATCGCATCAGGATCAAGCCAGGCCATGAATGGAAAACGGCATTCAGAACCAAGTTCGGACATTACGAATATAAGGTTATGCCTTTCGGCCTCACCAACGCACCAGCAACATTCCAACGCTTCATCTTCAAAGCGATTGAGGAATATTTGGACATCTTCGTTGTCGCATATCTGGACGACATCTTGGTCTTCTCAGAGACACTCGAAGATCACATCAAACACAACAGACTTGTGTTGCAGAAGCTGAGAGAAGCAGAAGTCACTCTCAAACTGAAGAAATGCGAATTCCACGTTCAGGAAACGACTTTCCTCGGATACCGCATTACCCCTGAAGGACTAGGGATGGAAGAAGACAAGGTCAAAAGCATTATGGAATGGCCGACACCCAAAAATGTGAAGGAAGTACAACAATTTCTTGGTCTAGCCAATTATTATCGGAAGATCATCGATGGATACGCCGGAGTCGCATCAGGACTCTACCATCTCACCAAGAAAGATCAGAAATTCATATGGGATGAGGCAGCAGACAAATCGTTCCAGGACCTCAAGAAACTCTTCAACAAAGGAACAATCGTGGCTACGTTTAGCTACGACCGACCAATCATCATGGAAACCGATGCATCAGACTATGCTCTGGGAGCAAGACTGACGCAACCGGGAACTGACGGCAAGCACCGACCAGTTGCATTTTGGTCAAGGAAAATGGTTCCAGCAGAACTCAACTACGATGTGCACGACAAGGAATTATTGGCTATAGTGTCAGCATTCCAAGTCTGGAGAGCATATCTAGAAGGAGCAAAGTATACGGTGACGGTCAAGACCGATCACAAGAATCTCACATTCTTCACCACGACGAAGAAGTTGACGAGACGACAAGCGCGATGGGCCGAAACCCTTGCACAATACGATTTTAAAATCGAACACTGCAAAGGAACAGAAAACGGACAAGCCGACGCTTTAAGCAGACGACCAGATTACGAATTAGGAACCAAGGCAGCGGATCCTGCTGTATTGAGACAAAACTCTGATGGTACTATTTCGTACAACAAACAGTTACTGGCCGCAACGATAGAAGTCAAGGATGACGACTTCTTGCAGAAAATCAAAGACGCATTGGAGGAAGATACGATCAATCAACTCGTTGAGAAGGGTGGAAAACTCACCAAGGACGACCAAGGATTGCTCCATATGCATGGATTGATATATGTTCCAAACAAGCTGAGAGAAGAGGTCATACGTCGACACCACGATGACATCTCACATGGACATATGGGAGTGGAAAAAACCATCGAACACATCACGCGAAATTATTATTTTCCGAACATGTGGCGAAAGGTTCGATTCTACATCCGCGTTTGCGACACGTGCCAACGAAACAAACCTGCACGACACGCACCTTACGGAGAATTACAGTTATCTGAAACACCAACCCAGCCATGGGAATGGATCACGATGGACTTCATCACGAAGTTACCAGTTTCAGATGGACACGACATGATTATGGTTATAGTCGATAGGCTCACCAAGTACGCCTACATGATTCCGACTACAGAAACCATTGATGCTGATCAAATGGCGAACATTGTGCTTCGACATGTGGTTGCGAACCACGGAATGCCGAGCAAGATCACATCAGACAGAGACAAGTTGTTCACATCGAACATGTGGAAGTCTTTTGCGGACCAGATGGGTATTGAGCTTAGACTCTCTACCGCATACCACCCGCAAACCAACGGTCAGACAGAAAGAGTGAATCAGACAGTGAAACAGTACCTGCGACACTACGTGAACTACCAGCAAGACAACTGGGCAGGACTGCTACCAACAGCACAGCTGGCATACAACAATGCAGCACACTCTACGACCAACGAAACACCATTCTTTGCGAATTATGGATATAATCCAATGGTGTTTGGAGAACCAATCAACAAGACAGCCGTGGCAGAATCAGCGAGACTGAAGGCCAGCGGACTGAGAAAATTGCACACGCAACTAGCCAGAGACATTGACTTTGTCAATCTGCGCATGAAGAAATATTACGACAACCACCATGGAGAGGGACCTGACCTTGAGGAGGGAGAAAAGGTTTACCTATTGCGACGCAACATCAAAACCAAGCGACCCAGCAACAAATTGGACCACCTACGACTAGGACCGTTCAAGATTGAGGAAAAATTGGGACCAGTAAATTATCGCTTGAAGCTACCCGAAAGCATGCAAAAACTCCATGCAGTGTTTCATATCTCGTTACTCGAACCAGCACCAGACAACGCCGAAATTGCAACCAATGTGGAAATCGAGGAAACCGAAGACGAATATGAAGTCGAACGAATCCTGTCGGACAGATGGTACAACAGTCAGCAACAACTCTTAGTTCAGTGGAAAGGGTATCCTACCTCAGAAAACACATGGGAACCTATCCAGAACCTGAGGGGCTGCCACCAGCTCGTTCAACAGTATTACCAACAGGCGAAAAGGACCCCTGCGCAACGGAAAGCGAGGAGGGCACGAAACCGGATTCATCCCAGAAAGAAACAGGGAGATCAGCAATCTCCGCCAACATCTGATCAAAGTTCGGATGATCGGCAGTAGCAGCAAGCTGCTCGAGGTCGAGAGCAGAAGGGAAAGCCTGCTCTGGGGATGTTTGCTTTTCATCGAGAATTTGAAGGAGTTCAGCATCATGTTCCGACATTTTGAAACCCTTTTGTTTTAGGAAGGACATTTGTTTACGCAACCGACGTTGCCTAGACATTGCTTCCTGGTATTGTTTTTGTTTATTCAACAATTTTTGATGCAGCTCTGCGAGATGAGCTTGCAGTTCGCTTAACTCGGGTTCCAACAAATCGAGTTCACTTTCATTCGTTTCAAGATCCGAAGAAAGTTTGGTTTCGGCACGACGCAACAAATCCCATTCCCGACCAGTGTGAAAGTCACGCTTACATGAGCGACCCGCGCGAGTGCACGAGGCACATTTCGAATATTGACGAGAACGGTCCATCAGACAAGCAACACCTGCCGATTTACAATGATCGCAAGAGATGGAGGTGGTGAAACTGTTGTCCTCAATATAAGTCGCCTGACGATGATGAGCGTCAGAAGAATCGGAGGGAAGTTTGGGAGTGAGCAAAGAAACAGAGTCAGCCTTTCGTTTAGGCATGACGAGGAAGCATTATTTTGAGGAAAAGAAATCCATCACCTACCTGAGGGGGGACACCGCAGCTTTATGAGTCTCGGGGACGAAACTCCTAGGAAGAGGGGAGGTGATGTTATGGACCTGTCCGTCACCAATCAGTGGTGACCCACCAGGCACACCAATGGGCCATCAAGAGCCAACCAGGATATCTGTCAGCAGATCACGTGCAAGCTCACTGAGCAAGAGCATGATCCGCCCTGAGCGGATCCACCCCGCAGAGGATTTCCGTTACATAGGTTACTCTACGTACCAGACAACCGCTGCACGCAGAAGACGGTTGGTCAGCATCACGTGATCATGCAGGTAGTAGAAGGGTAGCAAGTAGATCGGTAGAATCCGCCAAGGCGATTCTACTATTCTACCATCTACCATTCTACACAGGAAGAACTCAGAGATATATAAGGACACTCATTCATGTATCTAGTTTAGTTCTTCGTCTTCAATTATACATTGTTACTTGTGTTTACCTTTTGGATTACTGTGACTCTTTACTTGATTATAACTTGACAACACTCACGAGCAGACCAATACCCCGGTATAGATCTACTCGGCGCTCTACCTGGCATCAGTTCCTTGATCGCTCAAAAGGACTTAGGCTACTATAAGGCCCTGCGTGGCATTAGCTCAGTTGAGACCCGATCATTGACGTTGGACCATTCGAGGAGTATTAAGGCAAGTATACCCTGAACCCATCTAACCTAACTGTGACCAGTTAGCTAGTGCGTAACATACTAGTCTAGTCTACTAGGCTATATCTTTCCTTTAAGATATCCTATAAGCTCTTTAGCTTCTTTATTATTATAATAATTCGTAGGGCTTTCTATTAGTATCTCTAAGATAGTTTAATCTATTCTAAGAAGCATATCTAGCGTTCCTAGATTACTATTAGCTCTAGGGATCGGGTTTTACGTCTCTATAGGCCCTATATTATTAGTCGTAAGATACTTAGGATCCTAGGATCTCTCTATTCCTATAACTATAGTCTCTATATCTAGTAGGTCTTATAACTACTAACTAAGATCCTCTTTAGTCTAAAGTCCTATTAGGTCCTAGATTAGTACCTAGGGTATATATTATATCTACCCTTAACTTTCTACTATATCTTAATCGATTTCTAGATAATCGAGTTCTAGCTTATTAGCTAACTCTTTAATATATACGTTACTCGCTATTATCTCTTCTAGGCTTAGGTTAGTCTATCTTATTAAAAGATCTTTTAAGAGTTCGTCTCTTAGGTCTATAGCGACTTGCCTTTTCTATCTAAGGCTATCGATAAGGGTCCCGACCTACCCTCTTAAGTCGCCCTATTACTCGTTAGGGTATAATTCCTCCTAGTTGTTACGGACCTATCCGTTACCAATCAGTAGTGACCCACCAGGTATACCAATAGGCCATCAAGAGCTAACCAGCAGACCTATCAGTAGATCACGTGTAAGCTTACTAAGTAAGAGTATGATCCGCCCTAAGCGGATCTACCCTGTAGAGGATTACTATTATATAGGTTACTCTACGTACTAGATAACCGCTATACGTAGAAGACGGTTAGTTAGTATTATATAATTATATAGGTAGTAGAAGGGTAGTAAGTAGATCGGTAGAATCCGCTAAGGCGATTCTACTATTCTACTATCTACTATTTTATATAGGAAGAACTTAGGGATATATAAGGATACTTATTTATATACCTAGTTTAGTTCTTTATCTTTAATTATATATTATTTCTTATATTTACCTTTTAGATTACTATAACTCTTTACTTAATTATAACTTAATAATACTTATAAGTAGACTAATACCCTAGTATAGACCTACTCGGCGCTCTACCTAGTATTAGTTCCTTAATCGCTTAAAAGGACTTAGGCTACTATAAGGCCCTACGCGGTATTAGCTTAGTTAAGACCGGATTATTAATATTAGACTATTCGAGGAGTATTAAAGTAAGTATACCCTAAACCTATCTAATCTAATTATAACTAGTTAGCTAGTATATAATATATTAAAGACTATTGTTACGGACCTATTGTTACGGACCTATCCGTCACCAATCAGTAGTGACCCACAGGCACACCAATAGGCCATCGAGAGCCAACAGATCGAGATCACGTACAACGCATCTAGCAGAAAAGGGTTTTGCCAGAAGGTAGCCATTACCGGCCCTCGCGGGGCAAATAGCAATTCTACCTCATAACAATACCGATCACCCGTGACCGCCTAGAGCACGTAATCATATAGGTAGTAGAAGGGTAGCAAGTAGATCGGTAGAATCCGCCAAGACGATTCTACTATTCTACTATCTACCATTCTACACAGGAAGAACTTAGGGATATATAAGGACACTCATTTATATATCTAGTTTAGTTCTTCGTCTTCAATCATATATTGTTACTTATATTTACCTTTTGGATTACTATAACTCTTTACTTAATTATAACTTAACAACACTTACGAGCAGACTAATACTCCGGTATAGATCTACTTAGCGCTCTACCTAGCATCAGTTCCTTAATCGCTCAAAAGGACTTAGGCTACTATAAGGCCCTACGCGGCATTAGCTTAGTTAAGACCCGATCATTAACGTTAGACTATTCGAGGAGTATTAAGGCAAGTATACCCTGAACCTATCTAACCTAACTATAACTAGTTAGCTAGTGCGTAATATATTAAAGACCGTCTCGAATCAAGTTTCGAGTTATAATAAGTAATATGTCTTCCGTTAATACCGGGAAGAAACCCGTTCGGGAATAGGTTACTCTACCCGTAGAGGACCCCGACTCTAACGTCGAGAGAGATAATACTATTACGGAATAGAAGCGAAAGATTAATAAACTTAAATATAACCTTAAGAAGGTTATAGACTAGCTTAGTCACTTAGGTAAAAGAAGCGGTAGTAAGTTTAGCGAGGTCGACGACTACCTCGAGTAGATTAAGGCTTAAGTTAACGTATCCGTACCTATTAGTACTATCTAGGCACTACGACTACCTAAGGCTAAGTTCTTTAAGGGAAACCGAATTAAACTTCGAGGATTCCTTACTTAGATAGATATATACCTCGATATAAATAGTACTAAGATACCTAACGAAGCCGGTAAGGTGATTTTTATATTAACCTACTTACGCGGTTAAGTATAGGATTAGTTCGAACCTTATATCCGTGACTATTATAGAAAGAAACCTAAAGAATAGTCGGATACTACGACAAATATCTTCAGCGAGTATCGCAACTTCCGTCGATACCTCGAAAATACGTTCGGAGATATCGACGCTATAAGAATAGCCTAGAAAAAGTTATAACAAATCCGACAAACCGGAACTATATTAAGCTATACCTCTAAGTTCTTATAAATTATCTCTTACTTAGATTAGCTAGATAGAGTATACCTTCCTTACTTCGAAGCTAGAATAAAATCCGACGTTAAGGATAAACTAACGCGAATAGATTAGCCCGAAGAGCTTAATTAACTTATTAAGATTACGGTTAAGATCGACAACCGTAATAACGAGCGAAGAAAGGAACGATACGAAATAGAACTATAGAAGCGTAGAAAGATATATAGCTTTAACCGATTCGGTAGACGCCGCGAGAGGGCGATACTATAGGACAACGATCTATATAGCCTAAAGCTAATAGAGTTAGACGCTACTTATAATAAGTAAAAAGAGCGTCGTAATAAGAATCTTTACTTTACCTATAGAAAACTAGGATACCGCGCGAAGGAATATAAATAGAAGAAACCGTACGAGAAACGGCAATATATATAGGCGACACGCGAAGCACTACGAGCGACCTAAGAGGGAAAGGCTACTACTAGCATAGGTACTAGCGCCGAAGGAATAAGCGCTAGTTAGGAATACTAGGAGGAAATACACCCTAACGAGTAATAGGGCGACCTAGGAGGGTAGGTCGGGACCCTTATCGATAGCCTTAGAAGCAGTAGGCGAGTCGCTATAGACCTAAGAGACGAGCTCTTAGAAGATCTTATAGGTAGGCACTAAGGCCTCGACCCGGAAGAGATAATAGCGGGCAACCTATATATTAAAGGGTTAGCCGACGAGCTAGAACTCGATTATCTAGAAATCGATTAGGATACGGTAGAAAGTCAAGGGTAGATATAGCACGTACCCTAGGTACTAATCTAGGACCTAATAGGACTTACGGCTAGGGAGGACCTTAGTTAGCGGTCGTAAGACCTACTAGGACTAGAAATTATAGTCGCGGGAATAAAGGAGTCCTAGGACCCTAAGTATCTTACGACTAACGATATAGGGCCCGCGGAGATATAGAACCCGATCCCCGGAGCTAATAGTAATCTAGGAACGCTAGACGCGCTTCCTAGAATAGATCAAACTATCCTAGAAATACTAATAAAAAGCCCTACGAACTATTACGATAATAAAGAAGCTAAAGAGCTTATAGGATATCTTAAAGGAAAGATATAGCCTAGTAGACTAGACTAGCACCTTATTAACGTAATTAAGGAAGGCGACGACCTAGTAGGATACCCTTACAAAAATTCTACTTACGCGTATAAAGGATATACGCGATACCTAGGATATAGTAAGATAGCTAGTATTATATACTACGACGAAACGTATACTATTTATAGGTTAGTAAAGTTAGATTACGGCATCGAACCAAAACCACTATAGTAGATAAAGAAGCTATAATAGACGAAGGAATACTAGGGAATTTAGTATAACGGACGCTAGATATATAATTACGAGGATCGACTAATAATATATCTAGCGGTAATAACGTTAGGAATATATATTAAATTATATACGATCCTACCTATAGGGAAGGTATAGACTCTTATCGACTTAGGAGCTACTAACAATTTTATAAACCTAAGGTTTAAGAAAGATCGATAAGTTACGACCGAACCCCTACTATACGTAATACTAGTCGTAGGACTCGACGGAGAAGTACTCTTAGGAGGAGTTAGCGAGGAAACTATTATATTACCTATATCTATCTATAGATACCTAGAATTAATACGGTTTAATATCTTAGAGACGGGAGACTATAATATTATTTTAGGCATTCTATAGCTTAAGAAGTATAACCCGAGTATTAATTAGTAGTCGGGATATATCTTATTCGATAGATATACGTATATAGAGATATACGACGAATACGAGATATATCGATAGAAGTCTACCTAACGAAACGAGCGTAGTAAATAGTCCCGAAGTAAGAGGACTAGAGTATTAGTTATAGGCGTCGCCCTAGATACTATAGAACAATCACTAGATATATCCGACTAAGAGTTAAAGGACTATATAATAATTAAATATAAGAAGCTATATATAACTAGCGATAAACCTAGGATTCCGGAGGAATACTAGGAGTTTACGGATATTTTTATAGTACCGGCCGATAGAGTATTACCGAAATATAGATCCTTCGATCACGAGATTAATACTATAGAAGGTACTAAACTAACTTTTATACCTATCTATTAGTTATTATAAAAGGAGTCCGATATACTTAAAGAATATATCTAGGAGAACCTACGAAAAGGATATATCTAAGTCTCGAAGTTAGCGGCTAGATATCCTATTATCTTCGTACTAAAGAAGGATAGGAGTCTTCGACTTTATATAGATTACTAATATTTAAATTCGATTACTATTAAAGATCGATACCTACTATCTTTAATTAACAAAATATAAGATAGGATTAGATATACTAAGTACTTTTCGAAGTATAATATTACTAATACCTATCACTATATTAGGATTAAGCTAGGCTATAAATAGAAAACGGTATTTAGAACTAAATTCGGATATTACGAATATAAGGTTATACCTTTCGGCCTTACTAACGTACTAGTAATATTCTAACGCTTTATCTTTAAAGCGATTAAGGAATACTTAGATATCTTCGTTATTATATACCTAGATAATATCTTAGTCTTCTTAGAGATACTCGAAGATTATATTAAATATAACCGACTTATATTATAGAAGCTAAGAGAAGTAGAAGTTACTCTTAAACTAAAAAAATACGAATTCTACGTTTAGGAAACGACTTTCCTCGGATACCGTATTACCCCTAAAGGACTAGGGATAGAAGAAGATAAGGTTAAAAGTATTATAGAATAGCCGATACCTAAAAATATAAAGGAAGTATAACAATTTCTTAGTCTAGCTAACTATTATCGGAAGATTATCGATAGATACGCCGGAGTTATATTAGGACTCTACTATCTTACTAAGAAAGATCAGAAATTTATATAGGATAAGGTAGTAGACAAATCGTTCTAGGACCTTAAAGAACTCTTTAATAAAGGAACAATCGTAGCTACGTTTAGCTACGACCGACTAATTATTATAGAAACCGATATATCAGACTATACTCTAGGAGTAAGACTAATACAACCGGGAACTAACGGTAAGCACCGACTAGTTATATTTTAGTTAAGGAAAATAGTTCTAGTAGAACTTAATTATAATATATATAATAAAGAACTATTAGCTATAGTATTAGCGTTCTAAGTCTAGAGAGTATATCTAGAAGGAGTAAAGTATATAGTAATAGTTAAGACCGATTATAAGAATCTTATATTCTTTACTACGACGAAGAAGTTAACGAGACGATAAGCGCGATAGGCCGAAACCCTTATATAATACGATTTTAAAATCGAATACTATAAAGGAATAGAGAACGGATAAGCCGACGCTTTAAGTAGACGACTAGACTACGAATTAGGAACTAAGGTAGCGGATCCTACTATATTAAGATAAAACTCTAATAGTACTATTTCGTATAATAAATAGTTACTAGCTATAACGATAGAAGTTAAGAATAACGACTTCCTATAGAAAATCAAAGACGTATTAGAAGAAGATACGATTAATTAACTCGTTGAGAAAGGTAGAAAACTTACTAAGAACGACTAAGGATTACTCTATATATATAGATTGATATATATCCTAAGTAAGCTAAGAGAAGAGGTTATACGTCGATACTACGATAATATCTTATATAGATATATAGGAATAGAAAAAACTATCGAATATATTATACGAAATTATTATTTTCTAAATATATAGCGAAAGGTTCGATTCTATATCCGCGTTTACGATATATACTAACGAAACAAACCTATACGATACGTATCTTACGGAGAATTATAGTTATCTAAGACGCTAATCTAGCTATAGGAATAGATTACGATAGACTTTATTACAAAGTTACTAATCTTAGATAGATACGATATAATTATAGTTATAGTCGATAGGCTTACTAAGTACGCCTATATAATTCCGACTATAGAAACTATCGATACTAATCAAATAGCGAATATTATACTTCGATATATAGTTACGAACCACGGGATACCGAGTAAGATTATATTAGATAGAGATAAGTTATTTATATCGAATATATAGAAGTCTTTTACGGACTAGATAGGTATTAAGCTTAGACTCTCTACCGTATACTACCCGTAGACTAATAGTTAGATAGAAAGAGTGAACTAGATAGTAAAATAGTACCTACGATACTACGTAAATTACTAGTAAGACAACTAGGTAGGACTACTACTAATAGCATAGCTAGTATATAATAATATAGCGCACTCTACGACTAACGAAACACTATTCTTTACGAATTATAGATATAATCCAATAGTGTTCGGAGAACCAATAAACAAGACAGCCGTGGTAGAGTTAGCGAGACTAAAGGCTAGCGGACTAAGAAAGTTGCATACGCAACTAGCTAGAGATATTGACTTTGTCAATCTACGTATGAAAAAATATTACGACGACCACTATAGAGAGGGACCTAACCTTAAGGAGGGAGAAAAGGTTTACCTATTACGACGCAACAAATCCCATTCCCGACCAGTGTGAAAGTCACGCTTACATAAGCGACCCGCGCGAGTGCACGAAGTACATTTCGAATATTGACGAGAACGATCCATCAGATAAGCAACACCTGCCGATTTACAATGATCGTAAGAAATGGAGGTGGTGAAACTGTTATCCTCAATATAAGTCGCCTGACGATGATGAGTATTAGAAGAATTAGAGGGAAGTTTAGGAGTGAGCAAAGAAACAGAGTCAGCCTTGCGTTTAGGCATAACGAGGAAGCATTATTTTTAGAAAACGAAATCTATCACCTACCTAAGGGGGGACACCGTAGCTTTATAAGTCTCGGGGACGAAACTCCTAGGAAGAGGGGAGGTGATATTACGGACCTATCCGTTACCAATCAGTAGTAACCCATAGGCACACTAATAGGCTATCGAGAGCTAACAGATCGAGATCACGTACAACGCATCTAGTAGAAAAGGGTTTTGCCAGAAGGTAGCCATTACCGGCCCTCGCGGGGTAAATAGCAATTCTACCTTATAACAATACCGATTACCCGTAACCGCCTAGAGCACGTGATTATATAGGTAGTAGAAGGGTAGTAAGTAGATCGGTAGAATCCGCCAAGACGATTCTACTATTCTACTATCTACTATTCTATATAGGAAGAACTTAGGGATATATAAGGACACTCATTTATATATCTAGTTTAGTTCTTCGTCTTCAATTATATATTGTTACTTGTGTTTACCTTTTAGATTACTGTGACTCTTTACTTGATTATAACTTGATAACACTTACGAGCAGACCAATACTCCGGTATAGATCTACTCGGCGCTCTACCTAGCATCAGTTCCTTGATCGCTCAAAAGGACTTAGGCTACTATAAGGCCCTGCGCGGCATTAGCTCAGTTGAGACCCGATTATTGACGTTGGACCATTCGAGGAGTATTAAGGCAAGTATACCCTGAACCCATCTAACCTAACTGTGACCAGTTAGCTAGTGCGTAACACCTATCCGTTACCAATTAGTGGTGACCCACTAGGCACACTAATAGGCCATTAAGAGCCAACTAGGATATCTATTAGTAGATCACGTATAAGCTTACTAAGTAAGAGTATGATCCGCCCTAAGCGGATCTACCCCGTAGAGGATTTCCGTTATATAGGTTACTCTACGTACTAGATAACTACTATACTACTTTAGGGAAAATACGTGACTATATAGGTAGTAGAACGGTCGATAGTAGAATAGTAGAACGATTCTACTATTCTACTATCTACTATTCTATATAAGGAAGAACTTAGGGATATATAAGGATACTTATTTATATATCTAGTTTAGTTCTTTGTCTTTAATTATATATTATTACTTATATTTACCTTTTAGATTACTATGACTCTTTACTTAATTATAACTTAATAATACTTATAAGTAGACTAATACCCCGGTATAGATCTACTTAGCGCTCTACCTAGTATTAGTTCCTTAATCGCTTAAAAGGACTTAGGTTACTATAAGGCCCTACGCGGTATTAGCTTAGTTAAGACCCGATTATTAATATTAGACTATTTTAAGGAGTATTAAGGTAAGTATACCCTAAAACTATCTAATCTAACTATAACTAGTTAGCTAGTATATAATATATTAAAGACTATCTTAAATTAAGTTTCGAGTTATAATAAGATAATATAGTTAACGAATCGACTATCGGTAGCGGCGCTTCTATATAAAGTAATATATCTAGCCCTTAGTAGATAGCTAAGATAATCTAGTAATTATAGGAGTAAATCTTAATCTTAGAGAGCTAATATCCGGTCTCTATAGTTAAGATTCTATAACTAGAGTTCTTTAATAGAATACGATCTAAGCTTCGATCGTTCTTTACTTAACTAGATATAAACTAATAGGTTAATCGATCTAAGCTACCTATAGAAGCCGATAAGGTTATCTATATATCGATCTTCCTCTAAGGACTAGCCTTTAATTAATTCGAACTATTTTTATACGAGTTTTAAGAAGAAACCGACTAAGAAGTCTAGAACGACTTTATCTAGGAAGTATTTAATAGCTACGATAAGTTTAAAGAACGAATTAAACTTACGTTTAATAATATCGACGCGAAATAAACGGCTAAACGATACCTTTAACGCCTATAATAGATTACCTTAGTTAGTATATATACCACTAAATTTTAATAAATTATCTTATACTTAAGTTAGGATAAGGACTACTTCGTTTTAGTCTTCGAGGATAGACTAAAGGAATATATTAAAGATAAACTAATACGCGATAATCGACTAGATACGCTAGATAAGATTATCGGTATTATAATTAAAATCGATAATCGAATCTACGATCGCGAGATATAACGCCGCGAAATAAGATAGTAAAGGATAGGCGGATAGCGACTATCTATCTAGTATCGCTAGAACGATAGGCGATCTAGATAGTCTATATTATAACCGGCGAGATATATAGGTCTATACGGCCTAATACCGATAGATCTCGACGCGATACGTAAAGAATAAGACGAGTATCGATAGAAGAATCTTTACTTTACTTATAAGAAACTAAGATACTATATAAGGGAATATAAATAGAAGAAACTATATAAAAAACGGTAATATATATAGGCGATACGTAAAGTACTATAAGCGACCTAAAAGAGAGAAGCTACTACTAATATAGGTACTAGCGCCGAAGGAATAAGCGCTAATTAGGAATACTAGGAGGAAATATACCTTAATAAGTAATAGGGCGACCTAGGAGGGTAGGTCGGGACCTTTATCGATAGCCTTAGATAGAAAAGGCGAGTCGCTATAGACCTAAAAGACGAACTCTTAGAAGATCTTATAGCTAGATATAAAGGCCTAAGCCTAGAAGAGATAATAATAGGTAATCTATATATTAAAGGGTTAACTAATAAGCTAGAACTCGATTATCTAAAAATCGATTAGGATATAGTAGAAAGTTAAGGGTAGATATAGTATATATCTTAGGTACTAATCTAGGACCTAATAGGACTTATAGCTAGGGAGGACCTTAGTTAGCGGTTATAAGACCCGCTAGGACTAGAGACTATAGTTATAGGAATAGAAAGGTCCTTAAACCCTAAATATCTTACGACTAATAATATAGGGCTTATAGAGACGTAAAACCTAATCCCTAAAGCTAATAGTAATTTAGGAACGCTAGATACGCTTCCTAGAATAGATTAAACTATCCTAGAGATATTAATAGAAAGCCTTATAAACTATTATAATAATAAAGAAGCTAAAGAGCTTATAAGATATCTCGAAGGAAAGATATAGCCTACTAGACTAGACTAGTACCTTATTAATATAATTAAGGAAGGCGGCGACCTAGTAAGATACCCTTATAAAAATTCTACTTACGCGTATAGAGGATATATATAATACCTAGGATATAGTAAGATAGCTAGTATTATATATTATAATAAAACGTATACTATTTATAGGTTAGTAAAGTTAGATTATAATATCGAACTAAGACTACTATAGTAGATAAAGAAGCTATAATAGACGAAAGAATACTAGGGAATTTAGTATAATAGACGATAGATATACGATTATAAGGATCGACTAATAATATATCTAGCGGTAATACTATTAGGAATATATATTAAACTATATATAAACCTACTTATAGGAATAGTATAGACTCTTATCGACTTAGGAGCTATTAATAATTTTATAAACCTAAGATTTAAAGATAATCGATAAGTTATAACTAAATCCTTATTATATATAATATCGGTTATAGGACTTAATAGAGAAATATTTTTAGAAGGAGTTAGCGAAGAAATTATTATATTACCTATATCTATCTATAAATATCTAGAATTAATATAGTTTAATATCTTAGAAATAGGAGATTATAATATTATTCTAGGTATTCTATAGCTTAGGAAGTATAACCTAAATATCGATTAGTAATTAGGATAAATTACCTTCGATAGGTATAAATATATATAAGAATATAACGAGTATAAGATATATCGATAGAAGTCTATTTAATAAAATAAGTATAGTAAGTAGTCCTAAAATAAGAGGACTAGAGTATTAGTTATAGGCGTCGCCCTAGATACTATAGAATAATTACTAGATATATCCGACTAAGAGTTAAAGGACTATATAATAATTAAATATAAGAAGCTATATATAATTAGCGATATATCTAGGATTCTAGAGGAATACTAGGAGTTTATAGATATTTTTATATTACTAGCCGATAGAGTATTACTAAAATATAGATCTTTTAATTATAAGATTAATATAATAGAAGGTACTAAACTAACTTTTATATCTATCTATTAGCTATTATAAAAGGAGTCTAATATACTTAAGGAATATATTAAAGAGAATCTACTAAAGGGATATATCTAAGTCTCGAAGTTAGAGGCTAGATACCCTATTATCTTTATACTAAAGAAGGATAGGAGTCTTCGACTTTATATAGATTACTAATATTTAAATTCGATTACTATTAAAGATCGATACCCGCTATCTTTAATTAATAAGATATAAGATAGGATTAGATATACTAAGTACTTCTCGAAGTATAATATTACTAATACCTACTATTATATTAGGATTAAGCTAGGCTATAAATAAAAAACGGTATTTAAAACTAAGTTCGGATACTATAAATATAAGGTTATACCTTTCGGCCTTACTAACGTACTAGTAATATTCTAACGCTTTATCTTTAAAGCGATTAAGAAATATTTAGATATCTTCGTTATTATATATCTAGATAATATTTTAGTCTTTTTAGAGATACTCGAAGATTATATTAAATATAATAGACTTATATTATAGAAACTAAGAGAAATAGAAGTTACTCTTAAATTAAAGAAATATAAATTCTATATTTAGGAAACGACCTTCCTTAGATATTATATTACCCCTAATAGATTAGGGATAAAAGAAGATAAGGTTAAAAATATTATAAAATAGCCGATATTTAAAAATATAAAGAAAGTATAATAATTTCTTAGTTTAGCTAATTATTATTAGAAAATTATCGATAGATATATTAGAGTTATATTAGGACTCTACTATCTTATTAAAAAAGATTAGAAATTTATATAGGATAAAGTAATAGATAAATCGTTCTAGGATCTTAAGGAACTCTTTAATAAAGGAATAATTATAGCTATATTTAGCTATAACCGACTAATTATTATAGAAACTAATATATTAGACTATATTTTAGGAGTAAGACTAATATAACTAGGAACTAATAGTAAATACTGACTAATTATATTTTAATTAAGGAAGATAGTTCTAGTAGAACTTAATTACGATATATATAATAAAAAACTATTAGCTATAGTATTAGCGTTCTAAGTCTAAAGAGTATATCTAAAAGGAGTAAAATATATAGTAATAGTTAAAACCGATTATAAGAATCTTATATTCTTTACTATAATAAAGAAGTTAATAAGACGATAAGTATAATAGGCCGAAACCCTTATATAATACGATTTTAAAATCGAATATTATAAAGAAATAGAGAATAGATAAGCCGACGCTTTAAGTAGACGACTAGATTATAAACTAAGAATTAAGATAGTAGATCCTACTATATTAAGATAAAACTCGGATAGTACTATCTTATATAATAAGTAGTTATTAGCTATAATAATAGAAGTTAAGGATAACGACTTCTTATAGAAAATTAAAGACGTATTAGAGGAAGATATAATTAATTAATTTATTAAGAAGAGTAGAAAACTTACTAAGGACGACTAAGGATTACTCTATATATATAGATTAATATATATTCTAAGTAAGCTAAGAGAAGAGGTTATATATTAATACTACGATAATATCTTATATAAATATATAGGAGTAGAAAAAACTATTAAATATATTATATAAAATTATTATTTTCTAAATATATAGCGAAAGGTTCGATTCTACGTCCGCGTTTACGATACGTACTAACGAAATAAACCTATATAATATATACCCTACGGAGAATTATAGTTATCTAAGATACTAACCTAACTATAGGAATAGATTACGATAAACTTTATTATAAAGTTACTAATCTTAGATAGATACGATATAATTATAGTTATAGTCGATAGGCTTACTAAGTACGCCTATATAATTCCGACTATAGAAACTATCGATACTAATTAAATAGCGAATATTATACTTTAATATATAGTTATAAACTATAGGATATCGAGTAAGATTATATCGGATAGAGATAAACTATTTATATCGAATATATAGAAGTCTTTTATAGACTAGATAGATATTAAGCTTAGACTCTCTACTATATACTACCTATAGATTAATAGTTAGATAGAAAGAGTAAACTAGATAGTAAAATAGTACCTATAATATTACGTAAACTACTAGTAAGATAACTAGGTAGGACTACTACTAATAGTATAGCTAGTATATAATAATATAATATACTCTATAACTAACGAAATACTATTCTTTATAAATTATAGATATAATCTAATAGTATTTAGAGAACTAATTAATAAGATAGCTATAGTAGAATTAGCGAGGCTAAAGGCTAGCGGACTAAGAAAGTTATATACGTAACTAGCTAGAGATATTAACTTTATTAATCTATATATAAAGAAATACTATAACGACTACTATAGAGAGGGACCTAATCTTAAGGAGGGAGAAAAGGTTTACCTATTACGACGTAATATTAAAACTAAGCGATCTAGTAATAAATTAGACTACTTACGACTAGGACCGTTTAAGATTAAGAAAAAATTAGAACTAGTAAATTATCGCTTAAAGCTACCCGAAAGTATATAAAAACTCTATATAGTATTTTATATCTCGTTACTCGAACTAATACTAGATAACGCCGAAATTATAACTAACGTAGAAATCGAGGAAACCGAAGACGAATATAAAATCGAACGAATCCTATCGGATAGATAGTATAATAATTAGTAATAACTCCTAGTTTAGTAGAAAGGGTATCCTACCTTAGAAAATATATAGGAACCTATCTAGAACCTAAGGGGCTACTACTAGCTTATTTAATAGTATTACTAATAGGCGAAAAAGACCCCTATATAATAGAAAGCGAGGAAGGTATAAAACCGGATTTATCCTAGAAGGAAATAGGGAGATTAGTAATCTCCGCTAATATCTAATTAAAGTTCGGATAATCGGTAGTAGTAGTAAGCTACTCGAGGTCGAGAGTAGAAGGGGAAGCCTACTCTAGGGATATTTACTTTTTATCGAGAATTTAAAGGAGTTTAGTATTATATTCTAATATTTTAAAATCCTTTTATTTTAGAAAGGATATTTATTTATATAACCGATATTATCTAGATATTACTTCTTAGTATTATTTTTGTTTATTTAACAATTTTTAATATAGCTCTATAAGATAAGCTTATAGTTTACTTAACTTAGGTTCTAATAAATCGAGTTTATTTTTATTCGTTTTAAGATCCGAAGAAAGTTTAGTTTTAGTATAATATAATAAATCCTATTCCTAACTAGTATAAAAGTTATACTTATATAAGCGACCCGCGCGAGTATATAAGGTATATTTCGAATATTAATAAGAACGATCTATTAGATAAGTAATACCTATCGATCTATAATAATTATAAGAAATAGAGGTAGTAAAACTATTATCTTTAATATAAGTCGCCTAATAATAATAAGTATTAGAAGAATCGGAGGGAAGTTTAGGAGTAAGTAAAGAAATAGAGTTAGCCTTTCGTTTAGATATAACGAGAAAGTATTATTTTAAAGAAAAGAAATCTATTACCTATCTAAGAGGGGATACTATAGCTTTATAAGTCTTAGGGACGAAACTCCTAGGAAGAGGGGAGGTAATATTATAGACCTATCCGTTACTAATTAGTAGTAACCTACTAGGTATACTAATAGGCTATCGAGAGCTAACTAGGATACCTATTAGTAGATTACGTATAAGCTTACTAAGTAAGAGTATAATCCGCCCTAAGCGGATCTACCTATTACGTACTAGCTAACTGGTCACAGTTAGGTTAGATAGGTTCAGGGTATACTTGCCTTAATACTCCTCGAATGGTCTAACGTCAATGATCCGGTCTCAACTAAGCTATTGCCGCGTAGGGTCTTATAGTAGCCTAAGTCCTTTTGAGCGATTAAGGAACTAATGCTAGGTAGAGCGCCGAGTAGATCTATACCGGGGTATTAGTCTACTCGTAAGTGTTATCAAGTTATAATCAAGTAAAGAGTTATAGTAATCCAAAAGATAAACATAAGTAATAATATATAATTGAAGACAAAGAACTAAACTAGATATATAAATAAGTATCCTTATATATCCCTAAGTTCTTCCTATATAGAATAGTAGATAGTAGAATAGTAGAATCGCCTTAGCGGATTCTACTAATCTACTTACTACCCTTCTACTACCTATATAATCACGTGATACTAAGCAGCGGTTGTCTAGTATATAGAGCAACCTATATATCGGAAATCCTCTATAGGGTAGATCCGCTTAGGGCGGATTATACTCTTACTTAGTAAGCTTATACGTAACCTACTAATAGATCTTACTAGTTAGCTCTCGATAGCCTATTAGTATGCCTAGTAGATCGTCACTAATTAGTAACGGATAGGTCCGTAATATCACCTCCCCCCTTCCTAGGAGTTTCGTCCCTAAGACTTATAAAGCTACGGTATCCCCCCTTAGGTAGGTAATAGATTTCTTTTTCTTAAAATAATACTTCCTCGTTATACCTAAACGAAAGGCTAACTCTATTTCTTTACTTACTCCTAAACTTCCCTCCGGTTCTTCTAATACTTATTATCGTTAGGCGACTTATATTAAAGATAATAGTTTTACTACCTCTATTTCTTACGATCATTATAAATTAGTAGGTATTACTTATCTAATAGACCGTTCTCGTTAATATTCGAAATATACCTTATATACTCGCGTAGGTCGCTTATATAAGCGTAACTTTTATACTAGTCGGGAATAGGATTTATTACGTTATACCGAAACTAAACTTTCTTCGGATCTTAAAACGAATAAAAGTAAACTCGATTTATTAGAACCCGAGTTAAGCGAACTATAAGCTTATCTCGCGGAGCTATATTAAAAATTGTTAAATAAACAAAAATAATACTAAGAAGTAATATCTAAGTAATATCGGTTATATAAATAAATATCCTTCCTAAAATAAAAGGGTTTTAAAATATCGGAATATAATACTAAACTCCTTTAAATTCTCGATAAAAAGTAAATATCCCTAGAGTAGGCTTCCCCTTCTACTCTCGACCTCGAGTAGCTTACTACTACTACTAATCATCCGAACTTTAATTAGATATTAGCGGAGATTGCTAATCTCCCTATTTCTTTCTAGGATAAATCCGGTTTCGTACCCTCCTCGCTTTCCGTTATATAGGGGTCCTTTTCGCCTATTAGTAATACTATTAAATAAGCTAGTAGTAGCCCCTTAGGTTCTAGATAGGTTCCTATATATTTTCTAAGGTAGGGTACCCTTTCTACTAAACTAAGAGTTATTACTAACTATTATACTATCTATCCGATAGGATTTATTCGACTTTATATTTATCTTCGGTTTCCTCGATTTCTACGTTAGTTATAATTTCGGCGTTATCTAGTACTAGTTCGAGTAATAAGATATAAAATACTATATAGAGTTTTTATATACTTTCGGGTAGCTTTAAGCGATAATTCACTAGTCCTAATTTTTCTTTAATCTTAAACGGTCCTAGTCGTAGGTAGTCTAATTTGTTACTAAGTCGCTTAGTTTTAATATTACGTCGTAATAGGTAAACCTTTTCTCCCTCCTCGAGGTTAGGTCCCTCTCTATAGTAATCGTCGTAATATTTCTTTATACGTAGATTAATAAAGTTAATATCTCTAGCTAGTTATATATATAACTTTCTTAGTCCGCTAGCCTTTAGTCTTACTAATTCTACTATAGCTATCTTATTAATTAGTTCTCCGAATACTATTAGATTATATCTATAATTCGTAAAGAATAGTATTTCGTTAGTTATAGAGTATACTATATTATTATATACTAGCTATACTATTAGTAATAGTCCTACCTAGTTATCTTATTAGTAGTTTACGTAGTATTATAGGTACTATTTTACTATCTAGTTTACTCTTTCTATCTAACCGTTAGTTTATAGGTAGTATATAGTAGAGAGTCTAAGCTTAATACCTATCTAGTCCGTAAAAGATTTCTATATATTCGATATAAATAACTTATCTCTATCTAATATAATCTTACTCGGTATCCTATAGTTCGTAACTATATATCGAAGTATAATATTCGCTATTTAATTAGTATTAATAGTTTCTATAGTCGGAATTATATAGGCGTACTTAGTAAGTCTATCGACTATAACTATAATTATATCGTATCTATCTAAGATTAGTAACTTCGTAATAAAGTCTATCGTAATCTATTCCTATAGCTAGGTTAGCGTCTTAGATAACTATAATTCTCTATAAGGTACGTATCGCGTAGGTTTATTTCGTTAGTACGTATCGTAAACGCGGATATAGAATCGAACCTTTCGCTATATATTTAGAAAATAGTAATTTCTCGTAATATATTCGATAGTTTTTTCTACTCCTATATATCCGTACGAGATATTATTATAGTATCGATATATAACTTCTTCTCTTAGCTTACTTAGGATATATATCAATCTATATATATAGAGTAATCCTTAGTCGTCCTTAGTAAGTTTTCTACCCTTCTCGATAAGTTAATTAATCGTATCTTCCTCTAATATATTTTTAATTTTCTATAAGAAGTCGTTATCCTTAACCTCTATCGTCGCGGCTAGTAACTACTTATTATATAAGATAGTACTATTAGAGTTTTACCTTAATACAGTAGGGTCCGCTACCTTAGTTCCTAATTCGTAATCTAGTCGTCTACTTAAAGCGTTAGCTTATCCGTTTTCTATTCCTTTATAATATTCGATTTTAAAATCGTATTATATAAGGGTTTCGGCCTATCGCGCTTATCGTCTTATTAGTTTCTTCGTTATAGTAAAGAATATAAGATTCTTATAATCGGTCTTAACTATTACTATATACTTTACTCCTTCTAGATATACTCTCTAGACTTAGAACGCTAATACTATAGCTAATAGTTCTTTATTATATATATTATAGTTAAGTTCTACTAGAACTATTTTCCTCGACTAAAATATAACTAGTCGGTACTTACCGTTAGTTCCTAGTTACGTTAGTCTTACTCCTAGAGCGTAGTCTAATATATCGGTTTCTATAATAATTAGTCGGTTATAGCTAAATATAGCTACGATTATTCCTTTATTAAAGAGTTTCTTAAGGTCCTAGAACGATTTGTCTACTACCTTATCCTATATAAATTTCTAATCTTTCTTAGTAAGATAGTAGAGTCCTAATACGACTCCGGCGTATCTATCGATAATCTTCCGATAATAATTAGCTAGACTAAAAAATTATTATACTTCCTTTATATTTTTAGATATCGGCTATTCTATAATACTTTTAACCTTATCTTCTTCTATCCCTAGTCCTTTAGGGATAATATAGTATCCGAGGAAAGTTATTTCCTAAATATAGAATTTATATTTCTTTAGTTTAAGAGTAACTTCTACTTTTCTTAGCTTCTATAATATAAGTCTATTATATTTAATATAATCTTCGAGTATCTCTAAGAAGACTAAGATATTATCTAGATATATAATAACGAAGATATCTAAATATTCCTTAATCGCTTTAAAGATAAAGTATTAGAATATTACTAGTACGTTAGTAAGGCCGAAAGGTATAACCTTATATTCGTAATATCCGAATTTAGTTCTAAATACCGTTTTCTATTTATAGCCTAGTTTAATCCTAATATAATAATAGGTATTAGTAATATTATACTTCGAAAAGTACTTAGTATATCTAATCCTATCTTATATTTCGTTAATTAAAGGTAGTAGGTATCGATCTTTAATAGTAATCGAATTTAAATATCGGTAATCTATATAAAGTCGAAGACTCCTATCCTTTTTTAATACGAAGATAATAGGATATCTAGCCGCTAACTTCGAGACTCGGATATATCCTTTTTATAGATTCTCCTAGATATATTCCTTAAGTATATCGGATTCCTTCTATAATAACTAATAGATAGGTATAAAAGTTAGTTTAGTACCTTCTATAGTATTAATCTTATAATTAAAGGGTCTATATTTCGGTAATACTCTATCGGCCGGTACTATAAAAATATCCGTAAACTCCTAGTATTCCTCCGGAATCCTAGGTTCGTCGCTAGTTACGTATAGCTTCTTATATTTGATTATTATATAGTCCTTTAACTCTTAGTCGGATATATCTAGTAATTATTCTATAGTATCTAGGGCGACGCTTATAACTAATACTCTAGTCCTCTTACTTTAGGACTACTTACTACGCTCGTTTTATTAGGTAGACTTCTATCGACGTATCTCGTATTCGTTATATATCTCTATATATATATATCTATCGAAAGAGATATATCCTAACTACTAATCGATACTTAGGTTATACTTCTTAAGCTATAGAATATCTAGAATAATATCGTAGTCTCCTATTTCTAAGATATTAAACCGTATTAATTCTAGGTATCCGTAGATAGATATAGGTAATATAATAGTTTCCTCGCTAACTCCTCCTAAAAGTACTTCTCCGTCGAGTCCTACGACTAGTATTACGTATAGTAGGGGTTCGGTCGTAACTTATCGATCTTCTTTAAACCTTAGGTTTATAAAGTTATTAGTAGCTCTCGAGTCGATAAGAGTCTATACCTTCCCTATAGGTAGGATCGTATATAACTTAATATATATTCCTAACGTTATTACCGCTAAATATATTATTAGTCGACCCTTATAGTCGTACTTCTAGCGCCTATTATACTAAATCCCCTAGTATTCTTTCGTCTATTATAGCTTCTTTATCTATCGTAGTAGTTTTAGTTCGATACTATAATCTAACTTTACTAACCTATAAATAGTATACGTTTCGTCGTAGTATATAATACTAGCTATCTTACTATATCCTAGGTATCGCGTATATCCTTTATATATATAAGTAGAATTTTTGTAAGGGTATCCTACTAGGTCGTCGCCTTCCTCAATTACGTTAATAAGGTACTAGTCTAGTCTACTAGGCTATATCTTTCCTTCGAGATATCCTATAAGCTCTTTAGCTTCTTTATTATCGTAATAGTTCGTAGGGCTTTCTATTAGTATTTCTAGGATAGTTTAATCTATTCCGGGAAGCGTATCTAGCGTTCCTAGATCACTATTAGCTCTAGGGATTAGGTTCTATATCTCCGCGGGTCCTATATCGTTCGTCTTAAGATAATTAGGGTCCTAGGACTTCTCTATTCCTATAACCGTAGTCTCTAGTCCTAGTAGATCTTATAACCGCCGACCGAGGTCCTCCCTAGCCTTAAGTCTTACTAGGTCCTAGATTAGTACCTAGGGCACGTACTATATCTACCCTTAACTTTCGACCGTATCCTAATCGATTTCTAGATAATCGAGTTCTAGCTCGTCGGCTAACCCTTTAATATATAGGTTGCCCGCCGTTATCTCTTCTAGGCTTAGGTTAGTCTATCTTACTAAGAGATCTTCTAAGAGTTCGTCCCTTAGGTCTATAGCGACTCGCCTTTTCTATCTAAGGCTATCGATAAGGGTCCCGACCTACCCTCTTAGGTCGCCCTATTACTTATTAGGGTATATTTCCTCCTAGTATTCCTAACTAGCGCTTATTCCTTCGGCGCTAGTACCTATACTAGTAGTGGCTTTTCCCTCTTAGGTCGCTTATAGTACTTCGCGTATCGCCCGTATATATTACCGTTTCTTATACGGTTTCTTCTATTTATATTCCCTCGCGCGGTATCCTAGTTTCCTATAGGTAAAGCAAAGGTTCTTCTATCGACGCTTATCTTATTCTTTATATATCGCGTCGAGGTCTATTAGTATTAGGCCGTATAGGTTATATCTCGCTAGTCGTAGCGTAGACTACCTAGGTCGCCTATCGTTCTAGCGATACTAGATAGGTAGTCGTTATCCGCCTATCCTCTACTACCTTATTTCGCGACGTTATATCTCGCGATCGTAGATTCGATTATCGATTTTAACTATAATACCGATAATCTTATCTAAAGTATCTAGTCGATTATTACGCGCTAGTTCGTCCTTAATATATTCCTTTAGTCTATCCTCGAAGACTAAAACGAAGTAATCCTTATCCTAACTTAAGTATAAGATAATTTATTAAAATTTAGCGGCGTATATACTAACCGAGGTAGTTTATTATAGGCGTCGAAGGCGTTATTTAGCCGTTCGTTTCGCGTCGATATTACCGAATATAAGTTTAATTCGTTCTTTAAACTTATCGTAGCTATTAAACACTTCCTAAGTAAAGTCGCTCTAGACTTCTTAGTCGGTCTCCTCTTAAAACTCGTATAGGAATAGTTCGAACTAATCGAAGGCTAGTCCTTAGAGGAAGGTCGATACGTAGATAACCTTATCGGCTTCTATAGGTAGCTTAGATCGGTTAACCTATTAATTCGTATCTAGTTAAATAAGGAACGATCGAAGCTTAGATCGTATTCTATTAAAGAACTTAGGTTATAGAATCTTTACTATAGAGACCGGACGTTAGCTCTTTAGGGTTAAGATTTACTCCTATAGTTGCTAGATTATCTCAGCTATTTACTAAGGGCTAGGTACGTTACTTCGTATAGAAGTACCGCTACCGGTAGTCGATTCGTTAACTATATTATCTTATTATAACTCGAAACTTAATTCGAGACGGTCTTTAATATATTACGTACTAGCTAACTAGTCATAGTTAGGTTAGATAGGTTTAGGGTATACTTACCTTAATACTCCTCGAATAGTCTAACGTTAATAATCCGGTCTTAACTAAGCTATTACCGCGTAGGGTCTTATAGTAGCCTAAGTCCTTTTAAGCGATTAAGGAACTAATACTAGGTAGAGCGCCGAGTAGATCTATACCGGGGTATTAGTCTACTCGTAAGTATTATCAAGTTATAATCAAGTAAAGAGTCATAGTAATCCAAAAGGTAAACACAAATAATAATATATAATTGAAGACGAAGAACTAAACTAGATATATAAATGAGTATCCTTATATATCCCTAAGTTCTTCCTATATAGAATAGTAGATAGTAGAATAGTAGAATCGCCTTAGCGGATTCTACTAATCTACTTACTACCCTTCTACTACCTATATAATCACGTAATACTAAGCAGCGGTTGTCTAGTACGTAGAGCAACCTATATATCGGAAATCCTCTACGGGGTGGATCCGCTCAGGGCGGATCATGCTCTTGCTCAGTGAGCTTGTACGTGACCTGCTGACAGATCTTGCTGGTTGGCTCTCGATGGCCCATTGGTATGCCTAGTGGATCGCCACTGATTAGTGACGGATAGGTCCGTAACACTACCCTATAGAGGATTTCCGTTATATAGGTTGCTCTACGTACTAGACAACTACTACTTAGTATTACGTGATTATATAGGTAGTAGAAGGGTAGTAAGTAGATTAATAGAATCCGCTAAGGCGATTCTACTATTCTACTATCTACTATTCTATATAGGAAGAACTTAGGGATATATAAGAATACTTATTTATATATCTAGTTTAGTTCTTCGTCTTTAATTATATATTATTACTTATATTTACCTTTTAGATTACTATGACTCTTTACTTAATTATAACTTGATAATACTTACGAGTAGACTAATACCCCGGTATAGATCTACTCGGCGCTCTACCTAGTATCAGTTCCTTAATCGCTTAAAAGGACTTAGGCTATAGTAAGGCCCTACGCGGCAATAGCTTAGTTACGACCCGATCATTGACGTTAGACCATTCGAGGAGTACTAAGGCAAGTATACCCTGAACCTATCTAACCTAACTGTGACCAGTTAGCTAGTGCGTAACAATATCGATATATCAAATATTATTACTAGTACTAGATCTAGGAAACTAAGGTTAGATCTAGATTATACTATATATCTATCTCTTAATAATACTAACTAGATAGAGCTACTAAGCTTACTATATATATTTACTATAGGTATAAATAAGCGGTTCGATACTAAGCTATATCGAGATAACCTACTATTACCGCTAGAGACCTAGAATCAATTAAAGACCTATCGATTCGCCGAGTAGTTTAAAATAGCGGCTATATTCGAGGTCGAGATATTAAGAAAAAAGGAGACGTTTTCCTAGATTCTAATTCCGAACGAGTAAGGTATATAGGTACTACTACTAAAGTAGGTATTTATATATAAATTTATTACTAATAATATACTAGAGAAGTTTAAAGTAAGAATCTATATTTATAAAGATCTTTAATAGTTATCTATAAAGGAAAAGAGAGCTGTAATACTAGCTATTAAGATAGTAAGAGCTATCTTTATATTAGTAGCTATATTTAATCTATATATAATATAGAGAGATATAGTTACTATATTTCTAAACTTAGTACTATAAAGTAAGATATATATAAAGTACCCTCTAGGATTCGAAGTATTAAATTAATACTAGCTACTTTATAAAGCGCTATATAGATTATATATATTATTAAGACTATAGTAGTAAGAAGTAACTAGGGTACTAATAAAACTAGGCCTTACCCTAGTACTAGAAGATCTATATATCTTTATTATTACTAGTATTATTGTCTTCTTTTATATCGACGATATTATTATAGTAAATTATCCCGACTATATAGAGTAAGTAGCTTAGCTAGATAGAGAGATTAAGAAGTAATAGGAATTATATAAACTAGATATAAGCTAGTTCTTAAATATACGAACTCTTAGAGATAGGGAATAAAAGAAGCTTTAGTTATACTAGGATAGCTATATTAAGAGTATAGTAGTAAGATATAATTTAGTTACTATAAGGAAAGTAGGATCTCTACTTATAGCTACTAAGTACGATAGAGTGGTATTACTAAGTTAGATTTATAGTTTCTAGGCTAAGATTAGATCTACTTAGTATACTACTACTATTACCCGGCTAGATACTATAAAAGCTATAGCTAAATTAGCTAAGTTCCTAACTAATCCTAGTCCTAAGTATATTAACTATTAACCGAGTTATATAATACCTATATAAGACTAGGTACTAGGCTATCGAGTATAGTTCTAGAGAGATAGATCGTTAAGATTAAGATAAAAATAACCCTAGTCTCTAGCTAATAATAAAATCAATTAAATTTATAAGCGATATATCGTTTAGAGATAATAAGGATAGGAAAAGCTCCGAGGGTTATATTTATAAGCTATATAGGGGCCCTATAGATTAGAAAGTAACTAAGTAGAAGACGGTAACTACGTCGACTATAGAGGTAGAGCTACTAGCTCTAGCCGAGGTAGGCAAAACTATATAGTAGTAGCGTCGAGTCCTCTCTATACTAGGCTTCTAACCTAACTACCTACTATCTATTATATATAATAATTAGTAAACCGTCGATTTGTTAATAAAGGAAGGGGCGGTAATATATACGAAGCTCCGATATATTAATATTAATCGTTACTAGATAAGATAGGAGGTTAGCGAGGGTCGAGTCAATATTAACTAGGTTCTAACTACGGCTATACTAGTAGATAGCCTTACGAAAGCGCTTCCGAGATAGAAGTAGTATCTCTTTAGAGAGCTAATTAGGATAAGAGAGATTAGTTATCTAATCCGAGAAATAGAGGCTGCTTAAAGAGAGTGTAGAAATTGATAAAATTGAAGCCATTGGAAGGCTTAGAAATGAAGGAATTGACAGCTCTTGAAGCCAGGAAAATATAGGCTTTAAGAACTAGGGGGTGTGTCGAATACTAAGTCCGAATATATGGTAGAAACCAGGTAATATACCGGAAACATCATATGACATTGGGTACTAGGCATACCATATAAAAGTGCATATTACAGTTAGTTATCATGGTCCGCATAGATTGTTGAAAGAGCGGGTTTTGTCATTTTAGTTAGTTAGAGTTGTCAACATTGGTCATTTATACCATACATTGTTCGTACACCAGCTTTCCGTCAAGTAATTTAGGAAGTGATCTGTAGGGGGATCCTGTATATAAGAAGTAAAGTCATATAAATGACGGGACGGAGGAAGGGTAATTCCGGCTGACACCTGTGACTAGTTAGCTAGTGCGTAACAGACTACTCCTATAGGAGTAAATGTGGGAGTTGGCAAGGTCTAGTTAGGCCCATTTATAGGCTTTGTGGAGGTCTATTGATATTCCGCGTTCAATATTCTCCATTTCTACCATTTACGATACTATGGTACTCGATATCGACCTCTATAGTTGGTGCCTTAGTTATTTAAGCCCCGTGATGATACCGCCCTACTTTACAGCAGAATGTTGCCTACCTATATATGAACCGTCCATTGGCCAACTATTAAAATGAAGTCTCCTGTGATCATTTTTCTAAAAGTAATATGTCTACTATATGTATCAACACACTCTATATTTAGCACCACGCACGGTTTGCCAGAGGCTCTGCCCCCCCCCCAAAAAAAACAAAACCGTCCACATGCCCAGAAATTAAGCAGTCTCGAGATGCGAGGTATTCACTGCGCTATCACTAACTTCACTAGGCTTCGTCTCATCAGTAGAACCGAATCCATACTGAATAGCGACACGCTCAATATCCTCGTCAGAAAGGTAAGGTAGCTCATTTGCCGCGCGCACGTAGCTGGTATTTTCTGAAAACCCCTTGGCGAAGATCAGGTCGATCTCCTCCAAAGAACGGCGAGCAGTCTCGGGATAGAAAAAGTAAATAATAGGCAAGAAACAAGCGTTCATCGCTGCAAAGAAGAGATATGTTCCCCATTTAATCTTTTCGATCATGATTGGAGTCACCATAACAATCAAAAAGTTGAAAAGCCAGTTGGAGCATGTCGAAAGCGCATTGGCTTTGGCACGGGTTTTGATTGGGCTGATTTCGGCCGGGTACAACCTGGGAGTATATCAGTATCAAATCAATTTTCAAGTTGGGGCCCAGAACGCACCAGGGCAATGGCAACCAAGTAGCACCAAAGCTAGCAATGTAGATAAAAAGACCGAAAGCAGCACCCTTCGCTGGGCCAGACTTGTCCGGAACTAAGCAAGCGAAGGTGATGAGCATCGAGACCATCTGACCAATGGTACCGTAGAGAAAAAGCTTGCGACGACCGACTCGTTCAATCAAGAACCAAGAAGCGGTAGCAAATATAGAGTAGACAATCATGTTGACACCACCAAGAATAGATGGAAGCTTCCCCTCCAACTTGATTGAGTCTCTGAAGAGAATAGGCAAATAGTAGATGACAGCATTGCAGCCACCAATCTGTTGCATGAGCTGGGACGAAACCCCGAGGAGCATACGACGGAAGTGCTGAGTCTTGCCACCGGTGAAGACGGCGGACATTGGAGTGGTTTTCCCCATCTGACCAGATGCGCGGATAGAATCCATGATAATGTTCTTTTGTAGGGTTACCTCATGGGAGTCTGATTCGGCGCCCAGGAGTGCAGCAATAACCTTCTCACCTTCCTCATAGCGTTCACGCGTGAACAGCCAGCGCGGCGACTCAGGTAGAAGGGTCATACCGACGATAATGAATACGCCAAACACACACTGGAAGGCAATGGGAAAACGCCAGATCACATCAGGGGGGCCATATGATGCACCAAAATCAATCCAATAAGCAATCAGTGTGCCAAAGGCAATAGTACCGCCCTCGATACAAATAAGAAGACCACGGTTTGAGGTTCGAGAGCACTCTAAATCTAGAGTTAGTAGTCTAGCTCTATACCAACAAGACCCAATGCTAGTTCATTGAATCCATCGAATACTTACCAGCCTGGTAGGTGGGGATGGTAGAAGTGTTCATTCCGTTTCCCACACCAGTGATTATACGTCCAATGGTAAACTGTGCGAGAGGCTGCCTGCCAGCATAGGAAGTTACCTGCACAATAACACCGAGGATCATGATGATAGCACCGGTGATTATACCTCTGCGACGACCCAGCCAGTCACCCCAGATGAGCATGAAAATAGCACCAAAAAGACAGCCTAGGGTAATTTTAATACCAATCTAGAAGCAAAGACAAAGGTCAATCTTTGAGGGAACTTACCAATTTCATAGAGAGCAGTGACGGTACCCTGCATGGTCGCATTGCCTCTTAACTCGGTCAGGATATCAGTGAAGTCCGGAGCATCAATGATACTACTCATAACGCCCTCTACGGCAGACCTTATTAGCATATGACTATGAGTAGTCCGGGATAACAACACATACGATCATAACCGAATAGTAGAAACCCCATTGTCGCGGTGGTGGTAACTGCACGCGACAAGAGCCTGCCGGACATGCCGGCGAAGGTGGGAACAACCATGATGGTTCAAGATGGCCCAATGATCGTAGGTTAGACAGCTATCTACAGATAGATACTATTCAACGTGAGAAGGGAAGGTGAAGAAGAACAGTCCCCTGGAAGGGGGAAGCTCCTTATATAAACATAGCTCTTCGCATGAGACATAAACGCACCTCGGACTATGCCGCGTGTCTCCCCATGGGACCTGGGCCTCTATACGGCGGGGGCCGGGGGAGTTAAGGAAGGGGGTAAACAGTAATGAGAAAAGAAAAGAAAAAAAAGAGAAGAAAGAGACCAAGCCAAGGACAGTTGTAGACTAGACTAGGAAGGTGGAGCAAAGGTTCACAAATCAGTCTTACCTGTATTATATAAGTACCTACGGAGTAGTTGACTAGTTACGTATATGTAAGTAGTTAATACCCCAGGCCTAAGACTAAGACTAAATAAGCCTAAGTAAGCCTAAGTAAGGTTAATCCAAGGATTTGCCAATCTTCTTGGCTGTGACTGAAGTCTTTTTCTTTTTTCCTTCTTTTTAGCCAGGAAATATTGTTGTGCATAGAACTTGTATAGATCTACTATATCTATATTATATGGTATATCTATGGAATTGAACGTATTCTACTTCTATGTATCCAACTGTTTCTATGTATTAAATGTGGGTATTCCATTATACTAACATGTTGAGACACATGACATGTGAGATGTAAAACCAACTCCGAGGTCCCTAGTCCAGCCTCATTCACCTCGTTCACCTCATTCGCCCGGTTCGTCTCCACCAAGAAAAGAAAAGAAAAGAAAAGGTCAGGTGAGAGAGAGATTCAAGTGGCTTGATACGCCATGCTTTTTTAAACGGGAGGTTTCCGAAAGCTTCGAACATTCCCGAGTGTCCCCTTCGGCCGTTGCCGGTGATTATATTTCAATTTGTATACTTTTCAGCAACCTCCCCCCCCCCCCCTATTTTTTAAAAGGTATTTAGTCGATACCCAATTTTATGCCTAGACCTTTGGATCTTCAGATCATAAACTTCATCTCCCCCGGGGGAAAACCCCGGGTTTTTGGTTAATGTGGGATGAGAGTGGAGCACGGGAAATTAATTAAATGCGATGTAACGTCTCTAAGAAGAGTCTTGGCAAAATAATAATGGAAATATATATACCTGGATAGATAGATATATATATCTATGCCATTATTTATTATCTTATGCAAAGGAGGCCGAGAAACAGATTGAGATCCCACCCAGAGCTATGGACATATGGACCATAACGCAAGCCCAAACTCCAACGAAAACCCCCCAAGGGAGAACGCCTCAAAATAAGGAATATAGAGCCACCAGCTCGTCCCCACTTCCCCACTTTGAATTTGAATTTGATCCTTTCCGACGGGGCTGAGCATCCTCCATAAGAAACAGTATGATATGGCGACCCGGGATGGGCCAAGGAGCTAAGTTTGGATAATCACACCTTTGCGGCCCATCGCTTCTTCAATATGGAATCCAAAGACGAGTCGGTAGAGGTCACGGAGCCAGGAGTATTGGCCACTTTGCAGCATTGCCTGGCATGCATGCGCGACATCAATGGCACCCACCCGGGCTTGTAGACCAACACTTCTGAACGTCGGGTCAAACGCCACAACCTTTCTATAATTCTTCAATAAGGATGTCTGCCACGCGGCGGAGCCAAATGCATCCGAGGGGAGTGATTTCACAAAAGACGAGAGATTCTGCTTCCCGCCCCGTTGATAGCCACTCATGATGGCAGCTTTGGTGATCAGGATCTTTAGTCGCGTGAGGTTCGGATCTTCCGAGATAGTGGTCACTGTGTTGGCCGAGGATGCTGTGTGACCAGATGATCTAGACTGCTCCGAAATACTGGATGCATTGGATGACCACTTGGTATGAGGGTTACTATGCCCGTTCCCATAACCCAGTACAAGTATATTCGGAATCGGAGCGTCGTCGGGTGAGGCCGTTGCAGTGTCCTCGAATATGGTGGTTGGAGTCTCGGGGTTGCCGAGTTGGCTCATTGGGTCACCGAAATCCAGCTCCGATTGTTGCGACGATTGATGGAATGCCTGCGAGAACGTGGTTTGGCTTGGCCGAGGTGTTCCCCGATCCGAGTTGCGCAAATTATGGAGGGTCCAGCCCTCGCGGAAGAGATCGCAAAGCTCCCAGCAGGCTTGAACTGCAGACCCCAACAACTCCTCATCCAGTGGTTTATCTTCCCTCTTACTCTGGCGAATGCTGAACAACATCTCAGCTAATGTCCAACATGCACTCAGCAGAGAGTCTGTCTCCGTGATGCGGGTGCGCTGCTTCATGAGACGGTGGCACAAGGTAATATAGAAATCCAAGGTTCTCTCGCGGAAGGCATCGGGAAGGTTCCGATCGTGAGTGTTGTAGAGATGGTTATTCAACTCGAAACTCACTCGTAAAACCGAGTCAGATAGGTCAGTGTCGCGAATACGGGCTTCAAATAGCGCCTGGCAGAAATCCCGACAGAGATCAAGAGTCGGGTGGATTTGCGATGCGTAGTCGTCGTCGCGTGTGTCATAAAGTTTCTGGCATAGTCTCCAGCATGACCGCCATGCATCCTCTTGCATATCATCACTGTGGGATTTGAGGAGACGTTCTCGATGGATATAACTAAGATTGGCCAGCGTATTGCATAGTGTCCAACATTCGTCAAGAGCAGCCCTTAGGGCATTGATTTCGGCCTCTTTGCTGGTTAGTCCTGGATCTAAATTAGCCTCACTTGCTAGAGCTCAAATATAACTGCGTTCACGGTTATACCTTCAGGGATATCTTTGGAAAATGGTCAGCAAGGGCTATCGTGGATCAACGCATGACTTGGAAATAAAATGGCTATATTACCTTGTAAGCTACTCGAACGAGTGCGTCTCTCGAATTCTTCAAACTCATATCTTGTTTGTGCGCGTGGTGTCGCTCGCTCGGTACAATCGTTGTCGAGACTAAGGGATGTTGTCAATGGAGGCGGCGATATCGGACTATTGCCGAACTGTATGGGTAATTCTCATTAGATATATAAACAGGTGAGGGACTATCCTGAAAATACCTTTCTCGGCCTTGCAGGTACATTTATTATGTCAGTTTGCTCATCTGAACCGACTGATGTCGATTGTGACTCCGCTGTGCCCTTGAAAGTAGGCTGTATTGGCGCCTAGGTAGATTCCCCATTAGCCAACGTGACAGTAGTCCTGATGGGACTCATACAAAATCACCAAATCCTGGCGGAGCATGTATCACCGACTGCGGGGGCTCATCATCGTCCGATCTGCTGTTCCCCACATGATTTGGATATTCGGTTTGAATCTATATAGTGTGAGCCTAACTGAGATGCCTACCCCACAATTTGTACATACTGTAAGCTCTGGTTGAGGGGAAACCCCAGATCCACGTATAGGCCCAGGAGAGCTATCATTTCCCTTTGAATCGTCGCAATCATCACAATCGTCGCAATCCTCTTCATTGGCCGAGGCCCCCGATAAGCTGTTTATCGGCTCGGAAGCGGAGAAGTGGGAACTCTCATTCCCATCGAGGATCCCATCGAGAGACCTATTTTTATCCATCAGCGATGTCCTTAAAGAAACTAGTAACGGTCTTACATTGAACCTGGGCGTGGAGAATAGTAGGCCGGACTTTTAGAGTTGACGCGGTATGGTAGGACAGATAGCGGCGACCTGACGGCCATGGCCGAGTGTATATGGGGTATAAGAAAACAAAGCTCAAGTGAAAGTGGAAAAAAAAAGAGGATGGGGGGAGCAACACTTGAGGGAGCTGAGCCCGGTCCCTTATCGCTTACCTAGCGCATACTACACGTGATGTTTGTTTCTTCAATACATCTCACTTTGGATGGTTAAGGTGAAGGGGGAGGGGGGTTATATCAGATATGGCGCTGAGTAGGAGTTTCTCATTTGACACTGGCAGTGTCCTAATATGTAAATTGAGGGTCAATTGTAGAAAGAAAGGCCCTGAGAAAAGTGTACTGTGAAGCAATTCCAAGGTTGTATAGCTATTATTGTAATACATCTTCGGTCTCTGATTGGCTGGAATTGAAGGAAGCGCTTTTGTCCTGGATGCGGTATAGTCCGATGCAGCTCCCCTCGATCTAAGTGGCCGATGAAGTTCGAGATGCATGTTCATCACGGCGCCTATTTGACCCCTCAGGGATTTACGAATTTACGAATTTATGAATTTATGAATTTATGAATTTACGAATTTACGAATTGTATTTCTTGTGTTGCATGGCTTTAAGCTTTGCCGATCCCAAGATCAATTCAAAATAGTAGAACCCAACAGCGCATATGAAACCGGGGGGAATCCATATTGAGTACAAGCTGATATCATTCGAGGCGTTCGAGCGGGGAATTTTCCCGTTTATATGGGGTTAGACTTGTTGGGAATAACTCATCTAATATACCTACGTATATACTCCGTGTGGAGTATATGTATATAGTATATATACATATATTCAAAGATCAACCTGGTCATTGCTAATTACCATGTTCCTACATGGAAATGCCTACAAGCAAAGGGCTATCGTGTAGGAGAGAAACTGGCCACAGCTCAAGGGTTGACGAAGAAAAACAAAGAACCAAGCAAAGTGGCGTTTGGGGGAAAACAGGGTAGGGTTGGGCTACAAATGGTACTTTCCCAAGGTTGGGCCAGACTGCAAACTGTTGAGCTGTAAAATTCATTGAAGATAATAATACCCAAAACGCAAATACCTCCCTTAACGCCAGATGTGTAGAGTGCAACGCCTCAAATGCAAATACCGGAAACAACTCTTGAGGAACTTCCTCCCATCCCCGGTGGAGCCTGGGTCACCCGTCGCATCTCAAACCACTTCACTGCCCCCAGAGAAATCCCAAACCGGCATTTGAATGTGGAGATCAGCCAAAAACTAATGACCACGTCATTAAGCTCGCGGTGGTGGTGTTTCTTCTTTCGCAAACTTCAATATGTTCTCGATGTCTTCTGGCTTCACAGAACGTAAAAAGTCGGCGTAGCATGATCCGGCAGTAGGGGAGAATGGGTATTTGTGTGATTCTTTGACCGAAAAGCCTCGACTTGAGTCGATGAACAGGTTGACTGGCGTGAGGAATTGTTTGGCTTATACTTGAGCCTTGGAGCGATCTTTCTCGGCGGAATTGTAACTGTACAAAATGAGCAACAATTACCAAAATCTTAAAATGTCAAGAGACGCACCGGAGAAGTTTCTCGATCAGATCAACGTGGGTCATGATCATTCGCCGGCAGCAGTACCGCCTGCAGCCAAGCTGGTCCATAGCGTCGCTGTAAAGTGTTTGTTAGCCAGACATAGACCAGACATAGATGCCATAGACTGGAGGCTGCCATACCCATCTGGAACCCCGTCGTCCAAAAGCTGCAGGTAACGCTCCCAAAGGTCACCGACAACCTAGAATCGAGAGTTTAGTAAAGGATCATATCATCACGGGCTCAAAAGTAGCTGCTTACCTTGCCACAAGAGAAACAACGGACGGGGATAATCATTTCGGCGATTCAACTTGGGATATGATTCGGAGAATGAGAAAACGAATAAGCAAGGTCGATTGAAGGTGAATGATGTCGCTCTGAGCCAGACTTTTTTTCCCGCGAAGATCGAAAGGTCGATCTAACCCAATCAGGAGAACTGCGATTTTCTGCCAGAGATCCCCGCCTTAATTTTCCCTTGGGAAAAAAAAGTAGACGGATCTGCCATGAATATCCCCAGACTCAGGTCTTTACAACTGCGACCCAATTTGCAAGAACTATGATTGTCTGAGTCGCACCAAATTACATTTGAACGGTTTCTTTTTTCTTTTTTTCTTTTTTCGCTTTTTTCTCAATCTTGCTTCACCCGCAAAAATGGTTGCCAATCAGTCAGCACGACAACAAAAACGATCCCGGCTTAGCGACGCGGCCTCCGAGAAGCCTGCCCGGTCAAATGAAGAGCGATCCAAAAGGCGCAGAGTCTCCGGAGCCAACGAAAACCAAACCCTGCAGACAGTTGAGCCAACCGACGGTGCGAAGGAGGGTTCTAATGGCAATGTCCAGACACAAGATGTTGAGACAAAGCAAAAAAGCCCCGCGCCGTGGTCTTTCTCACGCCCCGTCGGCGGTCGTTACAACAATCTAGATCCAATTCTGACCGAAGATGAAGCGTGAGGACTCTTTTCTGTCGACAGAGAGTGAGACACATTCTGACCTTTTTTTTTCTATCATAGATATCTCCTGGTGGGACTCGACACGGCAGTCCAAGTATTCGCAACTTCAACCTCTCGCCTGTCACGGACATTGCAAATGGAGGCTGGCCAACAGATCATTGGGTTCAGTATCTGCCCCGAGGACCAGGAGAGCCTTTATATCTTCACGTCTTCAGGCTCTATCAGCAAATGGAATTGGAGTTCCGGGAAGCGCATCGCCCGCTGGGAGACCACTTGTACAACTGTTTCAATGAGCCTAGCTTCGGTGGGAAAAGAAGGAAACACAGCTGCTATTTCTTTCTCTATCATCTCGCAAAAGGATGGAAAAAGACAAATTTCGATCAACACACTGGGGGACAAGAAGATTCAAGGCACCACCGCCCTCGAGACCAGCCAGAAGATCAATAGTATCAAGGTCACCCACGACGGCCGAGTGATCATCGCCAGTGATGGTAAGCATCTCTTTATGGGTACTACAACCAGCACAGAGCTTGAAAACCTTGAGACTGTCCAGTACGCCTGGCGCGAGGCGACCCTGCCTGTCAATGCTACTTGCTTTGACGTCCAGGTCCAAGGCTCGGAATTCATCGATCTGGCAGTAGGAGAGAGTGGCGGTTCTATCCTGGTTTACCAGAATGTCTTGAATACCCTCTTCGGCAAGGATTTCAGTGATAAGAGATCCTCGCCTAGGAAGTTACATTGGCACCGCGGCTCTGTGAACACCGTGCGTTGGTCTAAAGACGGTATGTCTACTTGTATACGTGCATTTTCGAGAGAGGTGTTGCTCACATTCGTCAGGAAACTACATTATCTCGGGTGGTCAGGAATCGGTCATGGTTCTCTGGCAATTGGACACTGGCCGGAAGCAATTCCTTCCTCATCTTTCCTCCCCTATCTGCAACATCGTCGTCTCCGCCAGTGGCAGCTCATATGTAGTTAAATTGGCCGACAACTCGGTTATGATCTTGTCGACAAGAGAATTGCAACCTCTCACCACCATCACAGGATTGCAGCTGTGTCCAGACATGTCAGGTTCTGTGGAATCCTCAAAGGGATCTGTGGTGGCGAAATTACACCCGCAGCAACCAGAGCGATTGATTGTGGCCGTCCCCGCTTCCCACCAGCTTACTCAAAACCAGCATGGCTCCCAGCCTGCAAATGCGGCTGTGCTTCAGACATATGATATCCGTGCCAACTCCAATATCTCCCGCCAAGCTCTTGCGCGAACCAATGCGACCACTTTGAGCGTCAGCCCTGAAGGGTCTCAAATTGTCGCACCCGATGTCAAGCACTTGGATATAGTGCACGATGCGAAGTGGTTGGCTACGGTTGATACCTGGGCCCCTCATCCTCAGGACGTGGTAGCCCTAGATCGCTCTTCTAATGCTAAATCTACCGCCACCCTCCGTCCGGAGGTCTTTTTGAAGTTTTGGAAGTGGGACGCTTCCTCTGATACATGGGAACTGGTCACGCGCGTTGACGGTCCTCATTTCTCCAAAAACCACCACTCAGCTGTACTTGGTCTGGTGTCTCGACCCGGTGCCCATGAGTTTGCAACCCTAGGTGCCGACTCTGTTCTCCGCTTCTGGTGTCCAACTGCAAAATACCGAAGCGGGCTGAAGGCTAAAGATCAACCAGAACAGCCTCTGAACACATGGAAGTGTCGTGGTACCGTTGACCTGGAGGGATGTCTCAGTTCAACCGAAGATTCTCCTCTGGATGCGGCTTGCATGAGTTTCTCTGAGGATGGTTCAGTACTGGCCGTCTGTCTGCCGTCGACATCGGCTGCAAATGACGGTCTCGTTCTCCTGATCGATGCACGAAACTGCTCTGTGCACTACCGACGCACTGGTGTTTTCCTTGGAAACCCCTGCTCAACGAGTTTCCTGGGAAGCCATTTGATCGTTGCTTCTACTCACTCGGTGGCTGTCTGGGACACGGTCGACGATGTCGTCAAGACTATTCAGTCGTCAGAGTCCGTGGATTCGCCTACCGGAAACTCACAGCTCATCGCCGTGAATGCGAGAACGAAATCATTGGCAATTGTTACGAGTTCGTCACACAAGAAACGACGCAAGGTCCGATTCCAAATCAAAATCTACGACGTCCCATCCTTCGAAGTGGTCTTCCAGGAAATCCTGCAGACCTCCCCGGTTGCACTGCTCTCAGATGCTTATTCGGGTGATTACGTCGTCGTTGATTCCGTGGGAACTGTGCAGCGACTTGGCTGTCTGGATAAGGCTTCCCAGAAGAGCCAGAATAACCAGTCTCGTGATGTGTCCGGCCAAATCGACAATGGATTGGCAACTCTCTTCAACCGGGGACCGGAGAGGCTTCTCGCTCAATCTGACGAGGCGGAAGACTTTTCTGCTCAAACCAAGGGACTAGCTCGTGTTTTCGGTGAGACTCCATCATTCTCCTTGCCCGCTATTGGGGTCCTTTTCAGGAACGTGGTTCAAACACTCGGCGCCAACTAAGCTGATTGTTCTGGTCTACGGCGGTTTCTTATTCGGTGCACTGGTGTAGCGGTTGACAGGGATTTTCTGTTTTTGAACATTGGAATTGTGAACAGCGAACAATGTAGTATATTATACGGTTCATCTTAGGTAGCCCCAAAAACTTCATGATTTATCTTTTACTACACAAGCCCTAGTGGTGCCGACCATCTCGTAATGCGCACTTGAGTCTAGATAACCGGATATAGATGTATTCCTAACCATCCAAGGAAGAAAGACCGTCTTATTATCTTATTCCTTAGAGTAAACTTTCACTTGTTATCCTAGATTGGGGGTAACAACGCTGTTTAGTTAAACCGAATCTACGCCTTGCCACCAGGGCTGACAGTTTTCAGATCTGTCCCAAGGTAAAATCAAGCAACGCCTTCCTGCCGTGGACATGGGTCAAGTATGCATCCAATTCGTGATCATCGTCGATTGAGAATGGAATCTCATTCCCTTCTTCATCCCTATCAATGCCCTCGATTCGGGTGATGATTGAATAGGGATACCTGGCGCCGATCAATTGCCGGAGCTCTTCCACTGTTCGTGTGGCTAGCTTTTCGAGCCAGGGCTTTTGGGTTGTTTCTTGCGACTGGTCCTTTGAACCAACCTGGAACCAGACGGGGGTATGTAGTAGTGCGGAGCTTAGCATAGGATCCACATACTCAAAGCCATTTCCTGTGTCGTGGTGTGGATTGGCCGAGAAGGATGGGTCGTTCGCAGCCTGGAGTAGTGAGGGGTCAATTTGCATATCGCCAATCTCAGTAGCCGTAATGGGTGCACTGGCCAGCGCCTGAGAGGCCAAAGTACTAATCCCATTGCTGATCTCGTTGCCTAGCATGCTGCCCATAGAGGATGTTGTTGGGGTTGGGTTTCGAGATTCGGCACGTGCCGAGGATCTCTTACGTGCTGGATCTCGCTTCGTCTGGTCGTCTCGAAGTCTCTTCATTACATCGCGACAGAGTACTTCCAAAGCCTTTAGTTTGTTGCAGTGATCTGGGTCGGCTGGCCCAGGTGCTAGGATTTGCTGAAGCAGCTCTGAGTTCGCAATCCATTGCTCTTTGAGCTCTCTCCAGTGTTCATCGCCGGCCTCTAATTTGCTTGTGAAATGATCCACCTTTAAGGTGTCATAGAACGCATTTCGGATCTGTCGACTTTCTTCCGGGTTGATCCCCAGGGCATTCTTCGCCTCTGCAATTGTCATGCGTCTTTCCAGAGTCCGCATTCGTTTGGTGACATCGGTGCACACAACATCGAGGGCAAGGGCTTTTGCGTCGCGTTGAGTAGGATCTGTATTAAACACCTGTTGGAGGTGTGGGGATTCTTGGATCAATTTGTCTTTCGCAGCTTGCCATCTCTCAGGACCAGCTGCAGTTTTCTTGATGAAGCCTGCTTCCTCGCAGATTCGCTGGAAATGGTCTCTGGTCTGGCGGTACATAGTGTTGTCTAGGTTGAGATACTGCTTGCTCTCATCGATAGTTGTCTCCGACGGAAAGCGTGGAGGCCCGGGAGGGTCAGCCGGCATCCCGGCCCATCCTCGTGTTCGACGACGACGTTTTCGCGAAGCCCAACGTTCTGCACTTTCGGTCTTTAGGCGGTCCAGTCGCTCTTGGCGTTTTGCAATGACCTCTGGCGAAAGAGCGGGGGATTCGGAAGTTAGATGTTCAACACCTGATTGCGTAGGAAGAGGATGCGGATCATCAAGTGCGCTTTCGGCCTTGTATACCTCCTGTTGCAAGGCAAGTAGGCCCTCATCCTCCGGCGGGACAGCCTGATCCTCGATATTTGACTGTGACTTCATTCCGTTGGGGACTCGCAGCAGCCAGCGATTCTTTGCACGCACTCGCATTAATTCCCTCTCTTTGATCTCAAATCCTTCATCGTTCAAGATGCGAAGCATATCCCGCTGACTTGTGTTTCTTTCCCAAAGCTGTTTGACTCGGGCGACGAGCTCGATATTCTTGTGCGCTGGATTCTGTTTTGACGGAAAGCCCCATCGTTTGAATTGAGTCTGAAAGGCACGTTTGCTAGAGAAGCAGCGAAAATCAATTGGTATTCAGCAGATAAAAGCAAAGATATATACACTTTACCTTGGCGCAAACTGACAGGCAGTTCGCATGTAGTCCATGATCTCCTCCAACGCCTTCTTTTCCTGAATATACATCTGGAAGCAGATTTCCCGCTTGCCAGACCAATCGTACACCATGATGAAGGAGACGCTCCCCTCCGCGGAGGCGCGTCTGTTGGGAGAAATAGATAGAGCTGGAAGATGTGGAGCTTATCAGGCGGTTGTTGTCGCTGCTGTGCGCCGTAGTCTTTGGGGAATTTGGGGAAGACGCGGACAGCGCAGTTTGGACACGTGACTACATATATCCCTTTGACAGCATTGACAGCATTGATAGCATTGATAGCGTTCGGCGTTTACATTTACAAGAACGAGTTGAATAATGCTATGAATCTCATTTCATAATTTCGCCTGATACCATTGGGAAATCATATCCCACATTTCTCGTTTCCCATGCATAAAAAAATGCCCTCGGAAATGCCATGTCCTTATCCCTAGGACATTCGACCTGCGATTGCCTAGAGATGGCAAACGCATACGTTGCAAAGACAGCAATCCAGACGCCATGTATCCTGCTCATATCGAGCAATATCCCCATAAAGGTGCAAAGAAAAAAACTCCTAGATCAAACACCACGGGAACAAACAAATCGCTCGCTCATTGGAAGTATGAACTTGGAAAAAAAAAGAAAAGGGGGCAAAACAAAGGAAAAAACATAAGAAAATTTACGAAAGATATTAGAATCAATGAAGTTTCTTTATCTTTCGTCGCAGTTTGAACACTCGAGTTCGAAGCCAGGTCATAAAGAGAACCCATGTGCTCTTGGATTGGGATTTCCATGAGGCCGAAGGTTCTTTGCTCCCATGCACGATGGATCTTTGGGGCTTCTCGGAGATCTCCTCTCTAGACTGCACAGGAGACTCAAGATCTTCCGACATGTGTCGTTTCAAGCGACGTCGGGAGCCCCTCTCTTCGGCTTTGATTTGTTGTTTTTCGAGCCGTCGGTTTTTAGCGGCCTCTTTTTCCTCAAATGCCTGACGGGCAGCCTGGACTGTGGCTGCACGGGAAATAGGATCGGTGCTAGTTCGAGTTCGGGATCGGAAAACGAAGTCGAGAGACGTCCTAGACATCGGAGATGCAGCACCATCAGTCTCCCGCGAATACCCAAAGGACGGTCGACTGGTCACATTGGTTTGTGAAATCCCGGGGAGACGGGTGAAAGAATCATCTTGGATCTGCAATGACAGGCGGGGTAGTGCCGGGCCTGAAGAAGTACGGGTTTCTTGGATAGACGAAGGTTCCGACTCAGGGCTTTCATCTAATTCCTCGCTATCATGGCTCAACTCCTCGTAGGACTGGCCCAATGGTGGAGTATACGCTCGAGGCGTCTGCCGCATCGGATGCACGTACTGTGATCCGGGCTTGCTCGCAGTTGAACCTGAGCCATTTGAGAACTGAGATGTTCCACTAGTAGATCGATTGTGAAGACCAGAAGGTGTCCTCTTGTAAGTCACACCTGTGAGGGTCTCGCTGCGTTGCTCCCGCTCGAAGTTCATGTAAATACCTAACCCCTCTTGGTCAGTGGACGATCGGGACAGGTCGATTGAGGTCGACGGCGCATCGTCCCGGGAGAGTTTCCGCAGAATGGGCTTGATATGGACCTTGGGTTTCATGGATTTGCTTTTGTGAGAGCGAGAGTCAAGCGCTTCGGAGGATATGTTATGTTCAGAAGTATTCATCAATTGGTGTTCCGAGTTCCACAGCTGTTCGCCGGGTGTGGTATCATGGATGGCCATGCTTGAAGCCATAGAGCTGCGCTTTTTCAGGTTGACAGGAGAATGCACGTTGTCGGCAACATTGGAAAAGGAGAATTGATCTTGGGATTTGTTGAGATCTCGAGACGGAAAGATATGATAAGAGGCAGCCCGTCCAGTTTCAATACCTGGTCTCGCCTTTGTAGGACGCTGGAGTGATCCAGACTCCCCCACTAGTCGGGTTTTCATGACGGGAAAGGCCGACTCACGGGAGTACGAATCGTCGGCGCGCGCCATGGTCGGAACCTTTTCAAGTCACAGCTTTTTAGTAACGACCTGTGTGATGCATGATTGTCGACACCAGCTGAATGAGAACCAGAGTGTGAGGAGTTCAGAATTCAAGACCGAGGATGAGTGGGGAAGATTGCGAAAAGAGGAGATCGTAAGAGGGGGCGCGCATCAGCGCATCAGCACATCAGCGGGGAAAGGGAGGACTAAGATAAGCGCTTATGGCGGGAGAGATAAAGGATCTGACATTTGTGGTCAGGGTAGAACCTTGAAAGAGTAGAAGAGAGACGGAGGGAGAGAGGGAGAGGGAGAGATAGAAAGGAAGTAAGCAAGTAGTTATGAGGGGAATAGCAATAGATATAATTCAACAAGGAAAAAAAAAGGAGACGGCGGTGAAGCCGGAGACAGACGGGATCGAGACCGCATGCGGCTTTGACTTCTCTCTCTCTCTCTCTCTCTCTCTCTCTCTCTCCCCTATTCTCCCCCACCCCCCTATATTATCCCCTTTCCTCCTATTATTGGATCTTCCAATCCTTCTAGTTCTTCTAGTTCTGTCTAGTTTGATTAGTTTATTTCAATTAGTTTAAATTAGTTCGTTTAGTTTGATTAGTTTGTGTAGTTCGTCTGATCTCATCTTATTTTAATTTATTCCCCCTATACTCCGTAATCATATCCACACCCCATCTACACGATATCCAAGGTTATATAGGAAAGTCTGCACAGTTTATGATTTTTAGTACCTTCGTATATACCTAAGCAGAAGTATGAAAAGAGATGGAAAGAACATATAAAAAAACACACCAGAGGGTTCTTAGATATAGCATCCCTGATACCACGATAGTACCTTGGTAATAATACAATAACCCCCTGAAATATTCTGTAACGTATACGTAAAACGTATTTATACATATCTATATCGGCCGGTGCCAAGGAAATGCCAAGACCTACAACCCAAGACCATCTGATCATTCCCCCACCAAAAGAATGTTTTGACACTTGTGTTGTACATGGTGGGGTGGACTATTTTGGACTTTTTTTCTATTTTTTTTTCTCGTTCTTATCTTCCCTTCTCTTCTTTTTCTTCCCTTCTTTCTTGTACATACCATCTCATCCCCGATCATTGTACTATTTTCAACCATGGGTCTGTCTCTGCAGAATCTGGGGTTGTCCCTGTTGATTCTGGTTGCTTTCTCCGGTCAGGCATATGCATTTGGCGCTGGTAACATCGCTTCTATTTCCCGCCTCGAAGGTCAAAACTGGCGTCATGGAGACATCGAGGATGCCCTTCTAACTCTCTATATGGCAAGAATCGCCGGTGGTAAGAAATTCGGCAAGCTGGACGTGAAGCGCGTCTACTTCGGTAATTGGTTACGCGATTACAGCCAAGCAGTCGATGTGGGCACCGTCAAATATGTTAGTGCCGAAGCTATCCGTATCCTGCTCTGGGTGCTGGGCTTCATGAGCTTTGGGTGAGTAGTAGATGTGGATATCGAATATCGAGGCTATTTGACATTTCGCTGAGACCTATAAAAGATACGGAACCAAGGAGTTTGAGGTCACCACAGAACGCCTGGGATGTTACCAACCTACAGAGCATATCGATAACCCCTTGGGATACGCCACGGGCGAGGATGCGCGTGACTACGACCGTCGACTGCGTGGCCCCGTCGACGAGGAGCGAGAGCTTTCAGTGGACCCCCGCACCGGTATGGAGTCTGATCCTGCAGTGGTCGATATTGGACTAACCCAACCGGAAACGCAGGCTTGAAACATTACATTGCAACGGAGGACGTAGGTATCGACACCTCGGCTGCGTTGATTCGCCGTGTGCTCGGTCGCTCAATCCAGATGGGTCGTCGTTATGGCCAATCCAGGAACAAGGACGACCTATATGAAGCTCTACGATTGTTGGGCACTGGATTGCACTGCCTGGAAGATTACGCTGCCCACTCTAACTACACTGAGCTCAGCCTGATTGAACTGGGAGAGACAGAGGTCTTCCCTCACGTCGGGCGTGACACCAAACTGCAGGTTAACGGTGTCGATGAAGAAGTCTATCCAATCGTGACTGGTACCTTTGGCGGAGTTGATTTCTTCCATTCCGTACTGGGAGAGCTGTCCGATAAAACAATGCAGTCTGAAATTGAATCCTTGGAGAATGTTGTCGCCCAATCGGAGAACCAGGATTCCTCGGAGAGTTTCTTGCAGACTCTCCTGAGCAAGATTCCCGATGGTCTACTTGGTGACAGCAGCGACCAGACTGGCCAGATGGATGACTTCAAGTCAAAGGCAGATGATGCCAAGCATGACAGCGAGAACATCAATCCTCGTGAACCTGAAGAGTGGACGCTCTACCTGGACAATGTTCAGAGGCAGATCTACCCGGTCCTTGAGTGGCATGACAACCTGTTGAAACGAATCAATGAAGCCATAGAAAAGATCCCAGTCTTGCCCGAGCTGATCGAGCAAATTCAGGATCAAATCACCATTTTTGTCTTCTCTATTTTGGCTCCTTATGTTCTCCCCATTATCAAGCAGGTTAAGTCCGAGCTCGAAACCGGTTCATCCGAAGTGATCCAGAGCAGCCGGGAGCAACAGCACATTGTGTTCAACGATGACGACTGCTCAAACCCGACCCACTCCATGCTTTCAAAAGACCACTTCTCAAACATTTTGAATGAGCCCGCTGGTCGTATTGCGTCAGCTGTTGTCAAATGGTCGGTTCCTCAGCTTATGTCATGCTGGGACGATGAGAATGCCGATATCGACCGGACTCTCGACAGAATCATTTCGGGTGTTTTCCATCACCCCGCTCTTCGTGAGTCTGGACGTGATGGAGCTGCCGATATGCATCAAATCATGTTCTCCACGGTCGAGAAGTGGTGGAGCGAGAAGGATGATGAGGAGCGGGACATCCTCCGCGAGCAGCTGAGCCGCGATGGTGTCCTTGAAGGCAGGAACCATAAAGATGGTGTGCAAGATTGCGGGCACGGATGTGGCAAGCCGCTCGCCCTTCCCAAGTCTCACAGCAGCTCCGGTGAAGGTCAAGGGTCCGGTGGCTCTGGTGGCTCTGGTATTGAGAACCTAGCCTCCGAGGCTGTAGGAGGAGGCGCATTTGGCGGTATACTCGGTGGGCTCGTAGGAGGTATGGGCTCTATGCTTCTCAACAACAGCGGTTCGAAGCCCGATAGGGAGAGCCCAGAGCCTCAAAATTATGACAGTGGGAATTCTTACCAGAGTCGACCCCAACATGAGAACCATGAACAATACGGAGGGAACTCGTTTAGTCAAATGCAGTCCCCTCACCAGAGTGGATATGGACAGCCAAGCGAACCAAGCTACGGAGGCTACGGTCAGCCCCCGGTTCATCACGAAGAATACCGTCCTCGTCCCGACGGATACGAATATCAAAGTGAAACTGTCTATCAACAGCCACCTGCGCGCCGCGATGAGTACTCTGGCTACGCACCTCCAGCGGAGAACTTCCGCCGCGAGGAGCACCACCAATACCAATCGGAAAGCCAGGGTTACTATCAAGAGCAAACACGGGAGACCTACCAAAGTGGCCAATCCGAATATCAGCGTACAGAGACACACTATGGATACGGAGGCCCACCTCCCCGTGAGGAATATGGGCAGTAAGTTAACTTGATTATTTGTTATTGGCTAGCCTCTTATATTGACCACAATATACAGGGAGTACTCCGGATATGGTAGACCGCAGCCTGGCTACAATGAATTTGAGAATTCTGGCTATAAGCCCCAGGAAGGATATGGTCGAGAGGGCGGCGATGGATACCGCGCCGAGCGACAATATGAGGGTGAGGAGCGCCCCAGGTACCGTTCGGGCTCTCGCAGTGGGGGTAGTGATGAGGAACGTTCTCACCGACACCACCGACACCACCACCATCATCACCATGAGCGGTCTGGTTCGGATTCGGATTAGGTAGCCTTGGCAGTGCCCCGGATATAGTGTTGGGCTAGTGGAAGATCCTGTCGCAACGGATGAATATGCAGACATCTACCATTCCTTGACCTCTCCGGGAGCCGGTTGTTCAGTGCGAACAACCTTGTCGCAGTTGAGCAGGCGGAGTGGATCGAGAGCCAATTTCAGCTAGGAATGCAGATATGAGTATTAGTGGTGTGCTTCATGGGCGTAGACAAAGGGTATATTTGGATTTGCGGCAGGGGGTGAAATGACTGAGAATGTATGTGAAAGCTTACCCGGCGCATTGTGTCGACTGTAGTTTCACCCAATTCGTGCTCGAGGTAGTCTCGCTTGACGAGACCAACACCGTGCTCCCCGGTGACAGTGCCCTCCATCTCCACAGCGCGTTTCACCATGCGGTGCACGACTCCCTCGGCTATAGCCTTTTCACTGTCGCTGAAGAGGATGATCGCTATCGGCTGTTAGTGTATGTCGAATGACCTCTGGGCATGTCATATCAAGGCAATAGCTTACCGTGGAAGTTGCCATCTCCAACATGACCACAAATTCCGGCTAACAGGCCATTCTTGGTCATATCTTCCTTGGTTGCCTCCATGATATCGGGCAACTTGCTCATCGGGACTGCGACATCGGTTGTCCAGACGTGGTCATCCGGGTTCTTTTTCATCGCCATGACACTCCACAACGCCTGTTTGCGAGCACTCCAGAGTTCTGCCATTTCAGCCTTGCCACGGGCAAACTCAAAGGTATTTCCCGAAGTTTTAGAAACGATCTTTTGCACCATCCCAATCTGCTCCTTGACCGCGTTTGGGGTGCCAGTAAACTTGAAGAATAGGGTGGGGGACTCCTTCCACTGGCGGCTGGTAGTCTTGCTGGCATTGATGCACCTCATCTGGATATCATCCAAAATCTCAACACCAGCGACAGGGATACCAGCCTCCACCACATTGGTTACACACTCGGCAGCATTCTGAATGGTGCCAAAGCTTGCGACAGCAACGTTCTCGCTCTGGGGCTTGACCGTCAGCTTCAAGGTCGCCTCCGTTACCAGACCAAGAGTGCCTTCGCTGCCAATGAACAGCTTAGTCAAGTCGTAACCAGCACTAGACTTCCTCGGCCGCTGCCGAGTCTTGATAATGGTGCCATCGGCGAGGACAACAGTGAGCGACAGCACCCACTCACGCATTGTCCCGTACCGGTAGGCATTAGTTCCCGAGCATCCTGTTCCAACCATACCGCCAATCATCGCACCCGGACCAGGGTCGGGCGGGAAGAAAAGGCCATCTTTGGCAATTTCCTCGTTCAACTCCTCCCATCCAACAGCAGGCTGGACAACAACATCCAAGTCACGCTTGTGGAGCTCCAAGATGCGGTCCATGCGACGGAAATCCACACACACGCCACCTTTCGTAGACGCAAAATGGCCCTCCAAGCTCGTGCCGCCGGAATACGGGGTGACGGGGATAACGCGCTGGTGGCAGACCTTCATGATGCGCGAGACCTCCTCGGTACTTGACGGGTAGAGAATCAAGAAGGGTTTCTCATCCTCTTTCTGCGAATAGGAGGACCAATCGGATCCGGCATGCGATTCCAAGTCGCCAGTTGCAGTCGAGACATTTTCCTTGCCCAAAATTTCGACGAAATCAGCCCACGCTGCCTGGAGGTTGGAAGGAGAGACGTTGTGTTTTGGACCCTCGATCTCGGAGAGGGGGGTCGTAGACGAGGAGGGTAAAGCCGCGGGCTTGATAGATCCGAGGTAATAAGCACCAGTTGAGAAGAAAACCAAAGCTATAGTGCAATTACAGATTTAGTTAGCCAATGACCTATCCAGAGGAAAGAGCAAGATTATCTCGGCATCGCATACCGAAGACCAGGGCGGCAGAGCGACCTGCGGGGGACTGGGTCTGATACTGGGCGAATTTCTCTTGTTCGGCACGCTCGCGCTTCAGACGTTGTTGGGTGCTTTCGTATAGTTGACTCTTGAATGATTGGTTCTCCTTGGCTTGCTTAGCCGAGGATGCAAAATGGCGCAGGAGGCGGGGTGATGGTCGAGTCCGGAGACTACGCGCCCCTAGAACGAGAGCATTGAAGACCATTGCAATACGTAGGAGAAGTGTACCTCTCAAGCAGAGCTGTCAGGAGCTCTCGGAGAGATCGAGAGAGAGGTGAGAGGTGGAGGACGGACCGAGTTCCGGGGTCTTGGCATCTGGGCCTTTTTTTTTTTTTTTTTTTTTTTACAGCAGTGAAGGGATCTCTAGAGACACCATATAATAGGATATAGGTATATAAGTATATAAGCATAACTATAATAGTATATGACTATATATTCTCAATCTTATCCTATATATATCCGAGTACTATATATTTTTATCCTATATAGGAAATCATACGTCACTTGATCAAAAGTGGTAGGTCACATGCCTTCTATTATTACCGATTGTGACTTCACAGAGGAAAGATAATCCGAAGAAAAGATCCGAAGAAAAGAGTAAAGGGTCCGGTTAATATCATCGCGGCTAAAAAAGACAGCTCCACACCCAAAGTGGAACTTGCCTACCTGCGGGGAGCTCTTCGGTTCAATTCAAACTGGATTCTCCCGGTCATCCTTTTTCCTTTTCCAGAATTCTCTTATATATATATATATATATATATTCAAAGATTCACTAGTCTCGCTCAGTATTTTCTCTTTTTCTCTCTTTCTCTACTATCCTCTACTATCCTCTGCTATCCTCTACTATCCTCTACTATCCTCTCCATCCCCTCGCATTATTACCAATTTCCCCGCAATTCCTATCGCCCCCTCTAAACATACAATGGCCGCAGCTCAGGTAGGATTCAACTCAACGTTGAAAATGACACGAGTCTGACAAGCATGTAGAACCTTTCATTCGTCCTTCAGGGCATCCATAAGGTCAAGTTTGAAGACCGCCCAGTTCCCGAGCTGAAGAGCCCTCACGATGTGATTATCAACGTCAAGTACACCGGTATCTGCGGCAGTGATGTACGTACCATGCCCGGAAACAGTTATGACCCAGACTAATCAATCCCCGCCATAGGTGCACTACTGGGAACACGGCTCGATCGGTTCATTCGTTGTGAAAGACCCCATGGTCCTTGGACACGAGTCAGCAGGCATCGTCAGCCAAGTCGGATCAGCGGTCAAAACCCTAAAGGTAGGTGACCGGGTCGCTATGGAGCCCGGCATCTCCTGCCGCCGATGCGAGCCCTGCAAGGCTGGAAAGTACAACCTGTGCGAGGACATGCGCTTCGCCGCGACCCCGCCCTATGATGGCACCCTCGCCAAGTACTATACTCTCCCCGAGGACTTCTGCTACAAGCTCCCCGAACACATCTCCCTACAAGAGGGAGCACTCATGGAGCCCCTCAGTGTTGCAGTGCACATCGTGCGCCAAGCCAACGTCAGCCCGGGCCAGTCGGTGGTGGTATTCGGTGCCGGCCCCGTGGGCTTGCTGTGCTGCGCTGTGGCGACTGCGTTCGGCGCCTCCAAGGTCATCGCCGTGGATATCCAGCAGCAGCGTCTGGACTTTGCCAAGGACTACGCCACTACGTCGACATTCATGCCCAGCAAGGTTGCGGCCACTGAGAACGCCGAGCGCCTGAGAGAAGAGAATGGGCTCGGCACTGGCGCCGATGTGGCGATTGATGCTTCGGGCGCTGAGCCTTCCGTGCACACGGGCATCCATGTCCTGCGCAACGGAGGCACATACGTGCAGGGTGGCATGGGCCGCAGCGAGATCCAGTTCCCTATCATGGCGGCTTGCTCCAAGGAGCTGACCATCAAGGGTAGCTTCCGGTACGGTAGCGGAGACTACAAGCTTGCCGTTGGGCTGGTTTCATCCGGCAAGGTTGATGTTAAGAAGTTGATAACCGGCACGGTCAAGTTTGAGCAAGCTGAGCAGGCCTTTATTGAAGTCAAGGCTGCCAAGGGCATTAAGACTTTGATTGCCGGTATTGATGTGTGAATTCCGTTATAGAAACGAAACACTGGGGATAAACGGGGCGTTGGTTTTCTTTCCTTCTTTTTTTTATATATATATATATATATATATATAGCAAATTTTAAACGAGAGATGAATCAAAAGTTGACGTGCAATAACTCTTGAGGTCTGAGCTGTTAGGTAAATACAGTAACATGTAAGAAATGATCAAGGTCAACGAGGGGGGTATCGTGCAGTGTAGTAAAACGAAAGACCAAATCAGAACAGGCAAAAGAAACAAATGTACCCAGGATGATACAACAATACTAACAACACCCTTGATTTGGGCGATTTCCAGAGCCCAAGCGGAAAACATCCTCCCATTCCCTCATCCCGCTCTTCCAGTTAGGTGTGCCAGGAGCTTTGCCTTTTCGACGGCTCCTGCGCTGCAGAGGCACGGAGTTATCGTCCAATGTCGCTCGACTTCTGATACTCGAAGCGTCGCTGCCACCATATAAACCGCCATCCCCGTACTGGATGCCACTCTGCGGGTCATCGGGGTCGATCTCACCGAGCTCGATTTTGGTCAAGATGATCCGCGCCAGCCGATTAAAGACTTCCTCCACGCCATCCCCCGTCAAAGCCGAGATCTCCACAGCGACAGGTATATTCGATTTAGCAGCCCAGTGGGATGTCTCCTCGGAGCTAACCTCTCTGCCTTCCGAGGCACGAGTAGCCGTCAATCTAGTCCCCGTCCCCATCAGGCTGGTAGAGCGAATCGACCCATTCACATCCCAGGGGATAGAAGACTGTCTGCTGGACGTACTAGACGGGGTCGGAGGCGGGCGGGAGTTATCTTCGAAATCGGACTGGGGGTCGGAGGTCAGGTCAGCTTTATTGCCGGCTAGGATGACGGACAGGTTTGGGGAAGCGAGGGCGCGGGCGTCCATGAGGAAGGTCGGGAGGGAGGCGAAGGAAGCGTAGGAAGCAACATCATAGATGAGTATTGCACCTGCTGCGCCGCGATAGTATGATCTTGAAACCGATCGAAAGCGTTCTGTGCCTGCGGTATCCCAGAGCTGGAGTTTGATGCGTCTCCGGCGTGAACCCGTGCCGAGTTTCACGATACGCGAGGCGAATTCCACGCCGATGGTCTGGGAGGAGAGTACTCGCCCTGGAGGAAGGATATGTCAGCATGAGAGAGATAGAGTGAGGATTGGAGGGTGATTGTACATTCATCTTTCACGAAGCGGTGTAGTACACAAGACCTGTAATTCAAGGATCCAAGGATTCGATGTCAGCAGATGATCTAAGCTTGTATGTAACAATACCTAGGTACCTCGGTATTGATATTGGTACTCACTTTCCAGCACCGCTTGGTCCTAGGAGGATGACTTTGGCGAGGTAATCATACATGCTTCCCAGTTCCTATGATTGTATTAGCGGTCTCTTGGGGTTTGGGGGGAGATTGACGTACCTGGTCTGGGAGCGAGGAAGTGGAAGAGGCATTTGAAAGACCTCTTTGACGTGCCATGAGGGTAGGGAAATGAGTTATTGGGGTGGGTGAATATGAAAGAGAAGGGTAGCTTTGACTTTGGGGGGGAAAGCTGTTGGGTGCCCGACCGGTGATCTCGCACTATTACTATATTACTATATCACTAGTTATATATTAACTGAATACTTAGTTATAACTAGGTATGGACTATTAACTAGTTCTATTAGAAATAGAATGTTCCAATCATCCTGTTATAAAAAGAAAAAAAAAAAAAAAAAAAAAAAGCAAGAGACTAGCCGAAGTGCTTTGATACTTCAAGGCGCATTCCCACTGGACCTTTCTAAGAGTTTCACACACTTTGGGGCTTGGAGCAAGGCTCATTCTATGCGGATTACGGAGTACAGGGCGTAGATTGACGTAGGGATTGGAGTATGAATAAAGTATAGTAATATATAGTATATAGTGCGCGGGCAATACGAAGTATACGACAGTCTGTATAAAGGTCATAAGAAACAGAGATCTACAATGTACATATACATATACATATACATATACAGATACATATGCGCATGTTATCTTGGCCCCTAAATGATTTACATGGTTTACAACTTTGGAAGTTTTCTAGAATCAATAGAAATGAGAAATGAGAGATCGTGGCAGTGCTTATATACTCCGCTAGCCTTGGAATATACAACATAGTCAATCCCTTCGTATTCGCTCTTTGACTAAAAGGGGGGGGGGGTGGAGTTCAGGGTAGGCTGAGTATTTTGGCTTTGATGAATTTTTATGTCATTTTTATTGTCATTCATATTCGAAATTGCTTACATCTGGACACTTTCAACCCTTTTTATGACCCTGGGAGATTCCTAAAAAGCTCAATCTCTTCGACTTTCATCAGAATTTCGTCATACCGTTACTTCCACTACTTCGCTTCGCTTTGATTTCACCCTGACATCTTCTATTGCCATATTGCTCTACTCTATCCTTCTATTCTATTACTAAATACTCATACTCACTATGAAGTTCACTTGGGCGACAACGCTCCTTCTACTCTCTAGGGTCATGGCCCTGACCATCCCTCACACAGAGCTTACCGATCTCATTGAACGAGATGTGGTCCCCCTGGACCCCCTGGATTTCACCCAGGATACAGATGTCATAACCCTTGAGAAACGGCGTGGCGGCGGTGGAGGAGGCCGAGGCGGCAGCGGTTCCTCCGGCAGTTCATCCAGCAGCGGAGGAAGCAGTGGAGGAAGCAGTGGAGGAAGCAGTGGAGGCCGCACCGGTTCTTCCTCCGGTTCCTCCGGTTCCTCAGGCTCCAGTGGCTCCAGTGGTAGCAGTGGAAACAGCCGCAGTGGTTCAAGCAATGTTGGTGGTACAACTAGTGGTGGCTCTGGCACTCGAGCAACCTACGGTGGAGGAAACTACTATGCCGGTGGTGCGCGCACTCCCTACAAGTCTGGCTCCCGGTCCGCTGGAGGAATCGCCCCCTATGTGCTCGGTGGAGCTGCCCTGGGCTTCTTCCCGGGTCTTTGGCTGTACAGCGCCTATGCCTACCCCTACAGCCACCACTACAACTACTACAACGACAAGGACCACAAGAACGAGTCGCTCCCCATTGTCTGTGTGTGCCAAGAGTACTCCGAGTGTGGCTGCGACAGCAACACTAACCGCACCTACTACGAGTCTCTTTTCAACGGCACCGTGCCTAAGAACTCCAGTCTTGTGCGTGTGGTCGATGTGAACGGCACTCAGACCATCTACATCAACGGCACCTTGGCCAATGGCACCACTGCCGCCGATGGAAGCTCAAGTAGCACCTCCTCGGCATCTGGGCCTGTCGCGATGGTCCTACATGCTAGCGGGTACTGGGTGACAGTTGCCGTGGTAGTGGCCGCCGTCTGGGGATTCTAAATGAAAAACCGTGCTTTTGCTTTCTGCTGTTTTTGCTTTCTGACTGCTGGGTTATTATGGCTCCACCTGGTTTGTGTTGACGATGAGCCCTAATGCTATGATAAAAGATGATTGGGATGGATGTTTGCTTGTGACTTTGATACCCCCGGTTTGGGAACTTGCCCTTGGCCTGTACAACAGTATTGTTTATATCCATAAGCGCTTTGCTTCTGATAATGCGAAGACCATATTGAATTGGACCTGAAACCTGAAACTGGACCTGAAACTGTATAGAAGTTAACAAGTAGAGCCGGGTGGATATTCCTAAATTGGACTAGTTGTCTCGGAAAGGGTTGAAGTAATTATGAGTTTGAGAAAGACATTCAACAGAAGAGAAGGAAAGATCGCAAAGACTCTGATCTATAATGAGTTTGATGAATATAACGAATTGATGTATACTATGTAGGTAGGAATGATATTTCAATTGGGTAACTAAATAATATTGAATGCCTGAATACCTTGGTGCCTTGATGCCTTGGTACCTGTCCCGTACAAACGATACAAGCGCCTTGGAACTCCCTTTCTCCCTTTTCCCTCTCTTGAACTTGCAATCTTCCCCTGTTCTAAATAGTGTCACTCTTTTGTTCTCACAGCTATTACATTCTTTTATAAGCTGCATTCACTCTTTTGACTCGAATCGCTCTCTGCAATTCGCAATTCGCAATTCTCAATTCGCAGTTCTCAATATCATAACAACTTTCAACCAAACATCAACAATGCAGTTCACCAAGGCTCTCCTCTTCCTCTCGGCCCTCGCGCCCGTCGCGTTCGCCGCTGAGTCTGCCTCAGCCGACTGTATCACCAAGACCATCACTCTGGTGCCCTCCGGATACACTGCTCCCCCGTCGTCCACCCCGACTCCCACTCCAACCTCGACCTCGACCTGGACGCCTGTCATCACTAGCACTCCTTCCTCCAGTGCTACCCCTTCTATGAGCCACATTGCCAGCTCCTCTACTCCCCTGATCAAGGCTAGCAGCACCCCCACCGGTAAGAGTGCCTCGGCTACTCCTTCAGCCCCTGCTACCGCCGGTGCTGCTTCAATCCATCTCTCTGGTTTCATGGCTGCCGGTGCAGCCGCCATCGCTGGTGTTCTCATGATCTAAACTCCATTTCCTGACTCATTTGAACGAGTGAATGTTTGAGCTACCTCTCCGATCTTGGTGTCGACTTTTGTCGCATTGCATCCAGTGTCAACCTTGATACTGGACTGCTTCGGCCATCTAGAATGGCCTCCACTTGATCCTTCCCATGTTTTCTTTTGGGGATATTTTCTTCTTTACATATTCTTTCTTCCTAACATACTGGTTCTTTTTTTAACCTACTTACTTTCTGATTACGGTGGTTTTGACGTGTTTCCCGATGTTTATTTTCTGATGTTTATACCCTTTCCTTTTCCCTTCGATACTCCCCTTTTGATATCATCCAAGCATTTTCCGACCTTAATGCTACTTCCTTTCTGTCTTGGTTGACTTTGGATTCTTTCTCCACATTGATGCTTGCATCTTTGCTCTTGGATGTCATACTACTGTTACTTGACGAGTGTAAGACTTACGAGCTTTACTTTTTTGTGCAATTGATACATTTCATTGTGGCTACATTTGACCTTTGCTTAATCTGTAATCTTTCACTCATGAGCGGAGCGTGTGGTATTTACATACATAGTATGAATTTCTAGCTTCTCGATGATAGCTTCTTAATGGCTTCATCTACTGCCTATGCTTGACAAAAGAACTGGCTGAACCAAGCGCATCGATAATCGTGAATAACTTAGGAGAGGATTGAAACTGATCTTATCTACTACAATTACCCCAAGAACGGGCACTAGAAAAAAAAATATCGTACAGAAAGGTGAGCTGGAACTGGCCTACTCTTTGGAGAAAGCAGCTTCGTATCTGTCGAGCAAGTTAGCTAACATCCCTCGACTCAGCAAACGACACCACATACCTCTTGCCTCGGAAGGCCCACAATCCCCAGTTTCCACAAGAAACATCATGAGGATCCTGATCATTCAGATCCCACCGCAGACTGCGGAAGATATTCTCCCCGGGCTCAAGGAGCACATCAAATTCTCCACGACACTTCTCACCCACCCAGTTAATATCACGCTCCAGATCCCACTGGGTATACCCAGTACAGATGATAGGAACCTTAGTCTCAAGCAACTGAGGCAGCGTCTCCTCCCACTCATGCGAGCTAGCCGGGTGACCCAGACCAGGATGGAAGAGCATAAAGCAATCCAGGTAAGGATCGAAGGGACCGAAATACTGCGCCTTGTTCATAGTGTGGAAGTAGTCCACGTAGGTAGTGATCTTCATCTGGCCACCGAGTCTGTCCTCGACGATGCCGCCGAAGGGGTTCTCAGGTGTGCGCTCGGGAAGCGGATACTCTCCGTCTCGATTCGCCATGCTCTCCGGCCCGATGAAGATGAGGTGCAGCAGGGCGCGGGGGTACATGTACTGCAGCTGCAGCCAGACGTCGCGGGGGAGGGAGGACTCTGCGCGGGCGCCGAGAATGAAGATTCGTACTGGGGGCGCCTTCAAGCGGAGACCTTTGACGTCGATGCTTTCACCGGCTTTAGGGGGGTGGAGAGAGTAGCGGAGGGCTGGGGGGAGTGAATTAGTTTGCTGTGTAGAAATACTGCTAGCAGTCCTCTATTATGCTGCATAGAACCAGGACTTACCACTAAGACTTTTCAATCCCTCCGGTGTGAGCCGTCCGCCGGAACGAACACTGTACGGGCTAAGCTCGTGCAGGACACTGCCGATTGTCTGGGGGTAGGTTAGCATGCGGGTAACCTGACGCATGGAGCGGTCGTCGTTGATAGCCGCGAATTCACGGGTGTATAGGTAAGTGTCCCAGTTAGTCATGTTGATAACAAAGTTATCATCCTGGGGACCGGGGTAATGGAATTCAGGGAAGAAGCGGCCGGAGTTCAGGTCGTGGTCATCCTCATTGATCTGGCGCAGCGTGTCACAGATCTCGAGGTGAGCCTCGAAGTCGTCCATCCAGTGGCCCTCGGAGCAGTAGACTGGCACACCGCAGTCGGGGCACTCGAAGTGCGAATGGGCCGGGGGCAGGTTTGCATCGTCGGTGGTTTTTCTGGCTTCGGGGTCGTGCGGCGAGACGGCCGCGCGGGTCTGCTGGTGGCTTGGGTGCGGGCAGAAAGCATTCTGCTTGATGAACTCGGCGCGTTTGCGGATTGCCGCCGAGGGCGAGTTCGAGAAGGAGTGGAACAGGTTGTCGGGTTTCAGGACGGCCCGAGGGTTAACGGAGGACCCGGTTGCCGTGTGAGCTGCCCGCTGGGCGAGAGGCGAAGGCGAGGATTTGGGAGCACAGCAGGACTGGCTGTGTTTGTGCTTGGGCGACTCTGGGGCGCTGCCCAGCGATCGGTTGTTCCGTTGCGAGCCAAAGCTGCGGATGAAAGACGGAGAGATGGGGCTTCTTCTCCGCGCGGTGGCGAGGCTCTGCAGGCGAGCCTGAGGGGTTGAGGCCCGGACTCCTTGACGGAGAACCTGTAGGCACTGGATACAAGTATATCCTGCCATTGTGATGTCAATTGGTTGTGGAGGGGAACTGATCAGACCACGGGATAGCTCTGGGGATGTTTTTGCGGCGACACGTGACTGAGACCATCTATGAAACGAAGATACCTTGAACTTGGGCTTTGAATTGTCTGTTTTATTGTGTAAATTAGGTGGATTTTACCTAAAGATATGCCCTTTACTATCTGATCTTGCTCAGTTGAGGGCATGTCCACCAGAAAGCTATCCAGAATTCATTCGTTTATTTATGACAATTGAGAGTTTTGTACAAAGCAACCAAGCCAAAACAACAAGCCAAGTACCTCTCAGAAGATATCTTCGGATCGACTCCAATCCTGCGCATCTCTGGACTCCCAGTATTTTCCATTATGAGCCCAGAATTCCTCTCCAGTAACAGGACACATGTCACGGGTGAACCATTGGGGCGCGTAGACCTCGCCGTTGGTATCGCGTTCTCTGCGCTTGGCACGCTGCTTCTCTTCAACACGGTGCTTCTCATCAGCAGCCAAATCATATTCACCATCTTCCATAGCACGCTGATCGGGTCGCCGTCTGGTATCGGTAGGAGGGAGCCACTCCTTCAAGGACTCGGGGAGAGCATTGAGCGTGATGACGAATGGAGTCAGGTTGAAAGGTATACCAGTAGGACGAGCATGAGCCTGCCAGACCAAAAAGGTCTTGGCAGACTCAGGATCCTGGCCGGAGACAGGTGCCTCAAAGCCAGGGGTATGGCGAGCGTAGATCTTATCGTTCCAGCGGCCACCAATGCTCCACTTGGGGGATCCTTCGCTGTCGACGACCTTTCCTGTCACCTGGTAGGCTGATGAGGCCTTCCAGCCTCGGGGCTTGAAGTCAAGGTAGCAAACTTCGCCGGTGGTCCAGTTCTTGATTTCCATCAGACCGTAGTTGTCCACCGTGGGGTTACCGGTGATGATGCCGATGACCGACGAAGTCACCTTCTTCCACGTGTAAAGTTCTTCTCCGCCAGTGGAGGGTCGCAGCTTCAGGAACCATGTGCCCAGCAGGTTGATGTCGAAGGACTTGCCGTAGAACTTGGACTTGAGGGAGGATTCACCCTGAATACGTAGTTTTGGTTAGCCCTGCGGACAGACATTGGGTTACGAAATCGGATGCACTTACCCAGTAGTCCCATTTAGGTGACTCGGCCCACGCAGCTCCAATCGGTGGGTGGTGGCTGACTTGCTCCACAAAGAATCGATAACCCTTGTCCGGGCGCACATACTCGAAAGTTTCACCCAGAAGGGGGTTGAAAGGCTTTGCGACACGGCCGATGGTCGAGGCATACTCACTTGCGGCGTACGAGGCGACATATACCAGGCGTTCCATTGAATCGGTCCGACCAGCAGCGATATCAAGGAGGTCAGTATATTCAAGATCCTCAGCTACTCGCTGAAGCAGTGAAGTTGGTTCGTTGAAGGACACCGGGAGTGTCATCTTCGTCATGTCCTTTCCAATCATAGATTTCAGGATACTCTAAACGGTAGTTAGCATTGCCGAAGAAAGGAACAAGCAAACACCACAGCTTACCCATAAAGAGATCTTTGGCCGATCATCAGCATCCATCTTAAGTCGCTCTCTAATGGGATCTTCATAACCCTTGAAGGAGGGTGCAATGATAGTACTCTTCACAGCCCGAAGCTCAGCACTTTCATCTTTAGGTTGTTCCATATTGTCCTTCTCGGTGTTCAAGTCCTCCACCTCGATTTCACCAGCATCAATAGCATCGAAGAATTCTTCTCCATCCGACTCTGAACCATAGAGACTGCTGAGCTTGGAGTATGTCGATGGGTTGCGGCTGAGTGCGGGTATCGTGGATGATTGCTGTGCAGGCTGATCTGCTTCATCTATCGTCTCAGTGACCCCAGCTTCAGTTTGGCTGGCCTCAAGATTCTGGTTGTCTGTTGCAAAATGGGGTGTCCCACCGGCGATAGAACGGCTACTGCCTGTCGCGCTCTCCAGGGCTTCCTTCAGAGCCCGCTTGGTCCGCTTCCGCTTCTCTTCAGACTCGCCCATCTTGGATTGCAGCTCCTCGTGCTCGCGAGCCACACGGGCCATGCTTTCTTCCCACATCTGACGAATGGCCTCCTCTCTACTTAGTCGAGACTGCCAATAAGAGTCTCGGTCCCGTGAGATCTTGAGCAGATTTTGCACTAGACCCTTGAGGCTGTTGACTGCAGCTTCATAGGCACCAAGGGCCTGTTCCAGGGCTGGATCCGCGATGGTCATTTCCGGATTTTTGGATTTCTCGGCCTGTAGCGAGGCAGCCACATTTGCAAGAAGATCCAACTGAAGCTTCGCAGATTGTGCGGTGATATTGAGAGCATCCTTATCAGCGGCCGGTATCTCATTCTCGTGGCTTGAACCATAGTCAATGAATTCTTCATCCTCACCCTCTCCATCCGGCGCAGATGTGACGTGACTGATTAATCTATTCATGTCGTTTGGAGCGAGAACCTGGTCATAAGAACCACCGTAAGCGGAGCTATCCTCATCTCCAGGTGGAATATCCAGGGTGGTGCGGGATGCATATGTGCTGAGCCTTGTACCATTGCTGCTACCACCGCCCAAAGATGGAGGAGCGAGACCCCTTGTGCTGGGCTTGTGAGAAAGGCCAGAATCCGATGGCGTATCCGTAGGGCGTCCTTCTGTCTGATCGATCTTAGCCTGGCGAAGCGCCTCTGCATTCTTCGACCGCTGACGCTCCTCCTCCTTCGCCTCATCCTTGGCCCACTGAATAGCATTGTTGAGGGACCAGAACCAGCGTTTTGCCTCTACAACATGGTTGGCCTTGAGGTGGTATTTGACTGATGACTTCCCGTGGATTTCAAAGCGCGTCTTGTCCTGCGCATCCATGTTAAGTCTAGCAATCTTCATGTTGATCGCACCACGACAGGCAGAGCCTGCATCATCTATAGAGCACGTTAGCAGGGGTCGATAGCACGAGAAGCGACGACAAGACTGAAGATAGCACTTGAACTTACCCTGGTGCTTATAATAACTCAGAACCCCATCCTCCAGAACGAACCAGCGCAACTTGTACCCCGTTGTGTAATTCGTCCATTTCTTGAGATAGCCTCTCATCTCGCGGGCATCCTTGCCTGCAAGCGGTGCATCGCCAACTGAAACGCGCCCGGCAAGGCCTTGAGCGTTACTATTTCCAAGAATAGCCCTTTCCTGAATACCGCGCTGAGCAACAACAGCAGCGGGTGATTTCTTCAAGAGCGCGCGGGTTTTATCATCTTTGGTAACATCCTGCGGTAGCTTCCCCTTCTTATCACGACGGAAAGGATCCGCGCCATGTGTCAGAAGGATTTCAATGAGCTGCGCATCTTTATTTCTAGCACCTTCATGCAGAAGCGTGCCGCCGGAATGGGCTGTGGTCAGGTCGGTAACCAGATCGTAGCTGTTCACATCCATGATACCCTCCACTCGAGGTTCCTCGAGCAAAGCTTCCAAGCCCTTATAATCAGAGTTTCCAATCAAAGCCTGGATTTCCTGGTTCTTGCTATCGATGAAGAGAGACCGTGCAAGCTGAAGTTGCTGGAAGATTTCAGGGGTACGGGCCAAATCGAGAGCTGTCTGACCCCGATAGTTGACAATAGAATCGTTGATAGACGGGCGGTTCAGCAATTCGCGAACGAGCGGGGCCCGGCCCAGTTGGGCGGCAATGTGAAGTGGCGTGTTTCCATCTCGATCTCGCGAGTTGATATCGAGGTCCTCCGCGGTGGACAGCACATATTCCACGACTTGGGGTTCGGCGCACTGCAGGGCCAAATGGAGGACGGTCGTGCCATTGAGAGCACTCACGCCCTGCGGGTCGGTAGTATCCTTGATGGCCTTGGAGATGGCGGTGGTATCGCCGCTGCGCAAGATCTCGAAGAGACGAAAGGTACGAACGGACTGCTCGAGCGACATGCTACTAGTCTCCATTTGGGTTAAGGAAGGCAAGTCTTCGACTGGGTCCATGTCCTCGGCGGATTCTTGAATGACCGGTGGCGGACTCAAGTCTTGGCCTTGTTTGCGACGGCTGTGGCGGCTACTGCTGCGGGTGTGTTTCAAGGAGCCGGGGCTTGAGGAGGCGGAGGCAACCGAGTTGGCGTCCCCGTTGTCATCGGGGTCTTTGTCTTCGCCCCTGGACTTGTCACGATGGAGGAGGGCAAGTGCTATTGAGCTGCGAGAGCGTTTGTGTTTGTGCCTGAAAGACAGTGACATGTCAGTATAAAATACGTGCACCGCGTACACCGTGTACACCGTGTACACCGCTCACATGTGACTACTTCGAAGGTCACAGGCTCAGGACAAATATACCAAGGCAGTTAAGCCAAGGTATTCCCCGGGGTCTCCTAACTGTCATGATGCATGATGAACCATGGTTCGAGAGTTTCCTAGTACCAAACTCCAAACTTGGAAAACAAAGACTTACCCTTCAGGTTTATCAGACATCCTTGCACACTGGACTATATCCAATAGTGTTGTCTGAGGTTGAGGACTTTGGAATGAAATTCGAAGGGGGGGTTCGCCCTTGTTTTGGGGGCAAATGATGCTGATCTCCGCCTTGGCATGAGGGTACACTACAAAGTAGGTAGGAACCTCTCAAGTCATTTTTATTATGTCGATTGTACAATATGGTGAACCCAGGATGGTAGTATCCATTGTACACGTGTTTATACAAAGCAAGCCCATATCGACTATACAGGCCATAGATCATCTAGACCATCTATATCTATCATACAGTATACCTAATATACAGATGCTGGTAGCTTATCGAGTCTCCCCACTAACCAAGATCACAACACTACCCAGCTGTCGCTTCAAGTCTTCCTTGCCAACATCGTGAGTATCCTCTACCTCACCCCACATATCAGTCTGCCAGGTCACCTCCAGACTCGACGCCTCAGCCGCCTCCTCGATGCCGAACTTCTTCGTCTCGGGTCGCTGAACGTGGCGGAAGTTCTCACTCCATTCCACCACCAGGCGGACCGCGATGAGAAGACTCTTGGAAGCAAGGATTGCCCGCTCAAGACCAGCCAGGTCATACGCAGACAGTTCCGAAACCCAGGTGCAGATACTGTCTTTCGTACCCTTCGGCTGGGAGAGAGGGATGATACTGTTGGTGTCGAGGATAGGGATGATTTCAAGGCCAGGCCAGACCTTGGTGGATAAAAAGCTCATGATGTTCCCCGCGATTCTCTTTTGAATCTGGCGAAGAGACTCGATGGGCTTTCCATCGTCCGTTGTCCGTTCCAACGCGTGCCTTTGTCGCTCGGGCTCCCAGCAGAGTAGAGTATCGGTGTCTAGGTAACGCATGGCAGTTGTGATAATCTGTTTTCGGGTGGTGCTGTTGCCCTCGGCATCTTCGCGGGCGATATCGGTGGCGCGGGCTGCGAGGGAGGTCATGGGGATAAGGTGGCTTCTGAGAGCCTGCTGGGCGGAGGTCATCACATCCCACTCCAGTGCAACAGCGTGGGCGAGGTGAGGCTTTGTGGAAGGAATAGATAGGATTTCTTTCGCCGGAGTTCTGACGGGTCGCTTATCAAGCAGGACTTGATATTCGTCTGGAGAAATGGATGTGTTAGCTAGAGAATTATTACCGGACGAGATCAATGAGAAAGACAGTCCATGCTCGTTCCGCTCATACCTAACTTTCCATGCACATGGACATCCTTCCAAAACCGCTTCTTCAGCGCAGCAGTGAGCTTGTATCGCGATGCTTCACCCTCGGAAGCTGGGAGCTCTGCATCGCTCGATTGTGAAATGTCCCTGAACTCTAATGACGGGGTAGCCGGGGCTTTAGGAGGAGGGCCGTGGGCAGTGACTGGGTGTGCCACAGCTGACCTGAAGGGAGACGAGTGGATGCGCCGGCATAACGAGACGGGGTGACGGGCAACGGCGGATAGCTGCGAGGGAAGCGCAGCGCGAGAAAAAGCGACCATTTCTTAAACCAAGGGCCCTTGGAAAGGGTTTATATCAGAGAAAGAAAGGGTTGAAGGACAATTGGTTCCTGGATCAAAGGGTTGGACTCGAACATTTTGGCCCGAGAAGTCTTGGCTCGCCACACGCGCCACATCTTAATCCCAAAGGGGATCTGTACATGTAAGTACTACCTTGTCTCGCTTATATATATAAAAATAACAATGATCAGCTCACTTTGACACTATTTTCTTACCACATCCATACCTCTTTGGACTGGTTCTAGGCCAAATCATCTGCATAGCTCATCTGCATGGCATCAGAATTGGAAACTATGACATGCCTCCCTCCGAGGTAGCTTTACAACGTAGGGCTCTATTCTCTCTATATCCCTGACCAAATGGTATGCGTATATTCCAATCAATTAGAAATTATCTGCAGTTTGGGAAAGCAACGAGAAAAAAACTAAAAGTTCAGAATACCACCTTTTGCATCTAAGATCAAGGACAAAAAGGCTCTCACAGAAAACTCAGGGGAATCAAAGCTGAACAGCAAAATGAGACGCAAAGAGTCAAGCGCAGAACAATCGCAAAACGACCTCCGCCCATGCTTTTGTAATTTACAAGAAGAGAAGGGGAAAAAAAGCTTCGATGATATCGAGACCACCATTTTGCTTGATAACCAGGCAATATGCAGAGAAAAGGAAAAAAAAAGGCAGAAGTAAAGATGCCAACAACGAAGTGGTATCACTAGTATCACTCATTGGTTGGGGGGGTTGATGTTGGAGAGGAAGAGCTTTGCCACTTCAAAGCTCGTATCACACTCTCGACAACTTGGCGACACAGGCCGAATAGCCAGGGTAGAACGTTTGGAGGGAAAAGGATAAAAGTTAGGGCAGATCTAGAATCAAAGCAGAGCATATGGGTGTCGTCACGGCGTTTCGTCATGATAAAGGGCCAAGTCAATGGGCTAGAAGTTCTCCCCTGTTCCCAGGACAACCCATGAGATATGGTGAACCAACCTCCCGAGGGGAAAGAGAACAGGAAATGATTCTTCGGTAAAAGAGTCGAAGAACTCATTTAATGAGATATTGCGGATAATACGGTTGCTTCATTCGATCGGCATCCGTCCGCTTCTTCATACGCTCAGCGTCATAATCATCAGCACCATCACGGCTACCCCATGTCGTCTGTAAGAAAAAAAAAACTCAAAGTCAGTCCAGCTCTGTATGTGAAAAGCATGCAAATCAAATCAGAAAGGTAGATGCGCGATCCACGGGGAAATAGGAGAACAGTGGGTAAACGGAGCAAACGAGATGATCAAAGCGCTGTGACGCTGAGTTGTCATAGGAGGGGGGTTGCGCTTGGATACACTCGGCGTATGTTGTATGCAGATAAGGGGAAAAAAAACAAGAAAAAAAAAAAAAAAAAAAGAAATGGGGAAAAACCGAAAGATGAAAAGGAGAATTAAAAAAGAATTAAACATACCACATTCAATGTCATTACGGCATACATCTTGATTGCACCGTGTAAATAACCGAAGATGACGGAGACTGGTAGTAAGAACACATCGACGGGATAGCGAAGATAATGACCCAACAGCTTAATCCACTTGCTAGTGAAAATCCAGAGGTAGAGCATGGTCATGGATTGATCGTGCAATGACTCTCCCCAGGATCCAGTCGCCTTGTGGCACAACCAGACAAGTAAAATGTCGCCTAAAAAGGCAGGCGGCGACAAAGTGGTCAGGTGAACGGCATAGGCACTCCAGGGCTGGCGACTATAGAAATGTTAGCTCTGTTCTGCATGCGAGAAGTGGTTTCTTTGTTTCTCCAAGGTCACACCAAGGCCTTATGCGTAGACTCCAAAAAAAAAGTCTCTTTTTGACCCGATCGAAGAGGGAGGGGGAAAAAAAAAAAAAAAACAAGACTGAGATGGAGGGAAAGGAAAGGTAAAAGAGAAGAAAAGGTAAGACAACTCAAAGGAAAAGTTGCACTTACTGCCAAATGTGCTTCTCGTGAAACATCGAGGTCAGATTGCTCCGCCAATTACTTCTGGACCAGCGGGCGCATTGCTTCAAGAAACGAGGGTTATCCTCGAGAGTTGTCAGCACCTCCGCCTCTGGGTGGTACTGCATATAAGTTTCCCATCCGTGCGAGACCATCCAACGGGTGATGAAGTTATCATCGTCGGCGTTGAGTTGGTACTTGCCCCACCACCACTCCTCATTGGTGAAAGCGTAGGTGAAGGCCTCATTCTGCAGAATTCGCGTCCGATACGCAACCGTCCGTCCCGACATGCAGGGAAGTCCACCGTCCACATGGGTAGTCGCGCCGCAGTCGAAGTTGCGTCGTTCCAGGTACAAGGCACCCAAGAAACCCCAGAGGCGCTGTGAGAGGCTCGGCGCAATGGCCCGGCGCAATCGCTGGCAGGTCACCACACCACCATATTTCTCATCCTTTTCGAAGGGGGCTAGAATCCAAGGGAGCAAGGTACGTGGCCAGCTCACGTCGTCATCGGCGAGAAGGGTAATGGCGGTTCGGACCTCGGGAATGGCTTCGGTCATTTGACGGCGCTTGTTAGGGTGCTTGACTGTGAACAAACGGATGCGAGATTTCGATGCTGGCATGGCGCTCAGCATGCGTTCAGCCTTGGTGCGATTGGCCTCAATGGTCACCAAGAGCAATTCGAAGGGTTGATTGTCGAGAATTGTCCGGATCGTCTCCACCAGCTCATCGCCACAGCCCTCCAACGATGGAATGATCACCGTCACATCTTGCGATGTCAGTTTGGGATTCTCCGGTGGTGGGATTGGCTTGAATGACCAGAAGGAGAACAAGTTGAACACGAGCCGGGTATAACGATAGAGACTGGTTCCTTGTTAGCTATGTTGTAGTGGTCGGATTGCGCTCCCAGGCATATATACTCACAAGAGTGTGACGAAAGCTCGCATAAAGGGGAATGCCATGGTGTGAAACTCGACTGTCCCCACGTAACCCTCACTATTTTCTTTGGGGGCAATTCTCTTTTAGAGATGTGGAGGTATATAGCATTCAATGTGCTCTAGCTATTGACCAAGTCGGGTGGTCAATTGCCTCTGTAGGCTTAGTCAATCCAAGTCTTAACGAATGTCAAGGAGACAATGCTTCCTTCAATTCCAAAGGAAAATAGAGGAGAAAAGGGGAAAAAGAGGATGAGTACTTTGATTGAGGGAGGGAGAGATTAAAGTAGGAAGAAAGGCAGCACATGCGAACTAAACAAAATAAATAGGATAATCTCGAATATGATATTTTAATATTTAATATAAAATGATTAAAATGATTAAAATGATTTAAATGATTTAAAATAATAGTAAAATCACTAAAATCACTAAAATCAAAAGGCCGAACTAAAAAAGCTATGCCCCAGTCTTAGTTGTCGTTTTGAGTGTGCTGCAGGTAGTCTTTGCCTCGTGCGTCAGAGACCCTGGATCTAGAGGCCGTCCATGAGTGGGGGATATTGGCGGCCCATGCAGAGTATTCATTTTACGTATCTTACATACCTGAATATACATTTATTTTTATATCTACATACTTTATATCATGTGGACAAATATATAAAAGAGTTCAAGGTTTAAAAAAGAAAAATCCAAAAGTTCAGCTTGCTCATGCTCAACATGTTCACCTTGTGGGGAACATATGCATGTACCTTTCTTTTTTCTTTTTTCTTTGGTTCTTTTTACTTTTTGATTTATACTAACTTATTTAGTGGTTTAATGATTTAGTGATTTTACAGTAAAAAAAAAAATAAGATCCAAAAAAACAACAACACATAAGATTGTAGATAGGCAACGGTTAGGGTTGGATGCATATGAGATACCTAACAGTTTGGTTCTTTTTAAGCAATGCAACCCCACGAAAGGTACTTTGTTCCCAGGTACCATGAAAATAATATATATATATATGAAAAGGCAACACAGTATTTCAAAATGGAGAACATATCCGATCATACACGACTACGCTCTTCGTCTCGGAACTCCAAAAACCCTTCATGAGTGCTCAAATAGCCGGAACGCATGGCTCGACAAAGATCTGAAATATCTCGATTTATATATACGCTCAGAATTTACGTTGGACAATATTCTATAGCTTTGATAAAAAGGTGATTTGTGGAACAATTGCAACTTTCTGACAATACACCATTCTAATTAGCGTGGTCCGCAGCAAGATGGAGTCCGGAGAAGATCCGCCAAAAGTACCCGGGTTAATAAGACGTTCTTTTTTTTTTTTTACCTCATTTCTTTTTTCTCTACACAGAGTAAGATTAAACAGATTAAAACTAACGTGCATATTAGTCGGAACAAAGTGCGAAGATGTAATTTGGAGTCGGATGCTTATTACATGTAGTACCAGCACTACCTACTAATAGTAGTACTAGTGGTGCAATGAAAAAGGTCAAGTGAAAAGACAAAAATACGGGTAATGGGTAATCCTGGTGGCGATCGCTAAAAGTGCCCGTGTAACAGCCTGTTCCTCTTTAGTGGGGCAATACCCAGTATGCCTAGATTGGATTTTATATAGCATATTACTAATATTTTGTAAAGATATGAGAAAATGGGGAAATTGAGGGCAATTGGATGGACAATGGGGGACAATGAGAGAAACGTGTGAAAACATGTAACAAGAGAGAGAAAAAAAAAAGGTCGACAGATCGCCTGATTGCGCGTTTAATGCCGAAGGGCAACCAGCTGCCTCGGTGGCGTGAAGTAAATATCCCGGTCACGAGTATACTGGAATGTGGATGAAAAGTGAAAGTGGAAGCGAACCTGGACCGTGCTTACATTAGTATAATATAACTCATATTGGCATAAGAATCTAATATCTAATATCTAATATTTCTAACTATATATATATATATACTATATTATATTATATAACCTATACTAGTTACTCTAGTTAGCTATACCACGTAACATGTAGTATATGCTCAATCCAGACACATCCCCTTATGAAACCAGGATCATGATTGGTACTATCCTCATAAACCCGGTCACCTCCTTCCTTTCACAGGTAACAACCGCTAACTTCGCGCCAGTGTGTCGCTTTGGCGTCTAACGGTGTTCCAGCCTTAGCGGAATGAGGGCACGGCCGGAGAGGATGGGATTAATGCATCTGCAGAAGGCCCAATATGGATACCTCGTTGGCTGTGATCGTCCAAACTCGCAATCTAGTACTTTTGAGATCAATGGCTAGGACCTCTTCTCTCTTCATCGGGTTCTACAAGTGGCAATTCACCTTTTTTTTTTTTCTCTTCCTTTCTCTATTTTCTTATCTGCAACAGTTCCATCTGGGTTCTCTGCATATGCATATTCCGTACCTTGTATATTTAGCGTGATTTGCTCTACTTCTCCCGGCCGAGCCGAAGAGGACTCTTTTTGAAAAGTACAGAATAGCCACGGTCTCCGACCGTGCCCAGATCACGTCTTGAGTGAAACAGACGCGTATCTCGGCTGCACGGACTCCCCGTAATGTATTGAACCCGCTTCAACTCCACCGGCAGCCGGGAATGGCCGGATTTTCTATTTCACTTTCAATATGATTTGTGAAAGGGGGAGAAAGGGGGGTTTGTGTGGATTTCCGTGGGTTTGCGCATAGACCCGAAGTCAGACCGGGATATCAAATAAATGAGGTGGGGACTAAACGGGATCCTCGACTGTCACGGGAAAAAGGGGCGATGACATGCAGTCGATCAGACCTTTTTTCCCCCTTCCCCTTCGGCCAAACCCATTTTGAGATGATCTTCTGTTACCCCATTCAGCTTTGGTTCAACTCTGCTATCGTACCTTAGGTGCCTAATATTATTCAGAAATTTAGATCGGCTGTGGGGAGGGGGGAGGGGGGAATTCGTAACTTTCAGTGGATCGAACAAAGATACTACATAATCCCATTGTGATATCCTGATTTTACCCCTCAGTTAGAAATAAGTCCACATTAACAACCCACATCACATCATACAATATTGTCTGAAAATAAGTCCATCTGGCAACGTAATGGCTGTAGGAGCTAGGACGATGGAGCTCGTGTAGTCCCCGTGTAAATAGGATGATCCTGGCCGGGGTATCATTCTGATTCAAAGTGGAAACATCCGTGCCATTCTAGCCGCTCTCTGGTGGGTTAGCTGCAGCAAATATGCCCAGGGCTTGGTGGCTGGTCTCGGGATTATCACCGACCTTGGTGCTCCACTTTGTATTGGAAATACAGATACATGTATTTTTTGAACGTTAGTAATTGTTTAGGAGAACATACGGCCGGCTTCTCCGTTTAAAGCGACAGTCATGGATATATACAGCTGGATGTACATACCAATATATATAATTGGTATGTTGGCTATCCCTATTCCCTATTGTACTTTGACTTTGATGGCTCTTATCAGGAACTCTGAACTCTCGGTCCGACACTGCGGCTCTTTCGTAATTGCGTCTTATAAGACCCGTCAAGACAGTTGAATGAGTAGACGCATATTCGTACACGAACATGGAGAGCACCGAGCGCACGCTTATCTTCGTATTGCTAACAGTGCACGCTACTCTTTCCTACTTTGTAGGTATTGACTACCGAGGTCAAGTCTAGCTACATGTAGTATATTTAATATAACTTAGTATATCGAGTATATTTATTAGTATGAGCCTCACATGTACTGTGTACTTTCATATCTATATTGTCTCTCTTGTCTATCTCTATTTCTACAGTGATCATACGTACATATATAGCTGTATCAATATCAAACTTATGAACAAAAACTCTCCGAAAGCGTACCCCCCTGCAAAAGGACAAAGATCGCAATGCCCTCGGCGCATCCTGACGTCAAATAAAACGATTTCCTGCCGTTCATGCAGCTGGGATAGACCGGGGATACGGAAAAGCGGCAGAGATGCACCTGCTCATCAGGCATAGGACCGTGGTAGCGGAACTGCACCTCGTGCATCCCCCCGGCCACTAATGCGCTGCAGTTACCAGGAAGACTGTGGCCGAGAATAAAGGGAAAATAAAAATAAAAATACCGTTCTAGAACACACGTGCAGAAGCTCATTTACGCTATGCAGGGTATATCTCCTCGGCGTTAGCCGTTGAAATAGGCTGTGCAAATTAGTCCACGGACATGGAGACGTTAGCTGTTTTGTTGGCTTTTCACCCATAGTAAGTGTTTCTGATATGAGCTCATATTAAAGCTACTTTGTATTGCGTTACCAAGTATAGTTAGTTAAAAGAGCATATCAAAGCATAAAGTCATAAGCCATAAAAAAGCCAGAAAAAAAAAATTTGAAGAGAAAAAGGTTCAGCCCTATGACCTGGCCCTGGCCCTCCTTGGCAGATATCACACGTTCACTCCGGCTTCCATAGCCAGCCTGCAGGGTCAAAACATGACTCGAAATCGACGCTACCGAACAACCCAATCGCTCCGTAGAGGTCATAGTCCCCTTCCAAGCCTTCAACACCCCCAGAATCCGCATCGACCTCCTCATGCAGATCCCAACCCCCAGATCGGCATCCATTCCGCGTGAAGAAGATATGCACCTTGCATCTCTTGTTCCTCTTATCCCCACTGTAGATATTCTCCGGCAGCTCAAACTCCATCCCCAACCCAACCGTCTCACCCACCTTGAACGCCGTAGTAAAATCCCGACCCCCAAATGAATCATTCACAAATCGACATCCATCATCCGAGAACACTCCCAACCCACCTCTCTCCCAACCAGGTGATCTCCACGACGGATAAGGCTGCGCAGCAAAGCCAATGGAAAGTCCACTACAATCCTGTGGTGTCGGTCCCGCCCTTAATGCCAACAATTTAACCTCAAAGTAGATGGTCTTCTTCTGCTCCCGCTCAAACGGCGAGTCTGCAGCAGGGAAGTACATGGGCAACTGGGTAAGAATGACACAATCCCCGTTCCCATCAGCACTGTGTCCACGCCAGCGACCACGTGCAACAGCCGAGACATGGCCACGCAGCTCGGCTGGCTGCACGGGTCGAAGATCGTAGGCCTGCACGTCGTGGTAGACCGCAGTTGAGGGCTGAGTGGGAAGCCAGAGGGGCACAGAGTCACAGAAATCATGGGCGCGTTGGGCGTCGTCTTCAGAGGCGTTCCCTGTGCCTGAAATTAGATAGCCGGTGATTGGGGGTGGTGGAAATGTGGCTGTGTCTGGGACTGCTTCTTGCCAGTTGTGATATGGAGGTGGATGGCCTGAGGCTGCGGTCTGTGGCTGGGTGCCGGAGATCCCCCAGGATTGTTGTGATGCATCATAACTTGGCGGTAAGTCGTGGGGTTGGTTGGACATTGTGTAGCTTTCCTTTTGTATTCTTTCTTTCTTTTTTTTTTTTGTATCACCGAGTAACAGTTTTAAGGCTGGTTGTGTGGAGTTAGGGAGATGTAAAAGGCGAGATTTTGATTTTGATGCCAAGCGGAGGGGTGTGACTCTTTGACTTTGGGCTTCGGATTGGATTCTCTCGTTCTGACAATTTTGACAATTCTGACAATTCTGACAGTTTCATCATGCAAAGAGTTTGGAATTGGACCGGTTTAGTTTCTGTGGATTAGGGAGTTTGTTACTTATTAGGTATGAATTATGTTTATATAAATTGTATACCAATTGTAGATCAATTGTAGATAACTACATCTACAACATATAAATCGACAGATCAGAAAAGAAAAAAAACCACACACTAAGAATAGGCCAATAGCCCCAGGGGTTTCAGCTGCAGCCAATACCAGCACATTCGGAATTTCTTCGATTCTCGACTGTTTAACGCTTTCTTTCTCTTTTCCTTTTCCTTTTCCTTTTCCTTTCCCTTTCTCTTTCCCTTCTTCTTTTTCTTCTTTTTCTGTGTTTTGATTTGGCCTCGGGCCTTTGTCCTTCGTTTTTGTTTCTCTGCTTGACTCGCGACTTACGACTTACGACTCACTCATCTCACGTCTCATGTCTCACGACCCATGATTCCTTGATCTCTGGGCCGTTTCCCAGTTCAATGTCACTCGCTTCTTTTCAGGTCAGACATTCGCTCAACCAGTTCAACGCCAATGGAGGCCTCCACAAATCCGCCCCGCAGGGCCCGTCGATCATCCATCTCGGACCACATCCACCGCGTCTTTAGCAAATCCATGGATGTAAGTGAACCACAGTAAAAAAATGTGGAGGAACTTCATTTAACCCCTCGAAGAAACGACACAGTCAAAATGGTGAATTTGTTCCCCCGGTTCCCTTTCTCGCCCGCGAAGCTCTCGCACATGAGGCGACCACCAACAATAATTCCCATGCGAGGCACTCTCTTCACGATAAGACAGGGCCCAGCTCGCTCTCTTACTCCTCCAACTCTCGCTTGCCCTCCACCGGCACACCTGGCTCAAGTCTATCAGCCGCAAATGGGGCCCCTATGAAGGATGAGACTCCGACCCAACAAATGACGCCCTTGCCTAACTATCCCAGCGCAGATGTAGACAATATCTGCAAATCGCCAACCTGGGACAAGCCCAAAAAGAAAGAAAAGCGGGTCACAAAGCGCCTAGAAGCCGAGAGAAAGGAGCTCGAGAAGCGGTTGCTAGCACTGGAGGATGCCCAATCCAAGGGCGACCTCGGAGTCCATGAAAGATCCTCTCGCCGTTTGACCAAAAAACAACCCGTGAGCAGCTCAAGCAGAAGCTCCAGTGCAAATGCAGAGCGTCCGAGATCGTCAAGTAGCCTGTCCTCGATATTCCGGCGTTCACGCCGGAATTCAAAGTCGAGTGAGCAAGATTTTCCGTCTGCCGAGTTTAGCCAGCTTAGGACCGATACGAACCCACCATCTCTGCCTTTGACTCTACCGGAAAGGTTTGGAACGGCCATCACCCGAGAGCTACAGTCCAAGCATGGCACCGCACTAAACCTATCCGCTTCGAACAAAATATCCAACCCAACTCAGCACAACCGTTTGCACTCCTCGGTAAAGTCTGATGATCTTCGTGAGAACTGGAGGATGGCTGAAGCCTGGAAAACAAAGGATGGACGTGAGGCCAATCGGTCAGTTTCGGAGCAGATCTCCAAGCGTACTCGGTCCATGATTGGGAAAGGTGCTCGAAACGGCAAGACACCAGTATCCTCGGACGATCTGGACAGGGAGTTGTTCTCTGCGGCTCTGAAGCATGACCGGAAGAGTGGGCCCGCGGCAGATAATCCCCTTGATCGTGCGACTCGCCATGGCCGTTCTGCCAGGGCTACTAGCATGCCAACGTCGCAAAGCATGAGCCAGCCTAACTTCCCTTCGTCCGGTCATACTGATTCGCCTACTCAGGTTACCACCGCTCGTCAGTTGCAGAAGTTAACACCTACAGAAACTCCAGACAATCCATCGAGTCCATCCAGTGCCAGGCCGTATCCACCACCACTCAACTCAGCACTAATACTTGCTAGGAAGGGCCGAGTAGATCCCCTCCCGCGAGCATACAAGTCGTCTCCCCTTGCGCTCAATCCTGCAATTACGGATGAATCGTCCCAGAATGATTCCAAGATTCCAAGACCATCGACAGCACAAGGCCTTGATGCAAACCCATCCCAGCCACCGCAATCCCCCGCTCAACCTCATCCCGAGGATCGGGGAAGAAGTCGATTGCCTATCGCTTCGTCGCATATCCCCAAACGAACCTCGAGTCGTTTCAAAGAAAACTTCCAAGAAACTCCGCAGTCGATCGAACTGCCCCAGATCCCAGTCAAGAGCGACAGACGGAGTCTTGAAATTCGGATAATGCCAACGACGTCAGCCGATACGCTCAAAGACATCCCGGCCTCTCCTTTCCAGGTAGCCGTCAGATCTCCATTGCATACAGGAAGCGTTTCGCCCGGCGAGAGAAACAACCGAACGTTAAAAGACCTGTCGGATGACAATTACACTGTTCCCGCGAGACCTCCCCGCCGAGCTTCTCGCACTTCCACCGAACTCCCTGGAAATATTCTTGCTATTGGAGGACCTGGAGGATTCATACCAGGACATAGCCGCAGTCCTTCACGCACCTCCTCCCATGACGGTCATTCAAATTATGATACTGCTGACGAAGATGCACCTGAATCTCCTGGATTCAAACGAAATTCGCTGACTCGCGTGGATGCCACTCCGTCAATCTCTGCTGCTGAAGCGCCAGTCGTACAGGAGGCCCCCGTTAGCCCACTCATTCAAGCCAGTACCCGGCCAGACATCCAATCTGGCATCCAACACAGCACCCAGTCCAGCACCCAGCCTGTCTTGCAGCCTATCCAGCAGCCTGGTCCTCGTCCCAATGCTTATCGGAGCATACAACCTAGCACTCAGCCCGACATTCATCCTAGCATGCAGCCCAGCACTCAACTGGGAACCCAACCCGGCAGCCCCCAAACACGGCTAGGTCCCATGAGCATCCTCAAACGAAGATCCCAAAAAGCGAAAGCAGCCTGCAGCCCACAATCCATCGACAAGGTCTTCGTAATCTGCTGTCGCTGCAAGTACTGGCACGACCTACCTCCCGAAGTCTACGCGCGTCTCGCCTGCCCCGAGCCCCTGGGATTGGATTCCAAGCTGGGCGGATCCCGCTCCAAGAAACAACCCGACGGTGGTACCCGCCAGCTGACAGGCTCACGATCGCTGCCATTCGGTCAATTCCCAGCTCCCAATGTTACCCAGGGCACGCCCGATCTACGGCCTGCGCCTCTTCTTCCCCGCAAGGTGACCTGCTGCTGGTGTGGACATAACATGAACCGGTCTTGTTGTGAGGGTTGGGCCACTGTTGTTGAGATGCGTGAGCGTCATCACTAAGTGTGATCGGCTTCACGGCATTGATGACACTTATTGAAAAACCATTTGAAAGCTACCTATGATCTGAACGATTACCATGATGTTATGATTTTCTTCTTTTTCCCTCTCTTCTCAGTTTCATGTCTTGTGTTTGGGATTTCTGCATCTGCATCTACCTATGTCCTTGATGGTTACGATCTTGGGGCTATCTTACAGACAGTTTTCCATAGAGTAATTGAATCAAATGTATGTGAATTGAAACATGACTCTAATAAAATCTACGCGTACTTGACTGTAAATGTATTCGGCGACTACCTAAGTGACTACCATACATAATGAAAGAGGGTGTGATTGAACACCCCCAACGTATTCTGTGGGACTCGTCAAGTGACTATGGTACCCAAATGCTTAGCCACTTGGTAGAGAACACACACACGAGAAAGCTCCGTTTGATTTGGGTGTGGACCTGTATAGGCCTCAACGATGTTGATGTCTCATGCATATGCATCCAGGTTCCTACGGGACCCTCCCCCTATGTTGTCTTATGGGGGCTACGGTGAGATGGTAGTCGAGACGGAGAGAACTGGAGGAAGAAGAGAGGAAGAAGAAGGGAAGAGGAGGAAGGGTGGGAGAGGTTCTGTTATATGGTCACATCCCAGGTGCCTTCCTAGGATGGACAATCTCCAACGCACCTTCCCTAATAGTTTAGTGTCACATCACCCTTCAGATCACCCTTTAGGGTACGTTGGTCTATTTTCTATAGATTAGATGTGGAGTTTGTTGACAAACCACAATTTCTTCAATGGCTTTGACACCTCCATGAACATGTACACTTATGCTTATGGCCGCATCTGGGGTGCAGATAAAGAAAGATACATCCACATTTCAATTTGCTGCCTCATCAAGGGGCATATGGGTTGTTGACAACATCAGTGGTGGTTGTGTCATCGGTGCAGCACTGGCTATAGTCCCCACTGCGATCCTTGAGACAGTTATCGGTGAAGTCCAGATCACCATAGTCGCGCGGCCATGATGCCATGAGCTTGCAACCGGGAGTCACTTTAGCATTCAGAGTATTGTCGCCGTCGAACTTGGCATAGATGGTAGCGGTGCTATCAGCAGTGTTCTGATCCGCGACGTCTAGAACTATCAGCCTGACTCCCTGATAAAGAACAATGATGCGACTTACTATAAGCTCCACCCCAGGTTTGGCAGCGCTTTGAATCATTAATCACAATACAACCGCTGCTAACATGCTATTGTCTAAATTAGTCGCGGGTAGGAGTGATAGGGGGCCCAGTCCAGCAAACTTACAATGTTGGTACCACTGCTAGTGTATCCCTCGGGGTCTTCACAGGGCCAGTAAGGTGAGTTCCCATTACCCTGTTGCATTGTGTTAATGATGGCGGTGGCATTTGTACACACTGGCAAACTCATGAATCCAGGAGTTCGAACGCTAGGGACATCCCCGCTGAAGCTGTTCACGATGCTATTAGAATCAGGGCGCGGGTAACCGTTCTGGTAGTTGTTATTGGTCCATCCCGACACGCAGCTTTCGACAATGTCTTCGAGGATAATTCCACCCCAGTTGGTTCCATCCAGAGTGTTATGGTCTCCACCGGGAAGGGCACTAGCAGGGAAACCGGTCCCCGCGATGCTGTGACCGTTCAGCACGTAATGTATCTTGCCATTATAGCAAACATTGGTCTTGACCGCGTCATCGTTGGACACGAAGTTGGCGGCGTCCTCGGGGATGGACTTGGTGGTTCCGTCGCATTCATCTTCGCTCTGCCTTTGGTCGCCGGGGCGAGTCAGCCTTTTTGCAAGAAAAAAAAAAAGAAAAAACAGGGTTGCTTGTTAAACTAACTTACCAGATGAAAGGACGCGCGTGGTCCGGAGAAACACTCCACGCGTACGGAATCATCTGGCCATAAAGAATCTTTTGCACATCCTTACTCGTGCCGTTGAGGTTGATGTTATTCATAACTTCTCCCATGGCTCCATTGTTAATCATGGCATAAAGAGCATCGGTGCCATTGCTGCCGGCGTTCCCAGAGAATATTGCCTCTAGATAACCCGACTCAATACCCTTCCAGGCTGACATGGTCTCGCCCAGGAAGGAAGCGAGAGTGTTCTGGACCTGCAGTCCCTCTATCGCACTATCAATTCGTCAGGCTGGGGTATCTTTGAAGTGAGGGGAGGAGGTAGTACCCTTTCATGTTCGTCTTGTAATAGGAAGTGGCGGTACCAAAGACAGCACCCGTCATGTCAGCCATAATGGCTTTGGCAATTACATTCTCCATTTGCTTGAGGGCTGGGCAAATGTTAGACCTCATATCCTGTTGACTTGGTAACCAAAGGGAGTAACATACCGACGTTGAACAACATAGATGTGCCAAAGCTAAAGATCAATGCTGCAGCATCGAAGATGTTCTTCTGGAGGAGCCCCGTATTAGGAGGCTGAGGGGCGAAGGTGGATGTGAAGGTGCCAATTTGGTCCGTCACATCGGCCTGAATACCCCCGATAGCCTGGAAAGCCGAGGCATGAAGCTAGGCAGGTAATTTAGTACATTTAGGCCGAAGGAATGGCCGACAGGTTGGTGACATACTTCATGAATTCCCGCAAAACCATTCAGAATCAGGGCGCTACCTTGTCATTAGTGATACTGCATAACAGGGAACAGATGATGGGACTTACCCGCCTGGAATAGTAGCATCCTGGCAATCCACAGGCAGGGAACAACGGTTCTCAGAGCCAATGTCACCGCATCTCATACCTCCAGGTCCATGGAGATAGCTACTGACGTATTGGGGGAAGCCACCGCTCGGGTTCTGCTCCCAGGCCGCAATGGTGGTATTCCAAGCAGATAGTGCACCTGCCTCTTTCCATTGACTCTGTGCATCACCCTGGACCTCAGAGCATTTTATGGTCTTCCAAGAATCTCCAGTAGGAGCAGACGGTGCCGAGCTAGAAGCAGCGGTTCCCGTACGAGCCTTGACCAAGTGGTTCCGGACCTCATCACCACCTAGGACAGCTAGACTGCTCACAGAGACGGCAAGTTGAGCCAAAACGCCAAGTTCTATGACTCGCATCTTGAGGTGTGGATTAAATAACAGAACGAATATTTATGGAATAGAAGAGATGAATGATAAACAATTGAATTGGCATGCTGAGAATGTCCTTTATATAAGATTTTCATCTTGAGATTGATACCCCTAGGGCAGTGGGATCTGACACCATTGACCAGAATGGGTCAGACGAGCGGTTTTGCAGTCGTATGAAGGCAAGTAGACATGAGACCACTGACTAGAAGGGGTAAAAAATGAACAGGCGGTTTTACTAAAAGATCACTACGACGATCAACTCGTCACCATGTCAACCTTGGAAGTTTCTAATTCCCCCAATTCCCCACCTCCCTAGTCCTGTAGGTACCCGGAATCCGACTGCTTATCTTCGGTCAAACCGGTCTATTCAGCCTAGGTATACCTATATGTATGTATGTAGTCTCCACAAGATACGAGGTGTTACTCACAGAACATTATAAACTGGTCACGCGATCACTCTACAGGATCAGACCAAACGTTAGCGTCCCGATCATATTTGTTTTTCTAGATTACGGAACCTAATATATCCCGCATTGCTAACTAAATAGGAAACTCCTCGGGGCTCCCCAATCTAATTTGTTTCCGTCGCTTCCGGTATTACGATTTGAAGGGAAATGAAAATAACATTTACTTGATCTAGCACCGGTTGTAAATGAAGTGCGTCACTTTACCTGCGGTAGCCGGAATTTACTTGGGCAAGTAGGGCTAAATATCTTCCCAGGCGCTACAACATATATAAACCCCGGCTAATTAGACCCTTGGCCCCGGCATATAATATAGATAAGCCTTTACCAAGACATGGTTCCACTATAGCTTGTTAGGGATCTTTTCAGACATGGACCAGTTATCGTGAGCAATTACAGTTACTATGTAGCCAACTGAAACAGTCCTGAGTGCGCAGAGACAAATTTCGTGACTAGGATAGATCTGGACATAGAGTAGCTGATTATCACACGGAGCTCATATCAAGACTGTCAGGTTCCTAGATACCATGATTGTAGAGGCACTAAGTGGACATGTTTGCTCTTGTCTCATCATGCCGGGACGTGGACGTGTCTCTTAGTGACTAGAGGTACCTTCCTAAAATGGACACCCAATGCACCTTCCCTCATAGTCCCATGTCACATGTCCTCTTCCCAATTTATACTTCCCGTAGAAAGCAAGTCCTTTACTTCTTCTTCTTCTTCTTCATCCTCTTGTTCTTTCTTGTCCACCGGGAATCCTTCCGGCTCTTCAAAATAACCAGCAGAAAGAGCTCACATTGACCACCTTCCTTTCTCACGTCACATCTATCTCATTAATCAGGCCGTTATTGTCAATATCTCCATGGATTGTAGGTATCCGGTGAGGCATTGCCAGCCGGACCCAAGGACCAGGGCACCTCCCAGCTGAGCATTATCTCGGATGAGTTCAATGACCCCGAGGTTGAAATCATACCATCAACTGGTTCATTTGCTAGAGGTGTTACCTCGTTTGCCTGCATCTACAGAGGCAAATGTGATGTAGGGAAGTTCCACGAGCCTAGCAGCCTAGAAACGCTTGATGCAACCTCTGCCCCGATATCTTTTTGCACCCATGGTGCTTTGCACGGCACTTGGTTAAGTAATTCCTGGTTAATTTAGTTAACTAATTGGTTAATAACTATAGGTACTTTTACCTTAATTTCCAGGCAAAGGTGTGGGAGAACCCCGCTTTTCTTCGCGCATCAATTCTTGAACACGCGGTTTGTACAAGACAGACTTGCTTCTGGGCTATATCTCATTGGGAGAGACGAAATTTATCACATTAAACCCAAGTAATTCAAGGATCTTGCGTGGTCTACGCATCAGGTATGGCAATACCCGGTCATATCTATACTTATTGATTCCAAGATCCACGAGTTACTTTGAAAAATATCTTACTGATTGTACAGGTTTAAGTCTAGGATTGAACACAGTTTCACTCTTCAAAGATCTAAAAGAGCCATTATCTCTTTTTTCGCTTGGTTATCTTCAATCATCGCCCTGCAACAAGCTTTGGCGATCGGATACAACTTTGGAAGTTACTTGAAATCTCGACAGGGGTAGGGGACAAAGCTCTTGCTGGAGAAAGGGAATATATAATGGTCCGTTGCTTTGAGATAACAGAAGATTTGACCATGGAATTTGAAGGTGAATCATGCAATATTTTGAACGCAGACGGCGTAGTCGAAGAATTGGGCCCTCGCGATGGAATTGTTACGAGGGAGGTTCACGCTGGATACCAATGTTATGTTATGCATTCTTGGACGAAGTTTCAAAGGACATCTCACAATCAAGATTGAACAATTTCATTTATTTTGAGATCTGTAGAACAGTTGATGGATATCCTCTACGCCTTAAAGCGGCAGAAAATTAGCGGAATGGACATGCTGAGTCATCCTTCTTTATTTTTCCCTTTTCTTCTTTTTTTTCTCGCCAACTTCCTCTGGACACTCTCTAGACCTTCACGTCATTCATCGGAATTCAATGCTATTCTAATTTATGGTGTCTATCAATCCAAATCTCTACACTAACCCAATTCCAGATATATATACCAACTCCCAGACACGTTCTGTCATCCGCAACTCCCCAATCCAGCTGCCCCAGTCCATTGGGACATACTCAAGGGCTCTCCTTCTGGAGAACAGTTACCACAGCGCTACGTCTTGTAGCCGTGACCGACTGGAGCTGGATTGCGAGCTGGGTACTTTCGGGTACTCATGCTCACTTTTTGAAATACAAAAGTTGCCAGAGCAAGCAAAGGGCCTTCATAGTTCATGTTATACTTGCTCGAGTCTTTCCCTTCGGGGATTTCACTTTGTCTACGAGAGCATGACTCCTTGCGCATCTACATTCATCAGTTTATATCGAATCGAATCTATTTCTTTCCCGCGTATCTCTCTTCCTCCCAAAACTACAGCTTGCTCTTCGAGTCCCCAATAATATTCACAACAACCTTTCCCCAAGTCTCTCTCCCACCCAACGCCTGCAAAGCCCTGGGCACACTCTCCAACCCAACAAAGCTCTCATCCTTGAACGCTGTCCCCTTGAACTTCCCCTGCTTAACAAGGTCAAAGATTCCTTGCCAAACCTCACCCACAGTCTCCGTCTCGAACTTGGCATACTGCCCCCAATGCAAGCCAACAATACTCACATTCTTCAACAGCACCCGATTCAGCGCTACCTTTTCAATTTTTCCCGCCGCAAACCCAATAACCAACAACCGCGCATTCCATGCCACACACTTCAAACTCGTCTCAATCATCCCAACAGGATCATAAACAATATCCACCCCAGCAGCCCCATTTCCCTTCCGATTCTCTTTGCAAATCCCCTTCACAACCTCCGGCCACGCCTTATTGGTGTAATCAACCACATAATCCGCCCCAAAAACCTTGGCAATCTGCCTCTTCCTCTCGGTTCCGGCAGTAGCAATAACAGTCGCCCCCATAGCCTTAGCAATCTGCACAGCAGCAAGTCCGACCCCACCCGCTGCCGCATGAACAAGAACCCAGTCCCCGGCCTTCACGCCAGCGCGTTGTATAAGACCGCCATACGAGGTCGGCGCCGTGACGAATAGGCCCGCGGCATCTTCAAAGCTCCATCCCTCCGGCACGGGGAGGAGGGTTTGCTCTGCGGCTAGGACATGTGTTGCGTAGGCTCCTTGTGTAGCGCCGAAGACACGGTCACCAAGCTTGTAGCGGTTGTTTGGGGAAGTGGGCACGGCGGTGATTGTGCCGGCGAATTCGGCACCGCCGATCCAGGGGAGCGGTGGTTGGTTTTGGTATTTGCCTTGGATTTGGAGGATATCGAAGAAGTTTGTGCCGGCCGAGTGGATTTCGATTAAGTATTTGTCCGCTGTTGGGGTTGGGGTCGGGACTGTTGTTACTTTTAGGTCTAGAGGGCCCTGTAAGTGGGTGGTTAGTTTGGGGTTGGGGTTAAGGTTTGGGGATTGGTTGTAGGTACCTTGACGTATTCGCTGACTTGGACGGCACGCATTTTGACGGTGGTAAGGATGTATGTTGGGATTGAGGTGATAAGTTCTGAACTCATTGAGTGGAGAGATCGGAGATCGAAGGGGATGTTCAAATAAAAAGAGCGCTGGAATGGGACATGGGGTTTTCCCCGCAAGATGCCGAGGTTCCTTTTCGGGTAACTGATTGGGTCTTGGCATTTATAGAACATTTGGTCTATTCGTGCATTTAATATTGATATAAATAGTATACATGCTGCCTACGTAAGTCTTCAATAGTCGCATATGGTTGGCCTTGGATTATATTAGAGATGTTAGATGTAAGGACAACTCCGATGGGTCTTCGGATGTTCTTTTTGGATGTCTTTTTAGACGTATGTGAAGGGTAGTATGCATAATATAGATGCGTCAAGCTTAATTAATCAATAGGTATCAATATATACAGTTTCCTTTTCATCCAAACTCCCCAAAACCAAAACATATCGGGTATGACAAAACAAACAACCACCCATATTTCACACAAAAATGTATCGACGTATCAAGGTATCAAAGTATCAAGGTATCAAGGTATCAAGGTGTCAAGGTATCACAGGTATCACAGGTATGAAGATATCGCAGGTATCACAGGTATTAAGAAAGAAAAGTGCCAGTGCAAGTTACCACCTAGTATCCAATGCCCGGAGGCTTCTGCACATAATGGTCATGGCCCATGTAAGGCATGATTGGAGCACACATCACCGAATGAGGTCCACCGGGCAGGGTATGCGGCGGGGACGCCATGTGATGGGACTGGCCATGAGGTTGTGTATGCGGGAGCATCTGCTTCCTATCATGTTCGGGCCGAGCAGACAGATGGCCGGCCATATCATACTGCAACGACATAGCACGTTTCCAGTTCTTGGCATCATAGCCATGGGGGTACTCTGGTACCTCGCCATAGTGGTGGTGGTACTGGGGATGGTAGAGCTGGGCTTGGGGGAGGTAGCCGTTCATTGAAGGCGTCATGGGGGCAGCCGTGGACTGGGGGATGGCTGGGGGAGTGAGGGCTTCAAAGGGCAGCGAGTACCACTGAGATGGGTTAAGACCGTAGTCTACTGAAACAGCGCGGGGTGGCCAGCCAATGCCGCCGGGGGTCGTTGCCGCGCCTGGGCTTGGAAGGCACGATTCAGGTGAGAGTGGGTAGGTTGGGTAGGATGGGGCCACGGCGGAGGTTGTGTTCAGCATGAGACCCTCGCCGACTGGGGAGGTGTGGGAGTGGTCGAAGGATGTCGTTGTTGGGCTGAGATCTGAATAAGAGACGGCTGTTGTGCGGTCTGGGTTGAAAATGTGCTCGTCGGAGGGGCTTGGGGTGAGTTGTTGGATCATAGGAGAGCTCCATTTCCGGTCCTGATCTGGGACGGGGTGTTGGAGGGTGGACGGATGTCCGTAGTTGGGTTGTGTCATGGGCCATTCATGGTGGGTTGGTGTCTCTCTTGTCGGTAATGATGGCAGTGGTCTTTGGATGGTGGATGCTTTGCGCTTCACATCCTTGTCTAAATCTTGGTCTTCTCCAGAGGCTGAAGCCAGACTCTTCTTTCTAGTCTGACGGGAAGGCTTGGTCACTCGCCATTTCTTCAGTCTGCTTCGTAGTTGGGTTTCACTGGAAGTGTTAGTTGATAGTCCATGATAGAGTCCAGTATCGGACATGGGATATGAAGGTGAATGTGTACACACCTAGGATTGAAATCATCGGTACGTATTTGTTTGATGACCTGCTTCAAGGGCCATTCCTCTTCCATATATAGCTTGGAGATCAACACCTTCTTCTTCTCCCATACATCGGATGAGATGGAAGTCTTCATTATTGACGCACAGTCCAGGGGAGTGTGGAAAAAAAAGGGGGGGGGGGGGGGGGGGGAATAGTTAACGAAGATCGAGGTGATCAACAAAAAAAACAGACAGGAAACAGGCGAGACAACGATTATTATATGTTTAAGAGGAATAAAAATATAAAAATATAATAAGGTGAGTGGTTTGTTAGGGCCACACCCATCTCCCATCACCCACTTCCCACTTCCCACTTCCCTCCTCTCACCTCTCACCTCTCACCTCCACATCTCCATTGTCTCGGGTCTGTCATTATGGAACCCTATAGCACACAATCCACCCCTTGGGGATCCATTGGGCCTTAGCGTCCGTGGCATCCAGCACGCGGGCGATCATCAACGAGATTCGCAAAGCAAACTTCATTGGTCATGGATCTCGACGATCAGGGCGATGTCATTACTCCAAGTGGATCACATCATCCAAGCGGAACGGCTCACCTACTAGGTCTTACTATCCTCAGTTGAGTGCTTGGCGCGTTTGAACAAAGCGGATATGGGAATTCGATTGATCATCTCCCTCTCGACGGTGTACAGGCTTTGAAGGTTTTCTTTGCTTTCCAGCATTTGACCTATCGAGATGATATTCAGATCCATGTGTTAGGTCCATTAACCCGATTAAATCCGAGAATGGGGGGGGGGGGGGGGATCCTAGCATAACGGTCATACGAAGACAACACGGCCTATAGTTCCCCAGGAGTGATGTACTGTGCATTTGGGGCCTGGCTTCAGGCCCCAGTTTTATCCCATTACGACCATACTCCAAACCAGATAAGCCATCCTCTCACCCGCGAATGGCGTCTTAGGCCTTATTGTCGCCGATCACCGCCACCTCGGGATCCTTTCAAATGGACGGTACTGACGGTTCCGACGGTTCTGCACCGGACGTCTATCCAAAAGCAGAGCTTGACTCCAAAACCTGTTAACTGGAGGCAACCATGTGCAATTCCAATTCCGAGAAAAGCAGAATCATGTGGTCTCCAATATTCGAAAGGGCCCGCATTATAATAGGAAAAGAGTGGTTCTCCCTTCGACCAAAAGCACCAATGCTTTTTTTTTTTTTTTTTTTTTTTTTTTTCTCTTTCGGCTGGAAGTGAATCCACTAAGGCACATGGTGTCAGAACTAGTGTAAAGCCCTCTTGACTCAAACCAATGGTATTAGGCCCGTGGAGTACCAGTTCGTGCGACTGCCAATCGATCTGGCAAATTGATCGGCGACGATCTGCCCGGGGGGTACTCAATGGTGGATTTATTGGCCTCCACGTTGACAATGCTGAATTTCCCCTTGAACAGGATTTCTCAGACCAGTACGGAGTACGGAATACCATCACCTCTACTCATGAGAAAATATGAGAGACATTTAACCAAAGATGCATGACCCCGACACTGCATGAAAAGCGCTCAGTGCCAATTACTTACGTTCTTCGACCTGCATATGTCACATCTCTCGCGAACTGCAAATGTCCGGCTTCGGCTGTTGGGATCTTCCATCTCCAGTCCATCTCCATATCTTCACTCTTCACCCATGGGTGAGAATTTCTTATTCCGTCCCCATCCGCCACTTCGGGAATGAGAATCTGGAGAAATGCCGACTTCTGGTTTGGATATTTCTGTCATTGGTCGGACATGAGAAACCCTTTCTTTGTTTCCATAAACATAGAATCTATTCCTTTCAAAAAATCCTGGGTTTCCCCAAGGAGGCGATGAGACATCCGATAGCGCATCGGCATTTGCTCACCCGCGCGCCTCCAAACTAAAAGGGGAGATCCATCCTTTGACGTGTCTACAGCCGCCCTACAAAGAAATGTCCATTTAAAAATCTCTGTAGTTCTGGGCCCTATGGTTTTATCTTCTTTTCTTTCTCCCCCCGATCCAATAGCGGAATGCCCATGTATTTTCCATTTCAAAACACCTAATTCGGAGCAAGGATTATATCAAGTCGATGATGTAAATTGTATCGAGATCCCCGGATCACCATGGATCTGCTGCACCTCCAACGAGGTACTTCCCAAAAGCTTAATGGAGTACGGAGTCTCTCCGCGAAGCCCTAAATTCCTCACCTATCTTCCTCTCACCCGAGTTCGGGGAGAGACATTTGGAAGATCAGTGGAGCCCCAACTCCAACCGGGCACACCCACGTCAAATCAACGTCCACATCCGTAAATACTCGGTAGCACGCTCAACTCTCTCCCAACTTTCTCCCTTTTCAGATCATGTGCAAGGCGTATCCGAGTCGTATCCGAGGCCAACCTGCAGAATGAGGCTCCACTCCCTACTTCCTCATGGTTCAGGTTATGGGTTCAGGGCTATCTCCACCATCACTTCAACCACGCGGTCGGGCTCGTTCAATTGATATCCTTGTTCGGAGAACACTTGCCGAGGTAGGTGGGAATTGGCGTTGGGGAGATCGACTGACCCATGGGTCCTCATTGGAGTATTCGATGTCAAACAAGAATAAGGGGGGAAGAAGCCGAGATGATCGCCCTTTGTTCTCTTCAACTTGATAATTTCCATAGATGCATATATATGATATATGATAAATATGATATACAACATATATGATGTTATACTATATTTACATAGAGACTGGATTCACGATTGAGTACAAATTACACGATGTAACCATACCTTTTCCTACTCCACTCCAATCTACTCCGTATGTTCTACTCCGTATGTACAATAACAATAGACAATTCCCCGGTTCTCACACTATTGATATTAATATACAAAGGTCGAACTAAACCTCAATAGCCTTTGAGATCCAAGGGTCCGACAGTTGGAGTCAAAAGGATCGGCCTATGCCGACCCAGGGTGGATTTCGGTCCACTTGTCTAGTTAAAGATAATCTCCGGGAAATAGACTATTGATTTGAAAATTAATTAGTTCGGATTTGCGTGGATATGAGTCTATTTCTGCCAATTGATTTCTATTGTCTTTTGGTTAATGTAGGATTAACACAGTTGAATGGGAAAAAGAATGGAGCAAAAAGTCATAAAGACAGCTAGTCAGAAGAGAAATAAAATAAAATAAAATAAAATAAAGTAAACACATAGACATGATAACATGATAACATGTTGAACGCGTAGATTATACATAGAGACTAGAGACTATTACAAAGCTCATCGAGAGAAAACAGGAGGGGAATATTGAAACATGAAACGGAGTGGAGTCAAAAAAAGGAGGTGAGCAGTGATCTCGCAATGGCTCTAGCGACGCCTCTTGAGATGGTGCTCCTTGCCCTTCTTGGACTTCTTCTTGCTCTTATCCGCCGGCAGAACCAGGGGTTCATCCCTCATGTTCCACTCCATGAAGCGCAAGAGATAGTCATCAATGTGACCAGGTTCCAATTCTGCATCGGGCTGGTCACCAGACACGTGTGGAACCGGCGCAACCCCATCTTCCACAGCCGAGGGCGTTCCCGCCTGAGCCGGTGTTCCGTGCGAGACGCTGTGCTCCTCGAAATCGCCATCGTCGGCGTGCTCCTGTTCTTTCTGAGCGTTCTTCGCTGCATCCAGATCCTCCTTGTCTTCGGCGGCTTCGAAGACCCGGGTTCCACCGACGCGGTTGCCGAGGACTCGGTCCATCGCGGCACTTGCCTCGTCTTGGCCGTCGCGCTCGTCGGGTTCGGCTATCCCTTGCGCGTTCAGCTTGGTGAAGTAGTCTGTGGTGAACTCGCCTTCTTGGATGATGACATCGTCGAGCATGCGCTTCTGGTTGGCTTTGCGGAGAATATTGGATTCAATGGTATACTCGGAGACGAATCGGTAGATGTGGACGTCGCGTGTTTGACCGATACGGTGGCAGCGATCCTGACATTGCTTGTCCATAGCCGGGTTCCAATCTAGATCGTAGAAGATGACCGTGTCGGCGCCCGTGAGATTGATACCGAGACCACCGGATCGACTGGACAGGATGAAAGCGAGGATGCGGGGATCGCTATTGAATCGTTCCGTGAGCATCTGCCGGGACTCCACTTTCGTAGTTCCGTCAAGGCGGAGATAGCGATGGCCATGGATATTGAGGAACTGTTCGAGGATATCGAGCATCTTGGTCATTTGAGTGAAGATTAAGGCTCGATGGCCGCCGGCTTTGAGGTCACGTAGGAGTTTGTCAAGGCGCTGCAGTTTTCCACAGTCGTATTGAAGCAATCTCTTGTCCGGGAACGCAATAGAGAGGCGCATCCGTGCCTCGTGGAAAGGATCGTATGGCGGGTTGGGGCGATTATTCGTCAAAAGCCGGGTCTCGACGGGAGTCAAGGCGGCTTCGTTCATGCCCGCGGCGACAGCAGCGGGGGTGACGCAGGCGAATCTCTGCACATAGCCATGCATCTCAAGCGCCCGTTCCTCAACGGTCAAAATCATCGACGCGAGGACGGAGGATCGGCTTGACAACCAGTCGGCCATCGAGCGCTTCCGTAGCGGTGCATTGGATAGCGCATGTTCCTTGGTGCCGGCCCGAAGGAATTCGATAAGGCTGCTACCGTATACGGGCCGACGGCCGTGCCGCTTGGACTCGAAGTAGAGACACCGCTCTAATTCCGCCATTCTCCTCTTGCGACAGGCGTTCTCCAATGACTCTAAGATGGTCTGCATGTTGGATCCGTCAAAGCCCATCTCCCAGTTGGTTCGGTTGTACTGGCGTTCTCGGAGAGTCTTGAACGGGCCAATAGCCATTAGCCTGATACTGTCGTCGGCCAGCCGTCGTGAGATATCTTCCCGTGAAACGGGCGCGAGGTTGAGGAAATCCAAATCGATCTTGGTGAGTGGGTGTTCAAAGAGGAGTCGGCGTCGAACGAGGGATTCCTTGATATTGAAGTCCATGGCCACAGATCGCGGCATTGCAAAGGAGGTGGAGATGGGTCGGGTTTCAAAAAGATCGGGGTGGTTGCACACTTTACGGAGTTGCATCAGACAGTGGATGATGGAGAGGAAGTTTCCGGACGCGAGCGTCTCCTTGGTCTGAGCCATTGACATGAAGCCGTCATAGAGGTATCGCTGACGCTTTGATAGCCTACAGAAGACCACATGCTCGTACTTGCCAGGCATTTGCTTCTCGACATCGGCCTTCAGTCGACGAAGAAGGTACGGGCGGAGAACGGTGTGCAGTTTGGTGATCACGCCCTTAGCCTCTTCATCCATAGTCTCCCTGCCGTGCTCCAGAATTTGTTCAACAGGGCGCCGGAACCATTCAGAGAAATCCTTTAAATCAGCGAACCCATCAACACCACCATTAGTACCATCCGAAGGCATCAAGAAAAACAAAAGAGACCACAGTTCCGTGAGGTTGTTCTGGAGGGGTGTACCCGTTAGGAGAAGCCTAGCACGGGACTTAAACGTAAGAAGGGCTTGCCACCTCTGTGAGCGGAAGTTCTTGATGTTGTGTGCTTCGTCAAGAATCATGTAGTGCCAGTCCTTTCGCTTGAGAGACATTTGGTCCTGCAAAACGAGTTGATACGATGTAATCAATACGTTCCAGGCGTTGTCATCTGTCCAGCCTCGGCGTTTCTGTTTGCGTTCTTCTTGGTTGCCGTAGTAAGTCATGATCTTGAATCCCGGACACCATTTCTTGAACTCCATTTCCCAGTTGAGCATGACACTGGTGGGGACGACTACCAAATGCGGCCCCCAGATGCCATGGTCCACGGCAAGGTGGGCAAGAAGGGCAATGGTTTGAATCGTTTTGCCCAGACCCATCTCATCTGCCAGGATACCATTGATGTGGTTGTTGTAGAGACCCGCAAGCCAATCCAATCCGTAGTGTTGGTATTCACGTAGTGTACCACGCAGAATCTGTGGAATGGGTGTCTGTAGGCCTGGGGCAGGCGAGTGGCTTATTTGCAACGCCTTTTCGATTGCAGGCTCAAGCGATGAAACCGACTCAGGCTCGGACGGCTTGGTTGCAAAGGTTCCCGGCGATGGCTCACTAGACATATCCCCGCTTGGTCGGATGTCATGAACGTGATCTACTTCCATAGGTTGGGGGTGATCGATGTCGTCCGCGATGTCAGCAGGAGTTACCTCCTTGGTCTCTGGTTTGGAAGAGTCCAACTCGTGGAGTGGATCAATGCCATGTGCGATACCAGCAGTGGCTGCATCCTCAGCTTCGGCTTCGGTTTCGGCAAGCTCCTCTTGCATTGGGGTGTTCACGGCAGGTGTTTCTCCTCCAGTAGCAGGAGAGGCTTCAGAAGTATTGGCAAGATGTAAGGGTGTGCCTTCTATTGAAGTGCCCTCGCTGGTCGTTGGTCCAATTGGGACCAGGGAGACTTCATCTTGGTCTTCGAAATCAATGTCATCTTCACCCTCCGATGCGGATTTGATTTCAATGTCTTGTTCGTGGCCCACAGCTGAAGCTTCATCGCCTTCTTCGCCATCTTTCGGTAAAGGGGTTTCATTTTTCGAGAAGAAACCCAGCAAGCCAGATCTGGTTTCATCATCCGACTCCGACTCCTCATCGCCCAAGTCTTCTTCTTCCTCTTCGTCACTATCACCCATATCATCATCCATGTCTGTGGAGGCATCACTATCATCCATCAACACTGAATCGACATCGTCTAGCTGATTGTCGTCGGGGGCAGCGTGTGAATCGAGGTCATCTAAAACAGCTTCAGGGTCCAAGGACTCGTTGGGGTTGGTCATTGCCGTGCTGCCTGAAGCTATAGACATCCGGTCGGTATAGTCCTCAGCCGGTAAGTTGGCGTACTTTAGCCGGAGTTCTTCTGCGGTCAACGTGGCATCATCGTCCACATTAGCCTCGTCGTCAGTTCCGGATTCAGAATCTGACATGTTACTCTCATCTTCTTCGCCGGGGCCAGACGAAAAGCCTGATACATTCTCCTCATCGTCACTCGTCACCGGAGCATCACTGGGCAATTCACCCAAAATCTCCGATCGACGTTTCTCGAAGAGCATAGTAGACTTCTTGATAGCGCGATCAAGAGCCTGCTGGTCTTCCATCTTCCGCTCTTCTTCCCAACGTGCTAGGCGGACCCGATCAATATCGGCACGGGTCAGGTCGAACATCTTCTGGAGATCCTTTGACAGCTGCTTGCGTTTTCCACGCATCTCCTCTTGCTGCTCGCGTAGAATATCTTCGGGGTTCTTGTGGCGTTTCCGATAAGCATCAGCACACCACTGCGCAAACAGTTTGGCTGTTTGCCGGTGGCGTTTGTGCTCTTTGTCCAGGAGTTTCTGGAAATAGAGCGCGTGGGAAACCAAGTGATCCTGGTGCGAGTATTGTGGGGGAGGTTCCTCTTGCTGTTCCGTGATATATGCCGAGCAGACTTGAGCACTCAAGGGTCCACCGGGCTCAGCGGCAGTCATAACTTCATGACGTTTGCGTGCCTCTACTGCAGCCTCATCCTCTGACAAGATATTTGAGGTATCATTTTGGTATACCCATTCTCTGAAAGACGTGTGTTTCTTCTGCGGTATGTGGCCGGGGTGTCGAATAGGAAGGACAGGCTTGTTCAATTTAATGCGCAATTTTGGAATTTTCAACGATCCTTGTTCGAGTTCCTTGCCATCCACGTTGACATCATCTGAAGCTGCATTGACCTCTTGTGATAAATTCGAAAGGGATTGGCGATCGCGAAGAGAGCGAGAATTAGTACCGTTCGCATTGGCACCAGGCGGGCGAGGAAGGGTAGCGGAGCTGCGGGACTTGGCGCGCGAATGGCTTGGTTTCGGTGCTGGAGGTTGTGAGATGCGCGGCGGCTTGTTGGCCGCCACGCGCGACGGCGCTCTAGGCGATCCATTGGCAGTGGCCTTTCCACCCAGTTTCCCATTGACGTCGGCGCGTGACTGCGTTACCGATAGCGGCGAGGATGTAGCCGGCTTACTTCCATCACGAGCAGACTTGCCAACATTCTTGTTCTGAGCTCCCCGAGTGTGTCTCTTGTCCGACCCAGGTTGAAATTCGATCGGGACGGCGTTTGTCCGCGAAGACCTGCGCTTGCCTTCGGAGAGGAACGATGTGGGTCCCTCAAAGCCAGCCTTTTTCCAAGGCGGAGATAGTGGTCTGGGAGTGGACCGTTGCGACGAGGAAGAATCTGTGAGTCTTCGTTTCTTCGATGGGGGTTCTTCGGGTTGATGCACAGCTTCGACGTCTTTCGGCTCGGGAGGAATCGACTCGCGAGGGGCAGAATCCGATGAGTTTTCCTTTACAGACCCGTTCAGAGGTGTGAGATCGGACACAGGCGTTACGCGTTCATCTTGGGGTGATGGGCCGTTGGGGGTGCCGTTTTGCATGACTTGTAGCCGCAGACGACAGGGGCCGTTGGCGGCAGGTGACCCCAGTTATCCCAACAATGACGCAGTCGAAATAGAATATTTTGGCATCAGCGAATAGGGAGTATCAAGTAGAGATACTACAAGAAGTTTAACATGCTTATCGGCGCTGTAGCGTGTATGGGGACGAAAAAACAAGGGAGATGATGAGAATACGTGGAGAGTGGTTTTTTTCCTTCGGGCGAGCAATTACCTGGTCGCGCCGGCGCGTGGATGCCTGAAGTCTTGTGACTGGCTGCCTCAGGCCACGACATTCCGCAAACCTCCATCCGTTCATCATCGATATTCAACCCCCTCTACCCAATTGGCTCTCTTGCCTTCCTCTGACAACTCATTTGTTGCTTGTCTTTCAGCATAACTGTGAGTCTCTTTCTTTAACTCCATCTTATCTTCAACGACTCTCTAGCCTTTCTGACCTTCAATTCCTCTGCCAGATGCTGTCTCAACGGATCTTAGCCCGGCGCCTGCCCCAGGTTGCCGCCCGAGCAATTGCTCCTCGCGCATCCTTCTCCCAGATCTCAGCTCTCCGTGCTGCTGAGGTTGACGATCCTCTACAGGTATAGCATCCATATGGCACATATATCGTCTCCCTACTTGGCATCCGGGAACCTAACCTCCGAGACAGAACAACAACTACCCCAACCCTCCCGCAGTGAAGCGGGCACACAGAGACCCCCACGGTGGCTGGTGGGATGCGCAAGAAAAGCGCAACTTCGGCGAGCCTGTGCACGAGGATAACGAAATCCTCGGTGTCTTCAGTCCCGAGCAATATACCCACGTCACGGCCGGCAAGGGTTTCTTCCACCTCGGATGCTTCGTCGCTGCTTTCCTCGGCCTGGTTGGCGTTGTCAGCCTTAACTACCCTGACAAGCCGAGTGTTCCCAAGGCCTATGTCGATGGTCTGGAGAAGGAGTTGGGAGGTCCCAATGCTTTGCCGGTATGTATTGGCCATGATATTCACAACAAACTTTCACAAAGGCACCAGAGCTAACCATTCGCTTTAGGCTCACAAGTCCGGCGACAAGTGGTGATTGACATCTGGTTTCTCTTTTTGTTTGTGTAAATACCAGTACGATTTTCTATCTTCGGCGTCTTTGGGGACTGGTGGTCGATTCACCAGTCCCATGTTTCATCAAAACCCGAAAAAACCCGATCGCATGCTCGGAATGAATTTGGATCAAAAACTACTTTTTTTGTGCTTGTCGTATGTGCCCGATATATTGCATTGAACCATTGGATATTATGGACGTTATAGTTGAGATAACACTACGATATCCTTTTGGGTTGTCTTTTTAGATATTTTGGGGGGGATATCCTTCTAGATGCCCTTTTAGATGTCTTCAAATCATCCTTCAAGGTATCTTTTTAGAGGTAATCTTTAACTTGATGTCAGTATTGATCTTCCCAAATAGCCACAAAACCCTTGCAGCTTTATAAAGTTTGGCCCCATCCAGGGAGAACAAGGATCAGGTCTCCTTGGACTGGCAATACGCAATAAGCACTTGTATATAGAAGGAAACGATGAAATGAAATGATATAGTAAACCTCGTAACATAGTCTGGTAAATAGCATTGTTTTTGGACGGGACGCCTCTACGTCAGTTGGTTCGGGAGCTTTAGTTTCACTTCCCACTCCCCTCCCTCTCCCCCCTTCAAATAAACAACCCACCCCTCCAGCTTTGTGTCTTTCACTTCGGACTGAAAGAAAAGAAACCTCCTCCCCTCCCCTTTTGAAGCTTCTTCTCGGTGCTGGGTGCTGGGTATTTCCCAACTTTCTCCATGGTCCCACGCTATCTGTCACCCCCCAACGTTGCACGAATTTAATTGACAACTCCATGTCGACAGCATCTACCCAATCCCGAGGAGTCAACCGACGGATTAACAGCCTCCAAAATGAGGGACGTCATTCGCGCAACTCCTCTCTATCGCGGCGCCGCCCCCTAAGCGCCAACGTGGCATACAGCCATGCTATTCGGGTCGCCTACCTTGCCTATCTCCTCAACCCTCGATCTCGTCGCATCCAAAATGCCCCCGTCGCGCCGGCGCGGCCAAAACGATCTGTCACCATGCATGATTTAATGAGCGATTTCTCCTTGGTCAGGGACTCCAAAAGTACCAGGATTCCGCATGGCTTCGTGTCCGAGCTGGAGAAGCGGTTGACGGGTGTTTTGATGGGAAAGGAGAAAAGGAAGGAATATCAAGATCACCTGGTGGTGCGGACATTCGCTGTCTTTCTCAACGTTCTGAAGGAGGACTCGTTTCGCAAACGCATGGAGAAGGACCGCCGAGCTGAAGATCTGCTCCTGATTTTCTACTCCAACGCGGTCAAAGAGCTGGGCAAGGGCAAAGAACATGACGATGACAGCTGGAAGTTCATGGTCGATCGTCATGTTGCGCTTTTTGTCCGACTTCTTGCGCTCACCTTGAAAGATCACGAGTGGTCCAAGGACCGCCCAGAATTGGCCAATCGATTAACGGTGCTGGAGAACAAGCTTCTCCTACAAGATCAGGACCTCATGCAAACGAATGGGCCTACCTCTACGACCGAGAGTGTTGGCACATTAAGTTACAGCGTTAAAGATATGCCCCTGGTGCAACATGTAGCCAAGATCTTTGGGATGACCACATCCGAAGCACAATCCGAAATCGATAAACACAAGTCCACCTGGACCGAAAAGGCCGCTCTGCAGGACCTGAAGACCTATCAAGCCCACCTGAACCTCCAGACGCATAAAACCTTGTCCAGAGATGATTTTGAGTCGGACGAGGGTTATGACGGCTGGAAAAAGAGTGAAGGCCCTGATCTCTCGCAGATGATGCTCGCAATTATGCAATCCAACCCCGACCTGGCCAAAAGCACCCCGGGGTCTCTTCCTCAGTTTAATTCGAGTTCCCACGACAACTCCGACTTGTCAAGGACGTCGTCTGGTCAGACTGATAGAACATCTTCTATCATTGATCAGCCTGTTGATTTGAGTGGGCTTTCTCTAGAACAGTCAGATGAGTCCGACACATACACATTCATACCGTCTGACCCTAGGTCTTTGTACAAATACATCTTGTCCCAGACCTTGACCCATGATCTGCGGGACCGGGAGTTTGAAGCTACGCAGGCCACCTCTGATGTTCCTTCAATGAAACTGTTGTCGAAGCAGTCAACGGAGATGCTTAATGAGATATGTCTCCGCTGGCGGATTCCAGCCTGCTCCCGGGTTGTGTTGTTCCTCGAGGTGGCTCAGACTAAATTTGTCGACAATGAGATTGACCTCACCACCCTTGACTCGGCGTTTACTTTTGTGAAAGAAGTGCCTTCAGGGGAGAACCGCAAGCGCAGTAGCTTTGCGCCTTCCACGGTCTTTGATCGGCGACGATGGACTGTACATGATCTTCAAACGATGCAAATGCTGCTGTCCAAACTTCATGAGGCTTTACTCCGAGAGCTATATGAGGCTATGATGGACTGCTTTGAGGCAAAGCCGCGCCCACTCGGTCCAGTTATGTACATTCTTGACGCCCACGTCCAGATGGATCCCAGCTACGTTGAGGACCCTGAAGACATCAATCGATTCAGCACGTATGTGCAAGAGGGACTTGCCGAAAAAGCAACAGCAAAGTATCAAAGCCTTCTTAGTCAACTAATCCCCATGGAACAAGAGGCTTGGGATCCTGACCATGTCATTCAGCTTGGAGATGCAATCTCAAAACTTGCGCTAAAGATTCAGAAACGCTACCGCAATAACCCGGAGATCATGGGGTGGGTTTTTTTTTTCTCTTTCTCGTCTTTCTAGGTGATCAGTCTCTAACTTACAAGTAGTGTGAACCCCTATACCACCTTGTGTCATAACGTACTCCCTATGTTCGCCGAGGATGTACATGAAATGATCATTAGGATTCTCGAGCAGGCAAAAGCGCGAGGTGAGGAGATCGCTATTGACGACGGCTTCGACCTATACAAGCAGCTCGCTACTATCAGGCGGCTATTCCATAACACCCATGAGGAGTAAGCCCCTAGACTCCCGTGCTATTCTTATGAAATTCCTAACTTGGCTTAGTGCTCCATTCCCATTCCATGTGGAGAGTCTCCTTCAAGACTTCGTCTGGAGATGGCTTCGTCTGACTGATCAAAAGATCATGGATTGGGTCAGCCAAGCCACAAGACAAGATGCATTCGCTGTTCGTGCAGATGAAACGACAGACCTTGCGCCTGAAAACGACCGTCACAGTGTGTCAGTTATTGACATTTTCCGGTCTTTCAACCAAGTTGTTGAAAATATGGTGCAACTAGAGTGGGATGATGATCTTCAATATGCAAAGTTCATGACGCATCTCTCTAATTCAATTGGAAAAGGCGTCGCAACGTACTGTGACTCCTTAGAGAAGATGTTCACGCGAGAGATGGATCGTCTCACACCCGAGCAGGAGGCAGCATTGAACCAAACCACTCAGGAAAAGCTGATGCAGTTCGCCAAAGACACCTGGACAAACAAGGATAAAATCGAGCCCTTCCAATTCTCGTCGGAGGTATTTTATTGTCCATTTCGACTAGGTAAATATCTCGGCTAACATTTTCCATAGTCCCTGGTGAAACTGAACAATATTGAGTATGCACTTGCTCAACTCGACAAACTCGAAAGTGACATCAACGTCGACGGGTGCGCCGAAGTCATTGCAAGAAATACTCCACCGCAGCTCAAGAAGGTCCGCAAGTCTACCACCTATGTCTTCACAATCAAGGTGGTGGAGGCAGAGGACTTAAAAGCATGCGACATTGGTGGTGGCAGCGACCCATATGTCGTCTTGACGGACGAATATCAGAAACGCATTGCCAAAACTCGCATCATCTATAATAATCTTAATCCCCGATGGGAGGATGCTGTGGATCTCACTACACAGGGCCCTCTGAATATGATCGCTACCATCTGGGACTGGGATGCAGTGGGCGATCACGACTATGTTGGTCGCACGTCAATCAAGCTGGATCCTGTACACTTCAGTGACTTCTTGCCAAGAGAGTATTGGCTCGACCTGGATACCCAGGGTCGGCTTCTGCTCCGAGTCAGTATGGAAGGCGAGCGAGATGACATCCAGTTCTACTTCGGCAAGGCTTTCCGTACACTCAAACGAACCGAAAGGGATATGACCCGAAAGATTACAGAGAAGCTTTCAGCATATATCAGTCACTGTCTTTCCCGGCGAACACTCAAGTCTCTGCTCTCTCGCGGACTCAGTATATCTAGTGTCTCGAGCTTCTTGAATCGTAACCGAGCGCAACCAGCTCCTGCCGGACCCACCCCGGCAGATGTCGAAAATGCACTGACTCCTTTGTTCAATTACTTCAATGACAACTTCGCCATCATGAACAAAACACTCACACCCGAAGCCATGAAGATGGTGATGGCTCGCCTGTGGAAGGAAGTGCTCGCTACTATCGAGAGTCTACTCGTACCACCGCTGTCGGATAAGCCATCCCATCAGAAGCCATTAACCATCCAAGAAGTCGACATCGTATCACGCTGGCTCGTACTACTATTGAACTTCTTCCATGCGATTGACGATGAAACCGGCGAAGCAAACGGCGTCCCAATCGATATCCTGAAATCACCCAAATATCACGAAATTCAGTCTCTGAATTTCTTCTACTTCGAACCAACGGAGCATCTCATTCGCACCTCCGAGCGGATGGCCTCGGCGACTGTCAACCGCCAACAGGCAGCCCGAAACCGCAATTCCGCGCCCGTCCACCTCGGCACCACAGGTACCGGCTACGGCGGCTTGGGTCTTCCTGCTGCCCGTCGCGCCAAGAGTATCATGCTTTCCCGGAATTTAGGCACGATGAGGAAGGCCAAGGAAGAGAAACGGCGGGAGGCGCAGGCTGATCCGAACGACGACATGATTCTGCGCATTCTTCGCATGCGTCCTGAAGCTGCCGGCTATCTTCGCGACCGTAGTCGTCAGAAGGAAAGACTTGCTGCCGCTGCTGCTGCCGATGCTATCGTGAAACAGAGTCTGATGGCCGGTGCTGGAAGCCGCATGAGCGGTATCATCCCCCGCGGCAGGTGAACATGCACCTTTCAACTTTTGTTTTTCCTATCTTCCTTATCCATCAAGCCAGCAATTTTGTGTTCTTTTTTTTTTTCTTCCCTCTTCTCCATTTCCTTCGTATCTTGCATCCTGTCTCATTACGCATGGATCCTTTGACTCTTATGATTCCCAATTTGGCATCTGCTTGTACTCGCGTATGTATGATCCTCGAGAGAAACGGGATCGGAAATGGAAATAATCAAGATAAAGATTTTCCTGAGGATTTCTACAACATAATTCGGTCGAATCCATTTATATTCTTATTCTGAACTGTCTTTTATATTGTTTATTCATGACTCGAACAGAAGTAAGTCCTAGATTAGACAGGTTCTAGAATCTACTCCAGAGCAATGCACTCAATCTCAACAGGCACACCCTTGGGCAGCTGGTGAACAGCAACACAGCTACGAGCAGGCTTGTGAACGAAGAACTTCTCGTAGGTAGCGTTCATCTCAGCGAAGTTGGCCATATCAGTCAGGAAGACCTAAGAAAAGAAATCAAGATCAGCAAAACGGTCCTCCTCATAACTTGTGTATACATCTTCCCGGCAAAGCCAAATCCAGAAATGCCACAATAACCAAGCCGGGGAAGAAAACACATACATTGACCTTGACGATCTTGTCCACGCTGGAGCCAGCAGCGGTCAGGATAGCCTTGATGTTATCGCAGCAAACCTGTGTCTTGGCGCCGATGTTGCCCTCGACCAAGTTGGCGGAGGCGTCAGCGGGGATCTGGCCAGAGACGAAGATCTGACCGTTGGCACGGATGGCCTGGGACTGTAGTTGGTTTGTTAGAATGTTCTTTTGTAGTTGTACAATGTGTGTGAATGTGGAATGGGTGTTTTGAGGTGGGTTGTTTCGGTATGGAGGGGTAGCTCCCGGGCTAGATAGAGCTGCAGATGCAGATGGAGGGAAGGACGACGTACGTAAGGGCCGGCAGCTATAGGAGATGTGAGTTAGCTATTGCTCTTTGTTTCTTTTGATTTCATTTCTGGAATTGAGTCTGCTTTCAATGTCTAAGAGGCAGGGGAGGAAGCATAGCTGACGTGACTTGACTTACGAGGGCAGGCATCCTTAGCGGAGATGATGGACATGTTGGCAGACATTATATAAGGGAATTGAGGTCGGAGTGGGATTGAAGGACGGAGGATTCGAGATAGAGATAGAAGACGAGGAGTAATTCGCAGCATCGGGAAGAGAAGAGGTTAATTATAGGAAAGGTGATGATAACGAAGGTGCCCCGCTCTGCGAGTTTCCCTCGGAGAGCGTCGATGCTCCCCGATGAAGTCATTCTTTTACTTTACGTTTTGGATTTTGTTATAGCTGTTGTAGATATTATATTGGAATTTGTATTCAATCAAGATTCAGGGTTAATACAATGGCAATGCTTGCTAAAATAAAATAAAATTAAAGTCGTTTCGTCGTGATGCGTTACAAAGCCTGCGCCTTCCATGAACATAATATACAAGTCAAGTATCTTTAGGGTCATGATTTGCCCAGGTTGCCAAACTGCTGCAATAGGTTGGCAGTCTCCTCGGCGGAGTACCCGAAGAAGACGGGGCCATTGAAGGTGATGTGGGAGGGAGTTGAGAATGTCGAGGGCATGTCGGGTTTCGTAGTCGAGTCCTCGCTCACAGGAGCAGTCGGAACAACTTGGGGAGCAGGCACTTGATCTGCGACAGCATCCTTGGGCCAGGTCTTAGGCCATTCAGTCCAGGGGGTCTCAGTTTCAAGCTTTGGAACTTCGGCCTTTGGTTTATCGCGGCCGAATGGACAACCAGTTTTCTTTGGTATAGCAATGTCATTGTCCTTGGGCCTTTCATCACTCCGAGGTGTTTCTAATTCGGGCTTTGGGGCTTCGGGCTTTGGTTTGTCGTGACCGAAGGGACAGCCACCGGCGGGCTTAGCATCAAGGACGTCAACATCGGTGGGTTTATCAGGTTTGCCGGCTTGAGGGTCGGGAGATGTGGGGATAGAAGCCGAACCAGAGAACGGTGCTGAGGCGGGAGGTAGATGTGTGATAGGCACTGAAATACCCCAAGGCCTGCTTGGGGATTCACCCACGCGGACTTCGCGGAGGGGACGGTCGAAGTGACTCTGGCGGTTGTCATCGTCATTCTTGTCCTCTTCGTTCTGTTCCTCGTTCTCCTCATTCTGGGCAATGAGTGTACTGGGTTCCACGTTCTCGGCCCATTTCTCAACACGCTCGCTCGACGCAGAATGCGAGGAGTGGCCATCGCCGTTCGTATGACGGTCAGGCAAGAAGGCTTGGTGCTTGACACCTAAACCAGCGATCATGCTGGTTAGGCCACCGTATTTTGCGTCCAGTTGTCTCATATCCTGTGGGTTTCGCTGATAGCGCTTGACGCAAATTGCGTGGCTGCGGGGAATCTCATGTTTGTGTCGTTCGACGTATTCGGCGATTTCTTCTGGGGAGTGTTGATCGAGGAATCGGATCGGGCATCGGGAGACGGGGCATCCTCCTTTTGATGACGGGGCCGATGGGGTGTGGCTAGAGTGTCGGTCTTCGAGTTCAGCCTTGATTGGGTCGAGATGCTCGTGGCCACAAGTGGCTTCGATCTGGACCTTCGGCGCAAAATTTTTCTCACTGGGGGCCTCACTAGCATTTGCGCTCTGCATCTTATTCGGTTTGGAGAAAGGGCAATGTAGATTTCCTTGGGTGCCATTCGTTGTGAAGTCCTGCTCCAGCGCGATTGCTGGAGCCGGTGCTTGCGCGAGGATGCACGAGTTGGAGGATATATGGGAGAGGCTATCTTGAGAACGGAGCAGAGATTTGCATCCTTTGACTCCATTCTTGATGGCCAAGGAGGTATTTTCGTCTACATTTTGATGTGCAACGAGGGTCTTGATTACATCCATGGAATTCAACGGTTGTTCTTCAACTCGAGGCTTGCTGTGTACGAGGCCCTGACGGTATTCTTCTTGCTGGGCAAGCAGCTTGGTTTGAACGTCAAATGCACGATGTCTATCTTGAGGAGGCAGAATTTCTATCACGTCTGTGTACTGCAAGATACAAAGTTAGCAATGTTCATCTTGTCAAATGTCATAACAGCAGGGCAGTCATGGTCTCAATCAGATAATACATGTTAATCCGTCATCGCCACAAAAGTGACTCCTGATCTAGAGCTTTTCTTCGTCATGCGAGACCAGTATGCGGAAGCAGGGGAAATGGAGAGAGGGGTGTGTATTTACCTGTTTGAAGACATTATCCATGTGCTGAAACAGCTCATTTTGTCTGTGAGTCAGCCGGTACACGGTTAGTAAGAGTGCATCGAAGGCTTTGCCCACGGCCTCGAGCTGGTCATGGTGTAGATCCGGCTGCATCTCGGCAATCACGGCAGGTGACATTGAGTAAATATATTACAGGGTATCAGAAAGAATTCATCTGAGATGGAAGTGGCCTGTTGAGGCTCTCAAACTTCAAAAGCATGAGAGATGGAAAAGAGGAAAACAGGCGGATTTATAGCGATTGGGTCGACACCGGAAAAACTTGAAGCGAGGTGGTCTGTGCTGATCATGTGAGGGGCTATCCCGTTTTGGGTCGTGGCCGACTATAAGTACAAATATCTACCCTTTTTACATTGAATAGAGTATCTATATGCAGGTGTATGCAGGTGCATGGAGGTGGAAACTCCTTGGTGGACGATGAGAATTTATAGTGCCTTGGAAGTGTAAGTGTGAGACAATGAGTCAATATAGTCAACCTGCCTGGGAGGTAGGTATCTGAGGGAGATTACTTTAAAGAACATATGATTGTTTTGATAGGTTTAGGTATTTGGTGCTCCAGCTTATAGGGATGCATAATGCAAAGCAACGTATATACATGCATGATTCCGGGTCCATGAAGTCAACCCTCCTCAGGCGTAGGTCGGCACTACATATATCTGTAATGAACAGTCCAGAATAAAGCATATATAAATGTAATATGGAGAAGACTATTGGTAGTAAGGACAGGTAGACGATAGTAGAAGCAAAAATAGGGTAGATGTTATTTAGCATAATAATACAAGCTTAATCAATCCAACCACCATTTCCAACCCTGGGAAGGATCTGACTCTTATGCATTTCCCCTTATTTTGGCTTATGTAGCACTATACTGCGACCTCTTCCAACAGCCCAGCCGGGCTAGCTCAATCGGTAGAGCGTAAGACTCTTAATCTTAAGGCTGCGGGTTCGACCCCCGCGTTCGGCTATTCCTAAAACCAAACCTGAGATTTCTTTTTTTGGTTCTTTGGCTCATATTTTTGAACTATGATCTACAACCGATCTGATCTACAATCGATTAACCATCTCTCTCTCTTGTCTATTCTGGTTATTCCATTTCATGGTTTGCTTTATCTCGTACTTTTGTTTCCGTCTCCCAACTAAAATGAGGGGCGGATCATTATACTATTACACAGCGAACGGACAAATCCCCCCACCATCTGCACAACAGACATCCCGGCATGCAGCACCCATGTCTGTTTCCAGTAAAGCCACTGTGACGAGTTTCAGATCCCGTCGTGGCCCAAGACATTCCATTGGCCCGGGGCTAGGTGTAATGGCTGTATGATGTGTCAAGGCTGGCCATACGGCGCATATCCGTTCAGATGGTCTGATCCAATGCCGTTCTAAATCTCCGGTCTGGACAACATCCAGGGTGAGTCATTTATGGTGACCTCTTGAGACTGGTCGTTTTAGTTCTAGTTCGGGTTACTGCCTGCTGGACCAAAGTAACCGTAAACCCTAGGTTGTCAACGGTCTAGGCTTTGGGGGAACTGAAACACAAAGGGATGACGAAGGAGTGGTATCAGTTTCGCGACGCCCCCTGACGATGAGGGGACTGAGCACTAAGTTTACGGGGCTAAGTAGGGTTTCGCAGATCCGACCCCGGTTGGGCATATCTAAGAGCTACGCTGTATGCCGTGGTCTGTACGAGTATAGTAAGTGTATACTTACTAGTTCCTAGTGTTAATAGTGTAGTTTTACCTTCTAGAAGAATATGCAATTGCGTGACCGCAGTATTTAAGTATTTTACCGTAGTGGCGGGATCTGACCGCTGATTTGTATACATATTGAGTATACCTTGGTATATTTGATATATATATATAGTATATATAGTATATATAAATAAAGTATTTATAAAGTATATCAAGTATACCAAGTACAACATACATATTAATTAAAATATGGATATAAAATACTAAGGTAAAAAAACCAGTAACGATCTAGACCTGAGGGGCAAACCGATTATCCTTATCTGTAATTTTCACCCATTTCCTTTTTTTTTCCCCCTCCAAATATTTTTTGGTTTTTTTTTTTAAACCCTTTTACTTCAAAGCCTCTCCCCCCTCTTTCTTCTCTTCCTTTCTATCATCATGTCCTCCACTCTCCCAGATGCCTCCAAAGTCGGACTCCCCGCCTCCGATGCCACCAGCGCCGCCGAACTCGCCAGTCTTAAGGTAAGACTTCGCGCCGCCCTGCGACAGTTCCCGGATTTCCCCTCTCCCGGAATATTATTCGAGGATATCCTTCCTATCTTCGCCGATCCTTCTCTGCATGAGGCCCTGATCCGCTCCCTGGAACTTCACATCATCGCCAACTATGGTGGCCAAAAGCCCGATGTCATTGTTGGCCTCGAGGCCCGTGGCTTCCTGATGGGTCCCAGCCTGGCGCTGCGTCTGGGTGCCAGCTTCGTCCCCGTGCGCAAGCAGGGCAAGCTCCCCGGTCCTTGTGAGACTCAGGGCTACGAGAAAGAGTATGGTCAGGATTTCTTCCAGATGCAGGCCGATTCCATCAAGCCCGGTCAGAAGGTCCTCGTCATTGATGACATTATTGCTACTGGTATGTAATGAGAATCTCCCCCGGTGGATACCCTTCATACTAATAAACTATTTTTTTAGGTGGCTCTGCCAAGGCCGGTGGTGAGCTGATCCAGAAGATGGGCGGCGAACTCCTCGGTTTCATCTTCCTCCTCGAACTCGAGTTCCTTCACGGACGCGACAAGCTCCCCGCGCCGGTCTACACTCTCCTCTCTGGCCAGGCTTAATTTATACACACCGCTTCAAAAAAAAAAAAAATCATTTCTTTCTGCGACGATCTCAACTGCCGATTATAATGACCCCATCCTTTCAAAACGCCCGACCACACCCGATCTTGCGGTGAGCGTCTGCCATCCGCTTCTCCCGGGCCCAATCAAACCATTCACTCGAACTTCGAGTCTGGAGCCTTGTTTCGCTGGTCGACGGCACCCGCCACAGCTGGCGCAGAGCTGCCCGGATAATATCCCCAATATAGACAAATAGCTTTTATCAATGCAACTTGATATGTGTATAAACTGGCTAATCATATCTTATTTCTAATAGTGTAGCTTTCTGTTGAACCTGACATGACCAAAGATTTGACATACTTTTGAATGCATCCAGCTTATCAATAGTATTGTCACTCCTTAGGAATGAATTTCCTCATAACCTCATCCACCCAATCCGCGGGAACCCCCAAATCCACAGATTCCCGAATAGCTCGATTCATCCTCGCAATATACTCAAACTTTGGCCTCGAAAGCTGAACACAATTCTCGTCGACATAAACCAAAACAGGCACCTTCCCCTTCCCCTCATCCAGCCCCGCCCTGAACCCCTCCGCGCCATCCAACCATTTCACAACATTTGCCCCGACAAACCACTTATTATAAGACCCATCTCCCTGCACTTTGGGCCTAATAGAAACAGGCACACCATCCCCAGCCCCCGCATCAACAGCAGACGTATCAACACCCTCGTAACCATCTAGAATCCTCTCATCGCCAATATCCATCTGGTAAAGAACACCGTAGACGGTATCCTCGGACCCGGAAATTGGGATCTTATGCGCGGTGTCAGAGTCTTGATTCGCGACGCGCAGACCAGGTGGTGGAAGGACATTTGCGTAGCCCGCTTCGCATATTAACCAGCGCCAGTGTGGGAGGGTTGCGATTGCTAGCGGGATGGAGGAGTGGGTTGGGTTTATGCGACAGCGGGTTTTCATTTGGGACGGCGAGAGATTGGAGCCGTAGGCGAAGTAGAGATATTTTGGGTATTCAAGTGGGTTTGGGGGTGGTGAGGGGATTGGGGCTTGGGTGTGTCTTTCTGCTGGTTGTAGTGTGATTGGGTTGGACATTGTGAAGTTGGTTTGGGTTGGTTATTGTTATTGTTATTGTTATGTGTATTTGCATATGGAAGGGAGGGGATGAGAAGAGGAATGAGTGAAGAGTAAAAGTGTGCATAAGCTTAGCTCCGATTGCGTTATTCCATCTACTTCTTACATATGAGGTCCAACCCATCTCTACCACTATACTTATTTTTTTTAAAATTATACAATATTGGTCCCCCTTTTTTTTTAGGTGTATACGTAGACAGTAAGAAAAGCACTTTTCGATGTATAGCCTTTGGTCGAATCTTTGCGTTATAATTTACCTGTAATGGCCCGCAGAAAGTACTTTCAAGCAGTCTATATGAAGTATATATTATTGGTAGAATTAGGAAAGCCCAAGCTGGTCTAAAATAACCTCATTCTGTGCGTCTTCGAAGTCTCACGGCTACCTTCTTCGTAGGTGGTAACGTTCCGTAGGGCACCCATCTTGTGTCCGGCCGGGACCTGTTCAGCTTGCTGAACATCGACCAGCTCACATTCAAACAATTCCAAGAGCAGTCCCAGCGTGCCAATGATTTCATTCTTGGCGAAATGGCGACCTGGACACATACGGTGACCTCCACCGTAAGGCATCCAACATTCAGTCAAGCCTTCAAGACTGAATTTGGCATCTTTGTCCTTTCGAGCAAGAAAGCGTTCTGGCCAGAATTCATCCAGAGATTTGGTAACGCTCTCAGGTCTTGTGGCTTCCCAGGCCTATCTGTTATAAGCCGTAACCGAAGAGAATATTGCCATTATTTTGTTTTTGCCAATAGTATAGCCAGGATCTAGCTTGAAGTGGGCATCTTCATTTGTGCGTATCGTGGTGGTTGTGACGCGAAGGCGCAATACTTCCGCGAAAGTGGATTGCAGCAAAGGTTTAGTGGAAAACTTGGGAATATCAAAATCACTAGTTTCGGGTTTTAGACAATCTTGGAGCTCGGTCTGCAGATTTGCTTGTAATTCCAAGTCCTTGAAGGATTCGAAAATATACCAGAAAACAGCGGGAACGGCATTTGCATTAGATCTAGGTCTTTCAGTTGAGAACTCTCCCCTGTTTGAAGTGAGAAATTACTTACCCAAAGAGAAGGGCAAGGTTCTCAGATACGATTGAGTCGTCATCCATGCCATACTTCCTCATATAATCTTCACGCGCTTTGATGTATTTGGATCCGAAGAATTCATCCCACTCCGGTCCCTCTTCCCCATACTGCCTATAATCCGATTCGCGATTTGCACGCCGATTCCATGCTTTGAGATTCGCCAGCAAACGAGCCCGAGTTTTGTATGCCGATGGCATCATCCAGCGAGGCAAGCCACGGGAATAGTTGGCGACCTGATGCTCGAATTCCCAAAAATCCTCCACGATGCCGGGATACATTTCCAGCAGTTGCGAACCCATCATGGCTTCAATAACTGAGGGAGTAATCTGACCCTGAAGCCATGTGTAAAGATCCGAGATCTCTACCCAACTGTTAGTTGGAATCTCGAGCTTCACTAGCCTGCTCTTGAGAACCGAAAGGTATCTCTCTGAAAATGCTAGGAGGTGCTTTCCTGACAAGTACTTGAGACTGGTTTTCACTTGGAAATCATGCATATGCTCCGGCTTTTCTCCTGGTGTTGAGGCGCTGGGATCATGAGCAGCATAGAAATGCAAATATTCCTTGGGGGTACAGAACCATTTCTCCATGACAAAAGCCATCAGAGGTCTGTTTGTCAAGGTTCTAGGAGACCGTAGTATGATTCTAATATGACTTGGGTTGACAACCATTGTGAATCCGAAAGGTCCAGCGCGGACTCCAATGGGTGAAAGATATCCCCAGCGTTTACTAAAGGATTTGTTAGATAACATCACAATTGCGTGTAACCAAGTGACTGACACCGTGTTGGCCAGGAAGCTGGCTATGTTCCACCCTAGGTCAAAGCCATGGTATAGTCCTGGGAGGTAGTATGGAAGGGTTGGTGCTGGCTTTCCGGGCCTCGGGCTACTTCGAGTCCAGATGAAGTTAAATAAAGAGAGCGTATATGTTGAAACAAGAAGCGTCAAGGCGAGGGCTGCGACTTGGAAAGACATAGAATTGAATATGGTATGGGGTGGACTGGTAAATAACAGACTTTCCTAGGAAATAAACAATACTATTAGCAAACTGAAACTAAATCCGGCGCAATTTAAGACATGCATGGATACCTAGTGTGTACTAGTTCAAAATGGGTAAGCTTATGGTGTACTATGCATCTACCCATGTTAATCCCGTCGGTGACCGTTCATAAGATAGATTATTTCCTTGATATTTATCCAACAAGGTAGCTTCAAATGCAAAATGACGATATTGGGGCTTATGGTCGCTGACGTATCAACAACGCATAATCTCTAGGGGGGACCACTGGCTTTGAAGACATCAACCTCCGCTTATAGGTTCTTTTTGGAGGGAATGATGGTTTGTCGGGACACTCCTACCATTGCCGAGTAGCTTTGGTACATGCAGACTATAGTGACACATTAGCATTAGGACTCAATAATAGGCGATAAGAGTTCGGCGAAAGTGAATTGCTTACAGCCTGGAATAAGAATCCAAAAGGAGTTGAGGAAGATGAAGTATCCCCAATAGTAGAAAGTTTCCGGGCGAGAATAAGACACTCCATGGTAGGATTCCTCCAGAATGCTCGTCCCATAATACAAGACATCGCCATAGAATTGGCCCATAGAGACAATGATCTGTGTTGGATGGCGGTGCGGAGACTCTGTAACGATCATCCATGCGATGAAATAGCACAGAGGTCCCCATGCAAACTGTGTAAGATTTTAGTATAACTAGTTATAGGTGAATATATGGCACACTTACGGCTGTAACCGACTCCATACAAAGTACGAATGGCTCCATAGTCATGTATCGGGAATCAGCCTTGGCATACTCCTTCCACATTTGACCAAGAAGATCTAGCCTACGTGGCATTGACTTGTGGTTATACACAAAGTACCCTTCTAGAATGAAGTGTATACATCCACCTAGGGGGTGTTAATCAGGCTTTATAGGCTGTGGATGTAATATTGAACTTACTGAAGATGAACCATCCCACCATAATCTTATCTGCTCGCGATATACTTGGTTTTGTCATCTTTAGAACAGACGAACTGAACCCGATAATACCAACGGTTGCAATAGCGAAACCCCCAAGAAGTGCAGAGGAGCTCATCGTATTGGCAGCATAACCAATGGCATTGAGACCAGGGGGATAAAACGGGTGATCCGGTATGGTTGCCATATTGTCCAGGGGAAGTGAATTTCCGGGAATCAATCTATAATAGTGGTGTCCACACAATTTGGCGTTTGCGAATGAGCCAGAAACGAAACTACATAGCTGATAGCAGCTTTTAAGGCCTGAGATTGAGACGGGCCGTGCCTGGATATGACCACGCCACTCGGGACGAGCTCCTGCTCCAGTTATTATTAAACGTAGCAAGGATGTTAGCCTACGCCAATCACTCCGTAGTACGGGACTTCCCCGCTTAGATATGAACGGGTATGCGTATATTAGTTTCGACTCCCCAAGCCAATCAAGAACATTTAGTTGGAGAATAACAAGGCATGGTTGGCCACAGACAAGGCTATGGACTGTGGACTAGATCTTCTACATTGGCGAGCAAAAATAGCCCCTATCACAGACCCCTTTCCTGGACATGCTCGGACATTTCAAACCCCCTAATCCCGATGTCCGAGAATAATACTCTGGTCAAATATTCTCACCTCAATTGATAAAAGCCATATGAAGTGTATGGATATATACACCAGTGCTGGTTTATATACCCTGAAATTACCATTGGCTGTTGAGTTGTAACGGGCCATGGATACAGAGACAAGTATCCATGGATATATAATCAAAGTACGCCCAAATGAGGGCTTGACTGTCCCATCTTTCTTTCCCTCCAATACCTCCAATATGCTCACCCTGCAGGACCATTTGTTGGCCTTGAACCTTCAGGACACCAAATTATCCATTTGGGGATTTCCATCCGAGATATTGTTCATTATCTTCGACTGTCTACCAGAAGTAGACCTGGTACCAGAAGTAGACCAGGTCTACTTCGCACTGACTTGCAAAAGTCTCTATGCTCATTTTCTCGCGTCTCTCAAAACCAAACCTCTATATCAGAGTCTTCCTAAGCACCTCATTCCAAGGCCATGCCGTACATTCCGTTACCGCAACCTCGACCTTGAGAAACAAGACCGAATGCAGCTACTCCGTCGGTTAGAAAACCCCCGCTGGAAATGTTGCATCGAGTGCTTGCACCTTCATCCACACTCAGCATGGGAAAAACCAAACGACTGCTCCGATCCCCGACTACCCTCTGGAAAGGCCTGTATGCCTTGGGCTGGCCTTGTTGATATTTGCCCCTGCACTCGCATCACCTTTAAAGACCGATTCGGCATTGCCGAGGATCTCAAATCCGCTGACAGTCCACGATACGATGGCTTTTTCTCGACGAGGGTAGGCGGTTGTCGCCAGTTGTGGCATCGGTGCGAAGTCACCAGTCACCGTGCCAACGTTGTAATTCAGACTATGCTTCAGACAAACGAAGAAGCGCCCTCTTTATGGGTAATAAATGCCTATACGTTCCATTTCCCCAAGGGAATGCACCAGAAGAAGATGGAATGTCCTACCTGTCTACTCGAGAACCCCAGGAAATGGCTCAAGCGATTCTTTAGAGATGCTGGAGTGGAATTTGTAGGGTGGGACAAAGGTCAAACTTCAACTTTTGATGTACAAGGGACAGAACTCTACCTCTTCCAGCTTCGAGTTCATAGGTATTTGGGGTGCCGGGGGTGGGTTGACGAAGACTGGGAATCCAACTGCAATGAACATGAACGAATACTTGATTTTGGGGGCAATACGGTCCTGTAGGTTGATGGGGTTGATGGATGGATTTGATAAAGTCATAAAGACCTTTATTGTGGTTGCTAGCTACAAAAACACTGAAATATATGGCTTAACGCAGGGGGGTTTAGTATACTTCGTATGTGGATGGTTTCCTATCAAGGTCTACTCATTACGCCAACTGCCACAGTATAAGAAAAAGAAAAATGAATTTGTGGCTACTTTTAAGTGCCTCCACATAACCAAAAGAAATATTTAAGAGCAGATTTGTTTAAGACTTAGTTCTTGATTTATTATGACATCTGGACGGCGGCAGATGCTCTATGACGTGGTCGCCCTGGCCGCATCCAAATCGGGAAGTTCTATATTCATCTATAGGATGTACCTAGTCTGGGCATACAACTTTCCCTCTCCAATAATAATTACCACAGTCAACATGACGCCCAACTCAAGACTTCGATTGGTCCTACGCAGAAAAGAAAAGAAGCACATCTCTCACCAACCCAAGACCTCAAAGCTTCACAACAGATAGATCCTAGCAAAGATATTAGACCTTGCATACGAGCAATTCCCCGCGCTAGAACAGATCTACTTTGCACTAACCTGCAAATATCTCTACACCCACTTTGTCTCATTTCTCAAGGTAAAAGACCTAGACCATGCGAAACATCTTATCTTATCCCGAGAGAAGAGCGTCTACCAATACTCCACAACGCCGAGCTCAAAGCACAACCTCGAAGCCAGCTCCTACGGCAACTCGAAAACAAACGCTGGAAATGCTGCGTGGAGGGTATGAAGTTACATCAACGCTCGGCATTTGAACTCTCCAGACAATCCAAGAAAGAGAGCCATTGCTACAAGTGTGGCCTACCCCATGGCCGTGACTGCATGTCCTATGCGGGGCTAGTCGACATCTGCACTTGTCTTAGCCTGACATTCAACGAGCGGCAACTGGTGGCGAATACAGTATCCTCTACCGAACAGAGTATATTCCCCAAAGATTTCAAGCACAATTCATCCGCAGGGGTATTCTCGCATAACTGTCAAGTCACCAGTCGTCTTAACGTACAAGTCGCAATCGAAACGGACCTTTTAATCGCTGAATCCATCGAGGGGAATCCCAAATCCAAGACTTTGTATGTGCGCAATATATCTACGATTTTGAATTCTCGAAGGGATTGCCCGGCGCGTTGAGTGGTATCTGTCCACACAAAGAGACCAAGAAGTGGCTCAGGCAATTCATTATAGAAACAGGATTGGATTACTCTGGGTGGGGGGGAGCGGCAAAGCCAGTGGTGACAGAGCCTCATCATTTAATGATCGTTACTGGGGGGCATTTGGGTTCTAGAAACTGGAATAAGCGAGGATGGAAGGACAATCGGAATGACCGCGGTTGAACCTGTTATATAGTGTACACACTTGATCTCTGACCATATTGTGAGACTGGTTCGTCTGAAGGAACTTACTGTTAGATCAATCTGTGTTTATGTGTTTGCTATTTACTTAGTAAAAAGACATGATATTGTTATATCGTATTTCTTTTTTTATCTGAGGCTGAGTACGGAGTTATAGTTCCAATTCTTGCAAGGCGATGATCAACCTTACACCTTTCGGTCATTAATGACCGATAGATATCCACTAGATATCCACTAGATATCCCCACAGGTGACTATCCGACTGAAATAACTCGATGGCCAATTGCGGGGGTTGTCTATTCGTGCATCCATATACCGGAAATCGAGTTCCGCCAGAATTTGATATATCAAGTCTCCCACAAGTCAAAGGATTCAATATCCAATTCGAAAAAAATACAAGAAAAATTCAAAATGGCACCCAACAAACTAGCAATCGCCAGCATTTCCCTGAGCCAATATCCAGGCCATATCCTCGACCACAAAATCCGCGCCGCAGCTCAAGCCGGCATCGCGGGAATCGAAATAGTCTACAACGATCTCCTCACCTACAGCCAAGCCCAACACATCCCCATCCACACGGGAGCCCAGAGAATCCACACTCTCTGTCAAGAAACAAACATCCAAGTCCTCTCTCTAGCCCCCTTCGAAAACTACGAAGGTTCAACAACCCCTCTAAAAGAAAGACTCACTCTCGCCGCGCACTGGCTTGAGATCGCCCGTCTGCTACACGCACCTTACCTGCAAGTCCCATCAATCTTCACGGCAGACTGCAGCCGCGATGAAAAAATAATCATCTCCGACCTCCAGCAACTATCCGACCTAGCCAGCTCCAGCAAGCCAGTAGTATCCATCGCCTACGAGCCCCTGTCATGGGGAACAAACTGCTCAACCTGGGAAAGCGCGCTGTCAACCGTGCAGCGGGTCGACCGTGCGAATTTCGGACTATGCCTGGATACCTTCCATGAAGGGACGCGGTTGTGGGGGGATAATGCTTCCCCGACGGGAGTGCAGATGGATGCGGAGACGAAGCTGCGGGATTCGCTGAGGAGGTTTGTGCGGGATTGTCCGCGGGAGAAGATTTTCTATGTGCAGCTTTCTGATGCGGAGCGGTTTGAGACGCCTTATTCGTTGGCGCATCCGTGGGCGTTGCCTGGTGAGGCGAAGGAGTTTACTTGGTCTAAGCATGCGAGACCTTTCCCTTTGGAGGTTGAGTTTGGGGCGTATTTGCCGGTTGTTGAGATTGCTAGGGCGTGGATTGTGGAGGTTGGGTTTGAGGGGTGGATTTCTATGGAGGTTTTTGATCGGAGGATGACGGATGGGAGGGTTAGTCCGGAGACCGCGGCTAGGCGGGCGGTTGAGTCGTGGAGGAAGGTTCAGGTTGAGATGGAGGGTAAGTCGAGGCTTTGAGTTGAGGGGTGGTGGGCTGTAGGTAGAACTAGGGTGGATGATGGGTATAGATTGTTATCAAATGAATCCAGTTCGATTCTCTGTGAGCTGGAGGTTTGACTATACAAGTCTAAACCTATGTACATATGTGAAACATGAAACTAAGCGCCACAAATGATCCGAGAGTCTTCCAAAAGGGTATAGTATATCTGTGTGAATATTCAAACAATGTGTAAATTCGTAATTGGGACGCCACGGGAGCGCATGCTATATCGTCTCTTGACTCCGATGCCGTTTGCATGGCGCAGTAGCTCGTATGTTTCCTCTCCGCCGCCGACCATGACCATGCTGATGAGATAATTTCGTGGAATGCCGCTGGCTGTCATTTGGGCTTCGTCGAGGTGTGGACGGATGAGAGTGGACTCGGCGCGGACGGCGGCGAGCGCAGAGCGAGACCCAGGTCGTTTTGTTGACTCTTTCCTCTGCTCGTGGAATCCGTGTGGTGGTACGTCATCGTAGGAAACGACGACAATTAACTTCAGCGCGGATCGCGTTGGTCGGTATGCGGGGATGCTGCGAAGCTTTTCCGAGAATGTGCAGCCGCCACGCTTGATAACAAGGACTTCGTGATTATGGGCAACCTCACGGGGAATACCCTCGTCGCAGAGCTCGCCGGCGAAGTATATACTTGACCACGACAGGCGGTCTGTCGATGGGTTGCCGAGCAAGGACATTGTAACTGCATCTTCAATATCCGGAAGCGGGCTGGCTCCAATGCCTGAAGAGATAGCAGCGGGGAGAGTCAACCTGAGTGGAGCAGGTTCGGTCGGTTCGTTGTGAAGTAATGACGACACCGAGTGCATCAGAGACGATAGCATGGCCCTTACTGTTGAGTCCGGGGAGTCAACAATTGCGGCATCGTTGACAGAAGAGGCGGGGCTGTGGCCTGCGAGACGGGGCTCTGGCGGGTGTGGGCCTTCTGGTTGAGTTTCTTCATCCCGTGGATGAGCCGAATCATTGCGTCGGCGAGAGGGCTCTGGGAGAACGTCAATGACGAGGTCAAGCATGGCATTGTCGCGAACACGGGTGAAGTTCGGATCATACGGATCGACAACATCAAAGGTGATTTGGCGAGAGAGATATACCTTCTCATCTTTGCCTAATGGCACATTGTTGATCACCTGCACCCGGTACCCGTCTTCCTCCTCCCCAGTCGTGGCCGTCGGGGGTTCCAACCGGACATCCTGAACCATACTCAGTCGGAGTCCTCCAATTGTTTTTACAAGTACCCCGTCTAGGACACGCTCCAACGCTCCAGGTCCCATGTTTACACCGCCTGGGAGTGATGGGAATGAGATGTCGAGGGTGGGCCGAACGGCCATAGGCGCACTGGTGGCGTTGAATGGGACAAGTTGAGGTGGCAGCGTCCACGGGTAGAATGTGTAATTGGTTGGTGATGAAAGGTCAGACACAAAGACACTTTGATGTCCAGGTGAGCCTTGCAAAATAGGACCTGCGGCCACTCCTCGATCAGGCATCAAATCCAACCGTGCCAAATTGGCAGCATGGAAGATGTCTGTTCGGGATGCCGTGGAGGACACGCCGAAGAATGGAGAGGGGATAATTTGGCATACTCCCCCGGCGATGTCCTGGCCTTGAGATGGGGTTTGCGGCGGGTGAGGTGTGTATGCCGACTTTCTCGGAATGATGAGAGGATGACCTTCGGTGTTAAACACCCAGGGAGCATCGATCTTGTTCAATGGATGCTCCTGGTCAAACAGCAGGTAGAGATATTTGGCTGTCTCTCCAATGAAGAAGCTTTCCATCCGGTCAATGAGCTCACCAGTCAGAACATTTCGAATGCCAGCCCAACCACACTTGGTCCAGCAACGCCGCTTGAGGTCGCTGAGAACCATCTCTCCAACATGCAGATACCAAGGATCTTGAGTTGCGCGATAGATGTAGTAGTTGGACTCGATGAACTCAGGTCGACCTCCATACCACGGCATACCGTTGTCGATGTCACCAGTAGCCACGTTCCATCGTTCAGGGATGCCCGAGTAGCGTGTCCAAATGGCGGTAGTCAGCAAATGAATTTGAATAGCTTCATCTAGCTTTCCATCCAGGGCAAGAACTCCCGGATAGAAAGCGCTCAGACTATCAATCCAAAACGCTCTCGTGGCACCGGTGATCACATCCCCTACAATAAGGTGAGGATGTTGATAACCTTCGCCTCGGAATAGGTGGCGATTGATCGCGGTGTGCGATTCTTCCCAAACTTGTCGAAAGGCCTCGGCGGTATGCTGGTAGTCCGTCAGAGGAGCATAGTACGAGTCCAATGCTGCCCAAGGGCTGTCGGAGTTGAAAGGCAGACGCTCGCCCTCGGACAGAAGAACATGAGCTTTCACGGCATACTCGTAGAAGCTGTCAATTCCGGCGCCGATCTACTGACAATTAGCCTACGCTTGTACATGTCAAAACAGATCGTGCTTACTCCCGCCCATGGTCCCACCCATTTCCCCGACTCGACATCAATGCCAAACCCAAGCAGTCCGATATCACTCCGGTGGTTCCAGACCGCCCAAAATGCCCTCTTACCCAAGTCCTCATACCGCCCATCACCGGTGAGTCGGCTCAAGACGGTCAGTTCAAGGACTAGACTGCCTGCGGCGGCGCTACAAGTCTCAGCAGGCTCAGATGCCGAGTTCTTGGATTTGTGCCTGCCCTCGGCATCTCGGGTGTTTAAATTTAAAGGCGCATTCTCGTAGAATGGGATCCCGTGGCGCAGGTTGACCCGAGGGTAGGGAAGGCCCGTCTCTGTATAGAATGCGGGGAGCAAACGGTGGGCCAGATCCACAGCAAGTCGAAGTAGTTGGCCATCATAAACAAAGCCATTAGACCATGGAATGCCGTGGTCAGTCTTTTCAAACATACTTTTATCCCATGCGCTGGCGAAGGCAGCTTCCCGTTCTGATGGCTCGTATCCGGTGATAGGTAGCTCGCCGACGGCGAAGAGATGGGCACTGAGTAGTCCGCCTGAAGCATGTTAGTTAGCAGTAGGAAAATGCTGGAAACCGGGCACATGCGACATATCGATAAGTCGATAAGCTATGAAGGAGAAGTAATCATACCGAGTCCTCGAATCACAGTTTCAAACAATTGTACCTTGCTATCAAGATCAAAACCCCTCGCCCGTTCACCCTGACCAGCAGGGCCGTCCGAACCATCACCATACAACCTAACAAAACCCTCGACACCATCCTGGAAATGCGCCAAGGCTTGCTCGCCACTGTCCGGGCTCGAGGACAGGATGGCTAGTGTCGACAAGCTGTCAATCAAGGTCAGGGAATAATTCCCCAGCACATCATTATTCTCCGGGTTCTTCTCGTCGCGAACGAGAGGGCCGCATGTTAGGGCGCGTAATTCGTCTTCGGGGAACGCGTATTGGAGGTAGTTCTCGAAGCCATGGAAGAACATACGCTCAGTTTCTTGTCTGCGGGAGGACAGGGGTGTATTAGTTAATTTGCATGGCTGTTGAAGAGTATTGGCCGTAGCATATAGTATACCTTAGTTCTTTGACTTGGCTATCTCGCATACCATGAACGACGGTGAGCCATAACAAGATGGCCCAAACCACCATGCAGGCGGAGCGGAGGTTAAACATCACCTCCGTCGCGTGCGCTTCGAGCAGATCTGAGCGCCGTAAAGGTCATGGATGGGGCGCCAGATTGCCTTTTAACATTTAAGGCCTCTCTGAAAAGAGACTGTTCAAGGTGATCACCCTGTTCAAGTGGAGTGGGTAGGGGATTCGGACAGATAAGCCTCCGGGGAATCTTTTTTCTTCCCGCTTATTGCATCATTCCATACTATACTATGTATACTTGGTTTGTACAACTTATAGGTTGAATATTTATCAAAGGAATTCAGAGATAGATGTTGAATTTATTGAATTTATATATTTTTAGTCTTTGTGTAGGTCTTTGAGCATTCTTCTATAGACTTCAAGCGCTACCCTACTATAAACCATGGATACGGATACCAGATATAGAATACCCAATGGTAATGTACGAAAAGTCTTAAAAGGGTTGACTTTGATTATATTACTGGAAAAACCAAGCTTGAATTATTTACTCAAGTCGAAGGGAAGAAACAATTACACCTATGAAGAGGTAGCCTTACCTTACACTCGGAATTGCAAAAAGATATCAAAATGAGTAGCACTCTCCCTCATCAACCCTACTTGCCCAGCGAATCAAAGGTTATACATATAAAAGTCGTTCTGCACATTCTAAACCACTCTAGCTATAGCTCTAATAAAGGGAACATATTAAGAATAAAGATACAAAAGGAGTATCCGAGAAAGCATCCGAAATACCTTTGAACTTTGAAAAGGCTGCCACAAGACCGGTTATGAACATTCTTCCATAGGGTACATGGATAAAGCTAAGATCTACGCAAGCGCCTCAACACCTGCTTAACACACAACCACTGCAAGGTCACACTCTAAGCTTATATGTCAGCAACAGCAGACGCATCAGAAACATTCGATGGCAGGGGAACTCTCAGGCCACTGTCCACTGGTGGCAGAGCGAACATGTATGTGTATGCTGATCCAAGGGAGAGATCATAACCACGGCCTTTTGGCTCCCAGCCTTCACGCCTAAGTGCCAAAAAATATCTGACTACGCTGTATAATTGTACGCATAGTATGAAGACCTGTAGGATGTGCACGGCATGCCCGACGGCGTCTGGGACGTGGTGAGCTTCGCTCTCGATGGACAGATCTACGCTGGAGGTTAGTAACGAATCTTCCAGATACCTTGCATAAGTTGCATAAGTTGCAGCATTTGATGTAAGACTCACGGATCAAACTAAGTACCAAAACAGCGGTACAACATCGCTCAGTGCGGGGCTGCCACTTTTCCGATTCTGGCTTGACATTGGGCTCGAGGTAGAGCATGCGGTAGGTGATGGTGGTACCGGTGATAGAATCCACCTTGGAATAGTAAGGGAGTCCGGGAGTATATTGTGAAACAGACATGTTGCAGGATTTGAAGAGTTCGGTTGAGATGGAAGAAGGGAAGAAAGGAAGAAAAGAAGAAAAGAAGAAAAGAAGAGGAAGATGTTAAGGAGTACCTGGAAAGTCGAATACTTCATTCCTTGAAAACATAATACACTCATGAAGCATTACGTCTTAATTACATGTACTCACCTTGGGTACATATACATTTGAAAGTCTCATAGTTTGAGAAAGTAGAAAAGACGTTAGAAGACTGGAAAGTGCCTGAAACTTGCAATATATAGTATCTTTCTTCCGAAGATTGAAATAGCATGAACATGGTTATCTTACTGGAGACCGCGACTGGAAACGAGACCATCCGGTAGGCATTGAGGCGAGTGGACCGTTTTTGCTGGCTCTGATGTAGTGTTCGGGGGTGAGGTGTGAAAAGGTAGTATTTTCGGTGGGCTCGCTGCAGAGAATATTGGGTTTGATATCATCTTGCATTGGGATGAGATCGTGAGGCTGAGCCATGATATTGGGTGCGACGGAATAGATAAAGGTCAATTGAGAGTGGAAGAGCAGATCTCGAACTAGCCGGATATTTAGATTGTCCAACTCCTAAAGTGTTCCAAGGTCAACCTAATACAAAAGCTGCATAAGACTGTTGTAGATAACCTGAAATATATCCAAGAGCAGAATTGCTTTGAAATTTAGTTCTTATTGTACAATTCATAGATCCGGATGCATAGCCGGACAAGTCACCTCTGGAAGCTGAAAGATGCTCTCTGACTTGATAGCACAAGCCGTGTCCAGATCGGGAACGGATGCACATGGCATTTTGAAAAAATGAATTTGACGCCCGCTGATCTTCATTAAAACATTAATACCTATCATATATGCTTATTTGCCCAGCTCTCCAAGTACCAGGTTCCGATCGGAGGAACAAGAAACGACTGTGACCATGTTAGAAACTGTGGGCTTGCTTGCAAACAGGGGATATACTCACTGATCGGTTCATCGTTGGGGGAGAAGCGCACGTCATTGACAGTGCCCTTATGACCGGGAAGTTTATACAGCAATTTACCGGTCTTGGCCTCCCAAACAACCACACTTCGATCGCCACTGCCTGCAGCAATCTTCTCGCCCTTCGGATCCCAGCTGGCACGGATGAGGTTCTTCTCCAGTCCGACAGGAGCGCCATCGTAGGTCTTCACTTGACGGTTGGTAGGGGCGAAGGGACGAATGTCCCATGTGCGAACAGTAGAGTCATGAGAGTTCGATAGCAAAGTCTGTGAGTCTGGCGAGATTTGTAGCGATGTGATGGTATCTGTGTGTCCGGCCATCGAGTAGACTATGGCCTTCTTCCGAATGTCCCAGGCGTGGATTGTATTATCAATACCTCCACTGTAGATCTCATTACCCGCTTCGGACAATGCCACCGCGGTAATGGGGAGTTCGGTCTGGAGGTAATCCAGAGCGTCCTTCTGGCGAGGATCCCAGATACCGATGGACCCATCATCACTACCACTGACTAGAAGCTCCTGTCCTCGTTTGCTGATGTCGAGACAGTTGATGATCTCCTCATGGCCTACGTGACGACGTACTCGTTCCCCGGTCTCGACATCCCAGCTTCCGAGGGTCATATCTGCGGATGCCGAGAACAGTGCCCGCGAATCGCGTGACCACTGAAGATCCAACACAGCTCCCCGGTGACCTGTCAATTGACCGTAGTTTTCGCATTGTCCGTATGTATTCCACAGTACTATTCAAGAATCTTGATCAGTAACATATTCGGCGGCCGCATTCCCGGATAAAGATGAGGCATACAGATGGAACGATCCATGGATCCAGATGCGATATGTTGCGCGGTAGGGTCGAATCGAACTGCGAAGACTTCACCAGAGTGGCCTAATAGGTTCCTTCTATTAGCGCGTGTATGGCGACAAATTGGCGACAATATCTTACCAGTCAGTTCCATGATAGGAGCATCCAACCCACTTGTGCGAGGAACCTGTAGACTCGAGTTAGCTGGTTATATTCCGTGAAAGACCCTTGAGCTCTGAGGATAAACTCGGCGCATACAGATTGAATGAGAGCTCCATTTTGGGAGGAGCCCTTCACAAGCTCGGTTCCTGCGTTTTCGGCGGCCTTGTTCCGCTTGACCACGAGCTGGTGCGAGGTGCCAAAGCCCTCTGGAGCAGGGCGCTTTTCACCAGACATTGTCACAGCAAGCACCTCGGTTTGAATTTGGAGAGGTAAAAGAACTGATTGGTGACCAATCGCGACTTAGGGCGAAAGTAGTGGAGAGCAAAAGTTCAGGGCGAGAAGCTGCGGGAAGAACGATAATCCCACCTGGGCTCGGCGGTGAGCGAGCTTTGTCCGGCGGACGAAAGCGACCATCGAAACTTGATCGTGTTGGGGTCATTTTTGCCTGGCAGAAAATAACCTGGTCATTTACCCCACTCACCAAGTACAATGAGGATCAATCAAAAGGCGGAGAAAAAGGCGGCGAATCAAAACAACCAATAAAATAAAAGACTAAAATGGTCAGTCTCGTCGACTGTAGGACGACTGTGTACAATCAGCAACTCCAACAATCACGGACTCCCCACAATCACCCTGATCAACAGTTGACAGTCACATTTACCTGTGTTTGTCTGGATTTTACTTATTTTTCCTCTTTTACCAACCACCAGAGCTACCAGAGCATAACCCCAAAGATGTCGTCCACGAAAACCTCAAGAATAGGAGAAGAGTAAGTTGAACTCCCAAGGTCGGATGTCTTATTCAGTGGACCTTCTACTAATCAATGACATTTGAACAGAGTATGGAAGTCAGTAAGCCCCAGTGCCCGAATACTGGGACCTCAGAAGCGATGACCAATTGACTTCGCTTTATCTCCGTCCTCGAACTCGAACTAATCGGCTTTCTTCACATGCGCAGAACAAGAGTCGATAAGGTCAACGCGGAGCTGGTCACATTAACCTACGGAACAATTGTCGCACAATTATGCCAAGACTACGATAGCAACTACCAGGATGTCAACAAACAGTTGGACAAGATGGGATACAATATCGGAATGCGACTCATCGAAGACTTCCTGGCCAAGTCAGGTGTCGGCCGATGCGCCAATTTCCGGGAGACAGCTGATATGATCGCGAAGGTGGGAGCCACTCCAGGACATGGAGAATGGAGATAATAAAGCTATGATGGCTGACAATCCGATTAGGTTGGCTTTAAGATCTTCCTTAACGTCACACCTACAGTCACAAACTGGACGAGTGATAACACCCAGTTCTCCCTTATCTTTGAAGACAACCCCTTGGCGGACTTTGTGGAGCTTCCCGATGATGGGCGGGCTCAGGACGAGCTATGGTTCTCCAATATTTTGTGTGGCGTCCTCCGGGGGTCCCTGGAGATGGTAAGTTACTAGCACCCCGGTCAATTGGAGTGGGTTCCCTTGTTTTTGGCCCGATCACTGACCCGGATTTTAGGTTCAAATGCAGATCGAGGCGCACTTTGTCAGTGATGTGCTGCGCGGAGATGATACCACGGAGATGCGGGTCTCCCTCGTACGATACATTGAGGATGAGATGCCACCGGAGGAAGAGTAATAACCTTGTGAGATGTGCATTTACACTACTTGAAGAATGGGCGTTCTGGGTTTCCTCGTTGGTCATTTTTATTTTTATTTTAGGGGGATGGGGTTCTTTTTGCCCTTACTCGTCATTATTGCTTCCGATAATCACTCTATTTGTACACCTGTCTTTTCGCGAATTAGGGTTTATGATATATCCTGCACTAAACCACGCGATTTACCACTGGCATAGGTTGATACATTATAAGAATTCATTTTAGAATCAAATCTAGAGAAAGAAAGAAAAAGGACCTGGGAATAAGGGCATGGTTAGGTTGCGATCAGTCCATCCAAATCTCATGATCTCCCTTTTTTTCCTTTTTATACGTGCAGATCCTCGGCGAATCTGCCGTTCAGGAGCTTGATCGGTATGGTCATGACCAAACATGTATTGTAGAGTAAACGTGCAGTTCGGTCTAGTAAATATAATATATATAATTTCCTGTGGGCACCTAAATAGCGGTCAAAGGGACATCCAAGTCCGTGTATTTGTCAAGTATTGTATGTCACAAACGAAACACGATACCGGTTCTGTACCACTATCTCCGCCACCCCTCAACTCTTTACAGATCGAATTTCCCTCCTTTCCATCTTTTCTCAACCTCTACCTAGGCAGGACTTTTCCACAGCAATTGATTCTTCTCTCAATTTGTTCAATTTCCTAGATCGCTCCATCTTCGGTATATTCAACCTTCGTGGTGGTCGAGAAATAGTGGCTTACCCTTACTTTTTAGACTCCCGCTGGGATCCATCGCAGGGCCCATCAGGTATCATATCACCCTGACTTTCCTTCCTGCTTCCCTTTCTTTTTTCTATATCTGTTCAAACCACCATATTCCCACATATATATCTTATTTCTTTTTCGATAATTCGCTCACGACTGTTTCTATTTTGTTGCAGGTCGCAAATTCAATGGTTATCAGATCGGTGCATTCCCAGAAATACGCTTGACAGCGCCATCCCCAGCCCCGACCTCCGGCCAAGTTGATCCGCTCCGAACAAGCGATTCTCCCGCAGAGCGCAGCGCCTGTCAATGTACGTCCCCCCCGGCTCTCTCTCACTGAATCCGTCCTCCTCTTCCCACTGTGAGATCCACATCTCTTACAGACTCCCCTTTTCTATTCTTAATCTGTTCTTTTTTTTTCCATTTCTTGTCCTTGGGTCTTCTTTTTCTTTTGTACACGGGCTTGGTGCTCTCCTGTCCGCGATTCTGCCCGATCGGGTGTCTGGCGCCGCCCCCCATACCAACCACCTCACTTGTGCGCTTTTTCCGCCTCCCTTGTACCTCCGTCATCGCCCACCCCCATATAGACTGCGCACTTGCTCCTGCACTTGGTCATTTGAAGCGTTTAATCCTCTGGCAAGCGCTCATCAATTTCTCCAGTCAGAGACACCGAACACACTTCGTCTGCGCCTCCGAGCCTCCATCCTCTCGTTTCTACCCCGTCGCGTGGTTTCTTCGGAAGAAGACGCCACCGGTGATCCTGAGCTCCCTTATATTTTGCGATAATATACCCGTTTCATCTTTCGCACACGCGTTGCTCAGCTTGCGAATATTCGATATTTCTTCGATAGCGCTGACCGCTTTGCCTCCGCATCAATTCCCACGCGTCGCTTCTATCACCCCGCGTTAGGCTTGATAGCCTGAAACGGAGGTCGCGCGTCGGAAGCTTCTTACATCCGATTTGAAAATCTCACGATACAACAGGCAAGGGTGGCTGCAGTCCCACCGTTCGCCACCATGAACCAAATGAATGTCGGGATGAACCCCGGGGCTGGGGGCCCTGTAGGTGGGGTTCCTATGATCAACAACGGATCCACGGCTTCTCGTAACGACGGCACTATGAACAACCCCGAAATCATGATCAACAACCTCAACACCTATATCTATGATTACTTTTTGAAGCGTGGGTACCATGACTGCGCCCGCGCTCTCTTGCAAGATGAAAACATCAAACTAAACACCGACAACAATCCCAAGACAAGTCCCGGAAATCGGCGTGATGGCGATGTCAATGGCATGGACCCTGATGCCATGATGACCGATGGGAAGGATGGTGACAAGATTAAGATCCCAGATGATCTCCCTCGCCCAAATATTCCCAACGAGAGCCCCTCCTCATTCCTCCTTGATTGGTTCAGCCTTTTCTGGGAGTTCTTCTGGGCTCAACGCAAGAAGGGAAATAGCACTGACATTAGGCAATACCTACAGCACAACCAGGTGTGTGAACGATCGTCTTCATTGAGGGTTTGGAAGATGGACTAATCCTGATTATTCTTCTAGAACTTCATGCGTCTGCGAGAACAGCAACACAATCAATTTATGAGGCAACAGCCCATGATGCCCGGCCAAATGAACCAGCTCCGGAGACAGAATGGCATGGTACCTCCTAACCTGCAGAAAACAGTGCTGCAGAACAACACCACTGGACTGTATGCTCTATCTGAATATCTTCTTCCCCATGCGGAGTGTTAAGTTGGGGGTGGACGTGCTGATGAGATCCTTTCTAGCTCGCAACAACAACAACAGATGGCGCAGTACCAGAAGACCCAGCAGTTGCAAATGATGCAGCAAATGCAACGGGATCCGGACATGGAGATGGGAGGACATCGACCACAGTCACCAGCCTCTGCCGACAACGCCCCCTCACCGTCGAAACGCCCACGTCTTGAAGGCGCCGTCAACGGACAGCAACTGGCACCGAATGGCCGTGGACAAGTACAAGGAATGCCTGGACAGCCCAACCCGCAGGCTATAATGATGCAGAATGGAATGCAGAGGGGAATGACCCCGGCGCAATTCCAGCAGTTCCAGGGACAAGCTGCGCAACAGAAATCTATGCAGGTATATGCTCAAAACTTGGCCCTTCATCACTCTCGCTCAGCATCGAATTCCCAGGGTATCCCGAATGGTGGCATGATGAACCCCGGTGTTATGGCGAATCAGGCGGATCTGGTGCCGATGCCGGATGGCCAGGGAATGTATCCCATGGCCGCTGGCCCTGAGTACTACGGTGCAAACGGTCAACTCGCCCAGGTCCGACCCGGTGGTTTACAGACACCTGGCAGTCAGCATGGTAACCATGCTCTTCAAGATTATCAGATGCAGCTTATGCTGCTTGAACAGCAGAATAAGCGGCGTTTGATGATGGCTCGTCAAGAGCAAGATAGCATGGCCCGCGCTGACGGCCAGCCCCAGATGCCCGGACAGGGAGGTTTGCCGCCAGGCACTTCCCCGGGCAGCAGGGCGGGCGCGTCTCCCAATCCTAGCGACCAAATGAAACGAGGCACACCTAAGATGCCTCCGACTGGACTTCCCGGGTCGCCAAGCGCTGGCGACATGTCTCAGCGTGGATCCCCCGGATCCATGAACCTCAACGGTGGTCCTATGCCCCCAGAGATGGCAGCTCAGTTCTTCCCTGGACCGAATATGCGACCTCCTAGTTCTAACCCTGCCTTCACTGGAGCCCAAATGGGTCAGCCGATTCCGGCCAATGCCGGCCAGCGTATGCCTAGTGGACAATGGCAGCCAGGACAACCGCAGATGCCTCCGCAGCATTCGCCTGCGAACCAGCCCCAGGCTGGAACCCCGCAGGAACGAAGCGCGATGCCTCCGCCCTCGGCGCCACCCGTCACGGGTCCTAACGCTGGTCGTGGCCAGCCGGCGTCACCGCAGACGGCTGGGAACGCGCCACCGACGCCCCAGCAGGCTACTAAGGCTCCACCCAAGGGCAAGAAGGAAGCTAAGGACACCCGCAAGGTTTGTATACTCTCAAATGATGTAATCTTTGTATCCGCTAACTTGAATTCAAGCGACCCAACAAGAAGCAAGCTGCTGCTGCTGCTGCCAGTGCGGCCGCAGGCGCGACTCCATCCACGGAAGCCGCAGAGCCACCGACCCCATCGACCCCCGTCACCCCCCAGCATCCTAACTCTTTCAATGCTAAGAATGGAGCGAATGGAGCGAATGGGCCAGCTCAACCGGCACAGCCTACCTCGGCACCTGCTCCTCAGACTATGGTGCAGCAGCCCCCTGACCAACAGCAATCCTTCACTGACCTCAGCATTCCTGATGTATGTTCTTCCACCATCTCGCCTGCCACAATTGTGCATTTACTGACTCTTATCAAAGGCTTCTGCATTCAACCTTGACTTCAGCGCACTGGAAAATCCAGACATTCTGGAGAACTTCGACTTTGACACATTCCTCAACACGGATGCCGACGCCACTGGATTTGGGTTCGACCCCAGCATATCCTATTCGGCCGATGGTGTTGAGACAGGTGCTGGTGATGGCCTGTGAACGTGTAAAAGTCTTGACGGTCCTTCAGGTGCTTCACCTCCGATATACCCTTGTTTGTACATTTGATCATTGCTCTAGTGCGTTTTCGCGGATACTCGATATATTCTGTTTTCTTGTCTCCCAATTATCTGGATATGTGTGTTCTGCGCATGTGCTGTTGTGAGATTGGCGTTGTTGTATCTTGTTCATCGCATCCTCTCCTGTGCCTCCCCTTGCTCGTCCTATGAAGCCAGCATCCACCGACTGATACCAGGGACTGCTTGGATTGACCGGGGCTCTTCTGTATTCGAGATTAGTGCACTGTGACCTACGAGTTTTCTTGGCTTCTCTTCCTTTCTTTCTATTATTACTACTATTACTTGTGGATGTGGTTACTTAATTCCTTGCTTTGCCTTGTCTGTACGGGCAACGTTGATACCTCTCAGTATGAAGTCCAATTCCCTACGGCTGATCCAGTGCACTTTCTTCCTTTCATTTCCCACGATTTCCTTTATATTTTTTTTGTCACCTCTTCTCTCTTTTGATTCATCTCGAACAATCTTCCAACAAATGCCGGCCGTTTTTTCTTTTCTTTTTGCCTTTGATTACCAGCATCACTGGTAGTGGGCTCTTCCATCTCTCTGCTTTTATCACCCAGGCTATATATCCTGTGGTTTTCTTCTCTTCTCCTTTTCTTCTCTCTCCACCTTGCCTGTACTCTCGGACCAGACCCAGATACCCCTTCACCCCGTTCCAGCCCGTGTCATCCCTGAAACCGGGCACAGGAGGGACCCGAAGGGAAATGGGACTGGTACAAAAAGGAACCAACTTAAAAGAACCAGGAATTCCTCGACTCTACTTGTTGTCGCTGTTGGTGTTGGTGTGTTGATGGGATGTGACCGGATTGATATTGGATTTGGATATTCCCCTGCTAGCAGATTCTAGGAGTTTCGATGTCGTTATGGTTATGCGTTTCATGTTATTTTTTTTGGTCTCAAAATATGGATCCGAATTCATATCTGGATAGTTTTTTTCCGTCCAATTCCCTCCAGTCTCCAGTATTAGGAGTTGTACGTAGACACACAGCCTGCATGATAGAGATAGTACAAGCAAGTCAATTTAGTAGCCTGATCTTAATGCAGATCTGAAGTTCTTTGTGGACTGTCTACTCAGTAAGTCTCCAAGTCTTACACGTATGTCATCTTGATACTGTGTCCCTACATTGGGAATCGGAAGTCCATAATGTTACTTTTCCTAATTGGGAAGGGGCCTCACATATAAAGTCCCCCCATTTCCTCTCTTCTCCTTCTCTTTCTCTTCCCTCTTCATACTTCCTCTCTCCCATCCTCTCCCCCATCTCCTCTCCCCTCCATCTTTCCTCTCCCCTCCATCTTTCCTCTCCCCTCCATCTTTCCTCTCCCCTCCATCTTTCCTCTCCCCTCCATCTTTCCTCTCCCCTCCATCTTTCCTCTCCCCTCCATCTTTCCTCTCCCCTCCATCTTTCCTCTCCCCTCCATCTTTCCTCTCCCCTCCATCTTTCCTCTCCCCTCCATCTTTCCTCTCCCCTCCATCTTTCCTCTCCCCCTCCATCTTTCCTCTCCCCTCCATCTTTCCTCTCCCCTCCATCTTTCCTCTCCCCTCCATCTTTCCTCTCCCCTCCATCTTTCCTCTCCCCTCCATCTTTCCTCTCCCCTCCATCTTTCCTCTCCCCTCCATCTTTCCTCTCCCCTCCATCTTTCCTCTCCCCTCCATCTTTCCTCTCCCCTCCATCTTTCCTCTCCCCTCTCCCCTCCATCGTCTACCATCTCTCCTTCATCCATCCTGTGAAGCACACTCTCTGTTTCTTCCCCTTTGCATTTATTCCATTCTTCTCTGCTAGCTATACCTGTTTTCTCTTTTCCTGTCAGTCTTCCCCGCTGTTTTTCCTGATCATGTTGTACTATGCTGATGCTTGCATGATCTGCCGTCTTATACGGACACATGACCTGTGTGGGACAACAGTATATTTGCAGTGCATCTGGGATATTTACGGTACGTTCTTTCTGCACATGAGACGAAATCTAGCTGACATTTTTGGTTGATTAGGTACCATCGTCTCAGTCTTTCGACCGTTGGTTTGGAGCAGGTTTCGAGACAACCCTTCGAGGCCACAGTTCGCTGTGGGATTCCTATTCTGAAGGCTGCCACTGATCACACGTTCCAAGGCTGATGCTTGAATGCTCCAACAGGGTGATGAGTCTTCTTATGTCACCCAAAGGATCATTGATAAGGCCCCGTGTACTCACGAGACAACGCATGGCTGACATTTGTCCTTTCACAGGTACACCAGTCAACCAATACTCTGACCTCCGGCTAGAAACAGCTTTCGACACAGTCTTTCAACGGAAATGTGAGCTTGCCCCGTGAAGAGGATTCTGAGGGCATTCTTTGACGTCTGACTGCGCGCAAGCGTATCACGTCTCTGGAAGCCCGGGCTCTGAGACCCATTGCGGTATCGTCCCGGGGGAGCTGAGTGATGGGCTATCTGAGACCCCGTGTGGCCTCGACCCAGAGGAGTGGGGTTGCCCCGTGAAGAGGAATCTGAGGGCATTCTTGACGTCTGATTGCGCGCAAGCGTATCACGTCTTTGGGGAGGTGAAGGATGGGCTATCTGAGACCCGGCGTGGCCTCGTCCCAGAGGGGGAGGACTCCGATGGCAGACAGGGGGAGGATACGGTACATAGGACAGTCACCCACCGAGGGTATGGGCTTACATCCTACGCGATGGGAGGTGGAGGATAACTTATGGGTCCCGAGGAATACATTTCCGAGGGCTTACATGCATGGATTCTCTGAATCCTTGGGTGGCCACAGACGCCATCAAACTCCAAATTTTTGGGACTTTTTCACCAGAGACAGCACTCTGGTTGTCCGAAGAAAACTCTGAGGGCATTTCCAACAGCTTGATTCATTGCACTTCGAATCTCGCTGTTGAGACGGATACTTACACTCTGCAAGTTTGACCTCGGTCTACTTGTTTGTCTTGTCTCTGCTACCACTTGAACCTTTCGCCAGGGACAGCGCCCTGACATTAGATAGTATCTGAATCAATCATTCTTTTCATTTGATTTCCTTTTGTAACAATATGTATCCTTGTAGAGGGTTTGATCCTGAACTGGTCTAAGATATCCCCGTATATCCAAACTAAGTAATACTTGAATACGAGTCCAATATTTGAACAAAACTTTAATAAAACTTGCCGTCAACGTTATAATCTGGCGGTAAAGATATGTATACCTTGAATATACAATTGCCAGATCCACAACTACAGAAAACGAGTTCGAATATCCTGGAGTTTACTAATATCAGAGAGATACTTCGAGCATGGTTAGTATAAGTGTCTTGCAATGCTACTCAAGGGGTCATTTTGCTCTTGTAGTGACCTGGGAAGCAGTCGTAACACGCTATTTAGAAGATTTCTGGATACAATGTCCCTTTGGAAGTCTGTTAATTACTGATGTTGGCACAAAATGTAGAATATAAGGCCATGAAAACAGTGTACAGTGTGATGTAGCCAACTACATATCACGAGAGATCCTTTCCATTAGTCCAATAGACTGGGATATCTCAATCCGATTATTTACTACTGTCTTTTATACCACGAAATCCACCGAGCATCTAAACCAACAGTGTGCAGCCTCGAATCATCCACGAAAGGCAAGCTACCAATCCATATCATCTATCGAAAGTTACCGAGGGTCGGGCATTCCCCTGAGAAATCGAATTTGACCAGGCTGGTTTCATTCTTGGAGCTCAGGATATGCTTGATGCAATGCAATGCTATATTGCTATGTCTCCAAAGACCCCAGGGTCAGTGTGGTCGACTATGTTGAACTCGAGTGGAGTGGAAGCAGGGCGATTCCATGCGGTACCGATGATGTGGCATTGCATGCATGGAGTAGCACTTCACATAGTGAAAGAGTGATAAAGATCATTCGCAATATCATGCAGTAGAACACGCATTGATTGAAGTTCGCATAGAACAGTATACCTATCGACTCCACGCGTAGAAGGTATTGATTGAAGTTCGGACAAAGATGTAGCATTGTCGACTTCACAGATACATGGATTGCATTTCATCTAGAACGGTATTTCTGTTAAATTTAGTTAGTATAAGGCGTATCAATTGCTTAGAACGGAGTCATACATTTACCTATGAGCTTCATGTAGTAAAAAGTGTTGATGAACGTTCGCATAACACGTTTGCTAGCTTCAAGACACTGCAAGAGTATCGATTGGGGTCAGTATACAAAAGTACACTTCTCAACTTCTATAGCAAAATACGTAGAAGTCGAACTTCATATGGAACGTATACCTATCAATTTTGATTGGTAAAAGACGTATCATTTGCAACTAGAATAAGAGTTTGTACATTTATTGTTAATTTGATGTAGTAGGAATTAATCGAAGGTCACATAATGTATGTTTGTCGATTGAAGTCCATATACAACAGTATATTTGTCGGCTCCACGGAGTAAAAGGTGTATTGATTGAAGCTCGCATAAAAGATACATGTCGGCTTCATGTTAAGTCTAAACTAAAACAAATGAATGAGGTAGGTAAGTATAAGTCGAAAAGCATCACCACAGCCAGTTCGATCCTACAAAACCGACTCATTCTCGTCCTGTGCATTTTCGACATCCTTAGAATTGCAGCTTTCCTTTGCAGTCTCCTTACCGTTAGACTGCGCTTTTGGGGTCTCCTGAGTGGCTTCTTTCTGGGTCTCTTTTTTGCTCCTGACTTTCTCACTTGGACTCGTCCCAAGTTTGGATGATATCAAGTTCTTGGGCTCGCTCGAACCCGAAACATCACGGGTGCTTGGTTGTGAAATCTCTCTGAGTGCGGATGCACGGCGGCTTCGAGTCTTGTAGTTTGCAGATCGAGCTTCAGCTGCAGCTGAAGTCTTTGAGGCAGACATTGTAGTAGCAGCAGTGGAAGGAGTATTAGAGGGTGCACGAGTACCTGCTGGAGGCGCTTTCGTTGGAGTCAGAGCTTGGATCAGTTCATTGTATTGCTCATCGTCAAGGCATGAATTGATACTGGGTTGTTTGCTGTGTTCGTAGCTCATCCCAGTCATGCTAGATGAAATAGCCCGGCTGCTGGTTGATCCCGTAGAAGCATAATCTGGCATTGGGATATCCTCACGGGAGGATCGAGCACCACGCTGCCGCCATGCTCTATCATCAACAAAGGCTTCCATGGCAGGTTCCACAATGTATGCATCCTGCGGGTCCCATCGAGGTTCTTGGGGATAACCATTCCACTGCGTGGAAGGAATTGGAAAGCCACGGTTAGGAGTCCAAGCATTGTAAGTCGATGAAGTACTGCCGCTGTAAGTAGCTGCATTGCTGCTGGACTGGCTACTCGTGTTTGCCGTGATTATAATTCGATGTTCGGGTCTGCCAGGTTTGCTTGGTGAATGCCCATGGGCGCCATCGCCAACTACCTTGGAGGTACCATATCTCGCTGCCGATCCATACCGGGATGCGTTCGGCATAGCAAGCCACATGTTGGGATTGGGCCAAGCAATATCGGAGAATTCCAGCACATCTAGTGGCGCATGCTGGAAAGAAAAAGCAATGACATGCTTGTATCGTTCGAATGGGGGCGAGCGATTGGGGCGAGAGAAACCTTCTGCAATGACAACCTTGATTCTACCTTGAGAATCCCCAGCATCCCAATGTTTCTGCTGAAGTATCTCAGAATGAAATTGAGGGAATCGAAGGGTGTCTTGGTTTCCATCTCGGTCAAGATCTGCTTCAACTGTGAGAACTTGAAATCAAAAAAAGGGAGAGGAAAGGAATCGCATACTAGAGCTCAGATCTGCCAAATAAATGTCAGTAGCTATTCAATAAATAAAAAAACAAGACAGAGGAAATTTCTAGAACCTTGGAACTGCGTTCCGACGATGTAAGCGACGATGTAAACGCGCGCGCAACTTACCCATAATCTGTGGCCAAGTAGTTCTCTGTCCATAGATACTGCCCCTGGAAGGAATCAGCCTAATCCCATCATCAAAGTGCATATATCGTAGAATACTCACGCAGCAAAAACCCCATCAATGAAGATCCGAACCTCGAAGAGTAAAACGTCCTCTGGTTCCATGTTGGACTCGATCTGGACACTGGGACGTGGCTTCTCCCAACTATGAACTGAGGCTTGGAATGGACTGTCTTTGGATAGACTTGGGATGAATGTTGTGAGGACCGGTAGCTGGTTAAAAGCGCCTTGCTCGGGATGGTGCGCATGAGAGCCAAGGAAGGCCGTACTGTGTAGATAGGGCGAGTCTTTATCCTTGGTCACAAAGCATTGTGTCTTGAACTCTTGGATAGGAACCTTCGAGCCTTCAGGGAAAAGAAGGACATCCCAGTTTCTGTAGCGCATGGTGTCATGGATAATAAAAGGATGAAGGATGGACTGCTCATGTCGAAGGTGGTCGAAGCTGGGTATATACAAAATGGAAGCCGTGTGAGCGGTATATACAGCAACAGGGTCGTTGTTGCCCAAAGTAATATCCAAGCCTATCGATAGGCTATCGATAAGAAGTAGACGTCTATGGACAATTTATGCAATTTGAAAATTCACTTATACTCATGCAGTGAACACTAGCCCTAAGGACTGTAGCCATATAAGCACTCCAGGAATTAAAGAGATGAAGGGCCGGAACTAGATACATTCCAATTTCTAGGAAATAGGAAGTTTACAATGGCCCGTAATAATTGTCTCAGGATCAGTTCATGTGAAACCTTAGCCCTAACCCAGTAGACCCTCAAAACATCAGATAGAACAGGAGACAACAGACAGCAATACATCAATACAATCACCAGAGACCATCTGCCTGAGCAACCAGATATGCTTGAGTCCATTGAAGCCTCCACCTATTGGACCAGCCATAGGGGCAATGTTTATATAGGTAGATCCAAAAGCAAAGGGCCGACAATACAATACCAGGAAAATGGAGAGCTCGATAGTGCAGGGCAAACACCAAACAAGCATACAGGACATTATTGCATACGATCAAAGGAATTTAGAATCGACAAACGCTGAGGCGCACGAAAGAAAGCGTGTTGTACAAGCCGGCAATCAGTCTTAACAAGGAAGAAACAGGGGTAAAAAAAAGGCACGGCGCAAAGATTCTCAAAGCGAACATAATTCAATTTAGCTGCTTGAAGAAAAGAGAAAAAAAAAAGAAAAAAAAGGAACAAAGGAAATAAGGTGGTAACGGTGGGGGAAATGGAACTTTTCGCAGAATGCCTGCCCAAGGAGTATAAGGGAAAAAGAAGCGCATGACAATTCGGACTTCCATTACACGCAGACAAAGACCCAGTGGCGGGAAACCCCGTTAGCATAAGGGCAGAGACATCGAAAATAAGATAGCGAAAAAAATAATAAAATACGAAAAGGTGGCAAAGGAGGAGTGTGGGGGGAAAAAAGGGAAATCAAAGGAAAGATACATAAGAACAAGACAGATCAAAAAGGGGATAAAGCTCAGATCTTGCTAAGGTAATAGCGCTCACGTAAAAAGGAAATGCGTAGCACAGGAGACAAATGCTCATCAAGAGCTATAGCCTTGGCCAAGAAACCAGGGAACGAATTTGTTACACAATAGAATCATCATTGGAATGACACAAATAACTCCTGCTGGTGCTTTCAATCAAAGGGAAACGCTTACTGGAAGAGTGTGTCAGCCGACCGCCTGCTTCACATTTGATCCGGGATCGGGCTGCCAGGGTGATCGCTCACCTTCATGGGGGCAAACCCGCCATACTGGTGGGCCGGGGGCATGCCCATGGAGGGGTACATGGGAGGCGGCGGGGGAGCAGGGCGGTAGGGGCTGCCGGCGGGGCCGGAGTTGTTCTGGGAGCGGCCCCAGCTCAGGCGGACGCGGGAGTTACCGATGGGGTAGCCCTGCATCTGGTTGATGGCCATCTCGGCGGCGTGACGCTGCACGAATTGGACGAAACCACAGCCCTTTCCGGGGGGAATCTTGACGTAGGTGATTTCTCCGAAGCCCTGGAAGAAGGAGCGGAGCTCATCCTCGGTGACGTAGCCGGACAGACCACCGACGAAAACAGTGGTGTTGTTGGGGTCCGTGAACTGGTTCATGGGCTGGGGAGCACCGTAGAAAGGCATAGGAGGACCACCCATGGGAGGGTACATGCCAGCGGGACCGGGCATACCCATGGCAGCACCACCGTTGCCACCAACACCGGGACCCTTGTTCTTGGGAGTAGCGGTGGAGATACGCATGGGGCGGTTGCCACAGTAGACACCCTGCATCTCGGTGAGAGCACGCTGCTGGTCGTTCTCGTCGGAGAAGCGAACGAAGCCGTAGCCGCGGGACATGCCGCTGATGGGGTCGGTCATGATCTTAGCAGACTTGCAAGAGGGGAAGCGGCTCTGGAAGAGGGAGACGAGGACGTATTCGTTCACCTCCGGGCCGAGGTCACCAACGAAGATGGAGTACTCGGGGCCACGGTCATCACGGCTGGAACAAGAGGGGGTCAGTTTAGAGACGGGAGGAAACGAAACGAACGAGATTCTCGCTTACCTGCGATCGGCAAGGCCACCACCGGTAGCCCAGTTGAGCTTGAAGACCCGGTTGGTGTTGGGCATCGGGGTACCGTTCAGAGAAAGGGCCTTGGCAGCGGCAGCAGGGGAAGCGAAATCGACGAAGCAGTATCCAGCATTGCTCCTACTACCCACATTAGAAACAATCTTGGAAATTTCAGACGATAATTACGGTGTCTTACCCAGAGAACTTGTCACGGATCATCTTGACGTTGACCTGCTCGCCCATCTGGAACCAGAGGTTGCGGATGAAGTTCTCGTCGATCCAGGGCTCGAGCTCACCCATCCAGAGGGTGGTCTTGCCATCGGCACCCTGCTGGGGGACGGGAGCGGAGTTGGCGTCACCAGGAGGGGGTCCCTGGAACTGAGCGGCGGAGGGGTCGGCCTGGCCGGTCATAGTGGTATCAACGGGAGCCGGGGCACCGGCGGCGGCGGGGTCCTGCTGAGGGAAGTTTTCGTAGCCGTTGTAAGACATGGTTGCAAGAATCAAAGTCCGGAAAGTCGACGTAAGAATATAAGATGGCTGAGCGACTAGAACTTCGTGGAGTCGTTAAAGAAAGACCGGCGTGAGATCAAGTCGTAACGAAGCCAAGCAAAGAGACGGGCGTGAAAGGCTGGTAAAAGATATAAATGTTAGATTATATCGATGTCGATTGAAATTAGATCAGATCTGCACATGCGCAGGCAAAGAAATGGAAGCGAGAAGTGAAAAGCAGACAAAGGCACTCAGTCAAAGCAAGTGAATGAAACGACACGGAGAGAAAAAAAAAAGTGGGTAGTCAGCATTTTGCGGGTTCTTCAGGCGCATATATGATTCCGAGCCTCAAAAAAGAGGTGCCGGAAATCGCCAAGACCAGTGCTTCGGGTAGCATCTCATCTTAATGAGATGGTAGCTAGGATTGGAGGGTGGATTGGCCGAAGACGAACAATCCAAGAGCGAAAATTGGACGCGCGAGACGAAAATAGACTTGTTTCCACTTGGATTGCTAGGCGACCATCATGCGTCGACCGTTTCCGTCGTTACGGTTCAATGTCCGAATGCGACCGTCCGCCCTCTCAATCCAGCACAATTTTCAGGCAATTCAGGCATCCAGACCTGACCGATTCCTCGTATTGACGATGATTTTGAGGTTGGAGTGTGTGCGACCGGTAGATAATCGTCTGTCCCGAAAGCGCTGGTCAAGGCGAAGGCGTTGGAAGCGTAGGCGAATCACCATACTAAAATCGTGGAGAACCCTGCAAAGAAGCTTGCGATCTAGGGCTAACTTGCGCTGCGCCGCGCCAGGTAATATGTATGGGGAGAGGGCATAGTTTATTGAAACGATGAAACAGGCGATATGCGACAAAAAAAGACCAACTTACCTAGATGATTTGAGGAAAACCTGGGAAAACACTGGAAATGCGCGAGGCAAAAAAAGAGTAATCGGCAACAAGGGAGGAAAAGCAGAACTCCCGATAAACTAAACAGAAAATTGAAACCGAGATCTTCGAACAATAAGAAAAGGGAGGGGAAGGTAGGAGGGGAAAAGAAGAAAACGAAGAATTGGAAATCTCGCGAGATGAAGAGAGAGGGGAAGTGGGAAAACGCATTACGTGAGTCTGTGTATGGTATGTGTATTACAAGGTATGGTATGTTCCGTTCCAGATTTGAAGTATGTAGTCATTACCTCACCTACCTAGGTAGCCTATAGCATACTATATTGTATCTAATAGTAGCAGGTAGAGTAAGTTATAAAACTACTTGTACGTTTTATCAGTATCAATAGTATAATATCTATCAACTAGTACACTTTTAACCGGTAGTTGCAGAGTGCCTTGCCTCTGCCGATCAGAACTCTTTTCCTTTCTTTGATTTAAGGCAGGTACGGAGAACAGACGCCTACAACATATAAACCGCCTACATAAATACTTATACATAACTATTTAAGCCCGTCCCCAGATTCCTGTCAATGCTGCATGATATCAGTCATGTGGGGGCTTGCTAGATTCTTCATCGTTCCAGGATCCCGGGAAGCCCGATAGAATTGAAGATTATACATCATACCTCTGACCCGAGGGCTGCATCTGAAGTTCTTTTGCCGTGATCGGCCCTAGTCTTTTTTTAGAGTCCGCTCTTCCGCTTGTCCGTATGCTCAAACACACAGCAAGCACGTAGAAAGTGAAAGAGAAGGAGGTGGTGGGGGGGAAAGAAATAGTTCTAAACAAAATCCGATCAAATTTCGGTGAAAGACAGACGAACAAGGGGCAGGAAGCCCCAATGCATGAAATCTGCAAGGACCTTTCGCCGTCCTCGCAATGTGACTTGTCAACCGATCAGGTCTGTGTGGGCCTTTCCCGAGGTCATCATCGTCATATGCTGAGTAAGAGTACGGAGGCGGAGCAGGATCAGGTATCTGTTGGGTACATATTCGGAATCAATGGATCAGATATCTCATACTATATGTGAAACCAGGGCTATCCATGAATGCATTAGATACGGAGCATATGTAGTACATATTATCCCTGGATATATTATGTCTACATAGGTCCACGGGTATAATATCATAAGCAAGAAAGGCAACGTTGCAAACCTTGGAGAACAGACGCCACAGAATCATGGAGCCAACAGCCCCCCCATACGGTAATTCTATTTCAACAATACAGCAAGGTCACCCCAGATACCCGTCTAGCTGCAGCCTTGAGCTGAAGGTCAAGCAGAGCTCCCCCAATCTTCTCGAAGCAAGGTTCTCTAATCCATGTCCTTTAAACTGCTGTACACGCAAGGACTTCTTAAGCCGGTCACCCCTCCCTTCGTATTCTTGGAATACGTCAGCCGCGCACGTCCGGTCATGAAAGAATACCAGAAAGACATCAAAGAGAAAGAGAAAGAAAAAAAAATTTAAAAAGGCTCCATCAGAACCATGGGAGACCTCTGATGCGGAGTTCCGTTCTTATTGGCCGGGCAATGGGGGCCGCTCGTATTGGAATTACTACTTTACCAGCAGAGATTTTCATTCCATTCAAACAAGCTGCTTGGCTGATTTCACTTTACGCGGTACGCGACGCGTTTTCTTTTAAGATTGAATTACTGTACCCAGTAAACATGGTCTAGTGGCATGGTTCCTATGTCCATACATTGTATTCTTTTATTTTATATGGAAGGGGTTGCGTGCAAGGGATGATATTTATAACGGTTGTTAGGTTTCAGATCTAACCCTCTATGTTGTATGGAAATAAGCTAATCCAACCCTTGCATGGTAAGACACCGCAGACTGCGAGCCTTGGACGGTGTACAGAGTGCTTTAGAGTTAATAAGGTATACATAGCCCTAAACAATGAGAGACTACAACATACATAAATCATCCCACTATATCTATAGCTCGGTTTTAGTAGGATCTAACTTATAATAGTTCCAACTCACCTAGACATATTCTAGTCCAATTATACCAAATACACGAACCATGGAAACAAAGCAAATTGTTCCCACCATCGGAAATATCATCCAAAGCATATATATCCCCTCTATTATAACACAGTAACCGTATTCAATTTCACATAGCAAGAAGGAAAAAAAAACAAGTCAAAGCATAATCAAGTGTACGACAAAGCATATCGTACATCTAAACTATAGCCCCTCGGACATACTACTGGTCATTGCATTTCCCGAGCTGCGCAGCCCCAGGCCACTAGCTGGCCCCGATAGCCCCCACTTTCAGGGCTCACATCCACTTAGTTCACTCCAGTCTGACCAAAGAGAGTGCCAGCCTTGTCTGTGACTGATACCTGAATTCGAGGTACGGGAACACTTACTGTATACTCCATTACTTTGATTACCTATTCCAGAGTCGGCATTTGTATGTTGAGTGAATAATATCCGACCAATTTTTCCCCTGGACCCCACTGACTCTTGTTTTTTATTTTTTGGTCGAGGTTTTTTCTTTTCTTTTATGGGCTAGAAGTTTCCAGAATAGATATCTGGATCCATAAGTAATATCAGTACTATTTACTAAGTATCTACAGTGTGCAAATTGAAGTGGGACTTGCTTTCTCCAGAACTATGTCACTATTTTGTGTGTGGCCAGAGCGTCTTGTGTATATGGGATGTACACCGACGTAATCGCAAGAGATCTGTTCTAAAAATATACTCTTCACCATCTATTTATTATTTGGAGCCGCATGGGCAAAACACATCGATCAGGCAACAGGATAGAGTATATACCATAATCAGTTAAACCCATCCATCCCTCAAGATCTTGTTTAGTCTGTATACTCTGGAGACGTATAAGCAAAACACATACAACATAGACGCAAGAGCGTAGAATATTTACATATATATATATATATATATATCAATTACAAACAGTTAAACTCATCCATCCCGGCCTCCACCTCAGGATCCTGCTCCGCAAGTAACATAAGACTCTTCTCATATACCCGCGTAGCCTCCAACATCCACGGGTCATCGACCTCATCGCCACTATTCTCGTCTTCGTCATCCCCACCCCCATAACCATTAGCAGCATTACCTCTCTCATTCGACTTTGTCAAACAAGAAAAAACTTGATATCTAGTCCTCTCCGCCAAACTCCGAATTCGCACTTTCTGCGTCTCCGTCACGAGAGACTGGCCCGGCTGTGCGCCAGGCAGAACGGCGCCAGTGAGTGGGTGCGTGCTTGTACACAGTGCTGCGAAGACGGAGTCGAGCTTGTGAAAGATGTTTAGGGTTGGTGGGGCATCGAAGGGGAAGGCTGGAAGGGAGGTTTGGGTCAGGCCTGCCAGGGTTATGAGGGCTTCGGTTTGGATTGCCGCTGGATGGATTAGTTAGAATGAAAGATATATTCATAAGAAAAAGGAGGGGAAGAAAAGATAGTAAAGAAAGGAATACATTGTAAAACAATATAATCCTCTTCTATAGCTCGGATGTATAAAATATGAAACTCACGTGTGGCCGACGCCCAAAGCGTATCAATAAGATTCTCAACATCCGCAGCAAGGTCTTGGTAGCTATCGTATTTGCGTTCCGAAGCGGGTGTATCCGGTGCGTCCATGCCCATGTCAGATTTCATTTTTCGGTACGTGACTCTCTCTATACCTGTGCTGATTTGGCCTCGGAGCTGGGTTTCTTCTTCGGAGCCCGAGGGGATGGGTTGGCTTCGCTGTCGAGGGAGTGATAAAGTTGGGGTCCATTGTGGTTGCGGGGTTGAGCGGATGATTATTGGGATTTCTATGTCTCCCCTATTTCTAGATCCGGCTGGGTGGGAGATTGGGACATCCTCGAACTCGACGTCGGAGTCGGAGTCGGTTTCTTGGTCGTTTTGGATTGAGGCGGGGGACATCTTGGATTTTGTCTCTGTCTTTTGATATGAATAGAATGGGTCGAGTCCAATGATCAGGATTTTCACTCTTGTTGATGTTTTTATAGAAAGAGGAGCAAAGAAAATACCGAAAGAGGTGTGGTATGCCAGTGGGATAGGGCTGTTCTTGCTGGATATATCGTGTGAAGCTTGGGTCTCTGGCCGGGCTTGGAGAATGCGATTTAGCCGAGAGCAATATCACATGATACAGCTAAATGTAGCCCTTGGTCTCTGATGATTTCAAATTGTTTTATACTTTGGCAAAGCTATCAATCTCATCCATAGTAAGACGTACAGTTTCTCCAGAGGTGGGATGTAACGCCAAGCGTTGGTCTGTGCGGATCCGGAATTGGAGGCATCTACGGGTTGGGTTGGCTATGACAACTACGGACAATTGGAACTACATGTATATATATAATTGGATCATAAACTATTGATATTGAGATAACTTGTATGTATGTATCTAACCTATTTTGAACCACAATTAGCAGATGCAACACTAAGAAGCACAATAAATCCCAACAAGACAGAAGCTCCAGTTCAGAAGGCGAGAAGATAGATAAGCTGGTGTTTGCAGTCATGGCATAACAGCGAGTAAAGCGCGTTTCGCTACTATGGCCCCAGCGTGTTCATCCTCGGAGCGACCATAATAATAAAAAAACAAAAAAAAAACAAAAGCAAAAGCAAATACTCACATGTACATAGGACACCACCTCGAACCTTTTATCCTGCCATCGAAAAAAGACACCCAGAACGCCATGCTATCATGCACTGGATCACTCAGGCTGTATAAAAAGTCAGCATCACCACTCCCACAAGACCAACCGAACAAGAAAGAGAGATAAGAAAAACCTACTCGAATCTTCCCCTTCCGAGCCTTAATCTCCGCCAACTTCTTCTTATCCTCATCAAAGCGCCTAAGTAACTCATTTTGTCTCTCCTTCCTCTTCTCCCTAGACTGGAACCGATAAAAGTCCTCAAGTCCCTCGCCCTTCTTCTTCTGCTTCTCAACAAGCTCCCTCATCTCCTCCTCCCTTGCCACAGAATTCAACTTCGGTCCATGCGAAACAGTAACGAATCCATCCTCATCCGGCACAGCAAGACGCTTGTGATCCTCGCGCTTGCGCGCCTCAGATACCTGTGTGAACGTAGTCATGAACTCATTCACCGCCCGAAGCAACGTGCCGCGATCGGGGTACTGCATGCGCTCGTGCGCGACGTACCGGTTTAGTCCGAGGACGGGGATACGGTCTGTTGGCAGGCTGTCACCCCAGATGATGGTGGTACCGCGCTTGGCGGCCTTGGTGGCGGCTTTCAGACTGGTTTCCATGCTGGGCTTGTCGGCGAAGATGACGACTGCGTGGGCGCCGCTCTTTTGCAGTTTGCGGTCCCAGGTTGAGGGGAGAGTGATGTCGTCGAGGTGACGTTCGAAATCGTCGGCGGTTACGCGCTTGCGCTTCTTTTTGGATTGGGTTAGGTTTGTTTCTGTGGTTGTTGCTGCTACGCGCTTTTTGGTCTGCACATCTTCAAATTGGACTCTTTCTACGCGGCCTGCGGCGAGTTGCGTGCCGAAGAGATGGCGGAGGTGGGCTTCTGTTGTGTCGATTGGGACATTGACGATGAAGAGGGAGCGGGTGGAATCTGGGTTTGGGATTCGGGGCTCGTGTGGTCGGATGTAGAGGTAGTGTGTTGCGGGTTTGGGGAAGAGGGGGGTTGTTGGGAGCTGCACGGGTAGGGTGGTATAACCTTCCACCTGCACGGATTCGACCTTCATTTTGAATGGAGGTTTGATTGCCAGATTGTTGCGTTGATTGTGCTGAACTTTTTCTGCAGATTTGCCCTTGGCACAGAATTTTGCCGGGGTTGTCAGAGCGGCGGTGAAGGCGGTGAACCTCCTAGTTAGGGCTTCGACTACATCGGCATGAACATAACTTGGAATCTTTGCTATTCTAACCTATTATCTATGATATGAATCGTCTAATGGTATAATATCATCGCAGCATCAAACCTGATGCATCATAGAGATCGTAACCCCGGAGAATTTCCCTCAACATCGATACATCGTTTCGACCACACCACGTCTAAGCCTTCTCAGGATCATTGATCCCGCCATTGGTGATAATATAGATTGCTTCACGCTCAGCACAGTCTTAGAAAGGGTTAGAACAGTGACAGAGCCCGGATAATATCGAAGTACTCACCAGGAGAATCTTGAATCTTCGCAACTCGCTCATCACCACGACCCTTACGAAGGAGCACACGAGTAGTGGAAGCATGAGCAAGCACATGGCCACCAACGGGCTTGCGACCATCTGCTCCAGCAAAGAGTGCACTAGCACCAGGGTCACTCTGGACCTGGTTTGTCTGAGCCAAAGCGTGAGCGACATCACCTCAAAACACATTAGGCCGCACTCACCATCAAGACACAAACGTTAAACTCTGCAGTCAAACCAAATAAGCCAACAGCTACTAAGAAGACGCAGAACCGTAAATCTCACCTTCAGCCATATGCGCTAGTTTCATCAAAAACTGATTCAACTTCTGCTGCCGATCCGCCAACTCACCACGCCCACAATAATCAACCCGGAAACAGTTCATGATACTATCAATAACAAGCAATCGATACTCGCCTCCGGCAAATGACCGAGAAAGCGTATTCAACAGCTCGAGCTGGTGCTCGCTGTTCAGCGCGCGCGCATAGGAAATATTCTCCTGCGCCGTATCCGGATCCATGCCAAATCGCTCGGCGATTTGGGCAATGCGCTCGGGTCGGAATGTGCCTTCTGTGTCGATGTAGGCGACTCTACCGGCTGCTCCGCCGGATTCTTTGGGTAGTTGGGCGACTACGGACATTGTGTGTGAGAGTTGGGTTTTGCCGCATCGGAATTCCCCGAAGACTTCGCTGATGCTCATGCTTTGGAAACCTCTGGTATGGTGTTAGATGGGTGTTGTACGGTGGCTTTAGCTTTGGGGGTGGGTGTTATTATACTCACCCATTTAGGATTGAGTCGAATTGCTTGCTACCGGTTGAGATACGGACGACCTTCTTGCGTTGGTGGTGGAGTTCCATTGCTGTGATGAAACCCGAGGCCGTAGGGAGGCATTTCTGAATTGCTTCTTTGACTTTCTCGACCTTGACCTCGCTGAAACCTTTTATCTTCAAGAGGGTTTTGCGGGTGGCGCCGTGGACGGACTGGATGAATTGTTAGGCTGGGGATGGCATAGGCTTGGAATATGCTTGAGGGACGAAGTGGTTTAGGGTTGAGGCACTAACAGCAACAGTGTAGAATCCATTCGCCTTCAGCTTGGTGATGTCGGCTGCGCCAATGCCATGGGCCTGGATGCCATCGATGTCCAGAATCAAGTTCTGTAATTGTAGACAATTCACTAGTTAGATTGGTACCTCGAGGGCATGCATGGGGATGGAGTTTATTGTACCTCATCATCGTCGAATTCATCACTTCCTACCGAGCCTGGCATATTGATGAGAGATGGCTATGTTTAGATGACTGATGAGGAGAGTGTAAGGTGGACAAGAGATGTGAAGGGAGACTCGACTCGACCTGAATGATCAAGGTCACGGGTTCGGACTGCTACTAAGCACTGAGCACACAGACACCTATACATTACAAGAACAAGATGATTGAGATATTTCTTTTTTAGACTCTCGAAATTTTCTCAGGACTCTTCCCATCTGGAAGTCCTCTTTCTTTCCAGTTGCAACGGTCCCCGAATCCAATTCCCCTCAGCTTCCAACATATCCTCTCAATGCCACACTTCATCTCCTCGTTCTCTCCTTGGCCCCATTCAGGAAAACCGCAACCAAGAGTCGATCGAAAACCAAGAAAGATAATCCATGAGAATAGACAACAGACGCCAATTCGTAAAACTTGAAAAAGCTCAGGTCGAGGACTTCGCGAAAAACAAAACCAAAAAGAACTTTTTCTGTTTGTTCGTCGTATACATGATAGGGTGATAAAAATAAAAAATAAGTAAAAAAAAGAACAAGCTCCAAAGGGGTGAAAAGGGGAAATCAAAAGCCGTTGTTTTTTAGGGTCCAGAACCAGACCCTCCCTAAAATAGAGGTCGTGATTTAAATATATGCAAAGGAAGAAATGGCGGAGAGAAAGGACCGATCGAGGTGTAGGGAAAATGACCGTAATACAGAATCAAGGAAGAAAAGAAACTCCAGGCATTCCTCCAATTGCAGATGCACAGTGGAGAGACAGGGCCGAACACATTTAAGCGACGGCAGTAGTAGGAGCCGCAGCAGGGACAGTGCTGGCCTCAGTGGAAGGCTCAACAGCGACGACAGCAGGGGCAGCAGCGGCAATAGGGGCGGCGGCAAGGGGGTCAGACTCAACGGGAGCAACGGGAGCAGCGGCACCCTCGTTGGTAGGGCAGTCGCGGGAGATGTGACCAGCCTGGGCACACTTGTAGCAGACCTTACCGGCGGAGCTGAGGGGACCACCGTTGGGAGCGGTGCAATCACGCGAGATGTGGCCGAGCTTGCCGCAGGCGTAGCACTTCATGGCCTGAGCCTGGCAGTCACGGGCGAAGTGGTTGGGACCGCCGCACTTGTAGCAGGTTGCGGCGCGGGGGTAGCCGCTGAATCCACCGCGGAATCCACCCTGGAAACCACCGCGAGCACCACCGGCGCCGCGGCCAGCGGCGGGACCGGTAGGGGGAGCACCGGCTCCGGGAGCAGCGGGGTTGGTGCAGTTGCGCTGGAGTGGAGTTAGTAATCGGTCTGGTACGAAACTTCGAGACCTGGGCTTGGAGTTCGGAAACGTACGGCAAGGTGGCCGGGCTGGCTGCAGTTGTAGCAGCGGCCGTTGGCACCACCGTTCAGGCGCAGGGTGGGGCAGTCAGCCTGGACGTGGCCGAGACCCTGGCAGTTGTAGCACTGCTTGGCTGGATGGTGTTAGAAAGCTGGAATGGCGGGAGTGGATATAGAGTGGTCGCTTACTCTCGGTGGTACGGGGCAGAGGGCAGGCGCTCGATTCGTGGCCTATATGAATAACTTAGAAGCTTGTTGTGGGTGCTATGACTCATGATCGAACATACCGGGCTGCTTGCCTATGAAATGAGATAAATTAGCATTCAGTTAAGATAAGAGTATAACCTCTCGGGGAGATATTCACGCACAGTTGTAGCAGAGACGCTCAGTGGAAGAGCAGACCTCTACCGAGGAATTAGTTTGACCCCATATATAGCAAGCTTCCAAGCTATACTAACCAGCATAGTGGCCAATGGTGCCACACTTGTAGCATGCGCGACGAGACAACATCATTCTGGCGGTATTCTATCCATCGCAAGTCAGCCCGGTGCCGGGTTTATATGGTGTCGCGTATAGCTCCGTCGATAAGCAGCGTCTTCCCCTCCATTGCCGGAATCTTCGAATTGTCGAATTGTGTAATGAACATACGTCGTCTGGGTTTGATTTGACTTCAATTCCATTATATATTGTATCCGACGTTTTCCGAGTCGAGCACAATCGAATTTGCGATCTCAAAAATTTCGAGCGAAAGAGGGGAAGACGTAGATCGGCGGGGAGAGCACGAGCTTGAACGGCGAAACGCGAAACGCCATATCTCACTCACCCTCAAAGTAACTCTTCTCAAATCCTTGTCAAAATCTATAGTATCCTCTTTGGTCAGCTTTTTTTTTTTTTGAGAACCCTTGGAGAAAATGAGGCACGTTTCTGACAGCCCACTCGAAGGGAAAAAAGTGGGACAAGGGAACCACACAGAAGAAAAAAAAAGCAAAAGCAAAAACAAACAGAGAATAAGAAGAAATAGGACTACTCACACTCTCAACAACTTCAATAACCTCAACTCCAACTTCTTTTTAAAGGGAATGCACACAAAGAAGAGAAGAAAAGTGGAAAAAGAACAAACTCGTCAAACGGCTTTAGCTCCCGGGCTTTTCCGTATTGCGTAAGGCGTTTATTTACTATTCTATACTCGACGATATAACTAGGATATAGGTAGTATGCTAATTCTATATTGAATGTTATGGAATAAATACCTTACCCCTACATTCCTACAGATCCATTCTCCCCAAAAGTGCAATGCAATTCATTTCTTCGTTCCAGATCTCTCCGCGAGATCCGACTGGTTACATCCTAATCTACTCTTCCCGCTCCAGGATGGCCGGTGCCTTAATTTCCCGTCCCTTGAGGAATTCCAGGTTTTCACCGCCCTGTAATGCATGTTAGTTGACAAGTCAAGATGAAAGAAAGAAGAGACATACGTAGCTGATCAGAGGAGAAACTTCAACACCAACGGCCTCGCCATCAGTGATAACAATACCACCAGCAGCCTCAACCCACCGCTGACCTTGGGCCATGATATCTGCACGGCTGGTATCGGGGTCGTCCTCACCAGTGCCGCGGGCGTTCTTCAAAGGAGAGAACTCGTCGTGACGGTGCACCTCAAGGGTAGCGAACTTATCCAGCGGGGTCATGGGGAACACGTCAAAGACAAACTGCTCCAGCTTGATGCCGTTAGGCTTCTCGGGCTTGACGAGGTTACCAGTCTCGGTATCGACACAGGCAATCTTCTTGCGCGCCACGTGGTGGGGCAGCTGGTGAGCCCAGTTCTCGATCGACTCGAGGAACCGGAAGGAGTAATAGTGGTTGACGATGTTGGCGGCACGGTACTTGAGGACGTCGGGCTGCTTGGGGTCCTTGGCCTCGGCAGTCTCCTTGTCAATCTCGGAGTACTCGACCACGTCGGGCTTGCCGTTCTTCAACAAGATCAGGCCCACGGACTCAGTGGCATTGCGCTTGCGCACCACCTTGGTGGCGATGTCGACATTCTTGGAGGCAGAAAAGCCAATGAACACCGGGTCAGCTACCTTGACAAGGCAGTTGTCCACTCCGTAGAGGTGGATGTGCTCGATGCCACGGCGGCGCATGTCCTCGCGCACACCGGAGACCACGAGGGCCTGGTAGATGCCACCGTTTCCATCAGGAGCCACGGCGGCCTATATTCAGGGTCAACAAATCTCTCCCTACATGTTTTTGAGCTACGCCCGTATACTACATACCTTGCCCTTGGTCTCGAGGAGAATCTTGCCGTCATTGGAGATACAAGGCAAAACACCCTGCTCAAAGATCATAACATTGCTCTTGTCGAGACCGAAGTAGTTGTTCTTCTCAAAGAACTCCTCGGTAGGTTTACGTGTAGGTCCACTGGTCATGATGTACCAGGGGATGACCACGTTCTGACCACCGATGAGAGACTGCAGCTTGAGAATACGCTGAGCCTGCAATTGGAATAGCGACTTCTCGCTCAACAGACCAATGTCAAAGCAGCCCTTGGGGGCAGAGCTACCGAGCCGGGTACCCTGTCCACCAGCCATCAAGACCACGGCCACTTTGTTCGCCGCCACCTCCTTCAGGCCAGCTTCGTACCATTTCTGAATATCTGAGGGGTCGGAGTCGAGGATGGAGGCGGAGGCAACTTCAGGGAAGGGCTCGAGGGTCACGGCCCCCTGCTCGGCGGGAGGAGGGTTGAGGGACTTGTCGGCCAGCTCGTTGATCCGAGTGGGGTCAAAGTTAGACAGCTGGTGGAAGAGCTGTGACTTCTCGACGGTGGTCAATTCCTCGACGAAGGCAAAGACATGCCCTTGTCCAGCATCTGTGTATTTCTTTTGTAGTGCTTGGAACTCCTCCACTGAGGGTTCACGGGGAACCTCTGGAGTGGCGGTGCCCTGGAACTTTCCAAGAACATTGGAGACAGCATCTTTGATTACGTTTGCCATTTTGGAATATTTTTGGGAAGAGAAAATAAAGAGGTGAATGGAGAGAAAGGAGAAGGAGGAAGAGGGAGGAAAAGTAAATAAAAATAAAAAAACGTGGGGTGAAGCTCCAAGCTGATTAAGTATTCGAGTTAACTACACCTTAAAATCCACGCCACACGGTACATGTGCTCCAGTTGCCTAATATGCTAATATATCCCAGACTATTACGAACCTGGTGGACTCCGGTTTATTTTTAGGGATCTGCAAAGGCGAATAATGGCGAGCTGTCCATACAAGAAAGTGGCTAGCGAGCGCCGAGTGAGACCTGCCCACTGAGTGGTATCCCACTAGTCAAAGCGGGGCCTTGGCTTGTTGCTACGGTAAGGGGCGAAGTCAAGTGGATATGTCCAGAGCATTTGTTTGACATAGAATAGGGGATATTTGAGTAACTATCGTCGATCACGATCATTGTACCGGCCTCGTTCTCTCCGTGAATCTCTTCGTGAATCCCGTTGTGGACTCCGGCTATAGGATCGACGACGGTACCGGTCCCGTCCATCCCGACGGGGGCTTCGACTCCCTCGATCTCGACGAACACGAGTGCGATCTGACGGAGCTTCCCGTGGAGCCTCACGGGGTGGAGCCGGAGCGCCCCTATTCTTGTTCTTGTCAAACATCATCCGATACCTAGCATCATCCTCATCGACAGGCGCATCGTCCAGCTCTCGGTACTGGCGTTTCGCTTCAAGATCTGCAACACCACCAAATCCACCCCTCTCTCGGCGCTTAGTGACGGTGGAATTGCGCCAGCTTTCGGATAACTTGGATACCTGGGATACATTAGCATATTGGTCTAGGCAATAGTGGTGATGAGGGGCTCTTACACTCTGTGAGAAATCCACATGTATCCGGTGATCATCGATTAAGACACCCTGCATCTTGAAATAGGCCTGTTCACAGTCCTTTTGTTCCTCGAATTCAATGAACGCATATTGTAGACTGTCACCGGTGCGCTTGTCCCGAATAACCTCGCAAGATAAGATCGTTCCAAAGCGGCTGAAAATAAGATTTAGATCCTCATCTAGCATTGGTTAGCACAATCTCATGGGGTTCCGTAGGGGAATGCGACAAACCTTGTGTGACCGGATTGAGCTTGCAAACAAAAAGAATATTCTCTGGTGGCTTGACGTCGGCGAACGGTAGATCTCCCACCATTTCCAATGTCAGGGCCTGCGCACGAGCCTCACGCTCACGACGCAGCTTGTCCATAGCCTCTTCATCCATATCATCATCCAAGTCCTCATCGTCCGCGATCCTGACCGTGGCCAATTGTGCTTTGGAGGGCACCGGGCTTTCAGGTGGTTCAACCAGATTCGGCGGGTCATCGAAGGGATCGTCAAGGACGGTAGTGTGACGAATGCGAATATCTTTCAACGGTCGACCTCGGTCGTCAATAAAGGATTCATTGATTTTCTCCAGGACATCGAAGCCCTCGACGACCTGGCCGAAAATCACGGCCTTGCCATCTAAATAATCTAGGTTGTCTCCAAGTGTAATGATGAATTGACTGGCAGCTATCCGTTGGTCGGGATCGTTCTTGGCCGGTACCGTGGCCATGCTCACCGTACCGCGTTCCAAGTGTTTCAACTTGCGCGACACCTGGAGCGGAAATGTTCTTTTCGACGGTCCGTCCAGCAGACCCCAGACTGAAGATCCTCCATCGCTCTCGGGTGCGTCAGGACCGAGCGGGTCACCGGTCTGGAAGGTGAAGTTTTTTTGGACGCTGTGGATGGGCGAGAAATTGTAGTACTTGAGCTTGCATAGCTTCAAGAAGCTAAAAGCACACCAAATGAGCTTAGTTTCAGGTTTCAGCAGACTGGGAAAGCCAAGGAATGGAGCCACTCACTTGTCACACGCCTTGGGTGCATCATCGACCAACAGGTCAATTACAATATCGCCCAGGGAGGTCTCTAAAAGCGCGCTCATGGCGGGGAATCGGGCGCAAGATACCGAATTAGGCGTTTAGTGGACAACCTTGGAAGGCAAACACTGATTTGGTAATAAGAAATAAGAGAAAGGTAGAGACAGGCAGAGACAGAGAGACACAGAGGGTGAATGTGAAAGTCCGGGAAATGTGAAATGCAAGAAGTTGGAGCTTCGACCAATCACCGCCCGCGGGGATCCCCCAATCGCAGGGAACTGAGCCTCTGTTTCTTTTCTTTTTCTTTTTCTTTTTCTTTCTTCTATTTTTCCTTTTTTTCTCCCTATTTTTACAAAGATTTTCCACGAATGGGTACTTGCTGCGTAACAGCTCTAGGGTTCTCCGGATGATCGACCCGGGAGAATTGTGCAACGGCGCTTGTCAATCAAGCTGCATCTCTTCCAAATGTCCCCGTTGGACATAATGGACATAACCTTACGCTTTTGAGATCGACGTGCAGCGGATCTTATTAAGGGCCTTGATCGACCCTGGGATTCCAAGTTTGAACTGTTTGTGTGCTTATATCCCTCATGCAGCAGCAGGCTCAGCCAAAAGAAGCATCTCTTGGCAGAAATTCAACAGTGGCTGATTGTTACTGGATGCCAAATCCTTGGAGAGAGACCAAGCCACCCTGTTGTACTGTTTCGCCTTCTCTTTCTTTCTCCACTGAAATCATGGCGTCTCGCGGCTTCCACGGGAGGTACACGGTCCTCCTTTCTAGGACAGTACCAACTTCCCCCGTGAGCTGTTCCACAACAGAAACGTTGGGAAGGGGAAAACGGGCGGCCTCCTGCAGCAGGATTTAACGGGTATCATCATTATCACAGACTAACTTCTTGGAAAAGAGCCACACACGTGGGATAGGATATGATCAATCCTGAATGAGCCTCTTGCCTAGACTTCTCCCGCCTTCTCGATTCTAGGGAGCAAAACTCCGGACAGCCAGGGGTTGCCTCCACCGTATCGTCTGCAACAAAAGCCAGTCTCAATCCCAATATGTGTTCCTGGCGAGTCAACTCAGCGTCAGCTGCGTAGCCAGGGCTTTCTCCTGACTCTAGAATCGTAATTCCCACTTCCCCCCGGATGTCGTGCATCGTCAAACCTTGAACTGCCGGACACTTGTCTACATACTTGCTAGAGACTCCATGGGGGTCTAGATTTGTATTTTGAAACCCCGACTTTGATTGCTTTCCCCACTGTTTTAATTTTTCCTATGTCTCTCGTGTCCTAACGCTAGATGTCTTGAGGCGGGTTAGAGTAAGGGTTTCCTATACTAATATTGGAGAACCCCTTCTTAATTCTTTACTCCATGTCATACTGTAACGTGAAACCCACTCTCCACATTTGCTCCAGGTAGCAAGGTGTGAACCTTGTAAGTATCCCAGAAGTTCATGCATCCCAGTCGGCACTTTTTAGATCCCCCTTTTTAGCCTTTAGCGTCGATCGTGATCCAGATCTGATGGATATCAGAGTCCATATACTAGGTAAGTACTATATCCCTTCCTCATTTTATGGACTTGATTTGCTTTTTCCTCCCCTTCCATTTTGATCTAGCTACGTATTGGAAGCGCGAAAGAACACTAGGATCGACCACGACGATCAGCCTCTTAGATCGTTGATCCCTGGATTTTTCTAGGGTGCGCTTGACTCGGGGAAGCCAACTCGTGCGCTTGTCAAAGTGACAGGTGCCATGAGAGATATTTTGCTATATTTTCTTTTCTTTTTTTTTCCTTTCCTTTTCTCTTTCTCTATTGAGACATTTGGAGCATCCTGAGACAGGCGTTTGTTTTTTTTCTTCCTTTCTATTATACTATATATATATATATTCTCTCTGAAAGACCGTGCGTTTGCAAGATAACATATGTTCCAGACCTCGACAACCGAGGAAGTTCGGACTATTTTAGCCTGCAGCTATACAAAAACTATCGAGCAAACATTTACGGACATCGGGACAGACTCCCCGGCGGATCGTCAGGTATCTGCAAACAGTAGTTCGGCGGTTGCCCGTTTTATTTTCTCTATCTCTTTGGATATCCTGAGATACACCAAGTTTGTGACTTTACCGCTTCCTCTTCTAAACATACAAAAAAGAAAGAAAAAAAAAAGACTCCTTCAAATTGGCTGAAACACTACCTACCGGAGCCCTCTCTGCCTGGTTCTCGTCATGGTTATCAGGTCATGTCCGTGTGACGTTACCTTGTGAAACCTCTTTTTAAAACGCCGGGGGACAATTTTCTGTTCATATCTGGGAGCAATTGGGGGCAACTAGGGCCAACCGGGGCTAACTGAGTGAATCTGGGCGGAACTCTGCATATCATTTCTTAGGAATAGAATAATAGAATAGAAATACGAAACACTCTAGTAAAATAATAATAAGATAAATAAGAAATAGGAAATAAAATCGGAAAAAAGAAAGGAAAAAAGAAAAGAGACCAGGTCCAGGGTACTTTTGGCCTATGTAATGTGTATGTCTTCTTCTCTTGGATCTCAACACACAGACAGCATCGACAAAATAATAATAATAAAATATATGGTAAAAAAAAAAAGCAGGGGGCAGAAATATCGCACTATGTCTATATATTCTATATAAAAAAAAAGGCAATCAATCACACCGATTGTTACCAAAACATGGCTTAAATCTAGCCCTATTTCCCAGAGACATCTCTTTCACTTTCTACTTTCCACCTTCTTCTCAACATTGACTTATAGGCATTCACTGTGAACACTTCTTTTGGATATTCCAAGGTTCTCTAATTTGCTGAACAGTGAAACGGGTTATTGTTCTTTGCCAATATCATGGATCACACATACGACAATCTGTCTGGACTAGACCAAGCCCGGCATAACTCAACCATTTCTATGGCACGATCCATGCGTGTGGCTAAACAGGAGCGCAGTCTTGTTGTAGAGCGAGATGAGAAGCCGCGGAAACAGAGGAAGCGAGCCCTAGTCGCGGTAAGTTGCTCTCTCTATCATGATCACCCGGCGTTTTCTAACCCCTAACTAGTGCAATCGATGCCGGAAGAGAAAAATCAAGTGCAACGGTGACCTCAACACTGGCCTGGCTTGCTCCAGCTGCCGTAGTGTTGGCGCTACTGAATGCCAATACATCCGAGTAAGTCCGAGTCCACAATATCCACAGTGAAAGAGTCACACTAACCTAGTTTCTTTTTACTCCCTAGGTCAACTCTCTGGCTCCCGAAGATGCTGCTAGAGAAGCAGCTAGGCTCTATGCAACCAAGGGCCAGGGAAGGCCAATTCTCATGGGCTCCCCTCAAATGCGAGCTCCATACCAGCGAGAAGAATATGAACTGGATATCCAGTCCAACTTCTCACGACCTGTCGGCATGGAACACTCCTATGACGACCAGTCAGCCAACTACCACGGCCAGGCATTGTCAGGGTACACGCTTTCTAACACTCAGGGAGCAATGCTCGACTATGGCACCGCATGGGGCAACCGGGCCTGGGATCTTAATGGCAGATCCAACGGCGAGTTCTTCGAAGGACAAAACACCAACATGAACCAGGCTGTCTACTCCTTCGTCCTCCCAGGTCAAACCATGTCAACTGAAATGCCCCAGTCAACAGGTGTAATGACAGCGTACACAGATGCTGTAGACCGCACCCTCCCAACACCCCCAACCTGTCGAAGCCAGCCCCAGCAAAACATCAACCTCTCAACCCTCCCAGACGGTCTCTCAGGTATGACCCTAGCCGCTGATTCAAAGGGTTGGAACTCGCGGTATGCAACCGGCCCAGATGGGCGGGCAGTAACTATACCCACCGTCCCAAGCAACGGTCTCTACAACATTAGCCCCTCAGCCTCTGCACGCATCAAGTCAACCGACTCAGACGACGGAACACGAGACCTCGTCTTCGGATATATCCCCATGTCCACAACAGAAGATCCCTCCCCACTCCCCGCAGCCACATCCTCATCCATGGCCACCTCCGCTGCAAACCCACCTTACCCAGTCTTGGACACGATAGAGAGCACTCTCGTGGGCGAGTACAACACATCGGGGCGCAATTTTTCTCGCGATAGCAGCGCGGGACAGCGCCTACTCACGCTGACTTCTGATTGTGCTCCTGATATGTATGGATATGCCGGCAGTGAGCGCAGAAAGTCGAGAGGAGTTGTCGCGGGTGATGTGCGTTGCTCCGCACCGACGCTTGTTAATGGCTTGCCCTATACGCGTGTTCGACATGCGGACTCGGCAGTTGGGCTGCCGTATGGTTTTTTAGCTGATGGCTTGTCAGATTATGGGCGGTCGGCTGATCTTCATCGGTCTCCTATTTCATCGTTGGGTCATCAGGGGGCGTATTGAATTGACTTCAATCTGTCTTGTGGTGTTATTGTATCGAACGCAACGTGTGTGTATACCTCCCCCGATGAATCCTTTGGTCTTCGCCGTTCTCTTCTTTTCCTGGTTGGTCTCTTGCTTGGTTTCTTTCTTCGCTACAAGATACACAAAAGAGATACCCATATCAAGGCTGTTTATGTCTGCCTTTGTTCTGCCTATTTAATGTCTTTCTTATGTCTGCTCTCTGTTTTTTCTTTTTTCTTTTCTTTTCTTTTTTTTTTTTTTTGCTGTTTTCCGATTTGGTCTTTTGCAGTTTATTCTGTTCTGTTTTGATTCATTGTTCGTTCTGTCGTCTTTTTCTGTCTGCCTGTGTTCATCCAAAAGAGAAAAAATATCCATCGGAAGGGCTATGAGGTGCTGTCACACCCGTCCAAGATTACTCCCTAATACCCCAGAGTGGCTTTATGCAGTGATTTATATCTGTTGTTCCGTGTCTGTTTCAAAATTATGTCTTTTTTTTTCCCATGCCATGTGTGTTTAGTCTTGTGGAATATCTTGTTTTCTATTACTACTCTGAGGAACTCTCCGGTTTGTGATATGTAATATCCATGTCTTGTGTCTTCTAATAATTCTTCAAAGCGTGGAGGGTGTTTCTTATTTGCCTTATATGGCATATCTGAAAGTAATGTCTTTTATTTACCCCATCTGCCCTTACTCGAGTATCTATATCTCCATCCAACGCCTAGTACAACCTCCCAGTTAACGACCATATCCCCTAAATAATACAATACATATTCTAAACCTCATCCCCATGTATCTTCCATCAAACTCAAGGATCAAAAGCACAAACTAGGGCTAACCATGTGCCCTGCACCCCGAGACCAGCACCGGGATCCTTCCTAATTAACCATAAAGTAGCACACAAATCTGTACATCGGCGAACTCCTGACTCCCGCCCTAAACCAGGATGCAGTGATACAATGACTCAACCGGCCATGCCGTATACAACCCTGACATGGACGTGTTCGGGTACTGTCGGAAATCCTACGGTAGTAGATATATATCTACGCATTTAGTCAGACGACCAGTAACCTAACCTCAACAAGTCCATGTGGAATTGGAATGTGGCATTTCCATATGGGAAATGGCATTTTAATGGGGAATATTGAAGGAAATGGAATTTGTCCTATGTTGTGTAATCTACGCCATCGTACAAGCGATCCACCCGAGGGATATACTTATACGGCCACTCCCGACTAGATTCCGTTCGAGGGCTTGTTATACTAGATTTGATAATTTGGCTTGGGAAGTTGGTTCCTGCATTGTACCTGCTGGTTTATTCTTTTTTTTTTTGTAAAAAAAAAAGTCGGATGGAGTGACTGGTTGGCTTTCAGCTGGGATGGCTGAAGTGGGATTTAGATTGTTGTTATATATATAAGCAGACACTACATATTTTGCTTACTCTATATGTCTGGATGAAGTAGCTCCATTATTGCAAAATCACCATAATTAATCACAAGTGTTGGATTGCTCGGGCAATGATCAGCTGCAACATTCAGCAGGTTAGTATGAGTCTTCAATGGCCCTAAATTAGGGCTTTAGCGCCTTGGGCAATATCCTTCAAGTGCTGTGACCTAATGCATTGACGGGATATTTTCCGAGATTTTATTTGAGAAATGCAAAAGGAACTTGATTAAAATTCTTGCGCCTACTAAAATTTTGTTTTCCGAAAATGAGGACCAATCGCTCACGCGGCGGTTAGTATTTCTCTTAATAGACACTCCCTTGCCCATACCCTACCCCAGTTGGTTCACATATAATTATATCGAGATATTATAAACGCCGGCGTTTGACTCATAGGAGCGTAGACCCCTATAATATGTACTTATAATCAAGGACTTTCCGCCCGTAGACACCACACTGCACTGATTAAAGAAACCATGACATCCAAACTCAAACCCCTCGCTGTATTCAGCTGACAATCCCCCAAGCCCAGCAATACATCAAATCCAGCAAGAACCTAGGGGACGCATAGCGCACGCTTTCCGAGGAACCATGCATTGAGTCCGACAGAACGACAGTCATCAAAACCACGTTTGATTTTATACTCAGAATCGCAACTGAGCCCGATGGCTTAACAGTCGAGATGACGGTAATTGAAACTCCTTCTTCCATTCCTGAGTCATTAAATCTGCTTAGATATTACCGCATATTCTCAGAATATGGAACTGACTTCCTTTGGCGAGCCGTTGAGGATATTAGAGAAGATGAACAAGGATACACCGAGTCAGAAGAAGAGCTCGTCTCCTTCCCGTCTTCTGTGCTGGAGGTGTACAATGCATGGGTAGATCAGTGGAGCAAGAACTGGGAGAAGAGAATTAAAGATATGCAAGACTATCATGCCCCTGTCTTCTCGGATAGAATAGAACAGGTGACAGGTGGCATGGAATGTCGCTGGGTATATGTCGGCTTGGCGCATTGTCTTTTTTTGTCCTGTTGGAAGTATTGAGTACACTGCTGATTCTACAGATTATCTGCTTGAACGGGACAAGGAATCTGCTGTGACGAAGAGGTTCTTGGGGGATCAGATTGGGCTTTTGGCCACGGGGGTCAAGGGGCTGCCATGATCATTTCACTCTTTTGGGTTTGTGTATTTGATATAGCGGCGTTGATATAGGCAAGGCGAGGGCTGACCGTTATGTCAACCGAGTTAGACATGCTTCGTTGTGTGAACTGTGTACTCCGCATTGAAGTATAGAATATGGAGGGGCATGGGGACATGGCTTGATATAGACTGAGCCTAGACTACGCCGCGGAGGGTCTTGAGGCTACAGTCTGCAGATCCAACTACACCAGATCTAGACATGGCCCCGTACAAGTGTACAAATGTCCAAGTACAAGTACAGCTACAAGACCGCCAGACCGAGTGAAGAGAAACAAGTAAAATGTAATTTCATCCCGGGCAAACAGCCGAAGCCCGGATTCTCATAACTCCGGCCGTCTTCACGAAGACTGATGATCCCCTCCCCACAAAAAAACATACACACAAAGAACCACAACACTGACGCCCTGTTTGTAAATTTCCATGGGGATCGCCAGGCCATTTTTTTTTCTCTCGGGAATCACCAGCTCCAACAAGCACAGGAAGAAAAAAGAGTATCCGTCCACGATCTTCACCATTCAACGGGCATCATTTTGGATTTTAGTCTGATGTTCGCTGAAAAGGAAGATAAACCACTCCCCCCACACACGACCGACCGCACCTGGGTCCGGACAAGCCATAACCAGGTGGGAAACTCCAGAGCCAAAGCCGTCACCGCCATAATCTTTTCCATCGCGCCATGCCGCATCATCGGTCCATGTTGAATCGTGCGAATAGTTACAGATGAGGCGTTTAATCCTTGTTCTTCTTGGGGCCCTTGACCTTGGCGATACCGCGGAACTTCTTGGAACGGTTCTTCCGTTGCTTGCCTGTAGTGGGAGAAAGGGGTTAGCAAACAAGGATATTATAACATCATGTTTTTGCGATTGATAGTCGCAAAAACGAACAGAAAGGATAAACATACGCTGCTGGCGGGAAGCCTTCTCGATCTTGCTGGCGGCACCGATACGGACGAGACGGTAGTGGGGCTCGAACTTCTTGAGGGCCTCGGAGGAGTCGTAGACCAGAGCGAAGCCGGTGCTCTTACCACCACCGTACTGTGTGCGGAAACCGAAGACGGAGACCTGGTCCTTGTTGGACTTGTACAGGTCGGCCAGCTTCTCGCGGAGCTCGTCCTTGGAGACGTTGGGGCGGTTGGGGTGGAGGACGTCCCTAGATATTCGCGAAAAGATGTCAGATCGGTGTTTTCTGGGGTTTCGATGCTTGTTTCTGTGTGTGTGTGCGTATTGCGAGTTCCGATTGTATTCCTCTTTCTCTTTCTTTTTGTGCTGGGTGGTTGTCGAATTTCCATGTTGCGCGCCTGCGATGCATTTCCCACACACAGATCCAAAACGAGGGGAAAAATCAGGGGGGTTCTTACACGACCATCTGCTTGCGGGCAAGCAGAGGGTTGCGGATGAACTTGCGAGTCCGCAGAGTGACGGGAGAGTCGGCCATTTTGGTGTGTGCGTTGGATGGAGGAAGTGTCGACGGGGTCTCTTGAGGATGTCGAACTTTCAATTTTCGTGTGGTGTGGGCTCGGCTAGGGTAGACGCTAGCCTAAATAGGGCAGCTGCCTCAGGCTACAATGACTAAGGAACTCTCTGCCTGAGGCGGAAAGTGTTGATCAGCCCTTGCTTATCTCATTCCTGACTCATCTACTCTCTTCGCCCGGGCTCCAATGATATCTGCCGCATTGATCTCCTGCGATATCAAATTCATTACTATGTGCATTCAGCAACCATGACCGACTCTATTGATAAATTAGCAGCGCAATATTTTCAGCTGGTCGAGCTACAGAATTTGGCCCTCCCACCAGGCCCTGTGCTGATCCAACCAGCCGTGCAAGCAGCCTTATACAAGCGCATGTTCGACGAAAATGCAGTCTTCCCTATCCCACCAGACAGCTACCGAAGCCGAGTGCTGAAACAGATTCTCTCGCGCATCGAGGAATCAATTACCAACCCCGAGGAGGATGTATGCTTACCCACCTGTTTAAATCCTCTTGTTTTACGTCTTGCGTCTTGCATTTTGCATTTTAAAACTTCCTATCTTTTCCTCTTCTATCCCATGTACATCCACCTGACATCAATGCAAAACCAAATCCCACTTTTTATATTCCTTGATGTTCCACCTATCTAACCTCTTCCCTTCCCATGAACACAGGAGATCAATGACGATCTCATGGAAAGCTGGAGCACACTAGTCTCCCAGCCGAAACCCTCAGCCCTGCAACAAGCGCAGCAGCTGTCGTTAGTCAAGTACACAGCACCAAAGTCCAGCGCAGGAACATGCCCAGAGCGCACTGTGACGACCTCTGAATCCCGCGGCCTGATTCTTTCCGGTGGAACCACCGGAAATAGAACATGGGAGGCTGCTCTGCACCTCGGTTCGTTCTTGGCGTCTGAAGCGGGCGAGGCTCTTGTGCGCGGTAAGCGCGTTATCGAATTGGGTGCTGGCACGGGCTTCTTGTCGCTTGTTTGTGCCCGCCATCTTGGTGTGCGCTCTGTTGTTGTTACTGATCGTGAGCCGGCGCTTATTGATAACATTCGTGATTGTGTCAGGCATAATTTGAATGGGCGGGAGTCTATTCCTATTTATCCTGCGGTTTGGGAGTGGGGGACTCCGTTGGTGAGGGAGGGAGATCTTGCTGGATTGGTTTCTGATGAGGACGAGGAGGGAGCTGGGTTGAGGTTTGATGTTGCTCTCGGTGCTGATCTGGTAGGTATTTCTGTGGGCTGTTTACTTGGCTTTCGTGCTTACATGTCTAGATCTATGACACCGATCTTGTTCCTTTACTCCTATCTACTGTGCGGGATCTCTTCGAGAACTACCACATTCAAGAATTTATCATTGCTGCGACTCTGCGCAATGAGGATACTTTCCGCACGTTCTTGAATGCCTGTGGTGAGTCTTGAGTTCCATTCACAACGTTGATCGTCATGACTTATGCAGTGCTAACCATTCACAGAAACCAACTCATTCGCTATTGAAACCTTCCCGTTCGAATCTACACCTTCAGAAGACCAGACGGGTTTCTTCCATTCGACCAGCATTCCAATCCGGACGTATCGGATTTCGCGGACTAAATAAACAGCCACTTGAACTGCGTTTACATCACGAGGTAATGAGTATGAATAGAGAATGTGATATCATGCAAATGATACAAAAGTTAGTGACTGCATGGATCTTGTTGCTACTGTATATAACTAGCCCCAAGGGAACTCGATGCAAAATTGTTCAACTCAATCTTCTTGACAGGTAAAACTCCAATGGTATTGAGGTACTCAATGAAGTCCAAGACACAGGATCCTGTCTATAACATACATTGTGAAAGGACTAAAGAGTGCATATATCATCTAGACAGGTTATGAAATCAAAGATGAAAGCATGGGTATCATCGCAACTCGCGCCATTCCAAACCTGGAATCCAAGAAATGCAACAAAACCGTGAGAGCAGAATGCAAAAGTAAAAATAAAAATAAATGCAAGATTAAAACGAGTGTAGCCGCAAAAAAACAATAAATGTGCAGGTATTTAGGTTGCGAGGAATCTAGCAATTCTCTTCAGCTAGACTCTCCCGCAGCAGGTTTTCGTCTATGCTTTCAGCATGGATTGAGATCGGTGCAGGAGGTGGAGGTCGCAGGCCCATTATCGGACCCTTCTGGTTCACACCTGGATATCTGAAGCGGAGAGCTAGCGGGTCAACTGCTTTGGACGTAGATGTAGATGTAGAAGGTGATGATGCCATAGATGTGGTTGGCGAGTTTGTCGGATCTTGCGAGTCACTGTCGGCTGAGACCGGTGCCACACCCCAGCGGCCTAGGACCCAGCCTCCCATGCGGCGACCTAGCGTCGTAGTTTTACGAGGTCCAAGGGTTGAGGTTGAGCCAGTGCTAGTGCTGTCCGTGGATACTATGGATGCTGTATCGGACTTGGTGGGGTTTCCGGCAGCCATGGAAGCAAGCAATGATTGGGATGTGTGCTCTGAGCTCGCTGCACGATCGGCTGTGATGGCTGGGGCTGAAACCACAGGGGGGGTTGACAGAAGCTCGACACTGGGTGACAAAATGCGTCGAGGGATCCGCATGCCGGGATGCCAGTCGCCCATTCGCTTGTGGCGAATGGTGGGGGTATGTATGTCCATTCCAGCAACGGAGACAGAGAGCAAACTGTCATGGGAAGAAGATCTGTGCAAGGAGGAAGGCTGTACATGCATGGTAAAAATTTCGTCGGTGGTCGCCAGCGACTCACCCATGGGCGGAAAGTATGCTACCGATGGAGATGGTTCGGATTCTTCTGGGATAGCTGGCTCTCTTGTGGCATTATCGCCCATGTTCGAGAAGTCTTGGCGGTTGCAGAGATCGTCTTCATATGCGGATAGGTCGTCGGGTGCATCGGGGTGATCAAATCCACCCATTGGCCGGAATGGTATATCAAGCCCCTTCAGGTTCCGTGCCTGCATCAAAGGCGAAGAGAACACGGTGCTTTCAGGGCTGGTGGGCTCAGAATAATCGGCCCCACGTTCAACACGATCAAATATCGATGATGTCCGGAACGCGGACCGAGGAGAGCTTGCCAGCGAGTCCGAAGCATGTGATTGTGAGGACCAGCGACGGGAGGATGAATGAGGTGGGATGGATACAGAGGTTTGTGATAGAATGGCTGACATGGATGATCCAGATGATTGGGAGCGATGAAGGGCTCTTCGGGGCGATTGCGCCTGTGCCGCAGAGTGCATTGCTACCGGGCTCCCTAAAGCGGGGCGGCGTTTCTTCACGCGACGGTTGAGTGTGCCTTTCTCCTTCTTCGTAGTTGGAGCTGGACTTGGTGTGTGGAAATGATGATGAATGTGTAATTCCTGAGAGACGCGTCGTTCTTCCTTCGCTCGTAGCTCCTCGCTCAGCGTGGTCGAATGCCTTGGCTGTGTATTGTCTTCCTCATCGACACCGGCCAGCGGCTGATGAGAGATAACCTGTTCCCGTAGGTTCTGTACTTCTTCATTCGAGCTCTGAAGCATGTCACGTAGCTCCATGATCCCAACTTGCAGATTGGCGTTGTCTTGCAATATGTCCTTGACGAAACGAGAGACCACGTTTGTACCACCTGCGTTGCGGTTGAGTTCGGAGGCGGCAGCGGCACCCTTGAGACGCCCCGCTGCATTATCTAGCTCGCGCTCCACAGCTCTCTTGCGCTCCATACGTTGGACGATGTCTGTGTGTCGATCCCTCTCCTCGCGTGCCTCCTTCTCAATGCGGTCGACTTGATCATGAAGGTCTCGCAGGGTAGTTTCCGCTTGTCTCCACCGTTGGACAGCCGATTTCTCGTCTTCATGCACTGACGCAAGGCTCTCTTGGAGCTTAGACTGCTCTGTCTCCATGAGAGCTAGTTGCACCTCTAGTTCTGCGGCACGTGTCGCAGCCGCTGTCAGCCTTCGCAACTCGGACTCGGTGTTCTCCAGAGTTCTAGTTAGGGACTTGACATGGTCGTCAGACTCGGCGACCGCTTGGTTCAGATTGTCAAGTTGCTCCAATAAACTGCGATTCTCTTCGATGATACGCGCATTTTCTGCTTGCGCTTGTTGCTTTTCACGCTCTAGATCGTCAATGCTGTCGACCAACCGATGACGGTCCTCTTCCGCTTCGGCCATATAACTTTCATGACGGTGGAGCAAGGCCTGTAGGGCAAAAGTCAGTGATGATGCCTCAAAACATGCTGCCTGAGCAGTATAATCATGAAAGGTAGCCATGACGGACGCCAACACAGTGAGAGAGAATAGGAGATCGTGATCCGAGGGAGGCCATCTTCCAAATGATGTGGACTCTGCACAAGGTATGCAGAATGTGCAATCCGAGTGGTATAAATGAAAGGGCAAATTTTTAAAAAAAAGCAATTAGATACAAAGTGTTTTGTGAGGAATGATAAATTGATGTATCAAAACATGTATGGCTCAGCCAGCCGAGGAACAGCTTGGCGTCTTGTCATACCCAACCAACAGCACATCATTTTGGGCAGCTTTATTCGAACAAGATACGTACCTGACCCAGCCTAGCAGCAGTCTCCAGATCCTTCTCCAAGCCCTCGAGAGCTACATTGTTATGCTCTAGTAAGGCACAATCATTGCGGCCACAGCAGCAGCGTAGGGTGGTGGAACCGCTGGAATGGGTAGGAATGCTGAGGATCTCAGCGCTATGTGGAGGATCCATTTAAGAATGTGGCCCCTCGGGGGAGCTGAGTGTGTGGATAGACCTAATCATCAGAGAGCCTTGCAGCTTCGAGGTAACACAGACTATCACAAACTCCATTTGATTTGAGAAAGCGGAGATCTCGAAATTCAGCTGGGATGAGATAAGCCTCCAAGTGTTGACGAGGCCTTACCGCTTTTATATTGCTGCGTCTCACCGCCTCTAAGTATAGAAATGAAGTTGACGTCACAAAGAATTGTATACAACAATGCTCCTAGTACTGAGGTAAGGAGGTGAGAGGTGTTATTATTATTATAATAAGCTAAGAGGTTCTTTAGGGAAATTGAAGATATATTCAAGTTTAATTAAACGACGAAAAATTAGGAATTAGTCACCAGTGAACATTCAAAAGTAATCCCCAAGGGACTCAATCATTCTGACTAAGAGATACGTACAAGTTAATCTGACAAAAGGAAAATCCGGGCAAAAGGAAGCAGAGAGTCATGAAAAGAGAATTAAATCAACATGAAGCATCTGAGATTGGTAGCTCCCTTCACAAAAAAAGGAAGATCAGTGAAGAATGGAAAAGAAGCTAACCAGCGCCAATCAAAGCAGAATATCATCCCGAACATTAATAAACGCCCCAGCGCCGCCGTCTTCACTGATCTCGTTAACCAGCACTTCAGTTTGCTGGTATAGCCTTTCCAGTGCTGCAGCAGATGATTTGCCCAATGAGACTATGCAGTACCGAGTTAGCGTTGTCGCTCGTAAGTAGAAACAGAAACAAAGAAACAGAATAAATAAGACCAAGCAACATACCAAGAATAGCCGAGTTCAACTCTTCGGCCACAGCCACCCGCCCCTCGGCATCGAGGTAATGGCCATGCACAGACCTCTTCGGATCAGGATACGCCACCAATGAGAAGATATCGTCCAGCAGCTTCTTATCACCGCCATTCTCATCAGTCGGGTAATCAGCACGCAGCTGCTGGCCATACTGCACTGCCTCCGTGAGGAGCTGGTTGAACTGCGCGACGACCTCAGGCTCTTCGGTGTCCATGCCGTCCGCAGCCCAGCTATCGCCATCTCCGTCGTCGAGCTCCATCTCCTGATCGAAGACGGCGTGCTCGTGCGAGTTGGAGGATGTTGAGCCCCGGCGCTTCGTGGCGGTTGCTGCGGAGAGTTCGTTGGACCGTCGCATCATTTCGAGGAACTTGCGACAGCGTAGTTTGAAGTGGATTTGCGGGTGGTCTTCTAGGACGTTGGAGTAGTAGGCTTTGGTATGCTTGAGGGCCTTGTCGATGTCGCCGTCTAGGATTGCGGACCGGATTTCTATGGGCTGTCAGCGGGGGCTTGGCGCTGGGAGGAATGTAGAGGTATAGACTTACTGTTCCGGTTGATGGCTTCACGGTCTTCTTCGACCTCATATTTCTTCAGTGGCTCATTACGGCCGTTCTGTAGGGCCAGTGTTTCGGTGGCCACCTCTTGTGCGAATGCACGGGCTGTGTCTACGTAACCGTCATGGGCTAGGAACTGCGCAACTAACTCTTGCAAAAGTGTCGACTCGTCCAACGGTGGTTGGAGACCAGCCGTGGATGTTTCGTTAATCTCTGATAGGACGTTGAATCTCTCTTGCTAGTAGGAATTAGCCTGACAACTTCTGAGTGTGTAATGCGGACAGCACAGACCTTGACCATGCCATCGATATCAAAAACGAAAGGTTCCTGTCCAAAGTTCGTTTTGAGATGTACTGGCGGTAGTTTCTTCATTCCGACAGACGGGAAAAGGTTCGTATTGCGCAGATCGTGAAACGCATTTCCTGTCAAAATCAGCCTAAAATATCCCAATCACAATCTACAAAAAAACCTACCCAGGAAAACACCGTTCTTAGTGAAGAACGCAGATCCTGTAGAGAAATTGACACCACATCCGACTGTATCGCCAGCACCAAAAGTCGGTCCATATGCTCGGCCCTGTCCTTGACTCTCACCAAAAAACGACTTCCCGTCATCACCATGGTAAGCCCAGGATTCAGTCTCCCAACCGGGAAGCCTTTCGACGGACGCCTTGGGGCTAGAAAACCCAATCCCGATCATACTAGAAAAGAACAGTTAACTCTGAAAATCAATATCCATCGAGTAGCTGATTCACATACCCCTCCTTCGGCTTTGACTCAATCTTCACTTCAAAGTAGTAGATCCCGCACTGCGGCGGCATAGGGTGGTCCGCGCGCAAGGCGGCAGCTTCATGGTCATGCTTGTGCATAGGACCAGTGTAGCGCACATCGAAGTTCTCGTTCGACAATTCCAGACCGGAAAACTTGTCTACAGAACTCCACTGAGTGGGCAAAGGCATGAGGGGATCGGCCGGGGCGGGCGGTTCTTTCTCTATGATCTCATATGTCATGCCGCGGTGCGATGGGGCGATGCGGGGCAAGTGGACATTGCTGGAGGAGGCGGATAGGGGAGGATTGGATGTTGCAGATGAGGGATCTCGCTGTTGGGCAGCGATCTTAGCGCGGTGAGCAGCCTCGAGACGGGCGATGTAGCGGGAATTGCGGAGGTAGGATGGGGTGAGGATGGCCGGGGTGTCGGTGAGGCCTATGCCGTGCGGAAATTCGGCCGAGCATAGAAAGCCGACATATTTGCGAGACCAGGGAGGAAGTGACTCTGCTGAACCTGTTTTTCTCCAGGCGGAGTTCATGTGCATGTCTGCGGCATCCACGCCGAACGGAGCCCGGTGGACTCGGCTGCCGGACGGGGGGTAGAAGATTGGGTGGGAGTCGTTGAGGAGATGTGAGAAAGAACTGGAGATTGGGGGAAATGCGTTACCAGATACTACTGAGGCGTAGGAGGAGCGGCGTGGGATGGAGGAGATGCTGGGGTATGAGGTTGGAGCTCGAGCTCCACCGGATGGGGGGAAAGGAGCATCGGCCATGATGTTCGCGGGTCGCCCCCCAAATGATGCCATGAAATCAAGGCCACCGTTTTCTGCGTTCCTGTTTGTTCGCTTCTGGCTTTGGGGGGTTCTCCACACTTCTGATTTCGTTGATTTCGTTTTGACTAAGGTTGAGGGGTACTGTAAGTGCGTGGTAGTAAGTATTAGGCCAGTATAGTAGTCTGAAGTGCGTGCTAATATAGCAACCTCTCAGTACATGATGACTACCCAGGTGGGTAATGTGCGTGGGAGTAAGATCTGGTTTGGATACAAAAGTGCGTGGAAAGTAAAATATAAGTAAGATAATGCGTGGAAACAAGGCGCTCACGGCAGAAGATCGTTGCGTGACAGGTCCGAAAGCAGCAGATCTTACCACGTCGCGACCTCACTATTCTATCGAAAGAGAAATACGAAGCCGTCAGATCCAAAACTCTATAATAAAAGAGACGCGTAGAGCCTAGTAATAGCGAAATAACTAGTGAAGAAATCACGAATCCTCTTGCATAGATTGCGGGGGAAAGGGAATCCGGATATTATACGGAGTAAGGATAAGAAGGAAAAGAGGGGAGAAGAATATAATGTCACGAGCTAGTGTGGACATGGACAGTAAAGCTCGGCTACTGTACTACTAGGAGTCGGGCAGACCAGGACTTTGTCCAGATGTATACCTCCAAGTACTAGGTACCTAGGTAGATCCAAGCATATAGCCCTATACCATCGAGTTTAACCAGAATTTGAGCCAAATTAACTGCGTTATGCTCCCAGAGCAAAGATCCCCGAACAGAAGATAGAAACATAGCTGATAAACAGCAAAAACAAGAAGAAAAAAAAAGGGCTATAATACAGAACACACATACCGAGTGAAATTAGCTAACAACCCCGTGTACATAAAAAAAAAAAAAAAAAAAAAACCAAGCCCTTCGTACAGAAAGGCCATTAGCCCTAAACACTTCTTCCGACGCCAAACCCAGATCCGACATAAAACACAAAGAAAAGAAAGAGAAGAGACGCAAAGTCTATAATTACAGCATGAAAACCACATCCGAACTCATCACAGTCATATTCAAGCTGTTATAGCAATGGCCGGCGACGAGGGCTCCACGAGATGAGAAGCAGGGGTGATATCACCATCTCCAGAGTTGCTCTTCTCACTGGGCACTGCACTGCTGCCATTGGCCGTGTCAGTGCCGGGGGCATGGAGTGTGGGCTTGGTGTCGCTGTCGCCACTTTCCATCGCTGAGACCTTGCCATCGACCGAGTCGTCGGACTTGGAAATACTGGGTGTGCGCCAAGATGGGAGTTGCCACATAATGCCGGTGAAGCTGCGTAGCTGCAGGGGCTTGCGCTCCCATTTGCGACACGCAGCTCCGGTGCGGTCTAGTGCGCGCAGACCGGCATTGATGGCTCCCGTATTGGCTTTTGGTCCCAGACGCTGCGCGGCCGGGATTTTCGTAGCATCGCCTTCCTCACTAAGACAGATATGTTAGTATTTAATTGTATTCTTCTTTTTTCGGCATTGTGGTGCTGCATTGGAGGATGTGTTAGGTTTGCTTACAGTCTGGGTTTCTTCTTGGGGCCAGGGCGTCCCCGTGACTTTGCAGTAGGGTCGGTTTGTTCTTTTGTTCTTTTGTTGCCGGGCTTGGGACCCGGAACCCCCTTCCGACGCGGTGTATCGCCTGCAGTTGCCCCTGTGGCAGGTGTAGAAATGGCGTCGGCGTCGGAGCCATTGTCGGCAGAAGATGGACGGACAGGAGGGAGCTCGGAGGATGAAGCTGGTGATGAGTCGTCGTTGGTTTTAATGTTGGGGGTATTATTTTGGCTGAGCCTGATCTTGGGGCTGGCAAACTGCTGGAGGGTATCCCCAGATAGCTTGAGAACCACCATCAAGGAGTTGGATGAATTCTTAGCTCCAGCGCGAGAGCGACCATTTGGAGTGGCGGCGGGCATGATGGATGATGGATGATGGATGATATGGGGGGGTCGGGATTGCGCGAGGGTACCGGATATGGTTGGATGGTCGAGAGGGGAATTTCTGGTGACGGAAGTGTAGGCAATTCACCGTGACGTGTGTCTCTACCGCCCGTCTCTTATAGATGTAGAAGAAGTATGTGTAGTCGATGGCATAGTCCGGAGTGAAGGAGGGGAAAGGGGAGGGGAAAGGGAAAAGGAAAAGGGAAAAAGGAAAAACAAGGAAGGGGCGAAGTAAAAAGGGATCGTGGGCCCTCTCATCGTAGAAAAACTCATTCAAGGTGAAGCACAGGGGATATGTTGAAGGTGTGGACTTCGGCCTTGTACGGTCATTTTCGAATGTTACAAACTTGGAAGCCACTTCGGGACCAACGGGGAGAGCTTAATACCCGATTGTGACAATACAATACATTACTGATATACTTCGTTTTCCGTTTCTTTCTCTCTCTTCTCGAGACTTGGTGATTCATTGGAATGTTGAACATCTTCAAGATCTTCAAGATCTTCAAAGTCATCTAGGCATTTCTTCCTCTTTACTTAGACAGAAAACCGACAGCCTAACCCATCTCCAATCTACAAATAACCCAACCCTAACCCGTTGATGGATCTCATTCCACCCGCTGCATCCCGAAAATAACTCACTGACCGCATGATGTCTCGAGAGATGTGCCCTGTTTTTTCTTTCTTTTTTCTTGAAGCCTTTTACAAACAGAGAAACCTCACATCTCTTTGAGATCAAGTCCAGGTGGACCCATTCGCAACAGATCTGGTGAGGGTATCACGAGTCTTCCCTCACGAAGCCCCGTTACAAAGTACGGGCACTACGGGTCGCCACTTCGGAAACTTGAACTTCGATTAGTCCACGGGTGAACCAAAAAGAATTGCCAAATTACGCGACTGCCAAGGGATCGTCCAGAATAAAGCACAAAATAGCTATACACTTGTCGATTACAAAGAATTCATGGATATAATATCTTGAAATATGTAAATATTAACATCTGACCTCTAGTTTCAAGTCTACACCTGAAAATCCAATCAATCGCGCTTACTGTCACCCTCAGCCTTGCGTCGTTCAACCACTTGTGCCACGGCACGTTGCACCTCAGGACTGGACCGCACCCCGCCGAGGATCAGCCCTTCCTTCATACCCCGCCGGAGTGTTGATACACTCTCACGGTCACCACGGAAGGGTGCCAGACCCATCTGCAGCGTCCGCGTCGCTTCCATATCTGTGCTGCGCGTCAACTGGATCAACTCTCCGATCCGCTGCACAGTCTGCGGCGATATCTTATCGTTCCCATTCCCATTCCCGGCAACTTTGGCGGTGGGCGGTGCGGCCTGTGAGATGAAAATGTGCAACATGATAGAGGCGCGGCGTGCTAGCGTCAGGATCTGGAAAGGGAGGAGGTAGAATGAGTTTTTAGGGAGCCAAGCTTGTAGCGCGACGGGAAGGTATGCGGTAGGCACGAACACAGCCTGGGGGTGCGTAATCAAGCCGAGTTCGAGAGTCAGCATTGCGGCGAATGTGTAGAATCGCCACTAACAACGGAGTCAGCTTGTGCAATTGATACTCTTTCGGTAATTATATTGTGCACTCACGTAACGGCCCCAATTCGCCCACCATAGCCAGTTAAGCACAAGCGTTGTGATAAACCCGCCGATATACTGCGGAACAATCGACTTGACCAACGAAGTCATCAGGAAGTCGCGCATGGTCTTCTGCTCGCCCCACCCGAGCATATCTGTCCCGAACCGGTCATACGCAAATCGCTTCACTGGGTCCACCAATGTTTCCTGCGCCTGTCGAAGGTACAGGAAGTAAGCATCGGACCCGCTGTCCAGCCCAGCTTTATCGGGGTGATATTGAGCTGCGAGCCGGCGGAATCGGGACTTGATTGCGCGTTCATCGGCAAAGGGTGATACACCCAGGGCTTGGTAGTAATCGCCTGCAAGCTGTACCTGGTAGAAGGTCTCGTAGAGCGTGTAGAGGAGGTAGCTGGTGATCACGAAGATGAAGATACGGCGACGATGGCGCTCGTACCGCGGAGTCTGGGGGAGTGGTTTGGGTTCACCCGCGCGTATGGTTATGCCATAGTAGACACTTTGTAAGAATGATGTGGCATACTGTCATTCATATCAGCTTTCATTCCTCATCTTGTATAGCTCCGCATCGCGCTCCACTCACATTGGGGAGAAAAGCCCATCCGAAGAAAGGCAAAAGCGACGCCATGTCGAGTAAATCAATATCGCCTAAATAATCCCAACTGCACCATAGCAAACAAAAAACCAGAAAGATAAAAGATAGATCTCTAAGCGCCACTTGGCGTTTACAACAATAAGACCCCCAAGAGCAGTTCCCCAAATAGTCAGGCCCCGTCACCGCCCAACCCCACCGCCTTCCCCTCTCGTCATACCAGAAGCCAAATGAAAAAAAAAAAAAGTTCTCGACGCCCAAAGAAAAAAAAGAAGCACCTCAATCCCTCCACATCGACACGACAAGCTCCGTGGAGCGCCCAAATTGCCTCCACGATGGCAATTGACGCAATGGAAATCGACAACCTGCCGCTGCGCACAGCGGACGCAGAACGCAAACGCAAATCCAAAAAGGACGCATCCTCATCCGCATCACCATCCAAAAAGCGAAAGCAAGCCCCATCCTCAAAAACTCCACAAATCCAAGACTCAAATCCCGAGTCTCCCTTCACCCTCACAACAGCAACCCTCTACCTGCCCCTGTCTCCCATCTCCATCTCGCCGACGCACGCGCTGGCTTCGCTGCTGGCTGAGCATCTCTCGCCGCTGCTCCTGACCTACTTCCCCCCGCTGAAGGGCGTCGTCTTGGCTTATTCCAATGCCTCGATCTCCAGCAAGCCGCCGGCTAATCCTCGCGCTTCCTCGGATCTGAACCCGCAGCCGCTTACACTCGCCACAACAGCGGACGAGTACGGTGTCTTGTACGTCTACCTGACCGCTACGTTCCTGATGTTCCGGCCGAAGCGCGGACAGGCCCTCGATGGATGGGTGAATGTGCAGTCGGAGGGATTCCTCGGTGCTGTAGTGTTCAACTTGTTCTCTGTCGGCGTTGAGCGCAAGCGTCTGCCCTCGAACTGGAAATGGGTTCCTCCTGGTGAGGAGGCTGAGGCGCCAGCTTTGACCGATGACGACTCCGGCTCTGATAAAGATATGGCGGATTTCGACGCCGAGAAGGAATGTTTCAAGCCTGCTTCGCTTTCTGCGGAGGAGATCGCGATTGAAGGCGAGGAGGATGATGAGTCCGCTCACACCGGTTACTTCCAGTCTGTTTCTGGACACCGCGTGAGTGGTTCTGTACGCTTCCGTGTTGTTGATGTGGATGTCATTCCCGGTTCTGAGCGGGACCGTGGGTTCCTCAGTATTGAGGGCACTATGCTTTCTGTCGAGGAGGAGGAGAAGCTTTCTGAGTCTGAACGCCAGGGGCAATCTTTGCCTCCGTCTTTCTTCCCAGCGTCTCAGAAGGTCTCTGGGTCTATCCCCGTGATGAACGTCCCGGCGGCGTCGACGGTGCAGGAGCTCTCGACTGTGGATGTGCATCTTGATGCCAGCCCCAAGAAGGAGAAGAAGGAGAAAAAGGAAAAGAAAGACAAGAAGGAGAAGACCGAGAAGAAAGAAAAGAAGTCCAAGTCTTCCAAGTCGAAGAGCAAGGACGAATAAATTCGCTCTGTATACATGTCTGCATGAGCACCGATATCATACATCACTGTTGACTACATCCTGGATGGGCGTTCCGGTTTACTTGTTCTTATTTTCCGTTTCGAATTCGAATGTGTATATGCCAATTGAACATTTAAAACACTTGATTCAAACTATTTTCCGACAGCTTATCCATTTATATCCAAACTTCAAAACCCCCACATATCTCAATATCACCATCAGACCTTAACAGCTAGAACATCTGCACCACTGACAATCTCTCCTTTCTGCAACATCTTCCCAATCCTCATCAACTCCGCAGACTTAACCATAACCGGATCAACCCCCATAGTAGCAACCGCCACCACCGTCTCCCCAGCCGTATAAAATGCGACAAACTTCGCCTCCCCCTTCTCCTGCAGAATAACATCATCATACCCGTTAACCGGATTGCCACAGTACCTCAACTGCGCTCCAAGCGCTGACCAAAACACCGGAATAAACGCCTTATATTTCAAAGACGACAGCGGCCCACGCTGCGCATGCACGATGGCACGCGCAGCCGCACGTCCCGAATTTTGCGCGACGTTCCAGTGTTCGATGCGGACTGGTGAACCGCCAGCATCAGCACCAGGGCCGTGGTAGGGATACGTTGCTATATCACCGACTGCGAAGACGGAGTCTTGCAAGCCTGGCACGAGGAAGTGGGATGTTGTTTTGATTGAGCCGTCTTTTTCGAGGGTTATGGATTTGTTGTCGCGGAGGAAGTCGGTTGCTGGACGGACACCGACGCCTAGGATGACGAGGTCGGCTGGGAGGGTAGTTCCGTCTTTGAGGTGGACTGCACCGACAGTGTTGGTGTTTGAGGGGGAGGGTGTTGCGTAGCTTACGTTTGCTGAGAGGTTGAATTTGATGCCGGCTTTTTCTAAGTTTGATTGGAAGATTCGGCCGACTTGGGTGCCCATTACGCGCTCCATCGGGGAGGTTTCCATACCTACTATCGTCACGTTGTGGGATTTTGATAGTGCGTTGCCGACTTCCATGCCGATGAAGGAGCTGCCGATTACCACGATGTTTCTTTTTTCTTGGCCGGCGGCTGTGAGGATGGACTGCACGTCTTGGATCGTGCGGAGGGTGAAGATGTTGTTTAGTTCGCCCTTGAAGCCTTGTAGTGGGAGTCTGCGTGGGACGCCGCCTGTTGCTAGGACCAGTTTGGTGTAGGAGATGTTCTGTCCGGATTTGGTGGAGATGGATTTCTGTTCGAAGTCCACGGCTGTCACTTCATCTGTGATGGTTTCTATGGCGGCTTCGGCGTACCACTCTCGTGGACGCCATTGGATCTTGGCAGGGTCTGTGATTAAAGCTTTGGATAATTTGGTTCGATCTATGATTAGATCGGGCTCTTGGGAAATGACTGTGATCGACCCAGGGTATTTTAGCTCGCGAAGAGCTTGAATAAGGCCAAGAGTTCCACTTCCTCTGTTTGGTGTTAGTATGAGTATCTAATTATCCGAATAAGAGGTAATGTAGAAACATGTGCATAGGACGTATGGGATATGAAGCGGGGACGATCTGGCAACTCGAGATCAAGCGGCACTCGAGCTGAGGATGGGCGGGTTCCAAACAAGCGGTATGCTGCCAATCGTCGCCAACGACTACCACTTGGCCAAATGCCCGCCCATCCGTACATATACACTGACCAGGGGGTTGTATCATGCGAAACGTGCACAATAATGAGGTAAAACAAAGAAAGTCTGACTTACCCTCCAACGACAACAACCTTCTCCTTCGGCTGTGACACGCTACATCTGACAACTGGATTGCGCTGTCCTGCTTTAACATCTTCCTCTTTGGCAAGGATGTATACACCATCTTCTCTTTCGAAGATTTCGAACTTGTTCAGCGCGTTGGGAGCTGGGGCATCTTCAACATCGCCAGTTGCGACATTGTAACAGGCTGTATATATAGTATGTTATTAGCTCTTCTTTTCTTTTGGTTGAACAAAGGAGATTCAAACAAAGAGAAACTCACCTCCATGCCAGGGACATGTAAGCCTTCCATCTCCAGTAACAACACCATTCTTCAGCGGTGCTCCGTAATGCGTGCATCGCGGACTTAGGGCATGGACTTTATCGTCCAGCTTGACGAGGAGAACCTTCCCATCTTCAATGCCTTCGATTTCGGCCTCGATCTTGTCTAGAGGGTTGAGGGATGCGAAGGAGGAGATATCTTTTAGTTTGTATTCTTGAGACATATTTGATAGATTGGATAGATTGCGCTTTGATTCGATTGAGTTGAATGGAGATGAATGGGTGCTAGATATCGAATAGATAGTAGAGTAGGAGGAAGAAGAAGAAGAAGAAGAAGAAGAAGAGGAGGAGGTCAAGAGTAAGCTGGATATGCGGGGTGAAGGAATATGGCGTAATGACGAGAGTAGACAGTTACACCGCCGGGATACTTGGAGAGATGACCATGGACTTAGACGGTACATGTTAAAGGGGGAAAGAAAAGAGAAAATGGAAGAAGAAGTTACTTAAATATGTTGATTTCTTTCTTTCAATCCATTGACTGTAATGCTTTGAAGATGTGAGTTACATCTATGTTGAATATACCTGAAGTATACAAAACTCCCATGACATCACTTGATAAATGAATCCAACCAATCACCGGCAGGGTTTTGTCATTGATCTTCGTCAGAATATCTTGTTTTAGTATTGACGTTGAGCCAAGATAAAAAGATAATATCGAATAAAAATGAATCAGCAAGTTCCTAGAAGCCATACACTATCTAACTAGCCTGCACTACAAACTTGAAAGGTAAATGAAGCGAGATGGTCTAGTTGACAACTAATACTAGATCATTAGTACAGATTACAAGGTGAATTGAGTGTAATTGTTAAGAGCGACATGCTTAAATATTCAATCTTTACCCCTTATAGGTTGTATATTTACTGTGGTGCAAAGATGTGTACCCGAGATAAATAAATAGTAAATGACAGACCTCACATGCCCTAGCTAACAAATGACCCTTTCATAGCCATCCAGTCCGATACTCAGAATGGTATACACACGTATATCTTGAAGTCTGGACCCCGCGCACCATGAGCAGACAGCTGCAAGATCAGATGATGCTATGCGGCTGAGCAGCACAGCCAATGCCAACTACAACCCGAAAGGCAGATATGGTTGAACATCGCTAGGGTGGGAGTCAAAAAACAGGCATGACGCTGTGGTCAAATTGCTACTCGATTGGGGCGCCAACTGAAAGGACAATGGCTGGACAGGTGCGGGAGCGGGCAATAAGGTACAGTGTATGATCAAATCATGGAAGTCTTGCGACGAAGGGCGAAGGGATAGTGTATGCCACAAAGTAATGTGATCAAGGGATGTACAGAGGTATAGATGCATCAAGTCTGGACTTCATAGAATCTATGATATCCGGCATAGTCAAAGCTACCCCAACATGGTTGCACCGGTCCCAAACATCCGCGACGGCTCCGTTTTCATTTAGCGCGAACGAACCGGAGTCACCTGCCTTAATAACTAGACCGTTGAACACCGATAGAAAGATATCTCTCGGTTTCATTACTTTTCATGTCAAATAATTCCTCCAAGGCTGAATTATACAACTACCATGACATCACTAGGGGTTTGTCATCTGCAAGAACATTCAGAATAATCAGATTGTATTAACATTCAGCCGAAATAGAATAATGTCCAGGAATAAAATGAATGTGCAAGGTTCCTAGACGCCATCGCTCTGCGTCCATACATATATAGACAATGTAAAATGCCAACAGTACATCCATATCTCTTCAACTTCGATAACTATCCATAAAGCATATCTCAGAACTTTCGCGACGAGCGTCTCTTCTTTTGACTGGAAGGACTAATACTCACTTCCACCAGGTGCTGGAGCCTCCCCGTAGAAGCTCGGGGTGGACGTCCAGACGAGTGAGGAATGTCCTCATCACGTTGCGATTTCCCATACACTGCAGATTTGGAGCGCTGTGATGGGTTCGAATTGGAGATGCTGGGTTCAGGTGATTCACGTGGGCTGGAAGTGAGGTCGATCACTTCGGATGCCTGGGAGGCGGGGATTTGGGAGGTGGATTTGGATTCATGCACCCGCTGGGAAAGTTTGGAGCGAGTAGATGCGGCGGGGGACCCCGTTTCAAATGCCGAAGGGAATGAGGCTTGTTTTTGAGACTGGGCATCCTGCTCGGCACTCATTGGTGGGTTGGGAGAGCGCGAATTGGATACTCGTGGGGAGTCAAGTGGTGAGAAATTGAGGTCCAGGTAGGAGTGCTGTACACTGTCTTCCAACCGCTCGGGACTCTGATTGCCTTCACTGTTGTTGTCTTTATTGTTGTCGCCTTCGCTGTTGTTGTCGTCGTCGTCGTCATCGTCGTTGTCGTCGCTGTCGTCGCTGTCGTTGTCTTCGCTGTTGTTGTTGTTGCCGTCGTCTTTGTTGTTGTCGGCATCGCTCGTGACGAGTGAATCGCCTGGCTCCGATGGACCATTCCTTAATCTGTTTAAAAGACCTCTCCACGATTCAGAAGAGCTGTTGGGAGGCGCATTTTCCTTCTCTTTCCTCGTATCTCTTTTCACAAACAGAGAGTCAGAATCAGACGCACCATCGTTACCATTACGGTCAATGGTGGACAAGAGTGAACCAGACTGAGGACCGCTCTCCCCCGACTCGCCAGGCGGCACGAGATTTTCTTTAACAACCTGGCGTTCATGCTCTTGAAGGTCAGACATTTCTTGGTCCTCAGGATCATCGGCAAAGGATTGATTTGCAGAAGCATATGACATCGCGGAAGGATCCTCGTCCCGGCCGACTAAAGCAGATGGCGTTTCTCCTCCGATGAGAGTATGGCCTTCAAGCTCGCGACTGAGCTCAACACCAGGGGTCATTTGCTGCCAGGATCGAGCAGAGTGAAATCCAGTGAAAGAAGGCGAAGGGATTGGAGGTGTAATACTGCGCTCATCAGACCCTCTCTGGACTTGGATCTGCGGCACACCTCTGCCAGGAGTTTGTTGGATAGGTTCATCGGGCATTCCCGGGGATTCACGCGGGGACTCAAGACTGCTGACTTCATTTCCAATGGTGACAAAGGTTGTGTCGTCAAGGTACATTTCCTCAGAAAGGACTGGTTGAGCATTCGGTACGGATTCTTGAACTACAGAGACACTTGGACATGTAAGCATGAGCCATCAATCAGAGTTTATTTCACTGACATGCTACCTTCTCGAGTATTATTCTGGTCCTCAGATTCAGCACCCGACTGTGCTGCGGGTTGAAGAAGCTTCGGATCGCTGAGTTCCGCAAAGGCAAGCTCCCGATAGCCGTCGTCCTCTCCCTCGTCATTTGCTAGGTCTGGTACTTCAAACTTGCTGAATTGACGGGGCTCGTAGTCATACTCGGATGCTGAACGGGGCTTTCGGTCTCGCTTGGCCAGTAGTACATTAATCACTCCATGATCTTTAACAGAGCGCACCTCAGCTACTCGGTACTCAGACATCTGAGGCTGCCAGTTCGTGGCTTTGGACATGTCTAGCTGCCGGAATGCAATGATTGCGCCGACCTTCACTTCGCTCTCGGCCAAATCAGGCACAGAACTTATGTCGGCAGGGATCGCAGGTAGGTCATCGAAGGTAGATTTTTCAGGTTCAGGAGCATCGTCATAATTCATCTGATCTCCTTCAGCTTCGCCTGCATAATGACCCTCATAGTAGGGGGCAGCTTCGCCTTCCCAATGACCCTGATAATGCGGATCGGCCTCACCTTCGTAATGACCCTCATGATTGGCTTGGTTATCTCCGCCTTGGTATTGCTCATCATGGCCGTAGTAATTCCCATTTTCATCGTGTTCCTCCTGTTCCTCATATTCTTCGTAGACCTGAACACGCTGCTTTCTCTTCCGTTTCTTGTTGGGGCCCTTGAGCTCACGGATCAATGCGTTGGCTTCTTGGTCCCAACGTTGAACAAAAGGATAAGGAGGCGCGGTCATATCAACTTGGGGGTAGAGACACTCGACAGCACGGATGACAAGCTTGTTTTGCCAATCAATGTCGGACGCATCTTCGTCCTCTTGCATCTGGTCGGTCTCTTCTTGGGTGTCTTGCTTAGAAGGTTTGTTTCGGCGCCCGCATGCACTAGCTTTGGCAGCGAGCTTTCTCCGTGTTTCCTCTTCGTCTTCCTTGGTCTTCGGGGTTCGCATTCCGAGAGACCCAAACAGCATGCGTCGTGAGCTAGCTATGTCCAGGGTACGTCGGTTCGAAGGCTCCTGCTCCGGCTGGTCTTTGCCGGGCACTTCTTGTGAAACAGGGGTCTCTCCGACGGCAGATGCGGCAGGTGGGACATTTTCCTTCTCCGAGGTCTCGGTTACATCAACACCATTACCCGAGGCAAGATCGCGAAGCAGTTTCTGGCGCTTGGCTTCGAACTCTTTCTGATCCCGTTCTTTCTTTTCTCTCTTTTGCTTCTTGCTAGAAGATTCAGCAGATACCTGTTCCGGTTCCACAGGTTCTTGGGGTTTCACAAATGGCTCCGGGTTAAGGTATTGTTCCGGAGTATGCCAGCCTCCGTGGCTGCTCTCCCACTCCCGCAATGCATCGAAGCCTGCTTTTTCGGGGAGAGCACCAAGCTCCTTGAGCTTTGATAAACGGCGGCGTAGTTTGATACGATTGTTACTCTTTTTGGTGCGGATGGACCCTTCACCAGGAGCGCCCACAGAAACTGGTTGCACTTTTTTGACAGGCGCGGCGGCTTCCTCTTCGGAATCCGAGTCTGATGAATCGGAATCTTCGGAGCTTGAGGATGAATCAGAATCAGAATCAGGTGCCTCTGCCGCTGGCTCCACCTCGCTCGAAGAATCATCATCGGAATCATCATCGGAATCATCATCGGAGTCACTATCGGAGGAAGACGCAGACGAGTCGGATGAATCAGAGTCAGAAGTTTCAGCAGCACTTTCCTCCACCTGTGGCGCCTGCGGAACCTGGGGAACTTGTGGGAGATCAGGCATATCCTCGTCCTCCTGCTCATCTCCCTTGTTGAACCTCACAGCCTTGGATGTCCTGGGGGATGAGTCTTCTGCGCGAGACCGCTTGCTGGAAAGAGATGAGGCAGCTGCAAGTGAACCCTTGGAAGTTGGTCGCTTTACTATCGAGGTAGCACGTAGTGGGTGCCCACTGGCATTCCGAGTCTGGTTTCTGATGTCAACAAATTGAGAAGGTTCTTCAAAGTCCTCTTTGAGCGCTTGGAGTTCGCTCTCTAATTCATCTTCCTCGATTTCAGGCATCTCAGACATGTCCGCTTCACTGTCAGATTCCGCAGTGTGGTCAACAGGATGGCGAATAACAGTGGCCATAGATTCTTCATGCTCGGGAGGCACAATAGAAAGTTCCTTTCCGAACCCGGTGTTTGGAGGCGGAAGCCACTCTCCATCACCTTCCTCGTCGGCATGTACTTCGTCGGCCACAAACTCTGGAGCGTGCTCCCAGCCAGAGAAAACCGTGCGTCGTTTCTTCCTTGGGGGTATGGTAATTGCAGGTCGCGTAGAGGTAGTTCTTTTCAGGAACGGTGACCCAAAAGGCACGCCGTCGATCAGATGCTTGCCCTCGGCAGTAATTTGGTGGCGACCACAGAGCCTTCTGGTCCGAAGATCTGCTAATTGAAGGGCGCGGATACTAGAAGGTGAGAAGTTAGTTCAGTGTACAGTATTAGAACAATCATTAGATGCACATACACAACTTCGTCTCCATCTCGGAGCAACCCATCAACCTCCATAAAATGAAGGCATTCCGAGCCAGCAACTTCGACGACGTAATCTTCCAATCCCCACTGGCCACTGAATTCCGCGTCAAAGATACTTGGTTCTGTTTCTAGCGGCACAACTTCATTCACATCCTCGAGTAGTTGTGCAACCGTGTACCCGCCATTCGAGAAGGCGATGTTCGGGGTGCGAGACGATGCGACAGCTGCTGTTGATGCCGGGCGTTGAGTCCCATACTCGCCTAGTACAGAAGTAGACGAAGTCGTCGTCCAGAGAATGCGCGTGACCGGCAGGCCATGCCGTGAGATAACAAGGTGGAGACGCATGGTGGATGGTCAGTCGCGAGCTAAATCATTGACGCGGTGAACGGACTTTTTTCGTGTTGCTGTTGGGAGATTTCAAGTCGAGTACTCGGTAATGTTTCGGTGCGGGGTTAATCAAGTCCGATCTGGTCTAACGGAGTTTTGATTAAGATACAATGTGAGGACAGATGCCCATAGGATTGGACATGAGCTGTGGAAGAAGAAAGCAGAGCTCAATCCGCGTGGAGGATGCGCTAGCCGTTTTTGGATTAGCGCACATCATGTTCCTTTTTATATACATCTTATGCCTTGCGACGTCTTTTTCGGTAGTCTTTTTCGATGTCTTTTCAGATGTCTATTTCCCCCAGTTGTATCTAGCTGTAGATAGCTATAGAAGAAAACGGTTTAAAAATCTGCAAATCGACAGTTTCTATGTATAACCTTAGACTGGGCAGATGCCCAGGTGCCTTCTGATTGCATCAACCTATTCATACATAACTAACTCTACTTAATTACCTAACTAAGTATGTAGTAATTTCTAGTAATAGAGGATCTGGAACTTGTAAACGTTTTCCTCCCGCACCTCAGCCATTGATTCTCTTACACATCCTCACCAAGGATACTCTCATCACGTTAATAGTAAAACCAACATGACATCTCAATTCGAATACCTCACCGACCTTGATGGGACTAAGATGACGCTTGATGCTGTTACCGAAGAGGTGTTTCACTTCCCCGCCCAGACCTGGGTAATTGTTGAGAAGCTGAAGAGGATCCATATCGGTTGATCCCAAAAGATGCCAGCAATGGTATTGGAGTCTCAGACACTGTAGCAAAGTTCCTTTGTCGTCCCGCCGGTCCCGGCAATGAAGCCAAGTTCGCCTTCATGCGCATCCACCAACAAGTACCTAATGCTGGTACCGAATTTAAGAAGGCAAGCCTTGGGGCTAGCCGGCTGTCGAGGAACCAGAGAACCGAGAACTGATCGCCCTAAAGTATTTCCTGATACACGGATGTGAGGTCGTCCCGAGACTACGGGGCTATTAGTAAAGCAAGCAGAAGGAAGACGACCTAGTTCCTGGGGGATTTGTTACCTATGTTGTCTGGGAGAAAGTTCCTGGCGATTCCTTTGATCATCTCAAATTCCGGCTTCGGCCCTTCAACGAGAGAGAGGCCATCCGTGACAAGTTTCGTCGGGTATTCACCTATATTTCAAAATAGGGGAGTATTATCTAACACTCTATAGGCACATCTCCGGGATTAGATTCCCATATCGTCCTGACGAACCGCAGGAGTGGCAAGATCGCTTCTTTTATCGATTTGCACTTGCCCCCCCAGACCGGAACCCCGGTGCTCTTATGCCAGGCATCGAAAGAAACAAAGCAGATTGGAAGGAAGATGAGAACGGCTGGGTGTTGCAGGAGGTTTGGTCACACTGAGCGCTATGATATGACGAATGCTACTTTTCTTGCCCCTTTGATTATTAACTTTGACTTTGGGATAAGGTGCGTTCAAACTATATGGTCTTTATCTCACATAGCCATAGCACCTACGTGGGCATATATACTGAAAACTTTGGCTCTTGAAGTTTGGCTCCCACAATATCATAGTACCGGTAGCCTTGTGGTATCCCCTTCTGATTGCCTTGAAATAAAGGATATGTCGACCTCTTGCTGGCGGCCGTTGTACCTTGCAGGGGAGTGTGAAATCCATTGGGCCGAAATGTGACGAAGCTTTAAGAAAATATACAGTGTTAGACCAGGTCAAGAAACAATCACTGTGACCACTCTAAGTAGCATACCCGATAATTTACATTGATAAACGGGAAATGGATATCATGTGTGAGATATCCCCGTAAAAAAAACCTATGTCTGTACTGGCCTGATGCACACTGAATGATATCGGCTTCATTGAATTGGGCTCATTCTTCAGACTAAGTGTATTTCAACAAATTATCGCATCGAACAGGCGCTACACCCGATGAGTTCAATTAAAGATCCCTTAGACACTAACCCCTCCATAGACCAAGGATGAATTTCAAGAACAAGAGATATTAAAAACACTTTTCATCACTGAAATTTGATGGGGTATCGAGTTCGAAGGTAGCAATAATGCATTTTGTTTGATGGGTAATGCCATGAGTGCGGGAATAACCACTGGCAAAGTACTATGAAGCTCCAATTTATTTCAAACCCGAACACTGAGCGTGAAAGAGGAGTAAACATGACCAAATTAGTGAAATCAAACCACCTATTGAGTCAATTAGCCTCAAGGGTTTGAACTTCGCGGTACAGGCTTCCGATTAGGAACACCCAAGTTCATGGGGCGAAGGTTATTCCGTGAAGGCTGGCGTTGCACAGCTTGAGGGACGTTCAACTGATTTCCCGCAACAGGCTCATATTGCGGCGGGCTTTCTTCATCAACGGTGTTCCGAGGAAGTTTCATCATGCTCGCGGGACGTCTCACGGGGGATGCGGGAGGCGATCCAGATGGTGACTCCGGGGGTGTGGTAGGTAGCATGTCGAAAGACTCTGTGGAAGCACGATTGTCTCGACGAGGCGCCGAGGATCCTTCTGCCGCGGGCTCATCCTCAAGCGCCTTACCCGGTTGGGCTGCGGACTTGGAATCAGTTCCAGATTCTACTGTGTGCTGTGATGAGGCGTCTGGTGGGTGATACTCGCGGCGTGGTCCATCCACTGGACTCAAGTGGTCTCCCATAGTATCCTCGTAACTGGGTGGTGCGTCATCATATACGTCTCCAGAATTGACTGGTACAGGCTCGCCGGTTGGCCGTGGTGGCATGGGTGGTCGGCTGCCTCCCCTCTCTGCTGGCAAGCTGGGCTGGGGTTTCTGTTTAGAGGACGACGATGATGGCTGAAGTGATGCAGCGGCCATCGCATCCAGGAGGGCCTGTGGAGGAGCGATTCCTGAGAATACTCTGACTGGCATTCGCAGGGGCAGGACAATAAGTTGAGGCTATGCCATGGTCAGCCAAGAGACAACTCTAGGGGTTGGTGATTCAACATACCTGGAATCCATGGGTCAAGCCCACTCGGATTTCCAGCTCGTAAGATCTTTCAATGTTACATGTCTCAAAGGACGGCGCCACCGAGTTAGGTAAGGGATACCGATTCCACAGTGTTGGATCAATAGTCCAATCAGTGCCTACAGGGTCCCCTGGCTTGCCTAACGGGATATTCATATTGCTGCGGCTCATAATAACCCATGAGTTAATTTCAGTGCGGTTGAGATCATGAGCCAAAATTTTTGTGTATGATATTAGTTCCACCTGCAACATCTGAAGGAAGATTGCGTCCGGTCCCTCGCTCAGCCTTTTGGCGAGGAGACGGAGGGGGACAGGTTCGTTGCAAGTGAGAATAGACGGGTTGGGGAGTCGAGCATCCACAGACACCCGAGGAGGCTCTGCATATGACTCTCGGGGTGTAGAAGAAGATCCCCGCGAGAAGATACTTTTTTTCTTAGATGCCATATGGATTTTGGAGAATTGGTGTTGCCGCCTGGCGTAGGTTTCCTCATTGGGATTCCCGACTCTTGGTGGCTCAATTGGAAGGAAATTAAGGGGCACAATCTAAGAAGCCAATTAGCGAGTGCGATAATCGCGTATTATCTGAGCATATCACTTACCGATCTGATATTTTCTTTGTAGAACTGCGGCCGGATGACTGTCGCCTTGACGAAGTATTTAATATCTGCTACGCCCGGGAACCCGCTTAAAGATGGCGGGAGAGTCTTTCTGACGTGTCGATTGGTGTCCTTAGCCACCTCAACTTTCAACCCGGAGAAGTTTAGATTGGTGAGCATGCTGTTGGTGCTGCTGCATGAATTATTGAAGGGGAACTAGTAAAGCGTTAAAAGTGTTCTAATTGCCATAGAAAAGACTCTTTAGATTCTTTACCTTGAATTCGAAAGGGTACTCATATGACCCTGCGGCAAAGGTATATGTAGGCGCAGGGGACTCATTCTGCATCACACCTGGTGTCGGGAAGACGGTAGCAACCTTGTACAATATCTGCATTCGTTCGTTAACCAATGTTCCCGTCCATATTTATCTCGCCGATAAGTACGATAAACCACATCCTCTCACCTTGTGAACCTCAAGCTCCGTTCGCTTTTTGTCCGAGTGCACATTTTGGGGGTTCTTGGGACCGGATAGACGAGTGCGGCTCTCGCACTCCAGTTTAACCTGAATGGCCCCAATGGCTGCTTCCGTCGGTAGCTTTAGCACAACCTTGCCCTTGAGGAAGTCCAGGTTTGTATAATGGGTGTGACGGCTGTCCAAGACGATATTTGCGGACATGGCGGCGGGCGCCCGGGCCCTGGCGGGGCTCTCACTTCGGTTGGTGCCGACGTTCGAAGGTCAAATGGGGGAAACACGGTCGCTGGAAAACAATGCGACAAGTATTAAGCTGTTGGAAGATGCAAGTAAGGCAATCTCAGGACGAGATGTGGGCCTGTGAGATGAGGGGGGAAATGTGGATTATATGCGAAAGATCCCCGAATGACGTTTTGAGCGTTCGCGGGATCAACTGATTGCCAAGCAATATGCAACTGCCACAGTCAGTCTCCAGCATAATCAGGGACTTTTACAGGATTGAAGGCTAGAGGTCTGGATTAGACGGAGATGCTGCGCCTCAACCACATCACAGCCACATTTCTAAGACAACGGTCTCAATTCCGCTAGTACCCGAAAACTATAAGTTCGACGGTTTGTGTATGTACACTCCTTCATAGCTACATACCTGGGTAAATAAATTATTTGAAATGCAATCGTCTATTTTACTAGTTAACAAATTTACTGGATTTCATACAATAATATGTCTATACATATATGTACGTAGGTAAGAAGAGGAAGAAAAAAATATCCGGTTTCCAACTCCAGGCACCAGAATTTCCCATATCAAATCCGAATCCAGCCACAACATGAAGGAAATCCAATTATATCTTTCTCAAAGTCCCTCTTTGGCCAACATGTCTAGTGAATAGGCAGCTTATTAGTCTCAAGTGACCCAATCAGACCGTAACACATACCTGCAATATCCAAGTAAAATGCAATGGCGTTAAACCTGCATGAAAATCAGCCTTATTCCCAAAATATCATCTGCAATCAACTGACTTCCGTTTGTTGCCTGTTACTTCTCCGACTAGCCACTTAAGCCGGTTGGTCCAGTTGATCAGGTCTAGATGGCTCACGCCCATCAAGGTTCCTTTGTAGCCTGCATCGCCTCCCCAGCGGCTGCTAGACACACTGACTAGGCCATCATTGGGTCCTTCAATTTCCGCAAGTACTCGGTGTGAAAGCCGAAAGGCAGACCATATACTTGGCTCCATTGCTGCTCCATAGGAGAAATATCTAGGGAATGTTGGCAGGGCGTAAAGTGGGGAGAATATGTAGCACGTACCTGACATCATCTACATCTGGGGTATTGGGGTTGAAGGTCTCGGTCATGTATTTCCTTGTTAGTTGAGCGAATGCACCTGTCTCGACACTGAGTCGATTAAGGGCATAATAGATCTGAGGTAGGCGATCGGCTGCACAGAAATCAATGTTATCTTCTAAGTCATCCCAGTAAGCGAGTAAATAGTGACTAACCTCCAATTTGATCAAGTACATAGTCCGCCACAGATGAACCTGCTAGACAGTTAGCACGAAGGCGAATGAAAAGCTATGATGGACCAGACCTCGATGCGGAGATGCGATAGTGGTCAGTGACAAGACTTTGAACTTCTCCGGCCGTATGTGACTAATCATATATCGTGAATCAAGACCACTTTGCAAGCCATTAATTAGCTTGCGCTATAGATTATGATCCTCTTGTTATGCCTCACCCCTAGTCACAGATAAGCATTGACTCTATCACAATGATTAAGGGGTCTCACCATGCTATGCCTATACAGAAATCAGTCAGAATATGTCGATATGCGTAACCAGGAAATGAAGGTAACATACGCAATGATATTAACATCTTTCCCTTGAGCATCGGCCTCAATATTTCGGGCCAATTGTTCAGCCCGTGCCTCAATAGAGCCTGACGGGGGTACTGTCGCCGTAATAACTTCAATACCTCGCGCAGTCAATGCCTCTTTAATTCCACGCCAGTACTGAACACCGGGTAGATATGGGCCAGCAAGGCGTAGTTCATCAAACCCGAGCAAGCCATGGGCGAGAACGACAGGGTATTTTGGTGCAGCTAATCGCGAGTCAGCAATTGTCCACACCATTCAAGTCTAAAGGAACAAACCATATTTATCACGGATGATTGAGTACTCATCAACAATTACTTTGCCATGGTCCTCTAATCGCGGCTCGAGACTTGGTCTGGGTCTGCGTGGAGACCCGTGATACCACCTGTTGTTAGAGTGGCATACAGTCTGGCCATATGAGTAGCAGGCTATTGAAGACCGTTTCAGTGCATTCCGCGTAAGAATTGCATATTTCATTGTTCTGCGTCGTCCGCAGATAGGTTGTCGAACGAGACCTGGGCGCGGAATGACGCAACGCGAAACAGTGTTGGTGCCTCAGGCCAACATGGACTATACTTCTGTTGCTTATACCACCAAGAGCGTAACCTATGCAAAAGGGAAAGAAAAGTTTACTCAGCTAACCCTTCGAAAGTTGATTCATTATAACAAGTGACTTTTACAGGGGAAATAATTCGAAATGACAATCAATCATCTCAAGATCTACTAATAGACAAATTCCAACAGCCACTCTCGCATCGCAGCAATTTTGACGATCCTATGGAATAATGTAGTCACGGTATACTTCAAAACTGTTGCAGAGAGACAGAATTAAAGTAGTAGCAAGAACTGTAACTGCCTTCTCTTGTGCTGCAATTGCCTGTTGTGGGGGCCACCGAACTGCTGGAGAGAACGGAGTGGCCCAGAAGAAAGACACGTAGGACAACATGGTGTTTTTGGAACATACCATTGCTAGAAATCTGAAATTGTCTTGTACCGAACAAGCAGGATGTCCTATAAGACGCAACTGATATAGCCTGGCAGTGGATCTGAGTGGTAGAGACACCCCTTAAACCAATAGCGCCACTGGTGCCAGCATGTGTTGCCAATGGTGCCTCTTAGCCCTGAGATACATCCAACGGGAGCGGGTATTTACACCTGCGTAGGGGATCACATAGCGCATTGAATCATCCTGCGCCTTTCGTTGCCATCACCTGGTATCGAGTAAGAAGATATATGGGTATCAGGGGTGTTGTCTGGTTTGATGGATTGGTGATGTATTTCAAGTTCGCCGAAACATAGCCCTCTACAAGAGGTTAAGAGTAACCTGGGTCAATAAGGACGAATAAATATGTTGTGGCGGTCAATACTCAGACTGGCCGCAGATCGAAAAACCTAGATGCAAGCCAGACCCCCAGGAACACCATGAGATATAACATACGTATCCCAACATGAGTGAGACCTAGACCCCATCCGTCATATACACAGGGTTAAAATAAAAAGAAACTGATATTGTCCGACAATTGGATATCGATGAACAGACACGCAAGCGCATTCACGCGAGGAAAGAAAAGATAACCCAGAATATCTACATTATGCCTTGATCTTCTCAGACGCTACGGGCTTGACGTCGGTCGTCACACGAATGAGGTCTGCGATCACCTTGTCGCCCTGGTTCTTGCCGGCTTCCTTGATCTCCTGGAGCTTGACCTCGGCTTCCTTGTCGGCCTCCGCCTCGGATACCTTGTATCCGCTTGAGTGCTAGTGAAACAGTCAGGTTAGCACTGTGAAACCACCTGGTTATAACCGCCGTTTAGAAGCTGTATCTCACCTCGCCCTCGAACTTCTTGTACTCCTCTTCCTTCTGGTTCCTGTATTCCTCGATCTCCTTCTGGGCTTCTGACTTGGCGTCTCTTATCCGCTGGGTACGGTCTGTATAGTTGCGAAACAATTAGTTCGATGAAGCGAATGGCGACAGGTAGGTTTGTATTGCGTACACTCTCTGGCTAAATGTGAGGTGACGTATTAGTGTCTGTGATAGGCAGCGATGAGGGGTAAGCAGAAGTCGGACTTACCTTTCTGCACAATCTTCTGAGCCTCTCTCTCGGCCTGACAGTTCTGTGGTTAGCATCTCCGCGCTGCGCTCAACATACAACCAAGACCTACATCGAGGAGGGTCTGAATGCCCGCGGAGTTCTGAGCCGACTGTTGTTCACTGTTAGCAACTAGCCACCAATTCCGAGATAGACTGCTCACCATATTTGCGAGAGACCTCTGGGCTTTGAAAATAGGGTATAAGGAAAATAAGGCTGGAAAGGGACGATTAAACGGCGAGTCTGGAGCTCCGAGCCTAGGTCGATCGGAGCCACGCATCGCCCCCAGAGCGGTGGGGGTTCTGCCACCAAACGCCGCCCGGTGATCGATAAACTGATAATCCCGGACTCGTTTTGATGAACAGCTAACACGCCAGGACATTGTTTGTGACCAATTTGCTGAACCTCTGTGTCGAGCCGTGCTCTCACATATCCTGCCATGTCTCGCGCATCAAAACTCACATTAGCAGCCACTGGCCTCGGCACAATGGGTATTATCGGGTTTGTCCACTGGGCACAAGAGGCGGATAGAGCGGTATGTTACAGCATTAATGCTCTTTTCATGGTATGTACTGACTTTTTTTTTGATGTTAGGCTATGCACAAAGGAGTCGAACGCGATATGGAAAAGCAGCGTGTCCGACTAGAACGCCAGGCCGACTTTGAAATGCAAAAGGCCCTCGAGCAGGAGTACCTCAAGCTCCAGACGGTACATAGCACCACCGGCGACTCAAATACAACCAGTCACAACACAAATCCTGGATCATAATGCATGTGTTTGACTGTGGATATCAAGCTGCGTTCTTTCGCGCGATCCAGTTCGCGATTTGATCTGGATGCGTTCTGGCTATACCAATGAATTCAATTCAACGGGCGGCCAGGTCGCTGATGCATGGGAACAAGGAGTTAAAGCTGTTTGCATATGTGATGCTGTACAAATATTTGAAACCAGTGGTGTATACTATACCCTCATCTGTACCATATAAAATGAAAATCGTCTCTCTACCGGTTTAGGTACTATTTAACCGATATCTTATGCCCAATGCTGTAGTTTCCAGGTAATCCGGGTTGCCCCATGATCCCAAAACAAGGTTAAGACCTATAGTATATACACCAGTGCGGTGACAATAATCGGACATTCTGTTATGATTATTTGGTCTATAATATAGTATGGGGCCATGTAGTGTGGGCGGTTAAATGCTCTAATATAATATATTACGTGTTATTATTAGTCGCAGGTATGTTTCTTTAGAGACCTGGTAACCTTTCTTCTTATCATCAATCTACTTCCCACCCCCACTGAAGGTGTTCCTGGACACCACCGTTACGAGCTTCATACGCGCCATGTGGGCAGTGGGCCCGGACCCGTACGCAACACAGCTTTTCATGGGTTCTAGACTAAATGAGCTTTTTGCTTACAATTATTGAACTAATATCTATTTATAAACCAACTTAATTGGATTTTATTCATCGCTAACGATTGGATATGGTTGAGTTGCCGAAAACGGCATTCCCAATCCGGAAGTACGGATTCATACAACACGAGCCGAATCAAATATTTCGACTCTAAATCTAGCAATAATCTCATCTATCTCAAGCAAGCATTATTTTTCATCTTCTCATCTACCATGAAAAGCCTGGTACCTGCGCGGTAATGCCGGCCATGATTCAACGAATGGCATTCAAACAACGACCCTTGAACATCATCCTGGTATTTCTATCAGTTATATGTGTTTTGAGGGTCTCAATCAAGTCTTACAAGACGTTTAATATCCCCCAGTCAGATGATACTCCCAGCAACAAGTTGCAAAGAGTCGCCAAAGTTTCCATGCTATACGGAGAGACGAATCATATGTACGAAAGAGCGCTGCAAAGCCATGAACGCCACGGGAAACGATGGGGTTACCCCATGCATATCCTGCGACAGGATATCTCGGTCGGATTTTGGAATAAACCGAGCTATCTGCTATCTTTAGTAATCAATGAATTGACCAAGCCAGCTGGCGAGAGAATGGAATGGTTGATGTATGTCTTATTTTTCTTTTTTCTTGTGCTTGAGAAATACTGACTCTTACAGGTGGGTAGATGCAGACTCGATTATACTAAACAATGACATCCCCGTTGAAATCTTCCTTCCGCCATCAGACCTAAAAGGTATCCACTTGGTAGCAACCCAGGACCAAAATGGCCTCAACACGGGAATCATGTTCCTCCACGTCCATTCTTGGATGATCAGTTTCCTTACCGAAACGATGGGCTACCCTCTTTATCTCCCTCAGGTTGACCTCGGTCGATCTGCCGACCAGGAAGGCATGAGACGTGTGCTCAACAAGACGACCGGGGGTCCAAAGGGACAGGGTTACGCGGATGGAGTCTCCTACCTGCCACGGCCATGGATCAACACCTACGAATGGGACTGGGCGTATGAAGGCAAAAGGGGAGATCTGCTTGTGCACTTCCCGGGCCTGGAGGAGCGCCGATGGCCGCACATGGCAAAATGGTTGGATATCGTCGAGACGACTCCTCATGAGTGGAATTTGCCTCTTGAGGAAACTGGATATCTCAACAAGACCACAGTGTACTGGTCGCAGATACGAAGTGCGAAGGAAAGTATCAAGTCTGTGGAGAAGAAACTGCAGTCTGGGGAGGCAGTGGCCGGAAATACTAAGGAGGCAGTCAGTGCACTCAAGAAAGCAGTGCGTGAGAAATCAGACAATATGGAGCTGGTACAGCAACTGCTCCAGGATCTTAATGCGTTGATCGGGATAGCCTAGGCCTTTGCTCAATATGGGAGGTAACATTCGTTATTGGCTTGTTCAAGATGTCTCTCATTGGATGAAATATTTCAAAATCTAGATCAATTTAAGCAAATTGTCTTATTAGTTTACCTTCCCAAACCTCCGTTTCAGAAAATTGCAACGCGATATATCTCAAGAGGTCTATACACAAGCACTACTCCTTCGCCACCATTTTGTATGCTCAGCCCAAGAGTTTTGTAATCCAGGTGAGAACTCAGGCCGCTGCACATGTGTGGTTATATAGGAGCATTTAACCAATCGGCTAAAAGATCATAGCAACAATCGGAACCTCCGATTGTAGCTGTAGCGGGATATATACCAGGCCGTAGGCTTCGCTCGGGACCACACTTTCGCCGGTCTACGACACGTCACTGATTACAGGAGCTGCAGACTCCAGACAACAACGTGGATTTCCAAGGTTCGGTCTAAATGGATCGAGAAAGCTCTCCCGACTATAAGCAACTTTTTCTGAAGTCGCAGGAAGAAAAAAGACAGTCCACCCAAAATACGACCTTCATCGAATTCATCCGAACCTGCCATAAATTGCTTTCTCAGCCCTTGCAAGTCAGAACCTCATCGTGTTCTACCTAAGGGACGCTCCCCCTACCTAGAGAGAAGTCTTGTCCTATAAGACTTGATCGAGGGGAAGAGTGTCATGTAGTGCAGTAAAAAATATATAACTCAGTTTGCGATCACCTTCAACCGGACAGCGAGCATCCATACCGACTTTTCTGGCCTGTGACCGAAGTTTAAGGCGTTCCTAAATCATTGGGTATTCTACATTCTGAAGACGAGTTGGTAACTTACGAAAAACTTGGTGTTGAAAACCATGTGCGTAATATCATCTCAGAGCCGTGTAATCGATCCGAAGCTCAGCAGCATTTCAGACTTGGTAAAGGGGTCTCCTTTGAGAGTCATACCAATAGTTTGAAGCTGGTGCTCGTGATGATCCATCGCAACGACCGAGGCCTGATCGGTTCTGCATCCATCACAAACTAGATGGCAGTAGTGACGTTCTCATGACTGTCGAATATAAGCCACCCCACAAGCTCACTGTAGAGAATCTTACCTGCGGCCAATGAACTTCAGGGATGAAGTGGCCCAGCGAGAATATATCCCTACAGACAAAACATCAAAACTGCAATACAACGCAGAGCAGATGGTCGGGGCAGTCCTTGTTCAAGAATATCACGTTATGATCTGTGAAGGGCTTGAATACTCTTATGTGACTATTGGACTTGCGATAGTCCTTCTTCGTGTACCGCTCGAAGCCCCCGATACCCTATTATACTTTCTGTGAGAGCCCAACATGGAGGTGCAGGATGACTTGAACTACCGACAACCGACCACGGCTATCGCTCGAATCCTCTGTCTAGCTTTAATGAGCTGTCAATCTCATGTCCGCGATAATGCTTGGCGAAAGCAGGCTAAATCCAAACTATATACCTGGACAACCAGCTTTGCTCTTATACGGTCGCAGATCCCCGTGGTGGAGTTACAGGAAACCCCATCAGGTTCAGAATACACAGGCTCTGACTACGAACCATCATCATCTCCTCTGCAATCGCCCACGCCTAAGGCTCGGACACAGGTTGAAAGTGGCTGTGCGCCTTCACGAAACATCAACCATCCTCCAGATTCAGGCTCAGGCTCAGGCTCAGACTCGGATTTGAGCCAGGGAGCACCTGAACCTAGAAGAAAGCGAAATCTTAGCCAGGTCACATCATCCCCTCCTCAGCAATTGTCGCGGTCGGGAGGTTTTCGTCATAACCCAGGAGATCAGTCCCAACAACATACAATGCAGTTCTGTACCCAGAAGTGCTTGCTTGGACTTCAGCAGAATGACATCCTAGATGAAAATTGTTCGAATGTGGCTTTATATACACGTGGCCGAAGTAACAAACATCAAATCACGGCACCGGACTTTCTTCTCCAGCTCAACCAGCAATTGGATACAGATATCGATCAACATTGCACACCACTCAACAAGTGCGGGTCATATGGTGCATCTTTCAAGATCACATGTGCCGTCTATGGCTACACAGTCGTCGGCAAAGGGACTACAACGCATCTCTGGTCACAGGTTTCTCGCGAAATAGAAGTTTATCGTGTTCTTCAGAGAGCCCAGGGGTCAGCGATCCCTGTGTTTCTTGGCCCAATCGACCTAAATATGAGTTACTTCCTCCACGGGGCTGGTGAGGTTCGGCATATGTTACTCATGGAGTGGGTGAGACTATTAATAGTATAGAGCATTCTCCACAACTGCAAAGTCAGGTTCGACGCTCTAGGAAAGAAATAAATTCCCTGGGAGTGATGCATGGGGATCTTCGCTTAGACAATATACTGTGGAATGAGGTGTTGCAGCGTGTTCTAATCATCGACTTCCACCGTTCACAATTGAACTGCGAATTGAAGAGACGACAAGTTCGGTCAAAAAAGAGGAATTCAATAAACACAGCGTCGGAACCCCGGAAATCTATCCGGAAGAGCGTTTTAGTCAATGGCGCACTACATAATATAAGACTTGGACTGAACGGAAACGAGAAATAAATAAAGGCGTGTTAGTTCTCCGGAGCAAAAAGCGGCAAGAGGTGAGTACTTAAATGGAAGGGCAGGGGAAATCTGGCAGGTATTCGATACTTCATCAACATTATGTCATGTCAATCGACACCATACTCTATGCCAAATCTACAGATTGAATCTCCATTTCACATGCATACACTATCTCCATGCGCCATCCAAGATCAGGACTCATGTTTCCTCGCCGAGTCACCGCCATTTTTACTTCGAGCTTGATAGCGTGTGCGCTCTTCTGGGTCTACTCCTGCTTGAACAGTGTATTGATTTATCAACCATCCCAGTAGGAGACCATCCAAAGCAAAAGGTTGAAATTGAACACTGACTCTAGTATAGAAAACACTTTCAATGGACTATCAAAAGCTCCCCATACTCCTCCGCGGTCCACAAACTATACAATCCGTATATACATCCCATTACTAAACCCATATTTGTCGGCCGCACAGGGAAAATGTTTTGGCTTGCGGAACCATTGAGGTTCACCGAACCATTAGGCAAGAAGATCCTCATTCTAGACGTCGACAGCCGCCATCTTGATGGCCCGAAGGGTGTTTTGAGCAAGGCTCCACTAAACGTGACCGGACTTCCCCCAGATACAAGTGGAAGACTCAACCACTTCATGTTCGGTAGGTAGTTCCACTTCTATCTACTTCTACCTTGTGACTGACGAGCAAAGCAATGATTCACGGCTACGACTACCGACTCGTTCAAATCCCCAAAACAGTCGATCGATCTGGAACATGGACCAAAGTCACTGCGATCAGGGAAGCGTTGAGATACTACGAATACGTTGTATTCATAGATGCAGATGCCATGGTGCCCTACCCCAATCTACCCATGGAATGGCTATTCAACTATTGGGAGATCACTCCAGAGACTCTAGTTGCCATGGCTCTTGATCCAGACGCACCCCACAACCGTGACTGGAATAACCGCACACTTCTCAATACGGGCTTCATTATTGCCCAGCAGAGCACTCGTACCCATGAACTCTTTGAGGCGTGGGAGAGTTGTCCCAACGAAACGCGCTATCCGGAATGCAAGAGGTGGGGTGGGGAATGGCCACATGAGCAGTCTGCATTTGGGAACCATGTTAGATATGACTTCAACAGATCGGAAGACATTCGCGTCTTGTCTTGTGCAGAGGCAAATGGGTGCCCTGAGGTCGCAGCTACTGGGTGTGCTGGGGAGTTAGTGAGGCACTATTGGGGCGACAAGAGCTCGCTGCCCGCTGGTGTTGGGGATGCAGTCTTGCAGTGTTTTTTGCCGCAGTTGCACCGGAATTTTTATCACAATTCTCGGACTTTGGTGGTGAATAGGACTGAGCGTGTGTTTGCATGAAAACTATATGGAAGGGAATGATAGATTCTGAGATTATCCACCATGAAGGGCATTTACATTTATATGCAATTGTATGGTATATAACGCATAGAGGAGTGGTTGAATAGATTAAGTACTTTTGAGACGCAAATGTACTATAGGTTCTTTTGTTCACATCCAATATATATCTGAAGATGTATCAGTGCGACTTCAAGTTTGTTGCATAGCAAGACAATAAATAAAAACTTAAAAAGATGAAGCTGCTCATATAGGCCAATCTTCACTTTATCTCGGGAATCACAGAAGGCATCACACAAGTCATACCAATTTAAGGCTTCTATATCAAACCTGCCCAGGACATATAACGAGGCCGGCTACTCTCGGAGGCCGGTAGCATTCCGGCCTCCGAACGCTAGGGAAGTTAAATTTGTGCTTATCGTCCAATCAAAAGGCGGGATCTGGTCATCAATGCTTGGCAGCGCATGGACTATAAAGCATACATCATGGCTTGAGTAGACAACATTGCACATTTATCCGTAATAGACCATCATTAAGGGGCTAATTTCTTCGTTATAAGCATTTTGAACACCTGGTTTAGCATACGCCACTACAAGCTTTTATCAAATTTTAGGTAAAGCAGTGAAACCGTCTTTCAACCCCAGTGCTGTATTGGGCCTAGCGCCATCCCGTGACCGTCCACTGCCCTCTCTCACTGGGCAGTTGTATAGATCATATAGATGTCGAGATGGATGTCAAAATATCTTATTTTGGCTGAATATACTCATATAAAGTGCCTCGACTGTCAATAAGGATAGATAAAACCAATTTCCGCCATATAGCAGCGGATATCGCAGGATCCACGCTATCTCCTATTCTCTTTCGTAATGTGGACTTGAGGCCGGAATTGTTACCGGCCTCAAAGTATTATAAGAATCTGCTCCTCACCCGCCCAAAATCTCAGAATTCTAAGTCTCCTTTTATCTCTAAGAGTCCCCTGGCTTCTTCCTCATCTTTTTTTACCCATTTTCCCTACTCCCTAGGCTCTTGACTTGGTCTTTAACCTTTGGCTTATACACCTACACCTCTTCCTTATACTACCACAACACACCCTTTATTCCCACACCCATATAGGGTAGATTTAAAGTATTTTCTTTCCTCTGGTTCATCTGACATCATCATGACTCGGACCCAAGTGCCTTACCCTTCCCCTACTACCCTGAAGCGGTTCCCTCACATCCATGATGACCCTTCATCCATCTCCCACTCCCTAGACCCCTTCACCATCACCACCAAGACGGGTTTTTTACCCTATGAGACAGCACCTGTTGAGCTACCAGAGGCCTTCAGTGCCCTGTTGTCTCTCGTCAATCGTCTCCCTGTCGTTAGGCTCGATGGCAAGCCCGGTCTGTTGGCTACCTATGAGCTTGGCCCTGCTGTCAAGGCTGAGCTTACCGACCTGACTGACGAGGTCGAGAAGCTGGTCCTCGCCGATGGCTCGCACGATCGCTTCACTATTGCTGCAGTCTTCCGTGACTATACCTTCTTGGCCTCGTCTTACCTGCTCGAGCCTTGCTGGGAGCACTGGAACAATGACCCGGAAGGGGGCTATGGACTTGGTCGTGATGTCCTGCCCCAGTCTGTTGCTCGTCCTATGTATCGCTGTGCTGAGATGTAAGACTTCTCTGTTCTTTCCCTTCTTTTATTACCTTAATATCTTGTGGATCATATTGATACACAACTTCATCATATAACAACAGTGTAACTAACACCCATCCTTAGCCTAAACCTACCACCTTTCATGTCATATGCTGCTTCATATGCTCTGTTCAACTACACCGTCGCTGACCCTGCCAAGGGTCTGAGCGAGTACTCCAACCTTCGTCTGATTCGCTCCTTCGAGAAAGGTCTCGACCCTAAGAGCTCAGAGGCAGGCTTCATCCTGACCCATGTCGATATGGTTAAGGAAACCGGCCCCCTCATTGGAGGTGTCTTGAAAATCGTTGATTCCCTTGAACAGCATGGCTCCAGACAGGAAATTAACGACGGATTCCGAGAGATCCTAAAGTCGATGGAGAAAATCGAAGCATCCATGGAAGGTATGCAACTCTAGTCTTCATGATTCGATCTTTTAGATTTTCTAAGCTGACATTAAATTAGACATGTGGGGCAACTCTAAGCCATCAGAATACCTCTCATTCCGCGTCTTCATCTTCGGAATCACCAACCAATCCATGTTCCCGAACGGCGTGGTTTACGAAGGCTGCGAAGACAACAAGCCCCTTTACTTCCGTGGCGAGAGCGGTGCCAACGACAGCATCGTAAGCAATCAAACATTGCCAAAAGAAATAAACGATCAACCCCAACTAACCAAACCCCAGATCCCCCTCTTAGACCACCTCTGCGAAATCCCCATGCCGGAAACACCCCTCACCAAAATCCTCCACGAATTCCGCGCCTACCGCCCCCTCCCTCACCGCGAATTCTTAACCTACATCCGGGAAAAATCTGAAGAAATCGGCGTTCAGAAATACGCCATTCAAGACTCCGAGACCGCAGTCCTCTTCCTGCGCACGCTGAACCACATCCGCAGCTTCCGCTGGCGACACTGGTTGTTCGCGCGTGAGTATATCATTCGCCGTACGCCGCATCCTACTGCTACTGGTGGTAGTCCCATTGTAACTGTGAGTACAAGTCCCATCTATCTGTTGCGTGAGTGTCAATATGCTGATTGTTGGCTTGTAGTGGCTTCCGAATCAGCTCTCCGCTGTTATGGAGCTTATGGTCAAAATCTATGATGATAATCTTGCGCCGAAGGATGGTGTCGCTATTGTCAACGGTAATGAGGATCTTGTTGCATCGCACAGGAAGCAGGTTGAGCCTATGATGGAACTTGTGCGTGATCAGAAGGAGAAGTTGGCTAGAGAGGTTGAGCGGTGGTGTCAGGAACGGGGGGTTTAGGTAGCTGGCTTTTGCTTATTTCTCGCTTTATTAATGTATTGCCTGAAATTGTAAGACAGCGTTATCTTCTATTCTCGTGTGTAACTGTCGATATCCGCCGTTATCTTGTCTATTTACCGATTCAAGCCGATGTTTCACCGCTAGGCCCAGGCTCAGTATGAAATCTCAATTGTAGAACAGTAATTCTTGGGTAGCAAACTCGAAAATTTGACTTCTATGTTTTGCATCAACTGGTGCTGTTGCAGAGGTCTTTGCTAGATAGTTCTTGGCCGTATTTTCTTTCCCAGGACGGACTAAGACCCTGCGAGGCTAAGGTATGACTAAAATAACGAGGATCGTGGAGGCAGTTTCGAGATCAATTTCATACTCATATCATCTATCGTTTCCATGCAAGTTCAGGTTCATTGTATTGTACAAGGGTGATGCCCTGGGTCATTGTGTATCATACGCCAAAGAGATCATTACCAAATGTTGCCAACACCTAGGTGACAATCTTGAGTCCCATTTGCCGTCCGTAGTCAATGGCATCACGAGACACATCGTCGCATCCTCTTATGATTAAGCCGTCGAGCTTTTCAACGGCTGATTCATCATTCCGGGCATCTGCAAACATGCGAATGGTACAGCCGGTAATTCTCGTCTGTGACAAGTCAAGGACTTTCAAATTTGGCAATACTGCCGACAGATTTCCGACGCCCCAATCGTCCATGCCAGCCATGCAGGCAACCCCGACATCAGTTAATTCTTTCAATTCTGGATTCACTCCGTCGGGATCGTTAAGAATGTTAATGAAGTCCTCGCTGTTGATGTTGTGGCAAAGGTTCACATGAAGGGTTCGGAGGGGAGCCTTGGAATGAAGTAAGAATAGAGAAAGTGTGGAGCGATTGACCCATGGGGTGTCATTGAATATCAAGGTCTTCAGGTTTGGGAGTTCATTCTCTCCCGGCGTCAACATATTTCTACCAAGGTGAGAAATCTCAATGGACCCTGAGAACAACCGTAAGGTCTCAAGGCTGGATGGAAGGATTGAATAAAAAACATGTCGGACAGCCGCGCCCCGAAGATCTAGTATGCGGATCGGGGGAAGAGGCTCCTTCCCTTGTACCGGATCAAATTGGTATGATTGTGATCGTGCAGGTTCCCAAATTAATCCCAGCTCCTCTAGGTTGGGATACACAGACTGGGTTGTGTTAGCGCAAGTCCGAGATATCAAAGTCAGAGAAAGCTTACGAATCCCAACCCTGGAAGTACATCCGACTCGGGAGGATTTTCTTGTGAAGACGCAATAGTTAGACTTCTCATATTTGGGAGATGTTCAGGCCACGTCGATCTGGGCCGGGGCCATCTGGTAGGATTGTTCCAAACATGGAGAAAAGCAGCCTTCTCAAGTTTCGAGAGGGTAGATAAAATACTCCCAACACACGCATGAGAAAGGCTGATGTCTGCTCCACAGACTAAGCTCTTGAGACGTCGAAAATCTTTGATTTTCAGGTAGAACTCTTTAGGCTGGTCATGGGAAACCATCAATTCTAGGTGCTCTAGTTGGGGACATCTGCTCAGCATGTCGAGCACCTTAGGCGTGGTAGATGGCACGATATTTGTAATGGTGGCATTGGTCAGCTGCGCTCGCGATTGATGGATGTAGTTTCGGACAGATGTCCAAGGTACATGAGATCTAGCTCCGGTGAGGTCAACATACATCCAGAGGCTAGTCAGACCGCCTAAAAACCGTTTCCATCCTTTGCAGACGCGCAGGATTGCCCTATATGCTGTCGTGAGCTAGTAGACCTCAGAGGTGATGATGAACACTTACACGATCTGCTTGAAGGAGAAATGCCGAAGGGTGAGTTCTGCGATCTCTAGGGGCAGAATCGTAAATGGATCGCGCCGGTTTCCTCCTGCCAGCTTATCCTGTAATTTGTTGAGTAACTGCTCGATAACCTGGAGATGGTCAGTACGGGAAAATAAATGTAACGAAATAGATATCACATTGAAGAGTGAACAGAACAGAAAGCAAAGAAAGAGAAACATACCTTGCGGCCTTGGTGATCAGCTGGAAGTTTTTGGAGGGCATATTCGTAGATGTCTCGGGCCTTGTCGAAGTTCCCATCTAGACATAGGACTTTGGCCAAGCGCAGATACCCCTTTCCCAAAGTCAGCTATGAACCCATGGCTGAGAAGTAAGCATCGAGGCGGATAATTACACGGTCGTCATTGGGTGCAAGCTTGACCATAGCTCTGGCATCAGCGCGTGCCTGGCTGTACTGTTTCAGCTTGCAATATGTGGCCGCGCGATTATCCAGAACTCCAGTGTCCTCATTGTTTGACACCAATGCCTAGATATACGGATGATTAGTACGAGTCGCGACGGAACAAACAAGATGGGGCTTACCTGGGTGAAAGACTCAATGGCGCCTTGAAGATCCCCAACTTTGTAAGCATTTTGGCCTGCTCGCTGAAGAGTAGCAGCCTGCTCTATGTCAACCTTCTTTTTGGATGTTACTCCGCGTACTATACGCGTACCTGGTCTTGAAGCCATGTTGAAGAGCAGATGCAAAGGCAGTTGGTGAGAATTAAGTAGTGGGGTAGGAGGGAGAGGTTTAATGCCACGCAAGAGACAAATAAAACATGGGGGTTGGGTGATGGCTTATACCCACGCATTATGCACATGACGACGCACCATGTTACTATCAAAATATCATTCAATTGTGTCTGGATTGTGGGTTGGCTCTTCTAATTTCCGAAAAATGGTTATGTTCAATTTGAATATTTTTTTATGGGAATCTTCGAAAAAATATCAACTTAAAAGGTGATTAACGCAACAATTCCGCAATAAAACGGGCAGAATAACAGCTCCTTGTCTCTCCGCCCATATAACTGCACACTTGGCACGAAAGGGCCCCCGCACCTCCGTGTTTACTTTCTTCCCCATTCGGCATTCGGAGTTATCTGCGTCGACAATAGAAGTGATCGCTGCCATGGAGTCGCATAACCTGCAGGCAGCTTCGACCTATGTCAACAACATCTTACTGGCAAGGGGCTTGCTGAAAGGTGGTCGCGCTATCGATTTTGCCGACCCAGAAAACGAAGATGGAGGGATAGACGGCACCATGGCTCGTGTGATCAACTTGGTCAACGATTTAGTGTTGAGGCGAGACGTGCGTGTCCTGCTGCACTGAGATACAACTTGACCAGCGACTAACAAATTCTAGCGCGAGTCTGAACACCGCGAGAGCTTATCTACGACTATTCGCACGTTGCAAGCCAGCGAGGCGGAACAGACCACGGAGATCGTATGTCTTCACTCTACTTATGGTTCACAGCGCGCTAACCTTAATTGTTTGTGCAGGGAAAACTGAAAACGAAGACATCGGAGTTAACTCGCTCGCTTGCTCTTGCAGAGGCGCAAACGCGCACGCTCAAGTCCAACATGTCCAGCGCCGAAGCGAACATCAGAAGTTTCAAGGAGCAAGTCCAACGAATGAAGAGTACCGTCCAACAAGTCCGAGCGCAATGCGCTAATGATATCCGCAAGCGAGACCTGGAAATGCAGAAGCTCAAGTCACATCTGGCTGAGCGACAACGAGGCAAGCGCGAGGGTCTGAGTGTGACTACCATCAACATCAACCCTGCCTTAGATCGATCCCGCCTTTTGGCTAGCGGCGGAGAACGAGTAAACGACCCCGGATATAGCTTGAAGCAGGAGACCACCGACTTCTTGACCGAGTTATGCCAGCATCTCAGTGATGAGAATGATACCCTGATTGAGCTTGCGCGAAGCACTATTCATACTTTGAAAGATCTACAAGGCTTGACGCAGGCTGAATATGGGAACGGCGAGAATGAGCAGTCGGGTATGGCTATGAGCGTAGGAACTCAGAAGTCTTCTGCAGGGCCTGTTACTTCGCTTCCAACCTCATGTGAAGAACTATCCGTTCACATGGAAGGTGTACTAGAGCATCTACGCACACTGCTTACCAACCCGTCATTCGTGCCTCTTGAAGAGGTTGAGATGAGAGACGAAGAGATCAAACGACTGCGAGAAGGCTGGGTGAAGATGGAATCCCGGTGGAAGCAGGCAGTTACCATGATGGGTGGGTGGCAGCGTCGTCTTGCAGATGGAGGAGACTCTGTCCAAGCGGATGAATTGAAGCGCGGCATGAATCTCGATCTTAGCATTAACTCAGCCGAGGACATGAGCATGCAAAGTTTGCCAGAGTCCAATCCCATCCCGACAATCCTCGAGGACCAAGATGAGGAGGAAGGTATGAGTGAACCGGAGGAGAAAGCACCAGACCCGGAGATGCTCAATCCCCCGAAGATGAGATCCAAAATTCGCAAAGTACCCGAGCGACCCGATCGTGTTCTGAGGGAACGCAGTGAAAACACCATGACAAAGCGTCCCCGGAAGGTCTCCTTCACGCCAGGTTTACAAGGCTCACCATGTGTGGACACTACCGACGACGATACCCTTAAAATCAAAGCTTACAAAGTCGAAACTGTGACCCGCAGGCCAACCAGGCGAAAGACCGGAACAAAGGAACCCCATCAGGTATGCAACGAGAATATTTCCCAGGATATTCAGATTCCCCCCGGAGATCCCCAGGACTAATTCGCCCTACAGCTCAAATCCAACGAATCACTGAGCGTGCACCAAAAATTGGCCGCCGTCGAAGACGAGGCCCGTACCGCTCAAAACGAGCAAAAGGAGCGCGAATCACGAAAGAGAAGCCGACCCGAGAAAGTTTCCAAACCAGCAAATCGGCGTCGGAGTACTCTCACCACTGATGAGCTTGACGATCTGATGGGCGTGGCCCGGTGAAAGATCAATTGATACCCCCCACTAGTCTGCACTGTACATACATACCTGGAGCGAGTACATGTAAATATGGAGTCACTTTTCAAAATTGCGTACGATCGACATGAATCTAATAATGTATGCCTATTCCGGAGTTAAGATGGACCTCGGTAACTTTGTCGGCGGCTTCTCCGCATCGTATGCCGAGCTTGTTTCGTGCATTTACTTTAAATCATTCAACCTCAAAACCATCCGATCTCTAATTCTATAATTCTACACCCCAGTAACCTACCAAAAATCTGCCAATTACTCAATTCCATCCCCCAGCAAAGCAGCAAAACACCTACCTCGGCACATCTACACGGCACATCTATACGGCACATCTATACGGCACATCTATACGGCACAACCACCATCACCAAACAATGTCCCCTCACACAGAACCAGACACCTTCAAAGGCTGGGTTGCCCACGATGCCAAAAGCCCCCTAACATACACAACTTATACCCCAAAACCCTTTACGCCCACCGACGTTGAAATCTCCATATCCCACTGCGGCATCTGCGGCACCGACATCCACACCCTCCGCTCAGGCTGGGGTCCCACCGACTACCCCTGTGTAGTCGGCCACGAGATAATCGGCACAGTGACACGCCTTGGCAGTGTCATCGAATCCGACTCCACCCCTCACGCAATCCGTCTCGGCGATCGCGTCGGCATCGGCGCACAGAGCGGCGCCTGTCTCCGCGCAGACTGCGAAGCCTGTGCCGACGGCGAGGAATCCTACTGCGCTCGCATGACAGGTACATACAACGGACGGTACAGCGATAAGTCGAAGTCGTATGGCGGGTTTGCCGAGAAATGGCGCGGACCTGCGCATTTCGTATTCCGGATTCCGGATTCTCTTCCCTCGGCCGAGGCGGCGCCGTTGCTGTGTGCGGGTGTTACTGTTTTTGCACCGATGAGAAAGTACGGGGTTGGGCCGGGGAAGACGGTGGGTATTGTTGGAGTTGGGGGGCTGGGACATTTGGCGATTTTATTTGCTAGGGCTCTTGGGGCGGATCGTGTCGTTGCTATTTCGCGGTCGTCTGGGAAGAAAGCCGATGCTGTTGGGGGGCTTGGGGCTGATGGGTTTATTGCTACGGGTGAGGAGAAGGGGTGGGCGAAGAAATACTCGCGTTCGCTTGATGTTATCTTGTGTACGGTTTCGGCACATGATATGCCCTTTGCGCAGTATTTGAGGTTGCTTAAGCGGGATGGGACTTTTGTGCAGGTTGGAGTGCCCGAGGATGCGTTGCCGCCGCTTATGGCTTGGAGTCTTATTCAGAAGGGTGTTAAGGTCACTGGGTCGAATATTGGTTCCCCGAGTGATATTCGAGCTATGTTGGCTTTGGCTGCGGAGAAGAGGGTCTTGCCTTGGATTCAGAAGAGGGATATGGTGGATGTTAATCAGGCGCTAGTTGATATGCATGAGGGTAAGGCGAGATATCGGTATGTGCTGCAAAATGGGAAGAAGGCGAAGTTGTAGAGTTTCAGATCAAATTCCCAGCCCCTCTACTCCGTATACGAGATGGATTACGAAGAAGCATATACATCTCGTCTCCACTTTGCAACGTTTATCTTTTGGAAGGTCCACGGGGTCTCCACTTGATCAAAATAATTAAGATTTTAGACTCTCGTATTTCGTACTGTACTCCTGATTAGGACTAGTGGGTATCCACCCATCTGTATCGGGACAAGGTTACGAGGGTACGAGTATATGAAATCTCCTTTCCATAACTCCACGAATTTTCTTTTCCAAGGGTTACCTAGATCCCGTTTTAGATCTAAGGGAAAATTCTGAATTAGAACATATATAAGAGGGGAGAGAGTGGTCCTCAGTTTCCGGTTTTCCAAGTCATTGATTCAATCCAACCAGGCCGTGCCTCTTACTTACTCAATCTACATTCAAGATGTCTTCCCACGCCGGCTGGATCGCCTATGAATACTACCCTTCAATGGGTGCTGCAATAGTATTCATTGTCTTATTTGCAATTGTCACTTTAATGCACACATTCCATCTGTTCCGCACGAGAACATGGTTCTTCATCCCGCTTTTGATTGGCGGATATTGTAAGTATATCTATACCCAAACAACCCCCAGGCATTTCCAGTACTAACATACTCCCAGTCGAGCTAGTTGGATATATCGGCCGCGCCATGTCATCGAAACAATCACCTGATTGGACCACCGGACCCTATATTATGCAAAGCACATTGCTGCTCATTGCGCCGGCACTGTTCGCTGCCAGTATTTACATGGAATTGGGTCGGATTATCATTATGGTCAAGGGAGAGCAGTTTGCCCTGATTCGGGTTAACTGGATGACCAAGATCTTCGTCGCGGGTGATGTGTTGAGTTTCTTGATGCAGGCTTCTGGTATGTTTTCTTCCCCTTCTCTTCTTCATGATCGGTTTAGATCAATTGGCTCTTTCGAAGCTTAATGCTAATACACTCCCACAGGTGCTGGAATCATGGTCACCGGCTCAAGTTCTACCGACCCCTCATCCTCCACCAGCACCGGCCAGAACGTTATCATCGGCGGCCTCATCGTGCAAATCGTCTTCTTCGGCTTCTTCCTCCTTACTTCGCTCATCTTCCAGAAGCGTCTGGGCTCTCACGCCGGAGCTCGCGCGGTGGCGAACCAGTACCCATGGCGCAAGCATATGTGGGCGTTGCAATCGTCCAGTATCCTTATTCTCATTCGGTCCGTCATTCGTGTCGTGGAGTATGTCCAGGGCACACATGGTTATCTCATGGAGCATGAGGTTTTCATTTATGTCTTTGATGGATTGTTGATGTTTGTGATGATGGTCATTCTCGTGGTAATTCACCCTAGCGAGGTGAATTATCTTCTTGGAAGAGGAAATGTCGTCACCGCTATGGGTGGATTGAAGGTTATGGAGGGCTCGAACGCGGTTTAACAGGTTAGGGTCGAAATTTATTGTGATGAGTGGGGAAAGATCCAGGTGGAGATTCGAACTGTTTTTGTTTTGTTTTTGTTTTTGTTATGGAATTTCTCCTGCGGTTTCAGCGCTTTGGACTTGGGTATACGAATATGAATATGAATAGAACAGAAAAATGCTTCAGAATGTCAAGTGCCAACCTGTTCCAGAAAGTTAACACCGAGAATCTCTCTCATGGCCCAGTGGATCAGCGGCCTCCACTGATCGTCCAATATTGTCCACACGGCCTTGGAGACTCTCACACACCACTCGTCAAAGCACCAGCGATGCTTCAAATATTGCAAGAGCACTCCGTAGTGTGCGAGCATAACTAGCGCCAAGGGCTCACGTTGGCGCAGCAACTCCATAAACCGAGGATTCAAGCGGATCGCCCACCTCCCGGCAATCGTATTTGCCCTCATCCCGCTGTAGCACCAACTGAGCATTTCCTCGAGATTCGCAATAGACCCTTCGTAGACCTGCAGTTGATGATTCGGATCTCGCATCCCGCAGACTTCGTTCGCCTCGCGCAGTTGTTTGAGCATAGCAATCGTGTCCTCAGGCATCGGACCCTGAGTCTCCTCAACCTGCAAAATCGGCCCGAAAGAACTGTCCATTAGGAAGCTCGTAAAATCCCTCGGGGCATGGATAACCTGCTGCACACCGCGCGTCAAAACAAGAACCTGGTACAAATCGTCGACACAGTCCCACGGATCCTGCGCGCCGGGCGTATGTGGGAATGCAAACGTGTAGATAACTACGATTCCCGCAAAGGCAAACATCGCCTTGGCATTACTCTCATTCACGTCACCCAGCATCTCCCGGAACAGCGCCAGCGCTTGATTCTGGTGTGCGACGGCACGATTGAGATACGACCCTCGACGGGTTGGCTCCGGTCCTGTTCGAGCGAGATGCAGCGATGAAAGGGCCAGGATGCCGTGCATCAGAAAAGGGTGTGAGAGTGCCTCTTCGGGCACGATGGTGCGCCAGATTGGATCAGTGCGCTCATTGCGTGACAGTGTCTGAAAGGTGGTGTTGCACCACTGTATCATCAGCTCCAAATCGTTGAAGTTCAATGCGGACCCGGCTGAGGTTGTGGCGTTTTCACTGCCGAGTTGGGTCAGGATTCCGAGGGACTCTGCTGCCACCGCTCCCGTGGTTGGACTCGAGGGTGAACGAAGGCCTGATACGGGCTCGCCTGTCTGTCCACTATCGGACCCGTCGTTTGCCCATAGTAGAGATGTCGACGACCCGTACTCACATTCGGAGTGGCGATTGACGCAGTTGGTGCAGGAAGGTCGGGCCTCGTCGCACTATGATGGGATGAGTGGGCCAATTTTTGATTTATGGTTTTTTTTTTCTCTCTCTCCTGTTTCGTACCTTCACTCGTCGCCTCTTACATTCCACGCAGCCATGGCGAGATTTCCGATGTGGTCGTCGGAGCGCCATAGTCATGCAAGTATTAAATTCATAGTTTGAAAGAAAGAAAAGACCGAGGCTCTTTCGACTTCCGATATTTAAGGTTGCTTTTTACCTTTTTAAGGGTAGGCAACAGGATATATATTCGGGGGCCTCGGACCCCGGTGGAGGTACTAGTATAGGATTATGTCATAAAACCCTGTCGATCAAACCATCGAAAAAGGCTTGTCCTATCTGAAACATTGTCTCGCTTGCACTGCCTCCTTGACTTTTTGGGTATTTGTAGCGAGCCTTAAATTTATCCCTTCATTTCGGTGTATTGTATCCAAAGTAGTTTCGTATCTTGTGTCGTACTCGGTAGTTTTAATTAATTTTAAGAAATTTTAAGAGAACGTGGCAGTTGCGCTAAGGGTATTTATCGTAGCTAAAATAACACTAAATAAACCGCAAGTCTCGTCCAAGATTTTCGTGACCTCGTAATGGTGAGCTATCCCGTGGCCTATAACGCCATCAATGAGATTTCCTCAGCCTAGCAACCTCCTCCCCCACCTGCAGCACCTGCAGCGCCCGCCCCCGCCGAGCTTTGTTTCGCACGTCTGATCTTCTCAACCAAGGCAATTCCTGAGATAAGGACCATAAGGTAGAACCTCTGACCTAGATTCGAGTAGATATCCAAGTAGCCGGTTGTTTTGGAAAAGATGCCACCAGAAGAAAACACCGCGACGACGGTCTGGCTAGTCTCCTCGACTAGTTTATGGTTTTCAAATCCACTGCCAAGCGAGTGGGTTCGTTTCCAGGTAAAAGTTCGCTTTGTGCCGTCGTCTAACTCCATGCGGAACCAATATACGCGCTTCGTAAAGCCTTGTTTGTGCAGGTACTCCCAATTCATCTTATTGGGCCGTTCCGGGTCCCCTACACCAATTTCACAGTCCGAGGAGAAGTGCCGGAACTTACACACTCCCACAATGGGCCCATTGGAGTCAGGGCTACGGTAGAAAGTTAGATCTGGTTTTCCTGGTGTGAAAGAGGAGTTGGCGATATGGTAGAGGTGTGTTTTGTTTGTTGTGCGGACATCGTAGTTGTGGCGCCAGAAGCTATGGGTGATGAGATACTGGGCGGTTGGATTCATGATGGATGTGATGAACTTGATATTGGTATCATTCGAAGTAGATTTGTGATTATTTCCCAAGAACCGAGACCGGTGAGTTCATTATATATCTACATTCTCGGGTCAGTTCAAGGCCCAGCCCTGTTCGAATAAGCATTATATTCACCCATCCTTCGAAGTCTGAGGTCATCAAGTATGCCTTTCGAGCCCCCAGGCAATCAGATGCATCGGATTTGGCCCCCGAACTGAGCCTTGTTTGACGGTGCTGGCAGTGCAGGGCAACGGGCCAATCATAGTGAGCGATCGCCACGTGATTGCCGGGGTGTCAGTCCAGGGAGACTCGTAAAATCGCTTACGAATTTATTATTTTCGAGTCTCCCTCAGCTCCCGGCATCTGACGACGGCATCTGAGGGAGACTCGAAAATAATAAATTATGTAAGCGATTTTACGAGAACTGGAACCCGGTGACGGTCATCCGTAATGAGGCCTGATCTTCAAGGCATCCGTCAGCTGATCTGGAGAACATGTTCACGTGACTGGTGATCAAGAGTAACATCACATGATCTAATGTTGATGCCTTGATGCCTGATAACTTTCGCCGTCGCGTCGAAGCGGAAAGTGAAGGGCAAGAAAAACAAGCAAGTCTGGAGAAGAGGGAACCTCTCTGACAAACAATCAACTGCATCGACCTTCTTCGCTGCCTGGCGAATCAGTCTTTGTCGATTGATATTGTTGTTTGTTTCATCTAACAGTTCTTAGAGCTGTTGCGGCCCAAACCTTGCATACTCTGCCGTCAACCCGTCTCTTCTCATTCTGAACAACACCCCACGATGTCGTTCCAAGTACCCTACGAGTCCAGCCCACCTGAGACTCCAGATAAAGATCGCTCTCGCAGTCTCTGGAGCAATTTGTCGACAACGCCTGCTGGCCCGCCGCCGTCCACTGCAGGGTCATTCGTACCGCATTCTACATCCAACATCAACGGTGGCTCGCGCATCAACTCCTTCTCCACAAACAATAGCGCATTCTCTACAAACCAGAACTCCTTCTCGAGAAATGACTTCTCCAACTCTGTCTTCACCAAATCCGGCAACATCAACACAAACGACAGCATCTTCGGGTCATCCTTTGGATCGACGGATTATGCCATGCCCAAGCAGACCAAAGCCCCTTCCTTCAAGCCCACAGCAAACTCTAGCCTTCGCTTCGGTGTGCCAAACGGAGGCGGATTTGGGGATTCAATGAATTTCGGACAGTCTAATGGGTTTGCCTCGTCACAAATGAGTGACTTTAACGAAGAGCAGGAAGACCAGATGGAAACGGAGGAAGAGGAACTCGAAGAGGAAGCTGAAGAGGAAATGGACATGAGCACCCAGGATAGGTCCAAGAACTTCAACTTCTTAGACTCGGCTTTCGGAAACCCTTTCGAATCGCAGCCCTCCATGGGCGCGCAGCGCAAACCGATCTATTCGAATCCAAGCGATGCCAAACGACCGAAGCTTGACGAGCACTGGGCGCACCAGTCACCCGTCCGCAAGACCAACCTAGCTCCCAAGAAGCCGTCTGCAATGCCATCCATTCTTCACAACCTTGCTGTCAGATCCCGCATGGCCCTTGTTAAGGAGCCAAGTGAGATGATTCTGAAAACGGAGGATGCCCTGGGAAAACTTTCTGACGAGCTCAAAGCAGCCGAGTTCAAACATGTCGATTTCGATGCTGTGTTGGCCAATGTATCAAAGGAGCTGGCAGAGAGTTGGCAGACTTTCGCCGATGAAAGTGGGATTGACCGGCCCTACGGTGCCCATTCTGGCATTGGGCCCGGGGAGAAGGCTCCCAACCTCGTGAAAGCTAGCTTCTTGGCTTCGTTGCTACTCCAAATCCACCACCCTTCTCGCGAAGCACCTTCGACTGCCCACATTAACCCCATGCGCACCGGGGCCGCTGGTATGGTGAAAGCCATGACGAGACCCCCCGTTCCTAAGCCTCTGCCCCAGATCTTACTTGACTGGCTCAGTGAAAACCACGCATCGCAGACCAAGGATCTCCAAGCGTTGAAATATGTGGAACCCAACCCAACCGCATCCACAAACTTCTGGGATATTATCATTGCCTCTGTGCTGCGTGGTCGCTTGACTGATGCCGCAGATGTTCTCCGTTCCGCGGACTTCAACTACGCCCGATCAGCGTTGGAGGATGGCCTCCCACAGCCTGGCTACCGCGGCGCACAGCTGCAAAATATCCAGCGCTGCGTCAACAAGGCTCTTCAAATTCTAGAATCATGCCCTGGGACCCAATCTGAAGACTGGGAGGTCACCGGTCTTGATTGGTCTCAGTACCGGAAGCGAGTTCTTTCGGCTGTCACTGACCTGGAGGAATTCGCCGAGGGAGAGGAGCGGGATGAATCGATTGTGCCGGTCCCAGAGAATCGCTTCCAGGCCGTCAACTTTGGATTGTCCACTTTTAACTCGAACAAGAACCCAATTTCATTCGCTCAATCGGCTCGCATGGCAGAAAGCCGTGTCCCATGGTCAATTTACCAGAGCTTGAGATCTATCTACCGAATCATTCTGGGCGACCCATCTGCCATCAAGGGCAAGTCTCAAGACTGGGTGGAGGCGACTATTGCTTTGACAGCATGGTGGGACGGCGAGGATGACACTAGTTCCGGCATGGACGTTGGCGCTACCTCATCTAGCGACAACTTCCAAGATTTCCTGCGCTCGCGCGGCCCAAAGAACCACGTTCGCGCCGTTGATCGCAACATGCGTGGTGCCTACCTCGACCGCCTCGAACTAGCCCTCAGTCACACCACCACCGATGCGTCCGACAACGCTGATTTCCGACCCAATACACTCAGCAGCGTGGAGGTCGGTCTTGCATCTGTCTTCGAAGGCAACGTGCAGGGCGTATTGGAGTTAGTACAGACATGGTCACTTTGCGTGGCTTCCGCTGTCGCAGAAGTTGCCAGCCTGGGGGGCTGGTTTGAGTCTGGAAGCAGCCAAAAGACACTACCTGGTCTGTCTGAGAATGATCTTATGGTTCTTTCATACGGGCAGGATAACAAGTCTCCAGCCCGCCATTTACACAAGGACGATATTCTTCACAGTTACGCATTCGGGCTGTATGACCGAACCGTTATTGAGAACGAACACAGCTCCCGTGAAGGCTGGGAGCTGGCCATTGAGGTATTGAGCCGCTTCGACGATGCAAACCAGATGAAGAAGGCCGTATCCGAGATCGTGGATAAGCTTCCTTTGGAAAGCCCTGCTCAGTTGGATAAACTAGTGGTTCTCTGCTCGGAACTTGAGCTGGAGGATCAAGGGCGTCGGGTATCTGAGGTGAGTGGTGGAAGGGAATTGCTGAATATCTGACCCAGTGCTAATTGATTGACAGCGATTCGGTGACATGTTGACCTCGAAATCCGAAAACTTCGGTCTGGCCCTCGTCTGCTATGCTCGTGCCCAGAGCCGACGCAAGGTCAAGTCAGTTGTCGATCTTTTGATCTCTTACAGCTTGGTGCAATCACGCGCGTACCCTGCGACGGCCGATCTCGATGAACAACTGCGCTCTTTGATGAAGGAACCCAAAGCATGCCTGTCGTCCATTGCACAAATCGACGAAGAAGCTGCTCGGATTCTCCAGTTCTACCTCAGCGGTTACGCGACGCTGCGTCGTTTCTATGAGATCCGCGACGAGGAATTCGAACTGCAAGAGGGTCAGCGACCACGATACAAGCCGTTGGCTCGGCGACGCGCCGCTGCGCAAGCTCTGGCGGCTGTCATTGGGAGTGCGGCAGATAACATTTACGGAGGTCTCTATGACCCAGACCGTGATTCCGCTGTGCAGGTGGATGGACTGCTAGCTCTGCTGGGTGAAGCCTGTGCGTTTGTGAATCGTGAGTCTCCCAATACTAACCACGTCAAATTTCTTCGTTGATATTAACCCCCAATCAGAACCCACTGCAGTGCTCTCTGTGTCCCAACAATTTACCATCCTGTCCGCAATCGAGGATCTGGAAACCGTCACCCCCCGTGTATACGCACAGTGCGAGGAATGTTTCCGCTCTACCCTACTCGAATATCAATCATCAACCCGCGGGGGATCAGATGTGCCCCCCTCCCCGCGCGCTCTATTGAAGAAATCCGTGTCCAATTTCTCCGCCTCCAGCTTCGCCATCATCGGCAACGACATGCTCGAATCAGCGCGCACCCGCTCCGGTTCAGGCTCCGGCCCTACCTCTGTGGGCAGCTCGGGTGTCCTCGTGCCCACCCTAGGTGACAAAGCCGCCGATCGCGGATGGGATTGGCGTGTCGGGCTTCCCGAGACTGCCAAGGGCGAGGATATCCTCCAGATGCTCCGACTGGGATTGGCACGCGGATTGAGTCATGGCGCAATGGGATCGATCTGAGATTACGGAGTTAGAGTAAGAGGGAGGCCTAGTTTTGAAAATGGGTGTTTTTAATCTGGGGAAATGAATTTAGCTTAGCACCACTTACACACACACAACTACTTCGGGATCCCGCTTTGTCTTTGTGACAGGCGATGTACGATATCAGACCTACTATGCCACTTAATCCTTTTAGATCCAAGACCTAGGTACTCTGCATATATTGTAACAGCAGTGTATCTGCAATGTGATGCGTATACGTACCCAATTCGGCCCTAGATTACCGAAAATGGCAATCATCAGCAAACCCCCTCAGCCCTACGGTTAACCCACAAGGTATCTCCTCCCCATTCAACGGGGAAAACGTAGTGATTAGCGTCGAGCTAAAAAAAACAAAAAAACCGGTTCTTGCGAATCGCTGGGCATTCCGTATTCCGTACTCCTTCCTACATAGGCAACTCAGTTAGTGTTAGCGTCAGCAGCTGAATGCGGGCGCCTAGTCCCCACAACTTCACAAAATGTCACCGCTTGAATATTAGAAATTACAGGAGAAGATATTATGTTTGTATAAAAAAATAGTTGTCAATATGCGGTCAACAGCCTTATATCCCTTGAGCCGCAGTGGGAATGTCAGGGCTGTGTTAAGAGGCTCTGACTCAAAAAAACGCCCTGATGTCCACTTGGGGCACGTTGGATTGACGATCGACGTCATTCGACCAGTTATGTCGTGATCCGTCATTCCCGATTCCAGTGAGAACCAGTGAGAACCAGTGATAATCAGTGCTGTTGGTATTTACTATTCTGTGCACAGCCTTGTGGCTCACCGACTCGCTGTACTGGATTGCTCGTCGCGGGGCTTCTTCACTATGTGTTCACCGTCTTTGCTTCCTTGCCACACTTTGTAGATCATTTTAGTGATGCTATTACCGTTATTGTGTCAAGTGAGACTTTAGAGTCAGAACTGTGAACATTCCAGCTGAGGAGATGGGACTGGACTGGTCTTTTTACTGTATCACCCCCCCACTATCCATAGTCACCTACTCCATACAGCATAGAGGGGTAAAATGGATCTGCTAAACTCGACCCAAGACAAGTAGATATCCAGTCCTTGTCTACATAGTGGAGTATTATTCTTCTCTTCAGCCTTCTTAGCCGATTGGGCGCGCCCCGTTTGGTTTCTGCCTGGGGTTGTCCATAGGGCTGATGGGATATGCTTTGGATCTACATGGTTTTTTATTTTTATTTTTATTATATTATTATATTATACTATTATATTATTATTATTGTATAATTATACTATTATTAAATTTAAATTAGGTTATTGTATGGATATATCCTCTATAATCGCTGCATATATAACGCCCAATCCCTCTATACACACCCCTCTCAGTTTGTCGAACCAGTCACTCCCTCTGATTTCGTTTCGGGTCATTCTTTCGCGAGACAGCGTGCTTTTCTTCACTTGTCCGTTCTATTTTCTATTTTCTATTTTATACTCCTATTTTCTACTTTCTACTTCTGTTCATTCAATCGGCTGGTTCGCTTTTTCTCTTCGGGTCTCAAACCATTCAACCATCAATTCATTCTTATACTCTAAATACCATACGAAATGTGTTACAAAGTCGTCGAACGATACTCCGTCTGCAAATGTCTCTACTTCGAGCACTCCATCGACCCTTGCTCTGCTTATGGACAGCGCGGCCATGAAGTACAAGAAAAGACTGTGCTGGTTGGCTATACCTGTGACAGGCACTCCAGACGCGGGATCTATGCCGTTTCGCCCGGTGCGAGGCGCTGGTCTGATTCTGGGTATGGGAGCCAGGATTTGAGTGGAGATGAGAGTGGGAGGGAGGGTGAGGAATATTGGGAGATTTGAGATGGACTATGTATTATGGCTGTGCCATTATCGTTCCACGGGGGTTCCTGGTTGTTTCGGATCATTTCTGTTCTTTTTCTTTTCTATTTGAAGGTCAATGTTGCGTGTTGAATGGGGGGTTCTTCGGGTGCTTATTATCGACACTGGTGTGGATGACTCCTGATGCCGGGGAATCGATGGGCGTTTCTCTGCCCTCTTTTTTTTACCTGCGATTTAGCAATGCTGTGATCATTGCGGACTGCTTTGTGGAACATTGATTGATTCCATTGTCTGCATTATACTCAACCGGGTGTTGAGGATCACCAAAATGTGCCAGTATGAAATGCTGATCCACGTCTGGTGCGGAGAGTGCAAAGCGAGTGTGCGAACGAGAACGGGTGACAAAAATAAGAGTGAGATTACGGTATGGATGATGGGCCAACGAAGGACCATGGTATTTTCAAGATATAATGCATTGTGGGCGTTTCTTTTGTCTTTGAACGTGTCTGTCGCTATATGTGCTGTTTTTCTGATTTGTATGAGGCGAGGACTGGTTCCTTCTTGTAGCAAGTGATATTAATCCATTGCATTCTTTCTTTCTGTGATTTATTGACAGCAAAATGTTGAGCAATGTCGAGACAAAGGGTGACGGGATCGAGGTGACATGCGTAGACCGGAGTGTCTATTACGGATCAATAGTGATATGTGCAGACAGTGTATATAGTAAAACTGTGTATTTGATGCGCGACATCGCCTTATGAAAGGAAATCCGCTACGGGATTGGGATATCGGGGAATCGTTCGCATGAATGTTCAGACTTTTATACAGGGCGTTTCCTACAGCGTTACTTTCCGGTCAAGGATATGGCGTTCAGGCATTGAGAAAGGAAGTCATGTATTTCAGCGGCCCGAAGCGTGGCTGGTTCTTCATATGCGACAAACTGCCAGAGCCGATCAGTGAGCAAAAAATTACATCGAGAAGGATGTTGAAGCCCTCGCTGCAGTTTGTAGACTTTCCGCTGACCCGCGTGGTCATGGTCGAGGATTCCTGGCCGAGCATGTTAGGCGCAGGCCTGCCAAACCTCTAGGAAGGGAATAATTCAGCACGGGAGTCTCTGGGCTCGGGTTTAGTAATGGTGTGTAACTGTCTCAGGGGCTCTCAGCATAAAGACATTGGCTCAACATATTGGAATTTAAAGACAGTATATTCCATTATCCGAGTGCATAATATCACCTCTTCTACAGTACAGTGTACTTCTATAATCTAGCTGAGCTGGATCCCCAGCAATTGTGCACCGACCGCAGTCTCCGTACCATTCACATCAACATTGACACCGCTGCCACCACCGGTGGTGACATAAATCTTGTTCAATTGACCTTCACCCCTTCCAAAGAAAACACCCGTAGGCTCGGCAACTTCCGTCAAGTCTTCAGACCCGGCAATAATCTCACTACCGATGGTGGTCCCATTACGGGTAAATATAACCTGCTCGATTGTGTTTCCAGCGGAGGTAGAAAGGTAGGCGAATTTGTAGTTGGCGCTGTAAGTAGAGTTGAGCGCGAAACCACTGGGAGAAACAGCAAAATCATCAAACGCACTGCCCTGGAAGATCAGCTGTCCCGTGCCAGCAGTGACGTTGGGTATAGCTCTGCGCGATACAAGGCGCTGTTGGCAGTCCAGTAGACGAAGCTGTCTGACACTTTGATGCCGTTGATGGAGGACATGAGGCTTTCTTGTTTGATGGCCTCCCAGATACGACCGATGCGGGTGTCGAATGCAAAGATGGAATCTTGATAGGAGGCGGTAGCGAGCAAGATTGTATCGTTGAATCTTGCCAAGCCATTGAATCGGGTGGGCGCCGTAGGGCGGCAGAGGAGTTTGATTTTCGAATTATCGCCGTCTTTGGTGAAATCAACCTCCCAGGTGTGAGTTGCATTCTTTGGTAGATTGCCGGTGTTATTGGATGTGGTATTGGCTCCAGTCACGTAAAAGACATCATGGGCACCTTCGGTGATACCGGAGAGACCAAGGACGAGGTGAAATCCTTAATCACCTTCTTCCGAGGGTGCTTTTCGCGAGAATCAAAAAGACAGGAGATTGGCTGTAAGACCAATCTCGGTAGCTAGGATGTTGCTATTGGATCGTGTGGCCAGGTTCTCTAATTAGGTGTCGTTGGAGGAGAACTGATAGACGGTACGAGTCTTGAGCTCGGAAGCAGCGACAGCACCTAAATACAGAGCTAATGTAATGAATGAACGCATGTTGGAATTTACAAAGGGAGAAAAGATTTGCGAAGAAAGCGCACTGACAGAATTCGTCGATGAAAACTAGACTGGTTCCTATGGAGTTTCATACCTCTAGCGTTGTTGTACTAGTGCAGAAGGATTGAATTATTAGTGGGTTTAGACGACGCGGCATATACTCATGCTTCACCTATAGCTTCAGTATCGCATAAGGCAAGATCAGCGAAAGTCTGTGGAAGCCAAAAGACGGAATGCGACTACGTTGAAACCGCTTCGTTTAATTCCGAGGGTGTCGGTCGATATACCCATTTAGGCGTTTAAGGCCGAATAGCTCGGTGATAGCCTCAGTCACTCAGAAGATCTACATATTATTGCCCACAAGACGGAGCGGTTGGCTTCTTCTTCTTCTTCTTCTTCTTCTTCTTCTTCTTCTTCTTTTCTTTCATTTTCTTCTTCTTCTGCTTCTTCTGCTTATTCTTCTGCTCCTGATTCACGGTGAATCCCGGACATCTGGGTTCTAGTATTTCCTTGGGGTTACAATTAAGGTGTGACGCTAAAATTTGATTGTTCGAAGTGGACGGTGGGGACGCAACACGTATGTGGCCGGGTATAACCTTAGGATATTTAAATTGATCTTTCAGGGGGCTCTAATGAGACGCGTCAATATGGATTACGACAATCACCTCTTGTACTTGAAAAGATCGAAGTATAAAGTCCCCGACTATCCCACAGCTTCAATCTTCCTCATCTTTCTTTCCTTCTCTTTGTCCTTTGTTTTTATCAGGAATCTCGCCATTATCCATGGGTTATAAGTCCACTACTGCAGCCCTCTGCGGCATAGTGCCCATCGTCTCAGGCGCACTTTACAACACCGTTATCGAAACCAAGTATGGAGGTGTCCAGGGTTACCCTGCTTTCAATGCCTCCAACACCGGCAACTTGACCCATTGGAAGGATATCACCGTGTGGAAAGGCATCCCATACGCTGCCACGACTGGAGGCCAGAACCGGTGGAAGGCCCCCCAAACGGCTAGCGCATGGAATGGGACTCTGGATGCCAAGAACTGGGGAAATGTTTGCCCTTCAGCAACTGACGGCAATAACGACTACACCATTGACGAAGATTGCTTGAATCTTAATATCTGGAGTCCTGCCAATTCCACCGATGCCAAGCTCCCTGTGGTCATGTGGAGCTACCCAGCTGTATCGACTGCGGCAGACGCCCTCTTTGATGGCGGTGGGATGGCTGACCAGGGCATTATCTTTGTCAATTACAACTACCGCACTGGTTCCTTTGGATGGCTGGCCTCTCCAGAACTGACTGAAGAGTTTGGAAATGGACACAACTCCTCTGGAAACTGGGGTATGCTCGACCAGTTCGCTGCCCTCAAGTGGATCAAGGCCAACATTGCCCATTTCGGTGGTGACCCAGACCACATCACTGTTATGGGTCAATCTGCTGGGTCCGCTGCAACTCAGCATATCTTGAATAGCCCCTTGACCAAGGGATTGATTAAGGGTGCCATTATTCAGAGCGGTGTTCGGGATCCACATGATCCTTTGTGTACCAGCCTCGCTGAGGCCTACACGACCCTTGATTCCTCCTACTCTACAGCGAGCTCCTATTTGAAGAGTCTGAATGTCTCTAGTATTGCCGAGGCCCGCGAACTGCCCATGGAGAGCCTGATTGTGGACTTCTTTAGTTCGGACTTTGACTTCACAGCCACGCTTGATTACTACGCCGTCCCTGACACTTACTACAACACTTTGACCAACAAGTTAGCTCAAGATGTGCCTGTCATGACAGGCAACACAAAGGATGAAAGCGGTGCACGTTATGGTTTGGATATCACCATGTCAGAGTACCTGACCGACCTCAACGAGACCTACAGTGGCCCCTGGGTGCAGCGCTTCCTTCGTCTCTATCCGGCACATGACAACACCACTGCTTCTGGAGCATACAACTCTCAGTTCACGGACCGCTCCAAGATTGGCACTTGGCTCTGGTCTCAGATGTGGAACAAGGCTTACAGCAGCCCGATATACAACTACTTCTGGGACCACGCTCCCCCTGGCCAAGACCAGGGTGCTTATCATGAGTCTGAGATCAACTACGTACTGAACAACCTCTATGGTACCGACAGCCCATGGACAGCAGAGGACTATGCCATCGCCAAGAAGATGAATGGCTACTGGGCCAACTTCATCAAGAGTGGAAACCCTAATGGTGATGGGTTAACTACTTGGCCTGCCGTGAACTCGAGCGAGCTTGTTCAGCATGTTGGAAATGGATGGGGCCAGATCCCTGTGGCAGTGAGCAAGAAGGTTGCTCTCCTTAAGTCATGGTTCAGTACCTTGCAGAAGTATTAGATTGGTCATAGACTACCCGATGTGGATACCTCTAGGGATTACAGTTGGATCAACTACTATTTATATACAATTAGAGGTTTCATGAAGGGCAGATAAAATCACCACTATTAAGCAAATGGTAGATTTTTCATAGATCCCGCAATAGACGGGATAAAAAGCATGATCATCACCATTCTTCACAATGCGCTAACCTCGGTTAAACTACGGTGTAAAATCATTACATCCTGAAATGTTCTGTGTCTTGGAATCAGCCCAGGGAAGGTATCGACCGGTTGGCCCTATTGTAAGGCTAGGATGATATTGTGCAAACCACATGCATACGGCAGGGGATAGTAGTAGCCTAATACAACTGATCCGGACACGTAATGCATGTACAAACCCAGTCCCACATATCTTCGGATTTTAGCGTTAGGCCATAACTATTCTTCCACACCTTGATACATACTTCGACGGCACTAACTACCTATTGCAGTTTAACGCTTCGGGCTTATCAGATCAACCCCTTGAATTTCCCCCACATAGAGCATAATGGAGGGAACGCGTCACCTGTTTTTCGGATCGTCTCAATACTATTATCCTTCTACCTGAGCATTCTGCTGCTAATCAAGTTTCCAGTTCATATAAACATACACACCTTCGGATTCAATGTATACTTGTCACTCCAGGGCTATTTACCTACGTCGCTAGGAATGAAGTTTTCTAAAGACTTCACCCGCAGGGCTGGCATCTTTGCCCTGTTTGCCGTGGCAGACGCAGCTCTGTACGACCAGACTATCAAGATCCTCCAGGGAAACTTGCAGGGTGCAGCTGCCTTCAATAGCAGCAGTGTACCATCCACCATCTCCAACTGGAAAGATATCTCCGTTTGAAAGGGCATCTCGTACGCAGGCACCACAGCCGGCGAACATCGCTGGAAACCACACCAATCTGCCCCATTCTGGAACGGAACCTACAAGGCTACTTCCTTCGAAGCAAGCTGACCCAGCCAGTCGGCTGGTGACGGTTACAGCTAGGACTGTCTCACCATCAACATCTGGAGTCCCGCCACCTCGGTCAATGCCAAACTACCCGTCATGTTCTAGTCGTACGCTGCTGGCGGCGAATCCTCTCAGTCGACCTATGATGGTGCTGGCATGGCTGGTAAAGATATCGTCTTTGTCAGCTACAACTTCCGCACCGGACCCCTGGGCTGACTTACTTTGCCTGAGCTGGAAAATGAAACCGGCACGACGGGAAACTACGGCCTGTTAGACCAGATTGCTGCTCTCAAATGGGTTCATGAGAACATTGCGGCGTTCGGTGGTGACTGAGGCAATCACCGCGGCTGGACAATGCTTCGGTTCAGGGGCAGCTACCACATACTTAACAGTTCTCTCTCTAAAGGCCTAATCAAGGGAGTTATCGCGGAAAGTGGCATCAAAGACCCGAACATGGTGGGATACGGCAGTGACTACCGGAGCATGGCCTGGGCGTTGAATTTCAGCAACACCTTCTATGAATCGTTGAATACTTTCAATCTGGCTGAGTTGAGAGCCGTGGACCTTTCGACTGTGTTGACCGGAACTGGGACCACCGATTTCACTGGTTTTGACCCTGTACTGAACAACCACTCTATTCCCCACAAGTACATCGTTAGCTTGGAGGAGGGAGCGGCGAACAAAGTACCGATCCTGCTTGGTAACAACAAGGACGAGAACGGCATCGATCTGATTACATCCTACAACGTGACAGAGTATGAGGAGGCGATCACCTCGAGCTATGGAGACTATGCTGCCGAGCTCCTGGCTCTTCACCCGGCCAACACCACCGCCGCCGCCACGAATGCCTACAATGCCATCTTGCGCGCGGGATACTATACCTCCACCTAGTCCTTCGCTAACAGATGGAGCAAGACCTCGAACCAGCCCATCTACTACTACTTGTGGAGCTACGATCCCTCGAGTAGTGGTGCCGCTCATGGCTCAGAGGTTGTCTACGCCCTGGGCAACCTGTGTGCTCAGACCTCAAGCTACAGCGAGACTGACTACGAGGTTTCCGAGAAGGTGTCCTCTTACTGGGCCAATTTCGTTAAGGCTCAGAACTCCAATAAGGGAGGATCGAGCACGAATGGGACATTGCCGTATTGGGGGGCTAATGTTCCCTCGCAAAATAGGCAGTTTGATTTAGGCACTTACTGGAAGAAGATTCCCATCACTTCCAGCATCAAGGAGAAGGAGGTCCTGTTGAAGTATTTCAATTCGGCTACTCCTATCCCTTACTAGGTGTATATATTGTAGTAAAGGGAGGATACACGGCTATTTAGTACAGAGAAACTTGTGATTCATGAGTACTCTTTAGCTATGCCACAAACGTACGCGATGTTCTACAACCTACTCTCATATAATTCACCAACCAGTTACGTACTAGATGTTCATATGCATGACTTCAATGTGAACGAAGTTAATCTTGCTGAATTCATTCAGGTCGGAGGTCGACGAAAATCTTGGAAACATTCACATCCGCCGGTCGGAAGGGATACGAAACTTCCCCAGACGCATCTTTCTCTTCGAACGTGGTCGTATGAAACTGCGAAATAATAGTCCCCTTGAACGGAGCCGGTGGGTTCGACCACACCTTTTGCACAGCATAAGAAATACTCTCGATCTGGATACCCCGGTACCCTTCAGCCGCCGAACGTCTCATCATCTCTTCGGCCAGAATTCTCATAAGCCCATGACCGGAATGAGATTGGAGGGTATTGGTAGCGTTGCGCATCAGCACTTGTCCACGGGCCGTGGGTTTCCACGATGCAGGATCGCGCTGGTCTCGTTCCTCGAGGGCATGGTAGATCGTTTCGAATAGAGGTAGTGCTTCTATCAGAGGTTTTATTTCATCCGTGTCTAGCTCGTCGATGCCATCGTAGGCCATGGCAATCGAGACCAGTGGGAAGTCCATTTGCTCTGCAAGATCGCTTTCGGTGGCATTCTCATCTTCCAGATTCCAGTATAGTTTGCCCCCCGTGGCTGCAGACTCGGGTCGTTTGAATTGATATTCTTTGTCGAAAATACCCAGGGACTTTCCTGAGTCGATTTGGTGTTTGATTAAATAGTGCGAATGCCGAAAACTCTGGTAGGTCCGCTGGGTTTTGTTCTCGGAATACACAACGGGCCAGAGCGGGGAGTGGAATAGATTTGTATGAATACAAATTGCCCGGGCCCATTCCTCGTGTTCTGGTCCAAGAACACGGATTTCGTACTGAGGTGGGAGAGATGGGGCCATTTTGGTCAAAGTACGAACTTTAGAATCCGTCAAATGAGGGGGAACAAGACTATTTATACTTGAATTTCCTCTTAGTGCTTACTTAAGTGTCTGCGGTGTGACCGTTTCCTTGGAGCGAAATATGTAAGTATGGGCTGTTATTCTATGGGGATAGGTGATTCGCTGCTAACCCTTTAGACCCCGATGAGGCATTCACTAAGTCGATCTTGGCTTTGTTTGTCGGGCTCTTTGAAGTGGTTGACGAATCCCATTGCCAGGGAATCAATGAATTGGTGTTTCCAAGATGAATTTTGAAGATGTCTCTCCCTACGGGGAAACCGCGACCCCCATGTTAAAAGTGCTTTTATATCGGGTGCAAGACGCATAAAAACACATCGCGAAGGTTTGGGTCTTGCTCTACCGGCCTATCATCACACCTTTTATCAACTTATTTAATTTCGCCGTCGAATCAGCCAGCTCCAATCCCCCCACTTCAGAACTCCTTACTCCTTGCCAATTGGAACACAGCTGCCCTGCTCACCTGATACGAATACCATCCACCCCCGGCATTCCCGAAGGTTGATTCGACGCAGGCATAATAGACGGCGTACGAGGGAAGTTCAAGTCTTCCACTAGATTTGAAACTGGAGCTGGACTCTGTTCGAAACTCGGGTGCGGGTTTGAGTGGCACAGACCGGGTCAGATGCCTCATGAGCAATATTAAGCCGAGGGCGTTGCTCAACCTGTTTAGTGTATTGGCGGTGTAGCGGCGTCGATTTGACAGACTGATTGTTGATTTCTCTACGTGCAAGTTACCGGAAACAATGAGCCCCGGTCTGACTCGTGTGTCTGGGTATTCCTGGTGGATTGTATCTCGCAAGGTACAAGTAAACAGAAATAGAATATCCATGTCAACTCCAAATGTACATGTGCCCGTAAGCTTCGCCCATGTTTTATGTGCAGCTAGACTCTGATTCCAGAGATCAGGGGTGCATAAACAAAAAGACCAACCCGCCTATCGTAAGACACACGAAAATCGCAGTCAGGATTCCAGCTCCTGCTTTGTCTGCCGTCGTGATAGGTGCCAACACCGCAGGCCCCGGATTTTTCCTCGTACCAGCATTCGGGTCACTGGTGCCATTTCCTCCCGTGGCAGTTGACACTGGTTTTGAGGATGAGCCTAGAAATTTCAGCATAACAGCACTCATGATCTGACTCCCACTGATGGCATTCTCCATTGAATTCTGTTCATCATACCCGCCGTACCAGCGGTTTCCGCAGAGGTTTTCGTTGTTGCCGGTGCATGAATTTGCAGCTCCTTCGGCGGAAATTTGGAGTTTTGGTAGGATCTTATCCTTGAGCTCGGGGATGATCAATGCAATATCCGCAAGCCAGGACACCGTGAGGCCTTTGAAAAGTGGGCCGTTGGCGTCTTTGTAGCATTGGCCGGATGCTTCGCAGTTCCAGTCTGTGATCACACCTCCGTGTTCGGGTAGGGCAAATGTAGTAAAGATTGCGTCCACTAGGCTGTTTGTGATATTGAGCCACTTGGCATCGTTCGTCTATAAGAGTTGTTATTAGCATGTCAAAACAGGATGTGCAGTTCTGGGTTAGTCGACAGGTGAGAACTAAAAAGAACAATACTCACGTAGGCGTACATATATGCCGCACCAGAGGCAAAGGTACCATAGTTGTAGGTCCATCGGGTGTTGTCAGGGAGACTGCAACCATCGGGACCTCCAGTGCCTTGTCGGACACTATCTGCCACTTGCCAGGTTGTATCATTGACCAGATTCACCGAGGTAGACCAATCCCAGACTTTCTCCGCCCATGTAGAATACCCTTTCTCTTGTTTGTACCAAGCGAGACGAGCTGCGAGCATAAAAAAGCCACCGTTCGACACCGCGTTCTTCATGGTATAGCCACCTTGCCAGAGTTCCTTCTGCCAGCGAATACCACCTCCGCAAACAGTCGTATCCCACCCTTTGCCATCTGGATCCTTCTGGTCATTGAAAACACCCTCTGCAAGGGTGAGCCAGGTGTCACCACTTGGTCGATTCGGGAATTTATATTCCGCTGCTGTGATCGCCGCGAGGCCCCAGAACATTTGATCGTCATTTCCCTATGGACGAGGTCAGCACGGTGCGATCTCAGATCTTGAAACGGAGCACTTACTATGCCTACTGCCCATGAAGGCATGTAGTCTCCGGTCGAACCCCCCTGATGTTGCATACCGATGCTGACTTCCTCGTTATAGGTCGTGTCGTTGGTCGCATGCCAATAGTTGAGACAAGCCAGAAACAAGGCAGCTCCTGTCCACCATGATCTTGAGATAAAACCCGGGTTATCCGTCCCATTTTCTTTGTACCATGTCATCATGTTGTATGTCGCGGTGCTCCCGGCATCTTTGATGGATTCTACTCATTGAAAAGAGAAAAAAAATCAATGGTAATTAGCAATTCAGCTCTTCGAAACAATAGGAGAATGTATATATTCCCCGCGATCTAAACCCTTACGCTGATCGTTAACATCGAGGTTAAGCGCGCAGACATGACTGGCAAACGGTAGAATGCGCAAAGCCAGTATGGCCATATGCCCCCCGTTAAACCTCATCGTCCTGATAAACCGCCGGTGCCGAGAGTAGCCAAGGGATCGAATTCCTTGGCCGGTGGAGTTGTTAAAGAGAAGGAACTTTGGAACGTAAATAATCAAATATTTCAGCCTGGACGAGGCGAAGCATTCAAATTGTCTTTCATTGGAGTACCTCAAACAAAGTGGGACCCCTGAAATGGGGCCAAACCCTTTGTTTCAAATGATTCGTTAATAGTTTTAATTAACGGATACGAATGATTTTGGATAGACTCCTATCACCGTCCCACACATGTCTTACCCAATCTCCGTGCTGACCGGTGGCCGGCAACGTGCATAGGTACGGATGCTCCGGCTCCCCGCCACGAGTTTTTGCAATTTCCCCTTTCCCCCATTAACTCGTTAAGTCCGAGAATACGCAGCGCCAAGCGAGCAGTTGGCTGTTGGCTCTGCAGGGTTAATCAGGGTCAATCAGAAGGTCCACCTTCGGCCCGTGGCGCGGGCCCAGAGCCAAAACCAGGTTCACAGATGGGTGGCTGTCAACGGGTTCAATAAAAACTAAACCATCACACTCATATTAGTTCACCACAGTCCTCATTTAATATTGCGACCGCACTGACCTCGGTTTTTAGAAACATATTCCAAACCAGGTGATCCGATCAGAGGCCTTGGCCCCCAACAAATGTTAGGGCCTAATATATGCCGCGGCAGAGACAAACAGATGTTCTGTTATGATCTTTTGGTTATTGAGTTATTTAGGGGTTAAATGCTCTTGTGTAATCCATTAGGGATATCTAAGTACCTATGTAGGCAACCCTGGAGGTAGCCTACATAGTTAGATACCCCCGAGGTCCTGTGCTCTGCTCACCTAAGCAGAGCATAGGATTACCTACAGTTGAACCGGCCAATCCAACTTAGTGAGACAGCGATATGTCCATATCGTTCCGTAAAAAGGCTTTTACTTCTTTTTGCCATTTCTGTCTGTAGATCCTTGGTTAATTAACGTGCGCAGCTAAAACAAAACTTTGGGTTATGGATCATTGAATAACGTTGAATTCTATGAACTCCGTCTGAGGAAGTAACTGTAGCCATGTAATCTACAAGAATATTCCGTAACGACCAAACACAGAAGAGTCGTTTAAGCATTAGATGCGCAGGAGAAAGGCTTGTGTGCAGACTGCGCATTGATCTGAATGCTCGTTCCTGTAGCCCAAAGACCCATTCCACACTATTGCGTGTTAGTATCAAATTCCCATGGATCAAGAAGCACAAAACTTACAATCAAGCAGCACAACGCAACAAGGAAGACGTTAAGCGCTGTTAAAGCCATCTTCCGCTTGCTTGCAAGGTACTGTCCACGGTTCATCTTCAACCAAAAGAGACCCTCCAGACCGAACGAAAACCAGCTGCAGAATGCCGCGGCGATCATGTTGAGCAGATCATTGAACACAGGGATCGCATTTGCGATCAACCATGCGATAACCCACATGAGGAAAGTGATCAACACCCAAGTGCCGTATGAACGGAACGACCTCTCGCTCATCATATGGGTGCCACGGAACATCCGCACGTAAATGCACTTTGCGCCGACGTGGCAGATAACCACGCCAGCAATAACAATCGTACCGATGGAGATGCCGAATGCAATTTTCGAAATGAGTTCACTTGCACTCAGCAGGGCGGGGCTGAGGACGTTCGGGCCGGCGTACCGGTAGATTACTAGGGCAGTAACGAGATACAGTGATGTGTCCGTTACTTGGAAGGCAATCAGGGCCTTGGGGTAGTCATGTGGATCTGCCAGCTCGGATTGGAAGCTGAAGAATGACATGTGGCCGGAATAAGCAAGGATGATGTTGAGAGTAGCGGAGAAGCCGTTCATCAGGGTTGGGTTGGTGACGGCGTATGCTCTGGGATCAGGTGCTTCAATACCAATGGCAATCATGGTGATCATCACGGCGGTGAAGATTGATAGGGAAGCTAGTAGTTGTTAGTTTTAGTTTCAACAGCAGAAAAGAAACTGCAGGAAAGAGGTCTGTCATACAGATAATTCCCAGGTATGAAACTTCCTCTAGGCGTCTTGAGAGGGTCAGGATGAAGCAGAGAACGGTTCCCACCACACAGAAAATGATGGTACAAGCACCGTGGTTAGTAAGGGTGTTCATCATGATGGAGAATGTCAAGACATGAGCCCCCATAAGGAAGATGAAACAGATGACCTGGGCGACATTAACGATCTCACGACCCCAAGGACCGAATAGGATCTCTGCGGCATCTGCCATGTTGTGGACCTGAGGGTATCGCAATTTGAATTGGCCGACAACGTATCCGGTGTAGGTTGTCAAAGCTCCGATACCAATAATAATGATACAGCCACTGTCAGGATTAGCATGGGTTCATAAGCAAGTTGGGGGAAATTCTCATCAGACGTACGGGACTAAGCCCAAGACTGCCATCGAGGATGGGAGGGAGAGAACTCCCAATGAGACAGATTGAGCAATCATCACTATTGGCTGTTTAGCTGTGGTCCGTGATTGAATTTAGTTCATTTGGGGTGTGTGTACAAATTGCACAGTTCCTGCATGCAAATTTGATTAGCTTTCTGCATTGACTTGCTTCAAACACTGTATGTGTAGACTTACCACCATTTCATAGTCCTGTAACGCACTCCACCGACATCTTCCCCAGCGAAGGGATCTTGTGACTTATCTAGATCCATGACTTTCTCCATATCTTTCTCCATATCTTTTTCCATGTTGGTGTTGTCAAAGGGTTGGTCGTAAGTTAGCGTTGACTCATTGAGCACCGGCGGCGATATTTGGAAAAATCTCTGACAGCCATGGCTGGACCCACTATTTTCTTTGGTCTGGGGAAGAGACCGAAGAGTCCTACGAGACAGACAGAACGAGACAATGATTATTGAAAGATGTAAATGAAACTGAGATTTTGAGCGGAAGATTCGGAAGATTCGGAATATTGACCATTGACCTAGATGATCTTTTTATCAACTGATTCTTTACCCAAGTCTGAGGGAGGACAGTTGACAGGCATTTGGCCCTGTGCCTGGACAATGGCTATCACATTGGAAGATATAAAAGAAACCCCAGATTCATACTTCTTCCCCGCATTAGGTGGAGTGTATCTGGAACGAATAATACTCTAATCTCTAATCTCCTATAAAAAAAGTTTTGTTGGCGTCTTCGCAAGGGGCATGCAGCACTTCCTGTTCCGTTCCGGTTCCGGGCCCACTCTCAGTCTGATAAGCTGGAAAACTCTTTACCGCGAAATCTGTTGAATACAACTGAACAAAATTAAGCAGGAAATGGTTTTCATAGAAAGAATATTTTATTCGTACTGTATGCTATTGAAAGCGGATTGTTTAACTTTCATCTCCCATTGTACCGAGTGATGCGCAAATCGTTCTCCCCGGAAGCGAATATCCGCTTCCGTGTTCCGTCCGGCTTACCGATCATTGAACATTACGTTAACTATTGGACCGAGGGAAATGTGGTCAGCCATCCTAGGTAGGTGATCTTTTCCTAATATATGGAGGAACTAGAGAGATCTGTTCTTGGCAGATCTTGGTAGTATCGTTTTTAAGCTACCTGGTCAAACGCATGAGACAATCGCCTCTCAACTTCTAGATATTCGGCCAATAGGCTACGACTTCAGCTATCCTACATTTTCTGGCGATATTAGTTTCTTGAAGTGCCTCTTAACACTGACTACTACTGAGTAATTCCTATGCCTCCTATTAGAGAGATAGTGGTGTCTAAAGGCGTATTTTATGATGTATGGAGGTGGACCACATTCCAACGTTCATCAAACATTGTTAATTATGCTTGAAGATAGATTCTAACAGATCACATTTAGTTCCAACTTCATCAGCGCGGTGCAGCGCAGGCCTGAATATAAAGGCTCAGCTCGCTGGTAGCGTAAATTATCTATCTCTGCGAGGGACGTACTGTGTTGGGTAGTCAATCTGATGAGTGGCTGTCTCTAGTGAGATATAAAAGCACAAACAAGCCACCCCAGATGCATTTTTGAATCACTATCATCATACCGGTGATTTACCTTCTGCTCTGAAAGTCGTGTCTGGGGTGAAAAAGAGATTAAGGAGTCGGGTGTCGTCAAGGTTTGGTGAAACTGAGAATACATCATGTATTCCTAAATTCGAGGGACTAATTTCATCTCTTGCAGTGGTAACTCAGCGGTAGAGTGTGAGATTGCAATGTGCATATATCTTGAAGTCCCGTGTTCGATCCACGGTCACTGCTTTTTTTGGGCTTTCTTTATTATTTTAGCAATCATGGTATATAACTCAAATTTTTTTAATATAATGTCAACCTGCATTAAGATCCACGGTTCCTCCACGCTCCTACTATATATACGGAGTAGTAGCTTCATATGCCTATCATGGAGTTTATGTACGGTAACCCCTGGTTTCCTTGTGTAGAAAATTAATTCTATATGACTAATGTTTCGTTCCTTGGGGGTGAGTACCGTTAGGGAAAGAAAACCATAGGCTGTATTGAGCTAGCTGCTAGAGAGAGAAAGATCAAACAAGGTATGGAACATTGAAGCTATCCGTCTGATGCCGAAACGCGGTCTCAACAAATACGTATTCGTAGTAATTCCCATAAATTACTGTATTTGTGATCATGTGACTTTCATACAAAACGTCATGTTGTTTCTAGAAATTCCAAATTTAGAGGCATGCGAAGCAATTTGCATCATATATTCCAAGGTTGATATTTAAAATGATGTGAAATGAACATATCCACGTGTGTATCTCCAAAAATTGTAGAAGCCCCTGTACTTTGTAGAGATTGGAGCTCAGTAAGTTCCACCTAAACCTTGTCCCAACGTAATGTTTATCACGTCACAGACCCCCCAGGCCCATGTTCCTTTCCCCATCCACAGTCCAGTCCGGTTCCCATACCTAGAGGTTAATTTAACCGCACACTTGAAAATTTTACCCCTATAGATTACCTCGCGATACACTCTAGGGACAATGCTCACCACTCACTGGCTACCAGCCGCCCGGCTGAACGTCAAACAAGCGCGAAAGTTCTCCTTGCTTTCCACCCATGCTTCATTCCCCGCGACCATGTATCGATACCAGCTAGAGCGCAAGGCCACACTATATGATGTGACCCAAGACGAAACCCGCCACAGGAAGGATGCAGTCAATGTATCTGCTGATGGGTTGGTTCATGCAGCAATCTCGAAGTCAAGCCCCTGTCTGTAAACTCCTGCCTAGTTCTGGTGCAATAGAGTCTAACTATCTACATATCAGACTCGAATGGGCCAGTCTTCATGCCGAACTCTCGTCTTATGCAGCAGATGCTGCGCTTTGATTTCGACCGGTACCAGGAAGAGATCAGCGACGGGAAAGCTCTTTTGGACCCCACTGTTATCTGTATTCCACGAGGTATGGTGTTTTCCATGTTTGACTTGCGTGAAGATACGAGCTTACGAGTTTAGGTACCCCCATCCCATCTGCGCTGGTACTATGGAGAGAGGGCATGTCCCGCTTCTCCCTGCAGCCTTCGAGTCCTATGGAAATCGAAAGTGAGTTTTTACACCAGACGAGAGGGTAGGTTGACCGGATATTAACGATTTACAGAGCTGAACGACGCGCTCAGCGAGTTCTATGAGAAATCCGGTACAGTTGTCGGCGCACAGGAATGGATTGAGAAACATCCATACCGGGAGAGTTCTCCTGACGACAATGAGAAGGGATGGATGGAGGTGTAAATATCTGGAATCTTGCTATATCAACTGTAAAATACGTACAGAAATGCGTGGATGGCATTATGGACTGCAGATTACGTAGACACCACTTATTGCCTTGGCATTCGAGGCTACCTGTAAGACGAAGCAAGTTGAAGTATCGCGGGCTGGTGGTTGAGTGCATGCAGTTATCTCTCTTGTTTCAGCCGGTATCGCGGTTATGGCAGGGGAAAGTGCAGGGGGAGGAAAGTGCACAGGTCGGCGAACATATTCCACCGCGCACAACCAACCTGTCATGTATGGTTTACTCACATCTGTTACATGCCCAATGCTCAATATCACATGGTATCGAATCCTGGTAACTATTTCGATTTATTTGCAGTATACCAGTGGCGTTGGATATATATATTTCAAGTTTTACCCGCAAATGTAATGGATTGTCGTTGGTGTGAAATTTAGCCATAGGCGACTACAGAGGATTTCCTCACAAAGTAATCTAGGTAATCTAGCAAATTTTGAATTTTGAAGACATAACAACAGTCCTAATAGTCAGACACTTCACTGATAAAAAATGAAAGATGACTCTTGTAGCATAAAACGGCGCCATCATCCATCAACTAGCATCATTGGTCTAGTGGTAGAATTCGTCGTTGCCATCGACGAGGCCCGTGTTCGATTCACGGATGATGCACAACAATTAATTTTTTTAATTTTTACATTGAATTCCTGGTGGTAATGGGTTGCCCTAATCTTTTGTAGATCGTCTAAAAGTTGTAACCGCTATTCTAGCAACTTAGTGAACAAAGGCGGATTTTTAACGCGTGTGGGTTTGTTCCAGCAAACTACATTGACTTATCTCTAGCGGATCATAGAATTGCTGTAGTCTAGTGCACCATCGTGCTGCCAAGCCAACCCTTCGAGATCGTTTCCAACCCGTCCTTCAACCAATCCGTCTCCAACGTTGCCGCAAAGTCAAAACCATGATCACCTTCTTCGCCGTGAAGCTTAATAATTGCACCGGGCGCTTTTTCTCGCACTAAATCATAGAACCGCTGAGAGCCTTCAAATGGCACGGCTGAATCCTGTTTTCCATGGAAAATGAAAGTTGGAGGCAGTTTCAGATTTCCGGCTGCAGCGAGATTCTCAACCCTGTTCATCGGGAAGAGATTGTCTTCCGACCCGAGGAACTCTAGCAATCGACCATTTTGAAATACTGAGAATGCCAGCTTGAGACGATCTGGGGGATTTGCAGCAGTAATCACAGTGGGTGAGGGTGCAGCTCGCATGGCTGAAATGTGTTCTTCAATGATCTCATTCGGAAAGTTGGGCACTCCAAGGATAGGTTTGGGATATGCCTCTGTGTAGAACTTTGATTTCACATCAAGAACTGGATAGGCTGCGATGACAGCACGAATTTCCGATGGGTAACTGAGTGCCAGTTGCATAGTCAGATAGCCGCCTGATACTCAAATTAGATCCCTTGTTCGCCATATTAAATACTACCACAGCAGACTTACCCGCGCTTTCCCCAGCGACGAGGAGCCTATCAAGGTCTGGGGTAACATGGCCGTCGCTAGCATCTTTGATTGTTTCAGCAAATTGCGAGCTGTGAACCCAATGCCAAAAATCATCCATGTCTTCCAATATATCTTTTCCGGATACTTCGGGCAGCAAACGGTAGTCTGGAGCCACAATAATTGCCCCTGTTGATATGGCGTAGTCTAATGTCCAATTGGCGAACCAAACAGGATACCGACTAGAACCGGTGACCTGTAGATTCGGTTAATTCACGATCAAAGGGTTGTAACGTAGTCTGCTCAGCGCAAGTGTAGCTCATACCAAAAATCCGCCATGGATGCGTACCATGACTGGACATTTCGAAAGATCTTGCTTCGATAATATAGTCTGAGGGATGAAAATGTCGGCATTGATGTGAGAACGACCCTCATCAAAGCTTTTGTAAGCCGTGTTGATCACTTTAAATGGGATATATTTATCAGCGTTGTCAAACATCGAAAGCACTTCCACCAGATGCAGATAAGGATCGGTTGCCATTTTGACGCTTAATGTGGGGAAAAAACAAACAGAAAAGGTATGGAACAAGGAGGAACGGAACAAGGAGGGGTTTCTCGTTTATATAGCCCTGCCTTTCGCATGGCCTAACACCATTTTGGAGTCGGGGGCGAAAGCGAGAGGCCGAGTACTCCGAGACCCACATAGTCCGGGATGTTAACCAGTTGAGATAAGCTTTGGAGATGCCTAAGTGGCCATGTAGATTGACTACATATATGTATGTAAATAAAATGAGATCCGGACTAGCTTGCGATTGAGACTTGACCAGATATTCATATCTAGGAATTATCTGCACTATTACGCAAGGAATTACACAGGAAATTGAGTGTATTGTATTTTGGATTAATAACCGTCAAATACTAACCAAATAGTTAGCGGGTTTTGTCTTTTTAATTAGAGGTGTGAATATCGGTCATCCATACCATACATTGTTCGTACTACAAATATAGATGGACACAGACTAATATTTAAGCTACGAAAAAGGGCGACGAGGGAGTACTTCAATAGTGCTCACCTATAAAGATATCTACTTGCATACCGTCAGCAGAATATAGCCACAACACAATAATAAGGCTTCTTTTAGCCTCTGATTCCGTGGATATTAATACATCCATGATAATTGAGTAACACTACTTCCCTTAGCTGCACATACGACCCATCTAGGTGTGGCCTTGTGAATCCCCGTAGAGTCCTCCTCGATAATCAAAAACTAGATTCGGACTATCCTGATGCCAACGAATAAGCGCCTCTTTAACGTCCTTATAGATACTGCTCTCATTCGCTGCGAGGGAGTTGATATCTGCATTGAATGGAGTGAGTCATCTCCGAGAAAACTAAGTGACGCGTCGTCAATAAATGTACCTTTCCGGATTTACTAATATCTCCGAAACATGCACGTTATAGCCGAGCAAGTGGTAAATGCCATTGGTGGGGGAACATTGCCAATGCCTTGTGCAAATAGATATTGCGAGAGATGGCAACACAGCCTTCTTTGATTGATAGATGTTATGGAACTAGCACGGCAGCCAGGACAAGAACATTGAAAAGAGACATGAAAATAAAGGAGGTGAACAGGAACAAGTACGTAGTGGAGACGTATAAAGTATGCAAACAAAACAAACAGCTATCCGCATATCGGTGCGCTTCCCCGCTGTAAATCGATTGCACGACTAAAGGAAAAAAAAAAGAAAAGAAACAAACCCCGGCTATTTTGGCCTATTTAGCTGTCCAACTCGCCCTGCAACTTGTCGCAATATACACCTCTCCATTGATTTACCACCGATAGACCGGAACCCCCGGTCAAGCAACAAGATGGGCAAAGATGGGTCCGCGCCACAGGGCGTCACATCCCTGCTGGACACAGATCTGTACAAGCTGACGATGCAATGCGCGGTTCTCAAATACTTCCCGAATGTTTGTGAGTAGCTCTAACCGAGGAATGGGGGATCTGGGGCTGATCTGGGCGCAGACGTGACCTACGGCTACACTAATCGGACCCCGCACATGAAACTGCAACGCGGCGCATACAAATGGCTGTTGGAGCAGATGGACAGTAAGGATATCCCTTCTTGTCGCAATTCTACAGCTTCTAACTAATGCGCGTCTAGAGCTGGCCGTGATTCGGGTCACTGCCGAAGAGCGTGAATGGCTCCGCCAAAAGTGCCCCTACCTCAATGACGAGTACCTCACCTTCCTAGAGACCTTCCACCTCAGACCCTCCGAGCAGATCAAGATCAAGTTCATTCCAGAACAAGATACAGGCAGTGATGACGATCAAGGCAACGTCGAATACATTGTCGAGGGTCTCTGGCTCGACACGATCTTGTATGAAATCCCGCTGCTGGCGTTGACCAGTCAAGCGTATTTCATGTTTACCGACAAGGACTGGGACTATGAAAATCAGGAAGAGAAAGCATACCAAAAGGGTTGCACTTTGCTCCAGAATGGCTGTGTGTTCTCTGAATTCGGCTCGCGCCGTCGCCGCGACTACCATACCCAGGACCTGGTTATGCAGGGTCTATGCCGTGCCGCAGAGGAAGGAAAGAAGCAGGACTGGCCTGGTGCGTTGACCGGAACTAGCAATGTGCACTTTGCTATGAAATACAATAAGAGTGCTGTCGGTACTGTGGCACACGAATGGTACATGACCATTGCGGCTATCACGGACGACTACCAGAAGGCCAACGAGTTGGCATTGAGTTACTGGCTTGGCTGTTTCGGGGAAGGTGTATGTGATTTTCAAATTCCCAATATTCAGAAACGCCACAGACTAACTAGAAAAACACAAAAACAGGTTCTTGGAATCGCTCTCACTGACACCTTTGGCACGCCGGCTTTCCTGGATGCGTTCAGCAAGCCCATTTCAGCACCAGACCAAAAGGATGATATTAATCCGAATACGACAACATATGCTCAGAGCTACGCCGGTGTCCGCCAAGATTCAGGTGACCCAGCGTTCTTTGTCAAGCGGGTCCGGGACTTCTACGATAGCCAAGGTATTACCGACACCAAAACAGTGGTATTTTCAGATTCACTGGATATTGAGCACTGCCTGGAATACAAAGCAATTGCCGAAAAGGCAGGATTTAACCCTACCTTTGGAGTGGGAACATTCTTCACCAGTAAGTTTGAGTTTCGTAATCCTACAACACGCAACACACACTAACAAATTCCCAGATGATTTTATTACCAAATCAACCGGAAAGAAATCCAAGCCTCTCAACATTGTCATCAAGATCGCCACCGCGAACGGCAGTCCCGCTGTCAAGCTCAGCGACAATTTGGGCAAAAACATGGGCGATTCTGCCAAGGTCCAGGAAGTCAAGAAGAAGCTGGGTTATGTCGAGCACGAGTGGGAAGAAGGTGATGAGAGCCGCCGATGGACGAAGCAGGCATAGACTGTCTACCCTTGCCCTACAATTACCCACTGAGTCATAGAATATTTGCTAAACATCTGCTGAGCATGAGCCATGATCATACTGATATTCGAGAGGCTGTTATTGATTTTCGCTAGACATAATGTGCCAACTCCATAGAGAATAAGAATACATGATATCCTTGAGGATATCTCAATCCCATCCTTCAGGAATGAGAATTTCCAGTGATGTACACCCGAGTCATGCGCACTCAAGGCTTACAACACCTCCGCGTCCTCATCGTCCTCATATTCTCCGTCCTCATCGTCCTCATATTCTCCATCCTCATCGTCCTCGTATTCTCCGTCCTCGTCATCCTTGTATTCTCCATCCTCGTCATCCCCGTATTTCCCGCCCTTTTCACTGCCCTTTTCTTCGATCTCCCCTTCGTACTCTTCGCCCTCCTCCTTTTCGATCGGCACCTCCACACCCATCTGCTTCAACGCCTCACCAACAACCCTCATAGCAGACTGAATCTCAGAAATTTCACATGAAATCTCAGCAGCAGATGCATACTCCCCTCTCCAGCACCTCTCCACAATATGACCAGCGACATAATCATTATTTGGATACTCCCCATTGATAAAGCGAGCATTGATGGTATTCTCATCATCAATGCTATCCAACTCAGGGAAGACCTCATGGCCATTAATAAGATGATAGATGGTCGATCCGAGAGCGAAGAGATCAGTCCGATAACTCGCAGCCCAGAGATTCTCCCTCGGCATATACGACTTGGCGCACTCGCGCGTCAATCCATCAAGCATGGTCAATCCGGTCTCGCGCGAGATGACTAGACCCTGGAAGTCCGCGAGGATGATATCGAAGTTGTCGTCGAGGAGGATGTTGTGCAGACAGATATCGCAGTGGATGACGCGCCTGGAGTGCACGAACAACAGAGTATCGACGATCTGCTTGCACCATTCGAGGCGGCGGTCGAGTGTCTCGTACGGATGGTTCTTGATATGGTTACGGAGCGTGCCGTTGGGGTAGTATTTCAGGATGAGACCGTCTTCGGCGAGACCCTTGGGCTCGATAATGCGGGGGTGAGGACCGAGGATTTGCAAAATGCGGTACTCAATTTTGATACTCATCAGATAGTTTGGATCGTTGAAGTCGGAGGCGTATTTCAGGACCGATTTGTCGTTTAGTCGGCCGACATGGCAGGAGCCACGTGAGATCACTTCTTCCACGCCCGGAGGGATGCGTTCCATTGGATCTTCGTAGCTGCTTCTGCGGACTTGGCGGAGTACATGGCCTGTCAAAGTGTCCTGCTGGGAAGTATATTAGTTTTGCTTGTGGTTAGAGTACGTGTATGTTGGCACTCACGTTTTGGTTAGGGATATTCATCGTGCATGGATTTGCGTATCACAGTAAACGATGATGATGGGTCAATGTAAGGACTGACTGGATGAAGAGGAAGAGCATGATGAGAAATAGAGAGGAGAGGCAGGGGATATACTATACGCGCGTGAAAAGAGTAACAAACGATCTTGATGCTGAGCTGGAGAGAGCACACGACACATACAACGACTAAGCGCTTATACCAGGGACTGGGAACCTTTACTATAAAGTTAATCTTCCAAATTGGAATAGCTAAACAGTCTTCATTTTGTGCAATGCTTTTGATAGCTCCTGATGTTTTCCAGTTTTGTGTCCAGTGGCCAACAGGTCATAGTAAACTCCGAAGAGACATCTTCCTGAAAAGCTTCGGCTTCAATAAACATATTTCATGGCAACTATAGTTGTATAAAAGAAATCAACTTTTCAAAATTCTGATTGTAGAAATGCATGCAGGGAGCTAGACACCGCCCTTCCACTTTTATCTTGCCAATCCAATCCATTCTAGGCCTCATAGGCGCCATCCTGCCACTAGCTCTGGCAAGGTCTCGAGATCAACCATTTTCATCAACTTATCAATGGAGCGAAAACAATTCCAATGCCTGCGCATAGAGAAGCTTTATTACCACAAGCACAAGAAATTGCATTTGATTTCGGGAATCGGATAGCCTAGGTTTCTAGCGAGGGCCTTAGAAAGGACGGACTCGTCACACTGGACATAGCACAGTCTGTGGTGGCAGGCAGACCGGCTGGTAACTGATTTAGATCAATGATTAAAGTAGCGGATATCTTCGTAAATTAACATGATCGGCAGTTCTCTGGCAGTTCTCGTCAAGCCCCTCCGGCAAATCGCTCGGTGATGTATTTGCATGCCAGTCAGAGAATGCTAGCACACATCAGGAAAGGCTGGCACAAATAGAGCATTCAGATGGGTATAACCACTTGGCTGTATACAATTGCGGCCACTGCCTAAACAAATCGATGTATATATGGAAAGGGGCCTGAAACTGTAGAAATTCTTTTAGTCTAGCATTTGGAAGAACCATGGGTTTGGGTAAGCGGACCAAGTATGAAGTCGCTACATTAGACCTCTTTCACTTGCATATACATACCAGTCTATATCCACAGTGTGTGGGGTTCCTTCTCATTAACAAGAGATGAGAAGTGTCCCTTCCGGCATTGGAGAAACTATCCCTTTAGTTTCGGGACTAAGTCTGTAAAGTCTATCTCTAACCGATTAATATCGAAGTTATCGATATTAAAAGGTATGAATGATGCTATAACGTCTTCTTCCGTACCAGGGTACTCGTTAATAGCAGAGGGGTAGAGGGGTATTAAACGGTTGTCGATAGGACGGCGGTCGATAGGGTCGAACGGCCTAGTTGAGACAACGGTCAATAGAAATACATATACTACCGGAGTAGATACAGCGCGTAGTGTATTACCGAAGTAGATATACTACAGAGTGGAGGTCTCTCGACCAGTGAGAACTCTGATCGAGGTTCCATAGTGGGGCTGGTGCGACGCAAGGCATCGAGGATTGGAGGAAAGATGAGGCGTGAAGCATACAGTGATGTAGTGGCTTCAACGGTAAGGTGCTCATAACCTGTTGGAGAAGCTAGTAGGACTACTGTAAAGATAATGATGTCGGTAACATGAGGGAGGGCGACACAGACATCAACTTGAGCGGTCTTTTTATCTGCTTCCATTGTGCATCCATTGCACTTGGCTGCTTCCACCTTTTTATGTCTTTCTGATCATGATCAGGCGTTGTAGGCTATTTGTCTTTGGTTTGAGGTGGCCAGAAATAACGGGATGTTAGTGCTCAGACAATTTTCCAGATTTGGCCAACCTATAAATTTTGGTTCCAGCCTTTTCTCGAAGCTGGATGACCGTGACCATTGACGAAGTAAGGTTTGATTTCTCTCAGATCCCCGAGCTATTTTGGGGTGGCACCGCGCTCGCAGGGTGCCAGGACGTGTCGATCCCATACCATGGATAGACACAGCTCCACCTAGCCGTCGACAGTGTCACGTTCATCGAACGACTTGGGTAGAGACATGATGTTATCGAGACATACTTTTGAGCAGGACTGATCGGAATTTTACGCAGCAAACTCATACTGCGAATCACTTTCTCCAAGGTCCACAACATGTCGAATCCAGAATGACTTTTTTATACGGATCATAGATGCTCTACGATATGATTCTGGTTTCGAAGCGAGGATATTAACTAGGTTTGTCAATACTTCGAAAATAAATTGTGATTGGGAAATGGGAGACAAAGGGAAAGCAAAAACAAGAAGCTTACCTGACTGGAACCCACTCGGTGCTCAAGGGGATCTCGACCTTTCTGAGTGAGATCAAGACATACAAAAAGAACCATAGTAAATCAACCCAAACAGAAAGGTGGTTGGATTTGACAGCATTGTTCGGCTTATATATATGCGGAGGAAATATCCAGGAAGAGAGCCAGCATTGGTTGTGCAATACGTATATCATGCACAGCAAAGTCATGTTGGGTTCAGATAAGCATCTCCTTCCACTCTTACCACACCACGCGCACCTTCTGCACAGTGTTCGCGATGCTTGAGCGGCCCAAAGTAGCTGTATGCCTGGGGTCCAGCATCTAACACACTCTTCAGGATCATCATGCTTGAATTATATCGACTTGAAAAGGCCAACCACAGCCATCCGGGTTATGGTGCCAAAAAGACATTTTAGGGGATGCGCTAGGTATCTCTTAAAGCACAACGTGTGAGAGACGCTCAGGTGTTTGAGGTGTGACTAGATTTTGTTAGATCTGTAAAAGAGTGCTCCAAGAGACTTTGATGCCCAGCGCTATGTTACTTACTTGGCTCTTGATTCTCTATGATGGAAGGTATGAGGTTGATGTCAAGGGGAATCTGAGGGGCGCCCAAGATTTCATGTGTCCCAGAAGATTTCCGAAGTTGGAAAGAACCAGTATGACTTCTGTGAGGGGTAATATCCATGGATGATGGGTATCAGAAACTGAGATACCATAATAAATGGAAAATGACCGACTTGAAGGATAACTCTAGGAGGTGGTTCAGAGAGAGAGAAGGATGGCTCATGAAAACAATATATGCCCAGGTGGACAAACATAGTCACTCAGGCCCAGGCATGTGATTCACAAAGAATACGGTGCAATTATGCAATTATACAATTATGCAATGTATGTTTGTTTTGCTTGAATTTATGCCTTGCAGGTCATTTTCTTTGGTCTAGTGCATATATACGAAGGTAGACCCATCGTTATCTACTCCCATCTTCTTCCATAAAGAACCAGCCCTTGCATCAAATATCTCAGACCAAAAATCATGAATTGAGACACGACGACAACCAAATGTCAATTCGTTATATACACTAGAACATGTCATCCTCAGACTGGAACCCCAAATCCCGATCCAGATCGCCGGTAATTTCGGGCCTTGCATCATTCATTGATTGATGACGAGAATGAACTGAGCGAATGTCATCTGTATCCTCCAAAGTAAAAGAGAACGGATCGTGGTAGGTTTGATCATGATCTAGTGGAGGTGTTGTCTTTTCGGGCTTGGGGAAAGCTTCTGTGTTACTGTACTGATTCAAGTCGGTGTCTTGGAACAGCTCTTGTGCCCAATCGATGGTGTCTTGGTCTTGGGGTGGTGGTGATATATAGGGTTTATCTTGGTTGGGTTTCGTTGGATGGGGAGGGGTTTGAATATCGGGGAAGGAATCGATGTCGATGGAGAGAAAGTTGAAAGGATTGTTGTCTATGATACTGAGGTCGGAATATTGGTCGAAATCATTGGGGAATAAAGGTGGCGCAGGTTCATGTGTGCTTGCCACACTAGGATTTCTTTGATGCATGTTCTCTTGCGTAGATGAGGTTCGTGCTTGTGGCTTGGGAGTCTGAGTTACACTAGCAGGTAGATGTGGTTGGGGTTGGGAGATGGAATTGGCATTGCTGGGTTTCCTGGTTGCCAAAGATGTGGCAGGAGAGTCCAGGTTGTATTCCATGACTTCGAAGAATGTACTGGAGGCACCGGCCTGCATCTTGATGGCCGCCTCGATGTTGGCAAACTCTTGACCGGCGGCTGGATAAATATCCTTAAGACAATGAAGAACTTGGATACAACGATGGAAATTGTCTACACTGCTTTCGCGGACAGCGGGGTCATCGGACATAGTGTTGGTTAAATGCGCCACAGCGGCAGGTAGAATCACGGTCACTCCAGACTGAGGTAGGAACCTTGTCAGGTTAAGATGATTTAAGCCTTGAATGATATGTGTGATCCCCGCAGCAGCGTCGTTCATTTTTGCACGGGCAGCATTGCGCCAGTCCGTCCGCGATTTGGATTGATCTTTTGAAGCACTCGTCCAAGGCCGGTGAAGTGCGCTGCTAGTGGCATGGTAGAGCATGCGTAGCATCGCACCATGAAGTAGCAGCACATCCTCGCCATCATGGAAATTCTTCCCTGACTTCGGAATGAATTGGGCATCTTTAGGGAGCGCACTAAGCCATGAGTCGAGTTTCTGGCCGCATCGCGCAAACTCAGACTCGGAAGCCTGTCGAGGGATAAGTGTGACCGTAGTTCGGTCTGTAGCTCCAAACTGGCGTTGAGATGGTGTATATTGCGCAAACAATACCCTGCCAATGCATTGACAGAGCTTCACTTTCTCGATGAACATGGTGGCGAGTCGTTTTTGATGTGACACATCTTGGAGTTGGCGGCAATAGAACTTGGCAACCACATGTGGAGAGAAAGGTTCAAAATCAAAATCGTCCAGTTTGAGCATAGGGACACTGCTCGTTCCATCATTAACCTGAAGCGGGCGCCGCATACCCATGGCGATCAGTCGATCTCGAGAGTACAGACACCACCAGAGCCGGGAACGGAGCCTTCGAGCCCTTATATCAATTTTACCAGATGCAGGGTCTTTGTTTAAACCGATCGACTGTGCTTGTGTGTTACAGACTCCAATCCAATCCCAAATATCTCGCTGTGGACTATTCTCCGAATCAGACCAGTAGGTCATCAATAGCAGTGCTTGGAGAATCTCGATGCGATCCTCTTCGCAGTCGAGAGAATAGAGTAACTATCGATTATGAGTGAGTTGAATTATCTCGTAGCCGCTTGAAGAAAAACAAACCCTTAATCGAGTAAAGAACGCATCACGCGCACTTTTCCGGGTTGAATACCCGGCATCTTGCAGATGCTTGAGGTCGATGAAAGCCGTACCAACAAACATGACCGCCTGAAAGAGTAAGATGCTAACATTTCCCTCCGGGTCATTTTCAGCCACACATCGTAAGAACTCTTGCAAATTCAAGACTGGCATGAAGCTGTGCACCCATTGGATGTAGCAGCGAAGAAGTTCATCTCGCAACCCACTCTCTGGAAGTGAGAGAGCACCACGAAATCGCAAGAACTCTAAATCCTCCGGGGCGATGCGAGCTGGTAGGGGTTTTAAAAACTGGGGCTCATCGTCCAACATCGCCGTCAGTGGGTCAAAATCCGGGTCTATCAGGTCTTGGACGGCAGACACCATATTTGATAGGGGCATCGCGTACTGTACATCAGGATTCCCACGTGTCCGCCATATTCCGGTAGGTTCTGACTCGTGCAGCCATGGGGCTTGCGGATCGTATCCATGAAGATGGTGAAGCTTAGCTGTCGGCTCCTGGCGAGATTCTGCCAACTTGCGCTTAAGACCGGGGGTGGAAGACATAAGCTCTCATGTATCATTTGGCCCTGATTGGGAGTAAAAGTATGCGATTTCGTTACACAGAGACGTCAACACCTAAGCCGTTCTGCAAGAAGGCGGTGTTCGGAACCGGGGAAATGTGGGGGCGCTCTGCGGGGTCTTGGCGCCTGGGGAGATCGCCGCCCTTTCCAAATTTGATTTGTCACCCTTCATCTTGTTCCATTAGAGAAGAAATTGGTAAAATCTAATTGGCTGGATCTATAACAATTTCCAAGGTTAAATATGAATGAGGTGCATGATAATTTATATAGTTATTTTGAACATCTCCTGTCATAAAATACCTGTCTCTGTACGTAAAGTACCATACTTCCTCTGTCGGGTTGGGATTTCCCATCTCGGCACCGCTTTTATAAGGCTCACCGAGTAAATACCAGTAAACCCAACGTAATGAAAGCGATGGAGACATTTATTAAGCACTAACTTCCGAAGGAGCTGTTGGTACCCACAATACCGTTTATCGGTGAAACACTCTCAATTTTCTGATGGCCCTGCGCAACCGCTCGACATAAAATCTGGGAGCTCTTTTCTTGCGTCATCTCGTTCTAACGTGTATTTTGAGTGTGGCGATCGGAGGATGGAGCTCTTTCAGAAATGGAGGCATATCAGGACAGACGGCCTTTCAGTTGCTTATTTAGAGTGGCACGTGCATAAGTACCCATTTAAAATTGGATATATTTATAGCATTCACACAGTCTTCACTACCTCATCCATTGCTTCAGCTTTCTCGCTCTATCTTTACGCTTCTTCGAGTACTTGCTCCGTCATGGGTAGTAAACTCTTCTTTACTGAAAGGAAGAAGATTGCTAAAGAGAAGCGCTAGGAACTAGGAGAGAGTAGCTGTGGTTTTGGCGCTCGAGTAGATGTGGATTCTACCGAAGAGAAAGATCGGGAAATAGCTGACACTAAGAGGATATACCCATCTTGTTTAATCAAATTGTTCTAGCATTGGAATCATTTTTAGTATGGAATGCAAAGATATGTTTGTCCACCCGACCATTCCATGCCCTGTTGTGTCGACTAAGGCGATGCGCTAGATGGGGTGTGTCAGAGCTGTAGCGGAAATGGTCATGCCTGAAGTACTTATCGAAGCTGTAATGGTGGTAGGTACATGAATATTTTAGGCGAGTGTTCGTATGATTTGCATCGGTGTTAAGAGTGACAAGAGGGAATAGATGAATGTCATGCATTTTTATTGGGTAGTAGCTCTACGTACCTCATGCGAGTGCGTATCTCTTCAGGGCCATCTTGAATTGGAGAATGGATGAGGAGGAAGAAGAGGGTCCTGCTAGACCTGTGGTACCCTGATTGAATATAAAGGTCACTATAGTGCGTTGCCAAGATAACCTTGTCAAGTTATATCGCTCTCTATTTCAAGCATTAATTTAAGATTGCTGTAACTCTCTTGTTTTACCTTACGTATTAAAAGGCGCCTCACATAGATTCAATATTTTAGACAAGAAATGTATACATTTATCTCTACTTGTTGCAGCCACTAACGGCCATCCATTTAGTGTTGCCCTCTGATGATCGATATTGATACTATCGAGGAATGTAGAAGAAGTGGACCCTATTGTAACCAAGCGCGGTAGCCTAGGTACCTATTTCCGCCCCTTCCAAATCTGTAGGGACTAGATCGTAATTATCATAGACCAAGGATTGGATTGTACCACAGCCGGACATCCAGCAAATGGCAAAATTCCTGATATTCATGAATCTCAAAACAAGACACAGCATGTCGGATAGTACATGCCCTGCCAATAAAATATTGTACACATTATCCAATCGAAAAACTACCGAGCGAAAGATGCCCACGCATCATATGTTTTCCTTTGACCGACGCCGATATGCTTCCACAGTTTCAAAAGAGGGAGTCCGAGTCGTGTCACCGGAGGTATAAAAGGCGTGATGATTTTACATACTGCGCGAAGTTAGATGATGTCCATTCGGCTGATCTCGAATCTCGATGCGAACGTGTCGGGTTGGCTAGACTTACGGAGGAAGGAGGAACTCTCCGAAGCTGGAGTGGAGGAACGCGATGCCGGCCTAAAACAGATACCGTTAGTTTCATGGATTACAACGGGACGTTGAAATTGTTGAGTAGCCAAGACGTACACCGAAGATGACGATGCTGCGGACAATGGTCTTGTTTTCGGGGTTTGTGGCCTCGTCGTAGAGGGTGCTGGCGAAGCCCTTCTGAGGGCGAGAGCCGGAAGGAACGATGCGCTGGTTGGGGGCCATTTTGTATGTGATGTGAGAGACGAAGGTAGAGGACTTGTGTTGATGTTGATGTTGCAGTGATGATCGGACGTCGAGAAATCTGCGGCCTCGGAACGCTTGGCGTCACTGCGTCTTTAGCTCTTATTGGCCACCGTATTACTTTTGCCCACGCAGTGAAGGACGATGCGACAGCGTCGACGGGCCTTTCCTTTATATTTATATTTTCCTCACTGCTGCTTTGAACGTCTCTCTTACACAATCAATCTCATCTGATATACCAGTGCGTCAGTAATTGGTTGCCTTCACATTGTCCACTTAACAGGTGTTTTAGCCGCAACAACCATGACGAACGTTGATGAGCTCTTTAAAGTGAGTTCCAACTCCGTTTACTTAACGAAGGCATATCTGACGCGCAAAGAAACCATCTGCGACAGGGAGCGCTAAGCGCAAGTTCGAGCCCGTCCAAGATCCAAGTACGCACTTTCCCCGCAAACGCGCTGGTCGCAAATCCTGACGATACCCAACAGATGAGCTCTACAAATCAGCAAAATTAGATGCAAGTGGGGATGTGAGATCAAAGGGAAAATCCCCCATGGTGGAGGACGAGATTGACGACGGTGAAGCTGGACCCGAGCTCCCTCCAGACTTCGAGGAGGACGTCCCAGACGACGAGGAGGGCCGCTTCTTCGGCGGTGGAATGGAGCAGAAGACAGCTCAAGCAATGGAATACATTGACCAGCAAGAGGAAGACGAAGCTCCGGTACGGAACTTGTGGTGCACAATATATTTGTCCTGGTGCTGACAGTGCTCATCTAGGCCGAGAAGTTCGACTCTGTATGGGTGCGCCGCTTCGCATTGAATTTTGAGAAGAAGATCTCCAAGAATGCCGAACTACGAGCAAAGTTTGAGAGTGATCCGCAAAAGTAAGTGGATGCCGGAACAGCTATATGTACTAGGTGCTAATTATGCTGCAGGTTCATGATTTCGGAGGCCGACCTGGATACTGAAATCAAAGGCTTGTCCATCCTGTCTGAGCATTCTGATCTATACGAGGAATTTGCCAAGATGGGATGCGTCGCATCATTGACCTCTCTATTGTCACATGAAAATGCCGACATTGCAATTGATGTCGTCCAGATTATTAATGAATTGACAGACGAGGATGTGGAGGCAGAGCAAGAACAATGGGATGCTCTTGTTAACGCAATGGTATGCTGTGGTATGGTACTATCAGTAACTACGCTAATTATGACTAGATGGAGGCCGATCTCATCGAATTGCTCGCTCAAAATCTCTCCCGACTCGATGAAGGGTCTGAGACAGACCGAGCTGGAGTATACTATGTGCTAGGTGGGTATCCATTATAATTAATAATGGGAGGATTTACTAATTAAATACAGGTGTAATGGAAAACCTGGCCTCCCAGACATCACATGCGGAGAAAATTGGACAGGACGCTGCAATTTTGCCCTGGATCTTGTCCCGCATTCAGCGAAAAGAAGCAGCGGTTAGCCAAAACAAACAATATGCCGCAGAAATACTGGCAATCCTTTTACAGTCTACTCCAAAGAACCGCACGAAGTTTATTGAGCTCGACGGCATCGATATCCTCCTCCAGCTGCTCAGTGCGTACCGTAAACGGGACCCAGCTAAGGACTCCGACGAGGAAGAATACGTGGAGAATCTCTTTGACGCTTTGATCTGTCTTGTCGAGGAAGACGCAGGGAAAGACAAATTCGTGGAGGCCGAAGGAGTTGAGCTTGCGCTGATCATGCTCAAGGAAGGCAAATTCAGTAAGCCACGTGCTTTGAGGGTTCTTGACCACGCCTTGGGCGGAGTGGGAGGTGCACCGGCCTGCGAGAGGTTGGTCGAGGCAGCTGGCCTGAAGACAGTTTTCGGAATGTTCTTGAAGAAGGTAAGCTCGGTCTTTCATAGTCAAATTGCGTTGTGCTAATATTCATCCAGCAAGAGGGTCAAACCATTGAACATTTCTTAGGGATCTTTGCCTCCCTTCTCCGTCTTTTGCCTGGTGGTTCTGCTACCCGCATCCGGACGTTGGCCAAGTTTATGGAGAAGGACTATGCGCGAATCGAAAAGCTCGTCAGTCTCCGGCGCGAGTATGCCGCGCGCGTGTCACCTGTCGAACAAGCCATCGAGAAAGAGCGCAGAACGTTTGATAAGGAAGAGCAAGAACTTATGGCTGGCGAATGGTTGTCGAGGCGGTTGGACGCGGGTCTATTCTCATTAGAGGTATGATTCTTCTTCTGCGCTGGCAAGGCTCTTTGCTAACTGTTCCAGACAATTGATGTTATTTTGGCATGGCTCATTGCCGAAGATGATGGAGCGAAAAGGAAAATCGTCTCACTTCTTGCGGGCCGTGACGAAGATTTATCCCTGATCCGCGGGACTTTGCAAGGTGAGTACCCTACATCGCTATAAATAGTCGGCGCTAACTCGAGCAGAACAAATCGAAGGTCTCGGAGAGGATGAACCGGGCCATAAGGACTTGAAGGACATGCTGAGCACTCTTTTGCAGTTTGTTTGAACGACGACGGAATTGTAATGTATCATAATATCATTGTTATCAACAAATCACATCCACAGGGTCCACACCTAGAGGTTTTATAGAGGAAGGTTTCGCGTAAAATGCGTTTGTCGCTATATAAATTTTTGTATGGGTATGTACATTAACCTTAATTCTTGCGACGCGTCTACGACCATCACGGCGCAATACAATTCATACAATTTGTCGACTTACATAGTTCTAAAGCCATGTTTTATGATCTCTCCATCATGATCTCCAAAGTTAGATTTGTTCCGCCATGTTGGCTTGGCGGTCAGAAGGAATCACGTGCAGCCTCGACCACAATATTGCAAGGGCGGTGAGACCAAGTCACGTGAAGCCAACCCCATCGAGACTAGCGCCTGGCTGAGAAGCATCCAAACGTCTGGAGATCAGTCCCTTCATCGGAATATTGTCGGGGAGCCTCTCATTCATCCCCCCAGTTTGTCAGCCTTGCCTTTTGCATCTGTCTCTGACTTCTTGACTTCTTTGCAACCCCCACTTTCGGAAACTGACAGGCGGGCGTTGCAGCGCGTTGGGCGATTCTCGCGGAGCTGTTCCCACTCCGACGCGCCTTGCGCTTTTTTTTGTTTCCTGTTCCTCCTCTCTTCATTATTTTAATCAATATCTAACCCCAGTTCGCTGCAATCATGGCGGACTACGACGAGACATACGAGGAGGACTTTTACGATGAGGCGGATGAGGGCATCACCTCCGAGGATTGCTGGACGGTGATTTCGTCCTTTTTCGACTCGAAGGGTCTCGTCTCTCAGCAGCTAGACTCATTCGATGAATTCATCTCCTCGACGATGCAGGAGCTTGTGGAGGAGCAAGGCCAGGTGGTTCTCGACCAGACTCTCCCCCCCTCCGAAGACGAAATCGAGCCGATCGTTGTGCGCCGTTACGAGCTGAAATTTGGCACTGTCATGCTTTCGCGCCCATCCGTTACAGAAGGCGATGGCGCGACCACGATCATGTTGCCTCAGGAAGCTCGTCTACGAAACCTCACTTACGCTTCCCCACTTTACCTTGGTGTCACAAAGAAGATTATGGAAGGTCGTGAGAGGATCGGCAAGCCCAACAACGACGATGATGATAATGATGGCGAAACCGATGCAAAGACTCAAGGCACATACCTCGAGTGGAAAACGAAGCAGCTGCCCCAGGAGCAGATGAAGGAAGAGACAGTCTTCATTGGAAAGATGCCCATTATGCTGAAATCTAAATACTGTATCCTCAAGGATCTGAACGAAGCGTCACTTTATGCTTGGAACGAGTGTCCTTACGACTCTGGTGGTTACTTCGTCATTAACGGTAGTGAGAAGGTTTTGATCGCACAGGAGCGCAGTGCGGGCAACATCGTCCAAGTCTTCAAGAAGGCACCCCCCAGCCCGACACCATATATTGCCGAAATTCGAAGTGCAGTCGAGAAAGGCTCGCGCATGCTTTCGTCGCTTACTTTGAAGCTTTTCGCCAAGGGTGACAGCGCCAAAGGAGGATTTGGCCCGACTATTCGCTCGACGCTTCCATACGTTAAGGCCGATATTCCAATCGTCGTCGTTTTCCGTGCGCTGGGCGTCGTTTCCGACGAAGATATCCTCAACCACATTTGCTATGACCGCAACGATACCCCCATGCTGGAGATGCTGAAGCCCTGTATTGAGGAGGGCTTTGTCATCCAGGACCGTGAAGTTGCCCTGGATTTCATTGCCAAGCGTGGATCGTCACAGTCGAACCTGAACCACGATCGTCGTGTGCGCTACGCCCGGGATATTATGCAGAAGGAATTGCTGCCTCACATTTCGCAGAGCGAGGGTAGCGAAACTCGCAAAGCTTTCTTCCTTGGATATATGGTGCACCGACTTCTTCAGTGTGCATTGGGTCGCCGTGATGTTGATGACCGTGACCACTTCGGAAAGAAGCGACTCGATTTGGCTGGTCCGCTTTTGGCAAGTCTTTTCCGGACTCTTTTCACCCGAGTCACAAAGGATCTTCAGCGTTATGTGCAGCGATGCGTTGAGACCAATCGCGAAATTTATCTCAACATTGGTATTAAGGCTAGCACATTGACCGGTGGATTGAAGTATGCTCTTGCTACTGGTAACTGGGGCGAGCAGAAGAAGGCGGCTTCTGCCAAGGCTGGTGTGTCCCAGGTGCTGAGTCGTTACACATTCTCTTCCTCCTTGTCTCACTTGCGCCGAACCAACACACCCATTGGCAGAGATGGAAAGATTGCCAAACCCCGCCAACTCCATAATACTCATTGGGGTCTGGTCTGCCCGGCCGAGACACCCGAAGGTCAAGCTTGTGGATTGGTCAAGAACCTGGCACTGATGTGTTACATCACAGTTGGTACACCTGCCGAGCCCATCGTGGACTTCATGATTCAACGCAACATGGAAGTCCTCGAGGAGTTTGAACCGCAAGTGACGCCCAACGCGACAAAGGTGTTTGTCAATGGTGTCTGGGTGGGTATCCACCGGGACCCTTCGCACCTTGTTACTACGATGCAGAATCTGCGTCGACGAAACATGATCTCCCACGAAGTCAGTTTGATTCGTGACATTCGTGAACGAGAGTTCAAAATCTTCACCGATACTGGACGTGTCTGCCGGCCATTGTTCGTTATCGATAACGACCCCAAGAGTGAGAACTCGGGTGGATTGGTCCTTAATAAGGACCACATTCGGAAGCTCGAATCCGACAAAGATTTGCCAACAGACCTAGGCCCAGAAGAACGCCGTGAACAATACTTCGGATGGGATGGTCTGGTGCGTTCTGGAGCAGTTGAGTATGTCGACGCCGAAGAAGAGGAAACCATCATGATTGTCATGACCCCCGAGGATCTCGAGATCTCTCGCCAGCTTCAGGCCGGTTACGCTCTGCCAGAAGACGAAACCAGCGACCCCAACAAGCGTGTTCGGTCGATTCTCAGCCAGCGTGCCCACACCTGGACGCACTGCGAAATTCACCCTAGTATGATCCTGGGTATTTGCGCCAGTATTATTCCTTTCCCGGATCACAACCAGTCACCACGTAACACCTATCAGTCTGCCATGGGTAAACAAGCCATGGGTGTTTTCTTGACGAACTTTTCCCAGCGCATGGAGACTATGGCCAATATTCTCTACTACCCACAAAAGCCCTTGGCCACTACTCGGTCCATGGAGTTCCTGCGTTTCCGAGAGTTGCCCGCCGGTCAGAATGCTATTGTTGCTATTGCAACTTACTCTGGTTACAACCAGGAAGATTCCGTTATCATGAACCAGAGCAGTATCGATCGTGGTCTGTTCCGCAGTCTCTTCTACCGTACCTACGCGGATACCGAGAAGATGGTGGGACTGCAAGTTGTTGAGAGATTCGAGAAACCAATGCGCATTGACACCCTGGGCATGCGCAAGGGTACTTATGACAAGCTGGACGAGGACGGTATCGTTGCTCCCGGTGTGCGTGTTTCTGGAGAAGACATTATTATTGGAAAGACAGCTCCCTTGGCTGCTGATGCGGAGGAGCTCGGTCAGCGCACCAAGGCACACACCAAGATCGATGTGTCGACGCCTCTGCGTAGTACCGAAAACGGTATCGTTGATCAGGTGTTGATCTCCACTGGTAACGATGACCTGAAGTTCGTCAAGGTTCGCATGCGTACCACCAAGATCCCCCAGATTGGTGATAAGTTCGCCTCTCGTCACGGTCAGAAGGGTACCATTGGTATCACCTACCGACAGGAGGACATGCCTTTTACTCGGGAAGGTGTTGTTCCCGATCTGATTATTAACCCCCACGCCATTCCGTCCCGTATGACCATTGCCCATTTGATCGAATGTCAGCTCAGCAAGGTTTCCGCTCTCCGTGGATTCGAGGGTGATGCTACTCCTTTCACCGATGTCACTGTCGACTCCGTCTCCCGTCTGCTGCGGGAGCACGGCTACCAGTCCCGTGGTTTCGAGGTCATGTTCAACGGCCACACTGGTCGCAAGATGGTGGCGCAAGTGTTCCTGGGTCCCACCTACTACCAGCGCCTGCGCCACATGGTGGACGATAAGATCCACGCTCGTGCTCGTGGTCCTACTCAGATTCTGACTCGCCAGCCTGTGGAGGGTCGTGCCCGTGACGGTGGTCTTCGTTTCGGAGAGATGGAACGTGATTGTATGATCGCCCACGGTGCCAGTGCCTTCCTGAAGGAGCGTCTCTTTGACGTTTCTGATCCGTTCCGTGTTCATATTTGCGACGATTGCGGCCTGATGACACCAGTTGCGTAAGTTTAATCCCTACCTTGTTGGCTTTTCACCACACACAAAACTAACCGTCTTTATAGGAAACTGAAGAAGGGCCTTTTCGAGTGTCGTCTTTGCAACAACAAGCACCGTATCTCGCAAGTCCACATCCCCTACGCCGCCAAGCTGTTGTTCCAAGAGCTGGCCTCCATGAACATTGCCGCTCGGATGTTCACCGATCGCTCTGGGGTTTCGGTGCGTTGATTTACGGTTGCTCTCTTCACATTTGTACTTTAATGATCTTGCTGGAAAAATGCGCATCTGCTTGGCCTATTTCGCGGCGTCTCGGAGAATCGTTGGCCATCGCATTACAATAACCGGCCCTACATACTTGAATTGAAACACTTTTTGTGTGGTTTTTTCCACTGCTCCTACCTAGATCTGTAAATAGAGTTGATCCTCCAACACATTTAAGCACAGCTATACCCCCCCTTTTGTAACATGCCTAACCTTCCCCTATCTTATCTCTTGTCGGCACACATATTCGAATCTACTCGGATATTCCGATCCCCGACTCAAGGATATCTCGTCAGGAATCGTAGCTACAATTACCTGAATCCTCAATCTACAATAAACATGGACGCAGGTCGTATCTCATTATTCATTGGTATCTCAGAGTAAGACCTAAACCAAAGCATGAACAAGTCCATGACATCGGAGGGATGTTCTTTGGTTGACGAGATGCCGTTTTCCATCTTGGTCGGACCTCCTTTGGATCTAGGAGGCTCAGGACAGATCTTGTCATCTTATGGCTTGTGCTGGTCAGATCGGAATCTTGACCGGTTCAAGATAAGCTTGTCGGAGTCCACGAGGCTGGATTCGATGATCCAGGGTAGATGTTGTCCACATCGAAATACCTGGGTATTATAATCGATGGCTTCTTCTTCCTCCTCTTCCTCCTCCTCCTCCTCCTCTTCTTCTTCTTCTTCTTCAGCAGCACTCTTCTTCCCCCACTCCCCTTATTCCTCTTACCCTCTCACCACACAGTCTTCATCCCCGCCCAACCGCAGCGCAAAACCAGTCCACGCGGCCCGGGCTGTTTTTGGTATTTTTTTATCATTTTCAGAAATCAAAACAAACGCAATGACCAAGTCTCACCAGACCAGAACAAGTCAAGCGAAGGAACAAATAGAGCAGAATAACCTAGCAAGGTCCCAGGAACCCGCCAAATAATAACCCATCTACCGACGAACAACAATACCCTGACGACGAACAGCATTGCGAGCACGAGTGTACTCCTCATCACTCTCATACTCCGACTCAGAGCAGCTATCATCCGAAGACTCAACGTATCCACAGCGCGAACCACCACAGTCAAGCTTGACACGGTCACCCTTGCGGGTGATACCGTATCGCTCGCAGCGGCAGTGGACGGGGGGCTCACTCATAGACGAGAGCGAGGAAGGCGAAGTCGAGCCCGATGACGACCGCGACGAAAGAGATGACCCCGCAGAGCTGGGCGGGCTGTTCGAGTACGAGTACTCATCTGACAGACGGGAGCCCGCGAAGCGACGGGTGAGGTCGTCGACGGTTGGAGCGAAGTCTGCTTCGCGGAGTTGGCGGGAAGCGTAGTGCTTTGTTGGCTTTGGGTGCTGGATGCGCGAGGGGGACAGGGCGCGGCCGGTGGCGATGTTGCCGCGGCTGGTCTTTGGGGCGGAAGATCGGCTGGTGGGCTTGCCGCCGGGAACATCGAGGATGTTGAGCTTGCGGCCGGTGGTGGGCTCGACGGTGTATTCGACGGCTGGGTCGTGGGACACGTGGTACCCGTCCATCATGTAGTAGTACCAGTAGCGGCCTCCGAGTTGGAGCATTGAGGTCTGGAAGCGGAACTTGCCAACCCAGGCGCCGGGCTTTTCTTCGCTGGAGAGCGGGATCTGGCGTTGGTAGTTGTCCCATGAACCGACGAGGTGGACGGTCTTGACGTTGGACGAGGTCCGGAGGGAGAACTTGAGTTGAACGGCGGCCATGATGAATCAAATGTAGACACAAAAAATTGGAATTTAAAAAAAAAGTTGTCGTAGGGGCGAAAGATCAAGAGAATCGTATATAGTTAGAACAACCCTAAAAACTACCAGAGTTTGGGTTGTCAAAGTTGATTGGAAATATTGGACTCTTTGTTGATCTTTGGGGAACCGGTCCGACAAAGAAAAGAAGAATAATCGAGCGAGATTATATTAAAATTGAGTTTGTTGTAGATATCTGTTGAACAGCGAAATCAAGTCGACCGGCGACAAGTAGAACTGTTAATAGTTGTAAAATTCGAGGAAAATCCGTAGCAAGGCACAAACTCAAAGAGCACAGCTCGTTTGAGGGTAAAAAGAGTAAAAAAATTAGAATAGTATAGAAGATAAAGAAAGGAAAAAAAAGGGTCCAGGCAACCAGTGCTCAGGATCACTCGAATAGGGCAGATAAACACAACAAACGCTCGCTGAACAAAAAAAAAAGAGAGAGGAAATCCGCCTTGAGGTGGCTATGGCATTCTTTTAAGCAGGTCGCTCAGCAGTGCAGAATCCATAGAGGTGAGCGGGTAATTGACGACGTTGGTTGGTTCGATGCAAGTTGCACTGTGATGTGCTGCCCTACTGGCTGTGGCCAATGACTGATCAGAATTTGGCGCTGGCGCTCGGACCAGAAGAGGAGAGAGTTTGCTGTACGAAAGGCAATTGTCCAAGCACCTTCAGGGATTGGAAGTCTGAAGAAGTTGTCAGCCTCATTGATTATGGGTATGTGTTGTCATGTCTATGTTGTAGACTGTTGAGAGCCTTGAGAGGGTCGGAGCGGAGACTTGAGATGAGGTTGGACCTCAACCACTCAGTTTCCTAGATGGGTTCTGTATGCGGGGAATGTCTCATACCAACACAGAGAGACCTGAAAACATTAGAGACAAGATTTCAAAGGATCCTGGTGTGTGTTAATGTACTCCCCGAGATCAAAAATATCCGAGTCACAGACGTCACCAGTCCTTCCTAATTGAAACTCCGCCGAGACTAAGACGCGGGATGAAATGCATAAGGCCCTATTCAATCAGAGACAGGCTGACCAGGATTATTGAACAGGGATGATGGACAAGGATGAAGACAAGGATGAAGACAAGGATGATGGACAAGGATGTTAAGGACGGTGATGCCATGTGGATGAAGTGCCGATTCCCTTTCCGCCTTTTCGGCAATTGACTCTTGTCATCTGCTCTACCTTGGTCTTAGTCTTCTTAATCTTCTTTCCTTCTTTTTGAGAACAAAAAGGAAAAAAAAAGACACTTCAGCATAGAACTTGCGACCCGGTGGATTTTCTCATCTCTCTGATTGGTCCAATCCAATCCTTCCCCAACGGTCTAGGTGGGTAACATATATTAACGACAAGGGGACAACTGTAAGGCCGTTGGTCGATCATGAGACACTCGCACTAAAGCTGGAAAGAGTCATGTATCCGTCTGGATCCTTGATGGGTTCTTTTGTCTTTTCAATTCGCACAACTTGTTAAATAATGGGGTTCTTGTCTCTTATCTTCGAAATTTGCACTTCTTTTCAGTACTTTTAGCGATGGACACATCGATCGAGATTGTAGGTGAATTCTTATGATCCGATTGATAGGAACCTAATATCAACGATAGGATCCGGTTTACTATGACCATGGACATGACGACTATGTAGATAGTGACTTTGCTTCGTGGGTATATGCACTATGCTACTATCAATTACTCTAACCCAAACTTCAGTGAAACGACCTCTCTATCATCGTCTGTCTACCGGGGGGTGTTTGAAAATGGAAGACGGTATGCACATGTTCAAATCTCCCGGTGTTGGATATTAACAACATATCAGCTATCAGACCGTGAGGGAGGGTGCATCTTGGTACGTGCCCGAACATCAACTCAACTATATGCCTTCTAATATTCCTCCAGGTTTCCATCCGACGAGCAACAATTTGAGAGTTTAGAGGCAGGGTGAGTTATGACTTCACTACACACACACACACACACACACACACACACACACACACTAACTCAGCCAGTCACCTCTTGTGTATACTTCTAGACGCCGATACCGACAACCCACTCTACCAGGCACCCCTGAAAGACCCTAAGGTATACACATACACCCAGGAACTAAACAACTATGAAATACCCCACTGACAAAATGCAAGCAAATCCTGGATATCGGCACAGGCCGAGGCAACTGGGCCATGTAAGAGTACAACTTCCCTAGCCCAAGAACACCAACTGATAAAACACAGCGATGTAGCCGACATGTTCCCAGATGGTAAGCACATGAATCCATACATATGTCCCCATACTCCCCAGACAGCGAGCTAACCAAACCAAGCAACCGTCAGAGGCGTAGACCTCTTCCCCCCACCAGGAGACTGGCTCCCCCCAAACTGCATCATGGAAGTCGACGACGTCCTACAGGAATGGACCTGGCGCCAGCCCTTCGACCTAATCCACATGCGCCAGCTGATAGGCGCCTTCACCCCTGTTGAATGGGATGGTCTATTTGCTCAGTGTTACAAGTGAGCCTTCCCATCCTCGCCGCCTCAATATCCACCACCCACACCCGCACTTCCCTTCCTGAATACCAATCTAACAAAGTAACAGAAACCTAATCCCAGGCGGCTGGATCGAACAAATAGAAGGCGACCCCCGAATCCACTGCTCAGATTCCAGCATGTCCCCAGACTCCAGTATGGTCCACTTCACTCAAGCGGTATTCCGCGCAGGACAGGAATGGAATCATCCCCTCGATACGCTGGACACGATGCGCACTGCAATGGAAAAGGCCGGGTTTGTTGATATCCACGAGAAGACGTATAGGTGGCCGGTTGGACCGTGGGCGCGTGATCCTACACTTAAAGAAGTGGGGAGATTGCATTATCACCAGTGGACGGCTGGTATGGAGGGTTGGGGCATGTATCTTCTTACTAAGTTCGGGGCTCCGATACCGTGGACGAAGGAGGAGGTGTTGGTTTTGTTGGCGAAGGTTAGGAAGGAGTTGCAGGATCCACATATTCATATGTGGCAGTATGCGTGGGTTTCTCTTTTTTTTCTTTTATTCTCTCCTTGATCATTTGATGGAGCGGTCGAGCTAACGTTACGTAGAAGGAGGGTTTGGGGGAGGAAGCCTACGGCGGGGGAGGAGGAAGGGAAGGTGAAGAGTGAGGAGGTTGATGTTAAGTACTCTGTCATGTAGTCTAGGTTGTGTTTGTTTACTTGGTGTAATTATTTCGAAGGATATCAAGTACTAAGTTTGAACAATTCCTTTCGAAAGCTAGTCGAGACGAGCGGGAGACGACATTTGTTATTGAGAACATATTTTCCAGTAGGACTGACGGGGACTTCCCATATCAAAACTCGAATCCTTCTCAAACCTTCACGAGTGCTTCTCATTAATTCATATATAGGCTTTTTTATACCTCTAGAAGTCGCTTTGTCCACCACGGTTGAATTACGCATGCGATAAGCTGACTACATGGGCTAGTTATCTAGTTTTCCCTATCTTCAGGCCAACAAGTAGTTGTGAATGACTTAGGAATCTACTGCGAACTCTTGACTATGGAGAGTCCTCCTTGGAACCACAAGCCATCGTGCTTTACCCTCAGGGTCTCAGTAACTTCTAGTCTATTGAGATAATGGCTGTTTCATGTCACGGGCCGAGAATATGGCAAACAAATCATTGATTGGCAAGGTTCCGGTCTGATGCAAGTTCCGCTTTGGTCGTACAACTTCATGTATATTGTTCCAGCGTATCTTTATCGACCTGCTCCAGATCCTGGTATTTTACTAGCAATGGGGATGGATAGTAGGAGTTCTTGATAGGTCAGTCGTCTTTTCATCCAGTTCAGCCAATAAGGCCCTACTCTCCAGTGTTTTCCTACTTCCCAGTAAGTCCTTGCCTACAGTAGACTAGCTATCTCCGGTATTCTTTACAGTACCACTTGAGATCAGAATTTTCCTTGATATTCCATCTTGTTATCTCTGTTACATGGATGTATCCAGCTTTCTAGAACATTCCATCGTTATTGAGCAATCCACTGTAATACCTCTCAGAGGCACCCTGAATCTTAATGTTGATTCATGGGCTAGATATTCAGTAGCTATTTCAACATCGATCTATATATTTGTCAAACCTCACCGGGTCTTGAGTCTTTCTTGTAGAAGTTGTGCTACAACCTCAGAGGCAGAGACCATAGCAACATTCCGATTGGGGAATCCCTGAATATCAACCAATTTCTCGTCGTCCACCCAGACCGCACAGCAGAAGGGCTTGTCTGGCGCGGGTATGGTATATCCTTGGTAGAAGATCTTTGTTCTTGGATGTAGCTTCTGTAAGAGGATTTTGGGATGATCTGTGACTACGCCATCGCGAAGAAATTGCTTAACACGAGGGAGAATCCCTATCCTGTTGGCCAGATGCCGGCAGTCCCGCAGGTTGGCTTGAGAATCCAGGAACACGGCCCCCAACACGCTTTTTACAATATCACCCAGGACAGCGTGGCCGCCCATCGCGGCTAGCTCAACCCAAGGGTATTGTGTCTTCCTCAGAAAAGCCAGTTGAGTCCTCCAGCAGTTGCGCCGGGACGTTGATCGAAATTTGGCCAAGGCAGTGGTAAGCTCAATGCTGTATGAACGCAGACAGGTCCACAGATAAACCTCGTCCATAGTCTCCTCCGTACGGCTGAAGGTTGGTTGGGTAGCATCTCCGACATGGGTTTCAACTTCCATGTGGAACATCGAACACAGAAACATCAAGAACATATTATTAGTCACGGCGGTTCGCAGACTTTGCAAACGGTCCACATCCAGAGTCCGGTTAGGAGTGTGGAGCAGAGTCTGGGTCACCACCAGCTCGAGCACAGCATCCCCCAGGAAGGACAATCGCCCGTAGGCAGCGGTCTGAGGCATTCCGGATGCATAGTGGGAAGGATGCGTCAATGCCTCCACCAGCAGGCTGCGATCCGTAAATGTGTAGCCGAGCAATTGTTCCATCTCACCCAGCATTGAAAAGCACGAGATCACGGGACCGGGACTTGGCCGAGTCTGCTCAAAGCTACCGTCACTCAGCGCTGCGGCATACCAAGTCTTGATTGCCGGCACAAGAGCCGCGGCACAGGTCGCCGCTTGCTTGCTGCCGCCGTCCATATAGGCTGCGCCCACGATTGCTCTTACCATCTCGGCCAGCGTCCTGGCGCTGATCTTCCGTGGCTCCATGGAGCCCGGTGGTGACAGAAAACTGGAAATCCATGCGGGCTTCCATTTCCGGCCGCTGAATCGTCTGGTGATGAGGAATTCCCCCAGCCTGCACATCCTGGCTGCCTGGGCCAGCCCCTGGTCTGAGACAACAGTCTCCTTGAGCTTGGATAGTAGGCCTTGATGCCAGGTGGGGTGGTGCAGAAACAATTGCTCGCTGGTGATGAATTTCAGAAAGGTGGCCCCCACAAAGGCCAACGACCGGAACCGATCCGGCCTCTCGGAGCAGGTTGGTCGAATTGCCAGGGAAAGGAGACCTATCCGGCGGAAGGCCATGCCTGATAAAACTTTCTCCCGTAGTCGTTCGGCAACCATACATATACCGATTTCATGGGTGATACTGGGAATATACAGAGCCGCCAGGGCCCATGGAAGGGGTAGTCGATCCATGTTCAGCTCCTGGTCCTCTGAGAATGTCTTCCGGCCTTTATGGTCTGTCGCCAGATTTCCCGGTTTCAAACCTCCGGGAAGGCAGCGAGATAGAAAGTTCCGCCTCCGGGGCAGAGGGTAGATGTGTGCCCGAAGGCGTTGGAGGCTGCATGGGGATTCCAAATGCCGTGAATCTATGATCCACGGGTAGGAGGGCCATGTAGGGCTACGCAGAAGGCCTGGTGCCCGCGTGTGCTTTTCGCTCTTCAAAGCCTCGTCGAGGGGGACACTACCAGAGCATGTCTCCAGGAAAAGTTGCATCGCAGCTGGTGCTGCATCTGGAACAAAAAGGGCAACAAAGTCCGTTCGATCCTGAGTCTGTAGCAGATACCCATGCACAGACTGGAGGATCAGATGTGTGACCCGACGGTAGAGCAAGGTATTTTGATGGTCAGTGGCGACTAGTGAGCCTGGCCACAGGCGGACAATGATGGTGGTCCCGTCATGCAAGAATAGGGGAAACCTGGTCTGCTTGTAGATCTGCAGAGGGATGATCATCATTAGCTTGAGACTGTTCCTTCCCGGGATTTGGATCTCCAGAAGATGGGCGTACAGGCTCCCCCCGCCGGTGTTCCACTGAGCAGCTGCCTCAGCCCAAGGATTGAATGGTTCCGGTAGAAGATGGAAGCCTTTGCAAGAAAGTAAGGCCGGCTCGATGAGGTCGGAGGGCTTAGTTGGTAGTAGATAGTCGTTCACCAAGCCTGCCGCCCGCAAAGCCTTGTATGCTTGTAATGCAGTGTCGGCTTTCGCATGTTTTCTACTGGACCACCAGCACAAGCCCTCAATTTCTTGAAGAGACGGATGAAGAGAACTAGGTAAGAGGACTGTGGCTCGAACCCGGCCATCGGGACTCTCCTGGTAATTATATAGGGGCCGATTGATGACATATGGCTGTCGCAGCAGTTTTGCACAAAAGGTGTTCAAATGGCTCACAGCATCCAGCATGCCCAGTCGAGCGCTATCATATATTAGTAAAAACATCCTTTCATGCTCTTCTTTTCCTTTTTTGCAGTCATATATACCCTGTGTCCTTCACCTCTAGTGACAAATAAGAGTCTGCCTCACATGGTGAGTCGGGAATAGCTCGTGTGCCATCTCGGTAGGTCTGCACCAGCTTGTCTTCTAAATCTATCAGTTTCCTCAACTCTTCTTCTTCCTGCTTGTCATTAGCGAAAATGATGAAGGTGGATTGTTTTTGGCGAGCTCTTCCACGTCTTTGGACGAAGGACCTGAGACTCAGAGGTCGGTCGAAGCTGATGATAGTATTGCAGGATGGGATGTCGATTCCCTCTTCCAGTGCATTAGTGGTGATGATTAGATCCAGATCTTTCATACGGAACTTGGCCATCGTCTCTTCCTGCCCACGGATGTTATCATGCCACTTCCCAAGGTCTGTCAGGCCCTGCATTTTTGACATGCCGACAAAAGTGCCGCAGCGGAAATTGTCTTTGGTATCGGGATGATTCTCGATCAGTGACTTTAGTATCATCACCGCCGCTCGTCGAACCACAAATATCAGCCCCCGAAAGTCTCGATTCACCAGTCGGGACAGAGTTTCAAGAAGCCCCCGGCATTTTGGGGAGAGATCAGCAGGTGTGGTAGGCGATTTGGGATGCTGCTCCAGCGGGCCGAGCTCGCAGAGCGTCTGCATAGTGAAGTCTTTGACAGTACTAGTGCACCATTCTGTCTCGGCACACGAGCGTTGGTGCTCTTTGAAGTGCCTGATGGCCGTGGACATGTACTCGGTCGCCGCCCAGCTGCCGAGCTCGTGATAAAGGGCTTCAGAAGTTTGGACAAATTGGCGAAGCTGCGCGGTCCTCGACTGATGATGATACTTCTCTGCATGATCGGTAATGCCACGCAGCCAACTCAATAGCCGGGGTTCGGCACTAATTCGGAGTCCGTCATCATCTAAGAAACGATAAATGCACACCTCAGGACGATTGGTTGAATCCAACAGCTGCTGATAGTATCGATTCGGGCCCATGCACCTGCTGTCGAGATCACTCTCCAGCTTCCTGTCATATGGGCTATTAGCACTTCCCCCTTTCCCACCCTCTCACTCTCAGTTGCAGACCTACTCGAGGCTAGATACATTCGAATGGGCTGGAGAGGCCGACAGACCCAGGATCCGAGGTAAACTGTTCGGTATCGTTTGTTTGTAGGGGTGGTAGAAGTTTTTCATGATTCTGTTCGCAGGGCTGTTTCCAGTGCAATGATGAGCTAGTTGCGATGGCAATTAATTTCTAAACAGCAGAGGTTCTACATATTCCAATTTACCTTCGTCAAATACCAGTAATGAGGATTGATCAATTCTCGTGAACCCGTGCGTTAGGGCGTCGAACAGGACCTGATAGGTTGAGACTGCGACTCGCACGCCGAACAGAGCGGCATCCCAGACGGCCTTTTCTCCCCAGTGGTCGACTTGATCCTTGCCGGTGAAGGATCGAGGACGGCTGTAGGGAAGGTGGGTCCGGAGAACATCGACTTGTTGCTCACACAGCGCAATAGTAGGGCAAAGAAACCAGACAAGCTATATGTTGGGTGAGCCCCCACCCCGCACGATTGCTAGAGGCAATGGAAGAGGGGATACAAAAGTGGGCTACCTTATCTGGATGAATGTTCAGTGCTTCGCGGATTCGAAGAACGGCTCTGAAGCATCGATCAGTACTTTGAGACAAAAAGGTCAACCCATCCAAAAGACCAACATGAGAGTTTTCCCAGTCCCGGTGCCCATCTGAATTGCCCTATTTAGCATTATTGTCTAATAATTTCCACGGAATGTTCCCCAATCTTACCGAGACAATAATGTTTTGCTGAAGACTAGCTCGGAACATTTCCATTTGGTAGGCTCGTTCCCGTATCGGTCGCTTCTCCCTATCGTTAAGGGCCATGTTGGAGATTGATGGATCCGCGATTCTTAAATATTTCAAAAAGGAAAAAGGAAAATAGCGTAGCGGAGGGAGAGAATTGCGGGGGATAAAGCAACTTTATCTTTTATTTGCTTTCAAATGAGCAGGTTTCTCCAATGAAAGTCCAACACGCACCTTTGCTTATCTATCGCAATTCATTTCTGATGATTCATATGCGCGGTAGCTAGAGAGGCTGCCAATCAATCTAGCCTTTACTTTCAGTGCTGAGTCTGCCAATTGCCCATAAGATCCTTGATTCATACATACCTAGAATCATATACCAGATTGTCTACTTTCTTTCTCTGATCATTGAGCTGAGCTTCAGCCTTTCAATCATTCTCTATTATAGTGAGGAAAATAGTAAAGAAATCGCGAGAGCTAGGAGGTCGAGTAAGCACAATAAGCGATCTTTATGAAATATGCTGCTTATCGAGAACCCTTATGTTTTGGACAAAGACAGACACCTTCTTACAGACATCTGCCAGATTGGTCGATTTATTGAATATACGGTCTTTTTGACCTCATGCTACTTCTGTGATATCTGCTGCTGTCCCACTGCTACAGAACGCTGCTGAATGTGCGATTCCCTGTCTACTCGACTCATCAGATTGAGCATCTCCCTCGTCACTATTCAGTCTAATCGTATCGTTTCATTCAATTGGCGGCAAATTTCCTTGGCGCCCAAGTGCGCAGCTTCTTTCTTTGTTCGAGCTCTACCAGAGCAGGTGACATTTCCATACTGGACAATTACCTTGAACAGAGGCGGATTCAGTGTGATTATCTGCTCCTCAATTCGCTGAAGTCTCTTGTTTTCTCTCTGGCCCCTCTCATGCAACGCGGCGGTGTATCGATGGAGAGCGACTGCGTGAGCAGTAGTTCGTCCAGGTTGCGAGTGACCTGGACTTGGGGGGCTCGATGTTTCCACACTCGTCATTACATGGCTGCCACGATGGGCTGTTCCGGGAGAAATTGGAGAGAATATGTCGGCGAGGTTCCATAAAAGCGGGAGTCTTTGAGGCTCAGGGCAGAGTCTGTAGGTCTGCCCTAGCAGGGCGACTACAAGGTCCCGGGCACTGCTCTCTTCTCCGATAGCTGTTTGCGAGTCTTCGGCGATTTCGAGAGACCCCTTTATTCCCGTCCAGTTAAACGTTTGGAAAGCATGGTTGCAATAATCCTGTATCTGCGTGAGTCTGACAGCCGGCGAGAGTTGACTGAAATAGCGGGCTAACCTCAGTCTCCTTGCGCGACATTTCAGAGCTGGCGAGGGATGAGATAACTGATATTTGAAAGAGAAGGGTGCCGATGAGAAGATCTATAAACGAGGTGGCGTTAGTTTAAATGCAGATGGGAGACAGATGGCCATTAGACTCGCCCTCGGAATCGGTTGGTTGACTGTGGTCTTGCAGACTGGCCATGCTAATGCTTCGGACTGATAGCAAAGCAGTATCTTAGGTTTTCGAGGTTGGAGGATTTATTGAACTTTATGTATGTTCTCCCCACTCCCTTTATTTTAAGATGGTTCCTACAAAAGCATGAAACCAGTACAACATGGAAAATATCCCAACTGTGACTCACCGTAAGACTCTATCCTGTAGACGTGGCGTCTCGTTCTTCCATTTACAGGCTCTCAAAGGAAGTACACGAAGGAGTGATGTAGAGCGTGACATGTCATATTTTTGAAAATGTGTTGTCCATGCGGGGTCAGCCGTACTGCCAGCGGTCTTCCGTGGCAGACGCAGACACAAGTTCATTTTACTCCGCAGAAGTACAAAGACTCGCATGCATGGCTAACATGAACCCGCGACCTTGACACTGCAGCAGGAGTATGTCTGTGTACAGCATAGTAACATCGAGACTTGCACGACGATTGACGCAGTGTGACATGGCTTCAATCTGGCTTGCGTCATGTAACGAGTGAAGGAAACCAAAAGACAGGGATACACATTGGCAGCGTCAGAAAAATGAGAGGGGGGAAACAATTGGAAAGCAAAAGAAAGGGAGCGAAAGAGAAACAAGGCAATGGCTAGCTTTGGACAGCAATAATGAATAATAAGATTACCAGGGTGCAGTAAGTCAGAAAAAGTGCAACAGGGTTAAGAGGATGAACTTTAGAGTATATATATCAAGCTTGCAGCGGGCATCCCACAGATAAAGAACACCTGGTATATCTGTTATCATCAATCTGCAAACCTTCTCGAGCAGGACGCAATGAGTGGAGAATATTCGGAGGCTTCGCTGATCTCCCATCAGCCTAAAAAATTGCGGTTGCTCTATGAGCCTCTCTGCTTGCTCCACACTCTAAGCGAAGTCCGAGGGGATCGAATAAAGCCCGGTGATATATCCCCCGAAGGCCCGGGGCTGACTGCCCCCAGATGCTATCGATCCTTTGTGGACGCCATCGCCTATATATGTGCGTACCAGAAGAAGCCTGGCTACGTCACCGCGGCGGCCCTAGAAGAGACTCCCGATGCGATAGTAGTTCTGCTGGCTGCCAACAATAGCATTGATACGGCGATCGTCACTTTTCTGCAGAAGGTTCTCATAATTCTTTTATGGATCATCGATCATCCTACGGTTCGACTGGACACGAATGAGGGCCGAGAGGTGATGAAAATTTTGACTGCCCACGTGCTGGACCTCAACGCCCCCAAAATCTTCGTATACTATCAGCAGGTGAACAAACTGGTCTCGTTGGTGATGGGACGATTGAATGCCGAGTCTGGATTGAAAGGTACGCAGCCCTGTCCGGAAGAAGAGCGGCTCTTGCTGGACATCAAGGCTGATGAAGCGTTACCACCACGAGCAGATCATGACGGCATCATCAAACTCCGCAACTGGATTGCAACGCACCTTTCAAAGAGCAGTATGCAGCTTCAGGAAAGCGACATGCCAAGCCTGGCCCTCTCCAGCTACAGGGACCGGGAGGTGTTCAAGGCCTTGCATCACACCACCGGGAGCCTTGAGCAATCCCGTAACTTTGAGCGACTCCATAAGCTGCTCTACAAGCTGGGGAAGCACGTGGCTCAGTGTAAGCGACTGATCGAGGCCACCATCAGGCTTCGCTTAGAGTTATCACGAGGCTTGCGCATCGAGACGATTGGGGGGTCGCAGGAGAACCCGATCCCTCTGGTGGTCCGTACTTGCAACATTCAGGACATTAGTCATCGTATTTTCTCTGATTCGGCGAAGCAAGATATATTCCTGCGGCAGTTGCAGCAAATATACTCAGAGAAGGAACTGGACCGGGTCCTGTCCAAGGATCTCTGTAAAGGCAAAACGCGCGTGCATGCGGAACTTTTAGTTCTCGACCACTTTGAGCAGACAGGTGGCAGGTTCCTCGATGAGAGGGATAGGTACATTGGATGCAGTAAGCCAGCCTGCTACCTCTGCCACATGTTCATTTCTTGCCATCCAAGAGGCTATGCGAGCCCCCCTTCCCACCAGAAGCTCTACCTGAACTGGCGGCTTCCTGATGTCTTTGCGGACGAACAGAATGCCGCGACGCGCTCTCAGCATCAACAGGGTGTTCTGCTTCGCATGATCGACACCGTCAGGAGGGATTTAACAAACGACATCGCTACCAGTGTCGGTAAGCGGATGAGCTTCGCGGACTCGACAGCGGGAGGCACCTCAACCATTATTGACATCGAAACTGATATCAGTCCGTCCATGGCCAGTCTCTCTCTTGACGAACTACGAAAGACGCTTGATCGTCAAGATAAAGCCGGCCGTGGTCCTCGAGAACCTCACATGGACCCGAAGTTCAACCCTTGGGGCGTTCCCTATTTTCCTAGCGAGACTAGCGTAGAGACTGAGAGTGATGATTCTGCTACTGGTGGGGTGGGGATTTAATAGCTCATGCTCTTGCTCACTGAGCATGATTTGGTTTCTCTTTTCGCTGAATATGCCTGGCTAAGGATGCTGCACGTGACAATATTGCAGTTGACTTGGTGCCTGGGTATTAGTAACTGCGAGATTATTAGGGCTGTTGTGAATATGAATATTCGTCAGAATCCGTAATATTCGTTATTCGTACTCGCATTTGTAAACATCACAAATAATATTCGCAAATTTTGTTCGCAATTTATCACGTGCAAATTGGGTAGAAAATCGCAATATAGACCAAAAATTGACCTAATTAGGTTTAATACTTGGATTCTTGCGTGATGGGAGCAATACTTTCTCTAGTTATATAGGATAGTTAAGGAGTTCCCCTTTACCTTCTCTTTGTAGAACATCCTCGACTATTACTACCCGTTATCTTTCAACCGGTGATGGAGACCTGTGGCAACCGTCCAGATTACCTCGCTTTGAACGATAACTATCAGAGTGAGGTACGGCCTGAAGACTGGACCTCTCCCCGGCCCCAGCATACCTAGAGAATCGGCTATTCGGCCACTACGCGGCCTCCCAGGGGGTATGGAATATATAGATTGCTAGGGCATAGAAGAGAAACATATCCAGATAGACCAGGTAGTTAATTGAATCAATTTAATGGCGTTATGGTTGAGATGAATGCATTTAAATATAATAGGTTGGGTGGGGTGTCCAGCTATGGGGTGAAATACATCCCTGTTATTAAGTCTTTACCCACCTGCATTTTCACCCCACCCATCCAAATATACATTTATATTAAACTATATACTACAACACCACCTATTGCTCAATTTACATCTAAAAAAAAACAGGGTTTAAGTCCTACTATTCTCGGTTAAAATACATTTAATATTTCGTATAATAACCCTTAGCTTTCTATACAGCCTTGCACCTCCGCTCCATACTCAGAATCAGCCCATCAATTTTCGCCTATAGTATTTCCTCCCACGTATATATAATATAGCGCTTAAAATATGCCTAGTCCTCCTTCGAACGACCTATATACATCAGCTTAGGATATAGCTCGAATAGCTTCACTTTCAACCATCTCCAAACTAGTTCAATTAGGTTTAAATCAGATGAGTATAGGCCAATCTTTAATATATGCTCTATACTTCTCAAACCACTCTTAAGTGATCTTTATAATATAAATCTTTGTATTATCTTACTAGAAGATATAATCCGGTCGGTAGTTCTCGGTTAAGCCTTTTTCAAGCGTATCGATATACGAGATCGTAGTAAGGACTTAATAACAGGTATGTACGTTGGGGCTCTCGTGACCGTAGTGAAGGCCTCCTCAGCCGATGTGTTGGGTTGGCCAGGATCACCGAACTAGAGTGGAGTAAGGGTCCATTGCAAACCCGAGATCAGGGCATTTCGTCCAAAGGGATAACCCGGGACTCGTCGAGGATGAACTGCGGGAAATTCTTGAAAATATTCTACGAGTGCTGGTTATGAGGTGGTAATCCCGGTAGAATCCCGATGACGAGGAGGATTTCGTAAGCAGAGCGCTAGACGGGTTCTTATTTTGTCGATGTAGTAGTGCATACTGCTACGCACGAACCGAACCGGATCGAATTAAATGTTTATGTGAGGTATCACAGTGGACACAGCTTATGGAGAGCCCCACCGAGAAAAAAAGAACTAATCAGCAGTAATCTGTCTATCCAAGGCATCAAGAACCTGTCGGTCAAAACCGTATCATAAATGCAGGGGTCCAATTAATGGTATTCAACTCTCTGTATTTCTGTATCGGGCGGTTGAACCCCGAGCGCTTTAAGACTGGGTGCCAGTCATATCACATGCAAGCCTCCACCTTTAGACGGACTTTCATCGTCCGAACGGCCTGCATCATCACTATGATCATTCATCCTGGTAAACTGGCCGCAAATAATTACACCAAAATAGAGCTTGCTACTTGACTACCTAATCAGCATTGCCATTATATGATAGATGCTCCTGGGAATACTTTGCTAATCAGACTTATTGAAAGTACAAGGGCAAGTGCAAGGCAGAAATACTTCCTAATAAATATAGACTAGTGCACTTGAGGTGAGGCTTGGGAAACAAAGAGAGCGAGACTGCAGGTCTGAATTCGAATATCACTTTAACGCTCAACGTACTTCCTATTAAAAGCTATCAGATATTGTATTCAGAGCCACATTTTGACGTGCTGGACTGAAAGGCATATGGTATTCAACTCTGATAACACAAGTTGAAACCGAAATGTAATGTTGACTTCCACTAAATTCGTAGATAGTACTATGACTTCGTCACTCCAGCAGGCCTCTCAGGTGGCAAGATGTTGGATTGGCTAATGCGCTGTCAGCAGCTACATGGCCACAACTAGCGGTGAACGATAAAGTGGTGTCTTGACAGCTAATTGAGCCATACGTGTCTCTTCGTTCGTTCTTGGTTGTCGTCAGCCCCACGTAGATCCCATATATCATGAAATTTCACTGGGAATGCTTCGTACTTGGTGTATATATATACTCGCTGGCACCCGCCTGAATTGTACGAAGTGCATTGCTCCCACTCAAGTCAATCGGCCATGGATCCCCGGTTCTTTGGTCAAAGCGAGAGTGGGGATTGGATGCTGGAGGTACCTTGGGATCGTTGTTTCGACTCCGCGGCTTCTACTACGGATAATAATTCGGCCCCTGAAATGGAACCGGAGATAGCACACTTTTGCAACACTGAATACGGCAGTATCTTCCCGTCAGCTGGAACTTACGAAACCCCAATGGAATTTGCTAGCTTCGACGAGCATGTCAGTTCATACACCACGGACCTTGAACCTGTTTCCGATCGGGGTTTGTTCGACCACGACCAGTCTCTATAGAGTGCTGGGTCGAGTTCAATCCCGATGGATGTAGGTGAAATGTGCGACTATCCGATGGCCGCTTCAGAGTCTCTGAGCTCATTGTCGATAAACGCCAAGCAAGACTCAGGATCTCCTAATAGCGTTTCAAAATCGAAATGGAAATTTGAAGAAGCAGAAATGCCTTCAATCAGTATGACGGATGTTGCTTCGGACGGGCTGTATTACTGTCAGCGGGAGACGTGTCGCGATCAGGAGGGTTTCCAGCAGCAGGGACTTTTTCGGTGAGGCTTCCATAACTGGAATGAAAGAGTGTATCTAAGTTATTTCAGAAAACACGTGAGATGGCATGAGAAACCTGTCAAATGTCCTGTGTGTCATTACGTTGCTGCACAACAAGGGGACATGCGGCGACACGTCGAAAGAGCTCATAACAAGTGGGCTAAGCAACGCTGGGATGTGGAAGAACTGTTCTCTTGTCAGATATGCGATGTCTCATTTACACGCAAGGATAATCTTCAACGGCACTTCAGGGACAAACATGCAATTGGGTTGAGCAGATAGAAAATAGGATTGTGATTGTTCTCTAGTCGAGTTTTCGATCGAATTAGATGGATGTAGAGACTGTACACGAGATATAGCATCACAAATGGATACCCATGGGAGACTTAATTAAATTAGAGAATTAAATTTGAATAGACACGCCGCCATCGTCCGAATCAATATCCCGATCTAGCCCAACCCACTCTCCGGTCTCTGGAGTATTCAAGGGATCTGCAACAGATTCGCTGTATGCATTTTCACAAATGTCCTGTTCGTCCAGCAAATTGAAGTTAATTGCAGAGCATATTTCCGTGTTGCAAGTTTTAGAGTCTAGATGCCAGCGGCTTGCTTGTGAGTGCTGCAAGACTTGGTCAATGATCTGGTTATGGAGCTGTTGCTTAATCTTGCTCATAATCTGCTTTTGCTCTCAAGTTGCCGTGTCATTCTTGGTAAATTTCTTCACGACTGGAGGACTCCATATTGTCCAGACTTCCCGGTGTGACAAAGTCACCACTATGCGCGATGGATGATGCTTGAAGTATAGCTCACAGCAGAGGCAAGCGGGTTTGCTGCAAGCAATAAATCGATCGCCGTCCGCAAAGAAGAGCTTTTTCTGATAAAAATGCTCTCTAAGACTTGAAAGGGTTCAATACCACAAACATCGTATGTTTGCAATATGTGTCCCAAATGAAAGGAGTCGTCAACAAGCTCTTTTGGTGTCCGTATGTGATGGGCAAGCCCCAAAATGTGATGTTGGACTAAGGGAAAACATGACTTCCCGCCTGCTCGGCCTAATTTGTTCTCTTCTTGTAAGGCAATTGCTGCAAGCTGGTCGATATAGACCGAATTGCGGTTCTTTACGCGAAGTTGTAAAGCTCGGTATTCTGACTGTGATTAACAGCTATGTACAGCCATTTGACCAGTTCCTGGGCTAGAGGCATCTCAGCTGCAGATCCAAGGGAATATTTATGCAATCTCTATACCCGCCGGTTTCTGAGGTCTTGTCTGTGAGTCTTGAAATACATTTCATTACATCTCTTCGGAAATTTTTGCCCTCCAGGTTAATGTGAGAAATTGCAAAGTCTGCGCAAAGCTGAATGAATACAGACTCTGTGGTTGCCAGACCCAAGGCAGGCTGGCTGCTGGCGCCTATCAAGAAGCTGAGAGCTATTTTAAGAAATAAAACTATCTTTTCGGTCGTCGTGTTTAAAGATGTGACGATCTAGAGAAAGGAAACTAGATTTTACCAAAGGTTTCTGCTTTAGCGCGGTATGTATCGTTTGATTGATTGATTGTGATAGGATCCTATAAAGGATCCTATCTCGGAGATTCCTGTCTTCCCTTTCTTTTACTCTCTATACTTAGTATTCTAGTTAGAATATACTCTTTGTTTAAAGAACTAGCACGTAATAGAAGCAACCTAAAACAGGTAGAGAGTTTGGCAATTTTCCAAGCCTATTGCGGTGCAAGAATCCCCTCCTTTCTTGAAATCACACACATAAGGTTCTGTAAGAATCTTCGTCTCCTTTCCATAGAAGCATCGAAGTTTGTGGGCTGGGGTGTATGCTCGCCTCGCGTTTGTCCAAGTGCCCTCAAAAGAAACAATGGCTCGTAGAATCGGGCCAGAAATCTTCGGTATGGATCAAGTCTTGGTGGGCCAACACCAATGGGGTCAATCTATAAGTGGTGTTTCTCTTTCATATCGGTGATTTTTAGGTCTAAAGTGTTGCTTCGATCCATTATTAGAGGGAGCCAAGAATATTATCTATCATCCCTAGGCACAAAGCCCGTGCTGATGCCACGCTTGCAGATTTTGAGGGAAACGAATCACTGCAGACAAACTGCGGGAGGCTGTAGCAGGAGACCGCCAATGCGGGAAGATTCCAATGCGAGAGGCTTCCAACGCAGGAGGCTTCCAATGCAGGAGGCTTCCAATGCGGGAGGCTTCCAATGCAGGAGGCTTCCAATGCAGGAGGCTTCCAACGCAGGAGGCTTTCAATGCAGGAGGCTTCCAATGCGGGAGGCTTCCAACGCAGGAGGCTTCCAATGCAGGCGGCTTCCAATGCGGGAGGCTTCCAATGCAGGATGTCATCTATGAGATAATTGATCACTTGTGGACTTACGAGGGTAGCCCTGACCGGTTGGTTCGGGCTCTTGATATTGGCCCAACTTCTTAACGAATACCTAACAGCCCCGCGACACCGTTCGCGCCTTGCATTCTCATGTCTCACTTCATTGGTCCTTATCAGCCAAGCATCTCAGGATATCTGATCGTAAGCGAGCACACCCTGCATTTGGTCAAGCATTCAACACCCATTTACCATTGCATATAAAGAGGAAAAGTGGATGAATCCACAACCCCAGAGTATAAAAAGAGCTAAAATTAGGGGCATTGGAATCTCTCTGCAAACTGCAGTTCGAAAATGTCTGCATCAGTGTGCAAAGAGCCCCAAGTAGGTACGTCACTATAGGCTTACATTGCCTCACACTGTTATGAATCTTCTCCCCCCTCCCTCTCTCTCTCTCTCTATCCTTTTCGGAGCTGATTTTCATGCTCATAGATCCAAGACTAGCATATCATTTGAGCTTGTTGAAACTTGACAGCTCTAATGAGCGGAAAGAAACGGCCTCTCTTGCCCCCATTTTCACAGGGTTTGTCCTGAGACAGCCCAAACTAGCTCCACCGCAGTATGGTCTGCTTGCAGGGGTCAAAAGTATCGAGACGTCCAGTCATGCAAGCGCGGAGAACGAGATCATTAAAAAGGACCCGAGGCTTTTTTTCAACGTTTCCTCGCCATCCAGCACTTTCATTTGTGGCTCTCAGGGCTCTGGAAAAAGTCATACTCTATCTTGCATACTAGAAGGGTGCTTGATCAATTCTAAAGCGGGTAGACTTCTAAACCCCCTAACAGCTGTGGTTTTCCACTACGATACTTTCATCTGCGACAATGGTGGTTCGCCCTGTGAGGCCGCATTCCTCGCATCCCATTCGAAAATCAAAGTGAGGGTGCTTTGTGCTCCGACCAACCTTCTCACTATACAGGTAATATGGAATAACTCCGATTTCCTTCATCTCGCTAATGGGCCTGCAGAAAACCTATTCGAGATTCAACATCAAGGTTGAGCCTTTGCAGATAGACCAAGCTGATCTGAGCACTAAACGTATGCTGGATCTTATGGCAGTTGGTCAAAACGGGGGGCCCGTTCCTCTGTACATGCATACTGTTCAACGGATTTTGCGGGAAATGCGCCTTTTACAACAAAAGACAGGATCCCAGTTTGATTACAAGGACTTCAAGAACAGAATCCTTAGTTCTGGCCTGCTTCCAGGTCAGATCGAGCCTTTGAAACAACGACTAGATACGCTTGAGAGTTTCATGCCCCCGCAGCAGGCAGCCCTGAACAGGGGAGAAAAGGGAAAGCAGGCGAACCCTCAAGGAGCGGGTTCTAACTGGACACCGGAGGTAATACTGATATATTAAACCCTCAAGTTACTTTCAGGGACTAATCAATGGTCTAGGCATCACAATTGACAATTGTTGACCTCTCCTGTCCTTGTATCTCTCCTGATATCGCTTGCTCACTTTTCAACGTTTGCTTCGGTATTTTTATGGAGCAGGATACCAAAATTGGCAGAATAGTGGCCCTTGACGAGGCTCACAAGGTGTGTGGTCTACACGCACTTAGCTTATTTATCGCTGCTGACAATTTCTATCTAGTACATGAAAGATTCGGTCGAAGCTCAAGACTTTACAGATACCCTTCTCTCCACTGTTCGCTTGCAGCGTCACCTCGGGGCCCGTATCTTGATTTCGACCCAGGAGCCAACGATTTCAAGCGACCTTCTCAGTCTGTGCTCGGTCACTATTGTCCATAGATTTTCGTCCCCTGCGTGGATACGCGCACTACAGGGCCACGTGGCTGGAGCCGCTTTGGATGTACAGTCGAATCAAGAGACGTCAGCCTATGCCGATGACCACCCGGAAAACACAAAGATTGCTAGAAAGCTCTTATTGTTTCATAAAATCGTTCATCTCCGGGTGGGCGAGGCTCTACTCTTTTCACCGAGTGCCGTTTCCTGCACTGCTTCAGGAGGCTCGCAGGAGCTCAGGAATCTCGGCTCGGGGTACATGGTAATCAAGGTTAGAGACAGACTGACGGAAGATGGAGGGAAAAGCATTTTATCTTCTTGAATTCAGCGAGAGGCCGTGGTTTAGGCGTCAAATGTCCTCACTCCCCAATGTTGGATGATCTCATCTCGCATTGTTGGCTTGCAGACTGGGCAGATTGTTTGTAAGACATCGGCTGTAATTATCCTGCTTTTTCCTAGATTGAACAATGATTCTTCTTTCTCTTCCTCCCCTTCGCCAGTAGCCATCAGACAATCACCAAACAATCTTCTCAGTCTGCAAGCAACAAGCATAGAATGGTCCAATGTCCAACAGAAGTAAAGAATGAATCGCCTTCATAACCTAAGACTTGCACTAAGGCCCCAGGAACTTTTGTATGTAATACTTCTTTCGTACTTGTAATGGTAACGGTTGCATGGTCATTATATTCACACTTCCAAAAAAATGGGTTCGGAGGCATTGGTGGAATTATTACTCTGACCTAGGAAACGAAGGGACTGACTATGTTCATTAAAATTTTAATCTCTTGGCCCCATAGTAACACTTATTTATAACGATATATTATAGATACCGAAAAAATATAGTTAGATCTAGGTAATCGTTAACTCAAGGTGCCATAAATTAAATATACATTTATGGTTTATATAGTCAGGCCCTAAAAAAGCTCCTAATTTAGCTATATTAGGCTTAATAGCTTTATAGTATACTTTCACTGGATCCTACATTCGATCCTCGACATTCTCGATTTGATTTGACATCGTGGAATAGTAGTCAAAAAGGTAGCAAGTTGATGGAATTGAGAAAATATTGCATCTAGTGGGGCGCACCAATACACAATATGTGTTCGGCACTTGGCACCGTTACGACTTGGATTCTGCCGTCCTTAGTGGAAAATATGGACAAAAAAGAAAAAGAAAGAGCACGACGGCTGCATGATTCGAACATGCGCCCACGAATGGAATTGATTTCTGGAGCAGGATTAGTATAAGGCTTCAATGGTAACGGGATTTATGGTGATGTTACATACCGAGTCAATCGCCTTAACCACTCGGCCAAACCGCCTTGTTATGTCAATCAGCCACATTTATCCTCTTATCAGCAGAGAGTAGACGTACTAAACGTACAATCCCTACTACTTATATAGGAATCTATTTAATTTCTCCCTAATTCAATTTAGCCCCATATATTTAACGTACATATGTAGACTGCTGTAGTGGACTAAAGACAGCCTTTAGCGGCGGGTAGTAAAACATAAGGTGGTTAAATAAAAAAAACTATAAAAATTTGAATCAATTCTTTGATCTAGATCAAGAACACAAAAAAAGGAGACACGACGGCTGCATGATTCGAACATGCGCCCACGAATGGAATTGATTTCTGGAGGAGAATTAGTATTAGGCGTGAACAAATGTAGTATTGATGGTGATGTAACGTACCGAGCTGTGAGTATTTGTTAGTGAATGGATCTTTCGTGGGTTTTGTTTGGCAAGAGGAACATACTCAATCGCCTTAACCACTCGGCCAAACCGCCATTATTTAAACTTTTTGTTACATTGTAGGTTGAGAGTCTATAAAGCGAAAAATCCTAATAATCGTACCAAGCCCACAAGTCTTTCTCGATAAATGTAAAGATAAATAAATAGACTTTGCAGGTTCATTCGTTTGATTTAACTGCATGATGTGAATACCAGGTAGTAACCAGGACAGATGTGGAGCACTGGACTCAATCTGCCAAAGAAAAAAAAAAAAAAAAAAAAAAGGGCCAAGGACGTGGTTGATCCCCAAAAGCGATTGACCAAAAGAACGGGAGAGAAGCCACCGATGAAGAAGACACCTTCAGCCACACATCAATGGCCTTGGTGATCTTCTTACTGTCTTCAAACAGATTGTCAATAGGCGTGGAAAAAAGACATTCTATGACTGGCGCCGCCGGCAAAGAGCATACCGACGACCACATGGGATTTGGTGAACACAAGCGAGTCAGAGTCACCAGTTTGACAAAATTGAACGTCACCCTGTGGACGGATAGGGTGTTCGTACGTGGTATGGGTTATGGTGTCACCGTCTTCAATTTCATGCCGGAGAACGGCAGTGTCAAGGATATCCTTTTCCCCTCTGTAATACCCAGACCGCTGCCCGTGAATGAACAGCGGTATGCCATCAATGTCTTCAGGTAGTGAGGAGTATCTGAGATAAAAGTGGTTGAACATGTTTCTCTGAAGCCTAAGCAAGCATCCGCAGGGCCGAACCACTCACGATCAGCTTGTTTGAAGGTCTCGATATCTCGGAGAAAGTCCTTCAGCTCGCACAGGGTACTGGTCATTCTGGAGAAAGCTTTGGCCGCACTTCGGCCGCAAATAGACTCGGTGTCGCTCCCAACTCGCTGAATTTGACACATTCCTCATTCTCTTCCATCGCACGGATTGTATCTTTCAGAGATGTGGTCTTCTCTTTGACAGCCATACGACTCAGGGTGTTGGACCTGAAGCTCCGTTCTCATATTGTCGTCTGGCGCGATCCCTTCTTAACACCACACTCGGAGCCTCTTGAACCTCTTGACGGGGGCACAGTCCGGCCCGGTCTCGCTCGGGTTTACGTAGTGAAAGCAAGTGAGTGAGTGCCGGATTTCTTCCTCGCCGAATGCTTTGATGATGAAAAGTGCGGAATATTCTAACCTCACCGCTATAATCAACAAATTACCGATTTCAATGTTAGTTCCATCAAAGTATGTCAGGCCCTGGTCCCATAATATTCTAGCGGGCTTGTTTTAAAATCCAAATTCGTTCCGAATAAAACCAAAAGGCATATTTCCGATCAATGATGCCTGTGATTTTAGTTTCACTTTAGAAATTTAAAATTAAATGGTCTATAATAACATAGATAAGGTTGAAATCCCTACATATAGTAGTGGTTCGAAAATCTAAATGTATCAGGTGGAAAGAGATGTCTATACTTCGGACAATCACAGTGCCGATCCGAGTATTAGTCATTGATGAGTCAGCGCATCTTCGACTTCAACCAATTTGTTCCCTATGATGGGTGTCCAAATAACGACGTAAGCAAAGGCCAGGCGTTCATCTGATCATCTAAATTCGGTGCAATAAGATAAAAATCGGAGCAAACGCTTACATCGAGCCCGGTTGGGTTGCCTTTCATTTCCTCAGCATCCCGATAGGAGCCACCTTCAACCCGCCCTGCGACCGAATCCAAAATGGCACACGGTGCAGAGGACTGCGCAACTGTCCTGGAGCAGTTCGTCCACGATGTGGCGAATCTTCCAGCTGAGATCAACCACCTCATGGAGGAAATCCAGGCCAAGGACAAGGTTATGCAAGAGTGTCGCGCTACAATCAACTCTCGCGACAGCAGCATCCAGAAATTCATCAAACTGAACGGCAGTCTGACACCGAACCCAAAGGAAGAGCCATACAGCAAGTCTATCCTACAGAATATGGACAGATCCCATGAGCTGCAGAACGAGAAAATCCAGCTCAGCGAGAAGGCATGTGTCCTCCTTGATCGTCAGATCAAACGACTAGACGTGCGCATTCGCGATCTAGTCAACGAAGGCCTCCTCACCAACGACCCACCCCTCCCTTCCCTCTTCGACTCAAAAAACAAATACCGCAACCCACCAAAGATCTTCCTCCCTGACTCCACCCCTACCGACACCCCAGCCTACTCAACACCCCTCAACCCGACTTCCGGGAATGCGAACCCCATCCTGGCTGCTGCGCAGCGCCTGAATCAATCCACAACCCCTCGCGCCACCAGCTCTACAACCCAGCTCGGACAAACCACAGCACGCAACTCTGCACCGGCTACTCCAGCAGCAGCTGTCGTACACCTCCAGCAACGTCAACGCGAATCCTCTGCCGGAGCTGTGGACAGCAAACGTCGCCGCTTGAACCCATCCCTCAACACCCTCCCCGTAGCCTCCTCGAACCTCCGTCAGTCCTCTATGGGTCCGGGTACACCGAAACCCGGTACACCGGCTGGCAGCCGTGCAGGCAGTGTCGGCCCTCGTGCTAGCATCGGTATTAAGAAGGCACTGACTAAGAAAGTTGCACCGCACCAGCAAGTCAAGAAGCTGAAGACTGCGAGCGGAAAGCCGATCAAGCGCTCTTCCAGTGCTAGTGGTCGCATCAAGGCTACGAAGAAATCTCCTAATGGAGAAGGCGATGAGGATGATGACTCTATGCTCAGCAGTGCTGATACGTCGGACTCCGACAAGAGTGATGGTGCTGCTGATGAGGATGTCGACGATGAGGATGAGGATGAGGGTAATGAGGATTCGAAGGTCTATTGTACCTGTCGCACTGTTAGCCATGGGGACATGGTGGCTTGCGACAATGACGAGTGTCCCTATGAGTGGTTCCACTGGAAGTGTGTTGGTCTGACCCGCGAGCCAGTTGGGACTTGGTACTGTGATGAGTGCAGACGTACTCTGGGCAAGTGATTCTCTGTTGTCTTCTTTTTCTATGATCTGTATGACGGTTGATATACCCACGGCGTTTGAGGGACTTTTTATGGTAGGCTGGACTGGAGTTGACAAAGATATCTACTTGCTACTAGTTTTACTGCATAATTCAAATTTGTTTAAACGGAATCAGTGTCATATTCTGCCTATTCTAGACAAAAACTGACACTAATCCCCGAGGGGAAAGGAAAATAGGAAGCAGGTATTCCCTCCCCTGGGTATCCATTCCCAGCTACAGCCAAGCGTATGTCCAAGCCGTGCACACCCAGCACCCGATATTCCCAGGGCCACCAGTGAGCCGGAGCCTAACCAAATCAAGTCGAAAACGCCATCGCTATGCACATATCCCCCTTTTTTGTTTCTTCCATGCAAAACATGTTGGCACACGGGCGCACACAGTACGCCGAAAGTCAGAAATCAGATATTCGTGGAAAAGCCATCGCCCGCCAGTCCACTTAGAACCCAAGGCCATTGCTCAGCCACGGATCAAAGTACTCGCAGGTCTCGGGGCTGACTGCACCGCCTGGTGCACACAGCTTGAACACTGGGCACTGGCCGCAGGGGGCTTCCGTCATGCCGTTCTTCACGAGGTGCTTGTTTGCAACGGAGAGATCGTCGCCTTCGACGGGCGGCTTGCGGGACTGATTCGCCTTGACGGCCTCAGGGCTCTTGAGGGATCTGTACCATTCGCCGTTTCCTAGAGCGACGAGCTTGTTGTCGTAGCAGAGCATTTCGAGGAGTTGCACGACGCTCTCTTCGCCCAGGCGGACGGGAGTAATGCCACTGTCATTGACGGCCGTGGTGATCTGCGCCACGGTCGGGTATCCTGCGTAGCCGTGGGGGTAGGGGAGGTATGTTTTTTCATCGGACTTGACATCTGCCTTGCCGGAGGCGGTTTTGATGCGCTTGTTCTTGCGGTCTGAGGCCGGGACTTCGAACCAACTCCTCCGGCTCACGGTGTACTCGATGTAGCCTGCGACACTGTTGATGAAGTTGGCGTCCAGTACACCATCCGTAAACCAGGCTCCTCCGGTTACTTCTTCGCTCGGAGCAAGCCCGGCCAGCATGTACATCTTGCGGCTGGGATATTTGACATTGTGGAGGGACTTGATGTAATTTTTCCCTTCGAGGGCTTTCAGGCATCGGTCGAGGATCGACTTGTGCAGGTTCGTACGGTTTCCAATGTGCCGCACCCAGATACCTGTTCGTTCTGTGGAGTGGATGACATTGTAGACCATGGCCTCGTCCGGGGTGAGGTTGCGGAGCCTGGAAGGGAGGAGGGGTTAGTTATGTGGTTTATCGACACAGAGATGCATGCGATTCCTACTTTTCGGCATCCTCGCGGTCAATGAGCTTCCACGTGAGCTTTCCATCTTTTTGGAGAAGTCGAAAGAGATTTTGATTGACGAGGCTCTGTGTGCATTCTAGCAGCAGCGCAACGTCGTTCTTTGGGATCACTTTGAGATTGAGGAAGTCGTTCTGATAGAACAGGTGATCGGGGTCAAATTCATTCACGCATGCATCGTAAAGCTTGGAGGCAAGCTCGGCCACTTGGGACCCCGCGGAGGCCATTGTTGGAGATGCGACAGAGATATCAGGCAAAATCAAGGTTCAGTCGAAGAGGCTCGTGGTTTTTCATGTTCAAGGGAGCGTGCTAGAGCCAGGGAGGAAAGTTAGAGGACCATGGTGCGTCGATGTCGGTAAATTTCAGTCACGAATGAATCACAAATGGTGTTTTTTTGGCGACTTTTTCTCGGCGGGGACTGGCTTTGACCTAAAAGGGCTTAGCCCGGCGGAGCTTCAATGTCAGCTTGAATGCCTGAGGTGCTTTACTTGCCTGAGGTTTAAATAATTCCTGCCTGAGGCAATAGACTGCAACGGAAATTTCGAGAAGCAGCGGCCGATTGAGCTTATGACCTCAGCACTTTCAGTTCCTCGTGGTCTTGTTTTTGATCTGCATTAATCCTTTTCTTGAGCATTTTAGCATATCACTCGAAAATGGCTGACGCTTTGAAGGCAGAGGGCAACAAGGCCTTCTCTGCTAAGGACTATTCCACTGCTGTGTACGCGTTACCCCACCTTTTAACATGGTGATTCCGTTAAAGCAGAGACTGATAAAAACCAGTGAGAAATTCTCCCAGGCCCTTGCCATCGAACCCGAAAACCACATCCTCTACTCCAACCGCTCCGCTGTCTACACCGCCCAGAACGAATATCAAAAAGCTCTCGAAGATGCCGAGAAGGCGATCGAGATTAAGCCCGATTGGTCTAAGGGCCATGCCCGCAAGGGTGCTGCGTACCGCGGTCTCGGGGATCTTTGTATGTTATTCTAGTTGCGCACAAAGTGGTGGAACAACCTGCATTGTGACAAGGTGCTAACTGACGGCAGTGGCTGCGCACGATGCCTATGACGAGGCTCTGAAGATTGAGCCTGGCAACGCACAGGCCAAGTCGGGTCTGGAGGCAACCCAGCGCGCCATCAACGCGGAAGCTACCGCTGATGGTGTCAGCGGAGACCCAACAGGAGGTCTCGGTGGCATGTTCAACGACCCGGCTCTGTTCCAGAAGCTGGCCAACAACCCCAAGACCGCCTCCTTGCTGGGAGATGCTGAGTTCATGGCTAAGCTGCAGAAGATCCAACAGAACCCTAACAGTGTTGGAGAGGAGATCCGCGACCCTCGCTTCCTGCAGGTCATGAGTGTGCTTCTCGGTATTGATATGAACTTCGGTGGCGAGGGTGCTGAGCCTCCTGCCCCCGCTGCTACCCCCAGCACCTCGCAGCCCAAGAAGGAGCCCACCCCGGAGCCCGAGCCAGTCGACGAAGAGGCACTCGCTAAGAAGCAGGCCAAGGAGGCTGGTGATGCCGAGAAGAAGATTGGAAACGATTTCTACAAGAAGAAGCAGCTTGATGAGGCCATTGAGCACTACACCAAGGCCTGGGACCTCCACAAGGACATCACCTACTTGAACAACATTGGTGCCGCCAAGTTCGAGAAGGCCGATTACGAAGGCACAATCGAGACCTGCCAAAAGGCCATCGAGGAGGGACGCGACTTGCGCGCCGACTTCAAGCTTATGGCCAAGGCCTACACCCGAATTGGTTCTTCATACGAGAAGCTCGGTGACCTCGCCAAGGCCATTGATTTCTACAACAAGTCGCTCATGGAGCACCGCACCCCTGATACCCTGACCAAGCTCCGCAATGCCGAGAAGACCAAGAGCACGACCGAGAAGAACGCCTACATTGACCCTGCCGAGGCCGAGAAGGCCCGCGAGCTCGGCCAGCAGAAGTTCCAGGAAGGTGACTGGCCCGGTGCCGTTGACGCCTTCACCGAGATGACCAAGCGTGCCCCCGAGGACCCCCGTGGTTACTCCAACCGTGCCGCCGCTCTCATCAAGCTGATGGCATTCCCCGGTGCCGTGCAGGACTGTGACGAGGCCATCAAGCGCGATTCCAAGTTCATCCGCGCGTACATGCGCAAGGGTGCTGCCCTGATCGCCATGAAGGAATACAACCGTGCCCTGGACACCTTCACCGAGGCCGCCGACCACGATGACGGCAAGCACGCTCGCGAGATCGAGCAGCAGCAACAAAAGTGTCTGGACGCCCAGTTCAGCGCTCGTGCTGGTGAGACCGAGGAGCAGACTATGGCTCGTATTCAAAATGATCCCGAGGTAAGATTTGATGCGATTTGATGCGATTTGATGCCCTGAACAGAATTATTCAGCATGAAGTATACTAACATTGTTTCCAGATCATGGCCGTCCTCCAGGACCCCGTTATGCAGAGCATTCTCCAGCAGGCTAAGAGCGATCCCGCTGCGCTGCAAGAGCACATGAAGAACTCGCAGGTGCGGATGAAGATCCAGAAGCTGATGGCTGCTGGTGTTATCCGCATGGGGCGGTAAATGCTTTGGTGTAGAGCATTCGAGGGAATTGAATACGAATTGACACGATATATCTTGACCAGCATATTTTTTAGTTCCATATTGCTAAAATTCCATTCTGCTTACATGCACTAAAATTCCTAACCATGTTAGTAGTGAGATGCCTAGATTGTGTATTGGACTGCAATTGCTGCACAGCAATTTTTTATGTTGCAACTGTACCAGTTCTCGTAAATATATATCTCAGTAAAAATTGAATTGTACAATCTATAAACATCTGGAGACACCAGCCCCGACATTAATCATACCTCGGCCACAGCTCGGACCCGTAGACTTTATCTGGGCAGTTCTTAAGCCGAAAAAGTGAAAACCGAAAAAAAAAAAAAGAAAAAAGAAAAAAGAAACGCCACGCAAGTGGATGAGTGGGGTGTTTCCCAGTAAGAAAATGAGAAGATCTTACCGAACTACTTTATCGATCCAATCATAACATCGCCATCGAGGGATTCAATATCCTAGGTTTAGCTTTTATATTGTAGTACAGAACACGCAATACACACAATATACACAGTGAAAATAACCTCTCGGAAGGACCAGATGTCCACAGGCGATATGATAGATCAATTCGTCATGCAGCACTTGGTTTGTCTATCATCCAAAGCTACTTTTAGTCTGTATATTATTGTACCATACACGATTCACGTTACGGAGTACTCCGTATACAGATAGAGGTTCCTCGGTAAAGAAAACCCAGTCTCCATCAAACATGGTGGATAGAGCTTTGGCCGATCTACCTAATCGGGTATAGGGCACGATGTGCAGTCGATAGTGTGCGATGTGACCGGGTTTTTTTCTTGAATTCTGGATGCATGCCACGTGTACCTTGAGATTGTTGATTCTTAGTACACTTTGGCAATTACAACATACCATACGGAGTACTACGGAGTACTAGTACAGCATACAACATACAGAGAGGGTAGGTGCTCTGATTTCCCAAAATGTAGCATATCTCGTTGCCTAGAGTGGTAAGGCTGGGAGGGTAAGCACAGCCACCTAAAAAGTACATAAGAGGCGAATATGAAATAAAGGATCTCCGCAAAAAAAAAAAAAGGGGAAGCCAAGAAATAATTTCGAACCCTAAGAAGATGTACTCCGTAAGAACCGTGGGAAAAAGAACCATTTATGTACGTAGTGCCCTCTTCATTGACCCTCTATTTGACCCTCTGTGGCGGTGCTGAAAGCTCGGGTCGAATCTAATAGTCGGAGTTTAGTCAATTACTCCCCTAGTCCTCAATTGACATTCTATAGGAACAATTGAATAGATACGGAGTAACTCTATACAACTTTATAGACTAGCACACTCATTGATTTAGACACTCGTAGATCCAAGATAATACTAAAATGAAAGGAATCTGATCCAGGGTTCCGGCGTACGTCACTGATCTTCGATCGACCTTGGAGCTTACGATCTCCCCTTTTTTTTGCTCTTTTCTTTCGTTTTATTGGGCTTTGAATTAAAATTATAATTTGCATATAAGGTATGTAATGGTAATATTCGATGTATCGTAAGAATCCCAGCCACAGTTCCCCTTGACGCAAGCGGCTGGGCAACAGCTGTGCCTTTTGGTCCACTCCTCTTTTGTTTTTTTCTCTCTTTCTTTCTCTCTGTAAATCAAGGACTTCGTACCTTGGTATACAATAAACACAGGTCACCCCTTCCGACTACGACCTCCACGCCCTATCCCAGTACGTTACTCAGGTGTAGATTGTATGCAAGTCAGCATTCTTCCCCTCCCCCTCACCCCATCTGCCCACCCATGGATCGAATCTGACCACCTCCAGAACATCCCCCGGCTCTCCCAATTCCCCTGACCTGAACACAACAACCAACCGGCGATATGGCGTCCGCCGACGCAGCGACCAAGATGGAGGGTACCATCGAGACCGCCCAGGAATTGCAGAAGGACCCGCAGTCCCACGTTAATCCGGATACCGTCGAGGAAAAGGTCGTCAAGGAAGCCCAACAAGCTGGTGCTGCTGCATACCAATTCGACCCCGATGCCTCGCCTGAAGATAAGGCTAATGCTGCCAAAGGGGTGCGTGTCGCATAGTGTCCGAGTTTCGTTTCGGCGCAATCACCGTGCTAACTGCTGCGTCTTTTTTCTAGCGATTGCCGCCTGATTTCCACCACCCCCATAAACCCAAGGGTATTGCTGTAATTACGGATAAGGTGAGAATCACCGGGTTTCTCGATGCGGTTGCGATTTCCATGCTAACCATACGTAGGCCGATGGCAAAGCAGACTATGAGCTCCCTCCACCGGAGTCTGCGACCGCCATTATGGCTGAGGAAGCCACACGAGAGAGTGCGGGTAAGCCTCTAGATGAGGACCTTCGATGGGCGCGCGACAGGACGGGTTGGGCCCCAAAGTTTGTCGACGAGAAGCAGGCAGCGGAGTTAGCCAATGAAGGTACATTGCTGGATCACGAGACATTCTTGGAGGGGAGAATCCCCGATAAGTTCTTTGGTGATTGGTACCACAATTCTGGGATTATCGTCTTCGCCTGCTTGGCCTCGTGGATGGTCGCCGTGCTAGGCGGTGGTGTGGGTTGGGTTCTTATGGTCATGGCAGCATGTAGCACCTACTACCGTACCTCCATTCGACGAGTGCGCCGGAACTTCCGCGACGACATTAGCCGTGAAATGTCCAAGCAGCGCCTCGAGACCGACACCGAGAGCCTGGAGTGGATCAACAGCTTCCTCGTCAAGTTCTGGCCTATCTACGCCCCCGTTCTGTGCGACACTATTATCAACACCGTCGACCAGGTCCTTAGTACTTCTACCCCGGCCTTCTTGGATAGCTTGCGCCTCAAGACCTTCGTCCTCGGTACCAAGCCTCCTCGCCTGGAGCACGTTAAGACCTACCCCAAGACTGACCCTGATACCGTCATCATGGATTGGAAGTTCAGCTTCACCCCCAACGACATTACGGATCTGACTGCACGCCAGACAAAGGACAAGATCAACCCCAAGGTTGTGTTGGAGGTTCGTGTCGGTAAGGGTGTCGTGAGCAAGGGTCTCGACGTGATTGTTGAGGATATGGCTTGCTCGGGCTTGATGCGTGTCAAGGTCAAGCTTCAGATTCCCTTCCCCCACATTGAGCGCGTGGACGTCTGCTTCCTGGATAAGCCCGAATTCGACTACGTCTGCAAGCCCCTTGGTGGTGATCACCTTGGATTCGATATCAACTTTATCCCCGGTCTGGAGTCCTTCATCAAGGACCAGATCCACGCCAACTTGCAGCCCATGATGTACGATCCGAACGTGTTCCCAATTGAGATTGCGAAGATGCTTGCTGGAAACCCCGTCGACCAGGCTATTGGAGTGGTCGCGATTACTCTGCACGGTGCTCAGCAGCTTAAGAACCCCGATAAGTTCTCTGGTACTCCTGATCCGTACGCCGTGGTATCTTTGAACAACCGTAATGAGCTTGGCCGCACGAAGACCATCCACGATACCGACAGCCCCCGCTGGAATGAGACTATTTACGTCATCATCACCTCCTTCTCCGATGCCCTGTCTATTGCTGCGTATGATTGGAACGAGTACCGCAAGGATAAGGAAATGGGTGTTGCTAGCTTCGCATTGGACAAACTCGAGCAGGAGCCTTCCCATGAGGGTATCTATTTGGAAGTGCAGGCCAGTGGCCGTCACCGCGGTGCCATCCAAGCCGATATCCGCTTCTTCCCCGTCCTCGAAGGACGAAAGAACGAGGCTGGCGAGCCTGAACCCGCCCCTGAAGTTAACACCGGTATCGCCCAGTTCACCGTGGAGCAGGCGAAGGATCTCGACGGAAGCAAGAGTCTGGTTGGCAAGCTGAACCCGTACGGTGTCCTCCTTCTCAACGGAAAGGAGATTCACATTACGAAGAAGCTCAAGCGTACCAACAACCCTATCTTCCAGAATGCCTCTAAGGAATTCCTCGTCACAGACCGAAAGAACGCCCGTCTGGGTCTTATCCTCAAGGATGATCGCGACATCATGCAGGATCCCATTATCGGCCGCTACCAGATCAAGATGAACGATATGATGAAGATGATGGAGCGCGGCCAGCAGTGGTTCCATCTTCACGGTGCCAAGGACGGACGTGTCAAGTTGACTCTCCAGTGGAAGCCAGTCGCTCTGGGCGGTATTGGCAGCGCCGGCTACATTGACCCCATTGGTGTCATGCGTTTCCATTTCAAGCGTGCGTCTAACCTGCGCAATCTGGAGGCCATGGGCAAGTCCGATCCCTACGCTCGCGTGCTGCTTTCTGGTGTGACCCGTGGCCGCACTGTTACATTCCGCAACAACCTCAATCCCGAATGGGACGAGGTCGTCTACGTGCCTATTCGCAGCCCACGCGAGAAGTTGACCGTGGAAGTCATGGATGAGGAGACTATCAACAAGGACCGAACTCTTGGTTGGTGCGACCTCAATGCCTCTGACTTTGTTCGCGAGACCGAGAGCGGTGAATATGAGATCGACGACGAGAAGCAAGATATCACCAGCAGTCTGAAGATTAGCGGCGGCGCTGCCAAGGGAGAACTCCACTATAATGTTTCCTTCTTCCCATCTGTGCCGGTCGTCAACCCTGAGGATGAAGCTGATGAGGAGGAGGAATCCTCAGACCTCTCTACTACTCCTGGTCCGGACTCCACCGAATTCCCGAAGACGGCTTTGCACGCGAAGTCTGCTAGCGTCGACTCGAAGGCTTCCAAGACGTCCAAGGCTCTGTCCAACGGCACTGCACCTATCACTAACGGAACTACCAATGGCGAGCTGGCTACCAACGGCCGCACCAGTCTGGAAACCACTACGTCCCGCCCAATTGCTGGTACCCAGTCTGAGACCGCGTCCGTCCGTTCCGTCAAGTCCATTCCCCGCACTTTCGTCAGTGCGGAGGATCTCCCTAAATATGGTATGTCTTGCTTCGATATTCACGGCAGTTGTACAAGCTAATTTGACTATAGAATCCGGCTTCATTGTGTTCAAGTTCCACGAGGGCCAGCTGGCCGTTCCCCACGTCCAGTTGGAAGTCTTGATGGACGACTACATGTTCCCTGCATATGTCTCATCTAAGATCCACACCACGACCGCCAAGTTCACTGACGTCGGCGAGGCATTCGTTCGCGAGCTCGAGTTCTCCAAGATCACTTTGCGCCTAGTTAACAAGGATGATCCCAAGGATTCCAGCGAGGAGCACACAGTCGCCAAGCTGACTGGTGACACGCTGCCCACACTGATGCGTATGTTGTACACACCCACCGAGCTCGTCCTCCGCTCCCCATCCGGCGAGGTGAGCAAGGTCACCGTCAGCGCGCGGTACATTCCGACGGAAATGAAGCTCGACCCCACCGAGAGCATCAACAACATGGGTACCCTGCGCGTTGACGTCCACGATGCCGCCGAGCTGCCCGCTGCTGACCGCAACGGATTCAGCGACCCATTCTGCAAGTTCCGCCTGGAGGACGAGACTGTGTTCAAGACCAAGGTCCAGAAGAAAACCTTGCACCCGGCCTGGAACGAGTACTTTGAGGTCCCCATCAAATCCCGCATTGGCGCCAACTTCCATGTGGATGTGTACGACTGGGACTTTGGTGACAAGGCTGACTTCCTCGGTGCCACGCCCATCGACCTGGAAATCCTGGAGCCCTTCCAAGCCAAGGAAGTTACCCTTCCTCTCGACGGCAAATCAGGCGCGATCCGCCTCAGCCTGCTCTTCAAACCTACCTACGTGATCCGCGCCCGCCAAGGCTCCTCCACCTTCTCCGGCACCTTCGCCGTCCCCGGCAAGATCGTCGGCGCCCCCGTTAAGGGTGTTGGCTTCGTCGGTGGCAACGTCGTCCGCGGCGCCTCCTTCCTGAAGCACGGCCTCATGTCGCGCATCCACAAAGACAAAGGCGACGACACCGCCTCCATCATGAACAGCATTGAGGAACCTGACACCGTCAGGGGCGACCGTCTCACCCCAGCCGCCACTCTCGTCGAAGGGTCCCCTTCCCCCAGCACCCCGCAGAAGGAACACAGCCGCAACCGTAGCACAGCCTCGCAGTTCGGTGATCGGCTCAGCGTCTTCGGCGGTGGCGGTTCCGGTGAGAAGGGCTCCGCTAGCATCACCATCGTCTCCGCTGCGAACTTCCCCACCGATGCCAATCTCCGCGTCATCATCCGGGTCCAGGGTTCCAAGGGCGCAAAGGAAGTCCACAAGACCAAGGCGCACAAGAACTCCGCCGGTACGGTCACCTTTGACGACTCCTTCCGCGTGCCCAACACCACCGCCGACGCCCAGTACCAGGTTCGTGTCGTCAACCACGCCACCTTTGGCTCGGACGCTACCCTCGGCGAAGCGCCCTTCTTCGTTGATGATCAGGGTTCCGTCGCCGGCCAGGATAAGGCTGTTACTGTTGGCGATGGTGTCGTTACCATCCGCTCTAGCTTTGCGCTCTCAGATGGCGGGTTGAGACCTACTACGTCACACTCGACCGCTGGCACCCCCGAACCCACTGATGGTCCGGGTAGTCCTGATTCGAGAAAGATGCCCCGTCGCAGCTTCTTGAGTAAGAGATCTGTTAGCGGTGTTTAGGTCACCCTCCCCCCATTATTATTATTATTATTATTATCCGCTTTGGAATTGCTTTGCCTGTTGAGGCTGAAGAGTATATGAAAATATGAATTGCTTTCGCTTGTTACTAATTTTGTTTTTTTTTTTTGTTTTTTTTGTGTTGTGTTGTGATATCCTTTTTTTCTCTCATTTTTTTTCCCGTATCAATATGAATTCAATTGTTGATATGGTGGACTTTTTGAGACATATCCCACGTAGCATGGAGATGACAGAATTAAAATAGCCGATTAAAAATAGTCGAGAGTCGAGAGTCGAGAATCAATAGTTCGCGCCACCCAAAAAGTCCGAAAACAAGGCTGAGTCTTAAGACCTCAGACCCAATGTCTCACTTTGGAATCTTAAAGGGGCTCCAACGAGGGTATACTGACATTTTATATGGAATTCTTGTCACATTCTCGTGGCTTCTTTAACTTCTTTATATTAAAAAAATAAAATTGGAGTATCTTTTTGTTCCCGAAACTTGGTTTGCACAGCCCTGAGTGATCTGCGGTTTGATGTTTGGGCCTCTTAGAGTGTTTAGTACGTACCCCGTGAGTACGTGGTAGTGAATGTGTGGATATATGACAGATGACAGCGGGATAGGGAGTTATAGAGATGGCTACAACAGTATTCAGTTGGAGATTATTTTTAGATCCCTTCAGCGGTACGGAATATATTAGCCTCATTTATTTAGGGAAGAGGCGTGGTGGAGTCGATAATTTGCTTGTCCCACTGGTGCCACTGGGACCGGAGTTTTGTTTAAGGAAATCCAGGATTGAATTGGTCTCGAAGAATTAGAAGGGAAGATAATTATTTGCAGTATATGTGCTTGTAGTGATATTAGGGGAATACTAGTGAGAAAATTCTACTTGCATTCTGGGCTTTCCAATGTGTCTAGACAGGTCCTCACGTAGATCTTAATGAACAGTACGGAGTACTTCGTGGTACAGACTTAGCTATATTGCATAATAGACAGGCCAGCTGAACATGTGCATCTTCACGTCTTGAAATAGCACAGCGTTTAATAATATTATTAGGAACGAAGTTCGAAACCATTGAAACCGAGACTGAAACAAGGCGAAAAGGAGGATGAGAGCTTGTGTTTGGTGGGGGTCTAATCCTATAGGGACTAGTTCTTTTTTTAAGGTGGAGAAGGAAAAGGGGTCTGGATTGACAGTGGACTGGACTTGTGTACTCCGGGCTTAGGGGTCTTAGGGGTATGGTTGATGGTCAAGATGGTCAAGATGGTAATTCAGTATAACGTATAACTATTATCGGGTTAATCACCTTGGGTATTGTAGGTGTTAGTTCCCGAGCTCCAGCCCGTGGGCATGTCAGTGGCTGGTAACTGATGACATTGGGATGCAAGGAGGACTGAGCGAGATAAGAGAATGGGAATGGTAATTGGAATAGCAGCATAGAAGTAGAATACGAGAATGTAGATTAGGATATTATCCATGGATATATGAATATATGAATATTAACTATATCAAGTACTAAAAGTACTAAAGTGCCTAAATACCTAAATACCTAAATAACCTAAATAGGTCTCAAATAACAAATAATATAAAATCACGGGTTCTCCCCCACTCTCCCTTTTTCCCTTTCCCTTTCTTTTTATAACTGGAACTTCCTCTCCTCTTCCCTCTTTACATCTCCCTTAGGAATTGATCTGTGAGTTGTACCCTATGACGGCAGCTTGACATCCCAATGGATCGACAAGTGGCAATAATGAACCCCTCCTTTCTTTGGTACCTTGGTCATTCTGGACAGCTCTGAGCTGTTTAAATGGAGCCACGTTTCCTCCCTTTTCTGCCCTGGAATCTGCCACTGACTATCATATTCCCTTCTAATAGCCAGTTCCCTTCGAATCCATACCCCATATCCTATAATCTATAACTCATAATGGGCTCCAAGGCTCTTCCCACTCACCTTCGGGCCCCCGAGAGCGAGGCCTTTGGTGGAAAGCACCATGGCAAGACTCAGTCGCACATGGTAAGTTCACTTCGGGCGGTGGATCCCTGAATCCTCGAATCTTGAAGCTTCGTTCTTGCCATTTGGGCCGTTCCTACTCTTTTGGGGTTTTGTTGTTTCCTGGACGCGTCAGACGAGAGAGAGAACTTGTTCCTCTTTTTCTTCCCTTCACCATCACGCTATTTACCCTGCTCTATTTGTCCAATCATCCAATCTGCTTGTATTCACCCCCCCTACAATTGTGTCTACCCCTCTCCTGACAATGGCTACCTTGGCCCCCCCATTTGGTCCAGAGCTGACCCGTGAAACCTCCAACCAGGCATTCGAGAATGCCTCCACTAGTGTCGCCGCTTCACAAATGCGCAATGCCCTCAACGCCCTCGGCGACAGCGTCACCGACCCTAACGAGAAGAAGCGCTTCGAGGCTGAGATGGACAACTTTTTCGCCCTGTTCCGCCGTTTCCTGAACGACAAGGCCAAGGGCAACTCCGTCAACTGGGACAAGATCGCCCCTCCCCAGCCTTCCCAGGTTGTTGGCTACGATGACATCGGTGCCGACGCCTCCGTCGAGTTCCTGAACAAGCTCGCCGTTGTCAAGCTGAACGGTGGTCTTGGTACCTCCATGGGTTGCGTTGGTCCCAAGTCGGTCATTGAGGTCCGTGAGGGCATGTCCTTCCTCGATCTCTCCGTGCGCCAGATCGAGCACTTGAACCGTAGCTTCAACGTCAACGTGCCTTTCGTCCTCATGAACTCCTTCAACACCGACCAGGACACCCAATCCATTATCAAGAAGTACGAGGGCCACAACGTCGACATCATTACCTTCAATCAGTCGCGCTACCCCCGTATCATCAAGGACTCCCTCCTGCCCGCCCCCAAGAGCTTCGACTCTCCCCTCCAGGACTGGTACCCTCCCGGACACGGTGACGTTTTCGAGTCCCTGTACAACTCTGGCACTCTCGACAAGCTGATCGAGCGTGGCATCGAATACATCTTCCTGTCCAACGCCGACAACCTCGGTGCCGTGGTTGATCTCCGCATCCTGCAGCACATGGTTGACTCCCAGGCCGAGTACATCATGGAGTTGACTGACAAGACCAAGGCTGACGTCAAGGGTGGTACCATTATTGATTCCGACGGCAAGGTCCGCCTGCTCGAGATCGCCCAGGTGCCCAAGGAGCACGTCAACGAGTTCAAGTCGATCAAGAAGTTCAAGTACTTCAACACAAACAACATCTGGCTCAACGTCCAGGCTATCAAGCGTGTCGTTGAGGAGAACGAGTTGGAGATGGAGATCATCCCTAACGAGAAGTCCATTCCCGCCGATAAGAAGGGTGAGGCCGATCAGGCTATCTACCAGCTGGAGACCGCCGTCGGTGCGGCCATCCGCCACTTCAAGAACGCCCACGGTGTCAACGTGCCCCGTCGCCGCTTCTTGCCCGTCAAGACCTGCTCCGATCTGATGGTCGTCAAGTCTGACCTGTACCGTCTTGAGCACGGCCAGCTGGTTATGGACCCCAACCGCTTCGGTGGTGTCCCCGTCATCAAGCTCGGTTCCGACTTCAAGAAGGTCTCCGACTTCCAGAAGCGCATTACCAGTATTCCTCGCATCGTCGAGCTGGACCACCTTACTATCACTGGACCTGTTAACCTCGGCCGCAACGTCACCCTTAAGGGAACTGTTATCATTGTCGCCTCCGAGGGTAGCACCATTGACATTCCCCCTGGATCCGTGCTTGAGAACTGTGTTGTGCAGGGTAGCCTGAGAATCCTCGAGCACTAGATGTTTTCTGATTCTTCTGTCTTGGATCACAGATCCGCAGTGTTTGACTTTTTTTTTTTCTCGTTTCAACTGGTACATCCGAGGCTATGGATCCATGGAGTATGCAAAAGAAGTACTTGTATTACATTACAATAATCCAGCGTCTTTTTTCTTTCTTTCTTAATGGGTTTTTAGTCTAGACCTGACTTTGATTCCCAAGTACTACGATGTTGCTCACCATTCTCAATGCATTACCAGTTCACTCGTTCAATATATTAAGACAATTGTGTATGTATATAGTGTAGTTGTATGGCCATTCATGTAAGTCTCCGTTCTTCCGCCACCAACTCGATATATCCCCAAGAACTCCCCGAACGCCTCACATAGCCTCGATAATATCAAATCCAAGCTTCAACTCCCAGCAACTAACCTCAATCACAAACTACGCCATTACCTTCAGGCAAAATAAACTCCTATAATAATAGGCGGGGAAAAGTTCCCCATGATATCTTCGCAACGTCATTCGCGGCAAAACAAGCCCATTTCGCCTACTAAACCCTGTCCAAGCAGAACATCTCAAGTATACCGTCCTACAATCATTCGAAACAGGATATACAATTGCACAGCATGCATTTCTGATCTTGTACATTCTCAACTTTGTTTTTCATTGTATATTGTCAACAGTACATATTCGACTGTATATCTCATCTTTTTTTACATATTCATTTTTTGCACACGTTTCTTCATATATTTATATTTGAACCGCTCTTGTCTATATATTTCAAACACATATTTTACATTCTACATTCAGGAGAAAACAGAAAAACCAAAGTATACCCAAATCCAGTCGCCCATATCGGAATATGAGTGGGCGTCAACGCCGTCTTATACCAGGTCCCTCACCTTTAGAGGATGACCAACACGAAAACTACCATGAACATGATCTTGAAAATGGTAGTCCACCCGCTGAGGAAGGGAAGGGCTCTGGTACGTGGAAGAAGAGGGTTTCGACTGCTTGTTTGGCTTGTAAGAAGTCGAAGAGGAAGGTGAGTCTTAATTATACTCCTACACCTACTACATCTATATCTATACCCACAACTTCTCTATCTCCACCATATCATACTAAAACCACTAACAAATCCAGTGCTCCGGCACATCCCCCTGCGCAAACTGCCAAACCTTCAAAAGAGTCTGTATCTTCGACGAATCCCTCGACCAACGCCGCCGCGTCGCCGCAAAAAGAACTGCAGACGAACTCTCCTACCACCGCGACCTCCTCTCAGACCTCTTCAAGCTCGTCCGTGAAGCAAACGAGTCAGACGCTCTGCACCTACTCACGATAATCCGACACAATGCCCCCGCTGACGAAATCCGCGCATACATAAATGAAACACTCGCTTCCCTCACATCCACACCGACATCGACAACGCATAAACAGGAAACTGTCGCGAAGCTAGAGGATATGCGCCAGCTCATCAATGTCGAGGGCACGGGTCCGACTTTCAGAAGAAAGGTTATGGATATACATTACCTTTGTGATTCGGCGCCCTGTGAGGTTCCTGCGAAGCCGTGGACGAGGGTTACCGCTGATGCGGATCTGGTGTCGCATCTTGTTTCGTTGTATTTTGCGTGGGATTGGCCGTTTACGGCGGTTTTGGATAAGGAGGTTTTTGTTAGGCATATGGCTAGGGGGAATCTTGGGTCGGAGTTTTGTAGCCCGTTTTTGGTTAATGCGGTGCTCAGTAATGCTTGTGTGGGTATTTTTCTTTTTCTTTTCTTTTTGTTCTTTTGGTTTGAGGTTGGTGTTGGCCTGGTTTGGTTTAGTGGCTGATTGATTTGTTTAGTACTTCTCTGAGTTCTCCGAGGCTTATGTTGTTCCTGGTGATATCTCTTCGAAAGGGTGTGATTTCCTTGCTGAAGCGGAGAGGTTAAGGGGTGAGGAAAGCTCGCAGCCTAGTTTGGCGGGTTTGCAGGGGACGTTGTTGATGTATGAGAGGTTTGTATAGACATCTTTGTCCTATGTCCTGGTGATAGGGGCTTTTCTGACATAGATAGATATGCAATGTCCCGCGAAAACGATCTGGGATATATCATGCTACACCACGCCATTCGAATGGGTGAGGCGTTGGGTTTGGTCGGCAGCACAGGACCCAGAATGGCGTCGGGAGAGTTATCCCAGGACATGGATATCTCATGCAAGCGCACAGCTTGGGGTCTATTCAATGTCGACACGTAAGTTAGCCCTGCTAACACACCATTCGAACTCACATTCACATTCAAATCTGCAGAATGGTCCATACATCCTTCCTCCGGCCAAGTCTCATAGACCACGTCAACATGGCCCGTCTTGATATCAACCAGTTCGAAGACCAAGCCCTCTGGCAGCCATACCCAACCCACCGAGACCCACTCCCGTCATTCTTCAGCCGGTACTTCGACGAAGCATGCAATCTGTCAACGATCGCGCGCGATATCTCGCGCAGCATGTTCGCAGACCACAGGAGTAACACTGCCCTTGGCCCCATCTACCGCCAGAGCCGCGAGGATCTATACGACCGTATACGTCGCTGGCACGAGCTTCTCCCGGAGGACTTTGATGTGCGGTACAGACCAGCTCCGCATATCATTTTACTGAAGTGAGTAGCATGGGCATAAAAGTCCTGGGAAACCAAATGCAAAATACTCATCCCAAATAGAATGCGCTACAACGCCCTCATCATAAACCTCTTCAGCTGCATCTCCGAAGACGAAGTCCCACCCATCCCCTTCGAGCCCAAAACACCCGAAAGCCCACCGCGCCACACCCCCGAAACAAAATACAACGCGCAGGAAGTAACGCAGAGCGCGGCGCACGGCATCGCATCCCTAACACGTCTACACAGACGCGAGTTCGGTGTTAGTCGCGCGCATCAGTTCGCGATGTATGCGATCAACCTTGCGCTGTTTACGATGCTCGAGCACGACTCGTTCGATGTGTTAGATGAGGATTTCCTCACTCTTGCGAGTGCGTTCTGTGTTGTTGCGAGTCGATCTACGCTGGGACGGAATCTGTTTCATATTTTCCGGCAGTCGGTGAGGGCCAAGGCGCAGGGGTATCGGATTCGGGGGGCGAGTGCTGTGCCTGATGAATTGAAGGATTTGGTTGATGAGGGGTGTAGTCGGTTTGACGAGTATGCTGATGGACTTGAGAAGCTGAATCGGAAGGATAAGTATCATGGGATTGGGGAGGGGGATGGGAAGGGTTTGCAGGATTATCCTGGACTTGGACTTTCGGATATGTTGGATCGGTATGAGAGTCTTAGTCTTGGGAAGGATGATGTTTTGGTGGAGAGGTATCGACCTGCTGGATGTTGAAGGGCAATGGGAAATGGGAAATGAGAAATGATGGAGACAATATGCAGTGTACCGTCATCGTCATCGTCGTCATCTTCCATCTCCGTCATATGTCTCGAGGTACATTTCGCCTTAATGGAGTGGCGACTTTTGTATGGATCTGCTCCCTACATATAGATCGTCCAGAGGTGTTCAAGGTGATATCTTAGTGACACAAGGAGAATTCTTTCGAATGAGATAGTTACTGACAAGTCATTAGCAAGGATCGGTAACAAATTATAGGATATTTCTAGATGACTTGTAGTTGATATGTTTTATAGAAGGTGACTGTTGAGATGTTCTCTGACGTCAAATCCCAAGTTCATCGACACACCAAGTGATATCATCTCCACGTTGAGAGATTCTCTAGACCCTTGGGGATATTCGGGGATATTTCCAAAGTTGTTAAAACCAAAATATTCGAAGTAAATCTTCGACTGTTTTTCTTTTTAAAATATATTTTAGACATGGACTTGTCCCGCATTTTTTCAGTAACTTCCACTCCTCCAACCTCATTAAGATATATTCATGTCGATTATATTGAGTATATTGAGATCGATTAAATATGGATAATCTTGAGCAAGAGGACATTTTCGACGACTACGACTGGATGCGAATAAATGCAGGATCTGTACCTCAACAGCCATATCCCACGCCTGCCCCTGCCCCTGCCTTTTCACAGTATATGTCTGCCCCGTCGGCAGCTGGGTCAAGAAATATCGCGCCAAAGGTAGCCATCCCTCGCCTAGCTGGTTCCGACGCTTTGCTACACGGGCGCCGACGGTCAGCGCGGGCCTGCGAGCCCTGTCGCCAGCGCAAGACCAAATGTGACGGTATCCGACCGTCGTGCGGACAATGTGCATATCACAATCATGGCTGCTTCTACGAGGACGTGAAACGAGTGCGCGACCAGAAGCGACTCGGCTACTTGGTCAAGCGAGTGGATACATACGAAGCCCTTCTTCGAAAGCTAGAAGGCGAGGTGGACCCTCCCACAGCTCGAAAGATCAAAAAAGCATTGAAGGTAAGTCTACTCAATGTCAAATGAGCCTCGGGTCTCACCCAAGACTAGGATCTTATGATTTGGGTCCCGAGTTCAGACTCTGACTGTTCGTCATTTGGCAAATTCAGTCCAAAAATGGGAAATCCCCTAGAAATCCCAGAAACCGTGTCGACTCAGATGATTCCTCTGCATCCATGGGCTCACTCGATGCTATCAACCAGGTTGACAAAGACCTCAATCGGGATGAGAACACCAGGGCTGCGGGATCCTCTGGAAACAATTCAGAAGTCAATGGGATTCGCAAGCTGGAGAGCGGCGTGGGGTTGAAGAGTCCACAGGAACATGTGTCGAATCATTTCCACATGGAGAGTCACCGTGACTCAGCGTCTATTCAACAGCAGCAGCAGTCATTGGAAATGCAAATTACCACTTCCATGATGGAGTATCATTTTGACAGTCTGGATATTCCATTGATTGAACCATGCGATCCGTTAACTGTGCCCCCAAGGGAATTGGCAGATCGGTACTTCGACGCCTACCTGATCCACGTCCATTCGACATTCAGTGCAATTCGGAAGATGACCTTTATCTCCCAGTACCAGAAGTTCTTCAATAATGCATCGACACCACCACGGAAATGGCTGGCCATTCTGAATATGATATTTGCGATTGGGTGTCGCTATTGTCGACTCATAGACGACTCCCAAAGCACCAATGACGAAGACTTACTATACCTGACCCGGGCACGCCATCTCGGTCTACACAGCAATGTGCTATTCGAACACACTGATATGCAGCAGATCCAACTCGAACTCCTCGTAGCAGTTTACCTGCTTTGTTTAGGCCAGGTGAACCGGTAGTATCCTATTTCCCCATTCCTACAGCACCGTACTAACTCCCCCATCCTCAGAGCATCCAAATTCTCCAACATGGCACTCCACTCAGCTCTATCCCTCGGCATCAACCTCCGCCTAACAGACGACCGCACCAAAGATGCCGCCAAAGAAACCCGCGGCCGTCTCTGGTGGTCCATCTACTCCCTCGAGCACCTCATCACCTCAATGACCGGCCGCCCCTCCTGCGTCGGCGAAAGCCTCTGCTCTGTCCCCGCACCCCTTCCATACGAAGAAGAAACCTTCAACCAACCTGATGCCAAACGCCTCCTCCAAGATCCCGCCCTCCGCGAAGCCCAACTCCGCTCCACCATCTTCGAAGCCCCCAGCCAACACCACTCCCCCGCATGGGTAACCACCTGTCCACCTTGTCCATCCCTCTTCTTCTACTTCCTCGTCGACCTAACCCTAATAACCCACGCCTTCATGAACAAGGCACACAGCATCGAAGACCTTCGCAAAGGCTCCAGCCAAGTAGAATACCACGTCCAGAGATCCAGTCTCCAAATGGACCGCTGGCTCTCGAAACTTCCTTTATTCTACTACTTCACTCTCCCAAACACAACCTCCTGGCACATAAACCATCTCCAACTAGACAACCTCTCCGCTCCTTTCGTCCGCGAAAGAGTCTGTCTAGCAATGAACTATTACTCCGCCCGCATAACCCTCTGCAAACCATGTCTATGTCACATCCACCAATCCCCACGCTACACCACGCCAACCGGCAAACCAACAGCTCGGGGAAAACTCCGCTCCGAAATGGCTACACATTGCCTGCAAGCTTCCTGCGCGCTTATCTCCGTCCTCCCAGAAGACCCGAACATGACATTCCTAGCCCGTGCCACGCCCTGGTGGAGTATCCTGCATTTCCTCATGCAGGCGACTACCGCTTTATTACTGGGGTTATCGTATAGTTCGGGCCAACATACGTGCAACGGTCCGGAACGCGCGAATCCGCTCCTTTCGCCTGCTACGCCGTCCATTTCCCAGAAAGCGGGTGTTTACCCGCCGTTACTGGAGAAGCATTTGGGTATTGCTATTGCGGCGGCGAGGAAGGCGCTGTTTTGGCTTCATACTACTGCTTCTGTGGATCTGGCGGCGCGGAGGGCGTTTCTAGTTTGTGATGGGGTTGTTAGGAAGATTGCGCCTGGATTGGGGATTGATTTGAGTGAGTGGCCTAATGGGAGTTGTTTTGAGGGATTAGCAGAGGATAGGGAGAGGGGGCCTAGTGGAAATGGGAATTGGGGGGATAGTAGTGGGAGTAATGGTCATGATAGTGGGAGTGGGATGGAGGCGTTTGAGGAATTGGTTGATTTTGAAGGTGTTTTTTAGTTTATAGCTGTATATTGATGAGAATGTGACTGATGAAAAAGAATACTCACTTATATGTCCTGTGCAGGTCTTCAATAATCTGATCTATGTATTTGGCTTCAGATAATGTTAGGAATGTTGTTTGCGAGAACATACGTGTTTGTTTTGTTCTTTTGAGATTGCATACAAAGGCAGTGAACAGCATACACCGTGCGAATGGTTACATCTGGCCATTATACGTTTCGTTTTACCTTATGGTGTCCATTCTTCCTCATCCTTTCAACAAATACGGCGGTTTGGCAGAGTGGTCTAAGGCGATTGACTAGAACTTCCTTGGTACAATTCTTGAGATTCCTCTTGAAAACAAGACCTTCCTTTATCAATTCCGTTCGCGGGCGCATTCGAATCATGTAGCCGTCGTTAAAATTTTGCCAAGTAGAACCGGAGGCAAAAACTGCAGTTTTGCGGGTAGAGATGCTGCTTCTGCTTGGGGAGTGCATTTGTTAATTCCGGGAAGTCCTCATGCTCCCGTAGAGAGATTCACGATAGCCTTAGTATTTTGGATAGCAGTAGGACGCATCGTGGGTGGATCGGAATAAAATCCTTCCGCTCCTTACCAAACGGCCTGATGTTCTGAATGTCATCATTGGTATTAAGCATGGTGTCAGCCAGAAATGCCCTATCCCGTACAGTCATTTCCGTTAACTTATTTAGTTTATATAGGACCCACTTAGTTATTGAGCCGCTTTGTAAGCATTCAAGGGTTAGTTATATGTTTTGACTTGCCGAAGGTGTTTGGCCGAGCAGTTTTAAGTGATTTTGGCTCTGCCGTACAAGGAGATGAGAAGAGGAATCATGATGCACAGCCAAATGTTTATAGATCGCCGGAAGTGATGCTGAAGACTGATTGGAGCTACCCGGTTGACATATGGAATGTTGGTGTTATGGTATGCTTTGCCTGTTCATTGTTCACTCTCAATATTATATATTCACCACTCGGGAATAATAGGTGTGGGATTTGTTGGAGGGGAGCCACCTTTTCTATGGAAATGACGCTGATGGCAAAGGGTATTCGACCCGGGCGCATCTTGCAGAAGTGATGGGTATTCTAGGGCCACCTCCTTTAGATATGCTCCAATGTGGAAAACGAAGCCATGAATTCTTCACCACTGATGGTAAGTATCCTTTCTCGCTCAATGCAGTTTGCAAAGGCTTACAAAGGCAATCTTACAGGGAGATGGAAGCAAGACATAGAGATTCCGACAGGAGACAGTTTGGAGATGTCGGAAAACTTCCTCGAGGGAAGAAATAAGGAGATGTTTATAGCATTCATGAGAGGGATGCTTCAGTGGCGGCCTGAAGATAGGAAGACAGCGAAGGATCTACTCCAGGATCCGTGGCTGAATGATTAGTCGGAGTAGCTTGAGTGTTGATTGCTTTATTATCATCCCAAAATGCACTCCGCTAAATGTCACCTGTCACTCTGATATGTACAATGCTTGGCATATGCTGAGACAACATACGTCCTAGAAGCGACTGGCGTGCCCCCAGTTTCCAATGAAATAAAAGCACGGGTACTACATTATCTAGTCTGATCTTCTGCTGAGTTCTCACCGTGTACTTTCAGATAGTAGGGTTCATCGGTCAAACTCAACGAGGGCTTTAAGTAGCTGGCACCTCCGTCCTTTACATTGTCCTTAGATATCGCTCACGTATGATAATTTACCAATCTGAGCTCCCTAGTTGATTTTCATACTAGAAAACTATTGGAATATAAATCAGCGTTTCTCTAAACTTTTTTCAGAGCAGCTTTCAGTCAACCCGACTGATTTACAGCATAGTAAACAAATCCTTGCGTTGTTATATCCCCGTTATCCACAAGCGATTTGATCTGCTCCAACTTCTCCAGGGCCTTTTGGTACTTATCTAACTCCATTACTTTCCGCTCTGCAGACACCTCAAGCTTAGACGGGCTGTAAAATTCCTTCTCGCGCCTCGCCCACTCAGTCTCCCCTATATGTTGACGTAGCTGGGTGAACGGAAAGCTGTGATTATCATTGAAGCCGGATGGGATGAGCATATGCGGCCACATAATCCCAAAGTCCTGGGACTACTTAATAAGACTCGAGAGTTCTCTTTCTTGATACTCTGGTATTTCTGCTTCTTCCTCCAGCAGGATATGCATGAAAATCTCTAGGTACCTGAAGTACCTAACATCGATCTTGGGTGGTTTGTCGTCATCGCCGTAGTCCTAGGTGCTGTTTACGGGCCTATCTTGGGGAAGTCACTATGGTGACGAACCAAAAAGCTGGGTAGGTCCCATATATGACCAGTCGAAGGCCACTACTCTAACAATAGCGAGATCGCCCTTGCTACGGACATTTTCTCTATTGAAAGTTGATACTCATTGGCAGAGATGGCCTGTTCTATAGGTCTAATTTACCTTGTCACCCCAGAGCTAGCCCTGCACCTTCTAGAAAATATCAATAAGCGCGTTGATATCCATAAAATCAACCAAGGCGGTTGGAAGGTGATGAAGGAAGACAAGGACTACTCGCGGCCTATACACCGCTAGTGCGCCATAGTAAAATTTAGCCACCTAGCTCACCGTGTCATCTTAAAGATCTAATTTCACACTTGCATATATATCCCCAGTGTCATAGCATACCACGCGAGACATGCAAGCTTGACTGGCAGAGATGCAATTCTTTTCGCTTCCTCTCTTTCTCGGTCTAAAATTTGCCCTATGCGGGTGCTTTAGGATCGTACACCGGTAGTAATGATTATACAGGAGACAGAAGGCAGGTGGAAATTAAATCTTCGGCGTCTTCGGTGTTTGATATGGGTCGAAGTGCGGCACATTTTCTCCGTAGTCCCCCACTTCCGCTGCGGACTCCGATTGCGCCCCCTCAATCCAGAGCTATATAACGCCCAGATATGTCCACTTAAAACAGCTTCCATTTCTTCCATTTAATTTTATTTTTACTCTGCTTGTCATGACCCAAGGAACTCTCGCACCGGTCCCAGCTAGTGACGAATACTATGACCTTGGCTCGTTTGGTCACCCCATCACCACCACCAACACTGACGCCCAGATTTGGTTTAATCGTGGTCTGATATGGGTGTATTCCTTCAACCACATGGAAGGGGCCTACTGCTTCGAGCAGGCTATTGCCCATGATCCTGCGTGCGCTATGGCCCATTGGGGCTTAGCTTATGCGGTTGGCCCGAACTACAACAAGCCATGGGAGAAGTTCGACCAAGGAGATCTTCACACATGTGTGCAACGAGGATACGATGCCTCGCAAAAAGCAAAGAAATATGCAGCAAATGCAACTCCACTTGAAGAAGCTCTAATCGACGCGATCCAGTTTAGATTCCCGACCAACCAGCCTGCGACAGACTACCACACCTTGAATAAGGGCTACGCCGCAGCTATGAAACCAGTATATGACAAATTCGGAGCTGACTTGGATGTTGCCACCCTTTATGCCGATGCCTTGATGAATATGACCCCATGGGCTCTATGGGATCTGTTCACTGGCAAGGCAAACCCCAAGGCCCCCACCATGGAGGTGAAAGCAGTGCTCGAAAAGGCGCTTGCACAGGAAGAGGATGGTGCATATCTCAACCCCGGGCTTCTTCATTTATATATTCACTTCATCGAAATGTCGCCCACTCCTGAGCTTGGTATCAACGCTGCGGATCATCTACGCGACCTCGTTCCCGACGCTGGTCACATCCACCACATGCCCACCCATTTGGATATTCTCATCGGCGATTGGCGGCGCTCCATCGCTTCAAACCTCAAATCAACACTCGCTGATGACAAGTACTTCCGGAAATCAGGTGCCAACAACTTCTATACTTTCTATCGGCTGCACGACTACCACTCCTTGATCTACGCAGCAATGTTTGCCGGTAAATCCAAGGTTGCCCTTGAGGCAGTCACTCGTATGGAATCTACCGTGCCTGAAGAAGTCCTTCGAATTCAGTCCCCACCTATGGCTGACTGGCTAGAGCAGTTCATGCCTATTCGCTTACATGTGATGGTACGCTTCGGCATGTGGGAAGAGCTGAAGGTTAAAGAGCTACCCAGTGACCAATCGCTATATGCAGGCACCACTGCTACCACCCACTATGCCAGAGGCATCGCATTCGCGGCCACAGGGGACGTGGAGTCAGCCAAAAAGGAACAGGAGCTCTTCCACCAAGCGTGGGATCGGGTTCCCGTCACTCGTCGCGCATACAATGGCAAAATTGTTGACGTGCTCAAAGTGGCCGGAGCAATGTTAGAAGGAGAAATCGAATACCGTTGCGCCAACTACGATAGGGCCTTCGAGGCTCTCCGCCGTGCAATTGAATATGAGGACAAATTGCCATACAGTGAGCCCTGGTCATGGATGCAACCTGTTCGCCATGCGTATGCTGCATTGTTGATGGAGCAGGGCCACTTGGAAGAAGCAGCAAAGACATATCGCGCAGATTTGGGTATGGATACCTCGATCATCCGACCGCGTCGTCATCCGAACAATGTCTGGTCGCTGAAGGGATATCATGAGTGTCTAGTTCGTTTGGGGAAAATGGACGAAGCAGCTGTCATCGAGCAGTCGGCTAAACTAGCTCTTGCTGTAGCCGATGTCCCGATAATGGCATCGTGCTTCTGCCGCTTGGATAATTCCCAGTCACTACAGCTGCTCGATCAATATTCTTCAAATGGAAAATGTTGCTAAATGTTGGCCATTCTATGTTGCGGTTTCAACAACCAGGAGTGCAGGCGACGAAGTATTCCACGCGGGACATAACTTTCTCTTTGGATACTGCGTCATATATGAACAAGAGTAGTCGGCCGCTTATGCGGCCTTACTATATCTTTTTGGTGGTCTTTTTGGTGGTCTTTTCAGATATTCCTTTTGGATGTCTTTTTTAAGCATACATAACGGCGGTAAAAAGGGATATTCTATATAAAAAAAGACTCTTCTATGTATAATATTTGGTCTGTTGAGTGGTCTTAAGCCATATATAATGCCTTAGACATTAAACCACCGGGCATATTTGCTGGAATCAACTCTCTCCCTCCTCTCTTTCCGGTCCCTACATAGTAGAGTCTTCTTGGCAGACCTTTCTCTATAGACTTTATATAGCGGATATCGCATATCATTCCGGGGAGGTCACAGAAAAAGCGACGAATTAGGGGAAGAATAATTTACTGTAAGGGAAACCCGTAGTGGCAAACTGGCCCTTACCAATCGCTGCAGTTACCATCAATCTCACTTATTGCGGCTGTCCTGAGAAATTCGTCTTCTCCGAGTTCAGGCTTTTTTGCGCAACGCCATGATTACTCTCATTTGCTCTAAGCTAAGATACGTCGATGTTTTCAGGTGAATTATAATTATGCACGCCACTGGTCGCGGGTGACACCAGCTGAATGATCTCTGTTCTGCATCATGGGCACCTGCATAATCATCACAGAAAGATCGACTATTACTTCGTCCGAATACGATATTCCAATATGAACAACCCCTTAGGTTGATTATGACTAAATCCTGGTCCATTGAGCGGAACTACGCGTTGGCCTTTGTATATAATATCTATCCCTCGCAATTGTGGAGTTGGAATCACGACCATTTCCATTCAACAATTCCCGCGGATTCAATTCATCATTTCAACTTTCAAGATGGAATGTAAGCCAGCTATCACGACAGTCTCTCTTGGGTCATGCAGCTTTCACAGCATTACCGACAAGATTGACGAAGCCGCACGAAATGGATTCACGGCCATCGAACTTTTCATCGATGACCTTGAGGCCCTTGCCAGAGACCTCAGCCCTGTACCTGCCACTTTGGTCCCTTCTCGCGACTCTGTATTAGCTGCTGCCCATAAGATTCGCCAGCAGTGTGACACGTTAGAAGTTGTGATTCTCAATCTCCAACCCCTGCGCTTCTATGAGGGTCTGGTTGATCGGAAAAGACGGAACCAAATCCTAGATGAGGTGCTTCCCATATGGATGGATGCGCTGAAAATTCTCGGCGCAGACACTATTCTAGTCCCCTCGAACTTCCTCCCCGAGGACCCTGAGACTGGACTTCCTCAGACAGTCGGCGACTTGGATATAATTGTCGAAGATCTCCGTGAACTGGCTACGCGAGGCGCCCGACACGAACACTCCATCAAATTTGCTTACGAGGCACTTGCTTGGGGCACGCATGTCAACACCTGGGAAAAGTCTTGGGAAATCGTTCAGGCAGTCAATCGACCCAATTTCGGCCTTGCCCTGGATACGTTCAACATTGCCGGCGCCATCTACGCCGATCCAACCGCAGAGGATGGTCTCGTTGCGGACACGGCTGAGGCCGACCTATCCGCCTCACTGGGCCGTATGGCCTCTACTCTGGATATCAGCAAGCTGTTTATCGTCCAGATAGCCGACGGTGAGCGTCTCAGCCAGCCACTCCTCACGGGCCACCCTTTCTATGTTGCCGGTCAGCCCAGTCGATTGAGCTGGTCTCGAAACTGTCGGCTGTTCCTTTGTGAGAACGACCGTGGTGGTTACTTGCCTGTCCTCGGCATACTGAAGGCTATCCTCGATCTCGGCTGGACCGGATACCTTGCGTATGAGGTCTTCTCGCGTTCGTTGGCAGATGCTGATCACCGGACACCGGCGCTACATGCAGAGAGGGGAAGGAGATCTTGGCAGCAGCTTTGTAAGATTGCACAGACCCAACTGAATCAGTCTGAAGCTTCCGGTCGCAGCGGATTCAAATTACGTGGAATGGAATTGGTAGGGAGTGTGGTGCACGAGGTTGAGAGAGGAGTGGTTCAAGGACCTCGTATGGCAGCATTGTGATATACAAAAGTTTTACATCTAAGTATGAATAAACACAGGCAGTTTGGTTTTTGGAAACAAAAATATCTATAGTACTTCGTATTTTAGTAAAGTTCTTTATAATTCCTCCAAAGCCGAGCAATTGACCAATAGCAACTGAACTTCCCAATGATTGGTGAGAGCAGCACATGGCGCAGTCTACTAAAAGCAAGTATTTTGCTCAGCACTTGGTTACGCAGGCAGTGAGGATTCTTGGTCAGGCGCAAATGAACAAGTACGGTCAGGCTGCATTCCCCGCAGGCACATAAAATACATCGTAATGGCGCCACTTCTGCTATTGAAAGCCACACGCATATACTAGCCACGTTCAGCATGTTTGCGTTGGTCGATTATGGCTGGCTGAGAGGTGATATTATATTCTTCGTGCATGCAAGTGGTGCGATGGCCAATAAAATAGGGCTGAGTTGACAGCTGGAAACTAAGGAAGTTAATCTGGAACCTTGTCACATTACGAAGAAAAGAGCCGAGTGATGCCCGTGTGATGATCACAGAATAACAGATCATGCGGGGGGATATTTATTAGGACATCATATACTCAGCTGTGATCGATGCACTGTTGCACTATGAGATAAACTCAGCTCGCCTCTACATGATTGAGTTGCCCAATAAGTATTCTCTCTTCTTCTGCTTACGCGACTAAAAGAAAACAACCCCGTTGGGCCGGCGTTCATGCAGTCAAGTACGTTACAGAGATCTGCAAGGCACAGAGACCCGTCACTGTCACATTCATAATTTTGTGAGCATAACATAGCTGTCAAAAAAATGATCTGCACTGTACATCATGTACCTATCACTGAACACGATTATAGTCCTTCCTCGTGGTGCATGTCATATCTAATCTCAAACGTAGCCATGTCCATTTGATCACCTATTTCTAAAGAGTATACACGCATATACATAGATTATAGTACAAAGCACACTCAACATTCATTATCGCCGACCTTGGCCTTGTTCCCGTCGACTTGGGGGGCCGCCGACATAGAAAAGAACGACGACAGGCCAGCGACCAAACATAGTATTCCAAGGATTAGTGTCATAAATCCCCACCCTAATTCATATTTGATGAATCCACCAGCCATCGGACCAAGCGTTTGACCGGCGGCAAATGCCATGTTACAGAGTGCATAGCCCCGCGCCTGTCCGCTGCTCTTCTCTTCTGTAATCCCGTGAATGATTTCAATCTTCCGGACTGCATTGGAGACATCCCCCATGATGATCGCTTGCACTGTTGTAAGACATACTCCGACGACGAAGAGCAAGGAAATAAGGGCGATTTCGTGATGGACCGTGTTTGCTTGTGTCCATCGCAGTGAGACCATCGGCACTGCCATTAAGAAGAATCCAGTCACCACAACCGTTCGTGGCATGCAATGCCTTACAAAGTGGGCAATTAGAATACTGAGGACGGAAGGTATTGTCAATGGGAGGAATACAAGTCCTGCACCCAGACTAGACCAATGATACGTGTCGAGCACGTATAGTGGAAGCGTCTGCATCTCGGTCAGCTTTGCTGTTCCTTATAAGGTAAGAAATATAAAGTACCGTTTCGATGGCAGATAAAATGGAAGAAATGATAAGAACTGAAAATACCAGACCCAGCATGAGTGGATGCAAGAATTGGTAAAAGCTCAACGAAGTATCACCAGAGATACTGTTGCTGCTCTCCAAGAGAGGAGAATTCTCCTGGTGATGGCTTTTGGGTTCATCTGTTCCTCTTTTAATTAGCATCTAGGAGCAAGAAACAAAATGAGTCTGTGACGGACCTTCATCCTCCTGCACAATCAACATTCGCAGGATAATGTCAACCACAAGTAGTGCCATTGGGACTCCGAAAGCACCAACAGTGCCAAATTGGGAAAACCTGCTTTCTCAGACATTGTCATCAGTGGGATGAGGATGTTAGAAAACTTACAGGAAACCACCAGTCATGGGACCACAGAGCATCCCCCATGTCAGTGATGCTGACCCGCAAGCCATGTGTGAACCCAAATGTTCCGGACTGGATGTTTCCGCAATCATGCTCAACCCTAAAACCCCCACGACCGCGCCTGACAGACCCTGGAATACTCGAGCTACGAGAAGCACCCAAACATTAGTTGCAGACATAAACAGGGCGGTCGCAAGGGCCATGGCGACAAAACCAGAAACTAGTGGTGCTTTCCGAGTGCGATATTTGTCGCAAAAATATCCCACCGCAGCTGTACCTCAATAATTAGCATACGAACATGAAGTTGTTTGAGATCTACCCACGAGAGCCAAGTAAAAGAGCAACACCATAAGTCGCTAATAAAATAGACGACCATTTTTGAACTAGTAGCTATCAGTCAAACAGGGGTTTCCAAGTTATGCAAACTTAGATTGAAATTACCGTCCTTTGAAGCCATGTTGCCATGGCCCATCAATAGGAAAGGAAGAATAGGTACGATCTGGAGATGGGCGTGTTAGACTGATGTGGTATCTTGAGATGAGCAAGAAATACTTACAATGCCATAAACGAAAGTGTCCTACCGTAAGAGTGCAAGGTTAGTTGGTGAGAGGTGATTGCATCCAAGACCACCTACCGTGAATAGTGCAAAACATAGAGCCACTAGTATGAAGGTACTAGATGAACTCATTTTCTTAGTAAATATTTGTTGGACGCCCATGGTGAATGTTGAAAATTTGGTGCTCTGGTTAGTTGACAAATGCGAGACTCGGGTAAATAAACCAAAAGAGAGATGAGGGTTGCTCGAGTTATGAGGAGCTGAAAACAAGGATGTCTAGCTCAAAAAACCACAACCATACGAACAGATGAGGAACACGGCCGTACAGTTCCTTACAGGCGAAAATAAAAAGAAAAGAAAACCGTACATGTATTGTCGACCGCCATAGCTAGCTATTATGTACTCCATACGGAGTACTCCGTGTCGAATCCAGCTGGTTCTAATTTCAATATGCATGGTATATAAAACGAATCCATTGTGAATGTAAGAAGAAGCTGAACTCTTGTAATACCCCAATCCCTACTCTGTGCATTCACTGAAATTTATCTATTTATTTGACCGTGGAACACATATGGTCGATAATATACAGCTGGATCTCTAACTTCTTCACTCATTCATTATCCTTCATCATGGCGCCCTCAATCGCAACTCTTGAACATGAGTCTTCTATGATACCCATCAACGGCTTCAAGCTACCAAAGAAAGCTCCCCCTCCGATACCGCAAGGATTCGTTGATATTACTCTTACTCTATGCGAATCTCATATTCTTGAGGCTGCAAACTCCCAATACTTGGAATACTTGGATCCAGAATTGGCTCAGAGCCTTGACTTCGAGACCATTCTCGTTGTTTGCTGGTTACTTGTCGTGCATGGTTTCTCTCCTGTGAGAACCATGTACTTGGAGTTCCACCCTGGGTCAAATCTGTGCTACATAGATGGAAAATCCCAGGGGACCGATTCGTACGCTCTTGAATTTTCCCCGGACCGTCCATTGAAGGATCTTGTTCGGGATTTCTGTCGTATCAAGGCAGGCATCAGCACGACTGAGCCTGACGAAGGGTGGACTTCCGATGAAAGGAATCACCTCACCTCGGCTGTGCGCTATGCTGGTGACCGTCCAAATTTGGGATGGGCACCCCTGTCCGCTAATTCGAATGTACCGTTTACCTTATCCTCATTTATTTATCCCTAGTCTCGCAGTAGAAGCTGATTTTTTCTCGGTCTAGATCCCCAATTCAAAGCTGATGCTCAATGTGACAAATGACAATGGCAAGTTGCACGCGAGTCTTGCTTTCTCATCGCATGAAATGTCCAAAGAATTCGCAACAAGCTTGCTTCACTCATTGAACAAGGTCGTCGCATCCATATATCGTTCCCCCGAAACATCCTTGGGCAACCTTGATCTATGCTCGGATCTTGACCTCATTCTCGTGCAAAAGTTTACGAAGGAGGTTTCGGACTCTCACGAGGTCTTGTTACACGACATGGCATTGGAACATGCGCGACTCACCCCAGACGCTCCTGCAATCTGTTCATGGGATGGAGACTTCACCTATAGAGAGTTGGATGATCTCACAAGTCGTCTTGCTCTTTATTTGACCGATACCGGCGTTGTTCCCGAAACTTTCGTCCTCAGTTGTTTTGAAAAGTCCTCTTTTGCGATCATTGCTCGTCTGGCCATTTTGAAAGCCGGCGGGGCATATATATCTATCGACGCAAGCGACCCTCCCATCTTCCTCGACTCAGTTGTGAATCGCGTTAACGCTAAAATTATGCTGACATCACCTGAGTATGCATCGAAATATGCCTCACTTGTTCCGAATGTCATTTCAATTACAGGGAATATGCTAAAAGACCTTCCAACGGGACCGCTAGCTTCCACTGTCCAACCAGGAAATGCCTGTTTGGTTCTATTTACATCTGGGAGTACGGGTCAGCCTAAGGGAATCATCCAGGAACATCGGTCTTACGCCACCGCGATCCGCGATTACAACAAGGTCCTCGGTTTAGGCCGACACAGTCGTGTATGTCAGTTCGACGACTATGCATTTGACATCAGTAACAATGATTACCTCACAGCATTGACAGCCGGTGGCTGTTGTTGTGTCCCCACACCCGTAAAAACCATACCTGGTCTGATTGAAAATATCAACCTCACAAACGCCAATATGAGCTTCATGACTCCAACAATCGCCATCCAAATCAGCCACAAAGATGTTCCATCGCTAGAGCTGCTATGTGTTGGCGGTGAGCCGATGTCAAACGATCTACTCATGAAATGGGGTCCTCATGTGAAGCTTGTAAATCAGTACGGAATGGGTGAGGCCGCCACCTTCTGCGCATACAACGACAACCCCAAACCAGGCCACAATGCCGTGGTCGGGAAATCTGGTAGTGGCGCAATTTGGATTGCGAATCCTTCCTCGCCTGAGCGGCCAGTGCCGGTCGGTGCTGTTGGCGAGATCTTGATTGAAGGACCCCATCTCGCCCGTGGGTACTTGGATGACCTCTGTCAGAAACCAGATGTGGGCTTCCTCAATACAGTTCCTCGGTGGATTGCGGATCTTCATCCATCGCGAGCAACAAGCTCGCGCATCTATCGGTCTGGTGATCTGGGTCGGTATCGCCACGATGGAACGGTGGAGCACATGGGTCGAAAGGACACACTTCTTAAACTCAACGGTGGCCGTGTTGAGTCGACCGAAGTCGAGTACATCCTTCGGAAGACTCTTTCACCGGGCGATTTCACTGTCGTCGATATGCTCGGCGAGATTGACGGTACCGACGACCCCGTCCTAGTGGCATTTGTTTATCTCGTGGACAACCCAGCAAACCTTCTTCCAGAAATTTCAGATCATGAAATGTCCTTCCTTCCGATAACGAATCGTGTCCGGGTGAACAGTCTGGTCGAGGCGATGCAGAATGAAGTCTATACTACGCTGCCAAAACACATGATGCCGAGCTTGTTTCTCCTTGTCGACCGGATCCCCCGTACAAGGTCTAACAAGCTTGATCGCAGAAAGTTGCATCAAATCGCTCAGAAGTGGTATATGGGGAGCCTGAGTGTGTAAATATTAAAGTTTTCTTTTTTTTTTTTTTTTTTTTTACTGTTTGGGGTTTGTTTTTTTCTTATATTGGTCAGGTCCATGCGTAAGGGGAGTTTCAGCTAAAGCGTCGTGCTGGTGTCCACTCATTTATATTTCCACACATGGCTATGGTTTTCTCAAAACAAAACCGAGATCCTTGGAGCGTTCAGAAATTGAAATTGCACCTTTGCGTATCTATAGCATTTGCATTTATTTAGAATTTTTTGTCTAGCCTAAGAGCTGCCCCTATACGGAATAGGGGAACTAGGACTAAACATAGAGTTTGACTATTTAATCTATATTAATCTAACGATGTGGAGGTTAAACAAGGCTAGTCATGCACAAATTGACAAAATGAGATTAGAACCGAGTATGTACTAAATTGAGAACATTAGATATATAAGAAAAAGAATAAAAACCACAGGCTAAGTAAACAATAGACGGGAGATGGAAAATGCCTGAGATGCCAATCACACAAAAGCGCGCAACGCCATAATACCATAATAGGCCCACGAAAGTACTTTATACGAGACTTCATGGGCGTAAAACGATCGATAAAACACATGCGACAGAGCCGAGGAATGATATTAACACCGATGTTCTTTAAAATGATATTCAAATATACTGGACCGAAGTTTCACTTCGGTCAATGAATGTTGCATTTATTGAATGGAAACCATATTCCGAAGCGTATTCAGCACTAGGTTGGCTGCGGCTGCATCTGGACCTGGAAGGTATGCTGATGTTCATGCTGCGGTGCGGGTGGGGGAGGGGCCTGGCTCCGTTGCGGAATCGGAGGTCTGCGTTGTTGTCCTGGCATCCCGTGAACAGGGGACTCGGATGACATCGGGTGCTGCATCTGTTGTTGCATTGGAGACTGAAGATACGGCTGATGAGGGAGGGACCGAGGGGGGTGGACAGGAGAATGATGATGCATTTGCATGTGTGGCATAGAGAGCGGTTGGCCTGGCTGCTGGGCCAGAGATTGGCTATGCGGCAAGTGGGAACCAGGTTGTGAGGGCATATGTTGGTTCGGCTGCTGGTGCATGTGCTGGACTTGCGGCTGCCCAATATGTTGATTGGCCTGGGCCTGTGAAGCTTGATTCTGTTGGAACATGTGGAGATTTTGCTGTTGCGGCAGAGACTGGCCTTGAAGCATCTGCGGTGGTGTCGGACCTGGTCTTTTGTGCGCCTCTTCATCGATCGAAGAGGTTGTACGGTTCAATGCTGTCGCTGTATCTGTGCCCTCACCCAGTTGAGGGTTGACGTCTGCCTGTGTCTGATCTCCACTGGCCGCGGCAGCCGCGGCAGCGGCAGCAGCAGCGGCCACATCAGCCTTGCGAGGTCTCCCACGTGGTCGGCCCGTGCCAGGTGCCTTTGGTTTGGCCGAAGCTGGCTTCCTTGGCTTAGGCGGTGGTAAAGGTTGACCCGTTGCAGCTGCCCATGCAATTTGATCAGCCTTACGAGGACGTCCACGTTTTCGCTTCAGAGGAGTTCCGTCCGGTCCCAAAATAGGTGTCCCTTTTGTTGTGATGTTTGTAGAGCCTGGAGCAGTCGGCGTCATATTTGCAGTGAATGAGGCCTGTCCTGGTTGAGGTGCTCCCGGAATAGACTCGCCGTTTTGGGCAGCTTGTGCGGCCTGCGCAGCAAGCCTGGCCGCGACTTCCTCCTTCCTAGGCCGTCCCCGACGACGCTTCGCAGGCGGAGTGGCAATCTGGTCACCCCCAACTGCGGCCACGGCGGGCATCTGCCCTTGTCCGTTGGCCTGTGTGGGCACAGCGCTAGGAATGGCTGTGGGGGCATTTAGTTGAGTTTGAGCATGAGACTGGGCCTGGACAGGCTGGGCTTGAGCCGGAGCAGTCTTCTTAGGTTTCGCTTTCTTCTTCGGTGCGGGACTTGAGTCGTCAGCCTTCATGACAGGGCTGTCCGTGACCGAAGGGACAACTGGTGCAGCTGGCTGCGATGAAGGCACGGCAGCCGAATGCGGTCCCTGGTAATGCTGGAATTGAGCTTGGTGCGGAGATGGCTGGAATTGCGTCTGTTGCTGAGGGAACTGCGTCTGGTGTGGGGCGTACTGATGTTGCGATTGGGCTTGATGCTGTTGATATTGAGATGGGTGGAACGAAGGCTGGGCGTGCTGGGAAAATGGTGACTGTTGTTGGTATGGGTTGTGTGCCTGAGTCTGGTGCTGCAATTTCTGCAACCTCTGCTGCTCCAATTGCTGCTTCTGCTGGTGCTCAAGTCGCTGTTGCTCCACCCGTTGCTGATGCTGTTTCTGATGCTCGAGCCTTTGTTGCTCTAGGCGTTGCTGCTGCTGCTGTTCCAGTATCTTTTGCTCATCTAGCTTTTGCTGTTCCAACTCCTTCTGTTGCTCAAGCCTCTGCTGCTGTTCTAGGCGTTGCTGCTGGATTTGCTTTTGCTGTTCCATCCTTTGCTGCTGCTCAAGTCGTTGCTGCTGGAACTGCTGCTGTTGGATATGCTGTTGCAACTGTTGATGCGTCTGCTGAGGCGACTGCGGTTGTGACTGCGGCTGGGCCTGTCGCTGTTGATTCATGGTGAACATAGACGGACTAGCCATAGACGGGCTGGCCGATGGATGGCCATCCCTCTGTTGCATGCCTGCATGAGGTAGTCTGTTCATGCCCTGCTGTGGCGAAGCAACACTCATAGGATGTCCATGAGCAAGACCAGCTGTGCCCGGCTGCGGCCGAAGGTGGGCCATTGGATTAAACCCACGCTGGAGGTTCTGTAGCCCCATGGGGTCTGGACCACGAGACATCAGATCTGGGGAGCTCTGCGCCGCAAACTGGCCCGGAAATTGGCCAAAACTGGTGCTGGTTGGGTACCCACCTAAAGATCCCGATGTCGGGGTCATTTTGCGCATATCAGGAGATTGCGACGCAGCGAAGTTCTGCTGAGGTTGGCCCCGAAAAACTGGCTTGTTGCCCGGAAATGGACTGCCATGCTGTGGCAGCGGTGGCCCCGCACCTAGCAAAGGTGACTGGGCATGCTGACGCTGAGGCTGTGGACCCAACGGATGCTGAGGTTGGACACCTTGATGTTGCTGCTGTTGAGGCTGCTGCGGCTGTTGTGGGTGGAATGGGTGACCGCCGTAGTTCATCATTTTGAATCGATTTTAGAGATGCGCTGGCCTTGGCCGTAAGCGGCAGAGAATGAAGTGATCCAAAAGGGATCACGAAACATGCAAGGGTGAGAACGGTCAAAATGATCGCGAGCTAACTTAAAAAAGGGAAATGTAGAATACAGAAGGGCAATTTCAACCAAGACTGTCACCGATGTCGCGCCAGCGCCGCTGATAATTCTATGCGGAGAATCGCCACCTAAGTCGCGCCGAGCCCGCGTGTTTGTTGTTCCTTGAAAGCCTGAGGCTACAAGGCAACAAGGCAATAAGCAACCGCGCACTGATTCCCAATTAGGCCTAGCGGCTACGGAGACCGAAGCGAGTCGGTAAGCGCAGTTCGGGAAAATGAGTCGACGGTCGCTCAAAGGGATTCAGGGGAGGGACCAGCTTGAGGGGATCCAGAGAGGCAGCGAAGGTGATCCAAATCTATTTGCTATCAGCCTTAACGGGATTTCAGGGCCCAGCAAAAGTAGATTGGAGATGAAGTGGATGACGCTGGGCTGGAATCCTCGATGGCGAGGGAAAAAAACATTAAAAAAATAAAATAAAAAATAAAATAAAGAAATTGAAAAAAAAAAACGGAATTTTCAGATTCTCCTCTCCACATCACGTGATGCCCCACCAATCACCCTTCTACTCCTGTATGTTGTATAACTGCAATCTACGTTTTAGATATCACAGTCTATATTCATTTTATCATCTGAAGTTGTCCAGTTTGGACATTTGAACTTCTGAGCCTGCATTTCTCTCCTCAATCCCCTTACCACTTGGTCATCTGCTTATCTTCCGCAATCCTTGTAAAGTATAGAAGTATAGAATCACACCACTCACAAGTGCTGCAGTACTGCACAAAGTACGTGCTACCTGAAAAATTATAGAGACACCATGCTGCTTTTCCAACATGCTTGTCCTCTGCTACCCGAAGATCTGCCAAACAGGGCGAAAAAATAGAAAAAAAAAAAAAAAAGGTTGAAACCAACCCCTTACAAAGTGCCACTACAGACGATCCACAATCGACCACAAATAGGGAGCGGATCTGCAAAATATTAGCCGAGAACTATGTTGTATATTGCACCTAGATAGCTCCTGATTATCTTCGTTATCTTTACGAGAATACTCAATAATTTTCATTGAAGCTCTTTTCTATTTTTGCTTTTCTGACAAGAGTAGTTGTTGCATATGTAAACTCCGCCTTTCGCCTTCAACGATGTAGGTGGCGAAGTTATATGTCGGATACTATATCATAAACACTATAGAGGACCTTTCTATGTATAATGCGAGATATAAACAATGAATCACTAACATATGTTGTAAACTCTATATTGGAAATAACTAGCGCAGGCAACGACCTTACATATATAAAACCAATATTTAAGGCAATTCCTGCGTGGATTACAACCCTGCCTGTTCTGCCATAAGATAATCGTCCCAGACTTTCTTGATGTCATTCTGATAAATGAAATCCTTATCTCCGTAAAGGAAAGAGTCGATCTTGGCTTGCAAAAAGACATCAAAATCCTTCTCCTGTGCTTGAAGTTGTTGCGTTTTGTCACGTATTTCGTCTAGATGCTGATACCTGCGAAGGGTTGGAAAAGCGTGGTCAGAGCACAAGCTATTTTGCGCATAATCTCAAGTCCAAACTTACATCTTAGCATAGTACGGAGCCCGGATTTTTTCAAAGATTTCGAGAGCATCGCGTGCAGGACGAGAAGCAAACCGAGTAAACTCGAGCGCCCGTGCGAGGATCCAACCATCTTCCATGGCAAACGTTGCCCCAGAACCAAACGCGCCTGGAGGGCTGTTAGTGCATGACAATAAGTCAAATCATAACACATGGACTTACCGGAAAGAGGGTGGCTGGCATCTCCGATAAGGGCAACTTTATCCCAGTGGGTGATCTTGTCCAGACGTGGCCCAGCGAATGTCGCAAACTCCCTCCATTCTCCTTCCGTGACCGCGCTTACTGCGTCTCTTATTCTTTGGTCGAATTTCTGTTTTACATGTTAATAATTAATCTTCTTTTTCGTTTCTACAAGGTATGTCGTACCTCAACACGCGATCCCACTTTCACATTGGTGGCAGGGATGCCCCAAAAGACTGCCTTGCCCGAGACCTCAGGCTCACGATAGGAGCGAACGGTGATTTCAAAACGCGGATCTTTGGTCTCTTCTTCATCATCCACATCGGAGAGATATACATGGCCGGCTTCGCCCCACCACCATGACGTTGTAGTCGTGATGTCCGGGATATGAGCCAGACGAGACTTCGGAACAAGAACACGGAATGCACTGTTGCCCGTAAAGTGAAGTTGATGATCAGGTAATAGGACCCTACGGACAACCTATCTCACGAAGTTGGGTCAGTCACAAGTGCTAGTTCCAGCATAGGAGGGTTTGACGAACAGAGTGTAGCCCGTCCGCACCAACGACAATGTCTGCGATCGCTTCCGTTTGATCCTGGAAAACCAAACGAACTCCTTGACCTGAAAGATTCTCCAAAGATACCACCTTCTTGTCAAATTGGATCAAGCCATCCGGCACCCGAGATAAGAGAGCTGACTGCAGTCGGGTTCTGCGAGCACGGATTGCTCCGCGAGAATCTGCGGCCGAATTTTCGGGATGCTGAGTGACGTTCAAAACCTTCCCTGTGTAGGCATTTCTTTCAAGAATTCAAGGTCAACATATGCGCTAGCTAATACTGTGGCTAGGAAAGCACTGCTTACCTTTGGTGTGTATTGGATTTAGAACCTCCCTTAACCCCATGACTGGCTCCAAGTAAATCCAGAACTCTCCACGCATTCGTGCTGAGACTGATACCCGCGCCAGCCTCTCGGGGCTCTGTGTTTTTCTCATACAGAGTCACCTTTAGGAATGGCAGTTCCGAGAGAGCAATCGCCGTTCCTAATCCTCCGGGTCCACCACCAACGATAGCAACAGAAGTCAATGCCTGTCCGACCATATTTGTGAAATAGTTTTGCGTTTGGATGTGTCAGTCCTCAAAGTTTGTCTTGCTTATATATCCGAAATATTACATCTTGTGGTCGGGAGTGGCCGGTAGATAACTACATCGCACGCCATACTAAGCTTTGAATGTGCCATGCCGCACTAGTCTCCCATCCACCAATCCCACAACGAGTCAAACAATCAGTCAATTCGGATAATAAAACCCCGCCTGTGAACTGTCATGCAATACTTCGTTTTGGCACGTGCTGGCCCGTTGGTGGTCGATCGGACAGTACCCTATCATATGAGAGTGACAAGGGTCAACAAAGAGAGGCTCCTCTGTAGATAGACCTATTTGTGAGTCAAGGGATATTTTTGGGGAAGAGGAAGCCGTTTAGAGCCCAATCCACCCCGCTTGCTAGTCATCTTAATATCTACACTAAGCAGCGATAATTCAAGTGTGGCGTAGGCCGAAGTACGCGGCCGCTTTGGGAGCAACGGAGAGGACTTCTGTCATCCAATATAGCATCTTCAATACTCTTATAGATACATACGAACTTTTGTACACCTGTAGATACCGATCGGAGCCTTGAATCATGGTACACCTAGGCCCGATGAGTGCGACATTTCTGAATCTCTTCAAAGTTGAAGCCCCATGCTAGGTTTGGTGTCAGTATGACTTTTCATGGACGCATGGCGAGGGGATAGCTGCATCATATACATGGTTGTGATTAGCACAACCATGAGCAAGACTTCACGAGTGGGTCGATCAAGAGGAGCAGAACTAGTGAAACTGAAATTGGCAAGGAGCCGGAAATATTTGCCTCTGACCTGCCTTTCTACTGAAGTCTGTCCCTGCTGATATTGCTTGACCTTCCATGCTGATATAATATGGAGTCGACGAATATTTCAGTTCTCTCAGTGTGCGAGAAATCCTTCCAGAGGGTTACTAGCGCCATGAATTCTGGGACCAGAACCCGCGTCAGCGAGCCAGATCCCCAGAAAAACTTTGTTGTTTACATTCATCGATAGGAGAAGTAAGGTGTGATAACAGGAAGACAAGTCGGAAAGGTATGGTTGTTTGGGGAAGCGTATGGGGGAATTCTACAACCCACGAGATTATCTTCGAGTGGACGAAATAATATCACCAACGTAACGTTCTTTATAACCTTGCTTTTAGCCTCTTGTTGATTTCATCAATATACCTTCTATCGTGCTTACTTATAGTTCGGTCACCCCAAGGTCTGCTAACTGATTCCGGGCCCGATACCAAAGAAGAACATGTCATTTTCATAAATACGTAAACAACAGTCTAGAGTGGGTGTCGATATCAACACACTAAACCACTGAAAAGGTAGCTGGAACAAAAAAGCGAGATACAAAGGCAGAAGACAAAGAAAAAGAAGTACCTGCTTCATCCTTCAACAAGAAGCATGAACCGCAGGTTTAGCCCCAGGAAGAAATCCATGAGCTTTAAAGAAACGCCTGTCACGAATGGATATAAACGCCAAAAGCCCGGAAAGTCCACTTGAGAAGAATAAGGTTAGTAAAAAGCGCCACAATGTCGCTTCGATTGATACGAACTTACCACAGAAAGAATACCAATGTAGCTGTGATGCCACCCAATGCCCGACTGCTCCCACTAGTTGACCCTGTAGTACCCATGATTGTGATAATAAACAGAGCGAACCAAAACACAGTATCAATAATATTCAATATCATGTACGCCTTTGTGCTTGCCCATCGTTTGAGTCGATCCATGTGAGTCGTCATTATTTGATAAGCCATGAAAACGGCTGATTTGAGGCACTTTGGTCATGGGTTAGTGGGTTTTATACACAATATCAGAATATGAGCGGGAAAATTACTTACCACGGCAATGCCCCAAACATTAGTTCTTGTCTTCGGAGTGCCACTGTTGGTAATCCGTGCAATGATGAGAATGAAGACAATAAAGACCCAGGCCCCAATTATGATGTGGAGTCGGGACTTAATCACCGGGCTTCTTTCGATTGATAGGTTCATTGTTGTGATGTATGATTTTTCTTTGGCATCAGGGGTTTTAATACGAGCGCTGTTATGGGAATGGTCGATCCCCGGGATCTTGGATAAAATTTTAATTAGTCCTTGGTATGGGGAAATCAACTTCTTTAAATATTGGAGAACGCTTATTAGGTCTCGTAATCGCTTAGAATGCATATCCAAGGCAGTAGAATTTAAGATAATTTAAGAATAATTGCTGGGACCCTGACGAGGCTAGTCTTGGCTCTACTTCGCATTCGTATTCTTACCTGTATGAGGAAATGATCACCCAGCCAAATGTTCTGGACAAGACTTCTTTTCTTTCTAATTCATATTGCCTCCCAGAGATTGCCGAAAGAAAGTGGTCGCTCAAAAATCTATCTCGGACACGCTGTACCAGAATACTGAATTTGAAGAGATTTTTAAGTCCATGCTCGGCGTCGAAGGTGGCCATTTTCTGCAGTCGATTTACCGTCAATTAGCCTTGTGTTGTACGATAACACTGCGATGTGTTTTCGATGGTTTTTCGCCGCAGTGTTATAACTGTAAAATTAATAATTAGCTATAAAATTACCGTGAGTAATAGTACGCAGTAGACATACTAGGCTTATCATTTAACCACAATATACATAGAGCCCCAGAGTACTTCCTTCCGAATCCAAACGCGTAATTTGTGAAATGAGAGATATCAATGTCGCTTGGTCAGGCCCTTGCTATACGATCGTTTGAGGATGGCGGGAATGACTTGAGAGGGAGCTCTGAGCAAACAATGTGCTAATATACAAGTTGGCCTCCGTAAGTAATTTCGTCGTTATATGGCTGTTAAACATTTGATTGGGAGTATTTGCAACCCTTCCACATTGTGTATTTTATTTCCTAAAGTATTACTTTGTTAGAGACCAAAGTAATGGACGACCATGCGAGTAGTGGAAGCACAGCAGCTCAAATGTAATACAGCAACTAATCCGAACACTTCGTGTCATTGTCAACCTGACTATTAGATCAAGGAAAGTCGACGGGTGCGTGCACAAGTGTCATAAATAGCTAGTTATGTTACAGGAAGGCAACCGTACAATCAATATCAACCACGTCGCACCCGCTAGGTTAATGTCTTAGGGGATCAGGTATAAGAGTGCGTGATGTGGAAGCATGATCTATCCACAAGACACAATCCCCCCTTTGCGTCAATATTACCTACCGGTCTTCAAACCCTTACTTAATCTGCTTGTTATTATGCCTGAATCCACAGCCAACCCTACTGGCTCCAATGAGCCTAACAAGGTCCCATTCGGCAAATGGGACTCTTTCTCTTGGGAGAAATTCCCTGAATGGGAAGGCACCAAAGCTATCATGTTCCGCTCACAGGACGGCAAGCGTGTGGCTGGTGCTTTCCGTGAATCTGCAACTGCCACAATGACATATCCCTGTGACGAATTCAGTTATGTGACGGCGGGGTCGATCAAGGCCCATGTTCATGGCGGCGAAACATTCACCCTCAAGACCGGAGACTGCGTCTACTTTACTAAGGGCCAGACAGTGGAATTTGAGTGCAGCGAGGATTATGCAAATGTCTCTGTTTTCTTCGGCACTGAACCTGTTACTATAGTTTAACCGGAGTGTTAGGCCAATCAGTAGTTGAACGGAGAGATGGTGTTGATGAAATGCAGGATGCATTACTGGCAAATTGAATTGGAGATAATAATAAGGATTTCCACTCCTTTTACTGTTCCCTCTAAAGTCCGTGCCGGCCTAATAACTTCCGTGTTTCTATCATCTGCATTTCAATTTCTTCTGGGCAACGTCATGCGGATATCTATTTACGATAGAGTATTCACTTCGCATACGCATGAGGTGCGGGCGCTCACGACAGCTCAAACGTTTCACGACTGGTTTACAGTTCTGTCGCGGGCCGGTGTGCAGTCCGCGCTCTGTTCTAGTCGGACCCTTTCAGTATGGCCTACCCGATGACAGCGCTATTACATTCACCCAAGGTGATCACCGTAGCGATACTATCATTTCGTTCTGCAAACCATATCGTGTCCTGGCTATCGTTGATTGGGAAAAGTCTGGTTAGCTGCCTGAATACTGAGAGGCCCGAAAAATGGAGTGGGTTGTCAGTGAGACAACCCATGACAAAGAGTGGCCAAATGCTTGCCATTGATTTTAGATCAGTACAATAGTACTGTGGAAGCATGGTGGTGGCATATGGCGTCTCTGGGTGTTAAATCAGGAGTGACCCATATGAACCGAGTTGGAGACCGATGAAATTTTAGGAAGCTCTTGGATACAGGTATTGCTGAAAACTAGCTCTCCACGACTCTCGACGCAATGGCTGTAGCCTATTTACTCATCAAACCAAGGATCGTCCAAAACTTGTTTTGCTGACGCTCTTGCTGACGGCTCAAACATCAATAAGCTTCCAATGATTTGCCCCAGCCTCGCTATCTCTTCTCTGGTGAGATCCGGAGTCTGCGGGCTATCGAAGTACAATTCTTCCAGCCATTCCTGCAAATTGGGCGCGGTGCTGTCAGGGGGTTCATCACCATCTCCTTTCATCGTCTCCCATATCGCATGCCATCTTTCAGGCAGATCATCGCATGCCATCTCTTGCATCTGGCCAACCAGGATTGTGGGCGTTATCAAGAAATTGTCGAAAGGTGGCTGGCCAACGAAAAGTTCAAAGAGCTGTCGTACCTATCAGCTTACTATTGTATGGCGTTCAACGTCGAATAATTTCACCTACCATGCACCCCATGCTCCATAGGTCAACTCGATAATCAATGCGATCTTGAAATATAACTTCAGGTGCCCGAACAGGCAGAGGGGTATGTAGTGTTTGAGGGATCGTGTTGTGTACAAATGATTCCCCGAAGTCGATAATTTTGATCGACAGGGCTAAACTCCAAGAATGCGTCCGATATGAGCTAGGCCTAACGATATACTCGGGAATGCCAGGCTCAAGGTCTTTCCCGTCGGTCCTTCGGACATAGCCAATATCTGGTTTCCCTAGCATCTCAGTAAACTGCCCTTCAGTTACATTGTCTATACAAGGTATAGTGAAGGCCAAATTGCGCGTATGCAGATCTATATTATATGAGAATGTTTCAAAATGTTCTAGGGAGAGAGAGTGACCTACCTCCATGGGCAATATTCAGTTGGTGCAACCCATCAAGACCGAGAAGACTTTGCTTCGCAATGATTTTGGCGAGCTTCCCAGGGAGTCTCCCATAAGGAAAGTGTGTATCGATTGTGTCCGGAATGTTAGGACCCAAAAGCTCATATACCAGACAATTATGAGATCCATTTGGGCCATTCAAATCAAAGTTATCAAGCATGTGTACCGTATGCTTCAGAGGGGGGTGATGAGATGCCAACTTCTTTAGGGTTTGGAACTCTCGCGTCTCCCCATCATAGTCCATTTCTGCAATAGAAATTTTGACAGCAACGTAAGCACCTTCCCTACAAACATGCAATTTTTTCAGTTAGCTAGAGCTTCCATATTTCACCCAAATTTGTACAACCTTTGATCTCTCGCCGCCCAAACTGTCGAGTAACCTCCCCATCCTAGTTTATGGAGCACCTTATACCTTCCAGATTTCAGGTATTCTCCTAAAGTGACTGGATGGTAGCCACCTTGTTGGTAGCGATGAACTGGCTCCGCGTCCACGGGGGAAATATAAAGGGGCTGGTCCATCTGACTTCTGTTTGGATATGTAGATATGGACTTAGAGATAATCAAAAGGCTCGAGAATCTCCCGAGGGGCACAGTACATCTCGGTATTATCCTGGAAATTACCATGTAGGTGCTGTGTCAAATGCATATTATCACAGTCTAGATTGTGACGCGCGAGCCCAGGACTAGATGAGAGAAACGACATCCAATCACATGATCTGTATAACCGGCCAATCTAGACGCTAAACCTTTCCGATACCTGTATACATAGGTCCATGGGTCTGAAAGTCCACTTGACTAATCAAATATAAATTTAACAGCTTGGCCAATCCTTGGAAGGATCATAACAACAATCGGGAAGTTCCATTGTTGCTGCGGCGGTACGTGTATCAGGCCCTGAGCTCCACTATGGACTACATTAATTCTCGTTGGCGGTAAATTATTGGTCAGACGCAGACGACTAAAAATAAATGAAAGAGCTTCTCAACTATAAACCCTGTTGATGTCCCGGAATCAGTGTTGGTATCAATGTTACACCTCTGCAAAGCCCATAAATGGGGACCCAACGAAGGCCCAACCGGCAGTTGGATATGGGCTATAATGAGCTATCGATCGGGGCCCATAATAGCCCATCGTAGCCCACATGGGGGGCATTACTTGGCGCTTACAAACCAACGTCTTATAATCGCTGTATTCTAGCCTTCTACTGAGTGTATAGAGTTACAGTAGCTATATAAGTATAAATTTCAATTTTAAACGAGGTCTAAGTAGTAGAAATAGATATTGCGAAAAAAAAAAAAAAAAAAAAAAAAAAAGGTTAATATTCATGTAACAGTACAACCACTTTCTGACTGAACCTCTTATTTTTAAACTTATCTAAATAAGGTGTTTTCTCGCGTATTCGAACGTGACATATAATAAAGGTAACTAATTATTAATTGTGCATTAATTGAAATAACAAAATCTTACCCCGATATAAGGGCTAGAAACGGGATCTAAATGTAAGGTAATTAATTAACTTTACACTGGACACCGATGTCCTATATACTCCTACCGAGGCTAAGACTGCTTGGATTTTCCCCGGTTTTATTGTGGGGGAAAATATACTTTTTGTAACACGCTAGGTAAGATTGGATTCCAGGTACAACTTTTGCGCAATGCATAAACGCCAGAAATTGCCTAGGTTGACTGGCATGTTGATACCCTCAACAAGCCCGCTGCGAGGATTAGACTCTGTATGGCAAGAACTATGACATATCCATGGACTTAACTAGACCACAATAAAAGCTAACGGAATTCTTTCCTCCGCTATAACGGGACCATAGGTGTTGTCTCACACTCTGGCTAAACGGAAAGTACGAGCTAGCTGAACAGGTGCAATAGAGCAAGATTAGCCAACGAGATAAGTAGTCCAGCTTATTTTTCCTGTCGAAACACCGCCGTTGTGGCGTCAGCCGGCAAAGAAATTTTGAATCACAATCTCTACCCCGGGCTGGTTGAGCGTGATTTAGCCTAATTCCCCCACACTACCTCGGAAAGCTGTCTATAGCCAACGAACCGGCAAATGTTTAGCTTCACCCTGGAGATTGCATTCCCGGGCCTTTGCAAAGTCCGGTTAGCTTTCTTTTGTCAAGAGGGGTATATGGCTGTCTTCCACAGTTTCTCCGGTTTAAAATGAGCTTTCTTTCCGCGTCGTCTGCTGCAGTATCCGCCTCATTCACATTCTGAGTTACAAATTGGTCACAATGCGCTCTTTCGTTGCAATCACAGCTTTACTCGCTGGTCTTAGCCAGGCTGCACCCAAACATCAAGACAGTAACAATTACAATCTCAATGCCCTTGCCCAAGCTCGGGGTAAACAATGGTTCGGAACAGCTGCCGATATCCCCAAGACGGATGAGACGAACGATGATGCGTACCTGAAGATTCTGAGAAGTCAGTTCGGCGAAATTACTCCGGCTAATGCGCTCAAGGTACGTGGAATGCCATATCTAAATCCTACCCTTAAGTAATTCGCGACTAACAATTAATTATTGTCGTCCCACCAGTTCATGTATACAGAGCAAGAGCAAAACAAGTTCAACTTCACCGATGGCAATTACTTCATGGACCTAGCTGAGCGCTTCGACTCCAAAGTCCGCTGCCACAATCTCGTCTGGATGAGCCAGGTGTCAGATTTCGTCACCTCCAAGACCTGGACCGCCAAGGAGCTCACTGCAGTTATGAAAAACCATATCTTCAAAACGGTCCAGCATTTTGGCAAGCGCTGCGCCTCATGGGATGTCGTCAATGAGGCCATCAACGACGATGGCACTTTTTCATCGAGTGTCTGGTACGATACCATTGGCGAGGAATACTTCTACCTCGCCTTCCAGTATGCGCAACAGGCTCTGTCTCAAATCGGTGCCAATGATGTCCAGCTCTACTACAATGACTACGGCATTGAGAACCCCGGTACCAAAGCCGATGCTGTTCTAAGACTTGTTAAGAATCTGCGCAAGCGCGGAATCCGTATTGACGGTATCGGTCTTGAGTCCCACTTCATTGTCGGCCAGACGCCTTCCCTTGCCGATCAGCTCGCTACTAAGAAGGCCTATATCAAGGCTGATTTGGATGTTGTTGTGACGGAACTTGATATTCGTGTTGCGGAGGAGCCGTACTATGCTGCTGATGTGCAGAAACAACAAGCTGCTGACTACTATCTCACTGTTCAAAGCTGCCTTCAGGCTGGACGTCGTTGTCTTGGTATCGTTGTTTGGGACTTTTCTGATAAATATTCTTGGGTGCCTGAGACCTTTGATGGTCAGGGAGGTGCAACGATTTTCAATGATACCCTCGAGGCTAAACCGGCGTATTACGCGGTGGTTGAGGCGCTTCAGGGAAAAAAGTGCACCGTCTGCTAGATCACTGTGTTTAGGGTCATGAGATATCGAACTTTGTAGAAGATATCATATGTAGAAGTCTTTGATAACTTTGCTACTACCGATTAATACATCAACTACGCACTGTGCTCAGTATTTTTTTGTTAATGCCAATGGAATCGAAAAGTTTTTCTTGACTGAGCGGATAATTTGGGTAATCTCATAACTATTAAGCGCCATTTATCCAATTCTAGGTTCACTCTTCTGCCTGTGCCTGTGCCTTCGCAATCGCTCCCGGAGCAGCTGGCATCAGTGCACCTGCAGGTGGCTCGTTCTTCCCTTTGAACTCATCGCACATTTGCTCGAACGTTACCCACTCCACTCCCTCATGGCTATTAATATATTCAATGAGTCTGCATATATTCTGTTAGTCTCACATTCTTTAACGGCCTTTAACTCTGTAAATTCGGAACATACCTCTCGTGCATAAGCAAAACATGAGGTCGACCAGAGACATCGGGATGGATTGTCATGGGGAAGACAAATTCATCATACTCTCGATAGAAGTAGTCGAAGTGATCCTATATTAATGAATTCTGTTAGTCCAAACCCCTGTAATCCAAAACGGAGTAAATAATAACCTTCCAGATATCCTCAACATCCCGCGGATTAACCCATCCATGGCTATTCGCCGAATTCTTGATAAACATCATCGGCGGCAAATCATCAATATACCAACTACCAGGAATCTCCACTAGACCGGTAGTATTACCCTTAACAAGGGGCTTCATCCACGTCTCCGCCTTCTGCTTGTAGTCAATCTTTGTCCACGTATCCCCAGTCCGAAGCCAGTACATCTGACAATCCTCATGGGACATGGAATGATCATATTCAATGCCATAAGCAAGCAACAGCTCAACCATCTCCGCACTTGCCTCCCACCACGGTGCGACAATTCCGCGCGGTGGCTTTCCGCAGAAATCCGTCAACATCTTATATGTCTTGTCGAGGATGTCGCGTTGTTGCTCCGTGGATAGGTCGCAGGGATTCTCGTGCGAGTAGCCGTGTAACCCAATCTCGTGTCCCGCGTCACGGACCGTTGCGCATTCTTCGGGGAAGGTGTCAAGGGTGTGGCCTGGGATGAACCATGTTGCTTTAATGTTGTATTTTTCGAATAGTTTTAGTACGCGGGGTGTGCCGACATGTCCGGCCCAGAGACCTTTTTGAGGATTTTGTTAGTGTGACAGCTATGATTTTGGAGGCACATTAGCTTACCTCGACTGATGTCGCTCACGCTGTCCTCGCCTCCGTATGAGCCTAGCCAGCCAGCTACTGCGTCAATGTCAACCCCGTAGCCAACAAGAACGCGCTTTTTGCCCATTATTACGGTAATTGGGTATTGCTGGTGATGGGGAGGTTGATGTTAAGTCCAGAAAAGAAGAGAATATAATGGAATTGGTTAGAGTAAAGCGGCAGTGGTATTGTTGACTTAAATATATAGTCCCCTCCAGAGCTACCCCCAACAATGCATCGCGACAGACAAAGGTGGGGTGATCCCTGGATACTTTGGATTGGGGTTCTAAAATTGGAGATATGGACGTTTGTCTACTGGATGGCTATTTATCTGGATCCCACTCATGATTGACTCCAACAGCCACATTTGAGGCCATTTTCTCTAGCTTACAATGTTATCGCTCTTCGAATGCGAGGTTCATGCTCTCCGACATTGCTAAATGGAAATAGAGCACACCGAATACAATGGATACAGCTGGAATGAGAGGAAGCTTCTATGATTACTACTTTAAGAGGCAATCGTAAATAAAAGAAGAGACGAGAGAGACGTATTTCTACCTAATAGTCCTGTCTGGTACTGTGGCCCCAAGCACAAGCTCTCGCCTGAGGCCACAACGTATTTTCCCGCATAATTTCAACATCGATGAACAATGATTTTGAGATATATTTGACTAGCCCACCAAATGATCTCAGATTTTACATCTATCATCAAATCATTGTTCCGAAATTGGCGCTGGGTTCGATCCTTCAAAGTTTTCCTTTCATGAAACCCCAAGTTTCATCTACTAGATGCGAAGGTCCTCCATATATTTGCTGCTGCAGTATAGCCGTGTTGACCTATTGACTGAGTGTTAGTGGCACGAACAAAAATCACCACAGCAAGAGGGACATACGTGCTGAGGGCCAAGATCCCCCACTGTTTTCGCACCAAGGAGGCGCATGCATGTTTTCATCTCATCCGAGAGAACTAATAAGATTCTCAGGTTAGCGACAAACAAATTCATATTTTTGAGGAGAACGAACTTTGCAATGTCCTCTCGACCCCCTCCACCCCACCGGCAGCGAGACCCCAAAGAGCCGGTCTTCCTATTCCAACAGCCTTGGCCCCAAGGCAAAGTGCTTTGACGGCATCTGTACCGCGACGAATCCCGCCATCCACCCACACTTCAACCTTATCATACACATCCGGGCAGTATTTTTGAAGTTCAAGCAGAGTATGCACAGCAGGGGGCGCTGTATCAAGTGATCTCCCACCATGGTTCGATAACACAACCCCCTTCACCAAAGGTGCATACTGAGCCGCTAGAATGGCGTCCTCGTGTGTCTGAATCCCCTTCAGTACAATGGGCTTGGTGGTATGCTGCGATAACCACCGAAGAGTATCTACCCATGTGAGCGACGGATCCGTCCCAGCAAAGAGCTGGTTGCTGACACTTGCCGCTGTGTTGGCTTGGATATTGATCCGTTCATCGTCTTCCCGCTTACCCGATACCGGTGCGTCGAGTGTCAATACAATGAATTTGACGCGATCCAATCGATTAACACGGGCCAACATACTTTCGCTCAGTTGTCTGTTCAGCTGAACATAAAGCTGCCATCCGAATATCTGTGTTGAGGGTGCGTTCGCGACGATCTCCTCCGGAGACAGCGAAGAGTTGTTTGCGATGATTTGAAGACACCCGAAAGAGCGACAACCTTCGGCAATCCCGTTTTCTCCTGCAGGGTGTCCTAGACGCGCCATTGCAGTTGGGCTGACGAAGATCGGTAAGCCGACTTTGTGGCCTAGGAGCTCGGTTTCCAGTTCGCAGGTGCGGCAGTCAACAAATACCCGTGGTCGGAACAGAATTGAGCGATAAACTTGCGTGTTGAAATACTTTGATATCTTGTCGTCGGCAGCGGAAAAGTAGTACCCCCATGCCTTTTTGCTGATGACTTTTGTGGCTGCAACTTCCATCTCGTCTAGGTTCAGCAGCGTGCTTAATGGCGCTTGGGTGATCTCTTTGGGCGTAGAATCGGCAATTGGCTGTTCTTGTGGCTCGACCGTGCCAAGATATGAGCCCTCAATTTCTTCCAAGGTCTCAGAAGGATGGATCATGTCGAACTCCTCGGTGGCATCCCGTCCTCCCCAACGGATGATTGCTTGTGTTCCGCCAGGATGACTGTCCAGGATGCCTGTAACCTCGTGGACGTTAGTTAAGTTGAATTTGTCGAACAAAGCTCCGAAGGCTCTTACATCGTACACCTTTCCATAAAGTATAACCCAACAACTATCTTTAGTGTTGTGTTCAGAAACTGGGAAGGTTAGTTCAATGGTCCCTACTCCCAATGTCCCTGATCTGATAATAAAGACTAACCTTCAGAAAAAGTCAACATCGTGGGTCAATTGATTAGTTTGTGTCAACCCAATCGATGGTTTTCTATCTAAATAGGTGTGATGGAAATTCCTATAGAATAACCTTACCTAGCCCTTCACTCTCGTGACATTGACATCGTATGCCCCCACCCTCACAAGAGCCCTTTGAGATCTATGCTTTGATATGTTCCAATATAATTGCATTGTGAGTTAATAGAAGAAAGCTATGGTGTTAGGTATACTCTAGGTAAGGATCGGAGCTCTTATCTTGCAATTGAGTTATGAGCACCCCCATCTTTGACCAGCCTGCATACTGTGGTGTGGATACCTGTAATACTTCTAAAAATGGTTTAATTATTTAATGGATTTATTTTGGTTATTTTCTTGCTTTGGAATATTCTAATTGGGCGATTAACTTTACGGGGCGCTTGGGATCTATGAGCGTGGAGGATTTAATATTGTGTGGTATGACTACAGGGATAATGGGACAATGTATTGATACATTCTAACCTCAACTGACTAAATAAAATTGCAGTATAACCATCTCCAAATTCCAATCTATGATGATACACACAAAACCGCAAAGGATCTCCACGGCCTCCATTACAGCGCATCATGACCATGTGTCTCGAAGGGCAATCCTAGACACATCACGCCGACAACAATCCACAATGCCGCACTAGCATAGATTGGCGCAGTAGTGAATCCAGTCTGTGATGAGATAATACTAGCAACAAGTCCCCCAAATCGAAGAAGGGCAGCCGCTGTTCCAGAACCTGTGCCACGATGAGGAGCTGGGAATGATTCCGGAGTAAAGGCGTACATGATAGCATATTCTATAATACTTGTTAGCTATGAAATTAAACACCAGACCGAATGATATCCCACCGAAGTTCGCCAAAAGGCTGGTAATGCAAGAAAATGCCAAGTCAGCCGATGGAGTATTGACTCCGACATATGCGAAGAGGAACACGCCCGTGACAACGGCTGAAATCCCCATCATCCATCTTCTGCCCATGCGTGTGTTCACCGATACTGCGGCGGATAACGGTCCGACTATTCCGACAGCTGATGTGATACAGTAGTTCCGATAGGTTAGGGAGAGAGAAGATGTTTCCGTGAATTTGGTTGCCAGGTAGGAAGGCAAGAAGGCGAAGAAAAGCGGATATGCAATTCCTAAATACGAATGTTAGTAGGGATATTACAAGAATAATTATTACCGTCCCACTTACCGACTGTCAACCAGATGGCCCAGATGATCAGTGTTTGTCTTCCGAGCTTTCTGGTTGCGAATAGCGCACGGTAGTGCTCCCCTTTGAAGGCTTGCATGTTCTCTTTCACGATTTCCTTCGTTGTCATTCGCTTCGACTCTCCTTCTTCACTGGGAATGTTTCCAAACCGGGCATCGATTGCTTGGAGCATCTGAAGTGTCAAGAGTTCTGGTTTGCCATTTTGCTTGGCAACGTGATTGATGGCGTTGACAGCATCCTGGTCTCTTCCCTGGGAGAGGAGATATCGGGGGGTTTCGGGTAATTTGAAAACGAAAATGCGAACAAAGGTAAATGTGAGGGCTAAACTACCTAGAGTGATGAGTGTGTATCTCCTACGGGTTGGCCGTTAGCGAGGAAATGTATCGTGGATCTTATGACACTTACCATCCCATGTTCTCACTTCGAGAACAGGTTTCAGGGGTGGCGTCGGTTGGACAACTGAAGTGGGCCAAGAATACCCAAGAAATCAAGGACACAATAAGTTGGCTCAGATTCCACCATGCCGAGAGAGCCGTGAGAAGATATTGATGACTGCGAGTATTTGAATTAGCGACCGTCCAGAGTGATATGGCCAACCCGATGGCTTTCACCTTCCTGGGACAAATTCTAGGAATATCATGGAGTCAACAGGAACATTTCCACCAGCGGCAGTTCCAATCACAGCCCAAAGTGCACTGAATGCGATGAAATTCATCGATCCAGCAGCGGCGCAGAGGAAGATCCCAGCAATGAGTAGCGTATAATTGAAGGCAGGTTTACGTCCGATGAGATCGCTCGACAGACCCCAGAACGAAGCACCCAGAATCAATCCTATATAATATGCAACCGAACTGTAGCTGACTTGCACAATGCCGAAGAACTCTTGCTTAATAGGGGGTTGGACACTTCCAATGCCTTGAGACGCAAACTATCGAGATAGATGTTAGGAAACGGGGGTGCCAGGAGAAAAGGAGTGATATTACATACATTATCGACTATCCATCCGAAGCCGGTAACCACGAAGAGTTTCCATTGAAACCTGGTAGTGTTGTGTCAATATCTCAATGCCTCAAAATAGTGCCCAAGCTTTCAGAGGTATCAATACCAGCCCATGCCAATTTCTTCCATACATTTTCCAACCAACTCGGACTTCAAACGGTATGCCTTAGTGGTTGAGGATCCGTAGAAATCTTCAACCTCATAATCATCAATCGTCGTCAATTTAGCAACTTCATAGTCAGGAGTGCTACTCTCCACTGGCTGACTCGGCTTCTTGTCGGGTTGAATTTCGTCCATCTTGCAATTGATAATTTGCTAAAGAGTTCCTTGCTCTCGTTGCAGGCAGATCAGTGTCATATTTGGTTCTTTTTAGAGCTACGATGTGCTTGCTAATCCGATGATCTTGCCTGATAGTCCGTATAGTTCAGATTGATACGGATGAGTCCGGTTGCCAAGAGTGGAGAGAAAACAATGTGCCATCCCACTCTTGGGATTCGGGGATGTCTTGGATCGGATATCATAACAGCTTAGAACGTACTTTGTGGCGTTACTGCACTTGGCAGTCTTCGACCGATTAAGCCAACGAATAAGGCATCATTATTCAGTTATTTCGTGCTACGTGGTGTGGACTATGCAAATACTGAATTGACCTTATTCTGTATTCATTCTGTACTTCCATTTTCTTCAGCACGGGGCATCAAATACGTAGAAGGATCTCAATGAATTTCAATATGAGTAACACTAAGCACCGACCGCAGCGACAGCCGGAATAACGTCAGCCTTCTTTGCATCCAAATCCTTCTTGAATGCCTCAGCGCGGCCGTAGCTCTCCTTGTAAGACGCCGTAACCATATCCTGCACAGTAATAGGACCGTATTTGGCAGGTTCACCCTCTGCACGACAGTTAGGCAAGCACTCGCAGATGTAATCCGGGTTTCCACTGAAGAAGAACGGAATCGAGTATCTCTCTCGGCCGGATTTGTTGATCACACGATGGGTGTTAGATTTATATTTGTCGTTCGCCATGCGCATGAAGAGGTTACCCAAATTCACCACATAGGCTCCGGGAACGGGTTTGACCTATCGATCTCTGTCAGAGTCAAGATTAAGAACGTATTTTGTTTGTAACTCACATCCAACCATTGTCCCGATGGAGCATCTAGTACTTGCAGCCCATCGACCTCGTCCTGCAGAAGGAGAGTGATGCATCCAAAGTCAGTATGTGCTCCAATTCCCCGGTTCAATTTCTCATCGGTATCCTGCGGCTGCGCCGGATAGTGTAGGTATCGCATTGTTGCGACAGCTCCGTCTGTGAGAGAATCAAAGAAGGTTGATTCAACACCCAATGTTTGAGCCAGGACTCCCAAAACATCCTTTGCAAGATCGAATGTAGCGTGGTAGTATTCCATAGTTGTTTCCTGGAATTCCTCCTTGTTGGGAACTGTAGGTGGCCATTGGTTGGGGCCACTGTTCAACTTCTTCTCCAAATAGTAAGGGTGGTCTTCGGGTATTTCCTCGCCAATGTACAAGCCCTCTTTCAGCTCGGGGCCGGTGCCCACTTCTAACATTTGCGATCGGAGGAGTTCGTAGCCTCTGTTGAATGTATTGAGGTCTATCCGGTTAGCAGAATTCGCGAGGATTAGGTAAGGATCTTACTCTTGTCAACTTTCAATTTCTCTTCCAGCGGGAGATCGAAGAAGCGCCTAGAGCAATCCATGACGCGGCGCTGCAAGTCCAGCGGGACGCGGTGGCCGGTGATCTGGAAAAAGCCGTTGTAATGGCAACATTTGCGAATCTCTTCGATCAACTTGGTTTTCGCATCGCTATCCTTTCCATAGAATGGAGAGAAATCCAAGATGGGCGGACCTGCGGGCAGAGACATTTTGGTGAACAAATTGATGAGCTGTGCTTGTGTTTGCTTGTATAGATCGCGTTGCCTTCAATATATTTCCTCGGAATTCAAAAAGAGTCACCCCAAGTCGTTTGACCCTCGCAGAGAAGTCCGACACCTCAACTCCAACTAATCCGGCTAATCCAGCTCGAGCTGGAGCTCTAGCATTTGCCATGAAGAATGGGGGTAGGGGCTTGGATGCACCAAGAATGGGGTCAACGGTTGATTAAGCTGCGATAAGGGCCCGTGGGCGTGCGGGGAAGATATGGGGATAACAAAGAACAAAAGTACAATTTATATCCTATCTGGGGCATATGGAGATATGGGATTGGTCATATTTGGACATGGCTTGTTGTACTGTTGTACTACGTCTGTGAACGTGAACATCAAGGGGTTGGAATGCTATATGAGGAGATGTTGCTCAGTATAAGAACCCGGTCAATTGACCTCCGCGCTATCTATTTGGAAATGAGCAGTTCAACAATCTATTATAATGTCTGAATTAAAGTCCGCCACAATGGCAAAGATTCTCGACGCTGAAGTAAACGTCGGCCAAAGCACTACGTATATAGACCCCGAGGCCGAGAGGTCCTATGTTAGGAAGATTGATTTCATTGTGCTTCCAACGCTATGCTTGGTGAGTTCTCAAACATGATAGACCAGGATATATAAAATATTTGTTAACTTCGAGGCTTGTTCTATCGCGCAGATGTACTTTTTTGACTGCATGGATCGGGTAAGTGCTTAGACAAAGGCATTATTTTTTTCGAATCGTGCTTACCATCATCCCAGAGCAATTTGGCAAATGCAAAGACAGATGGCCTTGAAAAGGACTTGAATCTGAAGGGAAATGACTATTCTCTATTGATCCTCCTGTTCTATATCCCCTTTGGGTTGTTCGATCTGCCATGGAATCTTTTGATAAAGAGATTTTCAGGAAGAATTATGCTGTCTATTAGTGAGATTCTTCAGCCCTTTCACGATACTCATGAGATTAGCTGACATATATGAAAGTGTCTATTGTGTGGGGAGTTCTAGCACTCTGTCAATGCGCCGCTAAAGATTTTGGTTCTCTGCTTGCAATTCGCATCATCTTGGGTGTTTTCGAAGCTGGTTTCTTTGCCGGAGCTACCTTCTACCTCACGTTGTTTTATACGCGTGGAGAAATGGGATTCCGCCTGGCTATTATGCAGTCATTTGCAGTTCTGGCGTCTGCCTTTAGTGGGCTTATCTCCTTTGGGGCATTCCAGATAAATGACCCGGCAGTCAAAGGATGGCAGTGGCTGTTTATTATTGAGGGTTCGATGACACTACTCACCGGAGCTGTAGCATTCTTTCTGCTTCCAGATGGGGCACAGAAAGCGTGGTTTTTGAGTGACAGAGAGAGGGCAGCAGCGACGGTACGTCTGCTTCGGGATACTTCGTCGGAGGTGGATACCCCATTTAATCTCAAGTCTGCCTTTGAATCGTGGAGCGACTGGAAATTCCCAGTGTGGTGTCTGATTACGTTCACATACCCTGTTGCCTATGCAACTGCAATGAATTTCTTCCCTTTGGTGAGCATCGAACCCCATATTGTCGAGGGTTGACTGACAATAGCAGATTGTTCAACGATTGGGGTACTCTGTCATTAAGACTAATCTCTGGACGGTGGCACCTAATCTCGTCGGAGCAGTATTCCTGCTATGCGTGGCGAAGTCATCCGACTATTTCCGCGAAAGAACGCTCCATATTGTCTTTTCTTTGGTAGTATCATTGGTCGGCATGATCATATTAATTGCGATTGACGTTCAGAGCAACAAGGGGGTAGCGTACTTTGCTTGTTTCCTAATGGCAGCAGGGTCATATATTCCATCGTGTCTCGTTCACGCATGGCACAACAATAACAACGTACACGAGAACTCGCGAGCTGCCAATACGGGCTTTTTTGTGGGACTGGGCAATTTCGCTGGAGTATTGAGCGCTGGGACATTCCGAACTCAATATGCACCAAAGTTAGAAACTCCGCTCTCCTGTGAAGAGCAATCACTAACTGAATAGATATCTACCAACTCTCATCGCAACTTGTTGTTGCAATGCCGTCTGCATCGTGCTTGTTCTCGGATTGGGATGCTGGATGCGTATGGAGAATCATCACCGAGACAGCAAACAGGGACTAAGACTGAGAGAGAATGAGACTGATACTAGTCATTTCAAGGAGGGCGAAAAGAGTGCAGAGTGGAGATACTTCCCTTAACATCTTCGTATCGTCTATAACATTGCAAACTATCCCTAGCTGAGAGAAATCCATGTTTTGACATAATTTTGTCATCCATTTATCCAGGCGTAGTTTGTCTATCTTGGGTTATATATATCGCAGTTCTTTGTGTGGTTTATACCTTTTAACGCGTGCGTATGTTGTACATATTATAGTGAGATGCCCGACATCTTTACACCCTTAACTTGTATTGTTATTCTCATTTCTGGCTGTACCTTTATAGCTAATTGTTACTTTTCTATTTCCAACCCCGTAAAAAAAAAAAGAAAAGAAAAGAAAGAAAAAAAAACCAGCAGATAAATCGGATTACGAAGTCTTGCATCATCAAGAACAGAGGCTGCAGGCGTGATCAATTACCGTTGTCTGATCTAGATTAATAGTTGATGCCATGAGCTCCATACTATAGCATCTTACGATGTCCCCTGGGATATTTGGAGAACACCCCCAACCTCCGCGGTGTCCCAGCCCTAGTGTCACATCCAAGGGCTCTAAGTGGCCGACACATCCATTGGCGCTAAATACTCTCGATAAGGCCTTTGCATATCTCATTAAAATCATACCAATCAGCCATTAGCGTGATGTAGTCCCCGCATTCTTATCAGTAGACATCGGGGTTTACTCCGAGGAAATTATTGGCAAAAAGCATTGAAGTAGGCAGCCAAACCTCGTTACGCACATTAGCACCTTAACCATGAAAAATCAGGAAAAACACCCCTGTCAGCACCCAGGTTGCACTAAAAGCTTCACGCGCGCAGAGCACCTGCGTCGCCATGCGCTCAACCACGAGCAGGCTCGAAATGGGTATACCTGCGAGCGTTGTTCTGTTCACTTTCAACGCTCAGATTTGCTAGGTAAGAAGAGCTCGGTTCGATGGTTAGTATGGGGCTGATATGTGTTCAGCACGACATATGGAGCGACACGAGAAACGAGATCTTGAAGCTGGAGGCCCTGGGCAGGGAACGTTGAAGACGAGAAAAAGAACGCGGAGAGCTGAGGATGGTTCTATTATTGTTCGTCCTTCGCAGCGACAGTTGAGAACTGCGGCTGCAACTCGATCCCCTATTTCAGCGAATAGTTCCAGTCAGGAACCAGAATTGCGAGAGGAGTACCTCCACGATGGTGTCCCCCTGTCACCACCCGGCTCAGGCACTGACCCAACTTCAATTTCTATGGATGATACAGATCCTTTCCTGGCTTCTTTAGTGCCAGCTGGGCCCTTTGAGCAATATGTTGAGCCGATGCCTGGACAGTTCGATGCAGCGGATGGGTCTTTTGGTGTCGAGCTGGACGGGATAGGGGATTATTTTGGAATGGACACTGGTATGCATGACTCCAAGTGATCGCTCATAATCTGTATACTAATTGCAGCAGCAACCGACTTCAACCTCCCATTTGCAGCAACTTCTAACTACAATTGGCTGTTCGATGTTTCCTCGCTCGATGATGCTTTCCATCAATTCAACCTCCCGCTTGGATTCGACACAGCGCCCATTTTGGGACAATTCGATTCGAATCCTGCAGAGGCGATGGAAAAATATGATGGTCCATCGGCCTTGCTCATAGCGTCAATCATGGACAGAAGCGAAGCATTTGGAGAAACCAACTCCCCCGCAGTACCCAGTCTCCCAGACCTGGACTGGATGTCTGGTGCGGCGACACTAGATCCCAACCCTCGAACAAATCTACCGATAATATCCAAAGAAGTGCGAAAGGAGATTCTAGCAATAGTGGCACACGCACATCCGACAAGTATCGATGGACACCCCATGGTCCTTGACTCGCCACTTCTGACACTCCCTGCGCTTCAGTCATACTGCGATATGTTCTTCGATCGGTTCAACACGACCTACCCACTGATCCACCAGCATACATTTGATCCAAGCAATGCACAACCAGTTTTCCTCGCATCGATCCTCTTTATGGGTGCGACATACGGCTCGCGTGAGGCCCATCAATTGGCCGTGGAGGTCCATGATGTCCTGCGAAGCCAGCTACTCTGCCACCCGGATTTCTCGCCACAAGCTGACCTGTGGGTTCTGCAGACCATGCTTTTGATAGACTGTTTTGGTAAGATGCGGGCTGGACCAAAGCAGCGCGAGCGCGCACAGCTGTTCCACTGCGTACTTATTAAAATGATCAGGCGTAGCAACTGCTGTGGTATACGCGACTTGTCGAATTTGAATCAGTCCGGGGATTTGGATCAACTCTGGCGACAGGCTATGGAGGAAGAACAGCGTAAGAGGGTGGCCATACATTGCTTTATGTGGGATACGCAGCACGCAGTGCTATTCTCCCAGTCGCTGTGTATGTCTGCCTTCGAGATCAGATCTTCATTACCGTGTGGTCCTGCAGTGTGGGATGCATCTTCTGCCCGAGAGTGGTCGCAACATGCCTTCTGCGAAGAGAATCGCCCCTTCCTTACTGTTCTGAAAGGATACATCACACCGGCGGCTGTTACGAGACCTCGAGATCTGAATGTCTTTGCCCGAATAGTCGTGCTACACGGATTAATGTCTGTATCTGCGGATCTGAGACGTCGCGATCAAACAACCCTGCGGTCAGAGACCCCAGAGCGTGTCGGAGCTTGGACACCGCGCATGGGTCGGTCCTATGATCTGTGGAAAGTCGACTTCGATGCCGATTGTCTTGCCATTAAACTCGCTCAAACTGCTAGTCCTCGGCAATTCACAGGGCTCAAAATCTCTGGTTATGCCCTTTATCATGCAGCGTACTTGGCGTTGAATGTCGAGGTTCTTGATTTGCAGATCGTTGCTGGTGCGTGCCAGATCCTGGGTCGTATAGTAACTGAGGCTGACCAGGCACGGTCGCTGCGGAATATTACGAGATGGCTTCAGGAGGAATCCGGACCATCCTGTACGACTGCGCGACAAGCCGCATCTTTACTCCAAGACGCCGTTTTGAGTCTTCATGACTGGGACCAGGCTGATTCCTTCCACTTCCCCTGGTGTTTGTATCTCTGCACGTTGGCCTGTTGGGTTTTCCATCGTGGGCCCAATCTCGCCTCTGATGAGAACAGGGTCAACACCGATCTTTCCTCATTGATCGTAATGCTAACCAATTGTCCCAGTTTACCGGAGCTAGCGGTGTTATCTGGAAAATACTGCCCCCGCCCTCTCGCAGCGGCTATGGCTAAACAACTAGCCACAGTACGATGGGCCGTTGTTCACGATGCTATGAAAGTTTTGATGAGATTGTCATGATATAGTTGTTCTATTTGATAGTCAATATGTAGTTTATCCAATCCGACATGTTGATCTGAACAAATGGGCACTATCTATGTCCATATCTATTTGGTATAGAAAGGATAATCGGTATAACCCTTCTCCGCAGGATCAGCACCATAGAATGTCGTGCGATCATAAGGAGTTAAAGGCAAACCATCCTTCAACCGACGTGGCAGATCAGGGTTTGAGATGAAATAACGACCAAACACGACAGCATCTGCTCCACCAGTCGCAACCTTAGAACCCGCATTTTCAGCGTTGAAGCTTCCAGCTGCCAGGAGAGAGATCCCTGACTTCTTCAGTGTCGGCCGGAACACGTCCAGTGACGGCTTATCCGAGGCCAGGGAGTCAATCTTCGCCGCTTCATCCAGGACCTCGTCGAAGCGAGGCTCGACCATATGCACGTATGCGGGTCGCGATTCCTCTGGCAACCCGGCAATCAGCGAACACAGCGTGAGCCAGTTGGCGTTGGGATTGGAATCCCGTGTATCCTGGAAATAATTGTAGGGCGACAGCCGGATGCCGACGCGGTCGGCTCCAATTTCGGCACTGACGGCTTGGAGGACTTCGAGGATGATGCGAGATCGCTTTTCGATGCTGCCACCGTATTCGTCGGTGCGGGTATTAACATTGTCGTGGAGGAATTGGTCAAGGAGATATCCATTGGCACCTGCTTTGTTAGTTATAGCACATGAATAAGACCGGAAGGGCTTTTACCGTGAACCTCGATGCCATCGAATCCGGCCTCGCGAGCTCGCTTCGCTGCACCAACGTATTCCTTTATTGTATCTTGGATTTCCTCGATAGTCATGGCACGGGGTGGTGAAGCAGCGTACTCAGACCCATCAAGTGCGTTTCCGCTAATTGGGATCTCACTGGCCCCAAGAACTTCCTTTCCTTCAATGAAGGAGGAAACAGTGGCGCGACCAACGTGCCACAATTGACAGTATATATAACCACCCTTAGCATGCACTGCATCGGTCACTTTCTTCCAGCCAGCGGTCTGCGAGGAAGTAAAGATACCAGGCACACCTGGGTATCCAGCAGCCTGACAATCGTTAGTTCCACAAACCAATCAAAACTAGTCAAACGGATGAAAATTCCACATACATGTCTGCTAATTGGAGTAGCTTCGGTCAACATAAACCCTCCCTCCGATGCTCGCTGCGAGTAGTATTCGACGTTAAGCTCATTGGGAACATAAACACCCTCAGACTCCTTGCCCGCTCTCATGCGTGTCAAGGGTGCCAAAACGACGCGGTGATTAAGAGTGAGAGCGCCCAGATGGACAGACTCGAACAAAGGATCGGTGATTGCGATTGAGCCCATTTTGCAAGGATATATTGATTTTGTGATTCGCTTAATTTGGCTTTGGATAGGACGATATATATAGTTCGAAGGGGTAATGGAATGCCATTTTTGGCGTTTACATTTTTTACTTTTCCACTGAAGGTGGGATCGTTGAGTTTCTCGAATAGTGGGATGAGGGTTGAGGGTGTGGTGATCGACAATCAAGGAAGCAGATTAACCCCCACTATGAGATGAGCTCCCCCATCCTCGAACATATGTCTCCACTTCCATTTTGGGATGCAGATCCTGTTGATTGTGAGAAATCTGGGGTTTATGCGATGGGATTGCTAATTTCTTTCTGTGAACTTGTCATTTTTGTAGTATCGATATCAACTATGGATATACAAGTAAATACCAGGCATTCAAAAGACGTTGTTCGAAATGTATATCTGCATGCTAAACAGTATATATATTAAGTACTACTACAGAAATATACGAATAGGAACAATGCGCTTGTTTGAACCATATTCTTTGAAGAAAAAAATCTCCAAAAAAACAGAAAAAAAAGTGGGATTTAAAAGAAAATATCATTAGCATCATCTTACAGATTGGATCCAAAGAAATAAAAACGTAGTTATTCAATCTGTAACTAATTTCATTTGTCTTATAATTTCTAAATACACATTCAACGAAGTACTTCCATCAGATATTACACCATGAAAGAGAAATAATCCTGCAACCATTGCCCGATGACACCTACTTGTTCGGCATCCCAAGTATCAATAGCTCCAATATATCCATCGGGCCTCACAACAGCAATTCCAATCTTCTCCTTGTTCAAATTGCCAAACCACTTCTCCGTAGAACTTGGTTCTCCAACATTGTCAACATACAAAGTCCACCGACTAGTCTGCAGTATCTCCGGTAGATCGGCAATCTCAAACTCGGACTGAGCAGCCTGCGTGACCAGTGCAAATGTAAAAGCATTGGAGACAGCCGTGTAACGCTGAGCTTGAATGAATCCATCTGAGGGGGAATTTCCCCTGGGATGCTTCGCATATGACTTATCTGCTGTCATGTTGACACCAGCAAGAATAGACTGCAATTGTTGACAGATATTATCAAGTGATGCCTGCGAGCGGGAAACATCCGGTACGAAAATATAAATTTTGAATTGACCCAAAAGAGGAATATCCAACTGAATATCGACCGGGTTGGCATCTATATAGCGGGTAACTTTAGCTGGGACTTGGAGCATTCCAGGTTGGAGACGAGATGTGGTGGCTGGAGCTTGTGTCAAGATTCCTGGAGCATATTCGGCTCCGAGACCGGATATGAATCGAATGTTCTCGTCGAAGTTCTTGGCTAGTTCTGCGTCGCCTGCCGCGAAGGCTTTGCAGTGCTCCACGTCGAAATTGATAAGGTCGTATGCTATCTTTTGTCTTTCTTCTTCGTAGGTCTGCAGTAAGGATGGTTTCGCCAGTCCTCGGGCTAGGAGGTTGAGCTTCCATGCGAGGTTGAAGCTATCGTGCATACTTGTGTTAGCACCTTGGGCTGCAAGAGCTGAGTGACAGTGGCCGGCCTGTATATCAGTTAATCTAGGGGCAAGGCTAATTCCAAATATAGTGCAACTTACATCGCCTGCAATAAATATCTGTGCTTCTGAGTCCATGAAGCGTTTCGCAACCCGTTGGCCCACAACATATGTTCCGAACCACTCGACTGTCTTCCACTCTAGTTTGAATGGATGCATTGCCTCTCTGGCACGGCTCATGACATATTCAGTGGTGGCTTTTGATTTTTCCACTCGCTCTCCATCGGTGGAACTCAACTCAACGTATAATCGAGTCATACCTTTTTCACGTGGAATCCACAAAATCGATCCAGCAGAATGAGACCGTAACGCGACTTTGCTCCATAGATCAGGGAAGTCGGTATCAATCACGCCTACATTATCAGCCAAAATCTCTCCCCAGATACGGGAAACACATACCATCCAGCACTCCCCATGCCGCGTTTGTTAATTCTCCCTCAAGCTCAGCATCCGGAATGAACGATCTGACTTTAGATCTAGCTCCATCGCACCCAACCAAGTAATCCGCTCTGATTTTGCAAGGAGTGTTTGTAGTAACATCCTCATATAAAATATCCAATTGTCTTGTTCCATGCACACGCGCACAAGATACGAACTTGCTATTGCGAGTGACGAACACCCCCCGCGCCTCCATATCATCGATCATGACCTCCTCGACCATCCCTTGGTGGGCTAGCAAGATGTATGGATCGGAGGCACCGACATGCTCGGGGTAGTGGGTTTTGCGACCAGTGCGTTTAAGGGACTCGTCGGCGGTTGATTCCTAGTATTTTTTTAGCCAGATCCAACGCCAGCAATTGATTTGAAACATACCCAGAAGGAAATATCGTAAACCCGAGCTCCATTCTTCATTAACGGGTCCGCCAGCCCAAGTTGTCTGAATGTCTCGATGGTCTTGGGTTGCATTCCATCCGCCTTGCCTGTGGATGTCTTGTCGGGACGATCATCCAGAATCACCACGGCGATTCCAAAGCGAACAAGATTACATCTTCGAAGCTGTTAATATCTCGTCAATTGCAGAAGACAAAGCTTGACATACGCTAACATCAACCCCGAGGGTCCCGCGCCCACCACCACAACAGTAGTGGTAGCATCGACAGGGCCAATTCTGTATCCTTCGTGGTCTGCGCTTGGTGACATTACTGAAATTGAATTTGTTGTTTGACTTGATAAAACTCTTGATTCTTTTCTATCATCTCTATTTATTGAATTGTTCAAATCGATGCGGGGGAAAACCCCCACTCTTCACAGGTGTTTATCACCATCGTGTCACCCCACCGTCCACAACAATGTCCGACCCGGTCATGTACGAACTCGCGTCACTTGCGAGGAATACACACGCTCCCATGATATCTTCTGGTTCAGCAATACGACCGTTCATGGCTTCGGACTTCCAGCCGTCGAGGAGATGGGGGAACTGGTCATTAGCGCATATCGGAGTACTTTGCTTGGGTGGGAGCTTACTGAAGCTGTCATCTCTGTCTTCACGAATCCCGGGGAGATGGAATTGACTCGAATACCCTGTCACGCTGAGTTAATAGCGTTCCTTAGAAGTCGGTTTGCGATGCGATGAACTCACATATTCGGCCACTTCTTTTGCGATCGCAGGACACATCGATCTGACCGCGCCTTTCGTGCCACAATAGGCGGAACACAGCTGGCTGCGCACAGCGATATGGCTTGCCATACTGGCCACTAAAATAATGCTGCCATGTTTTGTCTTGTTCGCAATCATCTGCTTAGCTGCGAGCTGGGCAGTGAAGTAAAGACCGAGTACGTTGATAGATAGTAGATCCTGATGATCCTTGTAGGTAAATTCGAGGAATGGGAGGTGGCGGTTAATGCCGGCGCATGGAACGCAGATATCAAGAGCATTATCAAAATCTTTTTGAAAGCTGGCGAAGCCTTCTTCCAATGATTCCTGAGATGAGACGTCGACCCTGCTGTTGTTAGTGACTGAACCCCCAAATGAATAATATTGAATACACCCACTTGTAATACGCACTTCGGACACCGCAGTCCTTCTCAATTGCATGGAATCCTTCCTCGGGTGGAACAACATCAAACACAGCTACATCAGCGCCAGCCTCGGCGAGCCCCCGCGCAAAGGCCAGCCCACAACCCCGAGCACCACCAGTTACTAGTGCCGTGCGCCCTTTCAAAGAAAACTTACTCGGTTAAGTCAGATCCTCAAGGACAGGTGGGAGCACTCACTCTCAACATATCGTAGTATAGCTGAATACCCGTTTTTCTGTGTAGTGAAGCCCTTTCCCCTCAGACATTCCGGCCTTTTAAGCTATCAGATAGCGGCATACCTAGACTAAGCTAACCCCCATCTTTGTCCATAGTTGGAATCGAGTCGAGTAAAGATGGAGGAACCATGTTCGATGTGCCTATCTATCATAAGTAGTCCTGTACCACATAATATTGGACAGTATTCAACAATCGAAACATCCCTCATCTTGGTTCCGTTACACACCCGTCACAATGGCCCCTCAAATCCGCATCAAAGAGCAAGACGTCCGCTTTTCGTCATGCCAACTAAAAGTGGTCATTGTCGGCGCAGGTCTTGCAGGACTTGGGTCCGCAATCAGTTGCGCGCTCGCTGGGCATGAAGTCCAGGTTCTCGAATCAACACGGGAAATCAAAGAGGTCGGCGCCGGCATCCAGGTTCTACCCAACAGCTCGCGTGTACTCCAGCATTGGGGTCTTGAAAAGGCTCTGACGCCACACATGACCGTTCCTCGAGTTTGCAACTTCCTTGGATGGAAGGGCAATCATATTTCGTCCTTGGACTTCCACGCATCGGAGAGGAACTACCCGGGAACTTGGTATCGCGACTTCCACCGCGCGGATTTGCAACAATGTCTGGTTAGGAGAGCCCTCGAGTTGGGGGTTAATATTACCTGCAATGCTCGTGTGGCAGATGTGACCGTGAGCGAAGATGGGACCACAGCTACTGCCAACGCGGTGGATGGGAGGCAATGGATTGGAGACCTTGTCATTGGGGCGGATGGAGTGTTTGGGAAATTAACGGAAGGATTGCTGGGTCGAGTCGACCCTCCGGTGAAGACTGGAGATCTCGCATACCGCTTGCTGTTGTCAACGGAGGAGATGCGGAAGGACCCTGATCTTGCAGAATTGGTGACAGATCCCCAGGTCAACTACTGGTTAGGTCCAGATGCTCACGCAGGTATGCCTTTCTCTTCATCCCATGGGTTCATTGCTAATCCTGTAGTGAACTATGTGCTTCGAGGCGGAGAGTTGTTCAACATGGTACTACTCGTTCCCGACGATATCCCAGAGGAATCTTTGGCATCGACTATTGAAGGAAATGTGGAAGAGATGTGTGCTTTTTTCAAAGACTGGGATCCTCGGTACATTGTATACTTCCCTTCAACCGCGAGTACATACTGACTACCACAGCATCCCCAAACTTTTGAAGCTTTGTGAGTCTGTTCAGAAATGGCGACTTTGTATCCGATTCGGAGACTTTGATTGGACTCACCCCTCCGGGGCATTTGTGATGCTAGGCGATGCAGTCCACGCTACACTGCCGTATTTGGCCTCTGGGTATGATTCTCTTCGGTGTTCAATTTCCCGTTCGCTAAGAGTTGTAGTGCTGGAATGTCCTTCGAGGATGGAGCAGTTCTAGGCGAATGTCTCTCCCGACTCCCAAACAGCCCCGGCATCTCCAAGACCTCAGCCGAGTTCCTGACTGCCAAGCAACAAGCCCTTGCTATCTTCCAGGAGTGTCGCAAACAGCGAACGAAGATGATTGTGGAGAGGGGAAATATCCAACAATACCTCTATCACCTCCATGACGGCGCGGAACAGCAAGAAAGAGATCGCAAGATGCAGATGATTCCCACGCCCGAGGGAGAAGCATTGGCTTGGCGAGACCCCGGCCTAGCACCTAAATTGCTGGGATATGATCACATCGCAGACGTACGTATCCCTTTCTCTGGCTCTGGAATTCACTGACTGTACTCAGGTTGATCGACGGTGGGGTAAATCAATAGGAACTAGCGTTATTGAGTCGAGACTATAGATATTTGCAATTACCCATTCTAATCACTGGAACCAGAATCGGCGACATCAACTTATAATTCCCAAAGTCCCCTTCATTTCTCACTTAAACACATAAAATTAGTCCTTGACCATCATGAGCAACCCTTGGTTGAGATTTACTGTATTTGGGGTCGTTTTGATCCGGGGTCAGCGTTCGGTGTGCTGACCCCGACTCCTCCATGCCAGAGAAGGGGCAAATAACCACAGCCGATATATACTATGTTTCTATATTAGTTTTTCAGATAAGTTCTCATATCACCGAATATCGGAGGTGGCATAAGGGTAGTGGAGTGCGAGGGTGTCCTTTTGAAACAATGCGCAGGCGGCCGTGGACAGTCCCAACGGAGGTACACAGGTTTCCTCGTAGGAGAGGGTATCCGGGATTGGCAATGCCATGTTCGCACACACCACCGTATAATTCTGAAATTAACCCTCGGAATTCTTGTTGACGGTGGGATCCATCGAGAGTGCGTCGCGCAGGGCGCGGTCACCGGGCTTGAAGAGTGTAACTCCCGAGCGAAATTCGACAACCTCGCCGGTAAGGTCGTTGCCGAGAACAAATGGGTATTTGATCCATGCGAACATCGTGTCTCCGACAAGCTATTTGGACCATTTTACCGGCTTCATAGCAGACGCACCATTCTTGATGACGAGTTCGTTGGTTGCAGGAGAATTGTAGGGGGCGGTTTTAACCTCGAGTGGTCGTACAGATTTGGCTATTAACCAGGCTGTTCGATTGGATGGCACAGTTTACGTGTCCGGAGTCTGGTGGAGCCACAGGTCGGTGCCGAATCCCGATCCAAACCACTGCCATCAGCTCGACTAGGAACGTCATAGTTGATCTACGCTTTTGTTCCTCGCGCACCATAAGTTGATATGACTCTTGGTCTTGATTCAGTATGTGAGTATAGCATAACACAGGTGTGACATGTATGGTCTGCCCTATGTCCACTCAAACCATATTATCCCATGAGGATAATATATATGCCTTAAGCGCTATGTACGGTCCTTTCCATGCTACACGGCGTGGTTCGGATATTTTGTTACCAGCATGGCCCGGTAGACGGGACTCTGGTAGACTCATACTGCCTGCAACTTCGACTTTCCGGCCTTTCTGCTAGACTCAAGGGCAGCAGACAAGCCAAACTGGGAAGCGATTCCATTGACACGATGAGTTGAGTTCAAATTCTTGACAACCAGAATTTGGAAACAAGTGGCGCTCCCTTGGCGAGAAGCGATGACTGACCAGGCTAGGAAGAGCTCCCAAATCTATTGAAGATTAGATAAAGATTGGATTCACATGTAGGAAGAATCTTACTCTGAACCATCTTTGGCCATATTTGGCCTTGATTGTATCGGTATTGCCGATCCAGTTACGGTACCATCTCCAAAGTGTTCCGGAATAGTGGACCCCGACGGTGTCAACACTATTTATATTCATGTTTAGTCCCGCCCAACAGTTTGAATGCGCGTGTAGGACTCACCCTTTTATTTCAAATCCAGCTCGCTCCAGGGACCTCACGTAATTCCAAAGAGGCGTAGAAGCGTCTGCGCCACGGAAGATGTATTTGTTCAAATACAACCCCCAGACGAAATCCTCATACTGCCATGCCTGCCGGAGACCAGACAGCTGCACATACATGGCACCGTCATCTTGCAGCATATCATAGCATTGGCGGAAGAAGCCGGTCAATTTCCGGATACCAACATGCTCACCCATCTCCAGCTGCGTGATCTTATCATACTTCATATGGGGAATGTCGCGGTAGTCCATGCAGAGGATACGGCTTTGGGCCTCCGGGATACCAGCCTTTCGGAGAGCGTCATTTCCCCAAGCGGTCTGGTGTCGTGCAATAGTGAGACCGGTCACATTTGCTCCGTAGTTGAGACTCGCGAACCTCGCCAATGTTCCCCATCCACAGCCGATATCCAGCATTGTTTCGCCTTTCTTGAGTGCGAGCTTCTCGCAAACAATCGCCATCTTGTTATCCTGCATTTCTTCCAGTGTTTCCTCTCGCTCTGTGTCGGATATGATACCGGAAGTATAGATCATGCGAGGACCGAGGAACCAGGCGTAGTGATCGTTGCCGCGGTCGTAGTTTGGACGGATCTGCTCTTCATCCTGGGACTTAGTATGAAACAACACATCCCTTGCGAAGGTCAGGAAAATGAATTTGAACAGGTCCCAGGTAAATCCGAAGTGTGCCCAATCGTGTCGATATTCCATAATGTCCAAACAATCTCCGTTAAAATCCACTGCGCCATTCAGGTACAATTCACAAAAGGTTTGCATAGGGACGCGTTTTCGTCCATGCCATTTCGCACGATCAGCCTCGTTTTTGAATGTCACATAGTGCTCTATGGGTCGACCCGGCAGTTTCACCTTGTCATTGATGCGAGGACTAGAGGTAGATTTCCAAGCCCAGAAACCAATGAGGACCGGCAAACCAGTAATGAGACCGAGGAATAGTGCCGTTTTCACGCCTCTGCCCAGTATGTAGGCTAGGAGAGCTGGAACCCCCGCGAGGGCGCTGATCAATACGCGATTAGAAAAGCTCTCATTGCCAGCACCTTCCGCCGGTAAAGGAGGATTGTGGATGGCAGGTGACTACGGACGTTAGCGATTGATTGGGCAAGGTTAGGATTATTGATAGACTGACATTTGTCAGTGGAATTCCACAGCTTTCACCTGTTCCGAAAGCCGAGGGCTTGGGTACCGGTGTCTGTATGAACTCAATGTCACTGTCAAGGGTGACATTGTTTGTTTCTTTATGAGCCATGCTAGGCACTTTGATACATCTGCTTTGCTGCAATTGATGAGAAACAATTGAAGTCAGTTGGAAAAGCTCAGAAACAATCCCCAAGGGGCTTGTTTCGTCATAGGAACCCGCCCCCTGTATAGAAACCTTGAACCCTGTCGCTTCCCGCGGGTTCCGAAGGCACCGGTCAAAATGGTGAAGACGATGGAGAATGCATATCCCGTACTGAAACAAGGGTGGTCCCCTTCGGGTCCCGCGGACTCCGATGATATATATAGCAACGCCAACCTCCTTAATTTGTACATTTGATTCCAACTCTTCTTGCAGGACCCATGGATTCAATACACGAAATTAACACACATGACTTTGAAAATAAGAACAACGGGCACACTGTTTTTCCTTCACTTTCACTGGCTGCTTGGGGTATGTCTACCGCTGGCCTCAATTTCTCTATGTGATGTAATTATTGTAATATTTTATATATTATTGAGCTGTAAACTTCTTTATCAACGACAACGACGAAACACTGACCTTGAATCAAAGGTCACACCACTAGCAGTTTTGGTACTATTAGCCCACCCGTGGACGTCTGTAGAAAAATTTCTACGACCTTATTATAGCTTAATGTTAATTGAAAAAGCACTTGTCACAGAGATCCGAAACTGAGTTTGTAGGTATTGTGTATAAGTTTACAGCTGAGCATCCTGAACATGTATCTAGACAGCTGAAAAGACCGGTGGAAGATGTTAAGGTGCCGACACAATCATGCTGTCACAAGCCTGGTGGAGATTGACTCCAGCGGACGCAGCATCATAAGTCATGATCATGACTTTCAAGTCCCTGGATCATTGAACTTGTTAATAAGCATTTTGATCCAGAGTAGATAAGCTGGCATGTAGAGTTTGAACACCAACAAGGAGGTTCGTCAAGCTCCATGAACCAAGCGGTGACAAAAGGACAATTCAACAATGAGAGGTTTTTGATGGCACCACTTGGTGCTATCCTAATGTTCTAGGATTTTCCAACTTGATTATTTGTAGAACTACATGGGGGAAAGGAGAAGTCAAAAAAATCACCTTCAGAAGTTGCTCGGATTTCTTCAACTTGGGGTGAGGAATGTCTTTACAGACACGGTAAAAGTGCTCTGATCGAGCCCCAGCTTTGCTCCATTCATCAGTTTGACCGGTCTTGGTATCGGAGCTTGCTTTCTCACAGTAATCATCAAATCCTGCCAACAAGGCTGAACACGTTGCCATTTCAAGATGGCGTAAATGACGTGTGCGGGCACCGCATCGTTGCCGATTGATTTTTTTTGCTCGCAGTTGTAATAGAGATTGTGACTTCTTTCCCTTCCCCTTCACCCTTGCTCGCATTCTGACCAGGACTGTATTCCTTCACGTAATCACTGCAAGGCACATATGTCATTAACAGGGCAAGGTCACAGGTTATGATAATCAATTTACATGGCAGAATGTAATGCCATGTTAAGGTGTATGTCTGCCTAAGGCGCCCACCCCATCAAGTCATTTAGGGGCGAGTATGACCAGTTCGGGTTTATAAATGAATTTCTCGATGCAAAAATATCACTGTGGACGGCATTCACAACCGAAACAGAATTCAGGGCACACCGAAAAGCCATTATATATCAGCCGAGTGTCGATTAGTGATGGATTGTTGGAGTAGGCTCCTCCGGTTTCTACTGCAATCCGAAATCTTCGAGAAACACGACTACGTCATCTACACAAAATAAGGTGCCAACGAAACTAATAGCAATAGCAAGTAAAGGATTAGTTCTGATACGGTAACGTATATCATGACATACATAATCTAGAACATGACGTAATATGCTATTGACTTGAAATAACTGCAGTTTTGACTCAAGCATCATATGTGCGTAATCTGCCCCGGCGTTTCGTTCATTGCAATTTCACAATCCCAAACTAATATCTTCTCCTTAACATCCCTAAGGTGTCTCTAACTACCATTAGAAGTATGGTAACAGAGCTTCACCCCGTTCTGGGGTTTCCAATGTCAACGCAAACTGTCTCCGTTTCCTTGATTGATTGGCACAACGTCTCCCTGCATCGCTCGAATTTCAAGTTCTCGCCATGAGCAATATAATATGCTAATGTTCTCCAGTGGTGCTCGCCTCGATCTTCCAGCAGAACAGTTCTTATCTCCAAATATAGATGGCCATGAGCGCCTTCGAATCCCTTCTTATTCCTTTCTAATAACCCACCCATCAAAAGGTCGGGTACTGTTTGATCTGTCTCTGCGGAAGGACTTTCAGAATCTCGCCCCAGTCATGACGAATCGTATAAACAATCCAAGTGTGGGGTGGAGAATGGAAGTGCCTCAGGACGTGCCCGACATACTGGTCGCGAATGGAATTGAACTACACGAAATCAAATCGATATTTTGGTCTCATCAACACTTTGATCATATTGGGGATCCATCCAAATTTCCCAGCAACACGGAGTTGGTTGTCGGGCCGGGATTCACGGAGGCATATACCTACCCCAGGGTATCCGGATAATCCGGAGTCACCGGTGAAATCGGCTGATTTGAAGGGGCGTCGTGTAAATGAACTTGATTTTGACAATTCTAAAGAGTCCATCTCCATTGGACGCTTCAAAGCTTTTGACTGGTTTGAAGACGGGAGCTTCTATTTATTGGATGTTCCGGGTCATTCCGCCGGTCTTATCTGTGGCTTTGCTCGTGTAAAGCCTGACTCTTTCATCTTAATGGGTGGGGTGAGTAGTGATTGATGTCTTTATTACAATAGCGGTGCTGACAGATATCAGGATTGTGCCCATCACCCCGGGGAATTTCGCCCGTCCAACATTGCCCCCGTTCCTAAAGATCTTATCCCATTGCATGTAGCAGTACATGCGAAACAGGCGTCCGTGTGCCCCGGGAGCATCACTGAAAAAATCAATAAAAAGAGCGATATCGAACGGTCACCAATCTACAAGGCCGCTGCAATGTTTACTCACGACATTGACAAATGCCAGTGGAGTATACAAGGCATTCAAGAACTCGATGCCTGTCAAAATGTGCTTGAGATCATAGCTCATGACGGTGGGATTTTGCCTGTACTCCAACAGGCAAATGGGAAAGAATCGTCCTTCCTTTTTCCAAAGGGGGAATTGACCGAATGGCAACATAACGAATTTAAGGAGGCTGTTAAGTGGGTTTTCTTGTCCGATCTAGCAATCCTTTTTTGACCACGACATGAAACCTCCGCATTCCTTTGGTGCTTTGCAACATCACCCGAGCGTGGATTACACATGAATTATCTTCCATGCACTGCATAGAATTAAATCGGAAAAGGCCTTCATACTATATTTTTTTCAATTGTTCTTTGTACTGTACTATTCAAATTCTCACCCGAGGGCATTTTTGTCAGGCATCAACAGATGGATCGCTTTACGAACAGATTCAGGTAATCCGCAGCAGAAAACATATAAATTGGTTCGCGGGCTGCAACTCGAACACGTCCCCGCCTTAGTAATTTTTTTTTTTTTTTTTTTTTCATTATTATTATTCCGCGCCTGATTCATGATTTGGCTAGGCCACTATACGCCTGCGTAGGGGATGATTCAGTGCATGGATTTATGGATTATGTTTTGGAAAAGAATGCTTGTCAGGAATGCCCAGCCTAAAAGTCGATGCAGATCTTTCCAATGTGCTGTCCACCTGTCATGAAGTCAAGAGCCTTAATAACCTCATCACGGCCGAATTTGAATACCTTCTCAACCGGAATCTGCAAGTTTTGCTTGCCGATGAAGCGAACAGCATTTTCTAGCATCTCCTTCGAGCCGACCATGATTCCACGCACAACGGCTCCCTTGCCCAAGGCAAGAAGGGCGACGTCGGGCATCTCGTCTTGGGATGCAAGAGACAAGAATCCGATACAGGAGATAATTCCACCGTACGCGATTGCTTCCAGTGATTGTTTTATTGTACCGGAGCCACCGTTCTCGAGAATGAAATCGACACCTTGGCCACCGGTGATCTTCTGGGCCTCAGCTGCCCAGTCGGGGGTCTTTTTGTAGTTGATAATGTGATCAACACCGTACTTCTGCTTCACATAGGCTAGCTTCTCATCAGAAGAGGATGTGATGATTGTGGTCGCACCAGCCGCTTTAGCCAACACTAGGCCAGTGATAGATACTCCTCCCGTGCCTATCAATTGAATATCAGCGCCGTTGTCTAAAGGGATAGATTAAGAAGTGTCGTATAGACATAGCATAGCATACCCTGGAAAAGAACAGTCTGGCCGGGCTTCAATGCCAAGTTTCCATACAGAGCATTCCAAGCAGTCACACCAGTACAGATAACACTAGCCCACTGGGCGTAGCTAAGAGTGGACGACTCAGGCACCTTCACCACACCCTGGGCCGGAATCGTGATGTACTCCCTTAGCACTCCATCTGTTGGGCCGCCTAGGCCGGTTTGCCAGGTCTTTATAGGTCCATACAGAGTGGCCGGATCGAAGGCAGCGACAACTTTGTCACCTTTCGCAAATTCGGTCACTCCTTCGCCAACTTCGACGATATCACCCGCAGCATCGGATCCCGGAACCACATTGTCCTTGACGGGAAATGGGTACTGGCTAGTGGCGATAGCAACGTCTCTGTAGTTAAGAGCAACGCTGCGGACTTTAATGAGGACTTCATGTTTTCCAACAGTGGGACGAGGCTCAACGAATGTTTGGATGTTTTTCCAAGAATCGCGAGTCGTGTGGCGAAGAACAGTGTGAGAAGACATTGTGATATGAAGCAAGGAGTTGAAAAGTCCCAGTCAATTGTGATGATTGAGTTTGAATTGTAGCAGAGATATTTGCAGCAGGGTGAAACGTTCTATTTAACATTCATTTCTCTACGTAGCTAAAGGTTGCTGTGTACTCAGTTTCTACCCCACTCGAACCACATCGCATTTTCTACCCCAAAGCTTATAGATCTGCTTACATATCGATTGTTATTGCCCAGGTGGATCGAGTGGCGGGAAATTACCTAATTATGGAAACAGTGGGGCGAAATGCATTTAGATTCCCTCTAATGCCGGATGGGGTAGATATCGGGCATACATGGAGTAATTACCCCAGTGTCTTCCGAGGAATGCGAACCCATCTTACGCCACATTCCCCTTCCACAATTGATAGTATCATTGGACTAATAGGATTCGTTATTCGATCGGAGATCGGGGCTACGGAGTAACCAACGTTGGTTTTGAAAAGGATAGACTGCCGTAGAATGAAGCAGACAATTGCGAGGGAACTGTGACAGAAATAAAGAGAACTTCTATTCATTGGCCTTTCTTCTGTGTAAGCCAGCGAGCCTGAAGTTGTTCCAAATTGTGAAGTTAGATCATTGTTCTCCAATGTCAAGTCGAAGATGACAGCCGGGAATCCAGGATATCAGCGATAATGGTAACACTCTCGCCTATGACCTGAGAGATATTGAATACATGAAACCCTCCAAATGTTTCGGCCCATAGTCGAGCAGTAGATGCTGCTAGACGGCGGACTGCATCCGCATCATCATCCGCCCAATCTGAAATCTCAGTAAGATCTGCCTCTCTGATAACAGTATAAAGCATGCTGAGGAGCTTACGCTCATCGTCCCGTAAATTTTGAACGCCGAACACCTCTATACATCGAGCAATCTCCTGGAGCCAATGGTTGAGAAGGAATGTACATTCAAGGTTGCAAAGCGAATGCTGCATGCTCCAGTTCAGCATTTGAGTGCGTGCTATGAACTGTATTCCCGACCGGACAGGAATACTTAGTGCGTGGATGCACTGCAAAACCGCACGGTCAAGAAAAGGGGAGCGTTGACAGACAGCAGGTCGGCCATCGATAAGCGCACGGGCAATTTCCTCGGGATTCCGAGTACTTAGTTGGCGGTGCGGTCCTGTGTTGGCATTTAGACGAATATATGCTAAGCGCACAAGGGCCGTGGCGTTGAATCCTATGGGTCCTCTAGGCGATAATGGATCCAGGGTGGATTCATAGGTTGCCTCCCAGGAATTCTGCCACGCTCGCAGTGCCGATTCCATTGCCTGCACAAAGCCCATTGAAAAAGACCCGGTAGATTGGTCTACCAGAGAAGATGTGTTGCGAGCGAAGAAGATCTCTTGAAATAAGCCATGGATGAGTACATAATTCGCGAAGGCAGAGACTGCCGCCGGCTCGTGAATTTGATTCCCCTTGATAATTTCTCCCAAAGCTTGCTGGAAGTTTCTGGAATCAGGTGTATGAAATCTTCGCATGTGCCTCCACTCTTGGGGATTCGGGGCGTTCCATTCCTCGCCGCAAGATGGCAAGCTCAAAAGTACTTCCTGGTTCAAGATCGTGGGCGGGAAATGAAAGGCTAGGCATTGTAAGTTGGATTGAGCATATGCCACCCATAGTGTTCGACGGCGCTCCTCCTTCTCCACCCAGTCTTCCCAAGAAGATGTCTCATGGCCTGCGTCAGGTGTAGAGATGCCGATTTCACGGACTAACATAGCGACTTGGCCGGACATCGTGAGTGAGTCACCCACTACAGCACGATCGCCCCATGATGCCAAAGTCATCAAGGCTATAAGTCCCTGCAACAAACGTAAAAGCTTTGGAGTCTTTGTAGATAAGCCAGGATGAGCATCTTCATCGTTATTGATGGTAGGGGAGCTCTGCGGGTGACGTCGTATATTTGAAGTCTCTGCGTAGCTGTGGGAAGTCTTTGTTAGATTCGAAATCTCCACGCCGCTGCGTTGGTCGAGACGCCAGTTGATGAGTGTCCGTGCGGCGTGGTAGATCATGTACCCTTTTGCATCTTCAAAGCGATAGAACGCTCCAACCGCCGCCAGTGATAGAATGAGTTCTGTGCCGAGCGAGGAGGCAGAGGAAGATGGGATGTGGAGGAATGGCATGTGATCATGATAACTGCGAAAGAATCCTTCTAGGAAGCGAGAGACAGTGTGTCGGGAAGGCAAAGAAAAAGACGACGGTAGAACAAGGGCGGTCTCTTTAATGTCATTGGAAAGCGCTGCATAATCCGAAGGCGTCAGTTTCCAAGGGGAAATTGAAGGAGCAAAATTCCCTTTCAATTGACGGTTTTGCGATGGATCTCCCTCTTCCTTGGCAGCGATGGGGTGATTTTCGTGGTCCACGTTGGGCTGCATGAAATAAGGTCGCGGTTCCGGCAAGGATGGCCGCCCCGGAGCTGTTAAACGGTGCGCTGTATTTATGTCTAGAGAATTATCGACGCTTTGTTGCCCTTGCTCTACTTGCTCGGAGGTTTGCTGTTGCTCCAGGAGAGGAATTTGATATTGCTGGGAAATATCCACCAAAGAGAGGTTCGTGTCGAAGAAGCTGGCAGGTAGAACCTCTGAAAATGGACACGAGTCGTTCCAAAGAAAGTCTAAATCATCGGTCTCATTCCACGGTATTGTTTGGTTGGCAGTGTTTTCCAACGCAATTCCCATGAGATCAGCTTCAAAGGGGAGCCCAATAGGATCACTTTGAATATGTGGCTCGTCGCTAGTGGGAATATGTTGGGATAAAGACAACCCAGCCTCAGTAATGGTGGAGCCGGTCCCTTGGGTGTCGTCAAGCTCATGAGTACCGAAAGAGTTGCGAGATATCCCACCTCGCTGGGGTGGCGAGGATGGATCGTCAACAGCTACATCAGAATACTCCGGGCTGTCCTTGTGGGACAGCCGTAGATGGCGCGTCAACATATCTCTTGAGAGATGGTCAAGTCAGTACGCACGATCTTATTAAAAGTCACGCTTGCTTACTGTCGTGCAAATCTTCCGCCACATTCACATATGAAGGGCTTCTCATGTGTATCTCCAGAAATGTTAGTCAACTGATAGGAGTTGCGAAGTTTATCTCTTACGGGTGCGCTCATGTCGCCGGAGATGTTCTTGTCGCTTGAACTGCTTTTGGCAGAACCTGCACAGCGGGACAACAGAGCGCGGTCGGCCCATCGCCCCTGGCACTGGGCCGTCGCGTCAATTAGGGCAGAAAATCCGTGGAGCTTAAATGATAGAAATATGATGGCTGACCCGCAAGGCGTTGATGAGCCGCAAATAGCGGGTCCGGTCCTCATCATGTGACCAAGGACACGTGAGGGGATACAAAGCTTCCAGTCCGCAGCAATTCTAAAGCTACTTAGAATGATTAAATTATTTAAGTATTGGGGACACTATTGTAAGAGTATGTCTGACCATCAGGCTGCGCCTAAGAATATACATAGGATGAATATAGAATCTGGAAATACAAGGCTGAAGGTATATATGTACCATAGTAGTACCCGGGTTCTGATATAGTTGAAAGGCTTTCCCCATGATAGATAGAAATATGAAACTGTACACTAGAAAGCGCAGATCGTGCACTCGAGCTAGATATTTGATTTTTACAAGCTATCCCAATTCAAATCTTTTCACTAGTATATACGTGGCTGGGGAGCTTGTCACGCTTTCTATACCGTTGTTCACCGTGCTACTATATTTTGCATTGATCTTTAAGAGCTGCACCGCTCGCCCGTCATTGAATTTCCGTAAGAATGCGATCCTTGGCTCAAGGCACCCAAGGGTCCGAGCCAATTATGCACTCGAACTGTACCAATCCGTAGATGCTGCACAGCCTTCTACATCACCCATTTCAAGACGCTGAGTGAGTCGACAGGGGTGGGAAAACCGCTATCAGAAGAAGCAAATCGCAAAGCAATAGCGTCTTTTACCACCCTCCCAGTACCAGAACCCTGAATCACGGTAATTGTTGCACGAGAATCTGGAAGAATTTCTATCGAATATCATGGTGACATATATTGTGGTAGATTTTCCAGGGGTATCAACCCCTGGAAAATCTATGGATCGCCGTGCCGGCGTGCTCCATACAAAATTATATATCATTGTTAGTTAGCTCGTCCACACGGATTGGAAAAATAGCGGAGTTTGTCAATTTAGTTAGTTAGAGTCATACATATATGTCATCCATACCATCCATTGCCGTACCACACACAGATTTCTGTTAGTTATGAGCTCGGACTGTTTTACTTCCTAAATGGGGAAAAATACAAAAAATTAATTTGTCAACGTTCGACGTTCGAATCTCAAATTGATCAATCTTCAATAATCTTCAATTGATAGGTTCCCTTTTCTAAAAATCCGAAGATACGCCAAGAATAAGTGCGCGGAGGCCGTAATAAAGACCAAAGTAACAGGTCTCACCAATCCGAAACACAGAAGAAACATACAATGTAATCATAAATAAAAGTTGAACTTGCGCAGCGTGACTTACGTGTATACATTATTTCTAGGTCCATCGTTGGTGGGGTAATAGCGTTATCGAGCCAAGGCTGCAGACCCCCATCTTTGACATTTTGAAGTTACCACGTTGTATAGGGTAGAATCCAATGTATTGACATAAATTACAATAGTATCTTATCGCTTGACACATGTACATCCCCACTCCCCCATTTTGCACCCCCTCACGACAACCAAGAGTACCATGCTATATAGCGTGATTGCCATAGTCCCTCGTAACCCAAATTTGACCTAAATTTGTTTACATATCATCCAAAATGTGGAGGATTTTCGGCCCAGGAAGCACGGGAAAAGAGGACCCTCCACGTGGTCTACCAGCCTCATGGTATCGCTCAGAGGCAATGTACCAATTGGAGAGACGGGCAATCTTCTCTAAGCGATGGATGCTGCTCACCCACTCGAGCCGTTTCAAGAAACCGGGAGATTATCTGTCTTTCACGGTTGCGAACTTCTCCTTTTTCCTTATCCAGGACCGAGATGGTACAGTCAACAGCTTCCACAACGTCTGCCGTCATCGCGCATTCCCCGTTGTCCAATCTCCCTCCGGCACAACATCCATACTGAGCTGCAAGTACCACGGATGGTCATACGGCCTGAAGGGTAACCTTGCCAAAGCTCCGCGATTCGAAACAGTGCCCGATTTCGATAAAACCCAACACTCGTTATTCCCAATCCATGTTCACGTCGACAAAGCCGGCTTTGTATGGGTGAATTTGCAAGCCGGTGAAACGGACGTGAAATGGGAAGATGATTACGAGAAGGTTGATGAAGAGCCCCGCATGCAGGACTTTGACTTTGCCGCCGAGTTCAAATTCGATCATTACTGGGAGATGGAATTGGAGGCGAACTGGAAGGGTGTCATTGAGAATTATAATGAGTGCTACCATTGCGCTACTTCTCACCCGCTTATCAATGGGGTTTCAGATTTGCCAAAATATCGGGTTGAGCCCAAGGCACAGTATATGGAACATCATATTTTCAATAAGGAGGGCTCTGATAGCCAGTTTCGACGGGCAATTACGTACTTCTATCCTACGACTTCTGTTACGGTGACGTGAGTAGTATATTCTTACCCTTTCAAGTTTGTAAATGGCTGGGCTAACTGAAATAGTGATAAATTCTTCTATATCCAACGCATGATTCCTGTATCTGCTACTTCAAGCAAGATTGAGAACGAGGTTTACCGTCACCGGGATGCCACCGACGAAGAATTCGAGAATATCAATGCGTTTTACAGACAAGTGCTCGACGAGGACAAGGAGCTCTGTGTTGGAACGCAGGAGAACCTGAGTGCTGGGGTTTTCACCAATGGTGAACTACACCCTAGCAAGGAGAAGGTAACATCCAACCATACCACTACTATGACAACAACTAACTAAGACGTTAGGGACCTATACACTTCCAAAGTAGCGTCAGAAAAATGCTCATGGAACACCGAAAAAATGAAGAAAAGCAAGGAGGAGCGGAGATTTGGCCGGCCACCCCGAACGCTCAGTTGTCGAGGAATTCGGCAGAAGATGAGAGCTTTTGTTCGCAGTTGGAGGCATTTAGTTGTATGGCCAAACCGGAACTGGCATGGTAGCTAGATACACGAGGTTCTTGCTCTACTTATGTACCTGTTAGCTAAATACAAAACGAACTTGTAACTATGGTATATGCTCTCCGAGTTAATTACAGGCAGCTTGCTGGCACGATGCGGTGTAGGGACTCAAAAAAGGCATTTATTGCGCATCTGGCTGATGTTAAACAGGGTATCCAAAAAAGCACGGAGAATTGAGGTTTAGGAAATCAGTATTCTCCGACTCCCACTTTAGGAACGTACCTGCTCTTTCGACTTCATATCTCGTGAATTTACATATTCCTTTGATATTTGGCATCCGGCAATCCACCGAAACACACCTCGGAACCGAAAGCCGCTACCCCATGAGACAAGAATTCTCTCCGAATCTCCCGAGTGAGGAATATTACGCTTAGTGAACGGAGTCTTGTTCCGGATAGCCTGTCACTGTCCAGTATTCCTGTTGACCCACTCGAATGCTCGGGTTCCACAAGCTATTGGGGCTATTTCCGAAGACTCACAGCCATTCCCGCTTGTTCTACGTGGAAAGGCGTGTGTGGGAAGACTGGTTAAGGTATGGGGGATACGGGAACCTAGACCAAATAAGCCCAATAGATGCATCCAAATGAATCAATCCCCTTCCACTCCCACTCATAAAATCACCAATTTCTGCAACTATAACATCACATACAATCTTATAAGCTTGACCATGGGTACATGCAAAAATAACAGTCACCGAGTAAAAGAAAAGACAAGCACGACGGCCTGCATCATAAATTCATGAATTCCATAACCTATTTATTTAACCCAAGCGGGTTATCCCCAGTCTGCTTCCGTCCTCCAAGACTAGAAACACCACTCTGTACGCCCTGTCCTGCGCTCTTTGTCGTATTACTGACACCCTCCGTCGCGCCCGAGACGGTCTGTCCAAGCCCTGATATTGCGTTGCCTACAGTTGAGCCGAGGCCGCCAACTGTGCTGCCCAGCGTGTTTGTCACGCCGCCGATTGTCTTTCCCAAGGTATCGCCGACGCCACCGAGGAGTCCGGCTATTCATGTTTGATCAGTTTGAGTTGGGGTTGGAGTTGGGGTTGGTGCAAAGAGAATGTACGGTTTTGCTCGTTGGACATGGTGGTTATGTGGAAGAGGATGTTTGTTTTGTGTGTTGAAGAAAATGGAAGTGTCAAGTATCTAGACAAGTGCAATAAGACCCAATTGGGGAGGAGTTGGATTGTGCCAGACGGTGGAAAAATGAATCCAAGAAAGCAATCACAGCCTATCTGTAGTTTCAAGGCCAAGTGCAGAACACCTTCCTCATTCAAGTGGCGTTCAAGGTAGAGCGCAATTCTACAGTTGGAAGCTGCTTCAATGCCCATCTTAATATCACTAGAACATTTGCACGAGCGTCCCTGCAGAGACCCCTGACGACCTGTTCGTGTCTATTTCGAGCTACTTTGCAAAACCCTAAACCAAATTTATCAGTAGCGGTAACATCCGAGATGATCTTGTGTAACCCCACAACTAGATGCTAGCTTTACAAGGAACGGTCCAAAGAGTCAAACCGAGAGTTCTATCTGTGATTAACTTATTTGTAGGGAATGACCCGTTTGTTATGACAGAATCCACATAACTGGCCTTTACTCCAGAGTTCCCTAGCTATCAATTTGGCATAGCCTGCTTTCGTAGTAAAACCAGGCTCACCACATATTCCCGTTGAAACTTTTTGAAAAAGCCCATAAGATCTCGTTTCATCCGATCAATTGACTCAATGATGTGTCTAGCTTCTGCAAACTCGGTCGCTTGGAGCGTTCTGCTCTGCTCAACCACTCCGACTGTGTCATTCGGAAGACGGTCCCCTTCACCATATATTAGCACGCTAGAAGTCTCCTGACTGACATTGTGAATACGTGACAGCTCTCACCTTCGCACTTTATCAAAGCATCAAGCAAAATTGGTCTAGAGCTCCTAGATATCTCTAAATGGCGAATGGAGTGTTTGCAAAAGCGCAAAGCACCATAAATATGTCCACGTGGAACCGGCTCTTCTGGAATATAGATCTGGCTGTTCCCAGATGTCACATGATCCTTTAAGTAAAATGACGGAAAGCTGGTGTACGAACAATGTATGGTATAAATGACCAATGTTGACAACTCTAACTAAAATGACAAAACCCGCTATTTCAACAATCTATGCGGGCCATGATGACTAACTGTAATATGCACTTTTGTATGGTATGCCTGGTACCCAATGTCACATGATGTTTCCGGTATATTACCTGGTTTCTACCATGTATTCGGACTTGGTATTCGACATAAAATACCCAGTTCTAGCCATGTGGACACCGTATCAGATGTATTCGCTTGTAAATCTAATACACCTGACACCTCCATACCTCGAAAATAATCTCTCATGGTACGGGATATCCTAATTGGTCCTACGCTTCATGTGTGTTGGTCTGGTTACACAAGGATGCACGTGGGATAAATGGGCAGTTGGAAGTTCAGATATCAGCTACCTGTTTGAAATCTATGTGATGTCACCCAGACATACCTCACGGGTTAAGCCAGCCAATATATAGACAGGATCGCAAAAACTCATATGTACCCAGAAAATCCAGTGATCCGATCGTACACCTATTTAGCACAAGACGCATGAGCTTTGACGCTGTGTCAAACTAAACGGAGCGCATCTTCAGCTTGAAGGTATATTTAGCTCAAATCAACTATAGATCCAGTCGCTCAGCGTTGCCCACATCCGGACCCCTAAAAAGATGATGCTTGACACTACCAGAAAGTGCTCAGGCTTCACTACTGCAGTAGTGCCATACAGCATCCATCCCAGACCTTTCGGAATGATCCACATGAGTGCCAGACGCAGAAAGAAGGTGTACACCGCTGCCACTTTGTATGAACCCCACGCCAGATTTTCTGTTAGATAGCAGTGCATCTTTGCTGCCCGATATCTCCTGCACATGCCAACTGAAAGGTTTGACTCGGTAAAAATATCCATGAATGTTTTAGGTGCCGACTCGCGCCGCCATGGGAACACGGACCGAGCCTCCTCTGAGGTGGGAAAGGTACCTGCACAGGCAATCAATTTTTGGAGTAGCGCCGCGTCAGAAGTCCAGAGGCGCTGAGATACCGGATCACAGACCTGGGGCAAATGTTCTATTTCAGTGGTAAATCCCAATGAAGCATCTGTGTACTTCAGGATGTTTGTGTAAAACTGAGGCGTAAGGGGCTGAATCGTCAGAGTGGGCCGTGGAGCAGATGTGGGTGTTTTGATAGGGGAACGCATAGATACAGGGTGGAGGTGTAGTGATTTGGCAGGGATGTAGATCATCGTTAGAGGGAATGAGCACGCATCGACAAGGTGGGAAAGATAAAGTTGGAAGACGGGCTCCAAAGCACTGCGAAGTATGAGTTAGATAAAGCAGATCATCAGCCTAGCAGCGGTGGGTGAGCATGGATAAGGAAGTGGAGACAATACCTTTCTGCTTCTGATGCATTACGTGGGATGTTATTGCGCTTCACTTCCGGTTTGTTCAGATAAGGTAGATTTCCTCTGAAGCGGATACGGAGGGCTTCCACGACAATCCTGCCCAAAGAGATGGGTATGGTGAAAGACCATCTCAAGAGGAATATTAGCACCTCCCATGATGGTGCCAATAAAGGGTCAAGGGGAGGAGCTGTCGAAAAGAGTCGACTTGTAATTTTGGGTTTTCCAGAGGAAGTGATAAGGGTCATGTTGGTGTGCAACGGGCCTCCTTTGTCAGGTGCTGGGTCAAGAGGATCGACAAATCGAAGGGCAAACGAGCCTTCGACCTTCTCAAAAGGCGAAGCGAAAATGTCTTTTTTCCAGCTACCCTTGTAGTATTTGGCAGTAGGGGCCGAAGACATGAATCGAACAGATTGAGTGCCATTAGGCCCTGTTCCTGATGCAGTACTGATCACCTCGCAACTTTTTGCTTTCTCAAAAGAGGAGGAATCTTCTGGAGTAAGTCGAGTAAAGGCATTCTTCTTTTCGCCGAACGAGTTGTTGATCTCCATGATGATTGCGCTCAGCTCTTTCGAGGGCGAGTAAAGATACCAATACGATATAGGACTTTTTGTCCACCAGAGAAACCTAGGAATGCTGACAATGTAAGCATAAGGGTATTGCCTCGGATCCTCGCCCTAGAATATTTAGCAAAAGATCACATCTCAATCAAGATAAGTGGACTTGCTTGTTCTTTTAGAAAACTTTCCAACTTTTTGACCAAGCCTAGGTGACCATCCCCGCGATGAAGATACAGATCTGTATCAACTGTAAACCAAAGTAGCTTTCCGAACATCATATTCACAAATGATCTTAGAGAACTTTTGGGAGGGGAGCTGGGACCAGGTTCACCACTGTCAATGGAAATCACAGATCCAACACGACCACGCAATCCAACAGGAATGCCGACAAGGAAATAGTTGATCCAATAATTATACTTTTCTGGAAACATCCGTGAATGTGTAAGCCGGGCTGGGAAGAGAAGAGGTCTTCCTAACAGGGTCCTTTCTATCTCTGAGTCCTCTTCTGGCCATAAGATCAGATTCCGCTGAACATAGGCTACCACTGACACCCAAGCAAGAAGGGCACAGCCAACACCTCCGGCAAAAGGGGTCAGAACATTTTTCAATGCTTTGAACCATCCAATATGGTGTAATATCTCTATTGAAAGAGGAAATATTATATAGAAGAGGTCCTTCATGGCTAGGCCCGGGTGGTATCGGAATAAATGTAGGCAGACCACAAGGCTAAACAAGCCTAAAGCCGCGGGAGCTGCGTCTCGATGGGATGTGTCAGATAGCATATTGTAGAATTTGAGTATGATTATTTGAAATGTGGGATCAATTGTTCTTGAGGGATACTTAAACTATATGGATTTTTTCTATTCTCGCGGAAGCTCGGTTGCCTCTAATACGCAATTCTAGACTTGCACACATGTGAAAATGCATCTCACTGAAATTGGAAAAATTTGAATACCAGCGAAGATAAAAGTGGCAAATGCTCCCAGAACTATCAAGTAAATAATCCCGGTTGGGATCGGCATCCAGCACACCCTACCCTACTTCACCGGCCACGAGGAATTACCATTGGATTCGAAATCTTCTTGTCATATACGAGACATGAAGGATAATCGTTCTCAGCTGACAATTCAGTGGATCAGTGTAACCTCGAACTACATACATAGCGAACCAGGACTTCAAGTTGCCACTTATCTAGACATCCGGATGCATTTGCAGAATGGTTTCACATACATGTGAATCTCGGCTGGAAGACAGTATACATCTGGCCTCAGGAAACGTAAAATTGAAGAGGCAACAGATCCTGATCATTCATTCTACATATCCCTCTCCCCTCAGACATTCGCTGGTCACTTTCCTTTCTCCAAGATGACTTCTTCTGAGAAGAGACCTTTCACAAAGGTGATAATCATTGGAATTGGCTTTTCGGGCTTGACCATGGCGTGCAAGCTTAAAACAAAGCTCAATTGTGATGAATATACCATCTATGATCGGTCCGCAGCGCCTGGTGGTACCTGGTGGGCAAATAAATGTTAGTATGCCATCTATTTATCTCTTTTTGCTCTCGAGTCTCTTAAGAGTAACGTGAGATTAGACCCAGGATGTGCTGTGGATATCCCAGCCGCATTTTACACTCTTTCGTTCGCTCCTAACCCCGACTTCTCCAATGTCTTCCCTCCACAGGCGGATATTATAGAATACTTCAACGGTGTGGTGGAGAGGTTTGGTGTTTATCGGCATGTCGTTCCAAATACAGAATGGGTAGGAGCTTATTGGCAAGACCTTACCAGCACCTGGCTGGTCAAGTTGAAGGACTTATCCACTGGTGGCACATTCTATCAGGAATGCAAGATACTTATATCTGCTGTTGGTGGTCTGGTAAATCCGAATACCTTCGATGTTCCAGGTGTCGATACCTTCGAAGGTGATATTATTCACACTGCAAGGTGGAAGACGGACACTTCTCTTCGCCAAAAAGACGTCATTGTTGTTGGAAATGGATGTAAGTTAAAGATCTATTCCCCAAGCCTCTGTTATTTACAAAGGTTCATGGCTAACTGTTTCTCAGGTTCAGCAGCTCAGCTTGTACCCGCCATTGCTGATGAGGCAAAGAATATAACACAGTTTATGCGCGTGAGATATGCGTCGATTATTTGTAAAATCGCATGATTAATAATTTACAGACACCGCAACATTACGTGGAAAATGACAATATGCAAATCAGTGGCAACTGGAAGATGCTTTTTCGCTACGTGCCGGGCGTTTTGTGGATTCTTCGGATTATCATATTCCTCTACCTGGAAAGCACGGCCACCAGGTTCAATGTGGATGGAAGCGGCAGCTCCAGGGCCAGGGAAAAATCATCCCGCAAAAGCGAAGAATATATCAAAAAATATGCACCGGGTGAGTTTCTTGTATGAGAAGAATACACTGAACATCTCCTGATCATTGTTGAATTTTGATAAGAGGAGTATTGGCCGCTCCTGATACCAAAGTATGATATTGGATGCAAGGTAAGCTCATATGCCTTTGTTAAAGATATCATACCGCATGCAATTTAAATTAACCCCTCACAACTGCAGCGTCGTGTGTTCGATAACTCCAAATACATTGGATACCTCCAACGAAGCAACATTCATCTTACAGATGACCCAATTGTGGCTCTCCAACAACATTCAGTTATGACACAGTCCGGTCAGCAGTACCCTGCGGATATAATTGTAAGTAAAACACCCCAAAGAAGCTAGGGCATCACATTATGTTAATGACCTCTCTCGATAAAGATCCTCGCCACCGGGTTCTCTTTGACACAGTATGATGTCGAGCTTATAGGTCGGAATGGTCACAACCGCAACGATCATTGGAGTGAATACGGCTACAAAGAGGCGTATAAGTCGATTGCCATGTCTGGTTTTCCTAATTTCTTCTACGTCTTAGGTCCCAACTCTGGGAAAAGTCACACGTCCACTATATATTCCATTGAGAAGTATGCCGACTGCTTTTGAAAACTCTGACTTTTTACTAACAACGATCTAGTTATACCAACCTGATTACCCGTGTTATTGCTCCGATCATCAAAGGTCATTCAAGCTTTGTTGAGGTCAAAGCCGATAGAGAAAAACTGTACAATCAGAGGTTGCATGCAGCCATTGCCAAAACAGTTTTCAACAATTCATGTGGCAGCGTATGTCACTCAAACCCTTAAATTTATGTTCGTGAAGAATAAGCTGATTCTGATGCCTATCTACCTATGCAGTATTTCATCGATCAGAAGTCTCAAAAGAATTGGTTCATCTATCCATGGAACTCCTTTTTCATGTGGTACTCGATGCACTGGGGTAGTGCAGATGATTGGACGTACAATGTAGGTTCCGACAAAAATTCAGAATGACATGCTGTGTGTATATTCTGTTCAAATAGATTAAACTCTTCTAGGTTCAACCGAGCAAGAAGCAGGGAGTGCTCAATTCCGAACTCACGGTACTGATCCTCACCCTCGGCATGATTCTGTTTTGCTTAGGTGCGGTGCTGGATCTTAAGTCCCAACTAGCTGTCATGTTCAGTATTTAAAGCTAGGAAAACACAGCAATTTCATTCTGAAAAACCCATCTGATTTTCATCCTTTCTTATTACGGATAGTATATATAATACTGCCTTTAAATATCTTACAGCCCTCTATATCTATCTTTTAGGGATTAACGAGACTACTCATAGTAGATATAAGAACCTAATATTCCTATACAAACTGCTTTCCTATTTATAGATCCTTTAGTCTTATTACCTATAACTAATTCTCCTCGTACTAGGCGGCCCTATCCTATTCCGTGTTTCCGGTAGAATAGTAACAAACCCTATAATAGGTAGCCACGCGGTATATATAGTTTAATATCTTAGACTGTAGAGGAAATAGTTTAGTAAGACTAAGGTTAGAGCAAAAGAGAGATTATAACAAATTCCTAGAATATCCACGCTATGTCATAGATCTGTTGCATAGCATACGAATGGTCCCTATTAGTATTTAATAGACCAAGGGAGAATTCGGATATAGAAGTTGACGAACGTATGTTTGCCCACCAAGCTCCTCCGATGTCACTATTCCAATCGTAAATGACATAGTCTTCCAAAGCTGGCCGCGACCGCTGCACGTTCCTGGGAAACTTCGTCCCTTGTGTCCGCCAACTCGGCTGAATCAGGGTTGGTAGTCAAAAGTGTCTAGTAAACCACTATATTGCTACGATAGTTAATAGTACCCGAATACCTGGTGGTCCTTCCGAAATGTGGAACCACCGTTCAAGGGCATACGTAATTGCGAGCGTTTCTCTGTCGTACGTGTTGTAATTCTTCTCTGCAATGGGTCTGTGCGTGTGAGCATAGGCTTTCCATTCTGAGACAACCATACACGATTTCGAAAAAGGATGTGTCGGTGTGGAGCGTGCAACGCTGAGTGGAGTAGTGTTCGTATACAAGTTAAAGATTCGTTCGAGTTGGCATGCCATAGCTAATCCAGAGAACCCGCCACCAATTATTATGACCGATGAGGGAGGCTTTGGCAGGAGAGGCATACTAGTACGAAGATATACCGTAATAAATGCTGCTTGAATATAGAAACAGGAGTAGTGAAGTAAAGTAGTGCTGTATAGTACGAGATATATAAGCTATTAGGTATTCACTAGATAATATTTATATATATTGATGATTGCCTTATATATTCGTTTGGTCATTTCCTTAGTAGTTAGCTAAGGTACGCAACTTCGTGTAAGAGCCAGCAATTTGAGTGATCTAAAATACGCATATACCGGCGTATTAAATAGGCCAGAAGATTAGATGATAAAAGGGGTGTGGTAGAGATAGATTTAATAGGGCACTGTTAAGTATCTTAGAAGTCAAATAGAATAGTGGTGTAACAATAAGACAGGTATAAAGAAGATTGTCAAGATCGTCAGTATAATATGCACTGACATCTTATTTTCGATATAGATCTTCAAACAAGCAGCCTACTTCTATTGACAGAACTTGTTTTTCTCGTATATACCCATATGTAATGATGTCAGAGAACACAAATATACACAATGGTTTGCTGATCGGTGTATCCCATCCAAAAAGCCCCAGCCTTTTCCCCCTCTTTTTAGACATAAAGTAGATAAGGAATGATATATATATAGCCGACTTGGAAGTACATAGACTCGACCCACCAAGCCACTGTTTACAATAAAAGCAAGCTAGAACACCAAGTCAGACTCTGAAGTCAACATACCTCTGATATCAATGTTTATCGTATACTTCACTCTCGCTTTGATTTTAGGGCTGCTAGGGGTGCACAACCTCAGGTCATATTTCATACCATTCAGATATCGTTCTCTTCCACCTGGTCCTCTTAGGAGACCTATCATTGGCAACCTTTTTGATTTTCCTAAGCGGGGAAGTAAAGAATGGGAACACTGGTTAAAGCACAAAGATCTTTATGGTGAGTTTCTGCAGGCATGCCCCCCGCTCTAGTTTCTAACGTATAGGTGCCAGGTCCCATCAGTTCACTTGTCACAATGGGACAGACCGTTATCCTTCTGAACAAATCAGAGGTAGCATATGATTTACTGGAGAAACGATCCGCTATTTATTCCTCGCGGCCACCGTCTGTTTTCGGCGCTGAGTTGTAAGGCTCATATATACTAAAAGCCCTATGAAATTTTATATGATATCTGACGTTTGATGAACAATAGAGCGGGCTGGAACCGCTTTTTTACCATGCAGGGCGATCCAAATTTGGTTCGTACACACCGAAAATTTATCTCGAGCTTGATAGGATCGAAAAATGCCATCTCAATCTTGCATCCTAAGCTTGAACTTGGGGCCAGACACTTTCTATTGCAGACACTTCAGCATCCCGGCTCTCTGATTGACAATATTCGACGGTAAGATCAATATCCCTGACCTAACATATAGGAGATAGGAAAACCTAGAGAAGTAACTGATCCCAAAGCTAGTATTATCGGAGCGGAGATACTAGATATAACCTATGGCTATAAGGTTGAGCCATCAGGGCTAGACCCTCTTATAGAGCTCGCCGATCTTTCTGCACAACAATTCTCCAATGCAGTACAGGTTGGAAACTGGATAGTTGATATTATCCCTATTTGTGAGGATCCCGTTCATTTCAGCCTAAGTTCCTCCACTCACCTGATATGATTAGTAAAACACCTTCCTAGTTGGTTTCCAGGGGCCGGATTCCAACGCACAGCACAGGAATGGGGTCGGGTCTTGACCACCTTGGCGGAGAGGCCATACGCATTTGTCCTTCACCAACGAAGCAAGCAAAAGGAGGCGGCCTCATATGTCTCTAGACATTTGGATTTACTGAATAGTCCAGCCACACCGGATGAGGAAAATACCATTAAATGGACAGCAGCCGTTATATATTCGGGTGGTGCAGATACCGTGAGAGAGCCAACCTTCACACTTGTGTTGAACACCTATTGATATGAACAGACCGTATCTTCACTCTCGACCTTTTTTCTCACCATGGCCCAGTTTCCAGATATCCAGCGTCATGCTCAAGCAGAACTCGATCTAGTAGTAGGGTCAAGGCTCCCCACCTTGAGCGATCGCCCAAATCTTCCGTATGTTGATGCTCTTATCAAGGAAGTCATGCGTTGGCATCCTATTGGACCCTTAGGTATCCCTCATATGACAACACAGGAAGATGAATACAATGGGTATCGGATTCCAAAGGGGGCAGTTTTGATTCCAAATATCTGGTGAGCAAGTGTGGTAGGCTCGTCCGTTATTTTTTGACTAACCTTCGAGCGTCGTCACAATTTAGGTCATTCACACACGATCCTGAAATATACAATGAGCCGATGACATTCAATCCCAGTCGATTCTTGCAACAAGAGGACGGCGTTGCTCCCGAGTGCGATCCTCAAAAGTTCGTATTTGGATACGGGCGTCGAATCTGTCCTGGTCGTTTTCTTGCCGATACAAGCCTGTTCCTCATTATCTCAAAGTCACTCGCCGTCTTTGATATTACGAAACGCGTTGGAGAAGATGGCAAGGATATAGACCTCCTAGCTGAGTACCTGCCTGGTATCATCAGTCACCCGTCCCCATTTTATATCCAAGTTCGACCGCGCAGTGAACATGCGCGAATGCTAATCAGATCTGTTGAGGTGGAAGATCCGTGGTTGAAAGGGGATTCGGAGGTTTTTAATGATATTCAGTCCTGAAGATGATGGGGCTGGAATAGGAGATCTGTGAAAGGAGGTGTAAATTCTTCTCGGGCCAATTAAAAGGTTTTATTCAAAGTTGATAATTGGCACGCAACGAAAAACTGGCCGTTAGAGACTGCGGCATCATTTAAGTTGTGTGTAGATATTCCGAATTTAAAAATAGAAGTAATCAAATGAACTTAAAAGACATTCTATCCTATAGGGGTGGGCGCAGTCTAGTAGACTAAGAATTAGGACTTTGTGACAAAAAGCTGGTGTATGGTATAAATGACCAATGTTGATACATTCTGTATTTAGCTAGTAATTACTACTACCCAATGAAAACCATGCGATCCTAACAGAATCTCAATTCCTAGTACCCAATGTCACATGATGTTTCTAGTATAATACCTGGTTTCTACCATGTATTCGGACTTGGTATTCGACGAAGGATTCCGGCGCCCCCGCTATATAGGAACCATTTTCTGGATGTCATCTAATCATTAGGACTGATTAAAACAACAGTACGTCCACGTACAGGCACGCTAAAGGAAACATGCCCACGCTCGTCGGCAACTAGGCTTTGCTCCGATTTATTCACCCAGTATTGCAGTCGTGATTGGAGTCCTTCCACCCCCAACTCGAAAGTACCACTATTTCCAGAAGGGTAAAGAACGAGGTTTAGACTTCGTGCGTCAATCGACCTGGCAGCAGCTACAAGGACACCTGGATAAGGCACGGAGGCTAATATAGGGCCTGTTGACTTGGTTGGACCCTGGACAGCGGGGTGAAAAGAGATTAGCATCATGCAAAAGCTAGGTTTAAGGCTTTTTCGGTAGACCTACCTCCTGAACCAGCTTTTTCCAATCTTCATGACGGAGAATACCCGACTTAGTATACATAGTGTTCATCGTATCCGATGTAAGTTCGGGATTTAAACGAGTGGCACCGGTGCTTGTCGTGATAAACCCGACACGCCTCTTCAGGTTTTCTCGGCAAGCCTGGCGGAGAGGCTCGTCTCCAAATTCACCAGCTACTGCCGCAAGCTGTGCAAACAAATGGATATTGCCTACCTTATAATTTCCAATGTCAATATTGTCTGCGCCCACCAAATCGATAAGCTTGACATCTCCGGTAGTCTCATCGAAACGGATCATCTCCTCACGGAATATGGCCCACATACGGCGAGCGATATAATCTAAGTGACCACGAAGCAAGAAAGCCGTCATAAGGTCATTCAGGACACCAGCGGCACCAGGGATTGTAAACCCGGTCAATTGGTTGCAGATTGTTAAAGCCCGGCCACTGAGCCCAGTAAACTCGGTGTCTAATTGCGCTTCGAATTTTGGGGCAATTTTAGTGCTGTAGGAAGTTCCGAAAATATGATCGTAGAAGATTTGGCCCACCATACCGTAAAGGTTGCATGTGGTATAGATCCAGCCGGGCTCACAGGGGAAAAGACATAGCGGGGCTGCTGCCCATTGGTCGACAATGGCTTTGGACAACGAGTGAACGCTGTATCTGTAGACAATTTCATTCGTGATTCGGAACTTGATACCATCGGGCCGGGTATATTGTTGATCGCCGTTTAAGGCAGTATATAGAGTCACAGCCTTTAAGAACCAGCCAGAAACCATGATGTCGTCCTTTTTGACGGGATCCCAGTCGAGCGTGAACTTCCCCCAAAGGCATTCCCATTTCCAAAACCCGATGGATCGGGGATGGAGGGATTTTTCAAGGGTGTTTTGAAACGACTGCGTCAGGTATCCACGAAGGTTTGGAACGTATATGGCTTGGTACATGGCCAGAAGGTACAGTCGCTCGTACAGTTTATACCGGATCGAAGCTGTTTGAAACTGATCAAAAATACCAATGTTAGAGAAGTCATCGACACTCTTCAAGCCTTCTTCAAGGATAAACTGGACACTGCGCAGTTCCTCCAAAGTCAACTCCCGTGTGTGAGCAGGAGGCGCAGGGACGGCTGTGGCATCCACTTTCTTCAACTGTGCAGCCATGTACTTGTTTCTCCGCTCGCGGCTCTCCCTATCAGCCTTTCTCTCCTTTGTTGATCGTCTATTCCAATACAAGAAGAACGAAAGGAGAACGGCTATGTCGACGGATCCAGCAGCTTCAAAAATATGATCTGTGGCCGTGAAATAGGCGCCCATCGTAGATAGAATCCATAAAAGTAAAGGGAACAGGGTTCCCCCCGCACCAAACCACTATGTAGAACTCCTTAGTCTCATTGTAACAACAGGCACGATCGGAAAGGGGGAAAGGGCCTACCATGAGAAGAGTGACGGGAAGCAGAGCCCATGTCGCCGCCAATAAGCCGAGGTTGAGTAAGGTAATGCTGGCTGTATAGCCGGCACCGGGAAAGATGAATCCTAACGCAGCTGCTCGTACGGCAGGGGAGAGTGGATAGCGGCCCTGGTAGAAGAGCACTACTCCGATGGTGGCCGCTATCGTCCAGAGCAGGAGGGTTCGGTTCTGTCGCTGTTTACGGATTCGGGATAAACCAACCCGTGCAGGGATCAACTCGGGGATGTCTTAGGATGTGTCAGTGTGAAAATGATAATCAAGAGAGGAAAATTGTTACCCTTATCAACCATGGCTAGACCCTAGTCGAAAATAGTATGATCAGCTCACTATCGAGGAGGTCGCAATTATATAGGGGATTGGTAAAGCGACCCCCTGCCTAAGAGAAGAAGTATCCCTGTACTAATCCCCATTAGACCCATTCTATTCACCTAAGTACTATTCACACCCACTTCATAGTTGAGGATTCGAGTGCCGGGACACCAGGGCCCCGGGGGTGACCTTGGGAACTTTCCAAGGTTACATATCTATCGTTGTACATCCACATATGCATACTATTGACCAATAGCTACATTGACCCCGCAAATCCCGACTGAGTATCTGCGGAGTGGCTTCCCCCACATTCGAAATAGCCAAATCAGCTTTTTTTCATGTACCTAGACCTGGAGGTACAATGTGCTTGGTTGCAGCTGAAAAGGAAAAGAAAATGTTCTGATGATATGCCAGACACGTATGACCATAGCCCTTGTGTTCGAGGTTCAGAGATCGTTAGGAAAAGATGACATGATTTCACATGACTCCACATATACGCGTATTATTTATTTCGTCGTTTGAAAAAGATCTTCCCGGTAGGCTTATACTACGCTGGTGTCCTCGACCATGGCATGCTGCATTATAGGAGCGTTCTTTCTGAGTAAGCTTGTCCCCATCTGGTCATTCTTCAATCCTACGGGCTCCGACCTGGGTCTATTAACTCACGGGCTCGACGATGAAAGAATGAACCTCGCAGAACCCAATTGCGGTGTTACATGGCTAGAAGTGCAGGGCATGACATGCGCATCTTGTGCCATAGCCATCGAGGAGCGTTTGAAGCAGATTCAAGGCGTTTCAAGAGTTGCCACGTCTATGTCTTTCCATACCGTGGCTGTGTACCATGAAGATAAAGTCACATCCGGAGATATAATTCACACTATCGACGACCTGGGCTATCAAAGTCGACATCGGAGACACGCAATCTCAGAGAAGATCAAAGCAGCGGAAGGCACCGAGGAGCTCGAGGTTACGTGGGACAAATTGAAAATGGTTCTAGTGACCGTGGCTTCATTGGAATTGCTTTATATATTTGCCAGCTCTTCGGTGATGTGTAACACAGAGAGACAATGGGCTATTCAGGCTGTGATGATCATTATTTCGACGCGAGACCAGTTTCACTCTGCATCGCAAGTACATGCAAGAACGGGTAATGCTATACGGTCAAAGCGTGTTTCCACAGATGTCCACCTGAGTGTTGTGTTTATTCTTGGACATATAACATCCGCACTGAATCTGATCGTGGATGGTCCGGGCGCAACTTCGTATTTTCGAGTATGTGCTCGTCTGCACGCCATTATTCTACTTAGCAGGTTCGTCGAGTTGCTCATGAGACGGCATTCAGTATCGGGCTATGTGTCACTTCTTCGGCTACAGTCGCACAGTATGCTTGCAAGATTAGAAGGCAGGGAGGTAGCCAAAACCTTTCTTCACTCCAATATACAATTTGGTTTCTAACATCTTTCCCAGGAACCCTTTCCAGCTTTGTTTCTGCAACCCGGTGATGAGATCATAATTGAAGCATACAGTCTTGTTCCCTGTGATTGCTATGTTAGTAGCGGAGAATCCGAGGTCGATCAATCCACGGTGACAGGTGAATCATTGCCAATTGCCAAAGTGACCGGAAATCTTCTCATGTCTGGAACTCGAAATATCTCCGGCCGTCTCACTGCTGTCATTGAGAAGCAGCATTCTGATTCGACTCTCAGTATGATAATTCAGAGTATGGTAGAGGGAACAACACACCGAAGCCAGATCCAGGACCGCATTCAATATGCAACAGGGGGTTTTGTTACCCTGATACTCTTTCTGGCTGCCATAACTTCGCTATTTACATGGATACGCAGTGAACGAATACCTAATACCTTGCAGCGCATTAATATGACTGCACACCGAGCCATGACAGTCCTCGCGGCAGCATGTCCATGTGCACTCAATTTAGCAGTCCCGGCTGCAATATTTTCATGTCTAGGTAAGAAAAACCAAATATACAGTCAATGGTCTTGGCTCACAACTAACTATGAGCAGATGTTGCTAGCTGCAATGGAATTCTCATTCGAGGTGGTGTACGAAGCATTGAAGAGCTCGCTCGCATCACCCATATTGTGTTTGATAAGACCGGAACCCTCACCAAGGGGATCCTCCAAGTGACCAGCTGTAAATGGCTGTCCGATGCCGCTTTGGACGAAGAAAAGATCTACCTTCTTCTCAGTATCGCGGAGGGCCGAGAAGCCTCAATTCACCCAGTTGCAAACGCACTATTTAACTGGGCGCTGAAAAATTTGCCGTCAAGTCTCAGAAATTCCCATCGTTCGGGATCAGTTACAGCCTATCAACGTGTTCCCGGTCAGGGGCTATTCTGTGAAGTGGACATGGTAGCTTATGGAATCCAGCAGATTTGGGTGGGAAATGCGAAGTATTTCAAAAGCCAGAGCATTCAGATCTCGCATGAAGATCCTTCGGCGGTTGGTATCTCTGTCTGGATTGCCGTGAATGGGAGTTACGTTGGAAAGGTCATATTAAGTGTATGAACCACCACTGTAAAGAAGTTTGTTGCAAAGATTTGAGTTCACTAACCCTGCTCTCTTTTCTACTAGGATACAATACGGTCCGAGGCCCCCCAAATAATCAATCATTTGGCAAAGAGTGGGTTACATATCGCAATGGTAATCCAGAATTTCTTGCTTGTTTGGAAGATAGCATGCTAATCCTGCGATAGGCCACCGGGGACGCAGAAAAGGAAGCCCATCGGGTAGCCAAAAACCTGAGGATTTCTACCATTGCGTCGGATGCACTTCCTCAAGACAAGTTACAAATTGTCCGTGATCTTCAGGCTACCGGGTGCAAGGTCGCTATGGTACGTGTCATTCGATTCTGCCCTTTTCCCCTTCCCACCATCGCTGTTAGCCTCTGCATCTCTAACCAAAGGGCGTGTTAGATTGGCGATGGCAGCAATGATGGATCCGCCCTAGTGGCAGCCGATGTTGGAATCTGCTTTACTCAGTCTCTTTTTTCCCTGCAGGGGGTCGCCGACATATTGATTGCACATTCAGATCTTTCTAGGCTTCCGATGGTTATTGACATGGCCAAAATGACCCTGTGGCAGGTGAGGCTGAGCATTTCATGGGCTGTCGTTTACAACTTGTTTGCGCTCTTGCTTGCTGTCGGCGTGTTAGAATTTCTCGGGCTTAGAGACGATTTGTACGTCCACCTTTATCCCCCCTTGCCCTCTCATCCCCTCGTCTACTAACCGAGGGATATCATCACGTAGGTGCACAAGTGGGACGATAATGGCAATGTCATCGGTCTTAGTATCTTGCTTTAGTTTGCATTTACATGTGAAGCTTCGACGTTGTGTCAATAAGTACATTTGAATAGTCGGGTCCGGTTCATTCTTATTAGATAATGGCGCCTCGATAAATCTTAGATATTAATATTCATATTTTCCATTGGGGCTATGTCATAATTGTCTCTAGTATGTTTCTGTCTCATCCTTAAACTAAAACCGGAGAACGGATATACCACGGTCATTATGACTGAATAGTAGAGTGGATTTCCTATTTATTGACTATTGAAGGTAAAACCAGAGCTTCACGGCCGAGTTAGATCGCTTGTATGGTTCTTCGAACGGAGTATATACTATGTCTAGTGACCCTTTAGTGTCGGAAACTTTGCCATCTAGTTCATCTAGTTCATCTACTATGTCTTTTCTCCGATCGAGGAGCGAATACCGACATAACACGGGTATATATACTTCGGCCGAGTATACGGCGTCGTTGAGTGATATCTCATATAGCTTGCCACCACCTCGTTGTAGCGACCGACTCGGTACTATTTCGTATATCTAAGAATACCTTAATCTAAGTATTAGTAAAGTTAGTACTAATAAACGGCTATATCGAATCTCACCTCGTATAGTCCGAGTAGCTATACGGCTAATAATATATTATCGCTTTTATATCGCTAAGGATCCTAGATAGCGAATCGGGTAGCTATAAGCGTAGATTTGGATACTTTAGCTCCATCCGCGGTTACCTTCGAAGTCCGGGTAATACTAGTTATATAAACGCGTACGACGGTATTATAGGCCTAATATAGAGCAGACCTTTTCTTTACTTTAGAAAGCATATCGGGAATAGTATTAAAAAGGCTTCTAGACATTTCAAATACGAGCTCAAACTTATTTATAACGAAGGGTATAAAGTGGGTATTCCACGATTCAGCTAGGGGGTATATTAGGGGGAAAGTTGGTCTAGAAATTAGTGGACCTCTATCAGTTCGTTCTGGCAGATTTGTATCTAGGATTGCTTCTTCGTCCAAAGGGTAACCCCCAAACAAAGGAGATGAGCCATGAGCCTCCAGGACTAACAAGATCTAACTATACAGCGTGATTATATCACCCGCAGGTCATTCATGTGAGCTACTCACATTAACGAATCGCAGTCGACAAGAATCATTATCGTGGCTTGATTTGAAAACTTCTACTGTAAACCAGGTAGGAAAAGGTACTATCAGGGATATGTGCCTAAGAGAGAGAAACAGTAAAAATATGGAAAGAGCGGTAACCCAACCAAATAGGAATGGGAAAGGTCTGGCACAAAAATTGACTGTGTGTCTCGCCGCGTTAGCTGTCAGCGTCAAGGAGCCAGCGTTGCATAGGTCCGGGGTTATGTGGTAACCCCTTCGACTCCGTTCCTTCGTTTCAGGGAAATCATGCATCCATTCATCTTGTACAACAGTTCGTCCTCCAGGAGGATTTATCCAGTTACCTCGCTATTATTGAAAGTACCCTGTGCCATACCTCTCTACCTTTCACTTGTCGCTGCCCGTGCGCGGAACCTGACTTACGAATAGCGTAAACAAGAAGAACACTTTGACTCAAATCTGCTCATTAAGAGGTAGGTATTAATACAAGCGAACCAGTGTTTGAGATGTAACACAGAAGAGATGAAAATATTGTCGAGCGAGCTTTCAATCATATTCAGAGATGTGCGTGAACTATATAATTTGTTGGAGCCCAGGACTAAACTATCCATAACACGGAATATGTGATGAGCTGTGGCGAAGTACGAGATATTTCTGTTCATCGCATAGTGCCCCTGAAAAGGATGTGTGATGATCAAGACTATGGCAGATTCGCAGGCATCGCTGTCTTTATTTATATCAACGCCACGCTCTAAAACCGGTTACATAGTCATGATATAATGCGTGCAACATCCACTACTTTCTGGAAGCCACCGTGATGTAGCTTAATATCTTGTGTATTGATCTGACGTATGGCTGTCCCCATGTTCCCCGCAGAGTGCATAATTGCACATTGTTATTGGCTTATATTTTCCGATCACTTGTGGAGAGTGGCCGAGAGACAGTTTCTAGAAGCCTGTTATATTAAACGACAGTGGCGAATGGTGGATGATTGGTGCGTGTTGGTTGTTATGATGTTGTTTGTAATTCGGAGAGGCCAGGGGTATGATGTCATTGGCTGTACGATGCCTCGATTGGGTGGACCTGGCCAGGATATTTATATTAATTGTAGGGTGATCTCATGTCCGACAAAATTATTGTCTGCAGGGTTGAATTGGTATTTGCGATTTAGAAGCATAAGGTCATCACTCATCCTGTGAAGCATATCAATTGTCCACCCCGAGGTATTATGGTCGTAACGCATCGGCATATTTACAAACTCGCCTTTCCGCGAGACTCATATGGCATGAACAATACAAGAATGCCCGCTGCGATAAATAGGGCCCCGCTAACATAAACAGGAATAGCGGTCGTCAGATCAGCAAACATGGCAATGATGGGAGCCATGATGCCAAAGATCCGATTCGCAGACGCAGTTAATGCGTTTCCCGTACCGCGGTCCTTGGTGAGGAAGATTTCGGGAGTATATGCATATAACACAGCATACATAAGACTACTCATGAAATTAAAAGCGCAGTTCCAACCCAACAGAGCATTTGATGTGGTAGCTGTTGTCGACGCAAGAAGGAAGGCTCCGGTTATAGCTGTTGAACTGCTGAGGGCGCCCTTCCGGCCAAAGCCTGGTAGTTCAACCAGCACTCCACCAAGCAGACAGCCTGGGATGCCCATGACGGCAATAATCAACGAGTTTCGATACGTGATGTATGTCGACCCATCACCGAATTCAGCGCCTCGGGATTGCTGAATGTATGGAAGGAATGCGTTGTATAGTGGGAAGCCGAGACCAATGAATGCCCAGACGAGGACGATCAGGGTTGTGGCCCATGCTCGCTTGGGAGTATCAAAAAGCGCGCGGATATGATCGAAGCGCACGGTCTCTAGACGTTGGCGGACGATGTTTGCCGCAGTGAAATGCCGTATCTCGCCCTGATCCAAGGCATCGAGCTCAGTTCTCGTCAAATCAGATGTTTTTCCATTCCTTCTGGCGACTTCGTGGACAACGTCCACAGCCTGCTCATTTCTCCCCTTCCCCATGAGGTATTTGGGGGACTCGAAAATCGTGAAAAACACAAACCGACCGACAAACATGATCATCGCGATGCCACCCATCGTGATCATAAACCATCGCCACCCCATGTTGTCGGATTTCGTACATCCTTCTGCTGAATCACAAGTTCTATACCCAAGCAGCGGCCAACCGATCAAATTGGCGACCACCTGCGCCAAAGCCCAGTCAATCGACAAGATAGTCAACAGGTACTGATGTGATCCAGGTAGGAACTCGAGAAAGATGGCCGAGTCAACGGGCAGATTTCCTCCGACGCCGACAGACCACAAAGCGGCAAATGTACATATAGCCGCGAAATTGGGCGACCCCGCAGCGATCAGGCCAAACACTGCCGTGATTCCGATCGTCAAGTTGAACGCCCATCTGCGACCGAAAATATCACATCCAAATCCCCAAAACACAGCACCGACGAGCAACCCGATGTTTTGCGCGAGCGTCAACAGCGGCGCTTTTGACGGATGGAACTCGTTTGACACTGCGGGAAGAATCAGAGATGTAGCAATCGGCCACAGGTTGTCGCTCGCCCAGCCGAATCCGATCACGACGAAGAGCTGCCATTGGTATCGGCCCATGCCGATCGCCTGAATCGCGCGATTGAGAACCTCGGCTTTGGCTTTGTAATTCACGTCAGGATCCTCATCTCGAGGGGCAATTGGGCGCTCGGTCGCCGTTGGCTCGAGGCCAGGCGATTTGATCGCTTCTGACATGTCGTGTTGAGAACAGAAAAGAGGTAGGAACGCGGCACGGGGGATCAGCCCGGCTTATAGGGATGACTGCCAGAATTCCCGCTTTGACCCCATTAGATTGGAACTCCATGTGTCTAATCATATCCCACGCAGCAACCTGTAGATTAGCATAATTCAGGGTTTTCTTTCTTTTCCCTCCACTTCGATTGGATAGTTTGATGGCGTGATCAATGGGTAGTTTGGTGTCAGATTCGGGGTTTTTCAAGCATTTCCCCAATTCAGAAAGGGGCGCTCCTACCCTGCAGGCATTCCTAACTCATTGCAGGGATGTTTTCCGTATCACGTGTGAGTAGCTAATCTTCTCGTATCGTGCTTTGCAAGAGATCCGCCACTTCTTGCCAAAGAGAATCATCGGGATACATAGAAAATTCCATCCGACTGCCAGACATCCAATTACCGTAAAGTGCCGTGAAATCTCATGCTGCTAATCCACGGATCAAGCGCAAAGATGATGGTTGCAACCATGTAATGGGTGATGCTCACAGCGATCAGAGCAGCTCCGAGAATGTCCACGAATCAGTAGCCGCATTCATATTTTCCTAGCCAACTGCTTCGAGTAAAGGTACTTACTTTGTTATATGAGTCACTGAAGTAGGTCAGAGCGATTGGAATAAGTGCAGCCATGCTGAACCTATATAGTCCGGATCCGAGACAAAGCAAGATCCACGGCAAGTCTTGTACACATACGGTCAATATCAATCTCGATTTCGGTTTATACAGAGTTTATCAGTGTATATGCCTCTGAATACACTGTATCTATAAATAAACAGACCCGCAGAGCCCGCAATTTCGGGGAGAAGGGAAATGTAAAGCCGCATTTTGGGCTGGTAGAAACCTTCATTTCGTCGAGCGGAGAATTTGATCACCAATCGCTCACAGGGCCCCCCTATACGCACCCAAAAACAAATGCAATAAACGGCGGCAAGTTTAATACACCGATGCTTGTCGTTTCAGTTATAGGGGGGTAAGGCGAGATATTCAGATTGTGTCGTTGCCTCTACCGTGAACTACACCAAAGCAGAGCCATACTGTACCATCACATAGCTAACGTCTGGTATAGTGATAAAGTCTTGAATTAGTAGATATACGTGTTGTATAAACTAACTGGGGGGTCTAGCGGATATTGGGATCAGCACCAAGCGTTGGCGTTAGGTTTTGAGAGAAATAGAATGGTCTATCTAGGAATCCGTCCGGTGTAGCCAAGTTGGTGGCTCCGTGTTCGATGTCACCCGGCTACAGGGGTCTGCTTTATCTGTCATCTTGAAAAAGTCGCCCATGTTGACAGTCCTGTGCCTTGGGCTGATTTCCGGGCCCTCATCTCCCACCTAGCAATGGTGTGAATCGAGAACTTTGTTTCCCCGAAGACGAAGATAAAGAGAAGCAATTTCACGTCTGAAAAAATAACTGACCACCAAGATTTAGGGCCAACCTTGATCATCAGCTATATATCCAACGGCGACGGTAGCAAGAAAGACTTAAAGACAACTGTATCAGTATATATTCCAGCCTCAAGTTGTGGATGTAATTTACATAAATACTACTGGAGCGGAAACTCAACATGGTCTACTTCATCGACAACACCGATGCCATGAAAGGCCGATACCAAAAGAAGAACGTGTGGCACCCAGAGTGGACACATGTCAAGGGCTCACAGCATGTCCCGCATGTTGCCTTCGACACGCCACTAGGAAAGGTCGGGGTGTTGATTTGCTGGGACGTTGCGTTCCCGGAAGGATTCCGCAACCTGATAAGCCAAAGGGTGAAACTCATTGCGGTGCTAGACTTTTGGAAGCTCACCAACTGTGCGCCGCAGGGAATTGCGCACAACCGGTATGCAGAGAAGCTCTGGTCCTTCTCGCGGCGGCGCTTCTCAGCCGGGCATGCGACAATACCTGCGCTGTGGTCTTTTGCAATGCAGGCGGTCCAGCTGAAGAGGGGTTATCGCAGGTTATGGTCCCTTTTCTGGGTTGTATCGGGATGACTGACACTTGTGAAGAGGGAATGAAGATCATTGATTTGGATATGGCAATCTTGAACAATGCCGCATCCTTGTATAGGGCCCATCAAGGCATGGCTCGACCTGATTGGCACTAATCATATGGAAATAATTCAACCCATTCTGCTCTGAATGAAGATTTTGTGGGTGTTCTCGGGAATTTAATGAGAGCTGGGTTGCCTAGCAGCGAATCAAGGCCAGGCGGCTATATAATGTTGTAATGTGATAAATGGGTGTGATCCGGGTTTTGAATTCACGAATACCCCCTTGAGAAACGAACCGGTACATTAAAGAGTGGCAATGGTGGTGAGGGAACACAATGATTTGTGGAGTTTTTATATTACTATATCGATAGTTTCGAGGGAGAAGTGTGGTGACAGCTGTGCAAAGTAGGTCTCGTTCCTATGATGCACCATGCAATGTGAAGCTGACTGCATAAACGCCAGCAGACCGGATCGGCAGCGCTGATCTTAAATTCGGGGGCTGACTCCATTTTGAGGTAGCCCGAAACCCCAAACAGGATTAGCGTTGAAAAAAAACCCGCAATTCCAGTCCATATTGATATAAAGCTCGTATAGGTCAGGAGCCCCCAAGTATTTCAAATTCATGTCGAAATATTTCCGTTGTCCTTCATCTAATATAATCATTTAAAGGAATATATATCTTAGAGTCTCTTATTATCCACTTTAATCAAAGGACCGATATCTGAAGTTTCTACTCACCCTGATTTGCTGTGAGAAATTATTGAGGATTCAAGGATCGAGTAGTGGGTCTGCGCAAACTTCCCAAAGCTTACTACAGCTCAACACAAAGGCCAACGTTCTGGGGTTCAAAATTAAGAGGTCCAATATAAGATAAGGTCAACATTTGAATTAATTCTGTGAACCATCATCTACTGATTAAGGAGCGACAAGTGACATCTTCGTTCGAAGTTCGAACTTAGTATTCGGCTGAGTTCTGAAGCACGGTTAGCAAATTGGTAGATGTTGGATCATTCCAAGTTGCCCCAGTAGTTCCAGCGGGAGATTGGTCAAAATACCACTCCAGCCCCATCCTCAGCACACCCTCTGCTCTCCCTCTAGCACTTGGCTCCGCCCTCGGTGCCACCGTGGCACGAGTTGCTGCCACAGTCTTGAACCTCAGTCCACTTTCCATTCTTGCACTCGACCTTTTTACAGAAATATACATTAGCAAACATGATCTAATATTCCAAGTAATATATGTAACATACAATACCAGTTCTGTCGCAGCCACAGAAGTGTCTGTCTCCATTGGATGCCGCGCAAGGGCTGTTTGTGCGTCTCTGGGCGGGATCATAGCCGGCTCCGCAGGCGTCTCGCTTGTCTAGGGCTGAAGCACTGACGGCAGTAGCGGCCATGAGAGTGAAGAGGATAGCAGTGACCTTCATTGTGAAAGAGGTGTGGTATATTGAACGAGATTGTTTGTTTGAGATTGTTGATTGGTTAGGAAAGCTTGATGTCTAAGATCACATCTTTCTGGCAGGATATGTCGACATATTTATACTTCTTCAGACCAAATGCCAAGTCGTTTTGGCTGTCTCCTTAACACGGGCAATACATCTCAGATTGTTGGAGTTGGGGGCCATATTTGCCAAAGCTATTCCGCGAAGCCAGCAATTGGTTGCATTGCAGCAATTTGATCGGGCAATAATTTCAGGCCCCCGAGCTGCAAAAAAACAGCTCATAGAAATGTATATGCCTTTACTCGAATAGTAAAATCTCCGCGTAGATCAATCTTGGCAGGTTTGAAATACGAATGAATATATGTGTCGATCATTCCTATATGATGTAGTCCATGCATATAAGCCTGCACTATTCATGGGGCCAAATAGGAAGTGGAAACTCCGTTGTCTATACGAAAAACGATTATGGATTGAGCACCTAATATTCAGATAGTATACAATTGAAAACATGTAAAACGTAGGCACTGAGTTGCCGGTGTACCTTAAGAAACAATGATGAAATTCTTGAATGTTCAAGTATAACATTGAGCTTACCACCAGAAACTCAATTGCATATCCCACTAACTATATCGAGTATCATAGGACGTCCAATGCTGTCCAATGAAGTCCCTAGGAAACTAGGAGCTACCCCAATGTCAAAGTTGAAATGGTAATACAATGTTGTCAGCCAAGATAGTCTCACACCTGGCGCTGACGAATCGAGTGGGTTGCCAAGGTTGTCCTATGTATGAACTCGTGTGCTATCCAGATATGCAGGACTAGCAAACGAATATAATGGACAATCTGATTCATAATTGCTAACTAATTATGCATCTACATTTCATAAATTGTTTGTTGTGGCGGTTAGGTACCAGCCTTGGATTTGATGTGTCACACCCATAACTTACTATGTACTCGTATGTAGATAGTAGCCTGAGACATATCCAACACATATAGCTCAGTTCTTCCTCCAATTACCCACAATAATGATTGCCGATCTCAGCCATTAGGTCCATACATTTGTCACATGGCACCCATTAGCCCACCTGGGTAACCTGTAAGGAGGACCTAAAACATATATCGTTTGGCTTTTTGGCGGGACGGGGCGGAGCACGGGAGATCGACACGCCTCATTACCCCCGTCTTTGTCAGGCCCCGTTGGACGACCCAACAAAAATCCCCGACCTAATGGAATTGTACGTTTTGTTAGGATTCAGATACAATTGGTACAAGTGGTAAATTCTCAGTTTTCAACATTCTGGTCTGGTAAATACATAACTGAATTTAACATGGAAAACTACATGTATCTAGTACTATTTCAACATCTAAAGTTGACGTTGTGATGGTGTGAATGTGTGCATGGTTGGCCTACATCTACATGGGCTATAGTCTCTTGGCAAGGACTAGGTCTACCCCGCACAACATGGCTCAGCCCCAAAGGTCAGTGGTGGAAGTGAAAGCTCGAATACGTATGCAGTATGTACTCCGTAGGAATGCATCCCTTGAACTTCTCTATAGAATATTTTATTCCGAAAACCGAACGCCCCAATCAAAGATGCAGAGGGCCGTCCACAAGTGAATGGCCTCAGCCTGCATTTCAACACCAATAGTGCTGGTACAAGCAAAACGATAGCCCCAGCCATACTTAGTCCCCCTGGGCACACCCAGCCACCCTTGGAATGTTCAGCTGAGTTCTACTGACTTCAACCCTAGTATGAGACGTGACAAGGCAAAGTAAGTGACGCGAGACAAACATTATCTTCACTAAGCGTCAGTCTCAAAAATAGGGCAACCATATGACCCGCTAACAAAGTCGGTGGACTAAATCCCTCTACAGTGGTCTCACAAGATTCACTACAACGTCAATTCAAAGTTCGAAGTGTTTGAATTGTCCCGGCTATATACGAAAGCAAAACCTGGCATCCAAAGCTAGACCAAGTCAGTTGCACACTTCAACAGCAAGAGGTCCTCATATCACAGAAGAAATCCCGCTGCTGAAGTTAACAGCCATTTCCAAAACCACTTGTTCGGACTCCAATGCTCCTCCCAATCATGTCCAAGATAACATCTTAGATCTCTTAGATCATGAGACGCTCAACCTGGTTCTTGATGGCGCGGATCTGAGCGGTCAGGTCACTGGCCTCGTTGGTGGTGATAGAGGCAGCGATGACGGGGCGAGAGACACCGGTGGCACGGCCAAGAGCCATCTTGCTGGGAACGTAGACGTAGGGAACCTAATTCAGAGGGGGTAATTAGTCTTGATTCTAGACGTAAAGCTTTGGGGTATTTCACTCACGTTCTTGTCCTCGGCCAAAAGAGGCAAGTGAAGGACAATAGCGAGGGGGCTGGTATCGGCGGCCATGATGACAAGCTCAGAAGTTCCGCGGTTGAGGGACTTGGTGCACTCGTTGGCGCCCTTCTTCAGCTGACGGTAGTGAGCGGCCTGCTGGACAAGGTCGAGGAGGCTCTGGGCGAGGGCCTCATCGGCGATGGGCCACGCTGCGCTAGTATCTTCGGCCATTGTTGTATTGTAGTTGGGAATTCAAACACCAGATCTTGAAGAAATGGCTCACTCGGGGGATCACGGCCGTGTAATTAAAACGGAAAATATGTGAGATATAGATTGAGGATGAGTTGAAGGTGATGGTGAGAAATTTCTTGGGAGTGGATCGTTTGGGCACACCGCCTGCTGAATTTGCACCTTTTTCTGCAGTTGGTGGGTACCCACTGCTCTTGTCCTATTGGTCACCCCGGATATCCCGCCGACGATTGGTGCCTGTTTTGTCAGGCCGAAGGTCAAAATCTTTTTGGTGCAACATAAGTCCTACAATGCCGACAAATATACCACGGTGCTTGCTCAGTGATCTGTTGACCATTCGCCTAGTACCCCATGAATCAGTGTTGGAGCATGTATATACCGGGCTTTGGTCTGTTGGTAGTTAGCTACTAACTAATAATAGAACTACTAACATCGTGTGATATATTTAAGGGTATCACTGTCCTCTTGCACAGATCACACTAATCCAGAAATGCTACAGCAGTCTAGGTCTTCTTCAAAACGTTGTCCATAACTCATAATCAAGGCTTTCATTTCACCCCAAAAATTATTGGAGGCCGCAGATAATTCTCTTATGTACATTTGGAATTCTATAATTCCATGCGTCTTAATATGCAAATTTCACGAAATCATCAAAACATTCAGTCAGTGCCGTTCACAGTGGCAGAGGCAAGTCTGGAGCGAGCACGCAGTGCAGGACCAAACTTGAACAGAATGAACGGAATGAACGTCAAGACAGTCGCCACCAATGCCAACAACAATCCAGCGTACTGACTACCCATGTTGTGGAAGAACTGGGAAGCAAACAGCGGCGACACAGCACCGAGTGTGTTACGCATGAAACCCTGGCCGGCAATGGCAGAGGAAGAGTGTTCTCCGTAGCAATCGGCCGTGTAACTGTAGCAGGACTCGAAGATGAAGAAGATACCAATGGTGATGAGGGCCAGTCCGATGATGGGGCCCATCCAGTGGAGACCCTTGTACTGGCTGAAGCTGTAGATGAATAATCCGATGGGCAGCCAGACGGCTCCGCATAAGGCACCATACAAGCGAGCTTCGGGTGCGACCTGAATGTTCGGGTCGGAGGAGAGGGACTTGTATTTGCGAATTTGGAAGAAGTTGAGACCGAATCCGATGGTGGTTCCGAGGCAGAGGGAGATGTAAGGAAGACCTGAGATTCCCTCGTTCCAGCCGCGCTTCTCTTGGAAGGTGATGGGGATGACGGAAAGGAAGAGGAAGGTCAGGAACCAGGCAAAACTGATCCAGAGACCGAAGGCGAAGACGACAGGCTCGGTGAAAAGCATCTTGACGGCCTTGACAGAGGAGTTGTGCAACATGTGCTTAATTCCAGGGGCTTCGATATCGTTGTTGGTAACGAAACGCTCATCACCGGTAGCGTTGCGAATTGCCTTCGCACGCTTGGCGAGACAAACACTGCCACGAGTTTCAGGGAGACAAGTGATAATGACGATACCAAGGGGAATGTTGGCTAAACCTTGAATACCCTCGAGCCAGCGCCAGCCGAGAGCTTGGTCGATGAAGCCGGCATAGATGGGTGCACCGACTGTACCGAGGATGGCGATGAAGGAGAAACAAGCCATAGGGATGGCACGGTGGTCAGGTGTGTACATATCTCCGAATGTACCACCAACAAGAATGGTGCCGACACAACCAAACAGACCGAGCAGAGCACGGCAGACTAGGATAGTGGCAATGTTCTTGCCCAGAGCGAGGCCAATGAACATAAGACAGAAGCAGATGTAGGCACCGATATAGATGACTCGTCGACCGGCCAACTCACAGAAAGGAGCGAGGAACAGTGGAGCAATTGCACAGGTAAAGTTGAAGGTGAATAGACCAAGCTTGCCAATTAACTCTGTTGTACCGAGATCCTTTGCCATGCCTCCAATTCCGGAACTGTATGCTGTCGTGGCGAGACCGATGAAAAGTGTCATTAGGCAAAGCTGAGTGCTGATGAAGGCCTTCCGGCCTGAACCCCAGTTGAAGGGGTTCTCCTTGTCTCCATCAACGAAGTCAAGTACGATGAATTCTTGGCCATTGTGCTGCACAGGCTTGGTGGCTGTAAGGGGAAGATCAACGTCGACCTCTTGCAATAAGCTGCTGTCGTAGTGGTGGGTTTGCTCTTCTGAAAGAGCGTTCCGGTATTTTCCTCCGACAATTAAACCCTTTGTCATGTGTGTGTCGTGGGCTGGGGTAGTGTCAGGTGAGGGAACATTCTCGTTATGGGAAGCCGATACTGGCTGAGGATTCTTGGTGGCCTTCATATCGTGTATAGTGTGGAGGGTGAAGGGAGGAAATGTCGGTTCAGGGAAGAATGAATAAAACGGGGGTTGGTCCCTTTCTATAAAATTATTTAAGGGTTCACGCTCAAAATTTGCCTGTTGTACGTCATGCTCCGGACTCCAGAATTTGCTGAGAACCGGGGCTGCGGGATTATACGGAGGAATGGGGAAGGGTAATTCCAGGCAATGATCGATTATGGTGGGAGCACCGAGCCGAGGAAGAGTCTGCTGATCAATGAATGTGTTGGACCACTAAGTAAGTGGGTACGACGAAGACCATGTGGAACCCCTTGTGCCTGACCCTTTTTATGCCTGTGTTTGTTAGATGTAACTACCATCTAGATCAAGGGAAAATGCCATAACAATATTTTCTCCAGTTCTCACTCGTTATAACATTTTCTCGTATGTGCATTCTCGTGCTTCAACCTCCAAGGCACGTTTTGCCCACGTATAGGTTTCTACACACCCGTGTCGGAACCAAGGGATTCATGTTTCGGACAAGTGCCGGGGGTTTTAAATTTTCAATATATCGCCGACGATGGCCCGAATAACCTCCCGAGCCGACTTGGTATGATTGGCCAACGGCCCCACATCTGAATAATCAGGTCGGCATGCCGTTTTTCACTCTGCCGATGTACCCGAGTGAATGGGGAAAGCGTGGGAGTCCAGGAACTCCCAATTCTCGAGTAATAACCCGGTTCCTAAGTGCTATTAGGTACATTTACATCACAATTCACCTTGTGAGTGAAGTTGTAACCATGCACTTGCGATTTATTAAGCTTCGGAGTGACCCACTCGGGACCTCTGTTCCTCTTCCCAAGAATTCTTCCCGGTGAGACCGATTGCAGCAGAATTCCCGAGATTTGCCACTAAGTTGATCCCGAGAATATTATTGGCTGGGTGATCCTCGGGCTGCCGTGTCCATTTCTACGATCATTTCCAATAATATCCTGTGCCTGGACCGGCGTTTCCTGACCTTCCCCAACGGGTTCATATTCCACCCCAACTCTCCTCAAACCCTCCGAGTCCGCTAATCTCTTTTCTCCTTAGATTCTGATGTCTGTGCCATGGGGAGATGAAAACGCAATTGCAATAAAATCCATATTGTCTCCACTGGCTTAGTTGTCAGCCGGCCGATCCGGACATATTGTCGGTGCTCGGCGGTTGGTCGGTCTTTTTCTCACGTTATGATATGTGTCTCGTGTCTCGCATAACGCGAGTAATCTTTATGCAGTGTTTCTCATCATAATCCAAATCCAATGTACTCCGTAATCTTTGCATGAATCATACGGCCAAACCGTCTTTCTCTACAGAGTGTACCCATGATATTGCAGAGGCATTCAACTTTGAGTCGCACCCTTTCCACCATATCCGTATTGAGGGGCGTCGCGAGAGGGTTTATTTTCCCATCTTTGCCCCTCACTCTAGTTTTCGGACCAGCAAATCCCATAGAGCAAGTAGTGTGGAAGGCCTTCTCGATGATTACACTTAATGTAATCTCGAGTTTATCGGCAGCGAATTAATCGCTGGGATTCGAGATGTGCTATAATCGAGATCTCCGTCGAGATCACACGGCTAGTTTCGCACAGTATGACCATAATCCCATTTTCGGCGTGTTTGGAGTGCACAATAGATTACAACGAATTAGTGGCGAGCTACTGGAACTGGATTAGGAGCACTTCGAATTCTACGCAGTGGCGTGCAGATGGGGTGACAGGGATCGGATCGAGCGAATAGATGGACGGATTTATATCGGTCATTTTCTGCGTCGATTGAGGGACAAGATCAAGAGATTCGCCACAGAACCGGTATGTTTGATGTCAAATGACTTGCGAAGCGTTACACCATGTGATATGATGCCGGTCACTTAATTCGAGCGCTCGGTGGGATGAGAGGAGGGTTCATTGACCTCATCGATCATTCCACGACTGTTTTGGAGGAAGAAAACAGTCGATTGAGGAGTCAGTCGATGGTTCAGCTGTTGTAGTGCGTACGTTGTCTGCGTCGACTTCACAGACACAATGAGGTTGGTAATGTGACTGTGCGGATAATGCTTTATTAAGGTAACATATCAACATCTGTAGAATTAGAGACCTTAACCTTGCCTTCTTGGACACAGAACAACTCTCAATAGAGGATGTTGAGGGACCTTTCAGAACCACACGTGTTACACCGAATCTATATATGGGAGTAGGCTCCGCCTTGTCACTATAGTCTGAAAGAAGACAGGCTCCATCTGCATTGATGGTTCCAAAAATTTCACCTGGAACGTCGAATTAACCCCAAGGTTCTCAGCGACTAAATACTAAATTGAACACACGCAGGGGTGCTCTCCGCGTGCGGTGACCTTTTTGGAAAAAAGTCCTCTGGCTGCTAGGGATATCTCCAAAGTAGGGTTATTATATCCTATGGGGAGTAGTTCTATGGTAATTGAACTAACGGGCCAATCAGATTTAATCCTGATTTGGTGGACAACGGCGATTCGACAGCGAATTGTCTGTTTATCCGATCTATGCTTGCATCTGCTAAGACTACATAAGTCCGATATATTTCATTACTGAAGATTATTTCGGTCTGTTCCATTGATTTACCTGTTCAACGTTCTTAAATATAGTTCAGAATGCCGCAAAATTAGGGCTCCGAATATGCCAGCTCCAAGCTTACTGGCCACAGTTTGAAGTTTCACAACTGGCCAGGAGCTGGTGAGCAGACCACGGAGCATTTCGGTCTCTCCCATGCTGTGAAAATTCTCGCTGTGTTCGAGATGACAGTTCCATCCCCGCAGACCGGGTGGAGGAAGCGGATATCGTCTTTGAACATGTTGAGCTTGCCCTGAAGGCTGCTGGCGTTGGAGATGATGCCTGGAAATATGCTTTTAAGGTTTGACGTACGGAATGTGAAGCTGTGTGGGAAATACACAATTGATCCATTTCTGAATAGATCAATACCTACGAGGTTGCAGCAGAGGAGCTTCAGGACGGGATTAGGAAAGCAGCTCGAAAGTACTTAAAGCAGATACGCCCGGTGTGGACTGGTGTGAATGTGGCCTCTCTCGTGATGCCAGGCCTCTATTTAGAGATTGAAGTTGAGGCTTATCTTCCGAACTGACACTGCTTACGAGTTGTAGTCAATGCAATTGACGCAATTCTTCCATATGACGTGTGTTTTTTCAGGCTTTCTTCGTATATGAGTTAATCAGTGTTGTAGAATTAGAGTATGTGTGTAACTGTGTGTAACTAGGGGTTTACCTTATGAAATATAGACAAAATATTCCTATATATTTTAGTGCAGAGGAGTATATTCAACCAATCAGCATGTTAGCTCAGGGGAAGAGCGCCGGGCTCATAACCCGGAGGTACGTTTCACCGCAAACAATTTCCCAAACAAAATCAAACTAACAATCACAATAGGACCCTGGATCGAAACCAGGACATGCTATGTCTATCTTTTTTTTAATTTTTTTTTTATATGTTACTTTGTCATCATCGTCTAAAAACAACACTTTCACTTTTGTCCATATTCTAGTATGTTATGCATGGGGGGAGTTATTTGAAAGTCCATCGTTTTGCCCACACTGGTTGGAGGAACGCTATGACATCAGAAAGCCCATACATGAATTATTCACCTTGCAAATATGTACCTCTGGAGCTACAATTTATCAGATCTGTATGAGTTGGCTACGAGCATCATGACCTCATAGACTCTCGGATATCTTTCAATCATCTAGAAGCCTTGTCAGGCCGGTTTCTTCCCCGGGGCATCATACTGATGTAACAGGGCGTTGAATTTAAATTCGATAAGCATATAAATATATAATCAACCATCGCCCTGAGAATAGTCACAGTGAAGCTTTTGAGCTTAATTTAATATGCTACTTTCTAAAAAAGATGAGCAAAGCATTTCACACCACCTTCACCGGTAAGACATCCATCCTACTTTAACCATTACATGCCGCTCACATCCCCAAAGGGTCGGCAATTGGATGCCAGCAGATCACCAAGCCCACAAAGAATGGCTTGTAGGAATAATCAAGAAAGTCGACGACGATGAGCAACCCCTTCACCCGGTCCTAGAGGAATTCAAAGAACTCATCGAATCCAACACACGCATATATATGCTCTTGAGTTCAATGTTCAACGAAGTCCCACGAAACAAGCGATACGGCCACGACCCAACAGGTAACCCCGAAATTCGTGACTATAACCATTTCCTGCTTGTTATCAATCACCTCCTCACCACTGCACCTTCCTGGACCGACAAGGCACACCGCGTCGGGCTAGTCGGTCTTCCCATCAATGCCGTCCTCGACTGGCCCATGGGTACACCGAGTGGGTATGCAGCCTTCCTAGATCCCGATATCAACGTGATGATCAAGAAGATCCTGAATGCGTGGGGTGAGTTCCTGTGCTCACCCGGATCCGCTGAAGTTCTGAATGATACTTCTCATGGATGGTTCAGTAAGACTGGTCGTCGGGATCTTACAGCTGTTGCAAAGATTGGTTTACTGGCTGAGACGGATTTGAAATTCCATGATATGTTCGAATGTGACCCGACTGCGCCAAATCACGGATTCCAGTCGTGGGATGACTTCTTCGTCCGCACCTTCAGACCCGGAATACGTCCCGTGGAGGACCCGCAGGACGGAAAGGTTATCGCTAACGCCTGCGAGTCGCAACCGTATAGGCTCGCGCGCCATGTTCATGCGCGTGACAAGTTCTGGATTAAAAGTCAGCCATACTCTGTGCTTGACATGCTGGGCCATGATGATCTTGCGTCGCAGTTCGTTGGCGGCACTATTTACCAAGCATTCCTTAGTGCCTTGAGCTATCACCGATGGCATGCGCCTGTTAGTGGCAAGGTCGTCAAGGCTTATGTTGTTGACGGTACTTACTATTCCGAGCCGCTGTTTGAAGGTGTTGGAAACCCGGAGGTCGGGCAAAAGGATATTGATATGGCGGGTCAGGTCACTTCCCAGGGGTATATTACTTCAACTGCGACGCGGGCACTTATTTTCATTGAAGCCGATGAGCCAGCCATTGGGTTGGTGGCGTTTATTGGAGTAGGTATGGCAGAGGTGTCGACTTGTGATATCACTGTCAAGGAGGGGGATAGAGTGGAGAAGGGAGATGAAATTGGTATGTTCCATTTTGGTGGTTCGACACATTGCCTTCTTTTCCAGAAGGGTGTTCATGTATCTGGGTTCCCAGAGCCTGGGATGGAAGAGAACAAGCCTGTTCGAAGTAGACTGGCAGTTGTCTCGTGAGGAACGAGATGTTCATGGTGAAAACGCCGATTTGGAGTATGAAAGTTGGTCTTGAAAAAATGAAAGAGCCTTGTGTCTAGGCCAACCTCATTTTTGTATACTTTCTGCGATTCATGGCATCCAGCACATACGATCCAGGAGATAAGACACCTATGACAGCACCATAAATAATAAGACAAGATACAGTCCCAGGCACTTGACTTCGTGTTCGAACCTCGTTGACAACATGTTATTGTTGACTCTTATGAAAATTGTGGTATGGTTGATACCCACTCAATAGTCGTATAAGAGCCTACAGGAAGGGCTTTCAATGACGAAAAGACAAGACCCGTCATCCCTAGACGGGCAATAACATACAAATAAAAAGTCGCCAGCGCAATGATAGTACTGATCCGAAAGAGACGCTAGTTGGGCGTGTGAAGCCCCTTATAAACGAAGGCAGCCGACCGTGTGAATGCATAAACCACCATGTTACCCCTAGTGCTTAAATATATTTACTTACCATAACAACTGAAGACAGCGAAGAAGACGCGCCACGCTATTTGTTCGGTATAGGACGGGAAATCAAATTTCCACCTGTGTAGGTAATATATTAGTATGTCTTTTTATTTTTCGGCGTTGATTGATAGAAATGAACAGTCAAAAGGACAGGCGTTGGGGACCTTACACGGCGATGTGAATAGCGCAGAAAAGGCTGGCGACAAAAGTGCACATAAAATTGAACAGTATAGGCTCCAACGGTTCCACCTTGAGATAATTTTGAGCTACTTCATCTGCCGCTAGAGACCTCTCCTGGTCTTGTGTTACAAAAACAGGCCTTTTGATGGTCTGTTATATAACTGAGAGCCACTCTTCATTCTTGAAACGTGCCCAGAGATGAACCCATCCCGTGGGGCTTGACTCGGTCAATTAATGTACCTCAGCCGGCAGGGTAGCTCGGGTATACCGAAGATGGATCTTAATTGACGTGCTCATATTTTTCGGCTGATGCCAATGCGCAGCATAGACCAGACACCGCAGACCACTTAGGCGACAGTCGACAATTCGATCGGTGAGACTGGTAGATTATAGGCCCACCTTGCAATGATGTTGCATAAAAACCAGGTGCTGTGGAGGATAGCGAATCCTTCGGCAAAGGGGTCCGCTTTCGCTCGGTCGTCGATATCCTGGTCCCAGAAGTCAGAGAAATGGAAGATGCCGGCTTGGATGAATGCTTTCATTTCCATAAATCGCACGGTGTAAATCCATTCATCCTGCGTTTGGATAGTCAGGCCATTTGAAACAATACAGAAGCATTGGGGAATGGACCACTCCGGGTTGACTGGATTCAAATCGATATGGGGTAGACCTGGTGCCTGTTCTAAGGGCCTACTGTGTTCTGAAAGCCATAAATTGGCCTCCGCCACCGCGCTGTCTCTGTCCTTTTGAGCCGCGTTGAACACTTTTCTTAGTCTTTTGACGGTGGTGCCTTGTTGAGCTGCGAGCCAGAAGATCAGTTCCGGCGCTAAGATGGCAATAATGCCTGTCCATAATTGTAAGAGCTAGACCTCTCTGCTGGACATATTTCCGAGCCAAACATTGAAGTGGAGGATGGTCCACGTGCAAGCAAAAATCGTTGTCAAACATGGCCACAGGATGTCCCATGTGGAGCGGCCGTTCACTTCCAACTGCCAACTAATGAGACCTATCGAGTTAGAGGCCAGTGAGCCTTTCACGAATAAAAAGACCAGCCATGCAATTAGCAAGGTGTAATTCAGAGGCTGAGAATAAACAAAAATATCCATAAATGGGGCTTCACAGGAAGTTACCGCAATACCGAGTTTACGGAGTAAAGGAGGCTGATATGTTGAAAAAGGTTATGCCCGGAGTACAAAGTAGAGCAAGCAAAGTATAAACCTCCATAAAAACCCCTTGCTTGGTTCAAAAGCACACCTTATTCGCAGGTGGCCCTTCTCAGCTGAACTATAGTCGAACGTGGTTGGCTTACCTTGAAACTTCGGCTTCTTGGCATCTGCACATGGCTGAATGTATCACACCCCGAACACCCCGAACAACACATATCAAAACAAGGCTGACTACTAGACCCATAGGGCTTGCCTATACGAACTCCATTGCGGGGACCGGGTAAATGATTGGCCTATCAAATCAAAACCGGGCTCTAAATTTCGAGGCTAAATACGTGACCGGGGATACTAGGTGTTGGCCTTCAAGAAAATCATTGGTACGCAAGTAATATAGCCATACTCCATAGAATTGGACATGGTAGATAGGCTTTTCCCTGGAACCTTTTAGTGAACTAGTATGTTGCGTCCTGACAGGTCTCTACATCACCTTAGAGTAAGATAGTGATCGTGTTTGCTACGCTCTACTATTTTAGTTCTATCCTCCATACGAATTGTTCAGTCCATGCACGATAGCCGGTAAAACACCTGTGGCTGCCACTAGCTATGTGCCACGGCGAGCACCATGCCACAATGGAATACTCCCCACTCTTGGCAGATCTATATTTAACACCAACCCAGGCACAGTGGCAGAGTATACATTAGAGCCCAATTAATGTTGTGGAGGCGCAACACTGGGCGACAGAAAGGCTCGACCCGCCTCCTGATCATTAGGTAGGGATCAAGTCTAGAATATTTGCATGAGAAGAGAGGCTTGTCATTATAAATATCTTGGCCTCCCCTGTCGAGGTTTCGTTCTATACTGGCAGGGAATATTCAATATTGTGGACAGCACATTGGCCCCCAACTTTTGGGTCTGATTACCGGTTATCTTTCTTCAATATGCCGAGGCACATCCCTCAATCAAGAACAGGCACTTATGGCTTCGATTATATTACCGTGGATAACAATGAGCATCAATATGACTGTGTGTATATAGCTGCCCATTGCTTTCTCACGGTTCTACATGCAGCTAATGCTAATACTTACAAGTTGGCGACACCGACTGCAAATTTCCAAAATTTCCTCCGCGAGTTAGGAAGAAGCGCACGCGACACCTAATCACAGGCTTGATATGGTGTGGCATTGTGTTTTTAACATGTCTTTTGGTGCTTGGAATTGGCATCATGGTCTTGTTCGCAGTAAGAACGGACAACACTGGTTTCGATTCCAACAGCCCGGAATACGCGTTGTACAAGAATACTAGGTTCAAGGACTGTTACAACACCCCTCTGTCTGCCATCACGTACAATTGCTCCGCTGTCAAAGCCTCTTTACAAGACCAGAACACTGTTGTGGGAATGACCACACCGTCTTTGTCAATTCCGAATAATTCGAATGAGAACAAAACCGTTTACAGCTGGTGTGAGGTAATGAGCTGTCTCAATGACCTTAAGGTGGTACCATCCACACCACGCCCATCGGCCTTCTGGGCGACGAGCCTTGAAGTATGGAACAAGGCTGCTATCACTTTCATTACTTCATTTTGGCAACTCCACAAGCTTCAAAAGGCCCTTTATAGCGACAAAGATACCTTCTGTAAAGGGATAGAGTGGGATACTTGGCTTATCATGGCCTGGGATCTCGCTTCGTTTATCTGGTGGTGCTTTGGTTTTGGCAGATTTGCCATGTTTCCAACACGATACCCTATGCCTTCCATGCTAGGCTGGGTATCGCTATGGAAGTATTGTTATATGATACACTATCATCCATTTGAGTGTGTCCTCCGACCCTCTCCTAAAACGGCACGAAATATAAGGTGGACACTCTACATTTTAGCAACTCTGCAGTGGATAGCTTCACTGTATATCTGTGTGTTCACATGGAAATGGGGTAGTAAGCATGTCTCACGCTATCCTGCATATGAATGCCTCACCTCTCGCATCCAGGATGCACCTGGCACCTCGTCGTGCTCAGCAGAGCAAATCTGCTCCAACGAGCTACTGTTCAAATCTTGGGTCTTCCACTATCCCTATCAATTCATCGATGGTTACGTTTCTCTTGCATGTCTGGTTTTGGGGCTTTCCTTCATTGCTATTGTGATGATATGTTCCCTCGGCGCATTCCCGTTGATCGCATCCCTGGTGAAAGGGGGGAGTCCTGGAAAATGGAGGAAAAAAGCATCTAACTTTGATTTCGGGTATGCCGGTGGTGTCGGGTTGGCAGGAGTTGCGTGTATACTTATTGCTGCTTTGACCGGCGTTGATGCAATCCAGGCACTTGACCGTCCTCGCGAGGGTGCTATTGGATTTAACTGGGAGTGCAATGCGTTGCATGTCACAGTGAGCTCATGGAGGTACTACTTGGATGTTAATTATGAGCTACCAGTACGAGCGGCTAGAATGTGGTTTAATTCATGAAATTTAGGGACTAATTTTATTCTTGCTTTGACATTATGTATCGCTTCATCAATATCATGATAGCTTATCGTAGAATGAATACAATATTTCCGGGCAACGGCTTCCGGGAATTAAAGGCTAGTAACTACAAAATAATTATATTAATTATAATTTCTCGAATGTATGCAATAATGAAGCCTAATTTGCATCCTCACCACTGCAAGCAGCTTCATTGCTCTCGATGCCGAGGATGGCGGGCATTGCCAAATCCGGAAAATCCGCAAACTACAAATGCATGCGGAGTGAGATGTTGCACCCAGCGAAATTCTGCTACCATATTTTAGGGAAATGTCTATTTACAGACCCATCTACCGACTCTAGTTCTTTTGAAAATATACTTGGAGATGAAGGACAAGTTCGTGGTATCCGTGTTATCTTTGCTCCTCGGCCAGGGCTTGGCTGAAGAACGCCACTACCCCCTTGTTACATCCCTTGGTGCTCTCCGCGTATTGCACTACAACAACCTTGGCCCTCAGAACAATGGTACTTCTGTCGTATTAGCGCATGAACACTCGAGCTATGCCGATGCGACTGCAAAATGCACTGCCATTGGCGAGAAGCTCTTCCCGTGGTCTTCGAAGCAAAACGACAGTCAAGTCGAACTCGGCTATGAGCTAGACTACCTCGTCTTTGAGAAGGAGCTAGGAGCCGATGATTACCTGTGGCTGTCAACAGAACAGGACTCTCACAAGAACTGTTTTGCTTTCTCGATCTCCGATCGCCAGATCGTTCCGAAACAATGTAGAGAGAAGCTACCAGCCCTCTGTACTTCAACTCCGCCCGCAACAACCGATCTCGACGGAGCTGCAAGGGAAGCTGCGAAGCTGACTGTGACATCCAATGATTATACCTTCACCGGATATCGGGATGCACGATCCTTCCGCTTCCTTGGCGTGCCTTTTGCAAGTCCCCCAATCGGGGACTTGCGCCTTGCCCCACCGCAAGGCTACACAGGGCAGAAGAATATCGATGCGACTAGCATGGGGGATATATGCATTCAATCCCCCTCACCTCTTAGCACTGTGCCTATTCGTGGAATGTCCGAGGACTGTCTTTACCTGAACGTCTTCACCCCACTCCTCCCTCACGATGACACAAAGAATACCGCACTCCTCCCCGTGGCTGTTTATGTGTATGGTGGTGCATTCACAAAAGGCTCCTCATCTATGATCGATTATGACGGGGGAAACTTCGCTAGCCGCAGCGATGTGGTCGTCGTCACGCTTAACTATCGGCTTGGAGCATTGGGCTTTCTCTCGACGGGGAATCTGACAACCGGAAACTACGGTATCCAAGATCAGATCATAGCTTTGGAATGGGTCCAAAAACATATTTCTGCCTTGGGGGGTGATCCGTCTCGTGTTACTGTCTTCGGCCAGTCCTCTGGAGGTCAAAGCGTGGTAGCCCTGCTCTCTTCAACTGCAGCAAAGGGTCTCTTCTCCAGCGCGCTGGTACAATCAGCAAATTTCGATCTCCCTTGGTTCTCTCGCGATCTTTACTCCAAATATATCGCCCCAGAAATCGCAAACGCAGTTGGCTGTGAGGGCAATGATTTGGAAGAAAGTCTCGTCAAGTGCCTTCGTTCCGTCCCGGCTTCAATGTATCTCGATAACTCAACCGAGTTCCAGACTGCTACAAAGACCTTCTCATCCACCATCGCAAAACATTTCTACAACAACACTCAAGCAACAGCTGCAGATGAGCCATTCATGCCGATGGTAGATGATACCGGATCGGGCGTAATCGACGACCAATTCAACGTCCTACTAACAAACAACAACCTCCCCATCAACGTCCCAACCATGTTCACCACTGTCCGGGACGAGGCAAGCCTCTACATGGACATTCTCGGTTCGACAAAAGCCCCACTCGCTACATTGCTTAATGCCATATTAGGCGAGACTCTCGCTCAGAAAATTATCGCCTCGGGTGCATACAACGTCGATGATTCGGACACCGACGCCGTCCTCAACGCTATTTCCGATGCTCTGACGCATAGTCAGTGGACTTGTCCACAGGGTTATCTTCTCGATAACTCTAATTCCGCCTTCCCTTCACTATACGAAATCCAAATAACAGATGGTCATGCACAGACGTCAAACATGCCGGATATCTGTTACCCGAATAGTGGATATAACGCTTCCTGTCATGCCTCGGATAACCTGCTTGCATGGGGTACCTTGAATGCCAAGACGGAGGACGTGAAACCGTACTACGATGATCGGGACGTTCTTCACTCGCAGCTCGTTCATGATGTATTTGGTGCGTTTTTCCGCGAGAGGAACCCAAATCCGAATTTGGAGTTCTTGAAGGTTCGTGGTCCTGCGTATGCAAGTACGCTTTCTATATTTGGTGGGGAGGTTGGTTCGAATTCCTCGCTTGGGAGTACTGAGAATGGGTTTGTTATTGAGCAGTATACGGCCGATGAGCGGAATTTGACGCTTCTGGGGATGCCGCCCTCTAGTACGGCTAATTTTGAGGACGAAGATATCTGTGCTGTGCTGCGTGATTACGGGTTTACTTTCCAAAGGGCCCGTCTCTCTGATTAGATTTATATTAGGTACTGTTTCTATCGTTGATCAAATCCTTACAATGAACGCTGAAGCTTGTAGAGCTCATATCACATTGAAACCGTAGCGTTGCAAGATTTCATCACTCCTCGGTTACGCCGCTTAGTTTCAACCATCATAGAATCTACATGATGTATATTGGAGCTTGAGTTCGTGTGCCCGGATTATTTGGGCTTGTCATTTGAAATTCATTCGAATCGTGAGAATCATTGGTGCGAAGAAGGGTAAAAAGACCACAGGAAACGAAACGCCAAATCAAGAAGCCGGCCAAAAATGAGAGTGGAATGCTAGATCTGTCGTGATAGAGATGAGATGCCAAAGACAATGGTCTGAGACATGGTGATGAAATAGGTTGATGGAGCCAAAGGAAAGTAGATGCTCGTATGCTCAAAAATGAGGAAACGTGGCAGAAAGAAATTCGTTAAATGTATCAACGTGCATCAGTCGTGGAAATTATTCGTAAATCGGGACCCTCCGCGAGGGAATGTACCCATAATCCTCAGGCACAGTTGCCGGAGTATATCGCTTTGAAGTAGAGTTGCGAGGGCTCGACCATCCAGTTGTGCGGGGATGGAATCCGGCACTGCTGTATGATCGCGGCCGCTCAGATCCACTTCCTCCGCTACTGGGTCGGCTATTACCTGTACTGCCACCACTGTAGCTTCCTCTTCTCATGTCATCTGCGGCGTAAGTACCTAGATGTCTCGGCACCGCTCTTGGTGGTGGAGGGGTTGGTGGCCTATAGAAAGGTGGTTCTGGAGCAGCAGGGGCCGGGTCGCCAAATATAAATTCATGGAATTTGACACCTGCTGTACGTGATCGAGAACGGTCTTTTGGATTCTCCCTTGGGTAATCTCTCGGGTCCCTGTCTCTTGGATCCCTATCTCTCGGATGATCCCTCGAGTAGTCTCTCGGGTGAACCTTTGGCGAAGGCTCAGAGCTGGATTTGCTAGATCGCGAAGGGTGGCTTTCGTGCCCGCGGCGCTGCCGGGAAGGACTTGTGGGCGACAGATCTCGGAATGGTCTGCGGGTGTAGGCTTCGTGTGAGTGTCGTCTGGCACTACTGTTGGAAGGTGGTGATAGATGACGCCGCTCTTGGTGCTTATTGGGCTTTGCACGGTCCTTGCGGCGACGTGAAAGCTCATCTGAAGACACATCAGAGACATCTGGAACCTCACCTGTCCCTGGGCTTAGTGGATGGCCATGCCGGCCACCTTGGTCTCGTCCACTTGAACGCGCTGGACGCTCTCCCCATGGGGGAGGGGATGAAACCCTCGGGGTTGAAAAGCCCGGTCGATTCGTCCCAGGTCTGCGTGCAGAAAATGCGGGATATTCCCCGCTGTAATTTCGGCGGTGATGGCGATGGTCGCTGGGCTGATCGGGCTCCACATGACTGTGACGCTTTGACGCCGCCCGGTGTGGACGGGAGAAGTAATCATCTTCGTCGGGTAGAGGATCCTTACCACTAAAATGATAATGATATGTCTCAAAGTCTGGTGGCGAAGCACGCTTCGTGTGTCTTTTTAAATAGTCCCGCTCCAATCGCCGACTCACGCCTTCATGCCACTCCAGCATCTCTGGGTCGGGCTCGGAAGGAAATGCGTCGCGAGGAATCGTCTTTGGAAAGATCTCGCCATTTAAGTCTGCAATATCCCAAAGGTTGACCGCATTTTGCAGATACACCGAGTGTTCATCTGGGTCCATCAATAGTTGTATTGTCTGCCACCGCACGAAGCCATTCGGAAGTAAGGACGGAATCGATGGGGGTTCGTATGGGTTTGCTGAGGGCTGGAGGCTGTGGAAACATCCTAGTGACTGGTAGATAAATGACAGGGCTTGTCCCTTGGTCTCAAGGAATAAAGGGTCGTAGTTGCCGCCGACTTTGCGGTAAAAGGTAGCGAGTCGCTCGGGGGTGATATCAGTGGTGCCGTTGGTGTCAAAGGAGGACTTCGGAAATGTCAGTATGGTGCCCAATACAAGTAGGGTCTAGAACTTGCCATCAACTGCGCGATCCCTAGGCATAGCTGCTCAAGCAGTGGGGCTGGGCTCTTGTCTGGATTGATCAATGTACCCCATTGTATATCCGCAGAAGCCATGAATGCGGGGTATGAGGTAGTGAGAAGTGCATGCAAGCAGATGCATCAAAGCATTTCATCTCCTAGGCTTCGAGGTTGGGCGCGTGTCAAGAGAGAGAGAGAGAGTGACAACGGAGACAAGAGCGGTCAGGCACACAAGGGGGACCCACTGCGGGGAACCAAAGAACTGCGAACTATGAAAGTTCAATGATCTAGATCTGATAAAACAAGTACAAAGAGAACATTAAAAATACTGAGAATACCAAGATATTAAGAGGCATGCTGAGACATATCTATGTCTCCCTGAATTCACTACAAACAAGATACATGTGACTTGATGTCATTCATACCCGTGACTCACATACAATGTTGCATGACTGTGAAGCCTGATGTGGCGCCGTATGACCCAATCAGCAGTTACCTAAAAAGCAAAAGGTCTTAATTAATTGACATCCCTTTGGCGTTTAACATAGTAGCAATCAATATAGATTTCCCTAGGCAAGGGATGCTTCCTAGAAGCCTAGAATAGGCGGATGACAGTAATAAGAAGAGTAATAGTTACTTTCGAATCTTCCTTCCTTCCAATACTTTGTATATCCCTCCCCCTCGACATGAAAACTATCTATATTATATTCATATTCCTATAGCTTCACCTCACTCCACAGTGAATTGATGAACCCAAAGTTTGCTAAGAATGGTCACTACGACAACCATTCAGTTGTGATGGCAAGTTTCCAATCTATACCGCCGACTTTCATACTGGATACTCCTAGTCATATGTTATTAGCTTAATGGCTATAGGGGTCATGGCATAATAGCTGCAGGGATTCATGCATTCCCCTGCAAGGTTAAATATTAAGCCGGGAAAGCACTCGGTCGGAGATCTGGACTCTGTACTACATTAAGCTACCACAAACTTATTTTATATATCATCGAGTTCTGAAGCTGCAAACGAACAAGGCCATGGACATACTTTATTTATTTATTTATTATTAATTTTTTTTTTTTTTTTTTTTTTTTTTTTTTCATAAAGTAGAACAGCAGCACCGAGCCATTTAGTGGTCGTAGGGCTAATTACCATAACAGAAAGACCTTTTTTGAGTTGTTGATCAGGTTATCTAGTCTCGGCCGTGAAGTGTTCATAGCGGTCTATGGTTGTGCCACTGGTACAGGCTAAAATGTCCGGCTGCTCCTTTTCGCCCCCACGTAGGGTTATTAGGTCGTGTAACTGGGATGCACCGTCGGCAGAGATCGCTGACATGATGAAAATTGGTGAGCTTGAAATTGTGGGCGCTTCTGAGGAATAGACGAATTCTAGGTGGATTTACAATATTGGTATGGAGTACATATACATATCCTCCCAGAAGGGCGGATACTGGCCGCTGATTTCTCTTAGCGATGAATATTTGTCCCCAGCTGTGATCCTATTTTGACCATATCTCTTATCAGGATTACCCTGTTATTACTTCTTGTACTAGAAGTTGCAAGATAAGCAGATCCCCAAGCCCTGGAGTGGCTTCCGTACGGAGTACTATAATACGCGTCCTTTACGCGCATCGGATCCCCGTTATCCCCCGTGCCCAGTCGACTTTCTTTGACCTCTTTCTTTTCGCCCCCTCCTACTGAACAATTCTTGTCAATATACTGAAGATGGTGTCAACGTTGGAGAACAGCGAGAGTGGTCTCACAATGGCGTCAGCTGGGCCCCCAAAACTCAGCCGGCCGCGGATGCTAGTCGTGATCAGCTGCCTTTTTGTATGATCCGGCGGAGTCCTAGTAAAAGCAGCCGTACCAGCTAACGTTCATTTCTTAGCTATCATTATTCACGGCGGCTCTTGATTTTGTACGTTTTTTTTTTCTTCTTTCTTTTTTCGAAAACCCGAAGATGAAGTCATTTAAACTGACGAGTCTGCTCCAAGACAATCACCAGTCCCGCCATTCCCACTATCGTCGCAGATTTCCGATCGGGTTCAGGCTACACCTGGATCGGCTCTGCCTATCTCTTGGCTAATGCAACTTCCAGTCCAGTATGGGGGAAACTGAGCGATATATGGGGACGCAAAGCAATGCTGCTTACTGCAGTCGCGGTCTTTTTCATCGGTTCTCTCCTCTGCGCAGCATCAACCAATATGCCCATGTTTCTCAGTGGCCGTGCCATCCAAGGAAGTGGATCGGGAGGCGTCGTTATCCTCGTCAATATCTGCATCACAGATATGTTTGATATAAGGTATATCGCAGGCGATTGCCTCCGATGTGACTACTGGGCTTCGCTAACAGTAACAAAGACGCAGGAGCATGTACCTGGGACTAACTAGTGTGGTCTGGGCACTGGCTAGTGGTATCGGTCCGGTCCTAGGCGGAGTGTTCACTGAACTCGTCTCATGGAGGTGGAATTGGTGGATTAACCTGCCTTGCAGTGCATTGGCGTTTGTCATGCTGATCTGGCTTCTCGACGTTGACACTGGAGCAAACCGACTATCCTTCCGATCTGGCCTGAAAAGACTTGACTGGCTTGGAATTGCCACCATTTTAGGGGCCACCTTGATGCTTCTCCTGGGCCTGAATTTTGGTGGAGAATCTTTTCCGTGGAAGTCGCCTACGGTCTTATGTCTCATTGTATTTGGAGTCATCACAATCCCCTTGTTCGTGCTTAGTGAAGCGAAATACGCCCGGTTTCCCATCATGCCAATGCGTCTTTTCAAGCATCGCTCAAATGTGGCATCATTGTTGGTTTGCTTTTGCCATGGTTTTGTGAGTTTTTTCGGTCAATTACCTCACGATGTCAGCAATTGATTAGATGGATTGAATCATTCAGGTCTATAATACAGTCCCACGAGCTGCAGCAAATAACTGAAAGGTGATCTCTCACGTTTCAACATATTTCGAGGCGAAGCGCCATTAGAATATGCTAATTATTACGGATGTTGTCGATGCCCATGAAAATTTGATTTAAAAGTGTATACTGCTAAATGTAAATATTTCACTACCAACCCATTTTAAACGGCTCATACAAATGCCTCCAAATCCCTTCTTTTTTTTCTCTTACGTATAATGATGTAGAAACATCGTCACAATAATCACGTTGCTTGTAACCAGCACTGTATACCAGTCAGTATATCAAATATATCACCCTCAAAAAACCACCAAAGACACGAGCCGGCACTCCAAGTCCTTCCCCTGCCATGCAAAGTGTCTCCATTTTCTGTTGAATACTGGACCGAAGCTGAACCCAGTAGCCATTCGTCTCTGCCTGTTTATATCCAGTTGCCGCCGCCTCCTGTGATTGCTTCTGTCAGCTGTGTCCTGTTCTACTTGAAACTTGTAGCTGGAGGGGTCCGCGAGGGCCAGTTGATTTCGATCCTCTCTGAGGCGACGGAGTTAAATGGGCCAATTGGAAGACCCTGATAAAGCTACGACTTACCATTCCAAGGTTGGTAGATCTTCAAGGCCAATCGGCTCCGGCGGAGTTTCGGGCCGGTTCGAAGCTAGGTGCGGCCTGGAGCCAGATACGTGCCGCCATGTGGAGACAAAGTGGAACCCTGTATATCAAAGACAGGTAGAAAGGATCAATCCTTCGTACCCCTCATACGGATCTTGGGTCTCTTACCTTCCTCTTCACGCGTCAACTGGGACTACAGGTCCTGGCCCCAAATTCCAACGAGTGGACTTGGGTTGAACCAAGGGAGGATTGTGCGATTGTCAACTTTGGTGACATGATGGAATTGTTGACAAACAATTACTTGCGGTCTTGCCTTCACCGCGTTGCACCACTTCCTGGCCAGGCCATCCCTACTCGTTACTCTTTCGCGTACTTGGTTCGTGCCGAGAACAGAACTCTTATGACAGGCCTAAAAAGCCCTCTTACATCTGTCAAAGAAGAGGAAGAAGTTCTGATAAGTGATGACTGGATTAAAACGAAGTTTGGGGTCTTAATATTGGACAGTCGGAAGAAATGCTAGGACTGTGATCTCACTGGAAAAGATAAAGTGTTGCCTGTATAGAGATAGAAAGGTAGACAGTGACAGAGTGCAAACAGCTGGACCTTTTAATTGAAAAGGAAGAAGGGAAAGTGGCGTAATGCAGTCACTGTTGACAAGTTAACCTGTTAAGAAGCAGGGAGCCGACTCGTACTGCAGTAAGCCGTCAGCTTTCAGATGGAATTGGGAGAGACTGTGGATACAGGTTGACTCTTGGAATTAGGACTGGTATGGTTACATACATATGCAGGCCCCCGTGGAACCCCTGAGATAATTTCCCCAGAGTCTTCTAACTTAGCTGGGACTCGTATCGTTCATGATCCTCCCATCCTATAGATTCAATATGAGACATTTTATACTTTGTCGCCTCTAGTTGTTGTATAATACCCTGCCTGAGCTCTGTTATAACGTTGGATTTCCTTTTGCAGTCATCAGACTGCAGTGAGTTTGCACGTTCAGTCTATCAGCCTACACAGTACCTAAAATTGTTTATTCTGGGAGAACTGTAACATCCTTCCTATCTGTATCAGTGGCCTTACTTCGTGGCTTATTTATGAGTTCATTGACACCTATATAGATATATCGCAAACATCACATTATTCATGCGGTCCATAAAGAAAGGTTAGGCCACGAGTATACAGTATCAGTAAGAGAGGGGTCGAGCAAGAAGTCGACGTCTGGCTGGGCTAGGAACTCCTCCATGCTCTCTCCTAAGAAGGCCATGTCGTTTGCGCAGGTTGCCGGGACAGTGGGTTCAGGAATACCAGAGCTAGCGGTGTTTCCAAAAAGCCCTAGCTGGTTAGGGGCAATGATAGAAAGAGAGTCAGTGGAGCTCTCTGCGACACGAGGTAAATCACTCTGGAAATGACCGCCTTCCGACGTCCTAATATTATCCAAGCACTGCTTCACACATTCCAAATTATCGTAAAATTCAGTCGCAGCAAGATTTCCATGGCTGCTCATCGCTCGCAGAATTTCGAAGGCTGCTTCGAACAAGGCGAAGTCATTTCTGTTCTCCGGGTATACCAGGCTAGAAATAACCATTATCAGTGCCGAAGAGAAGAGATAGTGAGCATAGAAATATCCGAAGATTGGGACTGATCCGTTGGTCCATTCTTCCACAATCAGCGAGTGGGTATTTCTTGCAGCGTGGATACACGCATCGCTAAGTGTTTTTAGAGTCTGGCGAATGTTCATCTGGGCGTTATCTTCCGTAATGGACTCTGGGGATGTAGCTTGTATCAGCGCGTGCAGAAGGACCGGCCGACTGGCTAGCATTATACACTGCATTTGATTAGCCGACAATCCATTTCTGCCTAGGCTGTCCACTTACCTGGTTGAATTGAAGATGCAGTGATATAACGTTCATCGGAACGGGACCGTCACGATTGAGCCGAATCTGCGGGGGAAGAGCACAAGACCACTCCTTGAGAGAGATGAGTAACTTTTGCTCCCGTTGCAAGAAAGACTCCGGGAACCGTTTTCGGCTATACACACGGTCAATGACTTGACCTGTGATCTTGGCCAACTCAATACTGGCGATGAGAAATTCAGTGTCGGATGTGTGGTCATTGTGAATGTCACCAGACACATTTGATGGCATGTCAACGTAGATATCCGCGTCAGAAATTTGGATCGGCCAGCCGACCTTCGAGCCGTACATTCGGTCAAATACATATATTGCCCACCATAGTCTTGTCCGATGCTCACGCTGCACGGGGTTTGGGCACTTGCTTTCTGGAATATTGTGATTCAGCCCCACAGTCAACCCTAGACGCATAGCACTGCCGACCAACAGAAATGCCGAATGGCGTCGGTTTAAGAAGAACGAATATAGTGACTGCAATCGTGAGTATATAAGCCATGTGTAATACCTAGGTAGAAATGATAAATATCTTACCAAAAGTAAAAGAGTTTCAATATGTGCCAGGCTTGGTCGTTCCGGTAATATGGGTATCATCGTCATCGCATTGACATAATAGGCCACGCCGGGGACATTGCATTCAAGGCTCGGGGTTGATCGCGCAGAATATACTTCTCCAAGAGCGAAGAGAGCAAAGAATTTACACGTCAGCACGGGGTCGTCGAAGTTGTCCCTGCGGTATGCATCCTCGAGCTCGTCAATGGTCGACTTTCGAAGAACCAAATGGTACACCCGTGTGACCTGACTGAACACAATCTGAAGCAAAAGCCGAGCTTTGGGCAGGCTTGGCCATTTCATTGCGGGATTACATATCTTCATCAACGCAGATTCCGGCGTGTATTGCGTTCGAGGCATATGAGAAGTGGTCTCACTTTTGGTAAGAACCTTTCGAAGTCTCGTCGAGAATGCCGTGCATGCTGCTTCACAGACGTGGATCGGTGGTAAAGAAGGGTCATATGGTAAGAACCATGCCCGTTCACCGAGCATTGGATTCCGAACATGTGTAGCTGCGTCTGGCTCGGGTAGATCTAGAAAGGGGCGTAAGTCGGAGCTACCGGAACGACCAAGGAAACTTTAAGTACCTTCATCATGCCCTTGGTGTTCTCTCGGCGTTAGGAGCCCAGGAGACTGTGACAATTGGCTACGCAACCGCTGATTCTCTGCAGCCAGTTCCTCGAGATAACTGGTCGAATATTTAGTCTTGCAACGGCGCAAGCTTAGCTTAGTGGAGCATACCTCTCGTGCACTTTAACTTGACGATCTCGATTGATATAGTGGCACTCGGCAGGACAACCGGCCTGCCGACATTTGAGACATGGCTGGCCACCAGTGCATTTTATTTTGTGTGAGTGGCATCTCCGGCACCTTGAGACATGACATTAGCGGCTAGACTCGGGGATAGGTTCTCCGGGACTTACGCGATGGACTTCTTTTTCTGTTTTCTTATAGTTCCATCACTGCTCGATATCTTTGATGAGGAGGTCATATTTCAGATATAGCAGATGGGGTATCAAGGAGATCGAGTACGGGGTAAAGGAGTAAAATTGGGATTTCGCCGGATGATGTGAACCGGCGAAGTTTCATGTTGCCGAGCCAATCATCGTTAGGATTCCGACCTATACGGGCCATTAAATGTTGCCACCCGGGACATAACTGTCATTGGATAATCCATGGATATTGCCCAGGTGCTAGGTACAACATAGGTATGTATAGTTACCTACATATGTAGATACATCTATCCTCTCTCTCTTCGACCAAGGTTGGTTGTAAGGTTAGCAGTCATTATCATCAAATATTATATATATAAAAGTACTTTTTACGGCTTTAATATATATAACAGACATCTAAAAAGACACATTTGGTCGGCCATATAAGTCATACAGATGTTGTGTTTAGTAACAGTCTTGCGATTGCAGACACACCAACAACAGGGATGTTGGGCGCTTGACATCGTTATAGTATACTTCGATTCGAAAATAAGACCCCAAAGAAATCATAATATCTGATAACCCACTCGTCTCAAGGTAAATCGAAAGACATAGGCTGCTGAGAAAAAGTTTGGTTCAAGTCTGCTACCATATCATCTAGAGAAGGGTTGTTCCACGTAGGTGAGGTTGACGTTAAAGAATCGGCGAGGGATTCCGGTGTCTCAATGTATTCATTTTGACCTTGGGAAAGGTCTGGTGAGACGTCTCGTTCCTCACACCTGCTCATCCCGCAATCTTCAATCCAAATCAGTAAGTATTCTTGATGCAAACCAAGAAGAATTTTTCATACCAGAGTTCAGGACTTCGCCTCTCTCAATTGAATCACAAAGGTTGTGAAAATGCTTAGCCAACTGCGCTCGTGACTTCGCGGCAAATTCGACTGCTGTCGCTCCATGAGAACCCAGAATGTAGTTCATTTCTTCTCTCACTCTGTCAGCACCCCAATCCAGACGACCTGTCAATGCTTGGCCTATCGAGCTGGAGGCATTACACCAGCTGTCCTCAGTAAGTCTCGATTTCGCGGTATGGTATTCGTGTGCTATTCCTTTGGTATCGTGAACCTGCGGTTCTGGCTGCTCCCAGACCTTGTCAGAACAAACCGTATCGTAACTCTCACTGGGTTGTTTGAGGGGTGTAGGGAATCTGTTGTCCAATCCAATCTGTGACAGGTTAAGAAAGTTTGAGGTGAAAAGGGTCGTTGGCCACCGGATAATTTGCGGACGGCACATAACCAAATCACCTGGCTGTACCACAATCTCCTGTGCTTCAAATGCTTTGCATCTGTCTCCATATGTCGGTTCTAACGGGCTTTGTGGCCATGTGTTGAATTGCGGATAGGATACTGGGACTAGTCCGATCTTCTGTGTAGTCTCACATGTCGGGAATATGATAGTACTATGGATGTCGCTTGTGCCTTCTCCTTGGGCCGGTAACCTAGTACTATCGATTGGAACACCGAACCCTACGTCGTCGCATTGGGAAACAGTGCTTTGTTGATGCTGTCGTTGGCGATGAATGAGTTTCCGATTTTGGTCCGGTCTGCATGCGACTAGAACAGCATAATAAGCTGGATCCCGTTGTACAATTTGAGATATCATCCTGGAGCATTGATGGACGACGTTTCGATTGAATGTCGAATTTGTATCTTCATTAGTACCCTTTCTATCAAGGTACCTCCGAACCCGCCCGAACACACCAAACTCTTCCATGTAGGAAAAGAACCCCGGGATATGGAGAAATCCATCCCTTTGCCAACGCCACCACGCATCGGCAGACCCAGTATAACGACATAGCAGCCCCATATTTGAACAAAGGTTGGGGGTAGGGGTATAAGTATGGTCGTCTATTATGGAAGGCAAGTTAGCAGATATACGATAGCGACTGAACATCTCATGTGTCAGTCATGAAGGGGGAATTGGCCGCACCTATAGAACTGTAGCTTCCACGCGAACGAAAAGCCTCCAATTTGTGAATTACTTCTGCCCTAGTGCTGTCACGTGGATCCTCCCCGGGGATAAAGTGGGCTAGACGCATCAGATGCTCGGAGCAAAAGCTACCCCATGATATTGTGTAGGCCCAGTCCATCAATGCCATCAGAAGCTTCGTATCCAACCTCGCTTGAGGGGTAGTGATCAGGGCAATCAGTGGCAAGCATATAGGAATACATCCGCAGCACTGCCACTCATTTGGGGCTTTGTGGGTTTGTAGCCCTTGTGTAGGCGAGGCTGCGAATGGTAACAGCCTTTGCGAGCGTTCGAGCGGGAGGGACGATGTTTCTGAATGGATAGTGGAAGGTGGAGTGTCACCATCAGCGTAACTATCGGTACCTTTGTTCTGAGCGGAGCTTGAGGAGATTCGGGAATTTCTTGCTTGAAACACCGTAAGCCGCATTCTTGGAGGTTCAACTGGATAATATCCTGACTTACATTCCCGTGCTGCCAAGCGTGTCTGTGGTATTCCTAAAGTTTCCAATGCGCGTTGAACATCACTTGCCATGAGTCGATTCCGAGTTCGTCCACGTTCTGGTCTGTTTTTCATGCTCTCTTCAAGGAGTGATAGGGAGTCCAAATAATTCAGGTGCTTGCTCAAACAGGCTGTCAACGAAAGCAAATGTTTGCTCCAAGTTAAGGGGCGAGTATGAATCGGAAGAGCCTTGTCGAAGGGAATTTTCCAGTACCGACATATTGTTTGGGTACTTGATCGTTTCGCTAGCTCCGATTTCTTATGTCGCTGTACAATCGGTCGTACCGTTTCCATATATCCGATAGCCTTCCGGTAGTCGCTGAGGCTCTCATACCTCGTAGACCAAAGATCATTCTGGCATATCCAGTGCCACGCGGCACTGATGGATGAAGCGACATGCTCATCGATTTCAGAACTTTTTGTCAAAAGGTCGGTCAACACATCCAAGTGTTTATGCTGTGGCTTTCCATGTAATAGAGTCGCGATAAATGATTCCGAGGAGTATTCTATATCACTCGAGAAACTTCGTACCACCTGATCCATGGTGAAAGATCGGTCTTGATCTTTAAATACTCGATATACGTAGACTTAATCGTTTCCTTACACTCTTTTCCTATTGTTCAAAGAGAACAAATCAGTATATATACTTAGAACTTGAACTCAATTTAGGGGATTCCCTCTTTGCGCTACTATACTTGGGACTGACTAGCTGCAGGACACTTCTTTCAGTTGCCACACACGTCATGTAGTGATGGATGGTGGGCACCATCTACAACTAATATCGATTGCGGATAATAAATCTGGAACTGTGACATTTGATTGCTTATAGATCAAGGCAGTTGCACAGTAGCGGCGGATATACACTAACAGGCAGCATAGTTGCCTCTTACCTAACTTTGACGGCACAGGAGACCCGAAATTATGGATATGCTAGCCTCTTGGGTGCATAGATCGACATTGGGGGAGGACAAGTTTTTCTGACTATACTGCATTAGACTTACTATGACATGATGGTTAGATTCATGTGCAACTGTGCGCTTAGGCGGGAACATGAACAGGTTATTATCAGAAATACCAGTCCTTGGCTACATTATTCTTACCGAGGTTGGTTCTAGATGCTTCCACTCCACTGACATCTGTCATAAACCTTATAGTCTGTTCTGTGCTCCCTTGGTGGACCGGAAGCGTGCGTGGCTGTTCTTCGATACATAAATGTACCCAAATATTCAGTAGAAGAAAAGCGTTCTTTCCTTGCTTTAGGTGGCTCTTTTCTTTTCTTTCTTTTCGTTAGAAGGCGCAAAGCATATGGTACTCTATGTATTATATAGATGCACCAATCATAATCATAGATTAACCTGTATCTAAGTAATTGGAACCTCGTCAGCATCCTTGTATCAGATTTTCTAGTGCTGGCAAGGGTATTAATTGCTCCCTTTGGCCTCCTGCTTTGCCTATTAATCACATGCCACCCGGACGCAGTCTGGTGCATTTCTTCGAGGAATTGACATAATGATAATTGACTGAGCTCCGAGTGGCTGCACCCAGAAAAGAAAAGATATTTACCTGTTTCTGCATCTCGTTTAACAATTCTTCATCTCCACAGGGGGTTAAGTTTTAGGGTAACACAACTTATATCATTTCGCTCGGTCCCTTTCGAATGATATGGAGTTTCCTTAAACGACAGTGGACTGCAGGCCTGCATGGGGCCAATGTAACAAGGATCAGGAATGGAAATTCGTTTGGGCACATGCTGCCCCTCACTGGTAAGAGTAATTTCCCTCGTTGCTTGATGTGCACAGTTCATATATGCAAGCCTAACACATTGCCAAAAGATGGTGGGATCATTATTGAAAATATATAAATATATATTCAAATCTCGCGGGTCGATCAAATGACAGATAAATGAAAAGGCGACATGGAAGCGAGAGACTTTCACTAAGAAGAATGAATGCTGAAATGATGAAAGCCGAGCACCGGATTACTTTTGATCGGTTCCTAGCTATCCTTTTTAGCTACATCGAACTTTTCTTTCTTTGGTACTTAAAGTACGGGAAGATTTGTATTTGCCGACTAAAATCCTATCAAGCGATTCGGTGGATTTAATGTTTCTGCACAGGAAACATTTTCCGCTCGGGAAAATGATATTTTGCCGTCACCTCCTCCGAACTACAGTCGAATACAATTAGTACTTAAACAATGCATGCCGCACGTAAGGATTAGATTAAATAAACATACATATTTGCATGATGAAGTTCTCCGATGTGGAATTCGTGGTTAATAGCTCGTCTGACGCGCCAATCTTCAAAACCTCCGACATGATAGAGGGCGAGATCATTTTTACACCTCATCAAGAAACCAACATCGAAGACATAAGCATTACATTTAAAGGTACGCCAGCGGTGAAAGTAGCATTACTTTCGTGATATTAACATAGCGAATAGGCAGGATACGAATCGAACTAGAGAACATGAATACGCATGTTGCTCTGCCGCCCAATCGGCTCCTGAAACCCTTCCTAAGCATGAAGTTGCCAATTTACGATTACTGCTGGGACACAAACACACTCAAACCTGGCAAGAGTTATCGAATGCCCTTCAAGTTCATCGTCCCCGAGGAACTTCCCATCCAGGCCTGTCAACATCAATGCACCAATCACCAAATCCAACAAGAACATCTGCAGCTACCTGCAAGTCTCAGCTACCGTGGCACACAAGCCCACAAAATTCACGACATGTCACCCGAAATGGCAGAAGTAGTCTACAGTATCAACTTTGCGCTGCGGCAGCGAAATGGCAAGGCAGGGAGGTCAAAGAAAATCCAAGAAGCAACACATCCCGTGCACATCCTCCCAACACGAAATGAGCATCCCCCAATCCTTGTCCCAAGAAAGAATAATTATTATCGACTGCGAGCAGAAAAGTCGTTATCTACCGGGTTACTGCGACATTCACGAGGCCAACTCGCTGCCTGCTGTGCTCAACCACCAGCTATCCAGTTGCAAAGTCTCCAGCCAACGAATACAGACGCGTCAACTTCTGTGAAGATTGATCTTCGGTTTGACCCTTCTCACTCGGGTCAGTTGCCACCAATTCTTCTTGCCGCCGAATTTCAGTTGCGGGCAATGACTTTCTTTGGGGTTGAGGCATGGCAAGATTATCCAGATCTGAGTGATATTTCTACCTGGGGTTCACGACGAGAATTCTGGTCTGATTATGTGGCATTAACACTGAACCACGAGATAAAGTTGGACTGGAAGGCTCAAGAAGAAGGGGACCGCATGATCTTCACTTCACGGATCGAGGCTTGCGTTTCACTGCCTACCCATCGACGCTATCCACCAACTTTCCATTCGTGTTTGGTTTCTCGGGTTTATGCGCTGAAGGCAACGTTACTCTATCGAGTACATGGACAGGCTCGAGGGAGCTCGCCCATATCGGTTTCTGTTCCAGTCGAGATTTGTGCAACATGAGATATTTCAGCGAGGATAGTGTGTCACGAATTATGGACCATTTGCAATATAATTTTGTTCAGGCAATGCAGTCCAGCTACCATGCTGGATAAGGCCTATTTATCAGCCACCCACGCGGCCCAGCTCGGGAAGTGATATCTCTTCGGCCTCTTCCACAACGTGCTCTTCGATCAAGACTCCGAGTTAATCCCGTCGTAAACCGAATTCAGGCCCACATTCCTAAACCCCCTATCTACCAATCTCATTGCTTGAATGTCAGCGATCAACAAATTCATCAGTGACGAATCTTGCATTTCAGTTTCGAACATTCCACGATCGACATGCCATCCTTCCCTTGAACTGACATTCAGCCACAACAATAACCAATACGAGCACCCCATTCCCACCTCGCATTACTCGTCTACCTCGATTTCTCGTCCACAGTCTAGACTCGGGTGCTTTTCACACAAATAGGAACTGGGACATGCCGCTGATCATGATTTGATTGGTATTTTAGCCCTCAGGGGAGTATGTACATGTGTCAGCGGTCAGAATTCCGCACGCGGGGTTTGAGCACTAAGGCCCATCTAGCCAGAGGATAAGTGCAGCTCTTACCCCTAGCCCGTCTTCTCACAGTTGGCGTGTTTCTCCTGTCAGCCGGTGAATCGCTGTCCATCTTCACCTCACTACATCAATCGAACACATCGCCTTCCTCATCAATTGAACCTCTCGACTTCAATTCGATCAATCGATTTACTATCGCATCCTCATACATTGGTTGTTGCTCCCTTCTCGGCCAGTCACGCGACTATCCCTTGAATCATCCTATCGACCATAACACAACAAGATTGAAACAAACGCGTCCATATCGGCTCAATAGCACATCATATATAATTATGGCTCTTGTTCGGGATCCATATTTCTGGAAACGGTTCTCAGCTGCGGTCCACATGGACGAAGAGTCCAGAGCACTTGACCAGGGAAACAAAACAAAACAAGAGGGGTAAGGCACCCTCATCTGCCATACATTTGGTGAATCTCAACTCACTCCTACAGGGCATCATGGCTTGACCGCGAACGACGAAAGAGTAGGCGATCAATCATCTGGGGCTTTGTCATTTTCTTCGGTGTTGTGCTCGTTATCGTTGTCAGCGTGGTTCTATGGTGGCTTTCTAAGAACAACTGGCTCCAACCTCGTCCGAATAGCACTTGATAACCGGACTTTTCCTAGGGGAGGCATTTTCGATTTGACTTTTGGCGTTTATTTGGAGTTTGCATGGCATTGGAGATATACCCGCCGCGCCTGCACACGGCGTTTGGCATTTTGTTTAGATAGCTTTTACATAGAACTGCATACAATAGATGAAAATATACATCTCTATCTCATCTATCTTGTTTATCTATAAATCTACCCGTGGACCTATAATATACCTCACCTGTTCTATCTAGCGCATACCCTTGCCGTAACAGGCATAGTGTGCCTGGGGCTGTGGCTTCTTATCTCTACTGCGGACAAATCTCCGCCAGCGATGAGTTTACCAGCATTTAGTGATGTTCGTTCAACATTTGAATTATTGCGTACATCAAAAACAGACGTCAGCTTAAATACAGAGTATATTTACATACCTTATATACAAATATAGCTACAATCAAGAAAGGGCTGTGTATTCACGGCTAACCTCGGTGCTAGCCGTCTATCCGGGGGTCATATCGCATTCCCCACTTCTCCAATTCCCCGCATCGTATAAGAACCCCGACTCCCCTCCCCTTGTCTTCTTGTACAGACACCGCCATTATGCTTCCTCCATTCGACTACTTTACCTATCGGCGCATACGGTAAGGTTGTCTTTATTCTTTTATGTACACATGATCTGGAGCTAATATCTACAGCAACCAAAAACAAGCCGAGCGAGAACTCCGCTTTACGGGTCTTCCGCGCCACTATCACCTCCAAATCGCCGACCAGGACCGAAAGATCATCGATCAGCCTATCGAAGAGCTTGTTCACGATGTGCAAGACTCGGCTGTCTCCCCACTCGATATCCTCCACACCTATGGAAAGGTAGCCAAAAGGGCCCAGGAGCGGACCAACTGCATTACCGAGTTGATGCTGCCGGAGGCTGAGTCGTGGCTGGAGTCAGAAATCAACCTTAAGGGTCCATTGGCTGGTATCCCGGTCTCTTTGAAGGATTCCATTCATGTCAAGGGATTCGATGCAAGTGTTGGGTATGCTGCTCTGGCTGGAAAGCCTATCTTGGAAGATGGGCCTATGGTGAAGCTCTTGAAAGACGCCGGTAAGACCGTGATTCTTGAGACATCTTTTTGATAGCTGGGTTGTATACTGATCTCCACAGGTGCTGTCCCATATGCTAAGACTGCGCTGCCAATCACCTTGCTCTCTTTTGAGTCAGATAACGGCCTCTGGGGTCAATGCCGCAACCCGCATATCCCAGCATACTCTCCCGGTGGCTCAACAGGTGGAGAGGCAGCATTGCTGGCGCAGGGTGGCCGTATTGGTATTGGATCTGATGTTGCTGGCTCGGTGCGCGTGCCCGCCGCCTGGAGTGGTATCTATTCACTGCGCTGCAGCACAGGCCGCTGGCCCAAGGGCGGCGTGAATACCAGCATGCCCGGCCAGGAAGGTGTTCCTAGTGTGTTTAGCCCTATGGCTCGCACCCTGGGTGATTTGACTTATTTCACTCGTGCAATTATCCGCATGGAGCCCTGGAAATATGAGCACACAGTGCACCCCATTGCCTGGCGCAGCGAGGTGGAGTCCGAAGCTCAAAATAAGCCTCTTCGCATTGGTCTGATGATGTCCGATGGTATGTATCAATCACTTCATCTCGACAACGAACGCCAGCCACTTACAAATCCCTAGGTGTCGTCCCCCCAACCCCAGCTATTGAGCGCGCCATCGCAACAACAGTGGCCGCCCTCACCGAAGCCGGCCACACCGTCTCAGACATCACCCCCCCACCCAACGCCGACCCCTTCACGGGCCTGAACCTCGCCTCACAACTCCTCAACTCAGATGGCTGCCACCACTTTAACGCCAACCTCAAGAGCTTCGAGCCATCCGACCCAGGTGCCATCCAACTCTCCCGCATCGCCCACCTCCCCCGCCCACTACGTTACCTCTACTACCTCTACGTGCGCTACATCCGTCGGGACAAGATCTCCGCCACTCTCATCCGCGACTTCGGCCCCAAGTCCTCCGCTCAGCTGTGGACCCTAACCGCCCAGCGCGAAGCCTTCCGTGCCGTCTGGCACAAGTGGTGGGAACGCCGAACCCCAACAATTCGATTTCATCCTGTGTCCTGTCAACGCTACCCCGGCTCTTCCGCACAAGGCCATGCACGATGCCGTCTCCTCGTGCGGTTACACCTTCCTGTGGAACTTGCTTGATTACTCCGCCGGTGTTATCCCGGTGGGTCACGTAGATCCCATCCGCGACGCCCTCGCCGCACCTTACAAAACCGCCCTCAAGCGTCTAGGCTGTGACCACGGTATTGCTCGCGGTGCGTGGAAACACTATGACTCGGCCAAGATGGCCGGTCTCCCCACCGCCGTGCAGGTTGTCGGTCGCCGATGGCAGGAGGAGCACGTGCTTGGTTATATGGCTGTTGTGGAGAAGGCGCTTGAGCAGTATAATGATCCGCAAACCGGTGAAAGCTGTCGGTATACTCTTTTGGAAATCGATTAAGTCGGGTTAGCTCGCATTGCGTTGATTTGACGGGGAGTTCTTTCGAACTATTCCAGTATCCTTCGATTATCTATTAGTACATGCATGCAGATATGTAGCTAGACATTATTTGGTATAGTTGCATATGCTCGAAGGATTGATTGGGTTCCTAGGTCGGGTCCTAGACAAATGAAATTCGAGTTCTCTCTGATTTAATTCCTTTATTTTGTTTTTCTCGTAGTGTAACCTGAGATGTGAAGGCTATAATTGAGTGATCCGTATGCAGGGGACTACTATTGGGGATTTGTCGATCTGTAGCTTTTACAAGTTCCTCGTCGATCATGGAAACCACTTTGTTCGGACTCGACTTCGTGAGTTTCCACTATCCTCTTCACACATCGACTCATTTATTTTCCCTTTTTAACATCTACCTAAAATACCCCGTATTCGACACTAAGTACATGTGGATATTAATAAATGCTATAATCAATTAAAAGATAAATACAACATAAACCCGCAATCGGTCAATTCCCAGTGGACCTGTCGCCAGAATTATCAGCGCTGACCCTAACCCCTCTGTATGTTTCATGTATCCATCGTGTCAGTCTTTCAAAACCAACGCTAATTATTCGCTGTTCATTGTCTAGACTTGCCCATTAGCTTTCTAGTCTCCTGCTCGGTGCCATTCGTCTATTATCCCCGCTAATCTTCGGTGTAGCTGGACGAAACTGAGAGATCTTCGGCGCCATTTACGCATTTCGGATCCGAGTTAACCGGTGTTCGATTGGGGTGAGCTGCAGGCTCGCAGACCCCAAGTAAAGGCCTTGTCTTTGGTCTCGATGCTTACGGATGGAAAAATAACTAAAGAAGTTGGTGCATGAGTCGCGGGGTATAACGTAATTGTCGGGGCTGAGTAGATAACTAGGTCGTTGCCTAGACCCATGTAAGAAACACATATTGTCTCGTATTTCGGTTGGCTTGCATTATAGAGAGAGCCTATCAAGCTCCAGCTCTATAATAAAAGAATAAAAAAATAAAGATCTGAAAAGAAAGGGGTTCAAAGACTGAAGATTAGTTGCATAAAGAGGCTAAATGTAACAATACAAATACAATTTTTGTCTCTGTCTAAACTATCTCAAATATAATAGTGTTTCTCAGTATCAAGATCAAGACTATCAATATCAACACTGTAGACTCGAGACCCTCTCGAGGATTTGCCCCTCGCGATCGACGGGGTTCCACCTATCAGAACCACTTTTTTTTCTTCTTTCTTGTTTTCTCATAGGCCCAATCAGAGAAGGTTAAAGGCGGTTGGATTGTTATTTTCGTCAAGCTTTTGGGGTTATAATAGTGGAAGAGTATAGTCCCCCTTATACCAGTGCCAAGCTCAGGCTGTTTCACATCTGGGGTGAGAGAATTCCAACGGGGACTGACAATACTCTGTAACACAAGATATGTGTAATAATCTGGCATTCTGGATTATTTTCTCTGGGACTAGCTATTATGTGTCCACGATACTGGGATTCCCGGGGAATGAGGGGATATTACTCGGTCTGGCCCAAGCAAGAACATTGAAAGGAGCAAACCCCCTACCTACTAAATTGACAATCTTACTGCATGTATTTATGCCATCGTATTCAACAGCCACAAGGAGTTCTTTTCCTAGAACCTTAGGCCAGAAGGGTCGAAGATTCTATGGGTTGAGTCTACCCTGCTCCGTAGATCACATATCCCGAATAGTCCATGCAATGTACGTGCATAGCACTCACTATTTGTCTACTGCAGACTCCACTAGATTGCCAGAAGTTCACGTAATAGATACGTGGAGGATGTGAATGAAATAAAAGCCAATTAAAACCAAATAAATAATAGCGGAAATAGTAAAGAAGAAAAGGAGTATAAAAGTACGAATGATCTGCGGTCACGGGAGTTCCCGAGCTTCTTCCTTTACCCTCTTTTCCCCCACTCCAAAACCTTCAGAGCTGTCAAAAAAGAAAAAAAAAAGAATATCAATGTCAGAAATGGGATGATCCATATAAGGGCTTGTCAATATCAATACCCCCAATATCTTGTTTAAAAGTCTGTTTCGAACCTCCCATCTTCTGAAAGATCATGCACGATCTAGCTATCGCATACATCTCTCACCGCTTACCTGGCCGGTGATATGATCTGAGATGGCATCAAGAAAGAAACAGCCTGCCTCCAAGAAGGATAGCATCCATTTTGTCAATGCCAGACCTTCCTCCGAGACCGAACGATTGAAAGCCCAGCGCCAGGTGCGTGCGCACGTTGGACGCTGGATCTCAGATCAAACAAAGGACCGATCCGCAGGCGAATCATCCAATCCACGCGCCCGACCTGTCCGCAACACCGTTGCCCCCTTACCCGTCATTGACCGCGCGAATCCCGGTCCCTCCTCTTTTAGAATCGTCTCGCGACCCTCAATCGCTCATCGTGGGACCAATCCCGGTCAAAGCTTTGTCTTTGCGAACGATTCCCGCTCCAACCAGGCTGCATACCGAGACTCGCCGTTTCCGCCCTCGCAGGCCAGCGATAGCAGTGATAGCAGTAGCAGCGATGATGCGAGTACCGTGACCACGTTCTCCTCTGACGCCCTCGCGGTCATCCGGTTCAATGATCGCTCTTCTCCTGAACGGCTTGAACGCAATCTCTCTGGGGTCTTCGATCCCTTCGCCACCTACCCGGCTCCGAAGAACTTCGAGCCAGAGATGATCAATCTGTCGGAGCGCTATCTCACAGGTGTGCTGTGGCCGGGGCTCGCTCCGCGCCCACGGAATGTCAGAGCTATGGCGAATAAGTGGTTCGATCTGTCCATGGGGGACCCGGCTTTGTTTACAGCGTTCATGTTTGGTTCACTGTGTCACCTCCGTGTACAATGGCAGAATAACTGGGTACCCGGTACGGTATTTGGTCAGAAGGAACGTCGCGCGCTGCAGCTATGTGAAATGGAATCCATCAAGCTGATCAACCAGGCTATTCGCGATCCTGACCGCGCGGTCAGCGATGCTGTTCTCCTCAGTGTTATTTGCATGGCTCATCATCAGGCGGAGGAGAAATCGGCACACCAGCACCGCAGAACACCATTTAATCCGCCTTTCCCGCGACTACAATGGATCGATGTCTACGGGTGTCTGCCACCGAATATGATCCACATCAAAGGCTTGTTGCAATTGATCAAAATGCGCGGGGGCTTGGCAAATATTCATACAGAGGGTCTGGCCGCGACAATTTCCTTGTATGTCTCGCTTCTTTTTTTTCTTTCTTTTTTTTCGTATTGACTACCCATACTGACCACCCACAGCTCGGATATCATGAGCTGCAGCATGCTCTGTATCCACCCGTGCTTTGATTTCTTGCCCCTCGACGATTGCCGATTAGGCTTGTCCATCCAAGATCTGCTCGGCTTCGGCCCATCAGATGTTGACCAGGGATTCGCCAGTTTGCAGGAAATTGGTGCCACCCGCCAAATGGCAGAAGCTTTCCAGGCGGTGCACACTTATATTGGGATCATCAAAGCGAGCCCGATTGTCACACATGATGCCTCCTTGCTCGTCGACCAGCGCAACCTGACCCAACATACTCTCCTCTGTCTCGCTCCGGCCTCAGAGCTCCACACCTTCTTCTCCCATCCCACACACGCCGCCACCTACGAAGCCTGCCGTCTAGCGGCGCTAATCTTCGGGGTTGGCGTCCTCTTCCCAATCCCCGCGCAGAACACGCCACTCAATACTCTAGCGCGCCTTATCCAATCCGTCCTCCTTCAACCTTCCTCCACAGGTCTGTGGACTTCGTTATCCACGCGTCTCCCTCTAATCTGGGTCTTGACCCTCGGCGGTATCGCAGCGAACGATACCCCCGACCGTGCCTGGTTCGCCTCTGCTCTGGGAGATATTGCCCGCAAGACTGGTTTGAATTCATGGGCCAACATCAAATCAGTACTCGCATCCATGTTATGGTACGAGGCTGCCTGCGATACTGCTGGAGAGGCTCTCTGGCAAGAGAGCGCGAGCAGGTATATCTACGCCATCCAGTGAGCCCCAATTCCAGCATTGAGAAATTCTCCGAACTTCCAGAAGCGTGAATCACCCGCTTCCTCTCCAGATCTGACGTCAGCTGCAATAACGCAGTCCAGCTTCCTTGTCTTCCCCCTTACCTATCATCCCTCCCATCTCATTCTAAATATCGTCATCATCCTCGGTTTTCTTTGAAATGTATATATGGAAAGGAAAACACCGGGCTTTCTCTTGGGATACACACCATCTCAGTCACCAGCGACATTCTGCAACTTGGACATGGGGCATACATAGATATACCTGCCGGTGCTTTGGACCACGCCGGATATCGATTTTGCATATACTTGCCTAAACTCACCGTGCTGTGAAACCCGAACATTGTCACCTGACCTCGGAGACACTGGGCAGAGTCCTTTTTTTTTTTTTTTTTTTTTTTTTTTTTTCCCTTTTTTGGATTTCACTAGATATAATGGATCTGCTTTGGGTCTGAATTTGGATTATAATATCCCCCGACATAGGGTGTGACTTTCTCGTGCCTCGTCACCTTTGGATGTTTGGGATACATCCGCATATAATACATCTCTGTTTGGACTGGAGCTATCAGAGACAATAATACATAACGATGCACTGTTTTCACCGCATTTGCAAGCAGGGATATTCCACTCTGCCTTGCTCTGTCTGTCTCATGGTAGTAGCTGTAGGGATACACATACAATGTACCATTCTCATATCCAATCACATTCATTTTCATATTCTGTTCATCCTTATATACTCAATGCAAGCAAATCATAAACTAAACATATGTGCTCGCCGTGTCATATAAACCCCATACCCTCAAGCCCCATACCCTCTCCGAGGCTCTTCATTCCTCAACAACGGCTCCCTCTCCCTGACGACCTGGCCCTGATCTACACCATCCCTCCTCTTAACGTCCAAAACACCCGTCTGGTAAGCGACAAACCCAACAAGCCCACCCCCAACCCCAGCAACCAACACCGTAAGCCCAACATTAACAGGAACAGGATCCCCCCTCCAAACTCGTAAGGTAAGCGCATCAAGTCCCGCCTGCGCAAAATTCCCAACACCAGCAAGACAGATAATAAGCCCGTACACCTTCCCGAACGTCGCAAATCCAAACACCTTGGCTGCGTAGTCCGATACTGCAGTGTAATAAAACGGTCGGTACAACACGAAGAGAATGATATTCCCATATGCCGCCGTCGCATGGGGTATGCAACCCAGCACGCCGATGGTAGTTGCCAACACCACCAGGATGAATAGCACAGTCCGCGTCTGGAAGATGTCTAGGAATGTACCGATGAACGGGACGGAGACGAGTCCGCCGACGGGTAGGAGGATGTCGAATGTTGTGTTTATTTGTGCGGCTTTGTCTGCGGAGAGCAGGTAGGTGTATTGAGATCGAAGTGTGGCGACGAAGTAGTTTATTCGTAGCATCATTAGAACAGTGAAGGCTGTTATTAGGGCGAACCATGGTGTGCGGAGTTGGTACAGTGCGCTGCGGCCGTGGAGAACGCCCCAGATTCCGCCTGGGGTGGGGTCGGGGGTGGTTGGTTGTTGTTGGTTCGTGTGCGAGTGCGGTGTTGTAGTGCCGTTTGTTCCTCTGGTTGTGGTATTCATATCGAGCGAGGTGTCGATGCTGGTGTGGAAGACGGCGTCGTTGATCGTGTTGCCGGACATCACCGATGATGTACCGTCCTCTAGTAGATCTTGGATGTGGCTGACGATACTTTGGCGATGCAGTCGTCTGTTCATGCGTTGGCGCTCGCTCTCGCTGCGGTCGTTGACGGTGTCGTCTATGCGATCGTGCATCTCGTCTGCGACCTGCGCTGCGGCTTGTAGCACGAGCTCGCCGGCGGTCTTGTACGATGTTGGCGGCATTATGAGGATCTGTGCTGCGATGATGAATACCGGTACGACGAGGTATACCGCGAAGAAATTGTTGATTGATACCAGGCCATGTGTATGTTCGCTTAACAGCCTGAAAAGCAGGAATAGAGCACTTGAGGCATCGAAGGCGCCTGTCAGCATTGATAGAATCAGGCCTGATCGTGCAGGGAAGGTATTTGATAAATGGAAGGATGGAATGAATACGAATGGTCCACCCAATGCTAGGAATAAGTAACCTGGGATGTATCCATCGAATGGAAGCCTGCTAGCCGTTCCGAAGAGCAATGCACCTATGGCGAGACAGATACTGCCAATGACACCACTGACTCGTGGTCCATACGCATCTAGGATGGTTCCTACGGGTAGGGCTGAGACATTGGTTACTACAGCGGCGATAGTGAACATCAAGTTCAGCCTGTTACGTGTAAGTATGAGAGAGCTGTACCCAGGGTAAAGGTAATAATAAAAAGCATGAAAAAAAAAAAAAAAAAAAAAAAAACATGAAAAAAACATACCGAATCTCTTGCCCATAACAGACATCGAGATCTTCCTCAAGCTCCACCTGGGAGCAGAGGCTGCGATATACTTTCTCCCGAATAAGGACGGGCTTCAGAGCTGCGAAGCCAAAGACAACTCCAGCCGCCAGAAAGCAGTATACGACTGCCGTGCAAACCTGGGCTTTTACAAGTTAACCTATCCCTGTATATTAAAAAGGAAGTATAATGCGGGTTCCATTAACCTACCAATCCTCTTCGCAGCGCTTACTTCATAAGCACCAGTAGTATCCGTCCAGGGCGTCCGAGCAACGGCTGTCCCTGGATCCTCGTGCACAGTCCGCTCCGCAAATCCCAGACCCTGTGCTGAACCCGAACCCGCACGTCCTTCACGGGTGGTCGTCGGTGAAGGACCTAGAAACGAGGACCCAAAAAGCGAAGATCGATCGTCATGTGGATCCTCTGGGCTCTCGTTCCAGCCTGGTCCCGCATACGGGTTGAAATTCAGTCTGCTGTATGTGGAGGGAAATGAAGACGACACGGATCCTTCGGGCAGATCTTGGTAGGAGTCCGGATCCGAATCGTCCGATTCGGGGTGGCTGAGAAAGGCTGCGGGGTTGCGCTCCCATCCTTCAAGGAAGGAGATGCGGTTTAAGGACATTATGGCATTATAATTTGGATATTGGGAACTGGATTGTACAATAGTAATAAGTAGAGAAGCTGTGTTATTCAAAGCTCTCCAGGAGCTAGGCCAGCAAGGGAGCTCCCAGGATAAGGAAGTTGGAAGTTGGAAGTTGGAAGAGCTCGATATGCATTGATGCCTTATATTCAAGGCTCTATGTCTTAAATCTCAGGCATCAGCATCACTAACTAGTTAACTAGTTAACTAACTCTCATAACCTCTCTCCCTTTTTCTCCCCACAATTCGTTCTTTACCATTGAAACTGATTAAATGATGAATAATCCACTTGGTTTTCGTTCTCCCGGTGCATTAGGCCTAAACAGGCAGCTGATAACCAAAGGCAACCCCCACATATTCAAGTGCAAATCACCATTTGTTTAGTGTGAGGACATGCCGGATTTAACTTTATAACATCGGGACTGGTCTCGCCTCGGCATCCTACGGAGGACAAATACCAAGATCGACAGGGTTCGACAAGTCTGGAGTACTTTCTTCTTCCACTTTTCCACGGGGTTGGGTTGGATGATTATAAATTTTTTTAAAAAAAATGCCAAATCCCATTTTCATTCGGCAAAAGCTGACCTACGTGGCCAGATTATCTAGCCAATTCGATGTATGTGGATGTTGTACAATTGTCACGGGGCAAATTCGAAACAAAAGTCCCCGTGAAAGATCAATGTTGTCTCCATGTGGCTTACGGAGTACCGGAGTACTGGGGGGAGTAACCTTTTTTTTTTTCTTTTCTTTTTTTTTTTTTTCACGGGTGCATGACCCAAGCCCGGTGAGACCACTCGGCAAATGAAAACTCCAAACCTCCGAATAACTTCAACGCTATTTTCGTTTCTAATTTCGTTTCGAAGCTTGTCGAACGCCTTTCACGTCTTTTAAGTTGAGCTGACAAACCGGATGGTTCATGTTGTACCAATTTATGTCAATCCTTTCGATGGAGACCAGCCCGTTCCCAGGTTCGTTTCATTGGCCGACTATCATCTGAACCAGGGAGTGAATCAGAAATCTCCTTAAAACATATACACCCCCTGTTACGTTGCAGAGAGCAGTGACTTATGGCAGAGGAAAAAGGGGGGGAGGGTCTGGTCTCGGCCATGATACCAACTAAACTTGGCTGCATATCGGCCAAGTCCCATGCCGAGAACCCGATATAAGCCGGGACTCTCATAGGAATGACATGTCCCAGGATCTTCCTGGTCAACCGATCAGAACCGATCCAACTTTAGTGGGAGATGTGGGGGAGCTCTTCATCCAACCAGAACCAACAGAGGTCTGCCTAGACTCTGGTGTGGAAATTGGAGGTTAGACCTGCGTTGAGAGGAACTGGATGTCTTCCAATTCGGGGTATCCCTATGAGAGTTGTACTAATTTCCAGTACATTTGAAACCCCGCTATTCTACATTTCAGCCACTGTTAACTCCGTAGCTCCCCTCTTCTTGGACTAATCTCCAACTAAACCCACGGAGTACCCGCTGGATATACCCCAAAGATACGCAATCCGTTAGTGATCTGCTAATTTATTTTTGTACCCCACCCTCTCTCCGGCTCTGTATGGGCGCTTATTTTCCAAAGGGACGTCGCCATGGATGAGTTTAATAGTCGGACTTGAGTGGCTTGCCTTATTTACATATCTACATATCCTCGGGCCTGGCATTCCGAATATGCTTTCTAGAAGCTTTCCTTGTTTCCGATTGTACTTTTGACTGCGTAATGAGGGGATGGTCAGTTCTTAATTTTTTTTTTTTTTTCTTTTATTTTTTTCGATTCGTTCCATATATTGGAAACACTCGACTAATCCGCCTTTTTCAGCCTCACATGTCGTCTGCGCCATCTGAAATGTATGTCGATGGATGCTACAATCTCTTCAGTTTCGCACTAACAGAACATAAGGTGACAAATCCGGCTCGAAATGTCTCCGCTGTCAACGCTCCGGCCGCGAATGTGTGCCGGCCCCCGGCAAATCTGAAGAGGTCTCCTTCCGGCATGGCCAAAACCCGTCCCTGCGTGGAAAGGGGCCCCCGAGATATGGCGAGAGTGATCTTGCTTTCCCGGATGACCAAGTTTGGGTTGAAACATCTTCCGACTGTACGTGGAACGGCCGCTTAGTGTTTGTTGTACACTAATTTCTCGTAGTCGACTTCAAGGATGAAACAGATCAGACGGCAGCTGAATACTATGTGATACCCGTGCCAAGGCAGGTGTCAACTCCAAGGTCGTCATCTGAACATTCGACGCCTCCATCTACGATGGATTCTTCTTTAGCAACTCCAAACCTCGTCACTCCTGCTTACGCCGCAGGATCTCAATTGGGGTCCAGATCGAATTCGGTGAATTCCCCACGCGCACCTAACACGCCTATTGGCCGGCCGAGGCTATCAAATGTCACCGAAGCCTTTCTATTGCGGCATTTCCAAAAGTACCTAGCCCCGTGGGTAAGTTGACCCCTTTAATCCCAATTCTCCACCCTTTAACGAACAACCCAGCTCGACGCATTCAACCCTGAACGACACTTCTCGACAGACGTCATCGAGCGCGCAACTCAATCCCCATTACTACTGTATGCATGTCTAGCAGTCTCAGCATGTCACCTATCCCGAACGACAAACTCCATCGCCGGCGACGTCGCTCATGGATACCATGAGCGCTGTATCTCAATCATGCTCCCGGTCCTCGACAAGCCCGAGTTTGAAATCGGAATCGACATCCTCCTCTCATCAACAGTCATTCTAAGATTTTTCGAATCAATCTCCTGTGCGTGGGCAACCAATCGTCCATCACCGCCAAAGAATGACCCCAGCTAATCCACCAAACAGCCCACAGTCCCCCAAACGACCAACAACACCATCTCCTGGCCGGTTCGGTGTATATCAGCTCCCACGTAGACTCCGCTATCTCCGGCGGACTAGCGTCAGCTTCCTTCTGGGCATATGTCATCCAAGATATTCAATTCGCGCTCACCTATCAGAAATGCCTTCGGTTAACATTCGCCCCATTCGACGACCGCCTGCGACGATGGTGGGCCGCTAAACCTGCTCTTAACGACGGAGACTGGACGAACAGAGCTATTTGGCTATTGGCCGAGACTATCGACTTTTGTTATAATATCTCCGGCCGAAGCCACGATGGTAGACTCGGAAGTCCGGGGGAGACTGCCCTCAGGCATCGCATTCTCGAGTGGGAGCTCGGTCGACCGGATACGTTTGTGCCATTGCATGTTTCGCCGCCGGATCCTGGCAACGGGAAGCCTTTCCCTGTAGCTTGGTATACGAGTTTATGGCATGGTATGTGACATGTTCCTGTGTGTGAGTGTGGTGTACTGATTCCGGGTTTAGCTACTGCGATTCAACACATCTGTCTCACTAAATCACTGATGCTCATTCGCGAACTCGAGTTTTATGATCGGAGCATGTTGAATTTAGAACAGCCTGTCAAATTGAGGGTCCGCTTTTTCCCCTCCAAAACATCTCGTTCTCTACTGACCCCGACAGAATGATCTCGCCGAAACGCTTAATTATATGTTCGGAATCGCCATATCTGCCGACGACGACCCTTCGCTGCGTATCACGGCTTGCCACGCTCTTTTTGCTTGTAGGTTTTGTTCGAGCTTGATGTTGGAGAGTTTACTGGTTGGAAAGTTTACTGGTTGGAAAGTTTACTGACATGACCGCAGGCGGCTTATGGGTCGAAGACCATGTTGTACAGGGTTTGCTGATTGATCTCCTTCGACGAACGGAAAGGGAAAACGGCTGGCCGTGGGGGTTTGTGCGCAACCAAGTTGTGCAAGCGTGGAGGCCGATGTAGTTTTATACCCAGTTTCTTTGCATATAAAATGATATAGACCAAGTAGAATGGCCCATCTTGGGCGCTGATCGCGCTGTGAGGCTCAGGCAGCTCCACAAATCTGATCATACTACTTAATTTATCTCTGTGTTCAGAGGCAACAGCTACACAAACCATACACTAATACAGAGACTTTACGATGTTTGTACTTATTCTTCTTAGACTGGTATGATAAAGCAGACTATACTGTGTATCATCTAAAGCAAAACTTGTAGTTCTGACCTGTAAACGTCGCATGGGGATACAATATAGAGATAACCAGAGAAATATACAATCCATTTACACACTGTAGGAGAAAGATATTCAAGTCAGGTTTTTCTCGAGCTAGTTCCTCTTTCTCTCCTTCGCCCGAATGGAAAATACATAAAACTCGCAACTACTTCCTACGCTGTGTAAGTGGTTTGTAGTTGTTGAGCACCTTGTTATATTTGAACTTGACTGAAGTAAAGGAAATGAAAAAAGATAGGGAAAGCTACATGAAAAACTGCATAGCTATACACACTACACAGCTGGTTTGGGATTGGCAGATAGACTGAAAGAACGAAAAAAGAAACAGCCAGACCTAGCTAGAATCATCATCAAAAACTGAAGTTGTACAAACATGTATGTATGCAAGATGTCAGACGAATGCATAGATCTCGTATCTTTACACTATTCAAAAGCTGTAGTTGAAGTGATAATAACAGTCTATTCTTTTTTTAATCTATAAATAATGATTCTATATCCGACTCCGGATATTCTGATACAGCCAATCCCTCCACTCCTGGTCATTCACGATAGATCTTACACGAGCCTCAAGCCACTCTGTATTCCCCCAAAATCCCCACGAAGCCTGGAATCTACACCAGTCAACCAAGGCCGTTTCCCAGTGTCGCTTGAATGCTTCCCATTCATATAGTTCCGATTCCTCCGACTCCTCATCCTGGAGGAGACTCATACGATACCGCTCAAGCAGCCCCCTCTCACCATCACACATCGACAGCTGCTCAGGCAAACTTCCATTTCCATCAACCAACATATGCAGAGGGATCGAGCAGGTAAACAATTTGGCAAGGTCACAGACTCCCAAACCGAGCCCGACGTACTGGAAATCAAAGAACGCCACCTTGTCTCCATCTGTCGTCGTGAAGAGATTCTCCGACTTGACATCGCCATGGATATAAGACTCAATCGCCCTTCCACAGGGCGTTAAGAATAATGCAACCATCTCCGCCACGGAGAGGGAGCTCCCTTCCGAGACCCCGCACAGCACATCTGACCACTCCGAGTCCGTGTCCCGTGCAAGAGATGCGTACTCCTTCCCCCGTGTCGCAAGGTACGTATAACCCCCATTAAGCCACAACCCGCTGCCAACATCCCTGCCTGAGCTATGTCTTCTCTTGCGTTCTTCAAGCGGCGGCAGAACATATTCGTCAAGGGTAGCTGGCAGCAGCCCCCGGGAGCGACTGTGGAAACCAGCTAACCAGTCTAGTGCCGCGAGTACCTGTGTGCGATTCAGTGCACCCCTTTTCTCGCCCGCGACGGGGAATCCAGGACGTAGATCGACCATGATGGTAGCCATAAGACCTTTCAGTGCCGATGAGCCTTCCGCGTCACCCATGTCGCGCGTCGAGGCAACGCATTTGGCGATGGCTATGTCCTCGCCCAGTTGCGGGACTACTTCGCTATAGAAGTACTGCTCTACCTCGTAGCTTAGCATTTTTCGTAGGTGGCCCTCATCTGCAGTGCTGCCGCTTTTTTGGGGCGGTGAGATGAGCTTCAGGATGAGCGGATATGTCGTCCCCGCAATGCCAGGTTCTACCCCATACAGCTTACTGAGATGTTCGGCTGCTTTGGTGGTCGTGGCTCGCGCTGTGATGGCGCATATTTGGCCGTAACCAGCCCATAATGTCTGTAGATTGGTGCATGAGACGAGGTCGAGTGAGTGCCATGAGAGCATGATGCTAGCGACGCGGTTGGGGTCATGGCGGGGCATTTTGATTATAGAGGCAGGTCAAATTAATGACTGCAGGCCAAGAGAGTTATATGTTCTTGGATATTATCGCGCTGTTTTGGGACGTGAGATGTATAGTGGATCTGGATTGCGAAGCTGTTCAGAGCGTAGCTACGGAGCTGCGGAGAATGGAATTATCCGAGACGATCATATAGATTCCAACGAGAGGTTGATAGAAGTTGATATAATCGTGGAGGTGTTTGTAAATCTCTTTATATACTTAGATGATGTTGGTGACATGTGACATGGGACTATCAGGGAAGGTGCGTTGGAGAGTGTCCATTTTTGGGAAGGCACCTGGGATGTGACCATATAAAAGGACCCCTCCCACCTTTCTTCCTCTTCTTCTTCTCTTCTCTCCTCAACCCTCTCGACCTCTCGACCACCATCTCGCCGTAGCCCCCATGAGACAGCATAGGGAGAGGGTTCCGTAGCAACCTGGGTGCCTATGCATGAGACATCAACATCGTTGAGGCCAATGCAGATCCACACCCAAATCAAACGGGGCTTTCTCGTATGTGTTCTCTAACAAGTGGCTAAGCGTTTGGGCTTTGTAGCCACTTGACGAGTCCCACGGAATACATTGGCGGTGTTTACTCACTCCTTGATTGTAAAGCTAGTCACCTAAGTAGTTACCTGTATACTCAGTATGTCACATCATTAGAGAAATCAACTGCCATTATATTCACTAGGCTAAACAGTCTACATGCAAAAGCTATCCCCAAACATCCTCTTGCCACTTATTCTTCTTCTTAATCGTCTTACTCCAACCATTCACCTCATCATCACTCCACCCCTTAGCTCTCTTCATACTCTGCCCGACAGCCTTCTCAACCTCACGAGCCATACCAGCCCGTCCACAGACATAGATATTACCACCCTCATCAATAATCCGAATCACATCCTCCCCGAACTCGGCAACCCGGTCCTGCACATACCGACGAGGTGTCCCCTCCAATCGAGAGAAAGCAGTCACAATACGCAACCGATCCCCCAACACCGCTTGCATTTCTTCCAATTCCTCCCGATAGATGTAATCTTCATTCGGGTTCCGACATCCAAAGAACAGAATCATTTCACCTACTTCCTTGCCGATCTTCAGAAGTTGACACCGCTCAGATAAGAATGCCCGGAAAGGCGCGATCCCCGTTCCGGCGCCAACCATGACCAATGGCGTCTTGCCCAGAGCTGGGAGTTTGAATTTGCTCCGCCGGATATGAGCGAAGACCTTTCCACCTTGGAGTGCGTCACCGGGGCCGTTTAGGTGGTAGGTGATTCCACTGGGGTGAAACTGGGAGCGGGCTTGCTGAGAAATGGCGAGAAGGTAATTGGATGTCACACCGTGGATGAGCTCGTTGGGGTTCTCCGGTAGAGGGGTTGTTGATACGATCGCTGTGATGGAAGGTTTGCGGGGCGAGACCACGCTGCTGGAGGAGATGGAATAGAATCGCGGTCGGATGTGAGGTAGTGTTTCGACAAGGTATGAGAGCGGAAGATTATCCCAAGGTCTATCGGGGCAGGCCAGTTGCAATAGTCGACCGAGGTTGATGTGTGTTTGGCTGATGAATCTGGCGTATGCATCCTTGTCTTGGCCAAGCGCGAGGAGATATGCCTTTGCTTCCGGGGTGGGTGCGAATTGTGCCAGGTCGCGAACGGTATCGCGGTTGACGGGTGCGCAGATCTCGAGGTAGTAACGGAAAATGGCAATGGAGCTGGTCGGGGTTGGGATCGTGATTTTGGTTGCTGAATCGAGTGCCTTGATACCGAGTGGAATATCGCGGCGCGATAAGATTCCCAGGACATTGAGTAGCCGTTCAACTTCAACATCCGGGTTTCCGGGCCAGATAGCAAGATGGTCTCCAGTCTTGTAACCTAGCTCTGGCTGGCTGGTTAGGTCGATGTCCATATGAAGACAGTGGCGGTTGGACGAGGTGAAGAGCTCCCTGGAGTCTGAAATGCTCAAAGTACGGATGGCCGAGGATTGAGCCGCTGCCTTTGGAGCTTCAACACGGTTATTGGGCTCACCATGATGCAGATCGATAGGCTCGAGAGATTCATCCTCCTCGACTTTCAAGCTCGGGATATATTTGGCTTCGGCCTCTTGGAATCCCAACTCGTCCTTGAATATCGTGAAAAGATCCTCTTTCCATGACATGAAGTCTTCCTCGGTTGTCCCCTCTGCATCATTTGCCTTTCCAACAGGAAGAAGGGTTTGAGCGCCGAACCTGTCCAGACCTTCAACTATAACATCGACGACTCTGTTGTAGAACTTGTAGTTGGTGTTTCCCAAACCGAAGGCAGCATATCGCAAGTTGGATAGCGAGATATTGCTAGCTTTGGAGATCCAGCTCCAAAATTCAGCTGTATTGTCGCTGGGGTCTCCTTCGCCGTATGTGGAAACAATAAAGATAGCCAACTTGGCGGCGGGTATCTCACTGATGGTCATCGGGTCATAGTCCGAGAGGTCGGCAGTCATGGCTTCCTGACCCCAGCGGATGGAGATCTCCCTGGCAAGACGGTGAGCAAACCCTTCTGCTGTGCCGGACTGAGATCCCCAGAAAACCACGATATTCTTGCTTGTCTCTTCCAGTTTCTGTGCGATGTTGCGTGTCTCCTTGTTGGCCGATCCGGCTTGTCCACCATTTTTTAGCTGGGGCCGTTCGTACCAGAGATGATGCAATGGATCTGGTTTGTCCCATAATCGTCCTTTTGAAAGGTATGTGGCTCCAATTCCACCTAGCAGGGCTAGGGCGGCATAATCGGCTAATCCTGTAGGTGTGGTATATTTTGAGAGCTCTTGCAAGAGCTCTGGTGGGATATTGAGTGGGAAGGTTGCCATGGTTAAAAAAGAAAGAAAAAAAGAAAAAAAAAAGAAAAAACAGGCTTGTGGATATTGTGAAAGGAGTATCAATTATGTATAGAGGGACCACCCTGCTTTTATATTAGATGTACGTACTAAGCAAGTCAAGTGGCAAGGCAATGATAATGTCTAAAGATGTCTAATTCTGTGAAACATGGAACCCGAGAAAAAGTGCACTTGGATCTAGGTGAAGACAGAAACGAATCGGGCTATATTCGCCGCAACTGGTCCACGTGGGCAATAAGAAATCAAGGCTAATCCGACGACAATCCAACTGAACATCGCGGGGGACATATCGCGGGGCAATCCACTTTGGTAGGGACACCCTAAGGATGTCCCGAAGTGGGAATATTGCCCGACCTACCAGCTAAGGGGATTATCTCCGTTCTCATCACTTTAGCCCTTGGCGAAATATCACTATACACGGGAAAGTTATTCCACCTATATTCTTAGCTAATAAACCCTCGCAGAAATCAGGCGCTTGTTTCCCTTGGATGTCCCGCCAGTTCGCCTGCCATTTTTCTTGTATCTGGATGCCAGACAAGCATTCCCTTGGCCAAATCCAGAAATGCTTCCCTCTCCTCTCCCCAAGAAAGGAAGCCGTAGCGTCTAGTTTGCGGTCGGGAATATGATCTTCGTCAATTAGACCATAGAAAAAGGGAAAACCAAAAGGCATCGAAAGTAGAGCTTGGAAATAGAAATGAAAATAGAAATGGACAAATCAAAAGGTGATTCCCCTGGTCTGTCTCGTGGTGTAATAGACACCTGTGAAACACACTAAGGTGGGATGACGGTTCAATAGGTGTTGTTGTCGGTATGGCTGCAAGGGAGACTTACAGGACTATTCATATAGCTAACACTACCTAAGTTAGGATCCTTGAATCTAGACTGAGTTTTCCCATATGCCAGGCAGCCATTTAATCCTATGGCTAGTTAGCTCAAATCAATCTAATGATCATACTCATGGTATCAACTTACAAAGCGTGTCAGGCGAACAGCAGTCAAAAAGAGAATAGTTCTATTATCGGCTTTGCCTAATATCATGTGCATCTGTGTTGGCTTGTTGATATGTTGCTGGACCACTCGACCAGGACTGAGCCGATCACCTCCCGGGGCAGATTTATAGTAACCAACACAAATGTAATACTCAATTCTAACGTTCTTCATATCGGAAATGTATTCATCAAAGATCTAGTAGAAAAGTATACTTAAGAATAGAAAATCCTCGTCAACATGATATCTCTATGCTTCAGCCCCCAAATCACGACGCCAAATTTTCACCGGCATATCCCCCAAAATCAAATTCATCGTCTCCAACCGCTTCAATTCCCAACCAGGATGAGCAAGAGCAAACTCATACCGATGCACCATAGAAGCAACAGCCTTGGTCTGCTCCAGGTACGAGATATTGCGCCCAATACAAGACCGAGCACCGGCAGAGAAGGCAATCAAGTACGGCTGCAATGCCTTCCCTTCTTCTCCGAGCCATCTTTCAGGAATATACTGGTCTGCATTTGGGAACACACTCTCGTCACGGTGTGCCACGAGAGCAGACATGCTCACTGTCGTCTTACCAGCCACCCATTCCCCGAGGATGTTCGTGCCTTCGGCGGGGGTTTCACGTGGAAGTCCGTGCGAAGTCGGTGGGAAGATTCGGAGGGATTCATCCAAGCACGCTCGGAGGTAGGGCAGATGCTTGACTTTGTCGTAATCGGCTACAACTTCGTCTTCATCCAAAATCGCGTCAAGCTCCGAGCGGAGCTTGGCTAAGGTTCGAGGGTTGCGGAGTAGCTGGTACATGACGTTGGCGATGGCAACAGCCGTGGTCACACTACCGGCGTTCATCATGATGTTACACTCGGCAACTACCTCGCCCCATTCGAGGTTATTGGCGTTTCCATTCTTGTCTTCCATCAGAGCCTGGAAGAAGTCCTCGAGCTTTTCGCCGGCTTCATACCGTCGTAGCCTTTCATTGCCCCGGCGCCACATGATGTTTTCCCAGTTGTCGGCAGATGTTTGCATTCGACCAAAGAATGGAATCACGTTGACTAGTTTATTGACAACGGGATACCATTGGTAGTTCCAGAGGATGAGGGATTGCTTTCGAGCTGTTGGGTAGAGGGCTTCGCGTAAGTTGGTCTCATATGTTGAGCCATCCTTCCTTTCGGCAATGCAAACATCAGTACCGGAATCTAAGAAGCCTAGCTTCTCCGAGAGACCAATGTCGGCAATTGCATCAAGGGTGAAGAAGTTGGTCCAGGCTCGGAGGTCAAGCGTGAGGTCTTTCTGGTCGGGTGCGATTTTTCCAGATAACACATCTGCAGAGGCGGGTGTGGTGCAGACTTGGTCAAAATGCTTAAACATTCTTTGCACCTTGTCAGTCACTTTGTATTCCCACGTCTCTAGATTCTTGAGGGCATATGCGGCAGAGAGGACCTTGCGCTTTCGCGCATGGTCAGGCTTATCCACAACATCTGCCAGATTGTAGTGGGTTCCAGAGGTAATCACATAAGATCCATCCTTGATACACTTGGTGCTGTGGCCATAGATGTCTTTTATGGCCTTGACATCGCCATAAGACAGCTGGTTTGGCCCTGTTCGAATGACGGGGTTCTTCTTGTGTAACTCGCTCAATTCCATTGACCGGAACCCGCGCGAAGCCATAATCATGAATGGAACTGCTGAAAATCCGGAGAAGGGGGTGAGATTAGGGTATCTCCTCAAGCCTAGACGAACCGGTCAGCAGTTGGCCTAATATGTTCAAGCAGAGCATTGAACTGGTCTCTTGGCAAAATACCCTTTGGGTCCCGAAGATATTCAATATAAGGGAGGACGAGGAAATATCCAAGAAGGAACAAGCCTAGCCCAGCTGCATAGGGTGCAGCTGAGATGGCTGTCAATATAGTGATCATGCTGTGTGGAAGATGATGGAAGGTTGAACTAGGATTATAGACTGTGCAAAGCAGTGGAATGCCACGTCTAGAAGCAACAAGTCTTTGTCCGAATTGGTTCGTCTCGAGCGAAAAGGATTTGAGATATTTGGAATGCTTGGGGTGCTAGCACGCAGGATGGCGCTGATTTATATATCATCCATGTGTCTTCGTATTCCCCATCTCTTGCCTTGTGGATTGGACCAAAGCTACCATACCAAGGAATGACATCTCTGATTCCCCATATTGTCAGCGTGAAGGTTCAACGTGCAGATCCAAGCACCCAAGCATCCAATAATCAAGGATGTCTTGTTGTCTTGTGAGTTGGACCAGATCAGTTGCCCGTGCAGGGACGGGGTAAATTTCCCTCCTCGAAATAACTCGAAATCGGGAAACAATCCCCGAAAATGCGGGGAAGCAAGTTCATTGCCGATCAAAGATGATACACATAATCAAACATAGACACGTACGTTTGAGATATATGCCTGGACTAGGGTAAAAAGCTATGTTTATGAGTTAGATGATGTCATGAGGTATTTTATTCGAGATCAATTGACATCCATGGAGGTTCGTTGTTTGCCTTGGCTACGACACCTGAATTCGAAAAGGCATGGCTTCTCTTCAAATGTTCCATTTTGCAAGATGAGTGAAGTTGATATACATGTAAAATAGCAACGGGTAGAATAGAGCAATAGAGGAGAAGACAAAACACCCAACTAAACCACAACCTAGACTTAAAACAATCCGAAATTCCCATCAAAAGAAAGCGGGAACGTAAACAGCCCTTCATCCATCATATTCCCCAACGTAAACCAAGGATCACCGAAATTCGGGTCCATGCCTACATCGGGTGTCATTCCCATCGGAGGAGCAAGCTGCATCCCAGCCACGGTGGACATATCCGGGTATCCCTGAGTCTGCGCACTCGACGGTAGATCTGGATAGTTCGGTGTGAGTTCGGTGGATGGATAGGGTTGGTAGTAACCCCTTGTCTCGATCTGGGTGTCTGAACTCGGGAGACTGGCTGGGTATGATGCGTCAGACCAGCTGGGTTGGGATGGATCTGGCCCGAAATTGGATGAGCCTGACGTTGTCATTGGTTTGACTGTCGAGCTTGGACTGTGGTTTGAGGAATAAGTTTGTCTGGTTATCGATCGTTGGGGATTCGCATTGTTCGCTCGGTGTGCTGGGTCACCCATGGCTACTTCGCTGAGGAAATGGAGGGGTGTCATGCCCGGTGTCATCTGCGTTGTTGGATTGGCAGATGCTACGGTCGGGGTATCATGGCCCCGATGTGCCTGTGGGCGATCGGAGGGTTTCTGATCGTTTGAAAAGACCTCTTTCAACTCCCGGCCATGATCTCCCTGGTCACGCTTTTTGATAAACCAATTGCGTAACAGCACCATTATGTTTCCAAATTTCGCTGCTCCACGGCCACCATCACGAGCGGCGGCGGCACGGTAATGTGCGATGACTTTGTCCAGATAGTAATCCAATTTGAGACTCTGCACGTCGAGAATCTGCCCGATTCGACTGTCCGGCGACATGAACAGTGAGTATATCTTTATCAAACTGACCACGGGATACGTCGTCCGTGCTAATGACATCGTAGGCAACGATATAATTCGGTCAACCTCAATGGCACAAATGATATCTAGACTCTGGTGAATGCAGCGGATGGCCGCAGTCAGCGCATCCATAACCGCCGCAATTGATGCCGTGTGCAACTCATTCTGAGGTGGAGAATGGTTGCCAGTGTTGTAGTCCACGCTCATTGCAGATTCATGTACGAAGAGATTCAGGACACGCTCTGTGTGGACCATCGCCCCTGGAGGAATGTCAGCCAGAAGATTAGACAATTCTCAAAACCAGCCGCTTACCAGTGTAAAGTTCTGACGGGACCTCTTCTCTCCATTGTGCCAATCGACCTTCAAGCAGTTTTATATTATACCACGCGTTACTGTCCGCGAAGGTAGAAATGGACCCGGGATCATCCGCAGAAAAGCGATGCCCAGCATCTTCCATTATCGCTCCCAGCTTTGCCCACCATTTCAATTTCCGGTCGGAGGGTAGGGCATCCGGGTGTTTTTCCAGAATTTCAAGGCACTCGTCCATGTACGGCTTCCAGGTGATCAAGTGTACTCTCCTCAGAGCTGCCGACATCCTGTCAAAGGTTAGTTACCGATTCCCATACCACGACAACCGGGCCTAAAAACTCACTGGACAGGTAAGTAATAGCAGCCAACCCAAGTCCGCCTTGCCTCCGGTCCATCTGGATCAAATGCCGGACCCGTTGGCTTTTTCATGATCAGCTCGCGGATCATATTGAAGCTCCGTCTATTTCCGGAAATGGGACGGTTCAATCCAAGTTCCATTGCCATGACCGCAGCCATATGCGTCAAAGAATAGAACTTGATCTCGTCGAAGTTATCTGGTGGTAAATACCAGATAGCACATACCAGGATAGTCTGAACCAGCTCAAGTGACTTTTGGCCTTTGACAACAACATGCTCGGCGATCAAACGATATGTCTCATTCACGAGGGTCAGCTGTGCGTCGGGACTAAAGACGCCAACGGCAGCAGCCATGATCGCAAGGAACAAATGAGGTTTATTACGTCGAACCTCACCCGTCGTAGTCCCCGGCGGGAAAACAACAAAAGGCATCTCTGGTGCCATCTGATAGATATACCGCTCAAACGCCGCGTTGGCAGTCGTGTAATCTATAATCCCCCGGTCGATCATATCAGCAAACTCATTGCCAGCCTCGGATTTCGGCGGCGGCGCAGAATCACCACTACCAGGTCTGTGCCAATGCTTCGGTGCATGGCTAGGAATCTGTTCCGCAGATGGACTACCCGGCCGCGAATACCGCGGCGCTAGCAACCCACCAGACAAATCCTTAACTTCGCCAGTATGCAGACGTTTGCTCCCGGCTATCTTCGACTCCCCACTGATCCACCCCCGACCAACCAGCTGCTCATCCCGCTGCCCGGGCGGCGACGGTTGATGCCCCGCCCCACCAGAGAACAGCGCACCGGTTGAATTCGACGCCTGCAGCGTCGCCGTCAGAGCATCGATTTTCCGCTCCAACTCCGCTACCCGGCTGTCGGTCTTTTTCTGTCGCTTGCGCGTCGGCGCAGTCACAACGCATGTCCGCCGCGCTTTCGCGCACCGCTTGCACGACCCCTCCGGGTGCGCCGGATCTGGGACGCAGCGCACTTTCAGCTGTCGGCAGGGCTCGCACGCCCGCGACCGTTTGGCCTCACCTGGTCCGTCGTGCGGCTCTGGGGATTGGTTGGTGTCTGGACCCATCCCGAATGATGGGTGCGTGTCCCCGGGTCCATGTCTGTGGCTGTGCTCATCACTATGTATATCCCGGCTTTGGTAGGGGTTTAGGGGTGCGTGGGAGGGTGGCTCGGGGTATTCCGGGCCTGTGCTCATTGTCGGTCGGGACGGCGTGTAAAACGGCCGGTGAGGGTCCCCGTCTCGGGTGTGTTGTAGCTGCGGGTCGATTTCCATTCAGTGCGGGGTTGTAATACTAGTTCGAGGACCAGATCTCTGTTACACATTAGCGTCAATTCGCAATTAGTGTAATTATTGATTTTTGCCATTGTTTCAATGTCGTGATCGCTAACAGCTCGTGTGGCTTTGCGACGGGAGAAATACACGGAGAACGGTGATCACAAACACCGATCACCGATGTGGAGGATCAACATGCCTCAGCGGGGTGGGTTCTGTCAAAGAAGGGGAATAGATACACGTATAAACAATGCTTACCTCTCTCTCCTAGAACATCACTTAGTCCTGTTTGACTCGCTCGTCACTTTGGGGCCAGAAGTGAAGTGAAGTGCTTTTGATTTTTGAGTTCCAACTAACATCTTAGGGGCCACGTGACCAAGACCTTCCATGCTACATATCCCTCGGCATCTACATCTACATCTAATTGATTTTTATATTGAGGTCGGATTAGTTTCGTTGATCATTAGATCTAAATTGAGGTCTGTATGCTGAGCGGGGGATATCATAAACAAAATTCCCAGACGCCGTGAACCAAAAAGGCACAAAAAGCAAAAAGCTAAGCTAAGGCAACAAGAAGATCTCTTGAAATTCACGCTAGATGGATGTGCCCCTTATTATGAAAGCTTATGGACAGGGCACTCCATCTTCCTCTCAAACCAATCAACAATACAGTGCTTGTGGAACTTGCAGAGGCATTCAAGGCGGGCCAGGGTCTGCCCAACCTCGTAGTCCTCCATACAGATGGTGCACTCCGCTGCCTGGCCATCCTCACCAAGGCAGTCCTTCTCCGTGGCCACAAATGGAAGCATGCGGGCTGCTGGCGGAGGATACGGCAGCGGAGGACCCTGTTGCACGGATGATGCCTGGGGCGAGGCAGTCGGTCTCAAATAGCTCTCGATGCACGCCCGGGTATGAGCTTGGCGCGCCTCAAGAGGCTGCTCGGGACTAAGTGGAAGAAATTGACGTCTGCATACGGGGCAGAAATCACCCTCGTCCGGTGCAGGCCGGTTCCCCTCGCGACTGGAAAATGAACGACGCGGTCGGGCTATGCCAGTGGCCGAGGGAACTAGACGGGGTTGAGAATTTAGTTCGCTTAGGAACTGTGGCCGGTCATTTGCGCCCACGGTCCGTCGTTCCTGACGAGCTTCGAGGTTCTGGCTTGGACCCTACGCGTTTCATGTTAGTTCATATTGTACTGGGTAAAGTGATAGGAAAGAACTAACCGGTGAGGCACGGTATGCGTTGGCCATAGTAGATGAAAGAGAATGAGTAGGTCGGTGGCCGTGTGCCCGCACAGTACTGTAGCCAAGGGGATTCGGGTTTGGATCCGGCACACATGGATTGCAAAGTCGTACTTCTTCGCCTCCACCAAGGGCAGGATTGAGTGCCGTTATTGCTGTCGATGCTTCTGGTCTTGATGGTGATGATGATAGGACAGGGTTATCGCCTGTGAGATCGACAACCGGTGGAGGGTGTGAAGGCATTGCCGGAGAATCGGGCAGGATGTCAACAAACTCAGGAGGCCGGACAATATACTGTCTGGGAATCGTGATCCGATGTGGGGAACATGATGCACATACAACTCTCCCACACTTTCGACAGTGGTGCTTTCTGTGCCAGAAGCTGAAGACAATCCCACAGATCGGACATTCTGACACATCCGAATCAGCCTGCCATTTCGGGAGAGCCATGTCCGTAGGTGGTGGGGGTATATCATTGGGAAGAGGTGGAATGGAGCGAGTTTGATTAATCCAGGGTGTTGGATTCTCCCGTCGAGAAAACCCCAGCAGTTGCTCGTCAGAAGTAGAAGTACGAGGCGTCCCTGGGGGAGAGGAAGAGATATCAATTGCTGTTGCGAATGACGAGCCAGGTGCTGCGGAAATAGAAGTCCTGGTGCGGGACGAAGGCAATACCATCGAAACAGATCTATGCGGCAGGATACTCCTAGAGGATCCCCCATTGTTTCGGGCCGGTCCAGCCGTGCCTCCGGATCGTTCCCATTGTGACCTCGCATCCTCGCCGGTGCTGGTCAACCGTCTTTTACGCTCTGAACCGACACGAATGGGGAAGGCTCTCGCCCTGGAGCTGCCTCCTTCATAGGCGCTGTAGCTTCCAGATTGGATTGTGCCTTGTCCCTCTGGTCTTCCGACTGGTCTCGTGCCTGCCCGCATCCTCGGCGGGGAGCTGGACGGAATCGGGCTGGATGATGCCGTGCTTGATCCAGGCATTATTATTGCTAGATCGAATGATATGGGTCCTCTGTGGGATTCTATTCAACACGGGCAACGAGATCGATCTCGGCCGTTGGGGTGACAGTCTTCATGAACCAGGTGGCGATCGAGAGGAAAATGGATGGCGGGGAGGTCGGAGATATGAGTTTAGAGGACGGAGAGTCCTTTTGTGCAATCTCGGGCTCAGCCTCAATGACGTTGACGGTTTTTGCCGAAGATCACATCAAGGAGTGACAGGATGATGCTTATCATGGAGCCAAGGCTGATTGGATCGGATTTAGGAGATGGATGAGGCTGAGAGTCTCGTGACTATGCTCTCAGATGCCAGCTACACAGTAGCGAGTGCCAGCAGCAGATCGAAACGATGAAAAGAACAAAACCAGCAGAGTAACACTTGACTCGGAGAGAAAGAGAGGAAATGATGCAAAGTATTGCGTGTTTGGCCCAGATACGGCTGTTATCGTGGGGCGGTCTGGGCGGTGGCGATTGACAGTATCGGGCCGATCTGCCCGCGTATCATCGGCCTCGGTTGTTTCTGGTTGATGGTCTACTCAAAGCCTCGGTGCTCTGACCTGGATCTCATTCAAATGATAATAAAAACATGCAGTTATGGTACAGTATCCCCAAAGAAACTACCATGTCTAGATATAGATGTTAAAGATTAATGAGGTTTTCAATGCGTACGCATGGCCGGAGGATCCTTGCATGATATTGTCACTAGGCAGCGAGCCCAGCATGGCGATGCAACAGGAGACATACGCTCCTTCTCCATACGTGAGATCGCTTGTATCAATATTCCAAGGTATATCGAGGCTTTAGCATCACTATTAGAAAAGAGCACTTATGAACAACCTTCATTAATTATGATCTCGGTACTACTGTGTCCTAAGATTGATACAAGAAGAGCGAAAAGAGACAGGGACAGAAAGAAGCAAAGCCTCCAAGAAGCAAACAGCATATCGCTTGGATTCAGTGACAGCCAGAAAGATAACAAAATGCCGATGAGCTCACTCCCCATTAAGTGTATATCGGGATCAGAGATAAAACGCCGTCGCATCAATTTTATGTAAACGCACAAAGCAAGAAATAGACGGACAGACAGCAAGGAAACTCGTGATAGTGACATCAATTCGCCAGTATTTCGGGGGGTGGTGTGTTGACGATATCGATAGAGGTAAATAGGAAATAAGTAGTGAGGGAGATCCATGGAGAGGAACAGAGACAGAGATAGAGAGAGGTAGATATCGAAGGAGAGGAATATACTGATTCAAAATAAATGCGATTGCCTCTTGTCATCTTTCTAGCGTCCGTGTCCGCCCAGCGCAGCTTCATCAACAAGTTCTGCTGAGCTACCTGTAAACGATGGCTCGTCGGGGCTCGCCTCGTGAATGTGGTCGTGTGCGCGATGTTGAGGTACATACCCCATGCTCGAGGGCCGTTCCGCTCGATGCCCCGTTTTCTGGCTTGAGGCGTTTGACCTTGACCTTGAAGTAGAGGTCATAGACAGACCTCGTTCACGAGATGGCGAACTACTCCCGCTGAAAGGCAGGCGCGCGGTGGTGGCGCCTTCTGGCTGGAGATGGTGCACGGAGTGTTCAAAGTGCTGGCCCACCTCAGAGTCGTGCGACAGGGTCTCGGTTACAACTGGAAGGCCAGCCGCACCTTCACCTGCATCTTGTTCCCCGGGCGCCTGTGTGTGCCGAGAACCCGTTCGACTAGGCAACTCAATGCCACCGCCAACTGACGTATTAAGTGGTGGCAGTACTGGTGGGTTTGTATCACTTGACTGCTCGGGGTCTTGGTCATTATCTGAATCCTGATAAGGAACATTACTAGTGGACACATTCCGAGAATGGCTAGCGGATGGCGTGCCTATATCATCCTGATACCGCTCGTTGTAGTCTCCTCCTCGCGGGAATAGACCTGGAGGAGGCGCACGAGCACTTCGAACCACCTCAAATCCTTTGGCGTTGTCCTTGGTCTTCCCTTGGAGCAAACTTCGGAACCAGCCCGTTGCAGATGAGACTGGGCCTGTGGGGTCGGCTGGCCCAGTTTTCAACTTTCGGGTACCGCTGTGAGAGAGCGGCGGGCCTCGAACACCGTAGTAGAAATCAACCTCACGAACAGCATAATCCTTCGGCTTTCGTGGGGTATCGAGCTCCATATCATCCTTCGGTGCTGCTAGATATGCTGGGACAGGTGTGGCCCGGCCAGACATAGTGCCATCTCCCAGGTCGTCGTCAGTTTTGACTGTTCGGCGGCTTGCTCTTGATTTCAAGAAGCCCCTTGACGGGCTCTTGCCTTTCTCGAGAGCAGCACTTCCCGGTGGGGCTTTGCGCCCTGGGCGGGGTGGACGATAATAGGGATCACGAGGGTTCGTTCCCATCATCGTACCACTGCTAGGGGAGCTGGGGAAGCCGGCTCCTTGATAGGCAGTTGAGGTAGGTGTGGGGAATCCTCCACTAGGCGCACGGCTGTGGGTGCCCCCTTGCGAACTAGGATAATCATAGACAGCGCTAGCTCTGCCATCACTGGCTGTGGCACGGTTGAGAAGCAGACCGGAGCTCCCAGAGAGACTGCGGGGGCGCGATCCATCAAACTGAGAAGACATACGGTCATCACCGTGTCCGAGCATAGCAGCCTCCGATCCCAGGCTCTGGCGAGTAAGATCACGTCGCGGAGTACGCCTAGAGAGCTGGCGCATACCAAGCACCTTGGTCAAGCCACCACGAGTGGCACCACCCGCACCAGCCAGTCTTGCCAAGACCTCGATCAATGTTTGCATGGCGTTGAGGAAGAACCCGAAGATGAGAACCATGGCATGCAGCACAAGGATCAAATATCCGATCCAGCCTCGTGCCGCATCCGAAACCGTCAATGACGGCACAAAGATGACGCTCAAGATAACTGTCAAGAAACGCACAATGGAGAAGAGGCAGTGGTACAGGTTCATGTGAGTCGGTCCTGAGAAAGGTCGGAAAGCCAGCAGGGTTAGTACGGAGACAACTTCGCAAATGGCCAACATTACCACCTGGGCAATGCCGGATGGCTGCAAAGCACCAATGGCTATCCCGCGAGCGATGTTCAAGACAATCGGGACGATACCGAAAGCTGCTGCATCGTCGCAGTATGTATTATATAGCGGCCCATACAATAGCACCGTAGGAAGATCATCGAAAAGGTGAGACTTGGGTCGGGTGGTAAGAATCACTCGGATGACCCAGATGGAGAAACAAGCGACAATGACAAGCACCACAGCTGCCAAAGCAACACAGTAAGCGGTTGATTCACGAGCAAGAACCAGTTGGAAGAAGGAAAGGGAAACGATTGGCAAGAGAAGGAAATTGAAGACAATGCGAATGAGGTTGCCTAAGGTAAACGGCATGTTTCTGGCACGCAGATCCTGATCGGTATTGTTTGCCAACTCACGATACAGCCATCGAAGTGCGAATGCGATCTGGAACAGCACCGTCACACAGGCCAGGATTACCAGCACCCATATCATCATACCGGGCCAGATATCCTGGGACGAGGCCATGCCAACCAGGTGGTTCAATCGATCGAGGCCATAAGTTCCATTGATGGCATATAAACCATCGACAACAGGATTGCGGCCCATGTTAGTGCTCACGAAACTTTGATTGAACATGAGAGTCGACCATGCTCCTTGGCTCACTGCAGGCTGGAAGAAGCCTGGGTAATCCAAAGAAAGCGAGCCTGTCAAGACCACGAATTGAAGGTATTGCAGGCAATCTGCAAACCCAGGAGTGACGAGCCGGAGAACGTCCTCATCACGGCCATAGTTACTTGTCCACCGAAACAGATCAGTTGTGCCCCAAGGGCTATACATGGCGGCAGTGATGGTCGCAATCCCCACGAGTATCAAAATTATGAGAGGCACGTAGGCGATGGCATTTTTGAGGGGTGCTCCTAAGTCCGGTGTGGCGCTCACTGAAACACAGGCGAGCTCAACCGCGGATGCATCTCCAGAGCGAACCCTTAATAACGGGATGATTGTTCCAAAACGGTACGTTGAAAGCATATCATGTTCAATAGTGAACGCTCGTAATGTGTCCAATTGACTCCTGCAGAAGACAAAGGAATTAGTTAAACAGTACAGAGGGCCTTCTGTTCCGGGAATAGCTTACAGGTTGTAGTTGAAGACCGGTCCCAACGGGAGGGTACCTTGCGTGACCGAGTCACGGAAACGAGAGGCATTGTCAAAGGCTGTGAAGCTGAGCACATTGAGATCTGTCATCAGCGTACTATACTTGTTGTTGATACTGTACACGTCCTGAATCTTGCCATCGGTCCAATTGGGATTTATCCAGTCGGGAGAACCCGGTGCCGGGTAATTTGCAGTTCGAGACGTAGTTCCCGACACATTGCCATAGACCGTGATGGCAAGCGGGTGTAGAGGGTTGGTAAGGTTGAATTTGACGGACACGTTGGTGGGAACGAATTGAAGTTGTAGAGGGTCGGACTCGAGGATGGTTTTCGATAGACAATTTTCAAAGTCCAATAGAACAGCAGCGGCTGGTGATGCAAAGCTCGCTAAACAAAGCAGTGCAATCCACCACACAGGGTTCCATGATTGTGTTCGGCGTTTCGAAATGTTGCGCCATGGCCAACCCGGCAAAATGTGTAATCCACTGTGTCGCAACCGCCCGGTTACTTTCCGTCGAGAGAAGGATGGATAACCATCCAGCTCGATCTCCGCCGAGTTGTACATGTCCACTTCGGGCATCCGGGATGACCTCCTCGGGGAGGTCAACCCCCGGTGTAAATGATCGAATCCACGTTGTGTTGACAATGGGTCGGTGTCGGGGTCTCGTCCACCGTGCGCACCCCTTCTCAGGGTCGATATTCACTCGAGATTTGATATGAATTTCACCACAGGGAATGAACCAAGGATACTGAAGTCTTGCGTAATGGGGTTGGGGGGTTGTTTCGAGGTTAGCCCGGTGCCTGGAGGTACGTAAACCTGCGTGCGTTGTAAGTCAGCCGCTAAGTCGTCAAACGCGGCATATCCCGGATGAAGATCGGGAGTCACAAGCAGAGCAAAACACAAGGAAAGTTGGAAAAAAAGTGGCTCAATTTTCCCAGTGGGTTGGTCTGTTGTTGTTGCTGCGCCTTGTTTGGTCTGGTGGAGTTTGATGGCTGACTACTCGAATATGGCTAATAATAGACCTATACGCTTTTCTTTCCCGTTTAAAAAAAAAAAACTAACAAAAATAACACAAAAAGAAAAGGTAGGATGAACTAAATACATATCATAAAAAATAGAAAATTTATCTTTTCTTTACTATTTCCAATTTCACATAATTGCACCCACTATGTCGGCTAGAGCCGAAACCCCCGGAAATAAATAATTGAAGGACCCTGAACCTTGAGTCTCTCAACATGAAAACATGAAATCTAGTATTCTGTTGACATCCCTATGGACAGAATTATCAGCTTCAATCACGAGGGGGACATGTCTTTATATGTCTATATATCACATATCACAATGATTACGTGTTGCAGAACCACTCTTCGTCATATGGCTTAGCCGACTTTAAATAGTCGCTCGAGGCAGAATGTCTCACTTACTGGTCAGTGATCCTATCATTACCGAAGCTAAAGGCTTTAATTCGTGCGGATCAGTTTCCAGTAAGGCCTGACGTTGGCTATGCCATGGAACTATTTGGAAGGTCACTGTGGTGATATTGTCTCGGGCCACCTTGCTACAAAACGGGGTGAGCCCGGTCGATATTTCAAACCAATCAGAATCAGTTGAGTGACAACAAAGCTACTCCGTACAGGTAGTGGTAACCGTTTCAGGGTCTAGTGCCCTGCTAGCTCTCTAACCCCACTGGGGTTTCAGTGATGGAGGTTTGTGGTGAGACAAGTATGGTGGCTTCAGGCCCTACTCGTATATAGGTGCCGGTATGGAATTGGTATGGAATGGGTATGGAAACTGCTGTTTAGATCCCGGTTACCTATATCATGTTGCGGTACGCAATATACATACGAGTCATCTTGGAATGGTTAAGACATATAGTTCTAGAAACTTGGAAGCATACTGGGTCACGAAGTAACCGATGTGTACGGAGTACTCCGTAGGGCTATACAACATCCTGTAGGGCTATATGACATGGCCCAATGTTTCACTCCATAAGCCACACAAAAATACCAAAACTTTAACGCCACATGGAGTTCCTCGTTTAATAGTCTCATTTTCATCCACAAGTCTAATAACCTGAACCAACCCAGCCCCGTCAACCAATCAACCAAAAGCCACTTGCCTAATACAGTACACTGTCTCTCCCTCAACCCACTATTCCCTTTTTACTCTCTTCAATCTTCGGCATTGCCGTCCTGAGCAAATTAACATGTCCACTCATTAAATCGGGATCTAACATTGCTCCTAGCTGGCACCTGTAGTTATTGCTTTCGATATCTGGACAGGCTACTGCGTGTTCCCCGTGGTCGTCTAAGATATAGCTTTGACGTCTCTGCATGTCTGTGTCTGTAACAGCTTCATGCCTCTCTATACCGCTGCTGTGAGATGACGGCAATGGATACTATTATTATAGCTCACAGTATAGATGATGGCCAATATCTTGCTCTATCCCTGGAGGCTTAGTATAGAAGGGTTTACAGCGAACCTGACTGGCTTCAAACAGGATAATACTCTTTCTGGTGTATGAATGTCTCTCAACTAGCTAATAGTACTCAGATACCTTTTTTGAAAGCCTCTGGAAGTCTTGATTTATTCACTTTTACTCGTGTTATCGTGATGATATATCGCGATCTTGTCAAATGAGGATGTTGAGCATCAGCCCGTCACAACAAAGATCACGCAGACAAGGTCCCAACCACCACAGGCCAGAGACAAAACATGTAATCAATCGATCAGTCACATTACAAACCAACAGACAACTAGAGGAGAGAACAAGGAGAAGCCTTCACCCCACACAAACAAGCAATAAATAGCCCGAGGATCAATAGCAATCACGTGACACATTTACCAACGCAAGGGATATGCAGAACTAACTTATTTCCCCAAAATCGAATGGACACATTAATGAACACCTCAGTATGGTATGAGACATCTGTCAGTGTTGGAATATAAAGCTCGAACTTGACACCTGTTTGCTGCACGGCCTTTCTAAGAACTGAACCCCGGATTTTGGTATGCCAAGCCACTACCCTCTTCATTAAATTGTCATACGTTTGTACAACGCAGAGATGAGATTGGCTGTACTTCCAACCTTGTAAGCTCCACCGAAGACTACATATAGTGAGTAAGCCGTTGTGACCTTAGGTCCCGAGGCCGGGACGATCTACTTCAGGGTGTTGGTATGAACCCTTGGTCTCTCAGATGGATATTAATTGTCTATATGCGGGGTGGTCCGAGCTACCTGATCTCAAAATTTCTTTCCTTGTTCTTTGCATATAGCGTGAATTTTCAGTCGAATGACCCCCGGTCGGGGTGGCACTATTAGGTCGGTCAAATAGAATATACTGGATAAGAGCAGGACATATAGCGGGGACAAGCAAAGGACCTTATACTTGCAGTTTGCTTGCAGACATCTGCCGACATCCAAGTTCATACATATCCATGAATATATGGATGTACAGGGTAGCAAACTCGAGACTCGGCCAAAGTAGGAAGCTTGCATGCCACTCTATGGCGACGGGAGGACCAAAGGGGGAAGCCGACAAACGGACATCTGATCAAATACCAGATTGAGGGAGACACATTACAGCCAAGCCTCCAACCCAGAGTGAAGCCACGAGGGTCACGAAATAGGACATATTAACAAATGAACCGGTTAGTTAACTAATCTGTCCATTAACTAGATTAGTCTCAAATTTCGGGCGCTAAGAAGCCCCTAGATGAGATTCGGTGAGATACTAGCTTAAGTAAGAAAATTTTGATTTGTTTTTTTTTATATATATTTTTTTTTACATTAATGACATTAATTACTATGGAGTCAGAAGGACAACGAAATAGTAGATCGTAGGGGCAACTCATCGAATTATATATGAATGTATGTCACAATGGTGTGATTTAGGAATATCTTTGATCTTCAAAGCTCCCAAAACTCGTCAGCGGTGGGTCCATCGTTCCGATTGGGCCTAGTGGAGTTTCAGTATGAGACGAGCGCGTTGTGATGATTGGGATTATATATAGCCCTCGGTGGCTTGAAAAGGCGTTCGATGGGTGTTTGAGGTATGCATAGATGTATAGATATGGAATTGGAGCACATGTTGTCGATTAGCTATGTTCCATATGTCAATAGTTACCTTATTAAATGTCTCTTAATATACCTATTAATATACTTATTAACCCCATTAAGTATTCATACACTATACCTTTACCTTACTACTCCGTACTACTCTGTACACATAGTAGATCCACAGAAGCCCGTCCCCACTGCGGCAATTGGTACCTGCGGAGTATCTCCAGGGCCTCCCCCTGGTGTACCTTCTTTTCTTCTTTACCATCTGTCTCATCTGTCTCCGGCTGCTGGTCCAGCTACAATATCAATTTAATCTCTATACGGAGTCCGATGTAAGTCTTTTTTTGGGGGGATATTTTGATATTTCGAGACTCTGAAATGAGCTAATCTTCCTTTATAGTCTCTGGAGCACGGGCGCTTCGATTAGCCACCCCTCCTTCCTGACACTTGACCGGACACTTGACCTGACACTTGATCCTGACACTTTGGGACTTTTTTGAGACACTCCAACACGCCAATACTCTTCCAATCTTCACATTTAACCTCCACCTCTCCCTCTTATTCTCCCGTTGACTCTCCCCTTCCCCCGCTATTCGGTCTCCATTCTTATCAGGCCTAAAACCCCTGTCGATCCTTCAACCCAAAGAGAGAGGGGATATTTCACGAGGACTGGTATCCTTGGTGTGTGTGTGTGATTGAGTGCGATGTGGACTGTGTCTACTCGCCATCTTTCTTGTCATGTCTGCCGATGACCCGTTCTCCTTTCTGCCCGCGGAGCAGGCCAAACCCGCAAAAAAAACCCATTGGAAAACCAAACTGTTCTCCAAAGATAAGACTAAAGCTGCGCCACACCAACATCAAGAAATCGCAGACTTCCTGAGCTCTCGCGCCCCAGAATCGGCCCCAGCGCCCCCGCCTATCGACCCGAGGTCCATTCCTCCGCAAAACGTTGCCCATCGCTTTCCTTCCTCACAAGACATCTCCGGATACCCTCCCTCCAAGCCAGTGCCAGCGCCAACATCGGCGCCAGCCTTGCCTCATGAAAACTATGCCCCTTACAATTTCTCCGACAAATCTTCTACCGTGCCTCCAACTACTCCCTCTGTTAAGCCCGGTGGTCGCAAAGGCAAAGGGCTGCGGGTGGGTTTCAGCCCACAAACCCCAGAAGTGATTGGTGAAGGAGGTGACGAGACGGAATCGCCAACTATTGAGATTTCGCGGGCTCGTGAAAGGTCGGACAGCAGGGGAACCCAGTCTGGCAATATCCCCCTCTCGGACCCTTCGCCGCATCTGCCAAATCTCCGGCTTGATACATCACTGGGCGATGACGATGCGCGATCCCAACAGGCGGCTTGTTCGCCTCAGCGTAATAGATCGGACTGGAAACCCCCGTTGATGCAAAATCCACAGGATGTAGACTTCCTGATGACGTTGCCTTTGAGCGACAGCGGCTCTCGATTGTCATTTCGTGGCGATAGCGAGGCGAGTTCGTTCGCACAACGTGTCCGCGACAAGATGCAAGCGGAGGAAGGTCGCGCATTGCATCATCGCTATGAGGAAGAGACATTGTCTCCTGGAGCTGAAGACGATGATGTCTCACCTCCCCCCAGCCCTCCCAGCCCTGCCAGTCCGGAGCTGCCGATAAAAGCTTACAATCCTGAATCGGCCAACGAAACAGCCCCAACGGCGGGGCTTCCGCATGCGCCGTCAATTTCTCTGTCAATGAGGTCCATTGTCGATTCGATTCGGAACCCCCCAAGTCCCTCAACACAACGCGCACCAACGAATCTCAGTCCTATTGACCCACGAATGCCCACGAATCTCATCCCAGGTAGTCCCGGTAAGGTTTCACCAACAATGGCCAAACCGCCACCCCAGGACCTGCCTGCATCAAACCAGACGTCACCTCCCAGTCGCGAAGGCCAACAACCGCCACGCAGCGCCCAACCCCCCAAGTTCTCTCTTCGAAGTATTGCCAACCAAGTTGGCGATACCGCATTTTCTGAATTCAAAGCGTACAACGCAAGATATGAGGGTTCTATTAAACTCGCAGCAGAGGATGTTAAGCCATTGATAGAAACCTCGCTAGCAGAATGGATTCGGGCTGCGGTCTGGTGGTTTTTGCGAGGAAAGACACGATTGGAAGCATATGCCCGTTCTCGTTCGACATTGCCACCTACTTACGCCAAACAGGCTGTGATCGATCTTGGAAAGGCATTATGGATTAATGAAAATATTGTGCCTAACCATAATGAACTCTCTCGATACGGTGCCAAAAGCGTTGACGCCGTACTAGCCGTTGCGAGTACCACCGGGGACAAGGAGTTGGCTGATCTTCTGAGCATACATCACACTCTCATCAATCACCTCCGCTCGCTATCCATGTCCATCAAACGAAATAACATCCTCGCCTCGGTTGTCTCGGACGAAGGCTCTCCCAGTCAGCTGGATACTAGTATCTGGCTGCGTTACCCTTTCTACGCGCCCGATGTCTCAGCAGTCTTATCTGGTGCGGCGACGAGATCAATGCTGGTAGATAACGCGGGCAAGATACCAAGTTTGGTCCACATGATGCCTTTGGCTGACACAAGTCGATACTTCACCTATGGTAGCATGTTCGTGCAAGTCTGCGTCAGCTCCAGTGATGATGATGGGCAACAGCAATATGCCATGCCGTGCGCATTGACCATCGTCCGCGAACGAGCGGATTGGTATGTGTTTGCGGCAATCACTAGCCAAAGTCAACTTGTCAACATTTTGATTCAGTCCGACCGCAAGCAGGGACCAACTTGGGAGGATGTGGATTGGCAAGTCCGATCCCATTCTATGCGAGTCAAGCTTCCCCGAGGATTCGAGTTGGACGTTATGTTCAAGGAAGAGGATTTCAAGACCCTTTGGAATATCGTTAAATACACCCAGAAATCGGAGAACAGTCTCCATCCGGAGGCAGGCGAGACTGTGGTATTTGAGAATACTCTCAAGGTTTTCCAATATATGGATCCGGGCACACCGAAGGCATTCCCTTCAGACCCCACAGAAAGATGCCGAATTCGTTTGTTCGAGCGATCTGTCACCGTGACAGAAGGCACTGGTACTCGCAATGCGCATCGGGGATTCCGACTAACTGTCCTGACTAGCCCGAAGGTCAAGACTTTGAGCAGCATTCGCCATATGTTGGGCAACGGGTCACCGATAGTATTCGGTCTCTTGCGAGGAGAGGACGGTGCTCCCGCTCTTCTTCTCAAAGTGACTGAGGACGGCCGTACGAGATCCATGTTGATGACTTTCCACGAGGCTGCCGAGCGTACGAAAATCCACTCCATCCTGCTCGGCATGATTCCACGGGAGGGGGAGATCAAGTCGCCCGAATTCGCCATCCAGTCTTATTGCATTGAGCAGCCCGAAGATCCATTTACCGGTCAGCCCGCGGTCAAATACCTCCAGTTCCCTGCTGGAAGCGTTTCCGTCATTGATCAGGAGCATGCTTACGTCGAACATGGTTATGGACCGACTATTCTATCGGAACATTTGAGGGCCTTTGTCGCCACTGAATGGGGCTCTGTCACAGATCGCATCAACCTAGGTGGGTTTTCTCTTTCTCCTCTCACGGAAACGGGACGCTAATTATGTCAAGGACCTGGTGAATTGAAAATTGGGTTGGATGTCCAGGGCAAGACGAGCATGAGCTTGTTCCGCTCCGCGCAGCAGGATTTGACCCTTTCGCTTGCGGATAACCTCATTCGCCCTGAACTGGCAGGACAACTAACCGGCTTCCTTGAGAAGCTTACGGCGAAGCCTATGGTCCGCCGACTGGAGTTCCCTACTATGCAGGGTATGTCTACTTCGAACGTTTTGTCGGCTTTTCTAATCCCGTTGTAGATCTTCATGCCTTCGAGGCAGCTGTTACTGGGTTCCAGGTGCTTTACGATGGGTGGGTCTATCATATCTAGCCTTCTAGTGGAGATCTTGCTGACCAAAGTAGTATGGCTACATCATTCACTATCTCCCGTCGACGGAGTATGGTGCCCATTTACAAGAAATGGGAAGCTGCCCTGGCACGCGTCCAGATCGTTCGACAAGAAAAGGTCGTTCAAATGCTTGCTTTCTTCGGGGACTTCCAGCATGGCACATGTATGAACTTTGTTCTGAAGGGCACTGATATCATGGAGTCCTTTGGCCGGTCCGGCAAGTTCGGCATTCGTATGGTAGATGCCAAATTCGCACTGCCTAAGAAGGATGATAATCCAGCTTCCAACTTTGTGTGCCTTGACATGCCCGAGTATCCCATCGAACACGACGATCTCACCATTACCTTCGATACAGAGGCTTGTGAGTTTGTACCCGTCTATCTTGTGCTGCTCTCTCACTAACCTTGTTCATTAGCACGCGCAAGCTTCAAGGCAGCTCTTCCTGGATCAGTGCGAGAACCATCTCGCATGGGCTCCATCCGTCGATAAATCTATATCTCCTGATTTGATGACACGTGACCTGACTCATTACGTCTGACTCATGACATGCTTTCCCCCCACCTCTTCCCCCTCCCGAGACCGGATCCCGCATTTTCTGGTGTATTATAACTTGCTTGATGGGCCCTTTCTGTGCATACAATTCAAGAACCAAACATAGCATTTTTTATCATGTCTCATTCTAGCGAAGCCATTGGTGCCTCCACGCGCTCCCTGCATGCCGATGATGCTTTGAATCTTGTTAAGGATGTCGCTCCTCCTATGCATCTCTCTACTACATTTCGTCATTCCAATGACCCAACCCAGCTAGTACCGGCTGCTGATACCACCCCTGTATGCGCCTTGCCTCAAACGTTCTATGTCCCATAGCCTAACACATCCAATGTAGTCCGACTTTGACCCAACCTCCCATATCTACTCGCGTATGTCCGCACCTAATACTACCCGTTTCGAAGCAATCCTCTCCTCTCTCCTCCACGGTCAAGTTATAAGCTATTCCTCTGGCCTATCAGCCTTGCACGCCGCTCTCACCCTCCTCAACCCCCGCCACATCTCCGTCGGCGATGGTTACCATGGTTGCCACGGCGTCATCGCCCTCTTCACCCGCCTAACAGGCCTGCAAAAGCTCCCCCTCGACTGCTCTCCCGACCAACTCGAAAAAGGAGATGTAATCCTGCTTGAAACACCCGTCAACCCTCAAGGCACCGCCTTCGACATCACCTCCTACGCCGCCAAAGCCCACGCTCGCGGCGCATACCTTATCGTCGACAGCACCTTCGCCCCACCAGGCCTGCAAGAGCCATTCCAGTTCGGCGCAGATATCATCATGCACTCAGGTACCAAATACTTCGGCGGCCACAGCGATCTGCTGTGCGGTGTCCTCGCCACGAACCGCGACGACTGGGTCGCACAACTGAAATCCGACCGTCCCTTCATCGGAAGTGTCATGGGTAACATGGAGGGCTGGCTCGGTGTCCGCAGTCTGCGCACACTCGAGATTCGTGTCCAGCGCCAAAGCGAGAATGCCACCCATCTCATTTCCTGGCTTGATGCTGCTCTGCATGCGCCTAACCCCGCGCCTGACAGTGACGAGGCGGCTGTGCAGGCTGTTCTTGGTGAGGTTCTTCATGCTAGTTTGCAGAAGGTCGAGGGTGACTGGTTGAAGAAGCAAATGCCTAATGGGTTCGGGCCTGTTTTCTCGATTGTTATGAAGGAGGAACGCTTTGCTCGTGAGTTGCCGAGTAAATTGCATTTCTTCCAGCATGCTACTAGTCTGGGTGGTGTTGAGACGCTTATTGAGTGGAGGACTATGACGGATGCGACGGTAGATCGGAAGTTGTTGAGGATTAGTATTGGGTTGGAGAACTGGGAAGACTTGAAGACCGATATGGCGAGAGCATTTCATGAGCTTGCGAAGTAGGTAGTTTGAAGTAATGCGAACTACATAGAATGAATTCCCAGCTAGATACTGTATAGGACTGTAGACCTTTATAGATCGAAGTATACAACCCTGATATCCTTATATACTTATACCCTGACACAGAACAGTCTATTTACCCCGCATTGGACAATTCTATTGGTAATCTTATCTCTTATCTACCCTCTTATACCTCCAGGGCTACACCTGTGGACCTTCAACTGTCAACCTCTTCCCTCCTTTCAGCCAATTCTCTCCCTCAATTACACCCATCATGTCGGAAACATACACAATCCACTACTTCGCAACAGCATCCCAATACACCTCCAAAAACACAGAATCGCTCCCTGCGCCCCTGAAACTATCCGCTCTGTTTGGTGAACTCGAGCAGCGATACCCCGGCATTGCTCACAAGGTCCTGTCTACCTGTGGTGTTAGTCTGAACGGGGAGTATGTTGATGTCAAGGAGGATGCGGAGACCGTCATCCAGGCTGGGAGTGAGGTGGCCATTATTCCGCCTGTGAGTTCGGGGTAGAGGTTATTCAATTGAATACTTTTTTTTATGTTGGATGCACTTTATGAATCTTGGGTTGATTTGGTTTCATCTGAAATGGATTATTAATGCATGTGCTATAAGAATCATGGCAAAAAAAGACCTAAAAAGCAATTGATCCAACCCCGTCCGCCTGATATCCTTCCTAGGTTCCTATATATATCCTTTTCCGATCATATAACCCCATAGACCATCTTATCCATTACTCCAAACTCTTCACAGCAAGAGCCTTCTTCTTCTGCAACCACAAACAGACATTGCAAATGACAGAGAAGAAAAAGAGAATGCTAAAAAAATCGAATCCAAAAATTAGTAAAATCCCAACAAATCAAAAGCGGATGGAAACCCAAGAACAGCAAGAACTCACCAAAGTGCAATACTCAATCCCCAAATAGCCTTCGCCTCCATACAAATCGCCTTCGAAGCCCCAATCCACGAAACATAGTCAATCTTCCCACTGACGCTAGCAATATAACTCGAAAGCCTCGATGCAAACGCATACGCTGTAGCATCCTTATCGCCCAGCTCCGCCAGCGTCGTACATTTCAAGTACGAGAGCGGCTTGCCGACGACGACGGCGACGACAATTAGTGCGATCAGTAGCAAAGTGTCTAGCACTGCGCAAGGTAGGAAAGGGAGGATGTCGTCTGTGTACAGGATTGCGGTGATTATGCAGTAGATTGCTGCAATGCAGGTCTGTGGTTGGGATTGTTAGTGGGTTGAGCAGTTTGATAAGGGGATCATGGCTTGAAGTATGTAGTTGTGTATAGGAGGAGACTTGGACTTACCACGCTAATTGTTCCAATTAGGATGTTTGGGGGTGTGGCGTTGCTGTTTATTATTACGCTGATGAACTTGGCCGTCATGCCGATTATGGCGATTAGGGAGCAGGCCTGGAAGAGGCGGGATATTTGGAAGGTTGCGCCAAGGGCACCATAGCGGGGAGACATTTTGGAATAGGCTAGATTGGAGTAATGGATTGTTATGAAGGGTTGAGTGGCCGGGGTCGTTGCGTATATGTCGATGTATCGAGAGTCGAGAATAGTATTCAAGCAGTGATGCCGTAGATATATGTCAAGTGAAGGACTTTGAAGACTAGAAGAAATACTAGAAGAATGTAGAAAATAACTAAGAACAAAGGGAGTGTCTGAAAGAAAGTGAAGCTGATTGTGAGATTGAAGACCAGACTGGCCCGGCTCTTTATATAGACATCAAAAGAGGTCTCTCAATGACATCAATTGTCCGAAGTCTAGACCGAATTAAATTAACATCGAATCTAGACTCTCCTCCAAGCTGGGCTATGTCTTTGTGTGTTACATATTGGAGAAGCGCCGTATTCAATTGAATGGGCTGACTTTCATTGAGCTCTCTGCCGTGTACGGCGATCGGCATGAATGGTAGCTTAAGATAGCATGGGAGCTCATAGCTCTTTGCTAAAAATGGCATACGATTGGAAGAAAACTTATAATAAATATTATCATATAAAAAATAGGTACGATTGACAATCCACCCTGGCGCTTGGAGGAAAACCCTAACTCGCCGCGGGTCGTTCTCAGCCACTCGTTCCCTGGGCGTCTGCAAATCTGAAGCAGGCGCCTACTTTTGTCTAATGATTCTAATTATTGACTAGGGTAGGAAATGCATTGTAGATCAAGTTTCAGGGTATTGGATCTAGGCTCAATTATCAGCAAGGATGTTTATTTTTTTTCCGATTAGAGTCGCTTGGTAGGTACTTTAGTAACGGGAAGTCAATCCTACAAAATATATCATGGGCGGATCGCTGATGCATCTACTTCCCAACACAATTCCTTTCGAGTCATAATTGAAAACAATTGATTAAATCTTCGTAGATACAATTATAGATGAGATAAATATAACAATGCCTAGACCATCCTTGAAGTTCAATCCAGCCTCCAGCCTCCACTGGTCCGCTTCTGGAAGAACCCTTGGGGATCATATGCCTTTCTCGTCTTCATAGCAAGCGCCTTGGACTCGGGGCTAATACGTCCCCAGTAATCTTGGCGGTAGTATGCATCATTCATAAACAATGGTCGATACACGTCGGGAAGAAGGCCCTTGTCGATGTTCTTCTGCACCAGGTTGTCCATTCCCTGATAGAGCTCGACGGTGGCTGCCTCAATCTTGCTGTCATCGATGGATAGGCCGTGGGAGAAATCGAGCTCAATGATAATGTATGGTTGATCGGAGGGAATGTCGAGGAGGTCCTTCGAGTTTGTTAGTAATAAGGTCCCCCCTTCTTATTTTTATTGGGAAGGGAATGCTTACTCCACCGCGGTCCTTGGCCTTTTGGGAGAACGTTTTCGGTACGGGCTGGAAGGCAATTGAGGCTATGACCCCGGTCACTCCTAGTACGGACCCAGCCACGTCGCGGAAATGATCATAGTAATCCTGGAGCGGGGCCGTTCCCACAGTTTTGTTGGGAAGGGGCGTGGTCTCGGTGGCGATGGTGTAGCGTTGACCCCTAGTAGCTAGTTAGCAAGCGATCTAAGGATTAGGATCTGTTCGTCTTACTTAAGAATGAACAAGTCGTTGTTCTTGAGTAGGTCGTAGTAGCTGTCATAGGTCTTAGCTGTTGAGGTGTGTTTGATAGCAGTGAACCCATCGAAGACCCCAGAGGAGGGTTCGGGGCCGTCGTAGAAGAGAAACAAAATACAGAGGTCAACCAAGAGACCGCGCTCGAATGTCACGATTATTGCCGCCTTGTCGTCGGGATACTCGTCGGTGAAGTTGCGCAATGCCGTGAGAATCTCGGGGGCTTTATCGGCTGTGAAAACATAGTTGCCACCCCAGACCTTGTGGTCTTGAGGATGTGTCTGCATGGTGTATGCAGTAACGACTCCGAAGTTGTTGCCGCCTCCCTTCAAGCTTGTGAAAAGATCTAAGCGTGTGTTAGTATTTTGACGACTACAAGGCTGGTATGGTATCACTCACCTGAGTTTTCGCTTTCGGTTGCATGGACAATAGTGCCGTTGGCTAGAACAACTTCGTAGTCTACGACGTTGTTCGCGGCCCAGCCGTATTGGGTGCTCAGAAAACTCATACCACCTATAAATCATTAGAGATAAACTTGGCGCTCATTTTTTAACCACCTACCTCCGAGCATATATCCACCGACTCCAACTCCTCCCATTCGACCTCCAACGATAGTCCTACCAGTTCCTTCAAGTCCTTTCTGAGCCTCTTCCCATGAAAGGCCAGGACCGATAACGGCAGTATGATCCTTGGGGTTATAGTCAACCTGATTCAGATTCTTAGTTGAAACCAGCAATCCGTCCTGGATACTAGCAAATCCATTGTTGGGGTTATGTCCTCCGCTCTTGATGGCACTGTTCAAGGTTAGCCGGCATCGTTGCTGTTGGCTCAAGGAGAGAACAGACAATAGTGTATCCACGTCGTGAAGGTTTTTGATAACTTGTGACATTTCCGCTGCACTGGACGGAGCTGCAATGCATGTTGGCTTGAGATCACCGCATGCTGTGGACCAATACTCGGTCAGGTCGGTTGTGTAAGCCAGTGAAATACGGTATTCGATATCGATACCTCCGGCCTTGAGTGTTGCGCAGATATCTGCCATTGCCCGAGGGACAAGAGCCAAAGACAGCGCCAGGGCGCACCATCCGTTGGTTGAGAGCATGTTGCCAAAGGGAAGTAGACAATATAACAGATATAATCTTACAAAAATATACAAAAGAAAGGAATATGGGATGATCCAAGATCAGGATGTATGCTCTAACATATATACACCCTTGGAATCGGTTCCCCGGTGCTACCCATGGTTTTAGTTTATATAACACTTCGATAGCTTCGGCTTGAGAGACTCTATAATCGGAGGATATTCCTTAAGCCACACCACACCCCTCTTGGATAGTGGGTCCTCCAGGAACGGTGCCTAAGACATAAGAGCCAAGCGAACAATTCTCTGCAAAGCACTTTCCAAGGGCTCCATCCCATCCAAGCCAGGGTCGGAATCATCGGATCATGCGATTCTCAATTGGGTAGGTGCTCCTGCTAATTGACCCTAGAAAAGCCCACAAATCGGATATCAATATGAGATAGTTCCTCACCGGACTCGGAGTGTGCCCACACTCAGCAGATGGAGCAAAGGCACATGGCAGCGAAATGGGCAAAAGCAAAACCTCGGATGCTCTGTGCATTCCTATGTTGGACAGGTCGTCCGAGTCAGTTGTGTCTGTGCTTGGGTTGAATTTGGCAGAGCCGAATGCCTATCGTATGCCGATCCCGACACATACAAGTATCATATATTTAGGTACCTACTTTTCAAGCCAGACAAGGCCAAGACATGCAGCAGTCGGTCCCAATCGGACAAGTTCCGTGTCAATCGACGAAACTTGCGGGGTCTGTAGTATGAAATGTGTGGGAGGGTAATAACCTTGTCCAGTGATCGACAGATCACCTATGAAAGTTTGACTTTGTCCGAACAGGTCAATCGCTATTCCTGGACGAACAGGGCATCACTAGTTGGAAAATGGCATTAACCAAATCAGCCACGACAGATAGGACAAAATATAAAATATATCATTGGTTAACGTTCACAAAAATCGAGACAAAAAAGATCAGCAAGTGGAACTCCTCTGGTTTCAACCCAAAACTTGCGGGGATTGCCCCTGACATACTGAAATCCTGAAGTTTGCGCCAGGCCTCGCTTAAACCCATTAGGAAATGATACTCACGACCTATCAAGTTTTTTTGTGGACTTGCGGGCTTTGGTTAGATCGATACTGATTATAATCCTTTTTGGCTCATGAATCATGCAGTTCGCTCCGAACCGGGGGCCGAGGTAAGCCTGAGGCGACACGGAGAATACGGGGTAAACGAGAACGAATACGTTCCCCCTGCTAATTCACGATCTTCGTCAATCTTTTCAGTTAGAGAAACAATTGGGGATCGCGGTTATTTGGATCGACACGTTCATGCTGAAAGTAGTCTGTTTTACGAGGTTGTAGAGGTCGGGCATTGGTACTTTCGGAGTAAGAGAGCAGGGTATGAAGTATAGTGCCATAACCGGAAATCCTGCGCAGAGTAACCAGTCCGATAGGCTGAACCAGGTGTATGGGTCAAGGCACAATTCAACTCACTGACGTCTCTGTACACCCTTGTGCCGCAGCTTCGGAGGACTTCACGGGTTGCAATAGTTCGTGGTCCGGGTCTCGGGGATTATTGTACCTTAACAGTCCGTGGACGATGTTTCTACAACGTGCATTATAGATATGAACCCGTTGATTTCTTTGAGTAGATTAGACTGGAATGTTGGATCCTATACTGTTACCCGGAGAATAATATACTACATTTGTAGGCCGAGACCACAACACGCCTCCCTACATTCATCATTTACAGCCTATTTTGAGTAATCTTCTTTTTTTTTTAACTGGCCAACATATTCTCAGATTTAATTGTATTGTGGTCCTATATAGGCCAATCAACCTAGACACACCACTTCTACCACATGCAGTTCCGTCGAATAGCAAAGTCGTGAATGCAACGATTATCATGGCAGTGAGCGACCCTGCCACATAACACTGTCGCGGTCCCTGTTCGGAAGGCTCCCGGATCTTCGGGGTGTATGTATGGGTTGGTCATAATTAGACCTCCGCAAAGCCCACAAAGCCCACAGCCCAAAGCCCAACCCGCCCCAACCCACCGATGGGCGGTGGCCCGGGGTAAGGGCCTATTGGGGGCCCAATGGGCCTCAAACAATACAAACATTCCGAAAAAAGTGATTTTTTTTAAAAAAAATTACCCTATGTTTAGACCCCGTTCCTAGCCCTTATCCTGAGGTAATATTTTAATATTTTAATCGATTCAAAATTTAGTTATATCTATATATCACGTTGAAAAACGTGTGAAACCGCATTCTTTAGGTAATTTGAAAATTATAGAGGCTTACCTAGAAAGTGGTAGTACTCATATAAATCCTAAACAGTATAAATATATAACTATCCAATATCAAAATATCAACATTTACCTTTTCCGCGATATCTCAACTTTCACTGGTTAGATTTCGTTTGAAATTGAATTGAAACATATACTTATATAGTTTCTATAATTTGATTTTCTAAGTTTGAACTTCATACGATCAGTAGATGATTGTGATACAGCGATTACGGAGCCCGATTTATTAGCGTCGAGATAGGCTTTGGACGTCGGGCCCATTTATAGGCTTTACGGAGGTCTATGTATGGGTTGGTCATAATAGCTTATAAGACCTGCGTGGGCAGATTCCGAGACATATTGGTGTTGATCGCACCGGGGTGAAGATTGTGGAGACAACGCGCTTATAAATTCCGAAGATTCGTGGCTGTGGTACATTGCAACCACAATCATGGTCGTTTGACGTCAAATCATCCTAGTTTTACTTTGAAACTGCCTGATAAGTATGATGCTACAACATTTTGCGACTTTGATTCAATGAGCTGCCGTAGATAGGCCATAGTTCCTCAACTGCCCGATAGCCCGGTAGATCTTCTAGAGAACAGCACGGTTGATTATTGTGACCCAAGGCGTCCCTAGCTTCATATATAGGATGTATACAAGGCTTAGGGTAAATGTTTGCCTAATCTTGCTACGGCTGCATCCAAAGTCAAAGCACAGCGGACTTCGGGGGCCAACTCCGTCTGACACGGATATAACTCCGGAGTTACCGCCAGTGTTACCGCCGGTGCTTTTTTCGAACAATAAAGTATCTCAGAAGCCTGTCCACCTACTTGTCTTCTAGCATAGCTTATCCAGTCAATATGGAGAGATCAAAACCGGCCGGCCAATCCAGCACCTATGGCCAAGCTTGCATGCACTGCTACAAGGCAAAGAGCCGATGCGTGCGTACCCCAAATGGCGACAAGTGTGAAAGGTCAAAATGACAACCGCCCTAGTAATTTAATGACACTCGGCTAATTATTTTCTCAGGTGTTTCCGTCTCAAGAAAAGGTGCCAGCCATCAGAGTCAGGTCGCAGGCGTAATACTCAGATGGCCGAAGAGTCCGATATGCGCATCGCTCGGCTGGAAGACAAGATGGAGATCTTATTATCTGCAATGCAGTCGCTCGTTTCCCAGGGGGCTTTGGGAACTTCCGCCATCGCCCTTCAGTCACTTCAACCAGTTCACTCCCTTGACGGACACAGCAATTCATCCTCCACGTCTTATTCGAATGGCACCCTGGTAAACACCAGCGCTGGGCTGGCGGACTCAATTGCCACAGCATCACTGAATCCAAATATGTTATTTTCGTCTCATCATTATTCTCTACCTTCCTCTGTGCCATCGCCAAATCAAGCAGACGAACGTCTGGATTTCTTCCGCTCCCGAATGCTGCCATATTTCCCTTTCATCAATCTTACCCCAGACATGACAAGCTCGTATCTGCGCCATAACAGGCCTTTCTTGTTTCAAGCTATCTATACCGTTACTATATTCTCGACGCAGGAAAGACTGACTCAGGTTGATGAGCTAAAGCGTGTCCTATTCACCTCTGCTCTACTCGAAGTCCAGTCAAATGTCGACTTGCTGCTTGGATTGCTAACTTACCTAGCATGGAGCACCGACGCTTTTCTTGGCAAAGCAGGCCTCGTATCTCGCCTCATGATGCTCGCCATTTCAATAGTATATGACCTGCGTTTGTTCAAGCCATCCTCACCAGACGTGCAAGCCATGATGTCTATTACCCAGGGGCGGGATAACGGCATTACTCAGAGCCCTAACGATCAAATGCCCGACGAACTTTTGGAAAAGCAGAGGGCATTGCTAGCTTGTTTCGTTTTGAGCTCTAAGTGCGTGTAGCCAACATGATTCTCTTAGGGTCAACGCACACTAACATGCTATGACTATCTCCAGTGTTTCGTCACACCTTGGCCGTCAAGATGCTATACGATGGACACCTCAGATGGAAGAGGCGCTTCGAGCCATCACACTAAGCAAGTCATGCCCCGCAGATGAGTTATTTATCTTTCAAGTACGCTTGCAGCTGTTAAAGCAAAGAGCGGATTATGTTCGACAACAGGACGAGGCAGATTGCGCTCGCACAGGGACAACTCCTACGGCAGCCTCAGCTCCGCGCTTCTTGTATCTTAAGATTTTACGAACGCAGCTGCATGAGCTGAGATCTTCATTTCCCCCGGATCTCCAACATATAGGTAAGCGGTTTCTCGGGCGAATAACTTGGTAGATTATATCCGCTGGAGTTGCTAATACCTTTACCTGGGCGCAACCCAGGTTTACCATGCAGACATCCTCAATGCACACTCTCAATACGTCGGATTATATATCAATCAGCTGGGTTATTCCATAAGTCGAGACTCGCTTGCTCTAGGTCAAACTGGACAGATTGGGGACGGTGGGACGTTATTGGACTTCCAGCGGCTCGAGTGCTTGTGGCAGTCGGTTGAGAATATCAAGTCGTGGCTAGACGAGTTCTACAGAATTCCCTGCTCGAAACTTGTTGGCCAGCCCTTTCACCTTTGGTCACAGATGATTCTGAGTATTACAATTTTGAAATATCTATCAACACTCAAAGACCCAGAATGGGATTGCGAAGCGCTGCGGAACACAGTTGACTTAACATCGACGATGGACTGCATGGCTCAGAAGCTCGATCAAAGCAGCAATGAGCCAGAACTTCAGTGCGATGATCATTTGCTTAAACTTTTATCCAAGCTTTTGACCAAATGTCGGCTGTGGGCTGAAGCTCGATGGTCCATGGCTTCTCAGTTACAAGACGTGGAGACCAGGCCGTGCCAAAGTGCCAACCCTGACACAACCGGTCACAATAACCATATTCCGGATCTAGATCAGATGACCTGGATGCAGTCAATGGATTTGGCAGACGACCAGTGGCTTGAAGGTGTACTGGGTATACCCATAACATTCTACTAGTTAGCATTGTTTCGGGAATCCGTGGATTATGACAGAAACCTGCAGAATTTTCTATCGCAGACTAGAACTAGCAATAAAAGGTAAAGGAGTGCCGCTTGTTCTTCTCGGAGATTATGGACTATGCTGTGGTCTATTCGTGAATTTATACGCTTACTATTTTATGACCTAGAAAGAGAGCGTGATACCGAGTAATATCGATGTGTTATTTATGACTCTTTGGTGACGAATATCGTATTGGAGAAGGACTTTTAGCTATAACTCCATTTAAATATGAGGATATGAGACTATCCATCCAGTGTCCATAAAAGAAATGAGCTCCTCCACATAAACGGGATTCTATACTTCTGTGCTGCAATGTGATTGGTCAAAATGAACTCCGAAATCACGAGACAATTTTATACCGCCGAGGGCGGTATAGCAATTGCAGGCAGAATATACTTAGTTTTCGAGCCACCAGCGCATTCATTCTGCGCAAGCTCAGGCAATGGCACTTACAAGAATAAGGGCTTTGCAGAAGCTGGCTGGTGCAAACTGGTCACCTGTGCTCTGCACATGGCGACAGAACCGCACGGGATCTACGTCAACCGCGTCCGCCACTCACCTTCCGGTGTTGTCTGGGGGGCGACGCTTCTTGTCTACCGCGAGAACATTGGGGTCAGCTGAAACCGTTCCCGCCGATAGCGAGGTATGTCATACTAAGAAAGAGGCTGCTATTCCCAGCTAATTTTGTTTCAGTTTCAGCAGGAAACATCCGAGCGAAATGAGCCCCCAAGAGTTCCCATCGATGGCAATATCCTTCTCAGATCCCAATTTGAATTGCATGGAGACATCCGAACGTATCTACAGAAATGGCAAGATACCAACCCCAATGATTTGGACCCGGTGCGCCGATCCGACTCCAAGCATCGGCCATTGGAATTACCAGGTAAATTCATTGGCACAATGCCTAATGGCCGCGACACAGTCGATGCTTGGGGTGACCCGAACAGGAACCAAGAGGCCATGGATAAAGATGAATTTGAAGGCGAACATCTCGAACAGGGCGACTTAATCGCCCGCTTGAACGCAGACGGAGTGTTCAATTACGGAATTTACGTGCGGTCTATTCACAAACAGAAACAGTTCTACAATGGTAATGGGAACTGGCGCATTTGCTCCAACGCGGAGCTCGACTACGTTATCAAAGGATTTGCGCCTACTGAACTTGTCGAGCCTCTCACCCCATGGTTCCCGGACGGCGAGGCTATCGCAAGCCAAGATATTCAGCTGACCCCCGAGGGAGGTCTTCCGAGGCCACTGGGTGCTCCTCTTCTGAGAATGATGAGCAACTTCAAGACTCATATCTTGAAATTCTATAGAGAAAATTCCCGTATACTGGATAATCTTCACGATAAGGTGGCAGACGATACCGAAGTTCTCTGCTTGAGCCTTGAAAAATTGACAACAACTGCTCTTGGCATTGAGGAATCTGAGCTGACCAGTGTCAACATGTTTGCTGTTCACCAAGCTGTTCGCCGACATGCTTTCCTCATCGAAAAAGATGGCAGCTCCTTGTTCAGCCGGATGTATATTGTGCAGCCAAAACGGATTGCCAACATTGTCAAACAGGTCGTCGACTGGACTCATGAACACCAAGAACATTGTGTTCGTGCCACAATGCGCAAGGACACCCAGGGGTCCAAAGACCACCCTATGCACCGATTTATCACCAAAGCACAGCGGTTGATTCGCCTCAGCAGAAGGCTCCGTTCTCCGACTATCATGTCCAGCGTCGGTCCATCCTCCAACAGGTATTCGCCCGGTCAGGATGGCAACCCACTGGTGTTCCGCGAACTCCCCACCGAAAAGTTCACTGCAGATGACCAAATGATTATTGAATATCTGCAGCTGTACTCGGTCCCTGCCATTGTCATGCCGTCAGGCACTTTGAGATCAACAGCAACACATATTATGCGTGCCACGGGTATGTACAATACACTTGGACTGAGTGAGGCTTCAACCCGTCTTTTGTTGCAGGAAATCGGCATCATAGCGCCTTGGGAGAACCTTCTACCCCTTGACCAGTATCTGATGCTGCCTGGGCATGGCATATCTCTCGCAAGGGACATGGAGTTGGAAGAGATTGAGGAATCTTGCAGTAAGCTCACTGTTGATCAGTTGCAAGATTCCATGCAACACCTGAGGAAGGACTGGGGAGATCTGCCAGTCTACTGTATCGATGATGTGACGGCGCAAGAAATCGATGACGGTATATCGCTGGAGCCCATCCCAGGATCTCGTAATACATTCTGGGTGCATGTCCACGTTGCCAACCCAACAGCCTTTATTGAACATGACAACCCTATCATCCAGTATGCAGCCTCACGACTCTTCACCACGTACATCCCGGAACGCACTTATCCTATGCTTCCCAAGACTCTCACTGAGCCCCACTTCAGTTTGGCGGCTGGCCGGCCAGTACTCACATTCAGTGCGAAGATGAATCTTCGAGGAGAGATCTTGGAGAGTGAGATCAAAAACGGGACAATCCACAATGTCATCAACCTCACTCACAAAACACTGCGCGACTTCTTCGACCCCGATTCTGAAGAACAGTTGGAATCCTTCACTATAGGTGGCGAGTTCACCGAACCACCAGTACCACATGGTAAAACAATCCAAGCAGGCCTGCGGCCCGAGGATAAAGATAGGTTCCATATCATGCGTCAACTCATGCTCGCATTCCGCCAAACGCGCAGGAAGAACGGCGCCATGGACCTCACTCCTCTTAGCCCAGAGCTTTCTGTCTCAGTCCAGTCAGGCGACGCCCCAATGCCGCCGTATGATTTACAATCCACAACCGGACGCCACTATCTCGGTGACCCAGTCATCCGGCTCAATGTGCATTCCTACGATCCATACGACGTTCGCGACCAGTCGCGAGATAATTTGGTCTCCCTGATCATGAATTTGGCCGGGCACATCTCCGGCCAATTCTGCGCTGCACGCAATATCCCCGTTGTCTACGACGGCACTTGGTACGACCCGGAGTACGGACGCGTCACCAACAAAAACTTGGCCAATTTCGGCGGTGAAGGTTTCTATGAGCTCAGCGTGCCGCTTGCCTACTCTTCCACGACCCCAACTAAGCACCACACCATGGGCTTAGATACGTACGTCAAGAGCACCAGTCCGCTGCGTCGGTACACGGATGTTATTGCGCATTACCAGATCGAGGCAGCATTGCGTTTCGAGCATGAACACGGCCGTCAGTTTGACGCTCTTGTTGATAGTCCCGACCTTACAGAGATCGATCTAGTAGAGACAGACCCGGCAGAGACCGCTACTCAAACTACCACCGGTGACACAAACACCACTCCCACCTCTCTCCTCCCCTTCTCCAAATCCGACATCGACGCCCACCTAACCTATTCCCTACCCTTACGCACACGACTCAGAAATCTCGACAAATACTCCGCACAGCACTGGGCCTGTATGCTCCTCTTCCGCGCCTTCTACTTCTCCGAGTGCAATCTTCCCGTCACATTCCCATGTCTGCTACGCACCCCGCGCACGAAGCCTAGACATATGGATGAAGAGTATGCCGGCGTCATCACCAGTCTCGGCGTGAACTGCTCGGTTACCATCCCCCAGGATTTCCCAGATAAAGATAAGCTGGATATCTTCTGTACGGTCGAAGCTCATATCACAGCTATCGATATGGCATCTCTACAGGTTACTATGGAGGCGACTGGATTTGTGAAGCCGTTTGAGAGGAAGGGCGAGTGGGCTTGAGCTTGAGTTTGAATGACTACTTGTACAATACTGTATTATATGCATCTCCAATAGGCATTTCCAATCTTTATATAATTGAAGGATCTTACGCCTTGGAAAACATCGCTATGAAGCATTCGCAGGCAATTTCTGTTCAAGGGCTCATCACCCCGGCACTCTGGAGATTATGCTCCAAGTGCGTCACCCCATTTGGCTTCTCCTGCACCGGGGTATCGTTCTTCGGGAGGAAAGTATACAAAATCTCGAATGCCAGAGCCATGAGTGTAGCAAAGCTGCGATGCAATCAGCCAATGGGTGCATCGTTTTCAAACAAATGGCACTTACAACGCAATGAAACTGAATGCCTCGGCCGCATACTTCCGGCTACATACCGTCTTTCTGTTCCAGAGGTGGACACTGCAGCTGACGTTGTTGAAATTCAGAGCCAGGAAGATGAATGCAGTGAGCCAGCTAGATAAATGAGTATTTACTATTATAAACGTATTGTCATGCTTACAGGTACGAAATTACTGCGTCGGTCACCAGCAGAGGAAGAACGTGCCATCTGCGACGCCTGGTAATGCAGCTAGTGCTTAGCGTTATGCCGTAGACGATTGGGGTCAGGACCGCCTATCAAGATTTTAGAATTTCTACAATATTGAGACATTACGACTGGTTGAAGAGATGTACCACCACCAAGGAGAAGATCACTGTAAGGGTTTTGGTCCCGCGGACTGCCCAGGCTGTGATCCCGAGGACGACCAATGAACTCATGCATTGGATGATATGGGCAATTGTTGAGATTGCACCACAGGGATGTTTGAAGAAGCCCATGTTGATAATCAGTTTTTAATTTATCAAATCTCTTGAGATTAGTGAATGAATTGTTCAGAGTTGTCTTGCGAGAAGCTCGGGGTTTTCTTCCCTTTTCCTCAGAATGTATGATATCACCATATGTGGCCAAATTCCAAGACTGGTTTCTTATTGGCAAAGGCTATTCTAACATCCACGGGTATATTTGACTTAATTATGAAATGCTGGATCAGATTGTACTACCTAAAAGTCAACTGGATGATCCGCCACGCCTGGCCGAGCATACTTTTCACCCTGAGGAACGCGTCTCTTGGTACGAACAGACGGTAGAAGATCAATGACAAAGGAAAAGACAAAGAATGCGAATATAAGGGCGGCAACTGCTCAGGTTAGCTTCTTTTCCTACAGTCACAGAGAGCTAAAATCTTACCCCATTCACAAACAGCTGCTGCGTTCTTCTTATTTCCAGATTTCATGCAGACGCCAAATGCAATTGCGACACCGAGTTCGCAGACAACGAAAAGAGCTTTGATCGCGAAGCTGACTAGTAAGATCCGGGCTTGTGGGTGGTAGAATCGGCCGATTTGGATGTATTCCAGACACACCAGGATGGCGCAAACCACGTAGCTCGCTATGAACATACCCAAAAACCCGTTGTGGAGGTTATTGTGGTGTTTTGTGTCGAAGATGGATAGAAGAATGAGACCTAAAGCCCCAGCAATTGAGAAAAGAATGGACCCAACGGCACAGGTCTTGTCAAACCTCCCTTTGTTTCGGGCAAGTTGGCCGGCATGGCGAAGCCATCGCTCGGAAAGGAGACCGAGATCCATGAATACGACTGTTACTACACTGCCTGCAATGAACAGCGGTTTGAGTCCCTCGGCTCCGATATGGGAAATATAACTGGTTGTCCAATTGACTCAGTCTATGTTGCGGGCAGGTTCATTGGTTAGACTCACGGAATGGTGAGCCCATCGCTCATGGTGGTATATATCGGCTTTCCATCTGCCGCCCAGGTGGATAGCAGGGCTACTAGTGTAGCTACAAGGCTGTTAGTAAATTAAGCCCAATTCCTCGTGTGTTTACCCTTACCTATCCACATGCACCCAGATATAACGGGGAAAATCCAGAACGAGAGAATCCACATGGTGGCGACTTATGCGACCCGTGGGGTACCGGAATCTTCAGATCGAAAGACTGTGGTGCCTGGGAAGAGCTTATATTTATGATTGGTTGCAAGGGATACTCCTTTCCACAATTTCAATGTAGATGTCGCGCCGAAACATGAATGTGAAAAGGTCAGGGGTCGCAAGCAAGGGGGAAAATGCCAGATCTACCACACCTGATAGCACAGATCCCTAGGAAACTAGAACTGCAACCCCACAGATCTGAATTGCCGGATTCGGATTGTCCCTGTAACTTCGCGGACAGCTTCTATCTCGGGTGCGTCCCGGATCGGACCGGATGCTGACATCAGCAGATTTGGTGGAGTCTTTTTCAACCTCATTCTCGATTGACCAGGGGGTGGTCGCGTGATCAAGGGGAATAATTTGCAAGTATTCTGTATTTCATCCAGATTATTTCCAGCTGAGGCCTGTGATATATTTTGTAGCAGTAATGGTCATCATCGCTGCTCATAGTTGGACCTGGAAATTTCAAAGTGAAGGAGGCGATCTCCTTCACGATGACTGCAAGTGCACTTCTCATTGGAAAGTAATGTAATAGTTTGTGAAACAGGACTCCCAAAAGGGTACGGACCCCAGTCGATATGATATTTTATCGAGTCTAGCTGCTTGTTCAATCCAGCAGCGTGAAGAACGTGTGACTCAATAAGATCCTTGAGCTTGGCATTGGAACATAATGCTTCTTCAAAGTCCTTTACACCGAGAAGCTTTGATATGCGCCTAGTGATCCTATGGATTGGTTCTATAGATGAGTTGGCTAGAGGAGACGTCTGAGCAGCCGTTAGGTGGCAAACCTTGAAAACATTCTGGATCGAAATATCCTCAGTGATGGTGGTCTGAGAGATAATATCACCCAGCATGGCCTCATATATCTTAGCTTTGCACTGCAATGACTAGAGCTGCCAGTGCCACTGATCTCGCCTGGAGCCTGTGTAGATGTAGATCTGATTCGAGTACTGGCAAACCCAACACTTCGCTGCTCATCAGTCAATAATAGAGTGGTTTTATACTACCAGTCTAGATAACCAAGTCCTAAGCCTCCTATTGGTCTCACAAATAATTGCGGCTCACCAAATCGGGCTTCGGATTTGGTGTTTGCAGGGCCTGGTATGAAGGCACCAAGGGATTCGAGAGATTCATCCCACATGGTCCATGGTGAACAACTACCACAGATGGAGTATTTGTGGATTTTTATATTGTCTTAGAATATCAAGGTCAATGTCACTTGTTTGACGAAGAAGAGAGTAAAGCAGAGAGGAGGATGGCTGATCATGTGACTAAGAACTATAAATTTCGATGACGTAGCCACGCAACTACAACCTCAGGACACACTGGCTGTCTGGAGATTCTTCTATGAATAAACAAAGTACGGTGTGGATATGGCTCTATATCTGTCTCGAACCATTGGCTGGTTTGTAACTCCACCAGTAAACAAATAAAGCAACCTGTTTTCGTTGATTCTACTTCCACACCTATCACAAGCCCGGAGTACAAGGTAACGTACAACAGAGATGAGACGGTGTAAGAACAAGATATGTAGTTTTAGCCACAGTGACCTCATTCCAGCTTATCCTGGTTGGCTATAGAATTGACTAGGATATGTTCAGTACAACACTGGCCAGGTGCATATAGTTGGCATACTTCTTGGCAGGGCCTGAATCATGACGCAATTGTTTGGATTTCGGTCTATGGCGTTTAGCAGATCAAGGATGATAGCCAGTTTAGCCCTTTTAATGACAATACGTTGATTTAAGTGGCTGACTATGTAGCTAATAGGAAACCTATCCCATGTACATCATACCCAATAGTAGATTGTGAAACCTGAAGGCGTTTGCTATACCTTGTGAAAGTCTGTACACCATCACATTGAAACACGAACGTCATGAATCCTAATGTTGGTCGAGTCTGTTTATGTACAAACGGGATATAAATACCCTCTTCTTCTCCTAGTCTGGGGAAATCACTTCTTATCTTCATCAAGCATATCCCACCATTTATTTGATAACAACTTCAACTTTCATCAAATCTCTTATCACCTCTCATCAATACTATCAATATCAACATGCAGTTTGTACGCAAGGCCGAAGAGGCCATAGCTGGAAAGAAGGGCGAGTCGCACGAGTCGACGAAGTCCTCCAACCATGGACCTCACTCGTCCAACTTGGCCAACAAGCTTGACCCCCGTGTCGATAGTGATAAGGGTTTGTCATTCACTTCACTTATCTCTCAAGGGTATTCAATGACACTAACTATCTCAAGACAACCGTGCTGCTCACACCGATACGACTGGCGCTGGTCCTGGAACATCCTACGACACCACAACCGCTACAGGCACTCATGGCACTCACGGCACTACCCACGGCGCTACTCACGGAACCTCAGGTGTGAGTGCCACTGGCGCTACTAGCAGCACCAATGCCGGGCCCCACAGCTCCAACATCGCCAATAAGGCTGATCCCCGTGTCGACTCTGATCGCGACAACCGCGCTCGCCACGAAGCAGGCCTCACTGGCGCTGGAACCGGTGCCGGTCTTGGATCAACCCACGGCACCACCCCTACGGGTTCTCACGGCTCGGCCCTAGGTTCTGGCACTACACACAACACAGGTGTGACTGGCACCGGTGCTGGTCTCGGATCTACCCATGGTACCACTGGTAGCACCCATGCCGGTTCTCACAGCTCTAACATCGCCAACAAGCTCGACCCACGCGTCGACTCGGACCGTGATAACCGTGCTCGCCATGAGGGTCTCACTGGTGTTAGCACCGGTGCCGGTCTTGGTTCAACTCACGACACCACCCACGGCACCTCTGGTGTGACTGGTACTAGCGCTGGTCTCGGATCTACCCATGGCACAACCACCGCTACAGGTCCCCATAGCTCTAGCCTGGGCACTGGCACTACCCACAGTACCACTGGCAGCACCAATGTCGGCCCCCACAGTTCCAACATCGCCAACAAGGCTGATCCCCGCGTCGACTCTGACCGCGACAACCGTGCTCGTCACGAGGGTCTCACCGGTGCTGGTCTTGGTTCAACTCATGGCACTACCCACGGTACCTCTGGTGTGACTGGCACTGGCGCCGGTCTTGGTTCTACTCACGGCACCACTGCTACAGGCACTCACGGCTCGACCCTCGGCTCTGAAACTGGTGCTCCTCACAGCACTCCCATTGCTACGCCCGGCAGCAGCAGCACAAATGCTGGACCCCACAGCTCTAACATCGCCAACAAGCTCGATCCTCGCGTTGACTCGGACCGTGATAACCGTCCTCGGCAGCAATCTACCCTCGTTGGTACTGGCCCTGGTACTACTACCCACGGTTCTCACACTCGTGATGCTCCTGCTGGCTCGGCGATTGGTGGCTCTGGCCTTGGTACTGCTGGTCATCACGGTGCTCTTGCTGGTAGTAGCTACAATACTCCTCCCACTGGAACTACCACTGGTGCTACTGGTACTACGGGTTCCACTGGTCCTCATAGTTCAAACATCGCCAACAAGCTTGATCCCCGTGTCGACTCGGACGCTGCTCGGGCTCAGAGTGAGGGCCTTCACCGTCAGATCTAGGGAGATTGAGAAGTAGAGTTTGGTTTGAATTTTTCTGGGAAAGGATCGGGCAAGGGACTTGACATGATGCCACGAATTTGAAATTTGGAGCAAGCAATTTCATTTTTTAATACAACAAATGATTTAATTTTTCAAATCTTCTTTGCTGCACAGTGTTGTACATGTTTTTCCCCGAGTAGAGAGTATTAAGCCCACAGATCTCCACCACTCACCTCAACTCTAGGTACAGGTAGATATTCAATATTGTACAGTTGTGGGGTGTTCAATCGTCAAATACCAAAGACCTCCTTCACAAGTGCCTTCTTATTAACCTTCCCCATCGCATTCCTCGGAATAGCCTCCAGAACCTTCATCTCCTGCGGAATCTTAAAAGAGGCAAGAGAACCCTTCAGCGCGCGCCGCATATCCATCGGACCCCAAGAATGACCATTACGACCCGAAGCAGCCGCATCAGGAGCAAGGACAACCACAGCAGCGATTTTCTGACCCCACTGTTCAGAAGGGAGACCAACGACCGCAGCTTCGGTGACTTGGGGACTAGAGCAACATCGTCAGTATAGACCTTTCAAGTGAAATCCAAAAGAAAGAAAAACAACATACAGAGAAAGCAACTCCCTTTCAATCTCCAACGCGCTAACCTTCTCAGCTCCAGTCTTGATGATATCAACACTCTTCCGTCCCTGGATGAAATACATCGGTCCCTGAGCCCAAGCACCGCTAGCTCCACTACCAGCCCCATCAACTACCCTCCGAGTCGCGACGTCGCCTGTACAGAACCATGCCCGGCCACCGTCGTCACTCTGCACGAAACTCTCGCGCGTGGCTTTCTCGTTTCCCCAGTAATGGTCAAAGATTGTTTCGCCGCGAAGCTGGATCTCGCCTTCGCGTTCTCGACCATTGGGATTCTTTTCTTCGATTGGGATGACGTCACCCGTCTCGAGATCGGCGAGTCGGGCTTCGACGCCTGGGAGCGGCCAGCCGACGCTACCGTCGACGCGGTCTGCACCGTCGAGGCCGCAGCTAATCGCCATGCCGACTTCGGTCATGCCGAAGCGTTCGAGGAGGACGTTGCCGTTGCTTAGATTTGTCCAGGCTGTCTTTGTTGGGGTTGGAAGAGCGGCAGAGCCGGAGATGTTCAGGCGGAGGTTTTGTGGGGAAATTCCTTCTTTCGCGGCTTTTTGGAGCTCTGGGGCTAGTTTGGGGAAGGTGGCCATGAGGCGGTTGTAGATTGTTGGCACGGCAGTGAGGAATGTGATGGGTGGCTTTGAGGTGTTGGATGGGAGGAAGGGTGTTGCGAGTCGTTTCCAGACTTTGTCCGGGTTGAAGGGATACATGAACTCGATTGAGGAGCCTGCTACTATGGGTGCCACAATTGCATTTACCACGCCATGGATGTGGTGAAGTGGGAGCAGGTGAAGAAGTCGGTCATCCGATGTGTACTTCCATGCTTCTAGTAGTGAAGATGCTTGCGCGGCCAATGCCGATTGTGGGATAAGAACACCTTTCTGTTTCAAGTTAGGAGTAGTTCCTTTGGTGTAGGGAACTAACTGAACCTACCGGTCGATTCGTGGTCCCGGATGTATACAACATCATCCCGCCGGACGAAGGCTGCTTCAGATCATGTAGGGTTACTGTTTCGCGGCTCGATGCGCCCTGTGTGATCTTATTCCGAATAGCAAACAGAGGATCATGCTCCAATCCCTCTCGCAGGATTTCCATGCCTTTATCAGCATACTTCTCAGTTGCCAGCAGCATCTTAGCCTGTGAATTATCCAGGATATACTTCAGCTCCCCAGTCGGGAAAGACGGCGAGAGCGGGAGCGCAGTGGCATCACTAGCAAAGATCGCCAGCAACGTCACTATATGCCTATTAGTATTCTATATATATATCCTTGGGATTCAAGACAACAGTACCTACGTAGTCATAGCTGTTCTCCGCGAGGAAGGCGACCCGCTCGCCAGCCAATTGGCCCTGCGCTTTCGCGGCCTTTTGTTCCAAATCGTCCTTAGCGCGGACGATGTCGGCAATTAGACTACCGTAGGTGAATGATCGGGAAGAAACGCTATGCACAACTGCCAGGCTTTCAGGATCATGGTTTTGGAGTGCGCGGAAGAGATGTGTGTTTGGGAGAGTCGACAAGAGTCTCGCGCTGAGAGGCGTTCGCCGCGGAGTGAAGCAGACGCGCGCATTGGAACGCGAAAGCAGGGAGAGTAAACTGCCAGACATTTTGAATTTCGGATCTTTAATATTGGGAATCCATCTCACAGCATACACCCCATAATAATAAGAAAAAGAGGAGCAATTGAGGTGTCGAGGGAAAGACAAGTTGATGTCATGAGAGTGAAGTTCCGAAATTGAAAACATCCGATTGGCTTCAATTGCGGACGTTTCTCTCCTCCTCCTCCCTCCTCCATTTGATCGCTTCTTTTCTTCTTTTCTTCTAAATGCTTCCTCGCAGACTTCCGGGTCTGATCCCTCGCCGTCTCTTCTCTGTTTCTGCTAGGATGGCCTCCAATACCCCGCTAGAGGATGTCATGCGCGATAAGGTGAGCCACGCCTGCATGTTGCTGACTACCATTGCTAATATTTTTTCTCTATTTTTATAGATCGCTCACGCATTCACACCTTCGAAACTCGAGATTCGGAATGATTCTCACCTCCATGCCCACCACGCTGCAATGGAAGGGTCGGTGTCGAAGGAGACGCATTTCCAGTTCGTTCCTCCACATCCAAACATACACGGTGCACAAGCGAATGTCTAATTTCTCGCAGTGTAACAATTGTCTCTGATTCCTTCGAGTCGAAGATGCAACCCGCTCGACACCGCATGGTCTATGCATTGCTCAAGGAAGAGATGGCTCGCGAAGGCGGACTACATGCACTGCAGTTGAAGACGAAGACACCAGCTGAGGAGCAGCGCGAGAAGGAGAGAAAGGAACAGGAGAGGAAAGAGAAGAAGGAGAAGGCATAGATAGCCGATTGATTCGGCGTTCAGGTGCTCCTTATTCTGCAAGAGTCTTGTCGAGTCGGATACCCCCAGACCATGACTCGAAATGCATTACATTACACTTTACAAATCCCCTACGATTCCGGAACTCAAATACGGGCGGTATACATCAGACTCATGCGTGAAGGGATCGATTATTAGACAGTATTACATAGGTTCTAGCGCCAAACAGGGGGGCCGAGGAAAGCAACAATCTAGTATATACATCCATGCGCCGCGACATCACGAGCCCCGGAGGGACAATCATCAAGGGCCATCGCATGTTAGGCGCGGAGCAGCTGTACACGAACAAGCAGGTACAGCTAGGAGGCAAAGACACAAAGAAAAGAGGGGGTGAAAGACATTGCTTTTACACAAGAAGGAAAATGCGAAGGAGTGGTATAACGAGGGGACAAAGAACAAATGGGAAGATGCGGAGTTGCGTCGATCCCCGGGAAAGGTCGTACATGGAGGAGGTCGGAAGGGGACGTGATGCAACGGAAAGATCACTACTTGCTCTTGTTGGCCTCGGTGACACCGACGGCCACACCGACGACAATAGCAATAATGATGACTGGATAACTAGGTTAGCGGGTCGGCCAGATTTTGGGGTGCACACAGGTAAATACTCACTAACGATAATCAGTGCATACCACTTCCAGCGGCGAGCGTTCTTGGCGCTCTGGATAGCGCTGTCCAACTTGGTGTTGGCCTGCTCGACGTTGCGGTGTGTCTCCTCGGCTCCCTGTTGAATCTGCTGAACTGCAGGCTCCTGTTGGTGCACCAGCTCTGCGACCTCATTGTACAGGTGGCTCAGTTCGATCAAATCCTGCTCGATCTTGCGGATGGCGGCGGAACGCTGCAGAGTAGCCTGACGGGCATCGTTGGCCTGGCGAGTGCGAGTACCGGGAACCTATTCATCATGGTATTAGTAACTGACACCAAGGAAGGTTTGACTCGAGCAAAACATACAACAAAGCTCTGCTCCTGTCCCATGAGGACATTCTGCACACCCTGCTCCAACTCCTCGGGGGTAGCCTCGGGGTTGGCAATCTCGTACCGACGGCGCACCTGCTCCTCCAGGCGCTTCTGGAAGTCGCTCTGTGTGCGCTGGTACTGCTCAATCTCACGGCGCAGGTTGCGGCTGACGTTCTCGACCTGGCCCTGCACGCGCGAGTCACCGGATCCGGGGGTTTCCTTGATGCGCTTGAACTGATCGCGCAGGTAGCGCAGCGCAGTATTGATCTCATCCTCAATGTAGTCGAGCGTTTGGCGCGAAGCCTGGTCTTCCTTGCCGGTGCTTGAGTCCAAAAGGGCCTTTTGGGCGGCAACCAATTGAGTCTCGCGCTTCTTGGTCAGCTCGTTGATGCCTTCGTTCATCTCCTTGCACTTGTTCAGAATCGCAGTTGGGCCACCAGATGAGGCTTGATTGACGTTGGACATCTCTGTCAAAGAATTAGAGTCGTCGCAAGACTGCGCAATTATCGGGTCAGCTTACCATAGCCACCATTTCCCTGCTCTGCGGCACCAGCCTGGTCATAACCACCACCATATCCATAGCTCTGCTGTTGTTGCTGGCCTCCATAGGGATTGCTCTGCTGCTGACTTCCGTACGGGTTGTACTGGCCGTAGCCGCCTGAGTTGTTATCCCCTAAGCTCTGGTACTAGGGAAAGTCACGTCAGAAAGCACATTCAGGTGATCAAGGAGGTTGACATTGGTTCACTCACACTCATGATGTGCAGATTCTCAGGTTCTCGAATGCGTGCAAGACAATAATAGTAGGGGGAGGGGGGGGGGGGGGAAGAGATGAAGGAGGGAAGGGTGAGACGGGAGAAGTGGATGTTGCGGCAGAAGCGCTGGCGGTGTCAGGACAGCAAAGCCAATAAGGTTCGGGTGTTAGTCGCGCTGAATAGCGAAATTAAACATTAATTTGGGAAATAAATGGGCTTAATGGGTTTTAACGGGGTTCATGGGGTTCATGGGTTTCATAAATTTCATAGGCGTCAAATTTGCTGTTTCTTTTTTTTGGGGGTCCCCCCTATTTTTAACTATTAGCGGACAGTGCACCGTTGTTCCTACATTAATTAGTACAGGATACGGCCTGCATGGAGTCGACGAGATTGACCATTCATGTGTGGCTGAGCCTGTTCTATTTAAGACACAGTCGCAGATCGTGATTTGATGGCCAGGAGTGGATCGATATGGAGGTGGGATTTATATTTTCCAAAGTACTAGTTACTTGGCTTTGATACGTAATACCCACATTTGAAGAAGTACCCGATACTTGTTCAAGGGTCTGCCGTGGCAACGTGAGTCTGCACGTCATGATTATGATGTATCGACTTGATGAAAGACATATGTATGTAAACTCCAGATTCCAATAGGAAAACAATCCAGTCAGCACATCAATTGCCGTTACCTGTCCGGGAGGCAAGTCGGAAATAGCATGCGTAGGGAACCTAAGCTGAAATTGGACGTGGAACTCGTGGAACTCGTGGAACTTGACCAATCAGGACATTTGGGGTCCATGAGCCTCATCCTAGGCATCAACTACATTAAGTTATCTGTTGGCATCATGTATAGAACCAAGACATCAGATCTATAATATCGATGCCTTCGCATTTAGAAGTATGGCTGCCTGATCCAGGTATACCACTGCCAATAGGCTAGTAAGTTTATATAGGAAGATACGAAGATACGAAGATACCATGGAAGATCATAGAATATTGAAGCTATAATGGCTACTATGTTGCCTCAAACGGTAACTCGTTCCTTTGTTCACGTGGACACAAATCCCCCTCATTTTCACCAACACACTCTTCCCCACAGCCGCTCGGATGCTTCTGCCACATATACCTAGGGATATCCTAAGGTTGCCATTTCAGCAAACGTGCAGACAGCGACAGCATGGATGGCGGCAGCAATATCCAAAACCAAAATGAAGGCACCATGGGCAATTACTACTAAGGAGGACGTTAGCAGGGCTTCAAATCACTGACCTTCCAGGCCTGACCGATATTTCCGGATTTCTTGGCTCCGCCTTGTTTGTTCCTTGAGTAGTCATTGAAAACATCAATTGAGGGAGTCGGTGAAGAGAAAGATAGTCGAAGGCATCGTTGACTCAGTGACCCTGGTTTTAGGCGTCTCAGGCCGTCAATTATCATCAAAACTCGCAATGAAGTCGAAGTCATGACATGGGTCTGTCAGAATACCATCCCCGTCCCCGCCATTATGTCCGAGGATAAAGAGGAGTGGACACGTATGAAACGGTTCTTTGAATCCATCTGTCGCGAAAAGGAAGCGGGGAAGATCCTCGAAGATACGGAGTTGAATCCACTTCAAGATTCAATGCAGACGGCAGTTGATTATATTCGTGTTATTGTGGATGTCTGTCCCCGCGGCCTCAAGACCGAGTTGCACACTGGCGTGGAGTGGTCGAGGCGATGGAGGCGTTTGGAGTTTATACTATACCACGAGGAAATCAAATGTACGTATTTATAGTTCATATAATGCAGATAAGACGTGGAGTAGTTTGATTTCATATATATATTGATTATTTTCATTTAGATTAATGAGTTATCTATACTAAATTAAAAGCATCATATCATACCACGTCTCACGATCTGCACAGCAGCTTTAGAACACACAGAGGGTCCTGCTCCGATGATGCAAGCAATGAAAAAAAAAAAGAAGTACGATCCCAGCGTAGAGATACCTGCAATGCAAATGCAAATGCGAAAAGAACAAGAAAAAAAACAAAATCTTACAAAAACACCAGTTCCAAGGCGTATTATTCCTTGGACTGGCGCGGTTCCGCCTCGGCGAGAATGTCGTCATCGGCATCGAGGGCGTTCATGTCATCTTCCTTCGCGTTCAGGTGACGGAAGATGGTGTAGAAGATCAGACCACACAGGAAGGATGCACAGGCAAGACCAGTGAACATCCACATGATGGCGGGATCGAAGGCGGCGGGTGTGAGGGCCTCAGCGAGAGCGGATCCGAAAGCGTTTGTGAGGAGGTACATCGACTGCACGAAGGACTTCATGCTGGGAGGTGCCTTGGTGTAGGCGTACTCGAGACCGGAGACGGAGGCGAAAATCTCAGATACACCGATGAACATGTAGGCCGGGGTTTGGATGGCGATGTGCACTCGGTTGCCTTGGGCTGCACCGTCGACCTCGGAGGCTGCGCACAGGGGTTTGCCGTAGCAGGGTCCAGCGGAGTAGATCAGGTGCTGCACAATAGCAGCGTACATCATGGCAAGCGAAGCTACGATGAAACCAAGGGAGATACGGGTGATCGGGCGGAAGGGGATCTTCATGCGGCGCATCAGGGGGTAGACGCAGGTTTCAAGAATGGGAATGAAAACAATGACGGAGATGGGGTCAAAGTTCTGCATCAGATCGTTAGGAATGCCGTGGCCTTCCATCTGGCCGGCTTGGGTGACAAAGTTGCCGGAGAACTGTCCGTAGACGACCCAGTAGATCGGGTAGAAGGCGAACACGCGGCAGGCGACCAGGGCGCGCTTCAGCTCGTCGATAAAGTGGTCGTCCCAGTTGACAGCTGACACGCCATTGTGCTCGTTTTGCCATGAGGGCTTGGGGGCATCCATGTTGCGGTTCTTGATCATGATCCAGAGGGCGCGGAAAGCGTCCGTGATGACGGAGCCCTGGGGCGGGCGAACAACGTAGAACTTGCGGCCGAGAACAATCACCAGGGTACCGACCATGAACATGCAGAGACAGAGAAGGTAGGCGGGCCAGAAGTCGATGTATAGCTCCATGTAAGGAGTGGCGAGAAGGGAGAGCGAACCGACGTTGATGCATCCGTAGAAGATCATGTAGATACGCTGAATGGTCAGGGCGGGGTCGATGACCACACGCTCGCCCTTCTTGGTGGTGGTGATGGCCATCTTCTTCCGCTTGTACTGATCCGCAATCAAAGGAGCTACGTTACTCTTGATACCACCGGTACCCAGACCGATGATCAAGATGGCGACAATGAAACCACCGATACCCGAGCCGTGATCCAGGGCCGTGGGGATGGAGGTACAGACGAGGACGAGCAGACCAACCATGTAGACGATACAGAACACCACAATGGTCTTGTACTTGCCGAGATACTGATCGGCTATGATGGCACCGATGATGGGGGTAACATAACACCAGAACTGGAAGAAGGTAGTGAGACCAGTAGCACCCTGGTGATCCATACCGAGTGCACCACGTCCCTCGCTACCATCCCGAGGTCGCTGGACGTAGTTCTGGAACAGACCAGACATTCCGTAGTAGGTGAAACGCTCGCACAGCTCGACGACGGCCACCAACCAGGCGGAGAGGGGCAGGTTCTCTGCGACATGGCGCAAGGAAGTCTTCTCCGAGAGAGTGGGTTCGCCGCCATCCGGAGTGATCTGGTTCTCCTTGTCCAAATCGGCATCCATAGCCTTTTCATTCAGGATGACATGCTGGGTGACCTCGTTTTCGTACGGAGCTCTAAACATAGGGTTAGTTGCACTCTGGGAGCTTCCAGACAGAAAGATACATACGCAGGAGTATCGATCTCACGGTCTGTGGACGCCATGGCTACGAGACCTGATTATCCCTTCTTGTTTCAAGGCGAGAAAAAATCACAAATCGGGGTAGAGAAAGAGATCTAAAAAAACGGGCGTGGATAGTACTATATATGCGATTTTTCATTACTCAATAACCGACTCTGAGTGGGACCGGAGGAGAGTCTTATCTCGAAAAAAAAAAGAATAAAATAAAAACCAAATGCACGCCATTCCCCTGCCCCCATACCACTAAGGCTCATCTGAGAAGGTCGGGCGTGGCCTATTGTTCGCACGACCATGGACGCGATCGGCAGTGTTATCGTCCAACGGCGAATGGCTGAAGGCGAAATTGACCCAATGTAACCAGACGGCACACGGAAGTGAACAGTCAAGCAATAAAAGACCGAGCACCGGGTGGACTTGACTCAGGTTTGGATCAACTAGAGCAGCGAATGAGCTTGTCTTGCCACTTTGGCATCTGGGGATTTCTGGAAGGGCTAGTCCGAGTCCACTTTATGTCGTCGAATCACATTTGATATGTCCAGTCGGAGATTGCCGGTGATGTTGAAAAAATTCCCAATTGAGAACGTTTCCGGAATTCGCCACGAGGGCAAATTATCTTTTTGTGTTCCTTTTTATTCTTCTTTTTTTCTTTTTTTTTAATGGTCGGAGTCAAGTCGATGCTCCGATCTTTTTGATGAATAGATTCGGTAATATCATTGACCGGAAATCTGAATTGTATACTGTCGACCTTTTCCAACGTTGTGGACGCCTTCGGGTGAGGCGGCAGGGGTTTGAGACCGGGAGGGTGGAAGCACATCCGTTTTCGTCGCACGGGACTCTGATTGCAAGGTCAAAGTACTCCGTATTCTATCACCATATGATATGATTGTAAAGATCTTCAGTCTTCCTTTCCGAATGTAACGTTGGGGCCCTTTCCCCTCGTTTTCCCGTTGAACTGCGTGTGTCTCAAAGCTTGACCTTACCCGCTTACCCCGGCAATGACATGCAACAATAGCCAATGCCATTCAATGCCAGCCGAGACGATGACCTGAGAGAAACCATTTTTCGTTCCTATCGTGGTTTGGTCTGGTTTCGAGGTTCCGGGGTAATTATTCTCTCGTAAAAAAGTGTCGAAATGCGATGGGAGGTGGATCTGTGTTTGAGTGCTCGGTGCCTGCCAAGCCCACAGAAGATAAGAAATTGTTTCTGTTAGTCTTGGTTATTAGTGTGTATAGGCGTATAGCCCTGAAGGACATCAAAAGTCATCTCATAATATGAACTTTTTTTTTTGGTATGGGAAAGGGGAAAAAGAGAGGAAGAGAGAGACAAAAAAAAAAGAAGATCAACAGGGACACTCATAAATATATAAACACCAAGAAAAGAGTCATAGCACACGCCCTTTGGGGCTCCGACTTCGCTTGTGGACAAGGATGAACTTCAGGTCCACCAACAGGAGAGCTTATCGTCAACATTTACCCTCAGATGGCGTAAGCCCCAAGCCTTGGGGGACTTCTGGGGTGCCAGCCGCCAAGCGACCAACACCTTAAAGACTTAGGCGAGAATTCCACCAAGACTTCTCCAAGATATTGGCAATCCGACACCGGCGCTAGAAATATATCGTCAAGTCCCTTCGATGAGCAAAATATGTCAACCTCATAACTTGGATTCCATGAGGTTGCTTCTATATCTGTCTTGGCATGGCCTGAATTGCGTGCTCTTCCATTGGCTTACCTAGATAGATAGGCTTACTTCCAATGTCTTACTTGCCAAACCCAATTCGTTATACTCTGTAGTGATCTCGCTATCTCAGTCCTCGAAGCCCTGTGTAATGCCGTCGCGACTTTCCAATTGAACAAGCTAGGACCATTACTATTACTCTCTGTACAGAGTAGTTGGGCCAATATGAGCACATCACCATTCCGACATCGCAAGTGGTCGGCTCCCGACCGAGATTATAGAGGGCTCTTTACGAAGTTCGGGCAGGTACTCTGATATTGCGACACTAGGAGCCACTTAGAACACCACGGTGGATCTCCATCGGTGACTACTATACTAGTGCTGACCGATGAATGCTATAGTATTTGCGTTGAGCATGGCTATCCATGAACCATCTCGACGAAATACGATAGTCGTATCTTGAGGTATTGTTTCTCAAGTCTTCTTGCTAGGGAGTTTTATTCCCAGCTGAGACTTGGAAAGATATCAAGGTAGCATACTGTATCGGTCAGAGATTTTTCGGAAGCTCTAAGGTTGCTTACCTCTATAAGTAACTATATCCTATTGGCTAGCTCTGACAGATAACCTTCCGCTGTAAGGTAATCCTTGTTCTCTCTACTCTCTCCTATTGGTGTTCGGCGAGGTTGCGGAAACAATGAGTTTGGAGTGAATAGAACATCCAACTTACTAGTGTGTTCATAACTTTTTGACTTCTTCGACTTCATAAAAAATAAAGCATGCTTAGATGGCAGGGTTTCTAAATGCGTGTCATCACTTTACAAGGGTTGCAGAGTAACAAGTCTTGCCTGTGCATTCTAAGGCTACTAGGTCCGGAGATTTGGAAGGATGAATCTTACTGTTGCCCTTAAACGACCGATAGTATCAATGGTTTATGGTGTCGGTGGACAGGCATCTCCATGGGCGCGATGTCCTCTTCGATATACGAGCATAACCTAACGATAATTATTCTACTCCCTTCCAAGGTTGATAACTTTGACGCACTCTTTGCCCCTGGGGTCTTTTTGAGATACTGAGCCATGGGGTTCTGTGCCAGAGAGTCTACGGAGTAGCTGCTCTGGTTTTTCACCGTTGTCAGTTTCCATACAGAGTACTCTAGAGTGAATCGTGGGGCCATTTTCGCAGCAATTTCCACCATTGATTCCCTTTGAAAACCTACCGGCAATAATTCAGTCTATTAATCCGGTAATTTATCTACTCCACAGCCTCAAGAAGCCTATCAATCGTCCATCTGGCTTTGTCTTCTCTTTGCTACGATCGTGGCTCCTTTATATATGGGAACATCGTGTAATAGACTGGGTTTAGAACAAGTGTAAGATAGCTTCGATAATCTCTACAAAGTATCTACCAGCACTTGGTGAGTAGCCTCTTGGATAGGTCCCGGAAAGGTTCAAGGTATTCGTCTCCTTCAGTTAGCAGCCTCCAGAAAGTCGAAGAGCTTGTTTTTACCGCCAATAATAAGCCAACAGGCAGTCTATATTTTCAGGACATGCTTAATACTGTATTGTCACATTATGAGAACTACATGGCGGAGAGAATCCCTTGTTGATGCTCGTCCTAGAGGTCGTGCGTGTGCTTCTTTTTGGATATTTCACTTTTAACATTTTTGCCTCCACGTATTCCCATTAGTACTGAAAGATTAATAGAGGGACTTTGTCCATTGTGCGTTTTCAAGAGCAAGTGTAGTTTGCTCTATGCTTCCGAGCAGTAAATATATATCCGGGACCTGGCAATTTATACATGGTACAAATATACAGCCCCATTACCCCAACAAGACGGGAATCACATCGTCAGTGACAACTTTCTAAGGTAATATGGGGCTTACACAACGCTTTAACGTGTTTCATTTTGTACGTTCTGTTATAAAACAAATGATCATCGGTCCAAATTCAAGCTGACCGGGCAATCTTTCAGCCATCAGCTACTGCATCCATTCAGTATTGTCCCTCCTCTAGTGCGATGCGTCTTATACGCGCGTCCGTTTGTCAAATAGTTTCCCGTTCTTTCGCCCAACCCATCTCATAAGGTACACTGTAGTCTGGAGGAGTTGGGAGACCCGGCCAAGTAAGCCGCTTAGGTGTATTAAGATATCATTCTATGGATCTGTCGGTTCTCGGTGCTATCCATTCATTCAAAAAAACTTTAACACGTTGGAGTCTAGTTCGCGGTAACAAGGCCATCCGATAATCTGCACTATATCTATGTTTCGATCCCAGTGAGGAATGCGGGTAAAATTTGCATCGTTTGTGATAATCTCGTATAGTGCGAACACAACACTAGACATATCGTCTCGACTATCTGGTAGGTAGTCCTTTCCATTTGCGGTCCAGTCAAACTCGAAGAGAAGAAGCTTGTCAGTTTCGGGATCGACAAGCAAATTTCGAGGTACAATATCATGATGTATGACCCCTGATTCTAGGTTTAAAAAATCCACCACTTGGGTAAGCTGTTGTAGCCATTCAAACCAGAAAGGCCTTTTCGGATCGGCAATTGCTAGCGTTCCACCTGGAATGTACTTCGCTGTGAATCCAATCACTCGAGACTCCGCGTCTTCGAGGACGAGGCGATCAAACGGTACTATATTAGGGTGCGGTGGCAGTTTGTTAAGCAGATTCATCTCCTTCTAGCACATTCGTAGTCTTCAAGACATACCTAAAGGCTTGAATTTGAATGCGACCTTTTGACTATCATGCGATAAGAGATCGAGACCTAGTCCAAGCCGATCGAGCTCTTGAAGTTGAGAGAAGTAAATTGTAGGGCAATGCGAACTGAATTCTCAATATCTTCGTCAGGTGGAAAAAGCTTGGCCATTCCTTTGACTTTGATCAATCGAAGCTGATCCCAATCCAAGACATTGCAGTGGATTTCTGTTTTGGGGTTTTCTCTTGAGTCAAAATAGCCCTGGCCCCCCTGAGTAGAACCTATCTTCTTGCTTGATCATGACGAAAATATCAATAGATTGATTTGATATTTGTGTGGTGGTACACTGTCTGTCCTGCGAAGGGTGTTTTATATCTCCAAGGAATCATGGCGGTGTAAATCCGCAGAACATGTTTGAAACTGAGCGCTGACTACTAAACTGTCTGTGGCTATACATTCTAGGGAGTGCCATTTGAACTTCCCAGAAGCCTTCCAACTCGCGACACCGATCGGATAAGACACGAAATAAAGACCTATGAGACAGGGCTTAGACATCCAAGCTGCTGTTGAGCTCCACCTACTGCATAAGCGCATCCAAAACTAGCAGCAGGTGTTTGATCTCGCCAAACCCGACTCAGCACGCCAACACCAAAAGTTGAATGCATCCATGAACAGGTCATATTTGTATAGAATAATGTAAGGAAAATACCATCATACTGGCACGAGCACCTCAACCACGGCAGAAGCCTCGTAAAATGTGTTTGGTAGAGTAAGATACAAGTCGCAAGCAATCAGGCCGTCCCTGCAGAACTATGCAGCGGGGCGGGCATAAAAGGAGGGGGACCTCGGTCCCTATGTGAATCACCCCCAGTTTCCAGCACCGCACATCGAGTCGAGTCAATTCCCCTCGATTCGTGTCGTCCGTAATCGTGAAATCTGCGCATCGCCATCCGTCCCCTGTTTTTCGTTTTTCATCCTCATCTGCACATCACCATCTGAGCCAACCCCGTTTAAACGGTGTACTTGGCCTTCGCGCGCGTGCTACCGCTGTGTGCACTGTCGGTGTGGCCAGAGAACTCCACCACATCCGCCAAGTTGAGCCGCAGTACGTCCTTGAACCGCTGACCAATTGCCTCGAGGACCTCCTTGCCCTGCGCCTGTGTGCGGGTGTGCTTATCGCCCTGGATACTCTTGCCGACTGTGCGTGTCCATAGACCGACACGGTAGAAGCCCTTGCGCACATTCACAACCACTCCCATCACTTCGTTATCGTCATCTTTCTCGAGGGTCTCACCGATCGCGGCGAGCTGCGCGTGCAGCCAGAGTTCGTCGATGGGGACGGAGCGCTTGTCCTTGAACTGGTATGACCACTTTCCACCGTGCTTGTTTTGGGGGTCCTCCCACTCGGGTCGTACGCCCTTCTTGAAGAGGTGGTAGTCGGCCTTGAGGCCAAGTTCGGAGGTCGGCGTGATGTTGTTCTAATAGCGGTCGAGGTTAGTGTGATCGTTGATCGGGGGAGACTTCGGGTTGGACCTACATAGATGCCCCAGAATTCTTCCACGGAGCTGAAGGTAACCACTTCCTTGAGCAGATCGTTCCAGTTGTCGCCCTAATTTCCCCGAGTAAGTACACTGAGGTCGATATATCCAACTAGTATCTCCTACCTTGCCACTGGGGGGCTTGGTGAACCACAGAGTCCATTCGTGCATAAGAGGGTGCTTCACGTTGAAGTCATCGGAGTTGTGGAAGACAGTGACGGCATCACCAGTCTGAGTCTCGGTGACAGGAGCGGAGTTCTCATCGGCAACAGCCGGAGTACCATTTTCTGCGACAGTAGCCATGATGAATGGATGTGGAGGGGGAAGACGATCGAGTCGGAAAGTCGGAGGGGCGAGAATTTCAGGGAAAGCGCAAATCGGAGCTTTTCACACAAAGAAGATAAGAGAAATCCGAGCCTGGATCGAGTTAGCAGTAATAGTCTGCTCCAGGCAGTGTGAGATCAGAGTGGAGGTGGGCGACAATCGACTGCAAAGAGTGGAAGTTTTGAAGTTCGAGCCACAAAAACTTGCCTTGCCTCTTTGGGTTCTTCCGTAACATAATCAATATCACTCCTAGGCACTAATATACATCCGATCTTCACTTTACTCTTATTTCTACCTTGTTTATCATTGGATTCACTTATTCTAATAATTCAATTTGAATATTTAGATCCAGATGTATACTATCTAGAATTCCGCACGGCCGAAAAAAAGCAGAATAAAAATCTTCCCGAACACGATGCCCGAGCAATAACCGCAACAACCAAAAAGAAAATCCTATATAATGGAGCGCCAACGTGAAAAATGCACAGAATAGCTGACAATTAAAACTTCAAAGGGTATCTCAAATTGCGGCTTGGAATTCTAGCTCCTCGCCGCTGTTCATCAAGCTGAGGAAGCAGTTCCACCCTGTTTAATTGTTAGTGCCTGAAGTAACGAGTGTAACCAGCAACACTTGGAAGCAAAATACTCACCCAAACTGATAACGTTGACAAACAACAATCGCAGCTCTAGGGGGACAAATGTAAAGTTGACACCCTGTACAAACGGCCAGACCATCAAGTTGGCCTTGTAGGCGGGAACAAATGCAGTCCTCCACCTTTCCAAGGGATCAACACCTTCCATGATAGCCATCGAGGAGAGGAAACAGGTGAGCTGGACCGGGGCGAAGAATATTTGGTCGGCGGCAACACGAGCCGCGGTGGTGGACGCAGTGCCTTTGAGAACGACATGACGCTGGAGAATGCCAAACCAGGTAGTGGCAACTGGACCGAAGACGGCTAAAAGAAGAAGGCACTGATCAATAATGTACAAGAGACTCGAGACTCGAAACTTATAGACATACCTCCACCGTATAGAGCCATCCGCCCAGTGCGGGCAAAGTCGTGCTTTTGGAGACCTTTCCGGTCAACAGCTTGCTGTGCTAGAACATCACCACTGCCGAATAGAAACTGTTGTAACAAGGGTCAGGAGTTGGTCCGGGGGAAATGGAAAAGGAGAGGATCGTACAGCGCTGGTGATGCTTGCGGTGAGGATGGGCCTCTTTGCCAACTTGGATTGGTACCTGGTTGGAGAGTGTTTTGAGCTTCGATTCAAGGAGGTCAGTAGCAAGGGGAGACTTACCAGCGCAACATAACTGCAATTGAGTGGTCGTGGAGGATGAAACAAGTGGAGAAGAATGGAATAATGCAAAGAAGGAACAGAAGCGAAGAGGGGAGACGTTGAAATACTATTGTACTGGGGGCAACTGGGGGGAAACAATCTTGAAATTGCGGAGTCGAGATTGCCCTGTCGCGTTGCCCAAATAGGAAATGCATCCGCCTGAAGAGATTTGCGGAGTGACGTAGGGGGGTAGAATAACAGTATTACGATGGCTCAATTTTATGGATAAACATGATATATTGTCAAATATAGCTATAGCAAATAACCTCAACATTAATATACAATAAATCTGTGCCTTCTTTTCACAGCTTCAATGCCCCTCTAAACAACGACGATCAATCGATCTACTTCTGGGCCCCGTCAGGTGACACCGCCCTGGAAAACCTTAAGTGCACGTGCCACAACCCCGATCAGGAACTTAGGGCATAGGGTCCCCACTAGGGCTGCCCGCTCGCTTAGCCCACCCGCGCAAATTTCGGGCAAACAGTGCTCAGCGCCGTGAATCTCGACGACCAACTCAATCCCGACAACCCTCCCCGTCGCTTCCCATAACAACATCAATATGGCTGACGCTGCTCCCCGTGGACGTGGTGGTTTCGGTTCGCGCGGCGACCGTGGTGGTGAGCGTGGACGTGGCCGTGGTGGCCGTCGCGGCCGTCGTGGCCCCAAGCAGGAGGAGAAGGAGTGGCAGCCCGTCACCAAGCTCGGCCGTCTCGTCAAGGCCGGCAAGATCACCTCCATGGAGCAGATCTACCTCCACTCTCTGCCCGTCAAGGAGTACCAGATTGTCGACTTCTTCCTTCCCAAGCTCAAGGATGAGGTTATGAAGGTACGGATCGACACACCTTTTTTTGAAATTGGAGGATTGAGCGGGATTCGACTGGAATGCGACAATTGCACGCAATTGCGCAGTGGAAGCTCGAGCGGAGAAAACGAATACATCGAAATCAGACCAAAAACTAACGTCAAATTTCAACCTACAGATCAAGCCCGTCCAGAAGCAGACCCGTGCCGGTCAGCGTACCCGTTTCAAGGCCATTGTCCTCATCGGTGACTCCGAGGGCCACATCGGTCTCGGAATCAAGACCTCCAAGGAAGTCGCCACTGCCATCCGTGCCGCTATCACCATCGCCAAGCTCGCTGTCCTCCCCGTCCGTCGCGGTTACTGGGGTACCAACCTTGGTGAGCCTCACTCTCTGCCCGTCAAGCAGAGTGGAAAGTGTGGTTCCGTCTCCGTCCGTGTAAGTTTTCTACGGTGGTTTGGTCCTTGTTTTCAAGGGTCAATGATCTGATGAGATGGTTTCTAATTAACTACAGCTCATTCCCGCCCCCCGCGGTACCGGCCTTGTCGCTTCCCCCGCTGTCAAGCGTCTGCTCCAGCTCGCCGGTGTCCAGGACGCCTACACCTCCTCTTCCGGCTCCACCAAGACCCTCGAGAACACCCTCAAGGCCACCTTCGTCGCTGTCGTCAACACCTACGGTTTCCTTACCCCCAACCTGTGGGCCGAGAACAAGCTCATCCGCAGCCCTCTGGAGGAGTTCGGTGATGTCCTCCGCCAGGGCAAGAAGTACTAGGTTATGGATGATGCATGATTTTTGTTCGACAATTCCAATGGGTTTCTTTTAAAACTTCTCCCTCTGTGCTCGGCGATTAAAAGATGGTTCGTGTGTGCGAGAGGCATCTCCGCACCGCTCTGGATGTATTTATCATGGGGAGGGACACAAAATAGCGAAGTCCACGGGCCATTTGCCAGCCAAATTGTTCTTTGAGCAGTAGTCGTATACAGTAGGGCAGTAGGGGTTTTTTTTCACTTGCTCGATATCAGTTTGGCAATGTGCCAATATATGGTTTGAAGCTTGTGTCTTCGACATGCAGCCTACAATATCGCTATGACAAATCATGGATGGATAGGTCCTCCAGGAAGCTCGACATCTAAATAAGCAACAGTCTGGGGTGCAGGCTATCATCTCTGACATCAGGCTACGGAATACTATCATACTTGTCCCTAAAGAAACCTTTCTATAGTTAGACAGCCCATACCCCAGGTTTACCAGAAGCTCAATATGGATGTTTGATGTATCCACACTGGGCACATAGTAGCTGTCAAAGTTGTGGCTACATAGTTATACTATATTGTGGATATAGATCCAAGTAAAGTTGTCTCCCTATCCCAAGCCACTGTGAACACCGAGAGTGTCATCCAATCCTACACCCAACAGATATTTAGAAAGACATAGAAAGACATCCAAGAAAGCAATAGGAAGAGATCATAGGAAGAGATCATAATGATTTCCAACATATCCAAGGATATATATATTTCACACGTGCAAATATATATGTTGGGTCACCAAATTAGGTTTAGCTATCTTACGCGACTTCTTCATCCTCATCATCCTTTCATCTCAGTTCATCATGTCTCTTGGTCTAGTTTCCAAATATTGCTTGTGAGGGTCCCAACGTGACCCGGGAAACCCCCATCACCAGCGACCTTTCTGCTAGGGGATTCCCGGCAAGGTTGCCACGTATGAAGACGCCACGAAACATGTATTTCAAGTACAGAGAACAGCTTGACCTGGTGCTACCAACACTGGTGGTGTAGCTGACCGCCCCCATGGCCTCGCCCGCAAATGCCACTCGCGAGATATCTTTCTTTCGTGGCGGATAGTGGGAAGAGCTTATGCAGTACAGCGGTACCATGGAAGGGTTCGGATAGTGTATCCGCCAGGCGCTATCAAAACCAAGATGGGACTCGCGTTGAGAACCAAGCATTCCTGCCGAACTAGCCATTATATCTAGATGTCGTTTCAGTTGTGGACTAGGGGCCTTTTACTTTGACAAATATTCATCCAGTTTCATTCCCTATAGCTAATATCCATCCAGTATCATTCCCGAGAGCTAAGGTGAAGTCACTATGGCTTTTGAGCAACGAAGCGAAGACGAATGTAATTGACAGTAAAAGAACCATCATGCTGCTGTCTTCCAACAGCCTCAAGAACGTCAACGGCGTGTTTGACGGCTGCATCTCGTGCTTCGGCTGTCGGGAGGAGTTCAAGAAAGGGCTCACCAAACAGACGAATCCTATACGCCATCAGTTATAAACTCAATAATTTATTAGTGTCAGACCTACCATCCTTCAACACCACCCTTCTCATTCTCTGTTAATGTTGTCTGTCTGAGTTGGACCTCGCCCTTGATCCAGTTAAAACCCGCTCCTTCTACAAGCTCCTTCATAGCCTGCTGCGATGGGAACCACCAAGGTGATGCTTCTCGTGCCTTCTCAACGGGAATGCCTTGAGTAACAAGACCGCTGATTATTGCGGAATGTACCTCGGCCACATTTCCTAGCGCACCGGACTCACTAACCAGAAGACCACCCGACTTAAGTGCCTCGAAACAGCCTTTGATTGTATTAGACCTAGTTTCAGGGTCTCTCAGAATCCAATGTAAAGCAGCGTTCGAAAAGACCTTGTCGAAATTCCCGGTTATGAGGTCGGCCTCTTGATCAAGTAGTCGGCAATCGACAACACGGGACTCAATGTGTGGATATACCCTTTTGAAGTGCTCAATCATGTTGGCTGAGCCGTCGATTCCCACGATCCGTTTGACATAAGGGGCTATACGGGCTGTCAAGGGGCCTTCACCGGAGCCGATATCAAGGATTTCATCTACCTTATTAGTTAAGCCTCACAGTTGTCAGTTGGAGACTTACCAGTTGGCTTAGGATCCAGCCAGGTGAGAATCTTGTCAGTTGAAGTTGCAACGAATGGGGCCACCTTTTCGCCGTAAAGGTCGGCCGACCAAATATCTTTCTGTTCTTGCTGCTGTGCCATGTTGTCAGACTTTTTTTTTTTTCAGTCTTGCAAAAGCCCCCTGGACCAGATTTGCAGTGGTGTTATAAGGCCATTCCAGATGTTACGAGGAAGTATACAGCCCCGACATCGGAGCCTTGCATCAACTGCCCAGGTGGGATTCTAGGGGTGGACCGCCGGATGTCCGTCGCGGGCCGTCACTAGCCAAAGCCTAGATCTAAAAAGAGTAAGCAGATCGGCGGTTCCGCTATCGGCGAGTATCAAGCATTGAAGCATTCCACCTTTTTAGGAACCGATATCGGGCTGGCTAGTACAATAGTTTGTATGAAGTGTCGTCATCAGGACAGCTAGTACTGTCGCTGCTATTTGTAAACTTGTTTCTGGATTGACATATGCTGTAGATATGAAGAAAAATGCTTCAACATAGCTCCGACGAACTGCAAGGCATTTCTGACCATCCTGCAGATATGATCGAAGAATCAAGTCCCGATCCACACAGTTGGACGAGAGTAATGTTACTCCCTTTTTAGCTACAAAAAGCATGCTGACACACTTACTTACCAGGAAAAAAAAGCTGTTTATCTTCGTCACCGGGTTGGTGATAGTCATGAACAGTATCCCCGGATCTGTTTAGCATAACGAACCAGCAACTGCTCGTACTGCCGCTAACTACCTACTCGATTGGATACGTTCTCGGGCCTATCCTTTTCGGTCCATTGTCAGAAACATATGGACATTATGGTTGACTGATGGGGCCGGTAAACCTGGAACTGAAGAATATTTTCTTCGTCCTACGCTTGGGAATACAAATGACCACAATGCGAGTTATAGTAGCCTATTTAGTGCACATTTTGCAGAGAGTCTATCGTTTTTGGCGGCCCGGAGTAAAATATAAGAGCGAACGCATAGAATTGAACCAGAGCCTTCGACCTGGATCTCGGCGCTGCTTGCGTGAATGATACCTACCTCGAGTGCTTGTTGACGCGGCGAGCATACGCTTGAAGAGAACGCGCGCGAAGTACCTTTCCTCACCTGGCTGTCTCGTTCCCTCCATCCTTCTCTCATCTCCTCTTATCCTTTTAATAATCACTTTCATCCAATCCCTGTTATTATTGATTTCAAAGCAAGATGAACAATCCGTACGATCGTTCGATGCGTGAGCAATGGGAGTCCAGCCTCATGGGAGCGCAGTTCTGGGACAATGTGACGAGAGATATCCAGGAACGTGCTGGAAATGAGGGACAAGGTATGTTTTTAAATGTGCTGCATGCTTGTTATATTGAATGTTTGATACACAACTGCGCCCATTCATATATACTTGGTGCTAATGATCTCATCTGCGTCTAGCCCTAACTGGCCAATTGCCGCATCAAAGCCCCGTTCAGACTACAGTGACAAACTATACCGAGAAGAGTCCAAAGAAGAAGAAGAAGAAGAGTCGTTTCCAACTCTCTCATCTGGCTTCTTTCAATAGCTTTAGACTCCGCAACACCATTCATCCCTCCCCCGTAGGGACTGATACTACAACCTCACCTGATAAGAGTCCCGAGAAGAGCCAGAAGAGTTCAAAGAATGGTAGCCTCCGTCTTTTAGAACTACATTCCTTTAAGTCTCTCAGTCTCAAGCGCCGAGGCCCAATCCTCGCATCAACTGCAGGCATTGTTGAACTCCAGAAGCCTGCCCGGCCTTCCATCCTGTCCCCTTCGACTTTCCTTCCACCTGAATCACCTTCTACTGTCTTCCCTCCTGAATATCCTATTCATCGCATCTACAAAGGCTCCCGCCCTGCCTTTCGTTCACTCAACAGAGTACCGTCTGCTGCCAACCTAAATATTACTCCCCTCAACGCTCCTGAGGACTCTTATCCTTTTTCCACAATTACCCCCAGCTGTCGGAGCATTATCAGTTTTCAAGAGTGGCTTGAGCGACGAAGTGATCCTCGCCCTGAAACTGTGCCCACTACTCACCCAGCTCGCGATTCTCAAATCAACTTGATGGCTTACCTCAACGATGGTGGCACTTGGGATGATATCCTACGCACTAAGTCGGTCCTCGAACTGAACATGCTTTGCGATGCTCGCAAGGCCTCACCCAAGAGCCTTGTCGATATCGATGGTGATCAGACTACTGATAAAGGTACCATGTCTGATGTGGCCATTGAGTCCAATGTTCCTATCGTGAATGAGACTGCCACCGACGGCCAGGGAGCCCACCGCTCCAGCAAGGAACCAGAGGATGAGATTGAGATTAGCATCACAATACCATCCAAGAAGCAGTTGCGGCCATTGATCGAGTTCCACAAGCTGCGTGTGCTGCGTCTAACTGGTATGTTGAAATCATACCAGAGAATCATCTGGCAGGCGGTCTGGTTGAACCCTCAGCTCACCACTCTCGAGCTGGAGATGGCAATGGAACTGAACATCAAAAAGCCAGGTCCACGTGGCTGGAAGCCCATCTCGGATGGATGGGTGATGAATGTGAAATCGTTTGGCGCGCCTGTTTACTAGTAAGTGATACCGAACTGGGAGTTATGTGGAAGTGAGAGATGTGACATATGCTAACCTGACTGATCTATAGTGGCGAGCATGGCGACGGAAAGATTTCGAGCAAAATCGGGTACGGCGAGTACCTTGACAAGTTCTGCATCGAGAAGGCAAGGCTTCTTGCCGGTGTCACCGGTTTCCTCGTCCCCCGCTACCTGCCGGTCAAGCATCTCACCTTGACCGGCTTCGCCGTGGATGGGGACGCGTTCGGGATGTGGTTCCGGAACCTCGAGGAGGTTCACTTCAAGAAGAACTGCATCGACTGCGGTTTCTGGTTGTCTCGCGCCCAGCGAGACGTTCGAGTTCGTCATTCGAACAAGCTTGGAGTGGCCCGGGGCAAGGACGGGCCCTCCGGGGCCAGCTCCATGGAGGAGCTCGATGAGGAGGAGCTTGCCGAGCTCACCGCTGCGGTGAGTGGTCTGGCGGCCTCCGGGATGTGAACGGACGGTGTCCATGTCCATCGGCGGCGGCACGCTTGCCAGAGCCTTCCCCAGGAGGTTCTGGTGAACGGGCCGCCGAGGAAATACTATCATTCGGTTGTGTAGGATTAAAAAAAAAGTTCATGTCATTCTTGCTACTTATGTAGAGTACGGAATAATGGGATACATGTAAAATAGTAGGCCCAAGGTAAAGTATTAATATCATGATGCTCATACCTCCGACCAAAACTCGAATGAAACTGAGAGAAAGGTAAACCTGATCCACAAATGACAGAAATGAATCTGACTTGAAAAAAAAAAAAAGAACAAATGTCCTACCGTTTCATTTCCAATCTGAATGTGAGTGAAAGTCATTTCCTTACGCACCCTCTTCATCGGAAATACGAATAGCTCCCTCATTGCCGACACCATGGGACCAGAATCCTTCCATGTAGAGCGCACTGTAAAAATTAGCATATCGTCCGCATACAGAGGTTCAGTCTGGGACTCACATTCCGGGGGCGCTTTCATGAGCCAACAGAAGCCAGTATCCAAGGACACCTTGCGTAAATATATCCTGTATAGCGAAGAGTATAGTCTCCGTATCAACGCTCAATCTAAGCGCAAGAGCACCAGCCGCGAGGGAACTACCCAGTATTAGCAATCGTCCTGAATCTACTTTAGAATGCTCTTTTAGATATATAACTCACATAGGGAATAGCGCTAGCATTGCAATCGCGGACCCAGAAATAGACCCAAAGAACCGTTGTGTCTGAGGATCCTTGCCCTTTGCCGCTTTCTGTGCATGGAAGCCTACATGGTGGATCACGACCAGGTAGGAAATACATGTAAGTGTCAGCCAGACCCAGCGCTCGCGGCCGTGGCCTGCAAATATCCCGAATAGAGCTGTTGCCAGCATCGCCAGGTGGGCGACAATGGCGAGGAGTAGGTTTGCACCTGGTAGGCCGGACAGAAGGGCGAAGTTGATGAAGAGAAGGGGTGTTGTTAATGCCCAGTTTACATAGCGTAGCCATAGGACCTGGCGGATGTAGTCTGTATGGGTGTCTGGGACATGTTTGTGGGATTCGTGGACTCTGGTGTGTTTGGTTGTTATGCCTTGGCCTGTTGAAAGGGCTAGGTAGATTATGAAGGAGACGGTGGTGATGAGGGACGTTAAAATGTGGAAGATTCGTTTAGACTGTAAAGATATTAGGTATATATGAATAATAAAGGAGAGGATATAGTATATAGGATAGATATGAACTCACCAGAGGAGCACGAGCGGCCAGAGCATAAAACACTAGCGATGAGATGCCCATCAACACAGTGACAACCCTATAGATGTTAGAACGATTAGGTATTCAGTATATATCCATAATATACACATACCATAAAGTCCGCTTCCCCACATCGTGAAGTTCCTGGTATACCTCAGACCCCGGAATGACAGTGGGAATAGGCGCCACCGAGGATGTGGTGGCGGGTGCCGTGAGAGTAGCAAACTGATCAAATGGAGGTTGAATCATGTCGAATCTGAAGATGTGTAAAAGAAGAAGGGAAGAAGATAAAAAGCAAGAGTATATGGAGTATATGAATGATGATTTTATGTTGCATCAAAACAGGATTGGGGGGCGATGATTGGGACAACCGTCATTGACTACATACTGTCGTCATAACCAATTATCACACTCACTACATGGATTGAATGGATTAAATAAATTGATAGATTAAATTTCATTCAGCTTGGTTTTTAATTTGAAGGTTTGATGTTCTAGATTACTGGTTGCACTGCAGTTGTTAAATTGGCTGCTATGTCCAATCACTGCCTGGAGATGATCGATATAATACATAAGAAATAAGTATACAGACTTGTACAGTGAATCTAGGCGTTTGCCTCATGCATCACTGTCTCACACCGGTCGCAGATCGCATTTTCGATCGCCACCGGCTCCGGAATGGCGTACCGCCAGCACCGTGGACACTTGGAGGCCGGTGGCGCGTACACATACACTTTGCCTGGTTGGCCACCCAGCTCAAATGTCTCCCCATATTGCCAGTCAGCATCCTTGATGTCATCTGGGAGAGCTTCGCTGTGGGATGCCAGGGTGATGGAGGATACAACGAAAAGATCAGGGAGCTCTGACAGATACTGCTGGAATAATCCAGAGCTGCTGGGGAGCACAATGTGGACAAAGGATTGCAGGGAGGAGCCAAGCTGTTTTTTACTACGGGCATGCTCCTGCAGGTTCTTGATGGCGGAGTGGACCACCGTCAGCTCCTGGTAGCTGGTGTCCAGGGCTAAATCCTGCCACTCCGGGGCCGGGCTAGAAATAATACGCTGCAGGGGGTGCTCAGATCGGGTGCGGATGGACTCGGGAGTATGTTCCCAAGTTTCTTCCACAAGTACAGGTGTGATGGGGCCCAGTACCTCTTGAAGATGATTGTAGATGTAGAACAAGGTTGTTTGCGCGGCACGGCGACTTGTACTGTCTTCACCAAGTGTGTAGAGTCGGTCCTTGATCGCCTCCATGTAGAAAGCAGAAAACTCGAGATTGGCCCACCGGTTCATCGTGCTCACACCCTTGTAGAACTCGAAGTTGTCACATGCCTTCTGCGACGTGAGTACCATGTCCGAGAGATGCTTGAGTGCAATTCGATCGACCAGCTGCAGCTGCCCGTATGGGACAACGTTCTCTGGGTTGAAATCGGCAAGGGCACCCAGTAACAACTTGAAGGTGACACGGAACTTGTGGAGACTGGTGTTGACGGTCTGGAGTACCTGTTTTCCAATCACCACGTCGCGCGTGTAGTCGCTGCTTGCCGCCCACATGCGAAGCGCATCGGGACCAAGAGCGTCGTACACGGGCTCTTGGTTCTCCGGTTGCTTCTTTCCTTTTCCTTTGCGAGGTTTGAGAGGAGGCAGCAGAGTTCCATCCATGATGGTCTGCGGGTACATCACATTGCCAATGGATTTGCTCATTTTCCGCCCATGTTCATCCAGGGTGAAACCGTGGGTGATGAGATTCTTGAATGGCGCATGAGGCGGGGATTGACCCGAGCCGAGTTGGTGTGAGATATATGTGAGGAGGCCAGACTGGAACCAACCGCGGTGTTGATCAGTACCTTCGAGATACACGTCTGCTGGGTGGCTCCGACCTTCCATAGGGACATCGATCTCGGCCCAGCTAGTACCACTGTCAAACCAAACGTCCATGGTGTCCGTTCCACGTCGATAGCCCGCTCCAGCTTCGTCCCGCAAGGACGGAGGAATCCATGCAGCATCATCCGCACTGTCGGTCCACCAAGCATCGATTCCCCGCTCTTCAATTGTAGTCATGATATGTGAAACACTATCTTTAGTCAAGACAGCCTCTCCAGTGGTCCGGTGATAGATTGCAGGAATTGGAACACCCCACGCGCGCTGACGCGAGATACACCATTCATTCCGATTCTTCACAAAGTTCTCAAGTCGGTTCTTTCCAGTCTCGGGCACGAACCGGACATCTTCCAACGCTCGAAGAGCACTGCTGCGGATATCGGCCACATCGGCAAACCACTGTTCGGTTGCCCGCACAATGATCGGGAGCTTTGAGCGCCAGTCGTAAGGGTACTTGTGCTCGTACTTATGTTGGGCAAGCAACTGATCACACGATTCGACCCATTCCAACACTGCGGTGTTACCTTCTCCCAAGACAGGCTTTCCGGCTAAACGTGTAGGATCGATGGGCATGGCTTTATCTGTGAATTTGCCCTCATCGTTGACGGGCGCGAACACAGGAATGCCACGTGCAAGACATGCTTCGTAGTCGTCCATTCCATGACCAGGCGCGCAGTGAACCATGCCAGAGCCAGAATCAGCAGTAACAAAGTCCGCAGCGAAGATGGGCTGTGGCTGAGCTTCAGGGCCTTTGAATAGAGGTCGATACGTAGTTTGCTCTGCCAGCTCGGACCCCAGAATAGAGGGCATAATGACCGAGAGATCTTCTTTCAACATACTCTGGAGGTATTCGAACCGCGACTGAGCGATAAGAAGGTAGCCATGTTTTTCCGACAAGACAATAGTGTATTCCAAAGACTCGCTGACTGCAATGGCAGCATTGGCAGGCAGCGTCCAGGGGGTGGTGGTCCAAATCACAGCGCTCACATCCTTTTCACGGAGAAGAGGATTCTCTGCGAGATACGTGGGGATATCGACAAGAGGGAACTTGACTAGGGCGGCGGTCGAGATATGGTCATCCTTGTATTCCAGTTCAGCTTCCGCAAGAGCGGTACCCGTTGAAGGTGACCAGTAAACCGGCTTGAACTTTCGGTAGATAAGGCCGCGGTCCACCATTCCCCGGAAGATACCCAACTGTCGCATCTCGAATTGTTTGTCCATGGTCTTCCAATGGTTCTCCCAGTCGGCCATGACCGCGCAGCCACGGAACACTTTCATTTGTTCCTTCACAGTTTGTCTTGCCAATTTCCGCGCGGCCGTGCGAATGACGGCCGCACTGGCCGATCCGCTTGCGATGTCCTCGTCTCGCAGGCCTTGGAGGGCTTTGAGCTCGATCGGCAGCCCATGGCAGTCCCAACCCGGCACGTACCGCACTCTCTTCCCGCGACCCAATTGCACGCGACAGATGATATCCTTCAAAATCTTGTTGAGCGCATGTCCGACATGGAGGTCGCCGTTCGCATAGGGTGGACCATCGTGCAAGACGAATGGTTGGTCGGTGGGCCTTTCGCGGCGTTGCCAGGCGTAAAGATCATCGGTGCATCGTTTTAGGTATTTGGTCCGATCGACAGACGATACACGTGGAGGGAATGAGGATTTAGGAAGTTTTAACGTTGAGGTCCATGAGCGAGGGATTGACCGCGCCAATTCGGGCATTGTCCAGCATATCCTAGAAAATGCTAAGAGGTTAAGAAGAGAAGAGTCTTGGCGTTTGACAAAACATGGCTTCTTCCCAAAGGAGTTTAGACTCCGCCCTGGACTTCAACCTCGGGAACTCCCCTGTTGACTATGTATATTACAAAGTACTCCAATCATTAGAAACCTAACCATGTCTATGTTTCTTAATCTCCCGTTTGAGCTCCGAATGATCATCATCGAGCATGTGCTCTACACCCCGCTCAGCCCGCCTCTGACTCTTGAATCGGATGGAATCGAATACCATGATCTTAGCTATAATGCGTGGGTCAGTAGAGGTCGCAATGCGTGTTATAACCATCAGAGCAAGCCCAGCTCTTCAAACTGTTTGCCTCTTCTCCTCACAAATCATCGAATTTCGACCGAGACTCAGGTGATCCTCGGACGCATGAAAGTCGACTACATTCTAGACATATCAGTCAAGGATGACTTGCGCCTCTTGCTAACCTGGCTGTCAGTACCGTGTCTCACAACCCACATAACGACCCTCTACGCGAATGTGCGTCTGTTCGGTCACGTTATCGAGAAGCGCACCATCCGTAGCCAACTTGGCGACGGCGGTCGGCTAGGCTTCCACTGGTACTTCTATGCGGCATTAGAGCGATTTTTCCGCTATGGTCCTGTGGGAGAGAAAAAGCGCAAAGAAGAAGACGAATCTTCTGGATATCCTCGAAACACAAAGGAATTCGAGGATCGGAAGATGCTGATCGACACACTCGTTCTCGACTTCCAGTCTGCGGACCTGGAACTTTCCTTCCCACCAGAAGATGTCACATACAAGCAGTGGTCCAGGCGGCATTGGGGTCTGGATCGGGGAGACCGGAGCGAGACTTCAGAGACATTGTCATCATATAAAACGCGCCCGGAGTGGCTCTGTGAATATCTGAAGGCCTGGATAAGCGGTCTTCTTTACATGAGCTATCATACTTCCAAATTCGGGCAACCATTATATGAGCATATTGGGACGATCCAGATGCTTGTTGATGGTCAACTATATCATGAATTTGATCTTGCAGCTTGGTTAGCTCGCCTACGGTTTACCGATTCAACCTCTATGATGGGTCATTTACCTACTGATGACAGACAGTCTGGATTTTGGAAATGGAAAAAAGAGACATTGCTGAGAAGGGAGGCCCAAGGGTTTCCCGTGATATGGCCATCTGATGATGAATTAGGACGAAGAGAGGTGTGATCATTTTATGTGTTCCATGGAGTGTTGGAAGGATGTTTGTGATATCAATAGGAAATCCTAGAGACATGCATTTTATAGTTACAACATATCTAGTCAGATTATCCGTTGAACATGTTATTTTAGAGGGTTACTCTGATGGGTACTATACATTTGTGTATTTCTGCCATTATACCCTCCAGCTATAATGGAATGCCATTTGTATGGTTTTAAATCATAGCTTAGTGCCTCTTACTAATAATTTGAAATGATTTGAATGCCAAGTTCTTAGTTACAGTCTATACTAGTTCTTAGAACAACATGTGGCGAGTCTGACCGGAGCCCGGGACCGTCGGGGCCCGTGGAGCCCGCGGTACCCGCGGATCCCGTGAGCATTCTATAACCCTTAAGAATCAGCATTGGAGCCTCAAAAGGACGACCCATCTCGGTAACTGGCTCATAATTGCCTTTTATTCACACATTGTGCAAATCGAAAATCGTTGGAACAAAGCCGACTTGACCCTCTGCTCGCCTAAGGGTGTTCCGCATGAACATCTTAAGATATCTACAATGAAAAAATCCGAGAAAGATACAATTGATGATCAGGAGCCTAAGGAAGAAACAAGTGCCTTTCGTGGATATCTGGTAAGAACATTCCCCTTCCACCGCAGGCTAAGTCTAACACCAAGCAGAGGATCTTTCACTATGGCTCATCCAAAGACTATACCTTGCAAGTCATTGCCACTGCCTGCGCACTAGGGTCCGGTGTTGGCATGGCTCTTGTCAATTTGGTGTTTGGCCAGTTTATCACACTCATGACTGGCTACACGGCGGGTCATACGGATGCTTCGAAGTTGCGGAGTGAATCTGCGAGACTAAGGTATGTGCAATGCCCTTCAATTTAGATGGACAGGAAGGAACTAATATATAAAAAAAAGTCTCTTCTTCTTCATTATCGGCCTATGCCGATTCTTCCTCACTTATGGATACAGTACACTCTTTACATTTGCCGCATACCGGATCACACGAAACATTCGCCGCCAGTACCTGAAAGCAGGCCTGAGCCAGGAAATTGCCTTCTTCGATTCTGGCATTAGCGGATCGATTGCGATGCAAGCTACCTCAAATGGAAGACTGTTACAGGCTGGAATATCGGAAAAACTGGGACTTGTTGTCCAGGGCCTGTCCGCTTTTATATCGGCCTTCGTCCTAGCATTTGTCACTCAATGGAAGCTGACTCTCATTTGCTGCTGCATTGCCCCATCAATGCTCCTAGCCGTGGGAATCGTCTCCACATTTGAAGCCTCAATTGAAACAAAAGTCCTCAAAGTTCAGGCCCAAGCTGGATCTTTTGCAGAGTCTATCCTGTCAAGCGCTCGGACGGTGCAGGCATTCGGGCTTCGAAAACAACTACTATGTGAGTTTGACAAGTTTTTGCAAGCTTCGAGAAAGCTTGGAAATAAGAAATCTCCCCTTTTTGGTTGCCTATTTGCCACGGAGTACACCATCATCTTTGCAGGGTTTGGCTTGTGCTTTTGGCAAGGCATAAAAATGGTATCTACTGGGGAGGTCAAGCAATCTGGGGACGTTTTTATGTTTGTTCAGTCTTTGTCCTTTCACAACCGGCATTGCTAATCATGATACTCACAGTGTGCTCATGTCCGTGATTGTGGCAGCTACAAGCTTGACGACTATAATGCCTTATTTGATTGATTTTGTCCGCGCGGCCTCCGCGGCGGCAGAGCTATTCCGGCTTATGGACCGAAAGTCGAGAATCGATCCGTTCGATGACTCCGGAGAAAGACCGACAGACGTGATGGGATATCTCGATTTTAGTAGCATTTCGTTCGCTTACCCTACGCGCCCTGATATCAAGGTATTAAACGACTTCTCACTGCACATTCCCGCCGGCAAGACAACTGCGCTCGTGGGGGCAAGCGGATCTGGCAAAAGCACTATCGTTGGATTGATTGAACGATGGTACGACCCTTTGTCTGGAACGATCAAGCTCGATGGCCAGCCTATCGAACTTTTCAACCTCAAATGGCTACGTCAACAGGTTAGGCTTGTTCAACAAGAACCCATCTTGTTTGCTGGGACAGTCGCTGAAAACATCGCGAATGGCCTTGTGGGTACGCCTTGGGAGAATGAATCCCCAATTGAGAAGCTGGCTCGGATACAGGATGCTGCTAAAATTGCCTTCGCTCACGATTTCATCACCGAGCTTCCTAGAGGGTATGATACCGCCATTGGGGAGAGAGGCGGGCTACTATCCGGAGGTCAAAAGCAACGGGTTGCAATTGCTCGCAGCATTATTTCCCAACCTCGAATTCTTCTTCTGGATGAGGCAACGAGTGCACTTGATCCTCATGCCGAGGAAGTCGTTCAACAGGCACTAAACAATGTGTCCAAGGGACGCACTACGATCACCATTGCACATAAATTAGCAACTATAAGAGATGCTGATAATATTGTCGTCATGGAACATGGCCGTATTCTCGAGCAAGGTACGCATAACTCCCTGTTGGAATCGAATGGTGCGTATGCACGATTGGTGCGGGCCCAGGATTTGTCTGTGGCGACGCAGGACACCGAATATACCTCGGATAGCCAGGATGAAACAGAAAAAGAGGATAATGTTACACTTGCTGGTGAATTGACCCGCTACTCGACTACGACGAAGTCAGCCTCTGAGAAGCAGTTGAGTCGGGATGATTTTGACAATTGGAAAAGATTGGGTCTTCTCCCAACAGTTTGGAGATTGGTGAAATCCACCCCTGAGCTCAATTGGACTTTGGCGGTTCTGATTCTGGCTTGTTTAACAGGAGGTGAGGCTAGCATTTTGAACCCCTATTTTCACAGATTGAAACTGATCAAATTGTAGCTGCCGCATTTCCCGGTCAAGCTATTTTGATGTCTAAGTTCATAGAGGTCTTCAAATTCAAAGGCTCGGCTATGCGGACGAAAGGGAACTTTTTCGCTCTCATGTTTTTCGTTCTCGGGCTTGGAGCTTTCGTTGTCTATTTTATTATCGGATGGACATCAAATATTGTTGCACAGGTAAGTCTCCTTTATTGATGGGTGCATCTTGGCTCGACTAATCCGACAAGACACTGAACCACAAATACCGGAAGCAAGTCGTCAATGACATGATGAAGCAAGACCTACAATTCTTTGATCGCACCGAGAACACTACGGGGGCATTGGCCAGCCGTGCCGACTCTTATCCACAGGCCGTATTTGAGCTTATGGGCTTTAATGTTGCTCTGATACTGGTTGCAACGACTGGTGTATTGTCATGCTCCATCCTGGCAATAGCATATGCATGGAAACTTGGTCTTGTGATTGTTTTAGCAGGACTTCCACCCATGCTCGTTTCCGGTTACGCTCGCATCCGGATGGAGGGTGCAATGGACCACAAGATTTCAAAGCTGTTCTCGAAGAGTGCATCCATTGCCTCAGAGGCCGTGACAGCTATCCGGACGGTGTCTTCCTTGGCAATTGAGACATCGGTTTTGGAGCGATACGCCTATGAGCTTAACCAAGCAATTGCCACATCCACGAAGCCAGTGCTTCTCATCATGCTCCCTTTCGCATTCACTCAGACAGTTGAATACTCTTTTCAGGCTCTCGGTTTCTGGTGTGTTTGTCCATCGTATTTCTTTCGCAGGCTCGAATGCCATGTTCTCCGGTTTTGTGACGGGATGCTAACCATCGGATCATCGACATAGGTATGGATGCCGGCTTGTCTCATTTGGAGATCTGAGCATGGTCAACTTTTTCATCGGTTTTCTAAGTGTGTTCTTTTCTGGCCAACAAGCTTCAATCCTATTTGGATTTTCAAGCAGTAAGATGCACTCCAACGCTGTGGGGGAGGTAAAAACAAGTTGCTAACAGCTATCCAGGCATGACAAAGGCAACAAGTGCTGCTAATTACATATTTTGGCTTGAACAGCTCCAGCCTACAATTCGAGAGACTGACGACAACCGGGACATTGGCCCTGGCGACTTTAAGTCTCTCCACTTGGAAAACCTGCAATTTTCTTACCCAATGAGACCTCAAGGTCGCGTACTACGTGGTATTGACCTTCATGTATGCCGGCCCATATCGTCACAAACTGTCCTTTTTCGCTGCTAATACATAGTATAGATCAAAAAGGGTCAATTTGTCGCGTTCGTCGGCGCATCTGGCTGTGGAAAAAGTACCATGATCAGCATGCTCGAACGTTTCTACGATCCAGTAGCCGGTCACATCAAAATCGACGCCCTTACATTGGAGAGCTTGAACCCTTGGCTATATCGAGCTCAAGTAGCACTTGTACAGCAGGAACCCACCCTCTACCCTGGTACCATTCGCGAAAATATCGCCATGGGGACACAGACTGATAGCCCGTCAACGGTTTCTGACGAGGACATCGAGGCAGCCTGTCGGGCTGCCAACGCATGGGAATTCATCTCTTCTCTGCCTGATGGTCTTACGACCCTCTGTGGTGCCAACGGGACACAGCTCTCGGGTGGGCAACGTCAACGCATCGCCATTGCCAGAGCGTTACTCCGGAATCCCCGTCTACTACTACTAGATGAAGCAACAAGCGCGCTGGACACTCAATCAGAGAGAGTTGTCCAAGATGCGCTGAATGAGGCGGCTTCCCAAGGGGATAGAATCACGATCGCGGTTGCCCATCGCTTGTCAACTATTCGTCATGCGGATATGATTTGCGTGTTTGATGGGGGCAGGATCGCCGAGTCTGGAACTCATGAGGAATTACTGGCGAGAGGCCGACTTTATCCGAAGATGTGCGAGTCTCAGAACCTAGGTACTTGATCAGGTGAAGCCTCAGATCCTTTGTGTCTTTTTAAGGCTGACAGGAGTTGGGTGAATTTGTCATATTGCGAGTATTTATTAGAAGAGACAAGGGCGACGATAGAACATTTAATTGGTGGACTGGGATATCTATTCTCATGTAATTAACTTGAAACAAATATACATTATGAAGACAATCGGTCCATGTTCAATCTCTTAGAGCTGCTCCATATCTCTTAGTCTCAGCAACTTGTCAGTGCCCCACCCATAAAAAATCATTGTCGTTCTCTAGCGGTTGAACTCCGCATATCAATACAGATTACCTACCTCATTACAGAGATCTGATGCCTCTTGTTCCGTTGAGATCCGAGAGTTCCGATATCTTCACGTTCCATTGAGGGGAATGCGGGGTAGACATGACATTACTCCAAGATAAATCGGAGTATAGAGCGGCTTGGAGGGCCGAATGATTCACCGTGCTGGCCAATATGAGTTTTTCGATATAGAATGACGTCCTTCCCCGGGTTCCTTGCCGGAGGTCCTACTGCACATACATTGTAGGGGAAAATATCGGGATGGATTCCGGTTTCTCATTCAATCATCAATGTTTATGAAGTCGGTCTTGTCAAGCTCATCAAGTATAGAAGGACTTTGACTCAAATGCCTCAGGCATCCCACCATATGCGTTCACACTGTTCTCTGCAAGTGCACCAAAACGCTCTTTTGGCCGTACTTCTATACTTGGGGAATTATGGAAGTGTCCGATATCCTGTGACTATGACACTACGTTGCTACAATGTTTCTTTGTTCATAGTTGATGTAGAAGTAGAAATTCAAATGCATAAAGATCAGTGATATAAGTTAATTTCTCCCCATTGAGATATTTTTGGAGACAGGTGAAACACCAAGCCTGCTTGAATGATTGTATATGAATCAAACTCAATTCCTTCTCTACTGCACCTCAAGTAGAATTTGAGTTGTCCGCACAAGAGAAAGCAGCCGACCCGCCGGACTCGGCGTAGGAGTTGATAATCCCAACTACTGTTCCATAGGTGCCAGCAACTGTCAAAAAGCATCCAAATGCTATCACGAAGACACTAAAGCAAACCATGGGCAGCCACGTTCTCGACTTGTCTCTACCCGTAGCCCAATTGTCATACAGCCACATACAACCGTAAGGTTGGAAACATAGAATCGTTCCAAGCAAGGCTCCAATTAGGGAGACCAGAGCATCAAAGGCAGGAATTGTGCTGGCAATAATGTACGCAATCACGGTGACGGTGAAGGTACAACCAAGCCAGGAAAGCCAGTGAGTTGGGGTGTTGCTATTCAGATGTGGAGATCCACGGAGAAGGTGGACAAAGATGTACTTTGCAGGTATCTATACACATTATTAGTTGGATGTGCTATGATGGTTTTGCCTCTGTGGGCCTTACATGTATGACAATCGTCGTGGTAACGACCAACCCTGGCAAGGAAACGCCATAGGCAATTTGCTTCACCACCCCGCCAGCTGAGCCCAGAGCTGGCGAGGCAACATAGGAGCCGCAGTAGTAATAAATAACGCAGGCAATGGCTGTGTAGATGGAACTCACGCAGGCCTGGCAGATAAGCAAGGCTGGTGTGTATTGGCGAGGGTTGCGCATCTCCGATACAATAGCGAAAAACCCAGGTGTGCCCGAGAACGCAAATGTGAGATTAGAGATCGCGGTAATACCCTTGACAAAGGATGGATTACCAATGATCTTGAAATCCGAGGACCAGGGCGTCCGAGTCTGCAGTGCAGAGGGAGGGCGGTCTTGGACGCCAACGGCGATAGACACGGTCAGAACTAGAAGAGAATTTAAGGATAAGCTTCAAACATGTATATGGAGAAAAACACACCTGCCGCGAGAATGCATGGCAAGCCGACCCATGCAAGCCAGGTGATACGACCCAGTGTTCTCACACTACTAGTAGCGAATCCAAGTATGGCGGCAATGGCAGCGAAAGCCGCAGTGCATATACCATGAGTAGAAACCGAGTTTAACCCGATGCTAATTCCAAGTATACCAGAGGCGCTGACAAATATATAGTCTGGATTGTCAGTAAGATGGCCTATATATTTGACATTTGGGTTCACTTACACAGGCAGAATACAACGGACAGCACCCAACGACCAATTGGGCCAAACATCAAGGCTCCAGCATCATCGATACCATAAACCTCCCGATGGTTTAGTTTGAAGGTACCAATCACATAATCAGACCACGTAGTGATCCCACCGATGGCAAGTAGGCAAATCACGCCTGGAACAATCCCCAGGGCATCGAAGGCACTCGGAATGGAGAGAATTCCCAATCCAATCTGAGACTTCATCATCAGAATCACAGTTCCTAGAAAACCAACCTAAAGAAAGGTCAGCCTGGTGTGAGGGTGACTATGCAATTCCAATTCGTTAATATGCACATTGCGGTAGTTTGGCCCGTCTTCTGTGATTTCTCCAAACACGACATCGTGAGTCGTAGTTTGTGTGGGCTTTGTAGCAATATCATCTTTTGTTTCGTCTGTCGGCTCGTCCTTGGGTTTATAAGCTGGCATGATCAAGGTTGATGCAGAGTGTAAGTATAATTGCCAGTCCTTTCGAGGGGTCCCTGTATATTCCCTTTTATAACCCGCAAGAAAGTATTGTACATTCTCGACCAATGAGAGCCAATGCCGATTCTATTACTCGTTTCAATTCTAGTTCTATATAGATCCCCACATTCCCCCTCACCCCCCGCATCTCCCTGAAGAGATTCCTGTTATCATTTCAGGGGGTGAAGTGTGACTCGGGAAGTAACCCGAATAGTTCTATTCTCTACAAGAGAACAAGGGAGATACCACCAGGTCAAAATTACCACCCAACAGGGACAAATCGTCTGGTTAAAGATGCTATATTATTAACCAACGCCGGGGCCAATTTCAGATTCTCCATCTTCAGGTCATCAATCACAGTATATAATATATGAAAATCACCCTAAGCTTCGAGTTCTTTTAGGTATTTCACAATTTACTAGAATATGAGGACCTGTGGGATTGACGAAAACGACCGCTTGTCTTGGGTCTTCAAGAAGAAATAGCTGACTCGTCCAGGATGATGCACTGCATTGCTTGAATGTTGGGAGTCTTGGCCGACGGGACAAACGAAACCTCAAACTTCCGAGCTTCAATAACTTTCAGACCAGCCGTCTCCATGAGAGAGGCCGCATTGGATCCAGAAATTCCGGATAGGCCGGCCTTCTTGACGGCTTCCATGAGCCGGGAGTACCATTTCCAGTTATCGCTGAGGCATTCGTCGGTACCGACACGATATAACTTCCAATGCAGGTCCTGATGCTCTAAGATGCCTTGGTCCTGAAGCATGAGGCTGGCAACCTGGAAGTACTTGTGCCAGTCGTTGATAACCAGGAACAACATGCGTCCAAAAAAAGTAGCTAAATGTGTTTGGTGCCAATGCACCACGGCTGAGGCTGTCCGCCTGCTTCTTCATGTCCACATCTATAATATTACCAGTCTCCCATTGCAGATTAGACGAGGCAGCAGCAAGTGCAGGTGCGGGAACAGGAGTAATGTCAACACCGACCACTTTTGCGCTGGGGAGCAGAGCAGACATTAAATGGTTGCAACACCAGTTCCGCAGCCAATATCGGCTGCCCTAAAGGCGTTTGTGACATGACGGATGTACGCCAAAAACGGAGCACCACCAATCATGGCCACAATGGCATCGGCTTGCGCATCGAGTCGATCCTGCTCAATGGCGCTACAGAGCATATATTAGTGAAGGGCTCAATTCAGCTTGGGTTTTAAAAATTCGCACTTATTGGGGAGGAAGTATGACGATGATGATGTGTTGTGATAGCCGCGTTCCATAGTCGTGGCAGCCATGGTGGGTTGATTTTGACCAGGTAATGAATGAATGAATGAATGCTGTTTGTCTATTCTTGCAGAAATTGTGCAAAACCACCAGAGTATGGCTACAAGGCGGCTTAGTGTATTATAATTGCTTTTGAGCATGGGCGATCCATTTCAAGCCGGCTGGCCTAGGTATGTTGACGGAGGGTTTGGTGGAGCCTAAGTTGGTCTAGAATCTAAGTTGGGAAATACTCCGGACTGGGGCTGTTCGGACCTGGATCCTGTTTACGGTCTTGAGTGAATTGCAGCGGTAGATACTCACGGGAATAATTCAATTTGCCCAGTTAGGAGAGGGTTCCAGATGCCGATCAACGCGAAGTCCGCTCCAGGTCTAGTCTGCCAGCCCGATTCCAGCCCTTTTCCAGCCCTTTGTCCACCCTCCGAGTACATGAAACTAGGTGTGTATCGGCTCATTTCGCTCAATTTCTTCTGCTAAGTAATGCAAAAAGAAGTACCACACTACTGGGGCCTTGTTTAGGTCAAAGGTGTATTAAATGATTCATCCGGCGCTGCACAGTTCTCGTGGCATCTTCCCAGCACTGTGGTGGCTACTTCTATATTAGCCAAAATCGATCGAGCAAACTGATCTCGCGAAATCATAGAAGATCAAAGCAAAGTCAGCGAAATGCAGTCGCTGGACGACAGCAGCAAGACCACGACTCCGGTTATCGCACCAGCAGACCAAAAAGCTCAGAGCCCACCGAGCACCGAAAAAAACAGTTACGAGGTCAGCTAGGAGGGTGGTGATACAGATCCTCTATGTCCTCGTAGCTATAGCACCTTGAAGAAATGGCGTATCGTTCTTGTTATTTGTTTTGTCAGTCTGTGCATGTAAGTTACGCACGATCAAAGCAACTGGCCCAAGCTAACGCAACAAATTCAGGACATGCGCTAGTTCCATCTACACCGCGACATACCAGCAGATGGAAGCAAGGCTAGGCAACTCAAGAATAGTGTCTGTTCTTGGTCTTTCCCTTTTCGTTCTCCGTATCAGTTTCGGTCCTATCGCTCTTGGCCACCTCAGCGAGTTTTACGGTCGGCGACCCATTTACATCATTTCCTAGACGATATATGTTATTTTCATTATACCACAGGCTGTCTCTAAGAACATTGGGGTGATTCTCGTTTTCCGTTTCCTCGACGGCTTCGCTGACAGCGCTTTCCTCGCCGTGGCTGGAGGCACCATTCACGATCTCTTCGACAGGGCGCAACTACAACACCCGATTTCTATCTTCTCAGTGTAGCCATTTATCGGACCCAGTCTGGGTCCCCTGATTGGCGGTTTGACCTGTTCCTATCTCGATTGGCGATGGACGTACTACGTTTTAATCATTTGGTCTTTTGTTTTGTGGTTGGCAATCATCTTCCTTGTTCCTGAGACATTTCGTAAGCTTATGGCCGTAATCCTTCAAGTCCTGTTCCAAACTAACATGAGCTAGATCCGGTTCTATTACGAAACAATGCGAGAAAGCTTCGAGAAGAAACAGACAACGAATGGTTTGCTCCTATGGAAAGAGCGCACCGGTCTGTTGCCCACACAATTGGCAACTCCATACTCCGACCATTCCAGTTTCTCATCCTTGAACCCGTGTGTTTCTGCCTCTGCATTTTTACGGTACTCTTGCATGGTATTCTTTACTTATTTTTTGACGCTTTCCCGCTGGTCTTTGTCAACAATCATGGTTTCAACTTGTGGCAAGTCGGTCTATCCTTCCTAGGAATTGGTCTTGGGATGATCCTGGCTGTTTTCATAAATTCGGTTTGAAAAAATGCGCGAAACCGTCTTGTGCACAAGAAAGAACGAGAGACGGGTATCCAAGGTGCCAGCGAGCCCGAGTTCCGGCTTCCTGCTGCTATGGTAGGCTCTCTGATTGTGCCTGTTGGCATGTTCATGTTTGGATGGACAACATTCCCCTGGGTGCACTGGATTTCTCCTATCATAGGCTCTACCATCTTTGGATTTGGGTAAATACAAGCTATCGAAATGCAAGAGGAAAAGGTTCAAAACCTGACGTAGTGACACCAAACTAGGGCATTGCTGCTGTTTACCTCTATTTTCGGTTTTCTTGTAAGCCATCTGGACTATACATTTTTTTTAAAAAAGATTTGTCTTTTGAAAGGTACAACTGACAGAAGTTGCATCAGGTTCACGCTTATCCAACGTACGCAGCGAGTGCCATGGCCGCAAATGGCTTCATCCGATGCATTTTTAGTACGTATATGAAGGCCGTAAAATGCCATGACGTTGGTTTTCAGCATAAAGCTAATCTGAAACCGTAGCCGTATTTCCGCTTCTCGTCGAGCACATGTTTGAAGGGTTAGGATACCAATGGGCGTCATCATTGTTGGCGTTTCTCACTGTTGCCATGATACAGTTTCCGTTTCTCTTTTTCCGCTATGGCAAACTTATGAGAGGCAGAAGCCGCTTCGCTAAGAAATAGTTGCTTCTAGCCAAGCAAGTATATGCATGATAGCTAAATTCCACCGCTAATTTCATCCACTTTTAGCTTTCGTTGATCGGCACATTGCTGCGCACCGATTTGAGCGGGCAGCCTGTGTGTGCGGAGAGTCCTATAAATAATTAGCTCCTAGAGTGGTTATTCTAATACAACAGCTTCATAGCTATAGCAATATATTTCATGATGTCATGCACCAGGGTCTCGCATGTAAACGGCGACTGGCCGATAACCTCGAGGTCGTGACAACGTAGTGGAATGGGATGACAGGTGACTAATTGAGCCTAAACTTGCTACTAATAACGCTAAGTACCTATGATTCACTAACTTGCTTCGTAGCTCGAATTTTCGATGCTAAGCCTACGGATGTTTATGATTTCGACATGTGTTTTCTGAGTGTAAGGATGTTACTGTAACTGTTTCTGTGCTTCCCTGGACAGAGCTCGATAATTCAACATATTTTCACGAAAGAATTTTCAAGTAGAACGATTTATTAAGTTGTGTCTTTTTATTTTGGACGATTTCCTTTTCCTTTTCAACCATTGGGCAATTTACTCTGTATGTGCCCTTATTCTTGTTATAAAGGACGATTCGGATATTAGTTAGCATGAAGCTACCATGATATAATTGGCATATATCTTTGCGTTCAGAGTGTTACTGGTCCAAATCAGGTTGATAGAGCAAGAACGATGTGTTCAAGGGCCAATAATGAAATTTATCAGTGGAACAATATGGACAATGCTCCAAGCTTTGGACAGCCCAGTGGCGGCGAGCGTTTGGCGAAATATGCTAGGATGCTTTTTAGCTCAACTTTTCGTAGAGCCTTGTCGTGTATATGCCTCCGCTTTTCATGTGTGGCCAGCAGTTTCTCCCAGACAGAACAGCGTACCAGTTGTTAGCCCTGAAGGAAGCTTCTAGGTCTGTCTGCCTTTTCTGGTGTTAGGCTACCAAATTGAGCGTCTTTGATCATTGGACACACTATACTCCTGGGACTCAGATCCTTGCAGTTTGAAGGCAGATGCAATGCATCAGAATAGAAGAGAAGGAACCATAAACAGATAGTCAGCCTCTTTCTCCAATAGTTTTACATTGAAAGAAATACCTAGGATTATCATAGTTCATAATGCATTGAAATATAGTATGTAAAAGAAGAGCTTGCAATAGTCTCAAATCAGTACACTGTCAAACAGCTCACAGCCCCATTCTTGAGAACTTCAAATAACAACCCCGGGAACCCAAAAAGCTCCGTGTTGCCTAATCCCCCATCTTGCCCATCGGAACCACTCCGAGGACCTTTGGCCGTGCTCTCCTCCCAGCCACCGAGGAACTCAACACTGCTCTCAGGGCTGTCTCCCCAGCCACGGTTCAGCACCATTGGCCGTTGTAGAGCACGCTCCTCGCCGGGGCTGGCGTAAGATCCTTTCCAAGTAGCGCGCAGCCGCTCTGAGACTTCGTCATAGGGTGACTCCGAAGTCAGACTATCCCCAGATTCATCTAATGGAATTAGCCAGCGACTCCGGCGGTGACGATTAAACGGATAAGACCCTGGGACATTTCCATGAAGAATAATCTTTGTCACTGTCAGTTGGGAAGATGGTGGCTGCAGTGATGGATCTGGGAGCCCTGAGGCGGGAAAAGCAGGCCCAGGTGTTGTTGGATACGAGATGAAAGCATCGAACCCATGGTGGAAGTAGTTCAAAAAGTATTCTGCGGGCAGTGAGGTGGGGTCTCCAATATTGAAGGTAGCCATCTCTTCGTCAGAATCATCAGTTACGCTATTAGTGGATGAGTGATCACCGTCCGGAATCTCGATTCCTCTGCCTGGAGAGGGACTTAGGTGCAGGTCCCCACCCCCAGTTGCACGATGAATCGAGATTCGGCGATCGTTCTTACGGTAGATTGCGTCAGGTGGACCGAAGTCAGCAATCAAGTCCTGGGGAGTCGTCTCTCCCAGTGATATGTATAGTGGAGAACCCGTCCTGCGAACCACTTCAAGTTTCCCAGCACCCAGAACATGCCACTCCTCGATTTCATCCGCCAGGGATTCTCGGGATTTGCCAATCAAAGCCGACGAGCGTGGGTACTGTGTCTGTTGCGTGAACAACTTGGCTCTGACCTCAGGCCATGACGACCCTTGGAAGACTGACATGGATGTGGCCGGAAGGGCGGCTGAGGAGGATAATAACGCTACAAAATCACACTGGTCGGACCAGGCAGAGTGCTGAAGAGGGAATGAGAATGCCACCCCGGGATATGAGAGTACGTAGGTGCCATATGGCGACTGAGGATCTGCCGGTGGTACATATTCTCCTGGGTATGAGGGACCAAACAAGCGATTGTAGACGTGCCGGAAGCTGGGACCGTGCGTAGACAAGGGTTGTTCTGCCGACTTCCCACCTTTGAGGACATCCTGATTTTTGTATATCAGGTTCACTCGAGAGAAGTCGAGAACTTCGATCAAACGGAGCCTCTGGTCAGGACCGTCAAATCGAAGGCGCAGGCCATTTGAAGGTAACTGCAATATCACCGGTTTGCGAAGCGGATCTGCGGGGGAGTAGGATAGGTCGATGGCGGGATAGGTTTGAGGATACGATTTGACGCGGGTGAGGACATTATGAAGCGAAGCGCCCAGGGCTTTGTAAGTATTAGCGAGGGTAGCTGAAAGGGTTGTGAGACTAGACAAAGAGACATACTGATAAACCCAAGTCCTTTCCCGGGGAATATCTGCGCCTGCGTTGGGGAAGTAGAAGTAGTCATAGTGATCTGTCTGTTTTCATGACCCGTCAACTATGGGTGGACGACAGTCCATGCGATAGTCGAGCTATGCTTATTAGTTTAAAGGGGGAGGGGGCTAGAGGGTGCGGAGGTGTAGGGGAGTCAACATAATATGAGGGGGGGCCGATAAGAGGGCGATGACGATAGCGCAGCCGACCGAGTCATGTGAGAGGGGGAAATGACTGGATTATGTAAGGTTTGTTTATGTTTTCCCGTTTGAGACGGAGCTCCACTGATATACACAACGCTGAAAGACTTCGACACAGTTGATAAAAAGATCAAATCGACTTTCAAAATAACCCTTGAATATTACTGCAAACCCCAAAATTACACTCCAAGTGTCACATTGTCAACATGGCCGGCCCACCAAGGCCCCCGTCCACCCTCCCCACCACGAGGAGGTCGGGTTTGCGCCAACCGGTTCGGCGAGCAGGTTCGGCAGTCCCAGAACGCCATGCACCGCCGGGAGTGTCTACACCATCAGTCAGGTCCTCTACAATGGGTGCACCGCGTGTGGCAAGGAGCCCCGAAAAGTCGAGCGCTCCGAGTAAGAGGAAGGAGAAAGATTTTGAACGAGAAATCAACGAGGACACAAGCATTCATGTGGTGGTGCGCTGTCGCGGCCGCAGCGATCGCGAGATCAAAGACAACAACGGTGTAGTCTTGTCAACCCCAGAAGGTGTGAAGGGCAAGACCCTCGATCTCTCAATGGGACCGAATGCGGTTTCAAACAAAACATATGCTTTCGACAAGGTCTTCTCCCCCGCCGCCGATCAAACCACTGTCTACGAGGATGTTGTTGTGCCGGTCCTCGACGAGGTTAGTATAGTTACCACGTACAGAATCAAAGGACCGCGCTAATTCCTTGCAGATGTTGGCAGGTTACAATTGCACAATCTTCGCATACGGACAGACTGGAACGGGAAAGACATACACCATGTCAGGTGACATGACTGACACATTAGGCATCCTGTCCGACGATGCAGGAATTATTCCACGCACCCTTTACGCCTTGTTTCACAAGCTCGAGGACACAGAAAGCACAGTGAAATGCTCCTTTATTGAACTTTACAACGAGGAACTCCGTGATCTTCTGTCATACGACGACAGCACCAAGCTCAAGATTTTCGAAAACGAGAAGAAGGGAGGACACAGCACAATGGTTCAGGGCATGGAGGAAACCTACATCGACTCTGCGTCCAGTGGAATCAGACTGCTTCAAACAGGCAGCCACAAACGCCAAGTGGCAGCGACAAAATGCAATGACCTCAGTTCCCGAAGTCATACAGTTTTCACTATCACAGTTCTCACAAAGCGCACGACCGAATCTGGCGAGGACTATGTGAGCTCCGGCAAGTTGAATCTAGTTGATCTCGCGGGTAGCGAAAACATCGGACGGAGCGGTGCAGAAAATAAACGAGCAACAGAGGCAGGCCTCATCAACAAGAGTTTACTCACTCTTGGAAGAGTGATCAACGCTCTGGTGGATAAGAGCTCGCACATTCCTTACCGAGAATCAAAACTCACGAGGCTGCTACAAGATTCACTTGGAGGCCGAACAAAAACATGTATCATCGCCACTGTTTCGCCCGCCCGCAACAACCTAGAAGAGACCATCTCTACCCTGGATTATGCCTTCCGAGCCAAGAACATCCGCAACAAACCCCAGATTAATTCTATTATCTCCAAAACTAAGCTTCTGCGTGATATCGGGATGGAAATTGAGAAGCTTAAGAGCGAGCTCATTGCCACCCGGCATCGCAATGGTGTGTATATGACGCCTGATGCGTACGAAGAAATGACGATGGAAAGTGAATCGCGGCGAATCGTCAACGAAGAACAACGTGCCAAGATCGAGTCGATGGAGGCAAGCCTTCGCCACAAGGTCCAAGAGCTACTTTCTATCACGGGCAACTTCAACTCATTAAAGCATGACAATGAGGACACTCAATCCAAGCTCAAAGAAACGCGCGAAGTTCTCAACGAAACAGAACGGTTTTGGAAGGATACCCAGGAGAAGTTGGACGAGGAAAAGATTGTGCGGAAGGCCCATCAAAATACGGAAAAGCAACTTCGTCACATTGGTGCCGGCCTAGTGACTACTTTAAACGGTACCATTCAAGATGTGAATGGACTGCACGCAAAATTGGATCGCAAAGATAATTTGGAGACTGACAACCGCCAAACCTGGCAGGCCTCAACCGGTGAGGTATCGCATGTCACAGAACGGGTGGATGCTCGCATGCAGATCTTCCAGACGCAGCATGCGAAGCTGCTCGAGGAGATGTCTGGCAAAATCCACCAATTCGTGGATCATGAACTGGACACTGTGCAGTCTACCCGCTCCCACCTTAAGGATATTGATGCCTCATTTGACAAGGCCGAGGCAGAGGCCAAGAATAACACCTCCACTGCCCACAACGAGATGAATGAAGTTCTCGAGGAGATCAAGGTCCTTCGAGAAGAAGTTAAGTCCAAGGTTGGCGAAGGCCTGAATGGCTTGTCAGCTGCTGCTGCTCGGATCTCCGAAGAGGTTATTGGGGAGTTCTCGGAGTTCCACTCCCAACTTCACTCGTCATACAGCACACTCGGTAAGGACTTCAAGACCATGTTCGAGGATATGACAAAGCACCTCGACGAACAGAAATCTGAGGTCCACAAACTACGTCTCGAGCTGCAGGCAGCTAACCGCCAGACGGTGGAGGCCAATAGAAAGGCTTCATCTAATCTAGCACAGGTCCTGGAAGAGGAACATGCGAGTGCACAAGCCGAGCGTGAAAATCTTATGTCTCACATTCGGGGACTCCTCGAGGACTCAAGCCATAAACAGAACAACCGTCTCAAGGGTAAATTTGATAACCTTCGCACCGAGATCTCGGCATCAGGCGACTCTCTTGAGCAAGCGACTGCGCAGCACGACAGACATATTGATGAATGGATTTTCAAGGAGGAACAGTTTGCCAAGGACATCACTGCATCCAAGGATGAAATCAAAACCAGGATGCAGAATGATTGGGAGGTAAGACTGCCTGACATCTTTGGGCTGCGAAATGAGGCTAACGACAGTAGACTTTCGACCAGCGTAATGCCTCAATTCATCGGGCAACGGAGTCTGTGCACCAGGAGACTGTGCGGATTGTTGATGCTCAAATGAGCGACATGGGTACACAAATGGAGGCTCTGGATGACTTCGTTGCGAAAGCACGGTCCCAAAATGGCCGCTTCCATGAATCGCACCTTGGCAGTTTGAATGCCATGGTTAAAAATGCCCGAGAGGCCCGCTTAAATGTCTATGGACAACTCGATGGGCTCACTGGACGAGTCGAGCAACTCCAGAACGATGTCGATATACATACCGAGAACCTGGAACAAGCTACTGCACCTCTACACGCTGAAGTCCGCCAGCCACTTTTGGAAATGCGGTCCAACATTCAGAGCCACCCCCTGAAAGAGTATGTCCCAACAGGTATAACCCCTCAGAAACGACGGTACGAATACCCTTCGGAGATGCCTCAGACGGAAGCTCACGACGGTCTTCGCACTCGACACCGGACATCCAAGCAGTTTACCGCTCTGCCATTCAGTGAGGAGGAGCAACAAGACTCCCCGGCTCCCACTTCGCCCCAGGCTTCACCACCCAAGAAATTCGTGTATAATGATACCCCGGAAGAGGTAGGCCATTCTCTTCCATCATCCGTAGCCCCACCTTCCAACACTGGCCTTAGAGAAGTCGACCTAAACATCGCCAGACCGGTCGTGTCTGATGGCGACGATGCACTACCTCCCGCCAAACCGGAAACCCCCGCGTTGGCCACATCCGTGGACCTGGATGAAACGCCAGAAAAGGAAGAGCCAGAACCTTCCCGCAAACGGCGCCGCTCGAATTCAAACAACATTCCCGAAACCAAACTCCCCAAAACCATGCTCTCGAAAAGAATGGCTGGCATGAAGGAGGGTCGCGAAAACATGCCCCCCTCAGCCATTGCCAGTGGCCGAAGATTCAGAAATCGCACCTCTGATTAGGTGGATTCTATGTTATTTTCTGCGCTTTCTTTCTTTCTTTTTTTTTGCTCTTTTCTGACAATTTTTGATACCCGATAGTCGCTGGACTTTCCATTCTGGGTTGGAGTTTTTGGCTGAGAAAACATGTTGGGTTGGACATTCTCCTGTATCTCTTTTTTTGTCTGAGTGCCATAGAAAGGCGACTGTACTTGGCGTTTCTGGTTTGGCTACATTTATATTCCTATAGGGATGTCAAATTCGATCTTAATATCATACTTGATCTCCCCATTTGGATTGATTCGTCTTGTATTCAAAGTATATTCATGAGGTTCACCCGGCACTAGCCTGTTGGTAGACTATATTTAATACAAGTGCCGAGGGTTTTCCCGTGAGGCGCCAAAAACAGGAATAATGAATCATCAAGAGTGTTCCGCCTCATGTGCTGCAGCATGAGCGGCACTGCTCCCCTCCCCCTGAATAGTCTCTTCAGCTGTGTCTGGAGAGAAGGGATGCTGCACGTGTTCTTCCTCGTCATGTTCTTTTTTCGAATCTGTATCCTCCGCAGCATCAATAATGACCTGCAACTCGCTCATCCGCTTCGCAAACTGATCCATCATCTCCTCAAGTGTGCTCTCCTTCTCCTTTCCACCCACCTTAATCGGCAGTCCACTCGTGCCACGGATCTTCAGCATCAATCCCTGTCCTGGTAACTCGCCGGGATTATTATTCTCAAAAGTGGGTGCCGGCACCACTTCCGTGTTGAGGACCTGCCATGTTGATGAGAAGCTTTGCGCCGCGGTAACGCGATACTGCGGGTGTAGTTGTCCCTGATCTTGTGGGAGTGGGGAAGCGTTCGCCGGCGACGTGGATATGGACATTGTGCCAACCCCACCTTTGCCTGGTGCTACTTGTTCGGTTATCGGACTAGTTTGCGCCGCCCCAGGTGCGTGTGGTGAGGGCTCTACATCGAGGATGACGTAGTTATCCCGGACGCCTGGAACAGGCGGTGGGAGTAGGGCGGTCTTGGCTAGGTCTGGGTCGGAGGGGTCTTTGATCTCGTCCGGGAGATTGGATGCTTGGGTTTGCGCGATCTGGTCTTTCCTGGAATCGGATAGAGCTTCTTGCTGTGCGGCCAAACTACGTAAGGCTGCCTCTGTCACGATATCGGTGTCATCGTCAGAGAATATGTAGTGGACCGTTGGGTGGTGGTATTCTGAGGTGTGGGCGTCTTCGATCAAGGTGAAGAATGGCTGGAATGCGGGATGTAATAGAGGTTGTTCTTGGCCTTCTTCATGGTGGTCTTCAGGTCCATCCAAAACTGCATCTTGGGAAGGCGATTCAATTGTTCTTGGGAGTTGGTGGGTTTCGTCTGTTGATGGCCGGCCCTCCGGCAGTTGCCCTGTTGAGCGTCGATCACTTGGCCGCGAAGAGGCGGTGTCAGGCTGAGAGGGTATTTCCTTGTGCAAGGACTGCCGGGATGAGGAAGTGGACAGGGGAGGATGATAGGGAGAGTTGTTCAGAGACATCTCCATAAGCCGAGGCTACATCATTCTGGGGAAGAGCTCGGGATAGGATGAGGTTCTGTATCGCGTGCGGAGAGCTTCTTATCGATAGCGCCACGTGACGATCGGACGAAAAGTAACAGCAGCGTGTAGTTCAACTTGTACCTAGGTACATGTAGTTATTAAATGACTTTTATGTTGGTAAATGTATTATCTCCTAAGGTATCGCCTTTATTCTCCATTTTCGAAAATGATAGAATGGTACTTAGTGGGTTGATTGGGTATGATCTACATTGACCTATGTATGGCAAATATATACATCGACCTTTCGAACATCGAACACTACAGACAGAATGTTCCTAGGCAATTGTAACAACAATAACCTACACCGAAAAGTTAAACTACGCATGAACAATAGTCTTCGTAGTAGGAATAGCCTTGTGCTGTAAGAATGAAGTGTAAACTGAGATCCATTCCCACATTGACCAATTGATCAAAGTCTCTCCAACCATGGCATTAATTTGATGCTCAGTTGAGACTGAGGTCCCACCAACTCTTCCAATCAAAATTGGAATGCCCGATAAAAACACAAAGGGGTATCTCGAATTCGTCCGACAACGCCTTGATAACCATTGATGAGAAGGAGAAAAAAACACACAAATTATACCGTTATTCCTTGTCCTTCCATTCGAATTCTGGAGACAAGTTAGCTCGATATCACTCGGGCAATGTAGAGAAAGCATACTTTGTCGGCACATTGGACATAGTCCTTTGGAAGACTCCAGGTCAATCCAGGTCATCAAGCAATGCTGTTTTGAAAGGGTTGATCAGTCCAGTCCTAGCTTGAGATGTTCATTCCGTAGCCTTACCATGTGAAACGCGTGATTACATCTCCCTTGCACTATAATAGTCATCATAGTCAGTATTCAGCATGGAATTGGGAATAGGAAATGTCACCCACCAAGCGCGCAGTCGTCACCAGGGAATTTGCAGGTTGGACAAGTGCCATCAAACTGAACACGACAGATGCCACACACTTCATCCTCTGGAATATTCCAGTGCCATGTAGCAACGGCATTCCATTCTTTAATGGCGACCTTCATTGTGGAGTGGGATAGTGGATAGCCAAGCTGAAGAGGTGAAGAGAGGGAAAACCATCGGTCAACACCCGACGCTTATCTCTTATCGACCTTATCACATGTTCTCCGCACCATGGACCTCCACATATGCCGCCATAACACGCAATAGTACTCCTCTTATTGCTCTTCCCTGCCCTTCCGCTTCCTCTTACTCGCTGGCCTGACTTGCATTTCGCATATCTACCTAAGCTTTTGCTACCTCGTTATGTAAATTGGTCTTTAAAAGGCTCCTTTTCTCTCTCCCTCCACTATGGCTTTCGCAGCCAGATCTTTTGCTCCTGCTCGTCTCTTCCGCCCCAACATGTCCATCTCCACAGGGCTCCATACTCAGCGCAATGTTTCTTTTTCTTCGTATCTGGTGACACCAAAGCAGCTAAATGAAGCCCTCAAGAAGAACCCCACGACAAAAATCTCAACTTCCCCGCGGGTGATTCCCCTCTGTGCAGCATGGTTTATGCCGAACGACCCAGAAGGTCGCAAGGGAATTGACTCCTTCCGCAACTCACGCATCCCCCAGGCCCGATTCTTTGACCTTGATGCTATCAAAGATCAAGACTCACCCTATCCACACATGCTTCCCACTTGCGAGACCTTTGCTGAGGCCATGAGTGAGCTGGGGATCCGTCGCGATGACTCGGTGGTGGTTTACGACACTGCCGACGTGGGAATATTCAGCGCACCCCGTGTAGGCTGGACGCTGCGCGTATTTGGTCATGCTAATGTGCACATCCTCAACAACTATCGTCTCTGGGTCAAAGAAGGTCTTCCGACTGAGAGCGGCGAGCCAGCAGTAGTGGAGAAGTCCAAGTACTCTGTTCCAACATACGACTCGCGACTAGTGATCTCCTTCCGGGAGATGAAAGAGTTGGCATTTGACTATGGCAAAGAAGGTGCAGAGGAAATAGAGATCCTAGATGCACGGTCCTATGGTCGCTGGGCTGGAACCGACCCCGAGCCGCGCCCTGGCCTGTCATCGGGCCATATCCCTGGCTCCAAGAGCCTGCCCTTCCAAGAACTGCTGGACCCTGAAACAAAAGCCTATCTCCCTGCTGAAGACCTGCGAAAGGTCTTTGAGGCCCACAAGGTGGATCCAAACCAAACAATCATCAGCTCGTGCGGTACTGGCGTGACTGCCTCCATCATTGAGACAGCCCTGAGTGAGGCGGAATATGGTGACCCAAACCTGCGTCGGGTATATGACGGCAGTTGGACGTAAGTATATAAAAGTTTTCCCTGTAATTCAAATGTTGCTACTAGTACTAATATGAACATCGAAACTAGTGAGTGGGCGCAACGAGTTAAGGAATCGGATGGCCTCATCAAGAAGGTGAAGTCATAGGCCGGTATGATGGCTCTGGAACCCTTTTCTTCACGAACATGATCGTTTTTCTTTCTCTTTCTTTCTCTTTACTCTTAGACTGTATCCCTCTTCGATATATAGAAACCCTCTCCCTTTAAATTCGGGCTTGTTCCTGAAGCCCGCTTAGTCATCATATTTCCATCTCTGCCCATCGCATCATTTCTTAAGGTGTGTTCTTTGGCCCCAAGCAGATTGTATTGTTACAAAGATGCTGCAGATGGAAACATCCTGTCAACTGGATTCTCATCGTGAGTGAAAATAATCCCGGCTTTATCAACCGACATCCCACTCCTCCCTCTTCCCCCCCACATTCCCAGGTCCCTCCATCACCGAACCTCCTTCCTCAGCTCTAGGCCCGTGCTGACCGGCCCTGATTCAGTCGCGGTTGTCTACATTTCTAGTCTTCCGATATAGGGCGGTCTTTGACCTGTATCTCTCACTCACTACGAATACACGAATACAATCGTTCAATATCTGCCATGTCGACCGGACGCAAGGTCTTCCGATGTGCCGTGGACGAGACGGCCTTGTCCACCAATATTAGCGAAATCAAGAAATGGACCACTAATGGCGCTATCGATCTCGTGGTTCCTCTTTACAGTGAGTATCCGGATGTTGAGGATACTTTGATTGCCTTATTTCAGCGCGCCTGCCGATCTAACCATTGTTCTCTGATTAGCACTTGAACGACTCCATGCGCTGAAGCGAGCGGGATCACAGGTCGCCATCAACGCCCGCGAAGCAGTTCGCTTTCTTGACCGGGTCACTTCCGGCAAAGATCACATCGCCGCCGACCGAGTTGTCCTCCAGGGTCCCATGGAGCAATACGAGCGCTGGGAGGAGGCCGAGAAATTCTTCCTGCCGGAGTTCGAAGAGGAGCCCGAGGTAGTTGACGAGGCACTTAGCAATAAAGAGCCAGCGACTGAACCCAGCGCCGAGGATACTTTGACCAAGGACGAGTCGGATGATCTGTCGCAGATGCTTTTGTCCAAGCTGAACTTCAAGAAGGACCCAGAGGCTGTGTCGATCACCTCCGTCGGCACCCCTAGCGGACCTGGATCGCGAACATCCTCTCGCAGCTCCCGTACCAGCCCCGAGTGCGCCCAGCATGAGTCCAGCAATGGAACAGCCAAGAATAACAAAACAAAGAGCAAGCCTTCTACCCACCAGCGCACCATCTCCGGATCCGTCATCCCGACCGCGCCGCCCGCTCTGCGCCCATTGCTGAGCGCCCTGCTCTGGCGGTTGCATACCGGCCCCGATGCCGAGAACTCGACCAAGACCTGCATTCTGATCTCCAATGACCGTGCAACCCAGGTGTGGGCTCAAAAGTTTGGCATTGGTGTCAAGAATATTCTGCAGCTACGCACCGCTATCCAGTACGAGGAGCGCGAGTACAAAAACCGCTGCAAATATGTGGAAAAGACTCAGACCCAACCCGCTGAGCCGAAGACCTTATTGTCCTACGAGGAAGAGAGCGACGAGGATGAGCTAGTGTTCGTCCCCCGCGGTCGTGGAAAAGGAAATCCCCGAGGTGCCTCGCGTGGTGGGGGTCAGCGAAAGGCTGCTCCGAAGGCTGCCGCGAAGGCTGCGCCACCTCCTGTTGAGCCTGCTATCACCGTGGAAGTTCCTACCAAGCCCATCGACCCGGACTCTTTCAGCCGGTCTCTGGGTGGTGCAACCAAGCCGCACACTGTAGACTTGAGCACCCAGCAGGCTGCCGCCGGCGCCACCGGTGCCCCCCGCGGTAATGCTGGAGCCTCTCGCCGCTCATCTAATGGTCGTCGTGGTGGATCCTCGCGCGGTGCACGGGGCAATGGTCGTGGCCGCGGTAAGCTCTGGGTTCCTTGATTAACACGAGCAGTACGGTCTACTCCACGTCATCTCTTGATGATAGTAGACCGGAGTGTTTTGTGAACCAATGCATCCAGAACCGGGTAGGGGTGTCTCTTTTCTCTTTGCTGGACTGCAATAACTCCCCCCCAATGTGGGGAATCTGGATCTAGTGATCTGTCTTACTGTGATTGCCTGCAGAGTGTGTCTTTTCCCTCTTCCCCCGGCATAAACCATCCCAGAACCCCGGCATGATCGGATCTCGGACACGAAAGGACATGAATCCCATGGTGGATCCAACCCGCGGCTGTGATGAGCTGCTTGGATATGTCTACTTCGGAAAACCTGTGCCCCCCTTTCCCCCCCTTTTTCACCCTTTTCTTAGGAGACGGAGATGGGAGATCGTCAAATTGCGGAGACGTTGAGACGGTTGCTTTTCTTTTCTTTTCTTTTTTTTTTTGCGCTGGGAGATGGTATGATAGTGGATTGTATCTTTTTTTTATTTTACGATCTACTAGTATCCCAATTCCAGATTATCCATATTATCCCAGTGAATTCAATTACTCTTCGACTTTTTTTTCCTGTTGTTGTAAGTAAGTAATTGTTCCTATGATGTCGATGTATAGACCGCCGCTTTCCCCGCGTGATTGTCCCACGGGACATCACTTGACTTTCGCCTTCACAGCATTTAAGTACTTCATTCCTCCCATTCCTCTCTACTGATCTCACCTCTTTACAACGCTTGGAACACTTTGAAATATCATTAATTGCTACAATGTCTTCCATCGAACAGTCCCTTCCCCCAACCAACGAACGTCGCAACTCGCTGGAGAAACACCTCCAAACCCGCCCAGAAATACAGGACCTCAAGAACCGCCACATCCTGCTGGACACCAATGTAGCTCCGTGGGTGTCTCCGGGAAATTTCCCAGTTTCTTAAGATATGATCGTTAACACAATCACAGAGCCCTTCAATCCGCCCGCCAGGAGCTCGACCGCCAGCGTGCTACAGACAGTCTGAAGAAGAACCTGGAGAAGCGGCCTGAGAAGGACGAGCTGATTGAGCGTTTGTTTCCCTTTCTTTTCTCCTTTTCATTCTAATTTGATATGTTCTCATTTTCTACTTTATTTTGTACCTGAGGCTGGTACCTGGGGTTCCTCTCAGTATACTAACAACCCGGCAAGGTAATATCCTCCCCGCAACCTCTGCCGCCCCCGCGTTACAGGCTCATGCCCGTGAACTCGAGAAGCATATGCTGGCCGATAACCTTGAACATAAGATACAAAATCGGCCACAGCCTGAAGAATTGATTTCACAGGGTATTCTCTCCGAGGATGAGAACCCCCGCTCGCCCGTTTGATTGTGGCCCTGTGGAGTTAACGTTGCCATGGCTTTGGCTCTTGGGGCTATGAGATATGGGTAACACGATCGTTTTATGAGGGCGTTTTTCTTCTTTTATTCTTTGGTTTTTACCTCTTTTTTTCCCTTTTCTTACACCCAAGTTCAATGTTCAATGGTGTTTCTACAGTTTACAGTCTTTACCCTTCTGAACTGGTGATGTCACTGTGACGCTACCAGTATAGCAATGTCAAATAAGCAAATACGCGATTTCTATAAGAAAAGGTAGAAATGAGTCACTAATGAGGGAGATTGGGGTATGGACATAGTAAAAGACTTGATCAAATTAAATCTAGTTCCTGGCAGATGGAAAAAGCCATGCAAACCCTACCGGACCCCCCGAATTATAACGGACTACACCAATGCACAGTGGTCATTCAAAAGCCATTGATCATTGCTGGATACCTCATGATATGTTTTTCTTTTTAGTAGGATGACACCTCCACCGCGGCCGACAGATCAGGTGTCCATCCACTCGGCCTCTCACTCCCACGAACGACAATCCCATACGCCGCCCGCTCAACCTTCTCCACACTATTCTGCATCACATCCAGCTTCTTCGCCATATCCCGGAACATGTAATGCCGGGGTGGCACACTGAGCGCCTCAAACCCTGCGCGCATAGCACGTAGATCAACCACAATGCCACCCTCTGATGAAGCGACCGTCGATTTCTCGCTTTCGCTTGCTGTGTTCTCGGTCGTCTGGATAGCAGTTGCGTTTCCAGAACTCAGTGACAAAACCGCAAAGCGCATCATCTCTCCTGTGAGATCGTATAGGCCCATTAGGTAGTCTTCTTCTGAAACGAGGATTTGCGGTGGGATGCGGGCGGAGCACTCGGCGTGAGTGATGAGCGTTTGTGTGCGTAGGTAGTGGTCGAAGGAGATGGCCTCGATGAATTCTTGGATTCCGGCGCTGATTTGGCGCTGGTATCGCCAGCCATTGATGCCTAGTTGCTCGGGGACGACAGCCTCGAACAGCTCGCGGATTTGGTCGAAGCGGGTTTGGTTTTCTTGGGCGATTTTGGGTGGGAGGGGTTGGTTCGTTGCGCGGACTCGTTGAAGGGCGAAGATACTAGATATCTCTCAGTTAGTGACGCTCTTCTTTAGTTGGAGGTGAAGGGGGGGGGGGGGGGGGGCATACATCTTCTTGCTTAAGGCGGTAATGTCGCGACTTTTCTTGATGATACGTTCACGGCGATCATGGTGCTCGTCCAGCTCGTCGCGGAAGTTCTCAAAGATTGAGAGGATTGAAGGAGCTGACTCTGCTTCTGCCATTGTATCTTTATTTATATCCTTAGGATTTAGCTCGAGTGGCTGGCCTTCCCAGTCGCGTTTGGTACCCATTAGCAAAAAGTTGGGAGGTTGTTAAGTTCAGATCTCCTCATCTCCCCGATAAGATATGAGATGATCTTCGGTTTCCAGGCCGTCTACATCGTCTCTATCTATTGACATTTACAAGAGTCACGTCCGGCATTTTTAAGTGCTTTTGCTCATTGAAATAATTATTTCCACTGCTATATAGTATATGTACTAGTTCATTCAACGGCTCATTCAAACAACTTCGTGAGATGTTTGCCCCAGGTACCGGTATTTCAGAGGCTCACTTCCAAGGCCAGTAACGATGACTGTCTGCTCATCGCCTGGGACAATGTCAATAGCGTTGTCTCCAAGCAGTACCCCCTCTTGCTCCTCAAACACAAGACACTTGACCGGCTTGCGGGCACTGATCACCAACACCGCCTCACCAGATGTCCCTGTCTGTTTTTTAACCTCGACCTGTCGCTCGGACAGATTGAGATACTTCAGTGGCTGTGGCCAGTCGACATCCCGTGCTACAACCTGATTGTTCACCCACAACCGGGCGGCGAGGACATGCGGTTCACGCTCGGCGATGTGGTCGATAACACCATCAGTGATGATATCGGTGGTGCCATTCGCAGTAATGGTGATGTTTTCGTGTACGATAGGAGCCCGAATATCGCGGCCTGTGTTGACAGATAGGAATCGCAGCTCGACACTTCCTTGGACGGTCTTTCGCTGATTGCTGGCAATCCAAAGCTCGTACTTGCTGGTCTTGGGTGGTTGGGCATGTGCCACGCTCCAGTCGTGGTGCTCACGTCGAACCCCGACAGCGATTGGGTTCATGACCCGCTTGACGGCGTAGTATGCGGGCTTCGGCTTGAGGAAGTAGTCCACGATGGCCCATGAGATTGTTGGCCAGCAGTCGTTCAGCTGCCAGAGCAGTGCGCCGCCGCAGTGTCGCTCGTCGCCCCATTGCCGGCGCCAGCCTCGGTAACCAAACATCATGGTCTCTGCTTGCACAACTTGAGTCAGGTAGATGTAGGTCTAGAGATGTTAGCGTGTATCGATGGTCATCATGATGGTAGTCATACCTCGAGGTCTGTGGCGGTCCGTAGATTCTCCACGAGGTACGTCGCCAGTCTTCGTTCATGACCGTCGGCCTTGTTATGGAAGTCGATCACATGGGATTGGGGGAACTTGTCTTCCGGGTTCTCGACAAAGTAGTCAATAGTAGAGATGTGGGGGAATGCCTCCATTCCAAACTCGCTGTTGAACCGGCCGCCGAGAGTATCGAAGATTTGATATTTTTCTTGCGTTCCATGCCACACTATTCTGGTGATTAGCGCAATAACTCCGAGTGTGTTGGGGAATAAATACCGTTCCACTGGTGCATATCACCAACAGTGGCATCTGACGATATCTTGCCATCTCCCCATGGACTTCCAGGGTGGTAGAACGTGCCGGGTGAGTATTCAGCCACCACATCTGGGAGCAGCTTCTCATAAATGTATCGTGCCGGGAAATCTGTTTTCAGCCAGCTCTCCGGGTCTTTGTCCTCGTAGTTGTAGGTCAAGCCTTCAGACTCTGCAACCTGATAATCCTCATTGTTACCCGCATAGAGCACAATCGAAGGATGATGGCGCATACGCTCCAAATTGTAGATTGTCTCTTGACGGACAGACTCAAGCATCTTGGGCCATGTGGGATAATTGCCACATCCAAACATGAAGTCTTGCCAGACCAGCACTCCCAATTCGTCACAAGCCTCATAGAAGGAGTCATCTTCATAAATACCACCACCCCAGACACTTGCTCAACGTCAGCTAAATCCACGCAAATCCTAGACCAAAAAGACCCCCCCCCCAAACTTACCGAATCATCACTTGTCTGCCAGCCACCATAAGTTCAATCCACTTGCGGTATCGCTCGGCACTGATAGCAGGGAGCAGACTGTCCGCCGGAATCCAACATGAACCGCCGCAGAAGATGTCCATCCCATTAATTCGGAAGAAAAAGGATTTGCCATGCTTGTCCGGTTGTTGAACTACCTCGGCGGTCCGGATACCGAACTTCTTAGTTGCCCGGTCAACCTGTTCACCATTGCGAAGGAGCGACACCGATACGTCGTAAAGAGTCTGCTCGCCATATCCATGGGGCCACCACAGATCCGGCTTGTCGACTGAGAATGTTACTTGAGCGGTCTTCCCAGACACGGGGATAGTCTTGCTTGCAATCTCGTTCCCTTTTAAGCCTAAGCTAAACTGGGCCGTATATTCCCCATCCCCGACGCTCTCCACATCGATAACGGCCGTCACGTCAGCTGTCTGGTAGTCTGCAGAGAGCTGGGTTTGGGGCCACAGATTTGCTACGCGGGCCTGATACACCTCGAATCGAACGGCGCGCCAGATGCCCGCAGTCATCAACACTGGACCCCAGTCCCAGCCCCAGTGGTATTGGGCTTTCCGCACGGCCATTCGCGATGGATCGCCGTTGAATCCGACCCATTTGTGTGTTGTATCCTGGACTCGGAGCTCGCGCGCTTTGATGAGTGCACAGTCGAACTCAATCTCGAGTGTGTGTTCGCCCTCTGCTTCCAATGCTTTGGTTACGTCCACCCGGTGACCCAGGAACATGTTATCACTCTCCAGGATCACTTGTCCATCCAGTTTGACCTTGGCAAATGTATCGAGACCGTCGAAGACCAGGATAATTGAAGAGCCGGCGGGGGCGGATGGCTTCTCCACCACATTTCGGTAGACCCATGACTTCTCGTTGACCCAGCGGGCATCCAATTCTTTGAACCCAATATAAGGATCATCTAGCCTATTGGGAGAATACTGTTAGATTTGAAACATTTGGTCTGGGGGAAACAAAAGAGCTCACTTGTTGTTAGCAATGAGATCCTGCTGTACTACGGATGGGACCGTAGCTACTGGCAGCCATTCATCTGTATCCCGGTCCTTGAAGGACCAGCCAGAAGACAGGGAGTGCACGAGCTTAGCCATTTTGAAAAGCAATTGGCAATATGAAGAAAGTAGCCCTTGTCTGCCCCGGATTTATACATTGCTGGGGAACGACTCGTCCTTATCGATAAGCCCGGAGAACCCCTTTCCCTTTTTGGAAAGATGAAACTGGCCGTGTTCGAAAAGGACTAGTGTGACACATGACACTGTATTTTTGCAACTTATATTCTTCAAATACAATAAAACAACAGGAATTTGCAACTCTACAAAATTACAGCGGAGTCTCCCCACTATTTAGCAATGTCCTGGAATCCGCTGTGGTTGGTATATCTCGAGATTTATCCGGGAGCTTTGTTAGCCACGGCAAAGGTTCCGTCAAGCTCAAAATGCCATGCATTCCTGATGCCTGGCTTCCTTTTCCATGAGTTTCTGCTATCGTGAACTTAGCGACTCGCTGGACTGATGGACATGTACGGAGTATATCATATGCTCCCCCCCACCCCCTCTTATGCAGGCGGCTTCTTTCGCAGGCAGCTTCTTTCGGGCATTGATGGCCTACGCATTTGATTTATTATTACACTTATTGCAAATTACCGGTAGTATGCATGAGTGGTCACAAGTCACAACCGGACCAATGACCGTTGAACGTTGGCAGACAGTGGGTGTCCTTCATCCTCCTGCATCCTTCGGCATATTTTCATTATTCCACAGGCTTGGCATGTCCCATGATCACTTTCCTAGAGATCAATGGTCAGAGTGCGGAGTTTTGCAGAGTGCTTGAAATTCACTTTGCGCAGTTTGTCTCTCTTGATTTCTTTTCTCCCTTGAGAATAAGAGAAAATAAGGCGGGAACTCCTAACTGCCCCATGTCCCCATCTCGGGCCCTTGACTAGAAAGAGACATTGGCGCGAAATTATCTTGGCATCGGACCCCCACCGGCAAGTTGCGCCATACAATTTAGGCACGGCCCCTCCTGATACACAGGGTAAGCATAAGTGGACATGAGCACCAGCCCCTTGATTCGTGAAAATCCCTCATTCTAGGTGCCAGGCGTCGGGCTGAGAGCCATTATGGTATACTCCGTACGGAGGACACGGAGGATAGTCATAAAAATGAGAAAGTTTGACACTTTTGATTGGTGAAACAGGTTGAAATATCCGGTCAAAGCGAAAATTGGCTGGTACTGGACCACTGGACCACTGAACTACTGAACTACTGGACTCCCGGACTTGATCTCCTCATGCAAGAACGGACATGCACAGTGATCTTCCCCATATGATCGTGCAGTCCTGCAGGGCTCATGATTTCGCCAAAGTGAGTCTGGGGAAATTGCCCCTCACTTTGGGGAACCCATGCCACATCATGGTCAAGTACCCTGCCATGCACCTTCGGTGGCGTGTGAACAACTGGAAGCGAGATTGGAAATTTCCCGTGAATGGCAGACATCTGCACCCCTGTTCATGCTGGCGTGGCAATTCCCGGCTGAAACATTAACTGGGGACTGGAAACCCTAGTTGACCCTATACAGTGTCCCCTGTTGATCTTATATGCCGGGAGTTACTAATGTGGGAATCTTAATGTCAACCCGGAGGCTGAAGGGCCTTCTGTTTTCTTTCGCTAATAGATCTGAGAGAGAGTGTGTGTTCGTTTTCCCGCCAAGGAATAGTCCAAAGTCGTGGAGATCAGCCTATAATAATCCTAATATACTCGACCAATCACTATAACCCGACTGAGCCCGGACTGGCAAAAGAAAAAAGCCTTGGAAGTTCGAATTCACCAAAATGCGGGGAGATTAAGCGGATCAGCCTATTTGTTTCTTTTTCCGTTTTAGTCTGCTTTTCCCCTTTTAATCTTCTGCTTTTTTATTTTTCTCTCTTACATGACTTGCCACCTTTCAGCAATGTGAAGCATCAACTGTCTCATCAACATCCATAGGACATCATTCTACACATGTTACCCACTCAGTGACCACATGGTGGTCGTGAATTTTATACCCTTTAATCATCAACAATGTTCCATACATTCGACGGGTTTGAGAACCCTACGACAGCAACCCCTGCCCGCAACCGGTCTACGAGTGAAAGACGGGAATCCATTAGTCGCCGGGTGACAACCTTGCGCGCTTGTACATCTTGTCGCCATCGCAAGATCAAGTGTGATGGCGAGAAGCCATGTGAGGCATGTAGGTGGTATAAGAAGTCAGACCAGTGTCACTATTCAGACCCGCGGCCGTCGCGGAGGTGAGTCATTTGCTCATTCTCTTCTAACGCCAACCATCTGACCAGTCTATGCTATATAGACATGTAGAAAAACTGTCCACAACTCTGGAAGAGTATCGAAGTATCCTGGGAAAGTTATTCCCAAACTTCTCTCCAGAGTCTTTGGCAAATCTGCCACGGGAGAAACTCCTCGAGCTCACCACCGCCCCGTCGGGCTCTCACATGCAAGCACTTCCACATCATGCCGATTCCCCATCGACATCGGCTTCCCTGGAAGCACATGTCTCACCTTTGTCAAATGACGATGACAACCTCGAGGCTCTGCAAACTATGCCCGAGGAACTCCCGGATAGCCGTAATACTAGCTCCTCGGATCTAGTAGAGGGTGTCTCGGATGACGTTAATGGCCTGTCGCTGTCGGCTCGCCAGCCTTCATCTTACCTGGGTGTATCATCTATCCAGGCTGTGATTAAGGTCATTGTCTGGTTAGATCCAGGCTGTGCCTCGTACTTTTCGCGAACTCCCGGGAATGAACAGGAGAACGCGGTAGGATGGCCGCATCATGGGCCTACCACACCACCACAACCCCTTATTTCACTCTCAGAGATGCAAATGCTCGATGCATATTTTCTCTATTTCCAAGCCTTCGCTCCTATGATCGATGAGCGCTCCTTCCGCGAGGCTTACTGTGCCGGTAGTCGGAAAGATGATCATTGGCTTGCTCTGCTGAACATCGTTCTTGCTCTCGGTTGCATTGCGGCTACAGGACACGATGATGTAACACACCAGACATACTTCTTGCGATGCAAGGGCCACCTAACTCTGAGTTCCTTGGGAAGCTCCCATATCGAGACTATTCAGGCGCTGGGCCTATTGGGCGGCTGGTATTGCCACTATATCAGTCAACCGAATCTGGCGTACTCCATTTTGGGTGCTGCGTTGCGTATGGCGACTGCTCTGGGACTGCACAAGGAGTTTGCGGAGACTCGTCAAATACCGAGTCCGGCGAAACTAGCCTCCATGGATCTCAAGCGCCGCGTCTGGTGGTCTTTGTTCTGCATGGATACCTGGGCCGGCATGACACTAGGCCGGCCTAGTATGGGTCGGATGGGTTCCAACATTACAGTCAAACCTCCCCTTTGTCGAGACAAGGTAGGTCATGTTCCTTTTTAAGAAAGAATGATCGTTTGACTAATGACCCTCTAATAGGGAAACGTCCTCGAGATTCTCCCCTTAGTAGAAAATATTCGCTTCGCCAAGATCGCAACCCAAGTCCAAGAGTCCCTCGCCGCAGCACCGCTAGTCAAGCACCAAGAAATGTCCCACGCAGATGCACAGCTCCTCGAGTGGTGGGACAACCTCCCCTCCGTCCTGAAAGACCACGAGCCCTGCTCAGAATCAATAAACACCGTCCGCACAGTCATGCGCTGGCGCTACTACAACCAGCGCATCCTCCTGTACCGACCAACACTGCTCAGCTACGCCATGCGCCGCGTGCCTTATATCGCACTGCGATCCGAGGAGCGCACCGCGATTGAAAAATGTCGCGAAGTCGCAGAGGAATCTATTCGGAATATCGCTGCTACCGCGCAGCTCAATCAGCTGTGCGGATGGAATGCTGTCTGGTGGACCTTCCAGGCTTCTCTGGTTCCCTTGGTGGGATTGTTCCTCAACGATCCAACGGCAAATGACCCTCGCGCGTCCGTTGAGTCCTGTCAGGCGCAGGTGGAAATGGCTATGATGACCCTCGCCCGTATGCTGTCCTTTGGCCATACGGCGAAGCGGTCGCTGGATGCTATCTCGCGTATCTACGAGGCCAGCAAGCGGGGGCAGGACCTCACTGATCTTGATTCTTCCGCTAGTATCCTTAGTGACTCTTATCCCGCTGGTCGGGATATGCCATTCATGTTTCCACCGCCTGAACCGGGTCGTGGTAACATGACTATGGGCGAGAATGGGTTCCTTGACCCTCTCGCTACTACCCCGTTCACGGATGATTCTGGGGGTCAGTATCTCTGGGAGTATCTGAGCTGGAGTGACAACAACTTGTGGCCGGGGATAGTCACTGATACTGATGGGAGAAACGATGTGATGACGTTGTTGACTGCCGATCATGACAAAGGCCCAAAATTCGGAGAACAACCTGCGTATTTTGATCCCTTGCCGGATCCTGGGTACTTTGCAAATGGTGGAATTTATTACTGAACGCTTGTTCTCTTCTCTATTATTTTTGTTCCAAACTTTTCGATTCAGCATGTTAGCATAGGGCATATGTGGGAAATGAATTTATGACAGAACTTGACCTTTCATTTCAATGCTTCAAGTATATCAATGTACTGTAAGATTCCTTATTTTTCTCATATTTCTCAGATCCCACGATGCCTTCCACAGACCAGACATCAAGGTTCAATTCAGACAAAAAAAATTGTGATAAGAGGTATCGTCAACTCCCAATTTAAATTGTATCGTACATTCATAGTGCGGCATAATATTGAGCCAGCGAATCTATCATTGCGTCTCGTCGTTCGGGATTTTCGTCCTCAAAGATCTTTTGAACGTGTCTGTTGTGTTTCAGACTTGCAACCTGGCTATGCGCATCACCGTATCCAACTGGACCGTCCAACTGCACAGGGCCTCTCTTCCGTTTGTCATCGGAGCCTGATAATGTTTCACTCGAGCCCAGGTGAGCAAGTGAGTTTCTGAGAACATCGCCAATGCTCACGTTTGCCACCAGAGGGAGTGAACTGAGGACCTTTGTATAGTATGGGATCAGAGTGCCGTTGGATACAATTGATTTGGTCACAGCTGTCAGGCTCAGTGAGCCTCGCCTGATAGCTGGGCTCTGTGAGTTGAGAACTTCGGTGAGGTTGCCTATCATTGTACCGATGTCGATCACACCTCTCAACGGGAAAGTGTTGTTGCCTGGTCTAAGTGTGACGTCTTTGACCGTTGCTTTGCCGATGACTAGATCTGTGTTGCCGCTTTTGAGGTCGAGTGTGATAGTGCCAACTTCGAAGGTGAGGGCGGAGGGGTTTGGAAGTGTAATATTGGCAACGAGGTTGGATCCATCTCCCTCTGCCGGTAAGACGAATGTGCTGTTTGCGATGGAGAAGCCTGCAAACTTGTTCAAAGCTATTTCAGAGATTAACAAACCGTACACGGGTGGAAGACCATTGTAGCGAAGTGCTCACTTGGAATTGATACATCTTTATCCAATACAATGTGGTTTTTCAGGACCCCGAGATATCCAGTGGTCACTCCATATAGCGAGAGTGCTGTTTCCTTCCGGAAGACAGCTTGGCTCACAAAGGTTTCCCAGGAAGTCATGTTGAGAATTGGTGTCAACTGGTCGGTGACTCCGAGTGAATAATTCCCCTTGATAGTTTGGCCGGGGATCTCAATTCCCGCATATGCATGTTTATGGCTGGCGGAGCGCACAAATGCGTAGAAGACAACTGGGTCGAGTCGAACGCCCATTGCAAGCTTCAAGTTTACCTTTGCTTCTAGTGTCATCCGTACTGTATCTGCTGTTGGGTGCATCACTTCGGCATTAACGATTCGCAGATCCGATTTATTGACAACTAGTTGAGCGATGGCAGGAATCGCGACCAGAAAGCTTGGTTGGTAGAGTTAGTCTGATGATAAGCAGGAGAATAAGCAAAAGAGCACCTTGACTTACAAAACGGGTAAGAAAATAGCCAAGAATATCACATTAGCGATGAGGTAGATGCACCAGAATCGCCTGCAATGCCGGCGGAATCTATTCTTTTTCGGGGTCGAGTTCACTGATCTGATCTTCTCCAGCCTTTCAGTCTCACCAGGCTCTGGCTTGAGAGCCCCTCGAGTGCCCCCGATAATATAATTTCCTATGCCTAGTGCCATGATAAGGTCTGTTCAATGGAGAGAAGAATGCACAAGATCTATCTATATAATCCCCAAAACCTTATGAAATTATCATATGTCCATGAAAAGATACCGCGGACCGGGGCGACAATGAACTTTATAATATAGCTTCGTTTCCTTTGCGGGGTGATCGCCATCTACTTGTGATATTGTACGGTGGTATGTAAGGTACGTAGACAAGGAAGATGAACCTGAAGTACGTCTCTGCCTAATAAACTGTGATCTCTGTCAAGACTAGCTAGGTTTGAATTGAAAGATTCATAACTTGTCTGTCATATTGCTTTCGTTATAAGAGTAGACCACATAATTTGACGGCATGTAACCTATGAGATCAAGTTGTCCCAATTTAGCCGGCCAAATTCCAAATGCAGACAATGGCTTCCTACCCAAGCGGTTCAAGTGATATAAGTCCGAGGTATAATAATGTATTTTACTTGGCAGGGAGTGTGCTTGATATCTTGATTACGCTGCATATGCCTTGCGTTAATGGTCTCGTTCAGAGTGCCTCGGTGTGGTTTGTGGCTATCATCTTACTTTGCTCAAGCCATTAGGGGAATACCAGGTATTACTTGTCTGGGGGTAAACCTTCTTCCAAATGATCTAGTAAGCATGATCGTTGACTTGTTTGAAGGATTTAAACTAATGTGACGAATTCCCAGTGTTTTCTCGACCGGATATGTGCTATCGCTTCCGACTGTTGCATGTAAGAGCACTGGGCTGGCTAGGATTCAAGGGCTATCAGGCTGAATCCGAGGAGGATGCTTTTCCTGATATCCATCAATTCGCAAGTTGGGCGTTTGGGCCGGATGGTCTGCCAAGCCTACAGGTTCTTTGTTATGGGTTCTTTGTTATGGTGACTTTTCTTACCAAGGGCGTTCACCATACACTACGTTCGGCGTATCTAAATAATTAGACTTTTAGAATTCGAATATGTCGAATTCCCGGGTATCTGACAGAGCATATAGCGTGGTCACAAAGGAGAGCGTCGCGGAGCAAGAGATTTTGCAAGTCAATGCCCGTTTCTCGGAGGCCTGTTCGCAGGATTCTTTATTGTATGAAGACGGTCACCCTTTCTGAACTTCGATGCCAGATCTACACCGATATAAATGAAGCATGCACGATAAACGTAGGACGCATGGTGAACCCACATATCACAATTAACTCGATAGCAACAGCAGTAATCATCTTGGTCACCCCCTCTTCTGATACAGATTCAGGAGACGCTCCATGATAGCGTTTCCCCTTAATCTATTCGTTGTTGCTGCTTCTACCACAGCTTCCGTGATCTTTATGGTGTTCCCCTTTCGATCCAGAAGGGTTTGAATAACACCTATGTCAAATCGTCTGATAATCTCAATCACTAGTTGCTCTGTAACCTCTACTTTGTCTCCTTTTTGACGCAACAGGAGTTCCATGATGGAGTTCGCACTTTTCCGATTTGCAACTGTTGCAGCCGTAGATGAGGGTGCTTTGCAGATTTCCGTGACATCCCAATTTTGACGCAGGTATAGTGCTTCAACAGCATTCCTACTTTGCCAGTTTGCTGCCACTAGTTCCACCACGTCTCTGGTTACCTGGATCTCAACCCCCGCACGATCCAAAAGGGCTTCAACAACATTTTCGTCGAAACTTTGCAGGATCTCGATAACCAGCTGCTCGTCCATTTCCACCTTGACTTCCTTCTGATGCAACAGAAGCATCATGATGGCATTTCCACTTTGCCAATTTGCCGCCGCCGCTCTCACTATGGCAGTGGTGATATTCACTTTGTCTGCCCTTTGGCTTAGGAGAGTTTGAACAACAACTGTGTTGAATCTTTGGATGATTTCAGCCACCACCTCTCCGGTTATCTCCACATCTTCTCTTCGATTTAACAGACGTGTGATTACGTCGATTCCTGCTTTATTCATAGCGGCCGCTTGAACCACGGCTTGCGTGATCTTCACCTCGTGTCCTCTTTCATCCAGGAGAAGTGTCATAATATCAGCTCCACTCGATCCGTGCCCTGCAGCTGCTTGGACTATGCCCGAGGTGATCTTTACTTCATCCCCTCTTCGATCCAAGAGGCTTCGTATCATACCGATGTTGAAGGTTCGGACGATTTCAATTATCACCTGCTCGGTAATTTTAACATCCTCTTTTCGATCCAATATAATTATCATGATGTCATTTCCTTTTTGTGAATTCGCTGCGGCAGCTCGGACAACGCCTGTCGTTATCTTTACCTCGTCGCCTCTTCGATCCAGAAGAAGTGTCATGATGACATCGCCACTTGATCTATTGGTTGCGACTGCTCGCACCACATCCTCGGTGATCATAACGTATCCTCCTTTTCGATCCAAGAGAAGCGTGATGATAGCCTGTCCATATGACTCATTCGCTGCGGCTGCTTGTACTGCCTTTTCGGTGATCCTAACCCCTTTTTCCAAGAGAATCTCTGTCAATCGGTCTCCACTCTCCTGGCTTGCTGCAGCCAATTCTATCATTTCATCCGTGATGATTGTGTTTGATTCCTTGAGTAAGAATTCGACGACATGTACCAAATCAAACTTTATTGCCCAAAATAATGACGGCTTTGGGGGGTTACCGATCCAAGTCAATGACTCAAAGTCCAGCCTCTGTAAAGGCTCCCAACGACTATGGTGAAACCAAACAGAAGATGATCCATTGCCCACTTCGCAAAGGTGTAATACCTTTCTGATCCAACCGATTCCTAATCCATCTCCATGAAGGCCGTTTGGTCCTATTGCATTTCGCACATGGAGTGCCCAATGATTTGCTGAATACTTCAGGAATGCGTGTGCCTGTCTCCATTCTATCCGAGAAAACCGATGAAGGCCTTCCTGGAATTCCTCGAGAAGAAGATAGGAAATGCACGCCTTCGCAAGAGTTAGGTGCGCATGGCGGATATCCAATGAACTTTTCCATCCTCGTGGCTGCTGGAGCTCGTGTTCCTTTGTGAGCAGAAACTCTCGAGCTGTCTGGTGAATGAGGTAGATTCGTTCGTCTTGTATTCTGACAAACAAGCCACACGTATCCCGAATCCAATCCTTTCTGGCCTCGGACCCTTCAAGGTCTAAATCACTGCATGATCTTGAATCGATTTGGACTTCTAAGACCACATCCATTTCATCCAATCCCAACGGGCGTTTAGCAGCCACAATTATCTCTAACAGCCTTTTCGCATTCTGCTCGTTTCTTTTCTTGCATTTCTTAAGTATTTTGTCATATGCTTCCTCAACTGTTGCTGGCAAAACAGAGATTGCTCGAAGTAATTTCTTTTCTGTTCTCCCAGGCTCTCGTTTGATTTCCTCCAGTACCAAGTGTAACCAGAGGTATGTTGTATGAGTAACATTCGAAAGACGGTGCTTCAGGGCGGCTCGAACATTGTCGCTAAAGTAATCCATCTCTTCAATCTTCGCATCAATAACCACGCGTATCTCATCACTGATTGCTTTCCACTCTTCCTCTCCCGCAATTCGGATAGTTGGAAACCGTTTGCTTAGATCGCGGAATTCTAGTTCAATGTCTCGATATGGACGACCAGTGACAAGAAACTTCAGCTTAGTCTCGGCGCCAACACTTTCTCGAGAAGATATGTAGAAGTCCTTCAGCTCTTTGATGAAATATTCTCGATCCGGCTGTTGGCATTCATCGATGGCATCCAGTATGCAGATCATGTTTGCACTGCTCGCATCATTTGTTGCAGATAACAACAACTGCCATAGCGCATGAAAATCGGATTTCAGGCCGTCCCCATGTAGTTCCACTGCTTTAATAGCGTATCTCTCAAACAGTTCCATTTTAGCACAGAATATCTGATGCAAGAGTGCGCATATTGCTGTTGCAGTATTATTTTGCTCCTCGTTGTCTTTGAAAAAGAAGTAGCAGACTGTTGCGGATCCGTCATCGAGGAGTCGTTCGTCAATCAAAGCCCTTGCGAGCACGGATTTTCCACATCCTGGGTCTGCCGAAAGCCATAAGAGATCGTTGTGGTCGCTGTCTCTCCAGTTGCAAAAAGTGGAATGAGCTAAGAACCAGTTGCAAGTGTTTCTGACCCGAGAAGGATTCAAGTTCTTGTGGCGTTGGTAGGCTGAAGTTTTGAAGAAATTAGGCTTTATATCTGTAATTTATGTTAGCTTTGACCTCGTAATTATTGCCCTACTCAAGAATATTTGGGTTGCGAAGGAAATACCAACCTAAACGACGGCTCCCCACATTGATCGGGCCATTATTGATCCCCACCTGGACCCCAGAGTTAAAGTCACCAAACGACATAATCAATCCGACGCGCGATATGCAGGGCTCTTAGCAGAGGGAAGTAAGGTACAAAATTGAACAGAGGGGAAGCCAGAGCCTCACCATCGGGTGAGTTGGCCACGCTAGTGTTAGTATTGGCTCACAGCGAAGTGGATCATACGAGTGCACCAGTGGAAATCACAACAGGTCTGTGTTGCTGCATAACGTATTTCACTACCGAGCTGGACATACCCCCGAGCTGGACACCCCAGAACACCATAGTAAATGCGATAAATTACAACACAGTATCACAACAACATTAGGCTATAGGGACTTTCCCTTAAGAACTAATGCTTTTTAGGTGCTATCTAGTCTCTAAGAGGAGTTTAAAAAATTTCTATGAACTAGTAATTGAGATATATATAATTCAGACCCTCAGTAACGTAATTTTCGATACTATAACAATATAGGTTATAGGATTCTTTAAAATCGCTATATAGTGTTCAAAAACGTTATCAATAGCTATTGGCAAATAGCAAAAAAAAAAAAAAAAGACGTGGTCGTTGAGTTATCAGCGTAGAATATATCGTATTTACTATGGTGTTCTAGGGTGTCCAGCTCGGGGGTATGTCCAGCTCGGTAGTGAAATACGTTAGATGGCCCCTAACTAACTATATAGTTATACAAATTCTCAATTTATTTCTAAAGCTCGTTTATATCTATAATGAATGTTATATTGAACGTCCTCCCTTGTCCCAACTGCTTCCGATTATATAGGATTGTGTACCCTACTCCTATTCTTTACGCTAAATTGACAGAAAGCTCGTGTACGAACAATGTATGGTATAGATGACCAATGTTCATAACTCTAAAATGACAAAACCCGCTATTTCAACAATCTGTGCGGACATTGATGACGAACTGTAATATGTACTTTTGTATGGTATGCCTGGTACCCAATGTCATATGAATGATGTTTCCAGTATAATACCTGGTTTCTACCATGTATTCGGACTTGGTATTCGACATAAATTCCTATTTGAATCCGGTCTATACGAATAGAACGTCGGGGCGGATATTAGAGCAAACTAAATAAGGCCGATAAGATCGCCGAGTAGGGTTGCTTAAGTGTAATAAGTAATTGTAGAATGAGGTTATTGAGAGAATCACAAACATTTTTCAGTTCTTCAACTATAGCAGCTAGGTAACATTCCAAAAGAAGCGTTCTCGCATTCAACCTACCGATCTTGACCTCACCACTGAGATTCATGAGGACGCTTGCACTATCATCCTTGTTGGGTAGGTATCCTGCCCGAAGGCTATTTTGCTCGCTATGCCGAACCCGCCTTTATATATCCATATATCCGCATCCAAGCAATTAATTCTTTTTATTTCCATTCTCCCATATACCATGTATTCACCAGCGACGGCGGTCTTCGGAACCAATTCAGGCCGCGATCGGTCTTCGCGCCCCGAAAAGACCGAAGGTGCATCCACTCGACAATAGGTTCGCCGAGATATTGCAACTACGAACGGTCATAGTCTGTTCTAAGCCTTTGGAGGGATTTGTATAAATTGGAGCCCAGGTTGATAGTTCAGATTAAAACTCACTTCCTTCAAGACTTTGCATTCTCTATTACCAGCCACTTAGCTTGTTCTCACATCCGCTCACCATGTTGCTAGAATTGGCCCCTGCGGAAACCATCTTTCAGTCCTCGAAGAGGCCAGAGGCGCCTGGAACAGGGTACGGTGGCTTTCACCCAACCAGTATAGTTCTACCAGAAGGTCACTGCCGAACCCCAGAATGCAGGCCACTTCCAATAGCTCTTATCTGGGATCGGGATGTTCCACTCCGTATGCGCGACGGTGTTCAGATTCGAGTGGATATATTTCGGCCTGAAGAAGCTGTGGCTCAGTTGCCAACTTTGATGGCGTGGAGTCCCTATGGTAAAACCGGGGCTGGTGGGCTTTTATTCTTGGATATTCGTAAATTTGGCCTCTGCTAACTTTTTGAAGGAGTAATCAGCCTGGATATGATTCCTCATCGCGCAGGGATTCCAAAATGCAAGCTATCCGGGTACGAGAAATGGGAGGCCCCTGACCCAGCAGAGTGGTGTGCAAAGGGGTATGCAGTGGTGAACGTTGATGCCCGTGGCGTTTTTGATTCTGAGGGAGACATTAGGTATGTCCATATACTGGGGCCCATTTTCAACAGAGGTTTGATTCAAACTAATGGCATGCAGATGGCTGGGAACCGGAGAAGGCCAGGATGGTCATGATGCCATTGAAGAGGTTGCTAAGCTACCTTGGTCTAATGGACGGGTTGCACTCGCTGGTAACTCCTGGCTTGCAATGGCTCAGTGGTTTATTGCAGCCGAAAACCCACCTCATCTCACATGCATTGCCCCTCTGGAAGGAGCAAGTGACTTCTATCGGGAAACTTTGTGCCGGGGAGGAGTTCCCTTTAAGCCTTTCTGGGATATGTTACGCACATGCCTGGTTGGACGCAACCGTGTCGAAGACCCTGTCGCGATGATTGAGAAGTACCCTAACTGGCATGCTTATTGGGAAGACAAAAGAGCACGGCTAGACAAGATATCAATTCCTGCCTATATCTTGGCTAGCTACTCGACAATGATCCATACCGAAGGATCCTTTCGCGGGTTTGAAGACATTGCGTCTAAAGATAAATGGCTCACTGTGCATGCCACCCAGGAGTGGTTTGATCTCTATTCACGGGAACGAATTGACGACCTCGCCTCCTTTTTTGATTGTTATATGAAAGACTGCAACAATGGCTGGAAGAACACTCCCAGGGTTCGGGCCTCGATACTTCCATTCAACAATGTCGCGATGGTCAATGTTCCTTTCTCTGCCTGGCCTCCTGTGAAAACGGAGTATCACAAACTATATTTGCAGTCTTTCAACACCTTGTCCACGGAGTACGCAAACTCAAAGTCAGGAGTCGCACACTACCCAGCTGACCAACCTGGTACCCAGGGAGGAGATGACTCCGGTCAACTGTCATTCTCATACAAATTCGCGTCGCGTAAGATGCTTTTGGGGTATTCGAAGGCTGTTCTCTTTATGTCGGCCGAGCAGGCTGATGACATGGATGTATTCGTGCAGCTTCGCAAGGCCGATAGACAGGGTGAGATTCTTGAGCACCTGAATATACCCCTCAAAGATATGGAGTTGTCGAGGGTGAATGAGGTGCAACAGATCAATCCGTTGAAATATCTTGGTCCCCCTGGAATTCTGAGGGCCAGTCACGCAGAGCTTGATCCTACCCTTTCTACGGATTTCCACCCTGTCTATACCCATCAAAACCCCCAAAAAATCACTCCGGGCCAGATCGTGAAGCTAGAAATCTCTATTTGGCCCACTGGAATCTTATTCGAGCCTGGTGAGAGCTTGGTTTTGAGGATTGGTGGCAACCCTCAAGTGTTGGCAGAGTTCTCTGCACTTCGGGGCAAATGGCTGTCTAATAACAATGGCACCAATTCTGTTCATTTTGGTGGAAAGTACCTTAGTTATATCTCCGTTCCATTTGTTTAGGTTTTTTGAGCCTATGTGAAGATCCTTTTCCCTGCTCAAGAATAGCCCTGTTAGAATGTGGCAATAGAGCTACAGAGTCCGAAACAAATACTATATATAACTTACCTATACCGTCGTTTTCTATTACTTTTAGTACCTCCCGAGCGCCGTGAGCGAGCTCGTTTATGGTGCTAAAGTGGTTACGTGGTTGTTTAGGCGCTCTTAAAAACTTAGTTTTAGGGGGTAAATCCGGTTTTCTTCCACCACCGGCGACAACCATCCTTCAATACCTACAAAAGTAGGACCAAAAGATAGAGCCGGAAGTTAGATAGATTATGAACAAATTTTGAGAGCCGTACGGCCTTTGGTTAGCGAGATATAACAAAAATTAGATCTGAGCAAAAAGAGCTGCGTTGTTCGGCGGGTATATTGCCCTCTTGATCGACCGTATTCTTGCCGACTAGTTATTGCAAACCAGCAACAGCCTACTTAAACACGTCTTATCTCCACTCGGTTTTACCAACAGCTCCGATACTTCTTCGAGCATAACCCGATCGGGTTGAAGGTCGCAAGGTTTACTTGAAAGGTTCTCTCTAGGTTCTAGGAGAGGTTCCTCAAGATTGAATTGAGGTGATCACAGCGGATGCTTTGTTTATAAAGCCAAAGATTGGGAATGAGAGATATTGTCTGTGAATTATTATAGCCGAGTGCAAAACCAGCTTCACTGTTCTGTACTTTTCTCTTGATTTTGGGCCCCACTGCTGAGACTCTAGTTTGAAGAATGAGTGCAGTTTAGTGAGGTATGATATGTCCTCTCTTCCTCACTGGCGTAGAACCTTATAGATCTAGTCACTGACTCAGCCATCTAATTGTGGCAAACCACAAACGCATTAGTTGTATAAGATCTAGAACACCGTGGAACTTGATGGCACATCCTATAAGTAGGAAAGGCGTATAAATTCTGTTTTTCTCCCAGGCCCTTCTTTTACAAAGATATTAGAAAATAGAGGGAAGGAATGACTAAAATCATTGACGCCTACTATAAGCAAAATCGTAGGAAAGAAATCCGCCCTGAAGCGTGTCCTAAGACAAGTAAGTCCCCATTAATCGCAAAACAGTTGGGCGGACAGTCAGGAGGAAGCCATAGTATAGTTTTGTCGTTCAGGCTTATCCATTGTCCTTGATCAATAGAAATCGCCAGATTCCTATAGGTTGGACTAGAAGCATGATATTCGTGCCCGAACTGAACATTGAGGGTGCCCGAGTTGGTGATTAGATATGAACCATCTTGAGAAAATTTGAGTTCGGTAACCATTCTCGTGGCCTTCAAGGTATGCTGTAGACCGCCCGTAGCCGTGTCCCAGAGCCGCACTGTCATGTCACCAGAGACGGACGCTAGCAGCCGGCCGTCGGGCGAGAAGGCCACCGACTGAACCGAGTGTGGATGGCTCTCGAGGGCCTGCTGTATACCGCCCGTCGCTATATCCCAGAGCCGCACTGTCGTATCACTAAAGCCCGATTAGGGGATCGCCAAGCTAGTAAGCGAAGCATTCCGAGGGTATTCCTAGGAGTATAGACTGGTATAGGAAAATAATAGGTCAATTGAATAGCCCTACTACGAGTTTTTCACCTAGATAGGATCGAGACCGCTAGGATAAGCGGTCACGTTAATTACGCTAGTTCTTTTTTGATAGCTAAATAGAAAGGGACGTACGTGATAGGATTAGCGTGTCGCATTTTATTGATATAGCTTACTCAAGCCGCTCATCCCTATACTCAGAGAGCACTCAGTGAGCGGATCACGTTGATTATATAATAACCCGTGATCAAATTAGGGTACTCATTTTTACTCAGTGATCAAAAAGCGGCAAGAGGTGAGCACTAAAACGGAAAGTAAAAGGTCTCAAGTGCCAGGCATTATCCGGTACAAATGTACATAGCCTGCATGTATACTTCCGTCCCGATTAGGCAATATAGTGGATACAGGCCATGCTGAGTCACCCTGACATCAGGCCTAGGCGGAATGCGGCCCTGGTGGCATCAACATCTTCCACGTAAACATCCGCCAACTTACCAAGCACGAATTACATGGAATGGTATTGAAGTGAATTAATTTACACTCACGATCACTACGGATTTTAAGGGCAAAACTTTCTTTGAAAAAAATTGGTTGGATGTGCAGCTCCTGACATCCTTCGAAATACGCCGAGGGGTTCATCAAGACACCCAATTATGCGAGCTAGCCACAACAGACTATCTATAAACCTTTGATTTCTTCATTTGATTTTCATTGAAAGACAAAAAAAAAAGAAGTCCATGATAAGAAAATGGCTCTTTTCAACTCTCCAGCGCGAGTCTTCCTCGCTGCAACAGTCCTCCGCCTCATCCTCCTCGTCTATGGAGGTTGGCAGGACGCGTATTCCGCGGTGAAATACACTGATATCGACTACATGGTTTTCACTGATGCTGGGCGCTATGTTGCAAAAGGAGAGTCGCCCTATGCTCGCGATACCTACCGCTACACGCCACTCTTGGCGTGGATGCTTCTCCCGACTGCCTGGGAGGGTGCCGCGCCTTGGTCATCGTTGACTTTCGCCTTTGGAAAGGCACTTTTTGCATTGTCTGATGTCCTTGCTGGATGGCTTGTTGTTCAGCTGCTTGTCCGATGCTATCGCTTTCCTGTTGAGCGCGCGCTGCGATATGTTGCCGCTGTTTGGCTGTGGAATCCCATGGTTGCCAATATCAGTACCCGTGGTAGTTCGGAAGGACTACTAGGCGTGCTTGTTGCGGCGCTTCTGTGGGCAACTTTGACGAAAAAACCTATCCTTGCTGGGCTTATCCTGGGTCTTGCTGTACATTTCAAAATTTATCCGTTCATCTATGGTGTCTCCATTCTCTGGTGGTGGGATGCTGAGCGCGATGGGTCTGCAACAGCTTGCTCAGATCTGCTTTCAAAGGCTTTCAGATTCATTACCCCGTCCCGGGTGAAGTTTACTGTCGCGGCACTGGCCAGCTTTGTGGCATTGAATCTCGTCATGTACCTCCAGTACGGCCAACCATTCCTGCATCACACATTCTTCCATCATCTTACTCGAATCGACCACCGTCACAATTTCTCTCCCTATAGTACACTACTGTATCTGTCTGCTGCGGGAGGGGCCGAAACTCGCTTCGAGGCACTGGCCTTCCTCCCGCAACTAATCCTTGTGGTTGTTGCCTTGCCTCTTGTTCTAGCAAAGAAGAGCTTGACTACTGCAATGCTCGCACAGACCTTTACCTTTGTCACTTTTAACAAAGTCTGTACTAGCCAGGTATGTGATTCCATTTGAAAATGGTCATATCAGTAGCTAACCTGTCCAGTATTTCCTCTGGTACCTCATCCTACTTCCGTTTTACCTACCCTCCTCCTCGCTTATTCGCAAACCGACTCTGGGCATTTCAGCAGCCGTACTATGGATTGCTGGACAGGTATGGTCTATTGGTCCTCTGGTGCCAGAATTTTCACTGGGATTTCAACTCTAACAGACCATATAGGCCCTTTGGCTGCACCAAGGTTACAACCTCGAATTCCTAGGCCTGCCGTCCTTCGTACCTGGGCTGTTCCTTGCAGGGCTTTTCTTCTTCGCTGTGAATGTTTGGATTCTGGGCATCATTGTTCGGGATGGAGGGGAGGGTGCTGGCGAGATCACAGTTGCACTGAAATGAGAGGGGAACTACATGTATTTGATAGAGATGTGTACATAGTTACGGATCTTAGATAAAAGCAACCATGATTGATCGGGGCGACATTTAACTACATACAATACATGCATACCAACCCATCAGACGTGCGTTATTGGTCAACATGACTGAGAGAATCAACAATCAACCCAACCGGCGAGAACACAAGCACATGATTCTCCGACTTGTTGGATTCACCCATTAACTACTCCAATCGACGCATGGCGTCGCAAGAGAGTGTTTTGGTACTCAAACAACAGCTTGCCCTCTTAAAAAAGGCAAGTCAAAGATAGAAAACAAACCCGGGCAACAAGAAAGTGAGCACAGTTTCTGTTTTGCTTCTTCGAAGAATTGAAGAAGTTTGTAGCACCTCGGGCCATTGCACAACTCTGACACATTAACAGAAAAAAAAAAAAGAAAGGAAAGATTAAGGAGCTCGAGTGTGGTCATGCTTGAAGTGCACATAGCAACTCAGGTATGCCCCTAAAATGACATCCACTGATGTAATATCACAAAAGGGCAGATTTTGAACGCTGAACAAGAGACTCAGTGAGATGACGGAAACGATGAAGTGGTATTATGCTGAACGAGGAGATGAATGGATGAAAATCAGGTCAGAACGCCGAAGAGAAGATCAAGGCGAGCTGTGAGCCTAGTAAGGGTTGGAGCTGTCGGCAAGAAAACTGTACATGTTCACTTGGATACCCAGAGGGCGAACTCGGGGTATCAAGGCGCCCACAATTTGCTGGTCATCGTACTCCGCGGCTGTTCCATCTGTAAGCGCCATAAATGAGGCCGATGGTCGGTTCATACGCAAAGCTTCCAGGATGTCTTCACTCCACAGGCCTGTGCATTCGTTATTGACAAGTTGGAAATAAGGGTTCAGAGGTGGGCAGGTTGAGTCGAGGTCGATGAAACGGATCCGCAAGTACTCCAGGACAGGGAGGGCGGATAGACACTCGATTGCCTTGATCACCATTGCCTCAAACGCACGAATAAATGCAATGCTGGTAATTCCACCTATTCCTTGGCTCATCTGCGACTAGTGGTGTGATTTGTCCACTTTTTTATTGTGACAGCACGCCTTGACTACAAGGTCCAGTGACCTGAGCCGAGAATCAGAACTCATTGCTGTTGCCCCTTGTTTCAATGTCTCAAAGAAGTACCAGCATATACGACCAGTGTAGGTGAAGGACTCTAAGCGCGGAGCTGTCTCGCCGAGCAGACTGCAGATTGGAGGAAGCGTGGTTCGAGGCCCAGAAAGCCCACCCAGCAAACTATCATTGTTGTAAAATCCCTCAAAGCTGAGATTGATGTATCGGATTGTAACTCGAGGGTGGGTGAGGATATGTATCATGATGAAATAGGCATTTATATGGGGTTGGGCCCAAGCACAATGCCATTCACTCAAAGCTGGCAATGCCCGTGAAATATTGTGCCAGTCGTCAAGTTGTCGCATCAGGTTCCAGGCACCTCGCATGATGAATGTTTGTATGTGTTCAAGAACAGGTAAACGCCGTTGGAGGAGAGCCTGCAGACTGTACATGCCACGACTATGGCGGAAATGTCGGACCATAGGCGGGTTTTTACAGTGGCCACCGTCCAGAGTGAAAACTCGGGCAGCGGTAAAAAAGCGCCGAATAACCCCGAAAATTTCCTCCAAGGAAGCGTTGTTGGTTGCACGGTGATAATAAAACATCTCACTTCCCTGGTGGTGGTCATGATTCCACTGTACAGGTATAACACGTCCTGCCGCTGTCTGAGCGGCATGTTGTTCCGCATTCAAGCGAGAAATGTTAGGCCGAAGAGCCCGATCTCCCCAGATAGGCGTCCAAATCTCAATGTGACAGACGTAAGGAATTAAATGGGGGTTTCTCTTGAACCACCGCACACAGTGGGCCAATTCATCTCTATTGCCCTTGATTCTGACTACATAAAACAGTCAATTGTCAGTACAATCCGTTTGGCCTTTAGTTTCACATTCAGATAAAACTTACTATGGCGGTAAATCCGGCTTTGAACAAGTCCAGTCCATACCCGGCAAGTCAAGGCCAGGTTGGAAAGCGCCCTCCGCCGCGGATGATGGAGAGCCTTGCTCCAGTTCTGAGCAGAAGATTGACCATGTGCTGTATGATTACCAGCCGAGGCTCTTTTGCCAAAGATATGATCCATAATAATCTCATGAATCTCAACTGGAAGGGCCACGAATTGGATTGCCCACTGGGCTGGGGCTGAGATAGTCAATGCGGGGACTTCTGCGGGGAGATGAGATTGGTCCTCACTCGCGGGGATAGGGCTGGAGGTACGGTTTTCACAGATATCCCCGGAAAGGATATTTGCACTGGTGCTGCAGTTTGATTTCCCTACGCTTGCAGGAACTGTAACAGGTGGACTATTTAGTGAATTGACTGACACTAGCCGGGGAGGAATTGTAGACATCATGAGAGAAGGAAGGGATGAGGATGCGAGATAAGGGGAGTTAGAAGTCATTGATGTGACTTGCTCTTCTTCAGAAGAGAAACTGCAACCTGATAGCTAGAATTTGGCATATGTCAGTGAGCAAACAGGCCATGTTAGACTGAGCATATACACTGCACTCAACTCAACAGCTGTGGTTAACCACTGATGTCAAAGCCGCACCGGCCCGATGTTCGGTCTTGCTACAGACGGGGATCTCGGTGGGTCAAATTCAAGAAGAAAGAAGACAAATTACAGAAATAGAGGGGGTCGCTGATCAGGCTGCTGGGCAGCTTGATGAGGCGGATTGGAAGGGGGATGGCGGGGAGAGAGATATGCCTGGCTGAAAATAAAGAGTTGAGAAGAAGATGAAAAGAAGCAGAGAACGTACTACAGAAGAAAGCAAATGCAAAGTACATATGTAGAAGCAGAAAGTGACGATGTTTGTGGGAAGGAGGCTAAATGTAAAAGAGGAGAGATGTTGCGCGACACGGACCTTTTACCATTGGAACACTTGATATTGGGACTTTTAAAGAAGGGGAACGAGGATTGTGATCAGTAAAATAAAATAAATATGATTAGAATAGACCGGCGATTGCATTATACATGTTATATTAATTTATGACTCTTATCCTATGGCAGATCGTATACAGCCGTGATAGTTACATTGGCCCTATAGTTAGTGATGCCATCATCCAGGAAATGCGGAACATGACAGAGATGGTCCATACATATTTAGTTATTGTGATTGAACTCAAGCATTATTTACTTACAAACATACATACATAACGCACAGATCGGCCAAGGAATGAAAGGGTATCGATGCAGAATGGACGCTACAAACTATTGCAAAAAAAAAAAAAAAAAAAAGGAAAAAAGGTGTAAGCTAACGCTTACGCCTGAAACGGAAACGAAGGCCATCATCGCTGTCCGAATCGCGCTCCTCGCGAGCCCTCTTTTGGCGTCGAGCCGGAGTTGGGTCTGGAGTCGGTTCAGGCGAGGTGCGTACAGTTGCTGACAGCTCTGAGCGTGATGGAGCAACTTCATCGTCATGATCGTCAGAGTCCGGACCTTCAGGCTCGATTCGAGAGTTCGTCTCGGCGGGATTGCTGGTCCAATAGTGATCGCCGATTCCGTAGTCTTTGCGAGTCGCTTCTTCTAGGGGAACGATTACCGTCTGGATGCGAGCTCGACTACGCGGCTCGCCTTTTCGCCGGAATTTCTTGAAGTTCTTGCGCCCATTCCATTGGTCGTCCCATCGGTCCGAGCTTTGATCCTCACGCGCTGGTGCATTCCGAACGGGAATTTCCATTTCTTCCACGATGGCCAAGTTCTTCAATTGGTCCACATCTACATCACCTATGTCGGCTGGATGTGACTCCTCCTTGGCCTTGCGTTGTTGCTCTTCATCTTCTCGGTGCTTTCGCGCGGCTTCGAGAACGTCGAGTTTAGGTCGTTTGCGTTTGGGGGCCTCAGATTCGGGGGCTACAGCCTCACCCTCGGGGTGATGGCGAGTCATCTCTGCACGACAACGCTTCATTGCACTGGCGCCCGGGAGAAGATCGGCGACCGTCTCCTCCTCGGGGGTCTCCTTTACTGAATTCAGGGGCTGCGTTGCTTGGGACAGCACTTGAGTTTCGAGACCCATGGGCTGAGTGGAGTTGATATTGATGTCCTCTTCTTCAGGTGTATACACCGGGACAGACTCCATGTCAAATCCGTCATCGAAAGTCTTCATTTTACTGACGTATTCACGCACCCGGGGTGTTTTGCTCCGAGCTGTCAAAGGCTGGCTAGGCTCAGGACCAGGGGGCGATATTACCGATTCGGACACGACAGAAATTGCTCGTTGGGTTAATTGTTCAGGCTCGACCGCTGGTGTAGATGACGAGATCTGACTAGAGCCCTCCTCCGTGGGCAAGGCACGACAGAGGGGTGATGCATCATTTCCCAGGATAGCGTCAAGGAACTCTCGTTGCTCTATCACGCGTTGGTCCGTCATTAGAGCAACTTCATTACCGACGTCAATAGACCATTGCTCGAGATCTGCTTTTGATCGAAAACGAACAAGAACGACACCACCGGAACCATGCCGCTCGCTACCCACGCCTTTCCCTCCTGCTGCTTTTTTCATGAACAGAACGATATTTGCAGCAGTTGTGACCCCATCCTCAACCTGGTAGAAAAGCACCTTTCCTTGGCCATTGTTTATTGGACCTTGCAGGTTTTCAAACTGGGCTGGATCACCGAAGATAAATGTATATCCCTCGAAGACATTAAGACGTGCGGAATTCGGAGCGAAAGCAGCGGCGGGGCGCTGGGTTGGCTCTTTACCGGGAGGTGGGAGATGTTGATTTGGATCGGGCCACGCCGATTCGAAGTCCGATTCGAGAGGACAGAGTGACTCAACGTTCTCAAGATCGCCGGGGGTAGCCGCGTAGACGAGTGCATCGATATATGAATCATCTACTATGTACTTCCCGTTGACGAGTGCCTGAAGACCCTTGGCTGTATTCCGTTTGCGTTGTACCACATGCGTTGTGTGATCGACAATATAGTCCATGATTGTTTTGATGTCGAGATCTTCTAGACGTGAGCGAACATGGGCCAGAGGATCTTCACCTCGCACCTGCTTGGAGGAGGCTGACAAGGTTAGAACCACGGGTTCCCATTTGATCCTATCAAGATCATCAGCTAGAATTCAATCCTATCATCAGCAGATATGCGCACCGGAGTGTATGTTGGTATTTTGCGAGCTGGATGACATGCTCATCGCTCTTCTCCAACTTGCATTCTCCTTGGATTCTCCTTCCATCAACGACTGTTCCTTTCTTCGACTCCAAATCGGTTATAGTGATATCGGATCGCGCTCGTGGTGATAACTGGGCTGGAATTAGCCAGAGAATGCATATCATCGCGGGGGAGCCAACCGTACCCCATCTCTTGGATTGACCGGTGAGATTTCAATGGTCATATGCTTGCGGGATATCGAATTATGGTTCACAGCATGGCGGACTATTCAATAAGAGGTCAGTCAAACCGTGTGATCCTCCAACTGAAGTAGGCCATACCTCCGTCTCGATAGAATCGACCGAATAGATACTTCTTTCCAGGGCGCAACCACACACGCTTCCCTAAGAGGTTTTAGCAATCGATGGATCTGTTTCGATCAAATATCTCACCCTCCAAAAAATCACCGGTCGAATCAAGAATCCACATGACGACGAGTCGGACAGTATTGTTCAGCGTTAGGCTACGTCGCTGAGAGACTCGCGCAGATTGAAACGCGTGTCCACGTGACTCCGCGTCGAATTGATTTCCGCGATCTCGCCTCTTTCATTATCATCCATCAGCCATCGATGGAACACTGGAAAATATGAAATCCTCGGGGGAGAATTCTGCCAGTGATCCACAGCCTGAGTCTGCTCCCGATGAGGATTTTGACACTCTGAAATATCAACTACTCGGGCCTTCTTTAACCAAAGCGGGCCAAGATTCGGTGGATCAGCAGAAGGTGCGCTTGATGGTTGTATCTATGTTTTGAGCTGTAGCTGAACTCGAGTTTTCAGGTATCAGAGATTATCTACAATGCCTCCAAGGGTTCTAAGTTTTTTAATCACGAACAAGATCGGGATCGGAATCTCACGCTGAAAATCGAACGAATCTTAAAAGAAAAGGCACGGCTAGAACGTCTAGACTTGAGCAATGAGCTACGACGTGCCGATGAGCACCTCGCTGAGTTAGAATTGAGCCGCGATCTTTCTCAGCATGTCGTTCATGTGGATTGTGACGCGTTCTTTGCTGCCGTCGAAGAGCTTGACCGGCCCGAGTTAAAGACAGTGCCTATGGCGGTGGGTAAAGGAGTCCTGACAACCTGCAATTACCTGGCGAGGAAGTTTGGGGTTAGAAGTGGTATGGCTTCTTTTGTCGCGAAAAAGCTCTGTCCGCAGCTGGTTCTTTTGCCGATGAACTACGACAAATACACCGCAAAGGCCAAGGAAATTCGCACCATCATGGCCGAATATGACCCTCTTTTCGAAAGTGCGAGTATAGACGAAGCCTATTTGAATATCACAGCATACTGCGACGAAAACCATTTGGAGCCTCATGAGGCTGTGCAACGAATGCGTGTAGGGATATTGGAAACAACCAAGGTGTCTGTTTCAGCTGGGATCGGTGCTAATGCGAAAATCGCAAAGATTGCCTCCAACCTCAATAAGCCCAATGGGCAATTTCAAGTCTCCAATGAACGCGAGGCAATCATGGAATTCATGCGTGACCTGCCGGTCCGCAAAGTCAATGGAATTGGCCGAGTGTTTGAGCGAGAGCTGGAATCAGTAGGCGTCAAAAAGTGTGGTGATATCTTCCCACATCGTGCTTTATTAACCAAGCTATTTGGTGAGAAGGCTTTCCAATTCTTGGCCCAGTGCTACCTCGGACTTGGGCGGACCAAAATCGAACCTGTCGAGACCCACGAACGGAAAAGTATCAGCACAGAGGCCACGTTTCATGACATTGGAGACAAGGAGGAACTGCGAGCGAAACTCTGGTGGGCTGCGCAGGAGCTTGAAAAGGATCTGGCGCGGACTCAGTTTAAAGGCCGCACGCTTGCCTTGAAAGTCAAACTGCATACCTTCGAAGTACTCACACGCCAGACAGCTCCATCTCGTGCCGTCTGCCTGGCCAAAGACTTGTACTCCTTTGCTTTACCCATGCTCGCCAAGCTTGAGAAGGATATTCCGAACATGAAGCTACGGCTTCTTGGTCTTCGCTGCTCGAATTTGGTCAGCACTCAGAAGGTTGGGATTAACTTTTTCGGCATAGCGGCACAACCAAAACCCGCCCTTGAACCTACATCTGAGCCCCCTCCTGTATCGGTCTCTGGTGTAAATACAGATCACGAGATTTGTGCCGAGGAGGCTTTCGAGGCAGCAGCTCGCCAGGAAATACAGGACGAGATGAATGATCTAGAGCAGCTGAGTCAAGAAACACCCGATGTTACTGTCGTTCATGAGGCAGAGGCCACTGCCGCCCCAGAGGTGGTTGAAGCACCCCCGATGTGGGATTGTCCCATATGTACCCGACCACAGATTGCGGATGATCGCACATTCAACGAGCATGTGGACTTCTGTCTCTCTAGACAGACCATTCGCGAAGTGGCGCAGGACACCTCCGAAGGGACATCTTCGATACCTAACAATACCAAGAAAAGAAAGACACCATCACAAGCTGGTATTCCTGAAATGGACCCAAAACAGAAGCGTCTTTTTTTTCAATGAATATATTATTTTTAAAAAACAAAATTAGTCTTCGTCGATTTAGCGTGAACATTCGATTTAGCGTGAACATTGATGAGGTCTGAACTCACGACAACATGCAATATGCTAGTCATTCTGACAGAACAGCACCCAGCTCCTGCTCTCCACAGACCGAGGCTTAGTGAGGAATGGAGCTATTATTGTTTTTATTGCAGGCTCACCGTTTTTCAAGTCCCCACTTCACAACAGCCAGATTCGGGATTAGCAGCGGGATATCTAGGGGCAAGAAGGATACAGGGGGGAAGGTTTACCTATGGGCGTATTGGCAATGACATGCCAATCGAGGGGCTTTGTAGAACTTCCCACAGATAATAATAGAGGTCTCATAAGTTCCTCCAAGATCACATCGCAATATCAATAGTTTGACTCCCTTCGTTGAAGTAAGGAATTCCACGTTGCGGTGAAGCAGTGCCCTAAACCCAATCGGGTATCATTGTTTTCGTCACTTTCTCCTCGACTTTCTTGTTTTCTTGATTTTTCCCTTCCCATCAGGCCATTCCCCTGTTAAAACAAAAATAAGAGTGATTCTTTCTATTGGCTGGTGCCATCATGCTCATGTCCTGTGGCACCTCGCAATGCCATGACTTGCACCCCCCGCAACTATGACCTACGATAAACAAAACAATGGCAATCTCGCCAAACCATTTACGCCCACCCTCAGCGCTGCATTCCATAGGAGCAACAAATCTCCCCTGACACCAAAGCTTGCAAGTCCAAATCCGGGTCCATGTGCAGGTTCAGGATTTCCACGCCGCCTTGCACCACGCGACCACCCCTATTCCACCCCCTCCAAGGATGACCCCCCCGCGGTCCCGACCTTTCTAAGCGCCAACGTCACTCCACGATCTGGTCCTCGAACCACCCGGCGAGATGGCGCTATCTACTCCCCCACGAATACACCACCCGCCCCATCTCCCTCTCCACATACACCTTACTCCCAGTCAACAATCGGCTATGGCCGTCGAGACCGCAGCCCGGCTCGCGGGGTCAAGCCGGAACAATCCCGAAGTCTGAGGGCGAAGACCTTGACGGCAGAGAATCAACCTATATCACGTCCCAATTCTTTCTCGGATATGACATCGGGAACTCCGCTGTTCTTCCATGCGTCCGATGCCCGATCATCACATCCTTCTGAGCCGCCAGATGCCCCTCGCCCGAGGCCCCAGGGGAAGACATCCCCAGCCTCGAGCTTCATATATGCGAACGGAGACCAAGAGCGAAAATCCCTAGGGGAACAATCGAACGGTACATCCACTTCTGCCAAACGTCGATCGGGTGGTCTTCCCCGCCCCCTGTCCGCCAGCAAACCAACACCTTCCTCCTCGCGCTTGAGTTCTCCCGGTCTTTCAGATGTGGCTCCACACCCCCCGGAAGATATCAGGTTACCATACATCGCCAACGCTGAGAATGGACTAGGAATTGTCCCGCGTCTTGGCTCGCCGTCGTCCAGTACAATCGGCGAGAAACCCCGAGCGCAACCGATCCGACATACCAAGTCCTCAAGCGTCGACTCAGGTCATTATGGCAAACACCCACAAGATAGCTTGCGAGCAAGCCCAGTCATCGTATCCGGGAGCTATCTTGGTGAAAAAACTGCGCCCGTGATGTCGGAGCAGATACCAACCCTTCGCCCTCGCATCTTCAGCGATGGATCCACCACCTCAACAGATACATACCCTCCTCCACCACTCAGTCCCGGCAAATCCGACGGTCCGAGCGAGGCGGCTCTCAATGCGCGCACCGAGCGAAAGATCATGGACTTGGAAATTAGCAACTCTTCACTACTAGCCATCAATCGTACTCTAGAGCGCGAAATGCGGCAACAAAAGGCGGAGCTTCGGCGGTTCCGGCGACTAAGCCGCTCCGGACGGATATCAATGGCACCTTCAGCCCGTTCATTCTCCGGAGCGGCACTATCAATAACTAGTGAGCTGGACGAAGGCGAAAGCGAGATTTCCAACCGGTCACAAGATGATATATCCGACATCAGCGACGAGGATTCAATTGCAGACGAAAGCATCCTGAGCCCGGGCTCGCTGGCCGAGCATGATGCCAAGCACCGTGTCAATGATGAGAAACGTGTGATGCTTGACTTGGCGCGACATCAAGAGGTGCTGGTGGACAGCCAGAGGATGAATCAAAGTCTCAAGCGCTGTCTAGGATGGACTGAAGAACTCATCAAGGAAGGACAGCGGGCCCTTGAGTACAATGTCCACGTTCAAGACGTTGAGCTCGGTGGTCGGGTCCTAGCACCTGAAGAGTTGGGCGAAATTGGTGAGAGTCGTCGTGGTCTTCTGAGCCCTTCAACCGAATATAACGCCATCTATTCTCCTGTAGAGGAGCCCGAATTGTCATTTGTTGAATCGCCATTTGTTGGAACAGTATCTCCTACACCCTCTATTTCTGCTGATCCGAGTACATGATCCTATTTCCTGCCCTCGTCTCCCGGTGGGACGATCGAATTCTTTTCTTACTTGTTCATACATTTGCACAATACCCCTTTTTGATGCCTTCCATTCTGAATTCGTCCTTTCATTTCTTCGATTGATACAGGCTATTATTTCACTCTTTTGGGCTTAGCGACTTGTATTATGAAACTCTGGGCTGCATACCCTTGTATCATTGCGTTCACATTTTATTTCCATCAGACAGGATGGTCAATGATAGACTTCTGTACTTGATCATCTCATCCATCTTGATCGCTTTTTCTTGGCTATTTTGGAAGATACCCGATGTGTAATTGTTTTGATTTATGTTCTGTCTCCATGCGCCCTAATTGGGTCAGCTGTTGGCTCAGTGTTGTGTTCTTCATCATTCCATGTCTTGATGCTTCTAGAAACGAAAGCCTAGAATACACTATGGTTACTCACAGTCATGCAACTTGGAAAACGCGATGGGCATTATATCATGGTCAACATCATCAACATCTCCAGCAGGGTTCACCTCAGAGTCCCACGTCATTGAAATGGACACTGTCGCATCCGCTGCTGACGAAGTGTCTCCTTGAAACCCTCCAATTCCTTGTACCCTTTCCCCTCAAAATACTTCGGCCCCAGGTCTTGGGTATGATACCCTTGTGGGTAATACTTGTCGCCATCGTCACCAGGCAAAGGTCGCCCGAGCGCCCACTTAAACCACGCCATCGGCCCCCAGCGGTTCCAGACTGTGGGCTGCACATAGAACGGAGCTCCTTCGTATACCAACACCCAGTTGCGGCCATGTTTGTTCGGTTTATCAGTGAACACGTCCAAGCGCATAAAGTTAGGACGTGGGAGTGATAGGTATCGCAGGTACAGTTGGCGGAGCTTGAATGTTAAGGCGAGTATACCGCTAAAGAATGCGGGTGGTTCTTTCATCCTAAAAAGCAAGTCCATTAGATGCTTTGTGTGCGTGTATGTGTGTGTGATCGATGATGAATCAAGATACATACATCATCGCAGTTCGCAGTCGATCTCCCATGAGATATGACACGAAGTATCCACCCAACGGCTTCAAGAAGTTTGGCACATTATATACCAGCACGTCAATCGTCTTTTCCGCAATCTCCTTGTTGCGAGGGTGTGGCTGCATGTGTTGGACTTCGTATTGCTCGCTCCATACACCAATATCCTCCAACCAGTGAATCCCGTCTTGGAAGCCAGTCTTTCCACAGGGCAAAGCGTCATAACTTATTCCCAGCGCATCGCCGAGGCTCTTCCAGTATGTCCCGATAGCGCAACGTTCCATGTCAGTCATCTCGCGCCACTCGAATTTTTTTACAAACCGGATCGGCTCGAGGGCAAATAGGCTTAGTGTGTATAACATGTCGGCTTCGAGGATCTTGCCGCTAGCTCGGTAGCCCTTGTGCAGGAAGTTGGTTCGGGCTATTGCAGTCTGCGCTCGCTCGGAGCGTGGATCGAACGCCATGAATTCACCTATCAGTGTGCCTGTGTCGGCATATCGTTTGAATGAGGTCGTAGAGTCTGATAACTGCGATGTCTTTAGGAGCAGAGTGGATATGGTTGGAATGCCATATGTCTGCCCGTGTTAGCGTTTAGTTATATCCTTAGATGAGCTTCGCATACACGAAAGAGGGCAAACTGCAGTGACTTGAGCACAATAAAGGGAAACTCAGTCTGCATGATTGTTTTTTGAATTGCCCAGGCATCTTGATCAGTCATGCTGCGCATCGATTGCCTCGTTCCAAGGTAGCTATATTTATTGTGGAGTGTCTGCCGTCGATGGAAACGCAATGAAGATACCAACGATAGATATGTTGCTAGCCCTAGCAGCACGCATAGTATCTGCTGATACGGTGAGGCTTGTAACAAGGAGCCGAATAACGGGGCATCCTTGATGCTGGATGTAGGGAGTAATGCCATCTCTATAGCAAGGCAATGAGAATAGCTCTGTAGGTATATATTTGAAGGATATTCAACCGGAAATAGTTTCCACTAAGATTAAATCACTGCACTTGATCTTATATACATTCATTTTTCTATCAACACATAGCCAAAATGACGGACCCGTCAAGTCGTGAAGCACAATATTGTAGATCTCATGTAAAAACGAGCGGACCGAGGAATATACTAGTAGGCTCGCGCGGGGAAATCTCACATCCCAAATGCATAAATTTGTGTATATGTGTGTGTAATACCATGGGATATTGTGCTAAATAAAACACCTACGAGCTATATTCAACTGTACAACAGAATTGTGTCTCCTATATACCGAGGTTTGCAATCAACTCCGGATCATTCGACCATCCGAGCCCTCTACGCCGGATTTGGGGTAAGATATGAGATCCAATCAGATCTTCATGAATCAGCCTGATCGACAATATAACTCGGTATTTCGGTCGGAGGGATTAGAACCGACATCGTACGATATGTACCTCACCTCTGTCTCCCCATAGGTAGACTTAGCCAAGAGTTTCCACTTCGGTACCTAATGAGCATACATTTTGCGTCTGATTCATACGGGCCGTTTACGATGGATATTGAGCCCTAATGTCACATGGGAAACAAGGACTCAAAACGCCAATCAATTGTCCGTTGTTCCCCTGTTAGATGTGGTGGCAAATTTCAAAAGGACGCTCGTATGGTTTCTTTTCTTTCCAGTTGCGCACAACATGATATGGCCTAGTTCAATCGGTTTTGGGGACATGGCAGATGGGAGAGAATCAAACGCGTTTATATGCCAGGATTTCATCATGCGCCTACGAAAGCAAGCCCCAAGCCCTTCAGGTGCGGCAATCTGTGGGTTACCAGAGTCTGTGAGAAAATGTATATTTATCTGGCTCGAATTTCACATCTCCATTCAAGGCTTTCTCGGCTGCCCATTGCCCACTTGGCTGGTGATGTTGTAGTCACCATAGCAAGCTTCCTGGTACATGGCCTCCTTGTTGAGATCGGGAATAGCGTCAAGGAACTTGTTGACCTTGCAGAACCCATTCACAGAACCATCACAGACCTTGAGACCATCCAGGGGCACGGGCGCATTATTCAACACAAATCGGATGTAGTCGGTAGTGTCAGACTTGGATGACAGATCCGGGTTCTTGTACTTCTGCACCTGGAGATTCTTGAACGAGACATCCTTGGGGCAGGTCCAAATTTCAGAGAACAGACGAGCGCCAAAGGGAGTCATTTGATTCAGATTGAAGTTGCGGGGCGGGGCGTGCGCAACCGAGACAGGCAGGCCATGAGGACCGTACTTGAAGTAATCCAGACCCAAAGCAGCCAGTACGGACACGATGATATCGTCGTGGGACATGTCCATGTATAGTGGCTGGTCGAGCGGGAAGGTCTTGGTGTTGTCATCGTACGTGTAGTTGATGCTACTGTCACTGCTTCTGATGAGCTTGGATTGCAGGCGCGCTGCTAGCTCCTGAACATATCCAATTCCCTGGGCACGGCCACTGGGGGAACCAAAGCCGTAATCGCCGTAGAATTGGAGATCGATGTAGTATTCAAAGTCGCGCCACTCCTGTTCAGTGAAGAGCGCGCAAAAAGAGGACTGGCCTAGGGTCGCATACTCATAGGGGCACATATTAAACATCGCTAGGATGTCGAGAGTATCGAGCTTGAAATCCTCGGGAAGGCGTGCAGCAATGCGCTTCCGGGCGCTTTTGACTAAAGACGAAGCGAAGACCCCGGCCGCGTTGTCACCCGGCTCCATGCCCTTGGGGCAGGAATCAGTCGAAGATAGGGTGTTGTTGAAATCTTCGACCTCGGGGATAATAGTCAGATTATACTCCGAGTATGAGCTGTTCGCTCCTGTGTTTCCAAAGAAGCCACTTAGCCACCAGCGAGCACTCTCCAAAATCCGGGGGTACGAGGTCGTGCGGAAAGTCGGCTTTGGGCGTGCGGTACCATTGGGATACACATTCAACGATGCATCCCAGGCCGCGTCACCATTTTCTGCGCGATACAGCAATCGGCCGTACTGACTCCAGAATTGTGCCCCGGAAGTGGCTTCGGTGGCGGCGCCAGTGGGGAGCAGAGTGTTCAAACCAAGCATATACTCCCAATCATTCAAGAAAGCCAGAGGTCCAGAGCCAATTTTCTTGTTTGGATGCTTCTTGGTGTAGTTGACCAGTTTTTGGGCAAAGTTCTCCATTCCTTCACCATCCAGAGGCCATTGTGTCGGATACCGCTGAGCATGGCGGTGTAGCACATGCACCTGCGACAGTTCACACTCCGATGGGAACCCCTTGGAGACATTGAAGCCTGATGCATCGGTATAGGGGCTGAGGTTGGCCCAGCTTGTTTTCATATCAAACCCGGACGGGTATGAGAGACCGGTGGGACCGGCTGCGGCCGAGGAGCTTGAGGCCGTTGCTGCAGTGCTGCCCGCAAGAGCCAGTAGGACCATGGCAGATGAGTGTAGAGATGCCATACTGATGCTATTGTGTTTTTTATTTTTATTTTTTTCCCTTTCTCTGGACATGCGACAAATTTCCAAGAACAATTGCGAGGAACGACTTATTAGAAGACCACCTTATCTGCCCTGTCTACCCTGTGGAGAGGGGGAAAGGGGATCGACCAATTCTCTTTCCTTGCGTGGAATCTCGTAGGCTCTTTTTCGCCGTTTAAATCCGGCACGATGTGACGTTACGATCCTCATAGTGTTATATTTTGCTTCGAGGGAAGATAAAGCTCTTTGAGCTGTGATGCTTAATATATTCAATCAGCCAAGGCTCGGGGGAAATGAATGCTTGGCCTCGGTGAAGTCCGTCGTCCCATAAGCTGTCCGACCAGGGACATAACAAAAGTCGAAATACGAGATTTTCAAAAGTTGACCAGCTGTGGTCATTAAATAGGCTTTTCTTTCCTATCGGGTGATGTATCAAAGAAAAGGTGAAAGAAGGCTGGGAGACCTCAGACACCTCTCTGCCAGCACTTGGAAACACTTTGGCTTTGAGATCAACACACTCCATACTCCATACTCTGTACTCTGTACTTAAATTCTATACGATAGCCCCAAAACACCCATTCGCTTACCTTGTACCAATTTGGGTCAGCGCAGACGCCATGTGGGTGCGGTTGCTCGTATCGAACACGAGTCATTGGAGTATACTTCTTGGCGGCGCTGAGCTCCATATCAACTGGCTCTGGAGCTCCAAATAAGACTCACCTTGTATTGCTTTCCTGTGTTCATGTTTCCAATCACGAGTTCCGTGAGCATGTGGAAGAAATTATAAAGACATAATGGATCCTGCCCTTTGGTGCCCTTTGGTGCCCTTTCGAGTAATTTTGTTTCTTTATTCTGATACTCTTGCACCTGCAGAGACTTTCAAAGTAGCTATAAACTATTTATATCGACTTCACCATGCTCGCGCTTAACATTGTCTTGTATGCCCTGTTGGGCACCTCCTTGGCCTTTGCCATTATCGAGCTGGGACTCTCGGCTTTCATCACTGCCGCATATTCTGGCACGCAAGAAATCCAGATCTGGAGCGCATATTCAGGCTATTCTTACAGCCAAGTCAATGTGAAACCTCCGGCTATCCTCGTCTTTCTTGTCTTCTCTTCTGTTTGGACTATCCTTGTGGCAGTTAGCGCCTTAGTACTGCCCTGGTACTATAGTCGCAAGGACTTCGTGACCGCAAAGCTCAACACTGTCCTCGCCGCTATCTTCGTGGCCATTTACTTCGTCACTATGGTGTTTTGGTTGGCATGCTTTGCTGATCTGGCCAGTCTCCTTGGTGGTGGTACTAGTATAAATCCCTACTACAATGCCGTGCTTGCCTTTGGCGTTCTCCTTTGGTAGGTCCCTCGCATGGTCTACAGGTAATACACAGTATACGTAACTGACCTGACGCTTAACTTATATCTAGGTTACTATTTGTTGCTCTCGTCATATTCACGATTCTTGCCATGTGTGGTGTTTTGGTGTCTGACTGGGCTGGGTATCAGTCCCTCAAGAAGAACGGAGTTGGTGTGCACCAGACTAATGCTAGCCCTGCTCGCGAAGTGCCGATGAGTACGAATCCTGTGATGTTCCGATGGTGTGATACTAACGATCTTCATCAACAGCCGAACAGCCAATCGCATAGCCTTTTCTCGCCCTCGGCCACAGTGCAGTGGGTGACTTACCCCCATACAGGTCCACCTGAGATCAGTTCAGCATAATCATCGCAGTTTGCATTCGGTCTATCACTGTGTTAGGAATAAGAATGATTTCGGGAATGGTTTACATCTTCGTGTTTTTAACACTATACCACCTACAGTACTAGTAATATGTCATGTCAATATTTGTTCCAATAGGATTATCAAGAGTATCTATATCCATACAATCCGCATCAAACTGCTACCGTGCTGTTGCGACTAATCAAAGTGCATGTGAGGTATATAGTCCAATCTATCGCTCGAACAAACTGGGCGTCGCAAGCCACAGCCATCCAGTCGCTGTAAAAAGCAGAATCGTCAAGCCCGAGAAGAAGATGAGAAGTAAAAAGCAAACCCAACATGTATGCCCAGGATATAATGAACCGGCTATCAAGAAAGACCAGGTACGAGATGGAATTCAACCACAAAAAAAAAAAAACAAAACGACAAAAGAAAAAGAGATGTAATGAGGCAATCAAACAGTGGTCTCTTCCACAGGCTCTTTGCCGCCGTGTGCATCCTCATGGTCGTGCTTGGACTTCTTCTTTTTCTTGTCCTTGTCCTTCTCATCCTTGCCCTTTTTGCTCATCGCCTCGGCCATAAGCTGCTCGAAGGCCATGTAATCGCCCTCTTCCTCGGGGTCGCGTGCGGCCTAAAAGCCAGAGGTTAGCATGGTACTCTAATATATGGGAAAGACGTGTATATATACCTTTGCGTAAATATTGCCGGCAATCACCAGCGCATGCGCACGCTCAATGCGTTTCTCAAGTCGGGTCCGCTTGTCGCTCAGAATCTGGTCACAGACATCACGCAAGACACTCTGGATCTCGAATTTGCTGCCACGCCACGCCGCGGCGAGAATCTTGCCAGTAACTCTCTTCTCGTATTCAGCCTTCTTCTCGTCAGTCCAGTCTTCACCACCGCGTTCCTCCATCTTAGCCATCTCCTCCATAGTCATCTGCGCATCAATGGCTGTCGAGATGGTGGTCCATGTCTCCTTCGCAAGGGTGCCCTTGTCCTTCAAGCGGGAGAAGAAGCCAGAGATACCTAGGAACTTCTGTGACTTGAGGAAGGACGTACCCTTCTGAACATAGGTTTGACCGACAGCGTGGAGAATTTCCAGACCGAAAGATTCCATCTTCAAGTTCTCAACTTCTAGTCGGATCTTCTCCTCGAAAGCATGAGACACATCCTTTCCTTTGTCCGTCTCAGTCCAAACGCTCAAACGATCAATCAGCTTGTTTGCCAATGTGTTGACACGGTCTTCGCGAGCCTTTCTACGTTCATCCTCGAAGGCGGTAAGACGTTCCTGCTGCTCCTTGGACAGACCCTTCTTTTTCTCCTTTTTGCGCAGCTCCTTCTCCTCCTGGGACAGACCGGCTGCCTCCATGCGAGCTTCTTCTTCGGATTTGTCCATGAGGGCCTGTTGGCCGAAGTTTCGTCTAGGAGTGCTTGTGCCAGAGCTCTGGTCGGAGGTTGGCTTCTCGGAGGGGCCAGCAGCTGCAGCTGCGGCTGCAGGTGCGGCTCCTGCCGCGGGATCGTGGGTTTCGGAAGCAGGAGCCGAATCGCCATTTGTAGCCTTCACTTCCTCGTCGTGGATGTTGAGTTTCTCTTCCGCAGACTGGGCCAGTTCTTCCTCCTCCATTTCCTGCATCGTAATGTCCATAGTCGCGGTGAGGTCTTTCATAAGAGAAATTTCGCCGATAAGATCAACAAAGGCCTCGCCACCAAAGATCATGCTGAAGAATTCGGACGGATCCTCTGTACAAGACAAATCAGAAACTTTGTGCTGGACATTGGCATACATGCGATGGACCTACCGAAACCACCACCAGGCACCGACTCCTCCTTGCCAAATTTGTCATATCGCTTGCGGAGATCTTCATTGCTCAGGACTTGGTACGCCTCGCCGATCTATAGTAGCAGGACATCAGCCTCGTGTAATGTGCATCATTTCTGGGGTTTCGCAACCATACCGCCTGGAAGCGTTCGTGCGCGGTTTCATCTCCAGGATTCTTGTCTGCGAGAACATATTAGAAGGAGTGGAAAAAAGAATATAAGGTCAAAGGCAGTCAAACCCGGGTGAGTGACAATAGCCAGCTTCCGGTATGCCTTCTTGATTTCCAGTTCGGTGGCCGTAGGTGGCACACCAAGGGCGTCGTAGTAGGCAGTATCGGCAACCATCGCAGCGACCGAGCCTAACTTGAGAATAGAGCGGGTTAAGGGAAGATATAAGTTCAAAAGAGTCAAAGGTCTGACGGGAAAAACAATAGACCTGTGTTGTTTAGGCAGAACCTCAAGATATTTTTCAGAGGTTGGCGCTGATATCATGTGGGGGAGACTTGTATGCATGGTTTGTTCTTAGTCACGTGTTAGCTAACTCCATTTAATCTGCTCTGGCCTTTTCCCCTTTTCCCTCTTTCCCCCCAATCTGCTGTTCCCCCAGGTTCTGTTGTTCTGTTGTTGTTGTCGTTGTTGTTTTTTTTTTAAAAAAAAAATTATTCTCGGCTTCAATTCCCCCCAATTTTTTTCCAGGTCCTGTTTCTGTTGAAGATTGGGCTACTTTGCCTTCTACCAATTCCTTAAACATCCGGCTTACGCGCCTCTTCCCCGCCCATCATGGGTCTCATCGGCAATGCTCTCTACTACTCCTTTCACCCTATGCAGCTGAGGGCGATTATCCAATGGTAAGCCCCGAAATTCACCTTCTGCTTGCGAAGCTAATCATCCACGTCGTGTAGGAAAGTTTGGCACAACCCGCCACATGAACGTAACGAGAAGAACGAGACCGAGAATCAGAAGACCTGTTTCAAGTTTTTGGATAAAACCAGCCGCAGCTTCAGTGCTGTGATCAAGGAGTTACATCCTGAACTGTTGATTCCTATCTGCATTTTCTACTTGGTCCTCCGTGGGCTGGATACCATCGAAGACGACACTTCCATTCCCCTGGTTACCAAGGAACCTCTCCTCCGGGACTTCAAGGATATTCTGACGCAAGATGGCTGGACTTTCACTGGGAACCGGCCGGAGGAAAAGGACCGTGAGCTGCTGGTTCAGTTCAACCACGTCATCACCGAGTTCATGAACATGAAGCCTGAATACCAGGCCATCATCAAGGACATCACCGAAAAGATGGGCAATGGCATGGCTGACTATGCCGTGAAGGCAGAGAAGGAGGATGCCAGTGTCAAGACCAAGGAGGAGTATGATCTGTACTGCTACTATGTCGCTGGATTGGTTGGCGAGGGCCTCACTCGCCTCTTCGTCGAGGCTGGGTTTGGTAACCCCGCTCTGTTGAAGCGCCCCAAGTTGCATAAGTCAATGGGTCTTTTCCTCCAAAAGACCAACATCATCCGTGACATCCGGGAGGACTTCGATGATAACCGACGATTCTGGCCCCAGGAAATTTGGTCCAAGCATGTCGACAACTTTGAAGATCTTTTCAAGCCAGAGCACCTTGACGCAGCCCTTAACTGCAGCTCGGAGATGGTCCTGAACGCACTGGAGCACGCCGAGGAATGCCTGTTCTACCTGGCTGGGTTACGAGAGCAGAGTGTTTTCAACTTCTGTGCAATCCCGCAGTCCATGGCTATCGCCACAATGGAGTTGTGTTTCCGCAACCCCGATATCTTCAAGCGAAACATTAAGATCACCAAGGGAGACGCATGTGATCTCATGCACAAGTCTACACAGAACTTATCCGTGCTGTGCGACAGCTTCCGCCAGTATACGCGCAAAATTCACAAGAAGAATACCCCCAAGGACCCCAACTTCCTGAAGATCAGCATTGTCTGCGGACAGATTGAGAAGTTTATCGAAACTATCTTCCCGACACAATCCGCCGAGGCCGCCAATCGTAAGGTTTCTGGTGAGCTCACTGCAGCCGAGCTACAAAAGAAGAAGGAAGACGACGAGAACAAAAATGATGTGTACTTCATGATGGCTCTCATGGGTGTTATCGTTGTCATTATCGCTAGTCTCATGATCTTCGCCGCCTGGATGATGGGCGCCCGGTTCGATCTTGCCTTCAAGGAAATCACGTCCGGTCACTTCCGGCCGCCGGTTAAGAACCAGCTTGAACACCCGGAGCTTTGATTGTCTTATTATTCTCACGTCCACGGCGTTACGACCTTTTATTGTCTAATATTTTCGATTCCCCCTCCCGACGGCATGTCTTACTATCTTCTCGCCCGTCCTCGGTGCCCCCGATGTGTATTGATAATAACATAACTTTTTTTTTTCTTTTTCTTTCGCCTGACACATTTATTAACCCTCCCATTTCAAACCGAACACCCTTTCTAGCACGGATGTCAAATTGCGATCTGGCCCTTTCATGGCCAAGGTTGCGCCGAAGAAGTGCTTATATCGAAACGGAGATTTATCTCCCTAGCCAGTGAGTACTAGATTTTTGTCCCACGGTTCGCCCGAGGTGGCAAACATCCATTGAAGATCTGGAATATCCCGTATATGTAAATTTTTGTATGTCTATAGGGAATGAAATCATCAGCCGTGGACGCTTGATACTTATGAATTTTTCCACGATAACTAAAAATAGACAGAACTGGAGAACAGGCCCCGAATCAGAAGTCTCTGCTCTCTCATCAGCCCCAGATTGCCCTCTGCATTACTCCGTACTACAGTCTTTTATATCTTTTTATTTCTCGGCAATAAATTGCTTCCAACTGCCGTCCCATGCATTTTCGCTTTCCTCGCCCCTTAATCTTGACATCTATTTCTCGGTCAGGTTTTCTTCCTCGAAGCCTCCTTAATCCAATGGGTTCCAGCAAGATGGCCTCTTCTTCTGGGGATTCGGGCGACTCTCCATTGTCCGCAACTGATTTCCGGACTTATAATCGTATGTCGGAGCAAATGGAAGGATTCGTAAGTTTAATCGTACATTTCTGTATTTCCTTTGCATAATTCCACTAACTCTCATGCAGCACAGCCATTTCCGTTTAACATGGAACCAGCTCTGGGAGGCATGCGAAAGCTCTGGAAAACGGGGACTCTCAGCCCGCCAGATGATCATGATGGGCCTTCAATTCTGCTCACAATTGGATTTCCATCACTCCATCGAGGAGCAACACATCTTCCCCGTGCTGGCGAAAAAGATGCCCGAGTTTCGAAAGGAGCTCGAACTATTGAGTCAACATAGACAGATTCATGCGGGACTTGAGAAACTCGAGAAATATCTTGAGAAGTGTCGGTCCGGCGAGGAAGATATGCGCCGCGAAGAGGTCAAACGGTTGATGGAGGGGTTTGGCAAGGTTCTGTGGACACACTTAGACCAAGAGGTTCAAACTCTTGGAGCTGCCAACATGCGCAAGTTCTGGTCTCTTGCCGAGATGCGTCGGCTTCCTATGTGATCCTGAAGAACGGTGGTAAGGTCTTGCAGTTGAAGGCAAGTTTTGACGATTTCATATGATTCTTATCTCAAAACTATATATCTGTGTTCGTGTGAATGAATTTAAACCTTCTTATTTCCTATTCGTTTTTGAAACATGCGGTTTTGTTTTGTTCCTAAGGGGTCTGATTCTGCTTCATCGATATCCATCACACGTGCAAGGTGTGCAGTTTGAACTGGCAGCCACTGCACAAAAATAGTTGGCTTCGCGTCAAGCGACCACTGCTAACAGGCTATACTGTTCCCGGAGGCTTGACCATGGAGGACTCAGGAATGTGAACGCGTTGTCATCCCTTGCTTGGTACCTAGGTATGTATGCACAACCGCACCCAGTCGACAATGCAAGAAGGCTGTCACGAGTTTTTCAAAAACTCTCTATCATTGTAATTAGTTAAGTTGTGTTTTCTATTGATGATGACGTCTTCCAGAAGAAGGACTCGTCAAAATCGGTAGATGACCTGAAAATGCCAGGTCAATAGTACGAAGTGGTCATATATAACCCACCAATATGGAACAACTGCAAAGCCTACATATGCAGAAATATTCAAACGGTATACAATATGCATTTTTAGTCTCGGAGGTGCGTGTCACTTCAATCTGGCGAGCCTCGTGGCAGATATCGGGGTCGGCGATCTTCGTCTGATCCGTCGTGGCTCCGCTGTCAGTTGTTTCTGTCTTCAGGAATGTGCCTTGTCATAGAAACGCGCAAGCTCGGCTGAGTTGCTCACTTGGCCCAGGTCTCACATCATGACGACAACGAAAAGGCAGCCTTGGCCTGGATCATGGACAATCAGCGGGAAAGAGAGAGGATCAACCCAACTACGCCAATTGCAGGTCATAAATCCGTGAATCAATGCTACCCAAATGTCCAGGAATAACCTGCTTTTCTTCCCTTTACATATCTCCACTTCAGCGGGTCCGTCATTGTATCTCATCTTGTGCCTGGGGTCATCAGTACCCCGCCACGCGCTCCGTTTCCCTATGCGGATTGGGCATGATGTCGTACCGCATGCAACTTACAAGAGGTGCAGGATATAAGTACCATCAAGGCTAAGCTCAAGAGATACCAGGCTAGTGATATCATATCTTCATCCCCTTGCTATCCATACCGTTCCAAGATCTTGTCAATCCCACCCCTATCACCGCCAATATGAAGTTCACAACCACCACGATCCTGACTACTACTATACTAGCAGGCAGCTCTGTCGCTGCCCCTCGTAACGGGATTGTTGACCGCCTCCAGGCCCGTAGCTCTCTGTTACGCCAGTCACTACACGCCGAAAAGAGGGGCGTTCTGCTCAAGGAAGGAACCGACGGAGTGAATGTCCAATACAGCAAGAACTGGGCTGGGGTGGTGCGCGAGAAGCCACCCGCCAGTGCTACCTACACCGCTGTGTCTGCGACATTCACCGTCCCCGAGCCAACGGCCACCGATGACTCTGGCGATATGCAGGCTGTATCAGCCTGGGTCGGTATTGATGGTGACACTTACACCGAGGCCATTCTACAAACTGGTATCGATGCCTATACCCAGAATGGTAAACAGACATTTGACGCCTGGTACGAGTGGTATCCATTAAGTGCGGAGAATTTTGACCTTGAATTGTCCGCAGGCGACGTTGTCGTCACGAAGGTTGAGGCAATCTCGCCCAGCAAGGGTGTTGCCATCATCGAGAACAAATCGAGCGGTCAGAGTGTTACCAAGACTCTGTCTGCACCCTCGAGCTCCGCCACCCTTGCTGGCCAGAATGCCGAATGGATAGTTGAGGACTTCAACGCCGGTGACAGCATGGTTCCCTTGGTCAACTTTGGTAAAGTCGACTTTACCGGTGCCCTGGCCGAGGCTGGTGGCAGGGAGTATGGTGTCAACAACGCTGCCGTTCTGGACATCCAGCAGAATGGCGATTTGAAGGCCCATGTGGAAATCCAGAGTGACACTGAGTTCTCTGTTACCTACCAGTAATTAAGTATGCATATCCATGGAGGTCTTTTGGTTTAGGAGTTGATGAGTTTGGCGTTTTGTACAATGGATGATACTCAACGAGACAAGAGAACATTTGCCATCAATAAATGGGAGGTATGCGTTTTCAAGTTCAATTTATTGAGATTTATAAAAAGAAACCAATGGTTTACCATGGCATATTACCCTGGGGTGAGGTGACCGTCCGATGGCTTTTTGTAGAAGTTGAATGTGAACAAGCGAACACGAGAGACGGTGAGCACTTCTTCGTCTCGGCAAATTATGAGTCATCGTGGTTGTCTGTTAACCTCAAGTTTAAGATCTATTGACTTTTTGAACATCTCAAATTCATCGTCCTTCTGTTCGCCATGAAAGTCCAAATAGAGCCGGCGCAATTCCCCGCAGACGCCGATTCCATCCTGTCGTTGTTTTCTGGCTATGCCGCATCCCTCGGCATCGACCTCACCTTTCAATCGTTCCAAGAGGAACTTGATTCCCTTCCTGGGAAATATGCCCCATCGCAAGGGGGGTCTCTTTTGATCGCACGGGCAGACACCGGTGTTCAAGAACATCATACGAACGGACTAGTCGACTCAATATCTTCCCGGTTTCCATCTACCCTCGGATGTGTGGCACTCCGGCGTAGTTCCGATGGTTGGTGCGAGATGAAGCGTCTGTATGTTCTTAAGGCAGCTCGTGGAGAACGCCTAGGTGAAAAACTCGTCGAAGCAATCCTCACGCAAGCCAGAGATCTGGGCTACCGCGGGATGCGCCTAGACACACTGCCTGAAATGAAAGTGGCGCAACGGCTATATCGGAAGTATGGATTTGTGGATATTGCCCCGTATTATGAAACTCCAATTCAAAGAACAGTTTTTATGGGTTGTGAATTTTTATGATCATACATCTATCTCTTCTTTTCCCTGGCCTGTATATATTACGAGGGACAGACGCCAAGGCGAAAAATGTGCCCAACTATGCAGTATCGATCATGTCGACCCAACGATATTCAACCCTTTTCATGCATCCGGTGTCTTCTGTTTCATCTCAAAAGTTCTGTAATTGAAGAATTGCTAGGACGATCTAACACCAATTATAAATCCACTTCCCCTAGGCGACTCGGAGATAAGTGTCGGGAATTTCCGAGTCAGGTCCGCGGATGAGAGAGTGTAACGGTATAAATATGAGAGGTTCGTGACAGGAAGCCAGTGGATATATCTAAAAGTCCTAGAGCCTCTTCATTATGATAGCATCAAACCCGCCTCTTGACGTCCTCGTCATCGGCGCCGGAATTGCCGGTCTTTCAACAGCTATTGCTCTCGGAAAACAAGGGCATCGCGTTGTGGTATGCCTCCAGAAACAACCATCAAGCTTGCTGTAACATCAATTTCTCATTTTACTTAGATTCTGGAAAAATCGGCTTTTTTGAAGGAAACAGGTGCCGCGGTTCATTTGCCGCCGAATTGCACTGCCTTGCTACGCTGGATGGGCATTGACCCGGCTGATTTTGGGGGCACATTGCTTCATGAGGTTGGATTTGCCCCTTGATCAGAGAAGTGGCTCAAATTAATCGTCTGTGCTTTCTCCAGATCCACCGATATGGTTTTGACGGGGAGTTGACGTACAAGAGAGAGTTCGCCGACACTCGTCATCATTGGCAAGCAGTAGGCGAATGAAGCAGACTAAGCTAGGACAACAGTCTAATTCTGTCACAGGAGTGGTACCTCGTGCATCGAGTTGAGCTGCACAATCACCTGAAGCAACGTGCTCTTGAAACTGCAACGCTGTATACACAGTGTATAGTCACCAAGGTCCATTTGGAAGGGGCTTCCCCGTCGGTCACTCTCGATGATGGTCGCACTTTCAAAGCCGACGTGCTCCTTGGTGCAGATGGACTGCATGTATGAATATTAGATTATCAACGCCGATTTTTATCCGACTCTCGTCTCTGTTCTGACTGTTTTATAGTCCCAAATTCGCCGGAGTATAGCCCCAGATTCTCCCTCCCCATACCCGGTTGGCAAGTCATGCTTTCGTTGGCTTCTCCCCACAGATCAATTAAGGCAACATGCAAGCACTGTGGAGTTTGTGCGAGACACTGGCGTGTTTATTGAGTGGGAATCTGGTGACCGACGCCTCGTGGCTTACCCTTGCTCTGATAGCAAAATCCTCAATATTTGTGCTTTTGTCCCTTTGAATGAAGTTCAGGCAGATGACCAAAGCGACGGTAAGAGTTTCAATTGGGAGTTGACATAGAAAGACACTGACAAATTGGCATTAATAGGTTGGCAGGCAGTTGGAGACAAGACTACAATTGTCAAGGCGTTTTCTAAATTTTCCCCCGGTGTTCAGCAAATCATTGCGAGCGCAGACAAGAACCTCAAAGTATGGGATTTGTATGATATGGAGGCACTGCCGACCTGGACTCGAGGCCATGCTGCTCTTCTGGGAGACGCAGCACATCCGTTCCAGCCATGTAAGCAACGGAATAGCTTCGTCCCGACAAACGAATGCGTAATATACACTGACAACTCGATAGACATGGGACAGGGAGCAGCTATGGCAATTGAAGATGCCGTTAGCATTGCTACCTTGCTTCCTTGTGGCAGCACACCGCACGATATCCCCATGCGACTTGATCTGTATCAAACGGCTCGTCGGCCAAGGGTCGACCTTGTCCTCCACTACACTCGGATGAATGGACGGGATGAAAATGATGCAGCCGGTGATAGAATTTCAGGTCGGTTTGTCTTTACAGCTGAGGAATATACTCAAGCTGACAGTGATAGCTGCCGAAATGGTGAAAATCATGAACATTTGTTTCTCACATAATGAGATTGAGCATTCTACAAACTTGCTGGATGGTAAATCAACAGATTAATGTCAGTGAAGAATGAGATTGAACTGTGGACAAAAAGAAATAGGACAGTACATGCGCTCTCAAACGGTTGACAGTGCCTTGGGAATGTATACTATTTGCGATGTTCACACGGAATGGGCGCTGAAGGCTCGCAGAGGTTGGAGTCCTGCTCGCCCCCGTACGAGCTGAGATAAGAATCAAGAAGATGCCTCTTTATACAAATCGATTTGTTTATTCATAGCTTGTTATATTTGAGCTCACCAACACAATTAACTAACTATCCAGTTTATCATCGCACACAAGCCCATCAATTACTAACAGAGCTGAAGTCAAAGAAATAGAATTTTGCTCCTGACTACTATGTTGTATATAAGGCGCATGTTAAACCCAAGGAATACATGTCTAAATGGTCTAGATATAGATGTATCTTGTGGATATTCTTCCAGAATTCTTCAGGTTGTTGATTTATATGCAACTTCAGGCATAAATTTAATGCCTTAGGCTTTGAAGCTCGGGCCAATCACCACCATTCTTGGCCGTTGCGCCCCTTAAATTAATAAACAGTTGAGCCGCCGGGGATTCCGTGAGTATCATGTAGAAAATGTCATCTGAATATTTAAGCCCAAGTTATCCACCGGATTCATTTCGCGTCAGACGGAAACCCGTGTCAAACCCGAACTTGCGTGCTACGGCGCATGCCGATCAGCGGGAAGCAACAGCCTGGGCTGCCAGTACCCCATCTCTTGTGCCCCCATTACAGCCCCCGTCATATACGGACCTTTATGGACCGCCGCCTCCTAGGCCTATAAGTCCAGGCTCACTGCCGCGACCAAGGACAGCGGGGCCAACTTCATCCTCGACTCCCCCGCCGCCGACGCCTGTTCAAAAGGCATACAGCGAAGCGCGGCATTTCCTCACCGGTCTAATCAATCGTCCGACAGAATCAAACAAGCATGTCACTATTTTGCGACATTCCCATGGACTAGTTTTCTACCGTGGACCGACTACATCGGTCGCTATATCAATCTTCTCTGATGCCCCCTTACCACCTGAACACACCTTGTGGTTGCAGAGCAAAGGTTGGAGCGGGAAGACCGGGATGCAATTCAAGTCGTTTCTCCGTCTCCGGGATAGCTGGCTAGACGTGACCCCGGGTATGCCATTGAGGGCTGACCAGGTGACTCCAGATGATGAACGAGCTTGGCAACGCGACATCAAGAAATTTCGGAAGAAGGCCCCGCCTCGTCCACGCGATACACATCAGCTACGTGAGACTGCCGTTGTGCGGATTCCCGCTGAAGCCGGCGATGGGTATTTTCAGCTAGTTCTCTGCCAAGGAATTAAGAAAAAGGTGCTGGGCAATAGCCCCGTCTTCCGGGTGCTCTCTACATCCACTGCCCCCAGCTCTATCCGTGGCGCGAGCTTGAGCACGCTGCCCCTGGAGGTTGGGGCTATGATTGTGAGCCTTTATGCTCAAACTGCAGCGCGAACCGCGGCAGGTCCTGCTGCGATGGCCATTCAAGCCAAAGCTGCCCCGTTTCAAGCCAAAGCTGCTGCGGTTCGTCCATCGTGGGTGACAAAGACTGCGGTTCAGAAGGCTTACACTACTAGTGGCATCGAAAACCGCGTGGGCGGTATTATCAATGGCCCCAAAGGTCCTATTGGGAGTCCTCAGATAAATGTAGTAGCGCCAGAAATAGCTGGAAGCGGCCCGGTCTCTATCGATGTCGGTCCTCAACCACCATTCCCTATGACATTCAAAGCTCGCTGTCAAACGGATCAAATTCCAGACCTCAGCAACTCTGACGATATACCGAAGTTAAGCTTGATCAGAATGCCCGACTGGGTAACAGAGCAGTTAAGGGGCTACTTCTTCGGCTGGGCTCGATTCGACTCCGGGCCGAGCAAAGGTTCCTCGACTGGTGAATGGTGCCCAGCTATCTTGTCCGTGCGAGCATTAGATCCCCTCCAGGCGGTGAGAGTGAACCTGGCTCAAATATCGAAACGCGTGGTTGCAATTCGCCTGCTCGAGGATGTTTCTCTCCCAACAAGCAAAATCGAGATTCGGGTTCTGGGATACCTTCGCGCTGAAATCCCACCACCCACCGGGACCACGAGTAAAGAACTTGCAGAGGCGCAAGCGGCAGCTGCAGAGGCGGCTTTGCTCGCTGATGTATATGACGCATCTGTTGTACAGGATACTCTGGCTCATCCCGCATGGGTCGCAGAACACCCGGCGACCTCGGACCTTCAACAAAACTCGAGTTGGATCGATCGCACAGTCGAGGGGTATACCAACATCGTCACCCGTGGACAGAAGTTGGTAGAGCAAGTTCCATTGCACCTGGTTGGTATTCGCTCTGTTACCGATGAGCTCAGAGAGAGCCAAGTTGCTGTAAACGGGTTTTATATAGTCCGCTAATCCTTGTCAATTCGCTCATGGACCCTGTTGCAGATCCACGGAGTTTACTATGTACAACATTCGATATATTGTTTCGTTACCCAAGATGTGATTTCAGCCGTGAAGTTATCAGTTACAAAAAGCTTTTAGCCAGGCTAAATCCAGTTGGATGCCTCCAAATGCCCAATATTTATAAACATACATAGCTTTTGTCAAATCAAAATCAAAATCACTCACGGTCCCACCGGCGGCTGCGAAGCCGCCAAGTTACATTGGCGGAACAATCGCACCTCGTCAGGTTTAAACGCACCAACCACGGAATGCAGCACGCCGCGGTTGTTAAATAACACTAAATCATTATCCTCCCAGTCATGCGGATACACATACTGAGGACTGATGGCTGGCCGCTGCAACTTATAGACAATATCCCGCACGCGGGCCAAATCGTCGATCGTGGTTCCATCGGCACAGTGGATACGGCGCACGGCAGAAGGATGGATCTGTAGGGCCAATTTGCCCGTCACTGGGTTTTTCCAGGTCATCGGGAAGACCATGATCTTACTAGGGTCGATAGGTGGCAGTTCCGAGTCGGATAACTCAAGGCCTTCTGAATGCATACCGAGCCCCGTAGATCGGGAATGGGCTTGGCTCATCCAAATATATCTGTCATGATGTTTAGTTCATTCGATCGAAACCATAGGCATATCATAGGAGAACTTACGGATGAGGGGCATATTCCATTTTGCTCGCCTTGACAAACTCCTTATCTTCGGGGGAAAGAAGTTCAAACATCCGCTCACCACTGACAAATGCTGTTGTGCCAAGTGGTACATCCATTGTTTCTCCTGTTCCATCGTCATACAATAATGTCTGTCGGCGGCCTTTGGGCACACTCACAGCCATGAGCGTTGTCACCTGGGGCGGGTATAGGTCGTATAGTGCAGCATCGATGTGCCAGCGATAAAATCGAGTGAATTCATAGTCCTCTTCGTCCGGGATGTGATCTTGGTGGAATGTACGGTGGTGAGGGTGTCGTAATGTGATATCTTTGAGACCCTCGTACGAATCAACGTGTCCATTCCCAATCACCTGAACCTGGGGCTGGTGAGGGACAGTTTTGAGATCAGGATGAAGAATGCTTCGCTTCGCATCGATGGTTTTGCCATGTCCATAGTTGTCGGAGACTGGATCGAAGCGCTTGGTCAGTTCATACTGGGCCTTGGGTGATAGCCCTTTCTGGTGTTTGAACACCACGACATGGTGCTCATAGAGGGCCTTCCGAATTGTCCCAAACTGCTCATCTATACGATCATTAGCTTGTGCACTTGTATTTGGCAAGAATTCACGAACCTGTTAGGTTTTCCAGATTAACACCTTGAATCTCAGCACCGAAATCAATGCTTGAGCCCGGAGGAGGTTGAAGCGGGCGGACAGTAAGTGGTAGCACGGCCATGATTTTGGGATTCTTCGAGTTTTGAGGTTCACAGATCAGACTAGGATGCTCGTAGGATGTTCTACACGACAGACCTTATAGTTATGGGCCGATAATAAAAGGTCTAGTTCTGTAGACCAGATTGTGGACGGTCAACGGCGTATACCGAATCTTCTACCGAACATGACAGAATATGTGGGACGAAGGGAATGATAAAGAGGTTATAACTGGTTATTTCCCCATAGGAATCGTTTGATAAGCCAACACTCTGAATTACGGAGCAATAAGATGTTGGGGCATTAGTTGTTATTGGATGTTACGGGGTATTAGTATGGTGATAAGGCGGGTGAGTGATAGCAACACGCCCGCTAAAATATTTGATATTACGTCATCGGCCAGCAAACGTGATAAACGTAACAAACGTAACAAATATGGGAAGGTACCAAGGTTCGAAGGCTCTCCAGGGTAATTACTCACTTTACCTACTTTATCCCTCAATTACCCTCGAGGTACCCTTACATTTGCTATATATCACCAAAACTTCCACCAAGGCCCCCGTGGTTTTGGTGGTTGCTCAGCAGCAATAATTTCATCCAAACCAGTGTGCATATCAACTTCCTCTGGGCGCCATGCCCATGGATCACTCCAATACAGTGCCCGATGTCCGAAGTAAAGAATTAAGAAAGCAGGAATACCGATGTATGCGGTGAAAAAGTTGCTCACAGACCATTCCGATGGGAAGAATACTGTGAACCCGTTGATGAGCGTCATGAGAGTGGCACCCGCGAGGCCAAAGTAAACCCCATACGGCTGCAGCTTTGATTTATACGGTTGTTCAATGCCCTGTGCTTTGACGGCTTTGCGGAAGCGGAAAAACACCACGGAACAGCAGATCCATGAGATAAAGCCAGAAGTGTTTGTGAAGTTGACGAACCAGTTGAACACAATTGAACTGGAGTTGCCGACAGCAAGATAAGCCAATGCTGAGAAGCATGCTGAAGCCGAAACAGCCCAGTATGGGACACCCCATCGGTTACATGTCTTGAACACATGCGGCGCATTTCCTGACATAGCCAAGGAATAGAGCGACCGCGAAGACATGTACAGGAAGGAATTTCCTGCAGACCAGGCCGATGTCAAGACGGCAGCATTCACGATGTGGTCCAAAACCGGGATTCCGGCATTCTGGATGCCGATCACGAATGGAGATGAGCTTACTGTGCCGTCGCCCTTGGTCAGACGGCTAGCATCTGATGGGCAAATAACACCAATAGCTAGGACACCAAAGATGTAAAAGAACACCAATCGGTAAATGTATCTCCGTGCTGCCCGAGGTATATTTCGCCGAGGGGACTCCATCTCGCCGCCACTGATCACAATCAGCTCTGGGGCGAAGATGAACGCAATAGCGCTGGATACTGTGCATTTCAACAAGGCCACGAACCGGCCCGAATCTCCCGTCGTGAGATACGCGTTGAATGGGCGCGGATTCTTCCAATAATGAAAGCCCAGTCGCTGACGATTAGGTCCCCCACCCCAGAAGAGGATGAAAGATACCATCAACAAGCCGACCAGAGTGATGATCTTCACCCCAGCGAACCAGAACTCCGCCTCACCGTATACTCGAACGGGCATAAAGTTGAGCGCGATAATGATGACCATCATGATTGTGATCCACACGGCGATGTTGATCGATCCACTCTGGTCCCAGTATCCAATAACCAGTCCAGCAGCTGTGATCTCATACGGCACTAAGATTCCGAGAGAGTACCAGTATAGATACCCCATGGCGAAACCCATACTCCGCGACACATAGCGAAATCCATGATAACTCATTGTTCCGCCATGTACCGGGAGGTAGGCACCAACCTCAGCGATAGCTGTGACCAAACCATAAACCATGGCCGAGATGAAGATATAACCTAAAAGAAGCGACGCGGGGCCTCCAATGGCCAGGGCTTGACCGGAACCCACGAAAAGTCCTGACTTGTGTGAGCAATCTTTTGTTTTTTTATGTCGAAACCCCGTAAACTTACCCGTTCCGATTGTGCCTCCGAGGGCCATTAGCTGAACATGGCGATTTTTCAAACCACGTTTAGTGGTGGTTGCATAACGATCATCGAGTAGATCGGCTTCGACCAAATTTCTAAGTGCTTTGCCCTTCTCGCTGATGGGATGATGATTACCCCCATAGTTGCGGGGTTCGGTCTCTATTGTCGCCATCTTGTGCGACAACGAAAGGGGGAAAATGCTGAATAAAAAATGAAGCGATCGACAGGAATGTGTGCTGCATTTAAATGGGGGTTTTTTTCTCTCACAGCCCAGTTTCATCCCGTCGTACAGAGACCCTCAGCCACGCGATATTAAACCGCTATATTTTGGGTCGATGACTGGTCAGTAGAGGGGTCCGTGGCCGCTTAATGGCAGTTAGGCTCGGACAAAGGTACATTCCTGGGGTAACCGACTAGGCTTTTACCTGAAGGTAAGACTGCCAAATTGTACGAGACCGTGTAGGCGCTGATTCTGGTGATATTCATTATTGTGACGTCTTATTTCCCGGTTTTCCTAGTGTCCATAGCACATAATCTACAGGGAAAGTTGACAGTCTAGTGGGAACAGATAAGGAAGGGTAAAACCCACAAGGCTACTATGCTAAGTCCCCCCTTGGCGCCCGTGGATGGCATCGCGGTAGAACGAAAGAAAATCTGTCACCTCAAACATTCTGATAGAGAAAACGAGTAAACAAAGGCCCCTAAATGATAACAGCACCGGTCCGGTAACCGGTCTGGGGGATAATATAGGCCGCAATAAAATAGAAAAGAAAAGCGCCGGGTAAAAACTCTGGGCAAAGAGATTGGGCAAAGAGCAATAAAAAAAATCTCGTGTTGGAAAATGCTGGAAAGTCGATACTACACCAGAATAGGAAATATAGTTCAGATCCGACGAATCAGGCGTCATTGCTATTCCATAATCGAACTAGCGTGCATCGGTCAAAGGTGCATACTAAGCTCGAACAAGCTATGCCGGGAATACATTTGGGCACATGGCACCTTCCAAGATATCGTATTGTTGCATGACACCTCGTCTTTTTGGCTGTATGCCTCGACCATGAAACATGTATTAAATGACCATGCGATTAAGAACCAAAGAAATTTCCATCCAGTAATACAAACTTAACCAAGAGCAAGCCCCCAATCCGTCCATCTTCCCATTCACACTAATCCACGACGCCGCCGTAAAGGAAAAGGCCCTCTTATTGGTTGTCGCACTACAACCTAGGGCTTGTCGATCAAGAACTCGTTTAGGTTAAATGCCAGCCTTTCTGTTGACTACCACACTTGAGGAAGAGTAACCGCGGTAGCGGGTGCAGCATCCGCAACTTTCGTGCAGTGCATATACCGAACTTTTCCGGAAGGGATCCGAATGGTGTGCCAGGATCGTTCACAGCAACTATAGGCAGTATGTCCGTTCGATATTGTAGAGCTTTTTGGGTTTGTGTTGCAGACATTTTGTATAACGATAAACGAGGCGTCCTGGTGGCTTGCGCTCCATGAGTTCTGCCATTCGTTGTAGGTGTTGGAAGTATTAAAGGTTGAGTTGCTTGAGCTCGATATCGCATTTTTGAAGCTTCTTCAGGGTGGAAGGTTCGGGTGGGCTTTCATGCTGAACTTGGGTTTCATAGTGGTGAGACGTCGCACCCACGTGAATCTCTAGTTGGATGATATTGCTAGCCCTGGCGATTTTCAGATATCCAGTCGAATTGGATCTTGGTATCTTCTACCTTTTGGGGCTCTTTTAAGAGCAGTGTAAATTCGTCAGCTTGAACATGATTGTGATACTTGGCTTTGAGATGACCGGTAGTAGTGAATATAGAGGAAAATATAGTATCGGTTGCCATGCTGAGGTATGAAGTCAAATGTTGATGAAACAAATTGGAGGTTGGACAGCAATCCTGTGTGAGGTTGTGATGGAAGAGAACAAGGACTTTGAATACTACTGGTCCTTGTCCTCATACAACAAATCCTTTTTCGTATGGGACGTTTTTATGGCCGATGCTTAATTAGGAAGCCGACGTCATTTTGACGTAGGAACATGAAGGATAGATGATTGACATTATAGCTGTACAGCTATACAATATTAACTAAACCTGCATTTTGTAAATCTATCACTAGGACATAGAAGATCAACATGGAGAGTGACCTTATAGAGTATAACATAGTGTTCCCGTTTGGGAGATGAGACAAGATCACTTGATACTTTGATAATGTCAAGGCGACGACTCGCCCCTGCAACCTAGTAAGGAAGACTCCAAGGCCGCTCAAAGGTAGTCTATGTATATCCTTCAAGCTCCCGACTTCCCCCACAATCTTCCAATCCTGGCAAGGCCCCTCATGTCATCGAAGACCCCCACATCCCCCCACCACGGACCGAGACGGAACCTTCGGCATTCCGTGGGTATTCCATTTAGAGTCCAGATTCACTATTGGTTTACATAGATAGCTCATTCGGGATCAGTCTATGTCATCTCCGTAGGTCTATTATTTGTACTTAATCATCCATCCAAGGCCATGATCATCAAAGCACTCATCTCAACCAGACCCAATACCGCGGGGACTTGGAGCGCCCAAAGCGGACCGTCCAGGTACACCGATGCTGTATTCCATCTGTTTCATGCTTATACCTGAGGCACTGGGTTCCATATTTCCCAAGGCGAGATGTATAGTGCATAGCTAGGGCTGGTGTTCAGACAGGAAGGACTTGGAGTCGTCGAGAAGTTGGGCTTTGCCATAACCCTGGGCACGCCTTGTAGATTAGCGATCACCAGTTATAATCTTGTGAGGCGTTATGCGGGTTGTATAAATTCTACCACCGAGGCATCACTGCACGCTATATGACTGGCGGGGACACTGGGAACCCGTATTGATGGCACGCAAGTTGGATACGTCCGTGTTTCCGATGCCCCCTCATATGATTTATTCATTGCGATCGCTATGGTAAATACAAGCCCTATGGGCCTCGAATGCGGTGCCCTGAGCGCAAATGTGCAAATCGGAGGATCTCTCACGACGCGCCTATACAACCCCACTTTAATTGTCGACCTGGGTGAGACACACCTGGCAAGAACTTGTGATCTTGGGGTGCATGTCACGCTCAGCAGGAACCCACGGACGTGACTGGATATCAAGGGTTAGACTCGGTTATTGAAGTTGGTGGAATTCCCGAAACGTTCGCATTATGTGAGGTGTGGAAATTCGGATCATTGTTGTGCACACTACAGAGTACTGAAGTGGATTTGCGCCCGAAGCTGTTGGGGCGAAATCTCAAATGGAGACAAACTAAGGCTTGGAGGTCTGACACCTCAGGCATAAACATGCCGCTAGTCCCACCCGTTTGTTGCAGCTATGGATCCGTACGGAGTATGATGTTGAGTATTTCTCAGACCCATATATATTGCGATTTTCATTGGAAGGAGAGAGTGCACACTTTTATTTCTGCCTAGGCTCTCAGAAGGAAACCTCTCAGCACCGGACGCTTCAAGTTGGTATCTGATTTTTGATAATTGACAATTGACTACTCCATACGGAATAGTTACGCCGTAGGGAATTAAGTAAAAGGTTGCAGCCAAGATAGCTGTGACCAATCAAATATTTGCACCGAGAGCCGGTGCCCCCTTTTTAATTGAGGTTATCTCTATACTTGCGGGATGGCCTGTCATAAGACGGCTGGTATCGGAACCTGTCAGAGTCAGGGGGATATTTTAACTGCATATGTGCAACATAGGTACACCGTATTTGGGGCATTATTCCTGGTTGTTATCTGAATTCCTATACTGTACTTCGTACCTATATTGAAGAATAGAAAACAGAAAATGTACAACATAGAAGATAATCAGGTTTTTGATTTGCGCGGAGAACATTTCCCAGAACTTGGATTTCGGACCCATACCAACGCCTCCGACATCATGTTCGACGGTAGCTCCATAGTATGTATTTGGATGGTTAAAGGGAACACTGACACTATGTTGTACCTATGTACCATATATGTAGGTACGAAGTAGGCTATGGATCTTTGATAAACCAAACCATTCAGCCCAGCCCTACAACATACATGGATCTTTGTACTCCTTACGGAATAGAGCTCGACAACGCAATCCCCCCCCCCGTTTTCTCGAAAGCTTCCAAGGTTCGAAACAAGGGTGGACATAGTTTTTCGGATTATAGAAGCAGTCTGATTGGTTGTACCAGCAATCTCCCTGTCTCTCCCTGCACGCTTGATTGGCTCAAAGTTTAATCCCGCTCGTGTCCTATGGATATGGGTGGATTCTGGGTGGGGCTGGGTGAAACGTAGTGGGACATAGTGGAGGCTGTGGATTTATGTGGATGTCATTCGCTTGCATTTTAATCTGCTGGTCATATTTCTCTTTGGGTTTTTTTGGGTTTTTTGGGTTTTATTTTCCTTCTTTTTGCCGTTAAGTGGCGTTTTTCTTTTTGTCTTTTTTTTTTTTTTTTTCTTTCTATCTTTTGTTTTTGTATTTCTTATTTCTCCATCTCTTTTTCACACTCCTCTACTTACTATATTCCTAGCATATATATACCAATCTGCACTGCATGCAGATCAGCAGCATTACTCAATAACTTTCATTCCTTATGGCTGCTGATGATATATTCCGTCGCCCCTCCGCGGTGACGGTCGAACAGGGCGTGAGCAGCTCCAATGCAGATCGTACCCTAGAGGACATGGGATACAAGCCAGAATTGGCTCGCAATCGATCGATCTGGCAAGTCACTTTTATGTGCTTCATTCTCTCTTCAGTTCCCTACGGCTTGTCGACCACTCTATACTACCCACTCGCCGCAGGTGGGCCTGCCAATGTCATCTGGGGTTGGGTGATCATCTCTTTCTTGATTCTATGTGTGGCTATCTCATTGGCGGAAATCACTTCGGTCTACCCAACTGCAGGTGGTGTCTACTATCAAACATTCGTCTTGTCACCCTTGTGGTGTCGTCGCGTTGCATCGTGGATCTGTGGCTGGTCCTACGTTGCAGGGAACATCACTATTACCCTCGCCGTCAATTTTGGAACTGCCCTGCTCTTCGTGGCCTGCCTGAATGTGTTTGAAAAATCACCGGGTGTCGGAATCACTGATGATTTTCAGACATACCAGATCTTCCTCATCTTCTTGGCCATCACCCTATTGACGCACTCCATCTCGGCGTTTGGCAATAAATGGCTGCCATGGTTGGAGGTACGTAGTCGCACGTGCCCCTTTGCCCTATAAGGTAATAGTACTGATTATCGTTTTTAGACATTCGCCATTTTCTGGACCATGGCTGGTCTACTCGCCATTATCGTTTGTCTGTTGGCTATTGCTAAGCAAGGTCGTCACGATGCCGCATGGGTCTTTGGTCACTTTGAAACTCAGGCTGGGTGGCCCGCCGGGTGGTCGTTCTTCATCGGTCTCTTGCAGGCCGCCTACGCCACCTCGGCAACCGGCATGATTATCTCGTGAGTCCGACCCTCAATTATACTTTCTCAATTCAGCCGTTACACATGCTAACATATTGTATCGGTTAGTCTCTGCGAGGAGGTCCAAGAGCCCGCCGTCATGGTCCCAAAGGCTATGGTTGGAACCATTATCATCAACTTCATCGCCGGTCTTCTCTTCTTGATTCCCGTCTGCTTCGTGCTTCCCGATCTCACATACCTGGTCAATCTGGCTTCCGGTCAGCCCACCCCAGCCATCTTCAAGGCCGCTATCGGCAACTCGGCAGGCGCATTCTGTCTGCTGATTCCCCTCCTTGTGCTGGGTATCATTTGCGGTGTTGGTTGTGTGACCGCCACCTCTCGCTGTACTTGGGCTTTTGCCCGCGACGGCGGCATTCCCGGCTCGAGCTGGTGGAGCACCGTTAACAAGACCCTGGACATTCCTTTCAATGCTTTGGTATTGGGTATGGCCGTGGAAATTATTCTCGGTGTGATCTACTTTGGCTCTACTGCTGCGTACAATGCCTTCTCGGGTGTTGGTGTCATTTTTTTGACAACGAGCTATGCCTGCCCGATCGCCGTTTCTTTGATCTTCCGTGGCCGTGAAGATATCAAGAACGGTAGCTTCAACTTTGGAGTCTTTGGCCTGATCGCTAATGTTTTTGCTCTTGGTGAGTTGCCTCTGGAAATTCCGTTTGTTACACGTATGTTTCAACTAACTGTTCAACAATCAGGCTGGAGTCTTCTTGCAATTCCCCTTTTCTGCATGCCAACACTTAAATCTGTCACCAAGGAGAGCATGAACTATGCCTCTGTGGTGTTCGCTGGCTTTATTGCCATAGCTGCTGTCTGGTATGGTGTTTGGGGCTACAACAATTACCGTGGACCGCCAACCGACGCTGTAGAGCGGGATGAAAACTCCCCTGAGCCCTCAGCCTACGCCGAAGTCCCCAAGAAGGCACCGAGTCATTGAACTTCTCTTACCATCGCGACATTGAAACTCTCTTGCCATTGCGACATTGAAATTCTCTTGCCACCGCGACATTGAACTTCTCTTGCCCCCGCGACACCGAACTCTTTATACCCTCTTGAGGATAGCCCAGTCTAACTAATTCTAGAAAAGCACAGAGTTGCATGTATATAAGTATAAATACCCAATCAAAATAGTTATTTCTGCCTGACTTACACATCATAACCTGCGCAGCTATTTAAAGCATCATGAAATGACCACACAGTTCGTGGTCCTTTAATAGATTCAGTATATTGAGGCTGATTGAAACGGCCGGATCCTAATTATCTGCAAGACATGGATCTGTATCCAACCCCCAATACAACTCCACAAGCTCTGAGGTCTAGGAGTCAATGGCTGCGATGTGGTCCGTCACCAGACAAGTAAATTCGCTAGTTCCATAGTAGAAGGTGTTTCCATCATCGGCAGATTTTCCCGAGCTCAGCATGTCTCCATACTGCCAGTAGAGATCAGCTGCAATGCCGGTGGTGTCCAGCGCCGTCTTCTGCCATGGAGCCTCAATGGCACAGTGATCAGAAGTGACACCGTACTCCTCAAAGAGACAGGGCTTGCCAGCTGCTGCACAGGCAGCTCCGTGGGATTTGACCCACCCGTTGCCCCAATCATTGGTGGTTCCCCCTAGTGTGAATACATTAGCAGAGTCTAGACCAAGGGCAATGGAAAAATCATATACATACAGCTCGATGGGTAGAGATGGAATGTAGCAAAATCGATGGTATCAATCCCTAGATTCATTGTGAAGTTCAGACCTTCGCCGTAGCTGTAGGGATAGCTGCCATCAGACCCTGTATCCAGCCCGAAGCCCTCTAGAAGATGAGTTAGACAACCACGTGGCAGGGATCTCAAGGGCCGAAATACCATCACCAATGGCAACCATATGCTTTGAGTCTAGAGACTTGATATAGGCACTAGTAGACTGGATCCAGTCGTGAATAACCGACGTGTCACAGCCATTGCAGCGAGGCTCATTGGCCAACTCCCATGCAAAGACAGCAGACGAGTCGATATACCGAGAAACAACAGCTTTGATGTAAGCACGGTAGGCTGTTTGAGCTGCAGTATTTGTATACCAACTTGTCTGGCTACCACCAAAGGCAGTGACATACGCCGCCATTCCTCCATAATCCGACCAGTTGTTGACAAAGTTAATGATAAGTTTCACATTCCGTGCCTCGGCGGAAGCAACCACATAGTCCAGACGCTGTAGGCCATCTGCGCCGGTGTTGATGGTGGCAGTTCCATCTTTAAGTAGCTGGTAATAAACAGTTCCAGAAGATGGAACAGTGTTGACATCGTTAAATCCCCAAACTCGGAGGATTCGGAGCCCGGATTCACCCATGTGGTCAAGTACAAGATCCACATCGTCATTGTTGGTGAGGAAGCCAATCCAGTAGGAATTGGAACCGGCAAAGTAGCTTTTCTTTCCACCAATTTCAAAATCCAGTCCACTTGTGGTGGGGAACCCTGTCCTGCTGTCACTGGTGGCGGTTGCCTTTGTTGCAGTGGTCGTTTTAGCTGTGGTTGTCAATAGAGTAGTGGCACTACCGCCAGAAGCTGGACCGTTCCATATTAATCGATTAACCAGAATTGCAACATATGTGAGCACACTTACATGCGAGGCACTGGCTAAACCAGTCATTCTGGTATTGGCAAACCCAGCCAGAGACACATGTCGTAGAGCCAGCATAACCGCTTCCGCCACATTGAGCGTACGGAGCACCTTGGGCAGAGATCAAGCCGGCCAGGGATAAGATTGCTAGCGTTTTCATGATGATTCTAAATTTCTTGGTGCACTGCTGTTCGGCTGTGGATGCAGGTATGTATAGATAGATAGATATATAAATATATATATTTCGAGAGTGCGGGGAATATCGAAAGACGGGGAACAACATCCGCCGTAAATTAGGGAACCGAAATTATTCCATCGACTAGAGGATATACCAGGCTACAGAGTGTTCCCATCGAGCGTATGCCGCAAGCCCCCCGTGTTGTTTGCGGAATAATCGAGGCGGTAGTCCGCTTGCGATACACCAATGATTCAGCCTTTTTGAAGAGCTGAAGTTCATAAGCCAAACCACTTGCATTAGTATGCGGGGTATCTAAGAAATCCAGGACTTCATGGATCAACCGAAATTGCGGGGGGAAGTTCTGCAGAAATTGCAACACGGGTTAATTGACACACTTGTCTCGATCTGTCAAGGCGTTTCAGCCGCTGTACTTGGGAGATGAGGAAAAAGTCATGGAAACTCAGTAATCATATAAGCGGTCTCGGCTAGCTCGCCCGACAATCATACTAATTCGTGATAACTGCTACAAGATCACTGCATACAACATAAATCATCTATCTTCCTTTCTATTCCATTTCTCACAAGCTTTTCTGAGTTATCGCTGACTGCACAGGATGCAGTAGCCTGTCGTATTCATTCATATCCGTTACGGTCCATGGATGTTCCTGTTTGAATAAGCGGAACGGGTTTACAAAGTTCCCGAAAGTTTCCCCGACTTGGCACGGACTATCAGAGACGCGGATTTTTGGGCGGATCAACCGGCATATGTTGGGGAAACTACGGGGAACTCCGGAAAAAAAATTAAAAATTACGCGTTATTTATAGTTACCACATGGGTATTACATGAATAATATTGAATAACTGACTAGTTAGTTAGACATAATCCTCGCTTTTTCGGGTGGGGGATTTCAGCACAAATGTATAGAAAATAAACTATGGAAATAGATCGTGAGATTATGTATGAAATGGTATATTGTAGATGAGATGAAATATACATTACGAATAAAATTACAAAAAATACGTATTATATATTTTTTTATTTAAAAAACACAAAAAACAAAAAAAAAAGAACAAAAACTTTGAAAATTCTTCTATGACGTAGGGGCAACGGGTGTGGCGCCTCTGATGCGCTCGGGGCTCGGCATCGGAATATCAGCACGATGCCGGTATTTATAATGGGATTGAGCTTTACATAAGCTGTACACGGAGTAACTAGACAGAAGATTGTTTGTGCACTAGATACAGTGTTCTTCTAGTGCAAAAGTAGCAATAGCAGTGACGTCTCAATAGTATGTACTCAGCATATCGCCACCGACCCCAGACTCCGCATTTCCCCTCGAAGAAGCCCCTTTCATGTCTGGAGATGATGTGTACTTTTCGGGGATGCTTTCACCGGGATACCGATCGGGAAATGAATTACATGTTTTTAAATCCGGAGAGTATCCGGAGAGAACCCGGAGGGCCTGGGGAATGCCCGGGTTTTCTCTTTGGCATATGACCCACTGTCCTTTCTCCAGATGGAGGACTTATCCGAGTATCCTGGCTCTGATATTCTACAAAGTACGTCGATATGGCCAAATTAAAATGAAAGGGATCTCGTTCTCGGCTTCTTTCTCTCGGCCCCCAACCAAAATATTCGAGCCCGAGTAAGTTCGGCACGGCCTTGGCCTATGAGCTTGAATCCGCCACTTCCCGATCCCTCCGAACAAATCGGCTATCCACTTGAAAACGGCGAACCAGAGTCGATGATCTTTTGGAACCTGCCTTGTATGGCTATTCCCCCTGGTGGGGTGGCAGTGCAAGTCGGCTTCCGCCGGCTTGTTGACTGTTGTCATCTTTGTACAGCGGCCATGAGTATCGTCATCTCGCACGACTTGCCTCTCCACAATTCTCTCCCCACTTTGAGTCTGGGATTTATTTTATTTTTTCCCACCATCTGATTGCTGGGTTACAAAAAGGGGCCTTCTCCCCAATGTTCCCCGAGATTTCTTATTCCCCATGGGCTTGTTTCCCTCTATTCTTCTTTCATCATATTTACTTCTGAGCTGGTCCTCTAGTCCCATTATATTTGTCGAATACAACTTGAAGTATCAACCATCAGGACAGCCCGAAATACATTCCTCTTTTCCCAACCTACACCATGGGTGTCGAAGCGTCTTCCCACCATGGGGAGTCTATCACCCCGGCTCAACAGCCGAGTGTTGAGTCGTCCTTCCAAAATAGCCCTATTGAGAAGCCTATGCACCCTGTGGGCATCGATACACCGATCCCTCGGATAACCGTGCGCTCCCTGGTGATGGCTCTCTTTGTCTCCATGGGTGGTCTGCTGTTCGGATATGACACGGGTCAGATTTCCGGCTTCCAAGAAATGAGCAACTACTTGGAGCGGTATGGTGAGCCCAACGCAGATGGTTCCTACGCATTCAGCACCGTGCGCTCCGGTCTCATTGTCGGGTTGCTGTCCATCGGTACCATGATTGGTGCCCTGGTTGGAGCCCCCGTCGCTGATATGTTGGGCCGGAAGTGGTCCATTACTCTCTGGTGTATGATCCTCAACGTCGGTTTGATTGTTCAAATTTCCTCTCCCGATGGTCACTGGTACCAGATGGTCGTTGGCCGTTGGGTCACTGGTCTCGGGGTCGGTGGCTGCTCGTTGCTCGTGCCCATGTACCAGGGTGAAAGTGCGCCTCGTCATATCCGTGGTGCCATGATCAGTTGTTACCAGCTGTTCGTCACCCTCGGTATTTTCTTGGCGTACTGCATCAACCTAGGTACTCACACCATGGATGGCACTGCTCAGTGGCGCATCACTCTGGGCATCACCTTCCTCTTTGCTCTGGTCCTCGGCGGCGGTATGGCATTCTTCCCCGAAAGCCCACGTTATGAGTTCCGCCACGGAAAGGCCGAGAGTGCTCAAACCACTTTAGCCAAGCTTTATGGTATCCCAGAGAACCATGTCCGCATTTTGGAAGAAATGAGAGAGATTCGTGAACAGTTTGAAGCCGAGTCTGATGACCAGAAGTGGCATGAATTCCTTACTGCTCCCCGCATGTTCTACCGTATTGCTCTTGGCATGGTCTTGCAGTCACTGCAACAGCTTAGCGGTGCTAACTACTTCTTCTACTATGTAAGTTCCTACATCAGTTGCCTTTCTTTACTTTTTTCGGGGGGAAAATCGCTGACAGCAATATTTTTGACAGGGTACCACTATCTTCGAAGGCGCTGGTCTCTCAGACAGCTTTGTGACCCAGTGCATCCTCGGTGCTGTGAACTTCGGCACTACATTTGGTGGCTTGTATGTCGTGGAAAACTTCGGTCGTCGCAAGTCCCTAATATTCGGAGCCATCTGGATGTTTGTCATGTTTATGATCTTCTCATCTCTCGGCCATTTCGTTCTGGATGTGGAAACACCTACCAATACCCCCAATGCCGGCAAGGGTATGATTGTCGTCGCTTGCCTGTTTATTGCGGCATATGCTATGACCTGGGGTCCCATGGTTTGGGCTATTGTCGCAGAGCTTTTCCCCTCAAAGTACCGTGCCAAGGGTATGGCCCTAGCTACCGCAACCAACTGGCTGTGGAACTTCCTCATCAGCTTCTTCACAACTTTCATCACCAAGGAAATTGACTTTGCGTACGGATACGTCTTCGCTGGTTGCCTTTTCGTAGCTGTCGGCGTTGTTTACTTCTTCGTCATTGAAGGAAAGGGTCGCACACTTGAGGAGCTTGACTGGATGTATGTCAACAAGGTTGTCCCATGGAAGAGCAGCAACTACGAGATTCCTGAACGCCACCAGGACTGGATCGCGGATGAGAACCCGTACGGTCGCAAATCGCAGGGAACCATTCACGCGGAGAACGCGTGAGTTCAAAGGCCTCTTCGGTGAAAAAAGACAACAATTTCTTCTCTTTTTCTTTTCACTGGTGTTGCATTCTCATTTCATGATGCATGAATCTGTATGACACGATATCATCTTGGGCCTGGAGTACTGGGTGGCATTATTGAGCACAATTACTTTCTTTGTATATATAGGAGATCGATCATATACCTATTGCATTTATAGAATACAAGGCGTTTTGTCTTATTTAACTCGACAACATGAATCACACCTAAACTACGAGTAAGTTACCAAAGTAAAGTTTGTACGTAGACGATTCAAGTGGTTAGGAGTATGTGCTAATACAATATGATTGTTTCTAGGAGAATTAGTTCAAGACAGGAGCAATATATCCTTTTTAGAAAGGCTAGATACGAGAGGAGAAGCTGGCTTCTACGAGAGATGGAATGTCAATAATCCTCTACGTCCCCTTTGTAAATCAAGTACCGCAAGACTAAGATAGATTCCTGACAATTTGACAATTAAAAAACATTCACAACAACAACATGGCACTGCGAATCATAGCTAGAAGACGGGCCAAATCCCACCTCCACGAGCCCGATACACACAGGCAAACTGATCAAGGCCTGTGCATACAAGGGGGCTTAGTCCGCGCGACACGCTTTTGATGTGCCTGCAGGAGCGCTGGCAGAAGTGGGACTCTTGGTGGAAGTTGTGGTGATAGTCCGCACGGATGTAGTGAATGAAGATGGAAAGGCTCTGATAGAGCTTTTGGATCCAGCCGAACCAAGACCCGCGACCAATTTATCACCAAGAGACTTGATGCTCTTTTCAAACGTCTTGCTGTCCTTCGCTTTCCAGTCTGCCTTGGATCCCGGAACTGCGCTCTTTCCGGTAAAGCCAATATACAAAACATCCTTCTCGCTATGTCCGCTGTCACCAGTAATGTCCTCCTTAGGGAAGCAGAGTTTAGCTAGAGAGATGGAAGCTTCTCCAGTAGAAGTGCCGCCGTTGGTGTCACCCCAGATACCATAGTGCTGCGATAATTTTAGCAGGGAAAAGATTAAATAAGTCGCGGGTACAGGGGTGACGTACTAGTTGACCACCACACACAATCGCCATCACACTGAGATGCTCCATCCCGTGCTTATCAGGCATAAACGAAGGTTTATGTTCCTCATTTCCAAAGACAACATAGGGGTGAATGTTGGCATCCAAGTCCTTGATGCCAAAGTGTTTCACTTCATCCTGGAACGCCGTGACACCTTGGCCACTCGGATCATTGGAGCAGCCTCCCTCGGAGTTATTAGCGCCATCGCAATCGACATCCATGTCAGCGTAGGCCCCCCCCTTGGAGGTACTGTGCAAGAAGATAGCCCCGTCTATGTCGCCGCAATAACCCATGTCGGTGCCTTTGCTTCCATCGCTAAATCCTTTAGAGAGTAGGTTATCACATTTAGCGGCCTGTATATGTTAGGACCATTGTATATAATTGACGGACATGCAAGGTTTACCTTGTGGGATTTGTAGATTTCTTGCAAATTGGCGGGCACCTCATATGCAAAAGCAAGTCCCGCGGAGCACAGAATCAAAGTACTGAGAACCTGCATTTTGACAAGGATGAACTGAATTGAGGTGTCGACTTAGAATGGATACATCATGAGAAAAGCGAAGGAGGTTGTGGAATATATAAACCAACTATCGCTGCATATGTTGGATATGTTGGATATGCAGGGGTAAATGAGAACAGTGGTCCACTCAGGCGAAATAAAATAGTGTTTCGAAACATCCTGAGGTGAATGTTGATTGTAGGGCAATGTCCAAACTGGGTTACAGCACAGCCCTGCCTATTATTATCCCACTGGGATCCCATCAACGCCCAACAAGAGACTGCAATCCGGTCATGTACCAATAGGCGAGTGGGCCACAAATATCTAGCCTAGGAAAATGCGTTGAATGTTGAACACCCTGAAGGATGATCCTTGGCTAAAAGGGAGACATCATGCACGGTGGTTGTCGATCTTGCTGTAACCCCGGGGAAAGGGGCGCTGATCATCTATCGTTAGTCTTTGATGTAAATTCTGGGGTAGGTCATGGTGTTCTTTGCATCAGCATAGCAAGAAACCAATGAGGACTTTTGAAAAAAATCTACAAAATGGTAATCAGATTTTTTTTTTTCATTCACTTTCCTCTACATACGACGTCATCACATTTGGCGAGTGGGCAATTAAAGGAAAAAATAAGTATGAAACCTGGGTAAGTCGCTCCATGTAGGAGATCATAATTAAATTGGAAAAAAGTCGAACATGAGTCCCTCTGTCATGCAATGCGACGCTGGCTGAAGCACGTGAATCAGAAGAATAAGAATTAATTATGAAAAGACCAATTAACCAATCGGGAAGGTAGTCAGAGCAATATGGCTTAGCATTATTCGGCCCCCACTGCACTCCGTACGGAGTAGTATGTACCTGGTAGAAAATCCATTTCTGAAGTCAATCTTGCTACTTTCGGTATTTGCTTTTTCTTTTTCTGGTACGGAGTAGTCCGTACACGCGAAATAAATGATTTTGAAATTTATAAAGTAGCCCTGGAGGTTAAGATCATTCGTCAATTTCCGATGAATATTATAAGGCGATCATACCAACTTAGGCCACTAGTTTGAGCATGACGGTTACAATCACTAGCTTAGGGCAATTCCCTCTTTTGGAAGACTTCAAACTCTAGCTCATAATCTCAAATGACCTGCCGATATATAGCTGTGCGAAGTCTCCGATGTTCAAACTTTCTCGATAAGGATGAATAATCGATACCGTAGAAAGCAGTCTTAGCGTCTCTTGTACCGGTTGTGCGAGGCCTTTCAAGTCAAGGATATTAGGGGTTCAGAAAAGTTGTCCCTTGATGCAGAAAGTACTGAAGTAGTGGGATGATGAGCGCCCACCGAATGTACACTGGGAGGTTGAGACTTAAGGCTTCCGTCCGCGTGTGAGCTATGTAGAGAACCAGAGACCCAAGTTGGAGACTCATTATCAGGCTCCATGACGGGAGGCATATTGTAGTGATCTGCCTCGAGAGAATGGGCCAGAAACGGGTTGTTTAGACATATTCGATGATGCTCGTGATTGTATTAATGGCGTTGGTACATGGGCAAAACAGCTCTTTGATGCGGGTTAACAGGATCTGCGTCGACAAGGAATTATGCGTTGTATGTCCCTGTCCCATCTCGAAAGAATGCCGTGAGTCTACTTGGAGTAAGACCTAAAATTCTTTCCAAAACATATGGTTACTCGGGCCGGTCAGGAGAACAAAGAATATGCTCCAATCGATAATGGATGGAAGGGTTGCCAAACCAGAGGCCATTGCGGAGCTATCGTTGCGTTATTTGGTTCCGTTGGGCTTGATTCCAAAACCGTTCAATATTGCAGGTGTAAGCATATTCAAGAGAGTATAGGGTTTGAGCGCCGTATCTACCAATTTCAGACGGTAGTCTTGAGCACATAAATCATGTCTCATTGCTTTTGATGACCGAATTAGATGGGCTGTCGCAGTCTCCGAGCCAAGCAAAGTCCCCCAAGTCCAGTACCGATGATCAAGACAGGGCGGGCACGACAAAGTTTGGTATAAGCTCTAACAGTCATATTGAAAGACGGATATGAATCAAGGTAGGCATTTTATTTGAGATGTTTGCTTCAGCGCCGTTAGATGTGGGGGTGGGTGGAAGGCAGAAGGGTCGGGTTATAGGTAGTCTGACGTGTGTCTATGCGGAGGATCATGTCAGTTCCAATCCTAAGGATATACCTGGAAGATTCGAGAAGTAGGCGAAAAGAAAATAATTCTAAATCCGTGGTTGGTGATAGAAAACACAAGAAAAGGGTAAACGAAGTGCATACTGCCCTGGTGCGATAATGGAAGATACCGGATATATCTGGCGTAAAGTTTATCAATTTGACTATAGGTAACTAAGAGGTCTTTGGATGCTTGCAAGGGAATTCTTCCGCATGTGGGAGGTTATATGGAGATGAATGGGGAGCACGAAAGAGCCGAATTAAGAAAGGTGGTTCAAGTAATGGTTCTTGGATTTAATACTGGATTGCAGCTTCTAGCATGACAGGGTGTAAATCTGTGAATTTTGGAATATATGGAGATATATTTGGTGGGATTATACTGCAAAGCAGTATACATCTGAGTGAAGAGGTTTAGATAGGAAATTTCACTGTGAAATAACGGGAGGGCTGCGAGCACTTTGTGTTTGTGTAAGTTGGAATCCCTGGGGCGATGCCCGCATTGTCACGGGGCAATTGAAGGGGATGTAAATAACTGTGCAACCAGTAATCCGGTCGCCCATCTACTGTGCGGTGTCAAGGCAAGGAATCGGAGATAGTTTGCAAAACTTGTCTGTATATTAGAAGCAAGAATTGCGGACCGCTGCTCGGAATTTCCAAATCATTTAGTGCCAAACATTTATCACGGTCCGTAACACTCAAGGTACTCCTCCTTGTTGAGAGCACCGATTCGCGTGTGGATATGGTTACTGAACTGTGAGAGTGATGCCAGATCCGTCCAATACTTGAATAATATGCTTGGTCTGTGGTGTGCTTTTGCCTCGAGAGATTGCCGCCGATAGAAGTTATGTGCGACAAAATGCACACCAAATCTGAACAGCTCATACCAAGGTATGGAGCGCAGGTAGAAATCAGTCGCAACCAGAATGAGTTGTGTGAGCGAAGTCGACTAGAAGACAACTCTGTATAGACTTCCTTGAGAGAAAACCATGTGATATCGAGTTCGGCAAAGGATATCCAGGGTTTAATCAAGGATAATTTGGAGGGTTTTATGTCACCGAAAGAGGGTATTGTTCTTCTTCTTAGTTCTTGATGTAACAATACCAAGGCATGATTGTAGAGTTCGGGGTTGAGCTGGGTCGCAATAACAGCAAAGCGGTGGATAGCCGATATGGTCGGGCTATCGCAGCAACATAATTCGAGGACACACCACGGTCGCTGGAGAATCATGAGCAAGGATTCAACAATGTCTTTGCGACCGACGATCTGATGCTTAGAAAATTTTGACGCATTTATAAGGAACCAAGGAAGGCAGTCGTGAGGTGATATCTCCCGCGCAGAGTTGAAAGGTGGATGCTTTAAACATGGCAAGGAGACAATGTTTACCGTGAATACATTTTCCGTGGTGACTAGGACAGGAATCACGTTTCCAACGGCAGAAGCTGCCGATATGAGTTCTGCCTGAAACCTAGATTTGGATGATGTCGTGCTCCAATCTGGCGAGGACGCGACAACAGAGTAGATAGCAAATGCGTCTCCTAGTGCAACCCCACCACCTTTGTCGAATGAAGCACAAAGTTGAGAGAGACCTTTCGGGTCGTAATTTTCAGCCTCATCCATAAATTCCTCGGTAAGGTGTGAAGCCCTCACACCGAATATGTTGCCACGTACATGTTCGGGTTAGAATTAAGGTGGTGGTAGTGGTGGCGGTGGTATTGTAGGAATGTGGGTGGATTTTCGTATAGGCACATGGCCGATCACGTGTTATGATACGATTATTTGAGAATGTGGACATTTTGATTTGTCAAGTGCGAGCTGAGATCGGACTTATGTTGTAAACTCCGTTTGTTTACAAATATGCGGAGTAGTTGTTCTTCTCTTCCATGTAATCCCCTTGGTTGCCTAGGAAGAAATCACACATTACAGATGATATACGAATTAGACAGAGTAGGTAAATAATAGAATAGCTGCTGCGTACTGTGACTTAACGGATTCAAGCTCCCTTGTCAGGCGCTATTTTGCCTGACCGTCTATTGGATGGGGTATGGCCATTAGTGGATCGCTCAAGATCGTCGGGTACGAACATAGCGACTTCAGCTAGTCAGCACTAAACCTAATAAAGGAGGATTAGCGAAGTCGCGCGGGATCTTGAGTGCTTGTGTTTATTGACCTGGGTAACCTTCTTTTTTTAATAACAATGGGTCGCGAACCTCGGAGACCTCGCCTGTCTTCCTTAAAATGCCATCATCATCGCTGTATCTTCCAAGTCTTCTCTCCATAATTGGACAAGCACAGGCAGAAAAGTTTCCACAATCACTAACAGACCTGCACGCTCAATTGAAGAGAGATGACGGAGTTACGTTTGACCCGCTTGGTGTCGCAGCCGTTCTCTACAACCCTCGCGTCGACAAAAGTGCAGCAAGACTTTACACTCAGTTTGACCGAGGATTATTCATATGGCCACACCTGACAATGATCGGAGGGACTCTACCACCCATGCAAATGCTTGTTGAACGCCTTAATGCCACGATGAAGTGGATCCATCCATCTATCAAACTATGCGCACAAGATACCACGATGCTCCCCGTACGATCGGACGTATCGGGGAATGTATTTCGCCAACTGCCACTCAACTTGAGCAACGCATGGCTGACTGAAATAATATCTTTTCAAACATCCAAGCAACCTGGAAATGACTTCGTTGTCGTTTGTGTGGATGCCATGTACCCATCAATCGAAGAACGCCAGAAAAATGTGCGTCAGCAATCGGGAAACCTAAGGTGGCTTCTCGGGAAATGGACATTGGACTCGATTTGTCTGGTCAACGGAGCCATGCTAACGACCGGTATGGTGTGCGGGATTTTGGCAGCCGACCTTTGGGCTTTCACCTTGTTTTTTCTATACAGCAGTCATTGGTTCGCCTCTGTGCTTATTTCCTTCACTTCGATGGTCAAGATCCACAAGCCAGCTCACATCAAAAACGACTTGCGGGGTAGATATGCGGTATATGAACGCGATGAGGGGGGCACTGTGATATTCAAAGGACCACAACGGGAGCTTGAGGAATGGGCACGTTCCACTTGGGAATATGATCGGACTTGGGTAAAGAATTCTTTGCACTGGTTCTGGACCTTGACAGGGACATTCTCTGGCATATCCTCGGTTGCATGTATGGTGAATATGAAGGGCGCTATGCAATTGGCATTTTTAGGAGTTCTGGTATATTCGTCACTGGCTGAGATTGGCGCTACCAGGATTGCACGTCATCTGCAAACCAAAGCTCATGGCCATATCTCTGTGGACCGAGTCTTAAATAACCGAACTCGAAGCCTAGCAATTATCCGTGCCACATTACAAGTTACCCCAGAATGCCGTCTCAAGGGTCTGGATTGGGTCAAGATGGGGCTACTTCCTCCAATGCAGGTTTTTCAGAAGATGCAGGAACTACTGAGAGAGATTTCCGACATCGAACAAAGCATAGATCATCCTGGAGTTGCGGTGAAAGAAAAATGTGACAACTTCCTCAATGACGTGGATCCCTCCGAACAGATGTTGGCTAAAAGGATAGTCAACGAAGTGACGGAGACACTGGGGGTTTAAAGCCTGTTCAACAAGTCAATGGTTTTTACCTGGCGTTGGCTCAATATACGTGATTAGCGCTTTGGTGAATGCCTCATTTATTTTCAGCCTTGTTGCTTTCATTGTATTCTGTGGTTTCTGTTTTCTTTTTCCTGCACAAATACCAGTTCAAAGAATTCCGCGAAGTTGTACACATAGTGTCTGGCCGTACACGAGGAAAGTGAGAGATGGGAAAATGCGACTAGACGAGAAGGCCACCTATGGCTTATTATAGAACGTTCAAAACCATGCTGCCAGAAATTGCTTTCATGCGCCTATTTTGGATCCAGAAGATTGAGATTTGTAAAAACACAAGGACCAGTCCCACAATCACCAACCCAATCATGATTAGGACCCCTCTCGGATAGCTACCAGGTCGATCGACTCATTATTAGCATTGCAACGTGGGTAAGACCTGGAAGCTTAGGACTTACAATATAGCGGACTCGTCCGCTCGAAATATCTGGGTTCCCGCCATAAGCCCCCCCGTAGCTGCCATGACAACTTCCTTTAGTTAGTAAAGAAAAAAGGACGGTCCACAATAGGTCTAGTAGTCTTACACATTCTGCGTGTGGAGGCAAGGTTGTTAGCTCATCTATTTGGAGGACGGCCAGTAGGAAAGATTTTACTCACGCAACACTTATGTTCCTCTCCTCCGAGCTCTTGCAGTTGATTTGGATCCAAGAATTGTGGATTGGGTGATACCCCACAGCCAGAGCATTAACAGCAGTCCAGAGTCCGAACTTGCCCCATTTATCCACACGGTGCATCATGATTCTTAGAATTACTAATGCGATCAAGTAGACCAAGATAGCAACCATAACAGTAAGGCCCCTTTTGTTCGATTTGTCGCTCATCCACGCAAAAAGCAAAATCACTGGGAGAGTGAGCAAACTTCCGATTGCAGAAAATGCATTTGCCTCAATTCGAGCAAAACCAAGTTCCATAAAGATGCTTGGAGTATATGTTGTGAGAGGACTCCATGTAGCGAAGACGCAGCCTGTGGCAATAAAGTGCGGCCATTTGTGTATGTTTGTCAGCGTCTTCCAAACCAATACGAATGATATATGCGGTTTTCCAGGGGGAGCCAATGGTTTCTTCATTGGGCGAAGCACTCTAGCCTCCGAAATTTTCACCTCATTAGACGACACAAGAAGTTCCTTGTGTTCAGGAAGGAAGAAAAAGAGAATAATAGACACAGAAACGGAGAATAGACCCTCGACTACAGATTTGTTAACGTAGTTTGGTGTTTGAGGGATCAGCCCTAATCGTACCGAGGAAGATCCATTGCCAGCCAAAGAGGCCATTTTTCCCGTCCAGTTTCAACAGAGCAGCTCCAAGGAGCGGAGAAACAGCCGTTCCGCCAAACATGCCAAAGAAGAATATGGCGATTCGTTTTGTCAACTCTTGCTTGGTATACCAGGTAGAAAGTGTGTACATTGCACCAGGAATATATCCAGCCTCAGCAAGACCTAAAAACGTTCTTGTGAGTAGGAAACCTAACCTATTGCGTACAAATATTTGTAGGCAAGCTAATACCCCGAATACAAAGACTTGTGCACTGATCCATTGGCGAGGACCAACCTAATTCAACTTAGTGACTCGTGTATGATCTGGCTAGGAATGCGACGTACCATGTGTAGAATAATATTTGATGGTATCTCAAGTATAATGACACCCAAGAACATCAGTTGATTTCCGAGATTGATAGTATTTTGGTTGACGGATATGACGGATGCAAAATTGCCTGTGAGTGCGCTGGCAATGTTGGTTCTGTCGAGCTGATAGCTAGCGAACCCAACTACCAAAAGGGGTAAGACTCGGAGGTCCGCTCTGGTGACTTGTCAACTAAACCATCCACTGGAGCTTTTGGTGAGTAAGTTCAAGAGGGGAAGGACATACATTCTTCGACTGTGGTCGAAATACCTATTGTCACAACCCTCGATGTTGTCCATGACATGGGCATGAGAACTGCACCTTGTAGCTTCATCCATATTGGCATTCAAGGGAGACTCCATGTTCTTCGTTTTTAGACACGAAAAGAATTGTCCAAAAACTTCAGAACGCCTCTTTTTCTCTTTGGAGGACCTTGTGGCCCATTTTAGAAGTTGAAAACCTTGGGGATGATAAGATAATGTTATTTAGGAAATGACTAGAACAACAAAACGTACAAGATTAGTAATATTTTAAAAAGATAATTGCGTGGAGTTAATAGGAACCAGCCACTACAGGTGCTACAATGTGGCTTCTACTAGTTGTTAAGCCTTCAACACGTCCACGGATTTCAATATCTAGTTACGAAAAGTCTCATGTTCAATAAATTGAAGACCTAGGTATATATCGACATATGTTGATCGCAACAAGACAGTTGTCATAGAAAGGAGCATGACGGCAATACGACACGCAATCGATACCAGTTTAGCTTCAGTACATCCTATCACTCAAAAAATTCTTAGAGCTGTGGCGTCTGTGGAGAGCCAGGTATTCAAACACGACAGTGAATCTCAGCATTGTTGAGGTTGATTGGGATTGCGGCGTGAGAACTACCATCAAGGTCCAGATAGGTTTGCTGAGCAGTCAAGGTACCGATGGTAGCGCCATTGTTCCTGATGACACAATTGATAGACGGTGTAAAGTTGGTGAGCTGGGCGGCGGTTGCCTTAACAGTACCACCCGCTCCAACAGAGGTACCACTGAAGAGGGTGAAGACGCTCTTATCGGTGTTATCGGCTTGGAATGTCACGCCAGCATAGCTGCCAGATTGGTCATTGGACAGAGCTACGGTAACTTGGTTGGATTGGCGGACCTCAAGAGGAGTGGCAGAGATAGCGACGGCCATAAGAGGGACGATAGCAGCAATGTCGAACTTCATTTTGAGATGTTTGAAGGGAGCTGTGCAAAATGTGATGATGTTCTTTGGAGGGACGATTGGTTGGAAGCTTTGAAAACAAGGTTGGACTAAGATGTTTTTCGGAGTGAAAGGAATCACAATCCGCAGGAAGAAGGTCGATTTTATACCTTTCTTACTAGATTGCTGAGCTCCAACCTAAGGCTGAATTCTCCAAGATCTTCCCATGTATACTATTCTTAGCCTTTGGATTAGTAGACATCGAGCTGATGATACGACCTGACGCAACCAAGTTGGGTTTGAGAACACAATAGCTGATCTGCACAGCCCTTCGTATACTAATCTGTCGAGGTTCTATATTAAGGCCACCCATTCCCATTCAATATCTACGAATATGCGAGGAATACCTTCTACGGCCGAATAAAGATGCCGTTCTTATGCACCTCGGATGATGCGTTTTAGCGGCTAATATCGCATTTAAGACATCCAAGAAATAAACAGAAGTTACAAATATAACAGTGAATAGTTATTGAAAATGAAATTACATATAGAGATGGCATCTAAGCGCGAAAGTCATCGCGCAATAGACTCTTTCGCTACAGAAGGGTCCCAAGACTCGATTTATCTATTTATAGATATAGCCTTTCAGACACTAGGCAATCCATGGCTGCTGCGCAAATGTCCTAAGGCTGAGCTCGTGTCTCTCTCCCTATAGCCTGACGGGGGCCTGAGCGTATATTTATGGCATATTTGCCTGTCCAAGGTTTGTTTTGTGCTACATTAACCAGCGTCCAAATGAGTGCGCTATCGAACAGCTAAAATTTAATGCATTGAAAAAACCACATGGACGTTTGACTCCCTTTGGAATAGTAACTTTTTTCTATTTAGACTCATATTATTTCGGATAGGGTAATTGATTTGAATAACAATCCCATATTAAATAAAAAAGAAAACAAAGCAAGAACTCTCGATCAAATACGAAGGCATGGTACCACGGGACCTATGTCTCACCCTTCAACGCGAACCATAGAGAATATACAAATCCAAGACATTTACCACTGGAGTCCGTAGAGATGGTGAGTTATATCGTGTTGACAAATACGAGGAGGCACGGTTCTAGGTTATACATCTAACATTTCAATTACGTGGAGCTGATGGCCAACCTCGTATTTCGCCCCGCCATGTCTTACCATCTACATAGTATTATCTAGATTCATCCTAAATGGGAGAGCTGAGTTTCACTAAGCCATTGTCGTGTTTGAAAATCTCGCATGACGTATGATGTACCGTTTTGGCCTAATTTCGCTCTTTATGTTTTGGATATGGATATGCTCCAAACTTGATTATCCGCAATGTGTGAGTCTGACAAGCTACAAATTTGGTAAGCTGTTTGACGAAACGAACATGAAAACTTACTAAAATCAGATGAAATTCACGTAAAATAGGCATAGGCTATTAAGAGAGATTGGAAAAGGATGCGCAAGTTACCCCATTAGTCAAATGTTACAAAAGGATATACTAAATAGTCAGACAGAAGAGATGATATTCACATACGATAGTTTTTATATGATTTTGAGGGCCGGATAAAACAATCTAGTTACCATTACTGTATAACTTCTCCTTGGTGGAAATCAACTTCCTATTACGAGATACAACTTGGCGTTAACATTTTTCTCTTTCCCGCACTGTGATTCTTGCAAGTTCCACTCCTATTAGCAATGTTGGGGAGAGACAGATGCAGTTTTCAACCACCCTATGTTCATTCATCTGTACCTAAAAAGAGGGGTGCTTAGAAATGTTAGCAGGATGTGATACTAGTGCGCCCGAGTGAAGTCATGGGGAGCGTTACACTAAAGGCGACGATGTAGCGCATCCTAGGCCAAATTCGTATAGCCCAAGCATCGATTAGCGGACCACAAACCTTTCTAAGTAGAGGGAGAATTTAAGACTGAAAGGGGGATATGTTGACTATGAAGGAAAGGCAAGGATGAGGAGATGAACCCCAAGGGAACAAATGGTAGAGACTTTAGGAACACACATAAGGGAGAAAGAGAGAGAGAGTGAGTGGTAGAGCGAGAGAACAAAATTTCATTCCTTTGACCCTGGTCCGAATGCAAACCAATATATATATTGTAGTGGGAAAACAGGCTCTCCACTACGCATTGCGCTTGTCTCTTTCTTATTTTCTATCAGTTTTTTATGTAAGCGTTGGGTTACGAGGTTACAAGTAGCAGTTGGACACAGATTGAGAATACACACTCCTACACCTCTCTGAATCCACTTCTTGGGCAGTGCACCTAGGTTCCTTTGTATGCAAAGTTGGGTATGAAGCTGAACTACGGGTGCTGAATCGACCCGTATGCCTTAGAGTATACTGCCTTGAGCGTTCCCCTCTTCAATATAGATATATATTTCCACCTACTACGATCCAAAAGTCTCTGTATAGTTATTGTAAGCCTATAATACAATATCGTAAATAGATATAGGTTTAACTTATCCCTCTCCTAAAGGTATCCGCCACTTGGTTAGTTTGTCCAATGTGTTCAACTCTCCCTATGGACATCGGAAGTGTGGTGAGAGACGACAATTCAATACCTAAACTACGTATTATCCTAGAATATATGACCATTATCGCAGATACAAGCGGGACTAAAAGCAATCAGTATCTCTGTAAGTCTGTTTATCAAATTGGAAATGAAATGGTTTAGTTATTGGAATGATTGAGTTCGACTTAGGTCGAAGAATGCCAGAAGGTGGAAGGAGTCTGTTGTACGGCAGATCAGTAATGATAAATTGGAGTTTATCTGATATTCGATATATGGAAGGTGGGGGAATATCTTAGCCATACCGGTGCGAAACAAGAAACTTAGAGTCCTAAGGCATTCTAGGTCGTAGTAGTCTAACGAGGCGTGGTAGTTCATGGCGACTTGCATGGCCAGTTCATCTAGCATATTTGTGAAGTTTCCCGCAGTATTCTATAAGAGTAGGCAGTATACTGATGAGAAACTAGGAGAAGAGAGCAGGCAATATGACTGTATTGTAGCTGACTGCTAACTGCTAAGGGGAGAGGAAGAAGAAAAGGAAGGGAAAGCTATTTGTAGCTGCCTGTCCTGCTGCCAGTCCTGTCAAACAGGGTCAGGTGATCTCAATATATACTATAGTAGTTGGTTCTCTGCTTCTTAAGACATGACTGTACAAGGTAAATGAAGGTCTAGTAGTAGTACTGGTAAAGAGCTATATATTAAGGTACAGTTTTCATACTAAGATCAAATCAAACAACGGAGCCATGGGTGCGCATAAACAGGTTGGGCGGTCTCTTGCGAGAAGCAAATTCATCGTCCACAACATATTCAATTTCAGGCCCGTCTGCTTTGAACCCCATCTGTCCATACACATGTCGACCCATACTGGACGCTTCGGTTATGACTTCTAGGCCTCCACGTCGTTGTGCTTCATCGATGCCCCACTGTACAAGCTCTCGCGCGATGCCTTTCCGTTGGTGCGATGGCTCGACGGCGCACATGTCTAGAATCATCACCGCTGGCAGCGCTGCAGTGGATTTCTGTTTGATTACCGCGGTGCGTCTTCTATGCAGAGACGAAATTATTTGACAGAGGTAGCGTCGTTCAGGCTCATTATCGGGGTACAGCGCATTGAGGTTCATCGAATGTGCTAGATCTTCCACTGGAGGATCACCATAGCCCTCTACACTGGAAGCTTGCACCCAAATACCGAAGCCCACGATGGTACGCCTCTGTTCAAACTGCAGACACGGCAGCGTAGCCTTGAGAAATACGGTGTTCGGGAGACCGTTTTTGTCATTGGTTTTGTGCCGCCAGCGGGCTACCATCCTCTCAGCTCCACATGCCCTCCCGTGAGGCGTGTTCCATCCTGGATTCATGGCTATCCAGATCCCATCTTGCACTTGACGACCGAATGCCTCGCATACGCAGTCAAAAGCCTGAATGATATCCTCGGGTTGATCTATGATATCTATACGCAATCCGATATCGGGTCTCTGCCTTTGAAGAGCCATACTTGCAGGGTTGACTTCTCTGGTTGCTGTTTATGTGCGTCGGAACCAAACAACCTTTCAAGTTGAACGGTGTGAAGAAAGAAAAGGAGGTGTTAACGCCAAGGCTCTAATACAGTGGACGATTCTTTGATTGGGTCTATACGACCACTTATGGAAAGATGATATCATATACTGACCAATAGTGGCTACTTTGTAGGTAATTAGTGGGCGAGGCTTTATTTTTACATAATAAACTAGGCATAGGACCACGTGTTCGAAACCAGGTCAGAAGCAATGCAAACTTATATTGGTTGGCTTTTTTTTCTTTTATTTTTTTTTTTATTTTTTCTGATAAGGATGTGCGCCCAGGTATATATCAGTGTACATGCCCGCGACAGTACATTCCTTTCATAGATGCCTCCCCCCTTTAATGATTGTCAAAACTCTGGATGTTCAGTCAATTGTAGGAAAGAACTGGCCAGTGTCAACTAAGTGCTGAGTTATCAAAGTATCTGCCTCATATGCGCTCATTCTATGGTAATCTTTTTACGTATATTGTTGATTCCTATGCTCCTTTTACTCTTCTGTTGTTAGATGTGGTGTATTATTTGTTTTCCCTTCATCTGAAATGCGGGTGGCCCATCTGACCAATATCACTCATGAAAATCATTAGTGAAAAACGGTAACAGAAGTACCCCTTAAGGCTATATTTTTCACTAGTTATAAGTTTTCAACGTATCTAAAATTGATATATAACACTAGAAATGCTTATCAATTGCTATCGGCAAGTAATAAAATTAAATAAAAGTGCTAGTTGTTGAAATATCATATTGTAATTTATCGCTTTTTGTATGCGTTCTCGGGTGCGCGCCACTTGGGGGTGTACACCACTTGGGAGTGAAATACCTGGTTTCTACCATGTATTTGGACTTGGTATTTGACGTATTACCCTATCTCAACCATGTTTTCAACCTTGATAGTCAACAACTCTCAATAACAATTTTGTGCACAGATATCCTTGGGGCATCATTGGATTTGAAACCAAGTGTTCATTTCCACGTCTTGACTCAACATATCCTGCTCAGCCTCTGGCAGAATAACAAAGCAGTCGTACACTCGTTCATTTGGCTGTGGGTTACAATCGGGAAATACAACAGCGCATCCTGGCATAGGCAATACCCATGTCCGCACCATCTGGGGTGCCCCAAGGCCAAAGTCCCAGGTCGCGGCGTGAGCTGAATGCCAGCTAGTGACCAAAAAGTTCTCTTCCAAAAGCCCCGGTGGTTGGTACTGCATCTTCTCCGAAGGGCCCATCGTAGAGCTCAGGGCCGTCACATGACCAATAGAGTTCTGGCTGGTTCCTTCTACGGATTTCCGGATGTGAGAGGCAGCAACGGACAAGCCACTGGGACCAGTGAGCTGTTTTATGGGGACAGGGCCTGCACTGGCCACAGAGAGGGCATTGCCAAAATAGCTTTCGGGGATTTCTGATCCGGGCCGGTTGCGTAGGCTCACTGGATGTAATAACCGAGACAACCTGTCATTCAAATCTGTGTTGTTTGTAGCCCTAACGCGCATCACACTCTTCCATAACAAGCCCACGACACAGTCATATGTGGATACATATTTCGCGATGCCATTGAGGGGCTGGCAAGCCTGCTTCAGTCTCTTTGTGTTGGAGTTGCTGATTCGATAAACTACTCCTTTATTGACACAATTCTTGTTCTCGAGCGCCTTGGAACTAGGTTGGTTGATCGTAGCGGCGGTGTTGCAGACTTGATAGTCCGAGGTCTGTTCCAATAGTTTTGCCCGGGGCAATGATGCTAGCTTGCTTGACGCAGCTAAAGGCTTCCGGTCAAAAGTAACTGGCGTGAATTCCAGTGGAGAGTCATCCATTTGTGTTTGGATACACTTAGTGACCAAGGAAATGGCGAGGTCCATAGACGCCATATCCAGCGGCACATGATTAAAGCCAAAGGCTAGTATGATGCCACCAGGAATAAAATTCAATTGAAGAATGCAGAGCGGTCGCTCTGTCGTATCCGCATATGCGGTGCCTGGCATGAGTTTCAGATGGTCTAGTTCAGAAGGGGAGAAATAATTCTCGGCAAGCTCTGCATATGACTTGTGTTGGCCCGGTCCGAATTGACGAACTGTCAGCTTGAGAACACCTGGTTTCATTCTTCTCTGTGGCTTCCTGCAGCCGTCAAAAATGATTTTCGCGGCAAGAGAAGGGAGCTGCTTGACGGCCTCATCTAGTCCGCGCTGAAATGAATCCACAATGAATTGGGCATTGTGGTGTGGTGGCAAGTTGTATATCACAAATGGCGTGACCAGCGTGTCTGGCATAGTCATATCCAGATCGGATAGTATGAAAGGATCACCGGATAGGCTTGTGTTGATATGAATATCGCTTTCACTGTCCAGCTCATATCCCGGCTGCTTGGTCGACATTGTAGCCGTAGTTGCTGAAAATGCGATTATCACCAAGACTAAGTGCGAAAGGATTTAAATTCATACCACGATGAGCGACAGTTGTGGGATCAGCGTATACTTCCGAGGCGTTCCGAGCCAATAGAGCGTTTAGTCGGACGTTTTGTTAGGCAGGAACTTGCTAAAAATGGCCATATCGAACCCTAGAGGATCTATCAAGCGGATATCACGGAACAGCTCGCTTGACAGACACAGCGATTGAAAATGACCTCTGAAGTTAAGTCCGGTATCAAATGCACGTTCATCTCATTGGTCTGCCAAGATGTAAAGGAAATATATTTGACTCAACTCAAAGTCCGGCCGGGGCAGGTTGCAACAGGGGCAAAACCCGGCTCCACCTTGAAGCCCTGACTAAATACCTTAGAACGGCTCTAGTCCCCCAGTCTATATATAAGGAGCTAATATTACTCTTAAACAAATTGAACATTTTGAGTAACGATGGACGAGGTTCTTTAGTGAAAGGCCTAGGATTAGTAAATTTAAGTAGAGAGCCATTTTGGGATCTAGTTCGATAAAATTATACATTAGACATTTTGTACCGTATTTGAAAGAATAATTAAACAGAATAATCTTAAACATTCGGTCTTTGTAACGGATTTATCAAAGCTCTGTCCAAATTCCCGGTGCCGGACGATGGGTAATCATGTTTCAACAAATCGCGCATGAGTCGGCCCTTGCCAGTCTTGAGTCAGGGTCGACAGATGTTTAGTATTCAGACTATTTAAGGACAAATGCCGGTGGACACGTGAATACTCTCATTCTTCTTACCATGGCATTCTTCTTACCATAGCCCTAGCCTGCTGCATTCGGAATCCCATCCTCTTCTCCCCTACCAATTCTTTTCTTTCTATCAAAAGGTCTCAAAGACCCAAGTTTCTGTTCATTCTCTCGTTACTGCAATTTTGCCTAGCCGAGAGACTCCTACTGGCTGGTATCTCCCAGAGCTTGTTCATCCTTACAACAAGCGGAGCCCGCATTTTAGCATTGTCGTTGCACCTCATAGCTGGCGGGGAGGCACCATTGGACCCTTACTTTATTGAAGCCACTAAAGATGACCCTCTAAGCCCTAATTATTAAGAGAGAACGAGAATGTTTGGAAAATAACAGAAATCAGGGTGTATGGAAATAATTGAAAATTCCAGAAAAATCCCAAAGGTAGTCCTGGGGGTCCAAAAAGGATCCCAATCTCTGTGTTGTAGTGTAACTCTGTCCTCAAGCTCGATTTGCCAGCTTCAACACAGACACCAGTGTTTCAAGCTTCCGTGGATAACTAGATAATGCCGCATGTCGGGCTTTCATAGCGCCGAGTACCGAGTGACCGAAGCAGTGTGTAGACAGTCCATAGATTCACCGACTGAATGGCTGGTGTGCCGAGTAATTCATCTTGCGCTGATTTTGCAACCGACTGAGAGACTTATAATCGAGTTCAGTAGCATAACTCGCAAATTTCAAGATGTAACTAGGTTAAGTACTCGTTCGGGTGATAGTACTGATCATCGGTTGTCCTAACTCGGTTCGAAAAGTCGATGATTCTGACGCTTTGCTTTGGAATATATGTTATACTAGATTGCAAAGATTTTTGACGTAATGACCGTATAAGCACGCTCCGCGCTGATTGCACCTTATCGATTGTACCCCAACGGAGCACATTTCCATGACACCGAGACATGTTCTTGAAGATCGTATCATTACAGGGCCCACACCTGTTTCAATCTTCCATGGCTAACTTGATAGTGCCGCATGTCGGAATTTCGGAGCGTCGAGTACCGACCGACCGATGCCCCTCTGGGTCTGCCCCACAACCGCTCGAATTTAGTGGTAAATTGTTCGGTCGCGTCATTTTCAATTGATTGTAGTATGTAGACGAAACAAACAGGATGGTGTCGGTGTTCAGCTGTCTCGAGTCGTTGCAATACGTTCCTGATTGCTTGCTGCACTGACATGCTAATATAGGGAATTGTTGTTGATTCACTGCGTGATTGAGATTCCTGAACTCTGGTTGGCTGATAATAACAGAGGTTAATGAATTATGAATTATCGGTAACGGACAACGTATAAAGAGCACAAAAATAAAAGTATAATCGTTTATAGGCTTAACAACAACATTGATGGAAAGTGATTTTCGGGATATGTCCTCTAAATTAGCGATAACACGCAACCTAACATTGTTGATCTCTCACTAATTGACTCAAATAGCTTAAATCTGACAATTGGGGGCGGGGCTATCATGCCGAACCGCCATTCACCTTCACCACCTGCCCAGTAATCCACCTGCTTTCATTCTTCCACAACAGACCTACCGCTTCAGCAATCTCATCTGGGTCCGCAATCCGATTGAAGGGGTTCCGACTTGCAATCTTTTGTATGGTGTCGACACTATTGGTCTTGTTGAAGAGCTCGGTCCTCGTTGCTCCAGGAGAAATAGCATTGACCCGGATGCCTAGCGTGGCAAGTTCCGTAGCCATTATCCGTGTCATCTGGTTCAACGCAGCTTTCGTAGACACGTAAAGTAGAAGCTCCGGAGGCGCAGAACTAGAGTCTGCAAGGTCGGTAGAGATAAAGATGATAGCGCTGCCCGGTTTCATATACGGGATAGCTTCCTATTAAAAGCAATTAGAATCTACTCTAGAGTAAAGGGCAGATAGGTATATCTACCTTCGCAAGGAAACAGGGTCCCTTAACGTTCACGGCAAACGCCCGATCGAAGCCTTCATCTGTAATATCTCGTAGCCCGCCTACGGGTACGAAGGCCGCGTTTGGAATAAGGACGTCGATACGGCCAAATCGTGCCACGGTTTCCTTGATCAGACGAAGTATCTCTAATGGCTTAGAAATATCTGCCTGCACTGCAAGTGCGCGTTCATTGCCGATTTGTGTCACAAGAGCCTCTGCCGCCGAAGCATCGGTCAAATAGTTGATCACCACGGACGCACCGTCCCTTGCAGCACATAGTGCGATGGCTTTGCCAATTCCTTTGGAGGCTCCAGCAACGACTATAACGAGGTCTGCGATAGACATATTGGCTGAAAGGTCGAATTCAGGAGAATGTCAAGGAAGGGATGGTGCGAGAGTATGCCGTAGATTTCAGGACCTAATTTCCGGTTTTTATATTCCTTCAGACATCACACTTTTGGCAGTGCATCCGAGACACTGTATTTCTTGGTGTGAGGGTAAATTTCGAGGATCTCCCCACCCGGCCATCTAACAGCAACTCCACTGGGCCGGAGGTAGACCGAACGGCCGAACGGCCGATGTACGGAGTCCTTCATCTTTCGTCGGGTCTTGCAACCTACCAATAGACATATAATCTAGCCAAATAGGATACAAGGTGAACTTAAAAATGTAACTAAGTTGCATGGGAGTAAGCAGTACCAGAATCCGCTTAAGCCCGTCCAAAATCCGATATTACATAGTTTGCTGAGTGAACAAATTAGGCCAGAAAAGGGAAGGAACGTGGAGCTTTTTCTTCATTGCGGTTCGGCCTCCGATGTGCCAAGCACACCGGCTCACACTGCTGCCATCAATATACGTATAGTCCTTCAAGCAGCCAGTACACGTGGACCGCATTCCAACGCTTGCCCTATTCTGTTCCACTTCACTTTCCTTTGCCTGCAGCAGACAGAGACGATGTTCGAGAAATTTGCCGATGTATCAAACTGAGGGTATTCATACCCAGGTAGCAAGCTGGTTCTAAAAAGGAAGGAATATTTCAAATAGTACCACCTCGCATTTTTCTTCTTGATCGAATTCCTGATTAGCTTCCAGTGTGGAATTACTGGGATTTACACGGGTTGAATAACTATGGCACAGCTAGCTTAAAGCCTAATGCTTTCGCTGCGGCAGCCGTTATAGTGAAAGTGATCAATCAAGTAATGCTGATTGCTTTGATGACGGGCAGTGTGACTAGCCACTGGTGAAGCCTTGTAATTTTAATAAATGTGGACGCTGGCTGTAGCATAGATCGCAAAATTACGATGCTCACTACCATGTGAGAACGAAATTAGATCATCTGTGACTTACAAAGAGCGCGCTGATCGTGGCAAATAATTGTTGATCTTTACTCTAATAGACTCATATTGGATCTAGCACCTCTACAGCCAGCTTGCGGATATTTCGCCTCTTCTTTGCGTATTCTGTGGGGTGCGTGCATGCGTACGAATAAGATTCGAAGAAGTGTACAGGTTAATGGGCTGCAGCCTCGTGACTTTGTTGGCATCTATATTGTGTTAAGGCAACTAGTGTCTGTAGAGCGAGGGATACTAAGTTTTAGGGAGATCTTGTTCAGCTTGTAGCCTTCGTTTCTAGGCCGTCCATATGGGAACGTAACTATTCCTTGTACGTAAGCCAATAATTTGGTGCTCTTGGCTTATTGATAAACACTGGAGAATCTTGGTACCTCTGATTCTTATCAATCTGCTTAGAAATATCGGTGCCTTATTCTAGCGACTCCATCACCAAACCGCGTAACCCCTTTACATGAGATGACCAATCTCGGGGTCAGTATGTTGCACTCGCCCCGACGCTCCGAGTAGTGCTAAGTTACCGTGGGTATATATGTCACGACGATGGGTCTGAGAAATCAGTAAGGCAATCAAATCTTCGCATTCTGGATCTTCTTTTTACTTATTGCTTTTTGAACTTCCTCGCAATCTATAATGGCGACAATGAAAGCATGGCAATTTCGGCCTTCAGGCGGCCCAGTCGAGAAGAACCTTTTTCTGCCCAATTCAGGGATTACCAAACCGAAAATCTCAGCCAACGAGGTACTTGTTGAGGTCTACAGCACGGCGCTCAATCCAATTGACTACAAAATCCTTGAAGTTGGTCTTCTTACAAAAATGATTTTCCGGTCACCTGTTACGCCTGGCTTGGATGTCTGCGGTCGTGTTGTTGAGCTCGGTAGTCAAGTGGGCTCCTTCCGTGTTGGCGATATCGTATATGGCTCTTGCAATGGGGTTTTCGGACACGGAGCTCTTGCCCAATGGGTCCCTGTCTCAAAAGATGCACTTGCGTTGGTACCGGATGGGTTCAAACCAGACGACATGGTCTCCATCGCTACTGTTGGGATGACAACATACCAAGGCTTAAAACCACATGTTAAAGCGGGCGACAAAGTATTCATCAATGGTGGATCTGGAGGCACCGGTGTTGCGTCGATACAAATTGCGAAGGCGCTTGGATGTCACGTCACGACATCTTGTTCCACAGCTAATGTTAAACTGTGCAAGAGTCTGGGCGCGGATGAGGTTTTGGACTACCGATCGGCCGGTATACTAGAGCAATTGAACGGAAAGGGGCAAATTTTCGATCTGATCCTCGACAATGTAGGATCTCCGTCCAATTTGTACAGAGAGTCGCAAGCATTCATTGTACCGGGCGGCAAGTTCATCCAAGTCGGTATGGGAATGAGTTTGAGCGCCATGAAACAACTCATCGGCAATGTGATGCTCCCTAGCTTTTTAGGAGGCGGAAAAAGAAAGTACATATTTGTTATGGCAAAGGCTAACGGCGCCGACTTCGATCAGCTCGCGTCGTGGATGAAGGAAGGAAAGATACGTGCCGTCATTGACTCGACTTTCGATTTCAATTCCGCACCGAAAGCATTTGAGAGGCTGAAAACGGGTAGAGCGAGAGGAAAGATCGTAGTCCACGTGAAGGAGTCGTGAGGCAATTTGTGGCGGATCTGACTCCAGAACTATTGGTTATCGAAATGGGGGAGGGTTATTTACATCTCTCTTTTTGCTTTTGTACGTGAAATTGGGCATTTCGTTCGTTCTAATATGATCTAGTCAATAATAGAAGTATGACAAAGCTCTATCTAATAGAATTCGGTGGACTCCCAATACTTGCTTGGCTTTGCAGCAACGTGATTACCGCTGTTGTCTGGGTGTATTCTTTTTTTGCTATTGTAGATCGTTCCTGTAGTTTAAAGTACTTGACGGAAAGCTGTTGTACGAACAATGTATGGTATAGATGACCAATGTTGACAACTTTAAGAGGTTGGAGTCTACATATGATGAATATTGAGTACGTTCAAGGTATATTTTCATGTAATCAATAATGGGCGTGACGTTTTTACAGATGGAAAGCGTCTTCCTTCGCCTTGGTCTATAGAAGTTCTACATGTGTACCGAGCGCGTAGAATGGCGGAATGCACTCAGTATATCTAGCAAGGTGACCTAGGCACTGGAGGAATACCAGCGTCTATCCCATGGGGGAGGGGGATTCGGGGGTGGAATCCATTAGGGTTTTGCCGTTAAGTATGGGAGAAAAAAAGTGGGGCTACCCCCGAATCCATTAATTTTGACACGCCCGGTGCATTTAGTAGTTAGCGTCGGATGATACTTAGATTTTTAGGAGTTATATTTATAGTAATAAATTTTATATATTTTCGATTTATAGTAGATTTAGTTAGTATTAGTAGAGAAAATTTCGATTGAAATTTGGTAGATATTTTAGTAAGGACTTAGGAAGTAGAGGTACGACCGCTATTAACTACTTATAATATTAATATTAGGGTTAACAAATTAATCAGTCTAAGATATAATTAGACGGTTATAAGACTAAGATAAGATTTAGGGGTAATTAGAAGTCCTAGCTATCGTCTAGTTTAATTTCGAAAAACTTCTATTACTTTATCTACCCTAGTTTATTATACAATTTGTAAATTTATTATATAAATTTATAAATATATATTACTACGTTAATATAAAGAACGAACTTTTTACTAAACCTATAGAATACCCTATTATTATTTATAAACGTTATTAGATTAGCGTTAGGCCTAGTAAAATTAGTCGATATTTATAAGGGATATATTATAAAGCCCTAATAGCCGATAGCCGATAGATATAATATACTATTAAATAGTAGGATAGAGTATAGTAGTATAAATAATAGGAAGTCCCTAAAAGATTAGTTAATTCTATCCCTAGAATTCTAATCTATAATAATAGTATTTTATATTATAGAGATATATAATATAGGTATATAGTTAGGTTAGCTAAGGCGATAAAGAAGTATTAGCGTAAGAAGTATAGTTAGACCCTAGCTAGTAGTAAAGGTCGTCCTTATATAGTAGCCTATAATTCCGCCTAATAGCAATTTTAGTAATTTAGCTATATAGTTATATACTAATAGGTATTTATCTAGGGTATAGATAGGTATTATATCTACGTATAGGGCTATCTATTAAGCGAGCTAGTAGGCTAGCCTATTCCGGTAGAATAGCCCGTTTAGTAGGCGTCCTAAATCTATATAGAGCTCGATAAGATAGAAGAACTATACTAGTAGTATATTAACTAGCCTATATAGATCGAAGCCGGCTAGCGAGACAAAGCGAACCTATAGTTATATCGTATATAGTAGGCTATATATTTAGCCGGTTTAAACCCTAACGATTTAGTCTAATATATCTAATAACCCGATCCTAAGGACTAGAGCGAGGAAGTATTAACTACGGCCGCGATTTAGGATTCTATTGTTACGCACTAGCTAACTGGTCACAGTTAGGTTAGATGGGTTCAGGGTATACTTGCCTTAATACTCCTCGAATGGTCCAACGTCAATAATCGGGTCTCAACTGAGCTAACGCCACGTAGGGCCTTATAGTAGCCTAAGTCCTTTTGAGCGATCAAGGAACTAATACCAGGTAGAGCGCCGAGTAGATCTATACCGGAGTATTAGTCTACTCGTAAGTGTTGTCAAGTTATAATCAAGTAAAGAGTCATAGTAATCCAAAAGGTAAACACAAGTAACAATGTATGATTGAAGACGAAGAACTAAACTAAGTATATAAGGGAGTGTCCTTATATATCCTTCGTTTCCTACTCCCTGATATACTCCTAGAGTATATTCGGGAGTTACCGTATACTTCTACGTATACTCCTAGAGTCGACGTAGGAGTCATAGTCACGTAATCTAGGCGGTTACGGGTACTCGGTATTATTATAAGGTAGAATTACTATTTGCCCTACGAGGGCCGGTAATAGCTACTTTCTAGTAGAACCCTTTTCTACCGGATACGTTATACGTAATCTCGATCTATTAGCTCTCGATAGCCTATTAGTATACCTATAGGTCACTACTAATTGGTAACGGATAGGTCCGTAATATTACCTCCCCTCTTCCTAGGAGTTTCGTCCCCGAGACTTATAAAGCTACGGTTCCCCCCTCTAGTAAGTAATACCGTTTTTTTTTTTTTATTTTTCTTTTCCTTAGCTATATACCCGTCGTATTATACTAGTTAATAACAAAACCCGTAAAAAGAATAGACTTACTTAATATAATAAAATATTATAAAACAATTCGGTCGCTAATATCTCTTATAAATTCTATTCCTCTCGCTCTATTAATTATATAATAGACCCGAAGAGTCGTAACTATACTAAGTATACTCGTCGCGGTCGTTATTATATACGATAGTTCTATAGCGATAAGGAATAGTAGCGTATTCTTCGCGAGTCTACGAAAATCGATATAAAGATTAAAGAGATCGAGAAGTAGCAAATAAAGTTAATAGTAAAAATACTTCGTCTTAAGAAGCAACGTTAAATATTTAAAAATCGGAGTAGTAAGATATTAAATTATAACTCCTTCGTAATAGAGTAGTTAGATACTAAAGATCCTCCTAGTACTAAGGACCTCGCTAAGCTAGATCGTCTCGCCGATAAGTACGATACTTAGGTTCTTACCGCTACGTCAAAAAATCCTACTCTAACTTAGATATTTAGTCCCCTATCCCCTTCCGTCTTAGAGGGGATAGACTTATCTTTCCTTATTAGCGATTCTTCCGTACCCTCCGCTATATAGGAGTCTTTTTCGCCTATTAGTAATACTACTAAATAAGCTAGTAGTAGCCCCTTAGGTTCTAGATAGGTTCCTATATATTTTCCGAGGTAGGATACCCTTTCTACTAAACTAAGAGTTATTATTAACTATTATACTATCTATCCGATAGGATTCGTTCGACTTTATATTCGTCTTTAGTTTCCTCGATTTCCGTATTAATTATAATTTCGGCGTTATCTAGTACTAGTTCGAGTAACGAGATATAAAATACTATATAGAGTTTTTATATACTTTCGGGTAGCTTTAAGCGATAATTTACTAGTCCTAATTTTTCTTTAATTTTAAACAGTCCTAGTCGTAGGTAGTCCAATTTATTACTAGATCGCTTAGTTTTAATATTACATCGTAATAGGTAAACCTTTTCCCCCTCCTTAAGATTAGGTCCCTCTCTATAGTAGTCGTCGTAGTATTTCTTTATATATAGATTAATAAAGTCAATATCTCTAGCTAGTTACGTATATAACTTTCTTAGTCCGCTAGCCTTTAGTCTCGCTAATTCTACCACGGCTATCTTATTAATTAGTTCTCTAAATACTATTAGATTATATCCGTAATTCGTAAAGAATAGTATTTCGTTAGTCGTAGAGTATACTATATTATTATATACTAGCTATACTATTAGTAGCAGTCCTACCTAGTTATCTTACTAGTAATTCACGTAGTATCGTAGGTACTATTTTACTATTTAGTTTACTCTTTCTATCTAACCGTTAGTTTATAGGTAATATATAGTAGAGAGTCTAAGCTTAATACCTATCTAGTCCGTAAAAGACTTCTATATATTCGATATAAATAGCTTATCTCTATCCGATATAATCTTACTCGGTATCCTATAGTTTACAACTATATATCGAAGTATAATATTCGCTATTTAATTAGTATCGATAGTTTCTATAGTCGGAATTATATAGGCGTACTTAGTAAGCCTATCGACTATAACTATAATTATATCGTATCTATCTAAGATTAGTAACTTTATAATAAAGTCTATTGTAATCTATTCCTACGGTTAGGTTAGCGTCTTAGACAACTATAATTCTCTATAAGGTATATATCGTATAGGTTTATTTCGTTAGTACGTATCGTAAACGTAGATATAGAATCGAACCTTCCGCTATATATTTAGAAAATAATAGTTTCGTATAATATATTCGATAGTTTTCTCTACTCCTATATATCTATATAAGATATTATTATAATATCGACGTATAACCTCGTCTCTTAGTTTGCTTAGGATATATATTAATCTATATATATAGAGTAATCCTTAGTCGTCCTTAGTAAGTTTTCTACCCTTCTCGATAAGTTAATTAATCGTATCTTCCTCTAATATATCTTTGATTTTCTATAAGAAGTCGTTATCCTTAACTTCTATCGTTATAGCTAGTAACTATTTATTATACGAGATAGTACTATTAGAGTTTTATCTTAATATAGCGGGATCTACTATTTTAGTTCCTAATTCGTAATCTAGTCGTCTACTTAAAGCGTCGGCTTATCCGTTTTCTATTCCTTTATAGTATTCGATTTTAAAATCGTATTATATAAGGGTCTCGGCCTATCGCGCTTATCGTCTTATTAACTTCTTCGTTATAGTAAAGAATATAAGATTCTTATAATCGGTCTTAACCGTTACTATATACTTTACTCCTTCTAGATATACTCTCTAGACTTAGAATACTAATACTATAGCTAATAATTCCTTATCGTATATATTATAGTTAAGTTCTACTAGAACCATTTTTCTTAACTAAAATATAACTAGTCGGTACTTACCGTTAGTTCCCGGTTACGTTAGTCTTACTCCTAGAGTATAGTCTAATATATCGGTTTCTATAATAATTAGTCGGTTATAGCTAAACGTAGCTATAATTATTCCTTTATTAAAGAGTTTCTTAAGGTCCTAGAACGATTTATCTACTACCTTATCCTATATAAATTTCTAATCTTTCTTAGTAAGATAGTAGAGTCCTAATATAACTCCGGCGTATCTATCGATAATCTTTCGGTAATAGTTAACTAGACTAAGAAATTATTATACTTCCTTTATATTTTTAGGTATCGGCTATTCTATAATACTTTTAACCTTATCTTTTTCTATCCCTAGTCCTTTAGGGGTAATACGGTATCCGAGGAAAGTTATTTCCTAAATATAGAATTCGTATTTCTTTAGTTTAAGAGTAACTTCTACTTCTCTTAGCTTCTATAATATAAGTCGGTTATATTTAATATAATCTTCGAGTATCTCTAAGAAGACTAAAATATTATCTAGGTATACGATAACAAAGATATCTAAATATTCCTTAATCGCTTTAAAGATAAAGCGTTAGAATATCGCTAGTACGTTAGTAAGGCCGAAAGGCATAACCTTATATTCGTAATATCCGAACTTAGTTCTAAATACCGTTTTCTATTTATAGCCTAGCTTAATCCTAATACGATAGTAAGTATTAGTAATATTATACTTCGAAAAGTACTTAGTATATCTAATCCTATCTTATATCTCGTTAATTAGAGGTAGTAGGTATCGATCTTTAATAGTAATCGAATTTAAATATCGGTAATCTATATAAAGTCGAAGACTCCTATCCTTCTTTAGTACAAAAATAATAGGATATCTAGCCGCTAACTTCGAGACTTAGATATATCCTTTTCGTAAGTTCTCCTTAATATATTCCTTAAGTATATCGGACTCCTTTTATAACAACTAGTAGATAAGTATAAAAGTTAGTTTAGTACCTTCTATAGTATTAATCTTATAATTAAAGGATCTATATTTTAGTAATACTCTATCGGCCGGTACTATAAAAATATCCGTAAACTCCTAATATTCCTCTAGAATCCTAGGTTCGTCGCTAGTTATATATAGCTTCTCGTATTTAATTATTATATAGTCCTTTAACTCCTAGTTAGATATATCTAGTGATTATTCTATAGTATCTAGGGCGACGCCTATAACTAATACTCTAGTCCTCTTACTTCGGGACTACTTACTACGCTCGTTTTATTAGGTAGACTTCTATCGACGTATCTTATATTCGTTATATATCTCTATATACGTATACCTATCGAATAAGATATATCCCGACTACTAATTAATACTCGGGTTATACTTTTTAAGCTATAGAATACCTAAAATAATATCGTAGTCTCCCGTTTCTAAGATATTAAACTATATTAATTCTAGGTATCCGTAGATAGATATAGGTAATATAATAGTTTCCTCGCTAACTCCTCCTAAAAGTACTTCTCCGTCGAGTCCTACGACTAGTATTACGTATAATAGGGGTTCGGTCGTAACTTATCGATCTTCCTTAAACCTTAGGTTTATAAAATTATTAGTAGCTCCTAAGTCGATAAGAGTCTATACCTTCCCTATAGGTAGGATCGTATATAATTTAATATATATTCCTAACGTTATTACCGCTAGATATATTATTAGTCGACCCTTATAGTCGTATATCTAGCGCCCGTTATACTAAATTCCTTAGTATCTTTTCGTCTATTATAGCTTCTTTATCTACCGTAGTAATTTTAGTTCGATACTATAATCTAACTTTACTAACCTATAAATAGTATACGTCTCGTCGTAGCATATAATACTAGCTATCTTACTATATCCTAGGTATCGCGTATATCTTTTATACGCGTAAGTAGAATTTTCGTAAGGGTATCCTACTAGGTCGTCGCCTTCCTCAATTATATTAATAAGGTACTAGTCTAGTCTACTAGGCTATATCTTTCCTTCGAGATATCCTATAAGCTCTTTAGCTTCTTTATTATCGTAATAGTTCGTAGGGCTTTCTATTAGTATCTCTAGGATAGTTTAATCTATTCCGGGAAGCGTATCTAGCGTTCCTAGATTACTATTAGCTCCGGGGATCGGGTTCTATATCTCCGCGGGTCCTATATCGTTCGTCTTAAGACGATTATAGTCCTAGGATTTCTCTATTCCTATAACCGTAGTCTCTAGTCCTAGTAGGTCTTACGACCGCCGACCGAGGTCCTCCCTAGCCTTAAGTCCTACTAGGTCCTAGATTAGTACCTAGGGCATATACTATATCTACCCTTAACTTTCTACCGTATCCTAATCGATTTCTAGATAATCGAGTTCTAGCTTATCGGCTAACCCTTCAATATATAGGTTGCCCGCTATTATCTCTTCCGGGTCGAGGCCTTAGTACCTACCTATAAGATCTTCTAAGAGCTCGTCTCTTAGGTCTATAGCGACTCGCCTACTACTTCTAAGGCTATCGATAAGGGTCCCGACCTACCCTCCTAGGTCGCCCTATTACTTATTAAGATATATTTCCTCCTAGTATTCCTAATTAGCGCTTATTCCTTCGGCGCTAGTACCTATACTAGTAGTAGCCTTTCCCTCTTAGGTCGCTCGTAGTACTTCGCATATCGCCCGTATATATTATCGTTTCTTATACGGTTTCTTCTATTTATATTCCTTTACGCGGTATCCTAGTTTCCTATAGGTAAAGCAAAGATTCTTATTACGACGCTCTTTTTACTTATTATAAGTAGCGTCTAACTCTATTAGCTTCGGGCTATATAGATCGTTATCCCTTAGTATCGCTCGGTCGCGGCGTCTACCGAATCGGTTAAAGCTATATATTTTTCTACGCTTCTATAGTTCTATTTCGTATCGTTCCCTCCTTCGTTTACTATTATAGTTATCGATCTTAACTATAATCTTAATAAGTTGATTAAGCTCCTCTAGCTAATCTATTCGCGCTAGTTTATCCTTAATATCGGACTTTATTCTAGCTTCAAAGTAAGGAAGGTATACTCTATCTAGCTAATCTAAGTAAGAGATAATTTATAAGAACTTAGAGGTATAGCTTAATATAGTTCTAGTTTATCGGATTCGTTATAACTTTTTCTAGGCTATTCTCGTAGCGTCGATATCTCCGAACGTATTTTCGAGGTATCGACGGAAATTATAATACTCGCTAAAGATATTTATCGTAGTATCCGACTATTCTTTAGGTTTCTTTCTATAATAGTCACGGATATAAGGTTCGAACTAATCCTATACCTAGCCGCGTAAGTAGGTTAATATAAAAATCACCTTACCGGCTTCGTTAGGTATCTTAGCGCTATTTATATCGAGGTATATATCTATCTAAGTAAGGAATCCTCGAAGTTTAATTCGGTTTCCCTTAAAGAACTTAGCCTTAGGTAATCGTAGTACCTAGATAGTACTAATAGGTACGGATACGTTAACTTAAGCCTTAATCTACTCGAGATAGTCGTCGACTTCGTTAAACTTAGTACCGCTTTACTTACCTAAGTTACTAAGCTAATCTATAACCTTTTTAAGGTTATACTTAAGTTCGCTAATCTTTCGCTTCTATTCTATAATAGTATTATCTCGTTCGACGTTAGAGTCGGGATCCTCTATAGGTAGAGTGACTTACTCCCGAATAGGCTTCTTCCTAGTACTAGCGTAAGATATATTACTTATTATAACTCGAAACTTAATTCAAGACAGTCTTTAATATATTACGTACTAGCTAACTAGTTATAGTTAGGTTAGATAGGTTTAGGGTATACTTACCTTAATACTCCTTAAATAGTCTAACGTTAATAATCGGGTCTTAACTAAGCTAACGCTACGTAAGGCCTTATAGTAGCCTAAGTCCTTTTAAGCGATTAAGGAACTAATACTAGGTAGAGCGCCGAGTAGATCTATACCGGAGTATTAGTCTACTCGTAAGTATTATTAAGTTATAATTAAGTAAAGAGTCATAGTAATCTAAAAGGTAAATATAAGTAACAATATATAATTAAAGACGAAGAACTAAACTAAGTACATAAGGGAGTGTCCTTATATATCCTTCGTTTCCTACTCCCTAATATACTCCTAGAGTATATTCGGGAGTCACCGTATACTTTTACGTATACTCCTAGAGTCGACGTAAGAGTCACGGTCACGTGATCTAGGCGGTCATAGGTACTCGGTATTGTTATAAGGTAGAATTGCCATTTGCCCCGCGAGGGCCGGTAATAGCTACCTTCTGGCAGAACCCTTTTCTACCGGATACGTCGTACGTGATCTCGATCTGTTAGCTCTCGATGGCCTATTGGTGTGCCTATGGGTCACCACTGATTGGTGACGGATAGGTCCGTAACATCTATAGCCGCTATAGCCTATATAAGTTAAAAGGTTAGCGCGTATATAGGCTATACTATCTAGATCGAAGCTATATAGATCGAGCGCGATAAGATATCTAGTAAGCCGCTATAAGCGTATATAGTAGAAGAGGCTATCGTTAAATATAGTATCCTATAGTAGTAGGTATTAATATTTTTTATATATATATAGGTCCTATATAAGTAGAATAGTCCGAAGTATTTATTTATCTAATAATAATAGTATATATAAAAGAAACTATAAGATAAAGTTTAGGGTTTTAGGGTTTTAGGGCTTAGGGTTTAGGGTTAGGGTTTAGGGTTTAGGGTTTTAGGGTTTAGGGTTTAGGGT